>NC_139488.1:10443676-16178676 GCF_008360975.1 Lichenostomus cassidix | reverse complement strand
TTTCAGGACACTTAATCGAAATACATAATAGAGGTTTTCTCTCTTTTTTTTCTTTCTTTTTTTTTTCTTTTGTAAGAGTGTACGTGAGTGTGTGTGTATTCACAATCACACAGGGCCTAAACAAGCAATAGCAAGTTAGATGAGGGCTTCAACTCTTCAGAAAAATCTCATTATGTGAAGAGTGAAGTGGCTCTGTAGGGAGCATTATGGAAATATCTGGGTTTGATTTAATGAGGCTCTTCACATTGGTGGAATATCAACTTAACAGAGAAAAGTCTACCCGGGGTGTCCAAGTTACCAAAATGAAAATTGGCAATTGAGATGATAAGAAAGTGGCTTTCTTGTGCGAAATCACTTCAGGTAAGAGAGATAACATTAAATAACATACATTCTATGCACCAAGAACAATGTTTTATGTACCAAGTCTCTTATCTGTCTCTTCTAATGACTTCCCTTAGCGGGTTGTTAGTACTTGACAGCAGGTCTCTGTGCGGGGAACTTTTTTCCAATTCCACATTCAAAGGAGGTCCATCAGAGAACATGATTGGCAATTTTCGTCATAATCTGCACATTATTAGCATCAAAATTGACATGGCAGTAACACTGGTGGTTTTTGATGTGCCTTTCTTCAAGTTCAAGGAAGTCCCTCCAGTAGCAGTGGTTTGGTATAGCAGGTCTCAGTTACCCAGTGGTGGCTTTTCAGAGGCAAAGGCGCGATAGAGATGCGTGAGAAATAAATCCAAGAGCCGTTTTACCGAGAGAAGAAAAAGACGTCGAGAAAAAGAATTAAATTTAGAAAAGCGTCTGGAAGGTAAATGCTTCAGGACAACAGCCTACACCTAGAGAGATTCAAGTATTTCCCAGATAGCGTGGATTATGGTAGTTAGAAAGCGTGATCTTAAAAAATGCCTCTCCCCATCCTGTCAGTGTCACACTTCCCGTTACTGGCCTGGATGCGGCTGCCTCGTTAGCTACCGCTTGTACGGAAATACTCGAGACATTTCCCATTTACTCGAACTCAAACCGAAATTATAATAATTAAAAAAAATAATAATAAGGCCAGAAACACATTCTCTTCCGCCGGCTGCCCCTCCCTGCCTCGGCCGGCCCACTCGCCTGCACCCCGCGAAGCCCGGCAGCGAGCACGGCGGGGCAGCCTCCGCGGGGCGCAGGAGCCGCGGAGCGCCCGCCCCGCCAGTCCCGCGTCCCACCGCCGCGGGGCGGTCAGCAATAAAAAAATAGACAGAACTTTTTGGCCGAGTGCGGGACGCCCCCCGCCCCGACCACCCCCCATCCCCCCGCGACTCCCTCTACAAAACAGCCCCGGCCTCGGGCCGGGATAGTTATCTGGTGAGCGGCGCCTCCTCCCGCTGGTCCGGCGAGGCGACGGCGGCCTTGCTGAGCACGGCGGCCGAGTAGGGCAGGAAGCCGCTCTCGGAGCGCTGCCCCGCCGCCGTGCAGGGGAAGTCGGCCGCCGTGCCGCCCCGCGAGCCCAGCGCCGAGGCCGCCGCCGCCGCCGCCGCCGCCGTCTGGCTGCTGTGGCAGCTGAGGCAAGAGCAGGGCGCCGAGCCCCCCGGCGGCCCCGAGCCCGCCGCCGCCGCTGCCGCCGCCGCAGCCGCCGCCGCCGCCGAGGCGGCCGCGCTGCTGTTGAGGCCGGCGGCGGCCGGCGTCTGGTAGAGGCCGGGGTGTCGGAAACTGCAGAGCAGCTCCGGGCGGGAGTAGGGGTGCGAGAGGGCGCGGAAAGTGTCCAGCGGGCGGATGGAGGTGGCGAAGGGCGCGGCGGCGGCCCCCGAGGCGGCGGCGGCGGCGGCGGCGGCCGTGACCCCGACGTGCGGGTAGTAGTGGAGCGGGACATGGGAGTGGAAAGGGTAGGGCAGGCTGCCCGTGGCCGCTGCGTGGGTCATCATGTAGGTGTAGAAGCTGGGGTCGGCCGGGTGGGGCCAGGACATCGCCAGGCGCTGCCGCTTGTCCTTCATCCGCCGGTTCTGGAACCACACCTGCCGGGAGACAAGCACAGCGCGGCCTCAGCTCCCCTCCGCTCCACTCCGTGCCCCGCCGCACCCGTTCCCGCCGCGGACACCTGCGGGCACCCACCGACACCTATTGCCAACGCCTGTAAGCGACCCCTCTCTCGCCCAGAGCAGTCTCCCGTGACCTTGCCCGAGGGCAGCGGTGGGCACGGCCCTCCCTCTACTAGAGGGGAACCCCTTCGACCTAAATAAACGTTTTCCCTTCCACTCGTCCCCTCCTCCCCAGGCAGGACTGTCTCTTCACGGTACTGACGCTCATGCCCCTACGTTTATTCTCTCCTCTCTTCACTTTAGGAAATAGGCTAACGCGATAAAAACTGACGGGGAAAATAAAAATAACAGTAACTACAACTTTTTAAAAAGCAGATGGAAAGTGTTGGGTGCACAAAAGCAGACGAGCACGAGTAGTGCTCATAGCTGTGGGCCCTGCGAGTCCTTCAGCCGCAGAGCCCAGCCGGCTGCGGCCCGGGGGACCCTTGCACCGCGGGGCTGCGCCGGGCGGCCGCGGCTCGGTGGGGCGCGGAACGGGGCGTACCTTGATGGTAGTCTCGGGGAGATTGAGGGCGGCGGCCAGCTCGCAGCGCCGGGGCCGCGACACGTAGTTCTCGCGGTAAAACTCCTTCTCCAGGCGGGCGATCTGCTCTCGAGTGAAGGCGGTGCGGTACCGGCGCACCTGGTCGGCCCCCGCCGCCGAGCCGCCCAGCGCGCCGCCGCTGTGCAGGCTGCCGATGCCGGCGGCGGGGGCGGCGGCGGCCGCGGGGGCGCTGGGCGTCGGGCTGCTCTCCGAGTAGCCTGCGGGGCGAGGGCACGGTGGTGAGAGCGGGCGACTCGGTGGCCCCCCAACCCTCCCGGCCAGGCCGGACCGGGCGCGCTGCACCCGTGCTCAAGGCCAGCTGTCATTCCTACAAATCCCTGCCGCTAACAGAATCGATAAATTTGGATTTGAAGGTTATTTGTTGGTTATTGTTTGGCTCGTTGGTTGGGTTGGGGGGTTTTAATCCTTCATAACTGCTTTATTTTCAGATGGGGCGGGCTTGGGGCCGCAGGGCAGCCGAGCTCAGGGGATAGCGGGCGAGGGCGCGGGCCGTGGCTCGTGGCCCGGGCTCGGCGCTAGCCTCTTCTCCTTCGACTGCCGTTCTTTATTTTCGTTTGAGACGTACAAAATAAAAGCAGCCATAAAAGCCATTTTATTTTTTTCCCCTGCAGGATTACGTCGAGCATCCCTTCCTTTCTCTGGCACATTTGACAAAAAAGGCATGCACTGTGGCCCCTAGGAAATCCACCGCTCATCTGCCTCCACCTCCCCAATAACCCCCAGCAATAATAACAGCCACCGTCCATCACCGTGCCCCGCAAAGAACGGGGAAGGAGACGAGGCTGTTTCAAATCCCCTCTTACAAGCAGAAGAAAAGTGAACAATGCCAAATTACCCCGAGATGGACACGGGCAGCACGTTGCATATACACAGGGAAGGACACACACAGTCAAATGCGGGCAGTTTCCTTGCATTCCCCCCTCTCTCTCTCTAATTTAATCTATGTATATACACTCATATACAGCTCAAGAGACACCGAGAGCTCCAAGAGCCCGGGGAAATACACGGAGAAAGCTTTGCTGAAATATAGGTGGGTGGATATTCGTGCCCACATATATTCTGGATATATATCTACATATCAGTGGATTTGGGCATGCACACACACACACGAAGGCACCGGCACAGGAGCTGCCCGGACAGTGTGTCTCGGCTATTGGGATAGGGCAGTAATTGCAATAATATTTTACAGCCTGGAGCTCTGTCTTCGCAGAAGAGAGAGCGCCGATGCAGAGGCGAGCAACTTTGGCGGTGGGTTTCCTTTGCTTTTTAAAGCCGGCTGGCAAAGTGCGGGGCTTAGATGAAGATGATAAAGGAAGAGTTACCTTTGTTACTGTTTTCCTTCAGCTGGGAGGAAGTCAGGCTGGCCGGGGAGCGGAGCGCGGAGCAGCCCACCTCCACATCACTGTTCATATCTGCCTCTTGAGCAACTTCGGAATAAAGGCTGATTTTCTTCCTGCTTTCCGACGGCGGGATTTCGGAGGAGACAGTGTTTTCAGTGCTCGGATGCTGAAGATTGAATAAAGTGTCTATTTCAAATTTGCCTTTGGCGGAGATGTCCCCTATAGCGCTGTGCAGGGAGGCGGCAGTCAGTCTCGGGCTGAGGCGACCACTGTGCGGAGAATTTTCAAGGGCCTCCAACACCGCATTTCCAGCTGAGTCTGACAAATTCGAGAGCCTTTTGCCAGCTGTAGGGCTGTGCAGCCCTCTCTCCATCAGGATCATCTCTTTTCTTATTCTTTCCATCATCTCAGCTTTATAAAAAATGTCAAAGTTGCAGGGCTGGTCCTGTACTAATGATGAGCTGCAGCAGGGGCTAATTCACATTCAGCCCGGCAAGTGTCTCTAAATATTATTATCTGTTTTTGAGGGAGGTGTAAAAATTGTGGGATGCCAAAGCGAGGGAATGACTGGTCAAAATGACCCATACATCCTTTCTAGCCCGAAATGTCATTCATCAAAAAGTGGTGCTCGTCATTAAGGTACGAATGACGCTGTTCGAATAATCATTTATTGTAACAGGTTTATAAGCAAATAAATACAAGCTCCTGTCAGTGGATAATGAAGGCGGCTTCAGAGCAGACAAATATATCCAGGTGGAAAGAAAGAAAGACAAGAAGTGAGGAGTAAAGCTCCTGTCCTTAGCTTGATCAGATCCTGCTTGAATTGCTCTGGGGTTTGGCCTCTGGGGTGGAATTGACAGTCTGATTAATAAAATGAGCTGTGCAACATTTCCCCCTTCATTTAGGTGCATCATTATGCTCTGATTTTTGTTTTGTTGCCTTTTAGGTCCTAATGATGCAGCTTCTTTCTCATTTGTCCTCGGACAGAACTACATGCTAAATATTAGATAATGCTTTTCTTTATTATTATTTCTGAGGCGAATTTTAAATCACAACGCAAGGAAATGCTGGAAGAGGACCAGAGGATCGAGAACCTCCTGCCGCTGATATCTCTTTACTTTTCCCTCCCATTTCCAGACCACATTAGTACTTTAAGGAATTTACACTGGCACCCCCACGCACCCCCTCACACGCGCGAACCTTATGCCCAGACTTTATAAGACTGCTGCACAGATTCAAATGTACCTACAGTAGTTACCTGGAGATTAAAATATTTATTATAATCTAGTATATTACAACTCTACTATCTTTCTCTTCATTGAGTCCTTAAATATGATCTCCTTTTTACTTTCTATAATCCTGCTTATCGACGAAGATAGCCCGGGATTTTTCTTCCCTCTGGGAAAATACTGACTGTTGTACTGTATGATAGGGGAAGGAAATAACTGGAGAACGTTAAGTGCATTCGTGATTTAAAACACTCCTCGAGCGTCCATTTCATCCTCCCGGCAGGTTTCTCTCCAGCCCTCTGCTTCTTTCCTCTCCACCACCAATAAAACCTTAGCATTTCAAAATTAAAAAATAATCACAGAATTAAATGATGGGGGGGGGTTATTGCCTACAGGCTCCGACCTATCAGGAACATCACCTTAACACCCTCTCTCCAAAGTTACCTGTGGCTCAGTTAGCTCATCCCTCCGCTCTTTGCCGGGTGCCGCGGGGCGAAGCGTCGCCGCGCTGCAGGAGACACGGGCTGCCGCTCTCGGCAGACGTGACAGTCGGAAAGTCTCCCTTCAGCGGTAACTTTGCTAGTAATAATGACGCTGATGGCAACCATTTAAACGAAGATAAATCCTTTGTCGTTAGCATCTCTGGAGTGCGCTTCGATAGCTGCCCAACCTTTTTTCTCGCCGTATGTTTTTTTCACCCACATCACCTAGTGTTTAGAGCCTGGGAATCCCAGTTTCATCTCCCGGAGAAACACCCGAATGTTTCCTGTGATTAAATGCCGGGTTCCTTTTTTTTTTCTTTTTTTTTTTTTTCTTTCTTTTTTAATGAGGAGAACTGTTCCTGCTAATCTCGGTCACACGCATCTCCTAAGTTCTTGTGCTCTTGCTCATAATTCGTAGCTCGAAAATGGGATACTTGTCAGATTTTTTTTCAATAACGTGTTAAAGTCTCCCTAAACATTCCACCAAATATTTAAGAAACATTCTAGGCGTTGTTTGCAAAATCCAGCCTTCCATTAACGAGCGGTTTATGTCAGCCCTTTGAAATGTGAATTTAGACTGCAGTGTGGTGTCCTGCGTTTTACAGCCCCCAAACCAGACAAGAGTAAATGTCAACTTTTCCTCGCCCGCGGGCGCGGCGGAGGAGCGGGCCGATGCGGAGGGGAGAGGAGCGGTGCGCAGGCCACGGGACCGCAGACGACAGCCCCACGTTGTCGGGGAGCGGAGGCTCCGCGGGGCGCTCCCTGAGGGTGGAAGCGCACCGGAGCGCACCCGCGGAGCTCGGCCGAGCAGGCGCCCTGCCGGCGGCAGCTGGCACCGCCCCGCCCCGCCCGGGGGACGCAGCCCCGCCGCGGCCCGCAGCCCTGCTTCCCCGCCGTGCCTGGCTCCGCAGCAGGCGGCGGCCCGGCCGCCGGTCCCGGCGGGGCGGAGGCGGAGCGGAAGCCTGCGGCCGGGTTTATTGCTGTCGTTTGGCGCCCTCGTCTGTTTTCTTACATGCTGTAACGCGGCGAGCATCTTTCCCCTGCTCTCTCGGAAACCGCAGCCCAGATACCACATCTCGGAGGCAATCGTATGTGCACACCACCAGAACCGGCACAGCTTTAGACTCAAAAAATGTTACTGCACCACTAAAAAGGAGAGAACGGGTTTTATGTTATTTGGAGCGGATGGAAAAGACTATGTGAAAAGCCCCAACGTGAGAAAAATAAGTTACACTCAAGAGCGGCTATGAATGATCTTTACTAGGGTTATATTTTGCACCTTTTAAATAATACTGATACCTTAGGTTATGTACAGAGTATCTTAAAATACAGCTAGATTCATATGCAGGGGTTATAAAACGTTATACAAGACGTTAATAATCTTCCACTAGGTAGAGGTGAGGTTACAAAACCATTCCCTGCAATGCAGTTAATCAGTTCACCCCAAACCGTCAACCCCCTAATAAACTAGTTGTCTGGTTTTTATATTCCCAGAAGACGAGAGGTATTTACGGCACTGATATTTATCTCTAGGGTTGTTTCTGTGCGTGTGTTGTCAGGGGGTTATATGTTTTGGGGTTGCCGTTTTGTTTAGGTATTTTTTTGATTGTTGCTTTTCTTTTGTAGTGTTGCATTGAGGGTTTTGTTTGGTTGGGTTTTTTTCCAAAAAGAATAGCACAGTCTAAAAAATCTTTCTCAATATGTTTGTAGTTGTTCAAAACCAACAGCTGAGCCTGAAGAACCACGGACATTGATTGGACATTAGTGGGCAAAGAGGGAGGAAGTTACAGAGACCGCCGAGAGACTGCCGAAATACGTGATCTTTTGTTAGACTTTGTTTACTCAGTTGTTCTTGTAAGTTTAAATAGCTGCTTAGGCTTTGGGCCAGATTTTTACCTTGAAAGTTATTGCTTGAGGCATCAAAGAATATTTCAGTATTCATCTATTAAATCTTACCCGGGGAAAAGGGGTCACGTAGTGTAATTGAAATGAAGTTCGTACTGAGCGAGACAAACATCTCGGGCAGTTTTCACCAGACAAAGTGTTCTTGGGAAAACGGGCGGGAATATCTGCTTCCTACCCCGCAGCGGGGCATGCTGCCAGCAGGGCCCCAGGGCGGCGCTCAGCGCTGGGGGAAACATCCGCGGTAGCCCAAGGTCTCCGGGACGCGGGACGGGGGACGCGGGACGCGGGGTGGGAGCACGAGGTGGTGCGGTGGTCAGGGTGGGTGTACGGTTGTCGTGGGAGGTGCGGGGAGCCGGGAGGCGCAGGGAACTTGGAGGGAAGGAGAGCCGAGGGCACGGAGAGGCGAGGGCACGGAGAGCCGAGGGCACGGAGAGGTGTGGGGCACGGAGAGGCGGGGGGCACGGAGAGCCGAGGGCACGGAGAGCCGGGGGCACGGAGAGGCGGGGGCACGGAGAGCCGGGGCACGGAGAGGTGGGGGGCACGAGAGCCGAGGGCACGGGGAGGCGTGGGGCACGGAGAGCCGGGGGCACGGAGAGGCGGGGGGCACGGAGAGCCGGGGGCACGGAGAGCCGGGGGCACGGAGAGGCGGGGGGCACGGAGAGCCGGGGGCACGGAGAGCCAGGGGCACGGAGAGGCGGGGGGCACGGAGAGGCGGGGGGCACGGAGAGCCGGGGGCACGGAGAGCCAGGGGCACGGAGAGGCGGGGGCACGGAGAGGCGGTCCCGGCGGAGCCGCTCCGAGGGACGCTGCGGCGCGGGGGGCGCCCTGAGCCCGCGGCAGCGCCGGCGGCAGGCACGGCGGCGCCACCTGGCGGCGCTCCGGCGGCACTGCGCGATCTGTCCTGCCCGTCCCGTCCGGCCAGCCCGGCCCGCCAACACCGCCCTGCCAGCCCTGTCCTGCCAACCCTGTCCGTCCTGCCCTGCCAGCCCTGCCCGCCCTGTGCCACCAACCCTGCATATCCTGCCCTGCCCGTCTTGTGCCGCCAGCCCTGCCTGTTGTACCCGCAGGCCCTGACCGTGGGCGCTACCTGACCTGCCCTACCTGCTCGCCTGTCCTGCCTGCAGGTGCTGCTACCCTGTCTTCCAGCCCTGCCAGCCGTGCTGCCCGCTCCCCTCACCAGCCGGAGGCCGCCTGGCGGGGCAGCTCCGTGCCCGCGCAGCGCTGTCCTGTCTGAGTACGCAGCGCGCTCCCGCTCAGCCCCGACTCTCCGCTCTGCCCCGGGCCGCCATATAAGCATAGGGCCAGTCCTGGGACGTGTTCAGTCCATATGGTCTGTAAAATGTCACTCGCGAGTGAAGGACACAACCGCAGCCCGTCCCCGAGTCCCGCTGGCCCGGCACACCCTCCCTCCCCGCGCTGCCCGGGCAGAAATCCGCGGGACGCTACGCGAGTTTATAGTTACATGATGTCCTGTGGGGCTGCCTTTGCACACAGACGGGGTTTAATTCAAGCGATAAAGCCCGCTCCCGGTCGCAAAGGGCCCCGGCCGACGGTTCAGTTTAGATCGCAACTGCGGCAGGCTGCCGAGCTGCTCCAAGGTCAGGGTCCCCAGGTCCCCGCGCGGCTCCAGAGCGGAGGTGGCAGTCAGGGAGCGGCCAGCACCAGCCCGTGACCCGAGAGCTCAAGTTCAACACCCGCAGTGCTCAGCTGCCCGTGGCGGGGCTGCACAGAGGCCACGCGGGGAGCCTCGAGAAAACTTTCTCCGACTCGAAATGGATTATTGAAGGCTGAAATAATTAAAGACATAAGAAGCTGTGGCAAAAATCTGGAGGGGAAAATAGTTTAACAATTCTCCACGTGTTGCTGTTAAATCTTTTCGTTATCATAACTGGCTATTTTTAAAGGGGTAGGGGGAAATGAAAGTTCTTTCGTTCTTCTGTTCTGTTTAGCTATTAAAAGTCCGTACAAGTTAAAAGGTAACAACGGAACACAGTGGACACCGGGTAAGGTTTGGGAGAAGTGTAAATCGAGTGGGGTTTTTTGCGTTCTCTGTTTGTCCTGGACGAGATTTTTTTCTTGCAGCAAACACTAACATGAGAAGCAGCTTCCTGTAGACACAATTACTATCGGCAAATTCTGGAGAAGGAGGTGATAAAAAATCGGGGGGGTTACTGTAAGAGACGTATACTAGGCAAGTACTAAAAGCCTGTGCTAAAATTTAAGTGGAATCCTAACTGTACTAAATTATGGCCAACGTACTTGACGAAAGGAGATAATTTCAGGATTTTTTTTTTTTTATTAAAATTAAAAATAAAATCCAAAACCTCTTCTTCCGGGGAGTCACAAGCACTCCTGCAGAGATGCTATCTAGCTCATGTGTTCCGCAGATTCCCTCGCAATGTGTCGATGGAAAATGGGACGGGACTCGGCGGGGCGCTGGCCACACGCGGAAGCTCTGCCCAGAGGAGACAAGGCAAAGAGGCCCGACCAGCACGGCAGGTCCTCCTGCCCTGCCCGACATGGAGTGAAGCCTCCATGGGAACTGTTCTCCCCGGACAAAGGAAACGCCGGGCTGCTCGGGGCCTCCGCACGGCTCCCAGCGCGGCCCCCAGGAGCGGGGGTGCGGGATGCATCTTGCCACTTGTAAACTGGGTGGGTGCTCTCAGAGAAGCGACCTTTGCTCATGAGATCATTTATTCCTGTGCATAATATCCTGCCATGCCAGGCAGTGCTGTTTTCTACACCCTTCACAAAGCGGCTCATTATAGAATTGAAGTTGTTGGTCATAAACCCGCCCAAAGAGTTTTTTGGTACACCGAGGGGCTGTCGCTGGAGTAGAGGTCTCAGCAGGGTAGAAAACCTCTGCGGCAGTCGCTGCGGCTGCACTGTGGTTTGCTTTGATGCAAGCGACCTCAAAAACCTCTGAAACCCTGAGCTTTAGGTGTTCCTTTCTTTCCGCGGCCTTATTTGAGATGTCCTGACATGAGAGAAATTTTCACTGCATTTATTGAAAGAGGAAACACAACAGGAGGTGGGAATACAAATAAAAATATGTCCGGAGAAACAAACTCCTTCGTTTCTCTGGACTTCGTTTTTTGGCAACGTTTTCGCTAGAAAGTTGCTTGCAGGAGCATAAAAGGGTGAGAAAATTGTGCTTCGACAAAACCACCTTCTAAATACGGAAGGTTTAATGTCTTGAGAGTGACTAGTGATTTGGCTTATAACCCAGCGAAACACGTAATCACGTTTGGCTCACTTCTTAGCTGATTATGAAAGATTAATAGCAATTAAGTGGTCGGAGCTAATAAACATGAGCTTGTCTATGCCATCCGGTCGTTGCCATAATTCCTGGCACCCGTTTGGCATTCCAAACCCTGCTCCCAGATACTGCCGACGGTTAATAGACCGGCTACAAAGTAGGGCTGCGGGACGTGCGGCTGCTGCGGGACCTGCAACTGGCTATCCCGCCACAGCCCGGTGGGCCGGGGGACACCGCCACCACCTGCCCGGGCTGCTCAGCAAGGACATTCCCGGAGCCCTTAAATTTTGTCGGCAGAGAGTTTCACCTCCATGGCGGCTGCCTCTTTTCTCTCATGCGCCTGAGTCTCCGTAGGGACAGTAAACACAGCCCCAGCTCTGTGGCTTTCAGCGGCGCGGAGTTTCCCTGCCCTTCGCCTCGGAGCTGACACTTTTCCCAGCAACTTCTTGCCCTCCGTGCCCAAGAGAGAGCTGAGTGTCCAATACACAACTGCGGAGAACTGGAGTCGGTCCAGAGGGGTACGGGCTCGGGTTGTGGCTGGGGCTGGGATTGGGAGTCGTGTTCGGAGCTTTCTCCATTTCCAGTACTTCGCGCTCCTGGATTTCCATCCTGACTCAGTGGGAGAGTCGAGAGAGACGACAGAAGGATTTGCCACTGTCTTGGGAAGTCACTACAAGAACAGCCGTCAGCATAAGCAAACTGCGTTTTAACTAGGCTGCCTTACCACGACATGAGCTGACACTGCAAGGGGAAGAAAGCCACGTCTAATGAGTGCCAGGTTTACCATCTTGAGCTGCGCACAGCACGGACTCGGTGCCTTTTCCTACCCGGTAGCAATATTTGGGGGGGGGGGGGGCGCTAAAGGGAGGGTTTTCCCAGGGACCGAGAGTTCAGTGAAGCCAGGGGACCCCTTTTTCCATAACAGAGCCCTTTTACTCCATATATCGTCTGGAAGAAGGGAGGTGGGAAGGATGGAATACAAGGACTGTGTCGGGGTTTTTCCCCTTCTTGCAGAGGTAACAATGAGCTGGAGAAGGTCTCGCTGCGGATGCGGTGAACCCCCTGTCCGTAGCTGTAAAAAGGTCCCATGCCCGCGGCCTAAAAAGGTCTGTGGTACTCGGCTGGCCCTTTTGAAGCTGCGGGCAGGAGGAAGGGGGGGATGAAGGCAACGGGGGCCTAGGTTGCTCCGGAGGGGCATCATCGCTACTCGCCCAATCCCCCCCCCGCTCCAGGGCCGGGGCCGTGGCGGGGCGGGAGCGCGGCGGCGGGGCGGGGGTGGGAGTAGAGGGTGGGGGCGCCGTCGGTGCGGACCGGGGGGCTGCGAGGCGAAAGGGGCAGTGCGGGCAGCGGGAGGGTCACATGTTCCGACGGCAGCCTATGAGCAGCCCCCCGGGCTGAGGCAAACTAATCTGGGGCCGGCCGCCCCCACCCCGGTCCCCCCTCCCAACCTGGACTTCGTTTTTATAAACGTACCGCCAGGATCCAACCTGTTGGAGGCAAATAACCATCCGCATCATGCCCGGCCGAGAACCGAGCCGCCGCCGCCGCCGCCCGCGATGTGCAAGGCCATGAGCAAAGCAGCGAGCTGGGAGATGGACGGACTGCGCGGCGACAGCAGCGGCGGCGGCGGCGGCGGCGGTGGCGGCGGCGGAGCCCCCGGGCAGTGCCGTAATTTTCTCTCCTCGCCCGTTTTCGGGGCGGCGCACACGGGCCGAGCGGCCGCCGCCGCCGCCGCTGCCGCCGCCGCCTCGGGTTTTGCCTACGCCGGCGGAGGGGAGCGCTCGGGGGCGGCGGCGAGGCCCGACCCCCCGACCAAGGACTGCCCGGGCTCCGCCACGCCGGCCGCCGCCCCCGCGCTGGGCTACGGGTATCACTTTGGCAATGGATACTATAGCTGCAGGATGTCCCACGGGGTTGGGATACAGCAAAACGCCCTGAAGTCTCCCCCCCATGCCTCCATTGGCGGCTTTCCCGTGGAAAAGTACATGGACGTCTCCAGCTTGACCAGCACGAGTGTCCCCGCCAATGAAGTCTCCTCCAGGGCAAAGGAAGTGTCCTTCTACCAGGGCTATACAACCCCCTACCAGCACGTTCCTGGGTACATAGACATGGTCTCAACGTTTGGCTCCGGGGAACCCAGACACGAAACATACATATCAATGGAGGGCTATCAGTCTTGGACTCTGGCTAATGGCTGGAATAGTCAGGTTTACTGTGCCAAAGATCAGACACAGAGCTCACACTTCTGGAAATCGTCCTTTCCAGGTACGAGGGGGAGAAATGGTCTGAGCCGAAATCCCCCGCGCCTCCTCCGCCTTCCCGTCCCCTCCCCCGCCCCCCGGGCTGCAGGGGCGGCCTGCCGAGCTGGACACGCTGCACAGACACTCATAGAGCAGGGTGGGGGCGGTGGATTTTCTCTTTTTCTCACTCCCCCCTTGGCCGTCTACCCCCGAGAAAATCTCACCCTCTGCTTTCCATAGTTGCGGGACTGACCCCAGAACACCCCCGCCACCAGCGCCAGGGCACCGGACCCCCGGCCCGCGGGCGCCGGGGCTGCCTCGGGCTCCTTCTCCCGCTGCTTCCCTCGGTGGCAGGGTTTGTGGTCGCGTTTGAAGTTTGCAGGGCGATAGCTCGAAGGCTTGCTCTCCTCTGCCTCTCCGGCTGGCGACTGAGCCGGCGGCCGCAGAGCACTTAAGAGACTGCGAGTAGTGAGCGCACAGAGGCACAAACCACATGCAAACAAACCCGGGAAACTCTCACCAAAGCGATTTCTGTGTGTGCGCTGCCAGCACCGAGCCGCTCTCAGCCCCCCAGCCAATGCCCCCGCCGCCCTGCATGCTCGGTTAGCGATGCATGCCTGAAAAGTGATGACAGTCCATCAAAGTTTTGGTGGTGCTTTACTAGAGTGCAAATAATGTGGCAGTGTAAATAATAATAAACTGTAAACAACCCGGCATTATTTATTTGCCCATGAAAACCAGTGCCCAACAAGTATCAGTTAAGCTTTAAACGCCTGTAATAAAATAGTAATTTTTCACGTAATGTCTTTTACTATAGGGGACGTTGCACTAAACCAGCCCGATATGTGTGTCTACCGGCGCGGGAGAAAGAAGCGAGTGCCGTATACAAAACTGCAGCTTAAAGAACTCGAGAATGAATATGCCATTAACAAGTTCATTAACAAGGACAAGAGGCGAAGGATATCCGCAGCCACAAACCTGTCTGAGAGACAAGTTACCATTTGGTTTCAGAACAGGAGGGTGAAGGATAAGAAAATAGTCTCCAAACTGAAAGACAACGTATCCTGATACATTAGTTGCGGACAGTGATGAATATATAAACTCAATTTACAATCAGCTAAAGACTTTGGAAAGACTTGAAAATATATTTAATTTTTTTTTTGTCCTTCCAGCTGTGGCGAAATTTCGGGAATTCTTTTCAGTGAAAGTCTGCGTTTTTCTCTCAGTGTAAGGGAGTTTTGACAAATCTTGAATTGAATTATAGTTTCTTCTTTTTGAAAATAATAATAATATTAATATTAATTATATTTTCTGTTCTTCCCTCTAGGCCAGTATAAACCAATTTAAATATGTTGAACGGCAACAGTTATAACTTTTTTTAATGCTTAACTCTTTGGGGGTGTTCTGTTTCTTTTTTTTTTTTTTTTTTTTTGCAGTGAGCAACAGCCAGTGCCAAAAAGTGTCAGTTTTGATTTGGTATCGTAAACTTCAAAACACGCCGAGCGGGGAAAAAAAAATCAATCGTAAATGCAAGAAAGCCGGGATACGGACCCTTGGCGGCACGCGGCTTCTGCCAAATCTCCCTAGTCCACTGGGACCCGGACAGAATTGCGTGGAGGGTTACTGGCTGCAGCAGAATTTTTAATTGCTTTTTCGAGGGAGGGAGAATCCCTCCGAGCTGTTGCGGGGCGCAGAGTCCCAGGCATGGCCCAACGCGCTCCCCGCTTCTGCAGGTTTGGCTTTGAGGCTGGGGTTGTGGGTTTTTCCGCCGCAGTTTCGTTTTCAGTGCAAGGAGTCCCTACTGCCCAGCTGGAAAATGAGCCGCCTGTTCCCGGGAAGAGCCTGTGCCCGGGCGGTCGCTGTGGCACGGGGCTGCCAGGCTGAGCGCTCCGCGGAATCGCAGAGCGCGGCGCCTCGGGGCAGCGCCTTCGGCATGACGGGTTGGCCAGCTCGCCCTGCAGCCGGAGGAGAGGTTGCCTCTACAGAGGTGTGTATGGACCTGCACAGACCTGGCGGAAAATGCCTCTCTACCCTCTTTGTCCAGACCACCACAAGACTTCTTCTTCCTCTCGTCCAAAAAAATCCTGGTCGGAGTAGCAAAATTCACTGCGAGCTTTTAATTTACAAAAATAAACGGGTGTTAATGACAAAAGCAATAAATAAGGAAATGCAAAAGATGCCATAATTTATATGAGCCTAAAGGCTAAGATCTTGTCGATTTTTTTATTCTTTTAAAACTAGGGTGCATGTTATGATATACACAGGGTGATCAGCCACGCTAATCAACAGCTAGGAGAGAGAAGCGATATCTTCTCTGTTAATGTGCCTCGTCTAATTATTAAAATGTGTTCCAAAGTAGTATTATTTATTATAACATACTATTGCTCTAAACACTTTGATTACCATTGTATGTGGTAAGACATACGATAAGTCTATTTCTCCATAAGCCATTCTTTAAAAATTTGTCTTAAAGTCCACTTTTACTTTGTGTTGGAAATACAATCTGAACTTCCAAACTGTTAACGATGTTGCTAATCTTTTCCTGAACCGTCTTTAATAAAAGGTTTTCTTTTCGCTATACATAAAAAGAGAGAAAGAAATTTGCCTTCTTTTGCCACAGGGGGTTTCACGGTGTCCAGGCTTGCCTGGGATCCTCTCAGGACTTACAGGACGCCGTTCCTGGGAAATGAGAGGTAGATACGATGAGAGGCACATTAAAGGATGGAGAAGAGTATCCGAGAGTGCCTTGTGGATAGGAAAGGGTTTTAGTGAGAAAAAAATGTTGCCGGCGAGAAATGCAGGGCGTGGGAAGCAGGCGAAAGGCTATCTCTCCCCTCTTCCTCCGAGCCCTGCTCTGCCTCCCCGGTGCCTGGTGGCTGCGGGCGGCCTGCCGCCCCTTTGTTCTCCCCTTCCAAAACGCCCCGGCACTTGCCGGTTCCCCGGCGGCCGGCCCGGAGCGACGCCCCTCCGTTTTCTCCCCAGCCGGCCTGCTTCATCGGGTGGTTATCTTCCACCTCCTCCGCCCTCTTCCTTCCCCTTTCTACTCCGCTTGCACGTTCATGGCGATTGTTTCCCCCGGACGGATGAAAAAGTCCATTTCTGAGCAGTTCAGATTTTATCGCAAAGTGCATTTTTGTTTAATTCTGGTATAAAAGGACACTCGTGGTGCGCGTCATTTACGTGCCTGGAACAGCCCTCTCTGCTGATGCAACCTTGTTTTCTCCGAATGTTTTAAATTCTTGTCTTCTCCCCCTTGGCACCCCCACTCACCCACACATACTGCCATTAATTCTGCGGAGGTTTTTCCTCCCACCGAGTCTCCCTGCAGACGGAGGGTCGGGCACTGCCAGAGCTGTTTTGTTTCCCGGCCGCGGAGCCATCGCGGGCTGTTCTCTTCCTCTTTCCAGGCTTAACCTTTGGCTCTGCCGGGCTCCGTGCTTTCAGAAGGCGCAGCTTTGCCGCGGCCGAAGCTGCCTTCCCGGGGCAGAAGGAAACCCGAACTGTCTGGCAAATCGGTACCAGATGGAGATAAGTCGCCTTTTAGTTTCGTAAGAACGTGCAGAATCATTAAGAAGCCAGCAGCTACAGGCAGGAGGAAGGTGAGGCGCGCATCTGCCAACCTACCTACCGGTTCAGATTAAAAGGCTTTGCTAAGCCTGGAGCAGGGGCATTGATAAGCATTATTCAAAACCTCCGTGGCCACAGCTTGGACTCTTCCAGGACCTCAGTTGCAAGTGGCCCGGGGCAGGGCGGCAGCCGCGCAGCCCCAGCTGTAGCCGGCAACAGCCGTCCATGTTTAGAGAAAGTATGGTGATTCGCCTGGAATGTAGCGCACGTTATTACAGATAATTAACATGTACCTCGACAAACTGAATTGCAAATGCACAGTGGCGCAGTGATGCATTGCTTGGCTCCTGTCAGGCAGCGCTGTTTCCCAGCCATGTCTGAGGCAATCCTGCCATCTCCTGGACAACCCCCGGCATAGGCAGGGAAACCTTCCCCTCGCTCCGGAGCCGCGTTTCCGAGTGATAAATGAGCGAGGGAGGCTGCTCGGTCACACGCAGAGCACCCTTCGTCTGTAAACGGGAAGAATATGCCAGTGAAATTATAGCGTATGGTCAGCTCTGATGTCCAGGCCTATCCGGATGCCTATTTAAAAACAAGGGAAAAAAAAAAAAAAAAAGAGAGTGAGAGAGAGAGAGAGAGCGGAAAAGGGGAAAGGAGCGTGTGAAAGCAGGCCTGCGGGTCTCCCTGTTCCTCGGTGGTGATATTTCCTGTACAGACACAGGCGGGGGGACACCCGCGGCATTAACACCCCGGCCCCCCAAAGCAGCAGCCGGCTGCGGCTGGAAAAAGCAGCACAAGTCCGTACGAGGCTCTTCCTCCGCTCCTCTCCCCTCGGCTCCGAGGCCAGTCGTCTCTGGAAGATGTTTCTGTAAATGTTTTGCCCTGTAGATGAAAATATTTTCGGCAACAGTGAGTGCCTCCAACTATTCCAGGTTTTGATGAGGTTTTTTTTGCCTTATTGGTTTCTGGGGTTTTTTTCTATTAATTAGCAATTACAAATGAGTTGAATATTAATTGAAAGCTCTGTTTTCTCTAACCCCATAAAAGTTAGTTTGAAGTGTCACCTTTCTTTCCGGTAACTGGGAACTCACATCCATTCCTTGTGTTTATTGCAGACAAAAATATAGCCTTTGAACTGAAAATGTTCCTTTTCTGTTCCGAGAACCGAAAATCAGGGTTAGCTTTTTCGTAAAAGGCGATTATGAAAAAAAAAACTCTATTGCACATCTTCTTAGGGAACACAAAGTCAGAATACGAGTCAGCTAATAAGAGGGCGATTCAATTGGTAGACATAACTCAAACAATAAAAATTAAAGGCAGTGGTCAGCAATATCCTCCAGCGGTGCTTGTGTGGTCCTGTGTGGTCTAGGAGAGAGCAATCATTTAAAGATTTTTTTCCAGGGCAATGAAATTACTGCAGAATTTCCCTCAATTTCCCATTAAACAGAAAGATGAATTTGATTAGGAGAATGTCAAGAAGGGCAGCATCTCTGATCTCGCTTTAGAAATAAAACCAAGATTAAAACTGTGATTAAAAGGATAATAACAGGGAAAATTAACCCTACATGCTAACTAGGTTCACGTTTTTAACCGAGGTAATGAAAGTGGGAAAGTCTGGGCATTAAGGTTTCTCTTGCCCCGGACTCGCACACATTAGGGGAGATCTTGGGAGAGAGGCCGAGGGCAGAAACACTCGGTGCGGGGGGCTGACGGGGCTCCAGAGTGTCCGGCGGGTTTGTGGGGCGGCGGGGCAGGGAGTACCCGTGGGTACTCCACTCTTTCCAGTGCCTTCCAGCCCCTTGTGAGTGTCTTGGGGTGCAGCATCGGGGCCTTGCCTTTTCTCGGAGGGAAGAGCACTGTCTGACGAACCGCACGGTTTGGGAAAGGACATGAGCAATCTGCTGTGACGATGCTCTCAGATATTAATTTAGTTACGCTGGGGCTATAGGGAAATGACAGAGATAACGGAATAAATGGGCTCTTGTTTGATCAATCGAAAATGTAAAAATATATATAACCCCCAAAAAATAACACAGTAATAAAACAGTAAGGTATGATTTCCTTCTCATGAGAGAAAAATTCCTCACACACAACCTGGGACATAGCAGCGGGCTACGCAGCTGAGGCTGACTCTCTCCTCTGCCCAGTGCTGCATTCACACCCTCTCTGCTGAAGAGCAGACCCTGGCATTTTCTTTCTTGAAACCTTCGATTTTATTTATTTATTTATTTAATCTCAGCCGGTTGTTCAAGTAATTCCGTGTTGTTATTGTTGTCCATTTGTTGATGTTTGTTTGATTGTATTTTAAAGACAAAATAGGCTCCGAGTTTTAGAAGCGTTGTTCGCCTGAAAGTGCTTCCAAGTGAAGATGAGAGGCAAAGGGGTAAAAAGGGCAGACGTGTGGACCAAAGACAATAATAGTCATTAGTTCGTCAGAATGACGATCCTGGTAATATCCGATCGATTAGGACTTTATTTGCGCTCATATGCAGATGCATATCTTGCAGTTAGGGGCAGAAGTGCATACGTGTGTCCTAAACATTCACATCTCATAGACATCCCAAGTTATTTCCAGCTCTCGGTGCTCACTCTTACCGTGGGTATGGCTCTGGCCCGGAAGGTGCTGCCAGCCGGCGGGCACTGCCAGCCGGAGGGCACCGCTGGCACGGGGGCTGCACCCGGGGCTGCCCTGTCCTCCCGGCAAATGTTTGTTTTCCTCTCATCTCTCCGCTGGCGCCGCAGCTCTGCCAACCCGCCCTGGCCACTTTTATAGAAGCCGAGACCATGGTTTCCCCTCCCCCTTGCGAGCTCTATATTTTCATATTTCAAGTGTTATCATAAGACTTTTTTTTTAAAGTGGGGGTAAAGCGAAAGAGGGAAAAAAAAAGGCGAGGCGGGGGGGACTCTGTGGCTCGGTCGCTGGAGGCGGTGCTGAAATTACCGGCTTTGAAGAACCTGTCTGCAAAGTTTCGTCCAATCGTTTCAGGCTTTCCGCTTATTCCCTGTTGTAACTAAATACCGCTGTAAGAACAGCTGAAGTCCTTTGTTGGAAATGTGTGATCGCAGTCTCTACAGATCTGGCTACGTTGGTTCTCTCTTGAATTTGCAATCTCCAGATTCCTTTTATTTTCCTAATTTGCGGGCTAATGGCAGTCAATTGGCGGCTCTGCCCACCATTTCCTACCCCCGGAGCTCGATCCCCTGGACTTGCTCAAGTTCGTGCGCAGCCCAGCCGCAGAGCCACGCGTTCGGCGGCGCGGCGCAGCCTTACCTCCCCGGCTCCGTTCCAATCAACATCAGCTCCAACGGCAACAAGGAATGCCTGGAAGACAACAATAAATATTACGCCCACGATGCGAGCTCCAAACAAGAGGAGAGATGCAGGCAGAGGCAATCTTTTGCAAATGACCCAACTGTTACTCACACAGCCAACTTAAAGCCCGTAAAGTATGACCACTCCAGCCTGCAGAGAAGTTTGCATGGCTCGGCTACTCTTTTTGAAGTGAATTCCTGCAATTCAAGCTTAAAGGAGGACATCAAGAATCCCGTCAACTTGAACCTGACAGTTCAGCCCGCAGCAGTCCAGTCATGCCTCAGACCTTCAGTGCAGGATGGTATGCCTTAAATATCTCGCTGTAGTTAGAAGCGACCTAGCTATATTTTCTTTTTAAGAGATGCCTGTAATTACTTAGTAACCCTCTCTGTAACTCTTTCGGAGCGAAAACCGCTTAATCTTACTCGGAGGTTAGATAGAAATTGTGCTGTTACATGTGCTTTGCCCAATTTTCCGACCTAGTCTAGCCCTGTTATCTTGCTGGGTTTTTTTGGTTTTTTGGGGTTTCTTTGCATATTCCTGTATTTGCATACCCAGACTTGATCCACTAAATTATCGACGTGTTTGTTGTAGGTTTGCCTTGGTGCCCCACCCAGGGGAGATCAAGAAAGAAACGGAAACCGTACACAAAACAACAAATTGCTGAATTGGAAAACGAGTTTCTCCTCAATGAGTTTATTAACCGGCAGAAGAGGAAAGAACTATCAAACAGACTGAATTTAAGCGATCAGCAAGTTAAAATTTGGTTTCAGAACCGGAGGATGAAAAAGAAAAGAGTAGTAATGCGAGAGCAGGCTCTTTCTATGTACTAGAGCAGAGTCCACCCGTTCCTGCATGAACTTGTGCCCGGAGTGTTCACCCCTAGAGTAGAGCGTACGCGCCAGTGAAACGCGGGGAGTGTGTCTTTTTACCGCTTAAACCAAGTTCTCCAAACGCGTAGGATCCCTGCGTAAACTGGCAACGCTGAGTTCTTAGCCATGATGAAGAAGACGAGCCGGACCAGTGCGGAAACATGTATTATCAGCTTTTTACCTTTCTCTCTCCATTTATATAGATTTTCTCCCGCATCTTTACCCTCTCTTTCCCCGGAGAACAAGCGGTGCTAAACTAAGATCGATTTCTTTTATCTGTATGTAAACACCATTTTGCAGCAAAATAAAGGAATAACGCCTAGTAAAGACGTCAGCTCTGTGAGTCCCGGCCGCTCCCTTCATCTGCTACCCTGCACGCCAGGGCGAGCCTGCGGCGCCGTCTTGTTTTGTGGTTTGGAGTAACCTGCTCGAGCAGCTATGGGGAAAGTGGTTAACAAATAAACCTTTTTCTTTAGTCTTTCTTTTTTTCCCCCCTCCCTCCCCAGCTCCCGGGGTCGCAGATCCGACCGCAGCCCGGCGGAGAGCGCACGTGACACCCGACAAGGCCCGCGCGTAACCTGAGCGCGGCTCCGCGGTGGCCGCTCGGCTCCGCTCCGCTGGCGCGGCCCGCCCCGACGGCACAGCACGGCCGGGAGGCCCTTGTGTGCCCACCGGCGGAGCCACCGCCCCCGGGCCGCGGCAAGGGCTGCTCTACGGGCACGGCCGACAAGTTCCTCTCTCGGGAAAAAGCGCCCCTGCGCCCCTCGCCCTGCGCCAGCCGCCTCCGGGCAGCGCGGCTTCCCGCGGCGGCGCAGGGGCCGCGGAGTCGGGCGCCGCTGCCTCCCCAGGTGGCCTGGCCGGGCCCTGCCCTTCCAGCGCTCCTGACTTTGGCCTTGTCCAAGCGCTGCCCCAAACAGGCAAAAGACAGCGGGCGGTGCCGGGGCAGAGGCCCAGGCTGGGGCGAGGCTGCAGGGAGGTGGGGGGCCCCGACTCACCCCGAGGTGCTGCAGGAGATGGGACAACACGGAGCTTTTGGTGGGATTGATTGTTTTGCTAGTCAGTCCCCATGGCCGTTTCTGCAGAGATTTTTATGAGGGAAAAGTGAGAACCGGTTCGGGGTTTTGCCCAGATGTAAACCTCAGAGGATAACCCAACCAGAGGGGCTGGTAGTAGTGTCTAAGCCCCCTAAGTTAGATCACTGTTTTGGGGCTAGAATGAGATCGATTTTTCCCGCATCTTGATGACAGGCTTTCTCTGTCCACAGCCGCCGGCCTCTGTAACACCAGAGTAGTCAGACTGGCCAGAGCTCCAGGGCCAGAGGAAATTACATATTGCCCTAGTCTGACACCTCAGAATATAAATTCTTAAAAAAAAATCTCACGGATATTTAGGTCGGTATTAAAATGCTTTTGGCTGCAATTTCCACCCAAGTCTTCGTTTCTCAAAGAAGAGCGTTTCCACGCCTCTCAACAGTAATAATAATTAGGCTGGCAGAGGCTGCCTTCTTTTCTGGCATGTAAAGCGGGCTCAGATATGATTGTTCGTAGCGTATACAATAAGGCTAAATAACCGCAAGGATCGGCACAAAGCTGTTACCTACTTACACGGGGCTATAGCCTTCTGAAGGCAGTAAACTCGTTATTTCATAAAGAGTCATATTTGAACTTCGCTCCTACTCACTCCTGTGCTTGCAAGTACTGCTCACGAGGGCACGGTAGCCCATAGGATTTTGGAGATAAATCCCGGATTCCAAGGCAGGCAGAGAAGTAGCCATTTTCCCGAAAGCTTTCTAGAGAGCCCCAAAGGTAACGCTCTGGTGGTGTTTCAAGGGAAGAAGGAAAACCAGCCCAAAGCATTTGTCGCCGCTCTTACCGCATTGCCTAATGCAGACAAAACCCTACCTCGTTCATGGCGGGATGGCTGCCAGTAGGAAAGCGGGGACGAAGCCTCGCGGGACGACAGCTCCCCGGGGCAATGGATGCACACCTAGCCATCCACAGCCACAGGAACCACTCCTGGGTCCCTCCAAATCTTCCATACTTTCAGCCTCTGTGCTGGGAGCTGACGCATTGCGGACAATAAGGGTCTCTTCATCCAGTGGCATTCCCTAATTAAAAAAACTAGGAGCAACCCCAATGATGCAAGTCAGGAGAAAAGCAAAAACCAGATAAAGCCCCTTTTCTTACCCTCTCATGGAATACTACTCAGACGGCTACAGTCCATGAGAAATGGACCCTTTACGCCGCTCTTCCCTATCCTAGTCCTCCTCGGTACAACCCTTCCCTTTATTACATGGGTGATGTGAAATCCGAAGAGGAACCTCGGGTGAAAAGATGTGAAAGGCAATATATTATTTATTAAACGCATCTGATCCACGATGATGGCTTATTGTGAAGCTCCTAGTGTAAACCGCCTACGGAAAGTGAAAATGCAGAGGAGGTAGGATCTAAATTGCGATTTGTTGAGGTCTGTGTATTATGTATCTCTGTGTGTGCCTGTGTATTTGTAGGTGCACTTATTTCAGCAGTGCCCGTTGTGTGTAAGCGTGTGTGCACACAGACATACATGGTTGTGGGCTCATACTGTGCGCAGACACATCGGCGGTAGAAAATGGTGCATGATTTCACGCGTGCCCATACCCCAGGTTTCATCCCTTCCTCTGAAGCAGTGGGCGAGGACAGTGGTTCGGGCACGGGGAGGGCACACACACGCGTGGCAGAGCTGCAGACGCGGGGCGCGCCCTGCCTGGGCGGCTCTGCCTGTGCACACCCACCCGAGCTGTCCCCTGGGCACATGTGTGCACTAGCGTGTGCGACACGCCGGGTGGGTGTGCAGGAGATGCACCCGAGTGAGGTGGATGTACTCCACGCCCTTCGACTGGATTATTTGGGGTGCCTTTTCAGGTGCCCCCTGTACCGGCTTTGCGGGTGTGTGCGGGGCGGGATGGAGCAGCGGGCACCCGCTAGCTGCGCCCACGCCCGCGTCCCTCCGCAGCATGCAGGCGATGGTCCATTCCTTTATTTACTCAAACATAAGCATCTTTGCATTTCCACCGCAGCCTAAACATGATAAAGCCCTTCCGAGGAGGCTCTCCATTCCTCCTCGTTTGATAAGGCTGCAAACGCAACTCGGCTTGTTGGGAATGGCTCTGGATGCCTTTGTGCTTCCTAAAAGAGCATAAATAATTAAAGTTTGGCAGAGAGGAAAAGCTTTCTTGCAGAACTGTAGTGGCAATAAATGAAATGACTCAGAATCTCTTCTCCAGTCGGTTTTTACGAGAGCTGCCAGACAGTGTCTGTTCACGTTCTCCAGATACTAGGGGCGCCATAACAAAGTTAAGGTCAAGTTAGTGTCTTATCTTGGGTGGCACAAAAATACCGCATCTTCTCCAGCCGGACCGGGTATATTTTTAAGCCCAAACGTTACGCAAGTCGCTTTAATATCCACGGAGAGCATTTGGAAATGTGTCTTGGACCTGAATACTTGGTGATTCCAGGCTACGGTTGCAGATGTTTCAAGACGCCTAACGGTAAAGTATTCGCCTGACTGTGTACATGATGTGCATTTATGTTTCGATGCTATTTAATCTGCGTAAGGGAAAAAGAAAAAAAAAAAGGGTGGTGGTGGTGTTATTGTAATGTTCAGAGCTGGGCTGGGACCGACCCCAGTGTGAAAACGCTCTGGCAGGGGGGACCCCCAGCTCTGTCTTATTTAAGCGGGGTCTCTGCTGTGATATTGGTCTCACATTTCTCAGATTAGATCGCTTTTTAAAGGACTGATTCCTAAAAGGGCTTTCGGTCTAACAAATCGTCGCCATGTCTTTGAACTTGAATTAGTTGAAACCGCTTGGCTCCTGCGCCAAAATTTAATTGATGCTAGGTTTGTTGCATCGAAAAGAAGGTGAAAGATTCTGGATAAGGCATAACTAGTTGTTTGAACGGTAAAGAAAATGAAGCTCCATAAGTTTCCAGAACCATCTTTCCTGACGAGATAGGCGATCAGAAACCTTGGGGGGTGCACAATCCAAACGGAGCCCTACCCTGCTTTGCTGCAAGGTCCAGGGTAATTAGTGACACAGGAGCCATTTTAACTGCGCAGACATCACTTTTGGGAGGTTGTTTTTTCTGTTGCAGCAGAATCGAGATGGCTCGAAAGCCGATTGAGGGAGGGAATGGTGGATCTGTCCTTTGATTTCTAGTGATAACTTGCAACTTGCGAGAGTCTATCTGCTGAGATCAATGTGTGGCGTTTGAGGTGTTTTGCGAGTGAGGCATCAGGGCAAAAGAAAAAACCCCAAAACTGTACAAAGAAAAGAAAAAAAGGAAAGAAAGGGGCGGGGGTGGTTAGGAATGAGCTCCATAATATCTGCCTGGCTTTGATATTTTTATTTTTAGAAAGGGCAAGCTAGGCTGCGGCATGGAAGCCCCTTGGGCAGCCCTCGACTGCTCTGGGGAGCCAGGGGATGCAGGAGGGGCCGTGGCGGTGGCGGTGGCGGCGGCGGGGCGGGGGGCAGGGTGCGGGGCTCAGCCCGGGCTGCGGGGCTCCCGCCCCCGGAGCCTCTCCGCATCGCGTAGCCGGGGGCGAGCAGGAGGCGCCTGTCGCAGCGGAGCCGAGCCCTCCGCGGCTACGGCCGCTCGAGCAGCCGGGGAGCCCACGGGCCTTCTCCCCGCTTGCCCGGAGCGCCGTGGGGCCGGTTCCCCACCTGCCCGGCTCCCCGCTTGCTGTGGGACCTGGAGGCTGCCTTTGTGGAGGTGATGTGGGGCCTGTCGAGTTGCCGGAGCCTCCGCCCGGGGTTTGCCGGGGTGTCCGGAGGCGGCCGTGCTCGGCTTGGGGAGCTCGCCCAGATTTCGGGTTTATTTGGAGAGCGACATGTGGTGGAGCTAACCTGGCTACGCTGTACAGTGGCGGAAAAAAACCACATTCCCATAGAGAGCTGGCAAACGTTTCTGGAATGAGGAATTGGTCGAGCATAGGGCTATTGCTGGCGCGTATTATTTATTTTCTTCTTTTTTCAGCCCTTGCGGCCCTGTTTGTGCTCGTCTATATAAAATCATATTTCAAGGAGAAAAGGAAAATTGGCAAAAATGAGCCCTCGAAGGCAGGGCGGGAGCGGGGCTGGCGGCTGCTGTGCGTGTCGCCCGCTCCCAAGTCTTGCTTTTCCCTTCCAATGAAAATGAACATTTTGGTGGGAGTTGGAGGCAGGGGAACAGAGGTCACTTTGTGTGCTGCTCTGCTTCCCAAGGAAACCGTGCTTGGTGGACTTCTTTTCCTGCCATAGCCCTTTGCCTTCCAGAAGAGCCCGAAAGTATCTCCCTTTCATAAATGCGGCTGCTGAGAGATGTTCTGTTTGCGTATTTCTCATTTCAGTTTGGCGCCCTGACACAAGTGCGCAGTGTTTGGGCTTATAAGCGAGGGAAAACGAGGTGATCGAAACTCAGGCGTTGAATTTCGTGACCGTTTTTGATGCCAACTGTGGATTGCAGGAGCCGGGCGGGCAGATCCGGTCGTACACTCGAGTGTGTGAATGGGACTTGGCTTTCCTGAGTGAACCATCACCCACCCGCTCATCATCTGCTTGAGCGGCGGCCGGAGAGTATCGCTCCCTCCAAGGAGGAAGCGATCACGTTTCCGAGCCGGGGGTGCCCGTCCGTGAGCCCTCAAGCCTCGCTCCGGGGGCTCGCTTCCCCGAGGGTGGCAGTGCTCCCCCCTCGCTGCCCGGGGAGGCCGGGCGGAGATGCGGGCGGGGGGCTGCGCGCCGTGGGGCTCCGCGCCGGGCTCCGGCGGTGGGCAGGCGCCTGCCCGGGCGGCGCGGCCCCAGGTGATCCGCCGCACCACCTACGTGTGCCTCGCATCGCCTGCTGAAAGGATGAGACTTAAAAACGGCTATATTTGTACAAACGGCGCGCTCGCCTCCCCGTGCTGGGAGGGCTCTTTGGAGAGATCTTAGGAGCCTTTCCGAGGGGCTGATATAGATATAAGGACATTTCTACATCGCGTCACGTGACATAATTACCACTAGAATCAATCAAGATGAATTGCACGTCAGCACACGGTGGGGATTTTTTCTTAGTTGATCCTGTCCAAACCCTCTTGTGCAATAGATGGATCTTGTTCAATGCATTGAAGCCTCCTGGTTGCTTGCAATCGCAAAAAGGAAGACATGACTGAGTTTGACGATTGCAGTCACGGCACATCCAATATGTATCTGCCAGGGTGCGCTTATTACGTCTCACCCTCAGATTTCTCGACGAAACCCTCTTTTTTGTCTCAATCGTCGTCCTGTCAAATGACTTTTCCTTATTCTTCTAATTTACCTCATGTTCAACCTGTGCGCGAAGTAGCATTCAGGGAATACGGATTAGAGCGCAGCAAATGGCAGTATAGGGGCAGTTATGCTCCTTATTACTCAGCTGAAGAGGTGATGCACAGAGACTTTCTGCAGCCTGCGAACAGAAGGACGGAAATGTTGTTCAAAACGGACCCTGTCTGCGGCCACCACGGACCGTCTCCCGCCGCCTCCAACTTCTACAGCTCGGTGGGGAGGAACGGCATCCTGCCACAAGGCTTCGACCAGTTTTACGAGACAGCCCCCGGACCCCCGTACCAGCAGCACTCCGAGAGCGAGGGGGACGCGGAGAAGGGCGACTTGAAAGCCCAGAACAGCACTTGCAGTAAAACACCTTCCAACCAGGAGAAGAAAGTGACACCAGCAAACAGCGCCGATTCCCCTTCTGGTGAGGCTGTTGCAGAGAAGAGCAACAGTTCAGGTAGGTATCAGTAGTAAATTGGGGGCAAGAGTACAAGGCCAACACTTTGTCAAGCCGCATTTTATGTGCAATTTTATAAGCATCCAAAGGATTTTATATATCCTATAAGATTTCCTTTACCGTTGTAAAGCGTGTTTACGATAGGAAACCAATTTAGGTGGGCTTAAGGTATTCTTGGAAGAGGATATTAATTGTTATTAAATTGTTGATTTGTCGGGGGGAGACGGAGAGATTTCACAGGTAGTGCTCAGAGCTGCCTTCGGTTTAGAGCTTAAGATCTTCGTTTGTTTGGGGCGGGGGTGTGTGTGAGAGGAGTTTGAGAAACTTGGAATTTTTCCAGCCCATTTAAATATCTCTCTGTATTGCTCGAAGAGCTCTCTTTTAAGGAGAAGTTGGGAAATATTAGGTTTTTTTGCTAAACCACACGGAGATTATAAGCATCAAGAATATTTTTTGAAGTGCTAGAGGGCTGCTTTCCAGGCAATGGGATATTATCAAAGTCTCTGATCAAATCCCAGCTGAGCATGTTCGTAGCAACAGCGTAAATCAGTTTCTTCTCTCTTGAATTTCAGCAATTCCCCAGCGATCAAGGAAAAAGAGGTGTCCCTATACCAAATATCAGATAAGAGAACTGGAACGGGAATTTTTCTTCAACGTGTACATAAACAAAGAGAAGAGACTGCAGCTCTCCAGAATGCTCAACCTCACTGACCGGCAAGTTAAAATCTGGTTCCAGAATCGAAGGATGAAAGAAAAGAAACTGAACAGAGATCGACTCCAATATTTCACTGGGAATCCCTTATTTTGAAAATTGGAAAAAAGAAAAAAAAAAAAAAAGGAAAAAAAAAGAAAGAAAAAAAAGAAAAAAGAGAAAAAAAATAATAAAAGAAAGGAGCCAACAAGAGAACAGGAAGAAAGAAGAAAAACAAAGAATAGCTTGGTCTCTCTGACCTACCAACTGAATGCAAAAGTTAATTGGTTTACTTGACACATCCACCCTGCGGAACTCAAAGTTTCATTTTCATGTGCAACTCCCCACACTGAATGGCCACTGGAGATTTCGGGGCTTGGCGGAGCAGATTCCTGATAAGGGGAAACTAGGGTAAATCCAACAGTCCACTCTCGAGTTTTTCGCCAAAGGTGCTTTTTTCCCTCTCCCACAGTACCAGCAATGGACCTGCAGTGTGTCTGGTAGTTTTTGCTTACAATTCATTGAGTTCGGGGGGGCTCTGTTGCTGCTTTTGAGCTAGGATAACACTTTCCTCCCTTTAAGTGAATGCGGTTTATTTAAGAGATGGTAAATGTACGCTCGCTATATATAAAATATATATATATATATGTTTCTATTGTCATCCAAAAGCATGGGCCACTGTCTTTTTCATGTGAATAAATGGTTTCTAGTAAAGTTAAGGTTATAACTTCCGTGCACTGTATGGATTTCCATCTCCGAAGGATCCTAGCGTTTTCCGGGCTAGAGCCAAGTTCAGTTAAATAATAACGTGAGGAAGCCTAGTCGGGTTGTTTAAAATGCATTTTAATTAAGTAATAGTTCAGATGCTTAGCTCTCCCTTTGTAGGTATGTGTACCTTCCCCGTTCGCTGCGAGACAGAGCCAACATGGCTGTCTGCAGACCGTCACTTCTGATGGTGCTGCCATTAGTATAAACAACGAAAAAGGCTTTTTGTTTAACTGGTCAGGTTCCAAATAAGCCCAGAATCCCCAACGTCAATGACTGTTTACTTGTTAGTGAAGAGCGAGGCAGAAAGACCGAGGGCTCGGAGCGAGTCAGACAAGAGGGAGCTATAAACAATTGGCACTAGGTTGGGGGAAAAAAAAAGAAAAAAAAAGGAAAAAAAAAAGAAAAAAAAAAGGGAAAAAAAAAAAGGAAAAAAATCCCAAACCAAAACAAAACCACAAAACCACCCCCAAGCCTTGGGAAGCAGAGGGGAGGTTCTCTTCACTCTGATTGCCGGGCAGGGCGAGCGGAGCGCGGCGCTGGGGGAGCTGAGCTCAGCGCGCTGCCGGCCGCGGCGGGCCCCGCCGGGGGCCAGCACCCGAGGAGATCCGCTCCGCTCCTCGCCGCTTTATCTTGCGTGACCTGCTTGGGCTGTTTACAAAACCTTGAACTGTCTAGACAACACCATAAAACCCGAGGTTCTAAACAGCTTAATTGGGTTATATTATACACCTTCTGGTGGGTGAAAAAGAGATTTCCGCAATGTGCAATAAAGGCGACGAGTGAGAAAAGAATTTGCCTTTTTTGAATAGCACGAGGTGGCTCTCGCTACGCTAGCAGGCAGGGAAGGCAAAAGTGCCAACTAAGTCAGGAAAAGACCGAGAATTCAAAAAATAGAGAAATAGAAGAGGAGGGAGGCATGACTAAAAAAAATTTTTTTTAAACACTTTAGCAAGAAAAACATAAGTGTATGCCTTTGAACTTCCAAAATGTCAAGGTCATCACCTTTAACCTTTCTGAATAATTAGGCGCCTTAAGGTTCCTCTGTTATTTTCAACCACCACCCACTCTCTCTCTGTCTCACCCTCTCCCTCCCTCCCTCGCTCTCTCTCACACACACGCACAGCCACACACACACTTTTTACCGCATAGCTGGCCATATTAGCAAATGCATCATAACGCAAAGAAAATCCCGGCTGGGTCGAGGTGAGCTCTCGGCGTCGTGCAGTGAGCGTGCCCTGCTCCAGTCCTTGCCAGCTGGAGCACAGGGGGCTCCTCACTTCCCTCTCTGTCTCTTCCGCGCCCCGGGAATTCGACCAAAATTTTTTCCCCTTTTTTTCCCCTTTTTTCCTTTTTTCTTTTAATTTTTTTATTTTTTTGCGGTTGTTTCCCCTTTAATTTTTTCCCTTTTTTTCCCTCTTTTTTTCTAGCACATAAGAAAAAGAGGGGTTTTGCTTAGAAAAAAAACCGTAGGAAATGCCTGGCAATTTAGGGAGAAAGACGACATTTCTATGCAGTTTCCCCGCAAAGCCCATTAATTAGAAATGCGCGTAGTCACGGGGAATTCCTCACAGCATTTTGCCTGACCTTATAGCAAAATTCTCGCGTGTCTCCCGATCCTTAATCCACAGGGCGAGAACGAGTCGTTTGATTTTCTGTTCCCTGCAGTGCTTTAACAGCCTATCTCAGTGTATTAATACGCCTTCAAAACGCTTAAACACCGCCAAAGCGGCTCGCGGAAACCGAGGCACCGTAGCGCTAATCTTGCATAAATGCTCAATGATAGCGGTGTTAAGTTTCTATTTAAAAAGAAGGGAAGAAAGCCGTGACTGAGAGCAAATTGAGCTGGGGAGAAAGACCTGGAGAGGAGGAAATTGGCGGTGTGTGGCGGGCAGCGGCCACAGGAGGGCGCGCCCAGGCGCTGCAATGCCGCAGCCACTGGCGCTCCAGCCTTTTCCCCCTAATAATAATTCCACTGCTAATAAAATATCTAATATATAAGTAACGATAAGATTTCAGGGCCTTCCAAATGAGAAAATAAAGCATCAAAAAGATTTATTAAACAAATAACCCATAACCGTGACGTGCTGGAGAAATATGCCACTTTAAAAGAATTTTTTTTGGTCGTAATCTTTTATAATGCATTCGAGCTTTAAAAAAAAATCCCATAATTTTAAGAAAGAAATAAAAAAAATCAAACCCCAAAGATATTCAGAATTCGTTCCCTAGAACGAAAATCTATCTACTCCTTTAGGGACAGCCTGAATGCGGGTGGAACAAAAGTAATACAAAAAACATGCGTTTCCACAATTTATCTTCGATTCTCACTCGAGGATTTTCTTAAATAAACCACTAGGTACAGAAAAAGTAATGTTAAAAACGTATTTTATTTAAAGGTGAGATTAACGTTAGCTCCTGAGAGTGCTTATTTTTTAAAAGACAGAGAGACTAAAGAGAAAAGAAGATATTTTTAATATCCTAACATCACCTTGCCAAGGCATTGCTGAATGAAATCCCTCTCTTTAAAAGTGCTATGGAGATCTATTAAAATGAAAGTAGAGATTACAGAATTAAAGTGAATCTTATGAATTTCCTGGACGTTCTCCAGCAACCGAATATGTTCTGTCTTTCAGAGATTTTTTTTGTTGGGTTTTTTTTTCCTTTCCAGTGTGCACTTCAGGTCAGAACCTGAGGAAAGAAAGGGTTTCGCTGCTTTCTGCCTATTTGCAGAATTCATCGAAATATATTTCACATTGTCTCAGCAATATTCCACATTTTTTAAAGCCCAGTCCCTCGTGAACGCATTTGTTGGCACTTTGTCTGCTGGATTGTTGGTGTGTGGTTTATTTTTTTTTTTTTTAGAAGTTCATTGTTAACACTTTCCTAGAAATAGCCTTTCCGTCGGTAATAAAACGGCATTGTACAATCCAAAATCCTTGGAATCCCTGACGCCAGAGGTAGCCCTAGCAGGCAGAGCCGTATCCCGGAGGAAAATGCCCTTGTCTCTCGGTGGACATACACTTTCCGAGGGGGAAATGTTTAGCGAAGTTTTTGTGTTTGTTTTTCTTGGCATGAGAGTGCTCCTTGCCAAAGCCCAAACCAACCCCGAGCCCATTAGGCTTCATACGAGGTGCTTTAAGCCCTCGCAATTACAGTGAGGCCGATCTCAGCGAATGTGAACGGGTGATGGGAGCTAGAGTGTACTGTTAATTTTGAAAAAATATATCTGTACCCCAGAACACGGAAATGCCGCTTTCTTCTTCTTTTGAGCCATTGTGTAAATGTGATGATTCTTCGCTAGCTTATACCCTCTTCTATTTTTCCTTTTTACCCCTTTCTCAGTTAAATTCCTTTAGATAGAAAAGTTTATGAGCTATTTCCAAATGTCTTTGGGCTTGTCGTTTATGTAGAACGAAAAGGGCAGTTGCTTATTTTCCGACCAAACTATAAATGCGGCAGGAATCTGCAGAAAGATAAATATGCAGCAGAAATACCGAGGCTGAGGGCTGCAGCGGCCACCAATATACATGCTAAAATCTCATCATACTCACGCACTTTTGTGTCCACAGAAATATGGAAATGCAATAGGAGAAGGGCTGAGGCTTTGCACGAAGCTGAGCGTACGGTCAGTGTTACTGTGCGATCCTTACGCTCAGAAATAACACCTTTGAAAAAAGACCAGCGTGTTACTTTGTTTATTTTATTGGCTTTCATATTTAGGAAAAGGCATAATGTCATCAGTATGACGTATCTGTCCCTAACCTCGGCCAAAAAAATCCAGAGAATCTGAGCCCTCAACCCAGATGCCGACTCTTTCTATGAAAATATGGCGCATAGAAATCTGGGCAACGTGACAGTTGCTTTGTTAAAAGAAGAAAGGACACAATATCGTAGCCAATTTTTTTTTCTTAAATAAAACTATTCTTCAATGTCCCTGCAATGTAAGAGCGTGGCATGAAACATACAGTCTGCGCGTTTAAAGACACCCTAAACGTAATGCTGAAATCGAGGAAATCAAAGGAAATTTACTAAAATCTTCCTGGGTTCCAGCCCATTTTTAAAATAAGACATTTCTTGCAATACCTTTGTTACTGAAGGCATCTGCAAAATATCTAGCTTCTTTCGTACCCCTCTCCCATCCCCCTCACATAATGAGACACAAACACAGCAAATTGCAACTATGAGAATGCTAGGCACAGCCGAGACAAAAAACATAATCATATCACCAGTAATAAGGTTCAGAGAGATAAGGCAGTGAAAATTAAGCCCTGCTGCCACGTCTGGTAACCTCCAGTTTTTAGCCCTGACATTTGCTAGAGGAGAAAACTGTAATGTCCACCTATGCTTTATTACAAACAGTAATTTACATCTGCATGGACCCATTGGTTGGGGCATTTTTTCACCCTCGTTCGGAAAAATATGGGGCTCTGAGAGCAAAACCTTTATATTAATGTAGATTGTATATCTCATTTATTGCACAATATTGATTTATTTATTAATGTTAATTACTTTATTCCATTTTAATATGATTTAAAACAATAGTGACATTAAATGCCCAGAGCCTAAGTCCCCAGTTCCCCAGTGGCTCTCGCATGTTTATTCAACTTCTATTTACATCAAACTTAAACTTTCTACTGTTCATTCTCAATAAAAAATTGCTGCCCGTTTTTAAACCCCTCGTGATTTACCGTGAGCGAAGGGTCTTACGGAGCCGTTTGCCAGTCCTGAACGCAATATTTAAATTATTATAATCACAACAGTCATCTGAGTTTCCGTGTAGTGACATGCATGAAATTAATATTTTCAATTACAAAAAATCAAAGAGCCCTCATGTCTAATCAGGCGCCCAGAATTCAGCTCCTCCAGCAGCAGCAGCAACAGCAGCAGCAGCAGCAGCGAGGCCGGCGTGGAAAGCAGCTCAGCATTTGCTTATTGTTTTAACTTTACTGTTGGGCGAAACCCGCCGCAAACCTCTGGGCTGATACTTCAGCTGGGATATTTCTGGGACCCCTTTTCTTACAGTGTAAATAAAGATTATGAAAGAACCATTTGATGGGCATAAAATTCCTGATTAGATTTAATAGTCAAGTCTTAAACTGCTTCAAGAAAAATAGTACTTTGTTTCTTTAAACTCTGTGGGTTGTCCAGGCTGTTGTTGAAGAGGAGGAAATTGCTAGAAGGCGAGGGGGGGGACGCGGCGCTCGGAGGGAGCGTCGTGGGCTCCGCCGCGGCTTCTTCCCCGGCGCAGGCGAGTCTTAGCCATGGCTCTGATCATGATCTTACGTGGCCGCAGCGCCCGCAGCTCGGCTCAGCCCGCCGCGCCGGCCAGGCGTGCCCGGGGAGGGCAGGGGCTGCGCCAGGCGCAGGGGATGCTGCCGAAAGAGCCTGCGAGCAGCGAATATTACGAAGGTAATATTTAAACTCTCTGGCAACCCAGGAGCTGGAGACTGCAGCTATAAAAGACACTGGCTCTTAACCTGACAATGATGTTGTATTTGAACAGCTGCGATAAGGTTTTAAAAGGTCTGTCTCATTGCCACCGCGAAATTTTAAATAGGGTTATTGTTTCCAGCGGTGTAAAGTGTACGTTAAAGTACAAAAACGTCCAAATGCCAGGAAACAGAGGAAAATTCAAATTCACGCTGGTGGAAAACGCGTGTTTATAACTGTGCGAAAGATGCATTTAATTTTTTTTTAATCCCTTCACGTGCTGCCTGCTCTTGGGGATCTGAAAGGGTGTTTTGATGGTAGAAAGGCCCAAAATAAACAGGAATGAATCCGAAACAAAAATTATCAACAAGTTCACTTTGTGTGGATGAGGGTACTTGACAACATTAGTCCCACATAAGAAATACTCCAGTCTGAAAACACTGAAAAAAAAAAAAGCATGAAAGAGAGAGAGAGAAAGGAAAGTAAAACGATAAAGAGTAATAAACAGTTTCTACCGCCACTATTTAAAATGTAGTAGCTGCGGGTGCAAATACGGGTAAGAAGTGGGAGGAAAAACAATAAAACACTTTTAAAATGTTGGGACAGAAAACTCTGATCTGCCATGTAGACAGTTACTGTTGCCTTCTGTTGGTTGATTTCTTTGCTGTTTGTTTTATAATACCGATGCATTTATCATCCTTATTTTAAAAATAAGAGAGAAAAAGTTGCTCAAAGGAGTTAAAGGAGTTGCAGTGAGGATATGAGTTTCTGTATGTTTTTTAATGAGCGATACTACAGAAGGAGAAATTACCTTTTTGATGCTTTCTGTTTCCAGGGCAAGTGAAAAAACCTTTTTTTTTTTTTTTTTTTCCCCATGCGGTCGGGAGAGAGCATTGTAAAATAATTTTAGGAATGTAGCTTCCCTATAAAATTCGAGTTATGACAAAAGTCCACCTTTTAATATTTGACGATTTGTGTTAAAACAAAAATTGACCTTCTCGGTTAGCAGCTAGGAAAAAAATCAATAGTATAATTTTCAATAATTCATAACGCGAACGCCATTATGCTAAATCTTAACTATTAATCTTATCCTTTACAAAGTCTCGATTGATTTGTTAATAAAATATCTTCCCGTGCGCGGCAACAGAGGGTATAACTCTTGAAAAAGCTTCAGAAGCAAGAAAATTACCGAGTAGCCCGAGAATGTAGATGAGGGTTTTATTGATCGCCCCTGATTCTCCTTAATACGCATTAATAAATCCCGCAACCTTTTGTCCCCGCACTTGTCAGCGGCGGGGCTTTTACAGGAGCCATGGCGGGCAGGCGCGGTTTCTGCCCGCCGCGCCGCCCCGGGGGTTCCGCGGGCGCGGAGGTTGCGCGGGCGGGGGCGCGCGGGCCGGGCCGGTGCCGCAGCGCGGGCGGCGGGCGCGGTGCGGTGCCGGCGCGGCGGCGCAGGGGGCGCTGTTGACCGCGGCGGGGCGCGGCGGGGCGGCGCGGCGGGGCGCGTCAGCGGCGGGGCGGCGGCGCGCGGGGCGGCGGGCGCTGCCATTGGCCCGCCTGTCATGTGGTCGCGCGGAGGCATCCGCAATTACACGGGAATGTTTTCCTAGAGATGTCAGCCTACAAAGGACACAATCTCTCTTCCTCAAATTCCGCCCCAAAATGTCCTTTCCCAACAGCTCTCCTGCCGCTAATACTTTTTTAGTAGATTCTCTCATCAGTGCGTGCAGGAGTGACAGTTTCTACTCCAACAGCGCCAGCATGTATATGCCACCTAGCACAGACATTGGGACGTATGGGATGCAAACCTGTGGACTCCTTCCGTCTCTGGCTAAGAGAGAAGTTAATCACCAAAATATGGGTATGAATGTACATCCTTATATACCTCAAGTAGACACTTGGACAGACCCGAACAGATCTTGTCGAATAGAGCAACCTGTTACACAGCAGGTCCCCACTTGTTCCTTCACTACAAATATTAAAGAAGAAAGCAATTGCTGCATGTATTCCGATAAGAGATCCAAACTCATTTCTGCAGACGTCCCGTCCTACCAGAGGCTGGTGTCTGAATCATGCCCCATTGAGAACCCCGAGGTTCCTGTCCCAGGATATTTTAGACTGAGCCAGACCTACGCCACTGGGAAAACCCAAGAGTACAATAATAGCCCTGAAACGAGTTCAACTGTAATGTTACAGTTAAACCCTCGCGGCAGCTCCAAACCGCAGATATCTGCTCAACTTCAGCTGGAAAAGAAAATGAATGAAAACCCGAACAACCAAGACAGCACCGCTAAAGTCTCTCAAGTGGAAAGTCCCGAGCCCAAGTCCACGTTGCAAGAGGAGCGGAGCTGTCTGCCCGAAGGCTCCGTGTCCAGCCCAGAAGTCCAGGAGAAGGAGAGTAAAGGTCTGTATTACCGAGTTTAAGCCGTGCCGTGGTGTAACTCCAACACGCCAGCACCATAAAGCACGCTCGAATATACTAACGAGCATCACAGCCATCACATTTAATGCTAAGGAGTATCGGGCTGCAGGTGCTGTCTCTCTGAAGATTTTGGCAGGCAAAAATGCTACACAAAACGGTCCAAAGATTTTCCGTAGAGATCTGCCTCTCCCGTGCACGCAGACAGCCTCTGTGATGCGGGGAATATAGCCGTGTGCTCCGTAATGCGCTGCAGCAGCCAAAAGCAGCCCCATACCTCTAAAATAAGCAGGTCTGGAGGTTGTAAAATACGAGTAGCTCAACTTTTCTCTCGTAGTATTTAGCCTTTCTTTTTTTTTTTTTCCACTGAGCCTTACTGTGGTTTGATTGCATTTAAAGTTAATTACGATCCTCTTAAAATAGGTGAGGAATAGGTGCTACCAGGCTGGGTAAAGTTGGAAAGAAATGCACAATGAAAGCAGCAGCCCGCTATCTGCCTGGTCCAAGGGTTGAATTTTCCATTGTGGTGCTTTAGATAACCTTGGGTTGGTCTTCAAAAGTGCACCAGTATTTTGAAATGCTTTTGCAAGCTAAAATTGGTGGCACACAGATTTTATTTCCCCTTTAAAAGTGCACTAACGCCTTTCTTTCAAACGGCGTGTATCGAAGAATTCCAAAACGAGAAATTTTCTTCTATCAAAATGTACTTTGCAACCTCTAGGTCGATTTTTACCCTCTGTGTGCATTGAGAATTTCTTTATCTGAATTTTATTTAGTAGCCCAGGTCTAGCTTGATGTGGGGTAGATTTCTTTCTGGTGGGGAAAATAAAAACCTGAAAGGAAAATGGAAAAAAAAATCCAAGACAGGGGGTCGTATTTTCTTGCACATCATTTTGTCTGGGAAATGTCTATATCTGTTTATAGGTGTGCTTGTGTGATTCAGCTGATGTGTGAGGGGATGCTGCTTCAAAATACAGTGCGAGATTATTTTGTAATTGGAATATTTTCGTGGCAATTGTCGTGGGAGCCCGAGTCGGCCATGGCGAGGCTAGACCCGTTAAGATGTGTCCATGGGGCGGATGGCAGGTTAAATATTGTTGAAATGTTAAACGCCGGCCGAAAACTTGAGAGACCCTTGCTGGCAGGAGCAGGAGAGCGGGGTGGCCGCAGGGCAGGGTGCCGTGCTGGGGACAGGCGAGCCCAGCCTGGCAGCAGGTCCCCTCACTGAGCCCACACCTCACCCGAGCGGTGTTTAATGCCCACATCCACCATATCTGCCAGACACTGCAGAGGAGGGGTCATGGCCAAGGGTACACTCTAACAGTCTGAGGTATTTTTGATTTTTTTTTTCTTCTTCTTTGATTTTGATAGAGGAAATCAAGTCTGATACTCCAACAAGCAATTGGCTAACTGCAAAGAGTGGCAGAAAGAAGAGGTGTCCTTATACTAAACACCAAACACTGGAATTAGAGAAAGAGTTCTTATTCAATATGTATCTCACTCGAGAGCGCCGTCTAGAGATCAGTAAGAGCGTAAACCTCACTGACAGGCAGGTCAAGATTTGGTTTCAAAACCGCAGAATGAAGCTCAAGAAGATGAGCAGGGAGAACCGAATCCGGGAACTGACCGCTAATCTGACCTTCTCTTAAACCCTAACCCCGGGGGGGGCACCAGTGAGGAATGGGCACAGCACCGCCACTTGATAAAGGCAGGAGAGACTCTGGCAAAACCCGGCATTTTCCAGTTTTGTTTTGTTTTGTTTTGTTTTCTGATAGAATGTGACTCTTCGTCCTTCTTTTAGCGCTGCAAGTGAATATGTATTACTATGATGAGTATATATAAAACCTAGCACGTGTAATTTATTTTTGTTCTCATCGTAATGCAGGGTAACTATTATTGAATATTATCATTTGGTCTTAACTTATTGGAACTGTCGAACATCCAAGCAATGTGACTTTTTCATGTTTTTACTAACAAAATGGTATTTATGTGGGGCTGTTACACGGGCCATAACATTTTGAGTACATTCAATACTTTCAGAAAAAGAGCGGGGGGAAACTGTGGGGGCGGGGGGAAAGAGAAGCACATTATAATGTAACTATCCTCGCAAATGAACTTAGAGATTGTCCTTCGTAAAATGGAATATCTCCTTCTTCTCCATTGTAGACATTTCCTTGTGGTGCATATGTGGAATAGTAGTCGTTCAACAGCAAATTGTCCTTCTTGTGCATGTTCTGTTTGCATGTATAATGCAATAAACTCTGTAAACTACTGCGGTTCCTTTGGTTTTCTGCAAATGTTTAAAGCACGGATGCAGGTTGGTCTCCTGCTCTTTTTCTATCAGCAACTTTTTGGACTGGTGTACCTTTTTTTACCATATTCTGGTCTTTGTGTGTGTTTGCCTGGTATTCTTTCTTTCTTTTCCTCCATTTTTCCCCCTTCCTTTTTTTTTCTTTTCTTTTTTTTAAGGGGTGGGGTGGAGACTGGGCCGGGAAATGATGTAAACCTAATTAATTTATAAATGTGTCTGTAAATAATTGATTAATTGATAAAATGTTGTGTGATGTTCACAGTCTGACAAACTGAATGCAAAAAAACCAAAATCAAATCAAAACAAACAAACATAAAAAAAAGAGAGAGAGAAAGGATAAAAAAAACTTGTAAAATATTATGACCTAAACTGGACATCCCCATCCAATCAACTCGTACAACTCGTAAATGGTAAGTGATAAAAATATCTTTCAACTACAAGCTGTCAGGAATATGTGTGTCATTTTATTTGACGTTCGTATGTTGATTTAAAAAATATCGCTCACTGCGTGCTTACAATGTGCAGACTTTGATTTCGTCTCTTTGCTAGCTAACAAAAAAAAAAAAAAAGAAAAAGAAAAAAAACCCAACAAAAGCCCTCCATAATAAATGCAAAGCTGGGTATGAATAAATGTTAAGGAGCTCTGTTTTCGGTCGGCTCAACAGCTTTCAGAAGACCGTGGATGGAAAAAATATTCCTTCAAAATATTCCCAGCATCTGGCAAGGTTGGCTTTTTCGAGCAGAAACGCTCCCAGGCGTGCTTACAAGAGTACATCAGCCTCTTCAGACCTACTTTTGTCACCCTGCACCGTTTCTGTTTGCTAAGAGATCGTTTTATTTCGCGCAATTCCATTTTAGTAGCACACATCCAGCTAATGACGTTCACGACTCTTAACCCTTTCTGTACGTAGCTGAAAAATGGTATTAGCAGGGCTCTGCGCTGGAAGCTGAGGAAGGGCATGTGTGGGTGAGAGCGGGTGAATGCCCGCGTGAGCAGATATACTAAGTAGAACTTCAAATAGCTTGCAAATGAACATGACTTCAAATTGAAGTGCAAATACTTGGGCATACTTTCACCTTCAAACGGTACTGGAAAAGTAGCGTGGCTGCTGTTTGCGCTGGGAAACCAGCTTGCTTACAAACAACGCCCATTTCTCCCCTAAGCTGTTTCTAAATCAAGAAATTAAACTCAAGATAGTGCCAATATTGTGCGACTTGGTGACAGATACTGCTCGTAATGCTGTTGGTGGCATTCTGTTTGCTCTTTCGTCGCTGATACTTAATTTAAGCCACCAGTACTTCCTCATGTGCAAATTTACTCATAGGGAAGAGTTTATATATTCCTCAAACCAAGGCATGATTTTGATGCTGCAAGAGCCGCAAGCACCTAGGTACTTTGTGCTTGTTCCCGTTTTGAAAAAAAGACAGCAAAACGATGCTCAAAAAATAGGAAGAAACAAAACAAAAACCCAAACAACAAAACAACCCCAACTCCTTAAATACTGTATACATTTGCACGGCCTTTTCTTTTCCTTTCCTTGCTACACCGCCAAAGAAGTTTCGACAGTGGGAAGTAAATAGCTGGCTCCATACCAAGTGTTTAACGTATATAAAAAAGGAGGCTCACTCTAATCTGCCTGCGTTACCAATTTATATCTGTGTGAAGCGAGGGGCGAATCTTCGCCTTACCACATGTCCTGCTTTTAGAGAACAATGTAACTGAAGTTCCAAAATCGCAGAAGAAAAAGCTAAAGTCAAATGACTAAAAAAAAAAAGACAAAAAAAAGGCCAAAAAAAGAAAAAAAGGCAAAGGAAAAGGAAAAAAATAAGAAGAAATGAAGGAAGAAAACAACCTAGGATAGTAATAAATCATTAAATAAACAGGAATTTCAGTCCCTTCCTCATAACGGCCCGCGAGTAGGAAGTGTTTTCCCAGCGCTGCTGTCCGTGCCCCCGGCGGGCTGTGCTGCGGGCTGTGCTGCGGGCTCGTCACTAACTCTCTGCGTTTCCTCCAGATCCCGACACAGCCACCGTCCCTCGCCCGGGGAAGCAGGCGTGGGCAGAAGACCATGGGTAATCCACTTTTCAGTACTAGCTGGGCACCGTTTCGCTCGGGGAAGAAAAACCAGGCCGGGAGGGAAGGGTGGGGAGGGAAGGCACGGAAAAGAAAGCAAAGCGGGCAAAAAAATCTCACGTAGGCATTGAACGTGGCTCCCCCTGAACTAGGGGCGGAGGAGACAGCTCTGCCGGCGAGCTGGGGTCAGCGCCAGCCCCTCGCCCTCCGCGGGCCGCAGCCTGTCCTCCTGCGCGGCCGCTGTCAGCTGCGGGGCCGGGCGGCCTCCTCCGCCTTGTCTTTGCCCGCTTCCCTTCCGGGCCGCACCGAACACCTTAAGGGGGTCTGTGTTAGAGCTCTGTAGCCCCAAAGTTCGGCAGATAGAGAAGCATGTGTTCAGCCACACGTCAGTTGTGCTCGGAGACACAGGCTTTGCTGTTTCCATCCGTCCATTTTATTAGGGACACATTAATCTATAATCAAATACACCTCATAAAATTTTTATTGAAAGGCATAAAATCATTACAGAGGTCTTCCACCTGTTTTAAAACAACACAATGGGCATCTCTTTTAAAAAGTGTATTCTTTCCATGGAAACTTTCTGTCCGGGGGTGGGGGGAGCGGATAATAATACCCGCACATGCTCTGAAATATGGAAGTACCGCAATGTGCTTTTACTGTAACATTTTCCTGTTTTATGAGAAGTCGTTACAGTCCCAGCTTGCGATGGTTTGTTTTTACAGGCAAGAATCCCCCTTTCCCAGCGGGTTCCCTCAGCAGCTTGGAGTGTGATTAGCAAGCCAAGGCTGTTGGATTTATTTAAACACCCTGCCTCTCATTGATTAAGAAATGAATGGCAGAAATCACTCAGAGAAGGTGAAGAAATAGTCCGCACCCGCCGCGGCCGTGGGCTGCCAGCGCGGCCACGCCCGCCGCGCCCCGGGCAGGCAGGGCAGACAGGCGGGCAGCGAAGGCGGGAGGGCAAGTAGGGCAGGCAGGCAAGCGGGGAGGGCAGGGCAGGACGGGCAGGGCAAGGCTGGCAGGGCGGGCGGGCAAGCGGGCCAGCGGGCACGCAGGGCGGGCAGGGCGGGCAGGCGGGCTGCCCCGGCGCGGTGCGGGGGCGCGGGCGGTGCGACGCGCTGTGCGGGGCCGTTGTTGATGATGATTTTTTTTTTAATCACAGCAGCCCCAGTTTAGCGGATTGATTTACTCGCAGTATTGGTAAATATGATCACGTGGGCTCCGCAACCAATGGTTGAGGGTTGCAGTCTGCAAAATACTACGATTGTTCTCCGGGAGGGTATCATATACAGTTAACAGTGTAACCTTTTATATGACTAAGAGGGGAGCCTAAAATGTCGTCTAGTGGCACCATAAGTAACTATTATGTCGATTCTCTCATAGGCCATGAAAGCGAAGAAGTTTATGGGAGTAGATTCGTCCAGGGAGGTCACAGTGCGACCTCCAGGCCATCAGGTGTTGCAGAGAGTTCAGATTTTTCCTCTTGTAGCTTTGCACCAAAATCCACTGTGTTTTCCACCTCCTGGTCCACAGTTCACCATCAGCCGTCTGCGGCAATGACCGGGATCTACCACCCTTACATGCACCAGCCCCACTTAGGGGCAGCCGACGCTGGCCGCTACGTGCGCTCCTGGATCGAGCCCTTCCCGGGCTTCCCGGGCGGCGGCGGCGGCAGCGGAGGCAGCGGAGGCAGCGGAGGCAGCGGAGGCAGCGGCGGCTCTGCGTCCAGCTCAGGCTCCTCCAACGGGCGCCACTACGGGATAAAGCCGGAGACGGGAGCAGCCGCCTCCTCGTCTTCCTCCTCCTCTTCCTCCTCCTCCAAAAGGACTGAGTGCTCCTCGTCTCGGGAGTCCCAGGGGATCGGTGTGCCCGAGTACACGTGCAGCTCCTTCCTCCAGGAGCCCCGGGAGAAAGCGCCTGCCGGCAGCTCCAAGGACCCCGCTGCCTGCAGCCACAACCCCAGCCCGAGCAGCGATCTGAAGGAGGAGAAACAGCAGCAACTTGACCCAAGTAAGTAAAAAAAAGAGACAAGAAAAAATAAAAGAAAAAGAAAATCAAAGCAAAACGGGGAATGGGGGACAGAGAGAGGAGTAGAGACAGGGATAGAGGCAGAGAGAGAGGGAGAAAAAGAAAGAAAGGAAGAGGGAAGGAAAGAGAGAAGGAAGGAAGGAAGCAAAGTAAGAAAGGAAGGAAGGAAGGGAGAAAGAAAGAGAGAGAGAGAGAGAGAGAAAGAAAGAAAGAAATTGCCCCTTTGATTTATTGCCGAAACCTGTAAGGCTCGAATGTGCAAAACTGATAGTTTTACTAACCTATAAAAACGTCTAGACGCCTACCCCAGTGCAAGCAGCAACAAGCACCCATAAAAGACTCCACATAACCACCTACCATCAAGACATCATTTGTACAGTAAACAGACTGGGGCATTAAGGCTTTTATGATAATTCCTCCAAAGTTGTGAAAACAGTCCATCCTTCGTTAAATTAATTTAACGACCTTTCTCTCCCCCCCCCCACCCCCCCGTTCCCTATATACCTCCCTTCTTCCAGATAACCCTGCAGCAAACTGGATCCACGCTCGTTCAACGAGGAAAAAGCGTTGTCCCTACACAAAATATCAAACTCTGGAACTGGAAAAGGAATTTCTGTTTAACATGTACCTCACCCGAGACCGCCGTTACGAAGTAGCTAGGATTTTAAACCTCACAGAGAGACAGGTCAAAATCTGGTTTCAGAACAGAAGAATGAAAATGAAAAAGATGAACAAGGAGAAAGGCAATAAAGGAGACTAACGCTGGGGTAGAAACGTAGTTGGAGACTATTGATTTAATTTTGAGTTTTTTTGAGGGGAGTGTGGGTTTTTGGTTGTTGAGGGTTGTTTTGGTTTTGGATTCTGGCTGATTGTTTCTGTTTGGGTGGGTTTTTGGTTTTGTGGGGCTTTTTTTGTTTGGGTTTTTTTTGGTTAGTTTGATTTTATTCTTCTCCTGCACCCTTAGCCCCCCATACGTTCCTCCTCCGCCCACTCCACCCCAGCACCCCAGGGACTTTAAATCAATTTCCTTTTTTTTTCCTCTATTTTTTTTTCTTTATTTCTTTTTAATTTTTTTAAATAGAAGTGAAACGTGGTCTATGTCAGGTATTTCGGGAAATTTTGTCTTGCTCGACAACGTGTTTTTCAGAGTCTCTTGATACTCCCCTCCTCCTTCCCAGACCATTTAGATGACAATATTGTGAGTGCACGTTAGCTTTGGGAACTCTATCTGATGTTAAATGTTTGACATGTTTCTTAAAAGTGCTGTAGACTAGATAGTTATTTTGCCAAAATAAAGGTAAGGAAATTAATTATAATTACGATAATAAAATATATAATAAATTACAGTCGCTTAAATCAATGGGGGTTGCTGTGCTGTCCACGACCTACTAAGAGGAAATCTTTCCCCAAACTTCTGCTTTCTAGGTCTGAATCTTTCGCAATAGATGCCACAGAGAGGCCACGAACTGCTTCCCCCCCAGTCCCCCTTAGTGCACTGTTAGGAGGTTGTCTCCCCCTTGAGCCGCTCGCCATAGGCCTAACGCCTCCCGGTCCCCCGGCTCGCTGCCGTCCCTGCCCCCGGTGACTGTTGTACTAATTACCCACTCCGTGTTCGAGCTACGGACCTGTTGTAATTGTTGTCAGTTATTACACAATAAAGTCTGCCGTGACCGAACGACAGCGCTGCGGTGAGAGCAGAAATCTGTGCGCCCCTCGCGATGCCCCTGCGCCGCCGCCCCGCCGCGCACTGCCCGCGCAGCTCCCGCCGAGTCCCCGCGGGCCAAGCGCGTCCGGGCCGGGCGGCGAGGAAGCCCAGCCGCTCTGCCGGCGGGCAGCACCTCTGGCACCTTCCCCGCTTCGCCTGGCCCGCGGTAGCTGGTAGAGGTCAGCGCCGAGAGGCCGGCGAGGTGCGCCCGCCGCGGGGCCGTGCCCGGGCCGCAGGTAGCAGCGCTCGTTCCAACACAGCGATCCCTTGGGATCGTTCAGGCAACATTTCCACACTGGTCCTCAGCAGCCAAGGAAGCACAGTGATGCCTCTTCGGTTAAACATGTTTTTTATTCCTTTTTTTTTTTTTTTTTTTTCTTTTGTCCTGGTGCGTCGCTTCTAACCTCTGCGCTCCTTCACTGGGAAGCTGGAAGCTCTGGGGGGACACGAGTGCTGCCAAACGTTCGGCTTTGTTGGCGAGAGCTCATTTAGCAACGCGCCTCATGCCTTCTGCATTTATAAACACACATGACTTTATCAAGATAATTGAGATGAAGTTCATTGTAAAAAATGCTTTGTTTAAAGAGCAACCATTAAAATGAAGGACCCGTAAATATTTACGAGCAGTTCGGTTAATTCAAGATTAAGGGGAGAGCTGAGAGACCTGGTGTTTAATGTTTGTTACCTCTGTAAAAAAAGGAAAAAAAAAAAGAAGAAGAAGGGAAAAAAAAAAAAGAGCAAAAGCATGCACTGCCAGGAAAAGGTGTTGCATTGCTTCCCATCCATTGTAGAGAAGATACCTATAATTCTTTTAAAACAGGAAGAACCGTGGTATAATAAAACCATTGAGATGGCTAGACGTCTGGACCTAATGAGTTTACGATATGCTATGGCACTTTTCTTTGAAAGCACCTTATTTTGATGTTTGTGTTTGTTAGGGGGGAAAAAAGGCAAAAAAATGCAGACAAACTAGGTCTTAAAACCTTGGACTATAAATTTCAATATGTCAGCGTTGGGCCAAGGCAACAGACTCAAAAAGGACCTGAAGGTCACGAAACAGAGATTTTACAAAGTCCACTTATTTGTTGAAATGTATTTTATTGGATATTCTACTGCAATGAATCCTATGATGCCAGGCTCAATATTTTCACGAACACCCATAGAGGGAGGTGATCTATAACAACACGTAAACAATATTCTTGCACGCAAAACTGCATTATGTTGATTCCAGCAGAGGCTCTGTTAAGAAATTTTCACCAAGCCCACACCATCTTTTCTAATATTTTTTTATCAGGCAGATTGACACATTTTACCTTGTATATTTCCCCCCTTTTATTTACCTGTTTTAAAATTGCATGCATTTATTTCAAAATGGCAGAAAGGCAACCAAACATCTCGATCGACAAAATGCAGTTCATCTATGGAAATTACTTCTAGTGCCACACTGAATATTTTAATTCCTACCCGTTGGTTGTGTTAATATATGTTTGCACATATGCACAGTCTCGTGCACACGCATTATACCGAATAATTCACAGGCATGTGTGATGAAGGAGGGGGTGAACAAAGATTCATCTTTACTTTCGTTTACATAAATCAATCCATAAATACATAAAAGCACAGGCAAACAAAATAACATCTTCAATACAAAAACGTATAACTCTGAAACTACCACACATGGAGAATTCGTGGTGTAATATGTGGGGAAACATGATCGAAAACGCGATAGCAGTCATCTTCAAAGCTCAGGCGTCTTTCCTGGCTGCCATGTGTAAACGAGGCGCATTCTTTGTATGCAGTTAATTATAGCTCTGGCAAAAAAATAAAAGAGGGTCACCGAAATGTGCTAAGAAAATGGCACTGTAAACTTAACGGGGGAAAAAAGGCGGGGGGGGGGGAAGAAAAAAAAAAAAGAAAAATAAAAAGGAAGAAACCCAACCCAAAAACCAGCAAGCAAAGGAAGAATCGGTCGACGCTGGCCCCGCCGGTATTCCGCAGTTTGAGTTTTTGGCGAGCCGGCGTGGGGCGGCAGGGCCGCGGGCAGCGCGGGGCGGTGGGCGCTGCCTGCCGCTGCCGCAGCGCGCCGCCAGAGGGCGCCCGCGCTCCACCCTTGCGGCGCCGCCGCGCCCCGCTCTGCGCGCCCGCGGCCGGGAGCGCCCGCGGATCCGCTGCTGGACCCGCAGCCCCGCGCGGGATTAACGCCCCGGTGCGACGCGCAGGAGGAGGGGCGGGGGTGTCTGGCGCGGATGCGGGAAGCAGCCACTGCCCCTCTGTGCCACTCCGCAGGGTGAGGCAGTGTCTCTCTGCTGCCGCTCACCCCCTGCCTGGCCCGGCCTCCTGCCTTCCTGCTGGTCTCTGGCGAAGGGCTCTTGCTGCTGTCTGTCCATGCGTGTGTCCCCGGGCCCTTCCCGCCTCCCTGCCTTTCCTTGGGCTGCACGGGGGTCCCTAAGCCTCCGCGATTACCTAAAGGCATGCGCCCCGGGCCGCGGGGTCCCTGCCCGGGCGAGAGTGTCGTTGCGGACACAGGGCCCGTCGGGGTGCTCACATGGGGGGCAGCCGGGCTGGTCAGCGAGACAAAGCGAGTTAATGGGCACGGAGGCGTGGGGGTGGTGGAAGAGCGGGGTGTGATGGGGAAGGAGAGATGCCTTTTATGTAACCACAAGTATTTTTTCGTCAATTCACATCAGACGGTCACACGTGGCTCTGGCTAGGCCCGTATTATATTTCACCTACATTTTACGTCTCTCTCCAAAATAGGGCGGACTCGAGCTCCTGAGGGTGTCTCTCCGAAAAGATGATTTCCACTGCAGGACGAAGCGGGAAAGAGAGGACTGGAAACCACGCTTCTCGGGGCACGGGGTCCAGCGGGGGTGGCCGGCCCGAACGGGGGCAGCGCCGAGCCTGCCGGGCAGCGCTTTTCTTCCTTCCTTCCTCCCGGAGAACAGGGCTCGCTTATTTCGGACCGAGTCCCCGAGCGGTGCTAACCGTTCACCCACACATTTTTTTCCCCTCCTCCCTCTCTTTTGCCTCGGTAATGACGTCCACCAAGGGTGAAATGATGGAAAGTATATTCATAGGCATGATTTCCATTAAGTATCAATTAACCTGGAGCCTCAGCCATGCGTGCACGGCGTCAAGGGTAAATGTGCATCTCATTTCCCAGCGATCTGCTCGCCTGGAAGGAAATGACCCGGAGGGCCCGTTGGCAAGGGGGCCCGGCCGCTGCACACTGCCGCCCTAGAGCACCCCACTGCCCTCCCCTACACCCCCGAGACCCTGCGATGGGCATCGGCTCCCTCTGAGGGGCTCTGCCCTTGCCGGCCGGCGGTGCAGGCCGCGGTCCGGGCAGCGCAGCCTGGGTGAGCCGGGCGGCGTCGCCCCGGGCAGCGCGCCCGCGGTTATCGCGCGGGATCTGCGCGGCCGCCTCGCCCCTGCGCGGCGGGGGTTTCAGCAGCTCCTGGCGAGCACACACCGGCGGGGGGAGCGGGGGTGCCGCGGCCGGGGTGGATCCGGGCAGGGCTGGGCCGGGTTTTTTTCTTGCCCGAGGAGCGGCACATGTAAACTGAAGCCAAAAGTCCCCCCTGAGCTCATGAGCGTGTGTGTGTGTGTGTGTGTGTGTGCGTGCGCGGGCTGCTGTGTGCCTAATAGGAAATAGTAAAAGCAGTGAGGCAGGTCATTTTGGGAGCGATTATAATCCAGTCCTGGTCACCACATACACGGAGAGCAGGAGCGGGGAGCGCACGGGCCAGCGACGGCGGCGGCGGCGGCATGAGCTCGGCGTAGAGGCACCGGCGGCGGCGGCGGCGGAGGCGTGAGCAGCGCCCCGTGCCCGCGCCCCCGCCCGCCGCTGCCCCCTCCCCGATGAGCTCCTACTTTGTCAACCCGCTGTACTCCAAGTACAAGGCGGCGGCGGCCGCGGCGGCGGCGGCGGGGGAGGCCATCAATTCCCCGTACTACGACTGTCACTTCGCACCCGAGGTGAGCGGCCGACACGCCGCTGCCGCCGCCGCCGCCGCCGCCGCCGCTCTGCTCTACGGGAACGGCGCGGCCGCCGCCGGCTTCCCGCACCCCGCGCCCGGCGGGGCGGGGGGCGGCGGCGGCGCGGCCGCGGACTTTTACCACCCGGCCGGGGGGAGCCCCACGGCCGCCTACCAGCCGCCTCCTCCTCCCCCCGCCGCGCCTCCGCCTCCTGCCCCCTGCAGCGGGGTTACCTGTCACGGGGAGCCCGCTAAATTTTACGGATACGATAACTTACAGAGACAGCAGATTTTTACGACACAGCAAGAGGCCGAGCTGGTACAATATCCTGACTGTAAATCGTCCAGTGCTAATATTGGCGAGGAACCAGACCACTTAAATCAGAGCTCGTCTCCTGCTCAAATGTTTCCCTGGATGAGACCACAAGGTTGGACGCAGTCAAAAATTTGCTTCCATCTCACGTCTGAGTTCGAAACTTTCTTTTCCTCCTCCTGCTTCTTTGTCGCTGACTCTGTCTCCCTGCCTCTGTCTCCCCCACTCCCCACCTTTCTCACCGCTATTCCTATCACTGCTGCGGCTTGCGGTAATAAAGGGATGCAGTAAGCAAACAGAAACCTCTGCAGCAGGCAGCTGACAACCCAAAAGTAGCCTTTAGGAAGCCTCTCGGACTCTGAGGCGCAGCTGACACGCTCGCCTGTCTCCCGTCGCCGCTGCCTGAACGGGAAGGGTACAGGGCCGGGAAGGGGGTGGTATAAAGATGATAAAGTGACCCCGTAACATCCTATGCGGAGGGACAGCTGAGGCGCTTCGTGCGTTTACTATCGCTGTTTTTCTCTCACTCGTGTGTAAAGCCCTCTGCTTTCTCTCCCTGCGGTTCTGTGGGGCTTTCGAGGGATTCCAGAGGGACCGTCGTCCTCGCTGCCTGCCCGCGCCCTGTTTTGAAGGGCCACGCCAACCTCCAAACCCCTATGTTTTTGTTTTAAACAGCAGCGCCTGGTAGGAGGAGAGGAAGACAAACATACAGCCGATTCCAGACACTAGAGCTGGAAAAGGAGTTCCTATTTAACCCCTATCTGACCAGGAAGAGAAGGATCGAGGTGTCCCACGCGCTAGGACTCACCGAGAGGCAGGTAAAGATCTGGTTTCAGAACAGGAGGATGAAATGGAAAAAAGAGAACAACAAGGACAAATTCCCCGCTTCCAGACAGGAGGGAAAGGAAGGGGAGGCCAAAAAGGAAGCACATGATCTGGAAGAAGACAGAGCTGAAGGCCAGACGAATTAATTTTTGCCCCAAAAGTCTTTGTGAAAGTCAATCAAAAATAACCAGGGCTAAAGCCGACATGTCGGCTCGTCTAGCCCTGTACGTGATCTTGTCGTGGGACGAGTGACCCCATGTCCCTCCGTTTGACATTTCCCTGCTTCGGGTGCTTCACTTGTTTGTGCTTTTATTTTGTTTATAAGCATATCTGGAACGATCTCTAGATTTAACATTTCACCTACTTATTTTTGCAAATTTGATACAGAGTTTGTAGCAATAAATTTCTAATTATATATAAATATATATATATATTTGCAATCTTAAAAGACGGTGATTGTGGGAAACGATATAAACTTCCTCATAATAAATATCAATAAGCAAGACATTTAACAACGCTTTATTAATCGACAAGTGCACTTGTACTATTTTAATTCTTATTTTTATCTTATGTCGAATAAATTAAATGAATTTAATGATCTTGAAGAAAATGTCCTAGAAATATATTTAACCTTCTTCTACAATATTTGATTAAAATAAACCAAATTTATTCAATTATAAAATGTATCCTGATATCTCTTTTGTAATCCACTCCCCAAGTAACCTTCAGAGTTTCCACTGGTCCGGATTAACTCTCAACTGCGCCCTCCCCTCTTCTCTTCTATTCTCCGATGCTGGGTGTTTCTGTGGGGTCTGGGAATGACCCACTGCGTACAAAACCTGCTTTCTGCTCGCCGTCCCGTCCGAGCCCTGCTCCGAGCAGAGGCCGGGGGGACTGCGGCCCAACCTGCGAGCGGACTCTGCGCTGCGGGCCTGCCCAGCGAGCTCCCGACGGCCGCGCCCGGGCCTTGCTTTCGGCTCTTGCCGCCCCACCCCGGGCTGCGCGGCGGCCCTGCAGGGCACCGCTCCGGCAAGCACGGCCCTTTACCCCGAGGAGCCATTTGCTGCCAGCCCGGCTGGAGGGAGACCAGCCCGCAGAGCATTTCGACCCCACACCAGCCCCAAGGGCTGCTTCAGCCAGTGCGGGGCTTCTTCAGCCAGTGCGGAGCTTCCAGCCCCGCCACGCAAACCACGGCCAAAACGGGCCTGGCATCCTCCGTGGATGGCTGACAAGCAGGGAAAATCAAAGCTTTTGCGACCTTGCCTGCGGGCTTCCCGAGGGCTGTAATTCCTAGGAGTCCCAAACCATGTGTAGACCAAGACAAGGACGTTTCTAGCCCTAAATATTATCATATGATGCGTTTCCCAGCGGAGGCCGCAGTTGGTGAAGACAGAGCCTGCCGCATGTCTCCCGCAACCCCGGGAGGAAAGATCCGCTCTGATTAGCAAAGCAGCTCAATTCCTCTCCCCTTCTCTCCTTCCTCCTCTTGCTCCCGCTCCGCGGAGGGGTTCCGCAGAGCGCGGTATCAAACAGGACGGCCGAGAGCAGTCCTTTTTAGGAGCAGCAGGCAGAGGGTCTACGAATGAGGTATAAATCCCTACCAAGATTTCTGCGTCATTCTTTCCTACCGGCTGACGCTCCCCTGAGTAATGGCTCCGTGAAGGAAATCGAATGGATGCGCCAGAAACTGCGACAAACACGACATATAATTCTATTATCTGCCCAGAAACGACCGTGTTCCGACGAGGCCGGGGCTGAGCCGAGGCCTCGCTCGGAAAATCCCAGCCAGGTTCCCGAGGAGGTGCCGGCCGCCGCTCTGCCCGCCCGCCACCGGGCCCTTCTCTCGCATCCACTGCTTCGCTCCCGGGAATGCCCCCGGAGCGGCCAGAACTGCCGTCCACGGGGACGGGACTTGTGGGGCGGGTTTGGTTAATTTCGTTTCCTTTCCTCTTCCCCTCTCCCCGCCACTGAGGCAGGCATGTTTCCACTGCTGCAAAGCGCCAGCTCTGGAGGGAGGCACGAGCAAGAGGAGCTATTGTTCTTGGTTTAATTTTAATTGCCTAGTTGGCTAAAGGTTGTAAACGAGGGGAAGCTGCAACAAAGCGGTGAGGTAAACATCTTTGCTGCATGGATTTGCATAAATACACCGGTATCCCTAGTGTCAAGGGAGGATGTGCGGCTAGTCCCTGCGAGTTTAAAGTAACGCAGTGGCCCGAAGCACAAAAACCACTCGCTTTTCGAAACAATATTTGTACTAGTGGCACCGGCATATTTGGTCTCCTGGCAGGAAAAGCCTTTTGCTTTTACTGCGCTAGCGGCGGAGGCTAGACGCAGCCGCGGTTCCGGCGGGCCCTGCTGCGGGGAAAGCCGTGCTGGTGCCGCCCGCTGCCAGCCCGGGCTGCCCGCGAGGCGAAGGCACGTCGAAGACCTTCACACCCCAGCGGAGCACTCCTTGGGCTAGTATTTGTCCGGAAAAGAGCTGCTGCGCTGCTGCGGTAGTTGTTTTTAATTACCAGACAAAGAGAATAAAATTAAAATATTCCTGAAGAAGTTTCCGTTAGCGTCGCTCTCCTAGGACCGACTGGGAACGCAGCCACGCTGACAAAAACTGACTTCCCTGAGCGCACATAATCGGTAAAGGCCTAGCGGTAACTGTAATCGCCCCTGTCTTACTCACAAAGAAAAACAAAGATCGCTATATTTGTTAAGGTATTTACCCCCGTAGCCTGGCATCTGAATCTCTACCTCGGTCTTACTTGGAAACCTGCTAAGAAAAAGGAAAGCCGATTCAGAAATTGACCCAAGTGGCCACTGATGGCCTCTGTAAAACCGGAGCCATCGGACTTTTGGCAAGGAAAAGCCGTAGCTGCGCGGTTTGCTGGGGGAGCGGTGGCGAGAGGCAGCCTGAGGCGGCCGCAGAGTGGATGTACCGCGCCTTTGGTTTCCGCGGGATTTCTCCGTTCCCTTGAGGTGCAGCTCAGAGCGGCCGCGAGTGCTGCAGAGACACCACGAAAGCTGCCATTGCCTCTGCCGAGGGACACACAGCACGGGTGTGATATTCAAAGGTGTGCAACTGCCCGAAGGATTAAAGAGATTAAAAAGATCCAACATCGATCCTACACCTTTAGGCGTGTTTACTTTTGTTACCAGTTACGATCAGCAGGGAGGTCACGGATGGAGGGCTCTGGCTATTCCCTGAAACAAAACTTGAGCGAGAAACATCCACAGTACTCCGTCTCCGAGCCGAGTATTCCTTGTGGACACAGGCCCATTTAATTTTTTTTAGAATACTTTTTATAGGAATTGGATTTTTCCTGTTGGTGCCCCGGGAAGGTTTTAGCGGGGGCGGAGGCAGCCTGCTCTGGGCGCGGTCACAGTGCCCGGCGCAACCTGCGGGATCCGCTCAGTGCGGGCTGGGGAAGAGGCTCGGACTATTTTTATGTCTGCGACGGCTTCCGCTTCAGTAGTGGGCGCTAAAGCAGATGTGGTTTCTTTTAGTGCCCGGCGGAGCGGTGGGGAGGGGTGGGGGAAGAGGGTGGGGATGCGGGTTAAGCCCCCTTTCGTTTGGGCAAGAAACGGATCCTTCGGCACAGTGCCCTGCCCCTCTTTATGCGGCTCCGAGACCGCTTGCCCCTCTCTCCTCGGCCCGCGCGGATCTCCCGCGTCCCAGCCGTGTTCGCGGGGCTCCGCCACCGCGCCCGTGGCGCGCAGGCCGAGGGCAGGCGGGACCGAAGACTCAATAAAAGCGCAGCGCGCAGGCGAAAGAAACATGGCGCTGGGAAGCAGTATGTGCAAAATCCGCAAGGAATTGCAGTAAATTCCTTTTTGTTTGAAGAAAATTTACAACTTGGTAATAGACCTTTTTATGACCTATTTGGGCTCGTCATTGGCTGCCGCTGGTCATGTGCAGGCAGCGAGCGCTTTCATGGCCTTTTCCTGATTTCCCTGGCGAATTTCCCCCTGCATTCTGCCTTCAGAGAGCCTCAGCCCCTCTTTTTCTAACCTTTGTCTAGCCTGAGGTGTATGGCAGTCGCCCTCATGTTTGTGTCCCGCTCCCCCAAATCCGCGGCCGGTCCCGCCGCTGCCGCACTGGCATTTCCCCGACCCCGCGCCTCCTCCTCTCCCGCGCCCACGGAAGGATGCGCGGAAACCCGCGCCCACCGCCGTGCCGCCTGCAGCCCCTCTCTCCTCTCCCACCTCTCGATGCCCCCGCTGCCGCTATCTCCTCCGGCACACGGATATCTACGCGGGTGCAAAATGGATTACAGCGACCCTCCCGGGCTTCTCTGCAGGCGGGCAATGCCGCGAACTGGTAAGCACTCAGTTCCCCTCGGGCTGGTCGCCGGTACTCAGCGATATGCGGCACGGCACCGGCTCCCTGTCCTCCTGCCCCCTTCGTCACCTGTCCCTCGAAACCCCTTATTCCTCCTTTTAGTATTGTTATTACTATTTTTGCCACTATGACTGCTGTTGTTATTGCTACTGTAATTATCGCTGGTGTTACTATTATTAATCGTGGTTGTGGGCATGCCGCGGAGTGAGAGCGGCTGTTTGGCGCGGTCTCTCATGGAAAAGGCGCCGCGGGCCTCGGTGTCTCGGTGTTCCGCGGTGAGGGGCGGAAGGCTGCGGTGCAGTGCGCGCAGGCAGTGCCTCGCCTGCCGGTGGGGTTTCTTCCAGTATAACGCCCTCTTTTTTTGCAATACTTTCCCCCCTGCCAGCCTGAAGCGTGCTATGGTGATGCTTTGGCTTGTTTTCCCCATGGCGGAAGGGCGGTCGCGTAACTTTAAAGCTTAACAGGTGTTTTCGCATGAGAATAGAGGTCAGCGCTCCCGCGGGGGCGGAGGGCGCGACGCGGCTCCGCCGAGCCGGTCGAGCTGGGGGCTGCGCTCGGGGTCAGCCCTGGGAGCGCCAGCCTGCCCCGCCGGGACGTTTCCTCACATCCTTGTCCCGCTGCAGCGCGGGGCGAGGGCTGCGGCTCCGAGCTGCACGGTGGGCAGCACACGGGCCGGGATCCGCCGCCGGGCAGCGCGGGGGATGCTGCGCCGAGCCGCGGCCGGTAGCGCACGCCCGCAGTACGGCTACTTACCCACGTGGAAATCGTCGGGGGCTGAATAGGAGACGAGTTCTCCAAAATAAACGAAACAGCAAAACCCCGGGTTTAGTTTGAAATATGTCGAGGAGAGAGAAGAGTTATGTAAACTATACCTGCTTTACCTATATATGTATGAACGACCATGTTCACATTACCTATATACATGTATATACGTACCTACACCTCTGCTTCTCTCTGTAGTACATACATTCTTTGGAAGTACGTTATTGTGAACATATATGTGCTTTACTCATCTCATCTTCATTTTCAAAATGTTAGTGCACAGTAGAAAACCAGCGGTTTGGTATTCAGCGTTCACATCGATGGTCGGTGCTGGCAGTACATCGTGCTGTTGCACTGCAGGAATTTGCCGACTCGCCCTTTACCCCAAAAGCAGCCAGTTAATTAACGGTAAAACAAAACGCCTGACTAAACAGCACACAGTGAGGGTGGAAAGGTGCGAGTCATGCCCCGGGTACATATTTTAAAGCCACAGAAGAAATTGTTCTTTAATCCATCCCCGAGAAACTCCCCAGCTCGCTAAGCCCGAGCCCCACTACAGTAAGCGATAAGATTCCTGTCCCTGACGCTTTGCCTGTTTGCACTAGCCAGCCGCCCCGCGCTCCTGCAGGACTTGGGCAGTATTTGGGACGAATAGTTTTCAACACAGCAACAGTCTTCAAGAGTAACGTGGAAAATATGCGCTGTGTTAGGTTTCACTCTCAGAATCCCTCCTAGGTGACACAGTAATTATAGCTACTTGACTGTAAATCTCTCCAAAAACTTCGGAAAATCTCGTCCTTGAGCTGTTTTGAAATTATTCGTAGCCTGGGGAAAAAGAAGAAAACAAAAGCAGGAAGTTCTAACGAATTCTAATGTGCATGTCTGTGTCTGCGGGTCCTTCTGCTGACACGTACGGATACATATATGCATTTATGATTCCACGGGTTTATGTGGGAGTTTGGATTTTTTTCTGTTCTAAATGGCTTCCTTCCTTCCTTGCTTTTGCTCTGATTCTTTTTCTTATCGGGTGTATTTATTTATTTATTTTAAATTAACATTCAAGTACACATAGGTCTGTTTATGCTCTTAAACATACCTATGAAATTGCAAATACTCATAGCAAATGAATACTTCCTCGTTCATATATATGGCATATATATATATATTTATATGTGCATGTTTATATATACATGGTACATGTTAGGACTGTAGTTTAATATCTGTTTATACACCTACATAGCGTGATACGACTATGGATGTGTTGGTGTTCTTAAATTTTTGGAATACAGGATTCAGTGTCACATTTCTAGCATTTGCTTCGTTTCCCGATGTGTTCGACAGAATTTATGATTCATCTCTTTTTTTTTCTTTTTTTTTTCTTTTTTTTTTTTGTGTGTGTTGAAAGGAAACAGTCGATTCCCAGTCCACCCTTTACTGACGCAAGGGCAGTATTAAAACACCATCACAAAGCAGCTGGCAGGAAGTGGCAGTGTCGGGGGTACCGCTGGCACCGGCTGCCATTTGGGAAGTCAGGTTGGGCTCCCGCTTGGCTGCTGCAGGTTGCCTGGAGGAGAAGTGCAGCCCCTGTTCCCCGAGTCTGGCAGGGCTTTGGTGCAAGGAGTGGGGTGATGTGAACTGCGGACCAGGGAAACCCGATAAGGCTAGGCGAAGATACACACGTTGGTTTTGCGCTCTTAAGAACTGAAAATCCCGCCGATTCATTTTCTCGTTCCCCAAACAAATATCATTCCCACGGGGTGTTTTATGAGCGCTTGGGTCAGGAAGAAAAATCCGAACAAAGACGGTATTTCACCCCTCGGTTGGCAGGCAGCTGTTAAAGGTATTTACTGCTCTACTGCAGTGCGGCACTCAATGCTGCTGGAGCGGGAAAGGAAAAAACAGGAAGCGAAAGGAAAAGATGAGGCACAATAAACATTGCAGCAGGTCGCGGAGGCCGGGCGGGGCGCGGAGGAAGGGTCTCTGCGAGAGACAAGAGGCAATAAAAGTGCATTCAGCGGCAGCAGGCTCTGCCCAAGCCCAGCACTCGCCTCCCATCGCCCGCGGGGGAGGGGGCGGCGAGAAGGGGAGGCAGCCCGCAATGCCTACCCGGTGCCCCACGCCGGGAGCCATCCGAGCTGGAGCCTGCGAGAGCGCAGGGCGCCGGGGGTCACCTCAGCCGCCCGGCCGGCCCCGCCGTCGTGGCCCGGCTCCGCCGCCACCGTCCGCGTGTGGGCGCACGCCCCGACGGAGCGGGACAGGTCACCTGCCCGCCGCTCCCGCCCTCAGGGCCGCCGGGCCGGGCTGTGGAGCCACCGCCGGGGGCGCGACAGGCCCCGGCCGCCGCCACCAGCCCTTATGTCTCCACGGCCTCTTCCAGGAGAAGGCGCTGTAGGACAAGCCTGGGCATTCTCCCCTCGGCGGGGCGAGGGGCCCACCGCCCCGCCGCCAGCTTCGGGATCCGTAGCCTGCCGCCCGCCTCCCCACGGGAGAGGCCCACCGGCGGGCGGGGGGCATGGGCGGGGCTCCACCGCCCTCCTCGGGCGTCTCCGGCTGCGACCCAGTTGTCTCACTCGCTCCAGCGCCGCGCTGTCCCGTCTGACCCGGGCCCGCAGACCCTGGCGCGCCCCGGCGCTCACCCTCGCCCACTCCCTGCCTGACCCGGAGTGCCGCGGGGCTCCCCTCGTGTGCCCCGCTGCCCTCTCGGTCACCAGCCCGCCCTTTGATGTCGAGCACCCGCCTCTTCCCCCCTGTCCCCTTTGATGCGGGTGCCAGAGCACCCTCCTTCCCGCCGGCTCCCTTCCCGCGGGCAGAGCCCCCGGCCCCCGCGCAGCCTCCCTTGCCTCCTGCAAGCCAGGGCCCGGCAGAGTTCCCCGCCTCCGCCTCACCTGTTGCCTACAGGCTTCACCTTCCCCAGCCGTGCCCGGACACGACCCTGGCAGCACCCACCCCCACGGGCCGTGCCTACCCCTGCGAGACGCTCCCACAGCCCCCGGCCTCCCCTCCCTGCCCCGCACACCTCGCCCTCTTCCCCCGCGGACCTGAGGTGTCGCCGCCGCTGCCCCTGTTTGATGTTGAGGCGCGGCTCGACGCCGCCCTGCCCGCTCCGGGCCTCTGCTGCCACCGGATCTGCCTGCGGGCGTGGGGTGCTGCAGGCAGGGGCCTTTGCATGCCCACATCCTGCTCGGCGAGGGCATGGGCGACGAGGCGACTGCTGAAAAGTCGGGGTTGTGATAAAAGAAGAGGGGCAAAATGCGTTGGACGCTATCAAGGTGCTTAGTAGGTCTTCAAAGTCAGAGATGGAGCCTATAATTTTCTGGCAGTGTGGTCCTCGGGGTAGGATGCCGGTCGTCATGTCTGTCAAGTAGCATTGTGAGCGACGGTGGCATACACATGTGATTCAATTCCCCCAACCTTTTTATCACAATTACCAGAGGGAAACTAATTGTTACTGTGTTATTTCATTACACCTCTTATCTGTCTACAGATCGTCAGCCCCAAATATGAAAACTTGCATAAAAGCCTAGAGAATGAACTGGCCAGAGCTTCAAAGTCAACTTTCACATCTGCATTTTAGAATAGGAAATGTGAAAATCGTTCTAATTCCCTCTTCAAAAATCTCATGGTTAGAATTACTCAGTTACTGAGACATTCATCTTGTCCCTAAATGAGAGGGAGTTCCATCTCAATCATCAATTTCTCTCTGTCCCACAGCCTCACTTGTCACAGCCCCAGTCTCCCAGACACGTGTGCCTGAAGCACATGTCCAGCCTGGGCCACCCCATTTGCCAGGGGCTGACACTTTGTCAGGCTGATTGCCATGCCACCTGCCTCACCATGGCTCCTCTCCTCCTGCACACGCCAGGCAGGCTCTCATCTCCAAACTACGGACTAGTCTTGCCTACAAGACAGGCCAAGGCAGCCAAAGTGACTGCAGATACTTAGGGAGGGATGTGATGCTCTCCGTACTGGCACAGGGCCTGGAGCCCACCCATGGGCCCGGACTTTTGCCACACCCAGCACCCAGTGCCAGGCCTGGGGCAAACACACTTGACTCTGCATCATAGTTCTTGTCCCAGACTATTTCCCCCACATTCTATTGCACTCTCTTATTGCACCCTATTCCTCACAACTCCTTATGTAGCCTTTTCTTGCACCATCCCGGGGATGACCACTTTGCCTCCCTTCAGCTTCTTCCAGAGGCCAGTGAGGGTGGTGTGTTTGGGGGGAAGGGTAGCTAGAGGCTACCACAAAGCCTGATCTGATCCAGGGCCCACTGTGGCCAGGCCCAGGTTCCTGAGCAAGGTTTGGGGAGCTCCAGGAAGCTTTTCCCTCTGCCTGCCCAGGGCTGGGAACATGGGCCATGCTTGTGCTGAAAGAGACTCTGAAGTCAGCCCCATGCAAGGCAGCCCACTTGTCTCTCTGTGGCTCCTGGCCGGATCCCTTGGGCCAATAAAGTTTCTCAGACTGTGCACTGTGTCTGAAATGTCACCTTATGCACTCTCCCTGCCAGCTGTCCTGGGCAGGGGAGGGGAAAAGGTCTATTCCACAGCTTAGGCCATTAAAAAAGCACGAAGGTGATGCCATATGATTAAGGCCTTGACAAAACCCAAGAAAAATAGTGGAATGCACAGTCACTCTGGATCATACAGGAGCAGGGAAGGACCTCGGGTTGCCTCTTGTTGTCTGAAGGAAAAGAAATTGTTCAGCTGTGATTGGAGCCATCTAAAGAATATAGCCAGAGCCCAGCTGCCCCTTTTGGGTGACTTCATACTTGTGTAGCCAGACTCATGTTAGGAAATGGCTGAGTAAGAGCAGACTCTGCTGTTAAACAGGCACCACCCAGTTGGTGCCACCACCCAGCAAGGAATTGCATTTGGCTCGTTTTTCAGAGCTGAGCCCCCGGGCGGAGGCGCACTCTCACCCGCGGGCAGGGCGAGTGGCCGGGTCCCTGTGCACACGGCCGGTCCCCGGCGGCTCTGACACGGCTCCCCGCCCTCTGGCGAAGGTACAAACCCTTCCTGGGATGCACCAGGAGCTGCTGGCTGCTCCGACGTCCCCATCTTAGCCATGATAGATTGGGAGCTGATGCCCGGCTTTCTTCATGCTGTGTGACTGCCAGGGACATTTGACTTCCTGTGCTCGGGCTCCTTGAAATTCTCATTTGCTAACTCACACCCTGCTCTCTTCACACCAGGGCTCTTTTATTGCTTTATAACCGTCCTTAAATTTCCAGTCCTCAAAGATCTCATTGTGGCAGGCTTCACACTTTCTCCCTTTCCGAAGCTCTGTGCCCTCAGTGTTTGCAGCAGTTTGGTCACTTACAAAGATCCATCGGGTGCCCGGCGAACGTGCAGCCCCTGGCACAGCTCTCCCAAGTTTTGAGATGAATGACTCAAAACCATTTTGCAGGGGAGCCTCATCAAAATGCCATAAACATCCAGGGAAGGGAGAAAAGGGAAGAAAAGGGGAGAAAAGGGGAGAAAAGGGGAGAAAAGGGGAGAAAAGGTTCCATCTTTCAGTTGGTTTGGTTTTCTGTTTTGGTGGCTGGTTTTTTTTTATTTGTTTTGTTGGATTTTTTTGTTTGTTTGTTTTTTGTTTCCTCTTGTGTATGGGCTTCCCTGTACCCTTAGAGCCATAAAGAAAGGCTTGTACGGCTACCCGCAGCAAAACCCCCTGGCTCCTTTCTTAGGAGAAGTTTGGGAGTGCTAAGTCCCTTTTGCAGCTTTCCCTGAAACACGCTCCTCAAAAAGGCCGGCAAAACGCCACGCAGCTGAACTTCCACCCGTCCCTGCTATTTCGACCCGGTCCCGTTTTATAGGACAGATTCAGAGAACCTTTATTTAGCGAATAAAAGTTTAAAGCTGAAGGTTATTTATGGTTCCACAGAGATAAGTCCTGAGTGGCTATTTAGAAGCACGTGATTCCAATAAACTTTGTTTTATGGCTTGAGAGTTGACAAGCCAAAATATAATTCCCACCATAAATTAGTTTAAGAGCATACAAGTGCAGATGCTTTCGTCCCTGGAAGCAGTAATCGGGAAAGTGTTAGCAGGGAACCGTCGGCGGAATGCGACCGTGCAGGCACCTCTGCTCCCGGGTCCCCCAGGCCGCGGGGGGAGAGCACAGTAAGTCCGCCAGCAGCCTCCCCACCGCCGCCGCCGCGCTCGGGCTCTCTGCCACCCGAGCAACTTGGTGGGACTGGGCTGGCAGCGCTGCTCCGCCCGGCACCGCGGAGCACCTCTGCTGGGGAAATGGACAGGTACAGCTCAGGTGGCTACGGCTGCGACGGGATGAGCCGGCTGGTCTCTGCCTGAGATTTCGCAATTTAACAGGATTTCTTATTTGCAGATAATATTTTTTTTAAAAAAAATAAAACAAACATTTTCTTTTGATTAAAAAAGGAAGATAAAAAGGAAAGACTCGGTAAGGGAGTGCTTCGTGTCAAAATGCTGATATTAATCCACTCTCCTCGCAGGGTCCAAGTGTTATTTAGAGTGGACAGAACTAAAAAAAGAGAAAAAAAAGAAAGAAAGAAAAAAAAGAAAGAAATTAACAAAAAAACTCTTGGAAAGCTCTATGCAGTGAACTATTGATATAGAGGCAATTGCTCTGTGTTTAATACAATAACTCTCCAAGATGTCGTAGGAAAGCAATAGAAGAGGTGAAAAATCACCTCTAGAAAAGAACCCAAACAATACTATTTACCTCTAAATATACGACGCGTTTCAGGAGCATTAGCCTAAGCGTGTGGATTTGTTTCCCTTATGTGATCTTTGAATATATTTAATAAAATATTTGAAGGAAAGTTCAAGTCAAATCTATCCTTCTATAATGCAAACAAAGACGCACGTCTCGTGGTTACTGGTAGGTTAATTAGGTGATCTTAAAAGGGGTCTATCTTAGAGTAATCAGATATTTATTGTAATAAAATTGTAGGTCTTTCTGTGCTTAGCACGGCTATAAAGCTGCATGGCGTATTTTGTGGGTGATGGTTTAGCAAAGGTGATCTGAATGTTTCATTTGTGACTGGATTGCCACAGAACAACAGGAAAAAAAGGCCTTTGTTATTCTTCTTTTCCATCAGTGAAAGAGGGAGGTCTGGCTCTTCATCTCTTTAGAAATTATCCGGTGTAAAATTTAGACTACGAATATTAAAAGTGAAAGATCACACCCCAGGCACAGAGAAAGCGTATGTTCATAAAAAACTGCCTGAATGCAACGTGGTCCTCATTTGGAAGGGGCTCCCATCCCACCACTCCGCTGCTTGCAGGATTTACTACCAGCTCCTCTCTGCCTTCGTCTATCAAACGTGGTTTGTAACTGTTCTCCAGAAATATCACCCGTATGTGGAATACAACAGTAACAAACGTTTCTATTGCAACAGGTTCGGCAGCATGGAAGAACATCCACAGTAAGTAACCTTTTATTTCTTGTAGAGTTTGCGTTGTTTGAAAATCCTGGTTCTTCTCTTCAGACCGAAAAAAAAAAAAAAATGATCCCTGATGAATATTGCTGCCCCCCCACATCCCCAAGAGAGGGGGGAAAAAAAAGAGGAGGACTATTGGCAGCATGTGAAGGCTCTCGTGGAGTCCGTTTGTGGTACCATGCCATAATCCTGGCTAGCATTAAAAGCAGAGGTGCAGTCTCCTGGGGGTTTATTACAGGGCTGTACAGGTGTCGTCCTGCTCTTAAGCACTCCAAAGCAATTAGCAGCGTTTCCATTTTAACTCGGCGGGACTGTACAGCGCCTCCCCGTGCAGAATCCGGAGGGATCACGTTGTATCCCAGCACCTCATAACCTTGGCTACTCCCACTCTTTTCTCCAGACGGGATCCCAAGCAGAACTGTGCCTGCTTTCTGATGTTCCCCTCGTTTGGCACAGAGTGGCTGGGTGAAAGAGGCGGCAGGAGCTGGGAGCGGTCAGCGCTGGCCAGCCGGGTCAGCTGCAGAGGTTCTGCGGGCGGTGGAGCTGATCTGCTGGTGCTAGATGTCTCGGGGCAAGGGAGATTCTAACGTGGATTTAAGTGCTGTGAAGGCACGGAATGGAAGGGCTATCAGAGCTTAGGAGGGCAATCTTTTACTGTAGGGGTTTTCGCATCCCAGATGGTCCTGCCTGAGCTGCGCTAGGGGGGACCGAGGGGAGGGCAGAAGATCAGTGTGTATCAGGAAATGCTGCTGAACCTTTCTGGCTCCAGTGAGGAGCTAAGTGCTTTGGTCCTGGTGCTCCAGGCTGAGACCGGCTTGTCTCTCAAAGAGGGAAAGAAAGCCTGCGATATTTGGAGATCCATTAGGTTGAGCATTGCCCTTCTCACATCTGCCAGCCCCATTCTGACCGGGAGCATGTAAAGCAGAGGAGTGTTTGAGTGTGTTTATTTGCGTTTCCCCGTTTCCTCTCCCTGTTTCCTGATAAATAATCTATTTCACTATATGTGCCAAGCTTCTACCCGTCTTTTTGTCTTTAAGTTGCAGTATTGGTTTTCGAGCCCTATAAACACGAACTAAGGAATCGCCTCCAGCCCTGCAGTTTCAATTGTGCTGCATAGGTAACTTTCCTCCCCCCGTAGCTCGGTCTTGCGCTACGTAGACGCCCTTGGCATTTTATTCCCTGGCCGGCCCTAAATGTATGGATTACTTGTTTTCTGCCAACGTACATTTAGCATACTGATTATGAACCAGAATACAAAAAGCCTGATAGATCAAAAGTATTTTGTATGGGCAGTTGAACAGGAGGTGAATATATAACGCTTTTGTTCATCAATAACTCTTTGGCTTTGACCTGTCTGAGCAAGTCGTGCAATAAGGTGAAACGCAGGTCACAGCGTCTAACAAATATGAAAATGCGTAGTATTAAGTAGAACGGGGAGCTGCTGCTTCCCCAGCTCCATCGCTGCTCCCTGGGCAGCCCTCGGCAGCCTTGTCCGCTGCCGGGGGCTGCCCCAAACGATAGCTCGCTTTGGGGGGCGGAGGGGAGTTACCCTGCCAGTTCAGCCGGGTGGTTAATAACCCCCGCGAGGGCGGGGGGGTATCCCACCTCCCCTCAGAGAAAGGATGGGAAAGCGGGGCGAGATGCTGAAAATAGCAGGGTGGATATTTAAAGAATCCGGGGGGAGATTAAGGACGTAAAGTCGTTTCGAGTTGCACTTGCTGTGAAGAAGGCATCACCGCAGTGGTAAGAAAGCAGACATTTAAAAATAGAATCTCCCAGATCAGGCAGTTGGGAGCTGGAGCCAGCCAAACAATCCGGTACACATCGCTCGGATAAGCTCAACACCCCCAAATCTGCCCTCCGCAGTGGTTGGATGTATCACACCCGCACCATTATTTGTCCTTATGGTGCCTGTTTTAAATAGTGGAAGGAGAAGAGGTTGACCGCAGGACAGCAGTGAGGAGCTGGGTCAGACACAATTCATGAACTTTTGTACTCCTGTGTGCCGCTGTCGACAAAGTAAAAATAATGAAACTTTGTGATATGTTTGTAAATGATTTCGGCTGACCTCTCGCCCTGCCCTTCACCATAAACGCTACGGCGGGGAAAACCTGGGAGGGTGCGAGGCTGAGGCTCGCAGGCAGATCGCGGGGATAATAGCTAGACCAGCATAATAGGATGAAGGTAAATTTGGAAACTCTCTTTTTCCCGAGAGCAACTAACTCCAGCTTTTAATCTCATCTTTTTCACCAACCGCTGTTTCTGTTGTCGGCTGTTTTACTCCTTTTTCGATTTTTTTAAAAATTCTTTTTTATTTTGGGGGGGATTTCTAATTATGGAGAATCTCTTCAGATTCGTGTTAGCCTAAATAGTTAAACACTCCTTCCTAAATTACTTTAACCATTATTATTCTAAATAGCGCAATTTGACCGACCACGTCCATTTTCCATAGCGAGGACGTAAATGGCAGAGAATTTAAAGAGAGCGGCAGGTCTTTCTGAGAATTTGGTAGGCGAAATTCGTCGCTATGAATTGGTGGAGAGTCGTATAGCTCTATTGCAGCAATAATAAGAAGCATGAATCTTTTCTGAAATCCCACCTTCCTGCAAAACTGTATTTCAGAAGTGAGTGCCAGCAGAATAGTTTGCATTCCTCAGAAGACAGTGAGACTAAGAGAATTGCAAAGACCTGCTATATTGTAGATGAAAACAGAATGTTATTACGTTGTCTATATATACCCTGTAGAACCGAATTTGTGTGATATTCATATAGTCACAGATTCGATTCTAGGGGAATATATGGTCGATGCAAAAACTTCACCTTTCTGCAAATGGTTAAAAGTTAAAATACTGTCGGAATCAAGAGGCATGTGCGTGCTGAACACTCAGAAATTATAAAAGTTTTACTGCCTCGCTCCTATTATCTAGGTTTTAGGACGTTTCTTAAAACTTCAGTTGTCGTTCAGTCCTAACTCTCCCTGACGATCTGTGAATTTAAACAGTTAAACTCACCAGAAGTTACAAATTTTCTGGGGGAAAAAATTATCTATCAATCAGTAAATGAGTCTTTTATAAGGTACACATAAATTAGCTAGATATGCCAGACCTTAGCAAAATTTCCCTGTCAAGGGTCCAGATCGCATCAAAATATTTACGACAGCAGCAAAAGCAGCATTCGCCTCACTGGAATGTATTTACTTGTGCTCCAGGAATGATATTGATGAATGAAGACCGAATTTATCTCATTAAAGCCGTGATATTTTTAACCTAATTAAATGACGTCTCCAGTTCAATTGATTGAACTTTAGTGGTTAAAAGTGAACTGTTTCTTGCCATCTGTATGATTTTACATACATACATGCATAGATTTATAAATATAGATTGGCGTTTGCTTCTGTGCGCGCATACATATGCACATGTATATATTGAGGCTTGGAAGTGAATGAGAAGTTACTGATTGCCTAATTTTATTCAGCAGAACTAAATTCTGGTAACTTTTGGATGACCTCTGCGAGACAAAGACAGGACAGATCTATTGTACATCATATTACCCTCTTCTTTGATGGCTTTTCTTTTCCTCGCCTGCTTATCAGTTTCTATCCTTTTAACCCCGCTTCAGCTCATCGCTCTGTATATTCCTTTCGATTCTTTCTCTTATTTTATTTAAAGCGAGGTACCAAGCCCCGGTGGCGATCCTGGCTAGTGGATCGGACGGCAGGGCAGCATCCCCCGGGGCTGGGGAAGCCGGCTCAGACAAAAGGCTGTGGGCAGGGCAGCGGCCGCCGCCCCGGGGTACCCCTACACCTCCGGTACCTGGTTTGCGGGTGCGGCCCGCCGGAGAGGGGGGTCACTCGGTTAGAGGGATGTTATTGAGTGGAATCGCTGGAAATGCGGGGAAATGCGGCGGTGGGCGCCCGGCTCCCCATTGGCCGGGCCGGTCACATGCCCGCCTAACTTTATTCAGTTGACAGCAAGTAGGAGGGCTCTATGGCAGGGGGGAAAAAAGACAACACGAGAAAAATTAGTATTTTCTACCTTCAGAAATTAATGGCCATGAGTTCGTATATGGTGAACTCTAAGTATGTGGATCCCAAATTTCCTCCTTGTGAGGAATATTTGCAGAATAGCTACTTAGGCGAGCAGGGGGCCGAGTACTACAGTGCCTCGCAGGGCTCTGATTTCCAGCACCAGGGACTCTACCCACGGTCAAACTACAGCGAGCAGCCCTATAGCTGTAGCAATGCCCAGGGCTCTGCCGGGCAGCCGCGGGGTCACGGACAGGAGCAATCCGGCCCGGCGAGCCACTTCCCCGGCCCAGCAGAGCATTGTCCACCGCCTCCAATGTCCAACTCGCGAGCCTGCAGCCAGCAGCCGGCCCTCAAACCCCCAAACGGCTCCGCAGTTAAACAGCCAGCAGTAGTTTATCCCTGGATGAAGAAAGTCCATGTTAACTCGGGTAAGGATCCTCTTCTTACTTTGCTCTTCTACCCTGCTTCCGATCGTCCTCAGCGGCGCTCTCCCGAGCCCCCGCCAGGCTCGTGGACGAGCTTTTTAAACCGAGGCGGCCAATTACACTCGCCATAAATTTTTATTGCTGAGGAAATAGGCCGTTGGCCATGCGGGGCTTTGCCGTGCTGGATAAAACTCCATTTTAGGAGCCTTCTAGAGGCTCCCAGCCTACCTAGCTGCGTGTGCCCGTAGTGCCTGCCTCAAACGAGGGGGAAAGCGGCCCGGCCATTGTAAGCAACTGGGACGAATCCAGCTCGGCCACATGCTCGCAGCTCATAAGGTTTTCTTTTGTAAAGTCGGACCGGCAAGTCAAGATTAGCTTTGTAAAAGTTCTCCGTATTTCTTTCCCAGTGAATCCCAATTACAACGGAGGGGAACCTAAACGCTCCCGCACAGCTTACACCAGACAGCAAGTCCTAGAACTGGAAAAAGAATTTCATTTTAACAGGTACCTGACCAGGCGCCGCCGTATCGAGATAGCCCACACTTTGTGTCTCTCTGAGCGCCAGATCAAGATCTGGTTTCAGAACAGAAGAATGAAGTGGAAAAAAGATCACAAACTGCCCAACACGAAGGGCAGGTCTTCTTCCTCTGGTTCAAACCCCCATTTACAAACTGGTTCCAAGGACCATCAGACTGACTTGACAACTTTGTAGAAGAGGTGAAATTTTCCATTTCATCCTTCGCTTCTGACCAGTACTGTACATAACAGACACTGCCCAAGCAGAACCTGCATGTAGCAGCTAAGGACACGAGAAACTGTCATCTTTCTTTAAGGTACTGTTGTACAAAGGAGACGAAATGACGCTACTTTGGACTTTATTTTATTTGCCTCTGCTAGCACAACCTAAAAAAGGAAAAAAAAAAAAAAAGGGGAAAGAAAGAGAGAGGGAAAAACAAACAAACCAACAAACAAACCATCATGCAGGCAGTGGGAATTGGGAAAATATTAAATGAGATCTTCTGTCCTTAAAAAATAATAAATCATTGAAAATGAAACTGTCCTGTCTTTCAGTTTTGAATTCAAAAGTGAAGATTGGATGCTTTGTTCTGGGATTTGTACTTTTAATTGTCTTTTTATCCCATAAAATTTCGGGAGGATGCATATTGGGCAAGTTGAGGGCAGGAAATTCATAGCACAGTCTGTTATTTGAACATAAAGACTAGTAATTGTGAACTTTTTTTGTGCTGCTTTACCTTTCTCGGTGTAATGAAAGTACTTGCTCATTTCCATAACGTCTCAGAAGGTGTGCTTAGAAATTAAGTGAAAACGGGTTATTTTATGTTCTGATAGTGTTAGTGTATTTATTTATTTGTTACATAAAAGAATGAAAACAAAAGGAAAAATAGTCAAACCAAAAACGAGGAAGGGGAGCTGAAATACAGTATTTTTCCTTCCCAGTCTCATGAACACATATGTAATGTTTACTTGTCTTGAACGTACACAACTTTCTTGTCCCCCCCCCTTTTTTTTCAAAAATTTCCTTCTTTGTGAATAGGAAAAGCATCCCTGCTCCTTACCGTGTGCCATCCAGAGCTAACAGGCTTGAAATTTGTTTCCAAAGTCTGCTCTGCTCAGCGCTGTGCTTTAAACCATCGATACCTCATTTAAAAAAGGAAAGGGGAAAAAAAGATGGGAGACCACAGAAAACAACCCCACAAAAAACCCCCAGCAACCCAGACTGAGAAATTAATGCAATTTCTGATATAAACCGAGCCATTCAAAGCTAAAAGCTGAATACATTCTTTCAGATTTTAAATTTCTTTTCTGTTAGAGAGAGATAGTCTATGTGGGTTGCTGCTTTGTTTTGTTTTGGGTTTATTTTGGTCTGTTGGGTTTTTGTGGGTTTGGTTTGTTTAGTTTGTAGGTTAGGGTGGATTTTTTAGGTTGGGTGGGTTTTTTGGTTAGATATGGTTGGGTTTTTTTTTTTGGTGGTGGTGGTGGTGGTGGCGGCGGCTTTTTTTTGTTTGTTTTTCCTTTTGAATTTTTTTCTCTTTTTTATTTTAAGAACGATGATTATTTTTAAGCAAACCATGACACGTGACTGCAATGGTTGGAAATCTCAGCAAGTTGCTTTTAGGAAAGAGGAAAGGTTTGGATGGGAGCAGAACTGGTCTAATAACCACGAATTTGTCCCTGGCTGCTGGTTTCCAAAGTTTTAGTGCGCTGTAACTACGAAGCCAAACCAAACCAACTCCCTGAGCCGCTTACACCTCCGCTCAGGCGATTTTAAAGCTCAGCCCTTATCTCCTGTACCCTCAGGGCAGCCTAGGAGAGGAACCACATAGTCGAAATTGTAACGAGGTGATCCCTTTATTAAAGAGAAAAGTGGCAAAGAAGGAAACTCCTAGCAAGCGCTGAAGAGAGGTGGAAAGAGCAGGGGGTGAGTTAACGTGCCCTTCTCCAGGCTGGATGCTTCCCACTGAGAACTCCCGGCTTTCTGGGCTCGCTCGGGAAAACACTGGCCAAAATGGGCTTGAATTAATTCGAAAATAAAAGGCGAGCTTTTCAACAAGAATGTATTCGGCAAAGCTAACTGTGGCCAGCAGTTAATTTCTGCCCTTTTCTCATCCCTTGAAGTCCGCAAAGTGTCTTTAAGACTTGGTCTTTTGTTTTAGAGCCTGGAGAAAACTCTTTGTTCTTCCTTAGGGTTAGCCCAGTTCTCAGACTTGCACATGGCAATACTTGAATATCTCCACGTCGTGATATTAAAGATGGATATTCCCGCATTATTCGCATCATTGTTTCTATGACAAAAAGCACCGAGTTCATACATAGTAAAGACGTCTTTTTTCTGACGCCTTCACGTTGAGAAGCTGAAAAGGTATTTTACTGAAGTTCGGCTAAATTGCAGGAACAGGTTCACCCAGAGGACAAATTTTCTATTCGATTAGTTGTATTTCAGCCGGGAAGAGTGACCTCTAAACCCTTAACCTTTTGGACCCAAACTACCCTTCCCTTTCTCTAGCATGGAGAGCAGCTAGCAGCAGCGCTTGAGGAGGGAATTCCTGAGACAAGTTTTCAAGTTTTGTTACACCAGGTTCCTGCAGTAGTGGCCTTTCCTCTCCAGGGCTGCTCAAACCCATCCTTTCGCTCTTCATACGTATCTATTGAAATAAAGAAGAAAAAAGGGTGTGGGGAAGTAAAACCTCTCTAGCTGCTCGTCTTGAAAATCCTCCTCCCGGACCCCTGCTGTTTTCTTAAAGTCTGATAAGTTGGCTGAGAGCAGGGCAAAAGTGTTATTCGAGAGAGACCTACCAACTTTGGCATCTGTGGCACAGTTCTGGAAAATAATGGCCTTGGATAAGCAAATCTTTGCTTTTTGCTTCTAATCAACCGAGATGGCTCCCGAAGTTAAAGGACCAACTTCTGCTCCCAGATTTCCTTCCCCCGCCCACTGAAGTCAAACAGGGATGTAGCTGCGAGCAGAATTTGTCTCATTGTCTTTTGAAATGTTAATAACTCCAGGACGAGTGTTGGCTTCAGCAGGCGCAGCTCTTACAACCCTGTTTGCAAGTCCCCTTTGAGCGAGGCTGGAGCACTATAGGTTTACATAGGTGTAATTGCACTGTAAGATCGGAGAATACGTGAAGTGGAGGCAGAGGGTACCAAAAAGAAATAGTTTCCAGCCGCCAATGCTCTGAATGGTCAGGAATGTCTGTAATAATGACCAGGAGCACCCACTGGTCATTTTCTCCCGTGCAAAATGAACCTGAGGTTTATTTTTCAACGGTTTTAACCTTCCTCCAGAGTTATTTTGTGTATGAAGGGAAGCTGGTTATTTTTGTCTATCACGGGTGAACGTTGTGCATTGGAGCCTTTGTTAACGGTCGCATTGTCCAGCACTGTTCTCATCTCTGTTAAAGTGTGATGCTTTTTATAGACTTTGCTGATGTTTTGCTGCCATTGATTAAAGCGTTATTTATACTAACTGTCGCCTGTAGTTTTGATGTAAGCCCTCCACATACTTTTGAAATAATAAAAGGTGTAGCAAAATAGATTCTGGTTTGTACCTTGAACAAGCTGTCCTTACAAGGTGGATGTCTCTTCTGTGAAAATGCTGGTCCCTCCCATCATTACAGTGTTAAAAGATGAGTGACTCTGCATAGCATCCTTCCAAATGTCCCTTTGAACAGGTTTGCTGTTTGCCTCAGCTATAATGGTGTGACTCTAGGCCAAGCTGGAGTCTATATTTACTTTTAGGCTGCAGTTAAAAGTGCCTGTCATCCATTTGCTGCTGCTTTGCATTTAACAAGCCCTCCTAGAATGACTCCCGGATTTCTGCATGTGTGGTAGGAGGCAAGGAGCCACACCTGAAGTCACGTCGATGCCCACACAGATGTGTGTCTTTTAGGTGAGTCCTGGAAAGAGTCAATTAAATAAAGAAATGGAAATTTGAAATTGGCATGCAGAGAGTAGCTTTTCCTGAGCTGTAAGCCTCACTTTGACAGCAGATGCAAAAGAAAGATCACAAGAAAACACAACTTGGAGACTTTAAACTTTCCCATGCACCTACGGCAAACATATTTTTTTTTCCCTTCCCTGCGTGAGCACCTCAGACAATAACACATACAACTAGCCAGGAGAAGTCGATTGCACTATTTTTGTCATAAGTACTTGTCAGGGAGGGCTTGTCCTCTCCTGGAGTGTGGTCAAGGCACGAGTCCAAAAATCCAGTCTCTGGTTTAGCCCGGGCAAGGAGCGGGCTGCACAGCAGAAAGCATGTGTCCTTAGTGCCCAAGTGCGCCGAGGGGAGGGTGAGGTTGCCTTTCTAAGCACACACTCTCTAAGTTTAAATATTGAGGCATATCTTGTGATTATACTTCCTCTCTCTGCTGTTTAATGGCTCCTCCTGTTACTCCCGATACATCAATACAGTTCTGTATATTATATCACCACTAGTCGTTAAGGTAAGAATGAAGAGGAAAGGCAGAGTCAATAGCAAACCCCACTCACTGTACAGTACAGTAAATAGGGACCTCTCGGTGCAGAGCCACACCGCTTCCAACGGCCATGTTTGTTAGCCCTTTCCCCTGATTCTTTTTTTCCTTTTTTTTTTTTTTTTCTTTCCCCTTCCCCCCAAGCCTAGAGACCAAAATAATCTTGCTAGGAACAGTCATAACAGGCAGAATTTCAAAGTGCAAGGAAGATGATAAGAATAGATTTCTACAAGTCCTGACCACGTGATTTGCGAAATAATTAATTCAGCACGTCCCTTAAGAAACACGGAGTCGTCATTAATCTGCCAAGCAAAGGACTCTATCAGACTTGAAAACTGAAGAGATCCCAAGAATATAATATACAAAGGGTGCAGTCCCTCTCCCTGCACACCTAGCTCTTTGGTAGCTGCTGAAAAAGAGACGCCCGGTACGTAAATATTTTTTACTTTTATTCCTCCTTATTTAAGCCTTAATGAACTCAGCTGTCAAACACTTGACAAATAGGGCACGCTGCTTCCTGATTTCCAGCGCGGCAGCGGCCGGGAACCGGACCGGGCGCAAGCGATGACCTTTGCTTCCCAGGGAGCGGGGGAAGGAGGACGAGCGCGGAGCGCCGCGGAGCGCCGCGGAGCAGGGAGGCTGAGCCAGAGCGCCTCCCGGAGTGGCGGCTCCGGCCGCGGCTGCCTGCGCGGGGTGCCGCGGAGCGGAGCGGAGGAAACAATGCGGCTGTCAGGGCAGCCGCTGCCCGGTCCCAGTGGCGGGGAAAGGCCCTCAGCTCCTTGGCAAGCGGGGCCGTAAATTTTGCTGTGCGTGTTTGACAGCGGGGCCGGAGGCAGCGCCAGGCGCGCCTTTCCCCCGCCGCCCGCACAAAGGCCGGCTCCGCTCCGGCCCCGCTGCCCCGGCCGCCCTGGCCGCTCCTGCCCCGGCCGCCCGAGCCTCGCCGCCCGGCGCTGGGCTGCGGGGGAGTCCGGCCGCGTCCAGCCCCCGAGGCGGGCATGCCGGCTTGCAAGTCCCCGATCAACAGCCCGGACCAGGGAAAAATAGCGTTTGTGGTTTTATACAAAGCCAGTCTCGATAAACTCCATAGAATGCGGACCAGTCTGAGATTTCTCTGTGAAATCCCAGTCAGCTGGAAATACCTTCTGCAAACAGGATATTCTTTATTATCCCTTGCTGGAGTAATTTCTAAAAAACCCTAGATTGTAGCTTTTTATTGCTTCCGTTTCAGTGGCAGGACAGAGACAAAGTTTCCTATGTTATGAATTATACATTCAAACAATAACACATTAATTCAATTATTCAAAGATGACAAATGTTTATGTGCTTTGGTAGTGACTAAGGAACAGATTTGCTACTTCACGAGAACTCCTACATTTTTATCAATGAAGTTTTATATTATCCTGTTGGGCCGGGAAAGAAACCAAACTCCACCAAGACACGCAGTAAAATGGACCTGAACATAAATCGCAACCCTTTCATAAGAGCGTTTATTCTCGCATATAGCCCGGGCTATTTTATCAGTTTGACAATTGCCGGAGTTGTTGTTATAAATCATCATAAGTAATTCCTGAAAGGGTGCGAGGCTGCTGGGGGGCGGGCGGAGACTGTAAATCTTTCTGTTTTATTGCTCTATGAACATATGCTCCGATTGAAGAAGTCTTAGATCCTTTACTGGAGACAAATTCGCGCAAAGCTGGAGTCCCACCAGCCAAAGGATTAACATTTCCTTAATACTTTTTCAGTCCCCTTTACGATATCTCAATTCTGGTGGTGGTGGCAAAGGTGCTCCTTTATTTCAGCCGTCCTCCATTTTCACGTTAAATTTGCCTGCGGCTTTTTTTTTTTTTCTTTTTTCTTTTCTTTCTTTTTTTTAAGCACTACACTCTGAAAAGACACCGAAGGGCTGTGAGGCTTTCTCCGGGGGCTTCCGAACTGCCCTCCTAAAAGGCATTTTCTTCTCAATCCTCTTCGTGTTCTTTGCTCGTGTCCAACTTTTCCCCTCGCACTTTTGTGTAGGAAGCTAAAGACCTCTCCGTCATCCAAAATGTCTAAACAGCGACCAGAATTATGTTCGGCTTTGTGTGCATGTACACAAGTATGCAGAACACGCTGTGCGTGTAGGGGTTGCTGTATGTACACACAGACACGCGAGCGCGGGGGGCTCGGCAAAACTACCCAGACACCAAAATATATGGCTGACTGAAAAGGATATAAAGAACCATTACCTCTTACTTGAGGCGAGATTTAAGTGCATCATTTTGAAGAAATATAGGATTATAAATCCGAAGCCGTACACAATAATTTACATTGAACTTATGTTTCCATCACTGGACTCCAATCTTTTTATAACTGGTTTGCAAAGTCAGGAAAAGAAATGTAATTTAGATAAATGTTACAATGCACTTACAGTTAGTATTGTAAGGTAATACGTTACTGTCACATCTCCATGCTTTGGATGGTAATGAAATCATAGCAGATGTTAGATTAGGTGTTGTGTATTTATAGCTACAGATATGTTACCAAAAACTCAAAGAGAGAAGCTAATATATATATTTTTTTTCTTTTGCCTAACTGGTATTGTTGGGGAGCTTTGTGGGCACACATGACAGATATACACAGGGTTTGCTCCATGTCTCTTCGTACACACGGAGCAGGGAGGCAGGCTCAGGGCAGCCACACACACGCACAAATGTCATGAGGGCTTTTTTCCCAACGCTTGTTTAGCCTCCAGACAGGGGTAGTCCCCGCTGCCCCGCATCTTCCCGGTCCGGAGAAGGAGAACGCAAAAAGTCGCGCACGCCAGTGGGCCTCAGCGCCTGTCCGCCGGAGCAGCGTTGCTGTGGAGCTGCCCTCGGCACAGGCTCCCGGCCGCAGCCGGTTCCAAATACCTCCTCTGTCTCCGCTGGGAATTGCTGCGCTCCGGGATCATCCCGCGGAATTCACCTTTTCCCGCGGTTCCGCCGGCCCCGCGGGGTGCGTAAGTGCGGGGGCCGCGGCCCGGTGCGGAGCGGCGCGGTGCGGAGCGGCTGGGCAGCTGGGGCGGGCGCGCAGGGGCGCGGGGACCACCCGCCCCAAGGGCCCGGCGCGGCAGCCCCGCTGCGCGGGGGCGCGGGGAGCGCGCCAGCCTCGGCCCCGGCGCGCTGCTCTGCGATCACGTGGGCCAATATGCCTGTATTTTAAGGCACTGCCTATATTTCTGATTATAAAGGGATTTCTCCTGCTCGCCCCCAAAATTCATCAATGGCCGCACGATTTAAAACCAAAACAAAACAGGAGCCGGCCAATTGCTGTCGTTGGTTCCAGGAGGCTGATGGCTAAAGGGTTGTGTGTTGATTTTTTTTTTTTTTAAAGCCCAACAAATTCCGATTTCCACTCGCTCTCTTTTATTGGTAGTTGAGCCTGAGCCTGTTTTCGTTCTATCGGGAATTCTGGTGTATGGAAATATTTGTAAAACCGCAAGATCAGGTTTAGGAGAGTATTGTCTGCAGACAAAGGGTGAAGGATATAAGAACTGCAAGCGCAGATCCTGAAAAGTGAGGAACCCAGGTTTATGATAAATTGATACACAGGTAAGCAACTGCATGACAAAATGGGACGTTTAACCGCAGGGGCTGTATTATCTCCTTTACTCAGAGACGGTCTGGAATTTGTTTGCAATCTCTGTCCATAGCGGCTGCAAATGTATGGAGTGGTCTCCACCTACTTGAACGTTTTAAGCTGTATCTTCTTTTTACTGTGTTCTTTAAATAAAAAAGTGCACTCCTTTCCAAAGGCTAGGGGAATACTTTTAACCCTGTCCTTTCCCCAATTTTCGATGGTTTCAGGAAGGGAATTACAAATAAGCAAACAAACGAGGAAGAGACAACTTTGCTAGATGCTCCCATTGCCAAAGTGAGATTGAGCATCACGTTAATGTGTTGCCGTGGTTAGCCGGGCAGGGGGTAGCCGTGTTGATTTGTAAAGGACGATTTGAAATAGGCTCATCGGTAATGTCGCCCCTACACAGGATCCCTTAAATATTCGTGCCAAGTGTCTTCCCGAAGGTTTTTCCTTCGCAGTGTATTCGTGTTCCTTAGTGGCTGTTGTTTTCCTTCCGCAGTTGTTTTAGTACTGCTATTACCGGTATGCTCATACCTTCGAGTTACACATGCTATTTGAAGCACGGCTTGATATTTATCTGCCGAGAAGTTTCTTGCCCTGCATTTGTGTGGTTTGATCAATAAGGCGGTGGGAAGATGCCTGGGGGGACCGGTGCCTCTCTGGGAGGACTGGGGGTCTGGAAGCGACCACACAGCCTCCCCGCATACACTTAGAGCTCAGCTCCCGTTTGGGCTGCTGCAACTAGCCCGACTCTCCCAGGAACGCCTGTTTCTACTGACTGGTGGCTTGCCTGGAGCCCGGGTGAACTCTCGGTTATGTCTGTTGTAAAGCCCCAGCGTAAAGCCCGCCGTTGTGCGGTCGAGCAGGAGCGTGTGTAAGGCTGGAACGGATCCTGCCCGCCCCGAGTCACCCGGGCGAGTCCTCGGCGGGGGTCGGAGTGTCCCGAAGGAAGCAGGGTGGGAGGCCAAGGGAAAAGGAGAAAGTTAGGGTGTTTATTTATTTATTTTTATTTTCTGTTGAGTGTTGCTCTGCTCGATCAGAAGTTAAAAGCACTGAACATTTTTCTTAGCTGTATGCCTCCAAGCTGCTGGCCTGCCAAGTTAGTCAGCTGAATCCAATTACTGCAAGCAGCATTTCATTTGGCTCGATGGAAGCACTCACTTATAACTTCACCTAAAATTTCAATAACACCTATATTGGTCCTACGCCTGAATAATTCTAAAGATTTCCCTGGATTCAGCTCTGGCAACATCTTCTCCGAGCGCTGGGAGCCGAGCACAACCCCAGGGTGCCCAGACTCCTCTTTCCACAGTACAAACTTTGGGGTTTGCTCCTGTGGCCGTGGAAGTCTTGGTATTTGGCCAAACTCTGGCTAAATAAAGCATGTCTAGAGCTAGAAGGCTATCGCTTGTGAGGCTGAGAAGCTGCTTCAGAAAGGGATGAGAAGTCGATAATTAATTAGGCACAAAATGAAAACTTACCGTGTTAATCAACAGCGGCTAACAATGACTCGGTTTGCAATATTATGATCTCTCCGCTCAGGGGCTAAGGTGCAGCCCACCTTAGGTTGCCTTCACACACCGTGTAAAGTGCTATTTCTAATGAATTCTCTTAAAAAAAAATAAAGCACTTAAAGTTGACGTACGCCCACGTGAATACATTATATAAGACGTTACCGGGACAGGCCCGGGCCAGGAACCTGAGCGAGCATCATGTGTAATCATGAAGCTCCACTTCCCTAACTCCAGTTTGCCAGCATAAATTAAGGTGATTTGGAAGGGGAATGTAGCATCCTACTGAGTTTGTTTAGGGAGAGAGAAGACTTGGTGGAAAGTTGTAAGGTCTGTTGTGTTGTGAGCTATCGGAGGCGCTTCCGTTGGTTGTTCATTAAGTGGTGAGTTATTGCTATACGAGCCAAAGGTCATTTCAAAGGCTTATGGTGGCTAGATATCGTCTTTATAATGACCTGGGGTTCTTTGTGGGGGATTTTCTGGCACTCTTAAGTTCTTAAAGTCCTAAATCGACACCTTGCACAGACAAAGGCAAAATACTGAATTCGAGACGCAAATGTTTGCAGCGTATTTTCAATGCTGGGGCTTCTTCGCTTATCTTTCTCTCTGTCTCGTTCGGTATCTGGGGGGAGAAATGGAGAGAGACCCGCGTTAGCTTCGTTTCCGCGGAACTCTTCGCGGGCCGTGGGTGCGCCCGGCCGGAGAGGCGCTTGTGACGCTCGAAGGTGCCCGCAGCTCCCCGGCAAAGGCGCTCCCGTACCCCCGTGCGCTGCCTCCCCGCGCCCCGGCCGGGCCTGGGCTGGGCGCTCGGAGAGGCAGGCGCGGTTCCGCGGCCGGTGCCCGGTTGCCACAGGCCGCCCTGCCCGGCTCCGACCCGAGACCGGAGTGTTTTGCACGTTTGTTTGCTCCCCGCCTCTCTCAAAGCGCTACTAATAAATGAAGAGAAACATCTGCCCTTTGTCTGGTAAAATATCTGACGCGGACGGAGAGACACGGTGAGGGGCTGCGGATGAGATGTGCATTTATTAACAAAGTCCTAAGGAAGAAAGTCCAAAACAAAGCCGTTTCCGCTGAGAGTTATCACTTCTGTTGCAGGTCCGTGCCCACGGATTATCCAAAGGAACCTGAAGATCCTACTCACACAGTTAAAGTCAAAAATCAAGAAAAAACGTAAGTTTGGTGAGTTCTCTAAATTTCCTTTTCCATCCATCTCTCGCTTTCCCTATCGCGACAGGCCCGTCGCAGGGAGCGCAGCCCGGCCCCGGCCCGCCGAGCGGGGAGAGCTGCTCGGTGGAACCCGCCGGCGGCACCCGGGGCTCGCCGCCACCCCACACGTCAGATAAAGAGCAGCCCGCAGAAGGCCCGCTGGAAGCAGCCCCTGCTCCGCGGAAGCCGAGCTCGGCTGGGGAGCAGCCAAGGCCTAGACCCGGCCGCGGGGAGCGAGTGGCTCCCGGTGGGGCTCCGTAGCTGCTTTAAGAGGCCCCACGGCGGCCAGCGCTCCGTGTCTCGCAGGGCCCCACTGCGCTCCCCAGTGCTCTCAGCGCCCTCAAAGATGAGACATCCCCCGGCTCAGGCGCAGCCCCAGCGGTGGGTGCCCAGCTGCCCTGCTTGCGGCCGGGTCCGGCGGCGGCTCCAGCGCTTTCCTTATATACAGGGCTGCCCCGGGCCGGCGGCCGGGAAACGTGCCGAGCGGGGGATTCTTTTGCCGGGCTCCCTCCTACGCGCCGGCTGCTTTGCACTTCTGAAAGTGCCGGGGCTTGGGAAGTGTTTTCCTTTTCATTCCTGGCCGGAGCGTTTACTGCCACGGCGCTAGCAGTCATAAATTTTGTTACAACCGCAATGACAGGTGCATTGATATGCACCCTGAGAGCTCCGGCTGCTTTAATAACCGCTTCGCTGGCCGCTCTCACCGCCTCTTATTTATTCGGTATCATATTAGATATTGATCCGAAGCAGAATTAAGTGTAGTGGAAGTTTTAGTAGAGAACTGCTTAATACGAAAGTGTCGGGAGGAAAGCGACTGGCAGTGCCGGGCCGGTGTCAGCCCGGGCCAGCCGGGCTCCGCGCACAAGCGCGGGTGGACGCTTGGGCTCCCAGCTGCTCTCCAGGCAGAGCCGTGAGAGGGTCGGCATCCCCCAAAAGCGCTGGAACCAGTGGCAGGACAAAAAGCCCTATTATCATGTGCAACGCCTAACAGTTCAGATGAGGTTAACCTTTCTGGAGAGGAGGAAGGGAAATCTGAAACAGAGACATGGATACTTTGCGGTTTCCTACCCTCGGTGCCTCCGAGCCCACCTCCCACGGCTCGGCCTCACCATTTGGATGTCACTTTTTTTTTTCCCCTGGAGGCTACTTCTGGCCAAACCACCAAGTGTTGAGCCCCCGCTTTGGTGTTACCTATAAAAACATCACCCCGGGCCTTTCACTCGTGGAAAATCAAACCCTGGATAGGTCTCCCTCTCCCTCTTTCTCTCCCTCTCTCTCTCTTTAAGATCTAAAGATGAGCCACCAAACAGTTGAGCATTGTCCATGTGATTTATGGCCCATAGCCTCCTTTTTAGGTTCAAGCAGAGTTCACAAGCAGTTGGTATTTCAGAAAAGAAATAAGGCTTTTAACAGCTTAACAGCAATATTCTTTCTTAAGATTCTGTGTGTTCTTTTGGGAACTATATTTCACAATGCATATAAAAGCCTACGCTTAAGGCAGTGTTGTGCTAACAAAAGTCCTCAGTCCAGAACGGTCCCGAAAATGTAGATGATAGAAGTGGGAAAAGAATGACAGAGTTATTTGGACAAAAATACTTCCAAGACTAGTCAAAATTGTCGCATCGTATTAAAACTCATCTGTATCGCCACCGTCCATTTCTATAGACTTTTAAAACTAAAATTTTCCAGGAGAGAAAACCAGTTCCCGTTTCTGTCAGCTTCACAGATCATCTCAAGCTTTTGTTTAGGAAAGAAAAGGACCCCGGCGGTTTGTGCCACGGGATAAACCGCCGAGAGCGGCCGTGGATCGCAGCTCGCTGACGCTATTTTGACTTACAGAGATGTGTTTCCCGGTGAATTTTAGAGAACAAATCAACGGCACTTGGCGGGACCAACGGTACTTGCGAGAGAAAGAGGAGTCTTCTCATATTATTGCTTAAATATAGGCTGGAGAACTGTAATTGTCGGACACCTTTCAAAAATTTCTAGCTAGTTTTCTCTGGTGTGTTAGTAGTCTTAAATCCCGCAGAAATACAATGAAGTCTTAAGATACGTTGAGTTACAGACTTACATTGTCAGGTGAAGTATGTGCTAATTTACAAAATTACCAAAAATGTCAGAGAAAAAAACCCTATCCCACAAGAAAAATAAGAGCGGGGAATATTGAAAAGCCGCACCAAAACTGCAGAACAGTTTCCATCTTGTACTAAGTGCAGAGAGTTTCGGGAGCAGCAAGGAGAAAGGTAACAGCACCCTGCCTCAAAACATCTGCCCTAAGGGGACCGTGCATTTTCGGTGGGAGCAGCCTCATGTGGGAGCCGGGGGGTGGGGAAGGGAGAGCCATAAGTTTGCACGCTGAAAAAAGAAAAGAACCCTCTAAAAATTATCTCAGATGTCTCAGGTTTTTTCTACTGGGTACAAATAAAAGGGACGAGAAACGTTGGGTGAGGGAATTTAATTCATCACAGAATTAAAATAGGGGAGCTGACCTGGGACTTCCTTTATAGTGCAAAGTGAAGAGAGTGAATGGCGCCGGTTATACTTTAACTCTGGAGGAATCTGGGAAAGAAGAAGGGCGGGTTTACAAAGGGGACGGGATTTTTCTGCCTCTGCCCGGCTCAGCCCGGGCCCCATCCATCATGTCAACCGTGCAGGGCCGTGCGCACGCGTGCCGGGCGGGGGGCGCGGGCGCTCTCGGCCGAAAAGGGCCGGTGGGTCTTTGGGGACACCACCCAGCACAGTTGCTGGCTGAGAACCCTTGTCTACAACCGCGGGGGCCGATCCAGCCAAACTCGAGCGGGAACGCTCCAAAGACAAAACAAAGCAAATAAAACATCCCCCAAAATGCTTCCAAAGGTGGCCTGTAGGAAGTCCCGCCAATGTGTTCCCTCTCTCCCCTGCACCATCGCTCTCGGGTGCCTCTTTCCCTGCAGCGCCCTGGTCCTTCCCTGGTGTACCTCGCTCTCTCTCTGGTGTGCCCCAGTTTGCCCTGACTCCTGCCTGGGGACCCTGCTCCTCCCCTTGTGTCCCTTGGTCCTTTCCTGGGTCCCCTGCTCCTTCCTTGATGTCTCCCAGCCCTGCCCTGGTTGGGAGGCCGAGGCTCAGGGTGCCGGGGTGCGGAGGGTGCCGGGGCCTGTCCGTGCCAGCCTCTACCAGCCGGTTTCCCCCTCTGAAAGTCCCTTTTGTGTCCCTGCTGTTTCCCTCCCCAGGTGGCTGCGAGCGGCCCGGGCCGACGACGTGAGGCGCGGGGCGGCGGTCAATGTTATTTGAGCGGGGGCCGCGGGCCTCGGCGAGCGCAGAGCAGAGGATGCAGAAAGCCGCCTACTACGACAACGCGGGGCTCTTCGGGGGCTACACCTACAGCAAGGCCGACGCCTACCCCTACGGCGCGGCCCACCAGCCCTACGGCCAGGCCGGCTTGGACGGCGAGTACCCCGGCTCCGCCTGCTCCGTCCAGGGCTCGGCGCCCGGCCGCGCCCCGGCCCACAAGGGCAGCGAGCTGAGCGGGAGCTGCATGCGGCCGGGCGGGGGAGGTCCGGGGGGCAGTCAGCCCCCTGGGATCGGCGAGCATCAGCCCCCGGCCCTGCCGCCCTCCTCCCCGCCCAACCCCCCTCCCAGTGTGCCCCCTCCGAAAAAAGCCAAGGGGGGCCCTAACTCCTCGGGCTCGGCCAGCGCCACCCTCAGCAAGCAGATATTTCCTTGGATGAAGGAGTCCCGGCAGAACTCCAAGCAGAAAAGCACCTGCGCCCCCCCAGGTAGCCCAATACCCCAGCCCCGACGCATTTCTCTCCCAGGGAGCCGGGCTGAGTCCCTCGGGCTGAACCCCTCGGCCTGAGCCCCCTGGCTCTGCGCCTTGTCCCCTACTCCTCTAGCTGCCATCGCCTTCCTCCCCACCCCACCCCACCGGGGGTCCCAGCCCTGCCGGGCGCTGCAGGTGGGACAGGCTGGGGGCGGGGTCCCGGGAACGGTGGACGGGTGGCCGCTGGTGGTCTCAGGGGGGAGGCAGTTGCGGGAGGGTGTGTATATCGGGAAGGGAGGAGTGGAAGGCCACCCCGGGCCCTCTGCACCCCCTCCCCGGGCCCCGATAGAGCGAGAGGAGATAGCAGGTTTCCGAGGGACCCCGGGAGGAAGGGGATGGGTGTCTTTCGGGGGGACCAATGTCTCTTTGTGCCTCTTCCCTGCAGGAGAGAGCTGCGAGGACAAGAGCCCCCCCGGGCCGGCCTCCAAGAGGGTGCGCACAGCCTACACCAGCGCGCAGCTGGTGGAGCTGGAGAAGGAGTTTCACTTCAACCGCTACCTGTGCCGGCCGCGCCGCGTGGAGATGGCCAACCTACTCAACCTGACCGAGCGGCAGATAAAGATCTGGTTCCAGAACCGCCGGATGAAGTACAAAAAGGACCAGAAAGCCAAAGGCATCATGCACTCCCCTGTCGGACAGTCCCCGGACCGCAGCCCCCCTCTGAGCGGCCCAAACCACGTCGGCTACTCCAGCCAGCTCCCCGGCGTCAACAGCCTCAGCTACGACGCGCCCTCGCCCACCTCCTTCGCCAAGTCCCAGCAGAGCATGTACGGGCTGGCCGCCTACACGGCGCCGCTGAGCAGCTGCCTGCCGCAGCAGAAGCGCTACGCGGGCGCGGAGTACGACCCCCACCCCATGCAGAGCGGCGGCGGCGGCTTCGCCAACCCCAGCCTGCAGGGCAGCCCCGTCTACGTGGGGGGCAACTTCGTGGACTCGATGCCGGCCTCGGGCCCCATGTTCAACCTGGGGCACCTGCAGCACCCCTCCTCCGCCAGCGTGGACTACAGCTGCGCCGCCCAGATCCCCGGCGGCCACCACCACGGACCTTGCGACCCCCACCCTACCTACACGGACCTTTCCTCTCACCACACCTCTCAGGGACGGATGCAGGAGGCGCCCAAGCTCACGCATCTGTAGCGGGGCGGCGGCCGGCGGGCCCCGCTCCCCTCTCCATTACCTCACTTTTCTGACGGGACAGTGTTACTGTGCTCTCGAGTGCCAACAGTATTAGTGGATTTGTCTCCCCTAGCAGCTCCCTTCTTTCTTCCGCAGCCCCGAGTAGGTCCGTGAGCAGGAGCCTTTTTCTTAGAGCTGTTTTAAGCATGACAGTGCAATATACTGCCAACCGAGGGACTGATAAGCTGGTAATGATGTACTTGAAGGTAAGTCTTAGAGATGCTGTAGTGTTAGCAGCGCGTCATGCTGAGGTGTTTTAGACCAGTCGTGAGCCGTCGGAACTCGCCCGCGCGTAAGCTTATTTCAGAGAAGTTAATTTATGAGTTCTTCCGTAACGTAAGGATCACATTGGACTAAATGATATGTATTTATTATTTTAAGCGAGACATTTTTTGTATCACTGATTATTTATCCTCGTCTTAATGTATTTATGTGGGTATTTGTAGAGTTTCTTCACCAGTACTTCGGGAGAGGGATTCAGGTCCGTGGTGACTTACATTTCACCTATTTAGTATAATCGGTCTGAGCTAGTTGAGAGAGTAGTCTTGAACAGTTGTAACAGTGGCTGGTGTTTGTAGTTTATGTAAGGATTAATTAAGACAGCAAGTCGTAAATCATTAATAGAGTAAAACAAACTGTGGCATCACACAAAGAGCCGTTATACTTAAAAAAATATTGAAAGTATTTTTAAAGTATTTATTTCTAACCGGCTGGCCCCACTCGAGCGCCCCGGTGGCTTGGCTGGCAGCTGGCTCGGCCGGGTGAAGCCACCTTTAGTTGGAAGCGCAGCCGCTTTGAGGAGGTGAGCTACAAAGAGGGGCTCTTGGCCATCTTGTTTCAGATCAAATCCTGCATACAAAAACCTCGGTGAGGTTAACATTTATTTATTGGCTGGGTATCTATCGTGCATATTATTATTTCGGTGGGCTACTTTCTTTTTTTTTTTTCTTTTTTTTCCTTTTTTTTTTAATTACACTCTGGCTATCCAAAATAGAAATTAGATGCTTAGAAGGCAAAAAAATTAGAAACCCTCTGATAGTGCTAATTTCATTAGGGTCTCCATAGCAATCCGCGCAGCAGCTGCCGCCTCCTTTGTTATTTTTATACTGTTGTCTTTATACTAACCATAAATCAATTTTTAGACATCTTTGGAAGCCCGAGCTTTTCCTCTTGTTTTTTTTTTTTTTCCATAATTATAAACTTTGAAAGAAAATTGACAATCAGATACACACAGCCGAAGGGAGACGCTGAGACTGGGTGCGGGCAGTGGCCGGGCGGTGCTGCCATGCTCCCCCGGTGCCCGGCAAGGACAGTCCCACCCTGCCTGACCGCGGCAGAGGGGCACTGCCACCTCTCTCTGCCACAAACAGGACAGTTAACGCGGGGAAGAAAAAATTAAAATAAAAAGAAGATAAAAAGATAGGAAAAAGAAAGGGAACGATGCTCTGAACCCTCGTGTTTCCTCCTCTCTAGTTACACGGCTGTATTGAACTCCTCGCTGGATTTACAGAGATGCTTCTTTTGTAAACGCTGTGATTAAAGTCTCTTCCTGACAGTACATATCGCTCCGAGAAGACTATTCTTATCTCTTTCTAAACGTGTCGAGTTAAATATTAATCCAAACTTCTGTATTCCCCACCAAAGCGTCTGACACATCACTTTCCAGTTTGACAAACACTGCAGCTCCTGCTCCATCCTCTAATGACAGACCTGGCATTCCTATCGTGAGAATATTTTACCACCTCCAGTCCTGGTCGACACAGTCAAGTTTTCTTTTATTTATTCTTCTTTTCTTCCCCATCCCTATTTTCTTCCTCACCATTTGGTATTTATGTTCAGCGGAGGACTAATGATTCAAAATATTATTTAGGGTTTTATTTTCCTCTCTGTGAGATTTCAACAATGCTGTGCTACAGTGAAAAGTGTATCTTTTGTTAAATTTCACTTTTAACCACACAAATTTGGATATATGTGTTACAGATCTGTAAACAAAACAGAACAGAATAAACTGCTTTGTTTGGAGATGTATTTTAACCCTTTTAAGCCCTAAAATTGTATTCTATGGAAATTTCCACACAAATTGTTTCTTAGAAGCAACACCCAGGTGTAAACAATACATACAAACAACACAAAAAGTAATGCTAGACACCACTTGTGATTTATACTTCTGTAATATTCCATAAATATATACACGTTTGTCTCTCCAAAACTTTCTGCAATCAATGTGCCCACAACTGAAATTGTCCATGTAGGTTTTTTGTGTGTTCTTGAAACACAATATATTTTGCATCGCTTGCTTCTATCTGCAAAACAGCAAAGCACTATCATTTCTGCAGGACACCCAGTGTCCTTTTCCCTTTTGCTTTGTGCTCTGTAGGCTGATAGTCAAACAGTGTCTGCTCCGATTTACACTATTGGTTCTTCATTAATCTGCTCAGAAAGAAAAGGCTGTTTAGAGATCTGGGGAAGGAAAGGAGCTCAGAGGAACCCTGACCACAAACACAGTGTTACTGAGGCACACTGCCCTGAATCACTTTGATACTGCAGAAGGATGGGGTCTGCAGACATGGTTTCCAGTGGGGGAGGAGGAGGAGCATGCATGAGGGAGAATCTTCTTGTAAATAAATTCACTTTCTTCTCCATGACTCTGGCAGAGGCGTCTTGTTTGTAATGCAATAGAAGTCCATGATGATAACCTAATTATTAGAAGTAATGTAACTTTAGCAAGATCACTGGCATTTTTACAATGTTTGTACAAGCATCAGCAATCTAGAGGAGAGATACACTTTGGCACAAGCCAGACTTTTTCTTGGCCCATCATTTAAAACTCGTAAATTACAAACAACCCCCTTTCCCACTCAGTAGGAACTCAGCTCCTTTGCAACAGCATCTGATGTGATGAACTCCAGTCACCTATTTAAAACACCAAGACCTGGGGCTGATCTTAGCCTTGCCTTCTTTACAAATAGGAGGCATAGTACCCCTTCCTCTCCTTCCCTGCTCCCTCTATCTGCTCCAGACCCACAAAAGGGTCACTGAGCCAGGGCCTCTAAATGCCGGCAGTGCTGCTGCACTGTTTGGGATAGGGAGCTGCTGACAGCACTGGTTGAGAGGTGTCAGGGGTGCATCGAGCCTCAGTGAGGCCATGCAAGTTCTTCTGTTCAGATCAGTGGGGTCTTGGTCTCCTGTTTTTGGTTTGGCCTTTACAGTAACCTACAAATTAATGGTGTTGCAGCAGTTTCCCCGTTGCAAAAAGGAGATGAGTCTTTGTGTTAGATCCATACAGTCAGTGCAGCCTGAGCTACCCCTTTGCACCCTGTTTCTTTTTGAGGAGGGTCCATCAATGTCCCACTGTCTACAGCCTGGTTAGCAGCACCGGGGCAGGGGAACTTACACAGGCACGGCCAGGGGTTTCCAGTGATGCCACCATCTTGTGGGTGCCACTTGTGTGGGGCTGGGAAAACAAAGCCGAATGCCTTCTGCACCATTAGCAAGTACTTCCTGAGCAGACACTGCAGGCTCCCACCCCTGGCCCCTGGGCAGGCCAGGGAGGGACTCAGGGCCACCCCCGTGGCTTTCACCATGAGACCATACCAGAGTCACCCAGAGCTGCAGGCAACCTTGTCCAAAGATGAAGAGGAGGCAGCTGGCTGCACATCCAGGAGGCAAGGGCATGCAGCGAGGAGGCTGGCTAAGAGAGAGGGAGCCCACCATCATCAGCTAGAAGCCCCCTCACTTTCTTGAGGGCCAGCTGGGTCATTCGGGCTCCATGGCTGAAAGTCTGAAGGCGGGATCCACCACTGGGATCTCTGCACCCCTCCAGCCCCATGGGAAGCCCTTTGAAACAGCCTGCAAGGAGGTGAGGCACGAAAGGGACTACTTGACTGGGGGAAAAAGAACAGGGTGAAGTGGATGGGACTGCTGGTCTACCACTGGGAGGGTGCCTTGCTGACAGCTGTTGGCTGAGCAGGGAGGAAAGGAGCTGCAGGTTGTGACGCTATCATTCTATGTGCCAGCCTGCTGTGCGTGCCCAGCAGCCACACACAATGGCAGCCTGGCAAAGGCACAGTGTGCCGCGCGGTGGACAGGCCCAGATGTCCAGCACTCCACTGCAGACCTGCCTGGGAACAAAAGCTGGAGGCAGACGGGGAGCACAAAGGGGCTGGTGCTGCCAGGGCAATTAGGGCTGTGGTGCTTGGCTGGGTGTCATGTGATGTTATACAGTGATGAACAAGCTACCTCTGCTTTTAAAAGGTGCAAGACAAGCTGGACCAGAGCTTTGCTGGCTGTAGCCACTTTTCAGGGATTGAACGGCAAGTTAATCCCTGAATGGGCAATGTCTCTCTGTTCCCATGTGAGAAACAGCAGTGGGTTTACCCCGTGGTCCTTGCTTGGAGTGGGGCTGCCGGGGAGTGAGAAGGCTGGCTCTATTAAGGGTCATCAATCACACAAAGAGCACTTTTTACTTGACAGTGGTTCCTCCTACTTCTGCTTGGGCCTGAGCCAGCTGGTACTCGAGCAGAAATTGCATCCAGCAGAATCAGAACCCAGCCCCAGAGCCTGAGAGCCATGGAGTTACAGGGCAGGACTGAACCCCTTTGGTCACAAAGGCTGAGATGCAAAACAGGACATAGTGAGGTATCTGTGCCTGCACATCCCCAGGCTTCTGCAGATGCTGCTCAGGAGCAGAAGTGAGTCTTTGTCTCTACTTTTGGAGCCCAGGGTCCCAAAGCTTTCTGAACTTTCTGGGATGAATTGCAGGAAGGCTCAGCTGCAGTGACCATAAACACAAAGCTGAGTGAAAATGACAAAGAAATTGTACTAGACAGGATGGATGTCTTCTGGGTGAAAATACTCATGAATGTAGAATTTGAACAATAGGGTTAATTTTTTTCTTTATTTGCTGATGTGTAGTTTTTCTTGCAACAGCTGAAGTTTTGGGAGTGGTAGGCAACCCCTTGCTGAGTGAGGTACACAGCCTTAGTCTTTTCTCCAGGAAACCTGGGCCACAGTTTAGGATTTCTGGGAGCAAGAAAGACTAGACAAGACAGAAATCTTGGCTGCAAACCCATTGACACTTCTGTTTTGCACACAGCAGCATTGTTTACCTTGATACCTCTGGGTTATCAATACATGTAATATTTCCTTCCCACCAAATTGACAGCCACGGGACAGGAAACAGGCAAGGGGCCAATGTGGAATCACTCTTCAGAGCAAATCTTTACAGAAGGAGAGGTAGACTTTCCTCTTCTCTGTGTCTATGTAGAGGACCTTTGTAGTTAATCCCACATACCGGGAGAACAGAGGTCCCTGGCTCAGGGGTCATCTGGGAAAGGGGAACTTGCGGCAGGGAAATGTTGATGGCAGAGAGAAACACACCTTCCTGAGGACTGCAGTGACTGCTGGAAAGGGCTGTGCTTGTGTGAGAGCTGAGGCTGGCTACCCTGGAGTCCCAGAACAATTCCCCATCTCTGCTTGGAGTCTCTGTTCATCCCTGGTTTTATTCACATTTTACAAAATGAACTCCGAAGAGCTCCCCCTCCTTCTCTAATGGCTATTCTCCCAGGAGCCTTTGGTGGTTTGTTTGTGTTAACAGGGCCACTGCTTAAATATGTTTGCTTACCTCCCTTCAGGATGCCCACGCACACCCTAGCTATCTCCACACCATGAATGTACATCCCCATTTACCTCTGAGAACCAGCTTTCCCCAGCTGGCAGTGTTGTAGCAACAGAGGGACAAGGAAAAAGTAATGCTTGAACCAGACCTTCCAGGTCTGGGGGCTGGTGAGGGACCTCTTGGATCTCTTGTGTGTTAGTTATTGTGACAAACAGAGAGGGTGGAGTCTTGAAGGCCACATGTCCCAGTCTCAAAGCAGTGTCTCTGGCTCAGGGCTGCCATTGCCTTCAACACACATGCTGCTCAAGTAGCCTCCCTAAGGCAAGTTGCTGGTGTCTGCAACTAACAGGACTTAGGGCTTTTTGGCTGGACTTTTTCCTACATCATGTCTTGGTTCCACAGTGGCTTCCTCAGGCTTTGCAGAGGCCCACGTTTCCAGAAACATGATGACACAAGGACTCATTTGGGTCCATTGTTCTGAGAAAAACAGAGGTTTTCTCCCCAGCAGCTTCCTTCTCTCATGCCATCACTTGACTACTCACACAGACATCCCTAAACCTCCCAGCCATTCTCAAATTGCCTTTGACAGCATCAAGCTCTTCACATTCTCCTTTTTTCCACTTTTCTTCTTCCTCCTTTTGACTTCCAAGGTGTCCTTCATCTTTCCCATTACACTTTATGTAAAAAAACAGCTGCAGTCACTCTATTCTGTATCACTGGAACTTAACTATTTAAGTCTGAACACTGTGAAATTCCTGTGTGTAGAAAAAACCCTCCCTCAAAAGCCAGAGCATCAATAAGAGATGCTTTGCCTGTATTTAGCCACTGATTTCTGCTGTTGTCACCCTTGAACAGTCCTGCCAAAACAAACAGGTAATGAACAAGAAACTCAGTAACAGAATCCAGCTGGGTAAATGGAAAGATCCTATGTTGATGTGAACAAAGACAGCTCTTCTAGCGTTTAAAACAGTCTTAAGTTTAATTAAACCAGTTGCACTCTGCAAACACAAGACTCAAGTAAAGCAGCAGCCCTGCTCTGGAGCCAATTTTCTTTCCTTCCCTTCAGGCAGGAATTTTTACAGCAGGGAGACAGAAGAGCACAGATGCTCTCCTGGATGGACAGCCATTCTCTGCTAAAGAGAAAACCTGATGTTCCCAGGTTTCCGAATTTTCAGAAGATGACATTTTGCAAACTGCTTTGATTGGCGTGGGAGTGCTGAGCAAGTTTGCATCATCCAGAATTTAACCCCTTCCTCAAAATATATGTTTCCTGACAAAGTGTATATGATTTAAATGGTTCTTCTAATTTATACCTGCATCTTCTGAAAATAGACATTTAGGTGGAATAAAATGGAATACACTCCATTATTAGTGTATCAGCACAGTACAGCCCACCAGAGTGAACAAGTGTGTGTCAGGAGAACACCAAGCTTCAGGGCTCTGAGCTTTCAGTGACTGCTGTGTCTGCAGACTCTAAGTCCAAGCACCTTAAAGACATAATCTGTATAGCCAGCCTTGGCTCTTTAAGAGTTGTTTTATAGCAGACAGGCAGTATTAGCTGGGGAGAAAGTGGGGCTTGAGAGGAGGCCATGGCTCTGGTCAGAGTCCTCTTGGAGGGAAACGCTCCTGTACCTTTGCAGGCTTGCGTATGCCTGTCCCAGCAATGTGTCCTCCCAGGGCCCCTGCAGGAAAAACCCAAACAAATCAGCTCTGAATTCATCAGCTGGGCATAATGGTGGGGCAGGTGGGGCTGAGCTGCAGAGCACAAATCTCCACGGGAAAGAGTTGATGCTGAGTCAGTGAAATGGTCTGATTATGTCTCCCCGTGGTATCCTTTCCCTGCCACTAGTCCAGCCTTCTGAAATCCACAGAAGACCCAGTGAAATTTTTCCTTCTCTGGGGATTCTGGCTGCCTTCATGTGGTTGGCACCATGCTTGGTCCTTGCAAAATATGTGGCCTCTTCCTGACCACAGCAAACGGCACTTTGGCCAAGAGCTCGTAGAGCTCCTTGAGCTGTTGAGTAGAAGGCACTGGATGATGGATGAAGGCATTTAAATTTCATGCTTTTATTTAGAAATAAAATATAATAAAATACAATAAAATACAACCCTTGCATTTCCCAGCTGACTCCACATCCACCTATAAAGAATTAGAAGATTGCAAATCTAATTCAAAACAGCATGATGTAGCCTTTCTTCGTGTTCCTTGTCTGTCCAGTCCCAAGTCACCAAAGCCCAAGTGTGCTCTACCCAGCACACCCTTTTGCCATTCTGAACTGCACTGACACGCAGTTATCAGATGAGGCTTTGGATGAAACCTATCATCATCCAAATCAAATATATGCATGGCTCAGATTGGATGGTCAAGTATCACTTGGAGACATTTAGGGAAAGGTGATCACTTTGGGAGTCCAGATTTCACCTCCTCCACCTTGTTGCTGTTTCCTGCCATTCTGGGGGGAGAAAACCAAGAAAGAGTGGGAGATTTGGCTAGGTAGAGCAACTTGCTGCTCTCTGCCAGCTGCAAACACTCAGTTAACAATGCTGAATCGCCAAGGGAAAAATAAAAGTCCATTAACGATGTGAGCCCGTTAACGGTGCGGGCATTCACTTTTGAGAGGCTGCAGAGCACTTATCTGATGGAACGAGACCATTAAATGACACGAGGTGCAGTAGCAACTCGCCCCTCGCCCCAGCCTCCAGGTGTGGACACCTGGGTGTGCCCGCGTGGGATCCCGTGGGAGCTTCCAGCAGCCTGACCGGCAGCAGGGCAAGGGAAGAGCGCAGACCTGCCCCTGGACGGGAGCCCGGATAGCGGGAAAGCGCGGCTCACTCACCTTCCAAACTCCCAGCAAACGTGCCAAGTGTGCGGCGACTCCGCCGAGTCCCGAGGGAGCGGCCTGTCCCGGGGGAATCCCGGGGGAATCCCGGGACGGCTCGGTGGGACTGCCCACCGGCAGCCTCGCCCCAGCCCTGGGTAGCCGGGCGTGGACAGCAGAGCTGGCGGTGCCCTGGACCCCCGGTGCAGGCTCCCCTCTCCGGGCTCCCATTGGCCGCGGGGCGGGACGTGCCGCCCCGCTCCAGGGCCTATATTAGGGCAATATTGCCCCAGCGGGGCGCGGTGTCGCCCCGTGGGTCATGGAGCTGGGGTACTTTGCTCTCGCCTTTCCGCCGGGGCTGTGCCGCGCGGCCCCGTACCCCCAACGAGGGGACGACGCCTTCCTGGAGCTGGGCACCACGGCCAGCGCCGCGCCCCCGCCGCAAGCGCTGGGGTACGCGGCCGCTCCCCCCCCGGCGCCGGGCCCCGGCTACCGGCCGTCCCGGGCAGCCGGACCGCTGGGCTACGCCACGTCCATCCTTCCCGGGAGCGGCCGCGCGCCGCCGGACTCCGACCGCCCCTGCCCCTGCCTCGGAGCGGGCGGCGGGGGGCTGCGGTACCCCTCGCCCTGCCCCGGGGCCGCCCCCGCGCCCGGCTCCCCGGCTCCCGCGGCGGCCCCGGCGCCGCCCCGCACCTTCGAGTGGATGCGAGCGAAGCGGAGCCCGCCCGGGAGAAGTGAGTGGGGCGGCGGGGAGCGGGCGGGGGCTGCTCGCATCCCGGCTCCCCTCTGCCCCTCTCCTGCCTCGACCCCCGCCCCGCTTCCTCCCCCTGCCTTTGCCCCCGCTGAAGCGCGGTGTTTTTCGGCGTTGCAGGCGGTGCGGCGCCGTGCGGGGGGGAGCCTCCCGCCTGCTCCGCACGCACCAACTTCAGCACCCGGCAGCTCACGGAGCTGGAGAAGGAGTTTCACTTCAGCCGGTACCTGTCGCGGGCCCGCCGCCTCGAGGTGGCCCGCTCGCTACGCCTCCGCGACGCCCAGGTGAAGGTCTGGTTCCAGAACCGCCGCATGAAGCAGAAGAAGCGGGAGCGGGAGGCGCTGGCCGCCCCCGCCGCCGCGCCCGGGGGTGTCCCGGGCGGCCCCCCGTGAGGCTCTGCCGATCCCCACGGAGGGTCCCGCGGGGTCGTCGGGGCTGCGCTGGAAGCTGCGGCCGGCGGGGCACCCGGGTGTCCTTTCATGCGGGACCGCGACGGCGCGGTTCCGCTGCTTTTTCTGTTGCAACTTTATGTACAGTTTTATTTATGAGGATTCAGGGAAAAGCGTCGGCCCGGAGCGCCGCTGCTCGGTGTCGACCCGGGCCGAGGCAGCGGGCGGGCGCAGTTGGGAGCTAGAGGAGAGGGGCAGCTCCCCCGGGGCGGGCAGTGAACGGCTCCGGCAGCTCCCCTGGGTTCGGGGGGCGGTGGGTGCCTAAAGGGGCTGACACGTGCTCCCGACCTTTACCTCGTTTTGCATTTAAAAAGACAGATCCATAGGCTCTGGCAGAGTTGGTGCAGAAGGGGAGAAACCCCGAGAAGGTAGAGCAGGGGAGAGGAGGAAAACTTCCTCTTATGGGAAGGGTCAGGGATGGTCATGGCATGAGTTCAAGATCTCCTTTTGAAAGATGTATCCTTGTCTTCTGCCCTGCCCTTTGCAAAATTGCTCCAAAAAAGAGGCTGGTTTTGCTTGTATGTATTCATTCAGTCATTCATTCATTCATTCATTCAGTCATTCATTCATTCATCATTCATTCCTATTCCTTTTCCCGATGTGGCTGGTTTAGTCAAAATTCTGGTTTTGGCAGAAAAAATTGTGAAGTAAAATATAAAAACAAATAAAGTCTTAAGAGGAGCACCTCTTCCCTTTCGAACTGCAGAGGCTCTGGGCAGCCCAAGACCAGCCAGCAGCCACTCTGCTGACTCCCAGCTCCCCTCACATGTCCCCAGACAATATAAAGCCTCTTACAGCATCTAGGGCCAGACTCTCAGTTCATCTACCTCTCTCAGTCTTCATTGTATCTTATGGTTAAAAATTGCATCATATTAAATTGGCTTGCAACAAATCTTACCACATGCAAAACCTCAAGACCTGTTAAAGCTCAGAAAGATGCCTGCATTTGACCAAAGAATAATGCCGGCTAAAGGACAAGAGGATTCCTGGGTCTTTTACTTGGATACTTGTACAAAAAAGATTGGCAATCTTCCCATAGACAGTAGAACAGTATCAAAGTGGGCAAAGGAACTGAGTTTTTTCCCATTTGTGACTGGGAAAGCATAACAGCAATGTGGAGAGGAATGACATCTGGATTTACATGAAGGTGATTTTATTTATTTGTGGTCAGGTCTTCTATTTTGGACAAGTCTCTTTTTGCCCTGGATTTCTGCTTGGTGTTGGACTTGTGCGTGAAGAACCGATTATAGGGTCAGTGGAGACAGACTTCAAGGGGACCTGTGAAATGCACTGGGTCCCTGTCTGGAAGCCAGTCCCAGACACCAACAGTTGTTTGCTGGATGCTTGCTCAGTCCAATGAACACAGAGAGAAGACGAAGATGGATGTCTCAAGTCTGAAAGTCTGCAATGTAGAAGATTCCTACTCTCTGTAATACTTTCCATTGCCCCAGGTGCCCTTCTTTTTAAGGCTTTCTTATGAAGACTTCTCTTCTGCTGAGAGACTGGGAAGCCACTGCTAAAGGAAGCTTCAGCAGAGGTTGGTGGGAGCCCTGGGAAACTGCTCTCAAAAGCTGGGCAAGCAAGTTGTGATGATGTTACGGCAACAGGTCTACAGCTACATGGGGGCAGGAGCCTCCTTGGTAAGGACATGGGTGTTCCCCTCCAGTGAACATCTGAAGGAAGGGACTTCCCAAGACAGAAATGCTTGGTTACATGTCATATCCTGACTGTACTGGGAAAGGACAATAATGCTAGAGGCTCATGGTAGTGCATGCACACAGGCACATTTTTGTTCTGTATACAGTGTTACGGTTCATGTCTCTTGGGCTGATTCACTTCACCTGATAGCCCTAAAAATTCCCAGGACTAAAGTACTCGTGTGAAACTAGTTGCAACCAAAATATGTGGTTTGCAGTTCTTCATTAAAGTAATGATACCAAACAAGTGTTTAAACTGCAGGCTGATCTTTTATTTAAAAAACAGGAATTAATATTTCTGCCCTCCCTTTTTTTTGGAAGATGCTGTTTAAAGCAGAATAAAGTAAAATTAATGAAAATTTGCATAAAACAATTTTGTTTCGCAAGTTTAACTTTAAAGGCAAGTAAACTACTAACCAGCTCTTTTCTGCAGCTGTTTTTAAGGTGCATTTTTACCAACTCCTCTGTTACTATTTTTTAATACTACAAATGAGCATAGAGATATAGCCAGACTAACCCATCTTTCTCAGAACATATGTTTCACATTCAAACTTTAGAAAACAGCTGTATTTTCAGTTGCCTCCAAATTTGTTGCATGTCTATGGGGTTGCTCATTTGTCAGCCTTTTATTTTCCTAATGATTTTGACATTTGTGCCAGGCACTATAGGCCAGAGGAATGTTTTCTATACTGCTGGCATGCTCCTCCACTACCAACACGGAAAGAAAGATTCTCATTGATTTCAGTAGTGCTAGATCAGACCATTAGAGCACACTAAGTCTTTTATAATGAATGTTTTCATGACATGTATTTTCCTGAATAAATAAATACGTGTGCTGGCCTTGTGGCAGTGCACAGTTCTGTATCCATCAAAATGACACGGACTGAATACACAGAGATTTATTCTAAAATTAAGATGAAACCTTACGACTCTTTTATGGCAGTCTGAATCAATTTGGTGGTATGAGCACAACTATATTCTATTTTAAGAACCAGTACTTAGTATTAAGTGTAATTTCCACTCACATGACAGGGCCAGTTTAATAGGATCTTTCTCTTCACAAACAGTTTTAGCTGTATGAGGATTAGATATTGCTCCTTTGCACTATTCTGTCAGCAAGATACCCAGAGGAAGGAGCTAATGCAAGTCACGTGCCAATTCTTGAATAATTAAATAAAAATGCCAGTGATATCCATGGGTGCACACATGAGACAAATAAATGATAGATAAGGTCTAAGATTCACTCATTTAACATTAATCCCAAGAGTTGTGTCTCATACTTGCTCAATTTGATGCCTAGCAGTTGGAAACAGGTTTTAGATTTGGCAGCTAGACGTAAGAGTGCAAGCTGCAGTTTTCACTGCAATCAGAACAAAATATTCCAGACTGGACTCAGTAGACACCCACCACCATATAATTTATCACAAATTGTGAAACTACTATTTCCTGGCCTTATTTTTCCTCAGCCATCATCAGAAACCATAGAAAGACCATTCTCTTTCAGTCATGTATTAATTTTTGCCTACTGACTTTTGCTCAAAGGGCCACAGGCTACAAAGGGATATGAACAAAGTAATTTTTTATGTGTTCCCATTTTGCCTGAAACAGAACAAAAATATTGATTTGGAAGGCTTCCAAGAGGAAAGAAAGTTTTAAAATTACTGTTCATAAGTGGTATATGTGAATGGAGAGATTTCATATCCTTTGGATAGGTAAGTGATAACAGAAAATCACACCTCTTTGAAAACTGAGCTTAGGCAAGAACCCAGGCTTGCTTGGGGATCTGGCTTCCAAGCAGAACAGGATTAGTATGTTACTGCTTGGAATTGCAGCACAGGGAACACTTTGCTGAGGGTCAAACCAATGACTGGTTTATGGTACAAGCTACATATCCACATTTATTTTGACCATGCAAGAAGCCAGCAGTAAGTCAGAGAAAAAACCTCGCAACCCAATCCCCACATTTTAATCTCCTTTTAAAAGTGTCCCCCTCCTTTATTTATTGGTATAACCTGGAGCTGTGGTTTATGCAAATAATGGTACAGATTACTAGCAGAGGAGAACAGACTACTATTTCTTTTAAGAAAAACCTTTGCAGTCAAAATTACAAAATGTAAACACCTCCTTGTAGTTCCAAGAACTTGTCTCTAACAGCTAAGAAATCATACTTATGATTTGTCCTGCACTGCTCTGTTAGCCTAAATTCCAAGGAACTCCCAAGAACACTTGCAAATCCCCGATGACTGAAGAGAAATAGGTATGGAGAGAAACCCCAAATGAGACATGGCTGTTACCAGTTTATCATCAAAAGGTGACTGGAGTTTAGGGGACACACATTCTATTCTACTTGCAATATATGGCTACATACAGCTACGTGTTCATGTGATTCACTCAACCATTGTTTATGACTTTTTCTAATGTCAGTGAACTAAGGAGTCTTTGGCCAAGGAAAGTCATCCTGATAAAGAAAGGTGAACTAAATGACAAATCATTCTCCTCCCTGTCATAACAACATCTGTTATTCAGACATCTACTTAACCACATCTCTAACATGCTCCCCAAATAATTCTGGGAAATATACAGGGGAAAGATGCTTCACAGATCCAGTGTCTTGCAGTAGTTTAGCTTTATGTGGAAGTCTTTTGCTGTTCTTGATCACCAGCCAAGCAAACAATGTAACCCTCAGCTGTACAACATGTAAATCTTCCATGGCTGTTTAAACCAATTTACTCTTGCATAGAGTGTTAAAGTCTCAGATGGAGATACAGTCCTGAGACCTTTTTGTAAATTGGACAAGGCTTCCTTTATACTGAAAAAATTTAGACTGCTGGCCCACAAAAGAGCTTTTCATAAACAATTTTGGTCCTCTTGTATTTTTGTTTCCTCAAAAGACAACACACACTGGTGATTAGCAGATTGAAAACCAGCAGTTTAAGCAAACAAACAAACACAGGAAAAATCCAGTCAGTTTCTTTTCTACTAGCCTAGCAGACTTCCCACCACCTGGAAAACAGATCTTTACTGTGCTTCATCAGAAAGCACAGTGTTGCAAATAGGAACTCAAAAATTTTTCATTTTATTCCGAAAAATGTGGCATTTTAAACCAGGATGGCCTATCATGTCTTATGAAAGTGTTTAACAGGTCTATCTCAATCAGTCTGGCCCTGACCTTAGAGTGAGACCTCTACACTGACCAGCATGGGGAACATACCTAACCTGGGTGCTTGTGCCCTTGCGCACAGAACAGAGACCTTTGCGATGCATCAATTCATGCTGCTGTGGGTGTGCATAAAATTACACCCATGTATGAATTCAGTGGATCAGGAGACATTTTGTGGGGCAAAAGGAACCATTCCTTCTGCCCATACAGCCAGTGAAAAACACCTGTAACCCGATAACATGCTTTTGGTGACATTAGTACAGCAGGAGAATCTGAGAGCTAAGGCTTTCCTGCCATTACTCTTCATCTTAATGGCTGTGCTACACTAAATCTACATTCCTAATGCCTCTTTTTATGTTGCTTTAACAAGTAAGCTAGATTAAACACTATAAAGTTTAGAGTGGTATTTGAAAATAGATAAAAATATCACTAAATTTTTTAATGACTACTCAGATCCGATTTTGCCCAGTTACTGTTCAGATAATGGAAACAGTTTCTAATCCTGGCAATCTCTAGTATTAGATCCATATCTTAAGCAAAGATATTGGTATAATTATTTTTAATATGCAGACATTTATAGATTTATAAATTACACAATTTATGTGGAGTGACATTTTCTTCAACATCCAAGTGTATCAAATCCAATGATAATTATCAGTGTTAAAAGCCTATCAATAAAATAATCTATCCTCCCCCTTAGAAATCCAGCCAAATGAAAGTGTAGCAGGTACCTGACACCAATGAGCTATCAAACCAATGTTCTCATGTTGGAGAGACTAAACCACAAACAGTGCATGTAACAGGGTGACATCTTCTAATAGGTCCAAGATTTTGTACAATTTTCTAATTGTAACCAGCACCAGGAGCACTGTGACTTTCATTTCAATGTGACCAGGCAGAAAGTTAAAAAAAATGGGTCAGGACTAGCTGAACACTCTTAATGTCACGTCTCACTTAAGAAATGGACCACCTGGTGCTTCTGGTTGCTTTTCAAATGCTTTTAATCTCATTTGGGACTTCACATGTGTGAATTGTTGCAGCAAGAGTTATACAAGAAAATGGCTATCACAAATCTGGTGTAATAATAAATGTGAAAGAAAAAAATAAAGATAAAACCAAACAAGAATAAAAACATTACCTTCTGTCTGCAGGTTGTCATTGTCATCTGTGATACTGTCATGTCCACCACCTGTGATCTAAGGCCTGCACCAGAGCTCACCCACCCCAGAGGCAGATGGCCATGCTTTCAAGAGCTGGAAGAGCACGGCTCTAGCCTGTTCATTTCCTTCATTTCATTGAAACATTTCCTAAATTTGAAGTCTGTTGTATTTAATAAAAAGATGATGGTATGATGGCACGATGGCATTTCTAGGTATTGTTGGCAGTGGTCACATTCAGACAGGGACACCCAGATCTGTGGTCACTGCCAGCCTGCAATTTGTGTCCTAAAGTCTTCATCAGCTGCAGCCTGAGCCTCACCAGTGGCCACCTGATGTACATGCAGTGCCACCAACCACTCACGTTTGCTGGATTTGTCAGTCTCAGGATTTGTCTTGCTCTGCATTGGTTCTCTTTGCATCAACTCTGCTGATAGCTGAGACAGTCTGGCCATCTGACTCATCAGTGTAAGTCTTCCATACCAGCATTAATTTAACTAAACACCTTTAGTTCTGGACATCTGACTAAGAAGGTTTTGGATCCTAGCAACATTACTCTTGTAGCTTTTGCCAGCCTCCAGGGAACTGAGAGGAAGTAATGGATTTGGAACATCATGCATACACATGGCTGTTAGCTAGACTAAACTGGAATTTAGCTGGATTAAGCTGCAATTTAGCTAGCCTGTGCTCTCTGCACACTTATGGAAACTGAATATGGCTCATGTGGCTCAAAGTATTTCTCAACCAAGGCATACCTTTTCCATGTCCCAGTGCTCAAAAAGAATCAAAGTGCATCTTATTTGCGAAATGTTCTGAAATCATTGCTGCACTACTTTTTATTTCTGTTTGCTCTGTCTTTACAAAGACCAAAGAAGGCACCAGGTGCTTTTCTCACATCCTTCTCCTGCCTAGTGCTGGAAAAAGGATCAATCTGATCTGCCACATATCCTCACAAATCTCAGGAAGTACCCAGCCTCACCAACCCATACCTACAACCAAAAAGACCATATGTTTTTAATGTATATACATTCAAGTTATTTCAGTCAGCATATTTTCTTTTCCTTACCACAGCTGTACCCTGGGGAGAAACTATGTCAAGTATGAACTTCTACAGCTGTAATGAAGATATGGGAAAACTTTTCTTGTTCCTTTTACGGAAGAAGACAATGATTTTAGATGGAATAGATTCAACTTCTGAAGTTTCTGCTATGTGGTATCTATTGCATCAGTTCTCAGCCTCCCTTAAAAATATATAAAGGTATTCCTGTATGGTCAGGCTAAGTGTCTAAACTGGAGGTGTTGGGAAAAAAATTGCTAGAGAATTCTTATTCATGAAGAAGTTTTATACATGGGGGAAATGATTAAGAAAATAAAGTCACTTCCACGTAACTTTTTAAAAGGGGAGGTTTCCTATCTAGAGGTAAAAATTTTATAGAAGATCATTCAGCTCTGCAGCATTTAGCTGTAAAAATGGAAAGCTCAGTATAAACAATGGCTCGCTTCTATGAAGCCTGAGTACTCAGGTAGAACCAGTCATGACTCTTTTGTTCATAAAAATCCAAGACCTAAGCCCCATCTTGACTCAGCAGAGATGGCATTCACACAAGATCATCAAATTTCATGTCCCTGCTCCTGCATGTTTATCTCCCTAAAGCACTTCCCAGGGATGTGGAGGTTGAATGGGATGGTTTGGATCTGATGAACTCTCTACCAAACTTTCTTGTCAGGTGTTCTAAGAGTTGTACATATGCCTGATGAGGGGGTTTTGTAGGTGAGTCTTGCTCCCTCTCCCTTTCTAAGATCTTATAAAGGGGTTTTTGTTTTATCTTGGTGTGGAATAGCAACACATTCTAAATCTCAAAAATCTTTTGGGACAAGGCAACCATCTCCTGCCTAGCTCTACAATTAATCACAGCACATCCCTCTTACAGTGTGTTACAGATAAATAATTCATTACAGCTGCCTCTTCCCTCCATGCAGGGTAGGCAGTTTTGATAATTTCTACAGCAAGAAGGAGAAAGTTAATTTTTTCTATGCTAGCCTCCAGAAAAGGATTTAGACCCTCTCACAAGGAGCTTTGATGAATTAATAAACCTTCTCAGTATTTACCATGCTTGCCCAGAAACTGAGTTCAATTGCAGCTCCCTAATTTTCCAGATAACATCTTTAGAGTTTGAGAAGACTTGCTTAACCAGTGCCTACAGTCAAACCCTGAACAATTATTCTTATTTTCATTAACAAGATGGATCTGGATTTTGCTACAGTATGAGCCACACAAATATCAGGACAAACCTTTACAGACATTACTACTGCAAGCTGGAGTCATGATTGCTGCTTTGACATCTACGCCATTTTGACAATGCAGTCCTGATCCATGCTATAAAAAAAAGACTTGGTGTCTGGTCAACTAGGGCTTAACAAAGACAGACAAGTATAGAAGCAGCCTGTAAACACAGGTTGGATCCAAGGGAACCAAAGGCAGAGTTTGGCAGGAAGGGTAGAGGAAGGCAGTGTGGACCTGTGCAGAAGCACAGGCAGGGAAACCAGGACACAGTCCCATTGAAGCTGTTGTCTCCCTTCTGGAAGTTCCTGCTTGCAGGAGCCTGTGATCTGAGGTTTTGCTTAAAAGCTCAATCCTGATCCCATAAAGCATAAGCTATGTGAGACCTATTGCTCTAAATCCACCACCTGCATGGAGAAACATGCTCCATGGGCAGCTGAGACACTGTAATAGTCCTGGGCCCCACCAGGGACACTTTCCCCTCCAGTTGCCCAGCAGATCTATTTAAAGCTCAGTCCAGGGCCATTGTCCTCTTTGCCTACTCATGGCTCCTCCTTATGTGGACTCTGACCGATGAGCTGATGTCCCTGTCCCCACGGAGGTGCCAGATGCCCTGCGCTGAGAGCAGGGATGGGCTGTAGAGGCTGTGTCCTGCCCACCTGCAGAGCGCTTCTGTGAAAGGTGAAGCTGGGAAGATCAAGGTCTGACTTTGAGATCTTAGCTATTTCAGAGCACAGAGAAAGCTTCCTCAGCAGCTGCTGTGAATGACAGGGATATGCAAGAGCCTGGGGGCTGCTAACACCTTCAGTGAAAAAAATAGTGAAGTTTGGGTTTCTGCACAGCTGCTTTGATGTCTGCTCAGTGCAGCTGCAGGGATGACAGATGTGCTGAAGTAGGCCCGACACCCCCAAAAATCTGGCCCTGCTGAATAAAGGAAGACAGAAAAGGAGGGGAGAAAAGGAGAGGAAAATGATTAATCTAATGGTTTCACACAGTTTGTGATCCCCTGTCTGCTTTCAGAAACGCTATTCTTGTACCTCTAAAAACTCCAGTAAACCCTTTCTATCCTCATGTGGGTTGCTGGAAATGCATCAGCATTATTTCATTTGCCAATTAAGAATGCAGTGTCTTCCATAAGTGCAAAGTGGTTAATGTTAATACTCTGACTATTGCATTTTTATAGACTTATGTTCCTAGAAATCATACCTTATCTTGTTTCCACAATAATTAGACCCTTTTGAGCCTACCTGATTATGAAAATAAGAGAATACTGTCAGCAGCATGCAATTAATGTTATCAGTATGAAAATCTGTTGTAAGGTACATCTGAACTGTCATAAAACCAAATTTATTTCTTACTCCTTCAGAGACACTACAACAAAACATACATGCCAGCTTCCCAAGGAAGTGTATTGGAGCGGCCGAAGTGAGTTTGGTCTCAATTTTGAATTAAGGTTCCATACAAAATGGTATCTCCTTTGTAAACTCACAGGACTGTGTGTGTAACTGAAAAATTTGCAACTTGGCTCATGTTTGAGTAGTTTTGGCACCATTCCTCATACTGAACAGTGGATTGCATGAAATGGCTGATAGACAAACACTTGCATTAAAAGTATACCAAATGCCCTATGAGATCCATTTGATCATGCTAGTCCAGATTCATTTGTTTCTGTTGGTCTGTGTACTTTGCCAGACTGTTTAGTGTACAGAGAACCTCTGGCTAAAGTCATGCTAAAAACACCCTTCTGCTGCTGCCTGGCACTGGATGTGTTGGCAGGGAAGGACTTACTCAAGTCTTCCTTCATTGTAGAGATTTCCAGCAGCCATAATAGCTCTTTAAAGACACTGACAGGCAGCATAATGCTGAGCAGCCTCCACGATGCCCTAAGTTACACCAGAGGGGCAGCCTGGCTATGGGCCAGGTAAGGAGAAGGCATTCCAGTGCTGTTTTTTACCCTCTATGTCTCTCTACTGCTTGGCCTAGTCTCAAAACTCCAGCCGTACCACACAAGCAGTCTTCAGACATTTCACCCACAAGCAAAATTTCTGCAGAGCTCTCTTTAACAGAACCATTGCTAATTGAATCTATGACTGTCAGCACTCCTCCTGTGTCTTGGAAAGGCCTGATTTGTTAGAGACCTGCTTCATGGAAATGGAGAGCAGTGTTTTGGGCAGACATCTCCAGTCGTGTGCTGAGAAAGTGCTCTGATGAGGTCTGTTGAGCAGCATGCGGCCCCAGCTTGTAGTCTTGGGATGAAGACAGGCTATACTGCAACACAGATCAACTCTGCAGTGTCCTCTAGCACCTCGACAGTGCTCTGAAGAGGAATACTTGCTATCAGTGCTGGGCTGATACAATACTACTGTCTGCACCTTAAACTGGACTTAGCACATAATGTGCTTCATGAACTTGAGAACTGTACGACACTTAGCAGCACTCTCAGTTTTGGAGAAACGAATTTAAATGCCTCAGTTCTGTGGTGATTTGTTTAATCTCATCTACTGTCATACATATGGCTAGCTAGACTGTAATGTGAATGGCCAGCAATACTGCGAAATAGCAAATAGCTTGAAAAAAAGCACAAGGCCAAAGTCTTTCATTGCCATCTCACAATTCCTTTTTGTAAAATATTCATAACAATTTTATCTGCAAAGGACTCATACTGCAGGTAAAGGTATGCTCTACTGTTAGCCATACGTTTAAAATAATATTAACCTCTTATAGAAGTAAGACCAAAAAATTACTGGATGCTTAAAGGCAAGGTGTACATTTCAAAATGCAGAGTTTGTCTTCTGGAATTAAGACTCCCAAGTTGTGCTGAAGAAAAGGCAGCAGTACCCTTTAGTTATAAGCTATTGGCCCCCAGACGCTTCGGGGAGCGTTTCGGAGTTCCGCTCCCCTTGCGTCTCTGTGCCCCAGCCAAGCGCGCAGAGGCTGAACGGGCAGTGCCCTGCCGCGAGCTGCCGGGCGTTTGCCCTCGCACTGGGATAACGGAGCGCAGCGCCTGTCGCTCCCAGGCCGGGCTGCTCGGAAATCCCCCTCGGAGCACCGCCGCGCCGCCCCGCTCCGCTCGGCGCCCACGCCCGGCAGCCCCGGCGCCGCAGGGCCCCGCCCCGGCCCCGGATGCAGTCGCTGCCCCGCCGGCGGCGCGGCGCCCAGTTCCTGTGCGTGCCCTCGGCCCGCCCGCCCTCCGCGACATGTCGCTGGTGGCCGAGGCCTTCGTGACTCAGCTGGCCGGTGAGGGGCGGGGGCGGGCGGGATGCCGGGGCCTGCCGGGCGCCGCGCTCCGGGCCGCGGGGTGAGAGCGGCGGCGGCGCCGAGCTCCCGCGGCCTCAGTCCCCGGGGTGACCCTCGGGATGCGGCCCGGGCGCCGCGGGGAGGGAGGGGGCTGCGGTGGGCTGAGGGCCGGCCGCGGGGCGGGGGTGCCGTACGGAGCCCGGCCCAGGGGGACGGGGACAGGTGAGCGCGCTCAGCTCCGCACCGAGCACAGCCGTGCGCGGCCGCCAGGCCCCCTGCTCTGTGGGCTCCTGACCCAGCTGTGCCGGGGCGCATCGTTAGCTTGATTTAGTAACTTCTCTTTCTTTGAAACGATCTTATTTTCTGCAGCGGTCCAAAAAACCACGTCATGTTTATAATTCTCGCCGCTGGCGTTGAGCCGTGCCGTGTGGGAGAGCTCGGCGCCCTGCCATGCCCGTGTCCCGCGGGTATCCCGCGTGTCCCATGTGTCCCATGTCCCCGGGAGGCTCGGGAGTGTGGCGGGAACTGTGCTACCTGTCAGTGCTCCTGTCAGCCGCTGCAGCTGCGCCGGCTACACTGGACGTGACCTTGAGATAAAACACAAGTGTGCGTCACTGTGAAGTTATTTAGCAAAAAATTATAATAATACGCTCTTGAGGAAGAAAACAAAACGTGAACCTTAGATAATGCCTAACTAGGAAGTTCAAAACACGGTTGGTGTGTTGCACATGCTTGAAATAAGCGCCTTGGTCAGTTTCTCCTTTCTTATTCCCTGCTCTTGTTTTTTGCTGCTACTCAACTCACAAACAATAAATACTGTAAGGGAACAGCATTTTGATCGCTACTGACAGACTGAGGAGGAAGCTGGAGTTTTGTCCCAGGAGCTGGCTCTTCTGCTCCTTGGTAGAGCCCCCAGCATAAGAATCTGAGTTGTAGTCTTTATTATGAACGTACCCTGACCTGTAGGTCATGTGGAAGTGGTGGATCTTTAATCCAGGTCTGTAGAGGTATGCATAGACAAGCTTGAAAGTTGTGCTGGCCACTTTAGTTGGCAGTTGTTAACACAGATGTTAGCACAAGCCATGCTTATGTTCTGAGGGTCAGAGCCCTGGATCCTCAGGATGTAGAGAATATGGTCATAATCAGCACTGCTTCATGCTATTTATTTGCCTTTATGATCTCTTGAGTATATTTTACCTATATTGTGAAGCACAAGGATAATGATGTACATGAGTAGATCTTGGTTCTCCTGTCTTTCTCTGCTCTGTGACCTTTATGAATATTCTAGAGTGACAGCTTGCTAATACTTTTTTTTTTCTGGAATTACAAATACAAACTCAAGACTATACTGTATGTAGGCATCTCATTGATGCCTACATACAAAGTGGTGGTGTTTCACAACTTCTTGTTGTGAAACAAGCAAAACAAGCAAACTGTTGTGGAATACAATGAGATCCAAATTTATCATAAGGAAAGTATGTATTTGAAGAATGGGAAACAAGAAGACAAAGTTTGGCAACAAATGCCTCTTTGCTGAAGTGTTCTTGTGTTCCTGGCGAGATTCTTACCTCCCATTTGGGGTTGTTGCATCATGCTGCTTATACTAGTCTCAGACTTGTGTGTTAACCATTTTTCTCGTTAAGGTGGTGCTTTGAGGGCATCAGAGCTGCTCAAGTATGTCTGGACCCTCCTACTGTTTAGTAAGTTTAAAAGCAGTAGCACTTGGTCTTTTACCTGTCAGTCACAGGTTAAGTAATGCTCACTTTGTTTTTATAAGTAAAGTAATATGTAAGCATCTAAGATAAAAATACCAGCAATACTCCTCAATTTCTGCAGAATGGAAATGGTTGGTGCTTATTTTATTAATCCTGTACTTCTTCAGGAAATACAGCTACTTGCTGTTGGATACACTACTGTCAAGAGACAGTACAAATAGTTGTTGCAGACCTGTCCCATGAAACATTTTATAAAACAAAATTATGACTTTGTCTTTGCTTTCCCAAAAGTGAATCAGTTTCTAAAGCAGTTATCTGCCTTAAAAATGAAAGATACCTTTGTCAGTGGTTCATGACCTTTCCAGCTTGTCTGTATTAAGCACCAGGTCAAGACTGAAAGTAATTGCAAAATCACTCAATTTGTTCATATGAAAGATTTTTAAAATTAAAGTTAACCAGGATCTTGGCCAATACCCACCACCTGTCTGGATTTCCTGAGATGTTAACACAGACTTAGGGAGTATTTCTTCCTGGCACTGAGAACATATAAATAATCCCCCAAATCTAGGAATATTTGTGAGGAAGAAAAATGGTGTATCTGCAAAGGTAAAAATACTACTTAACAATGACACTTGTTTTATTAGCATCTTATCCCATATCTGTGGTTGTGAATGATTGAGAATTTTTTCCATGTTCCTAAAAATGGAATTTCATTGGCTTTTCACTGGGGGTCCTGTTCATGAAGATGTCACTTTGTCATAGCAGTTGCAACAAGCTGCTGCTCTTAACACAGGTCCTTACATACAAACATTTAAGATAATCAGTCCAGCATAATTTGTTTTCTAGAAATATTTTAAAAGCCAAGGGGAGGATTTTAGTAGAGAGGAGGATCATAACTTTCTTTTACACACTGACTTTTTGTGTATATATTTGAATAATTTTTTTAAATTACTGCCTATCTTCACCTTGCCTGTGCCTTGTGCATTCACTTCTGATGTGCCTATTCACTGTCTCAGCACAAACTGAAACACAGAAAACACCATGTGAACATAAGAAAAACATTTTTTGGCATGAGGATGATTTAACATCGGAGCAGGTTGCTCAGTGCAGTTGTGGAATCTCCATCCTTGGATATGCTCAGTGCCAGAGCGGAGATGGGCAGCCTGCTGCGGCTTACCCTGGACATCCCAAAAATGCCTTCCAACCTCAGTGGTTCTGTGCCTATCAGTTCTCAGCTTATTTGCATTGTTGCAGTAATTTAGGACCCTCTGAGCAACATGCATTCACCTGAACATGCTGGGCACAGCCTGCTGCTCTGATGCTTGAATGATTAAATACAAAGTGATGACTGAATCACCTGTGGGAGTGTAATGCTTGCATTAGTGACATTAAGCCATTTGCTCATTCCGAAATACAAAGAGGTTGATACTGTGTCTCAAGGAATAGTAAACAAACATTTCCATAGCTTCATGAATTGCAGGCATTCATGGAAAAGAAACATCACAGTTTAAATTATCAATTTCTAAACTGTAGAAAATATTAATTGAGTAATATGGTAGAGAATTTATTTAGAGTAGTTCAGCATCAATCACATATTAACAGGATAGGAAATGAGTGTTTATACTGTAAGAAGAATTAGAGTGCCAGCTTTCAAGTGGTCTACAACATTAATCTTTTTAACTCTAGTAGTTTTGAGAAGCTGACTGCTCAAGTAATCTCTAAAAGATTGCTGAAAATATATTTCATTGATCACTACATTACTCAGTATGCTTTATTTTCTCCCCCCAAAATACATTAGTTTAGGTCAGTGATCAAAAGAGAGAAAATAATGTTGTTGTTTGTCCTTTGATCTCTGGAAAACTACTTCTGTTTATTGCTGTTACGTCCAAGGGTCTCAGGCTAGTTTTAATACTAAGGGAAATAAATCCAGTGTGAAAAGCAGATGCCCTCCTGCCTTTAGGTATTTTACGTTCAGAGTGAGTCTACCTCCAATGTGACATGCCAGAGTACAAATAAATCTTCGACGTGCATGTTTTATGTATTGAGACAAGCTGCAATTTGGCTGAGAAGAAATTCATAGGGAAGAAAATCTGACCACCTAAACTGTTCCCACACATAAAGACATAAAATTTCAACTGAGTATGCATTTTGTGCATCAAAATGCACATAGGTAAATGTTAGCACTTCCTCCATGTGTAAGCTGAAAAAAATAGTTATTTTTGCTTAATAATAGGTTGTTGGCAGCAGAGGTTGTTTAAGCCTGCTGCAGAAGTTCTTGTAATGAAAAATTTGAGTTTATTTGAAAATACCAAATTTGTCAGGCTACATGATTTTATCTTACAGTATTTTTTACATGTCTGCTTTTCGTTTGGTAATCAAGCTGAAAGGAATCCCTTTTAAATCTTGTTCAGTTTCAGTAAGCAAGTTTCTTATGCTGCTCCTGCCAATTTGTGCTCAGACATGTTTCATGACTTGATTTGGACCAGTGCTTTGAGTGGATTGCTTATCCAGTCTTTTTTCTTATCCTTTGAGTAGATTGCTTATCAGTCTTTTCTGTCAGGGAAAACATTACTTTCATAATTATTGTAGTATAGTACATATTTCATTTTGAAATACTGTTATTTCTTGTTTTTAAGCAGCAGCATAATTACAGTTTATAATAGAGAGTGCTTCCATAATTGTTTCTGTCTCCATTAAGACTAAGCAGTCTTTCTCTAATCAGCATTTTATTGTTACATGTTTTCTGCTAAAGTGATGTCTTCTTTTCTCATTCCAGAAGTGAGATTGCTCTGGAAATAATAGTGACAAAATTAGTAAACCAAAAGTAGCACCTATTTTGATATTGTCCAGTTTGAATTTCAAGTAAACCTTTATTGGCTGATGAACCTATGCCAAGTGGTTTGGATGAGAGTGCTGTTTAGGAGCCTCAGCTCAAGAGGTCATAGAAAAAATAGCAAATCATGAGAATGACTTTGGAGAGGAACCAGATTTTTCTTCTCTTTCTCACTTTTTTCTCTCTGGTCCTTGGATGCTCTGTTCTCTGACTGTCCTTGGGCATTAACCTGGTCTGTTCCTGTAGGTTTGGACCAGGTGAGTCACCTTTTTTCAAAACAAGAATAAATGAAAGAGCTTGGTTGCAGTCCTTTGCTCTAGTTGAACAGGCATCACATGTTGCTATGCTGCTGGGCATTTTCAGCTGTTTCTTTTGAAAGAGAGTGAGAAACTGCAGCTGCATGCAAACCATGGGGAGAACAGAGAGAAAGTATACACCACGCTCTCAAATTTTTATTATTTTTACCTTTAAATTCTGGTCTTTAGCTATTAAGAAGATGACATAGTCATCACATGAACATGGATGTTTTAATACAAACTGGAAGAAGTTGGGTGTAGTAATAAAACCCATGAAATGCTCAGGAAGGATTGGAAACATCAAAGGAAGAAATTCCAATGATGCTGCAAAGAATGCAGGAAAAGTCTCATTGGGGAGGATGGGAGCTCAACCACAAAAAATTGGGTTGTACATATTGAACTGGAAAGTAAAAATGCTGAGAGATGGGAATTTTTGACAGTTCTGCCTTCTAGCTGCGGTATAATGACAGTGAAGCCAATGTAATGTTTGCATTCCTAGCAAGAGCTTTCAAAGTTCAACTGCATGCATGTTTCTTCTCACGTTTGAATGGCATGTTGGAGAAACTTTGGGTGCATTGGCCTGTTCTCACTGAAAGCCTTGGAAAAGAAATGAGGAAGACTGTGAGGGTGTGATTAAGAGAACAGGACAGATGTTTTTAGGTTTTGAAGTAGGCACCGTGCAGTGTTTCCCAGAGGTGAGGGAGAGCGTGAGAGGTGCTGTGGCAAATTCCACTGTCTGGTTTGGGCTGACTTAAAGGCTCTGGACCCTAAAGCAGCATCTGCCCCCTTGCTAGCAGCAACACTTGGCTGGCTGACTGCACCAGTGCTAACTGTCTGCATTTTTACCCTGCAGAGCTCTTCTGCCTAGAGATCTCAGCTCTTGCACCTTTGCAAGACTGGTGCTGCTGTGCTTAGGGCTGTGGGCAAAATAGGGAACAAGACAGTGAAAGGGAGCCTTAACGAAAAGCCACAGGGGCCAGGGCTGGGTGAACAGGAATTGTGTGTGTGGGAAGCAGCTTTTGGAGCAGGTATGGTGTACTGAGGTCCTGTCTGGTGGGACAGATGTGTAGGATCTCTGTTGTGGATCTGAGCGGGGATGCTGTGGATGAGAAAGCAGGGAACTCCTTGGGGCACTTTGTGGAAGTGGTGGTCAGACTGCCTGCCAGACATCCATAGGGGAGGAGGAGTTCAGACTACCACAGAAGAGAGAGGATCCCAATCTAAGAGAGCTTTCAAAGGACTGATTTAAAATACATAAATGTAGATATCATGGCTGAGAAATGTCCCAGTCTAGTAAGGCACTTACGGCATTAATAAGTATCATACCTCCACTGTCCTGCTCTTCACAGCTCTTGTGCTTGAAGTTTGGCTTCTTGGGTCAGGGCCAAAGAGGAGCAAGGGAGGTAAGTAGCACAGAGGGAAGGGATTGATTTAGAGATATATAAAAAGCTAATTTTAAGAATTACAGAGCTTCTTTGGGATGGAGCAGTTATGCTGAATACCAGAAACAAGTAAAATAACTCCAGCTTGTCAGGACATTATAAATAAATCTTTTGAGATACTTTAGCTGGCACGCTCTCTGATTTTTCTGAAGGAATCCAGATGTTGATTTAGGAACAACTTTTATTTATGGATTTGATTTTGTTGAGATTTTTTTGGCCTCCTCTCCTGACAGGATCTGCCTCCTGTGGCCTGCCCTAGCAGCAAGAGTGCTAAGCACCCTAGAGGATTGAACCACAGATGTGTACACTCTTGAAAGTCAGCTGAAAGACAATAACAGAATTGGACTAATGTTGAAATACATGCAATTAATAGCTTTCTTGGAGGGTGAAGAAGCAGATTATGTCATGTCAAATGGCTGCTGCAGTAATGTCACATGCTGACTCTCATAGTGGTACAGGAACAGGAAACTCAAGTTTGAGAATTGCTGCTGCGATTGAGTCTTTACATTGACTGTCTCCTCAATCAATAATTACTGAACAGTCATGTTTTATCTGAATTGTAATACCTCTGCAAAGGAGGCCAGGGACAGATTTAAGCAAATGATGTAATTATTTGAAACATGATTTAATGCACAGTGTTTAACTAGTGTGAAAGTTGGTTTTCATTTGGCAAGGCACTATGAAACGTTTCGGTCCTTTGTCAGCAGACCTGGGGAGTTGCTGATGCTTCCATTTTTCTTGGCCCTTGTTAGTTTACAGGATCAGGCAATTACATGAAATTGATGTGTACTCAGTGTGGGTGCGTTGAACTGGTGGGTCTTAAGGAAGCTAATTCACAACTTTCTCATACTTCCTTTATTGATCACTCTTAATGTACGAGATGTAGACTTTTAACTGCTTTGGTTCCAAAGTGATTGCAGCTTCACTATATTAGTCAAAATGTGCCTCTCCACTTATTTCCTGAATACCAGCAACACATCAGTTCCTGGAATTTTCTTTTTAATCAATGTATTGCTACTTGAAAATACTGATTTGTATTAAAAGAGTAGGAACTGCTTCTTTTTCGATGCATTTTAGCATCAAGTGACTTATAATCCTCCTTCCTTCTGCAGTCTGGGGAATAGCTTTCCACATGCTTTTCTGTTGGTTACTACATTTAGGACATTGTAGTCCCTTCCAACTCAGAATATTCTGTGATTCTTTGATACTGAGCAGCAGGTCCCCACCATAGCACCAATCTTAGGAAACCAAAAGAGGTAACTTTTCCTGCTGATTGTTGTGATGTTTGCTTCATGATGTTTAGAGACTTGTAAGTAATATTGTTGGATATAGATGTTGCCCAGATGTAAGACTGAATTTCTTTTTAGTGTTTACTCTTGTGAAAAAACAGTTTGGAGAATCCTCATTATATTGTAATCAAATTTGTACCTAAGGAGAGGCCAAAGGAAACTATGTGAAAGTTAATATCTCCAGCTGTAATACTGCAATGCAGTGATTCAGATTAATGCCAAGTATTTTTGTTTGCTTGTTTTTAATAGAGGATATCTTGCCTCTTGGCTCTTGTAGCAGGCCTTTAATGCCATGTGAACCAAACTGATAAATACAGATGTTTTAGCTTTTCTCCTTTTTTAATGTATGTTTAATATCAGAGTGTTTAAGAAGAGTGTAACAAAAAGGAAACTGATCCATGCAAATGTGGTGATTTTAGAGAAGGAGTAGCCTTTATTTTTACATGATCCATAACACCTTCTTAACATCTCATGAAATTACTCTGACAGAGAAGGTCAAATATTCCCAGGCCAGGTCCTAGCTTCACCTACGCAACATCACACAGTGAATTGCATGGAAGAGATTGTTAATCAGCTGAGTACTGCATTTCCAGAAAGAGAAGATATCAAAGGATAAATTGGTGGCATACTGAGAATATAGTAAATTTTAGTTTAGAGATTTGGGGCAGAAGTGATCTTGACTTACTTCTCACTGTATAGTACTTGAGAAAGAAATGAGGGGATAATAACATTTGGTATTAATTATTTAGCCTCTAATTCTTATTAGGCATAGGTTACTTTTATAACAGAAAATTATTTCTCTCTTCATTGCCTTCCAAAAATGTTCTTGTCCCAACAGAATTCTATGGTATTACTAAGAGCTGGGAACAGCCTAATTTCAAGTTGAGTAGTTTCCTGCAAAAACTTTTAACTTATTGGTGACTTCATTTCCCATGCAGGAGGGAACATCTTGATGCCTGGATCTAGAGCTCTCTGGCTTTGTCTGTGCCTGGTATTCAAGAATGCCACAGCTTGCCAGCAAGCTAAATTAGTGGCAGACTGCAGGGCAAATCACACTGCCTACCCTACTGTTGAAACTGGCTATTCATACTAGACCACAGAAGTGGCTAAATTGTTGTTTAGCATATTCCACAATTTAACATGCAAAGTATTTTGTGTCTTCTCATTTTCACAGTCAGAATCTTATTTTTAAAATAAGAGGATTAAAGGCATAACTGTAAACCATTTATTTCATTACATCTCTTTCATCATCACGAAGCTGCTTGGGGAGGGTGGATGAAAATGTGTGTTTCCCCCATACATCCAGGCAGCACTGACACAGGATGAAGAGTTTCCCAGTAATTCAGAGTGTAGAAGTTGAAACCAAGTTTTGTGCACTCATAAATAGATTGGGAACAGCCTGGACAAGGAATTGGTAGGGCTGAGGCACTGTAGAGCATCTTGGGCATGTGGTGCTTCCTCTTGAACAGACTTCACTGGGGGAATGTTAGTGCAGCCTCTCATTCTTTAAATTGAAATTCACCAATGTGCCGGTGTAGTATGTCCTGTTTAGAGAGCTTTAGTTGGAGCTGAGACGTGTAGGCCTCAGATGAGCTCCTAATCCCCTGCTGATAGTGGGATCCAGTACTCTTAAGTATCTCTTCTTACAGCATATGCATTCTTTTCTCTTACTGTCCCAAAAGTATTTGGGTGGATAAAGTCTTATTATTGAAATGTCAGTCTGAAACATCTGGAAACATTGAAATCATGTTGCTATTTGAATGTCTCTCTCTGGCCTTAATGTTGCTCAAGTTAAGCATTTCACCACAAAATCTGAAAAATGCACTTAATGCAATACACTTTTAGTGGCAAAGAATTTGATTTGACTGTCAGGACTCATACTGTGTTTTGGAAGTTTTTTTTTTTAAGAGCAAAAATTACGTTTTTTTTAAGTCATTCTCTTATATGACAGGTGAGGAGTTAGGAATCTGTTTCAATAGTTACAAACCTGAGTATTTAAAATTCCACTGGGAACATGCAACACACCAGTTCACAGAATTTTCTTCTAGTTTGATGCCTAAGAACCCTCTTACCACTTTGAAACCTTTAGCATTTTTTATGCTAAACATTTAATAAGTACACCACTTAGACTAACAAATACATTGAGCTTAGTGAAATTTTCATGCATTTTTAGTCATCCACAAAACCAAAGACGATTTGGTGTAGGTTTGCTTGCTGTTTGGCTTCTCCAGTTTTTGGGGTGCTGTGTCTGCTGAATTCTCAGCACCCAAGATAACAAGGCTTATGTAGTGAAACTTTTTGTGTCCATGTCCTTTAATTCTCACTTCCCTGTTACTTTTGAACTCAAGCCCTTTTCAGACAATGTTAACGGCGAGGTTGAGGGGGAAATAATCCCACAGATTGTTTCCCATAGGCTGTTTCCTATAACTGGCGTTGTTTTAATCAAGAAGCAGTGTGGTAGAGGAGAAGTAGGGAAAGACAATAGCATGAGATTTGATTGTCCTGAACAGCAGACAATCCACATGAAAGACTAAATATTTGAATTTGTTAACCATGGGAAAAGTTTTGGTAGGGTGGAAAAACAATTTTTACTAAAGACTGCAAGCCTGAGAGACAGACCCATTGAAAACCACACAATAGTAATTCCTCTGATTATGGAGGCAGAAGGAAGAACCAAATAGTTCCTTATTCTCAAGAAATGTAGAGAAGCTATTCCTGTAAGGTGTGCTTCCAGGCAGTTATTTCATCCTGTGAGCAACTAATGATAAAAATGTCTGTTGCGTAGGATCTAACACATAAATGGGATTCTGTGTTGAAAGCTTCTGAAGCTGAATTGACATCACATTTGTTAATTTTCTCTTTATATACCAAGTGCCACAGTAGCCGTGGTTAGCAGGGAAATGAACATCTACAGACCAGAAGATTATGGTTGCCGAAGGATAAACTGGATTTGACTTCATTAGTGCACAAATGATAAGTTTGTGAGGAGTTATTATAGCATTAATCAACTTGATGGATTGGAAATATGACAGAACTGAAGCAGCGTGTAATATTAGTGCCTATTATTCTACAAATTATGTCTTCACCTACATTCATAAGGCAAGAGTCATTGCTGCACATTAAAGATGTTGCACACTTTCTCCTCTTGTGGAGGCATGTGACAACCCTTCAGTGATTCCTTCTCCTCTCTTCCCCAGCAGGGCTCTGGTCTCCCCTAGCTGCATGTTTTCACCTTGTAACTAATCAAAGGCAGCATGGGAGCTCATATGAGAATTTGGCTTGCACCTTATGAACCTGGACCTCTCAAGTAGCAGTGTGTATTTAAACTTCATCCTTCGTCAGAAAAAAAGATTTCATATTCTAGACATCTTAGAAGAGGGAGAATGAGTAGAAATTGTAAGGTATGGGAGAGATAGTGAATAGGTATTTAATTTGATTTCCAGAGTATTGCACCGATATTTGTACCTCTGGTATTGCTGAACACTATCTGCATGCAATTCTGGATGCATACTGCAGAATTTGTTTATTTTCTAGGATATGGGTAATAACATTTGAATCTAAATGTGAAACTGATAGTTTTAAAGTCCAGTCTGTGTAGCAATGGAGTTATAGAGCATTCAGTTACCTTTGATCTGCTTTGCATACAAAGAACTGAAGGCTTGTGATCATGTGTCAGTCTCATCCAAACATGGTCAGAATTGTGACCTCCTGGAGACTGTCAGATGTCAAGTGTAGGACGTATTATTCATTAATTTTCTTACAACTGCTGAAATTTGGTGTTTAAGGTGTACTCATAATGCAGGCTGAGATTTTAATCTGGCTGTTTGTCCTTGTTTAATTTACTTGTAAAAAACAGGTATTAGTACACAACTAAACTGTGAATGAGTGAATGCAAAGACTTTAAACTACCCTTGTCCTTTCCTTCCCTCAAGTTTGGTGTGTGCTCTTGTGTACTAAGACTGTGGGATAAGACTATCATGACTAATAAAATTAGGGTGAGCAGATATAGTAGGTGAAAATATGTATGTGATCAGTAGATTGTGGAAGTAAGATTTAAGCTGATAAGGGCAAACAAGGTACAAACAATATTCTACCTGTGTTTTAGTTTATAGCATGGATATGGCATGCCTTAGCAGCAGTGCAGTTTTGGATTCTGTGTGCCCAGAAGCTGTTGAGTGTGCATGTGTAGTGAATCTCTGTATCTCCATGGCTGCATATAGCTTAAGAGTGCCAAAATCAGACTGAAATTAGAACCTGAGTTTCTTGAAATGTGCCTAGCTCTTTTGTTGGAAAATTATTTTCGTGGTCCAGAAATATTTCAGCCATGTGTTTGTGTAAAAAACAGGCTGCTTCCAGTGGGGGCTGGAATCCAAGAATTAGTTATAAATCTGACATTTCAGTCAGAAGAGGATCAGACAAAAAGTTTCAGTAGGAATGTGCCCATGCAATTGAAGCTCTCTGTGCCATTTTGGGCATGTAAAAAGGATGTTTTTGCTGTTTGGCTGGAGCATTTAGAAGATCATTGTACCTTTGTCACTTAGTTACTTCTATAAGTATCTCAGAGTCCAGAGCTGATAAGTTTGCTAAAATATAGTAATAACATTCTTAATATCTCCATCCCATTTGCTTTAGCAAGACTTTAGTGGACTTGAAGAAATGTATATTGGATAAATTATTTTAAATGGTTAAGGTTGTAGTATGGCAGACACTACCTTAGTCTCTTTATTTAAAGATGTAAATGTACTTCTACCTCAAGAATTTTTACTTCAGGGCGGAACTTTAATGGTGGGGTGTAAAACCAATAGCTGCTACAATAAAACATAAAACATTTTTTCATGACACTTAAATGTGATTAGTTGCTTTCTCATGCCCATACTAGTATAACTGTGATAGGCTCTGTGGCTTAATGTTAGAGGCAGTGACCTTCACAAAACTGTGTACAGTTTTTTAAGCTCTATATTCTGTGTGACTTCCATAAAAGTTAATACTTCGTGAGTATCCAAAAGGAATGATTGTTAGAAAATAGTGCAATTGTGCATTTTTTTTAGTTTGAGTTCTAAAGGCACAAAAGAATGATCTTACTGAAGCCAGTGACATATTTATGCTTGATCCGCACATAGCTATTTATAGACATTTATGCTTAAAAAAATAATTTACATGATTAGAGCATAAATTTTGCTTACTAATGTCTGGTTTAGGTAGAATGCAAGGTATGAACTGATATTTAAAAACAGATTTTTAATCAGACATTAACAAGGAATGTAATGGATACAAAACAATGTGATGAACTGTTATCTTAATGCTACCATTAACAGTAAATTGGTACTGATTATTATTTTGCCTTCCCTTACATTCAAATGGTGTATGATTGATTACATGCAACGGTTCTCAACTGGAGGATGTGATTGTCTTTTATTTCCTTGCCTCATTTTTATTTAGCAACTGCTCAACTGTTTTGAACAACTGATGATGCAATTTTTTGAATGCATATTGACATTCCCATTTTAGGGCTGAGCAGTACATAAGTTAAAGCTATAGGCAGCTCTGATCATCCTGGTGGGCAGAGTTCTGACATGTTGGGACTCCTGGCTCTGTGAGTATTACATGGGACCATGAGGACACAACTTTAAAAGGCAGAAAGCTTTTCCATTTCGCCAAAGCATTCTTCACACTTTGTTTGGGGATTTGTGTCCCTGTCTTCTGTGTCTTGTTCTGTTCTCTCCAGAATCTTTGTTTAGTGCCTTAATAAATAGTTGCTCTTGGGAGTGGCCAGAATTAGGATGGGAATGTGCACGAGGATATCCTTATGGTGGAGGGAAAATAGCTGCTTCAGCCGCTTCAGAGTTACAAGGCCATTCTTTAATGTAGCTTGAATTTTACCTCTTCTTGCAGCATTATGTTCTGGGACTTTCTTCTCTGTGATGTCCCTCTGTGACCAGAAAAGAAGTACAGGAGAAGAGAGTGACAGTGGAGCTTTTTAGGGCAGGTTAAATATTGCATCAGCATCTTCACAGTCTAAATTTTTGCTCTGGGTAACATTCGTGTTCAGTTAGCATGTGCAAGGACATTGATAATCAGCTTGCTTAATTAATTTCTTCTCTTTCCACAGCCGCAGAGCCTTGGCCTGAAAATGCTGCTTTGTATCAGCAACTGAAGGGTAGGTACACTGGCTATGGCAATTAATAATTACTTTATTTTTTAGAAAACACATTAAATATGCACTAAGGTAATTAACTGCAAGGAAGCACAGAAACTGTTAAAATAGTCCTTTGTGTTTTTGTTTGGTCAGAGGTTTTAGCTAGGCTTGCATCTGCCAATATAAACCAGCTATTCATGGCCTATAAGGTCCTTGGTTTATTATTGACTCATTATATTGGCTGTTGTAGCCAGTGCAAAATGATGTGGTTGCAGGCACAGTTGGCAGATTTACTGCACCAATAGCTGAGGCAGCAGATTTTTGAAGTCTTGTGGTAAAGTGGGCTCTCAGTAAAAAGGAACTGTTAAAATGTATAGGCTAGGATGGTTCACTCTCCCTTTAGCAGCTCTTCATATATCATCAGATCACATTATGGCCCCCATTTGGGGCTCAGCAGCCTGCTACAGTTGTCAGAAGACTGCAAAGTAATGAAGACTAATAGGTAGCAGCCCTAGTCTTCTAAGCATGGAATTTTTATTGCAGTGAACTTGTCATCTTTCTTTTGTGTGACAGACCTAGACACTGTGTGCAATTTTAGCTGCAAGCTGCTTTTATAGGTTTCTGAATACTTTTACTTTTTAGCCAGAGGAGGTATGAAGATGCGGTTTTATTTAACTTTGATTAGAAGGAGAGTAATTGGCATAAGAGTCAGGCATTTGTTTTTGTTTTTTCTTGTGAGTGTTTTTTATTGAACATTGGAGGTAATATATGATAAGTGCGATTGCATTTGCAGGAGAAAATTTCCTGGTATTTTTTTCCTGTTTTTTAATATTCATATAATAGATTTTCTAGTCCAGCTGCACAATAATTATATATGTGCTCCTTGTTTTATGCATAAGAAAAGCAACCCAGAATCATTTACAGTTACAGGTCAGTAGTTAAATGGGTACTGTTTTTTTTAATTGTGTGGTTTATTTTTTCTTTTCTTCTTTTTCTTTCAACAGAGGAACAAATTTTGCTTTCTGATAATGCATCTTCCCTTGCTGTTCAGGTAAAACGTCATGTTTTTTAAACTAAAGATGTTATTTCAATTTTGTTTTTTGAATTGTTATCTAGCTAAAGTAACTATATTTAGTTAAAAGATTAATTTAAGAATTATTTCTGCCAAAATCAATTACTTACTTCCTGTCTGATTCGCTTTATGTTGTTATTGAAATGCCAGAGGCTAAAGGATCTGAGGATCCTTTGGAAAGTCCTATGTAGAATGCTGCTCCTTGTATTCCTGTTTATATTGGTCTATGTTTGTTCAGTATCTGCTTGCCTATCTACTCTGAGAACTGTGCATGGTTCATACCTTTTGTCACTTGCTGTGCATGTTTGTCTTGTAACATCTTGCATGATATTTGCAAGTTATTTAATTCTCATAGCTAATACTGCTGCCAAACTCAGGGCATATTTGCTTCATGTTGTGAGCATCACATCTTTGTATGTCTCTGGTAGGTTTTTTTCAATTTCATCATGTATACAGACTTGAGCTCCAATGTGGTTTTTAGAAATAGTCCATATAATTGACAAACTTGCACCTCTAATTGACTTAATAGCACCTCTGTGGCTGTGCAGTCTGTGTAATCTCCATTAACCTGTTAGGTTCAGTAACCCCAAATCTCAAGGGGACGTTTTCCCCATTAGTAGCGAAGGCCTGGCTGTCAGAGTGGTGGGGAGCAGGACGTCTATGAGGTTCTCGTTCTTTAAAGCAACTTTGCTGCTGCTTTACTTAGCAGGGAGTTGCACTGTTCTCCTGCTTCTTGCTTTTTGTGTGTGGTCTAGCTCAGAGAAGCTTGAGCTAGCAGACTTTGAGGGCTGTCCTAAGAGGTCACATCTCATTTAGCCAAAATGGGACACTTGGAGATTGTAACTGACATTACTGGTAAAAAGGTTAGGATCATTTGATCATGGTAACTACTTCCAGGATCTCTTAACTATTTTTCCTTCCAGTCTGGCACTCTAGGAGATACCTCTTAGAGTAAATTCTTTCACAGGGAGAAGACAGCTTTATCCTTTGCTGGAAAGAGGAATCATCTCTGATACATCTAATAAATGGGGCAGTGTTTATTTGTTTGGGTAGTATGTTTTATATTGTGCTTTACAGTAATGCAAATAATTTTTTCTCTTACTTGATCTCAGTGTTCTTTTTTACTCCAGCAGTTGTATTTTTTGGGGGTTGTCATGAATTTTCTTCCCGTCTAAAAATACATGTATGTGTGGCTTGTATTTAAAACACAACCCCCCACCCCCCAACCCACCAACAAAATAACCATAAAATTTCCTTTTCTAATGCATCATTTTGCTTTACTGTTTCTAGTACATTGTTATCCTACACATGTCACTTAGATGATAAATTAACTATAATATATTAAAAATGCTTGTTTTTCTTCAATATTCTCTAGCTGGACAGCTGATAGTAGCCATGACTATAAATACAGCTCTGGTAGATATCTGATCTTAAACTTTATAGAACAATTCTGTATTGCGGAATTGTATCAATTTTTAAGAATCTGTGTAACATGGTTATGACTGTGGAAGAATAACTATTCTTCTTGTCTTTGATCCATTTTGAAATGATATTAGGATATGTAGTGATCAGAAAGGTTTAAATACATCAGTGTGTTTTGCATAAGGAAATCGGTGAGTTCCTCTCCGAATTTGCTTTTTATTGTGATGAGACCCTTTTTTTCTGTTTATCATTTTTTTTTCAAGGAGGTGGTGGGAATTGAGGGAGTGTGTGTCTTTCTCAAAGGAAAGTTTGGGAAGGAGGGACAGGAGGAGATAGAGGAGGTGGTACCTGGGACTTTTTTCCTGCTACTGTCATTTTTCTTCCCCCTGTTCCTGATTTGCAGCACCATAAGTATCACCAGAGCAGATACATAGATTGATTGTGCTTTTGAACTTCCACGTGGTGAAAACATCAGAAATTTGAGTCAAAAGAGCATGTGGAATCAGCCACCATCAAATCTTTAAGAAACATGGTTAGCATGGTTAAGCAAGACTCTGCATGTGCTGCAGCCAGTCTTTCAGATATTTTATAAAATCTCCTTGTAGCACCTCTTCGTAAAGCTGCTCTCGGATAGGTCTCAGGATATACACGCTGATATCTACCCATAAAATAATGAATACAATCCAGTGCCATAGTAAGTAATTAGAGTAAAACTTGACTCTTAAAGTTGCCAACCCTGCAACACAGATGGCATTTCATGTAGTTCTTGTCGACGGAGCAGATCAAACAGGCAGCAGAGCAAGCTACTCAGTGCAGGTGTAATTAATGAGGAGAGAGTGCTGCAGGTTGACTATAGGAAGTTGGTTGAGTCTTGCTGTTTTAATAATGATTGGATTTACGACTTGTCATTGTGCAGTAAAATCTGGACTCTTAATAACTACATGTCAGATGAGAGAAGGGATGACAGAATCTTCTAGGAATTGCTAAGTAATTGTGGTGGTGCCTTTAGTAGTTAGAAACCAAACACAAAAATCCTTCTCATCTTGTGGAACTTCTCTGTTGATTCTGGTAGGGTTGTTTATTTTTGTTTGTTTGTTTGATTGTTTGTTTGTTTTTTAATTCCTCTCCTGCTCATGGTTTATTTTGGAAACAGATTAATTTAGCAATTTCTTTGTCTTTTACTGGGTTCAGATTATTTTTATTTTCTGAAAATACAACGTAACTTCAAGGGAGCAAGTGCATTATCTCTGGTACATCTTGGTGTTTGCACTTCTTGTTTGTCAACTTGAAGTAGTGTATTATACAGCCAAGCCCACTGATCTTGGGGTGCAAAACTTTGATATGAATGAAATTTTATTTTCACTGCAAATTAATTAAAATAAAGGAAAAATACTAATCAGTAATGATCATCCAGCTATCAGAAAGTGATTGTAATATAATGAAGGCTCTGTTCTTGTGAGACACTCAGCCTTCTTCCCATCAATGTTAAGGAAAATGCACCTCCTGGGTAACATGACTCATGATTAAAACCATTCTCCATGTATTTATTGTACAGCTGCCATTATACAGCATTCCTGCTTATCAGGCTTATCACAGTAAAAGAGCCACCAAAACCTGTACGCAAATATATCTCCATAACAAAAGAACACCACAACTTCAAGGAGGGAAAAATTGAGCTTTAAGTAGATTAAAACTGAATTACCAAAGGAGAGTATATTTCAGTCTGAAGCAGAGGGCCTGTCCAGGCTCTGTCTCCTTATTAATACCTGGTGCAGGTAAAGTCATTTTGTTTAGTGCTGGGTGGAAGTAGTGTGGCTGAGTAGGAGGGAGGGGGTTAATACAGCTGCACTCTGCCAGGTCTCTTGCCTCAAATGGCAGCTCAAAGCATCTCTTGCACTGTTCCAACTTGTCAGGAAGAGGAATGTGAATGTTGAGACTGTATCTTTTATTACAGGTTGTTCTGGAATCTTTATGCAGGTAGTCTCATAGTCTTGCTCAAAAGGCTGTCTGAAATGTTCAGAATTCTGGAAATTCTGACAGCTGTCCTGAGGTTAGAGAGCCTGCAGCTCATTACGTTAAGATATGTATTAATTGCTTGTGCAATTGATGTCCTTGTAAGTGGTTTTAATATATTCCAGGGAAGTGCTTTTAGAATTGTCTGTTCTTAGTCCTGAATGACAGAAGGAAGTTCGGGCAATTTAAAATTGTGTTACACAGACCAATTGCTTATTTACTTCAACAAGTAATCAAATAAATGTGTAAATCATACATGATTAATTGCCCTTGACAGATTTGTGATTTTTTTTTCCTCTCTGTGTGTGTGTGTATGAATTGTGGTTTGGTTTTTCTCTAGACAAAACATTAGCAGAAATTTGAACTTGTTGCTGAGTCTTAAACAAAGGCTTGGTACTGAAATGAAAATATGCCAATCCCTTTTTTTTAAAGAGAATAAAAACGGGAATTCTTCATAATGGGAAATGCAGTATCAACATAATCAATCTAGCAGCGTTGTGTTGTTGCTGAAAACATGCTTAAATCGCAAGCTATACAGGTACTATTTATGAGTGAAACATCTTTCATATAGTTCTGAGATGAAATTACCTCTGAATGAATAGAATCTTCATTTATCTTCAAAACCTCTGTGCTACCAGTGAATCCACTCTTTCCACATGCTACAACAAGAATTACATTATACCATTAGAGCAGTGCCATGCTGCAGTATAAAATAGATTGTTTTGGAGAATGAACGTGGCTTTGCTATAAATTACATTCACAGGTACAGAGGAATTTGTTATTTTGTTTAAAATAGTCACAAATATAATTAAGATCTTAATTTATGTTAAACTACACATGTGGCCATTACCATAACTGGATTAGGAATTTAATCTGTCACTCAAGCAATGATACTGAACAGTTTTCATTTATAACCTTAGACACACTATTTCAGTTACAGGGACTGCAGCTGTTTGATATGAAAACTGAATTATTCTGTAGATTTGTTCATGAGTTTTAATTTTAAAATGTGTTCCTGCAATAAAGTAGAGAATAACTCTTTAGTTGTCATCACATGCTGTCTTTTGTATGCTCATGAAATAACATAAAAATGAAAACAGAAAATGCATTTCACTCTTTCTTCGTAACAGTATTGTGTGAGTGCCTTTAGAAGTGCTGCTGAATAAGAGATGGCTTGGAATGGCTCGTTCTTTATTAAAAACTAATCATGAATATATCTTCTTCAAATGAAGCCTGGACTGTGCCATCTGAAAATAGTGTTCGTCATGTGGGGACGTAAATTGTGAACTATTTGAGTCTTGGCATAAGTAACTTCATTCTTGCCTCTGATCTCAGAAACTGCAATCTGGATATGATTTACTTCAAGTTATAACTCATTTTTAATGAGTGTATGTGTTTGCTCATATGCGTTTTTCTGGGAGGGAGCTGTAGGGAAGAGGAGAGCATTGTGATGGAGCTCTGACGGAGTGATTTGCTGCCCGATACGTGTCGTGTGTCCAAACAGCCCTTCCTTAGCTGGGCAGGGCAAAGAGGAAGGGAGAACAAGAGTAAAAATCACACCTAAACCAATTAACTCTAGGAATAAATACAAAACTCCTCCCTCCCTTTCTCCTATGCCTTCCCATTGTATTTCACACTCAGTCACTTTCCATGCTTGTCATCAGAGGAAGACACAATGGCACCCCTTTCTTGCATTGTTCCGAGGGTGGCAGCAGCAGTGGAGATGAGAATATCAGTCATGTGAGAAGAGGAGGGAGGGGAGGGAGGAGGAAGGGAAGGGTGGGGTGAGTTGGTTGTCCTGTCTCTGGCTGTGGTTTCTGGGCTCTGGGTGTTTGAACTGTGCCGAATCAGCACAAAGGTGATTGCTCTGATTATTTTTTTAGATAATTGAAATCCAGCATCCTACTTACATTTTAAATTTTATTGGCTGGGCTATAAGAAAAAGCAAACCTTACATTAATTTAAGCAATGCTGTTGTAAATATACTCCATAATTCTGGCAGGAGGTGTCACCTGCTATGATTGAAATGAATGATAGGCATAAGATATCTTATTAATTTTGTAACAAACGTCACCTCAAAGCTTCCTATCAGCCCTGAATACATAGTTACTGATACTTCATTCTCTTGCAGCAAAAATATGAACTTGCCTGTTCCACCTGACTTAGAGAACAGCATGAGCCATTCTGTTTTCAATGAGTAGAAGGCAGTGCAGTACAAATCATAGTCCTGTGTGGATCAATGTGCCATAGGGCAGAAGAGGCGCTGAGAGGCTTCTCCATACTTTTCTTCAATTCATTGTGCCCAACTCTTTCTTCCCTGCTTTATAATAGTAAATATTGGGAGGGTAGGGAAGGAGAGGCATAATTCATCCAGTTGCATCTTTTTGCCTCACTCTTACCCCTTCCTCCCCACGGATGTGCAGAAACCCTCCATCTCTCTGTTTACAGCAAAGTCTCCCATTAAAAACAAGGTGCGCAGGGGCAGTAGCAGCACTGTAGACTCAATGGTTTCAGTCTGGAAAAAGAGAGGTATTGCTGAATACAATTTTTATGTATTGAAAAATACATAAAAACGTGTTTCTCACATTTCTCCCTTCCCTTTCTGGGTGCCAGGTGATATTACAGGTAGAGAGGCTGGAAGAGTGTGAGAGAGGAGACTGATAGCCTGCAGGGAAGAGGCAGAGAGTATGTGTGGGAGAGAAGCTGACAGACCCTATTAAGCCAAATCCTTATTTTTTAATGCCTTTATCTGTTTCTTACATTAACCTCATCCAAAGAAAGAACACACTTTGTTCTGGAAATAACTTTAAGTACGTGTTTGTAGCAGACATATTAACCATAAGCTACTAAACTGGGCAGTTTTCCAGGCATCTGCCTCAGCCATTGACCAGTGTCAATACTGCACAGCAAATACAGCCCCAGTTTGAAAAATTACCGACATGTAAATAATCAGTGGAATGTATGGATAAAGAAGGCACTATTGCTGATACCAGGGGAATAAACACAATTATTCCCAATCTGAGATTTCATTATTCTTGTTTTATGCTGCATTAAGTAGTTTGAGCCATGAAATTATTCATTGCTTTTAAGAGCCTGAGCCTTTTAGTTTGATGTCCTTCAGTTGTAGCGAATTCTGTATATTTATGCTTGAAGGAAGTTTCCTTTATTTGTATAAAAGTTTGTTGGGCAGTCATCTTGTGATCTTTTGTAACATGGGTAAGGGTAAATAAGTTTTTATCATTCCTCTTTATGAATTGATCCAAATAGTTAACTCTTTGGATAGGTGTTAGGCATAAAACCCACCCCCCAAGTTTACGCTTTCCAGCAGGAATTCAGTTCTATTACCCTCCTCAGAGTTTGTTTGGAAGAGTTGTTTTTAAAGTATCAATAAACTTTTTCAGTGAACCTCTTTACAGTTACTTTGGATCAGAAAACTTTAGATGAAGAAATACGTCCTAGTTTTACTACAGACATGAGAGCTAATTTTTTTTTCTCCTCTTCTGAAGAACTGCAGCTGCTGTAGTATTATTGCGTGAGAATCCTGGGTGCTGGAAGAGGTCCAGGTTGAGGCCTATAGTAGTCACCCTCTTCATTCTTTGCTAATACACTTTTATTTCCAGAGAAGAGAGCTGGACATTTAATGCTGTTATTTGGAATTACAGGGATCTTTGCAAGGTAGGACAGGCTGTGCTCAGTTAAATGTCTTGTTTCTAGTTTTGCTGTTACTGTCTTGCTTGCCATTTTTAGATGAATTTTCACAAGGGTGTCATTAACTAGCTTGTGTGTTACTTGGAATTCAGTTGGCCCCTGTCAGTCCCTTTTTGAGTCTATCAGCCAAATTTATGATATTAACAATAATCTCTAATGTTCTAGAATAAGCCTGGGCCCTTGATCTTTCAGATTGCTCAGCTTTTGATGCTGTGTCTTTGAAGGGTGTTGATATCTTCATAAATCTCAGCAAAACTGCACTGGGGTGGTTTTAGTCTCTTGCCCAAAAGCACTCAGAGGAGCTGAGCACACTCCTGTTTGCTCACAGGAAAAGATTTTTCTCATAAGAAAAGCAGGGATAACTTGCCTGCTCAAATTGTGTATGTGAGGTGCCCAAAGGGAAATTAGATGATCTGAGCTGAAGTAATCACTGTTCTATGGCATCTTTTGTCGGAGCTGGAAGCCATGGTGGTCTGGTACCATCTGCACACCAAATGTGCTGGTTCTTGACATTCTTGACAAAAAGGGAAAAAATCCTCCCTTGATCACTGGGCTAAAGCATTTAATGAGATAAAGACTCAGAGAAATTGCTGCTTTCTCCTATATTCTCTCTCTAGGATTTATTTGATCTGTGCCAATTTCAACTATTTTGGTAACAGTTCATGCCACTTACTGTCTAACATCAGTTATTGTCTAATATCTCATGTATCTAGTTGAATGCATAAAAAAAATTTTGAGATTTTCTGGCAGTGGATATTTATAGGAATGCATTGGTCATGATCCTTGTCCATGTTTTTTTTCTAAAACAAACCATAATTTCCATAAATATGGAATGCATTCGCTGTGCTTCAAAAGTCAAAACCACCTGAGTTTTTAATGCTAATAATTTCCAAGGCCTGTCAGTTACATCAATGAAAGAATGTAATGCATGTTGCAAGGCTTATTTCTTAGGCTGAGTCCTCCTGGTTTGGGATAATACTCTCTTACTGGTTCACATGAATTTTTTAGTTGACTTGAAGGGTGTCCAGTGGACCATTAGTTTAAGCTGAAGCAAGAAGTAGATACTGGCCTACTTCTCTAGTTGTTGATTGGTTAAGCAGTGGAGATGCAATAAGGATTAAATTTGTCTTATATTGTGGACTTTTCCTACATTTTCTTGCAGAACAACATGTAAGGAGCATATTGTTCTGCAGGAAAATGAAAGAAAGATCATGCTCTGGATAAAAGTCATTCCCTGGGCTTCTGTCTTTTTAAAGATGGAATAGCAGGTTTTTTAAAAAATTCTTTTCTGAGGTTGATTGTATTTTTATTAGGTTTTGTTATTAATATTACATGCTATATTACTTATTTAGGTTTATTTCATCACTCATCTTAAAGCCAATCCTAAATATAGACAAAGACTGAAGAGGAACAGGTCTTGGCATGGGGATGCTGAAGGGAATTGCTGGAACAAGCCTTGTAAAGCTGCTGAAGGGGCAGCTCCAGTAGTCAGTGGTCAGTGGTTTCAGAACCTCGCAGGAAGACTCATATGGTAAATGCAGAACTGAATGGGTTTATCCAGTTTTAAGCCTGAATCATTCTTCAGTTACTCAGTTTCAGTCCTGGTCTCCCATTTAATGAAGCATTCATCAGAACTGAAGATGACTATTGCAAGGAAGTTTACTCAGGTTTTTGATTTACTTTAGGATCTTCCTATTTTTTTTCTTTTGATTTTTTAACTTAGGGTAGACTGAATGATTTCTAACATTACTAAAATCTGTGCTCTATTCTGAAGAGTAGCAAACATCTTTATGTAGTTAATATGTATTTCCACAGTAGAGCTCAAATCTAGTTCATCCTTATCTCTCTCTTATTTTCGTTACGAAGTTCAAAAAGGCACGTGGACCCAGTGTATTTGCATTTTTGAAATTACAGAATGTCAGCATACACTCTATCTGCTTTGTACTAGGCCAGAGGCTGAGGTGAAATTTCCCTTCCAGTGTAATGAGTTGATATTCCTTGGTCTGTGGATGTGTATTGAGAAGAAGGAGAGAAAGAAAGGTCAGATGTGATGAAAACCAGTGTAACCTCTTTAAACTGAAAAGATTTTCAGAGTCAAAACTATTTTTTGTAGAAACCTTGTGCTATGTAGGAGCCTATGTACAATACAATGTACAGTAGGCAATAATCTGCTGAAGCAACTCGTGTAACCTTAGTGTTCTGTGCAAGCATGGCTCATTTTTGATACACTGATATGAAAAATTAAAAATAGTTCTCTGACTCACCTCCTTTTGTTTAAATATATCTCTGCACTTGCAGGCTTTTCACTTATTCATGTGTTGCCCTAACTCCTGTGCTATTCAGACTTTTTTCTTCTGAACTTCCAGTCTGAATAGTACATGGCAGTTACAAAATTCATCTCTGCAGAATTGCAGAGTTAATTTAGTGCCTTACTGTGAAAGAAATTAATTTGGTAAGCCTAGACCAATGATGAAATTCTTTGGAGTTGTTGTCTGGTGCCATCCATTCCACTGCAGCACAGTACTGTTAAAAATATGGTGTTAGCTACTGGTAGAGCTTTCAGAAGATTGAAGTCTCTGTACCAGTTGAGTTGGTGTATATTTTTGGTGTCCAGCAGTGCCATAGCATGTATGTAATCTAAACCAAAGTCTGCATTCTTGTCTTTTAACTGTTTTTGGAGAAGTTGCATAGGAAGCCTCAGTTTTGGCAGAAGATAGAATGCATATAACAGCAGCTGGAGCAGCATGGACATTGCCAGGTCCTGCAGAGCCAGCAGCCAAAAGAAGAGATCTAGGACTGAGACAGACCAATGCCTTACATTACTTATATTGCTGAAGAATTAGTCCTTTGGGTATTCTTACTGTTTGCGTAGAGTTTGTGGTGCCAAGATAGCAAGATTCTCAGGTTTTGGTGTATTCTGATGGGTGCACAGACTTGGTTAAGTGAAGTGCTGTCAAATGTAGCCAGTGCCTTGTATTTGCTTTGTGTGATGGCTGCATCCTTAAGCAGTAATAGAGGTTCTGTTTGGGATGAAACACTCTGGAGACCAGTTTATTGCTAGATAGTGCAGGACCTGAAGTATTTGGCTTATGTTGACTTGACTACTACCCTCTCCTTATAGATCTGTCTATGTGTACATATAGTAATTGGCTCCCTAGCAGGGCTTTAAGTTAGTTAGGCTGAGGAAGTCAAAAGGTGTAGAAATCCATGTCCCTGGTATATTTTGTAGAGCCTTCACAGTTTTCAGGTGGGTTCTTGTCAGCTGTAATGAATGTCTTGTGTAGCAGTTTGTGACCATAGCTTCTTTCTTTAAATTGAGATTCATATTAAGTCAGGTCATCTAAACATGCAAGAGCCAAATATCATAATGGACTGTGGAGTTCTTAAGTTTGGTGGGAAAAGGACCAAAGCTTTTGGCTTTTTTCCCCTGGACTGGGTTAGAGTTTGGAAATAAAATCCTTGAGGAGCACAGGTGACAGGAGAGGAGCTGTTGGGGTTATTTTTATTTCCTTGATGCTACAGAAGCCACAGAGTTAGAAACAGGGCTAATGTCAGTGTTAGTTCATGACTTAAGGTCTCATTTGATGCAGAGATGAACAAATCTCGAGGTTAAGGTTTAGGTTGCTTTCATGTCTGTGATTAGAATCTGAGCAGCTAAAGCTGTGAAAGTGCAGTGTACTGCCAGATCCTGCAATCTGAAGAGCAAGGAGGAGGCTTGTGTAGAAAGTGCTTTGTTACAGCAGCATTTTTCTTCATGGTGGGAGCTTTGTTGCTGTAGGCCTTTTTTACCAAGGCCTACAAGTCACGTTGTAGAAATAGTCAATAGAATAATTTTTGAATCTGGAATTGTGACTTGTCTAATTGCAGAGACAAAATGAATGATAGGATTTAGCTGAGTTGTGAGAGTCTCTAGAGATTAAGAGATTACTTACTTGCCATGTTCTATCCAAATTGCAAATATTTTTCTTGATATTTTGGTATTTCAACAGAAACAGGCTATAGATTTTGTGGTAGTGACAGGTGCTGACAGAAATTGTTATCCTTCTGAGAACGCTTTGAATCTAAGAACACAGATAGAAAGAAATGGTAAATTGATCATTTATGCTCTCCATGAATCCCATAAATTAAAATGAATACTTTGTCCCAAACCAGACTTGTGCTCTGACAGTACTATAGAGCAAAACTTCTGGCAGCTATTGTAATTATAATATGGGAAGGTGCCATATGGGTTTGTTATGTTACACAACATGAACTTGATTAGCCAGTTTAGCCAGAAGAAATTAGTACTATGGTTTTCAAAAGGTGCAAAATGTCACTCAGTTTTGTACAGCCACAGCACTAACTGTGTCTGTCAGATTCTGACTGCTTTGCCCATCTTGAAAAAACAGTAAAAATACATGAAACTGCATTAGAAGAAATTCTTGTCAGTGATTGAATGACAAACCGTTGCCTAATGAAGTTAAAACCCCTTTGTTTTTCTTTTACCTACCCTTTTTCTTTCTTCCTAAAAACAATATGCAAGGAACTATACTTCATAAGTGTGTGCTAGGAACTAGCTAACACAGTCACATGTACCGTGAATGCCACATTTGTTTGCCACTGGTGTATTAATGCTTTTCAAATGCGACTCTTTGTTTCCAGGCCTTTTTGCAAATGTGCAATCTGCCAATCCGGGTGATTTGCAGGGCAAACGCCGAGTACATGTCCCCATCTGGTAAGTGTGGCCTTCATTTAGATTACTGTGTTATACCTCCATTTTGATACCATGGCAACTACGCCTTGTCTTGCTGATAACAGCCGGCCAGTGCTACTGTGTGTGGGTTGCCTTTCCCCCTCCTCTCCAGGGCAGTTTCTGCTCTGCAAACAATCAAAACAGTGAAATGCAAAGTAAGATCAGCACAATGTGTAACTGTGTGTGACTGCAGTACCTGTGCAAAGTGTTCAGACAGTTCAGTGCCTGGTGGAAACCTTCTCTCAAATGTCCTGAAGCAGAAAGACATGTATGTCCAAAAGTGCCTTTATTCTGCATCCAGGGAATATTCCAAGAAATGCTGTTATATTTTCCTGTTGCTGGAGTGAAACAATACCAGAGAAAGGTTCTCTCTTGTTACCCTGTCTGAGAATTGATTGCCCTAAGACCAGAGGGTGCATTGTCACTATTAAGGGTGACAGGTGATTTTAAATCTTCTTCAGATCCATGAGACTGTCTGGAAAAAAATCCAAATCCACCGCCAAAAAGTTAGGTATTAGAAGGGTACACAGCCTACCTTTTGTTGGAGGTGACTGCCTAAAAATGCCCAGAGGTCAGTTTCAGAAGCTTGCCTAAAAATCAGAAAGAATTACCAAATTCAGGGTGCAGAAGTCTGGTGATCCTCACACTCTGTCCCAGATTTTTATTGTGTAAGGAGGTAAATATTTACTGATTACCTGGCTCTGGCTGATGACCGCCATATGGAAGTGCCTGTCAATATATGTCTGCCAGCTGTATGGATTCTACTGCTGGTACTGATATTTTTGGTTAAAGCAGAGAAATGAGGCTTTTTAAAAGAACCCCAAAAATAACAGTTGCTTGGCAGGAATGAAAAACCAGCAAAACAAGCAGGTATATAAATTATTTGTTAGTAAATAGAGAGAGCTTTGAAATACTGAATTCAGGCACACAGGAGCATCTTGCATGTGCAGGACTGGTGACAGGTACATGCTATGGCTTCTCTGCCGTTCCCACCTCAAGTCTACATTTGCTGGCATCTGATGATGTAATTTGGGTCTGAACACTTCCTTGTGCTTCTAAAAACAAGGAGCACAAGAGGCAAAATGATAATGCTTCAGTTTCAAATGCAGTCAGAATTACATGCATTCTTTTTGCCCTTACTCCTGGAGTCGTTTACTATTTTTATTCACTTGCCTCATTTCCTTTATTTATATTGGTTTAATGATAACTCAGAGAAGGTTTTCATTTGTTCCCTTCTTTCTCCCCACCACCCTCTGTCTCGCAGCAGCAGACAAAGATCTGCATCTCATTGTTTTGGGGAAAAGGTTATTTTTCTCATAGTCATTGCAATGATGAAACCCATTCAGAGGGAGTCAAAAGTATAATATCAAAGGACTGTCTTGGTGTGTGAAGTACAGTCTGAAGCCACTGAAGTCTGCAGCACAGAGGTCTGTGTTTCCTTCTGCAACATGCAGTGTGTGGATGCAGATGAAGCCTTTGTTGGTGTGATGCATTTTTTATTACCCTTAGGCTAATCGGGCCAGTGAGAAGTGATACTCATGGTAAAATCCCTGACTGAATCTGGTGTTAGTATGAACAGAGTTTGAGCTAGGCTGGACAGTAGTTGTGTTTCAGTGAAAAGAATTAATATATTGCTAATAATGTAGTTGGAGTCAAGCAGGTACTGATCCTGCTCTTTGGGCTGTCTGTCGAGACTGGAGTTTGCCCGTGAGGAGAGACAGGAAAGTCCCTGTCCCCTGCAGTGGGCAGGCCTTGGACAGGCTCATTTACTGCCTTTGGAAAAAAGGACATTTTCAGTACTACAAAACATCCCTAATTTGTCTCCATTTTATGGATCATATAAATAATCATAAAATATTTAGTCTTAAATGTAAGTCTGATGTCTGTCAATTGCATGAAAAGATTTGCAGGAAAAGCAACCTGGTTAGGATGGTTTGGAGCAGGAGCTCTCAGCTTTACACTGAGATCTGGGAAAAGAGGCATAGGACAACTTCTGTCTTGCCTCATGGTTTGTTGTGGGTGCAGGGATTTCTCTTATATCTGCCTGCCTTAAAACTCTGGCTCAGTTCTGTAAGAAAAGTTGCCAAGCACAGAAGGTGGTAAGTACAGGCTCAGAAGCCCCTTGCACCCCCACAAATTCCACCAGTGACACTGGCATTTCCCAGTCTTCTTTTGAGGACAGACTGATTTTAGCCCTGCTCTCTACTGGACTCTCAGGGCTCAGCTTCATAGACTGAATGTTAAGCCTTGCTAGTATTAAGCTTTAACCCCATATTACTTCCATGATTATAGAGAAGCACCTTCCGTCTCCCAGCCCCCCTGGAATCGGTGAGTCTCGTACTGAGAACCTCATTCTGACCCCAGGACCATGGGGACACAAATGCCAGCTCACAACTAGAAAGTGAAGACAGGGGCAGCCGACAGGAGCTGGCTGGCCCAGCTGTTGGAAATCTTGGGGTTTGGAGGAGGGGGAAGAATCAAGTCCTCACCTTGCTGAGTGTGTGTTTGCACTTCCCTCTGCTTGCTTTCCTGGGCACAGTGCCACGTCTCCCATCGTGGTTTCAGCAGACCTTTCCCCACCACTGGATTAGGAGGGATGGTGGGAATGCATTGTGTCATAAAACTTTCAGGCAAGGAAGGGTTCTGTCTGCTTTCCTGGGATTTCCCAGCTGTACTTCAAAGAAACACTGAATTAAGTCTTTCCAGCAAAGCAAAATCTGTTATTAGAAAACAGGTCAATAGATCTCACTCAATAACTTTGAAATACACAACTGCAAGTAATGCACGTGAAAGAGTTTCAGGAGGGGGAAGATCAAGAGGAAGATGTTTGTTATTGCAAATGTCTGCTGGGTGAGCTATGTGTGAGCTTTATTTGTGCTCATTAAAAAAAAAACCACAGACACTGATGTTCAGGAATACCTTCAATATTTAATTGCTTTGAAAATTGTAAATTATGTTTTACAGTTTAAAAAAGCTCTTACTACAATACATTTCTCCTTTTACAGGCAAAGTGCCCTTTATTCATGTTGGCAATCAAGTAGTATCTGAACTTGGGCCCATAGTCCAGTTTGTAAAAGCCAAGGTAATATTACATTGTTTTCATTAATTAGCGAATACTAATTCTGCTTAGCATTGTGCTGATTTAGTGTGCTTTTCTGGAGTGTTACTGAATTTGTTAAAACAGTATAGGAATCTAGTGCTGTTTTAAAAGAAAGGTGTCCTGGCCATAGGAGTTTGTGAGGTGAAAATGTTTTTCTCTGTCATTCCCTCAAATTCTGCAAATAAATTCTATGCAGGATATCTGCATACCTGTGCCAGTTTCTGAGACTGTTTTTCTACATGCTTTGTCTCTGGGCCAGAACTGACTGTTTGAAATCCTGAAGTGTCAGATACTGTTCAAATTTGCCTTCATCCTCCCACTGCCCGGCCCTCCCCTCTATTTAAAAAAATGCCATGTTTTCACTGAGAAGTTAAATCTGTATCACAGATGTAAATTTGTGTTTACGTCTTGCCATAGAGATACACTAACCAGAAGGCTGTGTGCTCAAAGTGTGTTCATCTATAACTGATAATAGTCTAAATTTCTTGTAGATTAGTTTAGATTTCTTACAGATTTGTTACATGATGATGATTTGGTTTTAATCCTAAATGATACTGTATGCAAAAATGTCATATGTAAGTTGTTATTGAACTATGTAAGAGATTAGGACTTGAGCCAAAGCTCAATGACCTTAAAGGTCCTTGGGTCATATGTTGCTGAATAGTCCAATACCTGTTCTTACATGTGTGTCTTTTTTCTTTTCCCCATTAGGGCCATTCTCTCAGTGATGGATTGGATGAAGTCCAAAAAGCTGAGATGAAAGCATACATGGAACTGGTCAATAATATGCTCTTGACAGCAGAGGTACAGCAAACCCTAGTAACTCCACGCACTTACCTAAGTGACTGTAGGCAAGAAAGCTTTAGGAGTTTCTCCATAGTGGAAATAGTGCTGTTCTTAGATTAGGTTGTCAACTTTTGAGGTGAAAGGAGGCAGGAATAAATTCTACACTGTGGATTGCTTGCTGACACATTCCTGTTGCCATGTGTGATTCCCTCACCTATCTGAAGGGTGCCACACAGCTGTAGAAGTAACTGGCTGGAAGATGCCAGTGGTTCCTGGGTCCTACCCCAGCCCCCAGCTGACCAGGCACCCCACTGTCACTGTCCCCATGTGCACGCTGTGCGTGGTGGGAGGCTGGGATCCTCTACAGTGTGTGTCCCTTGCCAGTTCAGGTGCGACAGTGCCAGTGACGAGCTGTGTTGGAAGCACTGGGAAGATGCAGGTGGCTGAGGACTTGAGAGCTGGTCACCTGTACCTGGAGTTGGGTGTGGTGTGGGCAGCAGGAGCAGCCCCTTGGTCTCAGCTTGGTGTTGGGTGCTGGTGAAGTAAGGACCAGCAGCTGGGCTTTTGCCTTCCAGTTTTAATTTCTTTTGTACATTCAAACGTCTAAGAGAAGAAATTAAATGGAAACTGTAATCTAATATAGAAGAGAAAATTCTACTAGTGAAAAATTATTGTCTCTGTATTCTCCTTTATTAGGAAGTTTTAGTAAGTGTTCTTTCTTTTCCTAGCTCTATCTCCAGTGGTGTGATGATGTTACAGTAGAGGAGGTGAGTGGTTCCGCAGCATTTATCTTAATTAAAATTTAATGAGAAAACACTTCTGCTCACAACTGCAAGTCCCTACTCATAAATGAAACATGGGGGTTTATACCATTAATGATAAAGTCTTTTCACTTTAATTTCACTTGCATACACATTTTAGGGAAGCTGTGTTACTGGAGGGAGCTGACTGCAGAATAGAGACAGGTTTTGTATACATTTCTGAAATAATAGCTTTAAATAGTTATGTTGCAAACTATGGATTCTGTTCAAATTGTTACAGCATGCACACAACTGCCTTTCTCTTCCACAGCTCCCTTTCTGAGAGAAATGTTTAAATAGCTGTTTTGTTCAAGAGGTGTCTGTATTTTCTCATATTGTAACACAGTACCTTTCTGTTTTCAAACAGATTACTCACCCAAGGTATGGCTCTCCTTACCCGTGGCCTCTTAACCGCATTTTGTCCTACCAGAAGCAGTGGGAGGTTAAGCGAAAGATGAAAGCCATCGGATGGGCTGGAAAGACACTGGAACAGGTCAGTATGAAAAGTGAACCTTATTTCTTCACCCTTTTTCCCTTTTGCTTTCTTTCTTTTTTTTTTTTTTCCTAAATAGGCTTTGGAGAGTAGCATGTTCCTGAAACAGCTGTAGTAAAATTTATATTCTGTATTTAAAACATTACCTGGAATCAGGTATTTGCCTTCAGAAGCAATAAATCTTAAATTTATATACAACCCAATGGCATGGGAGGAAGGATGTTTTGCCACGAGTGTACAACTCTGTCAGTGTTAGTTTAGGCCATATTCCTGAAAATAGGTTGTAAGTTCCATGCCCTGCTTCCTGTATGATGCTAATAGGCACTCTTTGTGGGATTGTGGCAGGTTGTGAGGTTTAAGTCAGTACCTTTCATTAAGCTTTGTTGTAAATATTATCGGAAGCACTTAATCAGAATTGCCCTGCATCAAATATTAGCTTAAGTTACACTTAGCTACCTGCCCACTCTGTAGGTTTGACTGACTTTAACAGCTTTTGATACTCCAAAGTGTTATTTCCTGACAATATGAATCTTTCTTTCTTGCCTGTTTTGATAGGTGCTTGAAGATGTAGATCAGTGCTGTCATGCTCTCTCCCAGAGATTAGGAACACAACCATATTTCTTCAATAAGCAGTAAGTTACTCTTTATTGAAATATTGCATCAGTAATATGAGATATAGACATACACCTATATACATACAAATGTATATATATAAAACTATTTTATTGTAATGCTACATGATTAGTTGCAAAAATACAAATGTGTGACTAGAATCTAAACATGAACACTAGTAAAGGGTGACTCTGGAGTTATTAATATATTTGAAGGAAAAAAAAAAAGTTATTTACACATGGCTACTTACATATGTGGATTACTTAAAGGTCGAAGATGACAGTTCAGAAGGGTCATACCTAAAATAAGGTAGGACTGATAACATTCTCAAAATATGTTTTCTTCTGTGTAGTCCCTTTTCAGGAAAGAGATGTTTCCAACAGCTGCCACCATGGAACTTCTTTTCTTGTTGGTTGAATAGTTCCCAACTGTTGAAAAGCACAAAACAAAAAAAAAAAAAAAAAAAAAAAGTCTTAAGCTTCCACTCGCTCTTTTTTTTTTGTGTGTGTGTCAGGTAATAGTTGGTTTTTTTTAATACACATTTGCAGAAGAAAAAGAAGAACCCCAAGACATCTGATAAACATTTGCCCTTGTTATGGGACTAAAAGATGGAGAATGGTTTGAAACCAGATCGGTAACTCTGCCTGATCATTTCCACATTTCCAGGCTCCCTAAAGCAAAGAAAACACCATACTGAAAACAAGCAGGGTTCTTAATATACCCTATACACAGTTTTCATGCACTTGGTTTAGTCTTGCCTGATTTCATCCCAATTCTTAGATTGCGTGGCTTTCTAAAGGTTACTCAGAACAGCAGGGTTTTCTTGGTCAGGACTTGCCTTCCAAAATACCTGTTCTTTTTTCTTTTTGTTTTTACAGACCAACTGAATTAGATGCTCTGGTGTTTGGACATCTGTTCACAATCCTTACTACTCAGCTAATCACTGATGAACTCTCTGAAAAAGTGAAGAACTACAGTAATCTCACAGCCTTTTGTCGGCGAATAGAGCAGCAGTACTTTGAGGGTCATGAGAAAGAGAGCTCTACAATTGCAGCCCGATCTGCCAAGAAGTCCTTGCTGAGATAAGCTTGGGGTGGATCACATTGCAGTTTTGGATTTATTGTTCAACAAATTGATTTTGAGAATGGAAATGTGTGTTAGCTTTTTGAAGCTGCCAATTCATTCTGGAGGAAGAAAAAATGTTAAATACAGTTTTTGTGTTGTAGAATATACTGTGCACATTTAAGTTGACATGTCTGTATGAGCATTTCCACTTTAATAGCCTGTATGCCACTTACTGTAAAGTGACCTTGGAAAAATATTGTATCTGTTTCAAAAAAATAAAACACTAAAATTTCTTTCTGATCTTTCTAAATGCCTTTCTTACTAAATTTAATGTCTGTGTAGTTCACGAGTGGGATCCTGTTGACAGGACACTTGGAAGAAAGTTATAAACTGGTTAGAAGTATTAGGCTGGGAATGAAAGGACTCATTAGAGGTCTTAAAGTTGTCTGCCTCAGCTAAAATTTATTCAGAAATTGGGTGAAAAAAAAGTCTTGGAGCTCTGTAGCACACAAATCATGTGATCTTATTCAGTCAGTTCTTATTTTTGTGTCAAAGTAGCTTCTGGCTGTCATTCTTTCATCTTGTGTGTCTTGCCTCTGCTTTTATTTCTCATTCACCTTTAGTTTTTTTATTATAATTTTTTTTCTTCCTGTAATTTCCCAGTTTCAATCCTCAGCTTGTCCTGCTGCTTATTGAAGAAATTAATTTGCTAGGTAAGTGTCTGCCTGTTTCCACTTCCAGTGTGTTAACATTGCTTCTGAGCTTTGGTGTACTAGATGTGGTTCTCACAGAAAAAGGACTTGCCATGAACCTGTGGCTGGAATGTCTTGATCCTTCTGCCTCCGTGTTATCCTTGGTACATGTAGCCACAATACAGAAATAAACAACAAAATATCACTGTGGTGCTCCAAAAACCCTGGCAACATGGAACTTTTCAAGGGACAGTTCTTGTGTGTAGGCAAGAACTCGATCTGACTAGTAGTCCTTTGAGTGCATTAAATGGTACTGCTCTGCTTCATCAGTCGTACTCCATGCTTTTCCAAAGGCACCAGCAACTCCAGGGACATTGCGGGTGGCAAAAACAAACCTTGTGCACTCAGAAAGTCATGGGCACAACTGAGAACCAGCTCAGGCTGTTTGGCTTGTTGGAACCATTGTGTTTTCTTACTGTGAAATACATTCTTTTGACTATAGGCCTCAGCGTCAAAACACTTAATGGCTTGGACTGGTTAAACAATGGTCATGAGGTTTTGGCTACCATTTCATTCTCTTAAGAACCAAGCAGAAGGCAGCTGCATGCCTTGGACTGGCTGGATCTCCCATGACTGAGGTTCCTGAACCACTCTTGCTTACTCACTGCTGTTGTGGGGGACTGCTCTTGCCAGCTGGACTGGAAAACAGAGCTGAATTCTTACTGCCTGGTTTTTGATGTAACAGTCTAAGTCCTGCTGCAGCCAAATCCACTAAGTAGCAGTGTGTAAGGATGTCTTGGTCTTTCATCAAACCGCTTTTGCCAGGAGAGGTAAATCGCCGTTGTCCTGCATTTCAGTCTTAAAATTTCACACATCTCTATGTTGAACACCTTTTGAAACTAAATCCCATCAGCTCTTGACTGCTTAGTGACCATTTCCACTATCAAAGCAGTTGGTAGCTGAGAACCCAGATATTTATTTCAAACTAGCTTTTCTTCTTTAATTCAACTCATGAGAAAAGAAAAAGCCAAACTGGAAAATAAGCTGCTGTGGGTTTTTTTTTTTTTTAAGGTTGGAGAGAATATTGGGATACATGCTACTTTGAGCACTCATAGGCTCTAAAACTAGCATACCATGGTGATGGGAAAATCCTGTGTGAAAACTCAAATATCTTAATCTAGAGTAATTAAACAGGTCTTTTACCCTCTTGCTCTTTGCAGAGCATCAATCATGAGGAAGGATTTTAACCTGGCTTCCATTGTTTTAGCAATTCTGTTACCAGCAGACTGAGCTACAGGAATAATTTACTTAATGGATTTCTAAACTTACCTATTAATTTTTATGCAGTCTGAAAAAGTGCAAGTGGGCATGTGTTCCTCCTCTCTCAAGGCTGCTGTGGCCATTAGCCACCTTGTAAACAAATTTCAACAATTGCTTTGAAACAGCATTGAATGAAACTGTTTTTATATTCTGGCAAGGTGGGGCAGAGCAAGCTCTGGTAATGCAACTCCTTGAATGCTGAATAGCAAGTTATTGCAAATTTTGTGCAGTAACACACAGCAAGCTTGATAACTTTAGAGTAGTAAAAAAACCCCTACAGAGCCATATGCATTAACCTGCTTTGAATGTCTCATCTAGAAAATAAATGCTATAGAAGTGGTTGGGCAAAAGATACTGATCTCTTGCAAACAAAGTTTGTGTAAATCCACCTGAACTACTCAGACTCCACTTAAGGATACAGAGACAGGCAAATGACATTGAGTTTTCAATATTGAAGCGAGAGGACAAGCAGAGACTGAGCTCTCAAGTCATACTGAAGTTTCTGAAAATTTAACCACCCCTCATTCCTTGTGTGTGACTTTGATAATTTCATTTAAATGGAAAAGAGCATTCCTTACTTCCTTGAATGAAGAGGATTCTTTCTGTATAGAATGTTTGCTACAGGGCTGGTTTGTAGTTCAGGCTGCAGGTCATTCTAGGCAATACTTAAACTTCGAAGGAAAATCTTGGCTTTGCTACCCAAGTTGAAAATAGCTATTAAAATCCTAGCCAAAAGACATACTTTGTACTTCATAAATAAAATAAACCATCCTGCTTTATAAAGTGACAGCGGGAGCATGAATAGTGCTGTGGAGCAGACTGGGCTGAACTCCAAGGACCAGTGCTGGCTTGGTAAGCCATGCTTTAACAGTGAAGCTGCAATCCTACAAAGGACACTTAGACTGATTGCTCCTGAAATGCTGTGCACAGTTTGGAAAAAGAATGAAAAGTTTTAACAACACCAGCAATAAAACAAGGGTAGAAAAAAACCCCAAACCAATCCAAACCCAACCGCCTTTCTAGCAAGGGGATTGAGCAAACACTGACCTGCCTTCTCCAAGGCAAAGTAGTGAGGGCTTTCTGCTGGTCTGAGTGGCCCTCTAGTAGACAAGGCTGTGCATGTGCAATCTGTGAGAATTTTACTCTTGGGTTGTGGGTGTTCCCAGAAGATCTCCCGTGACTGGAGTGTAACTGCTGCACCAGAGACGAGAATCAGGCCAGGAAGGCCTATGGTTTTTCACATGACAGAACAGTGGAGATGATAATTTTCTTTCCTAGCTTTTCAGGCTCAAAAATACGAAGATCCTACAGGCTATTTTGTGAAGAAAGATAGCTGGAACTTCTAAAGTTTCTTTAAATTAAGAGAAAAACCAAAAGTTCTGTTTCTAACGGAAAGAATGTCAGAAACAACTGGATGGATTATCATACACCTTCTGAATATGAAGTGCAGGAGTTACTCAACCAAAACAGCACACAAAGTCACAAAAGCTCTCAGAACTACAAGTGAATAGACATAACTAAGTCTGAGTTTGAGTACAAATCACTTACCCATTGTGGTTTGCTTCTCCAAGTCTTTTCATTCCACAAGTCAATAGCTTCATAGGCAGGTGCTCAAGGTGAGCTAAATGCTCGAGTTGGAAAGTAGCAAATACTTTCTTCACCTAATGGAGCTAAAACAACTGGGAAAGCCCTGGTGAAAATAGGACTGCTCCTCCATTCCTAAGATACTCTTGGGGATTGTGGAATGGACTAACCTTGCTCAGCACAGATCCCACTCATGTCCTTGCTGGATTTTGCTGTCTCTTCCTATCAGAAATACACACAGTGCCAATTCCAGATGTGAAGGTCTCGTTTGCCTGAAAAGCACAGCCTTGTACATGTGGTTAAGCTGTGCATCCTGTGTGCCCTGTGCCTCTAACAAGTACAGCACAGGAAAAGGAACAACCACCCTGCTCCACCACAGGCTGTGGCAAACCAGCTGCTGATTTGAAAGTGGCCAGGATTTCAGCCACAGGTTAATTTATAGGATTGGATCATTGTTTGCAGCTGACAGTCCTTCCTGATCTTCTGGTATTCCTGTCCCTCTCTACGGAAAGTTCCCCTTGACTGGCTAGTTTCTTTATGCTGCATTTTATGATGTGATGAGATTTCAAGAGAGACATATGGAGGGGCCTTGGTGGGAGCAGCTTTTGCTAGGATCTATAATTTTTCACATATCAGTTATAAAAATTTTAGTATTGAGTGGTGTTAATGAGATATTAATTTGCTGTTTTCCCTGCTTTTTGTTTTATTTCTCTTTTTTCTCCCCAGGGAAAGAAAAATAACCTGGCAATCTCCTGCCTCTCAAATGTACTTAAAGCTCAGTGTTGTGGAAAAAAAGAGGCTAGCATAGCCCTACACATGGAGAATGCTGCTGAGCTGCACTTAATGATGCCTCTTAGGATCAGCTGTGCTGCTAGAAAACACTTCATTTCCTGTGGCTTTCTTTCTTTATAAGCAGAGTGCAGCTCCAATGGCTCTCACAACAATTAGCACCCACTTGTTCTGCAGGTTTGAAGTTTTTTGCATTAGTCAGGTTGAGAAATTCATGGTATTAATCACGACTGAAGTTGTTATTTATCACCTGCTGGGTGAGAAATAATAATTTTGGCACTACTGGGGCAGCAGGCCAGAAGTACCAAATTAAGTAAAACATCTAAACACCAGCAAGGATCATTTCTCTGATTAATGAATTGTTACAAAGAAAAACTGCTACTCGTTATCTGATCTTAGGATAAAAGAAGGAGTAGGAAGTAGAAAGCATTAGCAAAGTCAGGCTCCAGCCTGATGCCGTTTGAAACTTCCTGGCTGATCTCTGTTCTGACATTCGCTGACTAACACACACTGATCTGCTTCACAGGTTTGCGATACTTGGCTCACGTCCCCAGTGCCAACTTTGTAAAAATGCAGTACTTGGCAGGGAGCTTGAGGCCTGTTGTGTAACAGCCTCCAAAGAAATGAAAGACTTTAGGCTTCTAGGGCTTGTCTAGGCTGGAAGGTTTTGCCATAGGAGCAGCTACCAGCCTGGCAAAATACCATTGTGTGAAGGCAATAACAGGGGTGCAGGAAACAAAACCGGCGACATCAGTAGGGTGAAGTTCACGCCCAGGTAACTGCATCCATACTGGAGCCATTAGGCACCTACAGGATGAAAAGGCCACAAATTACAGCTGCCTGCTCCGATGTATTTCACATGTATCTCACATCCAGAAAGGGTTGGCCTATGCAGAAGTGGTTGCATTGAAATGAGGTCTGTGTGTGCTGCTACAGCCCCAAGCCACCAAGTCACCGTGACGCCACATCCCCTCCAGGCAGACCATTGCAGGGAGCTGAGGAGCTGCCATGTAGCAGTGTCCACAGAAGTGCTAATTCCTAAGTTCATAAACGAGATGTAAAACTTGAGTGTGAGCCATGACTATGGTCAAAGAACTCAATCTGGGAGAGAAGCACCACCTCTGAAAATAAGTAGAAGCACTAGTTGTTGATTCTTTGCTTGTTGAGACTTACAAGAAAAAATTAAAACAGTGAGAGCTTTAGAGACCCTTTTCGGCTCCAAGTAAATCACTAACTAGAAAGAAAGTACAAGGTTTTTCCATAGAGAATATCAACCATTCCCATCTATTGCTGCAAACCTCACATTTGGTGCTAGTTGAGAAAAAGAACTTTGCACTGTTGACACAGATGGACTGCCATCCATGCCACACATGACATCTGTGGCAGCCAAACTACCTCCTGTCTGCAAGCCAGTGTGCTCAGAAGCTGACTTGAAACAATGAGCTGACATGAGAGGTCAGCATGAACTCAGCCCTCCCCTGACAGTAGCCCTGGGTTGGCAGTACTCAGTTGACAGTAAACCAGTTTGTCAATAAAGACGTTTTTGTAAGTAAGCTTATGTTTTCTCATCTAGATTTTTTTATTACCTAAAAGTTTATTCTGCATTTAAGAAGAAAATTAGAGATCTTGGGATTGTAGGGTATGATGGTCATCTTCACTACAAGCACTGCTGAAATCATCAGTCTTCGGGGTTTGTATTCTCAGTTCACATGGAAAGATTTGAAACAAGAATGAAAAGGATGATCATTCACAGAAAATATAAGCAGCAGAAAAGGGTTTGTTGCAAACAAAACACCATCTTCTGAGGCTAAGCAGGAAGTCACCAGACTGCATCTGAATGAAACTTCTTGTAGGTACTGTGGGGAGGAATCCGTAGAGCTTAGCCATGACAAATTCTCCAGAGCTGCAAAGGATTCCAATCATCACCCAGCTGGTCTGGTCAAACTGTGGCATCACCCAGTCCCCAGAGCATCTACCTCTTCCAAGTTTGTCTTCTTTCAGCATGAATTTACGCTTTTTATCATGTCATCCTGCCAAAAATGGGCCAACAGCAAGTCCAATTCCCTAGTCATACATCTCAGGTTGTCCCTGTCACATTCTCATGACTGGTGACTTCTTGACTTTTGGCTACAAAGTACAATTTTGTCCAGGTTTCTTGGCTTTGAAGGCATCTATTTCTAGTCACATCATTCTCTCACTGCTGAGATCAGCAGTTTTTTCACCAACGCACAGGATTATTGCACGAGATTATCTTGCGGAAATTATCCTTCATCTCCCTGTTTTTATCACTTGGACTGTTAGATTAAGAGCTGGCGACTTTCTTTTCTTGTCAAGATGGCAAAAACTTCCCTTCAGGTCCACTGCTGTTTCTAACTGAATTCCTGTAAATTCCTCCCTAAAATTCCTCTGCAGTTTTTACAGGTTCCTTCCCTCACAAGTGTGTAGCACCTTGATCTATGATGCCTCCTAGCTAAGAAGTGTGTAACTGAGATTACTGACTATCATCACAATCTCTTTCATTTGCAGCTCTAAGTCTGTGTTGTGGCATGTTTAAGGAACCAGTTGATGAAGATCAGTAGTTTGGGGGCATTATGGGGAGGATAAGTTTTTATCTACTTAAGTAAACTTTCCAGTATATTTTGTTGTAGGTTACAACATTTTGCAAAAGGCAAGATAGGTTTCTGCATGTGTGTGTAAGGACCACAGACCTGACTATGACTTCTGTGTTCTGTGCAAGCGTGAGTGCAAAGGTCTTGCTGTAATGCCAAAGCACATTTGAGGCAAAGCCCAAAAGCACTGCTGTGGAAAAAGCTGCCCGTCATCTGATGGAAATGCTTTTGACACACACAGGACAGCTCCTGCAGACCTGTTTCTATGGAGGCACTTTCATTTGGTTCAGTGCATCTTCCTGGGGCCCATGCTGCTGCTCCTTCTCCCTGATATCCTCCTGTGATTCCCCTGCCCTTTCTGAAGCTTCAGGGTCTTCCCGCACCGAGAAAAGGAAGGGCCCACTCCTGGGAAAGGTTTGCACACCTGTGGACTTTATGCCTCCCTCTGCTTTGAAAGAGATTCCTTGTGCCAGTAAAATCCCTTCAGTAGAACTAGAGAAAAGAGCATGCTTTCAAGGATTTATTTAGGCAGAGACAGTCTTCCTACAAGCTTACATCCTTCTGCTCTGCATATCTATAATGAGTCCAAAAGCAGCTGCCACAGGAAACACATTGTGTTTCCAAAAAATTACAATACCTAGAATTTTCTTTCTAACTCAGTAATCACAAACAATTCCAATAACAAGGTATTTGGTGTTAACTGGGATTGTTTTAAGCTTGACAAAATCCAACATTGGAAAAATGGAAAGTAAGATTAAAACTTGTATAGATAATGCAGTTATCTCAAATCTAACTGGCATTTATGTCTCATAACACTAAAAAATTATCAATATAGTTATAAACTCTGATTCACTGAGAAGCAGGCTGAGAAAAGATTGGAAGGGCAAGGAGCAGATTCTTCACTCCTGAGGGGATTAAAAGTGCAAAATGCTTAAATGAGGCTTCCAGAAGAGGAAAAACTAGTAGCAGTAAGAGAATGGAGTTCCCTTCCAGTCCTTAGCTCCATGAGTTTGTCAGTGCATTGTCCTCCTCACCACAGACTTGGAGCCATCTCTGGCACTGAAGCCAACAGAAACTGTTTGATGCATCTTATTTGAAATGTCACTGATGTGCAATCAAACAAGTGATTTCCAGCTGAAGATTATGAAATACTTGGTGAATTTAACCAAGTGGATGAGTCAGACAGAAAAACCTGCCTGACATAAGAGTAAGTCAAGCCACAGCAGTTGCAAGTAATTTGTCCCAAATGTGAGCAGGGCAGAATCTGGAGTGGGAGGCTGGTTTCCCAGCTCCATGCTCCAACCACCACACTGCATTCTTCACTGCTTTTTTAACCACAACAGCCTCTGAAAATCACCCTTCAAAGGCATTTCTTGGTAGTAATAAATGAACCATCAAAACCTAAACAAAGAACCTGGCAGTTGAGATGATGCAACTTAACAAATAGAAACGACTAAGATTGCCTTGTCCTCTGCTTATTTCCAAAAGTGTAAAGCCCAGGTCATTTATAAAGCCCTCCCCCTTCCCTTCCTTCACCTTTACAGCCCCTTGGGAGTCACCCAGGAGACAGCACCACTTTCTTCTGCTTCCCCATCTTTAAAATATATTCATTCCAGTTTTCAAATTGCTATTTTGTAGTGCTAAATCTCTACCCACACTAATTTCTCCAGGTCAGAATCTGACCCTGATTTGAACAAAATCTGGAGTCAAATATTCACACCAGAATGCTTTTGCCTTGCTGCATGTCAGATGCCATCTCCCTGCAAATGTTTCACACACCTTGGAGTGCAGCTTGTGGAACTGATGAGGTGAAGAGCACTGCAGAGCAGCTCTGTGCTGGTAATCACAGGACTGAAGAAACACATACATCATCTGCCACATAGGTTGGCATTTCAAGTAAAAAACCTTCACAATGTGTAAGATGTTGGACAAATGATGGCCATATGCATGTTTGTCTCTGTGCAGATGTCTTTGCATTCTCAGCTAGGAAAGAGCTGAGGTAGGCTTTTATTTGCCGACAGTTTAATATTAGTGACACAGTTTATGTCCTCTGCAAAAACAATAATGGAGGATAAGGTGACATAAATTATTTGCAAATCGTTTGACATATGCAGGGCATTGTCCTTGCAATAATCACCATCAGTCTGTCAGTTTAAGATATGAACCGTGCCACTGCCATTTTATATCATTGTGTTAAGCTTTCACATGTTGTAATTTTACAGATTTGTTCTTTGAAGAAGACTGCAACACAAATCAAATTGTATTATGTTTAGTTATATGCTGTGTAGAGCACCTCCCTGCAATTTGGGGCGGGGGGAGATGAGAAGCAAGCAAACAGTCCTAGATAAGAGGCAGCTCTGCAAAAGTTAGGATATTTCTAGATACCATTACTCAACTTTCATGGTCATTATTCAAAGCAAGAAGAATTATTTAAATTCATGCTAACATCAGTTGCTGGCTGCATGAACAAAGTGAACACTAGAAAGCACCATACTGACAGATTAATTTAAAACACCCTTGTCTGTTTTGTTTTTCTATAACAGTCAGGCACAACATTTGATTCTTATGAATAATGTGGGCTTTTCTAAAGTAAATAAAATGATTTCTACTCACAAAAGATCCCTTCGAGACCCAGTAGGTACCTGTAGTATTAACTCTGCTTTCCACAGACGTGCAGAATGGTTCTGGAATAGCAATGAACTCAGCATTGTCTCTTTTAGTCCTGGCAAATTAATTCCTCTGATAAAGTTTAAAGAAAGACCCAAACTTGACAACTTATTTTTAGTCTTTTGTTTTTTAAATTTGAACTGCAGACTACTATGAGAGTTCACAAGTGTATTCTAAACGTATTTAGTGCCAGACACCTTCTATTAACCATTTGAGAACTGTAAGTGTGCTTAATTGGTAAGGGAGTCAGTAGGAAATATTGTAATATACATTCTGGAGTATCACATTTCAGTGACTTTTTACTATATTTTGAATAGAGAAATGTGATTTGTTTTCCTCTGGGAAAATTCCCTACATTCAGTTGTCAGCAGAACAGAATCTTTCTGCTTCCAGTGAGCCCTTAAAGCAGAAAGATTTATTGCACTTACACCCTTGAAAGAACATATCTTTTTCTTTGAAGGCAGCCATTATCACCATCCCATTTTATATCTTTTCTGATAAGTGCAGGCAGTAAAGCAGATAAACTCCTTGCATACCAATTAAAGACACATGCACACCAAGACACTGTATACTATCAGAGATGCTCAGAGTAATATTCTTCCTAGCACAGTAGATATATCTGAGGAGTTTGACTTTTATTATTCTCAGCTTTACACCTCTGACATTTCTAAAACCATGGAGGAAATTAATGAATTCTCACTCAAGGCTCCATTGTCTAATCTTGCCTCAGTGCTCATGAATTATGGAAAATGACATATCAGCTGATGACGTAAAACAGGCTATTTTAAAACTACCCTTTTTAACATAACCTGGTCCATGAAAGGTTCACCACTGAATTTCATGCAGTCACCTGACAAAATATTGGTCTCATGTTAATTGATACCTTAAATTCTGCCTCACTTCCTAGCATCCAAAACATTGTGATCATTTTTGCACATAAAACATATGAAAACCAGACTGCTGAACCACAGGAAACCTCAATATTTTTTTTTTTAAACTCTTGGATAGGATGCTGAACCTGCAGCCCTAACTCTTGGCAACCTGCCTTGGAGTTTTCTGTGTTGAGATCTCCATGGGGAAAGAGCTCAGTAACATTTTAAAGTTCTTAAGCCCAACCTCCTACAACCTACCCATGAAACTGCTGCTTCTCCAAGTGCCTTTTCCCAGGCAGAGAAAAAGGCCTCTGCTCCCTCTGAGCACTCACACCCAGGGGATTAGCATGAGGAGACTCCCCCAGGGCTGAGACCACTGAAACCACCGAGCTGTAAGGACTGAGAGCAGCTGCCAGCCTCAGGGCTGTGCTCTGACTGGGAATGTTCACTTGGCAGTCAGAAGCCACCCTGTCCCTGACTCCCTTGGCCAGGACATCTCCCACAGCTCTCTGTCCCAGCTGGGTTAGGAGTCACTCTGCTGGGTTTCTTTCCAAGTAACTAAAAGCCCCCAAGCACTTCTGCAGGCAGACAATTCCAGCAATGCCAGCTTGCCCAAAGGAGCGGTTTGGGCAGCCCTGCAGGCTTGGACAGCCATCCAGCAAGGGGCTGCCCTGCTCTCCTCCAGCTGGGGCTGCTGCGAGTTCCAGGCTGCCCCCCAAGCACCACACAACCAAGGAGCCCCACACACTCAGCTTCTTTCTCCTCCTGGCCTTCAATTTAAAACTATACATTTACTCACGACACTTCTGTTGGACAGAAAATTATCTGTCTGCAGTATTATCTGTGAACTTATTTTTACCTCTCCAAGAATCTCATGCAGGGTTTTCCCTGAAGAACAGTGTCTCAGCACATCAATGACTTCCTTGTGCACAGCAGCTAGATACCAGTTTTCTGTCAGGGTTCCCTTTAGATAAAAAACTGTGGAAAGCAATACATCTCATTCAAAGGATCTGAAAGAGCTGAAGATACAAAAAGCACTAATCAGTAATTAATACAAATAAAAGAAACAATCTTTCATGTAGGTGGTAATAATAACACTCTGGAGTTTGTTCTAATCCATCTTTTTGTCAAATGAAGCACCAGGGAATTTGCAACAATCAGTATTTTCAGAGCTTCTGCTCTGATTTGCAATATGGGGTTTAAGTCCTATGTTAACACAGGGCTCAGAATAAATAATCAAAGAGAATGGTTTTAAAATCAATAATCTAGGCTTTAATATGCAGAGGAATTCTGCTATACTTCTATACCCTGCTTACAAGTCAATTTTCCAAATTAAGAAGCCCTCTTTTCGCTTTATATAGGAATGCAAAATCATGACAAAATCCCATTGCCCACATCCTGACAGTGCCCTTTCTTCCATATTAAACCACTGAGAGCAGCTGGAATAAGGGGCTTCTACCCTTTCTCTCCAGAGAAACAGTGTCTTCCAGAACAGCAGACAGTCCTGAAATTCTTTAAATAGCCCTGTATTCTTTATACTTAATGACAATTACACAAGTGACTTCTTGACTGCAAATATGATTCATTACTCTGCAGCAGAAGTAATACCTCTAATAGACTATGCATTGAGCTATCCCAAAATAGCTGCCGAAGAACAGTTTTTACTGAACTACTCCATGAATAGATTTTAAAAATTATTATGATCTTATATAAGAAGAACAGATTATCCTGCCCTGTAATTATTTAGCACTACCCCTAAATCTTCATGTAAACTAAATTTCAAATGTGGAAACCATAAGCAATAAGGAGTTTTTAGGAACTATTTGTCTGAAACTTGCCAGGAGTTATAAAGCCCTATTTTAAATAAAACAATTTGCATTCAGTATTTGGTCACCCTTCAGCTCCATTATTGCAATCCCTCTTCAAGTAAAAAAAAAAAAAAAAAAAAAAAGAGAGAGAGAAATTTAAAAGCAATTTTTTCTTCTGGGTAAAGTGAGTTGAAATCAGGTATTTTCAACCCTGCTAGACCTGAGGACACAGCTCCAGCTCTGTTCCCAATCTGGAGTAATGCAGAAAGCTTAACCCCACTGAGGACAGCACTATCCCAGGGCCTGCAAGCTCATCTTTAACAGAATGATGCTGCCCTGCTATTGGTTTTGATGCCTACCAAGTGCCAAACCTCAGGACTTCACTGCAGGGTTTCCTTTCTAGGAAGCCTGGAAATGATCTCAAAAGATGTGTCTGCTTCCCCATGTGAAGACATCCCTATTTCACTTGTGCACTATCACTGTTCTCATAGGAATGGATTGCTCACAGGTCTGCACTCAACTTCTTCAGGTCATCCTCAGCATTCCAAGCAGAATTTCAAAGCAGGATTTTGGACACAGCCACATCCATGCCCTTGCTTTCAGCACAGGCAGGAAGTAAAGACAAGGGAAAATTCTTCATCTCACTCCCTCCCTCTCACTGATGCCAACTGCAGTTTATCTGTGAACTTCAGAGAGCCCAAAATTTCATCTGTATTGTTCAGGATTTCTGCAAGCAAGGCAGCCAGGTACGCTCAAGGGGAAACCCAACCCACCAGCTTTCAAAAGAAGCCACAGAAATACTCTATTGCCTTCACACAGATGATACTAAACACATGTGCAGTAATCTTTCAGTTCCTCTTTTATTCCTTTTCATAGCGGTTGCTCTATGTAACCTTCCAGACATCAGCTGCTGCCAAAGAGGAAAGCTGGGATGTATGAGCTGTGCTCACGACAAAATTATCCAGGTGGGTGCTCTCAGCTCAGCTTTAAAATTTTTATTATTTTTTCAGCTTCCTGTCCAAGTGAGGTGGCTGCTCCCTTGACTAGAGCAGCAGCAATTTAAACCAACCCTCACAACACACAATGGCTGTTGCTACTGCTGAGAATCCTCACCAAGGCAGCCTCAGAGTAATCCCAGTGCCCCAGCTCACTGTGCATCTCTCTGTTCTAGCTTGTAAAATAGCATTCGACAATACTGGTATGTAATCTAAAACCCATCATAAGGAATAATTAAAGATTAAATCAGATTAATTCCAGGCTTGTTTGCCCCTGATAATAACACTATTAATTCTCCAGAGGCAAAAATAAGACAATCATAGGAAAACAAAGCACAAATAAAGTCCATAAAATGCAGAAGAAATATTTCCAATATTAATTTTGTAATATGGAGTATTCATTTTCCAGTATAGCGGTGACATAAAATATGCAGCAGCAACAAACAGAGGAAAGTTGATGGACTGCCAAAGCTGTTTCTCCTTAAAATGCACATTGCTCTGGAGCAGTTGGGCTTGGTGCTGAGATGAGACTGCCTACATTTTCAAAAGGCTCTTTCAAGGCTGATGTACCACTCTCAGTTCTGACATGTGATCAAAATTAAGGCTGGGAAGTCACATGAAAACCCAGCCAGGCTGTGGGACAATGAGAGAGATACGAGAGATATGTTTGTGGTCTTGCAGGATGTTCCCATGCCTGCTGCCTTCATGTCAGCTCTGTTTAGAGACAGCCATCTGTTGGTGCCAGGCAGTGAGGGCTGTGGAATCTGAGGGACAGTGAGGCACTGAAAGAGTTTGCCCAGAGAACTGTGACTGCTCCATTCTTGGAAGTGTTCAAGGCCAGGTTGGATGGGGCTATGAGCAGCCTGGTCTGGTGGAAGGTGGCCCTGCCTATGGCAGGGGATTGAAACTGGATGATCTTTAGGGTTCCTTCCAACCCCAACCATTTGATACAAGTCTGTTGGCAAAATAAGCCTGCTGTGGGTTATTGTGGATGCCAAGTAAAGGACGATGTGCTACTGAGTCGAGGTGACTTTCATGGGAGCTGAGAGGACAGCAGTCTCCACAAGAGATGCAAAGGAGAACAGATTCATTTGACTGATTGCATGATGTTTGAATTAATGGCCAGGAAAAGAGCTGCTCTGGTGCCCTCACTCGCTGGCTCCTTCAGGGAGCTTTAGCTCTGCTTTCTGCTCGAGTGAGGAGGCAAAAGCAATGCACTCCTCGACACACAGCCAGCAAGGCAGGAGCACAGCTGGTGCAGTGAGCCTTTCCTGGATCAATTTTACAAGCCTGAGTATCTGATACCTAATGAATGTTCAATAAGCTCAAATACAAATACTTTGCAAGGAGCAGGCTGTTAGTCAAACCAACGCTGCTCTAACTTTTAAAACATTTTTTTTTAAATTTGTAATGCAGGCAGCAGAGATAAAGCAAAGCAGGGCACCGTATGAATCACAGCACCAAGCAACTTTGGCTCCTGTCTTTTTTGTGTCTCCTGGTTTCTGAGGCTGGGAAAAACTCACTAATTAAATCCTTGTAGCTCCTGGGAGGAAAGGGGTGGGGAATGATTGCTATCAAATAGCAATGCTCCAGCATGTGTTGGACACGTGGGAAAACCTGGTTCAAGCCCTTGGTGTTGGGGGGCACTGTTTTGGGGGGTGGTTAAAATTCTTGAGAAAACACTGTCATGCTATTCTTGGTACATGTAAGAAATTTGGATTCTTTCAGGGTTTCAGTAACCTCACAAAACTGGAGCAAGTTCCAGAGCTAAAATTAAATTCACAAGCTGTAGCAGGCTTGCAGGCTGGAACAAACTTGCAAGCAACAACCTGCTTCCAACATCCCATTTGAATGTAATGCTTACATTTCTAAGCATTTCAGGATCACAATGGACTTCTAGCTAAATAGAGCTAGCTACACACTAGAATATGCTCTGCATGCCTCACATTATCTCTCTCCAGGTTTGCTTTTGTGGTAAACTTCACTGCTTTTGAGAGGTTTCCACTAGTAAGTGAGAGAAAGCCCCAAAAAAGACAAAACAAAGGCAAGAAAAATTACACCCCAGCCTGGTCCTGGTTTCCAATTTTTGACCCCCATGGTCACCTCCTACTAGCAGTTCTAAAGCTGTGACTCTGTTGGTCCTTCTTTGCTTTGGCTATCTGGAAATTGAGATTGCAAACTCCTTGGTCACACATCTCTTAAGAAACTCTCCCTAGAGTATAAATGCACTTCCACTTTTCCCCATGAAGAAACATAGCTACTTAGCCAATAAAGGAAACTCCTCATTGAGATCTTGTTTCCAGAGTTCAGTCAATAGTCTTTGTGAGTGGATATGTGAGTGCTGGTACAGACACACACACTGTGGAACCTGTCGCTGTTGAGCAGCTAGCAGAGTAATGAATGCATCGGTTCTCGGTGGCAAGAAGGAATGACCTTTATTGTTTTGATTTCATCACATTTATAGAGTTCTCAAAAGTCACCCAGATTGGTCAGTCAGAAGCCTTCCCCCAGGCCTGATTGGCCAGGCCTGCACTGCCCAAGTTCTGGGACACTGTTCCAAAACATCCAAACTTTATCTTTATTTACAAAACACAAGAAAACCTCTCATGGGAAAAACTGTGCTAGCCACAGAACCAAATCATGTTATATTTCTGTGTAATCAAGATAACATGTATTGAACTGTTAGCAGTCATTTAAATGTTTGAATTAGTGGAACACACAAAGAAAAAGGTAAGATAAAGTTCAATCAGATGGCTCAGTTGTACTGAATGTATCTGTGGTGTTTCTAATTATATCTGAATGGAAAAGCATTTACTTCCTAAATAGTTTCTCACTTACAGCCATCATAGGCATCACAGGCTTAGGACTCAGTGATTTGTATGGCCCAAACCATTTGATAATCTGTTCAACCATGAAACATGCAGAGAATCTCTGCCAAGCAGTTTCTCAAGCCCATGGGATACATCTTGCTGTTATGGATAATTGCAGAAATGGCATCTGTTTATACAATGTTAAAGCAATTGTTTATATTTAAGGGAATGCAAGTGAACTTGACTAAGTTACTCCTTGGATGTCTAGTCATATTTGGCAAAATGTTCGAAGTACATGTTTTAAAATTACCCTTAAGTTCCATGGAAGTTAAACACTTAAAATTAGGTATACACCATAGTGCTCTGCTAGTTACATATAGCAAGAAGATACATATCCACAATTTTGAGTACTATTTACATAGGACTAAACCATAAATAATATGACAACATGCTCATCAGTGATGAGAATAAAAGTTATTAAAAACCCCAAATTATTGTAACAAATACAACTGTTTCCTAAAACATACACTTAAAAAAATAATTTATAGCTTGTATAAAAAGCAGCTACACCATGGGGCAGAACAAGTACCCTCACAACTTCCCTGGGACAATACATGGAAAAGTTTTTCAACATCTGTTTAGTTTTTTTTAACAGGAACAAACCAACCCATTTTTCTCTCAACTGCTTCTCAGAAATGGTTAAATATTTTTACTTGATTAAGAGAATAAAAGCAGCTACACCATGGGGCCTGGGTCCCATGGCCACTGTGCAGGAGATGCTCACTTGTGTCCTGGAGATGTTTTTGCCAGGCTCTGTGAGTGACTAGTGGTGTGGCATCTGCAGAGATTGCATTATGACAGAGTACTGAAGCTGCAAGCTCAAATAAACTGCTTTACTTTACTGGTAAAAACCCGGGTTTTACTGGTTTACTTGCAGTTTGTTTTCACCCTGCTGTTGTTGGAAGCTTTGCTGATTATGATAGATTTTTTTCACAAGAACAGGAACAGACACAGTAGCAGAAACAGCAGAACAAGTACCCTCACAACTTCCACGGGACAATACATGGAAAAGTTTTTCAACATCTGTTTAATTTTTTTTAACAGGAACAAACCAACCCGTTTTTCTCTAAACTGCTTCTCAGAAATGGTTAAACACTTTTATTTGATTAAGAAAATAATTTTGAACCACAGCAAATCTGAGCCATTCTGATTAAGATTTTTGAAGACTATGAGCAGTTCAAACAATGCTCTCATAATTACAAATCAGGGGTGATTTTAACCCTTCCAACACTTACATGAGAAACGCAGAAATATCTTTGCCCATTAGAAACAGTATCAAAATGCTCTAATTCCACTATGTTTCTTTCTGAAACGTCCCTTCTTATGAACTTCCTAAAAGAATCCAGAACTATTTAACATATTAGGAAATATTTCACAAGAAACCTTCTCTGTTTTTATAGTGTGGCTTTACTGAGACTTACCAAGCACTCCTGGGACACATATTCATGAGCCGAAGTTATTCAAATCAACGGTAAGAGTTTATGTGTACATGCATATTTGTACACAGACACAGGAGTCCACACAGGTGCAATAGACTGGAATAGAAAGAAGAAAACAAAAGTAACTCTCTTTAGAAGAAAGAGGTAAATATATTGGAAGGGATTGCAAATACCTAATATGCTACAAAAGGTATTTCCCACTGTGCTGATTAATTCTCATTAAGTGATAAAATTAGCTTTGACATTACTACTCAAAACTGGTGTTGTATTATAGCTAAATGCTACTTCACCACTAATTTGTTATTAAAAAATGAACTTTTACTGGAATATTCAAACAATCTATTGGAATAAGTGCATATTGATTCTGTTTTTCCATGAACACAAATGGCCTCCTAGCAAGTGGGAACATCATGTTACAGTGAAGAAATATTTAAAACCCTTCATTTACAACCCCACATATCTAAACAGTCAGCATAAGAACATGGAATTTATTTTCTCTGTGCCAATTTAAGCCTTTTTATATGTCATAGCTCCGGGGCTCTTCACAGCAAGGCTCTGCAGAGTCAGAAACAAATCATCATTTGCAGTCAGCATATTCAGAGGTCTTGTTCCTATTAGCTGTGGCTTAGCAGGAGGGTCCAAGTGCAGAGCTGCGTTTGGATCATCTCCCCTTTCAGCTGGAACTCCAAGACCATCTGAGAATCCCTGCAATCACCGTATATTCCCTGATTTAGACTGTTAATGTCCGTAACCATACAGAGCTGGTGCTGACCCTCTTTTCATTCCCAGACACCCTTATTACATGCTCCCCTGGCTACAAAAAAATTCCTGCATACTTTAAAGCAATCTAGGGCTGATTTATTCAGTGCACCTGCACGAGACTTGAGGGAACACGCTGCACCGCCCAGTGCCTCCCAGGTGCACACATTCCCTCTCAGACTTCTTGGTCATGACCCTGATCCTTCTCCCTCAGCTCTGCATTGCATATCTGAAATGCTTCTCAGGGAAACATGTCCAAAGGGCGTTGGTTGATCAGCGGGGAGATGGGGGCAGGACGCCTGTGCTGGCTCTGGTGACATCTGCTGCCGTTTGCGTTGCCTGACCCCCGGTGTGTTTCCTGGCCAGGGAAGTGCCTCATGGATTCCACAGCACATCAGAACATGGAAGTTGGGATGCATATTCAGGGAGAAGGCATGACTGGCAGTTTTGGAGAAGCAGCAGAAGTAGGGCAGGCATAATGGTTTTCTGAAATGAAAGCTGGTCTTTCCATGATACCTTCAAAAAGTAGAAGTGTCCTGGAAATCTTACAGGTCCAGCACCTGGATCTTTCTTTCCTACATTAGGACTTTTGTCTGGATGAGTCAGAGTGGAATTTCCCTTGAGTTACAGAGAGAACCAGATAAAAGGAGAGGCCAGTGATCTCCCTGTACGGACAGCACTTCAGCTAATGCACACAGGCACAAGGGCACTGCTCCAACAAAGGAATCAAGAGGATCTGTCAGGCCTTCTTTGGACAACCTCTTTGAGGACTAATCATATCAGTGTTTGCTTCACAAGGCTGTGTGTATTTCAGGCACTGTTCTCTTCTCCAAATCTTTAAGCAAGGAAACACTTATTTCCTAAAATTCTGAGGTCAAGTTTGGTTCCCGTCTGACACCTCAAATCCTCTCAATTGTGCCTGCTGCTGCTGAGCTGAATGGTGGCATGAGGTAATCTATTTGGGATCAGGGTTAAAGTGTTAACGAGAATACCACACTTCTCTCTGCAGAACTGAGAGCAGCATTCTCAGCTGAGAGGAAGAAAAAACCAAATTCTCAGCACATACTAGAGCCAAGAAGCATATGGAGCCATTTTAGTCCATGGTTGCATAGCTTCTTCTCAGGTTTCAATGGAGTAAATCTTAAGGGCAGTTTGAATCCTAACATATGTGCAGGAAGTCCCTGCATTCAGGATTACTATAAAAGTAGGTTAATTGGAGCCCTTCTCCAGTGAGGTGCTGAGAGCCTTCAGCTCCACTTGGAGTTTAGAGCACCAGTATGTTTAGCACCTTGAAGGATTAGGCTTCTAAATGTTCATTCTGCTGATAGCACACTTGCTAGGAGGATTGATTTGACAAGGGTAGCAATGTATGGCCATTAAATTGTTTGCAGATTTGACCTATCTGTCCATAATAAGAAATAATATCTGAAGTGCCATAAGTCTGTCAAACATTTCAAAGGAATACTTGTCTAAAGATTGAATGTATTATGTAATCTCATAATGTCAGATTAGGACATAAAACTATGGAACATGACACAGAGCAGCATTACAAGGCATATTGTGTCAGAAATTGTATAAACAATTTCTTCTGGACTTCTCACATGTTATCAGTTTGAGAAGTGACTATGATGCATTTCAAATTTCTTCTGGCAGCTGGAGACAAAATGATGTGGCAAAAATGTGACTGAAAATATCATCCAGGGGCTCTTGAAAAATAATTTTTCTATAGCAAAACAGTATAGACCTGCAGATTTATAGACCTGTCCTGATGTGAGAAAACATATGGGGGAAAAGGGAAAAGAGAAAGAAGAGCAGAATGATCAAAATCAAGAAAAAGTAACAGAGCTTAGTCCTGTGTGCCATTAGCTGAACCATAGCTCCCAGTTAATAGCTCCCAAACAATTAATAATAAACTAAATGTAAACATCTGTTACCTATAGCCAGTACAAGGGCTTAAGAGTTATCTAACGCTTATGCCTATAATTTCATAAGCATCACTTTTCTCCATTTGGATTTATTTTTATTATGTGCTATTTGCCTGGGTATGAGACTACTAAGGCAAGATAAATACCTTTCACTTTGAAAGATGTATTTGATTTCTTTTAAGTATAAAGCACTTTGGAATTTGAGGAAATAGAAAAGCAAAATAAATTCCCACAAACTAAATCTAAAACCGAGACAGGTATAAAAAAACAGAGGTGAGTGGAGAAAAGGAAATAAACCAGCAATGAAATAAACAGTGATCGTTTTTTATGAGAGTCATAATAAAGAAAAATTATTTTAACTTTCCTTAAGTGACAACTAGTAGAAAAATAGGTAGCAGTTAAAGAGTAACACTGAGCATGCTAGGCTGGTGAACATCAGCTGGAGTTGCCTTTTCTGTGATTTTCCTTTTATGTTTAATCTTCACAATTTTTGTTACCTTATTCAATTCAAAGTATGTATAAATGTATATATATATAAAAGTATATATGAATGTCATATGCAGCATTTTTGTGACTTAAAATTTAATCCAGCAGAAGCACAGGTGGGCCCCTTCAGCAACATCTGCCTTGGCCAGTGTGGAACAACAGAGCCCACAAATCAGTAAAGTGATTGAAAAAGTCATGATTTTCACTCTTGCATCCCACCTCCATCAACATGCACTGCTGAGAACAGAACAGGGGTTACAGTGAAGCTGTACCAGGGTGCAGATCAGCTTCCACTCAGCTCTTGTTTCCCTTTCCAAAACAGTGTGTGGTGAAGGGACTGCAGCCCTCCAAAAGACCTCAGAAATTAAGAGTTCAGGCCTGTCAAAGCAGCACAAATGCAGCACTCTGTGGGATGTGACACCCAGAGGAAAGCAGGAAAGTGGCACCCAGATTCTGTTTCTCTGGCCTTGCTGTGATGCTGTGCCTTGGGGAAAGGGTGACAGAAGATGGATGCCAAGACATGCCTCTGACAGGGACCAGCTGGGCAGACCCCGGGTTTTTGCCTTGCCTGCCTTGGCACAGCGAGTGCCAAGCTGGTCCTGCACCCCAGGAGCTGGAGCTTCAGTGAGAAATGTGCAAGTGCTGCTCTGCTTGGCACAGCGGATTTGGAATGAGTTTGCCTCCCTCTGTGAGCCACGCGAAGCTTGGGCACACATCACACACGGCGAGTGCAGGAGCTGGGAGCTGTCTGTGCTCCTCTCCTCCCAGCAGGGCTTTGTGCCCTGACTGCCCTTGCCCCAGCAGGCTGCAGAGCTGTGCCCTGGCTCTTTGCACAGGCGGCACCTCGCTGGCTGGACTTGGCTTCTGCCACAGGACGAGCTGCCGACAGCTTCGCTACAACCCTCACTTCTCTCAAGGGGCAGGTGATGCCTTCCACCTTTCCCTGTGTGTGTCTCTCCATGCAGGAATTGTGCAGAGCAGGGCTGCTGGGAGCTGGGACCAAGCTATGCTGAGCAGCCTGAGCCTTGGGAGCAGCCTGGGCAGGACTTTCTGCTCACCACAAATGGTGGTCGGTGATGACTCCCCATAGCTGCTCTCTGAAACCTGTCAGCCAGCACCTCCACATTAGCAGATGCTAACTGGGTCAGTATTGTGTTGCATTAGATGTAATAATGCTTTGTTCACTCCTTTTTCTTGCTAATAACTAGCTGCTTCCTTACATCCCTTCTGGTCAGCCCTGTCTGTCAAATGACATGTCTGTCAAAATAGACATTATTCAAAAATGGACCTGTTGCCAGCTCCGTGAGGCTGGGGGATGGGTTCCTGTATCATATCACTCTTCCCTTCCATACATCTCAATTTCCTGCTTTCTGCATGATTAATGCACATTTGCTTCCCTCTACATAATGCAGACAGCAAAGAATGAATTATGCTGCTTCATTACATTAACAGGTAACATGTCTTTCCATACCTATATACACTAATCACTGCTTTCTTGTGCCTTATGTTTGTAAATGAACCAGATAGAAAGAGTAAATACAGAATAATGGCATGTTATGCTCCTGTAATGTAAGAGAAATCAGAGCGGGACAAGAAGGCGTTTCTCCTACTACAGAGTTAGTTTAGTAGATTTTCATTATTTAAAAGTCACCACTATTCTCATAACACCTACATTTGACCTTTGATATTGAGCTTCAGTAGTGTTACTACTGAAGTAGTAGTAAAATTCCAGGAAAAGAAGATAGAAAATTTTTTGCACAAAGGTATAGAAAATGGACACAAGGGACTGAAAACAACTAACCTATACATCAGAAATGCAGACTACAAGATATTGTTCACATATGGGTAATCTCTGCCAAAACTTAATACTAGATAAACAAGCCGATATTGGCTCTCTCAGACAAACTCCAGTATGGTATCTGTAAATAACAATGTTATGCAGACTTGAACACATTAGTAGCTCGAAAACAGAGAGCAATAGCAGATGCTATAAAATACACAGAATCAATCCTGTTTGGACATTTATTGTATTAATACTACTTTCAATTTATTTAGCAGCAAAGTGATTTTATTACTGACTACTGACTATGTATGAATGAGAATATATGTGGGTGCTGTACACTCAAAAATGTGCATATTAGTTCTTCTGCCTGGCTTAAAAATTCCCTGAGAGGACAACTATATAATGTTTTAACAACACCTAGCAGCAACGTATTATATGCCATATAGGCACAACACAAGAGAATACTGATGCCCCAGATCCAGTCATAATTTAGCTACAGGGGGTAAAAGCATTATTAACCAAACATAATTCCATTGGAAAATTAGCACTATCAGCTGATCCTTGAGAAATGCCACTTTCACCAGAAGTAGAGAAGCCAGCTGTTGGTAGTTGTTTTTTATTTTTTTCCTCTTTTACCTCACAGAGCCTCCAGAAGCTTATGTAGAAAGAAAATCAATTAAATAAAAATGGACAATGATAAAGAAGTCAAGAGAGCAATTTTAAAATCAATACATTTCTTCAAAAGAAGCTCTCAAGGTGGTTGCAGAATATGGAACAGAAGCCTGACATACCAAGCAGACACAATGTCAAGAACCAAAGGATATCCCAAAATACCTTCATGTTTATCAGAAAGGATGGATATTTGTAATAACCCAAGGTCAGTCAAACCCAATCCTCTATTGCCTACTCTGGCTGCTGGAGGACAGGTTATGAAGTTTCAGACACAAGGCCATGTCTTTAAGTGGACAGTATTTGCATTTAAGAAGCCAGCACTTCAAAAGTCAGCCAAGAATGGACTTCTGTGGTAGCAAAAATCAGCAGAAATATCACCAACTTCGGCTCTAAGTACAAGACATAATTCTGCAATTTTCAAATAAACACACCACAGATATAACCTCCCCCCTCCCCAACCCTACATTTAAACAATAAAACTCTGCCAAAGCAAAAGATTCCATTATGCATGCATTTTTCTCTCCAAGGAGAGGACTGAAGAAAGGACTGACCACATGTGAAATCTTAGTCATTAGTCATTGTTGTTAGTTGTTTGATGCGCTTTTGGGTGGTTCTCAGTGTGGTAAGGGCAGCACAAGAGCTTATATGGACTGTAGGAGACTAGAGGAGAAATTAAGGAAAAAGACTCCAACAACCAAACGAACATCATCTTAATGCCTGCTTGCGAGCTGCTGGGCAACTCTGTGAAACCGCCAGAGATAAAAATCACTGAAACTGTCATAAAATATAGGGATGTCAAACTATTTCACATGAAAGATTATTGGCAGCAAAGGGTCTTTAAAAAATGAACAGTGAATTGATACAGTTAGCTGTGTTTTAGTACTGCTTCTAAAGTTGCAAACTGTAAAACTCAGCCCAGATAATGTGTTGACCTCTTTTGCTGTGTCAGACTAAAGCAGAAGTAAATGTTAGTCAAATAGTCAGGCTGAGTATTGAGGTAAAAAAATTTTAGCCATATTTGCTTTCCATTTCAAAACCATTTTTGTTTTATTGCAAATTCACGATTCTGAAAGCATATTCAAAAAGATGTTTTTAAAGAAATTACTTTTGTTTCTTTGGTGCAAAACATCTGTGTAGTGATATACCATGACAGGCATGAGGCGTGCAAACACAGCCCAGAGCAACTGGCACTTCTGTCAGCACGGAGAGCACTGATGTCATTTACTATTTGTGGTAAGCCCCAAATATTCCTCTTGCAGCAGAACATTTGTTGCCTACTTCCTATGGAATTTCTGAGCAGGAATCAGGTCCAGCTATATCATGTTCTATTTCTCCCCCTAAACAAGGTTTTCTGTTTTGAATTCTTCAGTATCAACTGCACACAAGTTCACGTATATACTTAAATACTTGGAAGTCCTATCTCTTCCCAAAATCAGACTTGCTGACTTTTCTTTTAGCTATTACTATTTGCAGATTTGTCATTCATGCTCATGTTGATGAGACAAAACACTGTTTTCATGTCTTCTCTTTAACCAATACAGTATCTTCAACAATTTAACCACAAAAAAAAAAAAAAGACATTTTTTAAATGAAGTTTTTATTTGTGTGTAAGAAGTACTACTAGATCATTAACACTGAATTTTTAATACAGTCACTATGCTTTTAGAAGTTGATATCTCACCAATTGAAGTCCTATCAGGACTTCAGTTCACGACACTAAATTTCCACAAATATTTTCCATAAAATATAATGATTTCCAAAGTTAATTTTGTATAAAGTCCTCTCTTTTTTTTAAGCTGCTGTCAGAATGCCAGATGTTTGTGACCTGGTCATGCCACCAGTGATGTCTGGGATCAGCAAAATTCTAGCAAGAACACAGAGAACTTAAAAAGGCAAAAAACCCCCCAAAGACCAAATGAGCATTACATTTCAACATTTACATTTCAACATATACATTTCAGATACTTGAAAGTAATATTCCCTCATCCTTTGCATACACACCTGTGACTTGTATATAAGAAAACTGAAAACACAACAAAAGGAAATGGAACAAATTAATAATCCTTTCCTTCGCCAAATTAAATTTCACTCTGCTAAATTAGTTGACTGACAAAGTTTATCTCAGGGGAATCATGTAAGTTTGTTTCTTCAGATAAATCCTCCAAACATGAAAATGGGGATGAAGAATGTGAGGTGGCTGGGGGAGTGGATGGATCCAGAGAGGTTTGTCTAGTTACCTTAAAGAAAGTTCATTGAAAGGGGGAACTACCCCATGAGACTACATTTTGTCATGACAGATTATTTACTCAGGGGGACTTATTAGCCTCAGTAAGAATGTGTGTGCATAGGAGGAGGAAGTATTCTTCCCATTACAACTCATTACAAAGAGTGTTGCACCAGCTTGGACAGGGAACCAAAGGAGAAGGCAATACAAAAGATGCTGTTTTTTTCAAGATGGTCCAAGTAAAGGCAGAGTGAGAGCATTGCCCTGCTGACACAAGGGTCTTTAGAGTGGACAATATTTCAAACCACCCCAGACATTGAACTGACATAACATGGATGTCTAAGAACTGTAGCTCAGCTCCAGAGCATCTTCTCTCTGGTACTTCAAACACACGGGGTTTCTGTCGCAATGAACTCTTACAGCTGAAGAACAAGAAAAGGACTAACTCAAGTAGAAAAGACAAATGATTGTGTGGCTACTTTAAAAATAATTCTTGTGGAATCAACCTGGAGTGTTACCTCTCATGGCTAGGGATCATTTGCTCCTGTAGATTAAGGTCTATCACCTTACCAGAAGGCATTCAGTGCCCTGCCATACAGACTCTCCTGGGACAAACACATCTTTTTTCTTCTTTTGTAGGCTTTATTAAGGGTGATTATTGCCACACAAGTTTCTAAAATTTGTGATATGGGGTACCTGTACAATGGTTGATGATTCTGATTGAATGAGTAGAAAGAGGTACATTAAAAAGATTTGCAGTTTCCCAAATTATGAAAGCATAGTTAGTCCCCAGTACGAGGAAGACTCAAACTCATCTCGATGCAGACGTAACTTTGCTAACTGCTACAGGTTTGCTAACTCCTCGCTAGTATGGTTCTTGTGACATGGTGATCTGACTAATATCTGAAGACACTTTACATGCTGGCTGCATTGATAGAGAGCAGGAAGTGTAACCTTTGACCAGAGAGTAGTAACAGTGTGAGCTTTTCTGCAAACAAAACCTAGAGGAATTAATGCCCAGTATCAGTCACAAAGTGCATTTAGGACTCTCTATAAATCTAACTGAAGCATTTAATGAAATTATCATCTTCCTGTGTAATTTGAAACAGATGTAAGACTTTTGCCAAAACAAAAGGGATGTTTGAACTCCCAGAGGACTAGGGCTAGAACCAAGAGAGTGTATGACAAGGGTAGGGGGCTTTCATGGGCTCTGATCGGGCATCTCAAATTTGTATGTGGGACTTACGTGTCAGGAATAGCCACCTCTAGATGAGTCCCCCAGCACCAAAATGCTGAGCAGAGGCCACTTGCCTCCAGTCATTTGGAAGCACTTAGGAGAGCAGGCTTTTGTGGTCTTAAAAACCCCCACCAGAGATGCTTCCATTTTGTGTGTCCTTTTGTTTTCACACTCCCAAGCTATATCACGGTTCACATACCAGAAGATTTTTCTGGCATATGAAAACTTTAGATTCAATTTTCTCCAGTTCTTCCTCATCTGACTGTTTAAAAATCTCTCTGTTCCATTTCCAAAAGTTTCTCCAAGAAGCACCAGAGCAGGATTCCACCTGAACATTGGTATCCTCAGTGCTATTACAGCAAACAGGAGTGGCTAGTCTTTTTTTCCACTGTATGTTCTTGTACCAGGCATATCTATAAAAATATCTTATAAAAATCAGCTTGCAGGCTCAAGTAGTTAAATATTAGTAAATAAGAGATGGACTATGAACACATCATAAGTTGTTTTCTATTAACTAATTAAAGATGGCTTATTCTAATAAAGTGTTTGGTGTCAGCTAGGTTGTTTCTTTCTTAATTTGAGGAAGATTAATTTGGCTTATTTTCTTACCTAACTTTCATCATGATAGTCAACTTTAATTTTGATTTTCTATTTAATCTGCTTTTATCATTACTTTTTCAATCACCATATCTGAGCTCCCCAAACATGAAGCTTTTTTATGACCTCGCTGAAAATTTCTTTCTAATGTCAGAACCCCTGTGTGAGCAGGTGTTACATGCTTTGGCAGTGATAGAATTATTCTTTCATAGTCTATAGAAGCTCTTAAGCTGCCTTCATCCCCATAGCATCTAAACTCCATTGAGTAGCACATTAACTGACAAGACTAACATCCATCATCTCTGCCTCACTCTCCTCTCTTGAAGGAATGTGCTTGTAGGGGAGGGTATGGTTTGGGTGGGGTTTGCACTGTGTTTTATTTTCAAATGTCCCTGCCTCCAGCTATGTACCTCAGAACAATTCTCCTGTCACATGCAGCAGAGGCTGCAGAGAAGTTTCTAAAGGTCTTTCACTCCTGCCATTATTTACACTGGTGTTTCCAGTCAGTCTCTATCTTGTCCAGAAATGAAATTTATCATGACAAGTGCTCTAGTACAAGTGTTAGAAAAGGACCCCTTTTTTAGAGCATTTTTTACTGATGAAGTCTTCTGCACCTATAGCAAAAAGTGCTTTCCATACTTATGATTTTTTTTGTCTGGTCTCCCAGGTATGCCAAACACTTGTTGCTAGAACCATTACTCCTTGCATACAGAGCTACTGGAAAAATACATCCAGCTGAAGTTTCACCAGTGAGTAGAAGTTGCTATTAAAGACCATCCTTAACTTTCTGGCTTACTTGTGGTTTTACTCATTTAGCTTGTTATTCTAGGAACATTTTCAAGCTAAGGGGATGGTAATACTGATGATAATGGACCAGTCCAGCGCGAGGGAGGACTGGGACAGAGAGCTGGACAGTCACTCTCTTAATAAGAGATGTCATGAAAACAAAATATAATTGCAGATGGATATCTTCGCAGTGTAATCATGTTAACTTCAAAAACCCAGTAAAGGTACCGCTCCCTTACCACACTAATGAGGTGGATTAGGAAAGCTGTATTACTATCCATCCATGATATGATTATCCTGTGATTGTATCCCCTTATCTCACTCGTGGCCTTAACTTCTGGGGCACTCCTCCTGGTTCTTGGCTCACTGCCACTCTTCCTCGGGGAGAGGAGCTGCCAAGACCTCTGGCACTGCCAGTTACCCTTGTGGCAAGGTACAGCATCATATGAACAGGAAACACACCCACTGCAGTGTGCCATCAAATATGCACATGATAAAATGCTCCTGGACCACAGGAGTTCTCATCTAATCTAATATGGTCAGTGTTAATCACAGTCCAGTGAAATACCAACTCATATGACTTTTTTAACAGCTGTGGTGCATCTATAAACCTTCAGTTCTGAAACTCTGAGGATTTCTCCAAGAACACAGACAAATTCTGACATTACTTTTTAGCCTCAGGAAAACATGATTCAAGTATATAAGGCATCAAAAACATGAGAATGCAAAGAGAACCCAAAATATATTACTTTAAAGAAAGTTTCATTATCTGGGAAGGGCTAGAGTTGTGATTTTTGAACTCTTAGGTTTGCTATTGCTGACGTTGCCAAGTATGAACCAGTCCTTGCTGACAGATCTATAAGGAGAACTTGAACTCAAAATTGTTGTACATCCAAGTTTTCCCTGCTTTGTTTGGAGCAGGACAGTTTTCCTCTTCCTATTCCAAAAGAAATCCCCATTAATTATCCCCCTCACTCTTGCCACAAAGACACTTGTACCATTTCCTGTTAGATTTCACCCTCCACCTTCCTGGGCAATTAGCAAGGGAGTTTTTATTCATGCTCTAATTTCTTCCCACTACTGCTGTTATTCTGCTCTCTCCCCATCTCTCACAGCTCCTTCCCTTTCTTCTGCTGTCTGATTTTTCTCCATCCCCTCAGCCTCGATGTTAACCCTCCTCCCACACCTTCTGTGCTCTCCCTCCCCTCCATTTTGTTTCCCTGCCACTCCAGCAGCAGAAATGAAACATCCCTGTCCCTTGATGGTATTTCAGAGCTGCGGAGCCAGATCTGTTTTGTGGTGCTGCAAGCAGGGGACAGGTGGGCTATGGGCACCACAGGGGAGGGAGCAGGGAGGCAGCACAAAGGGCACAGCGAGGAGCTGTGCAGCCAGCAGGGACTGCTGCGGCACGAATGATGCTCGACATTCCAGCTCCACAGAACACAAACTGCTCCCAGCTCCGGGCAGTGCACAATGGCCAATCCCTTTGTCCATGAACACAGCAGCTGACTCGCTACTTTACAAATACTGGGATATCCTGAAGATGAAAGGAACAATGCACACTACATTTACAGTCTTGTAATTAGCATTTGGCACCAGAGAAACCATTAAAAAAGTCATGACTTTCCTGTGGGCAAATACGCACTAAAAGCACAACACAGCCTTTGAATATTTCTGACCCAATAATCCAAAGAAAACAAAGAAAGAAGTGCTTTTAACTTCCCATGAGCTGTGATGTGGGAACTCACAGTTACACTCCTGTGTTCTGGCACTCAGATTCTGTTCATTCTGGCCCTGGGAATCTCTGTCGCAGGTGCATTTCCAAAACTTCTCCCCTCATTTTTTTATAAAGAGGTCACATTATGGTGAACAGCCTTGGTATGCAGCAGCAAAAATACCCATTCTTGAGAATGGCTTGGATCCCACTGTGGGGAATGCTGCCTGGATATTTCTCTGGCATGAAAACCCTGCACTGTAGCTTACCACATCCAAGGCCATACACCCCACAGGCTGCTCTCTGTGCATGGACTTATCTACACCAATCTCTGTTGTTTCAAGCTTACTCAGGATGATCCTGAGCTGTCATTCCCAGTCACACACAGTCTTCCCATCACTCCAACCAAGCAACCTGCATACTGACCCGTTAGAGCAAAGACACATCAGGAAAAGGGAAAACATCTCAGAGAAAGGAACCAAGTTTCACACTTATATCTTTGTTCCACTAGGTGTTTACAAAACTGAAACAGCCTTAATTAATGCTCCATTTAAGCAGCCTTAATAAAGAAGAGGAGAAATGCCTTCTGGCCATAACCAAATTAATCTGTAGCTTTTGCTGTCACAGAAGTCACAGAGGATATCCCATGGTAATCCTGAATAAAGGGTGCTGGGAAACTGGTATTCAGTGAGTTATGATCCATATTAATTTTACATATAATTTTCTGTGGAATTCTCTGTCCTTATGTAGTCTGCAGGGAAATCAACTGGGAAAAAATGCAGAATTGAGTCTCCATATAGGCCAATCCCAGCAAACAACTTTAACTCTTAAAGTAACTTTGAGTTTCAAGGCTGCTTGACCAGATTTTCTGGAGACCAGCACATAACCATTATGGCCAAGATCAGTCCCATGTGAGTAATACTTCAGAACTGAACCCTGAAATGAGCAAGGCAACCTGTCATGGTGTTTCTGGATCAGCATGAAAAGGAAAAACAAAAGATCCCTTTAGACAATTCCATGAATTTCTGAAGAGGAAACTCTCCTACCTGGAAAGTCTGTGAGAACCAGGGAAACTCAACAGAGGTCTTGCATTCTCAAAATTCTAGGTATTGTCAGTATAAGTAGTTTTTTGGGTTTTTTTGGTTTTGTTTTTTTTTTTTTTGCCTAGTTCAGGTCTTTTATATGACCTTCCTATGTTTGGGTGAAAAAAGTGCCTCAGTTGCATGGTAAGCCTTGCAGAAATATGCTCTGAGCGGCTGTTTTTAACACACTACAAAGGTTTAGATGACATGAGAGGGCTTAAAATTTCCCTTTGTAAAATTCCAATAGACTATTTATTTTTAATATAAAATCTGGTAACTTTTAAGGAATTACCCTGCCACAGCCATGTTACAAAGATGTTGCTTTTTTTTTTTTTTCCTTTTGATATATTTCCTATACAGATTACAAAGTTTACATTATTGTTAAGAAGGAAACTTCTTTAAGCATACAGGGGAGTCTAGGACTGTCAGTGTGTTTTCTGCCACAGGCTTTTCTCTTCATCAAATCCTATTATGTCCAACTCTTAGGATACCATAAAGACTAGGGAGAATTTCATTCTCAGCAACCTGATACCTGTGTTCATCTGTCTTCAGCCCAGTGCAAGAGATGACAGAGTTCCTTCAGTATCATTGTAGTGGTAACACTCCTGCTTTGGCCCAAAAGCAGCATGTTGTTACCTCAAGATGCAGAGGAGACCTAACCTCTAACCTGCATTCATAATACATTTCTTTCTCTTTCTCCATTGAAACCTACAGTGCTGGAGAGGTAAGTCACCTTCTGCAGACACAAATGCAGCACTGCACTAATTAGAATTACATAGGCACTAGTAAACATGTGCAAGTGCTGTGATGGATCAACACTGCAATGTCTCTATGGGGATATGGAGCAAGTGCACAAAGGAGGAGATCTCTGACACCATTTAAAGCTCATTCAAAATATCATGTCAGCCCACAATACTCACACTTTATCAAATGGATATTTTAAGGTGAAGTCTTGAATTCTGATTATGTTTGCAGTGTTGATGGGATTGCTCTCACTGTGCAGTCCTGCTCTGCTTCGACTGGAAAAATATTTTAAGCTGAATTTTTCCTCGCTGTCTCTAGTAAAATTAACATAAAAGCTAGAGCCTATTCTTGGCCTATTTGTGTCCATTCTTGTTTTAAAAAAATAAGAGTGCATTTTAGAGATAGCTGCTTCCTTTATAAGACATAGTCTGATAATGAAAACATCATTAATCTATAGTATGGAGACAGATGGATCTGTGACAAAACACCTTGTAAATAGCTCTAACAGAGTAATATTGACTGATTTTGTCAATACTTAGTAAGGAATTTGTTGCAATATCACAGAATCATAGAACAGTTCAGGTTGGAGGGGACCTCTGGGACATCATCTGATCCAGCCTCGTACTCAAAACAAGTCCAACTAGATGGGCTTGCTCAGGGCCTTGTCTTGTCAAGTTTTGACTGCCTCCAAGGAAGGAGAGTTTGTCTCTCTGGGCCCCTACTCCAGTGTTTAACCACCCTCACAGTGAATTCTTTTTTTTTCACATCTAATAAAATTCTCCCATGTCACAGCTTGCATTTGTTGCCTTTTGGTCCTATCACTGTGTGCCTCCGAGAAGAGCCTGCCTCCTCCACAGCCTCTGACTGTTGTACACAGCAGCAACACCCTTGTCCCTGTCCTTTTCTGAAGGCTGAATAAGCCCATTTCCCTCAGCTTATACTCTACAAGTATGTCAGGTGCTGGAGAGGCCATCCTGGCAGGCTGTGCTGGACTCATTCCAGCATGCCAACATCCATCTTTGGTGTGCCTGCTATGCACTGGCTTCTCATTCAGAAAACAGAAACAGCACAAACAAAATCAATGCAAGCTTGTCACCAAAAACTGCAGATTCATGCTGTCTTGGGCAAAGGCAGTTTCTTTTGGGGACATTTCAGCAACGTTGCAGGTGCTGACAGCCACCTGGAAAGGAGAATTATTGTATAGGCTTTGAGCAGTATGAATCACAACAGGAATGAATTGCAACAGGAATGAATTGCAAATCATCAGGTCTTCCCCACAAAAGGGAGACTACAGAGATAAGACTAGCTGAATGACAGGCACAGTACACTACATCCAAATACAGCTGGAATGTACATTTTTTTATTTTTAATCGCTCATCTCTCAGGCCTGGCTTTTCACTTGTGTTGAGACTTCATAATTACAAAGCAGATATTGGCCTGAATGTAAGATTTTAGGGGATAATTTTTACACAAAATTGATTATATGGTGCCACAAAGAGACTCCCATGAAACAAAAATGTGTTTCGGAAGTGATCCATGATCAGTGTGAAAATGCAGTTAATGCATTTGGGCTACTCTGTCCCAGCTAGGGACCACCTGTTGCTTTATTAGAATACACTTAAAAGAAGTTGTCATTTCTGTTGTGAACTACATTCTTTTTGATAGTGATAAAAATCACAGCCTCAAAAATGCCTATGTGAATTTTGCCACTATCTACGCTCTGAAGGAGTTGCCTTTTGGACAGAACCATGACTTTGGCAAGCTCCTGGCTACCTGGGCAGAGCTCCTGTCCTGCTGCACATCCCTCTGAGCCATGGGTGAGAGTGGGAGAGCCAGCAGGCTCTGTCTGAAAGCCAGACTTGTGGATCCTAACAGAGTACAGATCCCTTGGAGCACTTCACATCTGTACTGTGAGAATAAATAAAACATGAAGCACGCCATAGTAGCTCCAATTAGGAGCAGCAGCACACTTGGTGAGATGGAACTGCATTGCCATATAAACCATGCAAATTTTCAGAAGTATCCAGGAGACACTTTTCCAAATATTTGCAGATATACCAAAGGGGAGAATAAATAATACAGGGTGAAAGTAGCAAAATAATTTTCGTCCTTTTTTTTTGCTAAAGAAAGTTTTAGAAGGAGCTGCAGCTGTGATTACATGTAGAGGAGAATTCCAACAGTGTGGTAAATTATTAATTAATATTGATGCACTATCAATCAGCATAGTGCATTTATGGAGTATTCAAAATTAGAGAGGCTAATTAGCAGTCTAGAGTGAAGGCCATTTGGGAAAGCACAGCAGAGACTTCAGCTTAGATTTACAGTGGTTTTATTTAGAGATTTTATGAGTGCATTGAATCTGAACATTCAGTGGTTTCATAGTTACTGGCTACTCCATAGAAGAAAAGTAAACCTGACCAGACAGGTTTTTCCAGGTCAACTGTAATGGAAATGCATACACTGGACAGGAAGAGGAGTTCCTTCAGACTGACCCATCACATCACTTCCAGAAAAGCTCATTTGAGGTAAGAAAAACTATTAGTTAGGTTATTTAGCCAAGTAAATACTGAATTTCCACTCATCCCTCTAAAGCATGTTTCTCTGTCTGGGCAATATGAAAATATACCTACTCCAACCATTACAGACTGGTAAAGATTTTGGATATTATGTGAACAGACCCACATGTGTACTTATTTTCTCCTGACATAACATCTATTGTACACCAACACAGATTAATTACAATGGTTTCAGGAGTTTTTCTATCACATTTGCAGCATTAAGATTCATCTGTGTGCTTATTGAAAGCTATAACTTTTAAGAATATTTAGAATGGTAATGCCTGAATTTCGACATTACATTTTTGAAGTGAGAAGACTTGACCACGGATGAAATTTTACTTATGATGACATAATTTCAAGCAATAAATCAACCCATTTTTTTTGTGCTAAAACGATGCCTGATGACAGCCACTTTACTGGAGTGATCTGATTCATATTGTTTTAAAGCCAGTTGTCAAAATCAACTCTCCTCCTTTTCTTTAACATTCCTGTAAGGGTTAATGCCCGCCTTGTGCAGGTTCATTCACATTTCCTATTCAATTTCATTGAGAAGTGAAAAAAAGAAAGTAGATTTGAAATTGTAATTCAGATTTCATTTTAAACTGCTTATCTCTGTTCGTCTTCTGATTAAACATAATTTTTTTGGAACCAAAATGTCACGTTATCTTTATGACCACACGCTCCATCAAAGCAGTAAAAGCTTGAAGGTTTACTGCAAAAAGGGTTCCCCTTACTGGTGTCTCAGTGTACTACAGCACTCAGATCCCCTTTACAGCTTTAAACCACTAAAATCATTTAACCAGAAGCAGCTGCTGGCTGTGTCTTGATCTGGGGACCCCTCGGGCAGTCTTTGTTCAAGGCTTATGTGGATGTTTAACAAACATATGCCAAACCATCAATAAATACTGGCTACTGGTTGCTGGATTTGCAAGTGTCTTTATGATATTTGATCCTTTTCCATCGGAGGGACATATCTGTGTGTGTGTCAGCACACATTTTGTGCTAAGATCCCAATCGCAGTATTTACAGCTATAATACAGACACATTATAGTTATATAGGATGGCTGAAAGATTTTATTGGCGTTTACATAGAGGGGCTACAAAAATGACTGAGTGACAATTATTTAAGTCATCCCATAAGTGCTGCTGAAGCCATTATCCCCTGACAGTCTGCACAGAGGATTCCAAAACCTCATGGCTGCACAGAGAGGGTGCTTGCCAGAGCAGAGAAGGTCAACTTCAGCAATGCATTTTGACACTGTCACACAAAGAACCCCACAGGGCAGAGCTCAGCAAATGGAGCTGTACAGCTAAACCTTGAAGAGTGGATCCCTTGCTTAAAACAGCTCTACCAAAAATGAGGTGAATAATTTAAATCCTGAAAACTCAGTATTTTCCATGGCTAGTCCCAGTCTACCTTGCCAGAATGAAGAATATCCTATTTGTTTTTATTTTAAAAAGGCCAGAAGAAACACACTTCTGCTTTCCATTTGGAACATTGGAAGAAATCTTCCTCCATTTCCCATGGCATGCAACTAGGCACTTAACACTGAATTTTTTTTTCTGCTGGTATGGGCACATCTATAATACACAGAGAGCACAAGGTGGAATGTCTTTAGATACTCACCTTCACACTGAAGGCATATTAGTAACCTTAATCTGCAAGGCTGAATAAATATGGCTCCTGCAGTCATGTCAAGGGCTTAGAAAAATCTCAGGTGCCCAGGCTAAGCAGGCTCCTCAGTGAGTTCTACCATCACAGGGTTAGGCTCAGCTCTGACAGTGACAGGGGCTGTGCTAGAGGGTGAGATGAAGGATGCACGCTGCCCATCAGCACTGGGGGCAGAGCTACAGCTTCTCCACACACTTCCTCTCACACACATTATTTGCATTTGCCCCCATGCTTACTCCCTGCTGCACAGGCAGATGTACTTTCACTGGCTGTCTGAAAGTTGGCTTGACAGAGAAGGCTCCTTCCCTGACAAGTGCTCTCCTGTGGCTGGGGTGCAAACAGCTCATCTTGACATGGGGTCTCCTAAATGATTACTGGATTGCAACAAAATAATAAAAACCCTCTCAGAACATAGCCCTTTAGCATCTCCCCCACACTGTCCACACTCAGGTCTGTGTCCCAGCGCAGGCACAAGTCCCAAAGGTCATCCCCAGACAAGCAGCTCCCAGGACACCAAAGAAGAAAAAAGTGAGTGTAGCAGGGCTGAACATGCTCCAGCACAAACCTCCTGCACCACAGCTAAGCCTGGCTCTTGCTAAGCAGTGAGAGGCTGTTCCTACCCTGATTACAGCCCATGCCAGAGTCCTGACGAGACCACAGGGCTTCCTGGGACTCCACTGTCACATCAGGCAAAGGTAGACAGATCCAGGAAACCTTTGCTGCCCAGACATCCCTTGATCAATTATCACAGGGCTCATGGTGTAACACCCCTTGCTGTGGTGGGATTCTCCCTTTTAAGTCCCACCTGCAGGTTTTTAAGACTCTCAACTACGAGTGTTGGGTTTGGAGGCTGCATTTTTTAACCATTACCAGACTGAATAGAGAGAAGACATTCCACAATGCCTATTTGAAGTATTTTTTTTGTCAGGCACCAGAGGAAGATTCAGTGAATATAGTACCCTGTTAACTACCAGGTTGGGATTCAGAAAGTTAATGGAAAATGTATTCAGAAAGTACACGTAACTTCTCAGTTACACAGCATCCTAAAAGTCACATTCTTATGCAAAGCTATTAAACTGTAAATTTCTGACCATTTTTGAGGATTTCCTCATCATTGTATGAGGTCTAATGGCACTGGAAATTCATAGTGGGCTTCTAATCAATTCTCAGGCTAAATGCAGTGGAAGCAAGTCATAATACTAGAATACTGCTATGAAATAAACCAAAGAACAACAGCCTGATGCTTCCTTCTCAGTAATTATTAGTGTTACCACTTTTTTTACCTGTATTTTCAGGCAAAAAGATGAAACTTCTAAGACTTCTTTAGAATCTTATATCCTCTACTGCAAGAGCTAATCTAAATGAGAGTGTTGTCAGGAGATTCCCAGGTCAGCTCTCAAGAGAATCAAAACTCACTGAAGTAATATTTAATTTAAGGCTGAAAAGTCTTGAATTATGGTTGGTAGAAAAAGTTAACGTGTTACTGTTCCCTGGCTTGCTTTCAAAGGAAGGAGAATCTGTTCTACAAATGGCCAAGAGTATGAAGTATCTGTCTGGCCAGGATTTTCATTGTAACTAATTTAGGCATCTGCTTTTGATGATGCCTTTTTGGGCTGTTGTGGGAAGCATCCTGCACTAATAATCATGTATGCCATTTTTGGCAGTAGGCCTGTTTCCTTAATTAAAGTAATTTCATTCATACAATCAATAAACACACATTTCCTTCCTAAATATATCTTGAAAAAATGTTAATTTAGATAGAGTAATAGAGTATTTGGCCATGCTATAATAATATTAAATCAATATTTGAAGGAGATTAGGGAACATCAGTGAGAATATCAATATCTTCACTAATGGATTAATAGTTCGTCACATACTTAACAATAACTTAAGAAAAAAAAATCCATATTTAAGCTATGTAGACCAACTAACAAGGAAAGTCTGGATTAAGGCTGCTTTTTGGTCCCAAATCTAAACCACCCGTGAACACATAAAAGCAGAACAATAAATTAAGTTTACTTTGGTATGTAGGACTTTCTAAATCAGCTTCTTAACATTGTTTGCAGTACATTTTATGCTCTCGAGTACTTTAAAAAAATGGCATGCTTTATTTCTTATTTTCATACTTAAAACTAAGAAGTTTAACTACAGGATTGAACACCACTCTAGAATTCCTTTTTGAGAACTGCTCAAATTCAGGTTAGACCCCCACCAATTTACTTCAAAAAGCACTTTTCTCTAAGCAGAAGGAAAGGAGTACAATTAGCTTGTTCCTGCTTACCTTTTCCTGGCACTTGGCCCCTTCCCCGTGTGATGAAGCAATGAAGGTCTGTGTGTTTGGGAGCTACCAGAGCACCTCATGCGCAGTGTCAGGATGGGCAGCTCCATAGGGCTGCTCTTCAAACCACCCCACCTCCATTCTAGCAGCATTTCTGTCAGAGGTGATCTCCTGTATCCCCACCCAGCAAAGTCCTCTCTCTTGATCTCAGATTTGAAGACATAAAAACCTGACTATTGATGTTATGCTTGGCCTGAAGCTCTGCCTTTCATTCCTCCATGGCAGAGAAGCTCAGAGAAATCTTTCACCACAGCAGCCAGGGTGGTGGAGACAAGCTTTCCAGAACTGGGAGAAAAGGGAGAGAAAAAGGTCCCTGAGTGGAAGGAAAAAAACCCTGTAGTCCCCAACTGCGAAGAGGTGATGAGAGATAGCAGTGCAGAGCCACATTCTGCATGATGAAATCTCTTACTGCGTTCTCTGGTTTCACTGAGTGGACACAGCAAGGCTTGATGTGATGTGGGCATCACACTGTGTTCTTGCCTGGTCCTTCTCTCTGCTTCATTTCTCCCTGCACACATGCACTGTGAGCCCCCTGCATCTCCAGCCATGCAGAGCTTCAAACCCCGTGGGGGTGGCAGCTTTAAGGCTGGCTCATGAGGAACTTTTCAAAGTAAAATTACAAAATATCCAGCCATGCTGAGTGATGCTTGGATGCCCTCACCTGAAAAGTGAAAGTGGAAGGAGTTACATGGATAGGGCTACCCTATCAGCATGTTCCTGAACTCAAAAGGATGTTTTCAAAGCACATTGCTATATTAAGGAAAAGGAATAAAGCATGATCAGCATTAGAGACTCCCAAGTACCCATTTACCTTTATTGAAATGTGGTGTGATTTTGGTTTTTTGCGTGTTTTCTTAAATTAGTGTTGGAGGGTAAAAGGCATTACATGGCTGGGCACCTCTTTCTTGCCTTGACTGAAGGGATCAATGCACAGAATAAGACTCTAGACTTATTGGCTTCACCCAGTGTGAGTAGTTGGTCTCCTTTTGAGGTTCTCTCAGCAGTAGTTCCATACACAGGAAAATAGTGAATGGCCTGGGATAAGCAGCAGTTCAGCTCTTGTCCTGTGGTGCAGATTTATTGTATTTTTGGCTGACTATAGAAAATAGTCTAGTTTAGAGTGTTTATAGGAAGCTATCAGAATTTCTTGTTGTGTATAATTTTCATTTATTTGGAAATTAATATAGTCCGCAGTGTATATAAATTTCACAAATATAAAGCTGGCGAATACATAGCACATGCTCTTGAGAAATACTGTGAAAGTCTCCCAAGGCTTGTTTTTTCCTCCATCTAAAATCTGCATTGAAGGAAGCATCTGGTTGCCACTCTTAAATCTCAGAATGATTCAGAAATGACCCATTTCTCATTTCCAAAAAGATGACTTAATTCTATCTGTGTGTTACTGCATAGTGGGCATAAATCCCCCAATCTCTTCCTACTTATATTATTGTAAGTCAAGTGACTTCAGTGCAACTAATCCTGATTTACATCAGTGTAAGCCAAGAGAGACATAAGGGCTCTAAATTTCCTCACTGTTTTTTTTTTTCCTACAGTATTTTCTCCTTCTGATAGTTATCCATTAGCCTATAAATCTCAGTAGTCCTAAACTCATACAGCTCATTAATTTTTGAAGTGCTTTGGCCTATTTTTAGCAATATACTTGAGCCAACTCTGGCAGTCATATCTCCTGATCCCAGGAGAAGATGCCAGTCAGAGGAATTTAGTCTCAGCTTTATGGCCATGCAGGACCATCCCAGTAAACTGCTCTGATGCCTCACTGCACGTCTTAGGGGTGCCTGAGCACTTGCTCAGTAGTGTAATATTTGAACATTTGCATTCACAGCTTCTGTAACTTCTGTCCTTAATAAAAGTTACCAACTCAAACCCCCAGTCTCCAGCATGGTACCTATAAATATTCTTGAGGGAAAGCAGGAACTCCCATAGGTTTCCAAGGAACTCACCCCCTTCCTAACTGCTCCCCAGATAACATTTTGACACCTGCTAAGTGGAACAGGTACCAGATTGAAGCTGGAGCAGCAATGTTAATCAATCCAATATCAGATAAGAGATTGTTCAATACACTACAGAGAGAAAACAGAGTTTAAGGATTTCTCATCCACACTGTACCTGGGGAATCAAATGACATACTCATGAAACAAAACATTAGAAACATGGTATCACCAGAATGGTTTGCCCTGCCTCATCAAGCCTTAACGTTATGATTTTAACTTAGGTTCAAGGGGTTTAGAGAGTTGATAACCTTCTCTTCAATTGTTACAGGGCACTGTATTTGCATCTAATAGTTGTTCATTAAAGAGTGGCATCGCTAGAGATTTACTGGTTTAAAAATCCTGGCTACTTTGATCAATTAACAAGTATAACACCCCTGTTCAGCCTTCCCATGTGTATAAACTTCCCTAAAGTGTCAGCTGTGGGAACTGATGTTATTTTTGTACAGGAAACCAAAGTTACTGCATAGCAAAACACCAGCCTTGCATCCCTCTGCTTATAAATTTCTAAATTATGTGGTAATTTGTATTTACACAGTTTACATGTTTTCTACCACTTGAATGATTTAAAATAATATTTCAAAGCATTCTTACAGCTCTATTGCTTAAACCTTTTCAAATGCTGAGATAAAATTCCTTTAAGATGGAATATACTTTATCATTCTTTTGCCATCAGCACACCATCACTGAATTTAGAAAGCATTATTCCCTTTCTATAGTGAAGCATAAGAAATTAAGTGATTTGTCTCAAATCATACACCAAGCAGTAGATGTACATCCAGGAATTGAGTTCGGAATTCTTCATTCCCCATTCTTCTAATGCAAGTGGCATAGTATGATAAGGACACATATTTTAGCAATGTAATCTTTCCATACCATTTTGCTTAAAAATAATTGTTCATTTTGTCTTTGCATAGCTTTGCTATTGAGTGATGTCTGCTACATTTCTACTCCTGAGACATTTGCCTATCACCTGCCATGATAGGAAATTAAAACTGTATTTATAATTTGCAATATGCTTCAGGGCTTCTGTGGATCAAAGGTACATTGGAAATGGAAACCATTTCATAATTTTAACTGAACAGCTTAGCTTCAGAGTTGTTTCTCTGCAAGTAATAAATTAGCATTTCCTCTTCCTCTTGCTGTCTTTTGGTCTCTGCTATCTTTAATGTGAATTTGCAACTGTCAAAATGAATAATATGCAGCATCAATTTAAACCCTGCTTTTCGATAAGTTCAGCATAATAGTTTCACTTTGTCTCGATTCTGTTGATTGCTATTAAATTCTGGATTGTTTTAAATTCCTTGAGAACATCTTGGAAGTATCAATTATAAACTGTAGGCATTTATTAGAATTCAGCTTGAGGTAGAACACTCATTTGGATGGAAATCTTTTCTTTCTGTCCTTTGCACTAAATACAGAAGAGGTCAAGGAAATATAATTTGCTATTTAAGAAAGTAGAATGTTTAAAGAAGAAATGTTATAAATTATTTTAGAGATTAGAAAAGAGATAAAGGAACTTCCAAAAAGAGCATAGATGGAGATGAAGAACTACACACAACTTGCTTTATGGCCATCTACACAGTTCATGACTGGTCAAAGACATTGGAAGAATTTGATTGATGTAAGATTTGAAAGCATAAAGCTCATAAAACTCTACTCATTCACAAAACAAACTTCCCTCCAAGTTGGAAATGGAAAATGAAGTATCAATCCTTGCAGGTCAAAAGATTTCTATAATGATATGGTTTACAACACACTTCTTAAGAAACTTCTTGTTTCTGCAGGACTGCGTGTCCTAGTGGGTCAGAGCTGGGAATGCAGTTTGACAGTAAAACCCTGCATAAGTCCTACCCCCTTTTTCTTTTAAGTATTTCTTATTCCAAATGTTTATTGATACTCACAATAAATAGCAGCATACATAGTTTTTCTCCACTGACACAGACACTTTTCACAGCCTCAGCTATTTATACAGCATTGGATAAAAAATATCCTTATCTCTCTGCTTTACAAAAAATGAAATGCTTGTATCACTGAGATCAATATCAGGAATGGACTGATAAAATAATGCCTAGAAATAGATTAGTTGGTCTAGAACTAAAAAAATTGGAATTACAATTCAGACTGGATGATATTGAAATCTTGTTGGCTGTTCATTCAAGAGTATGGATGATTCCATAAGATCATCTGGAGAGTGTTTACAGTGTGCTTGATATATATTCACATTTTTTTACATCTTAATTGTTACTTTATATATTCTGTCTCTACAAACCATCCAATATGTTAATTTCTATCTGAGTTGTATGCAACTATTAAGCAACCATTATTTAGACCTGATGAAGATATTAATTCTTTTAAATCCTGCTTTTAAATTTTTCTTTGACTTCTTACACTTCAATCTAAACATTGTATTTTCTATTAATTATTCTTATTGAAGTAATCACTAATGTTGATAAACTGATTACTAAGTCTGCTTGATTAAAGCTCAAATAAGAACCAAATTGCTACCAAATGTGCACTGGCTTCCATTTTTAATTTTTGTTTCAAGGACAATTTCAACCAGGAAGATTCTCTAGCGCTAATAGGAGTCTTGAGTTTTTTACTGCCCTGATCTGGAGCAATACCCTGTGTTATTTCCTCCAGACCCATAAAAACGAAGGGTACAGCCTCAGCTTCTAGCCAGCTTCATCTTGGCCTTGATTCCAGTGTTGCAGGTGAAACTTCATTATATACCTGGACAGTTATTTGTGCTGGAAATTACATGTCTAAACTATCTGGTAGAATCACTGATGTAACCTTTGGCACAGGTGAAATCCCAGCATAAATCAATCATCTGCAATATGATTAAAATGCATGTACCTGAACATCAGTTCTTAATACATGGTAATATTTCCAAATAAACAACGCATTCAGCAGGGAAAGAGAATAGGGAATGTTCATGCCAATGAAGTATGTCAACTCAAGGAAATGCATAGACATGAGATTTAATCGAACTGGGAAAAAAGGGGTGAAATATGATTACAGTTTCAGAACCTCAAAGCCCATAAGATCAAAGGGATAATATACAAATAATATATAATTGTAGGTTTAAATGAAGAGAGATGGAGAGCAGAATGATAAAGAAACTAAAAGTACATGGTAGAATATAATCTTTTGCCCAAAGTGCTATATAAACATCTCAGTTCCAGTTTTAATCTCTCTCATCCTGCTATCCACAGTCTTTATTGGTTTTCCTATCATTTATTTATTCCATCTCAGTTTTCCATTTCCCCCCCTTCTTTCCATTCACATGTTTTTAACCTTTAGCCCTTGACTACAGCACAGTAAGTCTAGTGTGGCATCTATCATATCTTTTTTATTTTAAAAAGTCCTTCTGAAAACTAACATTGAGATTCCCTTTCTTTTTTCTTTCAGAACAGTAAGTTGAGAGGATTTCTGGAGAGGCTATTCCATTATCAAACTGAGCCAACTACCTTAGATGGAAGTGGCTAAGTAAAAATGGATGATTCGTAAATAGCTGTGCACGCACACAATTCAAATCTGGGGCTTCCTGCGGTGATGGTATTTATTGTTTTCAAATCTAAGCATTCCTGCAATGAATAGTGAAGCCAGGAAACTGAGCTTAAAAAGTCATTTTCATTTTGTCCACTTTTTTGCCAGACAAGTTTGGATTCTGTTTGGAGGCTTTGTGCATGGTGATAAGTAACAATTGCCTTCCCTTTTGCTTTTTTCATCTCTCTCTCCTCACGCCATCACAGGAAGCAATCAAGTGACTGGGGAGAAATGAACTAGAGGGGACAGAGTGGAAGGGTTTCCTGGAGAGACAGGGAAGACAGAAGTTGTGGTTCTACTTCCCTTCCTAGGAAATGACATTCCAAAACCACTGTGGAATCTCACCTACTTGTGAAGTGGGAAACTTACTGGTGCTAGCCTCAGCCCAAACTCAGTACCTTTTAGATGGAGCCTACTCTTGTTCTTGATCTTATCCAGGACTGTTGACTTCCTCTCACCAGGAACTGAACTGAGCCCAGGCCTGGTTAAAATCAATATCAGAACATTCATGTTGCTTATGTTCCCCACAACGCTGATGGGGAAAGAGGAAAAATGGCATGTCATCAGCACCATTCAGCCAGAGAATAAGTCTGCTTCTTTATTCAGTGCCCAGAAATCCAGCTTTGCACTGACGTCAGAGCTGCAGTGAATCCCAGCATGTACTGGAAGCTGCAAGGGCTTGTAAAAGCTCCTGACTCACGAGAGCCAGGCTGTTCCCCTGGACTCTGTGGGGCCCAGACACAAACAGGGAAGCAGAACAGAAGCCTCCTTGCAGGCTTCCTGATATCTGCACCCCACAGCCAAGCCAGATAAAGCCACTGAGAACACTTTGTGGGTAAAAGTTGGGTTTATTGGGTTGACATGACACAGTCCACTCTGTTTTCCATGGAAAAGACTACAACTGGAAACTGAGCAGAGAATTACACAGAGCTGTAATCACTGCCTACACTACACAACATTCATCATTGCTGTTGAAGACTGACTGGGACCATAATAAATACATGACTATTTGATATATGTCCTCAAAAAGGTCATCCAGAAGCATATCCTGGGATGCCCCCCCTGGCATGAAGTGTAAGACCAGCCAAATTGTTTTAAGTCACCAGTATATTTTTAGAGTTCATTTAAAGCATTTTGTCATGTATGTTCTCTTTTGCAGAATGATACATCACCACTGACAGTCAGTGCATACTGTTTTCATAGCCTAACTTTCATAAATATTATGAACAAATATCACAGTGGTATTGTTATAATGAATTACAGTGATGTGTTTCTTGAGAAAGTGCCAATGACTGGTTTATATCCTCTGTGATGTTACTGTCATAAGAAACGTGGCACAAATCTTTTCCCAAGGTTCAGCAGTATGTTTAGGGCAATAATGCTACACATTTTTTCTTCTTTAAACAGTTCTCTGAACCTTGATGTACAGCCTTTTAAAATTTTATTTTAATACGGTCAATGATCTAACAACACTTATTATGTTTGAAGTTGCTTTATTGTAATCTGGAAATAATTTTCGTCTGACTCTCACCAACAGCCAAACATAATAAAAGATGTGTAAGCCAAATAATGTTACACAGAGGCTCTCAGGACCACATGAGGTTCTCATACAGTTGTACAGTCCTGCAGTATCATAGTGCAGCAGTATAAGCAAAAAAGCAAGCATTGAGGTCTTCCCATGTGCTGGTAGCTTATCTGGGAGGGCAAGAACATTTAGCAGTGCTGCAGAGAACCCTTACCAGGTTTCTGTCCTCACCCCTGTCCATTAGAGGCGGGGTGTGAGCTGAGCTTTCCCTGGGGGTGTCTTGCTCCCAGTCCCTGGGCACTCCCTATGCACAAGGACTCGTGCCTTCCCAGCCCCCTACAACCTTCCCAGATGAACCACTTCCTTTAGAAACGATGTGCCAGCAGGCACCCTTAGGAAGACAAGGCTGGGTGAACACGAAATTCATTTTTAGAAGATCTGTAGCAGGGAAAAAATGTCATATGTTTGCCAGCTGCTTGTCCTGATACAGGCTTGTAGTTGGAGCTATTAAAAACACAGGATTTTTAACTTTTTCTCTTTCGTGGTTTTTAATCTAGCCTACCCTGTGAGAACAATAGTTCATTTAACTCCAGCTGTGTTCCACCACATTCATTTCAATAATGTTTGCTCTACTGAACATACAGAATTAAGCACCTGTGTGTTCTGAAGTGGCATAGATACTTTGTCTTAGGCCCTCGAAAGTAGTTCTGCACAAAAATACACTAAGGGGGAATTATATGCAAATATATATCTGGCCATGGCTGAAATGGCATTATTTGCTAACAGATTCACTGCACAGTATGGTACATGTTTTTAAGCATACAGAATAAGATATACTAGCAATTACCTTTGCAACTTTGTAACTCTACCAAACACATTAAATGCTGCCTTCACAATAGTAACCCATCCATAAGAAATTCTAAATGCCCTCTTTAAGCATCCTGAGGAGTTTTGGATCTCACAATGCTTCCCATGTGAAGATATTTCTCTCGTTAAAGAAATCAAACCCCCACCCCCCCCCAAATGAAATGCAAGCAAGAATATTTCCAGAATAAAGAGATCAAAAGTAGTGAGTGAAAACAAAAAACTCTTTGCCTAAAAGAACGAAATACCCTAAGGGGCCCAGAGCCACATTTTTTTAATGTGACAGGTACTTAGAAGTGTAATTGATGGGGCAGTTAACATGGCTCTTGACCAAAACAGCTCATATGCAACATCAATGTCACATTTATAATGTAGCAAAAATCATGCTAATATGTATTCCACGAAAACACAGCTACTTCATAAAATAGGAGAAAAAAGATCCCTGATGTTAGCAAATATATTCAAAGTTTAAGTGTGACAGAGTGTGTTGTTATTTCAGATTCTTTCTATAAATAGACAAGGAATAAACTTTCAAAAGCTCCCTCTTTTCTGTTGCATTAGGCTGTGCTACCTTTGCTACAAATGCGACGAAAGAAATTGTCTGTACTTCAGGTTTACAGTGGAAACCAATTGCCTCCCACACCGGGGAGAGGGACGACCAGGCCATTTATCAAAAATCACTCATGCCTAAAGCCATGGGTCACTTTTCAAGCCAAAGGATAATAGTTTTTCCTTTCAACTGCAAATTCCAGTCTAGACATGCTGTAGGATGCTTTTTGAAATGTCTTTTTGGTTAAAGTGTGCTCCAGTGTCAGTTACTCTTGTCTGAGGCTTCTTTACATGAGCCCAGAGCCACCTGCCATCCACAGGCAGTAGGAAAGCCTGAAGCAGATAGGCACAGGAGCTCCTCAGTGCTTGATTTTTTTGCAGGCTGGTGTTCACTGACTATCTGACACCTACAGCACTTATAATTTATATATATATATATATATATATACATATACATAGATGCATAGGTATTATTTTACCTGGCATGTATTGTTTACTACACAGGTTTGATGCATAATGAAGCAGAGGAACAAAGAGACACATATTCACAATGAAGGTGTGACTCTACAGGTATTCTGTTTGCTCTCACAGGGTGTGGTAAGCTCCAGAAAAACGAATGGAAAGAGTTGCTGCCACAAGATACTTAGAGCCTGGCTCTGTCATCAAACTACACAAGCTGCAACTTGATAGTCTCTCCTGACAATGTTAACTGGTTGTCTTATATCACACAAGAACTTCGGGCACACCATAGTGAAAATTAATCTTAGTAACTATCTGTAGCCCTCTGAGACAGCTTGCTACTAATTACAAAGCTTACATTTATTACAGGTACATGGGGTCACTGTTGACATTTCAGCTCTTAATGGCCTTTCTTCAAGTACACACCAGAGCACAGCATGTCTCTGTTGTTTAGTGCCATGCAGACCTCACACTGCCAGTGGAGCCAGCAGCAGCCTGCAGTGACAAATTCGCTAGTTGTGATCAAAGTTCCTACTGTATCCTAACAGCTGCTACAGAGAAAAACATCAGGAGTGAGGACTCAGTTGTTCTTTACCAAATGACTTCCAAAAGTTACAAACTGCAGCACACTACCTGCTGCCTGCAGGCAGTTTGAGGTGGCTAAGTGTGAGTCACCTGAAGGCAGTGCATTTTCCTCAACTCTGCAAAGCAGAGCCAAGGTACACTAAGACACTGCAAGCTCCCTCTGCCACATTTTTCTTCCCTCTCCTATGGACTATAATCTCCAGAAGCTGTCAGTCCTGCAATTTGTGTGAACTAATTTCATTGAAAGATAGCGAAACAGATTCTACCTTAGAGTAGCTCATCTCTCCAGGCTACATACCAGTTAAACTAACTGTCTATTAAAAAAAACAAAAAAGCCCTCAGATACCAGCACATGGTAGTCGTAAATATCAATTTATGAATCATGACTAGCTCAAAAATATGAATAAAGATGAAAGTAGTGAAAACAGTGACTGAAATCTTTATGACTGAACATTCTGAATTTGAATGGTTATGATTAATGGGGGTCACATTTTGTCCCTTGTAAATAGTTGAGTAATTGCTGTAAATCCATGAAAATATTCTCAGAAAGTGAAAGGTTTTAACACAAACATCAACCCACACGGGAAATGTGCAATGTATTACTACAGAGCTGTTCAAAATCCAAATTCTTTACAGCCTGTGGTATGACAACACCACTTTCCCTTCAGTTTCTGGCATCATCTTTCACTTCACCCAAACACAATCACAAAACATGGCAAGGACATCTCCAACTTTGTAAAAATTATTTAAAAAATAGGCACACATTCTTGGCTACTGTGACTTTTTACTTTTAAAGAAATGTAGTCACTATGTTTACAGCTCTAATAACATCACTAATGTATCAGCTAATAAATGCTGGGGCCAAAATAATGGTGTGAAAATGGTTTGAGTGTTTGAATAGCAATACAAATGTAATGTCTGCACTGAGTTTCATTTGGTTAGAGAGCATGAGACAACTTAGATTTCTCTATCACAAATGGGTCCCTGTTTGTGATGTCATACTGATGTCACACTCAAAAGACGATCAAACAATCCACAATGGGGAGAAATGAAAAGTTCCATTTGATGTGTCCTTAGAGCTTGGAGACTACTTCTGTGCCCGGCCACCCAACAAGCTGTCCCCCAGTCTGCTGGCCCTTAACCAGGAAAACTCCTTGCATGGCTTGTCATAGATCTAGTACCCATGGAAACTATCTGCTTAGGCTGAAAAAGCATTTCCCTTTTTAAAGGGGAAAAGCTTCTAAATTTTAATCTCCTGCCACCCTACCTAAAGAGTGCTCATGGGCTTTTCATGTTGACTTCATGACTAAATATTTTAGCTCAACCTCAGGAACTGACTGGTTATCCAGAGCCTCAGTGATGATTTAACATCCTCCCAGAAGTCCACATACGAGTTCTACCAACTTAAAATCTTGCAGCTCAAAACTGAAGATGCAGCAAGGTGTGTTTATCAGAGTCATTTCCATATTTGATGAATACTGCCAAGCTGTGCAAGCTACATTATCAAACTGTATCTGCCTTAAGTTAAAAATAAAACCAGCAAATGCCAGACAGGGTATAAGAATGTTCCTTGTTGCTGCATATTTACTCAATCAGCTCTGCAGACAGGAGCATAAATGACCCACAGGGAATATCTTTCAGCTGTCAAGCAAAACTCAGTTTGGTTTACTGAAGCACCAAAGGTTTTTATGTTCTGAAAGCCCTTTTGTCTGCAGAGACTCTCCTCTCATGAAAATCTGAGAACATTTGCATTGCTTTTAAACCTCTTCAGAGACTTTGTGTTTTATGCTTCCAGTATGGATAAGGAACATAAGTTTTCAAAGTAAATCAAAAAAATTCTTTGGTTAGCAATGGAAATACATTTTCATTCAAAGTGACACTGTATTTTTTTTCCTCAAAGAATACTGTCCAAATTTTATCCCTTGACTTGTTTTCTTCATCTGCCTTGAAGAGATTTGCCAAAATTTTACCAAAAATGCTCCTTTTCCTACTGAAAACTGGGACACTTCCCCTTTTCTCTTGTTATTTGAAATATAGTTTTTTAAAGAAGGACACTTTCCTCCTCAGTATCCTCTGACAATGGTGAATCTAACTTTCTGCAGAGATTCCTTGAATGTATCTTTCCCTCAAGCCTGCTACTCACACCAGGTAAGACAGGCTGATCAGTAAATAACTAAACATCCCTGAGTCAGTGACTCCTGGTCAACACTGCACAAATACTACGGCTTAAAACTAGAAAAAGAGAGAAGGCTAAATACATCTAGTTTGTGACTATTCAATTTCAAGGAAAAAAGAAAGGCTTTTCAAAAATTAACAATTATAAAAAAGTAAAACCCAATATCCCCTTTCCCTTCAAAAAATTAAAAAATCAAAGGGTTATTTCAAAAGCCAAGAAGTCTATATAAAGCCTACAGAATGAAATACACTATACTAGAAATTTAGGTAATGTGTGTGACACAGAACAAGAAGAAAACAAAGCAGTCCAAACTCCCTCTGCACAGATGGCTCAACTGGAAAACAAAGGAATCTTTCAAAGACAGAAGACCAGCATTAAAAAAAAACCCAAAACAACAAAACCACCAGATAGCTTTCTGAAGTGAGGACAGAAAAATCCCATAAAATAAAGCAGCTCAAATGTAAACAGGAAATAAGGAGGACTAAAAAAGAATTTGAAGAGCAACTTGCAAATGATGCTCAAACTGATAGTAAAACTTTCTTTGAACACATCAAAAGCAGGAAGCTGTCTTGTGATTAGTGGGACCAGTTGATGACAAAGGCATAAAAAGGATGATAATACCACTGCAGACACTCAGTGAACTATTTGTTTCCACCTTTACTGCTGAGGTTGTTCAGGACATTCTCAAGCTTAACATACTAATTGTAGCATACAGGTAAAATTTTTCTTTTAAATTTGTAATGAAGTTGAAGAAGATTTAGAGAAGACCAATTAAAATCATCAGGGGGATAGAGCAGCTATCTCCTACACTACTAGACCAATAGTCTAGGACCCTTCTGTTGAAAGGGGAGAGCTAAAAAGGAGGTAATGTCGCAGTTTACCATATCAGAAAAAAAGTGAAGAGCTGAATGCAAGCAGAATGAAACTGAAAAAATCCTGCAATACTTGAAAAAATAGTAGAGGACATTAAAAAACAAATACTAACAGTAGACTGATTTAATTAGAATGATAGTACTTTCCACAGTGAGTAGTGAGCCTCTGAAACTTTCTGCCCCAGGAGGCTGTTAGCATCAACAGACAGTATCAACACTTCAAGTGAGAATGAGGTAAGTTTATGGGAAACGTGTCCATGAACACTACTAAGACTATGCAGGTATATGGCCCTGATATCTGTAATACACCAGCAGAGATGCTGACAGAACATGAGAAGACACCACAGAAGTGACCAAGGTTGCGTGTTATCCCTAAAAGCCTCTCCTACTGCCTCTGCTGGAGGCAGAAGCAGGCTGGACTAATCACTGGTTTCCTGCAGTCAGGCATTTCCCTTTTATGAAATTTTGTCCAGCTTCTGCATCTCAGCTGGTGTTGTGTTGTTTTTGATTTCTCAGTCAAACAGTCCATCCTGTAACAGGCTGTGTCATTTCCATCCTTTCCAACAGACTGTCATCACTCCAACCGCTCAGGTACAGGTGTTCTTCTGTGGCTGATGTGTGAGAGAAGTATGAATGATTCATAAGAGTATATTCCAAACCAAAGTGATGTATAACATTCCACAGCAGCAGTTACAGAGGGAAAAACCCCTTGGTGTGCTGTAGATTTAATTCTCAACATCTAATACTTCTATTTTAAATAAAGGGGGCCAGAAACATAGGAAACATGTTTAGAAAATTGTATGAGCATTGATTAACCAGGGCATTGCAGAAGTTAGTAACCTAGTGAGACTGATTCTAGGAGTAATAGGTAAAAACATAAAGGAAAAGCTGGGGAACATTGGATCACGGTTAAAAAGGAAATGTAGTCTTCTGAAAAGCAGTTTCTGTGGCTTCTAATCTACAGTGCTGCGAAGTGTTCAACAGCAGCCAAAATTACCAAAAAGATTAATAACTATCCTAAAGGGATTGTAAATTACATCACACTAACAGAAGCCACTTGGACATGGTCATTAGTACAAAAAATAATGCAACAAGCAGCAGCACCCCCACTGTCCTTCACTAACAATCAGAGGAAACAAACAGATTCCTCAGTGCACATGCACCAGACTCCCATCTGGAATATCCTGTACTTCCCTTCTCCTCCAAGTCTGATGAAAGGTGATAACAGATACTACAAATCATCAGCACAAGCTCACTTATTGGCTCAATGGAAATTCTGTGCAAAAAGATGTTGACAACAGTATCCCAACCATCTCTTTTTCTGATTTGTTGGTGCAGTACAACATACAATCATCAGAGAGTTTTACAACCATTGCAATTGTGTTTTCTATTTATAACTACTGGAATGTGAATTTATGGCCTGTGAAAGGCTTTAGAGTTCTGACTGACAGACTGAGAGCCTTTTTATTTCATAGACACTACATGATTTAATAAGCAAGAAATCAGGAAGCTGATTCTAAGAAATGAACCTCCAGAAAGTATTTTTCAACCCGAAGACAACCATACTAATAAGTCTGAGGTTATCCTCTTCATGTTGTTATGCACAGATGCACATGTGTTGCTGTACAGAAGCACAGCAAGTTGCAGGGTTTATACAGACTCCTAGAAGGGAGAAAGTGTTGGAACAGCATGCTGGAAGGCAGCTGAATCAGAAACCCACCATAAGAAATAAATGACTTTTCAAAGGGAGCATAATACATGCTTTTACTAAGGACCATTTATTAGGGACTAACACATCGTTTATTTTGAGTGCAGCTTTGGAAAAAAAAATTGCAAAGGCCAGTATGGTTAAATCTGAAGATTAAATTACTAGTTTGGAATTTTCAAAACATACTGTGCTAGTTTAACCTTGCTCCTCCTAAAGTCAAGAACAGATTTTTCCAATGATTTTAATAGGAAAGGAACTAAAGCAAGCAGAGCTATTCCAAAAGTTCTGCCATGGAGGTACTCCAGCTTTCCTCTTTACAAGAGTATTAGTTACATTTTTATGTGGATATCTAGACAATCTGGGCTGTAAGAGCAGGCTGAAGAGAAAGGTCTTATTAGCCCAGTGGGTTTGGGGGTTCAATCAGACTTCTGAATATTTTCCTGAATTAACTTCATATAAGAATTTAGAGATGGGTCACAACTTTCTAAATGCAAAAGCTGTTGACAGAATTACACTGTTCAACTTCAGAAGCTCTCAATAAATGCTATAAGTGTCAAGGTTTATACCTGCACAGGCTTTCCAAGAGCCTGAAAAACATTGATACATTTAGTCTAAAACACCTCCATACTGGACTATATCCATGATCACCTCCCCCACGTCTTTAACACACATGAGGAAGGCAAAAATATAGAGGCTGTAGCAAAGAACCTACACAGCTGATAGAGTCACACCACATGGAAATCTGGGGCCACTCAAGCCATTCTCCTGCAGGAAAAGGGAGAAATAAGGGAAGTGGTGGTGAGGAAAATAGTGACCAGTGCAGTTCACTGCTAGAAGATACCTTCCTGTTTGAAAACCCTAGGGTTCCAGGTTGAAAGCCAGCCAAGCATAATTATTGACGGATGAAAGGAAAACACTTAGCCCTTGGAGGCAGGAAGGGTCTGAAACAGCCTGGACAGTCAAAAAAAAAAAAAAAAAAAAGTGGGCATGAAATAATAACTGGAGTCTGGCCCCATTTTACCCAGGCAGTGTGAGGTCCACCTAATTCCAGCTGTATCACAGTTAGGGGACTGCCACCTGAACTGGCTATCCATCTTGCCTTTAGCATTAATAGAAAGATCAAGACACTGCCAGGGTGCTCCTAGTTCATCCCTCAATTTCAGAACATCTTCCAGGACAACCAAATGCAGGAAGCTGATGACATAAAACCCACCCTTGGGAGAGTGACCTAACAATTATTTTAAGATGGGGCAAGTTTTCAATGAATAATAGACCTCCATTTGGCTCGACTCAGGTCTGTCTGTGGTCCAGACAGCAGAGAGCTGTACCATCTGTAGCTGCATTGCACTCACACAAGTGTAATTCCTGGTTTTGTGCCATCTCCAGTGGACATCTATCAGAATTCCAGTCCCATTTGGTCTCACATACACCACAGAAGTTGATAAAATAATGTCATGTTTTATAAAGAGCATACAGATCCAGGGTTTAAAATGACTACAGGAATTTTAAAGGCGGCATTTTTACAGTTAGATTTTGCTGCTTAAGTGAAAGGCTGAAAAAGTTCAGTACTTAGTGTCACCAGATGCAACCTGTCCTTGAATTTGTACAGACAAACTCTGCTTCATACCTTCAAATTTCTTCTTGCAAATTCCCTTAGTATATGAATGCCCACCACTATTCTTAATCAATTGGACACACTGCAGCTTCCTCACCCTTAACTTGAGTTGTAGAAGTCAATTAACTGTAATGACAACTTTAAATTTCTCAGAGGAAAACATTGCAATGATTTTCAATGAAAAACAACTTAGAACATTTTCCAAAATAGCAAACAAAAATTACATCTTTCACCAGTGGGAATAAATCTTACATTTACTTCTTAGGCACAGCTTCCTTTTGATATTATGCAGAATGGAAGGACTTGTTTTCTCAGAAGCAACTTAGAAATGTCATCTAGAAGTTTCAGCAAGGTAATGATTAAAGGCACTATTAGATCTCACCTCTTAAAAAGAAATCAGTTTTAAAATTCTTCCCTTAACCTACATTTCTCCCTCTGGGCACACTACACACCAGGCTAACATCTGCACATCTGTTCTTCAAACCTGTGTCTGTCAAACGACGAAATACAGAAAATAAGCTACTGTCTAAATCAACAAGATATTGTATTACACTTCGTGGTTCCCATTAACTCAAAGCAACCAAACTCTTGAAAATGAAACCCTATCATTAATCATTGGTAATTTTACATAAAGAAGAACAATTGCAAATAAAATCTACCTAAATTAAATATTAAATATAAATATAAATAAATATTAAATATTTATTTAAAAAATAAATAAAATAAAAAATCTGAACATTTATTCAGATTGTGATTTGTGTAAGTCTTGTCTGAAAAATGCTCAAGAAAGTGATATTCAAAATGTCACAGTCTGTCTCTGAACTTCTTTGTCCTACAAAGCTCCCTTATCTTCTGCAATCTTGATCCCCTGGATGACCCTTCTATCTTACAATCTTGACAACACATCTGCTCATTAGCCATGCCTGGCTAGATGCATTTTTTGCTGTCAGTACTAGGTTGTGGGATTTTTTCCCCTGAAATGCTATCTATAACAAGGTCCCAAAAGGTTCTGCAGAAACAACCCAATGATATTAAGAGATGAGATTTAACACAAGTGTAATTGACAGGGTCAATATGCAACACTTATGCTCTTTCAGCTGTTGCTAGATGTGATCTCCACTAAGACAGGAAATAAAGAAGTAGAGGGAGAAGAATTCTAGTAAACCATCCAGAATAAATAACACTTCATGAAGGAACTAAATGCATAGCAAGAATTGGAGGCTTCTGAGCTGAAGCCACTCACATTTAGTGGTGGGTCATTGCTCCTATCTCTCAGTGAGGTCAATACATTCTTCTCTGGCCACACAAGCATCACTTTAAACTGGGAGAGGCAATGGACTTTCATGGCCTTTCAAAAGTCTGTCTGGAAGCAGAGGTTTGACAAAATCCTGTGTCTCGTGCCAGCTTGCTTGTTAAAGAGAGAGATGGTAAGTACTTTGCCTAAGACAATATCACAAAATACTATATCGATCCAAAATATTTCACACAAAAATCAGGCACTCCTTAAACATCCTAAGGCATCCAAGTGCTGTTCACATAGGCCTGTACAGTTCTGCTTGCAAAGCAAATGTTGTGTAGCTACTGATAGTAGTACATAAGTGGCATAAATACTGTGAGATACTGGGGTCTGCCCTAAAATTAACAAGTAATAGGAAGAAATGGAACTATTAGGACATATTGTGTTAATTTGTCAAGAGTCAAAGGACAGAAAAAACAGCCATCACAATCCATATGTGAATTATTCACACAGTACCTGTGGAAAACTGATATTGAAGTGTTTCAGTGTGAAGACCTGGTTTCAAAGCACACACTTCAATATTTTATTGAATTGAATTCTGGACAAGATGAATGCTGATGTTTACCTATCACCAAGAACAAAAGTTTTTTTGGAATCTCTCACACTCCAGTTCCCAAAACTTTGCAGTTACAAACATATCAACTCTGTTGTAAAAGAGTTTACATTAGAGAGTAATGGAACAGACATGTCTTAATTCAAATTAGAGCTATTGCTCCTGAAAAACATGAGACACATCCACAGCTAATACTGCCTCTCTCACTCATGGTAATTGGGATCTTCGGTGTCTACAAATGCACAGGAACTCAAGCTCACAATTTAGCTCTGCTTTCACAACTCAATTCCTATAATTTCCTGGGACTGTCCACCATAAAATAATTACATGAAATATTTCTGTCTGATGTTGTCTAGTTCTAGAAGCGACTCATATAAAATGAAACATTTAAGATTAATTTTTCAGAATTTATACCAATGATGTTTCTATTGCTTGCTCACACAGATTGAAGTCCAGTGGATGCTTTCCAGCATCACATTCTTTCCACAGACAGATTGAATAAGATGGCTTTACTGCTCTGCACACGTTTGGCATGTTCTTAGCAGCCAGAGGCACAGGAGGGAACGAGTCCTCCAGACACCATTACGCACATCCTGGAACAGTATGAATACTCCTACACTTCCTTTCATTTTGGATATTGGTCCAAACCACCTATGGCCTGCACACAGATGAACAGTGGAACAACACAAAATGACAACTAACAAGACAGAGAGGAAGTGTCCTCCCCAGTCAAACCAAATATATAAATTCACCGGTCAACACTATATTAAATACCTTAAAAAAAGAGAAAAAAAAAACCACTTAAACTTTGACTTCCTTTCATCACACTTCATGATGCTGTTTACAGTATTTTCGCATCTTACCAGGTTTTAATACACTAAGTGTGCTCAGCTACTGTCACAATGCTCAGTGTTTAACCCTACATCACCCCTGGCCCAGCACATGTGACTGCTGCCAACAGCACACACACTCAGGGAGTTTAAATATCAGCAATGAACAACGCCTGAATGTTTCCTCTCTCACTACTACAAATGCTTGCAATAAATTACTTAAAAAATATAGGCCTGATTCACCACTGCATTACACCATTTGTACACAGCTGACTTCAACAGAATTACATGAGTGTAAAAGAAGTAGGGGAGGGGTGAAGCAAGCCCTGTGTGCAGATAATTAACCATCTTTTTCATTGAAGCATAATATACTTCCTCCATAAACTGGCAACAGAAACAATCAGTGTACACATTTCATTTCAAATACAAAGTAATTTTAGGAGCTAGCATTATTGTACCATTTGAAATATTCTCTGTTCTCATCAAATGATTCCCCCTGTAATTGATGTCATAAAGAATATCTGCGTTAAGCTGTCTTCATTTCCACAGTTTTCAATCCTTATGATGATCAATTATTTATGTACAGACTAGATGAAAGGCAAGATTGTAATGACTCCAAGAGATTTAAGGGTGATATAATAAATCTTGAAAGCAGAACTCAAGTGGGTGACGGTAACAAAAGCCAGTACTGGACGATCATATTTTACTATTTTTAGAAGTTTCCCTTTTCCCCTCCCCTAAAGAGATTGCCAAAGCAGCATCTCCTCCTGAAGCCCTCCTCCTTTTGTGCTAGCAATAAACCATTTTGCCCATGAGATCCCTGTCGCCCTCACCCCTTTCAGCTTATTCTTACTTAAGGACAGTGATAAATATTTGCTTTTTCCTTTTTTAGCAGCCCAATCATTTTGGTTGCCAGGGGTACCTCACTAAGTTCCAGGGGAAATTCCTTAATCCAATTTTTTAAGAAGTCCTCCTTGTTCAAAGAAGATTAACACACCTTTATCCCACCTAATGATAACTCAGGGCTACAAGGTTTACATTTGTATCAAAACTTTCCAAAACCATCCGGTTGGCTTTGGTTCACAGCCACAACAAATAAGCCTTTTCCCCAGTCAGTATCCATATAATATGCAAATTAAAAAGGACACAGACTTCATATGATTCTTATCAGATATGAAAAAGAAATCTGGAAGAAAACCCTCAATCACTTAAAGAAATCAAAGATTTGAACCATACTTCCATCTGCCTCCTTTTCCCTCACAATTCTCTAAAAAGATTCAATGGCTAAGGGTCATCAGTATATTTTTTATGATCCATTGAACCATCAGAGAAGAAGAAATTAACTCTTCCCTAGATGAAACCAGGACACATGTCTAAGCATGTGTGTTTGGGCCTGCTTCCAAGTTTAGCTTCCAGCCACATTTAGGGACATACATCCCCATTAATTGTTCAAACAAACCAACCTACACCAAAGGATATTCTGGATTTCATAAAGACCTTGTCTTAGTCTTAAGAGTCTTCTTCATGCTTGCAGTAATTCTTTGTAGTATCTTAGACACATGTATTAGGTTTTAAAATATATTTGTAAACATATGTTGCAACTCGAACCAATGATTTGGGTAACCAGTTTTGGAGAACTGTAAATAACTTAATTTTCAAATTTGTTCTTCATTGCGTGAACCTACCCCAAGCACAGTTGTATGGTCAACTTGGACAAGAAAAACAAAGGATCACTAATTCTGCAGAGTTAAGGTCAAAATCTATGGGTGCATGTAGGACAAATTCCAAAGCCTTTAAATAATGCAAAACTCACTAGCATTTTGTTTCAACAAGCACTTCAGAATTTTATTACTTACATTAAAAAGACGTACAGTAGGTACAACTTGCAAGAGAGTATAGTAAAAAAAGTGTTTCCCATTGTAGACAAATGATGTGATTAAAAAATTACACATTTGAGGATCAAGTTTTGCAGGGAAAAAAAGGCAGTTTTCCTCAATTAAGATTCACAAAATATGGTCCTAATTGATTTGTATAACAATAAACATAGCCATGGCTACAATTAGTGACAAAGTCTTTTGCCAATTTGTTTCTTTCCCTCCTTTGGGATTTCTCCTTTTCATAATACACTTGCAAGAAACAATAACTCTTCAAAACGTCTGCATGGAGTTAATTCTAAACAACATAGCAATCCAGTCCAGAAAGCAGCTAAGATTGAGCTCATGTCAACAGGTAGAATTTACAGTCCCACAAAAAGAAATGTTTAACAGTCAGCTATTTAGCTGCAATAAATTAGACTTTCACTGTGTTCTTCTTATCACCACAATCTATAGATGAAAAGCAGTATATAGTAGTTAATTTTTAATTTTATTTATTACCACAGGCAGGATTTTCTAGTTGGATTCTGTTCCTTAATGTGAAACTACAGATCAAAACTTTATGATGACCTGAAGCTGATTTCTTAACAGTTTTGATTTCCTGCTCTTCATAGTCACCATAAATCTTCTTTTCCTCCTCAAAACTTCAGATGTTTCTAACTTCTTATCTATCAGCCTCTAAAGTGCTTCCAGACTCCCACAAATGTTTCAGCAGACTCCACAGGCTTGCTTACCACTCTGCTAAATGTCAGGCCATACATCTCTTCGGGGGGAGTTCCCCACTGAAGAAGCCAAACCCTGGGAAAAATATGTAAGTAGGGAGGACTCGGAGGCACCCCAGCCTCGGTTATATTGAAAGTCTGAACCCATGCTGTCATCCTTGCCTAGCATACAAACCGACTGGAGAAGCCTGTGCTCTAATTCACCAGGCTGAAGCAAGACACAGGCTTCAACAATTCCCCGTGCCTGCAATCCCAAGGTTAGGGAGGGCTGTGGCCTACAGCCTCCAGCAACTCTTCCCTAAATGCTCGGCGATGGCACTGTACGACTGATCTCTGCAGGAACACGTGAAACTTAGACCATGGACTGCGCCGTGCTTTACCCAACACGGTCATAGCCAAGACACCATCATGTAAGTTTCCAGCCTTCAAACTGGTTGTCTTAAAATAGGAGGGGTGGGGGCAGAAGAAGGAGGGCACAGGCACTGGAGAGCATGGTGGTAAGGAAGGAAAAGGAGTTTGCAAAAACATGCTTCATAACAGCTTAAGCATTTGATAACTAGAGAAATAACAAGAGATTTTGGAGCTGCCCTATCTTTGCTTTTTACAGATCACAGCCACCAGAACAGGCCAGTTGAACAGAGACTGCTCTATCTGACCTTGATACTTGCTTGAATGCCTTTCAAGTGTTTTCAAACCAGGCAAAACCAAGATTTTTTGCCTATGGTCCACTATGACCTGTCAGGAATTGTCACATTTCTAGGGATACCACAGGGCAAAGTCAGAAGGAGAGGACAGGGAATTTCAAATGTGTACATAGCTGCAAGAGCTGCTCCTGTAATACAAAGTTCTAACAGCAGTGGAACTCAGCAAAGACATTCATTTGCCCAGAAGTAACCTTTAGAAAAAAACCAACCCAAAAGCCATGTAATAAGGGATATCCTGATACTGAAAAACAAGCAGCGTAACATGAAAGGACAGTATGGTATGGAATAAGAAATCTTGTGTGACACACTGGCTCCTCATGTGAAAAATGGTCTAAGATGCCATTCATTACTTTGGTCTGCAGTTCTTAAAGAATACAAAGTGAATATACAAAGGGCTTCTCTCCTTCGACAGCACTATCCTTTCAAGAGTGGCTGTACGTTTGATTAATATCTAGCAACCTAAGGGATAAGGTGCCACTTTTGTGTTGCATGAAATGACACAGGACTCATTGTCATGTTTCCTGATGGTGTTTTCATGTTCACTTATGTTGGGTTTTAAGCAGTTTGTTTTGCTTCTGCTGTTTGCATGGGTTTATGTGAATAGTTTAGTATTTGGGTCATGTGGCTTTTGTCACATGTGGCATAGCTTATAGTTTTTTATCCCTACAAAGGTAGGTACTGAGAATATCCCACCTTATGACTGCATTTGACCCCTAGATGCAGCATTCACAGAAATTCTCTTGTGTGAAGAGGAGCTGAATGTTTACAGATATGTTTAACAGAACTAGCTTTTCTGCTTAAAACTCTTTCAAAATCATGTTTCTCTTAGTAAAATGAGGGAGAGGTCATAAAATGGGAATCCATGTTTGATGGGTAACACAATGCTAAGAAATATCATCATGTTGTAAAACAGAAAAAAAAAAGTGAAGAAAACTTATGTGATGTCACTGGAGCCTACTATTTACCTCTACAAAACTACAAGGAAAAAAAAAAATCAGCTACAACTCCGTTTATTTAACTTTTCCCACTTTTCACGTCTAGGGTACCCTGTCTGTTGGATGTTTCACTAGGCGCAAGAACAACAGACTATTTTCCCCTAGGAAAACCAGATACTCTTCTATGGGCTTTTAAAAAAACCAAAACAATTTTAAGTGACCATTCTGTTCCACCTTCTGCCCTGTCTGCAGCTGCCAGGGCTTCCTACTCTGGTCTCTGCCCTGTTTTCAACCTCAGACAGTGGGAGTCTGCTGGGAAGCACAGGAATGAATCAATGTTCTCGGGATTTCTCCTCTCCCCACACACCCTAACGTGGTTCTTCCTGCCGATGTAACGAGTTGCACTGACAGTTATAAAATTACCCTTCTGCTTCCAATTATTTTTCCAAGCAGATGACGCTAGGTTACATTCTATTTGGATGCATTCTTATTATTTACAAAATCACATTTCTCAAGGGCAGGACCTGCCTAGTATCAGCAAAGGGCAGACAACCCTACATCTGTTCTCAAGCACCTCCCTCCATGGCTGCATGCTGCTCCCTCCTTCCCCCTCTCCTAGATCTTCTGTGCCTCAACATTTTTGTCCACTTTGCCAAGTCCCTCAAACATCTGCTTCCTCCACCCCTGCTCTTCTGCTCAAGAATGCATCTGGCAAAAACCTGTGACTGGAATGACTTTCCCCATCAGAAACCTATTCTTCCCTCTTTTGGTCTCACCCCAGCAGAACACCTCTCCCAGCACAGATAAGTCTCTGCATTGCAATTTTTAGTGATGCCAATCTTCTTTGCCTTCCTCTACTTTCCTTTTCATGGCACAGAGCTGTGGCAATCTCTCAAAAGCAGCTTAACAGAGCAGGACTTGGTCTTCTCATCAGTTTACCTTTGCCTTCAGCAATTAGCCCCAAGTATTTTCCATATGGTCTCTACTGCAGGTGTGTAAATTTCTCATCTTTTTTCCTCCTGCCAGTTCATGATCACCTCCTGAACCTCCCCCTCAGGCTCTGGCTGCATTCTTTTTCACTCCTTTAAAATGGAAATACAGAACAAATTCTTCCTCTGAAACACATACACAAAATCCAACCATACAAAACCACAGCTACCAACTTCTTTCATCTCTAGGCTCATTCTGTGATGTCAATATCATTACATGTTTTTTTTCCACACTCTTTCCAGCCAAGATTATTTTTTAGTGTAACCTTCACATTTCAATACAGATAGTGTATTAGAGTTTCGAGAGATTGTTTTTCCTAGACAAATCTCACAATCACTTAATCAATTTTCATTATGTCCATTATCATTATTTTTAACACTCTTCAGTGCATATATTCAAATATTTACATCCTCACACCCTCTTAATTTCAATGACAACATCATATCCCAATTGTCTTATTTCTTCTACTAATCCTTCAGAAGGACTCTCCCCTTCTTTCCTCCAGTTCCTGTCCAACTTCTGCTTTGTATCACACAAAATGTTAACCTTTAGATTATTTTTGGCCTAATTTCAAGACCAGTTTGTTAACTTCCCAGGTTCACAGCAGCAATCTCTATCAGCATCCCTGAAACCTAATGGATACACAGCCATCAGCTGAAGTCCACAACTTCAGGATATTCTTCCTCCTTCCTCTATTTTAAGCACCTCCCACCCATCTCTTGATCTCAATCACCATGAACTTCAACACATGATCGCTAGCCTACTGATGCAATAAATTTGAGAAGATTCTCTTTGCCTTGAGCTCTCTAGTCTTCGCCTTCAGACCAGGTCTAATTTTCACAGCTGAAACTCCCCACAGCCCTCCTCCCTTTGCAGCTTGGATGAAAATCCTTGCTTCTTCATTTAATTAAAGTAGCTTTGCCTGACTCAAAAACAAAGCACAAAAATCCTTCTTCTAGATTTAGCTCTGGGCCTTCTCTTTAAGCATCTTTTAAGTCCCTACTCCTGTACTGCATTTCTTTTCAGATTTTCTAAAGGAACAAATATGGCACTCCTGCAATTTCTTGTGGCTTAGAAACATAGAGATTGAAACAAACATGAAAAATCAGACCAAAATTACTCACCACTCTCCTCTTCCCCTAAACTGAGCAGAGCTTATGCACCAGACAGGAAGGGGTAAAATAGCTTTGGAGACCAAGGCAGCTGGTCCCATCAGACAACCGCACCCAGCTGTTTTATATATGGGACAGGAAGAGGAAATTAGAAGCTAGAGTAGGAGGATAATTCCCTGTTCAGAAGCTTAATGTAAAAAGACTGTTGTATGAAAGGCTGTATTTGTCTGTACTACGTAAAGATTTGAACAAATAGGAAGTATTGTCACTGTTGCATGGAAAAAAAAGAGGATAACATTTTTATTTATTTTTCCTATGGCTTGTGCTTTTTTTTTCCTTAATATGACAGTTTTGCTTTGAATATGTTTTACCAGGATACTGAAAGTTGAAACTGGTTTTGTTGGATTTACCTTTCCAGTTTTTTGCCAAGTTCATATGTGTTTTCCTTTAAGCAGTCATTTGTCATAAACTGCAAACGATGAAAATTAATATACTTTATAATTCCTATGAAGGTTTTAGCCTTGACTTCGTGCCAATTTAAACAGTTCTCCCACTATAAACTTTACCCCCAGGATGCATGTTTGGTGTCCAAAATACTCTTATTAAATTCCTACGGCCTATCAAACAGCTGGTTTGGGCTATTAAAGGTCACTGGAGCAAGCAGGGATTTCTTTCCTTCACTTTGTGAAATACTTTTGGAAAACACAGTAACCCAATTTAATTTTTCACTCATATCAGAAGAAGCAAAAAGAAGGAAATACCTGTCCTTCCCCTACTCTTACTCTCTGAATAATATATCCATTTCTCTATTACAGTGGTAACTTCTTTCTTTTACTATCTAAATTAATTCATTAGTTTATGACAAGAAGCCTTGCTCATAATGACAGAGAGGAATACTGAATCTCCTGTCTTTTTACAGATTTTGATTATATATTTTTTTCATTAGTTATGGTTTGTATTACAAGCAATACACAACACACTCAGAATTGCCAATCCTGTAATAATTTGCATCAGAACTAATACAAGATGAAGCGAACACATTTCTAAACCTCATCACAATCTATATATTCATTCTTATTTTTCCTTTAATTAATAAAAAGACACAGTCCATGTCACACTTCCTGTGAATCAGTGAAGACAAATGAGATGATACTTCACACACCTGAAATGAAAACTACGTCAAAAATAAATACAGAAATTAGTACAATGTATTTAGAAATTTACCATTACTGCAGTAAAAACTATAGCAACATAATAAAACAGACCCATAATGACTGCAGATGTATTTCATGGACTCATAGTTTCCTTTTTCATCACAGACTGTAACTTTTAAAAATGAATTTTTAATTTCTTGGGTTTAGTTACTAAAGTCTTGAATAATATGTTTATTGCATAATGACAAAGTTTTAATACCAAGACCATTTGGCTCATGTAAGCAACAAGCATCACCGTTTTTACCTACTTGTCATAATCCTTGACGGTTCAGTGGGTATAAATTACCGTGTTTTTCTCTTTTAATTTTGTCATCCTTAAAGATCAGAGTGTGAGGGGGAAAAAGTATTGCTATTGATAGTGGATATTGCTAGAATCTTTTCAGTTCAACATTTGTGGAATGGGGTTTTCTTCTCCTGCACATGCCATCTGTAATGATGATGTTTCTTTCAAGTTTGGGAATACCAAGCAGAGTGGCTCTAGTTATCTAGAGAAGTCACTTGCTGCAAATACCTCTCAGCTGAGTTTTGATGGTGTTCATCTTCTATAGAAAGATTTAGGCATATGGTAGAGTCCCAGATTTAGTCTCAACTTGTCTCAAAGCAAAATGTGCCCATTGCTGGGAATTCTTATATTTTCCTGCTGGTGTTAGATGTTGTTTACATCTATGCCAGTGCTTTTCTATACTACAACATCACTACAATGCCAATGACATGCATTACTTCCAAGTGTTTGGCGTCCCTGGAATATAATGGAGTAAGTGAGCTGCAAATGAGTTTTCTTCACAAATCAAGGATTAACTTCTCGGAGTAACCTGGCTAAAACCACTTGGTTCCTAAGCCTTGGTTCCTAAGAATTGTGGAGGCTTACATACATAGTAGAATCTTACATTAAATATTCTTCAGATCATCAGTCTCTGATGAATACATATTAAATATGGGAGGTGGAAGAGAAATCATTACAATCACTTTAGCCATCAATGCCTATTATGATATCAAAATATTGTCACATTTTTTGCATGCAAAAAACCAAAGACTTAAAACCTGAACCAATGTTCTCAAATGTGACTTTATGGACCAGCCAGAGCACCAGCAGCTTTCTGCAACAGCACCTCTGCAGCTTTACACACTTTCCTCTGGGAATGGGTGTGAATCCACATGGGCGTGTGAAGGGGAAGGGAAGAAATGCATTCCATTACACCTTCGTTGCAAACTTCTAATAATACTTATCTTCTCTTGGCAAATGTCACTAGAAAGAAAATTTCTTTGCCCAAATAGATACATTACAAAAAGTATATTGACTTTGCTATGCTGCCTTTTTTTTTTAAACATGGAGAAAGACTGGAACAGATGGGCTATTTAATGAAAAATGTAGGAAATTGTTATTCTACTAGATATATGTGGGTAAAATTCAGTAAAAAATAATGGTTAGCTCTAACAGAACCTATGTTCCAGGCAACCATATGTTGTATCTTCAGTCTACAAACCAGAGCAAGTTGTAAAGTGGAAGCAAACAGAATCTATATTAAAAACTAATGATGTAAAAAATGTCTTCAGTAATAATAATCTAAAATGTGAGTAACCTCAGACATGCTGCCTTCCTCCATTATGGAAATTTAAAAATATATTTTCTCAATTCAACTATATTCCACACAGTTAGCAAAACCTCCTCACCCTATTATATAAAGCAAACCTTGTCATGTGCAATGTGGAACTATTGCCTATGCAATAAAGATGTATTTGTTTGTCTTTACAACAGGATTTTCTCAATTTATCTTCATTCAGATTTGTTAAATATTCATTTATTCATTGCAGAATATTGTGTATTTCCTTACTCTGCACTCAGTCAAAGTGTTAATAAGAGACCTTAACTACAAACCATATTTTCTGTCATTTGGTTGTTTCTAAATATACCAGGAAGCACTTGAATATACACTAAATATACCAGGAAGCACAGCTTGATGGGAGGCATTTTCTCCTCTTGTCCTTTCTATCACTGACACAAAGCAGCGTATTTCATAAAAAGGGGTTTGATGTTTTGTGCTACTTATTCTGATGTCTTACAGATTCTGGAAATAAGGCCATTATGGTGCAACAGGAACGGAAATTAATTTTTATGTACCTTTTTCTACAGCATTAAATGGTTGTTTCTCATTATTTCTCATAAAATGAAGCCTCCCTAGTTCAGGGACCCTCTCTATACCCTTTATATGGTCCAGGGCCAAACACTTCAGGGAATATGGTGTCATGCAAATTCACACAGACCAAGTTATTTCTGTGAAACATTCCACTGCTGGAGAAGCAGAAGACAGAGGAAAAAAAAGAAGCCTGTCATGTTTGAAGCTGGAGTCCTTGTGTGAGTGGAAAACACATGCTTTAGCAGCTGCCTCTTTGTAGAAGCTGAAGCAGGCCAGCTCTGGCTGGCAGGCAACTTGGAATTTGGATGCGTTTCCTAATGTAAGGAAAAGCTCTCAAAAAATTAATGTGAGTGGGGGTAGGGTCAGAACTCAGCCACAAGCATGCATCTCATCAGACTTTAGGCATGGTAAGGATTCATATTTAAATCCTAGCACTCCTCTGCTGTCTCACACATGGCCTCAGTTCTCCAAGGAGGAGAACTCCTGTCTCCTTCTCCTTCCTGTCTCCTGTCTCCTTCAGTCAGAGTGCTGTTCCCATGTTGGGGTTACCCCACATTATCAGGACTCATCAGTTACTGATGAATCTGAACCCTTTGTAATGGGAGGGAGAGAGGGAATGACTCAGCCTATCCGAGACCTACTGAGTGGGCTGGCAGGACATCCAGGACCTCTTGTCATGTGCCACTTGTGAGCTTCTTCCTGAATTCCTCATCTCCCCTCTGTGGTCTTGTCTCAGTGAGGAGTTGTGTAGATGGTTCCAAGGATAAGGGAGGTTGGACTGCTGCATTCCTATACTCTGGATTTTACCTGTGGATTTAGAAAAGGGTACGTCACGCTCTAAATTTGGAAAAAATCTTTTATTCAAAACAACACATAGAATTCCTTCCCACTCACTTGAAACACAGAGATAGTAGATGAGAACCAGGAATGAACACAATTGTAAATACTCCAGAATAGCTGCACTGAACACAAATGTAATAAAATGGGAAAAACATGCAAGCAACACAGTCATTTTAAGTCTCCTTGATCCTGTAAGGATTTCTGTATGAATGAAATGCAATTGCTTCAAGAATATGGATGACACCAAGAACTTTGCCATCCTTTATTAATACGTATGAAATTAATGGAAAGGGATTGGAAAGCTGGGTGTAAAGTAGCTTGAAACATTTCCCTGGTGCCCATAGTCTGAGTTATTTTGAAGCCTCCAGTGAGTCTGCTGAGCCACTGAAGCCATGTGGAGGACTGCTTAAATCACTCAAGCCCCCAGTCCCCTGAGTCACTGTGGGGGCCAGGACACTGCTTGGACTCACTCCACAGCATCTCCATCTAGAACCCCTGCTTCTCAGCACACATACCAGCCACTGGAGTTTGCAAGGTCTCTACAAAGCTTATTCCACATTCTCTACATCAAAGGAATCCTTTTGCTGCAGAACTGGGACTTTTATGACTCCATTCCACTACATAAAAGGGAATGTATTGAGGATCTTCACCATTTGTGCAAAAGACTTCCTTCTTGTGTGCTTACTTGGGGTTAAGCAAACAACTTATTTTTATATGGCCCTCAAAACCAGCTTGAAAGCACCAGAAAATCAGCTGCAGTGAGCTGTGTTCTGCTACCAGCAGCAAAACAGAGTGAGATTTAGATTTTATTTAGAACAACTGTGCCTAGGACAATTACTACAACTGCTGGTTGAGAGGCACAGAAAATCTCATTTGCCTGTTCAAATTCAGTTTGGCAGTCCAAAAAGGACCGGTGTAATCATCTGATGGTCACCCACATAAAGGAGGTGAGCATCTCTAACAGAGACTCTCCACCATGCTGACTGCTGTCACCAGCACATCCTCCTGGCTGTGTGAGTAGCAGAGAGCATCCCTGCCACAGCTGGTGGGGTTTTTTCCTTTGGGATGGACACACCTTGGGTGAACATTCACAATGCTGCTGTTCATGTTTTGTTTATTCTATGGATAAATTCACAAACAAGGTTGGAATTAATACTTGTAAGAAAGAAAACAACTCCCTGATGAACTCCAATCTCATCTGTCTAGTAGAGTAACACTTGTTCTTGGGGATGGGGATTGGCTTCAATATGTCCCCTTTTGCAATAGCAGCAAGATCTCTTCTGTTCTTCATGTCTTTATTGGTATCAGGGTATGACAAAAACTGCACACAGCAGGTTTTGGAACCCAATACCTTTCCTATAGCAGGATTTAGAATGTCCATAAAACATGGGATTGCTCATTCCTAAAATCAAGGAAATTAGTAGAGCTGTTAAATGTGGAAGATTAGCCAAAACATAGAAATGAAGAAAAAACCTTGTATTCATTACTTTTTTCTGGTACTCGTTTGATGTCTTTCGCAAGACCTGTTGGGGCTATCTGCACTTTCTGATTCATGTTAAGGAGCAAAGATAGCTGAGATGCCAAAGGTTAGCAGGCTGGTGGCCACCAACTCCAGCTTAACAGGTTGTTTTCTTTGTTATAAAGACATTTTTGACCTGCAGATATTCCAGCTAAATTCTAGCAGGAACTGGCAAATTCACTACTTTGGGTGAAATGTGCAAGGGTAAAGCCATGAGAATGATTTAAGTCTGTTTAGAAATGATTGTTGTTACACACTTGTCAGTGACCTGCTGCCAGGACAGACTGTACTGAGTGTGTGTGCCTTGGTGTGTGTAGGAGGTGGAAAACCCACACAAAACACAACTGACTCCCAATGTGTCCCTGCTGCTACTCTCATGGACTGCCAAAACTTCTTGCATCAGCGCTGCCAGTATTCAGGTATCCAGATTTGTCATTTGGACTGCAATATTTTTACAGCTGAATTCACACAGCACTTTGATGTGGAGAGTTCCAAACGTACCCTCAGTCTGAAGGCGATTTGCAGTGTTCTTGAAATACCTTGTTTTATTAGAGAGATACAAGATACTTCTCCCTGTAAATTTAGGTGAAGTGCCATAATCAGCTCTTTAGGAAAGTTCACGGACTATGAAAGAAAGGAGATGGGCACAAAAGGAACATATTCTTGTTTATGTTGTAGTAACAAACTGCCACTAGTTCCTTTTACAAGGCACTTATTACTTATTGCTAAGGCATCACCGACCAGCAGCCCTACAGTGTATGGCTGGTGGCAGCTGGGGCTGTGTAATGACCTTCTAGGGCACGAATGAGGGGCTGCATTTTGCTCCTTTCCACCTCAGTTTTGGAAGAAGGAAAGGTGTTAAATCCAAGGATCTCTCCCATCTGTGCCCTTCAATGGCGGCAGCACCCCCACAGAAAAAAAATCCTACCTGGCAAAGGTAGGAACCTGCCTCAAAATGCTGCTTGAGCTGAAATATGTGGATTTGCTGTGGGGTTTCAGTAATTTTCACAAAATCACAAAACATCAGAAAAAGACAGTATCTTTTTCTTCCACATACCCTCATTCAAAATGGGTAATTTTCCTGCAACAGGCAAAAAGCTTGATTCTGTGTTGCTTTGCACTGAGTCTGCCTTTCAAAATCAAGAGCTTGTGTCAGAGTAGTACTGGGCCCTTTACTTGCCTAAGGCATTGAGCATCTTTCACCTCTGCACACAGTTGTCATGACAAATCATTCCTATTACAAGCTTCTCATACCCTAATTTGCATTCTTCTCCACCTTCTTTTATTAAGTGTTCAGACTACTGGTGCACACAGGACTGGTTTGAAGTGGCAGTGCCGGAGGGATCCATCCGAACAGGACATGTTGCTGAACAGTGGCTGCAGCCAGAAAGGCTCCCCGCACTGATCCTGGCACATTCCTGAAGCGGGATCACCAAGTGTGACACGTGCTGCTGTGACAGACACAGCCTGGCCTCCTTGTCCCTCCTCGTTCCCTTTCAGTGCAGTGTCCCTGGCAGGGGACTGTTACCCGCTCACTTGGCACCTTCCTGGTGATGGCAAACATCTCCCATTTGGGGCCAGGCAATGCCATCAAACGTGTACATGGACACCACAGCCAAAACTAATCTCCAGGGACCAATTTCAGGGATAAAGTGGAGGAAGGCATAAGTTGCATGATGAAAAATGTCCCTCAATGCGACCTTTAAGAAGGGGCTAGGAACGAGTGTGCATCTCCCCAGCTCTGACTTCCCTATAAATCTGATTCCAGGTTTAAGGGGCAGATAAAACCCAAATGCACCTGTGCTGGGCATTTATGCCTCACTGCACCACCCAACGTCCTCCCTGAATGTCTGGCAGCTCGGTGTGCTGGCCTTCCTACAGCCGCGAATCCGTCTTCACCTGCTATTTCTAGGACAAGCCCTTGTTCAGCATTCTTACCACTTTTCTATCCCTGATTTGATTTTCCCTTTGCCCCCAAATTCAATTTTCCAGCAAATCATCCCAGCTGCTCGCAAGCCTCCCCGAGCGCTGGCAGCGGGCTGCGCTCCTTTGTGGCACACACCGCCCATTGCGACCGCCGCCCGCCTCCCCCTCAGCGAGCAGCCACGGACACACGGCGGCCGGGCCGCCCTCTCTGCGAGGGAGCTGCCACGCCGGGCCCGGCAGCAACTGCCCAGCGACTGCCAGGAGGCAGCGCCGGAGCCTCTCCGGCCCCGGAGGGTGAGCGCTCCGCCGGGCAGCGCCGCGCCGGAGGGAGCCGCGGGGCCGGGCGGGGCCGCGCAAGATGGCGGCGGGCTCCCCGCGCCGCCCGGCTTTGTATGGGCGCTGCGGCCCGGCAACAGCGACACCCAGCGGCGCCTCGGCCCCCGCCGCCCGCTCCCCCCGGGCTGGTGTGACGTCACAGCACCGCCCGCCCGCTCCCGTGCGTCACACCCGCCGTGACGTCACGTATAGGCATTCTGTGTATTTTGCCTAACAAAAATATGTTTACAGTTGCACATTTCTAACAACGAAAATATGACTGCACAAATTCAGTGTTTGCTCAACCATCTGATTAGCTATTTATTTATGTAACAAAAACTCTGAAATTGTACCTAAAAACATAATAAGAGCTGCTGTATTTAAATAGAATGCTGAATACATACCCAAATATGTATATGTTTCATAGTCCAAAAAGGTGGTTTTGCATAAATGCAATACCTGATAGGACCCTGCAGCACTGCACATTTCAGGTTTGCATTAAATGTGTGCCTGACCCTATTTGTGTAATATAAAATAAAGACCAATAATGTAATACAAGTCGACCTAATGGATAAGGTCAGGGACAATAACCACTGAATGCTGAAGAGTCTGCAGAGGGTACAAAGAGGATGTATGGAAAAAAGTTAAAGGATCACTTATAAAGCAATTACTGTAAAAAATACACATCTGCAGTTTCCAGGAAGCTCAGAATCCCCCTGAAGTTCAGCACCAGCTCTCACCATTATTCCAGGATGAAATGGATTTGACAGCACTGAGTTGGACTGAGGAGTTTGCTTTGCTGTCTCAGCCTCCATTTTTACAAGTCCCCAGTGTCTAATAACACAGCTAGTCTTGGTTTCTGTTTTCTGTTGGAATGTGTCCTCAGGTGACAGCTCCATGCATGCTCTGAAAGGCAGTTGTTCTAAATACAGATCAAGCTCTGATTCAGTGTGCTTTTCAATAAACTCTTTATTTGCATCTTTTCATACCAAAGTATTAGTGTGGGAACTTTATTGTCATCAGCTGCAATACTGTTTACTGTTATGCTAGAGAGTTCACTTGGCTTTTTAGTTTTTATCTTCCCGTGTGTGTCCAGCCAATGGCTCCACACACATTTTCCCTGGGCTGGCACATCCCTTACTGCTTCTGCTTTTGTCAGAGCGATCACTCCTGTAAAACTGCCTTTGGATGAAGTGTTCTCTTTTTCTTCATGACATGACATGACATAACATAATTTAATTAATTATAATAAAAATTTAAATAATTATTGTACTGTTTTACTGAGATCTTTGTTCCAACTCACAATCTTGAAGTCTTACCAGTGGCTCACCCCAAACGGTTCTCTGTAGAAAATTGTCATGAACTTTTGCAACAAAATTTGTCATTCAGCTCAGAAGTATGCATAGTCCAAAGGGAAAAAGTTTGCCCTCCCAGCCCATGCTTGGTCCTGTGTTACACAGGCAGGTGTCCAGCATATGTTTGCTTTCCCCAGTACCCAGCTCCCTCCAACCAGCACCCTGGCTGGAGGAACTTAAGAGGACCCATGGCATGGTGCCAATGAATGAGGTTCCACAGCTACAGCAGAGGGATGCAGGATAGGGATTAATGGAGGGGAGTGATGGAGGCCATTGCTTCACATGGTGAGTCCATGACTGATTTTTATAATACTTCCTTCTTATAATATCATTGTGAAAAACTGTAGCCTGTATCTTGGTCACTTGGTGGGCTGTGCAGTCTTTACTGTCTGTCTGTGTGGTTCACAATTAGCCATCTTCACCTAGAGTTAAAGGAAAGCTTTTAAGAGTATGGAAAACCAGAGTGAGAAATAAACCCAGCTTGTCTTCCTTTTGCTTGCAGGGAGAAGAGAATTCACTCTTACTTCAGTAAATTTTATGCATGGGCAGATGCTCATTGTCCCAGTGCTTCAGGCCGAACACTTTTCCTTGATTCTCTTTTACTTGTGTAACCATGGCTATTTAAGCCCAATTAACAGTGGTTTTTACACCCAATGGTTTCATGGGGATTAAGGCACCTGCCTGTGTTGGAAGCTCTGAGGTGTGACCCTGCAGGTGGTTTGCTGCAGCCTCGCCCATTCAGTGCTGGGTGCCCACTGCAGTGGTGGGGAATTCCTGGGATTGCAGGCTTGGGGAGCTCACTGGGCAGGTGTCCTCACCCTGCACCCCTCAGTGCTCATCACCCCTCTGCACACCTCCTGCAGCTCCTCCTCAGCCCAGAGCCTGCTCCAGCCTTGCTGCTGATGCTGAGGGATAACAGTGTCTAGTTCTGGTAACTAGTGATAGCTTTCTAAAAACTACTTTAGTACTGTGGGATTTGAGCATCTAGATGCTACTGCAACTTGATAATAATAGAAACCAATGATACATGTGAGTACTTGAATTATAGTAATTATTTCAGAACAGTAGGACAGAAATGGCCCTTTTCTCAGCCCCTCCAGCTTACTGAAACTGGTTGTCTTTTCTGGCTTTTCTTAGTACACCATAACCGCTATTTACATCTAATTTATTATAAGCACATGTTGAGTAATAGACCATCAAGCTTTTGGAGCTTCTATTTTCAGTTACATTGTACTGCTGCTGAATAAGAAATGCAACTGCTGAAATTTGTTTTCAATGGTATGTTGATTAAAAGCTGCTTGAGTTTAAAATTTCCAACCATCTAAAATGAAAACCCTTCACATGCTTCATGTCCCTGGCCAGCCAGAGAGTTTATTTCCTACAGTGTATAAATAATGGATTTTGCTGTTTATATGTATCCATCATCAAACTAGGTTAAATTCTCAATTGACAGTGTGAATTGTCTTGCAGTGAAGTTAACTAGCTGGAACTAATTTTGAAATGGGTATAGTGCATAATTATGGTAACCTAGTGTACAGGGACTGATCTACCTGAATCAGTCATATCTGATGAAGAAAAACATGAATAAAAATTACATTGAAAACTTAGCTGTCTCCTTATAAACTAAATCAATTTTTTTTTTAGGTATTTAAATTCCTTTACTTAGCAGAAAGCAAGTATCAAAGTTGAATATATTTCACACTAAGTTCTTTGGTGAACGCTTTAAGCATAACCATTGGCAACAGTTTATGGATAATTTTGCCTCTGGAGAGGGGGAAAAGATATCCACGGAAAAAGTGAAAACATTCAAGCAAACTTCATGGTTTTAAAATTGACTCTGCCTTAAAATAATTTAGGTTTCCAGTACCAGGAAAATATGTGGCAGGAAAAAAAGAAAGTAGCAATGCTGATTTCCATAATGGGGAAGCTTTTGGTAGAAAGGAGGTTGCCAACAGAAGGATTCAGCAAGGATGAACTGAGCAGGTGAAGCATTGGAAGAAAATTGGTGAAACACATGGAAGGAAGCACGAAGGGGGAGATCATTTAAGGGGATTAAATACAGAGATTTGCCAGTTGTGCTGGAGTTTGAGGATATCTGAACTAGAGAGGGACTGGGGGAAGGGATGAAGCCTTTGAACACAGAGAAATTTATGGACCTCTGAAAGCAGAGATAAAGATAAGGCTTTTCAGAGATGGCTGAAGATGAAAGATACACAATTAATCTAACTTTGGGAGATATATCTAGCTAAGGGAACTGCAAGATTTAAAACTTCTGTTGCTGCTGCATGACACGTGTTATGGCGTTGTGTCTCCCTGGGTAACACCCTGTGGCTGGATGAAGAAGGATTCCAATTACCTTCCAGCTCTGTGCCTTGCCAGGTTCATACTGTTTTTCCAGTGTTCCTGGCCAACCACGAGCTTTCTGACAAACCAGAGTAGTCAGGCTTTGCTATACCATTATTTTTTCACCTAAAAAAAAAGGAAGAAGAACTTGCATCTAATATTTACCTTGAATGTAGCTTAAAAACCCAGTCACTGAAAGGCTCTGTAGGTATCAACTGCTGGTTTGTTATTTGCATGCAATGGTAACACGGGTGCTGAAACTTTCACTGGCCCTCAATAACAAAAGCACTTCTCTAACAGCAGCTATTATTTTAGCTTGATGAATGCCAGGGTAGCAAACAGCATGGGGAGAAACAAAAATAAGAATGTAACATCTTTACAAATATGCCCAAATCATCTTGGGGAAGAGGGAATTGTAGACTGCACCCAGCTTGGCTAAGCTGGAATGGATCAGAGAGGTCAGAGCCCAGACTTTTGCAGTTGTGGGCACATAGGTTTCTTAAGGAATTCTTCAAGTGTGTGTTGAAAAGCCACAAGCAAAAGCTCCGTTCCTCCTCCACTGAGGAAATTATTCCTCAGATTATCATAATTCATTACTGGAAAGCATTTCTTGATACTCAGTATATGTTTTTGCTTCTCAGTTACTCCCTGGACTCTGCTGTTCCTTGAGAATCCTGCTGAAAAATGCTTTTCCTTCACCAGGGGTCTCCTTCAAATAGTAGTAGGCTGTTTTCATGTCCACCATTAATAATTTCTTATCCAAGCAATTTATATTTTTAACTCTTCTAACTTCTCCTTGTAAATCAATCAAATCAATCCTCTTAGTCTTTGGATCATGTTTGGTGCTCATCTCTGAACTCTCAAATTTTTCAATATCCAGAGATGTGTATAATATTCCAGATGGAACTGTATCAATAGCATGCAGAAAGTGGTATTTGTTCCCTTCTCAGTGATGTGACACTATTTACCCTGTCCAATATACTGTACTGGCCTTTTCATGCCATAGCATGTTACCAGTTCACGTCATTTAGCATGAACTATTTCCCTGCTTCTCTTTCATCATTATTTCATCTGAGGTTACTCTTTCCTGTTATTCCTTCTCATATGCTCTCCCAGACTGCATTTTTTTCCAAGTTGAGTCTCCTTTAGTTATTTTGTTCCCATGGTTCTCTCTTCTCTAAGAAATTCTCTATTATTTTCTTTGTACACTGTCTTTCTGCCTTTCATATTCCTATCTGTGAGTTTGATCAAAGTGCTGTGCACTCCCTTTTCCAGATCATTAATAAAGAAGTCCAACAGATTGTTCCTAGCAGTCATCCACATGGTATCCAGGAGACAGTTCCCACCACCTTGCTACATTGCAGCTTATTTCCTGTAATTTCATTACCTCAGCAACTTGAAAGCCACATGGAAATGGCTGAGCCAATGTGAATTACTTTTTTAGCTAAGATCCTGTGAGATACAACATCATGCTCCTATTAAAGCTCATCTGCACTTGGATAGCCTCTGTCCTTGCTGAAGGCCCTGCACCCAGGGCTCACTGAAGACACAGTGACCATTAGGAACAGAAACTGGATTTGCAGGAGAGTCTGTCTGCAGTACCCTTGCTGTTGTGTAAGGTGGTAATGTTAATATTTTCCTCTGCTCTAATTTTTCAGTTATTTGGCTTGTGCACAGTGAACATAAAGGAGTTTAGCTAATTCTTTCAAGTGCTGTAGAATGTGTGTTGCCTAGGTTTTTATATTTGTTCACATTTCCTAATGTGTTTCTCTATATGCCTGTTATCAGTTGTTGCAGTTTCTTTCACAGGATCCCCATCCCACCCTCCCTCAGCGCTCCCAGCATTTCTTCCTTTTTTTTCCCCACTGAGGAAATACTTGAAAAGGAACTTAATGTCAAAGCCTTTTCTGAATCTTTCATTTATTCTTCTCATGTGTGAAAGGATCTGTTCTCACCAGCATTTCTTTTCTTCAAAGAATACTTATTAAAGCCTTTGAAAGACCCAAGGTCAATCTCCTTGAACTCTTTGCTTAACATGAAATTTTGCAATATGTTTTTTTCAATTGGTTTGGGAGGGTTGAAAATTTTGGGAAGGGGTGTCTTTTGGGTTTGGGACTGGGTTTAAGATTTGTTTATTGGACTTGGACTTGCACTGTTTATTGGAATTGGACTTGCAATTTTTGATTGACCAAATAGTCAGAAAATAATAATTTGTCTTTTTTTAAAACTCCACTGTTTCTGTGAGGAAAATGAAATCTTTGTTGTGAACAAACTTTTGTTCCATAACTTGATACCAGTCTCATTATTCTGAGGCACTGGTGAACTCACATTGTTTAAAATTAGCATAACTGACCTGGATTTCTTATGCTAGACCCTGAAAGTGGATTAGAGTATATCTAGTTTTTCTTCATTTCATCATTTCCATGTATAATTACAGTTAGTGATCTCCAGAATAAGATGAAATTGAATGATTTTGCACTCTTTAAATTACACAACTAAAAAAATCATTAGAAACATAGCCTTGGATGACAGTAACTTCTTCAAATAATTGATGAGAGAAGGAGTAGAACATGATAGCTATCAGAAATGAGTCTTGGCTCTCAACACAAAAAGGAAGCAAGAAACACAGTGAAAGACAAATTTATGTCTCATATTGCCTCTGTGACACTTCTTTCAGTTTGAAAGATTTTGGTAAGTGATAAGTAATCAGCATAAATGTCTTAAGGAACAGACAGGTATTACTATCACTCCTATTAAAGATGGGAAAGCAAAGAGATGGCAGTGAGACAAATCAACCATGTGGCATGAACAAGACCTACAGTGAGGTAAAAAAAAATCTCTTTCTTATTCTGTTTACCCAATGTTCTTAGCCATTCAATGTGGTATATTTAAAAAAATAACAAGCACACAAAAGCACTAGGAAAAAATGTTGCAGGCGAGTTCTTCTGTTGTCAGGAGAAAGGCATGAGACTGATGTAATAACTCACATTTCTAATATTTAACATTCCTAGACAGAGCAATTTTTTGAGATGGTGGCTGGTTCTATCAACATCTAAGTTTAAGTTATTAGGGATATTCTTATAGTAACTAATTTGATTACAGGTAGGGCTCACTCTTTCAGAAGTTCCTTGGACAATGATTGCCTGTAGTCCTCCTGGATATGGTAGCATGCACGGCAGCCAGGTTAGTTGACAGAACCATTGTTTCACCCACTGCATATTGTCCTTTTCGCATACTGCTGGATGCAGCTAAAGTTCAGTACTGTCTATGCAAAGTCTGCTATTGACTTCAGTGTGCTATGAATCCATTGTGCTTATGCAGAATGGACTCAGAGCAGCATGTTTTTCTGCATACGTCATCTGATGTTCTGCTACAACCTTGTGCCTTAAATGTGAATCTTATCAAAGAAATTGATAAAAATTGTGAAAAGCACTGCACTTAGCAGGTCAGGTCTCTGGCTTTCATTTGATTCCTTTTAAACAGAAGAATGTCTAATTTTATGCGGAATGCAATAAATATCAATGTTGAGTTAGAATTAAAAAAGTATTCTTGGCTTACTCAGAGATGAGAAGGAAAGAGATGTCAATTAATAGTAGCTGAGAGCCTACATGTAATGAATGGCTAATTTCAGTCATGTTTTTAGAAAATAGGTGACTTCCTTATGAAACTTTATCACAGTTGGCACTCTTTCTCTTATTGAAAAGAAACAAAAGAATGGTCTGGCATGAAGCCGATGCTACATTTTACCTTTAATGGAGATCTCTTCAGATCTATGTTTTAGGCAGACTCATGAGTTATAGTGCAGCAAACGTCCATTTTTATTGCTTGTTATGAATGTGAGTTTTATGGAAAACAGGACTCTCAAGCTAACAGCTTTGTGCTCTTATAAAAATGTAAAGGTTTTTTTTTTTTTTTAACCTAGAACTAGCAGAATATTATTTCCTCACAGTGTGCAAGCTTGAGAAATGAAAGCACCTGAAGAATAGCCTGCATTTAGGTGACTAACAGCAAATGTGTGTGGTCTGAAGATGGAGCAGGCAACATTTAGGTGTTGGCTGTTCTGCTGGCTGCCTTCACTCAGACTAGGTGTCGTGTGGGGCTCCTCCACCTTTCCCCTGCACAGCTGCTCAGGAGATGCTGTTGGTGTGTACAGAGCTGTAAAGGTTTAATGCCTCCCAGTTGTGGACTGCTTGAACCTCATGGTTGGTTGGTGCCAGCAGCAATATTTCAGCCTCGTTCTCTCCTCAGTCAGGGTTGGTGGTGGCTGTGGGCATTGGGAGCAGCTGGGGACAGAGTGAGGGGTTCCTGCCTGGCCCCAGCCCATCAGCACAGCTCTCATGGAGGTGTGCCAAGCTGATTTTGTAGGCCTGCTGTGCCTCTTCTCTTCTAGTCTTCGTACAGTTGCACATGAGTTATCTGAATTTATTGTTAGAAAAACCCCTCTGTTACTTCAAACATGTTCTTCATGCTTTCTGATGTTTTTTCATTATACTGGAAAGGAATGTAGTTATATTAACATTTGATTATCTCTGGTGGTTTGCCTCTGCCGTTGCATTTCTGTAGCTGATGTTTTCCTTTTTTGGGCTGCAGCGCTCTTCCCCTCGTTGTGCGGCCCCTGTCCCTCGCTGTGAGCACAGTAACCCCTGGCAACACCCGGCACCTTGGCACAAACACCACGGATGGGGCTCCCCATGCTCGAGCGCACGTCTCCGGCGCCCACCCGGCTGGGGACACCACTCGGGGGCTGTGTGGCCCAACACGCTCCCTCATGAGCTGCCAGAAGTCTTTGTCCCTAGCTGGCCTTTGTTCATTAGCAGCAATGCAGCAAATGAAGGTGCTGTGAACCTCTTCGGGGTTTATACAGCATGTGAGGTTTTCAGTCTCGTCCATCATTGGGCTTATTTTGTTTCAGCAGGTTTCGCTGACATCAATAACGACGCAATGAGGTCAGCACTGAATTCTTTTGCAAATCTGTCCTCTAAGGAATTTGTTTTTGCCCAGTAAATCAGTAAGTAAATAAATCTGGTGCTCTATAGTGATTTAGCTTCTTGAGACACTTCAGCTCAGCTGTGGTTTGTGACTTTCAGAGAAGACTCAGTTTTGCCTGGTTGGGTGGCTGAGTTGGCAGAGGAGCAGCAAGGTCAGGTCATTTGTCCAAGGGCTTCACCAGGCAAAGGGTGGATTTGGGTTGGATTCAGGCATGTCCTGGATCTGAGAATCCAATTCAGCGAGAAGCATTATTTTGCTTTTCCCCTTATGCTTATGCACCCAGAATGCACTGAACAGCAATGCTGGTTTCAAATAATGCTTCTGATAGTGAAGCAAGGAAAACTGTGGTGTTCTTAAGGAAGGGTGGGTAGTGAGTTCTGCTGTTGTCTATGTCTGTGCAGAGACAACTCAAATTAATGGAAACCCCTGGGAGCGTTTGAACACAAAAGTTGACCCACTAAGTATTTTGCCATCTGCTTTCTTTTGGAAAAATATTCCAGAGAAAGTTGGGAAAAAGTCATGAGTGCTTTAGAGCTAGCATTGTGATATTATTTCCTGAAGATTTATTGCCTTTTGATGGCAGTCTTTCAGCAGAAACTCATGAGTAGTTATGTTGTGAAGGAATTAGGAACTTTTGTGGCTTGTCTTTAATTTACAAATCAGCAAGAGTATATCTCTCTGAGGTGACATGTGATCTTGAGTAATTTACATTATATGACACAGCAACTTTCTCCTGTGTGCAAATTGCCCTCCAGGAACGTGACAAAATGGCAGCCACTCACATTTAAGTGTTGGATTATAACACAAAATTGAGAGCCAACTTGAAAGTTTTTTTGACTTGTGAGTGGTCCCATTAGAAAAGAAGAGATCCAAAAATTGAGTTTGAGTCAAACTGGAGTATCGTCTGTAATTTCAATTTGTTTGCTCATCTTGTCTTTCAATACAACTTGCATTTTGAAAGGCTTTTTTGTGTTTGGTATTTCTTTGTTTAGAAACACCCTTTTGCATATTTAAATCCTTCCATATGTCTGTGCACATTTAATTTTTGCTACAATTTTTGTCTTATTTTATTTTCCTTCAGGATCTGAAGAGTATGTTAAATGTGCATATTTGTGCTGTTTCCCTCCACGCTTATTGCCTAATTAGGAGAATATTTTCCTATTTGTTCCTGGTAATAGAAGATTTCTAAAACAATTCCATAGATCTAGACTTACTGTTAGGTTCTGTTTTGGAAGGAGTTATTCTCCTGATGAAAATACAACCATTGTATCAATTTAATATTCACTCTAACTCCCTGAATCCTATGTTTATGGCAAAGGATCAAGTCAATAAGGCTTTATGACTTTGTCACAGTAGAGTCCTTTCCTCATTCAAGGAATAAATCCCAGGCCACACAGAAACCCATTATGTATTCTTGATATGTAAACCATTCCAGAATAAAATTTAATAACAGTAATGAAACTAAATCAACGTGACAAATTTCAAATAATGCAGTGGAACATTTTTTTTATCCTCCAGCTGTTAAGACTAACTGAAATGGCAGAATCATGATGTACAGAATCCTGAAGAAAAATGCTATGGATTTTGCTGCTGCCTCTGCAACAAGAAACAACCTTTATCAAGAAAACATCTGCTGAGTTCCCATTGCAATCACTGGCAGCTGAAACCAGCGCACAATAAATTACTCTCCCCTTTCCATCACCTCTGTTCTTTATTCCTCTGATACAGCATGCAGTGCACAACCAGTAGTTGTTAGAATATTGGTGCTGCATATATGCCACCTCTTATAAATAAAGAGGTAAACAACAACAGGCAGAAGTCCACATACATAAGGTTTCTGTTTCCTACGCCTTGCATATATTTAAAATGAGATAAAAACTAGATTTAAGGGGCATCAATCTCATTTTAATTGTGAAGATAATCTGCCTCAGATTCTATGGCAAAGAAGATAATCTGGATAATAAATAAATAAATATTTTTGGCCACATTTTTGATTGATTTAAATCAGTGCATACTTTGGACCTGGCCTAGTTTTTGCTAAGTCCCTTCTTGTCTATTGTTGGCAATTTTCTGAAAGCTGTAGATCTCCATGGGTGTGTGCTACTGGAGAGTGAGCTAACAAAGGCTCTGTTAACTAACAAATCATGCTCCCAGGGCTGTGGAGGTTGCTGACATGATGGATGGTGCTGCAATGTCAGGTAGGGCCCTGCTTAGCCCCCCTTCAGTGGCTCATGAGACTTTGGAAGGCCTCGTGCATTGGCTGCATGTCAGGACTTCCTACAAAGTCAAGTCAATCCCAGTATGAAAGGCCCAAGAAAGAGCCAGTTGAATCCCAGCTTTCCCCTGCATGGTCAGATAGCTGCTTCACATCAGAGCTGGCTGCTGTTGCAGAGGGCTAGTACCTATGGCTGGGTTTGCTCCATCTGTGGAAACCATGGGAATGTGAAGAAACCAGATCCTCTGAAAATAAAGTGGCCATGGTATAGGTAATGGTCTAGTAAGTAAATAAATAAATATATAAGGGGGTTGTGGTGGGGACTCCATCCACGTGTCCACCCCATGCCCATCACTCTGGCAGCTCTTGATCCTCTGGAGAGGGACTGCAGAAGGCAAGAGCCGCTGGGGACTGGATGGCTTAGGCACACGGTGCTGGTGGACCTGCAGCTCTAGGAAGAGGACATTTGGCTTACATGCTCTTAGAAGGGTGACAAAAGTCTGTTCCTTCCTTGAGGGGAAGTGGGGAAGGTGGACCTGCCTCAGGGAGAGTTCTACATGTAGACCAGACTGTTCCCCTGATGCATTTACCCTTCCTGTTTATGCTTTACTCCCATTGGCACAACAGGTAAAAACAACTCAGATCCTGGTAGTGTTTTAAATACAGATGTCCTGCAACTGTAAAGGGATATTCCCTACTTATATGATTCAGTCTTTTAAAATTACTTGATGTACTTTCGCCTCTGTGGAGCCTTCAGCTTGTTGTGCTTGCAGAGCTATTTATATTCTGTCTTGCCTTGGGACTACTTTCAGAACAGTTGGTATTCAACCTTTCAGAAGAAAAGTCTTTAAGCTCTGGAAGCAGGCAATAAAATACTAGAAGGCACACAACACAACAAATAATACTAATTGTACCAAATCCTATTAATTATTTTTAAATATCCTTCAGCTCAGTTACAGAGGAAACTATTGGCCTTTTGGCTTAGAATAAAAGAAGAGAAGCTGCATGGTGGGCTGTTGTAACCCTTCCCCTGCGCTCTGATGGGAATAGAGAACAGGCTTGTGTTCACTGCCCTCACTGTGTACAGAAGGTCAATGTATCAGAAAATAGCCAGTCGAGCTGCTAGTTTCAAGAGCTTTCACGCTCTGATTATGAATTTTATTTTATCAATTTTCTTTTTAAGATTGACATTAATCTCCTTATTGCATTATGCACAACACAATGCTTAATTTTTTCTTTTTTTTTTTTTTTTTCTATATAAAGGAAGAATTAAAATACTCCTGAACTGTCTACCCACTGATCAGAAATATTAAGTAATGGACCCAAATGTGAGACAGGATGGGAATCTGCTCTCTCTGAGATTTCACAAGGGGATAGGGAATCACATGTAGTCACAATGCTATGTTTTCTCATAAAACCAGTGAGTCATTGCAACCACATGATTTCAAGGAAGGGTCATAGTTTCAAAATTGTTTGATTTAGAAAGTAGTGAGAAAATTTTTTAATTTTTGAAGGACTTGTGTCAACATTTTCTTAATGGAAAAAAAGATTGTTTGAAGTAACATTTTCCTTTGAAACTCAGGGTGTCTCAATACAAGCTCAAATGTTCAGAAAGGAAATATTAATATTTTGAAATTAATGAGGACACTTTTGATTCCCTGTGACATTTTATTTTCAGTTTTGTGAATTTTCTTTTTTTTTGTGAATTTTTGATATTTTTATATTTTTCTAAGCCAAGGAAGCCTTTCTAAGACAAGGAAGCCTTTCATGGTTATACAGACTCTGAGATAAATTAATTTGGAGTAAACTTACAAACTGTTATTCATCTGGCTGTACTTTGAGTGAGGTCTCCTATTACTGACCACAAAGTAAAAGACACTTGTTACTCATGTTGTCTGCCTCTTTCCTAGGTTGGCTCTGAGATAGCCCGTGTCTCATGCATGCATGTTACCCATCCATGAAAGACATTTTGGAAAAAAAGGAATTCTCAATGTATCCTTTTGGAAAGTTCTGAACATCCTGGACTTGTTCCATCATCTCTTGGTTAGCAGAACCTGAGAAGATGCTGTCCAGCTCACTTGCTTTCACTAGATAAGCATCTGTTTTGGGAGATGAAACAGGCAGTAGCTGGTGTAATGTATATTGGGTATTTGGTAGTCTAAGAAAAGGTTGATTTTAACTGTCTTGAAATATACGTAAATCTTAAAAAATATGTTTAAAATGAGAAAAAGATTGCACTTGTTATGTGCCAGTGTTCTCACAGTCTAACCTGGCAACTTTTAAAATCCTACTTCCCTGCTTGCTGGTAACTGGTAACTCAAAGCTGTATTGCAGTGCCAATATAATGCAAAATAGGCTGTGTGCAGGTACAGTGACCTGGCTGGTAAAAGGTGTTCTGGCTGAAGTGTAACACATTCCTGTGAGCTGGGCAATATCAAATTTCACTGTATTTTTTGCAATCTTTCTTACAGCCCATCACTTTGGTCTTACTAATCTTATTTCAATTTCCATGCCATAAATCCACAGGAAGGTGGGGCTTTGTTCTCATGAGGTTGTCTGGGAGATTTCCCATGCACCAGGAACCACCAAACCCCTGACCCAGTCCCAGCATACTTGCACTGGGAGCTGTCTGTGACTGCGGTTTGCCACCAGGACAGAACTTGCCCTAAGTCCCACTGACAGCTAAAATTGCAGGATGTTTAATTCTATTTTGGACGAGCCTCATTTAAATTATGATTTCCAAAGATGTAGGACAAGCAAAGGTGGGGTGAAGGGAAGTGTGTCAGGTGCAAGAGAGCAAGATATCCCTGCCTGATAGTCCATCACAAGAAGGACCATGCCCAAAAGTAAATGTTCTCAAGCATTCCTCTAGCTATGAACTATGAGGCCAGCAAAACCAGGCATTGATTCCTGGACTCATCCATCCTTGTTCTATAGAATATCTAGGTTTGACTTTGAAATTAACTTACTGAATAGCAAGAGGTGTTTCATAATTTGTAGTTAAGTTTTTCCAGCTAGAACTTTCATTTATTTACCTTTTACATAACAGTGAGGCCATGTGAATAATAAAGGTTAAGAAAACCCTCATAATTGGAATTATTTGTATAGTTTGTTTTATCATTGTCCCTACAAGTGTAAGGTAAGAGTCACCCTCTTGTGACAGCTATGACTAAGAGGACTGATTTGTTGCAATGCCTGAGCTGCTTTGCAGGTATCACAGCGAACCAAAATAATCTAGCAGGCTCTGGTAATATTCAGCCTTTTCTTCACTGACCTTCTCTAGAGAAAATCAGGGTTTCTGGCTACACGTTCATGTGTCTGAAAAATCCAGACTAATAGATTTTAAAATCCCCAAATGTTGTTACTTTTGCTATAGTATTCATTAAAGAATAGCTTGAGGTTTTTTGATAATTTCACTGTTATTAATCTTTGAACTTTTATGTGGCTTTATTGTTCTCTAACCAACTGAGCTTATAATTCTATTGCTGTATTTGTGGTTGGCCAGGCATGACACATTGTACCACACTAACTTAAATTTTTTTTCATTCTGTTTTTAACGGTCTAGTGATTTTTTTTTTTTTTTAATAGCAGGAATCCTATAACATCTTGTAGTTGACTCTTAAAGTACAGAGGAGAATTTGTATGAGGTGGTAAAGATCGAGCCTCTTGCAAAAACAGGAATATGAAACAAGGAAGGAAAACTATCATTCCTTACTGACAGCCTTCTAAAACAAGAAGTTAAATAATTGTTAAAAACATAAAGGAAGGTGAATAAATTTGTGGTTGGCATTTAAATACAATTGCCTAACAAATGACTGTATGCAGTTTAATGTAATTATATTAATTATAACTAATGTTTTTATTATTGCCATAATGACAGTACGCATTTTGAAGTGGGCTGAAGTTCTCAAGAACTTTCTTTTGTGATTTTTCACTGGCACTAGTGTAGCAGTCAAATTTGCAGCAGTGTCAATGCAGCTGGATATTTTCAACATCAGTGTAAATGCCTTTATCTCTGACAACCTGGTTTTAGGTGCCCATAAAATTGCAGGGTTCTGCAGTCGCACAGAACCCCCTAGAGGTTGCCGAACAAATTATCACGGGTGGTGGTGGGGCTTAAAAAATCAGTTGCTTCCAATTGTCGTAAGAATTCAACATCCTGTTTTTGTGTTTCTACAACCTCGGTTTTCTCAGTAGTTCCAAAGCTGCATTCCTGCATGTTTTTAACAGGATGCAACTGCCATTTCCTTATTTTGTATGGCTATTTTTATTGGATTACAATTACTTTACATTAGGAATGATCGAAGGCTAAAACTCAGCTATTCATTTGATGTTCATATCATCAAAAATATTTCTTTGAAGTTAGAATTCTTAAAAAAATAATATTTCCCCTTAATTTTGTACACAGTTTGCTAAATTAACGAACAGCCGTTGTAGTAGAGAAGAGTGCTGTGTTCTGTTTATGCACAATCTGTACTGCTTTGCATGAACTGAGCTCATGTTAGAAAGGGATGAAATCACTTGAAACTGTGTAGAAAAATTTGCTTTGTTAAAAAGACATGGTTGCTTTAAAGACTACATAATGCATTGTATGCACACCTCATTTATTACTCCATGCTTTTCTGCTGCTGTAAAAGCATTGTCAAAACAGATCATGCTGGCAAAAATTTTCTGTTTCTTGTTAAAGCTAAATGAAGTCAAATATAAAGTTTGTGATACATTAAATCACAAATATAAATATATTCTTTACAGCCAGCTGTTATGTCTAAATGTGCACATTTAAAAATGGAAACATTTATCCAACATGCTGATTAGCAATTTCAGTTCTGAAAAGCCTGATTACATTTAAGATGCAAAAGATTAAAATGACTGAACAGATAATGTTAATAGTTCATCTTCCTTGATGGGTTTATATGTCTAAAATCACAAAAGTTACACCAGAACTTCTTGCATAGTAAACTCACCAGAAATAGTGTGGTTGTAATGTCTCTCACTACAAGTTGTAATCTCTTATGGCCAGTGTTTGAAGGAACGCTTCTGGCTGAGAATGCCTGTCTGTGCTTCTTTTATGGTATTTACACACACACACACTCTCACATGCACGCATACACATCTAATTTAAGCTACAAAACTACATAATGGATGGTTGTACTAAAAATGCCTGAAAAGAATAATGAACAGTTATCTTAATTACTAGGAGAACTCTAACTCCTGTAGAAGTTCATATTTTCTGTTAATAATTCATTTTTCAACTATTCTACTGCTCTGTGAATACAATTAATTAAAAGAAAAAAAAAGTCTGGGTTTACATTTTGTTTAATCCAGTCCTGCTTACAGCTTAATTCTCCCATTTTTGTTATCTATTTCTTATACATTTGAACATGCAAATGCAGAGCTAAAATTATTGTTAGCCTTTTTTAATACATTGGCAATCAGTGGTTCAAAAGTTCATGCAATACCATATGTCCTAAGAATATTTATCTAAATCTTAAATAATATGGAACTGTCAAATAGGATCCTACATGGTAACAAATGATGGAATGCAGGGGAACTCTTAGATTTAGCCTTTTCTTTTTTGTCCAACAAGCTAATGCAATAAGACCAATAATAAAAGGTTGTGTAGTAGGCCAAAAGTCTGTGACAGATAAAAAAGAAATGTTGGAAACCGATGAAGCTTTTGCACAATTAGATTTTTTGAGGCAGTGCTGTAAGGATTGTCCAGGGCCTGTTCAGTTCTGATTGATGGTAAAATCATAACTACATCATATTAGCTGTAGAGTTCACTGACAGGTTACTGCAGATTAATATTGCTACTGCTGCTCACTTACCATCAAACCGGGGGAAATATGAATTGAGCTGCTCCTACAACAAACCCTGCATATTAAGAGGTAGGGTGTTTTACTGAACCATCTCCCTTCTGTCGTTAGGGAAGGGGATGCAAACAACATTTATCTCCCAGGTATGCAGATATATAGTACCATACTAATTAGTTTTTCCAGGGGACTTTGATGATGCTGACCACTTAGCAATCATGCACACTTAGTGTTGCTTTGAGGTTTAGTTTATGATTATAATGACAGTTGCAAATTATAATGAATGGTATTTTTCAGTGATTGAAATATTTATTCTCTAGCAAAAAGCAATAGCATGTAGTAGATACATGCTTGTTGTGGAAGATGAAATGAGATATATTTTTAGGTTCCAGGCTGAGGGCGATGCTGCACCCCTTCAGTCCTGGCTGAAGACATGGGGCTGGGCTGAACTGGAAGTCAGCCCTAGGTGCCTGGCTCTGGTTGTGATGTGAAGCCCAGGACTGTGCCTCCCCAGTTGCAATGGTAGAGGCAATATTCTGTGGGTTTGAAGTCACAAAGAGCCTTCTGATTTTTGTTCCTTCCTCTGTTCATATTGGGACTTTACTCTGCTGGATCTCCTCTCACCTGGCACCTCTGACACCCTCCAAATATCAACTGATATTTACTCTCTACCCCACAGGCCTTGAGAGATGAATTCTTTTTCCTTGGGAGGAAAACCCAACTCTGACCATTTCCCCTGCACACCCTGTAGGTATTTTCTTCCCTTTCCCATCGCTAGTGATTGTGACAAATACAGTTTCTCACCATTTCCAGATGTGAAAAAAGCACACTGACATCCCATGGTAGGCACCTCTCACCTGCTCTATCCCAACTGTTTTACATATTTCATGAAAATCTGCCTAAACCCTTCTGTTTCTTTCCTCATGGACCAACACTGTATCAGAACGCCTTTGGCTAGTGAAAAAGATGCATTTTCATAAAAAAAAAAACAGTCTAAAAATTCCATGCCCTCAGCTTTGAGCTTTGAGCTCCACTTCTCACCTGATCACCTTAGTGAGTTCCTCTGCCTCAGTTTTTCCATCTGCAAAGTGAGATCCTTCCAGGATCCATCTGCAAATCCTTCCAGAAACACAGCGAGAAGCAATTTGTTAGTGCTTTCTGGGACTCGGAACTGGAAATGTACCACCAAAGTGCCCTGGTTTACAAAAACAGTTCCCCAAGTGTAACATAATAGCATTTGTGATTTTAAAAATGTAGGCATGAATCTTAACTGCAAATCTCAGCTGAGTTAAATGTATTTTTTGTCAAGGAGACATTGTTTTTTTTATGATAGCTGCCCTGTGATTCATGAGTCAACATGCTATACAAATACCAGAAGGCATAAGTGAATTATAGACATTTCTCAGGAGTGGCACAGCAGTTCTCCATTACCCAATTCAGTTAAAATATCCTATTTATCATACTTTTTTTTTTTTTTAATGGATGAATCCTGCAGTTTTTAGTTAAGTAAAAAATCTGTGTGAGGGAACATGCGCTTTGGCTGGAAATGAGTTTGGATAAGAATTGCAGCTTATGTTACAAAAACAATTTAAGAAAATGATATACAATAGGCTCACCGTAAATTATACATCTTCAGTGGCATTTCATAGCCTTTCATTTCTATCAGTTGCACATTTATTTTACAAGACACCTAGATTCTTGTATCTATGTGGTTTTGGATATTACTTCCCCTTGACACAAATAACATTTAAATTAAAGTGTACCAGTCTTTTAGAAAAGTTTTGAGTGTGTTTGTCTGAGGATATAGGAGGTTGGCAAATTTGTGGTGAAGCACTGTTCATAGAAAAATTCCTATCTTTCAATATGAAAAATGCTTTGTGGATATGCAAAATCTTCCAGTGAAAAAAGCCAGGTTCAGAACAGAATTGCTACATCAGTCCAAAAAGAAGCCAGTGTGAGATCTGGCATGTCTACCTGTCACATGTGCAAGACCCAGGTTCAAGTCCCTCCAGGAATTTGAACCTGGGCTTTCTGCATTCAGGTGGGTGCCCTGGCAATGGGGCAGGGTTAGACCACATGTGAATGGGGTTTTAAAAAAGTCAGACCCTTTTGCTTTTCTTTCCAGGGCAACATGAAGATTCTTTGGGGACTTTGAAATTTTCCAGGACAAATAAAGCTGTTTCTTTGACACCACCTCTCTGCAGTCCATGTTTTTGGAAATTTTTAAGAGACTGGACAAGCATAGAGTCTCTTACAAGTTAAATGCATCACAGGGGCAAATTTATCCCTGACATAAACTTGTTGACTTCCCAGTTGGTCTTATTACCATCAGGATTGCATTTGGCCAGTAGACAGTATTTATGCAATAAAGAGCAACATATTTAGTAAGGAGAGGATCAAATGTTCACGGGGGACAGGGGGGAGGAGGACATATGGGGGTGAGCTGTAGAGAAGTGAGGGGAAGGCAGAAAGGAAAAGGTCATAGCGTGAAAGGGTGCTGTGAATTCCAAAAGTGTCTAATTAGGTTTCTGGCTGTGGAATTTGCCTTTGCCCCAAGCCAAGAAGCCCAGCTGTTTTACAACAGGGCTTTTGCTTCCTAGCAATGACTGCAGACAATGTGTGACCTAAACTGCAAGTGTATTTATAAGGACAACTTCCTTTACTCTTCACAACAGATTCCATAAAATATGTTCAAATGTTATTTAGAAGGTCACATAACTGTTTCAATTTTTTATGCACTTTTCTTGCTTTTGTTGGGCATCTAAATACAATTTGGAAAAGTTCTTAAAAGAGGCGAATGACTTTCATTAAAGGCACTCTTCTGAACTTGTAGTCTATTGCATTATTTTTAAAAAGTGTCAGTCTTCAAAATTAAATGTTTGATGGAATATTAAATTTGATGAATCATTGCCAGTTTCCATGTTTGTTAGCTTTTATATACCACATTAAAGCATTCATTAATGTCACACAACACTGCTTTGATTGAGTCCTAAAAGGTTAATGACTTGATGCAGGCTGGTATTCTGAGCTTTACTGTTTGCAGGCGGTTTGTGGTGAAGGCGAAGTGCTTTGAAATTCTAACAAAGAGAAATCTTTCATTTTTCTCTGTGTCAAGTCCAGAAAGTGTTCTCAACTGATCTGGATGTGCTAGACAAAGTAGACTTATCACCATTAAACGACAATAAATTTTGTTTTTGTTTTGTTTTGTTGGGTATTTTTCCATCCTTAGAGGGATTACTCAAATTTAATTGTAAAAAGCTTCATGTTCACACGACTCCTCAGAGAAGGGTGGAGTAAGATACATACAAACCCCATGTTTTCTGTCCATCTACTCCTGTTGGTGTCTTTAAGCTGCTTTGTCAGTCGATCTGGGAGGCTGCAGCTAGATTTTTGCCAGTTTGAAAGCGTTGAACCAGTCCAGAATTATTCCCTACTCTTAGATATGCGAAATATTTTACAAATTATTAGAAGATATAAAAATAAATGTCACTTTAGTGTAGCTGCTGTGAACACATCCTTAAGGTTAGGCTTTGGACAAGTCAGAGTGCAGGTCAGAGATACAACTAATATTTTGCCCACTGCCCTCTTGGCAATGGCCAAGCTGAGTAGCCTGGTCAAGTACAGGCATTTTTATGCACTTAAGAAAGTGTTGCATTTACGTCACCTAAAAAATCCTTGGATGAATAGGAAGTATGGAGAGCACAAAGAAGGAAATGACATTTCCAAAGTCTGTCCTCCTAACTACACTGTGTCCAGATTTCATGAAATTTGAACTCTCCCGAGATGGAAATAAGCTTCTTGACAAAGTCATGTGTGAAGTTAATTTTGCTTTAAGATGGTATTGAGGTTCTGCTCTGAGGGGAGTTGTTAGTAAAACAAATGACTCTAACTGTTTTAGTATGGAAGACAAATCAAAGCATTTCCATGAAGTAACAGGGGCGACCAGCTGTAACTTAACCATTTCCTGAGCAAATACAAGCTGCTCTATTGGATGGGGGATAGTTCCCATGTTAGCCATTGTATGGAGAAAAATAAAAGTTCATATAAAAGAGCCCACCAAGGGTTATATGGCTGCAATTGTTTCCAAACTGAAACAACTTAGTATCTGTTTATGATTGTCAGTATCATGTTATATTGTTCTTGTAGAATCCATAAAACCTAAAAGTCTGCAGTATTGCCTCTAAACACCCAGTGGCTGCAGCCGGGAGACTTCAGAGCCAATGCATTTAAACAGACGGAGGATAAAAAGCAAAAGTTAATAAAAAGTTGACCTTGATTTTATTTATAATTGTAGTCTAATTTTGATGAGGTGCTTCATTTGAACATAGACAAGTAAAAGCCAAGCTCAAGCTGATGAGATTAAGATACTTAAACTTGCATCCTTTAAATGTTTCTTTCTTTTATTCAAGCACTGAAGATGAGAAGGAAGAAGCAGTAAATCTGAATTACAGCTTTTTCACCAGGGCTTATGTTTCCACAGTTCAGAATGATGCCCAATAATTTTCTGAACCACTCAGATGTACAGCATGCAATCATATTAGCACCACTTAGATAAAAATATTCATTTGCATTTTCATAGCTACTTCCTTTGCATTGTGTACAGCAAATGACACAGAAAACAAGTGGGTAAAGATGTGATTCTCCACACAACAAAACTATCCCTTGGAAGAAGCTACAAAACAATTCAGTGTCTTAGAGACTGGGATGTTGTCACTCAATACAAACTATTCTGTTTTTTTCCGACAATGCCAAAGCGTTCTTGCTAATGAAATCATGTTTGAAAAACAATGCATACTTGGACTTGAAGCAAACTGATGGAAAGATAGAACATTCATTTGTTGGTAAATCAGATGTATAAATCAGAGCACTGTCATACTGGCTATCTACAATGGCTTTTTATTTTCTGATTTCAGCAGCTCCAGATTTCTCTGTATTATTTTAGCAGTCCAAACATTTAGGTTTAAACACATTTAGTGTAAGATACAGATAATCTGCTCACAAGGTATGCAGATATCACATGGGTATCTGCAGTCCACAGTCCTTTCTGTAGGAACAGGGTTATGATGACAATGACAACACTACCACCACCACCACCATAGAGACAGAGGGAAAGAGGGAAAGAAAAAAGAGAATACATCATCTGGTTAATCCTATCTTAGAGATACTTCAAAGAAATTATGCAGAGTAGCTCTTATCAACTGCAGCTGCTTAGTAGGAATGTCCTGTGAGCGACACAATTTGTAGGATAATGGATTTATGTCTAGCAGGAAGTCAAATGTGTGGCAACTTCATGCAGATTCTGTTACGAATCATGTTGCTAATATTTCTTCCCATCCTGACAATATCATAGAAAAACAATGAAAATATTATATTTGAAGCCCATATCAGATGTCATGGGGAATGCAGATGAGAGGAAGCTTTATTTCAAGGGCAGATTGCATTAGGAATGATTCCTTTTAGTGTTGTCCTTGCCAGAAGCAAAGCTTTTAGCTTTCCTGATTCAAAAATAAGGGGTACATCTTCACATGGAGTAAGTGTCACTGTTCTCTAAAAGCCAACAGTGAGATGGTAATTTATTACTTGGCCCATGTACTGATGAGTCTGATAGATGAGTTTATATTGCTTGCTCACAAACAAACCCAGTTTGTTCCAGTTCTCAAATTAGAACTCTATATACTCACAGGCACTCAGAAAAGGAAAGAGAAAAATAATCATACTTGCCGAACTTGAAAAACTCAGCACTTCCTATTTTAAACCAGTTGTTATGTCTCTCATAATAACTTCATATTTTATTATCCTTGCCTACAGTGGTCTTTTGCCATGTCTGTATAAACTTCATTTCTAATGGTCTCAAAGGACATACTTGGTATTTCCAGAACAAAACAAAATTAAAACATACACCCAGAAACCACACACATGCACACACAGTCCCAAAGTACTATAATGCTTAAGGCTTGATTCTAAGCCCATGGAGGGTTTCTGTGTGGGATCTGGGCTGTGCTGACTGACAGATTGGTGCTGTGACATGCCGAACAGCAGCTGAGCCTCTTGCCTTCCCCCGGGCTCCTCTAGCCAGCAGCACTTGTGGGGTAATTCAAAGATGTTCAGCCTCTGTGGAGATGGTACTTTGTGTCAGCCTGAAACAGCCTCATCTGGCGACCATCACTGGTGAAACACCAGCCCCAGGGGGTAAAAATGCTGCTCAGCCCAACAGCAGGCTTCAGAAAAAAGAAGACTAAAAATTACTTGTGTGGGGAGAAAAACCATAAAAATTTTCTTAACTAATTGTTTGTTTTTATAAGTTTATGGAAAGAGAAGTGATCCAACAATGTAAATGGCAAAGTATGTGAAATGGCTAATGAATTTAAAGACTCAACAGTAGGAACTGTAGTGAATTGTTGCAACTGATTCTTATTTGTGCTGCAGCAGGTTTTCCTGGAATAGCACAGGCATGAACCACTTACTCCACAGAGGTCCCAGTTTTAAAGAAACATTGCAGGGGGGATGGGGTGCACATGCGGCATGCACACTCACAGAGCACACGCAGCTGTGCCGCTCTGTGCCTTGGCATGCAGATAATAAATTAGCAGGTATATCCTGATGCATTTGCATTTCCTTATGCGTCATCTCGAGCCATGCTACATGTATTACATATGCTTAGGTCACAGAAGAGTTAAGGACATAACTACTGCATCCCAAAGGACAGGTGGAGCAAAGCCAGCATAATCTCTGCATCCAGCCCTTTACTATTATTCTCTGATCATGAAAAGCCCAGTGAATTTGCAGCATACGCTTTAATCCAGCAGCTGTTTGCATATCAGAGGCTAAAATCATAAATAAAATCTCAGAGAAAGACTTTTCATGCATGGTCAAAGCAGGCAGGAAACCAGAGTCCTTTCTCTGTTATGGCAGCAACTCTGAAAGTCCAGCTCAAGGTTTCTGTGCAAGCTGCTGGAGGCTTTGGGCTGCAGCATTCTTTCTATGCATGGATTGCTGTTCCCTGCCCTTTTCTGTTTGTGCAGCTCCCAGCACAAAGTTCCTATCAAAGCAGAGCACTAGAATCATACAAATGTTTAGTGCTGTTAACTATAACAAGTAGCAAATATCCTCACATACTCCTGTCCCTCCTCGTGGGAGCTCTGACCATAAACTTAGGTGGTCTGAACTCAAAAGTGTAGCCTGGAATTTCACCCTATCTGTTTGCCCTTTTTGACATTAGAGTTGTATCCTCTCCCGCAGGCTGGTATCTTCCTTTTTTCTCTGCAGGAAACTCAAAGTGCTTCTGATATCTTTCAGGCATGATTAAATTCACCTCAAAGGAATGGGATTCAACTGAAAGAAGGCCAACTGGTATTTTTTAACCATGCCCAAGAATCCATGCTTCATAAATAACAACTGGTGAGCCCATCACCATGTGCAGTCAGAATGCCACCAGATGAACTTCAAGGAAAAAATGTGTCTTTTTCACACTGTGTTTAAAGGACAGAAGACATATATTTTAGAAAGAATACCTTTTTCCTTTCCCCTCTGCTTCTTTTCCATAAATGCATTCTTGTAAAGAGCTGTGTGAGTTTTAGTGACAAAGGCACTGGAATCTGCTATGCTGCCCTATAACATGCCACTTATTTGTCTTCACTATTTTTCCACTGAGCTGTTTTTCTTTCATTTAGTACATTTTAAAGACTTTCACCTCAATCCTTGCTCAAATCAGTTTCTGCATCAGATGTAGATTTTCTGTTTGGGAAAAGGAATTTTTTTTGGTAAAGATGCAGTCCTGATTTAAAGACTTCAAATGATCTACCACATCCTGTGGTAGGTTGTTCCAATGATTAATGGCCCATGCTAGAGAAAGTACGACAGCTTCCAACCATTGGATCTTATTGTGCCTTTTTCTGTTAGACTAAATAGCTATTTGTTATCAGAAATCTCTTCCTTATGTAGATACCTGCAGACTTTGACTAAGTCACTTTTTAACTCCTTTTTGGAAAACCTCAACAGATTAAGGCACGTTTTCCTGAGTGGTTTTTTTTTCTTTGAATGTTGGGAGTTTTTAAACCTTTTTTTTAGTTCTGTAATGTACTTCAAGAACCAACCCAATATTCCTACAAGCATTTTCACTAATACTATTTGCAGGTATGGTAGCCCCTTCTGAAATCCAGTTAGGGCTGTGTATCTTTGTGCCTTCACATCCTCCTCTGGATATTGTATTAAAAGTCTGTGTTCCTTTGTTTAGCTACCATTATTCCTAAATCCCAGCTGTGGCCCTGAGCTGCTCTGCAGGCTCTTCTCCTCAGCCCTGCCATGGCTTTGGCTGCTGCACTCTAGGGCTGCTCTAATGCCACACAGCTGTGGGACCCTGGATTGAGCTGCTATGAAAGCAGCCAAGCTGGGAGAAGGAGCTGCATGAGAAAGATCTGGAGAAAGCCATTTTGTGAGGCTTTTGTCCAGGGGCTTGCAAGCTGCATTTAAGATCAAGCTTTTGCCCTTGGTCCTTGCTGAAATTACATTTTAGGTAGTATGTCTGTGCCTGCCTTTTACTGTGCCAAGCCCCACCTGCCCTTGCTGACCTGACTTCCTTGCTTGACCCCAGAGCAGCCTTGGCTCTATGGACTTGTCTGGGATGTGTGGATTTTGGCTGACTGTGGTTCCTGTCACTGGACTGACTCTGTTCCTGTATGGGTGGTGTGTCCCTTGCTGTTACCATCAGCTGTAGAATCTGAGTGGAACAAGGAGCAGTGTCTGCGAGGCCTCAATGGAGCACGGTGACTTTCAGTTCCCAGTTACTCTATATCATCTCTTTGTTTGGTTTAGTCCATTCAATGTGAATATCTAGCTTTGTTGGGATTTTCAACTTTATCACCAGAACTTGCTATTTCATCAAAAAAACTAAGACCACACTTGTCTGACAAGACTTAACTTCCCTGAAAATGTGCCAAGATGAATGTTCTGCTGCCGTCATTTAATTATGTACTGATTGTCTCCAGTGTTAAGCTTCCAAGACTGGGATGATGCCTCTTTTCATCTTAATGGGTTGAATGTCTATTAGTCATCACGTTTACCATTTTAAAACATTAGCATGACTTTAGCTTATTTTATAGTCCTCTCAGACTCTTCCAGCTTTTAAAAGAAGTCAGTGTATGAGGATCAGAGTGTTCCCTGGCAAGATGCTTTCATACCCGAGTCAAAGTTGGCCCGTACCATTTATTTGCTGCTGGGTAATATTTCTCTACCGGCTGATGGAACAAGAAGAGGCTCTGCAGTCACTTCAGGATCTACGAGCACTCCCACACACAGAAGTGCTGGCACAAGTATGAAGTAAATGCAATCATCAGAAGGACTTTAAAAGGAGTTAAAATATTTGCAGAAAGATTAAAAGATCAGATTTTCCATTATTCTCCTCTGCAATGGAGACAGAAGAGTAGCCCTGGCTATAAGTCCTCCCTGTATTATTATATTAAATACTGCCTGCTCTGAACTTGTTTAATTTATGCCTTGCTTTACTATCCCCAGCCTCATCTAGAATTACCATTGAGTCCACAGTCCCCAGACCCCTTCACAGAGAAGCTGGAAGCTTCAGCCCAGCTCTGGTCCAGGTGGGAACTCCCAGCTGTGAGGAGCTGCCTTCCCACTGCTCCGGCAGGCACAAAGCACCCTCAGTGCTCCTGACAGCTCCTGACCCTGTTCTGAAAAGCACTTCAGTTCTCAGGACAGGACAGGAAGTGCTGCAGTGTTTGGGTTGTGCAGAGACATTCTCACTCATATTCTAGTGCAAAAACCGGACAATGAACCCAACTGTTTTGTTTGGGTTCATTTTTGTTTTTTACAAAAGAAAGCACAGTAAAACTAGTGCCAGAGTGGGCAATTATTTGGTGAAATAATTTTGTTTTAGGAGTTAAAAGATGTGGGGAAGTGGTCAAAATAATCTAGATGACTCTAAAAAGAATAAGCATGCAAAATAATCAAAGTCACCAATAAGCCAATATTGGAAAAGTATTTTATGTTTTTTTCTTTTTACTTTGTTTTACTTGGAAAACTTTCTGTGTTGAAGAATATATTGAGAAATTTCATAATATGCTTAGATAAAGGTGGATTCATGAACCACTTGCTGTAATTAAAGTGCACCATTAAAAACAAGGTATCCTTTTCGAATATGGAACCAAAATTTCACATCCCTGTAGCTTTATCTCTTGAGCTTCACTCATCATTTTTACTAAGTGGAACTTAACTATTAATTTATTAGACTGTGCCAGTGAGAAAAGCAAAGGCAAAGGGGAAAAAAAATAATGTTCCTCCCAGCCTGCTGTAGTAAAGACACTCATATGGTAGAGGTTTGTACTTCTTCTAGGATACAGCACTTGCTGTGTCTGGGTTCGATCAGGGTCCTGTTGCAGTCAATGGGAGTTTTGTGCTAAAATGTATCTTGTATGCTGTCACTTGGGCAAATGTCCACCTCAGGCTACAGCAGAAGCAAAATCACCACATTTGTTTTCACTTCTGACCTGCTGAAAGTAGGATTATATTACTTGTATATTTCATTCTGATTCTCTCTCTTTTTTTAAACTCTGATTTAAACAAAGATACCACTGTGGTATAATCTGATACCAAGTACTGTGTGAGAGGCTGGACAAGTCAATTACAACTGAAATTGCAGACTTCCTTTACTGTTGCCTTGCTTTTAACTCAATGTTTTTCTTCATAGGCAATCAACATGTAATTTCCTTTCTTCAGCTCATACTTTTGTGTCTCACGAACACCAGCAGTGGCTCTGTTCACTCTGAATTCCCAGATTTTTCTCACATTGTGCCACTTCCTTCATATTATTTAACTCCATCTTTTCCCTGCACAGATATATTACAGGGGAAAAGTGAACATAGCTTCCAACAAGTTGTCAAATGAGTGCAGCAACACTGAGCCATGCTGAGACACTAAACACTGACTGAGTCAATTTTCCACTACACAAAATACAGTTATTAGTATTTTGCTAACTCAAGGGTCAGAAACACTCTTCCAGTGACTGGTTAAAACTGATTTTTGCTTGTGACCAGCATGAATGCTGACCTTTGGCTTCTTGACTGATCTTTGAATCTCCTAGAAAGTTCACGGGGAGGTCACAGAGCGGCACCAACTTCCTCCGTGTGTGTGCTGTGTGCCTGCATGTGCATGTGTGTACGTGGGGACACCCTCTCAACTCTGGCTCCATGGAAGGGCTGGCCTTGCCTGCTGGTGGCTTTGGTTTCATGTTTGTGGAAATCTGGACCCACTTATACCAACAGCAAACCAGGCAAAAGGACACATCTTTCTTTACTTACCAAGAACCTTTGTTTGCTTCACTTTTCATTTGCAATTGCTCCGTATTTAGCTTTAAAGCTTTGTTTCAGTTCAGATACATACTTAGCTTAAGGAAATGGTGCTACACAGAATATCTTTTTTTGTAAAACAAAAGGACTAAAATGTGACTAGAAACAACTACAAAAGAAATTGCTAACATGTCTTTTTCTTAAATACACTCATATTGAAGAGAACGAGTTCTTTCCTTAAATTGCTTTGTCATAGATACATCAGAAAAATAAAAATGATTTCTTGTATATCCTTTAGCTGATTCCTTTCACTGAAAAGTTCAGTGCTGCTTGTCACTGCAAAAGAGAGCTATGAATCTCATGAAAGCTGCTTTGCTGACACCATCAGCTGTACAACATCCGCTTCCAAACCAGACCTCCGAAAGCAGCACTGTTAGAGGGTTTTAAATCTCTGCTCAGAAATTGTATCTATTTCCAAACAGCAAGAATAGCTCTGAAATTGTGAAAAATGCATTCAAGTCATATTTAGAATGATTGTATGTGGGGGATATAACAATACTTTTCAAGACTGTAAGCACTGCGTATATTCATATCTCATGCTATTTATCTTGCAGATATACAGCGCTGGAAGTTGCTGGCTGCAAGCTGGCAAGCTTGTAGCAGTGAGAAGGAAGGATCTCTCCGTTTGTCACTGGCCGTATATCACTGCAGCTGTGCCCTTTGATTACACAGAGGGCTCCTCCAGCCATTAATAATAGGAAACACTTTTTGTCTGGTGAATGCATCTCAGCGCCATCCTCTAACACCTAGGCTTTCCAGCGAGGTAGAAGAGGCAAATTAAGGATGGAGCTTGTTCATTTTACATTTACACTAGATGTGTAAACAAGGATAACCTTTGTTTTCCTGAGAAAAGAAAATATGCCATTCTTTTTCCTACCACCACAGCGACTGATTTTTTACAGAAACAATATGCACTGCCAATTACAACTTGCTGAGGAAGTGACACTAATGAATCACAATAATGCTACCACAGCATCACGGAAAGTCCTGTGACGCCAGCCTCCCAGATTAATTGCATCACATATAATAGCCAAGCCACATCTGCTAACCAGGTGTATCAGTGTAAAAGATTTTCCCAAAAAAGCAAAGCCTAGAGGAAATCAATATATAGGGAATGAAGTCCTAAGTATGAATACTGCATTGCCAAAATTAGATAGCTATCTGAAATTGTCACAAATAATTGATGCTAAGATTGGAAAATTCTAAACTGGTGTAAATCATTTAGCACCAGAGAGCACTACAAAAGGCATTTCATGCTTGACCTGCAAAATGAATCAAAATTAATGCTAAGCTCATGTGGCATGCCGTTGCTCTTACCTATTGCAGCACAGCGTATCCGAGCTGCTCCAGAGAGGTGTTTGCAGTGAGTGGAGCGTGGAATCTCTCTCGGTCTGGCCTACATTGATCATCTTCCACAGCATCTTTGACACAATAGGAGAAAGCTATAGACCATTTGTCTTAACACTGCTTTTAGTCATGTGTCAAAACCTTGCTTTAACCCATCCCAATTTTTATTTAAGATTAGGCTTTCCGAGTAGTGAAAACACGAAAACATAAGCCCCTTCAAAACAAACCCGGCTGTTGTTAGTCACTATTTTACCTCCTCTGCTGTCCAGTTGCTAGAGGTAGCCATCCCATGACTAAGGCCATGACTGGATTTGCACTGGAGGAAAGAGTTTCACAAAATGCAGCTGTTTTGGAGGCATTCCAAATGTCACACAGAATGGTATCATTCCCATCTCTACGTTTATCCCAAAACAGTGCCCTCTGTTTATATTTTGGTAGAACCCACAGTTGCTGCATTGATGGTCCTGTGACTATGATATGTTCCTCTTAAATCTGTGCTGACAACTTATTTAGGTCATGGAGTCAGAGTTTAATTTCCTCGGGTTAGATTTATTCCCTCAACTGCAAAGAAATAAGAAAGAGCACGCTTGTTGCTAAGTCAAACACGCAGCTGAAAGTCTCCAAGGTGGAGACTTTGGCCAGTGTGCTGTGCCTCTTTCTTCAGCCTCAGTTACTGGCTTCATGATTTGAGAATTTGGAAGCCAAGGCCATTGCAGGATGCTCCCCAGCCTCAGCTGCAGGCATGCACAAGCAGTGCTGCCCACCTTGCTCCGTGGGCGTCTCTGTTTACTGAGTCCTTTCTCAGGGGGTCAGGCAGTACATCATTCTGGGAACCACAGTAAAGCCTTGGCAAGAGAACCCACCCTGAGTTATGTGACTGAGATAACACCTAGAAAATAAAAAAAGTATTTTACATAGTGCTGCTCTTCCACAGACATGTAACAGCTGAAAACTACCATTCATCCACATGAATGCCAAAATAAGAATTAATTATATATGATTGGCTAAATTTCACCAAAAGAACATATCATTCAGTTTAATATATTTCTCTAGAAATCCAGAAAACTATACAAAGCTTTTTCTTCATTTGCTATTTTTATAAACTACCTGCCCCAAATACAGTTGTTATGTTGGTCACTGAATTTAAATGATGAATTTCCTTCTTTTAAGGCTAAGAGGAAAAGATCACTAAGTTTCTTATCAGGAGATAGTGATAGACTTTTCAAAAATGCACAGCATCTTGAAAGTTTGGTTTCATATCACCATTTATATTCCTGAGAAATAGACATGTCTCACATTCTCTAGCAGTGTTTTGTGACATTTGGATTTACAATGCTCAAGTTTAAGTCTCTAGCCCTTTGCAGTCTGTCAAAAACAGCTTCTCTGTCCATTTATTTTTGTCTTCTGTGCTCAGTCTGAATATCTTTTGTAAATTTATACTTGACAAGCCTCGTATTTCAGCAGCTGGCTTTGTTTCACAATCTACCTTGCTTGCTCTGTTGCATTAGCTGAAACAACAAATTTAATCCATGATGTCAATAGTAAATTATAGTGGAGATGTAATATATGCCTGACATCACTAAGGTCAAGGCCACGGTGAAAATATTGCAAATAGATCCAAAGGGTCTCCTTGTTGTGGTAGGTGCTGGCTGCACATTTAATATTACGAGAAACAGATTAGTGCCACACACTGCATTATGTTAGCCTTTTAGTTACAGCCTGCGTAAAACTCCAGCTAATGTAAGAGTGCTCCCTCAACATGAAAAAAGGTTCCAGAGAAGTTTGCTATGTCATTATATTTCATATTTTCTAACTGATAAATAATTAAAACAAGAATTACTTTACTGAAAAGATTCATTTAGCGTGCACATTTTCCATTACTCTAACTGTTTGAAGGGGTTGAGGGAAACATTTATTGCATACCTTACCTAAACTACCTTGCCATTAAAGTATCTAAATTACCTCAGTGAATTCTGAGCACAGAAGTGGTTGATGAATTGCTTTTTGCATAAATGCACTTTCCCTTTGCTGGAACCTAATTTTGTGTATAAACACACACACACACACACACAATAAAGCAACTACTGAACTCTGGAATTTTCTCTGTGCAATGAAGTTTTCCTAAACGTTGCTTGTATTATAAGCATCCTTGGACTCTCTGAGGACCAGCCAAAAATGGGCTCTTCTACAATGGCGAAAGAACAGTTAATGAATCATTTTCTCCTGTGTAAAAGTGCTCATTGCTGTTAATTTGTCAATTTTTTCAGCTAGAGCTTTTTTTATATCAAAATTAGCTTTCAGCTTAAAAGTCCATTTATTGTCCAAAGGGAAAAAAATTGTGCAAATTTTACTAAACAAATTCAGTATATGGCAGACTATGGAGATTTCCATTCCATCGAGCTCTGTTATTTGTTTTATCTGGCATAAAGAGTACCAACAGCCCAAGGACTTTCAATCTGCAATTCATCCCTTTAACTTGGCTCCAAAGTATTTTCATTCCTTAACATGAAAAGAAAGACCAAATTTACAAAGCTGCAGCATATAGCAGATCACAGCTATGGTGCTTGGCTTTCCCCATGCCCTGGCTGGATGTCTGGGATGTAGTAATTTCTTCCTCAGAAGAGTGGGTTACCTTTTGTTCCTGGTGTCCCTAATACTGAATGGAGGAAGGCTGATGTGGGCAGTTTTCATTATTGATAATCTGGTGGTCAACTGCCATGAAGGTAATTGCTTTAAGGATGTAAGTACTAATGAAAATCCCAAATCCTGTGATAGTCTCCTGTATGCAAACAAAAAACAGAAAATAGAAAGTAGAAAACTGAACCAGTGACTCAGTATGGGCTGCTTTAATGACTATTTAATCTCTCCTATAAAAGAAGTTTAAATAATGCTGTTATGTGCTGATGCTCTTAGCAGTTGTGCTGGTGCATGATGTATGGACAGTGTCTGCTTCAAGAATCAACAAATGTGCACTATTCCATTAGCAGTTTTCTGTTTTCCACAAAGCTTTACAATTTATTAGTTATTTATGTTCATGTACTAGTGCCTTATTTTACATATTTATATATCTTCTTTCCTCTGCCATGAAAAGCAATGAAAAGTTTAGGTATTGCAGATCAGTTCAGCTCACATAACATTTACAAAGTGTTGTTTATAAAAACGGTTTCATAGATAGCCCTCTCTATGCTTGGGACTGCTGTTTTAACTTATGTGAAACTCTTACATCAAAACAAGACTGAGGCTTTTCTAAAACTCTGCTCCTTCTTCTGCTTTTCAGAAGGGTGAAGAAACTCAAGCTGTATGAACAGAGATGCCACTTTTTTTCCCAGTAAAATTTGGGAGAAGTGTGGGACGAGGAAGAGCATCAACAAAAGGCTGAAGATAAGAAGGGTTCAGTAGGAGAACAAACTGACAGGGCAGAGTGTAGTGGAGCTCCAGAGGGTTTCTAAAAGCATAGTTATTCAACAAAAATGTAGCTGATATCACTGCCTACCCAGGAACTTACTGCTGTGCCTGCGTTATGCAGCAGGAGATATTACAACTTGGACACAAATCAGCTACTTCTGGCTGATTGTCTTTCCTTGATTTCCATGGCCTGCATTACATGGTCTTTACATCACTCATTACCTCTGAACACTGTCAGCATCACGGCTGCAGAACAGACTTCCTCAATTCCTCTTTTGAAGATGCCTCCGTTACACCCAGCATCTCAGTTCTGCCTGTATGAGTGATTTAGCACAATGATGTCACTCTGGGCTAAGTGCAAGCAAAGGCACCAGGTTAGTGTGATGCTTTTAGTTTTGGGGGCTGACTGTATGAGGTCAATACTGGAGCATCTCTATCCAGCACTGTGATTAAAAGCATCTGTGTGGAGTGATAAGAGTTTCATATTTCAGGATGCAAATTATTTGTTAGTTTCCATGTGTGACTTCAATTTATATTTTTAGCAATGCTTATGTCCTCTAAACACATATTGTCAATGCTTTTGGGTAAATTCTACTCATTCAACTCAATGGCCTACTCTACTACATCACCTCAGCAAAGTTCATTAGCAGTGATGTCTCCTAGGTGGCCTGTGTGAAGTGAGCTGCCTGTTGATGCAGTTCCTCGATATTTTGTTGCTGTATTTTCAGATGTTTCTGAGTTGCACATCTGCCTGTGCTAGTGAACATGTCCCTGAACACAATGACAGTGAAAGAATATTTTAATACAAATGTTAATACACTGTTTCAGACACAGATCTGCTTTATCTCTAGAGGAGTTTCAAAGCCCTTTGATTAGCTGGAAACCACATCTGACTTCCCTTCTTCTGCCCCCACAATGTGACTCAGCTTAAGCCACATCGGTTCCTAAATCCCTGAGTAAAACAATGAAGGATGTCATGCATATGAGAATCCCTGATTGACTAAAGGCTCCATCCACACTGACAACTCACTTTGCCCAGCCCTCCTAACAGACATGAGAGGTAAATGGGTATCAGCTCTGCCCAAGTGACATCAATTCATCTCAGTGACAGGGACCTGTGCTTAGTTTCTGACACTCAAAACATTCCCAGTCCCAGAAAGCACCTGTGAACCTACATTTATGTCTTCCAACAAATTTTAATTTACTTGCGTTTTCAGAGATTTCACTCTTTACATTTCTGAAAACATTTCTCAGATGTAGAGAAATCCTTTTCTTCCCAAGGACATTTCCAAGGCTCAGGATTATTTAGGGTTCAGTTGGATATAACAATTTAAAGGTAAATTTATCTAAATTAAAAAAAAAAAAAGAATAGCACTTGTAAATGATCTCTAAGCTGCAGCTAACATCATCTTGTCAGTTCGCCTTTTATATTTTCTGGATGGTCAGAAGGGAGAAACTTGATACCAAACCCAACAGTTACCCATCTTATTCTGCCTAACGGTGAAAAAAAATTACTATTATCTTACAACACACATTATGTTCATGAATATCAGAAGCTTCTTAAGAGATATCAATGGGATAGCTCTTAAGAGATAGATGGGATATCAAGACTGGCCAGGATCTGGTTGATGGGATGACAGGATTTGGTTGGTCAGATAAAATTTGATACACAAGGGTAAATTAAAAATGCAGAGCAAAATATTCACCTTTACAGAAAAAACCCAATGTCTACATTGCTGTAATAATGTGACTTCTACCATTTTAGCAAAATAGGAACACCTCTGTCCCTCCTGCCACAGCACCCCTATGCTACTGCACTTGTTAATGGATTCATTCCAAAGGCGTGTTGCAGTGAGAGGAGGTGCAGGAGCAGAGGATTAATTTTTGCCTGGGAAAGCTGTGTGTGCAAGGATAATGCTTTGCAGAAGAACTTGTATCAGGACCCAGAATGCCGATGGCTTTTCTCTTGCTGAGCAAGCCAAGGCTCATTCTTTTGGTTCCTCAACAAGTGTTACAATATACACAACTGCCCCAATGACACATGCTGCAGCCTTCCTCCTGGACCTTCCACTCTCTCCAAGTGGCAGCCTTCCTGAATTAAAATAGAAACAAATCCTTCCATAAAAGGGAAAAAAAGGAGAGTTCTGTTTTCTGCAGAAAACCCAGCTGATTCGAAAATAAATACAAGGGAATTATATAGCAACCAAGAGTAAATGTTATTTCTCTTCAAACTTGTAAAATTCAGAAAACCAAATAGTCTCAAAATGTGCTCTCTGTCTCTGGTCTTCCAGCAGCAAGCTTCCTCAGAGTTCAGAATATTGACAGAAATAAATTACAAATCAGTTTATTAAAAAAAAAAAGGGAGCAATTTTTGTCGTGTTTGCAGGATTGTATATCTTGCTAGGGCTTGAAGAACACTGCTTTGGATTTCTCATATAGCAGGTAACTTCTTGGGGGAAATTAAGAAGCAAATTAAAATGCTGTTTATGGCTGCTGAATCACCCTGAAAGCATATATTAATTATTATGAACATGTTATTCTTACAGATGTATGTGCTACTATCACAAATTATTATTTGCTTTGACACAGCCCCTTAGGCCATATCTGGGAGAGGAGACCCAGGGTATGTCTGGAATGTGCACCCAGCAGTGGGAGTGGCTGCTCCAGCCATCTCGGAGCCTCCTGCAGGTGAGACCCAGATGTGCTTGGATTTTCTTACCCCAGCTTCTCCCTCATCTTTCCATGGAAGGGACATTGAAGGGTATGGCTCTGATGGGAGCCCTGAGTACTCCAAAGCTACCTCAGGATTCCTAGGTGCTGGCTCTCAGCCTGTACCATCAGCTGCCCCAACCCTGAGAAACATATTTGTGACCTGGACCCCTTGTACTGGGAACCACAAAAACCAAAAGCAGTTTTCCAAGCTTCTGCACCAATGCCTTACAGTCTTACGTACTAGATGCTTCACAGATGAAGATCAGAGATCTGCCCTCAAGAGTGTACAAGAGTTGAACAGAAAGAATAAATAAATTGAACTTCAGAAAAAAATCTGTTCTTTTTAAAAAACTAGCTTAATACTTGGGAAGGTAGCAAAGCCATGTGAAGAAGTTCTGACAAAAAACCCCAGTAAAAATATTATTTTGTACTATTATTTATCTAGACAAAGTGAAACTGAAATTCTGAAATGCACAACCAAATGCTGAAAGGTTTGATCTTGCTCAGGAATAAATGGGTAGATTGTTTCCCGTAGCGGGGGACTTTCTGATTAGTTAATTTGTTCATGCTTATTGTCAAAATGAGACATTTTCAAGGGAAAGTTTCAATGGCTCCTTTGTCACAAAAAGTTTCTTAGCTTTGCCCTGCAGTTGAAAACATGGATAAAAGAGAATAGGCAAACTTGGTCCAGCCTAGCAGAACAGTCGCAGACTCAAAACAGGTGAGACTTGCCTAGGAAGTGGCCAATCCACTCAAAGAGGTCATATCATGACATGCAGAACCATGAATCACATCTACCATCTGTCTATCCATTTATTTGTTCCTTTTGCTTTTTTTGCTATGGTTTCTCTTTCTCCTTTCTAACATTTTTCAAAGGGATTTTTCTTTTTTTCCACAAAGGTTCTTGCTCTCCTTCAGGTCATTCCCCTCACCTCCAAAAGTGGGGAATTGCATGTGGTCAGTGCTGGGGTGTCACACCAGCTCCTGTACATTCAAACCTGTTTTGTGAGCTCTATCACAACTCACAAAGACAAGGCAACACTCCAACCCTACTGCAATTTGCAGCATATCTTTGTAGCAGCTAGAAACAGGTATTTGCCCTCCCTTCCCCGCTGAAGTTTCACTTACAGAACACCACAAAAATTCAAGACCCTACATATAGCATGAACAAGATTTTATGAAAAAAAAACAAACCCAAACAACCCAAACCCTGTAAAGAGACTACATTTTGTTCATCCTAGCATTTGTGTCTGCTCTGCTGGCAGAGAGCTCTAATTGTCAGGGACACAATAGGCTGTGCTCTTATCTGTGATTAATAGACATGATCTTTCCAGAATGATAAATGCAAGTAGGTAAAGTCTCTGTGACTATATCTATGCTACATCATAGATTATCAAAACCCCTACAATGTGGATGTGATAATAAGTATCCATGGTGTCTAAAAGTGCTGGCTAAGAGTTCCTAATGTCTAGAATTCAATTTTTATGATTTTTATGTGGCTTTGTGGAAGAAAATCCTCCACAACATTGAAATTCAGTTTCTTAGCTGTTTTTCAGCTCTCTGTTCTGGGGATTTGCCCCACATTCCTCTTTGAGATTCCCTTTAAGCAGGAGGAGGGATCAGTGCCCTGAGCTGATGATCAGCATGCACCATCCCCAGTGTGGCTCTTCTGGGGGCAAAAGGGCATGAATGGATCTCACTCACAGAAACCAGCAACCCTCTCTTGGCCCCTTGCCATGGTGGCACCACTGCTACAGCCCCTCAAAGGATGCAATGGGACACTCAAGTCTTTTCTCTCTGATAGCAATGTTTCAGAAGCCTGAGGGCCTCTGACAGTTGCTGCAGAGATGAACTACCACCGTTGATGTATCTCATGCCATCCAGTCAGGAGGGGAACAATTGCAAATGATAACCAGCATGATTAGAACCACCCAATAAAGAGATGAAGAAAATGTCAATGCTATGGTACGTGAGATGCACTGCCCCACATTACTGTACAGATGGAAACATCTGCAGTAGAGAAGGGACTTTCAGAAATGTGCTACAAATTTTCCAGACACCCTTGCAGCCCAAGACTCAGGCCACACACCGCGAGCAGATGGCTGCATGATGCTTTGTCATACACAGAAACACCGATCTAGTGTCATGCAATGGTGTAGATTTTCACTGATAGCAGTTTAATGGCATTTGGCAGTAACCATTGTGGAACCTTTTTCCCATTTTTTGGTGTCATGGGTTATTTTTTCAGAGGCACAGGGTGTGGTGCTGAGATGTCCGCTCTGGTATTTCCTCAGACCACCATGTGAGGAGGGGAGAGGAGCAGCTTAGCTCCTCTATATCTGCATGGGAGCCAGTGACCAAGCAGGAAGTTTTGGCTTGCAGACTGCTGTCTGAGGAAAGCTTTGAGAGGAGGAAGTTTTTGATACTCAGATCCTGAGAAGCACTATTTTCCGTGTATATATCATGTAGCAGGCTAAGAATTAAACACGGTGGAGAAACTTGTATAAAACTGTCATAAGGTTTGCATTTGCTTTTGACTTCAAGTTTGTGATAGACTTCTAGTCAGAGCAGTAATAGCCAGAAAAGCTTTGCAGTAAAGGCTGTTCAGACTCTTAAATTTCTTCCTCTTAGAAAATTTCACCTCTGAAACTACTGATAATATTTCTTGCTGATGCTTAAGAGAGAAGCACATTATCCAGAGCTCAGGATTGTTCTTGCTGAAAGCTCTAGTTATGCTCCAGTGAGCCTGCTTTTACAGCAGGCAGGTCAGATCTGCCCAGGTGCACCAAACCTCTGTTTTGGTGTCCCTGACAAGTGGCACCCTTCCGGGGAGAGCTGCCAGTTTTGTTCTGTGTCCTTGCAGCCTTATAACCCACCTAAGCCTGTCTTCCACACGGGCAACTCTGTTTCACCAAACTACTTCACCTGGCAGACCCAAATTGGGAATTTGCAAAAGCAAGGAGCAAAAGATGGTCTGACAAGGGTTGTCTCTCAGGAAAATGTTTAAGTCCATGACTGGTTATGTCTACTTTATAAGTCATATCTCTTAAGACCTTTTATTACATCAGGTCAGGCTTTATCTGTCTAATAGGTAAATTTCCTCTAAGACTATTAGTTGCTACAGATAACTACTTCCATTTCTGCATATCAACAACTTTTAGTCTCGTAATCCATACCAACAAAATATGGGGAAGCACTTCTCCTAAATACTGATGATAATTACCAAGATGATAATGTTCAAAGACATTTATTAAGTGCCTTTACTCCCAGAAAGCACATAAGCCTTGGTATCTTGAGTGCAGAGATAAGATATATGAACAGTTTTATTGTCCCGAATGAAGCCTTTTTCTATTTTTAAATAACAAAAGATATAAAGAGTGAGAAGAGTAATTATCAACAAATTGAGAATTTGGCAGGCATAAATGCTGTCAAAGAATCTCCAGGGGGAGGAATCAAAAATATGAAAGAAATTTTGAAACAGCTGCAGGAAAATTCCCACTCTGAAGCCATGCGGGCATTTTTGGATGACATATGCATGGAAGACCAAAATAATTAATTTTTTATCACTTTGAGGAAATTTCAATAGGTTGGACAACTGTAGGTGACATTTCAGAAGTAGCTTTAGAGTGGTCACCTGATTAAACAAAGTTAAGCACGTGTTTAAGGGACTTGCTGCCTTGGGATCTTAATTATTACAGACAATTTCCATGTGTGTGTTTGCTTTAACATAGTCTCCTGCTGGAGAACAGCTGGCTGCAAATGGGCTGGCAAGGTAAACAGAAACAGGCCTGCAATGCCCAGCAACTCAGACAAGTCTCATCACCAGCACAAATCGGTTGCCAACCTGACAAGCACGAAATGTCTCAGAAGGATCCACATTTCACAGCCGTTGTGCCTCATGGACTGTGTCACAGGCAAACAGCAAGATATTCAGGGCACAGTGACACAGTATTGTCACATGTCACATACTGAGGAAAGAACATAGATCCTTAACAATTCACTTTTTTTCTGAAATATGTATGTTAATCTGGTGTTTGTGAATAAACCCATGCCCTGTTCATCTACAGTGTAATGCTGGCAGAACTGGCTGGTTCTCCATTAGTAAACCTCAACAGCTTATTATATTTGAGTTAATTGCTATTTGTTCAACTCAAACACCGATCCAGGTGATTCACAGGTTGACAGACCTACTGCTCTATCTATCTACATACCTAAATTTTAAATGACTGAGGTGAATCTCATTAAACAAACAGAGCCATGTCAAGAAAAGGCTGCATAGAGCTGAGTCACTCCACAGTTTGAACAGCGAGAAGAAGATGTACAGAAAGAGATGAAAACAGATATACTAGGGGAAGGTTATCTTTAATACTGAGTAGTGGAATAGATACTGGCAAGAGAAAGCAAATGCCTAATGATGGTGCCAAGGTTTTGAGCCTGACAAGATAAGAGTTGTGATGACTGAGGAGACAAATGGGATGTGATGAAAAAAATTAAGAAAAAAACCCCATACTTTTCTTTTGGAGAATGATAGTCTAATGTAGTCATCTAGAAGAGACAGCAGAGAAAAGTGCAGGGACAAGGGTTCTGGATAAAGCAAAAGGACAAAACCCAGGCATTGAGGGGTAGTTGGAGAAGATGAAACTGATAAATGTGTATGGAAATACAAGAAAAAAACCCCTTCCATTTCATGGGTAGCAGGACAACTCCATCTGCATGAGCCTGGTCTCAAAAGTCATAAACCTCCAATACAATGGTCTACTTTGCTGTCAGAACTGAACTATGAAGTACAAAAATCTGAAACTATGTTCGAAGAGCAGAAATAGTGCTTTTGAGCACCAGGGTTCAGAGCATCTATATAGCAGCAATGAGACAAGTATAATTATGTTTTTATTCTCTCATATTCCACAGAGACTTAATACTTCCCAGCTTCACCTACTATGTACATGGAGAGAATGAATATTTACAAAGGATTCTTGAAATCAAAGGGACAAAATGCATCACGAAAATATTATTTTGCACCTTTTGAAGCAGTGAATGACACTGCAGCAATCCTAGTCTGATCATGCACTCACAGACCTCTCGGTGACTGGAGGACTGTGCTGTCTAACTACCAATTATGTTGCTACAGCTCCTGAATGGCACCATTTTGTTGTTAAAGTGAACAAAGGATGCCTAGGAGGGAGTGAAATGTAAGGTGCTGAGAGGAAAGTTTTCCGTGGCGTGCTGGGGGAATGTGGGCAGCAAGGCTAACATGACAGGACTTGATGAATGATGTTACATGAAGAGAGGCTGGGCCAGATGTGTGCATGCAGTGAACGGCTGTCCTCGGTGAGCTGGGTAACTCACTGAGAGTGAGCAAAGAAAAGCTCCTTTCTATGACAGGATTTCATCCCCCTCTTTTGTCAGGACCTTTCGTTTAGAAATGCTACTCTTGCAGCACGGTGGCCGTGGGCTGCACTGCGTTAACCCATTTTGACAGGAGGGTAACACAGTGAAACAGCTTCATCAGCAGACAGGAGTGACTTGGGCTCCCTCCAAAATCAAACCCTCACAAACCAAGCTTGCTCTTGATGAAATAATCATCACCTCAATTGTCAACAATTGGCACAAGCAAATATGACTCTAGCTATACACTGCAAACTCAGTAATAGGTATTCAGAAATGCTGCACAATTAGAAGTGTCTTGATTGATTTTTTAGGGTTGAATCTAAAGACAAAAAAAGTTTTATTACATTTGGGGAATTAAAAAATTAATTGTTTATTAAACATTCTGATAAATAAATTACTTGAGTGAAGTGTTTTGCCTTCCTCTGGTTAGCAATGCCACATCTGAAACCTTTTCTGAATGGGTAATATTTAGCTCCAGAACACAACTAACATCCTACTCTGCTGACTATTTGGATTAATTATTGACAGCAATATGTGGAGAGGAGTAAAATTAAAGTCGTAAGCAGGTAGAACTTAAGTCAATTATTGCAGCACTTCTAACACCAGTCATCAGAAAAGAAGTTAGGGATGTTAATAAAATCTCCTCAGACTAGAGATTTCCTTTACACTGTCGTTTTTCATCTTTGCTAAAGAAATGTACAGAAACATGTGCCAATAGTAAGGTCTTCTTTTTTTTTTGTTACAGGCCATCTCCAGCACTGTAGGGAGAAAATGCCTCGTGAAAAGAGATGTTAGAGGTAGGTGGGCTCAGCACCATTGAAATGTAATATTGCAGCCCACCACGGTGAAATATAAATGTTAGAGATGGCAAGGTAAAATACAGACATCCTGTGGCTTTAGACAAAAGAAAAGTGTGTGTAAAAATTGTACAGCATCCTGCAGCTTGCTGGTGATCAGATATCTGGAAGAACAGCATTTTTGTACAGCTAAACATGACATAAAGTGGCTGATTGCATGTTTTTCAGGGTTTTTTTTCCCTTTTGACTTACAAAATTTTAAGCATATCAACAATAAAATCAATTAACGTGAACTTTACAAGACACTTCACTGGCTGTCAAGGACAACTGGGATAATGGACCCACCAGATAAAGAAGCATGTTCCCCTCCTGAACCCATTTTTTATCTCAGGGTATTACAGTGAGTTGTCTTTTCAGTGGATGTTTGATGAGGGATCATGTTTTTCCGAGCTCTTTTTAAGGCAGACAAAAATGAATTGGTCCCCCTTTAATGACCTAAATCAGGCAATTTATCTAAACATTGTAATGTAGTCATACATGAAAGTTATGGCAATTCCTTTTCTTAAACCATGTAGTGATTAACTTTACTTGTGTATTTATTTCAACATGCTAGAGATGTCAGTCATGGGACTTACTTAAAAGTGTACCAACAACTCCCTTTTCCAGGCAATTATATTTATGAAATCTTTAATTTTATTGTACCTAATCACAAGAGGAAATATCTTTAACAATGTATGAAAATGGTTTGGATATATTAAAATCACACATAAGCATAAAATTAAACCAAAATCTGTGGTAAGGATAGGATTTTATTACAAAATACTCATAACCAGCTTTGTATTTTACTATTTTTATGTGGGCATGTAAATGTCAGCAGTTTCCTTTCTATATTCTTTCTTTTTTCTGGGTCACTGGCAAACAGGGAAGATTTGTATTTCTTTTTCACCTGCCATGCTGTTATATGCTCTTGCAGATATACCCTTGATTTCCAATTTATTACCTGATACCGAGTCTTATAAACTGGTACTTGTACATACAAGAAATGGGAAATGCAGGACAGTACAAGAAAAAAAAATCCTTAAAGTCCTTTCAGTGCTTTGAAACAGTAAAAAAATAAAAACAGAGAACTAGTATGTCAATCTTACTATTTCAGGTACAATACACACCAAGGCACGTGCTGGTATCTACCCCAGCCCTCTGATGGGAGCCAGTGGCAATGTGCAGCCACACTGTGTTCACTGGGCTTGCACAACTAAGTGCAGGACCAGGGTTTCTGCTGGCTCTGCTCGTGCTGAGAAGTAACTTTCCTACTGCAGTCAACTGAAGAACCTGGAAAATGGTGGTGGCGCTTTAGAGATGCCCAATGATCCACCCAGGGGTGAGGCACACCATCAGCAAGCATACATAATGAGGTAAAAATGCCCTTTTGGAAATGCCTAAGTATGTTGGTCTTTGACAAATACTATACAGGTCTTTGACAAATACTATACTATATATACTATACTATACATACTTCGACAAACACTATTTTTTGGGGGGTTTCATTTAAATGCTGCTCGTTTTACAACCATCAAAAAAATTCTCTGCTTTCCCTCTTCACTTCAGATCACCGTAAGAACAACTGACACAGACAGCTATTGTCCAAATAAGTAGACTGACTATGCTTTTAACATTGATACTCTCCCCCCTCCACGCATTTGGAAATGATAGAGAAGAAATAGCAGCTATGCAACTTCAAAGAACTTTCTAGCACTGGATGTCATTAGAGATACTACAGCTGTTCTTTTTTACTCTGATGGCTCTGGCTCTCAGATGCAGCATGTTCTAAACAACAGTAAGCAGGGAATGGATGGTAGTTTACTCACTTTGAGTTTTGTGTAAGTATTTACCAGAAAGTATATATATACCAATCTATACCAGAAGGTATGTGCCTTCCAATTTGATTTCTAAGTTCTCCTGACCTTGCTCACAGCTAAACCATGGGAGCTTTGAGCTGACAAAAAAGCTTTGCTAGTTAATAGACTGAATATATAAACCATGAGGAAGGGCTGGGTGTGTGCTTTGGTGGGTGCTGTGAAGAGCCCTGAACAAGGTAGAACCGAAGGGTGGTTAGAGGGGCTCCAGGCAGTGTGACTGGATCCATTCTAAGCCTTTGCTCCCAGGGACCAACAGCATTTCAGGAGGAGTTATTTAGCTTGTCTGCTACAGGAAGAGTGCCAGAAGAAGAAAAGACTTTACTGTCCAGAACACTCAGGACATCACAACTTTAGCTTCATTTCTGTGTTAGACTCTCAGGTATCCTGATGTAACTGGCTGTATGGTTTGTATTAAAAAACTCCATTCCCAGAGAAAAATGGGACTACTGATCTTACCATCACTCATACTAGTATAAGGCCAAAGCAGGCATCTCTCATTCAGTAATTTATTTTGTTGTTTTGTTGTTCTTGCTGATCATCAAAATTTAAATATCCTAAATGTATCAGTCCTTCCTACAGCATTCCACATCATCCTGTATTGCTTTCATAGAATCATAAAGTTTCTGGAATTGAAGAGACCTTGCAAGATCCTCATGTCTGATTCCTGATATGGGCCAATAAGCCAGATTCTTCTGCTTACTCCCCATCTCACCTCCCTTACAGGGCACACCATGTGTGTGCTGATTCAGCAAAATACACAACACTACCAAGGGAGCAGTGTGACAACAATGAGATGTCCTGGTACTAAATTGGGACGTTCCCTGGGAATGCTCAAAGCCTGATAATCTTGCATTTCCTCTGCATATGGACAGATTCCCCCATGGAGATAAGCAATTTAGCCAGTTATTTTTGTTGCCCCTGGGCCTTGCCGTTAATAGTTAATATTGTCTGGCACTGAATGCATTGTTATCAGGCCTCTAAGGTATCACATTTGATGGGCACAATTCACACTTCTCGGAACTATTATTCCAAGCTTCCTGCCAGCTCCTTAGTTTACTCAGGCTTCTTATTTCCAAGGTTATTTTTGCAGCGACAAAGGCTGGAAACGTAAGACCTGATTCTCTGCCAGAGAGAGCTGTGCCCTGGCTGCCTGCCCTGGGGCACCACAGGGCATTCCATGGGCTCTTGCAAAACCACGGCCACCCCAGCAGGGACTCCTCAGCTCTGCTTACAAGCCTGGAGTCAGCCAGTCACACTGATGTGTCGCTCCCTCAGGACTGAGGTAAAGCACTTCTACCAGCCAGAAAGCCATGAATTTCCTTACCCAGCTTTTCATTGTGAAAATCTGCAATTTCTTTTTCACTTTGCCGTTGTAGCCAGGTGGCTGTGGGGCTTCCTTGTTACTCAGGCTCCATGACCTGGCCTCCACTGTACTACCAGACCTCCACATTTGAAATCCACAGGCAGCAATGTGCAAATGAGAATCACCCAGCAGCTGATAACATTTCACTGAAGGTGGGTAAACATAAGGCCCAAGACACATGAGCCACAAACTGCAGGGAAGGTGGGGAAACTAAACGGGAGACAAATGCATTGCACCGTACTTCCAAGCCAGGAAATAAGGACACTCTTTCAAAACAGCAGATAATGAGTATGGAAAAATACCTACAACCAGGAAAATGTGAAGCTAGTATTTTCAGGATTATATTTGTTCCAGTTTAATGGACTGTATCTGGTATATATTAAAACAGTCCCAAGCAATACTTCTGTAGTTATAGATAGGTCAGGTTTTTTCATTGCAAACACAAATTTCAGGGCATATAGTTCTGCCTAAGCATGTGGTAGAACTGCTGTGTTTGGGTGTGGTTCCTCCTCCCCTACACAAGACTATACAAACAGATATACTGTTTTTACCTAGAACAACTAACTCAAAGAAATTGTTTTGGGACTCCATCCAAATATTGCCCATTTTCCCTTTGATGAGAAAGAGGATTTAAAACAGAATGTGGACATCAGAACAAGTTCTTTCTCTAAGAAGATCCACTACTTGCAACGGATGAGGATCAACTCACTTTCATAATAACTCCAACATGGAGTTCTGTCAGCATCTGGCACTGTTAGTGGGATATTACTGGAATATACACAGTGAAGAGTTTAGCCGGATGAGAATATTAGGTCCCAAAGATGCTAGTGTGGCTTTCCACTATAAGATATGCACAGTGCAGCTTATGCTGAACAGTAGCAACAGATCTTGTCTACACATGGAGTTATTCCTCCAAAATCATGTCTGGATCCTCCCTATTTCAGAAAAAAAAAGTGTGTTTGATGCTCTGCTTAAGTAATTTTCACTGTAAATTAAAATAACTGAAAGGAAGAAATTTTATTCTACAGTAAGTGGGTCCATACACAGTGTTCTTTAAATATCTTTTGCATTATAAAGTCACATCCTACCACAACCTAGCTCTGAATTGCAGATAATATTGTATTTATAAAGTGTACACTCTCAGGGGATAAGAAATATTGCTCAAAATGCCATCCAAATGTTGAAAATGTAATGTTTACACTGGATAGGTGCCATCCTTGTCTGGCAGGCTAATGGATCAGAAAAAACTGTCTGTGAAAAGATGACTGTGGCAGTGGCTGGGAGTCCAGCAGTTTCTTTTTCCCTCCCTCCACTTTTAGCAAAATTGTACTTCCTGGTGTTTTGGTTTAAATCGGATTTTGAGAAGTCCATTATGATGCATCTGTTTAAAATATCAAGGGGAAGAACAATTCAGTAACACTAAATGTACAAAAGCGAGGGCTGTGAATTAATACTGTCTCTCCTGCTTAACTTACTGCCTCTCGTGTTACAGCATCATTGACATACAATTTCACATCTTCTAAAATGTGTCATGAACTCTAAATAGCCACTTGCACCTTTGAATGTCTTCCCATGCCCTTGCATCACCTAGATCAGACCTGGTGGTCTTACATAGAGTAATCCAACCTTGTTGATTTTAAGATAATATTTTAGTTGAGTTATGCTGTAGTTACAGGAAATCAAAATGTTATATGCCTATTTGTCTTTTTGGCAGTTTATACTTAGTGTTGCCATTTATATTACCTGGAGAAAAAACCCCAGATAACCCATGCAAATCATTTGTAGAGGAGCTAATTTCTATTTCTTCTAAAGCCAATTTTAAATCTCCTCCATATGGCTGGTACAAAGCATTATGAGGCAGTTGATGAAAATGTAGCTGCAATGAAGTCAGCGAGTTTTGCGACTGACTTCAGGAGAGCCAAGATTTCATCCATTATCTCTTTCTGTAGCATAGGGTCCAGCTGTATTACAGTAAAAAAAAAAAAAATAAAAAGAAATCCATCAACAAAAGGCTGAAGCTATTAATCAACGTAGAAAGATCTGGTTAATATATTGCAAGGTAGGCCTCTGTTGGATGGTGCGTGCCTTTAAATTCTGTAAGCACTTAAAGAAACCCTGCCAAAAAGTGATACATCTGCAGCCCCAGTCCCAGAGCCCAGATAATATCCATCCTGCCTACTGCAAGTATCATGCTCTGCTGTAACTGGGCTTTCCTTCCTCACCCTCTGAGCCCTTCTGGACAGCCAGGCTGCAAACTTCTCTAGGCAGAACTCCAGCATTTGCTTGTCGCAGCTGGAATTGCAAGGCAACGTTGGATACTGAAAGGAGCAGGGAGTAAGCTGGGTGTAAACAACAGGAGCTTCAGCCTTGTCTAACGCAGGGTCAGACATTTGCCCATCGACCCTTTATTATGTCCATTTAAGCATAACCCATAGTTGCCCGTTGTATTTTTCTCTTCTGCATTATACACCATATTAAGCTGATATAAAGATTCCATTGTAGAAGTAATGCCGCTTACTCAAAACTTTCCACCACAAATTAGAATGCTAAATTTAGGAAACAAAGTTTCCTTGCCACTGAAACCTGGATGCCGCACACATCAGCATGTACCCCGACTGCTGTTCATAAATCCCGGGGAACAAGTGGGATTCTTCACATGTAGATACTGTACAAGGACTTGCTCAGGCAGCGAGCAGCACAAAATAGCAAACAGCTGATCAACCAGATGACAGAGTTATGTTTTTGAGACCATATTTAAAAATAAAAGTGGTGTGGTTCTGCACACCATAGCCTAAAGAGGGAATTCCTAGGAATGTTTCCAAAACCCAACAAAGATTAGTTTTGATCCTGAAAAGTCTTTCAGTAAAGCAAACCAACTCAAAACCCCTTCATTTCACTTAAAAACTCATCGAAGTTTTGTAAGAACACACACACACCTTATCCACATGTATGTGGAATCCTGTAATGCTTTGCTGACTTTTTAATTCATCTAAGTTCAAAGCTTTGATCACAGTGCTGCAACACTTTGTTTGCATTTTTTCAGCCTTTACATTATATTTGGTGAGAGAAGACTTAAAATTTAATTAGAGAGAAAAGAAAATCATTATTTAGCTTTTATTGAAAACTTGTGTGTTTCCATAGATGGTGTAGAGCTCAGACTTTTAAAAAATGCAGTAGACAGTGTGATGCAGTCATTTACTTCTGCTTAAAAAGTACAACTTTCTGTGAGCATTAGTAACTGCAGTCATTACTGTAAAATTATGGAAGATTTTTATAAAAATCTGAGAAGGAAGAAAAGCAAGGTTTTTGCTCCTTTTTCAATTGTATTTTATTTCTGTAATTTGTTAGCATATATATATATGAAATACCCAGTAATATCCTCATTGTCTTAAGCAGAGTAATATCCTCATTGTCTTAAGCAGAGGTGATGAACATAAGGGTATATAAAACATTACAAGTTTGGAATCAGTGAGGTAAAAATACATTTGAAGGCTGCATGGTCCGCACATGCACAGAGGACTAACCAATTATGTACAAACAGAAATACCTATTTTTAGAAACCAGCCTTAATTCAAGACAGCCGAACTAAAGCTAGCACTGCTCTACACTATACCTCCAACTTTCCCATTCATTCAGACGACTGAAAATGAAGCACTGTTTCTGTTTTTCCTTGTAACCCTGCATAGGATACTTGCAACACAATGCAGAGATTCAAAGAGACTGAAACGCAGTTTACTTGCAGAGTTGTTAGGATTTCTTCTAAAACTAACTTCATGGGGTTTTTTTACTCTGAGTGAGAACCAGGCTCGTTGTTCCTGCTCATATACCGTCTGTTTTCCAGCCAGCTTTCCCCTGTGGATCCCTCAGCGCCCGCTCCCCGCCGGGCTGCTCCGGCTGCCCTTCAGCGGCACCAGCTCAGGCTCAAAGACAAGTCGCGCTCAGGCAGCGAGCCGCTATTTTTCGTACAGTGGCCTTGAACATCAGCCTTGCCACATGAGAACCAGCTACCCCCTTCAGCTGAATAAAACGAAACTTTAAATATTTTCTACCCACAATTTCCTAGTTTTATTACTATTAACTCTCCTCCCTCCCCCCTTCCCTCCGTCCCTCCCTCTCTCCCCCTCCCGCGCTAAGTTTCGGGCGGCTCTGGCAAGCTGCTCCGTGTGACGGCAGCGTGCTCGCTTCCTTCCCGGCCAGCCACAGGCAAACCCCGGTGCAGCCTCAAGGGACGGGCATCCCGAGAGGGAAGCGATGCCCCGAGAACTTGGCACCGCCGCCTTCCTCAATGCCCGCACCCCAGCAACCCGGCGCTGCCGGCGCCCAAACCAGCCCCGACACAAGCGTAGCCCCTTCCCGCGGGCAAGGACGGCCGGCAGAGCACGGCACGGCACGGCACGGCACGGCACGGCACGGCACGGCACGGCACGGCACGGCACAGCGGGAGCGCGGCGAGCGGCGGCAGCTTGGCCCGTCCCGTCCCGTCCCGTCCCGTCCCGGCCGTGTGCGGCGGTGCTCGCCCGGTCCCCGTTCCGGCCGTGCCTTCTCCCCGAGCAGCACCGACGGCGAGGGGAAGGCAGAACTTACGTGGCTCCTGCGGCGGCTCGGAGGCGCGGAAGGCGAGCCCTCTGTGCCGCCTCGCCCGGCCCTGGCACGGGACGCCCTGCCCCGGGCGCGGAGCAGCCGGAGCGGCAGCGCGGCCGAAGCCGTCGGGAGCCCGCTCCGCCGCTGCCTGCCCCGCCAGGAGCCTTCCAGCCCAGCTATACCCGCATTGTTTTTCTCGCACCATTTTTTTTTTTTTTTTTTTGATTTGCAAGAAGACGCCAAAATCCCCGTAAATGGCTCATTTCTGGGGTGGGGGGCGCTCCCGGCGGCCCGCGGGGGTCGCGGCGCGGGGCCGCCGCATTCCCGCTCCCACAGCGCCGCCTGGCGGCCCGCCCGCGCCCCCGCCCCGCGCCGCCATCCCCTCGGCCCGTCGGGAACACGCGGGGATCGCCAGCAACGAACCCCCCGTGACCCATATTCACTGCAAGTGCAATCCTTCTTCCTTTTTTTTCCTTTTTTTTTTTTTTCCGCCCCCTCTGGTTTTTTTTTTCCCCTCTCGGATCCTCTTTCAAGCCCACTCCACGCTGCCGCGCTATTACATGCTAATTTAATTTTACTATGGACGATATTTTCAGCATTTGCTGAGGACAGTAAATTTTGTAGTTTATGTTATTTCACTTTTTATGACTTTTTAACACTTAATAAAATTTTATTAGAGCACTTTTGTGTTTACAAGGCCACAAAACTCTTGGCAGGTTGTCAGAAGTCCTTTTTATTATGATCCTACTGATATACTGCGAGTAATGAAATAATCATGTCCAGAAATGTATCAAAGGCCAGAGGGATTATCCAATTTAATGGCTCTACAGATGCGCTGTGAGGGATACGGACAGGCAACGCGTCGACAGGCTAAAAGGCGTGTGCGAGGCGGAGGCAGCCCTGCTTAATTTCTTTCCCATTGCAGGCTGGTGCTGTGTTATCCTGGAGGCTCCGGGCTCGGTCAGGTGACTCCCGGAGCTTTCAAGAAAAAAGGATTTTATTCTGGTGAAAAAAGCTCTTTTCTTTTTATTCTTCTTAGGTGTGCATCTAGCGCTGACGCACTTGCTCTGGTGTTTGCACTGCTTGCGACACTCAGCGAAACACAATTTACTGGAAAACACCCAATGTCATCGTGCCATTGTGCAGCAAACAGTGGCTTTGGGCGTTAGGATTTAGTCGTGCAGCCAACAAATAAATACACAGAAAAAAGAAAGACCAAAATAAACAGACATAAAAAAAATCAAAAGCAGAACAAGCTGGTGAGATCAAATGCAAGTGAGATATTTAAGAGCATTCTGTGAAATTATTGTTTTTTGCTTTTGTCTTAGCAAGCACAGGGTTGTGGGAGTGCTCTCATTTGTTCGCGTGCCTTCCTTCCACAATGGTCTGTTTTTCTGCACTGCTGCGGTGCTATAGTCTGAGATACTGCAGCTGTTTTTAAGGCAATTTCCTTTTATTTTAAATAATTGTTCATTTAACGTATGTTGTTAAACTCATTCTTGCGTCAAAAGCAGGCGATTATACTTCCTGACCCTGACAGCAAGGTGGGTGGCTTTGTTTTATAATTAAATTTGCTGTGTTCAATTTCATATTTTTCTTTCCCTGTTACTTCCTAAAGACATGCCAAAAAAGATAAAAGGTAGCAATAGTACCAGGAACACTTCAATGCCAGTTTTGTCTCTTTTACACACATTGTTCCAAACTTTCAAGCTTCACAGGGACACTAGAAGGATATTCTTTCACCACTTTACAAATAATTGTGTAATTCTCTGTGATTTTAACCCTGCCCCATTAAAGGCTGCAATAAGAGCATATTTCATAATTTCCAAAGCAGAAAGAGGACTTTTTCTTCCAGCACAAACATATGTGTTGTATTCCAAGGTATCTCATGATACTGCCAATAGGGATTTCTTTTTAAGAAAACAGGCGCGATCTGTGTATTTTTAAAATATGCTTGAATAATTTGCAAGGACTTTACAAACAGATCTGAAGGCAAGGTTAGAAGTGATCAAAGAATTTATCTTCAAAATCATGACAATATATTAGAGGACCACATGTTTGTATATTTATTCATATTGTGAATCTGCCTCACTTTGGAAGAGTGCCTCCAAAATCAATGGGGCTTCTGGAGGAGTTAAAATAATGTAGAGTGTTAGTAAATATGCCAGAACTTGGCCAAGGAGAAGTAATATAAATCATTAAATGCAGTTTAGCTTCAGGACAGAAGTTTTGTTTTTCCAGAACAATATAATCTACTGTAAATCACATGTTTGCAGGTCAAGGTCAATTTAAACTTCTTAAACCTTTAACAGCAATCAAACTGGAAACCTGCAGGATGAAATAATGTGGTAAAAGAAGTGATGGACTGGAAACCGTTAAATTTGGAAGAGGAGTGGTTGCTGTTGTTCTTTTGAGAGAAAGAGCAAACTTTGAAATGCTTTGAATATAAAGATGTAAACATGCCACACATAGTTAATCAATGAAGCATCTAACTAATTTAACCCTTTCCTGGGGACTTCAGGTTTTTCCTGGAACATCAGAAAAGGCCTGAGGAAGCAGTTCCCACCATCATGGTAACAGAAAAAGAGAGGCAGGATTCAGTAACTGTACCTGAGCTGGTGCCTACAGGAGGTGTGCAAGGCTGGCAAGATAGTCCTGGCTGAAAGAGAACAACCTTTGTGGAACAGTTTAAGGGAGCAGCATGACTAAGGACAGCCCCGTCCCCAGCACGTACCAATGCCACCCCCTGGAGAGGTCCCTCAGACCACCACGGATGGCCAGCAGATGGTAGGTAGGGAATGTGGGTGCAGGGAGAAACCTGTGGATACTCTGTGACTGTATTTACAGATAAAGCCTGTTTCTCACTCAGTCATTGTCTGTAACAGCCCATTGAGCAGGTGCACCAGTGACATGTGACATGACAGCGACATGACATGACACACTCTCAGCACATGGGGCGTTGCCAAATCTACTGATGCCCTGCTGAATGTGAGAAGAGACATATTAATCATTTTAACGGGCCAAACTCTACACCTATTCAAGTCAATGGAACTTGTGACATTGTTCACAATGAGACTAAAAGTGCAGTCATGATTAATTAGTTATTAATAGGCAGTTACCTGTGAGCTTTGCAATGACTGTACTACCAAAAGCACAAAGCTGGAGTACAGTTTGCTATAGACTGATGGATGAGCAATAGAAGTTTAACAACTTATTTACACAAAACATGCCAAAAGCATGTCACTCAACCCAGAAGTCCTTAACTAAAGAAGAGAAGGTGTTCTGTAAAAGCCATCTTTGTTTTAGCCATAGAACTCCTATGCACAAGAGTGGGATCTGTGTAGCTAAAGCCCATTCAATTTTCTGAACACAAATTTTAGGTTGATGATGAAGCCAGAAAATCAAGTACACCCCCTTCTGAAATCTATTAAGGGACTTGAGTCAGGTCTTTCATTTTCCTTTTCCAAAACTCCTGACAAAACAAGCAGTAGGTACTTTTTCAGGGCTGTTTGTTATTTTTATTTTTAGGTTGGCAAATCATTTGCTTGCTGAAAGCTGCCATTTCCCAAAACAGGAGGAAGTGTAACAAAAATTATGCGTCCCTCAAAGTGATGAAAACATTCCCTGGGCCTTGGTTACTATTACTTGAGAAGGAAGATTATAGATTAGATATTAACATACTCCCCTGGTATTCAGGAGACCATAAGACAATCCCTTCTCTGTAAATTAGAGCACAGACTGGAGTCCACATCTGCCACATCCCAAATGAATGCCTAATGCCTAAGTGATGGCATCTTTCAAGATAGGTCTTCCAGTGAGGCCACTCCAGGCATCTCAAGGGAAGAGAGAAAATAACAGCAAAGTTTAATTAACCTGTCTCATGAATTTTTAATAAAATTCCTGAAGTTTGGGGAGTTTGTGGCTTGTGACTGAGGCTGGAACTCCTGTCTAGGTCATCAATTGAGAAAAACACACATTCCTATCAAAATTCTATACTTTTTTTTCCCATGTAGTTATCTGCTACAAAGATTAGTATGCTTCAGATGTCTTAAAGAATGAAAGTACATGAAGATAATGACATAAACTTAAAGTATATAAAAATAAGACAGGTGAAAGGCTACCTACATTGTAGTTTTATTATAGTTTAATGGACATACGCCGATGAGCATTGTGCCTCTGTGTCCAACCTGATAGATGTGCCCCATAAAAGCTTTCCTCAGAAGAAAGTCAGATAAGTGAAACTCAGTAGAAAAATAGCTGTACTTTCTGCAGCTATAGATTATTCAATCAATGAAACTCCTATCTAACTCAATACTACCCACATCCTTGGATTTACTTTCTGAACTCTCATCTGAAGTAAAAACTGACTGCCCCAGTTTCCTCTTATGAGTGTGGTAATTTTGAAAGCACAGAAACCCTTCCTGAGGAGTAAGCAGTAGCTCCAGACTATGGCTTTTGTGGCTAAGATCAGAAAAGAACAGCATTTACAGTTCTCAAAACAGAGCTTGGGATTTGCTTGAACATAGTTATCATTTGTAATGCAATGTCATTTAAGTTCTTAAGCTGAGTGGTAGTTAGGCAATCATTTAATGTTCTCTATTATTTTGGCTTAGTCCCATTTTTCTTCTTTATTTTCACTCCATATAATTATATATCTATCTATCTCTATCTATCTATCTATCTATCTATCTATCTATCCATCTATCTCATTACTAGTTCTTAAGAAAATGTTAACATTTCTTTGACTCTCTGTTTCCTGGTAACTTATGGAGACAACTTTACTAACAGCAACCATAGCAATAGAGAAACAGAGTCTAATATGGTCACCTTGAAACACCCAACTCAGAACAACTATGATGATTCCAAGATGCAATTCATAGCTGGAGCAATTATAAACGTCACTCCCAACTGGAGAACTTCCTATCTTATACTGGAAAGTCCTACCAAACTTGTGTACTCATCCTGCTGACCTGGTAGGGATTAGGGGCTCTTATAGTATTTCACACTCCTGTATCTGCCCTGTGCCTTCTGCATGTGAAGCGTTGGCACAAGGAACAAACACGGCAAGGGTGCTCCCAGAGCCACTGGGAAGTGTCTGGCTGCACAAGGGCTTCTCTAGTTACTCTCACATGACAACACCTTGCAACGTGCTGAGTACAGGATTATCTTTATAACCATTTTCCAGAGGAGAAACTGAGGCACTTGGCTTGAAGGTATTTAGGTCCCTAGGGAAGTCCCTCTAGCTGCTCTATTCTCACAGAATCTGCATGACTTCTGGTTTTCATCTTTACCTGCCTAAAATAACCCAGTGAATTTAAATGATATCTTCAAGGTTTCACAAATTGACAGGCAAATGAGGAAGACAAATTCTTGCCCCTCAGGTTACCAGATTAGCCCTTAAGCATAGCAGGTAAGGCAGCATGAAATCTCCAACAGCAATCTGCCCTTGCCTTCCTGAGTAAAAGGTGGTGTGGCGGGGAAGGATACACAGGGGTCTCACAGGCAAGTGGGTGCCTGGGGCAGCTATGGCAGGGGGATTAATCTGGGGTGGCACGTGTGGCCCAGCATGGGTTGGAGTTAGGGTGTTCAGGAGCAGCACCAGCACAGTGGCTGGTGCACAGGGCAGCCCAATCCAGTGGCTTTCTTCTCCCTTTTATTCTGTGATGGAGAGGAAGATCTGTTTTCCTCTGGGTGGCTGGGGACAGGGGCAATTTCAAGCATCATCTTTTTGACCCAAATTCTGCCTTTTAGAGAGCATTATGGAGACTGTCTGCAGCCCACCCATGTCTCTCAGGCCATGTTGCTTTTCCCTCTCTCCTTGCATAGACCCAGCCATACTGCTGGAAAGTTTGCCAGGGGAGAGGAAGGGCTGATACAACTTGCAGACTTTTTTTTAATCTTGATCTGTGTGAATTTCTTAACTGATGCACTCTGAGGCAAAGATGAGGAGATATTTATATCTCCCTTATCAATGAGAATTATCAGGATCTTAAAATACCATGTAGAAGTGCTGTAACAATGAATGTTACACTGGCAGTAACTCTTTAAAGGTTTTTCATGTAAATAAAGACTGTCTCCACGAAGATTTCCATACATAATATTACACAGTAATCATAAGTTTAAAAGTTATTACAAACAAAATAAAATACAACATGTCAAAATGGATTTGGGCTATGTGACCACTCAAAGCTTATTAAAATGACAAACTTGAAGAAGCTGGAATGCTTAAAAGTAAGCACTTGTTCATGTGCTAGTTTGATTTAAAGAAGACTCCAGAGGCTTTCTTGAATTATATATTATTACATATTATATTCTCATGAATTATTCCCCAGACTTCAATGCCGGCCAAAATATGGCCACCACTAGGCCCCAGGTCCCTCCCTCTGTGTCATCTGGCTTTTCACAGAAGATTCAAACCTGACAATCCTTCCTCTCACATCCATACTCTTGGCAACTCCTTATTTTCCATGGGGAATTCAAGGGCCTTTATCTTCACTCACACTTAAAAAGATATGTGGGTTGAAATGCTTTAACACTTCTACTAATGCAGCAGTTTCTTGGTATGTAGCATAAACTGAGGGCCTTTTGGCTTGAAGATGAGCAGTGCCTGAGCAGGTGCCCCACTGCCCAGCCCCATCACAGCACCGTGCCACCCCTGCTGGGGGAATTGGTGATGTCCAAGTGAGCAGTGCCTGCTGTGGGAATGGACGTCGAACAGGAGGGACAGCCAGTGCAGGAATGGAAGCTACAAAGAAGGGTTTTGGTCATCCTTCACCATAAAGCCCATGAACTCAGTCTGGCTCGAGGAATGTGCAGGGGTCTGGTCAGTTTTTAGACTAGTTGAAGTGAGTCTGCTGTGAGTAAAAGTTTTAGCAGTTCATCCAGCAGGACAACTTTGCACATCAGGTTGCTGTGATTTAAGTGACATCCTTTTTATCACAATGACATTGAACCAACCTGAAAAATGTTTCAAGATACTAAATCCTTCAAGCTTGATATTTGGAATGGTGTCCTCTTTCAAAATTGGAATTTTCCCATCACTGATGACATCTTTGTATTATGGAGTCCCTTATCTTTCATTCTAATAATATTGCACAGACCTGTCTTTGTGACACACTGAAGACCTGTGATAAAGTGACGCAGTGAATTTTCTCCCTGGGATATAAGAAAGAGATGTCTCCTAGACAGGTTCTGTTCTTTATTTTTTTTTTCCTTCTTTTTTTCCCATAAATTCTATGAAATCCTGCTACAAAACAGGGAGACAATTCAAACCAGATAAACTTGTTATCAGATATCAGATATTTTAAAGACAGTAACAATATCACAGGTAGAAGGTGATCATAAAGGCATATCAAATATAATACTTATTTTTGAAGTGTCTAAATTTTTTTTCACGTTATTTATGTCTTCACTGCTTCAAATTGTTACCATCCAAACACTCTTCAGCCATTTCTCTGGAGGCTAACATTATGGTATGGGGAATGTATGTCAGTTTAACAGCACATTCTTTTAAAAATATCACCAGAACCAGGTAGGACCTGATCCACTGCCCATGGAAAATCAATTAAAGCCTTTCACTTCTAAATCTTCTGAGTTGGTTGGTCTCCTAGTAAATATTAGTAAAAGATAGGAAGATAAGTGATGCTTTCTTGAAAGCTTTGTACCATTCCCTGTGTACTCCCCATGTAAAACTGCTTGCTAAGTCAGTAGGTCTGCGTACACGTCTCACAAAAGACACACAAAGTAGGATGCTGTGTGGAGATAGAGAGCTCTAAAAATTCCTACAAGTACTATAAGAAACATACATTGACATCAAAGCAGTGCCTCTTGTGCATAATAATCAATTCAGACTGTGAAGAGAGAAGAGAGTACATTTTTAGTGTTAGTCCATTTTAAAATGTTTTTAGTTGGCAACACACCTGGGAAGATCACCCTGTATTACAGAACTTGCTGCAAACGCTCCAGACATATAATTTAATCACAATATCAAATAGCTTTTACTACAGTCCAGTTAACCTTTGTAAACTAAACAATTGCTTAGGGGACTTTCCTCACAAGGTGGACTTCTGGCAGTGGACATATAAACACACTTCGTGGGCTGAGTCTTTTTCCACAAACATACTTTAGTTTTGGAGCAGTTAAAAATAAGAGAGGGGAGGGCGGAAGGGTCAGCCACTTCCCAACATCTAAAATCTTTATCAGTACCAGCAACCCCTCGGCTGGTGTCAGTGATTTGTGGTATTGTTGTTTATCTGTGTATCACTCACTCGGATGCACTGTTTAGATCCAAAGGTCTTGAGACCATTTGCAATCTCTTCTAGGCTTGCTGTACCAGACAGGGCAGACATCTGGCTGTCAGTTATAATTGCATCCTGCACCAGAAGTTGTTTTTAAATACTCCTGATTCCCTTTGAACGCAGAGCTGTGATGCACAACAGTTTCAAGTCATTACTGCAAGAGGCAAAGTCAATCCATGACTTTAGCCGAGTTTGAAACAAGATTTATGAGAGACGGTGAGGAGGGGGGCCATTTTACAAAAGGGTGGCTGTTTGAGCCTGCTTGGGTTTTAATGATACAGCAGTTTCCTTTCCAGCCCATACAACTTATTCTTTGAACGCTGACAGAAATAGTCAGAAATATATTTGTGGTGTTGCCATGTTTACTGTTTCCTGTTGTCTATCTTTGGAAGTATTTTAACAGAAATTAGGACTTCACATAAAAACTCTACAGGCTCTGGGATGAAAGGATTTACTATCAGGTTTCCTTCTCACTCTGACTTGGTGGACTGTGATTTAAACCCTACAGACTCATGACAGGATATGATGCCAATTAAAAGCATGAAACCTAATTTTTTGACAGAATAATCACGTAATCCCCTTTCTATTATCTGGCTAAAGGATTATTGACAGCACCTTTATTTCTCAGCCCAAATCTTGGATTTATTAGGCTAACAAACTGCTCTTGTTTAAATTATACAGGCCAATGAATATTGTTGAATGTCCAGGCGCAGGACTGCATTCAATATTGTAAAGGGATGTTTTTCCCCTGGTAATTGTCACACTGGGTCAAGAATGCACAGAAATGTAAGTGGACAGCTGGTTTTGGTTGAAAGCAGAGTTCTGATTTGCTGTTTAATACCAAATCAATTATAAAGTAATTTAATAACAAATCTTATAAAATAAAACATTGCAGTGAAAAAATCAGCTGGAATTTCTTCCAAGATCTGAATTCAGTTTGCATGAAGTACATAGGAAGTTCAGCGAAAAAACGTTACTGGGGTACAGAAAAGAAAGAGGTTAAGTTCTGCCTGAGTCACCAGTCATGACTGCTTGAGCCCAATACATGATCTACATTGATTTGTCAAGGCAAGACTTTTAGTAAGATAGACCATGCTGATGCACTGCTGGAAGGGGACTATCCCTCTCTGTTTTGACCTCATCTGATGCCAGTGAAGAGCCCAGGGGCCAGCATTTGCCATTCAGTTCAGCCCCTGGTGAACTACTATCTATATTACATATGGGTTTTCCCTGGAAAAGTTTCACATTTACGTGCCTTTTGTGCAGCAGTGTCTGAAATGAGGAGGAATTGCTCTCTCTCTGTCACATACATGCTCACATAAACTGGAGCCTGCAATTTCCCTAATCACTAAAATCCCTTCTCCCCACGTGTAAGTTGTTAACCTTCATTACATCCCTAGGGAGACATACACTAAGCAGAGGCCTGTTAAAATGAAAATAACCATCCCTCCAAATTGCCAAATCATCATATTAAAAAGTCCCCTTCTTATAAAGCAAGGTTCATCATTTGCAGTGCCAAGCTAATTCCTGCTCAGAGTTGAATGTAATTACTTCTGCTATATGATTTTATTTTTGAAAATACTTCATTGGCTTCTGCAGCAATACAACAGTACCTACTGTGTTAAATCTTCTTAAAGTTGCATTTTTTAAAATGGAGATACACCTTACAGTTATTAGAAAATTCATATGGAGACTGCTTTCACATGTATACATACATTATTTTCTTTGAGCTTCAAGGTTAATTTTTACCCTGTGTGTTTTCCAGATGCACATAGGATTTTCCTCTCATTTCCTGTCTCGTTCCTAATCTAAAATCTATTGCCATTTCATAATAATTAAAAAAAGAGCAGGGCTGTTGAGTGAGCAGAGGAACTCCAGTGCTGAGGCGGGTGTGTTAGCTGTTCTGAACCACCATTTTCTCGCTGTTGCATGTGGGCTGCAAAATGGTGGTTCTATGATTTTGATGAACAGGGACCTGCATTACACTCATCGTGCACGCTCGCCGTGCGGTCATGAAAAATGCCCTCACCCTGGCTAAAAAAAGGCCATCTTCTCTCTCCAGTGCTTGCCTTTGTGCCTGATTCCCTGTGCTTTCACAGCCCTCGGTCGCCTCAGGACTGCTCGTAATTCCTCTGCGAGATCTACAAAGCCACTAAATGCTAATTTCTAATTTAAAGTTTCTCAGGAGTAGCCACAGTGCTTGTGTGCATGACATACAACCCCAAATGGTAAGAGGACAAAATCACAGTAATTTTGTGTCTTGTGTGTTTATTAATAGAGGACCAAATGTCACACAGGCAGCAGTCGCAGGACCAGTTTGTAAGGAGAATGAATGTTTTTCTCGTGAATAAATGGTCCCTCCAGATCAAGGTTGAGGTCATTGGCAAGATCTAGGCATAAGCTCATTCTAAAGCTATGTGCACATGCGAATAAAAGAATTAATACTTGACTGTCAGTATTGGTCTTTCATAAGAGTTGTGTTCAGCCTAATTTTTTTTTCTTAAAAAAAAGTTGGATACAAACAGTCTATTCCACATTTCAGTGTAAATATGTTGCTGGCAAAATAGCAGCCAAAGCAGACAGTGACCTTGGCTACCACTAGCTAGCTATCAGAGAGCCTCAAAGAAGAGGGTTGTGAAAATGCTAACGAAATGGAAATTGTGTGTGATTACCCATAGCAGGATGAGCATCCTCTTTTGCCTGGAAAGAAATAATTTCCTTTTACCAAGGTATGCAGCCGCTGTAGCACGTAAGAGAAGCAGCTTCACAGCATGCTGCTAACCACGGATGATACACAAATACGCTTGCCATAGACAATCTATGTGTACTTTCTCCCCAGATAAAATAGATTCATGGCAACGGTATTTATAGTCCGCACAACAATATTATTTTTCTCTCTTTGGTTTGCAAGGGTTGTAAATAGAAAAAAGAAATGACTAAGCTATTAAATCTAGGAATAACAAGGCTCTTAAAGCCAGGTTTATTGTAGCGGGGTAGGTAAAAGCTTTACGTTTTTTGATCTGCGGGTGTTAAATATCCTGTCTGCGCCAGGATCCCGGCTCGGCTGTTATTTATCTGCGGATCTTTGGGAAAAAGGAGCGGGCAGATGTCCCTAAACTGCGGGCACCACCTGGCGGCGGCGCGGCGGGCAGGGAGCGGGGCTGGCCGGGCGCGGCTCCGCAGCCCCCGCACGGCCGGAGGGGGGCTCCTCTTCGGAGGAAAATGAAATGAAACGGTCCCCAGTGTTTTGATTTTACTGACTTGTAAGCGCTCAAGCCAAGTGTTATCCAATTTTCCCCATACAATCTGTTTGGAGAGCTAGCAGTGCATTTCAAAATGGCTTATTTTGATGACATGGTCATAATTCTAAATAATTTGATTTCCAAATATACACATCATATGGTGGCCTTGCCAGAAAATCGTTCTATTGAAAGACTTCTGTCTTAAGATTTAAACTAAATAAAGGAGAAACGATTACATGATCCAAGCACCTTTCTAGGGGAAGGGAGTGGGCTGCGATGTGTTTGCTGGGGAAAATAAAACTAAACAAAGAAAATATTTTCCAAACCCAAAAGCTTCTTTCTGAGGGTCATGAACTGGAGACATTGCGGGTACTGTCAAAAATCTAAAGAGGAAATGAAAAATAGCACTTGCTCCTTTTGAATGCACGTGTGTGTTTTCTTTTCTTGATGGCTGGAGGAGCCTGCATTCTAACGAGGTTTCACAGTGCACTAGAAAATGCAGAAATATGGCATAATCCCTTGGTTCCTTCAAATCAAAAATCAGAGAGTGTGTTTTACATACAAGAAGTCTGTGTGTGTGTACCAGGCTGTATCTGCAAACCAGAACTTCCATGTATATATATGGTATGTATGGTGGAATTTAAATCTTCAGTCTCCAATAAAATTGTATTCTGTAATAAAACTGCTGCACCTTGACTCCAGACTACACTCAGTCCCAAATTAAACACCCCATTTACTCTACTGTAACAAGCAGAAAGGTTTGCTGCAGTGAACACTATTACAGACAGCGAAGGCATATTATCATTCTCTTTACCTTTTGTACATATGACAGCAACACCTAAACAGCCCCTGTGAGTCATATTTTTCTCTAGTTCCTGGCTTCTCTTACAAGAAAGAATGGATGAAGGGAAAAGGTGGATTGAAACATGATACTTAATTTCACATCGCTCCCTTAATTATTTAGCAAAACGGACAGACAGCTCCAGACATTTAAAAGCAAGCAGGTAGCATATTTTACTACAAAATGTCTTCCTGGATTTCATGAATAACTCAGTGTCATAAACAGAAACAGCTGGCATGCTGAAGGCTGTGTAGATTTCTTTATGCATTATATATAATGTAAATGCTTCCCACATAATGCACATGAACTATCTGCTCCATATCAATGTTTGTAACCCACAAATACCATAAGTAATATACCAGGGATATAAAATTAGGGGACTTAAACTTGTTAATCCAGTTTATATGTTTAAATGCCATTGTTTAGTGGCCATTTATGTATTGTTTAAAGGTCTAACTATTTCAGATGCATACTGTTCTTGGGTGCTAATTTTCCTATCTTTCTCTAGGAAAGCCATTACAGAATTTGGATGTTTTTGTTGTGGTTACTAAATTAGAACTGGGAGCTCACTGAGGGTAACAGGAGGCGGGAGAGGCTGTTGGTGCTGCTTTGTCACGCCAAGCGTGGCGCAGGGGATTCCTGGACGCTGTTCCTGGGGCTGGGCTGAGCCTTTCAGCTGTACTCGGAGGGGAGATTCCCTCTAGCGGACCGAGGGGGAATTTGATTCCCCTTTTCGTGCCCCATCCTGGTCTTCATTTATTAAATAAAAGGTACCTTCTCTAAGGATATTCTCGGCTATTAACCTTCACGCATGAGACAGGAGCTGAAAGTTAATAAAGAAAGTATTTCTAATCAACTGTGGTGATGTGAGGCACGGAGCAGTCATAGGAGTAAGCCAAGAATGTGGATCCCCAGGCCTCTCACAGCTGAGGATAATCTGAAAAGAGTTACAAGCTTGAAGTTTTTTTAGATCAGATGTCTAAAGTGAACAAGGAGGGCTGAATTCCCAGACATCTGATCTAAACCCTTTGAGTCTTGGGAATTTTGACGCCGGATGCAGGTTCCAGCTCTGCAGATGATCCTTATCTTTAACAGGACAAACTCTAACAACCACACATAGATTTGTTGCCATTGCAAAGGACCCAAAACCAGAAGTTGGCTCTCTGCCTGTAGTTTCGGGGGAATCAATTCGTTGAGCACAAGTAGTCTGAGTTTGGCTCACCTCTGTTTAAAAGGGGAGTAGCCTAGGAAAAAGAAACAGGCCAGGAAAGATGCAGAATAAAGGATTTGACTGAATTTTAAGTTTTCCTGGGCCCATGCAGGGCCTCGTTCATAGCATTGCTGGGCTAGAGACTCTATTAACATCTACTGTAAGTTTTGTTCTGAGGGATCAGGTTTCTGGAGCCTGAGACCAGTTATGATACATCAGAGAAAGCCTCATAATAGGAAGCTTTATTGCCTTTTGCTAAGTGAGCCAAAGTCAGGGGCTTTCCCTTGTAAGCATAAGGCTGGGAATGGGGGGAAGGGGAAAGGGGGAAGGGGGTGGGAGGTATTTTTTTCTTTTTGCCTGATGTGTTTCATCCTTCCCCACCTCCAACATCAAAGTGTTTGCTAGGGCAAGTCAGCCCTGTGATTCTGGAGCTGTGTATTTCCCCTCTCCCAGTAGTTTCCATGCCCATTTCCTATGCCCCAGCTGCCAGAGCACTAACTCTCTGCTACTTTAATCACTCCATTAATCAAGCCTTTGCAGTGATCAGCACACTAGCTCTCACTGCCACAAGGAAGCCTGTTACTTCTTCAGGACACATAATCTCCCACTAGCCCTCCAAGGATTTTTACTCAACTGAGCCATATTGATCCACCAGCTAAAAAGGGTATTTCACTCCACTTTGAATTAGCTGTGTTTTTAACATAATGTAGCTCACAAAAGGCACAACTGAAGAATAATTCTTGTATTGAGGGCACTATGAAGGTGAAAAGACACAGCCATTTCATAGCTAAGCTTCACAGACACTGTGATTTCATTAAACAAACACTGCCATCAAATCAAAGATCAGCAGATACAAACAAGTCGTTTCTGCTGGCTCCTAGAGAGCCATGATTGCATCCCCACAGGCACGGGGGACTGTCATATAAAGCCATGTGTACAGACAGTCTCCAGTCCAGTCAGAGCGGTTTATTAACTACTATTTTGTACTGGGTAGTGCCAAAAGATTGCAGATCCTATTATGCTAGGAGACTTTGAAAAATTTAAAATGTAGCCATAAAACAAAAGATCACGGTAAAGCCATACACAGAGCAACAATAAATTACATGAAAACTTAGTAACTTTCAGTGGCCTCTTACACTTCTGACTTTTGCAAGGGGAGCAGCGTAGTATTTGAAAACTATTTTGCAGTGCCTTTTGGAGAGCAAAGACTGGGCACTCTGCTGACTTGCAGGATGAGGATGTCATTTCCAAAGGTTAAGGGGAAGCAGGGAGATTCCTGTGTGTTCAGGGAAGGTGCAGCTCCTGCTTGGTGCAAGGTGGGGCAAGGCTTGTCCTCCGGTAGCTCTGACTGGCTTTGTTAGGAAACCTGTCTTTCCACACATCTGTCCTCCAACATGCCTCGCCTTTTCCTGAGCCATCCATTTCTGAAGCCAGGAAAATCAGGAAAAAGGAAGGAAGAAAAAAATCCCAAACCTCAGAGCTACACTAGAAAATACTCTCATCACTACCACCATCACTCCAGCAATATGTGAGAGAGAAGGCAAAGGGGTGGGATGTGAAAACATTTGCAGCAGAGAAGAATTGAGATTGGAGTTTGAGAATCCTAGCCTGCTGAGAAGGACAAAATCCTTCCAGTTGTGCCAAAAGATCTGGCAAAGAGCAGATTCTGAAGGAGTGGAGACAGAAAGCAGTGGAAGTGAGAGCAGTCTGCTTGCCAATGGCAATGGGGGGCACATAAAACAGGCACATTGACATTTGACAGCTTTGAGTCTTCAGACATAAGCACATTTTAAAATTGTCAAAGTCCAATTTATGTAGTCGTTAATTCCCTTCCCAAATCCAGACCTGAATTCTTCAGCATGGGCCAGAACTGAGCAAAGCACTTGTCTCACATGAATGCACACAGACACGTGGGTGCACAAGCACACACACCCTTGGGGTGGACACCTGCACAGAGATCGGCAGCAAATGGAAGTGATACACCTCGAGCAGCTCCCGAGTACAAACACTGATGCTGCACAATCAGAACAAAAGTCTTGCAGAATCATTTCACTGAAATATTTACTTTTCTCTCTGCTGGGATTGCATGTTTAAGCTTTCCTTTCTGTATATTTATGCTCGTTTTCCGGTTTAAGTTCTCTAGCTCTTGTTTTGTAAATGTGCATCAAATCCAAATGACATGTTTGCATGTGTATACTCAATGAATAACACAAATTATTTATCCCTTGGGATAAAGGACTTGAAAATGCAGATGGTCTTGATACAGTCTGATAAGAATGTAAACAGGAAAATATCTTTGTTGACTTATTTCTTAGTAATCAGTAATAATTAGTTATTGTCTAGAGATTCATTATATTATTTCATAAACCTTGAAACAAACAATAGCTAAATGAAATCAACTTTGATTTTCTTAGGATTCTTAAAGATAACATCAGATAACTTCCTCAGCAAAACAACAAAAACTCCATTTTCCATTGTTGTGTTGGTCTACGTCAAATTTAAAGGCAAAAATCAAGATAACGAAAAGCATCACAGAATTTTATCTTGCCCCTCACTTCTGTGGTTTTGCAACCAGGCTATTTAATTTTCTTTTTTCAAGTTGCATACTTCAAATTACCACCCTTATTAGATGTCAAAATTAAATCTGTTGTGTGGTTTTAGCTCTGAAATTATTTCTCTTTCTCACCACTTTTTGACCAATTATTTCCACATTCTGCTTCCCCATTTCAGCTGAGGAAACAAACCAAAATCTTTCCCTCTGTTACTGTTCCATAGGCTGTTTAGATTTCAGACAGTCAGATCTATCTCTTGTAATGACTTAGAAATTTTTCAGGAATGTTTCAATTAGTGGATTAATATTGGCAGGAATCTAATAGCTGTATTTGGCTTTAGTAACACTTTGTTGTATAATGCCAATCTTTTCCCTGACTTCCAGTGTCAGCTAATCACAAAGTTACTCTGAGAGTTGGCAGACACGGCTGTCCTCAGGTCAGGGCAAATCAAATGCAAAAATGATCCCAGGGAGAAAATGCAAAAGGATGTGAGCATGGCTGAAAAAGTGACAACATCCAAGGAATGTTTTTCTTTCAGCTCTTTTTGCAGAGCTGTGAATTTGCACTGTCACAGACTCTGCTGTTACTCCTACCTTGACAGCACACATTAAGCAAGAATGGCTGAACCAACTGGTCAAGTGCAATGATGGCTCACTATTTTAAGGTTGTTGTTGTTGTTAATATTATTAATTATTAATTTTGGTACAATTTCAGAAATACCAAGAATGTGTTTTTATTTTTCCACATGTAAGTCATGTAGCTCTTAGGCTAATGCAGATGTTGGTGTGCATTAAAATAAAATAGAAGGGAAATTCTATTTCCCTTGGACAGTCAACTATCTAATGCAGACAAAAGATATCTGCATATCTGTGTGGATAATAGGTGACTTCAAGTCAGGGCAGCTGGGGTTTTCTGAGACAGGGATACAAGCCTGATTGAAAAAAAAGATATTTTCTATTACATCTACATTGTGTGAGTTATTAGGGAGTTTGCTATGTTGTTGCTCCACAGCATAACTACCAATAGCCAGAAACTGTGCAGTTAGCATTACAGATTCATTTAATATAAATTAAAATAATCTCTGTGTATGTCCACTTTAATATAGGAATAATCAAATTAGCACCCTGCTGGAAAAGCTTAACTAATACAGAATAAAAATAAGTGAAGTTGTTGAAAATAAAACACACTACATGTTGACATGGGTTGGTATTGAAAACCAACTATATATGAAACTGTACTATTAAGCTACAAGAACTGCTCATACCTAAGTAGTGTTTGACCTCGTGATGGAGTACCAGCACAACTGTGTAGGCTGGTGCTTTAGAGGGACCAGTGTTTGCCTCAGTCACTGACAGCAGTTTGGGAATTCAAAAATAATGAGAGGAATGTCTCAGTCAGGTCCACAAACTAAAATGTCACAGAGGGTGGAGAAATCTTCACCTAAGAATGGTCTGATGTAAGAAAATGTACTCTACAGGGTGAAATCACTGTGAGGTTGTCCTTTTCTGACAGGTTTTATAGGAGACTGACCACATCCTGGGGAGAAATTGTGGGACTCACGCAGAAAGACACAACATACCCCGCTGGACTCCACCAGTCCCCAGCAAACAGCTTCCATGAAGGTACCTGCTTCCTAGCTGGTTCTGCTGATAGAATAGGGCCCAGGAGTACACGTTCACTCAGGGCAAAATTCAATTTACCTGCATACTGCCTAGTAAATACTACCAAACTGGGATGGCATCACTGACCGGCTGGAATCTGTAAGCTCAGCACCTGGGGATAACTACTGGGGTGCATTATCTATAAAAACACAACATTACTTGGGTGAATAGGCACACACTTATCCTCCTTTCACATAAAATTGATTTTAAAATATCATACGAAAAAAGAAAGGATCATATCCCCATATTATAGGTATTTCTTCCTAATCTTTCCAGTGTTTCTTTAGAACTCAAGTACGTGAGTGAGGAAAAGCTGAAAATACACCATCTTCAATCTCTAGCCCAATCAGCCATGGATTCCATCCAACACCTTTGTCTGTCTTATTCTTTCAGCTTTTTAAGTGGGAGTAATATTAATTCACCTTTGTAAAGTGCTATGAATTCTTTAGATGGAAAAAGTGCTGCGTATGTTGAACCCTGAACTCAATTTTGGCCGGTAAGTGAAGAAATTGATTTTGAGCCTATATTTATTTGCAGTTTTAAATTGCACTAACTTCCTTAGAATTACTCCAAGTGCACAAATGTGTAATTGGCAGCAGAATTCATCCCATACGTTCTTATAGACCATTTGTCTAGCCTCTGAACTACAGCAGGCAAGCAGACATCAGAATCTGGCTCTTTGTATTTTAAATTGCTTTCTAAAACCAATAAAATCAGCTTCACTTTTATAGGTTTTTTTTAACAAACTGCTAGAACCTAACTTTTTTTTTCTTTTTAATATGCAGTGCAGAAATTTAACCATGTTACAATAGAATATAGTAAGGGCCAAATTCTACCCTCCATTATTTGAGTAGTTAGATAATATCAATTAGTTGGTATCAGAACTGCTTCTTTAGGTTTATCTTCTTCATCTGTTGCAGTACAGGTGTGAAATATATTTATTTCATTTTGCAGTAGCTGAGTTTTGTGTAATGGCTACTACAAGAAGTATTGAATTTTTATCTTTTAATAAATAATATTTATAGATTTAGAAAAAATCATTAGATATGAATTATAGCTACTGTAATCATTATAAATACATTAACAACAAGTGGTCAAGCCAAATTAGAAAAGCTCTATTAAAAATTAAATAAAAAGATCTATTGAGCAAACAGATGTCTCTTCACAGCAGACATATCCCCACAGTTATTGACTGAAGCACTTCTAAGTATAAGAAATGACCAACCATGACAAAACACTACTAAAATAATGCTCCCTAAAATACAACTTGCAGTGTTTCCTTGCTTAGGCATGATCAGGAAGGTAATTAACAGATTTGTGTGTAATATTCTCAGAAATCCACTGGCTTCTATATGGAGATCTAAATTATATGCTTAGAAATTATTAAAGAGTTCAGGGAGAAAATCTTTAAAAGAACTATCATCCAAGATGACTGTACTTTAAAGGCGACCATCTCTCTGTTGAGGTCCTTTTCTTACTTTCTGCAGATAAAAGGTTCAAGAGAACAGTAGAGGAGAAAATTGCAGCAAATGGACTATGAACTTTAGCAAGGTAGAGCCCTCAATTCCAATTTGATTCAACTCAAATAGAGTGGCAAATGTGTAAAATCTGGTAGGATGGGGCCCTCAGCTGCTATTAGCTTGTTACAAGAACTTATTCAGCAAATAAGTATATGACATAAAACGTATAATCCTACAGTGTCAAAGTCCATGTTTAAAAAGTACTTAAAGAAGATTATACTTCAATTATTATGCTTCTTTGCTTTTACAGAGGGCTAAATCTGATGCTTTAGATTTAGCAGCAGGACTAACTTCCAGGCTAAACCAAAGCTAGTTTAAGGAATTGAAATGGCTCCAGTTCTTGATTTAAAACAGGTTTTTACTCTCAGTGATCTCTGGCAGTAAACACACATATTTTTCTTTTCAAGATGGTTTATGATCAGTGATTTCAGTTCACTCCACATTACTCTACCACATGTCCTGAACTGCTTGGGACAATCCCAGATTAGGAAGCACATTCATAGGTCTCACACAAAGACTACTTTATACAGAAATAACAAAATGTCCTAACATCTGTTCACAACCCATTTAGTAATAAGCTCATATACCTTGACACTTTCAAAGAAGGTCTTCCTAGAAATTACCATTATCTCTGGAAGACAAAGCAGCCAGGTGGGGTTTGCACATGCACTTTCTTTAAAACTAAATCTTATTATGACTGATGTTGTTACAGAGGCCATTAAATCCTGTCCTTGCTTCTAAGGTGGAACACCTTAGCTCAAAGTGAATGGCTCAGTTGTGTGGCAGATCTGAAGGGCAATGGTGAACACTCCCTGCCAACTTATGAGTCACAGAAAACCATTGTATCTTGTCACACAGGGAAGAGAGAGACATGACCAAGGGAAAAGGAAACCCATGGAGCCACCTCCATACTGTAGTCTCTGTACTGGTAGTCTTTTGAGAGACCATTAGTCTCCCAAGAAAGAAGCCATCTGGGGATGGTATGAGCTATTGACCTTTGACATTTACAGTTTCTATTTCAGACCAGAAGGAAGGCTCAGGCACTCAAAAGTTCAAGTGTCTTTTTTTTCTAAGTGATGACAATCACTCTTATAAAATGTCACTTATCCCTATTACCTTGCTGCTGTGACTCCTTCACAGACTCATAACATCAAATCCTCATCAGAAAGATGCCTGTTAGGCACCCAGATAACTACCATTCAAAATTTGGCCTATCTGGACAGTAACAGACTGTTCTTTAATGTGGGTCCTTGCTTTTTTAATACTGGAATGATAAAGTTGATTGCAGTTTTATTGCCCATTCCCTTTCCACAGATACCCTGATTTAATGTGAGGCAGTTGATTTATTATGAGACACAATGTGAATACTTGTTTTCACCTCCTTTCCTGACCCACACCCCATTTCCATGTGCTCTGGTTGAAAAGTTCTGCAGCATGTAAGTGCCATCATCAACACCTACGTCACTCAACCCTCTTTGTAAGGATACCTTTACACAGAGTGCTGAAGCCTACAACTTTTACAGTCCCAGCAACCAAAATTTATCAGGTCAATGCTATTTTGGCATATGTGCATGACTTAGAGTAATATTTTTCATTGTAGTAGAGATATGCTGGTATAAACAAGGGGCACAAAAATCCAGCAGTGTTTGGAGAGTTTAACAGTCAGAATGATTTCTAATTTTTAAGGCAATTTTTTTGAAGAAAGAGACGACACTGCAAGTAAAAGTAATAAAACCACCCACAAAATCATTCATTAAAACAACAATTGAAATGTACATATTAAGTGACACAATTGACACACATCTGGGTATTTAATATCTATTTATATTCTAGTGGGAAAAATGCTCACTGCTGCTGCCTGGCCCAATGCAGATTAAAGTAATGTTGCTGCTTCACTTAATGTTGTGTGGTAACTCTTATGTTCCATCTGAAAACACGTTAGAGATAAAAAAGAAATAATAACAGGAAAGAGAAATTACAGGGTATAATGCACAGAAGAGAGATGTTTTCAGCTGAGATTTGAAATCAGATTGAGAGTCAATGAGGTAGAGAGATAAAGAAAGGCTGTTCCAGATGGCGGGAGCTGCAGAGCAGAAGGCTGTCTTACCACCAATTAATTGAATGAAACCCACCCACCAGTTTCCCATCCTGACTCTTTTCCCAAACCATGTTAGGCTCAAACCTTGTGGTGTGAAACCACAAGAACTCAATGTGAAAAATTCCATGCTCTTGGCATGCTGTGGTGAGAAACTCCCATGTACAGATCCATCTGCAGCAAGGCCCTGCATTCAGACAAAACTTTTCTCTCCCAAGTGTCACAATTAAGTCCAACAGATGACTTTACAGGAGCCTGTCCCTGTCCAGTGGTGAACACCTCCATCCCCAGACCGCTTCACACATCTTGGGAGCTGCTGCTCATCCCTGAGGGTGCAGCCTCCTACAACAAGAGGGGTGCTGCTCTCTAGGCAGACAGCACATACACAGGGAGGCTGTTGTGGGTGTGCTGGGAGGTAGCTCATGTACAATATCACTGTGGTGAGCCCAAACCACCATATGGCACCTTATGGCACGGCTAGTTCAGCCTTCTACACAAGCAGAGGCACCCATGAGATGTGGAGTGCTAATACCAACATAAAGTAGCTCAGCACTCTGTTGGAGCCTAAAGGAAATTCCTCACATTCAGGCTGGGTACACACACCTCATACTAATATGCTTCTTCAGAGAACTCCTATACATCTGAAGTTTAATGCAACATAAAACCACCACTGTGATAATTGCCCTTGCACAGTGGAATTCACCCAAGTGAATGTAAATATTAATCACATGATGTAACAAGGGAAAGCCTGCATCAAACAGTTTTCTAAGCACATCTCACCAAACAAGGATAAATCCTGACCACTAAACTAAGAGTTCCTCTAACAGCATCAACAGCTCCCCCTGAGGAATACAGCTTTTCCCTGTCCTATGCAGCCCATCAGAACCAAGCTATTTCACAGAAGTGCAGGTTCAGAAGTCATGGCTGGCTCAGCCTGGTGCCTCTTAGTATAGAGGAGCTTTCTCTGATCTTACAGCACAAGGGGAGGAGAAGCAGTTTTTCAGACATTTGGATTTCAGGCAGCACAGGTCTTTCTAGGTTAAAAGTAAAACCTTCATTTTCATAGGTAAACCTACAGGTACCCCTTACAGGTGAGTGGTCAATTTGCAGGAAGAAGCATACCTGAACTATCAGAACATTGTACTCTCCTCAGCTTCAATTTATGGATAACTTTCTCTCCATGTCTGGAAGATCTGATTTTGCAGTATCTGATTTTAAAGCATAATCAAAATGTCTGTGTTTGTGTAAGCAATCAAAAACTTCTAGCTATATGCAAGTGATAGATACAAGCTGATGTAGTTATGGCTGCTTCCTCACTTGACAGCAGTTAAAAGTTTTGGGATGTATTTCCACTGAACAACAAAAAATCAGCAATGCTATCATGATCTTCAAGTTATTTTGGGGTAAAACTGGAATAATGCATGAGTGACTCGTCTCCCAAACACTGTAAATGTACATTCACAACACTATTTGATTTTATTCCTTTGCATAATTCTACTTATCACAAATCTGAAAAATTAGATAGAAACTATTAAAAAAGGGATGACAAAAATGCCATGTTAGACTTCCATTTATTTTATCATTAAAAAGATTTACAGTCTGTACTGATATCAGATTATAAAAATTAAGGCCCTCCATAAATTAAAAGGGCTTGCTCTTGCTGAGCTATAATAAGGGAGCTAATATGTCAGATTTGAAAGGTCTGAGAAGCAGAAAAACAAGCAATAATGAAAAGTGAGATCTTAAAAGCATGTAGAGATTTTAAAAGCGGACTTTTGTAGAATGCAATGAAATATTAGTAGGAAAAGCTAACTTGCCAAAATAACTACACTAATCCTCCTTTCATAATAGCCTTCATGGCAGAATCAGTAATAGTCTTTTTTTTTTCATTAAATAGGCTCTGATATAATGACATTGAATTCCACGCAAATATTCTACTTCTTTAGGAATAATTTATGGTAGCTTTACTGGAAAATTTTAGTTGGATCTTAAAAGGTTTTATGGCCTCAATTATAGCACTTTTACTCCTAATAATCAATATTGATTTTACCCTATCATTCTTTTAAAGTTTCTGTTGGTTTACAAAGAATCCAAATCTTGATGGAGTTGATAAAGTGGTATTTTCATTCTAAAATCATACTCTTTTATGTAATTATTCCAACCCCCAATAGTTTCTTCTGCTATACCACTAAAAATACCAAATCTTAGTTTGTTTGTTAGTAGGAAGCAAGTGTAGTGTAAGGCAGTAGGAGAGAGACAGCTGATTATCAGGACTGCTCTGTGCCCTGCAGTTGCACTCATCCCAGGTGCATTTTCCCCGTAGCACAGCCTGTTTCTCACCTGCACTTGCCACCTACGCTTCTGTTGCAATGCCCCGGAGAGAAACCCCAGGAAACATCACACACTGACCTACATGGAGCTTTCACTATACACTCCTCCTCGGAAACAGAGCCTTTTGAATCAGCTCTGGGCACTACAGGCAGAACAAGGCACCTGTCTGTCCCATCTGCTTCTCTGCTCAACCAGGCTTTCCCAGCTGAACAGCTCCCTCGGGCTGTGACACCAATGCCTCTGAATTGTGACTTCTCAAGTCACAACACACCCCCTTATCATCTCCTGCAGGCCATGCCACTTCCCTTGGTGTTAGCACTACAATGTGTGAAGTCTGAGTGCTGCCCCTACCCAGGCTTCTCCTGGCGACAGACAACAATGAGGTGCTGTCCCACAAGGTGTCCCAGCACTCACTGGTGCTGGAAGCAGTGGGGAAGGCTGTGATTCAGGCAGCTGCCTCTTTTCAGTCCCATGGGGCATAACTTCCTTGTTCTCTCCATTGAGCAAAACAATGAGGAATGGATGCACTTTGATTGGTTAGCCCCATGTTTTATTCTGCTTTAGACAGATAAACTTTGACTTTTTTCCCTGGAGAAGGGCGGTAGTTAAGTGACAACCTTGAAGGCTCCGTCTACCATGGGCACATTTGTTTATATTTTACCAGAAGTATCTCCAGTTCCCACTCAAAGTATAAGCCTCATTTTGTCCTTGCCTTTTCTCACATAATTAAATGGTGACACACATACATGGACATAGTTTAAATATTGACTTGTATTTTCAACTAGGAAGAACATGGAACAAACATGACAAGCATTATATGAAAGGAATAGCATACAGAAAATTTCTGTGACTGTTTCTATTGACTTATACACCTGCTTTGAAGGGGCTTCTACTGTGTCCTGCTCCCTTACACTGGGTTTATTTCAGCATCTTTGAAAATGAAAAGATCGCCTTTTGTTTCAGAATTAGTATTTGACTGATGAAAAGAATGAACCCCAGGGGCTGTCTTTTCCAATCAGGCACTGTACAAGCACTTGAGCTGACTATGTTTTGCAGAACATTGAAAACATGGCATGCCCAGGAAATGTTTGCCATCACATTAGTGATGCTGTAATGGGCACCACAAATCACCTGGACATTAATAGAATGAAATCACTTACTGCCTCTGAAAGCAGCTTTATTCTCAGTTGGTGTCCTGAAAGCACCATGTGTGCAGTCTAGAGTTTCTATCACAAAGGAGAAATTTTCAAATATCATATAAGACCTGTTTTACTTGCTGCTTTTGGGGTTTTTTAAAATCTCCACTGATTGTTTCTGATGGCAATCCCTTAAACACAACCAGTGTTGGGAAAAAACCCCATAAAAAATAAATTAGTTGTCTTACAAACTTTTAGTGATCTCTGATTTTTCTAAAAGCTGTAGCAGGACAGGATACACATGACTTCTAATGACTGCCCTTGCTCTCACTTAACTGCAATAACGCATCAAACGTGTTTCTTTATCCTGTTATTGCTGGTTTGTAATTTGATCATCAGACAGATTTGAATTCTCCCCAAGCTGTTCCAACGTGTCTGTAACAGAAGCAGAGGTACCTACGTGCACTTCCCAATTTGTTCAGAAAATAGAACAGCTTCAATGATCACAGTCCATGTGAAGCAGACAGCAGTGGTTAAATTAAATGTTGTGATCAAAGAAATGGGCTGTTAAAAATACCTGATTTCCTATTAGGGAAGACTTTTTAATTGTGCTTCTGGTTGAACTTTTTATGAGATAATTCAGGTAACAGTCCATTAGAAAGTGTATTTGATTTAGCCTGAGGAAGTTTGGGAGAAGAGAGAGTCCCTCCTGTCTGAGCAGTGGCTGCTCCCTGCCCCTGCCAGGGCAGCAGCTCTGGGCGGCAGAGCCAGCAGCGCCCACTCCTCTGGCTCCACACACACAGCCTGCATGGCTGCACTCTGAAATACATCTAGCTGGGAGCTGCAGGGACCTAAACCCCACTCTGCTTTCCTTGGTACAGGAGCAGTATCCTCTGCAGCTAAACTCAAGACATCCAAGGAGTCAAATCTCATACTGTCCATAAAATAAAATATCTGGCATCTCAAGCGTATCTTTCTGCTTTTAACTTTTTTTCCCTTTGTATTAATATAATGTTTGTTATAGCACATTTAAGAAAGCATCTAATTTCTCTAGTGCTACTCTAGCAATCAAACTGATAGCTGTAAACCAGATAAATAGGAGCTGTACACCACTGTTTCTCCTGGCCCATTTTTCATTTTTTGAAATAAACCCCCCAGAGTCTTCTTGCAGAATAAATTGAAGATAAAAAAAGTAATCTTTTGATATGGATAGTTTGAACATGTCAGATTTGTGAAGCATTTTCTTCAGCTAGCTTAGCACTCTGTCTTTTGAAAGACTTATAAGGCAAATCACAGCTGTCACAATTTTTAAAAGAGTAGTTGTGTAAGGTAAAATTAAGTATCTCTATTAAAAGTAGAGGATCTAGAAAGTAGGTTCTACTCTACTTGCTAATGCCTAGCAGCATTTCATTCTACAAGTCTTCCTTTCTTGAAGAAAGAAGAAGAAATCAGTGACAATAGTATCAGGAAACATGCCTAAATTTGGCTTTAACTCTGCTGGGTTTGGCAGTGAAGCTGTCCTCACAATCTAGGATGCAGCAAAGGCCTCTTGCTCTGTTCCCCTTGCTCCAAATAGGAGAGAAGAACCAAGTAATCCTGCACAGAGCTGAGCAGCAGGTTCTCTGCGTTCATTTTGAGCAGTCACTTTGCTTTTTTTGAATTACACTGTGAGACTTTTTGGCAGAGACAAAAAATAAGGAAACCTGTTTTCCTTTCTCATCCCTAATTCCTCGGCAAAGCTAATGACTGAATGTATTTTTTCAATATGTTTCTAAGCAAAGTATCAAATTTAAGCATTGCAGAAGGGAGTATTTTTGTACACAATTCTAATTCATGGTAAGACGCAGGAACTTAATTACTTTTTGCTCTTGGAAAGCTGGTCATATCTGGATCTGAAATAATAGATCTGAGATTATTGAAGTTAATAATTCTCAGTATTGTATGAGATTTTTATTTGCCATGTAGTGCTTCAATAGTTCAGACAAATACGTGGCATCATTTCACCACTGATGAAGTGATCACCCTCTTCTTGTCTGTAGAGGCACTAACCCATGACCAGCTTCAGGCAAGTGAGTGCTTTCTCAGCTTTACCTGTGGTTGTAGTTAAAATGATTTCACACAGAGAAGTGATAAAATTAGTGCAGGTATACATGTTCTTCATCAAAGACTCTGCTACTCAGCCGCTGTGAATCAGGGAGAATCATGTTATGCCATCAGTATAAGAAGGAGCAAGCAGAAAAGGCTCTGGCTAGAGCATTTAAAAGCCCTAGTTAATAGCATGAACAGTAAACATGATCAATTCTCCTCTGTGATGTAAAGATGACCTCACAGGAAATAAAGAAGGCAACCAGTTAAAGAAAATAAGAAATACTTGAATTTCTGATCTTTCTGAAATTTATACTAAGGACATACCACTAATGACTACTGATACTCATCTGCACATGTGTGGATTTAGATTCTTACATTGTTCCACTAAAGAAGAAGGAAACGTCAGAGTCAGAGAAACTGTGCCTGCTGAAAATCTGTAATACTATGGAGTGGATGTAGTCAAACTGTCACACCATAAGAAAACCTAAGTTAGACTGAAGTGAAAAATGGCCAGCCTGTATTTGAGGCTTGGCTGTAGGAACATCCCACTGCCATTTGGTTAGAGCTGAACACTTCAGGTAAGATATGGGATAATGGACAGAATTAGGAAGAATCAGGATTTTTGCTTCCACATTCACTCAATCTGTAGGAGGTTGATATGGCAATGGAACATGACTGGTTCAGTAGGAAAAGAAGGTCCCAGAGAAAGGGAAAGAAGTCTGCATAATGGTTTTGGTTGAGATCAGTGAAAAATGCTTTAGCAACGGTGTGTATATGCCCACATACAGACATTTGTGCAAAAATAAATGGAACTCTAAGAGAAATTTCCCCTCATTTATGGAATCATGTTAAAAATGTTTCTACCTCAACTGGGTAAAAGCCATCATTTTCAGCTTCATTTTCTCTCTGAACATCAGATTGAGTGTTTGTGAGGCAATGTCCTGTGAAAGGAATTTCCCTTCACTTAAAAAAATCAGCTAAAATGTCTCCTGACAAATATATTGAGTGAACCCAGTAATGATTTTCATTTGCTGATGTTCACCCAGTAAAGAAAGGAAGCGGCACCCTTCCTCTCAAAGGAAATGAACTCTGTTCTCAGTATGGGGGTGTATGGGGAAAGCTAATTACTTTTTCCATGCCAGGAGAGAAATGACATGTGGCTAGAAAGAAATGTGAATTCTGGTGACCCTGCAACCTCTGCAGAAACATGACCTTGTCCCGTTATGAACCACTCTGTGGTGGGGCGCATGCACATTGCAGGGGGCATGGGCTCAAAGGTGAAGAGAAAGAAGTGCAGCTCAGGAACCTGAGAAAACCAGCACAGAGGAAGGGGTATGACATGAAGTGTTCCATGTCACCATAAGGCCATGCTTCCTCGAGCCAGAAAGTCACTGACTGGGCCTGAAATAAATCTGATTTTTGTGAAGTTTGGTTGCAGCTTAACTGTTCAAAAATATCCTTTCCCAAAGTTGTACTTAGAGCAGTTTGTACCATGAAAATGTAAAAAAAGCACTGTTGTTCTTGTTCCCTTGGCTGTGAAACATTATTTCCATCTTTTAACCACCATTTGAGAACCTTCTATTTCCCTACCACTGGCAGCCATCATTTGTAAATGGATGTTTTCCCTGCTCATGCTTGGCATGTCGTTTCAGCTCCAGCCCTCTGCAACTGGCCCCAGTGGTAGTCTTGTACCAGTAAATCACTGACAGACCTGGGACCAGAGCTCTTAATGCCCCACTCTTCACCCACTGCTCTCAGAGCGATGCCTCACCCCGTTCCTGCAGCACTGGCAATGCTGGCATGCTGGTGCTCCTGCTGTAATTGGAGTGCAGAAGTGGCTGGGGCTGACACCTGGAGAGAGAGACTGCAATGTGTTTCTTAATTAGCTCTTGGGAACTGCGGTTCTTTTTCATTTAGGTGTCTTCCTGTAACATTTTTTTTCTCCCCAGTAACAGCAAAGATATTTTTATAGTAAGACCCTTCTCTGCCTCACAGTGATAAAAAGGCAGTTTAGTCAGGATTGTCCACTGTTTGTTGGATTATTGCATTTAAAATTCTAGAGGAGGTATCAACACAGGAAGAAAGATTCACACAATAATTAAACAAGTACGTAGAAAATGTATTTAAACTTCTGTTTAAATATAAAAAATACAGAATAAATTGCAGCCTGAAATGTGAAACAAAATGGTAGCTCCAGAGAGAAAGACATGGAGAAGAGAGAAGGACATGGAGAGAAGAGAACACAGAAGGTAGAAGATAATTTCAAAAGAGTAAAATTGCTGTTTTATAGGAGGACAGTAGTAATTCATTAAAATATTTATAAACATAACAAAATCTATTATGCATAAAAAAAGCACTGCAGGAATTTTCATACCAACTACAGTATAGGGAATGCATTGCAAACTCTTCTATTATTTATATGCTTCCAGTGCTCTGCTTGATTTTTAAGATTACTGTGTTTCACATGCTTAAGAATCAGACATTGCAGCCATGTCCTCTAGCAAACCATCCTTATACTCTGCAAAATGTCAGGAAGTGAATAGTTTTTAAAATTAGTACAAAGAAAAATAATTTATCAGAAATAACTTAAATGAAAACAAAATTAAAGCTTCAAAATTTATTCCGTGTCTTCTAGTCCTCATTATTGCAACTGTATTTGACTTTGTTACCCAAAACACAGAAAAAGTATCCATTTTCTTCTAGGAGTAAATGATTCTTTTCCATGTAGTAGACATAAAACTCCCTTGCTTATCTCAATTACAAAGACAGTTAAAAGCAAAGTTGCTTGCAGAAGTTGCTGTATGAAGGGACACAGAAGATTCACTCCTCAGATGATTAGCTCTGAAAAAATCTGCTCTCAGATTGATCTTTGAGGCAATAACCCTTGTCTTCCCTTCCTTTCTTCTCTGAGCTTCAACCAGGCACCTGTCTAGGGTCAAACATCTGTCCTGCTGATCAAAGACTTTCTTGAGTTTTTACATATTGAAATATATACTGTTGCACTTTTATGTATGCCCTATGTATTACGTTAATGAACTTGACTCAAGGGTTTAAAGTTACACATAATACCTTGCTAAACTCAGGCCTGAAAAAAACACCTACGAACCAACAAAATCTGGAATAAAAAAACTATTTGTTTGTTCCTGTGTTACGAGATAACTGTACTAATTGTGTGTGCTTGTTTTTAAAAGAGCATTAAAGTGTTCATGATAAATTACACAAAAAGCTGAAGTTTAATTAAAAAAACTGGAAACACAATTGCTAGACCTGTTTGGAAATGGTCATTCAATGATCCAAACCTGTAAGACTGAGATAAATTACTTGTGGAAACATTTTCCTCTTGGAAAATCACAGATGAGACTAAATGAGATGTTTTATATATATAGTAGCAAACAGTCATAGGTACATTTCATTTTGAAAGTCCCATCTGTCTTGCAGCCCAAACAGTTTTTGACACCACAGAATGATTGCTGCATTTCACATTATATGAAAAGGTAGTAAGAGTTGATATACGCCAGGGTTCTAAACATCAGAGCTCCATTTTACTACACCTAGCATTTATTCTAAGGAACTGGGTTTAAAAAAAGACCAAAAAAAAGGAAAGAAAGGGTAGATTAATAATTTATATTCATTGCCCTAAAAATATGATCAGGATTTGATTTCAAGACTCTGAGTTACCTAATCCCTAGAAGGATCATCTGATTCATAAATTCAAGCTGTTGCTTTTTTTCATATAAAAGTAAACAGAACGCATGCGTGTGATTTATTGTTTCATCAAATTTTAATTGACTACATTAAAGCTACAAATATGAGGGGAACTCCACCTGTGTACTTGTTGGAGCCTGATTCAGCATGCATCCTAAAGCTAAATGTGTGGCAATCCACAGTCAGTAAGGTTTAAATTAATAATATAGAATTAAATAATACCATCAAAGCAAAGAGTTAATTGTTTTCTTATTTGGAGTATGACACTGAAATGCCACAGGAGCTCAAAATGATTGTTACCATCCTTAGGAAAGTAAGTGTAGACTTTACCCAAGATTAAATGGGTATCAGTGTGCTGTCTTATTGTTTAATAAGGAGCTACCAGCAGTGTGCTAAGTCACAGCTACAGTCGCCTTCCTTATCAAAGCACTAACAATTACTTGATCTACAGTATAAAGACACTTATTTCCAAGATTCAGGTTATGCCTCTGAGCAGACACTGATTGGACTCTATGCATTCTGCAGCAGACAGAAGCACATTAGCTACAATTTTCCCCAAAGGATCACTTACATGACCCTGAAAGGCAAACAGAAGATATATTTTTCCTTCAAATGATACATAAAATTCCACAACAGATGATTTTAGTCTGTTGCATCCATACAGGAAAGAATTGTCTACTGGATACGGAAAATGGTTTTGTATCAGACAAAATAATAATATTTTCTTTGTAATAATGGGTATCTCTCAAATGATTGTATGGTTGCAAAAGACTCCAAAATCCAGCATGAGGAGTAATTTCTGGTACTGGTCAGCTTGCTGTAGGAGTAAAGTCAAGGTCTCACTCCCCTTCTGCCCTTCTATGCCTTTGTAGGTTTTGGTTTGCCTCAATAAGATCAGTATATTACCAAAGATGACAGACTGCTGACAAAATGACAACTGTTTGCTCCTTTTGGTCCCCATGCTGGCAATTGAGGGAATTGACCAAAGCAGTTTGGACTGGAGAGAGCAATTACATGGATCTTTTCTGATTTCTGAAATGCTGTTTCTAGTGGTTATTGGAACAAGAGCTTTCTTTGAAATTGTTGCTTGCAGGTGCAAAGGATGGTAGATAAGGAAAACTAACAAAACAGATCTGCCTCCTTAGTATTCTGTCTTTACAACAATGCCATGGAAGGGCTTCAATCTCCATAGCAGAGCAGAATAGATAAAGATGAATTTTAGTATTTGATGTAATCCAAACCAACGTAATCTACAGCTCAGCATGTCATGGTAGAATAAAACAGAGCAAGTTATAAAGGAAGGCAGATACAACACCCGTTTTTCACATTCCTAATGAACAGTGTGAATTCGTTGCTTTCAGAATAACAGATGATTTAATTGAATCTGTATAATCTAATGCAATCAATCTCATTTAACTAAATGTCACACAGCCCTTTTCACCAAGAGGCAGTTTATGTACACACACGAAGGAGCAGGACTAATTTCTGAAACCTTCCCTAATGTGAGATCAGTTTTTATGAGTTGCCCAGAAAAAGCATGCACATCTATTTTGTTTCTAACTTAACTACTAAAAACACTGCTTTCAAGAAGCATTCAAAAGGTTATGGTCTAACAGCACAACTCCAGGGAATTATGGTCTGTTCAACCAAGAGAAGAGGAGACTGAGTGTAGACCTCATCACAGCCGACAGCTTTCTCATGAGGTGAAAAAGAGAGGCAGACACTGATGTCATCTTTGAGGTGACCAGTGACAGGACCCGAGGGAATGGCCTGAAGTTGTGGCAGGGGAGGTTTAGGTTGGATATTAGAAAAAGGTTCTTCACCCAGAGGGTGGTGAGGCACTGGAACAGCCTCCCCAAGGAAGGGGTCACAGCACCAAGCCTGACCAAGCTCAAGAAGCATTTGGACAATGTTCTCAGGCACATGGTGTGACTCTGTTGGGGATGGTGCTGTGCAGGGTTAAGAGTTGGACTCGATGGTCCTGATGGATCCCTTCCAACTCAACATAAAAGAACCCACAAAACCTGGTACTCACTATACTCAACCTGAGTTTCAAGCAAAGCAAAAGGTAGGACTGAATATACTTCGAAGGATTTCCCTCCCCCCACCATGAGTAAATTGTCATTTTCCAGGGGCTAAGCAGCTTTTAGTTTTGGTATATAGCTACATTTTCCCTCATATATTTCATCCATCTTGCAACACTCCATGGGATGTTATGAATACGGCCAAGCATTTAGTACTGGCAGGACAAATCCAGATGGTTTCCCTAATCAGGTCTCACATCAGCAGTGTCTGCAGTATCTCCAGTCTGTAGAGAAGTACAGGGTCTGGAAAGCAGCCCCCTTCCCTGGCCCTTGCCCTGCTCAGCTGCCAGCAATGCCCATGCTCTTGCTCCTCACATCCTCTGCTTCAGTTCTGGTTTCATTGCTAAACCTTTGTCAAATGACACATGGCAGGGTATTGTGTGGAGGGCTCTGTCCAGGCCGGCAGGTTTGTGGCCAAAGCTGTTTTGTGCCATTTGCAGGGACAAATAAGCTTTTGATACTACCAGGAAGTGATGGGACTTGCAATGCTTTCTTTTGTTGTGCCAGATTTATTATAAGATGCCAATGGCTGAGCACTGGCTTTCATCTAGCATGAACTCCTGTTCAGTGTGCTATACAGATGTACCATCACCTGCCTCAGGAGACAAGCAGTATTATTAGCTGGGTTTTGCAAAGCAGATAAACGTGACTGGTCATCTTGCAAAGAACAACAAAAGGAGTGTTTCTTTGTTGTATTTTTCTGCAAAGTAGAATTTGAAGGATATTAAAATTGGAACTTATTTAGCTGTGTTAGTGCACCCAAAGAATTCCACTGATTCATGATGGTTTTAATAGTAATAGAGTTTTAATTGGAAATTATTCCTATCAGAAAGATGTGAAGGAAAATCCTTCAAAAAGAAGTGCCTCGTGAGCTTAAATTTCTGGTTTCAAGAGCTAGATAGAATGAAATATTTGAAGGCATTTTGGCACCTAAATTCAGTTTGCTTTAAAGATATAAAACCTAAATTTATATACCCTAAAATGATGTAAAGTGCATAAGTATGTTTTTAAAAGAGATCTTGGAACCTAAATCTCATTATGGGAGAGAGTTGTTTTTGAAAATAAAGCACAAGAACCTTAAATCACTGTCATTTTGAAAATAAATACGAGATTGTAAGTGACCCCAGTGGCCTTAAACCTCAGTCCAGATAATTACACCATGAGTTGCATTTTACAATTCTCCCTAATTAATTGTCTTTTTGTGTCAATTCATAAAGAAGAACAAAACTCACAAAAGTCATCATTTCTGGCCTATGCCTGATTTAAAAGTTCTTTCATTTTCCAATCCTTACTTCCCTGTTGAAATTTAACAGGCTCAGAGACCAAGAAAGTAGGGGAATAAGTGATCAAAAGATGCTGATTTATGATCTAAAGCATTTGAACATTTTTAAGACCTTCAAGAGTACAATTTAACGTGTCCCCAGGTGACTTTAGTTTACACAGCCAACCCTTACAGCACAGATAATCTAGGCAGACGTTGTCTTTGGCAGCATTACAGGACTACATTTCACAAAACTGGTCTGTTTGTTAACCAGTTTTCACTGTTTCAGACAGCCACTCATGCATTATTTATGGCATCAGGCATTGCGATATGTTTTCTTTCACCTTCTATTTGATTACCGAAACGTAATTGTGGCTAGCAGAAAAGCAATGGAAATATTGCAAATATAGATTTAGTCCTCCTTTGTGTCCTTTATCTTTTTTTCATGGTGCATAGGAATATTTGGTTTTGGGGCTTGCTTGGGTTTCTTTTTGACTTGATTCACTATTAAATGTAAAATCATACAATATCTGATTCTCTGAAAGAGCTTCTGAATCTCTGAATGGTAACTAACTAACTGAATGGGCTATTAATCTCTGGAATGCTGCAATCCAGGATGTTTGCCCTGCAAACATCCCCTTATTTGCAGTTCACAGGTTAGGTTACCTGAATAAAACATCTGGGATCCACTTATTTTCTTACAGTCATTTACACACCCTCCTGCCCCCCACCTGGCCCTGCTATCCAAAGCCAAAACATACTCATGAAAAAAAGAGATGCTGGCATTAATCTGAGAAACACATAAGCACTATTAGTACAAAGAGAAGGAGCACTTTAACAGGCTATCAGCAGAATGACTTATCCATTTTTATCTACTTACCCAGTTTGTTGAGAACAAATTGCATGAGGGAATGTGTATGTGTGTGAAAACTGAGTAAATTTGGGTTGATTCATCACCTGTCCTACTTTGCAGATCAATCAGTTAATAATTTCATTGACCTGGAGGATCATTCGGAACAATATATTTAATTCAGTCATGCATTTAGTTTAATTAAGGTTTGAAGTTACAGTGCTCTGCTGGCAAAGAGATATTAAATCTGTTTTCTTTCTGCTTTTCATTCACAATATGAGCTTCCTCTATTGGACATCATTCATAAAGCATCTTTTATTTCAATCTGTCTAATTTCCCCACTGCTTCTGTGAAATTCTGCACCTTTCTTTGGAATAAAAACCACCTGAAAACTTTTCTGCATCATTTGATGACTATGCTGGAAGTGTTAGGCCTCTTGGACACTTCAGCAAACCATAAATTAACATCAATATGTCATTCAACTGCTCTGGAAACTGAGAGTAACAAGTCTGTGATAATCAACATCTATAATGAATACAGATAGAGCTCCACTAGCTCTATCTAGAGCTATAGATAGAGCTCCACTAGCTGTCAGTGCTGAATTTAGTCCTACAGATGATGCTAGAACATTTGGAGATGCTTTGCTTTATTGTGTGCTCTTACAGTCCTATTTTCCCAGCAGTTACTATCTCTTTTTTTTTCCTTGTGTAGCTGACTCTCATGTTACTAACCCCTGCAAGTTTGCCACAGAGTGACAGTTGTGTTCATCTTGTGCACTGCACTGTGTCCACAATGACCCTTAACCTGGCCTGAGAGCCTCTGTGGTGCATGCCTGTGCCAACCTCCACAACGGTGCAGAAAAGCTGGATTTACACTGTGTTTCCCTGGCTGTGGCTATCAAAGAACAGTTCATCATCACCTTTATGAGATATACATTAATTTAATGGGAAGAATCTTGCTGAAACACTTACTGATATTGTCGGCATAACTTCTGAAGAGCAGTGGTTTGAGCTTTGCAGACCTATCTTTTAGGCTTGCCTGGAGGACTAAACAGTCTATGCATGTTGCAAGGATATGGTTAGGAATAGGGCAGATTTCATGCCCCCTGCTCCCCGGGCGCAATTTGACATACCCCAGGCGGTTCAGTCATATGCTGGGCTGCCAGTCAGACAGCACATTACAATTTTCTTCTGCCTTTGGTTTCCATGTAACTAGCCAGCTTCTTGTTTTGGTAAGCTGCATGGCTTGGGGATCCAAAAATGCTCCAGTCATGCATGAATGGTCTTTACAACTTATGCTAGGGCCATTTCAATCTCTGAATTGCATTTCTGTTAAGTAATATGTTTTCAAAACAGTGACTAGCTGAGATGCATATAAGTTCCCTATTCTCAAGAAGATTGGCTACTTGCAAAAGCAGGAATGTTCAGGAAGAAGAGTTAGCTGGACAGCTAGCCACTTCATTCTCATGTTTTTCCTCAATGTGTTTACTTAAAAATCTAGTCACTAGATCTCTTCTATTACTAAAATACAGTTACCCCTCTGGGACTTATAGCCAGAGAATTTGGGAATTCGTTTGCTTTGAATTAAGTTTTTACTTCAGCAGCTATGGTTTCAACTAGCAAATTGGTTAATGGCTCTGCAGGCAGACCCAGGACTCTGAAAAGGTCCAATACACATATCCATCATTCACGCGCTGTGATTGAAAACACTTTTTGTTCTGGTAGTATGAAACACAGTACCCGTGATTGGATTATGCTAGCTTGCCTACTTTCATTATTTTCTATATTTTACTTGAAAAGGCTGTTCTAACAGTCTTGTCTTCTCAGCTCTTGTGAGGGTGACAGCATAAGGGACTGGCCACTTGTAAGTTTTGGATGCCTGAAGGGCTGTATAATGCAGCTTGCAGTCACTTTTTTTCTTCATTTTGATTTTATTAGATACATGTGGCAAACTCCATCACAGTCAGCCCCACTGTATTACACGCCTATATAATAAAAAATGACATTCCTATTGTTTTCAGGGTGTTACCTGAAAAATCTCAGGAAATTAATTGCCAGCTGGAGAAAACAGTTGTAAAATAACTTCACCCAAATGTTAGTGTCTTTGCTGTTTGTTGCTAAGGCATGAATTTTACCGACAAACAGATATCTGATACCGGTATTTTGGTTTCAGAAAGATGAAGTTGAAGAGACACAGGTCTGCTTTGAGAGCATATTCTTGAAAAGCTCATTTGCTGTTTGAACATTATTTGTCCCAGTTTGGAGAAGCCTGGGAAGCACACAATTCATGCTATGGCTGTCATGGCACACAGGGAACATGTTTTTCTCAGTGATTATTAACTATCCCCTTCACTCTTGTATTTGTGTTTTTATTTTACTCACCTGAAAAACTGATCAGAGGACAGAGACCATGACTGAAAAGCATTTCATTGTGTGTAGAAGCACAGGGAAAAGATATGCAGTTTTTTTTCCTTTGCAAACTCTGCAAACCCGCTCTTTTCAATTTTGCAGTCAGCTCCATGAAAAACTATACGGGGTCTGCCTTAGTTCTGTCCACTAATATCTGAAAAAGCACCAAATATGCTATTTTACTAGCTTTTTCCCTATTCAGCTAAGTCTAGTTTCTCTATTTCTTCAGTGCTTAACCTGCTGCTTGATCTGGGTGCTTCCCTGTTTACAGAACAAACTTTTTCCTTTACGTTTTGTTGCATGCTCTTCAAAGAAGCCTCTCACTCTTCAACAGCAGAAAGATACTTGAAAGAAAAAGGAGCACGTGGAGTACCACAGGCCTGTCTGCCAGCCATGGCCTTCTGGGGCAGAGACCCCCTCTCGTTCAGGGTATAAATACAATGTCGTCGTTTCCCATTTAATGACCTCACATCTTCTTACTTCGTCTCACTGCGAGTTTGTTCTTGTTAAGGGCCTGATCCATCAAAGCACTTAAGCTCATGGTTGTGGGTTGTAAACCCACTAGGGTAAGTACCTTAACTTTTTATAACCCTGTAAAGTGTGTAATGGGTGTACCTATGGCACTATAAAAGATGGGTTTAAATGATGTCTGTGAGAAGAGCTAACCTTTTCTCTTCAGTACTTCTTCTCTGCAACACAAGAAGTTTCTGCAGTTTGTGTTGCATATATTTCAAACAAGGCTGGTTTTGACAAATTGACTGTTTCTTTTTTAGTTCTGTCTTTTTTGCACCTGTCTAAAAGAGCATCTACACCTAATAAATTTTCGAGACATTCTTGTTTATCTGTATTCCTCAAAAAATTGCTCAGATTCTGTTAGACATCCTGAAGGATTACCTAATACTTAAAATTTTTCAGTTCAGCATCTTAAAATACTTAAACCAAATAAGAAAACAAGACCATCATAGTAGGCTTAAACACTTTTCCTGCAGACACCACCAAGGGTAAATTTTAAGTTAAATCCTGTTCTGAGAACTGAATTTGGCCTACTGAAGGATTTTAATTTCTGTAAGCACTGAAAATAAAAAGTAATTAAACCTCTGCATATACCTTGTGTGCTATAAATACTTTAATAAAATAGGCAAAGGAAATCAACTCCTAAATTATTAGCAGTAGTAAAATGCTGAATATTGAAACACAGTTTAATTTATTAATTTATAATTTTTATCAGGCTAAAATAGGCCTCTAGGAGCAATTTGGGCACTACAATAATGCGATTGTTCAGTACAGTCAGCAGTTAGATACACAGCTGGTTCAGTGCCTGCAGAAAGAGTCAAGCTTGACTTTTAAGTAACTGGTGTATCTCTAAGTTAGGATATATAAAGTGTAAGCCTCCAACTCCAAAATTAATTTAGACTATCTGCTTTGGATGTATTTTAGAGAAAACTGGTTAAGCCCAATGGAAAATTTAACAAATAGGTGTCATATATTAATAGCAGAGACAATTGAAAATCTTTTAGCCTATGCATTAAACTGTACATCTGCAAAAACAAGATTAGCAGGTAGGCATTTCAAAGCTGAGCCTTTTAGGGGAAGGCTTTGCTGAGTATTTTCTTATATGAAAAAGTGCTCTCAATTCATCTGCTGTACAGGACAGTTGACATTCCTCACAATCATCACTAAAGTAACACTAACCTGCTAGAGAAGCTCCCAAACTGCTGTAGTGCAGTCCCAATCTGTTGGGAAATTCAACAACCTTTCTCAGTTCCTATTTGCAACTACAAGGAGCACACATGGCTGAAGAAAAAGCCTAAAACTTTGTGTATTTAATCCAACATTCTGCTGCTTTTCACACTTCAAAACTCTTCAAGCAGTATTTCTTTTCTGGAGCAGCACTCTAAAGTACGGAGAGGAGTGACCTGCTCCTGTTATACTGAAAGGCTTAACCATCTTTTAGAAGATTTTCTAGGGAACGCTAGGGAAAAGGGAGTGGATCAGATATCTTAATAATCCTCAGCAAAGCTGTGGCTTAAAATCCTACAAATGTCCAGTTTGGGAGGGTTTCCTCCACAAACATAGCATCACAAGATAATGAAGGGGACCTCAGGAGGTCTCTAGTGCAAACTTCTCAAAGCAGGATAAGCTCTGAGGGCAGACCAAATTACTCAGGGCTGGTTTTGAAACCTCTGTGGACGTAGCCTACACCAGCTCTGGTCAGCCCCTCCACTGCTTGACTGTCCTGATGCCATGTGATTCCAGAGCCACTGAGAACTGCAGAGAGTTCTCTACTGCACAGCAGAGAACAGTGCCAGGCAAAAAATCCAGTATCCCCAACCACTTTCAAACCACACTTAGGAAAGGCCAGCCCTGCCTGCTCCACAGCCTGTATTTTATTTCCATGGAAGAGGGGGAACATCTGCTCAGATTGGGAATACAACAATGAACTACAGCTTTCGGTAGAGGCTGTCTCAACACTTAAACAAACGGTATTTCTTACTGCAAATTAATATTGAGCATTTCTTCTTAACCAGGAGAGCCAGAAAGAGTTGTTTCAAATCAACTTTAAATCCTCTGGTCACCACTTGAGAGCTGAAGCACAAAGGTACTGACTTAGGCCTTAATTTAATCTGATCTAAAAAGTAGCTGCTTCCAGTGAAGAAAGTAGAGCAGTTTTCTGGACATAAGCTGAACTCCTGCACAATCTGCTGAGGGGCACACCATTTCACGGGTAGAACATGCCCTGTGGGCATTGCTCCTGTGTCATTCTCAGGGAAACATTTACAATATAAATGTGTTTTGGTTTTGGATGGGATAAACTTATGTCATAGTAGCTGCTAGGGGCTGTGGTTTGGATTGTGCTGAAAATTGTCTTGATAACGCAGGGATGTTTTAGTTATAGCTGAGCAGGGCATACACAGAGTCAACGCCTTTTCTGCTTCTCACCCCACCCCACCAGTGAGCAGAATGGAGGTGCACAAGAAGTTGAGGACACAGCCAGGACAGATGACCACAAATGATCCAGGGGATATCCTAAGCCACATGGCTTCATGCTCACCATGTTTCCTACAAACAACTGTTTTTGAGACTTACTATTTATAAAAAATGCTTTTAATTCAAGCTTTATTAATTTATTTTCTATCCTATGCTGCCTATCAGTCAGATATCTTTCTACTACAGGTTTATTACTCAGGGCCCAAAGACAGAAAAATTGAATACTAAATGGCATTAAATACTAAGTGGCATTAAACTCACTCTAGACCAAAAATCTCATCAAATATGTTATTTCCTCATGGAACAGAAACCATTAAATGGACTTCTAACATGTTGTAAGATGTCAATAAGTTATTTACAAACCTAAATACCCATTGCACACAAGAGAGACTTGTTTATTTTTAGAGATTTCAAAATTTATTTTTCAACAAGGAATATAATAAAGCCTGAGACACGCAATCAAGAAATCCGTGAAACCCTGTTTCACTGTTTCCATAGTAACCTCCTTACGAAGATAGTAGCCTTGGTTAGGGACAACCCTATAAGCAAATGTATTGTAAAAATTTCTTGGTGATAATGAATTCACTCTCATAGTTTGGCTTTCTGTGTTGCTTTCACAAATATCTTGCCCTTTTATTAGTTTCCTTGTTATCTTTAAGAGGCAAAATCTGGAACAAAATGTAGCAACCTGCCCTATCCAGTGCTCTCAGCATTTAAAAAGGCAAATTTCAGGTACAGTACATCTACTTATGATTCAACAATGTTGGGAGGGAAAATAAGGAAAACCAAACTCAAATAGTAAAAGAATTGACTTGGCCCAGAAAATGACCAAAACCTTTTCACAAATATTAAAACTGCATTCTGGGAATTAACACTAGCTGCAGAATCCCTTGCCCACCTCCCGGCTCCTGGCAGATCCACCTCTCAGTTTTTGTAAAGGCTGCAGCTAAGAAAAGACAGAACCACTTGATCTGGTTTTGCACAACCATAGAGAAAAGACTGAAAAATTATGATTTGAATAAAAGATTTTCCAAGTTCAGTGAAGTAAAACACCAGGGTCTGGGTTTGAGCTATTTCCGCCTGGTTTTTGTCGCTGATGAGATGAGAAGCAGAGTGTTCTCAGACTGCCCCACGCAGCCCCAGCAGTGCTACGCAGCCCCCCAGGGCAGAGCAGCTGCGTGCAGCTGTGTGCAGCTGTGTGCAGCTGTGTGCAGCTGTGCGGGTGGTACACGTGGGGTGGCAGCATCAGAGCCCCGAGGGGACTCCTGTCCTGGCCACGAGCAGGGCAACTGTGGCACATCGGGGCAGCCCAGGCTGGGCATTGGGCACTCCTTGGGGTGAGGGACAGGCAGAGGCTGTGCTGGGATCCAGTTAAGGCCCCCGTTCTGCACAAAAAACACATCCTTAACTTCAGTATCCTGAAGCAAGGCTGTGACTAAATGCTGTAAGTTATGTCATTTTATATTTTTCTTCTGAGGAATTCAGAAATGGACAATGCACAAATGTCATTTCACTGGAGACAAGATAGCTAATAGATATGATATCAGGTACAATCCTTTTCAAAGTTAATAGCAATTATTTTTAATGTATCTTATTGACTTCTAATATTCTCTGAGGGGATTAATAGCTAAGAAGGCATGTATGTGTTGATGACGGAAAGCAGAATGAAGTGTACTGATTTATTGCGACTCTTCATTAAGTTTAAAAGCATTCCACTGTGATGAAGACATCAACCATAGACTGTGGTATTTTCACACTGCAAAGAAATAGTTAAGAGCAGGAAGATAAAAAAAGAAAGCAAACAATGTTTTAACTTGAATTTAAGCCAGATTTCACATAAACAAGACCCTATTCAAACCTAATGAAGCAAAACACATTAAAAATATCCACCACTTTCCCCTGTTTAAATGTATGGATGAAATATACCTGCTTACGTGTGCACTAAAAATCTTACTAGGTAAGGCAATAGCAGATTACTATATTGCACAAAGTATGGAACTGAACTTCCTGTAAACACTCAAATCAGGATTCTCATTCTCTATCACCTACAGTGATGCAATTCTGTTAATTCTGTGGAATTAGGTTTAAACCATCATTTTATGAGACAGAACAAGAAGGACCTTTTCATATTTTTTTCCTTAGTAAATTTCTGGTTTAATTTTTAAATTAAAAGGATAAGTTAAAACTCAGGGAATATGATCAAGAAAGAATGTGGAGTTTTAGTTTATATAATCACTTTGATAAGGTTTCTTTTGGAACATATGAGTTGACAGAAGAGAGTTCCACACTACAGCTTTAAGTTTGGACATAGGCAGCACAGAATTAGAGCAAAAAACTGACTACTCTTTACTTAGCCAAATGGAGGTACTGTCAGCCTCTAATTCAAAAGGAAAATTCCTCTTAACTCCAATGGGATCAAGGTTTTATCTTGTACTCCTAATTATTTCCTGGTGAGTTTTATGCATGTGAATATTACCACCAAAAGCTAGGTCATTAATGCAAGCAACTCAGCATTGAAAGATACTGAATGCATGCTTGTTTCCCAAACGACATGTGGACCTGCAGTCTGTGCATGTATGTGTCCCCATGTAAGAGAACTGAAATTCTTCATAAGCATTATCATCAGTCATCTTTCTCAGAGGAAAATGAGCACAGTATGTCATTATGTCTAGGACTGTATCACAGTTTGGCCACTAATGGGCATTGGGCCAAAATCCAGGAAAAAAAGTAATATTTATTTTGGAAGCCTCTCAAAACAGAGGCTTTCTCTTTTGTGGTACTTAGCACACTGTCGGCACTTAGAAAGATATAATTCAAATTCTGATATTCAATTTTGGCAAAACTTCCTGAATATTTCTCTGAAGAGGATTGATTATACATCTGCATCTCTCCTGACTTAAAGCCCAGATCACTCCTTTGTCCATGCCTGGGTCACAGCTTTTGATAACATATCATCTTCAGTGGGTCTTCTTGCTCCACAGATGTTCCCTCCAAAGCATGAAGTGGCATTTGCAGAATCCTCAAAAACAAATGCTGCCTTTTGCTCATCCAGAACTTTTCTTGCAAAAATGCAATAGCTTTATTAAACTCACCATTAAATTATCATATTTCCTACAATTCTCCACAAGGATCAGAGAGAAAGGTTTAGGTGTGTTTGGGTTCTCTAGATAAAACATTGTAAATGCTTGGTAGCAGCATAGGTGACGTTTCCTTCTGTGGACTGATTGATCTCATAATTCTTGTCTTCATGCTTCATAGTATGTAATTTCTTACCTGTATCTCCTTGGGGCTTATAGAAATGTGTTTTTAAGTATCTCAGGAGTGCTGAAGTGTATAAGCTCAGTTTATTTAGACAAAACTGTTCTGAGAGCATGCTGGACCTCATCCACATAGATATGCTGCTCCTAACCATCTGCAGTCCTACCTTGCTCACACCAGCACCATTCACCCAGAGAGCACTTCATGCCTCCTCCACCTGGCCACTGTAAAGCTTCAAAGATGATCTCAGCACATCTACAGGCAGAGCTCAGCTTGATGACTGGACCCAGAATCTACTATTAAAATAATTATATTGCTTGTCCAGGAGCCTTAGTATTTATGCAGGTGAGAACAGTTTTCATAACTTCTTCCTAGCTGCATATGATATGACTTCAGCATTGCTGTCTGAATATGCATTTTCATTTCCTTTCAAACTTTGTCAAGGCATGAATTTTAACAATATTTCTACTTCTGAATTCTGTTTACCATCAGGTCTAATAGGACCTCTTATTTCTGAATATGGGTTCAGAAGAGAAACTTTTTCTGACTATTTTTTTGAATCTTAGATGAACAATTGCTGTTAGAGTTATTTTGTGCCCTATCCATGCAGATATATACTGACTGAGGTTTTTAGAATCATAATAAAATACTTGTAATATAGCAGTACAATCCCAGATTTTATTTACAGGCTGTGCATCAAAATAGACATGAAATTCCTCCCTGTGTCTCATAACGTTCCCTTGGAAAATACTAGATCACAAAAAAGTATTCCCAGTAGAGCAATCTTCCAATTTTTCTGCTGCTGTAGATGCTGTCTCAGTCATTCTGTTGCTGCTGGTTAATAAGTCATAAAACCTGTCATAAAGCCTGTCATGATAAGTGTATATGTCTTTTCTGCTAAAATAGTTTAGTTATAGTTCCCAGAATAGGAAAAAACCACCGCGTGAGACATTACAACAGAAAGTTACAATAGATCCTCTTTCAACTCAACTGTGCTCTTCAGAGGCTTCAAAGGAATAAGGGGCACCACAGTCGTAGGCTAGATGTTTTTTCTAGGCTCATTGCTTCAGGATGATTTTTTTTCCTTTCTGAGTACACTTACTTGAAACTACCTTGTTATTGATTTTCAGTACTAGGCTTCCATCCCACCTTCCTTTTGGTCCACTTTCTCACAGTTTCACCAGAGGATCTAGTGATGAGCAGGAAACTTTTTTTTTCTGGAAACTTAGGCAAATTATCTATAGATCTGTCTCTATCTGGAAACCCATTCTTCTTCTTCTCTTCTTCCAAATATTGGTATTTCATAGACTACTGTATCTTACAGTTATTAAATAGGCTTTTAGGGTTCTGTGTAATCTGCAGATAAGGTGTTTCCATCCGTGCAAGCCTTTAAGAACAGATCGGATAAGAATCTGTTAAAAACTCCATGGATGTTCCTGCTTTGCAGTAGGACTCATCTTAAGTGGACTTATATTCTGGGTTGTCATTGTTTTGAGTAGCTCCCAGCACCAATAACCAGTTTCCTTCCTTCTCACAGATCGCTCCAGCGAGAAAGAAACATTGAATTTCAAGAGCAGACAGTGAGACCATACACCCTACCCAATTACCCCCAGGAAACATAGCTCAGACTTGGAGTAACATATAATGAATACTCATAGGAAAATGTACATAGTAAACTCACCAGAGTTAAAAAGAACTGAATACATGTAAGTAACAAGTAATTAAGATCTATATTATTGGTGGTTGTAAGCAGGATCATATTCAAATGAGATGTCAGCATTTGTGATAAATTTTCCCTTCTTTTTTACTACACATAGCAAGCTACTTTTGCATGCTTTGGATTTTCTTTTCCTAGAAAAATATTTAGATCTAAACAACACTAACTTTTCTTTTGGTTTGAAATGTCTCTACTGAGATTACTCATTGTTTTGGTCAGTCATCACTATGAAGGGCTTAGAAATATAGGAATATAAAGAAACTTTAGAAAGCAAGAAGTGGGCAGTGACAATCCTTAAAACAAACTAACAACTGTACAAGAGTACCTCTGACTTAACAAAAATATGATCCAAGTCAGAAAAAAATAAAGAAACTGTGCATATAATTCTGGGAAAATTAAAGTATCTTATTCAGCAGATTGGTTTACTTGAAAGAAGACTTTCGCCTACCTGACATAGCTGCTTTACAAAGTTAATAATAGACTTTCAGACATATGGACATATTTCTAATACCATGAGTTAATTTTACCAAGAAATTGAAGATTTTTCCTACTTCCATTTCATCAATTTAGAAATTGGAAAATTCTAAAAGGTGTGTTAATGTTAGATTGTAAAATTGTGAGGTTGTAGAGCTCAATACTGTGGATATTCAGCAAATGGAAATATATCTTGCTATTTTCGTGTTTGCATCATTACCCTCTACTGAATGTACAATGGAACTGAGAAAACAAAGATGATTTGAATCATAAAAAAAAGAACTGCAATTTGCCTGATATGAAAGAACATGGACTAAACATTAATTCCAGATAATGGATTAAAACCCCCACTTATACAGATTATGATTGTATGATTTTGCTCTGAACTCTGGCAGTATTCTGGACACGAAAATTCTGTCATAAGTGGAATGGAAAGTATTCATTCTTGGTCTGGCCTGGCAGATAGCCCATTAGCTTTAAATTAAATAAATATCACCAGTAATATTAAATAAAATTTAAATGTTGTCATAAAATGTCAAATATCATTTATTTTATGACTACTACTCAAAATAATGGTTATTGTCTTAACTATGTCAGAGGGAGGCATTTCTCTCTCTGACTTCCAATTTTCTGTATCAGAAATAAACTTCTAGTTAATATTAGGGAACAAGTTGTCATTCCAGATCAAGAGCACTGAGCTGGTGTTGGATTTAGCAATCACCCAGACTTCTGGCAAAATTGTTTTAATTAGCCTTTTCCTAACAGCATTTAAACAAATCCTATCCTGCCAAGGAAGGAAGAAATGACTTCTCAGTCAGATAGTTTACTTAGTTCTTTTTCTCCATTGCTATAAATCTTGCTGTGGAGACTATTAGTGACTTGACTACTTTTTTTTAAACAATGAACTGTGACCACTTTACCCACTGAAAAGCTCACACATCATTCAAGTATAAATGTCCTGTTTCTGCATGGTTTATTTTCACACCATTGTTGGGTGCTAAAATAGTTTTATACCATTTATAAAACACAGACATTTTAGCAAACCTATCCAGTATGCCAGAGCAGAAAAACTAGTAGCAGTAATCACATATTTAGGTAACGTCGCAGGAACATCTATCGGAGCCAGGTATGTTTGGCTAATGCTAACAGATTACTCAAATGACAAATTAAGTCATGGTCATGTACTATGAATTCCATGACACATGGATAAGTTCAGAAAATGCCTTAATTTGAACATTTGAAATTATAAACAATGCCTCTTCCATGAGAATTTGCATGGAGACTTGTGGGCCAAAAACAATCTATTCTTTTTTTTCCACATCCAGAGCTCACTCACCTAGAGTCTACAAAGACCCTGCATAAGGTTTGGCTTTGGCCCTGCATGTTTTCTTCACAAAAGAATTGTGTGTTTCCTGAATGTGGCTGTGACTCCCGTGAGCGAGCTCCCGACGTGCGTGTGTGCGTGTTGGCCCAGCGTTTGCAGCCCGGCCAGCCTGGCGCTCCATGCAGTTAAGTAAACACGGCATGGCTGCTGGGGCACGCAGCCAAGGCTGAGGCCGGGAGGAGGGGATGAGGCTGGGAGGAAATAAGAGCAAATTCCTCTGAAATGATCTGACAGGAAATGACAGAGTGTCAGCCTTATACAACCACACTGCGCGCGAGAGAGAGAGGGCGGGAGAAGTTCTTCCTAAACACAGAGTGGTGCCAGATCTCAGTAGGTGAGGATGATGAAATAATAAAGCATTTCCCGTGTGTGTTTTTCATTAGTCCTGTTTTGTTTTTCTTCCAAGTGCTGTGGAAACAGAACAGAAGCCCATGTTTCAGCCATGACTGCAATGGCCTCCTCTCATGGGAATAACAGCTGCATAAATAGGAGGGAACCCCTCAGTGGAATTGCTTCCAACACCTTTCTAATGGAAATAATGATTTGCAAAGCCTAGTTTATACCTTTGCCACGTAATTAGTAGCCAAGATTAAAAACATTGTTCCAACTCCCAGCATCCTTCAAATCTGGCAAGACATTAAATATTCCACTGTGTTCCAAAAAGGTAGCCCATAAGTGATCATTGTAAGGACAGTCTTGGCCAGCTGAGTCAAGCCCTTGAATCAATCAACACTTATTATATGGAAATTAACCAGTTTGATGTCAATTAGTGGAAATTTGTTAGCAGACATAACCTATGAGACACTTTATTTTGAATTCCCAGCTCTCCTCATGGAAGCTGGCTGAGATGGGACTGAGCACTAAAATGCAGATTTCTTAAGACTCAGAGCAGAATCAATTAAAAAAAGGCATGGGGGGAAAGTGTCTCAAAATCCCCAAAACTTTTCCAGTTTCTTAGCCCCAGTAAGCCCAAGGAACATAGATAATGGATTTTTCCCTATAAAGAGTCAATTTCTAGTTATAGATTTGGGTGCATAACAGTCTATTCTGTATGTGTCAATACTAAGTATAGAAGAAAAAACTATTGCTAGACAAATTGCAAAACTTACCCTCGTTTCACGCTACTTTTAAACTAAAATTATTTTTCCATCATGTTCCTATAAATTACCTTCTCATATAAAGAAAGTAGAAGTTTCTAAATTAAATTTTGTGACTTGATCATTAATTTTCCTCCTAAGAGTAACCAAAAATTAAGATTTTGGCTAGCTGTTCAAACCAGAAGAGGTAACAAAATATTTCCTCAAGGCCTAAGGACATACCTGTCTGGCCTGTGACGACTGTGAGTTCCACCTTTTGTTTGAAATGAATGAAGTACTGTCACATAACATTTTACCCATATATAGCAGCATGCAGTGTGACAGCCTGCTGATATACCATTCAAATTAAATATTGGAACTGTGGGTTCAATCTCAAAGCTTTACAGCAATCCTAAAACACTCACAGTTAAGAAGTGAATATAGGATCAGAGTCTTGTTATAATATGGAAAACTCCTGATGGTTTTGAAGTCAGGGTTTCCACATGGCTTGTGGAAACTCCTCTGTAACTCCTATTAACTGACCATGATATATGCTACCCTCCCATAAAAATGGGTGCTCCTAAAATAAGTGAGCCTGATATTACCATCTAGAGTGCACATCCACTATTCATTATTTACAGCAACATTGGCCAACATTACTGCACCATCCATAGTTCAAACTTTTACCTAATTTGAAGTGTCTCTTAAAACTAAAAATTCCCTCAAGCATTTTAAGTTGGTAGGAATAATTTTTCTGCTGGTTTAATTTATAAACAGTTATTAAATGAGCCGTTCAATGTAGTGCAGTACAATACTTCCAGAAGCTGACAATGGAGACACCACTGTCAAACCATAATGTCTTTCCCTTGATACTGATAGGGGTTCTGTAACCTACATGATCAATGCAATTTATCACGAGATTCAGGCAGTGACAGCACTTACTTGAAATCAGCCTGATAAAGTTGCAATTATTTCTTGATACTGTTGTCCATCCAAGCTTCTATAATTTTGCTGGTAAGAGGTGCTTCTAAGGCCAGCAGCCTCTTTTGGAACGGTTATGTTTATGCTGATCACATGGCTACGTACACTACCTTGTAGTATCATTGAAAAAAAAAGATGCTAACATAAAACTGTCTTTCTCTGCTCTTCTTTAAGTCAATTAAATCTTAACAATAAGCATTTTTCGCTCTTCACATTTAGAAAATTAGTCACATTATTTTAAAATACAAGCACAGGTTTTTTCTCAAACAAGGAGAGCAGGGCCAGAAATGTTAAAATATTAGGAATGTGCTAAATTTATTACAGAGTGCCTAGAGATTGCTTATTTACTAATGGGTCTGTACACTGCTGCTGAAACAGATTCATCAATGGTAGTGGAGTAAAATCAATTTATGAAAGAACATATTTCACTTACGATCGCTGTGTTTTGCATATAAATTTTAAGTATATGGCAAAAGAAGTAGAGATCTCACTCCAGGGTACTTTCCATCTCTGTTGATGGTGTCAGAGACTACAGTTTAGATAAGGTATCTGGATACATCTTTGACTGTTAAACTTTATGGGAATTTTGCTATGCACCTTAGTGGATGCAAGACTTTAATTCTGGAATTTTTTCTCAGCAGCGATAGAAAATGTACTTTCAACCTCAGTAGTCGAGGGGCATGTTCCTCTCCCAAAAGAGACATGTATTTACTGTGGAACTGCCAGGGTAATTACACGAATGGAACTTTTTTAGTTTCCAGAAGCTGTTGACTTGGGCTTGCAGGACTAAAATTAAGACCCTGCTGGACTCAAATACTTCGTGTTGCTAGAAAATCTTCTCAGATCACATTAAGATGGATAATTATGAAAAAAAATCAACAAAATGTTCCAAAAGTAAGGATTAACTTTTTAAAAGAAGTCTTTAATAAAACATTTAATTTCTGCTAAAGCAATTAACATCATGAGGTTACTGCTGTCAAAGACTCCCACTGGCTTTAAAGGTCATGATTATGCACATAACACATAGCTGGATTCAGTATTCTGCAATATAACCTTGTTTATGTTTATGAATTTCAATCTTAACAATAAGTGTTATATAAAAAAATTACCTATATTTGTAGAGAGCAGCTTATCCATTCCTGAGATTATGAAATTTTAAGTAGGGCACCAAATTATAAGACTATATTTTGACGTCCTTGGAGGTGTAAGGCAGCTCTTAGAAGAGTTCCTGGGCATACAAATTCATGTACAAGCTGCAAAGCTGAGAGATAGAACTATTTTATTATCAATATTTTCTGTTCTAGTTTCCAACTGGACAAATACATTAAAAGGCCTTAAGGACCTTCCATACCTCAGAGTACAGAACTTGGGATCCAAGAGACATTGCTAAGGGCCTATTCTGCAGTTTGTTGCATGCAGAAGCTTGATAGCGATGAGAAGTCCAGTACTGGGGTTTTTTATTCTGTGAGCTCAAGAAGCTTTTGGACAATACTCTCAGGCACATGGTGTGATTTTTGGAGCTGTCCTGTGCAGGACCAGGAGTTGGACTTTGATTTTCCTAGTGAGTTCCTTCCAACTCAGAATATGCTGTGATTCTGTGGTACTACTGAGCACTTACTTGCCACATAGTGACAAAATCCCTGTGCCAGGTGAATGAGAATATGCAACACTAGAAACTTGAATCACTTTTAGTTAGAGCATTTTAAATTAGAATATCATTGGACACATTCCACTTAACTGCCTCTTTTCACTTGATCTTCAACTCTTGATTCAGCATTTGACTGATGACTGAAACTGGCTTTAGGTGAACTTAGTGACTAATTCTTGGAAAATAAAAGCAAACACTTCTGCAAGTGACGCTGTAAACTAGACTAGCTCCATTACTTGTTCCAGTCTCTGTGACTGGCTCCCATCTTAAGGCACCAGCAGGGAGCCTGACATTTCATAATGGTCTGCAGCTTTAAGGAGAAAACCACTTGTGCTATCAATTGAACCCTGTGGGTGTTGCTGGCAGAGGTAATAAGCCTCTACATCTAGTGATATCTGTGTACATTGTATTACAGACTTGTTATTAATTGGGTTGAGAAAGAAAATCTAAATCTTGAACATTTTGTATTGTAATTGTGTGAAATGTTTTCCTGAGGATGTAAACAGTGTGTCATTGATGGTATGTGCACAAGATATTAACCTATTCCTGGTGTAATCTGAGTGGCACTTCATTACATTTTTTCAAATGAAGTGCCATTTCATTACAATCTTTCCACAGGGCAGATGTTTCAGGGTGTATCTATTTCGCATTATAAGATCACATTCAGCTTCTTAAGGATAAACAGCATCTCTTAAAGATGTATCTTTATGCAAGGAAAGGACAGATGTTCTGAAGAGAGCAAAAGGTAATGTTTTGGGCCCTTGGGATGCAAGCTAATAACCCTGAAAACATCCTTTGGGGTTCTCCCATCCTCATCTCTCTTCTGAATTTTTGTCATGTCAGAGTACAGAAGACAGACCACCAGAAGTTGCATGTGTCAGTAAAAACAAACATAAACTACATTAAAAAAAATCCCAATCACATATGCAAGACTTTTTGATATTGAGAAAATGTGCAGAGATTTTTTTCATACTCAGTTATCTGCGTTGACAACTGTTTTTATTTGAGTCATTGTCTCAAACAGCAAATACCAACAAAATCTGGTTTGAAAAATTCAGTGGATTATATATCTTAAAGCATCTTTTCCTCTCAGTGTAATTGATTCCTATAGTTTTGCACCCCAACTATTCTGATATAACTTTAGTAGGGTTACAAAGCCAAGCATGGCAAGACATACTGGAATAATGGAAGTGTGTATAAAACTAATTCAAACCTCTTCTGTGTATGCCTCTTACAAGAGCCTATAGTTATGTGGCTGCATGCTACTATTGATAGAAATTGCAAGACATTTTTCACAAGTTCTGCAACATTTTTCTCAAGTTCCAGGATGAGGTAATAATAGACAAGATGAGCAGTGACCACTAAATAAGAAGCTCTTGAATCATCAGTTTTTCTGGTATTGCCAGTGTATGGTCCCATGAATTTCTTCCTATGCACTGTTCAAAGCATCTTCTGAAGGCAGATGTCCTCATTTTACCAGGTGAATGCCTGTGATCCTCATCAATACAGCACTTACTTTCTGTGAAGCACCTATCTTCCTACTACCTTGTCGGAGTGCAAGGTGTTAGCTGCAAAGTCTAGCAGCTGCAGAAGTCTTTTGTCATCAGTTAGTGTGAGAGATAAACTGAATTGCCCCTGGCAGGGGCTGAGACTTATTGAGGCAAGACTATGTTTACATGATTAGCAGGAGGGATTGGGAATGATGACGGTGATCAGTGACCCATCAAGAAAGTAAAACATGTAAGCCTAGAAACCAAGTTCTTGGAACGGTTAAGTTAAGTTTGTAATAGTATAAAACCATGATGTTTTCTGTTCAATAAAGGGGACTTTGCATGAACCAGGCTGAGACCCCAAATCAAATGCTGACACTACCTCTCTGAGTTAAACAGGTACTACCTCTAATTCACAGCTGTTGACTTAAGGTAGATTGATATAGAATCAGAGAACACAGAATATCCTCAACTGAAAGGAACCCACCAGGGTCATCAAAGTCCAGCTCTGGGCCCTGCACAGGAGAGCCCCAAGAATCACAATATTTTTAATAATTCTGAGAGTAAATACTTCATGAGTTCTGTCAGACCTGGTGCTGTGACCACTTCCCTGGGGAACCTGTTCCAGTGACCAACAACACTGGAAGTTTGAAGAACCTATTGCTGATATCCAATCTCAACTTCTCCTGACACAGCTTCAGTTCATTCCCTCAGATCCTTTCACTGGTCATCAAAGACAAGAGATCAGTGCTACCCCTCCTCTTTCCCTCATGAGGAAGCTGTAACTGCAATGTCTCCCCTCAGTCTCCTCCATGCTGAACAGAACAAGTGACCTCAGCCACTCCTCATACGGCTTCACCTCAAGGCCCTTCACCATCCTCATGGCCCTCCTTTGGATGCTCTCTAACAGCTTAATATCTTTTTTATATTATGGTGTCCAAAACTGTCCCCAGCACTCACGGTGAGGCTGCTCCAGCACAGGGTAGAGCAGAGCAGGACAATCCCCTCTCTTGCCCAGCTGGTGATGCTGGGCCTGATGCATATCAGGGAAGGGGGGTTGGCCCTCCTGGCTGCCAGGGCACTGCTGACTTATATTTACCATCAATCAGGACCCCCAGGTCCCTTTCCATGGTGCTGCTCTCCAGCGTCTCACTTCCCAGTCTGTACTTACATCCAGGGTTGCCATGTCCCAGGGATATTAAAATTTGAAGTTTCCAATAAATTTGGCTGCCCATTTTAGATGGTTAATTTGGCAAGAGAGGGGAGGAGCGATTAATAGCATGTAGTACTTCATACATTCAAAATTCATTTGCCAGTGACTTTTGCCGTGAGCAATCTTCAGTGCTGAAAGTCACAGCACATAAGAGTTATTGACCATGTGAAAATTTGCTGCAGAGCAAGATACATGGCATCACTAAGACCTTGTGTGGTAGAGATGAACCCAGAAAGATCCAGGGGAAGTTTTCCTTTGGTTGACCTTTATTTAAATTCCTAATTTTTGATCGATGATTTCAGGTATAGCCCAGGTCTGGAGCTCTGGTCTTGGGAAAATTAGAACAGGTGAAGTATCAGCTGTGGCTCACATGCTCCAAACATCTGAGCTGAAGGATGATCAACTAGATTGAAGATTTAGTATTCATCTGAGCCAACTGTATATGAAGGAAAAAAAATTCCACATGACCATTTCTTGAATAGTAGCAACAGCCCATTGTCAGGTCACCTGCCCCCAGGACACACCAACTGCCCCAGTAACAACTTCCATTCATAGCTCAATGCACCACATTTTCCAAAGGTCAGTCAGTGTCACTCTCACTTTTTCAGATCCCAAGAGCATTTGGGAGATGGTTTGTAATTCATGCAGCAAATTATTAACTAGGCAGCAAGTGAGGGTCATGGATCGCACTACAGGGGTCTGGAATTTCAGCTCAGATAGTAGGAAGAAAGAGACCAAAATAGCACTAAACCATTCATGTCTTGAGGCATGGTACCATTGAGTTGAGCGCTCTGTTAGATTAAAAGACATCCAGATGCCTTTTAAAAACACCTAAAAGCCATTACAGTAGTCAAAAATCTGCATATTGCTACCATCAATGTGAGCACACTGTGTTGCATGGGGTTAGTTATAGCTCTACGTCTCTTGAAGTTTTCTCTTCTGCTCTGGGAACTCACTGCTGCCAAAGTCCTTAGGGCTGTGACTCCAATCTGCCACAGCCATGGACAGGAGGATGGAGAAGAAATATAACTTCTTTAAGGTGAAGTGTCAGGACAAGCCATGCTGAGTTTTCTTGTCTTTATAAACAAGGTCTTGAGAGGATATACAGACCCTCAGTGTTGGCTGCTTTGCACTCCAAGGAGAACCCTATTGTTCTTCCGCACCAAAGTAAGCTCTGGCCAAACAACAAAAGATTTACCGCTTCTTCAATTTGTTTTTAACTACAGCTTGAAAAATTTAACTAAAGCCCACATACTAACAGAATATCTTATAGAAAAAATCCTTTTAATGCCTTGGATCTATTAAGTATATGTGTTATATTAGTCAGAAACAGCATAATGGAGAAGCTATGTTTGAGTGCTACATATTATAGTATTTTTTACCACTTAGCTAAAATGGTATTAGTTATTATACCAGCTAATATTTAGAACTATAAAGTGAAACTCAATCTCCTATACACTAATATTTTAGTGTATAGTCACCATTCTTAGATAAGTATTGCCATTTTTTTCTGGATCAGAAACTCAAATATATTTTATGTTTAAAGCGCCACAAGTGAAACAATAGTCATAGCGTTCTGAGCAAGGAACAAAATATTCCCACTTACCCCCTGATGTAGATACTTCGAGCTAGGTGAAGCTGGGGAGGGTCTGAAACAACTACCCATCATACTGATCTACGCTATCTACACTATCTACTGAGATAAGGTTATGATGTCTGGATGTTTCAAGGAAGTACAATCCATTTTTTCCCCCTGCAAATAAAGCAATTGAGTTTCGACATGGAAAGACAGAACAGCTTCATAGCTACATATTCCAAGCAAATATTTAGTGTAAAGATATGAAGAACCAGTGAACCCAAAATTAAGTAGACAAGTGATGAGAAGACAGTGTAACAAAGGGAAACAGGTAGAAACTATCACAGCAGATTATTCTTAACTTCAGTGGATTGCTGACATGGAAGACACCTGTAAGGCTCTAAGCACAGCTTGTGGTGCCTCTGAAAGAGACCCTGAAAAGCAGAGCTGAAACCTTTTGTGCCCTGTTAACCCTTCTTATAGTCAGAAGCATCAAAATGCTGCATCAGCTTAGAGCTGTCATTTATTCTGTCAGCAACACAGTCAAAGAAAGAACAGGATGAAGAATAGTGCACATGCACACTGCCATATTACTCCAAACTGGAGAAGCTTCCAAGCTGCTGGTCTACAGTAAAAGTGGGGTTTTTCAGATAGTACAAAGTATGCTGACCAATGGCCAGGCTTTACCCTGAACACAAACCTTCTGGTGAAATGCATTCCTCTCCCCTGATTAAATTCCCCAAGGAACACAAATGCTGAACACATCCAAAGCCTACTTTGCATCCCTGCAAGTTGTCCTTTAGTGCTTTCTAAATTCAGTAGCAAATACAAATCCTAATTTCCACACAAAGGATCTGTGTCAAATATCATATGTCTTCCATATAATTGGTTTTCTTTTAATCCTGGCCTTAATGTATATCATTCTTGCTGAACTGCTTCAAATAGGCTTTGAACACGGATTTTTTTTTAAATGTTAAATAATGAAAAAAATGCCATCTTATTTTACTGCTTACTTCACGATTCAGAGAGATGAAGAACAGTGACAGCATAGCTGTTCACCCATAACCCTGGGACAGCAGGTAAACTGACAGTGTGTAATTACTAAGAGGTGATATTAACTTAAAACATATAGCCAAAATAGCACTATTGCATATGCATCCCTTGGTCTTCAAGGCAGTGTTTAAAATAAAAAACCTTCACTGAGACAGAAAAACTGCTATAGTTATATCATAGCACACTGAGTTGCGAACCTTTTAATGAAAGACATAATTCTTCTGCTGTCTGCATCATACTATATTCTCATGCAAAACACTTTAATGCATAGTGTAAATTATCTAAGACTTTCTTAGTATGTATTACATTTCTTAATCATAGATATTGGGTGTAAAAAAAAGAGAATTATGTGACATGCTGCAAAACAAATTGCTTGGTGTTAGCATATACTAGCTGGGTCTATATCTGAAAAATGCATGCATAGAAGGGAAGGATTTTCTTTTTTTTTAATGTGCAGAACTTGCTTCTAAGTGCATATGTTATCAATGAAGGAAAAATTACTGATCTGAAATGATGGTGGTAGGATTTTCAGCCAATATCATCAGTTTAAAAGCAAGGGATCTAGATTACAGTCTGGATGATCTATTCCTTCTGAATTTCAGAAAAAGCTTCATGTCTGGAAAAGGATAAATATAAATAAACCAAATATTTTCACCCACTTTCTTCATTCAATTACATTCAGTTTAGCTATAAAGAAGTTTTAAATGCAAATCTTGTTTTAAGCAATAAAATGCTTTTGTTTCCAAGGTAGCAGGCAGGTTTGTTTTGCTGATGTCTCATCAGCTGAGCACTGCTGCAGTGTAAATGGTAGACAATATCATCAGCACTTTTTAAGGTATGAATTTCTTACAGATGTCCCTTTTGAGAACAGGATCTGATGTGACATGCTATCTAATTTTATGCCAAGTTTGACTGAAGGTAAAGCTTATTTACATTATACTAATGCTGAACATTTCTGAGTACTAAGGAGAGGCTAGAACTTAGCACATTCTATATTATTTATGTAATAAAATTTCATTCAAACAGATGAGAGAGCTACTTTGAAGGCAATCTGAAAATCCATGTGTCAAACACCATCAAATAAACCAGAATTTGTTGAGGTTAAACTCTTGTGACTCTTGCAAAAATACAAATATATATTGCAGTTGTAAATACAGAGCAATAGGACATCTTTTAACATGGACTTCTGGGATTAAGACATATAAACACTAAGAAATCCATGATCTGGCAGTTCAAAATGGATTGGTTGCAATCATCACACCTAATCATTACAGATATATTGTTCCATGTATAAGCTCTTAACTCTCTAAGGACCAAGTTTAATGATGGTTTTATGTATATTCTTTGTTGCTAATATAAAAATAGTGTTGCACATCCTAAGAGATGCTGACTACCTGGAGGCAGTGTTCTTCAAATTGTAGTGGCTTATGAATTATGTTTGTAATCCAGGGCAGGGTTGAAGGGGACACATACATGACAATGATACCAAACTGTGCCTCCCACTGTGTTCTACATCTGATTTCTTTAAGTATACTGAACTATAATAATGTGAATGTTATTACTAAATGCAAAGTATTACCGATTATAAGCAAGTGCAGAACTATATGCAGTGAATTGTTAATAAAAACATACATGCTAAAATGCACATTTATATTGCAAACAAACAAACCCTCCCAATTTTAATTAACATAGACTTTAAAAGTAACTTATGTCCTCAGTGAAATATAAAAAGAAGTAATGTTGTAAAATAGACAACATCAAAAGACAGTAACACATTTTTAACAGAACACAAAAGGATCTAAAAAAAATTGCTTGTATATCTTCTGGGGTTTTATTCATACCATGGATGAAACACTGGCTGATATTTGTGGCGGTTATTCATGACATGTCTGGTTGTGTTATGACCTTCCCTTTTTTATTGGTTTATTTGATGTTTGTGGTATTTTATATAATTGATTTATGCCTCATGATATGTTTGGGAGCTTTCTAGTAATATACAACAGTGATTGTATGTCTGTAGTGATGTTACATATTGCTGTTTGTGAGTTTTCTCGGCCAGGTCACCATTGTAAATAAAACTTGTTCTCAATAGATTTTTATGTGCTTAAAGATTTTGACTACTTGAGTGACTGATTGATGGACCGTAAAGCACTTGCTACCAGGACAACAGGGTACCATAAAACCCACGTCATTTGTATTTCTGATTCAAAACCCTGTTTAGTTGTCCTGATGTGTGTAGGTGCCCACAGAATCTCAAAACCTTCTTCCTTGGGCTTACAGCAATGTTGCAGAATTTGGCTTGTTCTTTGGTAGTTATTCTCTACATCCATCCTCTGATACTCTAATGAGTCCTTTAGTGAAAACTCTACTAGAAAGTATATGGAAATTGTCTTTCCCCCCTCTTTCTCAGTTTCTCTTTGCCTTTGCCTCTCTTTCTTTCATTGCTTCCCTCTCTCTTTTCCTTCCTTCTTTCCTTGTCTTTCTTGTCATGTTTCTATGACAGAAATGAGAATGAATAGTCCAACTACTACAGTAATGACTTTTCAAAGAAATTTTCAAATTCCCTCTATAATATACAGATTACAAAAATTACTCAACAACTTTTTTATGTGGGCCATGCTTTGAGTTTCTGCAACAAAACCTATAGAAATTTTAATTAATTCCACATAAAATCTATTTTGCACTGTCCAGACTAGGAAAAGACTACCAGTTTTTAGTTCATTACTATCCATAACTTGTGCTAATGAACACCTGCAACTTCTATCCAGATCTACAATAGTTCTGATGAGAAATAACATAGATTTCTCTTGGTTACACAGCAACCTGTTAGCAGGATCTCTGTTGTAAACTCTCATTAATAGTTCCTGAGACTGATTAACAGATATTTTCTTGGTCCAGTCATGGTTTGATTCTATCTACAGTCAAAACCCTGGCTTGATATCTCATCTGAAAGTACTGCTCACTGTTGCACATTCACTGCCTCTCTGCCTGAATGGGAGCGCAGCACAGGGTGCAGGTAGAAATTAGTAAAACAAGCTTTGGCTTGTCAAGGGAAAAGGGAAGTGAGGGATCTCATCTGACCAGCCATGACCTTCTTTGTCTTAAGAAACCTGATAAGATCAAAGCACAAAATCTTAAAAGTAACGCCATTTAACAGTAACCACTTTTGTCCATTTCCAGACACCTTGGGTCATGCTAAACACCATGGCTGAAATGATGAAATTTACTGTCAACAGACACTGTTGTACAACTCAATAACTTCTCCCAGTTCCACCCCCCACCTGTTTTCGCTCTGTAACCTCATTCAGTTCACAAAAAAAAAAAAAAAACCCCAAAAAAAACCAACCAAACAAACAAACAAAAAAAAAAACCAGTTTTTCTTCTCCAGCTAGTTTTCTGCCAGTTCAGTACTTTGAATGGGCTCACAGAGTGGTCAGAAACCAGCAAAGGCAGCACCAGAAGGGGACCATGGCTTTCCCTATGGCTCTCTGTGGCAACAATAATGTAGAAAAGTTCAGGCATGACTTTTGGTGCACTAATCACATAGGATTCTTGTGTAAAATATAAGAGGAGAAAACTCATAGTCTTTTTGAAACTTGATTTCAGCATTTACATACACATAGGACACTGACAGTGGTATCAAAGAATATACAGAGGGAGATAAGCAAGAGTTCTTATACAGTTTCTGTCTCCTAGATTCAGAGATAGTATATTTTAACTTTTTGTATTGAAACCATTTGATAGGGCTTTGGAGAACTAGTATTGCTTCTGATTTTTCTGCCAGAAACGGGAAGTAGCTTGAGTTTAGGATTTCATGGATCCTGACAGATTTGATTAGATTTTACTTTGGTTCTGAAACAGTAAAGCAACAAAAGAGTGAAGACCAATGGGTAGTTGGTTTCTTGGCATATGTTTAAGGCATACAGTAACAGTAATGCATAAAATAACTGAATTCATAACCTTTCATATTGTTTGAGAGAATTTAGAAGATTATAACCAGTTGGGATTGTAACAGAAGGAACCTCCCAAGGAAATCATCTTTAGAAACTTTGCTTTACGTGATCTTATATGAAAGTTAACAGGGAAAATGGCATATCTGCAGAAACTTTATCATGACTGTAAGGTAACACTGCTTTTTTTTTTCCTTCCCTCAAACTCTGATAGGAAGCTTTAAACAAAGATAGCTCAATCTGTTTCCCATTCATCTTTGGAAAACCTGTAGTTACTCATGCAGGTGCTGACAATTTCCATTGTGGCACAAATAAGCTTCCCCCTTCCTTCACACAAAATGCAAGATTCTAGCCAGAGCTTGCATTTTTTTCTCAAAAAAGTAGAGTGCAAAATGATGACAGACCTACCTTTGCACACTTTTCCATGCTTACCTCTGAAAGTGTGCTCTCTTTGCCTACAGTACAGGCAATGACTATTTCTGATGCTGTGGAGCAGAAGCATTACAGGAGATGGTCCCTGCAAAACCAGGAGCTGGGCTAAATTGCTTTTGTTTATGTTTACTTTCCCTTTCATGAATAATACTATGTTTCCATTTGCCTCTAAAAAGTGTTCCTGAAAGCAGCATTCTAGCACCTATGAGATGTTATGGTAGTAGGAAGGTGAGCTGGCAAGAAGGTTTGAACAAGTATGCCTTAGCATTTGAAAACCTGAGTTAGCAAGACTGGCATCTTTAAGAACAACATCCTCCAAGCAGTACTTCTCTATATACAGCCTTAAAGGCAGTCACAGCACTGGACAATTCTAGCTAGTAAATATGCTGGCACAAGCTCCAGAAGAACCACCTTCTGAAAGGACTCATGTAATGTATACCTTTGGCATGCTTGTAAGCGGAAAGCAAAATGAAAGACTCAAAAATGCCCCACCTTTGATCTGAAGAATATATATTTTAAGAGTAAACAAGTGAGCATAAAAACCAGGCCAGATTGGATCAATTATTCCTCAGGCTCAGAATTCTGCTTTTGCCAGGGGCCTGAGTTAGGTGCTTCAGAGAAAACAGCTGGCTAATTATGCAATGTCCTACATGGCAAAAAGGGCTGAGATGACTCTTTCTTATCCCTGTCATCAGCTAACACTCTGGAGTATGAATTTGATGGCCCCTCCTAGTACGTAAAATTAAAAATTACATTATTAGTCATAAAATTATGATGTCCCTTTAAAAATTGCATTAAAATATTTAACTCTTTGACCTCTGTAGGTTAACAAATATTCACACTGTGAAAAAAAATGATTACATGCTTATTTTTTAAATAATACAGTAAGTTCTTAAAATCATTATGGCTAATGATGTAAACACATACTATGTGAAGCCTATAAATTATACTCCTAAATTCCAGAAGTCTTGAAGTCTTGAAAAATATCTGGCATTATCCAAAAAAGTAACATAAACAAGCTACTTAGTTAGCTAAGAACTACAGCAAAGCTGAAGTGAGTTCATTGGGGCTAACCATGACTTGATAGGTTTTGATCTAATTCCTGTTACTTACCTTTAAAATGTGCTTACTCCCACATGAGACAAATTTCTTTCTCTTTTTGCCCTTCCTTTATTTCTAGTGCTTGTGCTTTAGGCATTGACAGCATGCTCTCTCTTCCAGCTCTGCTAAGCTGCTGTGCCTACACACCACCCTACCCTGTAGTACCTGGGCATGCTTATTACCAACTCTACCTACAAAATCCCTGATGGTGTTATGCAAACACCATCAGGGATTTTGGAATACAAATAAATGCCCATTGAATACTGCAGTAAGATAGTCAAACCACCACTGACATCAGGGTTTTTTAAATTTTTATCACTAAAGCCTTAACCCTTTGAAACACAACACTTTCCTGAAAATTGTTTAATAAGCTCCTTTTACCAACATAGAAAACATGAGGAGAGAAGGAATAACACATCTTTAATTAGAAAAATTCAAATCAGCTCTTAATTTAATTCACCATACCAGCAGCCATGATTAGGTCTGCATCATGATATATCTCCAATACTATCAATTTTCATAAATGCAAACTTTCCTGAATATGGTTCTGATGTATCCTGACATTTTAAAATATGTCCTATTGTCCTTTCCTGTGCAGCAGACCAAGCACAGAGTGTTCAGTCCTATATCACTGTCACAGTGGTATTAGACCAGATGGCTGCTTCCTTGCAGAATCAAGAATTAGAGATAATTTATGCTGTTCACTGTTATTAGAATGTAAAAATATAAAGAGTTTGCAGCATGCATACATGAAAAGCTGCTCAGATCCATCAGTGACATCCTGGTGAAAAGCATTTACCCCGTTACTGCAGTCTTAAAGGTAAAGTCTTTGGTGAAACTATGGACTTCTGCAAAGCCTATTGACTGCTCTGCATAGGATACAACAGAGGCTGACCTAGGTTACAGTGCTGCTTTGGTGAGGAAAGAATATTCTGAGTTGGGAAAAATGTCTAAGAGCTGCCTTCTTTCTTCTTTCTTGTAAAATAATTCCACCACATGAGTGTTCTCATTAATATGTGACAGTTATTTTTATGTCATGAAGAATGAAGTTAAAAATGGAAGCTTTCTTCATTCAGTCTGTTAATCAGTACAGGAGAATACTTCTCAGTAAGACTTCATACCAAAGGGCATGAGAGTTACATAAATTTGCTCCTGTGCCAGTGAGGGGAGCAAATTTCCCCTATCAGGGCAACATTGGAACCTGTGTCTCTGTTCTACCTGTACCTATGTATGCACCAAGGTGTGTCAAAATACTGAAAAGAAAGGATGTCAGTCTACCCATTTATTGAGTCCAAGCTCATTATAGGTAAGAATCCTGTTTGTATTTCAAACAGCTGAATCATTTGATAAAGATATGTTATGAATGCAGCTGATGCATTAGGAGGGACTTCTCAACTTATTCAGGAACTAAAATGTCTCAGGTTCCAAAAAAAAGGGACAGAAATAAAGGGGGAGAGAACCTAGTAAACTTGCCCATGTTGCTGCAATAAATTGTATCAAAACAGAAGTAAAAAGGATGTAAGGACAACCAAATGTCAAACACTGTTTGCAAGTAGCAATAATTTGTTGCTTTATCTTTCCACCTCAGGAAGTTTAGCACAGTACTCCCTATGAATGATGTCAGAGTTGTAGCCAGATTAAGAACAAAAACTTTAATCAGTATTTAGGAATATTACAGGAGAAGAAATTGTACTGGCATTCACTGAAATCACATTTACTCTATGTGATTTTGGAAAAAGTGCATCACTGAGAGAATTATTTGGTTCACTTTAGTTTAATCTTTAAAGTATACTAAGAAACATTACTAGGGACAGATTTGCTTTCAGGTCTCTGTGAGCGTATAATTTGTATTTATGGCATACAATGGAAGTATTGTGACTTTGAATGACTGACTAACACCTTATGAAAGTCATTACTTTTGTATCAGGAACAACATTTGTAACATAATGTGTTCTTAAACTGATCAGGACAGCAGGAAGCAGCTAAGTGGATCACTTATCTTTATTTTCCAATTTAACCTATGTTGTGACAGGGAACAAAAAAATTAGATAATTTATAATTTTCTGTCAGTGTTGCATATTTTTGAGTGAGATTGTAACTACTTGGTATAACCAAAGAGTAAGGAGATTTGGCTGCCAAATAAAACAGAACAAGAAAGGTTACTTTAGAGTACAATGAATTAATAGCTGGCTGTTAGAACCAGATCACAAAGATTTCTTGCATTTTTGTTTCCTGACCAGTGTTGTAGATGATGGAATTTTACCTCTGTAAAAATCCTAGTACTAGTTTCATTAAAATAAAGTCTATCAGAATAGAAGATAGTTGTTATGCAGGAGCAGTAACTCACATAATATGAGATGGCATTTCTTTCCAGCTCTTGCTGCTCCGCTGGTTCTAATAGCAACCTGGAGCTCAATTTCCTCCTCAAGAACATTGCATTTCATGTGGAATGTCAATTATTAAAATGCAGTGTCCCGTGTCTTACTTTTCACTAGATGAATTCATTTGCAAATTTGCTAATTTATGTAAATGATCCTTAACCTGTAACTGCCTGGCATGTATTTCTGAGTGCCTCTTTTCAATTCAGAAATACATATGAAGAATATGGTACTAACAGCATGTTAATTATTTTGTGTCACTGTTCCAAACCCCAAAGATTTAATTTCAGAGTAACCCAGAAAGAGTATCTGATACTTCTTTCCATTTTGCAATTTCAATATCATTAGACCATTCAAAGTAGGTAAATGATCATTAAAAGAGCACCTCTAGTCATTATCATTGGTGGTAAGTATAGTTTTAGTACAATATTTTTGTAAAAAGATATGACCTGAAACTCCTTGAATTTTTTATTTGATTTTCAGCTTTCAATTTTTCTCTGGAGGTCATTGTTACTTACAATGGGCTCAATCACAATTCCTTAGATCATTCCTAAATTTCAATTTTTTTGCAGCTAAGTCTCTCCTCTGCATTTCAGAAGTTAAAAGACAGATGGGGAATTTCCTTCAGGAAGTCAATGGCTCTGCACATGGATGCCATTCTAGATGGGGCACCATAAGCACAGTCTCTGTGCACCCAAAAATGTTTCTTTCACTCTCCAAATGATCTCAGGAAACTCAAACTCCTCCTGTCTGTCTGCAGCTGTTATGAATAAAGGGATATTACAAAAAAACCCAGCTGAAGATACTAATTTTTCCCTGACTTATCTCTGCTGCCCACCCAAACCTCTCCAATGTTCTCAGGAACCAACAACAGCTTAGAACCTGTCAACGAACCTGGTCCCAGTTTGGGATTTTAACAAAACCCAAAATGAGGCAATTTTCCTCCATGTTGTTACTGTTCCATAACTTCCCACAGTCCAAATAAAATGATCCAGATTCCCTGTGGTGTAATTGCAGTCACAACTCCATTGATTTCAGTGACCTGTGAATGGCAGATAGGACTATGGCCCAAGGCCTCCCCTTGACAAACCAGCTAGAGCTTGCTTTCTCTTGACTATTATCTGAGTTACATGTCCTTGTTTTAGCTGCCTGCCCCACGGGGTAGGTGAACAAAGCTCTGTTTCAGAGCCAGCTCCAGAGATCATTCCCAGCCAGCACGGACGTCCCACGACCAGGACTCGGCTCGGAGCCTAAGCCGCAGGGCACAAGTCCTCCATGCTGCTCCTGCCTGACTGGCCAGCCCTGCCTGGGGCCCTTGCAGGACACTGTGGCTCTCTTTAACTGAACTGAGGTTTTGTTTCCCCAGGGTGTAAGGGAGGGAGAGAGGGACGAGGAGCCTCCAGCTGACAGGCCAACACACTGTCACGCCAAGCCCAGCTTGCTCTTCCGGAGCTGGAGCGCACTTGTGCCTCAGTGTTTAGATTGGCTTCAGAAAGCGCAAAGCCAAGAAATGTTTGGCTGCTTTATCCCTGTTTCAGCATTCAGATTGCTAAGAGAGAATCTCAAACGGCCACTTGCTGTGTGTTCTGCAGACATTTTAGCACAAAATCAGCATCTCTAGTATCACCTGCTCACAGTACCCTGAGGTCTTGGGTACTTGATTTAATTTCCGCTGGGATAGCAGCAGGAAGATTAAATAACACAGTTGTAATTTTGGAATTAAAAAGTCTTTCACTGTATTTTGTTGCCATTACCTGTAAAAATTTCTATATCTGAAATTCAAAGTCACCTTTAATCTCCTGCTCAGTTTTCTTCACAAAAGATATACTTCACAGGAGAATGTCCCTTTAAATCTACCCCGAAGATATTCCTCCTGGCCCAGAAGATGCCAAAATGACTTGATGATTTATTTATGAGGAGCTTGGCAGACCAGAGTCCAGATTGTGGCTGAGGCTGAATTTTATGAGCATCCCCCCTAGTGAGTATATTTAAAAATTAAAAAAAAAAAAAAAGAAAAAAAGAAAAAGAGGTTTTCATAGATCTTGGCATGAGAATCAAGCAAATATTATCAGGAAGAAGAGTGGCTAGGAATAGAGTTTTAGGACAGAATATAAATAACAATTTATTAATAATATTTTGTATTTAGAGAATTAGAATTTTCTCTTGATCTTCAAAAAACTAGACAGGTGAAGTATGCATTTCTCATCTCAGCAGAAGCTAATGTTTGGTCTGTATTTTTTTTTTGCCATTTACCACTTGGCATTTTGTACTGGGAACTGGCTTTTTTTTTTTTTTTGCACAGAAAGATGGATGTCTCATTGTCATTCCAGACCATACAAGCGGCATGTTGGTGCAATGATGTAAGAAAGCAATTTTCTGCCCTATTTTATTGATTTATAGTATTTTAGTAAAGTGATAAAAACTTAATGCTAGGGATAAAAAGGAGTCTCATCTGATGCAGAGGCAGTAGAAAAGAATAGAGAACAAGGCAGATCTGGCATTAATAAATATTTGCCCTGTTTTCTCAGGCCTCTCCTATACTAGACCATTAACTAACTTATAAAAACCATGCCTAAACTTTTTGACTAAGACATTTTCTAGGCATTAGTCCCTTCTTTCAAGGCACAGGTTGGTGCAGGATTCTGGCTTCTTGAAGCATACACATACACAACCACAGGCCATTCCTAAAGGCCACAGCAGCAAGGACAACTGCCAATAGTCCTGAGTTCTCTGGGCTGGGAGCCTTGGTGCTGGGGAAACATTCAGGGGCACTTCTGCAGAGTGGGAATCAGCAATAAGCAAGAATGTGACTCCATAGCATTTCATCTGCTCCACAGCAGTTCCTTGGGCAGCTTGTTCCAGGGCTGTTACAAAACTCTGTGCTAAGCTCACAGTTCTGCTTGCTGCAGGGGAACTCCTGCAGTGGACAAGTCCTGGGGCAGAAACTCCTATATCCTTTGGTAAACCTCTTTTTGGGATACTCCTTCATCCTTGTGGCTCAGCATAGGGGCTTTCGTTACACCCATGCAAGGACCACAGCTTTGATCCCCTGTCTCCTTTCCCAGCACCAGAAAATAAGGTCCCTCAAGTCTGGATCCATAAAAACTGAGCTTGTGCCAATTTATAGGCAGGCCAAATTGCCTTGGAAATCAATTCAGCTGAAAACTATATTACACACTGTTCTAGGATGTTGTATACAAGTTAATATATGTAGGATGTCAGCAAGTGGAAGCTGGAGCATTCTAGGAAGCAGCATTTTCATTCACAGTGGCTTCCCCCACTTTTCTCCAAACAACACAGGGAATATTCCTGAAGTCCCTAAAAGGGTAGCTCAAAGGAAATTCAAAGGTATTCAGGACATATTTTATGCTGATCATAAATCAAGGTCAACAGGAAAATATTAACAGTGGCTACGCCCATGCATTTTGGGGTTGTTTGGGGTTTTTTTTAGTTATATTGGAGAACTCCTCACATTGCCAATGCAATGGGAGAAGAGTATTTTACAGCCAAGCAGCAAACTAACCTTCTCAAGTCAGATCTATTCTAATTCACCAAGTGAAATGTTTATTTGCCCTTGGAAAGAGCCTGGTATGAACAAATCTGTATACACCACTGGTATCTTCAGGACTGGGATTGCCATGTGAAAGAAAGGGAATACCAGTATGACAGCCTAGTGCAGCCCCATCACACAGTATTAAAGCTCCTACGAGAAAAATGCTTGATAGATCTTAGTTCCGCTTGGAAACCCTACGGGGATCCACCAAAAGCACTGATCCACTTCTGAAGAAAGTTATTTCTGAAGGCTATGCTTGGAGTGGTGAGAGCATATATTTATTGCTAAAAAAAATTCAGAGGATTGAAAATTATGTCAAAATTTGTGGTCAAAAAGGCACCGGTACACAGCTGGCATTGCTGCTAAGGCTGCAGATTTAAAAGCCAGAAGAAAACAGTAAGTGGCATATTTGATTTCACAGAATAAACTACCTGAGCCTTTACCTTTGGAGAACTGCACCCTGTAAATCCAGACACTGACACCAGGGTGAGAAACAATGGAAACAAAATGGGTGTTAATTTAACTTCAGCCTCACCATTTTATTTCATAATTTCAGTCTGTTATGTATTGAAACCAGTCCTTGTACTTGACTCAATTTTGTGTCTTTTAATGACCTGTCCAAAACTCAGTCAGGGCTTATTGTATTTATATTTTTAATTAGTTTAGTAAGGAGATGAACTGCTTATATTTGATTTTTTAAATTAACTGTGAAAATTTCTGCATGAGGATGATACTGTGCACATTGATATGTGTTTCTTTATGTTGTGTTTGCTATGTGATATATGGGAGACAGAAGAAGTGTCACTGGAAAGGCATGCCTAAATATTGCTTCACAGGTTGCTGGAGCACTGATGGGAGCTGGTTGTGCATCATGTAATTTATTCTTTGTATTCTAGCATGCAACTCAGGCTGGTACTAAGGAAAATCATGCTAAGGTCATGTCATGTCACGTTCCTAGCAGTTTTTTGCTACAATGTGGATGTGTAGACTTTATTTCTTATGCAAAAAAGTCACATCTTGTCATCTCTGGTGACTTGCATTCTCTGGCCACAAACCATAACAAATACAATAGTAACAAATACTTCACTGATCATGGCTTCTGGCTGAATTTTGATTGCTACGAGATGCCTTAGCCACAGCCTTCTTCAAATCCTGCTTGAGATCTTTCACTGTTTCACCAAACTTGTGTCTGTCTTGTTCAAAATTCAAAACTTGTAAGAGCGGTAGTGAATTCAGGATGCCTAATTCTTTTCAGAAATCCCTACACAGCAACAGGGTGTGAGTGAAGTCTATTCAGTATAATATTAAGCTCAGTTTCAATGAGGAAAAAATGAAGGTACAGCTGTTCATGCAGACAAATTTAACCCTGTCCCTCTAATCAGTTTTCTACTGATTACATAAAAAATAGGAGTTTCATACAGAAAGCAATGTATTGCTCTGGCAGGCTTGGATCCACATACCCTGCTGAGACACCATCAGTGGTCTAACTTGCAACTGTTGCAAGAAGGGAGTAAGAGAAAAATTATTAAGCAACTTTGATTTGCACAGGTGACCTGGAATAATTACACAGCTACCAAACAATAGCACAGGCAGATTAACACAATTTACTCTGTAATCACCATTGCTCCCAGTGAAGTTACTCTGTGGATCACTATGTAATAGCATGCATTATTTCACAGTAACTATGCAAGGACTCAAGTCAACAGAGTAAGCTGCACAAACAGAGCAAATCATTGGAAGTTAAAGAGGTCTAAGTGTTCCAAGGAGTGACATGAGTTTTATTAGATGAATGATTTTTAGGTTTTTATTAACAGCCTCAGAGGTTTGGAGAAGAGCTACAACCCTGCTAGAGGAGCTAAGGAAGAAGCTCTCAAGTCTATTCAAGGAGCTCTGAAGCACAGAGGCATTGGCTCTCATGGGTACATATTTAAGCCTTTTACCAGTACCACCGCAAAAGGCAATATAGAAAGCAGATCATTCCTGTGTTCCCTCAGAGCAGGTATTCAAATTTTGTTTGGACTGGAGGAAGATTTTTAAGCCCTTGTCTTGTGCAGCTAGCACGACCAGCTTCAGATCTGCAAAATAACAGACCTTGTGCTCTGCTTATAAATGCACTGACTCGTGCTCCAGACACCAAGGACATGAACACAAAGTGCCAAAGAAAATGAGAGAGATTACTCAGCCGTTCAAGCACAGACTACGGACGACTTGCAGTCCTGCACACTGACAGTGCATTTCCAAACAATCTTGGACAGAGAAACTATTAAAACTACAGGAGAATAAGGAGAAAGAAATAGGAGATATAAGAAATAAGGAGATACTGTGTTTCTATCCATATAGTTCCTTATGAATAGGTAATTTTTATCTGTGCTTTACTCAATCAAATGTTTATAAGACTGTCTGGTCTCAAAGATGCCTTCTAAAAATATATTGCTCTAAAAGATATTGCTCTATAGTTAATGTAACAGAGAACAACGTTTTGATTAATGCCTTCCCATTAGTGTATGGACAAACTAGGTTGTGCTACAGGATTATGGGCTGAGTTGGTAACACAAAAGAAAAAAAATGCTCAAATCTCTAGTAACAACAAATGTGGTTCACATGGGGGACATTGCTAGAGACAGCTGAGAGACAATATTATGCACTGGAGTTCTCTAAATAATTACTAACACCAAATTGTTCATATATATTTAAATTTTTTGATCAATCTATTATCATGCTCCTATTTGTGTTGAATTTAATCTCTGAAGTAGTGGCATGTCTGCTTGCTAAAACATTCACAGAAATAACCCACACTGAGAAACTGAACTTTGAGTTTCAGATACTGATCATTCAGGACCATCTGCTCACAGTCTGTGGGGCAGGAAGTTACTGAAGTAATTTGACAAAATTTCAGTTCGCAATTAAATTTGTGAAAATCTCAAGACAATTGGCAACAACCTGCAAGCTGCAAAATACATTCGTTTAACAAAAGAAATACATAGATAATATTTTTGGAGCTGCTTAACTCCAACAGGAATGGACCCAACATAACGACCCAGGGGGACCCTGAGTATCAAATGTCCTGATCGTCCTGAATTATGGGCTCTGTTCCGTATGCAACAGCACACAAAGCTGTATTTTAAAATGCTTCTCTTAATCTTCTGCAAGGGAAGCGTCTGCCAGAGCATCTAAAACAAATGGTTCTAAATCTTGCCCGATTAGACTCAACTGCACTTACAACCTACCTCCCCCTATGTTCGTCTATTACTGTTTAAATCTGTATACATTATTCTCATTGCTGGAAAGATGCAGTAATGCTTCATGATGCTCTTTCTACTCTAATGCTGCATAGCAGTTGCTTTCTTTAGGCCCCAGCTCTTACCTACATCTGTGCTTACTGAAGTGAGACTTTAATTTGCTACACCACGCCAAGGTATTAATAGACAATTATTTATTGCAAATCTGAACCATTTATACTGTTTACTGGCTGACACAATGTAAAATTTTGATCCAAATGTTAATGTGTCCATGACATTGCATAATTCTATTCCACAGCAAGGTTTATTTCTTTCCTCAACAAATCAAACTTGCTGTATGAGGAAATAGAGCTTTTAATGGATGAATGATTTACAGTCTCAAACTTACAAGACTGCTTACTTATACAAATGAGTGAAAATGTCTAATTAAAATAGCAGAGCAAACTAGAAAAAAAATTGGGATTTTACTGGAGGCAAAACTGGGGGAGAAAAAAAATGGAAATAAGTTGCAAAGTACTTAAAGGATAAATGAATAAATCTTATGTTAGTCATTTGAAGGCAATTATAGTTTTAAGCAGGCAACTTTGAGACCAGACAGTCTTATAAACATTCAGTTGAATAGAGCACAGATAAAAATTACCTATTCATAAAGAACCATATGGATAGAAAAGCATTTTAAAGACTCCAAATGTGTGGTGAAATTACCTTTACAAATATTTTTTGCAGTCAGGTAAAAAAACCCAAAATGAGAAAAAGAGCTTTAGAGATAGGAAAATGTGATTATACAGAAGATGCAATTTCAAGTGTTTATCTGCTCAAGTTTAGATATCATGCTTTTAATGCCATCTAGACATGGAATCTTCTTCAATTGATACCTGCAGGAATCTTCAAAATACAGATGTTTGAATTAAAGTAATATTTTTCTAGAGCTCATTCCTCTTCCCTTTTTCTGCTGAACTGTGATATTAGGTTAATTGTTTCCCCTTGTTATGATAGAGGGTTATAAGGGCAGCTCTAATTAAATCTCTACTATAGTCAAGTAATAATACCTAGAACCTGTGGTTAGCTCAGCTTACAAAAGACATTCAGTCTTTGTGACATTTCAGCTGATATGGACAAGAATACACTGGAAGGAGCTCTACCAGACAGAATGAGCCTCATTCAGTACCAGAACACCTGGGAGGTGCCCTGTTAAAGACTTCATCTGGGGTACAGCAGAACACAACCACTCTTTTTTTCTTTTTTTTTTTTTTTTTTGGCTGGTTTATTTTGTTTTGGTTTTTTTCAGATTTGTCAAGCCTATAAAGGGCCCCAGATATAATTTCAGGATATCAGAAAGAAGAATAATGGCACAAGATGAGTACTGGGTTTATTATGTTGGGAGAGATTTGTGGCTGACAAGCTGTGACTCCATGGAAGCAATGGTAACAGGTAAGAGGTAGGGTGATGCATTTCTACACATTACAGCACAATAAAACTAGCCAGTGTGATTTTGCCCACTGCATAAAAAAAAAATGATACTCTGTACAGTTTTGAGATCCAGAAATAAGTGGAAATGGGATCACACCTGTACATCGCAAGCGTTTTGAAACTTTTTTTTCAGAAATATTGATAGGGATTTTGTTTTTGCACCTACAGTGCAAAAACAAGACTGAAGTGGAAAAACTGCTAAATTACTTCCTTTCCCATTACTAATTTAAGAAGAAATAATATATAGTTGTGATTCTATGTCTGAATGGGCTCATCAACATAAGCACTGCATGTGGTGCTTTAAAAAAGCTTAGCACCCACGCAGGCATGGCAGTAGCAGCAAGGCTGCTCACACACCAGTTGCTTCTTTGATATTTTTTAGGAAACACATATAAGAACACTTATTTTGGGGCCTGTTACACTACTTTGCACAATCTGACACAGGAACTAGCACACAGGCAGTGACTGCAGTGGCAAAGATAATGCCACTGTGTGGCTGAAAGAAATTAGGAATAAGAAGAATTTTGTTTACCATCCCTTCTTCCAAGTACAACAATCAGAGCTGTCCCTGTTCCTGCTGTGAATTAGACAACTTTTTCTTTTTGTTTAGCACACATTCACGTTGAGATGTCTTTTTGAGCTACCAGGATACACGCTGTTGATGCATATTAATGACAGGATGTAATTTTTACTATTATTGTTCTGTAATGTAGAATATGTCTAACTACATTTTGTTTATTATTCATAATACACAATAAGAGAAGACACCAGAATGGCTCTTTTGGAGGCCTCACATGCTAGGCTGCAAATGTGTATTAACAATAGTACACATTTATGTGTTATGGTTTCATAAAATGCATTTGCATAATATGAAACCATAATCCCAAATGTACAGTAAAAACCCTATGAAAAATAGTTACTTCTCATATACTATACAACGGTTGATTTTAATCTTCACTGTCTCAGATGTGGAACTAGTTATTAGAGATTTTTTATAATGGGAAAAACGCCTAGACCATCCTACAGAATTAAGTCTTGTAAAATGAACCAATCAAACAAGAACCTTCTGTAAAATGGAAAAGATGGTTTGGTAGTAATTTGCATTCACACTTCATTTAATATACTTCCAGGCTGAGATGTTACTTTCAATATCATACCAGAGACTGAAATAAACAGGCAATGCTGGCAGGTCTGGCTGCACAGCACTCCAGGGGCCTATGAATGCAAAAATGTGCAGTGGGAGCAGAGCAGAAATTAGCTCAGAGCAGAAGTCACTGGCACCAGGAAACTGACTCAGAAGGAATCTTTGCAAAAATGTGATGCTTTCAAATTCCACTGTCCAATGAATCCCAGGACACTTTTCTCCTAGTTTGACTGCAGAGATGGGCAAGTCTGTTTCAATGTTGCTTCCACTCAGCTGCAGCCACTTGTAGGAAAAACTGACTACCTGGACATACTTCCCAGTGTCATAACTACAGCTCTATGTATGCCACAGCTACAGTTTCTGTGAGGGGAAACAATGATTTATATGTTTCTTCTTAAGAAAGAATCATGGTATTTTTCACCTTTACTGGCTACTGTGCTATTTATTCAGACAATTTGACTTTGAGCTGCTTTTTTCTACATATAAATTATTAAATGATTAATGGTTAATTAGCATTTTGCTAACAGAAAATAAATGTAGATATGAGTGTGTGCCATTACATTTCCCCTTTTAGTTCAAATTATCAAATTTGCATTTTAATCAATAAAAATCTATGAGTTTTCTTTTTGCTAAGCCAAATGAACAGTCTTAATTATATTTAAGGCTCCAGTCCTTCAACAGATATTGTCTGGTACCCTGCTGCACCCACACCTGTCTATCCCACCTTGCCAAGTTCTCTTCACTTCCTTAAAGCATCATTTCTTGGTATATGGAAAATCTCAGTACTCAGTTATGTACCAGAATTTCTGAGCTCTGATTCTCTAAGGTCTATGGTGACTTGTTCAGACACTTAGCTCTTTGCAGATGAATGTATTTGAAACGATTGAGATGAACTGTTTGATGGGGTGAAGGGCAGAAATGAGTTTTCATACTAAGATTATCATTAATATTTTTATAGAACAAGTGGCTTGAAAGCCAAAGGAGAAGGAGGTCTCCAGGAAAATAAATATGAAGGTTTTTTCAGCCTTTTTTTTTGAGACTTTTACTGATTTACAAACCACCAGAAAAAAGGTACCTTAGCTGTGAAGAATCACAGCTTGTCTAGTCACAATCCAGTACTCCCAATTTCAGCCGAGACTGAAAACAGAAACATAAATGCTTCCTACAACAATGTATGATAAAGAGAGTTATTATTTCCATTCACCTGTCCTTTATATCAACACAGACAGCTAATCCAGGTGAATCTACCTACATTTTTCATTGCCAGTGAACTAAAAGGGTACAGAATTCACACCAAGTAACGTAATTCCACCTTTTTAAAGTTTATTATGTTATAATTTATTTATCTGGAAAGTGACATTTTCAGACATGACTCTTAGTGCCATGCTGTAGGTACTAGTAATCAATGATTTGAGAAAGTCAAGAGAAAGGGGAGAACACATTTAGCAGTGATTATTTTTTTATGATGGTGTGTCTGTGCTGCTCACCAGAGATGAGCCAAGCCATTTTCTGAAGCAATCCACTGTCATCTCCTTGTCATATGCAGCAGACTATAGAAAGAGAGCAATTTCCAGCACTGGAAATGGCAGCTGAGTAACTCAAATATTTACCTGAAACAAATACTTTCAAAGCTCCTCTCCCCTCAGTTTCTTTTATCTGTTGCCTTGTTTGAGGATGAATCAAAACTGACACTGCCCAGCTCCTGGGAGCATTCAGTCACATGAATGTTTCATCCAGGTTTTCACAGCTGAGCTGAGTGACACATGAACTGAGCAGGAACAGTGAAATGGCATCAGCCAGGGTTTGCAGAAAGCCTGGAACCACACTTGAACATTTCTGTTTTTCACCAGATGGGAAACTTTGCTAACTTTGCTATTGCCCAGGGTGAGACAGGACAGATGCCATCCCTTGCTGTGATTACTGGAGAATGTACACTGCCTGAGCCCCATCCAGAAGGATTGCCTAACATAACTATTGCTCCCAAGTGACAACACATATTTCTTGAAAGGATAATATCCTATCCAACTACTGCTCCAAAGAGGAGACAGAGCTTTAAAGATCGAGGGAGGAAGGAAGGTGTTATGCTGCATCCAAATAACTTCCCTCTGGACCTGATGTTGCATAGGGAGAAAACACTAGGGGAAGAGGATGCAATGAAAATGTGATTTAAATAGTTTTTAAAGAGCCTAGAGGAGAAAAGCAATTCATTTTTTGCCTTGATGCTGACATTGACATCAAGAATGGATGTCAATGTCAATCTTTCACACATCTAAGAAACACTGAAACTTGTGTATTTCGTTGTAGGGCATCCAACTAGGTGCTAAATGTGTTTCACATCATGTTTCCACCGTGATTTAGTTAAGGTGGGTTTTTTTCCTCTCCAATATTGATAGAGTTGCAGCAGTGAGGGGAATTCTGGTCTGCCTTAATGGCATGCAGCCCTTCTGAAATCAGCAGATTTTACAGAAAAGTAGAATTAGGCTCTACAGCAGACAACAGCATTGCACTTTCAAACTTGATATACTTCAAACCTATTGCCAGCAAAATTTTAAGTTTGAAAAATCAGGCTCCCTTTTTGCACATGAAAACCATGGGAGTTATTATTGGCATTTAGACTTCCCACTCCCTCGTTTGTAGGCCCAAGCAGGTAGTTAGATGTCTAAGTAGCAATAACCAAGAGCACAAAATTGCTGGCACAAAAGGGATTTTAAAAAAAATAATTAAGGCCATTAAGAGACGTGACAAAGAGTCAAATGGAGGGAGATGATTAAAAATGGCAGAAAATGAAAAAGAACATAGAAATGGATGAAGTTTTCTATAACCTCAATTTCAACTTGAATTTTTTTTAATGGCAATAATTTACAAGAATAAACAAATGGAAATATGATGTAGAAAAGTGAATTTGTGCCTAAAATAGCAAATGAACTTTGTAACGAAGTATAGTTGAGAGGTATACTGCTACCTTTAAATATTAAGCTATTCCTGTAAGGTGCTTTTTTAGGGTGTGACATAATTTTTTTTTCCTCATTTTAATAGAACTAATAAAAGTGAGATACTAGAGAGGCATCATTACTTGGAGGAGTATGATCTCCTACTCTTAACTGAAGAGAACCATGCTAGAACTGCTCCTGTACCTGATATCAGCAAGTCACCATTTATTTAGTTATTTTTAAACACGTGGGGTGAAAAGCAGTGACCTGCATTTCAGGTGAGACTGATATACATGTGAACTCTGAGTGTGTATAGTGTTGCTGGCAAAAATAAATAGCTGGCAGTAACTGAACTCTCTCTTCATTGAAAGAATGCTATAGGGTGGATATAGCCCCTGCAATAGTGCAATAAAATGAGATGAGCTTAACACTACCAGATGGTACCCTGTACAGTGCCTGAAATAAAATGGAGAATTAGGGTGCCCTAAGGTGTGCACAGGAAAGGCATTTACATGAAATAAATGGGCCTCAGACCTAGATGATGCTCAAGTATGCTACACAGGAGACAGATAGTACATCTGGTGAACAGATTTTATCACACACTGGAAAGCTATAAAGCATGCTGTTGAATTTCAGATCTGGGCTTCACAATGACATTTTACCTGTGTTGGTACTCAGTGCTGTTTATTTTTAAAGGTGCTGTAATCTCAATGATGTGTTTTAAAAGCCTTCTTAACATTGTTTTCTGATGTGCCCCATTTTTTTGGACAGATTGATGTAATATGATGCTTTTTCATGGATAAAATACAAACTACTTTGGCTGTAGATGATCATGTTTTTATTTAATATATCACGTTCCTGATGTGATTTTAGTAATATGGTTATACTTGTCAGCACTCACTGCTTGGGAGAAAGCCAGTATGTTTTTAAAGTTAAATCCCACTTCTCTGTTTCATTGCAAGGCCTCACTGTCTATAAGCCAGCATAAATTTCTTGAGGTTTAAAGCAGATATATCAGATTATGGGAGGAAATCTACTAGAGTGAATCAAATCAAAGCAATATTTTACTCTTATCTCTGGATGAAATTTCTCTTGGTTTTGTAAAATTCCAGCTCCATTTGACATTAAGATCTTTTTAAGTTTACATTTATCATAACAGGATTCAAACTGTTCAAGGTGCTGATAAGAGAAACATTCAGTCTGTGGTGCTGTGATTTTTTTAATGGAGAAGTAATTCAGAGTTTTCCTCAGACTTCACTGGTTTTGATCTCTCTCTCTAATTCCTCTCCTTTCACCTTTCTCAAAGAAAGCTATACAGGGGAGCTAAAAATGGTGCCAACTTGCATAGAAGAAAAAATTTGTGAGACTGTAAGGTGAATATTCCTGACAGAAAGATCTATGGGGTGTGAAATAGTGTCTCTATGGAAATGGTGAAAGCTGCATTCCCTTGAGACATTTAAAATTAGAAGAAACAAAGCACTATTACACTCTAAGAATATAATCCTGTTCTACCCCTCCTGTGAACAGACTAAATATTTCTAATGTCTAAAACTCTGTATTCTATTACTGTTCATAATGCAAAACTACAATTTAATAATGTTAAGAGTTTGACTCGAGGCTTGCTTATACAATAAAATGTACTCATATTACTATACTGCTATAATTATATCACTGGAGTTCTCTCAGTACGATCAGTATATCTCAGTGCTACCTCTCTAATAAGTGCCTTATTTGAGTTATTGTACACCAATTCTAAAAGCCACAGAAGTACAATAACATGAGTAAATTTTCTACACTAAGCTCACCTTCCCAGCTGCTGGGAAGGTGGGAATCTTTTAATTATTAATTTCTAGTTGAAGAAGAAATGCACAAATAAAGTCATGATGTACCAAACTCACACTGAAGTTTATCGTCAGCAATATGTGCCACAGAAGATAGATATTGATGGCAAAAGGAAAGTGTCCCTTAAAATTCACAACAGCAGCCTCACTTGCAAAATGCAAGCAAAACTATCTTGTGTTCAAGGCAAGAAAAACAGACTTATTCTGTTTTTTGCTTATGCCTACATGGTCTCAAAACAGGGCTGCTTCTAACCTGCTCTTCAACACCTTTGAATTATTTTGCTGTTATTATTTTAAAGTAGTATGAAGAGACAGGAAAAAGATGGGAAAGGTTTATGTGATTTTCTCTGAAGTAAACTAGTTACTTCACCAGAATCCTTCCTTTGAGAGTACATCTACTGCATAAAATCATGCAAAACTTCTGGTCCATAATTTGAAGCAATATACAGCAGCATTTTGAGAAGACCACTTGGGAGTTTTCTTAGTTCTAGGGAATTTACCACAGCAACTATTGAGATGAAGCAGGGTCTTGGAATATTTTCACAGTTCAATTAGAATTATGGGGCCAACTCTGAGTTTTGGGTATCAGCCTAAGCAAATTTTCAAGCCTAACAAAGGGTTATAAAATATATACAATGACAGTCACTAAATAGAGCAGTGCAGTTGGGCAATACTCAGTACAATTAGCACTGCCAAACAGTGCCTTTGAACCATCAGTTGTTCAAGAGCTCTGCTTGTCTTGCTATGCCTGCACCTCTGTATTTTACCAAGCAACAGTCCTAAATTATCTGGAATAGGTGGCTGAATAGGAACTGGTCTTTAATTAAGCAAGAAAGGAAGAGATGAAGAAAATAAATGTGGGGAAGGGAAAAATAAAATTAAAGGAAGAGAAAGATCCTTAGATTGCACAGCTACTCATCCTGGTCAGCTGCACAGCTTTGCAAATCCCTCCTCCCAAACACACGCAGGCCCCAGCCCAGAGAGGAGCCCTGCCAGAGTTTCTGTTGTGTAGCTTCAGTCTACAAAACTAACTTCTTTCCTAAGTGGCAGTGACCTCTACTCTGCATTGGTGCAGCTACAGAAATCATGAAAGAACAAGAGTAAGACTTCCCTGAAAGAGAACATGAGTGAATATGGCTCCTCCATAATGAGCTGCCTCTAATACTGGCTATGTGCTGATTTGATTAAAGACTCCAGCTAAAGACAGAGGGCCAAATGCTCTTGTGGTGTAATTTATGTGAGCTTCAATATACTGTGGTAATCTGCCAATTTACAACTATTAAGGATCTCGTCCTCAGGGCTTTTCCCATAGCAGCAGTCTCCCAACTCACTGAAGGCTGAGAATGGGATTCAGGTGGATATAGGATCCTGCTGCCATTGCAGGCATCCAAGTTCAAATCTTAGATCCTCAGCTGCCCACACCCACCCACAGCATCCCAGCCATCAAAATCTCAGGGCACCTAAGCTTTCAGGCTTAGCTGTGCCTAAAGCCAGGCACTACCTGTTCATATTGATCATGCTCTGCACATCAAAACCATTCCTGTGCCAAAGCCCCACAGCATCTTCAGCACCAGGACCACCCCAGGCTTCTGCAGCTTCATCAAGCACCCAGGGAACATTATGATGCATGCAGCCAAGGCTGTGCAAGCAGGAGGAACAGGTGATGGGAACAGCTCTGTTATACCCACCCTGAGGCTGGCACACACATCCAGCACTAAATGCCTTTGTGTTGTTGATTTTCTTTTTCATCTCCTTACGTAACACAAACTGCTCAGCATTTGAGGGCTGAGCTGCACTGCCAAGATAGTCTGAGCCTGTTAGACTGTTTCTGCTTCTTGAACAGTGAACACCAATCAGCTGTGCATGGCAGTGCCAAATTGAGCCTGGAATGAAGACTCTGTGGGTCACTTTACATTTAGTGTTGGTCTGTGAGATTCAACTGATTAGTGGCAGTTGATGACAGTGAACACAAAAGGAAATAATGATAACTGCAATTAATTCCTGTGGAAATTAATGCAACTATTCAAAGAATTTTTTCAGTCATTTTTCATTCACACCTTCTTGCCTGGTACAGCTCTGCTATGAATGTAATTTTTAAATTTATGTGATTAATTTTTGTATGATTTAAATACGGTGTAGTTCACTCAGTGAAAACATTGTTCTGAAAATGTTCTTTGCCAAAAGAATAAGCTCTAAAATGAGTTTACTGCTAAATAAACATCCCAAGTTGTCTTAGGCAGAATATAAAAAAACTTGCAAATTAGTTGTTTTGCAGGAGGTGGGTATTAATCATGATGGAATAATATAAATAAATGAAATATCAATAAAAATAATTTCCATGCATACAGGAAGAACTAATGAGTATTACAAAGAATGGGCTAACTTTCAGTAAGGTTATGGAAAATTAGAATAATTTCACTGTGGTACTGATATTTAAAATGTATCCTTTAAGGAACTTCACATCTATAAGTTTTGAATCCACAATATGCAAGATAACAGAAATACCTAGAAGGAAAGGATAAGTAAATGGGCATTGGATTGCCCTGCTCTCTGAATAGAAGAGAGAACTGAACACACTCTTCTTTATTTGGACTCACAGTGCATTAAAGGGGAGCACTTCTTTGAAAATATGTTTACATATTTCTTACAAATCATGATTAACCTATAGAAATGCAATGTGACAATATGGCAAAAGGGAATAAATGTGTATTGGTTGCTTTCTGCATGATTAATGCTTCTTTCCATCAGACACATACATTTCATTTTATTAAAGATCACATTTCTGATTGCAAGAACTTGATCATAAATAAAGCATGCAAGTGGAAGTTGGAAATCTTTTAATATTAATGACAAGAAAAATGGATTTATTGAATAGTCACCTGCAGTTCATACATACATAAGCGCATAAAATGATAACCCAGCAGAAGCACCATCTCCAACTTGGGAGAACAGATTCTGTTTTTTGAATAGCTTAATAATAATAGCAGTACATTTAGAGAAAATTATTTCTGTCTTCTGTGTCTATGTCTAAAAAGAACAGAATAACAGCCATTTATCAGCTACTTTCTACCTTGTCACTTTATCTAGGAATTATAAAGTTTGTCTTCAGTTGTTCAAAACTCAATCCTACACTGGACTTCAATGTAATATTTCTGAGCTCTTGTATTTTTTGCCAATTTGGAAATCGGGGAAAAGAAAATAAATTGCTGATAAATAAGGAAAAGACTAAGAGCTATTCAAATGGGATTTTTTTTGTTCCAAGAGCTGACAGATGAAAAATCTAGTGTATTAATGAAAACATTATAGTTCTGGGAAAAAAAAAATCATATCAATAAACAAACATAATTTAAACAGGGCTAATAACCTTCACACAAGATAACACAGTTTTGATGGGGCTGCATACATAGTGTAAACATGAATACAGTGTCCAGCAAAACTGCTGAGGAAATTTCTGGAGCAGTATGGCTGGTTAGGATGTAGAACAATTAGAAACTTGCTCCCTAAGGCCAGTAGGCAGCAGAAATAATACAGTTGCACTGTGGAAAGCACCTGCCAGAAACGTTCCATGAATACTCCAATAGCTTTCCTATCACCTGTACCAGGCTGCCTGCCTGCTCAGCCCACAGGGAAAGGAACATCTGAGGACAAAGAACCTGCAGCTTTGTCCCCTACATGTCACACCCAGGGCTGGTTCACGTATCCTGGAGCTACTGTTATCTCACTGGCACTTACTCCATCAAAGCTGCTTCCTGTGCCCCAGCTCTGCTGGGCAACCACCCTTCCTTTCAGTCACCACCAGCTCAGCAGCTCCCGGGAGCATCTCTTGCTCAGTCAGTGTAAAAAAGAACTGGGTTCTTGCAGATTACTCCCTCACTCCTGGCACACTGGAGAAGTACAGGACAGGGAGGGTAGAGCTGGGAGATGCAGGGGGGTAAGTAGAAGGTAGAAAAAACTTGAGCAAGCTTTGGGCTCATGGAGAGCACCCAACTCTTTTGGAAAGAGCAGCTGTGGAAGATCTGCAGCTTGCATGTCCCCAGCAGGCAGGGCAGCTGCCCCAGCATGGGACATATCCTCCAGAGGATGCTTGGTGCATCCAGGGATGTTGAAAGCCAAACTGAAAAGAGGTGTTTTCCACATAAACATTTTTGCAGGATCTAACCATGCCCATGGTTTGTCAAATAAATTCTTTTTAAAACAAATAATAGCACTTAAAAAAAGTACAAGTTGGATTTCTGTTCCCTGCTCCTGTTCACACAAACTCACACAGAAGTTTAAAGACAAACCTAGGGACTTTAAAAAGGTTCCCCCCAGACGAGGTTACAGTGTTACAGCAGCCACACATGCAGATATAAGAAGACAGGAGCTAACGCAGAAAGCAGACAGTAACCTTTGTGCTCAAACCTAAATAATTAAATGGGAGATGATACATGCCTCATAACAATAGGAAATTACCTGAACAGCTCCTTGAAAACCAATTAAACCAATCTCTTATTTCCAAGACTTAGAAAGAAACTGATATAACCTTAATAAGTGACATATAATTATAACTTTAGAAGGCCATTAATGTAAAAATCGTATCAGGTAGTCATATGAACCCACAGAAAATAATTACAATCTAAACATTCTCGATTCCAATTAGGGAGATCAAGAGTGAGATCTCTGTGTTTCTGAGTGGGTGCTTGCTTATGCAGAATACATGTGGGAAGGGGCTTAGGCCACTTTACAAGTTTACATCCCCATTTAGAAACACTGTCTCAAAAAATTATGCAGATAGAATCAAATTTGACAGAACTTGTCACAGTTCCATTCCCCAAAATGAATCTATTATCCTCAGTGTAATTACCCAGATACATATCTCAAATCAGAACCACACCCAAGCCCTCGCTTCTAGCAGTCTCCTTTTCTGGCTGGTGCTGGCAGGACTGGATCCAGCAGCATCCCACATGTCAGCAGCCACCTCCCCTGCCTGCTTCCAGGTCTCTCCGCTCAGTTCCCGTGCCAAGCACCAGAACCAGGAGGGAAAAGAAGATACTTGCACGTGTGCTTGCTTGCCTGTGTGTGTTCTCACACACGTACACGACCAGATAATATAGACAGAAATATTTAATCTCTTATTTTATGCTGTGCCAAAAATTGGGAACAGGTGCACTGATGTGAGCTGACTGTATCTTACTGTACGTCTAGTGAATTAATCATTGCTCTCTCCTTTATCTTATATTTTTAGACTAAGTTTCTGGTGCCAAGTCTTTTTTTTCTGCTTTAGCTTGCTATACATCTATAGTTTCTAATAATTTTCAATGACAATTCTAGAATAAGGAATTCTCTCTCTCTGCTCACAACCCTCATTCCTGCCCCATCCTCATGCTGACATAATTGTTTCTAGGGACACTCAGGAACTGGCTCAAGAAATTGGATTTTAATTTAAAATAGCACTGACAAAATAGATAAAAGCAGAGGAATATTTTAATCTGAACGTGCTCCCTACCTATTTTCCTATCTTTAAAAAGATTTGTTTCAAAACAACTGCAGAGGCAGATGTGAGTCAGGAAAAATCAGCTGAGGACAGAAACCCTCTAAACATCATTGCTGAAATGGAAGAATGTGAAACTGCTCTGTTAAACTGTACCAGGCATTTATTCAGCCAGTTAAAGAAATAATACAGAGTTTGGGAGGTAAGGTTGAAGTCCTGTTTACTATTAACTACAAAGCAATGCAAAGAGAGAGTTCAAGTCAAACTTCGGGTGTGCCAGTGGTGTTTGAAATATATTCATTACACAAAGGAACTGCAGGAACTGTAAGTATATTTCAAATAATTACTAATTTTAATGCTATTTTCTTGCAGAATTTTTCATGCTTATGATGAATTTATTTAAAGGGCTGCAGCAGACTCTTTTACTTCACAGTTTTATTAATTATATGTTCTTGCTACAGTGCAATAACATGATTTTTTGCAGGCTTTTCTTCCCCCTAAAAAAAAATTCTTATTGCATGATAGAATTACCCATCTGAAACTAACACACTTTTGTGGGAGAAAATTTGCATTAAATTGTACTTCAAGATGAAAACACAATCTATCCTTTAAAGAAGGATGAAAATAGTTATATGGGAAACTTCTGGCAGAGAATAAAGGTTTTCCTAGAAAACCCTGGTCTGCTAAGAAGATCCTTTGCTGTTTTCTTGGTTTTTCCACAGTTCTTCAAGATTAATTGTCAGTAAAAAATACAGATCAAATACTTAGACACCCTTTTTCACATTAATTCCCAATTTACTCAAAATTCTCAGAGCTTAGCTCCATTAGAACAGCATATTCAGGATTTTTCACAGTACAATTCATCCATAATTACTTAGCTGTTTAGGTCTTATTTTTCAAAATGTAAATTTATATTTGGCTACATTTTGAAATACCTAATACCTAAGACACCTCATAGTAGAGTTAGAATCCAAGGCTGAAAGAAAGAGGTGTCTTATGGGTTTCGTAAATATTTTAATTACTTCAAAATACAGAAAAAATCATTTCCAGAAAACATGGAAAACATAATTTTACAGGTTCCTGTATCAAATTAATTTCATTGGAACATAAAATCACTAATATAAAAATCTAGTGAATTTTTTTAAATTAATGATATTCAGACACTTAATCTGGTTGAAATTCTCTCAATGTCTAAAACAGTAGCTAAAATTATCTGACATTTAGGGACTTCTAGGGTAATTTCTGTCAAAAGGAGGAATTTATACTTTTTTAATATATTGGTCCAAACAGCCAGGCTCATGAAGAATTAATGCAAAATCAGCAGAATAAGAATAAATACTCTCTTTATGCAATTTTTCCTAATCTGGCCTTCCACTCAGTTCCCTGTCCTAGGGGGTTCTGCTTCTGAGCTCTTCATTAGTGTCTGTCTTCATCTTTTTGTATTTGCTGGTTATCCTTTGCTAATATATCTAACTGTGAAATAATTCCCTGGAATCTGGGTTTATGACTGGCATCTATATGGATTAGTTGTCACTGGGCATTGCCATTTGGCCCAAACCTCAGCTTCTCTCTCTTTTTAACTGTCTGTCAATATCCATAGGTTGGTTTTGATGGTGCTAATGACTTCCACCTTAACAAGAGGATGGTGAAGGTTCACAAAATTTTCATTTTGACTCTAAGTTTCCATTCAGCTAGTTCCAGCTCTCATAAAGGGTAGTGCCCTGTCTCTTCAGACAAGTAACAAATCACACTTCCCTTCTCTCTTTATTAAATCTACAAGGATCTGAGATAGGGATCCAAAGCTGTCTTAGAGTTTCATATTGTCATGTATCACAGCAGCTTCAAAGTACCTGGGTTTAGAAAGCAGTTTCTGCTCTCATCTAGGAGCAAACGTGCAGGAAGGAGGCATTACATGGAGTCTGATTTTCTGCCATTGTTACTTGGAACTGGAAAACTTATGTCACAACTTTCTTCTGCAATATGGCTAAGCCTAAAGACTTAATCTAATATTACGTCCCAAGTTATATTGTAAATATTATTTGATTTGTTATTTTTGGAGCCTGTATGACAGCATTGGTTTTCATTCCAGATTACATCTAAAATAAGAAAGAGAGAAAGGCAGACAGATTTCCTAACAAGCCATATCTGTTTATCATCAGTTGCCAAGAAACTGTACAGTAGCTTAGAGAAATGGAGTGGGTTTTTTTCTATGGCTTAGGAGTCCGGACCAACAGAGCATCTTATGAAACTGGGAATCCATGTTTTGCAAAATTTCTCTCTTGGAAATAAAACTTTGGCTTCAATTTATTTAATGCTAAATGTAATACAGAATGATTTTTCAGACTAAAATCCTTGAAGAGGCATTCATATAATAATGCAACCAGAAATTGTTTTCATATCTGTCACATTCCTTCTCCATTCATACAGCTCACAATCGATCAGCCACAAGGTCCTCATTGTATCTCTTAAAGACTACAAGAGATAGACCAAGAGAGAGCCTTTTCTGTACCATGATCAGCCAAGTATCATTAACTAACCACCAGAAATCATTACTGATGGTTATGTATATCATATTCCTGGGAAATATCTACAAAACAATTATTTCTATAGGAGTTTTGCAAATATGAGCCCAAAGTAATATAAACTATTATCAGTTTATTAACACAATGCAATCAGTGACTCAACAAATCATTCACCACAAAAACCTGCAGGTTAAAAGATCTGAATGTAGGTCAGCAGTTGTTCTGGTATTTTCAGTAACTGAACCATTTCTCTAACTCTGCAGAAATAGAGAGGAACCATAAAGAGACAAGAACTTTTCTTTCTGGCAGGGTAATCACATTTAAATCCCAGTAAGTACCAAGTTAATCAAAAGAACAGGCTTCATTACAAATGTTAACTGTAATTTTAAGCACCCTGCAATAAAATCAGCAGTTAACTTTCACAATCTTTCAAAATATGGCTATGACACTGGAAAAAGCGATGTACCTGCAGATGCAATAGCTAAACCTAAAGCTATTTAAATAACTGTATTTAAGGGCTTTCTGAAACTGTTCTATAGAATTTGATGAAAAAAATAACTAAAAATTATTTTCTCCATAGTCAGTTGAGCCTAGAATAATCATAAGATTAAAAAAAAAAAAAAATCTATTCTCCTATCAAATTTATTCAAGTGTTGTCAGAGATGATATACAGGAAAAAAAACAAGATAAATAATATCTAAGCAATGTCTCCAGGAGCAAGTAGATTGCATGAGGAGATGCAAGTTTACCAAAATGATTGAGCAATTGTCCCTTGTCTCTTTCATGTTGTGAGGGTATTCATATCTCCCCTGACTCAAGTGCTCACTTATTCTGGCTCTTAAGTCAGACTCAGTCTGCTTACCTTTTAACTTACCAACACAGCTTTCATTAGCATTTATAGAAAATTGTATTGGTTTGACATTAATAACTGTTTGCTCCCCCGAAAACACATTTATTATGAACTGTAGCTTTATTTGCTCAAAATTTTGCCTCTAGATGCTTGTAAATTCTGCAGTTAAGAATTACAGGATAAAAGCAAAGATCTGCAAGTCTATATTCAAGATTTGGAACTGGTTAATCAGCGAGAGATACCTTTTTTTTTAAAACTAATGTTTCACTTACAATTTGTGAAATAAGATAGCAACCTCTGCCCCAAGATTCATATATGGAAATATTTTATTGTTTTTCCTGTAGCTGATTCACAACCACTCACTGAAGCACAGAAGTCCTCTCTTAGTGAGGAATTCTTTCAGATGGGATATGCTTTGACCTCCTGCATAACAACAGATAAGTGAAGTTTGAAAAAATCTCAGAAAAAGTAGCTCACAACAATGCTTTTTCTGTGTGTCCAACACACACATCTGAGAATCACAGATGCCATACACATGTTGCTGATGCTTCCCGACTGCTCTCCCAGTTGCCAAGATCCTATGAGTATGACACAAGTGATGGATGTCTAGACAGATATTGTAACAAATTAAGCAAAAATATAATCTGATTCAGACTTTGGCCCCTGAATTTTCAGGCTTTTCACAAAAATTATATTTAGGTCTAGAATTCCCGAAGTATCTGCCATTTTTTAATAAAAAACCTAAGTTCTCATCTTGCCTGATGTACCTGAAAACAACATCTATGTACATCCATAGGTGGGACATAATTAGTCCAGAAGAACTTCCATTAATAATAAGCATTTGGATATACTTATAATAGGTACAATAATGGTGTTATGAAGTAATCTCTCAAATGAGATTCAGAATAAACTCTTGACATTCCTTATAAAACATACAGTTGCAAACAAATCAGAATGTCTCCTGATCTCCCTTTCTGGGATCCTTTTGAGCCATCAAATTACCACCCAAATTGTTTAATAATAACAGACAACAGCTGTGGAACAGATATGATAGAAAAGATATATTGGTCATTTCCAGCAAATCAACCTTCTCTACAAATTTAGCACAGAAATCCATAAGGCACATACTCAAATGCAAAATTATAATCCCAGACACCAATACAGCATAAATCCTCAGCTAACAAAACTGCTCTAGACTGAAGAGACCTACTTTTACTGCTTCTTTAATATCTATCACCTTGACATGTAAAGAATACATAAAAAAATAGTCTTTAGACTTTTTTACCAGTATGTCTGGCAACTGTCTCTGTAGTCTGTTTGCTGCTCCACTCACTGTGCTTTAAGGGTTTCACTGAGTTTGAGTCCAGTGGTTTCACTTCTGAAAGGATCAGACGAGAGAAAGCCAAACACAGAAGATGGATTTTCACTTTGTTCTTTTCATTTCCAGTAAATATTATTTCCAGTAAAAAAATATAGCATAAATAAAATGTGTCAGGCTCAGTCCCTTTGAAGTTCTTGCAGGAAGGTGATATACATCCTCACAAACTCTCACATTCCCCACAGAATAGGGAGATCTAGTTAAAAAGGGGAGCTGTGGGCTGGGTAGCTTAGCACCACATCTATCCTTAGCTTCCAAAACATACCTATGAGGCTATAGATGGGCAAGGAGTCTGAAGCTGCCCTGTCTGGGACTCATTCCAGAAAAGAAACTGCAGAAGTGACATGAACTGTCTCTCCTTCCCAGCTGTGTCCATGATTTCTCTGTTGCAGGCTTATTCTTCCTGGAATTCACTGAAGAACCCCAGGCACACAAACACATCATATTGTTAAGGAGGAGAGACATTGTTATCCCTTGGAGAATCATCAGGCAACAACAACTTAAAGATTCCAGGTAGACTGTCCCCATTGCTTCCTGGAGTGACACAGAAGGAGGCTTACTCTTAAGAACACTACTTCTAAAATGAACATTGTGCACTTCAAATGAGATCAGCAGAGACTAGAACTAATGAGGGAAGCTTCCACATTAAATTTAATTTTTATTTGCCAGTGGAAATTATTGTTCCAACACAAATTAAGAATATTCTCAGGATTACAAAAAATTAAGATGAAAAACAGTACTGTCAGCACTATCCCTCTGAACACTGAAGATGTGAGGACCAACCTTGAATTAAATTTCACTCACTGGAGCCAGAATGAAGTGTACAGCACTACAGGATGTTCCCATCTCTCTTTTCTTCTCTGCAGTCAAGTGTGCTTGAGCTACCGATACTGCTGAAGGTTTTAGCAAGAGACTACGACTACAAACCAACTCTGGAGAAAAAAATAATCTTTAAAAGGAAATTCTCCTCCATATTGCCATAATCATTCTTTTAATAGCCCACATCCATGTTGTATAGCCTCTATCTAATTTCCTCAAATTTCCATTTAAATTTATTAGGGGATATCTTTCTGCTTCTGTATTGACCACTAAGAATATCAAAGTATTTATTTTCCTTTTTATTTTTGTAAATTATTTTCAGCAATGGAAACGAAGCCTGATCAATGTACTTTGTTTAGCAAGTAAAAAGTCTTTCATTTGGGCAATATTACTAAAGTGCCTACCACGAACTCTAAAGTAGCTGGGAGTTTAATTGATTCCTAGAAGGGCAATGAAAGTAGAGCAGATAAAAAATGACAGTTGTTGCTGATGCAAATGAAAATGTTACAACAAAGCAGCTGGGGAGAATTCTGTAGATGTTTACATTTTCCCAACATGCTTACATTGTTTCTTCCAAATTTTCCAGGCAAAGCTCACCTGGTTTTGCTCAAGGCCTGGAATGCAGTGAATTGTGTACGGCACCTAATATTTATTCATGCCATTGTCAAGAACATCTTTGCAGCTCCTGCCAAAGTCTGTCACTGAATGTGTTTGTTCAGCTGCATGGCAAAACATAATACACAGTCATCATTTTTACTTCATCACCTACTCAATATTTTTCTTCTCTGATTAAATTAACTCATAAATACTGTGCTTTTCATGCCAGAAAGAAATCTTACTACATCCATTCAACTAACACCCATTTGTACATTTTTATGTTCTTGAACATTTAGCTACTTCAATAATTAGTTCTGAAACAATGGGAAAGTGAAATGCTCTAATTTACTGGGGACTCTAGAAACTCTAATCACAATTCCAAAAAATTACATATTCAGGCAAAACTTTCTGCTAAGCTAAATTTCATCATTACTCACTATCAGCTGTAGAAAGATGCATAGGAATGGAGAAAACACAAGGATAGTAAAGCACTTGGTTAGCAAATGCTTAACATCTCTCTGCATTTCCACAGGAAAAGATTGACTGCACTGGAGAAGACTAACTACAGCACAGGTGACAAAGAATAGTATTAGGCAGTGAGAGTAAAACCAGAACACGTGAGGGAACATTTCTTGACACTTCAGCTTCCAGCACAGTGGTGTATCACCTTAGTTGCTGCTGCTACCTATAGGAGGTAAGGCAGGGATATTCTCTTGCACTGCAAAGAGATTTCCTGCCCTGGATGGCACAGAAACCGCAGCTTGCAGACATTTGACTTTGTGTCCGGGAATCAGTGGAAAATAAGATTCCCCTGGGAGGTCTCTGCTTTCTCTCTAGGCAGATTTAATTTAAGAGGTGTTCCCCTTAAACCCATTCTTAAACATTTCCAGTGAAGAAGACTGCACAGCCCTCTCAAAAAATCAGTTTTGCCATCTTCAAAGTCAGAAAGCTGTTTCCTAAGGTCTAGTATGAATTTGCCAGAGCAAATCTGTTTTATCTACCACACAGAACAAATAATTCCTGTAAAAGGCTGCTGTAAATAAAATCAAAGGCTGTTCTCATGGCCCATCAGTCTTCTTTATGCTAGCGAAAGAAATACAATCCACTTTTCCAATTTTTCATACATGTCATGTTGCTGTGACCTGGCTATTCTCCCCTGGACTCTAACTACCTTTGTGTCTTTCGAGGACTTTGGTGCCCCAAAACCTGACACAATACACAAGCTCAGGCCTTAAACAGTACTGAGGTGGTTGTTCAAGACAAGGCCATGCAACATGGTGTCAAACAGTCAAGAATATCTGTGAGCTATCATTTTCCCACTTTACTTGTGACCTGTTAGTCTAAGAGGAAGTGCTATCAATTTGACATGACTACTTATTGATGAATTCATATTCATCACGTGGATGAATTTCACAAATTCATATTGGCTGCCACTTATTTCCTTCTCATCTTTGGGGCTTAATAATTCATTATGAATTATGGAAAAAACTTTGGATAAATAGGCACCCAGAATACCTTTTTCTTACTCTCCCTGTCTGAAAGAACTGGCGTCACATTCAACTTTTAAAATTTTTCACATTGGTCTTTCCTGTGTTCTCCAAACAATTGCTAGCAAATTTAAGGTGGCCATGATGAAATTGACTCTGGGATAATTAAGAAATGTGTCAAGAAAATGAAAAACATTTGTCCTGCCCTTGTGTTATCCTAGGCAAAGACATTACCCTTTTTAGCTGGTGTTAATTATGCTAGCCAGCTGCTACAGTGGATGCATCTAGTAGAGTTTGATCCAATAAAAGGTACAAAACATTTCAGCTGTCATAGCATCATATATCCTTTTCTTTAGCTTGCTTCCCAATTGTCTAACTTCAGAAGACTTTATCTTCCTGAAGACTATCATTTTACTTTTGCTGCTTCACGTTTTTCTCATCATATGAATTGTGAGTTCTCTCTGTCACAATCGCACCACCCAAGCACTACTGCCCTCAGTATTCTGCAGTGGAATAGTGCCATATCTTATGCACATTCCTCAGACCTTGGTTTCTTACTACTCACACAGAGGAATGTATTGAACATTTGCTCAGGCCCTTTCAAAGTCTGAGAAAATCAGAAACAAACACCACTTGACTGATTGAAACAGGAACTTACAGGAACCCAGAATTAACTACCTGACAATGTCTCCCAGAGACACTACACCTTTCAGGGTTTTAACAAGTTAAGTCATGGTGTGCACCCCCGATTACTGTGTACAACATGTATGGAGGCAGCCTGCAAATGTGAGCAAAACAAAGGAAGTAATGTGGAATAGGCCCCCAACCCACAAACTGAGAAAGGTAAGTTGTGACTTACCTAGTCCTGACTGAGAGGTCTAGTTAAGTCATAGGACTTAAAAGATGTCTGACAAAAATAACGCATCTGATGAAGGCAAAATCTAAAATAAATCTGGCGCTGAATTCAAAGTCCAAACACAAGGGTTCTGCAGCTAAGCTGAATTCAAATTAAAACAAGCCTGATCTTCGCTGAACTTTAAACAGAGTCCCTGCATTTTCATTATTCAATACAACAGTGCCAAGGAAGGTGAATTCCCTGTTGTATTGCTGTCCTTGCTTCAAACAAAGGACAGATACCATCCGACCTGAGAGGATGCCTGGGACCTGTTCAGCAAGTCCAAAAGATCCTTTTGCCGAGGTAGAAAGCAAATGAGCATCTGAGAAACTAAAAAAATTGGAACACAGTCTCTAGGGAAAAAAACCTCAAACTCATAAACCTCAACTCTTTTGGAAGACTGATTCACTTTCAGCTCTTCCCTATTCACTAGCATCAACCAAAAATTTGCTGACCAATGCCTTTACCAACAGTGTGATAGTTAAAGCACATAGATTTCAGGGCCTTAGAAGATTCTGCTACTTAATCACCAAAATTATCCGTTGCTTGAACTTCCAGATTTAATGCTCTGTAGGAGACTCCAGCTGTCTTATTTATCACCATGCACATGCTTTGAGCTCCATTTAGGACATCTGAGCACATGATATCCTTCCTTGCTTTCAAGCTGCTTCTCCTTCCTGAAGAATCTATATCCTTTATGTTAATATTCCAGCCATGTGAATTCTCCCACCAAGTCTCTGTCATTCCAATTCAGCTGTACTTATAATACATTATTAAGATTTTTTGTTTTCCTTGTTTTTTCTTTATCTTTTTCAGTATGATTATTAATAATACTCATGACCTGTTTAGTTTCTTGTTCTTGTGACTTTATTAGGAACAAACATCTATTACCATGTAGTTTTTTACCCTCATGCAAGTTGGTGGTGATTATTTTAGTGTATGAAGTTTTGCCAGATCTCTCCTTAACTCTTAAATTAGAACCATTCTTTCCAGGCTGTTCAAAGATTTTCTTCTTCTTTTACTGTGGGCTCAATATTTTCCCAGCAACTTAGAGAATATCACTGATAGTCAAGGTAAACTAACATCCTCCCAGTGTCACAGGCATAGCTGCATGTTCATTTTCAGGCTGTGGCTTGAGTGTCAAATACGAGGATTTACAGGAGTTCCACCTGAGTGTCTCATTCCCATATCTCTATGCCTGTTCTGCAGATCTTTTTATCTGCCCAGCATTGTTTCCAGCAGTATCTCTGTGACAAGAGAGAATCATACAACAGAAGAGACCAATGAGGTAGATGAATTGCAGAAATAGTGATATTTTGACCTAGATTTCTGGGAAGCAGTATATCTTTAGGGACATTCAGGAGATGTTACCACTACCCTGAATATGATGGGACTTACTTGCCACTAACAATTTTCCCTTTTTGGCAAAGTCTCTGCCTGTCCATGAATCTCATGAATGTGAGATTGATGGTTTCAGCCTTTTCCTCATTATCACTGAGACAGTCTTGTTGTGGTCAGAGCAGGCTTGTTCTCAATGTTAGCAGGTGGCTGCCGTGGGGTCTGACACTTTGCCTGCAAAATGTAAATGACTAGACATTCTCTCCTTCAGTACTGGACATCATCTAATCTAGTTTACACTATCTATTTGTCTAGTTTCTTCAGTGGTGATTGTGTATATCCTGTTTTATGATAACAGATTCATCTCTGCCTGACCACTTGCAGCTCTTTTCCCTGCTTCATAAGAGATTTTAGTAGCAACCACAATCCAAACCAGATGTCTCTTCCTACCCAGCCTTCTTTGGAAGAGAATGTAGGTCACACTCCCTACAAATCTAATGCAGGACCTGAGCCAAGGCATACAGGATCAGGTCCCCATCTGGGCACAGCATTCAGTTTCCTAATTGCCTGCACAAACCAGGATGTTATACGTATAAAGAATTACATTATTTGCTGCACTTCACCAAAGCATAGTAGAAAACCTGTAGTTTCAGGGTGGGAGAGAAAAGGGAGAAGAAGAGCTAGACAGAGGCAGCTTTAAACCATGCATGTGCCTCTGTGGGATGCTTCAAGAGCCTGAGTAACTAAGTTATGGTGCACCCTGAGGAGTTAATCGGCTGCCCTAAAGTCAATGGCAACTGAAAATCTCTGTTTCCAGGCAATGGAAACACTCCCTCCAGTCTCAACACAGCCCCATGCCAGCCAGAAGCTTTTTCCTCAGTTACTGAGCAGGAGGAATGTTACCCTACCTAGATTTTTTAAACTGCTCCTTACACCTCTGTAACTGGAGTACAGGAACCACAGTCCAAGCAAGAATATGTCACTTTTTCCAGCAGAAGAATAACCCTCTCTTTGTCCAAGATAAAATAGTATTTTTTAAAATCATATGACCAGAATATGGCTATCACCTGGCCAAAATGCTGACTGGCCTTGTACCTGCCACCTGAGCAGCACTCTTGACATGTGGCAGCCATGCTTTCAGTCACCAGTCATATGAAAACTGGAGGTGACTGTGCAGTTACCAGAGATAGGGCAGAAAAACTAATGGGGGAAGAGCAGGTCCTCAATCGTTATCTCTTTGAAGTTTTATTACAGCAGAACTTCCTTCTGAATGTTTGAGTGGCTGCAGCAGGAGTACTGCACTTCAGTGGGCCTCTGTCAGACTCCCTCTGATGAACATTAACATGCAGGCTTAGGAAAAGCCTCTCGTCTCCAGAACACACTAGGATCCACTAAACTACCCGAGACTCGCCTCTGCTAAGTGTTGTACATACTGGGGAAGGAAGCCTTTTGTTACAGGTTTTACAGCTATTATTTGCTTTGGGTTTTCTTTTGTTTTCAAAGAAAGGAAAATAAAATGAATTTAACAAGTAGGTTTCAGATCTTTTACAAGATAAATTGACAGGTTTTGTGCAGTGATTCTCATGTTTTCACATTATAGCCCCCATTTAAATTACCCTGTTAGTTCACAGTGTTGGAAAATCTGGTGAATGCATATGGAATCCTTAACTTGCCTCTGCAACTATTTCAAGCATTTAGGAATCCATCAACCAGGAAAGAGAACAGCATATTGCAACTGCCATATGGGCATTAAATGTGACCTTATCAAAGGAAAAGAGAATTAACCATTTTTTACATTCCTTGTGGACAGCAAAATTTTCTTTCAGAATATGAATTGTTTCTAACCATGTTTTGTTTTTAAAAACTCATTACAAGGCAAGGAAATGTCCAGGTTACTAAAAAACCTCAGCAGTTTTATGGTCTTCTCCAACGATTACCTAATACATTTGTCTCATCTGCTTTCCTTGTTGTGTGAAAACACACTAAGGAAATGTGTAAATGTAGTGAATTGTTCCCAACTCTTTTATTCACCTTTCAGCATGCTAGTTCCTTCCCTTGGCATTGATATCATTATGCATTTGTCAAAGACAGACTGTCACTTTAGAGCTTCTATTATGTGCAAGATTTGGCAGCACATTTTACCTTTGGGATTTGCTTATATCCTTTGCATGTTATTGTACTGCTTTGGCATTCAGCAAATTCAGTACACCCACTTCTTTGATGTTCATTCCAGCCCCTAAATGTGGAAACAATGACTGAAATTTTGGATCAAAGCATCCCATAGATGGCAAGCAACATAGTTTTGTGATAATGTACACGAACAGAAAGAAATCCCATAGCTAGAATCCAAGCCTGTAACTGTTCTACAATTTATGTACTCTAACATTCAAGAAAAGGAAGAAGAAGGGGAATAAAGAACATAGAGGTTAAGTCGAATTCATACCAATGGGCAATTTCTTAATATAATTTAAAGAAAACCTTTTTCTTTTTAGTATCAAATGACAATTCTCATAGAAGCATAAGAATTCACATGTAAAGAACAGAATTGAACAAGGAATGACAATGTCTGCCTCACATTTGTTCTAGAATTGAGGAAAAGAACAACCTTCCCATTTTTTTACTGACTCCTAAAAAACAGTAGCAAGCATAAATACAGTAGCCAATTAAGTTAAATGCAAAATTTAACCTCTGATTTAAAATAAAAAAGCAAAAATATTTAAAAGAGCAAATTATTTTCAAAACCAGCAGTCCCATCCATATTTGTAGTGAAAATGAAAATGCTTTGGTCTAGTTGATTTTAAATTAAGTGGCACTGACAAAGAGTCAATCTAAATTCAGCTTTCTCACCGTTCATGTGGGCAGATAAAGGTGTGCAGAGCAACTGAAACATTTGGCTTTACCAGTGTTTTATTTTACATAAACCCAGATTAATTTCGATTAAAATAAAATCTATTCTAAAATGTGCAATGTGTTTGTTTGCGGCAAGGGCACCTGGCAGTGCTGGGACAGCTCCCGGGTGTTTCAGTAACGAACGGGCACAGGGGTTTTGCCCCAGGGGCTGCAGAGTGGCACGGCAGTGACCCCAGACCCACAGGTGCGCGCGGCTGTCCCTGCCCGCCTCCGCCCGCCGGGCAGCTGTCCTGCCAGCCGTGTGCAACACTGCCATCCAGTGGCACCGCTCCCCATTCACAGCTGGACAGCGCACAGCACTGTGTAAAACAAAATAAAATAAATTACCACTTTTCTTCCCCCTGAAACGTACCAGGCTGCCTTCGAGTTAAATGGTAACTACAGAGAAGCAGAGCAACACATCTTGAGTTGCTGTAAAATTTGCTCATTGTATCCATGGGCAGATTTTAGCCATCCAAACCAGCATCGTTTTTGCGTTTGGGGGCTGTGCACGGGCTGGGGCAGTGCCCGTGGAGGGGACAGCGCCGAGCTCCAGGCTGACAGCCTTCTCGAGTATGCAGAACAGCACAGGGCTGGCACTACATCATGCCTTACCCGAAGTGTGTATTCCCCTCTGAAGCAAAACTCTGACTAATCTTGGCATCAATTGCCATTTAGGGCTTCTGGTTTAATCCCACCCTTCCTCCTTTATGGCACTTTCTTTCAAGCTATAGCAACAAATGTACTTTGTACTAAGGTAACACTCTTGATTGCTGCATCTAAAACTCTAATATTCATATGCAAATAAATACCTCCCAGACCAATATATATGTATGCATTTGATATAAAACTACACAGAATAAAGGATCGCCACAGCAATTCATTCACAAGAGCATAAAATAACCCCATTTCTTAAAAAAGTTACATGAAGATGCACAACAGAATTTGTTCATTTGATAATTCCCAGCCTTGCTGTTTCCTTGTTTTGACACAACCTACCAAAGGCCTTTAACTATTTAATTCCCATGCAATAGCTGCTGAGAGATGTGCTTATTATTTTAATTACTTTAAGGATGCATTAAGTAACTCGTAAAGTCTAAATTACTCAGAAAGTCTAAATGACTTGCCTGAGATCATGTCACAAAGCATATACACAGTCAAGTAACAGCTCATGCAGAATTGATCTTTAGCTTCCAATCCAGGCCACTAGCCCACAGCTGGGAGCGTGACTGTCTTTTTTATTCTAAGCAAGAAAGTACAACCCTGCTATTTTAAATATAAGAAAAGCCACAGAGTGTCTTTCAGGAAACAAAGCTGCAAATGGTTAAAGTTTCAGGACTGAGGCATCATCTGCTCAGCAAAACAATCACATCAAACTTTTGCCTACAATGTCTATCATGGAAATAAACCCAATCTCTATCTTATGAGCCCAGATGCTCTGCAGGGCTTGCACCAATGATAAGCAGAATGGACTCACTCGTTCAGACCCTGGCCCAGCAGATCCTGTTGCAGGAGGCAGGCTTGTGAGCAACACTTTGGAGATACATAGGCATGGTTCCTTGCTTAAAGTTGTAACCATGTTCAACCATCATCCCCAAAAGGAGCTTAATGATAAATGACCATGAATATTTTAGTGCCTACTCTAAAGACAGTGGGCTATTTCAGACTTTAGAAGCCACCAGCATGCACTTTGGCAGACAAGCTCTCCTCACATCACATTCAGCCTCTCTATCCCCTCCAGTGCAGGGGAAAGGCCATTTCAGCATCCACAGAAGAATATTTTGGTACCTTCCACTTTCCTCTCCTCAACCTCTGCTCTCCTTTCTTGATCCCCAGTGCCCATGTGCCACCCCTGGCTGGCCTCCCTCCAGTGCCCAGTGGTTCCCTTCCACAGGGCTGACCCACACCTCGCCCCAGCACTATGGCATCCTACCAGCCTGAGGAGCAGGAGACCACCACTGGGAAGCCACACTGGACTCGTCACCACAGCCCCAAGTCCAGACATGTTTTGGCAACTTTCGGTGGGTTTTGCAGTACAGTAAGGAGATTGTCCGTGGTTGTCCGTGTATGTTTGCTTACAACCTTCAGATAACCATGTACTTTAATCTATTACCTAATCTAACATTGCATTACATTGCTTTAGGATACTTTATACTTACAGGCAATGGTTTGATGGGATCATACACAGTAAACCTGTCTGACCAAATCTAGATTTTGGAACGCAGCAGGAAAATTTGTTTTACATGGTCAATTGGTCATTTTTTGTATCTCAGAACTTATCAGACTGTCCATAATAAAACATAAATTCTATGAAGTGGTAGCATGTTTTTTGATTTACTGACAGTTGCTGGTTTGAGTTTTCACAAAAATATTTAGCTATAGGACAGTGTATTAGGCGTATTCTTAAAGGTAAATAACTGCAGCCAATAAAAGTTCAGCGTATAAAGGGTCCCATCTTCTAGGAGTTTTCTGCTCTGAGAATTACTACCAGCATAATCATGGCTCCCTGCACACTAATATTTCCTCTGATACAGTATGATCAATGTTGTGGAAAAACATTTATTATATTTCTTCTAGCTACTTAAAGGCATTACTGAATTATGAGCATCGCAAAACGAATCCACTGTGCATTTTTTCTTTATGTGACGTTTTTACAATCTTCATTTTCTGCTTTGCAGCCACTGAGCTATAGTGATCACAGTATGCACCCTCTTACAACTGACATAGGGGCCAGGAACTCCTTTCTGCTTTATTACATTTGAAATGCACTTCATATGACAACATTCATTCTCATTCTGCATTGGACCCTTATTTAAACAGAGAAGCCATTTTTACTGGACCTGTACTTAAAGGGAGAAGTTATGAAAGAAATTAAAATGAGGGAAGAGGGTTTAAACAGCTGCTTCAAATATGGCTAGTTAACAGAGGTGACAAAGTTTTGACTCAGAAGGGGAAAAAATGCCTCCTTTACACTGTTCTTAAAATGCTAATAATTGCAGAGATTACATTATTTTGAGACCCAGTGCATCACTGGGGATATTTTAACTTCACCGGAACAAGAAATGAATGAGTAAGGAAGGAATAAATGAAAGCTGAGTCAGGAGTAAGATTCAGCTGCATAGGATAAAAAACTTGCAGTCCATCTAATGGCTAGCACTCACAGCAGTTGTAGACTCATTAAAACCTTGTGGTAGGAAGTCAGTTAAAATAAGATGAAAAGAGTAGCAGGTTCATTGAAATGATATTTTCCTTTGGTAGAAGAAAATAGAATGCAACTATTTGGAAAATATGCCTAATAATTCATATGTAAATGTATTATTCTCTATAGGGATGAAAGAATTACTCTCTCTTCCTGCCTTCGATTCAGTGATTCATCCATATCAAAATATAAATAGAAAGAGAGAGTGAGGCAAGAGAGAAATGTATAAGTTTGAGCACTTGAACTTGTGATTTATGGCCTAGAGCTACAGCCAACTTTATTACAAAAATGAGTTCTCCTATTATAACCTTACCCTGGGCTCTCTGGAGATGGGAGGAGGTTGAGCAACATTAGAATATCAAGAGGTGTTCACAAACAATTTCAGTCTCATTCTCACTTCCCTTTCCTCTCTTGCCCTTAATGCATACGTATCATCTGTTGCCTCCTTTCCTGCTCCTTGATGTAGGCAGATCATGGTACTTCTCACTGTCTTCCTGTGGGAATTGGCCATGGCCTCTCATCTGTCATGAGCTCTGGCTGAAAGGTTCCTCTCATGTTTTTCTCTACTCTTGTGTGAAGGACAGTGCAATTCTGAGAGTGACCCTTTTGATACCCCTTGGAATTTGCTAATGATGGTTTTCTGCACACTGCAGCTGGTGAGGAACATTTGACCACCTTCATTGAAGCACTGCACAACACACCAAGTAGGCTTTGATTCCATGAAGTTATTGCATCAATTTCCAGCAACTTTTAAAATAAATACAGATCTGTGCATGTTTCATGGAGATTGTGTGCCCATTTGCATTACTCCAGAACTTTGTCTTTAAATTTTCTAGTGATAATCCTACCTAAGACAAGGTAATACTCTCTAATTGGCATTAGAAACAGAATATTGTTTCACAAATGCAGCCAAAATAGTAGAGCCCACAACAGGTGGTTAGCAAGGGCAGTTGCACCCCTAGTTATGGCCTATCATACAGGAAACCTGAAGTCATCAACAGAGATGACATTTCTTCAAGTGCACAGGGATGCTGCAAGCATTCCTCTAAAGAACTTCACTGTCAGTCATGACAAAACTTCCTGTGGCATGAATGGAAAAGGCACAGAGGGCCCTACTGGCATCTTGGGGGGTCTGCAAGTTACAAAGGAGCTGTGTGTGTAGTATGAGGTGATCAACATCACAGCTACAGGACATGGCCCCTTCCAGTGCCTTAGGTGGTTTCTCTCCAAAACAGTAGTTATTTTGATGGTATGCAAGAGATACAAGACTGACTGTCAGCCAGGTTTTAAAGCATAAATAAGCCATGATCTCATTTGCCTACAGTCTTTACAGGCGACAGTAGCATGTATGAGTGACTGCTATATTTAGGAATGACAAGATGGGAATTATTAATAGCTTAATTGACATTAATGCAATTACCGCTATTCTTATTACAGTTAGTAGAATTATACAGAAAGCACTGACTGAGGCCTCATTTTCCCTAGAGCTACCCAAGGATACGACATTTTCCACCACACCAAATCTAGTCTTTGACATTAGATACTTAGATACAGAGTCATTCCAGTAAATCATTATAAATGCATTATAATAAAGATGTTATGAGCTATTGGATATTAACCCCCAGCCCCTGAAGAGAGATAAATACACTGGTTGCAAGATTTCTGCTTTTGTTTTGCAATGAAAAAGAGTTTTGCCTAAAACTAAAGAACTATAAAATGTTATGCTGATAATTAAAAAACAGACTTCACCTTCTCTGGTCAGATTAAACGTAAACACACCCTCAACATAACAAAGAATATATTCACAGGATATGAAGAACCAAATTTTGGTCCATCACAATCAAGATTTTCATTTATAGATGTGTATTTGTGTGTGTACTGTTTGGAGACAGCTATTGTATTTGCATATGCAAATATCTCCCCTTAAACATCTGATGGTTTCACCTTATCTCCAGGAATTTTGCTTACTTTTAAAATTTTGTTTGTTTGTTTGTTTGTTATTCTTGGTCTTTCTTCAATATGGAAACGCAAGATTTTCCACGCCCAGGACTGCCTAATATTGAACTTTTTACAGGAGTCATGAATCAAATCAGACTCTAGCACAAATGGAAACTGAGAAATGGAAGCATCATAACCATACACTAATTATACTGAAGTAGCACATAGGAGCATTTAGGCACCATGTTAGGCACTGGATGACATAACAAAGCGATGGTGCATTGCTTTCTCCACAAAGAAATTGCACTGTAATACAAGCAAGGTAAACACAAAACACTAATGAATACATGCCAGTCATTTTGAAAACCAAGAAGAGAATTTTTACAGCAGAGCTCATAAAAACCCAAACAGGAATTACAAAATTAATTTTCAAACAAAATATGAAGTTTTCCCAACAAAACATGTTAAACAGAATATCCACATGGTTTCATGCTTTTCTGGGTTTAGTTTTTTCTAATTCCTAAGGAATTTTCTAATTCCTTAAACCCAGTTGGTTGCAATTTTGTGGAAGTCTAAAGTCCACTGCAATAAACATTGTAATATGTAATTTTCATATATACACATATGTCTGTATGTTGGTATGCACATGCATAGAGGAAGGCTTTCTTGTCTTCTCTTTTCTTATTACCTCCTGACAGAAACCTGTAGGCACATAGATTATAAACTTTTAAAAGTCATATATCATTGTGGTGCATTCCGTTTTTAGTGAGTCTTTCTTGGAGGTGACTGAGAATAAATTCAGCTTGAACTAGTCCCCGAAAGAGATCTGTCTCTGGTATAACTGACTGCTCAGCTGTGGTAGTTTGTCAGCTTTCAGGCCAGGGTTCATGTGCCTTATCTGTCCTGGCTATGCTCCTGATCACAGCTCACCCTCCCAGAGAGAACAGCTCCCATAATAAAGAATGAATTAAAAATGAAGCTTTAGCACCAACCAGGCACTTCTTATCTTGTAAAGTCTTAAGTCAGGTACTTCATTATACTACAGCTCTTCTAAAACAAACACAGATCTGGCATCTGGTGAAAACACTTCCTGGGAAGGTTTTATCTCTTTTAAAGAGAAACTCGAGACAAGACTATAGGATATAATTTACTGTTTTAATCGAATTCTCAGTTTGCAATATGCATTGCATATTTTTGGAGGATAACATTTAAGCATTTGCAAAGTCCCTGTATTTTTTACAGAAAATATTTACTTGTGATTACCAAATCATTAATCACTGAGGCTTATCAGCTCTGGGGGTAAAATAATCAGGACAGTAGTGGATGTCTTGCCTATTGATCTCTCCAAACCAAAGCTGGAGGCCTACAGAGAAGATCCCATGGCCCAGTAAAAGATGTGAGACAATTTCAAGAGAGGTGAAATTTCACTGTCTGTAGAAATAAACAGATGACCTAATGGCCTTTTTCAGCTTTCAAGGCTAGCGCCATTTAGATTTATAATATGCACAGGTTTTAGAGAAGAAAATATTTAAGTCTGTGTTATTCACTTCATTGTTTCACATCACAGAGCAAATAAAAAAAAGACAAAAATAACACTACTCAGGTACTATCTTAATTAGCTGAGATCCAACACTATGAATCCCCATTCTTCTCTCAGAGGAGAAAACAGGAGCTTCTGCAGTATCAGGGGGCTGCAGTTATGGGGCAGTCTGAACTTCCCTACCCTAACTAGTTTGTAAGGCTGAGGCTCAACTCATTGAATTAAAATCTAGCTTTGGAAGATACATCTGGTATTAAAGGTGTAACATAGCTCAGAAGACATGGATACATTTCTTGGCTCTGCTTCAGATTTCTTGTGCAATGATTAGTATATGGAATTATTTTTATAAGTAACTTGGCTTAAGAGAACAGGATTCTTCAGTCTTTATCCAGATGACCAGTTGGCTCTGCTTCACAGTCCCTTTTGGAAAAAGCTGCAGCAGCTAAAGAAATCACGGTTCTAGAAATTATTGAAACTACAACCCACCCACTCTCTGAAGAATGTGTGGAGTCTGCTCAAGAGGCACAGAGAGGTGGTGTGTAAATTTCCCAGCTGCTGAAATTCATTGTCATATATATTAATATATTTTTTTATAAAAGTTAATTAAAGTGAATAAAGCAGGCTGTGAACAATGGCAAATGATGGCTTTGATTCACAATCCTACTTGGACTTGGCTGCAGAAGCAGAAGTTACTGCCCCTCTTTGGCAGTTACTCAGTCACTGCAGCTAAAATGGTGAAAGATGACCAGCGTGTGGTTTTCAGGTTATAATCTAATGCTGATTTTCAGACAGCCGTGGAACTGTCATTACCAAATGTCTGTGCAGTGAGTGACTGAATATTCTAGATAAAAGTGAAAGCTGACAGGCAAAATGAAAGAGAATATACATAATGGATATATTTTAAGGTTAGCTTGATGGCACCTTTTCAAGAACAGAGAATGGAGGGAAATAACAGCCTAAAGCTTGTCACCTCACCTGAGGATCAGCCACCAACAGCCAAAGACATGCAAGTCACAGGAATGATATCTAATGTATTTCTGACAACAGCTGCATGGCTAAGGTACAGCAGACCCACAAGCCAAAGCCAAGAGTGAATAGGTTATTGGACACTACCTGTAGATTTATTCATAATTTTGTTTAAGAAGGTCAAACCCTGCTGTTGTGGAAGCCATTCTGACAGCTCAGCTTTAAACACAAGCTGGAAAGGGGCAGAAGAAATTCCTTTTCTGCTACTATCACAAAATAATAAGCATCCTTTCCCAGCTCCTAGGATAAAGGACGATCCCTGAGCATCACCTTAGGAGACACATTCATACTTCTGAGGATTGTTCAGGCTATCTATGCTGTGAATTGCTTGACTGGAGACTGTCCTACTGTTACTTTTTTTAATAGTCTCAGTCCCATTTGAGGCTTCTCAGACTTATAATAATACTAGGTTAATGGACTGCTTTGCATACTAAAGAATAAACCTTACTGTGCATTTTTATAGGATTTCAAACTTTTATATATGGTTTCACCAGCATGTATAGAATCAAAATTGTCCTTCTTAAAACAGGTTAAATGAAAAGTAGGGCAGAGAGGAAGGGACTACTTCTAACCAGTGTTGATTACATCAGCTTCAGTTTTATCACTGTTCCCTGTTTTGTTTTATTGGCATGTCAAGGCATTGCTCACACCCAACCTTTTATGAAATGACACCCTGCTGCTGCACCAGGCTTTTCCTGCAAACAAAGTGACTTTCATACAAGCTCCCTCTCAACTTCAAAAGTAAAAAAATTTTTGTAGTTATTAATGATCCATTTCTTGTGACTATCCATGGGTGAAGGGCATTTGCCTCACTCACATCTCTAATAGCAAATAATTAATGAGGTGTTGGAAATTAACAACAATTAACAATGCCTGGGAACAACAGCAGAAGGTGTTTGATCCTCTTTAGATGGAATTGAGAGAATTTGTTTCTCAGGCTTGTGCCTGCAAGGAGGGAGAGCTGGAGGGGGATTTCTAATGCGATCCTCCTTCGTCTACATTAGCTCGTTGAAAGTCATTACAGGGACTTGTCAAGTTGAAAAGAGAACAGGAAGTCCTGTGTCTCTGTGGTACAGGTGTAGCAATTCCAGCTGCCACAGGGACATGGAACTTGAAGTTCACAGCCTTCAAAAAGACAAATCAGAACTTTCTAAGTGGGATCATAAACCCATTAAAAAAAATTTACCAGTAACTACATAATTTCTGTAGTAAATACAAAATTCTGGTATTTTATATGCAAGTATTCATGGTGACATCATGGTTGCAGAAGGTCTGCATGTCTTTTGAGAGGATAGATATGCTTATGGAAGATGTTGTGCCACTGCTCAGGCAATACAGGAAGAATATTCTGGGAATATTCACTGCAGCCTTCTTTTGTCCTTTTGGTCTTGCCCAGGCATAGACATGATACTTGATCTAATGTAGTACAGTCAGTCCATTTCCTCTTATGGTATATGCAAATAAATCACTTTAATAAACAGGCTAAATAGTCATAAAAATGTGCAAGATAGTCATAAGCACACATAGGAAGAAGAACAACCCTATTCCCCTCTAAGTGATATATTTACCATCTTCCACAGATATTAAAAGATGAAGAAATTCAGTTATGTTTTTCTCCAGCTGCTCATGCTCCACTCAATACAGCAAACAGGAAAATAAAAATTTCAAGATAAGCAGGCAAGTCCCCACTGTAATTCCTCACCATGATTTTGCTGGAAAATCTGCTATAATTGAACTGAAGAACGTAACTGTGTCTGTTTACTCTCCCTCTAAATTTGAACAACCAGCTGTGGAAACAACTAGGGCTGACCTTTTCCCTTATTGGAGAGCAAAAGAAGTTTAGAAATTGTTCAGGAACCTCTCCAAAACACACAAAGTTTCTTCAGCCTTCTAGTTTGGAATCCTTCACTTTAGCCTCTGGGATGTTATTTAAAATATTGCCCAGTGCCCACAAAAAATCCACATCATACAGCAAGAAAACAGAGGAAAAATCCTTTCATCTGAATGAGTGAAATGAAATAACATTTCAATCTCTTGATTTAAATAGGAAATTGGGAGTGTCTCATTTCTAAGAATGAAATTATACAGTAGAACTGAATGATAATGGTACATCTCACTCTGCCTCTCACCTTTACCCAGGTGAAAAGAAAACCCTTTAACAAATAATACTCTCAATGTAAAATATCAATTTTCTCCTAGCATGAGTTCAATCAATTATCCCAATTTACAAGTTATTTGTGTATCATCCCCAAATTTCCACATTTTTGGAATATGGTGTTACTACTGGCACTTGTATACTCAATGGGGAATTTTACATAGGATAAGAAGAAACAATATCTCTATTTGCACATGTTTAATGTTGGAGGTTTAAGACACTGGCTCCACAAGTATTTTTTTCTGTTCTCTTTCTGTTTAGTGTGATGCAAAGACTAGAGTTCATAATTCAATTTTCAAATGCAAATTCCATAGTCAGGAAATGTAATAGAATGTACATCAACTGTTTTTTTGCCTTTGGTTTCACACTGTGGAGGAGATTTCTTGTACTGCGGATCTGATGATCAGTAAAAGAATGAATGTACACATCATTTCTTAGTATTATACTCACAACCTTATATTTCAATCAGGCACTACAAGGTTCTACAATTTATTACCTATATTACTTAGATTTGTGATGGGAAAACCTTAAAGTAACATTGCAAATACTTTGGCAGGATAAAAAGTATGCATAGAATGCATATTCTGCAATACATGAAATGCTAATTTAAAACATTAGTTTGTTTGTAGCACAAACTCAGACAAAGTATGGTGGATGTTATTCCATCTTTTTTCTCCAGAGCTACTTAACATGAAAAACACAAAATTAGAAGAGCATAACAGAATATAAAATTCAGAGACCAGGTATGTAACTGTAGGAGTCATACTTACTTACTTACTTACATTTGTACTTACTATCTGTAAAGCGTAAGATGGGGAAAGACTGAAGAATGTTTACAGAGATAAAGCAGATACAAGAAACTTCGGATGCTTCTGTGTGAGGTTAAGCCTCCACTTTTCAGGTCAACTGCTGTGTACAAATTTGTCATTCAGTGCATTGTGACTAAGTGATGGGAGCTCTATTTCATTTATATCTACAGGCAAGGGTCAAACACCGTATGCCCAAACTGATAGCAGACATTTTCAGCTGAGCAAACCAGGTAGAGAAGGAATGCACTTCAACTGTTTTTAGCATCCCATTGGCTTTATCTGTTCTTCTAGGCATGACAGCATGCATGGTATTTATGGCTTGAAAGAATTTCCATCTGTAAGTTTATTACCTTGTAAAAATCAGTGAGAAAATTACTCAGATATACCAAAACCAACTTACAACAGGACTGATAGATTTTATTCTCACTTGGTACACCAGAAAACCTATTAGCATGTTGTTATTTAAAGGTTTCATTATTAGAGCTCCTCTGTGTTTCAGAAGAGCCAAACTGCCTCAGCTCTGCAGGTCCAGCTACTACTTTACTCTGCCTCCAAGGTCATAAGCAGATGCCTGTGGAAGAATAAGAGGGGAGACATCCTTCCCTGTCTTATATTCCAGCCTCTTTCTATTTTCACCTTGGGGACATTCTGAAGCAGTGGTCATTCTTACACATTTACAAACCATCAGTGAAACTCTCCACCCCCATTTTTAGCCACTGTACACTGTTAGTATCTACAAGATGCTTTGCCAACAATTTACAAAGATCTGCTATCCACAGCATAAAGAATACCCCATACTTTGGTTTCTGCTATAGCATACTATTGTCCTGCTACTCCTATCAGAGTTTTCTTAGCTGTATCACACAAAGCCTGAGTGTGCAGTCTTCCTTCATGCAGCTGACTCCCAACACTGCAGTTTTGGGAGCTGAGTAGTTTCCCCTGCATATGTCACCTAACCAGCATACTTCTCTGATAGCTCTTTGCTGCAGAAGACCAAGTATATAAAGTTGTAAACTACATTATTGGGCTGAATGGAATCATAGAATGATTTTGGTTGAAAAAGACCTCTAAAATCACCAAGTTCAACTATTAACCTGCACGATCAGGAGCAACTGGCACTATAGGATTAGCTTTATCCTCAACTGATGAGCTTTTATGCAAAGCTAAGTGCATTGCTAGGTTTTAAATAGAGAACAAAGACCCACATGATAGATCTTGATATATAGCAGAAAAGATTACATATAAGGAGAGGACATTAAATTAAACATACAAATATGTGACTCTGGAAGTAAATGCAAATAATATGAATATAGACCTTGACTTTATAGAAACCCTTCCTCCTTTCCTTCATTTTAGAGAACCCAAACCATCTATTTCCAGAGCAACTATCCAAACAACCTCTTCCAGAACTCCTAGAGAAAATTACACTTCACCATATCATATTGCCTTAAAACATGAATGATGCACAGAGCTCAGGTATAGATTATTCACAGTAAGGGTTACAGCCCTACTTGCATAATGCAATCATACTGGTAGCAGGGTGTTCTCTAAGTGTCAAAATTACCTATAAATTACAAGATAAGTTAAAAACTATTTGAATGTTAAACTGGCACAAGAATAGAAAGCAAATTTACAAGGGGGAAAGAAAATATTTTAAAGCGCTTTTGCTCACTCTTCAGCAAACCATGCAGTGGCACAGTCTTCCTTTTCCACTTCAACTGGAACTGTGTCCCAATCAAGAGACATCCTTTCCTTTCTAGAGAATTGAACAAGTAAATGAAAAGTAAATGGACAAGTAAGTTCAAAACATGTTAATTCACTTCCTTCATTAACTAGTTAGGAAAATGTTATCTAAGTTTTGTTTATTGCCTTATCACCCACTGAGACCTACATAAGATCCCTCAGTTAAATGTATTCTTACACAGCAGTGCAGTCCTCCCAGGTAAAACACTCTGCAGAAAGCAGGTAAATATAAGATAATATTCTGGGTATCATACTGGAAATGGTACAAAGCCATCTGTTAGTAAACCATCTGATAGTATTGATGATGTCATTCACAATAAAAAAGAAATGAGAGGATTGTCAACAAAGTCATAAAATGAAATTATACTTCCCCAATGTGAAGCAGAATCTAATTGCACACATTCCTTGTTTGTGTGTGCCCTCCCCATCGCAGCTGTTTGCCTACCTTCTCTTGCAGATGGTTCAAATAATTTTGTCTCCTCCAAGGCTTCTTCTATTCTTGCTCACCCCATATCACCCCTTTTCATTCCAGACTTTTATTTTAAGGATACTGAAACTATTGCACACTCTGCACAACCAGAATGTGTTCTCAAAGCTTATACGGGGTGCAAGAATGAGCTTGCAAGAGCCAAAATTTGGGACAGAAGTACTACCTCAAACTGAAATCTTACACTTACTTGACAAGTAGGACAGTGTAAGGTCAGGATTTGAGGATCAAAGCACCATTATTGAAACCTTCCTTCTCTTCCTCAATCCCAGTGCTCATAGGTTAGGATATTTATTCAATGATGCACAGGACAGGAGCCCCAGATACACACACATATGTAAACATGGGCAGAGTCAGTCAATGCCTTAAGTGTAACTCCACATGAATGTCAGAAAAAGTTCACAAGTTCCATCAGAAGGATAAAACAGAATTCTTCTGCTTTTTTCCATAGAGATATTATTGGAAAGGTTTACAGCAAATTAAATATCATATTTGGCATAATATTTTAACCAGCAATGATATATCTCTGTGTTTCCTACCAAAAATGTTTTTCTTTTTACTATTACTTGGAAGATTCTAAAGGAAAAAAAAGGACTAACAAGAACTTCATGGAAGGACAAGGGTGGCGTTTTTAAAATTTATGAGAAAAACTTATAGTAGCTTGCAAATTACAGTACAAATGTTTATTCCCCAAAGGCACATTGGTCAAAAAGGAAGGCAAACCACTACCTTGCACTGATTTAAGCCCTTTAGTATATCACCATTCCAACTGTTTCATTTGTTAGGAGAGTTTGCAGCAATAACTTGCTTTAGGAATGTAATCCTGGTATATAAATATTGTCTGAATGCTTCCAAGAGGAATCGGTTTTACTGCCATTTCATATCAGACTGGGACTGGACAGGTTTGCAAAATGTAAAGTTACTACATAGTAACTTCAAGCTGTACTAAGCAAAGATAAAACAATCACTAGCTCAGTGGGTCTGATGGTTTTATACACAAATTTAAGTTCACGAAGGATATGAATCCAAAGTAAAAATTTCTATTGAATTATTTTGCTACTGGAAAAACCCTGCCTAAATAATTAATCAAAAAACCAATAGTAATGTTAAGCAGATACACAAAACTAGATTAAAGGCCAAATTTTCAACTAAGTTTGGTCTCCATATTGATATCATTATAGTTCAGCAAATTGACACTGGAATCTGGGGAAAAACTAGGCCACACAGAGCTGTAATATGGTAGGGCACTTAAACACCATGTAAATTTTTATAATAAGCCGTCTGCTTTTTGATCAGGAAATACTGTATCCATTAGTAAAGATCTGAGTAAATACTAGACTTCAGAAATGCTAGCAGTGCATTCAGATGCACACCATAATCTCATACTAAGGCTGTTCTTACCACTACTACTGATTTCTTCCTGTATTAAGCAAGAGATTGTAACTGCAAAAAAATACCATTGCTCTTAAATATATTGTGCACACACCACAAGATTAATATTTAAACTCTCAGTCATGATTCATATACCAGATCAGAAAAGATTTTCACAACAATCAATACCAACTTATTTACAGTGAACTAAGCACTGGCAGGGTCTTGCATTAGGAGCAAGCCTAAGCAAAGTTAACTCTTCAAAAAGGGTTCAAAGTAAGGCATCTGTGTGCCATCTATGTCAGGGTGCTAAGGAATTCTGAATTCTCTTGAATATTCTAAGCAACAGAGGATGTTCTCAAGGCGGGAAGGATGAAGTACATTCATTCTCCATGAATGGGAGCTCTCCATGACTGAGGAACTGATTAGACAACAAAGAGAAATGAGAGAGCATCCTTGCACCTATCAAAGAGAAAACACCAATTCAATGTCACCTGTCTGCCTCCCACTACCTAAGAGCAAAGCTATTTACTGCAACTGAAGTGTAGTCTTCCTTCTAAGTTACTTGCACTGCATGCTGCATTGTGCAATGTGATTTGGATAGTTCACAGAAAAGCAGGTGACAAGAGGATCAGCCTACGTTGGATAAGATAGCTGGGGAAAATGGCATTTCCTGAACCTCCTTTTTAAAGGAAAAAAGGAGAGAGATAGGCAAGTTAGGTATCTCTCTTTGGTGTAATTTAAAATACTTCCTTATCACTAATATGAATTAAATAAATGTTTATTCTAATTTATGAACACCTGCTTGACATCAACAGAACTGACACACCCCTCCAATTACTTTTCTTATACGATGGCATATTTATTTCACTCTGATGAGATGAGGCTTTTCTAATTTCCTGTATAACCACCCCCAGCTCTCTGTATATCTCCCATTAAATTGTGAACAGCCTTCACACATATTTTTAGATGTTTGAAAACGGCAGGAAGAGCTTTTTGATGTTTTAGAACATGTTCAGTCCCAGTGCCTCAATATTGTTTGCTTGCTAACTCCTCAAGCTTATGTCATCCATATGAATGGACTTCAGGCTTTTGAGAAAGTTTACTATATCACTACCATCTGCCTAAACTGCTGCAGTCAGAGGTCTTTCCCTCTAATGTCAATGCCACTTTGAAAACAAAGTTGCAGGACTCCTCCGTGGCTTGGAACATATTTAGAAGTCAATGCCTTATTTTCTATGATTAGTCTGTAACAATGTCAAGTGTGAAATTTAAATTAATGAGTGCTTCACTTATTGAAATGACTTCAGCACTTTTGCTACTTTCATTGATTTCTATTTACTTTGGCAACCACAAATATGAAGAACATATTTTTAGATGTGACTAAACAGACTAATAATATGCTAGTATAGATGCACCTACTGATTGAACATTACACTTAACTCTAAGCTTATTTTGAAAAATTAACATAATAGGAGAAATATATTATTTATAAAGCGCTGTTCATTTCCTGCACTTCAGACAGTGTCACCTTTAAGTTATTTTCTTACCACTCTTTCCACACTAATGATTGGACTACACTAAAGCAGTAAATATGGTATCAACATTACCCCTCCATATAATCAATTTAAATTTTAACTAATATATTCATCATCCAGTAAATACCATCACAACAGCAGATAAAGCTGTAGCTAACCTTCAGAGTATTTTAGCCTCCTGGTAGTGGCCAATTTTAAGGAAGAAGCTGTATTTAATTCATAAGAGGTAAAGAAAAATCTTTCATTCCTGTCTGTCCTTCCCCACACATCAAATGGTAATTTATTTTTTTGTTGGAAATCTTAAAACATTTGTTTTTCTTGCTAGCATCTGAAAGAGTGCTAATCAGTGGAAAAAGCTAAAGGGATAGTTTTTTAGAAGAGGAAGACAAGGCCATGGTTCTGTGCTGATAGATTTGTTCATGTTTTTTAATTTTTGTATTATTTTATATGCAAATATGGATTTTAAAAAGTCAAAAAAACATAAAATAATACTGAGGGCTTGAACTTTGTAACTTTCCCTCTGTTTTATACCCAGATACTGCAAGTCCTTAGATTTCCCTAAGGAGATGTACTTAAACAGATCCTCGAAAAATCAGTTATTCAGTCTCTCCAAATATCTGTCTACTAAGTAAGAGAAAGTTGGATAATGACCAGAGTGCCTGTGACTCTAAACTTGAAGCCACTTGCTCCTATAGAATTACATGTGCAAATTCTTCAGACATCACTGGAAAATGAAGGGTGCAGCATCATGTATAGTGTAGAAACTTCAACATGGCAGCCTGTTGATGCAGGAGATTTATGAATCCTTTCATAGATGGAAGACTGTGCTAGCATACTGCTACTTGCTGCATTATAACTTTGAAGATAAAATTACCTCTTTTCTTTCTTTTGTTTCCATTTTGAAGGAAAACCTGCTGCTCCTGGAGACTTGCCCCTGGGACACCTGACCAGTAAATAAAACAGTTGTGGAAATGGAAAGGTCTCAATCTTTGTAACTTTGTAACTTCTGTATCTCAGCTTCTCTTTCTTGCTTCATTAATTTCTATCAATTTAGTTGACCAAAGCCTTCATTTTTGGAAAGGACCAAATCTGAAATACTTCCTATTTAAATTCCATAATGAGACTCCTTACCCCAGACCCTACCTGTGATCCAAATCCGTCTGTTACTGTCTGGTAGAATTCTGCAGGATGATACCACTGTATGAGGGTGTTTAACACAGCAAGTCACTTTTTAAAATGTCATTTTTTTAGAGCAAAAAAGCTATTTATTACTTCAGAAAAAATTGTTTCTGTAGCTATGATTGCACAAGAAAAATGGTGTGCTCTTATCAGAATAGATGACAGTTCTTTTCCGTGTAGAAAAGGCTTCTAAGAGCAGATGACAGAGACAAAATTAGAATTTTTCTAGCAAGCATCCCATACATGCACATCTGCAAAGTGTTCCTGCTTCCTTCTCTGCAACCACTACTATACATGAATGTTTCTCCTGAAATTAGAAAAGCATGTGAATCAATTTTGGCTTCATGGTTGCACCTTAGTCTGACTAAGCAATTACAGATGAACTGCAGAAGGCTCACAGATCCTTTTATTTACTCAAAGATCCCCAAAGTTCCAAGGAAAATGTTAAACCTTTCTTGATGTTTGAATCCAGATTGGAATATCTTAGTTTTCTATCATGTATGAAGACATTCTGAGGCTCTACAAAAATTCTGAATTAATATGCATTTACAGTGGCCTTTTTAATGAATAGAAGGATGTGTCTGAGCCTATTAACAGGGCCAAAAGACACTGAAGCCAGTCACTAAAGCTGAGATTTAGGAAGGTTATAGAAAAAGATGTGAAGACTGACAAAAGCTCTTTAATGAGCTTGCAAAGAATTCTGGAATCCCTGTTTGTGGACAGACCAAAGAAAAGTCAGATTCAAGTCTGCTTTTTCAATTAATTTCATTTGTAAAGGTAACACTATCTTTTTGTCATTGATCTCCAAAGTCAATATCAGAAAAACAGTCAAAGGAACTCACTCAATTGAAAAAAGCAAGTAAAATCAACCATGCACTGTCAGAAGAACAGTCCATTTTAATGAAAAGAGTGAGTGAGACAGAATTTCCCAAATTTGTTTCGCCTGTTATGTTTGATAACAAAGCCAGGTATGTTGCCTAATACACCATGCTGTCTCCTCTACCCCTGCTGCTCTCTCCTGTGGTCAACTGTGAGTTTTATGACAAGATTACAGTGAGAGTATTGTATAATGAAAAGAGTATCTAGGAGGGCAAGAGCTTTTCTGATGAAAGTGCAGAGAAACTCATCTACCTACATGCTCAAAACACAGAGAAGAAATAAAGCAAGGACTGATTCAGGGGGAAAAATCAGCCTGTACTCGTGTGTAGGTTTGCTTTACATGTGGTGCTACACCTATACTGGGAGGAACCAGCAGTTCTTGGAAAAAAGCTCTCTTCTGAGTTCTGTCAGTTATTCTGGCACAATGAAAACACAGCTAAACCAGAAGCCAAGGCTCATTGGGGTGTCAGGACATCTTGCTGCTGGTTTTAATGAGATGCCCTGTGAATTCAATTCATCAGCATCCCAGTGACCCAAGAACAGTCGTCACTAGGTCCTTTCCGTGCTTTCTGACTCTGTCATAGTAATAACAGGGAATACATACGAGTTTTGAGAGCACTATGGCAGATGGCACTGACATACAGACAATTGTGATTTTTTTACCTTAGACCATCAAAACACAAGAATCCGTAATTCCTAGAGATAGAAGAGATACTGCAACTGCTCAAACTCCACCAATATTTTTACCCCTTTCACTCTGCTACTTGTTTGAAAATATTTACATTGATTGCTGCATTAAATAATTGTTTTGCCCCACACAATGCAGTGTTTTGCATATTTGCTGATGTTTCCCTAAAAGCACTGGGGGAATGAATCATTACTGAAACAATTTACTTTCAGTTAGTGCATGAATGCCTTCCCATGATGCTTTGATGCTTTGTTTGTCCTCCTATAAAAATTATTTATGACCCACGTGTGATCTTTTAAATCAGAATACTTATTCAGAAATCAAAGCTCCAGCATGTTAATGCAAGTAGAAGCCCTGACTAATTTTTCAAAGCCACGTTGAATATTCAAAAGCTAGGACTGAAGGAAAGGAGTTAACATTAATTAATATTTGAAGCAGTAAAATAAAAGCAACAGTGAAGCTAATTTTGCAGGACAATTAATCATGAGTCTTGCTAATTACACATGGGATTTTGCAAATGATTTTTTTCTCAGGTAGCAGAGTAAAAATGATAATCCACTACCCATCAAAATCATTGGCTCCTCACCAATGTCCCCAGCAAGAGCAATTAGTGGGAACAGCAGAGCCCTAGTAATTGCATGTCAAGAGAAGAGAATGTTAGAATTTTAATTGCTCCAAATAAAGACCACTTGCTCATACATACACCTGACTGTCCAAAACTAGTCTGCAAGCTGGAGCAAGTATGTAACCACTTCCAGGTGTCTGCACAAAAATAACTCTGTGGGAGAAGCACTCTAAGCAACACACGCAGTTTCTGGAAGAAAAATATCAATATACACTTATATTCTGAACTGCAGTGTCATCACTTGACTGTAAGAACTGGGAAAAAAATATATCACCCACTTGGGAAAAATGTGCATATTCTTTATATTTGCCAAATATTTATTGCCGACATTTTTTGAAGAACTTTAACTATCTTCAGGGTGCCAAGGGCTTCAAATTTACTGAATTTTAGGATCACCAATAAAATGTTTTTAACAAGACATCTCAAGAGGGCATAAAATAAAAAATTACCATATTCATGAGAGCAAGCCTGTAAGATTGCAATGCTATAAACTGGATGTCTATAATTTGCTTGTGGTTTTCTTAATTAAAAAAAAAAAAACCAACAACCCAAACAACTAGTAATTAGGGACTCCAGTTCCATTTTTGTACTTTATCCCAATCAGTGACATGATACTATTACTTTTTTGTTTAATATACCTACACATGGATGCACACAATTGCAAATAATCAATAATATTTAAGTATGTGTCCAAGATCTAAATGATGATGGATATATTTAAATATTGCTTTCCGGGAAATTATTACTTTACTGGTCATGTAGTAACTTTAAAAATGTTTAGGTTAAAAGAAACGCCTGCTTTTTTCTCCATTTCTCTTTAAGGTGTTTACCATTTGCTCTCATTTTCAAACAAAATGACTGAACTGCCTTCCAAGTACCACTACCTCCTATTGTCTTTTGCACTCTCCTTCCACTTACATATACACCATATAGAGGTACTAAACCACTTACTTTCTGCTGCTAGCTTTGTTAAGCATTAAACCAAGAGTAGTAGCCTTAACTTGTCTAAATATATTCTTTGCATGTTCAAAATCACTGTACACTGTTTATTACACCGTGACTGCCTGGGAGAAAAAAAGCAGGTCATGCAGAGTGCTGCTTCCTTTCCTGAATTACCAGCAGATCACAGGTGTTTATCAGACTCCCGGAGGTGATTCAGGTAATAAACACCAGGATGGCAGTTTAAATGGTTAGAAGCTTTTCCATCAAATGCAGTCCTTGCAGTCCTATCGTTTTGCATATATTGCTCACAAATGGCAAATTATTTATGCAGCCTCCTTAAGTGGTTCCTTATGGTTTTTACTTTATTTTTCCAAAGCAGGAACCTTTTGAAGATGTGTGTTCTCATGACAAGGCAAACTATCATTCCATCTGTAAGTCTGACTCATTTCTTAAAGCTCACTGTAGATATATAATGCCAGTGACCTTGTTTTGCCCTTCTGTTTAGCTCAAATACCTTTTCTAAGAAAGCACCAGTGCCATCACAGAAGTTACTATTCTGTGCTTGTACAACGAGATCAAGAGTAAACTGTAAGCAGCAGAAACTGACTTTTCAATAAGAAAAGATTTTTCAGAGATTTTTTTGTGAAAATTAAATGACAATAGACATTGACTAAGATTGCTACATCAAACAAAAGTTTTAGAAGGATTTGCTGTCAATTAAAATACGACGAGTTTTAGGAAACAAAATGTTTAAACAAAGTTTATTTTTGTCTAAGCTGACAGAGTCAAACTTACATAAATTTATGGTAGTACCAAAAGTGACCGAGACATACCTCTAGTAATTGCCCATTACTTGTTAAGAAATGGAATTCATTTCATGGTGCTGAAACACCCATATTTAATGGCCAAGTTGTGACATGAACCAATGTACCGGTATGCAGATCACCTTCTTGCCTTATTGACAAATAGCTCTGCAATAATTACTTAGAAATTCCTTATATGCAAAGTACATAGCAGGAAAGGATTTATGACTGTACAACATGATTTAGAACCAGGAAAGAAAAAGTCAGGACAATATGAAGTTTCTAAAAATCACAGTTACTGCATCTGTGATGTAATTTCTCTGAATCACTGAAAATTTCATCAGCTATGTCCTCATCTCTTGACATAATACAAATTTAAACAGAACTTGTATGAAATTGAAGGAGCTAGGAAACTCAAAATATCCAATATTAGTTTCTGCTAATTTTCTGCAGTTTCACAGTTAACCTCAAACCCTAGACAACAGATTATGGCTGCATCATATGTGTCAGGTAGGAAATAGAGTATCACCATTTTAATCACAGTGGGTAGGAGTAAAAAAGTATTGACTTTTCTATTTTTTTACAGTATGAAAATTAGTCACACTGAAAACAAGCAATTTGCCCAAGAGAATACAGTAAATCTATAGCAGTTCCAAACCCTGAATTTAAGTCTATCAAGCTCTAAAAGCCTACTAATGTCACAACACACCCTTTATAATCAGTAGTTTTTGCAGTTAAAGGAAAAATTATTCAGAATATTAGCTGTAATGAGAAATGTTGAGTATTGTGCCATCCAGTATGAAATTGAGATTGAACTCCACTCCTTGCCTGTTGCCTGTTAATGGCCTAGGATGCAAGTTCTCTATTCATCTTCTCACGCTATTTCTGATTGTCACTAAGGTAAGCCTGATCTTACCTCACAGGCTGTGAAAAACTTTCACAGCCAATGTTTACGAACTTTAACCAATGTTTACGAACAAAAGGCATGATGGCAGAAAATGTGAGTAGACTGAAAGCAGAAAAGAAAAATTTTCTGGGACTTCAGTTTCAGAATTTCAGACACTTCAGAGGACAATAATTTTCAGAAAAAGGGAAAGTAGTTTTACATTCCAATTCTGTTTTAAAGGAAGAGAAACAATTTCAAAATTAACTCCAAATCACAGGAATGTCGTGTGTGCATTAAAAAGACTAGCTTGCCCAGGGAACTTGTCTTTTTCTAAATATTTTGAAAGAAAAACAAGAAGAATAATTTCACTTCAGTAAGTCATGTCCTAACCAAACCAATGAAGAAATAAGCTGAGGAGAACTACATTTTTAGATCAAAAAAAAATTACGTTGGGTCACTGAAATGAAAAAACAAAGAAATAAAAAGTAAAAAAATCAACCCTCATATAATCTCATTACTTCAAGATACTGATATCATGAAGTCTTACTACAGGTTTTACTCTATTACATCAATCTTGCATCTTTGATAAAAACATAATATCTCAAAACACCTTAAGCAAAGCAATTTGAACAATGGTACTACACATGGTATGCAAATTGCAGGTGGCTTAAATAATACACATACAGTGCAGCTGGCTTTTATCTGGCAAACAGGTGCTAGATTTTGGATTTGCTGACTAGTCACGACATTAATGACTTTTCAGTGAAAAGTGAAATGGGGGCCTGGGGAGTTTTCCATTCATGCTTGTCTAGCTGTTTTGGTTTGTTTTTGTTTTCACAAAAAATTTTCAAAATAATACAATAAATGAGCACATCACAATACCCTTCCTCAGAATATCCTACTCTGTTTTAAAAACTGGCAGTTAATAAGCACCAAACTAATGTGTTTAGATACTAGAGAAAAATATAGATGGTGATGTGGCAGAAGATATTTTAAACATTGCAGTCTGAAGCACCAAGACATATAAAGTGCTGCACATCAGACAAAGTACTCTAAATTTCTAGCTAAGATTTTGGCCCCACATGTTCAAATACACAAGAAGACAGCATCAAAGCATCAAGAGCATGACGTTCTCTTGCTTGGATTTGGAACAATAACAATAAAGTGTAGTCCCTGCATCTGCCCACAGGTAATCTGGCTCTTCAGACAGCTGTGCCCTGCAAACTCTCCAGCACATTATAGAGCCATGTTTTTAAACACTTCAGGGTGGGATGGTTTGTGGGCTTTTTTCCTGCCTGGTTACACAGACTGCATGGAGCACTAGCACTTCCTCCAACCCTACCAGTAAGATACTCGTTACTCTGTCATGCTATGAACTCTGGGGGTTTAAATATTTTGACCCACAGAATGGACATGTGAAACCTGGGTCACAGTTAAAGGCACATTATTATAAACTAAAGATTAATAATTGGTTTGAATATCTAACACTGAGGCACAATCTAAAATCAGACACTGTCAGTAAATTCGCAGCTGAACTATGACCTTCCTCTTTCAGGGGATGCAGCATGTAGAAATGAGTCCTATCAAAACCAACAGCCAGAAAGGACTATCAGAGTAGTAATCTAAACTGAATCAAACACCTGAACAGATATTACAGAGCAGGATCATTAGCTAAATGATGAGACAAAGCTCTTGGGCATCCTACTTATCCTCTCAGTTATAAAGAATGGTAAAAACAGTGCCCTACTGAGTACAAAGCAAGAAGACAACATTGTGTCTTTTGGAACAGGAGAAAAGCTCTGACTGGAAAAGAAACTTGCCTAAGGTTAATACAATTGTCTGGTTTCAGGTACTTTACACTTCCTCTCCAATACATCACTGCAAACTTGCACAAAACGCCAACACATTAGCACAGTAATCCTGCCTACTCATTAATTATGCCATCAGTCACCCATCCTAAACATGCTGCAGCTGAAAAGAAACTGCAAGATGCATTTTCTTTTTCTCAAGGCTCTTTACCTTGGCCCTGTGTCTGTTTTAAGTTTCCATACACGTTCCTCCTCTCCTACAGACTTTGACCTATTTAGCCTGTTATTTGGCAATTGTTCAAAAACAGAAATCTAAAAAATACACAGTTTAGGAGCAAAAGAGAGACAGGGAAATAATCCCATCTCCCAGAATCAACAGGAGGCTGATATGAGATCCAGAAGTTCCTTCCCACCAGACAGATCAATGAACAATTATCTATAAAGCATAAGGCTAGGCAGCAGGGTTCAACACTGTCCAGAATTATTTACTTCTCTTGTGATTTTAAAAACTATTGTCCTTGCCCTTTAATGGGAAATATATGTATGGAGGGGCCGTGAAAGTTGAAAATTCATTAGATGAGCTAGGAACAAGCTAATAAAGCAAGCTCCCCGTAACACTGATAAGCTGACTGCCCTCCTGTAGAGAAAACACCTTCATATGACTATGTTCAATCTGCTATTCATCACAGCAAATATTGGTACAGAAAGAATCAATCAGAAGTCCCTTCTCATTAGGGGATAAATACTGCTTATCTCTTGCAGGAATAAGGGGCAACTGTGTGAAGAGTTTGCAAACTCTGTATCCGTGCTGCAAGACGCCCACTCCTGCCAATTTCAACCACAGAACCTACCTCCAAAACCTTTGTGGCCTAATGGTTTTAGTGTCCTCATGCTCTCTGGAACACTGCCTCCAGTCTCCAGTGATGTTTCAAAGGCATTACAGCTGAGAAAACACGGACAGCCATATTAAGAGAGAGGCTACTAAAAGTTGCTTGCATTGCACCAGCAGGAGTTATCTTCAGACTTGCCATGTGGGCCAGGGATGAGGCAATGACCTTTTTTTTATTTAACCACCAACACATGGGTTCATGCTTTCAATAATCCGCTCCACAGCCATGATGGCTAAGATCTGCTATACCCAGGTGTCCTACCAGAGACAGGTGTAACTAGGATTGGCACCAGATGATAGTTAAATAGCAAAAGGAAGCCTAAAACAGTGAAGCCAAAGAGTGTGAGTAGGGAGAATGATAGCTGTGAGCTGCTGCTGGGAAGGAATATGGCATATGACCCTCTAGAGGAATGAATTCAAGAATATGAAGCTCATGTGAGAGCAGCTTGTTCCTTTTGACTGCAGCACAAATAGGAATGTATATGAGCTACAGACCAGGGAGGGCATCTCTGCCTAAGCAAAAAGAAGGGATGTAGACTTATCCCTAGAGACTGTACCATGTCACATACACAGAATCACAGAATATTCTGAGTTGAAAGGGACCCAGGGTGTTCCCTTTGCCAATAGTCTCTCTCTGTGAGGAGAGCAAGAAATTTTCTGATGTTTGACAAGCTTTTACACTTGAAATATTTTTTTAGAATTGTATCAGTAGCGTCTTTCTTCTAGATATGATACTTATTGTAAGACTTTGCAGTTTCCTATTGGTCTTTTCCCACAGTGAATTGCTGTGTGGCAATCTGGGAGATGTTCAGTACAGTTACTTTCTTTCCCAGGAAAGACACTTGTTTCTGGTGTGGAGCTACTGTCAACTCATCATACAAAACCATGAAACTATCCCCCATGTCTGCAATTAGTAGCCCCCTTCTCATCTGCAGAACGAAGTAATCCCTCTAACAGACTACAGTGATGCAATGCAGATTGGAATGACACAGCAGAGTTCAAAGGCATCATCCTCCAACACCTGTGCCACACACACGATGTGCTGGACAGCATTCAACCTGAGCTTGGTGCCAGTGCCAGTTGCACAAGTATGGCATCTGCTCTGAATGTCCCTGCCAGGAAGCTTGACCAGGAGCCAATACTGTTTTCCAAAAAAGGTATTAACTCATGGGTTCACACTCACTTCTCAGAAACAGAGAGTAGACAGAGCAGAAACATGATTTACAAAGTAGATCTAGCAAGTGAACCATCTTAAATCCTATTTTGCTTGCCTACATAATGTAGAAAGCCTCTGTCAAGGCACTAAAGCTCTGTGTGCAAACTCTGTTAGAAAGAGAGATAATTTAGTCTTCATCTGTGTAAAGGTGACTGGAGATAATGGAGCAGGTTGTAATAAATTTCTTTCTTTAATTAATGCCTCTGAATCTCAGAAAGGGGAAGTCTGCTCTGTAATTAGGTATGTGTTAAGCTTTACTCCACATCAGTCAGACTCCACTGCAAAGTAGCATATCCCATTCTAGTCTCGGAAAGGACAGAGTTCACTTTGTACAAATACACCTGCATCTAATGAACATCATTTATTACTAAGCCTGTGATGCAGGTCCAACCATACTTCCTAACACATAACTCTTCACAAAGTGTCCAAAATTAAGCTACCCACAACACCAAAACAGATCGACAGTGTGATATTTTCATGCTTGGAATGCATGGCTGTCCAGTTTTCCCAGGACATATTAAACGGAATATTTGTCAGAGTTGCACCTTGAATTGGTGGCAGGGATGAAGATGGAAGTAAGCAAATGCACTCAAGAAAAAAGGCCATCATGCTCTCTGTAGACACCAACAAACAGGAACAGTGCTTCAACACATCCACAGAGCTTCCTCAATCTTGCTGAAATGTTTCTTCTACTACTCTTCACTACTGTCCTTACAACAGGCTTCCTTTGCTCTTTCCACGACTAATGCAAGACCATCATTCTACTAACTAAAATCAATTCCTTTTGAGATAATTAATATTCAATCGCCTATATTCAAAATATCTCTATAATAAATCAAAGACATGGAAAACTGAATTTAACCTAGACCAACTCTGCCTTCTAACACAGGCTTTCACATGTCTACTTTCAGAAGTTCTTTTCTCACAGTGGTAGCCTGGGGCATTTTTTCCCTATAGCATCCATGGTGCCACTCTAGACATCATCAGACAAAAAGACAAGATGGAAGCTCTTCTAACGCCTTCATTTTGGGCTTTGGAGGTCATTTTTAAATTACAGGAGTAGACCAGTCTGATTCTTAACAAAAATAAAATTTAAATGCCGAGAAAATGGTTTACTGCACTTACCAAATAAGGCCTAACTCCACCTTTTAGTAATAAACTGCATATGTAAGTGCTAAGTATAATTTGCTATTAATAATTTATTATTATTATTTATGTTATTTAATAACAGCATAAGCATGTCCAGGAAAGAGGCAGCACATCCCACCACTGTCTTAAGTGAATAAGTTCCTTCCTCTGCATAAGTATTCCGGCACAGAGGTATATTATGTCAGATGAACTGTCCAGTCCATCTCCACTTTTTCAAGGGAAGGAAGCTTCCAGCTAAAGGAAAGAAGAGTCTTAAAAATGAGATACACAATGGTGGGGACCATAATAGCATCTAAAAGCATTTCCAGTAACACAGAGAAATCTTTATTGCTTTCTGCATGCTTGTTAATTATGTTAATCATGATGAACTTTAATATTATTACCCACTAATAATCTTAAATTGATATCAAGGTAGATGCAATATATATTACTATATGATTTCCACGCTTGTCTGCATGAAGGACAAATGAGGTGAATTTTTTTCATTATGGTTTCTGTTGTATTTTCTTCCTACACCCTGGGTAAAGTCAATCATGTATTGCCATGAAAAGAAATCCATAACTCATACTGTTTTGAGGTCAGCATTTCCTATTTTGGGAATGGACAGGTTCACAAGTATAGACGTAAGATTGCTATATAGCCATGGTAAAAGGACAGCATAGTCACAGATTTGCACACTTAAATTAAAAAAAAATTACCAATGTTAATATTAATTGTATAGAAGTAATTTGAAAATGAAGATTAATTTATCACCTATTTCCAGGCAACAGTTGATATTGGAGTGTTGGAGAAGAAAGTTAACTCATTAAAAGGAACCTGCCAATAAAAATGCTTAGTACTCTTTATATAAAAACTACTTATATTTGTCATCACCAGAGAAGATTGACTCAAAGTCACCCAAAAGTAGAATGTCAAGGAAATCCTTTGAGAACAAAAAACATTGTGAAAGAAAAATAGCATTGCCAGGGGTGGGAAAATGGATAAAGAGATAAAGCAAATTCTGTGATAAGGTACTTTAAAAATAAATAAAGAAAAATACCAACTGCACTGGGATATTTTGCATTGGATTTCTAAGTTTGGTGTAGGACCTGCCTCACAAAAGACCAAAGACATTACCTCTGTATTAGACCTCTGTATTAGCCAATGTGTATGTAGATGCCAGCTGGTCAATTTTGCTCCAGAAGTTTAAGGCTGATTTTCACTCCAAGATATGGACATTTTTATGAGATCCTGAACAGAAGAAATTGGTCTCTCTAACCAGTCTTTTTTTTTTTTCTCACTAAGACAAAGTATGTAATAGTTTTTGTTGTAGCTAAGAGCTTAAATATAGTAATGCCTGAGCTCTGACTGGCTGTCTTTCTGTCAAACAAATCAAAATTAAAATATAGCAACAGTACCAGGAAGGACAAGGTGCCAGAACAGGAAAGGAAAATGCCACTTAAGACAATGGGGCTGATTCTTGCTTGACTTAATACCAATTTTGATCAGGAGTAATTGATGCTGAATTCAGAGAAGTTACTCAAGGGGAGGGAAAGGGATGGAAAACGAGAGAGAATAGCAGTTTTCAGAATTACAGGCCATAAAAGATACCCAGAGCCAAGAAAGAATTCCTTACTGATTTTCTATTGCATTCACATTTGGAAAACAATTTCATTTCTTTCCACAAGACCTTTGCATTTCCAAAGCTTCTTAAAGACAAAATATTTGGTCGAGTGTGTTACATTTGCAATAGTTAGCAGGACAGCCAGTTAGAAATAGCTGTTGCAATGAACCATATCCATTGCAAATAGGGACACGATAAGGAGAGGAAAAAAACTGATCTGCCACATTCCTGTTCCAAAACAGAGGGCACAGTGCTGATCAAATTTTGGTTTGGGTTCATTTTAATCAGCCTGTGGGAATTCACTACACAGACTGTAAGATCCAGCTTTGAGAATTTAGCTCTCCTTTTCTAGGCCTCCATCTCCTGAGAATCCTACCCTCAGTTTCAACCCCTTCGGCGTTCTCTCGAAGCATAGCTGTCTCTGTGGGTCATGGAAAGTTTATATACAATGTTTGCCAAAGACTACTGGCAACCTGAGACTTTCTGTGAGGATTTCACACACACATTTGTAGAGCTCGTCAAGCTCCAAGAGCCATCCCTTGGCTATACTGCACTCACAGCTCACAGTCCTGCTCTGCATTAGCACATCTAAAGCACAAAATACCTCTTCCTGTCCCAAGCCCTGCACTTGGTTGGAGAGGCTGTCTTGGCTCTCTGCATTTCTCTGTCAGTGAATCATGAATGGTATAGGGATATCTGTAACTTCAGCAGAATCTCAATCCTTTTGTACTCGTGTTACTGCTGCTTTTCTATGTCCACTGCTCTCCCTGCCTCTCAGCACCACATATTTTAAACTTGTCTGCACTGATAATGTCACTCTGACTACACAAAGGACTGACAGCTTTTCAGTTACCAAAATAGTGGCTGTTCCATAAATAGTTTTCTGAACTTCTTTGTGTTTGATGCTTCTGTCACAGTGTTTACTGTTCACATTTTGACCATGTTTTTCAGAATTCAAAGATTTCCATAGTATTAGAATGTCTAATACTGACATCTCAAATGTCATCTCAATCTCATCAATCATTTTTATCATTTTAAGGTTTTTCTTAGAATTATTCAAAACCAGTCATGAGCCTTTCAGGACAGGCAGTCATATCTGAGCAAGCAGCAGGTCACTTGCACACTGAAAGCAACTTCCACAGTGGATGCAAACCAAAATCACAAAATGGTGTGAAAAACCCAAAATGTGAACTAGACCAGAAACAAATAACAGCTAACATAGCCACCCAAAACCAAAATGAGAACAGTCATCACCAGACCTTCATCTGTACAGTCTCTGGATACTAAAAACATGTTTGTATTTGGGTGCTAGTGGAGGATTATTTAAATGTATCAACAGGGTAATGCTCTTTTTCAGTCACCCATGTGACAGGATCACAAAAATGATATAGCATTAGAGATTTTTCTCTTTATTCCCAAGGAAGTTACACAGCCTTCCATAGAAAAAAAGATGGGTAGGTAGGGAAAGAAGCCTGTGCTTGAAATGGAAGGAAGAAAGGAATGCAGCATTGTCAGTTCTTCCCTGTAAATTAATTTTATTGTATCTAAATCAAAATGTCAGCACATACTTTATTTTCAGCTACTTTTATATACTGTATATTACACAGCTGTGATTTCATGTTCCATTTCAAAAATACATTCCCACAAGGTGTATTTCTAAATAGCAGAAAATGTCACAATACTTTTACCTGAAGACACAGACAATACTTATGGCCTAATATCTTTTTGAACCATTCCAGTATACAAATTGCTGTACAAATGGTGAAATTTCCCTGGATTTTGTCCATAACATCCAGTACTAATAGAAATTTCAGCAAGAGATCCAAGAAAGCCTGAAATGCTTTCTGGGTTGGTGAAGGAGAGCTTCTTCCCTCTCATCAGATAGTTGTGTCCTAGAATATGAAAATAACCTTCTTTTTTATATATTCTATTTGTACAAATGTAACTTTAAAAACAGCTCTTGAGTGCTGCATTGTTGCTGCTGTTTTTTTAGAAAAGTCTTGGAGGACTCAATCTCTTGTGCCTATGAATTTCCACGAGTCAACTATGCACTGCCATAAGCAGGAGCTCACATATGCATATGGCATTTTGTGAAAGAAGTGATAGGTATGAGATTTCATTTGCATTGTATTTTAAAACCCCATTTAACAATCTATTTCCTCAATAGTTACAACATAGGCCATTAGAGCTATGTATCATACCATGAAAATAAACAATTATATTAATTTTGCAATGTAAATAATGAAGAAAGTGTATATACATGCAATTTTAGGCACATGGAGGCTAGCCATTATGTCTGAAATTTGGTAGCCTGTAGATGCACAGCATTTTTATTGCCAGTATATCAGAGAATGTTGGTCTATGTGATTGACAGGTGACTACATTTATATTTACATTACAGAATGTAGCAGGTTTGTGTAATTATGTTCTCACATCAGATACCAATCCTTTTCAAAGTACTATAATGGCTGCTTTCATGGCAAAGTAATTGATTTGTATTTAAAGCTTTTAAATTAGTCATTCTAAATTAGGTATGAGTTTTTCTTTAAAGGAATGCTGTTGGACACTGAAGGTGCTTTAAACCCAATCTCACCCTTCCATGGAATGACGCATTAATGCAGGGCATGAGGATGTTCCACTGGCTCCAGAGGAATCATTCAGAGAACAAAGGCAAACACAATGGGGGAAATACTAAAGGAGATTATACAGTGCCAACTTTAAAACCTCCATTGAAGTAAAAGACTGTGACATTTAAACTCAAAGGTATTGCAGCACCTGGCTCACTTTGTGTTTAAAAAATACATGTAAAAGCAGTACCTAGCTAACTGAGAAAATTGACCTTACTAATTCAGATGAATTCTGAAGCAAAGCACTACCTGCATTGTGCACCATTACATCTGAAAGCAGAAAAATGCACTCCATCCTAAACGCATGGCCTAGTCCTCTAAACTGTGTTTCTGTAACATCTCAGTACAAAACGGGCAGCATTAAAGTTCAGTAGTCAGTTTCAAAGATTCTTGATTTTATCTATGCCAAAGGCAACATTTCTAGAAGTCAAAAGTTGTCACAGAGATATATCTAATGTAAGGTTTATATTATGCAATGGCTAGACTAAATTTATTAAAACTACCCCTCATATTCCAAAAGAATGCCACTGCATTATGTAGCTACCTTAATGTTCATCCTGTTATATCTCTGGTTGCCATGGCAATATCCTCCTAGGTATTTGTAAGGTCACAAAAGGAAGCGCTAACCCTCTTACTCCCAGAATAACTAATGCAGCTCTGCTACTGGCTTGATGTAAATAGTCTCAGGTGACAGCAAACTGTACATATAGTCAATTACAACTGCTCAAAGGAAATGATTTGTTGTAAGAGCCTCTGTTCAACCTCGGTGACATCAATGTTTCTATGGCAACAGTTGCCTCTTGCACTGCTTAGAATTGAGTATTGATCAAACTAGGGCCAGCACTATATCAGAGACTTGCTACTTTTCTGTGTGGCAATTTACAATAGGAACTCATAACATCACTGTATATTTCAAGCCCCAAGGAACCAATTTAGCAGACAGTTACAGTAGAATATTAGCAGAGGTCAATAATGGAAGTCTGATTATAGTCCTGGAACAATTATTCAAAGCTTTTGTTGTCTGTCCTTTCATCACTCCACCAGCTATTAAAATCTTCAAATAATAATATTCATCCCCAAAGAAAGTGCTGAATTCATTAATCTTCTATTTTAAACTTTATTTTTCATTGTTATGTTATCTATCAATAAAATTATTCAGCTATATTAGCCAAGCTCTGACCTCTCAGAAGTAAATAACTATTGATCAAGAAGCAGAGCTCTGATGGCACAGTACAGGGTTTCCATTAATGGTCTCATTGGCCCAGCAGATAAGGTGATTCTTGCAGGAGAGCAGACAAACAGCACAGGGCCATTCCCAGCAGAGAGCAGGAAGGCACACACTGTTCTGTGCAGGGGGATGATGGGCTCCTCTCCCAGTTCTGTCAGCAGCAAAATGGAAAAGCCTCTGTAAAATGGGTGTATTCCAGAAATGGAACTTAGAGGCATTTACATCTCTCACACACAATCCCTGCATCAGGGCACTCTCACATCCCAGAGATTATATGGATAGTTTTTATGTCACCTGCTTTCTTTCATGAAAACAGATACAGCAGGGGGGTCTTTTGTGTATTAAATGGCAAAAATGGCCAATCTCAGGAGTAATTAGGAATTTGTGATGAGTAATAATGCTGAGACTGTCAAGAGAATGATGTTACTCTAGGAATGTTTCTTCTTCATTGATTGTGAAAGGTTGCAGACTGAAGAGATTGCTTGCTTCTTAATTTTAAAAACATCATACACACCAGCCTATAATTTGTCAGTCCTTTCACTCCTACAGTAATTTTTCTTTGTGCTTGAAATAGGGAAATGAAGGAAAACTCTTTGTGTTGTTTACAACAATAAACAATTTACTGTATTTGATTTGTCTAACTATATCAATGCATGGGTATTCACAGAATTAGCCTATCTCTTAACATGATGCACTTCAAAAAATACTCTCCTGTACTTCCCAGCTATTTGCAAAACGAGGTATTTATGGGAAGCAAAGTTTGTCTCCTGGTCTTCCACCTAAATTAGTGGGTCAACTCAGAAATTTTAGTTCAGGCCCTCTTCTATGTAAATTGTGCTTCAGTTGTGAACACATTTTCATTCAAATCAATAGGAGTCAGACATATCAAAGGAGGAAATTATCCCCTCATTGAGTCTTCTTCTCCAAAGTAGATTTATGTAACTCCTACACAGAGATAATGTAGTTAATTATCTTCTTCTTTGAGGGCATCAGTGGGAAAATAGGATTTAACTATCAGGAATGTTAGGCAGACAAATTCACCAGGAATCAAGAAAATTCCTGTACTCGCCTCCAAAACAGAGAGGGACAAATGTCCAAGCTCAGAAAGACCTAAATGAAAAAGCTAGAGGGAATGAAGAGAAAATGAACAATCATTTCTGAGGATAGTAAGATTCTCAGTTTGTCACTATTCTCATTTAACTTCTTTGTCACTGTCTCCCCAAAGAGGGTCAAAAAGATCAATCTGTGATGTCACCAGGATATTCTGGCAGCTCCCCCATCTTTTATGCATTAGGTTCAGGCTGTGTTGTTTCCTGTCTATGTCAATGTCTAGCCAAGATTGAGACCTGCATGACAGTGGCTGGCTGATACACAATCTGGAGCAGGGAGATGTTGTACTGGAACCAGCAAGCTGAAAGGCAGGGAACACATGTAGCTACCTTGTCATTGGAGGAACAATTGTAACAATAACAACCTAAAAGCTTTTAAGGAATCTTCTCTTTTTGCTTATCAAAGAAAAGAAAAAGAAATCATAAGTGCCTTCCAAGTCTAGTATTGATCAAGGGTAATGGGAACTTTCTATTGCAGCTGCAGAAGTCATTCAGGTTACTGCTTGTATGGCAGTGTCTTGGAAAAATGTGGTTAATAAAATGCCAGAATGCTTGCTACTGAACATATTGCAGAAAGCAGAGTGCAAAGACTGCCCTGCTGTTTTCTAAAAAATCTGGTGTAAATGAAAACTGTGTACTTATTTTTAAAACAGGTAGCTGTCCTATGGTTTGGAATTTTTTTTTTTTTTTATGAATGGGCTATGGCAACTAAACACTGACACAGCATTCAAGTACAGTGACCAAAGTGCACTATGCAGAAGCATCATCCCTGCAGTTTCTCTTGCCAGTTTGGCAGACTTTTGTAGGATTACATTTTATACACCATTTTGTACAGCAAACTTGCAGTGTATAAGTTGTACCATTCACTTCACGGCATTGAAGTGGGTAAAATACAGCCTCATACTTTAAATAGAAAAATGAGATAGGGTAAAAAATCAAGAAAACAAATGTCACATATTCTACCACTATTTTAGGGTTAATGCCAGCTGTTCCCTACTGGAACTAACAACTATATCTAGGCTGAGCTGTTAGATTATAGTTCCATTTACACACAGTCTTTTTCGGTATGTTGAATCAGACCTTGAAATTATCAAGGAATAAATTGACTTCAGTGCATACAGGGACAGACTTTTAAAGCAGTTCTATGTGGTTCTGATCAATAAGTACATGGTTTATGTTCTTGACTACATCATCTTGATTTAGAGAGCTCCCTTGTAGCCTAAGACATAGTATTCCTGTACTGGGATGAGCTACAGTGAAACAACATGAAGACCATGAACTCACCTATCTATTATTTCTCACCATAGTCTGCAGGTAAAAATATAACACCTCATCACTTTATCTTTCTGTATATCACTGTACAATCAGCAGTACTTCCTTTTCACCAAAACCTACCTGACAAAAATTGTAAAATTTGAAAAAGCACTGTCTTTCATGTTGCAGAAATACAAGCTGCATCAAGCCCAGCCTTTCAGTGAGCCAATCACCCAACTGGAAGATATAAGCTGTCACAAATGTTTTATACAGACTGCTTTTTAGACTGTTTTTGAATTTAATTTTGAACTGACATCACACAATAGCCACCAGTATCAGCAACAGCAACTAGCACCAGAGATGCTCCAAGAGCTACCACTTCTGGGTGAATTAAACTATTAAACACATTGTAGCATTTTTCAATTTTCAGTATTCAGCCCTGTTCACTAACTAAAAAGAAACAGTTATACATTGAAACTGAAAATTCATTCCAAATTTGTATTAGCAAGAAACCCTAACAATTCCCAGTAGTTACAGTTGAGGAAGGATACATTTTCCACCTGAACAACCATGAAAGAAGAGCAGTCAGTTCTCTCCTGTTTTACAAGAAAGATTACTTTTTACTCTGCACTGCAAACCACTGCTAAGAGAGATGGACTTTTACCTCTTCAGTCTGTGCAATACAAGTGCTGCTCTTCTAACTTCTGAGTAGTTTAGAGGAACACAGTTAAAAGCCTGAGAAAAAAATACAAGGATGCAAACAACTCTATACCTTTGCTTGATGAGGTATGAGAAAGTCAACATCTTCAAAGCGAATAAATCAGAACAGCCAACAGAATCAGAAGTTGCATTTGAAACATATCTCTAAACTTCAGCTTACAGAAAACAAACAAGCAGCACAACAAGGCAGCTTACACATACAACTATTGAGGAATATGAAATAGAATCTCACATGCATAGTTGTCAATATCAGACTTGATATATCGTTATATCCCCAATTTCTGCTGAAAACTTAACAGATTTCAATTGCAATTAAATGCTTACCACAATAAAAGTGTGCAAAAGAAACTGTTGTACCCGACATTTATTTTTATGCATCGTGCTTTAAAATGCTCATTTATCAAAAATCAAAACTAAAAAACATATTTAGCCATTGCATCTCAGGAAAAAGGAAGGAATCTTGTTGAAGTATGGCCAGTAAGCACCCCAGAATAAGCCTTTTCATGACAAAAAAAAATTCTCTCTCACTTGAAGTAACATTATTATAGAATTATTTTAATGGAACAAAAAAAGCTCAATTTCTCCATCTATAACTAGAAACATCGGGAAGTAAAAGATGGAAAATCCCAGGGGTATTCCTCATGTTTGATTTCAAACACACTGTGTTGGGTTCAATAAACCTCTCAGAAGTATATGTCCAGCTAAGACCGTGCAGGTTCAGAAACATCAGGAATCCCTAAAGGACATAATGAAGAGTTGGAGCAAAACTCAGAAAAGCAGTTAGAAACTAGAAAACTCAGTTAGCAGTTAGGAAAGTAAAATTCAAACCTGAACAAGCTTTCATACACTAAAGCTTCAATTCCTATGTTCCTCACCCTGGCTTTGCTAACATAGGTTAACACTCAGTCACGTATTTCAAGGTCAGAAGGGATCACCATGATCATCTAGTCTGAAACGCTGCAAAGCAGCAAAACAGACCATAGAATTTCACCCAACAATTCCAGTGTCTAGCCAAGTAATTTGCGGCTGAACTAGAGTGCATCTTTCAAAAAGTCAGCCAGCAAGCTCTTAAGCATTTGTGGAACTTCATTTGCTTGAGTATTTAGTTTAGTCCACTTGAGTAGATGTAACTGTTTAGGCTTAAAAGTGCTCAGGGTCAAAATACCAAGCGAACAAAACTCAGCTGTCAAAACCCCAAAGGTTTCCCATTATTACTGAGGGAAGACCCTGTTTTGATTCACAAAGCTCTGGGTCATTCGTGCAAGAAGTGTTTTCTGAATTTGTTAGGATGTCAGCTATTTAGAGCTTAAAAAAATATCTCAGCAATGGCAAAATCCTTTGGCTGACCCCACAGGCAAATGCACACACAGATATCATAATTTCCACAGATTTTAGAAAGAGCGAACACTTGCCAGCCTCTAAAAAGCAATCCTGAAAGTGAAAAAAAAGGGGGAGGTGAGTGGAATGCAAATACTCAACACATCTTTAATCTTTAAATACACACATACAGCTTCGCCACAAATGGAGGAAAATCACATCTACCTGTTTAAACCATCATCCAATCCATTTCCACAGACTTAAACTATTTCATTCTGATTATTTGTTTTCAAACTCCTATTGAAGGCAAAGGATCAAGCTATAAAATAGGTTGTATTTCAGACAAACACATCATAATTTGTGTACAGTCCCAACTAGGTCTTTATTAGAGGCTCAGCTTCAAGTGGAACAGAGCCTCATTTCAGTAAGTCAAGCCCTTGCCTTTGTAGAAGAGATTTCACAATAAAAACATCATCTTTTCCTGAAAGGAAAAGTGAGGCTGATTCCTTTACGGAAAGAGTAGAAGCAAAAGAAGTACCAGTAGAATGACAAAGTACTGTAATAAGTCAAAGATATAGATAGGTTCTATTTCTAGCCCTGCTACCTGCTAATGTGGAAAATCTCTTCCTTTTCTCCACGTTAATTTCCAAGGTTTGTTCTGGACATCTAATTAAAATTGCAAGTTTAATTAAAGCTGTAAGTTTTCCAGAATAAAGTCTATACGTACTGTGATTGTGTTTGCATGATGTACTAGTAAGTACTAGCACAAATATTTTAATGTTGCTTGTGGGTATGTGTCATAGAACTAATCAGACTAGAACAACAGTGAGGAGGAAGGTGATCAAGCCTTCTGAAATGAGGTAATTTGAAATACCCGAGGAAGTAAAAAGCCAAGATGCTAAGAACAATAAAAAAGTGGAAAGGAGAAGAAGATGGGGTATATGGGAATTGAGGAGATAAATTCCAAGTGGATATTTAAAAAAAAATTAAAAAATCCAAGCTTGAAGTCAAATTGTATAATGGTATTTCCTGATGGGTCACTTGCAATATGTTGCATCTCTGTGCTACAGAACTAAGATGAATATTACACAGCTAAAGCTTTGAAAACAGTGCTTGGCTTGCCAGTATGGAGCCTGCCTTCACCTTTATTACTGAAGGAGGATGTTTTTATTTGCCTAGTGCAATGCATTATACCCATAAATTCCATCCACTCAGCAAGTCAAATTAATGCTAACCTACAAGATACATTAGGTATGGGTTTAAATCAGTCACTTGAGATATACTGCAACCTAGTTTCTATCCAGGTTTGCAATATATTCACCATTAAAGTACCCTGCAAACATTCCTCAAGATGCATTGTTCGTTGAGGTGTCTCACCTTTGCCAGCAATGTAAAGGTGTAAAGAATACAAGCTCTAATTTGTGCTGCTCCATGATCACTACCAATGAAATTGCAGGCTGCCAGTGCTACATGAAAACAAACCTTGCTTGAATCACATTAGTTAACCATATAATAGAAAAATCTAATTATTTCCATCATGAGTAGTTTGCACTGGAATTATGTGTGATTGTGATATCTTTTCAGGTGATAGCAGAAAGAGAAAAGCTGAATTAGGTGTGAATCCTTAATGGTATATGGCAATACTTAATGGTGATGTCCAAATTTTCTCCACTTATCAAATTGTCCTATTTTACATTATTATGTAAATAGGCATTTATAGGCATAATCACTTATGTACTATAATGTGTATGTATGAGTTATCAAAAATAATTTCAAAGCTAATAAGCTTATTCCTGCAGTAGCAGAGCTGTACCTATTGCAATCAGTTTAGATGAGAGGTGTAGAAAGTACAAATGGGGAAAAAAACAGTGGGGAAAATTCAGAATGCAGAAGTTTCCCCAGAGGGAATGCAGGATATAGATACATTTCTACAGCATGTGTCACTCCTTTGTCAATATTTACCCAGCAAGTGGAATGATAATGTGCAGTCATTATTAAACTCAGCCTTCAAAAAGAATAGGTTCTGGCTCTTGATACAGTTGCTCTGTGTAAATTATTCCAGGGATTATGCTTGTATTGTGCCACTGGCATAGTTATTTCAGATCTACGTCTTTTTTCCAGATGGTTCATCTGTTTGTTTCTCTAATATATTCAAGATTCATTGCATTTGCAGCAAATTTACACATTTTTAATGTTGGTTACTCAGATAAATCTGATCTTAGACAAAGGATAAAGAGATAACATCTGTAGATTTTCATGCTAAAGCTAACTTAAAAATTTCCCTACACAGTGAAAGCACAATAGAGTTTTTTTGAAAGATTAGCCAAGCATAAGAGTTTTCTTGCTTGTCAAATATTGTAGGAAACAAAATAGGTCTGCTCAGTTTTAGCAAATGATTTCCTTTAGTGCAGAAAGCCAAGACATGCGTAATGCAAGCCATAGCCTGTATTTTTCCTGCCAAGGTTCAGGCTTTTGTTCCTACTCTTGAAACATGCAATATGCACACAAGGCATATTCATGTAGTCCTCCCTTCTAAGCACCTTTTAGTACTCCTTTTCTCAAAAACAGCTCCTGCTTTCATGGACAGGGTAGAAAGGTAAAAAAACTCTAGTAAGTCTCAACTCGATGCTGTGTTGTCAAGGTTTTGTAGTGGAACTCCATCGTATCGCCGTATTTTCCCCTCATATGTGTTGCATGTTTCTCACAAGACTGTTTCATCCTGAAAAGGATCCATCATTTCCACAAGAGCTTTGCACTTTTGTTATATATTTTTACGTACCAAAGATATTAAAAGCGCCTACTAAAATAAGGATTCCACTGGCTACTTTCTACATACAGCTCGGATTCCTAAGGCTCATGATCTAGTTAGGCAATTAAGGCAAATAATTATTATCCCAAAGATACAGGTAAGAAGTGGGCATAGGAGGGTGACTTTCCCAGATCAAAAAAGACTGTGGGAGACATTCAAAAGGAATTCATGTCCCCTGAGATCCAGTCCAGTGCATTATACCTTTTAACCTGGATTACATACTAGGAAAGGAATTGGGAAATGTGTGAAATATTAAGAGCTTTCTCAGAGAGTAATGGACTAAATAAAAATGCAGGGAAAACAACATACTCTGAAGGCTAGTTTTTGTGTTTTACAAGCAAATCCTGTTGTATTACAGAAACTCAAGAAACAGATCTGCATGGCATAGCCGTTGGTAGAAAATACAGAGCCATAACCTCTGATTATCAAGCTGCCCTCAAGTTTTGTTAGCAGTGTGAAATGACATTTACCCCAAGCTGTAGCATTCCTGCTCCTATTATGTCATAACTAGCACTAAATGCTGATGAAGAAGCAGAAGCCAATCTCAGTGTCCCAACCCAGACATCAGAGACAGGATTATATAGCTGCACAGACTGCAGGTTCATAGAGACCATTTCAGATAGAGCTCCTCATGCACTACTGCATTTTCACATTCAGCTCCAGTGCAGCCTTTGTTTTATAGGCAGTGTCTCAAAATTTTGGTGATCTTCATGTGATAGATATTACTTTGTGGAACGTATACTAGCTGTGGATTTCAACACAGCTCCTGGTAGTTTTGACTTCCAACTGCCAGCTCTCACAAAATATTTCCCTCTCCAAGCCCTGTCACCTTTTAGGTCTCACACCTACTTGACTACCTGACTCTCCCTGGAGAAACACTCCTCAGAGACTACTCTGCCATACATGTATTATCTCACAGCTTTCCTAAAGTCGTCACTAGTCAGTGGGTAACCAGCAAACCAACCTCCTGTTAAAACCAACTGCCACTCCTCATCACCAACTATGTGCCCCAGCAGTAAACACCAATGGGGAAAATCCAGAGTCCTCCTTATTTGAATGTACTTCCGTGATTGGTAAGTCTGGTCAGGTGAGGGAACAAGCAAAGAGGCTGAATAGTTGCTCAGCCATTTTCCAAGACCTTTTATGTACCCTGCAAAATGATTATAGTAAAAGCTCCAAACCCTGCTAAGGAGTTTCCTGCAGTAAATATTTCCTGGAAGATAAGCCTTGCTTTGCCAGTTAGAAGCCACTAGTTTCAGAGGTCTATTTTAATTGTTTGTGGATGGGCTTGCTGGTTTTAGTGCTTACACCCAAAGTAAGGATATTATGAAGTGGAGCTTCAGAATTATGTAATTCTGAATTATTCTTTTCAGGTCGAATATCAAAGCCTACTCCTGAATGACAAACAAATAGAAATCCACGCTAAGTTCAAGTTCTGCCATCATTCCAAAAGTATAAACAACTTCCCATGGTATAAAAAACTTCTTCCAATTGATCAAGAACCTATGGCTAAGTAGCATATAAAGCAAACCAGCTTTTCCTGCAATTCTTATATTTTCCCAAGTTATTAAATTTCAACCCATCTGTTGGAAACACTTCAGAAAATAACAAATAACTCCACTCATACAACCCTTCAGCTGAATCTTCATCTCCCAAGTCACACAAATACTAGCAAATGTTAGACAGGGTTGTCAAAATGTATTTGATAAGCCTACAAAACCTGTAGATTTAACTGACAGAACCAAGTCTTCGATCTTTTAATGTGGAGTAGTTCTGGAATTTCATAATCCTGACAGATTTGTCAGATACAATGAAATCAAAAGCCACAGCCTAGCTGCAGAGGAGTGAACAGCTCTACAAACAAGCTCAAGCAATGCTGTTCCTCAGTACTTTAGTACCAGAAACACTGTACTAAGCAATAAGGCCATTCCCTTGGGATTCTGTCATCTAAAAAGCTTTGATTGTCCACACTGAAAATAACAATGCCACATACTTGCAGAATACTTGTGGAATCTGTGCAAACTGTGAACATATTTTCAGGTATTCTTTCAGATAAGGAAATCAGTCAGAAAAATATCTTCAGCCTTTTAAAACTACCAGAAATTCCTAGAGTTTATTTGCACATGCTTATTATTAATCAGTGGCAATATTAGAGTTGCATGTGAAGTTACACTTGCAATTATATCGACAAAGTTTTAGTCAGTGAATGGAGGTTAAATCAAGTAAAATAGTCCAAAGAAAGCTCTGGAACCAAAACAATGAAAATTAAGCTCTCCCACTCCCCTGTTCTGGGCCTCAACCCCAGGAATCTTTGCTCCGTATTTGATGGTCTTTTTTTTCAAAGCTTAAAAAAAGAATCATTTTTGCAGCCACACAAGCATGTTCACTCTTCTCCAAACAGTACATTTGCAATTCATCAGTGAGCATTCTGTGTTAGATAATGAACCATTAACACCATTCACCTGCACTGATGAAAATGATGTATCCACTTGTAATTTGAATAAGCAACAAAAGAAACATAGCCCACGTATGGTTTTAAATATCTATCTATCAGCTCACAGTGGCATGTCACAGCAAGAAGGCTGAACAAATATGCAAAAAATTGTTGTTTAATGGGGAGAAATACAGTAAAACTGTTTATAGTGGGGCAGTAAGTTCTTAGCGACAAAGTAAATTACAAACAAATTTTTCAATGACATTTTAAGACTTCATATTAGATTCTTACATACTGTTCAAAAATCAATTTTGCATGGAATTTCTGTGAGCGTTCCATTATTAATAAAGCAGCAGTAGGCAACTGTGGCTGCACTCTCACAACAGCAACACCTGAGGGGGAAGAATGCTGCCACACATTATCCTTGCTTTGAACAGCTCAGCCCTGAATTCCTTGCACTGCGAATCTCTGCCTGGGATTAAACCCTTATGCCATCTGTAATCAAAAGGATGTCAAAGGCTGGGGAGGAGGTGAATTACTGGTGAATCCCTGCAGGTCTTCACTTTACCTAACTCAAAGTAATTTAGCTTCTATGTCCATTTAATTCATCTGCAACATTGTACAATCAAATTCAAATGGAAATTCTCAAAGAAAGCAGTAAGAAAAATATGTGAGAATCTAAAAAAATGTTTAACAATATAAATAATATAATTAAATTATTTCTTATTGTTTATATTAAATAATATTTTATATAGAAACGATCACTTTTTTTACTGAACAAGTCATCTTTTTAATCTAAATCTTGCTGCTGCATTCTTCCATATCATTTGTGTAGATGGCACGGTTCTGATTTCAGGGGTAATGATCAGAACTGGGATATCTTTATCCTAGTAGTGTCATGTAATCCACATCTACCTTAAATTGCATTTTCCACTATGCACCTCATCTTCAATTTCTATTTACCTGAGAGTACTGCAGATCTCAGTTTAATTTAGGACACACTGAAACAAATATTCGACTTTAAGCACATGTTTAAGTGCTTTCACAAACAGACCTGGAATGAGACTTTCACAATGAGGAGGTGAAATGCAGAGCTAGATCAAAATACAAAAGATTAAAGTGCTTTAGGAGAGTTAGCAGACAGGAGAGACTGCTGTTGCCCGCAAAACCAACACTGCTTAATTGCCCAAGGTTTATGTGACCTGAGGTTTTCTTGCATTTCAAATGAACAATTAAATGCTCTTTGCTACATTCAGTGAATTAACCTCTGTGAAAGGAAACACTATTTCCATACTGACCCTTATATTTAGAAATTAGTAATGAACATTTTCTGATAAATCCATTTGAATAGGAAATTTCACATTCTAAAGAAAAATCTCATAGCCCAACATTATTACACAGCATATTAAATAATAGAGAAGTCTGTGTACCTTGATTGGCTAACAGATGAAATCTGAATAGTGCCTAATACAACCTAATTCATTGTTCAGAATTTATGAGACTCATCATCATTTAATTAACAATATAAATATTAAAAAACATTTTCTAATAAAATTTTATAATTGTAATAAGACACTCCACTATATGAATTATGGAGTATTAATTCACACCCAGTTGTGTTGAAACGGGGTATGAATGAATAGATCATAATTCACAACTTGTCATGTCCTAGAGCTGAAAATAAAAATGCAGGCAAAATAAAATAGAATAATACCTTGCAGAGATAAATTAGCTAAAATTCAAGTTATTAATACAATTTATTGTTCCAGCTCTTTATTCCAGCTTCTCACATATTACATGATGCCTACTCTCAAAGTCCTTATACATGGAACACCTCTACTTCAGCAGACAGTGATGTGGTGGTGACCCCAGAGATCTTGCCAGGAACACTGGTAGATGATGCTGATACTTGCACCAGGCAAGAACTTGGCATGTTAGCTTAAAGAGCAATTTTTTCTAGTGAAATTACTCCAAAACAATGGATCTTAACAACTAATCAGGCTGAGTAACATGTTTTCATAAATTCAAATAATAAATTGATTTGTCAAAACTACAATTTAACCACAATGCTTCAAGAATCTTAGTTGAGCTGAACTAATATTTATGGTCAAAAAAGGGAGCAAAAAGACCAGAAACTCAAATTGTCTTTTTTCTAACTGGAAATTTTTGGGTTTTTTCATTGCAAACTGATGTTTATTTTTAATTGGTGAACATTTTTAAATGTGCATATGCTATGTAAAATATTTTCATTTGTTCTGTCAGCCAGAATATCAGTTACTTCATAGAATCATAAAAAGTAAGGTTGGAAAATGCCACTAAGGTTATTGAGTCCAGCCTTTGACCAAAAACCACCTCGTCAACTCCAGCACTAAGTGCCATGTCCAGTCATTTCTTGAACACTTCCACGGATGGCGACTCCACCACCTCCCTGGGCAGCCCATTCCAGTGTCTGACAGCTTTTTCAGTGAAAAAATGTCAACTGATATCCAACCTGGTTCTGGCACGAAAATGGAGGATTTGCTTATACATATCTAATAGACTTAGTAAGCAAAAATATTTCAAAATATTAACTTGTGTGAATTTCAGAGATGCTTGAATTTGAATCTAGGTCAGCCCTGGAAACCAGCCATCCACTTCTGGAATAGATGATATAAAGTTTCATCTAACTCAAGATAAAACAGAGTCATCCAGTCAGTTTCACAAAGTTTCTCTCAATGTGCATCCCTTATCTAGGTGCCAGATGGAATATTGTAACACTGTAAATCCAACACAAAAATTAAGAGGAATTTGAACTTTCTTCTGGTTCTCACTGAGTGCAACCAAAGCACAAAAATTCTATCTCTGCTCCACACGGGCCACAAGAGACATCTTCTCTCAAACAGCAAGGACTGTTTTCACAATGTTAGCCATGTATCCAAGCATTTGCACTGATGACAAATGACTGGACATGCCTCCATCCCACAGTGGACACCATTTTAGCCATGAGGGGGCCATTTCCTGTCAAATTATAGAGAAGCATGTAGGGCCCCTGGGGAAAAAATTCAGATTGCAAGAAGAATTCAACTGCTTGTAATCCACTTTCTACACATCTGATAAATTCCAGGCAGGGCCACAGAGAACGAGCAATGGGGCAAAAAATCATTTCCTGTTTGACCAGATGCAATCATGACCCATAAACTGTCAAAAGATGCCACAGACCCAGTTCCCTAAGAAATGCTTCCACCCACAGGAAAGCTGCCTTTTGCCCTTCCTCTCCAGTTAATGCTTGTTCCTCTGCCATTTCCCAGTGACCTGCTCTGTTTGTCTCTGCAAAGTCTCTGAAATAGCTGGCACTGATAACAATTACAGACAACTGTGTGGCTACTATAACTGTAAATCTGTATCCCACTCACCCCAAGCAAAGAATTTGATGCAAGCTAGAAAATGCAGAGGGATGGATTACATTAATTCAGCCATAACTCAGTTCTTGTTCAAACTTATCTGACATATGAGAAGAGAGAACAACATTGGCTCTTTGTATTATTAGGGTGGCTGAACATCAAGGGTGAAATCTTGGCCCTTGCAAAATTAGTGGGAAATTTGCCATTGACTTCGATGGAGCCAGGATTTGACCCTGGGTAAACACAGTTCCCATATGTGCTTCCATAAAGAAAATTAGAAATTATTTGTCTGATAGCATATGGAATCCATTTATGCATTATGAATAAGATTATTATTTAAAATGGAAGATAAATGCAAATTAACTACTGTATTCATGCATATATTTGCACGTATCGAATACAGAGCATGGGAATGAGAATCCATTACATTCTCTTCTTTTTCGCAGTGTTTGGTAAGAGTTTAAAAAACTTGTTTGGGAGGAGACTTACAGGACAGAGGAAAGGTTACCAGCGACCTATTCCAAATTCTTTGGAAGTTTTATAATGATACAACCCAGGTTGCCTGGGTGCTGGATAGCCCTCTGCCTGTCATTTTAAACAGATCTTTAACATTGCTTTAATGTAAGGTTTTCTGTTTCTGAATGAATTTTACTATTAAAAGAAATACATTTGAAGGATTAAGAATGGATAAAAAACCGAAAAAGGGAATCTCATCCCTCATGGCTCTGTACTGCCTGACCTTTCCCACCAGAAAAATTATTTTACTTCTTTGGAAACATGGCTCAGTGCCATCCCCACTGCAGACATGGTTTCAAACTAACTTGGAGTTGTGCCATGAGGAACCTCTGGCTTATTATACAGGATGAATGCCAGACAAACTGGCTGAGGTGTGGTTGGGTTTTATGGACTTTCAATTGAAAGTTATGCTATACATAATGTGATTAGATCTGACTGGAATGTTATTCCTTATTTTGTTTTATTGAAGTTTAATTGTTTCCTTATTTCACTGTCATCTCTCCATTTGACTAACACTTGTGTATCACTGGTAGGATATAATATTCAGCCTGGCTTTGTCTTTATACACTACTGCTCTTTGGACAATTTTTAAAAGGGAGGGAGGGAGGGAGGGAGGGAGGGAGGGAAGGAGGGAGGATGGAAGGATGGAAGGATGGAAGGATGGAAGGAAGGAAGGAAGGAAGGAAGGAAGGAAGGAAGGAAGGAAGGAAGGAAGGAAGGAGGGAGGGAGGGAAGGAAGGAAGGAAGGAAGGAAGGAAGGAAGGAAGGAAGGAAGGAAGGAAGGAAGGAAGGAAGGAAGGAAGGAAGGAAGGAAGGAAGGAAGGAAGGAAGGAAGGAAGGAATTATTCGAAAAGCTAATTCCTTTCTAAGGTCAATCCTAAAGTTTTTGCAGAAATTCTGCCTGCAGCAAATGTTTTACCTGAAGAAGGTTAACAAACATAAACCATCAATCATACAAACAGACTTCATTCTCACTAAAAGGCATGTGTAGTTTAGATGGCCACTGCATTCAGTTTTCAGTCCCTAGTTGTGCATTCTGATTTTTACAAACAGATTTCTGCACATGTTCCATAGAGCTTCATTTTTTTCAGAACAGGTGCAGTGACCACACAGTCTAATCAAAAGAACTTTCATTTACTCAGTTTTTATGTAGATGGATCAAAATTACTGTCATTTAAATATTTTGTATTTGCCATATTCCAACCTTTCAAATTAGATTGATAAGACAAGCTTCTACAGGTGAATTAATCATTTCTGTGTGGTTTGGCGGCAGGAACGGGTTATGAACACAAAACAGGTAGGATTGCAGATATTCACAGTTTCTAATGAGTGACTAGTTATAATGTCTTTGCTTAACTCAAGTGTCAGTTTCCCTCGTGCTCTTCCTACTAGCAGTGGTCAGTTGGACACACCATTGCATGGCATGGTTTCTCTTAACTACCCTCTACCTCTTATAAGGTCAGGTCGGCACCTGCCATTACTATTTCACCTATATATGTCCTATTCCATTATATCTGAAATAAATGGCTTGCAATGATTATTGGCAGGTAATTCCCGATGGAAAACTTCATAGTTTAGTCTTGTACATATTGTCCACACTTCCAAATCCCTCAAGTGAAGGGAGAAGTCCAGAGGCTTTGCGATTTCACAACTAATCCTCATCTCTGAAGTTTACTCAAGTACATCTAACCCTGGAAGTTTTTTCCCAAGAGAGCTAGTTTAAGCTCATAATGTACAACTCATTTAAGTTGTACATTATTGTATCTCCTAGCCCATTGTACCTCATGTACTTCTTGCTCAGTTTTAGTTGAGGTGGGATCTAAGCTGGTTCAACAGCTGTAAAGAAGGAAGACTTTCCCTAAGTAGAGGAAAAGAGTTAGCGAGATGGTACAACAATTGTTAATTAAATAGCATTAATTAACTAATTAAAAAAATCTAACGAATGCAGTTTTCTAAGAAGACAGTGACTTCAAAAAGCCAGGTTTGCTGTGCCACTGGAACAGAAGTTATGGAATTAAGTTGGCCTGTCCTTGACTGTATTTCCTCAGGAAGCTAGTGTTGAGTTGGAGCCAGGGGTGGAGATGACAGAATTTTAGGCTGTGTTTTGTTTGGGTTTTTTCAATTCAAAGATTTTTCTTTTCTATAGCAGTATAGAGTTAAAACCGTAGGTATTTTAAAATCAAGTTGTATGTTTATTTCATAAGTTAACCTACCTAGTTATATATTGTATTGAAAAAAACACTTTATTAGAGGTGTCTGTGTAAAAGACTGAGAAGCCTTGTTTTGAACCCTCAGGGTCAGCACTAGCAAGACATGGGCTAATATGCAGTCCTTGCCATTGCTCAGTTCAATTCCCAATAATATTGTTCCGTGCCTGTAACGTCCATGATTCTCATATCACTGCTTTTCTCCTTCTCCTCAGTGCTCTGTGGCCTTGCTTTGCTATCCAACAAAATAGGAGAGCCAGTAGGATGCTTTATCAGCAACAATAATTTCAAATTAATATTAACATACCTATTTCTTGTCTGTCCTTCCTTCTTTGTCCCCCTCTATGGCTGTGATTTATTAAAATAACTTTGATTGAGTGCACATGGACTCAAGGCCTTCTATTGCAGAGTATCAGGTGGGTTCAGCAGTGTGTTGTAAAGATCATTCCTTCAGCAAACACAAGAAATGCTCTGGTCTTTCTTGAGAAGCCAATCCTTGGTTTGAGAACTAGAAATGTCTTTGCTGGGGCCATGAAGTTCCAAATAGCCATGGTATGCAGCACAGTGCCAACAGCAAAATTGCTACAAGGTCATGGAATTTTTAAAATAAATGTTGTTTTCTATCCAAACCTCAAGTGACATTATAACAAGGTTTTACTGTTCTTGCTGTCACTTTGCATTAAAAGTGTTAGACCAGTGAGGAAAGGCAGAGCTGAGGAGTAGAGGACAAATAGGGAAGTCCAGAGACAGAGTGTAAGTTACATTTTGGTGACAGAGAAAGATTTAAATTGTTGGATCAAGCAGAGCAAATGCAGACTGAACTGTAAGCTATAAAGTTTTGTCTCAGCTTTCAGTGCATTAACAGACCTTGCCTCATCTAGGGCCTTCACAAGTTCCCTTTCCACAGGTTCAGGAACCTCCTTTAAGTCCAGGTTCAGGCACCCACTCCTTGCCTGAGGTACACTGTCTGCACTTTTTCCTAGAGCTACACCTAAATTGTTGTTTCAATTTCGCACTGACGTTCAGCTTGACTTGTTACTTTGCTTTTACTTCAGTCATCACTGTTCTATCAATAGGGCTTGTTACTGTCACTCCCTGCTGTGCTTTCCTGCCTCAGGCACTGTAGGACTTGGTCCTGTCAGTGAAGTCATTGCCTGGACTCTATTCTGGCCACCCTTGGCTTCCTCACCCCTGAGGGAACAATTCACCCTTCCTGCAAGAGAGAGGAGTTCTCCTCTGGGAATTCATCCTGGAGGAGAATCAATAAAGGAATGCTACATATCTGAGAAGAGGAAGGAAAAGAACTGCGCTTCCCACTCTAGTTCCCCTCCTCCTGATTAGAGATAGAAAGATCCCTGATTAGAGATAGAAAGATCTTCCCAGAAGAATGTGAAATGCGTTTCATGAATTTCTGAAAGGAAGGCAAAGGTAACAGTACACTCTTGGAGCCTCCATATTGCTGGCAGTCATGCAAAAAGTTACTGGCAAAATGCATGGGAAAGCATACAGCAAAGGCATGCCAAGAAGTAAAAATAAAAAATAATGGCAGTTCAAACTTACTCAGTTTCCATAGTATCAAAAATACTGTTCAACAAGACATATTACTTACCTGATGTAGAATCTTCAGTAGCATATCAGCCTTTTTCCCAAGCCTCTGTGAGGTATTACTATACAATAATTTCCTACATCTAGACAACCACACAAAACAAAACAAAAAAGCCCCAAACATAACACACACCTCACATACCATGATCTGAGGTTCATTGCTTTCATAGAGGGAATTGAATAGTCTGTAAAATGTCAGAAAGTGAAGTTGTATAAAGAACAGTTATTTAACTAAAATTTAAAGTACAATACATACAAACTGGGAAGGAGGCTTGAACTTGACAGTACTGATAGTTCTGCAGTTATATTGTTATGCTAAACAGGGGGACCACAAGTGAGCATAAGAAGATCTCACAGCTTACAGATGTGCAAAAATAAAGAGCAGAAGACAGAGCTGATGAAAGCACTCCACCTTTTTCAGCACAAGCAAATAGGTTTTATTTTTCTAACTGATGGTAAAATAGAAACTGAAAAATATTCAGATCAACTCCTAAGACTAAAGGAAAAAAAGGAGGATATTGCTCATGTGTTTTGGCACAGGTCAGGTCACTAGGATTTTCTTCCCATGAGATGTGGAGTGGCTGCACATGTACTCTGAAATAGTTTTTATAGTATCTGGGAGTTGTTCTGAGGCTTACTGGACTGAGGGTTGATGCCTGGGTCTGTGGACCTCCATTGGTGTGGAAATACTGGTCATGTCTCTCCTGGCCTGTCCCCATTCCAACCATCATTCTATACATTCAAGTGACACTTTGTTCCATTCCATTCATTTTGTAAAAGCCAAAAGCTTTGACCAGAATGTAAGAGGACTTGTATTTATATCTTTCTCAGATCTTAGCACACAACCCACAGAACAGAAAGAGCTGAAATTACTTGTTTGCTTCTTTTATTAGAAACAAAAGAGTTCACAGCTGTTGATCTGTCAGTCATTTTCCCTGTTAAATGTCAACATATATCTGAGATTACTAATAATGCAATATCCAGGTAAGATTCAAAATAATAATTTTTTTTTAAAAAAAGCATGTTTGACAGACAGTCCTGATCTATTTCTAGGCTCCTCAAAGTAGCCTTTTTCCTCTCTCCTCAAATTATTTTCCTCTGTTGTTCACACTGTTACCTGTCATTACAAACACAAATCCTGTTTCCTTTATGACAGAAACTAAAGAAGCTTGGTTATAAAGATATAGTTTATAAAACCAGGACTTCCAAGGTGTACAGTCTCTGTATTAAGAGTACATGTACCCAGAATAAGGACTGAGGTAAATGTCAGTGACAGGGAGACCCTTCTGCTCCTGACTAGGGCCCACTCTTCCTACAAAGATAAATACTCCAAAATTGATTTACTTCTTTTTGATTGTTCTGATTGGTATTTAATGTAAGAGAATGTTGCACTTAGTGCACACTGTTTGTTTAGTAACACAAATTAAAAAATAAAATAGAAAACAAAAAATTAAATAGCCAAGATGCTCATCTTTCAAACAAGCATACTGGAAAGATGTTCTATCACATTCCTGTCTCTGTGGCCAAATTAATTTTAAAGTAATGAAGGTTCCTAGCAATTCCTGTGTAAATTATTAACTTTACTAAGTATCTAAAATATGTATCAACTACAAAGGTGTTGCACTAGGTCTCCATTCATGTTCCCGTGCTGGGAATATAAACAGCTCTTCATACATTTTCTTAAACATATAGATTTAATCTCACAGTAGATTTGTCTCTCTGTTCATTTTGTCTCAAACCAGAAACCTTGCCCAAACAGTTTCTCATGAGCAGAGGTCAGTGTGAGGTTTAGGACTTACCACATAATATATTCGGGTTTGTGCTTTCAATTTACTGTATAGTGATTTTAATTTTTTAATATCAGATTATATCAATATAGTTGCATGCATTCCCTCTAATAATTCAAATCAATCAGCCATATATTGCTTTTTCTATTTCTCCTAAAATGATTACATTTACATGCTACCAGTTCATTAACATAACTCACAATAGCAAGAGATAAAGGGGAAAAATTGAGACAACTAATGAAATAATGACAATGAAATCATTCCCTCAAAGCACTGCATTTTTGGTAAAGTTTTGCTATGTGGTGAAGCAAAACTACAGCTGTCAAAAATATGGCATCCTAACCCCTCTAACAAATTTTTAAAATCCCATCTGCAGGCAATGCAGTACAGATAAACAGATGTCGCAGAAGTACAAAGCCCAGAGAAGAAAAAATGATTTGACAGTTCTAAGGTTTATATGTCTGAAAGAAAGGTAACATATGTTTCTCCGATGAAGAAAGCCTGTGAAATGTAACAATTCCTAATGTTTATAAACAGCTATTGAATGACTAATGCGCACTTAATACCTGCATTCATTATTGTTTTGAGTTTCTTAAGGAACAGTAAGTAGATCAATTAGAGAGGACTACAAGTTCAGCATCTTTCTGTGTAGCATTGGTTGTTTAGTTTAACTGGAGAAGGTCCCTACACTATCTTTAATCTGCTTGTGGGGTTTTTCTTCCCCTGTCCAAGAACTCCTCTCATTAAAGTGAACTCTTTTGAAATATGCAACGCTGGCTACCTTAGTCCCACTTACTAATGGTCCTGAATTGATTCTTAATTAGTTGCAGTTTTGGTCAGAATCCCATTAAAATAGCCGAGTGCTCCAACAGGAAAGAAGGAAAAGGCTGCTGTTCTGCTGTTAGCTGCTGAACTTACACCCACAATGACAGGCAAAATGCACTGAGATTCAAATCACGCTCTGTGTCCTGGTTTGAACACAAGCCTTCACACTGTAATTTATTCTCCATCTATAAAATATGATGAAGAAATGCATCCAGATGCTGTTAAAAAATTGCATTATTCCAATATTATTCTAGTCTCTTCTAAAGGAAAAGAAAGGATACTAATTCAGAAGAATATGAATGCTTTTCAGTAAATAACTAATTTTTTTCTGTATCATTTTAATTGTTATATATTTTCTAACCCTCTGTTTATATTCTAGAAAGCCTCTGGGAAGCTGAAGAGTATATTTTCATGTTTTTCTTTTTCAAATGACTGAATATTGCTATGCACTGCAGAATATTTTTGTTAATGAAGTGAATCAGTTGAAACTGTACAGTTATTGCTTTATTATTTGAGTTTAATTATAGAAAATTGAGGTATCAAGAAAATATGCTCTTTTAAAGCACTATCTGGAGCAAGTATCCCTGTTGTTAGGGAATAGTGATGTCACGTGAGCAGCTTTTGTATTCAGCAGCAATAATTCACTGCCTGCATGGGGGGATTGATCCCAGCTATGGTATCCCCAAAGGAGCCTCCACTAGGAATGGGCTCACATACTTTGATCTGTAGATTAACATGAGCAGGATCACAAGCCTTTGTCTCTTGTAAACATCGTATGTCCCTAAATTTGTATCCAGCAAAAGGCTGAGTCTTGTGTTTATTTGTGTAATGAATTGCAGTAATTAATGCATGCATTGATTCCTCTACTGAGTCTCCCCTAAAGGCCATTTCCATTTTTAATTTATAGAAAATGCATACAATTCCTTTAATCAGAGCCCACTCTGGAATCTATAATAAACACTCAGTGCAAAAAAATAGAGAAAATAGAAGTGAGATTATTGAGCAGAATTTAGGTAGGCATTTAGGTAGACAGAAGTTGTATTTAGCATTGTATTAAAAGACAGATATGTATCAAGGAGTATAAGAATATGTATCTGGAATTTTCAGGGCAGATCTGAACCTATAAACAGAGAAGCAGAAATCCTACTATTTCATTGAACAGATTTTCACTTACTTCATGGCTCAATTTAGTCCCTAACACATTAATGTATATTTCTGTCACATATTTCTACTAAAAGGATGTTTCAATGCTGTCTTTCTCTCAGTCTGTTACGGCTTTTGCATCAAAAAAGACCCTACCATTTACTAAATATTCTTGAGGGGGGAAGATTCAACGTAAACACATGAGCTTCCTTTATGAACTGTGAATATTTCTTACTTGCAAAATCCCAAAACTGTACTCAGAATCATACAAGAAGCAATATGCAAACAGCCTTCCTCTCACAGTCCTTTAACCCAAAAGCAGTTTCTAGCATTCCAAACATTCCCTCATCTTAAACTGGATCATTCTCAAACAACATGGCTTCAGAACAAAGCAAAAATCAAGCGCAAACCAAATAACACAATTGATAAATAAATAAACAGCAAAAATTAATTATATTAGATTTTTTTTCCTGCAGTACTTTCAGACACTAAGATTATAATTTTCCTTGTTTAGGAAATGTCTGCCTTGTATCATACAGTTCTTTGTATAAATAAAATTTCCATATACATATTGAAATGTGTGTAAAATATGCCTGGGGAAGTATGAAAATACATTATAAATACTCAGCGAGGCAGATGATGCTGTGCTGAGGAATGCAATCTAATATTTTTTCTGAAATGTGCAGGTGATATAAATTAGAAAATACCACACAGTATGTATGCAGCATAAAGGACACAAAAAGAAAGACTGATCTGGAAGCACACACAAACTAAAGGAATACCTGATTAACCTTTCACTGACTCCTGGTCCACGTGATGCAAAGCTTGCCTTCCTCCTAGAGTGATGGCTTTAGAAGAAGATGTTAAATTTAACCTCTGGCGCAATGATAAATTGACAATAAAAAATTCAATGGCTTGGTAATTACCAATCACTTTGGACATCGGCAACATTTTTCAGTTCTGTCAGTGCTCATTGGCACAAAAGCTTCAGCTGAAATTCTCTCGATCTCCCTCTTTTTAACTTTGTTTTCATGATGCAGATTAAATCTGCCACCCTATTACTGATTCATTTTCCTAATTTTTCATGTCTGCACCATGCCCCAGCTGCACTAGGCTGATAATTGTGGAGCCCAGCCCTGATGATTAACATCAGAAGAATTAATTATGCCTGCCATTAAAATTCCAGGTTGCACATGGTGATCAAGAAAAATTAAGTTTCTCTAGGCCTCTAAATCATTTCACCTTTGAGGAGAATGATAGTGACTCGACAGCTAAACTGCAGCCTGCGTTCCAGAAAAGATCTAAACCACACACCCTTTGTGTAATTCCCTAAATGCCTTCCTAGTTATTCTTACTGGTTTATTCCACTTCCTAAATAGATTTACTGCTCTAAAATAAAGACAACTAAACTATCTAGCTGATTGCTTGATTTCAGTATAAACAATCTTCTTTTGCTCCTTTCTGAGACCCCTTGAGGAGTATCTGTTAAAATAATTTCCAGGTTAAAGCATCACACAGAGAATGGAAGATCCAGGCACAGAACTAATTTCATAGAATTGGTAGATAATTTACTTTTGTCCCAGTTACAAACTGAAGGGAAATTATGATTTTAGTACTGCATAAGGACAATAATTTTCTCAGAAATAAATTGATAATGAAACAAAACCAGATTCCTAAGATCTTTAGGCTAAATGGTAATGAGTAAGAAAAAGCCTGTTGACTGACTCATTTCAAAACAGATTTTTGCATGTGAAACTCAAAACGTTTTCAGTCTAGCCTAAGGTATGACATTTACTAGTGCCATAAAGAGTAAGATGATATGCATTTATCATGTTCTTTTTCCACACTATGTTTTGTTTTTAAATTACCTTAATCATGTATATTACAGGCTTAGCTTAGAAGACTTTAATGAGGAGTCATATTTTGATGAACACATGTAAATATGTCAAATGATAAATATCACAAAGATTAGGCAAAAACTATGGATCATATTTGCTCTCTTTCTTATCTTTAGGCAGTACAACCACAGCAAAACTATTTAGATGTGGATATTCTTGTTAGCTTTTATAGATGACAGATTTCTAGAATAAACTTAACAGAATTGGACCAAAGAGCAGCACAAGAGCAATTATCTTCCCTATAAAATATGTTATAAAATAAGAATACTCAGTGCATTTAGAGATTAACTTCTACGGGAAGTCACATGAATGGTGAAATAAGAGAAAGACCCTTCAATTTAAAACTTAAATCCTTGAGTTTAACGTGAACATCACTGCTATAGCTCAAGGATATTGTATTCTATATAAAATAGGCCATTTAGAACTTGTGAGGACTTTATTGCACTCTCTCACGAATGACAACTAGCATAGTATTCGTGATTAAATGAACATTTATTGTATTTGTAACAGTATTCCAGGAATGCTATAAAATGAAGCATGAAGTCATCCATTTAAACATTTTAAAACATGTCTTAACTAAAAGCATTGAAAGTATCTCCTTACAAGACTTACGGTTAAATCCAAAACCTTTTTCTTTCTGCCCCAGGACACAGATAACTCAAATGTACCAAGACTTTTGGCAAATCACAGATGTCTCCCCAGAGATCCAAGAAAACAGTCAAACACATTGTCAAAAGACTATGAAATAAGGTGAGAGAAGTCTGAAGATACTTACTGGTCTTGTCCATTTCTAACATCTGTGAAGACAGAGCAAATGGAATCCTAAAAGGGGAAGACATGACAAGCAACACTAAGAAATGGAGTTAAAACACTGGCATAACATTGTCAAATTAGACCAGCACACAAAATCATAAATTACATTTTTAGCAAGCATGACTATCAGTCAATGTGTTTAGGTGATAAAAGGTTAATAAGAAATTTAATTTTAAGGCTTCAAACAGAAGATGAAAATTAATTGTACTGATTTTTAACAAATTTAAAAATTACTTCAAATAGATTTATTATGTAAATACATAAACGCTCTATGAGAATCACAATCATCACAGTATGAGCTTTGGGAGAAGATTATTTTCACTGCCACTAGTCTTGAGAATGCCAAAGCATAATTCATCTTGAAAACAGCTTGAAAGGTTATTCTGGGATTAAGGTTTAGGCCATGGAAGATAGGGATTAATATGTTCCACTTCCCCTAAAAAACCAACAGCTTTTGTCCTTACTAGTTTGCAGATGACTCTTGGTCCTACATATGTACCCAGAGTACTTTATACACCAGTCAGCTGAAATACAACAGATGTTTAAGAGTACAAGAGTACAACAGCACCAGAATCATCCTCTCAAGTCAGAGGCTTAACACCCAGTTCAAATCCAGACTTCTTCATTTATGGGAACTTGAATATAGTATTTGACTAATTATTGTAGTGAACAGGCAGAAAACTTCAATTAAAGAACTTCAATAGGTCTTTAAAAACCTATTTTGGCTGTAAGATATTTCAGTTCTGAATCTCTAAATTTTGACTAATGCAAACTTCTACTCAGAACTTAACGCATTGCCACAGGGAGAAGAAACATGCTGAGGGAAGGGAAGGGAAGGGAAGGGAAGGGAAGGGAAGGGAAGGGAAGGGAAGGGAAGGGAAGAAGGAAGGGAAGGGAAGGGAAGGGAAGGGAAGGGAAGGGAAGGGAAGGAAAGGAAAGGAAAGGAAAGGAAAGGGAAGGGAAGGGAAGGGAAGGGAAGGAAAGGGAAGGGAAGGGAAGGGAAGGGAAGGGAAGGGAAGGGAAGGGAAGGGAAGGGAAGGGAAGGGAAGGGAAGGGAAGGGAAGGGAAGGGAAGGGAAGGGAAGGGAAGGGAAGGGAAGGGAAGGGAAAAATCTGCTTGCAGAAAGTATTTTACGTAAGTACAGATACATTTATGTTATCATCTGAAATCAGAGAAAACTACCAGAGTATTGTCCAGATGTTAAATCTTTCAGCCTACTGGAGAGCAGCTACAAGAAGTGACACTGCTTCTTGTCAAGTGAGATTCACAACCTGGCTGGCAAAAGCCTTGTAAATACTTTAGGATTAGAGTGATCAGCTCTAAATAATAGAAAGAAGCCATACTACATTTTGCAATAACTTTAGAGAAATTTTAATTGAGATTTAGTCATCAAAGGTCAGTGGCTCTACATGACATGCATTAGATAAAGAGGTATCTGCTATTTTCAGAGATACAATTACTGTTTTTAACTGCTTAGTCTTTTTTCCCCCCACCCCTCCTAGGCAAACACCATCTACCACAAAAAAATAATTTTGCATTGCCATTTCTGTTCATCTGCCATCCTTTATTCAGACTTACTTTGCCTATTCATTCCAATTGCATGATTGGTGAAATGACTTATTACCAGACGTCAGTAGTATTTGTTTTTTAACCTTTTCTGGTAATTCCCATCACCACAGCTGCCTCAAAGCCTTTGCATCTGCCATACAAAATTCTGTCAGTGTGGTTTTCTACAATATCACATTACCAACTTGTATTAGTTATACAATGTGCTCATCTCTGGGACGAAAATAATCCCAACAGCTATCATGTGTACAAGATCTGCCTAAAGGACAATGAGACCATTAGACTAATCTCTTTTGCACCTCCTTTTTGTCATCTTTTCGGCGTGACTACTATTTGTTGGTTTGAGCATCCACTTGAATATTGTCTATTAGCAGATTTTAGACTTATTTATTATATATTACCAATAATGTGACCATGAACCTGCACACTGTGACAGGTGTTATAAAACACGGGGGTCTTTACTTAAAGAGTTCATGTTCCAAGACAAGATGACCGAAAATGGAAAATGACAGATCAACAGAGAAGCACAAGTAAGTAGTGAGACTGGATTTGTCCTCATGTTTTCATTGGTTTTGGTAGCCATTACAAAAAAAAAAGGAAAAAGGGTGTGAGGAGAATAACATAAAAACATATTTTTAAACAGAATGAGAATCACATCTGTCATTGATACACACATATTGATACAGCAAGAGGTGCTTCTGGCATTGATATTTATTCTTTGATGTGTTCCTCCCTTTTATATTATTTATGTATTTTTCAACTCCCAAATCTGTATTTATTTTTCCCATGCTCTCAATGTGAGACTCATGTCACCTCCTAGACTTCAAAACCAGTGCTAACAACACATGAACGTGTAAGAACACACACAGCAGAGCAAACAGTTAATTTTGAGTTGCTGCCTGGAGCATGAATTCCTGAAGACCAACATAGGTTGCCATCCTTCACTGCTACTGGTACTGTGCCTACCAGTAGCCAGAGTTCCAGAGGAAAGCACACCTCATGATCATTAATTTTTCCCCACAGTGTCACTTGTCAAACAGATTGGAAGCAGACTGGAAGATAGACATGTCTCCATCAGTCATATATCTCAAGGCAGTTGATGTCTCTCTATTCCCACATACAAATCCGATGTGCCTCTTGTGCCTAAAATATAACACAACGCATTTAGCATATATTTTTCTATATGTAAATCCAGAAGCACATATACATTCAAACATATATTAACAAAGTTTTGCCACATATTTATGGGGCACTTCTAATTACAAACTGCCTGAGGCTGCTATGTGTCGGGTCCTTTCCCAATAATGTTGCAGCAGACCAGCAAGCTTGCCTGACTAATGTAAGTCATGAGATGACATTTCTTCCACACCAGTCTTGTGGAAGCTGGCAGTTTATGGTGCAGAAGCCTGTTACCATCTGAGTACCATGGGCTGGTCACTGCAAGGATGTTCTAGCTCTGTGGCTGCCATCCTACACATCCCAGCTGTTAAACTGTCAGATGCTAGTAGGCTTTCATACTACAGTCCTCTTCCATTCAGGGAAAAGGATCTAAATTTGGAACATTTATTTTCTTTCACCACTCAAATCCGTATTTATAGCCTAATTGTATTTGATCCTTTCTCAAGGATTTCTCTGTCCTAAAGAAGTTTAAGCCGTCCTGCGGTGAGGTCATTGTCTGGTTCTACCATCTTTCACCTGGTATGTCCAGGAGAACTCCCAACAGACTCAGACAGCAACTAGAACTAGCTAATACCACTTCCATGGTTGCTACAGTCCAAGGAGACTCTTACTTCTTTAGGATGCAGATGGCCATTTCTGCAAGGCAGGGCTATGTTCCCATCCCAGAAAAAAAAAGGTTTAAGCACACAGAGTTAATCCTATATTCCTGATACATATACAATCACATCTTACACAATTAAATATGGGTTCAGTAAATCATATGCAACTGGTCAGAGGCAGGGTTCTGGTGCTCCAAGTTTAACAGCTATAAATTATGTTTAAGAATAGGGGTTTTCCTTCCAGTTGTAATTTTTACTATTAACTGTCACCACCTGCACAGGGATCTCTTTCAAAATGTAAAAAGTAAAGTGGCATTTACTTAGGTCAGCCCATTTTGTCAGCAAGATCTGGGGGGAAGATTCACACAAATGAAGATTTGGCAAAATATACCCATGACACTTTCAGTTTCAAATTTCCAGGGAAGAGTTTGGAAATAGCAAAATACCATGAACTAACTTTTTAGTCATAATCAGAGTAAGGAAAACTAAATGGGCAAAACCCCCATGATATTTTTTACAGAACTGTACTTAAAATATTAGACTTTGCAAATAATGATGTTGCTTGGGAAAAAAAACAAACAAACAAAAGACCCCAACACCACATATAGTGATTAATAACATTCCAGTTTGTTATGCTTTCATTTGCTGAGGACCTGCTAGCTTGGTCAATATTTCATCCCTGGAGATTCCCCTTTTCACATGTTACTAATCCATTCTTCAGGTTTGGAGAACAGACCACTAGTTTTAAACAGTCTCTAATTCCTTCCATTTTACAGCATCAGCTATGTTTCATTATAAAATACCTTAATATTGAAAAATAGTAACCATCCTCCATATGGCTGTAAAAGAACAAAATTAGCAAACTGATGGCAATCCAATAATTTCTGGTTTAAGCCTATAATTTACAAAAATCTGACATTCACTGTCAATACGTTTTTCTGCCGTGAGGAAATCTGCATGACTTCTGTGCTAATTTACCCTTATCTGACCCTCCATAAAATACAGTTACTTTTTCCTAAGTGATACCTTTTCATATTATTTTCAATGTTTGTTAAAAATATCTTTTGGAATGCAAATAAATCTAGAAACTTAGAAAACACCCTCACATTTTCTGCAGTGACTAAGTTCAATTCCTTGAGGGATTGATGGAGAAAAAAAGACACCTTTCTCATGGCAGTTTCCCCTCCTTATCCTTACACTCAACCAGTAGCAGTCAAAGGTCAGGGGACAAATGAGAGCTACTCAGCTAAGTGAGACTCTGCAAGTGACAAAGATAAATTGATATGCATGTGGGAAACGAGAATGAATGAAAAATAAAAAAGATGCTCCCACTGCTCTGGCACCTGTAACAGAAGAAAGAAAACCACGTACCTTACTATCTGTGTCAAAACTGTTCACAACATTTCTGCAAAGACTGACTGGGAAAAATAGTGTGACATCTCTTGAAAATCAGAGGGCTGGGCATTTAGGTGTTTTAACAGGTTTTACTCAGACACATAAATTCCAGATTGTAGGATATATTGCAAAATAGGTGATATACTTGAAATCCATCAGGTTCTCTGTTGAAGAACTGAATCTTTATATGCAGATATGCTTTTGCAATCTTTCTGTAAGCAAACTCAGCTGCGAACCAAAGTTGGAAATCTCATAGACCCAATCTTTTGATGAAATTTGCAGGACTTCATGATTTAAATATGGTCAAAAATTCCCAAACTCCTTTTAAATTCAAAAAAGTTTGCTTGAGAGACAAAACCTCGGGGATTCAGCTGTGTTCAAGTTTTGATTCCTCTTTAATTTAATTAAACCAACTTTGTTCTTCATTAGTTGATATCTTATTGAAGCAAAGCTTCATACTCCTTTTAAGAATTGCCTCTTTCTGTGAGGAGATTTGGCTTCAGTAATATGGGTAGGACTCCAAATGATAAATAACCTGAATATTGAACAAATGGCAACATTTCATTCATGCAGCACAAGAAAATTTAGCCCCCATGGGTTATGTTACAGGAAACTCCTTAAATCAAAATGTAGAAACTCAATATTGAGGTGCATAAACTATAAGCTTTATTGATCATATCTCTTGTGACTGGGCACTCCTGCCATGCTAGAGACATAATTCTGCACGGGACTGATTTCCTTCAACTTTCACTTAAGGGTGATCAGCATCTAAAAATATCAAAAAATCCTGTTTCTGCACACGCGTGTCTCCAAAGAGAATGTGGAAGAATTCTCAAGGGTATTCTATTTCTTCAGCTCTTCTGAAATCCTGGTCAGACATCTAAGAATCCTGAAGGAAATTAATGGATATGTTTTCCAGTGGAGGAGGCTGCCTGTTTGGCATAAACTGCAGTAAGAGTATGAAATGTCTTCTGATAAGAGGCCAATGTCATTTTGTTTTCTGATCTAGTGCAATGCTAGTAATCCATTCTTACATATTTGCATAACTTTGCTTTATATCAATTTGAGTGACTATTTACCTGTCATGTATGCTGTGGTGCTGAGTAGCTGCAGAAAAGGACAGCCAGTGGAGGGTGAAGGGAGATGCCAAGGTTATAAACCAGTGCTTATATTTACAATCAAGCTTTACTTTCATGGGAAGCTTCTCTTGCAGACATAGGTGCAAACACAGAACGTCACAGCTCTCTATCAGGCAACACCCTCCTTGGCTCATTCCTGTAAATTCTCAGCAGTGGCATGTTTTATTGCCCTGGAGACACAACATGATGGCTATTTATTTAATTGCCTGGGAAGCCCAGCCAAAGAAGGGTGTCTCAGGTTTGGCGAGTTAGTTTCCTGCTTGCAAATTTACAATTTAGCACCGTTTGGGTTTTCAGAGTCTCCTTGTTAAAAGTGTGAGGGGCCCGTTTCCCCAAATGAGCACAACTGCTTTGTCTGCCTCCAAACAGCTGAAATCCCCCAAAAGGCACAGAGCAGCAGTGCAGCCTGCTTGAAAACTGGTGTGTGCTGCCCCTCCAGCCACTGATTAATATTTGACATATTCTCCAAGCAGAGCTTTATATCCAGTTCAGTGTTTTCTCTGTCCTGTCCTTTCCTTCCCTCCTCCTGCCTAATTTTGTAGACAGACAGCCATAATGCACCATAGAAGCATAAGTCTTTAAACTGAAAATGTCATCACTTAGGAATACAAGAGAGTGGTATGTGTCATGTATGTCTGCAAAATGCAGTTGCTGTCTGTTACAGTCTGTAGCAACTTTTAAATCTGTCATCACAGCATGAATTTCATATTAAGCTCCTTCCCAGTGCTTTAGCCAGGAAGTAAAGGGGGGAACATACTGTATCATTTATGGGCATGCTGGTGCTGGGTCAACCATGACATCACTCTCCACTCCGCTGAGCTGTAATGAGGTGAAGAGGCAGCTTTAGAACAACATAGCACTTTATTTATTAGGAAAATTTAAGTGTGCGTGTATTTCAATTTATGATAAAACTGAAAACAAAGGTTATGGACTATAGCTCTCCTACAGCCCAAAGTAAGTAGGGGAGGGAAGGCATTTTGTAGATGATGAGAGATTTAATGCACACTAAGCACAGAAGATTGAAAGTTCTCAGCAGGCTGAAATCCTGTACTGACAGCCCAGCCTATTAGAGGTGGTACACAGCACGTTTTGCTGCAATCAAATTGTAATGTACACTTTGATCAGAGCATGTCACTGAAGCAAGAGTCTAGTCAAGACAACCTAACATATTCCAGTTTGAGAGGACATGGGCATATAAACTGAGAACAGAGGAAAAAATCTGGTGAGGCTGGGAGGCTACAAGAGCCCTTGATTGCTGAAGGTTCCCTAGAAACCTGCAATGCTTTTTAAACCAGCATTGAGAAGCTGGGCAATTCATTACATTTCTCCAAGTTAATGCTGAAATGTAAGATGGACTTTTGTACTTTACAGTAAGGATTGGACTGGTTTTGTTCTTTGATTGCAGCTGGAGGTGGGACGAAAGAAGTACAAAAAAAGAAAAGCACAATGCAGAACAGGTCTGATCAGATTTGCAATTAATTGCTCTTACTCCTTTTTTTCTCAACTATGACCATATTATTTTTACCTCAAGCACAGCATTGGCTCTTCTGGAAATCACTGCAGAAGCATCACTGCTGCTAACCTCCCTGGTTTGAATCTTAACTCTCTTCTGCAAAGGGCTGTCCTCTGCCAGTGGATCACTAGCCTGGTAATCCCATCTCCCTTGGCACACACAATAAACCCCACATCTATAATATTAAAAAAATACTTTCAAAACACTACATGAAAGCTGGAGCTTTTCTGTCTGGAAAATCTGAACACTGTAATTACCAGGTCTATGAAATAACAAAAACAAACATAAATACACTGCTACATATAATTAAATAGACAAATACATCTAGATCTAAGTAAGAAATTTAGTTTGATATTGAGATTCTTCTTTCCTGATTACAAGATGTTACTTCAACAGCTCTGGTCCCAAGAAACAGATAGTCTGAAATTGGTCTGTAGCCAGGATATCTAGGGTTCTACCCTTCCTGAACATCACAGACTTCTAATACCTAGAAAATATCTAAACAGTATTTGGCAGTAAATAACCCATGAAAAGCCATCTGGAAGACACAGTGTCAGCCCCTGAAAAGGGGGGATGTTCTTTTTTTCAAATTAGTGGTAAGCCAATATCTCAGCATAGTGCTAACATACAATGCACTGCTAGAGTTGTAATTTTTCAGACAAAACGTAAAACTACATTCCTCGGTGTACAAAGAGGTTTAAGAAGCCATGATGCAAAACCAAATGTATAATTACTGGCCAAACTCTCACATGGGGGAATAAATACTGCAAAGTATATTCATCGTAATAAAGGAAAATTTTTTTTTTTTTTCTTTTATACATGTATCAGGCAAATGTCTTGGGCATTTTTAAAATCATATTTCAAAAGCTGATATCAACCTTCCAGAAAAAAAGGATGAAGTATGCAGAACAGACAATTCTGTATATGTTCTCATTTCTGCCAAAAATATCTACTAGACAGGACCAAATATTTCATAAGTTGCAAGCTCTACATTTCCAATTATGCTCTACAATGCACATGTAACAGAAAGAGCTGAGTAAATGGGGCATCTTATGCAGCAGGCAACTCCTCAATCCAAATGCAAGCAAACCCTAAATATCCTTCCCTCTGTCTCTGTTATTTTCTTGGTATTTTTGGATAAGGTTACCCCCACCTTGCCTTTTTCTGTTTTCTCCCCATTCCAATCAGGTTTGATCTACCTATGGATTTTCTTACTTAGGAAGAAACATCTCAAGATAATGCCATGAATATGAAGTCTCTTAGTCCATCACTCATACTAGAAATATCTTTGTCTGCCTTCTCAGTGCATACTTAAAAAATCAATTCTGGAAAACTCTATGACGAATCTATTAGTTTAACTATTTTTATTTAAATTCGACTTGTAAAAAATTCTCTGTACTTCCCCTCACATGTGTTACTTGTTTCAAGTACAGCATGAACCAACAGTAAACATTGTTTTTCATCTCTAGCTGTGATGGAAAGCACCTGGAAGACAAAAGATGACTGAGAGAATCAAAACCAAGATTATACAGCATGATCCAAATTCGTTCTTCATATGGTTCCTCAAATGCTGACCTAAATTGAATTACAGTGTGAGTGAGTCTGGTGCTCTATCTGCATTTCTTATTAAATTGCTCACTATTAGCATCTGCCTTTCCATTATACCTTGTGGCCTTTTCTTACTCATTAATAACCTCACCATATGCCCCAAGTTCAGTACTTCCTCCATTGAATTTATTTTGTCATTTACAGATTCTTTCAACTTTTTTTCAGTATATGAAATATCTTTGTAGAAGACAAGAGTAGTTTGTAAATTATCCACTACTTTCGTTATGCTCTTTCCAACAGGTATCTTCCTATATTTAGTTGCTTCTGCCATCCTCATTCACACTGAATAGCAGAGTACTCCCCATGAATCTACAGTCTTCAGAAAGGGACAGAGAAAAAAGCAGAAATCATTGTCACTGTATAAATCCAGAATGAACTACTCTTGAGTACCCAGTAACAATTTTGGCTTCTCTAGCTCAAAAATTTGTAGTAGAATTTAAAAACAGAAGGAAAAGGCCAGCGAAGACAACTGGGACATGGAGCAACTTCACAGAAATTATCAAACAGAGCAGGACTCTTTGGCTTAAATCACTGTCTCTGAGAAGACATGAACCTAGGTATAAAAATCAGAACTTGCACAAAGTAGGTGAAGGGTCTTTTGAAACACAAGAATTAGACAGTATGAAATTAAAACAGTTCTAAGAATGCACAGTTTTACTAGCAAAATAAGACACAGGGAAAGCTGAAGATTCAACATGAATTTTAAAGTCTGTTGGACATTTCCATGTGAGAAAAATCTATCCAGGGCTATTAAACATAAAGATATCACCTTTGCTTCACAAAATCCAAGAGCTGTACATTCATGAAAATTAGAAGATCAGAGAGGGAATTATCACTATATGCTTGACCTAATCTCATGCTCTTTCATAGGCATGTATTAGTGGCCACTGTTGGATGAAGAAATCTGGGCTCGCTAGGTTGACAGAGGAACTGCAGCAATGCTAGCAGCAAGATTTTAAAACCTCATTGTCTGGCACAGCTTACTGCCTGTGCAACGAGAGTTAGGAAGAGAGAATGTGCACTGCTGCCCCAGCTCCTCCCTGCTAAAATGCTAAACTGAACTCTAGAGCAAAATACAGACCTGGATCAACCTTCTGCTGTGACAGCAGTGACATTCAGCTGGTGAGGAAGCCGCAGAGGGCTGCTCAGCAGTTCCTCACACCAACGCTCCTCTGACAACGTCTGCGTCATGTGCAGCACTGTGCAGCTCTCCAGCTCTAAGGCACAACGTTTGCCTCGCTCTCAGCCTCCCTGGCTGACACCACAGACCTTCTATAAATACTCCACCTACGTTTTTCCTGTGTTCACAGAAGGTTTTATTACATTTTAATTTTCTAATAATTCTTACAGTACGTTATAAACTGTGCAGAAAAGGCTGAACAGGAAGAAACAGACAATGAAACACAATGCAGAAAGATGCCAAATCAGTCAAAACCCCCACCCTATCCACACACAATCAGTGCCAGCTGTAGTCCAATTAAACTTAATCTAGTCACATGCTCATGTGTTCCTCAGAAATTAGAGGAAATCAATTCAAATGCTAATGAGAAAACCCATAATTTATTATCTGCTGAGGAATGCATGTTACATTAATTTTAACTGTAAACAATTATTTTTATTGCAAGATTAATTACACCATCTTACACAACTTCCTTTTTTCATATTTTTTGAAGGAATTAACTTTGTGCTACTGTTTTGTTGATCTGTCACAGTATTTTAAGCCTGGAAAACTATAATTAATTTAGGGATACCACAAATGTGGTCTTCTATTCTGTCAAAGTAAAGTGGAACAAATGTCTGGGGCAAAATACAGAAAGATCTGGCTGAAATTATGGGCTCAACAAAAGTACAAGAGCTGGAAAACAGTACAGTCCTTATTGGGAGTCTGGAGCTAAAAACATAAGATGAGAAAAGAAAGTCCAAGTAAAAGCAAAAGAAAACCTTTATGGGTATTGGCCAAAAACGAATGAAAAATAGAATTTTGAGTTAACCCAAAATGTCATTCAGCTGAATGAGTGGTTTGCTTTATTTTCAGTTGATGCCTTTTTATGTAATTCTTTCTTTTCCTCTGTATATCAATTTTTTTTTTTAATCAACTTCATTACACAGTCAGGAAGTAGCAAAATATTTTATCAATAAAATACAAGCAAGCAGTGGTAAAGAAGAAGCATTTCAGAACAGCCTGTCTTGTTTGCTTTGTTTGCTGACCAGAAGTCCTACTGTTTTATTTTACACTATGTGTACAGAATGAAACATCTGCATTATAGCTGAAGTTTATTGCAGTGATACAGAGAACAATGAAAATAATTCAAACAGTATTTATTTTCTCTGTTTCTAGACTTTATTTTTTTGTTTGAAAAGCCTGCTCTAATCTCACAAAAATGTCAGTGATAAAATGCTTTATCCTAAGCAGCCCATTTTTCTTTTTATGTCTTTGGTTTTTAACACTCGTACCAAAACAAAAATCAAAACCAGAAATGCATTTAAAGAGTTCATTTAATGGCTCAACAAGCAAGAAAGACCATCCAATGAGTAGTTTCATTTCACATTAATTTCTAGGAGTTTCCTCAGTATAGCTAAATCTGGGCCTGAGATTTTGGGGCTACAACTAAACAGGAGATTTTTCTTGCCAAGTATTTTAGCACTACCATTGGTCACATTACTAAAAAAGAAATGTGACAAATGTAGCTCTTTTCTTTCTTGCAAATCCTTTGCAAAGCTGATTTGCACTTTCACTAATTTATTAAATACTCATAATGTATTCAAAGAAGATTTTAACTATATCTGACTTTGTGTATAATTTTTTTAATTGCCCTATTTTTTATTCTTGTCATGTGTCCATTAAATGCAATCATATGTATATGTTTAAAATAAATGGTTTCTCAACACTTTAGTTGAGAGAAAGTGTAAGATTGAAAATAACAAAACTGAAAGAATAACTGCTAGTATTGTTCTGCACATATATGTTGTTCACACACATAGAGAGAGAAAGATAAGACTATATTCAACCTACAAACCACAATGCAAACAGAATATATTACAGTAAATATTCACCAACAGCATCTGAAGATGAGTTTCAGAAGGTGGGGCAGAATGAACTGTTTGTCCCCAAACTTTGGGTTTAGTATTAAACCCGATCACTGTGTTATGGCAAAACAGGGGAGATGTTTATAACAGCTGCCAAATTCATACCTGAGGGTAATAGCTTAGCAAAAATGACCAAATTTCTCAGTGTTTCTGTCACTGTCTTTACCTTTCTAATAAACATGGAAACTTTACTGCGCACAACACTCACTCTTTTCCTTCATCTTTGCGATTAAAAAAAAAAAGCACCAGTTTAAAGAATCTGTCACTGAGGGTTATTGTGAATCATCGTGCAGCCCTGCTCACAGTGCAAAGTTAAAAGCAAACAAAGGGCACAGGAACTTCAAACATCACCTGTGTTTGAATGTTACTGAACCTATGCCCTGGCAGACTGAATGGTTCAGCAGTCACCAGAATTACACTTTGCCTGCTCTAAAGCACCTTTGGTTTTCTGGGCTAAGCTGAATGTGGCTATGTCATTTGTTGCATTTGTTAAAGGAACTTGATGCACCATAGCTCCAGGTTCATCATTAATACTGGTTAAACTGTAAGCCTCTCTACAAAGTCATAAAACAAATGGAGCATACTAGCATATACCACATACATGTTAGGAACCAATGCTGCCAGGAAGCTCTGATTAGCAGTACAATCTTCATTCACTCTTGATGCTGCAAACCCATACCCCAGTAAAACTAGAGAAAGGGATGAAGCTACTCTGGACCCCTTTGTATTTCTCACACTGCAGCCATACAATGACCAACTGAATTTTTCCTTGGCACAGGGTGTTATGTTGCCACAGTGTGTGTGTACCAACGCCCCTTCCTCCCAGTTTGCTCAAGCACAATCTGCAGTTAATCCTGACTAGCACAAGCTTTGACATCTGTCCTTATTGACACTTTCCATCAAGTAAAAACAGTGCTGACAGTTTCCAGGAGAAGGATGCAGGATTTTTCAGAGCTATTTTGCAGGACAATAATAATACCTAGAATTGTAGGAATGTCTTCAAAGAAGACCTAAGGAGTAAATGGAACCACAACTCTAATTCTGTTAAGCAAAGAGCCCTAAATAAAAGTAATTAAATTTTGTATTTCAAAATTTTATAGTTCAAAGATAGAGAGAATTATCAGATGCTTACAGCTGGTTATTTGTTAATCTGAAGCCATTAAGTTTCATTCAGCCAGTCCAAAAATATTCCCAAAATTTCTCACCCAAACAAAATATTTGACCCCATGGTGGTAGTAAAGTACTTGCTGAGGCAGAAGGTGGACAAGCACAAGCAAGAAGCCAAGAGGCAAATCTTCAGCAGAGAAGGGAAACTGCTGAGGCGAGATATGCTCAAGTGGTCTCAGCAAATGAACTCTAGCCTCCACTATTGAGGGCCTTCCCCATGTGGGCTCCAGGTGCATTCCCTGGCAGGCAGCAGTCAGTCTAACACAAGGAGTCACACACAAGGCAAGTCAGCCACATCCTAGAGGATTCTCTGCATAAAAGAACACCAGCTCACATTAGCTGGCGTCCCGTGTCTCGTTATGGTCAGCCTCTACTCCTTCAGAGGAAGCTGAATACAAACAAAATCCATGGATCTATATACTTAATTGGATGTCTGGGGAAATTTATTCTTGATTGGCTACAGCTCTGAAGCTTGGGAACTCTTTATAACCACTGTCTTAATGCAGAGCTGGCTGTGTCACAAAGAAAGGCACAAACATTTCAGAGAGAGCAATGCAAGCATTTCAGTTCTTGCTACAACTCTAAAAGAAAGAAGGAACTCCAAGGAAAGAAAAGATAACTGGAAATCTTCATCAACCCACTTTCACTGCCAGCCCCACATTCCTGTCCCTTTAAACACAGAGGTTTTAAAATTTCTTAGTGAAGCTGGATTACGGTTTTTTTTAAGAACCTCTAATCTCCCTTCCTTAAAAATTTAAGCAATGAGGAGTCCTCCAGCTCACCTGGCAAGCAGTTCCTGCATCTAATTACTCTCACAGCTTCCAGCCATTTGATCTTGTTATGCTTTGTCAGCAGGAGAGAAAAGCCCAATTATCACAATTTTTTCCATGGAAGGGTATCCATGTGATTCTTGACCTTATCTCTAAGAAGCTGTGTAAGTATAACTCCTTGCCTTTTTTCGTAGAAGAATAAGGTTTGTTTTCCTGCACCTGTATAATTTTCATGGTTTGCATTTAAACTCTCTTAATTCCACATCTAATTCTTTAAGCGTGTTCCCCAGAAAGGAAAGCAACCTTATAAGTTGATCTTGCCAATATTGTTTCAACTTCATTACTTCAAGTACTTTTCTTCTGATATAGCCAAGTAAGCCTTTGCCTGTTTAGCTACATCACTGACAGCTCATATTGAAATAATATTCATAAGGTACTATATTTTTCTAAGACAGAATTACTGCTTAAATTCTTAACTTTTTTTTGTCTCGCCTACAGACTTTTGGAACTAATGCTTTTCATCATTGTCTAGGGGTTTTTTGACAAAAATATTGGTATCAAAACAAGTCTACAGCCCTGGAGAGCTCCACTGGAAATAAATCTACCAAATTAATCTCTCCCTTTACACAAATATAGCTAGATATCTGTCATTAGCCTATTTTTAATCCTTCTAATAAGTGTTTTGGTCACATAATACAAGCTTCTTTTTTTCTACTAAAAATGGTTTAAGATGAAATATATATGCAGACAACTGCAAATAATAGTCAGCTTAGCATTACAAACTGGACATATATATGCTACTTGTGTGCTCTACTTGAGCAGTAACCCAGGTTAGCTAAAGCCAAGGTGGTTTAGCTGGGATATTGAGGGCACATTTGCAAGGGCCATACTTGTGCAGAGCCACAGAACACAGCACACCTGACGTGGATCTCAGCGCAGATGGCTGCTGCACTCACCACCTGCACACTGCTGCACTCAGGGCATTCCTCCTAATGGAGTGTCCCCAGGTCTGTGTGGCTTAGTTGGTGCCAGTGATGGAAACACCTTCTAGAGCTACATGGGATGCTTGCACGAGCTATCAAAGAACCTTCCCCTCTACTGATCTGCAGCCTCCACCTTTTCAGAATTTCCCTCCTCAACCAAAGTTCCGTGGACTGGCATAACTTCTTATGTACAGTGCTATGAATTCTAAATATTGCACAGACCAGTTTTCACAGTAAACTGATAAATACCTAATAAAACCATGCTCTTTTTGGAAGATATATTAATTGCACAAAATATGACTGGCAGTTTTAGCCTTGTTCCTGGTCTACAGATGACTCAATTGCAAAACTTTGTCAAAAGTTCAACTCTCAGACGTTTTATACCTATTGGATGGTATTCCAGTAGAAAATTGCCTGTAAACCTAAAAGCTAGTAGAAGATTATACCCAGAAACTTAATTGCTGCCTTTCCTGTAAAGAACTCTCTCACCTTTTGGGTAAATGTGTGAACTGAAAGCCTGGATCTTTTAGGGCCATTTACTGCTTATCAGAAGCCATGATGAATATTGGGTAGCTGTACAGCCTTAGATGTGACAGTTACCTGTGTACTGCCATAGCTTCATCACAGATAATGTTTTAAGTGTTCTCAATACAAACGTGAATGTTATCCTATGTGCAGGCTGATATCAGACCATCTGCAAGTGTAAGGAATTGTGCAGATGAATTCCTGCCGCATATCAGCTGATGAACATATAGATGAGTTTCCTCTGTGTAAAACAAAATCTTTCTGACTAATCAACCTTTGCATCTTGACACCTCTGTGGTATAGTATATACATCCTCTCAGCTCTGCCATCAGAATGTAATAAATCTTCCTGCTACTGTCATAATACTTTTCTCAATATTTATAGTTAGAAAAATTTAACTCTTGACTGCATGTTAAAAAACATAGAGAGGATTGATTGTTAAAGTAAAAATCAATCTGACGGTTTTGATGATTTAACAAGCTGCAAAACCATATAAATGTATCACAAAAACTTTGATTGATTTATAACTTTGTAATCCATCCCTCTTCATCTATTATCCTGTAAGTACTGTATTAGCAATCATTAGTAGCAAGACGAGATAGAACACTGACATCTTCCTGACACAATATGACCATAACTGGAATCTTCTAATACACAAATGCTTTTACCTGGCTATTAATAGTGCCCTTCACTAAAGATGGACTGGTATTTCCAGCCGTATTGAACGACTGAAGTTCGCTATCAATCCTGGAAGTGTCTTCTCCGGATGGTTGTACCTACCGGAACAATAGTGGAGTGCCAGCCAGACTACTGTATTGCTGTTCTTACCAGTACATTCATTTATCTCTGTAGAAAGACAATAATTTAAAATTAAATCCATAGTAGTAAGGATCAAGTGGATATTTTTCAAGATATTAGAATAAGAATCTGTCTCTGATCTCCATGAAATATTGTCATTTTTTCAGAAGCTTAAAATTTTCAATGTGCATGAGACTTCAAGATTACAGGCACAGGCTAGCAAGAGTACAACAACTCTTTGCACCATCACTGTGCTAGCACTTTTTCTAAAGTTTTAAATTGTCTCTGAAAAAGTTTATACATGATGAAAGAGCACAAAGTTTCCATCAAAAAAGTATACCAAGGAAGGCTGATATCAGCTTTATTTTAAACAGATTCTAAGCAAAAAGAAGTCTTTGTTCACCAGTATACCAAAAAGGTGAGGATTTGTTCTATAGAAAATACAGATTATATACCCCATGGAAGCCAGTGGTTTAATCAACACAGGAAACAGCTTGGGGCACCATATTTTTTATTTCTTCCTGTCCTTCACAAACTTTTGATATGTATCACTTGCACTCGCGATCTGAAAATTCTTCACAGGTGCTGTGTGAAAGAAGAAGCAGGTGCTGTGAAAGCCAGCCTAGACAGCAGGCTGACCCAGGTAATTGGTGGTCCTGACAGACAGAATCCCCACAGCGTCCTCATATGTCTTACTGCTGTACATTTTCACCCTATAAATGGATGCATTTTATTGCTGAAGTGCCTACCCTGGGCCAATTTCTTATCTTGTGTATACTACGGTAAATCTAACACAACTCCTTTAATGATAGGGGGTCATTTTGCATTTATGATTGTGTAAATCATACTTTGCCATTCCTGTCTGCACTCTTAACATCAAAAATCATCATTAACTTCAATCTTGTTTTTAGCTGTGAAAGAAATCCATAACAATGGCAAACCCTATAACATGTTAAGACATTTAGAAATATACGGCTCAATGTAATGTGGTCTATTACATAATACTGAACTTACTATTTTTATATAAATAATTCCTAAAGAAATTCCTTCTTTACCCTGTAGAGAGGCCAGCTGGGGATAATTCTATGCCATTGGACAAAATGCTCCAAAATCTCTCCAAAAAGGGCTTGTCTACAGGAGCAGGATAGTGACCTGGATCTTCCTGCAGGCGTCTAGGCAAACATTTTGGTGACTATGAGCCATTCAAGGTTCAAATCTTCTGTTAAACTGTTGTCTTACAGTTTCATATATGAATTTATTACAGAATTGGTGCACTGCAGCACTGTTACACTGCAGCACATTCAAAACACAATTGTACTGAGTTTGCATGACAGAGTAATGTGTGGGCTACAGCTTCTGTGAGAGGATGATAGAAGCTTACCCCAGCTCTGACAGAGCCAACACCAGCCAGCTCCAAGGCAGACCCATGGCAAGGCCAAGCCCATCAGCAACGGTGGTAGTGCCTCTAGGACCATGTACTTAAAAGGGCAGTAAAAAAAACCCTGCACAGAACAACAGAAGCAGAGAGAGGAACAGCTCTGCAGACACCAAGGTCAGTGGAGAAGGAGGGGGAGGATGTGCTCCAAGTGCCAGAGCAGAGATTCCCCTGCTGCCTGTGGAGCAGACCATGATGAAGCAGCTGTGCCCCTGCAGCCCATGGAGATCCATGGGGGAGCAGAGATCCACCTGCAGCTCATGGAGGGCCCCATGACAGAGCAGGAGGATGTCCCAAGGCAGCTGTGAGGCAGAGACCAGCCTCAGAAGGAACCTGTGCTGGAGCAGTTCAACAACTGCAGCCTGTGGGAAGCACTTTCTCCTGCAGGAAGGACCCCATGCTGGAGCAGGGGAAGGTGAGGGGAGTCCTCCCCTGTGGAGGAAGAAGTGGCAGAGACATGATAAACTGACTGCAACCTCTGTTTGCCATCCCCCTGCGCTACTGCAGGGGAGGAAGTAGAGAAAAACAGGTAAAGTCAAGCCCTGGTAGAAGGGAAAGGTCGGGGGGAAATGTTTTAAAGTTCTAGGGTTATTTCCCATTATCCTACTCTGATTTGATTGAGTAATTAAACTAGTTTCCCCAAGTCCAGTCTGTTTTGCCCATGTTGGTAATTGCTGAGTGATCTCTTCCTGCTCTTATCTCAAACCATGAGCCTTTCAATATCATTTCTCTCTCCATCCAGCTGAGGAGGGGACTGATAGAGCAGCTCTGGTGGGCATCTGGTGTCTAGCCACGGTCAACCCACCACAGTAACATTTAAATTCAAGTAATTACGCGTTTATGTAATCCCATGTTAATCCTAGTCATGGGAGAGTCTTTCTGCATAAAAGTGATTCCCCTTCAAGACTGCATGCAGTCACCTTCTACATGTACATCATATCCTCCACACACAGAAGAAAAGAGTATCTCTGGGAACTCTAAAATACTTTTCCCCATGGCTCCAGTGGGCCAAGGAATTCTTATGGGGAAATAAATAATAGAAAAGGCTAATGGGAAGAAACAGTAGCCTCCTTGTACACTCATTTTCTGAAGATCAAAACAGCTTTAGGCTTGATTTTTAAGATCCTCTTTCATGTTCCTAATATTATGGGGGAAGTTGGAAATGTCACTGCAGAAAACTAATGCAGCTCATCAATGCCACTCTACCAGACAGTAAGAGGGGGAGTATAGAGAGCTACAATCCTGTCAAAAATTCCATAGATCCCAGGGGTTAATTAAAAGACTGTCAGAAAATAAATCAAATAGGAATTTGGGACCAGAAAGAACAAATAGATGCATGAGACCTCCTTGGATATTTGCAAGAAGCTCATAAACCTTCCAGCATGAATACAAAGCAGAAGAGGCTTGGTCAAGAAAACAGTAAGTATGTATAACATCATGTAAGTATTGTGTCCAGCAAACCAAGGGGGGTGTAAATCTCCTTAGTGAGTCAACCTGCCTCAAAGTGGGTGATCTTTAATTCTGTCTCCATGTACCTCTTGTTCTCAGGCTCTCCCTATTCAGGCCCAGTTAAGGAACATTTCTGGATTTGTCCCAATCTTTCTATTTATTTCAGAGAAATAAAAATTGGACCAGCAAAACAGCATAAGGCACACAGTCATGCTGAGCACTGATTTCCCATGAAGTGTCATGTTAGCATATGTTGTCTCCTGGGTGAGTCTGTAGTACGGTACAAATGGTCTGTAAGACAACTCTGGGTCTCTAATCTTTTCCAATGAACACTACACAGATTTCACCTTAGCCCTTTAGCAATCAAACCAGGAGCTGAAAACTGCACACTTGAATATGAAAGATCCTACTCAGCTGCTTCTGTAGATGTGTTTTCCTTCCACTGTGCTTTCTTTCTCACAGAGAGCACAACGAAATGGACACTTATAAGACTACTTTAAAAACAATGATTGGTTTAAACATTGAACTGTCACAAGCCTCATAAGAAATTTTATTAAATTATCAGTATATTGAAGACCATAGCCCAAACCTGAAGATGACTAAGTACACTAGCAGCATTACTGCATAATTAGTGTTAGCAAATTCACGAGACTGTCTTAAGCAATTGTGGGAACATGTCAACATTCACAACTGCATATTAATTAGTTAATAGCTCATATTATCCATTAATACCTAGGGAAGGATTCCTTAAAAGTTATTCAAACACTTGTCTTATTCATGTAAGTAGCCCCATTAAAGCTAGTCCTATTAGCAAAATACAGTTAATAGGTGTTCCTGGGATCAAAGCTTTGGGCATCCATGAAAACTTCTGAACCAAATCAAACGTATAAAGTCCCAGTAAGCTGCTAGTATGTTCACAGTCCCTTACTCCTGCAATTGCTTTCAGAATCAGGGGCCTTTATTCATAATAGTAGAAGACAATTTCTGTTTCATTTGCAGTCCATGTACTCTTTGCATTTTGAAATTCCTTAGAAAACAGCCATTTTGTAAAGGTTTTAATTTAATATTAGCAGGTTTTAATTGATATAGTGAATAAACTTTACTTCTACTACTACTACTACTATTACATTTCCACTCCACAGTAAATGTCCCTTTTTTAAAATCCCATTTGCATTATGTTGTAACATTGATGAAATATACACACTGGTAGATATACAGTCTTTTCTTGACATATTTCTGTTTTTCTTTCTCTGTTCTGGATAGCTATCACATGGTTATCTAACATAGCAAGAATCATTTTGGATGGAAAGAGTTCAAGGTTTCCAAATGTGCTATTTTATGTGTTGTAGATTCTGTCATCCTCAAACAAGCAGTACATAAATGTTCTTATGTAACTGATGGAGACACTATAGATTGGAGAATCTTTAATTAGCACAAGGACAGCACATTACACTCATTTGTTTATGATACCCACAAGGAAATATTTTGTAAAATTTAAGTTTTCTAAAAATACTTTACATAGTTTAAAAAAAGAAAAAGCACTCCTCTCTTACTGTAGTCATTACAGAACTGATCTCAAAATCATGCAAGTGCCAGAAATTCTTTCCTTCTGACTTCAAATCTTTCCAAAACTGCCTCTATGTGATGTGAGCAGACTTTCTGGATCTTCCTCTAATTATGGACCTGATCTGCAAATACCAACTCACCAAAGACTTGTGACAACTTATCACTACTTATGAGTAATCCTACAGTAATTTACAGGGCTGGATTGCAATTTTATAGACATAATTACCACAATGAGTACAATAATGTACTCTTCAATGTTATTTCCCCTCATGCTGCAAAACTTCACACTACACCAAACAGAACCTGTACTTATGACGAAAACCCAAAATATTTTGTGTATTTATACATAAAATTCTTTCCTCTTCTGGCCATTAAAATTGCCCCTTCTGTGTGAATGTTAGGTATGGAGCTGGCCAAGAATGAAGCACCACAATCTAAGCATGATCCTTTTGGTGTCTTTACATGTATATGGCTATTTGCAAGCCCAAGACCACCTCCAGCATGACCACACATATTTTACCAGGTACTCCTTTCCTCAACAGTCTGGACCCAGAGAACATAAGAAAAACTCAAGCCTGAGGTAAAAGGCTGTTAACTATTACCACAAACAGTGGAAGCCTCAAGAAAAAAGATTATTTGTCAATAGAACCCAGATCTTTCTCAGCTCATCCAAATGCACAAAGCAAACTCCCACAAAGAAAAAAGACTGCAACAAAGCTCAAGGCCACTCCATTCCCAGTGCAAGACATTGCTGTCCCTAAAATAAGCCCATACCAGCTTGTGAATTTTAAAATAAATAATTAAATCTCTAGCAAACCAAGACATTCCATTGTTCCTTCTCTGGGGAGAGAATAACATACATGCGACAGATATTAGTCACATTCCTTCATGAGCTGCTGAGCCCAGAACTACAATGATAACACCATTTAAGAGCCTAAATATAATAGAATCATGGAACTTAACCTGTAATTCCTGAGAAACCCAAAGAACCAGAAAGGATCTCAATATGAAATGTGTAGAGGCAGAAAACACTTACCTGTGTGGTTTCTGCTGTATGTAACTGTAATTCATCAAACAGAATGTATTTCAGATATTTTTATACAAGGAAAACAGTCATCTGCATTTCCTACTGAAATTAACAGAATGTAAATCCATATTTCCTGGCTTCACGTTCATAACTGTCTCTCCGGAAACAGTTGTTCTATCACAAGAAGTTGTTTAGACCTATATGCAGGAAGATTTACGCCCAACAATAGTAAAGATGTAGATCTAACTTATTAGTCTAAAGCAATTTATTTTTTCTTGATCTCCACACGCTTTATGCACAGTCATGTTTAAGGAATGCACCCAGTGAATCTTTCCTGGAATATAATGCCAGAAGAGAACAGGCTGCTCCACAAATAAGAAAAAGTACTTTAGTCTATTCAGAAACCGCCTTCAAACTGACAAAACCTAGAAAGCGGACAAAAAATAGAAATTCTTTCTTAAATTAGTAACTACCCATACACTCTTTTTTTGTTATGAAAGACTGACATATTGTGGTTTCTTGAATATAACCATTTTTGTGCCTGGATTTATGTTATATCGAAATAAAATTAAATCTCATCTTTAAAATAAAATATGCTGAAATATTACAGTATGTTTTTTAATAGTGGCAGTGCTACTGGCCTATAGAGAACACTTTTCCCCTTTATTTCCATTTCCTTACACCTTTTTTCCCAGTGTTCTCCATTTAATCACCTTATCTTTTGGCACGGTCTCCCTATGAAGGCACTCCATGCTTTGTGGTATGTGTACATGATGAGAGATATGCTTGCAAAAACCTTCATTGCATGGGGGAGAGATGGTAAAATGTCTTTTAACTATTCAGGGATTATTCTTTTTTAAAAACACAACTGTATAAAAGAGAAACATCACCTTAAAAGGTCAATCACCTCAAAAAGTATGGCATCTAAGCACAGGGCATAATTCTTTAAGCAACTCTAAACAAACTCAGTTCATGGATATGGGTAAAGTTTCACTCTATTGCCTATAAAACTAATATGATGACTGAAATGATAGGTGATACTTCCTTCAGGCCATTCTTGCCATATGAAGAAGTTAAGAGTAAGGTTGATGGTACCAGGGACAACACAAATCATGGCATCAGAAATACATTTGTTACAGTAGCAGTAATGAACAAAGTAAAATTAATAATAGCAGTGGACCAGAATCAAACTTCTACTTCCAAATGCCACTGAGCTTTAAACACCAATGAAGTTCACATTTGAATTCTGTGGATAACTCTCCTCTCTGGCCAAGCCAAAATCCTAAGGACAAACACCAGTGAACTTTAACTGAACATGACTCCAGATAGATTGGAGAACAAGAAACGTGTGGCGTGCTGCTATACAACATATTTAAATACAAATTAAAACAAGCAATAGACCAACAAATGCCAACAATAATACTGCGAAAAATACTGAGGACATTCTTATGGTTAAGGTACTCATCCAGTTTACAAATTAAAAATGGTGCTTTAACTGTATGCCTCAGCTTTTCAGGAGAAGGAAAGCAAAGCTGAAAGTAACTTTATTAGGTAGAATTTTTAGGCTAAGAAAGAATTGCAAGCATTTGGGAAAAATAAACACAAAAATTTGCAAAATGCAAATTTAATATATGGTATGGGGGGGGATGGAAGGAAGGAAGGAAGGAAGGAAGGAAGGAAGGAAGGAAGGAAGGAAGGAAGGAAGGAAGGAAGGAAGGAAGGAAGGAAGGAAGGAAGGAAGGGAGGAAGGGAGGAAGGGAGGAAGGAAGGAAGGAAGGAAGGGAGGAAGGAAGGAAGGAAGGAAGGTTGGTTTGAGTTTTTCTGGTTCGAGTTATTCAAGAAATGCAGGGATAACTGCAAGGAAATCAGCTGGATGCAATTACATAATGACAATCTGGCAGCCTCAGTAACACTGGAGCTCTCAGATCATCTCAGAGCTCCTCCTAAGTCCAGCACTGTCACATGCCGTTAAAAGATTATTTTCAAGCAAACTTCATTCTTTAATATTGATCATACCACTGAAAAGCCCCAAACATATTTCTAACTATTCACACCTTCTGATCATTACAATAAGGCTTTTAGACTTCTTTAATTTGGTTGTTTAGATACACTTCAAATTTTTGTCAAGTTGCTATTTCACTATAATCGGGTCTTAATTTCAATCTCTTTGAAGCAGTTTCTGGATTTTTAAATGAAGAGGAAATATTTTAATCTATAGCCTGTTCAGAATACTTTAGTGAGATTTTATGTCTCTTATGAGACATAATTCAGATTATGAAAGTTGACATAAAGCTGCCACTATTAACTCAGCATCTATGTATCTATCATCACGGAAAAAAAGAACTAATATGAGTGTTCCAGATAAACGGTTAAAGTAACTTTTGACATTCAAAAAATTGCCTTTATCCCGTATCTCTTATGCAAATAATAAAGTGTGCAAATATACACACATGTATCTGTACATCTGCTATTTAAGAAGACTCATCTAAGGAAAGATTCTAATAGATTTTAGCAGAAGTACTCATGCTCATAGTGCATAGAAGAGCAGACTGTTTGGGTATGGCAGCATATGAAAAACAGAATGAAGGGGAAAGACAAGCTGGGACATTACACATGTAGTAAATAGTACGGTACTTGTTCTTTAATAGAGCTTTTTCAAATACTGTATTGCTTTTAGTGGAATAAAACTAAAATATCACATACGGAAAATTGCTTTTGACTTCAATGGCAGCAGAAATGAGACTGATACATGAGAAACAGACTATTTCTGAAGGTTGTTCACTCCCAAAAGAGGCCTTTTGGCTTGCAAGAATGCTGTTGCCACCATCTCAGCTAATAAAAGAAAGGCTACGATTTTCACAACTTCGACAGAGGAACAAGCCTATTAATGGATAAACTCATAATTGTATTGGTTCAGACTGGTTTTGATCCTACACAGAATGTGCATTCAATAAAGAACAGATTACAGAAAATTCCCAACATTCTTAAGGAATAATCACCAAGCAGCCCTTAAATGAAGAAATTAAAATAGGTTTTTTTTTTAATGGAGTGCATAATTAAACTCTAGAACTCACAAATATCTATGAATCCAACATTATTTCGATAAATTAATGTCAGACAGTTGCATCATCTAATGATAAAAACAGTGCTGTTCAACAGTACAAAAGAGGCTCAGGTTTATCAGTTTGGACTTCACATCAGCACACTGAGGAGAAGATGGACAGCAAAAGCAAGGATTCTGCAGAGGGCCAGGTGAGAGATAAGGGAGATGCTATGGCAGAGAAAGAGAGCTCAACTGGGTTCGCAATAAGGAATCAGCAGAAGCCTTGTGCCAGGAGGCATTAAAACAATGACTTGCATTCATGAGAATGCAAGATTTATTAAAAGCTGCCCCTTCACTAAATTTTTTACATAAAGATTGTGATTGAAGCATGGAACAATAAGAAGTCAGAAATTAAGAGAGCAGATATTGAATCATCAATGCCAGGTAGATTTACTTTTGTATGGCATCTGCTAATTTTTTTCTCACCCTTTACCCTGTTTCATTATGAAAGCAGTTAAGCATGTGTGGATTAATGTACCTTTAACATATAAAGAAATACAGTCAAAATATAGAAAACTCTAAATTACAAGGCCCATATTTATTCAAATCTCTCTTGTCCTTTCAATCAAAAAGTCCTTCTCTGGAGATCTTTTAATCCCATCAGTTTTTACTTCATTTGGTGGTGTGACTCACATGAGCATGCTCAGGGCCAAACAACCCAGTTAAATCTGCAGCTCTCTATACTGCCCCTGCACAAAGACCTTAAGGAAGTGACTGCCCCTTTTGCAGCATTCCTGAAAGCAACTGGTGGATGACGTATATCACGGTGCCGATGTTCAAATTATGATTTGCCTCTGTGGAGGTGAAAGATTTCATAAAGGTTCCCCCTCAGTATGTCAGGTTATGCTACCTAAATAGATTAATTCCTGTGAAATAGCGCAAAAGTAATGTATCATAATTTAATCATAATTTTGTTTGTTGTTAGAATGATTAATAAATAGGCAGGGTTTTTGTTTCTTCTGAAGAGATAAGCACACTGTAAATCAGAAAGCAGAAGAATAAGTCAATTAACACTTTCAAAGAAATTACTGAAAACACATACCAAGCCAATGTAAATGTGAGGAAATGGACTATTGAAGGCCTTGATTCCTTTAGGTATGTGTGAAGGGAGGTATGACCCTGATATGAGGAACAAGTAATGAGATGAAACCTGCACATTTCAAACTCAACCAAACAAAACCCCAACCACGCAGTGAGAAAATGTGTCCTTGTGCATCTACAGTTATCATTCTTCACTCTCCAATTTTGTCTCTCCCGTACAGTAGACATAAAAGCGTATTCCTCCTCTAGGGAATATTTGTTGGCTTGGGGTAAAGTCCTTCTGGACTTTTACTCAGAATTCAGGATGTGAAACAATAGAAGATCCAGAACCGGAAGCTGAGTCAATATGAGGAGTTCTTGCAACCAGCAGCTGCTGGTTCACAATTTATCCTTGGCTTTTAATTACTATTAAAAGTATCATCCTATTTCCTTCCCTCCTTGTAGAGGCATAAAGCAATTGCCAGACTTGAAAGTCCATGAATTTCCCTGGGTATCTGAGAGACAGAGTGGCAGACAACACAGCCCATGGCGTGCCCAGTGCTTAGGTCTGGGCCAATGCATTTTATAAAATGGATGTAAGTGTACGCATTTCTTCTGCTGCTTTCAGTATCAATCAAGGAGTTGGGGGGGAGGCAAGAAGCAAACACTGGAGAGTTCATTACACAGCCATGCTGCAGGCCACAACCTTCTGTCACCTTGCTTCAGAGACAATGCCATAGCATCCCTCTGCTAGGCTGGCCAGCAGCTTTTTCTCCCACCAGCTGACATTTGCCCGGAGTCTGTGCTTATAAAAAGGTGCTGGGCATGCGAAACTTATTGTGGACCTTGCATTATGATATGCTTTGTCAGTCACAAAGCACTGATACTGCTCTGTTGTGGCAGCCTAACGTTTCTACTCAAAACCACAGAGAAAAAAATACAGAAAGAACGATCTCACTTTAAATGCACAGTCTAATTAGCTGGTAGCTGAACATAAGATATGAACATTAACAGAAAACTCTGACTCAGTGAATCCTTACAGCTGTGTGAAGGACTGTCATTTTCAGGTGTGAAAAGCACCAGGGAAATTTGATTACAGTTTTAATTAATACTAGCAACTCATATAATGACAAAAACACATCTATTTATACAACAAAACATCCATTCAGACAAAGAAATTCCCACTGGTAACCTTTCCCCAACTATGTGTCAGCCGTTCATTTTCATTTTGCTGATGTTTCTCTTCTCTCTTTGGTTAACACATTCCTCGTTATGCATTTTATCTAATTTTCTAAGAAAGGCTCTATTTATGAAGAGTCACAGCCATTTTCTTCTGGATGGAAATGCTGCCCTCAAGCTGCCATTGTAACCTGAAACAAGGATGCTTCATTGCTTCAGAAAAGACCCCGGGGACACTTCTTCATACACGTATTTATCTTCTTCATGATGTACACACAGATTTCCATTGTGAAGAAAAGCTGTGTGTTTCCAAAAGGCTGTGCCTTTCATGAAATGAAGGTTTGTTCAGGATTAAGATTAAACTGCAGCATTTTGGGGAAGAGAGGAAGCTTCTTATCAGAAAAGCACTTCAGCTTCCGTAAGGAACTAGGAAGAGTCAGATCACAGCTTTTGCTCTATTCTTTCCTCCTCAATTCATTTCCTTTCAGGTTTCTGCTCCCTTCCAGTCTCCCTCCTCTGTACTCTCAAACCTGCTGGTTTTCAGCTTCATTCTTGATCCTCAGCCATGTTATTTTCCTGCACAGTACCCAGAATTTTCATCTATATCCACCTTTTAACAGCAGTGCTAATGATTAGAGGGGAGTAAATCATATACAAGATAATGGCTGCAAAAAGTTAATACACATGATTTTCATTATATAATTCACCAGTGTACTAATTGTCTGCACAGTTAATTGAAAAGTACTAAATATTTTATTATTCATTTGTTATTTCTTCTTCTTTCACCATTCTTGCATCTGTTTATTTTTCTTTTTTTAGAACTTTTAACCTACTGTTCCTTTCTAATTTATTTTTAATAAAAATTGCTTCCTACTGGCATCTAGTCCTAGCATCTAAAAAACATATTTGGGAAATTGAGCATTTATTTGGACACTGCTGCAGATAAGATGGGGAATAGATTCCATCTCTGTATCTAGAAAGCTGTTGTAGAAGGAAGTCCTAGTTTTTTTTCAATTACGTTTTTAAATATCAGACTTAAACTACTGTCACTCTGGAGAATGCAGACTCCTCATCACAATCAAGCTTGGGCTCTTAAAGAGACAGAACACTTGACAGTTGGGCAACAACTCATGGTCTCTCTGTCTCTAAAACTGTACCACTCAGAGAAGAACTAAAAATTCCCACTAAAAACAACAACAAAAAAACCCCAAACAAACAAAAACAAACAAACAAACAAAACCCCAAAACACAATAGGCTCTGTCCAAGGACTTTTTCCAAGAAGGTCATAATCGGTAAGAGTTATGCTGTGTGTCAAATGAAAAAAAATTTTATGAAAACTAGCTTTTCTTTTTTATGCTGTCTTTGTGCCTCTTTTCCCCCTCCAGCAGATGGAATTGGGGTTTGTTTGTTAGAGATTTTGACTTTAATATTAGTCTTTCTCTTACAGCATAAAAAATGCAGTGCATAATCTTCATGCAGCCAATGACTAGCAGCGTAATATACAAAAAATTATTAATTCTGTTGGTTAGTATTTGTAATCACAGCCAGGATCTTTCTTAAGTAACATACTTTCTTCTTTCATAAATAAATGCATTGACTAATGCATTTAGTCAGTGATAAGTCTGTTTAGGTTTTTTGTGGGAGGGGTTGTTTTTAAATTTGGACTGAGCTTAGCACTTATGAAAATACTGAATATATAATTCAGCAGGCAAAAAATAGGCTGTTGTTATACTAATCAACAATGTCTATAATACCACAGCCTGTGATATCCATGCAGTTAACAGTCTTCCTTCAGAGTACAATTCCACTAAGTTCTGTGATAATCCTCTATTGGTTATATAGTTACACATTTACACAGCTACATAAAACTGATGATAAATTAGCAAACTAGACAAAGTTCAGAAGACAGCTCTACACAGTCTGTGATGAAGCTTTTAATGAGATGACTGCATGCAGTATTTTTCTGCAGATCCCTGCCTCATTCAGCAAATGAATACTTACAGTTTTTCTCTATTTGCTCCGCAGAGCATGTGGCCCCAAATACAGGATTGTTCAGTGCTAAGTGGGCATCTCTCTAGTGTTCCTCAATAGAATATAAATGCATTTTTCTTAAAAAGCAAAACCAAAACCAAAATCTATGAAATGAGACCGTATTACTATTTTGTGTGGTACTACTTTCTCATTTTCCGAAGGGAGAATAAAGAAGTGGGAAATATCTACCCATTGCCAAAAAACATCACCAGTAATTTTGCTAACACCTGATGCTCAGATCACCATCCACAGCACTTTATAACTTTCTACATTCAAAACACATTTTCCTTTGACGTCCCTTGCAAGTGCTGAAACCTCAGCTCTTTATGTCTCTCTTGTCTCTATAAACTTCACTCCTTCAAAGAGGATTCTGTCAACCAGTGCCTGAGCACGTAATGAGGCTCTGCCCCAGGATCTGCCCCAGGAGACGGGCTGGAGGTTTACATGGGCTAGCCCTCAGTAAAACTGCAGATCTATTCTGATGTTCAATATATTGCAAGTAACTGCAAATGGTATGAAGGATTTTATTTTCACTTTTATTTTCAATTCTAAAAGATTTATCTCAAGTGTACATATGAAAACATAATGAAAACATTATTGTTCTTCATTTGCACATGAGTGTGTGATTTGGCATTTTAACACCTCTCCCCAAGTACACATAGAGCCCTGCTTAAGACAGATCTCTGGTAAAAAACAGCCCTGAATTTTCAGATGTGCAGAGCACCTGCAACTCCTGTTGCTATCAGCTGGAGCTGCCAGGCTCTCAGCACTTCTGGAGCTCTGGCCTTAGTTTATGAAATGCCAGAGGTACATTCATTCTCTGATGAGCAGCTAAGCATTTTGATACACTTTAATGTGATAATGGTGCAGAGGAGGGAAGCAGAAAAAATGTGGAGAGTTAAACTGCTCAGAAAACTACTAATTCTGCTGTTGCCATATGCCCTATCAACCCTGTGTTTGACATTGCTCAGCTCAGCTGATCCATTTCAAGGACGAATACATACTGCAAATAAAATGTATCCATAACCACCTCTTCCTCTCACATAAAAGAGCTTATTTACCTGTGGGGAAATGCAGCTTCTTGTAGAACATGTCCATATGCTCACCGTCACAGTGTGACTCTAGTGCTTAGTGTGAGGATAAGGAAAGCTGGAAAAGCCACTGGAAAAGCAGCTCTCCTGGGTCGCTGCAGGAGCTAAGCACAACCTGCAGCTATGGAGGCACACACTCACCTTGAAACATGGAATGAGATGGTTCTGTCATCAGAGTCCCTACTCTCTGCCCTGGAACAAACTGATGGCCATCAGATTACAAAGGAAGAGCAAGTCTACCCTCTTGGGGAAGATTTCTCTGTGCTCAGTTTATTACTGTACTCGGTTTCTAACCCATCAGTTAAAACCTTTTTTTTTTTGGTATGCATTTTTGGGTATTTTATGATCTTACAATCATACAAAATGATTTTCCATTTGATCAAAACTATTCTGCACATTCGATACTACCCTACCCAGCCAATCCTCACCTTTAATTGCCAATACCTCAATTTGAATTGACTCGCATTCGCTTGACTCTCACACAACAAAAAATGTTGAACTACATTGTCCTATAATATTATTTTACTAATATTTAGTAAGAAAAGAAAATCAGTTCTATTTCATAATGTATTCTAGGCGAAAAGGATGTTCTTGTGCTTTGCAGAGCAGAAGAGCCTGTCTCATCATTATAACCACACAGGCTGAGCACTTCTCTGAGGCTGTTGCAGTAGCGTTTCACAGACAGGGCAAGAAATAGAAATCTCAGCAGTTGCTCTGGAAACGGCATCAAAGGTGTCACAGAGGACTACTCTCAAGGTGAAATTCACTCTATTTCTAAGCACAAAACAATTTTTAGGGCATGCTTGAATATTTTGGCATTTTAGGAAACACCTAGAAGAACTGGGTGCTACACTAGAAATATTTAAAAAAACAGGAAGATATTTGTTTCTATGTTTTGAAAGCCCTTCTACAGCAAACCTATTTTCATTGTTTTGCATCTGGATAATGCAGAACTATATTTGATAGGTTCAATTTTGAACCTACGTTATGGGTTAAGAAAATCTTGTTGAGTTCTGATGATGATGTCACCTAATTTGTTTTATTATTCCCAACTAGCAAATGTTGTTATGAATGTATTCCTTCCATTGAAGGCAATCCTGAATGTAATCCTTACACTCAGAAGAGCTTCCATTCCTTCACAAGAAAGAACTTCCCAGACACAGTTCCTTCTTCCGAGCCCAGACAGCAACCCGGCAGACATAATGCAAGCCTTGCATGTCACTAGTCAATGTTATAACTTGAGTGACTTTTTAATGACTATATTGTCACCATGTTCTCCCGGTATTGGGACTAAGCTCTTACCCATTTACACTGGGCAGAAGGGCTGCTCTGCATCCTCTGAAGTCCCAGAGCTCTCATGTCAACAACTCCACTGGCACAAGAACTGAAAGCCTGTAGGGTAGGACTAAGGTCTCACAGTGCTGTCAAACAGCTGTGTCTCTGGCCTCTAGATCTGGAATGGGCTGGAGTTCCACACTGGCACCGCAAACTTTCCTGCCCACAGGTCTGCAAGCTGTGATCATTTCAGTGTCACAGCTTAGACTTCTCTTTCAAACAGTGGCACTTTTAGATTTCTTTCTTGCTTCTGTGGGTCTATAAATGTTTTTATTTTTGTCACATTCCAAGGATGACTATGTGCTACAATATATACACAAAGAAAGCAGACTTCCCTGTTTTAGTAAAATTATCACTCTTCAGGACAAGTCTTATGCATGATAACTATTTAAAGAACAAAAGGCTCCCATTCAACTATATACAACCATGTGTATGATACCATGCATGCACAATTAGGCTGCTCAAACTGCTTCAGCAATGACTTCAAAACAAAGACTGCCTGAAATAAAGGGGCTGTGAGGGTTGCCACCACTTTTCAGAGCTTCTGATGCAGCGACACCCCCTCTCCTGTCAGATATCCACAGGTATAGTCTCTCAGGAAGAATCCAAAATACAAGAAACTTCATATTCTGATTCACGATTGCCCTAAAGACAGTGTAATATGCAGAGATGACTAAAAGTCATGAAGTTTTGATAAATAATTCCTGAATCAGTGTGTTAATTCAGTTTGATTATGGGCATATCAATGTATTGTTATAATCCATAAAAATAACTAGGCTAAGGCTATACAACTGTTTTTGAGGATTTTCAGATGCTAATTATGCTTTCTTCATATTTACAGCTCAAAACTGAAGTTTCCCTTCCAAACATGTTTTTTTACCCCTCCAAACAGATGTTTCACCAGCGTGTTTCCCTGTTCTACATCACTGTTTTTGCACAACACTTACAATTTGTGAAATAAATGAAAACATGAAAATAAAAGAGAACAATGGTAAATAAAAATCATGGTAGAGCCTATCAATTGATTCTTATTTTAACATCACCCTGAACCTTAGCTAATGAAAACTCAAAAATAGTTTCTTAAGTTAGATAAGCAGAGGCACACAAGCTGAATAATTCCAAGTCACAAAAGAAGGCAATAAGAGAAATAAGAACAATGCTCATAAATACTGACTATTTTAATTCTTAACTTTGACTATGAAGACTGATGTCCTTGATATTAGTGCAAGCATCAAAGAGACTAACAGCTCTAACAGCTTGTAAGAGGAATTACTCTGTGACAAAGGACTAGTGCTGTCAAAGTAATGATATTACAGCAGTGTATCAAGAGAAGAACAGCCATATCAAAATCTATCTAATCCCCCACGCTGCCTCCTGTTATAGCTAATAAGGATGCTTCAGAAGGATTATATATCATATACGGTATTTGTCCAGAATAGTCTTTCACCTCCTAGCAATGTGTACTTTAGAGACTTTCTAAGTCAAAGCAATAAATTTCCATTTAATATTGTTCTCTCAAAAATTTGTCTAATTGTTTTTTGAATCATACTGGATTTTTTGCATGTTCAACACTAAACGTAAACACTGAGATCAGGAATTCCACTGCTTACTTTCCTTCATGTGAAACAATGATCACTTCTGTTTGAACACACACTAGCTTTCTGTAGATTCATGTTCATATTAGACTAAATACTATTTTTATTCTAAATAATATATAAGTTCCCAGTACTTTAGAACATATTAGCACAAGGGTAGGTGGTATGTTTGTTTGTACTGACAAATCCGGTTTGCCTTTTACAAAAATTTAATGCTTCAGATAGATTTGGTGGGTATAGCTGAATGAGCTCAGGACACTGTTTCTTCATAGTTTTAGTCATGATTTCTTATCCTGAAAATGAAACTGTTTCTGTTCTAGGATATCTCTGTATCTGTGCCTTTACCAGAGCTGAGAGGTTTTTTTCCAAACTTAAAGCTTAACACTGAACACTTAAAAATCTTCAGTGGCTTCAGAGTCAATGTCCTGTTAGAACTTTCTACATCAAACTGGTTCATGAAGGAAAAAGAAAGCCACCATAAAAATGATTCAAAGTTCTTTTAAAACATGATGTTGTTTACATTCTTCTACCAATATTGAAAGCAGCTATACTGGAGTAATGATTCCAGATTTGAGAACTGAGTCATTTGAAATTAGAAAGAATTTATAGAAGTGAGACCAGAAGGATCCTACCTCTTCAGAATAGAGAATAAAACATTGCATTCCTTTGCTGTAACACACTTCATTACCAAAATGCTTTTCTCTCCTCAGGTTATGGTGGGGTCTCTGAGAAAACAATAACCTCCAATGGTTGCTTCTAGTTTTTCAATCAACTTAAGCTACAGAGATCTGTGCTGCAGAGTCACCATCCTACCAGAAAGATCTCTGTAGACAGTTTATGCAATGGAATTTCCATTTTTATCACTGGCCTTTTAAAAAGCATTCCAGATAATTAGGTACCTGCAAACCCTGTGTGTCATTCTATAATCAAATATTGTTCCAGTATTCATTTACACAATCAGATAGAGAATTTTTCATAGATTCTGCAAATAGATCTGCAATTCACATAGATATATTTGAGCTTTCTTTGAGCTGTCTAATAAGACTACCCAGAGTCTTACAGCAGCAGCAGCCACAGCAACAAGGGAGCTACTACAAGCAAGATACCACATACTTACTTAAGGCCTAGGAAGCTTTTGTAACACAGATTGAACTTTTCTTCCTATGTACCTACACAAAGATCATCTTCTGAAGAATGCTACAGGGATTGAAACCCAGTCAATCCTATGGTACTACATTTAAAATTATTAGGAAATAAATTAAATGTATTCATTTTGGGAATGTGACAATAGAGCCCATTGCTGAGAATTTAGCAATCTCTATAAGATATGAATTTCTTTTTAAATTACGTATTTTTTAATAAGTAATACTTTGGGGGAAAAGAAGCTCTTTGCTAGGGAGAAGGAATGGGGTTTAGATTAGGTTTTCCTTTTCAATCTTCACTTTTAACAGAGTGACATTTGCCCCAAAGACAGCACTCTGGTTTGCGTTACTATCCCTGGGAATATCCCTGGGAAATACATGCCCCAGAGAGCAATTGTTTAATGAAAAGGTTTTTATAACATATGCATGGTAGTTAATGTGAATAAGTATTATATCCTAATAAAATATATGCTTATTATGGCCACACATACAATTCATCACTCCACTGTAAGGGAGTTTCCCAAGAAGACATTCCAACAACATCAGTAAAAAATAAATACGCACATACACACATACATAACAAGTTTGGGTTGTTTTCAAGCCTTATCACTGAATGTGGTTTATAATGGAACTTGCTGCTAAATTAAAGTCTAGTCCCTCAAGGACTCTTATGTGTCTTTCAAAATGTTTTTAAAGCATTTTACTCTTCAGTAGATCACTACAACGCCATGTAAATAAAACTGATTAATAAGAATTCAGTGAGGAGAGAGAGACATTTACCATAAAACCAGGAATGCTTTGAGCTTTGTAGAGATTCTTTTCTGCCACACACAGCTTGGCTGGAAACATTCCACTTGTCCCACAATGCACATGTTTTCAATTACAAACTAAAGATTTTATCAGAGTTTAAGTTAATTATTTTATACCTCTGAGATAAAAGCAATTCATGTTTAAAAACAAAAGTACATATCTTCCCATTTTAAAGCAAAAATATTTGTGCTTCTAAGAAAGGGCTGTGAACCATTTAGAACAATTTTTTATTTTTAAGATCATTGTCATAGGAAATCTATTCTTCTCTGGTGGTTTACCTCTCTCAAGTTATCAAGCCTTCACAGCATAATGAGAACAAAATTACATCTCATGGCAGTCTCTTATGATCCTGTTATTTACAGGCTTTTTAGCAAAAAGCAGCCCCTGCACTAGCTTTTGTAAAAGTGATCCAGCATGCCTTTTCTACCCACTGCTGTTTCCAATGTCCAAACTGTATCAAAGCAAAACAACCCAAAGGAAATGAAGCAGTTTCTGTCAACATCCCCAATGTGCCATATGAAGTATACACCCAGTATAAAACTTGAGATTTATTTGTTAATAATATCAGCTTGAATTTAATAAGTAAATCATAGATATTGTTTTACAAAATGAAAAGTATCATCAGTAAGGACAGATAAATCTCTAAAATACCTTACTTAACTTTATGCCAAAACCAAAAATATAACAGTGTGGAAATGTTGTATTTTCAAAATTCTGTGCTAATACAATAATACCCTGTCCAACAAATCAGTATTTTTTGGTCTCCTCTGAGATTAGAGTACACACACCATGACTTTATACTGTTTTAAACTACAGAAGGAAAAATTTCTCCAGCATCATTTCAAAAATTCACATTCAAAAATGCCAAAAAAGATGATGAAAAAGAGTTAATGAGTGATCCACTTCCATTGCCGAAAGTTTATTTTCTTTAAGGGCATTTAGAAAGTTAAAGTGAAGATTTAATGAGCACAAACATAAAGAGTTTTAGAAGTAGAAGATACTAGAGGTCTGTAAGATGGGGAAAACCCCCAGAGACTGGGGATTCTGTTTTTCTCTCCTGGCATGGAATTGCCACACAGCTGCTGGCAAGTCCACACTGCACACCACCACCCAACAGTTTATCAGTCTTTGAAACAGGAGAAATAAATGTTTGCTGATCTAATTCAGTAAAGCACCATGAGATTTACATAAAAAAGATGTTATGTGTGAGTGTAAAACAGACAGTAAATATCCTAAAGTAAAGGAATGCCTCATGAGCAATAAAATAATTTGTGGTAAACACTCGTTACTTAGCTAATTTGTTGCAGAAAAGAATCAAACCATAACAAACATAACCTGGACAAAGTAGAACTGAACACAAAGAGCACTCTGGAAATAATTTCTGCTCTTCTAGTTTCATGATAATTGTCATGTAAATCAGGAGAGCTAAAATTACACCACCTGGGAAAGTCAAATGTTTCTTTTGTTTATTGAGTGACCCTCAGAAAAGTCTTACCCACCTGATTAAGTAACACTGTGTTTGTTTTGTGGACAATAAAATGTAAAAAGTTTTCCTTTTCCTGTCAGCAAATGATGAATACATGTGGAACAGATTATTTAATACCACCAGACCACCAGGGAAGAAGATTTAGGTGAGCAGCAGCAGAGCTGTACCATTTATTTTTATTACCATGCATTAAAAATTACGTTTACAGATAATTGTTTTTCTCCCTCCAATAAGCCAAGATTAAAAAAAAATCAAGGAGAATATTTAATAATACCAGACCACCAGGGAGGAATTTTAAAAGTTGATTTTTTTAGTGACAAATTGGATTCTCTTTTTCTTCCTTTCTTTTCTTCTAAATTTCCAATTATTTTCAACTGCAATTTGTGGAGAGAAAATTTGAAAATAGCATGACAAAATGAGTTTTTAGATGGGGGAGTTTCACACAGATTAGGTTGTCCCTTTATAAGGGTAATTAGCTAATCAAATAGTCCCTCAACACCAGCAGTTTTGTAACACCTGTGTAGCTGCCCACATGTTATATAATGTTTTGCAGCTGTAAGTCCTCAAAAGGTTGATCACAGTCCTATTTCTTAGTATTCTTTGTCATTCTTGCTCCTCCTGAAGTCTGATACTACTATCTGTTTCTGTGGGAGTGTTACTGTGTATAAAGTTGTTGAACTTACTTCACTTTCCTGCCAGGAAAACTGTGTTTTATATAAATCTCTATTTTAAATTCCAAATCCCACTTTGAAACTAAAAGATTGTGAGAAAGGTCATTCAATTCTGTGATGCTCCTGATGCTAGGAAACCCAAAAAATACTAGAAACATAAGTAGTCAGTTTGCTTATGTGAGAGCTCCAGATGATTTATCTATTAAAGGAATTCAGGGCCAAATTCTCAAGTCAATGCTCATTAGCTAAACAAAGCTGATATGGGCTTCAAAGTCAGTAGTGATTTTGCCTAAGTAAAAACAGCAAGCCCATCAGGATCTGATAAGCATCTGAATGCCTCAGAATTACAAAAAGAAAAAGAAATTAAGCCACTGAATGTTTAGCTGTTTGTCTATTACAGTATGAAAGGATCCAGATGTTAAAAAAGGAGTCTATGCTATTATGTAGTGCTGGTCAGGTTCACACTATTTTCTATTTGAAGAAAACAAACAATTCTGCATGCACAGCAGGGCCATAAAAACATGCAGTGACACATGAATGTGCAGTGAACTTTTTCAAATATGCACTGACTTTTTGAAATATAAATGTTGGTTACTCAGCAGTCACCTACAGCTGCTGCAGCCCCTGCTTGGATCTGTGTTTGCTAATTTACAAAGTGTCTACAGAGGGGTTTTTTTAAACACAACTTTAAAAAGGAATACATATGCCTGGAAGTCAACATTTGCTACATATATTTTCAGTTTTATCCTGACTGTTTCATCATCAGCATATACAACAACCAACTGTTAGCTTAAATGAGCACTACACACTCCCTAGGAAGGGCTTACCAACTTTCCTATGTTGCTCACACGTAACCAGAACACTCCCTCAAGAAAACAGGAACAGCCTGCAGTGACATACCATGAGAGAAGACCTCCTCATAAGCTCTTCTGCTTTCACAGCCAACTGCTCCTGCCATTTACTGCCCAGGACACTGTCAGGCCAGTGTTCATCACTGGCTGCTCCTCTCAGTACCAGCAGATACTCAACAAAGGGGAACAAAGCCCTGCTCTAAATGAGTACAGTTCATTTCTCAAATCCTACACCATTCTTTCCCAGACCTGGTTCTGGTCTTAACCTCCCCCACACAGGCACCTCTTTGGATCAGGACCTTGTCTTTCTCTTTCCCTTCTTTCCCCCTCCAAGAGACTCAAAAGGTTGAATAGCAGCTTCTGCAAGGAAGGAAAGGAATGGTCCCCAGAAGGGCTGAAAAGGACAGCAGAACCATGTGCTTGCCCAGCCACCAACCACAGACTCTACAAAGCTGCCCAGCCCAAAACCTACTGAGGGTTTCCAGTCCCTTTCCCTTGCTCCTTGCTCTTACATGACTGATGTCTCCCACAAAGCTCCACCTTCATGAACTCTTATGGATCCTGTGTATGGAGGGGATCTCCCATGATTTCCCAAACCGCTTGCTACCATTTCTCAGACACCAAATTCTCCAGAGCTCTGCTGACTCCACAAGTCTTCAACCCCACCTACAACCTCCTAAATTTCTCTGTCTGAAGCCATACTGACCAACACTTGCTTTCAGATCCACAGCAGCTGAAGCTTCCCTTCCCCCTTATCCTCCTCAAATCCCAGCCTTCATACACAGAAGTCTGTACCACAGTAAAATTGAATTTTGCCTGTATTGTTGATACCACTGAGAAGTGGATCCAAAGCTCACTAAAACTAATTTAAATTCTTCCAGACAGTTTAGGGTTGTTCTGTTTTTGTCTTTTTTTTTTTTTCTTTCTTTTTTTTTTTTTGTTATGCCTCTAGCTTTGGTTCTAACCTTCCTACACTTGGGGAAAGTCAGTCAGTTTGTGCTTTTTTTCTATGCTGCTTTTAAAACCTAGATGGAAGGGAATATGTAGGCAAAATATATAAATTTTAAAAAGTTTAATAAATTTTTATAAGATTTATGATGCTTTCCATGTTTAATTTACAGGCACATCATAGTATTAGATCTAAACATGTATGTTTTTACTTTTTTTTTTTCAGCTTTAGCTATGAGGACAAGCAGTAAAACACACTTGTTCATAAGCCAGTCTCTGTCACTCTATGTTTGCCAGTAAATAGTTTTAGTAACTAAGAAATAGAGTTAAGTAACAAACCACAGGAGAAAGAAAATATGTTTCAAATGATGTTTGAAGAGGGAAGGTCAAGGAAGCAGAAGAATGGGAGTTACATATGTAAATCTATCCCAGAAGCAGCTTAGTTATGAACAAAGACAAGAATATTAATTTCTCTTCCCTCTCTGGATACTATTTGATCACAAGCAGTATTCAAAAATTATTCAAGTTGCCTTGCAACAGCAAACTGATTTTTAAAGGGGCACCATAAATGCTCTTGCAAAATCAGATTCAGCTATTACAGCCACTGCAAATTGTCCCCTGGTAAGTTAAAAATTAACATTCAGCTAATTGAAAGGCTGGGCTCCTCTGAAATGACTACAAATCCTAGAGCACAGAGACATGATGATTTCTGGCTCTTCAGGTGTTGTGTTTGGGTTCAAATTCCTCCCAGAGCAGCAGTCTCCTTTTCCTTACTGCTCACAGCAAGTACAAGAAGCAAACAAAAGCAATGCAACACTTTCTGGCTAAAAACCAAGCTAATTCCAGGAGAGGCAAATAGCATACCAGCTGCCCAGAGCAACAGCTAGCTGATGAATGAACTAATGACGATGGACAGCAAACTCATCCCTCTTCCCAAGCTAAATTCTCATTCACTGAGTTAGGAAAATCATGACTACCATTATTACATTTACTTTACATAGCATCTGCACTGTACCTGCTGTTATATTTTATTTTGACAACTGTGGTACGCAGTAGTTATTCAGAAGTGTAGGCACAAACATCAAGGGAGAAAAAGCACGGTGAGACATGGCTTTCAAGATAATTTTTCCCAGCAGTTGTACAAAGTGGATAGTGAAAATGTTTTCAGTGTTGACTCTACTTTCTTTGCACCTTGTCTTGAAATGCAGAGCTGTTCTTGGCACAGGAAAGGTATTGCTTGTACTTCATTTTAATTTTGCCTGTTAAGTGACTGAACATAGGAATAAGTTCTTGCACTGGAAATAATTTGGTTTTGAATTTTAATGCCAATGAACATACAATTATATTATATTCATGATGCCTTGCACTTAGCACTTACAATTCCTTAAGTTTCAAAAACACTTTACAAAAAACCATAAAAGTTATATGTAAGAGTCACTCACATAATTCTCCTTAGAATATTTACTTCCTGTGTCACACCACAGAAGAAATTTTGAACAATTCAAAAATAATGAGTGAAGTATTTTTGTTTGACCTGCATTTGGACATGAGACACCCAGATGAATGCATTTGGCTTTAAAGGAAATATTGTAGGTGGTCAAAACCATGAGTTATGTATTCTGAGAATAACAACCCATACAGTGCACCCAAGTTCCACACTTGGTAATAGTACCAATGATTGACAACTTATTTTACACATTTCCTTCCGTATTGTCCCAAATTCCTCCTTTAGCAATATTTGTACCATGACAGGCTCAATAAATGCACAAGCACAAGACCTCTTTTCATCATTTTGAACTGAGTTGGATATAGGTAAATGGAATTCAAGGCACTGAATGAATAATCAACATCTCTCTGCCAGTTTTGGACTACACTGCAGCTGAAATTAAATGTATTTCTTTTCCTTTAAGGCAAGACACCATAGCTTAAATAGAATCACAGAAGGATTTGGGTTGGAAGAGACTTTAAAGATCATCAAGTTCTAATGCCCCTGCCATGGTCAGGGGCACCTTCCACTAAACCAGCTTGCCCTGAGCTCCATCCAGCCTAGCCTTGAACACTTGCAGGGATAGGGCAGCCACAGCTTCTCTGGGAAACCTTTGTTCCAGCGCCTCACCACCTTTGCAATAAAAAAACTTCTTCCTAATATTTAATTTAAAACTGCACTCTTGCATTTTACAGCCATTACCCCTTGTCCTGTCCCTTCATACTCTTGTAAAGCTTCCCTCTCCAGCTTTCTTGCAGGCCCTGTTTAGGTACTGGAAGGTGCTCTAAGGTCTCCCTGGAGCCTTCTCCAGGCTGAAAAACCCCAACTCTCAGCCTGTGTTCATAGGAGAGGTGCTCCAGCCCTTTGATCATCTTCATGGCCCTCCTCTTATTCCAACATGTCCCAATTGCTAATGTTTTCTTTACCTGATAGTGTATTCCATGCAGTTTGGAAGCACCTATTGCACTGCTTTTTCTGGAAAGCTATTGAGTTCCATCTGTAATTTCTGTAATGAAGTATGTGTAAAGAAGTTTGATTTCAGCATGCTGCAGGAAGAACTCCAGCCTGTCCGGTGATTTGTTTTCACTGACATAGAAAGGAAAACATATTTGGCAAATTGAGCCTCTTTCCCCTGTTTTGCTGTTTAAACTTTGTAATTGTCAGGAACAGCTATGTCTATTGCTAGTCACCTTCCTAAAAACTAACAGGCCTCCAACCAACAAAACTTCTATGCTCCTGCTAGATTTGTTTTTAATTATATTGCAAGTAAGAAAAAAAATTCCCCAGCTGTTAACACTGACTCAGAAAGGCTGAAAGGAGATGTAGAGCAGACATTAGGAAATACTTTAAAAAATTCTTTTAGTTCAGCATCCTTTAGTAACAGATATTTCAGGCTTTGAATAAATTCTGAAATATTCTGAGATGACACATTAAACAATAGATTATGATTATTATTTTCAGGTTTTAATGCCTTGAATTCTGCCTCAAAACCACAATGTATTAACTCTATATTTGCAGGTAAATACTATGTTATTTGTCATAATAACTTTACAACCTTGTGTTTCATCTTGCCTTGATTGCTGAAGGTAATAGGGCCTGCTTTATTATGCCCATAAATTGAGTCAATTGACTTATCCTTATATCCTGTTTCCTGAACTTAATGAGAGATTCTGCATCATTAGGAAAACACATCATCCTACAACAGGATCAAAAGCAAAGGAAGACTGATAATAAGTCATTTGGATTTCAGAGAATGTTCACAGGACAAAATTTCAGTGTTTTGATCAGAGTTAGGACAAACAAATGGCTGGGTAAGTAAGTATGCTGATTCCTGTGTTTATTTTGCAGACGGTTCAGAAAACACAAACAAAACCGAGTTATTTCTGAATGTAAGTTAGATTCAGCTGAGTAGAAATGCCATGTGCTTTTGTATGAAAAAACAAAAATGTTCAGAAGAATCTATCAAAGCAACATATTAAAGGAGCTGTTTCAAATAAAACAATAGAAGTGTTTTCAACTTTAGTTTATTTTCACTACCAACACAAAATATCTATTATATATTACATTACCATCATGACATTTGAATGTAAAGGCTACAATTTGATAATCAAAATAGGATGACAAATCTCTTAAATCCCAGCAGATGGAGTTTATTTGGTATCTGTGCACATGAGTACAGTGCTGGTACCACACCTGGGTGAAAGAATTCACTGGCACAGAGCAGGTCACAGGAGAATGCAGTCCCCCAGCCTGGTCCTTCACTGGTGTGCAACATGGCATGTGCCACTGTTTGGCACATGACACTACCCACAGTACATTCTTCATTCCTAGAACATTCCAAGTTTTCTGTGGTTCAAATACCAAACAATACCAACCTTATTATCTTGCCTCTGCTCAGGAAATACAAGAAAATAAAAACCAATTGCAACCAATGTTCAGACATTTTCAATGGGTAGGAGTGCATAGGAAGTTGTTCAAAATAACTTTGTTGTTGATTTTCCACCTGTTGCCATAAATATATTTTCGTTCACACACAGATAAAGTCAAAATTTAAAATGAGAGTAAGACACAGAAAGAGTGAGGACTATGGATAATAAACAATGTTTTCATCACAGCTTAAAAGCAAACAGTGAAAGCATTACAAATTAAACTGTTTGCAGGCCTTTTTTCAGCTCAATTCTGTTTGGGTTTTTTTTCTGAATAGGAAATTTATTATATTTCTAGTGCAGATATTAAACCAAAACAAATTGCAGTTTTGTTTCCTCAATATTATTTGAATCAGCATATGTAGGCCCTTGAACTCCCTGTCTTCTGGAGTTCACACATTACTAACAGGTATTTTTCACTTACTGTTATCTTTAAAGGATAAGGAGTAATTTCCAGATAAAATTATACAAAATTTACATAATACCTTAATTAGGAAGATATATTATCTACAAATTTAATCTTCTGGCAAGCTTACTGAACTAGAGAACTTGAAGCTAATAATAAAAGGCATTTTTTCAAAGTATTAAGGAGTGACTGCAACGTACTGCATGGTATATATCCCTCACAATCTAGTAATACTTATTATTCCTGTTCATGGTAAATTTTTTACTTCAATTCTATCTTTGAGGTTGCAGATATATACTAATCCATTATTACAAACTACCTTTCCTAGAAAATCTTATTTCTATTTTTATTGTTTGAATTCAGTTATTAAATAATCTCACAGTAGAACTGTATTAAAAATGCTCTGTATGTTATCTTGAATTAATCTAAAATCACGAGTAGGAAGGTTTTCCTGCAATGTGGAGTTTTATTGTCAAATGAAAGTTTTAACAGAATGCTTCTGAGATTCAGTGGATCCATATTAGTTTTCCACTGCAAAGTACATACTAAAGAATTTTATATGCATGGTATCAATATGCGGTCGCAACAGAGAATGTAGAGCTGGATGTGTCAGGGAGTGCTGCAGGAGACTCCAATCTGCAGACTAATGACTTCTCTTCAGTATGGACATTATTGACAGAGTAGACCACAATGGTCAGTGGTGTCAAGGTCTACTTACTCTCTCTTTAGTGCACAGATCCTCTGCACAAAAGCTTGTATGAACCCTTGCAGAGTTGTTGCAGTCTCTCAATAGAGACTGTTAAAGGTGAGCCACTGTCCTGCAAAGTTACCATCTTCCTGTAGTCTGCACATATTTTGCATCTATTTAGGTGCTCTCAACACTTCTGAATTGTGACAATCTCTATTCTTTAACAACTACACATTATAAATAGATCCCCTACAAGTATATTTCATTTAGGCAAGTATATGTTCTTTTAGGCACTACATAAGAGAAACAGAAATTACAAGATGGTATAAGTGCTCCCTTGGCCACAAACATCTTCACTAAAAGAATGCAGCTGAGAAAGAGGTTGTTCCTAGTTAAATAGATTCGTAAATATATTAATTGTATGCCCAAGTGTTGCATAGTCTTGGTTTTTGACCAGTTTAATGGTGCTATGGTTAAGGTTTGTGACAATTTACAACATGCAGCACATCCATCATACATATGGCTTCATTTCACTATACTGTTCCATAACAGCAAAGAGAATGTCCCCTTTCAGGAACAGCCCCAGGTCCTGAGTGAATCCATGTAGGTAATTTAAATAAAAAAGGTAAATCCTCCCCTTTTCAAGGGTTCAGTCTAAATTTAAATAAATACAAATGCCAACAAGCTGGTAAGAGTTTATCTTTCTTTTGGGAGGGTAAAAGCTTCCTATGTATTGGCTGCATCAATTATACATTTAAATGAATACTGAGAAAAATAAATTTTATAATTTATACATTACAAAATCTTCAAGTTAGGCTCTGAAATTTACTCATGGTCCTTAGAAGAGTTGTGCAGAAGTACTCTCTGATGAACTGCAGAAACAAACTTTTACTTAGAACTCCTGTTCTAAGGAGTTTTACTTAGAAAACCTGTCTAGGATGTCACAATCGCCCACTGCTCGTTCGATTAATTCCACTAACTGTAGGACAGGAGAACCTCAGCTTCAGCCTCTTACTACTGCCAGGATCTAGTAAGAGGATGCAAACCCCAGTATCCTCTGCAAAAATGGAGAGCAGTGGCTTTCCCTACAGACCGTTAGCGTGTCTCCTCTGTGCTCAAGTATCTTGATTAACAAAAGCCAGTTATTTCAGCAGTTATCATACCAGGAACCTTCAAGGGAAATAAATGTGCTCCCTTTTTGTCATGACAGAACACCATTTAAGTCGTGTAAGCAAACTTCACCTGCCTTTCCATACCCTTCTTTGTTTATGAGGGAGAAAGAAATTGCATTTGCAAGGAGAAAAGGGGTTTAAGACTATGAATTGAGAACGAGTTGTGTGCAGAAGGCACATAAATCAGGCCCTTCTTTATCAGAAATGCCAAACATACTGTATTATCCTTACACTTGTTTCTTTTCTCGGAACTACTTTACGGATGTTTAAAGGGTGTGGAAAGGAAGAAACACTTTTGCAAAAACACTAACAATGGCATAGTCATTCAAATTGCTATGAAAACCTACTTTGACCAGTTCTAAAAGCCTGCTAGCGAATATTATACAGTATTTCATATAATACCTCCCAAAGGGTTCAGAGGAAGAAATTTTGAAGTAGAAGAACTGAATAACAAGTTTGATTTTTGTACTGAACTCTGAAACAGTAAAGTCTGAGATAATTCCTTCTCCAATAGATCTGAATTTATTATTCTTAAAATTCTTTTTCATGTGTTAATGTATTTCTAAGTCCTCTCACATTGCCTGACACTTTCTTTGGCTTTATAAATGGTCATGGACAATATTGTGCTGGTGAGGATGTTAACTTTTTCAGACTGCTATGGTCAGGCCTAGAGACAGCTTGTGTTTTGGAACTGAGCTCCAATCCATAGGGAGCCAAAACACAGAACAACTGGTAAAGTACTGACAACATTCCTATCCAGACCAAGTGTTGCAGTTTCATTGGATAAAATTTTTTGCAGGACTTTTCACTGCTAGGTATAGAATGTAATAATAATTGCCTGATACTATAGAAATCTGGTGATTTACTAATGAATAAAATCTTCATGAATAGTGGATATTTGCATAATGATAAATACTACTAGCTGAATTAGCAAGGACCATCAGGCTCAGGAGAATTTCTGTTTGATAAACGAAGGAATCATTCCCCCCTCTACTATTTGCATGCAACACCTTCTTCTCTCTTCCTGTTTTGTACATATAAAAGCATATAATTTTTTACTATTCCCTAGAATATAAAGCTTGCTATAAGCATCACGGTTCACAAAGATACTCTGAAAAACTACTTTCAGAACTAGTCTTTATTCACAGTCAGATCCAGAACTTCCAGCCAAGCCAATCTAATTATTTTGGTTTTATAAATTACTTCTAGCCATTTGCACAGCTTTGTTTTCACCTTTTTCCAGTCTAAATGTTTCCAAAGAACAGGTTAAAAGTTTTTGGTGACACAGTGCAAAGCTTTCACATTAATTACAAGGTATGCAAATGTTGTTTTGGCACGATTTACGGTTTTTTCTTAGCCAAAGAGACATATTTAAATCTCTGCAATATACTCTGGATACATTCCTTTGGCCTGACTGCCTGCAGGAAATAGCTTTTAAATACCAAGAGTGTGCTACAGTTTCAAGCTTCAATGTGGATATGAGATTTGTAACAGCTTTTATCATCTTCTAACATGTGTCAAAGAGGAAAACATCTAATAGCTTGGAGCACTGGAAAAGGAGACAGAATGTGAATCAGTGCCTATGTTAGGTCCTGAAGCTATGGGTGATTACTGGCTCTGAAGAATGGTCACTTACTGAAGATTTATGTCTTGTTTAAATAAACATTCAAAACAACTGAGCAAAGGACTTCTTTCTCATCGCCTTAAACTGCATCCCTGTAGCTACACAGAAGTGTATCTTTCTGTGTGAATTTCCTCTGCTTTTTTGGAAAGACTTCATGTATCTATAGCAGCAGTGTGAACAAAACAGCTTTCTAGTTCTTGGAAAACACATAGAAAGGGAGTTGGCTCAGGAGGTCACTACAAGTCCGTTCCCAATGATCTTGTACTATTTCACTACTTACTACAGGAGGGCTAATACTCCATAATGCTGAAGTATTGACAGAAGATTTGTTGCAGACATAAGTCTGCAGATAAAGTCTGACCACATAATTACCATGAATACCAAGGTAGTACTAAGTATCGCCAGCACATCTTTTATCTCCGCTGACCTACACTACAAAAGATTGTTACCTTGTTTCTCAAACTGCTGAGGGCATTTCAGAAAAGCTCAAGAGCTGCTCTTTAAGATTCTTAATAATCAGGTGAGGTAACCTTTTTCCAAAAATTTTTTCACATGTTTCCAATTTCATTAGTTTACTGAAACATTTCACTGCTCGCAAAGAATCAAGCACCATTTGTCAGCAGCAGAGGTGATCGGAATGCCTGGTTATGGCCAGAACAAAGTACCAAATACTATTCCGTGCAGCAAGGATGGAGGAGCTGTTAAGAGATTATTGGTGGTATTAATTTCAGAGAGCAGGGTGTTCACACAAAGTATCTGGAAAATAATTGCAGGTTATTCCCCCTCCCCCTTTTTTTTAAAGAATAGCCTATCCTTTTAAATAATCCTATCAGAAACTTAATTACAGTCTTGAATTTGGTGTCTGACTAGTGAACAGGATGTTCAAGTTTGCCATATGATGTTTAGGTATGCTAGTTTGGCAAATGGCATAAGCAAAGTAAGAGTAAGTAAAATATATAGAAAAGAAAGGAATAAAATTTAGAAAAAGCACCTGTACCGGAAAGGAGTTCAAGGAATAGAAAATAAGTAAATTAAAAATAAAAACTTTCCAAATAGTGATGCCCTAAATAAACTTTATGATATTCCTAGTTAACAGTTTTGCACCTTCCTCCACAGGCCAGACATAGTAAGATAAATGTTGTTATACTGCCGCCAGATGATATTCTTAGGTGTAAGATATATTAAGGGAAATTCCAGTATCTGAAATACCATTTTGCAGTATTTCACATTGCTTTTACTTTTAGCACACGTATTGATGAAATTTACAATTGTCAGAGGGGTATTTTTTGAGGTAAACATTTGTTTAATTGGTATATAGTATGTAATCCTCAAAAAGTTAGTCACCTTCACTGATTCATGTGAGTCTTCCTAGGAACACATAGAAGAAAGACATTTTAATTAGAAGACAAATACTGTCAGTTAGCAAAAATATCTTTTTCTTTTCATTTTTTAAGTTTATTGGTAGTCCTTAAAAAACCTTTCTGCTCACTGAGGAACACAGGCTTAAGATTTTTCTGTGAAAACCGTACAAGTAATTATTTAAAGAATTATCATATATAATTGTTATATAAAAGTTTTTTTAAAAAACCCCACACGTGGTTTTGTGGTAGGAAAAATTTTTAAAAGCCCAGTGAACACTACTGAGCCAAGCACCAGCAGAAACCAGCTCCCTGCAATGGCAAGCCTTCCAGAGAATCCATAGAGCAGCTAAACAGACAATCAGCTAGGAAGCAACTTCTGGGCAGTAAGCCAGCCACCAGGGAACCACCTAGATGGACAATAGGCCAGTCACAGTAATCACACCTCAAAAGCCAAGGAGGTGAGGAACGAAGTAATCCGTGGAAAAGGTGTTTGAGTAGCTAAATAGAAGAAGGGAAGAAAGCCAGTTAGCAAGGGACTTGGAGGTTTAGGTGAGCCAGCAGCAAGCCACTCTGTGATCCACACAAGCAGCCAGAAAAAGAGCTGGCTGCCCATCAAGTGATGAACTGGGATACTAAGGAGCTCCAGAGCTTGCCAGGTCAAGAGCCTAGAGAGCTTAGAAAAGAGGTCATGCAGCTGTTGACAAGTCGCTTGATTGGTACAAAACCTGGCAAGAAAATAAAAGCTCCCCTCCCTGCTGATTTTCTGTTGATATCTATGACAGAATGATCATTCTTCTGGAACATTTTTTTCCATCTAAGAGGCATAGTTCTATTGGAAAAAATTCTGCAAGCTTTATTGAAGGAACATTCTGTCTTTCTTCTAAAAATACCTATTGGTCATAAAAGATGTTACCCTCCTGGATAAATAGCCAGTCTGCAGGGGTATTTCAACTGCTTTCTTCCCAATAATGGAAGAAACACCTCAGCCAAATTTGAGGCATTGACATGAAGGATACAGTTCTGGATTTCAGCTTTATTAACCCTGAAAACAGAGAGATTTTTAAATAACAGATATAAGAGCAGATAACAAAATTATGCACTGCTACTAGAAAAACAGCCAAGGTCAAATGGGAATGGCCAAGATATAGAACTTCACTACAAACATGTAAGTCTTTATTGTTTGTATTTTCTCATTTCTCGAATATTATCTAGGTCTAGATTGCATTTTCTTGCAGAGAAGTAAAGATTGAGTTACAATAAAAAACTCTTTTCTGCCAACTCTTCACAAAAAACAATAGGAACATTTTCTGGCCAAGGTCCAGGGTTTTCCTGCTTTCCTGAGCCAAAAAAGTATACAATATTAGCAAGGATAAGTAGAAAATATCATTTTGCTAGAAACAGCTTTTTAAGTTGCAAAGAATAGCTCAGTTATGTAGTCGTTTGAACTCAGCATCAGAACACGTAATAGGTGAGAAAGGAGTCTGGTGAATAAAGACAGCATTATTAAAGATAGCTGAAAAGACCAACTGTCACAAAGATAGTCCTGTATTCTTAAAGTAGATATATATTTCCATGCCCTTGGCCAAAAAAACCAGTGGCGTTGAGGAAGTGAAATAAAGAAATATGCTTATCCTTACCTTGGCAAGAGAGAGTGAGCTGTGTTCCAAGCTCATAATTTTTATTCTCATTCTGACAATCACAAACACTTACTTAAGCTGAAATATTGGACCATAGTGCAGGGTCTTAAATACGATTTTTGCAACTTGAACCCTTGTCTCACATTTACATGAGAATTATGACATTCTATCCCTTAATGCTAATGCTTGCCCATTTCACTAATCCTATACTTGTGTTTTTCATGTGACCAATCCCAGCACAGAAAACCCCACCACACAATGTAAAATGAGTGATAAATTACTTATCTCTCAACAACCTTATAAGCCATATGAACAAAAAACAGATCTCAAGCTCTCCACTTTCTTACTTTCATGAAGCTGTGTCAGCCTTGTATTCTCAATATGAATTTATTTTACAGTTCATCAATTTAATTCATGTTTTGTCCATCAGTCACTGAGCCCAAATTCTCTTCTTTTTCCTCTTATTTTTTTTCCTCAGCTTCTTGCAGCCTTGAGCCAAAACTTTTAAACTTTCTATCCACAGCAACTATTGTAGCCTGGACTACATCCAGCCTTTTACTAACATCTGTCAAGTTCATATTTGTGGTTGCAATGGAGTGGAATAGAGAAAATGGATGGCAACGGATTAACCCAAACACTACTTTATTACACTGTAGCCATTTTATATGTCTCTCCTGTACTGAGTCTTACTCAAGTTTCCTACAAATATCCTCTCCTACGTTATCACCTAGTAACAAAAGACAAAAATAATCCTTTTCATTTAATGAGGCAATGATCAACATTATCAGCGACACAACTAAGATTCTTAACTCTGAAATGCAGACTTTAGTCTATTGCACATAATTGTGCATGCTCTCTTTCAAATATATTGAAGCTCATAAAAGTACCCAAGAGGAAAATATTTTTGTCCACAAAGAATAAGAATAAAATCTATATATATAAAGACTTTATTCTCAAGATTCCAAAAAGCAGTACTGATAATTTTTTGTTCTACTATGAATTCCACCCAAAAATCTCACTTCCTTTTATAAAAATTAATTAACCCCTATGGGGCAATTCTTATAGTCAGGAACTAAGGAAAATGATACTAAACCACCCACACAAGCCAAGCAGAAGGCAGATCGCCTAACATTTTGCTTGTTTGTCAAACTCAAAGCAAGGAAAAACTAGTAGTAGTTATTTGATGTGCTAATGAAAACTATTTATTGCAACAGTCTGTTGTTTATTATTATCTTAATATCTGTGTCTGTAGAGTTCCAGGTAAAGCTTTTCTTCAGGGAGACTCAATGGTCACTGAATTCAGTAGGTGTTTCTATGCAGCCCTTTTACGTAATAAGAAAGAAATCCTTCTTTGAGTGTGAAGTGTGAAAACCGGGGGCTTTACCTTAAGGAGTCATAAATGCGGAATATTTGAGAACTTGAAAATTCATTAGCACATATTAATTTCCAGTAGAGTCTCTAAGCTTTACTTTTCACAAAAGCTTTCTAAGAGAAGAGCATTTGCTAAACTTGCACAGATATAGCATGTAAGATGGATATGACAATGAATTACAGCTGAGCTGTCTATTGACACTGGAAAGAAATGAGCTTGGAATTAAGTTTTGTTATTGATTATATTCCATTTTGAGCATAAAGGTAGGAAGAAAGATAACAACCCAGATCACAGAGTATAACACATGATAAAAAAGTCCCAAGAGGACTATTAAAAAGTACTTTCATATTTAGAGTTGTTGGATTTCTTCCAAGCTTGATAAGACACTTAGCCTGTTACTTTCATGAAGCAGTTACAGAAATTCAGCTTGGTCTAATGCTCTAAAGCAATATATGGGAAAGATAGAAATTTTACAAATGCTGAAAGTTTATTTCTTATAAAAATGCCTAAGGGACATAAAGAACTTGAGCAGTCAAAATGTAAGCTAGATTTTAATATAAAACCAGCTGAGAGGAAGGCAAATTCCCCTTTGAATTTGTTCTTATGTTGTGATTACTGTGCTTGCAATGCGGTGTGAAATCTGTCAACATACAGTCACAAATGAAGACATGCAAGATTTCTAATTATCATTTGAAAAAATAGGACTGTAACCAAACACTATTAATCAAATAAGGACAAAAAAGGAAAAAAGCTAAATTCTTTTAATTCAATTTATTCTGATAAAAAGATAATGCAGTCCTGCATCTCTAGGTTACTAGTCACTGGAGTAGCTAGTAAAGTCTGTTCCAACTTGGTCACATGCTACTTCCATAATTTCTTGCTAGGAAGTAAATGTCATAGGTTTAAAAGACTGCAAATGAAATGTAGATGCTTGTGTTGTCACTGAATATTTTTTTTAGCATTTGTCCCTTTGATAAAAGCTGCAAATGGGGAGTGTTTTTTCCTGGTGAGGTCAAAGCTGATATGGTTGATGTACTTTTGCAAGTACCAAACCGACAGGCACATCAGTAGAATTTGCAAGATTTGTAGGAAGTTACAAATAGGACTTTCCAAGTAAAACAAGAGCTCCGAAGCCTATGCACTGTGGAACGATTGGGCCACATGAACTTTTCTTATGCTTGTTGACAGTCTGTCTTCACAGAAAATGAAGTAGAATGCTCCCCTCAACCCAGGAAGTCATGAGCACACAAAACCAGTTTGTGGTCTCTCAGCTTACCCACAATGCTACAGATAAGTTACTCCCCCTTCGACTGATGGCTTTCTGTAGGAGCAAAAAGTGAAAAATCTCAGTCATGGCTATGCCAGCCAACAACCTCTGCCTGTGCCACTCCTACTGCCAGCAGGGTCTAATGGAACTGTTCTTTGACTGCATTTTAGGAACAACTAACATGAGAGGGGTAAGTTCCTAAAGAAAACAGAGTCAAAGACTGGTTGCCATTGGAAGGGACCTCTGGAGATCATCTGGTCCACCCTCCTGCCAAAACAGGTTCACCTAGAGCAGGTTGCACAGGATCACATCCAGGCAGGTTTTGAATGTATCCAGAAAAGGAGACTCCACAGCCTCTCCAGATAGCCTAATCCAGCACCCTGTCAAAGTAAAGAAGGTTCTCCTCACATATAGATGGAACTTTCTGTGTTTCAGTTGGTGCCTATTGCCCTTTGTCCTGCTGCTGGGCACCACTGAAAAGAGCCTGGCCTCCTCCTCTTGATACTCACCCTTGAGATATTTGTATAAATTGGTAAGATCCCCTTCCAGCTGTCTCTTCTCCAGGCTAAACAGACTCATCTGTCTCAGCCTTTCCTCATAAGAGATGCAAAACAATGACGAAGAAATGGCAATATACTTAGAGAAGATAAGAATGATGGCTTATTTAGTGAGATGGAAGCATGCTTCCCCTATCACCATGTGAATGTTTCCACAGTGTATGCACACAATACACCCAGTGGAACGATATCACAGCTCTCAAATCTGCACCTTCTGGCAAGTGCAAAGATTCTATTTTAAGTCTCAGAAATCAAAGCTCCTAAGCAGTCTGTTCTACCTCAGCTCTTCTCAGTTCTGTGTGAAACTACGTTAAGAAAGAAAGCAAGGAAAATAATGAGTTCTAATGTATCAGCAGTGAGAGCTGAAGAAACTTAAGTTGTGGGTCAGAAAGAAAACTAAATAGTCTCTGCATTTCTCAGTGACATTACTGGATCAATTTCATCACGTATGCTAAGTAATCTATCTCTGTAAACTATTTCAGAGCAGAACTGATAGTTGTGTCCTTCACCAGTTACATAAAGACTTCTGTTATAACACTAAGTAGCTTCTTAGATTAAAGGAGGTTAAGTTCAAAGCTCTGCAATGAGGCTAAAAAAAGAAAACAACTTTTTCTTGCATCAGTTTCATTTGTTTTGACAGCTTTTGTTCCAATGTGAAGGTTAACAGATTCAGTCACAGCTAATTGAGTTCAGTTTGATCATTGAACTACTCCTTATGTTTGTTTGCCTATTATTATTTTAATAACATCCATTAAAGTGTGTTAAACTAGATTTTTCTTAGAAATTTCCATCCCAAACCATAAATGTGAAAGAAAATTTATTGAGAAGGACTTCCATAGTTGTAAAATCATTAATTTTTCCTGGCAGATACCTCAAAATAATGAAACCATTCTGTCTATTTTGGGGCTTGTAAAAATTGATGCTTTCTACATTTTATTTTCATTTAAGAGGTCTTCAGATTAGTTCATGTGCCATAGCTAAACTGGATTTTTTTCCTGAAAGCCCAAAGTAATACTCTCACAAACCAAGACAATTAGTCACATCTAACCATCACAACTGCCTCTACCACCTCTCAACAGTGTGGTACCAAGTCTACAGTGACCTCTTGTCCTCAGAAGTATGACTCACTCTAATGAAATGATAGATCTTAATAACTATAAGGGAAGACAGGTTATTAAAGGGAACGTATGACTGGCCTTCATATCAATGAGTCAGCTAATATCTAGTGGCACCTAAATCCTTACATGCTCCTCCTCCAAATGCACACTTTTTATTCTTCCTTTTACTCATGGTTTAGAATAAGAATATTTCAGCTGACTGCTATTATCTATTTCATCTGCTATAACAGAATTACATGGTAACTATCACTGGTCATCCTTTGGTTGCAAATTGATGAAATTATTCAAAACTTTGGAAAGCCACCTCTTCATTCTCTGCAGAACACTTTTCTTTATTTATTTATAAAGTTGGATTATTACCAGGAAGTCTACCCTCCCTGCAGCATCTGGTCTCCAGGTCCTCTAAACCAAGAACCAGCCAGGCAGAACTAAAATAAGGCTGATTTTTATGAAGTTCTCTGCATGTAAGTCTAACATCTCTGCCAGCTCCCAAATAGGACAGAAAAGAGAACATAGGAAAGTTGGAAATATTTTTCTTCACTGTATTTTTTTACCAGAATGGGTGTGGTTAGTTGTCTTCAAGCAGTTCAAACAGCAGCAGACAGAATTTTAACCATAGTCATGAGTCAGACCAAGAGCACACATGTTTTGGGCTGATATTGTTCATCGTTTACAGTAATGGAGATTGTTCTGTAAATATTTATCTTGCTAAAAATGCTTCCTGATGCTTAGCACTAAATCCTCAGCTGAGGGACACTGCTATCACAATGATGAAATTCTACTGAAGTAAAATTTCTAGCTCTGCTGTTATTCCTCTGCTGACTTTCCTATTGCTACAAGACAGTGTCATGCCAAAAAAAAAAAAAAAAAAAGCAGGCACAAAATGAGAAATTAAGTCAATGAATATGAATATTCAGAACACATCCTATTCCATGATGCCATGCATACTACTCTGCCAGAACACTTGGTAAAGCAACATAATAGTTATTCATCAAAGTTGCTCCCATTTTTGGCAGTAAGGGCTTTTATTTTATTTCATCATTTTTATTGAGTAATTTTAACTTTAAGAGTTCACACAGAACAACTGAAGTTGGAAGGAATCTCTGGAGATCATCTTGTCCAACCCCCCTCCTCAAGCAAAGTCATCTACAGTAGGTTGCCAAGGACAGCTTTTGAGTATCTCCAAGTGGAAAACTCCACAACATCCCTGGACAACCTGTGCCTATGCTCCATCACTGACACATCAAAAAAAAAATCTCGTCTCCTCAGCTCCTGTTGTGGACATTGCTTCTTGTGCTGTCACTGGATACCACTGAAATAAGCCTGGCTCCATCTTTAAACCTTCCCTTCGGATATATAAATAAACTGCTGAAATCTGCCCAACCCTTCTTTTCTGTAAGCTAAACAATCTCTGTTCTCTCAGCCTTTCCTCCAGTCCCATAATCATCTTAGTGGCCCTTTGCTAGACTCTCTCCAGTATGTCCATGTCTCTCTTTTACTGGGGAGCCCAGAACTAAACAGAGCATTCCAGGTATGGCCTCACCCATGCTGAGTAGACGGGAAGGACCCCTTCCCTGATATGCTGGGGACACACCTTCTTATGCAGCCCAAGATACCATTGGCCATCTTTGCTGCAAGGGCACATGGCTGGCTTATGTTCAACTTGGTGTCCTCCAGGATCCCCAGGTCCTTTTCTACACAGCCATTTTCCAGCTGGTTGGTCCTCAGCACATACTGGTGCATGGGCTTATTCCCAGCCAAGAGCAAGACTGTATTTCTCTAACTCCATGAGGGTCCTGTAGGCCCATTTCTCTGGCCTGTTGAGGTCCCTCTGGATGGCAGCACAACCCTCTGCTGTAAGAGCCACTCCTCCTAGTTTGGTGTCAGCAGCAAACTTGCTGAGAGTACACTTTGCTTCGTAATTCAAACCATTAATGAGGACATTCAACAGTACTGGGCCTACTATAGACCTCTGAGATGCACTGTTAGTTCCTGGCCTCCAGCTAGATTTGGTACTGCTGCTCAGCACCCTCTGAGCTCAGCCATAAATTCCTATTTACAAATGAACTAGTTCCTGGTACCAAAAACATGATCTAAATTTCACTGGCGGAAGGTAGGCAGACTCTTTCTTCTGCAGAATCATGCAAAAAAGGGCAGCAGTCATAAATCACTGAAAAATAAAGTTTACTAAACCCTCTGAATAGCGCACACATTTGTGTATTAGTGTTTTGAGATATGATGACGAAGGTATAAAAGACAATGATGCATCACCACTGATGCATTTTTAGTCTGAGAAAGTGATTTGTCTTTCTTGCATGAATTTTTAAGTTTGCCACAGATCATGTCACTAAAATGAAAATAAATCTAATAGACACTTTTTAAAAATCATAAATACTGGTTAAAATCTATTTTCAGTTATATGCAAGTAACCAGGGGGTTTTTGAATCTCAAACTAATGCTTAAAAAGCATGTTACTAGGAGTCACAAATTCTTTAAGTATCTTATAAATTCTTATTACTTAATATTAAAATAATAATGTTATTGAATGTAAAACATATGATAAAATTCTCATTATCTTAATTTAGTTGCTTAAATACTTCCCCAAAATTGTATTTCTATCTTGATAATAGAACAGGACTTTCATATTCATTGAAATTCTACCTCAACAAATGACATTTGGTAATCAGTTCTTCAGTACTGAAAGAATGAGTTAGCATGTAGTGGTAATGCAATGTGTAAACTGCTTCATTCTGCAGCATAACTGAACTCAAACTGACCCAGTGGTGCTGAAATGAAAATTTACAGCTTCCAATCAGAGTAGGATTAGCACACACTGTGTGCTAAGCTCCATTGCTAAGTTTACAGTTAAGACCTGAAGCATTTGAAGTTTTAAAAATTACCTTTGGATTGAGTTGGATTTCAGGTATAACTCAGGAGCAATAAATATTTATGGACAGTTTAGTTAATTAGCTGCCTGGTCAAAAGAAAGCAAATGACAATCATTATGAGCAGCCAAAACACCAGAAAGCAATAGGGTAATAAACAATTAAACCATGAATTTCCTTCCCTTTCATACCAGTGGAAAATGTGCCAGGATCTCTGCATTCATTCACTTAATATTACTTCAGAAGAAAATACAATTTGTAACAGGCTCTGCTTCAAGCAATAAATGAAAGAAACATTTCACTTCTTAGCATACATCTACAGCACCAAGATCATGAGAGTGTACAGAAGCATTACTTAGGGAAATTTCTCTTTTTACCACTTGTGGTGGAGAGAAAAGGAATTACTTCTGCTGCAACACACAATGACCTCTTAGTGAACCAGAATGGCAAACTCATTTTTGAAGATGTAAGTAACATTCTCCTTTCTAAGTGTTGAGGATTAATGTCCAACTAGTACTGGTCATTTTGTCTAGGGCTTTCCCTACTTAATTAATGGAACTATTTTTGCAGTTGTATTTTCTGTAAATCTTTTACACACAGACACACAGACACACATCTGAAGATTTGAGACTGAAATACAAGAAATACAGGCCTGAGCTTAGGAAAGAAGACTTGTCCTGTGCCTTGTAGAGGCAGGTTCCTTACCTTTAAGCCAGACATAAGAAGACAGTATGACACCAACATACATGTTAATATTCTCTTCCTGACTTGAACAGAACTTATCCTTAACTTCTGGCCTTCCTAAGAGTCCAAAAGCAATGTCAAACACCAAATTGTTTGTCAGCACTGCTGCTTTCGAGAATCTCCAAACTACAAGGAACTTCATTCATAATATAAGCACATTCATTCATGTTCCATGTAAACAGCTACATAGGAAACTGATTATATTCTGCATTACTAGTAATAGTTTCTTGGGGGGTTGATACATATGAAAAATTTTAAAAACCCACCAATTAGGGGTGGCTCAAGAGTGTAAAATTAAATTCACACTTAATGGGGTACTGCCAATTATTAGTTTTTATGTCACATGAAATCTTATGAAATCAGTAACATAAAGGGCAATGACATGTTCTCATGACTGTGAGTCTTTTTTAAAACTCCATCCTTAAAGGGAATACCATTTTCCACAGTTGTCATGTTCTCTTCATTTTAAGTAGTATTTCTTTAATTTGAGCAGTATCATTTTAATAAAATGCTTTCCCGCCAGAATCTTGCCAATTGGAATTCTGTTTTCCCCATCTCCTGTATCTTTGATAAAGTCAACTGTACTCATGTCTAAGGCTTCTTATTTGATATCCTTAGCACAAAACCACTCAAAGTCTGAGACACTCAGTTTCAAGCACTGCTGGATAAATTACTGCTACATAATTATCAACACAAGTAAATTCAGCTTATATTTGGCTATTACATTCATTGCTTTCCTTCCTTCTCCAAAGAGCTCACAGGCATCTATACCAGATACTTTTAATGCAAGGAAGGTATGCTTATTTTTTTTTCTATGATGCCATTTTAAGAGAGATTTCCTTTCAGGTAGTTTTCTGATTCAAATATCATAAAAAGTGTCAGAAAACACACCAGTCACTTAAAAACATTAAGGAGGCATTATTTTGAGGGAAGTGAGTGGGTGGGACCAGCATCAATACACATAAAGGGGCTCATTATCACTTTTGTCCTACATTTGTTTCTGTTTGACCAAGTAATTTACTACTGTCTACTAAGAACTGCAACATCTATGAAGAGATAAAACAACAAATTATGAAGTAAGCCTTGAACCCTTATGTGTATATAAGTATTCAGGAGTAGACAATGGAAATATTCAGGCATGCAAAAACAGTACAATGTGGTTAGAGATTATCATATGAAACATAAAATGTGAAAATTATCCATATTCCGTTACTACTATCTTCCTATAAAATTTATGGTAGTTCAGCCACAGGTCATCAGAATCAATGAGGAATCACCAGGGGAAATGGTCTATGGTCAAACTAGATAATCATAACCATTTCTTTTAGCCTTAAAACTCTATGAGTCCATTTAAAAGCTGTTATAAATCTGGAGGATTACATTAAAACCTCATGACTAATAAACACAAATACATCAGTTTAATTCTCTTGTAATACATTGTAAGTTGTTATGTACTAAAGAAACCCAAATTGAAAGCTGAAATAAACAGAGCTACAAATACAACATTTAGATATTTTATCATGTTCTCAAAGCAATTTCTTCCTATATGCATTCCACATACCAAAACTCAGCACTCTTAGATTGTATGTGCATTTTCTTCTGTTCTCAAGGCTTTTTGCCTTACTTGTAAGTTGTGATCATTGTACAGAGTGGAATGAACAGGGTTGAATTACTGATTCCTATGGGAAATGGCTTCTTTCCAGCTGTGAACAACTAATAACTCTGGTGAGCCTGGTTTCTGGAGAGTCGCTCTGCCCTTTCTTTTTCAACCAGTTACTTATGCATAGCATCCGTGTAATGGGACTTTTCCAGACCTGTACAAACACTTTAACGTGGGTAGTTTGAATTCTCATTGTTGGGATTTTAATCAACACCTTGTCATGTGGAATCAAATTTTAAGAGGATCTAAATAAACACTGCCATTTAATTGTTCATATTATCAGGCAAGCAACTTGGCTCATCTAATAAGAAGGGTATATCCGTATTCCTACCCCCTTCATTGGGTTAATGGTGATTCAATATATTTAGAGCTGGAAGCTACTTCTCTAAGCTTGAACATTTGAATGAAAAATGGGCAATTCTGCTACATCTCCCTTGGCAAAACGATCCATTTAATCAGTGTTATAGTTTGTATCTAAACAGCGGGTTTAATCGGAGTATCCATCTACTAATTCTAAATAGGAGGAAGTAACAGGAGTAGAGAAGGGAGTGAGAATCATTGTATCATTGCTGAGTCAGTTTATTTCCTGTAACTATCCATCATAGCAGGAGAAGCAGTAGGCAGATGCACACTTACTTCAGAGATTACTTTTTTCCCTGAGGATTCTACTGTTAGATGCAGACAACATCTGCTCCAGCACTCCAAAAAAGGTTTAGTGTTTTCTTTTGTTCCTTTCTGTAGAAAGGTGCAACTATTTTGTGCAACTATGTGGCTACATCTTCTGAATGATGTTACGGGCTTGAAACTGAAATTATGAGTTTCAGTGACAAGTGAAACAACAGTGGCGTGACATATATAGGCAGTTTGGTTAAATGGGTATGATGGTATCTCCTTGACTTGCACAAGTATAGACAAGGATTGGGAATAAGTGATTTCAGTACTGGTCTTGTTTGAAAGTCTTTCTACTGTATCCAGCAACTCTGATCCCCCATAGGATCAGCAGATGCTTAGCAGTGACAAAGTTATCAGCAAACATAGAGCTGCACACACACATTCATGCATCACATTATTATCTGTTTCTCTGATATTGTAACAAATATGCAACAAAACCTAAGAGCAACATTCTTAAACTGACTTGCTCTATTCAGGTAACTAGATCTAAAGCTTACTTTCATTCAGCAATCAACCCAGAGAAGTGCTTATCTATTTCCATTATGTCTGAAGAGATAATCAAAGTACCATAATTTTACAAAAGTGCCTGAAGTGAATTCTGTCCAAAAATAATAAAAAGGCTAAGATTTGGCCATCTGGCCATTAACTAAAGAGATGCAAATCTATTACTTAACCAAATATTTCTAGGAGAATAAACTGCTGGTAAATTAAAGAATTCAGATGAATTTAACCGAAGCTGCATCCTAAAGTTTTTCAGAAACGCTTGAAAATTTTCAACCAAAAAAATTCTTTGATGCTTTTACTTCCAAGAAATAGGATTAAGTATATAAGAAGACGTGGAAATGATGACTTATAGTTGGTCACTTTAAATAATAACAGTACAAAATACACACGGTCATACCCTGCTTCAGCAAAATATGAAAGCTTGTTTGAAGTCAAGGGAACTACTCACATTGCAATTTTAAGCACACCTTTATGAAGGGTTTTAAAGAAGCATAAATGTTTAAGGTCATACCAGCATTTATTAAATCAATTAAAAGAATGTTTTATGTGTGTGCATTTGCGTGTATACACATGTAAATACATGCATGCAAATACACCCATATATTTATATATATTTAAGCACACACGAACTTCCAATCATAGAACATAAAAGCACTTGGTGGATAATACTGAGGGACATGATATCTCTATGGAAAAAGTGTTATTCCCATTGTGAAAATGTTGACTTTTGAGTTTCCCTGGAAAATACTCAGTATGAATGCTTGCTTTTTTTCACAGCAGATCATAAGGATAGCAATAGCCGGTCAAAACAAAGGTAGGCTAGTATTCCGTTTCCAGCAAAAGCCAAGAGGAAGTGCTTAGGGAAGAACAGTAAAAATGCAAATATTTAGAAATACTTTCCCAGGACATCCTCCTAGCTCTGAGCACTTTGTGAGAAAGACCTCCTGAACTAGAGGCAATATCTGTGTTTAATAGCCCTTGATAGACTTTTCTTTCACATATTTTTCTAATTGCCGTCTAACCCAAGGTATAATTTATCTTTTACAACATCCGAAATTTTCACACCCAGATTAAAGTTTTTGAAAATGTATTGCCTTTGTTAGAAGTCTGTCACTTTGAACCTTAATTGCATGGCCCCTCATTTTTTCATTGCAAGAAACCATCAACCCCTATTCCTCTTTTCTGTGTCTCTCAGGATTTTGCAGGCATCTATTATATTTCCCTTTGTTTCTTGTTATCTTAGCTAAAGAACTTTAATCTATTTAGTTATTTCTTTTACTGCCATTGTTGTCTTATTTCAGACCTTTTCTGGTTCTAGTATGTGAATTTTAGCTTAAGGGGTCAGAGCTGCAAACAAGTATAAAAGGTATAACTGCATGATGACTTTAACAATGTTTGATTCCTTTCCTAATAATTCCTAATTTACCATTACCCAGCATTCAACAGATGTCTTCACAAAGCTAGCTATAATAAGTCTAGTATGATAGTCTTATTATCTCTCTCTGGAATGGTAACAGTCACTTCAATTATCATCCCTGCATATATAAAGTGAGAATTGCTTTTCTTCCATGTTGGTTGTTTTTCTTTTAGAAAGCATTTTAAGAAATTAGGCATTTAATTTCATCAGCCATTCCATAGCCCAGTATTTCAAGATGATGTAATCTTTAACTAAGGTACTTCATTTTCAGTACCATGAATAGCAAGCTTTTAGTCATACATAACACCACAGGCAGATAAGCAGGGGCAATACATGAAGAATAGTCATGTTCTTAGTGAGTTCCAGCACATGAAAATGAATATTCAAGGCTAAACTAGATACAGATATCAGGATTTGAGTAAGCTAATTCTGAAATGTCAGCCGATTCTCAAAAAAAAACCCTGACTATCTTTCTCAAGACCAAGTTCTTCATTGTTTATTGATTTCTGACAGCCAAGGACACTGCTTCAGCCACTACCTGCTTTAGAAGATCAGCATAATGTAAGAAAAGCCTTTGTAGAACCTATATTTATATTAGCAAAAACAAATCTTGATACAATCAGGGTTCCCAAATTCTGTTTTCCTCAGAACATAATATTCATTAATACACAGCATTCAGTTAAAACAATTCACAAATTTAAGTATTTTTAGCAAAATTTCTAACAAGTTATGAGAATGTTTAATTTTTCCCTGAGGATCTGTTACATGGTCCATGTCTCATCTGAGATCAGACAAATATATTTTAATATATGGATTTTAGAATAATAAAAATCTATAGTTTAAGGCAATATTTGGGGAGAGAACATTCATATTCATAGTTATATATCTGATATAAAGACTGACATCATAAACCGGACCTCATAAACACAGTGAAAAAAAATATCAGATGAAACTTCAGTAGCATTCCCCTTGTTTTCTTAGATTTCCTAAGGAAAGATAAATTGCTTTTACATAAATCAAAACCCATTATTGTCAGACTTCCCTCTGCAAAAAGCTGCTGGGCCTATTGTTTTCAATATCCTATGGCTGTTTTCTTTTTCCCGTGAAATTAAAATGTTGAGGAAGCGGTCTCACTGGTTCAGCAAGCTGATTCTTTCTCCTACAAATCAGTGTTGAAACAATGTTTCAGCAATGCTAGGAAAGCATTAAGCTGATGATACCCTGATTTAAATGAGACATTAAAACTGAAGTTGCTGCTGATCCGAAGCACTTCAAAAAGAAAATAGACGTTTGTTTTCAAAGGCTTTGTATCAGGCTCCAAAATAATTCCTTCTTTAATACCACTTTAGTGCCCATTCTACAACACAAATAACTTGTCCTGTATACTCCTGGTTTTACCTCTTCTCAAAAATGCATCCCCAGGCATTTACTACTGGCTTTTGCTGTGTTACCCTGTCAACCCAAAGACTTCAAAGGTGAATACAAATGTAAACTGTTCTCTGCTTAAGTTCTTTATATATTGTCCAGCACTATTTAAAGAGGTATGAAAACAAAATGAGAATCTGACCTACCCTTCTGGTGCCCAAAGGTGCTTTTTTTTTACTCAAGCACACATTCTTGGCATTCCAAGAACAGTTACATCAGGGTTCTGACTCCCTGTTATTATTTTTATCAGAGAAGCAACCAAAATTTAATATAAATATTACCTCCCCTGTAAGACCAAATGTATTATTTATGTTACAGACAAGATGGAGTCCTTCACGTTTTAGTAAATATTGTACTGAAACCATTTAAAAAAATGAACTGGGGGAAGAGGAAGACTGTTAAAACACTGGAGTCAGAAACATGCCATGGGCTAATGACTGCATTTTGTAACAATATGCTATTGGCTTCACCCTTGAAAAAAAGGAATCAATACTGCAATCCAGGTGAATATTTTCTAACATAACTACCTTTTGATTTTGTATTTTTCATTTTGTAAAGATTAAATCATACTGTAAAAAGCTAATTTAATAAAACGAAGAGTTTATTTTTCTTCTTTGCTTCCTGAAAGAAATAAAAGTGTTCAGCATTTATAGAAATGGTATCATTTGGGCCACAATACAAAAAGACTTTTACTGTACTTTGACACTTGCACTGTATGTGAACAGGAGGCGAAAGTGAACCTTTCCACTTGATGACATCAAATGGCCAATAATGGTATGTTTATTCACTTAGGTTTGCTTTGATATCATCAGAATCGGATGTTATCGTCAAAGAGGAAATAATTAGCATCTTAACTGATCAGGGTACAATGATAGGACAGTAGAAAGCTATAAAATTGGATTGGATTCAAGCTGAGAATTGTTTTACTGTGAAAGTGTAGTGATCCCTAGAGACCACTCTTCAATTGAAAATTATTTTCCTGTTTATAAATATACATCACTTGAGGCTGGGTTGTTGGTTTGGGGTTCTTTTCAAATTTATTATCTTTGGAAAATTATCTTGGCTCCCAAGAGTTACTGAACTTATTTAAAATGGCAGCTTTCTCTTAAAATTGAAATCCAGATGCATTTGCAATTATGTAGTTTTATTCCCTTTCTGACTTCAACAATTAAAAATGGAAACAGGCATTTCATTGATATGATTTAGAATTTTAATCCTACAGTACCAAGGCATCAGTTTGCTAGGAAAACAAATCTTATTATGCGAAACTTGAGTGTTAACTGCCAGGAAATAACCAATTTTACATCACAGCTGTTGAAAATTTCCTTTAAAATTACAGAAAAACCCATTTCATTATTACATATCTGTAATGATGTTCTATGTCCTCTAATTAAAAATAGTGAAGCAGGCATTGAAAAATATATTCTTGGATAGTATTGGACAGATTATGAGCCTAGTTAGGGAGTGCTGAGTGTATAGGAGTACAGTTAAATATAATGAATTAATCATATCCTGTTATTGCTCAAAGAAAAGCAACAATAAAAGTTGCCCAGTCATTTGCTCTCAACATTTCTATCATTTCTCCAAAAATATTCCATCCTAGGCAATTACTAATCCAATTAACTACAGGTGCATTAACTTGTAGATGGAATAAATGTTCTGCAGCTTGGACAGAATGAAGACTTGGGGCTTCAGATCTTAAGAAAAACATAAATACATTTCCTGCACATACAGCTTGTGCCTGATGAAAACGTGGTGTTATATATTATAATGTGTTGAAATAGTAGAATCTGGATCCACAGTGTGTGGATCCAGAGACAGGTTTGGTCTAAGTCACCTGTGCACTCAGCAAATTTAAGTTTACTCTCACTTGGACTCACAGGAGGAGAGCACAAGCCTTAAAAGCAGACAGACTTTTTAGTGTACTGCAAAGAGCTGATAGGATCTTGTTTTCACAAGCATTCAAAACCCTGATAAAAAAGAGCAAATGTGCTCATTCATAGAATTAATTGCATATTATTAACGCTTCACAGAACACCTACTGGAGAAATGCCCAAAGGAAATATTGCTTTTGATGTTTAGTTGTCAACTTTCTTCTCCACAAGACTCTATTTTCTTGATATTCACACACCTAATAACCACAGTGCATCACATTCAGCATCAATTTACATCCTGCACTAATCTGCTGAATTGAATAGACCAGTTCCAGACTTGTTGTAGCTGAACATGGCCAGCAGAGCTCCATACATTTCCATTTGTTTTATCCAGAACTGAATATAAACAGCTCCTGCAATACATATTCGTGTAACATTTAGTCACTACGAATAGACAGATAAAAGTAACTGTTTGACCCAAATGTCCTTTGTGGGTGAAGTTTTGGATAGAAGCATTTCCTCCCATTCTGTCTGTGACTGCTTGAAATAAATAGATTTTTACAGTTTGTGTATGCATGCAGAAAATCAATTAAACAGAAGCCAAATAGAAATAAAATCTACAGGCTGTTCAAACCACCAATATTGATTTCACCAACAATGAACAGTCGTCATGAGACAGTCTACAGGTAGCAGCCAAGCTGATAAACCTTGATACACAAGGCACAGATACAGCTGTTATTCAGTGAAAAGTATCATCCCTCAGCAGCCAAGCAAGACTTTGAACTTGTAAGTCCTCCATAAACCTAACTAAAGCAAAAGTCATTGTAACACCTAGAAACATCCTGAAAGGCAAAGAGAATGAAAATTTTAAGTGGGAGCAAGAGAGGATGATGAGGACTGAAAGAAAAGAGTTTCAGATCATGTGTTCTGCAGGGTCCCTATCTGACTGCACAGTTTGGAGCTGCTCTGTGCTAGATTTTTTATAGAAGACTTTTTAGACTGCTTCATTTGCTGGAAGGGTGCAGGTGTATTTTCAATGTGAAGCTACAGTGAAAATTCATGTGCAGTGCAACTTCAGCACACTGGAGTCCAGCCACTATGATTGTCACTATCCTTCATTTTAGTGAGCCAGATCGAATGTGACAGAACTCAGTCTGATATTTCCAGAAATACCTTCAGGACCTCATAAGTTGTCTCAAATCAGGTTCTCTACTTAATACGATTTAAGTTAGCCATGAAACAAATAACCACTTTAATGATGCCTGGGTTGATGTTTCATAAAGCTTTCCTATACTATTCAGCATCTCTTTCTTCAGATCTTTTTACAATCTTTGCCACAACCAGAAGTATTTGTTAAATTCTGTGGGTAAAACTATGTAATTAAAAGGATTAAAAGTTAGTGGAAACAGAATAGATGATTTCCTGAAATCTGTCCTACAGAATTAGAAGCTATTATTGACTTATATTCTCCTTACACATTGGGCAAGTAACTCAAAGCAATTCTTTTAAGTGATCACCAAATGTGTGTTCTTCATGCATGACAGGAATAATTGGAATCAATGGGGACAGTGCTCTTAATGTACTACTATATTACTAGTGCTATTTTCTAACACAGATACTCAGAAAAAACAAGACAGTACTGTCAAGCCATGCTCCTAGAATTAGAAGATTCTTTTGATTCTTGTTTCTATATGTCTCCATTTTGCATCTGTGAAATTGACATAATGGCATTTTATCTCCCAAAAGTTTGGTTAAAACAAATTATTATGAAGAACACCAGTGTGATAGCAAAGAGTGCTGTGTAAAGCTCAGGAAGGAATCAAAGTTCAGATGAAAAGGTTTAATAATGTGTGGCAAATAAGCATACCTATTGAACAAGGAGAAATTAAAAGTTCTTATTAGCTGAGTATAAATTAACTGTAATTTAGAGTCAGCTGTTAAAAAGACAAAGTCCTGGGAGCTGGAATGATAGTGCAAAACCACCTTATGAGGATAAAAGGACACATATTTAGAATGCAAGGATCACTGACTGCAGGCTTTCTGCTTTTCCTTTCAAAGGTAGACATTTAAAAATCACGTGAAAACTGAAAGAAGTACACACCTACAAAGTTTTCTTTTTCCTAACAAGAAAGTACCACATACAAGACCACTTTGCTTCTTTAGAGATGGAACTTCCAGCCTTTTTCAAGCTAGTTCCTTTTCCATGTTTTCTGCATGTGCATTTCTATAAAGTATTGGCTACTGACCAAATCCAACACTTGGATGCAATTTCTACTTATTCTTGAAAACTTGCCAAGAAAACTGATGCCAGGGGAAAATTTACTTCAAAAGAGAATATGGCCTGTAGGGTTTGGTCTTAGGCAACTAAAGATTTTCTCACGCATTACTTCAATAGCTTTAAGTACCTTTTGCATCAACTTGCTAAAAAAAATAACTGCTATGCAACCTCTTATGTGACAGTGAAGTCAAGATATGAGAATCTAGAATCCTGTACTGTATCTAGTACAAAACCCAGAAATCTTGTCTCCCCTCTGCCCCACAGACTTTGTGCATCTCCCTGCTTCTTTCCCTCAGCTTTTGCATCTGGCTGCATGATCCTGACTCCTCCTTCCTATCAGCTCTGCTGCTTACCTATTTGATGCCCCAGCAAGGCCATCCAACTATCAGCAACACACAATCCCTCACCAAAAACTAACCTGAGTTACAGGGACATGCAGTCAGCACTTCAACTGATACAAAGCAAGTAGCAGAAAATCACATTGAAGTAGGGAGAGAAGCTGCCATGGGGCACAGGAGGAGAATACGTCTCCATTCAGAGTGGTGAACTAGTATGTCAGGTCCTGCTTCTGGTATTATTACTCCTGTTCCTACTGCTATTAAAAAGCACAGCAGGCTGACTATATCAGTATGTCTTGTTGTTAGATATGTGGTCAACCCTTACCACTTTGTCTGCACAGGTGAAACTGAATATATGCTTATACAAATGTAATTATTATTAAATGTATTAATAATTCACATCAAAAGAAAGGAAGCCTAAAACTAAGATCCAAGAGAAATAAAACATTATGAACAGAGTGTGCCTTCTGTTTACTGTGTCATATTTTTATTCCAAGTAAGTTCATGTCAAAACTCCTGTTTCTTGGAAAGGATTATGGCTTTGTTTGTACAAGCAACTGTGCCACAGTCTTTACTGAAATGCAGCTCAAAACCCTCCCACACCAGGATAATCCATTTCCTGCTTACCTGCAGCAGAGGACCCAGTAGGAAGGCAGGGGGGCAGCAAGTGCTTTAAAATCCATATTAACCCTGTTGCTCATATAATTCAAAAGTGCTCTAAACATCATAGAAGTGGGTATTTTGCTTTGTTTCTATCTGATTTTCTAGAAGTCATTCTGCTTTGTATTAAGATTGAATACAACTTCGATTAGCCTACACATCTTCCAGAAAGTATCCTATTTTTATATTTGCATATACATTTTAGATATAAAAAATCAATTATCTTTTATATATATATTTTACTTTTTATATGTATACATACAGAAATTTAATTTTAAAAATACTTAAGACTATTTCTAAAATGTAGACATTCACTTAGGACAAGAAATAATGAGCTGCATAGCTTACAAAGGCTCCTATGGCACAACAGACAACAGTTTCATTAAATCTTGCCTCCAGTGACTAAACAATCTGCAGACAAGTTTAGTCATTTCATAGCTCTTGATTTTGGAGCTATGAGCAGAGCTTCCCAGTCATGCAGAGCCAGATGGGTTTTTTAACCAAATGCAGTGTGAAAATGGATGTCGCAAAACATTACTGAATGAATCAGCAAATTCTACTATTAGAGCAGCAGAGACAGAATGGTAAAATAGGCAGCATAAATAAATAAATGTGTTGCTGTTTACATGATCAGTGGGAGAAAGCATAGAAAAATAATTTAGCTTAATATAATTCTTTTGAAAGCCATAGCAAATTGCACATTGCAATTAGTACTGGCCTTAAATTCTTAGGGTTTTCCCCACATTGCTAATAAAAAATGCTGCTATTATTTTAGTGAGGGATGCTTGGGGTAATTAATACATCTTAACTGTAACAAAAAGATATATATAATGTAGGCTAAGTGCTTCATTTTTTTTTCAATCAAGAAAAATAGGTACAGACAGGAAAAAAATTTAAGATCAGCTAATTTGCCCTGTGCCTTCTGTGCCTTATGTGTTTCTCAGGGTCTTTCACATTTTTCCTCAGCAGCAGATATGAGACAAAACATGTATGATGTTCAGTGACCAAATCAGATGTGCCTCAGTCCCTAAAGCTCCTGAATGAATGAGTCAACACACAGAATAGAAAACAAATGCCAAATGGCATTAAAAGGCACACAAGGAAAACGCCATCTGCACCTGAAGCAGCTGGTGCACTCACCACACTACATCACTCAAACACTACTGGAAAAAAGCCACTAGAAATGATCATGTCACAAACAGATGTAAGCACAAGGGACTGAATGGGGCTGGATCATCAATGTATCAAGGGGACTTCTGACTATTATTCAGCAATCGTTTCCTGGTTATTTAATGTGATACATCAAAAAGCCACAGGGTGTGGTGGGTACAACAACAACCAGTCACTGTGAAATTCTATTCCCAAATTCTTTAAGAGGGAGGTCTCTGCGTCGGTGTTAGTGTCTGCATAACAGCACATAGCATAAGAATATCGTGCCGTGGAGCCCTGACTCTAATTATGCAAAATACAAATAGATAATAACTGGCATTTTCTAACCTGCCTAAAAATGCAAGAAATACTTTCTTCTAAAATGTACTCTTCACCTCAAAGCTCAGATTCTAAACTACACGAATTCTGAGGAAAGAATACTTCATTAGGAAGGTAACTGTGATAAACTGGGGAACATGGACACCAGACTAAATGCACAATAGAGCAAAGATGAAAATAATTATAAACAACAAATACTTATGGTTAGATGAGAGTCACATCATTAAGCCTGGTAGTTTCAGAACCACACAATAAGATTTTTTTCCCAGAATTCTAAATTCTGTGTAATTAAAGATTAAAATAATCTAAGTAATCTTGAAAACTACTGTTGCTAATTTGCTATTGCATTGTTTGTGAAAATTTTTTAAATCAAATTATGTCTATATAACACCAACAGGAGGTAGTAGATTAGGTGCTCCTCATTGTAGAGCCTTTTCTTTTCTGCTTGGCAGCTTTTAACCAACAGTGTTTTATATTTTGTACTTACTGCATATATGATTGCTTTCTCCTTTTTTTTGCCAGATTTTTATTGTTTTATTTGTTTTATGTTTTATTCCCCAACCACTAAAAAAAAAAAAGAAAAATTAGGGCTACTTCTACCAAAAATATTAACTTCTCCAGAGGAAAAGGCTTTTCTTCAAACATTTTGTGTTGGAAATAAAATTAAATTATCTTTTCTGATGAATAAAACAAGACTAAAAAGGTATATCCTCAAAATATGAGGAGGAAAAATACTAAAAGAAGACATAAAATTTTTATTCCCCCTTAACAATAGTATACAATGAAATGATAGTCACTAAGAGTTGTCAATGATAACTTGCTGGATCAACTCTGCTAAATATTGTTAACTTCTTTTACCTGGAAATCTGTTTCATTAAAACTGCTATATTTCTTAAAATCTGTAACTATTATTTACTAAAGTATTATAGATTCCATTACTATCTCATAATAATTACACATAAACTAATGTATTTCTAAAATAAAAGGTTGGGATTCTCTTCAGAAGTTAAGAGTCACATTATACTCCCTCTAAAAACAAGGCTATTACAGCAAATAGGAAATACTGAAGACATGCTGATTCCACACTGATCTCTGATTTTTTTTTTTTTTAATATTGCAACCTTGAGAAACAGATAAAACATTATTTTATATATTTGATGTTTGAGCATAAACTCAGAACTCTTATGGTGGATAAGAATTTCTTGCTACTATATGTGTCTTCCAGATTAAGAACTCACACTATTTTAATTAAATTTCACTAGAGCCCTTCAAGGCAAAGTATTATTACTTCAGCCTTCACTGATGACATAGAAAATACAAACCAATCAACAGAGCACCTCAAATAATTCACACATACAAACTCACTCTTCCAGCTGGAGTCTCTTGGCTGGACCAGAGTTGATTCAACTGGATGCAGAGTTGATTCAACTGGTCCATTCACTCCAAAAGAAGAGCAGTGATTAACTCCACCAAAGTGTTTGGCCATCTTATCCTAGAACAATGACATTAGGACATTCATTAAAATATGTGAACAGGATAAATCTCCCATTCAGGCATCAAATTTGGCCGGCTGTTTTGTGGAGCATCCTAATTAGCCATGCTTGTGATTTTATTAACAATTTGTCTAGAAGTGAATGTAAGCTGACACATCTAATTTGAACAGACATGAAAGCTGAGCTGGATACAGATCTACTGCAAAAGTACTGCAAAATACAGTACCTCATTTGTTTTGAACTATTTTTCTGATTCTATTTTTACTCACTGTGATTTACCACCAGTATCCTCTGGGTGATAGTTAAGGAAACAGATGCTGGGAATCTCTGTCCCTTCAGTTCCTGAGAGGAGAGGTCTGACTCACACTTGTTCCTAGTCTCTCCTTTGTACTCACACATGCAAAGGGTGGCTGTGTGAAACTTAAATTACTGCTTGATTTCCAGTTTGTCATTGCCAGTTTCCTCAAAGTTTCCACTTACGTATTTTACAGCTTCACCAATTTCATTTGAGCAGCATTTTATTACACATTTCCCTCTCCAAAACCTAAACTGCATGTTCCCAGGATAAAGTTAAATTCTTTTATTTTGAAATGTTCTATTTATTTGGGATTTTCCAATGAAACTGGGTAGAAAGAAAATGTACAAATCCAGGACAGTGTCGAAATTAATTTTAACAGATGTTTTTGTCTGAAGTTTTCCTCTACCAGTTTGAACAAATGCGTATATAGAAGACATACAGAACTACTGAACAGAAATAAATGCACCCCATGCCTGTTTTTGAGGCAATCATGGAACTTTCCATTGTCTGTGTGCAGATATGAAAAGGTTTGCTGGCTTTCACTGATAGACTGCAGTGCTCAGCAGGGCGCAGGAAGAACTAGATTGAAGGTATGGGCAAGACAGCAGCACTGTTCCCCCTGGCTGAAAAAAGGGACATTCCATGAGATAAAATGAAATTATTATTTGGAAAATGTTCCTCAAAACACACCTTGTAGTAATGAAGGAGTTAAATGACACACTTCATTTCGGTCATAGAAGAGTTTTATTTGACTAGAATTAAAATCATAGTACAGTTCAGAGAAGAGGTCCAGTGTCATCTAGCAATAATTTGCCCTGGCTGAGTTTCTAGGAGAAATAGTCACAATATAATTAATCTGGTGGAACAGCTGGATACACAGACTGCAATTAATTTTGCTCTGAATATAAAGAGTTCTACAGTAGTTGAAAAGAAATTGGATCAGTCAATAGATTTTTGAATTATGTAGGTTGTGGGCAATAAAGCAAATTATTGTTGCTATTGTAAAACTTGTTTAAATCAACTGAATTATTACAGTAAATCCGCATACTTAATAAATCTGTACTAGTATTCATTTATATGAAAAAAAAGATTCACGTTTCAACTTCTAACTAAAGAGGCAAGAAAAGTTTTAAATAAACCATCAGACTACTCTCAATAAACAGAACAAATGTGGACTGCTTACTGTTTCCTTGTTCAGCTTGTTAAAAGCATATGAGAACAGTGCATAACTAATATCCAAATATCAGAAACTTGGTTCTCGATTATCCAGCGATATAGGCAGTATCTCTTTAACAGTTTCTTTCAGGGAATATTTTGCCAATAAGAGCTGGACTTTTAAGCAGATGGTCACTGCACGAGAAACAGTTGAACAGTGGCACCCAGAGGTGAAAAGTGTACTGCTCCTGAAGAGATTCCATTTGTTGTAACCTGTTTCTCATCTTTTCCTTTTGTCATTCCCATCTTTTCTTTTCCAAGTAACAAATGCCAAAAAAAAAAAAAAGCTTCAATTTGGATGAACATCCTCTAGAGTTTAAAAAAAAAGAAAAAGCCCCTGCTTTGTAACAATTATTATAGTTGGGAACACATTTTAGAAATGCATTTATGCATTTTTCCTACATATTTTCTCTAACAAAGAATGGGATAAAAATAACCATGGAAAAAAATATATTCGCAGATGCATCTCCTTAGATGGAATTATGAAACCATAAAGTCTTGCACTCTCCCTAAATTCACTAGCTGAAATTACTGTACAAGATTATAACAGAAGCCCAAGCATAAAGGTTGCTGAATTTTAGGAAAAATTCATGGGATCATAGTACAAATACAATAGTAGCTGATGCAAACTGTCCAAGCTATCTAAGATGCCTTGATTTCAGATGTTTACTAAGACCTATTGTATTGTTTTCGTAAAAACACCAGGCTGAGAGCACTACCCCTCTGAGAAAACCTCCCTGCGCTCCTTTGCCAACATGTAGTTTTAGATAAATTCCTATATTCATTATGTGCATGCCCGTTATTTATTTCACAAAAACTTTAAATAAATACAAAGCTGCCCATCAGCCAATAAAATGAGGCCCATTGATTTTTAATTAGAAAGGCCATACTTCAGCAATTTGCAATGCTTGCCTGCACCTTTCAGTTAGTGGGACTGTACCTGGGCTGAACTCAGCAAACCACATCCACACTCTCTAAGGATCCTCAAAACAACCTTCCACTTAACAGACTGTAATAGGCAAGCATCTGCTCAAATGAGAAGACAGAAAGTGCACAGAATGTTTCTGATGATTTTCCCTAGTAGCAAGACCTTTTGTCTGCTCCACTCCTCATGCCAGTTGTTAATAGCATTGTTATTATTATCAGCATCATTATAACCATCATTATTTGTTATCATGGAAGGAGCAGCAGTGATGCGGTGGGCAAAATTTGAAATTCGCCCTTCTGTATCTCCACATCCAGCCCATATATAAGGAAGGCATTTCCACAAACTGCAGGCAGAGGCAAACATTCCTAAAATTATCTCTATATCGACTGTGTTTGGGATTGCTCTCAGACTACAATCCATACGAAACCCACCAGCTGAAGTCAACTTCCCATAGTTTATAGGGAAGGACACTTCTCCACATCTGCATTTCAGGCAGGATTTTAAACAAATGTGAAAGCAAATATGGAAGGAAAATATGGCTATATGCAAACTGACATCCTTCCTCCCCCCATCACACCTTCATTTCCCCATCTCTTTATTAAGATTGCGACTATTTGCAGGAAATGGTAGTTGCAAAGGCTGCAAGGCTTACTCGCTGCCGTGGAGCTACGTGTGGTATTGCAGAGGCAGCAGCACGGCTCTCCGTACAGCGCTCCCACAATGATCGCCAGTAAATGACCATATAATAGGAATTGTGGGGAGTGACGTTAAGTTTATGGCATGCTTTATCCCGGCCGAGCGCCGCACCTCAGTCCCTGCAGGGCCAGGCTGGGGCGGGGCGGGGCGGGGCGGCTCCCCCTGGCGGCCGCGGCGTGCAGGGCAGGGCGGCCGGTGCGGCCGGAGCGCGGCGGGAGCGGAGCCAGGCACCGAGCCAGGGCGCTCAAACACAGCCAGCTCGCGCTCCGTGAACCATTTGCTGCTTGCGAGAAGGCCTAAATAAAGGCAGCGCTCGAATTCCTCATCAGCATCAGCGCTAGATCAGCTCAACACTCTCTAACTCTTCATGCTGAACGGACTGTATTTATTATTATGTGTTACTACATCCGTTTTTGCCTCAGACGTCCAGAAAATATTTTAATGATTCTAATTACGATCGTGTTTGGCTGTTTCTTCAGATCATTTCATGGTGTTCTCATAGATACAGGCAGGGATTTGGCCACATTGGTTTTGGATTTTTGGTTCTAGTTCCCAGAAAACGTCATCTAAGAAGTGATCTATTCCTTCTGAAACAAGTGTCACTTAAACACATGGTTAGAAATGTAAAACTTAACAACAATTTTTAGAGCACAGTTTCTCTTCCAAGACTGTGCTGTAAAGAAGGTTTAAAAATAAATTATATTTATCACCAGCCAATCTATAAAGGCAACACCTTTTAATTCCATTAAAATATATTGAAAGAGGAAAAAAATTTTATGGAGGAATAGAATAGAAAGTCAGTATGTACCTCCTTCCACAAAAGTACAGAATTTTCTGTGTTCTATAGAAGTACAGGTGTGGTATATGGGTACAGGGAAAAAATACAACACACAAGAAGATAAAACAAAAACAGTAAAAGAAATCAAAATATCAGTTTATCCCTACTGCTAACAGGCACTTGGAGAAACATTGAAACAGAAGAGAATATTCTTGCTTCAACATCTGCACGAAGGTATGCACAGTGCAAGAGATGAGGAAGAGGATTCATCCTTCTTTTTACACATTCCTTTATAATGGACTGCTTTTTACAAAACTCTGAAAGAAAACAACATTGCTTTAACCATTCCTCCCCTACCTGCAGCACCCAGGTTGACATTCTCACTCCTCCCACTCTGCAGACCCCACACTGGTAACGCTGAAGAGACCTGCCCATATTTAACTGCACTTGTTATGCTCACAGCCCAAACACACATTGTTCTGTTTTGTAAACACTGCAGCTTGTTCTGCTTGACTGTGGTGATCCAAGAAAAAAAACAGATCTATAGTTTTGCATTAGGGGGTTAGACATGAAAAATTACTCTTGTGAATTTTCCTTTATAATCTTATCTGCTGCTTATATATGCAGCAGAAAGAAAATGTTCTCAGTACCTTTCACATCCACTCTGAAGGCCTTACCCAGAGAGCGAATGAGTAGCCCAGACTTCTGCTCTTGTCAATGCAAGATGGAAAGCATTCATGGACTGCACAGATCACCCATATTAATACATGGTACAGAGTTTCAAAATTTTTGGCAAACTAAACTGCCAAACAATCTAATCAATGGTCTATTTATCTAATCTAATTTTCCATCACTCCAGGGGCATAAATAGGAGCTTCCATGAAGTACAGTTCTAGATTAAACTATTCAGCTTACTCCACAGCAGTTGGCAAATTTCCCCCAAAGTATTACAGATTACACCCCCCTTAAAACACTGAATCAAATGTGACTGTGAATGTCATTACTCCTGTTGTTGGATAATACCTTGTTTAAAAGTTAGATAAAAGAAGACATTTAGTTTTCCATTAAAAATGAAATATTCTTCTGAGGAAACAGTTGATAAAATGGAATTCCACAAGAAGATAGCCCAGACAAAATATCACACATTGTGTATGCAGGGCACAGAACAGACCTGGCTGTGGCCTGCACATGTGAAGACAACATTTCCATTTCTAATTCCAGTATATCTATGATTACAAGGTTACAGAACACTTAAACAAAATTATTTGACATAGTTAAACCACAGCAGCACCATAAGAGCTAATTAAATGCTATGTCTGGACATACAAGTTTCATAGTAAGTAGGGCAAGGTTTTGTTAATATTTACAAAAACATATTAAGCAAAGATCATTACATAAAGCCTAAAATCTGAGTTTGAATCTACATTAGTAGATTCTTAGACTACACATTATGTAAATTCATGGAAGTGCACTTATTTAGTAAAATAAAATGATAGCAGTTGGTCTGCTGCTCCATCTGATTTTAACTTACCAATACACTTATCAAAATGACAGTATTATTTTCATAGCTGCCTGAATGAAAGTTTTATTTGATATATAACGTTTATATTAATCCTTTTAAATGTTTGCTGCCTTTCACCCCATAGGTGATCTCTGCAAAATGTGTTGAGTGATTTATTAAGGTCTGACCCAGCAAAGTGCAGAGAAGGCTCACATCCCACTGACTTCAGGAACAATTAAGAGCTTCTCCATGAACCGTCTAGGATCAAGCTCTGAGGATTTGGCAATTCTTTTGGGCTGTGGTTTTGGTCAGATTTTTCTGTGCTAACTTGCTTTATTATGCTTTCATTTTATGCTGAGGTCAAATAACAGTTGTATCCAAATCCCTATTTCTGAGCAAAATTTTCAGTTAAGTCAATATGAGTTTAAGTAAAAAAAGGAATGCAGGCATAAGTAAAAAATTTGTCACAACTTGCTGTTACATGGCAAAGTTTACTTAAAAATTTTATACTACACAGATTTTACAATCTAGACCTGAAAAAATACACCTATAATAGTTAACAGTCAATTAATAAAATATAGCCAAAATATTTCCACTCTAATGAGTAGTTTGTGCACCTAAAACTAATATTCACCAATCCTATCTGCATTTCTTTCTCAAGAATTTTCCTCTACTACAAAGCAACATGTAAATAAATCAATGGAAAAATACTGGAAAATGTAAATCGATATTAGTTATTTTACTGCTAAGAAGAAAATCCATTGTTCTAATTTTTCTTGTTTTCTGTTTGCCCTTATAGTCCAGAAGTTTCTCCTTTTTCCTTGGTATTTTGAAACCTGTCTGCTAAGTAACAGTGGTCATGAAAATCCTTTCATGGCATTTGAAAGGATCCAGAGGATTTATTTGCATGTGATTGAACTGATTGACTAAGTAAAATAATAATTCTTTTTGAAAAATATATACTGCTTTTTATAACACAATGTAAGACCACTCAGTATTATAACAGGTAGCCTAATTTGAACACTAGTAAAAAGACAACACAGCATTCTTAAATTCTGAAAAAAAAAATGTGTTGTTCTTTCAGTTGTGTCTTTGCTAACAATTTGGAAGCATCCATTGTACTACTACCGCAGTGTTATTGAGCTAGTTTTATTAAGGCAAATTTATAGCAATGTTAGAAATTAATACCACTCTTATTTCCTCCACTGCCTGGCTTTATTGAATGCCATGGGGCATATTAATCAGTAAAGCCAAGTAGTGCATGAAATAAAAGTATAAATTAACCTGTAACATGAATGTAAAAGGAGGCTTAATAAAATAGAAATAAATAACACTTAATGATAATCAACCCCGCCTGGCTTAACCAAGCACAGAGTGCAATAATGCTATCACAAAAAAAAGTATTTAAACAAAGTTTAAATCATGATGCAAACAACATCATTTACAAATACTTCACTGTATTGTTTAAACACACATAAGACTGTATAAAGACCCCCACCTTTTTACCCTGACATCTCTTCATGTAAAATTCCTGCCAACTTTGGGAGCAGGCCTAAGGTACAATGCCCACAAATGTGAGAATTATTTCAGTGCAATTTTCACATTTAGATGTAACTGAAAAAGAAGTCTGTTTGCATACATCCAAAATGTATCTCCAAATATCAATTATGACCAGAACAGACTTTTCAAGCCTATTTCACACAGGTGAACAGCACACAATATGTATCATGATTTATTAAGGGCTTGACCTTGCAAGTGTGTGAAGTCATTTTAACCTGCACTTAAATTTATGCTGTGGTTTATCTAAAGGCAGCATGGTCTGAAGTATAACTGAAGGGGTTTTTTCTGGGGAAAGTCTCTTCTTTCCAGGGAACAAGAAAACTCAGCACAAACAATTACTCTCAGTACACAAAATGACATATGCAAATCTTTGCAAAATCAAAGGTAATTTTGTAATCATAAAACAGTTGACAGCTTAGCTTTTCTCCACAGTTACCTAACCTCCAGAGCACAGACATTTGCCCACATTCTCTTATATAATGACCACATATATGAAAATACATGCATTTGCAAAAACAATAGGGAAAAATGGCCAAAATCTGTCAGTACCATAAAACACCAATGTGTCTGCTCCCTCTGCTGGCTCTGCTGCAAAGCTAGCTGTGGAACACCTGCTGTGATTGCTCTGCTACGACACTCACACAAACGCAGAACAACTTTGCTAGAAACACCGAGCAACAAGAAGACAGGTAAGCTGAGAAATCCTGCATAAGAGACAGCACACATCCCAATATATGCATGATGCTAAAGAAAGGTGCTGCAAATATAAGTGTATTCTACATTGAAGTTCATTGCATCACAGTTGTGATATTATTATGGAGATGCACTAATATGAGATATAGCCAAAACTTAACAGATACAGTGAGATATACTTGAAACACTGTTTGGGTGGTGGAACCAGTGTTAAATTAATTATTTTACATTTGCAAATTGAACAAAAGACTGTTGCAGACTGGTTAAATCCGAGAGTATCCAGTCTCTAACAGAAATGGTTAAAGATCTTATTTTGCAGAAAATGTAATGACACTGAACAGGAGGCAAGCTTAACATTTAGTCCAAGTGAGGTCCCCATACTCTCGGATGATGTTTGCTAGGAGTTCTGGCAGCTAATGAGTTGAACCATCTGTAGCAGTTTCCTGACAGATGTGGCCAACTCCCATACCGGGCACTCCATCTTCTGACACAGAGCTCTGTGGAGGGCTCCAGTGACAGCATTCCGAGGGGAAGGCAGAAACAGTGCCCCCAGGTACTCAGATGTGGGAGCTCTTTGTAAATAATAAAGCAGCTGTTTGGTTGGTTGTTTTTGTGGGGCTTTTGTTTGTTTCTTTGGGGTTTGTGTGGTTTTATCTGTTTGTGGGTTTTATTGCCAAAGGGCTTTCCAAACACATTCCTTTTGATTTCAAAATTATTGTGAAGCTTTTTTCCCACTTCATCAGCCATGGCATCACATCCAACTCCAACAACTCCTACACAACATCACTGGATTTAAAAGGATTATATGACAGCTCAATTTAGGCAGGTGTTTCTTTTAGGATTTTTTGGGGGGTTTTAATTAAGCTTTGCACTTAAACTCTGGATTTTTCTAAGTCCACTGAACTTAATGTATCATACAGATTTTTAAATACCTAAATTTCAGAGTTTTATGAGATGCACAAGGGTATCCAGTTTAGAATCCACTAAGCATGTATTATTTCAGTGCTAAATTAACAAGACATGGTCTAGACTAATAAAGAATGCAAACTGCTAAATTTATATCTTATCCAGTAAATGTGTGAAAAATAAAATTTAAAATGCCCTTTAAATGGTTTTTAAAAAATATTTTTGCATCATTTTTGTCTTCCATATAAATTATTAATTTAGGACAAAAAATACTTTTGATGTCTAATACCATGATAGCTAAACTGCCAATCCAAATCAATGTATCTACATAATAAATATTGATCCTTATGTTTATGTCACTGAACTCCACATTATTTTGTTTTGAAGTCAAATGCCCCAGCAATTTAATCTCAATGCTGAATACATTATAGACATTAGTCCAAATAAGCAACTTCTTTTTTTTTAAGGCAGCAGAGTTACAATAAAGTAAAACAAAAAAGGTGGTTTAATTACACACTGATACTATGTTTGCAGACATTTTTTTAATTTAAAGCACAAAAAAAAAAAGCTGTAGAATGGCATTTGTTGATCTCAAAGTGTGTACCTAATCTTCTATGACCGTTGCAACTGGGCAACACATGATATGTTATTTGAAAACCTACAACCTTATTTATTGAATTTGACATTATGTAAATGTTAAGAGACTATCAATTTGCAGAATAAATCAAACAATTTAAGTAATAAATTATGCAACAGCATTAAACACATTATAAAACCCACAGTTAAGAAATCAGTGAAGGTTCATACTTGCATTTTAATATTTTAAGAGATATAGGGTTTTTTCCATTGAAATATTTCCTGTAGCATTAAATTAAAGCAACCGTGTTGTAAAAGCACAGGAGAAAAAAGAGAAAGTGAACACCTGTTGCAAACACACTGGTATTTGTGGAATGGAAAGGGGACCAGAAAGAAGTGTATGATGAAACCACGACAGTATGTTTCAACTGGTTACAGGGAAAGGAACAAACATGCACCACGGGCCCCTGAAATTTTTTCACACCTATTAGAATACCATTTATTTTCACAACAGAAAACTATTACTGGCATAGGTTAATATTTTAAGCCTCAGTTTTAAATAAATTGTTTCTGTGTCTAACTCGGTTGATTCAATCTCATACACAAATCATTCCATTTCCTTCATATCCTTGGATTAGAAACATCCCTGTGTTTTTACACCAGTGTAACCACATGGAAGTAAGACTGTGGCAGCTCTGCTTGCTGCCAGCAGCTGTCACTTAACATCAGATCTATCTTCACAAATATTATTACAAGTGTGTTCATCTGAGGTGTCCTTATTCACAAGAGCTGACCTTCATGGCTATGTCTGACATTTAAAAAGAAAAGTTCTGCTTTACAACCTTCAGTGTGCCTTCAGTTATAAATTACTTGAAGAGTATTAGTAATAATAATTGATTTTAACAGTAAGTAATAGAGTTATAAACAGCTCCTGCTATTTAATGAAAGAAATGCTTCATCTTCTGGTTTTATTTATTAGTATTCAAGAGCCTTCCACAACCTCACTGAGATCGGTTATTGCTTAATTAAACTGGAAAAGATGACCTGTCAATGACTCCTTGCTAAAAAGAAAAATAAGTAATTTTTCGCATTTCTTTACAAATGTTCTTAAGGGTTGCTTATTTTTCTTTTCTGTTGTGAGCTTCTACAAATACATGTAAGATATAAGATATATATCATATAAGATAGGGCACGTGAATAATGAATTATTTGAAATTTCCTCACATGTTAATAAAACACAGGATTTTCATCCTGTAGGGTGCATCAGCTCAATAAATAGAATCAATTAAGAGTTTTGCCCTGCATTGGCCACACTAACCCTCTTAATTTTCACAAGTGAATCAATTGCAGAAACCTTCTAAGCATCTTTCTGCTGCTCACAACTAAAGTCTACTGCATTTTTTAAGAAATTTAAGATTTCCAGCAAAGTTAAAGAGCACCTACAGGTTCATAACACATAAGCACTGATGTTCACAAGTGAAAAAACAAGGATCAAAAGGCTTCACTGGCAAATGGTCTGATGAATGATACAATTATTCCATCAATAATGGCAGGAAGGTTTCAAATAAACAATACCTAACTAAAATCTGATTGTACAATTACAGCAGTGGCTAGTTTAATTTACATTTTTTTGGTCACAAGGTACTGATAACTGACAAATAAAACTTAATGCCACCTTATCATGATGCAAATAAAAATATACAGGACACATAGATAAATGTCACACTTGAGACATTGTCTATCATCTCTCACCACTAGCTGGCACCATAGCTTTAAAAATGTACTGATGTATCTGGTTTATATCTTACTAATTAACAAGCCAGCTACCCAATTTTTAACAGAAAACAATTACTCAAAGCAAACAAGAAATATTTGGGGCTATAAACTAAAATGAGTCTGAAAGCAATATTCTCAATGATGACTGGTACGATACATCCTGCAAAGGGAAATGGATAATAGTTAACAGACTCAGGGGGTGTTTTTATTACATGAAAATAAACGGTACTGTGCACAAATGGGAGAGTCTGATATTTTTGCTGCTGGCTGGGAGACCGTAGGGGTCAATATCTTGGGTTATGAAGAGGATGAACCCCAATAAACTGCCTCCCTTACTGGGCTTTTCATCCCAAATTAACTCGGAGGCCACTTCAGGTTCACTCCCAAAGAAGCAGCTTTATTGCACCAGCTAATAAATTTCACGGAGTCTGTCTCCTTCACTGGCTTCCCTTTTCTCATTAGAGCCTGCTGCTTTCATTGTCTGCTGGCTGGATACAGATGCCCTAAGAGGCAGGGCCCTGGTTTCCATTCTCTGACTGCAGTGGTTCTGACATTGCAATCGACTTCACTGCCATGTTCTGCTCCAATTCTTTCAGACCAGCTGCTATGGGCTAACCTGACACATGCACTGCGACATGAACTCACACATCCAGGCCCACACAAAGGTCAAAGCAGGGATCACAAGCCAGTCATTTACCACTCAGCCTCAGAAAAGACAAAAAAAATTTCAGGCAACTGTTCTAAACTGTCTAAGAAATTTATATTTATTTACAGGTTGGGCAAAGAAACTGATAAATGGTCACCTAATACCAATAACAGAGCACTGATAAATTATAAATACATCATTTTTGCAGAAAATCTATCAGCTATGGTCTGAATAGAAGAAGTACTTCCATAATGTAAGAAAATCTTCCCTAAAAAGAAAATAAACTTTCTTTACTATGGAACAGGTTCTGTGCAGCTGTTAATCAAATCAAAAGTCACTGTGAAAGTTAGGATATACTGACTAGATTTTAGTATCAGTAATGGCAGGCACCTGAAGAGAACCCTGCTATTCTAGGCTTGGCACTATTAGACAGCGCAGGTCATAAAGTTACACATATTATTTTTTACAATCTTCCATAGGACCAGAGAGAAGAGAATGTACATTTTGAAGAACAGTGCTATACATGTTACAAATTCGGCAGTTGGTTCAGTAAAACAGCAAGCTGATAGCTCCATCCCAACCGAACAAAAAAAGTATCAAAGACTAATTTATACTGTTGGCTATGTAGGAAACAAAGAATTCCAGCTCTTACTCTGAAAAAGTCATCCCCTGCATAATTTTATAATGACATTTTTTGTACTACCGAACAGGGCAATGCAGAACCTTGTCTACACCTTCATTATTACCTACACTGGTCTGATTCTGCCTTGAGCACATACCAGTAGCACTGCCAGGCCAGTCTGCAGCCTGCTTTAAGCACTGCACTTCCATGCTGCAGAAAAGCAGGCAAAAGGCATTTCCCACCCTCAGTGCCCAGCAGAGTATGGATATGTGGCTAGCACAGTTTTTCCCATGGGAAGTTTTCTTGTGTTTTTGTAAATAAAGATAAAGTTTGGATGTTTTGGAACAGTGTCCCAGAACTTGGGCAGTGCAGGCCTAGCCAATCAGGCCTGGGGGAAAGCTTCTGACTGACCAATCTGGGTGACTTTTGAGAACTCTATAAATGTGATAAAATCAAAACAATAAAGGTCATTCCTTCTTGCCACTGAGACACGATGCATTCATTACTCTGCTAGCTGCTCAACAGCAACATGGATACAGATTGCACTTGTGTTTCCAGGGTAATCACTGACGTCATGGCAGTGCTCCTGTCTAAAATGACACAATCAGTTCTAACAGATTGATTTGAAGATGGATTTTGGTTAATAAACCCAATTATAACATATACTTAAGGTGGTATGGCACAAATACTTACCTACCAAAAGAAAATGAAAAACAATCAAACAAAAGACTGGAACATAATGGAAGGAATCCACCAAGAACAAATTCTTTTTAAATGGTGCTTTAAATCTATTTAAGTAGCTTCATATTCGCTAGTGAATTTCATTCTTCACTGATACAGATATTTTGTGTTTTGTAGAGACTTATTTCAAAATTAATTTTATCTTGAAAGAGAAAAGAACATATTCTCATATTCCTGCCTTGGCAAGTAACACTTGCAAAGTTCCTTCTGTAGCCAAAGGTTCTGAGTCTTCATTTTGTGTAACAAAAACTGTCAATAAACAAAAAATTAGTTCCCCCTGTTTTTTTTACAGTCATTGAAGTTGACACCTTTTCACTATATATGGTCCACAGGATGAACACTGCCAACATCAACTAATCATAATGTTAAGAATGTGATGGGTTTGCCTTGTTCCAAAGTTATTTTGAGGTCATTTTGGTAGTCCTGCACACAGTGCACAGGGCAGCCCCTTGTAACTGAGTCAATTGCACAGAATTCAGGCCAGGCAGCAATGGGGATGAAGGATCATAAATTGGAGAAAACCTCATCTTAGTGAATGCAGCAGAGAAGCCTGTAAGGGCTGCAGTATAATAAAGAAGCGTTAGAGTTAATCCACTGCTATCTGTCTTTATTTTGCTAACCCAGTCGAGTGGACACCACAGCATTGAGACTACATTAATCAAAATTTGGAATGACCTGCTTTTCATTGCAAACTGCAGTTATCTTTCTTTACTGATTGGCCTTGACCTGTCAGCTGCATTTGGTACTGCTGACCCTGGGGGTTCTCTCCCAGAGCCTGGAGTACTACGAAAGGTTGTCTGACTCTGTTCTTGCTCAGTTTAATTCATATTCTACTCAACATGCCCATTTTATTTCCAGTAGAAATTGTTCATTTAATTGCATTGTAAGTTTTATGGGGTATGCCCCGGGCTGCATTCTTTATGCCAAGCTTTTCAGTATTTATATGTGGAATGGTGGGGGGTGGGGGGAATGACTCACTCACAGAGCTAGACCAGGCTTCATAATGCCAGTAATTTTCACTGCTTTAAGTTGTACACAAAGCTGTTTGGGGAAGAAAAAAAAATGTGTATCTCATCACCCGAGGTTGATTTGACAAATGCATTGTTTTCAACTGAATACCTTCAAGACAGGTTCATCCTCTTTTTAGGAATTTCACAACCTTTCTTCAATGCTAGTATATATTATTCTGGTAAGATACCTGTATTGCAACTTTGTATCTAACCCACCCCAAAGTTCATTGCATGACAGCCTTAGTACTACAAACCAAAGAGTTCATACTCAAGAATTCAGTGTTTCTTCAGATAGTATTATTTGAGTCATGTCAGATGTATTTAATGTCTTCCTTTGCAAAAGGGGTTCAGGTTTAACATCCCCAATCCTGACTCTTCCCAAAGAAATAAAGAAATGGTGCAGTACAGCATATATCTACCTTCTTTGGGGTGTTTGCCAAAACAAGACTTTAAATCTGACACTGCTTAATCTATTCAATTAGTTAATCTATGTATTAGGAGATGGTTTCAAATATCATGCCATACAAAAAGCACCACCTTTATTAGTAAAAGGCAAATTGTACTCTTACAAATAACATTAAGTTTGCCACTCCTCTTGGACACTGTCAAAGTTAAGAGAAATGTCATATGACTTACCAATGTAATATTGAATTAACCACACAAGGTAAACTTTAATTTTTGTTCATATCTTGAATAAAAATATTACTTCAACAAATAGGATTGAATTTATTCTTCAAAATGTTTTAATTTGCAATAGAAATATATATTGAATCAGTATTATTATTAATATGAAATTGAAAAATTTGGATCCATAATTCAGGAATAATCTGGATCCTGGTCATCCAGTAATTTTTTTTTAAATTACTCCTTCTTTACTAAAGACCAACTACAGGGGAATGCTATGCAATTATAATCATTACTTATTAAGGTTAATTAAATTTACCTTGTGTTATAGTTGCCATCTTATTTTAAAACAAAAAGTAGAGACGGATGAAAAATGCCGATTATAAATATAAAAATAAAATTATCATTGATTTAATTTTTTACAACATATTTTTCAAAACAGATGATAGCAATAAAAATGGAAGAGAATCAAAACTAGAAAATCAAGAGGAATATGCAAAGAGAGCAAGGTTGCAGTTCATTCATGAGTAAAAGCAAAGTAAAAGACAATGTCTATCAAGAGATCAGAAAGCAAACCTGGAAACAAACACCTCCAGATTGTGAAAAAATGCAACTTGGAATTCAAATTTTGTGAACCCAGACATATGACCAGAAGAATAAATGAAACCTTTGGTGGAAATCCTTTAGCCTATTAATATAAATATATTTGAGCAAACTCCAGATGGACTCTGCTGTTTAATCTGTTATTCCTTGATCTAATTTTATATTAATTCTAACTTAATTAATACCAATTACCTTATCAGTAAGTACAATCACAGAGAAGTCCATAGTCTGAAATTCACCAAGCACTTATACTGAAAGGCAAAGAGGTTTATTTGTTTCCATAATTTGCTCCAATTAAGTTCGTCATGCCCCTTCTTTCTGATACAATTTTCCTCTGCTATCTATTATTTTTAAGAACAAGAGGAAAATAAAGAGACAACATAACATATTCTCTGTGATTAACTATGAGCCAATTACTTTCTTCCTTGCCGTGCCTCACCTTGACTTTTTTTCCCTGAACAAAATCTGTCTGTTGAGCAGTAGTTGCTAGGGCAGTATTGCCAAACTAATAAAAGAAACTGCATGAATACTTTAATATTCAACTTAACTACAATTGTAGCAAATACATTACAAAAAAGGAAAAACATACACACTTTCTACTTTTGATGAATGTCACAAATTACTCATAACAACATGTGGCACCAGAATAGAAATGAGCCAACAGCTGCAGAGATTTAAGTCATTTGCACAATGCCTGTAGTCTGGTACCTCCCCTGCTGGAAGTTACCATCTTCAGAAAACAGTGAGGAGAGGGGAGTGTGGGCCTACACTTCAGCTGCTTCAATTCACAATCGAGCATGTTAAATCATGGGCTGTAGGATTCAATTACAATAGAAGTAATAACCGATCTGCCAGTAGTAAAACAAAAAACCAAACAGACCCACAAAAACCCAAATCAAACAAAAAAAAAAAAACAACCCACCCAAAAAGTATTCAAATTCAGCACTATGAAAGCAGCATTTTGCCAGATTTTATTACAAACACATCGATTCCAGCCCCCAGAAGTAGCAATAAGCCATTTTATATTAGTTGAACTTTTCAAAATAGTCATAATTCTGTGTGTATTCTGTGTGTATTTATAACCCAGTTCCTCTCAGAATGGTTAAAACACAGGTGCTTCTATTCCTAAGTCATCCTACCTAGACTAAGAACTGCAGTCCTACAGTATTACATAGCAAATTTCCTGTGCAGTCCTCAGTGGAAGCAGGAACACTCACAGAGCTGTAGGAAGAGAAGCTCTGACCAGGAGACAGGAAGGTTTCAGGAAGTTTTGGCAAGGTCTGAGGAGACCTTCTGCACAGGTGGGTGTCATTCAGTAGTAAATAACTGGGTTCTGGCACACTAGTATCATTTTTGTAAGGCAGGCAACAAAGCAGCACAGCCCCTGCTATGAGGAACCGAAGGTTTGTGGGAGGTTATCAAGCTGAGATAATATTTAGCAGCAAATAGTGAAGACAAGTGTGTTCCAAAAGAGACTCTATTTTATACCAAAATATTCCTTTCTCCTCATTACCCTCCACAGAGAAGTAATTCAACAACAACTGTTTTGGTCCAGTAATTATCTTTCATTAGAGTAAAGAAGATTGCTAGTGCATATATGTATAGGAGTCTTTCTAGAACAGACTAAACTTTATGTTTTATTTTTACTGGAATACTACTAAATTAAAACCCTAATAATGGGATGACACTTGCACAGACATTTTTCAGCTTACATACTGCCAATTCCCTCAGCATCCTAAGATCAAAGTACATGTAAACCACTTGGAAACATACATACTTGGGACCTCAGGTACTGATTTCACAGGGGAAAAAACCAAACAAATTTAAAAAAAAGGAGTTGGGTTCAAAAACTGGACTGTATGCAGATTTTAAAATCAATATTGACAGATTTATTCCAAAGGTCAAACCAGGAAAGTTTGCCTCTTGTCGTTAAAGTGAACAAAACAGAAAAAGGAAGAGCTTTAGGCTGGTATCTGATGTTTCAGTAGTGCTGCAGTCATGTATAATTTAATACGCCATGACTGGCTAATAATACTCTTCTTTGTGTTCCTATCACAAGTTTTGCAATAATGGTCAAAATTTGTGGTTTCCAGCAGTCAGCTTGGAATATTGCCTTTCTGCTCCAGGCCTGACATAGTCCTAATTTTCCACTGGGATGTGCTATATAATTGCATCAGTCTGCTTTCTGAAACCCTTGCAAGGGTGTTAAGCTAAAAAAATAGAGAAGACAGAACCTTTGTTTGGGCACCAGACTGCAGAACAGAAATAAAAATAACTAATTAGTTTAATCCCATAGCTAGCTTCACAAGATGGAGGTAAAAGCAACAGGTGTACTGAAGGGTAAGCACATGTCCATATGAAGGAATATAAAAGCAATTAATTCTTGTTTGGATATAATGGCAATTTTAACTTACAGAAATAGCAAGCTGTGTGTTTTCTATATTCACATGTTATAAGCACCTTTATTTTTAAATAAAGTCCTGTATGCTGATAGATGTAAAAATTGAAGAAGTTCTGCGGTACAACTACAGCAAGTGTTCCAAATCATACAGCTCTTTTGGTTGACTAGACTTAAAAAGAAACTCTGAAGTCACAGAGTCCCAGGTGACACTTCTTCGAGGTGGCCCCTCTGAAGTGAAGCAAACAAACCCATTTATCTGCATGTTTTTACTAGCAAGCCTCAGAAATGGCTCCCAGAAAGAAAATGAAAATGGACACTTCTGCCAACTGCTCGTGTCTCCTTAGATTGCAGGCCTTATCCTCAGCAACATAAAGCGCAAGCAGAATGAGACATCAGACAAGAATCTGATTTCACAATTCTAGAGCCTTTTCCAGAGTATTTTGTATATGTTGGGGACATTGCTAGACAGCTTGTTTATTAAATCCCTTAAGAACCACAAAACCAAACTACATTTTAACTATATCTGGTACAACATAATATAACCAAGTCCTCTGACACCCAGATAATGTAGATTGATTAAATACATGTTAAATCCACATGATACAACTACAACAATGCTATGGTTGCAAACATTTAAAAGGTACTAGTTTTATATTACGTTTCACTGAGTGACAGGTTTTTGGGGACACTGCACAAAAAATATTTTTGTCATTTTTCCAAAAGCAAATTATCAACACCTAAAATCTGAATCGTTCCCATCTATATGAAGTAACTTGTTTGAAAGTTAAACGTTAATACATTCTTTTGAATTAGACAGTTATCCTTATGTCGGATCTCTCATGTATAATCTATCTGCTTCCATTATCACTGTCTTATTAACACACAGAAAATGATTAATAATAAGGCCAATGAATTCCAACCGTGTTTGTCCTGAAGGCAGAAATGTAGTCAAGTTATATATTGCCATAAATTTTTCCACTAGGTAGCATTTTCAGATTATGTTTATTGTACATGACCTACAATATTTGGTAAATGAGCATGTGTAGTCATTTCCCTGGTAAATATGCCAGCATTCCATGCATTACAGGGCATTTCTTTACACTAACAACACAATTTTCCATGGAATACATCAGCTCGAACACTTGAGGTCTCTGAATGTACAAATGACTTACTACCAGCTGCAGTTTCCTCACCCTTGGCTATATTCTCTCAGCAGTTTCAATATATTTCTGTTAATTAAGAGATTTAATCAGCCTTAATGAGCAGGTTGGTTCTTGACATTTTCTGCAGTTTTTTTCTACTTGCCCTGCATCTCCACTGGTATTGGTCAGTACAACCATTAAAAGTAAGGAGAAAGAATTGCAAGATACTTGACAGAAACATTATAATCCTTATGATATGGGTTCAAACTTCAACCTCTCACAGTTTAAGGCTTAATATTTTGTATCTAGCAATATATATTTCTAACTAAATACAAAATTTCTATGTTAGGGAAAAGAAGAAAGCTTTTGAGGAATTCATTATGAAGACTTGATTTTTTAAAAACAAGTATGTCCTAATTCCAAATCCCTAATTCCTGTTCCAAATGCAAACATCAGCACATATGGTATTACCCTCTGGAATTCTGAATTTATTTTGACAGCTTTTGAAAGACATAACCTTATTCACGTTTCATTCTATATAAAGAACTGTTCATCTGTCCTTATATCACAGTAACCTAAAAATCTCATCTACTTTTTATAAAAATAATCTGTTTTTCAGCAGCAACAGACCAGAAAATAATTATGTAAAAAATCAATTCAATGCATTTTTAAATAGCTGACTTGCAGGGGGCTGTGATACTTAAAAGTAAAGTACAATTTACAAACAGACGAAACCATAGTATGTCATCAAAAAGCATGATCCTAGCAGCTTAGAGCATAGTATGGAGAATCAGTACAGGAAAAGGATCATCTATGTAGCTGTATTTTTTTTTTAATCTTGTTTGTGACAGATGTTAGCAAAGCGGTTGTTAGAGTAGCTACAGTATGTACCAGATAAACAGTTATAACTATGTTTGACATAAATCACAGTGTGAAGAATGTGTGCAAATTCAATTTAGGAGGAAAAAAAAAAAAAAGGAAGAGGTTTTCCTGCTTAGCAGTCAAAGAGGCATTCTGAGCCACACAAATCCAGTGCCAGATGTGATGCTCCCGATTGGCTGAGCACTGACCATGTGTTTGAGCCGTGCGGATATGGAAACTCCTCCCAGAGCCAGATCTGCATTGCAGTCAAGGGAAGAACAAGATTTATTTCCTATGCTCTGCTCTCTTGCTCAAATACGTACACGAGCAGGAAATCCACCTGCAGTTTTCTCCCCTTAATAAAATGTACCAAACAATACTTAATGCTTAGTTAGTTGTACAATTACCTCTAATTAGTATTTTGCAAATCTTAGTAACAAAGAATGAACACTTAAGATCAAGCATCATTATATATTATTTTTCACAATTTTGATTTCAAGAACAGAAGATATTACCTGCTACATCCTCCATTTTTCTTCTTTCTTCTGCATCTCAGGGTTTTTTTTTTCTTCCTGTGTAGACAAGTGAATCACAATTAAAAATTATTCTAGAAATCTTGTCTTTCTTTCCCATCTTTTCGCCAGCTGTGATGATTTTATTACACAAATTTTAGAACAGCTGACTCCTTGTGCACTGACATCTCAAATATAACATATTAAACTCCATTTCACCTGGAGTTTTCAACTGTATATCACGTTCTTTTTTTCCTCTAGCAATACATAAACTCCTTTCTATTTAATCTACATTTAAAGAAAACGTATGTTTGCTAACATAAAAAATGCTAGCATAAACAAAGAATGTTGCTTTTAAGAAAGCCCCAGTCTTACCCTAGAGCCTTTGGTAAATCAAACAGCCCAGCCATTCTGGCTGCCAAACAGCCCAGAATGTTAGGCATATGATTCTTTATTTCAAGTAAGCTCCTTAAATATGATTGTTAGCATTTCAACATGACAACTTTACACTTTGTCCAGGGCATAATTTTGCTAGTAACAGAATTCCTCCTATCCTAAGACCTAGACAATAAATGTGAAAATCTTGGGCACAAGTTACAGAGCCAGCTATGTTATAATGGCATCTCAGCAAGCTATTTTCTTCTCACTGCTAGAGGTTTTATTGTTTGGTTAGTCCTAATGTCATTGCTAATGCACACTTCTTTCCTTAATTTATGTCAGATGGGTTCAAGAAAATAAAATTTTAAAAAGAAAATTCAGATACAACATAGACATAGCAGGTTATGGAATAAAACAGAATCTAATAGCTTGAGATTTAACAGACAAAGAAGAGCAGAACAAAAAAGGAAATATGTTTAGGAAACTATTCATATTTATACTAATCAGAAATGCAGGATTATTTTCCATATTACATATCTGGTATGAATATAAAATATTATAAAGAATAAACATTCTAAATAGAAATACAATTTGTAGAAAGAAATAATCCTGTGACCCTGAATGAAACCAAAATATACAAAGGGAAAGCAGTTTAAAAGTATTTTTAATTGAGCTAGCTGCTAAAAATCATTTGATCTCTCTCATTTCCTGCATCATAGATCTCAGATATAGCTCCTGAGGAATAGAAGTCATGGAAAATTGATTTAAGGTTTCTGACAGATGGAGTGAAATGGACACAGTCACAAGATTTTGGTGCTATTTCCAAAATATTTGCTGGAGATTATTAAACCTGCACCAGGCTGGTAGGTAAGTATATATCTTTTCATTTCAAATTAGCTCATGGGCTGGTGTAGTACTTCAAACACACCTCCATCAATTATTAAAATTAATACAGGAGAGTGCAAATGGAAGCAGCTGCTGTGTCTGCATGCATTCTGTAACTTCCATAGGAAAAAGCAGACAGAAAGCTTTCTCAAACCACTGCAACTAAGTCCTGCAGAGACTGCCAGAGTTCTGGGGCACAAGACACTTGATTGGCACAATCCGTAGTGGAAAAGGTCTTTAGGTTTTGTTGTTTCTGGAGTGTGTGTGTATACAAATATACATATGTATGTGTCTGTGTATATCTATGAAGAGTTTTAACAATTACTGAAATAAAGCAAATGCCGTGGAATAATCATACTTAAAATAATCAGTGTATTGGCTCTATGTATTTTTCAATTAAATTAATTAAGTAAAAGGTTTTCATGCACCCTGTACTGCATACAATAATTGCCAAAACGTTACCAGACTTGAGCACATTATTCTTTGTTTAGCAAAGCTCAGCATTTTAAATCAAATTCAGAGATGAAAACAATTGTTTCCAAATGAAGAAGACAGCAGAAGCTGCAGTTGCTTGCACAATAGTCAAGTGTCTCCAGTAACACTTGCCAATGTTTAAATATACCATATTTCTACAACACAGAAAAAAGAATTGAATGTTCAACAGTCTTTTGGCCTGAAGCTTACATGAATGTTTTGCTATATAGTACTCTGGCCTTCTCATCAAAATTGCAGCCTGCATCCTTTTTACAATATGAAACTTAAATATGTTCAAATAATCTCTATGTGCAAAACCATGACAGTACTAACATTTAATTAATAATGAGTCCATTTGATTGTAGTCCATTTGCAGTCTCAGAGTTTTATAGCAAATATATTTAGTTCAGTGAATTGGCTCCATTAACATTGCTATTCTGGAGACCAGAGTTCAAGATCAATTTCATATTCACATCTTAAGCTCTGTGTAATACTAAAAAATACTTTGGACAGTTTCACGAACAATATTTACCTATCCTAAGATTCACTTTAAAAACAAATGCTGTATAAGAAGCAAACAAGACGAACCTCCAACAAACCCACAACAAAGAAAGGACAATGAAGTGAAACTGACATTCCAGCCACATAAATATATACAAGCTAAAAGCCTTTCCCACTGTTTTTTGTTGTGTTTTTTTTTTTTAAACTAGACACACACTAATGTTTCCTTGGCTTACAAAGAGGAGAGTACATGTTTGCAAACATTGCTAGTGAAAAGAAAAGCATGTTAGCCATCTGCATAGATGACCAATACTGCATCTGCTACATAATGTGAAGGTCCATCTCACTATGGAACTGCATGAGCCAGGACAGATACGAATGTTTTAAATGCTACATTTTCACTTAAGGGAATTGGTGACCCAAAATGGGGAGCAATATTTTACTAGAAAACACTTCACTAGCAGAAAACTGTTTGCCTGAAATCAAAATTATAATTTTGTCCAAGCCCTCAAACTTGTGTATGCTTTCCATATGCAGCTGTGAATCTTTGTAAAATGTGCATCTCCCTCATTTACTGGTTTGTCTTTTATTTCAGTGCAGCAAGCACAGTATTATATTATTATTACATTCGGTATAGTTGATTACACATAGGGGAGGGCAATCATGAACTGAAACTGTAGAATTCAAATGTGATCTGCCTATGGCTGTGCAACCAAATGAAACTGCAAGACAATCAGCCTCCATGAGAAACAGTTAGATGTGAAATGAATGACAATCAAACTAATAAAGAATTCTTCAAATTTGGCAAAACAGCTCTTGTGGTAAACTACAAAAACCTTTGAAACTAAGAGAGGTATTTAGCCAGTACCATTATCTGTCTCTTGGTACTGTCACTCTGGGACTAGCAGAGGCAAGAGAACAAACAACATACATGAAGAATTTTATTTTAAACAAAAAGTTGTGTTGTTTACTTTGTTGAGAAAAGGAAGATGAGCAAATGTTCGTTTTGGCCTCAGTGCAAGGAGTATCTGGAGATTTATGAGATTTTCGGTGTGTTTTACTTTCTACGTAGACATCTACCTTTTCAAAGATACTGGAATGATTTTAAAACGTGTTTCAATCCCTGTAGACAATTACCAGTGAGAACATTTCTAGACCTACCGCATTAGGAAAATTATGTCTACTTAATCAAACAGGTTTGGAAACTTTTGCATAAATGATTTTTTTAAGAAACATCAGGACACAATAAAGAAATTAAATTAATAGCTAATACTAAATTTTCAGTGATTCAGTAAAACCTCATCAACTCTTTTACTCCTTTACATAGCATAAAGATATTTTTAAAGGGGTAAGTGCCAATTCCTCCCGTTAAGGTTAGGTCATCATACTAAAATAGACACTGGTAGTAATGCGAGGATAACCGAAACTGAAGAAACCTTGCCTTTAACAGTAAATTTTTATAACACTCCTTGTCCTTATGCCATTTCTCAGGTAACGAAAAAATTGTAATATACGTGCTTAACTATGCTTTATTCTGTATGAAATTCTCGCAAAATACCCTTTCTCCTGAACTCTGCTAGTTTCTGATGGCAAGCGCCATTAAAAGCTACGGGCAATGCTTTTGCATGGGGAAGTTTGTGAAACTGACTTCTTGGACTTGTTTTGGTATTTATCCGGAAACAGACTAAGCTGTGCTCATTTCAGAGGGTAAGCGCTGAACGAGCTCTGTTCAGCTGCCTCTTTACAGCATCTCCAGCGTAAAAACAGTACGTGGAGACTAACAACTTCTCTGAGAAGGTCCCAGGCGCCTCAGGCACACCGCGACACTCCCGCAGAAGCGCCCCGTAACGCGGCATTTCCTCCTTTTCTCCTTCCCATCGAGTACCTGCTGCCGCCTCGGCGCCCAGCGCTCCCTCACGGGGCCCCGCGGCTCCGGGGCGGCGGGGGCGGGGCGGGCGGGGGCGGCCCCAGAGCGGGAGGCGGTGCCGCCCCGCGTGCTGGTCGCGGCTGCGCCGGCGCCGCCACCCCCACAGCGGGCGGCGGTTCGTGCGCGGGGCCGGCGGCCGGCGTGGGACCGAGCAGGGCGGGAAGGCGCTGTCGCTGAACGCCGGCACGGTGATATCTTCTCTTTCCTCGCCTCGCCTACCCCTCTCCGCACCTTCCCTCTCCCCAGCTTCCCTCGCTCCCGACCCTTTTGCCCTCACGGCGGGGAAGGCGCCGCGCGGGGCTCGCGGCCGGGGGGAGGGGGGGATGGGCTGCGGGCCCTGAGAAGAAAAGCGGTAACGGCCGCAGCGCGCGCGCCGCCCCGAGCCCGCCTTGCCGCCACGTGACCCCGCGCCGCCCCCTCCTCTGCCGCCCGGCTCCATATTGGCGCTGCGCTGGCCGAGCCCGGGCACAAAATGGAGGTAACTGCGCGGGGCGCCGGGCTCCCCGCCATCGGCCAGGGCGGGGATGGAAGGCGAGGCGGCTCTTCCCGCGCCGCGCGGGCTGGAGCGGCTCGAATTCTGCTCCAGCCTGCGGGCGGGAAAGTGCGGGGTGGAGGGAAATTGGCGGCAGCACGTCATGGAGCTCCACGCGGTGCCAGCGGCCGCCGTCTCCCTGCAGCGTTCCTGCTGCGCTCCAGAGCCGCTTTCGCCTGCGACACGCCGCGTTATTCCGCAATGGCGGCGCGGGCAGGAAGAGGGAGGGAGCGGGAGAGGCGGCGCTTCCGCCGCGCGGGCTGCGGCCGCCATTTCGCAGCGCCCCGACGCGTGGTGAGAGGGGCCCGGCCCGGGGCAGCGCTTGGGCAGCAGAGCCCTTGGCAGCGATCCTGGGAACACCGAAACACCTGGGCGCGTATTCGGGTAGGAGCAGGGCACAGCGAGCCCTGCACGTGCCTATGTCATTGTTCTGCCCTCCCCGTGTTCCTTTACCCTCCCTTCCCCTCCTCCCCCCCTCCAGTGTAAGGTATCCGGAGTAGTGCGGCAGGGATATTCTTTACACACTTTCTGCACCCTCACTTTTCTCGAAACCGACTTTAAAAGCATTACAATCGTTTAGTGCGGAACGGTGCTTCTCTCAGAGGAGCGCTGGTACACGTTGCAGCACCTCGCTAATGTCTCTCACCCCTGCCCAGAGGGAGTTGAAGCGTGTCGGGAGCCTTTGCTGCCCGGGGAGGTGGGGGAAGGAAACGTAAAGAGTTTTTTTGCTTTTTCCGCTGCCCCAGCCACACACGCAGAAACCCAGGACATTCGGTGGCTGTGACCCTGGTGGGCAGCACGAGGAAGCAGTCCTCCACAAATCTAGAGCAATCATCCCCGCCCTATTTGGAAGGAAATAGTCGATCTACTTTCCCCTTGCTTTTCTTTCCGCTAAACCTGAGGGTTTTTTGCTCACGTGTTTCAGAGTATGGCAAGGAAAAATAGTGCAGGTTTTTTGCCTGTACTCGCTTCGTTGAAAGCTGAAACCTTAAGATGAGAGAAACCAACAGGTCACACCAGTTTCTGTTCATACATTAAAAACAGAAGAAACTGGGTCCCTTAGCAAAGCAGCTAAAAACAACCTTTTCATAGAGGCAGTCAGTTGTTTTAGCTGCTTCAGGGTTTACTAACTGGGAGGGATGATGTGTTCAAAGCATTTGAACATGCTTCAGTAAAGCTTGGAAACCTATCATAGCAGATACTAAGCTAATATCTTGGGTTTTTCCAGGCACACCTTCCTATTGGTGTTGAGAATACACTACCGATGCACTTAGAACTGCGCATCTGTTGTTTCCCTGCTTTAACTTTTAGGTTTGGTAAAACACCCTACTCTGTGCACTTTAGGTCTAACATCAGCTGCTTACAGCAAAGACCAGTGCATTTTCCATAGTGTTCTCTGATTGGATAGGTAAACTTCCATCTTGGTAATGTCTTGTTAATGTTAGTTTCTTGTTTCCTGTAAGGCATATCGCAGCATTGTAAGTTCCTTTGAGTGATGAGACATGTTCTGGTGACATTTTTCTCACTATAAGTAGCAGATTTGCTTGGAGGCTGCTTTAAGTTTTGTAGTTAAGTTGCAGCATATAATTGCTCAATGCTAGTTTACCTAGTATTTAATAGTAAAAGTGGTCTGAATATTATTATTTAGCGTTTAACAGAGTATTTTGTTGGCGATAAGAATTTAAAAAATCTAGTGCTGTCAGCCTTAACAACTTTCTGAAGTTAAGGCAGAGTAGGAATAGCTCTGAGCATGGCTATGTTCCACCTCAGCTGATGGTGTGCATTAGCAAGAAGACAACTCCCTTTTTAACCCTCAAGGCCTTCAGAGGCCATTGGGGCAGAGATCATGCCTGGGAGCTACATGTTGGTCAGCGTGGAGCATCACTGGGGAAAGCAGCAGGTGACAACATCAGAAAGGGATTGCATACTTCCCATTACTTTGAAAAAGTATTTAAATAAGGTTATCTCTTTCCTCCCTAACAATTCCTAAAGTTTTATTTTGCCATGCAGCTAGTTTACAGAAAGCTCTTGAAGTGTTAATGTTCTGTTTCATATCTCCCTTACATGACAAAAACCTGAAAATCTCAGTTGAAATACATAATATCCTAACACCTCTTAAGTCAAACTGCTGTTTGAATTAAAGGATTTCAAGGGCAGGTTTAACATTGTGTAGAGAGGAACTGAAGATAATACATACAAACACTTCGATATTACTTTTTAAAACCTTTAAAATTGGTAATACATTAAATTACAATACTCATGTTGCACAGTTGAGTTTAATTTGAAGTTGGACTTTAACACAAAGTTACTTTTAAGAATTTCCACTTCAAATAACAGCACATATTGCTTATGAGTAGAGACCTGCCTGCCTTTCCCTATGCAGGAACAAAATTTGCAAGAAGAAAACTTCAAAAAACCCCCCAACAACCCAAACAAATAAAATCCCCACAGGAGTACACGTAATCTTGTAAATATGTAGCTTTTAAGTGCAGCACAAGTATAGTTCTACTGAAGTATGTTATGTAGTTAATAGTATTGCATTTTGGCTACTGTAATAAAGTTTCAAGAAACGTCCAAAGTAGTCGTGAATATTGGCCAAAGATATCAATACATTAATACCAAGACAAGTAACTGAATGATTCTAGAAAATTTTATGGGAAAAAAGGCCAAAGGGAGCATGATTTTTTTTTTTTTTTGAATGTGTAGGTATGGGTTCATGTACTGAGCTTACCTTGTAAAAGACTTCTTCTTTGTAATGATATGCACATTACATAGTATAGCGTAATAATCAAATATGTAATAGGGAAGAAAAAGTAATGAAGGTGTCTGGTGCTATAGATTGCTCAGGATCAGCTGTTAAAGTTCTTGATGTTGAAAGGCAGCATCAGTAAAGGGTTCTTGCACTACTCCTAGTGGAAAATGTGTTTTAATACAGGAACTGTGCAAGACATCTTCTAGTGTTCCACACTGCTGGGTTGCTGATTTCAAGAGGTTACACGTCAAATAGTTGTACTATAGCAGTGCTTTCAAAATGTTACGTATTAGGGGGTTTAAAATCCAGAAGAAAATTTATGTAGTGGGTTTGGATATGGAAGGTGGAATTTGCTTGCTGTTTATCAGTTGTACTCAGAATACTTCTGTAAGACAGTAATAGATAAAGGTTTGCTACAGATTTTAGCATTAGCTTGTACCTAGTTATTCCAGCAGTTGTTAAGTGAGCTTTTTACTAGGGTAGCTGACATTATTTTTACAGTTCTTTTTAATCATCAGCAAAATGGGCTGAGGATTTTTACTCTACCCTTTTAAATACTTCGGGGACTTCTTTTCTACTTTCACCCCTTTCTTCCTGTAAAGCCACGCCTGTGCATTGAGGCCAGAGAAGGCCTTGTGTCACAGGAATTGGGGTAAGTACTGACTTATCCAACCTGTTTTCTAGGTTTCCTAGATCTAAAAGAGAGGCCGAGTTAGAGTACCCTTCCAAAATGGCTGCTATTAAAGAAGAGAGAGAAGTGGAAGACTACAAGAGGAAAGGAAGACGATCCTCACAGGTGAGAGGATGGTTTTTATTAAAAATAAAGTAGTTTTAAGGGGGAAAGATGGAGAAAACCCAAGTTAACCATTTGTATCTTATATATTAATGTATTTTTTTTTCTACCTTCTTCATCCCCGTATTGGCAGAGTAACTTTAAATTGCAGTTTATTACTTACAGTTATAAGGGGTGGGATGTTAAGCATAATGGGGAAATTTTGCTTTTCTAGTTTTCTGTTCTAACAAAACTGGTTAAATATGTTTCTGATTAAAGCAAGTTGTAATTATTAAGAAATTCATGCATCCTCAGAGTATCAGCAGGAACTTGATTACTTCCTACCTTCAAAGTCCTGTTTTTAGTGGGAATGAAGACAGGTTCCTATTTTCTTTTTTTTTCTTTTTTTTTTATTTTTTAATTAAAAAATGGTTGCCTGATAGTCACTGCAAATGAAAGCGAGCTGTACTAAGTAAAAATAACTGTTTTCTTTTGCTTCTAGCAGAAATACCGTAGACTGAATAAGGTGCGTAGTATAGAGAAGATGTTGGGGCTGTTTCTGGGAGGATGGGAGCTAGAGTTACTTTGGGGCAGGGTGCGGAAGTGGGAGGGGGGGAAAGTTCTTCATACCCTTCAGAAAATAACTTTAAGATCAGCAAAAAGGGTATTAAATACGCTTATAATAGCTTATGACTGAGGCATTTTCTCTGTTTATTTGGATTTGTTTGCTTTCTAACATTACTTTTTCAGGTTGCCTGAATATTTTAGCTAGTTCAACTTTTTTCTGGAGTGATACACTACTGCAATGTGGGAGGGCCTATGCACTTGAATTGCGAACAAACCTTGTCCCAGTTGCACGTGTCTGGTAGTGTATGGTTATTTTGTATTGAAGTACGGTGTGTAAAGTCCTCTGGAAAGAATGTTGAAAACTCAATTATTCAGACTCTGGATTGAGTGTAACTGTGGTCGCTGCAGACCTAATAAGCTCTTGTAGTTTGCAAAAGGAGACTGCTCTGCAGTGATCTCGGATGAGTGTCTAGAGAGCGTGTTTCTCAGGGAAAGTTGCTGAGGCCCTATTGCCTGTAAGCTTTCCCACGTCAGAATAGAAGACAGTGTAGGATTGTAGTGCCTGGGGACAGGGTAGTTCTCAGTTAGCCACAGTTGAGTGTAGGTGTGGTGCCACGCATTTTGTGGACGCTTGCTGCTGCTCAGCAGTAGAATGCATGGGAGGGCTCCACTCCAAAACTGTGCCTTAAGAGAGAAATACTACAACTCCAAAAGGCCGATTATTCAAAAGCGCTGCTATAGCAAGTTCCAGTTGATGGCGACCTCAGGATAGAGGCAGTACGTATCTGCAGCGGCGCTGTCAGGTGTCGGGATTTCTGCAAAGATGAGGATTTTTTCAGGAATCCCAAGGGGCTCTAGCTGCCATCTTCTCTTGCCCGTTTACGCAGTAAGGTGCAGTTAGCCTGTGCCGAGTGTGGGGGGGTTTGGGTAGGGCCTGGGAGGCAGTGGTTGGGTTTTGCTGGCAGGAGGAGGCGAGCAGCGGCCCTGCAGCGCGGCCTCTCCTGTGCTGCTGCGGGCCGCGGCTCCGCCCGTGGCGCCACTGCGGCGCCCCGCCTCGGCTCCGGAATGGCGGCGCGGCTCAGCACAAAATGGAGGCGGCCGGGGCCGCGCACCGCTGGGGCTGTAGCGGGGAAGGCTGTAGTCGGGCCAGAAGGAACGTTCTCCGCCTCCGCAGAGCCTTTTAGTGTGTCTGGGAGCCTCTCTAGCAGCTTAGGGGGAGAAACAGTGTCGTGCTGCCTAGAGGCAGGCTGGGCGTTGTTGCAGCTGCTCTCTCTGCCCCCGCCCAGAGGAGCGCTGCGAAATGGCTGCTGGCCTGCCGGGTCAGCTGAGTGGGAAGCAACCCGCTGATCCTTGTGGAGCTGGGTGCTAGTTACACTAAGGGTGAGATGTGTTGTGCAGGATTTTCTGTCCAGGAGAAATTGCTGTTACAAATAACTTACAGCAGAACAGCTCAAAAACAGCATCTTGTCTGATTGAGGGACAGCACTCTGAAAACCCCAGTGAGAACAAACTGCCTAAAAAAAGCAATTCCGTAATTCTCTAAGAAAATGTTATTGTCTGGTTTTGCATAGAGTTCTATAATATATATGTGTCCTGAGGATAATTTCTCTCCAGTAGAACAGAGAAGCTGTGACAGTAGGTGTATTTTCTCCTGTATGAGAACAGCAGTTCATGTGCACATAATAGTGACAAACAGAAAAGAACTTCACTTTTCCTTTCAGGAGTGACCTGAAAAGTTCTGTGGTCATTCTTCTAAGGTAAAAGCACTCTTGAGTTGTTAGCTGAAAACTCTCGTAGCCTTGAGGGATATCAGAGAACTGTGAAAAGTCTGTTCCGTTTTTCCTTTCATAGGTTTCTGACTTCAGAGGAGTCTAAACTCTTCAGTTTCACAAAATTTCTTTCAATATGTGTAAAATAATTTGAAACACTTAATGTTGTAGCTTTAACATAACCCAACTAAAAATTGTCAGTAGGGGTTTTTTTGTTTCTTTAATGCAATTAGCAACAGAAGACCTAAAGCAGTTTCTATATGAAGTAGCTGTGTAATCCTAAAAAAGTAGAAGCTTACATTTAGTGAGAAGAAAGTCGGTTTTTTTTCATATCTGTGCAGTCTGGAACACTTGGAAGACAGTAGAAGCTTTACTTTGTAGTCATGGGACCATTGACTGTTAAAGATTTATCTAATGATCCTGTGGTAACAAAACCTTAAATAGAAGGCTATTACAGAGGATGCTGGGGTTCTTTCTCACAAAATTTAGCAGGTGTAAGGGCAGGGCTTTACTTCCCAGACAGCTTTTCATAATCTTAGTTATTGTTTCCTGTAGTACAACCTGAACATTTTAAAACAACAATTTGCCTAAAGCACTGTATAATTCAGAAAATCTCAGTCAAAGGGCTTGAGCTTTCTTGGCCAATCCCAGCAGCAAGGCAGAGGTTAACACACTTCAGATTTGAAGAAAAATGTCTACAGATAGATGTCTGTGACTGGTTTTACATAGTTCACCTCTCACGATAATGCTGCATCTAGTCTGATTTGATACGCACTGTAGCAGAAACAGTGAAGCCTGTTGCACATTCATGTGACAGAACTGAGGTCATACATAGTATAGCTGGCCAGCACCTTGTGGAGTGTTTTACATACACAGAAGTGCCCACTTGCTAAACAAGATTTTAATCTGGTTGCTTTTTGTAAGACTTCTCTGACAATAGGAGTTGTAAAACAATTTTTTGTTAACTGCTGTAGACTATACGGGGGAATTCCCTGCTTGCTAAAAAAGTGCAGCACTGAAATAGCAGAAACACAATTGTAGTCTTAAGCCCATTTCAGTCATGTGATAGAAAACTGCAAATTTGATCTTTTAAAATATGACTGGTCACATATAGGCAGTGTTACCAAGAGCTATTAAACTTGTTTGTTCTGTGGTGCTTGCTAAGTTACCAATCTTACTCCGGTAGTTGTACTGCTGCTGGGTCACTGATGGGTTGTTACTCGTGGCATTTTTTTGTAAGACATAAGTCCATGTTGCTTCACATTTCAGAGGTATTTCCCATAACACTAAAAACCACATACATACTTGTACTTTCTTGCTTACATGTACTTCAAGAATAAAATTATGCAAGTGCAAAATAGATAATTTTAAGAATTTAGAACTGATTTGTTTCTTAAAAATGTGGAAAAGTAACCTTTCAAAATGGATATCCACGAAGAGCAGACACTCAATCTGAGCAGGAACCTTTTTTTCTTGTATACTGCGTCCTTAAATTTTTTTATAGTTCTGCATAATTACGCTTCATAAAGTATTAGAACTTGCCTTTATCTAGCAGTGCTTCGTCCCCAGTCCCTGCAGCGCAACGTGTAACTCAAAGATAGGCGCAGAGTGAATGCACTTCTAGGGGGTGGGGAGCAACCAAGTTACCTAGTATATTGAAATGGCTTTACTGTTTGTATTTTAGCACTCTTTAAGTTGTTAGTTAGTGTTTTAATTGAAATCATACCTCATTAAGTGTTTACTATGTTTACTATGCTGCTGTCTAAACCCATTAGAAGTCATTGTTTTTATGTAAATGTATTTCACCTATTTGTAGTTACAGTATGCACGGATTATTTCTAATAATTCAATGCAATTTTAATTCTGTGATTTGTATTCAAAATATGTTTTTGATTTTTTGATTTTGTAGGGCCATGAGCCAAAGGAGCCAGAGCAGTTGAGAAAGCTGTTCATTGGAGGTCTGAGCTTTGAAACAACAGATGATAGCTTGAGAGAGCACTTTGAGAAATGGGGCACACTCACGGACTGTGTGGTAAAGTGTCTAATCTCACTTTGTGCTTTTGGAAGGGTTAGGTACTTCAAGTAGCACAGAAATACAGAATGTCTCCTTGTGTGTTTGCAGGTGATGAGAGACCCACAAACAAAACGTTCCAGAGGCTTTGGCTTTGTGACTTACTCCTGTGTGGAGGAGGTGGATGCTGCCATGAGCGCTCGACCACATAAGGTTGATGGACGCGTGGTTGAACCAAAGAGAGCTGTTTCAAGGGAGGTGAGTTAGTGTTCCAGTTAACTGTATTTCCTCATACGTACTTAATACTTTAAAGCACTGAATGTCATTTTTGGCATTGCAGGATTCTGTAAAGCCTGGGGCACACCTCACAGTAAAGAAAATATTTGTTGGTGGAATTAAAGAAGATACAGAGGAATATAATTTAAGGGAGTACTTCGAAAAATATGGCAAGATTGAAACCATAGAAGTCATGGAAGACAGGCAGAGTGGAAAGAAAAGAGGCTTCGCCTTTGTAACTTTTGATGATCATGATACAGTTGATAAAATTGTTGGTATGTAACCTCTTTAGTGAGAAATGACTTACGGGATAAAAATGTTAACATAAGATTTCAGAACAGCAGTGTGTGGAATGAGATGTTTGCATAATTAACTGCTTTACTACTCTAAGAAATGGGGTTGATTTAATGTTCTTTTTCAAAGCATGCTCATGCCTTACAGTAACTTTTTATGTTTTACAGCATATAGCTGTGATGTGATTTTCTAACTTTCCTATTTCACAATTTTCTGTAGTTCAGAAATACCATACTATAAATGGACATAACTGTGAAGTGAAAAAAGCACTCTCAAAACAAGAGATGCAGACTGCTAGCTCTCAGAGAGGTGAGTTGTAGTTGTGCATAGCCATTTTGTGTAACAGGTTTTCAATTAATGTAATTCAAGTGAAATATTTTGTAGGTCGTGGGGGTGGCTCAGGCAACTTCATGGGCCGTGGAAACTTCGGAGGCGGTGGAGGGAGTTTTGGCCGAGGAGGAAACTTTGGTGGGAGAGGTAAATGGCTGGAATATTAATAGAGAATGTACTTTATATTTTGGTTTTGGTTTTTTAATTTCCTGTGTCAATTGGCCTAAACACTTAACATGTGTGTTCAGGAAAACATTCTCATCTGTTTTGTGTTCTAGGAGGCTATGGGGGTGGTGGTGGCGGTGGTGGGAGCAGAGGAAGCTTTGGGGGTGGTGACGGATACAATGGATTTGGTGATGGTAAGTGTATTGTTCACTTCCTTTTCTTCACAATGTTAGAACAAGCTGTAAGTCTCGCCTTCACCTTGGAAGCAAAGTCTACTTTGGTGATAATGTGCTAATAGCGATAATGAAAATAAGATGTCCACTAATTGTAGAGCTGTGAAGAGTTAACTTTTTTTGTTCTCCCCACAAAGTGATGGGTGGCAAAAATAGTCATCTGTATTTACCCTTTAAATAATGTCGTGTCATGAGGGAGCTGTTCATTATTGAGAACTAAGTGAAGATTCTGATGTCAGTTGTGATGACTACAACTGAATAAAGCAGTAATCAGCTATCATACAGAAATGTTTTCAGTTAACTCTTAAAGACCATTTCTTATGGTTCAATAGTATCTTTTTCGTGATGAAGTTAGGATGAATAGAGGCAGAATTAGCAAAAGGCAAAAAGGGATGCGGGAAGTAGCGTGTAATTAATTACTTGGGTCCTGATTTTATAAGCATGGGGTTTTTTTTCAATTAAATAGTTAAGATATGCAACCACAATGAATATAATACAGGGAAAGCGCTGTGGGACATTTTTAATGTGCAAGTGTATTGGTTTGGGGTTTTTTGTTGAATTGATCTTTCCTTATCAGTGTTTAGCTTTGGTGTATTAAGTTTGACTCTTCTTTTATTCAAAGGTGGCAACTATGGTGGTGGTCCTGGCTATGGCAGCAGAGGAGGTTATGGTGGTGGTGGAGGACCAGGATACGGAAACCCAGGTGGTGGATACGGAGGTGGAGGAGGAGGATATGATGGCTACAATGAAGGAGGAAATTTTGGTGGTGGTAAGATTCCAGCTTTAATTCGACATCTCTCTTTTTTAGGTTTCATTTCACAGTGCCTGGAATACAGTAATGCATTAAATTAGTTGTATGAGTAGGTTTTAATGTAGAAGACCAAGATTTTGGCCGTTTCAAGTATGTTGCTGTGCTCTGATACCAGTTCATAACATGTAGAGCACATCCTCCTTTGTGAGGACTATAAATCTAGATTTTTATGAGCTTTTTTTATTGTTTGACCAAAGTTTGGGGAGTTTAGCTGCAAAAACTGCTGTATATCTTACTATACTTCCTGCTGTATGTATGCAGCATGTCCATTTCAGTTCTATCAGTTTTTTGAGCAAATAAATTTTAATTTACATTACTGTCATACATGCAAAGTTGTGGAGTAGAAGAATGACGGTGAGATTCAGGCTTTTCTGACATTGTGGTCTTTAATTTGGCCTATTGAGTTAGTTTCAAATTGCTTGCTCAAATGTGCTTATAATGTGATGTATTTCATCTTCAGTAAAATACTAATTTCTAATCGTAAGAATACCAGGGGCTGTCCATTACTTGTGCATTTTGCATAGAGGTAGCATCAAAATGCTTGAACTTCATTTTAAATTGTTCTAAAGTATTACTGTTTATTTTTACACTGGGTATCAGAATTTGGCAAGCTTCATGTCCTAAGTGTTGAGCAAACATGGCTTTATAAATTACTTGTTTCAGGTAATTATGGTGGAAGTGGAAACTACAATGATTTTGGCAATTACAGTGGACAACAGCAGTCTAACTATGGTCCCATGAAAGGTGGTGGCAGCTTTGGTGGCAGAAGTTCAGGCAGTCCCTATGGTGGTAAGTATGATTCTGTACAGAAAATATTTTTTGAGCTAAAGTGCCTTGTTCATGTTTTTCAATATACACTCTGGTTTTTTAGGTGGTTATGGATCTGGAAGTGGAAGTGGGGGCTATGGTGGTAGAAGATTCTAAAAATGCTACCAGGAAAAGGGTAGGTGTAATGCATATTTGTAATGATGATTAATAATGTACAACTGTTCACTGAGAGTAATAATTTTCTTATCCTGTATTCAACAGGCTACAGTTCTTAGCAGGAGAGAGAGCGAGGAGTTGTCAGGAAAGCTGCAGGTTACTTTGAGACAGTCGTCCCAAATGAATTAGAGGAACTGTAAAATCTGCCACAGAAGGAACGATGATCCATAGTCAGAAAAGTTACTGCAGCTTAAACAGGAAACCCTTCTTGATCAGGACTGTCATAGCCACAGTTTGCAAAAAGTGCAGCTATCGATTAATGCAATGTAGTGTCGATTAGATGTACATTCCTGAGGTCTTTTCTCTGTTGTAGCTTTGTCTTTCTTTTTCTTTTTATTTTCCCATTACATCAGGTATATTGCCCTGTAAATTGTGGTAGTGGTACCAGGAATAAACAAATCAATGAATTTTTAACTTTTCAATATTTGTGTAGTTCAGTTTTTCCACATTTAGTACAGAGAACTCTATAACAGAAATGAAATGTAGTTTAGGGTGTTTCCTTGTTAGTTAATAGAGAAGATAAATGCATTTCTCAATTACTATTTTGTATTAATTTAAAGTTAACAATAGAAACACCTATTGATTTGCAGTCTTAAGGGGTCTAGTCTCAGTGTATATACGTAACTGTCATTGACATGAGTTACATAGGCATACAGAGGGAAAACATCTGTATGTTGCATTATAGTTTGTTTAGATGTATAACTAGGATTGAGTTACTCAAATTAGTGTTTGTGAATCATAGAACTAAGCTTTACCTTAATGAAAATTTCAAATTACCTTTTGGTTTGTGCATATTTTTTTAATTTGTAGTTCTGTATTAGTACTAGCGCTTCAAGAAAATAAGGCATGATAAATATTTTAACAAGACCAACTTTAGACACATGAAAGCTGTCTCCCGTCTCATTTGAGATGCATAAGGGATAACTGAAGTTGTTTAAGTCTTGGGTGAAGAGAAAAAGAAATTTGCTTTTTACCTTTATATTTATTGTAATTCCCGAGAAGTTAAGGTGGGGGGAATCAAGTGCCTGTTTCCTTGGGATATACAATGATTCTGTTTCAATAAAACTATACTTTGGGGAGGGTGGCTTGGAATTTTCATCCCCTTTGTCCCCATTTCCTTCTCCCTCACACCAGACTGCACTGTTTCAATTAAATGAGGCATCATAGTGAGAGTAATAGGTATGTTCCTCAATGATTTAATGGCTATATACTTTCTTGCATGCACCCTAGGCAATTTTCTGGACACATTCTTCTGACTGGGAGCCAAGGGTAGCGCAGGTGTAATCACTGACAGTCCCAGGTAATGCGTTCCAAAAGCCCGTTCCCCATGAGCTCTTAAATAGTAGAGTTCTTCCCCGGTTTCCCTGGCAGACATCTGTGCTTGGCTAAGAGCTCAAAGATGAAACACGATCTAGTTGTATTTTACCGACTAAAAACACTTCCACCGTGTAGAGTGGTACAGTCCTGAGTTCCCACAGATAGAATGATGGTGTGCTACAACTGGATTTGGTGCAGTGGTGTAGAAAATCTGACCAATACATGTGGCTAGAAATTGTACTTCAGTCTCACTTCTGACCTCCAAATTAAGGCATTGCAGTCTGTCCTGTCCTCATCTGATGTGAATTCTCTTGGCTATTGCCAGGCCAGTGCTTGCTGTCAATTCAGACTCAAGAGTAGGGACCCAGTCAATAAAAGAAATACTCAGACACTTGGCAATATGTATTGGAATTACGCCTGTTTCACTTCTGGGTCAATGTGCAGTATAAGGTAAATGCAATTCCAGTGTAGGAATGAATCTGCAAAGATGTATGAAATGGCTCAAGGCATAACCAGTCATATTAAATGAATTATAATTTTTAAGAAGTGGTAGAAAAATAAGTGTGTTGTTTGAAAAAAATTAAACATGTTATTTAAATGCTGTTATTGGAGTGTATTTAGACTGCAGTACACTAAAACAAGGAACCAGTGTCAAGATGGTAGCCTCCAGAATGGATTTTAAAGTCTGCTTATTCTTTTCTGTGGAGTTCTGAAAGATCTCAAAAGTTAAAGCAAGAATTGGTGGTTTAGTGAACGCTTCTGTTGTTGTACGTGTTCATTTGGGCTTGGGGTGGGGGGGAGGCTGTACTTCAATAAAGGCATTTTTTAAACAATCCATTCAGAGTTTGGAAACATGGGAACCTAAACCACAACTCACTAGGGAGTGAAACACCTAACTACCGACTTGCTTTGTACATTACTGCGCTTAGAAGATGTGTAGACTTGCACCTGGGGCCTGCATCTGATTGCAGGGACAACTGGAGGATGGGGTTGATGTCCCTTCTAACAATTGATCTGGTATTTCTAAATTTTTTTAGAATGTATTGACAGTGTTCTTTTTAACAGGGCCTCTTGTAGCTGTACTGTGACTACAATGTTAACTTTGAAAAATAGTGTCATAATAAACTTTATGAACAAGATCTGTATGCAACTTTTAAGAGATGGATGTAAGTGACCGCTTTGTAGGTGGGTGGGGTAGCTTAGCTGTTGTTTGTGACGTGGAAAAGTGTAAGCCATGAGGACAGTGATCCGCCAGCTTTACAGAACCTAGGATGTACTTCTTTGATCCATACATTGCTAAGGAGACTCGTAAGACAGGACTTCAGCAGCCTATTGAGTATGGAGAAGTCAGCCTAATTAAAGAATGACAAGGCAGCAGGAGCAACAGCTTCAACTTCCAGAAAAGTGAAGGAATAAGATACTGTGCTGATAGTGAGCAGCTTTCCCAAGGCTAGTTAAATCTGCTTATCACAGCTGAAATATCGAAGAAAGTCTAGCAAGAGTTCTTCACCTTTTGGAACCTCCTTGAGTGATAGCTACTTGAGTTGACTCAAAATCAATAGGTCTAGCATTTAGACCTGAAAGGAAGGGCAATGAGCATAGGTAAGGTTTGCCTTTAAAATTTTTCATGAATTATAAAGAGTGGTGGGAGGTTTTTAAACAAGGTAAGAGTAATTTCTTTAATTTTCAGGTTGAATGAGAAGATGCTGCTTGACAAAATGGGGAATGTCTTGCACATCCTCTTCAAATGAAGGTTTCTGACTGGGTAAGATTTGTAGTGTATAGTAAAACATCTGTTTTAACCCTTATTTTCTTCTAGGCTTTCCTTTGACAGCGTTTTAATATCAAGGGAAGCCAGAAGTACTAAGCAAGTATTCCAGCATATGTCATCCAGTGTTTCCTGTTCTGGATGAGGGCTGCCTGCTGGCATAAATCCTATCCAAGAATCTTCTGTTCCTGGCAGATAAGAAATTGCTTCATGTCTGAGATCAGCAAGACAAATTGATGTTTGGAAATACGTGTTTTGGTTACTGGGGAGTGTGCTGGGGTAGGGGGTGGGGGGAAATTGTTCTGTGCCTTGTCATGGACAGAGGTGCCCCAGAGAAGCCCGGAAAGGCAGTGACAAGTGCTGCTTCAGTTCTCAGCAGTGCGTGACCTGCTGCTGCTGCACCCACTGCGGAAGGGAGCTTAGCATTGGTAAAAGCTGGGACTTCCCTCCTAGGGAGTGGGCCTTGGCTGACTAGGTGATGTATTTACCTGTGCAAATCAAAGAGCTCGCTTTCAGATTTTGGGTGCTTTCAGGTAGGGTAGTTAAGGCAAATACTGTCATGATACCCAGCTAAAACCACAATGGCATTTGTACAGGTGAATGGCAATAAAAATTACTCACAGAATCTTCATATTTATGCAGATTGGAACATGTATTATTTCCTTTTCTGCATCTTTGATTGTTAGAGGTCCTTTTATAAAGTAGTTCAGCATCTATTTAAACTTTGATTGTTGAGGTCCTTTTATAAAGTAGTTCAGCATCTATTTAAACTCCCCAGTACACTTCTGAGCCTCTGCATTCTTTTGAAGTCAATTTCTATTTTAGTGTTGGTTATAATTCAGTTGCTCTGAAAGTAGTCAAATGGAAGCTGCCTCATCAGAGGCAGAGGCATGTTCACAGACTGATTGAGGTATTGAAACTTTTTACCTGCTGCCTGTAGCCTTCCAGAAAGTAATTCCTGGCTTTGTAATACACAATTGAATGTAATTTAGTAGTCATACACAGATTTTCATAAAATCAGAAGCTACTTAATAGAAAATCTCACTATGACTGCATATATTTTAAAAACAAATATTGACAAAAGTTTGTGCTTGGTCAAGGCTGAGCCAAGATCTGAAACTGCAGCAGGACAGTCACAGTTGCCTTAGTGTAATGTGCCAGACATGTTGTGACTGAGGTGGCAAGCTTGCTTTCTTAGACCTAAAAGTGGGTCTTAGACCTGTGCTTTTGCTCTGCTTAGTGGAGCTCCCCCAGGCATCTGTGCAGCAGCAGGTAATGGGCAACAGCACTGCCCCTCAGGTGAGGGCAAATGCTCTTGAACTTGTGGTGGTCTTTGGATTTTTTTAACAGTGAAATTTTGGAAACGTTTCAACAAAATTAATTTTTAACGAAAGCTTTGTCGTTTGCATTCTGGTACTGGGCCTGTGTATAGAGCAAAGCTCTCTACCTTTGCTTAACGTGAGAGGATTCCACATTGCAGCAGACTTGTTCTGTGCTCTCGACAGGACTTTTTGCACCACATACAGAAAAATATATTCACTGTTAGAATTATTTTCACACTTTGATTTATAACACTCTTGTTAGCTATTTTGCTTAAACTCAGGTATTTATAGCCAAATTAGTTCAGAAATAACTTTGACCAAAATAAACACATTCTTAACGGAGTACTTGGTCAAGTGTATCTGTCCAAGAGGCACTTTTAAGAGTTAACATTGTTTCATGGCCATGTTTTTGTTACTGGCTTCTATTAAAAAATAGCAGCTCTAAGTGTAGATGTAAAGATGCCAAGCTAACGAAGCATTGGTCCCTAAGCTGCAGCTGTACAGAAATTTATTTGGTAACAAAAAGGGTCCTTCTGGGTAGTGAAGCGGGTTTCCCCAAAAGCCCAGATTGATGGAGATGTAGTAACTGCATTAGTACAGAAAACCAAAATTAAACACAGCATCTTAACTTTGATATCCTTTCAATACTTAAGGTTCCTAGTCTTTTCAAGCATTGATTGTGTGATGTACTGATGTGCTGTCTTTGGTTCCTGTGTTTAAGACATAACATGTTTTCATGTACTGTCTACACTGAGGTGGAATATTCACAAATCTGTGTTGTCTCTGACAAGTGTGTGTATCTTAAATTGTGTGGAGCATGTAAGATCTTGAGTGTCACTGAAATTCAGATATCTGATGGATGATTCTTTTTCTGCTGTGGGTGCTACAGGTTGACATCTCTCTTAGCTTTTTCCTGAACTAAAGTAATCCAAGTATCTCCATAGAAGAAAAAATGGCCTTCATGTAGAAGATAATATCACAAGATTGGAAACAGAATAAAATGGTATAACTGGCAGAGACTTCAAAGCAATGGTGCTAGTGTGCTGACATCTTAGAACTTGTGGTTAAACAAGTTAAAATGGCATGGAAACTGAAAATTTCAGTATAGTCCATAATGGATTGAAATTTGTTTAAATATTTCAATTTTGTATCAGAATAAAGTGTATGTTGTCAAATGACTTACAATCTAAAATGTGTTGGTATTACCTTTTTTTAGTGCTGTGAAGAACACAAAATGGTCTTGAATTATTGCAACATGTTTTCTTACAGGATCATTTTTCCAGCTTGGGACTGCAAGCCAAAAAAACCTTGGTTCAGCCTAGCTTTTCAGCTTTACTCTTAATAGTTTTAAAACTGAATGTTTTGAGCAAGAAACAAATGGTATCCACATGGCAGCTTGTCAGTGTATGAGGTCAGCAATTGTGATGCTTTAGACTTGGCAATGTCGCTAGTTACTCTCTGGTTTGGGAACATACTCTGTACCTCAGTAATAATAATAAAATGCTTAAAGTTTGCAATCTGATGTTTTTGTATATATGAGTAATGTGGAATTTTTTTTCCTTAATGATGATGGGTGTTTAGATGCAAGTGCAGCACTGACTGCATTGATGTGAAGAATGCTGGTTTAAACTGAATGCAAGTTGTCACAGTCTGACTTACTTTAGACTGATCCTTCACCTGGTGAAATTCAAACAAGGCTGCTGCCTTAACTGCAGGTTTTGTGTTGCACTTTTTGTTTTGGTAATGGAAGAAGTGTCTTTGTATTATGTTTTAGACAAATGGGTGGTACAAATACTACACAGCCCCTGCAAAGGCTGCAAGGATGCTGTTTGCCTTTGGCTTTCACATTAGTGAACAAATTAAGGAACAAATGGAAGTGCAGGGCAGGGGTTTACTGAGGTATCTGTTTTATAGCCAATTTGTAATTACAGTATTGCAGCTGTAGAGAAAATTTTCTATGATAGACATTTGATAGAGGAGTTAATAGGAAGGGGAACCCAGGAGCTTTTTAGGTGCTCTGTGCTTTGCCATCAGCCCGGCCTATGTTTAATCAGTGTTGAAAGAATGTCCAGGGCCATGGCTCAGTGTGCTTTCTCCTTGGTGACTATGCTCTAAAATTGCCATCCTCAAATATGGATTAGGCCTCTTGCTTTAAATGGCAGCAGTGTCTTGCATTCCCCTAGTGCCCACCCTGGCTTGGCTATTGTTGGGGTTTTCCTTCCTGAGCAGTGCTGGTAGCAAAGCCAGGGGCACATTTTAACAGCATCAGAATGAAAAATATCCCATGCTGCAGCAGTAACTTTGTTGTAGGACAGCCAGGCAACAGCTAAAGTAGAGCAAATAAAGTCCATTAAGTTGAGCCTGCAGGTTTTCAACCATCATTGCTGACCCGTTGCTCCAAGCAGAGGAGTGTTTCTGCATTCAGAGTGTGTCAAGGGCATGGCAGGGGCAAGGCCTGACATGCAGTTACCAAGGAAGGTCAGTATCACTAAGGTAAGCAGCCTCAAGGTGCTAGCTGGGTCACCCAGATCTGCATTTCCCAGTGCCTTTGCAAAAGTACAGATGTTAGTACTTGGTGGAACAGTTACTGTTCCTAGCAGTCCCAGGATGGTGGAACTCTGAGCCAAATCTTCTCATGACTCCACTGTATTTGCAGTGTCAAACAGACATTTTGCGGGGCAGAACCTCACTTGAAAATTTGCAGCAAGTAACTATGAGAAGCCTTGTGAAATCTTTTTCTCTTGGGGTAGGTAGGACTGGAACATCTGCTAGTCCCAGGTTTAAGTCTCAAAGACTTTCCTTCTGGTCCTGGCACTTGGCAGTACACCTGCCTTTTAGCGAGGATGTAGTCAATAGGATCATGGTTCCTGGTGTTTCCCCAGAACAAACCTACCTGGGGGGTGAAGCTGTTACTGTTCTGCTTTTCCTCTCCCTGCTCTGCCAAGGCTCCTTTGCAGAGGGGCAGGGACAGTGTGGGGATGAGTGTCTGCACCAGGTGCCAGGGACACCTCTGCTATACAGAATCGATAAACGAGTCACAGGAAGATGGAGACAAGGTGACAAAGGTTGTGGGGTAATAAAAACAAAAGCTGATTGTGAAGTTACACTGACTGGTGCTACTGTGGCCAGCCAAACAGTAAAAGATAATCTGCATCTGTGCATTCAGTGCATCTGGGGAAAACCAAAACTGGTACCTACAGCATTGCAGGCTCCAAACTAGTTATTGCTGTTCAGGTGAGAAGGCTTGCAGTCACTGGAGCATTGTATGAAAGCAGCAAACACCACAGAACAGTTGGAATTGGGAACCCTGCCACAGCATCCTGTGACACAGCAATACTGACCAAAACTGGCTTTCCCTTCTTCCTAAGTGCACAGGGCTTTTTTTTTTAAGGACACTCAAAAGGTTCATAAAAAGTGGTATGAGGTGGAATTGGGATAATATAAAATTGTTCTTGTGGCTTTCACAGCCAGCTGAGATGGTTCCTGATGGATATGCAACTCCAGTTTAAAAGTTTGGGAATAAAAATATCAAGACTGAATTCACCAGCAACTGTGAATTCAGCATTTTACTTAACATTACTCCAACTTTGTGAATAATGAGCTAATGGAAGGCTGGATTCCTAATCTGATATCACTCTTTAAACCCTGTCTCCTACTGTATTATTAAACCATCTTTGTGGGTTCTATTCTTCTTAGCATGTCTGTTTCCTTCTTTTAAAAATATGTACCAAAAGGTGTTGCAAAACAACTTTTTTTCATACTTAAATGACATTATGCATAATAATGCAATAAACAAATTCCTAAAAATATATAGATCATCAGTGGCAAGGAAAAAAAATCACTTCAGATCAAGCATGCCTTTTAGAAGTTTCATAGGGAAGAAGATACAGTTTTTAATGTTCAGATCAACATGTCTTACAAATTATGCATTTTCTGTATTGAAAAAAATCCAAAATGATCAAGTGCAATGAGCTCCTCTGAGTAGTGAACAAAACAATGCTATTTATTTGCCCATTTTTCATTCTTTTATAAATAATAATTTAAACTCCACAAAGCTTTTCAATTCACTGAGCAGAGATTCCAAACAGTGCAGGTGGCTGGCTGCTAGTATGCTGTTTTTCATCAGCACCAAAGTAACAGCAGGGCTAGTGACGCTCACTGACTGAAGTCAGAGGCACAGGACTGCATTGCTAGGAGAATTGCTCAAAAGTGTACAGAAATTCTAGCTGGAAAAAGGCATAATGCTGACAATGCCTTAAGAGATTTTAAATGCCTTTGGAGAGAAGAGCTCATGAATTTACAGAGTGTTCAAGGAGGAAAACAAAAATGTAAGCTTAGCATAGACTTGAAACTTTGTGTTACATGATCTTCCAAAGGATATTAAAATGACACTGGATGAAGCCTTAGTAATGCTGACACACTGCTGTGTGATTGGTTATTATGCACATCTGTTACATGAAGAGTTAGCCTTAGAAAACTAGCGAGGATTTCTCTTCTTTAGGGAGAGAAATGTGTATGGAGTTAAAAAAGTTCAATGAGCTGATAAAGCAAAATCAAACACTGCCAGCTTTTATACTAAATTAATATATTAAATACAAAGCAAGTATAAATGCGTAAGAAAAATGGGAAACTACAGCATATTTATAAAAAATATCAGAAGCCATCCTGGTTGTCTTGCAAGAAATTATATTTAGAAGGCTAAAATCATTTTATATATATATATATCAAATAAATCTATGAATATAACAATAGATAGGAACAGTACATAAATATGGCATATTTAAATATTTACATATATATGGAAACTAGTCAAAGTGGTGCTATAAGAAGGAAATGTCTGTTATAAAAGTCAGATTAAAAATTTTGTATACACCCATCTGTATTGCATGATTAATTTTCAAATTTCATCTTCCATAAACTAATTAACAACTTTAAAATTGTCATTGCATAGACTTACTTGACAAATATTGCTTAATTCTGCCTTCCACCTCACAGTACAAACTATCGTGATAATGATACAAAACCAGTAACTCAGAGAACAGTAGCCAGCTGTACTGCCCTTCAGAGTTTAGTCCCCGAGTTCCTGCTCTTAGGAACAAGAAAGACATTGCCATCTCTAGTTTGCTGCAGTGAATATTCACTAGGAGAGTAAGGCTTTCCATCTTCATCACGTAGCATGCTGAAGACCTCAAGGTACAAGGTGGTGAGTTGCTTTTTCATTTGATGAAGGCTCCTGTCATGCTCTCCTTTTTCCTTAAGCAATTTCTCTTTCTCATCTTTTAGGTTACTCAAATCTTGCTCCAGTTCTACTATATTTTCCAGTTTTCTTTTACGGCAATTTTGAGCAGCCACTTTGTTCTTACCTCTCCTGCGTATATCTCGAATAAGCGTAAGCTGGGCTTCACTGAACTGCTCTTTAGACATCATTTCATTGAAGTCATCAACAGGGAGATTGATGATTTTTTCAACAGGAAAAGGGATCTGCAGAGCTTTTGCTCTTTGCTCATCTCTTGTGAGATGAGCTTCAAGGCGGCTTGGAGGTTTATCTTTTGTGAACGGAGCTTTGGGGTGGCCGGGAGCAGGAGGGGGTTCTTTCTTTGGTGTGGCTATACATGGCAAACTTGGTGTTTGAGTGTTTGGCCCTATGGAAGAAAACACTTGATCCTGCAGGTGCAAAGAGTATACACCAGCATTGCTGTGCAGCATGATTCCAGAAGCACTATCTGTGTCTTCCATTTCAGAATCACTGCAACCCAAAGTCTTATCTGCATAGGCAGATGATTCCACAGAGTGTTCTGGCGATGCCACGCTAGAACTTGCATTCAGTGAAATACCAGAGTCAGAATCGTTACATTCTGCTCTGGTCCCTGAGTGGTTGCCATTAAAAGCTTTACACAGTGAGAAGTCAGAAAGATCAATAGGTTCACTTAGAATCTCGGCCAGGGATTGACTGATAGTGTTCGTTGCTGCTGCATCACTGTTTGCCTTTGTATCAATAAAGGTGCTGTAGAAATCCTCACAGAAATCAGGGTTTGAAGGGGATGTGTCATTTAAAGAGTTCACACTCAGCTGACTGGTGTCTTCTAGTGGCAAAATGCCTGAAAAGGGGCACTCCATACTATCCAGGAAATCTGGACTGCAGTTAACTTCTTTTTTCATCGTGGGTAATGAGCTGCAGTAAGTGTAGCTGTTGTGCATCTCTGCTGGCTTGGTTTCAGGACTTGTGATTGTGCTCACCTCAGCCAGGTTATCACTTTCGATGTTCAGGCACTAGATGGGAAATGCAAGGGACAAGTTGAGCAACACATCTCCAATTGATAAAACCCTTTCCTATAACCCACAAGCATTAAATAGCTATCAACATGGACATAAAAGGGGTATCAGAACACCACTGTAATCTAGATGACTACAGCACACTTGTACTGTGGAGAGGCAGTCGAGGAAGATGAGAGATACTGAAGCAACAGCACAATGCAAATTGTTCTGGATAAAGCTATTTAGAGCAAGAGAGCAGAGCCTCTCCCACTCAGAGCAAGATGCTGAAGACACCCATTCCAGCATGTTATGGAAACTGCATGGAGCTCTCCTGTTCTGGTAGTTGGTGGTGGGGATCCTGGAGCTGCCAGGTCTGAACTTCTCACAAGCACCACTGCTAGGAATGGCATGAGTACAGAAATGTAAAATTCCTGAATGAGACCTAATGAGCATTACTACCAAACAATTACTTCTAGCACTACTAATTTCATGGCATGGTTCCTCAAAACCAAGATTCTTCTAAGATTTACTGAATGAAGCAGTTGTTCAGCGCAGAGCAATGTAATTCTTGGTGAAGTAAGAAGAGTACTAACATGGAGCCTGGCAAACACAGGCTCAGCTGTGTTAGATCAGCTAACATTTAGATCAGCTGGCTAACACCAGCATGAGCATCCCACTGCTCCACTGCTGGACTTTCCTGCCTACAAGAACAACATACTTTCCAGTGGGGTGGCAGTTGCTTAACTGAAGCTGAAATAAGCAGGTCTGCTGTCCCCCAGGTAATTAGGTAAAAAGTGATTCTGTTTCTCTTAAGAAGGGTCCATACACTGATTATTTAACTAGAGGTTGTTCAAGGCTTAAGCTAAGATTTTGAATGTCAGAGCTCTACTTTTCCATTTCTCCAAACACAATTTGTAAAAGGCAATGCTCTCAATTTAATTATCTTTTCCAGAAAATTATTCAATTACTATTCAGAATTGTTGCAACAGATTATTTTGTTTTGGTTTCTCACATATTTTCACCATCACTGCTGCCTCTTCACAGCCAATTGCCCTTGTTACTTATGTGGTGTCCTTTACGTCTAACAGAGTAATAAGGTTAAGAAAACTAGAAAAAAATTGAAAAATAAAAAAAGAGGAAGAGAAAAGGTGGAGTGGCAGGAAAAACCCAATTCCTGCAAATTTTCAGTTTATTTTTCTGAAATGTGATTCAGATTTATGGGGACTCTGCCAAGCAATCATCTCTTGTATTAATAGCATAAAGTAGAGCAGCATCATGCTGGAGAGCATGATGACATTCCACAGTAATATATTTAAAAATAAATTTATTCAATTTTATAGTCAAATATAATGAAAATATCAATAGAAATATAAGAATAGGATAAAAATCCCTACATAACCTCAGTATTGGCAAAGTGAATTTTTTGTTCCTTTGAATATCCAGTTCATGTACATTACATAAGCTGTTCTTACTGAATATATATAAACAGCATTTATATCAATATACCTCTTTTGTGTATCTAAATATATATTCTATATCAGCTTTAAAAAACCTTTTCCTTAGATAAATGTTGAATGCAAAAGCAATCATATTCACACAGACACTGCCAAAAAAAACCCCAACATTTCCAATAATACTTGTGAAAACAATTCTTGTAGTAGATCCACGATTCAGAAGTGTCCATTTTTAAGCAGCTGAATTTTAACAATGATCACACTGTAACAAGCTGCACACAGAGGCAAACAGTGACTTGCTAAACATGAGGAAGTTCTGTCTGAGAAGTGTTTCATTAAGGCTTATCCGTAAACAACTCATTTCCTTCTTTCCACATGTTTTTCAAGGTACTCATTTTGAAAAAAATTAAAGCTTATATTGAGTTATAAGCACCCTACAGGTGTAGAATCCAAGTCATAATCACCATCTGTTCAGATGCTATTGTACTGCCTTCTCCAAAATACCATAGTCCTCCAAAAATATCATGCTTTGTTTTTCAGGTGCTTATCATACTAACCTGTAACTCTGGAAGGGACAATAATTCTTCCCAAACTTGCTCTATGTTCTGCATATTCTCTGCATCAGTGGGTGGTACTAGATCAGGGGATTCAGGTGGCTGAGTTTGGTCAGAGGAAACGAGAGCTGGGCTGCTATCGACCTGAGCTGGAACCAGTGACTGAAATGCAGCTGAAGAATCCTGAAAGGTTTAAACAAAGAATTAAAAAGCTGAACAGTGATAACTAAAAAACCCACTCAAAAAAATGGATTTGCATTGTCCAAAGCTCTAGCATTTCTGCAGGAAGAAAGAGATAGGTATTTCCTAAGAAAAGCTTTTTTTCTGTAAACAATGGAATAATAAAAAAATATTCCCATGAGAAGTGTTTTCATATTAAAGAAAGAAATAGGGAAAAATGTAGAAAGTGGCTGATGAAGGGCATGGAGCTCACAGTGCCAGGCCTGGTGCCCTCAGCTGGCCTTGATACAGAGTCCTGGCTGTGCCACCCAAGAAGGGACACAGGAGCACCAACCAAGCATGCCACTCCCTCCACACACTGCCCTACTCACTGCTTTACTCTAGCTGCAGCCAGATTGAGGAGAAAACTCAGATCACAAATTAGTCTTATGCTGAAGACAAATCTTAGAGAAGACATGAGGCTGACCCCATGGAAGAGCACCAATGAAACCACTGTATCGTCCATTTTTACCTCATGCTCATCTACAAATGGGAATGCTTCTGCCAAGAGCTGCATGCAGTCATCAAAGGACAAGGCCTCTGCTTCTGGTTTTGAAGGCTCTGTGGTCTAAATAGGAAAGTTGTGAAAAAACGTTAATATTTGAGTAACTGAAGATCTTCCATTACAGCAACACATGCAAATTCATTTTAGGCAGCCACTGGCATTATGCCTTCCTGTGAATGGAAAAAGGGTTAAACACACTCCCAAACACTGGAGTTTACCTGTGAGAAAACAACGGGTGGCTCAGTATTTTCTGACTGAATGCACTGAGCTGGCTGCACAGGAACAAATTCACCTGTCTCTTCGTCTAACTCCAGCTGAGCCAGCAAGGCTTTCTCCTGCTCTTTTTGGAGCTGCTCTTGTTTTTCCTTTTCAAGTTTCTTCTGTTTCTCGAGTTCATACTCCTTCTGTCGCTGAATAGAATCAAAAACTTCACGTCTTGCTCCAAGGTCTATATCTTGCCTCCAAAGGATGTCGATCAAGTTCATGTCCTGTAAAAGAAATACTTTTTTAAAGCAAGTTCCTCCCCAGCAGAACTGGTTTAGAACAACAGCAAAGCTTTTAATCTCTGTGTCAGATGGGTAGACTCATGTAACTGAGGCTTATTCTTTTAATCCAACAAAATTTTCATCACAGAGTCCATTGTTATCAGACAGCTAACAATGACCTAAGTTTCTTGGAAACAAGCTACCCCTTGCACCTGTAGTGTTTCAGAAGACAAATGAAATTCTGCTATTTAGGGAGAAGCAATTGCTTAATACTATTTGCTTTGGCTATAATTACTTTTAATTTATTGCATTGGGGTTTTTCTATTGGGGGGGAGGGCAAAGAGGTTAGTGGATTCTTTTGTTTTGCGGTTTTTTTTACTGTTCAAATAGTCAGTGTTTTTAGGGCTGAAGTCTAGAGTATTTTCTTCTATGAAGGAAACCTAACACCCAAAACTTATCAATTTGTATGCCATCTGATAGAGAATTTTAATACCTGGTAGCCACATTTCTCAGATAGGTACATGCCAACCATTTAGCTGGTGCCTGGAAGTTTTTGATTTAACATCATGTTTCATTATGCTTAAAAATACCCTTTGGGGTAGCCCATGAAAATAATGTTCAGTTTTGGGCATCCTCATCAGATTAACACACTGCAAGTAATACACTAAACAATGCATTTCATTTAAACAGAACCTTCCTGATTCACTCAGCAGCTCTACACCCAAGGTATAATTTTTTTGTCATTATATCAAATTAAAACATTCCTTTCTCTCTAAAGGTTATTTTCAAACAGAGAAGCAAAGTAACCTGAATGCCAACTCATGCTGCCATTCTAAATGATCACGTCTGTACAACAATTATGGCAAAAAGCTTTAGGCCAAGTCCACATTTGAACAAATCGATTCAGTGTCTCATTTCACGTGGTATGAATGACTTCTACTAATAAATAAAAATATGTATTTTTACTAAAATTGGGTAGTTACGTAAAATGTCTTTGTATAACACAGAGCAGGCACTTCCAAATCTAAAACATATTAAATATACTTTGCTGGAAGAGACCAAACCTGGCTTTAATGGCCAGCAATGAAGAAGCTGATATTATTACAGTGGCTGCCCAAGACAATGTTTGGTCTTTCCAGATTGGCAGGGTAAAACGAACTAATTAAGTTCTGCAGTAATTGGAGATACTGCAATATGGTATAGCTTCATTAAGGGCCAGTAGTTTACCAGCTGCTCAGTGTCTCCTTCTGCAGCAGATCCAAAAGTGTTTCCTAGTCTCTGAGCATTTGCAATATGTTCTGGATAAAACTGCAGGATCTGGATTTTAGGGCATGCTTCTGAATTATGCATTTACAAAGCACCATTAAAAATGTGACTCAAAAGATTTTTTTGTGCGTGTGTGTGTATAATGCACAAAGCTGTGAATTTGCAGAGCTGTTTTCCTCCCTGAGTTGCAACAGACTGCAGCACAAGAATATGAGAACTGCTGCTCAGTTTCAGGTTAAATCATGAAAAACAAAATTGAACAAAAAAAAAGAGCTACAGAAGGCAGACCACATTTTCCTTAAAAAGAAAATCCATGTAGCCTTAGCACAAAAAGATAAGACACAGCTAACATATCTTTCAGCCCTTCTACTGGCAATGTTCATTATTGAAGTAGGTAGCTTTGGGTGCTGCCTCATTTGTGGGATGTCTCCAAACACATTAGCTGACCAAAGAAAATGCTGTGGCTGTACACTGCTGCCTCTGTGTGTGCAGCAGTCAGTTCAGCAACCAGGATTCTTTTCTGAATGAATATGCTTGCGTGCTTATCAGGATTGTCAGGATCTTGAGCTGTTGTCTAGCAAATATGACAGCACTGATTGGCTCCTGTCACCATTTTTCAAGGGACCATATTTAGGTCAGTGTCTCATATCTGGCAGAGTTGAGCTTTGCCAAACAGTGTCATGCTCTACCCTGGAAGGCAATGCTTGTTAGGAGCATATTTTTTATTTTACCTAGTTGTTATATTAGTGACATTTAAAACCAAAAAGATGGGTTGTTTTGTTTTTGTTATTCACCATATAACTGGAAAAGAGCCCTCCTATTTTCAGTTTGAAAAGTTGTACATAAATACAGAAATAATAGTCTTAACTTGGAATAACAATTCAACTAATTACACTTAACATAAATGGGCTACATGGAGGAAGTGTTCTCCTGGTCAATATGCTGATATGTATTATCTAACAGCACACTGATTTAAATATTAACCTGCCACTTAACACTTATCTATACTTTTAGCCAATGCTTTTAGTAACACTGCCTTTTTCAAGAAAAAGAAAAAAAAAAAAAAATCTGGTCATTAGTCCAAAGCCTCAGGTCAAAGTTAATGGAGTCAACGTTGACCAGTGATTCACCGAGGAATGAATCACAACCACAAGCACGAGGTAATGGCAAAGAACTCCTAAAAAAAACCTTACGGTCTAGAACAAACATTTTGCAATTTTGTTCCTTCAGCCTCCCCACAGTCTTCCTCTTTAAATTATTTCCCTGCCTTGTTGAACCCCAGCACACACTTACACAGGAGTACCCACACAGGCAGGCACTCTACTTTAGCTTCATCACTGAAGCAATTTTCCCATTTTACTGGGAAGGTATACCAAAAGCAACTGTGTGCTTGATACCTGGAGTGTTCAAACTAAAGCCATTAAAAGCTGTTCCTGCAGGAAAGCGACCCGCTGGTTTTTAGATGCCTCAACATGATGTGCTAGTCTCAGAAAGACTCTTTCAGAGGGACAAGTGAGCACAGATTGGCATCTAAACTGGAACACGTGCCCCGAGAGTCCTGTGAAAGATTCATCTGACCCAGAGCTGGCTGCTGCCCTTCAGAGCCACACTGACCACTTCCCTGAATATCAGACATAGTTACTGCAAAGGCACCAGCCTCATGTGACAGCCTCCACAAGCAGCCACTTGTTCTTTCCTCCGTTGTGCAACTTCTTGGATTGCATCAGAGGAAGCGATGGGCTTGGCAGAGCCAAGAGGCTGCAGAAGAGCCAGGCCTGTGCCCAGGAGGGATTGCAGAGTGGTGCTTCCCCCTGGCCTGGAGCTCAGCTCTTTCTGCTGAACACCAACGCATATTTCCCTAGGGGGAAATACATTATGAGGTTCAGCTTGGGTATTACTGCTGCCCAACATTTTTAACTTCAGGGAAAATGGTATGGGTTTAATATTTGTCCCAAGCAGACAAAAAGTGACTCGGTTTTGGTTATAATATTTTCTTCATAATTTTGTAGACAGAGAAACAACTTCTCTCAACAGACAACAAGCTTTGCTTTCCCATGATCCATGTAAGCAGGAGGTGCCTTGTACTGATGGTTTGACTTTTCTGTTCATTTAGTGGTATGCTCTTCCCAACCACATTGATAGCTTAGTTTGGACATATAAAGGCACTTTTAATAAGATAAACATAAATGTTAAACAATTCACATTAAGCCACCATCTGGACCCCAATGGAAATTTTCATGTTTTAGATTTACATATCAGCATTTGCCATCTGGGCAGAGTCTGTTATACATTTTATGAGAAAATCTCTGACTACATTGTAAAGTTTGACAATTAACTCTTATTGCTCCTAAGCAAACATTTGCAGAAGGGTAAACAAAGGAAAGAGACCCTGTTTTCATATAACTTCCACAGACTGACTTCCGTGCTTTAAAGAAAATGCTAATCTTTTGTTTCATCCCTGTCTGGTTTATCTGACCGGCTTTGGTGGTGTTTGGAAACTAATTTACAGGTAGCATTGCTAGAGTGGAAACATCAGCAGCACAAGTGTCAGAAGAGAAACAAGCTGGTACCTGAGCACCTTCAACCCATTGTAAACTATCCCCTGGATACAGAGCACAATTGTGGGGTTTGTGCATTTACTGAAGTCATGCCTTTTGCACCATAGAGATAACACAAGCAGAATATTTCACCAGACAAGGATTTGTTTTCCTTTCCCATGATCTGTTAGCACCTAACCCCAAGAAGACAGATGATTTCACTTGCCAGCATGAGTCAATAGAAAAGCAACAGAATCAGTGGCTGTGGCATCAGCAGGGAGCTCACACCAGCATTCCACAAGGAGCAGGAAAACTTTCCTACAGCTTCCTCACAGAAAGAGACATGGCAAAGTATCCCTCAATCCTTATCTGCTTTCCAGAAAGTGAAGGGAATGAACAAAAAAGCACCTTACATTTTTGGTTTATTAAAAAAAATGTATCAGAAATGGGGCTCAAAGACCTAAGATAATGAAAAGGAGGCCATCAAGTAACAAGGCAAGTACAAGAGGAGCTGGAAGCATCTCAGCACTTCAGAAAAGCACAGTGGAATCAACAGCTGAATACCTTCCCCTCATTATCCTCTGAGGAACTGATTTTGTTCAAGTCGTTTTTAAGAATTATTTATACATAATTTAATGCTTTCAGATGATCTCTGCATCTCCATAACTACTGTTTGGTTTTCTAAATCTTTTTCAAGGTAATTTACTTAATTACAGCTTACAGTTACAGAAAAAAAGCTCTGGACACATAAGTCTCATGCTTAAGAGAAGGCACAGAAAGCAGCTAAAGTTAGCCCAACACCATAACTTATTAAAAACAATTGAGAAGAACGGGGAAAAGGGAATAACAGAAGTTACTTACACTGGAGGGCAGAAGGGTACAACAGCAATTTCAGATGTCTGAATTCAGGGTTTGGAAGTGTGACAGAACAGACAGCTGTCAAACAAAGCCTCATGACAGCAACCTGTGATTTATGAACGTACAAGGTCATATCCCCAACCGCCCTGCAGAGCTGTCTGCTGTCCCATATTCTCCACCAAGACCTTCTAAGAAACGTGGGAGGAAGCAAGGTGCTTGGATGGATGTAAGGGGGTGTCTTTTTCCTGTCTTTTGTACATGTGCCGCTTAACACTGGTGTGACTGTATTGACACTACACCAGCACGTTTTGAGACAACACCAGCCTGCTTCTCTTTCTCAATGCCCATTTGCTCTTCCTGGTCCTAAAGTCTTTGGATGCCTGAGCCACAAAACACTCTTAAAGCCCTGGCAGGCTAACTTACCTAGGAAAAGACTCAAAAGGGGTTGAAAAGCCCTAGTGATATTGCAAGAGAATTTTCAGTCCCTGTCCATATAAATAAGCCTGTTAAATGCGGTCCATGCTGACCATGCGTCTTGGGACATTCTTCTGCCCAACAGAGCCAGATGAGATAAGATCAGTTCCTGAAATGTTAAGTGTATGTATGCAAATTTCTATTTTCTCCTAACACACATCTCATATGGGACTGCACCTCCCACTGTATTCCAGCATGCTCTCTTCATAAAAGGGTACCTACCATCTAAAGAGTCTTGGTTTCCAGGGGCTGAATGGAGTCTGGACTGGTCCTGCTTCAATATACTTAAAAAAAAAATAAAAAAAATAGAAATCCCCAACCCACTGTTTCATTTGCTTGGCTTACAGAAAGCGAAATCTTAAGTCTGACATTGGTACTTATTTTCCTTGTCCAATACCTGATTTTTCCAAAGTTATCCCCTAGTACTGAGGATCAGATCTATCATGCATTGTATCTGCTCCAAATTCCCTTATTTCTGTCTTAGCCAAAAGGAAAAGACAGAGTTAGATCTAACATAGTGAACTGATGACAATGAGTTTTTCTTGAATAAACTGAATTATGTGCATATTTGAAAATGTTACACTGGCTGCTCAGAACAAGCCAAAAATGGCCATGGTTGTCACCTCACTTCTTCAAACTCAGTCCTAAAACTCTTGACAGCCCAGAGTGCTTTCTGGAACACCCATATCTAAAGCAATGAGCTGTAAATGTTTTCAGAGCTTTGCTGTTTTAGTCATAGGTTTTGTTTTTTTCCTTTTCAGTCTTAATTATATCGTGTTAATACAATTTTCACTTTTCCACAGTATATTTGGCTGGTAGTGCTGTGGTCCCTTCCACTCAAATTCTGAATCCCTCTTTCAGCTTAACAGAGCTATTGACTTGCTATTTCTTTACTCTATCTTGCATCAGCAGCATTACAAAACTATTACGTCAATAGGCACAAAAAGTTAATATGTATTCAAGTTACTATCTATTACACAAGTTGCATAATGAAATTGGGAGGCTGGCAAAAATACGGGATTGTTTTCTAAGAGTGGGTTAGTCTGTCTATTTGCTTTTGCATGATTGATACATCAACAAAATTCTGCTGTGCTGCCCCAACAAGTGAAGTGAGCAATTCTGTTGTGGCTGACTTTCTAACTGTTGTCTAATCACCATGTACTATACCACATAACTCCATTTTGAAAGGTATTCAAACAGCAGCCATCTCAGATAGACCAGCTTTTCCTGAAATGAAATACAGCTTTAATGGCTTTATTTGTGTTTGGGGGCTTTTTTTCCTGCCAAGTTAAAACTGCATCATAATAAAATAGGCTTTTATTGAATTTTGTCATTTATACAACAACAACAACAAAACCTACATCTAAACAAATAATATAAGAAAAAATATTGCTGATATTTTAACCACAGGAATACAAAAGCCTTTGTGTCCCACTTTACTTTTTATATTGAACTTACAGTAATTGAAAACAGTTACCTGTTAAATTATTATCTTCAAGCTATTCTGCTGTTCCCAGCCAAACATGTACTCTGTAGACATTGCCACAGGATACTCACTAGTTTATACACAAGAGGATTTGTTTATAATAATGGCTCAGTCATCTGGGAAACATGATCCAGTCAAATTACAGCACATTCTTTTGTCCAATGAAACAAATCAGGGAGCAAAATGAACATAGGAACAGAGAAAAGAATCTAAAAATCTGCAAATAACATTTATTATGTTGTATAAATTTTGGGTTATAACCTATTAGTCACTATTTTGATTTCACACCTTTTGGAAAAGCAGGTTTCAAACCAAACATGAAAACTGTGCGTTTGTTAGAGGGTCCATGCATTCTCCAGGATTATTCAGAATCTTTCTTGTACTACACATTTTCACTGCAGTGGCATCTTAGTGTAAAACTGCCATTTCTAGCTGTCATTGTGCTGATGGCTTGGCAAGTTCCAGGTACAGCACCAGCTGGGTCATTACAGCTGCACTACAGCCTGGATGTGGACACTGCGTGCTCTAGTACTACGGGGAGGCACATCTTGGCAACTTTCACCTCACTGATCTCACAGGCAACTTACTTTGTTGTTGTTTTTTGTGGACCAAACTACAATGGCAAGCAACGAGAGTGTCTGGGTGAGGTAGAAAGCAATGAGGTTCACCAAATGTCCTGCCAGCACATTCCCCGCAGCCCTTGCTCAGAAACACAGACATCTACTCTGTAAGGCTGCATCAGGGAAATTCCATACAAACACCTCATCAGCCAGGAGCACTATCTTGAGACTAAAAGCTTAAGACTAGGCTTGCAGGCAACAGTGTTTGCTCCAGATGTGCCCACATCTGGCAGAGTATGTAGGTATGCAGTTCCCACTGCAGTCTGTGGGGCACAGGTGTTAAATACCCTTGTGAGCCAGTCCTGCAATTAACGTGCCCTTTGCACATACATAATCCATACTGACAGTGCTGGGAATTCAGTGTCAGTGCACAGCTCTGACTAAATAAGCAGGGTCAGGGGGTTTTCTGAGTGTTCAACCTCGAATGCACATATTTAGTTTCTGCAAGGGGGGAAAAAACGAAACCCAGAAAAAAGGCCAAAAATACATTGCTATTCAACTGCTCACCACTGGGCAGTACAGAATCATAAGAGATTTGAGAAAGGGATACCCAGTGGGGCACATTTTAGCTGTGGTGGCAATATCTTTCCAAAAGAGTAATTTGTGGTTAAATGACACTGTGAACTTAATTTGATGCTATGAACAGCCTTCATTAGTGACACACTTCAGTCAATAATAATAATAATAATACCATTCAACTGTGCACTGATGACCAAAAATGCTCTCCCTAAATTTACAAAGCATCATAGAAATCATTACTTAATTTACAGGAAAGGAGTTTGTATAGCTTTTCCACTTTCTCTAGCCACACCAAAATACATGAGTTATCCTTCCATAGAATGAAGCAAGTGTAGATTTTACTCATTTCCTTAAGCACTTGTAATCCACACATTTATCTGCAAAAAGCAAGCCTCTAAAAGTCATCAGCCCCCACAAAGGCTTCAGGAAGCTCTTCCACATGAAGGTCTTGCAAAGCTAAACAACTACATCAGAAAGCTCAGTAAGGGCCAACAAGTCAGGCATCCATCTGCCAATTTATTATTTCTGTCCACAATGACAGCTTTTGCTTGAAAAAGGTAAACCCACTGAGGAAGTGAACAATAATTGGGTAGGAAACTGAAGCTTTGTCTGTGTGGTCCATTCCAGCCCTCACTTTTCAATTTATAAATTCTGAAAGCAAAAGGATCTAACTCATCTTCCAAGGCATAAACCAGACCAGGCAAATGGCTTTATACCTGTTGCCAAAGTAATGCTCAATATCTTCAAAAGAGCAACATAACTGCAGAACTCAACCATCAAACCATTTGTCCTTACATCCAAATCAAAAGCCTCCACTGTCCACCACTTTCCTTGGGGCTTCTTCCATGTCTGTCCCACAGGAGTATACAGTAGACTCATAGCCCATTTTATCAAAAATTCTCATCCCAAGTTTCATTTTGAATTTAAAATAATTCTATGGATCTGACCTTAGTGACAGTGTTTCAATATAATTTGAGGTGGTGGCTTCCATTCTTCACTTTGCCAACAAAAAGAAACTCTGAGAGACAAAAGATGTCTAGAGATGTACACACGAGTTGTCAGCTGAGCAAGAATGCCAAGAGTGGTCAATGAAGACCAGATTCCTGAAGGGGTAGATGATAAAGGATTACAAATCAAAGCAGAAAACACTCCAGGGCACTACAACATTTCACTGAGTCACAACAATTCATACTAGTTGAAGAATTAACCTCATAACATTCTGGTTCAAATACTAAAACCAACATTCAAAGCACAGTAAGAGAAGTCATTGTGTTGTAATTCTGTTACAACCTACACAGCTATAAGGCACATAAATATGATGTGCATTTCCATAGCCAAATAATTAAATTTAAATAATTTGGAAGACCAGCTGTCAGAAATCACTATTTAGATTCAAATATAAGTTCTGGTTTTCATATTATGCTGTTTACTAGCACCATTTTTGTTACTGACTTACTTCCATTTTCATCTTTAGCTATCTTAAATCCTACTTGTTTCAAAAGTTTACTCAGGTTTGTTTGATTTATTTTATAAATATCAGTGGGACAATCTTCCAGAAATTCCTCAGCTGACACAGATCTGCTCAAGACCCATCTACAGTAGAAACAAAGCCAAGCGTGAATACAATTCTGCATTATAAAACACAAAACATGTCCATACATCTCATGTCAAGCAATTCACAGCAGATTGCACCAGGGTCTACAGTACGCTTGTACCAAGGACACTTCATGACTCCATTATCTGCACAGGTGCAGACATATCAGTGACTCCTGTGATAGTGGTGAAGATAAGCATTACTATAACAAGCTGGGGTGAAATACTCCCCCTGACACATCCTGGATGACCTCTGTTGCTACAGTCTCCATGTTCTCCATCCAGCCATGAAGCGTCTGAAAGTCCTACCCATCTGAGCTGAGCTGCACCAACCTTCAGAGCCACCCACTCCTCCCTGCCATCCTCTCTTGTCCATTGTTCTGCCACCCATCTGATTGTGGAACACGTCATCTGCTCACATAACTGCACGCAATCCAACTGGAAATACCCTGATTTAGAACAAAATTCAGCCTTCTTACCCAACGCACATAACTCAAGCAAACAGTTCCCAAAGGCAGAAAGAAGAAATGAGGTGCCCACGCCCAGGCAGCCAGCTGCAGAGCAGACATTAAAACTGGCCATGTTACACGGGAGCAGGCAGCATTCCAAGTGCCAGACCTGCATCAACCATGTGCTGCCTGGGAATTCTGATGGGGAATCTCCCAATAGGGAGCCCCAGCAGCACAGGAATTGTTCCACTCTAATGACAGGAAAAAGCAGGAAGACACTAATTTTACCGCAAGGGTTCAAACAAACAAGAACCCCCAGGTTTTTTTTATCATAGCTCTTTACAGCAAAACGGTGGTGATGACCCGAGCAGGAAGCAAATCAAAGTCACAGCAACTTTTCATGTAACTCAGCTGTTGAAAAGTCACTGCTTTAACATTTTATAGGTATTAATTTTCAAACACAGCAAATAGACACACCCTTAATCATAAAACAAACCTCCTCTTATAGGCACGCTATCAACCAAGCTCCTTCTGAGTCAATTTCTCACGTATGCAAACTTTGTTTCGCAAGCTGTCTCCAGGAGTGGAATTTTTGTTATACTTACAAGAGACAGCATGTAAAAATCAATACAGCAAACAGCAATAAAACTTTGAAACTGTGAGACAGAAGTGGGGGCATGGAGGAAAAAGCTGATATCTTTACATTTCATAGCAGTACAGAAGATACTTCCTTAAAAAGTTTTAAAGTGATGGTTTCAAACTGATCTTACATAACGTGTTGCTGCAACTTCAATCTTAAAGGAACTTTCTTTCCCTTTCTCTTCTCTTTTTTAACTAGATTGCTCATAATAATACTGTAGAAGTTAGGCTAGAAGTCCAACTGCAAGACATGTACAAGGTTGGGTGGTGTCAAGTCCCTCAGCACTGCAATAGCATCAACAACAAAGACATACCTCTTGAAATAGTTTCGTTTATCTGTTAAGATAGAGAACATTAATAGTCATTTACAGTACCTTCCAAATTACTTTGCTAAACAAACACTGTTTTGTATTCCTTCCTCCCAGTATAAAGACTGCAGCTAATCAGGCCAAAATCAGAAATCTGAACTGACATGATAAACTTGAACTGTGTCCGTATTACATAAATTGCATGCACAAAAGTATATTTTCTAAGCTATACCCATACTACTAAAGCTTTGCCAATTAGTACTTGTGCTAGGGTTTAGTAATATACTACTGAGCAGCAGTTACACTCTGCTGGTAAAACAATGCTAACTTAACTTTGAGTTATTTACGTTCTTATTATCTCCTAATAGCTTTCCAAGATCTCCAAAACAGCGCATCAAAATATCTAATTATTTTAAAGTGAATTTTAAAGTGAATATTAATATATAAATTAAGAGGCAAATACAAAGCCAATGCAATGACACATAACACTGAAATATCAATGTGTCAGTTAAAGAAAACAGAGAAAATATTTCACCAAGAATTCAAAATGGCAAAAGACAGAAAACAGAAGACCCTTCATAAGATAAAGAAAAATATTCTTCTCTAAAGCAGTCAAATAATGAAATACTTTTATCCTTACTAGATGTTGTCACAGTCTGCTTGGTTACCCAAATTAATATTTAATTTAAATGTATGGTGCCAAATTAATACCTAATTTAAATGTATGCTTCTGAGAGACTTTGCTTCCATTTGAAATGGGCAGCTGGCATATGCATGTCAAAGTAAAACTAAAGTAATATTAAAACAAGATAATCTGCTGGGGAATGTATTTTTTTATTTCCTTATTTTAAAGAAAGGCAAAGAAAAATTAAGAAATATGTATCTAAAAATCACAGAAACAGAAAATAGCTGTCCCTGTGCTTGCTTCACTACTGTTCTGCACAGAGCAGTAATACTGCCCTTTTTACTTTAGAAGAGCATAAGTGCTCTAAGATAATTAAATTCTTGCTACTGCCAATAGCTTTGCTTTTCCCGCACAGAAAGCAGCTACTTTGTAGGAAAGCTAAAAGTACACACTGCCTATCTTTACCTGAAATGCATTTGGCAGTATCTGTTTCAGATAAGCTTTCTGTGGTTTTCAGCAGTTTTATCCACCACAGATAGCACTGCTGCCTCAGTTCTCACCGCTGGTTTAATTGTTTACCTTAATAAAATAAATATGCCATAAAAGTATTACAGTTGAGCAACCCTGAGCAGCATTGTAGTTCACTGTGTATCAGCTATGCTCGGATAACACAAATTCAAAGTCATGACTTCCAACTCCTCCTCCATGACTCTTCACTGGTCTATACTGAAAGATTGCAGAGGTAGCAGATGAAAGTGTTTTCTAAACCAATTAAATCAGTTTATTGCTGAAAAAGAACTAAGCCGACCAATGTGCCATATTCTTTCCCCTTCACCTAAAGCTGTAGTCTGTGGCACAAAGTCCAGCTTTGGTATTATACACTGGAGCAGAAAGCTGAACAGACTTCAAACCCTTTCAAGTTCTCTAGGAATGTGCTATATTAAAATAATAGGTTACTTAGGGATGGAATGAGATAGAGGCCAAAGCAAACTTTAACCAGGTGATTAACCTGGAGACTTCGCAGGACTTCTTGCTGGCTGCAACTCAAGCAGCAGGGGATTAATATTTAATTCATGCCAACAAGTTACTGTCTGGACTTGTACTGCACTGGCCTCAGCCCAGACAATCACTGGAAATACATCACACTTTCATGAATTAGCCTAATTTTAGAGAATGGTTTGGTCATTTTAAAGCTAATCTTTATAATTGCAAAGAGAAAAAAAACCTAAATAAGCAGTGTTCTAGATATAAAACTCAAACTAATTTCTTCTTCACAATGAATCAGATACCCAGTGTTACAGGTACGAGTACAGTTGACATCAGTTACTAGCATCTTCATCTGGACTTTATATATTTTCTCTTCCTCCCCAAAGTTTACCCATCTCTGAGCCTGCAATTGACAATTTTCATTCTCCTTATAAAGTCCTCTGCATTCCAAAAACTGTCAATGACAAACTCCAACAGCTTTTGCTGTTCTGGGTTTTCTTAGTTCTACTGAAGGAACAAACACAACAAAATTTTACAACTATGCATGAAAAACTCTAGTAAGGAATAGTATGAATTGACTTTACTTAAAACAAATACTTCACTCAGGTCCTCCCACTTCTAGTGTTCCTCAACATCACCTCACAAAGACCAACATATTCTACAAAGGCATCTGAGATTCTTTTAACAAAGTGAGTGTGCCAAGGTGCTATTGCTACGTTCATTTCAGTCAGGATCACGGAAGTAGCAGTACCTATCAAACAGGTATTTTTCTGCTTTGCAAATTTTAGGGGTAAAGAAAGCAAAAGAAATCAAAAGGGTATTCAGGTGCAACAACAGATACAATAATAATTTTCAACCATTTCCTTGTCTTTCAGGGTTATACATAAGCTACTGCATTCATATTCAGCGTGAGTGTTATACCATCTCTATTTTTTCAATTAAAAATGAAAAAGAAAAAAGAGACAGAAAGGCAAAATTTATTTTTGCCCATGAACATTAGTGAGAAGTGTACACAAACCTTCCCAACCACCCACACAGTCCTATAAAAACATCTTGAGTTCTTTAAAGCACACAAGAACATCCAGCTGCCCTCGGCTTACAATGAATGTTCTTTTTTGTTACAGTGTGGTCTCTTTCAAACATTTCCCAACAAATTTTCAAAGACAATCTCTTCTCCAACTCTGAGTACTAAAAATTAATTTCTTCAAGTCAGATAGTCAGGTTTTCTGAGACAATGAACTTGCACTTCCACCAATTTCCAGTGCAATTGTAAATTCTTGTCACATTTTAAAGACAAGCTACAGAACAGGATTCATATAATGGATATTTACACACTAACAATACACAGTTAAGTGTTCTCCTGAATGGATTGACATAATCAGCTCCTTCTAGGCTACATCCATTTCAGCCAACATACTGCATTGCATTATATCTAACACTGGCTTAACAGAAAGATATTTTGTCAGTTTTGAAGGAAAGAAAGCTCTACCAATACAGCTTGATATCAAGGTGACCCCAGAACTATTGGGAGCGTCAAGAGAAATGCATTTTTACTTAAGGAAGTGCTTGTGATACTCTCTCATCTACTTCCTGCAAACCTGTGCTCCATTTCTGTAGATAACAATATTTTCAGAAATATGGGCATTTCTGAATTTTATCCACACAGGTACTTGAATAGATATATCTACAGATATGTTGCTCAGATATTCCTATTTAATAAGGTTATTAAATCTCCTTATCAAGAAACCAAAAAAAAAACCAACAAAAAGAAAAAAAAAAAAAACCCAAACCAACAATCCAAAAATCAAAGACGTGTTGCTAGCCCTGAGTAGTGTACTTGTTTGACTTGCCTGCAGAATCTACCATCATGTGAAAATGACAGGCTATTAGAAAATAAAAAATAAACCCACTCACTTGACAATTTAATGCAGCATGTCAAGAAAAAAAAAGTATGTGTAAGTCTTCATTAAAGCCCTTTAGACTGAAGAGATCACACTAATTGAGCTGGAGGCTCTTCAGGACAGCTCCCTAGGTAGAAAAACCCCAACAGATACACTTACATGGCCACTCTCTTTGTCTACTTGGTTTTGCCAGTTGTTGCACTTAGTCTTACTTCCACTCTAGTGCAACCCACAGCTTCATTTTTTGTGTTGGAAAGGGAATTCTTTTTCCCCCCGTCACGTTGTGAGGCTCAACTTTTTATTACTGAGGATCTTGTTGAGCTTTTCTACAAGGTTACAAGCAACTGTTTCAATAACTTCAAACTCACTGAAGAGAACAGCTACTATGTTCTGCCTTCACAAATGTGATTTGACACGAGACACTTGTTCCATTGCAATCTTTTCTCTTGGATGGTCTGAGGTCTGTGTGTAATAGGCAACATTCCATTTCACCTCTGTATACAGAGGTGCATCCTATTTCCAGGCAGAGAGGTACAACAAGGGAATACTTTTTACAAGAATATTGCAGACAATAGCTCTGCTAACTGCCACAGAAGTACAGAGCTGAAAGTGGAGATTTTACATTCTGGTTAAGGAGTCTGATCAGTCCCTGCACACTCACCTTTACTGCTATGACAATTGCTACAAGGCACACAGACACTAAGAACTTGTACTGTACTTGCACTAATGCACATCCTTCCCATCTGTTGGCTTGCAAAATGGGAGGGGCTAAATGCATTTTGTGTTCCCCCTTGTTCATTTTGAGTGAACATTTTACGGTATGTACCCTTTTTTAGAGTATGTGACTTTTCCATTTAATGAATACATTTAGAACTATATGTCAAAGATGACTATAGGTTGCTATCTAAAAAACACAGTGCCTTTTCAAGCTAGGTCTGCAAGAGAAGAAACCAGCAGCTGCTGAGTTCAGATAGGAAAAGTGCAACAGGTGGCTTAGTAGAAAAGGTTTGACAAAGCAGGCAAACGAGTAACAAAAGCAAGGTTTCTGGAAGCAATGTCACAGTGGATTGGGGAAGAAGGTACAAAAGCAGGTTCACAGGAGTTGGTCTGTCAAGAGTCCCTCACGAATGAGACCAAAAATGCCTAGATAATATAAACAAAACCAAATTCACAGGGCGCTTACACAGCACAGGCCAAGACAGTGATTTTTGTTGCAGTATTTTCCAAGAAACCAAGGAGGCAAGGTGGAGGTCATGGCTGTGCTACCCAGGGCTAGAAAAACAGATGGGCCAAGCAGAGCTGTGAGCGGTCCAAGACTCAAAAGGAACTGAATCCAATGAACAGCAAAAGGTACACCAATACTGCTAAAGTGATAGTACCTGTAGGAAGCACCCACTCATATATCCTAAAGAATGGACAATGTTAAAAGAATAGAACTGTATAGCATATATTGTACCACCACACACTGGAAGAGCATCAGAACACCTGAGTCTTGATTTTGCATCATGAAAAGAATTAAAGCAACTCTAGAACAAGTTTTAAGTATTACTTCTTTAAACCTAGCATTTTGTTGATAAGGATACGTTTCCGCTTAAAAGCCTAAGAACAGCACAATTATATAAACTTATAATGGAGTTCAATTATGTTTTCAGTTATTCACTCAGCTCTTGTGCAACTAGTTTGCAACGCAACAGTACCGAAGTTCCCCAGGCTTCGAGAGAAGAGGTTCCGCAGCACATGAGTACAAACCGCAAGCACCCTGCGCCCCAGGACACTGGCCTGGCAGAGCCAGCCCGGCTCCGGCCGCTCGGTGTCGGAGCGGGGCGATTCCAGCGGCAGAGGAGCCGGGGGAACCCCGGTATGGGCAGCGCGGCGGGGCTGCTCGGGCTGCGCCTGCGAGGCTCATCCGCGCCCGAACTCGAGCCCGGGGCCAGCCCGGGACAGCGCGGGCTGGTGCGACAGCCCAGCAGCGGGCCCGGGCTGCGGCAGCGGCAAGCGGCGGTAACTCACCCGAGTGCGGGGCGGGAGCGCTCCGGCCCAACGGGGGCAGCTACTCGAGGCTGCGGCCGGCACGGGCAGCCCCTGCGGCGCCGGCACCCCCGCAGCCGCTCCCTCAGGGGCGGCTCGGCGGCTCGGCCCCTCGCCCTGCCCCGGCCGGCCCTCCCCGCGCTGCGAGGCTGCGGGCGGCGGCTGGGGCGGCCCTGGCTGACCCCGGCCCGGCCCGGCCCCGCGGAGCGCAGCGCCCGCCCCTACCGTGACTCAGCACGTTCCGGGGGGCGGGGCCGCCACACGTGCTCCGAGGGCTCGTGACGGGCGCCCCGCCCCTCGCGCCCGCCGGCCGGCAGGGCACCCGGGGGTGCGGGGCGGCGGGCAGCGCGGGCAGCGCTCTCACCTGCGCGGCGGCGGCCCGCTCGATCTCCATGCCGCGGGGCCGGGGCGCACGGCGCGGTCGGCACGGCGCAGCGGCTCCTGGCCCGGCACCGCCCGCCGCTTCTCTCGGCGCTGTTTGGGGACGGGACCGAGCCGGGACGGCGGCCGCCCCCGCGCTCCGCCCCGGCCCGGCCGCGCAGCCACTCAGCGCCCTCGGGACCCGCGGAGGCGGCGGCCTTCCCGGCAGCGGCGGCGGCCGTGCCTGGTACCTCGTCCACGCTCCTCGCTCCCGCGGCCCGGCGCTCGAGCCCTGCGGCCCGCCGGCAGCCCCAGCCCCGGGTGTGGTCGGTGAGTGGAGGAGCGGCCCGGCTCCGGGCGCGGCCCGGTGAGCTCGGCGCTGGAGCAGGGAGCACGGCCGGGAAGCCGGCGGGCAGCGCGGAGGGACGGCAGAGGCCCGGGAGCAGCCCCGTGAGGGCCGGCTGCCGCTGTCGCTGCCGCGCCGGGGAACCCGAACGAGCCACCACACCGCACCGCACATCGGGAGATTCGGGGCCGGCACGCACAAAGTGCTTGGAATTGGTAGCTCCAGTTTGGAATTGGGGCGAGGTTCCCCTCAGAGCGGCAATGTCACTAGTCCTGACACCATCTTGTCAACTCTTTGCCTTTTCCAGCTATTTATTATGCAACACGTATTAATAACACGTCACAGCCCTCAACACGTACTCCTCAGGAGTAACAAAGCACATGCCAGAGCCCTAAAAGTAAGGGGAATGCTTTAGAGCAGACAGGCCACAGGCCGGGATCCTTACTCCAGTATCACTTACCAAATATTGCAGTGTCTTATCTTAAAGCCCCTGTCGTCATATGGTAAATGGCATCACTCAGAGAGCAAGCTGAATTCCCCTTGAAAATACAAGCAGCAGCCAAATAGTTAATCTGTTCAGTGTGCTGAATACCACTTTGAAAAGGGTCTGACACTGTGTGTAGCTGGACTGACAGTACATGACAATATATACATTTCAGGTCCCTTGGTCCCTCCTTGAGCCCACTTCTGAGGCTACTTTCAATGATCTAACACAACTAAATGTTATGGAATTAGGACACTCTTACTAGACCTGATAAACGTCCCTGTTCCTTTGCAGGTGCTTTCTTTCTGTGCTTTGTAGCCAGGGTGCTGAGCTGGGTCTCGCTCAGACCCTGCTTTGGGTATCCACAGCTGCTGAGCTGTTGGTACCATTTAAATAGAGCTAGGGCAAAGATCTCATTTTCAGGTTTGCCCTTCAAGGTACAAGAGTGTGACTTTACAACATAAAAAATAGCACAAGTGTATAAATTTGATATATCTCTATAAAAGTTCTTTGCACCTTCACATTGCAGGTGCATGTCTACCCAAAGATGTTGCTTGCTGTAATTAAATGAAATTGATATCTCCCTTGGAAGGAAGAAGAACCTGTAATTTACGTAGATTTCTGATAGGCATATTTGATAACTCTACTAGATGTAGGAGAAGCACTTCCCTTACAATGAAAGTTTAGTTAAAGCACATCCATGGAGCCACTAACCACATTGTGGAGGTCTAAGCAGAAGATGTGCTGAATCAGACTTAAGTATATTGAAGCAGCTCTTACGATGCTATGGCTTTGATTCCATGGAGGTAGAATGCATGGTGACAATGAATCATTTGTAATGGAAAACAAACAGCAAAATTTAAAGTATATTCCTGCATATTATTTTTATAGTACCACTTTGTTCTGGGGTCTGAAAGTAAACCCAAGTGAATCCAACTGAAAGGACTCTTGTTGAAGATTCTGGAGACACTGAAGCAGACTGTTGGAAGTTAAAGAACCTTTTGAATGCAGGTGCTGCCAGCTCCTTGCAAATTATATTTTTATTAAGTACCAGCTTTTGACTTTTTCAGTATTATAAAAGAAACAGTAAGCAGATGACGTTAGCACAAAAGGAGCAATACATAATGTCAGTGAATGAAAAAGTGCTGTGAAGCTATAAAAGTGTCTTTTCTGTGTGCTTTGTTTAACAGAAAACAAAATAAAAGGATGTGTGAATCTTAGGCATTGGCATAGGTCGTATCATAGTGCAGAAATAGTATGCAGAGGCAAGCAGCTTGCTTGGAGCCTGGGGTGAAAAAAAAAGGCAAGGACACTTTCTGGTCAGGCCAGATAAAAGAGCATTGACTATATATTTCATTTGTGTTCCTTACTTAATTTCTTTTCTCCTTTCCTTATCTTCATCCCTTGTGCTCAAGCACAGCAGCACTTCATTTCTAATGAGAAGGCAGTCATCCAAAAATCAGCTTAATGAAAATGCTGCATCTCACTGCATTATTCCTGCTGTACACTGCTGAGGAATGAGGGAGCTTCTGAAACAAAGTACCTGCAGGACTTCTGTGATATTGTTATTTCATGTCATCAGAAAATCTGAAATACCTGGAAACACAGATTTGTTTGTGAGTTGCCCTTTACAGATTTTTGTATTGTAATGTTTTGAGGAAAATGTTTTCAATTAACATTGCATCTTTTTAATCTGGGAGTTTATTTGGGATGTACTAGCATCCCCATATAGTATCCATGGAGGAATATGGCCCCACATGTAGTGCTCTAGTCTCTGCTTGTTAAGTATGAACTTTTCACCACAAAAGAAAAATCCAAATGCTTTTCCATTTGCCGTATTCCTGTCTGTATACATTCATTCACATTATAAAAGGTACATAACCTATTCTAGATGTATTGACACTCATTATTGCAATATTACATCTATGCAAATGAGATATACAAAATTTCTCAGAAATTCAAAGCAGCTGAAGCAGTATATTCAAGAACAACTCAAGGTGGTATTTTACAAAGAGGATAAAGAACTTTTTATGACACATATGATTTTAAATGTTTCCTCATTCCTATTCTTGCATTAGACTTTTTATCAATCATAATATTTAGAAAAATACTTATTTTATTATCAGAATTCAGATATATTTTAATATTTTTAAAATAACTTATGCACATAGCATTTTATATTAATTTATATTACAATATTTATGAAACCTCATAGTGCCACCTGCTGCTGAAAAACAAACCTTTTAAAAACTTGCTTGGTTGGGTACCCTCAGATTAAAGGGCAATGGAAGAAAATATCTGTTGAAATAACAACTTTCAAACCTCTAAAAAATGTTGGAGACATGTCCTGACTTGCCAAGTCAGCTTCAGTCACTGAATTTCTGACCTTTCAACCAGTGACTATTTTGACTGAAACTCTAATGAGAAGTGACTCTGAGGATCTGGGATTTTGACTAGAAGGTTTTTTTTGATGTTACATTTTTTAATAAATAATTTTATTTTAAAATTAGTCCCTGTCATGTCCTTAGAAAAACACTGATGAAAGGAATCAGTGAAGCAAAATTTATTTTTCACTCAGTGGTAAGGAGACATGCTGTGTTTTACAGAGTTCTGCAGGAAATGTAAACCAAACACCCTGGAATTAGCATCACATGTGACAAAAGCTCTGTTCCCTTCTTACATCACAGAGTCATAAGATGGGCCAGAGATCCCTGCTTGCTAATTGGCATAAGACAGCATGTTTTCAGCCACCATGGTTGGAATGCATCTTCCCTAACCCCTAACATCTAAAAGTTAGATGAGGTTAACATACAATCTGAAGTACAGAAACTGGTCCTTTCATCTCTTCAGGGAGAAGACCCTGTCTCTAGGACTAGTGAAATAGTTACCACAGGCCTACAACCTTTGCCCACATCCCAGACATTAATTATGGGTTATGATCTCATTCCCAGGAACCATGGAAATACAGGAAGTGGTAAGATTTTGTACAAGAGTATGAGTAAGTAGAATATAGACCCTTAATCTTCCTGAGGAAAATTCAACTGTAAATTTGACTCAGAGGAGTCAGGAGCAGTTGGTCTTCGGCTGGTACTTGTCTCATCCTGTAGAATAAGCTGACATTGATATGATTTGAATGCGTGATTGTCGGAGTTTCTGTCTTGTTACGGCTTGATGACTTAACCTTGGAAATTAACTCCTTTCAAGTTGAAAAGTTCTTGAGAACAATGCATTAAAACAGATAAAACATAACACAGGGATGTTTTAGCTATTGCTGAGCAGTGCTTGCACAGTGTCAGGGCCTTCTCTGTTTCTCAGGCTGCCCCAACAGGGAGCTGGGAGGGGACACAGCTGAGACAGCTGACCCCAGCTGACCACAGGGATATTCCAGACCATATGATGTTGTGCTCAGTATATAAAGCTGAGAGAAGAAGGAATGAAAGGGCGATATTTGGACTGGTGGTGTTTCTCTTCCCAGGTCACCAATACCTATAATGAAGCTCTGCTTTCCTGGAGATGGCTGAATGCCTGCCTACCTATAAGAAGTGAATAAATTCCTTGTTTTGCTTTGTCTGGGTGTGTGGCTTTTGTTTTGCCTATTAAACTGTCTTTATCTTGGCCCACAAATTTTCCCACCTTTTGCCTTCTTATAATCTCCCCCATCCCACTGGACATAAGCGAGCAGGTGGCTGTGTGGGGCTGAGCTGCCCACTGGGGTTAGACCACGACAGTCCTTTATTGGTGACCAACTTGGAGCTCAAAGGGTTGAGATAACGACTGGTTTGAATGGAGATTGTTAGACTGAATTTATATCTTAGTGCTATTAAGCCATTAATTGCCAGGGTGCTGTGCTTGCCATAGGTCTTGCTTGCCCTGCTGTCCATTACTCTAGAGCTTGTTAGTGGCTTCTTTTCGCTCTGGCTGTTTGCTGTAGGGCTTATCATCTCACCCAGCTGTGCCTGGGAGCATTTTGATAACAGCCGTGGCCATGTGCTGGGGCTGGCCCATGGCCTGGTCATCACAGCTAAGCCAGACAGGCTGCAGCTCCAGTGGCAGCTCGAATTGAAGGGACTTGACCTGTGGATAAGTCCGTGCAGGAGCAGGACAACCTGAAGTGTGTGTGGTTGTGGATAAGAGCACGTTGGAGCAGGAGCATCTGTGGCCATGGATATGTCTATAGCACAGCAGGTGCACCCCTGACAGACTGTGGGCCCTGGATAAGGCTGTGCTGGAGGAGCAGTACCTCAAAGTGCCTTTGGCTGTGCCTAAGTCCAGGCCACGTCAGGTGTACACTGGAGCAGGTACACCCCTAAGGGACGGGAGTCTGTGGATAAGTCCACACTGGAGCACAGGCAAGGAGAGGAGTCCAAAGGGACCAGAGATGGAGACTGTAATGGGTACACCTTTAAATTTTTGTAAACTATCATCTGAGTTGCATGGTATAGAATTACTATAGCAGGAACCACTGCCAGTGGAGAGCAAGCCTTGCAAGGAGTGGTGCATGTGCAGCAGTGACCCGACCTGAGCTGGCTTTGGTACCCAGTAACTCCACACAACACAGCAGCTCTCCGGTCCTGAGTGACCACCAGAACAGATGGAACCTAATGTCATAGACTAAATTAATTCAATGGACATTTTCTGGACATTTTACAGGGAATGGTGTCTGTGAAGATATCAACGGGTGGGAAAGAGGAAGGTGGCTAATGAGGACCTATTGGATAGTATGGGACCTGAGCGTGATGTAGATGTAGAGAATAAGGTGTGGAGATTGTACTGGCTATGGCTGGGATAGAGTTAATTTTCTTCATGGTAGACTGTATGGTGCTATGTTTTGGATTTGTGATGAAAACAGTGTTGATAAAACACTAATGTTTGCACTGCTCATGTGATACAGGGAACACCTGCACTGTGACCAAGGAGGAAGGATGAGTGCTCTCACCCTTGGATAGGTATCTTGCTCATATGCAAAGTGCACGAGTTACAAGTTAATGAATTGCAAGTTATGAATTAGAGAACCTCTGAGTTAGAAACCTTATGACTAAAGTGAGGAATTAGTGAATTCATGAGCTAGACTAGTTTGTACAAAGGGGACTGAGCCCTTCTTTGTCATGTTTGTTTTTTTCCTAATGAGCTTATACTATAAAGTTTAATTTGCAATGTACATTGGCCGGTGAACTTAAATCCAAAAAGACCATGACAGACTAAGAAGTCTGTGGTCCTTCTCCCTATTACCTGTCCAAATATTTTAAAACAGAGGCAAACAGGCAGCGACTAGGGATGCTCCTCTAAAAGGAGCAGGGGAAACCCTTCATAACAATTGTATTCTGTGTACCTTGTCTACCCCACATTCTTGTTTTACTTTAAGGGCTTTGCCAAATACCTCTGGTGGCTACTCTTTTTTCCAGGGAAGTTATAGTCCACCCAGTCCTTCCCTCTTGTTTCACTTACCATGGACTATGGACTTTTAGTGTTAATGTGTGTCAGCCTAAATAATGAAAAGCAATGCACACTGCATCCCAGAAAACTAGAAAGGTTGAAAACGTGCTTCTTCCATCACAGAGAAATATGCAAACTCAAGTCACAGTCAGCAGGAAAATGAATAAGCTATTTGGTGGTACCATGTGCAACAAAATAGCATCATAAAAATGAAATTATTTAAAGTAGCATTCAAATCAAATCACGCAGTCATCATTGATTTAGTTTCCAATTATACAGAGGTAATTGTATTAACAAACTGCCTTATTCAGTTTGGTGGGAAAACAATTGAAAGTTTTAATGTCCTGGCATCTGCAAATAATAAATGATATGATCTGTGCACCCAATACAGCTAGAATCCTAATGCTTATTTTACCCAGGGAATACCACAATATCAGTACATCTGAGATGGAAGATACTTCTATGACTTTCTGGAGGCAAGACAGTTCTGGAATAAATCTAGAATAGAATAACTGTTACAGAAATCGAAGATTGAAATATGCTAAAATAGACAAAGGAACTTATTCCAGAATTAATGGCCCTGTATACATTACTATTTAAAATACAACCTCAGTCGTGTGAATAAAAACGTTTGCAGCTTGCATTGCATTGAATATAGTGGGAGGAGTTTTAAGAGTTAGTTTTGTGGCTTCAGCTGCTGAAGCCAGACTAACTCTAAACATATTACAAAGACTCTAAAGTGCATCATGGGCTTTAGAGTCAGAACCCTATGTTTGATATGCTGTTGAACTCCCTGCCATCCTCCAAGTGTTGGAATACAGTTAAGCCATGGTGATCTGGTCCAGCTCCTGCCTGCCTTTCTTTGCCTTTAAATTCTCAAGCACCCCCAGGAGCCTAGATTTTTCTCAGCTGCACACTATAATTGTTCATGGATTTTTTGTTGCACCTTCCACATCCAAAAAAAAAAAAATTTCAGAAAGTGTGAAAGTGAGAATAGTACAGAGGTCTCCTTGAGTTTTATTTTCTGATGCAAGAGATAACACAAGCCTTGGTAGGATATCTGCCCTTTCAAAGTATTTTAATATAGTAAATCTATACAAATAGAACTCTTAACAGAAACTGTCCTTAATCTACAGTCATTTCATAATCTCTTCTAGGGAATACCTTCCTTATCTTCTTAACTCCTCATTCTCTGCATCTTCTATAGCAAAAGTGTTTGCTAAACAAAGGAGACCCTAAGTTATTTACTGTTCTGATGTTCAGAGAGAATTGGTCAACCTGGCTGCTTATTTTTTCTTGCCCCTCCCCCCCCCTTTTTTTTTTGAGATTTTCCTCCTGATTGTCCCATGACATGGGACTATAAAATGTTGTTTATTCCCTCAGCCTCTCATCACACCCCACATATTCTGCTAATGCAGCAGGCAGTTCGTCCTTACCAAGTTTAAAATCAAGGCAACCTGCTGTCTCTGTTCACACTGTGTTCTGCTCTTGGAGCAGCCACACAGGTGGGATGCTGGCCCAGGGTAATGAAGACTGTATTTGACTAGGAAGCAATATCAGTCAGTGTGATCCTTAGCACTGGCCTGGACCAGTGCCTAGTTTTTATCTAAACACCTGTTAGAAACATGGGAGTTTCTAACTCTCTGGGAGTGAGTTTCTGAGAAGACAAAACCCAAGCTTGATTATCTGAATATATAAATGCAACCATCATTCTTATGCACTCTGGGGATCTGCTACCAGAGTAATTTTGTAGCTGCTCAGCAGCAGCAGCTAACAAAGCAGTGTCAGTATCTCTGGCAGCCCATGACCTACTAACCCCTTTTATCTACTTCCTATTTCTAAGTAGCTTGTTCTAGAAGAAGTCATCCACTATAGGTTCCCTTTAATCATCCTTAAAGGTTTGGACAAGTTAAACATATGCACTTATTTCCAAATAAATCTGGCCTCCAGCCAATGATTGTTTTTCTGTCTTTTTTTGCAGACTTCTCATTTTTCTTTTGTCTTTTTGACAGTGTTAGGGATACAACAGAATATTTTAGGCCTAAATGAAAAAGAAAATTACTTAACCTGATGATGTTACAGCTCTTCATGTGGAGTCCAAAATGATATTCCTCTTTTGCCTTGGCATATCCTGGGCAAACTCACATCTAGTTGCCAGGAAGAAGGACAGTTTCCCATCATTTTCTTTTCCAGTTCATACTTTTCAGGCTATTTATTCCACTGAAAGATTATTTGGATTATTTGTACACTATTTATCAATTTGCCTTATTTTAGATCAAAACTACCACTTTTGAGTGCCTCATTTCTTAGCACCCCATCTATAATTCTTCATCGGTATTTGCAGATTTTTGAGGTGTACAATTGTAAATGTCAGTAGTGTTCTGAAGTTTACTTCATTATCCTGATCAAAAAAAAAAAAAAAAAATCAGTCCTCACCCCCATCTCTCTCACACCCCAAACATCTGCTCACAGTTCAATGTATCTTCTGTCCTTGCAGCTCTGTATTGAGGTTCCCAGTATATACTGGGTTTCCAGAATACCATAAACAACATTTAAGAGGGAGAAGCCTATGTGGGAGATGGAGCAGCAGTTGGGTAGCTGGCAGAACGAGGCAGCTGGGCTGTAAGCAGCCTGAGATCTTCCCAGGGAAAGGGCTTGCTGCTGGCAGGGTGTCAGCAGCAGCCGCAGGGCAGGAGGCAGGAGACAGGACTGCATATGTGACTGGCAGAAGACTGGCGTCAAACGGTCCCAGCACGACCCACCCCAAACGATTACAATCTGCATTTGAGATTCAGCTGCAGGGCTGATAACACTGCCAGTGTTAAGAGCTAATTGTGCTTAAAGGAGTTGCCCTGCTTGTTCCTGGGAAGCCATAGAACAGCTGCTTCTACAGCCCCTGTGTTACATGAGGGCAGCCTGGTAAGGAGCCTGCAAAGCATCAGCACTGCAGCACCAGCACTGAGCTGGACACTCACCGCCTGCGGTCAGGGCAAGGGTGTCCTCAGCAACTCACAGCTTGCCCACCAAAGCCAGCTGGAATTAATTTTCCATGTTAAATCTTTGCAAAATATTATTTGAAACCTTTAAAAGAATCTACTGTGTTACATCTGCTGCATTCTCTTCAGCCATTCCTTTTATAAATCTGTCTGAACAGATCACTCAAATTTACATGGTAAGATTTTTTCATAAGACCATACTGTTTGTTGATTGTGGCCCTAGAACTTTCCAGATGTTGAGCAATCACTGTGCAATGTTTCTAGTACTACTCACTAGGAACGGAAATTATGCTTAGAAGAGACTGATGCAAAGTACCACTCCTTTTCCTCGTGAAAATTGGTGAGATGTTTTGTTAGTAGATGTTTCTCAGTTTTCCACATCTATTGTGAAGATAATTTATGCCGTAATTGCAATAAGTGTATCACATGCTCCAGAAACTATAGCAGAATGCAGCTACACTATCCCAATGCAGCAAACATAAATGATTGCCTGTATTCATTTGCAGTTCTTAATCAATTGATTAAGAATCTGATTTTCCATCAAGCTCTCAGTTTGCAAGGTCACAAAGGCTGCTTTTCTTAGTGTGCCTTGTGTGTTACATTAGCTCATAGACTGTTTTCAAGTGCAACAAGAGCTGGAGGTGTGTTGCTTGATGGAAACAAGTCCACTAAGCGTGTATGTTTTGCTTAGGTGAGCTGATAATACCAAGAAAAAAAGTAGGCCTGGAGCAACCCCCATGCTGTAATTCGAGATGTTCAGGACCCTTGCAAATCTTACTGGGTTACTATGCAAACAACAAAAATGAGAACTTTTTGGAACAAGATTTTGCTGCAGTTCACACATGCAATTGTTTTTCGCTGCTCATACAGACAGTAAGTTGGCTGTATTAGTTGGCTAGCTTTGATAAACTAAATTCCTGGGACTCTGCCTGGCTTCCTTGCAAAATCTGAAGCTGTTTTTTAGGAGATTTGGTGAGAAAACACAGCACAGTTAATTTCACTAACTTCAGCTAGCTTGCAACGGAAAGGCCTGTAGTTACCCTCAGGCTACATGAAGAACAAAAAATACAAAATAAATCACATGCTTTAATTCTAAATTAAATTATTTGATGTAATAAGAACTTCCATACCAGATAAAATCGAAATTAGTTGTCTGCCAATAGTAATTCCCAGATGTCTCTGAGGAAATTGCCCTATTCTTCAACCTCCTTTCCTCCCTCTGCAAGTATAATTGATAATTATGTAACAGCCTGACTGTAGGGGAACTTATTTTCTAACCTCAGGCTGGTGGCTGATTTATGCTCTGAACTGTGAACATTTATATCCATTATGAATTTTTATCAGGTCCAATCTAATTCCCCGCACAAACGCATGAATATGTACGTATAACCTTTTACTGAATCCTGTTAAGCACTTGGCCTTCATGATACCATTTGCCATCACGCTTCACAGGCATATTATTTTGACCTGAAATATAATGCCTTTTGCTTTCATTATGACCATCAATGTTTGCTTGGGGGATGTATCAGTGGTAGTGATAACCCCCAATACCCTTGTCCCTAGTAATTCCCTGCTCTGAACTGCTCTCAAGCCTCAGCTGGATCCAGAAGGTAACAATCTCCAGCCTGCCAACAATTCCTGCTCCATCCCTCTGAGTCCAGACCTCACTTTTTACATTATGGCTTGACAACAGGCAGAAGAATGATGCTTGCAGTAAATGAAAAGGTTAAAGTGTCTCTAGGACTACAATCATTCTGTTGCACCACAACTTCCTGAATTTGCAGGAGTCATTACATTTTAATGTCAAGAGCAAAGTTTATTTGGTGGAGAAGAAGTTGTCTTGGACTATGGGAAAGATATTAGTTTTGATTTGTGTTGGATCAGGTCAAAGAGACGCTTTTGTCAAATATGGGAGACGGAGGAGTTAATCTTGGGGTGGGCTTTTACAGCTGTATTTTATAGTGGGAAAAGGGTAGATTGTGTTTGATTTGGTGGAAATTAGTTATACATGGTAAAAGAAGGTTGGATCAGAAATTATTCTGAATAGAAAATTAAGAACTATTTTACTTAAAGGTGGAAAGTCACTGAATTCTACTGGGTTGACTACTGCCATAAAAGGAATTGTTGGGTTTTGACCACAGGCAAAAGCAGATGAGACAGGCTGTAGGGAAGATCATGCAGAAGCAGCAAGAAAAAACAGTGTTTTCCTTTCTCCTCTCCATCCTGAGACATCACTGGTGCCACCTGCATTCACAGAAATTTGAAATGCAGATAATTTCCAGGGTTGCCAGAGGGAAGGGACCTTGCAGGTCAAACCTTAAATAAGCATCTGCAATGAAGAGAAGGCAATGAGACCAACTTCAATAGTCCATGCATGAAAAAACAGGAGTTTCTGAATCCTCATAACACACTCTCAGTGAGGAACTATTATTGGGCTGGAGAAATTAATGTATGAAGAACAGGGATCTATGCAAAGCCAAAAGAGACATGTGGGGTGGTTACAAAATACAGTTGGCAGTAACTCCATACTGTGATCACAGTCAGTATTAAGCATCTGTGGACTTAGCCACAGAGCTTCAATTTTGGTATAAATTCTTTAGTTTGAGAGAGAGTGTTGAGATATGGTCTCTTGTTGGTTCACTTAATTATATAATGAACAGCTCTGAAGTTTTTATTTGGATTAAAGTTTCCCTGGAACTCAAATAATTTAGATCTGAGGTTTTGGCTCTGGTCCCTTCCCAGCTTGTACTCAATATAAATTACTCTCCTAGAACCATGACATGTTCAATTTATCCTCCATTTTAGATGGTTGAAAAGTGTATGCATAATTCTGTGCATGCCACACTTTCTGTAATCTACTGTGACAAATAGACCAAATGACTGAAACTGCTAGGTAAGACACTTTATTTTAGTCATGAACCCACACCCAGCTGTAGTTTAAATACCAGGCATTTGAATTATTTGATTTGAATCAATGCCAAATTTAATCTTATGCAAACTCAGAAAGAGAGAGGAAAAGAAGTCCTGGTATTAGCCCAGTGATTTATGCGTGGGAACATAAGGCTGTAACAAGCAGCAATTGGTCCAATTCTAACAGGAGTGGACCACCATGAAAAATCTGACAACTTTTCATTGGAGCCACTGTGACTGAGGGATTGGGAACATGGTGATACTTTCACACATAGATAATAACCACAAGAAAAGTAGACTCAGGGTCCAGGATTCCCCAAATTCCACCTTCTGTCAAAAACACTGGTCAAGCTTAGTACACCCATCTCCACACACACTGGTATGATCTCCATGGTGCAGTACAACAGAGGATAACAAGTACTCCCATTCTGGAGAGAAAAACAGAAAATAGGTGTATCACACCTGTCTGAGAGAAATATATGTATTTTCATGATCAAATTCCTAAGAACTATGTCAAATTAAGACCTGTATCCAGAAATAATAAACCTTCTTGTTGAGTTTTGATCTCCTGGGTCAACCTGACTTGCCCATTAGGGCCAGGAGTTTAGGTACAGGGAGGCAAAGTCACCAGAATATTCCCCAGGGAGAAAGCAGGACTGCCTAGAATTTTGTCAGCATTAGACATCCCACAGGGATAATTACTTTGAAGAGTATTTTATACTCTGAAATATTACTGTTTTTCTAAGGGCTCCTTTTCCTATGTAGCAAGGCCATATTTGCATAACCAAATGCTAGGAAAGGCAGCCAAAACAACTTTTTAGCTACACCTACTAATTCCAGTATTCAACTCAACCCAACCAAAGAGGTTTCTGGGTAGTGACCTTGAAAGCTTGATACTGCAGTTCTCTTTACCCACTGGTGCCCTGAGAGGCCCTGAAGGAACTTTCTCTGAAGTTACACACAGAAAGGTCCAACTCTTTGTAGCTCTTTAAGCAATTTTCTCCTCAGCCAGAGACCTATCCTCTAATTTGATGCCTCTCAGTGGAAATTTTTTTCTCTGAATTGTCATGCCAAACAATTGACTGCTTTGTTAGTTTTTTCACAGAAAGGCACCTGTTCAATTTTAGATACTGTTCAACCAGTTCCACTTCAGTGGTCTGCACTACTCCTCCGAGAGCCCTGAGCTCTCCACATATTTCAGGCTGCCAGCTCTCTTATGTGCTTTTCCCCAGCAGCCAATTTTGCTCTGAAGCTCTTACAACTGAGCCAGCTTCCATTCCTTCATAAAGGGATACCCTCTTGTTATTGCAATTGAGGAGTTCCATAAGAGGCTTTTAATGTCTCCAGAGTGTTGTTGTGTACAATAAAATCTTGAATTAAGCTTTACCTAACACTTGCTCATGCAATACTCATTTATTGGCAAATTGCATTTGTTTCTGCTGTTGACAAATACTTGCAGGTTTATTTCTAATACTGCAATTACATGACCAGATTAATATAGGCCTGAATAAAATGTTATATGCTTAGTTTGAGTAGTAGGAACATCTCCAAGCCTGAATCACTAGTATGTACACTGCCATCTTGTGTTCTGAAGTTCTAGATTATATAAAAATGCACAATATACACAGAGCTTTTCGCAAAATAGGAGTTAGCTGTATGAGTGGAAGCTGCAAGGTTATCAAAAGATGTTTACTGTAATTTCCTTCTCTTTCTTGTAAAATGTAAAATAGTCATTAAAATTGCAAATCTGACTGGTAACTCTGAATCCATCTGTTCTAAGGATCTATTCCTTTTAATTAGTAATTTGTGGATAACTCAGTAAAAAAAAAAAAAGGCTACAGAGAAAATTCGGCTACAGCCACTCTCCTTCTTTCCAGCAAAAAGTTCCAGTACGGACTCAAGGTGTAGCTCTGTTGCAAGGCTGAGCTGGTGTAGAGTTCCCAGTGCAGTTGTGTGACAAATGCTTCTCTTTTGCCAAAAGGGGGTATGATAGAAAAGAGTGAAGACTTATATTTTTAGCAGTAATCTCTCCCTTTGGAGCAACCATGGTCCGAACATAACTAGATCATCACTGAGTCTGCTCCAGTGCTCACCAGAGGACTTGGCACTTGGTTGCAAGAGGACCTAAAGTGACATGTACCTAGGAAATGAGGAAAGTGAATCTAACATCTCTGCCTCACAGTGCTTATTCAAAACTGGACTGGAAACACAAAACCAATGACATTTTGGTGGATGAAATAAGTACTGCATGCTCTTTCTCAGAAAATGATCATTCCTTCATAATGTGCTAATCAAAGCCTTTTCTTATACTTCCTATTGCTTTGACTGTATATAACAGCATTCAGCTCTGCCTTTTTATTATGTTTTTATTAATTTTAGCTTCTTTCTTTAGTCGTTTATTATTGCAAATGTGTAGGAGCACTCTCAAACACAGTTTTTAACAATGGCTCTGTTAAACCCCAAAGATTGATTCCATGCAGTTGTTGCTTGAAACAAACATAAGCAAGATAGGGAAAAGGGCGCAAAAGTCAAATACCAACCTTAGAAACACCTGGGGCAGGGTAGGAAATAGTAAAAGTATATCAAGGAAATAGGTAGAATGGCAGAGAACATTAGCAGGAGAGAGAAGCATTATTGGCCTTACTCACTCAGACATTTGCCTCAGTTAGTGGCTTTCCATGCCAGAGATTTTTCTTTCCACCTGTTTGGAATTTCTCAGCCCATTTGCACATACTTGTGTACGTGAACTTACAGTATTATTTGCCACCTCTGAAAGGCAAACACTTGTGGCACCCATTATTGTCTGAGGCAGGCAGGGCTTCTGTTGCCCAAGGTTATTTTTTTATGCCTTACATGCATAATATACCATGACACAGAGTTTAAAGAACCTCCCTTTCTTGTGACACGAGCAGTTATAATGACTTGAAAGAGCTTTTGCTTCTGTAACAATACTTTTATAATACTTTCCTCCTTTACTGTCTTCAAAAAGCAACGTGTGTCTTGTGGTCTGGTTGCGTAACCTCCTGCTCAGTAAGAGGAGAACATTAAAACTGTTTGCACAACACATTGCAGTCAGTGTTTAAGTAACGCAAAAGGCTTATTGAAAAGGGCTTTGTCATTTCAAAATCTGGACTGCTTTGTTAAGATTGTTAATGCTATTTTATTTACTTTATCTGCCCATAAGATTACTGCCAGTTTTCTTAGTTTTCTAGTGGAGAGTCATACTTCTTTACTTTATATCCTTTGCTGTGTTATTTTCCAAGAGATTTTCAGATGGAAAAATCTAATTGGCCACATATGAGGAATAATAAAACAGTAACTCCAATAGTGCTAGAAGTTATATAAATTTAAGCAGGAAACTGTTTTCTGTAATCTCTGTTCTACTGTAACCTCTGACGGGGTGTACTTTTACCTCCCTGGTGATTGAATAGCACTGGCTGTAATAATTATGGCAAAAGCAGAAGAGGGAAAACTACTGCAAACAGAGCAGGTCTGGGAGGAGAACTGATGTCTTTTGTGTCCTTAGTTCCTGGAGATGTTGGCTGACAAAGCCTGTGACTGCTCAGTCTAAGCCTCTCAAGCACTCCATGTTCCAGCTTTTGATCGTCTGCCAACAGTTGCCATACTGTGTTAGACTGCATAATGTCCTAGCAATGGATAGAAGTTTGTTGTTTCCATTCCCAGTTTGGTTTCCATGAGCTAGTTCATTTTGTCATTGTGAGACCTTCACTGACGCCAGAAGATGCCTGTCCATCAGTTGGCCCATGCTGGTAACTACCTACCAGCAGAAGTTAATGGTGGGAGACAAAATATTAGGGATAATTCTAAGCATGTGAGTTAAACCTATCTGCTCTAGATGAGTTGCTACCTGCTGCAGTACCATGTCTGAATCCTTAATGTGAACTTTGGAGAAAATACTAGTTCAAGTTTGGACTTTCACATTCCCTTCTACAAGTGCCCTCTGACCACCTAAAGTCACAGACATTAGGCAAAATTACAACCACTGTGTGCAGCTGGGTCCAGCTAAACCAGCCCTTGGGAGCATCAAAGAACACTCAGAGAAAGAACAGCATTGGGGAAGGGCAGATAGAGCTACATTGAACAAAACTTCAAAGCATTTATTTATTTTTTATCCTGTAATTAAGCTTGATATTTCTAAGCTTTTCCAGGGGTACAAAGCATACCCTTTCTGTTACTGCACTCTTTGGCACTCCTGGTAAACTACCCCACATCCCTAGACCACATGCTACATTTCCCAGAGGCCTTGCATGTACTTTATTACTTGAGGATACTTGTCTGAAGAAAAAGGAGGTCTACCACAGAGCACAAAATAACAGCCTTTCAATTTAAAGTTTCATAGGTTTTTGTTTTATGTTTTAACAAAGCTGTCTTTCCTTTAAAGTGTCCATCTGCAGAGCTATAAATGTTAGTGAGGAAGCCTCTGCTTAGGTTTATTTTCTGTCAGCAAGAGCAGTTGGCCATCTGCTGGGTAAAAGGAAGGCTGTGCTTTGGTGCATTTGGAAGCAAAGGTCACAAACAGCACATCCCAGTCCTTTGCCAATGACACATTTAGGCTGTGTCAGATCAGAAAATGTCTCATTAATCCATCCTGCTCAGCTTTCCAGATCTCCTTAGATCAGAACTCAGTATTGTGGAATTTCAAATGGCCTTCACATAGAGATACTGTCTATATCAGATGTTTGCTGTGCCCAGATGTGGTAGGTCAAATGAAAAGACGTCACCAGGTCTCAGGGTACAGCTACAGCCTCCATGTTTCAGGATAGGAGGTGGGGATGTCTGCAGCAGCTGGGGACTCCAGGACCCACTGCCAGCCCTGGCTGGGGTGTGCTGGGACCTCCTACAGATTTGCAGGGCTGAGGACACTGCAACAAAACTTGCCACAAAGGCACTAACTCAAACGAGCTCATTACAGGTCAGCACCCCAGAAGTCTGAGGGATGCTTGTGCAGCTGGGCTGCTGGCTCTGGAGTCTTGTTCCAACACTTGGTGATTTTGAAGAGTCCTGCAAGCAGAGTACAAGGTAAGATGGAGTGAGAAATGAAGGATTGACACGGAAAAAAATTGGAAGTATTTTCTTTTAAATCCAGTCAAAACATAACTGACTGAAATTTCAAGTAAGATTGACAAGGCATAAGGATCAAGTTTGCCTGGTTTAATATGGCCAAAAATGCCACACAAGTCAAGTAAGAGGCAGGAACACTTGGCAATTCTGGGATACACGGCATCACCAGGAAAACAAATCTGAGGCAAATAATTTTTCCTTTTTAATTTTAATGGCTTTTAGAAACTGGTTAGAAGCTGCAATAAAATGTATTTAGATACTATAACAAAAGTGTTTAGAAAATACTTTGCTGATATATAAATACACACTTCAGTTGATTACAAAATAATTGCTAAAAAGCTCTCTGAAGATCCAAAAGCAGTGCTTTCTGCTCTGAGAGCTGGAGAGTTTGAATGATGTACTGAGCACTAAATGAGGAATTTAAACATCTTAATGGAGGAATAAAAGAGAAAAGATCCCTAGCCATTTAAGGAAAAATTCAAACACAGAAGAAAAACTCAAATTAGGGGCTTGAGAACAGTCATTTTAGCTCTGTGTTGCTTTCCTGTGTACCAGGAGTCACCCTCTCCATTCCAGCTGAAACTTGCTATTTTAATTGGAGTAAGGCAGTTCTAATGCTCTTGGCCCAAGTTGCTTTGTACCAAGATGTCCAAGCAAGCGGACATCTTGGTCACAGCATTGTCACAGCAAGACAATTGTCCTGATAAATGTCTCAATTTTCTAACTCTCCCTCTGCTGAATTTATTATCATGATCTTATTCTTCCTTCAGTCACAAGGTTGTACTATTTTCCTGAGCTGCCCTCTTAAAACTAGTGCATACACAGGCCAGGAGGGAGTGCTCCTGCAGGGGAGCCAACACTATTATCCCAGTCTTGATGTTCCAGCAAGCTTGGGAATGATTGTCCTGAGGTTTCTCACCGAGTTGCTTTCAGCTCACAAGAGCATGAGGAATCACTCAGTACCTCTTTTTATGCCTAGTCATTAGGTATATTTACAGTAGTACTTTCTCCCTCAAAGCCTGGCACTGCTTTCTTTGCCCCCATTTTCTGTTTTACAACTGTTCCTTTGCCCCTAAACTTCCAGTACAGCAGTGCTGAGGAGCCATGAACACAAGGACAGCTTGTTTTTTCACTTCTCAACACACAAAGAACGTTGTGTTAAAGAGAAAATAAATTCTGTTTTTCTCTCATTTGAAAATGCCTACCTTCTTCAGCGACATCATTGCATGTAATGGAGCAGTAAGCTGGTCCCCTATCAAACAAAGCAAGCAGCAGAGATTAATTATCTCACAAATATTTTGGAGAATCAAGCAGTTCACCCATTTGTGCTGCTCCATTTCCCGTGTTTTCAGCTGAAAGAGCAGGCTGCTGTCTAAATTGATGGCATCCTTTTCAGCTGAGACCAGCTTAATCTATTTTGTGTTCTTCAAAAAAGGAGCTGCCTTTGTTGTCCCTTGTATGCACCACATTTCTCCATTGAAACAAAGCACTGGAGAACAGCATTGGCTTGACAGTGCCTGAGACTGGAGCCCTCAGGTCTGGCAAGGCAGCAGCACTAGGACCGTTTAAGGTGTCCTGCTGGTGCAAATTCCACAGGATAAGCTGACCCTGGCATTAACTGTATAGACTTAATTGTATATACTTAATTAAACTTCTACAAGATGAAAATCAAATATGCAGATGAATTCAAATCACATCATCATCAGGAAGGAAACAGCATTTTAAAAAGTTAAAATCAACAAATAACTGATATTTCCAAAAAGGAAAGGGAGACACACTGCCAGGCTGGCTGCTAGTGACTCTCGCTGTTCTGTCTGCTTTAGCAGTGCTTGCTTACTTATAGGTAATGATGCTTTTTAGTGGTTCCTACCCAAGAGTGTCCACTTTTCTCCAGCAGGGTCTCTCTCTCTCATCACAAAGACAGTTTAGCTGCCTGTGGAGCAGCTGCTGAACTGCTCCAGTTTACGGCCTTGCATATTCAGACAAATTGCCTCTCATTTCTCTTAATATATTGTGCTGTAATTTGAAAAATCCTGAAAACCAGCCCTTTTCACCAGCATTCTGATGTTAAAACTGTGTTTTAAAAATGGAACAGATTTGCATCTGAGCAGAAATGCTGCTTTTACTTGTTCAAATATTCTGTTCAGCTGCCTTTGACTGCCCCAGCCTAAACTATAGTTGAATCAACATTTGTTTTGTTTCACATAATGACAGAATTAGCTACATTTGTTCAAACTTCTTTGTTTTATTACCTGATTTCATTAGTCAGACTTCAGTCTGTCTCCTCCTTTTGTTTTTTCTTTCTCAGAAGGGGCAAAACTGAACAATTTACATCCAGTTCCAAGGAAAAGGAGAATGAGTTATGGAAGTTGCATGCTTCTGCCTGAAACAAAATGTAAATGATATAATACTGGCATAATGATAATTCAGCTGCCTGTAGACCATTAAATCACTCCCTTTCTGCTGTGGTTGGCCACCAGTACAACACCACATGGTGGAAGGTGATCACCGCTCGTGTTTAAGTTCCCTCTTCACAGCTCTGTGACTCTGGTTCCTCTTTCACTGACTGCAATTACTCCTTCCCATTTCTTCATTCCTTGAGGGACAGGAGAGGTACAAAAGAAACATGGTACAAGGAAACAGAATATGCTATGTTCATGGCATTGGTGGTCTCCTGCCAAAGCTTTCTGTGGCAAGCTCAAAAAAAGCCATTTCTTAAAGGTCCGTTTGCCTCCATTATCCTGCCATGTAATTGCTTAGGGTGTTCAATCTCCTCTTAGCACAGCACATGAGGAGACCACTGAATGCCTAATACCACCATGTGTGTTTGTCTACAGCCTGCCTGACTCTCATCTAATCTGTTCTCATCATCTTTGCCTGTATTCCTGAATGTCTTCATTCTGAAGCATGTCTCTCAAAATGAATTGTATTAGTCCCCTATATTTCTTCAGTACATAAAGGCAAAGCACCCCTGCTTTGGCAGTCCAGAGGGAATTTGGGCCAAACTAGAAGGCATTGCAGGAAGCTTTGGGTGAAAATACTAAGAAGGAACTGAATATCACTCAGGGCTGAAAGAAGATAATACAGGGGATGGGAGAAAGTGGCTGTTTGGGTAAGCATATCTAAAAGTATCTCAGTGCATAAACTGCGAATCAGCTGTGGGACATCAGGACTCAGCCTAACCCATTTCCCCATCAGATCTTAAATGACAGTGACAGTCTTCACTCTTAGCTGTGTGTTAAAAGATATGGATCTGATTTATAAAAGGATATGAGTGCCCGCCTGTGTCAGAACAAATGCAGATGCCTCAGATTGGTTGTATTTTGCCTTCCATTTTAACAAAGCACCTCGAAATTCAAGTGTTTGATAACATTCCCTCTTGTTATTTATAAAATCTTAACTTTCTGTTAGTAGCTACCTGAACGGGACAATTGTACTATTGTGTGGGAGATAATTATCAAGTAATATGATATGATATAAGAATTATTGAGACAGGCTTAATGTAAGATTAATCTAAGCTGTTTTGACATCTAGTTCCCTGAAGATCACAAAAACCTATTGTTCTAAGCAAGGGAAAATTGTTTCCCAGGAAAATTGATCAAACCAATGGCACAATGTGAAGGGAACCTCAGAAGTAGAATCAAACACCTCAGTCAAATACAACACACACAGGTGTGTTTTGACTGTTTTAAAGAGTCACATAACTATTCGTCAGCTTCCATTTGGGAACAGTTTTTGCATGGTCTATTCATGTAGTATTCTCTGCCTGTCCCAAACATGATGTTTACATAATTACATCGCTTAATTGTGTGTCAGTTGTTGCATACCTTGGTATTCCACAGAGCATACTTAGGAATTGTCTTAAAATGTAATAAACACTAGAAGAAATAGTTCCTGCTCTTTAAACCCTGAGGAAGGACTTGCAATAGCTGATTTGTTTCTTAAGTTGCCTTACCTTGATCTAGGAAAGGGTTTTTGTGAGTCAGCTACAAAAGTTAAGTGTTACAGTTTTAATTGAAATATGTCAAACATTTCTGCCAGGTTATCTGATACATGTCCCTATTGCAGCAATAAAGGACTCTGTATGAGATTCAGTCAAAAACTGTACAAATACACTAGGCTTTTCATCAGCACCTTTTTCATATTTTAATTAAGCAAGTAAAAATCCAACTGACTTGAACTGCATTCAAGCACAATCAGCCCTCTTCATACCCTTGTATTTAGCCTCCTCCTGAGATGCTAATCTCACCCAGAAATTGTAGAGCTCTTGTCATACTTATAATCTTCTCAAAAGGATATACAAGGATTGAGTTTCTAAGAAAAACACAACATTCTCTTCCGCAATACAGTTCATGTGTTATGTACCCTTAGGAGTAACAAAAAATATTAGAGCCAATATGTCTAGGGACATAAACAAGGCAAATACAGAATTAAGCAAATGTCATTATTAGGTAATTCCTTCTTTCTCCTCTAAATTCTGAGAAATTGCAGCAGACTGGGAGAATTTTAAAGTAAAAAATTTAGTACATCAAACTGCAGGATTAGACTGGATTATTTAGCAAAATTCTGTAATATAATCTATCTTCCAGTATGGAGAACTGAGAATAGTCATGAGATGAAGTCACCAAGACAAAATGCAGGTATACAGGAGTTGCAACAGCCAGGAAAGTGTAGAGGCAAATAGTTTCCACAGAAGCTCCCTTGTCATTCTGGGCAGCTACATTTCACCTTAACTGACAGCTCCCTGAAAAAAGGGTAAGCAGAGAAAGTCTTAGGGCAGTAAAAAAGAGTGTGCACTTGAGCTCCTCTGTGATATGCACCTTGAAAGCTGTCTGTAAATGTCAATAATGCCTCATTTCACCGACCAAGCCATATGTGGTAACTGTGTTTGGTTTTACAGAATTGCCTTGAAAAGTAAATATGAAAGCTTTTTCTCTTGACAAGCTTTCAACATACACTGTGGAAGAGTTGAAACTGAGCAGGGCTATACATCTCTATGCAGAGTTTTCTATGAAGCTTGTCTCTCTTCCCTTAGCTATCTGGATGCAGCAGGACTTAGAACATTACAGCAGAATGAAGAAGGTGAAATGAGTTCACTGGGCACCTGCAAAATATGTACACTGATAAACACACCTGTCACTACTGCCACCAGTGACAGAACACAACTGGTTTGACTACCAGAAGTAATCAGAAGAAAAAGAAATGCATCTCATTCAGTTTGCAGAGGCCAGCCTCGAATTGAGGGATGCACAAACTTGTCTGTGCATACAGCTAGAAATTTAGCAAGTATTGCTCTTTCATGCAAAATGTGGTGTGCAGAAAATTCAGGTCTGGAGTTATTAAGTACATAGATAGTAACAACATATCGCTAATAACTCTGCCTTGGAGCACCAGTGGAAGGCTTAGTGAAGTCACAGCAGTTTCACAGAGGGGTCTATATGCATTTTTAAATATACTATGGACAAGGACTTAGTACTTGATTCCCAGTGATCATCCCTTGTTCAGATACAGACTTAAAATTAAGTCCTAGCATTTCCAAGCTTTCAGGTCATCTTGTTGATTGAAAGCTGAAATAGTTGAGCTTCCCCTATACTTTCTGTCTTTAACAGGCGAGTTGACCACCATGTACAAAATCATCTGCATTTTTTGTACATTTAAAGAGAGGACATACTGCCACTAACGTTTTCCATATGAAAAAGGTCAGCTTCTGGTTGGAGATCCCTAGATTGGAGGTTTCATTCATGGCCCATGCTGTCTCTTATCCTTTTCCCCCTACCATCACTCCTATCCTTGTGTAACCTTTCAAATCCAGGCTGCTCATTGCCAGTGGCTGGAGGTCCTGCAGGCTGTTCCCTAGCCCTAAGCTCTGAGACCTCGGCCTTTCCTCTTCTGTGGCACTGAGGCCCACAAGGTGAGCTCACAGTGCCATAAGCTGGTAGTGAATGGATGGATGGATGGATCCATGGATGGATGCAGTGCCTTTTCCCAGGGGCTTTGCTGAAGTTAGAAAAGTGGCACAACGCCTAAGCAGGTCTTAGAGAAAGTGGCTACTTCAGGAAAACTTCCTGGCCCATTCAATATCAACAAAACTCCTCCCAGAGCATGAATTAGTTGGTGTTGAATGACATGTTCATGAATGTGTGTAGGCTTGCTTTTTATTTTTTTTTCCACTGGTGAAAAAATGACTAATCCAGAGGTTATCTCAAGGGCTTATGCCTTTCCCCCCCTTTTATTGCCTCACCAGCTTCTTCTGAGTCCATGATTCAGCTGTGGATGTCCCACACCCATCCTATACCGAGGGCAGCCAAAACCCCACCTCTTCTGTAGGTGGTGTCTTTTTGTTCAGGGGTACAGAACAAAAACGTGTTCTAATACATTAGTGTCAATCACATCTTAATAGCAGTAGGACTGGAGAACGCAAGAACATCTGAATCACACCTTATTCAATAGGTGTTTCCTTCTGTTTAAAACTTGCAAGTAGCCCCATGAAATGAAGAGTCTTGAAAAAATCAGCTTATACTTTTTCCTTTTTCTAGAAAGCAAAGGCTTCCTAATGTCTATTTTCTCAATACCTAGTATTATATAATGTTCTTCTGTTGCCTTCAGAAGCAGTGAGGTGAATTAAGAATTGTAGCTTAAAACTATGTTACTTTAAAATGAAAAATAAACCAAAAAAATCCCACAACATTTTTCTGCTATTTTGTCAGTAAAGGAATAGCACAGACATGTACTACAGCATTGCAATTCCTGCCAGTATTGGGAACTTTCTTGTGTTTTTATTAAAATTCTTTGAAATGTTTCAAAATTCTGGCTACAGTTTAGGTTGAACAGTATACTTTACCTTCTCCCACAGATGTTTGTACAGTTGCTATTTCCCATCGATTAATTTTCTGCATCTGATACCTACATCTCAGGAGCTCTCATGCTATCTTAGGTGATTCTCTACAACCTGTTGCAGAGCCCCATTCAAGGCAAGAACATTTATCAGCAGAGTCTTTTCTTTCTACAGCCTGTGTACAGATTGTCTAAGAGTGTAGTGTTTGTCCTGAGTAGCATGTTCCCTCCATGGTCTCCACTGTGTAACAGAACTCTGAGACACCTCATTATGAGGACCTCTATGAAAGTTTAAAGTACTTTGGCAACTTTATTTTGTATTACACCATAAACTGGTGTAATTTAAAACTATGCTTTTTGAAAATGTCAATGTGCAGAATTCTGGAAATGCATGTCTTTGATGTCATGAGGTGTCACATTGAGCTGGCATCTCACTTATGCTTGCAGATGCACTTGGTTTTGTGGGAAGGACAGCTCATGGAATGGCAAAGGCTGCTGCTTTACCTCAGCAATGATTAGAGTACTTCCAACTGCTGCATTGTAGATCTGCTGGTATTTTTACTGGTATAAGTTCTCTTTGGTGTCACAACATATTACTTTCAAAATCATGTTTCCTAAGTTTTCTTCTCAGCACTCCTACTTATGAGAATGAATTATATCATTAAACTAGATATATTTTTTGGAAAATATGCCAGTGGTTCTCTTCAGGCAAATGAGAAACAGTGACCTCACAATCTGACAGCACATTATGTTATTGCTGCTTTTTATGAAGACTGCCATGCTTCCAAGGGAGGCAGGGATTGCATGCAGAGCACTGGTAGGACCTTAGCATTCTGACTGTAAGAAAAGACCCCTCTTGCACAAAACCAAGGTGTGGCTTAGCTATTCCTCTGCTTTGCATAAGACCAGGCTCTCAATAGTTTCCAAACTATACTACCATGTCTCTACTATCCCCAGTTAAATCTCTGTCAACACACATACTTAAAAATTAATTTGGAACTTTTGTGAGTAGTAGGTTGTGAGGTGGTAACAAGTATTGGTTATCAGATACTAGCTGAGGTCAATTTTTCACTGGGAGCCTCTATGATTTGGATCAAATAAATGACCAGTCCTTACAAGTGACTGTGATACAAAGAAACATTCCAGGAAAATCTGAAGCCTTCTACAGTGGATTTAGCATCTCTTTGCCAGCGTTCAGCAATGTGGAAAGTTTTAGATAACTGTGGCTGAAAGTCCCTCCAGCTACATCCATAACCTCAGTTAACAGTGTGAATGGAAATTCAGTCGGGACCCGTGTTTGTTCCCTACCGACTGCCTCTGCAGCAGTAGACAGCTAAATGTGGATATGCATGAGTTAATCCAGAAACTGGTATACAAATTATTCACTGGGGAGAAATTTAACTCCATAACCAAACTATCAAACTGCCAGAACAGCTGTTTATGTTGTAGTAATACCAGAAACCTAACTTAAGGCTGAGATCCCATTGCAACTAGTGCAATCACTGCCCCAGGAAAACTGCAGACTATTTTCTAGTCAAAGTACACAAAGGGCATAAAATCAATTAACAATGGCGAGAATAAAAGGAAAACAAATAGTATTAACACCTGAGTGGCTTTTATGTACTGCTTCTCATCATCAGGCCTTACTGGGGTTGGTCCTATACTGTCACATAGACCAGTGTGTTTATCTTCAGACCACTCTCTCTAGGGAAATACTGTTATCCTTAGTTTATATATGGGGAGCTATGACTCAAAGAAGCACCAATATTTCATGTGAGGTAAGGAACTGAACCCAAGTCTTACTGCTTGTGTAGTACCTACTGCTCCCTCGAGAACTTCCTGCAAATTGCTTAGTTAATGGAAAAGTATCATGTTGAAGTATCATGGGAGAAATAGGTCCCTGAAAGGGTTCGAAAGAGGGTTAAGAGTTTTATGAATTTTCATGGGATTTTATTTCATATGTATACCAAACATCTGAGGAAGGAATGAAAAAATAAATCAACGTGAAACAAAATGATATTATGAAAGCATCAGTCATCACATAGATACCAGCAATCCACTTTAGGACTTCCAAAAAGCTGGTTGGTAGGAGCCAGTGGCAAAAGCTGATCATGAAAGTAGGTCCTGTGTGACAAGTGAGCAGGCTTCAGCGGTATGAGATACTTCATGTCACAGAAGAAACGCTGGAATTAATCTGAGCAGGTCATCTAGCCCATCACCTTGCCCTGAGCAGAACTGCTTATAATGATATGTCTGATAGATGTATGTTGTCTGTTCTTAATGCTGTCTAATGAAGGTGACTTTGTTCTCTACTTAGACAGACTACAACAGTTTTTCATTTTCACTGCCATTAGAAAGTAGTCTAATGCTAGTACTGAAGTTATATCTTGCAGTCTGAGCTCATTACTTCTCACCAACCTAGCTGGGACACGAAGGACAGATTGCTTCTTTTCACTTCATAGCAGTCTTTTACATACTTGAAGACTGATAACCTAGCTCCCTTAGTCTTTTGTAAAGGACTTGGTTTGTTCAGCCTTTTTTCATTCCCCGATGGAAACACCCCCCCTACCCCCCATCATCTGTTCTACTTTAAATTTTTTCCAGTTTCCATATCTTTTCCTGAGTGGAAATCTAAAGCATTCCGGTGCATCAAAGCAAATTCGTAGTAGCAGAAAGCACCTGGGGTTGGCATCAAATCTAAAAAAATCAAATCTAAAATCCCAGTTCCTCTCCCTCTTCAAAGTGATGCCAGGAGATCAATCCCAGATGTTACCACAGGGCTCAAATACGGTCAGGATGGACAGTTTTTGCAAGGATTGTCCCAGTGATGGCTATCCCAGATACAGAAGGGGTACAGCTCAGCATCACCAGGCCTTGTGTCCCCATCAACAGCGATGATACAATCTGTAACTCCTGCCGGATTATCTGCCACCTCACCGACCTATTTCTTAACTAACCCGCCTATGCTATTGCCATTAATTAGCATTTCATCACTAACTTAGGCAATCCTCATCTCTGAAGGACACCTTTGTCCTCTCACAAGTTTGTTCAGCGATCCAGAGGGGCCGTAATTACAGCCCCAGATGCGAGAGACCTTTAACAAACGCCTTTTCTCTCTCTCCGTCTCTCCGGTTTGCCCACCGAGCCCTGCCCTGCCGAGGCGGGAGGCTCCGGCACCCCGCGCACACCCGGTGGGGCCGGGCGAGCGGCGGAACAGCAGGGAACGGCGGCGAGCGGGGAACGGCGGCGAGCAGGGGAACACCGGCGAGCAGGGGAACGGCGGCGAGCAGGGGACCAGCGGCGAGCAGGGGAACGGCGGCGAGCAGGGGAGCGGCAGAGAGCAGGGGAACGGCGGCGAGCAGTGGAGCGGCGGCGAGCAGGGGAGCGGCAGAGAGCGGCCGCGGGCTGCGGGGGGCGGGCAGAGCGCCGGGCGGTGCCTTCCGCCCGCGCGCCCTCTCACCCGGCGGCGGTCGCGGCACAACACGGAAGCGATGGCGGCCGCGGCCGGCGAGGCAGCGGGAGGCGGCGGCGGCTCCCCGTCCTCCGCCCGGCGGCGGCTGCGCATCATCTCCGGGCACCTGCGGGGCTCGCCGCGGGCCCCGGGGCGGGGAGCGCTCTCTCCGAGCCCCTGCAAGGCGCAGGGCGGCTCCGCCGGGCCGGCCTCCGGCTCCATCCCGAAGAAGCGGTGGGTGCGGGCGGGGGTCCCGGAGCCGGGCCGGGCGGTGCCCGCAGCGTGGGGCCGTGGGTGCGGGCCGGGGCCGGGGCTGCCCGCGCTGCCCACGGCGCTCTGCTCCGGCCGGGGCCGGGCGCGGGCCGGCGGGGCCCGGGGAGGCCCGTGAGGGCTGTGCGCGGGGAGCGGGGCTCGGCGGGGCGGGAAGGAGCGGCGGGACGGGCGTGAGGCACATCCCAGTGCTGGAGCGACTCACCGCTGTAGGGACTGCAGGAAACCGAGGGAGGGTGGTGTTCAGCCTCTTACCTGTTTCTGTAGCCAGTGGGATGGTGTTAAAATGGAAAGTCGTTCATGGTCACCTTAACACATCATCAATGTGACGGAGAAGTTTTGTTTGTGTAAAATACTTAGAGGCTGCTCTGATGAGGAGTGCAGCACGTGTGAAGAGCCAGGTGTCTGGGGGAGAGTGTTTGGGCTGAGTCCTCCCTCCCCTGTGCACAGAAACCTTCAGCTGATGTGAATGCTGGCAAAGTGTGTTCATTCGTTAGGATCTAACAAAACTTTCTTAGAAATGAATAATTTTAGAGATATGAACCAAACAGTCAAATTCTCTAGTTTAATGTTGTTTCACTGGCTCCTGGAATTTTTTTTCTACTAGATTTTTTTTAAATCCCATTATTATAATACCTTTATGTAGTTTCATGTAACTTATTATCACAAGACCCCCTTTCTGCTGGCGTGGACTTGTATTAGTTTTGTGACTTTCTTTTATTGTTCCCCCTTTTTCAGATTTTCTATATGTATATTGGCTTGCTTTCTTACAAGAGCGTTTTAAGGCTTAGGTTGTAGACAACCTCCTGCTGTCTCTGGAGCTGTGGACAGGGACTAGGATGTTAGTGCGTGGGGGCAGTCCAGAGGCAGAGTGGGTAAGCAGTGAATAGAAGAGCTGTTCCTCCTTTGAGGAAAATCCATTCAGCCCGTGCTTTGCTCTCAACCTTTTCAAAAAGAGAGCAAGGAACAGCCCAGATTCTTCTATCAGCAATATGTGGCCCGTGGTCACAAGCTGAACTTGCCTGCTTTGGGAGGATTGGCATGTCATGCTCGTGCAGACAAATGTGAACAACTTTGAAAACTTCTAGTTCTCACTGAGGGGAATTTGATGCTCGTGTAGATGTGTCAAGCAGTGCTGCTCACTGGGGCAAATGGGTCGTTCTGAAGTTGTTGCCTTCTGTATTGAGTTTTTCTTTGATTTGAATTTAGGAAGAAATCACTGTTTCTGAAAAGATACTAGTTCAGCTAGTTTGCAGGGATTTATTTTAAATGGATTGTTGTGTAATTTCTACAGCCAGTTCCTGCATCCATGAAGAGCAGGAGAAACAAACTTTTGTGAAGATGCACGTGACCTGAAAGGTAGCTTCTTCCTCCATGGAAACACAGGCTTAGGGAACTTAACACCTGTCCTTCTCCAAGTTATTGGTGTTGCTTTCCCCAGTACGATTTTCTATGGGATCATAATGGATTACTATTTTTACTCTAAATAACTTGATCTGGACTCAGAATAAAAATTTGCAGTGGGGATGTAAGGGAGCTGCTGGAAAGCTTGTTCTGCACCATCGGTACAGCTTTGTTGCTGAACTTAGAGCCCATCTTTTTTGTATGTGTAGAAGCAAAAAGGGAGCTTTCTCTCTCTCTTCAGGTTCTGTCTGAACATCTGAGATATGGTTGAAACATGCTTAAGATGTTGCATGTGAAAATTATGATACTTCAGTATAGTTAGGATATAATTAGGAAATTAGGATATTGGTTGAGCTTGTGTTTGAGGACAATACCCAGGTTTTGGAGTGATGGAGGAGAAAGACAGTTCTGTTGCCTACACTGATTTGGAGGGGGCAAGTGATGAATGCCTGAGTCTTGTTCTGGTCACTCCCAGCTAATCTGGAGCTGATTTTTATTTATGAGACCAAGAAGGTTGATGGGAAAATCTAGTAAAAATAACTGGCCTAGAGATAGTGAATGCCTTTTATCAGCAGTATTAGGACAATCCAAACCTGGATGTTGTTTTCTTGTAGTCTGTTGAATACTGATTCAGCTCTTCTGCCTCTGTTGAGCTGTTACTTTAATTTTTCCTGACAAAGCTGTAGCCAAAAGTACCTTAAGCAAATTTTTGTTCTTTACACCTGTTGCATCTTTCCTGTAGTGTTTGAAATAGTGGCAAAACTGTAGACATTACTTTAGCAGATTTAGGTGCACTCTCCTCATGTTGCATTTCTTCTGCAAAGTAGATGGCTTTCTTTGATGAAAAAAACCCTTCGTAGTACTTCAGGTCTGAGATCACAGAAATTTTTTTCTGGCTGCTTTTCTAAAAGTCAGCGGCCTCTAGAAACATGGCTTTCTTGTTAATAGTTCAAAGACGAAACTGTTAAAGATCTTATCCAGACATTATTTCTCACCAGTGAGGGGAGGATGGACAGTGTGTGGTATTGACTGAAAGTCTGTGGGTCTCATCCAACTGCCCTTGTTTCTAAATAAAAATGTCTCTGAAGACAGAACAATGCATTTGCATATTGATGTGCTTAAGGATTGTAGTGCACTTTCTGCTTTTTCAAATTATGGTTATTGAGATATTGAAGAAAATTCCTCAAAAGACAAGCAACTATCTACTTGTCTGAGTATCCTCTTGAGGGAAATCTTAGGTACTGTAAGAGTAGAGAGATGTTATTTCTTAGTGGCATTCCTAGCTTGAATGTAATATTTTAATTGCGTGTTGCAGTGAAAGATGGGAATCATAGTTACACAATGTGTGTTGGAGCCTTAACAGGATGATAGGCATGCTGAAAAACTTGGTAAAAAAATTGAGCTGGAAAATAACTCTTCCTTGAAATTGCTTTTCCTGTTCTTTTATGTTTTGCTACTAACTTTTGTGGACTGGTTATTAGTAAGCTCACTTTGCTGGTGAGGCTTGAGTTAAAAACTTACTTTATCTTCAGAATAGCTGTATGTACGTGAAGTGTTCAGCTTGTACTGCTTTGGAAGCAGTCAGGTGCTACAACTTTCTAGAGGAGAGTTTTACCAGAGTAACTGCTAGGTGTGCTAGAAAGGAAGAGTGTCTCAGAGATGGAGCATGCACTGATGTTGATCTCATCAAAGTGGTTTGTATTATAACTTATTCAAATAAAACTTTTTAAAAATGTGGTCTTTGCTAAAAGGGATAATTAATTTAGTTTAACTAAATGTTGACTCAGTAGCTTGTAAACTTAAAATTTATTCTGTCCCAGAGCAAAAGAAAGCAGGACAGGATCTCCTGATTATCCTATCTGTGGAGAAGCTGCTTTGCTAGGGGATGAAGAGAGGCTTGTGAATGTCTTTTAATTATTATGGGCATATTGTTATACAGGGTAAACTGAGTGTGTAGCCAGCTGACTGCCTGTGTGGAGTTCACAGGCAGCTTGTTCAGGGTAATGTGGTAATGTTTCCATACCTTCATATAGATGCTTGCAACTCTTGCTGTGGTTGCTGCTAATGATTATGACTTTTTTATGCAGCAACATGAATTAACTCCTAAAGAATTGTTGCTACTTGAATATAATGTGTCTTCAGAGAGGCCTTGTATCTTACCCCCAATACTCAGAGCAATCTTTATAATAAAGACTTAATCCTTTAGAGAAGAGTGTTTAAGCAACATGTGGTGCTTAGCTGTATCCTGGTGTAGCTGACTTCTGAGCTTAAGGTGGTGAAAACTTAGGGTGAAGAAGGAAAGGGCTGGTGCCACTACACCAGTGTTAAGAAATCAGAAGAGTAAGAGCCTGTTGCATTGGAGAAGGTGTGGCAGTTCACAGGAGGTTCTGTGATTGCATCAAAGCAATTAATTGTTGGTCAAAGTTAATACTTGAAATAGAGGAACACATTGAGAAGATTCTCTCATGGAAACATTAACATGATAAAAAAGTGCCATAATCTGATGGTTCAAGTGACTTCATCTGCAACAGCAATTCCTAACGTGTAGCTCCAAGTAGTTGCATGTCAGGAAGATGAAATATAGGAAACGTATAAAGGAAACCTATGAACATAGGAAACCTATACTTAAAAGAATTTAAGTAATACAATAAGTAATGCAATATTGCATAGATCATTTGATACAAAGTAAGCCAAACTGGATATATTCCTTAGCTAAATTTTATTAGAAAAAAACCCTAGATAAAAGTGTGAAGTGTTTAATATGTGAAGCTCAATATGGATTATTATATGAAAGCAAGTAGCAGTTTATGGCAAAAACTGAAAGATATTGTAGATCAGCTGCTTGATATCTACTGGGATCTGAACTGTTATGTACAAGAAAATGAATGTGTTTATTTAAACTTGATGTGTTTATTTAAACTGAATACAATTAGAATAATCTGATAATGCAATAGACTAAAGTAATTACTTGGACTAGAAGCTTCTTTGAGCTGAAGTAAGGTAAGGAGATCAGTAGTGTAACAGATTGCAAGTCAACTAGACTTTCCTGAAGTGTTACTGTACCTCTTTGTAGAAAATAAACCATGTAGAGTATTAAAAATCAATTGCAGGTTGAATGTGATGGACAAGCATAATAACACTGTGGTGTGGTTATAGCCAAACCTGGGCTGTTTTTTGCATGTCTTCAGGGTTAATGGTGTAGGCCAGAAAGTTTCCTTGAGCAATTATCTCATGTATTTGCTAGAGAGTATGCTAAAAGATTCTGTATGGAATGGGTAAAATGGTTTGTCCAGGAGCTGAACCTACTTTGCTTGCGCAGATAAACAGCAGACCATTGATTCCTTCATTAAGTTATTTCTTTTAAGATAGCGAAGCAGGTTTCCTGATTTTGCAAGCTTTCAGAAAATACTTCCCAAAAATACTGATCTCTTTGTGCTGTTTCATTTACTGCCTGGAAATAGCTGTGTGTGCATTTTGTAGTAGAGCAGTCTCTTCAAAGATAAAAGTGAAACTGGTGTCAGCTGAAGTAGTAGGTGGAATAGAGAGCTTCTAGTAAAGTATTCTGTTGCATAAGAATCATCATTTGGCCAAGTGTACACTGAGAAGAATGATTATAATATCTTGGCTTTCCTCGATCTTTAATTCACCTTAATTGACTTATTTACCATGGAAGAGCACTAGAGAAACAGTAATTTCCTCATTCCTTCGGGCTTTGTTTATTACAATGTGATGAAATTAAGAGTAATGAAATAGTCAAGGCTAAGGATGTCTGTAAGGAAAGTGAACACTTGTTTCATCAGAATAGTTTAAAGAAAAGCACTTAGCTTTTGGGTATCTAAACCCTTGACATCTTATGCCTAAAATCTGGTTGTCTGCATTTGCTGCTTATTGTAGATTTAAACTGTAAATACAAGCCCAGGTTTGTGTTGTCATAGCAGATATTCAGCAAACAGAATAGCAACAGAATCGGTGGATGTGTAGCTTCAGGGGCTTAGCTGAAAGTGTAAGTTTAGGTTATAGAACATGTTATTTGACTTCACAAATGACACAACCTGAATGTGGCTAAGGTTATAAAACATGTTATTTGACTTCAGACTTGAGAACAATTATATTAGGTTTGCTTCAGGGAAGATCTTCCAAGAGGGAAAAAGTGTAAGAATGACAATCACTGCAGATAACTCTCTGCCTGCAGCATGGCATTCCACTACAGATAAGTGATGCTTTCACAAAGGGGTTCCTGAAGCAGTTCCTTGGGCTACATGTTCTTTCTTTATTTCCGGCACCTGATACTAATTTACTGCTGGCTTCAGAAGCACTCTGTAGTGTTGCTTACTCGGTTGAGAAGTGTGACTGTATAATCTGTACGGAGAGACTGCTCCAGGGTAGAGGGAGAGTGATCTTCTGGTACCACCTGTGAAAAGGGTTCTGAATTTCCAGCTGGTGAGCTGGATTGGTAACCCAAAGTCCAGCTGAGGTAGGCTCTGAGGAGTTGTTCTTTGGGTAATGTCTTCTTGTAACACCTTACCACCACAATACTGCCTCAGTATTACTGCACCCATGCACTGAGTTTTGCAGGAACTCTACAACTTGCAAGACTCTTGCATTAGGCAAATACTGGTGCTTAAGCATGTGTGGTAGCCCTTAAAACTGCCTCTTAAAACTAATTTCCAAGAATCTGCTGGTTCTTCCATTGTGCAGCAGAAGTGCCTGCGAGTATTTAATGCTGAGCATCCATTGGTGATTGAACTGAAAATGTCAGTGGTTATTGTGAGGAAACTGATGGCAGCATCTTGGCTTTGCTCCACTTGAGTCATGTTTATCCAGCTGGGTTGAACTGCATATTCATCTTGCTTCTCCAGAGAAACCTTGGGTATATGTGGGAGACCCTGTGCTTATCCTTCAGCTTCCTAGGAGAGAGAAGAAAACTTTTTCATCCGGTCACTGTGCTGGTCATTAAAGCCTGAGATTTGAATAGTGCTGGCAGGTACAGTTTTGTTGAAATAGTGTAGTCCAAAGGCCTCTGCCTGCCCAGCTGAGTGACTGGATGCTTCAGGAGCTCTAGTTCAGCTGGTGGGCCAGGGGCCACCCTCCTGCCCCCCTGACTGTAAAATTCTTACTCATTGAGTCAAACTGGTATTTCAGTGTTGGGCATTGTCATGAAAGTGGGATATTTAAATTCACTTAAACTAGTCACACTGTCTTAATTGTCACTGCTTCCATGGTAACTTGTTTTCTTTCAGGTTTTCTTCTTCAGGCAATATAATTTCATGTGTGTAATGTATAAACATTATACACATTGAAAACCTTAAGCAAGATTTGACTTATACTAGTTCATACATTTCAGTAGTGCATTTCTATCTTTTAAGTCAGAAGGCGAGAAAGAACTGGTCGTTTTCTACTATTTCTGGCTAAAATATTCCATGTTTCTGTCAAAAACGAGATAGCTAATGAGCTTGATATTTTGTTGAAGCCAATATACTGAATAGAAAAGGTTGTCTTTAAATAAGACACTTTGGGTAGAATACTGAAAAACATTTAGTTTAAAGTGAGAATAATATCAAATGTTGGTGAGAATCTTGGCTATATATGTGTTGCTGTTGAGCAGCTAGCAGAGTAATGAATGCATCGGTTCTCAGTGGCAAGAAGGAATGACCTTTATTGTTTTGATTTCATCACATTTATAGAGTTCTCAAAAGTCACCCAGATTGGTCAGTCAGAAGCCTTTCCCCAGGCCTGATTGGCCAGGCCTGCACTGCCCAAGTTCTGGGACACTGTTCCAAAACATCCAAACTTTATCTTTATTTACAAAACACAAGAAAACCTCTCATGGGAAAAACTGTGCTAGCCACATATATGTTCTTGGAAAGGAGTCTAGGAAGCAAAACAGAAGAGTATGTAAATTATATCTTGCTACACATACAACATGCATAGCATGAACATGTCACTCTACTAAAGTCAAATTGAGCAGCTTTCTTTTTTCAGGCTGTGACGTGGAACTTCCTAACATATTTTGATGTATTCAGATATTATACTGGGTATTGAGGGGGTTTTTTTAGTTACTTTTAACATTTAGCAACCAAAGTCTTGAATTTTTGAAGAATGAGAATAGAAGCTGTTACTGCAAGGGTGGTTTTGTTTCAGATGGTACAAAATATTGATGTGTTAGTAGATACATAATTTGTAGAAGTTTAGGTATGATGGTGGGACATATTTGTTTCAGATCAACAGGTAGCTGAAGTCCTTTGGTCTCAGAGACAGCATTGGATATATTGGGTGCTTGTATATGGAGAAAGCTTTTAATGGGTGCTTAAGTCTGTAGATGGTCAGCAGTTCTTTCTGCCCTTTATATTCATCTGGCATATGAGTTTAACTCTGAGATACTGGGAATGAAAGACTTGGGAAATGTAGAAGGCTACATTGATTGCTCAGTCACAGCTCAGATCATTCTTGAGAGCCAAAGTATACATGGTACATGATGCTAATCTGGCAGGCAGCTCCAATTGCTGCACCAGGGCATTAGAGGGCAGTGGGAGTGCTGTGGTGGCCTGAGGTGTGAAAAGTGCTTTCTGTGGAATGGTGACTGTGTAAGTAATGCTGTACAAGGGCAGTATGAAAATACCAAGGGAGGAATGCTGTGACAGTGCTTAAAAGACTTAGTTCCTTGCTTGCCTTCTGTTTCTTATGCTGTCAAATAACAGTTTTAATTTCCACTTGTGAGCTGGAAAGACAAGGAAATGCAGAGCCAGTGTGTGTTACAGTGTATTTCCCTTACTTGAAGGGGCTGAGGTAGTGAGACAGACCTAGGGAAGAGCATGGCACACTGCCTTGGCTGCATCAGGCAGAACTGCTTGCACCTCTGCTGAATGATATGTCAACTAATATGTAACACTTCTCCAAAAAGTTCAGTCTTGAATTATATGAATAGGACATTGATATTGCCTCTGTAGTCGTGGAGGCTTGGAGATCTGGGGATGTCTCCTGCTTTCCTCTCTGCTGAGGGTAATTCTCATGAGTCCTGAGGATCACCTGCTCTTGCTTATGAAGAACGTACTTTCAAACAGTACGCAAGAAAATCTGAACAGCTCGATCTTCCTGCAGGCTGTGTCATTAACAAATCTGAGCAGACTGATCAACCTTTCTTTTAAAATCTGGCCTTTTTAGGCTTCACGTTTTTAGGGAGCCATATGCAGTATTTCCTCTGACTCGTTCTTAACATGTAGACATGAAGTGCTAGAAACTGCGGTACATAAATCAAACCACAGTTCTTAAACTGGCAGTACTCTGGTATGGTGGAACAAAAGAAAGAATAAATGTAAGATGACTCATTCCAAAAACAGCCCTTCCTGTCTCCAAATAAAAACCTCAGACTTGCTCAGTATAGTTTGGAATGTAAAAGTTAAGTTCTTAAGTTTCTTGTTCTGGTGTTTACCTGCCACAAGATACAATACTGCCCATTGTGTGTGGTGGTGTGAAATCTCCTGACTTTGTGTTATGAAGTAGCCAAGATGTTTGAGTCAGCTATTCTTCTACAAGCATGCAAACTGTTATTTTAAAGAGTAAAACTTCATATACTTAATTTTATTCAGGAATAGTTCAACCAGAAAATAAACTCTTAAGAGTTAAAACCCTTACACTCTGTTCTGTATTTTAGAGCCTGATGAAAGTGCCAGGCAGTTTAACACCAACCTTGGCAATTAGGCCTTTAGAACAGGCAAGCGAATGGGAATGCGATCAGTGTAGCAGAAAAACCTTGTATCTGGGTCTGTCTTTGGTCCCTTAATTAACAGTAGCTCCCCATGATTTTGTGGGAAATATCTGTCAGTACTGATAACAGGGCTAATGGTAGTTTCAAACCTGGCCATTATCAGTTTATCTCATGTCACCAGTTTCTTTAGGGCCTGGCCTTTTGTGTCTTGCTCTGATTGTCTCCAGCTTTACAACTATTTTCTCTAGCCTGTTTCATGCATCATACTTGGCATATTTATTTTGGCACTGGCTTGCGAGAGGACTTCCCTCTCTAACTTAAGAGGGGAAGCTGTTTGAGCCTTTCTCAATTTTGCTTAGTAATATCCTGTTCTGACTTAACAGGATTCAACAAACTACAGAGGTCAGTTATATAGAAATACTGCATTTAGTCAGCAGAGGGAGAAATCCTGCCTTGAGGAGGAGTGCAGCGATGGGGATTTGCATGGAGTATTTAGTTTAAAAAAATCACTTGAGTCGATCAATTCTGTGTTACCTTGTTCTCAGCTGGGAGCAGCTCCACTGTGTATGATATACTTTCTTTGTGGAACTTCCTATAAATGTGTGCAGCATTTATAACTATGCATGTATAGAAGTAAGGGTAAAAGTGAGCAAGTCTGCATAACATGCTTTAGGAACCCTTTTTGATAATCTGTCACAACAGCACAAGGCATTCCTATGCTGTGGAACACAAATGGATCCTTATCCTTTCCTGTGTGAACTCTACATGTGTAAAGATCATAGAGAGGAGGCAGCCAAAGGAGTTTCTCTGTCTGGACAGCTCTCTGCTCAGTTTAATTTTGGCTGAAATTTTAGAATTGATTCCTCAGTATGGAAGAACAGCATAGATTGGCTATTTCACAAAACTGTATAGAGCCATTTCAGTACTCAGTAACTGATAAAGTTTGCTTTAAGTGCCAGATCTGTGAAAGGCTAGTTGAAATGTCTGAATCAAGCAGTTGTAGTGAAATACATGACCATGGCTTTTTTCCATTTGATTAATTAAAACCTTGCATACAGGCAATTTGGAGAAAATGGATTTTGTTTACGCCAAGTCTGTTGAATTACAATACTGATAGTATGTCAGCAGCCTGTGTTAATATTATCTTTATAATGAAAATCTTTGGTAATCAGTCATCACATAGTTATCTTGTATGTAATGCTGAAGCTGAAAGTGACTGAGGTAGTGCTTTCTCTGAATCACAAGGTCTTTCTGAAATGGTCACCCCGATCATCTTACTTTGAGGCAATCAAAGAGTAGGAGCTACATTCATTGTCTATAGGGCAGGGAGGTAAATGATCTTTTGACAAACTTCTTTGAAATGCATTTCTTTTAACTAAAGTTCAGTTTCTAGGTTAGTAATTTCATTTGTAATGTAAATAAATGGCAGTCTTTTAAAGCAAAGCTAGATTAATGTGTAATTACAATTTGTGTATTTCTTAAGTCTTGAATATGCTTCACTGATACAGTTCTGACGACTTTCTCATAGTTAAGAGATCCTCTGATACAGTTAGGCTTAAGATTTTTTCAATTTTCTTCTGTATTTTGGCAGTTGTGAATTTAGTTTTTATATATGTATAGTTTTATGCTATTACATTCTGGTTGTATTTGATATGCTACTCCTGCACTTTTTGGGGTTTTGTTGTTTATGACTTTCAGTCCGAATGCATCTCAAAGTGCCTCATCAACTGAATGTTAAGAATGCCGTGGGATTGCAGTAGTGATGACAAGCAACTGAAATCATTATTCTCTGTCAAGAAAATAAATCTAAACACTAAATGTCTGTCTTATTCTGAAAATATTTACGTGTTACCTATTTGTATGTTGGTGTTTATGTATAGGCTGAAAACCCAGCATCTTTCACATATTACTCTTGCCAATTGGAAAATATCACCAGTGATCTACTCCTCTCTCTCTCCATGTAGTAAAAATAAACAAACAAACAAATCCCTTCAGTCCCAACAACCCCATGTATTGCTACAGGCTGGGGGCAGAGTGCCTGGAAAGTGGCCCAGCAGAAAAGGACTGGCTGGAGTGAGCCAGTGCATGCCCAGGTGGCCAAGAAGGCCAGTGGCATCCTGGCCTGGGTCAGGAATGGTGTGGCCAGTCGAACTGAGGCTGTGATTGTCCCCGTGTACTCGGTGCTGGTGAGGACACACCTTGAATCCTGTGTTCACTTCTGGGCCCCTCACAACAAGAAAGATGTGGAGGTGCTGGAGCATGTCCTGCTGCACCTGGAGAGGTTCAGGTTGGACGCCAGGGAGAATTTCTTCACTGAAAGGGCTGTCAGACATTGGAATGGGCTGCCCAGGGAGGTGGTAGAGTCACCATCCCTGAAAGTGTCCAGGAAAAGACTGGATGTGGCACCTCAGCACAATCTGTGGTTTAGTTGCATGGTGGTGTTTGGTGAAAGGTTGGCCATAATAGTCTTGGAGCTCTTTTGCAACCTTAATGATTCTATGGTTCGATACTGTGTGCAATGAGTTAAGCTGGTGGTTGTTTTTGTAGAGCATCTGGTCTTTCAAGTCATAGATGCAATCTGAAGGAGTAATGGTTGTGGTTTCAGAATTTCTTTTGGCTCCAAGCTATGCACTTTTGGTATGTACTTGATTCCTTGAATTGCTGTCTGGTAAGACTTTTTTCGAAAACCATATAATGGAAAATTATTTTGGATCTGCAATATGTCAATATTGTCACTTACATAGTTTTCTCCCTTTAAGGCAAGAACTTTTGAAGTGGAATGGATGGGGATATAATGACTCCAAATTCATCTTCAATAAGAAGGGTCAAGCAGAATTCACCGGAAAAAGGTAAGTTGAAAATCTGTGTAACTGAAGTATCTTACTTAGTTTCTTTGAAAAGAGTTTAGAGGCTGCACAGTACTGTTAATTCAAAGAAGGCAAAGAAGTTGCTTCATTTAATGGAATAGGTTATTCTGCATTTAACAGGTTTATTGAAGTCTATACACGGGAGTTGGACATAGTAAAATAAATAGACTCTGTGGCTTATGGAAATGTTTATTAAAAATGTTATAAAGACAAATTAATGTGCGTCTTCTCTGTAACTTGATATGCTCTGTGCATTAGTGAAATCCTGCTGAGAATCTGCACCATGTTCTAAAGCTTTAGATAACATGCAGCACATCAGGGCAGTTTTGAGAATCTCTTGAGCATCAACTAGTTGCTTTATTAAGCTTCCATTTTGTTTTGGGTTTCTTAACCGCTGTGCATTGAGCTACTTCATCCTCTGAACTTAAAAACTGCTCTTCAATTGTATGTTCTGTAGTGACACCACTTCTGATTTATTGCACTCTAACCCTTTATACAGCAAGCTTGTTTTTCTGAGAAATATATTTTCTGAGAAATTACATTAAAAGGAAGTTTACTTGGAGTATCTCCTAATTTTGTTCCAGTGGAATTCAAACCTGTCACTTGCCATCTTACTGGTTTGGGTTTTTTTTTCTTCCTGAATGGAAAATAATCATGCAGTCTGTTCTCTGGTTTAAAAAATACACTTTCTATGAGAGTTAAAAACAAAAAAATTGAGAAGAGAAATAAAATTCTGTCCTTCATAAAATTTCCTTCCTGGTCTTTGAGTCTGTAAACTAGTAGGAATTAGCTTGAGTCAAAGCTGCAAAAATGTAACAAGGATGTTGAGCATTTCAGTTGTTAATTTCTTGATTTTCAGGCCCAAATTAAAATGCAAAGCCTTGGATAAGCCAGTTCACTGTATAATATTTAGAGAGATGATGAACAGAAAATCAAAGCACTATAGAAGATAAAAGATAAAAGGGCAGAATTTTTTTTTTCAGGAGGAAGCATCAAGGCTGTTTGATTGCTGGGTGACTGATATGTACTAGTTGCTGTTCTAGAACAAGAGAATGGTGGTTTTTTCCCCCCCATCCACATTCTCTCTGTCTCTGAGAGATAACATAAGAAATGCCTTGTTGGGCCTGATCAGTATAGTTTCTGTGGAATAGTTTGCCACAGTGGCAAAAGGGAGAGTGTTTGAAGTGAAAACAGGAGAATAAGCATCAAAGGTGGTGTAGATGCCTCACCTTTCACTATCCATTTACAGGTCTGTTGTCCATAAATTTGTCTAATAACTGGAAGTCTGCTCATACTGTCTTCCTATGCAGCATCCAGTGGCAGCAAGTTTGAAGTTGTGGTTGTGTAAAGTACTTGTGTTTTGAAACAAGTATCCCTTACTCTTCTGCAGGACTAGGTGAATGATAGTTCTTCAGGCTATCTACTGTGATTTATAAGACTCAGTCATTTCCTCTCTTGCATTTTCTCTCCATGCTTCCGGAATCCTGGGTCCCTCAGTCTCTGCTTATAAGGCCCTTTGGTCTTTACAGTTATTCTCTGCACCCTCTCTAACTCCACTAGATCTGTCTGAAGACAGGGACAAAACCTGTGTGCAGCACTCAGGGTGTGCATACAGCAGTGTTCTACAGAACAGCAGAAAGAGATGAACTGTGTTCTTTCTTACACCTGCCCAGTTGATGCATAGCACTGGGGGCTGCTGTTGTATGGGGTCAGTGACGATGCCATGATACTGACTTCCACTGTGATTCTGCAAAATATGCAAGTAATGCTTTTTTTTTTTTTTTAAGCTTTTGCAGTTATCTTAACTGCCATCTTGTTTTTTGTCTGCTTAGGTTTTTTTTAAGGTCCTGAGTTGCTATAAGTGTGCTCAGTAAACCCTGCCCTTTGCTTCTTAACTTATCCTTCAGCCTGTAGAAGAACCTTTACTTCAGTGCTGTAGCAGTGTGTTTTCTTAAATAATTTTTGGTGTGAACACCTGTGGAAATAAAAAGGAGTGGTGGGATTTCATGTTCTTTGTATCCCCTTTATTCACTTACTGTTTTTACACCCTGATAGAACTCCAAGGATTAGTGAAACAGGATTCCCCTTTATGAAAGTCATGTTGACTTTCCCTACAGACCATGTGGCAAATGGACCTTTTATTATAGACTCTGGCATCTCCCCAGGGATAGATGATATTTGCTTGTCTGAGCAATTAAAGCTGTTTTCTGGAGTGTGTCTGTGGCAGGCAGTTTTTGGGGGGCTTCTTGCACCATCACTGTGTATGTACAAAGCTTGCTTCCTGAGCAATCATGCATTGCACTCCGTGCCATAAACTTGCTGTCTTCTTCTATGCTGTGACTTCTGTCTGTCTTGATTTAAAAGATTTGGGGTTTCTGATAGCTTTAGTTTGTCCTTGGAGTAAGTGATTAGGGCTACCCTCACACACCAGCTATGGTGATAGTTTGGCAGTACTAAGAACTAGGTCTGGAGAAGAAAACACACCAAGCTGATCTGGGTCCTTGCCTTTATTTGCAAACTCTTGATGCAAATGCATTAAACTTCCATTGCTTATTGTGCTTTCCTCTTAATAGAATTCACATAATTCTTGTGTGGGTATGATGAAACTATAACAGCTGTCACAGGAGGAATGACTGAGCACCGTCTTCCATGCTGAAGAGTCTAGCTTGAGTTGAGATAAAGTTGTAGCCTTTTACCTCTAGGAGTAGAGTAGGGGATTTGTCAGTAGAAGAGCTGGGGGTAGTTGAGATGAGGAAACAGGAGTTGATCTTTCTGTGTACCAGGTGACTCAGTTGTAGAAGTGGTTGCACCAGCTGTGAAGGACAGGGTCATAATTGGATTTACAGGGACTGAATGATCTTGGAGGGAAGACCCAAGTAGGCCTAATGCAATGACCCAGTTGAAAACTATGGTAAGGATTCTCAGCTGCTGAAAGCTCTTAATACCAAAGGAAAATCTTATTTCTCCTCTCTTCTGGGAATACTTTTGCACAAATAAACATGCTGAAGGTGTGTATATGTATACAGTTAATAGCAGTACTTTCTAGCTGCTTTCCGTGTGTTCCCAGCCTTATGTGTTTTCACATGTGATGCACATGGTCAAAACCATCTCCTCTGTCCCTTGTCTGTAAGTCTGCTTTTGTCACATGGCTAAGCTCTTGCCAAAGAGTTTGTGCTGGAAATAATTTTACAGTGCTTGGTGGATTCTGATGCATTTTGACGATGAAGGGAGAATCTCTATAACTGTTTTTGTTCTCTTGAAAGCATAAGGTGTACTGAAATGGGTTTGTGTGTCTGAGACTGCTGTTTACATTGCAGTGTGTCCTCTGTCTGTAACTGGTGTGTAAACTGAGGTGCTTCCTTTTACACTACTGCAAGGGAGAGACCTTCCTTAAGAGTGGTGGGGTGGGATAACTGAAAAGCCTTTCACCCAAAGAAAAGTGATACCATGCTGACAAATTATTTGATTCTGTGTGAAGTACAGAAGAATTAAATACAATTAAATATACAGTTGAATGAAAAGTAAATGTGCAGAAGCTTTGCAGGCTTGTAGGTAAAGCGTTTGATTTTAAAACTTCTGTTTGTGTTTCAATACATACAATTGAAAGAAGTATCTGACATACATTCTTTTAATTTAAAATGACCCTATGTAATATTGACTTTTCAGGTACAGATTAGGTGGTATGGTATTACCAACTTTTAAGGAATGGATAGAAAAAACCTTTGGAGCAAGTCTGGAGCACAAAACTACCTCTAGAGTAAGTAAATAGCTGAACCAGTTCCTTTGAAGATTAGTCTTGGTGATAATCAAGACCACACTGTTAAAGATGATTCAGCTGTTGTACATAATTGATTAAATATAGTGTATTAATACCTCCAAGTTTTTGAAAGAAGATTATTTTATGTTAAACTACTATGCGAAACCTTACATGTCTTAGCATGACTTGTGGTTTCTGGATAACTGGTAGTACATTTATTGGAATGAAAGTTTCCAACACAGGAAGTTTTTTGTCCTGTCTGTAGCTTGCATTGCAAGATGGTAGAAACTTAGCCTAGTGGGAATTGTTTACACAACACCGATGTTATTCGTGATAACAAAGACAGAAAATACAGGGAAGTTAAACTGTGATGTGTTTTCAGTGTATTGGAAGATGTCAAAGTTCTTATTTGACAGTAATTTTTATTTACATGTCTGGGTGCTGAAAACTGACTAACAGAATTCTCAAGATTGAACTGAATGTTTTCAGAAAAATAATGCATTTGGAATGTTCTGGGTTTTCTAAGTCATACATACTTTGCTTTTTAGAAAGAGTAACTTATGTTGGAGTCAGGAGACCTGCCTCTCTTACTACAATTTCTTTGAAACTTCAGGTTCCTGACTAGATAGCTGTTAAAGCAGTGTTGGAAGCAGGCTGTGCTTGTATTGTGACTGTGGCAACCCTGCTTTGGGTAATGGTTGTACCTATCTCTTAAGTGAGTTCAAGACTGCATTTTCTTTGAAGCAGGTAATCTCATAGGGCCTGAAAACTTGAATGTTTCTTCAGTCTTCTATTCATCAAGATACTTTCATCTGCTGTGACTTAGAGGATCTCCATCTGCCAAAATATTTTGAAAAATTCATCTGGATGTGTTTTTGTTGACCAGGGCTGGTCTGAACTGGCAGCTGCTTTAACTTACTGTAAACAGAGGTCTTGAGAACTGTTGTTCCCTTTTTACGTGTAGAGAAAGAATAGAGAAAAGTAGAATTGGAGGACAAGTAGAGTTTTTTTAAATTATACCCCAATTCCCCAGTACATCTTGCAGACCAGTTCCTCAGGGTATCTGCCAGCAAGGTTGGCTGTTTTTCTGTTATGTTGTGCCCCTCTGGTTTTGATGGTCTTGTGAGCTGAAGCAGGCTGACCACCTTGGTATGGGATAAGACTCTTTGGAGTCTGCAATATGTACCTGAACCTCTCGTAGCTAGTCTCTAGTACTGCTGCAGGTCCCTCATTTTCATGGGTGTCATAACTCCTAAGGTATATTTCACGTTGTCATGCTATGCTGCGTTTTCAACTTCTGCTATTGCCTAAGCATGAACAAACTCAGATATAGGAACAGCAGTAGGGAAGGGATCTCTTGGTTCATTTCTCTTTCTATCCCATCTCTTCCTGACTCCGTCACATAAGATTGGAGAGTTCCCTGTTGCATGTGACTTCTGTGTTTTAATTAACAACAGTAAATGTACCTGCTTCTGTCATGTTCAAGACCTGTTGATGCTGTTTCTTTTTTCAGACCAGACAACATAGACAGCAGTTTACACTTAGTTCACATAGGCTTCCTGTCTAAATTTTCATGGTGCAAATCTTAAATTATTTCAGTCCCATGAGAATAAATCAAGGTATATTTTTGTTTGTCACTGTGCATAAGATTTTTACAGATAAATATTAACTGTTAAATCTTGAAGATTAAAACTAAAGGATTAAAAAACTTGTGGAAGAGTTATAAAAGTCAGGATACTTAAAACCATCTGCAAAGAATTGTTATAGCTTTAAGTAGTTCATGTTATAGAGAACTAAGATCTTCAAGCACTTAGTGTTCGACTTGATATGAATTAGTTCTCTCTATGGAAATCCATGAAGAAATAAAAGCTTAAAATATAAAATGTAAACACAGCTAGCAAGGGCTTTTCTTAAAGCAAGTGGTTTAAAGATCCTTATTTGGTAACTATTTGTTTGTTTCTCATGTTTCCCAAGTTGCTTTTGAGTTCTTTGGGCTACCAAACAGCACTGTGGGAATGTGTGTTAATAGCAGAATGGTAAGAGTAGCAGTCCAAGACCAGACTTTGTGCTTACTGTGACTGCCTCCTGAAATCATGGTGTCTCAGTAGTGGAGTGTCTCTCACCTAACAACACTTAATTTCAGCTTCTGTGTCTGTAGGTGACAAGGTGCATATATTGGAAGGAAAAGGCTTTTTTTTAGCATTATCCTTAAAGCAAATTAGGATGGCACATAGCCTCTTCCAGAAGTCAAATCACTGTTAAAACTACAGTTTCATTATGTCAAATGTTTCATATGAAAACTCCAACCCAAACTCAATTTCAACCTTTGAATTATGTCAGCTATCAGTAATGAACATCTCATGCACCTATTTCTTTCTGAATTATTCCTGTCAGTACTCTTTAATTTCTCCATAATCTTACATAGTTTTTTTGTAGGGTGGACACTCCATCACAGTGATACAACTTTCCTGATAAGTTTAAATCAGCTCTCACAACTTTGAGACTCTTCAGAATAGAATGCTGCTGTTGTGGCAGATGGGAGACTATTAATCTCCAATTTCCTTACTGTTAGCTTGTTAACTATTACTATCTACTAAGATTTTGTCTTAAGACATGTATTGGCAAAAGTATCAGCTATTTTGGAGGGTATGTAGAGCAAAGATAGGCAAAACTCTCTTCTTGGAAAGAAAACTTAAATGTGTGAATATACTTTTTGTAGAAGACAAACTTCAGAAGATGAAAGACGTGAATTCCATTTTATTATTCTATTTTCGTATTTGTCAAGAAATATAGATAAGGCTTGTCAAAGAGATGTCTGAAGTTTCTTTGACTAGGTGGAAGATTACTGCAAAATACTTCTTGATGGTAGGGCTGTAAATGAGCTCTTTCTGGCATCACTAGGCAGCCTGTAGTCTTTCCTGAGTGCTTTATAGCAAAAGTGCAAGCGCATTATTCTCTTTGGGTTGGTATCAGTTAATTTCCCAGCAAGGCTTTCATGGCAGAAGTGTGAGTGCATTGCACTCTTTTAACTGATTTTTGTGCAATCCCTGTTTTTTTAAAGTGTATTTAAAATAAAAGATATGGTGGTAAAAAAAAACTTTCAGTTCTGTTCTCAGATTTGAGGGACTTATTTAACAGGAAATAAGATTCTTGACCAACATTTTCATTTGAAATAGGACTTGAAGTCAAGAAGTTAGATTTTTGTCATCAGACAAGCTTTTTATCTAATTCAAAGACTCTTTAATTAGAAGCCATTTGTGAAAGAAAATATTCCTTTAGGGAGATTTGCTCAATTTGTAAGGAGGAAAAAAAGGTGTGGTCTTTTTGAAATCTTCAAAGCACATAAAAGTCTTACTTCAAAATATTTTTTTAAAACTGAATCTTGTAAAGAATTCTCTGAGTGTGTACAAGAACTACATTTTTATGTGCGCAATAATCTGGAGCTCAGAAAAGATTTAAGTGGTTAGGTCTGCACTTTGAGAAGCTGTAAGAGCACTAGACAAGACATCTTTTAGAAGGACATGGAAGAATGGGCTGTTAGAAAATCTTAAGCAGGGCTTTTTTCTCTGGACTTACAGAATCTTGATTCAAGGTCTGTTGGTAAGTCCAAATGTCCTGTTTATCTTCTTTGAAAGAAAAACACCCTACCAAGGTGTTGATCAGGACTTCCGATGGAGGCTTTCTGGAAACATCTGCATGTTTGTGACTCAGCATGGATTTTATGGAGTCTGTCTTATAGGTGAGGACCACTTAAAGCGTGCCAGTTATGTTATATCAGTCAAACTTAGTTTTGCCTAGCATTGGACTTCTGATTAGGATTTGGTCCAATTTGGATTTAAGTCTGAGTACATTATAGGAGGATGGGAAGTGGGTTAGTGAAAACAGAGCTGTAAGTAGAAGAATTTGCAGTGTGTGGTGGTTTTAGTATGTGTTTCAGTACCCTGTGAAGTCTTCAAAAACAGATATTTTGCTCAGTGTGCATTCATAAGCTAGTGTATTTCTCCAGAGTTATCAGGAGAAAGAAAGGTAAGAATGTGCTACTGAAATAAAACTTATGTGCAGGGTAGGACAAGCTGGATTGGTGGTTGAAGATGGGAAGGAGAACTGATGTCTTTCTGATCTGGAATAGTTGTGTTTGGATATCAGTCAGTGTTAGCTTTTCTGTTGTACAGAAATGCTGTAAGAGTGAACCTATCTTTAATGAATTTATTTTCTTGCATTGTAGGCATCCTTAAATGTTAACGATGTACCTCCATCCATTGTAAATGAAGAATTTCTTCAGGATCTTAGAGCCACTAAAATCTCATATTCCCAGGATGCAGAAGATAGGGTATTCAGAGCTCATGGTAAGAGATCTTCATTTGTGTAACTGTGCTGCTTTCGATGCTTCTTTGTTTGAACTTGTTAACTTATTGTTTGTGTTTCAGGTCACTGCCTACATGAGATATTTGTACTCAGGGAAGGAATGTTTAAGCGAATTCCTGATATAGTTGTATGGCCTGGTAAGCTTTGTCTTCTTCTCCCTTCTGAGCTGGGAGCCCATTGGTTACTAAACTCCTGTGCTTTCTAGTCAGCGGAAAGCTGTTTCTTGGTTCACTGACGTCACTTATATTTACAAAAACTGAAGGAGTTTTCTCATGAATGGTAAATATGTTCACTGACGTCACTTATATTTACAAAAACTGAAGGAGTTTTCTCATGAATGGTAATCATGATTGTTTAGTATCTGGACTGCAGGTTGTGCCTGTGAAATCGCGTCATTTTGTGGAGAAGCCAAATTTATTAAATATAGCTGAAGTTTCTGTTGACAGATGGATTCATCACTTAAGTAACTTCAGTGTAATGTGAACATGTAAGCTCAGCAAGAGCCGTTGTCAAAAATGGCAGTCTCCATTTTGGGTTCTAAAGGTGTACATGATGGTGGAAGGGTAGTGAAATGTTTGTATTGAAGAACTTTCTTTTTTGACATGCTGTACTTAAGTAAAAAAAGTATAGCACCTGTAACTCCTATCAGAACACTTTACGAAGGATCAATGACTTGATGAAAGACCAGTGCAGTCTGAGCATAGGCTAGGCCTGCTTTAGAGTAATAACTAATGCCATTGCAGAAAACATGCTTGCTTCTGTCTAGTGAAAGAATACAAATACTTTTTTTTTCACTTGAGTCATGTGTCTCTGGTCACTAGGAGCTAATTCATGTGCCATTCTTCAGTAGTGAACCAAAAGGTCATTAGATCTAAATAAATGTCAATTTCTGTTCAGCTGTGTGATTCCAACTCTTTCGTTACGTTTTATAGGTTTGATAGCTACACTGCGTTAAAAACCCTGAAATTCCTTATAGGAACTTAGTCCTACTCAATTTTGCCTCCTTTATTTAGTGGGAAATAATCACATATGGGAAGCATGAAAAGAGGCACTGTAAGATGAAATTCAGTACTTGAGGACAGGTACTTGATAGCACAGGTGACTGTGAACAGTGCTTGCCACAACTTCTATTTTGTGTAGCTCCAAAAGCAGCTGAAACAAAATGATTGGCTACCTTCATTTAAAAGAGCTCTGTATGACAAGAGCAAAGTAGCCAGAGTTTGAAAACCATTTATTTAGTCCTGCTTCTTGTTTGCTGTTTGTACAAACTCATGTATGCAATGTATTTGATCTCTGGTTTGATCCTTCTACTTGGCTGTCCTTCTACTTCTGCCTCCTTCTTTAAACAGGTAGAGAGTATATTCTGAAAAACTAGATTTCATCAGCATCTCTGCTTCTGAAACTGAATGTCAGCCAGGAAGAAAAAGATGTGCTGCTCATCTTTCAGAAGAGTCTATTTCTCACATGAAATAAATTGGACAGCCTGTTTTCAATAAGAGCTGTAGATTGATCTGTTCACCAAGATACTTAGATGAACTGTTAGCTTTGGTAGCCCATCTTGCCCTGAGAATTTGCAGATCTCAATCCATGAGTAGAGCAAGAGACTAAGACTGTGGTTAGTTCTTCAAATGTAGATTTGTTGGAGGTCTAAACTTTACTCTGTAACTGATACTTCTGAGCTCAGCTCTTATTTAGTGCCTAACTTTGAAATGTCTTCCTTGCTGGTGTCAGAAAAGGAGCTGCTGCTTATTCAGACTGCAGTGTTTAGTAATAAGCAAATAAGCACAAGTAACAGTACTAAGCACAAATCCTGTTTTTTAACTGTTTGTACTTTTTTTAGTTTGCCATGAAGATGTAGTTAAAATTGTGGAATTAGCCTGCAAACACAATCTCTGCATAATACCATTTGGTGGTAAGTGAAATTACGAAATCTCGTATCTGTTTAAGGATATTAGTGAAAATGTATTCTACTTCAATTTATATATGTGTTCTTCATTACTTGTGTGCTGTTCCCACAACATGTATAAATTAGGTTTTTTCGTTGTAGCTCATGTTGAAGCTCATGGTTTCAGAGAGGATTGTGGTCAAACAGTACTGCAAAATTATTCTAATCTCCTTGTAGACATTGTTCAGTAGAGACTCCTGTGGCAAGGGGTTTTCAGGAAGTGTTCCAGGTACAGGTAAAGGCCTGTACAATCTGTCTCGTTCTCAGCCTAAAGAATTCCTAAAGGACTTCAGGTTTTTCATTGTGGATGGCTTTTCCTCTAAGCCTGCTGAGCTGGAGTCGTGAGCTACCTTGTTTTGACATAGAGCTCAGGAAACATAGGGTGTTGGCTTCCACGAGCTCGTTCTATGAGAAGGTTTTTGTCAAGAACTCTTCATTCTGTGGTATAAATCTGGGTGTTTTACTTGGTGCTTGCTTATGCTGTAGTACAGCTCTTGCAGAAAGGCATTAACTGTTTGGGAAGATGAGCATGTCACTTGAAAATGATGCCAAACTTGTGGGGCTGGTCCCTCCCTAAGCACTCTCACCCTCACCAGCTGCATCTGGAGGGCTGTAAGACAGCTGAAAGTCACGTTTTAACTAGTACTAGTAAACTAGTGCAGCTGAAAGCAGCAATGTTGACTATTTCTTGTTCACTGACCAGGATACAGAAAGATCTTCAGGTTGTTTTCCAAGTTTGTTTCTAGTAAACTGCAGTCAGCTTGTGAAGTTATTACAATAGGGGTTGGTATTTAAGGAGAATGCCACCTTTTCTGTCACTGGAAACAAAGGTAGTGGGCTTCACTGCTCTTGTTTTATTAGCTGGCACTGTCTCTCTACTTGCCACTGGCTGTTCTTCTCATAGCCTGCTGTGGATCTCGAGCATCCTACCCTCTCTTTTCCCATGGCTATGGCAGTTTTTGAGAAACAAAAGGCTTCTTGGAGGCTGTTCTGTGACATCCTGTAAAGATACGTTAGAAACCTCTTAGAAGTCTGAGGTGTGGTTTCATCCATTTTTTTAATGCTTAAACACTTTCAGTTTATTTTTTGCTTTCAGATAAGTCTTATATTCCTGTGCTAGGCAGACTTCTTAAGCCAAGTTTCTTGGTTGAAGTGCAGTGGTTTCCATAGTGATAACTAAAGAACTTTTAGAAGCCATAGCTCTCTGTTTCTTGAATGGATTTGTAATTTTGTATCCTTCCTTATTTTAAAGCTCTGTGCTGGGCTTAACAGAAGCAGCTGAGATGGTCACAGAATGTCATGTTTGTTTTGGAGTGCTGCTAAAGCATTGTCCAGCTCCACTGCTGCTTTGATTTTGTGAAACCCAGTTTGGGAGAAAGGGCAGCCTTAAGAGGCTAATCACTAGCCTCAAATACTTAACTTTAGTGATCTTACTTTTTTCAGTTCCATGTCAGAAAGGAGGGAAAGAGGCATGGTATTGGAAGAAAAGCTACCTGGAAATTTTATGATGACAATGTCATTCCCATATTTGCAGGAGGGACAAGTGTCTCTAGTGCCCTTGAATGTCCTGAAGAGGAAAAAAGAACAATTGTCTCGCTGGATACATCACAAATGGTATTTCTCTCTTAATGTTTTATTTTAATTTTTTTAAATTATCCTACAGTTTCTTGGGTGATCACTAGAGAATGACATTTCTTTCTTTTCCAAAATAAAGTAGGGTTGGAGATATTAATCTGTACCATGATGATTAAATTGGTACTCCTTCAGTTTGTTTTTCTGATATTAGTCCTGTACTACTTCATATGACCTGTATATATTTAATAAGAAAAAAACCCACTGTTAATGTTAAGCCTTTTAGCAGCTTTTAGTGATCACACTCAGAGAAAGCTACTCTTCTTCTCTACTGGAATTTGTATCTGAGGATAAATGAAAGACTAAGAGGAAGTTCCTACTGCAAATTTCACTAGTTTTTGCACTAGAGTTTAAATTACCTAAAGCAAAGGTTGATAAGGTGACCTAATATCTGTAAATCAACTTGAAGGATAAACTTTCAAGAAATAACTGGGTTTTTGTGTAGATAACATCTTGAGAATGTGAAGTTCATAGCTTTATGGCAGTCTAGAAATGAAGTTCTGTAAAATTTATTGCTAGTTTTCATCTTTCCATTATGAAGGAGCTTTGTACTTTTAAAATGATAGATTTATGGCAACATGGTAATGAGATGCTTTAGAAACAGCTCTGTATCGTTGATGTAAGGCTCTACTGCCTCCAAGTACCTGAGCTTATTAACTCCTTTAGCCTTGAAGGTAAGACCTGGGTTTTGGCTCAGTTTTCTCCACTCAGACAGTAGTTCTTCAGTTAAAGAAAGTGATTTCTTCTACAGAAGTGGCAGTTGCATATTGAAGGAAGCTCTTCAGGTGTTTATGCAAAGTGAAATACAAATAGCATAGTAGTGACTCAGGTTTTGATTTGAACCCCTTGATTTATAGCCCACAGCTTTGACTTGTGTCAGGTTTGGGCGTGGAAAGGAAACGTGGTTGATTCTTACAATCTTGCTTTTTTTGTCAGCTAGATGTGTAAATAAGTATTGAATCAGAAAATAAACCACTTCCATGTGTCTTGAATGACTGCCAGCCAATTCTTGTAATCATTAGTGAAGAGGGAAAATAAGAAAATTAAGGTGAAAAGAAGGATTGTCAAAGTTGAAACGTGTGTGTCTTGGAGCAGCTAAGATGATTACCAAAGCTTTACTATTTTAATAGACACTTAATGGTTATCTTAATCTCATATGTAGGGTCTATACTCTGTAAAAACTGATCTGTATAGGCATCTGAGAACAGTTAAGCAGTTTATGTTGAAACTGAAGGAGCTGAAGTTGTTGACATTAAATAATTAGTTAGCCTGTATTTTGTGAGGGGAAGACCTGTGTAAGAGTTTTGACTTAATTCTTTCTGGCTTTTTAGCTTTTTATTATGTAAACATTCCTGGTATAAATTGATGAATAAGTGTGCTATCACTTTTAGTGGTGACTTCTTAAATTAAAACCTGTTGTGTAGCAGTTTGAGGGAGTGAGGAGCCTGGTCTTCCACTGCTGTAATAACTGGAGTGATATTAACAGTAAATTGTATGACCAAGCATGTTGATCCTACAGCATTAGGGAAGAAAATCAAAAATCTTAAACACTGATTCTTAGTTTTGATTGCCTTTTCAACAGAATCGGATTCTTTGGATAGATGAAAAAAACTTAACAGCTTGTGTAGAAGCTGGCATTGTTGGACAAGATCTGGAAAAACAGGTAATTTTATATGGTTATGTTTCTGGTATTTTTTTATGTTTCTCTTAAATATTCCGCATATCTTATCCAAATCATTGAATTAAGTGTTTTCATGCAGCTGGTAAGAATTATATGCAATGGTTATGAAGCCACCCTTCCTAGTATATGACCAGTAAACATACAAAGCCACAAGTTCCTATGGTGTAGAGAGAACCATGAGCTAAATGAGTTGCTACAGACAGGATCTAGAAGTCACTTTCAGTCTTTAAGTTAAAACCACTTTGTACAACAGAATATAGTTAATGATCCATGTTATATGATATACTTAAATACAGCTGTCCAACATGATTGTTATCAGTTGGTCAGTGCAAATTGATTATCTCAAATGCACTAATGCAGTTATCACTTAATGTGAGACTGCTTGGCCTTTAATTCTTGCTGTCTGACAGCTTTGGTGTTGTAATTCTGAGGGCATCCTGTCAACCTCAGGTGCTGTGCAGATGGCAAAGCCAAGTTAACACAGAAAAATGAGAAACCAGTGACTAATTAATGTACAGGAATGCGTGATCTGCATCACAAATAGTTGACAGTGTTGCATACAGGAAGCCCAACCAGATGGCTGTATATTAAAACACATCTCTCCTTGAGAGAATTAAGTACAGGCAATTTGCTCAAATTTTCTGCAGACCTGCTGCATATCACATTAGGATACAAAGAACTAGAGATTAAGTGCCTTATTTATTGGCAGCATTTGTGCAAAGTTGGCTGTTAGTTTTAACTTTTTGCATACGTGTTTGAATTTGCACCTTCTTTTGAACAGTAGAGTTCTTAGTTTTAAAATAGTGGGGAGGAGTATTACAGGGAGATATGTAGCACAGGTATGCCCAGTAGAAGGAGAATCGATTTGTATTTTATGTACATATCTAAGATAAAACTTGAATACATGGGTGTGTGATCAGGATACTCATTTAAAAAAAACCCCGAACAAACCAAACAAATAAAAAAAGGTTGAATTTGGAGTACTAAGTCAATGCAGGCCCTGGAGAATGTATTTTTTTCCTTTCTTTAGCTTGCTGAAAGTGGCTTCTGTACAGGCCATGAACCAGACTCCATGGAGTTCAGTTCACTAGGAGGATGGGTAGCAACACGAGCATCAGGCATGAAGAAAAACATCTATGGAAACATTGAAGATCTGGTAAGTAGTTCTAATATTTGTTCTAATTTCTGTGTTCAGATATTTAACTTTTAAGATGACTCACAATGGGAGAAAGAGTAAATTGTGGTTCTTTGTGTGATACAGTTTTGGCATCAAATCTTGACTGAAATACTTGTTTCCTTGCTTTTGGTATTAGTACTCAAAATCCTTATCACTGATGTAAAAGCAATTTTCATTTGAGTCCTCACTGGCCAGCTTAAGGAATTGTTACCCTGTCCTGACTCTGGTGCTGTCTTCTGCTATTCTGGACTCTCTTTTAATCCAGTGTAATAATCCTATCAGAATTTTAGGGTGATTCCAGAAGTCACCTGAAGATGTCTAGTTGGACTGTCTAACTCTGACAGCAAGCAAACTCCCCACTTTCCTACATCCCCTAGGCTAGTAGGATTTTTAAATCAGTAGGCTGATCTAATTGACCATGTGGGTGCACAGTGGTGAGATCTAATGCCACAACACAGCCTGTAGGACCCCTGAGGAAGGAAGCAGTGGACTGGGAATGGCAGGATCCCACTCTTGAATCTGTTTTAGTCATTAAAATGGTTCATCTTTAAATTAACTCAGGTAATTTTTTGATTCTTAAACATACGTTTTGATTTTAAAGTCTTCCTTTTCTGTTATAACAAATACATTGAATATATTGAAGATAAATCATCACTGCTCAGACTTTGCCTACCTTTTTACTTCAAACTTCCAGCTTGCTCTCCTAGTTTGTATAATAACCCTTCCATGTGTGAATTTTTCTGTGTTCCCTGCAGCACACTCTAGGTAATGTATCCATATTACCTCAGACTCTTTCATCAGCTCATAGTTCAGACATACTTGTTCTGTGCACAGATGTGACACTTCACAGTCAGTGACTGAGCTTGGCAGCAGCTACACAGTTTTTATTCAGTAGACCTGGCTGAACTAAAACTAGTAGCACTTAAAAAGTGTCATCGTTCCCCTGCTGCCTGAAGTGTTACTGAATGGTACAGTTTTGCTTGTACTGGGAGTTGTGAAGCAGAAGGCTTTTCTATTATGGAAGCATAACTTCAGGCTAGAACAGCTTCTGAAATTTTCATTAGGAGGAAATAGGATTGAAAATTGATTCAGAACAGTTCATGAGTTTCAAAATAGCACAGTGAGAATGTTTCAGGGAAGTGTTTACCTTCTGAGGAACTTCATATCTTGAAACAATGTGTTATATAAGCTGCCTAAAATCCACTTACTGCAGAATCAATGGTTCATAAATTGCATATAATGAAAATTACTTAGCTACCTTTGCTTGAAAGTTTTAAAGCCATTAGTTGAAATTCAGTAATTTTGCTTCATTTAAAGGTGTCACTAAAGAAAAGCCGAAACTCCTCCCTTCCTTGGTATAAAATAATTTAATAGAGGATTAAAACCCCCCCCATGTGGGGTCTATTGCATGTTCCTGGATAAAGCTTGAAGCAATAACATTGACAAATATTTTTTAAAAAACCACCCTGTAGCCCTACATACGTGTCAGTCTTATCGCAGATTTTGTATGGATAATCTATTTCCCAAAGCTTACTCCTCTCTTTCCTCCTAATTGAAATATTTCTGTAGCAATCAATGACTGAATTATAGCAGCTTTATCAAGCAGCAGTTCAAATGCAAAACTAAAGGAAACCTTTTTCCTCTGTGTATATTCTGGATTAAAATCCTGGTATTTATAAAGTTCTATCTGTGAAGTTCTACACTGAGAAGCAAAACAGCTTTAACTGGTATTGCCTGCATGTAGCCAACAGCTGATATGATTTGGCATAGAATGGAAACAATCTGTTGTGTGGGGAAACCATGCTGTGTTAAAGTAATTGTTGGTAACAGTCCTCAGGTTCTTGGGGTTGCCTACAGAATGTCTGAAATCTATAAAGCCAAACTGAATCAAACTTAATATGTTTTGTAGAAGATAATTATGATAAAAATCTGTGTTTAATGCTAGTATTTATAGTCATTGCACTTTGTCTAAACAGGTGATTCATATAAAAATGGTAACTCCTAGAGGAATAGTAGAAAAAAACTGTCAAGTACCTCGCATGTCAACAGGACCTGATATCCATCACTTCATTATGGGATCTGAAGGTATAAACAGAGTAATTTCACATACTGCATCTTATTTCAGCTTCCGTAATGGCTTGATTATTTGAGCATCTTTAATGCTGTGGCTTCCAGTGTGTTGATGGGTGGCATTGTGCAAGAATGAAATTTTTGTGTTGGGATAATACATTGAGATCTTAATTAGGACAGTGAAGGTGGAGCTTTTAACAGTGCTTTAAATGGACCTGTGGAATCAGCCTACATGTCTAGTAACAAAGATCATGATTTAGAGGATATTTTGTAAGAATTCACCATATAAAAGGTCAAGAATAAATCACCTGCTACTGCAAGCAGAATTTTAGATATTTCTGATTTACATTAATTTACAACATTCTCATAAACATTTGTTAAGTTGGGTAGCTTGAAAGAAGTTCATCTTGCACCATTTTGCTCAGTTTTTGTTTTCTCCTGAAGGAACTCTTGGAGTGGTTACTGAAGTCACGATCAAGATTCGCCCAGTCCCTGAATACCAGAAGTACGGCTCTGTGGTCTTCCCCAACTTTGAGCGAGGGGTGGCCTGCTTGAGGGAAGTGGCAAAGCAGGTAAAGAAAAGCTGCATGTTGGCTTCACTGAAGGACACAGATTCTAGCAGTAGGGGTGCATTGATGCTTCAATATTCCTGGTTGATAACCAGGAATTTGAGGTAGAAATCCCCTAAGCATGTATGGTCCGTGAAATGCAGGATATGGTCTGTGAGGATTTTGGAAATTACACAATTGAGGACTGAGCTCAGTATGACTTTGCTTGGTATTCTGAGCCAAAATGTGGACAAGCATTTTAATGGCTTGTTTTGGTGGGACTTATTTTCATATTGCAACCTGAAAAATTCAGCTTTCTATCTCCTTTAGCTGAGAACTTTACCGTCAGATTAATTAGGATTGTGTAAAAGGGACCAGTATTTAAAGGAATTGAGTTGCAGCATACATATAAAAGGCAGCTGAATTTATGGCTTTGGAATGGTAATGGAACAAAAGGAATGCAATGGAAGGATGTGGTCTGTATTTGGAAATCACTTCTTGGAGCACAGTGACATGGACAAGTGAGATGGGTATTTCCAGGTGGAATTGTGCTTACACTGTAGTATTTAAATAGAGAAGAGTAGAGTTAGATGGTTTCAGGTGGTGAAGTACATAGCTATCCAAGTTCCATAATACTTTTCCTTAAGGCTATGCTTCCAAACAAGTCTTATTCTGGCTAGCCTCTTTCTCCACTGACTAATTTTGCTTTGCTCTGTCCAAAACATACCGAATTGTATGTATGAATGGTAGGATGTACCCTGAATTGGGGAAATAATTTCAGAAATGTTTTAATTAATGCCAAACTAAACACAGTTTTACATTTTTTCCAGTGATTGGTCTAAATTAATGGCTTAATGTTCCAAGCCAGATGTTCAAACTGGTATGTGAATGACATGTATATGCTAGTCAGCAGCACTTGCCAGTTTTTGTCGTGCTTCTACTGCTAGTGCTTGTCCTGCCTTTTAAAGGTATCTAAGCAAACCTTTTGGGAGTGCTTAATCATATGGCTGATCAACATTTAAAATCAACTAAGGAGCTCATGTCTTTCCTCTGTCTGTGGGCTTAGTTAGAGGGGAAAAAAGAGGCACTATTTGCCACTTAATGTTGTTCCACTTCTGTGCTTCTGTTGCTGCTGTTTCACTGCTTACCTGAGCCTGAACTACTTATTCTTTCTGTTCTGTTGCCCCTTGCATCAATCTCAGTAGTAATTACAATGACTGCTGTCTGAAAAGCTCCTTTTTTATGTATTAGTCCACTTTAACGTAAGAATAATCAACCTGCAGGTTGTGGGTGGGTTTGTCTCGTTTAAAACCACTGGTACAGCCTTCTGTCAACTTGTCCCTTAGCTCTTCATGTTCTTTCTTCCTCCTGTGTGACCAAATACATATTAATGATACTGTGAAGGGTGAACATGTCAAATGAAGTGAAAGAGGACTACTTCCATATCCATTTAATTATATGATGACTAGCCTAAAATTCAGACTTTGTTGTATTCGTCTGACCATACATTTCAATATGACTGGGCATGGTCATCAGAGTTTATATGATGTAAGCATATGCATGACCAGAAGCTTACCTAGCTGAAGGCAGCTGTTCGTACAGGTTTCTGTACAGTGCAGAATCTAGATTAGACCCAAGTACAGATTTTAATTGCAGTCTGATTGCAGAGGATGAGTGTACTAGGTCTAGCCAGGATTGAGTTAGCTTTCTTCATAGCAGTATGTGTGGTGTTCGTTTTTGTACTTGTAACCAAAACAGTGTTAACTCACCAGTGTTTCAGTTATTGTTGAACAATGTGTGCACAGTATCAAGGCTTTTTCTGTTTCTCCCTCTCTTGCCACCAGCAAGTATGTGGGGAGCAGATAAAGAGGCAGGGAGGGTACACAGTTGGGACAACAGACCCAAATTGACCAAAGAGATACCATATAACATGATGATAAATAACACTAGAGGGGGAAGTTTCCTAGGCGTTGCCGTTGCTTGAAGACTGGCTGGATATAAGTCAGATAGTAATTGATTGCTTTTTGCATCATGTGTTTCTGGGTTTTTTCCCCCATTTTGCTTACCAAGCTGTCTTCATCTCAGCCCATGTGTTTTACCACTTTTGCCCTTCTGATTTTCTTGCCTTCCCACTGGGGAGGGGGCTGAGTGAGCAGCTGTTCAGTGCTCAGCTGCATGCCGGGTGGCCTTCAACAATTAAAACTTTTTCAATGAGTTTTTATTATATATGTATCTCTGATTACACAGAAATACAAGCTTGATATACTAAACAAGTGTAGTATTTTTAGTGCATATGCCAATTTAGAACAACACTCAAAATTTGAAGATCAAAGGTTTTGGACTATTATGATGTTGGCTTGAAGTTAAACTGAAAATTCTCAATGCATTAGATCTAGACATGCCTAGTAGATGTAGCTATTCAAGTGAAAACAAGCTTATAGTCATCCCCTTTCGATGGTGATGATGGCCAGGGGTCGCTGGTATCAAAGTGTGCTTTCCTGTATCATATTTTAAAGTGAAATTTTGATTGTAATGAGTTTTAAAAACAACTATATACATAATGTTTTTATTCTTCCTCCCTCTTATTCCCCTGACTTTGCCTCCAAGAGGTGTGCTCCTGCATCCATTCGCCTTGTTGACAATGCACAGTTTCAGTTTGGTAAGTATGTAGATCATTGTGGAGTATCATCTATTTCCATGGGGGTTTTAGTAGCTTAAGTCTGTTTTGGGAAGTAATTATTTTCCTTGAATCTAGACAGAGGGCAGTGAACTTATAGTTCAAACTCCAGCTAGTACCATAATGTGTAGTTTCAGAAACAGAAGCCTCTCTTTGTCTCTGAGGAAACAGTATCAACTACTTGAGTCAGTAAAGAGCTGTGCTCTGCATATAAATACATGAGATAGGTTTTCTGCTGTTTCCTTCCTTGACATTTAGTCTATTGGTGAGATTGAAATTCTGGAGTCACTTCCTCTATTTTGCTGTAAAGGAGCAGAGATTCTAGTTTTATCCTAAGAGTATTAATGAGAAGTTGGATATGAAAAAAATCAGAATGCCAGCACCTTATTTTCAAGGTAAATGGGTTGATTCCTTTAAATTTCATGAAAGCATCTCAACAGATTCCTTAGAAGTAGTAGGTTTTTAAAAAATATTCTGGTATGATAATATTTGATTGGCTGGGTGAGAGGCAGTGCTGCACTTGTCCAAAGTCATCTGTCTGTTTTCAAAAGAAGCTCAGACGTTGTAAATGCTGTAACTGTGTGCAAATACATCTAAGCTGTTAGCCTTTAAGTATTGAAAGTCACCGAAGCTACCAGAAGATTCCTGAAAACAAAAGATCTTGTAAAATTTCGACTAGTTCAAACACCTAAATAGGACAATGTCAAACATGCACTACAATAATTTCTCAGCAATTCTTAGGGAAAGCTGTCATTTTAAACTCTAGGAAATTTGGCAGAAGATATGTTCTGGCTCAAGACACTGACATGGCAACCCTAAAGTTCCATGACCCAAAAGCTCATAGCTTGCAGAACTTGCTATTTTGATTGTACCCAGAAGATGAAAATGTGAAGCGTGGCTGACCTTGAAATCATCTATTTCAATACCATTTCAGCAAGTCAGAAGTTCTGAAACTTCTTTTGCAGAAGAGCCTCAGTAATGAATCTCAGCTTCAAATGGCATTAATATGATGTTGAGAAAGCTGAACTTCATTTTTCAAACCAAGGAAATTGTGATTTGTAAGACCTGAGAGGCCCAGCAAGCCTTGGGGTTTGCATTGTTCACTCTTGTGTTACACTATTCTTTTCAGACATGTACAACAGAAGGCAGATGCATTTCTTTTTCTTCCTTTTTCATTTGGGAAGCACAATTTGGCCAATTACAAGCTGTAAACGTAGTTTCAGGTGTGTCAATTTCGATTTTTCTTGTAGCCATTTTTAGGTAATTTTTTTAGATTGTGGTTTCAAAAACTCATGCTCTTTCATGATCTGATGCTTTTCTGTGTGCCTAATTAAGTGTGCTTGGAGATGTACTCCTTGGGGTTTGAATCTGCAGAGAGTCCCCCTGTGCTGAAGAGGAAAGAAGGGTAATCAGTTGTTGAAGTTTGTGTGTTATTCAGGAGGAAATACTTTGTGAAGTATTTTAGAAGGAAGTATCGTGTAAATGGTGCATAACTTTTTATGAATTGGGCTCACAGCATGCAGGCCAGATGCCAGGATGCTAAAGTGAAGCAGTAATGAGAGTTCAGAAGTTGTTTGTGACTGAAAACAATGGAACAAACAGTAAAAGACTTTCATCTCAATTAAACCCAGTCCTGAGGCAGAGATGTTAATTTAACAGGCTCCAAGACACCTTTTATATATCCTGGTAATTTTAGTCCCCCGTTTGTCATTAAGGAAGCAATTACTAGCTTTATGTAGAAAACTTCACACAAGTGATATAACTGTTAAGGAAAAAATTGCTTAACTCCTAACTTGCACCATTTTTGGCTGTTTGTTTCAGTGGTTTTGGTATAGCTTTAAAAAAGAGTCACTGATTTTTGCTTTGTTTTGTGGTGTAAAAACTAATGAAGTGCTCTTTTTAAAATTTTCCACTTGCCATAGGCTTGTGAAATCTAAACTAAGGCAGCCTTAATTACAGTGTCAAATATTTGTGCACAGTTGTACATATGTCTTAAAAAAATTAATGAAACCTTTTCCTAAATCATGTCATAAATGAGTAGAGAGAATTCTCTTTAATTTTGATAATCAAAGTGATCCAAGCAATTCTAGTAATTTTGACTACCAAGCCATTTTTTATTTACCCCTTGAAGTAAGACTCTTAAAAGCACTGTTTGCCTAAATATGACTTTTTCTGCTTTTTGCCAAAGGTCATGCTCTTAAACCACAAGTTGCTTCCATTTTTACATCATTTTTGGATGGACTGAAAAAATTCTACATCACAAAGGTAATTTTGTGGGGTTTAATATTGGTTTGAATTTTGCATGCTATCCATAAAATGCAAGGTTTTTTGGTAAACTGCTTCTAATGCAGCTGAGTTTAACTGATACTACAGTGTAAGAAATTGAGGCTTTAAAGATGGTCTAATTCAAATGAGATTGTGTTTGAGGAGTTATTCAAGAGAGCTGTTGTCACTGGTCATACCTATACAAGAGATTAATGTGCCTTGTCTAACAGTAACTCGATGACAGGGGAAGACTGGAAGCAGTTTATCCAGCTTGCAGACCAGTGATCATCAGTTAATATTGGTGGAGCAAGGCCAACACTGTACTATATTTTTATCTTCCCTGATTTCATCAAGGCATGATCTACCTTGTTATTACAGTGAGCTAGAATTTTGTGAGACCCTCAAGATATTTCGGTTGACTTGCCCATATAAATTGTTTTTTGTCTTTCTGGAATCCATTCCTTTTTAACCTAGAATTATTTGGTGCTAAAATGGTATCACCTTGGCTTTTGTATTCAGTATTTTGTCTTCTTGTTGATTTTTCCTCCAAATTAGCTAACTAGAGAGTTCCTGCAAATACAGATATTCAAATGCAGAAAATTTCATTATCTTCAAAGAGTGTGCTTAGTTCTGGAAGAGTGACTACCATTGATTCTGCTGCTTTTTCTTGAACTATTGAAGTGGGAAATAACAAAAGAAGTCCCAAAACACATACGTTAGGGAATACATATTCTGCTTAGAGGTAGCCCAGAAGGTTTTCCTTCTCTCCACATTCATGGTGGTCATAGCCTTCTTCCTGCTTTTACGGTTGATAGGAATAGTTGACAGAATATAAATGTCTCTATTGCTCAAAGCATTTAATACCTATTTTTTTTTCTGTAGCATAGGTAGACAGCTGTTATGTCTATTCTGCTTTTTAATAGGAGGAAAGAGGTGACAGATAATTTCTGTTATTTCAGTTGACCTGTCCTATCAAGGAAAAACTTAAGTGTTTTGAGAGTACATTTTTGAAAGATGTTTTTTCCCCAATCATTGTTCTTCATTGCAGCAACACTTATTGACCAGGGCACATGCCGTGTATTTGAAAAGTAACAACTTGTTCCTTGTATTCTACCATATAGACAATGACTAATGGAAAATTTGTCTCTCTCTGCAGTTTAAAGGATTTGATCCCAACATACTGTGTGTAGCTACCTTGCTCTTCGAGGGTGACAGAGAGAAGGTTCTTCAGCATGAGAAGCAAGTCTATGATATTGCCACCAAGTTTGGGTATGCTTTTCAAAGAACATTTCCAATGTGAAGCTGGGAATGAACTGTCCAGGAAAAAATGGACCTACCATATTTTTGTAGTGGTTACTGTATGGATATGTTCTCAGTTTACTAGTTGAAGTGGCAACAATCAATTAGCTACTGAATGTTGCCTTTGATACATACGGCTCATACTAACTTTTAGGTAACTTTAATGAAAAGCTTTAGCTATCTGTGTATTGCAGAAAAATGTTTTACTAAATATAGAACAGATGTTATTAAAGTAGAAACTAGCCCTTTTAATTGCTTACAGGCATGGAAGCTGCTTGTTTTGCAGAACTAGACTCGATATTTTGACTACAGAAAGGGAGATAAAATGATATGGAAAATGTTGAATTTTTGCAGGATTCATGTGTGAGTATATGAATACAAGAAACTTGTTTAGTTAAAAGAATGCTGTGACTTTCTGTCCCACAAAGGGACAGAAAACACTCACTGAAATGGCAGGCTGAGTAATGATCAGGTAGTTTCTTTCCTCCTGCCTTAAGTGTTTTTGCTGAAAACCATCATTAAAACTGTGATTTGTCAAGAGTGTACTGTTATTGTTACTATTAGTCTCACTTATTCAAATATACATGTAAGTGTTGTTTTATCCATTTCAAGGCTATAATTTCTGAAATTTGTGCTTTTATTTTGCTTTCATTCTATTAAGTCAACCGTGAATCCTTCTGTATTTTGGTATTTCAAGATGATGGTGTATTGATAAGGGGGGAAACTTGCCTGTGTTAGATCCATTAGAAGATGCTGCAGTCTATGCTGCTTTATTAAGACTTTTAGTGAAGTGTTTAATGGTTTAACCTGGTTTAAAATGCCAAAGCATTTAATGGTTTTATAGTATAAAATGATTCTATGCTTCTTCAGGGTGTCTGATTTCATGCACACACACACCCCTCTCAGATTTATGGGAGCTTCTAGGAAGACTGATTCCAGATGCATAGCATTTTCTTGTTCTTAGAAACCAATAGTTAAAAACAAATGCTTTGATAATGATCCTTGACACTGGTGAAAGCAAGGCTTTCTTTTTCTTTAGGGCTATGGCTTTTGTGTCTTTTTAAAATTCATTCAGATTCTCTTATGCTTTGGCAATCTTAAGTCTTCGGGTCTCATTACCTGTGAGCATACAAGTACCCAAATTCAACATGCTTAGAAATGTTGTTACCCATGTTCCTGTAAGTGAATATCCAGGATATATTGTGGCTACTTGTGCTTCTCCACACTTTTTTGAGTTTTAAAGACTGTTGTTTTGAGGTCGCATCAAATGTTTTGTTATATTCATCTCTCTTCAGGTTATGGAATGACAAGGGAAGTGAATAAAGGGCTGGTCTGAAGTAATTCCTGATTTCTAGTGAAGAGACCCTACTATTGACAACTATTTTAACACAGCTTAGGCAGCTAAACTTGCACATATGTTTAACGATCAAAGTTATTTTATAAATATTTTTGTAAACTGGTGACTAATTTGGTGGAAAACTAATTAAATTCTTGTAAATTGCAGTGGCTTGGCAGCAGGAGAAGATAATGGGCAGAGAGGATACATGCTGACATTTGTCATCGCTTACCTTCGGGTAGGTCAGCTTTTGTCTGTCTGCTGAAACTTCTGTTAATTAATGTAACAAAACATGGAGATGTTTCTTTGAATATGCTTTCTCTGAAATCTGAGTGTTGGCTGCCTTAGATGATATCTCAGATTTCTCTCAGAGGTTGCATCTCTTCAATTCTGTGTAGTGATTCTTCATGGCATTTCATCTGCAAAACATCATATAGATATTAATTTGTATTCTTGTTAAGAAAATAGCTTTTCCTAAAGGTAAAATTAGATTGAATAATGGACAGGTTGAATGAAATCAGAGGCTTGGAGAGTACTTGAAATACTCATGTCCTCACTTGTCTTTTTACTCTTCTTTGGAGATCTGCTTATGACTGTGGTTTAAATCAGAGTTCCAACATCATGGACTTAGTCTAAACTGCTGCAGCTATTTTTAGGAATTTTAGTCTTACTGTTTGAGATTTTCTCATTTTTCTGAGCAATATGCATATCCTGAGTGCTTGATTTGTTGGGGACAAATCACTGAATCTCCCTTTATTTCAGCAGGCTATGAGTAAGATGAGAAGATGTTTGTCTTCTTTCTATCTAGATTACTACTGCATTCAAAAAAAAATATTTCTACTAGGTGTAACACTGATTAGAACAGTGAAGCTCTTGGCTTGATAGTATAGTGATACAAATATTTCATTAGTGTAGACATACTGATGGTCTGACAAGTTGTCTCACTGTAGCCATGACATCAAAATGTTTGTCATCTTTGTCTTGTAAGAGCTTCCCTATTTCCATAATAATAAACTTTTGTCACTGGGACAGATGGGTGTTTTTACTAAATTAGAATTTCTGGTTTTCTCCTACAAACGAAAAAGTTGTTCAGCTGTTAGCTGTGTAGCATACAATGGAATTCCAGATGCTGAATGTTACTGATAATTTCCTTCCTCTTTTTATTAGGACCTGGGCCTGGATTACTATGTAATAGGAGAATCATTTGAGACATCTGTTCCTTGGGATAGGTAAACTGTAATTACTCTTTAGAATTTCTTAAAACTTGATTTCATTAAAAATATTCCTAACTCGTGTTTGCTTATGGGGATGCTTAATTTAGGCCTTTTATGTATTGGATGCACCCTGACACGCCTCAAGCCTTGCATCTGTGTGTTCTTGCTAAAGTTGCTGGTAAATTACATACCAGGATTTTGTAAATGCAATGTATCAAGCATTCAGTAATATTTCTGCTTAGGTTAGCTTACTGTAACAAACTTAGGACTTGAAATTGCCCCATTTAGGAAGCAGGACATTGGTGACAATAACTGCAGTGGGTGATGAGCAGCCACGTGTGTGGCATCAGCAGTGTATTTCAAATGGATGAGTCTAGTGAAGATTAAAAAATTTTTTTTTTAAAATTTTTAATTTAATTTTAAAAATTTTTAATAAGTTTTTTTCTTGTTCCAGTAATGTAGGGAAATGAAAACTGAACGGTTAACTTTTGCGCAAGATTAAGATCTTTTTCCTGAGGTTATTTTATTTGTTAGCTGTGGTTGAGAAACATTTGACCACAACAGAGTTTAATATAAAAATCATTGTGGATGCTCTTGTCCATTTGGTAAGCCAGAAATCTCTCAAGCAGGATCTAAGGTAATTTGAATCAAAGCTTTGCAGCATTCACTGCAAAGTCTGATGACTTAAGCTGGCAAGCCCATACCCTTGCTATTGAATTTATGGGCAACAGTAAATTCCAGCCCCTGTTTGAAAATTGGCAAACTATCCTAAGTGGGTAGAAGAAATTTGAAGACAATTTTAGAGCAAAAGTGCTCTTCATTTTACTTTAACTTTATAGATTTTGGAGCATGCTAACTGCTTAGTCACCAGTTTGTTTTGCCTCTCCCTCATTTCAGAAGAGAATGAATTTTACCTAAGAAGTTAAGAAAATACTTAAAATTGTCCTCACCAAAGCAAATGCGTTGGAAAGCCTTTTCTACTTTGACTCATAAGAACCATGTAGTTTTCCATAAACTGATTAACTTGTTCTTGACAGGAAGCAGATATTGGAATAAAATACTTAGCTGACTCTCTTATTCACTAAATGGTTAAATTTCTCTTGTGTTCTTTGAATTGTAAAGTAGTTTTAAATCTGTGTAAAACATCTTAATCTGAATTATAGCACTGCAGACCTTTGTGGGCAAATGTCTATCTGAAGAAATGGTCATTTGAAAAACAGTGATTTCTTTTGGTTGCTCTAGCTCTTTGTTTGCACCTGGGTCTGTCCTAGAAGATTTTTTTTAAAAATGCTGAACTACAGTGGCTTATGACAAGGTCTAATAGCTCATTGCCATATTAGAATTACAGTGTTTCAAGCTGGCAGAGTAGTGCACAGCTGAAGAATCTCCAGTTTTGGCCTTGCAGCAAAACAAAGGTATGGTGGTAGTAGAGTTTGCCAGACCTTGGTGTTCTCAAGCTTTCTGCTGTATTTGGTAACTTTGCCAAAACTTTAAGCCTCTTTTGCTAAAAAAGTAAGTAGACACACAGAAGTAGGTAACCTCCTTACTTTTATTGAACACTTTTGACACCTCTTCCTTGTGAAAAAGAGCTTTTAGCTTCTTTGTTTCAGAGTAAACTTGCTGTTCAGAAGTGGAGAAAAAGCAGTGGAGTCTTGATGAGGACTATTCTTAGAGCAAAGTCTAAGCTAGTTAATAGTGATTTTAGAAGATACTCTTATGTTGTATTAGATTACGCTTTTTAAAAAGGTTGCTGAAGTTCTTTTTTTCAGAAGTTGTATAAAATCACATAATAAAATTTTATATTTTAATGTGTTTCTTGTTACAGGGTTTTGGACCTTTGTAGAAATGTAAAGGAAAGGATAGTAAGAGAATGCAAAGAAAAGGGTGTTCAGTTTGCTCCTCTTTCCACCTGTAGGTAAGTCATGCAATAATCTAAATAATTTTTCTTGAATCCTTGTTTAGTAAGAGATCTAGTGATGATATTACAAATATTAGTAGCCTTGACCTTCTTCTTGAGCCTTACAAGAGCATGTAAGAGTGGGTAATTCAAGGAATTAGTAGCACCTGCTTAGGCTTTAAACTCTTGCTTCTATGTACAAGAGTCAAGTGTAATGACTTAGGAGCTTCAACTTTCAAAGTCATAGCATTGAGGCACTCATGGATTATGAGCAAAAAGGATAAAAATATTTTTTAAATGCTATCCTTTTGAATAAGATAAGTAATCTTATGAATTTTATAATGTCACAGAATGGGTGGCTTAATATCATAAAGCTTTGTTTGTAATGCAGTTCTCTTCAACAGGGTGACACAGACTTATGATGCAGGTGCATGTGTCTACTTCTACTTTGCCTTTAACTACAGAGGAATTAGCGATCCTATTCATGTCTATGAACAAATTGAGGTAATGTATCAAAGAACAATTGTTAAAGAGGAAAAAGCTGATGACCTGTATTATATTCTGAGCCTATTGGCCAAATTTAATGGATTTTGCAGGAAAGATCTTAAAAATCTGTTTGTAAAGCTTTCATCATTATCAATAATAAGAGGTACATGCTAATAGTTCATCAAGTAGAGAAAAGACTACCTTGTGACTATTTTAGATATCAGTAAATCAGTAGTTCTGACTGAAATGGAATCCCAATCAAGAAGAGCTTGACCTGCAGTTTCTTGGATGGCAGAAACGTTAAACTTTAAACTCTAAATCCATGGGAAACTAGTCTTCCTTAGTCCCATTATTTACAAATCTACTTCTTCTGATTAATGCTCAGTCTGTAAAATGCATGGTAAAACTATTGAGATTATACCTCATTAGTAGTGCTGCATATATAGAATAAATGCTATTTCTGTTAGGCCCAGATAAGTGCTGGTCTAAGTCCAGTCAGAACAGTTGTGAACTGCTTCAGCATTGGCCAAGAAGCTCTGCAGTAATTCTGCTTTAACACTTCAGCTGATGAAGCACTATACTTACCTAGTTACAGGAGACTAATATCTAATATCCTTGTTACCTTGAAGATGTAGTTCTTAGAAGGACTATATCCAAAATGCTTTTTGTCCTGCCTTCTGGTTCCTATGCTCAAACTTCAGCACCAAAAGATTGCTAATAAGACTGTGGAGAAACAGCATTTATAGCTAGGATATCATTCTTCTTGTGCTTATTCTTTAGATTTTTCTCTTGAATTTGGCAAGCACATGCAAACTTTTATCTACAAGTTCAGAGGCTTCCATGCTGTTGCATATAGGGAACTGAAGAATTTAATACTTGAGGGTTTATTTAATGAAACTTTACTAATACCTAGATACTACTTTTATTGGAATTAGTTGGCAGTGTGATCACTTGAATACACATCTTCCATTGTAGTGACTAAATTTAACCTAATGAAGTGAGTTTGCTGACCAAGTATATATACTCTATGGCAGACTGAAAAAATCTAACTGCTTAGGTACAGTTATATATGTTATTTCTAAAAATGTACACTATTTTGAAAAAAAAACCAAACGTAGTGCTTGAGCTTAGAAAAGTTTTCATTGTTACACCTTCTAAGCTCTCTAATGATTCAGAGGTGAATGGCAAAGAAGATTCTACAACTTGAATATTCTTAACATAAAGAGCTAAATTTTGTTTTCTGCCACAAACTGCACTCATGAAAGTTGGGAGTTGTAAAGTACCTCACTGTCTCAGCCAGGATCTTGGAGATCTGGGTTAAACTCTGCTCTGAATAAGGATCTTGAATGACTCTGACAAGCCTGTTTTCAGACTTCTTTATGAAGTCTGAAGTCTCTCTTCTTTATGAGACCTAATTGTCTTCCAAATGAGCATCCTGGCCACTGGACTATTTAAGTGTCGGCAAGGGAAAAGTGATCCAGAACATTCTGGTCTTGAGTAATACATCTGTTACAAGAGATGCCATTTGTCTTGGCTTTGATAATGTTTATTTAGAAGACTCTTACTTACCTTTATCTGAAGACTTGAACTATAATGTTTACCTATATAGTGTACCCTAATTATTTCAGAAACTTTTCATACACCTGTGTGTATGAGTGCATGTCATGAAATCCAAAAATCTTGTGCATTTGCTGTTGAATAAATACCATATCTTTCAAATTTAGAGGGCTGCTAGAGAAGAAATACTTGCCAATGGAGGAAGTCTTTCACATCATCATGGAGGTAATGTTCTCAGTCTAATATTAGTCTCTTTGATACTGCTAAATATTAATGAGCACATAAAATAGTTTGTAGTAGAACTCTGAAAAATATTTCACAACATTAACTGAAATTAGTGGGGTAGAGTCAGGGGAGAAGGAAATCTGGCATTTTATCTAGTAACTTCTCACTCTTTTTCCAGTTTGATCAGTTTGTCTTAAACAATTTTTCCTGATCCTTGTGCAAAGACTTCACATGGGAGTTTCACAGTTTTAAGACAGTTTTGTGTCCCTTGTGGCTTTGTGAATGCTGTTAGCCCAAATTCCAGAGCACGTGGGCAAAGTGTCTGAATAAAAGAGCCAGTGACTTTGTACTATGGTGCCGTCTACCATTTGTTGCATAATTAATGGTATGTAAGTGTTGACATTACTGGTTTGCTGTCTGATAAGTTCTAGTTACCTAGTCTTCTCTTTGGGATTACGTGTCCTGTGTTACTAGCATCTTTGCAAGATATTATGTGCTTTAATATTAAGAACCAATGTAATGTATGAGGGATACTTCCTACACCTGATGCTTTACGCAGGCTTTTCCCGCATGCATGGGTAGTCTAATTTGATTGCATGCATCCTATATAATGCTGTAACCTTGGAGTCAGAAAGACTTGTGAAGTCAGCGTGATTTGTGCAGCTACCTTCTTGAAACTGGTTATCTTAATGCATTTCTTCTCTCTGATGTCTTGGGATATTGCCTGGTCACAGATGTAGGAGCAAAGAAGAAGTGTAATAGTTTAAAACTAGAGAAAAACTTTGTAATACGAAAAGGTCTTTGTCGGGGAAAGACTAAAGGGCAGAAGCTGTGCTTTAAAACATGTCAGTAACTTCCTAGACTTGAAAATTTTAGCTAGGGCTGTTTTCAGGCATCTTACTTTGTGATGGAAACTGAAATGGACTCTGCTTTAGCAATATCAGTATATTGAAGGATGTGTAGGTAATAACATGAGTGAAAAGGTTTCGGTATTTTTTGTTTGATATGTTCTTATGGTCCTCTGATTAAATCTTAATTATGGTGGTGTAGTGAACCTGTCAATTCTCACACACTGGATGTGGAATTACCCCCTTGATGTACTCTTGTGCTTTCCCTGCTGTGGCAGCTCTGTTTTACTGTGACCAGCATTTCATCCATTAGCTTGCATGCAGCTGGAGCTTGTCACACATGTGGATGTATTTGCCCTCACCGTATAAAACCTTGCTTAGAGCCTGTGTTGAACAAGAAAAGAAATTATCTATAGCATTTTCAAACCCTTGCATGCTTGAACATTGTGACTCCACAGCTATGGAAACTGGTTTTCTGTTCAACTTCTTATGCTCCATGTTGTATGCGTGACTGCCTCTGATACTGATACATATTTTCTACTTTGAGTGGTTTTGTCTGGCAGTTCATTGTGTGCAATATTCAAGATTAATTTTTTTCAGTGCTTAGTAGATGTGCTGCTGAAAATTAACCTAATATTGTCAGTTTCATTTACTGACCTTCAGGCCTTGTCACTCTTAGCACTGACTGGTCTATTGTGTGGGGTAAAAGAAAATACTGGTGCAATTTCCTTTGGTGTTTGTCTTGTAATTGTGATTAATAACAGTTGTTTTCACTATCTGGAAACAGGCTGATTTGTCTGCCTACAATCACACTGTGATAAATGGAGCTATTTTAACTCTGAGTTTGTGTATCAAAGAAAACAGATGTAGTCTGGGACTGGAGGCTATAGGAAATACAAAGCCTGCTTAAGTCAATCTTCATATACTCTTTGAGTGAAGAAATGGGCATATATGACAGTTTGAGTTGTGTAAATCTCTAAATTACTTTACATCTGCGGAAGTACCAACTGCAGATAGGTGCACAGCTGCAGTCCACTGTGAGAACTGAAATCATGGTACATTTAATTTTTTGAAGAGTACTTTCAGAAGGACTTTACTGTGGATACATCTTCCTTCCCCCCACACCCCATTATAGTTGTCACCTTGCCGTGACTGTGTCCTGTATTCAGAAAGGGATATTGCACATCTTCAAGCACAGCTTTGAGCCTTCTTTTCTGGCTGCTGGGTATCTTTAGATTTGAGAGTCATGTAAATAAGGTTGCTAGAGAGCCATAGATACTGTTCATAAACTTAACATTTAAAAAGCAGCATTAGGAATGACAATTCCTTGTAGATACAAGTTAAAGTTTAGATAAATAATTTCTCTAATAATTGATGGCAAGCCCTAAAAACATCTGTATGATGTGTCACACCTTTCATTCTTGAATTCCGTTTTCATAGAACATGCCTTTTTTTGTATGCATGAAATAATGTGCTGAGGAAGTATCAGTAGGTAAGACTGATGTATAAATACAACAATAACCTCCTTGGGGTACAGCATGAGAAAAGGAGAAGGTTGGATTTGTACCTGATCTCTTTCGTATTATCAAGTTAAGGACCCATGTAAAATTAAAGAACAGTGTAAAAAGTAATGATACATTGCTTCCCTTTGAGGGACTGTTTTAACTACAGCTGGTTGCTTCAGGAAACAATTACCAGATTGTGGGGTTGAGGAAAATAGCCCCATTTAGCCACTTAACATAATAGTACTAATTTTCTTCTACTTTCTAGACAACTGACTGGAGTAAAGGTTAACCAGGTAGCCCAGGCTGCACAGGTTTAGCTATAGTATCAATGGCAGATTATATAGTAAAATAAAAAATAATAAATACCCAAGCAAAATCCCAAAAACCCTCAAAACAAAACAAAGAAAAAACCAAACCTTACACCTTCTTTGCATTCAATTACATGTTTGACATTGCAATTCTTTGGCATTAAGAGGCTGTGGCTTCAGCTATACACTGTAGTAATTAACCCAGACAAACTACAAAATTGAAATTATAAAGTTCTTTTATGAGGGGGAGTTGAACACATTCTTTTCTCTTCTACACAAGAAAAATGTCTTCTACCCTTAGGTTAAGCATACTAGAGCTTGCTCTACTCATTAGAATGAGTTGAAACTGTGGCATTTGTTAGAATGGAGTAAACTGACATGAAATAAGACAGTAACACAGTTCTATTTTCCTCCTCAGTCTGTTGAAAGTCTTAATAGAATAGTCATCTTCAGTGCCTTTTCAAAAAAAAAAAAAAGTAGAAAGGACCTCCTGATTCATCAACACAGAAATTGAAAGTGTTTAAGCTGTTAAGATACCAAGTGAAAATGTGCAAAGTTTTATAGTGATGTTAAGTGTTCATTATGTAGTAGACTTGGCGTACACTGGTCCAATATACTCCAGTGTTGCCATGTTTTACATTTCTGCTCTGACCTTTCTAAGTATTGCAGAGTTTTCCCTGAAAGAGTAATAGCATGTAAAGCAATTTCTAAGGGCAGAGAGCTGCTTTCTGTAGGGACAGCTAGGTTCAGGAAGAGCATGCAACAGCTGTTTGAGCCTCATCCTTCTTAGGACCTGTCACTGCTGCTCCTTTTGCAAAGCTGTTGCTATGCAGTAACCAACTCTTCAAGTTGAAAGGGCTGGGGCAGAGGAAGTCCAGAGCCATGTGCAATGCCACCAGAACCTATTTCCACTGGGACCAAACAGTGCTATAAATATCAATCAGCTACAAGAAAATTCTCCTTACAAGACTGTTCATGTGTGCCCTAGTACTTCATATTCCAAAAGTGAGAAAACCAATTGCTGCCTGCTGTTTGCTCACTCCATTTTTAGCAGCCAGACTTTCTGTAGCCATCCAGATACATTTTCAAAGATGAGCAAGTGTAAAAGGGCAGTGGAAAGACGAACAATTTTTCCAATGAAACCAGCATGGAGCAGTAAGTATCAGAGGTGGGGGAAAGTTACTTAGCCAGTTCATGTATTTCTCATTCATATGGACTAAAATGATTGATTAAAAACTTAAAAATAAAGTTGGTGTTGGACTGTCTTTGGAGTTGCTACTGAACAAGCTCCTTGGCTTTCTGATCTGAAGTACCTTGTGTGAAGTAGGCTCCCTGCCATGCTGTGGGGTTTGTACTCAGTGTAATAGGCTGGGGCTCAGATTGGAGGCTTCTGGCTTCCTAGCAGTGAATGTTTTAAGGCATTATTAGACTGCTTAGCACACCTCAGGAACAGGGCACCATCTTGTCCAATCTCCATCTACTCAGGAACAGGGCACCATCTTGTCCAATCTCAGGCAGGGCCATCCTAGAGCACATTGCACAGGGTTGCATCCAGAAGGTTCTTGAATATCTCCAGTGAGAGAGACTCTGAGCAATCTGTTCCTGTGCTTGGGCATCTGCATAGTGAAGAAATTCTTCCCCCTGCTTAGCTGGAACTTCCTGTGCCTGTTGCCTCTTGTCCTTTTGCTTGGCACCACCAAAGCTGCGTTTACTTCCAGCTGGGGCAACAAGGATTGTGCATGTGATGGTGTTTATACCTGAGTGGACAAGTAGTAACTTGCTATGCTAAGCTATTACAAATTGATTGTTAATAATGTTATGATGTAGCATATAGAATCAGGTGATTTTGATCTCATTTCTTAATTGAGAAAGTATACTGTGCCAAAAGCCTGTAAGTGGTAGGTGCTTGTATCAGTTCTGGCTCTGTAAATCTGGTAAATTCTGGTAAATCATGTAGGGCTAAAAGGGAAAATCTATTTTCTTTGGACTAGAAATGGGAAGTTGGTTTTCTGTAGTCTGTGATAAGATCAGGCTTAACTGAGACCTCATTGTTAGGGAAGTTAAGGTTTCCTTGAGCGAAGAGCTGTTCTTTGGCTAGTCTACAAGGGGAGATAAGGAACTTTGTCACTTGGAATTATTTCTTCCTCCTTTTCCCTTCTCATCATTGAAGACAATTTGGTTGTCCTGTAGAGAAGGACAAGAAAATATACAACATAGCACTAACCTGAAGTGAAACAATATATAAATGACTTTTCTCAGTGCTGCTTTCATTTTCACAGAGCCTTTCCCTCACTTGGTCTATTTTCCATTTTATCTGATGGACCAGCGTAGAATTCGGAGAGATTGCTTCAGAGCTTTTTAACTCTAATGTGAAAACTTGTGTAGTTGAAAACTCCATGTATATCTTATTGACATGAACAGTAGGAGCAGGGGATCAACTTTGCTCTTATCAAAGGGTTAAAATCTTTTTATTGAGCATATTTGTGAAGGACTGTTGGTAACTATTGTATAGCTTTTTTTCTTTCCAGTTCACTAATCAGATGTATGTTAGATTTATTATTGCAAAAGTATAAACCATAGAAAATTTGACAAGATAGATGTGTAAATTATCACTTTGACAGAACTAATGATGCACTCCAAGCACCTTCTGTTTTCCAGCACTTGGTGAGCGACTTCATTAAATATGCAACGACTGTTTGGTGCTGCTCAGACAGTAGTTCAGTTCCTTGTGGAATTGCATTATTACTGGCGGTGTAAAAGAGGCAGGCATGCTTGCTGTTGGGCATCCTGCTGTGATTCTAATGTGCTCCATCTTGTTGGAGCAGTTGTTTGCAGTCTTTTCAGGACAATTACATCCATAACCACAGAGCACATTCACTGAAACTATATTACAGATAACAGTTGAGAATAGTAATGACTGTTCTTCGGCTGCTTGTGTAAGAGCCAGCGTGAGTGACTTGAGGGGATGGTCAAGCCACATCCCCAATTCAGGTATTTTGTAGTAGTATTAAAGTTTTAACGGAAAAAATTCAACCACATCAGCTTGCTCAGACAGTCACATTATAGTGAGAGTATATTCACAGATGGTGATTCTTTCTTGAGCTGGGGCTGCAAAATACAGCCACAGTTCCTAGCCCTTGACAAATTCTTTTGTCCTTCAGTTGTGATCTTTGATCTTGACACACATGCTGCTAATAGTTGTTTTCTAGCAAACTGCAAATTTCATTCTGTCTCACATTATTTGCTTTTTCTGTTGGCATTGTGACTGGCTCATATTCCTTAAGGTATAAACAAATATACTCTGTTCTCCAGGGGTGTCCCTGTAATTTATTACTCTGATGACAGTTTGATGGTTACCCTGAAATAGGGCACAAAAGATGGCTTGAATTTAGCTTCAGATACTCTTAAAGCTTCTGTCTCAAACCTTTACTATGTCTTATCATACTGACAAATGGATTGTGTTTCAGGCTGACAAGTTAAATGCTAGAGTGTGTTTAATGAAAAAATGTCCTCAGTTTTGAATGATCTGTGAATCAGAGTTGATGATTTGGTTAATTAGCATGTGAACACTTGGCCATTTAACAGGACTATTGTGAGAATTTAATAAAATGAGTTCTTAAAAGATTGTTTCAGCTTTGTTTTTATTTGTGAATAGCCATTTTTACATGGGAAACAAAGCTCTTGTGTAATGGTATTGAGCAACTACCAGCCAGCATAGAACTTTTTGAATGAAATATTAAGCCTTCTTCATATAAATTTTTTTTTTTTTGCTAATGAAACCAATGCTGGTTTAAGCTTGATTACTGAGTTACATTTTCACTTTAGAGACATCAAGAAATCTGCTTTTTAGTAATCTCCTGTACAGTTTCCTACTTAAAATTAGTTTGTGGCTTTTTAAGAAACTTATTACTGATTCCTTGTCTTAATAGAACATGTGATTTCAGCCTAAGCTTCATCTAAATTTCATAGTTTCTAAAGAAAGTAGACAGTGTGGAACAGTCTTCCTCTGGGAGTATGCTGAGCTTAATGAGCTTGATAGTCTGGTGGGCTCAATAAATCAAATAAAGCAAAACATTTCTCATTTTTGAATAAAAGCATTTATCACACAGTGTTTATTCATTCATGGTCACAAGATTGATTGGCTCCCAGAATCCTGCCATATATTGAAACACTTTGTTTTTGTTTTTCCAGTAGGCAAATTGCGGAAGCGCTGGATGAAGGAGAGCATCTCTGATGTTGGCTTGGGAATGCTGAGATCTGTTAAAGAATATGTGGACCCCAATAACATCTTTGGAAACAAAAATCTTTTGTAAAGCCCTGCACAAATGATGTACTAAAAATTAAAAATTACTGTTTAAATTCCTCCACTTTCATTGTATTGATATCCCAGTAATCAAATATAACATAGACTAAACTTCAAAAACTAGTAACTTACATTGATTTTTGCTACTCCCTTCCCCCTTCCCCCAATAAAGTGTAAACATCACTGTTAATGTTTATGGACTTTTACTTAACGATGTTCCAACCTACTGGGCACAAAGTTCCTACCAGGAAATGCAAATTTGGGTTTCCAAGTTCGGTTAGGCAGCACAGCTGACAGTATTTTCAGTGCTGGATACTGCCAGATGTTTCTTACTTAAAGCATCCCCCACAAGGAGGACAAAGACTGACTACAGTGTTTTCTACAGAAGCAGCTGCTGAGCCCAGCCTTTTGCTAGAGGAAAGCTGCTAAAAGACAGATGAGAGAACACCAAGGAGTACCTCCCTGTATTGGATTGTGTAACAGACTTGTAACCAGCAAATACTAAGAGTACAAACTTAGGCTTTAATCTAAAGAGACAGTGTAAGTCAAACTACTAAAAATTCAGTATCTCACTGTAGTACTACTGGAAAATCTTACACAATTGAGCTGTTCTGAGTTGTATTTGCATTGCTGGGATAATCTTAAATTAACTGTAGGTCAGTCACTAAGTTTTGTACCATGGACGTTTCTCACTGTATGTTGAAAACAGGTTTGTAACAAAATTTTGTGTTCATCTGTACTTCAGTCCTAGTGTGTATGGGTTTTGTTCCCGTTGAGTTTGTTTTGCACAGATGCAAAATATCTTTTTCAGTTATTCAAATGAAACTGCCCAGCACTGTCTTTTGAAACAGTCACAACAGTTTAATAAAATACTTAAATGGACAACCTACTGTCATCCTGGAAGTGAGATTTCCCATTTAAGGTTTGTACAGTTTCCTATGGCCTTTATGAATCATTTATTTACTTCACAAGTAGCCACAATTTTAATTGTCCATTGAACTTTATGAAAATGAAATATTTTCTTGATCAGTATCATGTGAGAGTAAGCATTTTTACATTGAAACTTGAATCTTAATCAGTAAAATAAACAAAGTATTTGTCGATACTCATGATCCATTTTTAAGGTGGGTTCTTTCTTAATGCAAATTATCCAACTTTTTGATAATTAATGTATATGCATAAGATAGAAAAAAATACAGATTATCCTTTGAGGACACTGTCTCTAGGCAACTGCTTCACAGCTCTGTAGTGTCAGTTTGGACACCTTTTGTATTGGTAGTGCCCTAATGAGGAGAAAAAGATAAATTGCATTTTTGTTTTTAAACTATTTTAGAATACTCTCTAATTAGCTCTCAGTTTTGGTAATATACCAAAAAGAGTATAAAACGCTTGAAAAAATACTGCATATCAGACAACTCTGAACTTGTTCAAAGATTAATTTCAATGCTACAATTCAGATGATTAAAAAAACATTGACACTTGAAACATGACTTTAAAATGCATGCTGTCAAGGTAATTAAAGAAAACTTTTTATGGTCTGCAGGTCATAAGACAGAATGTTCATGTCATATTTTTAATGCAGCTGGATTTATTTTGAACGGTCTTTATTTCACATTTCAGTATAAAAATCTATTCTTTTTTCCTGTCCCCAGAGTTCATATTTCAGCAGTAACCAAAACAGTAGGTGTAGTCTGTTTTAGGAAACTGAGCCTTCTCACTGTGGTTAAGTGTTCCTTAAGTACACAAAGGTGTCTCAGTGAAGTGAATCTGCACATGGTCGTGCAGGGACTTCCTCACCTCAGCTGCATGGTGATGACTCCGTGGCCATGGCTGGTGTCTTGCTGATGACTTGTGTCACTCCCCAGTGGAGACCTTTCTAGGAGTTGGTAAATATGAAGGGTGTTTATGTGCCTCAATGAAAGTTTGTCTAACTATGAAGAATTACTTTTGAAGGAAAGCATGTGAAGCTTTTTTGCAATATTACAGCACAAAGAGAAGTAGAACAAGTAGTCATAGCTTAGTAATAACTGATCTCTTAAGATTTTGACTAAAGTACAATACAGCTCTACAGCATCCTTCCCATTTTTTAATTTTCTGACTATGGTTTCTTCATTATTTTTTGTATGGAAAGTACACAGGTAAAAACTTATACTCTCTAACCTTTAAATAGCCACTGACTTCTGAAGTGATTTAAAATGTAGTAAAGATTTTTACTGTATGTCGGTTGTCCTATGGGAAGATGAAATAACAGGCTACAAGGGTCCCAAAGCACTGTCACAGGATAGCTCTGAGGAAAAGATTAACTACAAATGTAATGGATATTGCCGTCTTCCTAAATACTATCTTATGAACTGGTCAGAGCTTAGTTGAAACTGCAGTTGAAACTTATGTATTTCTGTCTTTAATTTCACATTTAAATTGCTAGTGAAAATAGAAAAAAATGTAATGCAAGTTCAGAAGACCTAGATACACACAGATTATTCACCGTTTGAATGAAATCTTACTTTCTCTGCTACTATAGTCTTCCACCACTCTTCCTTCTGTATGCTTTACTTTCTTTCTGCAGACTTAACTTCCTGTAGCCTGTTCAGAGATGGAGTTTGATCCATGCAGATTAGAAGTGCTGATGCATAACACAACTTCTGCATTTGCTTGTTTATTTTGGCCATGTGTAACTTACAAGCAGTTTTAATTAAGCTTGTAATGACTTCCAATTACATAGCTCCTGCTCCCTTTGAAGGAGGAAAGGTGCAGACTGACTGTGACTTAACTGTAAAATAAGTTTACATTAGAGAGACCTTTATAAAAGTTTGGAGGGAAAAGAAGCAAATCTGTTAGAAGTTGATCCAGGACCTAAATCTTACAGTCAAAGAAAAACATGTCTTGATTTGACTTAGAGTATATTGGTTAAGTTAGACATGTCATCTTTGCCTTACAGCTGTGAACAGAGGCCAGGCCAAACAGTTCTTCCGTAGCAATGTTAATTAACTGAAACCAATTTCAAAGGCAGGGATACATTAGCACTGAAATCCAGAAAACACAAACTGCTTCTCAATCTTGGAAATGTATGTTTATCAAGGTTGTAATTTAATTTTCTGCAAATAAAGCCAAACAGTGTTTGTCATTTTAGTGTGAGATTAACTGTAAAACTTCAGTTGTAATGTTAAGAGATTACAGAACCTTATATTATTAATAAAAAGAAAATCAGCCTAAGCAAGTATGTGTTTTTTGTGATGAAACTAAGCAAATGTATTCTACTAACTTATTATATTGCTTCATTTTAATTTGGTGATGAACTCTTATCTAAGGAAAACTATTAGGAAAGCTTTGGCACTTGCCGGGAGGGAAGAGATTGAATTTATAAATGTATGCTATTAGGAGCTCTGCTTTTGTGTCCCATGTAAAGCAAAACAAGAAAGAGAGGATTTCAGGGAAAGAAGGGCAAAACACCTGACCACCAGGCTACTTAGTTCAGAATTTCAGCTCCTTGGTATTCCCTGATTGGGCAGGATAGGGACCAGGTTGTTCTTTGTAAGTTCTTTCATTATAATACAGAAGCAGACCTTAGCTTCCCATATTTCAAAGCCCTGTTGTATTAAGCTGTGATAACAGGTATATTGTTTCCTGCTGCTGTGCTCATCTCTTGTTAAACCTTGTTGCAGGTCCTAGAATCTGTTAAGAGTTCTGCATGCAACAATGCATCACGTGTGAGCAGAAACAATATTCCTCAGTTATCGCATCATTGCTATAAAGTCTGGCTAAAACTGGCTGAAATTACATGTTGCTTTAAAGAAATGTTGCATTGTCTTGTGTTAGCACTGTTACTGTCTTAACACATTGCACAAAACCTGCTAAAGTCATAGTATGCAAGGGACAGAAGAACTAATGACATGGTTCACCTTGTAGAACTATGACGATCTCCCAATATGATCTGAATTTTTTGTGGGCTTGCTCACAGGAAGGAAAATACCTGTCGTCAAGCATTTTATTTGTGTTTTCCTTCATTAACAGCATTAAAATACAGTATTTTGACTTAGATCCAGTGAGTCTCAATCTGAAGGAGATTTTAGATAATGATATACTTGTCTCAGGATGACAGCCAGACCCCATCAGTGTTCTCTTTGTTTGAAATACATAAATTTTATAAAAAGCTGGATCTGAACTCGCAGCTGTGTAAATACTATAGGCTCACTGTTTATGGTTTTATAGTCCCAACACTGACTTTGAATTCCACATTACCTTTAACATAAATTGATGTCTTTCCTCAGGCTCTCTATGGAGACCAGAATTGGCAGGTGGCTGCTTTTTTCATTGTCATCTTTAAGGTCTGCTTTGCTCAAAGGGCAGATGTGGTCAAAAATACTGTTCAAAGATGTTTGCTGTGCTGTCTCTGAAAACTACTAGTGCTGTCAGTCTGAAATTAAAAATTCCATTTCAAAAATAAGGGGGCTATGATATTTTCAATCATACTGTTATTTGTGCTATTTACCAATACAAATTGCAGTAATATGTACCTTCACTGAAATGCTGTGAAATGTTTCATTTATGAATTTTTCACTTCAGAAAAAAAAACCACTGATCTTTTTATGGGAAACTTTATGAATCTTTCACTTCATTTTGGAATAAATCTAAATTTCAATTGACTGTTCATAATTTCCAGTATAACATTCCTATTTGAGTAGCACTCAGCCTGTTCCCACCTTCATGGTAGTATATAGTATTGCCTCCACCCCAAATGGGGACCATAGCAGCTTTTACATTACTGTATTTGTTGTAGTACTGTAAAGTATCATAGCAGCCTTCTAAAGGATAAAACAGAAGTGTAGACCACGGCAGTGGATTTGTGTGTGTGCTGAAAGATGATGGACAAAATTCAGTGATGTGACTCTAATCATGTAAAGTTTAAGCTGATGCTTCTAAAACTTCAGATCAAATTAGGAAATACATGAAAAATGTTTCTGTTTAAAAATAATACTTTAAAACTCTAAATTATGACACACGTCAAATGATTGTCCCAACTCTGCTGTTCAATATCATGTGGCTTGTCTTGAGTGTGGCTGGCTTCCCACAATGCTTCTACATAGCAAAATATAAAATGGATGGTCTCAAGACAGGGTCATGATAAACTGCTCCCATTTCAGGCTGCTGGAAAGGCTTGGCTCTATTCCCATGAATGACACGGACACTGAGACTGTGGATATCCAGCACTGCCATTGCATGAGTCATTGCTGGCTCAGCAACACAGTTTTCAAAGCGTTTTTTAAAGACAAGGAATATCACTGATGTTATGGACTCAAATTAAGTTTGGCAAATAATGAAAACATAAAAGGGCACTTTGATAAGCTTGGTTCTTGACTAGACTGAATCCTGAGGCTGTGGTAGTAATGAGAAGGTACAAACCCAGCCGCTGACCTTACTCCCTCCCAGCCCGTGGCAGCAGCCGGCAGTGTTTCCTGTCTCGCTCTGTTCCTGCTGCTGCAGAGCAGGAAATCCTGACTGCCCAGAGGCGAGGGTTAAAAGCCCTTCTGAAACATGAAGTGACACACATGCTCGCCTAGCAAATACATAGCAGCTGGGTAAATACATGAAGAGATGAGGCCATAAAAGCTGGTTATTAAGGAAAGTAAATCTGGCTAATGTTAGAAAGCAAGATGTGGGTGAGCTGAATGCAATACTTTGATAAGTGGGTAAGCCACAAGGCAAACTTACCTTCTTAGTACTGTTGCTTCCAGAAGTACAGGGCAACACTGTTGTATTAAGCAATTGTTTTTAATTAAGGCTTCCATAAAAAATGAAATTTTTGTCTTTCTCTATTCATGCTTGTAACTGTGTTATGCCTAAATTCTCAGTTGTGTTCAGTTTTACAGGTTAGCACATTCTCGTGCAGGTTTTACTGTTTTAGATGGAGAAGATGAATGACAGCTGCCCAAGGGACAGTGGAGAAAGGCTCTCAAGAAGGGCTTTACCCTGTGCAGTGCAAGAGGTTTAGCATCACACCCTGGAACACAGAGGCTGTCCCTCTGCAAAGCTTCGGCAGGCAGCGCAGCCCACCAGCTTAATAAAAACTGCTTTGTACAACTTCACCTGGCTGCTGCATGACTTACTGCTAACGAAATCATGACCAGGAAGCAAAGAGAATTGCTAATGAGGAAAACAGAGCAAGGGCAGTGCAAGCTAGTGTCTTGTGTGTATGGCTAAATTACAGTGAAATGAACATCTGGCAGCAACAGCCAGGCAGAAGGGACCTGGTTGCTACGGAGAAATGATAAATTTCAGATGGTAACAAATCTGCTGCCGTGTCTACAATTTAGTACTTTTTTAAGGCTGATGAGAGGAAATCACTATCTCTTCATTTGTAGAGCTGTGTGCCCCTCTGCAGACAGAAATGAAACATAATGTTATTTCCTGTTCTTTTCAGTAGCTCATGTAAGACTCCCGTGCATATCTGGGCTCGAGTAGGTGTTTACAGCTGAACCTGCCTGCTCAGCCATGCTACAGTGCTTTGGGTCCTTCTGCCTCACCTCTCTCACTGAGTGATATACATTACTAAAACCAAAATTATCCTTGTTGCTGTTGCAGAAAGCATAGCCTAATTCTCATCTACCCTTATTTAAAAAAAACCCAACCAACCAAAAAAAAAAAAAAAAAAAACCCAAGAAGAAAAAAGAGAGAAGAGCAGTAGGGTCGCTTTAGTTTTCTTTTGTTTAAAACCACGTGCTGCTATGCTACAGCTGCAGACTAGTGTGCACAGTGCCAAGTTACACCAGCTGAGAGTGGCTGGGTAGGGAACCTTGTGAATGCCACATTAGCGATGAGTTACGCAATTGCTGCACAATGTAGCAATGAACGAGACCTTCAGCAGCCAGATCCCAAGTACCCACCGCTGGAGTTAAATGCGGATTCCCTGAAGAGGGAGCTGAGCAGGTTTAAGGACTTTTTGAAAGGTTTTTTAAGGATTAGTGTCCACGAGCAGTTGTGTTTGCATCTCTTCCCCCCTGCATGCAGAGCCGCATCTCCCATGCTGACACTTGTCATCTCACATCGTAAGTGTGATGTTATGCTTCTACTGTGAGTCAGAAGGATGGGATTTGCTCATTGCTTGCACATAAACTCTTCAGAAATAGGATGTTTGTGTGTGCCGGCTTCCCAGGAAGGTGGCTGGGGAGCCACACGCCGAGAGAGCAGAGGTTTGCTGATCTCCTGCCAGGCTAGGCTGTGTGGTGTTTGACACACGGAGAGCTTAGCTGCCTCACGAGGGGCTGTTTTTATTTTCTGCATCTGTAAACTCCTCTCATTTTATTCCAAATATACTTCTCTTGCTGGAGAAAGAAAGCAAAATATACTTCTATACTTGTGGCTGTGTGTGTTCTGGTGCTGAGAGGAGCAGCTTTGTCCTTCACACGATTTCCAGCCCCGCCGAGCACACCTGACCTGCGTTGCTCCCGCAGGTGTGGCACACACACCGCCCTGGCAGCCCCTGCGGACAGCTCTTGCCTCTGCGGAGGAGCTGGTTAAACAAAGGAGAAAGAGGGCACAAATCGCCGCCTGAGGGCTGCCCTTTGAAAGGCTATTGGGCCCTTTCCCTGCTGCCTGTCACCCCCTGTTTGTCGCCATCCCGATGGCAGTACCAGGGCCCGGCCGTGTCGCTGTGCCAGGCCCGGGCGGGCGCGCCGTTCCCACCTGAGCCTGCGGGGCTGTGTGAGGGTGGCCCGGAGCCACTGTCCCACACAGAGCCACTGCTCCACACAGAGCAGCGCTGCGACCTGCCGGCCGGGCGCTCCTCCTCCGGGTAAAATAACATGCTCATGAGGATGCTGGGGAGTTTGGTGCCTCCTTGGCTGCTAATCGGTACTAAGACGGGGGCTTGGAGCCGATGGCTAGCGCGGGTCGGGGATGGAGGTCTGTAGTGGGGCTGCCCTTGGCTGGACAGGCTGCCCTGAGGAGCCCTGTGGTCCGAGAGGTGTGGAAGTGATGGCAGAGCAGCAAGGTCTCCCTTCCCTGGGCCAAAATGAAGCTGTACGAGGTTCTCTCTCAGAGATGGGTTCTCCTTGCGGGGAGAGCCAGGCGCTCCCTGGGGAAGCGGGAAGCCCTGAGTGGGGCTGTGTGGAGTGCAGTCCCCCTCAAGGTGCATCCATGGGCATCTCTTGGCTTTTGCTTCTGTTTCAGACATGTTGAGGCAGCGTTTGAATGTGACACCTGCGAGTCTCCAATGGCTTCAAGAGGCAATTTCACTTCTGTGCAGTTGTATTAGTTACCTCTGATAATCATTCTGCAAGTCATGTTCTGCCCTTGTTTGTGAGCAGCCCACATGTATCCACGCTGGCTTTGCTAATGTGTGTTGAATGAGCTTGAGGTCAGCAACTGCTCAGCTGTGGAGCAAGGCGAGTAATTGGTATTTGCCTTTGTGCTCTGAAATCACTTGGCAATTTTCAGTTAAAAGAAGCATAATTCAATTTTTGCCTGGTATGCTAAGGCCTCTGAAAGCAGGAGGGTTCTCTGGTGCTGCTGTGGGTCACTTATGTGTTATGTACTCTGGGTTTGGTCTCTGGTCTGCCACAGCTGTTGACTTTGAAATGTGACTGGAAGATGTTGATGCACGTGTTTAGCAGTTTCAGGTGTGAAAAATGGCTCCATTTCCATTTGCTACTTCTTCAAAACAATACATATGAACAAATGAATACAAAAACATTCCTCTACAGTGGAAGCTACAATTGAATTTGCTTTTAACCACTGTATTACAGTGACTTGTGTATAACCTGCCTGTAAAACTCCCCAGCTGCTCTAGCTCTTTTCCTGTCAGAAGGCTGGCCATAGAATAAATTAAGAGTACAGAACTGAAACCAAGATGTGAAATTAAACTTTTATTAAAATAAATCAGGGCCTGGATTTATTTTAAAGAGTGAGGCAATAAAAGTGAACATATAAAAATTGCAATTTAAAATAATGCACATTCTTTTTATGTAATTTCTCTGTTTTCAATTTTATTGGTACAACTGAGGTATATTTACTGAAGTTGCATACCGATGTTTTTCCAACTGTGATGGTGGCTTGTGCATTTTTTGATTTTTTCTTTAGGGATGCCATGGAGAGAGTGGGGGAAAATATAGTGGAAAAGGGAAACCACAGAGAGCTCGTTACAGCTTCTTGGTCTGCAAGCACCTGGCACCAGCACAATGTAGGGTAGCCCAGCGGTCTCCTTATTTTACCACAGGGAAGGAGGCCTTGAGCCCAGTGTCCCACACATCCCAGGCCTCCCCAGCCCTCAGGAGGAGGCAGCTGCCTCCGCTGGGGGCTCTCCACCTCTGTCCTGCAGATCAGTGTGGGCCCAGCCCCGTCCAGGTGTTCTGCACATGCCACAGGGGCGAGAGGAAAAAGGGACAACTGACAGGATACTGTCTGCTGGCACTGGGGCTGTTTAACTATTAGTTAATCAAACCTCCTCAGTTAAGTAATAGTAGTGTCCATAGCATAGTTTCTCTATACTCCAACAGCAGTTGTAGCAGGAGTGATTTGGATTATATTGAATTGCTTTAGCTGTTGATATCAATGATGTGTACTGCTTAACTTCACTGAAGGTGAGGTCTTCCCTCTTGCTTTAGGATCTGCTGGGATAAGGAGGGAGAGCCCTCATTTCCTTTCTGGATTCTTCTGAATGTGTTATCTTTGCATTGAAGAAACTGCAATTCCTGTAAAAGAGCATTTCCCAGTGTGTTCTGTGAGGAAGGCTGGAGGACAGAGAGGAGCAGGTGTGTAAGTGGGCAAGATGTATCTCATACCAAAAAAAGGATGTTGTGTTTGCCGTGGATACAAAAGGAGGAATCACCTGGGTGGAACAGAAAAATTACTTCAGAAAAGGTGTTTAACTGTCTTTGCTTAATTTCCTTATTCTCTGTCTCCACCCCATTTATTTGTAGGAACATGAACTCAGTCATGCCATTACCAAGCCCTTACAATTACACTGGTTTTGGTACTAATTGTAACGGATCAACGCCACACATCACAATCAGTCCAAAAGGCTACTCTGCATCTATAGTGGTGCCATCCACAGGTGGCTGCCAAGGTTAGTCACCTCTTCCAAAGGTACAGTAGTTGCTTTTAAACAAAAAAATCAGTTTTTCACTTATTTGCACCTGAATATTGCCTTATTCCTATAAAGAGCTGGCTAGCAAAGACTGCAGGAGCAATGCATTTTAAGGTCTCAGATGAAGTTTGCTCAATGTGAATATAACACTACACTCTTCTGAATTTCTTATGCAGGTTACATCATTCTTCTTTGGATGATAGGGACATTGACTGCATGTACAAAGGTAAAGTCATGCAGATGTTCCTATGCAGGGCAATTATTTTCCTCTGTTGTTGGTTCTTTTGGCATTTAGTAAATTCAAAGAAAGCAATTTATCTGTTTTGACCAGTTTATAAAGCTGGAGAGAAATGGTTTAGGTTATGTCAAATGGACAGAAAATGAGATTTGTAATAAAATGCCCTGAATCAGAACTGTCTAGTCTGGAGCACTCAGGATTCATCAGCTGGAAAATGAACCAATGTAGACCTGTTTCCCTTCAGATCTGGGGTAAACTCTGTCTTTGTGGTGTTTTTAATTCACATCAAGGTAGTTTACAGATATTAACTCAGTGTAAGTAAACTAGAGAATTAATTACAACACGATCGTTGCATTACTGAAGATAATCCGTATTAATTCTCTGTGTGGATAAAATGCTAAATGTTCTATTCTGGAGCTGTTGTTTCTCAAAAACTGCCAATTCCAGCATCAGTCTGCAAAACTCATGTTCCCCTCTGACATTTGGGAATGGGCAAAGTTATTATTTTGATGACTGGATCCCATTCTTACTTGCCCCATTGCCACTGCCCTCAGCCCCTTGTACTTTGGAATGAGAGAGATGCTAAGGATTTGTCTGCTGCTGCAATGCTGGGGCAGAATGGAGGGGGCTAAAGCTGTCTGCTGTTACCAGTGTATTGCCATCTGGAAATCACTGAGGGAGCCTGTTAATTCAATTTTATTACTGTATATTTTAAAGACTGTCAGAAAAGCTCAGGGCTTTGGCACAGGTCTTCATTTTAGTTTAGTCTAAATCAAAATAAATAATAAAATCCTCATGAAGATGTACAGGCGCTGTGAGATACTTATCCAACCTGACATGATGAAAAAATAAACTAATAATGTTTTATAGGCTCATGAAAAAGATATTTACTTACCTCATATGACTATGCCAATAAAGTTTTAAACAGATTAAAAGCTAAGACAGATGCCAATGATTATATAAAATACAAAAAAGAGAAGTAAAGGCAATTATGTCAAATTTAAGCTCACCAAATCTGATTTGAATATATTGATATTTAAGTGCAACATATACTTGATTCTCTTATAACACCAAGAAATTTTGGTATACTTTTGGCAAATCCCTTGAGACAGCTGGAGAAAAATGGTACAAATGTACACTGGATAAGATTTTGACTTGGAATATGCAGTTTGGGAATCTAACTAAGCTTGAAATTAGGCTATTTTGGACTGCGCAGTTATGTTTTTAAAGATACATCTGAGACGACAGTGGCTGTTAGGGCGAGGTCTGCAGGGAGATGGGGCACTCCCAGAGTCAGCACATGAACCCAGCTGAATGCAGCTGAATGCTGTGTGAGCATGGGAACATTTAAGTGTTCAAGTATTCTAAGTGTTTGCCCAGGAAGGATAAATGTCTAGGAAAACTGGGGTACATCAGCAATCCTCTGCCTAGCACAGTATTACAGAATTACAGAATCAATGACGTTGGAAAAGACCTCTGAAATCAAGTCCAGCCTGTGACCAAACACCATCATGTCAACCATGCACACCATGGCACTGACTGCCACATACAGTCTTTCTTAACCCCCTCCAGTGACAGTGACTCCACCACCTCCCTGGGAAATTCATTCCAGTACCTAACCACCCTTTCTCTGAAGAATTTCTTCCTAATGTCCAGCCTAAACCTCCCACAGCTGAAGCCTTTGTCCTCTTGTTCTGTCCCTCTTTACCTGGGAGAAGAGCCTGACCCCTGCTTGGCTACAAGCTCCTTCCACAGATTTGTAGAGAGCGGTAAGGTCACCCCTGAGCCTCCTCCAGGCTAAGGAACCCCAACTCCCTCAGCTGCCCCTCAGAGGACTTGTGTTCCACATCCTTCACCAGCTTTGTTGCCTTTCTCTGGACAAAATCATGAAGTCCATGCTATCAGAAACAACTAGTTTGGTTTGTATATGTGTTTCTTAGATGGGAAGTACTTTTGGCACAGAGCTGCACTTCTTCTGTGATTTTCATCCCCTGCTAAAAAACAGATTGGTAGCTCTGAGACTAGGAAACTTTGGGATCAAAATGTACCTCATGGATAGCTCCACAATGAAAACACATTTCTGAGGTGGATAACTTTTTTCTTAACTTCCCCCCCCCCCCATTTTAATTCAGACCTGCAAACTAGCTTGTAAAACAATGTGTAAAAAATTGCCTAACATATTTCTACCCATGGGAGACCTGTAGCTGGAATTTATTCCTTTTAAAATCAGATTTGAAAACACCAAAGCAGCCATGAGTATGATTGAGATTAACTGCTATGCAAAATGGCTGCTTTCAGAGAAGAGTGCTGACCAAAACTCAGCAGGAGTAAAAGGTGTGAGCTCTGTTAGGTGATATAAATCTATTGTGAAAAGACTGGCACTGCTTACGTCTTACTGCTATTTATTTTTTTAACCTCTTTTCTTTCCTTAAAAAAAGCCAAACAAATGATATACACCAGACACAACAACATACACCATCATACTTCAAACCAATGCATTGAGTGGTGGCTGGAATAGAGTCTTGCCTGATGGGCTCAAGGTCACTACTATGGGTCCATACAAGGAGGGTTCAGGGTGGCATATGAGCCTCCCAGTCCTCCTCCTCCTTCACACGCATGCATCTATGTTCTAATTCACCACCCTGGACTAAAGTGGTTATTTCTGGTCCCTTTTTTCAGCTATGCCCTTTTCTGCAAGTGCTACATGACTCAATGGTTTGGCCTGTTTGCTTCCTGAGCTGCTTTTAGAAAAACTCCCAACATTTTTATCAATTGGAGCTGCAGGAAAAGCTGTCTCAAGGCTCACTGGCAGAACAATCAACCCCATTCCCTAGCACTGGAGCTAAGCAAAGCACTCTCTGACTGATAAAGCTGCAGCTGTCTTCTACCAGCCATGCTGGAATGACATGATGGACAAGCGAGTCTCTCTTCTCTGTCTTGTCCAGCACTGGCAAAAAGCAGTCTCAAAATACAGTAAATCCCTATTTAACTCTAGATTAAAGATCATATTATGACTTCAGAGAAAGTTTAGTCCCACTGAAAGCCAGGTGGTGCAGGTTTGATTGCTAAGAGGAAAGATGTTGAACAACAAATGGATAATGGAGTACTTTACTTAAAGTTGATGGACTTCTCTGGCCTTTAAAAGCATTTGCCATTGCTACCGTGCAGCAGCCAAAGATTAAACCCATGTTACTTCAGTTTTTTGAAATGGGTTTAGGGTGCTTAAGATTAACACAAACGTTTTAAAGACAATTAGCAAGCTGGTTTGTTTGAGTTTTTTTTTAATAAATGCTTTTCAAAGTCCTTGTCTTTCTTTTCCCACTACTTGCCACTGTATAGCAGTCATAACATCTCATAGGAAAAACTGAGCAACCTGATCATTGCTTATGTCAGTGTGCCCTAGAAAAGTACCACTCGTGGCTGGCAAGCTTCTTCAGTCAGTTCTGTTACAGAGCCTGTTGTGATCAGGAGGAACTCTAGTCAGAGAGGAAGATTCCCAGTTCATTTAACCTTTGGGCTTTCTGGAGGAATTACAACAGTATTTATTACTGCTTTTTTGTTCTTAATGGCCTTACTAAAGGCCAGCACCTCCTCAGATGTTTGGTGGGCCCCTAGCCAAGTTGTGAGTAATGAACTGTCCCTGACAAACTCTGATGTGAATTGAGCCCACACAGGGCAGTTTGCTACAAACAGAAATTCACTGGCTCCCCTTTTGACAGGTATCTTTATCTCGCTCATAGTCTTAGCCAAAGAATCTGCTCCAAAGATCTCAAACTCCAAGACATTCAAAGTCTTCATACAAACATTGCAGTTCAGGGCCACCTTTTAATGACTGGCTGAGGGAAGAATTAGAGGTGCAACCACAAGATGCAAGGTTGCCGCATCGAAAGGGATGATGATAAAAAACAACTGGGGAAAGTCTTCAGTTGGAAAGAACTAGTCTGTTGGGCTCCCCCCATCCCTAGTGACAGAGGATGGCACCTCTGGCGAGGAGATCTTCAGTTTCACTATGGTAATTTCTAGGTTTGTTCTCCTGGTCTCTCCCATACAGTGGTCCCACTGCCAACAAGGCACATGGCCCCCAGGAGGAGATTTCCTGTCATGGGAAATTTCCATTCCCAAACAAAAGCACAGGTCCAAGTTGTGCAGCTATAATAATAATAATTGGCTCTGAATCAAGGACTATTCATGAGTTTTTCCAGATTGACCATTCCAAAATTTTGGGATGCTTTCCTTGCTTCATATTACATCCCTTTTTAAAAAATAATTGAGTTCTATTAGCTGCTCTGATTTATCTTTTGGTGCTTTGCTGAGTTTAGATAGGTTTTTTGTGTTGTTTTATATAAAACCATAATTCTTTTCGTGAGTGCTGGGTTACAATAACATGGCATTTATGGGCCCTGGCAGAGCAATCCTGCACCCTGGAGCACATTAGGGTTTGCTTTGGGGGTTTGCTTAATTCTCTATACACTACAGCTTGAATATGTGTTCATTTATTGTTTGGTTTTACCCCTGCCCCATTGTTTATGCTACCTTTTCTGCTCTGCTAGGCTGAGGAGTTTAGTGGGACTTCTGTGCAGAAATGCAGCCTTGTGGAGTCTTGAAGCAGCATTGCCAGTGGTCTGCTGATAAAGGTTGTGTTCCATTAGGGAATGGGTAGAATTTTTCTGATCCTAACTTTGTTGAGTGTTTGAATTGCTAATGCCAGTAGATTGTACTCTTTCTTTTTTCCTCCTTGGGCTTCTTCTATTCATTGTAAGGATTTGCTCAAAAATTAACTGGCTTGGGGTGTCCATGCATTTGCACTTTGTTCTGATCTGCATTGTAACTTTCTGTGATCTATGGCCCCCAGCACAAGGAACTGGCAAGGAAGTGCCTGAAATTGTGGTCTGGCTGCAGATACTGTTTTAGAGCCTCATCCCTCTATTAATCTGCATTACCAGACAAAAGGCAGATCAGTGCAATTCCCCTGAGCTTCGATTCAGTGACCCAAAATATATGCCAGCTGAGAATCTGGCCCCATGTCTTATTTACAACTGAGATTAAATTTGCAGAGAGAGAGAATATCTTTTATTAGTTCCCCGTAATTTACTTGGGGGAAACAGAATTTTTTGGGCATGCAAGACTCTTTTTAGGGACAAGTATCTCTAGTATCCTCATCTTCTGAGAATGCCACAGAAATTGTTATTACAGTTATTCACAGCAAAGAGGTGCATGAATAAAGTATGAATGTTGATGAAGCACTGAGCTTTCTCTCCTGGGTCCTGCACTCTTCCCTGCACTGAGCCCTCCCCTTTCGTCTCAGCTGTCTTAGCTGGGCAGAAGACTTGTGGTCATCTCTCCCAGATGTGACACTCTCCCATTCAGCTGACCCTATTTCTTCCTACAGCCTGGTCTGTTTGTTTGGGTTGGTGTAGTAACTGGCTGTGCCTCCCTGGGAGTGCTGCTTGTCACTTCCCTTGAAAGAAGGGAGCACACAAAACCATCTCTGGGTTTACATAGGTAGTCTGGGACCTGTGACTTCATCTTCTCCACCAGGTCCTAGGACAAGTCCTGGTTTGTTGTGCTGTCACATGTCCAGCACTGTTGTTTGTACCTCACAAATAGTCAGATGCAGTTAGAAAACATGAATTTGGATGTACTCTTGGAACTAATTAATCCATGACTTCTTCAAACCAAGATTGTTTGAATGAGTGGGCAATGCCAGGTTCCCCTCAGAGGGGAACCCCACCTCAGGACACAGTGAGGTGAGGACTGCTGTCTGATTTCTCCAGGCAGACAGCAGGACACAGTGAGGTGAGGACTGCTGTCTGATTTCTCCAGGCAGACAGAGCTGCCAGGTCAGTGCGTGTGAACACCAGGTGTCAGTGTGTGATTTTGGCTGCCGGTGAAACTGGCATGACAGAGCCCCATGAGGCAGAGATGGCAACACTGCCTTTCAATGCTTGTGTGTCCCAGGTGTTTGGAGTCCCATACATAAAGCAGGAATTTCATAAACCTCTTTGAGCAAGGAAACCATTTCCTCAGTTTTCCTAAGAGCGAGTGAAATCAATGCCTTTCCTGGGATCCTCATTAGCCACTGCTGGCAGGTGTCCCAGCTGTGCTTCTCTACTGAAGATTTACCACTTGGTCTGTCAGCATGAAAACATCCCACCTTCTTCGTGTTTTTGGACACCCTGGTGGGGTTTGCTGCAGAGGCCATGCTTACATTTCTTTACCAAACTGGTCGAGAATGTAATAGGTGAAATGATGGAGGGAGCTCAGACTCAAACACGGGGGGCACAGGGTATAACAGGAAGAATAAATCTTTGTCCCCCCCTTCCTGGCCAGATGCACCATAAGCCTGACAGACTTATGATTTTATATGGAGAGCAACATATGCTACAGCTTTTATTTCTCTAACCATTAATCAAAAGGTATTTTGTATAAACAACGTAATTGCCAGCTCTGGCTAGCGTGGGTGGGCTGACAGAAAGGCTCTGCAGTTACAGATAATCTTCGCCAGACACTGGCCCTGGTAGCCAGCAGCAGCTGTAAGGACCATACGCCAGTGTGGGTGGGTGTGCAGGGCTGCACACCGGGCTCCAGCCTTGCTGCTGGCAGGGCAGGCAGAGCTGCCTTTCCGGCTAGCCCAGAGGAACGCTGCTAAGGACTGAGAATAGTGGTGTTTCAGCAGAGACAAACCCACCTGTGTATGTCTGGGCTCTTTGTCTTCATGGACTTTAGCCTGGGTTATGTCTGCTCATTTTGTTACGATACCAAACATGTGATTTTTGTTTTCTTAGTTGTGCCAAAGAATGTAAAACTGCAGACAAGACAGCTCAGCACACATGAACAGGCAGCTTCTTACCCACAACCCAAGATAGGGTAGGAGACTGGAAACGTTAAGAGGACTTTCCCTTGGTGCAGGGGCTGTGGGGTGACATGAGCCAAGTGCTGGGTGTGGAGGTGGGTGCAATGTGGTGGTGAAGTGCCTACTGGCAGTGAGCTGGAAGGGAAGTGCTAGGTTGGAAGCCTTTTCATGGATCTTCCAAAAACCAAGCCACAGGTACTTTCTACCTCATGTAAGTCTGAGAGAGGAAGAGCCACATGGGGCCATGCTGCTGCAGTAATGCTTGAGCACCTTGTTTTGGAGGGCAGTGAGTTTTCAGGCTCTGCAAGGGTGCCTACTATGCATGGACAGCTTCTGGGGAGTTGGCAGGAGAGGACAGCAAAGCTTCACTGGATCAGAGTTGTTTCTTGGGAGGGAAACATTTTATTGTCCAGTTTTATGCCACTGTTTGGTGCCGTAGTAATTTATTTCAAAGGACTGTTTCCAGGCTACTGATGCCAGGTGATGTGAAGCTACAGCTAGGCCAAAACTCTGGTGCCAAGGTGGTTTTGAGCAGCAGCCAGTGTGAGCAAGATGTGCCAGGATGATAATAAAACACTGCTTCTGAAGGCACTTCCAGGAATTAACAATCTATTCTAAATTTAAGAAATCTGACAGTTTTGTAAGGGTAATTTCTAGACTTCTGGGGTAGATCTACCAAAGAGCAAATACTCTGGTTCTCTTCTAGAAACACTCATTGATGAATTTAAAATACCAGACTTACAATAGGATTAATAACATCTGTATTACAGCAACAAAATCATGCATCTTTGTTACTGATGTCTTCATTTATTGGGAAGGATCCCATCAGCTACAGATTATCTCTTGACTCCTGTAGTTATCAAAAGCCCATCAGTGGCAAACGAGGCTAATGTGAAGTGTGCAGAAGAACACCACTGGGTCAGCAATCCTTCCCCTGCCTAATTCCAGCTGCTATATGGTGCTAGTCTGGTATGGGAGTGACAGTTCGGCTACATTTAATTTCCCTAGAAATCATCAGAAAAGTAGAGGACAAAAGGAAATTAATTCAGCCATAGAGATTTGGGCACAATTGCCCTTGCTTGATTTCTGCTTAACCTGTGCAACTTGAAAGGGTCACAAAAAGTTAATAGTATACTGAGAGAGACTGGCGCCAAGTAGCAAATTTAAGAGCCAAATCTCGATGCCGAAAAACTTGAGGAGGTTCTTAGATCTGGAGATTTGATTTAGTCAGTTCTAGAAGTACATTAAAACTTGCAGAGAAGATAGTCTTGAATTCCTCACCATCTCAAAATTTAGTGCTGGATACTTTGTAGTGAAAGGAGATTTATATTTTGCTGATCTTGGAGTGACTGATTTGCTGAACATCACAAGATATAGATAGAATTTGCTATAACAAATAGTTGGATCGATGATCTAACACGAGTATGCTGTTACTGACATGTGATGATTCAAAGGCAACAAACACATCTTGCTGTGCCATTTCTTAGGAAATAACTTCTTCCTGACACTTCTAATGATCAACTTACACCACGAAGCATGAGATTTGATTACTGATACTTTAGCATGCATAACTACAAAGGTTGTTATTTTTAATGGAGTGGACAGCATGTCTCACGAGAGGTGTAAATACACTGTGTGTGTTTGAAATACGATTGCAATGATTTGGCTTATTCTAATACAGAAGGACTTTGCTCAATTTGATTAGCTGATGAAAACACAGCGTTGCTCAACAAATCAGCAGGATTCATAGTTAACATTTTTCATGAAGTCTCACTGTAAGGTAGGTAGTTTTCCTCTCAGTAATATGTCTATATTGAGTAGCAGCAATTTCTGCTGAGAATATCAGGCTTCAGAACAGCAGTGTGGAGTTGGATGTACCAGAAATGGCAGGTTTGTATGATTTCAAGGGAGAATTGGAATGACAGAGCACTCTGATTTGGAGTGACCCATCATTAATTAATGAATTCTCCATTACCCCTTTTGGCCTTCCCTTCCACAATGGTATTTTTGGCCAACTAGCTTGCAGATCAGAAGGACTGGTCTTCCACAAACATTTTCTTGTGCTATTTATAACTGCTTCTTCAAAAGGCTATGCCAGTTGAATTCAGTCTTTGATGCTTAGGTGTTTCAGAAGTATCAGCAAGCTACGATTTCACATGCTGCCTCAGGAATTTTCTAGTTTGCATCTATGTATTGCACAACTGCTCTGTCTCAGTTTAAACAACCAGTGAGCAGAGACTGACTAATGAGCAGCTTCCTTCAGCTTGCTGCATCCTGGCATCAGGTTTTAAACTGTGGTTGACTCCAGTTACCATCTATAAGGGCAGGCAGGCAGGAATTAAGTGATGTTGTTGACATCTCCTTAATGCAACTCTTTAAATGAAAATACAGTTGCAACAGTTGATCTTCAAGCCAGTTTTGTTATGACAGTGCCCTTTGGTAGATCTCATTCTCTGGAGATAATCAAAACCCATCTGGAGGTGACATATTCTGAGCTCAAAGGCTGCAAGGGTGTAACTTACCTCTGGTTAGTTTTTTTAATTTAATTCTGAATTTTTATATGAAATAGAAGAGCTAGAATAACTTCAGAATGGACTATCAGCACTCAGCACAAGCTAAACCTCTTTTCTTATATTGCTCATGAATTATTTCAGAGTACAAACTGTGTGGGATTTGCTGTTGAGCTGTACTCTCTACACAGAGTGACAGTAAGGGTGAGGACTCTTCTCACCTTTGGTCCTATACCTGGCTCTGTAGTTTGATTTCCCAGAGTGATCAATTCGAGGCAATTTACAGCCTGAGTGCTGGATTTACACCCTATGCAGTGTTGTCTACACATCAAGCATCCTACTGCTAAAGATAATGTTCTCATTGATCTTAAACGTAAGGGAAAATCCTTTAACATTTGGATTAATTCCAAGCCCAGAAGAATTTATTTTTCTTTTGGCTCTTCTCAGACAAATGATCCAAATGGGAAAATCCTACAGAGTCCTCGACCCTTCTCAAGCCCCCTCTTCTGCCTGGCATATGTTTAAAAGCTTGAAGTACTTGAATAGCTGAAGTTATTAAAAAAAAATTTAAAAATCACCCTCTGTTTGGTCTCGTTTGCTCTTATCATTGGGTCAGGTAGCAAGGAAGGAAGATGTTGGCCCATAGCTGAACCCTCTTCAGCTCCTTTTCAGAGCTGAATGTGTGTGGGTCCAGTTGTGCTCTCCACCACCAACATTTTTGGACCTTCAATCTCAGTGAAACTGAAGAGAAGTTACAAGCTGCCTACTGTTAAATATTTATGTTATTTTAAGGGATAGTTTTTTCTCTCTTCCCACCCCTTCACTTCTTTTTGATGGCTTTCTTGTTTAGTACTTTTTGAATCCAGTTCCCACATTTATAGATCCCAGGGGAATGTTTTACCCACATGTCTGCCTACCCACGCCAGCCTTTGATTTTTACAGAGACCTGTAGCAGTGCCTGCATTTACAGCATAGCAAACAGAATTAAAAACCAAATTGAATCACACCTCATGGCCACCTCAATCCAAATGCTGCCAGTATGAAGACCATAAGTTATTATGCAGAAACCCTTATTTTCTTCAGATATGCAGACCAAATGTTCTGTGTCTGTTTCACCTTTTCTTCATTTCACCTTATTTGAAATTAGAGCAACAATGAATATAGAGCATGCCTGGCTGCCTGTGTCTGGCAGGATTTTGGTCATCTATGAATTCATATGGCTTTTTTAATACTGCTGATAAGTGATCTGTTTTATTCTTAGACTATCATGGACATACAGAAGATGCATTACACAGTCTGATCAATGCAGTGCCCAAGCTCCCACTGGCATGAATTTGCCAGTAAACTACTGTTACCAGATCTATACAGAGAATTAGAAAAAGCAAAAATGTAAGATGTCTTGTAACCAAGTTTCTTTTCCAAACTGGATGTTGAGATCTGGTATTGATTTGTTATCTAAAGTAGGTGAGGAGTTGATATTTAGTGGTCAGTGGCTTGCCCATTGATGGGCCCTGTTCTTTATCCTTGAAAGGAGACTTGAGTGCTTCTGGACCACCAAAGTGGTGTTGGATGGCAATTATTCTCTCCTGGATAGAAGTGCTGTTGAGAGAGTGCTAATGTGAATCATCTTGCCCTGTCATCCTCACTCAAACCTTTCCAGTTCACACCAGTAAACATGCTCATGCTTACTATGGCAGCACTAACAAGCACAGGGGAAAGACCCCAGCCTTTTGTGCCAGAGCAGTTTTATAAATCCCTGCCTCTCTGCCTGCACCCATATGGTTTAGTGTTTCAGACTGTTTCATTAACCACTCTTTTGACAGTTTCTCAGCTTAGCAATGGGTAAGGCTGCAGCTGCAGTAGGTGTTTCTGAAATTTGCCCTGATGCAAAGAAACTGTGTAGCAAAGCTGCTGCCTTCTTACTACAAAACGCTGCTTCTAATCCCTGGCTAATCCCTGGTAAACCAGTTGATTTGCTAAAAGAATTTCTAGTTATTTATTTTTATGTCTTTCATTATTGGTTGTTCATAATCACTCTCAGCCCTCCAAACTTTCATGCCCCAACATTTCATTTGTTCTAGTTCATATTCCCTTTCTATTTGCTTTGGTTGGGATGAAGTTGAGTCTTTGGGTTTTCTTTCTTTCTTTTTTTTTTTTTTTTTTAAAGGCACCTGTTTGGCTTGAAAAATATATTGCAATTTAACCAGTTTATTGCTTTCCCCCATACTTTCCTGCCTCCTCTCCCTAAAGAACACCTCTTTTTTTTGTGCTTTCCATGATTACATACAAGTTTCCTAAATAGCTTTCATGCTGAGTCTAAAGCTTTTAATTTCCTTGTTTTAAAGTCTTTCTAGTATCTACTACACTTAAGCACAAAGTTTCTCTTCTGTGGCGCTTGTTGATGTGATGATCCTCCCTGGGATGCTGAGTTACAGCATGGCCTTAGACACAAGGGCCAGGTCCTCCCTGACTCCCTCCTGATCACCTCTTCCCTCAGGTCCCAGTGCTTGGCCCAGTGCTTGGATTAATAAATCTGATGAAAAACTGCCCGGGGTTGGCAGGGGTGGAAGGAGGAAAAAAAAAAAAAAAAGGAGTTTTCTGATAGCCTTGGTGGAAAGCAGAAACAGATCCTGGTTCCCAGTACCTGGTGTGGGACTTGAAGTAGTTCAGTGCTTCTTGCCTGACTCCTCAGACAGAGCAGGGTTTGGTTTCAGGCCCCCCCTGTACCTGGATGCTACTACAAGATGGATGAAAAGGTGCAGGATCCCCTGATGTATTTGGGAGCAGAACAAAACCTGTTTAGCCAAAATCCTTATTCCTTTGTAAGAGCTGCAGTCTGACTGTTGGTCTGAGGAGAACTGGAAGGTCTTGGAATGGGAAATTCTATGAAAAACCTTGAGCTGGCAGGAGCAACTTCAAGTCTGTCTGCAGGGATCCTGACACTATTTACCTGCAGCACACCCAAATCATAGTGTGCTTTTATGGGAGCACAGCAAGTCAGGTGTGAGAATGGCTCTGATTAAATGAAATCATAAGAGGTCTCCATAGTTTTGCAGGCAGACTAATTGGGATCAGAAGATCTAGAAACAACAGAAATGTGATGTGCGCTGTCTTTATTTTCCATTGGAGCTTTTAAACTTTTCTTACTACTAGACTGTAAGCGATAATGCTCCAGGGAAAAGCCAAGTCAGTATTTTAAATCTCCTTTTGCATTACTCTTACACCTCAATTAATTTTTTTTCTGCATTGGGATTGCACTGAAATAAACTACCTCTAAATCAAAATAACTGGGCACCTGGAAATTTGCACCAGTAACTTCCTGAAATGATTTTACAGAGCTTGGTATTACCAGGCAAAGATTCTACACTAACACCCTATGAGTCTGTGCTGACCCCAGATACCCACTGACAGCTGCCTCTCCAGGTCCTGACTGCCCATGAAGGCTACTGGGATCAAGAGAGGTATTTTCTCAGCAGGTGCCTTGTGCACTGTCCCTTCTCCCTATATGTGCATCCCTTGGTGAGCTCAATGCAGCGGAGGCTGTTTCTAATCACATAACTAGCAGCATGAAGACTCTGATATTTGGGACACACAGGGAAACCTGCCTTACTGCTTGGAGTAGGCATTTCTGTTTTGTAACCAGGCTTGGTGACTCCACCTCAGGCCACAACTCAGGAATGCAATGAGAGTGGGGACACCCAAGGAGTGGATAACTAGTGTCAGGAGAAACTATTTTGGAGGGAAAAGCTGTGGGTGGATTCTGTAGTTTTTCAAGACTGGCTCAGTCATGAAGCGGTGTAAGAATTCGGGGGGGGGTTGCCTGAGTCAGTGGTGGTGGTGTGCTGCTGGCTTTGGCTGAGCTTCACTGCTGTCAGAGAAATCAGCAGGGACTAACAGAGTGGGAAAAGCCACTTATGGAGTATGTCTATCCACGCTGAAGAGTTTTATTTTGATCCTTTCAAGCCCTCGCTTTGCATGTTTCTGGTGTTTAGTGAATAGTAAGAACTGATACTAGGAGGTAGAGCATGCAAATGTAACATGGCAGAAGGAGGACACTGCCTTCCCCTCCTCAAAATGCCAAGAGACTCTTGGTGGAAAAGGACAAGCATAACTTTAGAAAATTCAGGAAATTTGTAAATGTGGGATTGTGGTGGTAAAATCTAAACAAAGATTTCAAGGTACATATTTCTCAGGTTTTAAGGCAGCTCTTTTCTAGAGTTCAAGTCTTTTCTCTCAAGGACTGAATGCAGAAAACAGATCTCTGAGCTTTCCAGACCTGAATCCAAATTGTGCAGTTTCAGACTGGCTCTGTTTCCCTTCTCTCTACATTGTTACCTTGAAAATATCTAGCTCTATTTTTAGTTCTTTGTTTATTTTTTTGCCATTTTCTAGTGCCAGAGCACAAAGTTTTAACCTTTAACAAATTTTTATAATCAGGTTCCAACCCCCTAAACAAGTAATTTGATTGAAAGTACTGCTAGGCCTTTGATTAGATCTGTGCTAGCAGGGGCTGCAGCAATGTGTAATAGCACTGAGGGCTGGGACTGGTCTCTGTTACTATTCCTCAAAGGGAATCCAGAGTGTAGAACTTCAGCAAGCAACAATTTCCCCAGGGACAGTGTGCTTGCTAAAAGGATCCCTTGACCATTCTTGCAAGGTAAGACATGGAAAACAAATTACAGGTTTTTGTAATGACTCTTTATCATGGCAGCAACGCTATGGCCAGTCTGGACCAGTAATGAGTTTAGATGACTCCCTAGTTTTGTTACATTCCTATGCCTGAAGAGTTTATTTAATTGAACCGCTGTGTTTTTATTACCAAACTTTCCAGGCTTCAACATGATACGAGGCAGTTCATGGGCTAGGGGAGCATGGAACAGCTTTAATTGTTTCAGATTCCCATACCTTGTCCCTCCTCCTCCTCCACCCTGCCTCTCCAGAGGTGCCTCTGGGTCGAAGTTGAATTGAAAAGTCATTTAACGTAAATGCTTTAGCATGCCTTTGTCCCTCAGGTACAGTGGGCAAGGTACCAAACTTCCAGGCATTTTTAGAACATCCTGAGGATGGTGTGCCATAGCAACGGTGCTGCTGGCTGCAATCTCAGCTTGCATGCTTTCCTTCAGCAACGCTGGAACTCCTCCTGTACTTTAAACAAGAACAGATGCTGTTCTCTAGGCTTCCTTCCATAAATATAGACAAACTGGGTCAAACTCTTTCCTCAGTTGCACTGAGGTAAATCAGAAGTAATTCCACTGATGGCCATGAACGTTGCAGTGAAGTTCCGTGGGCAGAGGACAGAATTCAGACTACTCTGCTTGCCTGCATATGTAAAGGATGCCACTGCTAGCCATGCTGAAATGCTCATTTACTGCAGCACATGGACAGCATTATGGTTGCTACAGACTTTGTTTGGGTGGAAGTCAGTGGTTAAACACCTGAAATCTCAGTAGACAAAAGAGAAGACTATAAAGTTTTATGACTGCAGAGTAGGAGATTGCAACATGTAGGTTCGATTAAAAAAAAAAATCTGTGTTATATTACATACTTTAGAGGTTTTGTCACTGAGTTGATTAGTATGACTTAGTTATTAGCTGTTACTAGAAGCTTTCCACTGAGAAATGGAATTAGAAATACCAGTTGCTGCATTTTTATTCACAATCCTGTTGAATTAATCTCAGTCTCCCAGACGCACAGGGAACGAGTCCTAAGGCTGTTTCGCAGGTTTAAATATTTGCCTGTTTCTTTGCGGGGGGGGAAATGCAATCTGTAGAGAAAAAACATGTTTTGTAACAGCTGGGCTTCAGATGCACACACCAGAGCAGAAAGGGATGAGGGCTGTACTCCACATTCGTCCTTGGGCAGCTCTAACTTTGGGGACTAGGATAGTTATTTTCCCAGGCCAGCACTAGTACCTTGGTTTTTAACTCTCACTGGCACCCACTGACTTTATCCTATCCCTTTGGTTTCCTTTCTCTTTTCTCTGCCACCCTTACAAATCTCCTTCACTTTGCACCCCCTCTTCAAGCCCTGTGATAGCTATCCTGAGCACTAGAGAAAGGATTAGTAGATAAGAAAACGTTCATGTTTTCTCACATGCACATGAATTCACAGGTAGACGCATTCCTGAAATATATTTAACTGTTTTTTTCTTTTTTTTTTTTTACCTTGCAGCTAGAACATATGCATCTTTTAAAAAGACAGGTTTTTGTCCGATCTCTGACTGGACACATTCAGGTATGTTCAGTGTCAGAAGATGTTGAAATTAGATTATGTCAAAGAAGACATTAGAAAATGTCAAAATGGTGGCAGAAGGTATTGATATGATGTTTACCTATGGACTTGACTCTCAAATGCAATTTCTAGTGTCTTTTAGACAGCTAAATTTGCTACTCAGAAGGGCATAATATCAGAACAGAAAAGAGCCTTCATCCTGAGTGTAGTGAATTAATTAGAACGACAAAATAATGTTTTCGGGCAATTGTTTGTAGCATCTGTCCAGCCCTATTCCTATACAAAGCCCTCTGCTTCTTCTTCTTCCTCCAGTTTTCCTATCTTATCCTGTGTATTTTTAGCCAGTACAACCAGTGAGGTCCAGCCTCTACCTGAACTGGGTTCCATTAGGTAAGCTCACTGGGTTGTGACATTTAAAGACAGGAAAAGAACAAAAAGTAATTTGAGAGAGAAAGTTAAGAATTAAAATGAGCTTTTGAAGGTGTGGCAGACCCCAGGTCAGCCCACCCCAGTGAGTTTGACTTGCAATGAACAAGCGTTGATGTTCCTCCAGCCTCTCTTAAAGTGAGCAACTGGGCTAACAGGCAGCTGAGAGCCTCAGCTAATGCAGCAGGATCCTGCTGAGTCCTGCTTTTGAACCTGATCCGGGGACCCCTTGATTAGAGCATAAAACATGGATAATGTGAGCCTTCAATTGCTTTCACATTTCTACTTGAGCATGGTGTGCCCAAGGGAGACTTGTGGATGTTTAGGAGTTCACTGGTAATCTTATTTTACCCATTTTTATTACTGATTGAAAAGTATGGGGTTGAGAGGATTTTTTTCTAGTCATGGTTTTGGTGGTGGAGAAATAGAAAGAAAAGAAATCCCTTTTGACAATGAAAATAATGTTATATTTTCTTTTATAAAGAATAAATTTTATTGTGTGCCCAGCCAATTTATAAATGTGATCTCTGTAATTAGCACTTTTAATTACAGGGGGAAAAATGGAATTAGTGCATTAATGCTGTGAAAAAGAACAGTGACCTACCTGCCAAATGGCAAGGTGGAAATAATTAATCTGGTCAATTAAAAAGAAACTGATAAATTAAATTGCAAAGCCTTCCATGTGGTGCATTAAATTAGAGAGTTGCAAGTTTCAGAATGTGTGTTTATTGTCAGACTTGATCCTTTCTTTTTTTTCCTTGCCTTGATTCTGTGTTTGGCAAGTCCTGTTAGTGAATTCCTTGGCGTTCTGTGCTAACATATCAACTCATACACCCAGGCATATTTTGCAAAAGAGAGCTTGCAAGACCAAGCTCTTTATGAAATCCAACTGATGAAATGCACATGCCTTGCTTTTTATTGTCGTATTACAAACCTCCGTATTCCCTTTGCTTTGTTTTCCCACCGTTAAATGTCACTTGCCTTTCCCTGGGCTTTAAATGACCCAGGCATGGGGCTGAATTGCTGGGGTCACCTCAATCAATTTATGACCTTAAAAATCCGATCCACACGGAAACTACTGAGCTGATGGAGCTGAACCCTGAAGTATACAGCATATTTGCTCCACAGAACTGGAAATAGTAAAACAGTTTCTTTTCTATAAATATCAGTAACTCCTCTTGACATTTACAAGTACGTAGTATTTTTTTACACACTGCATGATCTCAAAAGTGCTTAACAGATCAGTGAACTGTGTATCTGCTCAGCATTTGTAACTACAAAGCCATTATGTGCCCTGCACCATCCCTCACAAAAGCTCAGGACATTTGCATTAGCTCCTGTCCATCTCAAGGCCATAAATTGTAATAAGAAATATGGGCTACTTACTGAATGGTTGACCAATGCTCTGATGCAGCCTACGAGAAAATATGAATGTTATTGTTTACTTTAACTAGGGCATATATCATACAGAGCCAAGGACTTCTCATTTGTTAAGATGAGAGTTGCTCTCCTCAGAAATACTTTGGGGCATGTCCCATTGCTAGGGAAAAATCAAACTGAAAACCAAAAGCTAGGCAGAGGATGATCTGCAAGTTTTATATCTGAAGTGTTAGAACTGGCAAGCATTAAAAATACAGGGGGAGAGCCAAGTCAGATGTTTCTGTGATGTGGTAAAAATAAGCAGTGCATGTTATAGCCTCTTCAGAAGGTGTGGGTTTGCCTTGTGAGAGGGAACAGTACTAGATGGAATAAACAGCTGTGGCCAGAAATCAAATTCCTGGCAGTTCAGCAGCTCTGGTCCTCCTTCTCCAAAACTACAAATCATCAGGGGAATTTCCCTCAGCCCAGCTCCTGCCAGCAGCTCTGCAAAATCACCAGACAGCCCCCACCACATGGTTTTAAGTCCTGTACACTCATATGCGTCAATTAGATTTCCTCACTAAACCCTTAAGACATCATGATTCAGAGCTGAATTATGCACTCTGCGCCCATTTTTCTTATCTAAACCAGCATATCATTGCCTATGTCCAGCTAGGAATTTCCTTCTGGAGAGGAGGGACACAAGAAGCTCCTATCAGTGACCAAATACAGGGTGAGGCAAGGGATAACATATTTATTTACTGTAAATAAGCACAGAAAATGTAAATTTTACCCTGAGGTATAAAGCTTGCAAAACTCTTTTAAAATCATGAGGTTTCTCAACACCTCTGTCAACTTCTGCTGTAATGGTCCTATAAAAGCGGAGGTGGGTGTCCATTGCTGCATAACAAAAGCTATCCCAATTAAAAAGATAAATCCTCAAAAGCAATTAAAAGGTTGCTGAGACAAGATATCTATGGGAGGCTGTCCTGACATGACAAGTTGTACAAGCATTGCTAAAGTCAAGGGAAATCCCAGCCACCCAGAGGGGCTGTACCATTCTCTGGACTTTGTCCTGCTGGCTTGCAAGGCTTGCTCTCCTCTCACTCCTCTGTCTTTCCACCAGCCCGTGCCCAGGGAGTGTTGTATCACACATACAGTCCCATCTCAGATTCAGATGTCCACCAAGGCTGTGTGATAAGACCATTTTATGCTTCCTGAGCATGTAATGAAGTGCTCTCGTAGGTTATGAGCTTAGGCTGTGTGATGAAACATGCTTCCCCTCCTCATCCCTGTGCATTTTGCCTCAATGCTTTGCTGCCACAAAGTCGTGGTCATGGATTTGGTGAGGTTGGCTCTAGTGTTGCATACAACAGCAGAACAGCTGTGGGAATAAAGAAATGCCAATTTGTGTTTCATGACAGCACCTGTTTTCAAACCCACACCTGAAGGATTGAAGAAGAGAGGGATTAAGATGGACAATAAATTGAGCTATTTAAAATGTACTGTCAACAGCCCAGTCAGCTCAGCATTCCATTTCCAAGGCCCAAAGCAGGAGGTGAAGGTCTGCTCTGCAGGCATCATGCTGCTGCCATCTGGCCCCAGGAGTCACAGCCTGGCAAGCTCCTTGCTCTGCACAGGGGTGAGCAACCTTGCAATAGCAGCTATGTAGCCCCCGCACAGGAGTGCGCTTTCAGGTGGTGTCTCAGCATGCCATATCCTAAGGCACGGATTCCCAAAGGCATTTGGGAACCTCTTGCTGAAACGGTGAAGCTCAGGTGCCTTCATGCCATGTAAATCTTGACCTAAGGGCTCTGTTGCTTCATCCACAGTTGCTTCACCCCTGACCTTGGGCTAGAGAGGGAAATTTCAGAGGCGGTGTAAAGATCCTTAAAAGCCACTTCTGTGGTCAGAACTCAGCCTCAGTGCCTGCATGGTTCAGGTCTCACTTCCCTGTCCCTGGGGGTGGGAGAAGAGCTGCTGCCTGCTGTGCTGGGGGCCATTCCCTTATTCAGGGCACCCCTGAGTGCGTCCCTGGCCATGAGCGATCCCTTCTGGGGGACAAAGGAGTGGAGAGGAGCACACATGCAGCAGTGGCTGAGCTGCCATGGTGTGGCAACTGTATGATCCAAACCTGAGTTGCATTTGGCCTTCCCTGCTTATGAAAATTTCTATTTTTCCAATAGGCTGTGCCTCCTTATCTATATTAGAGTATTCCTCTTTTGCTCTTTGTGTCCTGTTGTGCCCATGCTGTACTTGTCTCATTCCAAAACCTAAACATGTGCCTCTGAGAAAGCTTCCAGGCTGTGGCATGTTTTATGTGTCTTTATTAGCTCCAAAGCTGGAGTGAGATTACATGATGTCTAGATTTCCTTGCAGTCAAACTTAATATCCTGAGAAATGGGAAATTTTACTGAAATCCTGCAGCACTGGCCAGGGTGTGGGAGGGTCCACCCTGCTGTTTCCATGCCTGTGTTGTTGCCATGGATGCACAGAATTATCTGGCTTGAGGGTTTTTTTTGCGCAGGGAGCAGAGAGGGGTGATGTGGTTTTGTGTATCAGGGTGGGGCAAATTACTTTAAATTACTTTAGGTAATTTTGCCACTGCCCATTTTAAATTAGTGCGAAGTTGTGATGGGAGCTCAAAATGCGTAAATATGAAGAAACCTACAGGGGAAAAAACGATGGTGAAAACATGCTGCATGAAAAAGATATTCAGCCTTCTGAGTACTATGGGAAAACAAACAGGAATAGCTGTAAGCAATAATCAGAAGGATATGAAATGTATGCTGGTACTTAGCTGGTATAAATATTCATTGCTTCAGGGGAGCCAGGCAAGCCAACATCAGCTGAGGATATTAGCTACATGTCATGGACTGAAATATTTCTGTGAAGAAGAAAGGGGGTGGCTGTTTGCAACTGCATCTGCAGGCAGAGCCAGAACTCAGTCCCTTGGAGGCACAGAAGTGCATCCTGGCACCCCTGCAGCCCTTAAAGACTTTATCCCACACCAGTGCCCTTGCTGCCATCAGTGCTCCTGCTTGGCTGCTCCCAGTGTGGGATTCATTTCAGATGGGAAAAATGGCAGAGTGTTTCTCCCCGGGGAGCTTCACTGTATCCGCAGGATGCTGGGAGAGGGAAAGTGCTGGGGGAGTCTGTATCAGAAGCACTAAGCTGGTCCCAAGGGCTGCACAACCACACAGCATTATCCAGCTGCAGGGCTACTGACACAGCAACAGGCTTGAAATCACCCTCCTGTGAGATCCCTGCCTCTGCTCTAATGAGGATGGGCAGGCTCTCAGGGAGAAAATGCAGCAGCCAAGAGCCCTTGGGAGGTGGTCTTGCCAGGCTTACTCCCCAGGTTTAAGGTAGAACTCTCACTGAATGAAATCCAGCACAAATCCTCACTAAAGGGAGATGTGGTTATTGTTTGTGCTGTACTAGTGCCCAGGAAGGCTCCTCCAGCACTCCATCAGATTGAAGGGATTCAGACACGCAAGGTGAAGAAAATGGCAGTCAGGAAAATTTGTAAATGAATCTGTCTTTGTTCAGCGTCAGGAAATTAATGCCAGCTTCTTAAGGCATGGGAAATGACATTGGCTGCCAAATACAAACTGCTCTGGATTTCATGGGAATAATTATGACAGTGAAATATATTCTTAACTTGACCTTTGGCCACATATTAAATAGAAGGAGGTACATTTGGCACTACGAATACAAACTGAGCCAAATTAAAACTTACACCCACGGAGGATTTGGCCTTACAGACCCTGCTCCAAAGGGCCAAATCCTGCTGTCACTTACACTGATGTAAATCGGACTGTATTTTGCTGAACTTCATGGAAGTACTAGGGCTTGCACTAGGTGAGTGTGAGCATAATTTAGCACTCTGTGAGGACCCTGCCTCATGGAGGTCAGTGGGATCCTGACTGAGCAAATCCCCAGCTCATGCAGGAGCTCCGTAATGCAGAAAAGTAGGGGTGAGGGGCCCCCTGGGGGCTTGATAGAAATATGGTCTGAGGTCAGAAGTCCTAACCGGAATTGCATCCTTGTTTGCAGACAACCTACTGGAGATTAATTCAGAGCCACCAACCCCCTTCTAAGGCGTGAGCACACATTCACCAACAGATAAATGAAATCTCAGGTTTTGTAGCTCTGGTTTGTACTTCTGGTTGTTTCCAATGTTTTGAGTACCAATCCAGTCGTGCTCATTTACCTTCTGCTCCTGGAACCTCTTAAATCAAATAAAGAAACAGTAATTGTCATTATTACATATTTATTTGTATCAGCCCAGATTAACACTTGATGGTTCTAGGTTCAAATAATAAACAAAATGACAGTGTTAGCAAATCAGATGATAATCTGTTTTCATTCTCATTCTGAGCTCATTTCCAGCAGTTTAATTCAAGAAATAATTTAGAAGAATAAAAAATGTGATAGCACTCTATTGGTACAACAGAAAAAACAACCTGGACTCAAACCAGTTTATATTTTCATCAGAAAAAGGAGAACATATCAGACAGGAAAAATATTTGAGGAAGAGAAATATGTCACAGCCCATTTTTGATTTACTTTTCTACAGTAATTTCATGGCAGAAATATTAAGCAAGTGTTGTCACATAGGTTGCTTTCCTCATCATCCTGAAGCAAGGCTAATTACTTAGGTTAAAACTCAGAATGAAACCAATGCTTGTTTAGGTTTCTTGTGTAAATATGCATCTAATTGAAAAATGGAAATTAGAGAAATGAATTCTACCAAACATGGTACAATGTTAAATTGCGGGAGATTAATATACATCCTCAGTGTTTTCAAATGCAAAAGATAGGAGATTTCTATTTAATGTGTCTCCCTCAGGAGGAATTATCTGATCTCTAACATGAGAAAACACTAAAGCCAAGGCAAAGGCCTGCTGTTACTCTGTCACAGAAAAACATGTTTCTTTGAAATTTCATCAGCTTGAAAATCAGTGAGTAGGGTTTCGGATTTCATAGAGGAATTTTACTGGGGGTTTTTTTAGGTACAAGTGATAAAAATGCTATAAATTCTATCTTAGTCTCTGCAAGTGAAAGGTTTAAGAGATTATGTGAGTAAATCATTCATCCCTTCTGAATATCCTGCTGATAAAAGGGATCCCCTGATGTGATATATACTGTCAGGTTTGAATTTGAAGCAGAGAATTTCTTTCAAGTTCCCTTCAGGGAATCTGTACATTTTATGCTGAATATTAGGATCACCTCTCCAGGCATGGAGAAGAAGCTAGAATGAGACCCTAAAGCCATAGAGAAATTATCAGAAAGAGATAAACTGGTTTCCTTTTTTTATTAAATTCTCCTATAACCAGCTTTATAACCTAGCAAGTCACAAAAATTTCACAGTACATTACACATGCTCGCTGGCAGGCATTTCACAAGATCAGGGAGGCGTCTCTACGCTTTCTGCCCTGAATTGAGCACAAAGGCAGAGGGCAGGGCTCCCGCATCTCCCTTCCCAGAGGCGCCATCCCGCTCTAACCGCTTTATATTTTGTTGACTGTTTGATTGCTATCGAGTCTTGTTACCAGCATTTCATGCCTTCCGAAGCTCTGATACGATGCTAGCGCAGGCTGAGGCATTGCCATGCGGCAGAAAAGAAGGTGGCCCCGGTTATGCCGGGTAAAGCTGTGGCTGCTCCCCATCTCTAAAGGGAGGGTGATTCCTGCCTTGCACACAATTGCGAGCGCACGCTAGAGACGCATGGGGCGGTGCTGTCCTGTGTGAACGAACGCTCCCCGCGGTGCCACCGGCACAAGTCTGGGACGCTGTGGTTAGGTCAGGTGTGTACGGGACTGAACAAATACCTGCCTAGAGGTCAGACCGCTACTTAAGGCAGGGTCCTCTCCAAGGTGCAGTCCCTGCAAGGGTGCTACAGGGGTGCAAGAGGCTGCGGTGGTGCACGGCATTGCCTGCATCCCTGGGCTGAAGGCAATGGTACCCAAAATTACTGTCCCCTGCTGATGCTGAGAGGTAGCACAAGCGCTTACTCCTCCTGAACGCGCGGAAAGGGCAGTAGGGATTTCTTGGAGAGCCGAGGGCAGGCCAGGGCCGGGCCCGAGGGCGCAGGGATGCTCCCTTTAACAGCTCGCTTCGGGCTTCCCTTCTGCGTTCCTTCTCTCCAGCCATGCGACGCAGGGAGCTCTACCGTGGGCTGCTAAGTGCGGGGTTCCGCTCCCCTTTGTGTCGGGAGCGGCCCTGAGCCGGCAGCACTGCCCGTCCTTGCTCCCGGCCCGTTCCCGGTGCCGTTCCCCGTCCCAGCCCGTCCCCGCTCCCGCTCCCGCTCCCACTCCCCGTTCCCGCTGCCGGCCCAGCCCGGCGCAGCAGCGCCCTCTGCAGCGCGGCCCGGGCTCGCCGCAAGGGTGACAGGGGCGCGGCTCCCGCTGCACCGGGACCCGGCTCCTGACGGGAAGACCGTGCTTCCTCGGGGAAATACCGTGCCTCCGCACCTGCGGCAGCTGCGCGGCGGTGTCGGTGTGCTGGCTGTGCCTTCGCTGCCTGGCCGGCCATCAGGGCGTGTGGCGCTCGACGCCGTAAAAACGCGATGTGCCTTGAGCTGCTCAGCAGGGGAAGAACGGAGGATTTATGTGCGCTCTGAATCCCCCGTCCCTCAGCGCTGATGGTGCTTCTCCATCTCCTCCTGCTCCGCGTGGGAGCCGCAGTGATAAATCCTATTGACAGAGCAAGAAAATCCGACACGCCGTGCCGAGCTCTCGCGTTCCTGTTTGCCGGCCGTGTGAGCGGCCGTGAATCAGCGGAGGGGCACACAAAGAGCTCTGTGAGGCACCAGAGAAGTGCAGCTCAGAAAAATCCGAGCTGTGTTAATTTTAATTTGGAAAACGGTTGTTAGTAAACAGTTCAACCCGACAGGATCTGAGTGTTAGCCAACTCCCTCTGCCCTCTCCCACGGGAAAAGAGAGCTATAAAATAAAACCGACTCATAAAAAGCTGTTAGTCAACCTGCTCCCTGCTCGTGACACAGGATGGAAAGGGTCCTAGGGGCAGAGCTGGGGGGAAGGAGACGGTAAGCAGCAAGAAAGGCTGAAATTGAGTGGATGACTATGCACAGCAGAGGACAAAAAAGACCATGAGAAGCTCAGACCGTTCAGAGTCAGTGCATACATTCACTCCCTGAAGTTTAAAAGTTTGTGATGCTGAGTGATGATTCCCATGTTCCAGAGACAATCTGGCACTTGTGTTTTCGATTTCCCGTTCCAAGCCGTTCCTGGTAGGGTGTCTGTCGAGACACGGGTATCTCCCGGGGCTGAGGCTGTTCAGCTCTGTGCTCAGAGCCACGGCGGCTCCGTGGCTGCTGGCGGAGGCTGTGCCTGGCCAGGTCCAGGTGAAGGATCAGAATCCCCTGCCAACTTTTACTTCTCGTTGTGCAATAGTAACGTTTTCTTAATGTGAAGGAGCTGTGCCATGGGAAACATGGGGTTAGCTGATTTCTAAGCAGCATTTTAAGTGGGTAGAAACAAGGGGTTTTGTCATTGAATATGACTGGGGTTGTAGCATTCCAGTACTTTCCAGAAGCTGCTCTTGGATAGCTTGAAATAGTAGTCTGTGAAAATGGGTGTTTTCTAAGGTGCCAATTTAAGACTCATTGAAGTCAATGTGAACATTTTTATTGGTTTTCCTGGGCTGCAGTTTGGGCTATAAACTACAGTGAATTTAAGGGAAGATCCTCAAAAATAGAAATGTTCTGGACTGAATTGTTTGGTTTGGCAAGGCCTGCTTTATGGCTGGGCTTTATTAGTTTAAATTCAGGCAAGGTCTAGGAAAATTATGCTAATCAAAAGGTTCTCCAGAAAATGAGTCCAACTGTCCCAGTTTTTCTACTTAATGGAAAAGCATTAGGAAAAAAAAAAAGAAAAAAAAAAAGAAAAAAAAAAAGAGATACTTTGCTGCAAGTAAAGCCTAAAAGTCTGTCAGTAGTTAAAGTCTCTTTTACTTCATTTAGAGATTGTTTTTTTATGTAAGTCAAGTTGTCCAAATGAGGTGCAGAAGACTGCAAAACAGCTGTTTGTTGTACCAGTTAGGTCTCAGCCTTTCTCTGCAGTATTTCCCAGCCTGTGAGCACACTTACATTGCTGTTTATACACTCTTTGTATTACTGTGTAGCAGCACGCTGATTGAAGCTGGGAGGATTTCAACACTAGCTCAATTTTTACTGCTTCTACACTTGTGCAAATCCTTCCTGCTTCCCTTTAGGACACCAGCCAGGTTCCTTTCAGCCATTGTTGGCATTCCTTGTCCATGTTCCCACACTAGTGCAGGGTGACAAAGCCGAGTGTGCCTTGTCAGAAAGGCCAGCCTGTGGCTTGTGAAAGCTGATGCAACACCTTGTGCAGGACCAGCAAAGGCGCACCACACGGCATCAGTGCTGCTGGCCCTGGCCTGGGGCATCAGAGCTTCTGCAGGCAATGTCCACTGCCAAGGACAATGCACATCTTTGTCACATGACAACATGTAGCTCATACTGAAAAAAGAGATAAACGTGTGAATACAATCTGGTTTACCAGGAACTAGTCCACAAAATATACTTCCTGCAAAAACATGAAGGAGATGCACATTGTGCTGGCCATACCCACTCCTGAAGAAGACACCAGGGTTTAGCTGAGTCCCCAAATATAGAAGTATTTTATTTGCTGAAAGGTTAAAGAGAAATAAAGGAAGAGAAGCCTGAGGGAGAGGAGAGGATGGATCTTTCAGTGCTTATCTTTCAGCCCACACAGCCATATTATCACAATCAGTGTTCCAAATCTGAATTTTTTGGGGTTGGACTCTTCTGCCTCTGCTGGAGGCTCAAGACAATATGGATTTGTGGAAGTTTTGAACTCAGGCTTCTAAAATAGGATGTTGCCACTAGGATATTGTGGAATGGGCTATCAAAATCAGCTTTGATTCTTGTATGTAATATCACCATTTTTAAAGAAATAACATTCCTCTCCATGTTCATTTGCTAAAAGAGGCTTGCTTAGCCAGTACAAGTATCCACAACTTTCCCAAGGAAGACAGTAATCATGTTCCTTCCAGAACTGTATAGGAAGACTCTTCTGCCTCACCTTTTATGTCTGTCTTACCATAAAGTCAGCCACCCCTTGATTACATAAATTTTTTGATCAGCTCTGACTATGGAGCTGATCAGAAGTGTCCCTGGCATTCACTACCTGTGTTCTGCTGATGGTGTCAGCAGACATTTGACAGAGATTTGAGCACCAAGGGCATCCAAGGTGGGGCACAAAGTAAATTGTATCTCAGGCCCTCTGTGCCTCTCCTGCTCCACCCTCCAGTGCAGGTGGGCTGCTGGCAGAATGGTGGTCTGAGGCCTTTGCTTGTGCAATGTGTGCTATGATTACTGTAAGGGTAATTGGAAAAAAAAAAAAGATGTGTCCACTGCAGTACAATACAGGTTGTCACCTGCAACATGGGTGTCAAGTTCTTGCAAGTTTTGAGGACAAGAACATTTCACAAGACATCCTGTAAGGACAACATGCAAAAGAGGTTATTAGTGCAAATAAAATCCTGGAGGTAGGGTGGTGATCTGCATGGGAGGCATCTTGTGCTGCTCACCTTTCAGACACTGATGCTGCAACAGAGGACTTCTTTTTCCTTGTTCCCAATTAAAAAAAAAGGAAAAGCAAAAATAAGCAGAGGCTCTTGCTTAGGAATCTGAGCTTATCTGCAGCTGTTTGCCCTTTGCAGGCCCTGGGAATATAGTCAGACATTTCTGGGTAGTGGGGTTTTTTTCATTCTTTTAAATGAAAACAGTGATTTTTGTTAGGAACAAAAGGACTGTGCTGGCTTAGAACGCTAATTTAGGTGGATTTTACTATATGTATAGGGAGCATAAACTGTTACTTGCTATCTTCCTTCTCTCTAAATAAAAATGTATGTGCTTTCCTTTAAAAATGTATTTTGTGTGTAAGTCACATAGTGATAACATTAAATGTGGTATAAAGATGGTAATAAAAGTGGTTGTAACATTTATATATTTTTCATGACCAAAGTGCTCTGCAGTGGGAGATGCTATAAATGTGTGCTTGCCACTGAAGGAAGCAACAGTCCTACACTGCAAAAGATGTCAGCCACACAACAGGCCCCAGTTCTTCTGGGCACAGAATGGGTGGGTAGGCAGCTCTCCAGGACAATGCGAGGGCAAGAGCATCTGCCCCAGCATGCCCCTGCCATGGGAAGGTTGGGTGGCTATTGCTGAGGAAGAGCCTGTGGACAGCATGGAAAATACTGCTGGGATGGAGAGGAGACTCCATGCAGAAGCATCTCTTGATGCAGCAGAGGAGGAAGTGCCTGTCCCTGGCCTCCTCCTGTTGTGCCTTGGCTCTGCCACTTCTCATTTCAAGCAGAGGCCTCTCCACTTTGAGGTGCTTGTGTTCACCATCACCCAACCTGCTCAGAAACCCTGGGTTGCCTCGGTGCACAGCGTACTCCGTGAGGAAAAGCACACAAAAACGGCAGGAAAAGGGAAGAACAGGGAAAATGCTGCTATTGACATTTTCTCCTGGCTTTTTTTTTTTTTGGTACATTTGTTGTGTTGTAACAGGATGAAGCAAATTACAGGCATATCGACTGCCCTCTAGCTGTATCTTCTAAAACAGCCACAGCTTGCACAACTCCTCAGCCTTTTACGGGGACATTTTTTTCCATCGGGAGCACGGCTGTCCTCCCCTCCCAGCCTGCGGCCAAGGAGCACTGCCTTCGCGCAGTGTGTGCCAGAGCCGGCGGGCTCTGCCACCTCTGCCCATTCATGGTGCACCCCTGTGTGGGCACGGGAGGCAAGGAAGTGATAAAGCACTTGCGGCTGCAAATCCTGGCAGCAGTGCTCTCATGAAAGCCACATTACAGCTGTAGGGAAAACCAAGAGCACATGAGTATCTAAACTGCTCTCCATTAGAGGGCATTCAACATTTGCATGGGCACGAACCTGCAAAGTGAATTTTTTTTAAAATGTCCAGTGACTTTTACAGAAAATGCACAATGAATATTAAATAAAGGGCATTGCCTATTACTGCACTTCAGATGCTGTTATGTGGTGTGTCTTTTAAAAAACTTTTTTTAAAGGTCATACTGTTTATGCTGCATAATATATAATACAATTGCACTGTAAATTAGAGACATGCTTTACAGCCTGCTGCTGTGCCTCATGGAGGCGAACAAAATTTGAAATCCCAGGTCTTGTCCCAGTGGGGAAACAGTTGTGGGAAATATTTAATATCACAATAATCAGGGGCTTAATGGCCTAGTGATGAGCTATGGAGGCCTCTCTAGGACACCTTGCTGCATCTCCTGTCTCCTATATAGTCTCTCTAGACCATTTTTCCATTCTTGACACTGTTAAATTTGATTTTAATTTACTGTTACATGAAGTTTAGAGTAAAGTAGAGCATTACCTAATCCACAGCCATTTTCTTTGGCTGCATATGATATGTTCTACCTTGACAGGCTTCTCCTGAAGCAGACAAGAGTTGACTTTCTCCATGTTGAAATGGTTGCAGGCCTGTGCAGTTACCTATATACATTAACTCTCAGGAAGGATTAATTATTCTATTCCTTTATGATAACTTCAAAACTTCAAAAATGCTGTTCTCTCTCTTTCCAGGTAAACCTCAGCAAAGAAACTGGATTCTGAGGGACATGCAGCCTGATTGCAAAATTCCCCCAGGACAGCTCTTCAGAGAGCCAGTATCAAAGGTAAGCAAATGAGTTAAAGCCATGGATTTTTGATCCTTATTTTAAAAACTTCAGCTCACACATTGCTTTAAAAGGCAGAATACACAAAAAGGAGTGCAGCCATGGAGCACAAGACTGCATAAAAACACTGGAAGGCATCTTGGTCTCACTTCACAGTGAAACGCATAGTATGTTTGAAAATGGATGGGGAGACTGTTGAGAAAATACACTGGCTGATGCCAGGGTGATGGAAATGCCAAGTAAAGGGATTTAGCAAATAAACAGGGTTTTGGAGAAGTGTTGAGAGATGCAGGAAGAGTAACACAAGGAGGAAACTAAACAGATTTCTTCCACTGAAAGGCAGAAGCTGTAAGCCTTGCATGAAATGGAAGTTACATGTGTTTTATTTTTTTTTAATGGACAATAATATAATTCCACATTCACAGGGTCTCTTACCGGAGACTATTTAAGGAATAGTATTTGGATTAGAGGGCCTGCACTTGGAGGACTGAATTATTATGTAAGCCCTTGGTACCAACCAGGTTTGCAGGGCAACAGCTGCCACCCAGATGGATGTGGGCACTGGCACTCCGAGGGGCAGCACTGAGCAGTCTCTCTGAAGCCAGTTATGTCCAGTCAAAACAAATTTTAGTTCAAGGGTAGATCTAAACCAAATTACCACCCTATTAGAGCCTTCTTGGAATATATTCCTGGTCCCTGTATTAGTTACAGAATTTGCTAGAACACTCGTGCATTACTAATGAGCTAGCAAAAGGAAACATTTATGTTTGTAGAACTGATTTTTTAATATAAAGCCATTTATTGAGTTTAAATATACTACCAGTGTGATCTGAAACATATCAAAAATACCTTGGAAAAAGCAGAAGAAAGGAATGTTTCACACATAGGCACAAATCAGCGAATTAAAACAACTGTTTCTTCAAATTCCATCCTAGAAGAGACAGATAATTTTTTTTCAAATGTCAACCAATATAAAGAAACTTGATCAAAATTTGAGAAGGATAAATATTGCCTTATGGGTGAAAACTCTGTCATAGTTCTATTATGACGTTCTTGGTCAACACCTCTTAAGCTTTATTTAACATGACTGGTTACTGAGAATGCCCCTAGTTCTTTGGTGCAGCTTAATTTCATAAAAATACGCAATTTTCTACTGAACGTTGTTAAAATACAAGACAAAATCTTTATAGAGATTTTTGTGAGGATTAGCATCACCTCACAAGCACAAGAAAAGAAAAATGTTCTCATTTCTGCTGTATGGTAACAACATTTACTCAGCCCACCCAGTGATCTTATACATCAGTGCCCTCAGAAGCCTGGCCTCATAGGTGACTGTGTTTTTCCCACTGTGAATCCCACTCTCTTCAAGGGGGTGCTCAATGACAGCTGGGATGTTTCTTCCGTACTGTTCACACTGCTTCAGAAACTGCATACACTCCTCAATCACACTGTCCCGCAGCATGATGATGTGCTTGGACATGTTCTCCAGCAAAGACAGGAAACACCGTTTGGCATAATACCACGTGTCAGTGCTCAGTTTTCTGTTACACGGCTCCAGGCTTTTAATGATCCTTGAAATACCAAAGTCATAGTTTCCCTTCACACAGTACAGAGTACCAATGACTAGATTGACAATGCAAAGATGGTAGGTATTTTTATCAGGATTATGATAGGACAGCTGCTCTTCTGCCTTCTCAATCTTCCTCATTAGTTCCTCTGCATCTTCATTCTGGCTTGTCAGGATGTAGGAAACACAGAGGTTTGCTAACACAATGGCACTGACATCAAGAATGTTGTCGTAGTGCTTTTTAACTATTGGCTCATAGAAGCTAATAGCCTCTTTATACTTGTTCTCTTGCATGAAGAGCACGTGAGCCACATTGAGCTTCCACACCTCATGTTCCTTGCAGAACTCCACTGATTTGTGGAAGATCTTTTCTACCATTGTGTAGTTCTTCATATCCCAATAAATCTTTGCCTGGGCCATCAAGACAGGTACATATTTATCCAGAGTCTCATCATAGTCATTAATTGCCTGTTTTAGAGCTTCATCATCCCAATTTTGCCTAGCTTCCTGTACCTGCTTTGTGAGTTTTCTCAGCTGCTCAGTCATTGTCCCTGCTGAATCATCCAGCTTATGAAAAGCCTCCTCAGGGGCAGTTTGGCAAGTAATAATGGCGTCCAAGAAGTTGTACAGGTAAGGTGTGAGCAGTTTGTAAGTCAGATGGGCATTCTCTGCCAGCACATCAGCTGCCAGGTCATAGTACTGATGCTTGCAATAGAGGAGTAGCAAGTTACCAAAAGTTTCCGGTGGATAGGGGTTCTGCAGGAGAAGAAACTGCAGTTTCCCAAACCCGTCAGTGGGCTGGTTGTCCATGTTCATTAGCGCTTGGTTGTGCAGCGTGACTGGATCCAGCTCTTCCTCGGCCCTGGGCGGCATATCTGTGAGTGCTTCCTGCGCCGCTCGCACGTTGTGCAGCTGGTACTCGATGGCCGCCTTGAGGTTGAAGGCCTCCACCAGCGCCGTGCGGTGCAGGAGCAGCGTGTTGCCCACACTGCGGACGTCGATGCCCTCGGTGGTCATGCCCACGCTGAGCTCTGGGTGCTGGTGGATGCCGCGCTTGATGATGTCGGAGATGTACTTGAGGGCAGCAGGGTACTGCTTGGCCGCGTAGGCGCACAGCGCCATGTTGTAGGACAGCTCCGGGCAGTACCCCAACACTTGCATGGCGCTGGCAAACTTGCTGCTGGCCTCTTCGTGCCGGCCCTGCCGGTACAGCAGGCAGCCCAGGTTGACCTCGGCATCGGCCCGCGCCGAAGGGTCCTCTGCTTCTCCGGCTCCGCCATCGGCAGCGGCGGCGAGCTCCTCCTCCACCAGGCTCTGGGCTGCCGGGAGGTCGCCCTGGGCATAGTGGACGGCGGCCTGCAGGCGCAGGGCCCGGCGGTGGAAGGCGGGGGCGTCAAGCAGCGGGCTGGCGGCGCGCAGGGCCTCGGCGAACAGCCCGGCCTTGTAGAGGGCCTGCGCGTGGCACAGCCGGTACGGGAGCAGCTGCGGGTGCAGCGCCACCAGCTGCTCGTAGCACTCGGCCGCCGCCGCGAACTCCTGCAGCTGGTAGTGGCAGTAGCCCAGCAGCGAGAGGCAGCCCCGGGAGCGGCAGTTCTTCTGCAGCCCGCGGCTCAGCAGCGACGCCGCCTCCGCGTAGCGCCCGCCGGCGATGAGCCCGTACACCACGGCCGTGTGCTGCCCGTCGGGCACCTCCGCGGCCTCCATGGCCTCCCGCGGCACGGGCAGGAAGCGCGCCCTCGCTGCCATGGCAACGGCGCCGCCGGGCGGAAGTGCTCCATGGCGGGCGGGCGCTGCCCCGGAAGCGGCGGTGCTCGCAGTGCCGGGTGAGCGCGGCGAGGGGCGCCGGGGATGCTCCTCCGGCAAGTGAGAGCTGGCTCCGGGAGCGGAGCCGCGTTCTCTGCCTTTGCCCGCCCTCCTCTGTTCCTCTCCCTGCGCCCATCTCCCGAGCACTGACACGGCGTGTTCAGTGCCGAGTCCCAACTGGCGCAAACGGAGCCTCTTGAAATAGCTGCCTGGGCCGGAATGTTTCCCTCGTTTCGGGATCTCGTGCAGCTGGAAGGAATAAAGAGTACAAATCAGCTCCTGTATTTCTAAATGTCGTGTAATAGTTCCCTTAAGCAGTAAGAGTTGTAAAAGGCTCTAAGCTAAACACGTAAGCCAGGGCGGGAAACATTTAACTGCTGTCTTGGGCTTTGTCAACATGAAACATCACCTTTACAGCCCATCAAGATTCAAAGTTGGTTAAGGCTGGTGGAAGGCAGGAAGTATGTTTGTACCTTGGCACAACCTGCCAGCTTTCCTGCAGCGTTCAAAAGAAGAAGAAATGCCTTCCAGCTTAGTTCAAAAATGTGCTTTCAAGGGACTTCTCCCCCCTCCCCAGCATCTCTACTGAACAGTGATACTCCAGAGCACAGACTGTATAATTTGTGTAATTTTTGTACATGTGAATAGCTCTTAGAGTCACCAGTCAAATTTGGTTTCTGGTCTTTCCAGACTAATGCCAGGTGTATCCAGTGAAGAAGTCTGGTTTGCCCCCAAGAATGAGTGCTGCAAGGTTGTGTGTGAAAAATCGTATCTGGGACACTCAGTCACATGTGTTTTCAGGATCTTCTATTTGTGTGATTCAGTAATCAATAGACACAGCTCTGATTGATCCCAACAAGGTAGTTTTAAAGAAAAGTAATAATAATAAAAAAAAAGAAAATAATAGTAAACCATTAAAATTATTTATTTTTTTTAAAGACCAGTAAAACCAAGTTGCTAATTTCAAAAGCATGCTTTGAAAGCTGAACCAGCATAGTTTGATCTACTAAGCAAAACAGTAAGAGTAATGGTTTTAAAAATGAAAAAAAAAAAAAAAGGAAAGTAAGCAGAAGTATTTTAAGTTACACATTTTGCAAGCATCTGGGATTCACTTGCATTAGAACAGACACGTGGTGTTTCTGTGCATGTCAGTTTCCCATAGGCAAACGTTTAGGGCTTATAATGGTATTCCCTGCAAAACTGTAAGATGCAGTGGCTAACATGCTTATTAATTTTTAATTAAATACAAAGTAATCCAAGAAAGGAAAGGTAACAAGCAATACACAGGATGTATTCCAGTACTCGCACAGTCCAGTGATGGGAATCACTGGGGTATCTCAGTTCAGCGGATTAGACATCCCACTTCATTGCTATGTTAGAAACCATTCACATGATTACTCTTTGAAAAATCTTCCTCTGACAAAGCCAGTAGAAAACCTTCATGCTCTATATTTTCTTGCCCATAATAACGTAAGCATTGAAGTGCCTGTTAATGTTTGACATAACTTTGAAATAAACTTGTTTTAAAATTTCACTCAATGCATAAATGACTTATCAGGAACAAAAATTGTTTTAATTTTATGAAGGGAAAATAAGTATTTGGCGTGTAGACCGAAACACTCCTGTTTTTCCACTAGAATTAATTTATCTAAACATTACATTAGGCACTGCTGGTTGCAGTTTTTAAAAGTAATTTGTGGCTACTAGTATTGGATTTGTTGGTATCTACAGGCACATTATGAGATTGCAGTGCACTCTAAGAAGTAGCAATTAGCAAGGTCACCAGACCAGAAAAATGCAGCTGCTCTACCAAGGACACCATCTGAAGAAATACCTGAGCTAAAATGAAACATACTCCTTTATTCTGTGGTTACAAAACATATAGTTGACCTTCTTGTCAAGACCCCATGCCCTGTAAATAGTAGGGGTTGGCTGTGACAGAGCTGCGTGGAGAGTGCCACGTGAGGCATCCGGTGTAAACCTCAGTGAGCTACTGCTGCCTGACCTTGTGCAGCTCTGCTTTGGAGCAGGAGCAAAACCACATCCTGACAAGCAGCAGATGTCTGCATCTCCATCACATTAGGAAGCTGTTCTTGTTTGTCTGTAGATCCTGGGCTGGGAGAGAATTGTCTAATTTTATTACTTGAACTATGGCCAAAGACACCTTTTGGACATCTTGTTCTTGGGAGGTTCTTCTGTCTGAACCACACGGGAGTCTCTAACCCAGGTGCTTCTTGCCTTGACCAGTGTTCAGTTTTCTGGTGGGGTCGGAGTGTCATGTTGCAGGGGAGCACAGTAGTCCAGGGGACTGCACACATGAAACCTGAGCTTTTCCACCAAAGCCTGTCTGCTCCATGCCTTTTCCAAGAGTGAACCTGAAATTGGGACTGTACCCAGTGGGCATCCTTGTCTCCTTGCTGAGAACATGAAAGGGGCTTTGGCAGAAGGGCAGGAAACAAGCCTACCCTTGTCACTCCTCACCAGCTGGTGGGGAATATGCACCTGCAGTTTGAAAGCCTGCTGGAAATCAAGCAGAATTGGAATATCAAGCTCCTTCCTGATTACCATTTGCAATTGCAGAACATTTATGGTGGTTACTTTTTAAAGTATTGTTTTATTTGGATTTTATTTCTTCATGAGGAAAGGTTGATTTTGGTAAGTGGTTTCACAGGTGGGAATCCTGAGTGAAATTACTATTTGGCCTGAACTACCTTTGAGTATGGGGATGAAGACCCAGATCTTCTCCTGAGCATTTTCTGGTGACAAAATGAGGGCTGCTGCCTGGTTCTTGTGAGACCTCAAGGCCTGTAATTCATGGGCCTAGAAACATGACTGAGTTCAGGCTGCAGTTGGCACAAGTCAGTAGGACACCTAGAAAAAAGGCATTGCCATTGAATCAGCTTGAAGCACCTCTGGTGTCCTATGGACAATCCATTATGCCCATCAGATTTTAGCATTGGAATTGTTAATGTTAGGGGCCTCATTCAAGGCCAGATTTCCACTTACAGCTGGGGCAAATAAATGGTGACTTGTCTGTTGCTGAAGTGTTGGGCATTTCCAGGGAAGGGCCAAGCAGCGCTGTCCTGGGTAACAGTTGTCTTCTCCACATGCTCTCTTGATTTGTCCTTGCCTCTTGCGGACCCATGTTTTATATGCATTCACAGAATTAGGCTGATGTCAATGTTTGGGATTTTTTTATCTCTCCTTGTTCAGCAGGCAGGGAAGCAAGTAAAAGACAGAGAATGAGATTAAATAACCTACATAATCATGTCTCCTGTGAATATCTCAGAGAGTTTGGCAAAACTGATTGAAATACTGGGAAATTGTTTCCCTATCAGAAATAATGAAAAGCAGATAAAATTTCTAATAATCAAGTTTATAAGCAGTAGCTAAAAAGTGTTTTCCACAATCTTAAAATATAATAGACTTGAAATATGTTTCTATATTGTACTGCATGCTTCCACAAAAAAACATCTTTTTCTCACAAAATTTTTTTTGCTGTTTCCTAAGCTAAGTCTTAAAAAAGGAATATAAGGTTTTTGTTTGTGTAGTAGGTTATTTTTTTTAAAGATTGAGCTATATGATTTTTAGAGACCAAATTCTGTTCTGAGATGCACTACTGGGCCCCCCAGTTTCAGTAGGGTTGCTTGGTTTTGCCTGAGAACAATTTGATAAGATCAAGCTGTGTGCTCTCATTTTCTTCCTTGTGATGGAGGAACAGAACCATAACATTAGTCAGCAGTTTCTGAATTTTGACCCACAATGGCAAAGATACCAAAAGACAGGAGAAATAGATGGAGGCAATTACAAACAGTCACTTGATTGATGGTTGACATTGTAAGGGCTTCAGCTGTGTGTCAGGCTGCGGTGGTGCCGAATCCCCATCCCTGCCAGTGGGTGTTGCCATGGGCAACAGTGCAGTGAAGCCAATAAAAAGGAGAGGAAATGAGGAGAGACTCAACCTTCAGGGAGGCTGTAGGGTATGCAGTATAAATTATGTTATACTGAGTAGTATGCAATATCAAAATTCAGGAAAGCTGTGTGTACCTGCCAGCAGTACTGTTGGTTCCTAGTATCTGTTTTTCCCATAAAGTATGTGTTGTAGGTTTGTATGGCTTGCTGCTTACTAAACTGCATCTGGCTTTATTCAGAGAAGAAAGAAGCAGTAAAAGAACAGCAGAAACATTTCCATTTGGCGCATGTACTCACTGCAGTGCAGTTTGCATTTCTGCTCCTTCCCTGCTTCCTTCTGCTAGAGAGTGATGTGGTTCACTTGTGTACTAACAGACTGGCTCACAATACTACTGAATTTCCAGCTATTGTCCTACACACCATTAGAAGCACAGAGCATTTTTGTTTCGTTGTGTTTCTTTTAAAGAAGTGATCAGCAGATTTGTTGTTTCTGTTTGATTGTCAGACAGATGTAGTCAGCTTTTCTAAGCTTTTAATGACTCCATTTCCTTAGAAAGGAGAAAGGCTCTTTTAGCATCTGGTCAGCTAGGCCAGGTTCTGATTTCTATTAAGTTGGTGCTAGTTCAAGGTAATTCCACTGAAGTAAATGGAGTTTGGCACAGGTGTAAAACTAAGCTGAATTTAGCTTTAATTTCTGCTGCCAGACAACCCTATATTTGGAATCCCATTTTTCATGGAGTACAAAGGCTTTTTTCCCCCCTCCTATGAATGGGCACTTGTAAGCACTGCAACATGACTCCTCTTGTGTCCAGTCATGCAGCAGAGAAAGCACCCTCAAATCACAGATCACAGGTTTGCTACATTAGTGATCTTGGCACTAATGGAAGGAGACCAACATTCAGGTCATCACACTGAGACATGTTTGGTTTTGTGACCTATCATGTTTGATTAGATTTTAGGGACACCTTTACCACAGATGTTGACATGTGAGCCTTGACTAGTACTGTGCTACCTCTAATAATAGCATCTGAAATTGTACTGCAAGAACTGCAAGAACTGCAAGAGCGTAAGAGGTAGTCAGTCCATTGTGATGATATTCTTCCTCTCCACCATGTCAAAATACTAATTTCAACTGGAAATTCTACTAGAAAGGCTTACCCATGGTCTGCTTTTCAATGTAATATAAACCTGAAGCACAAAGCAACAGATTTCCTTTTTTATTTGTATTCTATTTTCATAAAAACCCATTAATCTTTTCCTTAGGCGACGCTGTAATTTAAAAAAAAAAATGTGTTACAAGAGCATTTTTTAAACGGAAAAAAAAAACCCACTCTAAAATTACCATGCAGTATTTTGCCTTTATGCAAACTTCCTCTTGCTGAGAAATTTGCTGCACTGTTAATATGAATTTCTCAGGGAAGAAGGGACAGCTTGGTGTTTTTAAAGATAATAAAGTTTGTTTGTAAATGTAGCAAAGGTAGGCAATTCTAAAGGCCCTGATCAATCACTAAGAAGCTTTGTTGTAAAAAAATACTTCTTCAGAATACAAAGCAGGCTTTTCAGAACATTCAGGCATAAAAGAGAGGAGGGAGAGTAAGAGAGGAACATCACAAAAGCAGGCATAATTGATTCATAACATGTACTGAAGAGATGCAAAACAACAATGTAATTACACACTATTCTGTTTTCTGCAGATCCTTGCATATGAATTGGCCAGCTTGCATCCCAGTCCTGCTCTGTATTATTAATTTTATTAAGCTGTGAGTTCTTATATTTCAGTCTGTTGTCAGCTTTACAGATTTTTACAGAAGCAGTTGAAATGTAGTGGAGCTGAGTGAACGCTTCTTCTGTTCAGTCTTCCGTGTCACTCCAGATACCCGTGCAATCCCACTGCAGGCCTTCCATTCAGTACCACTAAGCCTTGCAGGAAAAGCAAACTACGCTGCCATCAAGATAATATCCAATCAATTAAGCATATCTGTGAAAGCATTTCTTAAAAAACAGTGGGTCTAAGCTTATGAAAACCCTTCAGACAGCTCTTATTATAAAGCGACACTGTTATTTGCAGGCTTAATTTATGTCTTTGAGAGACATGGTGAAGCTAGAGGAAAAGGAGGACAAGGATGCCGCCTGAGAAGGAAGTCTTTTTTGGTGCAGCTCCTCCCATTTACCTCTATTTACTGCCACGGAGTCCAGCATAGGCTTCAGTTTCACATTCAGCTTCACTAGACACTGGAAGAAGATTAAAAAGAGGATGAGAGAAAAAATACTGACAGTATATCCACTCTGATAGACAGTTCATGGCATAATAGATGAAGAAAGGTTTAATCTGCACAGTGCCCCTACCCTCCTCACTCCAAGCTGTAAATACCTGTGGAGGTAAAACTTATTTTTCTCATTGAGATCTCTTTACTTATCTCACTCATTTTATGTGAGGCTTTAAGACAATATGTAAAAGAAAGCACGTACGATGGCAGAGTTGCTGCTCAACTACTTTAGCTTTCTTGTAACCCTTAAAGATAGTCCTTTTGAGGGATTCCCAAGTGCCAGAGGCTACCAGCTATGGCAATTATGAGCAGGAGTTCCACTGGTTGGATGGCAAGTTGGACAAAGTTGAAATAGTCTCTCTAGTGCTAGACTCTTTATTCCTATAGATGACTTAAGCACAACGGTACTGTGCTTTCCCAAGCTGGCAGAAAAAAAATTTGTGTGTGCTCAAAATAAATAAATATAATGAATTTTCTTTGAGATTGCACTGAAATCACCTCTTCTCTGCATACCCAGTCTGAAGCTCACAGAGGCCAGTAAGAATCTTTTATCTGGTTTCATCTGGCTTTGAATCAATCCCCAAATGATGTAATTCCTGCATACGTTTGCTACAAATTTATTTTCCCTTCCCCTTTAGTATCAACTGCTTATGTGAAAAGACCCTGAATGCTTCACTTGGTTTTGTATTTACGTTAAAGAGAGACAGGACCTCATTAACAGCAGCACTGGATGTCAGGAAAGGGTTAACCAGTTACCTCCCACGTGGTCATGTAATGTGTCTTTTCAGGACAGAGGAGTATTCTTTTGTAGCTTTTCTGATTAGCAAGCAGTGGCTTTTGCTCAGAGCTGGGCAGCATGCTTTCTCCGATAGCATGGAAACTATTTATTTGTCATTGAAAAGAAAGGGTTAGTGGCAGATTAAAAAAAAAACAAAAAAGATAGCAAAAGTTGTTCTTCTGAAAGTGCAGAAAATTATAAGAAAACGGAAGGAAAGGGGAAGCAGGTAGTTTTGCAGTTGATCAGTTTTTGCTTTAAATAGCAGGGTTAACAGCAACTGCTTTAAGTCGTCCCCAGAGCCAAGACATCACTAAAGAGCTGGATTTTTTTTATAGCTAGTTTGCAAGTCATGGGAGCTTGGCTTGAAGTCCTGGTAGATTTTTAATTGAGCTATTATATGGTAATTAAGGGTTAATGACCTGATTTTAAGATGTGCTGAAAACTTGCAATTTCAGTTGACTTCAGTAGGAAATATGAATGCTCAGCACTTATGAAAAATCACACCATGAGGAAGAAGCTGGAACTTGAAGCAAATCCACTTGAAATTATTTCCTTAGAATATGGCACAGACTGGGCATATAATTTTTCAGTTTTGGACCTTTGGTAAGAGGCAGTCTCTGCCCCATAGAGCACTGCTTGCTGCTGCTGATTGTTCATTTTATGGAATGGATAAGGATTTTTAACATTCCCATCACCATGCCTCAGAACTCTCCATTTTTATGTCTCTAGCTCAGACCACTGTGCATTCTTTAAACCTGATTTGGCAGAGTCTAAAACAGAGGGGCAGTAATACATTATAAACAGCTGAAAATATCTGAAAAAGCTCACTGCCATTACCATTAGTATTACCACTGCCAGCTCAGTGTCTAGAGGTAGCACATGAGATACTCAGCCTTTGATAGCAATGTATCAGATCCTTTCTGTGCCCAGCCAGTATCTTCAAAAAGTTTTTGTGAAGTATTTGTCCAATGTACACTTTATATTAAAAAAAATCTACATCTATATGTGTATCTACATCTATCTATCATCTATCTATCTATATCTATATCTATATCTATATCTATATCTATCTATATCTATCTGTCATCTGTATCTATCTATATCTATATAAGCAAACACCCTGGTGGTTAAATCACTGTTTAAAAATCAATGTGTTTCAAATCTCTCTAAGCACAAAGTTGTTCTGCACTCACATCCTGTTAGCCCCAGGATCTGTAAGCACAAAATGCAGTACAGGCTGTTCCTGTCATAAATGCTATACCAGGAACCTGTTCCAGCTACAGGCAACAGAGCTCAGTGGGACTGTGGCCTCTGTCAGTGTGGCTGTGCAGCTCTCGGCTATGTCTGTGTCCTTTCTGTAACCTTGTTTTTTTGCCAAGGCTGACCACAAGACCGTGATGCTTTCCAGCCTAGTGCCAGGGAGCAACTGCAGAGGTCTGGGCATGACCTCCTGCTGTGCCTGTCCCTCCAGGCCTCAGCATATGCCATGGCTTATGGTTGGAGACAGCCCTGTCACGTACTGTGCCAGGAGGACTGCGAGTGCTCGAGGTGCTTGCATCAATTAGCTTTGCATCGACTGCAGCAGAGACCAGGAGCCCAAGTGGGCTGGGAATAGACTCAGGAATCACCCCCACAGTTCCATGGTAATCACTGTTATCGTGTGAGCTGTAAACGTATTTTAAATCTCTAAGTAAATACACATATCTTTCTTCAAAACATAGATCTAAGCGGACATGGGAGTCTAATAACCCAGGTGTAACAGAGGCTACCAGGTAAATAACAAGAATGGTTAACTACTAACATTAACTTTGATGGCATAAATTATAAGGAGTATTTAAGAAAGAATAAACCATGTCTTTGATGTTAATTTTTACCATAGCACCAGCAATTAAGTCAGTGGAATACATACAAAATATATAGTGCAATTTTAAGAAACTTTATTTTGTTATACATTAATTTAGATTAGTGATACTTGACAGTGCAGATTTTGCACTTGGTCTATAAAATGTCTTTATTCAGACATTGATTTGATGTTTGAACCACTGCTTCTGTATTTAGTATCCTTTCACTTTGGGACTTTTTCATTCTGATCTAGTCTTTTAATTAAACTGACTACTGTAGTTCCTATGGAAATTAGCTTTTATTTTATTTTTTCCAGCTACCAAAGCATTTCAGTAGGGCTTCTCTGATACAAAGTGCACAAATTGGATTTTATTTCTTCTTGAGATGTAATTAAAAACTCATTTGATTACTATATATCTGGCCCTGTTTTAATTATTAAACTCCAGTAATCAATTTGCTTTTATGAAGCTTCTGGGAAATTATCTCAAAAGCAACACATTCCTCTCCCTTCTGGCAGGGTCTGGACCATTTACTGAATTACATTCAGAGCACCTGTTCCTGATCTGGATTAAACCACCAATTTATTCCCAAAGCTATTTAAGTTTATTTGGCTGTAGCCTTGTCAGGGTTTTCCACCTCCTGGCTGCAGTTTTTGCTTTCCATTTTATTGCATGAGAACCCCATGATGTACTGCCCCTCCATGCTATTATTTTTGATGCATGCCTCTTACAAACAGCTTTGCTAGTGATCTGTCTAATTTGGTATCTAGGTTCTTAATGCCTTATTTTGCTTGCCTTCCTAGGAAAAGGCTTGGTCTTCACCAGCTGTCTGACATGGGATACCACCACATAAACTCAGCAGCTCCAGAAACACCCTTTTCCTTGTCCCTCCTTGGTGCAGCAGACAGGCAGCTGGGCTCAGTCGGGACAGAGGGAGCCTCTGCTTGGGGGAATTCCTGTCTCCTGAGGCCTGGGACCTCCCTGCCCACTTGCAGTCCTTCCACTGCAGTGCACCTGCCTTGCTGCACAGCAATAGGTACAGGATTGGTGACCTTTCCCATTTTATTCCCATTACAGTAAAAGCTGTTTTTAGTCACACAGTGATAAAGTGTGGGGAGGCACTGCCCGTTCCAGCGTTAGGAAAAGCCAGAGAGGTTTGCAGTTCCCTTCTACATCCACGTATTGCCTCAGATGTGTGACTAAGCTATTTGTCAGAAAGTTACTGTATAGCAGTGACTTTTTCTTAGCACCTTCAATTATTTAGATGTTTTTGGGAGTGTGTACTACTCTGCCTACAGCATTCTTGCCCAAGGTATAGCTCTGCTTACAAATAAGCTCCTCCAGCACAAGGAAAGGTTAAAGGCACTTCAGCACTTCACTGTGTGCACCTGGGAGAGGGGCAGGGCTGCCTGAAGTAAGAGCTCAAAATGCAGGAGGGCATAAGATACTCAGAGGAAGCTATTTATGAGAGAAGGTAAGGAGGGCAGAGTGGTTTGTTTACTGGGTTTTTTTTTGTTTTGTTTGTTTGATTTTTCTCTCTTGGTGTGTAGAAATGTATATTTTGGTAGATAAAGCATAGAGAATGCAGAAAAAGTAACACTAGAAACAAACCCCTTCAGGGAGAGGGTGATGGGTAGCAGTGGAGGCATTTTTTGGTACCTCTGGGTTCCAGCCTCCTGTGGCATGTGGGGGAGAAGGCTTCATTTGCTACATCACCTTTATCTCTGGGGAAGGACATTAGCTGAAACTGCCAAAATGCAGCACAGATGTGGTCAGATGCTAAACTATTGCTGAAACAAATACATTTTGTTGTATTCTAAGACTAGTAGCAAATCTCTTTAAAGAGGAGCACAGTATGTCCTAACTTAGAAACACAGCAGGACTTCCAGAGTATATACTTTTCTTTTTTTCCCCCCCTCCCTGCCAGAGATTCTCATCCAAATATTGACCAATTCTGACCTTGCTTAACTTATGAGCTTTGACAAGATTACAGCTCATGAAAGTATGGTTGCGGGGCTAATATTTGTAAAGTGAGTTTATGGAATAAGACCATATAAATTCATTTTTATGACTGAGCACATATAAAAAAGTTATAGGTCTCAGTGTTCACTCTACTTTGGAACCCAGTGGTTTCTAATGAATCACTTTTATTATGTAGGCAGTTTCTTAGTTGGAAGGGAGGACCAGTGACCGAGAAGCCATAGGGATAAATTCAGACTCGGTGTAAGCATATGAAGCATTGTTGAAGTCAAGAGAGTCATGACCAGTTACAGCAAAGCTGAATTGGACTCCTGAGTTTTGCTGAAGTGGCTTTCACATGAGAATACATAGGCCAAAGGTGAGCCATCTATCTGAAAGTCCTTGAACTTCAGATTAGTTCAGATAAAAGAGAACCTGTGCTGCAGTCATGCACAGATTTTATCTTCATAATACAAATACTTAATGGAAATTGTTTTGAAAATGCAAAAGTATTTCTGTATTTATGCCCATATACTAAATCCAAAAAGATTGCTAGAATTCTACCTTCCATAGTAGAATACAGAAGATAAAGTGATACAGAGAAGATGCAGGGGTTAACTTCTATGAACCCTTGACTGTGTGTGTATATGAATTAATTGTTTGCCCTCCTGATTCAGGACTGTATTTATCATTATGTTCTGCAAAAAAATACAGTATTTGTGAGGGGTTCAGAGTTCATGAAAATAAAACTTATTGCAGTCTCCTTGTGGTTGAAGGGGACTTTGTTTATTCCTTCTAAGGCTTACTGAGGAAGGGTCCTGGTCATCAAGTACATAATGCATTAGTGCTTTACTTCTTCATTTCTTGCAGGGATTTTTTTCCTGATGCCTAAAAATGTAATTAGATGAAATGAATTTACTACTAGTTTCCCTGATAGAAAACAGAAGTTTCTTTTAGCGTCTCTCTAAAAATTGTTAGTGGATGGAAGCCAGTTGTGACTGGAAAGGGATCTAATACATGCATAATTGTTCAGCTCTTCCACTATGAATTAGTGTTAAGCTTCTTTCTGGTGATGGTATACTGTACTCCTTTGGAAGTAAACATGCATACTACAGAGGGGTGATTATAAAGGAAGATTCACCATTGGTGAAATGTGCTGGGTACTTCAGGGAGGAAAGTATGTACAGAGCTCCTGGTAGCAAAATGTGCACAGACCAGTATCAAGCAGATCATGCTGCCAAAGGGAGAGTGATTCTGAAGGACTGGGACCAACTGAAGTAGTTCAACTGATGTATTGCTACAGTTGTAAAGGATTCATCTGTTGTTCATAACAATTTCATGAAACCAAGGGTTTGCTCAGAAGAGTTATTATTTCATAAACAACTTCTTATTTAACTCTGCTGTTTATGGTTTTGATTCTACATCTAGAGCATGCAAGAGACGGAATGTTTCTCACTCTTTTCCTTACAGCATTTTAACCAAGCAGCTGATCAATGTCTTCTGCCTTGCTATTAAATGGATTTTGAAACATTCTTCAAACCATATCAGTCTCATATGCCAGTTTAGTTCTTTGAATTTACCCTCAGCTGGGAATTCTGCAGGCAACTGTGATTCTGTTGTGTTAAACCCTTACTTGAAGTGTTTCATCCATCATCATTTCTAGTCCTTTTCTGATGTAATGTAGTTTGTGCTTTGTCTTTCTTGAAAACTGAATGGCTGTTAAATTATCCATTCATCTTCTTTCAGATTTGCTGTACAATTTGACTTCCCTCTATTGGCTGTTTCTTCTACCTTACCTTCCAACTTTTCAATCCACTTCCTCAGATCTTTATATGTGTTTTCATACGTGACTGCCATGTCCTTCACAACACATTGGGCAGATAATTCTAAGTAAAACAGCAACAGAAATTGTAATACTATGAATTATTCAATTTTTCTCACAGATTAGGGTGAAAGCCTTTAGTGAAGCTTAGCTTCACTGAAGTCAAAGGGAAATGCTTGTTTTTTCTATCTTCTCCCAAACACCTTTGTTTATGAACTGCCCTTTCATTTGAGACTGTTCTGGCATAAGATGACTCCAAGAAGTAATCTGAAGTACTCTCGTCTGAAGAGAAAAAGTACTGCTTTCCGCTGCCTTTTCTAAACATTTTGGAGGAACTTGTTGGTTCCTAAAATTGTTGGTAGTAATACAGTATTGCATCAATAATCTCAACAAGTTATGAAAATCATAGCAAAAATAATATTCTTCTAATTTTCAAAGGCAAAATGAAACCCTTCCTGTTCTCAGGAAGCAGAAAAAGAGGATCATGATCCTTGAGCTTCTTGTGAAAATATATTCATGACAGTCACAGACAAAAAATATTTGCTCTGAAACCACCAAAACTATGCTTTTCCATATTATACTGTAAAAAAGTGATGGACATAGATGGAAATAGCAAATAAAATTATTCTTTCTTCTTTTGCTGGTTTTTCTTTTTGTATAGCTCTTCTTAACCTTTTCTATTAGTAAGAAAATAGCAGAAAAAGGCCTCTCAAGAGTAAGGGCAATAGGTAAGAAAAACAGTTCTCTAATGCTTATTCCATTAGTGGAAGTTTTACTTCAGGGATAGTATCTGAGTTCTCTGTAAGTTCCAGAGAATTCATTCTGGGTGGCCTTGTTTAGATTCATCATTACTAGACAAGAAACAAAGCAAGAAAAGTGCTGAACCTACTTAAGTTCCAATTTCAAGGCTACAGAGAGATCCTTCCACTGTGCCAAAAATCTCTTTTCTCTGGGCCAAACCCTTATTCCTAACATAATCCTTATCTACCAACTTCCCCCCAGTACTGGCATTTGGCCTGATTAAGTGTCCTCTGAAGCAAATTTCTTACGAACACAGCAGAATATGTTGCACCTGCTCTTCCTTGGATAATATTACCCACTGGATTTCAACAGAAAGGGAGACTAATTTGATCTGCCAACATCTGTTTGATCTGCCTCAGTCCCTGGTATCACATACTGCATCCCTGGCTGATGTGCCTTACTAATCCTTGTCATCCAGGTGCTCTCATGAAACATAAACACATCATCTCTCACTCTCTGTGTCCAAATCAAATGTCAGAAATAAACCCTGCCAGAATTGTGCATCTTTATGGTACTCTTTAGTATCTATTGAAAGTTATCCTCCTCTTCCTTCAACATGCTACGAAGGAAAAGCTGGCTTCAATGATAATCACACAGAGCTGATCAAACTGCTTTCATTGAACAGGTTTTTCAAAATAGCCTAATCCTGGTTTTTTTTTTTTTTGGTTGGTTGTTTTTGTTGAGGTTTTTTTTTTTTTTTCCTTTTTTGGTTTGGTTTTGGTTTTGTGGGTTTTTTTTGTTTTGTTTTTTTGATTAAAACACTTAACAATGTATGAGCATTTTTTCATGGACTGTCTATATATTGCTTATGGTGACAATGAGTGAGTTCCCTGCCTCCCTGACTCGTTGCTAAGTTAAAATATAACAGCAGTGGCCTGACTTTTGTATCAACAATCCCACATATGGGTGAATGGTGGAAAACCATTTCTAAAATGTTCATACAAATAAAGTCTTCTTGGTTAAATAATTTTAAAAGTTTTTCAGTTCTAATTGTATAGACAGAACAGAAACTTCTAAAGGAAGAAGTCATTGTTTTGGCTGCATCTGATGACTCTTGCCTGGGTAAGGACTGAGCCATGCCATACAGCCTATTCTGGACAAGCAGGGCTTCTTAGAGGAGTGGTCCAAACCCTGAATTTCTTAAACAATATTTTGTCATGCAAAATTGTAATTGAAGGACAGACGGAAAGGGATAGAAGTGGTAACTGAGGAAGGGCTGCACCAGGTTATAGCAGTGTAAACATGATTGTTGAAGTCCGCCTTTTTAATGTTCTCTGCAAAGGAGAGGTTAATTTCCTGTCTTGTAATTTTAAGTAAAGTATATACCTTTGGGAAAAAAAAATCACTGTGTGTGTATGTGCTTCCAATTCAAGTGTCAAAGTCAACTCTTGAACCAGAGAAGTTAAAGCACAGAGATAGCAATGACTCTTGAAGATTTCTGTGTATTTTTTCTGTGCTTTGTAGAGGCTCTAGCATTTGACACCCTGCGCATTTAATCTAAGTTTACAAGCAGAGTAGATGCTTTTGCAGCTACATCATCGTAGACAACAAATAGATTTAATTACAAGGCCAGACATTATCTTCTGTAGGAAGGCAGGCATATCAGAGCTCTTGGAGCTGCGGACAGTGTGATTACATTTCTTTCTAAGTACTTCAAACAATGTGATAAAGAAGGATTCTCTCCCTTCACATTCCATTCAGAACACTTAAAAGTACTTGCTAGGCTGAATGTTTCTACTCTCCCAGGTTCCCCCTAGAATCCTGGACAGAGTAATGCAAATTCAATTCTGTAGATACTATTATATGTTTGAAGTTCTCAATACCCAAGAAAATCTTGAATAGCTCTAAAAATAGCACTAAAATGGAGCAGTTCAAGGGAGCACCAAGGTAGAGGTGAGCAGGGCAATCTCAGGCATGCATAAGCTGTAAAAGCCATGAGCTTCTTTATCTTCCACAAAGACATCTCCCTTAAATTTAAATAGCTGCTGTCATTGTCACTGACTACCTGACTATGTATTTATCTGCCCAGAAGCAGAGTGCATGGCCTTTGGCCCTGCTATTCATAGCGTTACTGTCTCTGCCTAACAATGCCCTGAACAGAGCTGGGTTTCTGTTAGCATCTTTTGTTCGATGTGAATCACTGAAGCTTTGATGTTGTTTGTGAGAAATATAATGATTTAAAAGAATAAGATCTTCACTCTGCCACTCTGTGTGCTCCCCACAGAGAAATCTAATCTGGGTTGGGAAAAATCTGTGACTGATCCTGTCTTAGGTAGACACAAATGACAGAGTCCAGAAGAGAAATCTGTTAGTGTTGAAACTCTTAGCATCTCTTTACTGGAGGGCCAGAGAGCTAATTTGTCTTAATGGTCAAAATTCCATTTCCTGTTACACAAGCATTTATGTTCAAATACGTACAGAATACTTTCTGTGTGTGGTGAACACAGCTGTCAGCGTAGCCATAGTGTTTTATTTTCAGTGGGATGCTTCAGATTTTTTGCTTTAGCTACATGTATTTCCTCTTTATAGGATATTCTAACAAAACAAGGGATTGCTTATTTTATACTGAAGCTACATTAGTAGGTTTGAAATGCTCTACAGTTTCAAAAAAGTGTATTTTTTAATAAATTATTATTCTAATAAGCTTGTTTCTCATCTCTACTGATAAATGCTTTTGTTATTGTCATTTTTGAATGAAGAGCAAATGTGATGCAGTAAAGTGTAACGAAAGCCCCTAAAATTTGAGATTCAATGTAAATGGATGGCTGTTCTGCTAGTCATGCAAAAGCTCCACTACATAAAAATACTCTGATCTGTGATTACTACAGTAACAAAAGAAGTAAATTAATAAAATTATAATGTCCTAAGTGTAATAAAATGCAATGAAAAAAAATTGGGATGCTTTTATCTTCACAGACCTTTGATCCACAGTGTGAAGGAAATGGATTTGATTGCTAAGATATTATGAAATGGGAGGTGACTTGATTCCTACACTGAGCAGCAGATGGGGAGAGAGCAAGGAAGCAGAGCCATGGCTTACCTTGTGCCAGGAGCAGAGTCAGGTTTACAGAGCAAGCACAAAGGTTTTGGATTTAGACACTCAGATATGGGAAAATGCTCTGTGCATAGTTCCAGATATTATTTTTTTTAATGTATCTGCATCCATTTTCAGTCTTTACAGTAGCTCATGGTGTAGTACATTTTGTCTATCACTGACCTTTTCTTCTGGGTGGGATGGCCATTCCAAGGGGCAGTCAAACAGGACTGCTATTGGAAGTTGCATAGACCTTGTTGATTTTCCAGTGATTTGTAAACCTTCTCACAAAAAGATGCCAAACTCAGGAACAGTTCTAGCCAGGTAAGCAGAGGGATGTGATACATGCTCCCCAATTAAGGAGACTTCGTTATCCTTTACTTGGGACAGCTACTGCACCTCCAAACAAGTTGTCTTGAGCTATGTTAAGGAAGTGCAGAAAACAGAGCAGATAGGGCCAAATCTCCACAAAGGATGTTTCAGAACTGAGGAAAAAAAAAGTCTAGAAAAGCTATAACTCTCAAATATGCTGCAAAGTTTATATACTGTTTTAAGCATGAACCATTCCTCGTGGGCACTGTGGTGTAGCCTAGTTCATAAGCTTGAACTGCAGAGTGGATGCAGTTTGTTCTAGTACTGAGAGGCACTGGGATGGTGTCAGACCACTCCTGGAAGTTTGGGAAGTTCCTTCAGTAGTGCATACTTCTAATGTCTGCAGCTGCCAGGAATAGCCTACTCTTGGGAGTTACTTTGAGCAAAGGCAATTTCAAGTAGCTTTGCTGATCTCACGTGTGACTTTAATGGGAGTTGCCAGCATTCACTGGTTGCTGGGATCATCTCTGCTGTGTGTGTGAGAAATAACACAGAGCACAGCATTAGGTCATGCTCTAGCAACTACATTGCTAGGGACTGGTGCATTCCCCCCAGCATTCCCTTCAGGGCTCTGGATGTGATAGAATCCCACAAGGATTCAGGGTTTCTAATCACTAGCATGGAAAAAAATAAATACAAAAGCCTTGATTTTGTTCTCTGTGGTGTAATGTTGTAATTTTAGTATGAAAGTAAGTGTCAAATATTTGTGGGTTTTTTCAGGCATACAGTTTTTCTAAGTACCATGGTAGTGAGCTACAGGAGCACTGCTAATATTCTACTGATTTATCAGCTGCCACTCCATCTCTTTATATTGCATTTGTAATGATGTAACCTGTTCTCTCCCCACATGCAGTTCCTACAATGTATTACAATGGCAAGAATTTCAAAGAACGTAAAAAAAACAAACAACCCCCAACCCAAAATCTAGGATATGGTCAGAATTGTAGTGTTCAGCCAGGCCTAAACAGAAGATTTATAATGCTTGAATACTCTGCTGATGTGATATGTGTATTGAAGTTTGATTAAGCTGGATATGAAAATTAAAACTTGGCTCCACATTGAAGAGAGAATCTCCTGCAGTGTGATACTATGGCACTGAGTTTTCTGTTTACCCCTAAGGCTGGTGCTGCTATGACTTCCAGGTTTGATGGTGTCTCTTTTTTAAGTTGTTGAGCAGCAGGCTAATGGCTGCACAGCATGATGCAAACACAGTAGAAAGCAGGGAAATCAGATGTGAATATATTCCCCAGAGATCTCCTGCTAAGATGGAGCTAACTAACCAGAGCTTTAGTGCTCAGATGTAGTTTTCTCATGCAGAGGATGGCCTGATTATCAGCTCTTCCTGCTTTACTGTACATTTTTGGATTACAGATGCTATTAGAAATAATGAATTCGGTATAATACGCATTCTAGTGTAATATGAGCTATATTATTGAGAGGAACACTATTTTCAAAGACTGTCTGTCCAAGATCAGTGTCTGTCATCCCTCCCCCATATTGTCCAAAATGATCTTGGTATTTTAAACAATATAGATTCATATTCTTCTTCCATGCTTGCTTTGCCTTAATTGTTTGAAAACAGTAACTGCAGTTTATTTCATCAGGACAAAAACCAACCTTCGAAAGGGACAGAATCTCTTGGCAAAGCAGCAGCCTGGCTTGCTGCTTGCACAAGTGTCTGCTCTATGTGTCACAGAACCGGAATTGCCATTGCTGCTGGCTAGTAATTTCATTATTGCCATGGTTGCAGCCTCAGATGCCACAAGGTATTGAGGGGAGAGAGCACATTGTCCTTCTTATAGGCCTTCTTACGGGTGTTCTTACATCCTTATTGTATGATATGGGTAATATACTTGGTCTATAAAATGAAAGGAACTGCCAATCCATCGTCATTTGTGTGTAGGGAAGTTCAGTCCTAAGTTAATCATTTTAATGTTAACATGGGAGCTTGTATTGCTGTGTATCATCACTGACCCATTCCCTGCTTCGAGGTCTTAGGCAGTTTAGGCAGTGGGAACAGGGAGAACTTGTTGCAGTTCCTCAAAGATGCTGAGTAAGAACATCTTCCTGTTTTCTCAGATATCAGTGACCAGTCAGTCTTTGTTGGCATAAGGCAGTCTGCGTGCTTTCAGTCAAATCCTGAAGCTATTTAATCCAAACAGGCAGAAGCATTGTTCTGGTAGGAAATAATTCTTTGTGAAATGGTGGTCAAGCACTGGAACAGGCTGCCCAGGGAAGTGGTGGAATCACCATCCCTGGAAGCATTCAAAAAACCTGTAGATGTGGTGCTTAGGGATATGGTTTAGTGTGGACCTGGCAGTATTAGTTTAATGGTTGGACTCAATGATCTTAGAGGTCTTTTCCAACCTTAATGATTCTGTGGTTATCTCTAGCCTTAATAAAGGAGTACTTGGGCGCTTACACATGGTATGCCAAGCACCCAGGCAGTCTGTGTAGAAGCACCATTACAAAAGTAAACTCTGAGTTAAACAGCACAGGTTAAACCACAAATTGTTTGTCACTGACCTTAAAGGCTTGGCCTAGAGTGCCCCTTAGCAGTTTGGAAAAGTGCCAGAAGGAAGTGCAAAGGCTCAGGCTTGAGCTTCCCTTTGGGGGAAAAGCTTTGGACAAGTTTGACAGCACCTACTGAGACTGTCTCTCTGGCACATCTCTGTAAAGCACTCCATACCTCACCATCATGAGAATCAGTTTGTCTTAAACATAATAAAGTAAGCAATTGCCCTAGCCATTGTTATAACTTAGAGGGGAATTATTTTTACAGACATTACCACCTTCAGGGAATCTGAAGATTCCTGCCTGGAATTCAGACTTTTGGTAAAGCCAAAGATAAGAGCTCACATAGCCTTCAAGGCTGCTCTGGAAGCCAGCTCTTTTTCCCTAGAGAGACAAGAATAATCTTCTCAGGACTCTAAGGAGCAGTAAGTAAAAATTACCTCATACAATGGCATGCAGATGCTATCAATCCACTCGAGCTGCAATCTGGGTAGTTCATGTTTCCTGTTCCGATCAAAAATGGCCTGAATTGAGAAGGGAACAAAAACGTCATGCTTTATTACACTGGAGTATTTTACAGACACATCATCCAGCACTTTGCAGCTATGATCAAATTCTCACAACCAGAACACTTTGTAAACCATAACCGATCTCTGCATCTGTCTTCCTACTGCTTTGCCTGGCATGAAAAATAAACTGTTTATTTTCAATTCTGTTTTGAAACTTTTAGGCTGAATGTGTTTGTGTTTTATAATTTTGTGGTGTAAAATAAATACTCCACAGTTGTAGTTGAGCTGGTAAGTAACCTCTTGTAGGAATGTAAAGCAGATACCTTTGAGCAGAATTTTCTCTTTTTTGACATAGGGTTTTCCAGCTCAGCAAAACAGTGATGGATCTGGGCTGGTTCTCTCCCTCCCAGTTACAGACCCATTTTGCAGAACCAACCACAACTGTGAATCCAAAGGGCTGGAAATCAATAGATCTGTTTTGGGAGAAGTTATCACTTTGTTTCTGTGGAATCAGCCTAATTCACTGCTCGCTGTGAGTGAGAGGGCTCCCTGTTATGGAAAAAATACTAAAGCTATTTATAGCAATACACTTCTTTCCTACCTGTCTAGGCTGTTGGATGCAGATTTTCAGAACAAGAGTCCAAAAAAAAAAAAAAAAGCTCTGGCTTTTGTCTTTCTCAGTGATTCTACCAAGTGTACAGTATGTCCAAAATGTAGATGTAATACCATCTCAAAATAAGTCTTGTGGTTGCTCAGCCTGGGCCATTTACACTGGAATTCACTGCTACATGAAGACAGACTGTATGGAATGGTACTTGCAGTTCTTCAGGCCTAGATTTGCTCTTGGAATTGTGAATATCATGACTGTCTGATTACTCTTCTCCTGGACTACAGTTACCCCTGTTTCTGAGATGTACATACAGGACTACTACAGGGAAGAAATCCATTGGTGTCCCAGTCTCTGACAGTATACAAAGTGAAAAGCCATTCATTGTAGCTGAGCATTAACTACTACAAACTTTTAAATATTATTGACTTCACTACATCCCCACAGGATTATGTATGAGTATTAATGTAGTGAGAACAAGTCTGAGCCACTGGACTGGGCTTTTCATATTTGGATGCATAACATTTTGGAAGCATATTTGTGAATGATCTGTAAGTTAGAGTTTTTAGAATACTTTCTGTTACCCTTCTGTTGCCTCCAGATAATGGCTTCTCAACATTTTGAGTTATTTAACCTGGATAAGGCTTTCTCCTCTAACTATTCAGTGAAAATCTTTATGAAACTTTCCTAGTTCTTGTTTGACACGTTATACCCATCTGCCTATATTCCACTCAATTCCTATTTATTCCTTCCATCACAGTGCTGTATTTAGTTGTATACTTATAGAAATGCATTTCAGCATTTGATACATCAAATAACACAGATATAAAGCTGAAACTTAAGTTAAATCTGACAATTGATTTCCACAGGTAGCTGTGATTGTTTAGCTCAATTCTGTGTATTAAAACCAATACCTACTGCTTAGAAAATTCACTGATAGGGTAACCTTAGGAATAGATACAGAAAACAGGTAAAAGGGCTCAATGCAAAAGTGACTGTGTTGATTGGAGAGCTTTTATATGTGGTTATAAATGCATATCCTTATTGGACAGAGCTTTTATTTATTCAAAGATTTTTCTGTGAGTACGAAAGACAGTTCATTTTTTGTGAATGAACCCAATGATATTTTCTTACTCTATTCAAGTAAGTAACTGTATCAGAAGTGATGAAAACTTACTGAAGGGGTGAGTTTGAGTTCAGATCTTTCTCTGTCTCCTTGTTCAAAGAACTCACTGGTTACCAGCTCAGCTGCCTAAAATAAAAACCATTACAAATATTAGAGTTCTTGTTACATAATTTTTAGGATAATAAGTTTTTGCTAAGACCATAACTTCAGCCTGTGCTTAACTGTAAAGAAGTGAAATACCTCACTTACATGACTGATGACAGGTATGTGTTCATATAGTTTTTGGGACTGGGCATACAGGGGGTATGAACAGCCATAGTCACTGACAGGCACAGTGACTTACTTATCCCTTTTTTATAGGATTTGACTTGGGGAATTACATTGCAATGTCAAGGTAGCACTCAATGTGGTTATAAGCAACTTATTCAAGAACTGAGATCAAAATAGAAAATTATAGCTTCTTGTTGGCATCCACCACTATGTCTGTAAAACTGCTTTGTAAAACATGCAAGAGCTCTCTGGTTATTTACAGACTGTTGCCCTATAATAACAACTTTGCTTATCAAAGAAACTTAATTAGCCAATACCCTTTGTTGTTTTAATCTTATGTGAACTCATAAAGGGTTTTCTCCTCCACAAGGCTTTACATTTTTCCCCCCTGACTGTCATCACTATAGGATCTGGATACCTAAGCAGGAACTCAGATTGTGATGATCATCTTGATTTAAAATCAAGAAGTGATGGGTTGGAAGTTAGAATGTATCTTTCTGACTTTTGTGAAAGAAGATGTTCTATTCACTGCAGAAATTTGTGCTTCTTAGAAGAAGACAAGACTTAAAAATAAGTTTAGTTACGGAAACCAGAGGAATTTTAGGAAGTCAAACAGTAAGCAGTTCTGATGTACTACTGTACTCTTGTCATGGGTGAGGCTTTGAAGGTAAGCACATGCAACATTTTGAGATGCAGAAATACTGGAAGCCAATCTACTGAAGAGGCATTCACATCTTAAGGTTCCTGTCCTGCCAGTGTATTGTTTTTAAACTAGGAAATTATTTCATAATGCCAAGGCACAAGAGGGTAAACAAAGCAGAGAATGTGCACTTCATAAAATCTCAAGATTTCTTGTTCTGGCAACAGCTTGGTAAAGTTCACAAATGCTAAGCTTGTTATAGGTGAAATAAGGAGTACCAAAATAATTTGGAAGTAGGTAAAGTGATGTTATAAAGTACTCTTAAATCTTAAACCAGGCTATCACCGTTTGGAACTTTATAATGTATGTAATCCAGTGCATTAATAAAATTATGGATCAATATTCCAGATAGAGGAATAATTTAACAACTTAGCAGCAATTAAGGGTTTGCCAAGTGTATTGTATAAAAATAATCAAGACATAGTATCATTCCTGTCTCTCAGTGCTATTCTGATCCTGTTCTCCATATGTCCCTTTCTCTCTTTCCTGTTTCAGTCTTCTCTTCCTGAATTTTTCCTTCTTACATGTGGCCTTTATTCCCTTTGTTTCAAATATGTTTCTTTTTTTCCTTGTGGCACAGTTGAGGTTCAACTATTTACTGTTTTGCTTCTGTGGACTTATAGCACTTCTGCTCAAGCAGGTAATGTTTCGAGCAATTCCAGACTGGCTTTTTCAATGAAGTAAACCTGTATACTAAGTTGCAAGGGAATTTTCACCTGTAGACCTCAAAAGTAATACGCATAAAAATCCCTAGTTTGCCAGAGACTCCAGCACTAATTCAGCAGCATAGCACAAAGATTCACAAGGAAAGCAGACCCTACCTGAAATTTTGGCTGTCAATGAAATGCAGACTGGGTTAGGGAGGAAAAATGAGGAGGGACTGCCCATACTGCAGCAGTGGCCAGGTGGCACTGAAAAATTTTGTCACTCAATTTCCCACTGCAAGATATAAGCAGTTTCCCTGATTTCCATGCAAGGAGACCATATTCTGGCCAAGAATATGCAACAGCCTTAGAACTGTTGTCGCAGTCCAGTCTGCTTGTAAAGAAAAAAAACTGGCAAAACTGAAAGCTGAGGTGAAGCCCTCCCCCCATAAATGCTTTTTTATTCAGTTGATGTGCATGTAACTTTTGTAGATCCCTTTCAGCTTCTGTTACTTGCTTGTCCTCCTCCAAGGAATCTGGCTGCTCCTGCATCACTAGTTACCTGGCCTAGCTTTCTTTTTGTCAGCCCATCTTTATAACCATTACTTTCTCTTACACCAAACTTCCTCCAGCTGTGTATCCAAATCCAGCTGAGCTGGTTTATTTTCAATTTGCTTCTTGATGCTGTCTGTTCCTTTGAAACCTGACACAGTCTGTTTTCTACTGGCTTGTTCTGGGCCTCAGTGAACGACAGAGAATGATTAGTGTCGATATTGGAAATATTAAGGATGGTTTCTGGGTAGAGAAGAATGTCTAGAAGACGGAAAATCATGGGGCAAAGGACAAGAGTTTTGAGACAGGTCGCTTTCTTGTATTGTACCTGTTTGCCAAAGCTGGCAAACATATATTTTTACATATATTTCTAAAGAGCCTACTCAGCAGCAGAGCCCTGAATTTTTATTTGTCGGTTTCTCAGTACAGGATGTTAAAGAAAGCCCTATACTACACTTGCAGTTTTGCAACATTGTATAGAAAATGAACACATTTCTTTTATCACATATACTGAACCTTTTATGCGAATGAAAATTTGCAGATAATCTGTTGGTATTTTTGATTTAGGGAAGATTCTGCCTCTGCCAAGGAAAACTTTGGGGCAAACAAGTAAATGCAGCTACATGTGACTAGATGCCTTTTCTGTTTTAATCCATCCATTTTTGGATATAGATTTTAAAGGTTAGTAAGAGGAGAGGCTGTAAAGCCAGATGTACACACCAGCATGTGTACAGGGAAAGATTATGCAATAAACCATTTTTTGCAGAAACCCCCTGCTATTTTTTTATAGCATTAATACTGCTGTAAATTGATTCCAGTTTTGGTCCCCTGTAAGCCAGGGCCCTGGGAATATTGTCCTGCCAGTCCCGCCTCCTCCCAGCCCTGCCATTAATCATGACTTGCCTGTCTTGAAATCTCCCACGGTTTGGTCACAGCTCCAAGGTCACAGGCTGTCATTAGCATTGATCTGAAAAACAGAAATGAACAATACAAGCTGAATCAACCTTTGTTGAATTTCTAAACAACTCTGCTCTGGATGCATAAATAAATAATACATATATAAAATGTCAGCCCTGGCACCTTCTTTTCCTCTAGAAAAGAATGACATGTTTGAAATCTCAGCCATCAGCATGGCTTTTACGTTACAATTGTGCCTTGGAAACCTAATGTGTTGCAGGTCATAAGATGATGAATTTTGGTATTGTGCATTGCACACTAGAAAAGAAATGATATTGCAAGGGAGTAATTGCTAATTTTGCAATACTTCTAACACTACTTACATTAATACCTATAATATATTAGTAAGCATGTGCTTCACATGATATAAGTAAGGGTATTATTACATAATAACACCTGCAACTGGATTAATTTATATGCCTATTTGTAAGTGACTGCTGTAGCAAGAGAGCCTATAATCACAGGAGGCATCCCAGACACTGTTTAAGCAGTTTCTACTGCTCATCTACAATAAAAATTGAAGATTTACTATGAGCTATACGGTTCCACTGTAGTTTAATACCTAGCTACAACCATGTTTTATATGCATTAGGAGAAAGAAACCATTCAGCTGTAGAAAGCGTTTATGTACAGTACATGATGCAGATAAAAGTCTAAGAAAGTTTAAATGAAGAACAAGGGCACTGAAAATGAAGCATCAAATATATTGCCTGAATCTAAAATTAGGAATGGGTGAAATGGTATGGAAAATAGAAAATGGCCAATATTTTGTCAAAAGACCGAAAGATAACAGAATTTTAATGAAATTTCAGCTAAAACGAGACATAATCAGGCATGCATACGCAAATACACACATTTTATTGTCTAAAAAGTGTGATCGACTCAAACCACCCACAAAGTCTGAGGTTTTCAATAGGGTGCATGTTCAGGGCATTCTTGAGGGCTCGAAGATTACTCTATATATGAAAATTCCCAGGTATAGACTGGAAGAGCAGAGAAGTGCATTGCCAGTGCAAAACGACAGCTCAGAGGAATAGGGAACGGGGAAACAGACATGAAACATGTTTGTGTACAGAGGCAGAATATTGATACTTTCTGGAAAAAGAGCAGAAGGGCTGAACAGGAACTGGTGAGGCTGGGAGATGGAATAAAACACGACAGTGTGTAGGAGAAATAGGAATGGAGAAGATGAAGTCATGTTGATTAATCCCAGCTGCTTGCTAATGTTTAAAAATCATACCATATAGTTCATATCACGGATCATATTTTTAAAACAAGATACTTTCTCTTGTTATTCTAAGCCTTCAGTCCACAATACATGAAAATCCTTCAACTACACTTTGAAATAATGAGAAGGCAAGAAATAGCAGTGCTTACCGAAATATTTCTCGGTGGTTTTTTATATTCCAATCATAACCACCTTTACTGACAAGTTCAAAAAACTCAGTCCTTCTCCTGCAAAAAAGCAAGATTGTCAGAGAAGGAAACAAGACATTTCCAGGGCAGCACTGCAGTAGAAACACAATTCTCTGTGTGATACAGAATCACTGCACCTCATGTATTATTGTTAAAGTCGTTACACTGACAGTCCATTTAAGCGAAACATACTAATTTCCGAACATGTTCTATAAATGTCTGTTATCAATGTCAGAGTTGCCTAGTAAAAGCAATATTGGATTTATGGTCTCGACAGATAAGGAAATTAATGGCTCTGAAATGTTCCGCCTTCCACGGAAGCATGAAATGTTCACCCCTACAGCAGTGGACAGACAGACAATAGAAACACCCCAGAAATACACACACGCTTCTGTTTTCTTCTCCTTGCAAAATGGTTTTTACTTCTATATCCTGAAGGGTTTTTCAGAGATGTTGCAATCCCTGTTATTTCCAGCACACAGAAAGAAACAGAGACACACAGGAGCTGCTGCTGTCTTGAGTTCATAGTTCTTATAGGCTGGAAACTAGATCTCCCTGCTTGGTCCCATGGCTTGTCTTCTAGAATATCTTCCCTGTGTCCTCAAATAGGGACAAAACGTGAGATGGACAAAACATGTTAATGTTTGATTGTTGCCTTTAAGAATCAAAATTCTGACTCATCATATTCTGTAATCTTTATGGCACTGAGACTCCAAGCAGCACTTACTGCTTGCAATGTGACTACAATATGTAATAGATCCCGCCCAAGAGATAGCAGAAGTTGAGGTACAAAACCTTGGAGCAACTTTCCCCCCGTGACACAACATATGAGCATGAAAGCTGGAAAGCAAATAAATACCTATGTCCCGAGTGACAGTCCAGTTCCCCATCTGATATGAGACTGTGCTGTCTCTTTGTCAAGTGGAAATGTAGTTAGATTCTTCAACAGGAGGGAGTTTGCAAAGTCTTGTATTTTCTACATTTACTTCAACTAGACTGAAATTTTGAACAGTGATTATTGAAAGTGCAGTCTGATGGCAGCTAGTACTTGTTTGCACACAAGGACATGCACACCTCCAGAAACACTCCTTTGATCAGTGGACAGAATATTATGTGAGGCATGTTGCATTATTCTGGTCCCTGACTCTCATGCTTCTATGACCAGTCACTCTTACTACAGGGCCTTTCTGTAATGGATTTCATACAGCAGCTAGAACAGGGAGATAAAAGGACTGCATGATGACATCTAATCCCTTATGCTTTGGGAAATAAAAGATTTCATTTTGAAGTATTGGATATTCTGAACAATTCCTGGACAAAAACCAGGCAAGAATATTTAAAGCTGAAAGTTCAGGAATATGACATCTCAGAAGCCTAAAATATTCAAATTTAAAATGTAGAGGTCCATAAACAGTAACTGGAAATGTGAGTCTCAAGGCCTTATGTTAGGCTAAAACCTTTAAGGATTTTCTTTGAAATCCATTTAAATGGATACAGAAGTAGTAGTCTAGCTCCACAGAGAAGTTCCAGTGTAGGAAGGACTCAACCTGAAGAAAGCAGCCACGTGTAATGAAACAATTTAGTGTTTCCTACTGGTTTCTTATGCCTGGTATCCAAAATTATGAGGTTTTCTATTAATAAGCAAATATAATATGGCAGAATTTCATAAACAAACTGAATTGTAATGACTTTTCAGGGTCTTTGAGTATTACTGACTCTGGCTGTATTTTACCTCGAAGGGTAGGTTGTTTTCCTATGTATAACAAATCCATTTGCTCTACAGCCCAGTGGCTCAAGATATCATTTGAGTGAATTTTCACAAACTTCATTGTGGTTCCATGCTTTTACTTTTTGTATTATCTACAAGTATAATTCTCTAGCATTACGTACTAAAATCAAATATATTTTCCATCTCATCTTTCACTGAAAGTAACATTTTTGTTTGTTTGTTTGTTTGTATAAAAGTAATGCCTTGAGAAGGTCATGAAGTCTTGCTCTGCCTGGAGTTTGGTTGCTGTTTTGCTACCTGGAGCTTGTGATCATTAGGCTTAGTCATTCTAAGAATACTGATATGAGAATTCCCTCTCTACAAAAATACTGAAGATGTAGCAAACTGAACAAACAAATTAGGTACTTGTGTAGAAACACCTGTTCACGTAGGGTGGCTTTAGGAAGTGTAAACCACTAATGTTCCCAGAGAGTGATTTTCAGGCACTTTCGGAAATAAAGTAGCACCTTTTAAATGAATCCTAGTAATACAAGAGGAAGAAATAACTTCTCTTCAGACTTTTAAGTAAAGAGGCCTCATTTGCTAGAAGTCTTCTGATTCGTGAAGCTCATAAAAATCAATTATGCAATTAAGAAAACGATAATCTTGACATTCAGTTATGTCCCTTTTGGACATTATTTCTCTGTATTAAAGCTAGAAAAACAACTTGACCCCATAGTTTTTCAACTTAAGGCAGGGAAGAGAGCTCCATCCCAAGGCACTGCCGTGAACCCTCTCTGGTTCCTCCAGGAGCTCCAGGATCTCAGCCAGGGGGAGCACATGGAGCTGTGCCAGGGCGGCTGTCCTCTCAGCCCCTGTCACTCATCTCTTCCTTGACAGCACAGAACATTCCTACAGCATTTATTTGTGATGAGGCAGGAGGAACTATGGTCCTTGGATCTCACAGAATCAAGAGAAGAGACCTTCAAGATCATCAAGTCCAACCATCAATCCAGTGCCACCATAATCATCCCTAATCCATATCCCACATAAGTGCCATATCAAGACACGTCTTTAATATTTCCAGAGATGGTGACTCCACCATCTCCCTGTACAACATTATTCCAATGTCTAACCCCTCTTCCAGTGATTTTTTTTTTCTCTGATATCTAAGCTGAACTTCTGCTGGTGCAACTCTCATCCTTTCACTTGAGACATGGCAGAAAGGCAGACCCTCATCTCACTACAATCTCTTTTCAGGGAGTTCTAAAGAATTATAAGGTTCCCGCGAGCCTCCTATTCTCCAGACTAAACACCTTCAGCTTGTTCTTCATAGGACATGTTTTCTATACCCTTCTCCAGCTCTGTTGCCCTTTTCTGGACATGCTCCAGCACTTCAATGTCTTTCTTGTAGTGAAAGACCCAGAACTGAACACATTATCCAAGGTGAAGCCTCACCAGTGCCGAGTACAGGGGGACAATCCCTCCCCTGATCCCTCTGACTGCACTATTGCTGATGCAGGTCAGGATGCCACTGGCTTCCCTGGCCATTGGCTTTCTTGCTGGTTCACATTCAGCTGCAGTTGATCAGACTCCCAGGTCCCTTTCTGCTGGGCAGGGCAGCTTTCCAGCCACTCTGCCCCAGCCTGTGGCACTGCCTGGGACTGTTGTGACCCAAGTGCAGGACTCAGCCCTTCGCCTCACTGAACCTCTCATGCAGTTGTCCTCAGCCCATCACTTAGGCCCATTTCACTTACAGCTGTCAGCAAACGGTCATGTCATACCAGCTGCCCAGATAACAAGCAATCCTCACAGACAGCTTGAAACGAGTATGTTTGAAACGGTTTATTTGTCCTGCTCAAGATATTCGTGTCAGCAAGTAGAAATTTCTTCATAGACTAATGTTTAGATATTATTTATAATTAAAATTATTGCTAAAATCCTTTACTAAGGATATTTCTCTGTGTATAGACTTGCAGGAAACAAAGAGTGTCAGTGTGTCTACTGCCAGTACTGTTTAGAAACAGCCCTTGGCATGGGAACCAAATACTGAGAAACAGACTAAGCAAACATTGCAGCATCCCAATTAGTATTTCACAATTAACAGTTAGAGATACAATGTTGATATAGATAGTTGAACAATTTCAGGATAAAGACTTTGCCTGAAGTTTTCTTGAAACTTGGTTTGGTATCAGCTACCAGCACGTAAGAGGGGCAGAATCCAGGTATACCATCCTAAGAAAAAACATTACTAAATAACACCCAGCACTGTATGGAACAGGATCCTAATGGACACCAACCAAAATTCCTAAGGATGACTTATTGTCGAGACTGGGAAGGCAGTGCACTGAAACTGCACATCTGCCAGCACTTCTCCCACTAAGTCAGCCGCAGGCATGTGCCAGATGTCAGAAGTGCAGTGTGACAGTGACACCATGACTCCTTAGACTACATCCATCCCCCCACACATCCTCACTGAGAAGAGCTTGGTCATAATCAATAATATTTTAAAAACAGCAAGTAGCACGAACTTGAAATCTACTTTGAAATTTGATTTGCCATCAATGAAAAGGAAGAAAACTGGATGAGAGAGATCCTATTGTATTTCTCCCCAATTAAGCTTTTTAAGATCTATTTTCATCACGTGATGTGAATTGGCATGCTTTGTCTTCAAAGCAGGAAAGTGTCTGCTTTGTTACCTCTGCAACTAGATCTGTAACTACATACAATATTTCTTAGCATACATGTTTAGAAATGCTGAAATGGTGGAAAAGAATTCTCAAATGTCATTGATTTTCTACATGCCTGAAGAAATGATTACAGAAGGGATAGAAAAATTACAGGGCTGGGCTATAACGGGTTCCTGAGATTGCTTTGAAGTATAAACCCAGGATTTCACTTGCTTTTGGTTGATACAGACGTGTTACACGTTAAAGCAAAAGCTACTTGGACACTTGAGATAGTTCTATTAGTCTAAAAGATACCAAGTATGAGACTGAACCTCTTCAACCATAGCTAAACACTAATTTCTCATATTATATATACTTATTGGTATTTAATAGGTCATTAGAGTAAGTTGTCTGAATTTTCATTCATCAAATACAGGAAATGCCAATACTTACTCAAAATACAGAGTGAGGTCTGTTGCCAATATCGATTGCTTTAGAAGCTGCATAAGGTCACTGTAGTCCTTAGAGGACAAGTTAGCAAAGATGTTGTGACCCTATAATGAAAGAGATAAAAGAGGTAAAGGGCTAACAATCAATATAGGTTTTTAAAAGGTTTTCTAACTAGTTAGTCTACTGTTTCCCTGTAACACAAGCCTTTTCTGATACATGGCAAAACTATGACAAAATAATAATGCTAATACTGCTGAGATTACATTGAGGTAGAAGAGTTGATTGTTATCAAGCACCTGGTATGTTTTTCTAAACTCTGCTGAAATTATAGCCTCTTGAGTAAAGATTTACTCTCTGCTCTGACCCTGCACAGACTCAATTTATGGGGAAAAACTATGGATACATCTCAATCTCTCCTCTTATTAAATGTTTTGGGGAGCTGTGTATTGGAGATTTTGAGTTGTGATCCTAATAGATTTATCTGTGCTGCTGCTTGCAGGCACACAAACTGCTGTTAGAGCAGTCAAGGACACTAAATCATTTTTTCATTCAAAACAGCCCATTTGCTCACTCTGCCCATTACTGTCTTGACTTGCAGTGTATACAACCATTGCCTACGTAAGCTAAAGCAGCACAACTTTATACGCAGATTAAACACCCTTTGTGGGCCTAATTGGCTGCTTTTTAAGGGATCATGGATCAAGAATTTGAAAGATGCTTTACGGCCAGAATGAAAGGAAATTCATTATTTGATATTGCTATTTGAGAAGGGGAAGGTCCTTTTATATCTGAATTTGTGAAAACAAGAGGAGGGAGAGAGATCCTGTAAGACCTCTGTGAAATTCTTGAGAAAATATGATGAAAGAAACAAAATTTAGGAAAAACTCTAAATGTAAGCTTAAGAAGTGATCTTTGTGACAATAGTCACATCCATTAACATACATAAAAGTATTACAGCTCTTTTTTTCCCCTAATCACTTACATAAATATTGAAGTTCTTTCTAAACAGAATCTTATTTTGGTGATATTTAGTCCTGTAGTGCCCACATTCAGTATGCACTGCCATCTACTGCTTAGGAAGATTAAAATGCCCTTAACCCAAGAATTTTCCAGCAACAGTGTTGTTTTAACCATGATGGTATGAGGACATACATGAGATAAGGACTGAGGAGGTAGAGATGGCATTTTTTAAGAAATAAGCTAATTGTTGGACTAAAAAAAATATTTGCCATGCATAAAATTATTTCTTTTCAGCTAGATTTGGAGAAGGGTTTGTGAATCTAAGGCTTATTTAAGAGAAAAAAAAAAAACCAACAACAAAAAAACCAAGGTACTCTGAAGAAAATAGGAGTTCTTACAACAGGGCTAATTTACCAAGGTGTTTATTATTCTATAATATCTAATGCCTTTCTGACCTGTTTCATGGTGTATAAAACCATGTCACTGCAAAGCCCAAGACCACTTATATTGAGATTTGAATGTCAAGAGTAAAGGATAAACAGCTCCTTAGTCCAATGTGATAAAAATCTGAATAAGTGATACAACATACTATGTTTCCAATTAGACAGCAAAGACAGACTATAATATTTCAGTTTATTTGAGAGAGACCAACTGCTCAGCTGGTAACAGACGGTGTATCTTTAAGCAGATTGGAGGATCCAAATCTGCATTTATTCCAAACTAAGCAGTGTTGTGTTCCATTAGCAAACTGTATGTGTTGGATAAAAATTCCATAGCATTAATTTTCTGGTCTAGACATGAGGACCGGGAGAAGAAGCTGTCTGAATGATCAACGGTGAGGACTTGAATTTTAAATAATATTTTACATCTCTGAAAGAAGCTGGAGTAGAGTCCAAATATTTTTTTTTCAAAAATTTCTTCATTTTTAAGCTGGAAAAGATAAATAAAAACATCTAGACTGACATGGTCTATTAACTTTTGCAGAGTCGTCCATATCTTGAGCCTGAGACATTCCATTATGATGATTTCAGGAACCAGAGAACTCGTTTTCCAGAAAAGCTTCTTCCAGAGGCTGAATAGTGTTACTAATTTAGAGGGGAAAAAAAAAAACCCAAACAACAAATCCCCCCACCAAAACCCCTTTCCTTTTTTCTTATTCTGAACCAGTCTGTACAGCATTCAAATGCTGCTTTTTCGTAAGCCTTTCCCTGGCAGTATAAGGGGCCATTTAATTCTTAGTATCACTTTTAGGTAACCTAGCCTAGGCTAAATGGATTGAACTGTTTAAATCTCATGCTGGTGCTCTCCTTTCCTGTGTTTACTTTTTAAACATAACATCAGGAACCTGAACAATAAGGTGCAGTCCTGTGACAAATCTCCCTGACAGTGTACACAGAGGTAAAGCTATCATCCTGTTCCCATTTGTTTGTGATCATAAGACATTCCCAGATCTCTTCAGAAGTTACTGGAGATCAGCCTGTGGTCTCCAATTGTGCTGCATGAACAGCAATTTTGGTTTCATATTTTCTGAATGTATTTTGTAGCAACCAATCTGTATAAATTAAGAAAATGCATCCATTGTTTTGAAAGGACTCCATGTCCATCCTTTCACTTTTCTCAGTTTTTAAATACATGGTGTAGTATATGCTCTATCCTGTTACGTGCAAGATAGTATAGACAAGGGCTCTGTCTTCATAGGTATCTGCAAAGCAATTAATGTGCTTTGGGCAGCATGATCTTACTGAATTTAATTAAAAAATAGTTTATTAAAATTATCAAAAAATAATAAAAATAAGATTACAGAAAAGCTGCCAAAGAAATTAAATAGAGGCAGTAAAGGAAGACTCTGATACTCTGAATATGACACCCATGGGGACAGGTAAGCACCTGTTCCAGCTACCTATAAACCACTGAGCAGGATATATGTAAGAAGACCGAGAAAATCCAACAATATGATTAGGATGTGTTCTCCTTGCCCCTCCCAGATTGAGACAAATATAATCTCTGGGCCCTATGATCAGCATTTGTAGTTGTTTAATTTTGTGCTAGTCGTGACCTTTGTGGTAACCAATAAATAATTCCTCAAGGAGAGGGCATTAAAAAGGTGCCGTATGTGTTATTTCCTTTCTCCAGCTGAAACTGCCCAACAGCTTACAGTGAGATTAATAGTAATGCTTTTGTACCTCACTTTGGAGAATCATGACAGCATGATTGAAATGGTGGTGCTCCAAGGTAGCAGAGGTGCCGTAGAGCTGAGCTAAGGCTGATCCACTCCTGAAACAGAACATCAGAAGTCAACAAATCCTGCTCATCTGCGTACGAAGCAGCTTTCAGAGACAATTCAGTAACAAAAGCGCATAGCCACACTCTCCACCTCCATTTCAACAAACACATTTAAGACAGTATAGGAGATTAAAATACTAATTTAAATCCAGATACAAAGCATTTATGTTCCAGACTTTGCTAAATATTGTCAGCTGACTAAAGATTTTTCTGGAATGACAAGAAATTTTGTAATGCAGCTTTCAAAGGACCTCAGAAACAGCACAGGCACTGCACTACACAGTAAAGACAAACAGTAATGTCCTTGAGCTGGGATTGGCTGTTCCCCTGCTACCTTTTATTTTTAATTCTTAATAGACATAAATATGAGGGCTTACAATGGGCAGCTACAAACTCTTAAAATAAAAATCCAAAACACAACAACAAAAAACCCAAGTGCAAATACTAAGATAAACAAAAAACAAGTGAGAGCAGCAAATATAAAAATAAAGCTTAGCATATCTCTAGAATGTATTTTCTCATCACATATATTGGCTAAACCAAAATCAGATTCAAAATGAACAGAGCAGGTAGGTTTTCTGTTCAAAGGACAAAAATATACAGAATACAATTATAAAATCGCAAATTGCTGGAAAGTGCAGAGAATGGGACTGGACTGTCAGAATACCACTCTTCACCAAGTACCAAAGTACTTCAGGCAAAGGACTTCACTTCTGGGACCCAGCCTAAAGTGACAAGATGGGTTTTCTTTCCAAAGAAATGAGAATAGGAGATTATGCTAGAGACAGAAGGAGTCTCCTAGGAGCATATACCATAAAACTGCACCACACTGATACTTAATTATCAGAAGCAGCTATATGAGAGAAAAGGATGTCCAGCAAACACTGTCCCTAGAGAATGTGATGTTGACATATATAACAGAGCCATTTGAGACAACTGTGATATTGCCTCCATCATATACCTCTTGAACTTTCATCATACAGAACAGCAGTATTGAACACTGAAGATAAAATAGGAAAATGTGATGCTTAAATTTATGTCAGGTTAGAGGAATAAATCATAGTCAGTGTTATGGAAACTACAGCTTCTGTTTTCAGGGATGTTTTATACATATGTGGTAATGTTTGTCTTTCATTAAATGTCTTCAGCAGTTTCTTTATGGAGTCATAAAATGGTAGCCTCCCCTCCGTACTCCGTTGTCAAACAGCAAGTATAAGTGATAGCAATCTAATGCTGAACCTTCTGCCTTTAACTCAGCCATCCCTCTGCACAAGAGATACTCTTGTGTAATGGTACAGCAGAGAAGTGGTTACCTTAATCAGAGCCTAAAATGGCCAGGATGTAAATCTTAGGTCTTGTTTTGTAAATTAGGAACATAAACATCAATCAGCTGAGCTTCCTTCCCATTTGTCTCGTCTGTTTTGATTCTCTTCAAGACTCAGCTGCAAAAAGGCATCTAGCAGTGCTCGGTAACCTTTGCACCACAAGCTCTGTCTTTTGAGCACTGCAATTGATTTTCCCTGCTATGGTGCCTGAAGATCCAGACAGTGTCATTGTTTCATTGAGATTGTATGGCAACACCCATACCTCAGGAAATGGCAGCTTAGTGAACATCAGAAACATCAGTTTGAGTGATGGTCACTGAAGCAATTTTTTCCCAGAAATGCAGCAGCCTGTGCATACACACATTGCAGCAGAGTATTTCTGCAAAAGGTGGGACAAATAGGCTAATACAGCAGCACTGCCTTTCAAGTATCTTTAGACACCCATTTGACACCCCCCCCATCACACTGGAGGATTAGCAGTAAGGCAGGACAGAAAAAGCTGCAAATGCACACTTGGGATCTGCAGGACAGGAGTGCCTTGGTGCCTCATATTCTGACTGTAGAGGAGTCACCAAAACAACAGGGATTTGAAGGAGCGTCTGTGTCTGGCAGCTTTATTTCACAGCTTGGCCAGGATCTTGCAGGGGACATTTTCTGTTGTTCCCCCTGTTCTCAGGGAACACAGATTTTGAAACGCATTTGACCTTAGTCAAAGGAGGTCCCTTACCTACACAGTAAGAAGTATCACCCCTAAACCTTTTACAAACCTGCTTCTAACTCACTGTGCCTGAGGGCAGCAGCATGTTTTTTGTGAATGCATTATTTCAGTTTTACTTATTTTCTTTTCTTCTCAAGAGTAGAACAAGATTTTGCTTAATATCATGTACTCCAGCCAGCAAGAACAATCCAGACAGACAGTTTAGGTCCTTCCTGGGTTGAAAACCAGAATCAATAATAGCTGAGCCTGAAAAGAACATCAAGCTTTGGCATCACATTTCAATATGTGGTGTCAGTTCAACAGCCAGCTACAAAGGACAAGCCAGCAATTACTTAAAGGAACAGAGAATGATAAAGATGGATAGTCCTTCACTGCACACAGGAATAAGAGTACTTGGCCTTGGCCTAGAAGGCTTGAAATTAATGCTTCATTCTTTATCCTGGTCACCTTTTGCTCTCCTGTGGAAGAAAACCAAATTAAAATAGTAAGAATTAGAAAGCTTACTTGGCTTGGAAGGCATTGTTGGTTCCCCTGTGGTCAAGGTCGTGACATAAACATCCCACAATCAAAGCTAAAATTTCAATTTCAGTTAGAATCTCCTGAAATCCTGCGGTCTGAGAGCAGAAAAAAAAATAGCAGCTGTAACTATCAGTAGCAGATGGGATAAGTAATGTTAGTCCATCGAGCAACAGTCAACTTTGTTTTGATACCATGAATGTTTCAGTAAGGAGAAGATAAATGCTTTATTGTCATATTCTATTCCCTGCTGTATGTCAGATGGTTAGCAGAATAGATAATGTCCTTGGAGTGATCTGTTATTATCTTTGTTGCATTTCCAGCATGCCATTTCCCTGCTACCCAAGAGGCACTAAAGGCAAAAAGAACTGTAAACAAACACCAGTAACTGCAAACTAAGAAAGTAACTGGATTTTCCTATCAGAGAAATAAAAAACCTAAAACCAAATTGATTCCATTTTGAACCTACTGTTCAGAATGATTTCTTCAATCCTGAGGTGACCATCTAGGTCAATTCCTACTGTCAGAGATAGCTGACATGTTAAATCAGAAGAACTTTAAAAGAACCCAGATAAAATATACTCTGTGGAACTGTTACGAACGATTAGATTTTTTTAATCTGGGACAGTGAAATGAAGTGGCATAATTTAAGGAGAAAATGTCTCAAATGGCATATTTCTGCTGCAGATACCCACTGGAATGTGGGAGAAACGTTTGAAAACAGATGCAATGAAATTCCCTACAAGCAGCTCAGACATAACTGTGTTAATGGGGGAGTTAATTCTAGAAACATTTTTTATCACTATGCTTCTCCTCATGGATGCTTGTCATAGCAGTCTTCCTGCCTGAACTGGCTCATGTCAGAAAAGAAATACCTCCTGTTATTGCTAATCTCAAGCATCCTGAACAGATCCTGTCTGGAGAAGGTGCTAGAGCCTCTGTGGGACACCACCTCATCAGTGCTGTGCCTCTTACCCATGGCAGAAACAACCTGGTTCTTTAGAACCAGAAGGGCATAATGCCTGCAAAAATGACTGGCTGAGCTGGAAAATCATTACACTTGTCTTTTTACAGTGCCAGTCTCCAGTGACACTCCTCAATTAGCCACATGATCTAGTTAGCATGAAAGGAAATTATATACAAGAAATACAAAATCCATTTGTATTGGAGGACCAAACCAAGGCTGAACACTCACACCATGTAAGAATCCCAAATTTCACTGATTTTCAATGAGGCATCATTTCACCCACTGGCAAGAAGAGGGCTTAAGTGATACAAGGTGACTTGTTGCCTTTCCATGGTAGAACTTACACGCCCCTCAGAAATGCCAGTCAATTGCTGCAATGCTCTGTGAAAACTCTGCTATTCACCCCGAAGACCACAAAGTCCGTCTAAAGAAATGCACATTCAAATCTAAGTAGGCTCTGTTTAGACAGTCTGAAATGTGGCCACTGTTAACACTTAGGCCAAGCTCCCCCAGGCACTCAGGAATGCACTTCAGTGGGAAGTGGGGAAGTGCAAGATTTTCTACAAAAGCTTTATAATTGCTTAAAGTTTACACATCAGAAAAGACGATCAAGTATGAGGAAAAAAAGATGAAATTTTTTGTAGAATCCATTGGTGTACAGAATAACTTGAATATTAGGAAAGAGATTCACCTGATTTCTAGTGGCATTGCTTTTTTTCTAGTTTTAGTAATATCTACCCAAGCAGAAAAAATAATCTAAAAATAGCATTTACTCTCTTTATTTTTTAAACATAGCTCTCGTATAACAAATAATAATAAAGGTCTATTTATAAAAAGGGATTAAAAAATAGTTTGTAACTGACAACATACCATGTGTCAAGTTTTAATCTAGAGAAAATATTCATGTTTAAGTTAAAACAACTTAAAAAAGAAGTTTTATAAAATAAAATTGATATTGTAATAAATACTCTTTAGTGTAACCCAAGCTTTGATTAAATTCAGGGATTCAACCTGTATTGCAAATGCAGGAAAGCCGATTAAGTAATTTATTGACAGTAGCAATATCTCAAAAATAAATGCCACATTTTATTTAATGAAAAGTCTTGTCACTGAATATATGAAAGAAATATAGCACACGTCATGTAGTAAAAAACATTTCATTTAAAACAATGCTACAGTAAGGGGATATCTTCTTTGAACATAATGCAAGTAAACAGAGGATTACATTTCCCTGTTTTCTGAATTTACAAGAGAAAAAAAATACATGGCTATAGACGGTGGTGCAGCAAAATTTATTTTCACCAGAAAAGGAATGACCCATAACTCATGAGTGGCAGAGTCTCCAGTGAGTTATGGAGGTCATTCTTTCATGTGAGGAAATGAATTGCATTCATTATACCTTGCCCCACATCTATATGTTTTGTTATTAACACACCAGATGGGATTTTAATTTGGTATTGCTTACTTGTTCATTTTTGCCCTTTGAAATAGGTATCAGTGTGAACTGTGTTGGCAAAGGCATTGATAATGAAGTCTGGGCTTGATCCTGCACTTTACTCTCATGTTCTCCCTTAACTTGCAGGAGCAGCCTTGCTGCAGTGCTTGTCTTCAGAATATTTGGGCATCTGAAATACAGAACTATGGCTTGCAGAACTGGGCTTATAATTGTTCAGGAAAGGGAAAATACATACTTTCATATACAGGAATGTGCTTCAGATATACAAAAGAGGAAACAACTGGTTTAGTCTTTGTTGTATTTCTGTTGTTTGGCTTGTTCAATGCAGCTGAATGTTCCTTGTGAATTCAGTGGGAGTATGGTGGGGCCCTAGAGGCTACTGCATTACAGGTTAGACATTACTATGCTATGGTAAATCCCACCTGAAAATGTCCTAAAATAGAATTATTGGTTTATATATGTGGGGCAGTCTATATTGCGACTATGCTGGAGAAATCAGAAATAAGGTGCAATAATGGCACAAAGTAGTGCGTTCTTGACCAGCAGAGAAGGGCTCTGATGAGCCCTTCAAAGGGCTTGGCAAAGAATTTTCCCCTTTGTACCAGTGAAAAAAGATGGCACACACTAACTTGGATGGTATCCCCAAGATAAACACAGTAGGGGCAAGCCTTGTATTATTACTAGTCTTGAGTCTCTCTTGTGTCTTTTTTTGCACAAAATGAATCTTCCTGTCTCTCTGGAAGGGAAAGCAGACCAGACAGATCATGCAACCGAACCTATTCTGTTCTCAGCCAGAGGCAGAGCAAAGCGGGTGGGATGTGTGGCCAGTCCAAAGCTGTGGCCTCTCGCATCCAGCCCTGCACATGGAATTGCTCATTCTGTTTATTACCAGGAGTGTGGGCAAGGAAATGAACTTGGCTTAAAAATGCCGAATCACATCGCACAGACAGTTGCATCCCTGTGCTGACTGCTAAAGGGATTCTGAAATTACGCTGTGAGACTCAGGGTCAGAGCAGCTGTCGGCGGAGGCTCGGCAGGCTGCTGGCGGCTGCTGGAGCTGCAGCGCCCTGCTTCTCTCTGCTGGCCCCAGTGCGGGCACGGCTAGCCGGGATGGGGATGCCTGGTCCCTGCTACTGAGCAGCGTGCCGCAAACCTGGCCTCGGAGCTCCACCTAGGGGTGTCACCGCTGGGGCTGGGGACTCCCCGCCCCGGCAGCCTCCGGCAGAAATTACTGTAATTCACACCCAGCGGCGCTGCCTGCCTTTGCCCATGCTCACCAGAGTAAAACACCTTTCTTCTTCTAAAAATTAAGAAAAAAAAGCATGTCAAGTTTTATAAAACCGTAAAAACCCAGGCACTACCACCAAGTTTCATTGGAAAGCATCAGGAAATGCCTGCTGAAACAATGTTAATTCTGCTCAGCTGTGCAGCCGCATGCATGCCCAGAGGAAGAGGTGACCATTCTCTCGTAGACCATCTCCCTTTCCTTTGTCTCATGGTGCATGGTACAGCTTCACTACGCCTCCATCAACACTCACAGAAACACACCCACCCTGCTGGGGTGGACCAAGAACTAGAACAACATCTACCTGCTGGGGAAGTCAGACTCTTTTTTCTGCCCAACACACAAAGTTCTGGCATCCAGCACCCCACTGAGTTTTTTATTGGTACATTTACAAGAATTAACTAGCCAAACATGGGTTATTTCAAGCAATGAGGTTGCTGCGGGGTAGGCAGAGAGAGCAGTATAGTCGTTCTAGTAGGCTTCCACTGATACTTTGAGCAGAATTTACTTTTATGCTGAAAGGAGCTACAGGCACTGCTGGAGATACATGTTAATAAAACCCCTAAGTGTTAACTGTGTCCAGTGGAGACTCAAGATTCACTTAGATCACTGTGTTGGAAGATAATTTTCAAATGTTTTCAGGCAATACCTTCTAAACTATTTAGATGAAGCCGGATAAGGAGATAATAAGTATCAACATAATAAATGCTTTGGGATTCTAATCTTTCTTGGTTTTGTACTTCCCAATTAGGAGTTTGAAATAAATACCAAATCAAAGAGTTCCAAAATAAAAACATTTTGTGAGATCAAGATCTATAATAACAAGCGCCCTCCCAGACTGCCATCTGTTTTCAGTCACTTTAATGTGCCTGTGATATCACCGTCACTAAAACACTATAAGGTTTTGCCAAATATGTGCTGCCTTAAGTTGAATAAGTGCTGTCTGCTTTGCTCTTGGAAATGAGTAGCATAATAACTAGAAACGAAATTGAATGCTGGAGAATGTTTAGACGGGTAAGGCAATGTGACAGTAAAAGCTCTTACAGGATTGTGTAGCTGCATACTCACAGTTAACATGGCAAACATCAGCTGGCAGACGTTGAAAGCGTGCCTCCAGTTGTGATACAAAACCATTCGGTAGTTCTTCCGCACCGTCAAAAGCCACCTACACAGCGTCTGAAATTAAGAGTACAATTTGTAGCAGGGCTACTGAATGGGTACAAATGGACAGGACAGTGCCAAGACAAAAGCAGCCGATATTTGCAGCGCAGATGGTTACCTCATAGTCAATTTTAAATTTCTGAACCATTCCAAGTTCCATGAACATCCGCAGGGCTGCTGTAATCATGGCATCCACATCGAGTGAGAAGTCATCAAAATGGATATCGTCAATGCCAAGCTCTGACACCAGAGGGATGTTTGCTGCCTGAAAATGCCAAAGGGAAATTTCTGATTCAAACCTTCAGTCTTTTTTCTGTGTCACTCTTAGAAGAAACAACCCGTACATCAGTTCTGACCTGCCAATACAGCTCCTGCTTGATTCAAATGCCGAGCAGTAAAAGTGTTCATCTGACAAATGCAAACACATCAAGCTAACAGAGTGTGCAAACAGTGGGAAGGAGATGAACCTGGTATGAGCAGGAAATATGTTCACCATCCCAACTGGAGCCTAGATACAGCATTTAGACTGAAATCTGACCACTTTACAACTACTGCAGTAACACAATATATTCCAATGCAAATTACAATGCTGTAATGCAAGAAACATCTGGATAGCCAGAAGCTGGAAGTTTTAATTGCTACCATTTAGAAATGCAAAGTAAATATACTGCTCTGCAGAATTTCTTCATCCAAATGTCTTCACAATCATAAGCATATAAGTGGCCTTTGCTTTACAGTATTCACTACACATACATAGAGCCAAAAGAAGATGAATACAAGAAATGTCTCACAGAAGTACTCTCCAAAGTAAAATAAAAGAATTTTCAACATGATTATATAGTAAGTCAATAAAACAACAGCAAAAGCCTTACATTTTGCTTTGTCTATATAACAGGGACTTCTGTTTGTAAGAGAGGATTGTGCTTCTCGTGCACACACAAACATAGGAATGTGTGCCAGACTGGCTAATGTATTTAGTTGAGCACACAGATGTGCTGTGGCTTGCTCAGTGGCAGCACCTGTGTGAGCCACGCAGAGGTGCTGACAAACCTCCCAGGCTTCTTTACCCTTCCTTATGCCCCTTCAGACTTGCTGCTCATCTCTCTAGAGAGGGCAGGTGCAGAGGGATGCATTCGCTGAAGGAGCATCTGTCCCATCTCCCTCAGTGAGAAGGTGATGGGTCAGGTAGAAGCCTCACAAAGGGGCTGGATCCAGCCCACAGGCTATGAGCTGGACAATGCTGAATTAGTTAAAATCACATGGACTCAGCTGGTGTGGAACAGCCAGCTATGCACTTGCATAAAATACCAATTAATTAATGCAACTGTAATGTTAGTTCACCTTCACTGTTATAGCTTCTATGTGACCCACCTTATGGTTTCCATTTTTGAAAACTTGTGTTTTGAAACAGTGCACTCTAACTACAAATTACTGACATGTAAAAAGCTTCTTCTGGCTGAAGAGAAAGTGCCACCTCACACACAAAAAACACCACCACAAAAAAACCAACACACAAAAACCAAAACACACAACCAAACCCCCCCACCAACCACCCACCCCAACACACCCAACAACACCAAACACAAAAAACACAAAAAACCAAAAAACCCACCACACCACCTCAATTACTTTATGCAGAGATTAAGCTGCTTTAGCTTTACCATGTAAGAGAAGATAGAGTAAACCTGTCATAAAACAGTATTAATATTGTGGTTTTAACTTCCTTGCTAGCTAGAAGAAAAGTCTTTTCAGTTCACTACCCAGTAAAGCACACTAGTACCTCAGAAAGCCATGGTGCTATGCCAGGGAGTTTAACTGATACAGGAAATACAACAAACCTGTTAATTCAAGTGTCATCCCAAGACACTGCTGAAAAACCTCTGGAACATGCAGGCAGAGATACAAGTTCTGTTAACTGCACGCTCAGTTGTCTGCTAACATATTTATTCAGGTTGAATCAATTCAGCATCTCTTTTTGATTAATCATTGCAATATTCGGAATGCTTCTAGATGATCCCAACTGGAGTTACACCTCAACACCCTTTAAGGTCTGCAAAACTATGTCTATACTTCTGAGATAAAGAAAGTGTGGTTAGGTGGGAAGCAGGAATGCTGGCCCAGAGATGGCACTGTCCAGACCTTCAGCAATCTTACAAAAATTGTGACTTTTTTATCATTTAGTTATTCTTCAGAGAGTTGGGGGATACTGGAGATGTACACTAATATTTAGTCTATGAACACACTCACTGGATAGAAATAAGACTCTCAAAATAATCCCTTTCTGGAAAGAAACACATTTGTACATCATACTCTTTAGTTCTTTAGTGAAAAGTTTAAATAACAAGCTAAAACAGGAGCATTTGACTGTGACTAGACCTTCTTGAAATTTTTTAGCAAAACAATCTTTACAAATCTACTGCTGCGTTTTCATTAACTTTGAAGTGGGATCTGATTAAAATTTTCACAACTTTTGGCCTCTTAAGAGAAACAGATCTTTTCCTTGATATTTTTTACTGGAAACCAACACTTTTACCAGCCTGTTGCAATTCAAGGCAGAACACTTGAAGCAGTTGCTCAACTAAAAATTTTCCAAACAGCAGAGAAATAAAAATATATTCCAAATCTATTACAAATTGAGCAACAGGATATTAACAAAGCAAGTCAAAAACAATTTCTTCCCACGTCAGTCTGAAACTTTTAAATATTTATGAGGTTTTACATTCTTAAATTTAACAGGAGTGCCATAATCCAAAATAACTGCTGAATTAATAGCCAGGAGATAACATTTGTATAAAAGAACCATTTGCTTTACAACAGCAATAAAGGAAACAACAGAATTATGAGTGCAGAGCCTAATTTGAATAATGTTAAAAAAATGATATGTTGTGGGGCTGCAGCAATATTCTGGCTGCACCTGGCATTGACTATCCTCAGCTTCTTAGGCTAGAAATGCAGAAGTCCAAGGTTTAGAGGAGAACAGTCATTAAAACTTCATTTTTTTTTAAACTACAGACATATAAAAGAAAATTAATAATGCAGAATAGGAAAACATATCCCTCCCTCTAATTTTGCAGCACTGCAGGAAAAATTCCAGTGGATTTCTTAAAATAAACAGCAATAACAACACTCTCTTTCAGGAAAACAGAGAGGATGGAAGTACCATGACAGACAAAGGAAGGGGCAGACAATTAAAATTCAAGTTACAGCGAAATTATTTTTTAAAGCACCCCAGTGATTTAGAATGATTTAAAAGGCTTGGGTTTTTTTGAACAATTTGAAGTTCAATTTCCCCTTTCTAAAAACAGTTGAGAACATTCTACTCTGGAATCTTTCTCACCTGCGAATCAAGCAATTTCAGTGCTCTTCATCCTTGAGAAAAATTCACATGACTCTTCCCTGAGCTTATGGTAAATTAAAACCAGATGTGCCTCCTCTGGTCACATTTCCATACCCCCAGTACTAACCCAAAAATTTGTCTTGAAAGAAATCAAGAACACAAGTTTGGCTGAACACATGGAAGGCAACTAGTCTTGCCCAATAAAATACAAACTCGGTAGGTGCCAGACTAGGAAAATATCATCAGTGGTAGGTAGCTTGAAAAAGAAGATTTCATGCTTTCAAACAAGAGCATAATGATAAGATCTGTGATTACTCCATACTCAGGCATGAATGGGATAGCGTGGAAGGAGGGAAAGCACCTTTGTACTCAATTCAGATTGGAGACAGGTTTTCCTTTCCTCATTGCTCTTTGCTATCATGTAAATTCTATCACAGATTGCTCAGTACATGTGAACAGGTAAGAGACAAATGACTTGGCTGAGCCTTGCCTTCCATCAGCCATCACAAAAGCTATATTCCGTTAATGACCATCTTACTGCAAAACACATGGAACAACTAAGTGGCTTTCACCATAAAGTCACAATTCTGGCCACTATAAAAAATCAGTCCATGGGAACAGAAAAATAACATTTTTAGTTCAGTATTAATAAGCCCTTGGGTTGCTGTGGATGAATAAAACCTAAGAAGGAAAATGCTTAGTAAATGATTTTGCAGTAACTCATCTGATAGAATATTCTTCACAATCTTCTATATCCATATGTGATAATGTGATAAAATCAGATATAAAGAAACTGGTGAGTTCTTCCAAAGGCATTCTTCCTCTTTGTAAAACATGCATTACCATGGAAGCAGTCCAGCTAAACACAGAAAACACCAAAATCCTACTTGGCCATGTCATCTTAAAATCTCTCTACTTCAGTTTTAGTACTTGTGTGGATAAGTCATCAGTGCTTATTATGCAAGGAAAGTATTTTGAAACATACTGATAAGTATATTGGTATGGCTTTGAGAAAAAGGCACATTCTGCTGTTTGATATACTCAGCTTCCTTCCTATGCAATATCAGAACTATTCTGTAACAGCAACTTCTGCTCACTGACTGTAGTCCACTTTTTGCATAGCCTTATTTACAATGGCATGTGGAGTGATCAGCAAGGTTTCCTCATCAGAAAATACTACCAGACTGATGGAAAAAAGTAACAAGAAACTTGATTATATTTAATGTATATAAAGATACCTTGTGAAATATATGTCCCAATGTAGCAAAAGAATGGCAAAATAATATGGTGTACCTCTTGAATCGCAGGGGTACTGTTAGAGTCCAGAGTCCACAAACTATTTAAATAGCAGGTCAGGATCTGACCTCATTTACACTCTGGAGTGAAACTGGAGCTCCAGACAACATGACACACAGAGAAGAAATAAAATTGCCTTTTCAAATATCTCTTCATCTATAATCTCTCTCAGAAGATGAGGAACTGAAAAACCTTAAAGGGTGATCATCAAAAGCTGCAGAGAAGGCATCAAAGTGAAGAATATTTAAATGTGATGTCTTCATTTTCTCTCACATAATCTTCTATGATTCTATGAAGCCATTTCGGAGACAGCATTTTCTGATAGCAAAGATTTTTATTTGTGAAAGGTTCTTTTCATATAAAAAGGCCTCTAAAATACTTGCTTATATTTATAGCTGCAGGCAGGCATCTTTTAAAATAGATCTTTATAGTCAGTTATTAGCAGCTGTGGACAAATTTTGTACTTCTTCATAGCCATGGAAGACCAAAGCCTGTTATATTCCAGTCTGACACATTTACTCTCTCCAAAAAAGAAAGAATCAAATGTTGCAGCTCAGGCATGTTTAATGCCCAGAGCAAACTCGCTTTTAAAGGCCTCCATCTGTTACTGCAGACTGCGGATGGCAACTCTTTGCCCTTCACAATGCTGAGCTAGCACCTCTTTTCCAATGACCAACTTAAGCAGAGGCAGGACAGTGGCATTTGAGGGAATTTGACAGTATTTACAGTAAAGGGGAGTGGGTGTGGAACAGACTTGAAGTGTACATGTGTATTTTCCTCTTGATTTTGATTTTAGTAATTTTTTTACCGTGACTATCACAATAGAATTGCTCTGCCTTCAATAGTGAAATCACCCAGAAACACAGACTCCTTTAGTTTGGAAAGAGCTTTTGTGACTAAGCAGCCCTATGCCCCTGCCCCTAGGAGACCTCATGTTGCCATACAAACACATTTTGCAGCTCTCAAATCAACCAGACTGTTTCAATGTTCCAGTCTCTGTCACTGTTTTCTATCTGAACAGTTGTTGGATAAAAGACATGGTTGAACAGTATTTGTGTCTTTTATACCTCCTCAGATTGACCCAACAGATAAAGAGGGTTGCAGTTGAGAAATCAAATGCCCAAACTCTGCCCGAATTCCCACATTAGGTGTCTGAGCCCTTTGCTGGAAAAGATCATTCCTTGATTTAGTCAAAGTTTTACATCTGTAAACCAAGAATAATGCAGCACATGCATCCAGCTTCAAAATCTGCAGCTGAAGCATGTATATGTATGTGGTGCAACTGCTCCACCTTCAAATGGCAAATTAACAGTATAACATACTTTAGACATGAAATGTAGAACAAAGAAAGCTGCATTTAGACTTGTTTCAGAAAGTTGTATTTGTTTTGACCATTTACCAAACATAACTACTGCTTAGTATGATACTGGTATTTGTTTTAATTAAAAGAGAAACTTCACAGTGTTAAGAAAGCTATTTATTCTGCTTCTTCTATCAGAACAAGAGAAGTACCCATTAAGCAATATATCACTATCAAAGATAGCATTTAGGATTTTTTTAAATTATCATGCCGTGTGGGTTTAGGACAAAAATATGGTATTTATTTTCTGCTTTTGGGATAAAACTATATGTGCCTGAGGAAAGGATTTGTCTTCTTATAATTTGCATTTTAAAAGGGCAAGGGAAGGTATGTCATTACAGTATTACACATGCTATTTCCAAAGCTAGGCCCAGAATTATAGCTAAAAAGCAGAAAGCATTTTGAGTATTTCTAATCAGTCAATTAATCCTATCTGAACATATCACTTTCTGAAATTGGGACCCATCAAAAAGAGATGATACATTTCAGAGGTAAAAATATGGCATATAAAATTTTGTTGCAAACTATAATAGAAAAGACACAAAATATGTTATTTTATGTTACTAAAAATCAATTCTTGATGCTAAAGTTGTTTCCTAGTACACAGAAACAAAATATATGGCAGCCTATAAAAGAAACAAGAAATTTTGATTTTAAAAGAACAGAGGCATAAAATAAAAACAATTAATGGTCTGAGCATCAATTATTCTTAAGGCCAAAGTCCATAACCACAGCAGCCTAGGACTGGAGTTTTACAGGGCATGCACATTGGACACAATGATCTCCCAAGGCGCGCTGGGGAGTGTTCACGTCCTTTTGGCTGATGGTGATTAGGAAAGAACCAGTGTGTCACATACTGCAGGCTAGCAACTGTCGAGTTTTTATGACCATCAGTGAGATGAGAAGTTTGTACAAAAGAGTCTATTCAGTCTCTGTTTCAGAATTTCAAACAAACACAGGCAGCAAACCTAGGGCAACTATTTCTCTATACTACAAAAGTGTCAAGCTGCCATTTCCCACAAAGCTTTACTTGGTTTTGGTGGCAAAAAGTCAGCTTTGTTGCTCCCATGAAGAGCAGAATGGGTAATGTGGACTGACCCCCCTTCATGCCTGTAAATTTTGGAGGGTGAGAAAACTGGGATACCATATAGCTTTTTCCTACCCAGAAAATGGTGGAAAAGTTCTAGCTCCTTCCTTGAAGACTCAGAAGAGGAAAAACATGATTAAAAGTGGAAGAAACAGGGACAGGTTCTTCTCACAGAGGACATGATGTGAAGGCATAGGGGGGAACTCACATGTTTGGTGACAAATAGTCCAACTGGTGCCCTGCAATTCTCAGTTGAGCAGGTGGTGGGAGAGGGCACATGAAAAAAGTGAAAAGGTTGCCGAAATCAGACACTAAAAAAAGCCCAAACCAGAACCTCAAAAATCCCAGCAGAGCCACAATGGCACATGCACTGGTATCACACTATTTTGTGATGCTAGCACACTTCAGCAGCTCTCAGTGCACCAAAGCCAACCTGAAGGACCACCAGTCCTGGGTTACCCTGGGGCCGTGGTGATGCAGCAGGAGCACACCACAGTGGCACTGTATGGGATTCCTGGGAGCCACCAGAATTTTCTTTCTGAGCACCTGTGACAAATCAGGCTGGCAGTACAGTGACTGGTGAGGAAAGTTATGCAAATGTATGAGTGGGTTACTGCTCCACTGGGGAGAAAGTCCTATTTCAGACCTGCTAGAGTGACAGCTATAGCAGAATACTGTCAGGCTGACAATAAATAATATTGACAACACCTTCAACCTTACAGCGTGCATTTACAGGAATCCTACAGAGAACATTTCAGTGATTCTCCTTAAAGTATGTTTTTGATTTTTTCTCCTTACTTTTTATCAAGTTCTGATTGCAGGTTTAAAAGAAATCCAGCCATCCTATTCTGAACCTGTAAATCACTCCCTAGGAGTACTCAGGACTGCCCAAAAGAGCTTTCTCCCCAAACCAAGGGGGTTCATCTTACTACAGTTTCCCAAGCCCAGGCTTATCCCATGTGAGGTTTCTGCAGGGCAGGCTGAGCACTGAGCCCAGCTCCTCTCCCCAGAGCAGAATGTCCATCCTCCACAGCCCCTTCATCCACAGAGCCTCCAGCAGAGAAAGCCTAAGCACCCTGCACTGCAGCACAAGCTCTGGTTCACAGCCTCATCAACACAAGCTGTCTGACAAAACCCCAAATGTGCAGATCCCATTCTTTCAACAAAAAACAAATAACAGGCACTTAAATCTTCTATTTATTTAGCGCGTTACTTACTACCTACATATCACTAGCTTTATAAATTTTCTCTCACTATTTTGAGGCAAAAGGCTGCAATACAGACATAAACACTTGTTTCTTGACATTCATGTTTTGAATGCATGTATATATTACGCTGCTTCTAACTTTTCCTTACCACTCCTCACAGTAACAGGTTTCCTTCAGGGAAAGTAGAGGTATCATTAGTAGATGCTGAAATCAGTTTAACAGTAGAGTTTATGAAGGCCACCCATAGAAATGGATTTTTCAGTTATTTTTAGGGTAGAGTTTTTGTGTGCCCCTGAGCTTGTTGCAGGCACAGAACACACACACAGCTGTGTGGCAGCTGAGAAAGCAGGGGTAGGTGAGTTATATTGAAGCAACCAAACAGGCTGTTGTATGCACAGGCAGATTATGATGGGGGCATGTGTGCTATATCTATTTCTTGTACATGTAAAGTGTTTGCAGTTTAAATTTGAAAGACTAAACCCACTGAACTACTGACACAATTTCTCTGAGAAAGTATATTTACTCTGCCAGGGGCTTTGCCCAGACTGAGCCAGTAGCAGACCCCACCCTGAGCAGACAATGAAACAGTGTAATAAATAACCTGTAGAAGATTGCAATCACAAATATTTTTTTACATAATATAGGCTAGATAATGTTTTACTTGGATGGCTCTGGCCCATACATCCCAAGTTGATCCAGAAAACAAATGTGCCTCCAGGGACTTTCTTCTTTCAAATAATTCCAGAGCCTAAGTTAATACTGCATAGAAGCACATTCACTCATACTCATTTGTGGGAACAGCCCTTTCAGCACAGCCTCATTCTCACCAGCTGATGGGGGAATGAAGGGAAAAAAAAAAAAAAGAATTGCTAGATACGAGACTCGAGACTCAATGTAACACAATGTAACATGGCTGAATCTGTAAGGCTATTTCTCCTCAGTCTCCCAGTGACTTGTGCAAGAAGGGCACACTGCCTTGTGCTGGGAACATATCCACACACACAAACATGATGATGGTGTGAAATTGCACAGGCATTACGTTTTTTTAGGATTTTACAGCTTAACAGAAATGCTGCTTGGCGACCAGCCTTAAAGTGGAGCAAGGATGGCACCCAGTGGCCAAACAGATTCATCTCAGAAAAACGTCTACCACTTTTCACTTTTGAGAGTTTTACTTATAAAAAGGTTCTAGCTCTAATATCAACTCGTTGGAAATGTCAAAAGCCTTTAAAGAACACCGCCTTCTTCCTTTGGGGGACATTCATGTTTCCGTCTGTAAAACATTTTTTTTAAAAGCCTGTAGAAATATTGCCATTAATAATTTAAAATCAACACAAATAAACATTTATGACAACTGCTTGCAGCTGGAACACTGCATAGAGACAGAAATAAACAAACAAAAATATTTTTTAATTTTTTAGGCTATATGCTAGGAAAAAATTTCCTGTTTTTAAAGTCAGTACAACTAAGATTTTAATTTTAAAATTAACATTGATAATATCAAGTATTTAATTTTATAATTAACATTGATAATATCAATGCCAACTAGAAAGTTTCTATCTAAATAAAATTTGGTGGAAAGGAACTTGATTTTTTAACCAGAAAATTTCCACTTATCATTCTGCTAGGGCTACAGAAGAAATCCAAGCACAGATACATAAGGAATAATTTAAAATGTGAAATAGTATGCCATTTTTATAGATTTCTTTCTTCCATGAGATAAAATAAACACTGCAATGGTCTTTCTAGACCAGTTGGGAATGCAGGTCTCAGAAGAGTTAGCTGTCACATACGGGGCCAGCCCCAGGGATGTCTTGTCAACTGTGTGGGGAATAATTTGCTCCTCGTTGGTGGTAAAAGAACCATGATAAAGTTACACTGAAGAACTCCTAAATTACCATCTTTCACTGAAGTACCTCAAATTTGTAAATTATACTGGCCTAGTTTCAGTTCATAAGTCTTTGCTAGATAAATTTTTCTTCCTATTTGAAAATCTTTCCAAACAGAAATTCCTAAGTCTGTCACTGACTGAAGTACACTACTTTATTATCTGACAAGTGTTGATTTTTTTTCTTTCTAAAATCATTCATCAGATATACCTCTGTCTTGCATGGCAATTTAAATATATTCCACGCCTTATCACTTTTTGCATGATTGCTGGCTAAATAGTGCAGCAATGTTGAATTGTGTTTATTCCTTGATGTTTTCCATCTGACAAGGGATTCTTATGGAGTGTGATGACCAATCAGATTGAAGGACAGATAACAGGTCTGGTGGAGAGTACATAATTTCACCTTCACTTGGGAGCAATACTGTGTCCCCAACAATCGCTTTTTCTAACTTGTTTTTCTAATCATTCTCAAGACCTGGACCAATTGTGGCTTTGCTTATGGAAACAGATGCAAGAAACGCAAAATTTCCCATGTGAATAACAAAACTCCAGTATTTGAGAGCAGCAAAGTAGCAGTGTGCTTTTTTAAGTATAGACAACTTAATAATCCTAAGTGTTTTATTACTCCTCTGCTGAAAATGTCTGTTGTTTAAGTATCACTGTATTACTGTGCATAATTACAAAGAAACTGAAAAACAGCCACTATTAAAGACAGCAATATTTTCAGCTAGTTGGAATGGGTTGTTTTACTACTGTAAATATTGGAGTATAGCAGAAATAATTAGAATTATCTAGATCAATTAAAATGTTTCAGCTTTAGAGAAGAAGGTCTTTTAATGCAACTAGTACAAAGACTGTTTTGATCATGCACATATTTTAATTTTCTGTTCTTTTCATTGATTAAAGTTTATCACTTTTTAAGGTATTTAATGAGGAGATTTAAGCTCTGGTCTAACCATGAAGGAGCCGAAGTAGTCATTTATTATTTAATATTTCTAGTTACTGTGTGTCTTTACTCTGCAGTTAGAATATAAATGTTGATTTTTCACTTTTTTTTTTAATCATAACCCTTAAGATCCCTTCTTTTTAACCTACAGTGTAAATGTATCCAAAGATTATTCTGCATAGCTAAACACATAAGAATAAATATATTTTGCCTTTGCATATTAAATATATTCCACAGAAGTTCCTTATTGCCTTCTGCATTATGCCCTTGCCCTGACATAATCCAGACCAGAATGTAATCCTTGCTGAAAGAAGCCTATCCCTTTAAAAAATTCATTTAATGACTTGTGCTAAACTAATAAATTAATAGAAAATGTAGTCTGGGCATGGTTATATGATTAAATTGTGGGCTTTATCTAGCTTCCCGGCCATAGGCTTCTTTCTTTTGCCTTAACTCTCTCAAATCACATACAGTTTTTCCTCAAGAGAAAGATTTATTTTAAAACAAGATTTACTTATCTCCTACTCTAGAAAATAAACTGGTTTTCTGCAGGCTAATCATACAAATGCAATTCAGTTGCATCACACAGATTTGTTGCAGTCGAAAAGTAGAATTGTTGAAACCTTTCACAGCTGTTTTAATATTTCTGCCCCCTCTTTGCAAATGGGAAACCAAAATATGAAGCAGTGCCCTGTCCTGCTCAGTTCTTGAGCCTCACCAGGCTAAAGTACTCCTTGTAAGCCTTCCCTCCACAACATCCTGGAAAATTCATATTTCATTTGCCCTGGAGGGAAGGGAACAGTTTACTCTGGGAGCTCTATGTTTTCACCTGAAATAATAAATGTGGCCATTTTAGAAATACAAGAGGAATCCTTTCAGTGACCTTTTGCAGCAGTTTAATCTCATCTTGCCTACCTATGAAGCAAATAATGCTAATATTTCAATAAAACTGAATGTTTATATTTTTGAAACTAAATTCATAATTCCCACTGGCTTTTTCTATTAACTATTCCTTGAATTAGAGTAGGCACTCTAGTGTGACACCAGTCTACCAGGACAGCTCCAGAAGTAACTCCTAAAAGATGCCTCTCCTGTCTCTGACGTGCTGAATTCATCCAACTTTATTTATTTCTGATAAAACACCTCATGAAAGAAAATAAGCAAAAAACCTCAGGGAATATTATTTGAATTGAAGAAACGTACACCCCTGGTGCACTTCTCTCTACTTTGGCGAGCTGCACTTTGGAGATTCCCTGACTCAGAGAGCATCAGTCTCTATTTGCCTTTTCCTTCTGCTAATTCATCATTTTAACTCATTAACATCTACAGTGATAGGTCATGTAGTTAAACTACAAGTTTGCTGAAGAGAGATTTTTAATCAGATTTAAATGTCTACCCTAATTTCATCTGATGTCTGTAAATCCAGATATTTTATAAGAAAATACCATGAACTATCTTTCCCTACTCCACTTCTCCATGCCATTCCCTGTTCACTGAAATTGAAAAAAAATTGAATTATGGAGCACTTCTCTGAAGTCAACATATGAAAGCCTCACATTTCAGAAACTGGTATAAACACTCGGTAAATTAAACAATTTACCACTGTTTATTAGTTTCAGTGTACGCAATGTGCTCCTGACTTCTTAATTCCATGACAATTGAAGACAGGGGCACATGTCAAAGTGTACAACATAATGTAATACGATAGAAGCCTTGGTTTCATGAATTATGAAACTCTTAACATGGTGCTTTAGGTCTTGTCTTATGTGGGCAGTGGATTTGGAAAAGCAGAGAAATAAACTGTGTTTTACATGTTGTGATCATGTACCTTTCTCAAAAGGGAAAAAGGGAACACAATTCAATATTAGCACTTAAGCCCTGGTTACCTTCACAGTTTTTCTTTAGTTTTTTCCCTTTTGTTGCTATTCTCAGTGGAACTTGAGCAGCTGGAATAGCACTAGGGAAAAGCTCAGTGCCAGCCTGCACCCTGCTGTGACAGCCAAAGAGAAGTGTGTGTGACCAGCCTTGGAAGCCAATCTGGAGAATCCTGAGGCATGTGAGGAGCTTTGTGTTACCCAACACACATGGCTGGGACCACAGCTTGCGAAGCTGACATTGCAGTGTGACTGTGCTTGTGGGTTTTGGTAAGCACAGATTACCAAACAGATTGAAACAGCAGCACAACAAAAAAGCAGCAATGCATAAACCCCCATATTCTATGGCAATATTTCATAGATGGTCCAAAACACAAAAGCCAGATTACATTTCCAAAATTTAATTACGGAGGAATACTATGAAGTAATTACTATAAACTACTAAAAATTATTTCATTTCAAGCTTATAAAAGTAATTGAAGTAGTTCTAAATTGAAAGATGACATCACAGCAGCCTCCTAGGCCGTAACATAGCCTAGGAATGCTTTTCCAATTGTTTCAAAGCTTGAAGATCAAATTAGCAAAAAGTTTCATTTTTTCCAATGTGCTGCCCACTGTTATGTATTTAAGGGTGCTTAAGGCATGAATAACAAATTTTAAGTAATACATAACTCACTCCAAATATCAAATTCACATAGATCCATCATCTTTCAAGGATTCAGCAGTTTACATTGTCATATACAGTAGCAGTATTAAAAGTTGTTTCTCTTTTTGGTTCAACTCTTTTCATAATTCTGTAGTTAAATGAGTGTTATTAAGAAAGACACAAAAACCTCCCTATGCAACAGTAGATCTTAAATAGCCACACCTCAGGCTATAAAACTGAGAAATGCAGAAATTGTTATTCATGCTGTATTTTGAATTGAAGATTCTGCAAAGCAGGTGATACATTATTTTCCATTGTGTATCTCTCCTGTGTGCTGTTTGACCTAAAAAAGGGAATCTCTCAGAGGGCTATAAATAATGCATCACAGTCATTAAATATTGATCTGGCCTATACCATCGACAGCTGCGCAATTAGGTTTGCTTCTTAAAAATAGCTTCTTGTACATTGCCCATAATAGGACAGCGTTTACATATTCTCTTTGGAAACTACATTGGTTAAATTTAAAGGTGATATGTGTTTGTGGGGCTGCTTGCTAAGTCACAGACTTGTCTTTACTGTCTCATAAATCAGTAACTCTTGCTATAAATATCCTGTCCTGGACATAATTCTGCGCTCTTTACTCATGTATCTATATTTGTCTAACATAACTATATTTAGGTTTGGAGAGCCTGAATTTCAGTAAGAAGGAACCTAGCACTACAGGACAATGCTATAAGATAGCTTCCATCTTAGATAAATCAGACTTCAAGTGCCTTATCTACTCCAATGACACAAATGCTTACACCTAAGCACTAGAACGAGTACACAACAGAAATGACAGAATAGTCTTTCAAGTCTAAAATACAAGGGAGAACTGAGTTGCTACAGTTTTAAAAATCATAGCTATTTCTAACTTCTGGAAAATGAAATTGATATTGATATGGGTATGATTCAGTGTTGCATTACTTTAGCTTATTCTGCCAAAATTCATTTGGAATTTAGCATAGTTATGTAGATGCAAATGAGGAGAAGCATTGTGATAAATCAGACTGAAGACTTCAGACAGTCTAAGAAAAATTTGCACATAAGGGTATTTTTTTTGTTTGTTTTTGTTTTTGTTTTACTTGAAAATGCCCATGAAAAGTCAAGTTTATTTTTTTTTCCTGTATGTGGAGGAATGGTATCAGAAATTTACCTATTACAGTAATGCAGCACATATCAGAAAACCTAAAAAATATTATGCAGTTTGTATGAATTTAACACTATATTAAATTTAAATTGCTTTTTTGGAAGCCATCATAATCTAAACCTAATAATTTAAAAAATCTAAAAATATTTAGTAGCCAATTGTATGACATATTCCATTTTCATACACTCATGTTTTATTATTGTGTGAACTTCCCTCTGTATTTTTCCAGCTCCACCACCAGTAGTACTTCGCACTTTTCCCAAGATAAACATCTGGGGAAAGGTATTTAATTTCTTAAAATTTCTTATTAAGGTGAGGTTTTCTTCATTAATTCTTAGATGGGGTTAGAAGAAGCAGAAATAAATGTTACTTATTTTACAGAACATGGTCACAGTGATTATGCTTTATTCTTAAAAAGATACCAGGTATATTTGTGAATTTGTATATTTGTGAATTTATCCAGTAACAGTAAGAAATTATTGATGACATTTCAAGTAAAAAAAAAAAGAACTTTAACTAGTCTTGCTAGGCTTTCTATAGTGCAATAAAATAATTCACTGGTAAACACCAGAGGAAAAATAAACCTCAAGTACACTTCCAATTTTTCACTTTTTATCAGAATATTCTTGAGATCCTAAACAAATAAAAATTAATGGAAAAAAATTTTATGAAGGCTATAAAAAATAAGATTACAAAGAGGGAAAGAAAAAACTTGTACTACAAGCGTATGTAATTATTTCCAAGCTGGTGCGGTCCAGTTACAGTGTGTTTGGGGTAATGTGTTGAGAAGTTGTCAACTCAAATGTATTGTCACTCCAAAGTCATTAATTAGTGCTGAGTGTCGTGTCAGTCAGGAGCCAATAGTGATCTCCTGGCATCACTCTCATTTCGATGTTTCTATCATGTGTGTGTCTCCCTGCTCTGACTGAACCAGAACATTGGCTAAATCGTAACAGACGTTTGCTTTGACAGCTGCCAATAAATCACCACTGAGAGAGGGGACAGTTTTAGCCCCAAACACCCCCAGAGGGAGGGATGGTTTATTAGCCAGTCAAGTCTAGAAGATGACCCTAATATAACAAAGGGCTTATACAAAATATAACAATATAACAAACAGAGAAAAGAGCAGTGATTTCAGGGAAGGATGCCTCGGGAGACCTCAGCAGGGAGACCGGCTGCAAGCAGGGAGATGGGAATAATTTCATCCCACAGATGGATGGCCATCTCTGGGGATGAGCTCTGTGTCACAGGCCCACAAGACACGCTGGCTTTCCCTGGGTTTTTGCTCTTTTATTTGGTTTCCATCCAATGATGTAAAAGCATTAACAAAGACTGCTTAAGACTCATTTTGTCAGGAACTGAAAGTGAGACAACTGGATATAGGAAAGGGAAAATTTTTCTGAAAAGATAGATTAACTTAGTTTAAGCATAGCTTGGTTATATCCCTTATTTTCTCATCTATGATCTTTGTAAGAAATGTAACTTTTGGAGTTACTAACAAATAAATCCTTTTCATTTCCCTTTACCTTATTATTAGCCAATGGAGAGTTGCATGCCTTCAAGGTAAATGGATAATGAAAAGACATTTCTTACTTGGAGACTGGTATATCCATTAATGAAGTCACCTGGGAAAACAAGCAGAATAGCTTCTCATCGCATGAGCATCTGAGTCCAAAGAATAACATAGCAGGCTGTTATTTCAGCTACACAGACTATGAAGGAGAGTTGTCTTTCAGTGGCTGACAGCAATCAAGTATGGCCTTCTTGTACATACTTGTGGAATCCCCACAGTCATAGAAACTGTCAGGATATATTATATATATTACAGGTGTTTATTCTAAAGTAAATGAAAATACAAAAATGAAATAGAAAATTGATGGTCTTTTATCCCTTTCTTTCCTCTCTCTCAACACAGTGTTCAGTTCTTTTTGCCAAATGCTGAATACAACTTACTGTGCACACAAAAGTATTTTCTGTAGTGTTGGAATGATCTTCAAGCATGCTGATTCCAGCAGTAATTAATTAATCTCATCTTCAGTGTGGAGAAGTGTGGGTAATCATATCAGTAACTACAATGGAAGGTGAGTATTACACCCTTATCACCAGGTATTGATACAGAGTCCTAGGTCACAGCCATCATTTGGGCAATAATCTACAAACTAATTAACTAGCAAGAACTGCCCTTCCTCAGTCCAGATAACTCATGAGTATCAGCTCTATGCCACCCATGCTTTCCCCCTTTCACCACAACCATCCCTGTGGAGCAGAAAGCAGGTTGCAGCCTGACAGCCAAGTGTCACAATAACCACCCAGACAGATGCCAGGGTTCCAGAGCAGGGAATGCCTGCAGTGTGGGGTCACAACAGTCCAGATCTCCTTCCTAGACCTCACTACAGTCTCTGATGCACTTTGTGTCCAAGGGACCAACAGTGATAGCCACCATGAGAGCCTCCCAAACGGCTCTGAGGTGCCCTCTACCAGCATTGCCTCATCACCAAGGGGAGTATCACCCTTTCCCGAGTCCCTCCTCAAGCAGGAAAAGACAAACAGTCTATCACAAAAGCAGTTCTGGAGTGCTAGTAGTGCTGCAAGATCCAGGTCACTGTTCCCCCAGTTTCTAGCCCATGGCAAGTCAGGATTCAGTGAGAACATGTAATTATTGGTCCCTAGCAATGCTACACTCAGAACACATCACTTTCACATTCTGTCCAGGGCGCTTACAAGAGTTAGAAGATTCCTCACCTTCCCACCCAGCCTTCTAAACCCATGCACAATCTGGATACTGAGTGCTCTGCTTTTTTAGTAAACTCAGGGCAGCTTCCCTGCTATAAGCATGTAAAGTCTTGAGTTCCTCTCATTTTCTCTAGTCTCTCCCTCATCTCTTACATGGTATGACTTCTCTGCCGTGGTTTCTGCTGAGGAACCAAACCCACATGGACACGCAGCTCCAGTAGCTGGTGCTGGGACAATGGGACTTTGCTGTTGTGCACCCATCACTGCACCTCTTTATGCTTTGAAAGAAATTTTCCACCTTCCCTGCTTAACAGCTTAACATGTAATATATCCTTGGTAAATCATTGCTAATTAAGATTTTCTGCTTATGATATAAAATTTCTCTCAGATAATCTACACTAATATTAATTTACTATTGTATTTTCAGAAATAAGTAGAAACTTAAATCTTACCTTGAATTTATCAACTTCTGCCTTTGAACATGTTGCATGATAAGACAATACCTGCCCCAGAACAAAAGATAAAAAACATTTTCATACAGTTGACAAGTAGAAATATCAGGGCTCTGTACTACAGTCTAATCAATTATGTTTAAAGCAAATTTAATTAGCATTTATGTGATAATTCAGTTTTGATTGACAGCACATAATAGCTAATTGCAGGTTATCAGGCATACATTTGGCATTTATATTGCAGGGAATTTTATAGGGAATAATGGACAGTAAGTAATTTAATATTATAAGGATTCCTACATTGTTCTCTTGGAATTCTACAATCAAAAGGGAAAGAAATGAATGTAAAAATAACAGTAGATTTACAGACTTTTAATAATGCCTTTTGCTATACAGAAAAGCTTTAATGGCTGTACTAGTGGCACATAACTGCATCCAAATATCAGCACCTCCATGCTATGTCTGACATTCTCTTCAATACCATTCTTAAGATGGCAGCATCAAATAAAATGCACAAAGTATTGCACACCTCCTCTTATTACCAATTAGTATGCAGCCATTTCTATGTAGTAGATTCTGTCCTTATGGGATGATGCTAACATTGAAAAAGCACTGCAGAAGGCAAGAGCCATCCTGTGTTCAGGACCCACCATGGTCTGGCTGTGCATGGGACAAGGTGCTGGTCCATGAGGGAGCTCCCAGAGCCAGAGCACTCCCAGCAAGGACAGGTCCTCCTCCCCACACTGCAACACCCAACTTGCTGATGTGCTAGAGCTTTGATATATACTTCTCATTTTGAAATAATTTTCATCTGTGCATGTCTCTGTTATTCATACAAATACCTAAACTGCATTGCATAGGCCTTTGACTTGCAATACCTTGTGGCTGTAAGTCCCAAGACGTATTTACTCTTATCAGTTTTAGAGATGCCACATTTACAGTAACAGGAATTCATTCCTGCACTATAAAAGAATAAATAACAAACTCATTTGTTCCATACCTCATTTTACTTTGTATAATTATACATCATGTCCTTTCTCCAACAATATCTATTTTTCTGTCCAACCATATTGCTACTTCTCTCACAAATTTATAACATTAGTCAAATTAGTCTTCTGCTATAACAGGTTACACTTATTACCAAAATTCTCATGAAGCTTCTCCTTGATCTGGAGAAGGTCTCTGGTTCATTATATCCCTCTAGATTTTTAGTCTTCCTTGTATTTATTATTCTAATCTTTTAATAATTTAAAAATTTCGTGTTCTCAATATAAAAAGAGTATTTAGCCTGGCTTTGAATCATGGAAACCTTTCCCGATCATTTATTTATGTTTTGTTGTTCTACTTATTAGTCAATCTTATCAGAATACCATATGAAAACCTGTATCAGTATATCTGGATAAGAATCTTATTATGATATATAAAAAGTTGATTTATTTTACATCTGTATCAATATAATTTTCAAGTGCCATTCCTTGCCACTATAGCTAAATACATAAATACTAACAAAGTATTCTATTACTGAAAAGTGAATTCACAGTCCTTCAGCTTATAGCATTTTACTTTTCAGTACTTTCCTCCTGCATCTTCCATCACTTTATGCAAATATCATCAAGAGCTGTTGCCCATTTATAGAAAGAATTACTCTTCATTGAAGAATTGTGGCTATTTATCAAACCTATACTCTACATGTAAGCTGTATGGTTACTAGTCTTTTTTTAAGATCAAAGAAAGAAGCTGTATTTTAAACCAAAAATTTTAAATTTTCTTTTATTTCAGAAGCAAATAACAAACTTCTGTGTTAACTTTCATCCCTATGTATATGTGTGTGATATCAAGCATTGCTCATTTTTCTTGCCAGAAGGAGCATTCGTTCTAAGGCATCATATTGCACAAATATCTGGGACATATGAGGACTTACACTAATTCATGACTATGACATGTAATGTATAAGGGATCTTGCAGGAGGCCTGAAAAGGTAAGCTTTAAACTTTTCCTCCTAAAGGGATATATACAAATAATAAAGAAAGCTGCTTATGCTTAGAATTTCTAACACCAACAGTCTTACTGACTTTGAAAAGCCTCAATATGCCTGTGTGCATCACATGATACAACCCCACTATGCAGATTAATATCTCCATCCCTAAAGCAAAGGAAAAAAAGCCTCTTTATAACAGTTTAGTTGGGTTTGATTTTTGATTTAATGGAAAGAATTTAATATCTCATTCAGGCCGATGTTATTTTTGTGGTTCTTATTGTAATAGTGAGTATTGGATAAACCTCAAAGGAGTTACACAGGTAAAAGGTGCACACATCAGGGATAACTAGATCATTTTCTTCTCTTATCACATGTGAAATTTAAAACAATGGCAAAATCTTAGTGATTTACCTTTTTCTCAGAGGAATGTTTTAAGATTAATCAGTCTTGCATCATGCTTTTTGAAAGATCTGAAATTTCATTCAAACTGCTCTTAATTATTGTTGTAGTAGGAATAATGTAAATTTGTAAAGCTATCTCAAAACTCCAGGCTTTTTTCTCACCAAGATTATTTTTAATATGATAATGTCAAAAATCTCCAGATATATGATAGATAGCAGTGCTGTATTGTTGCATCTAGTTAGAGAAGATTAAATAATCATAGTTTTTTTAAATGAAGTGTGCTCCTTTACATGAGACACTACATGAGCAAGTAAAGGTTTCATGAAGATGTACACCTACGTCAAGAGCCACAGACTGTTTTGCCCAGGATTTCTTCACTTGGTCATACATAATTGTGTTGTTGATACCCAGGCCACAAAAAATAACAAAAGCCTAAAATTTAAAAAGAGAAAAAAAGAAAAGAAAGTCAATTATGAGTCAATTATAATACTAACAGAAATATGAATACTGGGTTAATCATTAAAAGAAATTGCATGGAAATATTAGGAATAATCATGTTTAGACACCTTATCTTAGGAAAGCAGGTAAGTCACTGGCCTCTAGATGAGAGATTAGATACCAGAAATTTGTATTAATTAGGATGCCACCTTCTAAGTGAGAATTTATGAGAATTAATGTCAAATCACAAATATAGACAACATATTCTGCCCCCGTCCTTGGTGTAAATTGAAACAAATTACTCAAAATTACCAAATTCTACTGAAAAAGTATGTTAATGCTGAACAACTGAATGCCTCTTACTTCAAACAGTCGCTGGTCAGCATCGTCAAAGGATTTCCCATCAAGCCTGTTCAACACTTGAGCTACCCCTTTAGAAAGAGTTAATATGAATTATAATCTTCATTCATTAATTCACAATGCAGAATGTTTTATTCATTGGTAAAATGTAAAACACGTATTTCAAACTGAAAAGCAAAATGCAAATATTTATTCTGAAAATCATTAAACAGACACAGACATGCAATAGTTCGATTGCTTTAATACCAGTACTTGCAGCTGTTATTCTTTACTCTCTAAGTGTAATACTGCAAATCTAGAAGTCACTCACAAGGCTTTTCACAAAAGGTTAAAGATCTATTTGAGAAAGAACTTGATCACTTTGCTAACAGCAATCACATAAGTTGTCCTAGCAATTTGGAGTTACCAATATAATGTGCTGAATCAGTACCTTCATTCCTAAAATCTTAGTTGGTTTAGCATCACCTGGGTATAAACCCTTTTTTACTCATGACTGTTTCATTGATTTACTGAACCAATGAAAAAATGCATTTTCCAGATGGATACTGATTTCTACTGCAACAAACATTTCTATTTCATTTAGCTACAATAAGCCCTTAGAAAAATACTTTAAGAGCAATAAGCTGTCAAGAGTTCAGATTATTTTTCCATCTTTAAGATAATGCACACTTCACAACAAACAAAAAGCTGTATTTTTAAGACTCAATTCCCACATATTCTCTGCTAAAGGAGCTCAAAGATCCTGCATGACACCAAGTCCCTTCAGCAATGCACTACTGATGTCAGCTCTCCCTGACAGCCAGAATGCGCAGGGATCTAACTCTTGCCCTGACAGTTTAAATTATTGCTTTGACGTCAGTTCTTCTGTGGAAAGTTAGGAGAGCAATCTGGTGCTGTTATTTGCAAGCACTCCTTTTTGTGCCAAAAGCAGGTAATAACACAGGGCCGACTCCTGGCGTAGCATAGCTGGGAAGCATCCTATCACAGATCCAATAAAACCCTGTCAGATCCTGATCCAGCTAACATCACTGCAACAGGCAACTCCAACTGCTGCCACAGCCCCTGCAGCAAGTCTTTCCTGACTGCATCTGTAGTTTATCTTTACAGGGGAATGACTGCTTTGCTTGACCGCAGAAACAGTTGCCCGTGTACTAAAGAGGGAGACCCAAGAAAAACATCAATGCATGTAAAACATTTTTTACTAATATGGTTAGAATTTCTGTTTTCATCTCATTAAAGTTCAATACAATATATAACTTAACAATGACACAACTGGAAAGCTGAAAAAGTCCATACAGTATCCAAGTCAAAACATCCCTTCTTGGATACATAGCATGCATCCTAGGTACCGTAACTTCTTAACAATATTCAGCTGGGAAAAAGAAGAAAAAGGAACATGGAATTAAAAAGACAGAACTAAATTTACATTAGCACAAAAATTATGCAGCCATGAGGAAAGTCTTACCAATTATTTGGTGGGTGCTGTTCCATATAGGAACACACAGAACAGATCTTATGTGAAAGCCAGAAATTTGGTCAGCCTAAAATGTAGAAATGAGAGCTTCCATTAGTAGTACTATTTGCAGCCTTTTAAAGCACAGTAATAGAAATGTCAAGGAGTAAGTTTACATTTAGAAATGTCATTCCATATGGATCAGCTCTCAGAAAAAATTCAGCTGAAACTTCATTCACAGTAACCACAAGTCATAAGGATTATTCTAAAAATTGCCAAAGAAAATACAAACATTGGCATCTTTGCCACAAAGCTCACACTATATTCTGATTTGGCACTAAAGTCAAACTCCAGTTGAGGCAATGTCCAGATAAATTCTGGATTACTTGCACTGGTGGATTAGTAGAGATAACTTTCACTGAACAAATGTGCCTTAGAAATACTCTTCCCAATTGTCAAACTGAAATTGGACTTAGATAGGCAGCTATAAATGGAGGCTTACAGGAAATAACATATTTGCCAAAGAAAGGTGAGAATAAGTAGGGAATTCTGCAGAAGTGCAAGTTAGTAAGAAATGTAACTGTGGAGCCAAACCCTAGATTTGAGATAATTGATCCTTTTGTTCTGATGACTATTTACTGCCTCATTTATTGTCTTCTATGTAATACAGTATACAATTTCACAATTTATTGTGTCACTGATTCTTTCTTTTGTTCAGTTAATAAGATTTATTTTTTAGTGTCACTGCTGCAACTTTGAAAATATTTTTTTCAAAAGAGATTACAGTAAGAGAGTGGTATGAGTCCACTCACAGCAGACCAGGAGATGTTCTCTTACTAAAAGTGCCAGTGCTAGAGGCAATCTGTAATACAAGAAAAGACCAGCAATAATTCATATCTTGGAAACAGAATTGGATCACTGTGATCTCCTAGCTAGCCAAAGATATAACTCAGGTTTTAATTAGATTACTATTTATACATACCCAGAACTCATCAGTGAAATCAGTGTGGAGTGTCACCTAAAATCTGTGGGAGTGGGGGAATAATTGATTCAGGTGTATGTCTTAAAATGAACTCCAAAATACTTTTGCATTACATTCTTGCTGAATGAGTTGAAAATTGAGCATCAACATTTGAAAATGAGAATTAGTATTCCGAGAAAAAAAATAGAGACAATTTTCAACAGAAGCAGAGAACAGAATATCTGTTCATAACTACAAATGTGCTTTTGATTCTATCTAAGTAATAAGGGACACTATGTTCCTCTTACTACACTTGACTGTAGAAATAATTGAGTAGAAAAAGTGAATTTAGAATTAAATTTTCATAGGAACACATCAAAAGAAAATAATTATTGCCCTATGTATAATTTTCTTTTTTCTATATAAATTGGGCAGTGCATCCAACTTGGAAAGGACTAACTGTGAAACAAATATGAGATAGCTGAATTATTCAGGACATGATATAATACAATTGCAAACGTCAAGGACTGGAAAGCTTTATGTTAGCATTATCTAAAGACCCCAGGCATTAATTGTACTTCTTCCCATTCTGAACAGATTAGCATCAATGCACTTTTCTTTCTTATATACATTTACAGCAGGCCCCTTTTATATTTCTTGTTTCTAAAAATTCTGCTGGTTTGAGAGATAATCCCTTTAATGACACATGGAATAAAATTGGAACCAAGCAAACTGAACATGAAACACTTCCAAGCACACTTACTGTAGTAATATATTTTAGGAAGCTTTCTGACCAGGGCTGTCCTCTGATTAATGTGCTGCCCAACTGCTGGCCAAGTCCTCCACAGTAATGTTGGATTAGAATTCAGTGAAGATTTTGTTCTTCTATATGCCTCGAACATTTGTTTAGATGTTAAGTATACTTACATTTTATCTGTATCTACACTTTTCTAACTGAGGCTGGAATTAGTACCTTGTGATACACAAACAACTTTTATTGGGAGCAATATGTATCTTGAAGAAGTACCCAATCCAGTGTGTATTTGAGCAAATTAAATGGTTGGTTGGCTAGGTTAGATCACAAACAACATTTGTCTGTCTGGATACCAGCTCTGTTTACACTCTGTGTGTGTATAGCCCCAGTCACCCCAACAGCTAACAACGCTGATGCTGCTAACACTGAACACCAACACATTTTCAGCAATAGAAACCAGGCTGCAGAAATATCAAGGCAATTGGTAGAGGAAGTTATCACTTATAAATAGGGAAAAAAAATCATGGACAAAAGTAACTTCTTAAAGTCATACACTAGTTCAGTGATCTTTGTTTACTATATTAAGCCATGTCAACAACAGAAGACCAGAAGAACAACTTACTGGATAGAAAAAAGAATTCAAAATAAATATTCATATGTTTCACAGCCACTTGGATATAATGATAAAATTTTTATATTAGTTGCAGTGCCCAAAAATTAGTATATAATTCCATTTGTGAAAGTCTCTTACCTCAGCATCAAAGCGAGGATCCTGATAGGCATCACTGATGTTCACTGGGAGACCTGTGGAAGCGACGAGTTCAGCAATGCTATTATTTATTAGCCAGTCAGAATACGATGATGATTTTTCCATGCTGTCTTTGAAACTATCAAAATCCAGGGCAAGGGAAGAAAAGAATGCAGTCAACGTTAATTCCAAGTCCAGCATGTCTTACATACACATTAACAGCAACAGCAAAACCATCCACAATTATGAATGGTTACCAAGAATTAACTATGGAACAATAACTTGATATTTATTGAAATGGCGCCTCAAAAATCCTCTCCTTTACATATTTCTTTCTATTGTAAATAGCATTGGTGTCTCAAGTAAATGTTTGATAAATAAATGCATTTTCCTATGAATCAACAATGGATTATGTTCCACGTTTCCATGGGATACAGGCCTACTCATCAAAAGAAAGTAGTTCTAAATACTATTTTCTGTAGAGTCACCTGAAAGCATATATTTTTAAGATTTTTTTAAATTAGGCTAATAATTCAGGATATTTTTAATTCTTATTTTCAATAATTTTCTTGTCAAAATGACTTTAATTTTTTAAATTTTGGTCTGAAATGCCAGACCTGAATGGCTGAAGAAGGAATCATGAAATAAGTCTTAAATCAACACTGCAAGTACATTACAGCAGCAAGTGGATCCAATAGTCACACAAGACATGAAGGCTTCCTTTTTTTTTTACCTGGTTGAATTTCTGCCACAATTAATGAGGGGCTAGAGAGCTATCACTAAATGAGCATGACACTAGAATTATGGGCTGAACTCACCACTCTCCACTGCAGCTTCTCCAGAAAACTCAGTATCTACACAGACCTTAAAGTCCTCACCTAATCCCTCACCTAATCAACAGGAAAGTTCTCACTGACTTGTTTCAGGCAGGTTCTTGACATTGGCAAAGTCTGGCTACTCATTTGTGAATAAAAAAATGCATGTTGTCTTTGTTTTGAGAAGAAAACTGAAAAATTTTCAACACCTGAGAAAAAAGTTATGAAGAAGCTATGGAGAAGACTACAGTAGCTTGAAGCTTTGAAGTAATGCTCATGAATGAAAGCACATTGAAATGCATAGTGAAATCCTTGAAAGACTCAATCAAAGTGAAAGGATTGATTTTTGTCGACTGCATTGATTTTCTGAAGAGTGATTCAACTATGTCACTCATCTGAAAGAAAACTTAATATTCTCAAAAGACTATAAATAAAAATTCAAATTTCAAATGCATAGTTCCCAGTTCATAACTTACATGAATGGTATTATCATTATCACATATAACATGTAAATCAGGACTGCATAACGGGTGTCAAGCATTTTAAGCAGCAAATAAACTCAAGTCAAAGCAACAAGATAAAATTCATGAAGGAGTTTTAAAAGTAGATTCTATTATGTTGTTTCCATTCCTAACAAGTGCTCTAAATCCATAATCTGGAAGACAGGTGCATCATCCCAGGGACAGTGGTGGTAAAACAGCTAAGGGATTTCAGCATTTCCCCTACACCAGCCCACATGGGATGGAGCACAGATATTTTTAGCCACACAACTCATAGTCTGGCCCAGGCAGGTGACCTGTCCACTACCACTGGTGCTCAGGTTAGAGAACTGACACCTCAGCTATCTTCTAAAAGGTAACCTCACCCGCCAAGACGGCTGCTTCTGTGCAGGAAGGACACAGTCTGCAGCACATTCCATCAGGCTCATCTTCATCTGGATTATATCAGAACTGAACCCTCAAGGATTCTAAGATTTATGTAATATTTTTTTCAAAGGGAGAGAAAATTTAGGGGACTTGGCAAAATGGTGCTTTCAAGAACAAAATTGCTGGCAAAAACAAGAGCATCCATGTGCCAGTATGGATAATAAACAAACTTGATCATAGTGTGTGATGAAAAATTGCAAAATGAACACATAAGTGCAAGTGTGGCCTTGCAAGGTATTTCTTTACAACCAACAACAAAGAAAACAGATATGAGTATTTATTATGATATTTAGGGATTAAATAGGTGAGCTGCTTTCAGGCAGATATAAGGAGAGCAAAAGAAAAGCCAACTTCTTCTAAAACTGTGTGAGAAAGTATATTAGGGCGTGAAAGTCATATTGTCTTAGGAGCTTCTTTCTCATTTATCTAAAACTTATAATGAGAACTGTTCTCAGCCTCAAATATCTTTGGATTTCAACTAAAATTTCAAGAAATAATATTTTTTCATAACTTCTGTAGTGATGAAGAAACTCATCTTGCCATTTGCTTTCCCCCACATGAAAGTCTCATGACTTTACATCAGTTACAGCTGCAGAATGCAGAATGAAAAGGGCAAAACTCACTAGAAAAATGCTCAAATGTCAAGAGCTCGCGGCATTGTTCCGTATCCTAAATAACCTTTGTTTTTCCACTATAGTGCCAATAACTCAAGCTGTGCCTGTGCTAGATCCAAATGTGACATCATATCTGCCAGTCTAACCTTAGTCTTTGTAAAACCAACTTCACTCTCCACAGGGAAAAAAAAATCAAAGAAAAAGCAATACAGCTTTATATTAAAATGCACAGAACCCTACCTTTACAAATCCTATAAAGACTAGCTACCAGGCTGCATGTGTTTATTCATGTCTTGGACTAAAGTTAAAATAATCTTGACTTGACTACATGCAGAACAGGCTACTACAAACTGCTTTGTGGCAACATGCTAATATAACTATGGTAACAAGAAATGAGCCAGCTTGGTTATCTTGACACCACTCTAGGTTGTTTTGACTAATCTGGCTACAGATCAAGTTTGAGAAAAACAGGAATAACAATCCCTTGATTCATACTCCTGTCCCTGAATAAAAGAAATGTATTTTCACACCCTAGGAAAGACCAACTGCTACTCTAAACTCTTTGTCAAAAACAGTAACTTGTGATTCCTAGATGAATCAACAGTTTATTTATTCATATTTAAATTTTCCTGTTTTTTATTGCTTGTTTTCCATTTGCCTCACCATTCCCACACCAGGACATGGAAGAGAGATAGCTTCTACCTGTGTTTCTATGTGGCCTTGGACTCTGCTGTCAGCTTGTACACTTTAGAAATTTTCTAACACTACTCATTTTTCTAATGCTGCAAGATCAATCCATGAAAAGGTTTATCATTATGACAGCCATTTGATATGGAAAATTCTCCTTCAGAATCAGTATGAATTAATTTGTATAAAAGATACATGATAAGCACCAAGCCCTAAAAGATGAAAGAAATGTTCTCACAATAGCCCTGAATCCTCACCCCCTCCCTTGGTATATAGGACATTTTATGTAAACTGCTACCAGTGTACCTACAGTTAACCTTGTAGGGATTAATATAATAACCCCACATGAACAAAAAGCTTTCTTTTACTACTTTAAATTGGTCCTTTATAAATGTTTAAATACAGATCCTACTAAGCAAAACATATACTTCCATTTTGGCTGGGGTCCCAAACAAGATTTAGTCACAGGAACACAGTTTCTAGGAAATACATATGCTCTGAGGTTTCTAGGCTTTCCAATTTGACAAGAGCAGAACTAAAATTTTACTGGAAACCTCTCAACACAACTGCACAGAGGCATTTTGTAAGAGATCAACAAACAATCTAAAATAATTTTGTAATTTTTTACTTCAATGTTAATCATGCAAAACAACATCTGCGTGTTATCAAGGAGTTCAAGTATAAAAAGTCAGGTTTTTTCTGGTTTCTTACCTGAGACACTGGTACAGTATTAGTACATATATATACACAGACAAACATACATATATTTAAAAAATAGGCACATATATTTATTCAAGCAAGTCTCCATTTGAAGCAAGCAGGAGTCTTGTCTGAGTAAAAACCATAGGTTCACACACTTCAATCAAATCTACATAAAGTTCCATAAGAAAATAGAACCTTGACCAAGTAAACTTTAAAACTACGTGAAAAATGAAGTTATCTATAACCACAGAAGACGTGAGCACTAACCTGTTGTCAGTATCAGCACTGCATTTTGGAGATAACAACTCAAAGGATTTTGTAAATTTCACCACCTGTCACAAAAAAGTAACTTAAGATTGTTATTAAGGTGAATGAACTTCTAAGAAAACAGTAATATAAGGTTCCTATATTTAAACTGTATTTTTATCCAATGGTCTTAGGATAAAAACACAAATCCGTATTCTCTCAATGGAGAATTATGTTCAAAACATGCACTGTGCTCAGTTCCCTTAAAAACAGTATAAAGTCAAATTATATCTTTAGATTCCTTCAGAAAACTATTTTCTACAAGAGTATATACTTCCCTTTAAAGGCTTTCAGAACGTGAATTATGGAGCTTTACCCAAACTTCACTTTTTTAGTATAGGAAAATAAACAGGCTGTTTTGCATTACTAACTGCAACCAATCCCACTTGAACATGTGTGTCAGGAGCATGAAAGGGAAACACCTTAAGAGAGGCTAAACATGACACAGAACAGAGGCCATGGTTTTGGATATGTCCTCATCTTCACTGCAGTTCTGAATTGGAAAAGCTTTCTGCACAATGTACAAATGAAATATTTTAGACATGGTTTAACATTGAGTTACTCTAAGGAGATTTATTTTGATACATGTGTTAACCCTCCAATATGGGAATAGTCAGGAAAATAACTGTTTTGCCACTTGTAAAAAATACCAAGTGGGTGGCAAGATGCTATTCTCCTACTCCAAATTAACCTAAGATTTATGACCACTTAGAAAAAGTTTAGGCTTTTTGTCCACATTTCACAATTTGGTCTCCTTGCATGTGGTTTGGGAAAAAACCCTCCAAGCTCAAAGGCAGAAATACTACCAAGAAGAGAAAATGAACGGAACAAAGCCACCCACAACTTCCTAACAGAAGTTTTTTTCTGTGAAAAGAAGAATTTCAGAAGAATTCTTCTGTGAAAAATTCAGATTCAAAATCAGATTCAAAAGTATGAACACTATAGCAATATCAACAAAGATATCTGATAATTGTTTTTTTCAATGCATGCAGGAAAGCTTAATTGTAAAGATGAGCTTTGAAGATTTGGTTGATGATGCAAGTGTTTCTGGTTCTCAAAGCGTTTAGGAGCACCACCTATTTGATAAATCAATACCCTGAAAATGTCAGCAATGTTATAAATTCCAGGTAAGTGAAAATGAAGCTACAGACAGGATTTTTCTTTCCTTCTTGTGGCTATATCATAAATGAAAGGAACGGAGCAAATAAATATTTAATAACAAATTAGGTAATTTTTCTTTTTTAAGCATACCACAAGAGAACCTTTCTTCTCAGCTAGGCAGTTGTAGCTGCTCTGTAGTAAGCACTAATTCCATCACACAGACAACTGAGAATCAGAGCATATCAGCTGGATCACATCACTGGTAGTTTGATCCATCAGCAACTTACAGACAACCATTAAAGCCCTTCAAAATACCATAAGGATTCATAAATAGTATCTTTCAGTTTCCTTTTGAAAACTGAGTATACTGGTTATGGCTGGGATGACATTAATTTCCTTCAGTAGCCTGTAATGGTGATATGTTTTAGTTTTGTGATGAAAATAACATTTATAACACATGGCTGTTTTACTGCTGAAAAGTACTTACATAGTGCCAAGGCCTTCTCTCTTTCTCATTGCGCCACCCCAGTGTGAATAGCTTGCACAATAGATTGGGAGGGGACACATCCAGGACAGCTGATAGCAGCTAATTAAAGGGATATCCCATATTAAGATACCACATGACAACATGCTCAAAAGTAAAAGCTGGGGCAAGTTACCATTTGATGCGATGAAGTCCTGCTTTACTGAAATAATGGATCACCTGCCTGCCAGTTGGAAGGATCATATGAAATCTTTAATTTGCTTGTTCATACAGTTTTGCTTTACCTATTGAACGGTGTCTCAACCCATAAGCTTTCAAACTTCTAGCCTTCCAACTGCCTTCCCCATGCTACTGGGCTGTGTGAGGCTTGGCTGCCTACTGGGATTCAGACACAACAGGGGGTTGAGAAAGTTTCAACCTGTACCTAACCTACATTTAGGAATAACACACTGAAAAAATACCGGCTGTGCAGTACTTACAGTATGCAACAGCCTCACCACAATAAGAGCAGTTTTTCCACCTCTCAAATAATTATCTTTCTACAGAATGTGAAACTATACTTACTGGTGATTCAATATCTTCCAGAAGTAATACTGAGCACCGTTCACACTTCAGAAGAGTCTGGGCCCGATGCATAATTTTCTTCACAATTTTCTCTATGTTAGTCTGCTCCTCAAAGAGGTCATTCACTACTTCCAGTAAAGCCTGTATAGAAGCACAGAAAACTGTTGTATTGGTTGTAGAATAAATAAGTCCATGCAGCATTGCAAAGGAGGCATCATCTCTGGGATTGATTTTAATATGAGTGATCCATTGAAATCTTCCTTCAAATAAACTTCTTAATGATTATGGCAACAAAATTGGAGTGGAGTTATCTGAAGAAAGAAAGAAGTATTTCTTAGCTCACAACTGGGCACAATCCAACTCTTTACAAACAATGGGAACCTTTCAAACTATTTCACTTTGTTCAAAAATGTAACAATGACTTTAATGCAATGCAGTATGGATTGTATTGCTTGATTTTCTATATTGAATTTGCTAGGACATTTAAACTCCATTTTGTTCTCTTATTACCCATTTTGCATGTTCAAAGCTGGAAAGAAAAGAAACCACATCAATAGTTCTATATTCCAATCGCAGTCTGATCCAGCCCTCACCACTAACAACACGTCTGTAAAATACAGTGCTTTAAAATGAAGGTTTTCTACTCTCATTTCATCAACTTTAAAAAAAATAGGCCATGTTCTTTCTTCCCATGGATCCAAAGAAGCTTGCTCTTTCCTTTATTCTCATTTGGGGCACTGACACTAAAGAATATCAATATAGGTAAGCATATAAACTGTAGTGGTCTTAGCTCTTCTAACACAGTGATCATCAGCAAAATGTTGGTCACGGTTGCTGGAAATTGCCACCATTAAGGTCTGGCTTGATCAGAAAGGCACAGTATGGGTTTCTCCAGCACTTGGTACTTGCTAACTGACTTCAGCCATGGACTAGGCAAAGTTAAACACCACCAGTAGGTCAGAAATACAATTATGTGCAAGCCACCACATAGTTGTCCTGCAGCCATGGTATTGGTTACGTTTTGCATGGCTGAAGCAGCAACAAGAAACAAAGAATTTGTATCTCTAACCCAATTTACAAGAATTTACTATTTTTCTAATGAAGAATGAGAATGTCCCTAACACTTTCCTGCTGAATATCTCCCTCAGAAGATTAAATGCTGACTCCTCAAAAGTCTGTATTGTTCCCTGCAGTCTGGAAATCTGCAGCAAAATTTAAGTCTTTGTGTAATCAAACAATAATTTTATTTGAACATCAAAAAACCAAAAATATAATTTCCTGTCATTGCAGAAAGGTGATTAAAAAAAAAGCCAACCATTATTAAAACCCCTTCAAAACTACCATTTTGTTTCTTAAAAAAAATAAAGACCTCTCTGACAAGGGACTGATGCGGGAGCTCGGCATTATTTTCAGTTCAGAGCCTCCTGTCCCAGTGCATGCATTGCACCTGTAATCATGAGTATGGATTCTATGCAGACACATGCTGTCAAAACCCTTCACGTACAGGGTTTTTTTTCGTGCTGAATTTATAAAGATATAGCTACATTATTTGCACATAAACTGAGTATTAAAAAGCCAGGATGGCAAAGACTTGAGATTAGTAGAATTTTATGAGAGCTTGAATCTCTGCAAAAGTAACACTCTCTCCTGCACCGTCTGTGCCACAAACACAGTTGTTTCAGCACAACAAAACATGGAACTGACATCAGGAAACAACAGCCACCACTACAGGCGTATTTCCCTCCCACACTCTCTGCTTGTAGTGATCTTTTGAAAATACAATTTTTGAAATAAAACATAGTTAAAACTGTCTGCTTATTAAACAGGTATACATAGCTGGAACCTGCAGGAACAAAAGACAAAAGTTTGATACTGGTCCATGATACATTTTGCACTTACCCTGCTTCTGTCATATTCCTTCCTTGAAGCTGCAAATAGCTGGGCATTGGATATGGCAATCCCACAGAATGGGAGGTACATCTGCATCACCTAGTATGGAAAGAAACTCACAGTCATTAAAACAACTGCAATTGTTTTTTGCAATTTCTTACTAGGAAAGAGTTCTAAACTTAGGGGACACATTGCAGGAAGGTCTCAGCTCACTCTTCTGCAGAGCACTAAACATAAAACAAAATTATCATGGGCAAGGCACATCAGATAGGTGGAAAGAGATCAAATGTCTAGGAAAAAACAAATACAGTTAAGTTCACAGGTCCCAGAAGTGAGGGTCCTCCATAATTTCTCTGGGAAACTGTGGATTCTCAACTCCATGAAATGCCTTCTAAAGACTACTTTAAATTACTGTAGACATTACAGCTTCCCTAGAAAAGCATTCTTTATTTCTCTGGACTGCTTTCTTTGTTCTGAGCTCAAGAAGCAATTGAGTCACATTTCTGTTGAGGAATTCTACATGTAGAGGATACAGATTTTGGAGAATACCAGCACAGTGGAACACAGGACATTGATCCTACACTATTAGTCAGAAAACTGATTGTCTTCTCAAAGAACTGAAAAAAATAGTATAAAGAACATGCTTGAAAAACTGGGTCTTAATGCATCATCATACATTAAAATAGACTGAAAAGGAGGGACTGGGAACAGAGTTTGTGGTGCCCAGGATGACTTTAGGCCAGCTGTGTGAAGTTAGTAAACTAGACCCGTCAAAGAGCTGAATACCTGTAGGAGTGTCACTTTCATAAGGATGACAATGCATCAAAGTTCAAACCCAGCATTTTTTAAGCCACATACTGGTAACAAGTCTGTAACATAGTGCCACTGCTGAGTGGTTCCCAGGCTTAGGTCTGAGACTTTTAGTAAATTTTACAGCTGCTGAATAGCCTTAACATTTGCAAAGTCAGGGGGAGTTGAGGCACTTTGCTGTTTGCAGAGCCAAAAGAACGCTGCAGCAGCTAACCTTTCTTCTCTTTGGTCTGTCTGTCTACTGTAAGAAATCCTGTCTGTGACAAATTTTGGCATTAAGAGAGTGGCATTTGTCTTTGAAATTCTACTTAATTAGAAAAATACTGCCAACCCAGAGAAGTGGGCTATTGAGACTATTTGAAGGAAGAACCCAGAAGAACAGAAACAGCAGCAACTGCTGTTATACTTTATCTGCCTTGAACACTCCACTGGTTACATACCTACTTAGTCTGTGTTTGAATAATGATGAACTTTTGGAAAGGACCTTCAAATCCTCTGTATTTTGTACCTTTGCAGCTGGCACTTTGTCACAGTAACTGCAGACTTTAAGGGTGCACACCTATACTGCTAATTTGCAAACACCCTACTTTCATCCTCTTCCCATCACGGTTGCCTCTAAAGGAAAATGACATATTTTGGACTCTACAAACACTCATCTTTTCGAAGAGGCAGTAATTAAAGTAGGCAACTATCACACCAGATCTACAGCACAGAGTACACAAAACAAAAAATAAAGTAAGATTGTAAAAATTGATGAGATGTTAATTTTTTAATGGTCAGAGTTTCTCTGAGAGAATTTTGCATATTTCAGTTCAGTTTTTATTTCCAAATGAATTTAAAAACCCTGTCTATATTTTCTTGTAATAGTTCTAAAAACCACAGCCAAGTAAGAGATCAGAGCAGAAAAAGTTGACAAAAATCTGACCTTTAGTGAAATTCTGAATATCATAATGAGACTGGATACATTTTTACTCAGTAAGTAAATACTAGTATTTATTGTCCCCACAATGGAATCTCTATTCCCAAAATTAATGCAGCCCTGTCACAATGGAAAGCACATGATAAGCTTGTGAATCTTCAGCCATCACAAAAACAGCTAGCAAAAATGTCTTTTTAGCAAGAAGAAAATACAACTTTGCAATATTGAAAACCACTGCTTTCTAAAGAAAAGGCGTTGGCACAATACAGAATTTCAAGGCGTTGGCACAATAAAGAAATTAACATCCATAAAGCACTCTTTTGTGGAATGTTAAAAGTCTGGAAAGCCACTAACACACATCATTCTTTTCACCACTCCAACTAATTGTGTAAGGTGCAGCGCAATTAAGAAAGACACCAAGTTGTTTAAGAAAATCAGGAGAAGAAATTAATAAATGCCAACAGTCATGAAAAAAAAAACAAGAAAAAACCCATCATGTAGAGAAGAATCACCCTGTGGTTTAATTATTCCTGTTAACCTGGGAAAAACTGACAGAACAAAAGTCTACTGTTTCTCCTCTTTTGTACTCTCCCGATGGTAAAAGTGACTTCTACCTAAACCACTTTTGGCAAATTCTGATCCAGCATCAAGTACACAAAGAATGAAGATATTTCTAATGGCAGCTAAATTTTAAATAAGACTTTTTAAACCAAAAGTGCTGAATTGAATAGAAAGAAGTTATTACATTTTGATTTCAGATTACAGATTTAAATCTGCAGTATTAAGACTATTTTACAAGCACCTCTAACATGTTTATGCTATGACTGTGGACACTCCATACAAATATGGAATAACGTAATATTCAACTCCTATCTGTCTAAGCTACATACTATAAGAAGCTGGTATTTTTATGCCAGATTCACACTTCAGGGATTTTCCCTCCACAGAGAATGTATAATGGTGAGGAAATGGCACATAATACATTGAGAGGGACACATCCTTTTCCACCTCCTTTTAAGTGGCAGATAACGAATTACTAATTTCCTGGTGCTCTGACATAAAACCTGGCCCAAATGTGGAGTATGCAACATGCTTCCATTACACCAACACACAAAGTATTCGTGTGAAACTCATGGAAAAACACGCAATATAACCTTCTGAAGTACAGAAAGTAATTTCCCTTTGTTAAACTGAAGGCTATTTAAAAAAATAGTTTTGAAGCAAAATGGAATATATCTGAAAGAAAATTTCCTTCCACATCTATTTTGAACTAATTAAAGTAAAAGGTTCTGTAGATTTATTAAACAAATTGATTTTCTAAGAAAGCAAATGGGCAGAACTAAAAAAAAAAACATAAACAGCTTTAACAGATGTGCCTCATTAAATTATTTTGTCTAATAGGATTAGTTGCAGTGATTCATCACAGTACTGTGTGACATCTTGACAAACACATCAGTAAGTATGTAATAGTACATTTTATAAAAGTGGTGTTTAGGCTGAGTAACAACTTAATGAATGTGCTGAGATGTTGAAAGAGACTAGTTTTTGTTGTTTTTTTAATGACAATTATAAGGCACTTGGATACAGCAACTTCAGGTTAACAAGATATATATTGTGAATTACATGAACATTCAGGGTCCAGGGAACTGGCCCAGTTTCTCATACTCAACCCTCCAATAAGTGTCGTTGGATAGCAACTACACTCACCTCACAAATTCACAGCAGCATACAAAAGCTAAAAAGCTGTGCTCACAAACTGTTCAATATTTTGTCAGGGCAGGAAGCCTATGAAATAAGTAGCAATGGGCACTTTCAATATCTCACTCTTTTCTTCTTTAAATTCTATTATTTCATTATTGTATGTTAGGAGTATTAAAACACAACTACCAAGGAAACAAACAGTATAATTACAAGAAGTTCTAGTGTTTAGTTATGTAACTACTTACATTTGCCGCTAGGTCTTGAAGATGACATATCTTTACTTCAAAACTACACCAGTAAGATTAAATGACTACCCTTACCATAGTTACTTTTGCCTTCCCACAGGATATATTCCCACTGCTTTGGTATCTCCACACATCTCCAAACTTGAATCCCCAAAGTTAGACCTTCAAATCCACAAAAAGAACTGAAGCAGAAGCTTGTTATTTGGAAGTATAAAGCATTTCCAGATTCTGCAATATTAACTACTAGAACAAGTAAGCTACAAACTGTGCTTGTTAGTGGATACTTCTTTTTATGGCATCAGTTCAGAAACACCAGTGCTCCCTCAGAATTTTAAAGGGCAATCTTCCATATGTCTCCTCTTCATAATCACAGTTTTACAGGCCAAAAGTTCCACACCTGGTTGTACAGTTGACTGGGCACATCAGCATCCGGACACCTACACTACAGCAGCACAATGTCTTGAGATGTGACACTCATTTTCCTTTCCTCTGGCTCATCACAGATGATGAGACATAGAATATGTAAATTAATAAAATGCTTTTTAGTGCTCCTCTGAACTGCTAAAAATGAGGGTTTCTTCTCATGATCTAGGTTTGGATTTCACAATCGCTTCACATGTGATACAAATCTTTTTATCTTCAGAAACAGGAAAGAGACCTCTGGCCGAGCTCTTTCTGACAATGCTTGTTGTCAAGAGATACCACCTTTCCCTTCATTGCACAGCCTGGGGATGAGTGTCTTTATGGACCCTGCAAAAGAAAAACCCCTGCTGGTTCCAGCTGCCAAAGAAGGCTATTTTCTAGAATTGTGTACCTCACAGGAAGCAAGTTTTGAAATTTTCCCTTTATGAGAGGAAGGTATTAAAGCAACAAAGTTGCATGTGTGCAGACCTGCAATGCAGAAAGTTATTAGCTAATGGTGAAAAACAGCCAGTGCTGCAATGGCAGCACACTGCAGAGGTAAAATGTGAGCTTCACGCTTGCTGGCTGGAAAGCAGCCCTGACTTCAGCTTCAGCAAATGCAGTGACATTTACCCTGCCTCCCCCGCATGCGGCTTTGCCCTCACTGAGCTTTCTCCGAGAGCACACGCTGCCATAACTATCCAGTATAATCTAACTCCTGGCTTCTGGCATACTCCAAGCACCCCCTGCCTGTGGTCAGAAAAAAAAACAATTCTGATGTCCGACAGAAGGAAGGCTCTCAGTAATGCTTGTGTACTCACTCTGGCACAAACTCCAGGTTAAGCTCTCAGCAAATGCCTGTCTGGTTCAGTTGTTTTCTTTAGCGGCCACAGGAGCCACTTCTCTTTACACAGCTTGCTTGGTGAGCCTGTGGGGAAAGGAGCTAGTACAGCCTTCCTAGAAAGAGAAAAAAAGTCCTTTCAAGGGAAATGTTTTTGCTCTAGTTTAAAGTGATAAATGTTTTGTGGACATACTTGAAACCAAATTGGGGAAACCAGCTGCCCTTTGAAAGCTTCCCTAATGTGCTCAAAATAGGTTCAGAGAATGAAATATTCTACTGAATTCTGAAAGCAATAAACCAAACTCAATTGCAAAATGGTTAAGCATAAGTGTTCATTTAAGTTCCATTACCTCCTGCCAACTGTGCAGGGTGTGGCTATCTACGCATCTGATAAAATCTAATTGTCATGAAAGTTTGCAGTTCTCTGAGATATTTCCCTAAATTATTTTTCTGCCTCAGGCATGGAAAGACAAATTGGTTGGTAGAGACAGTCCATGAACTGTGGGCACCCAAATAGGGCACATAGCTTCTGCTTGTATCAGTGATCCTGCAGAAGCGCCTGGGCCACTCTTCTATTTTTTTTAGTTTCTATTTGCATGTGGTTATTTATGCAGTACCATAAAAATGCGCTAATGCTTGCAAACATACAGCAGCATCTCTGCCCTATAAAGCTCACTATCTAACTCCGGAAGCTTTTGGTGTCTGTAAACAGCCTGAAAAGGAGCACGGGAGCAATCCTTCAGCACTGACTCTGTACTCGCCTGCCTCATAGAATTACTGGCACACATTCAAACTAGATAACTGCGTCACCAGACAGATTACAAAACATGTCTCGGGCAGAAGCAGGCTTATTACAGTTTTAAAACCTGACTCCTATGTAGGTCACTGTCCTCACAAGCCGTGGCACTGGGAGACTGGCATGCAGGACCAAGGGGCAGGAAAGGATGGGAGTGCAGTATAAATGTGCTCCACCTCTGACCTTTCTGCAGGCCCCATCATTGCCCTCTAATGGCTCAACACAACCTCATCTTCTCTCTCTTCTACTACGTACCCAAGATGTTTACACTGAGAAAACAAATGAACACATTGAACTTGATTTACAATAATACACTTGTAAAACTGTTTATACAGTCAGAACACATCTATTAATCTTATTTTTTTCTGGCAGGTATCTGAGCATTTCTTGCCCAGTCTCTTTACAGCTAAATATTATCAATACCTCCCCTCACTAGCAGGGGGTGAAGCTCAAAAATGTAAACAAGCCATGCTGAATTATGCTGTCAAACAAAAACATTGGAAGTGGCTATTAAACCTATTTTTAACAATATTTGGTAAGACATAAACTTTTTAACATTGCATTAAATTTAGCATTCAGTATAAAGTGAAAAGGAGAATAATTGTACTGTAAATTTCCTTACAGCACCTCATTTTAAATGCTGTTGCTCCAAATGAATCTGAAATATGAAAGCATTTCAGCTAAAGACTAGAAAGCCAAAAATAATTTAAATATATGGCTGCTATTCTAGGATCCAGTCATCTGATCTTCTACATGCAAAACCCAGCTATTTTCACTGGAAATGTCTCCATATTTTACACAAACCTGAATCAGTGATGCCCACTAATAAGCCCCATCCCAGCAAACACTTCAAACTGCCACTCAGTTACTCAACATGTGATATTAAGCCAGGATTTCCAGCAGGGAAAATGAGGACAAGAGGAGGAAAAAAGTTACACAAGGAACATCAGTGGTTCTATTAAAATCAGATGTGCATGGACTGAAAAGCAGCAGAGACAGCAGACAAGGAGCATTCCCATGCTAGTGTAAGCACCTGTAAGGCCAGTGCCTGGTAGCAGCACTTAGCCCCAGGGCTTCAGTAAATGCACATCAAGCTTAAAAGCAAGGCAAACTCAGCTTGCAGGGAGCCCAACGGAGAGCTGCAGTCACAGTAGTGTGATTAAACCAGTGAACCAACACGTTTCTGTATTATAAACACACTGACAGCCACAGAGACTCCTCACTGCAAGGGTTACTGAGGTCTCTCAGATCTGGATGGTGGAGGTATGGGCTGTCTGTGGGACCACCTGCAGCTGGAAGGCCATTAAATCAACCCGTGTTATAAATTATGTTTCTTTATCAACTCTAGTGTTTCCATCCATTGGACATTGGCAGGGCTTTGTAGCACAATCTTACTGAGAAATGCTAAGAAGCATTTATTAGTTCATCTGAAATAACACGGGTAAAAAATACCACAAAAGGTCATGAATCCTCAACACCATAGCTCCTACCTATGAATAAACCTCCTCTCCTCCAAAGGATGAACATCAGTTGTATTTGAAACATCCAAATTATCACTTAAAAAAAAAAGAAAATAAAAAAGAAAATGTCAAGCTGTAATGATTCACAGAGGATGTTTTACCTGTGTAATGCTTTCCAGAGAGAGCAAGAGGGACTCTAACTGCCTGGCTGCTCTGCCCTGCCGTGTTTGAAGAGGAGTCACTAGAGGCCAGCCCCAGGCACAGGAGCCTGCAGCACTTATGTAAGGCAGGCAGTTCTGCAGTGCCCAGATCTCAGTGTCTCAAAGCACTTTGGCAGACCATGAACAAAGTTTTACAGCAGCAATGCCATGTCGTAATTTTTATCTAGAGACAGCAAAACTAAGCCAAAGAAAAATTAATGGATTTACCTGAGGGGAGGAAAAAGGTCACAAAGAAAGATTTTGTCAAAATTTTGGAAAGGTTCCTGGCTCCCGTTATGATTGAATCAGTGGAACCAGCCAGTTCAAAGACATTGTTGTAAAAGCTTTATAAATGTCACTGCATGAGATGGGAAGATCTTGGTCTTGCCAAAGTGAGAGCTGTGAAGACTTACTATCAATGCTAAAAATAGGAATTGCAGATCAGAACTTTAAATTGGCATGGGAGAATTAATAACTATCACCTCAAAGTTGAGCTTTCTTACAACACAATTGCAGACTTTGGTCTTACCATTTCAAATTGCACTCATCTGACCTCTGGCAGACAAAATATATAATAATTGACCATGCTAATTGAATGGCATTGAAACCAAGAGATGAATTCCATATGCATCCATACAATGCAAATGTCATCTTCAAGTCACAATTCTACTTACAACTCAGTTACCAACTTCCAATTCTTGTTCACTATGAGAAACAGATTTATTCATTTATTTCCTGCTGCAGACGGTAAGTATTAGAGTACACAAACCAAAACCTACTTCTACTAATTCTTGACTTAGCCATAAATGAATGAAGATGGCTTCCTTCACTTTTTGTATGAATTAAAATCTTCTCTTTAGAGCCACAGTGCAGGCACCAGACCAGAATCACAAACTGGCTGAGACTGGCTTTGGAAGTCACCTGGTCCAACCTTCTGTGCTCCAGCAGGACCACCTAAATCTGTTTGCTTAGAACTGTGTCTAGACAGCTTTTGAATGTCTCCACAGATGATAACTTCACAACCTCTCTGAGCAACTTGTTGGTCTCTCTCACAGTAAAAAAGTATTTCCTGATGTTCAGACAGAGTTTCTTGTGTTTAAGTGAGTGTCCACTGCCTCTTGTTCTGTCACTGGGCCCCACTGAAAAGAGCTATCTTTGTATCCTACCATCCCCTATTTATACACAGTGCTGAGGTCCCCCCATGAGCATTCTCTTCTTTGCTAAACAGTCCCAGCTGCCTAAACCTTTCCTCATAGGGGAGATGCTTCAGTTCCTTAATCCTCTTTCTGTACCTTTACTGGACTCTGTCCAGTACATCCATGGACATACTTGTACTGGGAAGCCCAAAACTAGACACGTTGTTGAGAGTCATACGTGAAACCTAATCCTGCTGTTGCATGAATACTGTGTGCAGTTTAACAAAGAAAAAATTTAGCTCATTTATATATTACAGTCTGCACTGAGATCCCAGTGATACTAATAAGGTTTTATTGCAGTTCTTCTCTCACATACTTCAAGAAGTGTTTTGTGATTTTTGAAGAAGAAATTACTTGAATGGTAGCCTTTTTTTCATATTGGACTTTTTTAAGAGAGAATGTTTCTGGCAGAACTTACTGCAAAAGCCTGATCCTTTGCCATGCTGAGCTCCTCTTTCAGCAAGGTGGGCATTTTTGCCTGACTAAAGCCAATGTCAGCAAAATCCTTCCTGCTTTCCTGCTGAAACTCCAACTGGAACACAAAAGCCTGAATCTAACACATTAACCAACCAGGTTACATTGTGCCTGGTGTGAATAACTTCGGCTCACCCAACTTCTCACTGTTTACAGCATCAGTTCCAGGGGGAGGGAAAGGGTTGGTTCTGTTCAACTGAAAAAAAGAAAAAGTAAAGCAAGTTTTCCTAAGTAAAATGCATAATCTGGTGACAGCTTAAAAGAAAGCCAGGTACTCAAGACACCAAATGTATTCCCTTACTTTACGGCTTGTCAAACAAAGCACCTCTAGTGTTTCTTAGGCTACAAAAACTTTAGCCTCAAACAGAAAAAATCTTCAACTAAGTGGAAATATCGAACAAAGGACAACAAATAGCATAAGTAACCCTTCCTTTCATCACATCATTTTATATCTCTGCCAGGATGCATCTGTACTTTGACCCTTCCTTCCATAATACATAGAAGCATCACAACACAACAAAATCACATCATAGTTTTTACATATATCCTTACATTATTTTGTTCAGTTTCTCCTCAGCATTGGGAATTTTGCCAGAGGTGTTCTACATTTGCCTATTTTGAATTTGTGTATATTTAGTGACTAGTATTGTACTGAATGTCATGGCATTTCACACTGGTGACACTTGTCTTCATATATTTCTACAGAAAGTCACTCTTACTCTTTCCCACTTTTTAAGATGAAAAATAATGGAAACAAATTCAGTGTATTTTCAACGTATCATTTTTACTTATACATTTTTTCTTAGAAATGCAATGTTTCTGCAAAAGCACAGAATCTTATTGTAGCAGAATTGATTATACAACAGGACGTACTCGACATTGTTATTTGCATCTGATTATACCAATTAGGTAATCTGAATTAGTGTCTATTGTAGCATTTCCAGACCTGATTAAAGACACTTCTAACATATATTGTAATTTGTACCCATTACATTGTGATAATGTTTCACATGAGGAAGTAGGGGAATAAACCCTACAATAATTTGTCTTTAAGAAAACATCTCAAATCCTCATGTTGAGTTCATATCTGAGGAAAAAAAAAAAGCAGTGTATAGTAATAATATTTTCAGAACAGTTACTATGTAAAGTGACAGAGAATTTGCTGGAATGAAATGTATCTATAAATCTAGACAGTCATTCTAAGTGGTTTTGAGGTTGGCAACTACTAAATTGGTGACAAATGAAAAGTAACCTGATTCCAAGACAACAGGAATCCTCTAAACCTCTAAAACTACAAGAAAGAAGAAAAAGGCCAATTTTTATTAGTTTCGAATGAAATGAGACTTTGAAAGACCATCACAAAGTACAAAAAAATTTCCTTAACTGCTTTCTTAATAAAACTATTTACAGAAGAGTGTGTTGAACAATTAGATACTAGCTCTCCTTCATTATGAGCACAGTTTAAAGAAACAGCAGCAGAAAAGTAGCTGAGCCAAATAGGGCTCTGATCTACATCACTTGTAGTTATACCTCTGACATCTTAATTTGAATTTACATAGCTGTAATTTGCAGAATTTTGTTGTCTTTAAAAATGTGGAAAGGCAGTTGATGCCTCAGGCCATTTTTAATCAGCTCTGACTATATCAATTTCACAGAAGGCAGACCAATGTTAAATTTTTTTCACCCTTTCCTGGCAGATGTCAGTCAGAAAAAGCCGAGCATAAATATTTACAGAATTTCTGTGGAACCAGATAATTTGCAATACAGCCTGAATGGTTTGACATTCACTGCTTTTTCTATAATGCTATTCTACGTCTACCAGAATGTCCAAGTATAATATTTTAGTGTTCAGTCCATGCACAAGAATGTGCCAATAGAAAAAGGAAAGGAGGTGATCATCTCTGCAGAGAATTTTGAATCCTAACCATAATTTCAATGACAATAAGCAAGAAAAACATATGGTACCTTTTGGTAAAACCTAACCCCAAAATTTTAGAGAAAGTAATCCAAACTTGAGCTTCAATTTTCTCTCTTTACTTAACTGCAAAAATTGGAAAAAGAAGACATATGGCAAAAAAGATTGTCCAACAAATAGTAAAATGTGCAACTTACGAAGATAAACGATGACTCAATCTGCAGTATTGAAAACATACCAGTTCTAGGATGCAAATGTGCTTCCATATAAAAAAAGAATTCACTTACTTCTGTCTTTAATATTTAGTTATAAAAATAACTTGGATCCTGTTTGAAAATTCAGTTGTTTTGCTGAGAACCCTCACCTGGCATCAGGACTCAGGTATCCCCTTTCCTTAAGTTAAGGAAATTTATCCTATTTGAAACTATAAATTTTGCCAGACCAGTTAAAACTAAATCAGACATATTCTTGAACTAAAAACTCCTTTTTTTTCTTTCCTTGGAATTCTCTAAAAAACCAGCACCTTGTCCTAAGTGCTATTTTGGTACTTGTTGATTTCTTCATTACACCCTCCGTTAACTCTGCAACCAGGGAGGTCAATATCATTAACTGTTTCCAGTTTCAGCTCATGAAATTTTAAAAAGAAAATCAAATAATAATTTGGACAGTTCCTTAATTCCTTAGAACTTACAAGTATGCATTCTGAAATGACTTTCAGAAAGCAGCTTTGACAAACATTTGTGTATGTTAATTGAAATAATGATAATTAACTCAGACAGTAAATTAGTGACTTACAAAACTGCCTTCTGAGCATGACTGATCAACAAGGTACTGCAAAAGCACTGGATTCCGTATTACTGCACCTTTGAGTTTTAAGTCTGGGTGGGCTTCAGCATCCTGACTTGAAAAATTTATTTTCTGTGCTGCAGCCTTCAAGGGGCTGATGAAAGTGTGTGGGCTGCTTTGGACATGAGCCATGCTTTTTCCACACATCATTGTGTCTCCTGCACTAATGACTCACACCTGCACATGCTGCTATATGATTTCTAGACAAAGTTATTTATAAACTGGAACAGCAGTGCCGAATTCTGGTGGTGTGACTATAGCAGTCATTATTTACCTAAAGCACTTGTCTGTGAAGCACAGACAATCTGGGGACACTGAGTTCGCTCGCCTTTGAGGAGCCATGAAAACTGGATGCAACTTCTTCCTGATAAAACCCACACTGCAGTTTTATTTTGCAGACTTCTATGGATTTAACACGCTGCTTTTTACATGGCTGCAAGATAAACATAAGCCCAGGCTTCCAAGGTCAGACACACACAGGAAAAAAACCATCCTATCTTCTCTTACAGCAGCTACTGGAATTACTTCCTATAGGGGTTTTTTATACTTGGAGACCTGCATGTTGCAGACATTGGAAAAAAAAAAGAAAAAAAGGTATTTTATTCAAGCAAAAATACTGTTGCCCCAAGCTTATGATTAGTCTTGCCTGCAGTGTCTCACTCACTGGTCCAGAAAAATATTTAAACCTTCACATTACAGTCTCTACCTTGAAACATGTTTCTCCAGTGCTCAGGCTTTTGCTAGCTATGATTGTACAAGCATCAGCATTTGGTGGCAATTGCGTATCTCTTTTTCCTTCTTCTGCAAGTGGCCGTGAAGTGTTTTTACTACAGCTTCAGATGGGGCCATTTGTCCTCCTTTCTTTCTTTGGGGTAACTTGGTGAAGAGCACAGAAAAAGAACAGTTCAGAACAACTGCCTAAATGACCTCTCAGTGAAAAGTGCATTACGAAACATACAATAGATTACATCCTCAGAGGGCTAAAACAGTCATCTGCTGCTGTGTAAATTTTCAAATATGTTAATCTTACATGTAGTAAGCGCATAGCATTCTGCCCCTTAATACTGAAAATCATACAGTGTTTTGAATCTCAGATTGAAGTGACTGTGTATCTAAACAAAGCTCTGTTTAAATGAAAGAAAACCCAAACCAAAACAACAAACTAAGCCTTTATGCAGAGAATCAGGTATATAAGCAAGCCTGTTCCAGTTACTTACAGACATGCATTTTGCTTCCAGCCACACAAGGTTCTTCCACACATATACTTAGGTACAGTTCTCACTGTGTGCCTCAGAAGAAAAACTGTAAGGTATTAATATTAATATGGCTGTTGAACTGCACACTGGAGAGCATTTGATTTCAGGTAGCTGAGTTGTGTTCAGAAATCAATATGCTGCTGTCTTCCTTGGTGAAAATTTACTGATGTTAAGGGTTTGCTTCTGCCTACGTTATTAGCAGTTCAATACAGAGTCAAATTATTTTAAACTTCTACAGATCACTTAGCAAAAAAAGGCTTCGCCTCCAGTTGAGTAATATCATAGTTAATTAGCCTTTAAGTAGTATAATAGTTAATTTAGATTGATTCTATAGTACCAGGGGTTAAAATACGTCACAAACTGAGTACGGATATTTTGTCTTTAAGCTATAGAAATAATAGGAAAACAAGGAAAGGAATAGGAAAACAAGGAAAGAAATAGGAAAACAAGGTTTCCTTCCATGATACAGGCTATCCTCCCCTCAAAGATATTTTACCAAAAAGTGCAAGAATAGAATAGTGTTCTTTGATTTGATTAGAGTTTGAGTAGGCTTGCTCTTTTTTTGTCTCCATAATTTTGGACTGCACAGGCTGACATTAAGCAAGCAATGAATACTCACCAAGGCAAGGCTGACTGATCAGGGAAGTGCCCTGGGTCATACACCCCTGCTTCTTACAGCTGAGTAGAAGTACAACAAAAAAATTCAAATTCAGCTCACTGAACATCTGTCCACATTTGCTCTCCTTCTGCTTTTACTCCTTTTCCATGAGTTTAAATATTTTTCCAATGCCCAGTGTTTCTTATCTGCTTAAGAAACTATCATTTTTAGTTTAGATTATCTTTTAATATGCGTTCAATCTTGTTGCAGTTCTAACACCCACTCATTTTCCCATCTTTTCTGTCATTTTTAGTTTATTCTCTTCTCAAAATTAGTATTTCCAACTTTGTCTCTGCATATGAAGCAACTAATTTATGGAATAATTCTCAAAATAAAAAAATGCCTTTAATTCATTAGATATGTTGGGGGTTTTTTAATAGTAACAAATTCACTACTTTCATGAGGAAGGTATTTTCTTTACTCAGGGAACTAGAACATGAATGAAGGAACTAGTACATGTACCAAGAATAAATGGGTGAATTCTGCAGGCCTGCCTGTCAAGTGTCCTGAAATACTATATAGTCACATAAATGGGATTTGTTCTTGCTACTTTTCCATGACACTTTTTTTACCAGTACCTATGTCACAGTAAATTTTATGATTTTTTTTAGAAACTGAATTCAGAGTATAAACTGATTTCACTGAAAAAGACCAATAGATGGTGCAGTACTATCAAATCCAAAGAATCAAAGAGCTCTATATCGTTATACAAATTGCCTGAGGCATTTTATAAATAAAGAGCTTGCTGCAAAGACTTTATCGATTCTGAAAACAGAATGTTTTTAATCTGTAACTGTAAATCTGATTTCATATGCTGGAAAGGAAACCAAGAACAAAACCAACATAACAAAGAGCCCTAGAAAAAAACCCAGTGAAATGATCTACTCAACAATTACACAGAGGTCTTATTTCCTTAAACCAAATTCAACAATTCACTTTTTCTCATGATAGCTGCACTTATGCTGCCTTCAATGTCACCATCTCACTTGGAATATAATCAGCATACAATTTTTTTCTCTCTTGTAAATGGAAGAGAAGATTAGGTCCAGGAGCCAGGACACAGAAGTGAACTGTCAGAGTATTGTGGTTTCTTTCTCAGCTGTGCCAGAGACCTGGAGGGTTACTACAAGCCATTGCTTCTAAATGAACATCAGGAGAACATTTCAAAGTACCATGAAATTACCAAAAAAGTACAAAGAACAAACTGTTTTCATTTCCTAAGCAATCTTCATTGAAAACCAGATATTTTCCTCTGCTCCCATATCACTATGAACATTTAAGTTCTTCACAAACAAATCTGTCTGTAAGAACAGTGCGTTTTTCCTGTTCCTCATGCAGCTCTTTCCTTTCTCCCAGTTTCTCTGTACTGAGGAACAGCCAAGGCACTGCACAAACATTACTTGTTTTCTGTGTTAGTTACCAGTGTGGGTCACAGACTCTGACTGCAGAGGTGCCAGACCTTCTCCTTGTCCTGCAGCTGAGAAAGCACATCAATACTTCCCTTCTCTGGTGCTCTGAGTAGCAGTGACACTGCTCCTAGGTCTCCTTGGGAAGAGATGTCTCTGTAAAGTTATACTATGTTCAGATGCCAGCAGCTGAGAAATTAAGTGCCATAAAGTCACAGGAAACTAAAATGATGAATTTCTGTACCAGAATGTGGCAGTGTCCAGTCCAATATGTGGACAAGCGTACTGAAAACCAAGACTTTCCCAGTCATCCTGCAGACATGTGATTTACATGGTCACAAATGTTACACTTTCTACCATAACTAAACAGGCTCATTACCCATAGCTGTATTAGAGCTACCAGACTGACTGTAATAAATACACAAATACCCATGAAGCTTCATTTTGAATATAAAAATCAATTTCCCGATGATAGGTTCAGCACCCTTTTACATTCTTAAAAAAAAAAACACCTAAGGTGCACTTGAATTTATAAGTAATTTGTATTTATGAAAAAAAAATTTCCCTCCCACACTATGTAAAGGCAGACAATGGCAATGCATTAACAAAATCAGTAGCAAACTGGTACTTTTCATGTTCCCATAAGTGCAGAAGAAACGTCAAAGGTAGCAACCAGTCATTTTATACTTTATGGATTTCTGAAGACAAAAGTCAAGTCACTAATGGCTACCACAAAAACTTCTGCAAATTCTAGAAGTGCGTGGGGAAACTTCAAACACATGAGTTGGGATTGAACTTGTTTCATTGAGGAGATATTTCTGATCTGGAGGAAATTAAACAGGTACAGATTTAATATATCTTGATAGAAATACTGAATTTTACACACTGATTTAGGCTCATTTACACACTTTTTTAGGCCCATTTACTACAATTGTGACTGCAAGTTGGTGTCATTAAAAGGAGAGCTAGACTAAAGAAATAGATATTGCCTTGAAACAATGTTATTTTATATAAGGAATGTATTAAGTCTCATGCCATGTTGAACCAAGAAGAAAATAATCAGGAGCATGTTTTCTGCTCCAAGTGCTAACACTCTTTGACTTAGCCTTCAGACAAACCTTCTTCTCATCTTACTCAGGGCTCTCCCTTTTATAAGCCCACAAACCTCTCTTATTTCTGCATATACAGGCACATACCACAGAAGATTCTCTGTTTTGTGCTGTGACGAGCACATGTCAGTTTGGGGACATCCATTGGCTTGAGCCTTATACTCCATAAAGGAGCTTAATTGCTTCACATAGCTATCAACAAATGAAGAGCCCAGTGATTAAAGCTACTGACTTTAAGATTTAGCCCAACACTTGAAATGATAACATGCATATTAATAATGCACTTTCTATTCCATGGAGCAATGTGAAATGAAGAACACTTTCTTACCATGTCCAGTTCTGGGTGCCTCAGTACAAGAGAGGCATGGAAATCCTGGAGCAGGTCCAGTGGAGGGCTACAAAGATGATTAGGAGACTAGAGCATCTCTCTTACAAGAAAAGGCTGAAGGAGCTGTGCCTGTTCAGCCTCAAGTAGAGACAGCTGAGAGGGGACCTCAGCAGTGTCTATGATTATCTGAAGGTAGGTTATCAAGAGCCATGCTCTTCTCAGTGGTGCCAGTAACAGGACAAAATGCAGTGGGCAGAAAACTGATGCATAGAAGCTCCACGTGAATATGAGGAAGAATTCCTTTACTATGTAGCCTTTTGAACATGCAGAAGTTGTTATAAAACCAAAAGACTTTATGGAATGACCTTTTCTGACACCACCAAACACTTGTTCAGTGTTTGAACGAGAAGTGACATATAATGAGTTCCACCAAAGTGCAAATCTGTTGAGACTCTTACCTCTGTCACAGGTGCTTCCGTCTGCACAAGGTGTAAGAAAAGAGATGCAAGCAAAAGGATAGCAACAGAATAAAAAGGAATATGCTGAAGGAAGACAACACTGGGGTACACTGCTTATTAGAAAAATGATGATGCAGCTGTTGAAGCAGGAGAAGAAAAATAAAAGAGCTGTAGAATGAGCCATAAACTATCAAGAATGACAAAGATCTGAAGATGCAATTAAAAGAAAAGAATATATTTTTTAACCACATGAACCATGTTGGGCTTCTCATAGTACTCAAGCTGTGTTTATCCCAGCTCACAGCCAAGTGTCAAGCATTCCTTTCCAGAACTTTAGTGTGCAATAGCTTGACAAAGAAAATATTTTCAAAAACAGTTTGAGAAAAGGAATATTTTGAATGCACTAAAAGAAAAACAGCAAAAATCAAAGGAGCTTTTTTCTTGAGGGAAAAAACCATACAACTTAAACATCTAAGATGTGATAAAGCTATCTAATCGAAAAAATATTGTTGGAAAACGTTCAGTAATTTTCAGCATCTAACCAAAGAAAAGGTTGTTCAATTTTTAACAATTGGTGATACTGTTAGACTGAAGCACCAACACATGCAGAGACACTGGGTAACTTTATGGACAAATAGGGAAGCAGCTATTGAGCACAAGCCATTTCTTGGATCAGGTAGCCATAAGACTTTTTTTAAGTGAAGATACCTGAAGTACACTTAAAGTCTCTTCATCTTGTCAACTTCAGAAGAACACTAAACAGTGCAAGGCAAATAAGGTCTGAAGCTACACAACAAAGCCAGGGGCGGAGCAATAGCAAACACTACTCAGTATTTAAGGCAGATATGAGAAGCCTCTCCTAGGCGGGTGTTAGAAGCAGACGTGCAAGTAAGTGAAGTTAGGTTCAGCAGGGTTTAAAGGCAGTACAAAGGGATTGGGAAACTCGAGGCGGCGGCTGGCGCCGTGGTGCCTGGCATCCACTTGATGGCACTGTGAGCAGGCGGCGCGGCTCGCAGCAGGGACAGCGCCGGGCGCTCCCATCGCCCCCAAGGGAAACGCGGCTTTGGCGCGGAGAGCTGCCAGCCGTGTAGCCTGCCCAGCCTAAAGGTGCCCTGCACTCGTCGGGAGTAAATGTCCATCCCGAAGCGCAGAAGTACCAGAAGGATGGATAACTTGATTTATATTTAACACTTAAAAAGCATGCTGCCGCGCTGAATATGTACAAACTATAGCAGAAACATGAAGCTATGGGAGAGTCACCACTTGTCTTTGGGAGCCCCTATTCCAGCTATGCGTGCTCACTTAAGTTTGCAGTACCTCACCACCAAGGAAGAATGCAGGCCACTAGAGGGGGTGAGACCCTTTTCTGGTAGCACACGAGTGCGAGCCTCAAGCTCAGGGCTGCAGGATGCTCTCCGTCACTTGTCTCTCTGTCCTCAGCCTGGGTCTGCCACAGCTTTTCACTCCCTCAGCCCTGTCCTTTCCTGCCTCCACTTCTCCTCTCCCCAGGTTGCAAAAACCTGCCTTAAAGAGATAATAGTTTCTCTATCCCTACATGTGCTTCTTTAACAGAAGAATGTGCTTTAACAGAATCTACATGTGCTATTTAACAGTCAGCCCATTGCCTTTTTTTGGGGTTCTTTTCTGTTACAAATGAAAGTGATAAGGTATCAGCATGCAGCTCTGGTTACTGCAACAGTACGAATCACAAGACCACAGATATGAGTATCAATTGTGGTCCTACTGCCCGACTAACAGGAAAATTATAACCATGCCATTAGGCATGGCAGCAGATACTCGTAGCAGCAGTAGCTGCTGCAGAGACCTCTGTCCTCCAAGAACAGCAGAATCAATTCACAAGATTAAAATACTGAGAGAAAAGGAAATGCAAAATAATTCCATTAAAGAAAAAAAACAACACAGTTCTGCTGCTGTAACTCTGCCATTGAAAAAGATGCATCCAGATACACAATGTTCTGGTTATTGTTCCTGATAGTCACTTTCATAGCTTTCACAATCATATTCATATGAAGTCTCACTGTCTGATTAACTTCACATCAGAAGTACAGCAAATATGCCAAAAAAGCAGGTTCTGTTTAAAAATATTCATGAGATACTGTTTTAACGGTTAGATATTTCCTGCTTCAACATCACATTCTACTACAAGCATCTAACATTTAATCTTTTTATATAAGCAAAAATAGATCTTAGTATCTGACTTGACATATCTATTCTAATAAAATCCACAAAACTGACAGCAGATGCAAAACAGAAGGCCATGCATATTATAATAAAATTAAATTAGGATCAATTCTGATTATTCATCTCTTGTTCAGTTTTCATTAAAAGGAGAAGTCTAAGTACCTGACGAAACAATAATTGAACTATTTTGTTTTAATATTCAGGACATACTACTTAGGTATGACATCAGTGAGGAACACAATCACTGAGTAGTTACTCAGTGGAACTTATTTTCATATTAATTTTCTTGAATTCTCCTTATACAAGGGACACAGAGGCTTATCAAATAAGTTTCTCACCATTCCTTCTCTGCAAATGGAACTTATCTTTTAAATATCAATTTTAATTTTTAAAGAATATGTTAAAAGCTGTAATAGGTTGAGGGGAAAAAAGCCCCTACCAAGCAACATCCCCTACCTCTTTATTCTTCCAAAAGTAAGCATTAATGCAACAACTTCAACCTGATAGCTGAACACATGAAATGCTCAAACTCATTCATATAGGCTTTTATTGTGGCTTTTCATATCTCAGTGGAATGGCCCCTGCTTCCTATGTATGGTGATTTCCCACAACCCACTTCAGAAAAATAAAATGCTTTCCATTTCTATATGAACTGCTTAGTCTGCCAGCAGCGACTGAGTTCATCACCCAGTGGTCAGGTTTTGTCAGATATTCATGAAATCATACAAAACCACTTATCTCTCCACTTCTAAGGCAAACTGCAGTCTCTACATTACATGTTTTTCCAAAACTTTGGTTAACTGCAATATCTTCTTGTTTTAATTTGTTAGTGAGAAGCTTCTTGTTGATCTGCTGGTTTAACACTTCTGCAGGCAGACTTCAGCTTTTGTAAGTCATCCACATCTTCCCTGCTCTAATTTTACCAACTTCCTGAAGTGCAGAATTATTTGATATTGTTTAGGAGACTAGAGATCAGAGCTTACCCTTGAAACAGCTGTGTTATAGAGGTGACATTTCAGCTGCTGTGCATGTGTAGTAGGGTAGTAAAAAACTTTGCCACCACTGGGAATCAAAATTTCTGGACATTCAGGACTAAATGACTTCAGGATTCATTTACACATTGAGTTGAAGAAACTATCCTGAAACCCTAGGCTAGAGCAGATTACCAACCTTTGTGATTCAAGCACGGAAGGAAGCACCTCGGCCGCGCTAACCATATTTTCTATTTTGTGTGACAGAAGAAGAAAAGTCAGATTGTGTTTATGGTAACATGTCTTGGCGAGCTTCCTCCTTTCAAAGCCTTCTCTGCTTAGTGGGGAGTAGTACCATATTCACTGCCATTCTGCTTAGCAGGGCAAGTCTGCAGGGCTGCTCCAGCTCAGACCACAACATGTGGCCCCAGTGTCCTACAAGATATCCCACTGACACCTCACCACATGGCAGCTAGGACATCCTCAGCTCTTGAATCTCCACAAGTCCATCACTGCTTGGCACCCAACAGCACAGCCCTACACACTGGGCCTCCTCCAGTACAGCTGAGGGCATTTCCATTCACTTCCCAGTTTAAAACCATGCCATGACACTGTAGAGCTATTACCAATGAACTTTCTTAGTAACCACAACGACACCAGCATTGCAGAATGTTAGTCTGTTTTTATACACCAAAAGCTGTTTCTTAAAAAAACCCACCCAAAACTAAACCACCAAAACCAAAAAAAGCAGAAAGGAGAAAAAAACAATGTTTTTTTTTTACCCATTCTACCACACAGACAGCAAGTTGTCAGCAAATTAATACCAAGGCTAAATTTGTGTCAAGTTTAGTCCAAAGACTGTAGCCTTAACAGCTGCCAGTATAAATATTGTTTAACTAAAAATGTATGTGGATAATTATTCTAAGTAATAAGATTTCCCACAGACCAAATTAATAATTAAGAGTCCTACTCACAGCTTTCATGAAGCATTGTTAAATGAAGTATTCTTCCTGATGCCTCTGCCTCTGCCACTATGCTGTTCGCAGGAAATGTTCTTTTAAATACAGTTGGATAAACCTGTTGAGGGTTACCTAAAGTGCACTGCATAATTTCCTGCCTGAAATTTCTGACCACCATTCACTATTATGAACAATGTGGCTCAATTCTCTTACAGCTCCAACAACATTCCAGCTATAAAAATCATCATAATATTGTTTTAACCTTAGTTTAGTGCTTTCCAGTTATGCAAGAGATGCAAAATCATTATCATTACTTGGTTAAACTACTTTAGCTCTCATAATTTCAGTCAGCTCAAGTCTAGAACATGTAATTTGGCTGCACAGTAACTGTTAATCTTGTTGACTAATTTTCAATGGTAACCCAACATGTTTTTGATGCTTTGTTGTAGGTTGTTGTTTTTTTTTAATTAAAACCCACAGCGATTCAGAGAAATCTGGAATCTTTCATAAGAACAGAAACATTTTTTGCTAGAATTAACAATGAGCAAAATGAACTAGTCGGTGACGTGATGAGCAAAACTTTTTTTCATGGTAATGCAGTGACACCAAGATGACAACAGAAGCAGTGCCCAGGGTTTCAAAAACAGTTCTGGGCATAACTAAGGGGTAGTTTTGAAACACCACAAAAAGTGCAGTTGTTGGTTTTTCAGGCTTGAGGGTACAAAACATTGGTTCAAATATCTTCTACTTCTCCAGACCAAGTACCAACTGTCAGAGCAGCATAGAGGCACTGACCAAGGGCTCTGGGGAGCAGGCACCCCTCCTGCCAAAGCAGACAGATGACTGCAGAAAAAACTGCTGCACAAGGGGGGAACTGCTGAAGATTTTTAGGGCAAAACAACTGGGATAAAAATGAATAGGGAATGACTTTTCACTGTGTTCACTAAAAGCAAAACGAGAAGGAATAACATGAAATTAATTAAAGTCACATGGCAGTTCTTCACACAATGTGCAGGATGTTGTGAAAGTTATAAGCTTGTGTTGCTTCAAGAAATGCTTGAATAAATTCCTTAGCAGAAAATCCCTGGGGTGGTATTAAATACACAAATACCATGTCTGGCCTGAGCTGCAAATAACTGTACACTGGTGGGCTGTATGAGAGAAATACCATCCCATGCTTGCCTCACTCCAGGCATTTGCTTTCAGCTGCTGACAGAGAAGGGTCCTATGAAAGACAAGGACAAGAGTTTTATTCCTTTGTGGCCACAGATTTAAACAGCCATTTCCCAGATATAGGGGAAACACACTCCTGTATACTCCTAACAGGCACTACAGCTATATTGCTGCTTGCATACTCCAGCTGCTGGGATGTACACAGGAATTTCTCAGGTGGAAAATTGCAAAGATAGCATGGAGGAGGGCTGAATTCCTTCTAACGTACAACCAGGAGTTTGCCAATTAAAGACCAGCTGCACTTCTGCAAACCAGTCAAAGACAGCGGGCTGGCACAATTTTCATAGGGATGAGAAACACTATGGGTAAAGCTGGGAGAGAGATGAGAAATACTATATGCAAAGCTGGGACTATTAAACAAACTGCTGAAACTGATTTTTGTGAAATTGTTGTGGTGTTTTCTAACCAGATCTGTTCAAATAAGGGTGCTACATGCAAAGAAAGCAGTCAACAAGGCTTCAAAAGCTCAGGCTGAGCCAAAAAGAAAGAAAATTATTTCCTTATTATAAGGAAAGAATACTTAAAATTGAAAATCTGATAGCACATATGGAACCACCTAATGCCATTTTTAGAATTATGTTTCAGAAGATCACTATAAAGTGATTTGCTCAAGGGGATACTGTGAATCAGTGCTAGAACAACAATACTGTCTTAATTACAGTTTCTTATTAAGTCTGTATTAGCATGCTGAAGGTCAGAGGTTGACTTAATTTTTAGCAAAATTATTTGCTCAGAAGTTTTCAATATCTCATCATGTAACCTATAGCTCCAGATAGGTTCTGCATCACTATTCCAGGGGGAAATACTTTTGATGGCAGGAACTGCTATATGAAGATTTCATTCTGCTTCAGGAAAGATAAGCAATTCACAGGAGATGCAAAATGCTATTTTCTAAAAGTATATCAAGCCTTGAAGTTATTATGAAGAACAGCTAGGGAGGACTGAATAGACTGACAGAAATTCAGAGAACGCTTCACTAGGGACCAAGTCCTCCCATCCAGCCCACAGGGCACATCTCCAGTAACTGTCAGAAATAAAGGCTTCACCAGCTGTTGACCACAAAGGTTTCCTCTTACATGCTTCTGTAACAGGGCCCCAGTGCAGATTTCACTTCAAGCAAACAAGATTTTTCTAATAAGCCATCTGATCAAAATAATTTACTTAGTTTAAGGGAGTTTTGCCAAGGAAAGAAAGACAGCTGAAAGTAAAAGGTTTATTCCTTAGGTAATGTAAGAACAGGGTTTTCTCCAGAAAAAAAACAAACCAAAAACAACTAACAAACAACAAAAACTAGCTTTTCTAGTCAATTCCTTGTACAGACAGTACCTAAGATTTATACTGTAACACAAATACACATCATAGCTTTCAAGGACTGGCAGGCTTTCTTTCTGATGACAGATATATCACACAAAATTCTAATCCTCCCGAACCTTTGTATTATTGTTGTTTTGACATTCAAAGCATTTAAGTGAAAAATCTATTAACACAGTATTAATAAAAAAAAATATTAACATCACCCATTCTAGTTACTAAGATGTCTTAGAATTACCATCAGAACTGCAGAGTTCTTGGCCTTTAGGCTTCCTGATGAAAAATTTATTCTGCTCCTTACTGAATAATGCAGTATGGCTGCACAAAGGCTTCCATGATCATGGCTTCCATGATCATGCATTACCAGTCTTCCTGAGAAGTTGTTCTTGTGTTTGACCAGTAAAGATCTGGGCTCCCTTCTCCTGCTACAATGTCTGGTGAATATGAATGAGAGGGGAAAACAGAACACAAGTTCCAGGGCTTCAGAATTTGCAGGAAGACCCAGTGTTTCTATTAGTAAGAGTCATACTCAAGGTACTCATGAATGCTTTATAATTGACATATCTGATAGACCATTTATCCTCATAACAACTCCTCTGGAATTTTTTCAAACAAGGATACAATTAATAAAAGTAATTTTTGATAATATAACTGAACAAAGCATGAAGGAAAGCAGCATAGTCTACTGTGAACCTGTCTCCTCCTCCAGTGTAAACAACAAGAGCCAAAACTGGTCATTAACCAATCTCTTTACAGTGATCTGACATGGATGAATTTAAGCTTCATAAATAGATTTGGGGGTCTGCACTTAATTAAAAATTCCTATGTTAGAAATGAACAGAAGTTTGATTTTTAAAAGGCCATCAAGTCAGCAGAGATTCTTTCATTTAGTTTAGTGAGCTCTGAATCAAATACTATGAAAATTAGCCAAATTACAGTCTAGGTTTAGATACAAGATCTCTTATTTATTCAAGTCTCTCCATATTAATTAAGAAGATACAACCACAGGCAATATGGGAAGAAACAACAGGTTCAGATTCCTGCTGGCAATTTCAGGAAGAATCCAGGTATCTTATCATAATGAGAGTAAGGAAGATAACAAAACTCTAGTCCCCACAAATAAACCCCATGACAATTTGCCTTGAACTGTTTGACAGAGGAAACCCTTCCTGATACCAAATCTGACAATTTGTTTATTTGTATTATGATAGACCCTAGAGGTATCAAACAAGTATCAAGAATTAAGGGCAGTATTTACCATAAACACGCAGCAACGAAGTAGCCCCCAAGTCTAGGAAAATACACAATTATATTTGAAGAAATATATAGTTCACTGAAATATCACTATGACATCTTAGGCATGTTTCCATATCTCAGAGATAAAGATGTCCAATTCAAATACTAACTGCCAGTCTCAAAACAGAGGTATTGATACAGGTAAGGTTTTGTTAAGTTTCAAGGACATTTTGAGTTCTGTAATTAAAAAGAAATCTAGATTTTTTCAGCTTAACTTGAAAGCATGACAAAATAGATAAAAGACTGAAAGAAGGCCATGCAAGTATCTGTCATGGCAGTCATTGTGTGCTATTGGTTGCAAACCAGTGGTGTTAAGCTGCCTTGATAAAGCCAATATCCTGGTGGCAAATTGCTTTAAACTCCCCCAGCAAGACAGTTCAGTTACTGTGATTTATTTTATTTTAGATTTGTGTAGCAAGTGCTTTTCGAGAAGTGTGCCTAATAGACCATTAGAGTTTTCCCAGATAGTTGTAGTGCTTCAGCACCTTCATCCTTCAAATGTCTTTGTTATTATTGGTCTTCTTTCAGCAAATTTGTCTCTTGCAGTGGGAGGTAAGTGACATATGGGCCACATGATACCTTTGAGGATTATGGAATTTTTAAATAATAGCTTTTGGAGTCTCATTGAGAACCAAGGTAGGTATGAGCAGGAGGTTATCACATACTGCAATATATGAAACACACAAAAAATTTCTTTATCTAATTTGTTTCTCTTGTTCCTTTGTAGTGGATCCATGAGTTATTTTCAGGTGACCTTTTTTGGCAATTCCTCACATTCACAGAGCTGGAGTTATCATTTTCACAACAGCCGGAGATGCTTTCCTGTTCTGGATCACTTCCTCTCCTAGTAATTTTATTTACAGTTGATTACTTCCCTAAGATAAAGAAATGGTCCTTACTGACTTTGAAATTGCTCTCTGCCAGCATGACTCTAAGCTCATCATGCAAAAACTCAGAAAATAAATTAGCAGGTACAGCAAAATCCCTGGAAATCATTCATCACTATGGTAGACCTGGTATAGGATATATTTAAGCTTAAACTAATATGGACTGAGAAGAGCACAGTAAACTGGAAAATTTAGAATCACAAGGCTGCTATTAGGAATGTGAGAAATACAGATGTTGGAGCATGAGAACACTTATCTTCAAGCCCCCACAAACCAAATACACATCGGATAAATCCTGGAATTTATAGACATACATACTTCTTAATAAAACTATCCACAGAGCACAGACAACCAAATCCAGTTCTTACTTGCCCCTCCCAGGTCTCACTGCATTCAAACTACTGGTTTTCAGCAAAACCAGTGGGGTTTAATTCGAGATGGCAGCCCTGAATACTTTCCCTGCAGTCAATTCACTTCTTTCAGACAAGGAGGACGTCAGAGGCAGAGAGAACCAGGATACCAATTTAAGTGACCATGGAGCTGCTGCTGCTGTTCGTTAAGCCTCTCTGATGGAGGATTAGATTTGTTTTGGCACTGCATCTCAGAAGACTCTAAAGGGCAGACAATAATCTAAACCACAGACTGTGAAACTCTTGTTAGGCTTTTCTCACCAGTCCTGGAACAAGTATGACTCACCAGCAAACAGCACATACACTTAAGTGAATCTTCAGCACAGTACAGAGAATGCATGTAGGGTGCACAGTTCTTTCCAAGGGTTTGGGGGTTTTGTCTTTCTGCTCTATGTCTGTGCAAATGAACTGGTCTCTTCATTTGCAAAACATATGTAAAAGCATATCACCTGTTATTTTTCCAAAAAGGTACCAATTACACATCATAGTGTAATAGTGACGGCTGTAAATAAGGTATTCTACTATTGTTTGCATAAAACAAAAAATATCCAAAACCAGTCTGTTCAGCTGAGGGACTAATGTTGGGGTAACAAAACATGTTGTGATACTGAACATCTTTCTCTCATGCCTGTGGCTGTCATCTAATTCTGCACTTAAACAATGAATTGGTTGAAACATTCCTAACACCAAAATGAGAAAAGAATTTCAACAGTGGGAAACAATAATTAAATGTGGAAAATTCACTTCTATTTGTTATTAGTGCTGTGCTTTTAACACTGTGGTCAGACATGTAAGAGAAAACCCTGAGAATTTGCCATGAAAATCAAAACCAGAAAAACTTTGCAATATAATACTCCATTTTAGATACTGCAAAATATAAACTTGGTTACAGCTTGAGAGCATTAAAAACTCCTAAATCTTAAATATTTTATTTGCTATTAACTTCCTGAAAATAACTAAGAGTACATAAAAATGAAGCTAGCATCTACTTAATTCTAATTGAAAACATAAGTCTTTGTTTCCTATTGACTCAAGACAGCAGTGCCGCCAAGAGACATTTCATTATACAATATAGTCTTGTCGTTCTGCAAAAAAACCTCCAGCAGATTATTTTAATTGCTTCGCACAATACTAAGAGAAGAAAGACACTTGCAAACAAGAGCCAGACTCAAATGATTCCGACATTTCTCTGAGAGGGTTTCAGGGGTAGGAAGAGGATTGGTAATTTACATTTTCATTTTCTAACCATTCTGAAGTCACTGATTGTCAGAAACTGTAACATCAACATAATGCTGCAGACAGGTCTTTTACTAGCCACTTATCAGACTTTTCTGCACAAGCCACCTCAATACCCAGGCTGCCCAAGCTTTTTTTTCTTACTCTGAAGGGGGTTTCTCAGTTTTCACCTTTCCTCACAACCAACCATGTTGATATTATGATTAAAAAAAACCAACAACAAAACTGTTTGCTAATCCTGCAAGACAGTTCTCCTGAAAGTATGTGCTCTCTTGCTTCGTAGAGGGATATCATACTTTCTAGGTTAGCAAGTGAGTGAAAAAAAACTTAAAAGCATGGGTTTTGAAATAACAGCACATGGACTGCCAGGCCTCATTAAATCCAAGATCTATTACAGGGCAAAATGATGGTTATGTTCTCATTTACTTTTCCATAAAATCTACATGTCAGAACCCATTCAATATATTCTTGAAGAGTTCTAACACACAGGCTTGTAACTATAACAGTGATATAAATACTAGGAAAAAATAAAGATGACAAAGTATGGACAGTTTGCTGATTTTTAGATAATATTTGGTAGTCATTGTATGGAAGCAAATGCTACAGCATCAGTACTAGCATCAAATATTCATTTATTAGAATATTTATGTAATACACAATTCACATGTGAATGGTTGTTTTGCTAGTTGAATGTATGATAATCAAATGTAGGATCCATGATAAAGGCTGCATTTTAAACAAAATTCCCTTTTTACAAGGACAGTACTAATAAAAAGAAGTGCTGAAAACCCCTATTCAGGGAAGATTTAATTTGCATTTAGTTACCCATTGAGGCATGTACATTGCTAAAAAAATCAACATTCAGCATACAGGGTTCCCAAGAGTCAAAAGTAATTCAGAAGCAACCTATGGTTACATAAGTTTAGATTTTTTTTTCTAGAGAAGGAATTTAAGAAGTACTGGATAATGTCAGATAAAGTGCCATCTGAAAACTGAGAGTTATTTTTAAAGTTAGTGAATTCAAACTAAACCACTATGCCAAATCAGTTACACAAACACCTTGCAAAAATAAAAATTAAAAGTTAATTATTTTTATGGGGGGGGAAAGTGTGTATAACATTAACTGCATTTGAATCAATATACAGAGCTTTTTGGAGGAAAAGTCTGCCTCTAACAACACTCCCACAGAAATAAGATTCAATGCTATTTTAATACAAAGAAGGGTAGTTCCCTATTATGTGCTTAAAGGAGATTCCATTTCTCTCTTCTGGGCAGACAGAGTTGCAGTTCTGTTGTTCCCCAGTTTTTTGTCCTCAACCATTTTCTTCCCCAGTCACGTTTTGACTTTGTGCACATTTTCCCTCCAAGGTCAGCTGAATACATCTGCCTTCAACAGCAGCATTTCCTATTTTCCCCACTGTCTTTGATTCAAGTTCCTTCTTTGCAGATACTTCTACTTTCATGCCTCTTGAGCTCACTTTACTCTCCAAATTCCACCTAATATACACATAACCAGTGTTCCTTCCCACCCTCTTTGTCCTTCCATGGCTATTTGAAAGTCTCTAATATTTTAGAATAACAGAGTTGCATATGCATGATTTCCTCTAAAATAAAATTTCTTTTTGCATATATTAGAGGCATTTATCCCACAGAAAGTACTAAGAGAAGATCTTGATTTTTAGAGTCTGCAAGCTTAGGAGTATCTCTGTGATAGTTTCCCCCCAAACTAATCCTTACAGGTCAGGTTTTCAAAAATAAAAAAAGTCTTTCTACCAAGGTCTACTACATGAAAAAGGTCTGTATGAGATTAAGCTGAAGCCAGAGGAACTCATACATTTACAGAACAAATATACATTTTCTACTGCAAACAAAAAAATGTACAGTTTATTATGCACTTCTAAAAAAACCCATTAATGCAAATGATGTGCTATTTACTGATTAAGTCTACTGAATTAGAGAAAAAAATTAAGAAAGCATGCAAAAGTAAAGGGAATCTTACTTTTTCATCATCATCAGAAAAAGGGGCACCTCCTGGAGTCTTATTTATTGCTTGTGCAACACCAATAATCTCTCCATCACTGTTTCTGATGGGCATGCACAAGAGTGACTTTGTCTTGTATCCAGTCAGTTTGTCAATCTCATCATTAAAGCGTCGATCCTTCAAAAGAAAATAAGGAAACATTAACATACATTTCATATATCTAAGCTTTCTTCAGACAGCAAAGCACTTTTCTCAATGTCTGGTATTATATTTTTCAGTAGCATTAGGCTGTTTCTTCTCTGTTATTACCCCATTCTTTATTAGCTGTTTTTCCTCACTTTTCTCAGGGGATCAGTACAAGATTTGCCATTACATAACTGCATTCACTGAAGTCCAACATTTATACCTCAGTTAGAAGAATGTCAGCAAAGACTGATATCTGGCATTAGTAATGTGATCATACATACACACTGCTAGCCCCTGCTGCCATTTCACACCCATATTCTGTAGATGCTCACGATTGCTTTGTCAAGTAAATGGATACTCTTTTTGGCCCTATTTCTGTCTGTTCAGGACTGGTCATGCGGACTAGTATTCCGAAGCAGTACAAACACATTTTCAAAGAAATAATTAAAAAAAAACCAAAACCTCAGCTCTTTCTGGAAAACTAAGTACAGGAATGTCCCAGTTCAAAAAAAGCACTGTGCAGCAATCCATTCTCTGGAACAGTAAAACCCATACTGCAGATCATAAAGCAACTCATGGGAGGCTGAAAAGTTGAGAGGTAGTGCTGACATTACTTTTGTTCATCTTGGTAGAGCATGGTCTTCAACAGCTCTTCTATCAGCCAGATAGGAAATTACTGCTTTTCACTGGCAGTAGCTCTGTTCCTCCAGGGTGAAGTTAGCATTTGTGCTGCAGACAATAGTTATAGCCAGTTCAGACTCTCCTAATATGAGGGAACTAAGTTGTTGTACAAAATTAGGCACAACTTTTTGTTTTCAAAAGTTTAAACAATATTGGCTGTGAAATAATGTCCATATTTGTCTCAAGTAATGAAACCAGTCCACACAGTCCTTAATTTGTGATGAGAAATTCATTAAATTTTTACTGATATTAAAAACTGTCAATTTTTTCTTTACAATTCTATATCTATTTCCCTGTTGCAAATTCCTGATGCTATAGAAATAGTCTCTTCTAGTCATTTTGAGACATGATTTAGAAATTCTCTATTCTTACCCACTATAAAAATTAACAGATACATTTGGCTACTTTATTACTTAAGGCATATTTTCTAGCATTTCAACCTCAAGGAATTAATACCAAATGTACCCAACAACTTCTTTGGGAGAACCAGAACTCCCACGATGGATGGTTTTTAATAACAGCATCAAGGATGCAGCTCTGCCTTATCTTGTGATGTTTCCACTTACTTATAAACACTTCTATATCAACTTCAATAGAAGCTGAACTCTTCTGCACTGTAGAGAATGCTGCCTAGAAATACACAGTTCTTCTACAACAGAAGAAAGGAAAACGTAGTTCAATTACCACACAGTAGGCTTCACTAATGAATAAATTAAATATTTCTTCCAGTACTTCCTGGTAATGTCTGAACTACTGTTTGGAATTTGTTGTTGTTGCTGAAATATTGATAATATATTTTGTGCTACTGAAGAGACAATCTCTGCTCTACTAATTTTGTACCAAGCAAAACAGAGTACATGGGGAGTACACTGAAACAACAAGTGTGCCTTGAGCAGTAATACTGTTGTTGATTGACACCTAGTGGGCCTTATAAAAAAGTAAACCTTCAAGGGGCAGTTTGAAAAAACCAGCTGTTGGTCACATCAAAAGTGAGTTGAGATTTTCTTATCTGAATACACTCTAGACATGTGGTATATGTAGTCACTGCCTTTTCAACAGGCCACAAGATTAAGACAGAAAGTGCTGTTTGCTCTGCAGGGTGTGGTGGCACACAGGACAGGGGCTGGGGAACCTGTCTGAATTGGATACACACAGTACAGCTGCCAGTGTTAGCAACAGATGGCATGATGAGCTGTAGAGCCAGTGCTCCCTAATGGATACTGTGGAGTAGTAGAGACACAGGAGGGGTTAGCAGTTTGAAAAGTGTTGGTGTTTCCATTCGTGTACAGCTCATTCCTGCTGTATTGCTTCTCTTCTCAGGCACGTTGTGGAAGTTTCCTGTTTGTATCTCCCCCTGGAACTTCTACACCAGGAGAAAGCAAGGATTATCCACTGATGCTAGAGAACTGGATTACCTTTTGCAGAAGGGTATTACATCTTGGAGCCAAAACTAAAGGTACTGTAGTCTAAGAAAGTTAATGCATTTTATTGGAAAAATGGGAGATTTTTGAGAAAAAACTCAAAAACTTGGTAAAAACTGAGAATCATCAAGATGTGAAGGGAACCTATCCCTACTCTTTTGTGGAAAAGCATTCCAGAATTTCATTTGGGTGACATTTGAGAAAGTGATGAGGAAATATAAGGGAACAAAATAAAATACTGTTCCTGGCAACATCAATATTGGAACTATGCAATATGCACAAAAACCAGAATGACTGGATGACCTGCATTATGTTCCAAACCTCATATCCATACACTCTCTTCTTTCATCAATTACTGTCATAATAGCACATACATGGCGGGATCTAACAGAGAGGTTTGACTGGGTTTAACAGTACTGATAAAAACCTCAACGCTCAGGTGGGAGCTGTGATGGCCAAGAATGGACCAAATTTATACCTCCTTTTCCTCACAGGGCAGTAACCTTGAGCAAGGAAGCCTGTTTGGCAGCTGATAACAGCACTAGTAAATCAGAGAGAAGGTCTCTGTCAGGTTGCAAACATTTTGAGATATAAACTCTATCATCCCACATGTTGGAACAGCCTGCAACATGACAGGGTCCTCATTTGCACCAGGCTCCTGGGTAAAAAGGAGTATCAGTGTTTATGACAGCAGTGCAGCACTTGATTTTAAGTTTTTCATGATTAAGACATTTATTCAGAAACTGGGGACAGAAGAGATAAAGATAAGCTTTTGAGAGAGAGATTTCACCATAATTGTAATTGTACTTACAGTATGTTCATGCAAGAACAGTCATGAATTAAAGTCTTCCACTAACTGTTTAAAATATTAGTAAAACCAAATGTAGCTGATTTTATTGCTTTGGTTCTGTATAATGAATTTTCTACACAGAGATATTAAAAATGTGAAGGCTGAGGCACTTTTAACTGGAATTTCACAACTGCTATAAAGGAAAAGTTATTCTGTAGGACAAACCCCATCCTAGTCTTAAGGATATTTATTGATAAATAATCTAATAATTCTTAGTGGGGAAATGATACCCTGTAAAAAGTGATAGTCAAGGGAAAACATAGAGAAGAGCAAGTCTGATCCATCAGTCCAAGTGCTGGTATTTCAGTTCCCTGCACAAGGACAATGTAGTCCCAGTTTTTTGGACATATTTGAAGATTGTCAGTAAATGTGAACACAAATACCCTCATGGTTTTATTCCGTAGAAAACCAGATAAAGGTACAGAAAGTTTTTTTCCATTATGGTTCTAGAATCATATGTTATCAGAATCTCAACTTTCAACTAAAGTTTTGGCTTCTGAGCAGTTTCACCAACTGCCATTTGGTGTTGATTTTCAGTTAAAGTAGGTAGTTCATGCATTGTTAGCAAACATAAAAGTTTCACTGGGTTTTTTGTCTGTTTTTTTCAAATATAGGATAACTGTTTGAACTTGAAAACATCTTTTTATAACCCTAACAAAACTAGTACATTTCATGTGAGCATTATTAGCTTGATTTAGGACAAAAAAAAAATTATAATCCTAACCCAAGTTAGCGAAGAATCAAATATTAGAATGGAGGATGAAACCTGCTTCATAACATTTCCAGGAATTAAGTCTTCATGACAAAGACAGTTCCTCTGTAATACCTAAGGAAAAGTGTTTAATCTAGTGAAATGCACCAAATGCCTCATCCAAAGCTGACAGCTAAAAAAGAAAGCCATTTCTGATTTTATGATTTGAAAACACTTTTCAAATCTTTTCATCACACAGAAGAGAACACTACAAAAAATGTTCAAGTAACAGGCCTGGCCTATTGTATTTTACCATTTATTTCCCCTTTTTTTTGTTGTTGCTTTTTTTTCTTTAGGAAGGGCTCTGTTAAAAAAAAACCAAAAAAACCACACAAACTTGCATCAAAATTTCCTGGAATATACTGTATTTAAATTACTGATTAAGTTGCTATCAAAATATCTAATCAAATTGTATCAAAAATATTGTATCAAAAATTGTATTAAAAATAACTAATGCAGGTAGTATGACAGCATTATTAATACCTGAATATTACTGTAGTACCAAACTGCATGGGATAGACAAGTTTGAATGAATTTACAGAAAGCCATCCTCCAAGAGCCTTTACAAAAATAAAGAAATTCAAGTTGGAAGACTTCATAACTCAATTCACTTTCTTAATCATGCTTCCTGTAAGTATAATACATAAGCTTTTATAGAGAGCAAAAAGAGCAAGAAAGCAAAAAGAGCAATCTAAAAGACAGCAAGTTCTCTAGATTCAAAGCATAACATTAAAAAGCTAAATACAAATAAAAAAATTAAGGCATGCAGTCTGTTCTAGATACACTTTTCTAAAAATCACATATGGTGCAAATTACATTGTGCATAAACAGGAACCAAAAACCAAGCAATAAACCACTAAGGGAGATATGGGGAAACCTTGTAGAGAAGAAACTCACACAGAAAACACAAGTAATAAAGCAATCTCTGAAGAGACTTCTATGTAAGGACTGCCGCTATTCCTGTCATCTCCCCCAAAATCCCTAAATCCCCAGAGAGAAAGGCAGCAGGAGAACAAACTAGTATCAGGCAGCAGCGTCACAAACCTAATTCTCCCAAGTAAATAAGCACAGTCCAGTAATATTGTGACTATTTATATAGTGACAGCAATATTTCTTATAAGATAAAATTACTAAAACAGACAAGATGCATGAAACAGCTCAGCCAACTCTATTTCTTTACTCCCAAAACAATTCTTATAAAGGGAGAGAACATTGATCCTCAAAAATTTTTAAGTTCCAGATTTAAAACTAAGACTATATATAGTTTGAATTTGTAATGTAGCTTACTTTGAAAAAACAAAAAAGGTGTTGATTTGCAACAATGCAATACTAAAGATTTTTGGTGGTTTTCCCCCCCTGCATATGTCAGGAGTTTGGATTTTTTTAGTTTGATTGGTAGGAGTGTCTCATATGATTTATGCCCTTTTCCTGACCACTGTTTCATTTATTAGTTTGACAATGGACATTAATAACAAAGCATGTTTGTCTAATTATGACTTGCACAAAATTAATGTGAAAAAAAATTGTATAATAGTCTTAAACAGGAGTAAATTACTTTATAAGCACTAGCAAGTCTGCAAACATTAGTGCCTAGCTAATAAGCATAACTACAGTTCATGCTTCATAGTCTGAACTGATCAGCAGCAGGGGTCAGAAAATCTTCCTCTGTAGGACATTACCCAGATCCATCACACAAGGTTTTTGTTTTCTCCCTTCAAAACAAACTCCAGTTAGATCACCAACAGCACAACAGTGAGCCGAGTTGTGGCCATGTACAGCAGATTCTGTGCACTTCTAGTCTGATTGTATCACTATTAAAGAAATTGTTTACAAAGGAAAATATTTTTCCACTAATTTTCAATATTTAGAAATGATACCTGGTTACTCCATCACAGTGGCTCTCTCTCCCTTCCTGTACCAGACCTGACTGATGCCCCACGGGGCACCAACCACAACCATGCCCATGTTCCCATTTTGTTCCAGCATTTCTTTGGGACAGAGCTTAGTGCTGAGCTCCTAAATATTCACTATTCTCTACACAAGATATATACACACAAGTGGCTTTAAAAAGCTAATACTCCTCTGAGCAAGGTAACCAACAAGACTCCTGGGTGTTTCAAGATAAATCTGTGTATGGATTTAAACCTAGCACCTGCTGGAGATTAAACAGGTGGACAACAGTTTCAAGTGCTGCAGCAGCAGTATAATAGGATTCTTGAATAAGAAATTAAAAGCATGTTATTGTGACAAAGCAGTAGTGTTTGTTATTAACAAAGAAGCACTCATTTTTAACTGTGCACGGTAGACACATGAAGCTCAGACTGCACAGAGTTGCCATTGCCTTGTTAACACATAACTCCGAGCCATTAGTTTGAGTCATTTATTTTTCAGTTTGTCAATAGGGTTATTTTAGAAAAGTAAAACAAATTAACTTGCATAATGATGCATGTATCCTTCTTAAATTTGTTGTTCTATAGAAAAGCTATGCAATAGCATACAACTGTAAATAACCAAAATGAAATATCCATTTCTTTTGAAAAATTGAAAGCCAACCAAGCAGAACACCAAAATCATTTACCACACAAATCGACAGCTTGTGCTTGTAGCAGGATTTCAGCTAAAATCTGAAGGGCCACATCCTGCAGTTTTTTCTCCTGGTCACTGACTTGCTCTCATCAAATATATATATATATATATATGTATATATATATATACACACGTACTACCTTCTCATGAGGAACTATAGGCCACAGAATGTCACCAGTTTCACATCTGTTCTACAAAGATGTTCTAGAATGTCTGAGGTAAAAAAACCCTGACCACATCTGTACTCTTCAGACAGATGGACTGGCTGAGCAATAAACCAGTTAATGTCTATCAGCTTACCAAAAGGAAAACCACCGAAGCTCTCCAAAAAGCTTTTCATGCCAAAGCTCTGCAACAGCCCAGGGACTGCTGGAGGAGGGAGAGCTGGGGAGCCAGGCCATACCTCTCCCTTGGAGAGGCCAGAGGCACCCAGGACTGAGAACCTGCTCTATAGGGCAGCTAAGAAAAGGAGACAGGTAGGTTTTTTTTAAAGTAGAAAAACATCACAAAATTACGAACCTGTTAATGCCCTGAACTCCTTCATGTTTGTGGTTGCCTGGGAGTGACCCATCACACCGGCACCAAAACAAAACATGCCATCTACTTCAACGCTGATTTTAAGTGTGTGAGCACCACAAAATGGCTGATAATTACACAACAGCCCCAGAGGGAAGTAGAGAAAACTCATTCCACCCAAGTCTGGGCAGGCTCCTTCCATCCCAGCCCTTTGCCACACTGCTGCTCCCAGTGCAGAGACTTGTGACAAACAAGCCCCACCGGGGCACCCTGAGCACAGCCACTGCTGGCCCACCTGCTGCTCATCCCAAACTACTGCAGCATCACAGCCACGGTGGGCATACCTCGGGCAGCAGGCAGGTGGTGAGCATCCATGGAGTAGTGACTGAGCAACCTTGGAGGACAAGCCACTGCCTTTTCTCTGAAGCACATCAGAGCATCTTAGCTATTACTGTTGCAATTACCTTCTACATTCCCCATGGTGCTTCCTAGCCATGTCTCATGTACAGAAAAAAAAAATTGGTTTTTAATTTCTTACTGTATTACGTGGAAATTTTAAAGACCACTGTGTATTCTGTTTGCCAGGTCTTATGATCTTTGATCTCTAAAGAGCAACCTCTGTCCTTGTTAAGAGTCAACACTGAAATGAATTAGAGCTGTTCTGGCGCCACTGTCCAATGGCTGAGTAGAACAGTGATAAGTGCTTCCCATTTGCAGAGCTGAACCTCCCAGGCCCCAGGGTTTTTAATGCTTTAACTGCTGTTTAAGAGTGAGAGGGACCCGCTGATAATACTGCTGATGACAAACAGCTACCCTGTGCAAGGAAGCATGGCTCATGCCTCTTCTTGAACTGCACCCACAGCCAGTCCCACAGCTGCCCCCCCAGGCTGAAAGGTTTGCACCCCTGAGCAGTAACTCTGGTATGCTGTCCTGGCACAGCAGGAGAATGGCACTGAATGCTCAGAGCTCACCAGCAGGGCATGAAAAAGACAACATCCATGCCTATGCCTAGGTATTCAAAGATGTTTAAAACGTGCTGTAAAGGGCTCTGTGTGCATTAACTATGTTACACTTGGCCTAAGCATGAAAGACACAACAGGAGAGTCCCTATGAAGAGAGCTCGATTTGTTTCTTACTTTCCTCGATTTCAGTTGCAGTAATGTGGTTACATTTTCTTTTTGAAGACTTGAGCTGTAATGAAAAATAACTATGGTCATATTTTATGGCCCTTTGTCTAACTTGCAACACCCTTGTCTTAGGGTGACTCCATTTAATATTTCTGCTCTCTTTGCTACATGCTTTATTAGAACATCCATCTGGTAAGCCATTTTTGTCTTCTGTCTTTTAAAGCTACTTTTAAAACTCAAATTTAACATAAGATGTGCAGAAACTTTATTCAGCTGATACTGGAAAATGGCAGTATACATTTTTCACCATTTTCTGATATACGCTTATAATTCTAGAGGGTAACATGTTTTTTCCACTAGTTAGAAGGATTTAGGATATTATTAAATTGTTTCCTAATTTTTGCACAGCTAAATTAGCTAATTTTGTTAGCTACATTGCACAGCATACATTAACCAAACATTACTTGTGATTTAAAATGTTTATTATTTAATTTACTGCTCTGAAAGATGAAACAAAATTGAAATTATCAGTAATTTCAGGTAAACATCATGGATGTCCTGTGAAAAGAACGGATGACATGAAAAAGCCACAGCTTTAAATAGGAAAAAACCTTAAATTTGTAAACAACTTCTAAGAACTATGTACTTACAATAGGCTTAATAGTCTTAATATATGAGGACAGAAGCTACCTCTATTCTCTGTCAAAAGGAGCCTCAATGGACATTTAGGCCCCAAATTTCCTTGCCAGTATGACTTGATTCTTCCAATATCTGCGCTCAAGATATAGTACATTATTCCCGTATGAAAAAGGTGTCAGAAATGCTTCCAAAATTAACATATGGGAGCATCCAAGGCCTTATTTTAGAATTTAAATTAACTCAAAGTTTGATTTACAATTCCACTGGATTAATTTCTGGAGAAAGAGTTTTAGACTGGCTCCAAAATGAAAATGCAAAGAAAGTATCCAATTGTTTTCCTTTTCTCAAATTCTCTCTACCTCTAACTCTTGCAGTATCTCATCATCATGTGTGTTACAAACTGTTAAAACTATAAACTCACTCTCATCAAATAACTTTGCAATGTAATTAACAAAGCTTTTAGTACCACAAAATAAATTGTACAACTTTTGAACCAGTCATATAATATTAATCTGAACCTTTCTATAAACTATTTGTCAAATTCTCTGTTGCTATGAGCCTCCAAGAAATATGTTCAGTCAAAGCTGACCTTCATAAATTAAATTACTGTGAGATGTCATATAGTCATTGTTTAGCATTAGAAGAGTGATTATTATACAGTCTTCAATAAGTAATATTAATTCCAAACCTTTTATCTATGTGTGTTTATTGAATTAAGAAAGATTGTTCACATTAGCAGATTTTGAAAGTCACACTCAACAACAGTAACGATCACCTGGACTGTGGAAAATCCCCATCCTATTATTGATTTAATTGTTTAGTATGCTTTCCTTTTAGTAAAAGAAATGTGTAATTGAAATACTACACCATCTCTGATAATGACACAACCAGTCATTTACAAATACTTGCTAAAACAATCACTCAGTGCATGGGCAGAGGGGATTGCCTGCATGGAATGCATTACAAGACATGACAGCATTTAAATGTAATGCTGATTGCACTGAAGTACCATTAATGTCAGTCGTAGCTGGCAGTACAAGCAGGCAACCCAATTTGTGCTCAGTGTTAGAATTCTAACAGAGCCTAAATTTCTCAATACTGTAAACTCGCTAATTGATGATATGGAAGTATGTTTATCTCTTTTTAAACAAGCTTGTTAATTTCAAAACCAAGCAGAATAAGTTTAAATTAATCTAGAAGTTCTTCTGACCTTGTGTAATGCTTTTTCTTGTCAAATGGATAGCATCAATGTAGAAACCCTGTTCAATGGACAAAAAAAATGGTGCTCTGCTGTCAGCCCTTTTTCTTCAGCTTCACCTGACAGCATTTCCTGGTTTTATACCTGACAATTGATTAAACACTTTCATCATCAGTGGCAAAAAAATAATATTATCCTATTTATTAATTTTTAAAGTGCTCCATTGTGAATGCTACAATGATCTGAAATGGAACAGCTGTCACTTCTTCACACGCATGTACCTGGAGCTCTTTACTTCCATAGAGCCCATTATACCATTAAATTAGAAATGTCTCCTTTTAATGATGCACAGTGGATATATATCCTTGCCAAGTAAGAGAAGGTAAACTGTACTAACTCAGAAATGTACCTGAAAGCAGAGACCTGGTTTATCATCAAGCAAAGCTTTCATTACAGTTGGAAGGTCTCAAGTTTCATTTGCACTAAAGTCAATTGAAGTAGCTCCACTGAAAGTAGGAAAGTTGCAACTGATGTAATTACAGGAAGGACTTGGATTACAACTTGCCCATCTACTGCAACTAATGTACTTATGGCTTAAATATATAATGAATTGTATTATTTATAATATTTAAATTGATTTTGTGTAAGAGCCAGACGAAAGTATAACATAAATAGCACTGGGAATGACAGCTGGACAGATTGTTTTTCACTTTTCTCTGTGGATGAAACAGAAAATAAACTGTTCAAAGAAGCTGGACTTTTTCCACAGGGAAGTTAACACAAAGTTAACCCTGAGGAAAAATAATACAATATACGTCCCTAGGACTAGAAAACACTTCCCTTTCAGTGGCATTCTCACCTCCAAAAGAAAAGGTGGCTGGGGCTATACAGAGTTAGGAGGGATCATGTTCTTTCCTAGCCAAACTCAGATATCCTTTATCTGTTTAGCAAGTTGAGACTATTCAGAACATACTGCTTCACCTACAATAGAAGATATTCTGGGAATTGCACAATTTTACAAGTGAAAGTAACAAAATCAGATTACCAGGAAAAGTGTATAATGCACAAAAGGGGGGGAAAAAAGGAAAAAAGCCAGTTGAATTTTTTTTCAAAGGTGATCCAATACTGATTTTAGTCTGAGCATTTTTACCATTCCCTTTGAAATCTGTAGGTTGGGAACCTCTGTCAGTCTGGATCTGTGAGGTGCCTACTATTTTTCAAATACTGCTTGACAAATAAATAAATAAATATTCAGTCCCAAATACATATACCCTAGTTCTTCTTCTGTATTTAAAAAACAAAAATAACCACATCTTATAATTTGAGTTTCTTCCATGTAGCTTGCTGGAAAGCGTCATCAGTTTTTCAATGTTTATTTTTGTTATTACTGTGTAGTAAAATTAGACACTGGGTAATGATGACTGCTAAAATTCTTAAAGACATATATTTCCCACCTTTCTTAAGCTTCCCAAGGTCCGAACTGAGAAAACATATCACTTTGTGGTTCTTAGTTTTCTCAAGAACCTCCAACTGCTGATAGCATCTTACACAGATGAACACTAGAAACAGACCCCCGAGAGAGAGGTAAATTTCAAGCCAGGAAACGGAAAGCTCTGTTCTGCATTGACACCCTCGGGGACAGGCTCGTCTGTCCCTGCTGAAGCCAGCGGTCAATGCCTGCCTGGAAGCAAGAACTACATTTTCACAATTCACACTGAAGCCTCTAAAGAAGTAAAAGGTGGGGAAAGTCTTCGTTGGAGAATAACAGGACTGGCTATATCACTCCTAGGAACAGGTTTGAAAACACCATGTGGACTAAGTGGGTATATGCAAAGGTGAAAGTATATGCTCTTTTGAAAGCAATGAGAATTTTTTTCAGCAGCGGACAGCCAGGGAACATTGAGACAGAGATTTAAGAACATTATCATTGGGGCTGTCACGAGCAATTTTTAAACTTTTCTTCAGCTGGCTCCAAAACATACTTTAGAAACACACGAAGCCGCCTATCGCTCCTGCGAAATCCAGAGCACTGCTGATTTGAGGGTCCCTTTAGCCCCAGCGGCCACCCCGGCGGGGCTCCCCCTGCCGCTTTCCCCGGAGTCCCCGCGGCACTCGCCCCGCACACACCCGCGGCACTCCCGGCCGGGACGCCCCGGGGGGGGCTGGCGGCGGGGAGGGACGGCCGGGGGGAGGCAGGGCCAGGCGACGGCGGCGCTTCTCGGTCCGCGCCTCCGCCGCCGCGGGCTGGGGGAGCCTGCCCGGCTCCTACCTGGTAGGCGTCGGGAATGTTGACCGTCTCTCCGTGCTCCGCCACGTAGCCGATGATGCCCTTGCCCCAGGGCACCTGCACCTCGTTGCTGTCCTCGGTGGAGCCGCAGGGGAGCAGCGGGGTGCCGGCGTGCACGTCGAAGAACTTGGAGACCAGGGTCTTCTTGCCGGCGGAGGCTCCCTCCACGAGGAAGAGGGATCCCCGGTCCGCGTCCACCATGAGGCAGACGAAGATGAGGATCTTGTAGCTGAGGCTGGTGAGGTCCAGGTCATTGGAGATGTCCTTGACCAGTTCCAGGAAGAACTGGCGTTCGTTGTGCTCCTTGAGGTAGCGCTTGTAGTCCAGGGCGGTGGGGGGATACTGGGGCAGGCTGACGCGGGACTCCAGCAGGGCGCTGAGGATGTGGGCGGTGGTGGGGGGCAAGGAGCTGGCCTTCCGCAGCAGCGCCCGCCGCCGCACGCTGCTCAGCGGCTCCTGCGCCCGGCCGTGCACATGCTCGTCGTAAGTGAGGTTGACGTGGATAGCCTTGGAGCGGGCGAAGCTCTTCCGCAGCTCCTTCTGGGACGCTCGGCGCTGCAGTCCCCCGGGGCCGGGACCACCGGGGCCGCCCGTGCTCCCCCAGCCGCCGCCGGGGCCGTCGCTACTCCGCTGCTCCTCCGACGGGCTGGCAGCGGGGACGGCAGGAGTTTTAGGGAGCGAGTTCTTCCTCTGCAGCCACTTCTCCACCAGCTCCGGGTGCCTCTCTAGGAAACTTTCCACCGCCGCCACGTCGAGGCCGGCATCGCCGGCAGCTGCCATGGTGCCGGCGGCGGGTGCGGCTCAGGCCGCGGGAGCTCCCGCGCTGGCCATGCCCCGCCGGCGCCACGTGCTGCTGCCGCCGCCCCGACGGCCGCCCCGGGGCACGGGGGATGCCGGCAGCCCCGGCGAGGGGCCGCTTCTGCTCTTTGCCCGGGCCCCTCCTCAGCGGCGCGCCTTCTTCTCGCCTTCTTTTTTCCCCCGCGACCTCCTTTTCCTGCCCACCACTCTTTATTAGTAGTAGTATTATTATTCGATTTTTCCCAGGTATTCTTTTGTGCTTCCCGGCTTTCAGCCTTTCTCCGGCTCTAGCCTTGGTTCCCGCTTCTGGGCCGCTCCCCTGGTGAGTCGGGCAGGCGGTGCCGCCGCGCCTCTGGAGATGCTCCGGGAGCGCTCGGGCAAACCCCTTCTGCCAAGTGCTGTCAGTGCTGGCGGCAGCTCCTGCGTAAGCCAGCCGGCAGACCACTGAGAAGGAGGGAGGGGAGGACGCGTGAGCCGAGCGGGGGGGCAGGCGGGGAGGAGGGAGGGCTGGCGGGAGCGCTGGCAAACCCCGCGGCGGGTGGGGGGGCACCGCCTGGCAGCAGCCGCCTCGGCAGGGCGGGCGGGGCGCGCAGTGTCCCTCGGCGGGAGGACCTCCGGCAGTGGGGAGCTGTGCTAGGGAGCTTCATTCATCAGCATCGCGGGGAGTGTGCGGGGGGAAAGGGAGGGGCCTTTTGTCTGTGATGCGTGTTCGGGGAAGCAGCGAACCCCGCCGCGGCTCCCGCTCGCGGTCCGCGGGAGAGGCGGCGGGAGGTAGTCGGAGAGCTGCCGTTAAAGAGCTCTCATTAATAGCATGATCCGAGCTGCTTGATTAGTTCAGGAGACAGGCAGAAAAACGGAATCCCTTCCAAGAATCCTGAATGAATTCTGTTTCTTGAATCACTGAGTTGATTTGCGTATAGCCTCACCCGTGCGGAGACCCGACTCTGCCCGGCGCGCACCGCTCCCGCGGGGTGTGAGGGGCGCAGCGCGCTCTGCCAGCACGGAGCCGCCCAGGGCTTTCTGCCGAAAGCCACTTTCCCCCGGGCAGCTCGGCGGGAGCGGGCGCACCCAGGCGCTCTTGGGTGTCCGCTCGGGCATCACCGGCTGCCAGACGGAAACAGACCCCATCCCCCGCCGGCAGACGGACAGGGGTTATTTTTATGCGCACGTGGAGCACTTTTCATTGCTAAATCAATGCCTACGCATAAGCGGTTGAAAAAACAGTCATGGATCTTAACACGTGAAAATGTTTTCATGAGCTCACCAAAGACTGAATGAAGGCGGCTTCAGAAATTCATGAATGGGTTCGGGTTGCTGGGAAAACACACGGGCAAATCTTCAATCAGACGAGATTCCGACCTGCTGGGGACCCTGTCCCTGCAGCAGCACCTTACGGTGCGGGGTGCGGGCAGCGCTTGCAAGGAGAGGGAGCACTTTTGGGACACGTGTCGATAGCGCAGGCGGGTGCGCGGGTGTCAGGCGGGGAGGAAAGGCTACGTGCGTGTCCTGGAGGACCGCCGCGTCTCCCGCGGCAGTAGGGGTGACCCTCAGGGGCTCCGTGCAGACGCTGCGGCTTGCGCAGCTCAGAGGCTGCTAAGCAAGCCATAGACAAAGGCTTGCGGCTCCCAGTCTCGGTGCCCGCGCAGTTGCAGGCTGAGCAGCAGCTCCCTCGCCGCCGCCGGTCCCGGGCCGCTGTGTCCGCAGGGCCCCGTGCTTGCCCCCTGCTCTCGGCGAGGTTTCACCCAGCTCTCCGTCTCTCCCCGCCGCGCAGGGATGCTGCCGCAGGAGGACGGGCTCTCCATTGAGAAACCCCGCCGCCACCGGCGCACAGCGGCAATAGGGCAGCGGGGGCGGCGCGCAGGCGCGCGGGCAGCCGGGGCGGGGGGCGCAGCGCTGGGCAGCAGCCCCCGGCAGCAGCCCCCGGCAGCAGCCCCAGGCGCTCGGGGGGCGGAGGAGGGAGCGGGGAGCCAGCCCGGCCCCAGGCGGTGCGCGGCGGCGGGGAAGGGTCGCTGCCGGCCCCCGCACCGTGCCCCGCCTGACTTGCGGAGGGCGCCCGGCTGCAGAACCCGCGGCGAGCGGGCTGCGGGGGGAGCGGGCGGAAAGCAGGGAGGTCGGAGAACACGCTCTAGGGGGATCGTCCCCGAACTGCTCGCAGCTCTGAAGAAGCCGAGCTCTTTCCGTGCAGGTAGCTCTGGTATGACATGGCAGCGTGTCTCGGCGAGGGCAAAGCTCTCTGAGCGTTTCCGAGCGCCGTGCCGGAGCTGTGACGCAAAGGGGTTTCACAGGCGGCGGCGGGCGCAGCCCTTCGGGCTGAGCAGCCACTGTCACAGCGCCGGTGGCGACCGCGCTGCCAGAGTCCCCTCGCCCCGCGGGGCTGCCGCTGAGCCACCCCCGGCAGCGCTGCCCCGAGCCCGAGCTGCATGTGCGGCTTTGCAGCGCTGGCACAAGCTCTCCACTCACACAGAGAGATCGCATGAGCTGCTGGAGGCCAGTCCGGCGTGTACCTCCAGCTCTCAAACCAGGACCTTGGGTGCGAAGTAATTGTATGCAAATAATTTTTACCATCTCACTGTGGCAGGGTTTGGTTTGAGCACGCACACCAGTGTTTACTACAAAATGGCTACTGTGTAGCAGTTCTGTATGTAAACACTTAAAGCAGCTCAGTGTTTCTGTAAGCCTAGGTACAAATTAGGTCCTTCAAAGTCTTGCGGCATCTTTAGCTTATTTGCTGGGATTTTATGTATGGGATTTGATTACATCAGAAATCTGCATAATGACAATCTCTCAAACAGCAGTCAAGACTGAAGAAAGTAAAACTGTATTTGTCTCCATTGCATGAAATACAATAATGAACAATTTACTGTAACAGTTTAATTGTAAAGAACTGTGGAACCCGAAATCCATGTAAAGATGAAATGTGACAAAGATGATCACCCTGGTTTGACTGTTCCATAACTTGCACAGGCTTTGGATATGCTGTCAGGATAAAACTTGGTTCAGAAGCCTGGCCTGGTGTGCACTGATAGGTGTTAGGAGACTGGGGTCTGTGTTCTGTTTGCAGGGTGAGTTAAAACAGCACGGTGTACACTGGGCTGCAGCCTCATGTGTTGGCCTGAGATAGATTAGTTTCAGTCTTTTGTCGGAGGGCAAAAATAGGAAAATGGATTTTGTCAATGCCATGGGATTGTGCTGGTTTTCAAATTTTATAGGTACACTGCAGTGAGGTACAGGCAGCTTACATCTGATGCATCTGAGGTATGATGCACCTTTTGTCAGCAGGGATGCACAGTGTCAACTCAGACAGCAGTGCAGGCTTTAGCCAGTGGCACCTGGTTTCCTTGGGTACAACATACAGGAATGCCCTAAGATGCCCCAAAAGAATCACAAGGAGAAATGTCAGTGCATTTCTCAGGTGTAGTGTGTTTCCCTGTTCAGAAAGGCAGTGGTATAGCACTCCTCAAAATGCAATTGGGAAAACCACTTGAGAAAATTTTGTTTTTTGGGGAGATGCTTTATTTCCCTAAACAGTCTGAAAGGGGGAAGCAGTCCAGGTAGAATCCAGGAGAGTGGGAGCATAAATGATGTGTAATACAAAATGCACAAGGTATACTTTGTGTCACTTTAATAAGTAAAATAGAAATCCTTTTTGCATCATGGAGAGTTGCAGTTCTTTGCATCATTTAATACAGAACTACTTACTATTTCTAAACTATGTGAATATCTTTGTAATTCCAATCTCCAGAAGATCCGAATTTAATTTCATACATTTTTTTAAAATGAGCATGAGATTGACATGAAATTCCTCTAGGCTGTGCTCCCTTGAAGGGCATTAGAAAAAGGGTTTTCAACAGCCAGTTCCTGGAGTCTCTTGACAGAAGTTGAAAACCCATTATTGTTTCCTTCCAAACCTGCTAAAACCTGTCCACTTCAACAGAAGCCTGCTCTTATGCTGAAGATTACTGCAATACCTGTAATGATGTGTTCATGTTTCTTGCATCTCCTCCAGAGTTGACTCTTCTCATTGTCTAAAGTGAATTTATGTATCACTTTGTTTACTTTCTTTCAAAGATTTCTACTAACATCTGTGTGATTTTTTTCCACTACAATTTTAATGGGAAAAAAATAATTACTATATGTTGATGATATATTGAAAGAAATTCCAGTATAAAGTTCATGTCCCAAAATGTTTCGTAGAAATCACAGGAGAAAAAAAAAGTAATCCAATTCTAAAGCTCTTTAGTAACCACAAAAAACCAAACCACAGGACACATGACTGTAATTAATAGCTTGATTCCAATAATATAAATAAACGAAATGAAACCCACACAGAATGCTTTCCCTTTTAGATGTTCCACTGTTTTTCAAGACTGCCTCTGTGAAAAGCGCAGGAAAACCCAAAAATCATAGCGTACTAGTGAGGGACGGTATTTAGCCAAACAAAACACCTGCAGCACACCACCACACCAGTAGAGGGTAGTGACCAGCAAACAAAATCTAAAAGCTCTCCAGAAACAGAAATTAAAACCTGCCGATTGGCACTACGGTGTTCTGGGAAACCTTCTGAACTGGTGTACTGACTATTGGAAATTGTACCAATATTTTAATACAGGGAATGAGGATTTTTGTTTCTGTGGAACGGTAGTTCAGATTCATCTGCAGTAATGCAAAGTAGACAGTTGTGACAGCAAATCCTTGTAAGGCTTTCTATCATACCTCAAAAGAAAAAACTTTAAAAAATATATATCCCCTCCAACACTGCACTTATTTATGCCACCTCTTAGTTTTTTATTTATTTTTGTTTGCATCCGAGTAAGAAAATCCTGCAGCTTGTCCTGTTGTACAGCCAAATAAACCCCAAAGATTTAGTCCTGTCTTGTGCTTTCCATCTTTTCAGACAGTGTGGCACTGAGCATATTTCTGAATAGAAATCATGTTACTATTCCCAGCATAACCCGTTTAGATCTATGGAAAAAACATCAAGTGCTATCACGTCCTTCTACGTGACAACTCTATCTACTTCTGTGAACGAGAGGGGGTATTTCTGCGTATTTAATTTGCTAGTGAAAAATAATAGGAAGAATGCGCGCCGCCCGACCTTCATCCTTGCGGACATCGCGGAGCCGCGCGGTGCCGGAGGCTGCGGTTCGCGCGGAGGAGGTGCGGGCGGGGCGGGGCGGGGCGCTGATCCGGGGCGGGGCGGGGCGCTGATCCGGGGCGGGGCGCTGATCCGGGGCGGGCGGGGCGCTGACCCGGGGCGGGGCGCTGATCCGGGGCGGGGCGGGGCGCTGACCCGGGGCGGGGCGCTGATCCGGGGCGGGCAGGGCGCTGATCCGGGGCGGGGCGCTGATCCGGGGCGGGGCGCTGATCCGGGGCGGGGCGCTGATCCGGGGCGGGCGGGGCGCTGACCCGGGGCGGGGCGCGGGGGAGGCGTTGGCGGAAGGGGCGGGCGCGTTGTCTCCGCGGCGGAAGCGGCGATGCCGCACTTCCCTGCTGGCTCTCCGGAGAAGGCTGCGGCGCTCGGCGGCCCCGCCATGGAGGAGAGCAGCGGCGTCCGCCTGTCGGCCGAGTGCCTGGACGAGCCGCCCAACAGCCGCGTCTTCGTGGTGCTGGGCAAGGACACCGGCGAAGCGCTGATCCGGGAGCGCTTCTCCCCCTTCGGGGACATCCAGAACATCTGGCTGCTGCGGGACCGGCGCACCAACGAGTCCCGCGGCATCGCCTTCATCAAGTTCGCGCGCAGCTCGCAGGCCTGCCGGGCCATGGAGGAGATGCACGGCCGCAGCCTGCTGCCCGACTCCAAGCCCATCAAGGTGCGGCGGGGGGCGCCGGCAGCCTGGGGCGGGCACAGGCCCGGCGGGAGCCTGCAGGGCCTACAGGCCCCTTCCCGGCCGGGCCGGGCCTGGCCGCTCTCTGCCCGAGCTCCGCCTGCGGCCTGAGCCGCAGCAGGCCGGCCGAGAATGCTGCGCCTGCGAGCCAGGGGGGCCTGGGGACAGAGATTCTTTTGTGTGTTTTGAGTGTTGTAAGCGAGATAGATGGGCATAAATAGAGCTGTGTTGGCTAGTGTGTTTTATATTGGTTTTGTAGCTTGTGAACGCTTTTAAGTTACTATTTTTTTTTAATCTGTGGAAGTGTTCCGTCAGCTTTCAGCGTCCTGATTTGTTTTCCCATTCACCAGGTAATAAGAAAGTGTGAATGAGTTTGAAGAGTGAAAGAAGATACCGTGTGTTTCATTTAAAAATGCAATTGAGTCAGTAAAAAATTCTGAAGAACTTGCCACCAGAAGCCAAAAGATCACAGTCGTATTCCTCACTCCCTTGCATGGCTATTAGAATAACAAATTAAGAGCTCTGTGAAATCAGTTGCTACTTTTGCATAAGAGGCTTACTTTCAAAGTTGTCTTTCTTACTTGGTTGTTTTGATTTTGTTTCTTTATTTTTGTTTGTGATTTATTTGGGCATTTTTTCTTGATTGTCGTCGGGTGTGCCCTCCTGACATGAAATTTATTTCAATAACTAGAAAAGATTTTAGTAGTAACAGATACAAGAAGTTACGATCCTTTACAGAGCAGTAGATCTGTAAAATTTGGCCCAGCTGAGCAGTGAACTGCAGTAGCAAGGCTTTATTAAGCTGCTAGGCTTTCTTGTTAGTTTGTTTGCTTATTTGTTTTTACTACTGCTCTACTAGGCCTGTTTCAGTTATACATTCCTTGCTACCTCACATGTCACTGGTGATGTTGACAGTGCTGCTGAATCAGCAATGAATGGTATTTCTCACCATTCTTCATTATCCCCAGGAAGAACTTCTGGCCACTGTACCATTCAGGAAACTATTCAGTTTATTATATTTGTAGGTCTTTTGTCACAGGTGACCACAGATGCTTTCTTCTTTCCATGCTAAGAGGGCTAGCTTATGTGAACAATAAATACAAAGATAGTTAAATTATTTTGCTTGCTTGTTGATATGTGTCTTAGACCCTATTGCTAGTAATTAGTGTCCATGTAATTATTTCATTAGGTGTTTATAGCACAGTCAAGAGCTTCTGGAAGCCACCGAGATGTCGAAGATGAGGAGCTTACACGAATCTTTGTTATGATACCAAAAACCTACACGGAGGAGGATCTGCGAGAGAAGTTTAAGGTTGTTTTAAAATGCCTTTTTCTTGATTTATTAGAAGGGCTTAGCAAGTGGGACTTTTAGTGGTTTTCAAATACTGGAAATTAATATGTTTTTTAATTGTTCTAGATGTATGGAGACATTGAATATTGCAGCATTATTAAAAACAAGACTACTGGAGAAAGTAAAGGTTTGGGCTATGTCAGGTACCTAAAGCCATCGCAAGCTGCCCGAGCAATTGAGGAGTGTGATCGAAGTAAGAACATGAGTGAATTCTTTGGGGACTTTTTTGCTATAAGTGTGTATCATCACTAACATACCTTTAATTTTTAGTTTTGTTTGCATGTAAATTATTTATGATGTAAAAACAATTTGAGACAAAGTTCTATTGCAAATAAATAATAGCATTGTTAACATTCAGGGAGAACAGTCACCTGATTACATTTTTTCAGGACCAAACTGCAAGTAAGATCAGTGAGACGAGCTTGGAAATGGATACAGAGTTTTCTTTTATGCATTATTATGCCTGTAGTGTAGGCTTCATGCACAGGAAAATATTTTAATGTATTCTTTAAAATAGGCATTTTTAATCAAATGTATTTGGTATACAATTGATTTATATGTAAAATATGTTTCATGATACATAGGGATTCTGTTGTGATTACATTGATTTAAGGACAAATTCATGCTAACTGAAATTGGGGAAGGGTGCTTGTTTATGTTTAGTGTTGTGATTTATCTATTGCAGAGTGAAAGACTTTGTATGCTTTATTTATTACCAGCCATTTAGTGAGGCACTGGCACAGGCTGCCCAGAGAAGTTGTCCCATCCTGGGATGTGTTCAAGGAAGACCAGGTTGGATGGGGCTCTGAGCAACCTGGTCTAGTGGAAGGTGTCCCTGCCCATGGCAGGGGGTTGGAACTCAATGATCTATAAGTTTCCTTCCAGCCCAAACCATTCTGTGATTCTGTAATTTGTGGCTTATGGTCTAATAGCAAAAGGTGTTAATGAATTTGAGTGAGTCTGCTAGAAGCCCACCAAGGATGTCAGGGGCTGAAAGCACAAAACTTTGAAGGAGAGGCAGAGGGAATTGGATTTGCTCATCCAGGAGAAAAAACGTTTCCCCAAAAGCCTAAGAGCAGTCTTCCATTCCAGCCTCCTGTTTGATGTTGCTTAATCACAAATATGAAACAACTTGGTGTGTGGGTGTGGTTGTTTGTTGTTCCTATTTTTTTATGGCTTTGTTTAGTTCTTTTTTCTTCAGTAGTATATCTGGTGGTTCTGCATCATATCTATTATGAATGGTTCTACAAAAATTATATTTGTGTATAGGAATATGAGTGAGATTACTTGGCAGTCAAATGTTATTTCTTTTCTGCTGTGAGGTTAAAAGGAAATTAGTTGGATAGCTTTAGTGTAATACCTCTTTCTCTCATAAGAGCAAAATCTAGATCAGTGTAAAACATCCATAAGCTGCTGCTCTAGCACAGAAGTTCAGGTGATGGCTCCTGGAGCATCTCAGAATGCTGCTAATATCACAGAATGCTTGGAGTTGGAAGAGACCTCTGGAAGTCATCTTGCTCAACCACTTGGCTCAAGCAGGGTCACCTGGGCACTGGTGGCTTAGGACCATGTCCAGGTGACATTTGGATATCCCCATGCATGGAGACTCCAAAGCCTTTCTGGGCAACCTGTGCCAGTGCTCAGTCACTCTCATGGCAAGTAGCCTCTGTAATGCTTAGCTTGTGAGTAGGAGTGATTCCATTTGGAAGCTGTTAACTTTCACACAATTATTATGGCAGACTTCAAGTTTAGTTATTCCTCTAAAGGCAGCGCTTACTGGGTTCTCTAAATAATGTGTTTCTAAATATGATACTTGGAGAATGTGGTTCTGGTCAGATAACTGAGATGTGCTGAGGTGCTGTTATGTGTGTGGTTTCTTCCAGGCTTCAGGGCCATTTTGGCTGAACCTAAGAATAAGTCATCTGAGTCTTTTGAACACGATTATTACAGCAATAACATGAGGCAAGAACTAAGAGGAAATACACTTCCGTTTTGTAAGTCACAGCTTTTTGTACTAAAAATGATTCAGAGTCTCCAGTATGGTTACTAAATAAGAATATGGTTTGGAGGGAGGTAAGCTAGCAGAGGCTTTGGTCAATGCCTAAACGGTAGATTGGATATTGACGTTAGAAACTAGCCAGGCACTTAATCTCTCTGTTTTTATGGCTTGCTTTGCTTGGATGGGCCAATTACTGTGTGACTTGCAGTGGTGAAATAAACATGTGACCTTTAGTATATAACTGACTTGGATTACTTTTAAAAGTTGAATGCAACACATGTGTGAAATGAAGGCATGCAAGTGTGATGACTCAAATTATTTTGTTGATTCTTGAGGTATGCAGCCAGAATTTTGTAGTTTTGAAAAACCTGAGACCCGAATTCAAGAACCAGTCTCCAAACGCCTGTCGGTGGTGTCACGGCTCCCCTTTATTCAAGAGCAGCTGTTTGCCCTCTTTGATTTAGTTCCAGGACTGGAATATTGTGATGTTCAACGAGACCCTCATACCAATAGTGGTAAGTAAAAGCACAAAATGTTTTTGTCTTTTTTCTCTTGAAGGGAAGCCATTGTAATTGTATTTGAATTACTTTGTATTGCAAAATGCAGTACACTTGTTGGAAATAATCAGTGGTTGCTGCTATCACTGCATAAAGCCAAAAAATCAGTTTTGTTTGAACCCTTGTTTGCAGGTATCCCTTAAGGGCTTGTACCTTTACTTACAGATAATAAAAACTCAAAAAGCATAGGATCAAAGTTATGATAAGTGGGTTTTGGTCAAATTAATAGTTTAAGGTAAAATAAATGAAGAAAAAGTTGCAGAAATCACTAGACATAAAAGTGAAATGTTCTCTAAATAGATCCTTCAAATTTGCATTCTGAAATATGTGTGTGTGTGCAGAAGTTGATGTGTAAATGGGATTAAATAATTGCAAAATGGATCATGTTTTCTGTTGAAAGACTGTTTTGAATTCAGTCTTATTTTACTGCTGCTGAGGCAAATATGGAAGTGGTCTCTTCTCCAAGACACTTGAAATGTAGATGATTCAGGGTTACATTTTAACTTTACAGTTGTTGAAATTCAGTGTTTATGGGATAATTGCATTTTAAAATAAAATTATGTATCCTTTTGTTACTAATGCTAGATTAGTGAGGAAGACATGTTTTCACTTGTGTGGTTTTATTGCCAGTTTTTCAAGTTAGCATAAATGCAGCTCATCTGTCACTAGTTAATTTCTATGAACTTTCCTTCACAAGTAAAACCGATTAGTAATAGTGATGTGTGGTAAGAAGACTTTATAATCTTGTGTCAGCCACGACTGATGTGCAGTTTAAATATATTGCTTATATGAGTGTAGTTTGTTCTGAGGATTTACCTGCATCTTACTGATGCTGTGATTGCAGGGTATGCCGTGATCCAGTACAGCAGTGCTGCCTCAGCTATATATGCCAAGTACAAACTCAATGGATTTGAATATCCTCCTGGAAATCGACTAGCTGTCGTTTTCCTAGAAGATGGGAATGATAGCTCAGAGTAAGTACAAGGACACTGAGGTAAAAAATTTTAAGTTGCTTTCTGGAGAGTCACATCTAAAACAAATACATTTTTAGCATGAGATGTAACATCAGTATCACTGTGAGCTTGTGAAAATAGTTGCAGATAGTATTTTCTGAAACTATTTGGTTTGGGGTTTTGTTTTCGAATGGCTTAGAATAAGCCTTTTGAAACTTACTAGTCTTTGATAAAGAAAAGATTAAAATATATATTTTTAAGATATTATGGTTAAAACATGGATTTGGCAGGAATCTGTCAATATATGTGTAATATGTAACAAGGCTGGAATGTATTTTTGATGAGGTTTTTAAATTATGACTAGATTTACCTACTTAATCTCTTGGTTGTGTTTGCAGTAGTGCAAGTAGTAGCTTTGTGAAGCACATATGTAGAGTAAAACTTTTGGGTGCTGAGGATCTGATATTGCCACAGGATGGGGAATTGACAGGTGTCTCTAACTTCTCCCTGTGATTTAAATGCCCAGTACAAGTTGGAGCAGCTTAGGTACTCTCGTGCAGTGAATGTTTTACCTTAGTTTTATCCTAAAGGTGTCTAGTTGTGTAGTTCATGTCAAACCTATTCTGGAAGATGAATGAGGGTAGTAAGGAGGGATGGTGGAGAGAGTCGCTTTAGAAGTGCATACCTGATCTGAGGTAAAACCAATGTTCATTGCAACCTTCATTCTTCAATACTTCCTACAACACAGTCTTACAACACAGGCTGTGTATCTATGCAAAAGAGCAATTGCTTTTTCTTACTCTGCAACAGAACAAAGAAAAATCACCAGAAAATGAGAGCAGGAAGTAAACTTTCTATGATAATATTTTGATTCCTGAACTGAATCTCTGTGCTCTTTACTGAAACATGAGATTTTTCCGTCCCTTTTGCTTTTTAGGCATCTCTCACAAAATGCAGTGGGCTTTTGTAGAGATAATTTAATCTTTTTTTTCCCCCCAGAATATTAAAAAAACAAGGAATAGTTTTGTGTATCTATAAGAGGTAATGACTGAATGTTTTCAGTGAGTTGCAGCTAGCATGCGGGCTTTCAGATCACATCTGCAGAGTGTCATGAAAGCCTGTCTTGATTTTCATTATGTACACGACATAACAGGTTTCTAGAGCTACTCTGATGTATATTAAAACTTTTTCTATTATCACTTCTGCTTGCAGCCTCATCAGAAAAATGGCAACACAGCTGGTAACAGCGCAGGTGTCGTCGGCATTGCGCAGTAACAGTGCGATTGTTCAGCCCTACAGGACACCTCCTGTGAGTTCATTTCATGGGTAGTGTTGGTATTCTTCTGGATTGTTGTAAGAAACTTCAGATATGTCAATAAAGAGCGCTGCTCACTTCTGTTAACTGTTTTACATGCTGCATTTTTTAAAAATGTACCTCTGGTTGGTTGGTGTTCCCTGTTTCAGCAAGCATTTGGAGGAACTACTGGCCCACAGTTGCTGCAGCCCCAAACAGATGCTATACTTCCACCACCCAAAAAAAAAGCTCCACCTGACACTTGCGTGAAGGAAAGGCTTTTCATACTTTTTCATCCCCATCCTTTACCTGTAAATGTGCTGGAGGATGTTTTCTGGTAAGACTCCATTTACAAATAAGTGTTCCATAACGAAAAGGAAACCAACTATGAAATGTTATTGCAAATTCAAGCTATTAGAAAAGAGAAATGTCTATTTCTTTAAGAGTATACTACCAAAAAAAAAAAAACCCTGGAAAATGGCTAACTATGGATTTTTTTAAAGATGGCAAAAATTGTCTCAAGTCTTTGCTCCACGGAGGGAGATGTAAAGAACAATTGAAATAGTGTTACTAAGATGCAAACCATTATAATATATCAGAAAAAAACAACGTCCTTATACTTGCTCCGGCTAAGTTCCTGAGGAAATCTATCAAATAGTTAAATGTCTTGCAGAAATATGTAAAAGAAAACACAAAATTAATTAGGAGATAGTAACTGGAAAAACTACATTTTTTGGTTAAAAATAAACATTACAAGACTAGACATTTTACTTCAGATTAAGTTAATTGATACACCAGCACAAGAAAACATAAGAATACTGTTTTTGCAGTTAACAAATCATACATACTTCAGATTGGAAATGTTGCAGGAAAATCTGTAAATTCCATTTCTTTTTCTTTCTTCCCCCAGTCGATTTGGACAATTGATAAATGTTTATCTTGTGGCTGGCAAAAATGTGGGCTATGCAAAATTTGCAGACAGAGCAAGTGCCAGCGAGGCCATAACTGCATTACATGGCAAGATTGTGAACGGTGTGAGGCTGAAAGTGAGGTTGGCAGACTCGCCCTCGGAGGAGCCCAACAAACGCCAGAGAACTTACTGAGCAGGTGAGTACCCCTTCCCAGCCTGAGCTCTTGCTTACCCTGAAGGTCAGCTACCTGAAATTGTGATAGGCAAACATTTGGAAGTTAGATACAAACATATAATGATGAACTTTAAAGCTATTCTTAGCTAACAACTTGAAATAGGATTTTTGATATATTGGTGTGTGGATACACATACATACATGTTTATGGGTGTGTGTATGCTTATACATGCACACATGCACTTTATTTTAAGGAAAATCAATTTTTATAATTCTTGAAAAAAACATGAACCAGTTGATAAAAATCAATCTGGATGTTCATAGAAATAATCACTTTTGTACACGAGAGAATCAATTGACATTGAAGAGAGTATGCAAAAATAAACAATGAAACAGACATAAGCTTGTGTGTGTCTTTTTTTCATTGCAATCACATGCCCTCGGTGGCATTGCATAAAGATGCAGAGTTGAGCCCTTGAAGGATAGAGGAGTGAAGGGGTAAATACAATAAGGACTTGGGAGGGACAGGTAAGGTTGTCAGATGAAACCAAAGGTTTGGGATATGTGGGTCATTGGTATTCTCAAAAATCAGGTGTAGCTGGAATGTGCGATAGTGAAGAAAATATAGCAGAGTCTGTGGTGGAGGAATTGTGATACATGTTTGAGAACTTACTGTTTGATGCTTATGGCCTGAGAAAGCTGGTTAAACTCCTAGAGATGTTTTATATTTTACTCATTTCATGGACCAAAATTCAATTGTTCCTTTAAAACATTGCTTTGCTTCAAATTATATTGAGTTTTATCACATTTTTAGATTATTTTTTTCAGCATTAGGACTGTTGACAAAGGAGAATATAGTTGGGGGAGAAAAGGTGAAGTCCTGTTTCCTACAAAATAATTCTCAAATATTTCTGTAGCTTCCAGATATTTCCAGTACCATACCATCTTCCTAGGGGATGTGAAGTTTTGATTTAACTAATTCAGAAAGTATCACATGAAATCATGACTGTCTTTGCATCAGTATTTTACCTCTAAGCTTCACTGCTTGTACCTTTCTTTGTATAGATGTTCTTTGTGACCCCAGAGTTGCAAAGACCAAAAAAAGCTTTTGCCCAAAGTGTTCTTTTTCTCCTTTTCTCCTAAGGACTTCTGTGTTGCTCTTTTGATAAGCAGCAGATACTAAACATGGCCTTAGTCTTTATATACAACGTCCATTTTTAAAAGTTGGATTTATGGGCATTCTTTTTCTGTATGGAATTATAGCTAAAACTATTTTGAAACTTTTTTTTTAAGCAGCAGCTCTAGTAAGTTTAAGTAAGTTTAGCTCTAGTAAGTTTAAGTTTTAAGTAACTTGTACCCATGCTCTCATCTTTGTACAAGATTTTTTTTGTTTTTACTGTGACTTTAGCTTTCAGCAATAAAAGCCCAGCCTCTGGGTCCCTACAGGAATGTCTGTGATGTGAAGTGTCATATAATACCAGGTCTGCCTTGTATACTTCTTACTAGAGAGGTGTAAACACAACGTGTATCCAAAATTAGAACAATGATTTATCCCTACTTTTCTGTACACCAGGATTCTGATTCTGAGTCCTGCTAAGGCAGGTTGTCTTGGCATCTATCTTTCTTCAGGATAGACAGACAGAATTACTTGTTCATTTGTCCTTTAGTTGGTTTCTCAAGTTCAATTGAAGTGGTACCTAAAAGTAAAGATTCCCTTTCCAAAGGGCTTGCCCAAGTAAGTGATGTTCATCACTGCCTGCCTTTGCACTGGACGGGCTGACTGACAAGCTTTGCAGTAGTTTTGGAGGCTTATATTTTGTTTTCAATTAGAGTGTTAAATTGTGCATGTCAAAGGAGATGCAATTCTCTCTACCTCTGAAATAGTTGTAGGTTTTTTTAAAGATGTGAGAATATTAACTTTTTTCATGTTGAATTTTAGTTGTGGGAAATAATCTTTCTAGCTAAAACTTTCGAGTTTTCACTTAAGGAAATCATTGCCTCTTAATTAAAAAAATCCTTTCTAAAGTCCTGTTGTATTGCTTGCCTTTCATCTCTAACAAGGTAACTGGATTTCTGAAATAGTCCTTTCTGTCCAAGGTTCTCTGATTGAAATCCATTATAAGACCAGTGAATTCTAGAATCTATATGAAAATAAATGTCATTCAAGTGAATAATTTAAAATAAAATGTTTCTTTTTTCAATACATTTGAAGTTTTGCCCCAATACCTTCTTATGCAAATATTCGTTTTAAAAGACAATATACAAAATTGTTTCTTAAAATAGGTTTTGTGGTAACAGTATGCTACTCAGAATGCTTTTGCAATGTAAACTTCTGACTGTAAGAGCTTTCTGTCACCTTGCAACAAACTGTTCATCAGGCAAATGTGAATACATATCTATTAATATTCTAAACTAATCCACTTAATGAGTATTACAGGCTCTGGTTCTCCTACAAGTCAGTGAAAATTCAATTGTTTATGTGAGTAGTTAAATGTACCAGAGAAAACATGGAAATTCAGACCAGTAAGGTTCTCTTAAACCACTTAAGGTTCTGATGTGTTTTAGGGGGTGAGGTTATCCCCCCTTATTCTAAGTATTAATGACTGAAATAATCACTTCAAACTATCTTGCTTTAAATCAGCGTAGGCTTGAGAAGACAGCTACAGTGTCTACTTCTAGGCAGTTGCTAAAAGCAGATCTATCTTAATAATCTTGCTGTTGACCAGCTTGTGCTCTCCTCTCAGGGCTTTGCGTTAGAGTATTTTGTGAAAACCTCACTGCAGTGTCTGATGCCAGTTACATAAATTGTGTCATTCAAAAGTAGAAGAGGAAGGAAAGAATTAGTATCTTCATTGCTACCTAGTAGTTCTGTTTTTCCAGCCCTGGAAAAAAACCCCAAACCACTACACAGGAGACCCACAAGCAAAACAAAAAAACCAAAACGTCTTTCAAAAAGCTTTTGAATAGTCCTTAGAAAGCTGAGCTTCTAACTAGCATTGGGTTAGAAGTGCAAGACACAGCTATGTGGAGCTAGGTTCTGTGGCTTTAGTAGTCATTGCTGATTGATTTTAACCCACAGCAAATGGATTCATTGCATTTTTCCCCTCCTGAAAAACGTTGGGTGTTTTAAATAGTTATTTAGTTACATACTAAGTTGAAAAAATAATTTATTCTGTCATAAAATACTTGGTTATTAGTATCTTTGGTAATTCTTGTCTGGAAGGAGTCCTGCATTACTGATTTGATTTGCGTTCTTGTTTTCTTACTTAAACCGTTATTAAAATCCTGATGTTAATATGTATATATTTATAATGGTTTATTGCTCTGCAAAAATGTTTTTAAAAAGTAATTGGATCATAGTTGTGATACACATTGAGGAAATAGCTGTATTTTGTATCAACAGTATACTGCAGAAAAAATGCTGGCTTTTACACACTGCTCAGAGAAAGAGGCACTTCCTTAAACGTTAGAGAAGCATGCCTAAAATCTAATATTATTCTCCTAAAGATATTGAAAGCCTTATTTATATGCTGTTGTATTGACTATATTTTATAATATGTACTTTAAAATAAAAATGGGTACGTTGCTTTTTGATACTATTTTTGTACTTGTGTTTTTTCTACAGAAACTAAGTAATGACATGACCCTCAGCTAGCTGACTGACTGACTGAAAACGTGACTAGACATGGTTCCTGTGGACAGTGACAGCTTTTTTCAGTGACAACTTTTTTTTTTTTTTTTTTGTTAATTGTTACTTAGTTGATCTTCTCTCTATGGAACTTTTTCATTCTGAATATGCAGACATATTTCAATAGATAATTGAAAGTAATGTAGGCATTAAAAACTGTAAACTGATGGTTGTTCTTGTAGTAGTATATAAACTTGTATTACAGAAATAGCTCTTGTTTTTACCTGAATCCTTCATATAAGATGGAAATTACAATGATGGAGGAAATAAAGGAGTCAGCATTTTCTGACTTGACTTGTGAATTGATAATTATTCAGATTCTGTTAAAATAGAAGACATCTCTCATGATCCAAATTGCATTGAAAAGTGAAGTACAGCATTAAACATAAAGAAAATGAAATAACTTTAACAACTGCTAGCAGACATGACAGTATTAACCTAGATTTAAGAAAATAACTGTAATCAAGAAAATAATTCAAAGTACATTCTTACATATTTTGTTGATTTGAGCCAAAAGTATTAATTATGCTGTTTAGTTGAAAGGGACATTTGACTCTGTCAGACTACCAAAACTTCTTATATTTATCTTTCTTATCCTGGGGTCTTTTGGCTATAACTGTGGGGAAACTAGAGTCTGGGGCTGTGGATATGGTTTTGTTAGTTTTGAGGGGTTGGGGTGTTTCTTTTGGTTTGTTTTTTTTTTTCTCCAGAAGCTTTCAATGCATATGTTCAAATAAGAATTGGCCAAGTCAGCTTTTCAGCAGGATGAAGATGATTTTGGCACTGATGGAGATAAATGAAGATAGTTCAAATAAGTATGTGCACAGATAATTTTCAAATGGCATTACTTTTCTGTGTATTCCTGTATCCTACTTGTTGAATTGGAAATACCCTGGTTATTAAAATAACATATACAGATAAAATTGAGGCATGCTAGTTGTATGCACTAGAGGAGAAGTATGTCCTTGGATGCATCCTGCTTCCCAGCATCTCCTGTATGGTCCCTTGATGAATTGGTTCAGAAGGTTAACTTCAAAGTAACAAGCAATGTATTTTAAAAAGCCCAATTTTTCTTTTTTTTTTTTTTTTTTTAAGATAATATTAGAATTCAAATGCTCAAATGGGAGCAAGTTGCAGAATAAAGGTTGCCTAAGAAACTTTTTCCTTCTCTCCCTTCCACTAGTACCTGTTAAAATGCAGTCCTTGATGACTCACCAGCAGCTCTTTTCCCCAAGTGCAGTTGTTTCATTCAGCATAAGGAACAGAATAGAATGAGGGCTGCATGGTTAACCAGCCTGTAAAATTCCTGCTTAATTTGGTGTAGCTGTTAGGAATTAGTGAAAAAACAGGTTTATGGTTGAGCCTGGAGAATTGGATCCTGTCTCTGACTCTAGCCTGGAGGTTGTTTATAAGAAGAGTTGCCATTTCTCTCACATTCCCCTGAAATAAAGTCCCAGTTTGGGTTGGTGTGTTAGGTTTTCTGTTTGTTTATTTGGTTGGTTTTGGCTGTTTTGGGCCTTTTTCTTCCATCCCGTCCTTCATGGTGAATTTCAAGTAGCATTTTCATTTCTAAGGGTTCAAGACACTGTTTGCAGAGTTGCTTCTTCAGGTATCTCCCTTTTAGTCTCTGCTGAATCAGGCTATTAAGTGACTCATATGGAGAAATTTTTAGTAAAGTTTTTTAGAAGACACTTAGAGTAAAATAGTTATTGCTCTCCTTAGAGTTTAGTGTATTTCCTGAAAACATACATGTACTATTTTTTGGCTAATTACCAGTTTGTGAAGGTACATTTTTGATTAGATATGATACTCATCATTCCCTGTTTAATTGTGACATAGCACTACTGGTAATGACATGCTGCTTTCTTCCTTTCACTGGTAAGTAAAAACTTGGTCTGCTGTGAGAATGAGCATTAGGTTCCTGTACTGGAAAAAAAAACCCTGTGTCACTCATGTTCCTTTTGATGCTGGTGAGTGAATTGACCAAAATTGTATGAGGTTTTTGGTGTGTTGTTTTGCAGTATCACAGTGCTTTAATGTTGATAAGTAGAATTTAGCATGCTTACCTGTAAGTGACTTGGATTTCAGCTGTGTTCATCAGCCATAGTTTCTGTTGGTGTTGAAAGACTTGTACCTTTTGAAAATGAGATAACAGAGATGGCACAAATCACACTAAATTATGTTCAGTAGAAATCATTTTATCCATTAATTGAGTCCTAACCACTTGGTCAGCAGAGGGACCTTATTTGTGTAACTGGAGGAAGATACTAATTTGTCTAAGTTGCCTGAATGTCTACATGAAGATGTTTCTGATCATGAAGTGAAAAAGGCCATTCACAAGAGGGCTGTGCATCCTGAATATGATCTGTGAGTCAGTGATTGCAGTTCCCCTCATGCTGGGGCTCCTGAGACCTTTTCCTTTGGTGGCACAAACCACCAGTAGAGAAGCTGACATGGGGCAGAGCCCAGGTCTGCAATGCACAGTGCATTTGGGTTGCCTTTGCATCCTTCCTCATTCTTTGCATTTGTAGTCCTTTTTCTGACCCAGGGCACTCTGTCATGTTCTGCTCTGTCTACAGAGATCATCCAACATCTGTGATGCCAGACACCTCCTCTCTCTCAACTACTGTAGCAGTAAATGAGAGCCAGAAGGAATAATCTTATGTGAAGGGGAAGCTGTTAAAAGTGAAAACAGCATGTGATTATATGCACAGCTTCAATTCAGGAAAGCTACTCATATCCTTACCATGCCGCTTTCCTGAACTTTAATTGTATTTGTTAAGCATTCATTTAAAACTTCATCAAAGATTCTGATCAAGTTTTTCACAGAATGTCAGACTAGAACTGCTGGTACAATGGTAAAGTTTCTCCAAAATAAAATTAAGAATAAAATATCAAAGGAAGAGGGAGGTTAGTAATGCCAAGTTCACTTACAGTGATAGCAAAGGGACAAGGGGTGACGCCACAGCACTGCCAGGAATCCCCCAGTTCCAGCAGAGGTCACTGGGCTCTGGCAGATGGAGGCTACAGCTCCAAGCTGACACTACTGAAAATCTTAACCTGTTCTTAAAATAATCAATCTATATAGAGAATTTCTTAACCAAAAGGTTGTGATTTGTTTGGTTTTTCCCCACAGATAAAGAATTATCAATAGGCATATCAATTTCAAACATATGATTTAATGTACTTTAGTGTTTAAAATAATTTCAAGTAGTTGATCTAAAAGTAATTGAGAGATGACAGAACCATATTTTACCTTGCCTGTTTTCTCTGAATTATTTTTAAACTATTTATTTCTTTGTAGCCTTTTAGTTTTTAAATACAGATATTCTGGTTTTGCTTGCACAAGTCTTATGTGTCTATTTCTGATCTTTTTCTTGCTGTTCTAGAGGCTTTTCGTAGTTTTGCAAATGCAGGATTAGCCAAATAGTTCTAAAATTGTCATGCTCGGTAGGGAAACATCCTGTGAGATACCTGAAAACACTGCATACAGAACACCTCTCTCTACAATTTCTTGGCGTTGTAATTTCTCTGTAAAAGATTAGGAGTAAAATAATGAGTGGGAACTAGAGAGAAAATCAGGGGAAAGAGCAACAAAACAAAGAGAAAATAAGGAAGATTATAAAAAAGAGGAGTTCAGATTTCAAGAAACAGATTAGGAAGCAGTCTAATAGGAGGTAAGATGTGTGGGGAGTTCCTGGGGGAAGTCCAATTTAGATATTGGGGAAAAGCAGGATAGTTGGAATGAATCAGCTCTTAAGACAGAAAAGATGGGGGGCATTGTGATACTCTGGAAGCTAAATGCTTTAAGATCAGGCTGTGTGTAGGGATTTGGAGTCTTGGGTGATGTTTATCACAAATGAGCCACAGAAGCCCTTACATCAATCTGATAATATCACTCTTTTTTTCTTCTCTCTTTAATTTTGAAGTACAGTGATTGTCATGCACCGTGCACATTTCTTATGCACACAGTGAATATATATTACCAGGATAACTTTTAATTAATAACTTTTAAAGCAGTCTGTGTTGAACTCCCTCATCTTGGGTAATTTCTCCTTCATCCCTCTGCTGTGTGGTGGTTCTGTAACTCCTCCTTGCTCTGACACAGCTCGCTGCAGCTGCCTGGAGTTCCCTGAACAGCTAACAGCACAAATTCACGTCAGGTCACTCATCCACAGCCTCTGCTTTTAGCAGGACAAGCACTGCACCAGAAGCTTGAGCTGCAGGCAGGATCAAGCCTCCTGCAGCCAGCCTGGTGCTGTGTCACACTCAACTGTGCAGCTGAACAGAACACAGAACACAGTCCAGCTGCTTGCTCTGCTTGGTTGAAAATGCTTTAAAGGAGGCTTGAAAGGGGAGCTGCTTTGAGGGGTGAAGGATTTATGGCCTTGGTGCTTTGTAAACATCATAAATCACAGCTTGAAAATAACACTTCAGTGCTGTACAGTCCATAGATGGTGGGGCTCTTGTTTTGAGCTATACATAGCATTGTCAGATTAATTAAATATTGATGTAAGACTTATTTCATCTACTTTAACAGTATACATCTGCCCACTCCCATACCTTAATTCTTTTATTAGGAATTTTTCTTGAATTTCTTCAGACTCAGGCTTGGGAACGTGGAGCTTTGTCCAACACAAAGTTTGGGGTATCCAAATCCAATGTTAGCATGCAATATCTAACACACAGTATCTGCAGGACTCTATTAGAGTTAACTTCTGATCAGACACTATGCTATATTTAGAGAAAGTGTTTACAAATGGTGAGCAAGGGAGTACAGAAGTTTCACTGGGAATTCGTCCAACTCTTCTGACCGAGTTCTGTCTTTGGGAAGTTCTAATGGGTAAAATTTGCAGATACCATTTTAAAAGATACAGAGCAATGTTAACAGAGCATGTTCAGGTATGTGGACATCAAAACTATCAGAAATGCAGATATATGCTGGCAATATTTTCTAAAATTGAAAATATAAGCGGCTTCACAAATAAAATTGCAAGATGGCTGGAAGTTATTTTAAGTATCGGAATGCTGATTATCCTCATGCTGGGCACACTAAATCCCCTTTCTAATGTGCCTGTTATATCTAAGGACAGCAGGAGTGAAGTTATGTTTAATCAGCAAAACAAAATGAAAGGCAATGGCATATGAAAGCATGCTTTACATGTCTTGACCCACTGATGTTTTTAAATTTTAATCAAGTCCACAAAATTCACTTATATTCAGAATTCACTTCTATATAATAATGCTGGAGAATGTTAAAATGCCTTTCCTCTTTGTGGCAGAGATACATACTAACCACATTACCTAAAATTATGGCCAGAATTTTAGACATGGGTTGTCCATAAACAGGTATCACAGTAAGTTTTACCCTTTGCCTGTTTAAACGCCAAGGATACAAAGATGGCCTCAATACCCATATATAACAGCACTCTTGGAATTTTATCGTGGATGCCATCTGAAACTATTTGAAGCAGGGTAATCTCTGTTGCTTTGGAAAAATAAATTAATTAGGTAGTTCTTAGTGCAGAGGAAGCTGTACCACTGTGACCCTTTAAAGCTATTCTAGAGTTACTGAGAGAAAAGTCCTTTAAATACTGAAGCTTGAAAGAACTGAGTCTAGAATAGAAAGTAGAGGGCTCATAATAGCATTATAAGGGTTATAAGGATTGTAGTTTCAACACTTCCAGCCAGATGTTTCTTTCTCTTTGTTGCTGTTTAAACTATATAGCTCAAAGTGTTTATACTGCTTTAGTTTTGCAGTCTACACAGTAAAGAAATCATGCATTGTGCTGAAAATGAGGCCATGGGACTGCTACCCATTGCTAAAATCGAGTATGAAACAAACTTTGCCTTCTCTTTGAGTGGATGTAGTTAACTACACTATCAACCATATAGATTTTGTTTATGTGAGTTTGAACCACTCCAGCTGATTTATCACGTTAGTCTTCAGAGATTCTTGGACTTCTGACAAACTGCATTTCGGATTTGCTTATCAGATTTCTGGTTTCTTTGATTTAATAGGGATATTCTTAATAAAACTCTTGCCTGTTGTGATTATCTATGTAGGATGTTTATCTGTAACTTCAGTTTTAAATCATCTCTGGGTGTCTCTACTTCCCTTTCCAGTTTCTTCAATGAGAAGGCATAATTTTCCTTTTTACTTCAGGGGTGTCCACGAGTAGTATAGATTTTATTTTTTGTGATGATCTATGAATATGGAAAGTATTTTTGGTATATTCTATGCAATGTTATTATGCTTGAGGATTTCTCTTGCTGTGTACTGCCCCAGTCTTGTACAAAGGATAGTAAAAAATGGGGCTGAAATGAATAGACCAGTGCATATGGACTATCACTACAGAAACTGAAGAGCAAAATGTTGAGACGATATAGACAGTTTTTCCAAATTCTCTTTGGGGGAGTGGAAGAACGCCCAAATGGAAAGATCAAGAACTAAGACTGATGTCACTCCCAGGGAAGATGGGGAAAAGCAGGAGTATGCTTTCGTATGCAGGGATGGTGCTTGTCTCTGGTTTCTCACACCTACCTGTGCAGAAAGAAAAGAATAAACCATTTGAATGGCTGTACATGACTGTGTAAAGGGCCATTTAATCTGATATCCTGCTCTCTACAGTGCTTGGAAATTGATGTCAGGGCAAACAGGGCGGATAGAGTGTTCTTTCTTGGGCAACTCAATAGGCAGGGGGGGCAGGTACCTCTTCAGCAGGAACTGCAAAGGAAATTGCTGTGCCTACAGCTGTCCTTCATTCATTTGTATAATCTCAGTTTAAAAACATCTGTCTCTTCAGCTTCATAGTGTAGTACAGGAGCAAGCCATCTGATTTATTAACACTCTGCTATGAAAAAGTTTTTCCCAGTTGTTTTCAACCTGCTGCTTGGTCATTTACTGAGTCTTCCCAAAGTCTTGTGTGATAAAAACCAGCACGTGATCACTTCCTGTCAGCCTCCTGTGTATCACTGGGGATTTTATAGATCAAAAGACAATCCTTTCTCAGTCTGCTCTTCAGCTAGAAATTATCTCCTCACACAGATGCACTTCCTTACCTCTCCATATATTTTTTCAGCTGCATCCGTGCATTTTCCAGTTTCACATTTTCATAATGAAAGAATTGGAACTCTATATAGCACTCAAGTGCAAAGAGATTTACGTAGGGTTGTAATGAGCTTTTCTGCTGCTTTTGAAGCAATTTTTAACACTGTTTGTCTTTTGAACTACTGTTGGGTAGCAAACCAATGTTTGCAGAAAACTACTCTCAGTGAGTCCAAGTAATAAAGGCTAATTTATAGCCCATTAGTATGTATGTTTAGTTGGGGTTATTTTCATTACTGTTTACGTTAATTTCCAGTTATTGCCATAGACTTTCAGCCACCATCTCATTGCCCTGTTGCTTATTATTGTCAGATCCCTCTACATCTGCTCAGAGTCAGTTTTCATTTTGCCTACCATGAGTAATTTTGCATCATCAGGAAACTGTGTTCTCTTCACACAAGTAATTTTAGGCTATTTAGGTGCAACAGTGCTCATCCAGAAGTATTCCAAGCAATTCAGCCCTAAGGAGGACTCAAAGAAGAAAGTAAATAATGTTTTGGGTGGTCAGTATCTGTCAAAGAAAGGGGATGTTGATCTGGTTACCTGATGTCGGTCCTAACAGCAGCTGTGCTCTCTGATTCCTGGAGATGGCTCTTCAGTCCTCTGGCACTTCCCGACCCCAGGGCACATCCAGTTTCCATCTGCTGGTGCCTGCCTTTCTCCTTTGGCAGCCTGTGCCTGCTATGAGCTTACCACTGTCTCCCAGGCTCTCCCTCCACCTAATTTGTTTGTTATACACTCTTTAATGCTCTTTGATGCTCTACTTCATGCTTTTTCTTTAATTCACTTCACTGTTTATTACTACTGTACTCTTACAGTTTTTAATAATTCAATGAGTTTGCAAAAAAGGCAAACTCATTGAATTTGTAATGAAGGTGTAATTTACAAAAATCTATTAAAACATGTTTTCTACCTATGCCTTGCCTAAGGGTAGTGTTTTGCCAAACACAGAGCCCCCCCAACAATAAATGACAGCAATGACACAACAGTATTGCCTATTACAGGAGAAAATAAAAGTATTAAGGTTCTGTTAGTAAATACTTTCAATATCCTTTGATCTGGTCATCCTTAACATATGGGTAGTAACCAAACATTTCATTTTATATTTAATAAACTTGCCTGCGGTCTGAATTAAAGAATGGGAATGTCTACAGTTATCTAAGAAACAGTTCTATATAATTAAGACCTTAGAAGATGAGGATACCTCTGTGCATACACAGCATTTTGTCTTCCACCATCTATGTAACATAACTGTATTATATAAAAAAGTTTAAGTTGCCCTTCTACATGTTAGTTTTTCTTTGGTTTAAGTATAGGCAAATTAGAGGGAAAAAAAATCTCTTTAGAATAGCCACTTAAGAACTTGGTATCAAGATCATCAGAGAATATTAAAGAATCAGTTGTTCAGAAACAAGTGAGCTAATTAACAACAGAGTTTTCTGGAATTTCTTTCTGGTCACAGTTGTTGAGTGACCTCTTGACTGAAATGGTGTTGAATGGTGACCTTAAGACACCTCTGTCTCCTTGCCCTGTTGCTTACTTCTTTTGGAAGAAAAATAAGAGACTACGTTCCTGATACTGTTAAATGTTTGTAAGAGACTTAAAAATCATAACTGTGTTGCACACTGTAAAGATATCAAAGGACTGCCCACTCTGGTCTGAAGGAGCTGTGTGAAGCCCACCCCACCCAAATCTGAGAAATGGAACTGTAAGGTAAGACACCTGATGGGAACGTGAGATAAAACAGAAGGGATCATAAGCCATCAATGTTTTTCCTGCTCCAGCTCTTGGAAACTGCACACCAAAAAGAAAAATATGTGGTACTTAATGAATTTTTTAACTTTATTCAACCGCATTCAAAATAAGACTTACAGGTTCAGCCGAGAAAATAAAGCTTTTTTTTTTTCCCCCCTAGAAGTTACATGAAAAGTATTGTCTCAAGGGATCCTTCTACGGAGGTCTGCTTTAATAGGAAAATTACTATGGCTTTTGTATACCAGGGTCCCCATAATGATGCTTTATTGCACAATGATACTACCAAATCTGGATCTGCTAGTTTGAGAAATGGGGAAAACATAAACCAGCACCATACAACCTGTTTGCCTAGTGAACAGTAGAGGTTCAATAATGTATAGAATGCTGTAAATCTACTTTTTCTCAGAGGTATTTGCCCTTTTCCCCCATTCTCTTACTGGAATATGCTGGCAGTGGCATCTAGTTCTCCAGGGATTTCAACTGATTTTCTTGGACGACAAAATCTATTTCCAGTCTTGTTACCATGAACCAGAGAGCGGGGCTAAGGTGGGGGATGTAAATAGTATAGTTGGCTAAGAGAGGACTCCGAGCCATCTCCGGAGGGCAGGAAGTGTGCCAGCCCTGGGGACAGGGAGTGCCTAGGGCCTGGCAGAAGGACCAGGGTGCCAGAGGCAAGTCACTAACCAGACGGATGAGTGACAGCCTGTCTGCTCCACAGCAGGGTGACCTGTTCCACTCCGTAGGTTCTCTACACAAGATAGTCCAGCTTCCCCTTTCCAAAGGTGTGTCTAGGCTGTCAAGGATGTTGTACACCACCCCCTCCACTCCCAATAAAAAAAAAAATCCAACCCCAAAACAGTCCCCCAAAAACCAACCAACCAAAACGAAACGCCCCAAAAACCGAATACAAATTAAATCAAAGGAGTCATTTCTACGGCAGCTTTCTGGGGCGTGTAACGTGTTTTTTACAACCTCCCATTATGGGATGACAGAGATTGATCAGCTAACGCAGTGACCACTGCGGGAGGGTGACGGTGCAAGGCTGGCTGTCGCGCTTGTGTCACCAAGCCTGCGTGGGAAAGGCCCTTACGCTGTGCTGACAGCGCTGTCCCTCGGCGGCACCCCTTTGTGTGACACCATCCTGCCGCCCTGGCACGGAGGTGCCTCTCGCTCCAGCACAGCCCCGCCGGTGGCCACGTGCTTCCCCGCTGAACTGCAGAGCCGATGTCCCGACCGCAGCCCGTCCCGCCGTGCCCGCCGCCGCCCGCTCTCCCCGGCACGCCGGCAGCAGCCTGACTCGGGGCTCGGCTCGGCGCACCGGGCCAGCTGCGGGAGCGGAGGGCGAGAAGCCGTGCGAGCCCCGGCGCCGCCCCGCCGCTGAGCGCACAGGGCCGCGCTGGGCTGAGCATCCCTGCGCCGCCAGCCCTGCTCAGCGCGCTCCCTGCACCTGTCCCCGGTACCTGTGCCGGTACCTGTGCCGGGCCGTGCCGCTGGCGGGGACAGGCGCTCGCCCGCCGCAGGTGCGTACGGCCGGCGGAGGGCACCTTGGCCGGCGGGCGGGGGCGGGGGGCGGCGCGGCGGGGCTGCGGCGGCGGCTGCCCGCCCCCTCCCTCCCTCTCTCTCCGTCAGGCGGGCGGGGAGCTGCGGCGGGAGGGAGCGGGAGCGGCGGGGCGCAGCCTCCCGGGCCGCAGCGGGGATGCGCCGCGGATGCCGGCCAGGAGGTGGGCGCCGGGCGGCGGCGCTGGGGGCGCGGGTGCGGGGCCGGAGCGGCGGGACGGGCCGTGCGGGGAGCCCCGGGTCGGGCGGCGGCGGAGCCGGGGCTCGGCGGGGCGCGGGGGCTGCGCGGTGCCGGTGCCGCGGCGGGGGAGGCGGGAGCGGCCGGGGCGCGGTGGCGGCGGGGCCGGGGCTGGGGCTGGGGCTGGGGCTGGGGCCGGGTTTGGGCTGGGGCTGGGGCTAGGGCTAGGGCCGGGGCCGGGGCTAGGGCCGGGGCCGGGGCTGGGCTGGGGCCGGGGCCCGGCCGTGTCTCTGCGGCCCCGGGGCGCAGCCGGAGCATCCGGACCGGGGCCGGGCCGGGTTACGTAACTGCATCCGCGCAGCGAGGCGCGCCGGTGTCAGCCCGGCTCCGCTGGCGCTCCCCGAAGTCGTGGGTTTTTCTCCCTTCCCTGCGGAGCAATTTAAGATGCTCCAATAAACTGTGTGGTCCGTGAGATTCAATTGCAGATTAGCTATTGCCGAGTTGATGCACTCTTAGGATACCTTTTTGTTTTCATTCTGTGTCTCTCAAAAAAAGGCAGGAACGGCCTGTATTGCCAATTTGCTAGCAAGGCTGTGAATCCCTTCCAAGTACTTTGAAGATTTGTGGATTCATTAAAACTAATGTTTGGGAATCATGTGTTTGCCAGAAGTGCTGATGCTTAAAATGACTGTGTGACCTGAGTTTTGCCATTGGCTCGTCATTTCATGTCAGTTTCTAACTGCTGCCGTGTGCTGGGAGGATTCATTGGTGATTTTCTTCCCGAAAGCTTCAGCAATGCGGGTACTGTGGACTAACAGTGACTGAAACAAAAGACCTTGCTGGACTTCTCAGAGCAAATTAGGAAGCCAAGGTCGAATAGCAAACGTTAGTGCAACTTGTATGGGGTAGCGTGACAGAACAAAAGTATTCACAAATCTTATTTGAGTTTTTAAGTGAAAAGTGTTCCTTAAATAGACTATTACTCAGTAGATGAAAAAAATGCTTAGTGAAGGTGTGAGGAAATAGCTATTTTAGGACTACAATTAACTATATCAGCTCAATTTTAATGGAACTAGTACATTTAATTGCATTCCTAACAGATTTTCTGTTCTCTAGATGATTAACTTGCTGAATGATACCAGCTCAAAGATTAAAATCTCATCAAATATCTAATGGTTTCTGTACAGTGTAATTGTGTTTGGTTTATAATAGTTCTTTTCTAATAACCAGCCTTTGCCCATACAGCTGTAGATACTATAATTAGACTTTTTTATCTTGGTGTAGATGACATGACCTTGACCTTTAGCGGTTAAGCAGATATCATTGTTATGGATCTTACATATTTAGTGAAGCATCTTTAGGTATATATAACAGATAGAATTTTATTTTTGTTTAAAAACGACACAATGAAACTACTTTATCTTTTCTTTCCACCTCAGATAAATTAGCAGAGATGTCTACAACACTGATTATTAAAAAACCCTAACGGGTTCATACTTAAACTACCTTTTCTTTACAAGTGCATGGCGGGGTGTATATCTGGAAAATGATATTGGAGGGTTTGTTACTGGAGAGTCCCTAAACATTTCCCCTTGCTGCTGAGGGCTGAAAGAGGTTCCTTTTGTTGTACTAGAGTTCATCAGGCTTGCTTCTTCTGCTTCTCATTAATTTGGTATTGCATTCCCAGGTCCTCCATAGTGCTTAGAGCTGTGCTGCTGGGGGCCTTGTTTGCATCCTTGCTTATTGCTGGCAGTTTTTTTCTTAGCCCATCATAAATGGGCATTTCTTAGCTTATTCATAAATGTCTGCTGTGTAAACATTGGTTCACATACACTTGCAGGAACACGTGTGGGGGTTTTTCCAAGTGCTGGTGTTGAAGGGCTGTGCTCTGTATATTTATATGCTTGGATGTGTTTTTTATACAATCATCAAAAACATAACTTTGCTCACATGTGTGAGAGTTACTGTGCATCTGAGCACTCATTGAGGCATTATTACAAAGTCACCATGGCTGTGGAAAGGTAAAGCTCCATGACTTCTGTAATAGGGAAGTCCTTGCCTCCTGTTCCATTGCAAATGGTGGTGGACATGAGACTGCTCTCCTTTGCTGCTTCTTCCTCCAGTCCGCTCTGGAGGTGAAAGCAGAGGGTGTTCATAGTACTGCTTCATATTCCTTTGGTCCTCTGGCACATGTGTGTGATGTGTACATGTGTGTACCCCTAGGAGATGTACATTTCAGCTGAGCCATGGTCTGATGGATTTCTTAGTGTGACAGAAGTGAATGGTTTTGTTCTTGTTTTGCCCAATACATGTGATATCAGCACGGGTTTCTTTTTTGTTTTTTGGGTTTTGTAAAAATAATTTAGAATCCTGAGAATTTATGCTTCTTTACCATGTGGCTTTGTCTCAGGAGGGCTGTATTTCTTATGGGACTTTAGTCAGCCTTCTGTGCCTGTGCCACACTGGAGAACTGCTGTCACTGCAGTGGGAGAGGGGAAGGAACTGCTAGTGCTTCACTCTAAAGATGTGTGTGTTGATATTTTTAATGTGTGTGTATGTTTACGGTGAGCCTGTCCTAATGGTTTAATTAGCCCCTATGCCTCATGTATAGGGTAGCAAATGCTTATATGTCACTCCTGTATTTTCCACTATGTTTTAAAAAACACTGAACAATTCAAACAATTGCCAGAGATTTCTGGGAGTTTTTGGGGTTTTTTATCTTGTAACTGAATGCTTTCTGGTTTTGATGCTTTTGACTATCCTGGTATGGGAAAAGGCAACCGTTGCTGAAGATAATTTCCATGGGAAATATTACTCTGGGCAATTATAGTTCAAAACGGAATTTCTCCCAAGAATTTCCTTCAGGCTTGTGTTTCTTTCTTAAGCTAAGTTTAATGAGACTTTAAAAAATCCTTCACAGTGGAATACTTGAGTAAATGCTTTTTTTTTTTTTGTGTGTGTGTGTGTGTGTTGAATTTGCCATGTCAGTGTTCTAGGTATTGAAGGAAGCAGTAACAGGTACAGTACACAAGTGAAAGTAAACATGCTGAGGGCATTTGAGGGATGTTGGATTTTTGGCAAATTTAAAACATGGCTTTGGTCATATAAAGGAAACTCCAGCTGCCAAAAATCTAGTGACAAGAAAGCTGTATAATGAGGGGCAAGGTAGCATGAACTGAATTTGGTTGAGACATCATTAAATGTTAAGAAAGATTGAGTTAATAGAGTCATAAAATGGTTTGGATTGGAAGGAACCTTGACAGGTCTGCTAGTCCAACATCCTGCAGTGAGCAGGACATCTTCAGCTAGAGCAGATTGCTAGAGCCCCATCCAACCTCGACTGGATGCTTCCAGGGATGGAGTATCTATTATCTCTCTGAGCAGTTCCAGTGTGTTGTCACCATCATCATAAAAAAACCTTATTCCTCATGTCTCGTCTATTTAGTACTCTCTTTTAGCTTAAAACCATTATCCCTTTTCCTGTTGTGGTTGTCTTATGTGCTACCAGTAGAGTTCATGCAATGAATGGTGTTATTAGGTTTGTAATTAATTTCACCATCTCCATACCAAGGTTTTCTGAGCTGTAAATACAAACCTACAGCTTTCAGCTATTTTTTGTAAGTCAGAATACAGACATGGAGGCAGTGAAAAGTTTGGGGTTTTTTTTAAATGCCAGTGCTATGTATGTCCTAGTTAATGGTGTTTCTAGTGTGTGCCTCTTTTGGAGTTGTTCCTTTCAAAAGAGTTGAAAAAGGATGGAAGAACCTTTTGGTGCTGACAGCTGAGAAACCAGTGCAAGGGAGAACAGCTAAATGTGAAATGTGGAAAATGGGAGAACACCACAAGAATTACTCTGTGTAGACAGTCAAAATTGTGTTTTTTAGGGAAACTTCTGCATTCCATACACTTGTTAAGATTAAGTGAGGAAAAAAGTGAGCAATGCCAAAATACTAGAGACAATTGTTAAATGAGGAAAAAAAGAATTGGTTTTGTTGCTGTTTTTCCTTTTTTTAATGGGGTTTGGCCCAAGTGATATCTAAAGGGTCCTTTCAACCTAAATTATTCTGGAATTTTGTTTTGTCATTATAGTTGAAACCCAGAAAATTGTTAATTTTCTATGAAGAGTGAAAAATAGTGCTCAGAAACTCAGATTTTTGTTTTTCCTGGTATATGTATATTAATCCTACGGAATTTCCAGATAGTTTTTGCGCTGACTCCAAGTGAAATGTGTCAGTCTGTGCTGAGGGCTATGGGTGGTAGCAATAGGTAGGGAAATGGTGAATTTCCAAGCTTGTCTTTCTGAGAAAGCTACAGACTGGTTCTTTTAATGATTTCAATGTGAGCCCTTCCATCACCAACTCAGAAACCAAAAAAGCTTGTATGTCATTACTTGTTACCTATAGCTTTAAAAAGAGCAGCTTTGAGGGAAAAGTAAGTTGGAGATTAAAGAAGAGTAAGAGGATGGGTCTGGAATGTATGGCAGTTGTAATATTAAATTAGGAGAGCTTTATAATGATTCTTAGAAATGCCTCAGTGTAGCAGAGAGAGCAGCCACATTTTGAAACCAAGTTGGTTTTTTTTTCAGTTCCTTAAAGGTGAATATATTTTAATACTTTAAAATATTTAAGTTGAGAGCACTTCTCTTAAAGGAGATAATAGATACATTAGTTTGTGGTGTAAAGAGAAGTCTCTAGTTGATAGTGAGTTTAATATAGATTTGCAAGAATTTTAACTAGCAGGTGTTGTGCTAGATTAGAAGGTTAAATTTTCTACCAAAACCCCCATCTCCTCCTGTGAAACTTGGTTTTCTTGCTGTCTTCTAGCAGGAGGATGACATCTGTGCTTCTCTCAGAGTGCAGTCCTTGGGCATATCTTAAAAGTTCTGTGTTCCTCAATCAGATATTTCACTTTTTTTTTTTTTTTGTATATTTAGACCCTCCTCCCATTCCAATGAATCTTTTCCTCCTTTTTTTTGGGTGCTGAGAATCAGGTGGATAAGATAAATCTACCCAGAATTTAGCAGATAGCAGTCTTGGTTATAATCTCTCACAGTGTGATCTGACTGCTGCCATTCATAACTCTGCTAAAATAGTTTTATTTTCCTTTTTTTTACAGTGGAAATTGAGAGATGGAAATACTTCTAGCCTATATCTACATAACCCCCCCCAGTACTTTTCAGTTCTCATGAAAATTGTGAGAATCACAAAAATCATGCTTAGTCCCTATTGATTTACACATATCTAGCAGAGATGCAAGGGCACTGGTGGATTCTCTACTTAAAAGGCTGGATTAGCAGATCTCTATGTGGTATTAAATGTAGTCCCACTCTCTAGTGCAAATGTTCCGTGGGTATGAGGCTTTTCTAGAGCATATATTATTCCCAATTAAATTAGTGAATTATGATTGTGAAGGATTCAGAGGTTTTAAAATTATGTAAAGGATCTATTTGATCAGTAGGGCATCAATCTGGGATTGCTTTGTTATGAAAACAAGTAACCCCAAAGTAGGTAACATTTGTCAAGAATGATCTACAGATCGATTTCAAGAAACCTTATCTTGGAATGTGATATGCTTTTTCAGATGATGAACTGAAAAGCTTTCTGTTGAGAAGTGTAATAAGCTCAGGTTGCCCAAAGAAGAGTCTGTATGAAACCTGTGCCATGGAGTGAAGCCTCCCTGCTCAGACAGAGGAGACCTGGGCTACATCTGCCCAGCAGCAGCTGACCTGATCAGTCCTGGAGAATGAAAAAACAACAGAAGGACTTTCTGTAGCAGTTCCTAACTTCCTGCTTCCTGTAACGTGTTTTTGGTGGGAGTTACAGAAAGAGTTCCAGAAACCTTGGTGGTGACTGCTACTTGACCTCAGGTAAGGACTGTGGAACTGGTGAGGCTTTCATAGCTCACATTGACAGTTTAAATGAGAAAGGAACAAACCATAAATAAAGGAATAAATAAATGAGAGAGGAATTAGAAGTGTAGCCCTAGGTTTGGGGGAGCAAGACATACCTCTCTGCCACTTGGAAGGCTGAGCTGGAGGGGAACAGCTTGGTGGGAGGTCCGTGCCACTGGTCAGGACGCTGAGCAGCTGGAGTGAGTATTCTGTTCCTCAGTGTCTCTTGTGGCAGAGTCAGCTGGACCTTGATCTGTGTGTATCATGGAATAGACAAGCTGGAATAGAAACGCCACACTCATCCTGCTAAATAAAACACAGTAAGATTGTGTGGTGCTGTGGTGTCTCTCAATTCTTGTTGCCACCCCAGCCTCTTCCCCTGTGACAAATGCAGTGTGGATAAGGTGATGTTAAATGGAATTTGGGTCAAGAGGAGTTTCTGTTAACATCCTACAGGAATGGTTCAAGACTGGTGATTCTTCCCATTTCACCTCTGCCTTTTCTGTCTCTGTCCTGTGTGTAGTCAGCCTGCATCTGCAGTGGGACTGCAAGTGCACTCTTGCCCCCACTTCTACTTTATGAGGATTTTTATAGCTGACCTACTCAGGGAAGCCTTGCACCCTTTTGATTTTGTTCAGGAAAACAGTGTTTAACTGTTTCTTCTCTTCTGCCTTTGAAAATCAAAATCAACCTTGTTTGAAAAGAAATGGCAGTGTTATAGGAGAAGTGGGAGAGAAATTAACCCAGAGAGACTGTAGCACATCTTCTTAGATTATGAGTTTTGAGATTTTGGCCACATGATAAAGGTTTCTTTAATCAATTTATTTTAATGCAAAATGGTGGAGAGCAACTTATTTTCTTTTATATGTTTAAATTTAGGGAGCTAGTTAGCTGTGTTGTCACCTGGTAAGGACAGATCTAGGAAAAATGGAAAGACAGAATCACTGATGGAGAGCTACAGAAATGGTAAGAAATGGAGCAGATAAAAGGACTTTCATCTTGAAAATGGGAAGCTGGAGTGGTTAGTTCAGTGACAGACGTTTCTTTCAGAGTAGAGGGGGTCAGCTGGGTAAGAAGGTGATGGCTAGGGTGGAAATGATACTTAGTTGAAAGGAAGAACCTTCAACATAAAACAGCTTGCTGAGATCTGAAGCTAGCAGTTGGTGTTGGGTCACCTTGAGGTCCCTCTGACCCCAATGTGAGCATGACATAAGCATCCCTCTGGTAACTAATGATGTTGCTTTTCTGTTTAAAGTCTGTGTTTCTTGGGTTTATCCTGTTTCTGAAGAACAAGCTTCATAAGATGCATGCCAAAACCAGAAGGATAGGAGTGATATGAAATAGAGCTGTAGAGTAGTCAGAGGGTGAGTCTGGGTGGAAAATATTGGTGTGCCCCTGGTACTGAAGGTCTGCTCTGTAGCCAAATTCTGTATCATTCTGTGTAATGGTCGAAGAATTCGTAAAATCCATCCCCTTTCCCCCTCTTCCTGTCAGCTAAATACAAGTTGTCTTTCCATGTTCACTTGTGCCTGACAGCTGCTCCATGTGTAAGTTCTAGGAAGGATGGGCAGGGCATACTTGCTACCTGGTTTAATATTCTTGGGTGACATAATCATGGGCAAAAATAATGCATTCTCTGATTGAAGGAAAAAAAAGACTTCTCTAACTCTCCTTAACTGTGACCTATATTGTGTGGGTGTGCAAAGATGCTGTGGGAAGCTAAATGTAAATTATATGCTGTTCCACTGAGCAGGCTTTTCTCTGTTCTCCTAATGACTGGTAGCGTAGCCTCTGTAGAAAACCCATGGTCAGATTGCAGTATGCAATTCAATGCAATTATTATTTGCAAGGCAAAATAATCTTTAAAAAGCCAAACAAGGTATTTTCTTTAGTAGCAGCAAACTGTCTCTTGCCCAATCACCATAAATACTGTTTTGTGACAGAGCTTGCAATTAATAACAAGAGTGGCTTCTGTCTCTAATTAATACAATAATGGTTGTACTTTCTTTTGATGTGGATTGAGGCTTAATGGGGGGAGGCCAAGTCAGAAATGAGGCTTGGAATTAGCCCAGCTGACCAAGCCTGAGACCTTTACAGGACTCTTCAGTACCTCCACATGGCTGTGCAGTATCTGTCAGTTTAAGGAATAGAAACAGCTTCAGAAGTAATCTGTGATGTGCTTTTTGATTTCCATTTCTGGATGGAGAGGTTGTGGTTGGATGTGCAGATGCTTTGAAATGTAACAATGACATGGCAGCTTGGGATCATAGCTCCTACCCTTTCCATAACAGTGGTTCTGTGTGTCTGTCTGCCTGCCTGCTACAAATTTTAATTTTGTGAGCTACATTAGAAAAAGGAGAGAGTGTCAAATTTTTTGCCTTTAAAATTTATGAATTCCTATTCATCAACTTCTTTGGTTTTTCATAGTGTTTTGGCCAAAACAGTGAATCTGCCAAAATGGTTAACTGTTTGGGTAAAACACCCATGCTATGATCACGTGGCCTTTCCTGGAGCTGTGATATTTTTCTTGATGCCCTTGGGTTTTAGGTTTCCAGTTGAGATGCCCAGACCAGTTCTGCAGAGGCTGCATAACAGATCACTGCTCAGAGTTCTCCTGATGCTTTGCGCCTTCCTGAGTGCCTCATTTTTCTCCCAACTGTGTGACCTTTACAAATCCAAATATACACTTGTCCTCTCTGACAGGTGCACGTTCTAGTAGCTGAAATGTTACTCAAACTGCTAACACACTGTACGAGGGCAGTGCACGGGGCAGGGCAGGAAGGAAGGATTGTTGCCTCCGGCTCTGATTCCTGCTGCCTGCCCAGCCCAGAGCTGTACTGGCCCTCGGCTGCCAGCTCGTGGTGCAAAGGCACGGAAGTATTATTAGTACCCTGCCACCTTATGGTATTTCTGGTGTGATTATCTTCTGATATATTCATTATTAGATTTCACCCTCAATATTCTTCAGCATTTTTAGAGATCTATTCAGTGTTTGCGGATTTTTATGCTTTGATCTTAACTTTGTGAGCACATCAGCTCAATCATTTTGCATGAAGCTTTCACATGTCAGTCATTAACCTGTGCTGTATCTCTTTACTATTCTATATACTATTGACTATTTGAATTATTTTAAAGTTACACAGAATTCTTTTGTGAAGTATAAATACACTGAGTTTAGAATTGTCTACACTTTCTTCATTCTTTTTCACGTGTTTTTGTTGTAAGTCAGTAAAAATAATTTCAAAGATGAAGTAAGGAATAATGCTGTGTGAGAAATAGGTAGATACTAACAACAACTTGATAAACATGATGAATTTCCCTTAAGGAGAACAGAAGTATGCTAGCTTACATCAGTTGAAAAGGTTTAAAATGCAGTAAACCAGAACTGTTTAGGCTGTGATTGATGTATATTAGGCTCATAGCTCTCTCTAGAAAAAGGGCAGTATCTCATAACAAAGAAATTTTTTTTTTGATGCCACTGCATAGGTTCAAAGGTAAGCTCTGTATGTTTTTGTTTTCTGTTCTCCTGCTTTGTCTGGTTGTGGATACTGTTCAGTGCTGAGAAACACAGAACATGCTTGTGGAGGGTACGGCAGCGTCAGAGATTTTGTACTTCAACATTTATGGCAGCATTCCCATGTTGAAAATTTTGGAAACAAACTGCTCTTTAGGCTGCAGATATCTTGAGGAACACATAGTTCTGCTTTCTTGGCTGATTCTTGGGTAGTTTGCCATGAAAAATGTGTCATAGCTGTGTGATATAACTGAGAAAACCACCAACATTGGCTAAATCTGCTTGCAGGTGAAATTTAGTTTCTTATAAAGAAATGTAATGTGTACAAACTTATTTTGAAACTAATTTTTTTTAAAGCCAAATGCACTGGGGGTGTGTTCATTGCTTCTGGCTTTCCAGCACTGAGACATCTTCTGCAGCTCTTGCCTTCTTTATCATCCTGTCTCTCCCACAGGTCACTCCCTACATGTTAATTCCCTGCTCTAGGAATTCCAGTCCTGTGCCCAGGCTCACTGATCCTCCTGGGGACACAAGCATGTTCCCTTGGCCAATCTGGTGATGCTCCATGCCTGTTCCCTCCAGCTGTCACTCCTGTGTGCTTCTCCTGAGGTCCTTAGCCATCTCAGGAGGTCCTTGGGGGGAGTACTGCCAAGGGCTGGGGGGTATGAAAGGGAAAACCTTGGAGAACAGAAGGCCTGGATAGTCCCAGTGTAAGCATACCAAGGAAAATCAGTTATCTTCCTACCAGTTCTTATGCTGGAAGCAGTGTAAGGCAGCATTTCTTAATGGCAGCAAGTGAAATATTTTTGCACTTTAGGTTGGTGTTCCTGTCAAGGTGGGTTATACATCTCAGCCATGCTGAAGCAGATTTAAACGTAATGGTGCAACTTCAAAATGCAAGTTTCTCGTTTAGAAGGACAAGTCTGAACAGAAATAAATGTCTGTATACATTGTGGGACCCAGAAAGTAATTCAAGCAGACCTCTCTGAAATTTTTTTTTTTAAGCAGTCGCGGTATGCTGCATAAATGAATTTCAAATCTTTAGTTACCCACAGGTTGCAGCACAGAAAATCAATAGTTTTTCAGCTAATGTCAATTTTTCCCATGAAAAGATAAATGAGGAAGTGTGAAGCTTGTAGTCTTCTCAGATTTCTGTGCACTACCCAGACAGCTGCTTTTAATTTATCTTTGTATTTTTTATAGTGTGTACTTAGTGCTTGTCATTCTCATTGCCAACCATTGCTTGTATTTGTGAGTTAAATAATCAAACAATGATGCAACTGTAGTGTGTTTTGAAAACCTTTGTTCAAGTTAAGAGCGTGAATATTTTATTTGAGGAAATTAAACTTTGTAGGAAACTAATAATGTTCCCTATCATGGGTTAGATTTTTGCTTACTTGGAAATGTGCTAGCTCACGTTATCTTTGTAGTCACTGAAATTTGTCAGTGTTTAAGTACTGGTACTTTGGAGGGTTTGGTCTCCCATTTAATTTTATAAACTAAAATATTGTAAGACAGAATAGACATTTTACAAATTATTTCAAAGGCTAAAACATAAATATTTGAAAGGAATGGACTGTAGATTTCAAGCTTCTACCACAGACTCCTACTCTACATAGCCTTTTGTCTTCTGAGGGTCTGACTGGAGTGGTGGGGAAGTGGAGACCATTGCCCTGGACAGCTGTAGAGAGTGAAAACAAAAGGAAAGTAACTTTCCTAACACTTCCAAATGCATGGGCAAAGTCTTGCTTTATAAAATAGATGCAATTTTCCTGTTTCAGGATGCTTGTTAATAATCAGAGAAAATAAGGATGAATTTGAAATTTTCAGAACACTGCAATTTCCAGCTGAATATCTACAATGCTTTTCCCCCCTCCTTTTTAACCTGCCTTTTAGAATTTTTATAGTCGGGAAGCTGTCCCAAAACATGTTTGTCAGGTGTCACTATGTAGCAGTAATACAACTAACTTTGTAAGTCCTTTTTACTTCCTTAGCGTATTTGCTTGGTAGTATTTCAATAATTATTTTACTGCTATTTTCTGGTGCTGATTAATTTTGGAACAGGTATTGCATACAGCAGGGGAGTTTCTCTTCTGTGTCAATGGCTGTTGGCATCTTGGCTGAGGTTACTGACACATATTTGGCTAAATGCTGACTTACCAGCTATTGTGAAGGACTGAAGAACGTTGAAAAAATTAACTGAGTTACTTAAGAAAATTACTGTTGTCCTTACAGCTGGAGTGATTCCTCCTCTCAAGGAAGAAAAAGAAATTGCAACAGAAGTTGAAAGTCAGTATTGAAATAAAACAACTGTCAAGGGTAAAAAAATAGTTTACAATGTTGGGGTATGAAATTGTTCTAAAGTGCTTTAAAAAGAAAACTGCCTAAGTTCAGTATCTGCGTTCATTCTGTGGCAAATACACATTAATAAAAAGTTTCAACAGAAGAACACTAAGTCTCACTTCTGAGTGGAACTTGGATGCTTCTCTAATTCATTTTTGTGGTATAACTTTCCCAACATACATTTATTTAATTACAATATTATGGCTGTTTATAAATTTTTTGGGATAACATTTATGTATAAATATATCACAATATATTTTCACTGCCTAAATTATAGATGACTCAAAATCAATGTTTTTTATTCTAATGAATTTACCAATACTGAGTTGCCCTTACCTGAGTTTATGATTTGTGAATGGTAACAAGGAGCAGAGGGAGAAATTTCCTCTCTATTTCTATCTTTATGGTCTCTTTCATGGTTTTTAATATAGTAGCATTTTATTGTTTATACTTTTGGCATTCATCTTGCATGGAATATAATTTTCAGGACTATTCTTACACCTAGACATTGCTGCCAGATAATGTTAGGAGATTTTTCAGTAACTAAGAAATCAGTAGGCAGCAGGAAGCTTAAAAAGGAGATTCTGAACTTCATGAGTTGTATGGCATTAGAAATTCAGAAGAACCTGAGGGCTCAAGTTGCAACTTCAGACACAAATTATGAGAGCTGGAACACATCTCCTATAAAGAAAGGCTGAGAGAGTTTGGGTTGTTCAGCCTGGAGAAGAGGAGCCTCCAGGGAGACCTTAGAGCACCTTTCATTATCTAAAGGGAGTCTTTTTACAAGGGTGTGTTGACAGGACAAGGGGTAATGGCTTTAAACTGATAGAGGGTGGGTTAAGATCAGATACAGGGAAAAAATTCTTCCCTCTGAGGGTGGTGAGGCACTGGCACAGGTTGCCCAGAGCAGCTGTGGCTGCCCCATGCCTGGCAGTGTTGAAGGCCAGGCTGGATGTGGCTCTGAGCAGCCCCATCAGGTCCAGTGGGAGGTGTCCCTGCCCATGGCAGAGGGTTGGAACTGGATGATCTTTAATGTCCCTTTCTACCCAAACCTTCTGTGATTCTCTATTTAGGTCTTCATTGCCAGCAAAATATGAAGTGAACCCTTTTATTTCTTTTTCTGCTTTGGTGGTGGATACCTAAATCTCCTGTTTCATAAATGTGTGATTCCTGAAAAGAGAGAAGAGGATGCTTGTAGTTTGGTCACCAGCTTTATTCATGCAAGTTTGTCACTAGAATCCTGCCCATATTTTGGGCAAGCTTGTTCTGGAAAATCCAAATTTGTCAGCATCTTACATGGGAATAAGAAACTCTGAGTGGGAACAGTGCTCCCTGATTTGCCAAAATCAGTGAGCAGAGGGAGGAGGAATACGTAATGAACTCTGCTTGATTGGAGTTTGTGACAGCCAGCACATCTTCCCGTCTTGGCCAAGACCACAGATGAAATCCTGTGGTGGTTGTTAACAGCAGAGTTGGAGGTGTAGATAGAATCCTGGCAACTGAGGGATTTACGTTACACGAATGAAGTCAGATGTTGTCATGAAAGAAAATTTTTAGTGTCCTGTTTTGAGCATGAATATACACCCAGCAGTAATAAATGCCCCCTCTTGAGACTGAGAATCAGTCTTAATAGAATTGCAAGTGAAGGTTGAGCTGCTTCCTTCCGAGAAATCAAGATGACAGGAACTGAAACACTCAGATTTATGTTCAGCTGCTTACTGCTGGAGGTCTTTTTGTTATCTTTAACTCAGTGTTAATTTAGGTCACCCTTTAGTCTAAGTAAAAGAGATCACAAATGCTTTTTCTCTTGACTCTCTGTCTCTACAGAGTGTCTAGAGAATGCTGCTCGTTTTTGTGCTGGTGTATTTTATGAAAGTTTGATATGAAAACAGTATGATATGAAAACAAAGGGGCTTTTAAAATAATTTGATAATTTATAGTATGTATTTATTTTGGGTATTATTTATTATCTCATATTCCTGCTTTAAGTATAGTACCAAGTCCTTAAAAAATACTTATTTTTTGGCAATCCTCATGGATGCACAAGTGCAGCAAGAGCCTGTGAGTCTAATATCTCTGCCCTGCAACCTGAAGGGCTCAAGCAATGTCCTCCTTGAGCCCTCCTGAGACAGACGAGGAGCTGTGTGTGCAGTAAACTTCAAGGCCTGAACATAAATACCATGAAAGGAAAAGTGTTTTCCAAAAGTTAGCTTATAATTGAAAACAGGATGCAAATAGAAAAAACCCACAGGAGTTAACCATTTTTCTTTGTAAGACCAAATTAGTGCAAGTAAAGTTGTAACTTGTCATTTGCTCACACAGCGCTTCAGGAAATGTCACTTCCAGAAAATGGAAGTCAGAACACACTTCCAATTGTAGTCATCATAAGACCAAGTCTTTAATTTTCCTGTTATTTATCTTTTAATACAGACCACCAATGTCACTTTTTCATTAATATTTTAGAGTGCATGATAATTTATAATAGAGAACTATGACTCCCATTGTCTCTTCCTCCAGGCTTAAAGAATAATGTTTTGTCATATCTATTTATATTGTGTATGTTAAAGTGTCCTTATGAAACTGCAAATGCCTCTGAGCAGGTTTTGTGAAAGTTGAAAGCCCCTGAGTGATAATGGCAGGACATTGTTGACCTTGTCGGGGTGTTAAGTGCCAGTGGCAGCGTTTTGGGATGCAGAACATCTTGATAGTCAGTTATCTGTGATGTGGGCCTCTCAGATGGTCTTCCTGTTCAAGTGTTCTCAGTGCTAAAATCTGCTTTCTTACGTTAGAGAGCTGGAGTGTTTTCCTTGAATAGGAAAATGTGCCTGGAAATGTGAAACACATGGAAGGAGCCACCCACTGTGGAAATAATGGAGGCTAAGAAAGTTATTTCGCCAAAAATAGTTGCAAGTACATGCAAATCTAGCTAAACAAACGCTATATCAGAGGTTTCTGACCAGACACTAAAGTGAAAACAGAGTAAACAAAATTAAAAGAAAAATTTGGGTAATTTTCCATCCTTCTGCTACAGTCCTAAAGGATGGGCTGTAAGTTTCTGTGTGGAAAACCAGAGAGGTTCAGGTGGATCTGTACCTCCTCTGTGCCCCAGAGAAAACAGACAGTACAGAGATCCACAGAAGAGGATTTTTGACTCTGTTGGATTAGGAAGTGCAATTTATTAATTTGTTATACTCTGAAAAATGTTTCTGTTTTGTGCCTTTTTTAGTGAATTTGGATTAAGTCTAACAAATATTTTTCATCAAGGGAAAAATGGAGAAAATTTTGGCAAACTGAACTTTTATCTGAATACATTTTCAGTGAAATGTTCATTTTGGTGTGTCTTGATGTTTAAATTTTTTTTTACTTGAAATTTCTCCTTTCTTCCTCCTTTTGGTCTCTGAACTAAAAAAGAAGCTGTGTTTCATGCAGCCAAAATAGGTTCTTTTTCTTCAGTCAAGGATTTGAGGTTTATGAAACATGTCAATAAACATGCCCAAGGAAAAGCTTGCTTGTTCCAAAAATATAAGGCAGACTTTTCTGGTTAAGAAAAGTCATCCCAGCATATGGTGTGTTTCTTTTAAGATGCAAAATATTCATATACTGAGATGAACCCTCTGGAGGGGAACTTTGAGGCAGTAGCTCTTGCTCTTGAAGCTTCTGTCTTCATTGGTTTCGGCAGACATTTACTTTCTGAAGATTTTTCCTCCCAATTTCTAAAAGATGGTAATGCTGCCCTGCCAAACTGTTGTTGACAATCTGTTTCTTGTAGGATACTGTTATATATAAATGGCTTTTTTTTATGTTTGATTTTTTTCAAGCCAGGAGAAACATTCAGATTTGCTTTCAGCACGAGTCTAGGATAACATTGTCTCTGGCATAGCAGTTGTTGTAGTCTTGTATGACAACTGTTGTACACATTATCTTACTTGACTGTGGCTGCAGAATAGATTGGGATTTATGTGTTTTATATATTACTGCACGTAGGGCTGCCTGATGTGTTTTCTCTGGTGCCTCCCTTGCTGTGGCAGTAACCCATGTCCACTGCCACCATGCTACTGTGACCTTCAGACAGACCAGCAAAAAAAATCCATCTTGTTTGCTCAGCATCCCAAAAGACAATTAGGAATGGTTGCCCGAGCAACATAACATCCTTGTCAAATGCCACAGGGATTGCTGTGGTGCCAGTTGGACTGATCCCCCAGAAATGGCATGCTTCCATGCACAAAACTGTGGACTAGCGAAGGAATGTTTTTGCTTCCCATTTGTTTTTTATCTTTGCTTGGAGTCTTTTCTGCTGAAGTGGTAGAAAATAAGCAAAGGCATGGAGTAAACAGAGGAGTAGAGGAAAAACAAAAGGCAACCTGAACAAAGAAAGGAATCCTGTGGGAAGGAGAGGTGGGGATGTTCTGCGTTTTGGATATAGGAACAAAGCAATGGAAAAAATCTGGCAGAAAAGATTGTCAACGTGGAAGAAGCACTTAAACAGAATAAAACAATTTAGGAAAGGAATGAGGGAGAAAACATGGCCAGTGCTGGAGGAGCAGTATAAATGGGTAAAAATAGGAAATATATTTTTTTGAAGTATGTAATGGCTCTTACATTACGACTGTATTAACTAATGAGATTTGACTTTGCTGAAAATCTGTATTTCATGTTTTGTCAGATCTCTGTTTGTATTTTTTTTTATTTGTTTGTTTGATTCTTGTTAATTATAAAGAAATCAACAGACTTATTGATGCTTTGATACTTGGGTATGTTTCCCTCAAACAAAACCTACCAAAGATCTCTCCTGGATGTAGGTTGCTTATCGATCCTGTGTGGTTAAGACCCACTTGTATTTTGCAGCCAACAGCACACAAGGGAGCAATATGGCTGGTATCACATCTGTCTGCCTTTTTTCTTCTCAGCTTGAATGAGGAGCTACCTATTTACAGCTAGCATAACTGTGGGGAGGCCTTGGCACCCGTCCAGACAAAGGGCTCACAGTCACGTCTCTACATCCTACAGAGATGCTGTAGCTACTTTCCTGCTGTTAACCCACCTAATTTTCCTGGTTTTATACACATATAGCCTGTGAATTTTTGGATAGCTTGTGTACTGTATAAAGTATTTGTTCCATCTGTTCAGAGCATTTGAGCTTTATATAATTCAGAGCAATTCAGAGGTTGAGAACTTGATTTTTTTTTTTCCAGCCAGTAAAGAATTACATGGAAGTCTTTCAAAATAAAAGCTAAGCTATGAGAAGATAATAATACAACAAACTAAATAGGAAATAAGGAATATTGAAACTAGATTATTTTTAAGGTCATTTCCAACCCAAACTATAATTCTATGAAATATTTTCTTTCAGTGTTTTTCCTGACTGGGGTGTATGTGTTTGAATTTTAACTACTTGAGGTTTCTTTAAGAGTCAGTTTATTCTGGTGCTTAGGTGCTAGCTTCTTCAATTTTTACAGAAATATATTCCTTGTCCAGAAGTGTTTGTGTTCTCTTTTAACAGCTTTTCCACTGTGTAATTTCATTATGGATGATATAATCTTTAAGGCTTTTATTTTTTACTCTCCAGTAGTGTGGTTTGATGGGATCAACGAAATCTGTCACATTGAGGTGTGTTCTAATATATTAAAATCTCATTTTTGCTGGTCACTGTAGTACTCTGCTCTGTCAGCTAGTTTAATTTAGCTGCTGCTGTGAGCAGTCACCATGACAAAGGACTTGTGCATGTGGAATTGGGTTTAGAAATCAGAGTGCATTGGCTTATACATTACAGAGCTCTAATGCCAGCTACAGCAAAACTCATCTCCCTTCTCTTTATAGCTCGATAGTTTACATTAGTTTATTTTCTACTTTCATGGTGTCCACTTCTGTTCATGTCCTTTTTGTATTAATCTGACCAACATCTTTTCATGTTATCACATGATGTTGTGAAGGAAAGGTGAAGTTCTGATTGCCCCATCAGCTTCTTATACAAACATCAGTTACCCAAGTAACAGAAAATGACAAACCCACTCCATGGAAGTACCAATACAGGTTTCTGTGTCTCAAAATTAAGTTTTCAGAGCATCCCTCTTAACAGGAACTGTCTTTTTCTCTTAGAGAATCTGCACTTGGTTTGAGTTCCTTTTTTGCCTTGTAAAGCTTGTTTATAAAGCTTGAAGCAATTGCAGTGACTAGGCATAGAAAATAGCCACCCTGCTGTAGGAACTGGAGCAGGTTTCCTGTAAGAGCTTTGAGTCTGCCATTGAGAATTGTTTATTTAAATTTCAAGTCTAAATCAAGGGTAAATGCAGATTTTGGAGGTTAATTTTAGGATTCATCCAGCTAAAAAAAAACTAGTCTTATGTCTAAGATAAAACTAAATAAAATGAAAATATTGTGTTTGGGTACACTGTCCTCAGGATAAAGCATCTCTGTTTATATAAATAGAGATATTTATTTATTTGGATGAAGAAAAGTACATTTTTAAAGTGTAGTTGCAGATAAAATTCTTCATATCTTTGTGTAAATGCTATAAATAATAAGCAGAGAGACCTAGGGTAATTTCCCTAATATTTAGGGAATAGAATAAATTTTACTGAACTGCTTTGGTTTTTTTCTTTCTACCTTGGAATCAAAATCTCTTTTATGGTATGTGCACATAAAGATTCATAATTTTTGTCTCTTGACTAAAAATATAAATATATACATATAAGGAAAGGGTTTACTTACTCTTTAATACAAAAATTGGTTACTTTGCTCTTTGCAAAGCTATGTACTTTATGGGTTGTTCAGTAAATTCTAAGTCCTGTACCTAGAATTTCTGGTGTTTAAACAATACATTCATGATAATCTCCTTTTGAAAAATAAAATTATGATTCTGTAATTTTAGAACTCCCTTTTTTACCTCTTCCATTTATTTCCTCAATGCAGCCTGTGTAATCTCACTTTTGAGTCTTCTGATCCCATATTTCCCAGGAGATCTCTATGTATTATTATTTTTATTAGATTAAAATAGAATTCTGGATACATTTTCTACATGTCTGCTATTAATGTGATTGGGAAGGGATGCTCTGGGCTGCTTTACTTATTTATTTGTGTGTTCCTATGCTGGAATGCCTTGTCATATGCAAGTCAAGTGGATGGGTGAGTCACTGTGATGTTGAAGTCAGAATACAGTCAGCCTCCCCCATCTTACTGAGCTCTTTGGTGGTGTTTGGTCACTGGTAATGAGTCATCTCTCTTGGCTTCACTGATAAATTCCTGTTATTTCTGAGAAGTTTGTTACTGTGGCAGATACAGTTCAGATACAGAACAAATTAGGATAGAATATTTACTAGGATGCCTGCCATAATTGAAAGGTGCTAGCTCAGCTCTGGCTGCAGAACTTCTGTGTGCAGTGCAGTTCAAGGTACACTTCTAGGACTGACACTTAAATTTCTTTTTAGTCACTACATTATGAATTTTTATATTTGAAATTAGTCAAGTAACGTACCATTTTTTCCAGGCAACTCTCAGAACAGAACTGCACTTTTAGATGCATTAGGGATTTTTTAAGGCTAGGAAGAGATGATGGATGTCTTGCTTGGTCTGCTACATAAGACAACAGAAAAACCTCCACTTATAATTCCTGCAACAGTGTAATTGATCTGCACTGAATCATTTGCAGTAATTCTACTCTTTGCTTATACTAATTCCATTTAGAAACATAACAAGACAGAAGCAGAAGAAGCTGTTGCAAATGTGAAATATGTAAAAATTTCTTAAGAAAGAATGCTCTTTGATGTTTTATCTTTGTATACTTTCAAGCCTGAACATCAAGAAGGGATATTTGATGCGTGAAACGGAGAGCAGCCAACAAGCTCTAAGTGATGTCTAGGTGTTAGAAAGACAAATTGTTGGTAGAATTGCCTTGTTAAGGTTTAGGGCTTGACATGTTTCAGTGATCTCACACCTAGGTGGGGTTACCAAAGCTTGGGAAAAAGGATAGTGGACACAAAGAATGCAGAATTTACAAACCTCGAGGACATTTGGCAGAACTCTCAAGATAAGGAAGAAACTAATAAAACCAACTCAGTAACTGTGCTGAATCAGCTCCAGCTGGGTAAGAGGTGTTTCTGGTAGGGGGAAATCAGGACCACTGACTCACAGATCACTGACCCAAGAAACCACCAACTAAAAGAAGTAAAAGAGTGAGCATGTGGTCTGTTTAGCATAAGAAGTGAGAGAATCCTTAGAGATTAGAAGATAAAATACTGATTAACAAGAGAGCTATGTAACATGTAGTCAATAAATACTAATTCCTCTGCTAAAATGTATAAATTGCAAAAGGTTTTGATAGTTGGTGTGCTTGATTTGTGGAATACCACTGAGCACCCAGGCTTGCTAACTCTGTCTCTCAAGTGTGTCATTATTGGCTAGTTGCACACTGGATAATGAGACTGAATTTTGTGGACAACAAAACTACCCAAGTTATTGAATCACATCTTGTGCAATTCTGCAGTGAGCAATAATTCCTGAACTTGTGTAAAAATACCTGCTCTGGGCAGAAGTCAGAAATATGCCCAACACCATAAACCCTATTGTATCAAAATCCCAGAGACAAAAGCATGAATTATGCTACCAAGAAAGCAAGCCTATCACCATTGTCTTGAGGTACCCCAGTGACTTGGAGGAATATGCCCCAGCAAGGAGTTAATACTCATGTATCACTTGCTATTCTCCTTTCTTTGTGAATTCTGACTGATGAATGACTGAATAATGCTATATAGTTGATCAGTGAATATGAGCATGTGAAGAGCTTTTGAGAAACAGTAATTTGATTATCTGTGCTAAGAGAAAAATGGTTTTTATGATATTTAGAATACTCAGGTTTTTGTTCTGGTGCTTGAATAACTATGACCAAAATGCTTTCCCGAAGGAACAATACAGCAATTGGCTCATAATTTTGAGGTTTTTTCTTTAAAGATTTTTGTGTGGAAAATGTGAATGTGCTCTTTAAATGATTTGTATTTCGCCTTAGCCAGGAGCTGCTGCACCCTTATCTCCCATATGGCTTCAAAGACTTGGTTTGTAGCATTGCAGATGTAAAGCTAATGTATTTGGTCATTATATGCTCTATTTGTCCTGGCTCTAATAGTGGTTTTTCTGGTTCAAGAAAGGCAATGCAAGCAGCATCTGCGGCTTTGTAGCAGTTTGGCAGCAGCTTCAATCTTCATAAGTGTGTCAGGTTCTTCCAATGAATAAGTACTTCACAGCACTATTTTCTCCTTGGTGGGTTTGCTTTATGTGTGATATGTTCCTTGGGAACCAGTGTGTTTCTTTTGTGTGATAGATCATGCTGAGGATTTGTGTCTTTTCCATGCATCTCTTGAAGTAAGAAATGAGACCCATTAAATGACAGTGTTGGTTTCAATGAGCCCCTCTGGTGACAAATACCTACATGTGTAATATCTTTGAACTGAACTGGGTCTACTAATACAAAGGCTTTTTTTTTTTAGTTGCAATTTTCCAAGATGAGCTTGTACACCAAGCTATATTAGGACTGCCTTTCTCTTAAGAAGGCCTCTAGGATTCCTCTCTGCTTCTTTGTCTGATGTGTGAAATACGCTACTCAGATAATTAATCTGAACTTCTGTGATGACAGTTGTTATGTGTAGAAATAGTATTTATATAGTAATTGTCTGGTGATGCCTGTAGGTGGTCAGGAAGTGCTGGCATTTCTGATGGTGCTAGTTTATTCTTGGAGAGCAGCCTCGTTCCTCTAGCTCCCTGCATATTGCAACCTTCATTTGTGGTTCAGAAAGACAGTGTGTCCCAATATGTGTGTGGTGGTGTTTTCCCCTTTTTCTGAAGTTTTGTCAACACTTCAGCTTGAAAGCATTTTTGAAATCATCTCAATTAGGATGCAGCTTTTCATATTACAGAATTAAAATCTGTATATTAGAGCTAAAATATTTCTGTAGTAATCGGCTTTTCTGGCCTTTCAGCCCACCAGATGGGCAAATAGTAAAAGTCTAAAGCATTTCAGGATAAATATTTCAAATTAGAATAGTTAGTGTCACTGTGACTAAAACTCTTAATTTTTCTGTAGAGTTTAGGACACTGCAGAGTATCCCCAGTATCTGCAGTGTGGAACCAGCAGTGAGTCATAAATGCTCTTCTATCTTAACTGTCTTCAGGAGGGAGGAGAATGGAAGCATGGTGTTCCTGAGTTCTGGCTTCTCTCCAGGGCTTTCAGGCAAAGCAGAGTGCCAGCAGTCACAGTGGATTTTGTGATGGGAAAGCTTTTACTGATTGCACAGGTAACACCAGCACCTTTTCCCATATGGTAGACCACTAACTGGTGTTAGTGAAAAGTGAGATTTGGTTGCTGTCGGTTTGCTTTTAGTGTGTGACTCAGTGGGCTCTGACTGTTCCCAAGTTTTGAATTATTGACATGGGTGTGCCAGCTTTGCCAGATAGGAAATTACTAAGATTCCTTTTATAAATGATGAATCCTGGTTTTATGCTGATATGGAAGCACACTAAACCAAGCAAATACAGGAACTTTTATAAAACATCCCACATTCGTCCTGATTTCTGCCTCTTATTTATCTTTCATTTCCAAGCATAGTAAAAAAATATTATAAAGACCTTTTTTTTTTTTTCCTGGCATGGTATTGTATCATTTTTCCCAAAAGCTGGATAAGGACTGTTTAGATATTTGCACATCCACAAACCACTACCATTATTATGTTGAAGAAACAGTTCAAAGAGAGCTAGTTCAACTTTCTTGTACAATTAACATACCATTAAATAGATACGGGCCTGTAGGGACAATACTGCAAAATGTAGGTGTTATTTCTGTCCTGCCTGGTTTTTAGTTGTAGAATGTCACTTCGGTTTTACATCTTAATATGTTCCCATGCTTAGTAATCTACGGAGAGAAATGTAATTGCATGCAATTTTTGTTTCTCTTGGAGTAGAAGTTAGTATCTTGGGGTGTGGTTTGGTTTTGGTGGTGGCTTTTTATTTTAGGGCAACTGTGAGTTAATGACCGAATTGCAGGGAGCTGTATGAAGATGACAAGTACTGACCTGATGACAAATTCCTCTGTTCTTCACTTGAGTTGCTTTGAGCTCCCCAGTTTCACTAAACCTATTCTACTGGAAGTGGCCGTTGCACTTTATCGTTTCCAAGCACTTGGAAAAAAGGAGACTAGTCTCCCTGATGGGCAGTGGCAGCCATTTTAATTACCACTTCTCTTTCAGGGTGTTCAAGCAGGTCCATATGATGGCTTAATAGAGATGGTGCTGTACAATGTACACAGCAGTTAGATCAAGAGGAGTTGAACTGACAGCTGTGGACTACCTAGAAAATTCTATTTATAGCTTCTTCGTAGTAAACAATAACAGATTTGTTTTCAAATCTGTGAATACTGTTTATCAGAGTGTATTGCATTCTGGACAGCATAAGGATTTGGAGTTTTTATTACAGTTCTTTTTGTCTTGCATTATTTTCAGCTTCAAAATTGTAGAGAGAGACATCCAGGTAACTGATCCTATATTGGAGCTTCTTTTTGTGGCAGACTTTCACATGACATTAGATGAGGTGACATTTTCCTTTTGATTTCTAAATAAAAATCTTATCCCAATGTTGTGTAACAAAAGGTAGGAGTATTTTAGCTGATGGTGTGAACCTAGAACATTCAATGTCAGCAGGTTGGTTTTCACTCCTTTATTTTATGCAGTTAAATTACGATTAGTGATTTTAAAGGCAACAGTAGTAACTTATGCCTCTCTGGAACAGATAATATAAATATATTTGCAAGGTTCTGTAAGAAAGTGGTACCTCAAGTCTTTGGCTCTATTCCATCTGATCAAATGTAACATTACTGAAATTTTTCATCATAATATAGGTGATGAATCATTTCTGATTCGACAAAGAGAAAACAATCTATAAAGAAACCCAAGATTTGAAATGAGAATGACAGTCATGACAGAGTGAAAAAAGGAAATGTTGGAAACCTGGATATGAAATTCTGTAGCATTTCCATTTTGTATGCTTTTATTTGTCTAGTGAATGGAGTCATAAAGAAAACCCTTGAAATTCTATCTCAAATTAATGAAAGCTACTGTCAATATGGTAATAGAATGAATGATTTGATTAACTGTTCTTGAAATAGTTCTTCTTGTGTAACCAACAGTAATTCACTTAATGAAGTACAATATATGATAGGCTTCTTCTTTGTGCTAAGTTCTTTGAACTGTTAACTTTCAGTTCACATCCCTTGGGATAGTGAGGTGATGTTTGCCACACAAATATATAAAGTGGTGGTAGGGGAAGAAGAAGAAGTCAGCAGAAATCAAGTGACAGCCCTTTTGCTCAGATGCATAGACAACACAAAAGAGAAGTACTTGTGGTTTCTTTCATGTAGAAGTAACAGAAAAAGGCCTTATTACTTGTCCTATATCCTGTTGTGTGGATTTACAGAAAAGCTCATCAACATCAGTGCCATTGTCCTTTTTGTGCAAGGTAGAGTTACAGTCTACATTCCCTGTCATTGGTCTTGCCAGCAGTCACAAGCCATTCAAAAATCAGTGATTTTTTTCCTTGAAAAAGTATTTACTGAAGTACTAGCTCTAGTTTGGTGAAGCCCTTGGAGCAACAGGAGATGGAAGAGGAGAAAGCAAGATATTTGTGATAGACAACTTAATGTAGTTTCATAAAGGACTTGAGAAAACATGGAAACATTTAAATAAAATGAAACAATGTTAGACTTCTACATATATACTAGGTACTTGCTTTTGCTTAAAGTTTTAAAGTCAAGGGAGATAGCTGAATATTCGCTGTATAGACACAGAAAAATGAAAACTGGGAATATTTTGCTTTCTTATGCAACTTCCCCATTTAGAGGGTAGGCTGGGTTAATAATTGTATTTGTCTGAATCAAATTCCAGAGCAAATGTGTAACTCATTTATAATGCATCCTTCTCTTGCTGTCTTCTGTGCTATATTGTGCTGCACTTGTGAATATTGTAGTCATAATCTTACTGTGAAGTTGCTGGATAATCCTTTTACTGGATTTTTGTTTCCCTTCCAGCTGAAGGCATCATTACCTCATCTTAGAGGGACCAAAAAAAAAAAATACAAAACCCAAACCAACAAGCATTCTATCTAGGAGCTTTTATTTCTATTTGCTGCTGCTTTATGTTTTAGTTGCTTCCTCCTCAGTGTAGGGAGAAGATGACTGTGTTAGAAGCAGCATCTCAAGTCCTGTCAGCACTTCGTCATTCAGTTTTGCAATACTTAAACTAAAGGAGGGCTCAGCACAGTGTTGATCCTATGGATATTTCTGGCTTTGATCATAAGTTGCCTTTCCACAAGTGTTTACTGTCCTTGATAGTGCTGGATTCAAATTTCTGTATACATTGGAAAGCTTTCTCTCCCAAAATGTTTATGACCACTGAAAACTTAGCTCAGATTCCTCTTCATACAGCAGTTCAATACCATTCACATGCTCTTGTAGAGTTGCTGTAGCTCTCTACCTTCTTGCTCTGCCCTTTCTTTGTACTTTTAAGTTCTCTTTCAGTATAAGGGATGTGATTAAAGAAGATGACACCATTAACATGTTTAATATTGACATTAATATTAAAATGAATATTGCTGTGGTCTCTGTGCCATCCTCAGCCTTTGATTTTTTTGGCATGTGGATTAATATAGTGTATGGCAAACATTATGGTATTGGCACTCAGCTACCATGGCTTCCTAAGGGTAACCACTGCAGACTGAAATAGCTTGTTTAAGCAAAATCCAGCAACATATGATTACTTTGTTAATGAATATAAAAGCTCTTTAGTTTTCTATGACTTCCGTTTTGGATTCATTTTGACGAGTTAGAAAATTGTCATTATAAATAATGAAACAGGATTTTTATTTAAACCTCTGTGTGAAAATATGGTCTGGAAAAACAGGCTTATCCTCCTTATAAATATGGGTTTGGGAGTTAGCTCCTGCTGTGCTGTTCTCTGGAGGCAGAACTTGACTTAACACCTTGTGCCACAAGCAGCATTTTAAACAAGGCAGCATTTTATTGTGGAGTGTGAGAAGAAACAAGTTTTTTGCAGATCACATTGACAAACACAATCTGTTAATGGTTTGCTTGTGTAAAGAAGAACACTTAAAAAGCAGGCAAAAATAGTTCTAAAAAGACCTAAATAGGCCACAGCAAAGCCATATCTAGCTATAACTTACCAAACACTGACAAAATCTTTTTCACTTCAGCAGTGTCTTGTGGAGAACTCTGTTTTTACATCTCTGTGCTGCAGCAAGCAGACTGTATTTATAAACAGTCAATTAGCACTATCATCTCTAATCTATGGAATATATTATGTCAGGGAAATACCCATCTGAAATTTGATACACTTATTACAGAAAACATGCAGATGCAAGGGATCTATATACAGTTAATATTCCACAAGTTTCTCCCTATTCCTTCAAAGTGAAACTGTAAATTTGTAGATGCCAGTTTTGAGGTAGAAGGTTCCTACAAAGGCCTTTCCAGTCACCCATAAATAATCTCAGAGATATTTGGAGTTATTGATCAGTTTTATTCTTGGAATATACCAGCTGCACAGATTTTTAATCTTTAATACTTAAGAGACATTTGCTCCATTGAGGCCTGTGATATATATTAATGTAGCTATTGAATTACAATAACAGCTGTATGTTGGTTTAGTTGTTGTGTGTGTAGCTTTCCAGTGCAAACTAGATAGGTAGTGGAGAGTTAATGGAACAGTTGTACCAGGCAGTATTCCAGAAAGCAGGAGATGAATGTGGAGTGCAATGCTCCTGCATTATCAGCTGGGAAACTTCAGGGGAGGGTTGAGGCAGAGGTACCAGGGGAAAAGCAAGATGTGTGTGATGCAGGGCCTCTGTGTGCACTTGCTAGTTAGATTTTATTACAGCAGTGGAAGCCAAAATACCAGTGACTTATGTCATTTTGAAACCAGATTTGTGTCAGTACTGGATATACACACATTCTTCTAATGACATATTTTCATCAGTTGCTGTATGCTAATAGAAAATTATGTGTTTCTGTTTGGCTTGGTTTGGTTTGCTTGTTTTTGGTTTTTTTTCCACTTTTCTATTAACACAAGCTGAAAATGTGTCACGTTTCTGGGAAGCCACTGCCTTACATGGTCCCGTTAATACTTTTGTATTGTAAAAACTTCTGATGGATTGCTGCAAGCTTGAGAGCTGTTACAACTATATCCTATTGGTTTGGGTTTTTTTTAAAAAGACAAAATGCTGCACCTGCCTGGCTCTGTGCTGAGAGTGCTTGGCAGTGACACAGCCATGTCTTTGGATGTTGTTGTACAAGCTATCCTGTGTACAGCACAGCAAGCATTTAATCTCGATGGTTTGAGACAGTTGGTGCATCTAATTCAATGATGTTCTTTGGTGCTTTATCCACTACTTAAAATTTTTATACCTCTGAAATACTTTTCAGTGTATCTTTTCATTGCAAACCCATCACGAAAGAAGCAATCTCTTGAGCAGACTGCCCCAAATCTCAGGAATTACTAAAGAAGGTTAAAATACTGCAAAGTCATACTGACTTCATTGCATCTGCAGTTACAATTGGTTTGCAATTGCTCACTGTTCTAAGTACAGAGGTCTAATTTACAGTTATTTGCTTACTAAATTTAGATTTGACAGAATTAGAATTTAGAATTACTGATCTGTTTAGAGAGGTGAGTATTTCATACCTTCATTATAACTTACATGATACCATGCAGAAAACACAGGTGCAGCATTGCCATCTGATGCAGGGATACCATAAGCAAGTGAGAATGTGACAGTCTCTGCTAACACCTGATCCTGGTATTTAATCCTGCAGCCCCTCTGGGATCTTGAGACTCTTTGAGTGGCATGAACTCTGAGTCTCTGCTTTCCTAGGAGGAAAATAGTTGTGCTTTGTTTAGATTTAATTGAGTTAAAAGTAAACAGGAATCATTTTGCTATTCTGATTTGTATTTCAGGTGGGATAAAATGATACAGTAATTAGAAGATTGATAGAAAATTGTTTTATGGGCTAAATATAGCAGAAGAACATACAGGAATTTATACACAGAAGCAAAACAATACCAACACTTTCACCATATCTGGGACTGATGGTGTCAGCCAGAACATGAGGAGGGTGGGAGAGTCTCCTCTGTTCAGGACAGTGTGGTTGTTTGAGGAAGTCACTTTCACTGAAATGCTTACTTTCTTGTGTGGTCTTCTGGATAGTTACTGTACAGAGGTACAACTTACCTACAGATAATTACCATACAGACAAACAGCTGAAGACAAGTAAATAAACGAATACTTTCTTTCAACTTTTGGCTTTATTGAAATATTCCAAGATTTCTGAAGTACTTTAGAACTTTTCTGATTTTTTCTTTTCAGTAAGAAGTGTGTACATAAAAATGCATTATGAGAAATTAGTCATAATCCATATTCTAAAAGTCACAATTTCTATAATTTATAAAATGTAATTATAACTAACCAGTACTATTATGATTTTGTTAAGAGATGGTAGTACTTCTATTGCAACAGTCCAAAAAAGGCATGCTTTTGAATAATTGCAGTAGCAAAAGGCAGAAACAGTTCCAGCTTTTTTTTCCTTCGATTTTTTCAAAGTTGTCCCTGCACTGTTCATCTTTCCATGAGCTGAAATGGCAACAGATATAGGTCACCTGCACTGTGACTTAGTTACTCTTGGTCAATCTCATGTTAGCTCATCTGCACAAAAGATTACATTTTCAGAGCCAGTAAAAACCCCACTGGGTTCATTGACTTATTTTGTGACTTTTTAGACCTCACCATTCATATGAACATCAGCTGCTTTCTAAAACAGGAAGCACAGAACAGTTGAACAGTCAAGGCTTTCTGTCATGTCATTGATGCTCATAAGCATCAGAGGGCAAGATGTTCTTTTAGATGACCTGAGGTTTTCAGTTACTTGAATTCAGACAGACCTTAAATCTAAATTCATCATTGATTGCGTTTACTTTTAACTGAACATATTAGAGAAAGAAATCTTACATTCCTTTATGAATTAAGCAAGGTCACTCTTCCTGAAAAGCCTTTGCTTGGTACTTATGATTCATCCTGTCCAGCCGACCAGCGTGGAAATGGCCAAGGCTGCAGAAGAGCTCTTCCAGCTGTCCTGGTTAACGTCATCAGTTTTCTGCACTAGACTAGCAATTCTGTCGATTACTAGATTTTGCATCCCTCTCTGGCTCTGCCCTGTGGCTGTAGCTGAGTCACTGCCTTTGGCCAGATGCTGGGTTTGCTCTTGGCTGTTCTTTTCGGTTGCGGTGTTTGCTGCTCGCTTTGACGTTAATGTACATCAGCCAGCAAAGCTTTCACCACTGAACTTTGGCTGCTCAGGTTTGCTTAGCAGCTGAACAACTCTGGGCACTTGTGCTTGCTCAGGGAAAGAAGGAAGCAGTTCTTTTTATCTTCCCCAATACTATTCATTTGCTTTCTCTCTCACCTTTAAGCTTAGGTTTTTCACCCTCCAAGTTCTGTGATGTGTGTCAGAGCTTGCTGCAGGTTTTGCATTTAGTCTACCTCCTTATACTCTGAGCAGCTCTCCAAAAGGCACCTCTCTAATGATGTTTACATCTATAAATGTAAAATATTAAATTGTGGCATTCACAGATGAGTAATTAATTCTTTTCTGTGTGGTAACATTTCAAAAAAGCTTTACATTCACCTTATAGAATCAAAGGGCTTTAAAAAACTGTATTCCATTCATATCAATGTAGTTAGAACAAAAATTATGTAAATACCTGGTATATATGGCATGATTTGGAAAGTTAAAAAAAATTAATTAAAATGAAGACATTTGATTTCCTGCAAAATCAATGGAGATTTTAAAATGATAAAATTTCCTTAAGAAAAAAAGGATATTACTTCTTGTATTGGGTTAATGGCCTGCTTAATCAAAGTTTCAAAAATCTGGACATGAATATGAGATATTGTATGTGAGTGGTGCTTTTAATTAAGAACGTGTGCAAAATTTTGATAATTATGGTTTATTTATGGTATGTTGGTAACAGTAGGTAATAGTTATTTGCTGACAACTTTAGCAAATTAAATGCAACCCTGAAACATGATTTTTCAAAAACTGAAATTGTTTTTTACTAGTGAAACTGAAGAATTATTCTGAATCTCTTTAAAGTCATAGTGAAATTAGGCAGTTTGGAACTTTCCTGAGATCAGTTTGGGAATTTTGCATTTGGAAAATGAAAAGAAAATGTAATAGTTCCTAGTAAATATTCTGGTGAAGCACAATGACAAAGTGTTGTAAAGAATTAGCAGGCACTTGTCATGTAGAGCTTGAATGGAATTGTTATGTTGGATCTTTAATGAGGACTTCGTGAGAATTCATTGCAACCTGCAAACTCTGCCTCTTCTGTAGCTGACCTGACTCCATGCTAAAATTACACTCCTTAAAATGCTTTTGTGAAGTACAGCTGAAAGACCCTGAATAAGTGCTGATGTTGCTGGCATAACTTTAAGACTCTCAATAAAAACTGTTTTGCAAAGAAAACTACTAAATTGTTGTGATAAATCGGTAGTGCACCACAGGTTTAAGAGTGTTGAAATAAGAAATGTTTCGCTTGCTATTACACCATTCATTTTTTGTTTAGATCAAGCTGAAGAAAAACTTCCTCATATCTCAGCCCTAGAAAGAAAAAGACCAGTTTATTGCAAAGTGGCAGGGTGCAGCCATTTGGTCTTTAATTTTAAGTTCTCTTTGTTCATTCTTTTTTCTTATGACTAGAATCTGCAGTCATGGCCTCTCCCATGAAGAGCAGGTTTTTGCAAATACAGAATATGTTTTAAATTTTTTCTAAAGAATTTTTTGCTGTGAGCTGAGCTTCTAGGCTGTGCTCTGTGACATAAAAAAGTGGGGCATCTATAGAACTTGGGTTAGAAAAGGAAAATAAATTCAAAGGATCATGATTGTGTGCAATTTATGAGAGGACATGAACAAAGAAAGAGGAAAAGGGACCTGACACAGTCGTGAAATATAAAGGAATAACTGGGTCGGTAGGGAGGTAGTTTGTGCTTCATGATTGCAGAATGAGGGAGAAGAAGAATGAAAAATACTGGAGTGGGGCAGAGAGGTTGAGCTTTGATGGGGGTGGGTCTGCAGAACACAGAGTAATTGTGATAATCTGGGGTGATGCAAAATAAGAACAGTGGGGGGAAAAAAGCAATTCGTTGTAAAAAGTTAAGGTGTTTATAATATATAGTGGCATGTTAGGGATTTGTGTTTCTACAGCTCTGTTATCCCTACAAATCTTTTATGCTGGTTACCACAGGTTATTTGTATGGCACTTGGGATATGGAAATGTTCTTAAGCACCAAATATCTCACAAGCACCTATCGAGGCTGGCAGGTGTGAATGCTGATAATTAGCACAGAATAGTCCTCTTCTCTAGCCTCTGTAAAATTAGCCTGTTTCTCAGTTGATTGACTTAGCTTTATATACCTATTTCCAGACTGCCTAGTTCCCTCTGAGTGTCTCAGTCTTATTCTTGGCTGCTCTTGTACAGATTGTTGTTTATTGTCTGTCAGGTAGAGGAAAACTAACTTCGTGTCTTGCAAGTAGTGCTAATCCAGCAGGTCGTGCAATAATGGTCATCACTTAATGAAGTGTTAAAAGGCAGGTTGTTTCTAGACAGGTGAAAGAGGGTTTTCAGTTGGGCATTACTAATCTTGATGCTTTCTATAAGACACCAAAATGTGTGTGTCCTGCCCCAAATTATGGGGAAGTGTAAGTAGAGTAATGCTCCAGGAGGATAGCAGTGTTTGATGTTAGGAGGGAAGGATGGTTGTTTGCCAGCTGGCATATTTGCTGATTTATGGATACATAACTGTTAGTTGTGGCCAAAGATTTTTGTACTTTTCTTTTTGTCCAATATCCTGTTGAAGTACACCATGTTTGCTACCTTGTCCAATAGGATCAATCATTATGTTGATGTCTATATTGTATAAACAAGTACACTGCTGTGGGAACTAGGGAAGTTACCTGACCACTGGGCTCAAGCAACCTTTCAGCCCTCCTCTTCATTTAATAAATACAAGCCTTTCTGCACATCTGACTGTAAAATGTTTGCCAATTCTTCTCTAAACTTCATCAAACTTATTAAAATTTTTTGAGAAACCTGAGAAAACTGAAGTTAGGTGCCCAAAGTCTTGCAAAAATGGCGTATTTGTGTACTAACAAATTTTGTATCTGTAGAGAGCTCTTCTGTTTGACAAGGGCTCTTGCTAAGACTTGAGGTTAGAAATATTTTAAGGAGAAATAGCATGCACATTCTTGCAAAAATTAATTTTCCTGCATTATTAAGAACGTTTTTGGATTTGTGGTGGGTTCCCAGCACTGAAAGCTTTTGCATTGGGATTGGGTGATTTGCTATGTTATATGGTTTATTTCAAACAGGAACTAAGCTGGAAAATTCCTTAGGTCCTTTCAGTGTTACATGACTCCAGTCACATTCTCCTCTGGTTTTATAATCTGTGTATGTGTAGAAATCAATACATATTAGCAGTATTTTTCTGTCTTTAATATGTTTGGGAAATCAATGACTGATGGAAAATATGCAGCTTTTCAGTGATGAGAATATTCTAGAACTACTCAGATGTTTCCTTCTGTGCAAGGTGCCTCAGGGCATTGCTGTCCTCGTATTAGATCATGCTTTGTGCACAGGCGAAGGCAATTTACTGGGGTGTAATTTCAGCTGAAATTACTAGTAGTGTTAGAAGTAGAGAGTTCCTTCTATGACAAATAAATGTTACTTTTGAGTACACTGTGGTTTTTGTCAGTGAAGCTGCATGTTGATTTATTAGTACTCCAAAGGTAGGAAGAACTAAGCATATCGAGCTACAGATGTGTGCAGTACTTAGTATGATAATAGGAAATATTATGTGTACCCGTCATGGAAGAGGGTTAAGAGATAACCAGCTGGGCATTAGCAGAAAAGGGATTTGTTTTTTGTTGTTGTGGTTTTTTTTCATTACTGATTTGCTCTGTCAGGAAACTACTTTTGAGCAACTGCTTGTTTTTATGTTCAGTTTAATTTTAGTCAGTGTGTCTTAGACTTTGCAGGAACTTCAAAAGTGATTATTCCATCTCATGGTCTTTTCAGCCATGTCTGTAATTCCTAATGTATTTGTAAAGTGCTCAAGACATTTTTGGTATTTTTTTTTTTTGCCATGAACAATAATTGTGTATTTTTTGGATTTTGTCTTTCTAACGAAAAGGTCACTGTGTGAGGTGCAGAGAAATCTGTGTAGTAATGAGCTAAAAAATTACTTCATTATGTGCTCCTGCTTTTCCATGGAAACTTAGATTTTCAACATATATGTCAGATTTCTTTAAAGCAGTAAGAAAAACAAATATTAACAGTGATCAGAATCTATCTTTCTCTACACTCAAAGAACATTTAACATTGTTCCATACAAAAGATCAGGCTTAATAAATGTCTAGACACAGATGAGGATAAAATTGGAAAACCTTAAGTGGAAAGATTATTAGTGTGCACTAGGAGTAGAATGAAGAAAAAAAATTATTCCTTTTATTTTATCTCTCTTTTTCTGTGTTGATTTGGTTTTGGTTTTTTTTTTTTTTCTTTTGGTTGCTTGGAATCAGCTGTGGAAAGGGAGAGGCTGCATTATGGTCTAACCTGAACTCTTGCCATGGAATGGGTCATTAGGCTGCCCAGAATGAATTTCTTCTTCCAAATCAGCAGTGATGACTGAGCTTTGGAATATATTAAAAAAAACCTCTAAACTTTGAAAATTCCTGTCTGAATCTGAAAATGTCTTCTCATACCTCAACACAAATACCTATTGTAATCTTCAGTGTATTTTATCAGTATTAATTATCTTCACCATTATAAATCTGTGCTTTATTTCTAACCTGCATATATTTATCTCTTCCTTTTATTTTTTTTTCCCATTCGATTTTGTTATACCTTTGAGAAGAATTCTAACAATAAATTCCTTCCCCTCACATAGTGGGCTATAGATTGTCATCCAGTGACACTTCAATCTTCCTTTTGACAAACTAAATAGATTGACCTCTATAAATCTTTTATTAGTAGTGATGTTTTTCAATCTTGTAGTCATGCTTATGGTTTTCTCTTGAACCCATTTGTGAATGTCTTTGAAATGCTGACAGCAGAACTGGACACAGTGATTTAGTAGCAGTCAGAGAGGCAATACAGCCTCCCTATTCCTTCTCTATATTTCCCAGATTATGTGTATGCCATTAACTATATTATCCTGTGCAGCTGGGATCTCCTTATTGTTTCTCAAGATAATTACTTCTAAGAATAAAATTGCATTCTGATTTTTGTACCTGGATGTGACCTTCCATGTAGCACCCCAAAAACCTTGGTTGGTGGCAGCTCTGACTAGTGTGCCAATTTTGTGTCTCCTCTCTCTGTTCTCCATGACCTGATCAAATTCCATATATTCTAGTCTGTTATTTGTTCGCATAAACACATGCATTTGTTTTGAGACAGCACTGATTTTTTTTTTTTTTTAAACAACCTTCCTACTAATGTTCAAATAAAATAGGCAGATCTTAATTTGCTGTGGATCAAAATTTTACTTGGTAGGTTTGAAACATATAGAAAAAGTGTAACATTTGTGTGGTAGTGGAAATGAAACATGCAGAGAAACAAGAGATAGCTTAATAAATGAAGGGCAGTAAAATGCAGTCAGACAATATGGGTTTCAAGGGTCAAAAGAAACTTTTAGGCTCTTGTGCTCTGGAGGATCAATACAATTTTTGTGAAAACATTATATAGGTCTTTCATAAGGGAAATTAGTTTCTTTGCTTTAGATCGCTCTTCAGTTAAAACTTTATTAAAAATAAGCTTAAGTGGCTTGAGGGCTCTATTCTGCTTTTCTTTTGTCCAAGTTGCTAAGTGATAAAGAAAAAATTACTTACTAAAATAAGGAAAAAGATTGTTTTTGTTTTTTATTTTTTCTAAGAGCTGTTGAAAATTGTGAGGATTTTCCCATGAAAAAAAGCAGGATGCATGAAAACTTTTTATTTAAAGCACTTCCTGAGCTTTGATTAAAATTTTTGGCTTTTGTTTTTTTATAATTGAAAAATGTGGTTCTCTGGAAAAGTTTGGATGCCAATGAAAAATTCCCCATCAATATTTTCAGCTTTAAAAGGGGTATTATAGCATGCATTGCATTTTTTTTTTTTAAATATATCCTAGGTTTAGGTTAGTCGAGAAAGGATGATAATGTCAATCAGTTCGTTTTTCCTGTTAAATGTTTAACTGGTATGTCTTGCACATTTGTGTTTATGTATTTGTGAACCTGTGTACACACTGAACCCTCTGCTCACAGCAGCCTGTTACAAATGCATTTGACAGAGGCTGATAATGCTGACTCTGTAATATGCAAAACATTTCCATGCCATACAAATCAATAGGATTCTATTACTGTGATAGCCTGAGGAACGTGGAACAACAAAGATTTCCTAATGAAAATCCTGGGATCACATCAGCTATTGAGGCAATCCTCAGAGGCTGCAAATGAGATGAGGGTTTATTTTGAAATTGTCATCTAAACTGGAGGTTTGGACATACTGGGACTCCACTAATTGCTATGAATGCTTCAGGGCCTCTAGAGGGGCAGGAAACCCTGCTTAATCGTGTAGGCAAGCAGAAAATAGGAATGACAGATGTTGTTCTGTCCTCTTCTTGTCTGAATCTGATTATCTGTTTTTGACCTCATCCACCTATTTGATGAAGTCTGTCATAATTGTGTATTTTACAGAGATGCATGCCCATGCAAGTAATTTTCTTAATATTATTTTTACTCGTTATGTTATTGAGACATAGTTGGACTAGCTGCTCAGGAAAAAAATCATAACTCAGCATTAAAGAAATCTTACCAAGTGTTGTATGCAACAACCATTCTGTTAAGGATCACATGAAATAAGAGTGTCTCCATGTTTGCTGGTACTGCAGTTTCCTGTGGAATATGCTCTGTAAGATGTAGAGATTATATACAGAAGTAGACCCTAAAAGCTAAAAACCAAAAGATTTTCTCACCTGCACACTGCCCCCCTCAAAAAACAAACCAAAAAGCTCCAAAACCACAAAACCAAAACCACCCCTTAACCTGAGCACCAAAACAAAGCCTAAGGATTTTAAAAAAAACATTGTGTTTAATAAACTGAGTCACTGTTTTGGGAAACACCATGGTAATTCATTTTAATTTCCTTGGTAATTCTTCCAACAAATGCTTGTCATGGGAGACTGTGAAATGTAGGGCTGTAAAACATGACATCAATGAAAAATGCTTTTTTTTTATTGCATCACTTTCACTGCATTACTGACTATCAATCAGTCAAGGAGAAGTGGTGTTCTAATGAAGAACAGTGATACTTTAGACTTTTCTCTTATTGACATAAACATTGTGTCTTAGCAAATTAACTGTTTAATCTTGAAAGAGTTTGCAGGAAACTGTGTGTAAAATGGGTGACCACAGAACGATTACATTTGGAAAAGACCTGTAAGGTCACAGAGTGCAAACACAACACTGCGAAGTTCACCATTAAACTGTGTCACCAAGTATTGCAGCTACATGTCTTCTAAATACCTTCAGGGATGGTGACTCCACTGCTTCCCTGGACAGCCTCAATGTCCTTCTTTTAGTGAGGGACCCAGAACTGGACCCAGGATTCGAGGTGTGTCCTCACCAGTGCTGGGCACAGGGATAATCACAGCCCTGGTGATCCTGCTGGCCACACCATTCCTGATCCAGGCCAGGATGCCACTGGCCTTCTTGGCCACCTAGGCACACCCTGGCTCATGTTCAGCTGGCTGCTGACCAGCACACCCATGACCTTTTCCACTGGGCTTTACAGACACTTTTTCCAAGCCTGTAGCATTGGATGGGCTTAAAGGTCTTTAGACATGATCTTAATGATATTTTCCAACCTAAATGATTCTATGATCATGGAAATTGCAAATTGCACTAAGAGCAGCAGATTGGTCTGGATCAGAGCTCACTACCAGGGGTATTGCTGCATGGGACTAATTTCCTAGCTACAGGCAGGATCTAGATCCTCTTGATTATGGGAGAGAGAATGATTTATGACCGTATTTCAGCACTGTATGCATTGCTGTATATAATATCAGACTGAGACTTTGCATATGCCACTGTTGTTGTGAATGCCTGTGAATAGATATGTACATTTGTTATCCAAACCTTCAGTATGCAGTTCTTAAGAATACCTGAAAAGAGCAATGGTAACACAATCATATGAATTCTAATGTCTTTTACCTTAAAAATAGTTTAGACCTATCTAGATTTCACATTTTCCCTGTATCACCTCATTTATTCCTATTTATAAATATTGGACCTCAAAATAAACCATCAGTGACTCCCTTAGATCAGGTGTTTTTTTGCTATCTTTTAATCAGTGATTTAAAATTCACTGCTCAGAAGTCTGCAAATAAAACAAAACTTAAAATGAATTGATTAAACTCTTTCCTTAAAAAGTTGACACTTTGCTAAAGTGATGTGGCTGATTCTCAGATAGTGTCTGTAAAGGGATTGGTTCACTTCTTTGTTAAAAAAGAAAAAGGTTGAATTGCTTATTTCCCACTAGTGGTCTATTAAAGCACCACAATGTTGCTACTGCATTGAGAAGTTTTTCCAATTATATTTTTGTGTTTGCAGCATTCATGTGCTGTAAGAAAAGCATGGCTGTGATTTTCCTGCATGGAAGGTCAGCAGTGAAGAGGGAAGGAGGCAGTTACATATTGCTGATTGTGTGAGAACAAAGGTTGGCCTTCAGTGAGTGCTCGGATGTCGAATGACTGTGTCACGAGCCACAGAGCACCACAGAAAACCTCTTCCTTCCCCTGTGAAAAGCAGCCCTACATTGTCTGATCAGTGTGAATGTTTTCCTTGAATGAATGCCAGTGACACTTGCATCCTTTTGTTTCATTTATGTCTAAAGATTCATCTCTGTGCTCTAAATTGTCTTCTCAAATTACTCCAATACCACACAAGATATTAAACACTCTCTAAAGTATTCTGGGCGCTCTTGCAGAAAAGACTCAATCAGAGTGAGAAGCAACATAACATTTATCACAGAAGTCTGTTATTTGAGTCCAGACTTCATTTTGAGTTACCCGTTGAGAACTTTATCTTTTATATGACATGCATTTATTCATAACTCTGGATTTGTGCAATTTGCACATCTGTGCGTTTTCGTCATTTCTGCTGATAGCTTTTTCACAAGCCACGCTGCAGTTGATGCAGTTGCCCAGGCTTGGTGGAATATTTTTAGATTTTGGGACAGGACAGAGGTTTCCTATTCGATGTCAGTGGACTTGCCATACAGCGGAGGCTTGTAAAGCATGATAGCCAAATATTCCTACCTTTAATTTGCTTATATTCAATTCCACATGCTGCTTCCCTCCTCTGTGTCACCCAGTTATTTTGTGCATTTTATACAGCTTGTGTTTCCACGTTATTTGCCCAGTTTTTTCCCTGGTGCATTGTCTTATGTAATTCAAATTTTTTTTATTTTCTCCCCAATAAAAATAGCCTTTCTACATTTTGTTCCTCCCCCTCTCCCTTTTCTTTTTTTAGATTTTAGCAAGTTGCATAAAAATACTCAATTTTTAAGTGAAATTTCAAACAATGACAATCTGTGCAACCTCAGATACAGCGTGGTTTGTTCATTGAAGAAAATGAACAATAATGAATTTTTATATGGAGATTCAGTGTCTCCTTCAGTATTTTGATATTAGTGAGTAGTTCGATATACAAAATTCTTGGAAATATTTTTAAAAGATGTTGAATCAAACATATTGTAACCTGAGACAAAAGGTGATGAGAAATCAGTAAGTAGCTCTCAGCACTTCCTTGTCCTTCAAGCTTTTTAGTGCAACTTTAATATAAAAATTATCAGGCTCTATCACGTGGTAGTGGATTGGTCATTTATTTTAATGCATTTGAAATAATTTTGTTTCATATGATAGACAGTGGGACTTCTGGGTAAGCAAAATATCTCTAGAGTAAAAATTAGTGGTTTTCTGATATGAAAAATAAAGTGTGTCGTTTTCCTTTGTTTATTTAGACAGAGAGAGACAGTGACTCTTTGAGGACAGAAGAGATACGAAGAAAGAAATTTTTTTAGATCTGTTTAATGCTTGATTTAAGACAATAGAGGGTGGGGTGGGGTGGTAAAGTCCCAAACCACACCACTAATGAACTGGGAATAAATGAGATAATAATAACTGTGTAGTAAAAAATGTTCAAATCTGAGTTGAAGTAGAGAGAGGATGAGGAATCTGTAGCTTTCTCTCCCCAGGCCCAGACAAGTTGTAACAATTGAGATCCAGCAAAAAAACATCATTGAGAAAACCATATCTTTAATTCAATTCTAGCTGAAAAAATACATACATTAGGGGTGAACTGCAAGAAAGTGGTGGAATAGCTCTCAGTTACAGAAGAAATACTAAATATCAGATATTTAAGAAAGTATAAAATATTTCATAACTGTACAATAAAGAATCTTTAGGATATTTCTTAAATAATTTCTTTTTATTCTTTCTCTATGGTAATTTTGCATTCCTTTTTGAATCAAATTAGGTACAGGTGTTTGTCTCATCTGGAGGATGTTCAGATCATGGCACATGGTATTTTCCCTTATGCATCGGAGTTAAAAGGCTTCCCTGCATGTTTTGCTTACAAGACTTGCTTTCTCCATGACTTTGGGCATATTACTTTTCTATATACATCATCTTATATAAAAAATATCTAGGTAACTTAAAAGACAATGTACTGTAGAACCAGTAGATAATGATTGTGTTTTAAATCCAAAATAGTTGAGATGCCAACAAAAAAAAGTCGAGGACAGAACTCCCAGCCAGGCCACTGATAGTTGGGGATAGCCAAAATCTCTCTGCAGTGTCTGGTTTTTCACATTATAGGCAGTCTGTGTTGTGTGCTAGAAGCCATGAATGAATTCCCTGCCTTGGGAACTCGTGGCAAAGCAACATTCAAGCAGGCCAATGCCCTGTCACATTTGATGGGCTGAATTAACTAAAGGTCCTGAGCTGACAGGTGGTTTTGAGCAGTTCATCAGGGGTTTAGCTGGTGCATGCAAAATGCAGCCTACAGGTTGATATTACTTGGATATGCAGCAATTCATAGCCAACAGCCAATGCTGTTACCCTTGTCTATGTCATTATTTTTTTTCTGATTGATTTCTGATAAAATTGATTAAAATAGTTGTTGAAGATATATTTGCTGAGATGTAAAGGGATAATAAAATTTGCCTCAAAAAATGAGACAGATGTTTTGATCCTTGTCAGGAAACATTATCAGAACAAATGTGTAATTACCAGGGGGTCATCCCTACTCACCCCAAAGCCAACATCATTGTTTTTGAATGTGTTTTTGGATTTTCTGTTATCCTATAAAAACATACTGCCATGGTATACGCCTTGCATCTGTTCCCATTAAAATCAACAGAAAAATTGCCAGTGACTGATGGAAAAAAGCTGTGAAAAATGTTTCAAAAGCATCATTTTCATTTTGGTAAATTCAATTTGTTGTACAAAAATTAGATTTCTAATTGTTTGCTTCAATCATAGTTACGGAGAGGCTGGCGTCTCTTTATGTCGGTTCCACTAGATTTATTCCTTCTAACATGCCCTAAAAAAGATCTATTGCCCAAATTTTAAGCCAAAATTGGAAGATAGACTCTTGGCAATATAGAAAGAATCCAAATTCAATGTTCAAGAACAATAAGAAAGAGCTCCGTGATAGCTCTTGCTAATTTTCTTTTTTAAATTTTTTTATTGTGCTTACATGGCATATTTTCTCAAATATTCCAGTTGTCTTTTTTTTTACTTTTAACCCTGCACTGGACTGTTTCTTAATCAGAAATTTCTGTATATAAGTAATAGTAGTTTACTATTGAAGCTATTTTTGCTGTGAAATAGGGCAAGAAGAAATGTTTGCTTCTTTTACTGTGAAGGGGGGTGGTTAAGTATTTTTGGCATTCTTTGTTTTGGTTTGGTCACCAGCCAGTGTGGTTTGACCAAGTGGTTGGTTAGGTTCAGCTCTCAGTGCTTGGGGAACGCAGCAGAACCAGTGTGGAGTTTGGCTCAGCTGTGAGCCATTACTTTTTCCTAAAATATCTTTCAAAAGTAGAGGTCCATACTTGACAGATTCCCAAACTTGGCAGCTATTTACAGAATGATTTTTCTTGTGTGCTGCTTGTTAGCATTGTGGTTGCTTCTTACGACAGCATCTACTGCTTCCTGAGAGCCTTCAGAACACACTTGAAGTGCCAGACCACTGTCCTTCTGTGCTATTACTAAATATAAATTTTTCCACATGAGTCAACTGAGTGAATATCAGCTGTTTTAAAAAGGGTTTGATTTTCGTTTGCCCAAAGGCTACTCTGCTAAAAAAAAAAAAAAATCAGTGACCTCGTAGCTGAAAGTGACTGCCGATTTACTATTAAAGAACTCAAGTGTTCTGCACAGCTTTGTAAACTAGGATTATAATATTTTTGTTCTGATTTTTGTAATTTTATTTTTTGTTTAAATGGGAATTGCATAGACCTTGAGTTATCCCTGTTGGTACGCCTCTTTGACTAAAATTCCCTGATGCATTTGTAGGATATGAAAACTAGACCTGCAGTCCCTGGTATACTAGAATAGAAGGAAAAGCCCTTCTTTGGGTTCATCTTCATTATGTTTTCTCTCTGAAGTTCTGAAACAAAAGTGCTTTGCAGCTTGTTTCTTTCTTCCTGCAACCTTTTGTCTTGTTGTACTTGGCTTTGGCAGCTCCAGCATAACCCATCTTCTTAGGTTCCTTCTAACAGGAACTTGTCACCATGAAAAGAATACAGAATTTGCTGAGATGTTCAGGGAATGTGGGCAGCTTTTGCTGTTGGAACAACCATGTCCTCTCACTCATGTCACTGGGATGCTGTGTGGACTCTGGACATTATGTGGGATTTGTAATTCTGTGGGAGACTCCTTGGTGGAGATTGAAGCTCATTCATAAGATATGGATGATAGTCATACTTGCAAAAGTACTGATAACATTAATGAAGTGAAGTCATTCCACTTTCCCCTAGTACAGCAAGCAGAAAAGGTGTCTGTTACAAATCATCACAGATCTTGTCTCCAGCAGGAGTGTGTTTCTGAGGGTGCGGTATTCAGAAGCTGGTGGCATAATGCAAATAATTATTTAGCTGCCTCTGTATGGGTATTTGGGCTCAGGATGATATTCTTGCATGGGTATCTGTTATTACTGGAGAAGCTAGAGCTCTGTCTTCAATATGGCATCATTTCTTGGGTGTGCAGTCATGTCTGAGTGTTAATGTATTTTTGTCCTGATCTGATTTAACATGGTGCAGGACAGCACCTTTCTCCACAGCCATCTGCAGCTAGCTGTGCTGTGCTGACCCTTGCTGTGCTGTCATCACAGTGAATGTGGAAGGGCACTATATCAAAATTAGAGAGGGCAGTGGAGAAGATATGTCATCTGCCTGAAGCTAACATCTCATTCAGGGAACAATTTTATCCAAGGTTAATGGAAGATCAGACACTATATCAGTCAGCTGAAGCAAGAGCATGGTGATCTGTTAAACATGGAGAAGTGTAACTCCATTCCTGGACTGTCATGGTGTGCTTGCAGCATTTTGACAGGGTTTGACAGGTAGTAATTGACTATTTACCGACACAAATATCCTCTGTGCTGCCCTAAGTATTTATTTTTTTTGTTTGTGGGTGGAAATTAAAGGTTTGGGCAGAGACAAGTGAGAGAAAACTTGTGGTATTGTAAAGGGGTGATGTACCTAGCAGTGGCTGAGTAAACAGTAAAGGGAATGCCCAAATACCCAAATGCCCACCCAGCCATTCACTACCCCCTGCCTTAGGAACACCTTTGACACTGCAGGTGGAACCACCAGCTTTGAGAGCGACCTGCTTTTCAAAAAACTTGCAGAGTTGTTAATCTAACTGCAGGATTTTTAAGAGGTACTGATTACAATCAAAGTGTTCAGTGGTGTGTGTGCTCTAAGGGAAATTTTGAGGAGTTACTTGATAATGTCATGCTATTATGCAGGATGATGCCCCCATGCTGAAGATTTGTAAACTTTGCCTGAAAATTGTTGTAAATTACTTAAGCCTTTCCTTAGTGTTTTTTTAAATACTATAATACCACTTTCATCTTCTGTGAGAAGGCAGAACAATGCATTTGTGTTGTACTGGGTAGTTGTTGGGAAGGGGAATAAAAGACTGAGAGATGTGCTGGATTAAATAGTCAACAGATTTCTTTGCTGCAGAGCTACTTTGGAGTGAGGGTATGTTCATTCACTCTTTCTCTCTCATTTTTCTTTATTAAGGTGCAGTTCAGCTGAGATTGACTTCCTTTTTGGCTGTCCATAAACTGTGAAACAGAAGGATGCAGAAGACTATCCCTCGCCTTTTTGTACATGAGTGATAAGAGCACAAGATCATTAATACAAGTTTGCTGCAAAGATGAGTGCAGAGGAGAAGAGTATATCTCCAGCTCACAAAACATCCACTCCATCACATAGAAGTGCCTCCTCCTCATCATCATCTCAGAGAGACAGGAGGCAGGTAAGGAAATGCTCTAGGTGTTTGTACCATCTAGTGGGATGATACATTTATTACTGTAATGTGGCTGTTAAATCTTGCTAGCTCTAGATTTGCTTGCTTATAACATTGGATGATATATCTGTAGCCAAAAACCATTGAGTTTTTGAATAAACTTCTTCCATTTTCTAAAGTGGCTTGAAAAAGACTTAGAAGCAACACAGGCACGTCATACAGCACTGAAACAGGAAGTATATAATCTCATGGACAAGTAGGAAACATGCTCTGAAGTGCTTTGGGAAGTGGTTTCTTTGGCAGCATGAACCTACAGCTGCTTAAAACCATTTTATATCATCTGTGAATATCTCTTTTTGTAAATCAAACAACAAAGATGCATTACCATTGTAGAAGGTGGTAATTCAGTTTAAATATCCTATTGTTCATCCTTTTTGTAAAAACCTAACACTTTAAATATTTTTTATATTAAAATTATTTATATTATTTATTTTACTGCAAATTAACACTGATTGTACTACCTCACAGAGTACTAGTTGAGTTATGGTAGGCTTGCACTTTTAAGAGACTCTTGTTTCTGTGGATGTAATACACCTTTTCTCCAGAATCTCTTTGAGATGAAGACTGTATTATTTCCCCTCAAAACAAGCAGTCCTGTGGGGTTTTTTGAGGGTTGGGTGTACAGTCTGGCCACAATATCAGTGGGAGCACTTGAGAAGGTATCAGAGCTCTTCACGAGATTTCAGATAAGTTTTTACATGTGAATTTTACAAATGAAGAAGTTGATACTGAAAAATTGGTTAGAATGGAAAACTATTTGAAACTTTGATCCATGGAGAAGAGTCAAATAATTAAAAGTCAAAATAAAAATCATTTGCTGTGGTATGCATTTACTTGAATGGCTTAGCAGTATTTTCTCACCTGCTTGTAGGGCAACTCTCAGGCTATTTTCTCAAGTGCTGCTGAGGAAGTTTTCTCCCTTATCTGTCTTACAAAAATTTTGAAACCTGAGAATTTTTCATGAAACTGTAAAATTTACAGTTTGAATGTAAATAGTCTCACCACCAGATAAGTTTAAAATGTTGAATCAGGAGAAGAATTCTGATGTATGCTCAATAACAGGCAGGAAATATATGTGGAATTTTTTTAATAATTTCCATTGCTTGAGAAAATCCAAGAAGATCCAATCCAAGAATTTCTCACAGGTGATAAATATTTTCTCATTTCATAGTTTACAGTATTTTTGGGTAGCTGTATTCCATTAATTAAGTCTTAGTTAGGCTATAACCTCTTAATTTTTCATTAGTTCCATCTGGAGCAAGAATTTTGGCATCTTGTGTTTAAAGTATCAGTATATTTTATCTCCCACATTTAAACCCAAAGAAGGTAAATGCAAGATTCGCTGGAGCTGCAGGTCTCAGCTAAGAGCATATTCTCTGAGTTTTCTTTGTAATTAGGTAGTTTGACACAACCATGCAACTAGGACTAAAAAAACCCTAAAATTACCTCTTGGGAATTAATTTTACCATAAATCTAATGGCTACCATATCCGTTACCATAGCAACAGTACAGAGCAAGGTATACCTGTCATTGTAATGAAATGGATGCTTAACTTTAAGTCCATATTTGATCACGGAAACGTGAAGCATGATTTTAAAATAATGCTATAAAGGTTGATGGTGTGATGCATCCAGAGGACCCCATAAAGTGTGATGATGCTCAACAATATACTTAGGCATGTAAATGTGGACTGGAAGGGCTATTCCTAGGCTCTTTTTTTTTTTTTTTTTTTTTTTGCCTTATTGCTTTCAGTGTTAAGGGCAGAGGAATGAATGGGTGAGCAATTTCTTCTGCAGAGAGAAACTGAGCTGCAACGCGGCGTGAAGTGCAGTGGTATTATATCCAGGGAAAGAAGCAAGCACATTTCCTCTGCATGCAGACACAGTAAAACAATCATTTCATCCAACCATCCACTCTAACAGTTGTATTTTTCATTTCTTCCCTTGCTTGTGGTAGTATCTGTATATGTTTTGGTTTTCATAGGCTTTTGCCCAAACACAACAATAGTTAGTGGGGTAGGGGATTTTGGTTCAGGGGCTGTTGGATTTTACTTAGAAAAGGCTTTAAAATTCTGTCTTGCTGCCTCCTTGGACTCTTCAGAGGAGGTAGGAGAAAAGAACTGTTCCTGAATTGGTAATATAAATGAATATGGAAAGTGATGTGACTGGATAAAGTGCCAATGTAGCTTTTATTGTCATATGTGAGGATAACACTGGATATTTCTAGATGGTTAATGATTGAAACCTTCTCATCATATAATTCTTGTCAAAGTCATACCAGCAATTATGGAACAGTTTCCCAATAAATTATGGTGCAGGAGGCTGAATGAGTGTGAACATGACTATGATAAATCATTTCAGGGAGAGTGGAAAATGTCGTGCTGTATATAATGCTGGCATTTTAATGTAGCTTTTTTATTTGTACAATATACATCACCTAAGAGAATTAGCAGTCAGCAAAAGCTTTGACATTGCCAATTTGCAGGCTCCATGACTAAGTAATAGATAAATGAATAGATTAATGAAGCCAGCAATGACTTAAAAACTTATTTCAGATTTTTGTCATTAATTTTCCTTAAAACCATGTTTAATTTGGACTGTTAGATAGAAGAAGGCCCAGAAACAACCTATTTTTGTTTAACCCCTGAGTTGAACAGGTTGGCAAGGCAGTTGTGGTACTGTCAATAAGAAATACTTCAGAAGGGAGCAGTAGCAGTTTTTCCTACTGTGGAACTGTTGCAGAGCATGAAACCTGTCGATAAGAGTCTTCATACAAAAGGCAGTATGAAAAGTGCAATTCTGACAGCCTTTTTTGTGGGCCATGCAGAAAGGGGAGATTTTCATCCTTTATGAAACTCTGAAAAGGCTAGTTACCTACTGCTGCACGGCAAAATGGAGGAAAACTAGCAACTCTTACCAGTACAGCTGAATGTGATAAAAGCATATAATATCATATGTTGAATATTCGGTTTTATGGGTGGAAGTTCTTTGTGAATATTCTGTATTTTATTTAATGATTAAGTATGCAACTTGTAAGGCAGACTGTACTACATGATATATTCTTTGCCATGTGTGGGTAGTAATATTGTGCTGAGAATAAAGAAGTAAATACATAATGGGGTTAATAACGTGCAGTTTGGCAAACTGGAGCCTGACCTTAGGCTACTAAATAGAGGGAGTGATATAGAAGGGGAATAAGAATATTGAAACTGTGGACAAAGGAGAGATTTTGACTTTTCTGACTACCACCTAAAGTCTAGCTAATACATGATGTAAAAATGAACGTAGCAATATCTTCTATTTTAAGTATGAGGATTTATCTTCTAAAGTCTTGATTTTCTTTTTGGTCTTTTACGGGGAAGAGATGATCTGCTGTTCTTTAGTTCTTGTTTTTCTTTATCAGTGTGCTTTTTCAACAGATCCTGGGATCTTTTCCCACATAGCAATCTCAAAAGAAGGAAAGCTTTTAGTGCTATTGCGTTTAGCCTTGTGTGGTCACCTTTCTACTTAGAAGAGCTTTTGTATTTCAAACAACTGTTGTCTTTTAGCCATAGGTAAAGAGTGAAAGGTAGGGGCTTTGAAGGAAGAGGAAAAAAGACTTTTCAAAGCAGCAATCTGCTTTTCAGGTTTTAATATGGCTTTTTGTTTGTTTTGGGTTGTTTCTTTTCCCTTCTGTACAAGCAGTATTGACTAATAGGGATGTACACAATGGAGTCACAAAGGTCTGAGTTTGGGCTGAAGGTGTTTAGCTGGCCATGAAATTTAGAGGCACAATGCAATTCCATGTTTCAGTCAAGGTCTGTACTGGAAAATGCCAATTTAACTTTTTACAACCGCTGTATTTTAGTTGTCAAAGCCATCTTCCGAAAGTGGTGTTTCCTGAGGTGGGGATCACCATAGGAATGGTGATCTTTATTCTGAAAGATAATATCTGAAAGATAAAGATCTTCTTTATTCTGAAATTGGGTGGCAGCCTACGTCACGCCTGCTGTCAGCCTCATGTGACATCTGGGAAAAAGATTCTTGGTGGTTACTTGTAAATTTCACTTGTTCCTGTCTCTCTGGGACTTCAAAAGAAAGACAGGCAAGGATGGACAATTGTGTTGTAGATATGGTACAGACCTGAGAACATGCAGCCTTACTCCTAGCTTTGCTCTTCAGCAAACTGTAGACTTTTAGAAGCCTTTTTACTTTGCCTTAGTTTGTGAGAATTATTTTAATAATAATTATTATTCTCTCTCAGAGTTTCAAACTAAAGAGGCTACTAAATGCCAAGTACTGTTGTTACAGTGATGTAATTCTCTTTTGCTCGCTCTCCTAATTAGCTTCCTTCACATAAAACTATTGAAGCAGGATTAGAGCAGGAAGTGTTGAGTGCTTTCAAAGACACAACTCACTGGAGCAAGCAAATGTTCCGAGGGAGCCAAAGAATGGGCAAAATTGTTAACAAAAACATGCAATTATTCTTTAAATTGATTAGCTGCTGCTACTCTACAACGTCTTTTTTCTTGTGCCTTTGATGGAGTGCAAAAATGTTACTTAGGTTTGGAAGGTAGTGGGTGTTATGGAAGGTCTTTGGTGTCTGACAAAATGTCTGAAGCAGTGTAACTTTTAAAGGTGTAGAATACTCATGGGAATGTTACGTCAGGTTCAATGCCATAGTGCTTGTTTTAAATGAAACCATAAATCTCAGAGCTGTAAGATTTTTATCTCTCAGATGGACAACTTGATGAGTGAACGTCCACACCTGGCACAGTCAGAAGGTGGTTAAATGTACAAATTGAAGCTCTCAGGTTTGTCCAGGGATGGGATAGGAACCCCTGCAAGTGAGACTGGGAGAGAATGGGTACAGATTGATCCCAGAGGTGAGTCAGGCCCCCAAATACTGATGTTGATGGGTACACTGGAAGCATGAGACATCCTCCAGCTCAGGGAATCCTTGTGGGCAGGGCTGCTGGCACACCCTGGCAGCAGCACGTGCCGAGGAGCCCAGAGCACCTGGATGCAGCAGGCTGGCTGTGAGGATGCTGCCTGCAGGCACACAGCAGATGTCCTTCATGTTGTGCTTGTATTTCTGACCAGAATTTACCTGAGAGGCAGACAGCAAACAGAAGAAGTACATCTGTCCATGTGCACAGGATGGGCCTCTCAGGTTCATGTCTGGAGACACTTGGATCATGGCTGCTCCTGGCCTTGGTGATATCTAGAGGGGTTTGGAGACAAGATCCAGAGCACAGTCCTGGAGATTAATAGATGGAGATGCTGTCTCTTCCTAAGAAAGACTTGGCCTTAAAGCTTCTAGGAAATAAAATGTTCTGGAGCAGTCAAGGACAGACAGTGATAGCATTCACACCAGACTGTCCCAGGGGGCTTTGTGTACATGTTCTCTGAGCTTCATAAATATTGCTCTCTGAGTTATCCTACCTCTAGCAGTGCTTTACAGGTTGCATGGAGAATGCTGAAGTTCAGACTTGGGCTATGAAGAAAGATTTATTTTTTTTAAAATGTCATTTTCATTAGAAATGGTGCCTGCAGCTATCTTCTATTACAAAACCAGGGAAATTGCTCTCATAAAAGCTTAATTACCCATGCAAATTATGACAGATAATTTAAAGTGGCGTTTTCAGAACATGGTCACTTGTGCATTGCTTTTGTCTGATTTTTTCCCCTCATGCATACACTTCTGTACCTACATAACCATGTCTCACTTTCCTTAAGAATACAAACTTGAGGTGCAACACACACACACACACGAATTTAGAAGGAAGAAGTGCAACTCTTCTGAATTGCCATTGAGGATTTCTAGGAAACAAATGGGGGAGAAGAAAGAGAAGCATGATTGTATTTTCATTTCCTCAGTGGAGAGGAAAGGTCCAAAAGTGAAGAGGGAGGGTGATGGCAGGTATGATATAGAAGCTTCTTTTTTCCAGACACTCCTGCATGATTTAGATTATCCACATTCAAAATATACAAATGTATTAGGCAGAAGAACTGTATGCCTTAGTAATGCTATTTGCTGTTCTGACATCTCTCTTTTCCTGTTTTTATTAAATACTTTACCCTGGAATTAAAAATGAAGCAGTTACATAAAAATTTTTCCCCCACTAGAATAATATTTCAAGGCAAAAAAAAAGAAAATCGGATTAAAATTTTTTCAACCCCTCTTTTTCCTATCTCCTGTATTTTTGTACTGTGTATATTAAAGTTTAAAGGATATTGAGAAAGGTTAAGTAGGTAGATTACAGGAAGAGGTGAAAGAGAGTCACAAGAAGAAAGGTTTTTCTTCTTCTGAACCTATGCACTTTTTAAAGTGGAGTCCAGCTTTTTCATTTATTATTTGTGTAAATATTGACTCCCTTTCATGTCTAGAATGCTTTCATTCCTAAAAAAATTAACATATCAAGGAATGATTTTATTTTATGTATGTTATTTTATTTTCCATCCTTTTTTTTTAACTGTATCAGCATCAATAAATTGAATTGCTAACCTGAGAATATGTAACAAAATATCAAGCCTTTTATTTCTGGTTATTCAATAGTCATAAAGAAACTTTTTACCATTAGCTAAATTTGAATTCTGTCAGTCAAATATTTTAAGTTTATCTTTTTGCTCTCTGTTGAGACAAGTGCAAAGGGAGAAGATTGTTAGTAACACTCAGGCTGTGACTTGGTAGCTGTTCCAAACCATTGTTCTGGCAAAATGAAGGTTGCTGTTACAATGACAGATAGCTCTTTTCTGCTTTATCCAGTTGTGCTAATCATTCCCTCCAAGAAGCTCTTCATCGGAGCAAAAGCTTATTTGTCGTCAGAATTTGTCAAAAAGCACCTTGAAAAGCAAAGGCTTCTTTCCTTCCAGAGCCTAAAAGCATTGACATGAAGCACAATACAAAGCTGGAGTTCTAGAAAAGGCTGACAGAGAGCTCTGAGCTAACAAATCCTTGACATTTCTGTTACACAAGAAATGTTTACTTTGTATATCCCCAGAAAGACGTAGGCATACATACCTGGATATTATTCATATGCCACAGAACTGCATCTTGTACATACTTGTCTTTCAGTAAAAAGGTTACAAAGAGGAAGTGTTGCTCTTAAGTACATTGCTGTACAAGGTGAACATGTGCTACAAGAAGAGGAAAAATACTTACTGTGTGTTCTATTCACCAAGTATTGTTAAGTTCCTTTGTCAGTTGCTTGGTAGCTGAGATTGCTGAAAACAGCTATGGAGCAGGGTCAATAGAAGAGGCTGAGGATAAGGATAGGACCGTGACTGCTTTATAAAAATTAAAAAAAAATGTTAGAAGATAGGAGAAATACATGGATGAGATATGGTTGTTTTGCTTTGTACTCACTCTTCTCTCACAATTCTATTCAACAATCTTTCAACATTAACAGGAGGAAAGCCAGAGCTGGCTGAGTAGCAGCCTAAGATAAAAGCAAGTTTCAAGGTTGTTCCCTTTGCAAATAATATTTCATATTAACTCAGCATGTATCACAGCTTGTTTAGAAGGTAGTAAAAACTGGCATGTATGCAGTCAAATCTGTGTCTACTTTACTACTTCTGTTGCATTTCAGGTAATTGGAAAATACTGTGGTTTTAGTTGAGAGAAAGTGATTAAACATTGCACTTCATACTAAATAGAATTCAAATAAGGACACAGTTTTGCTAGGTTTCAAAAGGAATTCCAGTAAATAGCAATTAATAAATGATGCACTAGTTAGTTGCTTGGATTGAAAAAAAACAACACAAAAAACCCAGACAGAAAAGCTCTATTTTGAATTACTGTTGTAGAACAGTGTATGCCTAAGCCCCATGTTTTTGAGTGTTGAAGACTGCTTGAGTGCTATGAACAAAAGAAGTGATCCACCAGATCTTTTCATTAACTGTTAACCACGTTGTACACATTTCTGAGCTACAGAGAGTCTGTGTCCAATGTAAGTGATGAAATCCTCACCAGCTTGTCTTTCTTCTTGGAAATTAATAAATTATAAATTGTAGAGAAGTCTTTGCCTTAAATATAATTCATTCCATAAAGTAAATAAGCAGCGAAGCAAAGGGAGAGGCATGAGTGTCAGACTTGTCATTCACTGGATTTTCTGTCTCTACTTACTCAAAATCTCTTTTCTTTCATTGCCTTTCCTGTGAAAACAGTTGAATGTCTATTGTTTTAATGGGAAGTTGGATTCAGTTAAGAAAAGGTAGGGTTTTCAGCCTCTGGTGTGATGGAGACCAACCCTGCCAGTGGAATGGGGAGGATAATCAGAGAAAAAAAAAGATAAAACCTGAGAGCTGAGATAAGAACAGTTTAATAATTGAAATAAAATATAATAATGATTGTAATGGAAAGAAAGAAGAAAGAGAGAAATAAGTAAAACATGAGAAAGACATGTGGTACTCAGTACAATGGCTCAGCACCTGCTGAGGGAGGCCCAGCCTATTCCCCAGCAGTGTCCAGCCCCTCACATCCAGCTCCCCCAGTTTATATACTGTCCTTGTCATTCTGTGCTATGGAATATCCCTTTGCCCAGTTGAGGTCACCTGCCCTGGCCATGACTCCCCCAGCTCCTTGTGCAGCTCCTCACTGGCAGAGTATGGGAAGTTGAAACGTCCTTCATTTAGGGTAAGAACTACTCAGCAACAGCCAAAATGTCACTGTGCCTTCAACATTGTTCTCATACTAAATCCAAAACACAGCTCTATACCAGCTTTTGGAAGAAAATGAACTCTGTCCCAGCCAAAACCAGGACAAGGAGGTGTATGAGTCATTGAGCTCCGAAGTGAGAAAAGAAGTTGGCAAGATATGTGGAAGGATATTGTAAAGCATGTTTTCCATTCTTGCCTTCCAGAGAAGATGAGAATATGATACAACATCATAGTGCTATTTATTTTCTCCATCATTTTCCTTCTCCCTCATGTCATTGGGAAAAGAAAAAAATGCAGGGTGGAACGAGCATTTGTATTCCCCACATGTTGGCTTGCTAGGGGTATTTTGAGGCAAATGTGGGTCACATATGTAATGTATGTTGTGGATAATCATAAAGATGAAGGAAGGATTGTAGATTGGATGAAGATTTTGCAATGGAATTACATAGTAATTTGAGTTTTGAGTAATTAGGTAATCCTGAAACACGAAGGGAATCTGGAATGCAGCAAAGCAGATGTTGATTTTGTCTGCCTGTATTTTAGGGATGAGAGGAATAAGAGTACCAAGTTGATTGATATACCTAGTTTAATGGATTATTATTAATTTCTTGGTTTGCTTATAAATAAACCCCAGAAGCTATATTGATTTGCCTCTTTCTTCCTTTTCCTATCAGTTTTTTTTTAATACTTCCTTTACCAACTCTGTTTTTCATGTTAAAATACAAAAAAAAAAACCCTTGATAATAACTTCAAGATCTAAATAATTTTATTTTTGTGATGTTAAATAACTAAACTCTTGCACTGTAAAATTAGCTGCTTTTCAAAATGTCAAACAATTGTGTGATTTCTAGCTGCAATCTTGCAGAAAAATAACATGCCTTAACAGCAAACATTTTGCACTAAGTAATGTCTCTTAATATTATGTTAGAGACATATCACAAATCTAAAGAAATGATCTTGTGTCAGTGTAATGGTGGTCATGAGAAAAGAGAATTGAAAGGCAAAAATACACAGACAACAGGCCAACACTTCTGGCAGTCAGGAAAGTAAAGAAGGCAATTTTATTTAAAAGGTATTAATTTTCTAATTTTCAAACAAATAGTTGAATAAGTCAGCATTCATTAAAGTGCTGCTAGCTAATAATGTATTTCTCAACTGAAGTGGAACTGTAATGACTGAAGGCTAATTAAAAAAAAAGGCACAAAACCTTACTGACTAAAAATCATGTAATTCCAAATGTCACTGGAAATCTGGCAAGCTAAGGGCTGTTGGGCTACTCCTCTCTAAATATTGTACAAAATGAAATTGCAGTTATGTAACAACAAAATGCACCAGCTGCTGCATTTGAGACCTTCAGAACATCTGTGTTGGGCATTGCTCCATCTCAGGATGGATGGATGGATTCCTGCCTGCCAGACAAGACTGGCAAGAAACTTGGGAATCATCCTGATTATGCTAATCAAGAGACTTTTTAATCTTCCTTGGATGAACAGTTTAGGTTCTTTTGTATATTTTTAAAATGTGATACTGTGTACATAAGTAGCATTTCCTTTATTGGATGAGAAAGCTTATAATTTTCATTAGGAACTTTGTGATTCTCAGCTCATATTAGTTTATTAAATTATTTGATGTGTAACATAGACATTTGTGCTACATACATACATTTTTTTTCATCATCTGACTACTAAAATACACTGGGCTAAGTAAGAAGATTGGACTTCTTTTGATAAAGCAGAAGTTTTTAAAGCATAAATGACAAAGCTTTTTGCTGGTTGGCCCTGGAATAACATAATACTGCCGCTTTTCCACATTCTTCACTGTAAAATTTAATTTAAAGTAACTGAAAATAAAGGCTGATTCTTGTTGCATGATGGCAGGGATGCTTATTAATCTCCACTGACAACAGAGACACTCCCCATATTTTCCTATTCTCATTCACAGTTGCAACTTGAAAGAGAACAATGAAGGTCTGTGTGTTGCTCTGCAGCAAGATGTGGTCTTTGTTATATGTATGCATTTAAATGAAGAGCTGTGTTTATTTTCATTTAGTTTGATTGTGGTCCTTCTGTACTTAATCATTTGTATAAACAATAATATTTACACTGCTGTTTGTGCCTGATTGTCTCTGCTGTCACTGGTACCTGGGTAACCTCTTCTTCAGTCAGTTAAATAAACTTAATATTGAAAAAAAACTTAATTGGCATTTTCAGTTTAGAAAAACATAGGCTTCTTAGAGGGTAATTGCAATTGCAAGTTTGTCATTGTGCTGCATGTCCTGGAAATGAAGGAGTTTTGTTTTATGCCAAAGAGGTACTAATGACATGTTGTGGTACAATTCTTACCAAATAAAAGTTTGAGATGTAGCAAAATTTCACCACAGAATGAAATGCAGATCCAAGCATAAGGAATGGGGTCATTTTCTCTTGTATCAAAAATGCTTTTTCTTGTATAAAATAGGAGCGAAACATTTCTGGAAAATGGAAAGACATTTTTAGATGTCTTTTAAGAACAGGAGTTTTTCAGGACTAGTTGTGACATTATGTATTTCATTTTTATTACAATGCTTTGAAGATAAAAAAATTACAGTATTGTTGTATGTATAACCAGCTGCAATGGTTTAGCATCATGGTGTTCCGTGAATGTTCACCTCAAGCCCATCAGCTCAGACACAGTAACTGATCTTGTTAATACCTGTAATCTGTTTAAAAGCATTCATGTAGTGAGTCACTTTATCTCAACTGAGAAGCCAATAACAAAATGCTAAGGTGTGATAATGAATATTTTAGAGGCAGTAATATCTTATGTGAAGAAGTGAATGTAGGGTAGTGCTGACTGCACAATATATGCACTCATGTCTTGTGTATTAACAGAAAACATGGTATGTCTGGTTAGGAGCACTTCGAATCTCTGTAGGTTGAACTGCATTGCTGGTCTTCCCTGGCTTTTTTAGGTCACCTGTTTAGGTTAAACAGAGTAATTAATTAAAAACCCAAGAATAAAGAAAAATAAGTATATTGCCTCTGAAGGCAAACTATTTGTGGATTTAAGTCGTGGATGGGTAGTATTTTATCTGTTTTGAGCCATGATGTTATCTTTAATTATTTTTTTAGAGTGTTCATATTTTGGAGCGAAAGGCTTCTTCAGGAAGCACAGACCCTTCTTTAAGCAAGCAGTTCCTTGAAAGTGATCATCTCTCTCTATCCAAGGTAAGCAAAAGCCTGGGATGGAATCTGGGTGGTGAGTTTTCCTCTAGAGTTATAAAGTAGTTTGACCAGCACTTCTGGGACAGTGTTTTGTATGATTCTGCCATGGAGTGTATTGTGAGTCTGCCCTGGAGCTTCTTATTCCATAACTGAGGTATAGATGTTATTTTGGTGGGGTTTTTTTTTGGTTTGGTTTGGATTTTGTTGTTGTTGTTTTTGTTTGTTTTTTTTTTGTTTTGTTTTGTTTGATTTGGTATTTTGGTGGTTTTTTTGGTGGTTTTGTTTTTTTGTTTGTTTTCCACATGGATGGCACAGGGACAAGTTTTACTGTCTCAGAGTATGGCACTAGAAGGGACTTTAGTCCCAAAGTACTGGTGCTGTATTTGAAAACTGGTCTTGGATGAGGACCCTTCAAGCATATCACTTTCACTCTGTTTTCCCCCATTTTTGGCTCTCTTTCCTAATGGCCCTTGCATTGGGCATATCTCCACACACCAAAACTGTGGGATGAGGCACAGTTAGGATTGTTAGGAGGGTTTAAGAACAGCTTGTAACACTGGTGCAGCAGAACACAAGTATCCACACTGCACTGAATAATTACTCATTTTATCCCTCTGTATCTGGCCTTTTGTTTAAATGAATACCTGTATGAGGTTGTGTGATTTCTAGTTGAGAAGTAATCAATAATGATGTTATCTAGTAGATAAAAGACTTATGCCTGCAGCTGATTTTTTAAAGGAGAAATCAATATGGTGAAGAATCAGTTGGCAGAGGTGCAGAGACTCTCTGCTCGCCCCAGGGGACTTAGAATTTAATTTGTCCCCCTCAAGTGCCAAGTACTTCCTTGTAGGGAACAAATAATACATATGTGCTTCCCTCTATAGAATGGAAATGGAATATTGACGCAAAATATGGGGAAGTCAAAAAAGGTGGATTTTGAGTATGGCATTTACAGACAATAGGATAGTTACAGCATATGGTTATTCAGGGGAAACTAAGCTGAATAAAGATTTCTATTAAAATTTACTGCAGTATGCATTATTTGGGATAGAGCTTTTTACCCTTCTCAGAACACTAAAACCTTATTGAAAATTGTAGTTTTGAAATTGCTGTTACCTGTGCAACTATATCTTCATAATGGTAATGTTGATGTTATCAGGGCTGCATAATTAATTTGGAGGTGTTTTGAAAGATTGACAGTGCTTGGCTTTGAACAGGTTTGTGGGAAATGCAGAGACTAACAGTTTTTTTTTTCCCTTTAAATGTTTGATGCTATATAACCTCCTCCCTCTCTTGATAACTTTTCATAACATTGCTGGGAGTTATGACAGATAATCTGAGAAAATGCAGGTTTACAGCTTTGTAAGGTATAATTAGTAAAACATAGTCTGAGGAAGCTGGCAATAAGAGATTTTTTTTTAACTGGTGCAGAATTCTGTTGATTAGAGTAGTAACAAGAGGATAGAAATACCGGCGTGACTCTATTTCTTTCTCTTTAAAAATCTTGTTCTTTACCTGTTGTTCACTGTGTTACATTGCAAGTCTGGCTTGAGCTGCACCAGTCACCATGCATAAGGAGTGGTATGTACCAGAAATATGCTTTAATTAGCTCCATGAAAGGCATACAACTGGTTGTATCTCAAATGATAAACTGTTCCTGTGTTTTTCCCTAGAGAGAAAATTAGTTGGCTTTCCTATGAATTTCTCATAATACAGTGAAAATGAATGCAGGAAAATAAAAAAAAATCCTTTTGCAGATTTCTGAAGGCTCAATTAGCCAATGAAACTCTGTCATAAAATGCCTTTGAAGATTATCGCTAGCTACACTCAAAATCAACAATAAAGCAACCTCTTCTGCTAGTTTTTCTGATGTGAAGGAAAAACTGGGGCATCCACAACCAATGCAGCTTCTACGTTCAAGATCAGAAAATTTAAATGTATTTATGATTAAGAAATACCACAAAGGGCACTCTTACTATACACTTCACCTGGTAATGGTTAGACTTCCAAAAATGTTTGTATTTAGTAGTTTAAAATGAGATACAGCTAGATATAATATAGTGACCATGTAGTTTGGTACCTAAATAGGTTGATTTAAAAGCCTGGCTCCTACTTTTTTTCTTGCATTGAAGAATTTAGCAACTTCTAGGTACAATTTTTCACCATGTGTGTGCACAGTTAATTAATCCATGTGTCTTCATACTTTCTCACCAGGAACCTGACAGCTGGGAAATCATAGAGGGTCTGAAAATAGGCCAGACCAATGTCCAGAAGCCTGACAAACATGAAGGTTTCATGCTGAAAAAGAGAAAATGGCCATTAAAAGGTTGGCACAAGGTAAATGTCTCACAAACCAGTCAGAAGGTTATTACCTTGTTTTAGTAGTTGGGATTTTTTTGTCTAGATGGAATTAGGGTGTTAAATAAATACCCATAGTTTTGGTGTATGACTGTTTCTTCCACCTATGTATAGAATTAGTTTGCAGACACAATTCATGGCTCTCGAGTCACAGTGCCTGCTACCTAAGGGTGTATTTAAAATCTGGACAGAATTTGTAAATAACACTGCAGATGCCATGTGTTTTAAGAGGTTTAGTCAGGACCCCTTTTCTCCTTTCCAATCTGTTATAACAAAGTGTAGCTGTGTACTCTCAGACTGCACTGAGTTTATATTGAAGTGCACAGCAGAGGAGAGCTGAGGGACTTTTCCATGTATCCAAGGTGCTCATACAGGAGAGTATTCCCCTTCAGGGCCCGACTGAGCAGATTTGTTCAGCTTTGTCCCCAAATTTTGTTTGTATTTTTGACTGGCATCTTCATTGTGGGCATGCAGTGGGACTGTGCGGTTTTGCACTAAAATATCTCTATTTAAAAAACCCCAAAGCACCCCAAAACTCAAACCCAAATCTCGAAATTCTGTTTAGTTAATTTGGACACATATCTCCATGCATGTTTCTGCCCTTTGTTAGCCCTACACCTGGTGTTCATAAACTCTTTTTTCTGTGTTTCATACCACAATAATTGCATTTCCCCCCCGTCCCTTTTTTAGCAACAAGAAGTGTGGTATTGATGCTCACTCATATTTTTGTACCTGAGGGTGCTTGGAGCAGAGTAACTGTCTGGGACAAATGCATCTTACTACAAAAGATAGCAAAATCATTTACTATACATGGTGCTTTTTCTGGGAAAGCACTAACTTTGGGTTTTTTCTTGCTAAACACTGTGGGACTTACTTAGGCCTGAGTCTAAATGCAGTCCAGACTGGCATAAATGACAGTTTTTTCCTAATTTCTCTGTTCTTTCTGGAGGTTGTCCTAAGTTACAAGTGTCAGTGTTCTGCCAGCAAAGCTATATATAGTATCTTTTGTCTGTTGAACATTGCATGTCAGATTCTGACAGTCCTGAATGTGCTTTAGTAGCATTCCAGGTATTATATGTACAACTGGGTGAACTTGTCATTCTCTGAAGTGCAGTGTGCTTTGGAATGAAATGATGATGAAACATAATTTTCTTTTGTGTATGCAGCTTAGAGAGACAGAGCAATATGACATGAATATCATGTTCCTGTGAAATCCATTAGTGACTGTACCTAGGTAAAAAAAATCCCAAAATGTTCCTGTTGTTTTGACATCTTATTCAAGGAGTTATATCTCCAGGTGTGCTGGTTTCAGCTGGGGTAGAGAAAACTGTGTGAGATATTGGTACCATCTGTTGTGGGACTGACATAATTTCCAGAACCATCTTTGGGGAAGATTTTCTGCTGTTTAACTTCTGACCCTACCCATAGTGTTAATTTAACAGGTTTGCATCAGGAAACCATTGTCCTTCCCTTCCGTGTCAAGACAGCTTTGAGAATCGAGCAGAGTATTTTGCTGTGTTCAGGGTCTTTGACATAGATTAGTGCTGTAGGTTACACTCCAAAAATAGGAATTAGTTGCTCTAACTTTGCATGTACTGAGAATTAGTGAGTATAAACACAAGGTAGCAAATCTCATTTCAAGTCCAGTTTCCGGCTAGGCTTTATCTTTATACTGTGTGCCAAAGTCTGCATTAACTGAAATGTAAAGCAGCTTGAGTCATCAGACAAGCTAGGGCAGCTTTAACTGAGGGAGAAATACCGTGTGAATAGGGGATTCTGCTCTCTGCTCTAAGCCAGAAGTGCTCAGCAAAATAAAGGTTAGCAACAGCACAGGCACCATCAGGTTAGGCCATGTCAGTGAGAATGCCACAGCTCACCCTGGATCACTGACACCTAAAAAATCAGCTCTCCCGTGACCTGGGGATGGTGCTGGGAACTCTGCGGTATTTCATCTGGTACTAACACCTGTATTGCCTGGAAAACTGAAAAAAAACCAAACCACTCTTCATTATCAAAGTTTGTTAAGATAAACCTAGAACATAATGTTGAAAAAAGAGAATCTATGTCTTTTTGCTTAGGAGGTAATTTTTATCAAAAAAGAAGCATGCAAATTATTTAATACTATATTTTACCCTCTCCTTCCAGCCCCCAAACATTCCTTAGTTGCTACAGGGTAATCCTTTTCCAGATGAATTGTTGTAGACAGTCTAAATTGCATCTGCTTATTAAGAAAGAATGTTGTTGGTTTTTTTCTTATAATTTCAGAGGTTTTTTGTCCTGGATAATGGAATGTTGAAATATTCAAAGGCACCAATTGATGTAAGTAGAGTTGAAGACTATTTTAAAACCTTTAATGAAGTTCAGCCACTCATACTCACTCTAAGCATATTTATGACAGTACACATGTGAAAGTTGTTGATGGATTTAAAGATAAACCATGCAAGGTTTTGGTTATGTCCTCAAGAATTTTACCTTTTTTACTTCTATGGAAATACAAGTTAAATTACTTAAAGTAGTTTCTTAAATGAAGCTGCTTGAGAGATAAACCTGACCATGTATTTTTCTTTCCCAGTTTTTATGTCAGAACTGATTATTCTGAGATATGTGGATAGGACAAAGAATTGATAACAATGTACTTTAGAGAGGTAAAGGGTAAAAATAAATTAATTAGATCTGATACCAGTAATTAACAGGCTGTAGCAGCCTGTACCTGTGCACTGGTGTGAACCAACACACTTAAAATTTGGAGTTGGCTTTGTACCAAGCACTTCTTGTGAGATACTTTTCTCTGACTATAAATATAATAAGTGGTTAGTATGAGTGCAGCTTTTTTTTTAATATGGCTTTATGTTAAAATGCTTATAAAATGGAAAACCATTTCAGCACAAGATATTTTTCTGTTAGATATATCCAAAAAAGTGCATGATACTTCTAAATTTTTACACTGATTTTTTGATTTTAGATACAGAAAGGAAAGGTCCACGGAAGCATTGATGTTGGTTTATCAGTCATGTCAATAAAAAAAAAGGCTCGTAGAATAGATCTTGACACAGAAGAACACATCTATCACCTCAAGGTAAAAAGTACAAATACATATAATTTTTTCATCCTCAGTAGAAATAAATAAAATTGTGAAAGATTGTTCAGAAAAGTAGTATCTTGAATGCTTTCTTGATAGCAAATTTTTTCCAGGTGAAATCACAGGATTCATTTGATGCATGGGTTTCAAAGTTACGGCATCACCGGTTATACCGTCAGAATGAGATTGTGAGATCTCCAAGGGATGCCAGCTTCCATATATTCCCCTCAGCATCCACCACAGAGTCTTCACCAGCTGCCAACGTGTCGGACGGAAAGGTGTGGAGTGGTCTTTGGCTGAAAACTCATGCCTTGCTCATGGGTGGTTTCAGTGGGCTCTTCTTGTAATGCCAATAGGGCAGGAGCTTCCACTGTGGGAAGCAATGGCCAGAAAAAAGCTGGGAGTGTGTGCAGCTAAATACTGTCTAATTAACCTTACTTCATTAATGGGCTGCTGTAGAGACCTTGCAAAGTATTCACCACCTGTACAATTTGCAGTAGCCTTTGTCATCAGACATAAATCTGTCTCCTTGCTGATTATGTTCTTCTTCTTAAACAACAGCTTTCGTCACTCCTAGCTAGCAAACAGTGCACTCATGAGGTTCTTGGTTTGATTCTCCAATGTGCTATTTAGAAAAATCTCTGTCTTTGGGAACTATGCAGACAAATCACAGATGCCCCTGAAAACACAATGCCTATTTTGGTTTCTATTCTGAAGTTGCATGGTCAGTATGGTCATTACGCTGACAAGGCGGCACAGCAACAGTAAATTTAAGCATTTTATTATGTTTTAGGTGCAACAAAACAACTTCCCCTGGCAGCCTCCTATACCTTGCAGTAACAGCCTTCCTGTCACCTGCACTACTGGTCAGAGTAAAGTAGCAGCCTGGTTGCAGGACTCTGAAGAGATGGACAGATGTGCAGAAGGTTAGACTTTATCTTTTCAGGCCTTGTTCTTTCAGGAAAACTTCTCATTGATATAAAAGTCAGTAAAGTGCTTAAGTTACATCTTTTCATGCACACGAAGAACTTTTCAGGTAATTAGATAATTGTTGTGGGAACTTTGCTCTCTATGTATTTTAGGGTGTTTCTTTTAAAATTTAACCTAATAATCGGTGTTATTTTAGTGGATGTCATTGTTCAAATATGATCACTTTTTAAGGTCCAGACTTGTTGCTGACTCCTGTAGAAGTAACAAGTGTTCAGAATCTCTAAAAGTAAAACTTTTACTTGGATGACTTACTACAAGCAGTTTGGACATTTAACTTTTATAATACAATTAAGTGCTAACAGCGGACAGCATGGCAAAAAAAATCTGAATTGAAAAACCTGATGTATTTTTATTTTATATCTGTTAGATCTTGCTCATTGTCAGTCTAACCTTGTGGAACTCAGTAAACTTCTTCAAAATTTAGAAATACTACAGAGAACTCAGTCAGCACCAAATTTCACAGATATGCAGGTAAATATGCTTGAACATAAGTCATTACACTGAAATATTTGTTCTTTCTGTTAAGGGAAACATAGGTGTGTTTTCTGTTAACTCAGAGTGTTTTTCTGAAATAATAGTAAATCTTGGATGAAATATTTATCTTATATGTTTATTTTAATAATTTGTAATACTGTTTCTGTTTCATGTGTAAACCAATAATTAAGGTGTATTTAGTATTTGAGTTAAATAGGACAAATCAAATGATTAAGTAATTTGCAAAACAAATCAGAACTGTTACAATAGAACAGATGTATAAATTGAAGATGTATTTAAGGAGTTTTTGTTGTGTTGAGTAAGATAACATTTTAAGTTTTTTAAGGATTGGAGACGCAAAGACCCTCAAAGATGAAGTTGCATGCTCTAGAAAAGTGGGCATAGTACAAAGGTCCCAAGTTTTGGACTGTTTCCCAGTTCAGGGTGAGTTTTCCTCATAACAAAAAGCAACAGCAGATCCTGAATCATAAATACTTTCTTCCTTTTTCACTGAATTCTCTTGTCTGTACAAATATCAGAGTAGAACCACAATAGAAATCCATGAGGATTTCAAGATCTGGTCCTAAATATTATGCACCCATGAAAAAAAAAGGGGTACCATCAGTTTTGCTAAAGGAGCTAACTGTAACATGTGTTTATAAGAGTATATGGATAGCTACAGCTGATCTGCTCCAATTTTGGACCCCAGCAGCAGCATTCTTCTTATTTTCTAATTTGTACCTCTAATGCTATAACTCTTTACTAACTTGCTGTATTGTCTGTGTTGCTTGTGTCAACTTAATAGCACTTTGTCGCTTTTAACTATTTGTGTAATGTAGGCTAACTGTGTAGATATTTCAAAGAAAGACAAGCGGGTCACGAGACGATGGAGAACAAAAAGTGTCAGCAAAGATGCAAAAATTCAACTTCAGGTACTGAATGCACTATATTTTACTTTTCACTGTACTTTTAGATTAACTTCTAAGCATGAAATGATGTATTAGCTGAAAGTAGGAAGTCAATGTGCTGTCTTCTGTGTTTCTGATGAAGCAAATTAAATCTCAGTTTGTTGCTCAAAATCTAGAGAAGATAGTGAGGAAAGTACTGATTTTACTTTCATTCATATGAAAACATTGCCATCTAGGGAAAGGAGGGGGATCTGAATATTAGTCAGTTAAGGTGTATAAAACTCAATATACATGCACCATATGGGGATACTGCTACTCCGTAGCAAATTTGGAAAGAAGGGCAGTTGAACAAGTGACATCAAGTTAAAAGCAGAATCAAATATTAAACACACCAGTTGTCTTTGTCAAGGCCTATACTTGGAATATTTCCAGTTAAAAGTATTTTCACAAGCCTTCTCTTATAGAAAAGGCTAATGTGTAACAAACAGAGTAATCAAAATATAAATTATGTGAAGCAAGAATTTACTCCTTCCTTCCCTAGAACTGAAAGGTAAAAGCACAAAAATAAGCATAATGTGCATGTATTGCTGCCTTGTGTTTTGTTGGAAGCAGTTGTGTGTTCTGAGGTCTGATACAAAAGCTGATCTTTTTTATAAGTAAGCAACTGATAATGAAGACTATTCAACCAGCTTTGGGAGCTAACAATCACCACTGTGATGTCTGCTACTGAGTAAATAAATGTCAGCAACTTTTAATCCATTCAAATACCTTGAAATTCGTACAAAATTTGAAAGCTTTTAATATGTCCCCCGATAGGTGCATTAAGGAGTTTTCATTTAAGATTAGTAATCTTAAAGAAGGAAGAAGTTATAATTGCATCAGCTTTCTCATTGCAGCTCCTGTAGCTGATTTTTCTTTCTACCTGCTATACTTTGATAAATCACAATAGGTAGAACAATGAAGCATCTGTTGGGATTAAAAAGGTTTATAAACAAAGGAGTTTTTGTGATTGATGTCATGTCCTATTATCTGCAGTTGAAGGATCACATTTTTTCCCTGGTGCTGAATAATACAGGCAAATTAAAATATCAGGAAAATGCATGCAAGTACTTGGTGCCTATAGAGTCAATCACCATTGGATGTTCTTTCATGCCACAGAATCTCAGAGAAGTCCTATCCACAAAAATGATGAAAGCAGTCAATGTATGATGATTTATGGTTGGTCAGGGTGAATAATGAGCTGTTTATGTGTTACCTGCACTTTGCCAAAGTAACACTGCCTGGGCTTCCATCACAGGCACCTGACTCTCAAACTGCTGCTTCTGGTTTGGCAGGAGTGTGCCTCAGCTCCTGGAATTTTCAAATAGTGTTGGTTTGCGGGTTCCCCTGAGAGAGGTTTTGTGCATGGCACTGCTTTATATGGGTCTGTCACTTCTGGGTTGATGATGAACTCTACCTAACTTGGGTCAGCATTAATTCCTGGCAAGCTTCATGCTGCAAATATAGAACTTGTTTTGTTATAGCAAAGTATAAGTTATTGTTGACTGACTTATTAATTTGCATTGGAACAGGAACAATAAAATTGTTCTAAATTGTATGGAAGACAAAGAATACTTGATGGCTACTCCATTATCTTGCCTAGTTTGATAGACTGAGTTTATTCTTTCAACGGCTGTCCTGTCTTATGAATACTAGAGCTGTGAATCTATAGGAAGATGGCCTCCCTGACTCATTGTGTTATGCCTAATTTGCTTAGGTTGCTAGTAAAATGTGGATTTCCTTTGATGCCTTACATGCCCTTTAAGCTAATTCCCATTTTGTTCTTCTGTTAGACATTCCTTCTACTTCATTGACCTTCCCTATTGCTCATTTTTTCAAGACTATTTCAAGTCTTTCTGAACTGTTTATCAGGATATCCCCTGCTCAGCATCATTTTGTCTATTTTGTGATCATTGTTTTCATGGTGCTTACACATAATTTGCTATTGAATGGTTGACATTTGGTACTAATAAATTTTCTGTTGTACTATTACTTTCCCCATACCTCCATACATCTCGTTGGTTTTAGGGGATAATGCTAATATTAACAAACTAACTTTCAGCTAGTTTCACTGCTAATTCCATTTGGAGTACTTGCACCTATTTATTTCAGAATGAGCAGTTGTTAACTACTGTCAAAGACCTTCTGATAGCACAATGTTGAGAGCATCCTTCTGGAGAGCATAACATTAGAGAGCTTTTATTCAGGTCTGTGCTTTGTGAGTGATGGGGAGCAAGGGTGTGATTTCTGCAAGCTCAGTGCCCACTGTGTATGAGGCAAGGAGGGAATTCTCCCCTCCAGATTTTGTATTCTACTTGTTACCATTTTTTTGTTAATGAAATAGCTTTTTTTGTATTCCTGCTAACACATTCTGCAGTATGAATGCTAGGTGTGTAATGTATTCAAAACATTCTTTTTCTTTTAAGTAAAGCTGCTTGATTTGTTCCTTAGAAATTTATATTTACCACCTAAATGTAGCAGTTTTGTGTGCAGTTGACTGGGCTCACACAGCTAATCCAGTAACTAGAGTGGGGTTACTCCCTGAAGTAAAATTGAGCACAGCATGTGTCTATACATTTGCAGGTTTGGGTATTTACTATTGCTAAGTTGTTTAGAATTAACAGCTCAATTTACAGGCCTTTACTCAAGAGTAATACATGAATTACTTCTCTAAAGAAAGATTACCTTTATGAAGGAGGTTCACTTTGTTTTTGAAAAGCCTGTTTAAAATCTTATGAAAATGGCCTGCAACAACAGGTTAATTGACCTGTATTAATTCATTGTACACATTATACTTTTTTACAGAGTCTGAGTTGTGGGTTTTGTTTTTGGTTTTGCTTTTATTTTTTTAAATTTATTTATTTCCCTTTGTGTAAAAGGCTAAGTTATTATGACAGCCTAAATATCTTCAAAGGAAAAAAAAGGTATTACTACAAAGCAAGAAAATGAACCAGTGATGTTTTGGTTTCCCTCAAAAGCTCAAAGTTGTAGGGTTCCAAGCCTTCCTGGGGGAATAGTTTAATAGAGAGCTGTACAGTATGGAGTAACCTGAAAAATCATCTTGTTCTACTGAAGCTTTCAGCTCAGAACTGAAACCAGACTCAGACTAGCTTATTATTTTTTCCCTTAAGTGAGTATTTCTTTTTATAGTAACTCAGATTATGACCTCACTTTCTGTTGTGTTGAGGAGAGTGTGTGGTTCTGCAAAGCTCACTATTCCCATTTTAATAATGCATACCTGCATTCATAACCTTATATATATATACACTTGTGCATATCTCTCTCTGTATGTATGTTTGTCCCTATTACTTAAATTCCAAACTCTTATTCATGGGATAGACATATTTCTGTAGAGCACAAAGAGCTTTACACTATGCGTAGGATGTGTTCTCTGCTTTAACAGAGCTTGTTCTCAGTATTTTAGAGGTTATGTACATGTCTTTTTAATGGAGAATTGTATAAAGCACCAAAAGTCTTTTACTGTGATCAATAGACAACCCTTCCAATTGTCAGTGGCACTGCCACTAGTGTCAGCTAGAGGGTGAAGTGTTAGGCCATTCTCAGCTGGGGCAACCCTACTGGGAATGTTACAGAAGCAAGACAGTTCACCTAATGATTAAAATACAATATCTTGTTCTTCAGCATGGTGTCCATGGATCCAACCCATACTTCGTTATTTGTGTGTCAGTCAGGTTGCTTGCAGAAAAAGTGAAAATGTGTATAGATCTAAAAATACTGAAGTGGATATAGGGGAAGAAAAACGTAAAGCAATTGAGAATCGTTTTCTAAAAGCAGAGTGATGTATTTTCTAGTCTTCCTAAATCTTAAAATGGCTTCAAAATAATGACATTTTGATAAAAGATTAAGTAGAATGACTTTATTACATGTGTGGAGCTCCTCTGCATTAGACAGTTACTTGCTTGGCTTTAATGTAACATGACAAATTTTCTTACAAGTAAAATAAATGTGAAATTAAGCAGGATGAGGCCACAAGTTAGGCATGTGGAAAAGGAAGTAGTTGTTCAAATACTTAGTTTTTATTTGTGCTGCTTTATCTGAGTTTTTGCCTTGGTTTGGAAGCCTAGCCTTCAATAACATATGGGAAAAGTAAGTGGAACTCAAAAAAGTGATGTGTGGAGAAAATTATTCAATGGGCTCGAGGATGGATGTCGAAATGCCAGAGCTATGTACAGCAATGTTTACATAAGAAAACTCAGTAGACAACAAACACACTGAAAAGTTTTACCATTGAGACACATGCATCTTCAGTGACCACAGGTCATGCACTTCCACTATTGCAAAGTAATCTCTTTCAGCATTCATCTTCTAGATGGTCAAGTGACCCAAGAAGGAGTTTGACTTTTGTTTTATTTTCTGGCATGCTGTAACATCCTTTTTTGTTCTCTTATTCCATTATTGCCTTATGACTTTGAATGGCAATGCTAATAGATTTTCTTTTTTTTTTTTTTTTTGGTAGTCCTAGTGAGTGCACTGCAGTCCAACTCATCTGGAGATAATTTTAGTGAAATATCCAGCTTTTTATGTCTCTGGCATGCACAGCTGAAAACACATGATATGTCCTCAACATGTGTAGGCCATAAGAGTTAACAAAATTGAAACCCATTTAAAGACTCTCCCTCTCCCTTTTCTGATCACCTTTCATCTTCCTGTGTCCCATGACCCCTTCCCTTCTCTTTTTCTACTTCCTTCTTTTCTTGCATTCACTGTCAGGAAGGGCCGGCACCGAAGGGCCAGTTCAGCTCAACACGACGCCGGCAGAGACTGGCAGCTGCAGTGGCTACAACAGTGAGTGGATTTAAAAATCAAGGGATAGCTCTAAAGATGGGAAGCTGTGTAACTTGATTGTGTAATGAGCTTATGAAAATGTTTCTTGCACTTTTTGGAGGTTTCCATGTGGAGGTACCCACTTGCAGCTGAATTTCTTAGAAGTAGCCAGGCCCAACACAAATGAACATTCCATAAATGCGGGTCTGAGCTGGTTTACATAGTCCATGTCCCTCCTCCTTTATGCAAGTGCAAGTGACAGACTCAGGCCCTGCACTGAGGATGTCTTCAACATACTATGCAAAACAGAAAATAAAAAGATCAAATTCTGTTAAAAGATGTTGTGACAGTTCCAGCAAGACAACAGAACCAAGGAGATTTGTTACAAATAACCATGGAATTATAAAACTTTCACATTTTTTTATAAGTAGTATAAAGTTAGCCTTTTCATTTGAGGCACTTTCTATTTACATTCCATAATCCCAAAAAGTCATATTACTACCTCAGTGTCTGTATGTAGTTTTGCTAATTCTCTAAATCTTCGCAGAAGCTATCGAGCTATGAAATCAACATGAGCTGGGAATTAAGTGTGGGAAGCCCTGTTTGTGAAATTACCATCAAAAGGATATCTTCAGCTGCTGATTTATCAAGAAAGTACTCATTAGGAAGGCCCAGTATAGACATTAGTACAACTGATTAGTACAGCAGCGAAATAGGGAAGGTTGTGCAGCCACAGATTGACGTGAGCTTTAAATGCATACTCCTTATCTAGCCCAAGCAGTGAATGTCTTCACCAGGCTGAGGTATTCCAGGGTCTGCTGTTCCAGATCAGAGCTAAAATCAGATATAGTTTCTGCTTAAGCCTAACTATCTCAAGGTCCTGCTACCTGAACCACAAACTCAGTTATTGCTATGCCCTTCTAAAAATCATGAGACATATCAGTGTTTCTCCAGCTTCCAAATTAACTCATCTAAATTTATTCCTCCATAGTCAGTTGATGCTGAATGCTGTGCACCATAATCGATTGCTATTTTGACTCTGTCAGTCTGCCTGCCTGGCACAGAAATCTGCCTGATTCCCAGTTTACAGGGCTGAGCAGTGTCGGTGGGATGGTCTAACCAGAAGGCTCAGCAGCAAACAGCATTGGCAAGGGTTGTACTCCTTACCTAAGGAGGGCTTCAGTGGACAAATGCAGCTGGACTTGGGTTAAAAGGCAGTAAGAGCACAGGGAATTGCTGAGTTGTTACCTGCAGTTGAAGTGAGGACCTGTTGAGGGAGGTCTTGGAGGAGCTGGAAGAAATGCAGGAGGAAGGAAAGCTAGAGGCACCAGAATGCCTCTGGGGCTGTTTCAGTGTTTGTGGCCATGGCCTGTTCTTCCTGGTTGATGCAGAAAGTGGTTGTTTCTTACAGACAGTGAAGCTGTGTGCATAGACTCAGGGTTACAGAATTATATCAGCTAAATGCACAGCAGAAAGAGGTTTTCCTTACAACCCACTCCACCAGGGACAGTCTGTTCCTTCATGAACACGTAATCCCAAAGGAGGTGATGGATGAGTGGGTATAACGCCTCTGGTGTAAAGCAGGAAGTTGGGACAAGGTTCATCTGAGGTTAGGTCTAGAAGTGTCTGTATGGAGAAAACCAGAGTGATGCATCAAGAAGCTAAATATTTTTTCAAAATCCTTCAAAACAACAACAAAAAAAACAACCAAAAAGAGAATGGATAGTAGGTAGTCAGAATCAAGCCACCATTAATATAGAGAGAAAGCACATCAGTGAAAAGAGAAAAGGGGGAGAGAACTGTATTGGCAGTGTTTCTTGGACTGTTGCCTATTCAAGAGAATGAAAATGGCTGTTTAATGTGGGTTTTTTCAGCTGTTATGGAAAGTAGCTTGGGAACTTTTCTAAAATTGCGTATGAGGAGAGTTCATGTCAATCAACAGCTCAGTATTTTTGGTTCTTGTATTTAAAGCAGTCAGCAAGGCTACTTGTCTCTGTCATGTGAATGTATATTTATTGCAAGAAGTGTGACATATTTGTAGGACATGTAAATTCTGTTTCTAGGGCATAATCGAAAATACTATTTTTTCAATAAACCTCGTTACAGAAACATCTCTTTTCAGCCTGGCCAGCTGAGGTTTGAAGCAGAAATGATGGATCTAAAGCATAGCTCTTCAGCTTGATTTATTACAGAGTGACTAAAGAGCCCCCCTGCATGTGTGGGCAGCCTGCCTGCAGCTTGGCCAGTCTGTGTGGGTCTGGGGAACCTCCCCCATCACCACAGGCATGTGGGGCTGGGGGGACTCTTCCTCAGGCTCCTGCTGGTATCAGCTTCTTTCCTGCCTTCTGGATGGTCTGGAGGGTTGGGTATGTGCTCCACACACAGGTGCAGTGTACACACCTACTCTGCCCTCCTGGAGCCACCTGGAGCAGTGGCTACTGGTGCTTCCAGTCAGAATGTTCTGGAAATATGCTCTCCTATTTAAGAAGGGGAAAGGTTTTGGAAAGGAAATTGGAAATTAACCTACATTTAGCCACAGTAACCTAGTTTTGCTGGGCTCTTGAGAGAGGCAGTCTGGTGTGTGTGTGAAGAAGATAAAGGGTTAAATATTCAGTACAAATAGAAGGCATTTATTCTACATCTTGTGTTAATGAATTCTTCTTGATATGAGGCTAAAATGAGGTCCAGTAAAAAATGCCTGCTTTGTTGATACAGCTGGAACTCAAAATACATGAGAGAAGGAATAAAGCTTATATTAGATAGGTGCCATAGAGTTACTATTTAATGTGCTATATGTATCTGGAAATCAAGAAAGAACAGAGTAGAAAACATATTTCACAGAGTATGCTTATGAGTGGAATGAATAATAGATCCAACGGGATTTTGAGTGCTTCATTGGAGAAACCTTGAATGTGTATTGATGTCAACTTTTACAGGAAGGAGTTGATAATACCATTCCCTGATCTAATTAAATAACTAGGTACCAAGTTCAACCACTGATCTAATCTGTTGATAAAAATTCATAGTAATATGACTTTTTATGTTATCTGCTGCTCTTTATCATGCCTTGAAAGAGACATTTTATATTTTGGCCCCATTTTTCATATTTGAATAATTACACTGGGCTGCAGTGTGAAAATTCTTGATTTACACATTTGATCAATCTAATGAAATTAGATTTAATGTGATAAACAGTGCTTAATACCTTAAACAGCGCTTAATATTTCAGTAACAAAATGTAGTTCTGCATGCCTTTCCTTTGCATTTACATTTGAAAATTGTGTTCTTGACCTGATTTTCATATAAATGTGTGTAAGTGGTAACATTAAAGTGAAATACTACATATGCTCACACACATCACATATATAGCAGTAGTAGCCATATAGTGCATAGGTAGCATATAGATAACTGCTCAGTAAATGATACATGTATATATAACTTAGAAAGACTTGCTTGTACTTTTTTTTTATAACTGTACCTGAAAAGTAGAGGAGAAAGAAGTGGAAAGATAATAAACTAAATTCTTTGCTCCACCTTACTAAACTGTATCTCTCTGAGTTTATTTATGGTTCATGTACTTTAAATGAAAATCAGGTGGAGTTTTGATTTTATTTTGTTGTTCTTGTTTTTGTTTATTTGTTTAGTTAAAAAGGAAATAGAAAGACTGTATGCTTTTCCCCTCTTCATAGTCTCCAGTGAGTTTCAACTAAAGATTTACCAGTAATTTTGAAAAACTTCAGTGTTATATTTGATAATATTATATCCTATTTCTAGATCTGTGGAGGAATTTTCATACTTCAAGTGTTGGTATTGCAACAGACTCATCTACAATTACTGTCAAATGTCCAAATATACAGGAGCATGTCTCATGGTTCAGTTTTCCAGTAATCTTCTAAGCATTAGGAAGTCATTCATTCTTTGTAAATGTTAGAGTTTAAATTCTCCATCATTAGCTGCTAGCTGTGTATTTAGGCCTTCTCTTTTCTGTTTCAGTGAAAAAATTCAAGGGAAGTCTGCATCAACTGTGTTGAGATTTAGGAGAGTAAGAAGTTACATGTTCACTCTTACCATGTTCTTCACATTGTGAACTAAGTCATTTCAGAAGAATATTTTGCTTCAGTGGAGTCAAAATTTTGGTTTCACCTCATACAACATTTCTTCACTGTTTCTCACTGTAGGTCCCTTTCAGTGCTACGATGTCACCAGTTCGATTGCATTCGTCCAACCCCAACCTTTGTGCAGACATTGAGTTTCAGGCTCCCCCAAGCCATGTCACAGACCCTCTGGAGTGCTCTGCTGAGTACATGAAGCTTCAAGAAGAGTTCTGTTTGATGGCACAAAAAGGTAGCTGGAGATGCCAAGCCTTTCCTGTAATGTGCTTCTCTGTTGTGTTTCTTTATTGCCTTCACTTATTTATGGCCAGGGCTTTCATCTGTGTTAGATGATTCTGTGTAAAAGTTTTTAGCTATTAAGGTGTCTTACATAAAGGCAAACATGTATTATCCTTCTTATGTTTTCCATGCCTGTCAAAAATATAAAGATAGGTAAACTCTGAGATTGCTTTCCAAGTCTTCTGAACTACTTTCTGCATTCTGTAAATAAGTGACTGAATTTGCAGGCATTTTTTTCTCAAAAAGATGATTTATTTCTCCCCAAGGATGATTCAGAATGGAACTGCTATGCATAATGTTATGAATTAATTTTTGTGCAATATTTTTTATATCAGTGGAATCAATGGAAAAAGAGCTTATTACAGGAACGTACTTGAGAAATACAATTTTATTGCCAGTAAGTGAATGGTCCTAGAAACTGAAAAATACCGTTTTAAAAAGGTTTTGTTGTCAGTTTGCCATTATATAACAAGCATAGAAAAAATGTGAGACTGACATCTTAAAAATTTCAAAACCCTGTTTAAAGACCAAGTAATCCTCTTTATTATTGCAACATTAAGTCCTAGCAGAACTGATGTTTCTTCTACTCGGAAAAGTAAAAATAAAAAACAGAAAGAAAAGAACACACATTGGACACAGTTTTTCCAAATATGCACCTTTCCATATGTTCAGCACCAAGAATATGCTGAGATGAGATATGTGTGAACATGCAGTACCCAAATTACAATTGCAAGCTGTGTTTGTGCTTAATTTGGCATGGATTACTTGCAGTTCAGACCCTTTTTCAAATGTCCATAATTGTGGGATGGAAGTCTCACTCTCTGTCTTTATTGCTGAAATATTGTAATAGATGTCAATGTGATTTCTGTAGCCAAAAAAAATTCTTGTTTTATTATTTTCTTTTTGCTCAGTGCATTCTCTTTTGAAGTCTGCCTTTAACAGCATAGCTATAGAGAAGGAGAAGCTTAAGCAGATTGTTTCAGAGCAGGATCTTACAGGCCACAATGCTCAAATAGCACACCTCAGACAGTCCCTCTCTCAGGTATGTTCTTGATTTGATTTCAAGCACATCTAGCTTGCCTGGTGCACTATTTATTTTGTATTTTATCTATTTTCTGAAGTAAAAGGAGCCAAGAAAAAGCCAAGTTCTCAACCAGAACTATGGCATATTTTGTTAGGATGTAGATCTAACCTTGGTGCATGTGGAGGTTAAGGATATAATTTGTCTAAGCGTGTGTCTATTACAGTTTTCCAAAGTAAACAAGAAGGATCAAATGTTTTTATACAAATGCCAAATGTCTTTCTTGGAGCTGTTTCCAGCAGAGCCAAGGGAATATTTTTTTTGTAATTAAGTTTTATATTTTGACTGGATATTGTCAGATTTGTTTTATATGTCCATGTCTCTAAATGCAAAAGGAATCCTGGGTTGCAGTATAGTCATGGGTAAATTGAATTTCCAGATACACACCTATTACTGTCCAGCATCTCTCCCGCTTAAGATAAAGGAAAAAAATTATAATTTGCTTTAGTGGTGAAGAAGAAATAAGTAACGATCAATCTTCAGGTTGGAAAATAAGTCAATTTTTAAAATTCATTGTCAAGGAAGCATAAAAGTGTTTGCTGGATTGGTGTGGAGGACTGCATCTGCAAGAAGTATGTGCAGAGGTTTAAAGACAAACCTTTCCATAGATACAGTTGCATGTCATGTTATTTAGATTTCTGTGTGTTGTGATAAAAAAGGTTAGGGACAAGAGATAAGGGCAACCACTTCTGGTTATTGTCACAAATTTGTCTAAGACCTGTGGATATTTATTAGCATATGAAATAGGGAATCATGTTTTCTTCTTGGTCCTGGCCTCCAATGTCAGTTTAAAAGTCACTGTCACGTGTTAGTTCATAGTCTCAGTGGAGAGAAAGTGAAAAATTGACTGTGGCTTGGTTTGTCCAGTCTCATGACCAGGTGTGAGCCATTGAAGAAGCTCCCGTCAGGCTGCTGTAGGTCATTACCTTCTTTATCTGGGACATGTCAACTATGAACATGCCCAGACCATGTCAGAACAAAGCAAAATCAGGTAATTTAAACTGTCTAGTGACAGTTTAGGTTTACCTATTTTCCTTTGGTTCTACTTTGTTTCAGTACATTCTGAAACAAAGTGCAATCTCTTCCTGAATCTGCACTAGAGGGAGACAGAAGAAGGTTCTTACTCTATTGTAACAACCCTTTTCTACTAAAACAATATATGTCTCTGTTGTTCTTTTCTATAATCCTCAGTTCTGAGGGTATATTAAGGTTAAGACAGCCATGTTCTGTGTATGTAGCATATTATACTTCTGGATTTCAGCATCTTGCACACAAGTCTTTCCAAATAACAGATAATATGTATGTATATGTGCCCCCACCCAAATGTATATTCTGGGTTGGACGTTAAAATAGGAAAAAAAACCAGCAGATGCCAGACACCAACTGAATTCTGTTGGTATTTGTGATACTGTAGTGGATCAGTAGTTTAAAATAGGTACAAAGGCAAATCTATAAATTTGATCTGGGTGGGCAGACAATGATACAGCAATTATATTGATTTTACTGGAAATGAAGCAATTTCTGTTTGCAGCCTCTGAGTGCTGAAAACCTTGACTCAGCAGGGGCTATATAGTTGTGAACCAAGAATTGCCTCTTTGGGCATTTTGTGGGTAGTTCCCATTTGTTGTTCTGCAGTTTCACTCTTTCTTGCTGCATTCACTCCCCATTTCCATAATGTACATAACCCACCAGTACACCTGCCAAAGAGCTCTCTGAAGAACTAAGGTAGAATACCAGTGTTACATTGTGGGAAACATCTGTCCTACTGTCTCCTGAAAATCAGTGAAGGCAAAGTAATCAAAGATTAAATAATGTTAGAGAGCATCTCAAAATAGGTACCTATAAATGGAAGAACAGAGGCTCAGTGACTTTTTAGGAAACTGCTGGGAAGAAGCTTTTTTTCTTTTTTTTCTTTGTTCTTTTTTTTATTTAATGTTTACATTTTAATTTTAAATGAAATGTGCAATTTTTATTTTAAGGCTCTCAACCAGAATGCTGAACTAAGGAGTCGCTTGAACAGAATACATTCAGAATCTGTTATTTGTGATCAGGTTGTCAGTGTAAATATTATCCCTAGTCCTGATGAGGTAAGACTTTGGCCTTTAATGGATTTAGAGTGCAAACAAACCTTGCTAATTCTCACTAAATAGCTGAAACACACCTGACAAATTACTGAATTGTTCAGATTGGCATATGTTCATTCATAGAAAAAGTCAGGTTATATTTCATTACATACAAAAAAACTTCAGTCTTTTGTTTTTCATATGTCAGACATCATGAAAGAACTCAGCTTGGTCTCTTTAGAGGAACAGAGGAGGAATCCAGTTTTGGAATATTAATTGTTGGCTGTGGGAATTAGTGAGGTTTTACTGTATTTGAATGTATCACACAGTAGCTAACCAAACCTTTATCTTAGTTTCTTGCCAAATCAACAGACCAATTTAGTATTTAATGGCCTGATTTTGCAAGTGCCTAAAGAGCCTCACGTTTAGTATCTTGAGTGGTACTGCTAAAATCAAAAAGTTCAGTCTGTGAACCAAGCACTGCACTAATATTGTTGCAACATCTACTCTTGTTTTGCTTTCCTTAGTCAACAGATTAATGAACATTTGTATTAATAACAGTGAGCTTCCCTCATTACAGTCTGAATTTATGGACTGTAATACATTATAATTAGTATGGTCACTTTGGCAACCATTCTGCTTGCATTTTACCAAAATGTTTTTGATTTGTCATTTCCACTGCTTTTTTCCTATGCATATGCCATTTCAATTAACTTAGTACTGTCCTGTAATTATTTCTTCCAACAAGTAAGAAAGGTAAAATTGTTTTTATTTGCTTTTTGAAAATGTCCAAACAATTTTTCCAAGAATCCAGCATGTTGGAGGCTAGCAGCAGAAGATAGAAGTGGAGTGGTGCCACAGCACAGCAATCTGCAGTGAAGTTCTGGGCAATGGCCATCTCTTCTGTTCTGTATTTTTTTTTTGTTGTTGTTGTTAGCTCTTTCTTTTTCATTTGTTCATCATTGCCTTGGTAGAAGTGTGCCTGACTGTAGAAGCTTTTCAAAGAACTTTCCCCATCTCTCATTCATTTATCTTGTTTGTTTTATATACATCTGTAATCTTGCAGAGTGTAGATAGTGCCCATGTGAGGGTCTTTTTCAGGTAGGAGCATGTGTATTTTTCCAAGTCACTCTAGTTCACACAAAACATCAAAATTTTAATCACTTCCTGTAAAGATCACAGTAAAATGAGCTTCTGTTTTCATGATAATTCATCAAGCATCATAATCCATCTACAAGTTTATAAGTCCCAATGAAAAAGGAATGTTTTTGACCTCTGGGCTTGTTATGCTTTTTTTGTGATGTTTTGGTAGAGCATTTTGAGGTAACTCTGTAGAATAATTCTACAGGATTAAAATGTCAACAAAACCATATGCAGAAGTTCTGGAATGAGATTAATGGGGATTGAGTTGCAATCTGAAGAGTTAACAGTGTTTAGAAGGGCTTCAGTAGTTTCATCTGTATTATCTCCCAGAAGCAACATGCTGTATAAATTAAGGGATTAAGTCAGAAACCTGTTTCTCTCCACAGCAACAGATCCTGTGGTAAATGGTACAGGGAGAGAACCAGGGAGGTCATTTATTTGGAAAATAACTTATAACTCCCATATATTATAAAGCTTTATATTTAAGTTTTTGTTGTATCAAAGCTAGCTCCCAATAATGTAATTTGGTATTACCAAATGTCATTTCATCTGAAATTCATGGTTCAACTTGTCTGACACAATCCAGCTTTTGTCCACAAAATCATTTCTCTGCATAGGGAACTAGATCTGCAATTTCACGCTGCTAAAACTTGGCAGTAGATGCTGGGCAGTCCTCAAATGAAGAGATATATCTCACTGTTCAAAATGTACTTTATTTTGTAATCCTCAGTCTCATGTGTACATATAAAGTCCTTTAGGTACATATAAAGTCCTGTTAAAATGCTGTCTTTAGTCTGTCCTTATATTTGGCACAGAAAAATTATTTGGGTGATTTACCCCTTCTACATGTATTTCTTTAATATTAGAAATAATACTTTTACTTTTCTGTGCTTTATTTACAGACAGGTGAACAGATTCATGTCAGTTTGCCACTGTCTCAGCAAGTTTCTAATGAAAGCAGGCTCTCTATGTCTGAATCTGTTTCTGAGTTCTTTGATGCACAGGAAGTGCTTCTATCTGCCAGCTCGTCAGAAAACGAGGTAGGCTCTGACAGCATGTGGCAGCTGTGCTGTTGGACAGAGTTAGGTATTGCTACCACTAGTGTTTTGGTTTTTTTATAATGCTACTTAGAATAAAAAGGTATCAGAATGTATAAAATTTAGATAAACAAACCTGAGATTACCACATAAAGAGGTGCAGGAATTCCCTGAAGTGTGAAACTGAGTTGGAAGTCAGTTGTATCAGTAGCTTATGTTCGTTACATGTCCTTTCTAGGCTATGGAAGTTCCACCTAAAGATGGCATAGTTACATCTGACTCTGCAGTCAATTAAATTTATATTTTAAAATACTCTTAGAAGAAGTCTTTTACTATATATGAATATAAAGTTATTCTCTGTAATGAGAGAAATAGACAAAAAAGTAATATTTCTGGAAGAAACATTTGTTAAAAACTATTCTTGTTTTTTCACTTGATGAGATTCTTGTTTTGCAAAATCATAGGTCAATATTTATATAATTTGTTTGCTGAAACACAAGTTGCATTTTATTGTTTGCTTCTTCATAAAAAGCACAAATCTGACTATGGCTTCTCACCTCCCATCCCTAGCGCGTTATGTTGCAAATTTTTTGTTCATCTCTGATCTTACTTGAAACTGCCTTTTGCAGATCTCATGTCTGTATTTGGATAATAAGGAATTCAGAAACATGAGGACAACAGCATTTGTTTTGACACTTTCAGTGCATTAGCACTGTGGACTGATTGAAACATCCAAATGATTTAGTTAAAAGTTCTGATTGGATAGAGATATTTTCTTTGAATATTTGTGTTTCAGTTAACTAGTTTTGTCTATTTTGGCAGTATATTTTAGATGTATTTGAGTTAATTGGTATTTTATTTACGTTTTAGGCTTCTGATGATGAGTCTTATATCAGTGATGTGAGTGACAATATATCTGAGGACAACACCAGTGTTGCAGACAACATTTCTCGGCAAAGTATACTGTGTTTCAAACTTTGGGAAATTACATTGGTTATGTTCATGTACCAGAATTACTGCATGTCAATACAAGACCAACTCAGCTGAAAACAGTGAAGTTGGGCTTGCTTGTTCTGGCAATGATTTGATTGAATGGAGAACTCTCTGTTTTTCTTAGGCTGGTGCTTTCTTATAATAATATTTCTTTTCCCTTCCCAGTTCTTAATGGTGAGCTGACAGGAGGTGCATTCAGAAATGGACGGAGAACTTGTCTCCCAGCACCCAGCCCTGACACCAGTAACATCAACCTGTGGAATATTTTGAGAAATAACATTGGCAAAGATCTTTCCAAAGTATCCATGCCAGTTGAGCTAAATGAACCCCTGAATACCTTGCAACATCTTTGTGAAGAGCTGGAATACAGCGAACTCTTGGACAAGGCTGCTGAAACAGATGATCCTTATGAACGCATGGTAATGAATTTAGTGTAGCACTTCCTGTGTCTCTCTTAAAAAGGGAGCTGTTGAGTGGAGGTCTGTGCAGGGTCCTCTCCTTCTCCTGCTATTCACAGACAACAAACCTCCCTGCTGGGTCAGAAAGGTGTTGTGAACAGTTACAGGTGGTTGGTTTGATCTGAACAAGGCTGAGGGACTTTTCTTGACCTCAAACCAAGTCCTGCAGTTATAACTCATTTATTTAAGATTGATCTCATGCTCTATGACTTTACATGTGGACATTAGCAGTTTCTAACTCTGCAGCATCCTTTCTTGGCTTTTGGCAATCAAGTCCAGCAGCTTTCAGGAGTTAATTAAGTTGTGGCTGGCTTATGATCAATATAGGTGTGGATAAGATATCCTCCCAGGCAGTTTCTAATAGGAAGTTTCAAAACTCCAAAACCAAGCTTTCCTGGGCAGCCTGTCTTCAGCTGCCCTGTAAGTATGTCTTGTTTTTCTTTAACTGGCAGCCAGCAGCCTGTGCTCAGCTCTCAGGGTGCTTTGATCTGCCGTGTCTCCTTTACCTCAGGAGATGCAGGGAAAGGCTGTAAGGCAAAGTTGGCAGTGTTGCTGCTGAACATATCTGCTGTTCCCTGGTGTGGGCTGGCAGCACTGTAGATTACTGGGAGAAGAGAAGTTGCCTGTGGCTGTCATACAATCACACGCTCAAGTCCCTGAATTGCCATGTTCACAAGGCCTGCAGGAGAGAGAGGAGTCCTAAACACTGAAGAAGTTAAACCTATCTGTAATGAATTATATATCATCCCATTCTGCTTTCCTACAAGACTCAGATGATCCTGATGGGTCCCTTCCAACTCAGAATATTCTGTGATTCTGTCCCTCACAAAAGGAGGGAGATTCTGTAAGGAGTGGGCAGGACTGTAATGAGTAAAGCAGACTGATTGCCACCTTTGTTGAAAAGTCTGGAAGGACAGTATTGAAGTCCTGTGTCATGTGCAGGTTGTCATTTTAAGGGACTGTGGAAAGACTGAATGAGGTCATGATGAAAATGAAATTATATCAAAAAGAAGAAATATAGTTTGTACTGATTCTGGTTGGGATGCATGGTTTCACTCTCAGGCGTGGTTCATTAATCCAGTTTTCACCCTGAGCTGAGTGAGTTCTGTGGTACCACATGGTGATGGCACATACACAAGATTTCTGCCTATTCTCACATTGTGCTCTATATTTTCACAGGTCCTCATAGCTGCCTTTGCAGCATCAGGCTATGCCTCTACATACTTTAGAGCAGGAAGCAAGCCATTTAACCCAGTACTTGGTGAAACTTATGAATGTATTAGAGAAGACAAAGGATTTCGATTTTTCTCAGAGCAGGTAAAGTTTATTTCTAGATAGACACTCCTGTTTAGATTTATATTTTTGGGTCATCATTTTATAGAATAATTCTATTTTTTCTTTCCACTTAGAATGGTTTGCTTTCTTAGGAGTAAGTAAATATTGCTAATATGAGTGGACTTCATTAAATGCTAGAAGGAATACCTTTTTGTAGTAATCACAAGGAACTGTTTTAAGCATAGTGTTTTAAGTTTGACCACTTAAGTTGTATCTGTGTTCATAGCAACATGGGCCATTTAGTATTTTCATATTGCAAGAACAATTGTACTGTCTTAGGAATGACAATCAAATGTTCTTAACTCAACTAAACTGTTTTCCAGGTTAGCCACCATCCTCCCATTTCGGCCTGTCACTGTGAATCGAAAAACTTTGTGTTTTGGCAAGGTATACTTTTTAATTCAAAAGCATAACTCATTTTTTACTGTCAAGTAAAAACTTTGTAGAAGCTGGGCTTTGCGTTTGGAAGTTACTTAGAATTTCTATACTTACTATTTTGAAGTGACATATTATGAACTGATGATCTAATTAATTTTACTCCAAATTCTCATTCTTGATAGTGAGCAGACATGTTACAACTTCCCCTGTCATTTGCAGCCTGTTTAAACTCTCCTGTTAAAAAGATTTTTACTTGTTACTATTTCTAATTCTAATTTTACTGATATTATTTCTACTAATTACTATTCCTTACAAGTGCAAGCAGTTCTTTTTACACAGTTGAACAAATTTCTTTCTTTGCTTGTATCTACTAGCATATGCCATTAATTTGTATTGAATGTTTGCACAAGAGGTTTGACAATAATGCAACAGACATGATTTGTAATTAAACTTACCTTTAGTTTTTCTGACCTAATGTAATTTTCTAGTATTTTTTTCTTCAGTATTTTCATGGCAAATTCAGACTATCCACCGTCCTGTTTTGAACTGGGTGGACTAGCACAGATGGTCTCAAGTGCCACACAGATCAGTGCAAGGGGGAGACATTGGTCATTTCAGTTTTTAAATATTTCACTATTATATTCAGATATCAGGTGGAAAAACAAATTCTGGGGGAAATCAATGGAAATTCTGCCAGTTGGAACCTTGAATGTGACTCTTCCAAAGTAAGCTACTGTCCTCTCTCCTTTTGTTTCCAGTCTGTTCTCCTCTTGTTTTCAGTCTTTGGTGCACTCTGGTCTGTGCTGCCTAGTGAATGGGTTGGGGGAAGTGTGTGCAGACATCACAGGGATTGTACTGGTGAGAGTTGGTGCCTAGCTCTGATCTCTCCATAGTGTTAAGGTTGGGTTACCAGAGCATTTTTGAGCCTGAAGATCCGTTTTTGTTTTTGGTGGAAAAATATATAAACTCTAGAAAGTGATGGAGAGAGTGCAATAGAAATGTTTCAAGAGAGAAAGCCCATATTTTAAATGGACAGTAGTGAGGTACTTTTCAGAACAAGGCTGCAATACAGGACTGTCAGCAGCTGCTGCTGTCCTAAAGCTCTCAATGCTGCTGAGTGTTCCCTCAGAACATCTGCTTCTGACCAGGAAAGGCCTTTTTCAAAATCTAGATAAACCCAAGTATCTTCTTCAGATGTTGGCAGAGTAGTGAGAAGCAGTAGCTTCACCACCAGTAAGACTAGCTGCAGCTTGTAAATCCTAAGAATATGCAAGGAGTGGATACTTTAAACATGTTATGTGTTCTGCAGTGTTGTCCTTGCTCCTGTACATTGCAGCAGGCCTTTCTTTCTGCCTCTAGCAGTATAGCATCACTCCATCCCTTTATCCATCTCTTGAAATTGAAGTAAATGCACTCAGGAGCAGCTTTGTCTTCTGTCTTCATGCATTCTCCTAAGCTCTGAAGGGGAATGTTCTTTGTACTGGTTTTATTCTCTTGTTTGACATTAGAGATGTTCTGGCTGGATGGTGGTTACAGAGAGAAAGGGATGATGTTCCAGTGTGCTCCTGGCTTCCTGCTTTCTTTCCTTGATCCCCTTTTTGTATTTATTTTGTTCTGTTTGCGATTTAATTACATTTTCTGCCTATAGTCCCAATTCAGCCTTGTGTTGATCTGTGGGTCACTGCCCCTGTAGGAATTGTGGCCAAAGCACTTTATGCTCTGAGGACAGTGAAAATGCCATGCAGGGCTTCAGTGGTTCATAATGTGTTTATTTGTGGTTTGTAGCACCATCCTGTAGTTCACTGGAGCTTAGGTGAGCTTCTCTAAGGAGAATTAGTAATGCACCCAGATACAGGACTTCAACTCTGTCATCTGTTGATGTGTTTGGGCAATATGGTTTGTATTTACAATAAAGGAGCAATGTTTTACTTTTTCGTCAGTAATGGTCATGATTAATGGATGTTACAAACTACTTTTTAATCTGTTCTTAGGTATGGAGATTACTATGTCTGGAACAAAGTCACTACTTGCATACATAATATTCTTAGTGGAAGGAGATGGATAGAACACTATGGAGAGATAACAATCAGAAACACAAAAAGCAGTGTTTGTATTTGTAAACTCACTTTTGTCAAGGTAACATATGGATGCCAATGTTTATCTTGTATTCATATAACTGTGTAATTTGAGGATACATTGAGCTGTTTCTTCAGTATTCCTGAAGTCCACATTCCACATTTTATCTTTTTGTTTTCTTTTATCAGTATTAATAAAATTTAAATTGTCAAATGAGAAGGCTATTTCAAGTAGTATGATTCTGTTCCACTGAACATTTATATCAGTGTACAGCCATTGCTGTATAGCTGGGTGCTGTACTGTTGCTGGTTTTCGATTAAAAATGAAATGTCAATTTTTTTTTTTTTTTGGTACATTACCACAAGGAAAACACAAAGTCACTCTATGCTACCATGCCATTTTACTTCTCCTTTTACTAGAATTTTTTGGTCAGGATTTTATCTCTTTAGAGTTTATAATACTGCTTTGGTTCATAGCATTTTAATATCCAGGCAAGGACCATATATAAAAACAGAACTCTATATGGCTATGTTACTATCAAGTATTTTCCCTAAAAATAAGTTTGTCTTCATATTGCAACAAAAGACATCAATACTATTGCAGTGTTAGCAATGGGGTGTTAACATAAATCTGAAAATTGTGTTTTGATGGATAATCTCAGATTAGCCAACTGGCTCTTGGATGAAGGTGTAGGAAATAAATGTGTCTAAGAAAAGGCAAACAGAGAAGAAAAACAGAAAGAAACAAATAACAAGTAATATTGGCTGAATGTTTACCCTGCTGTAAACAGCAGTATTCAGCACTCATCAAAGGATTCCCATACAAGTACAGGCATATTCAGTATTTCCTCATGTAGGAAGAGGAGTGTTAGCTGGCTCTGATTGGGAAAGTATCATTTTTGCAGAATTGTGTGGGATTTGGGTTAATGAATGACAATATGTTTCCTAGATGTTCAGCTAATTTAAATACTTTTCTGCCAAAACCACATAGCAGATTATTGAGAGTTTCTTCTAAATCAGTTAGCATTAGGACCATATTATTTCCAAATTTTGGTATTCTTAGTTCTAGGTGAGCTGTTCCAACATAGAATTTGGACATTAGGCGCCACTTGCCAAGATTCATTCATTGTGTGTATTGGTACAGCATGTTGTTGGAAAAGCAGTGTGAGCTGGTAATTCTTGGTTACACTTGCAGGTGAACTACTGGAATTCAAATGTAAATGAGGTTCAGGGTGTTGTGATAGATCAAGAAGGGAAGGTGGTTCATCGCCTTTTTGGAAAATGGCATGAAGGTCTCTACTGCGGGGTTGCGCCTTCAGCCAAATGCATATGGAGGCCAGGTAAGAAGCTTGTAATAAACTCTGCAAGGGGTTGTAAGGTAAACCAAAACTATGTGAAGTTGTTTTAGCCTTCATTTTAAATGCACAAAATGCTACTGGAGAAATTAAGATTCCTGGCTAGACAAATAAACAAGAATTTACATGAATTTATAACAATGGTCAGTGGAAATGTTCTTACAGGACATAATCATTTACATCTCAGTCTGACTCCTGATCAGATGTGCTGAGGTCTTGGGGTCAACAGAAGAATAAAATTAAGAAAAAATTGGGCATCTGGGCTGGCCTGTCTGCCTTCTAACAGAGAGCAGGGTAACTTGTTTGGATTCAACAAATTGGGAGTTATTGAGTTGCCTTAATACTTTACTAGCCTAAAGGATTGGTCTTCAGAGATGGTGAACACCTGGGGCTTTTAGGATCTAATTTCAACTTCCTGCTTGCTTAGAGGCACTGATGTTGAATTTGTCATCTTTTGCACCTGTATCTTTCATACATGCATTATCCAGGAATTATTATTCTTAGTATTTTGAGTCCTACTTTGTATTTATGGTATTTTGAACCCTACTTTGCACTCTGGTCTCCGTGATGTCTGTTCTGATTCCTCATAGTGCTGAGTCAGTCTGTGAGTGTGTGTTGAGTTCCAAAATGAACTCTAAATATCAGTTAAGGTTAGGTTTTAGACAGACGTTTGATAAACGCATTTTCTGGGGAACAGGAAACAGTTTTTAACTTGAAAATCTTGAAAACATTAGTTTTTATTTAAAATGGGAGGAAGATTATGAAAGTTTTGAATCTATTAACATGCAATTACAATCTCTGCAGGATAAGCAATTGAAATTAATATTTAATGAATTCTGTTTCGCCTAGAGAATAGCTTTTGATGCTTTTTAATTTTAAGAATAAAATATATTACTTTTTTTTCTGTTGAAGGTTTATAAATAATCTTTTGCATATTTAGAGTACTAGCTTAAAAATAGCTTTTCTTTCTGTTTCATATGTTTTCAGGCTCCATGCCAACCAATTATGAACGTTATTATGGCTTCACAAGGTTTGCTATTGAGCTCAATGAACTAGATCCTTTACTGAAAGATCTTCTTCCTGCAACAGATGCACGATTCAGGCCAGATCAAAGGCAAGAATGCTTATTTATACACTTAATATTTTGTGGGTTCAAGGCTGAGTTTGGCTGAGTCTTGAATTTCGTCTGTCTTCACTATAGTCTGAACTGAGCTGTGGTAGATTCTGCTAGTAGAGAGAGAATAATCTGTATTGCACTCAGACTTCTGCTGAGCCCAGCAGAGGGAAATCAGAAAGCTTCTTGTTGATGCAGTAGAGCTATAATGCAACCTTGGGGCAGATTCCTCATAACAAACTGGAAAACAGGCTCTGAGATGTCATGCACTTCTGCTGTGAATGGAAGCAACACAAATTCCCTCCAGATTCTCAGTTCATAGTCTTTCAGTGTTTGTGATGAGCTGAAGCTCCTGAACAAAGTGTGTGCCTTGGGCTGTAGGTCAGCTACACGTAGCTGGGGAGTCACGTCTCGGGCTGCGTCTGAAAGCACAACACAGGCAGCACACTTGCCTTCTGCCTGTCTTTTGCCATGGTTGGTGCTGGAAAATCCCTTGGACTAGACACTGCATGATTGCTATAGGGCCTGCTGTTATTCCTACAGGCTTCTGGAGGAAGGAAATGTAGAAGCAGCAGCATCTGAGAAACAAAGGATAGAGGAACTCCAGAGAGCGCGGAGGCGGTACATGGAAGAAAACGGCATTGAATATGTACCCAAATTTTTTAAGTGAGTCTGGTCATTTGAGTAGTAAGTCTCTGTTTTCTGTAGTGTAACTGGATGAAGTCCTAAAAGAATTACCACCAACATAGTGTGTTAATCATGAAAGTGTGGAAAGATACAGTTTTAAGAAAGATAATTAGATACCTGCTACCTGCTTCTCTGAAGCAATTGTTACACAGTTAAGCTTCATCATTGAATGATTAATTTCTCATAATGGGCCTCTCCTACTGAAATGGAATAGAAGTATAATAATAGGACCTAAGATTTAACTAGGAGATTTTTTAAAATCATTGCATAGATAAGTGTGGCCTGAAAACAACATCACACATCTATATCTCTATAGCATGTACATGTAAATGTATATGTATACACTAAAAATGTATTTATTTTGAGTGGAGGTGTTTCTTTGTTGGAAGTTTTTAAATTAAGCATTTTTCTGAAGCAAGGGATAGTCATGCCAAGTAGCCTGATATTTAGCATGGGGAATCAAAAGTGAAGACTGTACTTGATGCAGTTGTAGCATAATGTAAGCAAAATAAAGATGAAACAAAACAAAAAAAAAGGTTAAAGGTTTACATTCTGCAAGCAACATCTATAGGATAATCCCCTTCACGTAATCAGAATCTGTAGTGGCCAAAGGGGATTTATGTGGCTCTAAGACCTGCTCACACAGATCAGACAACAGATTTTCAGTCTTGGCTGTTTTCTCTATCTTCCACTTTGATATAGGTAGAAGTTGACTTTTGCTGTTAAATCCTGACTACTCTTGTGCCCTGTAGAAATACAAAATTTTGTTTCATATTGGGTTAGATCACAGAAGTGTGGAATTTGAATTTATATTGCATAAGAGCAATATCTATGGTCAAAACTTTTTCGTCTCTTTATCCCTCTCTCTCTTTCTTTCCCCCCTCACCCTTTCTACAGAAAAGTTATCGACGCTAATCAAAGAGAAGCCTGGGTTACCAATGAAACCTACTGGGAACTGCGAAAGGATCCTGGCTTTAGCAAAGTAGACATTCCCGTACTCTGGTAAACTGAGAATGTAGACCTAGTAAACATATCAATCTGAAGAAAAAAAGTAACTATGCACAATATGTTTCTTATAGCTAAGTGTGGTTTGTGGGTCTACGGAAAAACCATATCATACGCATTTATATTCATCTTTATAATGGACTTTTGAAAGTGCATTAGATCTGGCCCCTGACCACTTCTGGATCTTTCTAATTTTGCAGCAGCCATTAAAACAAAAAAACAAAAAAAAAAGTAAAAAAAAGAAAAAAAGGAAACAGAAACCTCTTAAAGTTTCATACGCTGAAAATCCAGAAATAAAGAAGCAGATGAGTTATCCAAAGTCACTCGGAAGAGGTGGTAAGCGCAAAACTGCAACCGGTGCTTTAAACAGACATTAAGAGTAATACAATTTAAATTATTAAAAAAAAAAAAAAGGAAGAAAAAGAGAAAAAAATCCATTTTGTTTCAACTATTTTTGTTAAAAACTCTTGGGTCACAACACTGTCATTTCTGGCTTCAGGTTAGTCCTTTGGTGTGATGTGCTTGGACTGGCCTTTGTCAAAAAGATATGCTTTTCCGGAAGCTGTTCCCATTCATATGCCATTGTTCATGCCTTAACAAAATATGAAGATGTACAGTAAGTAATTTTAAAATATCTATGCTTAGGCTTGTGTGAAGGGCAGATTTTTAAAGCTCTAGAATTTTGTCATAATATAAATACTGGAAGACCTGCATTCTTTGAAATCAAAAGATAACCAAACATCTACCTGTATTTCAGAGTTATGAGATCTACTGTACATGCTTTAGCTTTGGGATGCTGACTGTATAATCAGACTGAAAAGAAACTGCTAGCTGGTTGAATTTGAATTTTGGCAAATGCATATGAATTGCTAGTCAGAAAGTTCATATTCTAAATGATTGATGCTGAGATGCAGTCATCACTTTTTGTACGGGCTGGACTTAGACCTCGCAGTGAATCTCATTTTCCCATAACTGTTTATACAATTAGAAATCCCTGAAGCTTTGCAACAGCATTAAAAGCACAGAAAAATTTCATGGGAAGGTCTCTGGCTTCTCTCCAGAAGCTGGATAGCACTGTAAATGCAACTGTGTTCTGCCACACACACTGTTTATTTTCCTGGCTCTGTTTTTTCACCATCCACTTTTCTTATCTAAATTTATGTTTGAGAGTATGGCAGAGGCTCCCATGTGTTGTAGCTAACAACTTCTACTTGTGTTGCCAAAATAACTTTTGTGCAAAATTATACTTTACATTTTTTCATAAAGTGGTTCTTTATTTTTTGATTAAAAACAAAGTCTCTTATGTGTTGCTAAGCCTCAGTTACTATAAGTGGGAGAAGACTTGGCACTTTCTGTTTGAAAAATCTCTGAAACATTAAAGAGGAGGAGGGCAGATTTTAATAAAAGAAAAACCAGTAATTTGTTAGATAAAAACTACATTCCATATGGTATGATCTAGTCTTCCATTTATGCATGTGTTATATATCCTGCCACTGATGATAGGTTAGATTTCATGCATAGACTCTGTATTCCTTTCTGCCCATACACCACATACAATTTTTCTATTTAAGATTGATTCCAGTTCTGAGACCTAAAACAAAATTACTAGCTAGGTATGTGATCTGCCAGCAGAGCTGCTTGACCAGTTCTCAGTGCATCACCACACATGCCCAGCGCTCATCCTCTTCTTAATTTTTCAGAATCAGGTCCCTGTACAACTGAGATTACTTTGGTTATTTAGTATTAATTTCGTTCTCCCCATTGATTGTATGGCAAAGTAACTACTAGGGAACTAGACAGTAATCAGTTCCAACTTCTTCACACAGTTCTGTTGCCAGAAAGAACTATGAAAACCTACAGAAAATATTAAGTAGACTTTTTATGAATTGTGATTGCTCATGAATTTTTAATAAAAATTTGGTATAAAAATCCCTGTGTAGATTAATGGGATTTCTTCCAAAGAAAATTTGAAGTTATTCAAAGAATGTTATCTTTTTCTTTCCTAGTTGAACCTAGTCTGATTTATTATTATTTTAGATCTGCAATTGTTATTATAAGAAAATGAAAATATATCAAAGTTGGTTTTTTAAATAATATTTGGTTAATATCATCCTGCTTGCTTTAATGACCTTACACTAGGAATCAAATTGGCACACTGTGTGTAAAATAGTGATTAATTATTCTATGTAATTTTCTTTAAAACCAACTTTATTAAACATTTGTCCATCTTTTGCTCCAGTCTTTGTGTGCAGTTCACCGTGATATTAGGAAGTATTATGTGTGTATGACTGCAAGTACATTAGAGGGACAGAGCTGCGTGTCTTCAAAATTTTAATTTAAATGCAGAAAGAAGGACTTTACTTTTACAGCATTCTGCTAGTGCTCTGTGAATGCCATTATTTGCAATGCAAACTGAAACTTGGTGGACACTGGAAATGCTATCACTGCATTGTTTTTTACAACTGTTTATTTGATACTCATTGAAATAAAAATAACACTAACGTTTTTGAAATTTAGAAAATCTGTGATATGCTGAATCTTTCTATTGATGGCACTTTCTAAGCCTAGTGGTTGTTAAATTAGTTAATTAGTAAGTAGAGAAGATACAAAATGATGCAACACAAGATATTTGCAGTCTATATCAGAAATGAAGTTCAAGCAGATGTACCATAAAGCAGCTTCTTGAAGTACGGAATTCTCTGTATTCTGTGCAAAATCTGTTATTGCATTTTTTTCTCTAACACTGGGAGACAACATGGCGTATTTTGTGCTGTTTCTAAAGAGGATAGATCTGAGGGCTTCTATCCAAATTGTAATATGTAGTCCACCCATGACATTTCTCAGCATTGAGTCAGAGGTGACAGTGTGTTTTCCACATCCCTGCCCATGCAGTGCAGAATGGAGTATCCCATGTTGCAAAGAGAATGCACCATTGGATGTTTTGCAGCCTGGCACCTTTTATAAATGCCTGCTGTTTTCTGGCAGGGCTGCTGCTCAGACATCCCTTCCCAGCACGTGGGATTTTTCTCCTTCAGGAGCAGACTTTTCCACTTCTACTGAACTTTGTGAAGTGTTTCCTGGCCCAGTCCTCAAGTTGGGCAGTGTCCTTCTGGTTGAAGCTTTGCCATTTGGTGTGCCATCTCATCCTCCTAATCTGATGTCATCTGTGAACTCGTTGTCATGTAGTCTTGTGTCCTTGGCCAGGTCACTGGTGAGTAGGGCAGAAACCTTTGATCAGTGGGTGCCCTTCAAGCCTGGGGACTCAAGCAGTTTTCAACCCAACTCACTCCATTCATCCAGGCAGTATTTCCTTTTGGAATGCATGAAAAATACTATCCAACTCAGAAGATTTAATTGCTATAGGCTTGGTAGGTGGTGAAAATTAGTGTAAATCATTTGTCATTTAAAACTTTTTAAGTAATATAAGAAGTTCTTTCACTTCAAAGACATATGCTTTTTTCCTGTGTTTTCTCAAAACATTTCTGTATACAAATACAAAACTCTTATGCTTTAGTTTCACAATAATGAGCTGTAGTTTCTATTAATATTTTAAAAGTGTACCTTCATTTCTTCCTTGTTCTGGTACTTCGGATATGATAGGGTAATAGTAGCTATTTTCATCAAATTCAATGTCTTACAAAGACTTAAATAGCTTCATTCTTATTTTAGATCAGTGTTATCAAGATGACAGATTTTTTTGGCATATTAGAAATTTTTATCTCACAGGAAAAGACACTTTGAATATGAATTGATTTTCATGAAGTATCACTGTGATTAAAAAGTCATCTAGACACCCATTCTAATTTAAGACAGATGTAAGTTGCATGAAATAAACTTTTTTGTATTTGGCTTTAAAAGTGCAATTCCCACTAGAGTAGTCTTTTCATCATACAAATAATGTTACCCTTCTTATTTCTCATTTTGAACTTCTGACTCTAAATAAGCCTATGTGGCATCTGTGAGGTTTATGTGAGTAGCACATGCCAGGCATATGTCAAGTGCTGCAGGATGTATACATGGCAGTGTTGAAAGATATTATCCTTAATTCCCTACTGAACAGTATCAGTGCTTTATGGAAACAAATTACACAAACCTTAAGGCACGCTGGGAGCCTGTGCTGGTCCTGCCCCCATGGGCACCTGGTGAGCACCTTGCACCTGGGCCATGTCCTCTGTTCCCCATGGAGGGGATGTGGTTTTCTCAGCAGTGGAGCCCACCATGATTGGAGTCTTACACTGAGCTTCTCCTCAAAATTCTGAATTTTTAGAAATACTTTAGAGGGTAGGAGAAGTTAATTTGCAATTGCACAATAACCAAGAGGGCTGAATATACCAATTCTCTGTTTTGCAAAACTTGCTTTCACTAGTAAAGGTCTATTTGTATAGGGATGGTTTTTGTAGTCTGCTTGTTTTACAGGATTTTAGACATTGTCTGGTGCCACAATAAACAATAGCTATTTAACATGTGCTGCAGTTATAATCTGAGGAATGAACATTTTTACATGTCATTAGTAATACTGGAGCTGCCTAATGAAATAAAGGAGAGCTCTTCAGATTAAATCCACCTGAAAGTATATTTGTATTCATATGCTAAAATGATAGGAGGGGTTAAGTTAGAGAGTTTGGCCTACTTGGGGTATAAGATTAATATTGACAAAAGTGTATAAGAAACACTGGAATGGCCCCACTGGTAACCTTGTGCTACACACAGACCCATTAGAAAGCTAAGAAATTGTCATAACCACATAAGCTTTGTCATAACCACTTCCCTTGGCAGCTACTGAGGCTGAAAAATACTACCTTGATTTTTCTTTCTGTCTGTCATTAATTAACAGTCATCAAAACTGTAGAACTTGGATTTATTCTTCAGTGCATACATTGATAAATTCAAGGTATATTTAGTATAAAAAGTATAATTTTCTACTTTACCATTCCTGGTTACTTTTATGATAATTCTGTTATCAGTCAGTATTTTCATGAGGAAAGGGTTTTTTTCTTATTTTTTTCCCTTCTTTTTTTTTATTTTATTTTTAAATGAAGAATCTAGACTGTGGTAATAAAGGTTTAATTATTCCTGGGGAGAGTATCTCTATAAGCTCCATTAGAACAGTGAATGGCACCCAGGAGAATGCTGCAAATCTGAGTAAGGTCAGAGAAGTGGCTTATTTACAGCAATTTATCTTAGTATTACATATTGTAAGGAGTCTACTTATGAAAGTAAATACATTATTTACCCTTTAAACTAGGGTATGTAAAACACCTTTATTCATTGGCTTTGGTGTAAACTATATATTTCTTTCATTAAACTGAAAAGTATCTTTATAAAAGGGTTTTTATACAGTGTCTTGCAAGTGTAAAAAGTGGTGTAGATGTACTTGTGTTTTATATACCAACCTCCTCATTTGTCAAATTTTGTGGTGTTATGAGCTTATCCTCTTTAATTTTTTAAACTTTCCTTGCAATCTTTGCCAAACCTCAGAAGAGAAAGGTGAGGGAGAGATAACAATGCAGCATGGTGAAACTAGTCACAGAAGCTCTGTCAGTGTAAGATGTAACAAAACAGAAAGTTTTCTAACTTGTAGGAATAAAAATGTCAGCAGAGTTGCTGAATCCAGTTCTGGCTGGTTATCTTAATACCATTTTTTCTTTCCACTGATCCATGACAGCAGGAGAAAAGGGAAGATTGGGCACATTTGCTCAGAATTAATGCTGAAGGTAAAGGGAAGTTTTTACTCCTTTTATAAATAAAAAAAATTACTGTAGCCAGCATAAGCTGAAGGTGTCTTGGTAACAAAGAGAGTTACATAGTCTGAATATATAATCAGCAATGCATAATATATTATTCCTGACCTATGAATAATTCATTGAAGTGTGGTAAAGCTACTTATTGGTACTCCTGGAGCAATGATGCAGATGTCTCTGGTGAAACACCAAAATGTATTTTCCTATTGACTGCTCCTTTTAGTGGTCTGCATTAATGAAAGAGGATATCTTATGTTAGGATACAATGTTGCTGGCCCAGAACATTAGGCATGCAAAATGGGAAGAGGTCAGGAAATTCCTTCAAAAACTCAGGAGTGACTTCTCTGAGAATCAAAATGAGGTGCTGAGCACACACAGTGGCAAATATTCAACCAGAACCGTTCATCACTGAGGTACTTGCTGCTGGTGCCAGTCAATGTAGCCACACATGCAGCCTCTTTTTCTGAAACTGCATCTCTTTTTAGTACTGTGCTTGTGTCCCAGGGGTTGGTTTGTCATGTCCATCAAGAATAATCAGTGCTTGAGTCAGGATTGCAAACTCAGATTTCTTCTCTAGTAGTCCTGTACTGAATGGTCTCTTTGTAAAATTTACCTGAACAAGTAGTATTATAGTAACATTAATATAGTGAATGCAAGGTCAATCCTCAGTATTTTCCAGGGAAAGGAAAATTCAGGATAGCTACTTCAACTGTGTGGAAGAAATACAGATGATATCTTCTATTATCCTTATATTTGCTTCATATTTTTTAAATGTTTTGAGACTGGATCACAATAAATATATTAAAATTCCTTTATCACCTGTCTTGAAGTTGACATTGCAAATTGTCATTCCAATTTAAGGTTAGAAAATAAGTCTATTTAGTTTTTGAAATAAGTGCTACTGGTATTCTTTAATAGTTGAGACATGTTATGACAAATTCAGATCACAATAAATTTTATTTTCCACTTAGTCCCACAGAAGACCTGACTGAGCAGAAAAATAAATGCTGATGAGTGTATTTTGGTATGCAGGCAGAAATGCAAAATGACAACTTCTACCATAGTAAGCTTTCTCTCTGATTAGCAAAGACACTGTTCTTTTTCCTTTTTAATAATTTCTGGACTACTTATTTTCAAACATTTTTTCCACACTAAGAATTAATCACATGAGGTTTGAGTTGTAAAAAGTAAATCATGTTTGGAATTTTGCAGACATGTAGAGTGGTGTTCATGTCATGCCAAATGTCCACTGTCAGGGTGGGCCACTAAAATTTCACCCTTGGGCCAAAAATAAATATCAGTGGGCTTTTCCAGTGGGATTCTTCTTTGTATATGGATTTGTGTCTGTGTTATTTACTATAAAATACGTAAGAAATCAAGCCGCCAGCATCTAATGTCTGAAATATTTTTCTTCTCAAGAACTGCATAGCAAATTACTTGTTCTTTATCTGTTACTGCTAGATTGTCTGAAGTGGATACTTTTATTTAGCACGTAAAAAGACAATATAAAATTAAACTACTCCGGTATCAAGAAAGATGATTATGATAGTTCTGTACTAGGATATTATGTATATTTTATTTGTTGTTACCACTAGCATGACTCTTCTCTGGATCTTTATTTACTTTTCTTCGTATAATTAACTTATAATTTATGATTTCTCATTATTTCAACAGCAAGGAATTCTGTATTTTCTCTCACTTTTGCACAAAGCTAATACAAATTGGGAATAATGCCACACTTCTCTTGATGTGATTAGATCCCATGCACACATGTATGAAATGTAGTAAATGTTAGTGTTTTTACCTTGCTCCGACTCTGAGAATGCCATTAGAAGAGTAAGGTTTAGATTAGTTGTCATTTTTACACTGCCTTACTGATCTTCTCTGCTTTTAACAACCTTTCAGGTGGTAGATTGCCCTGTGCCAATTCTTTAGTGGGCCAAAATGTCAGAACCTAAAGATCTAAAAGAGCATTCTTTGCTGGTTCCCTGTATCCCTGTGCTCATTCTGAAAAAAACAAAGCAAACCAAACCATTTCTGTTGATTCCTTGTACACCTCTTTGGGTAGCTTACTTGTAAAACGAGATCCTCAGAGTCTTTTCACTGTGATTATGCTATTATGTCAGCTAAAAAGGCAAACAGAAACCTGCTTTGTGGTTTTTAAGATGGATTTAAAGGCAAAAATTTGCTTTTTAAAAGGATAACATGTAGAGCCAGTGCTACTTTTGAGTAGTGGGTAGGTAATGTCTGTTTCAAAGGGAAATAACAGACTGTAATGAGAAAGGGTCTGAGTTCTTAGATGCACCATAAAATTTTTTTGTTGTTGTTTGAAAGCAATAGAAAAAATTTACTTAAGGGAAAGAAAGACTGTGATAAGCATTTATGTATCCAGCTACACAAATGTTGCAGAATGCATTGGTTTTTGAGTACTTTAGTATTAATCCTCACATGAAGCACTCCCAATTTGATACTCAAAAGTTTGCAGTTGACTTCCATAATGAGATGAGGAAGAATAGGATACTGGAAAAAAAAATAGTACCATAATTTACCATAATTTCTAAATAACTGTAAATAATGGAAAATTGATTTGCAGATATTTGTAGTGAAAATTATATAAACTACTTATAGTATCACAATTTTTAAAAGCATAAGTTTGGTCCTTCATAGTACATTCAGTAATTTAACATTAAAAAAACCATTGTAAATTGTTCTTGATTGATTTCCTGCAAATGCATTTATATGTGCTTGACTAGTCACAAGTTTGGGATGTCTTTGTGATGATTCTTCTTTACATCTTGTAAATTCTGATCCCAAATATGGGCTGATTATACCTGTAAAAGCAATTTTATTGCTTACAGTTAGTAAACATCAGCAGCTGAGGAACGATACAGAAAGGATACAATTTGCATATTCCAAATCTATAGACTTTTGTGTCACTTCAAGGGTTAATCAGCAGCACACATCAGATTCTTTTCTTTGCTCCATCTGCTTGGACTCTGACGTTGCACAGGCATCAATGCATACTTAGTGTTAACATTGCAAACAGTTCATTTAAATCAGTTTAAAAGATGTAGATGCTTAAGTTCAAATAAAAATGCTCAACAGTGACATTCCTAAGGAAACAATGTACCTGCTTACTTGGTTACCCCAGGCTTTGTAGTACTTGATTTCTAGTTCCTACATGCTTAAACAAACGAGCCCCTCGGCAGAGGCTGAGCTGCTGTCAGTATTCCATTCTCCATTGAACTCTGTGAGCTTCCAGGTGGGTGGATGATCGAGCTGCCCAAATCTATTCCAGCTGTAGGCCTAATGTGCAGTCAAGCCCAAGTGTTCAACTAGTTGCCCTTAAGCTTAATTTTGAATGTGTGCACCGTGTTGTGGAAGACAATATACGTGAAATACAGCTGGTTTGACTGCTTGCCACTCCGAGCAATATATTTGACTTTCCTTTGACTCTCTTGCATTTTGGAACCTTATTCTGGAGCTTATAGTTTTTAAAAAACAAGTTAACTTCATGTCCCTGCAAAACTCAATTAGGTATGACATTTGGAATAAAGAAAAGTACAGTAAAACAATTACAATTCATCATATTATATCTCATTCTGGCAAACTTAATTGTAATAATGTTTGCAATCCCTGTTCCTGTTTCCTGATACTTTCCCCAGGATGGTTCCAGCTCAGAGCTGAGGGTTGCTAGTATTGTATGCCAGTCAAAAAAAGGAGTCTAATCTTTCTGATTTGTGGAGAAGGGGGTGGCTGACTACGAGCATGCTCTTAATCTCAGCCCTGAAAAGGATGAATGTGAGAAAGTGCCTCTCTCCGTCTCAGCTTTAGCACATACATAGAATTGCTTTTTTTGGTTGTATTGAGTTCTCTGGCTACTTCTGAGCCTAAACCTAGCCAGAAAAGAGCAGTAATAAAACAGTTTTAAGTTTCCATGTAATGCAGCTGCAACACTTATTCTGTGTCTTTACACTTGTAAGTTGGTTTTGAACGTACTGTTGTAGTTAACACTGAGAGCAGATGAGGCCTCACACTGACTACCTCTCATGCAATAAAACCCAAGCTCATTCAGTAGTTAATGTTGATTACAGTTGAGCATCCTTTGGCCACATGATTCAGGGAGGTGGTAGTGGGAGGAACAGTAAGCAAGAAATAATAATTAAGACTTTATTCTGGTGATGTACATGGTATACACAATACCCTTAATACCAGCTCCAACTGAAGGAGGTCCTACAGCTTCTGGTAGGGAACAAAAAGTGAATTTGGCTATGCTATAGTTTTTGTTGTGCTCTAAAATGTAACAAAAGGTGTCATCTGTTTCCTTCAGGCTAAGTCAGATTTACCAGGATATTGTGTCCAAAACATATACACAATTCTAATTTTTGAGGAAACATGATGCTCTTTTACCTGTTGCAATGTAATTGGATAATGCATGTACAAATGACTTGTGTAGCCTGCCAATGAATGTTGCTAATGCCTTACCAAAAAAAAAAAAAAAAGAAAAAAAATTATAAAGCATATTTTTTGTATTTTTTTTTCCTCAGAGGCAAATCCAAACAATGCTAGATTTGGGAAACTGTTTACTGAAAAGCATTTTCTAATAGATCTCTGAAGAAGTGCAATTGTATAATTACTATTGTTCAGTGCATACAGTACATTGTCTCCATCACTCTGTACACTGCTGCTATTAGTGCTTGTTCTAATAAATCTCAATGTACACTGTTTAAACAGCTGTCATCTGTGTTCTGATTTATTAATATAAGACACACTTGAGGCAATGGTTCTTGAATAAACTATTTGTAACTAATTAGGTGAATTGACTATTAATTGTGAAATTCTTAATATATATTGTACAGATTGATTTTGAAGAGGTGGGGGATAGTGGCAGCAGTAGCACTGAAACAGTGCCTTTTCAAAAGCACCATTTTATTCCTTTCTAAACTTTTTCCAGCGCAGGAATATTTTTATAAAACTTTTCCCATGTGATTCCCTGTGCAATTCCTTTAAATCTGTCAGGAGCTACCAACCACAGTCTGAAAGAAGGTAATTTTCTTTTTAGCACTTCCTAGTTATATCTTCATACTACAGCTGATAAGAGACTTTTTCTTTTTTTTTTTTCCACTTCAGCTTGTTCTTTATGATTAGAGGGTCTTGCAATATGCTTCTCAAGTTTTGTGAGAGAGTGTTGAAAAAATTGTTCCTGATGTTCTCTAATAGTTGTGAAAAAAGTAGAAATGAAAGAAGAAAAAAATTTCTTGACACCCACCCTGTCTGGCCTCTTGGAAAAATAACAGTATGTGGGATTTTGGGATTTTTCCATTTTGTGTTCTTGTCAGCTGTTCAGCCCTTAAAATGAAAGCATAATAAAAAACAAGAATTTGGTTGGGAGGAGAAATTGAGATTTTTGTTGTTTCTTGGCATTGTAAAAAGAACAAGTGTTCAAACAATCTGGAATGCTGCATGGGTGGAAGGAATTGCAAAGGAAAGGAAAAGGCTTTTTTCATGAATGGCAGTGCTTGCTTTCTTGTGTCAGAGTACTCATCTTGCCCAAAGCCATGCTCTGAGCCTGGGAGCACACAGGAGCTTATTCCCTGTTAAACCATCCTGGGAGTGAAACTCAGCTCTGCTTTCACCTTTGTCCAGTTGAGATCCATCTTTTACTTCTGAAAGCTTTGGATGATAGTGACTCAGCGGAATTACTGTGCATGGGTGAAATGTGAAAAGTTCTATGTCATTACTTAATTGATTTTTTAAAAAATCAACACAGCAAACCTTTGGGAATAGAGTGCAAGAAGCCTGTGAGGCAGCATGAGCAATCTGACAACTAATTTAGCATCAAAACTATTACTTCAGGTATGAAAGTAAATTACATATTTAAATTTAATGTAAGCAAGAGACAGATGATACTTCTTGGTAAGCACAAACATGTAGGCGCTGTGGTGTGGTGAAGTGAGACAGTGTGGGAAGCTATCGACAGGATTTCATCCTGACTCAGCTAAAGGAGTTGCCCACAGAAAGCTGTTCCAAGTTTCACTGCTGGTACAAAAATCTGTTCTGATGTGATGATACATAGCATTTCTGCACAGCCAACATATCAAGCCACATGGTTCTTCAAGTCTTTGTGATCTTACTAAATATTTAAGTTGGTGTTAAAAAACCACTGCACTTCAATATGGAAAACCTTTTCAGGTAAGTAGTTGTTACTAAACCAGGTTGAAAGAAATAAGCTGAAATATCATTCAAACCCAAAGTACCACGGGCTAGCTGAGGAGGTACTCTATTTTGATTGAGTGGTGAGTCTAATTTTACTCAAGGGCAGCAAATAAAATGTCTTATATTTAGACTGTGATTTTTATTTCTGAGAGCTATGTCTAAGATTTAACTTAAAGTATATAATAGGTTAGGTTGTTTATCTCATGTCTATATCCCAAGTGCATATTAACAATGGTATATTTAAAAAATGCAGGAAAATAAAGGTGTGCATAAATCCATGTTACAGATATGAATCTGTTGTGAAGATGTTTTTTTCCTGTGATGAGACTAAATTAGATTATGTTTGTAATTAAAAGGATAATTTCCAAAGCAAAACCAAATATGTAGTTGCTTTTCTCACTGATGAGTGTCTGGCTACATTTCCTTCAGTAAAGAAAAGAAACTAATTGCTAGCTCAAATTTCACAACTACCCTAGGTTTCTTGAGCAGGCTTTTTGACAAGTCGGTGGAGGAGAAGATTATAATTAAACATTCCCGAAAGGTTACACTTGGTGGACTGCAGGCAGACTACAAGTTCTGGCAAGGACGTTGGGTTATTTCTTTGAACTGTTAAAATTTAAGGTGTCAATTGGCTTTTAAGTTCCTCTTTAAGTAAGTTATTTTCGAGGGCTTTGCATTACATTTAACTGTCAAAGAAATTGAAGAGAAGTAGCACAAGAGCACATCCATTCTTCAGTTCTCGCTCAAGAGCTGACCTCACTTTTATGCTGACCTAGAATAACAATATTAGTCAGGCTACCTTTTATGTTTGGTGACAAGAATTTTTTATGTCACCTGTGTGTTAAAATGTTTTGTATCTGGAAACTGCTCAAGTCTATTACTTTATGCCTACATGTGTGAAAAGAATGAATTAGGAAACTAGATGAAGACATATTCTTGTATCATGAATAGGAACAGGCTGACTAAACACGGGTGATTATGAAAGAGGATGCTGAATTCTTGCATGCCCTACAAACACTTACTCAATTTTGTCTGTTTATAAATACTCTGTATCCAAAGAGCTAAGAGTACTTAATAATTTCTTACAGTATCCTTGCCTGGGAAGTGATACATTAGCATGGCCACATAGAGTAGGTTTCATAGACTGAGGTTGAGTGCCCAGTATCACAGAACAGCTACCGTCAATGCCAAAAATAGAATCAGTCCTGCTGCTCAGATTAAAACATAAGGAGAAGAACCAAGGAACAAGATACGTCTATGACTGAAGGAAGTTTTGTACTATATAAAACTGTACCAACACCCATCAGACAGCTTAACATGGACAATGTGGGTTACAACATAGTAGACAAATCGTTTGTTTTGTAACTTTTTTTCAGATACAGTGGCACAGCAGCATCCACCGTTCTGCATCCTCGTAGAGGTGGATGGGCAAGCCCACAAAGCTGTCCTCTCACACAGACACACCCACTGACAGATGCTGGATAAAAAGGATTTAGCCATTTGGGCAGCATCCTTCAAAGGAAAGAAGCATTAAACCTGCTTTAGGCCACAATGAGTAGTTTTCTTCCAGATTTGTTTTCACAAGATAATAATACTACATGATGAAAGTAGCTTTGTTGTATGCATTAATGTTTATGTAACAAATAAAAGCTGGAAGATGAAGGGAGAAAAGAAATCCTAAGTGTTAACTGACTGGATAAACTGAGCTGGTTTTGAAAAGATTAAACCCTCAATTTGCACCGTATTATGCTGGTAATTTGTTTAATGTCTTCTTAGTGAGCAAAGAGACGCTGTCAGTTGCTAGACTGAGAGCTGAAAGATGTGGCTGCTACTCACAGGTAGTAAGTGTAAATACAAGCATACTATCCCAGCAAATTTGTCCCTGGAGGACTACTTTTGCATTTCTTTTTAGTAAGGGTTTTACAGCTAACACATCGATCTGTCCATTAAAAATATTGCCATTAATACTGGGACAATTACAAAGAAGCAAAAGCTGAGATATTTCATATCCTCTAAGGATGGACACATGAAACACAGACCAAGTAATCTGCATGTCTATGACCAAAGGTCTGGAACTTGAAAGGTAAGTCTGTGGAAGAACATATAAAATAATAACCAGATTTGTATTCCTTAATTGCTCTTGTGTTTCCTTTTATCATCAACATGGCTCAAATGAGAAGGCAGTGAGGTTGTACAAAAGAGCCAACTGTGCAACACACACCCTGTACATCAGGTCGACGGATGTTGCTTGTCTGAAGGTGAAAGAGGGGTGATGTCAGCCAAGAGATGTAGGGAAGCCAGTTGGACTTCACATCTTGTAGCCTTTCCCTGGTGTAAGACTTTCAGTACAATGCAGCTTGAAATATTTTGATTGCTGGGCAAGTGTCACTGTAACAACTCCCGGCAGGAGATCTCCCTTTTATGCCTGTGTGGCACAGAGTAGGGATACATATTTTGGTGTTGTCCTAGTGTATTGGTTTGAAAACAAACCAGTGGGAGATCCCAAGTCAATATTAAATTTAATAGGAAAAATGAACAATAAGTGAAATAATACAAGGAAAAGCACTGACAAAGTCAGATACAGCCTGACACCCTGCTAGGGTGGTGGTAGCAATCTAAATGAAGTAGTTCAGTTCAAGCAGTGATTCTGTGAAGGTCTGGTCTCCAGCTGAAGGTCCAGTGGTAGCTCTTGTCCTCTGGGAACCCAGTAGACAGGGCTAGCTCAGGCAGTTCCAAGGCCAGGTTATATCCAGGTGGGAACACCTGGTTCCTCCCTCCTGGGCAGAGCATCCCACAATGGGATAAGTCCATGAGTCATGCAGTGGTTCTTCATGGCCCATTGTCTGTTATCAGGGGTGAGTCATAGCAGGAGATAACAGCTTATGCCCTACAGCTTGTGGTAATAGAATACTAAAAACATCTATATTGTAACCTAGGACACCTAGTCTGCTCTGTGGTAGAGAATAGAAGGAGATTCCAAAAGTTGAGCTGTAAACCTGAAGAATGTTATATGGGAGTCATAGTGATAGCAAGTGTGTATGTCTGTCTTTCAAATGGACTATTAAAAGTGACCTTGCAAATAATTTAGAACAGCCCTAATTGTATGTTTTAGGTATCTATGTAGAAAAGGATGACAGTGTTTCCTGTCCTGTCAATTTTTTTTTCAAATTCATTCTGATTTTTAAACTAACTGTTCACATACAAAAGTTCCATATAAGTAAAACATAGAGATCCAATGAAATACATGACTCTAGAAGCTTCCCATTAAAATTTTCTCATGGTTCAACAAATAGTAGTGAAATATTCAAACGGATCTGATTCTATGAGAAGTAAAACATACTTTAAATGTGGGGAACTTAAAGTATTTCAGGACTAGACTTCTGCAAAAAAGTAAAATATGCCATGTCTAATTGAATTGTTAGCATAGCATTTGGGAATTGATTTAATGTTTTCACTGCATTTGAACTATATAATAAAGAAATCTGACAGTGGTGCTGTCTTCAGACCTAGGAGCTCAGAAGTTCTGTAAGTCGTGGTATTAAACCAGCTGGTTTTGCTTGTACATGAGAATCTCTAGACAAATTCCACCTTAAAAAAAAAAAAAAAAAGAAAGAACCTCTTAAACTCAGGTTGTTAGAGAAAACCAAAAAGTGTGTAGTAATAAGGACCATATTTTGTCCTATCAAATGTTATTTTTGTTACCTCCTGAAATATAAGAGTAGCTATATTGCACAAATCCTGTCTTTCCAGGGAAATACTATGCCATATGCTGGAAAGTTATGGAATTTTGTGAGTAATTTTTTTCACTAGCATTTTCTTTTGCTGGCTTTTATATGTTAAATTCTTACACTTGTTCTTTTGCAGACATCTGTAGGTAAATGTAAAACAGTTCAAAGGAACTTGAAGTGTACATGATACACTCCTGTCCAGTTGCCAGGAGATCTGGCAAATGATGGCATCTCTTTGTACACTAAGAAGGTATTAAACAAATTACCAGCATAGTTTGCTGTAGATTGTGGGTTTAATCCTTTCAAGTGAAACACCAGCTAAGTTTATCCAGTCAGTTAACACTTAAGATTTCTTTTCTCCCTTCAGCTGACTGCCTAATCATGCTAATCTTATGATACGGTTGACTGTGACAAGAAATATATTAAAATCAGATCAGTTCACGTAGATTACAGATGGTTTAAGATTTCTGGATTAAAAATCATGAAATAGTTTTACATTTTCAGTTGCTTGGACAAATCTCGAGTATAGATTAACCATTTTAGATCAGCTTATAAATGCCTCTTTAGACATCCTGTAATTACAGGTGTCCAACAATCCTGCAACTATCTAATATTAAACCAAAAATCATTATGGAATTACTTAATAACTACTAAAAACCTTCTGCATTCTCCAATGTTATACGGAGGAGGACTGTACTCTAGATTTTGCTCTTAAAAATCTCAAATCTTCATGTTCATGTCGATATGATGTAAGGAAAAAAATACAGTATTTAAGTGTAAAAATTCTCAAGTATATATTGCTAATACTTGCTCTGTTACTACTCCATGGCTAAAACCCACTCTGGAAAAACAGAAGTCATCTTGCATAGGAAATAAACTATCTTGCCCTTCCCTCCAGGGGAAGATAATCAGGCTAGAAAAGTCCTCTTGCTCTTCTGTGAAGGGTCGTGCATGGTGAAGGCAGAGGGGATGCCTTGTCAGGGCCCTTATGCGGCTCTGTGCCAAGGGGGGATTTCAGCCCAAATCCTCCCCAGGGATAGCCTTGAGCCCAAATGTGAGCAAAGACTTTCATCTTCACAACTTGGTGAGACAAGGCAAGATTTCTTTATTCTGTTCATGACTCAGGCATGGCTTATGCACTTGGAAATTAAGTGTTTTTCATTTATTGGTTCCCAAAATGAGAGCATGCCAGGGCTGCAGAAATGCTGGAATTTAAAAGTACACTTGTGTGCCAAGTACAAAAGTGCCTAGTGCTGGAGGAGCAGGGAAATACCTTGAGTTTCTTAACTTGGATGTGCAAAATTAGTGAATGTTTTCAGAACATGGCAATGTTACTGTACTTGGACTCCTGTTCTCTGATCTGAGGCATGAGGACAACACAAACATCTGCTGAAGCATTTATGGTGGATTATAGGGTGTTAGAGTATCAGGAATAGCACACAAACATATCAAATGAAACTATTCATTATCAAAATTAGAGCTAGATCAGACTGAATATGCTCTATGACCACATACTGAGCAAGAAAAATACAAATACATGTTGAATAAACAGTGCCAGCTGGGCTTAATAATCTGTAGGAAAAATAGTATCCTGTCAAACATATAACATATATACAGGATTAATCTAAGTCAAGAATCAACAGGCAATTTTCATTTTAGAATTCCCTTAGCTAGTTTTTCCTTCCCTTTAAAACCTTTTCCTTTCTGTTAATGTGTTTTGATTGAGTAAATATGTACAGGGTTTTTCGGATAGTGTAATATGAATTACAGCCAGAATTAATTGCAGCCTTTCACAGGCTTTCAATTCAAAGTCTACATATAACCTGACTTGATTTTTCAGCACCCTCTAGAGTAAGCAGAAAGAGCCAGCAGCCTTTCCTTTCATCTTAGATAGCTGAGGTAATGCACTCCTCTTTTTGTCATTTTGTTGGACTTCCTGATACTCTGAACCTTTAAAAATATTTATGGAAGTATTGACAAGTGGTAAGTTATTAAATAAGTGTTCATATTATAAAAGTAGTCCTTAAGATGCTTTTACATGAAAACCATACTTTAGAAATAAAAGCCATCAAACCAATTGTTACCTGGCAACCAGGATAATATAGTTGCTAAAGTGTAGCTTTACAAGCCTGTGGCTGATGCTTTACCTGCTATAACTGAAAGGGAGTCTCTGGAAGAAGTGCCACAAGTGCCAGTTCTGTGTTCATCAATCTTAGAAGAAAATCAAGTCATTGTTTACATGAGGGTGGGTTGGCTCCTACTGCCTCTCTCATGGATCCTCCACAGTGCCTCTACTGTCTCTCTTTTCTTGACAGTTTTCTTTCTTTTTTACACTGGTGCTTTATATCTTGGATCCTTGAGTTGCCTCTCGTTCCTCTGTCACTTCTTTCTGCAATTTTACTTTTATCATTTTGCATAATACTCACAGTTTAATGAGTTTTTCAGCAGTCTGAGCTAAGTACATGCAGCTCAAGCCTAGCCCCTGGGTCCCAGACAGCTAAGTCCATGGGAGATTAATAAGATACGATGAAAGCCCACTGCTGTTTCTCCCCTACCCCAGCCATCTCTGATCTCACAGCACACTGATCAGCACAGCACTCAGGCCCCAGCTGAGCTCTCCCAGGCAGGTTACACCAGTGCTGTGAAAGGCAACACCATCTCAGAGAGCTACCAGTGTTCATCCAAGTGTAATTCCAGCGGCCTCCCAGAGCCTGGGCTGCTTTGCTGGGTGTTGGTAAAACACCAGAATTCAGCTGCAGTAAGGACCCAAGGAACAGCAGAACAGCAATAACTCCTAAAGGGAAGCTAAGGGTTATGGAAGTTAGCTTGCTCTTTCTATGACAGTAAATTTTGATTTCAAACAGCGGCATTAAACTGCCAAGAAAAGGGCACCTCTCAGTTTACACTGGTAATTCATTATTCATCATGCAGAATTGGAGAGCTTAACTGAAGGTCTCTGAGAGAAGTCTCAAGCAATACACCATAGAAGTTCAGTAGCTAAGATGCTGTTGATTCTTTCCAAGTGAAATATAACTCAATCTAAAAAAAAGCAGTCTGACAGATTTTTTTAAAGTTTTTTTTAAGCATGTAAATTTGTTTGCAAGAACAACATAAAAAGAATTGAACATGGGCTTGATGACTGGAAGCAACACTTGATACAGAGCTTTTTATTAATATCATTACTAATGTCATAATATGTTTGCTGCTGCAACCAAAAACTTTGTTAAACAGGTTGGTGATGGAGGAAGACTAGTTCCAGTGCCCAGCCTCAGTGAAGCTGACAGATACCAACCTCTGAGCCTTGTGATTAAAAAAAGAAAATGTTCACTTTCAAAAAAATCTAAATTTGCTTCAACACCTTTCACATTAAAAGACATTCTTCAAGGGGAGAAAGAAATTTCTGCAGGTAAGATTTTTATCTTTCTTCAAAGTGGAAAAATGCATGCTTTCTAGTAAATACAGAACAGTAAACATAGTTTAAACTCTGCAGGTAATATGATGTTTCCTTAGTAAATGGGTAATAACATTTTTCTTGCTTAATCATGTAATAAACATTTTTTTTAAAGTACAAATCAAAATTATAAGAAAAAAGGAAAAAAGAACTTTCTGGACAAAGAGTAAAAAAAGAAAGTAATTTATACTAAAAAGCCTTGATATTTTCTGAACCAGTATTAAACAAATTCAGCTAAGCCTTGTTTTTTCACAAACCACTAAGTCGTGACGGGTGTACCCATGTATGCTGATTAATTGCGACACAAAATTTGTTTAGAAATGTACACCTTTCTCTGCATACTCACTTTGAAGTGTGTAAGAATGGCCTCAGTTCTACAGCTGTTTCATGCTGGTAGTCTCTGGTGCTCAACTGGGCTCTGCACAGGCAGGAGCATTTGACAACAGCTATTACATCTGACTAATGTAATTGGATTTTCATAAGACTTTTTCCATGTTTGCAATCTCTTTGGTGTATTTAAAAAGCTTAACTCTTTTAAAATTGCCTTTGCTAAGCAATAATGTAAATTTTGAGGAGATTCTATGAGAATTAGGAGGTGCAAAATTGAACCATACTGCCTATATCTTCCTGTATATTCCTTTGAAAACTGTGTAATTCATGTCTACGTGCTCTGTTTTCTCAAAACAGTTTCATTACTTTATTTTTTAAGAGATTGTCAATATTGACAGAAGTATTTATGATCTTAATTGCACAACAAATGCATTAGTCAAATGCATTTGTCAAAAATTAGACAAGCTAGTATGAGCACAGGAAGACAAAAATACTGCTTGATCCCACAAGAGGGAATTTCAGGATGCAAGCATGATAAGAAAAATTGCAATCCCATGACTTATATACAGAAGCAGTCAGCTGGCTTGTCCTGAATGAAAAAAAAAATTGAAAAATCTCATTAAAAAGTCTCACAAACCTTACTAGTCTTTTCTCTAAAAGTTAAATCTCACATGCAGAAAGTATTGTCCTTTAATGTAAGCAAAGAGGTTTGTAATTGAATTTCCTTTTTTATGTGACAAAGACAAGCATTTGCAATCCTTTCAGAATTATGAAAAATATATGAACTTTTTTTGGTTAAAAATAAACACAAACAGGATTCATACTAGGTGACTTCATAATGGCACCTAGTTTATCCTAAAAGCTTCAAAAGATTAAAAACAAAAAAAGGAGTAACCCCCAAATTCTTAGATGTATTTGGAAATCTAATCCCTGTGTTCATTTTAATTTGGTAACCAATGCATTCTAGTATTTTTTCTGTTTGTGAATGGAAATGTATTTATTATTATAAAGACATTTTTACAGAAATGCTTTGGTACCTAACTTTTGATTGTGCAATAACTGAATGCAAACTTTCAAGCAAGTCAGAATTAATCTGTTGTTTTCCTTCAAAATAAACTGACAAAGTCCCTGGAATCAATAGGCAAAAATGAAGAAACATTAGGGTATTGTATGGCATCTAGATAAAATTCAGAATTCCCTAATATTTTTTATACAGTGATTTTCATTTTATTCCTAGGTATAATATTCTGTGTGGCCTCCACCGGGTTATTTGGGGTTTCAGAGCCTCTTTCATTAAAACCAGAACACAATACATGTGTAGTTTATACTTACCAACATCATAGTTACAGGCAGAAGTACTTGAGGAGAAAAACGATAAACACAGAAATTTAAAAATAGCTCTAATCACAGCCAGGAGCATGGGCACAACTCTGCCAGAGAGAGGCACAGAAACCCTCTGACTCCTATGTGCTCTTTCCATCAATCATCAGTAAGCCACAAATAAACAAGTGCTCGGTGTAGCTCTGAATTTCACATCAAAATGGCTAAGCATGGTAGGAATGGTACAATTTCTTCTTGCTATGTGAAAATACTGTCTTCAGACTTTTCATCACACAGAGGTTATCTTCTTTTCCTCAGGTATCTCGTCTTACCAGTTGCTCAACTATGAAGACAAATCAGATGTTTCGCTCAATGGTAGAAGAGGAAATCAGATAATGAATGATGTTGGTTTTGATGTTGCTGGATCAGATTCTATTGCCTTTAAAGCTTCATTTGGCATAGTGACCAAACACGAAGTTGAAGTACCAACATTACTTAAAGAACTTACTACAAGGTTATATTATATGTTTTGATTTCTGTTTCCATAATTCTGTTTCATATACTTAGACTGGAGGTCTGAAGTGGTTAGGTTTTGATTAATTTTAGTCAATCAGGAGCAGTTACCATCTGATATTTTCAAAGGTATCAGGTTGGATCACTGGGATTAGACATATAACCTCCTGTATAATACAGACTGTACAATTTTTCTGAATTCTTTGAATTGCAGTGCACATCTCAGGAAAAAAAAATACTAATTCAGAGAGGAAGAGTCCATCCAAACTCCTATCTGTGTTATACCATAGTACTGAAAATTTGAAATTTACTTTGAATGACATTACCCAAATTCAGGTTTCAGAAATAGCATTTGTTTGCCTTTGATGAACTAGAGAGCCATATACCTTATTGCCATTGTGGGTACTTTGAAGTTTTATGGAGTTATTATATTACACAGCATTTTCTGCAAAAAGCAAAATAGATGTATCTACTTGAATTTTTCGTAACCTTCTGTGACTTTTCTTTAAATCCAGACTCTTTTACCAATTTTCTTGTTGAGCTGTGGACAGTGAAAGTGAACTTGGTGTTCCTGTGGTGTTTTCACAAATGTCAAACATGTAGAAACATGATGTGACCAATTTTAGGTGTAATTCTTTATGTTATATTCCAAAGATTGTCCCTTGGTCACAATGTCATCCCAGTGAATCCCAGCAGTGCTTCCCCGTAAATTATTTACTGTGCATGATGCAACATTTGGCATTTGCAAATACATATTTTTACCTTGTCATTTACCAAGAAGTGCATGCCAATTTGTATTTTGTAACCTTTCCTTCTGAAACTACCTTTTCCTGGTTTATTTCTAACCTCAAAACATTAATAACTGGGGGCGAGGACAGACGATCTAGTCTCCTGAAAAAGAAAGATTCAGCATTATAGAACTAACTGCCACTGTTTGTAGAAGTTCTACTAACACTTGTTTCATGGTTGTTCAGTATTGCACATAAGTGATATAAAATTATTTTCAGTTTTTGGCACTAAAACCAGAGTCAGATGGACAGGCTTTAAATTTTCCAGGGTGTCCTAGGTATCCCCTCTAACATTTGTACAATACTGACTTTCCTTGAATTTTTTAGTGGTTCTGTTCCCAAATACTGAAAACCAGTATTAAATTTCCAGAGATGTCCTTGGTCATTTGTTTTACTGCTATGAAACAGATATTATGGTGATTTATTTACTGATTTATTTAGCTACTTTTTAAACTGCTAATTATGTCTGAATTTCTTTCCTGCCTCCCTCTTGATTTTAGAAAAATAAACTTTGATCATTGTCTAGTCCATCAATCAAGAAAAAGTAGGATGGAAATTTTGTGTGTGGTCATGGAAAGTATTCGAACTACAAGGCAGTGCTCATTAACTGTCCATACTGGAATGCGTGGAGAGACAATGAGGGTAAATATATTTGACAAAGTTCTGTAGCTTAAATGATCAAGCATAAAAACCTAATTTTTATAAATTTTATGGTTTGATTTGGTTGTATTTTTATAATGTAAGCTCAGAAAAAATCTGAAGTAAATCAATATTATTGTACTGATGTAAGGTGATTTAGAAGATGGTTTTTATTAGCAGTGCTTATGTGACTGAGGGATGGGAAATGCATGAAAGGATGGCTAGACAATGAGCCATTGCTTGGGGTAAAGCCTCAGCAAAACTGTGGAATTTACTACTAAGTTTGGCTTTCTAATAAAGGTATAACCTTTCTTTCATTATTATGGTCATCTTCTGTAACACATTTGAACTGCAGGTTATTATTTAAAGGGTCAGCATCTTACTTCCTGTCTCATGCCCTTCCTCCCCCTTCCCCACATCAATGTGTGTGAATAATTAAACCTACAAGTCTTCTGAATTTGCCCTTTACTAGTATTTATAAATCATTTATGTAATTTTCACTAAGTGATGCAAATTACTCTCTCTGTATCAAACTTTATTAAAATGCGAAGTTGTTAATAGAAAATTCTTTAGTTGTGAAATTTCATCAATTTTGAAGTTTCCTCCTGACATTATAAATCTCAATATATGCAGTTAAGATAGTATTTTGTTTATTTATTCATTTCAATTTGTAACTTTTTTTCTTTTGATGTTTCTCTAAATTACAGTTTCACATAATTGAAGATCAGAATTGTAAAGGGCGGGACAAAGCCATTGTTTTTCCTGCACATACAACTATTGCTTTTAGTGTATTTGAACTCTACATTCATTTGGATGGTAATTTTGGTAAGTGATGTGAATTACTGTCATTACTGCTATTATTTATAATGATTTCAGTTTTTAAAACTCTTTTATTGCTCTTGGTATGCATAAGCCCTGATCCTAGACAATGGTATGCTTTCATTTTATGCACATAAGTATTCTGACTTTCTGAGAGAAACAGTGCTTGAAAAGATAAACAAGGTGGGTGCTAGAAGATAATCTGTGGCAATGTTTTTTACAAGTTAGTATGACTTTGTATTTTTTTTTAATTCTGCAGTTGCATAGAACTAAAAGCCCCACTCAGTTATATTTCTAGCTGGTAAGGAGCAGGTTTCTGAGACTACCTGCTCAGTTTTGCATAAAATAGGCAAGTACAAAGACACGAATAAAGAAAAAAGTGTACAGAACTTCTAAACTAAGATAACCTTTTTTTCTGTTGGGGCTTTAATTTCAGTCTGATACATCATTACTACATATAAATATCTGAAGATATTTAGGAGGAAATAATCACAGCAATTGGAAACTAATAAAAAAAATTTGAATAGATTATATTTCACTTTAAAGGTTTTCTTTCAAGTTAGGGATAGAAGCATAGATTATACTTATTTTTATTTAAAGAAAGGTTTTAATAGTTCATTCAGTATTGGAAGAGGTGAGTACAAAACTCACAGCCTTGCTTATTAACTTCTACTTTCAAGTAAAACCACAGAAATGCTTTTCCTTCAGAAGCAGAGCTCTGATATTAATTGCAAGCCACCAACATTTAAAAATTCCCATCAAATCTGTGTTACTTGATTCTGTGGGCTATTACTGTGTGCAGATTTACATTAAAAAGTTGTACTAGCCATTAAAAACATTAGCAAAGCTAAATTTAATTACTGTTAACTTTATTGATTATAAAGCATATTAAACTATTGTGCAATTATGGCTTTTATATTATTTTCTTTTAAAAACTTTCCATTTTTACAGAACTCTGTGTGACTCCAATTTCAAAAGGAGGGTTTGAAAGAGAGAAATCTGGATCATCTTCCCTGACCAAATTAAGGAGATTAAAGAATAATTTGTTTCATCGAAGTATGACTTTTGATATTTATATACAACTGTCTTATTTAATGCATGAAAAATGTATCTTTGTTTCTTTAATTTCTGTGCAAGATGAACATTTAAAGAAGGAAAATTTGATGGGAAATGTACCTCTCAATTTCCAGTGTACTGAAATGATTATGGAGTTATTAAAATTTACATCTGAAAACCTGGCTCTCAGAAATAACACATCCCTGGTATTGCTGTTCATTGAACTCTACAGATCTTAAAAATCATGGCTGTTAATAAACTGGTATTGAGTAATTATACAGATGACTTAACACTGAATCTATTTCATGTGTTTGCCATTTACAGCTCGTGTTATAGAATACATGTTATAATTATAGTAGTATTTGAGGGCAAAAGCTGTAAGTTTAAATACCAAACAATATTAACTGCAATATTTGAATGTACTCCTTAGGCACTATGTTCCCATGGCAGGAACATGGCCAAGGTCCTCTTTTCTCATAGTCCTCTTTTTTTCACTCTAATATGAACACAACATCCAACAAAACTGACGATCCCTGTATGCAGCTTTAGAACAAGATCCTAAACTTGTTTTAACACTCCTTGGTCCAAGTACTTTGGAAATGTGCAGATCTGAGTGTGAAGATAAACGTTGAGCAGTAAACATGTCCCAAAGGCTGCTCTGTATAGGTGTGTCCTCGCTCCACTGTATCCCATTCTTGATCAAAAGACGTTTATGGACCAAACCTTTAGTGCTGCTCTGGTTCACACTAGGGGACTAAATCTTCAGTGGGTATGATATATCACAGTAGCTGTATCTGCCTAAAAGTTCTTCACTCAATCTAGTCAGTCACTGAAGAGAAAAGGGAAAAGGTAGGTAGTTCCTACCTGGCATATCTGGATGCTTAGAAATCTGCTAGGAGGTCAACAAGGAGTCCTCCAAGTTTTCTAAACATAGTAAGTATTAGTGGGATTTTTTTGTAAGTAACAGGAAATAAAAGTGCATTTACATTGTTTAGAACATAAAACTAGAAATGCAAAAAACAGCAACAGGAAAGTACACAGCTATGATTTGACTGCATCAAATTGTCAGAAGCCTGCCTCATGCCTATCTTTTAGGTATATTTCTAAAAATATAATAACATAGGTTATATATAAAAAATTCTGATTTTTGTCAGTGTCTTAAGTGATGTTGAAGAAAAATTTTTATCACACAGGGTTTTTGATCTATATGGTATACTTAGAACGATTTTGTGAATCAGTTGTTATTTCTACAATTAGACACATTTTTAAAACAACAGTTTATAATGTAATAACAAAGCATTGCTTATTTTTCTTGTGCATTCTTTTTCAGATAAAGGAGTAGTGGAAATCATTGCTAACTCTGATCCTTACATGGAAGACCTTTTTGCAGATTATTATGAAAAAGCTGCGAGCATGACTGATCTCTCCACAAGCTATCTCAGAGACGGTTCTCATATCCGAATTAATTTACTTAATAACAACATCCCCAAAGGCCCCTGTGTCCTTTGTGGAATGGGAAGTTCTAAAAGGGAGACAGTCTATGGATGCCTGGAGTGTTCTTTTAATGGGCACAAGTATGTACGACTGCATGCTGTGCCCTGTTTTGACCTCTGGCATAAGAGAATGAAGTAACTGATCTGGGTAAGTGCCTGTTGTCACAGACATGGGCATAACTGTGCCACAAACTTTTCAGAGTTAGTAAATATGACTCATTGTGAAATGCAAAACAGTGAAAGTGCAAAACATTTTATTACACTGTTATCTTCAAATTCTTCACTTCACAGTCAATAACCTTCTACTCTAAAATACCCACATGCATTGTCTGACATTGCTGTTTTTTCTAGAACCTTCTCATTATCATGATAAACATACTTTTAAATTGTATTTTCATAATGTCAAAATATATTGCTAGAACTTAAAGTTGTTTACACAAACTTGTTGTTATACCCCCAAAACGTTGCCTTTCTCTACACTGGGATATGATGGTTAAATGAGAATATTTGTTAATAATTTAGTGTTCTCATGAATGTTTAATTGATGTATCGGATTAAAAAACATGCTAAAACTTAGCTCAGTCTAATGTTTCAGTTACAAAAGGGAACAACTGAAACTATGGATGGGAGTTTCATATTAGGGTGCTGTTGTTGTATACCAAGTTTGTTTAGATTATTAAAAAGTACCAGCCAGTCCACCTGCTGCAGTTGGATTTTATGTCACAGCTGCTCTTGACTTTCTTTCATGTGCTCAAAAAAAAACCTGCTTAGTAGAAAATGTTTTGGAAGCTTATGAAAATAATGGAACTGCACACTCCAACAAGACTTCAGGGGTGAAGGTCTTTAACAGGTGCACCCCAGCCTCAGGAAACTGAGTATGTTGAGGACTGGAACACCAGAGAGCTGCATACAGGGCTGGGACTGGGCATGCTGTGGGGCAGGGCGCTGTTAAACCTCTCACCATGCTGTTTTACACTGGCAAAGCAAAAAACCTTTTCATACTTTTTAAAATGATTTCAAGGATAACCAAGGCACGGAAACTTTTTTCACTTGTGCTGCCACTTTCACTGTGTACATCTGATTATTACATGTTGAATGAATACAGCCATTACTTTTCAAGTGAGAAGAGTGAAATATATTACCTGAGTGTTATGATGTGTTCTGCACAAGCAGAACAGTTAACGAGTTTGAAGTACTAACTATTGCTACTTCTTTGCATTATTCCAGCAAGGAAAACCAGAATGATGCCCAAGTAATTAATTACTTATGTTTATATATACTATCTCACATCATCTTCGACCTCATTCAATTAAATGATGATAGTGTAGATTTTTAACTTGGTGCTCCTGAATAAACTGGCTAACTTGATAATTTTACTGGGTCAAAGTTTAAAAACTCACTTAAGATACTGCCTTTTCTTCAACAGCAAATTCTTTATGTTAATATTACATCAAAGGCGTTATCTTAAGTTGCTTTAAAAACATTTTTGGTTTTATCTTAACACTCCATAGATAGAGTTCACCTATTTTAAGGCCTTTTAATTGCTGTAAATAGCCTTTCCTCAAGAAGCTAGACTAGGAGCCTGCCGGGGTCTAAGAGAATTATATTCCTAGGATTCTGCCTTCCCTTTTTATTTTACAGGGGATTTAGAAGTGTTTATCAATTATGTTCCAGCTGTGTCAAAGGTTACTGCAAATTTTGTGTGCTCAGTAGAACAGAAATAATTATTTTCATCAGTACTTCACCAAATGAGAGACTACTGAGCAATACTGTAAATTGGAACATTGTAGAAACCACTAGTATCAGATCATGGTGTATTTCAATTTTATTTCTTTCTTTTCAAACATCTAATACATTTTATTAGCTGAATTTAAAAAATAATATTTTACAGTCACCTTAAGAGATATAAAAAGATGCCACTATAAAAAAAAAACCAAAACCAAAAAATCTGTGACAAAGTATTATTATTTCGAATTCAGTGCCCAGAAAAGAGTCAAAGATTTTTTAAAGTACTTAGAGTTCATCATGCTGGTAGACATTGTACTCCTTTGCTGATATGAAGCCATCTCTATCATGGTCATTCTTCTTAAATATATCAGCTAAGATTTCATCATGGGCTGAGGGATGACGTTTTTTGCCATCTCTTGCAAATTCTTCTTTCAAATACTGGCTTATCTAGAAGAAAAGAAAAAAGTCTAACCATTGTGACTTTTATGCCAGTACTCAACAGCTATCTTCGAGGACGCTTGGGATGTACAAGTAATGTATTGTGTTTCTAGTGCAGATACATCTACAGTTTGCCTGCAGGAAGTCTGAGACTTATTAATATATTAAAGGAAATTTCAGCATTGCACAGTGTAGTTTGTGTAAGCACACAGAAACTTTAACATGATCAACAGCAGCAGAGGCAGCTGATGTGAAGATAAAATTGATGCAGCCATACCTATAGTTTTATAAATTTTTTTTTTCAAATTATTTACGTCATATTACCTCAAGTTCAGAGAGTTTCTTGTCACCGTCTTTATCTATTTGGTTAAATGCTTCAACACTACGAGGTCCCTTATTTACTGCATAAAGTTCAATCTCAAAGATCAGTGTTGCATTGGGTGGAATCTTGCCCTGTGCTATGAATAAAAGAAAAAAAAAAAGCATTTAAGGAATCACACACCATGGGCAGAGAGTACATGTATGATAAATTCACATATTAAGCATTTTTTAATAAAAAAGGCTGTATTAATATTCAGACTAAACTCTGAATTTAAATGTTGTATATCTAGACAGGAAGATTGTTTGATGAGATAAATGACTTCGAGAGAAACTTCTAATCATGTACTTGCCTGAAACAAAACTGTATGATATATCAATTCAGGTATTTTTAAAGATTAAGTGAATGGTTATAATGAAAAACAAGTATTTCCAGAGTTCTCACTCTTTCACATCCTGTCATGTGCTGTCATGGGCTTATTTACAGACTGATTCTGAGATGTATGTGTTTATTAAAGAGCTGCAATCTGATTTAAAATATAGCAGCAATAGACCAATGCTCATATGTATTTTCTGTCTGAAGAAACAAGCAGAAAATAAAATGTTTTATCTACTTCATATGAATTATACCTAGGATAAAAGAACTTAATGTAAAACAGTGGTTAAAATGTACATCTCAGAAAGAAGCAATAGAATGTAAGTAATCTGATTCACAAAAAAGAAAAAAAAAAAAACCCACAGAAACCCCAAACTACTGGAATATTTTACCTGGTCTCTAAATTAAAAAAAAAACAACTGCTGGAATTCATTATTCCTGGATCAAAGTGTTTTCTGATACCTGATGTAAAACGCTGTGCCTACAAACACAGGTGAATGTATCATGTATCTGGCAAAAAAAAGGGAACTGAAAAGAGACAGCAACAAACCAATGAGGTCTAAAAATAGAGCCAAAAGAGCATCAAGAAATCATGCAGTGTAAAATTAAAATGTAAACATGCAAGCTGCCAAAGCCAGAGAGCATGACATTGTTACCTCAGAATTTTGAGCTTGTGCCTGTCCTTCATAAACTGAAGAAAAGCTAAAGAATCTACACTGTTTGTAAACAGAAGATAAACAAAACTATTACACTGCTCATCTAAAATAGCTATAGTAAAAACGACAAGTTTCAGAGTTCAAAAGATTTTAACCTTCCACACTTCAGAAAAGTAGAAATTTTAGATACATCTGAATATAAATCATGATTTAAATACCTCTCACAAAAGAAAGAATACTAGAATTCAGTGATAGTAGTTTACAAATATACATACCAACAAAGGAAAGATATGTAAAGATTTAGAAAGCCACATGCATCTTTTCTAGTTCAAGATTAGGCAGGCATCTTCCTCAGCATGCAGGAATATGCTGAGACAGAGGACAGGAGTGCTGTAGGAAAATACTACATTCTTCAAGTGCTACCTGGAATAAACAGTTAACACTAGTATTAAAGAACATTTTTTATTTGTATCACTGTTTTTCCTTTTTTGTATGAAATTGTATTAAAGACAAAACGGATGCATTGAATTCTGACATATCACTACCAAAGTATTATTATAGAGCAGGAGCTACCTTTTCACAGAAACTACTATACCCATGTCAGAGCTGAATTTATCTACATTTGAGTGCTGAAACACTGCATAAAACTTGTACTGGATTTTTTTTAAAGTAATCTGCACACTGAATTAGCTTATATTCAAATCAGATTTCATGCACTGCACTGTTGCAATTACTGTGTAATGTGATGATGGGAGTCATTAACTATTCAGAATGTAAGCTGTATTTTAAGCAAATTATTTCTACTTAGACTAATTGCACTGCATCATATTCCGTGTTATTCAGAAGATGCAGATTGTCATTAAAAGGCTAACAGGTAGCAGTCAAAAAAGAAAAAGCAAACGTGACTGGAATTTAATAGATAAACACAATAATGCTGATATGGATCATGAAGATCTTACTTTTGCTGCCAATTTTTTGTATTACGGCAATACTTGGGAAAACACACTGGGTGGCATGTACTGAGTTCTTATGCAAACTGCAAGGCCTGGGTGTGGATCTGTGATCAGCACTACTTAAACAGCAGAGCAATGAGCAGGATTGGGGCTGCACAGCTGCACTGCCTCCAAATGAGAGCACCAGTTCTTACAGACATTTACAATGCTGAATGTTCAAAAGGGTAAAACACAGGAAACACAAAGTTTAGTGTTAAAACTCTTTTTTTACCATATCCTTGCTGTCCATATGCTAATGATGGAGGAATTGTCACTTTCCGTTTTTCTCCAGGACACATATTCATCATAGCAATATCTAAGCCTTTTATGACTTGTCCAACACCCAGAACGAACCATTTTGGATGACCTTCATTTTGCGTCCGACTATTAAAAAAAATTGTGTATGAGTAACAATAATTTAACATTTTTTTACATAAATATAACTTTAAGTTGCAGTCTGTAAGAATATAGATTATTAGTACACAACAAAGCTTAGAGTGCAAAAATACAAAGTATAAACACGTTTTCTGCTACATTTATAATTTAAGGTCAAATCTTGATATATGTAAGGAGAAATCTCCTTTTTAAACTAAAAAAAAAAACCTTGTTTTTTAACTTCTAACAAAAACAGCTGACCTTCCTGATCATGTACACTGCATGCCAGAAACAAGAGTGCCACTGCAGGAAGTATCCAAGAAGAGGAATGTAGGGAACACTGAAAGTGAAAATGTCTTCAGCAGTTCACATCACTATAGGATGGGATGGGATTGAGAATGCAGGTGTGTGTTGAGGGAGTCTGGCAATGTTGGTTACAGTACCATGTGCTCACCCACCACTCTGGCCAGTTCCAACATTCAATGCCTGAGGCAGCTTTTGGTCATATGAGGCAACCCCAGTATAGGTGCTACACCGAATGGCAATGGAGCAAAAGATCCAGAGAGCAACACTCTATGTACCAAAGTCAGTCACTTCAACAGGCAAAGAAATGCAAGCCAAATGGTACTGTTAAATGGAGAATTATCCTCTCCTGATTTGTCTTAAATTATAGAAGTGAGGGGAATGAATCAAGATTTTGTAATAAGCTAGGCTGTTGTCTGACGGATGGGGCAAACTGAAAAAGGAAAAGCCTAAATGGTAACTTTTCGGTAAAATGGACGGCACAACCAATCAAGAAGGGAAACAGCAACAGGGAAGAGGCAAAAAGGCTGCAAACCACTAGTGTAATAATGTGGCTACGCTGCACACTGCCAACTATGTGGAAGTGCATGCTGTATTCAAGTTTCTGCCTAAAATTGTCAGTGTCCATTCCTACCAAGAGCTCCTCCTCCCAACCCGAGTTTTTCTGCACATATTACAGCACAGAACAGGGCAAGTGACATGACGGTTTTTTTTTTTCCACTCTGCTGAAGGGGTTCTCCATGCGAGATGTGGGCTACAGGCTCTCCAAGTTCCTCCCTGTCGGGCCCCTTCACTGGCGACGGCCACCAGCCTCAAGCAAAGCCGTCTTTGATTTCCACCTTTTGCCTCTGCACTCCCTCTTGACCCTAGGGAAACTCTGCATCCTTCACCCCTCGGCTGCAAGTAAAATCAAGGTTGAGACGGGGAGCGCCCCGAGTCCCGCTTATCCGGCTCAGGGTGAGCCACGTACCCGCCGGGCAGGGCAGGGCAGGGCAGGGCAGGGCAGGGCAGGGCAGGGCCCACCGCCCGTGCTCCGACCTGTGCCACGGGGGCTCACCTGCAGTAAAACTTGGATCCGTCGCTGGCCAAGAATCCGTCATAGTGCGCGTTCAGCAGGTCGCCCTTCTTGCTCTTCGGGCTGCAGGCCTCGGGCAGGTGCAGCACCTCTATCTGAACCTCCTCCGCCGCCGCCGGGCCGCCCTCGGCCCGCGCCGGGGCCGCCAGCAGCGCCAGCGGCAGCAGGAGCAGGGTCAGCGCACGGCCCATGTCGCTCCGAGGCGGCCGCCGGCGTGGCACAGTCCCGGACGAGCCGAGGGGCGGGGGCCGAGCCAGCACTGCCGCTCCGCCTCGGTCCGCCGGCCGAGCCCGGCCCAGGCAGCGGCCGCGGGGCGGGCGGTTCTTCGGGCCGCCCTCTCCGCTCAGGAAGTGGAAGGGACGTCGGAAGCAGCCGTGGGGTGGCGGGGCCGGGAGCGCGGCCGAGCGCGCATGGGGGATGCAGAGCGCCCCGCGGGGCGGGCGGCGCCGCCGGAGCCGCCGCGGCCGCCGCGCCTGAGCTGAGCGGCTCCGCCTCCGCGCGGGGGAGGTGGCGGTGCGGCCGGGAGGGGAGCGCCATCCCCGCGGCGGCCGCGGCCGCCCGTTCCCCGCGGCCGAGCAGGAGGATGCGGCCCGGCGCCGGGCTCTGAGCGATGGAGGGGGTCCTGTACAAGTGGACCAACTATCTAGCGGGTAGGCGGGGCGGCAGGGCCGGGGGGCGGCGGTTGGGGCTGGGGCTCGGCAGGGTTCGGCCTCGGCCGTGATGCGCCGCTGCTGCTGCCTCGGGGAGTCCCGGCGTCCCGTGGGCTGCCGGAGCTGTCGGTAACGCGCTGGCTGAGGCATCGCCCGCCGGTTGTGCTCGGAGCCAGGCCCCGGGGAGCGGCCCTGAGGCGGCTGGCGCGGCGGTAGCCTGGAGCAGGCTCCGGGACCGGGCCAGGGCCGCGCCGGGCGGAGGCAGCCAGCGCTCCCCACACTCGCCCGGTGCGGGGGCGGCCGGGCCGGGTGGGAGCCTTGTCCGGCTGTGGCCTTCTGCCGAGCCCCTCTCGCCACCTGGAATGCGCCTTGCCGCGTTAGGAGACTGTCGGCAGGACAGGGAGCACTTGTATACCAACCTGGAAAACACATGATGGACTTCAGTTTCATTAAATGCATTTTTAGAAGCTCTGCAGGCAAAAAGTGCACAAAATGCCAGCATTTGCCTGGTTTTGTTCGTCAGTTTCTCTGCTGTGATAGAACCACCATCTCCCTCTGGAGCAGGCAGTGGGCAGGCGGTGCTGTCAACGTGAAACATTTCTCCTCTGACACTGTGATAGGACTAATTGTCTCTCCGAAGCAGATCAGCGTTGGATCAAATGCCGTGCTTAATCGTGCCTCATGTTACACTGCTCTGGTGGTTTCTTCTTTGTCCTCTGGTTCTTCAACTTCATGTGTGCAGTTCTGCTTCAGCATACATGGGTTGTGAGAGCAGAATGGTGTCAAACTCGGTTCTGAGGGATTATAAAATGTGGGCCACGTTGCAAGGATTACGCAGATGCACTGTAAAATGAAGTGCACAGAGCATAATCTTGCATTTTTCAGAGCAATTATGTGTCCACAGATATGGGCCTTCTGGTAAAAAGGAGCAGTTGTGCTGTAGTTAAATAGATACTTGATACCTTCATCACTTCTTCGCAGTAACTCTAGAGAAAACATTGTGGAAAAGTTATGGTCGTGAGAGAAAGAATGAGCACATGGTTGTTTTCAAAACAGAATGAAAACTGTCATTGTCACTTACATGACTGAAAATGCTGCTGTAGCAAAGGGTAAACAGATACAGGCAATGAACTCTTGTGGTGTTTGCTCCTGTTTTAAGTCTGTTGTTTAATAGCTGTGTACTCATCGCTAGCTGTGAGTGCTGTACACACAATAGACTGTTCTACCAGCATGCAGCTAACTTCTGCTGAAAGCCAGTAGCCCTCTAAAACAGCAAACTTCAGAACATTGCCTTAGGCTCATGCTGGCCAACAGAGAGCATCTGCCTTTGCATTTCAGAAGTAGTGTGTCGGGGATTGCCTACAATTTTCAGAATGTGGGAGGGCAGCATTTTTTAAAGTAATTTAATCATATTAGTGAAATGTTTAAATTTTATTACCATCTGCCTTGTTACTCTACTATCTGCATACTATCTGTTTTTGTGGCTGAAAATAGGCTGTAGTACTTGTCATTAACGGTAGACACTGAGCAGCAAAGGAGCTTGTTACTGTTGATGAAGCATTGTGGAAAACATTTAGGCAAGCCAAAAATACAGCTGCTTTTTTTTCTTCCTCCTCAAATAAGAATTTGTGAAGTACAAATTTGTTAAATATTTTCTCAAATATAGGACACTATCCAGTTTCAAATTACAGGAGGTGTTTTTGTTCTTTGGCTTGCTTCTGTGAGGCACTTGGTCTTTTTAAGATTTTTGCTTCTGTTTATTTTCCAATACTAGCATAAGGAGAGGATGGAATAGTCATTCATCCTTTTTATCAGAATAAGGTTATTTTGACAGCCGTTGACTTAGGAGATAAGGACAGCACAGAGTCCATGTCTTGCAACAGAATATAGCAGAAAAGAAGATCAGTGCATTTTTGTGTTACATTTTACAGGACAGAGTCTTCTGAATTGCATATTCTTTGAGTATTATTGTTGATGTACAGATACCAGTTGGAATATTTCCTGTGTGAATTCTTATCCTTCAGTACTTTTTATCATTCTGCTTTTAAATTTGAGTGTGAATCTCCTTTTTAGTTGCCACTCTGCGTTTAAAAAGATATGTATGCTTACTGTTACAGCTAATAAATAACAAAAAAGAAACAACATACATGTTATTATTTCTTTATCACAGACTGGTAACGTGATTTAATGCAGCCTGGTCTTACTCTTCTTGAATTAGTGTTACAACTTGTAATGACACTAGTGCTGAGAATGTCCACAGAAGGGCAGCAGAGCTGGTGAAGGGTCTAGAGAGTGAGTCATACCAGGACCTGCTGTGTGAGCTGACAAGGCTCAGCCTGGAGGAGAGGAGGCTCAGGGAAGACCTTATCACTCTGCAACACCTTGACAGGAGATTGGAGCCAGGTCAGGCTCGGCCTCTTCTCCCAGATAACAAGTGACAGAATGAGTGTCAATACTTAAGTGTGAAATATGAAGTTTTAACTTAAATGCAGTAGGTAAAGGAGAACATAGCATAGCAGTTGGCGGCATCAGTCATTTATTTGTATCTTCCAAACAAGTCCCTACAATCTTAGAAAAATCTGCCTGAAAAATGTACTTGAATGAGAATGGTTTTTCAGAGGTATGTAATTTAACTACTTTCAAAATAGCATTTTCTAGTGGCTAAATTAAAACTTAATTTTTCTCTAGAATGGAAGACAATGAATACAGAAGTAATGCTGATTTTGCACCCAAAAAGAATGGGAGTGAAATATCCATATAACACTAGTCTGCTTATAGAGTGACTCTGGTCTTCAGACTGCACAGATTGTTTACTTCCTGATGTGTTAAAACAATAATTTAATGTTTCCCTTCTTTATTAAAGTTTTAACAGCCAAAGAGGTGAGTTTGATTTACAATTTAGGAATTAGACTAAACTTTCTCTTTCATGTTTTTGATCTCTCTAGGTTGGCAACCTCGGTGGTTTGTTTTAGACAATGGGATATTGTCATACTATGATTCCCAGGATGATGTTTGCAAAGGCAGCAAAGGAAGTATAAAGATGGCTGTGTGTGAAATAAAAGGTAAGAATTAATAGATTTCTGCTTGAGGAAATTTTAGCTGCCATGGAAATAGAAAAGATCACCCAATCATAGATTTTTGCATCACAAGTTTTTTCTCTGTTTTTGTTTATTTGTAGTCCAGTGTGTCTGCTTCATAGTTCACAATTAGTAATGAATGTGAATAGAGCTCTGTTTTGAGATTTAGAACATGCTATATATTACTTTTTGTTTTTAATGGTTATGTCCACTGGGTTCGTGCTTGAAGTTACGTCAGCTGGTTGTTTAGTTCTGCTGCTTTTCCCTCCTATGACCAGGCATAGAGACTGAATCAGGAAAGCCAGTTTTCCAGAAAAGCAGCAGCAGTGATCCAAAAGTGGAGATTCTTATGAACCAGAAGTGTTTAGTCTTTTGGTTTCCTGAGTAATTTTTACTTTTGTTACTGCTAACAGCTGCTCATGTATACAGGTGATGGGGGTATTTGAGATAGTAAGTGAACTTTTATTCCCAACTAAGAGTTTAGTCTTTAGTGTATTCTAGACTGTAAGTTAACCTCCTTGGCTAATAGCAAGGTTGTTTTCTAGCTCCCCATTGCAGTTAACTCTGACTTTTTTCCAGATCCCCACACAAGACTGAGCTTGTGATGTGGGTACTTTCATATTAAAAGGTGGAACTCATTTTACATGGGCCACCAAGTATTTTTCATGTGGTAACTCCATTTTGTTAGTGTTGCTTTAGTGTAGATGAAATCGGTGATGTAAAGGGGGAGGATCACTTTTTTTTTTAATTTCTTTTTTCCATTCCAGTTCATTTTGCTTGTTATCTTGTTCATTTGGTGGAGGAAGTGGGGAGAAGAGTTGAGTAGCTTTGGGCTTTTCCTTACTTAGCAGTGGTACATTGGAATTAACTTTATTACTGTGGGAGTATCATAAGCATTTTAAAACATTTTGATCAGTTCAGTACTTAATAAATGATTGTTACTGAGTTGAGGTTATTCTTGTTTCTTTTTTTTTTTCCTCTTCTAACACAAGTTCATGCAACAGACAACACGAGAATGGAGCTAATCATCCCAGGGGAGCAGCATTTCTATATGAAAGCAGTTAATGCAGCTGAAAGGCAAAGATGGCTGGTAGCACTGGGGAGTGCAAAAGCCTGCTTAGCAGATACCAGAACAAAAAAAGAAAAAGGTATGTGTGTTAGCTAGAGTATATCACTTTTTCAGATAATCATAGTGCAAATATTGTGGTACAAAGTCAGTATTATTGTCTTTTAATATAAATTTTAATAATTTCTAGTCATCTCTGTGGTAAATTCCCCCTCAATGTTAGAGTTAGAATTCCTCTCCTTTGACCTCTTGTATCTTAAGCTGAAATACCACCAATGTGTTGTTGTCACAACAACAAACATACTGTTTGCAGCTGTTGTGAAGCCATTTAATTTCTGCCCTTTTAGTAACTCTTTATACATTTATTTTTTTCCATAATTTTTCTTGGATGGCTCAATTGAACCATTTTCAGCCACTCTGGAGGGCATACATTTTATCCAATATTTTTTTATACATTACATTGCAGCTAAGAAATATTTTAACTTTATTTTTCCTGGTAATATGCCTTTTTCAAAATAGTAATTAAATTAGTATTAGTTATCCAAAGGTACTGTCTGCTTCAAGTATAATTCTTGATTCAGTGCAGAATCCAGTTTTCCTCAAAATTAAGTGGATTTTTAAATTGATGTTTAAATGAAAAGTGCTTAAAATTACAATGTGTATGTACATTGTATGCAATAAATTTATATTTCCATGTCTTTTTGTAGAAATAAGTGAGACCAATGAATCTCTTAAAACCAAAATGTCTGAACTTCGTCTCTACTGTGATCTTTTAATGCAGCAAGTTCATACAATACAAGAATTTGTTCACCATGATGAGACTCGCTCTCCTCCCAGCATTGAGGTGCAGAATTCTAGAATTTCTTTTCATTTCATTATATAACACACCTCAAGTTACTGTTGATGTTTTAAGCCTTTTTCATCTCCCAAGTATTGGGAGACATAACCTAATGTCAATTTTTGAATGCTTGTGTGTACACATACTAGTAGTGATTTTCTGTGTGAGTAAATTACTCTTGAACTGTAATCGTGCCAGGCATTAGGAAGCAATTGTGTTTCTAAGCCATTTGGTTGAAAGGCCAGAAGAGCTGTCATATGAGCAATACAATATTTTGTCTTGTTTTGCATCTCAGTTCAAGTAGTTGAAACAGTCTTGTTTGTCCTTTCTTACTTCCTTATGTAGGAGGGTATTCCATCTTTTTATCAGTGAAAGCTAGTGTTCCAGGCATTGGAAACACGCAGTGTAGATATCTGTCTCAGAATGTCACAAGTACAATACTAGAATGTATTTCTGCTTTTGAATGAAAGTACTGGAAATTATGAATGACTTCATTCTTTGCACTCTTGAGCAGCATGTGAGCAATATTGGTCATTTAGTGCAAAGCCAGAGGTTGATGCTTAATGACAATAGAGCAAATTTTCTTTAGGGAGGTGAAACAGACCTGCAGCTCCTTGCTCTGGAGTGATAAAACCGTTCACACCTTCTGCTGCAATTCGTTTCACTGAATGATCTTCTGATACCAGTTAATCACTCTGAGACAAGCTTTGCATTAAGGCATTGTTGGTTGGTACCCTAAAGAAACTCAGATGTCAGAAAGAAATTAAAATGCTGTCACATTTGTTTTCTTAAATTGGCCTCATGTTAAGGTGCACATTTGATTAAATAAAATGAAAAATATAAGTTCTTAGCAGTAATGAGGGAAATTAGTGTGTCTGGGAGAAGTGGTGGGGGAAGAGTTGTATTTGCATATATTAATTATTTTTCTTGCTTATGCTTGTGCTTTTATTTGTTTTCAGAATATGAATGAAGCCTCTTCCTTACTTAGTGCCACATGTAATACATTTATCACAACACTTGAAGAATGTGTGAAGATTGCTAATGCCAAGTTTAAGCCAGAAATGTTCCAGCTGCCTCACCCTGATCCCTTGGTTTCTCCCGTGTCACCATCACCTATTCAAATGGTTTAGACATTTTGAAATACTACCTTTTCTAAGTGTCATATTGGTGGTTGGACTGGGGGGAGGAGTGGCAGAACACTATGCTATTGCTATGTGCTGTGATGTCCTCAGTTGAAATCTTGCCTATGTTATAAATCAGTACTGCTCCCAAGTATAAATCAGTTTTCCATTCCCAGTCTTTTTTTGCTAGCCTTTACATCATCAGAGTAATTTATCATACACGTCAGGGCCCTGTAATGAGGTATCTCATAAATGAATGAGCTTTAACTTTTCCTCAGTTCAACTGTTTCCTTTTTTTGGAGTGCTAACTGTACACTGATCATAAAAATTAGATAACTTCATGTCCTGCTTAAGTGCTTTGTCGCTTGAAGTACTGCAGCAAGAGAGCATATGTTTCAGTGTATATCATTCAAGATGTTTGTATTAATATATCATCCCTTTATTTAACAAAAATTTATATAATTATAAAGATATTACTTACATAACTATTCACTATTGATTAATTCCCTTAGAAGGACAGTGTATTAGGAATCAAATGATTTCTCAGTTCTGTGTATGTATTCCAAGATGAGCTGTATTGTGGAATTTTGTTGTGGGAATATTTCCATTTGGATCTTTCATCTCTTTGTCTTCAGTCACTTTACTTACAAAGTTATCATTATTATATAAAATAATAACTTTTTTTGATATGCATAGAAATTTGACAGTGATAGCAGAGAAACCACAAGGAATCAAGAGGCATTTGGCTTTATTGTATAATGAGGAATTTAAACGTCCATTTGGTAAAGGAAAAATGTCTTGATACTTACATATCATAGCAATTAACAATGGCTCTGTGAGGAACTTTGGTGCAGGAGGGAATGAATTCCATAGATAGGAAGGTAGAAGGAGGTAGCATCTTTTTGTAGTAAAGTACTTTCTGTGTGAATGTTCTAAAACATTTAATATTGATGGCAATCCATCTGTTTTCACATAGTTAAATCAGATTTTTAACTAAGAGTGGTTGCTTTTTATAAAAAAGAATTGCCATCTTTCTAAAGACTGTAAATAAAGTAAAAAATAATGTAGATATGCAAATCATTCTTCTAAGTAGCTTGTGACATTTTTGGTGTTGTTTGTTCTTTGAAACTTTTTTTTCCCCCCTAGATGAAGCGTTCCATTAGCCATCCTGGTCCTTACTATTCAGAAAGGTAATTTTCTATTTCACTAAGCTTTTTTCTTGTTTCTCATAAGACCTCCCTGAACTTCCTAGCATTAAAATCAAAATTTGAGAAGAATTGTTTGCTTGGGGAAAAAAATTAAAAATCATAAATTGATCTAATTTTGAAAACAAAGGATGCAGGTTTTCAGCTGTCAGTGGCAGCTGCTGTTTTTAATACACCACCAAAATTTTGTCATGCTAGAAGCTTTATGCAAATGGCTTGTTTTGACAAGTTCATGAACTTAGACTTATAGCTTGAAATGATAACATTCTTTTTTAGTCAGTATTTCAGATTCTCAAATTATTTTCTTCATTTTTATTTCCATTTTCAGGCTTTGCAGTTGTGAAATTAAGATTGTTGACTGTGCTGTTTTTAGTCTAATATAGTAAAAAACATTGATACTCACAATTTAAACTAAGCAACAAAGTTATTTCAAATTTAAAGTAAATAAAATTTGTATGGGCTGTTACAGATTTTGCTTATTAATAGATCTCATTTCCTTTGTAGGGTTAATCACTCTGCAAAAGAACCAGGTTCATCTCTTCACCGATTTTCTCAGCGGCGCAGAAGAACATACTCAGATACAGAGTCTTACAGTGATACACTTTCTGAAGATTCTCAGAGTAAGTTTGAAAGGGAGGGAGTTTTCTTTGTGTCTTTCTGTACAATTTATTTCCCTGTTTACAGCAGCTGTTCTAGCACTGGTATCAGCATAAGGAGAAAGGTTTTATTTGTAAGATTCTTATATATCAGATTTATATATATCTTGTAAAACAGAGCACTTGTATAAACTATGCAAGTTAACGCATGCTGGCAAAGGATCTTGCAGCTGGAGTAGTTATATTGAAATCAGTAGACTGCTGGCAAGATAAAATTAAGACATATCCAGGAAAGGGATATTTGTCCTAATAGACTATTACATGAATGATGTTCTGGTGAGTGATGTGGAATACTGCTGTTTGCCGCTTGCTTATTGTCACAGAAGAAATTATCTTTTTTTGACCTCTGTGAGTGGCAGGGGTAGTTTTCACCCAGTGCATTGTGGAAAAATGGTTCATCTCAGTGGCTTTTGTATACCTTTTTGTAGAGAACAGCACTGTTCTGAAGGCACACAGCCTTGCCAGTAATAAAGATCATGATCAAAATCAGTCCCTCCTGATTACATGGGCTTGACTGAGTTAGTAGCCAGGTTTTTCCTTCTGAATCTTGCGGGCATTTTGACTCCATTATAACCCTTCTCAAGTAGGCTTTAACTTGGCTAGTTCTTCTGATTGCTTATCTGTAGGAAATACTTAGAAAATACAAAAATTGACAGACTGGATGATACTTTTGGGGGCTGAAAATTCAATACTTACTGATCTCTTCATAGGATCTGCTCATTGTTCTAGAAGTGCTGTCAATGGAGATCTGTCATCATCAACCATTCCTGAAGAAAATAAATCAGTGTCAAAGGAAAGATCTGAACTGGAAGAGACTCCTTCATCCTTTTCCTCTTGAAGCAACTGAAAGTATTACATTTTCTATAAATAATGCTATGCAAAAGCTGCTGTAATTATACTGTTGTTATAGGAAGTAGTTATTTCCCTTTTTAGAAGGATTTCTCTGCACTTTATAGAATAACATAAATACTATCTTTGAAGTGTATTTTATCTTTATATAGTTTATTTGCAAGAGTATTTTCCTAATATTTCACAGTTTGAATGTGCATTTTTTGGAACAAATGATGGCTTTAACAGATAAGCATCCACATTTGTAAATGCAGCTCTTTTTAAAAAAAGCCTGGAGGTCTGACTGATACATTAGTAAACATGCGTTATAAACTTCAGCAAAAAGTTTGAATTTTTTTTGAGAAAATGCAACTTGTGCCATGGGCCTCTTGGTCATTTGTACCAGGTCATCCACCTGGAGCTGTGATTCACCCCACAATGGCTTTTTTTTGCCAGGGTAAGGGCTGTGGGAATGGGCACTAATGGCTCTGCTCCAGCAGCTTGCCGGTAATTGACATTGCCGCCTTTGAAAACACAAGGATATACATAATCCAGTCCTTATTTTTAGGCAATGAAAGTAGAAATATTTAGTGTATTTTTCTAAACAAATGTATAAAAATAACTTAATATGAGGTATTTGTACCAAACATGGGATATTTAATAGTTTTTATTTATTTATTCTTTTTTGCATCAAAAATTTCTACCTACTTTCACTACTAAAGGTCTAAAGATCTACTAATGGCTTCAAAATGTGTATAAATTGTTTCTGGGGTGTATAGCATCACAAATAATTAATGCAGCACTGTTAAGATTTACTCTGCTTACTTAAGATGTGTTTTTGGCAAAGTATGATAGAAACAAGAGCCGAAATGTTAGACTGTTCTAAGCTGCTGTTGTAATGAATATTTGTCTCTAGACGTGTTTTATTTATGACATATTTATACAAAAGGGAGCTTCTGTTTCTGCAACTCCTTTATATCATTTGAAGATGGTATACACCAGAAGATGGATTCTGCTCTCAGTTACATCAGTGTAAATTTGCGTTAACTGTAAATGAGGTCAGAGTCTGACTCTCTTAATAATTATTGAGTAATATAGTATAATAGTGCCTACTAGCACCTTGGTCCAGAAGGTTGTTAATGTTAGCATTGCAAGCTTTTGGGGATTTTTAGGGTGTTTGTTAAGGGATGAACTTGTCTATAAAGTCTTAGGTGTGGAGCACTTTAAGCAAGCCATTTACTGTTCTTGATTTACACAATTGCTAAATAAATGTACAGGGTTTTTTGTACTCAAGCACATACCAAAATCTGTTTTTATAATCAGATCTTTAATTTGGTTTAACTAGTCTTCCTTTTGTGTATATAAGTAATTTGAAGCAGGCTGGAAAGAACAGATGGGAATGGGAGCTTTCCTTACAAATTTTTGGAATGTTGATTTATCTAAGTCAAAACAGGTCCAAATGTTGAGGAAAAACATATGAGCTGTTTGCCATATATAAAATGCCAGTTTATAAACCATTATGTCAGGTTCAAGGGGAATGGAATGGTTTGTAAAAGGGGTTTGTGGATACCAGCTCAGAGCTGTCATTTGTGCTCAGTTCTGTCAGTTTTTGTGCAAACTAGCATATGCATATCAGCCTCACACATGCTTGTACATTTTTTTCTGAATGTTTGCTTTAATGTATACTGTATGACATGACAGTTGTAAAAATAAGTATTAAAAAAGATGTTCAGAAAAGTAAACTACACACTGCAGTGGGAGTGTTGTCTTGAATCATATGCTGTCAGAATTGCTTTTTGAAATTTCACTGAGGTTTCTGCCAGCTTCTGCAGTGTGAAGTACATGTCACAATGACAGATACCTTTTTCTGCTTTCAACTACTATGAAGAAAAGAGGTTGGACTCCACATTATGCAAAAAAATGAGAGACTGATCAGTGCATGTAGTAGTAAGTAATAATTTTAAATACTGCCACAAGACAAAAGTTGTGATCAGATCCAAGCACAAAAATTAAATGTAATTACTGCAGCACTGTTTTGGGTTTTTCTAGGTCCCCAAAGCTATCATTTCAGCGTAGTGTATAGGTAAGTGGTATGTTTCTGTTAAATCAGCCATTTTATAGATACTTGTGCCGAACATCCTAAAATGTAATTCAGTGAAGATGATATGCTTCTTAGACCATCTCAGTGGTAAGGTATTTCTCTAAACTTGGTCCTGTAGCACAATAGATCTGATCTTTGAAGAGAGCAAAGGTCAGCTTGTACAGTTAGAAATCCCAATATTTGACCTGGATATAATAAGTAATTCAGAATGTTTATATTTTTTTCATCAAGAGACTGCTTAATCTGTTGTCTTGAAAAATGTTACTCTTAGGGATGTATTGTGTGAAATGGAATGTTGAAGCTTTAGGTTGTGACTTCAGCAATGTCACTCTAGGTTAGCATTTGCTTAGCGGTCTTGTGGAAAAACACTGGCTCAGCTGGTTGGCCTATAACATTATCTATTCAAGCTGTGTTTCAGCAAAGCCCTAAGTATTTTAAATCCTATTTTTAGACATGTGAGTGACTCATCTGTCTAAAGTACTTGCTTAAGTGCTGTGCAGTTGGGCCAGAGAGGTACTGGCAGGATGAACTTACTTACACTGCCGCACCAGTGTGTTTTCTCTTTGTTGAATGAGTGTTTTGAGACTCAGTAGAGGCCATGTAAGATTGAGTTTCCAGTAGTCTTTGTGAAGAAGAGGCCATGGTTAAATCTACAGATGCTATCACTATTTCTTTCTGCTGAGATGACTAATTGAAAATGCATTTTTAGTGTTAATTTTATTATGTGCCTGTGTACACAAGTTACTTGTTAGCTAAACAAGATTACCTATGCATTTTTGTGTCTTGCACTGAGTTTGTTGGTTGAGGTGTTTTTAATATCTAAAGAAATGAGAATTAGAAGGAAGAAAATTTTGTGGTTTTTTTTTCTCATTGAGTGGTTTAAAGGTTAAAATATAAACAGCCTTTTTTACTTCATTTTTATTCTTTCTTACTTTCCCTAAGGGAGAAATACCCGCACTCATAAACTCTTTCATATTTATGATTGTTTCTAAATCTTCCTGGTTCCATCACTTGAAAAACTTTGGATTTTGTCCTGACCCAGAGCTTAGCTCTTCAGAAATCCTTTTTTACTTTAGTCCTTGTTTTGTCCCTATTTCTTAGCTTTCCTGCATCATTTGGATAGATAGTGGTTGATAATATATAGGGTTATAGGTAATTATAAAAAAGCTTCTGTAGTAAGTCTTTCGGGAACAGGTTTTTAAAACAGTCTAATTCTGATTAACTTGAGCCTTTTTTTTGGTGGTAGTGGTATGCTGAGAGTCACAGTGATGCATCACGTTTGCTAACTAATGCTCCTGCTCCAGTTAAAAGAATATTACAGCTCCTGAAGTGTCACATTTCTGTGTGTTTGCTCTGAAGCTTTTTCTACAGAGTGAATTCTAGAAGCAGACTTGCTCCTTTGACCTTGATACTCTTTTTCCCCATAGATAACATACCCCCCCCACCACAACCCCCAAATGTACAAACAGGCTTTGCTCTGACAGACATGTCAGTTGACTTGTGGGATGAAGAATTGATTAATCACTCAGGGGAGGTGACATCTTGTAGGTCCAGGCAATTAGGGTCAACTATTCTGTTCTAGCTGCAGCTGCCAAAAAACAGGGTGTAGAGGAAAGTTTGGAAGTAACAGGGATAGGAACAGCACAGTGCTTAGGCATGTGCTAGAATTTATCTTTTGTCAGTGAAGAATCTGTGATGAAATTTTTTTTAAAGTGACTTTTTTCAAGGCTGGCTGGTGGACAGGCTGTTTCTGATAGATGGCTGTGTTATCAGCAGTTTACTACCTGGTTTACGTCGGAGAATTGCATTTCTACCTCATCTTTTGTTTCAGCAACTCTTTTTCTGTAGTGTGGTACAGGAACTGTAAAAATGGCATAATAAATAAAGAAGGAGTCACTTAATGGTGCAGAAAGCATGCTTTATTTCAAATGAACAATTCTATCTCAAGGAGGTTCAACAGCTACAAAGCTCTATTACTACATTAGGAGAACTAAAGCAAATTGAAGTGCAGGCTGGTATTTGATGTTGCAACAGTTTGTTTTCAAACTGTGGTTCCTTGCTTAGTTGCCGGGAAGTACCTACTGGGTGTCTAATACTACCACACAAACTCAATCACTGCACCCTAAGAACCTCCGAGATGGGGTACTGCTGCTGCACTTGAATACCTAAATAGCTTTGTTGATTAAGGGGATGGCCAGGTGATGTTACTTTTTTAAAAGCTATTCAGGCAGTCAATATGTCAGAAACAGTACACAGGCAGTGGGTGAACAAAGTGCTGGCCGCTTGCACTTTGTCCAGAAATTGTCAGTCAGGTATGGAAATTATGGCATAATCAGATCCAATGTAAAACATTAAAGCAATGCTTACAGGAGGGTAATTATAAACATCACCAATGCCTTACATTCCTGATTCAACATAAATATTTGTGCATGTATGAAATACTATGCACAGTATCATGTCTTAGGTGAAGGTAGTCTTCAACAGGGAGTCTCTCTACCTGTTGAGGCATTCTTAGACATCAACAATGAGTTGAGGCGCAAAAATTAGTTAAATGTTGAGCAGGGTAGTCGTTTGCTAGGAAACTTTCCCCTGCCAACTGTTCCAAAAGTTACGTTTCAAAATGTCATAAAATAAACGGTACAAAACTTCATAACCGTTAACTTCGGCTATATACAGTATGTACATGTCAGTGAAAAAAGTGTTTTAAATTCTTAGGTCAATAATGACAATAAGTCATAATGTATAGCTCTGGACTTTGTCTCGTTCAGGTAGGTAAAAAAATATTTTTCTTTTTATATTTACATATCAGATATTTCAGTCCATATATTAATCACTTGTAAAAAGACAAGTGTAAATAATACAGATTAAGCTCTCTACGGTGATCGGATATTTATATTCACAGTGGCAGAATCGGTACCAAATTCATTCCCTAAATTCAGAGTATAAAGTCCACCATCATTCTTCTGGACATCCATGATGATCAGGGTGGTTAGATCTTCACTGGTTTCGATGTGGAATCTGCCTTGCTGGTCCTGACTGGTAATTTTTCTTCCTTCACAGTACCATGTTATTTCAGGAGCGGGTTCACCCGAAAAGGCACAGGATAGTGTGAGAACTTTTCCTTCATCAATGCTGATGTCAGATGGTAGAGCTTCAATTTTGGGTGGTGCTCCTTCATAAAACAGGAAAACAAATACCAAGTTAGTCTGTTTTCACTAAGCCATGCAGCAGCTTTACTCTGAGGACTACTTCAGGATAGCTGAAGCACTAACTCTACCAATAATTGTAATGCTCACCTCTCAGACCTGATTTAAGCATTTTACTAGTTGAACTCTCCAGTTGAGCCATGCTAGATTTCCCCATAATACTGCTGGAGCTCATCTCTACAAAGGATTCTTTCATGGAGGACATGCTTTTGGCAGACATGCTTTCAAATTTCATTTCAGTCATGCTGCTACTGCTGAAACTGCTGAATGAAGCCTCTTGTTTAGAAGCCATTTGAAAGGACTGAGAAGAAAAACTTTCGTGCATGCTTGCGTCGGCACTGGTCTTCAATACTACCTCTTTCGGAGGTTCTTCAACTAGAGCTGAGGAGCATTGCAAACATAGAAGGAAAAAGCAACAACATCACATTAACGAACAAAGTCATGCAGTTCTGTATGGTTAATTTTACAAAAATGAAGACGGCATGCTTTGCTTGCAATGGAAAACTGCAGTGGAGTGTAGAATTGTTTACATTTGATTCAAGATGTCCAAATCACAAGCAATAATTTAGAAATTAAAAAATAAGCAATGGAACTTACCAGTATGTATGACTTCAAGGAAAAGCATACATACTTAAGAAAAAACAGGTCATCACACAGTGTTTCTTATTAGAACCATTACTAGGATTAGACACCGAGAAATTATGTGTGTTCAGTTCATATTTGTAGAAGCTGTGAAACATTTTAAAGTTCTTAAAAACATAGAATAGTAAAATCCGTATTTCACTGCGTTGTTCTGTAGCTATAAAGGGCAACAGGAAAGCTCAATCACTGCAGCTTTGCTTTAAACCCAAACACAGTCATACAAGCAAATCACAGCCACCCCTTGATGCTAGGAACTGGGATATGGTATATCAAATAAAATACTAAATCCAGTTCAGTTAAGTTGCCATAAAAATTTTTAACTGTGGAATGGCTTTATTTTATTGTAACAGATTTTTTTAGTAAATGAGGGAAGAGTAATTACCAGCACCAAGGTCTTAACATACTCATCTTAGAATGAATGCTCATAGCTTTCTCTTAACATGCACCTGTTGATGTAATAGAGCACCTCTGTGCTACTCTGTGGGTGTTAAAAAGATTTCTAATGCTGTTTTAGGGCTGTATATGTAATATACAAAAGAAATACGAATTTCTTAAAATACCTAAGTCAACGTTACCAGTGGCTTTTATTGTAAGTCATTATAGTAGACACACCACAGCAAAATGTTCTGATTATTCTGAATACAAGACCCGAAGAGCAAACTTACGGAGTACAGTCAAAGATGCTGTAGCAGAACACTGCCCATGGTAATTTTTTGCCTTGACTGTGTATTTTCCAGTGTCACTCACTGTTGCATTTCGAATTTCAAGAGAATATATATTTTTGGAGCGACTTACTCTGAGGTGTGATGAAACTGCAATCTAAGGAGGGGAAAAAAAATTGTTTCATTAAGATTGGTTTTATGAATAATTCCAATTTTTCAAGTAAATACAGTAAATTATTACTTACAGGTTGATTATTCTTTAGCCACTCAACTTCAGGAGAAGGATCTCCAGAAACTTCACAGGTGAACAACACGTCTTGTCCTTCATTGACATTCTGAGACTTGGGCTGCATGATGAATGCTGGTTCACTGGCACGCTCTTTAGAAAGGCTCACAATATACTGGCATTTAATAATGCCTTCACCAGTTCTACCCTCACAGGTGAGTATACCTTCATCCTTATTGGTGGCCTTTTTGATAGTTAGAGTGTGATCACTTCCAGAAACACCGTATCTGTAATCTTCTGAATTTCTCAGCTCCATTCCGTTCAGCACCCATTTTACTTCAGAGGCACCAGGAATGTTGGCTTTCAATGTCACCTTCTGCCCTTCAGACACTGTCATTTTAGTTGAAGAAGCTGTAATTTCTGCTTTCAATTGTTTGACATCTTCTGTAACAACGGACTTTTTAATGACTTCTTGAACTGCAGATTTCTCTTCAGTTGCCAGTACTGATTTCTTCTGGGTAGAAACTGTAAGCAAGTCCTCTTCTTTCTGAACTGTTTTATGAGATTCAGATACACCTCTTACCTGGGAATGGATATTTTTAAATACTTGGCCAGTAAACTGGAAATTAGTTTTTGAAACACCTCCTTCCCCAATAATTTCACAGGTGTATTCTCCTTTATCAGATTCCATGAGCTCATGGATTTTGAGCTCATAAGTACCATCTGCTGCGTAATGAAACTTGAAATGATGGTCTTCTTTCAGTTTTTTACCATCCTTATACCAAGCCACTTCTCTGACACTTAAAACATTGCTTTCAACTGCACAGGATAACTTTACCTTATCTCCAAGGGTTTCTGCTTTCAGATGCTGTTTTATCTTTGGTGGAGAAGCAGTTGGTAATTTTACTTTCTCTGTTGGTACCGTTTTGTCTGCAGGTGGTGACTTAGCTTTTGGGGGACTGCTGATGGGTTCAGGAGATTTCACTCGTTTAGGAGACTTAACTGGCTCTGGTGACTTCACACGAGGCTCAGGAGATTTGATCCTTGGAGGTGATGTAATTGCTTTTTCAGGAATTCTTGCTCTTTGAATAGTTAAAGTAAAATGTGCTTCCTGTCTTCCTTCAGAGTTTTCCACCACAACGGTGTAATTTCCTTCATCTGATGTCTGGACTGAAGAAATTTCAAAGGTAGACTTGTACTGTGTTCGTGTTACTTGGAAGCGCCTTGAAGAAACAATAGGTTGGCCTGCACGGAGCCATGTTATTGTTGGTGCTGGCTCACCATCAACATCACAGGAAAATCTGGCAGTCTCCCCTTCAGAAACTGTGATTGACCGTGGCTTTGTAAGGATTGTGGCTGGCAGAGTGCTTTTAAATGCTTTGTGTACAGTCCTTTCTTCCAACGATTTCTTTTCAGCTGCAGTGACTTTTTCTTCAGAAGCAGCATAGTGTTCATAGGATAAAAGTGATTCTCTTGTTGCTGACATTTCTGATTTGACCTCTCTTACTGAGGAACTTGCTTCTGTTTCAGATGCTTTCTTAAATGAGGAGATTGCGTATGCCTCTGTTTTTGTCAAGTCAGGTAAAATTGACCTCGGTACTTCTTCATCTCTCCTCTGGGAAGAGTATGTAGTGTAATCTCCTCCAGTAACATCTAGTGTTGCATAGTCAGAGCACTCCCCTTTGTAGTTTGTGCATACAGCTCGGTATGTTCCGCTGTCATCAATGTGGCAGTCGAGGATCTCCAGAGTTAATACACCACTTGTATTAGTAAAGTGTATCTTACTGCTCTCTTGGAGCTCAATGCCATTGTGGTACCACTTTACTTCAGCAGTTGGTTTTGACTGGACATTTAGAATGAACCTAGTATTGTGGCCACACGGTACCCTGTGTGAGCGCATTCTCAGGGTAATGCGAGGAGCATGGTCAAGGGTGAAAGGCTGCTGAGTCAGAACTTCATATTTCCTTTCCATGGTTTTTTGAGTTTTCAGAGCAGATTTCATAGACTCATATCTAGAAAATATATCAAATCTTGCCATCCTCTCAAACCGGGAGAGAGATCTTTCACTTGAAACTGGGCTAGGTGAGCGTGGTCGAGTTCTCTCTGGTGTTGGAGATCTTCTCTCACTTTCTTCAGGAGGCCGTGAGCGAGGTCGAATTAATTCAGATACAGGACGCATCAACTCAATGTAAGTTGGAGAAAGGGATCTTCTTCTCCTTAGTAATCTAGAGGGAGGTGAAAATTCCCTCTGAGCATATTGCACCATTTCTATTTCTTCTTCTTCTTCTGATGTGATCTCAGTTATTTCTCTTTCCCTCCTTCTCCTGAGTCTACTCTTTTCTTCCTCTGCCATATATTTGAGCTCACTTCTGTATTCAGAGAGTCGTTGATCAGCGCCAACAGGTCGGAGCAATTCTTCATCCTCCCTCTCAGCCATTATTCTTTGCTTTTGTTTAGGTTGTCTGTAGGCAGCCCTGTCATGGCGTTGACGAAGTTCTGCATAGCTTGCACTGGTCTCAGCTTTAGTTGGGATGTGATAGCTTGAATACCTCAGCTCTTTCTTTCTTTCTTCCTCTGAACTGACCTGTGCTGCTGCAGTAGAATACCGAAGGGCAGACAGTTCAAAGCGTGGGGGGCTTCTACTTGGTGGGGAAGCAGAAAAGCCTAACTCCAGCTCTTCCTCAAGGCGCAGCCTTTCCTCTTCAGTTCTCTTCATGGCTAAGTAGTCATCTATAGGCATGAGCAATTCCTCATCAGACAAGTCACCAAGTGATCGCCTTCTTGGTCTATAGAAATATTCATATTCTGGAGACGGGATACGGCGGCGTGCTGGTCTCACAATTTCAAGATCATCTTGTGTCAGCTTGGGTATGCGCCATTTAGGCTTGTATTGATCAGAAATACGTGGCAGTGGCATCACATAGAATTGCTCCCACCTGGAAAGACGTATGCGTTTCTGGCGTTTCTGAACAGTCCTCTCAAGTTTTCCTGGCATTTCATACTGGTCTCGCAGCCTCTTGTACCACTTCATGTCTGACAGAGGCACATAGTGTTTAATAGTCTGATCTTCCTCAAGATGCACATGTTTGCGAGGCTCTGGGATCTCATATGGCATACGAAGTCTTCTTTCCTCCTTCTCCTTCTTTTCTTCTTTCTGAATTTCATATTCACCTTTGACGGTCTTTGAGCTAACAGCTGGTTTATATAAGATAGCAGCTTCTCTGAGAGCCTCTTGTGCCGTTTGTGTCAGTGGAACAGCTTCAACCCCAGAAAGGATTTCTGCCATTCGTAAGGTCTTGTCAATTTGCCTTTGTACGTGCTTCTCCCGCTCTTCTTCTGTCTTGTACTCACGCTTGACATATTTCAAGCGTTCAACTTTTAGATAAGCCTGACAGCTTGTAGATCCAGCACTGTTTGTAGCAGTAACTCTGTAATAGCCACTGTCTTCTGGTAAAGTATCCCTGATATGCAAAGCATAATAATCTAAACCTTCATGAATTATATCAAAGTTGGGACCAAAGGATAGAGGTTGACCATCTTTCTCCCATGTCAACGTTGGTTTTGGCACACCAGATACCCTGATCTCAAAACTGACATTTTGGCCTTCTTGACATTCAGCATTTGCCAGCAGTCTTTTAAACATTGGCCTGAGTGTGGCATCTGCTGGAGGCGGATGCGGAATCACAGTCAGCTTAGCTTTGCAGCTGTCTTCACCATATTTATTGCGTGCCACAATACTGTATTCAGCATCATCCTCTTCAGTGACATTATTGATGACAAGTTGATAAAGACCCTTGTCTGATTCAAAAGTATACTTCCTATCATCATCCCCAGGTTTGATTTTTTGGCCTGATTTGTACCATGTTAAGCGAGGTTCTGGGTGAACTGTTATAGTTACTCCAAACCTGACATTTTCTCCGACGTATGCAGTGCGGTTATACAAAGGCAGAGTAAATTCTGGGGGATGCTCTAATAGTCTCATAGTATCAACCCGTCGTTTCACTTTTTTAACAGTTCTGCATCTGTAGTGCTCAGAGATTTCTCTAACACCTTTAACAAAAAGTTCTGCATAAGAGCTGTCTTCACCATAGTCATTTACTACCTTGCATCTGTAGGTACCATCATCTGATTTAGAAACATCTTTGACATATATGGTAGCCACACCATCTTCATATTTGATTTCATATTTGTCACTGCTTTCTAATTGCCTCATACCAAAGTACCATGTGACTTGTGTGGACTCATCGTAGTTTTCAATCGTACATACATATTTGGCATGCCCACCTTCCTCTACAACATTGTGTTTTATCTGCCCAGCAATAGGCCCAATGTCTATTGGGGCTACTTTAACTTTAGCCACTGTTATGCCTTTCTGGGATCTAATTGCCCCTCCACAGGAAATGCGGGCTACTGACACAACTGTGTTCCACTCCTTCTTTACTAGAGTTTGATAGTAACGCCTGTGCCTCAAGGTCTTAATGGTTTTAGTGCTGGTCTTTTCTGTCTGCTGTTTTAGCCACACATGATTAAGTGCTTCAGCAGCTGTCATCCGAGATTTTCTTTCCTTTACTAGTAGGCGATCGATGAAGTCCATGGCCTCGATGCTTATGTCTTTGAATGCTTCATCCTCAAAGCTGTATTCAGCATTTAGAATATGTTCAATAACTTGTTGGTTTGTTTCAGCAATGAAAGGATTAAGGCCACTGAGAAGTATGTATGTTAGAGCACCAACTGACCACATGTCAGTAGCTGTGCTGACTAAATCATGGTGATGTACTTCAGGCGCATAATATTCAGGAGAGGTGAACTGGAGTCTAAAGCTGTCTCCAGGCTTCAACTGTCTGGCTTGACCAAATTCAACAATTTTAATTACAGAGCTTCTTCTTGTGAAGTAAATAATATTGTCTGGTCTAATATCAAAATGTCCAATGCTGTGACGATGTAAAAATTCTAGTGCATCACAGACCTGGCGTACATAATTTACTATTTCTCTTTCATTAAGTTCAAATGAAGCTGTGCTGATTCTTTCAAATATGTCAACCCCAGAAATGAATTCAAAGATCATGACCAATTCTTCTAGGCTCTCAAATGATTCATGAAGGTACAGGATATTTTGGTGCCTAGCAAGGTTTAAGATGGAAATTTCTTTCTTTACCAAAACTTGGTCAGCACCCTTTACTTTGACAAACTTGGCCAGGTAAGTCTTTTTTGAAACTGCCTCAACACAGCGGTGTGCAATACCAAATTGCCCACGTCCAAGCTCTTCTGCAATCATATATTTGTCATAAAGTTCCTTTGTAGAATAGTGAGCTGCTTTAGTTGCTGTAACTTCTCTGGTTTCATCAACTTCTTCATCATAGTTCATTACTCTAGTCTTATCTTCCTTTGTTACAATTGGATCAGTGGGCTCAGAAGGCTGACTTTGGCCAAACTTGTTCTCTGCAATTACACGGAACTGGTAGGTGGTCTTGCCAAACAGGTTCACCACTGTGTATCGTGTATCACGAGCTTGTGCAACACGAATCCATCGCTCTGCTGTTGTAGCACGTTTCTCAATAATGTAGTTTATGATCCTGCTTCCACCATCGGTAGCTGGTTCACTCCAGGTTAAGTTGACTGAATCCCTTGAAACGTCTGTTACTTTCAGACCTCTTGGTGGATCAGGCACATCAGCCACATCTAATTCAACTGTTTTTTGATCGATTCCAAATCTGTTTTTGGCACAAACGATGTAAAACCCTGCATCTTTTCTGTCAACACCATTGGGGAAAACAAGAGATGTGAATGATCGTGTAACAATGACTTGGTAGTGTCCATTAGTATCGATGAGATCTTGTCCCTTCTGCCATGTGATCACAGGGGGAGGCTTGCCACTGAATGGAATCTTGATGCTCACCACTTCCCCTCGGAGGGCATGAACAGCTCCCATGCCTTCTAGGTTTTTGGGCAAATGAATCTTTGCAGGAACTGGAATAGAAAGAGGAAGAAAAAACACATGATCAAGAGCACATGAGAGGAGCATCAACAGTCTAAAAATTCAAAATTAAAACAAATTTATCAAGACCCTTCATTCACCTTCAACATCCAGAGAGGCAGTGCCAGACACAGATCCTCCTTGGTTGGTAGCTCTGACTTGATATACTGTGGCGTCATCATCTGTTACATTTGTGATGACCAGCTGGTAATATCCACCCTTGAATTCCTGTATCTTGATCTTTTCCCCATCTGGCATGATTTCTTTGCCCTGTCTGTACCACTTGACAATTGGCTTAGGATGTCCAGTGACTTTGCAGACAAACGTGGCATTAGCTTGGAATTTCACATTCAGATTCCTCAGCTCTTCCTTGAAATGTGGAGCTTTAATTGGTACATCAGATTTTGGAACGACTGGTTCGGAAACCTCACTCCACTCACTTTCACCACCAAGATTTTCACATTTTACACGGAACTCATATTCAAGACCTTCAATAAGGTCTTTCACAGAGTAGACTGTTTCACGAATTTCATCTGTTGTTACAGAAATCCACTTGTTTTGTTTTTTCTCACGCTTCTCAAGATAGTAAGTTCTAATCTTTGCACCGCCATCACTTGCAGGTGGCTTCCATGAGACAACGCAAGAATCCTTTGTGATAGCACTTACTACTGGCTGACCAGGTTGTCCTGGTTTTTCTGAAAAAAATAACAAAATTCAAAAACTGAAGTTAGCTTGCCTTACTAATTAATTACAGGGTGTGCTGGTTTTAGCTGGGGTGTAGTTAACTTTCTTTGCAATGGCTACTATGGGGCTGTGCTTTGGATTTGTGCTGAACACAGGTTGGACAATACAGAGATGTTTTTGCTGTTGCTGAGCAGAGCTTGCACAGAGCCAAGGCCTTTTCTCCTTTTTGTACTGACTGAGTGGTGAATAGGCTGGGGGTGCATGGGAGGCTGGGAGGAGACACAGCCAGGACAGGTGACCCCAACTGACCAGAGCAATATTCCAGATCATCTGACACCATGCTCAGTGTATAGAATGGGGCAAGGAGGGGTCATTTGGAGTGATGGCATTTGTCTCCCCAGGCCACTGTTACATGTGATGGGGCCCTGCTCTCCTGGAGATGGCTGAACAGCTGCCTACCCATGGGAAGCAGTGAATGCATTCCTTGTTTTGCTTTGCTGGTGCACACAGCTTTTGCTTTTCCTATTAAACTCTCTTTATCTCAACCCAAGAGTTTTCCAGCATTTACCCTTCTGATTCTCTCCCTGATCCCACTGAGGGGGAGTGAGCAAATGGCTGTGTGGGTCTTGGATGGTGGCTGGGGTTAAACGAAAACATGGGGGATACAGACATTGATATTTTGGCCTCCACTTACCAAATGGAGGCTTTATAAAAACTACTGATGAGACCTCCAGTGCTTCACTAATGCCGTACATATTCTGAGCAGAAACACGGAAATAATAGCCTGCGTTTTCAGTTAGGTTAACAATTCTACAGGTTGTGCCTGAAATACTTGAAGATACAAGTTGCCATTCTGCTCCTTCCTTGGCTTCACGTTTCTCTATGATGTAATTGGTTATCATAACACCTCCATCATCCTCTGGTGGCTTCCAGCTTATCACCACAGAATTCTTCAGTATAGACTCTATAACAATTGGTCCTGCTGGTTTATCTGGTTTATCTGTACAAGAAAAAGCACAAAATTTTTATTTCTTTTTCCATTCAATATTTGAGAAAATATTTCACAAAAATACTGAAGATATAATTAATTACCTTGTATTTCCACATTAAGTACAGTGTCAACTGTTCCAAATGTGTTACTGAGTTGTACTTTGTACTTCCCAGCATGAGTCTTGTGCTGGACATTCTTAATAGCGAGATGAGTGTACTGTTCTGTGTTCTCAATAGTAATTGTTTCTGATCCTCTCAGAGGTTTGTTGCCATGGAACCAAGTTATTGCTGGTACTGGCCGGCCAATATACACAACGTGAAGGCGGAGGGTGCCACCTGCAGCTGCGTAGTATTTCTCTTTCAATGGGAAGCCAGGATGGAACTGAGGAGGAGCCTGCAATAATAGCTTGCCACTAGTTTCAATTTCCCCGACATCATTGGTAGCCATACAAGTGTAGAGACCTTCATCCTCCTGTTCATCTGTCATTACTGTCAGTGTATGATTGCGTCCATCAGATGACATTTTGTATTTTCTGCTTTGTACCAGCTCTTTGCCGAAGCGGTACCATTTAATATCAGGCAAAGGTCTCCCAACAATCTGGCATGTCAGCTGAGCTGCCTCACCCAGTTTAGTTGTAACATCCTGCATTTCTTTTTTAATGGCAGGTGCTTCTCCAGCTACGACAAAGAAAAATAAGAAAATAATGATGATTACTATGAAATTTTCCTCTATTACTGTATTACTGGAAATTAACTTTCATTTATAATTGTTCTTCTTATACTCAAAAGACTGTCCTTTGGGACAGTCATGTTAGCAAATACCATGTAAAATAAATAGGCAGCATGTTCAATGCAGCACCATGACACAGCAAATCACAACAATATCACAGCACATGTGACAATATATTTTTGCTTACATGTTAATTTAGTTTTCACTGCCATAGCAGTCCTTCGAGGTCTGCTGAGCCCGGTCTCATTTTCTGCAAAAACACGGAACTCGTATTCTGTGGCCTCTAGTAAACCTCCTACTGTGAATTGCCTGTCCTTGATGCGTTCCTTATTGCACTTTTTCCATGTGCTTTCTCCAGACTGGCGATATTCAACCCAATAGCCAAGGATCTCTTTGCCACCATCACTTTCAGGTCGTTCCCATTCTAATGTAATGCTGTCCTTAAATATAGAAGTTATCTCGATTTCTCCAGGTTGACTTGGTTTGTCTGAAAATTGAAATAGATATAGAAAATCAATTTTCCTCTAAATGTCATTAAGTTGCTCTTCAGAAGATCTGTTAATGCAGATATTTTCTTACCGAATGGATCCTTGCATACAACTGGTTCAGAAGCAGGACTTGCTTCACTTTCACCAATGTCATTTTGAGCAATGACACGGAATTGATATTCAGCATCTGGAACAAGTCCTGTGACTGTGTACATTGTAGTGGTAATCTGTGTCTTATTATGCCGGACCCATTTTTCTGTAGATGTCTCTTTACGTTCAATATAGTAGCCAGTTACACGAGAACCACCATCATCTTTAGGTCTGGACCAGGACAAGTTGACAGAACTCTTTGTAACATCAAGCACTTCAGGTGGGTTGTTTGGAGGCTCTGGTGCATCTGTTAATAATTATGAAAATAAAAATAATAGAAATAACAGTGACATAGCATTAAAATTTCTGCATATATTATTTCACTTTTATATCATAATGTAGTAACTTTTTTTTAAAATCTTAACAAAAACTTACTTAGAGGTGTCTTTGGTACTGCTGGTTCTTCAGATTTGAGAGATTTGCTAATACCAAAATGGTTTTCAGCAGAAACACGGAAGTGATATTCCACATTTTCTTTGAGCCCTTTCACCACTAGTGATGTCCCTTTCACTCTAGAGTCAACAGTGTACCAGGCAGTCTTCGGTACTTCTCTTCTCTCAACGATATAACCCAGGATATCTGCACCACCGTCATCTGTAGGAGGTCTCCAGCTTACTCTGACAGAACGAGCTTGTATATCGTCATACTCAAGCGGTCCTTCTGGTGGATTTGGAATGCCAATCACTCTGACTTTAATATACACAGCTTTCTTGCCGCATTTGTTTTCAAGCACTAAATCATAGGTGCCTGAATCTTCTCTTTCTGCATCTTTGATCACAAGTTCTGTGTGAGTCTCAGAAGTTGCAATCATGGCCCTCTTGCTGATGTCCTGTCCTTCTTTTGTCCATTTGCATACTGGGATGGGCTTACCCTTAATGGGTATTGTAAGCCTGATTACTCCTCCTTGTCTCACCATGAGACCTTCTTGGTATTTTTCTTCAAGTTCATAGTCAGGATATTCTGTAAACAAAATTAACATGTCATGCTATGTCCTTCTACAGATGATATCATACCTTCTTTAGGCAAACATTTTTTTAGGACAGCTTTCAAGAAGAGCTAAGACTTGAAATGTCTTACCAAGCATTTCTGTTATTTTGACTGTTCCTGGCACTTCGGCAGGTTCTCCTGGCCCACCAGCATTACAGGCTAGCACACGGAATCTGTACTCTGCACCCTGGGGAAGATGTGTCAAGGTGTATTCACGAATCTTGGTTGGTGTAGTATTGCATTTGGTCCATTCAAATTGATCAACCTTCTGCATCTCAATTAAGTAGCCAGTAACTTTAGAACCACCTTCATCTTCTGGTGGACTCCAAGCCAGGGAGACTGATGTTCTTGTAGTATCAGTGACTCTTGGATTCTGTGGTTTACTTGGAGGAGCTGGAAGAGAAGATCAGATAGGAAGGTGGTTTTATGAGTATTTGAATAATGAAAGAAATGCTAACTTGCAATTCACAATCTGTAGTAAGTCTATAGTGAATTTATACAGGAAAACTTAGAATGAAAGATTTTTACCAATATTTTCTTCATTTTCTCCAGCCAGAATCTCATTTGTTAATACATCCAGATAAATTTCCAATTAGAAAAAAAGAGTAGATTTTAGTAGTGTCATTCCCTTCTACCATAGTGTGTTTAATCTATGTAGGAAATTACTTACCAATTGGATCTCTGGCAACAGCAGACTTGGAAGGACGGCTGGGTTTCCCAGTGCCTCTGGCATTGATTGCTGTGACTCGGTGTTCATATTCTAATCCTTCGACCAACCCAGTGGAACGGTAACGAGTCATGGTGACTGGAACTTTATTTACACGGATCCATCTATCTGCTCTAACTTCTTTGCGTTCCACAATATAACCAGTAATCTGTGAGTCACCATCATCTTCCGGAGGATACCAAGTCAATGTCATGCCATCCCGAGAGATATCAAACACTTCTGGAGTACCAGGAGGACCAGGAATACCTGCAAAAACATGACATGGAATTAGTGAAGAAAGCATCAAATGACTTTACACATTAGTAATATCTGACATATTGTGAATAAAAATGTATTACTGGTGTCCTATCAAAGTGTTTTTATTAGAAGGTATCCAAGTACTTTACAAATCAGGGCAGTGAAAAACTTCTGGTTTTGTAATGGGGTAAAGCAACTATTCAAGACTAATCGTAGACCTGAGGAGAAAATCGAAGTTTACCATCTGCATTCTGTGCAGTACATCTATAATACCAATACAGATTTATGGATGGCCTTTTTCTTTGGAAAATAACAAGATTGCTGTGCATCATAATGTACAGTTTTATCTGGCAAAAGGAAGTAACAACATCTAGAATATGTGTGGATATATAAATCCATTTAAAGATATATTTTTAATTTTAAATGTAGAGAATGAACAAAAATTCAGACTTACGGATTCTGCTCTTGCATTCTATAATTTCAGACTGCAGGTAAGATCCGATTCCAAAGCGGTTTGTAGCAGCTACACGGAACACGTATTCTGCACCTTCAACAAGTCTGGTGAACTTAAACGTTGTCCTGGTTACTGATTCTGAAACAGGCAGCCATCCAGGCCGGTGAGCATCACGCTGTTCTACCACATACCCACTAAGGGCAGCTCCACCATCCAGCTCAGGTGGCTCCCAGGAGATGATTACATAATTTGCATCAACTTCATCAATTCTGATAGGTCCAACAGGTGGTCCAGGCTTGTCTAGGGGAAAAAAGAAACAAACAACTTACAAAACAGGTGGTAAAAAGGAATCATATTTCTCACGTAAAAGTTGAAATGGAGAAAGATCATGGACAGTTATTTCCATGAATTCTTACCAAGGATTATAACCTTTACTGTATCAGTAACTGTTCCACTTGTGTTCTTCAGTTCAAGTGTATAGTCCCCAGTGTCATGTATGGTGGTCTCACGCACAGTTAATTTAGCCATTTTGGCAGCAGTCTCCATTTTGATGCGATCTGATTCTTTTAGTTTAGAACCAGAAACAAACCAAGATGCAGTTGGAGGTGGTCGTCCTTCAATTGGAATGGTTAATTCAATGGGCTTGCCAGCAGGTACATGGATTGTCTTCTGAGGTATTCCAGACAAGTCAATTGTTGGTAGAACTAAAAAAAGCAAATAATTTATATTTTTAATACCTGTTTAAATAGTACATTCATTTGGTGTAAACTCGACCCTATTGTTTTCAACAGCAGACACCTACCTTTTCGGTCCTGAACTGTCACTGCTGTGACAACCTCTCGTGGCTCTGACACGCCCTTCTGATTCTGTGCTCTGACCCTGAACAAGTACTGTTCACCTTCATTGAGAGAAATAATGGTATGTTCGTAGACAGTAGGCTTCAATGTCACGACCTTCAACCATCTTTCTGTCCCAGCTTTGCTGGCCTCAATAACATAGCCAGTCAATCTGCTGCCACCATCATGCAGTGGTTTCTCCCAAGCAAGTGTAACAGTGGATTTAGTGGTGTCAATCACTTCGAGTTTTTGTGGTACCATGGGAACATCAGACACCAGAACTGCATCAGATGTTTCACAGCCTTCACCAATGCCGTAAATATTTTCTGGTAGTACTCTGAAATAATACAAAGCTCCTTCTAGAAGTCCAGAAACTCTATAAAATGTCTTGCTGCATTTGGTAGTGACAGTCTTGTAAGCTCTCATGGAAGCTTCACGTTTCTCAATTATGTAATTGTTGACTGGAGCTCCACCATCAATGACTGGAATTTCCCAAGTAAGTGTTACGGAATCTTTTGACACTTCCTTAACTCTCACTGCAGGTGGTGGACCAGGTGTATCTAAAACAAACAGACAAGCAAACATTTATTTTCCCCTTTTGGATCCTTTCATTTTACAGTCAATGACTACTTCTGCATAAAACAAAAATGCTGGGATTTGATTTATAAACTAGCACAGCTCTAGAAATTATGTCTTTTCCTTTAGATTAGATTGTTTCTCTGACTTCTCAAACATTCTCATGTTATTTAAAATGCAAACTTTCTTTGGAAATGAATGACGCTTATTTCTGAGCAATGAGCATGCAGAGTGGTGTAACTCCCACATACAATTGTAGCAGTACTTACCATACACTTTCACAGAAATAGTTGCAGATTTTTTTCCTGATTGATTTTCAGCCTCAATGATGTATTTTCCAGCATCATATCGATTAACTTTATCCACAATGAGTAGGGTGTAGCTGTCTGTAGTATCAATAATACCTCGACTTACAAGGTCAACACCCTGCTTGCTCCATGTTATGACAGGAGTAGGTCTGCCAGACACAGAGACCATTAGGCGCAGGGAACCACCAGCTCTGACTGTAACTGTCTTCTTCAGATCATCAGCAAGCTCAAGTTCAGGTATTTCTGATGAAGGGCATAAGAAACATGGAATTAGTTAATCTTATAGAAGTTCTAAAGGAAAATATAACTTCCTTAAAATATACATAAAATTTTCAAGTTACCTATTCTTTCCACAGGTTCTATTTCTGCTGATGATTCACTAAATTCACTCATGCCATTCACATTTGTTGCAGCAACTCTGAATTGGTATTTCTGGTTTGTTTTAAGACCAGTCACGGTGAACTCAGCATTCCTCAGAGTGGCAGTTGTATGTGGTCGATACCACTGTTCACTACCTTCTTCTTTCATTTCAAGCACATAGCCTAAGAGGTCAGCACCACCATCATATGTGGGTTTTGACCATGCTAAACTTATGCTGTGCTTTGTAGTATCCACAACTCTTGGAACGGAAGGTGGTGCAGGAGTATCTTTGAAAAAGAAGAAAATGCATTTTACATAGGTGCGGAAAACACTTTACAGTCAAAATCAATTTCCAGAAAGTTTATCCTGGGAAATGCATTTAAGATGATCTATAACTGTTTTTTTAGTTATTCCAATACTAGCTAGTTCAGTGAGTTTATATGTGGCTATGTGTTCCTTAGTTGAAGTGTCAATGTGAATTTATGCTCCATTATTATAAATCAATATTAGAAGATGTTTTAAATATCGTAACTTACATGATGGTTCTTTACATAACATGTATTGTGAAGCTTCACTAGGTTCACTATTTCCAGCAGCATTCACTGCAGTGACACGGAATTGGTACTGGCATCCTTCCATGAGACCAGTGACTTTCAGTCTGGTATCATAAATGGTGTAATCTCTATTCACTCGTGTCCAGCGCAGACTTTTCCTTTCACGTTTGTCCACAAGATAGTCCTTAATCTCACTGCCACCATCCGACTCGGGTTTCGACCACTGAATAATGACATGTTCCTTGCCAACAGCCACTTCTTCAGGAGTACCAGGCTGTGTTGGAATAGCTATTATTTTAAAAGGGGGGAAAAAATATTTTGTAATATATTATTTATCCATGAGAATTATTCCACAAATTCTGATGCAGAATGGAAGGTAGTAACACTCACTGAAAGCATTCCTGGCAATCACAGGCTCTGTTTCAAGTGGAACACCTGCTCCATATTTGTTGACAGCTCTCACACGGAAGATGTATTCATTATTTTTAATAAGTTTGGTTACCACAGTTGATAAAGTCTGGCATTCAGCCTCAACAATAACCCAGTGAAGTCTGCTGGTTTCACGCCTTTCTACGATATAGTGAGTGATTTCTGCACCTCCATCTTCCTCAGGAATGTTCCATGCCAGAGTACATTTCTCTTCTGTTACTCTGCTAACTGTGATTTTGCCTGCACATGGACCTGGTGAATCTGTGTAGGAATCAAAGTATTGTTATTAGTGGCTACGGAAAACTATCTCATCCTTATTTAAAAGAATGTGGGGTTTTTTTAGTATACTAAGTATTAATACTGATCACAGCATACATACCAAGCACTTTGACAAGAACAGAAATTTGTTTCATCCCACTGGCATTTTTAACTGTTAGGGTATATTTTCCACTATCGCTTCTGTCACAGAACTTGATAATTGCAATAGCTCGTTTGCTGGTATATTGCAGAGATATCTTTTCACATAGGTCCAGTTCCCTGTCACCTTTGGACCAGAAGACTTTTGGTTCTGGTTTTCCACCAATGGCTGCATCGAGAACAAGATCTGATCCAGCCCTAATGCTCAAAACTTCTCCCTGCAGTCTGGCATCCAGTTCAGCCTTTGGTGGTGCTGAAAAAAGAGATTTGAAAAAAAATTTACACAGCAGTACTAAAAATAGAACATGTTTTTAATTGTTACAAGGAAATATTCCTTACTGTATTCATCTTTGCAAATGACAGCACCAGTTGATTCGGATCCTTTGCTAATCACACCAGCAGCATTCTTTGCTAGTACACGGAATTCATAAGCTTCATCTTCACTAAGAGCTGTCACAGTAAAAAAGTTTTCTGAGACAATGGTATAATTGCATTTCAGCCAACGTCCATCACCAGATTCGTTATATGGTTTGCGCTCAACAATATATCCGATAATTTTGCTTCCACCATCATAAAGTGGAGGTGACCAGCTCAGTGACACAGAAGATCTGGTGACATCTGTTACTTCTGGCCTTCCTGGCGGATCTGGAGGAACACAGCAGAAAAAAATGAGAAATGCAATTCTGTTTTAGCTTAACTAACAATATAACTCTAAAAGTAATACTTACCAACTGGATTTTGAGCCACTACAGGTCTGGAAGCTTCACTAGCTTTGCTAACACCTGCAGCATTTAGAGCATAGGTTCTGAACTGATATTCTAGGCCTTCCACCAACCCTGTGACTTTGTAGTTGCAGTCACAGCATGGTACTTTGTTCTCCTTCACCCAAAGGATGGTGTTGCGCTCTTTCTTTTCCACCCAATATCCAATGACTTTGCTGCCACCATCATGATAGGGCTCCTCCCAGCGAATGGCCATGGCACTTGCAGACACAGAATAGACTTCTGGCCTTGAAGGTGGACTTGGTGGGACTAAACATGAAAAAGATGGGGAGGAAAATGTTAATAATTATAAATATCTCAGTCAGAGGAAAAAACCCCAAATTCTGAGAAGTGTTTCACTTACCAAATGGATGCTCAGCAACTACTGTTTTAGATTCAACTGGCTTGCTGACACCAAATCTATTTTCTGAGCTTACTCGGAAACTGTATTCTTGATATTTTGTGAGATGACTGACTTTGATCTGTGTGCGTTTCACACTGGAATTTACCAGCTGCCATGCTGTTGTGCCAGATTCACGTTTCTCTACGATGTAGTTTGTAATGTCACTGCCACCATCATCTTCAGGTTCTTTCCAGGTCAACACACAGGACTCAGCAGATACAGATGATATTTCAATTGGCCCAGTGACAGGACCTGGCCTTCCTATGACTACCACTGTGACAGTAAATGTTTTCACACCAGCAGTGTTCTCAAGGGTAAGGTAGTATTTACCAGAGTCACCTCTCATACTGTCTTTTACAGTCAGTGTGGTTCGGTCTTTAGTTGTCTTGATGGTCACTCTTTCAGTTTCCTTCAGCCTCATCTCCTCAAGTTTCCATGTCACCTTTGGAGCTGGGCGCCCACTGATTGGTATATCAATAGTAAAGGTACTTCCAGCTTTGCATGTTATAAGCTGTCTGCTTATGTCACTGAGATCTGCTGTTGGCTCAATCTGTGGCTCCTTAACAATGACAGAAGAGAAAGCTTCTCTTGGCTCACTGTAGCCAGCATCATTCTTCGCCTTGACCCGGAACTCATATTCTGTGTTCTCCACAAGGCCTTCAACAGTGAAAGTAAGTTGCTTGGTATATCCAGCTCCAGTCCAGGTGTCAGATCCTTTTTGTTTCATTTCAAGAAGGTATCCAGTAATACGGCTACCACCATCATGATCAGGTTTAAGCCAAGCTAAAACTACAGAAGATTTGGTTGTATCAACAATATCTAATCTCTTAGGTGGAGCAGGTTCTTCTGTGGCTACAACTGGTTCTGTTAATTCACAGGGTTCACCTACACCATATTCATTTTCTGCTGATACTCTGTAGTAATAGGGCATACCTTCTGCTAGATCCGTGACCTTAAAGATTTGTCGAGTGCATTTTGAACTCACTACTTGCCAGCTACGACGACTTGCTTCACGTTTTTCTACCACATAGTGGTGGATACGAGAACCTCCATCCAGAACAGGAGCATCCCACATTAAAGTAATAGATGTTCGAGTCACATCTTTAAATGTAATAGGACCTGGTGGACCAGGTGTGTCCAAAACCTTGACGGTAAATGTAATAGACTTGCTTCCACTGTTGTTTTCCACAGTAAAGACATACTTGCCAGCATCATTTCTATTGCAGTCCTCCACAGTCAATGTGCTGAATGAATCAGTTGTTTGGATGTCAGCACGCAAAGTAAGATTAGCATCTGCTTTGGACCACACTGCAGTAGGAACAGGCCTTCCAGAGAAGGCAATAAATAGACGAATGCTTGCACCTGCTCTGACAATATGAGTCTGCTTGAAGTTTGCATCAATATCAATTTCAGGTGCACAAAGCCTGTCCACGGTTTGGACTGAAGCAGCAACTTCACAACTTTCTCCTCTACCTGCACCATTGACAGCACTAACTCTAAATTTGTAGTGTTCTCCTGGCTCCAAGTCAACAACGGTATATTTAGTAGCAATAACAGTCTCTGCATTGACTTTCTGCCATGCCTCGAGATCAGCTTTGCACATCTCAATGATGTACCCGATTATTTCCATGCCTCCATCAAAAACTGGCTTTGTCCACTCTAAGCTTACGCTAGTCTTTGATGTATCTGTCACCTTTACAACATTAGGAGCACTTGGTGGGCTGACTGGCTCTCTGCATTTAATCAGCCTTGAAACGTCACTTGCAGGTCCAACTCCTGCAGCGTTTTCAGCCATGACATGGAACTCATACTCATTGCCTTCAATAAGGCCAGTTACTCGGTATCTGTTCTCAGTAATGGGCCTCTTACTGGATACTTTAACCCAGCGCATGCTCTTCTTTTCTCTCCTTTCAAGAATGTACTCATTTATCTCGCTTCCACCATCTGACTCTGGTCTTGCCCATGTGAGTGTGATACTGTCTCCTGTCACATTTGTTGGCTCTGGAGTTCCTGGTGCATCAGGGAGAGCTAAAAAAAGAGAAAAGGGTCATTAGAAAAACAAGATGGTAACTCCATAGATATTTGTGCAGAATGAGGTGGAAACTTACTGTAAGGTATTTGTGCGATAACTGGATCAGACTCCAATGGTCTGCCGACTCCAAATTTGTTCACTGCAGAGACACGGAACTGATACTCGTTGCCCTTAATTAGTTTAAGTGCCGTATAGCTGCAAGCTTCACATTTGTCTTCAACTAATGCCCAAGCAATCCTGCTGGTTTCACGTTTTTCAATTATGTAGTGAGAAATAGAAGCACAACCATCATTAGCTGGAGGCTCCCACCATAATGTAACTTTTTCTCCAGTTATGTTTGTGAATCGTATTGGTCCACCAACTTTTCCTGGTGCGTCTGCAATTTTAAAGGTTCATAGTTAGAGTTTGCTGACACTTAGAATAAAATACTGTATTTGAAAAAACATGCTGAAAGTGCCTGGTGCAGTACCTTGTACTCTGATGGTAATGTCTTCTCGTTTAGTGCCTGATGCATTTTTGGCTTCTACTGTGTACACTCCACGATGTTCCCGGATAGCGTCTCTAATGAAGATCATGCTATATCCAAGAGCTGTAGTTATTTCTATATTCATTAGTTTATCAATCTCTTTACCATCCTTAAACCATGTCACTTTAGGTACTGGACGTCCTCTGATTAGAGCTTTAAGTCTTATGCTCTCTCCAGCTTTAACAGTAAGGCCTTCAAAGTGCTCAGCACCAAATTCAATTGTTGGAGCAACTAAAAAAGGAAAACAGAAATCAATTTCCATATAGCTAAGTATTTTTTCTCATACTTTTCTAAATGTAATAATCAAAAAAGTTTGTGATATATAGAATTTTTTCACTTACAAAATGGCATTCCCTAAATAGCAGTTATTATATGAATGATAAACTTATTTTTCCTGTAAGCACCCATAAGTGCATCATATTAATAACAAGTGAAATGCACTGTTAAAATGTGGTGTTAGCTACTCGAGGCACATTTTAATTTTGAAATTATTCAGTGCATTAGAATAGTACAGTCCATGTGTCTTTTCAACTTTGCTGCTGCTGCTGCTTATTCAAGAGAAATGTAGATTACCATGCTTTTCAACAATTGATTATGTATGTCTGTTAGATTTGGGTTTTTAATTTAGATCTTCCCACCTTGAAGTACAAATACGAATGTTCTGAATTGACTGGGAGGACCTCAGTCAGGAATTCTTTGCCCCTTGGATTCCCACTTCCCATCAGTACAGTCAGAAACTCCATCTGGCTTCAACACCCAAATGCAAGCATATTAAGAAATAATTCTTACCATTTTCATCTCTGGTCATGATATAGCCTGAAGACTGTGAAGGTGGGCTGATTGTACCAACAGCATTTCTTGCAAGCACTCTGAATTCGTATCGGTCACCTGGGCTGAGTCCTGTGACTGTATACTGGCATTCACTGACATCAGTAAAGTTACACCTGAGCCAACGGTCTGTAGGTCCTTGCCGTTTCTCAATGCTGTAAGCCACAATCTTACTGCCTCCATCACGCAGTGGGGGGTTCCATTTCAGGGTGATGGTTTCCCTGGTGACATCAATGTAATCAGGAGTACCAGGTGGGTCTGAAAGGAAAATAATGAAGATTTATTTTTATTACTGCTCACCATAATCCACAAGAACAGAATTTTCTTGGAAGAGTGATTAATCATTCACTTACCCACTGGAGAGACCGCCAAAGTAAATTTGCTTGGCTCACTAGCTCGGCTTAGACCTGCAGCATTTTCAGCATATACTTGGAACTGGTAATCCAGGCCCTCAAGCAGTCCAGTAATCCTGTATTCTCTGTTAGATATTAGTGCAACGTTAACCTTCTGCCACAAAATACTGTTTCTTTCCTTCTTTTCAACGTGGTATCCAATAATCTCTGAACCACCATCATAAACAGGAGCATCCCAAGAAATGCTCATTCCATCAGCAGTGACATTGTATACAACAGGCTTTCCTGGGGGACCTGGTGGTCTAAACTGGTGCTTTGCTACAACATCAGCTGAGACAAGAGGTGGGCTCACTCCATATCTGTTTTCTGCACGAACTCTAAACTGATATTCAGTATCTTTAACAAGGTTTGGTACTTTGAAGGTTGTTCTTGCAGCACTTGAACACACCAGCTTCCAGTTCATTTGTGAGGTTTCTCTCTTCTCAATGCTGTAGCCAGTAATTTCTCCTCCCCCATCATCATCAGGAGCTTCCCATGACAAAACTACACTGTCTGCTTTGATTTCATCTACTCTTAGAGGTGCTTTTGGCCTAGATGGAGGACCAAGAGTGATTACAGTGATTGTGAATGACTTTCTGCAGACTACATTATCAAGAATTAAAGTGTATTTGCCACCATGCTCCTTTTTCACATTCTTGATACTTAAGCTTATTTTGTTTTCAGTTTTCTTGAAACGAAGATGTTCTGTTTCTTTAAGAGGGAGGTTGTCCTTGAGCCAGCTCATTGATGGATTAGGTTTACCTTTATAGGGCAATTCAGCATGCAAGTTATGTCCAATTTTTACTGCAATCTGAGCTCCAGGAATATCAGAAAGGTCAGCCTCAGGTGTTATTATAAGTTCTTTCACTGTAATGGGTCCAACAGTAACAGAGTCACTCATGCCTTTTTCATTTTTAGCAAAGACTCTGAATTCCATGACAGAAAGCTCTTTAAGTTTGTCAGCTACAAATTCACAGCTCTTGCTTGTGCCTGCATATGTCCATTCTTTCTCTTCCTGAAGTTTCTTTTCAATAACATAGTCTGATATAATGCTACCACCATCATAGTCAGGTTTGCTCCACTGCAATTTGACAGAATTCTTTGTAGAGTCTTTCATGGCTAGGTCTTTTACAGGTCCAGGTACATCTGCAGCTTTCACTGGTTCAGATGTCTCACAAGGTTCACCCAGTCCAATTTCATTTTCAGCAAGAACACGGAAAAAGAATGAAGTCTTTTCTGACAGGTTAGTCAGTTTAAAGGTGGTATGAGAACACTTTGTTGTAACAGTTGACCAAGCCCTCTTTGTAGCATCTCTTTTTTCAACAACATAATTCGTTATTTCAGAGCCACCATTGATGAGAGGTGGCTCCCATACCAGCGTAACTGTGCCACGAGAAACATGCTTAAGCTGCAGTTTCTGGCATGCAGAAGGTGTGTCAAGTACTTTTACATTCACAAATGATGATTTTGCTTCTCCAACTCCATTTTCAATTGTAAGAACATATTTTCCAGTATCATTTCGTGTAACTTGAGGAATAATAAGTAGTGTAGATGATTCTGTGTTCTGGATGGTGTATCTTTCATCAGCCCCAAGATTCTTGTCACCCTTTCTCCATGTGACTGTTGGAGGAGGTCTTCCCTTGAATGGGATCATTATTTGCACATCTTCACCTGCTTTAGCAACAATAGATGTCCGGAGAGCAACATCCAGATCAATCTCTGGTGCCACTGTGGAAATAAATAAAAATTAATAATGCATTCTTGGAATGAAAAATAAAACATGGTTTGAAAAAAACCACCCAGAAAAATGATAAATGACAAAAAAATAAAGTACCAAGAATATCTTTAGCTTGAACAGGTTCCATAATTTCAATAGGCTCTCCTTGTCCAGCACAATTCATAGCAGATACACGGAAATAATAATTAACACTTGGCTGAAGGTGGGATACAACATACTCCGTTGTTCTCACTTCTCCCTTAGTACTGACTACAGTCCATTCTTGCTCTTCACCTTCCCTCTTCTCCACCACATAGTGGGTAATTGGACTTCCTCCATCATAGGCAGGTTTAATCCAGGCAAGGGTAACAGATGTCTTGGTTGTATCCACAACTTTCAGCTTTGTTGGTGAGCCTGGCTTATCTGTAAATAATAGTTTACGGGGACAAAAAAACACTAGTCAGAATCCAATTAATTGTAGAGGAAGAAAATCCGCCCTCAGTTACATCGGTACAATCCCACCCAAACTGCTCATTTTCCACTGATTTCCAACCAACTGGAAATACTGCACATTGAATCTTACCAACAGGATCTGCAGCTTTGTAGAAGTCAGAAGCCTCAGAGAACGGACCTTGTCCAGCTGCATTGACAGCACAAACTCGGAAATGATATTCACTGTTTTCAGTCAGACCCGTTACTTTCTGTCTGGTGTCCCGAATGGTTTCTTTAGAGACCTTGAACCAACTCAGACTCTTCTTGTCACGTTTTTCAAGATAATATCCTGATATTTCACTGCCTCCATCAACAGTGGGCCTATCCCAGACAACGGTCATAGAATTCTTGGTTATCTTTGTGACTTCTGGTACACTAGGTGGTCCAGGTGCAACTGTGTAAAAAATTATGTGCCAGTAGATCAGTACTACTTACAAATAATACACAAGACAGTTCAGTTGCATAAGTTATTTTATAGAACTTGTTTCTTACCAAATGAATTTTTGGCTATAACTGGTTCAGATTCCAGTGGATCACCAATTCCAAACTTGTTCACTCCACGGACACGGAACAGATATTCATTTCCTTTGATGAGTTTTGTTGTAGTTATGATACATCCCTCCAGTTTTTCAGAAATTAAAGACCATACAACCCGACTTGTTTCCCGCTTTTCAACAACATAGTGTGTTATGGGCGCACCACCATCATCTGCTGGTGGGTCCCACATTATTGTGATCTTTTCAGCAGTGACTGTCTTAAACTGTATAGGTCCACCGGGGGGTCCTGGCTTGTCTGTGGAAGGCAGAAAAAAGACGATGTTAAGTATTCATAATGGAATTATTGTTTAGTAGTAAAATACAGTCTCATCTCAAGACATACCGAGTATCTGTACTCTAACATGGGCTGATGCTGAGCCCATGGCATTCTTCAGTTTTAATTCATAGGTGCCACTGTCGAGTCGATTTGCATCCTTGATGAGTATAGAAGCAAACTCTGTTGTGTTTTCAAAAGACACTAGTGCACTGGTTAGTACCTCGTTGCCATTTTTGAACCATTCAATTGTGGGTATAGGCTTGCCTGAGATGCCTAGTTTTAGCTTAACTGCAGTTCCTGCTTTGTATTTCACCACTTCTGTATATTCTGGTGGCACATCGATTTCAGGTGCACCTTAACAAAAAATAAAAATAAGTTAATAACATGTTTCTTGTAGCCTTGTACTTAATAAAATCCCCAAATAATACTACTTGATTTAATATAATAGTTAAAGGTATTTGATAAATACAGATCAAAGGAAAGACAGCATGTATAACTCACATCCTAAACCTAGAGTAAGTTAGAACTAATCCTGTGAAAAAAGACAATCACATGTATAAATACAACCACTTGGTCCATGGGCAGACTTCTATTGCTCAGAGAATAAAGATACCAGAAGACTTTAAAAATGCAGATACAGCCAAAGATATTCCTTACAATCACACCCAAATGCTCACAGTCATTCATGCTTCTTGAAGCAATCACTGTAAACTAGCCTTCCATATTTAAAAGACCATGGATCTACAAAACAGTATGGCCTTTAATTCTCCTAGTACCCCAAAATGATACCATTATATAATTACAAAACACTTACCATATGTATCAACACATGTGATAGGACCCACAACATCTGATGGATTACTAATGGAACCAACAGCATTCTTAGCAAAGACCCGGAATTCATACTTGGAATTCTGTGTCAGGCCAGACACTGTGAACTGAGTCTCAATAACATTGGTGAAGCTAGCTTTTGTCCATCTGCCATCTGGAAGATCACGTTTCTCTACAATGTATCCAGTGATTTTGCTACCACCATCAAATGCTGGCTTCTGCCAGGAGAGAGTGATAGCAGTCTTGGAAATATCTGAGGCACGAACATTTCTTGGTGGTTCTGCAGAAGGAAATGTAAGAATATTGCCAATGATTAGCAGCTATTTTGAACATTGTCTTACTGTACAGAACATTATCACAGGGCAAAAAAACCGGTTGGGCTTCATTATTTTCTAGGGAGTACATACCACAAGCATCAATTGCAAGGACTGGATCAGAAGGACGACTTGCTTTTCCAATGCCAGCTGCATTTTCTGCATAAACTCTAAATTCATAGATAAGGCCAGCGCTGATTGTGGTGACTTTGAAATGAGTGGTACGAATAAGGGTCTTGTTCGCCTTCTGCCATAATATGCTATTTCTGTCTTTCATTTCCAGGTGATATCCAATGATAGCATTGCCACCATTGGTGACTGGTTCATGCCATCCAACGGTAATACTCTCTCGAGTGACATTAGTGACCCACGGTGTAGAAGGAGGGCCCGGGGTAGCTGAGGACATCAAAAGAAGTGATTGTTAACAAAATTATATTTTCAACATCAGAGCATTAAAACATCAATGTATACTATGAGAAGCATGTTACTCACTGTAAGGAAGCTTGACAACCACGCATTGCGAGTCGATGTGATCGCTGATGCCAAAGCGGTTCTCAGCTTTGATGCGGAATTGGTATTCTTCTCCTGTTGTGAGCCTCATAACTTTGATAACAGTTCTAGCAACAGTGGCAGACACTTCAGACCAAGCAGCAGTACTTGTTTCTCTTTTCAGTACAATATAGTTGGTAACCTGACTTCCACCATCATAAGCTGGTGGTTGCCATCTGAGTGTTACACTCTCTTCAGTGATATCGCTAAGGGCAACAGGGCCAACAGGAGGACCGGGTCTATCCAGCACCACAACATTAACAAATGATTTTGTGGTGCCACTTGAGTTCGCAGCAGTAATGTCATATCTGCCAGCATCGGCAGCTACACTTTCTTTAAGGTTAATGATGAAACTTTCTGCAGTGGTTTCTGTGTTAAATCTCATGGTAGGTTTCAGTGTAACACCGTCTCTAGATAATGTCACCTTTGGCATTGGTTTTCCAGAAACTGGAATTTCAACTTTTAGGTTTGATCCTGCTCGAACATATACAGTGTTATGAGGGAAGCCCTTCATGTCAATCTCAGGAGATTCTGAAAAAGAAAACATTTTCAAACCATTAAAAGAATGTTCTATCTTTTAAAATATGAATGTAATTGAATGTATCAACTTTTGTTTCATGTTAAGAAGCATACCTAAATGTTCTTTAACTGTAACAGGGAGCAGTAGTTCCTTAGGATCACTTAAACCAGCTTGGTTTTCTGCAGACACCCTGAAGAAATAGTCAACGTTCTCCTTAAGACCATGGACAACATGATGGGTTGTCTTTACCACTGCACACTTAACCCATTTTTGCTGTCCTTTCTCAAGAGCTTCAACGAGGTAGCTCACAATTCTGCTTCCACCATCATGTTCTGGTTTTAGCCATGAAAGAGAAACACTGTCCTTTGTGACATTTGTTACTCCTAGCTTTTCTGGTGGGCTGGGTTTTTCTGAGAAAAAAAGTGCAACAGGTTAAACAATATAGAAGGTATTTACTTTTTATATTAGCAATTACAAATGAACACAATCTGGATCAAGAAAATGTGTTTTTAAACAAATTTGTATATTAAAAATATTTTAAGTAAAATGCAAGAGTAATTTAAAAGTCAAGTTAGCACTTAGCTCTTTTTCATTTGTGAAACCACAGAAATACCTACAAAAAAGGATCTACTTTACTGCATGCAGATTTTAAATGTTTCACACTGTTTTTAAGTAAACACTTTAAAACATATATTGATTTAGGTATTAAAAAATTTTTCATTAATAAAACATACCTGTTATTTTTGTTCCCTCTTTGGTCTCAGAAGGCACTCCAACACCATATTCATTTTCTCCAGAGACACGGAAGTAGTAAATGGCACCTTCTTGCAAACCAGTCACTTTGTAGGACAAGCGATGGCAGTTGTTTGTCACAGTGACCCATGCTTTTTTGCTAGCTTCTCGTTTTTCAATTACATAGTTCTTTACCGGTGCTCCACCATCATTTTCAGGAACATCCCAAGATAACACAGCAGATTCTTTAGTGACATCTTTTGCTGCAATATTAGATGGTGGGCCAGGAGTGTCAAGAACTTTGACAATTAAAGTCAAGGTGGTAGTGTTCAGGATGTTTTGCAATGTTAATGTGTATTTTCCAGAGTCATTTCTTGTTGCTTTTTCAATAGTAAGAGATGTACAATTACTTGAAGTGTCAATGCTTGCACGTGTACGGAGATCAGTGTCTGCTTTGTTCCATGTTACATTTGGGACTGGTTTGCCTCGGAAAGGAACAGTCATTGTGAACGATCCACCAGCCTTTACAATTAAAGTCTTCCGCATTTCACTGTCAATATCAAAGGCAGGTTCTTCCTCTCTTTCTTTTGCCATCTGAGGTTCTGAGACATCACTTGGTTCACTGACACCCATTTTGTTAATGGATTTCACTCTAAAAACATATTCAGAGCCTGATGTTAATCCGGTTATGGTATATTCTGTGCCTCTTAAATTCTGAATAGCTGTTGTCCAGTCAGTTTCATCAGTTTTCTTGTATTCAACTGTGTATCCTGTTACTGGAGCACCTCCATCAAACAGTGGCTTTGTCCAACTAATTGTGATATTTGACCTTGTAGAATCCATAATCTTGGGTTTAGATGGGGGCGATGGCAAGAAGATTGGATCTTCTGCCTTAATCAATGGTGTGGTTTCACTTGGGAGACTGAGGCCAGCAGCATTTTCTGCATAAACCCGGAATTCATATTCACATCCCTCACGGAGACCTGATGATTTCACTCTTAAATCATAAACTGGCTTTTTGTTTACTCGAATCCATCTTAGGCTGGTTTTCTCACGCCTTTCAATTACATAGCCAGAGATCTCACTGCCTCCATCAGACTCAGGTCTTGCCCAGCACAGAGTTATTGAATCTTTGCTCACACTGGTGATCTCTAAAGATGTAGGTGGACTTGGAACTGTAAATGGGTCTAGGGCTTTGACAGCAATACTTTCTAGGGGTTCACCAACGCCGTATTTGTTAACTCCCATCACTCTGAAAATATACTCATTGCCCTTCAGTAACTTTGTCACTTTACAAGATGTTGTTTTAAGCTCTCCTTCACAAAGTGTCCATGCAATTCTGCTGGTCTCACGTTTTTCCACAATATAATAATCAATATCTGCACCGCCGTTTTCTTGAGGGGGTCCCCATGATAAATGGCACTTTTCAGCAGTAAGGCCATTTATTTCTAATGGACCTGCAGGTGGGCCAGGTCTATCCAGTACTTTGCAATTAATTGCCAAAGATTTTGTTCCGGCAACATTCTGTAATGTTAGTACATACTGTCCTGAATCACCTCGGATACAGTCCTTAATTGTTATTGCAGTAGTGAAATCTGTTGAGACTATTTCAACTCTAGCTTTTCCTTCAAGCTCCTTGCCATCCTTTGTCCATGAAATCACTGGTATTGGCCGTCCTGCAACATCAGCATTGACTTTAAACACTTCTCCAGCTTTCACAACTACAACATCCCTGAATTTGGCATCCATCATAATTCTTGGAGCCTCTACATCATCTTTCACAGTCACAGGTCCAGTTGATTCAGATGGCTGACTGAAGAGTCCAGCAGCATTCTTTGCAATCACACGGAATTCATAACGCTGGTCTTCTGTAAGTCCACCAACATCAAAGTATGTTTCTTGCACATTAGTAAAATTACATTTTAGCCAACGGCCATCTGGTAGTTCTCTGCGCTCAATAATATATCCTGTAACTTTAGCTCCACCATCATATTCTGGTTTAGTCCACTTCAGTGAGACAGATGTTCTTGTAATATTAGTAACTTCTGGCTGACCAGGAGGATCACATGGATCTCTTGCAGCAACTGGTTCACATGCTTTACTGCATTTGCCTATTCCAGCAATGTTTTCTGCATACACACGATATTCATACATCAGTCCTTCATCAAGACCTGTAACTTTCATTTGTGTGTCAGTTATGAGGCTCTTGTTGACTTTTGTCCAAAGAATGCTGCTTCTTTCTTTATGCTCCAAGTGATATCCTAGTACTACGCTCCCTCCATCATTAACTGGTACCTGCCAAGTTACAATCATGAAAGATTTAGTTGCATGTGCCACACGAGGAGTTCCAGGTGGACCTGGAGGCTTAAATGGATACTCTGCCACAACAGAAGGAGAATTAGTGTAAGTGCTTTTCCCGTAGCGGTTTTCTGCACAAACACGGAACTGATATTCAGATCCAGTGGTGAGTCGAGATACCTTAATTGATGTTCTTGCAACTGCTGCAGATACTACGTCCCAGGTTGTTGTGGTAGTATCTCTCTTCTCCACAATGTAATTGCTAATATGACATCCACCATCATATGCTGGAGGTTTCCAAGATAGAGTTACACTATCAGCACTAACTTCATCAATTTTAACATCAGTTGGTGGTCCTGGTCTGTCAAGGACAACTACAGTTAAAGAAGCTGTTGTTGATCCGGCAGTATTTGAAAGCTGTAATTCATAATGTCCCAGATCTTCATTTGAAGCTTCCTTGATGGACAGTGAAGTTAAAGTCTTTGATGTCTGAACATTTACCCTGGTTGTCTCTTTTAAGGGATTCCCATCCTTCTTCCAGGTGACAGTGGGAAGAGGTCGCCCTCTGAATGGAATGTCAATCTTAAGATCATCTCCAGCTTTCACCGTGAATGTGTTAAAAAGCAACTCAACAGATGGCTGGATTTCAATATCTTTGGCAATGACTGGGACACCAAGTTCTCTTGGATCACTTTTTCCTTTTTCGTTAACAGCAATCACTCTGAAACTGTACTCTTCTCCCATACTTAAGCCTGTTATTGTTGCTTCCAGTGTTTTCACCTGTGTACATGCACTCCATTTTGTACTTCCTTTAGTTTGCATTTCTACTACATAACCAGTAATTTTACTACCGCCATCACTCTCTGGCTTTTCCCATTTAATTGAAGCAGAATTGCGAGTCACATCAACAAGAATGACCTTTGAAGGTGGAGAAGGTGGTTCAGACACCTTAATTGGATCAGCAGTTTCTGCTGGTAAACCAGCCCCATATTCATTTACAGCGAGAACACGGAAATAATAACTACATCCTTCTTGTAGCTGAGTAATCTTGAAGGAATTCTTAGTACAGTTGCTAGTAACTGTGGCATATGCCTTTCTTGTGGATTCTCGCTTTTCAACTACATAGTGGGTAATTTTAGCTCCACCATCAATAAGTGGTGGTTCCCAGGCTAATGTTACAAAATCTTTTTTCACTTCTCTGACTGTCAGGTTTAGAGGGGCACTAGGTGTATCAAGCACTCTGACATTAACAAAAGCTGATTTTTTGCCACTGTTGTTCTCTAAAGTAAGATTGTATCTACCACTGTCAAATCTATTGACATTGTCAATGACCAGCATTGTGTAGGAACTGGTGACTTCAATCTGAGCTCGCTCAGTAATTGTTCCTTCTGCTTTCTCCCATTTAACTTCAGGTTCTGGTCTTCCTTTGATGGTGACAAACAGGCGTAAAGTACCACTGGCACGTACAGTGACTACTTTTCGGAGATCTGCATCAAGTTCAATTTCAGGAGGTTCAAGCTTGTCCTCTGCTAAGACAGCACCAGGTATAGTTGCAGGTTCTCCTACTCCTTCTGAGTTGATGGCACATATACGGAAGTTATACTCCTGGTTCTCCTTTAGTTTTGTCACGGTGAACTGTTTTGCTTGTAGGCCTGATGGTGGGGTGCAGGTAGTCCATTCATCAGCTGCAGCCTCTTTTACTTCTACTACATATCCTTTAACTGGAGCACCACCATCATAAATGGGCTTACTCCAGGCAAGGGAAACTGATGACCTGGAAGTGTCTGTAACCTTTGGATTGGTAGGTGGGCCTGGTGGATATAATACATCACAAGCACGATAGAAAATGGATGGCGCACTGGGTTCCCCTACCCCTGCAGCATTTTCAGCAGACACTCTAAATTCATAGAAATGCCCATCAGTTAGACCTGTTACTCTCAATCGCAAGTCTGTCAGCCTTTTCTTATTGCATTTGGTCCACCTGATACCATCTTTGTCTCGTTTTTCAAGTATGTAACCTTCAATTTCAGCTCCCCCATTGTCTTCTGGGCGACCCCATGTTACCACCATAGAATCTTTTGTGATTGCTGAAACTTCAGGTGTTGAAGGAGGACCAGGGGGTTTGTATGGATTACGAGCCACAACTGGTTCAGATTCCAAGGGCTCTCCAATTCCGTATTTATTCACTGCCATAACACGGAAAATGTATTCATTGCCAGGAAGGAGTTTGGTTACTTTGTGGTTAAGAGCCTGGACATCTGTTGCTACTTGTGTCCATGAAAGCCTGCTTGTCTCTCTCTTCTCAATGATATAATGGGAAATATTAGAACCACCATCATGTGAAGGTGGAGACCATGCTAAGTAGCATTTTTCTGCAGTGACACCTGTAACGTTCAAAGGTCCTTCTGGAGGTCCTGGTCTGTCAAGCACTTTTACAGTGATTGGTATAGACTTGGTGCCACCAACATTTTTGAGGTTAAGAGTATAGTGACCTCCATCTACTCTTATACAGTCTTTGACAGTGAGAGTTGTTTTCTCAATGGTAGATTTAATTTCCATTCTTGCAGTTGTTTCTTCAAGGTCTTTACCATCTTTTGACCATGTAACATCAGGAATAGGTTTGCCGTGGATATCAGCTTCAAGAACAAAGGTTTCTCCAGCATGAACAACAATGACATCTCTGTATTTAGGATCCAATGAAGCTCCTGGTGCTTCAATTTCATCCCTGGCAGTAATAGGCCCTGTACTTTCAGATGGTTCACTGAAGCAACCTGCTGCATTTCTTGCAATTACTCTGAATTCATATCGTTGGTTTTCAACAAGACCACTTACTGTAAATTCTGTTTCCAACACATTTGTAAAGCTGGCTTTCATCCAGCGACCATCTGGCAGTTCTTTCTTTTCTACAATATAACCAGTTATTTTGCTTCCACCATCATATTCTGGCTTTTTCCACTTCAGTGTGATATTATTTCTTGTAACAACAATGGCCTCTGGGCGGCCAGGTGGGTCACAAGGATCTCGGGCAACATACAGTTCTGACACTTTGCTGACTTTGCCAATGCCAACAATGTTTTCAGCAGAAACTCTGAACTCATATTCAAGACCTTCTTCAAGGCCATCGGTTTTATATTTGGTGTCCACAATAAGTGACTTGTTCAGTTTTGTCCAAAGAATGCTGTTTTTATCTTTACGCTCAAGGTGGTAGCCAAGAATTTTGCTTCCTCCATCATTAACTGGTTCATGCCATTGTACAATCATATGATCCTTGGATGTTGCTGTAACAAATGGGGTTCCAGGTGGTCCAGGCACCTTGTAGGGGTACTGTACAACAATTGATTTAGAAGCCAAAGGAGAGCTCTTTCCATATCTATTTTCAGCAGAAATCCTGAACTGGTATTCAGTACCTGTTTTAAGTTTTGTTGCTTTGATAGTTGTTCTTGCGACAGTTGCTGACACAATGTTCCATGTGGTAGTGCTTGTGTCACGCTTTTCTACTATATAGTTGCTTATCTGACAGCCACCAGTATAATCAGGTGGATCCCATGATAAAACAACAAAGTCCGCACTAACTTCGTCAAAGCGTACAGGTCCTCGTGGTGGGCCAGGCTTTTCTAATACAATTATGCTCAGGTTCTCTGTTGCTGTACCTGCTGTGTTTGTTGCTGTTACTGTATATTTACCAAAGTCTTCCTTGTTGCTTTCTTTAATATGTAAAATAGTTGATGTTGTTGTATTCTCAATATTTAATCTGGTTGTCTGTTTCAGTGGCTGCTCATCTTTTGTCCAAGTAATAGTAGGTTTGGGTCTACCTATAAATGGTACTTCTACCTTCAGATCTTCTCCAGCCTGTACACTGTATGTATTAAACATCAGTTTGAAACTTGGCTCAATAGTCAAGTCTTTAGCTATCACAGGAATTCCAAGTGCTCTGGGATCACTTTTGCCTTTTTCATTGTAGGCAATCACACGGAACTGATATTCCTGTCCTGAACTCAAACCAGACACCTCTGCATTACATGTTTTGGTCTCACTAACAACACTCCATTTTTCTGATCCTTTAGGCAACATTTCAACAAGGTATCCCAAAATTCTGCTACCTCCATCATGTTCAGGTTTTTCCCATGTAAACGATGCAGTTCTCTGAGTCACATCAGTGAGTGTTACTTTCCCGGGAGGCAGAGGTGGCTCTGAGGCTTTGACAGCATCCCTGGTTTCAACTGGAACACCAATTCCATATTCATTTTCAGCCATAACTCTGAAGTAATAAATTGCTCCTTCTGTAAGATTTTCAACTTTAAAACTTGTCTTGCCACACTTAGCACTTACATTTGCAAATGCCTTCCTGGTTGACTCACGCTTGTCTATTACATAGTTCTTTACCTTTGCACCACCATCAATAATAGGTGGTTCCCAAGATAATACAGCAGAATCCTTCTTTATGTCCTTTACCACTAAATTTTGTGGGGGTCCTGGTGTGTCCAAGACTTTTACTGTAACAAATGCAGATTTAGAACCACTGCTGTTCTCTAACTTAAGGATATACTTTCCAGCATCATTTCTATCACAATTGTCAATTGAAAGTTGTGTGTAGTTTATGCCTTTATCAATCTGAACTTTTTCTGAGAATTCACCTTCTTCTCGGGACCATGTGATATCAGGTGTTGGTCGTCCCCTGAATGGTATGTGAATCCTAGCAGACCCACCAGCTCTGACCACTATGCCTTTCCTTAGCTCTGAATCAATATCAAGTTCTGGAGCTTCAAGTTTGTCTTCTGGTTTAATAGTACCAGGAACTGATGCAGCCTCTCCCACACCAATCTTGTTGAGAGCACACACTCGTAGTTTGTATTCTTGATGTTCAGTTAGCTTTTTGATCTCAAATCGAGTGGCACGTATACCTGTCTGTGGAGTAACAAGGGACCATTCATCTTCATCTGCTTTACAGATTTCTACAAGGTATCCCTGGATTTCACAACCACCATCATAAATAGGTTTACTCCAGCCAAGTGTAACTGAACTTTTGGTGGTATCCACAACATGGGCATTTGTAGGTGGGCCAGGCTTGAACATCGGGTCACAAGCTTTAAAGTACGGAGAAACTTGGCTTGGTTCACCGACTCCAGCAGCATTTTCAGCAGAAACTCTGAATTCATATTCATGATCCTCTGTTAATCCTGTAACTCTTAATCGCAAATCGGTGATTCGGCGTTTATTGCATTTTATCCATCTGATGCCTGCTCGGTCTCTCTTTTCTACAATGTAACCTACGATTTCACTACCTCCATCACTATCTGGCCGGCTCCAGCAGACAGTCATAGAATCCTTGGTGATGTTGGTAATTTCCAAGGCCTTTGGTGGTCCAGGAACCACAAATGGATTTCTCATCATTACTGGCACAGATTCTAATGGCTCACCAACCCCATATTTGTTAACTGCCATGATACGGAAGACATATTCATTTCCTTCCAAGAGCTTTGTGACTTTCAGCATTGTAGGTAAAACCTCTGGAGCAACCACAGTCCATGCCAGGCGGCTAGTTTCTCTCTTCTCTACAATGTAATGAGAAATATCACTTCCCCCATCATGAAGAGGAGGACCCCATGCCAATGAACATTTTTCAGCTGTAACTCCTGTCACTTGGACTGGGCCCTCTGGAGGTCCTGGCCTGTCCAAGACTTTTACGTTTACTGTTACTGTCTTTGTTCCTGCAACATTAGAGGCTTCTAGAATGAACTGTCCACCATCAACTCTAATAGCATCTTTTACAATTATTAATGCACTGAAATCTGTGTTCTTAATTTCATATCTAGCAGTGTCCTCAAGCTCTTTATCTCCTTTGTACCACTTAATGGTTGGTAGTGGCTTTCCATGAACATCGGCCTCTAGTCTGAATGTTTCACCAGCATTTACAACAATAGTTTCTCTGTACTTCGGATCCATTGAAATTCGTGGAAGTTCAACTTCATCCCTTGCTGTTATTGGTCCTGTACTGTCAGAAGGTTTGCTTATTGCACCTGCAGCATTCTTTGCAATTACTCTAAATTCGTATCTTTGGTCTTCAGTAAGTCCTGTTACAGTGAACTGAGTTTCAATGATATTTGTGAAGCTGGCTTTCATCCAGCGACCATCTGGTAAGTCACGTTTCTCTACAATATAACCAGTAACCTTACTTCCACCATCGTATTCAGGTTTGGTCCACTGTAGAGTAATAGCGCTTCTTTTTATTATTATAGCTTCTGGGCGACCTGGAGGATCACATGGATCACGAGCTACATAGCACTCAGAAACTTTACTTGTTCTGCCTACACCAACAATATTTTCTGCAGAAACTCTAAACTCATATTCAATTCCTTCTTCAAGGTTATTTGTCTTAAAACTTGTATCCTGAATAATAGTCTTGTTTACTTTAGTCCACAGAATGCTGTTTTTCTCCTTTCTCTCAAGATGGTAGCCCAGCACTTTACTGCCACCATCATTTATTGGTTCATGCCACTGTACGACCATGGAGTCTTTTGTAACTGTTGTCACAAATGGTGTGCCAGGAGGTCCTGGTTCCTTGTAGGGATACTGTGCTACAACTGGTGCAGAGTCCAGTCCAAAACTCTGTCCATACCTGTTCTCAGCAAATATTCTGAACTGGTATTCTGAACCAGTTTTCAGTTTAGTCACCTTCAGTGTAGTTCTTGCAACAGTAGCTGAAACAGTTTCCCATACAGTGGTTGTTGTATCTCTCTTGTGAACAACATAGTTGGTGATTTGGCAGCCGCCTGTGTATGCTGGGGGATTCCATGATAGGGTAATACTTTCTGCACTTATTTCATCAAACTTCACAGGCCCAACTGGAGGGTCAGGTTTGTCTAGAGTAATGATTTCAACAGTGGCAGACTTTTGCCCAACAACATTAGCCACAGTGATTTCGTAAGTGCCACTGTCTTCTTTGCTGGTTTCCTTAAGGTTCAATATAGTGAGATCAGCTGAATCGCTAACATTGACTCTTGTTGTCTGCCGTAATGGCTGGCCATCTTTTACCCAGGTAACAGTTGGTTTAGGTCGACCTGCAATTGGTATTTCTACTTTCAGGTCCTGTCCCACCTGAACACTGTAACTGTGGAAAGCAGGTCTTACATCAGGTTCAATCACCAAGTCTTTGGCAACTATTGGAACTGCAAGTGCTCTAGGATCACTCTTGCCCTTTTCATTTACTGCCATTACTCTAAAAAGATATTCTTCCCCTTGAGTTAGATTAGTAACAACTGCTTCAAGTGTTTTAACACGAGCACACTCTGACCACTTCTCACTACCCTTTGCTTGCATTTCAACAATATATTGTATGATTTTGCTACCACCATCATGTTCAGGTTTTGCCCAGCTCAGTGAGACACTGTTTCTTGTGACATCATCCACTGTTATTTTCCCAGGAGGCTGTGGAACTTCAGCAACTTTAATTGGGTCACTGGTTTCTGCAGGGAGGCCAATTCCATATTCATTCTCAGCAGAGACTCTGAAGAAGTAATAGCAGCCCTCCTGAAGTTGATCTACTTTCCATGAAGTCTTGTGGCAGTTTGTTACAACAGCTGCATATGCTTTTCTTGTTGCTTCACGCTTTTCAATAATGAAATTCTTTATTTTTGCTCCACCATCCAAGAGAGGAGGCTCCCATGAAAGCGAAACAGAGTCTTTAGTGACCTCTCTGATTTTTAAATTAACAGGTGCACTTGGGGTATCCAGTACTCTTACACTGACAAAGGCAGACTTTGTTCCACTGCTGTTTTCCAAGGTCAGAGTATACTTTCCAGAATCAAATCTGTTAACATTATCTAGCACAAGGGAAGTAAAGCTACTAGTGGTATCAATAATAGCTGCCTCTCTGATGTCACCCTCTACTTTACCCCATTTTACTTCAGGTGTTGGACGACCTCTGATGGGAACAAACAATCTTAAGGAACCTCCTGCCCTCACATTTACAATCTTCCTTAATTCCATGTCCAGGTCAAGGTCTGGTGCCTCCATCTTTTCTTCTACAATAACAGAACCAGGAACGTCTGCATGGTCTCCAACTCCTGCTTTGTTAACTGCGCATATGCGGAATTTGTATTCGTGTTTTTCCACTAATTTTTCTACTTCCATATGAGTACTCTTAATTCCAGTTGGAGGGGTACAAATGGCCCATTCACCATCACTTACATCACATTTTTCCACAATGTATCCCTGAATTTCAGAGCCACCATCATAAATAGGTTTACCCCATGAAAGAAAAACTGAAGATCTTGTAACATCTGTAACTTTGGGATTATTGGGAGGACCTGGCTTGAAAATAGGATCACATGCTTTGTAGTAAGCAGAGGGTGGACTTGGCTCACTAAGACCAGCAGCATTTTCAGCTGAAACTCTGTACTCATAATCATGATTTTCTATAAGACCAGTCACTCTGTATCGCAGTTCACTTATCAGGCGTTTGTTACATCTTGTCCAGCGAATACCTTCCTTATCTCGTTTTTCAAGGACGTAGCCTAGGATTTCACTGCCTCCATCTGAGGCTGGCCTTTCCCATACAACGATCATAGAATCCTTGGTAACTGCTGTAACTTCTGGAGCCTTTGGAGGAAGTGGCACTACAAACGGGTTCTTTGCAACTACTGGGTCAGACTCAAGAGGCTCACCAACACCGTATTTATTTACTGCCACGATGCGGAAAACATACTCATTTCCTTCTAGAAGTTTTGTAACTTTGCAACTCAGGGTTTGCACATTTGAGTCAACGATGGTCCACACCAAGCGACTGGTTTCCCTTTTTTCTACAACGTAGTGTGAAATATCACTACCACCATCTTGTAGCGGAGGTTTCCATGACAGTGTACATTTTTCAGCTGTCACACCTGTAATCTCAACAGGTCCTTCTGGTGGTCCAGGTCTATCAAGAACTTTGACGTTAACAGGAACCTTCTTTTCACCTGCAACATTCTTTGCCAGTAGTACATACTGCCCACTGTCAACTCTTGTGGCTTCCTTCACACTAAGGCTTGTTGCAAAATCAGTACTTTTTATTTCCATATGAGCAGTGCTTGTCAGCTCACGATCACCTTTTAACCACTGAATGGAAGGTATTGGTTTGCCATGAACATCAGCATCAAGCTTGAATGACTCACCAGCATGCACTACAATAGTGTCTCTGAATTTTGGATCCATACTTATTTGAGGTGGTTCTACTTCATCTCTTGCTGTAATTGCCCCTGAGCTCTCAGATGGGTCACTGAAAATGCCTGCAGCATTTCGTGCTATAACACGGAACTCGTATCTCTGGTTTTCAACTAGACCAGTTACTTCAAATTGAGTATCAATGACATTTGTAAAGCTTGCTTTCATCCAACGGCCATCAGGTAATTCCTTCTTTTCAACAACATAGCCCGTGATCTTACTTCCACCATCATATATAGGTTTCTTCCACTGAAGTGTTACTGAGCTTCTTGTGACAATTACAGGTTCTGGACGGCCTGGAGGGTCACACGGGTCACGTGCAGTGTAGCATTCAGATCCTCTACTTGCCTTTCCAATTCCCACTATATTTTCTGCATAGACTCTGAATTCATATTCAAGACCTTCCTCAAGGCCAGTTGTCTTAAATTTGGTATCTGGAATAGGTGTTTTATTCAGTTTAGCCCACAGAATGCTGTTTCTTTCTTTGCGCTCCAAGTGATACCCAATGATCCTGCTACCGCCATCATTGACTGGTTCATTCCATTGTACCACCATGCTGTCCTTTGAGACATTTGTTACAAAAGGAGTTCCAGGTGGGCCGGGAACTTTAAATGGGTATTGGGCTACAATTGACTCTGAAGTGAGATATGTACTCTTCCCGTATCTGTTCTCAGCTGCGATTCTGAACTGATATTCACAGCCAGTCTTTAAACGACATGCTTTTATAGTTGTTCTCGCAACAGTAGCTGACACAATGTGCCAAGTAGTGGTGGAAGTGTCTCTTCTCTCTACAATGTAATTATTGATAGAGCTACCACCATCATACTTGGGTGGTTCCCAGGAAATGGTAATACTATCTGCTGTTACTTCATCTACTTTTACTGGTCCAGTTGGAGGTCCTGGTTTGTCAAGGACAACAATATTTAGGTTCTCAGTTGCTTCACCAGCAGAGTTTGTAAGCTTAACTAAATATGTTCCCACATCTTCTCTGCATGCTTCTTTTATTGTTAATACTGTGTTGTTTTCTGAGCTTTCTGCATTTACTCTTGTAGTCTGCTTCAATGCCACATTATCTTTCTGCCAAAGTACTGCCGGTTTGGGCCGACCAACGAAAGGAACATCAACCTTTAAGTCCTCTCCTGCTAGAACACTGAAAGTGGTAAAGAGTAGTTTGAAAGCTGGTGGGATCACAAGATCTTTTGCAACAACTGGTATACCCAGCTGGCGAGGATCACTGATGCCTTTCTCATTCTGGGCTGAAACACGGAAGGTGTATTCTTCACCTTGGATCAATCCCGTGATAGTGGCTTCAGTAACTTTTACTGTAGCACAGGTTGACCACTTTTCACTGCCTTTGCTCTGCATTTCTACAATATAGCCAAGAATTCTGCTACCACCATCATGTTCGGGTTTTTCCCAAGATAAGGATACGCTATTTCTTGTCACATCCAACAAAGTTATTTTCCCTGGTGGAAGTGGTCTTTCTGATACTTTTATGGATTCCGAAGTTTCAACTGGAAGGCCTATTCCATACTCATTTTCAGCTAGGACTCTGAAGTAGTAATTGCAGCCTTCTTGCAGTGAATCAACTTTCCAGCTGGTCTTGTGGCAATTGGCATTAACAGTTGAATAAGCTTTTCTTGTTGATTCACGCTTTTCAACAATGTAATTTTTTATTTTAGAGCCACCATCTATGAGAGGAGGCTCCCATGTCAGTGTAACTGAAGATTTTGTAACTTCTTTTATTTTCAAATCTTGAGGTGCCCCTGGAGTATCAAGAACTCTGACATTCACAAATGCTGACTTACTACCTGAGCTGTTTTCAACTGTCAGTATGTATTTGCCACTATCAAATCTATTTACGTTTTCAACAATAAGTAAAGTGTAAGAGCTTGTTGATTCAATGCTAGCTCTATCCAAAGATTCCCCATGTTCTCTTGCCCATTTTACTTCAGGTGCTGGTCTTCCTTTAATTGGGACAAAGAGTCTTAGAGTACAGCAAGCTCTAATAGTTACAACTTTACGTAGTTCTGCATCAAGTTCAATCTCTGGAGGTAGCATCCTTTCTTCAGCTTTTGGAGTGCCAGGAACAAGAGCAGGTTCCCCAAGACCTTCAGAGTTCATAGCATATATCCGTATTTTATACTCTTGATTTTCTTTCAAGTCAGTGATGGTAAATGAAGTGGCCTTTAGACCCATTGGTGGAGTTACAATCTTCCACTCATCTTCTTCAGGTAATGCGATCTCAACCATGTAACCTGTGATCTCTGAACCACCATCATATATTGGTTTGTTCCATGCTATTGTAATTGAGGACTTGCTGCTATCCAAAACACGAGGATTACCTGGGGGACCAGGCTTAAATACAGTATCACAGGCTTTATAGAACGGACTGGTTGGGCTTGGCTCACTGACACCAGCAGCATTTTCTGCCATGACTCTGTATTCATATTCATGGCCTTCCGTCAGTCCAGACACTTTAAAGCGTAAGTCAGTAACAACCCTTTTGTTACATTTCACCCACCGTAGACCCGTCTTGTCTCGACGTTCCACAATATAGTTAGTTATTGGGCTACCACCATCAGAATCAGGATGGCCCCAACAGACTACCATAGAATCCTTTGTAATTGCTGTAACTTCAGGTGTTTTAGGTGGATCAGGTGGAACATAAGGATTTACTGCAAGAATGGGCTCTGATTCCAGAGGCTCACCAACTCCATATTTGTTAACAGCCATAACTCGGAATACGTACTCATTGCCCTTCAACAGTTTAGTAACCTTCAGTTTAGTCACTGGAACTTCTGTGGCTACAGCTGTCCATGCCAATCTACTTGTTTCACGTTTTTCAACCACATAATGGTCAATCTTTGCTCCTCCATCATCCAGTGGGGGTAGCCATGACAGCACACATTTTTCTGCAGTGACTTCAGACACAGCCAAAGGCCCTTCTGGGGGACCAGGTCTATCAAGAACTTTCACATTGAAGATATGCTTGGCAAATCCACCAGGGTTTGTTGCAGTAAGTGTATAAGCACCACCATCTCTTCTTGAGGAATCTTTATTGATGAGAATGGTAGAGAAATCTGCTATTTTTATTTCTAATTTTGCTGTGTCTTCAAGTTCTTTTTCTCCCTTTGTCCATGTCATAGTTGGTGGAGGGCGACCTGAAACATCAGCCTCAAGTCTGAAAACTTCACCTGCTTTCAGCACTATGGTGTCCTTGTATTTAGCATCTACTTTTATCCTTGGTGCTTCAATGTCATCTCTGCAAGTGATTGCATCTGATGGCTCTGAGGGCTGACTAACAGCTCCAGCAGCATTCCTAGCAATCACACGGAATTCATAGGCAGCATCTTCTGTCAAACCACTTACAGTGAATTCAGTCTCTAGTATATTGCTGAAGTTAGCCTTCAGCCAACGGCCATTAGGAAGGTCTCTTTTTTCAACAGTGTAGCCAGTTATCTTAAAACCTCCATTATATTCTGGTTTAGTCCACTTCAGTGTAACTGCATGTCTTGTAATGTTCAGAGGTATTGGCTTACCAGGTGGATCTATTGGGTCCAGGGCAAACACAGGCTCAGATGGCTTGCTTGGCTTACTCTTCCCAGCCAGATTTTGTGCTATAACACGGAATTCGTATGCAATGCCATCTGTAAGTCCAGTTGATTTAAAGATATTGCCTGACACCAACATTTTACTCACAGTCTGCCAAACAATGCTATTTCGCTCCTTTCTTTCAATGTGATATCCCAGTATGGGGCTTCCACCATCAGTAACTGGCTCATTCCAGCTGATAGTCATGGTTTCTTTGGTGACTGCAATCACCTGAGGAGTGCCAGGAGGCCCAGGTACCTTGAATGGGTAGTTGGCAACTACAGACTCTGAAGTGATGGCTGGACCAATTCCATATCTGTTTTGAGCTTTAACGCGGAACTGATACTCAACTCCAGTAGTAAGACGAGTGGCTTTAAACATAGTACGTATCACTGTAGTTGCCAATTCAGTCCACGTGGTACTGTCAGTCTGACGCATTTCTACAACATAGTTACTTATTGGTACACCACCATCATTCAAAGGCGGCTCCCACGAGAATGTTAGGAAATCACATGAAATTTCTTCAAATTTGATTGGTCCAGTAGGTGGTCCAGGAATGTCATGAACCTGAACTGTGATTACTTCACTAACTTCTCCAACAATATTTTTAGCTGAGAGTGGATATTGACCACTATCACTTCGAACACATTCATTGATGGTCAGTATAGTGGCAGTTGCAGTATTTTCATAATTTACCCTTTGTGTTTGCTTAAGTACCTGGTCTTCTTTCTTCCAAGTCACAGTAGGCCTTGGACGACCAAGTACAGGGATTTCAATCTTGATATTGTCACCAGCTTTGGCAATGACTGTTTTCTGGTAAAGACCACGGAGGTCAAACTCTGGTAGCATTGTTTGCTCCTTGATAATGACTGGTCTGCTTTCTCTTGGGGCACTTCTTCCAGCACTGTTAACTGCCATAACCTGGAAAGTATACTCTTCATTTTCAGTTAGATTCTTTACTACACAGTCCAGTGTTTTTACAGTGGTGATGTGTGCCCACTGGTTGGTTCCTTTTCTCTGTGCTTCAATTACATACCCAGTGATCTTGCTGCCACCATCGTGTTCTGGTTTTGGCCAAGCTAGGCTAACTGAGTTCCGTGTTACATCCATAATATTAAGGCTCTCAGGTGGGGATGGGGCCTCAGAAGCTTTTACTGGTTCTGTAGTTTCAGCTGGTTCACCAATACCATACTCATTTTCAGCCAGTACTCTGAAATAGTATTCAGACCCCTCAGCCAAATTAGGAACCCTGAAGGAACACTTCTGGCAGTTGGTCGTGACTGTTGCATATGCCTTCCGAGTTGATTCACGTTTCTCAACAATATAGTTTGTTATACGAGAACCTCCATCTACCAGAGGCATATCCCATTGGAGGGTGATGCTGTCTTTGGTTATTTCTCTAGGCTTAAGGTTTATTGGTGGACCTGGTGTATCCAAGACTTTTACATTCACAAAGCCAGTCTTCTTACCAGCAGCATTTTCAAGAGTCATAACATATTTTCCTGCATCGTATCTGGTGCACTCTGTGACAATCAAGAGTGTAAAAGAGTCGGTGTTTTCAATACTGGCACGTCCTTTAAGTGAAACATCATCTTTTGTCCATGTAACTTCTGGAGTTGGACGCCCTTTAATTGGTACAAAAATCCGAATAGTTAATCCAGCTCTAACAACAAGCGTTCTTCTTAGCTCAGCATCTAGTTCAAAGTCAGGAATCTCTTCTCGGTCTTTGATTTCCACACTTGGAATTATTGCTGGTTCACCGACACCTGCAGCATTCATGGCAGAGATTCTGAAATTATACTTTGCCCCTGTCTGCAGATGAGCTACAACAAACTGAGTAATTCTTAAAGCAGTTCCTATTGTGTCTTTCACCCATTCATCTTCTCCTTCTTTTTGATGCTCCACTATATAACCAGTGATGTCAAGGCCACCATCATAGTGAGGCTTGCCCCAGGCCAAAGATGCACTTGTCTTTGTGGTATCAGTCACTCTTGGATTTGAAGGTGGACCTGGTGGGTCTGAAAAGCAAGTAAAAGATAAAATATTACATTACAGCAAAAGTCATTCTTATGCTCCCTGCCCATCCCACCCACCCACAAAAGAAAAAGCATGATACTAACATGCAACATCTTTGCAAAGGACTGAGTTTGAAGTATCGCTTGGTGGTCCAACTCCTGCCCTGTTTTCTGCACTGACACGGAATTCATATTCATTTCCTTCCAGAAGACCAGTTACTTTGCATCTAAGATCTGAAACTGGTTTCTTTGTTGCTCTAACCCATCTTAAACCTTTCTTTTCTCTTCGCTCCACATAGTAACCTGTGATTTCACTTCCACCATCATCGACTGGCCTTTTCCAGGTAACTGTGACAGTATTTTTTGTCACATTTGTTACTTCTGGTTTTCCAGGAGGGCCTGGAGGACCTGTTCAAGAAGAAAAAAACAGAGTTAAACCAAATATCAAGCCTTTAGAAATTAACAAAAACACACTGAAATCTCTTAGCTTGTTCTACTTACCAAATCTATCCACCATTTTAACAGGTTCTGATTGTACTGGTTCACCCTGGCCATACTGATTTACTGCTGAGACACGGAAAACATATTCATTTCCCTGAATGAGCTTGGTAACAACATGCCTGCAGCTCTCAATGTTTTCAGCAACCAATGTCCAGAGCAGTCGACTAGTTTCTCTCTTTTCAAGAACATATGATTTGACTGGTGATCCACCATCTTCTGCAGGAGGTGTCCATGTAAGGGTGGCTTTTTCTGCTGAAACATTGCTGATCTCAATAGGCCCTGGAGGTCCTGGAATATCTAAAACTTTCACATGTACACTCTCCTGCTTAGTGCCAAAAGGATTGGTTGCAGTGATTGTATATTCTCCAGAATCTTTTCTGGCTGCATATTTGATACTAAGAGTAGAAGAAGTTGGTTTGGTTTCAATATGCACAAGCTCTGAAGGTCTGAAATCTTTTCCGGCTTTTGACCATGCTGAAGTTGGAGGTGGTTTGCCACGGATACTAATAGCAGACAATGTGATGGTGTCTCCTGCTTTTACTGTTAAACCTTCCTTCAAAGGAGGATCCAGAACAATGCTTGGTGCCTCTGTCAAAACAAAGACAAAAAATCCCGATTGTTACAAGAATACAGGGATAAGAAACAAAAGAGAATGGTATTAATTATTCAAGTAAAATTCCACCTTTTCAATGCCATCTACGTACCATACTCATCCTTGCATATTATGGTTCCTGTGGACTCAGATGGAGGACTGATAGCTCCAGCAGTGTTCTTTGCTCTAATTCTGAACTCATATTTGGAGCCTTCAATAAGATCAGTTACAGTAAATGCACAGTCTGGAACATTCACGTGATTAGCTTTCATCCAAGTCTTTTTGGGTAAATCACGCTTTTCAACAATATAGCCAGTTAATTTATGTCCACCATCATATTTTGGTTCTGTCCAAATGAGTGTTACTGAGTTCCTGGTTACATTGATAACTTCAGGTTTCCCAGGAGGATCTAGAAGAAAAAACAATAAATTGCAGACAAACAAAATATATTTCAAACTTCAGAATGCTCCTTTTTATTCTCCTGATTACTTACCAATAGGATCAAGTGCCACAACTGGTTCAGATGGAAGACTTGGTTTACCTACTCCAGCTATATTAATTGCCATTACTCTGAATTCATATTCCAGACCTTCAGTTAGCCCTGTCACTCTGAACTCTTTCATTCTTATTGGCGTTTGATTTGCTCTCTTCCACAGAAGACTATTTCTTTCTTTAACTTCAATGTGATAACCTAGAAGACAAACGATGAGATGAAAATATGGGGGGGCTTCCAGAAACATTAATTTCTCAGAGCATTGTGGAACATCATACTGCCTGTATTGCACATTGCATATTTGTTGTGCAAGAGAAGCACTGAAAACCAAATTAAGAAATGGATGTGGACATACATGACAGATGTATGTAATTGCAATGGTAAGATGTTTGTAAATGCAAATTGCTAATTTTATAAACCCAAGTATTGTCTCATACAGGTCAGTTTGGTTTTATTTCTTTAGATATTTTGGCTCTGAGCAAAGATATTGTTTCTCAATTAGTGTTTTCCCAACATTTGAGTTATTTATTTTTTTAAATAGGAAGTAAACCAGTGAAATCAGTCAATTAATCAGTCAATCAATCAATCAATCAATCACTCAATTTGGCACATAAACACTTGTTACTTTTATCTTACTGTTTGACAGAGAAAAAGGACTACTAAGAACTGAAATACTAGGGAGGTTTTGGGGGATGTACCTGTGATTGGTGAACCTCCAGTTCTTCTGGGATCAGTCCAAGTTAAAGCTACAGACTCATGCCGAACAGCAACAATATTGGGAGGTGGAGGAGCATCTGGGACATCTAAACAATATTGAAAAAATGCAATTATGTTAAAAATTATTATCACCTCTTAAATAAATTTTTAGATTTCAAAAATGATAATGGATACTTACCAAATGGATGTTTTGCAATGACAGGCTCTGATTTAAGACCTTCCCCTACTCCATATTTATTTTCAGCCCTGATCCTGAATGTATATTCATTTCCTTCATGAAGTCTTGTAACTCTAAATGTGGTTTTCTGGACTGCAGAGGCACAAGTCACCCACTTATTGTTTACATTATCTCTTTTCTCTAGAACATAGTTAGTGATTTCTGAACCACCATCATCTTTTGGAGGGCCCCACTTTAAGGTCATGGCATCAGCTGTAACTTCATCAAATTTCACTGGGCCTGTAGGTATGCCAGGTTTGCCAACAACTTTCACAAAAATAGTGCCTTCCTTGCTGCCAGCAACATTCTTCAGAGTTATTGTGTATTTTCCAGCATCAGCTTTCTGGCAGTCATGTACTACAAGGGTGGTGTTAACTGCTGTTGATTCAAAAGCAACTCTTCCACTCTCAGTAATTGCCTGGTCTTCATCCTTCTTCCAGGTTACAGTTGGGACAGGCTTGCCTTTCATAGGGATTTTAAGACGGAAATTGCTACCCTCTTTAGCTGTATAGCACAAATCAGGTAGATCTCTTAAGTCAAGGTCAGGGGCCGCTGTAAAAAATGAAGGAAAACAATTATTCCACCATGCATAAACTCTGTGGTAAAATTAAGATGATGTTTTAAAGGTGTCTTGTTTCTATATATACACAGTAGTGATACAATGCATAAAATACAATTATACTATGGGTAAGTAAATTTAAAAAAAAAAAATTATGGATAAGTAAAGCATTGAATTAATGATCTTGCTTCTCACCAACATCATCTTTTGCTACAATTGTGATCTCTGATGGAGTTCCATATCCAGCATCATTTTGGGCCCTCACTCTAAAAGTGTATTCTTGTCCTTCTTTTAAGTCTCTCATTGAATAATGGAGGTTCTTCCCCCGCATGATTTCTTGCCATTTATCTTCACCAACCAGGAGCTCAACAATATATGCAGAAATACGGCTTCCACCATCACTGATAGGTTTCTTCCATACCAAGTTGCACGAGGATTTTGTTACAACTGAAGCTTTTAGATCCACAACTGGACCAGGTGTTTCTAGAAGGAAGAAAAGCACAGTAAGTGTCCATTCAAGCTAAAAATAAGAATTATTTGAATTTAAAAAATAGGTTAAAAGGATTCATTTTTCGTACCAGAAGCTTTGACAGCATCACGAGTTTCACAAGGATCACCAATACCATATTCATTTTCAGCAAAAACTCTGAAGAAGTAAGATTTGCCTTCTTCTAAGTTACTTATCCTGTAGCTTGTCTTTGGACATTCTGTTGTTACTGTGGACCATGATTTTCTTTCTGCATCACGTTTCTCAACAACATAATTTTTGACTGGACTGCCCCCATCTACTACAGGAGGTTCCCATGTAATGAAGGCAGAATCTTTAGATGCTTCTTTTACAATCAGGTTAATGGGTGGGCCTGGAGTATCTGGATAAACACAATACCAGCATATTTGATTTAGTAACAAAATTTAAAAAATCAGCTGAAAAGTTAACCAATATATTATAATGGGGAAAGCCCTGAGACTTACCAAGTACTTTTACAACAATAGTGTATGCCTTTTTGCCACAGATGTTCTCCAGACTGAGGACATATTTTCCAGCATCATATTTATTTACATTTTCACAACGCAGGAAGGTATCAAAATCAGTTGACTTGATGTCTAATCCTTGTCTATCTCTTAGGTTGGCACCCACTTTAGACCATGAAATCTTAGGAGGTGGACGTCCTCTTACTGGCACGTAAAGTCTCATAGTGACTCCAGCACGCAACACAAGGACTTTCCTTAGCTCTGCATCAAGTTCTCCTTCAGGTGGAACTGTGTTTAACAGAAAAACCCATGTAATTAAAGCATCATCGTTAAGACTATCACAAAAGTTACTGTGACAAAAATTCTCTTTTTACTGGCATTTCACTAGACTAACCAACTTTGCATGCCTATGATGATGTTAATAAGTGCCTGACTCTTGTTTGAAGGTAATTTGCAAATATGCCACTTTTTTTCACTGATTTCACCTTGCTTTTTTCTGCCTTTACACCATTTATGTCAGAAAGGCTCCTAGTTTCTGTAGAATTCAAAGGAGTTTCAGAGCCTCCTGGACTCTACTGCTTTTCTTGAACTAAGACAGTTTTGTGAAGCAATGGTTTTGTACGTACAGCAAAATGCATACAAAAGCTAGCATATCTCTTAAGGAGTAAGTGTCATACAATCAAAGAGTGTCACACAGCTGCTTAGAATAGCTATCTTGGTTTCAAATAATTTAGAAGATATTATGATGATGGAAAGTTTTAAGAAAGATGAGAGATCTGAAAATTCTAATTTTAGGATTAGAAAAAGAAAAAAATCTTGAAGATCTTGAAGTAGGAGGCAGAAGGCTATAAAGCATACAAATGAAAAAAGCAGACACCAGCCAAATCTACTCTGTTCCTTACTGCCCTGTTTTCTTCCAAATTAGCCACTTTTAGCCCACATCTTTGAGTAAAAACATATTCCAAATTAATCTGCACCTGAGACCTTTGACAAAGTGTGTCTTTGAAACTCATCTCATTAATTAAAGCAAAAATCAACAAGGCAATTTGTTTTCAGTGAACATACTTAAAATGTCTTTGGCAGTGTGTTTATCAGGAACATCACTTGGATCGCTGTATCCAATCTTATTGACAGCATAAACACGGAACTGGTACTCAGTATCTTCCATCAGCCCTGTCACCACAAATTGCGTAGCCTGTAAATTCTTTGGTAGATTGCATCTGACCCAGTTGTCTGTGTCAGCTCTTTTTGATTCCACCAGATAACCAATAATAGGGCTTCCTCCATCATATGCTGGTTTGCTCCATGACAGGCTTATCGAATTACGAGTAGTATCAACCACCTTCGGGAAAGCAGGTGGGCCAGGAGGATCTGGGAATTAAAACAACATAAAGTTAGCATACCGAATGCTGCATGATAGTGTTTGGAAATAATAATGGAAAATATCTGAGACTTTTAGCTTACATTGAGGATCACGAGCATACACTGCTTTAGATGGTGCACTAGGCTTGCCAGGTCCAGCCTTATTCAGTGCTATCACCCGGAACTCATATTCTGTTCCTTCTTGAAGTCCAGTAGCTTTAACAGTTCTTTCAATGACAGGCTTTCTGGTTACTTTTGTCCAGTTAAGAGCCTTAGTTTCACGCTTCTCAAGTATATAACCAGTTATTGGGGATCCACCATCACTAGCCGGTGGCTTCCAGCTAACAGTCATAAAGTCTTTTGTTACATTGCTAATTACTGGTGGATCGCAAGGTCCGGGTACATCTGTGGAGATTTATTTGAAAATTATGTTCACATCTGTAAGAGTAGACAAAAAAGCAGTGACTAATGAAACTATTCCACAAAACACTTACCATATGGATTCTTAGCAACTGCTGGTTCAGTTAAGATAGGGTCTCCAACACCATATTTGTTTTCAGCACAAATACGGAACTGATACTCATGTCCTTCTATCAGTTTCTCCACTGTGCAGCTTGTAATTGGTACATTGGCACTGACTTGGGCCCAGTTAGGTCTGCTTGTTTCACGCTTGTCTACAATGTAGTTGGTAATTTCTGAACCTCCATCTTCCAGAGGAGGCTCCCAAGAAAGCATTGCACGATCTGCATACATATGTTTGATTTTGACGGAGGCTGGTGGGCCAGGCTTATCTAGAACAATTAACATCACATTGTTAGAGTTCTATATCTTGCTATACCATTTAATTATAAATGTATTTATTAACAGACAGTTTATCTTACCAAGTACTTTAAGCCTAATGGTTGCTGACTTTGATCCACTTGCATTTTCAGCAGTAATAGTGTAGTCTCCCGTTTGCTTCCTGTTAACACTGAACAACTCAACTGTAGCAAGATTTCTCTTTGTGGTGATCTTAACACCTTCAGATGGCTTTAAAACTTCTCCTTCTTTCTTCCAGGTTATTGTTGGCATTGGCTTGCCATACACATTTGCCTCCAGACGTACATTAGTTCCAGCTTTTACTGTAAGCTGTGATTGCATAGACAGATCCAGCTCTATTCGGGGAGGAACTGAAAGGAAAGAGTACAAGAGTCAGTCCATCAGTTAGTTCAAGAGTAAGAGATAAATGTCTCATTCTTCAAGAGTGTTAATTCCCAACATGCATAGACCCTTAACAGAGTTCATAAATGCTTTTACATTCCTTACCATTTTCTGGATGAATGGTCACTGGATCAGAAGGCTCTGAAGGTCGGCTAATGTTAACTGCTGTCTTGGCAATTGCTCTAAATTGGTACTGAGCATTTTCTTCCAAACCAGTCACAGTGTACTCTTCTAGGGGTATTTGATGTGGAGTTGTATTGCATCGAACCCACTTATCACCAGGTAATTTGCAAGCTTCCACAAAGTAGCCAATAAGTTTGCTACCACCATCATGCTTTGGTCTTGTCCATACCAGTGATGCGGTACTCTTAGTGACATCAATAACTTCAGGTTTTCCAGGGGGATCTGTGGCAAATAAAAACATTTTATAGTATACTTTTCCAAAAAGGAGTTAACACATTAAAAAATGGCTTTAATGTTACTGGATTCTATTTACTGCATACTTAGTGCACTGAGAGTGAAGTCATAGTAAACACGAAAATATAAACAGAAGGGCAAGCTGGAGATCATAATGAGTTGCAGATATATTGAAAGTGATCACAAAAACAACAGTCTGTTGCAAAGTATTGGTATGTTTAGCTTACCAACTGGTGCTCTTGCTGTGACAAACTCAGTTGGTTTACTAGGTTTACTTGCTCCAGCTCTGTTCAGTGCATAAATTCTGAAAGTATACTCAAGTCCTTCGATGAGGCCCACACAAGGGTATTCTGTGGAGCGCACAGCTGTGTCGTTAGCTTTCACCCACAGTAAACTGTTCCTTTCTTTGCGCTCAATGAGATAACCAGTAATTGGACTGCCTCCATCACTATCTGGTCTGTCCCAAGCAACAAAAATGCAGTCCTTATTGACCTTGGTAATACGTGCATTCTTTGGTTCACTAGGAACATCTAGAAAGAAATACAAAGATGGGTATCAATTGTATGTTTTCTTACAGAAATGATTAAATAGAGAAATTATGCTATCAAAAACTGGCATACCAAATGGGAACCTTGCGATCATCTTGCCAGAAGCAAGTGGCTCAGAAATCCCAAAACGGTTTTCAGCACGAACACGGAACATATATTCTTCTCCAGGAATCAGTTTTCCAATTCTGCAGCTTGTCTTTGTGACAGAAGATAAGGCTGTTACCCAGTCTCCTCTGCTTACATCACATTTCTCAACTACATAGTTTGTAATGTTGCTGCCACCATCTTCAAGAGGTATATGCCATGAAAGAGTGCAAGCATCGGCATCTATATCAGTAATATCAAATGGAGGCTCTGGTGGACCTGGTTTATCTGCACAACAAAAGTACATTAAGAAAAAAGGGATGAAAGAAAATGGCAAACACTTAAATATACTAAAACCAACTTTGTATAAAGCTGGATTGAAAAACAATCAACTGGAACATACCCATGACTGTCACTTTGATCTTCTGACTATCAGTACCAGAGCTATTTTCTGCAGTAAGAGTGTAAAAATCAGTATCTTTTCTAGTCACATCCTTAATGATAAGAACAGAAGACTTTTCTGCTTTATGCACAGCAAGGCGACTGGATGTAACTACATCTTGATCTCCTTTCAACCATTTACAGACTGGCTGAGGCTTCCCATATACATGAGCTTCAATTCTCAGTTTCTTTCCAGCTTTAATGTGAACGTGGTCAGGCATCAGAATCTTAGGTGGGACTGTAGAAAAAAAAATCACACACAGGCAAATAAATTCAACTTCTGTGACCTATGAATTTACTTTTTCTTATTTTTTCATGTGAAACTTTTCCACTTCTCTCTTAAGTGGGATCACCTGTAGGAATGACTAAAAAATGTTTAATTTAGGTTCCACTTATGGACAACTTCAGTTTATGCAGGTGGCAATATCTATTCCAGTCTTGCTTTTAAATTATTGTACAGTTTATAAGAGAATATTTATGAATTTTGATTGCCTTCACACATATTTATGGAGAGATTTGTGCACTATTAATGCATGAAATATAATTCCTCTTTTTATCTGAAACCTGTTGCTCATTTACTGCTGACTTTCTTTCTACAAGACAAACCTGAAGGAGAAAAAAACTGAAGTTCTCACTGAGATAAACCTGCTTGCAGTCAATTTTTTTTGTATCCTTGAATTATTTTTCTCTTCTTCTTTTACATAAAATATTTTTTTTCCAAAAGAAACTTGGCAGCATGTTTGGTGCACTTCCTTCCACTGGCTAGTTTTCATTCTCCTGTTCCTGAATCTCTCTCTTTTTCCTCCCATGTCTCAAATTAAGAAGGTTCTACCCATCTTGCCCTTACTCTACCTCTTCCTGTGCTTCAGGAACCCTGACACCTTAAATAGGCCAACTTGTCCTCCCTGATTTTTGTTTTATATTCTCAAGCAACTTTACTATATAAACCACTTATTTTCTCTTATATTAAAGCAGCTCCCACTTTCCCATTTATCTCTCAAACTACCAGTCTGACACTTTTTCTAATTCATTTAAACTCCACTTGAAGGTATTTATTATTTCTCCATAATTCTTATCTTCTGGTTCCAACTGAAACCATACCTGAAAAATTATTTAATAACTCTGAATTAGTGTTCAATTCTCTTTCTTTTCTGATCTGTCAAACTATTCAGTACACTTAACCATAATCCTCCAGATAACTCCATAACGCAAATGTCTTTCTGTGACTCAAAGAACTGTATATCTAGCTCATTTAATTATTAAAGCAGTATATTAAGTAGCATTTAAATTGTTACTTACTGAGTTGTTCTTTAATTTCATATTCTCCTGTAGCTTCTATTGGCAAACTTACTCCTACAGCATTTCTAGCTGCCACTCTAAAGTTGTACTTCTTTCCTTCTTTCAGACCAGCTACAACAATGGAGAGATCTTTAACAATTGAATATTCTGTCCAGCGATCTGCTGGTTGATCATGTTCTTTGTAGCTAACAATGTATCCATCGATTTTAGAGCCTCCATCACGCAGTGGTGGCAGCCAGCCCAAAGTAGCACTATTCTTTGTAATTTCAGTAACTTCAAGTTTTCTTGGGGGATCAGGTTCACCTTTCGGGGAAAAAAAGAAACACATTAAACATTGAATTTCCAAGAATTTCTGACTCTTGAATATTGGATGCTATCCATGCTAATTCAACAAGGACGATATAGAAGAGAGTGAAACTCTTAATAATTTCAAAGGTACGATATTCATTGATCATATTATTTGAAAGAAATGGACACAGAAATACGTATGTTTATCCTTGAGTAGTTAGCAGCATTGCTCAGTTTAGAAGCACTGATACAAAAATTGCAAATTTTTGCAATTATTAATTGCAAGACCTTACTAAAATTAGAGGAAAAAACCCAGAAAATGTACATGAAGGTAAACATAAAATATACATGAAGGCATACTCACTTAGAGGATCTGATGCTAGAACTGGTTTTGGTATGTCACTTGGAACACCTGACCCATATTCATTTACTGCTGTTACTCTGAAGTAATATTCATTTCCAGGTACAAGGTTTGCTATTTGGAAACTAGTTTTCTTTAGCTCTGCTGTGACTGTTGCCCATGTCTTCCTGTCAGCCTCCCGTTTCTGCAGGATGTAATGAGTCACAGGGCTACCCCCATCATTCTCTGGAGGTGCCCATGAAAGATGGCATGACATCTTCGTGACATCTGACACCTTGAAGTCTGACACAGGTCCAGGAGTATCTATAAAGAAATTTCAATTTACATTAGTATTTTCTTCTTTAATAAGTTAAAGGGGGCTAAAAGCTTTTTATATGGAGGGAGTTAGTGTTAGCTGATACAGTTGTGCTCAAAAACTGTTGCACCTGGGGGTCATAAATATTCCTGCAATGAACATTCAATACAGTTCTAAAATTATCTTGAGGTATTTCTCTTATTACTTACCCAGAACTCTGACGTTCACAAATACAGCCTTTTCTCCAGCTACATTAACAAGTGTCAATGAATATTTGCCTGAGTCATCACGTGTTGAATCAGGAATGACACAGAAGGCCATAGTGTCAACCAGATCAACTTGGCCTTTTCTGATAACATTATCAATGCCCATTCTCCTCCAGGTGACTTTTGGTGCCGGGCGACCCCTTACAATGGCAAAAAGTCTAATAGGGCATCCTGCTCTGACTGTGACTAACTTTCTCATGCTTGCATCCAACTCAATCTCAGGAGGTTCTGAAAGACAAAATTAAAAGAAATAAAATGCAAAGTTTTGCAGATGAAATAAAATAAGCCCAAAGCAAATAAAAATTGTATGTATACACCCCAAAAAAGGATGGGAAAACTCACCAAGAATTTCTTTGGGAGACACAGCTTCTTTCAATTCTGCTGGTCGGCCAAGACCAACCTGGTTTTGGGCAGAAACCCTGAATTCATATAATTGTTTCTCATCCAGGCTGGTGGCTGTGAATTCTGTATGAATAACTTGAGCAGCAACATTACATCGTTTCCATCCTGCTTCAGGATCAGCACCCTCAACTTTTGGTCTCATTTCCACAACATATCCAATAATTGGAGCACCACCATCGTACACTGGTTTTCCCCAGCCAAGGGTTAGGGAGGTCTTTGTGCTATCAACCACTCTCAAGTTCGTGGGAGGACCAGGTGGTTCTGCAAGACAATAAAAAATTACAGATTAGAACACAGCTGTACAATTTAGCAAACTGTTATGTTAACGCTGAAATAATACAGAAAAATTCAATGGTATTTTACCTATTGGGTCTTTGGCTATTACAGGTCTTGATGGCAAGCTTGGTTCTCCAAGTCCGACTTCATTTTCAGCACTGACGCGGAACTGGTACTCATGACCAGGGAAGAGATTAGTAACCTTCTTGCGCCTCTCTGGGATTGCAGTTTTAGTAACAGGAACCCATCTTAGTGACCGTTTCTCTTTCTTCTCTAAAATGTATCCTGTAATTGATTTGCCACCATCATATTCCGGTGGATTCCAAACTACAGTCATCTCTTCTTTGCTAACTCTTGTGACTTCTGGAGGGTCGGGGCGTCCAGGTCTATCATATTTTGTTTTTGCAATAATTGGATGTGTTTCTGTTGGTGGACCAGTGCCCATTTTATTCTCTGCACGCACTCTGAATATATATTCATTACCTTCAATGAGGCGTGTCACTTTTGCAGAGTTTGTTAGGACAGAGGAAGAGAATGTAGACCAAACCATACGCTTGCTTTCACATTTTTCCAGGATATAGTTCTGTATTTCACAACCACCATCATCTTCTGGAGGATCCCAAGTAACAGTACACCTATCACTTGAAATGTCAGTGACTTTCAAGTTGCGTACAGGACCTGGTTTATCCAAGACAATAACAGTGGCATATGCTACAAAGCTACCAGCTGCATTAGTTGCAGTAATCACGTATTTACCACCATCAGTACGCCTTGCTTTTGAGCAAACAAACTTAGATGTCTCAGAAGTTGTTTCAATACTGACTCTTGGAGATCTGGTGAGATCTGTGGCATCTTTGTCTTTTGTCCACACAACTTCAGGCTGTGGTTTTCCTCTGACTCCAGCCTCAATTCTAATTGTGTCGCCTGCTTTCACAGTTAGAACCCCACTTAACTTCAAATCTAGCACTGGTTTCTGGAGATCTTCCTTCACAACAACTTCAGCTGTTTTTACCCAGTTACTTTCACCAGCCTCATTCTTGGTTTGAACTCGGAATTGGTAAGTTTTATTTTCCATACATCTATCTACCATGTAGTGTGTTTCCTTAATGCTGCCTTTGTGAACTCTCTCCCATTCATCTGAATCTTTCAGCTTTCTCTCAACATGATAACTTAAATTGGGGCTTCCACCATCATAATCTGGCCTTCTCCATTTTAGATATACAAATGTCTTTCCTTTCTCTGCAATGTGAAGATTTTCTGGCTCTCCAGGCTTGTCAATAGGATTGATAGCAAGGATAGGAGTCTTGGTCTCAATGCAAGGACCTGGACCTATTTTGTTCTCTGCACAAACTCGGAAGAAGTATTCACGGTTCTCTATAAGATTTGCCTTTACTAATCGTTTAGTAAGATCAGAGGAGACAATTGACCATCCCCTCTGATTTGGCTGACGGTATTCTACTATGTAATTTGTTATTTCAGACCCGCCATTATCCACTGGACTTTCCCAAGCAATCATACAAGAGTCTTTTGTGACATAGCTTATTTTCAGGTTCTGACATGGTCCGGGTCTGTCAAGTACATTAACAATAGCAAAAGCTTGAGCCTGTCCACAGCTGTTCTTAGCTGCTATTATATATTTGCCATGATCAGATCTTTTGGCTTCTTTCACTTGCAGTTCAACATTAGGTAGATCATGAAGTATTTCAACACGCTTTTCTTGGACTAGTACTTTGCCTTCTTTAGACCAAGTTATTTCAGGATCTGGTCTGCCTTTTACTTTACCAGTAATACGTATTGTTTGACCTACTCGGACAGTAATTAAGTCTCGACAGGTAACATCTAGGCTTATTTCTGGAGGAGAAAGAATATCCTTTGCAAGTACAGTTTCTGGGAGTTCTCTTGGTTCTCCCTCTCCCACGATATTGACAGCTTTTATTCTGAACTTGTATTCATTTCCTTCTATTAATCCAGGTACTCTGAAAGCACACTGTCTAATGAGTTCATCCTTATTAATCCTATTCCACTGTGTAGTTCCAGTTTTCTGACATTCCACAATGTATCCCAGAATTGGGCTGCCACCGTCCTTGAGGGGCTTTGTCCACACAAGGTCAGCTGATTCTTTAGTTTTGTCTTTTAATTTTGGATTTATAGGTGGTCCAGGAGGAGTGATAGGACGTGATGCTTTTATTGGATCAGAGCTTGGAGATGGTTTGCTTAAGCCCACCATGTTTTCTGCAAAAACTCTGAATTCATATGTATTGCCTTCAAAAAGACCGGTAACTCTGTACTTCATATCGAGTATAGGTGACTTATTGACACGCACCCATTTCCCAGATGCTTCCCGACGTTCCAGTATATAACCAGTTATTGGAGTTCCACCATCAGATTTTGGCAGGGTCCAAGACACAGTTGCAGCATTTTCCGTAATATCAAAAACCATTGGTTTTCCAGGTGGGGATGGTGGATCAAACATATATTTAGCAACTGTTGGCTCTGAATCCAGGGGTGCACCAATGCCTATCTTATTTTCTGCACGAACGCGGAAAATATATTCACAGCCTTTCTGCAGTCGTGGAACCTTAATTTTCGTGTGACTTGTTCCAGAGCTAACCACTCCCCAAGTTTCTTTCTTTGATTGACGTTTCTCAACAATGTAATTTATTATAGGACTTCCACCATCATCTTTAGGAGGGCGCCAAGAAATAACCATATATTCTGGTGTTACTTCAAGAATATTAATAGGACCAGTTGGTGGGCCTGGAACATCCAAAACTGTAAGGTGTAGAGCCACAGTTTTGCTGCCAGCTGCATTAGATACTGTGAGTAGATATTCTCCCGTATCTTTTCTTACACAGTCTTTGATTGTAAGCACAGTTGAGTAATTGTCAGTCTCAATCTTGTATTTGCCATCTGGTTTAATTTCAGTTTCATCAGTAACCCATTTTGCAGTAGGAACTGGCACACCTCTCATAATTGCTGGGAGGCGCACTGTAGTGCCAGCTTTAACAACGAGACCTTCAATTAACTTCACATCCAGATCCACAGATGGAGGTACTGAAATTAGAGAAAAATCAAAATTTTATTTTCAGGGCAAATGCTTACAGAAAAAGAGAAGGAATCAGTGAGACAACATGAAAAAACAAAAATTACCTAGTTTTTCTTGACACTCTATTGGTATAGTTGTATCTGGAAGGCCAAGACCAACAATATTTTGAGCTCTCACACGGAATTTGTATATTTTTCCTTTCTGTAGACCTGTAACAACACAGTCTAGCATAGGGACTGTCTGGAACTTCGTCCATTCATCTGCACCGTCTTCTTGATATTCCACCAAATAGCCAGTTATCTCAGCACCACCATCACGATCTGGTCGATTCCAAGCAAGGGAAACTTCAGTCTTGTCAACATCTACATGATGCAGATTCTTTGGTGGCCCTGGAGGATCTTTTAAAATACAAAACCAAAATGGTTACTGGCATGAAAAATCTATGGTACCTGTGTATCATGTTCATACCAACAGGACAACTTCAAATTTACCAAATCCCATACGAACAAAACAAATCATGTAACTGAAAAACACTTACGCAGTGGATCTATAGCTTTGATAGGCTTAAGTGTTTCCACATATGGACCTCTACCATACTGATTCTCAGCTGCAACTCGGAAGAGATATTGAGTGCCTTCCATCAGATATTTGGCCATATGACTGCGTTTCTTGGATGATGATGAGATGGCTACCCACTGTGCAGAAGCCACATCTTTCCTCTCCACCACATAGTTGGTAATGACAGAGCCGCCATCATCTTCTGGTTCCATCCAAGTGATGTAGCAGGAATCACTTCTAACATCACTGATTTTCAGATTTCTGGGAGGACCAGGCTTATCTAACGTTGATAAAAATGGAATCTGTTATTTATTTGGGAACAAAAGCATTTCTTATAAAATTTTGTAAATTTCAAGATAAATTATATGTAATTTTTAGTCCTTTTTCTATTTTTTTAATATATGTATAAAATAAAAATATTACTTGGTTTATAATTTGGTTTATTGATATTTTCCAGAAATTCTTTTATTTCTCCAATTATAGAGTAAGAAGATGTTGTATAGAAGGAACACAAAAAGATTACCTAAGACCACAACTTTTACTGAAACAGTCTTTGAACCAGCTGGATTTTCAACTGTCAGGGAGTACATTCCACCATCTTCATGGACAGTATTACGGATTTCAAGCTTACTGCCAACTCCTGTAATCTCAATGTCAGCTTTGGGTGACACCTCATGATCTCCTTTCTTCCAAGTAACTTTTGGGAACGGAACACCTTTAATAACAGCACTAAGTCTCAGGGTATCTCCAGCTTTTACATGCTGTTCTCGGGCCATATTCGCATCAAGTATTAACTCAGGAGGTTCTGGAAGCAAAAGGATAAGTTTTAACAAAATGAGGAAAGACAAAATCTATTCTTAGGTAAACTTGTCTGATTTTATTAAACTCACCAAGCCTGTCCTTTACTTCTACCGGATCAGGAACATGTGCTGGATCAGATTCACCTGCTGCATTGACTGCCTTGACCCTGAACTTATAGGTTAATCCCTCAGTAAGGCCAGTGACTTTGTATTTTGTTTCAGGACAAGAATCTGCTGTAAGATTAGCCTGTTTCCATCCTTCATCTCCAACTTTCTGATACTCTATAAGGTAGCCAATTATCTTGCCATTTCCATCATGACGTGGTGGTTGCCAAGTTAAATCAACTGAATTTTTAGTTTTATCTACTGCTTCTGGATTAATAGGTGGACTTGGTTTTGCTGTTAAAAAAGAAAATAAAATAAAGAAATGGGAGAAAAAAAAGAAACTATTAGAATAATTTTCTAACTGAAACTAAGAGCATTAAAATTTCATTAAGAAATGAAATGTGATACTTTACCGATTGGATCTCTAGCAAAAATTGGCTTTGATGGTGGACTAGGATCACCAACGCCAATTTCATTTTCTGCTGAAACACGGAATTCATATTCACAGCCTTCAAGGAGATCAGGTACTTTGAACTTTGTACCAGGGAAAATCGGGTCTTTGGTAGCTTTAACCCATCTTGTAGCCATTGTTTCCTTCTTTTCCACAATATAGTTTGTTATTGGCTTGCCTCCATCATATGGTTTGTTCCAAACCACTACTGCAGAGTCTTTGGTTACATCCTTAATGATTGGTTGCTCAGGTGCATCAGGAACACCTGGAGTGAGGAGAAAAGGAGAGTGTATGAGCATTATAAACAGAATAAAGATTGGAGTATCAAAATAAAATTAAAAATTAAAAACATACGGAAACGGTCCTTGGCTTTCATCTCATCTGAGATGAGAGGATCACTTATGCCATAAAGATTTTCAGCATAAATTCGAATTTGATATTCTCTTCCTTCAAGCAGCTTAGGAATTTTGCATGTTGTCTTCACTGTGGCAGATGTAACCGGCATCCACAAGTCTTTGTGTGTATCCTTCTTCTCAATTATGTAATTTGTAATTTCACTGCCTCCATCATCTAATGGAGGTTTCCAAGAAACTACCATATGATCTTTAAAGACTTCATCAAATATAACTGGGCCTACTGGAGGTGATGGGCGATCTGTTTGAGAAAAAATAAAGCATACCCATGCTTTTTTATGAACTTCATGAAACAACATAGATTAAACATCACAAATAGAGCAAATATAGTATAAAAATAGAAACCTGACATCACAGTTGTAATAAGGAATCAAGACTTCAGGGCTATTCCTCTTTAATATGTGTTTGACACACTAGAATTAATTTCTTAATGCTTATAATGTATTTGGTGATTAACATTTTCTACATGTTGACAGTCTCTAAAGGCATGTAGAGACATTAAATTGTTCATGCTGAATAAACTAATCCAGAGTTAATTATGTACTCAAAATTAATAAATAGCTATTCAGTATAAGTGAGAAGGCAGTAAATCAAATCATTGTGATAAAGAACACATTTCAATACTTGAACATTATAAAATTCAGTGAATTATAATCACTCCTAAAAATCACAGACAATGGTGTTGTTCAGTAAAACCTACCAACAACATTAACTTGACAAAATCCTTTTCTTGATCCTGTGCTGTTCTCTACAGTAACACAATATTTGCCTGTGTCTTCACGGACAGATTTCAGTACCCCCAAACAAAGAGTAGTAGGAGTTGTCTTGATCTTTATTCGGTCATCTTCTTTCAAAACAGTATCATCCCTTAGCCAAGTAACCTTTGGTGCAGGTTTGCCTGAGTAACGTCCAGTCAAGCTGAAAGCTTCACCAACTCGGACAATAAGCTTGTCTCTAAAGTCAAGGTCAAGTGTGGGAGGAGCTGAAAGACAATATTAAATTATTAATACAATGCCCACAAGTGACAGCAGTATTAATATGAAAAAAGGAAAGGAATCAGTAAATGTAATGAATATTTTCAAAAGAAGTATGAAAAAGAAACATACCGAGTTCATCCTTGCACGTGATTGGTTTAGTGCAAAATGATGGCTTGCCTTGCCCCACGATATTGCAAGCACTCACACGATACTCATAGGTGTCACCCTCTTTCAAGCCTTCTACAGTGAATTTCCTATCAAGCATTTTCTCCTTTGTAACTTTGTGGAATTTGTCTTTTCCAATGAGACGGCTCTCTAGAACATATCCAGTTATATCTGAGCCTCCATTATATTTTGGAGGATTCCAAGTTAGTGTAACAGAGTTTTTGGTAACTGCTTTTACTTCCAGGTCTTCTGGACGGTCAGGAACAGCTGTGAATAAAGTAAAAATATGGTAGATTCATTCTTCTGCCTATTCAGAACTTTCCTGTGTAATAATCTCATACAACAGTTATCCAAACTCAAAAATATTCTTACTTATTGGATCTGTAATGAGAATCTCCTTTGTTGTCTCTGTGAATGGACCCATGCCAATTAAATTCTCAGCTGCAATCCGGAAAAAGTAGGCTTTCCCTTGAATGAGTCCCTGAATAGTGGCATTCTGCCTTGTAACTGTGTAGCTCACTGGAGTCCAAGCTCTATGGTCAGATTCACGTTTTTCAATTATATAGTTGGTAATAGGAGAACCACCATCATCTTCTGGAGTAAACCATGACAATTTACAAGAGTCGTTGGTTAGATTTTCAGTAAGGAGTGGCATTCCAACTGGGCCTGGCACATCTGAAAGCAAAGAAAAAAATGGAGTATTGAGGCATAGATGCTGAATCTTATGAAACTGCACTTGTTCACAAGCACTAAACTTGCTATTTACCTAGCACATCAACAATAATTGTCTTCTTCCTCTCACCACCGTCATTTTTAGCAAGAAGAGTGTATAAACCCTGGTGACTCCTTTTGCAATTCTTGATGACTAAAGAAGAACTAATAGCTGTTTCTTCAATTTTGGCTTCTTCTGGCAAAGCTCGCTCATCCCTGCTCCAACTCACTGTTGGAGGTGGTTTTCCTGAGACATATGCTATGATCCGAATTACTCCTCCAGCATGAACAACAATTCTGTCCCTGACACTTGCATCCAAATTAATATCAGGAGCCACTGAGGGAAGAGAACAAAAAAAGACAATGAATTTTTTTTCTTACTTTGACTTAGAGGTACTAAAAATGTAAATGAAAATGATAAATACCAATTCTGTCTTTCATTTCAATAATGTCTGTAACTTCTCCAGGCTCTCCGATGCCAGCAGCATTTACTGCTCTAACTCTAAATTTGTAAAAGCAGCCTTCTTTTAATCCTGTCACAACGAACTTCGTTCCTCTAATTTCTCTATCTTTTACCTGGAAAAAAAAACATTGTAATGTCAGCAAATATCAAGACATCATCAATTTCTTTGCAGAGTTTGAAACAAATTTTACATTAGATATTATTTCAGATTTACAAGCACACAACAGTATTAATCATACATGGATCTAGCCCACAAAGAATTCTTCAGAAATTTTAAAAGAAATATAGTACATGGACATACAATCCATTCTGAAGATTCGTCTTTTTTCTAACATATTCTAACACAAAAGGTTGTTACACTAATTAATTAAAATAGTCTGGCCTCAGAAGAATTGCATGTATTTTTGGACACATAAACTTATATAAGTGAGAGCAGCAAAATAAGGGAATTCTTTTCTTTCAAAACACAATATAAAGTCTCTTTGCCTGGAAACAGTGTAGGAAATGTTGGTCTTACTTAAAATGCACCCATATGTTTATGGCTATATATAAAATCACCAAGGTGTGCACTAGTTAAATTTTCAGTGATGCACTATTGAAAAAGAATAGGAAAATGTAGAGACATAGTAGTTCTAAATGCTTTGGAACCAGTCTGATACCAGTGAGTTACTTTTCTGACAGTTCTAATTTGGTCTTCTGGGGTTTTTAATCACGAATTACCTACATATTTTCCCACATCATTAAATAGAAATGATAAAACTCTATATCTAGTAATTGCAAAGTCAACTTAATATTGAAGAAGGGCAAGCTTGGTCTTGTATTTTAGACATATAAAGATAATTACATAGCAAACTTTTAGATAATAACTTGCATAGAAAATATTTGTAAAGAAAGTATTTTTTTCTGGAGCAATTCCTTTTGATAGACACAGAAAGAAGTGCAGATTCTGTAATGGTTTTCCACCTACCCGTTCCCATTCTTCTTTTCCTTCCTCTTTAAACTCAACAATGTAGCCAGTGACTCTGGAACCACCATCCTTCACTGGTGGACTCCACTCTAAGTCTACAGAAGACTTTGTCCAGTCAGTAACTTTCGGTATAGGAGGGCCAGGTGGGGCTGAAAAATATCATCATACAGCATAACAATGTATTATATGTTCTTACTTGAATATTTTCAAATTTAGAATAAAAAAGTGTAAAATATTTACCAATAGGATCTCTAGCAAGTGCTGGATCAGATGGCATGCTTGGTGGGCCAACACCAGCCGCGTTGATAGCTGAAACACGGAACTGATACTCAGAGCCTTCAATAAGGCCTGTAACTTTGTATGAAACCCCCAGTGTCATGGGCTTGATAGGATCTCTGTTAACCCTGGTCCATCTCTTCCCAGTGGTCTCTTTGCGCTCCAGCCAGTAGCCAGTAATAGGAGAGCCACCATCGTGTTCTGGCTCTTCCCAGTTTACAGTCATTGAGTCACGTGTTATACTGCTAACTGTTGGCTTGTCACAAGGTCCTGGGACAGCTGAGGGGAAAAAAATCACACATAGCTTGTAAAAAAACATGTTAAAGATATGTGGAAATAGCTAGAGTGCAAAAGAGCTACGCACTCACATGGTCACCACTGCACTAAGTGGTTACCCATCTGCACAAGATTTCTTCCCTCATTCAGTTTCTCACCCCCACTCCAGTACATATAATTCTGTGAAAAATTAAATACCTCTCCCTCAAATAAAAATTGTCAAAAATTATTTTTTTCTAGTCTTTCTGGATCCCTACCTCATTTTAGTGCCCAGCCTAACACTTGATTTTTAAGAACCCTTTTCTCTTGCCCGCCTGACATTCCTTCTATGTCAGAGCTACTCTGTTGAATTTCTTTCAAAACTGAAGGCAGGAAATTTACTTTTCCTCACCTACGAGTTTAATAGTGTCTCAAGTACAACAGAATACCCTGAATCTTATCAGATAAACACTTAATTTGTATATTTAAGCCCAAATACAATAGAATAACCTGAATCTCATTAGATAAACACTTATTTGTATATTTTAGCCTAAAAAATATTGAGATTGTATTTTAATACAACACAAAGAGGGAGAAGAATATGTTAAAGCACTACACATGTATTTAAGAACCACGTACTACTGCTAAAACTCTTCAAGCTATTCTAGAAAACTTAGTGAAAAGAGGAACTAGTAGAGGTATTTAACAGATGCTGTACACATACCAGCATGTGGAAACAACTGACATCACCTGAAAGTTTGTTTCTACTTACTGAAAAGATTTCGTGCTGTTTCTGGCTCACTATCCAAAGGTTCTCCAATACCATACTTGTTTTGTGCCATAATGCGGAACACATATTGATGGCCTTCCATCAGCTTGGGAACAGTGAATATGCATTCCTTAGGCTCATTAGTAACGGTTACCCATGTCTTCCTATTTGCTTCTTTTTTCTCTATAACATAGTTTGTAATCTTAGAACCACCATCATCTAATGGAGGAAGCCATGATATTGTCATTTTATCAGCCAAAATGGATTCAAATTTAATAGGTCCCACTGGAGGTCCAGGACGACCTAAAAGACAAATTTTTAATAAAGAAGAATTAATCAAGTATCAAATGAATGCTATCAATTAATGTAATTGTAAGAGTTCTTGATATGTACCCAGAACATTCAGCCGCATCTCCTTTGAAGCAGTTCCCAGATCATTTACAGCTGTTATAGTATATAAACCTGTATCATTTCTGCGAGACTGTTGGATCAATAAAGTGCAAGTATCTTCATCAACGATCTTGTTGACATGTTGGTCATACACCACTGGTGCTTTGTCATCTGGCTTCTTTGGAGGAGCTTTTAGCCATGTTAATGTGGGGAAGGGTACACCCTTTATCTTGGCCACAATTTTAACATCTGTTCCTTGTTCAACCTCCATAAATTCTTTGAGCTCAATGGATGGTGGACCTACAACAAAATGTTGAAAAAATAGCATACAAAAATACTTCACAATTTCAAAATCGAATTTGTATTTACTAGTACCAGTACTTACATGTTTGGTCTTTGACAACAAGTGGGCCAACAGTGGCTGAAGGTCTGCTAGGACCTGCTATATTTACAGCTTTGACTCTGAATTCATATTCTCCACCTTCTACAAGATCCTCAACAGTAAACTTTGTTTCTTCCACGTCACGTCTGTTGCATTGCTTCCAAGACTCTTTCACTTCTCCAGTACGATCCCAGCGGAGACATTCAACATTATAATGAGTAACAGGAGCTCCACCATCATTCTTTGGTGGTTTCCATGTCAGGCTCACTGTGTTCTTGGTCACAAGGCCAATCCTCAGTTTAATAGGCGGATCAGGAGGATCTTCACAACCAAAAGAGAAGTGTGAATAAATCCACTATACAGTACCATCTGGTTTTAAAGGATTTGTTTGACTTTAATTTTACTTACGGATTGGATCCCTGGCTGTGGTCCGCTGGATGGTTTCTGCAGGAGGGCCAACCCCAAAACGGTTTTCTGCACGTACCCGGAAGAAATACTCTTGGCCAGTTATGAGATCAGGTACCACAAAGGAAGTACTGCCACAGTTTGGATTGACTTTAGTCCAGGCCTTCCCATCAATATTTCTTTTCTCTATAACATAGCCTCTGATTCTATCTCCACCATCATCATCTGGCATCTTCCATGAAAGCTTACAGCTACCTCTTGTGATATCACTTACTTTTAGGTCTTTTGGTGGACCAGGGACATCTGTTAAGATAAAAGCACAACAGAAACAATTTTACATAAATTTGTAGAAAAATAAGACTAATCCATGATATTTGGATACTTCAATATATGCAAGCCATACCAAGCACATTGACTCTGACGTGCACTGTTTTTTGTCCTGCTTTGTTCTTTGCTGTAATACTGTATCGTCCAGAATGGCTTCTGTTGCAATCAGGGATAATAATCTCTGAACGTGTATCAGTTGCTTTCACCTGTGTATTATAGGAAGAAAGAGAAGTTATAGATCAACTTTGAATATTTATGTTTAAAAAATGCAATAATACTGAGGTTAAAAAAATTGCTTGCTTTACCTCAGCTTCTTCAGGTACAGTATGACCTCCCTCCTATAAACAAAGGGAAATAATATAAACATAAAAGGGAATAGGTTTAAATGTCTAGAAACAGGTGTAGAAAAAAAGGCATTACTTTCACTAGCAATAAATACTAAAAAGTAATACTTTTACTAACCTTTGCTGCTGTTTTTGCTTTTCCTTCATACTCCCAGAATGTTTTTGGAACTGGACGACCCTTGATAATGGCTGGGATTTTAATTGTTGTGCCAGCACGACAAGAAAGCAAATCCTGTGCTCCAAGATCAAGGAAGATTTCTGGTTCCTCTGCAAAAATATTTAAATATATAAATTTTAAAAGCTACTGAAAGTAAACTTCCATCATCCCTGAGCCAAAATCCCCCACAAACATGTGGAATGCATGTTCATGTGACAAAGGCTAGGTGTGCAAAAAGGAAACTGGGAAGTATACAAATAGAAAAATTTGTTGTAAATTCTTCATAAAATAAATAGTATTTCTTTAGTATGACTACAGGTGCTCATCAGTTTTCTAATGGATTGTTCCTTGGTAATGGTCATCTTGACACTTTCAAAAATGTGTGTCAATCTTTTGCTTCATTCTTGTATAATTGCTTATCCTATTTTGACTTTGGCTTGCTTGGCATCCTTTTTGAACATTCACAGCAGTAAGTTCCATTTAGATAAAAATACCTAAATCAATTCTCAGAACTCTTACCTAAAATATCTTGGATAGGTATTTCTGATGTTGCAGGACTTGGTTCTGATTCTCCAGCAGCATTTACAGCTTTCACCCTAAATCGGTATTTTCTGAGCTCTTTCAAGTTGGGAATAACACATTCACAAGTAGGAAAGAGTTTATCTCCTTCATTCACCTTCTTCCATTCAGTACTACCTTCATCTTGCATTTCAACAATATATCCTTTAATAGGACTACCACCATCCTTTTGAGGAGGCTTCCATGCAAGTGCTACAGATGATTTGGTTTTGTCTTTGACCTCTGGGCAAGATGGTGGACCAGGCGCAACTGGCAAAACAAGAGCAAGTAAAAATTATCTGAGTGTTACTATCTTCCTATATTTTTCTAGACAGTTTCTAGAAGAATGCAAGTATTTTCATTTCTTTACCCACATATAGACTGTGTAATCCTAGAACATGCATGCTAATTACATATATTACCTATATTATCAAGGGATACTTAAGGTACAAGGCATAAAGATTGAACTGCTCAAAAATAAAGTAAAACAATAATATAAAAACATGATTCTGAAGTTTAATTGGCAATGTTTACAATGGTGTAATCACAGTATTAGATACATAAAAGTGGTAAAATTTTTAATTAAAGCTAATTATTCATCAAATTTTAAAATCAGGAAACTTTGTGTCAATATATTCTCTTAGGTTTAATGCAAACAAAACCTTATGATTAATATTAATAAATTAATACATCATTATTAATAATTTTCATTGATAAATGAAAAATAATAGTAGCACATTTTTTATTCTGCTGTGATACAGGCCTTTAACATAGTCATAAAAATGATATACTTACATATGGGATCTGCTGCCAAAGCTGGATCTGATGGTTCACTGGGAGGGCCAATTCCAGCAAGATTTTCAGCCATAACTCTAAACTGGTATTCAACACCTTCAGCCAAACGAAGCACATTGTGCTCTAGACCTTTTACTGATGGTTTTGTTACTGGAGCCCTGTTGACACGTGCCCAGTAGACACCTCCCACCTCTCTCTTCTCCAACCAATAGCCTGTTATTGGGCTGCCACCATTGTCCAAGGGAGGCTCCCAAGTCACCAGCATAGATGATCTGGTGCGATCTAAAACTTTTGGCTTTCCAGGAGGTCCAGGAAGACCATAGGGATCCTTGATAACAACTTTTTCTGAGAGGCATTCATCACTTATTCCATATTTGTTTACAGCCCGGACCCTAAATTGGTATTTTTCATTTGTTGCAAGATTCCATACCTGAAAAAGAGAATTTAAATCAATACTTGGCTTCTTTCAGAATCAACTTATTTGGAGTTATGGAGAGGTTTTCACTTTAAATTCTTTCTTGGAATCTCATTGGCATACCTCTATTTATGTACTACACAGCTGTATGTGATGTCCTAAGGATACTCTTATTTCATGTGCATAGGACCAAACATAAATAAAAATGTCACTATATTTGCTCTTGCAGTTGGTAAAAAAGTGAATAATTCTGGAAAATGGAAAGGAAAGTGTCTTTTCTCTAGCTCAGCTGAGGTTAAGTAGCAAAATTGAAAAATTTCTTTTGTTTTGTCAGATGAGGGACAACACAGATACGTGGATGGGAAACATTCATCCAGTAATTCTGGGGTCTAAATGAAGCTTGAGCACAGGTACCTATGCAAGTAGTAGTTTTAATTAGATATGTAATATTGTTATTTTTTATGCATAATAAAATATGTAATAAAGATATTTTATTAATCACCCCATATCTTCTCTCAACAACGCCTTTGGAGACTTCTTCCCAATCAGATTTCTTCTTACTAGCATCACGTTTTTCAACAATGTAATGGGTAATTTCACTGCCACCATTATCAAGAGGTGCATCCCATGTTAAATAGCATGATTCTGCTTTAATATCAGAAACAGCAAGATTTCTTGGAGGAGAAGGACGATCTGTAAAAAAGCAACAGAGCATGGAATTACATTTTAAAAAAGGCAAAGGCATTTTATTAGCTGCCATTTTATTAAAATACTGCATCCTTACCATACACTTCGACATGCACATTGCGGAATGCTGTGCCAAGACGATTGGTAGCTCTCACAGTGTAAGTGCCTTTATCCCCCCTCACTGCCGCAGGCAGGCTAAGTTCAGTTTTTGCTTCAGTTCTAGATACTTCTTCCTTGGTTATCTTAAGTGCATCGGATGTTTGGTCAATTAGAACTTCGTTCTTGTCCCATTCAATCTTTGGCATTGGCAGACCTGTTACATCAGCAGGAATGTTAACTGGTTCTCCTGCCTTGACTTTGATAGTATCTCCTCTCACAGCCAAACGCAATGTAACAGTTGGAGGAACTGAAAAGGAGAAAAGTGACAGTGTGAAGATGGAGGTGAAACAGAGACATTGCCTTGAAGTGCTCTGAAGATATTTATATGATTTAAAGCTGATATACCTTCATCATCCTGTATAACTACATTGAGAGGCAGTGATGGCTCACTTTCTCCAATCTCATTGACAGCTTTGACACGGAATTCATACATATGAAGTTCATCGAGTTTATCAACAAGAAGAGATGTTTTTGGACAGAGCCTTGCATTAACTCTTTCATAATCTTTTGAATCATGTCTCCTTTTCTCAACAATATATCCTAAGATGGGACTGCCACCATCACTGCGTGGAGGCTTCCAATCAAGTGTAATGGATGACTTTGTCCTCTCTGTGTACATGAACCTCTCAGGTGCTGTTGGAGGACCTATTAACACAGATAAATTACAATAAAAAAATTAAAAATCAGAGAATTTTAAATCCTATTAATGAATTAGCTCTGGCTTTTTAAAACCATAGCTTTTGCATGCAAAGAATCTGAGTATAATTATAGCTAGTATAAAGTTTCTCATGTATGTGGAGAAAAATGTAACAAGTAGTGTCTCAGTAGGCACCAGTATTTTGCTATGTAAAGAACCACATCAGATTCAGAGAAGTGATTCAGAAATCTGACTGAAGTAATGAATCTAAGGCAGATGACTACCTACGTAGTTGAAAAATAAACACACTTTCTGTATAGGAAGACAACAATATTGTCTTATTGATCTGATGTTAATTTTTTCCTTTTTAAAAATCCTGTAAACTTAATCATCTTACCTAATGGATCAACTGCAAGAATGGGTCCTATTTCAACAGGTGGACCAGTACCGAATTTGTTCTTGGCACTAACACGGAATTTATATTCCTGCCCTTCAATTAGACCTGTAATATCACATTTAGATCTGTCTGTGTCTACAGCTAGTCTCCATGTATGCATTTTGGCATCCTTCCTTTCAACAATGAAGCCTGTGATTTCACTGCCACCATCATCTTCAGGATCAGACCAGTTAAGCAAACACATCTTTCTGTTTGTGACCACTGGTTTCAGGTCAAGGACTGGTCCGGGAACATCTGAAAAACAAAATCAAACAAATAAGGTAAAGCCCATACTCACCAAAAGAAAAGCTTATTTAATTTGAAAAAATGTTTTTCTTACCAAATACTTCTACTCTGGTTCCTGCAGATTTTGTACCACTGCTATTGGAAGCAGTAATTACATATCTTCCATGGTCTTTTCTCACTGCATTCTTAATGGTTAACTCAGATTTTGTGCCAACATTTTCTATAACAACTCTGTCTTTGTCTAATTCACCCTCCTCCAGAGTCCATGTAATGGTGGGAGCAGGACGTCCCGTCACAGTAGCAGGAATTTTAATAGTCTGCCCAGCCATGACCTGAATGCCAGCTTTCACAGATAGATCCAGCTCAACAGTAGGAGGCTCTATAAAAGAAAGAGCAACAGTTCATTAGTCGAAGGGAGGGATTCAAACCCACCTTTTAAGCAGTTGGACATTTCTTAAAAATAATACAATTGCAATACCTTTAGGTTCTGCAACTGTTGCAGGTTCAGTTTCCCCAGGTGGTCCTTCTCCAGCTGCATTAAGTGCAGTAACTCGGAGTTTATAGTCTGCACCTTCCCTGACCTCTCCAACAGTAAACTGCAGGACCTTAATGGGTTTTGCAGTACAGCGTGACCACTCATTTACTCCTGCCAGTTGTTTGTACACATGGTAACCAGTGATATCTCCACCACCATTATACACAGGAGGTGCCCATTCCAGCTCGATAGAAGTTGCACTTGTATCAGCAATCCTTGGAATCGGTGGACCAGGTGGCACTATAAATAAATAAATAAGTGTAAATCAAAGTTAAAGGCTGTGAATCCTATCTTGTCAACTGTTTGCTATTAGCTTCTGCTGAGCCACTTACTTATTGGATCCTGTGCAGTTTTTGGATCTGATGGTGGACTAAATTTACCAGGGCCAGCTGCATTTTCAGCACATACTCTAAAGATGTAAGTTAAACCTTCCAACAGTCCTTCAACTTTTAATTCCAGAGCATTCACAAGGTTCCTGTTGACCCGAGCCCAGTGAGTACTATTAATTTCACGTTTTTCAATCCAGTATCCTATTATAGGGCTGCCATTATCTTTTGGTTCATTCCACTTAACCACCATACTGTTGCTGGTTACATCTTCCACATCAGGTTTATTAGGTGCATCTGGTGGAGCTGAAAAATAGAAAAACGTGGTTTTGTCATCACTGCTGTCTCTTCAGAGCTTACTCAAAGCTAAGAGAAAACTAAGATATATGAAATCACTAATTTTAAGTAATTCATGGCTTTTTTGCTCTCTTAGAACCTTTGATTCCTAAGAGCAATCAGTAATCAAATTTACAATGATTCTCTCTTTTGGTAAGAATACTAGTCTATTAAGCACAGAGAAGGTCACTAAACAGATGTTAAGTGTTTTAAGTGTAAAGTTTTATAACAGCAATCATCATTCTTATGTGCTTACTATTGGAATTAGAATATTTTTGATATTTCCCTGTATTTCAATAGTATAAAATTTGCAATAATTATCACACGGCTCAAGACTCTTCTGGGAAACATTCACATAGATAAGGCTGAGAATTCTAGGAGTCTGTTTAGTTTCACTTGTTTTCTGAGAAGGTTGTTTTTCAAAATTAAACTTACAGAAAGGATCTTTAGCTGTCATTGGTTTTGAAACACATGGTGGACCTGCTCCGACTCTGTTTTCAGCAAATACACGGAATAGATACTCTTTTCCTTCGATCAGTTTTGTTACATGGAATTTGCAATGCCTGAGTGTTGAACTGACAGTGACCCAGCCCATATCAGCTTTTGTGTTGTCTTTCTTTTCCAGTACATAGTTTAGGATTTCACTTCCACCATCATCAAGGGGAGGCTCCCACTTGCAAATGACAGAATTTTTCCTCAAATCTTCAAATACGAAGTTGACTGGAGGCCCAGGCGTATCTGTTAGCAAACCAAGAAAAATTATGAGTACTCATCTTGCACATCTGTGACCTAATACTCTGAACAGCTAGGTGTTTTGAGGACATTCATAACATACCCAACACATTGACTTCACATGAGGCTTTAGCAACCCCATGATCATTTTCCACTTTAATTGTAAATGTGCCATGGTCAGCTCTGATGGAGTCACGAATTGATAGTATAGACTCTCCTTCCTTGTGGTTGTCTACACTCATACGCTCTGGCAGTGAAAGCTGGAAAGGCTTCTCTTCTTCAGCTTCACCCTTCTTCTTTCTAGGTGCTGTTACTCTCTTTTTGATGTCCTCTGGTCTGACAACTTCATCATTCCTCAGCCAAGTGATAGATGGATAGGGTGACCCTGAAATATGTGCCTCAAGTATGATCTCATCACCTCTCTTCACCTCAAGGCCAGACTGTAGGTTTGCAGCAAGGAAGACTTTTGGAGCCTCTGTAATTACAAAGAATGATAAATGGATTGTAGGATCTTTCAATATGTTTGAAGATGTATGGCAATTAATGCAAATGATCAAATGAACAATTCATACCAATAGGATCCACAGCTTTCACAAAAGGAGTAATCCGAGAAGGCTCACTGATGCCAGCAGCATTCTCAGCACGAACACGGAACTGATACTCATTTCCTTCCTCAAGGCCTTTCACTGTGTAAGTTAGTAAGGGTACCAGGTAGTCATTGCATCTCTCCCACCTCTCCTTGCCCTTAGCGAGCTTTTCTATTATATAGCCCATAATCTTGCTTCCACCATCAAACAGGGGTGGTTTCCATGTAAGCGTTACTGATTTTGATGTTGGATTATGGACTTCAAGGTCAACAGGTGGATCTGGGGGCTCTGTAAAAGAGTAGATCAAAAGAGGGATCATATGAGAAAAGAGAGCATGAAGATTTTATTTAAAATTAAATTTTTTAGATTATTTAATAGTAAGACAAACTTACGTTTTGGGTCTTCTGCAATGATTGGGTTTCTTAGCTCAATATATTCACCGCCTCCAATCTTATTGACAGCTTTAACACGGAAGTAATATTCACAGTTGGGAATAAGATCTTTGACTTGCCATGAAAGCTTATTTTCACCAGACATGACTGGGATGTATGTTTTACGACCTGCTTCCCTGCGTTCCAGCACATAATGCAAAATGGGAGTACCACCATCAAAGTCAGGAGGTTCCCAGGATACTTTGCAAGTATTCTTAGTTACTTCGCTTGCCTTAATATCTTTACACTGTCCTGGTGGACCTGTTTTAAATAAGAATGAAAAAATCAGTTAATTAAATAGATGTGAAAGTGTATCCTTATAAATATGAAATTATATTTCATTTCTTTGCTTTGCAGAAAGCAAAGACCACAAATGTGCACTACACAACAAATACATGAATTTATGTTCCCAAAGGTGAAAAATTGCCAGGATTCTTAAAACATTCTTATATTTATATGATAACTATTCAAAATAATTGGGCTTTGAGCAGCCACTGAATAGTTAGAGCAACTAGAGGTAAAGTGTTTTTTCATGGGACTTCATAGCATTAATGCCTGTATGACAATCTACATGTGTCTGAGTTGAAGTGATTTGTATGCCTGGCAGAACAAGTATCTTTCTAGTCCTTTCTTCTCTCAGTTGCAGGGCCCAAGTGAAGATAAGTATATTTCTCAGAATGGAAGAATGTAGTTACCTATGACTTTGACATTGACTGAACCAGTTGTGGATGCCAGCTTGTTCTCCAGTGTGATGGTATAAACACCAGCATCAGCATGAACACTGTCTATTACTTCAAGCAATGCAGAGGTGTAGTCACTCTTCATTGTTGTTCTGTCACCAGCTTTCAACTCTTTGCCATCTTTGTGCCATGTTATAGTTGGGGATGGAACAGCTCTGAAGGGTATAGGGATACTTAGTTTCTGTCCTTTAACAACAACAATGTCACGAGTTTGTAGATCAATGGTTGGATTACCTGCAAAAGTAAGTACAATGCTATTAGAAAGCTGCCAAACACCCTTCTTTTTTTAGTTATGCAGATCTGGAAAAAAAAGAAAAAGAAAAAGAAATCTATTCTTACAGTCTGGGTCTTTGGCAACAACTTTTTCTGAGATGTCTGATGGCTCACTAGCTCCAACAGCATTGACAGCTCTGACTCTCAGCACATATTCCTTGTCTGGAACAACACCCTCGTCCACTTTACACTTCAGATCTTTTATTGGACGAGAATTGATTCGCATCCATTTTTCTGTTCCTGCTTCACACATCTCAACGTTGTATCCAATAATAGGACTTCCACCATTCTTCAGAGGAGGTTTCCATGCAATACAAATGTGTTTTCGGCCTGCATCTGTGACATGTAAATCCTGAGGAGGTGAAGGAGGGCCTGCAGAAATGGAATAGTATGGTGTGATTTTCCTCTCAGAACATCTGTTCTACACAGTATACTGCTTCTGAAATTCATACACTGAAAGTACAAATGTCCTTCTACTTACTTGTTGGATCTTCAACATGAACAAGGTCAGTTGGTTCACTGGGATGACCACATCCAGCTTCATTTTCTGCACGAACCTGGAACTGTACATCTATACCTTCAATGACATCTGTCACTCTGAAATTGCAATCTGGACCAGCTGTCTTCCCAGCTTTTACCCAGCGAGTGGCTAGCTTTTCTTTCTTTTCAATAACATATCTGAATAGATTGGGGAAAATACTGTCAGGCACTTGAAATAGGAACACTTCAGACTTCTCGTTCAAGATAATAGATGAAAAGAGATTAAAATAGTTTAGACTGTGGAAAAGTAAAGAGAACCATGGGTAATGGACTCAATGAACTTTTCTTCATGCATTAGCCACTTATTCCTAGTAGGTCTCAGCCCCTAATAGGGGTCTGAAAGTCAAGTCTTGAACTGTGTTCTGTGTTTTAGAACTGAACTGAACTGTGTACTCAGGTTGCAGAGAGATGCAGAGGCAAAGGAACCTCCAAGCTATACTTGCATCTCTGCTACATGGGATCTCAGTGGCCAGTCCACTGAGAATATTTGTAGATGCTTTTACTCAGCTGTCAAAATTCTGCATAGGATAGGCTATGGAAAACTAATGCAAATTGAGTGCCTTCTGTTGCTTCAGGCAGATCTCTGTAGTTGTCTGTTGGTTTAAGAGATGCTTACTGTGATTGATAAGGAGTAAAACACTGTTTGAAAAGTTTGAAAAGTGTTATAAAGAAGAAAACTAACAGAAAATAGGTAAGTCTTGATTTTAGCTGACTGTATACAGTTTAAATGAGAAACTAAGGCAGAAGGAAAATGCAACTGCATTACTTGGTAGATGAGTCTAAGTGGCTACAATTCTGGAGGAACTAGAGACTGTGGCTGCATTCTTTTTTTTTTAACACACAGTTCATTATTATTATTATCTGCTATTTTGAGGATGTGGACACGCATTCATTGTTCATGGACATTAGGTATCTTATTTGCATAATTTCCAGATTTTCAAATCAAATCCTTCATGGCTTTGATCACGTGGCTTCTCTTACACCCATCCACCTCTTTTTCATATAAAATGTGTCCATTTAAAATTTAAATATTTTGAGAGAAATATCTTCATTTGTTAAAATATGTTAATCTACAGGAACCTACATAAACTTAAAATGACCTTACCTTTGAATCGGTCTGCCACCATCATTTTTAGGTGGTTCCCATTTCAAATCAACATGGCCTTTCCTCACTTCAACTATTGTAAGGGCATATGGAGGCCCAGGGGTTGCTAAGGAAAAAAAAAAAGGCACACATTAGAAGACTAGGAATTCATGACAAGTGAGCTACTGATCGCTTCGTAAGTGAATCGAAACTTACTGAAAGTATCTTTAGCAAGCACTGAGTCTTCAATTTCACAGTAGTCACTCTGTCCAACGGCATTTTCAGCAGCCACACGGAACACATACAATGAGCCTTCAGTCAGCGGGCTCACTGTGTACTTGGTGTCTTTCACTGTTGTATCAACTGTCTGCCAACCTTTCCGCCTTACATCTCTTTTTTCAACAATGTAGTTGGTAATTGGAGAACCCCCATCTTTTTCTGGTGGTGTCCATTTGAGATCTGCTGTGTTTTTAGTAATATTAATGACTTCAAGCCACCGGGGTGGTGAAGGAGGATCTGCAAAATAGAAAAAAGGTAAACCAGGATGTTGCAATTTCCATAAATGATCTTGGAAGACAGCGAATACACCAAAACTATTACAACTTTGTATTTCCTGAACTGAAGCATGGCAGATTTTAGAATTTCATAAGCCTTTCAAGAGTTCATTTGGTGGCTAGAAGGACAGGCAGACATGGGGCTTTTTAAAAGTCATAGACAGTGTATTTGCAGTAGCAGCACATTCTGAAAAATACTCACAGAGTCTCTCCTTGCACAGCACAGGGTCACTGGGTTCACTGGGCTCACTCTCGCCAGCCTTGTTCACAGCTCTGACACGGAATGAATATTCTTGTTTTTCCATGAGATCTTTGAGGAAGTGCTCAGTTGTGGGAACTCCTTCAGCCACTCTCACCCATTCATCTGTCCCAGTCTTTAACAGCTCAATGACGTAAGATTCAATCTTTGCCCCTCCGTCGTGTTCTGGCTTTGTCCAGTTCAGGGTTAGCGATGTCTTACCAACGTCTTTCACAGTTGGCTTTCCAGGAGGCCATGGTGGATCTAGACAAGAGTCCAATATTAATTATGTCATTGAAAACAATTTTTTTTGTTGTGTTTGCTAAATTAAACTATTAAAAAATTGTTTATTATACCGATTGGATCTTTCACTAAGATTGGCTCTGTTTCCCTGCTTGGTTTTCCAGGTCCTGCAAGATTCTCTGCCAAGACACGGAACTTGTATTTCTTCTTGTTTGTAAGACCTTTAACTCTGGAAATAAAAATTAAGTTTGATTAAACCAAACCCAAGCATTAATTCATTAATAAAACATTATACTCTCCACTCTTCAGATTACAGATTACTCTACAGATTACTTGGAAAATCTGAAAATACCCAAATTACTGCTAAGGATGTCAACATATTGTCAACATTAAAACAGTGTGCCATGACAAAAATTAATGTTTTGAGAACAATCTTGGATTTTTACATCTTCCATAGTTTTTATTTAAGAAGAGTATCAGGAGAAAAAAAACTAAGTATTTTGGTAAATTGATACTTGAGATGGCCATTTCTGCTACTTTGGAATATTTTATGAATAAGCACAGGAATTATTAGGCATAACATTAAAAAAAAAAACCTACTTCATTAATTCTTCTGTAAAGACACTCCTTTTTAAAACTAATTTAAAAAGTAAGCCACATCTGGTAGCTGGATCAAAACTTATGGAAACTAGGAGCAAAAGAGTAAGAACAATGTAAAACTTATTAAAAAACTACTGTTACATTTTTATGTCTCTGTGACCTATTTCAGCCTAAACTGACTATAGTCTTACTTGAATGTTGTATCTTTCACTGGCATTTTGTTGCATTTTATCCATTTATCCTGCTCAGGATCATATCTTTCAACCCAGTAGCCAGTTATGGGGCTGCCACCATCTTCATCTGGTTCATTCCATGTTAAAGTAACTGAATCTTTAGTGACCTCTGTAGGCTTGAGACCTGTTGGAGGGCCTGGTGGATCTGTATAAGTTAATTAAAAAAAAAACAAACAAAACCCAAAACCATTAGACAGGTTGTTTTCTTTTCCTCCCTTTTAAAATACTGTAATAATTTAACATTAATTTAATTTACTAACCAAATGAATATTTGGCAATGATGGGGCTGCACTGTGCTGGCTCTCCAACACCATACATGTTCTCAGCACTGACTCGAAACACATATTCTTTATGAGGAGTTAAATTGGTAGCTCTGAATTTTGTATCTTTAATAGTTGATGACAACTTGTCCCATATTTCACTGTCTGTAGCTCTTTTCTCAAGGACGTAGTTGGTAATTTTAGAACCTCCATCATCTCGTGGAGGGTTCCATGTTAGAAGGCAGGATTCGTTTGTGATTTCTGATACATCAAATGCTGCTGGTGGACCAGGTTTATCTGCAGAGGACAAGATATGAATGTTAATCTTCTGCTTGCACACCTCAGAACATTACTAATGATTTATAAAAACAACATAAAATACATGCATACCAAGAACATTAACTTCAACAACAGCAGTAGCACGTCCACTGGTATTTACAGCTTCTATAATATAGGTTCCACTGTCACTCCTCTTGCTGTCTGTAATAGTGACTGTAGAATGACCAGGCTGGGTTTCAATGGTGATCCTGTTGTCAGGTCTCAAAATTTTGTCAGCCTTGGTCCAAGTAATCTGGGGCTCAGGCTTTCCAGTTACTTTAGCTGGCAGCTCAATTTTAGTTCCGGCTTTCACAGTAAGTCCAGCAAGAAGCTTCACATCTAAGAAAATTTCTGGAGCCTCTGATTTAGGAGAGAATGAAAACGTTGTTATAGAAACAATATTTCAGAGATTGGTAAAAATAAAGCAGCTGTGATAATTTAGCAAGTGAAGTAGTTACCTTTTGCATCAATGGCCTGAATATCATCAGTGGGCTTACTTGGCTTACTCGCTCCCATTCTGTTCAAAGCCTTAACCCGATAAGCATACCACTCTCCTTCCTTGAGCTTTGTTACTTCCATTCTGTTAAAAGAAAATTTTAAAAATTCAAATATTTAGAGTGGTGACAATGGCACAATTAGTTAAGAGGATGTATCTACTGTGTCAATTTACTTACTTTGTTTCAATAACAGGCTCCCCACATATCTCCCATTTGTCTGTGCCACGTTGGCATTTTTCTACCAGATAACCCTTAATGCGAGCACCACCATCATATTTGGGAGGCTCCCACGTTAGGAAGATTCCTTTTGATGTTGGATTTCTCCATTTAACATTTTCTGGTGGGTCAGGCACCGCTATTAAAAATTAAAAACATATGGGATCTTAGAAACCAGTCTAAGGAAGATATATTAGTTTTACATCTTATTTTGAAGAAAATCAGCAAAATTTCAAATATGCTCACTTGCTGGTATTGACATATTTACAGGTTCATCAATATATGCAGGTTCTCCAGGGCCACATTTGTTGCATGCAAAAACTCTAAATAAATATTCTTTCCCTTGGACAAGGTCAGGTACAGTGTACTCTTGGTCAACAATATGATCCATAACCTAAAGAGAAGAAAGGTTCCAATATGTTTTTAAAAATTATTTCCAAAGCGTGATTACCAAAATAAGGCACAAAACTCAGTAGCACATGGGGAAAAAATATAGCAATAGAAATTTAAATGAGAAAGAATAAACTTACTTTGCTCCATGTTTTTCGGCTTACTTCACGTTTTTCAATTATATAGCCAGTAACTGGACTTCCACCATCATCTTCTGGAGGTTCCCATGCAAGCTGTACTGTACTCTTGAGTACTTCTAATACATTGAGTTCTCTTGGCGCACTTGGACAAGCTATAAGTCAGAAATTGCATTATTTTGTAACTAGTGTTTGATAGATCATCTCCATGTAATCTATCTACGAGAAGACTTAGTCTTGTTGAGTCATTTCTCTTTAAACAGCAAAGCTGCATATTGAAAACTAGAAGAGAGGTTTTTTGAGGATGGATTTCTAGTTTTTAGTTATATTTTAATATACATGGTTGGATGTTGTGAGATAACACAGTACTAAGCTAATTAGATTTTAACAAGGCAAATATGGAATGTTATTGCTAAAATATATACATGTTTACTTACCAATGACATTAACATTAATTTCTCCTGTAACAGATGCCACAGGGTTTTCTAATGTTAAGAAATAATTTCCCTTGTCCGGACGCTCACTCGGAGTAATAACAAGTTCTGCAAAGGAGGCAGTGGTCTTCATTTTTACACGATCACCCTCTTCTAAGACTTGGTCACCAAAAAACCATGTGGCAGTTGGCACAGGGTACCCAGTGATGGGAACACGGATCTTGATTGGCTCTGGAACAATAACTTCCAGCCCATCCTTAAATGCACTTAGGTCCATTGTAGGTGCAGCTAGAAAAAACAGAAAATTTATTCAATGAATTATTTTGAGATATTACGAACATGGCTAATGATAATTGTGTTGAGAGGCTGATTCTGACTGTATCTCGACCTGTCTAGACCTAGCTTTGTCTTATGACTCCCTAGCTCTCCTGGCTACATGTTTTGGGTTTTTTTAGAAATATGTGAGATGGTAAGGGAGATTAGTATGACCAAATGTGATACCTAATTTGCCCTTTAATGTAAAAGCTTTAAATTTTTTATTTTTTTTTTAGGGCTCTTCTCTGCCTTTCTTTCATTATGTTACCTCTCACCTTCCACAAAGCTAGGCCAGGAGACAGAAGGTCATGCCTTGCTCCTCAGGCAACCTAATAGGCCTCTGTCTAATAGTACAGATAATTATCTGCAGGATTCTTAATGGAGGAGAAATAGCTCACAACCTCAAATGTCTAAGATGTGCCAGTTACCTGGTGAAAAATATAGATATTACCCACAAGATGCACTTTAATTGTGTGCCTTATCTGATTGTTTTTAGTAAATAGCATATGGCTCACCAAAAGTATCATCTGCAGTTAATGGCCCAATAGCTTCTGCTGGGTCAGACACACCAGCTGCATTTTCTGCTGAGACTCTGTAGTAATAACTGGCTCCTTGTTTCAATCCAGTTACCTAAGAAGCACAAATAATAATTTACTCGTAATAATCATTAACTCATATTAAAGATGATCTACACATTTGACATGTTGATGAAGAGAACAACATACCTTAAAAGTAAGAGCAGGTACTAGTTTTGGATTACAACGTATCCATTTATCTGTTCCTTCTTCTCGCCTTTCAACAATATAGCCTAAAATTGGACTTCCTCCATCTTCGAGAGGAGGTTCCCATGTGAGCTGAACTGATGACTTAGTTTGATCTGAATGCTCAAGGTTAATGGGAGGACTTGGTCTCTCTGAAAAAAAATTGAAATAAATATATTTGTGTAACTGAAAAAGGAGCATGGTTCAGCAAATTAACTGTTTATATCTTACAGTTATGCTTTTAAAGTCTTTGCATAGTTTTTTCTAAACCAATTTTTTTTAATTGAGGTTGAATCCTAACTTCAGAGAAAAAAACATTTGGAGTTCTTATTAAACCAAATGGTAGCAAGGTACTCCTGGTATATTTGAATGACAAAAGTAGGAAAAACTGATCTAACTGTACACAGTATGTGTGGCTCACACATTCATCAATTGAACTTTCCTGCAACATAACATCCAAAATGCTTCTGTTTCCCAATGCAATCATAATTATGCATACTTTGTATACTTACCAATTGGGTCCATGATTTTTACTGCACGTGTAGCAGGACTTGGTTTGCCAACTCCAACCATGTTTTGAGCTCTTACTCTGAAGAAATATTCCTCATTTTCCACAACATCAGTCAGGACAGCTGACAGTTCATCAGCACCCGTGGTCATAGCTGGCTCCCATCTGATGGTACCTTTGTTACGCAGCTCAATAACGTAGCCAGTAATCGGAGATCCTCCATCATAGTCAGGTGGCTCCCAGCTAAGTGTGGCTCCAAACCTGTTCACATCAGAAACTTCTACATTTTGAGGAGGACCAGGAACATCTGCATTTCATTTTAGGAAGAAAAAGGAAAAAAAAAAAAAGGTAATTGGGTTTTATCTATTAGAATTTGTAGTGTTTCTTTTACACAGCCATCAAACACAAGTTTTTTGTAACTTCTACTCACCAAATTTGCTCTTAGCTTCCACAGGTGTGTCTGTTTCCACTGGCTCACCAGTGCCCACTCTGTTGCGTGCACTAACACGGAAGAGGTACTCAACTCCTCCTTTCTGAAGTCCAGTAACAGTGTATTCACAATTTTCAGCACGATCTGTAACCACAATCCAGGTCTTACGCTTGACATCACGTCTTTCAACGACATAGCCTATGATTTTACTTCCACCATCAGTTTCTGGTTCTTGCCACGCGAGACCAACTTCACCATCATAAGTTTCAGTGACTTCCAAGTTTCTAACTGGACCTGGAACATCTGTTAAAGATATGACAATATTTTAGGGCATTGCATCTTTTTTTTTCCCTCAGGCTAGAGAAGAGGAGACTGAGGGAAGACCTCAATATGACCTACAGCTTCCCCATGCTGAGAAGCACACGGCTTCCCCCTCAATAAAGGCTTTTTATTCTGCAAAATAATTGTAAGCAAAGTTTTAATAATACGAGTACTTACCAATGACCTCTACATTGATGAATGCTTCTGCCTGGCCATGTTTGTTTCGAAGCACAACCTTGTACCTTCCCTTATCTGATTTCTTCGCTTCATAAATTTTGAAGGTAGTGCAGTCAGGTGTTGTGTCAACAGTTGTTGTGGGCAGACTTTCCCCAGCTTTCAACCATTCAGCTTCTGCTCTTGGGTAGGCATCATATGGGACAGTCATAGTTAAAGGCTTTCCAACATCAACCACAAGATTTTGATCACCAGTCTTGATTTTAGGTGCAGCTAAGAAAGATTAATGTGGAAAGTCAGTACTTGCATAAATATATACATATATACATACATATACATATATATATATATATATATATATATAAAAAATTGATATATTTGTGCAGTCAGAAGAGAAGCTAACAAAGAAAAGGAGCTGCTGTGTAAATTCTAAGGAAATCTTTAATATACTCATTGGACAGCTCCAGAGAAAGAAATTCAGGCTGGTTTCTACACACTGTGTCCTATAAAATGAGGAAAGAAGGTGTTGCTTTTTGAGAACTAATTTAATTACTTTATTGGTTGATTCTGTAAAATAGACAAACTAGGAATCAAATATCTTATATGACCGAAATGAGTAGTCCAAATAATTTTCTCTTTTTTTGGTGACTTAATGAAAAGCTTAAAGCTCATTTAAGCTTTAATCATGCTGTTTGGTATATGCATTGAAAAATGACGTATTTTCCTCCACAACTGGATCAGGATGGTATAAGAAAAAATATTTGTTGTCTAAATTCGTATTCATATAGTTTAACAGACTTGTTAAACAAACTTCAAATAGTTTAACATTTTTCTCAGGCTGATCGTTTATTCATTTTAGTCCAACTCTTTGAAAGAAGACAAATCAATTTACTTAAACAGGAATTAAGTAATTAAGATTTCATAAAAGAAGCACAAAAAAAGCAACTTACCAGCTAATTCAAGCTTAGCTCTAGCTTCCTTATCTTTGGCAATAAATCTGTATTCCCCTTGGTCACGGGGCTTTATGTCACACACCTGCAGCCTGTGGACCTTCCCTTCACTCATCATCTGATGTTTGTCACCTTGGATGATAATCATGTTATTTCTCAACCATTTGACCTCCACACCATCTTTGTTCAATTCAGCCATGAAGATGACATCTGCACCAGGAGCTTCATAAATATCTTGTGGTGGTCGAATAATCTCAACAGGGATTTCTGAAATAAATGTTAATTTATTTGGTGTTATTTGTTTATTGTTTCTACTATTATTAAATAATGTAGAAATAAATCCAATTCAATTTTACACATACCTTCAACAAAAAGTCTTGCCCTAGATCTCCTGTCATCCACTCCACAGGAATATTCACACTCATCATCCAGTCTACAGTCTTTTATGATTAATCTGTGCAGATTTCCATCCTTTTCAAACTGGTATCTTCATAGGGGAGAAAAATAAGCAGTATTTTAGTTCCCAGAAAAAGTGATAAAGTAAAACAAGCACATTCAGAAGTATAATAAAATGTACATACTTTTTGCCTTCTTTGATTTCTCTTCCATTTCTGTACCATTTCACACTGACTTTCTCTTTGGAAAGCTGACATGTAAAGACAGCATCATCAAATTCAGTGACAGTCTGGTCCTGAAGATGTTCAGTGAAGTCTGCTGGTGCTTCTGTGATGAGGAGCTCTGCAACGGATTTGTCTTTTCCAGCAGTAACAGTGTATTCACCTTCATCTATAAACCCACAGTCTTTAATGATCAATGAGTGCTTGAATTTATCAATTTTGTACAAAATACGCCTGTCAAACGTGATCTCCTCTCCATTCTTTGTCCATGTGAGAGTTGCATTAAGGCGATTGACTTTGCACCAGAATGTGACAGTTTTCTTTTCCATGGTCTCGATGTCCTCAAGGGGCTCAACAATTCTGAGATCCTCCTCTGTTATGACAAAAAAGTGAACATTTTTATATCCTCATATGAAACTGCATGTAAATGATGAAACAATGTTAGTGTAGTTCAAGTTATTTACCTAATACTTTCAAGGCAGCAGAGCTTTTAACGTGTTCACCTCTCTGGTTTGTCAGTGCGATGGTGTAGGTAGCTTGATCTTTCAACTCTGCATCTCTGATTCTGAGAGTGTAGACTACACCCTTCTGCACAATAATGTACTTTGCACTATCAAATATCGCCTCATCATCTTTGTACCATTTCTCTTTGGCACCTTCTTTATTGACTTCACAGTTGAAGATAATTTCTTGACTCTCATTAACCTCTTGGTCCTTAAGAGGAGTTATAATCTTGAGTTTTTCTGAAATTGAGAAAGCAGAAGAAACAGGACATCATGTAGTATAAAGAATGCAACAAAACATGCACCTACACATTGATAAAATAAAGCTTACCAATCACTCCTAAGTGAGCTGTAGCTTTAGCTTCACCAACCATGACAGTATACATTCCTGTATCTCCTAGAATAGAGTCTTTAACCACAAGTGTTCTCTTTTTGCCATCTGAAATGATGTCGTACTTATCACCAGGCTCCAGGACTGTGTCACCCCTCAGCCACTGTACTGTAATGGCTTCTTTGGATACTGTACAGACAAATTCAGCTTTTTCTCCTTCAAGCACCTCAAGATTTTGTGGTCTGGTAAGAAATTCTGCTGCAAGTTCTGAAAGAAAACATTTTTGAAGATATATATTTTATTTTTTACTTGTGAAAGGAATAAATCAGGTTGTGTATTACTACTAATTTTTTAAGGTTTTTAATTTTATTCTTTTTTTCCAAGATACGAGGCCACCAAAGTAGTGCTCTTACCATGTACAGTAAGTTTTCCTGTTGTACTAGAGCTTGGGAGCTTGCAAGTGTATTTGCCAGCATCTTCAGGATGAGCATTATGTATAACAAGAATTCTCTTTCTACCATCAGCAATGTGTTCAAATCTACCACCATCAGGCACCTCTTCATCTCCTTTAAGCCAAGTAACTTCAGCATTAGGCTTTGAAACTTCACAGATCAATTTTACAGTGTCATTTTCATTTACTTCAAGATCAGGAAGATTTTTTGTGAAAACAGCCTCTTCCTCTGCAAAAAGAATTTTGAAAGATGATTAAAGCCTGTCATAAAAAACCCCACTCTCACATTTCTTATTGCTCACATATTAGATTCTAAAACACTGTCTTTACCTATCACTGTAAGTAGGCCAGAAGTTCGAGCTGTTTTTGCTTCACAGGAATATTCAGCTTCATCATCAAAGACACATTTATTGACAACAAGAATGTGTTCTGCACCTTTAGAAATTATGTCATACTTCTTGCCTTTTCTAATTTCCATGCCATCCTTAAACCACTTCACCTGTTTCAGAACAAATTATCGTGGTTATTAACATGCTCAACATAGATTTCAGTGTGTTCTTTTATAGCAATATAGAAAAATTTTCCCCTCTACCTGAAAGAGTTACTTGGACTAAAAAGTGTTACTACTGACCTTGACGTTTGGACGAGAAATTTCACATTCAAACCGAGCAGTTTGCTTTTCTTTAACCTCAAGGTCAGTCAGGGGTTTCAGGAAGTCGACACGAATAGCTGTAAGAGAATAGAACATTTTTAGTAGAGGAAAATCTACACTAGAGAACTAAAAAATTGCTAACATTGATATTACTGCCAGTCATAGACACTAGAACATTGCTTTTACAGCACCTAAGCATTTTGTAGAAAACTTTGAATTACTCACGCTCCACATTGAGAAAACATGATGTCTTGAAATCCTTAGCATCACAGGAATATGTTTTTGCATCATCCAATGTGCAGCCACGGATGATGAGTTTTCTGACCCTGCCTTCAGAAATGATATCATATTTCTTTGATTTGTGAATTTCTTCTCCATTTTTGAACCATTTAACTTTTGCATTTTCCCTGGAAACTTCACATTCCAGTTCTGCAGTGGCCTCCTCTTCAACAGTCTGGTCCTCAAGTGGTTTAGTAAATTCAACTGGGGGTTCTGAAAGAAATAGATACATTTTTGATAGAAAAGATCCAAATTATAGCCAGTCTGCTGCTTTTACAGAACTGTTCCATGCTGTTTACTAATTTTCCCTGACTGAATAATCAAAAAGATTCTTAGATGTCCATTCTGAAGGTTTCCTTAAATTTTTTTTTTATTTTTAATGCACAGACATTTTCTGTTAATTCAGGTAATTTCCTCCTTTTCAGCCTGCTGTAAGATTAGACTGAATGTTATCCTTGCCCATGGGGGTTTTACTTACAAATCATCACAAAGCCTTGCAACTCAATTCCTTTAGCTGAACCATATCCATATGATCTCGGTGACCCTACAGTTATACTGTGAACTTATAAAATGTTTGGGGTTTTTTTCAATTTTTCCTTGAATTACTGGATTAGTGTGTGCAGCTCTTTTTAATGATGCACAGCGTGCAAGCAATACAAGTGGGTATACAGACAGTTATGTCCCTTGTCTGATGGTGCAGTTATACTCTAACAGGTTTCTGGATATTCAAAAGAACAGAAAAAGCCATTGGGAGCCATAAAGGATGGTATTCATGGGTCCCCTAGAAGCCAACTGAATGTTCGAGTCTGCAGTAAAGCCCTGGAAATCCTAATGACATGGCTCATCTCCCACATCTGACACATTTCCCATTTTCCCTCATTCAGCTGCTCTGTGAAATACAGAGATTTTAAGTAGTTGGCTTTTTTAATCAGGAAAGTTATCTACCAGTTCAATATTGTATATACATTCCTACTAGTTTGATATAAGGTGTATATTAGCATCCTCTTCCAGGATGAATGATGAATGGACCATTAATACTGATCATGGTTTAATTAAAATTACTGACTTACCTTTCACAAAAAGATTTGCTTGAGTTCTGAAGTCTTTTGCTGTCAGTGATACCTCTCCTGCATCTGTTAACTTGACGTCTCTAAGAATAAGTGTGTGAACTCTCCCTTCAGCACGGGTCACAACCTTACAAAATACATAAAAACCCCTTCGTGAGCATCTACAAGTATTTAGGGAATATTTCATGAAATAGCATGCTATTTATTATTCATGGAGTTTGGTTGTCCACTTTTAGGCAAATTTTTGATAATTTCCTTTTGTATATACTAGATATAGCTCAATCCTCAGTGCTCTGAGGATTTTGAGGCTGAGTTGAAATCATGTCTGTTTTGAACAGGTATAATTAAATAAAAAAAAAAAAAGCAAATCTATGGGAAAAGTTGGTATTACTGCTGGCTACATAAAAAGTAAAAACTTTTACAGATATAGGGGTTTGGCACTCAACCCCCTCCCATGCACTTTTCTGGAAATGCCAATTTGACTTCCTATTATTAAAATTTGGCAAAAAAAAATCTGCCTTATGGACTAAGTCCTGTGATGATCTATTGCAGAAAATACTTTGCAATCACAATAAAGATAATAAAAATCACTTCAATGATTAAAAGTTATACATGCACAGCTGAATGTCAGCCACAGAGGTAATAAAATGGTTTGAACTGGCAACAGCTAAAATGAAACACTTGTACAGTTAGATTGATTCTTGAAGAGAGTTTTAAAAGTGTTTCAAGAGGCTATTTTGAATGGGTAGAAAGTGATGCATTAAGTAAATATATGGTTTACTCTCAATTTCACCTTGATAAAATTTCTACCATTCAAACAAGAGTTTTGACTGTATATGTAAACTGCATGAATGGGTTTTTTTTTCATGTAATTAAAATGATAGCTCAGACGGAAAAGACCAAAATAATGTTCCATCATACAGAATACCAAACCTGTAATATTTTTCTTGCCAGGCAGTAATAACTATCAATCCACTGCACTGATCAACAGCTTTTCACATTTTTATTCTGAAACTCAGAAATAATTACCTTGCTTCATTTCATGATTCATCTGCTGAGTTTCAACATTGTTTATCTGTCCTTAAATACTGTAATAGAGTCCCTTATCACCATGATCTGTTTTGATTTTCCTATTTCTGAATGCTATTTATTTTATTAAATGGCTTACATTTATGCAAATTAGTTAAAGCTCAGCAAGATCTAGCAAAACCTGTAAAACTATGTTAAAATTGTATTTTAAAGAAATAGCACTCTTACCGAAGTATTATTAACAGCATTACTACAGATTCTGACACTTTACTAGGTCCTGCTATGCCTTGAAAGTTAACTTTGTCTGAGGTTACCAACTTTTATTTTAATTTGCACTATTTTTTTCAGGCCTAATATGCAAAAAACAAGTCTTACATCCAGTAATATCCATTTCCATTTCTTAATATATTCATTTTTGTTTCTTTATTCATTTCCCCTACCATTAACTTTAAACGTTAAATTGACTACATTCCAGGCTGCTCAGATCTCGGAGTTAGGAGCCAGCACTTGATGAAGGGTTAAAAATAGCTAGTGAGAAGTGCTTGACAAGCAAATCTGTCCAGAGAGTTATCTGGAGAGCCAGAACAAATGCCTGAAATGGAATTTGAATCCTCTTAATCCCCTTATATGTTGAATTGGACTGCAACTCAGCATTCAGGAGAAAAAAATGCTTTTCCTGATAGCACCTTGCAAAATCCTCTCACTGTAACCATAAGTAACCTGTGCAAAAATTATTCAGCATCCCTGTGGCTAAGTCTCCAAAAGAATCAGTGTTGTAATGATTGATATTTTGTAACCTTAGTTTCCCTTTGTATGATAAATACTTGTAGCATCCCAGAGCACTGGAATTTCTGGGGAAAAATTGTTGTATCTGATTTAGGGAGGATTTAGCAATTGGCATAGCAGCACTACAGTATTGCTGTGCCTTAGTACTTCAACTGGCAGAGAATAAATAAGAAATAAAGAGAGGGAAGAGAGCTGAAGGAGAAGAAGGAAGAAACATGAGAAAAAGTAAAGTTTAGTTTTTTTACCTTATCGCTGGGCTCCAGTTTCTTTCCTTTTAGGAACCATTCTACTGGGATTCCCTCATAAGAGAGTTCGCAATCGAAGGTTGCTGATTCCCCAGCTGTCACTGTTACATCCTTGAGTGGTCTCAGCAAGCCAATTACTCGTGCTTGGTAAGGAGAAGACATAATTTTTAGATTAGTCACTTCTACCCAAGAGAGAGCTGCTTCCCTTACGTACTAATCTCCATGGTGGCTTCCTTCAAGAGAGCCAGACATCGCAATGCTGCTCTTTAAATTCCCGAAATAGAAGAGGCCACCCTGGCATCTTAGGGGAGGGCTGGTCACCTACAATTTCCTATTTGCAGAGTGTGTTTCTTTAAATTGAACAAGGTCAGCAGGAAAGTTGCTGCGCATCTGTCTCCTTGCCAAGCCTTGCATGCCTGTTGCTAGATAAGGCAAGTGTTTCCAAAATAGTGAGGGCTAGGATTGGAGTGGGAAGCAAGTGGTCTTCAGCCGTATAGTCTGTCCCTGTCCATCAAGCTCTAAACCCTATCCCCAGATATCACTGCTATCCTATCCTCTCTGCTTAACATGATCCTTTGATGCAGCAAGGCCTTGGCTTACAATATTTGATTTCATAACAGCATATGATGCCAGACTGTGAAGCAGCCTTCAAGGCCATCTCCTTAATTTTACTTCTCCTATATGAATAAATGATGTACAAGGTTAAAAAACACACAGGACATTCCTTAACGAAAAAAATTAAGAACAACTGGGTAACTAATCCCTGAGCTGCTGTGCTGGAAAGGATTGCTGTGGGTTCAATACAGTACAGAGATTTTCCACCTGTTCCAAAGAGGCAATGAGTACCGTGTTTTCACTTAATTAATCAATTAATTTCAGTTTAAAAGACACTCACGTTTCACTCGAAGGTGAGCACCAGACTTGGCATTTGCTGCTTGGAAATCTACTCCACCAGCCTGATCTAAGCGTACATTGTACAGTGTAAGGAAGTGCTTTTTCCCTTCCTCCTTGATTTCACATTCCTGCAAAAGCAGAATTGAAACAACTTTTTCAGTATCTTTTTTGTACTACTCACCGAAAGAGCCCCTACTTCTCCTCGTAACATGCATCTGTTTTCTTTTATTCCACTCACAACTCTTAGGCCAATGCCACATGTAATATACCTTACAAACATTTATTAATAGGTCTTTCCCTTCAAACCCCCTTCTTAGTGGCTTCCTCTTGGAAAGAAAGGGCAAGAGGCAACACATTTGTGTGCTGATTGAGCAGCCAATATATTGACTAGTCAATATATGTAGACCAGTCAGAAACATTAAGAGAACTAGTAATTGCTAAGCTTGTGTTGTAACCTTTCCTTGAGAAGACCTTTCCTTCTTTTATCCAGACACTGATTTTCATGGAACTTCTGATCTTTGTGTATTATTCACATTTGTACCATTACATAGAAGCCAAATTATTGCCAATTGTGATTGTATCATTTCTTTATTTTCCAGATCCTTCCAGCAAGGAATTAAGAATATATGATTAAGCTCTATACCATTTTACACCAATTTTAGTTGTCACAGAAATGAAAAACAGTTTGGAAATATGATCTACATCTATGCAAACCAAATATAACTCAAAACCAACAGGCAAATGCATGCAATCCAAAGTTTGCATTTTCAAATGTTGTTATATTTAAGCAAATTCCACAAGATCTTTGCACTTTGGATACACGATTCTTAGGTATTGTTAGCAATGCAGAATGTATTGTTTTATGCAAAATCATTTATTATTTAGCTATGTGGGATTGCATTTGTACTACACTTAAAAAGTTACTAATTAAAAAAATCCACTATTTTTAATATAGTGACTCTTACTGAAAGCAAAAAGAGATCCCACTTAGTTTCTGCAGTCACCCTCCCCCTCATACCCCACCTCCCTGCAAAGGGTTGTGACACACACAAAAAGTATCCTGAAATGTTTGCTTACAGCTGATTCAGTCAGGGGTTCTCCTTTTAGCTTCCAATTGCCATGGACACCTTCCTCAGAGATTTCAATATCAAAACGGGCAGTCTCTGTCTCAATCACCTCCACACTGTACAGTGGTCGTACAATCTCAATATCCCGGTCTGGAGAAGAAAAACACGATTGATTCCCTCAGTGTCCAGCAGATCCCAAAAGATCTCTACAGAGCAGCCCTCTAAAATAACCATACCTTCAATATCAAGTTTAGCAGAGGTTTGATCGGTACCACAGTCACAAGTGTACTGTCCAATGTCTTTCTTCAAAGCTTTCTTGAGAATAAGGATTCTCTTTTTACCATCAGCCTTAATAACAACATTCTTTGATGCAGTAATTGGGTTGCCATCCTTCATCCATTTCACTGGGGCATCTGCTTTGCTGATTTCACATTGTAAGATTACTTCATCTTTTTCTACAGCAGTGTAATCCTGCAGCTTCCCAGTGAAGTAAGGGTCTCCCTCTGCAAGCAAAAGTTAAGACATATTTTGGTCTGAAGTTTTAGTCTTCCAGAAAGAACAACTATTTTCTGCCATAAAATACATTTCCTGTTTATGTGCTGGAAGGATTAAATATAGTCCTTTTTCACAGTTCTCTTCCAAAAAAGGAAACAATAAACACCTAAGAAACAATTCAGGGCATTACTAGTATTACTGACAACATTCTTTCAATGCTCTAGGAGTTTCAGAGCAGTTTTTAAAGTACGCAATAACTAACTTTGCAAATTTGCATGAAATTTCAAAGTTATTGTAATTATTCTTTGTGAATACAGAATTGGAGACCAAAAGAGGAAAAACAAATCGTCAGGTTTTCAAAATCTTAATTTAGATTTAGGCCAACCCCAAGACTTTCTGATTGCTATTTTTAATTAATAAAACTCTTCTGATAATACACATCAGGTAAATTTTTTTGGGTATTCTTACCAAGAACAGTGAGTTTAGCTTCTGAGGATTTGCCCATAGCTTCCACTTTAATCTGAGAAGTATCATCAATAGTAAGATCTTTGATTGTGAGTGTATGGAATTTGCCCTCATCTGTCATTGAAACCACTTTGCTGGTATGTAATCGTTGGTCATTCTTGTACCAGACAACAGTGATATTTTCATGGGAGAGCTCCACAGTGAACTCTGCAGTTTCTCGCTCCTTCTTCGTTACATCCTTGAGAGGAGTAATGAATTTCAGGCGGATACCTGAAATAACAACATAACATGTCATTAGCAATAATGTTATCAGTATTAACTATGCAAGTACTATGATGAAAAACTTTCCTAGAAAAAGTCTAACAAACCTTCAATAATTAGCTTGGCACTTGTTCTTTTATCCTCAGCTTCAAAGGTGTATTTCACTTCATCCTCAAAGGCCACAGATTTAATAATCAGAGCATGCTTTGTTCCATCTGAAGTAATTTCAAATCTTTCATCTGGAGTGATTTCTTCTGTTCCTTTCAACCAGCGGAAAGTCTTGGGTTCTCTGGATACCTCACATTCAAACTTAGCTTCATCCTTCTCAAAGACCTTCACATCACTCAGTGGAGTGATAAAGATAAGAGGCAGTTCTGAAATCAAAGAAGAGCTTGCTCAGATCAGTCCATACAACACTTTCTGACACTAGATTCGTTTTCATGCCCTGACATACACGTGGAAATGTTGGCCAAGTGCAGACTGTACCTTTCACTTTCAGATTAGCAGCGCTTTTAGCATTGGCAGCTTGGAAAGACACTTCCCCAGTCATGTCAAGTGTGCAGTTATGAAGGACAAGAATATGCTTCTTCCCATCTTCAATGATTTCACAGACCTGGTGATAAAGAAACACACACCCCACCCCAAATATGAATATTCTAAGAAACCACTAAGAAAACATTATTATTAAACATGCTTTTCTACTGTAAACTATGGCCTAAAAATAAAGAAGAAGCCTTACAGGTGAAGGTGTTAGGGTTTCTCCCTTTAGCTTCCATACAGGATGGACATCAGGCTCAGAAATTTCAATTTCAAAGCGTGCTGTTTCACCAACAAATACTTCCACTCCATACAGTGGGCGCTCCACTTTAATTATGCGAGCTAAAAAAAAAAAAAAAATCAAATGTTCGCATCTGTTTACTGACAAATTGTTTACCATAGAAATGTAATACTGGAAGAATTGTAAATGTAATAGCTGTACCCAACTCTCTCCCCATTCCTCCTTTTGCGCATTCAAATGCTATGATTAGTAAGTGTTTATCTAACCTCTTCCTAAAAAGCTGCAAGTTGGCAGGCTACAACCTCGTTCTACAACATGTCTGAAAATTTAGTTATTTTTAGTGAGACTGTTTTTCTTAATAATTAACCCAGGTATTTATTACAGTGAACTAAAATGATTTTTTTCCTAACTGTAAATGGACAGAGAGACTAACTGATCATCACTGTCTTTGCAACAGCCATTTATATACATCAAATATACTGTCTCTTGTAATCACCTTTAATAACTTTAAATCTAGATATTTCAGCCATTCATCACAACAGCATGCTTTCTACAGGTACATTTTTGGTCTTACTCTCTAGAGAGTGCCTGTCTGTCTACACTGGTTTACAAAGGTTTTGCTACTTTCCCTTAGCAAAGACATGATAACTTACACTCAACGCCGATATTGGCACTTGTCTTGTCAGTTCCACAGTCACACTCATAAACACCCTTATCAGTCTGGGCAGCCTTCTTGATCTTCAGGATACGGCGCAAGCCATCCGTTTTTATGGAAATTCTGTTTGAAGCTATCAGTTCTTCACCATCTTTGTACCATTTAACCGGCACATCTTTGCTAAGTTCACACTCCAGAGTAATGTCATCTTTCTCTACAGCACTGTAGTCTTGTAATTTCACAGTGAAATATGGATCGGCCTCTAAAAAAGGCACAGTGGATATATAAAGTTAAATTAGTTATATAAATTTACTAAAATGTCAAAATTTTGTCACTCTCTACTTATAATAATGTTTAATACTTATTATATAGCACATTTTTAATTATTTATGTAATTACCTAAGACTTTCAGGTTGGCCTGTGTGTTCAAGTCCTTGACTACGGCCTTTATTTCTGAGATATCATCAAGAGTTACTTCCCTCATTTCTAGTTTATGAACTTTGCCTTCAGAAGTAATTAAAACTGTTCTGCTTGTGTGAAGTCTCTTGTCATTTTTGAACCATTTCACAGGCATGTCTTCATGAGAAAGCTCAAATTGAAAGTGAGCAGTTTCCCCTTCTTTCACTGTTTGATCCTGTAGAGGTGATATGAACTTCAGCCTCACACCTGTAATGTAGACACATAAATACAATCAGAAAAAAAGGCTCATAAAAGATATATTCTTTATCCTTTTTTTATTCTTTTTTTTATGGGACAATACTTGCCTTCCACAAACAGTCTTGCTGTGCTCTTCTTGCCATCAACTTCAGCAGTGTATTCTCCCTCATCATCAAACTGTGAATCATTGATAACAAGAATGTGCTTCTTTCCATCTGCAATGATGTCAAATTTTTCTCCAATCTTGAGTATATCAGTGCCCTTGGACCATATAACATTGGCTTCTCTGGTCAGGACACATTCAAACCTTGCTTGGCGCTTCTCAGGAACAGTGACATCTTTTAAGGGCACAGCGAAGTCCAATTCAATTTCTGGAATCAAAACACAACGTGTCATTTGTAATGTGCTCCAGGTGAGCTCTGTCCAAGCTGGGGTCACACTCGGTGTGCATCATACCTTTCACTGTCAGGATAGCTGTAGTCACAGCGTTGAATGCCTGGTAAAGAACCTCGCCAGCTTGATCTAACTTGACTTTGTGTAAGGTTAGGAAGCGTTTTCCTCCTTCAGCTTTGATTTCACATGTCTGGAGAGATGATAGACTTTGTCAGATGCAAATACCAATGTAATGCCAATGCCTTAACAGCTAGGTGTTTTTAAGAAAGGGATTTTAATAAATCTTGAGTATGCAGTAAAGAGTCAGGTAGAAAGAATGAAATTGCTTTTCAAGGAAAGTTAATACTTTTATTCAATGATTTAAAAATAGAATAAATTTCCTCAATGTTCCACACTTCTTTAGAATATCAAAATCATTCCTACAATATATGTAGGATATTTCTATTATTGCTTGAATTAAGTGGTGTAATACCTTAAGAAAATGAAGGCCTTCCAAATGTTGCATTTATAGTATATAATCCTTACTTAAAGAACCACTGTTTTTTAATTTTATATTCTGGACTGAGTAGCAATGATAGGCCTTGTAATAAAGATTCAAGGAATCTGTTCACAGTATTTAATTTAAATAAATCATGTTGTAAAATTCAAGGATGCTTACAGGTGAAGGTCTCAGGATTTCTCCTTTCAGCTTCCATTCACCAGGAACATCCTCCTCAGATATTTCTGTATCAAAGTTTGCTGTTTCTTTCTCATAAACTGTAACATCCTCTAATGGCTTCAGAAGTTCAACTTCACGCTCTGGAATGCACAGAGAACACATATATGATTAGGTCAAGTTTTCATTGAGCTTTATAATAATTCAGGTTACATTTTTTGTTTATTTAGGTTCAACATTGGCCTATAAGCTGATTAAATATAATCCAAATAAAAGCTTCCTTACCACCAAGGGTCAGTTTAGCTGGGTATCTGCGACCTTCAACTTCCACCGCATACTCTCCAATATCAGCAGGACCAGCATTCTTGATTTTCAGGAAAATTTTATTTCCTTCTTTCAAGATTTCTGTCTTGTCAGTGGGTTCAGCAGGAATTTCCTCATCCCCTTTAAACCATTTAATGTTTGGTGTATCCTTGACAATGTCACAGCTGAAAGTAGCTGTTCCTTTTGGTTTAACATGCTGGTCTCTTATGGGCTTTACTAACCAGTCCCTTATAACTTCTGCATGACAAAAAGTTAGACAAGAACACAGATTTTTATTACAAATGGATGTGTTATAAGAAAGAGGAACTAGTACTAACAGATTTTGTATGACAAGCTTTTAATAGCTGTGAAAATTTTATCTGTCCACTTACATTTTGACTACAAGAAAAAGATTGCTTAATTTTAAAACAGCCAAAATATCCTAGAGAGCAAAAAGAACATGATTTTGGTTGCTTACCTACTACCTTAACACAAGATGAGCATGATAGATCAGAGTCTTCCACAGTAACAGTGTAAGTGCCAGCATCAGAATCATCTGAATCAGCGACTGTGAGGGAATGTGACAAACCAATAACACCCAGAGCAAATTTCCCAGGCTTGGGTGTGATGATTTTACCATCCTTTCTCCAGACCACATTTCTTTCTTTGTTAAGCTCACACGTCAAGTACAGTGGCTGGGTTTTAACGACAGTGACTTCTTCTTCAAGTGTTTTCACAAACTTCACAGGGAGTTCTGTGGGAAACACATTATTTTGATTTGTCATCTTTATACAAAGAATATGTGATGCAGAAATATTTAATATGAGTAGTGATTGAGGGAAACAAAAGGATGTATCTACCAACTACTGTAAAATTATGAAGCACCAGCTCTAGTTTGAGGAGTAGCTAGCCTAAATTATTGATAAATTTGAAACAGGGAATACCTTCAACAATAAGTTTGGCTGTAGAGGTCTTCTCTTTGTTCCCCAGTCGTAACACACAAGTATATTCACCAGCATCAGACAGCTGGACATCAATAATATGCAGCTTCCTATCTTTGCCATCAGCAATAAACTTGTGTTTTGGACTCTCTCGGATGTTACTTCCATCTTTCATCCAGCTGGTAATTGCAGTGGATGGTGAAATAAGGACTTCAAAGATTGCAGAAGACCCAACAGACTCAGCTTCTTTTAGCACTATATCTTTCATCTCCTTGACAAACTTCAGTGGTACAGCCTTGAGCTGGTAAGTAAATGGAGGTTCTTCAGGAGGTTTTTCACCACCACTGCCTGGTCTGAGTTTCCTTCTTTCTGCATCTGCTGGTGAAGGTGTCTTCTTGGCTGTAATTCAGATTCAGAAATGAATAAACTAATCCTGATTAATTGCTTTAGATTATTGGCTGTGCTGATTTTGGATGGGGTAGATTTAACAGTCTCCTAAGTAGCTAGTGTGGGGCTATGTTTTGGATTTGTGTTTAAGGCAGTTTTAATAATACAGAGATGCTTTTGTGATTTCTGAGAAGTGCTTGCAGAGTAAAGGCCTTTTCTGCTTCTAATGCTGCCCCACCACTGAGTAGGCTGGGAGTCCACAAGAAACTGGGAGGAGATACAGCAATGAAAGCTGATCCCAACTGACCAAAGTGATATCCCATACCATATGGTGTCATGCTCAGTATATAAAGCAGGGGAAAGAAGAAGAAAGCTGGGGCATTCAGAGTTACAACATTTGCCCTTCAAGTGATGGAACCCTGATGTCCTGCATATGGGAAGTGGTGAATGAATTCTTTATTTTGCTTTGTTTGTGTGCTCTGCTTTAGCTCAACCCATGAGTTTTCTCACTTTTACCCTTCTTATTCTTTCCCCCCTCCCACCATAGGGGAGTGAGTTGCTGTGTGGAGTTAAACCACAACAAGGTATTGCTTGTATTATCCTACCTTTGACTGGACTGATACCCTTCGGAGTTTCTTCCTTTGGCGGCTTGGCCTCTGAAGTAGAACAGCAATATTATTAGGAATGTAGTTAAATAAACATACTTACTAAAACTAAGACAACCATTTATTTTACATATCAGATTTTTTACTTCCTTTAGTTACCTACATGTAAAATGGGAAGAAAGGATATATCTATATGTTTATAGAATTTATACTGTCTATATCTCAATGATAAGTTTAATATATTGAAGAATGGGAAAGACATATTCAGCAGTAGGGACTAACAGGCAGCTTAGAAGCTCCTAGTTCCTTAATGTGTTGTCCTGCCCATTAATTTGTAATTTTTTTGCATTCCTTGACATTTGATTTAAGATTAAACCCTTGATCAAGACCCACCTATCTGTCAAAACAGTTTAAGTACCTATTAACATTATATGAGGTTTAAAGCACACACTTTCACTCATGAAGGCCAAAAAAATAAAAGTTGTGTAAATTAAATATATGTTTCAGGACAATGTGGTACTTTTACAAGTGAGGGATGTTCTGTTAGTAACCTAATTTGTGATCAATCATCTCAGACTTTTGAAAATGTTACCCATACTATGATGCTTCTCATTTTCTTTTTGTGAAAGGAAATATAAAATATACTTTTAATGGGAGAATGATATGAATGAAATGCAGCATGGATTTTATTGCAGTGGGTGGAAAAATGAATACTAGAAAAAATGTGTGAGTATTCCTGAGAAGATAATGGCACACAGAACAATTGATGAAGTTGACTGAGAAAATGAACAGTGATGACACAGATGTATGTACAGACAGGTAAGACAAACATGTCAAGAGTGGCTGAATGCCAAGAAAGCCAGCTGACAGACTTGATGGAATTGTGAATGGTGTTACCAAAACACAATGGTAGGTGGCAGTCTCCTGAAGCAAATGGTACAAGCATTTCGTGGAAGAATTTGGCATCACTCTTCCTCACCTCGCTTTGCATGAGACTTTGCTGGAACTTCACGTGATTCTCCAGGTGCACCCAAATTCTTACTTTCACTTGGAAGTCTAGTGGCCTGCTCAGGCAGGTGAGCAGGTTCTGATTTCTGGTATTCTTTCTCTCCTTCTTTCTTGGAAGTTTTTATCTTACCTATGCTTGAGGAGTAAGTATCTTCCTCATTTGCAAGGACACCTTTGCTTGATGGTAATTTGTCTGAAAGCTTTGCCTTCTCTTTTTTCATGGTACCAGGTGTGCTTTTTCCAATGCCATGTTCAGGTGATGGTTTTTCACCTGATACACTTTCTGTAGATTGCTTTTCTTCAATTTTATCTTTTCTGCTTTTGTGAGCTGGAGTTTCTTTCTGTTCATCCAGAATGGTATGAACTTGAAATTGTTTCTCATCTTGACTTTGTGGTGGCTGAATAGCAACTTTCTTTACTGACTCATCTATAGCTCCCTTTTCATATTCTCCTATGGAAACTTCACTTTCCATTCCTTCTGTAATCACTGTATCAAATTCCTTTTCTACAGGCAGCATTTCAGAGGCATTTGACTGTCGAATTTTGCCTTTTTTAAAGTGGGTGCTGAAGATAGTTTTTTCTTCCTTCTCTGGTATAATCTTCTTGCCTGTTTTTTTATCACTTAGGAGTGCTTTTTCAGTCAACAATGGTCCTAAACCCTCTTCATCATGAACTTCTTTCTCTGTAGAGTACTTTTCTCTTGCTTTTTTTCCTACAGCTTCTGACTTAAGAACAGACAGTTTTTCTCCAGGACTCTCCTTGTCTTCAGTGGGCTGTTCTAGGTCAACATCTTTTCTCAGTCCCGGCTCAGCCTCCTCAGACAGGTCTAAGAAATCTGCTGATGTAAAATCCACATTCTTATCTTTCTCATAATCTTGAATATCTTTGATTTTCTTTGCTTCTTTTTTAAGAATCTTATCAATAGGAGTTTCAGCTACTGTGCCACCAGATTGCTTCGTCCACTGAATTTTACTTTGTATGCCATCCTTCTTCACGGATTCTCCAAGAGGAACTTCAGATTTCTCTGGAGTAAAACCTACTCTCTCATTTTCATTTCTAAGCTGAGGAGTTTCAGCTATGTCTGCCTCTACAACATCCTGTACAAATGAAGTTTTATCTTTCATGTGAGATTTTTCAGGTTGCAAACTTATTTTTGATTTCGTCTCTTTTCCTAGAAGTCTTTTCTGGTCCCTGGGCTGACATAGCTTTCTGGGTTTAGGTTCACAAATTGATTCAGTTTTTTCTTCCTTTTCATGGTCAGGAATCTTTCCTTCATGTACAACACTAAACTTTTCAGAGACTTTCTTCATGGCATCTTCCCTATGAACAGGCAATTTAACTTCATCCTCCTTTTCTTCTCCAGAATCTCTTTCCACATGTTCAGATGTTATAGAAACCAATTTCAGCTCCTCATCAGATAGTGATAGTTCATCCTTTGTGTAAGTAATGTGATCAATTTCAACTTCTAATTTCTCACCTGTAAGGGCAGTCTTTCCTGAAACTACAGGTGTCATTTCTGCTTCCTCCTCTTCAGAAGCCAGGATGAAATATTTAAGAGATACCTTCTCCTGTTCATCTCGCTCTGAATTCAATGTTCCATCAGCTGTTTCCAGTGAGATTTTATACTCAAGTGGCTCTATGGTAAGAACTGTTTCCTTAGGACTTACTTTCTCTTTTACATGCAACTTTTTCTCAACCGAAATCTTCTTTAATACAATTGACTCAGGCTTTTCTTCTTCCACTGGGGGTATTTTATCTCTATGCTTTAGTACAGATGGTGTGTCAGGCTTTTCTGCAGCTACAAAGGTTTCATAGGTAATTTAGAGAGTTAAAATCCATAAGAATAAGAACCAGGAACAATATATTTAAAGACAAATTTTGCAGATACACCTGAAATAAAATGAACATAGAACACTTTTTCTCTACACAACAGAAAACTTACAACATAATCACAAAAGGAAGGTAAGAATGGCACACATGAACAGAAAACCTAAGTAAATCACTGTTAGTATTGTCTCATTAAATCACCAATTTAAATCCAATCCAGGTTAAAAGTAGCAGAAAATGGCAGCTATCTGGTCCCTAACACAGAGCAGGTTAATTGTGCCACTGCAGGCTACATCACCAGATAATGACCAAGAGACATTCATGGTTTGGCTTCTCAAATCCCAGGATCTGAGCTCTACTGGAACATGAGACCCTTTGAATAATGGGTGAGCAGAATGTACATCAGCTCTGCTGGTGGACCACAGGCTCAGAGTGTTTCTGAGGAACTGGAGCCTTCACAGCTCTTTTTTTTCACAGCAGGCTTTGTTCCAGGGTCCTAAGCATAGCAGATGAAAGCAGCAATACTCTGGTTCTTCAACATCACTGCCACTTTTCCTCAGGGATTCAATGACCAGTCAAAAGCAGAAACCAACAATGCAACAATTGTTTAGAAACATGTGCAACTTCTCTTCTTCTACACAGACAATACAAGATGCAATTCACGAAACATGTATCAGGACATAAGGAACATCAAGAAAACAACAGAACACACAAATTTCATAGTAGGACAACAAATAAAGACACACACATTACCATCCAGACAAAAGAGCACAGACTGGTCTCCATAGTACATCAGAGATGTTTTTGTGTTAAATTAGGTGACAGTACCTAGAATAACAAGATCCTTCAACATGACCTCAAATCTTCCTGTAATGAGTGAGTTACTGTACAGCTCTTCACTGTTTTTATACTGAAGGCATTCAGGTATGTCAGAGAGAAAAACCTTATAAATAGCATAGAATACATGTAAATACCTGCTTTCTTTCCAACAACTGGAGTTGTCACTGGAGCAGCAGTGGGTGCTGGTTCTGCAGCTGGTTTTGGAGATTTTACAGCTGTATAGAAAAAAATTTTAATAAATTACTTTCAGTATGATATTCTTTAAAATGTTTTGTAGATGGTATGAAAGTTCTAGTCTTATTAATATGAAAGGTCTTTGTTTAATGTGTGGTCACTTTCAAGATTCAGCTGCACAGGGTGCTGAGTCATCTTGTTAGACTGTGCTTTTGCCAAGAAAGGTTAGACCAGGTCACCCTTGAAGTCACCTTCCAACTGGGTGTTCCATGATTCTATGAATGCCCTTTTAGCAAGAAATCCCTGAATGGAAAGGACTAGACACACAAGAAAAGCTTCAGCAGTATTCACAACGAAAGAATTCTTACCTAATTCAGGTTTAGGTTCAGGCCCAGGAACTGGGACAGATGCTTGCTTAGTTTCTGCCATTGCAAACACAGAAATTACACGTAGGTTAGTTTACATTTTTTGCAATCACATTGAGCATTAGAAGTTAGGAGTAACAACACAGAGAGAGCTAAATGAAGACAGAATTCATTGGTTTCTATTTTATTTGCCCAAAAAGCAAGAAATTAACTTGAGATTAACTCTTGTAAAGCAAGATTGGAAACAATGGGAAAAAAGATGAATTTTTCAAGCATTGAAGAATAAAGACAAGAACTCCAGAAGAATGCAAAATGGTTAATGAGGACACAGTATTCATGACAGGCTGGAGGACAGTAATGCATTATGTTAATATAGCATGATATTCAGCACTGAATATCCTTTAGTTGCTGCAATAAGGAAAAAGAGCACCACACATCTGTACCTTTTGGTGGTTCAAGCACAGGTTTCTCCTCTTTTTTTATGGTAGGTATCTCAGTTTTCTTCGTAGGAATTTCTGGGACTTTAAAATAATATTTTTATTTTGTAAGGTATATTGAAACACCGTAATCCCTAAATAGAATACCCTCAAACTTTTTTAAAAGGTTTTCATTGTTTTTACATATAAAGAGTTTCAGATATTCATAAGGTTTAGGAAAATGTATTTCTCAGAGTAAAACTTGAATAAATTAGAAACTATAAATGGGTAAAAGGACAAATATTTGTAAAATATTACCTAAAAAATGCTTGAATTAACTGTTTTGCTATATTTATATTTTTATCAGTATTATAAAATATTTGTGAAGTTCTTTTCTATACACAATGAAGATTGAGAAATAGTCCCAAAATGCAGAATTCAGACCCAAATGTGAATGTCAAACTTGGTTGCGCTTTCAGCTAAGATTTAAATTGCACAATTAGGTCAATGAATGCCATCTTTTAAGATCTCCGTTTCATTCCTTAATTTAAGAGAATACTACTTAATAGTGGGATTCTTAAAAATATTATAATTTCCAAATAGATTTGAATGTAATCTAGTACCTTCAGGTTTCTTAGTTTTTTCTATTGGTGTAGGTACTGGTTTAACTTCTGGTTTAGGCTCTTTTTCTGGTTTAGCTTCTTCCTCTTCAGGTTTCTTTTTAAGAACTTCAAAAGAAAAGAAATCTCAGTTTTTAAAAGCACAGGCAAACAAAAGCATAAGACAGTGAATAACACAAAGATTAAAAATACCTCATCAATCACAAGGAAACAGGAAAATAAAATATATAGCTCAATAGAAATGGAAGATTTGTGTAGCTATTCAAGATACTACTCTGAAAGTCTTAAAATTCAAGTCATCTACGGAAAAAAGACATTTTTATTAAGAACAGTCCCTCTGACTATGATAGAATAAAATTTCATCTAATATCTTATAATATACTTATTCTCTTATTTAAATCAGGACTTGCTATATGTAATTTTGAATTATTAACTGCAGTTACAGATGATTTTTAGGAAAAAAATGCAAGATTATATATTAAACTCCTACTGACTTCAGTGAGAGAATAAGGCTAAATTCTCAAGTATTATATTTGCAGCACTCAAATTTATATAATGTCTGTTTTCCATTTTATTTATTTCCCTTATTTTTGTCCTCTCAGCTCTCCATCTTGAATATGTGATGACACTGTCATCTGAGAAATGGAGTATCTATATTTTATTATGGTGTCTGCAATCTGTGGTTGGCTGCAAGGTGCACAAGCATGATTCATCCCTCTATGTTATTTCAAAGAGAATTGTAATGAGTGCTTCATTTTTCCAAGCAAAAGTTGAGCACAAAATGATTCAGAATGACGCAGACTTTGCAGGAAAGGGGGCTGATGTCCAATAGCGCCGCAGGGTTCTGTGATCTGTGTGGTTCTTCTAAGAAAACCATAAAAGAGAATACATAGACTGCACATGTAACTTTAATGACATTTACACTGCCACTAGACAGCATTCCAGAAGCTGAAGACAGTGGAAAACTCTTAACTCCAGTACCAAGAGATTGGGAAAACGGAAGAGAGGGAGAGACACAGGGAACTAGATTTTCAATGTTCTGCTCTATTTTCATTACAGATCCTTTGGATCTGAGAGACTTTCAGACTACCCCCACTTCTTCCCTGCAACTAAAACTGCTTTGTCCAAGAAACAGACATCAGATAGCATTTGATCATGCAATTCCCCATACCACATACATAAAACAATTTTGCTTAGGGGTATATGCTGAACAATGTTAATATGCTGTTGTTTTTAAAACAGAGCAAAGTTACTGTACCTCTTTTCAAAACAACTTCTTCTTTTGGTGGAGGAGTAGCCTCGGGAATTACTCTGCGAGGTTTCTTTACAAGTCCAGGCACTTAAAAGAATATAATTCCAGATTTTATTACAGGTTCATGACAGCAGTAAGAGCTAACCAACGACTAGCCTGTCCAAACACACAAATCAAATGCTAGTCCACTACTGAATATTAAAATCAAAGATAAAACTGTTGATATTGAAGTCATTTAAGCTTATATGTAAAAGAAAGTTTTCATACAAATCAACAGAAGAGAAGTATTGTTTGGGAAAACTATAAAGGTTACGTACTCAAGAAGAGTCATGTAGTAACATTTTTATTTCCTTGTCCTCTTTCACTTCAGGTTATGTTACATGTCTGTTCCTATAAGTTGTCTGTCTGTGATATTAATAAGGATCCACTTTAATTTCTAAACTTGGAACAGCATTAAGAAGGAATGTCCACTGCTTAGGTGCTTAGTTTATCTTAAATTCCAGTACATATGAATAATATAAAGGCATAATTGTGATGGGCTTGCTCAATACATTATTCATTCCCATCTCTAGAAAGTGTCCTCTCACAAAAATAAGTTACGTTTCAGAAAAATAATAAACTAAGTATGTTGGAACAATGGTGTATACATTTAAACAGTATTTTTTTTTTATTTCTAGCTAAGCAGAAAACCAAAGTGAGCATCTACACAAGTGATAAAAACCTCATAATAACTCTCTCACTCTTCTGTGTTTCTATGCCTTGCATCTCATGGATTGCATGACTGGCAATTAAATTGGACATAAATGTAACGCAACATATAGATCCAAGATGGGGGTGCACTGCTGAGCATAATCTAACATCAACATTTTTTTAATATATTTGAGCAAATTAAAGAAGAAGATATTGAGAACTACAACTTTGGACTCATGAGAGGTTTATTTTAAGATCCTTATATTAGGTAGGTACCTTTGGCAGGTGGAGGTTCCAATTTCGGAGGCTCAGCAGGTTTTGCAGCTACAACTTTCTTCCTTGCTTCAGGAGCTTTAAAGAAAATTATTTGCATTTTACAACACACATTAGACTCAAAAAGGAAAGGAGTTTTCTAAAAAATCCAAACACCTCATTAATAGTATTGATGTAATGGAAGGACAAAAGCTGCAAAGCTAAGATTCTTGCTGATTAACTGTTTAGAAAAAGTCAAACAGCCTGTAGGAAGCACAAGTGATCTGAAACCCATGTTCATATAGTAACACCAGCAAATTATTGCTGGGGATTCTTTTCATTTGTAAGAACATGTTAAAGAGAAGAATTATATTAAGGATAAAAGAACGTGTTAACTTGATTAGGATTATTTTATTAAATTGTTTTTTTTTTTCATGTAACTATTGAAAAGAACCCATGTAAACTGCCTTGGCAAAATGCTGAAAAAAATCATGAGGGACTGAGCATTAGTGAGGCGCACCATTAAAGTATAGTACATTAGAAAAGGAAAAAGACAAAAAATGATGGTTTAAAAGCATGCTTTTCAAGATTCATCAGTATAATTTTAAAAGATTATGTTTGAGTTTCCACCATTATTTGTGGCTTCGGATGATTATACCTTTAAGTAGATCTTTTGCCAGTTTAATATCTTCTGTTGGAGCAGGTGGTGGTAGTGGTTTTCGCTTTTCAGGGATCTTCTTTTCAGGTGGTGGCACTTTAAATAACATTAGGTACATTTAGAATAAATTTACCATGATTGTTGTTATGTGAAGAGTAATGTACAAACCTAAAGACCACCATTGTTCATTTCCAGTGAAGCCAGTGGAAAAAAATGTCATTGAATTAAGTGGGAGCATGAAAGAGTCCTAGGTTATTGCTTCACAGCATGCACACAGTACAAATATCCAAGATGACTTTAAAAAGCATGTTAATAACATGAGAACAAAGGTAGAAAGCCAAATGATGGGAAGACTCTTGCGGACAAGAAACAAAATGAAAGCATTTTAAAAAATCTTCAGGTTGTACTTAGAATTAAATGATCAGAAATAATTTCCAGAAGACAACAAAGGAAGAATCACAAGAAGACCTACAACACAGAGGTGACCTACAACATACAGGCACATGTGTGGAAAATGAAAGAGCAAGGAAAAACTGCACATGATGATAATGGAAGAAATGTGTCTGGCAGCCTCTAGGGAAGTACTTTGTATACCTTCAACTGGTAAAGCTTCTTCGACCTCTACAACTGGAATTTCTTCTGCTTCTTCAGGCTCAATCTCCTTTATGATTTCATATTCTTTAAAGAATATTGACAACTGGTGTAAGTTTTCAATTATAAGACCATTTCACGTGAACAATTATACAGATATAACAAAAAAGAAATCTACTCCAATAGACACAGACATATACACACTAGGGTAAGTAATCACTCAGTATTTGTTACCTTCGCAGTTAATGCAAGATTTTGCAAAACTACTTTTTTTCTAAGCATGAGTCAGGATTGCGTGAAGGATAGAATTTTTTTATGTATACAATATAAACTGAACATTAAATTTGTAGATGAGTCATTGTAACAGGAAAGAATAAAAATGCCAGTGCTCTCAATTAATTTAAGATTATAACAGCAATATAAATACTAGCTTTTGAGAGATTCCAATTCAGTGGGAATTTAATATTAATTTTAAAAAGAGACATATCCTGTACAGGAGCATATATTTTGCTTCCAAATATGAAAATATAATAGCAGATACATGAAATATTGACTAGTATAATCTAAAATATGAAGTGAACAACTTACAAACACGACAATGGGAGAAAAAGGAAAATGTCTACTTTAAAGCTAATAATTTGAAGAACAGGACAAAGGATTGTTCTTAGAGTAAAATCTATGGTGGCACAAACCTTCACTTGGTAGTGATTCAGGTATTTTAGGAATAGCAACAGGTGCTTTCTCCTCTGAGACAGGTTTCTTGGGTACCTCAGGCACTTAAAAAAATATTAAGTTTCTTTTAATTATGTGTATATAAATGTACATATGAAACAAAGAAGAACAAAGACACTTAGCACACACAAAATCACAGTAATAGTGGCCATAACCATGAAAGACTGTGCTCCAGTCTATCTCAAGGTAGGCTACATTCAACTGACAAATTTTATAGACTCAGTTATGAACAAAGTAAAGAGAGGATATAGAAAACATTTCTTCTCAGGAGATGCCTCCTGGCAATATATACCTTTGGTTGGAGGAAGCTCTGGTTTTTCTAACTGTGACTTTTTAGGTGTTGTAAGAGGCACTTTCTCTTCTGGGACAGTTTTCTCTGGCACTTCAGGTGCTTTAAAGATATTAGTACATTTTCATTTTTGAGAATATTAAGACACATATATACACACAATAATGAAAAGTGCAATGACTAAAAAGAGCAGGGCACACAAAACATGAAGAATAATAAATTTGAAGTGGCAGATTATTCATTTGGCACTGCACACCCCAGTGAAACAAGGGAAAAAGAATTCAGAGAATAGAGATAAGGAGATGCTCAGTCCCTGATATAGGTACCTTTAACTGAAGGAATGGTGTGTTTTCTAAGGACAGGCACAGGCTCTGGTACTTCTGGCACAGCAACAGGCTCTGGCTTCTTGGGCACAGGTTTCTTAGGTACAGCCAGAGGTTTCTTGGGCACAGCCACAGGCTCTGGCTTCTTGGGCACAGCCACAGGTTTCTTGGGCACAGCCACAGGCTTTTGAGGAACGGCAATTGGCACCTCCTCTTCTGCCTCTTCCTCCTCTGTCACCTCAGGCACTTTAAAGATATTAGTTGTTTTTACTTGAAAGAGCTAAAGGTCATGCACACAGAGACTCAACATGATGAAATGCTGCTCTCAGCCTCCCCACAGAGTGCAGAGGGGCAAAGAACACTCAGTACTGCACCCATGTGGAGGGCATGGCAGGCTTTTCCAGAGCACAACCCTATACCTTCAGCTGGAGACACTTCTGGCTCAGCAACTGCTGCCACCTCTTCTGGGGCTGCCACCTCTTCTTCCTCCTCCAGAACCTCAGCCTCCGGCATCTCGGGCACTTCAAAGATATTAGTGCATTTCATTTGACATGGCTGAGAACATGTGCCAAGCAGGAGCAACAACCAGGGTGACACAGGCACAGAACATCAGCACAGCAGCTCCAACCCTCACAGAGCATTCAGCTCCCTCTTCCCAGCACACACACTCTCAGCCAGGAAACACAGACAGGGGAGGCTAGGACAAGGCTTAGGAGAAGAAGGTTAAGTATCCCCATTGTTTAGTTATCCATGAAGACAGGTACCTGTGGGTGCTGGAAGCTCTGGGGCTTTGGCAGTGGGCACAGGTATCTTTTCCTCACGAGTGGCCTTCTTGGGCACCTCGGGTACTTCAAAGATATTAGTAGCAGTCAGTTTTATACACCCAGCAGGAGGATGCACAGTGAAACAGTGAAACATAAACTGGACATACATTCATGAAAGGAACCAAAGTGGTCTCACAGCATTAACCCATATCTCACTCACTCACTCACTCACTGACTCACAAACACAAAGCACACACAGCACAGGCACAGAGCAGTGATGCCAGGTATTGTCTGTGAGAGAACTCTTGGCTATGCACAGGCTTGAGGGGGAGGTGGGAATTAGGATACTTAGCAGCCTTTCCTCCCTTGGAGGAGCGACTTTCATAGTCAGCACTGCTGGGATTTGGCTTTTCTCTGGGAGCAACCTCAGCCTATATCTTATCTGTTGCCATCCATTCCCCATGAATCTGCTGCTGTTTTTCATTCAGCAGTTTGGGTAGTGATAGGATGAGGAACACAGTTTTTCTAATTTTTCCTTATTTTTGTCATTCTATATGTCCATTCTTTGCTTACGCTATTTTTCCCTTTTTTTTTTTTTGCTTATTTCCTTATCCTAAGTAACTCTCTTACTTCAATTTTCATTTCATTGTGGCAACTACCAGAGCCTGTATGGTGGAATGGATTTTATAATGATTCTTTATTATAAACCCTGGAAGTGTAAGCAATTTCTTTAAAAACTTTCTATACTGTGACTTCTTACTGCACTTGTGCATCGCTAAGTAAAAACTGGGTTTTCATTTCAAAAGATTTATGTCTATTATATACACTACCTGGGTCTGCCAGAAGAGTCATGTAGACTCTTATCGATTTAAGATAACAAATTTGGGCAGCCATATGAAAAACTTATAATCAATTGTTAAAAAACAACATTTTAGTATCTACTGATTCAGAATAAGAAATCGATATAGTAAACTCAAAATATAATTTGAGTTGTTTATACAAAATACTACATTATCAAATTCCTAAGTGATACAGAGCATGGAATGTAGAAATTTCAGGAAATCACAAATGAACAGAACAACAACAGACATCAGAAATAATATGTAAGACAGGAAGAACAGTCTCATTCAGACTGAGGCACAAAGTGACAGGTACCTCGAACTGCTGCTGGTTCTGGCTTTTTGGGCACAGTTACAGGTATAGCCTCTTCCACACCTTTCTTGGGTACCTTGGGAACTTCAAAGATATTAGTGTATTTTAGTTTTGTGGGCACTGCAGATGTCTGTGTAACAATAAGACAACCAGTAGTACATGCACACAGTGTTTTTTGAGAAAGTGCTGTGGTTGCATTCAGCCATCAGCTCTGCTTTGCTTCAAACCTGTGGAGTGACCAGGGTGTCCAAAGCATCCCACAGGGGGTGGGAACTCTGTGTGTAGTGTTTGTTTCTCAGTCAGGGTGGAAATGTAGAAAATATATCTGGCTTCTTAATAACAGATGATCAGAGATTTATTTATGGAATCCTAGTCCATCTGTGTATCACCCATATATAATTCATGACTACTTTGTCATTACAACATTTTTTTAGCAAAGTAGCATCTGATTTATCATTATAATCTTTTCTTTATATCAATTATTTCCATTCTTTGCACCTCCTCTTAATTATCTGTGTTCCACAGCTCCTGTAATTTAAATACTGCTGTAAAAATATACATACTACTTATACTTCTCTCTTTGGTTATATTAATATGTTAATAAGATAATCACTAGATATATCCAGTCATTTGCTAGCAAAAATTCCTTATGTACATTGGCACTACCTTACTTTTAAAGAGGCAGAGAAGTTATTCTGCTGCTGTCATCTATTGAAAATTTCACCAATGCAATGCTTTGTTCCTTATGCTTAAGACTTACTTTCAGGATCTTCTTCAGAAAGGCATGTTATTCTGTTTAAACTAGACATTCAGTAAATGTTAATTCTTCACAAAAAGCTCAGTAAGCTAGAGATATCTTTCAGGGAATGAAATCTAGTTTTTCTGCCATGTTTTGGACACTCCACATTGCATTTCATATTTCTCAGGCACCTATCTCTGACAGGTATTCATAAAAAATTAGTTTAACTGATGTCCAGAAGAGCATGATTTTTTTTCTAATGATGATACTAAGAGTGACCTGTACCTTTGGCTGGTGGTGGTTCTGGCTTTTTGGGTACTGCAACAGGCGTCTTTTCTTGAGGGACAGCTTTCTTGGGCACCTTGAGCACTTTAAAGATATTATTTCCTCTTAATTTCACAGTTAAATTAATAAGAAAGATTGTAACAGTCAAAGAGTTTAGATACTTCCAAGCACTGCAACATTCCTCCAGTGACTGGTTGGTTAGTCACACTCAAAGACAGGTACAGCACAGGCTAAGGGTGGAGGACAAAGAACAATCTTCCACAAAAGAAGGGATAACGAATGAAAATATTCATCAGTACAGTAAAAGAAAAAGCACCTCTTTTCGGAAGATATACCTTTATCTTGTGGAGGTTCTGGTTTCTTGGGCACAGCCACAGGTTTCTTGGGCACAGCCACAGGCTTCGGGGGAATGACCGCTGGCACCTCCTCTTCTGCCTCCTCCTCCTCTGTCACCTCAGGCACTTTAAAGATACAAGATCCTTTCACTTGACTGAGCTTAAGGTCAGCAAACAGGCAAACGGCAAGCAGGAAAGTAGTAAGGCAGGAAAACAGGAAAGTAAACAACTAACAGACCACCAGAGAGTCCTCTCCACCTAATCGCTCCTGTTGAGACGGACTCACTGGGAAGAGCCCAAGCCTGGGCTTTTGAGAGGGGCGTCCCTGGAAAACCCCACCCTCTCCTGCCGGGGAGTGTACAGGCACACAGACACAACATGATGAAATGCTGCTCTCAGCCTCCCCACAGAGTGCAGAGGGGCAAAGAACACTCAGTACTGCACCAATGTGGAGGGCATGGCAGTCTTTTCCAGAGCACAACCCTATACCTTCAACTGGAGACACTTCTGGCTCAGCAACTGCTGCCACCTCTTCTGAGGCTGCCACCTCTTCTTCCTCCTCCAGAACCTCAGCCTCCGGCATCTCGGGCACTTCAAAGATATTAGTGCATTTCATTTGACATGGCTGAGAACATGTGCCAAGCAGGAGCAACAACCAGGGTGACACAGGCACAGAACATCAGCACAGCAGCTCCAACCCTCACAGAGCATTCAGCTCCCTCTTCCCAGCACACACACTCTCAGCCAGGAAACACAGACAGGGGAGGCTAGGACAAGGCTTAGGAGAAGAAGGTTAAGTATCCCCATTGTTTAGTTATCCATGAAGACAGGTACCTGTGGGTGCTGGAAGCTCTGGGGCTTTGGCAGTGGGCACAGGTATCTTTTCCTCACGAGTGGCCTTCTTGGGCACCTCGGGTACTTCAAAGATATTAGTAGCAGTCAGTTTTATACACCCAGCAGGAGGATGCACAGTGAAACAGTGAAACATAAACTGGACATACATTCATGAAAGGAACCAAAGTAGTCTCACAGCTTTTACTCATGTCGCACTCACTCACAAACACAAAGCACACACAGCACAGGTACAGAGCAGTGATGCAGGTATTGTCTGTGAGAGAACTCTTGATGGGGAGGTGGGAATTAGGATACTTAGCAGCCTTTCCTCCCCTGGAGAAGAGACTTTCATTATCAGCCCTGCTGGTATCTGGCTTTTCTCTGGGAGCAACCTCAGCCCATGTCTTATCTGTTGCCATCCATTCCCCATGAATCTGCTGCTGTTTTTCATTCAGCAGTTTGGGCACAGACAGGGTGGGGAACAAAAATCCCATCCTTATTACATATCTCTGTCCTCTATTTCTCTTCTGTTTTTTCAATTCTTCTGCAGTGTATGTGGGGGCTTTTGAGTTAGGTTTCAGGGTTTCTATAATCCTGTATTTAGACATTGCATTTGGCGAGGGTAAAGGAGCCACCTACATAGTGAGCAAGTGTGATGCAGAATTTTGATGCGCAAATACATGTGCATCTTGCATGTAATAATTATGTGCAATGCAATTGTAGGTTTGAGGAACCAAATTTCTTGGGTGCCCATGCGCTTTTGGTCAGAAGAGAATTATGTCAGACCATCCTGATCGACCACACATTTGATTAAGTACTGCATTTAGTAAAAAGTTTGGAGTATTTCTTGTTTGGGATCTAGGTCTGTATGCCTAAGTCTTAAAATACTACTGTCCTGTCTAGGTATGTTCCTCTTTTTAATTTGGGCTGTCTTTTCCCATAGTCACTTAATTTCCTTCACAGTCCATTGAATCTGTCTTTCCTGCTTATTTTAACTGAAGTGATCAGGTTTTTTGGTGTTTTGTTTGGTGGTTTCTTCTTTTTTTCTGTGTGTCTGGTTTTAATATTGCTGTGTCACAACTGTGTCTGGTTGTTTACCACTGCACAGTAAGACAGGTTCACAGTGGTTACACAAAAACGTTTTTGATAAGAAAAATGTATTACTTGAGATTCTTGGCAAAATGATAATGAGAGAAATTTACATTAAAACTACAAATTAGAAAGTTCTTTTCTATTCTAATGCTAGAATTTCTACACAGCATGGAATGTAGAAATTTCAGGAAATCACAAATGAACAGAACAACAACAGACATCAGAAATAACATGTAAGACAGGAAGAACAGTCTCATTCAGACTGAGGCACAAAGTGACAGGTACCTCGAACTGCTGCTGGTTCTGGCTTTTTGGGCACAGTTACAGGTATAGCCTCTTCCACAACACCTTTCTTGGGCACCTTGGGAACTTCAAAGATATTAGTGTATTTTAGTTTTGTGGGCACTGCAGATGTCTGTGTAACAATAAGACAACCAGTAGTACATGCACACAGTGTTTTTTGAGGAAGTGCTGTGGTTGCATTCAGCCATCAGCTCTGCTTTGCTTCAAACCTGTGGAGTGACCAGGGTGTCCAAAGCATCCCACAGGGGGTGGGAACTCTGTGTGTAGTGTTTGTTTCTCAGTCAGGGTGGAAATGTAGAAAATATATCTGGCTTCTTAATAACAGATGATCAGAGATTTATTTATGGAATCCTAGTGCATTTTTGTACCAGCCATGTTTCATAAATGACTGTGCTCTGTGCTGGTTTAGCCAGTCATTGTCATCTTTTTACTTGTCACTTGGATACTACCACTATTTTTTTGTTCTTCAGGTTGACTTCACCTTTCTTTTTCTGTCTTTGCATGTTCCCTCTCTTCTTTAACCTCTTATATTGTGCCTCTATCATCTCCTGGCTTTCTTTCTAATCACTAGATATTTCTTACAACTTTTTCCTGTTATATTAATTTCAATTATTTAAATTATTATATCATCACTTTGAGATGATACTTTACTTGAGAAATGTCATTGTATTTTGGGTGGAGAGAATCTGGTGGTAAAGGGAATATTTTCCTGGCCAGTGCTTGGGACTTCTGAAGGAAATTAAATTATGCATCACTGCATCAATGTTTAATGTCTTCAGTTTTAGTGTGTCTTAAGTAATTTTTTTTGTATTGCAATTACAAAATGCGTTTTTAAAGGCTCACTGTATTATGTGCTCACAGTAACTTCACAGCTCTTTAATGCTATTTATACAAAGTAACAACTTTGCAAATCCCATAGTCAAGAATGTTGATGTATGACCAAAATATAGACAAATTATAAATAACAGTTTTAAAAAAAATTCCGCTCCATGATACAGATACATAGAGATATTTCTGATTATTTTGCTCTATGTACTAAAACTGCTACTCTTTGCTGAAACCTTTAGTTTCTGTTTATTTTGTCTTTCCTCATAGAATCATCTAGGTTGGAAAAAAACGTTAGGATCATCAAATCTAACTGTAGATATAATACTGCCCAGTCCCACTAAACCATGTATTAAGCCATCCCTGCTAATAACGTGAACAACTGCTTATGAACTCATTTTCTTGCATCTATAAGGTTTTAGCATTTTTTTTTCTAAACAGGAGTTTATCATACCGCCTTAATATGAGAAACCCAGTACAACAGAAGTTTAGATGTTTTAGTTGAGGAAATATTTCACACCCCTGCACAGCAATTTGTTGTATATATTGTAAATATATATGTATATTTAGAGCACACAGTGAAAGATCAATTTAAACTGAGATTCATTTTAAAAAAACCCTAAAAAGCAAAAAACACCCTTCCTTAGGATGATAATAGTGGTGACATGTACCTTTAGGAAGTGAAGCTTCTGTTTTTTTAGATAGAGCAGGGGGCACTTTCTTCTCTGGAACAGTCCTCTCAGCCATCTCAGGCACTTCAAAGATATTAGTGCATTTCATTTTACAGTTACAATAAAACTCATTATTAAATACAGAGACTGAAACACAGAAGACAACAGACACATTTTGAAGCAGCAATTTAGCACTCATACTCAGTGTGATTTGTTAGGCAAGCATCATTTAAAACAGATCAAAAAAGACAGAACAAAAGAGGTTAAAATAATACGAGAAGATTCACTGTGATTGTCATGTATTCATGATAACATGTAGCTTTGACTGATGAAGGTTTTGATTTTTCAGGAGCAGCTAGAGAAATTTTCTTGTCTGGGACAGCTTTTCAGGCATTGCATATTCTTTGAAGATATTAGTATCTATTAGTTATGTGAGCAACTACTGAGCAGTGAAACAACATACTCAAGGGAAGGAAAAGAGATCCTATGCATAAGAGGTACCTTTAGGCTGTGCAGCCACTCGCTTTTTAGCAGCAATGTGCTCTTCCTTTTCAGCCAGCTTGGCTGGTGGTGGTTCCTCTGGGGCCAAAACAAGCTCTGCCTCTTTGGGTGCCACTTCAGGCTTTGGTTTTCGAAGTGCTGTAGAAGGCTCTGGTTTCTGGGGTGCTAAAACTGTTTCTGATTCCTCAGACACCATGTCAGGTTCTGGCACAAAAGGCTTTGATTTTCTGGACACTGCAATAGACACTGACTTCTGGAAATCTGCAGCAAAGTCTGTTTCTTCAGCTGATACAAGCTCTGTTTTTTGAGGCAGCGCAGACGGTTTTGTTTTGGTGGGAACCACAACTCGCTTTGATTTTTGGGTTAATTCAACTGTCTCTGACTCCTCAGACAGCACTATAAGCTCAAATTCTTCAGGGGCTATATGTGGTTCTGGTTTCTGGGATTCCAGAATAGGCTTTTGTTTTGAGGACATCACACCATGCTTTAACTTTTGGGGTGGCACATCAGGGATGGGCTCCTCAGGCACCACAACAAACTCTAGTTTCTCAAGCACTACAGTGTGTTCTAGTTCTCGGGATTCCACAATGGACTTCTGTTTTGAGGGCATCACACCAAATTTTATTTTTTGGGGTTCTACATCAGGTGTGGCTTCCTCAGCTATCACAAAAACCTCTTGTTTCTTAAGTTCTACATGTCCTAGTTCTAGGGATTCCACAATGTGCTTCTGTTTTGGGGGCATCACACCAAATTTTAGTTTTTGGGGTTCTGCTTCAGGCATGGGTTCCTCAGCTATCACAAAAACCTCTTGTTTCTTAAGCTCTACCTGTCCTAGTTCTAGGGATTCCACAACAGGCTTCTGTTTTGGGGGCATCACACCAAATTTTAGTTTTTGGGATGCCTCGTCGGGCTTGGGCTCTTCAGGGACCTCACCAAACTCCTGTTTCTCAGGCACTACAACACGCTTTGGTTTTTGAGGCTCTACAGCAGGCTTCTGTTTTGGGGGCATCACACCATATTTTGGTTTTTGGGGTTCTACATCAGGCATGGGTTCCTCAGGCACCACAACAAACTCTCGTTTCTCAAGCACTACAATGTGTTCTAGTTCTTGGGATTCCACAGCAGGCTTCTGTTTTGGGGGCATCACACCAAATTTTAGTTTTTGGGGCTCTACATCAGGCATGGCTTCCTCAGCTATCACAAAAACCTCCTGTTTCTTAAGCTCCACGTGTCCTAGTTCTAGGGATTCCACAACAGGCTTCTGTTTTGGGGGCTTCACACCATGTTTTAGTTTTTGGGATGACTCATCAGGCTTGGGTTCCTCAGGTACCACAACAAATTCTTGTTTCTCAGGCACTACAACATGCTTTGGTTTTTGAGGCTCCACAATAGGCTTCTGTTTTGGGGGCATCACACCATATTTTAGTTTTTGGGGTTCTACATCAGGCATGGATTCCTCAGCTACCTCAAAAACCTCCTGTTTCTCAAGCATGACAACATGTTCGAGTTCTTGGAATTCCACAGCAGGCTTCTGTTTTGGGGGCATCACACCATATTCTAGTTTTTGGGATGGCACACTGGGCTTGGGTACCTCAGGTACCACAGTAAACTCTGGTTTCTCAGGCACCACAATATCCTCTGTTTTTTGGGATGCCACAAGAGATTTTGCTTTTTGGCGAGTCAGAACAGTCTCGGGCTCCTCAGATGTCATAACATGCTCTAGTTTTTGAACTGCTGCTGCAGGCTTTAGTTTTCGGGCCACTCCAGCCACTTCTGGTTCTTGCATTTTCACCTCTTGAGGCCTTGGTTTTGGGTGTCCTGCAATGGACTTTGGTTCTCGAGAAACTGGAACAGGAACTTTCTTTTCTGGCAAAGTTGTCTTGGCCACTTTATGTACACAAAAGATATTAGTTCTAAATTTAACAACTGCACTGGCAATCATACCAAAATTAAGTCAACCATAAAACATAAAAAGACAATTGTAATGAAGATATTAAAAACATATCAGGTATTGTTAATTTATGCTGGCCTTTTAAATGATGAATATATGATATTTTGGCTTTTCTCTCTTTTTTCTCAAGAGTACACACACACACTCCCCCTCACAAAACTCATGCTCCCATATGGAAGTACACACACATACTAATAGTATAGCTTAAGATATAAGTAAAAACCATGATAATTGTCAACAGAGTGGACAGGACAAAAGATATTAATAGCACTGCAGGCAATTGCACTGCAAAAGATATTAATTGCACTGCAAAGAAGCTGAAGATTCTTTCAAGAAATAGCAGTGATGGCATCTGATTTTTCTTGGTGGAGCTCCTGGTTTTTCAGTTACATTGATATTTTCTTCTCTTACCTAGTAGAATAGGTACTTTCTTTTCTTCTCCTATTATAACTTTTAAGTTATTACCTGAGGTTGTTTTCATGAACCCAAGAAAGTAGAATAGTCATATGTGAAAATAGTAAGAAGAACTGAAGTATAACATACAAGCAATTCAGACATCCAAGATTTACCACTATTTTTCAAAAACAACCATATATGTTTCACACATATATGCAAATAAATAGAAAAAGCATAACTAGGAATTTCAGAAAACAGAAGACTTAGATAATTACAATGTTAAAGAAAAGAGGAAAAACATTGCTATTGTTATTTTATTAGTGTTGAGATTTACCTTCTTTTGGTGGAAGTTCTGGTTCCTCAGGTGCAGCCTCTGGTTCTGGGACAACCGCAGGTTCTGGTATTTTTTGCACAGGTATTTTCTTTTCTGCAACAACTTTCTTCGGCACCTCAGGTTCTTTAAAGATATTTGTTTGTTTTAATATCAGGAATTTGAAGAATAGGAATTAAATAGGCATCAATAGCACCAAGGTAAAAAATACCTCACAGCACCAGAAAAAAGCCCACCCTTACAAACCATTTGTTTGGGTTTTTCCCCCCCATACTGCTTTATGCACACAATCAGTAGTCACATTACTTACTGAGAGCTATTCACAAATGAAGAAGACAACACAATCTGTAACACTTACAAATATTACAGTATATAAAAAAGCTGCTAATACAAACATAAGAAAGATAATATTTAGATAAACAGATTAAAATTTGTGTGCAGTCTTATTGCTATTGAAAATGTACCTTTGGGTGGTGGAGGTTCTGGTTTTTTAGGAGCTTCAATGTGTATTTTTTCTTCTGTAACCACTTTCTTGGGCACCTCAGGCACTTTAAAAAAAGCAATTAATTTTATTTATGTACATTTTGAAGATACTTCTGCAGTGTTCAGACACTAAGGAAAGTAAATCTCAGGGACATCAAAAGAATCAGTGGTTTTGGATGCGAATATATAATTTCTCCTTTCCATACAGAAAATTCTCTGTTCCGCCTCACTGAGTTACAGATGCAAAAACTACAATTTAAACAACAGGAATATTTTATAAGATATTACTAGAAAAGTAAATTGCCATGATGTTAAGATGGTACCCTAGAAAATTAAGGGGTTTTCTTTCCTTGCATACAATTACTTTTAGTCCCTGGATGTTCTGATTTCTTTGATACTTTAACTGAAAGTTCTTCTGGTAGCAGTTCCTTTGGTACCTCCAGCACTTGAAAAATATCAGTAATTTTACCAGAATTTCAGAAACAACAGTAAAGCATAACAGCAGATCACTCTTAGTGAAAACACCAACTACAAAGATGTATTTTTTTCACTCAAAATATTTTCTCACTTGAAAAACCTTTGAAAACAGAAGAAAATGCTAACAGAAGTCTTGATTACTGTCTTCCGTATTGTTAAAATGAGAATTTCTTTTTTTTTTTAAATTCTATGCCTTTGTCATAATGTCAGGTATCTTTAGCTGGTATAACTTCTGGGTTTTTAGGCACAGCAACTTTGAGGTTTTGTTCTACATCTACTTCCTTGGGTGCTTCAGGCCCTTTAGGAAAGACATTATTTTCAGTTATTTTACAGAATTTTACAGTAATATTCAAAACTTTTCAACAGAAATTGCAAAGGTTCTTAATAAAGCCTTTGATTTGACTTGTTTATTTTCTTAAGTTTGTTTTTTTGTCTCTGTAAAGTCTGAGAAAACACCTCAGAGTCTTCTGGAGTTCCTTCTTCTACATTAGATTATTTTTCCATTTTATTCAACCATCTCCTGAATCTCTGACTGAGACTGATATTGTCCATTTTGTATTCCTTGGCACATTCTTCTGTGGGTGATGACTTCTTGGTATCGATTTTTTGTCTATGCACAGAAGATTTTCTCCTGTTTTAGACATCTCATTCTATACTCTCTTTTTGGGCTCTCTTTTTGTATCACTCATTCTATACTCTCTTTTGGGCCCAATTTTTCATTGTCAGTCAGGTCTATTTCATATCACAGAGGCCCTCTTTTCTCCTCTTCTCTTAAGATTTCTGCTGCTGTTCTCAAGTGTCAATCTCTTTTCTGCCACATCAGTATTTCTAACACATTGGTAAAGATTACAGCTGTGATTCAAAAGAGAAGAATTTTTAAAACAGTAACCTATATAGCACTATGGGCACAGAAAGCAAAAGTAACAGGAAAACACAAACAAACAATCAAATAACTAATCTGCAAATCAATAGAGGTTTTTTTTTCCCTCTTCCAAATTTTAGTTTTCTGTAGTGCAACATACCTTTTGCTGGTGGTGGTTCTGGTTTTTTAGGGACAGCAGTGGGCACTTTCTCTTCTGGAATTTTCTTGGGCACCTCTGGCACTTTAAAGAAAACAGCATTCATTTTTTAATATTAAAAGCATTTAAAATACATGTATTATAAAGGTGAAAGAGTATCACAAGAAGCATATCAGAAAGAAATGAAAGATAAAAAGAGAGAGATGTCATGCACAAGATGTATAATATTACATACTATTAGGATTTTGATAAATGAGTTTTCCTATAAACTCTAATACTCAAGAGAAAATCTCCTCAGAAAGACACAATTAATGACATGTAAGCTCTAGCTGGTGTTACTCTTGGTTTTTTAGGTACAACAACATTTACTGATTTCTTAGGTACCTTGTAAACTTTAAAGATATTAGTGTAGTTTTAAAAATTACAAAAACGAAACATTCAATCCAGAGACATAAGACAAAACAATAGATGTGTAAGGATGTGACAAAACAAGTAGATGTATTAAGATGCTTTGACAACAGTTAGATTTTTGAGGAGTCTTCATGGTTCTACTCCTCTGGCAAAGAATAAGTTTGGAATGAATTTACTTGGGATCTTTTGTCGTGAAGTTGAAAACAAGCTAAAGAAGTCATGGCAAAAGTTGAACTCCAATGAAATGCATTTTAAATGTCACACATAACTCAGTTCTTCACTGGTGCTTGGCAGTACCCTGTGATGATGACTAGGGTGGGATAAGCTGTGCTGCAATTGGTTTGACAGTTTTTAATGCCACACAAACTGCTAGTTCAGACAGACTTTTAAAATGCCTGAATGAATTGTAACAGCTGGCTTCTGTGCAAATTCTGTTTCCATTCAAAATGAAATCAATTGACCCCTGAGTCTAACATGAGCAATGTGAAACACAAGGGTATGTACTTCTTGCTAGAGTATTGATTGAATTTCTCAGGCTGTACCCAAGAATTGAAAGTGTTTGTTCTATAAATCTCACTATGTGTTAACTCAGCTAGAGCTTTCCTTATTTCTAGTCCTTTTTACTAGCTTATGATAAAATTTCTGGATTACTCTTGGGTAGAAGAAATAGATAAACTCCACTAATTTCTAATGCTTTGACAGCAACAGTACAAGGGACAGAAGAAACTTGTAGAAAAAGAATGAAAGGATATGCTGACCTATACCTTTGGCAGCTTCTGGCCTTTTAGGCAGAGTTTTTCTTCAGGTATACTTAGCCAATTCAGACACTTGAAGGATATTTACTGATTTTGATTTCAGTTTTATGACTTAAACACAACTTGAGAAACAGAAAACAGAAAACAGAAAAGGACATACATAACACAAATGCCACAAATCTGACACGTGGACCATGACATATTAAATCAGAAACTACGTAAGAAACAGTAAAAAGTAAAGATGTTTATCAGCAAAAGACCTCAGTTCTACCAGGCTCTCAAAATACCTTTAGATGGTGGAGGTTCTGGTCTTTTAGGCACAGGAGTAGGTTCTGGTTTTTTAGGCTTAGCAATAGGTACTTTTTCTTCTGGAACAGCTTTCTTAATGACTGCAGGCATTTTAAAGATATTAGTTCATTTTAATGAGAGAAAGACAAGTCATGAAAAATCTCAAGTTTTTCTTATAAGTAAGGTGCTGAACAAATGAATACAAATATTAATAATGCTGAACAAGGACTAAAATACAAACATGAATAATTTAATTTTCCTGGTGTTCAAGACTTAGCAAATTGCAGGAAGAGGTCATGAAGAGATCATATACCTCTAGGTGCTGGAGCCTCCTCTTTTCTGTGAACAGTAGAAATTTCTTCTTCTATGTGAATCTCCTCATAAACTTCATGTACTTGAAAGATATTAGTTTAAACACTTAAATTAACTTAGGATATCTTCAGAAAAGATGACAACATATTAGAAAAAGAACAAATAAAATATTCAAGCTCCTCTTTAGATATATAGGTCTATTTTATATCCATGTGCAAAATTAGGGTGCTTTCAAATAAGGGATGAAAAAACCTCATATTCTACCCTGACCTGCCCTCTGCAGTGTCAGAAGAAAAATGTGGGATATGTCCTAAAGTGAGCTACTACCTTGAGAGCAGAGATTGGCCCTGTCTATCTAAGTTCTCTCACTTTTTCTTTATTTTTTCCCCTTTGGACTGATCTCAAGCAGCACTTAATTTTAAGAACAACTACAGGTGATGGTTTTTTAAAATTATTTTTTTACTGTTGCAAGTAACCAAAGCTGTTAAGTAAACTCTAGTTCATGATAAATAGAATGCTCTTAAAATAATTTATATATGAAAACATATTTTTTATCCTTCAAATCACACTAAAAATTTCTTATACCTGTAATGTGTGAAGGTTCTTCTTTAGGTACAGCAGGAGGTATTTTTTCTTTGTGGACAGCTTTCTTTCGTACTTCAGGAACTTAAAAATATTGGTTTATTTTAGAAAGTTGCACTATGAAATAAGTAATACAGTTTTCTTAAAAAAAATTCTACTAGAAAAATAGGAAAAATATATGATATTAAGATGTGAATATAACTCAACAACTTCACCTTCTGGAGTCTTATTTTTCTAAGTCCTAGCACTTACAGGTCTGAATATGCTCTTCTCTGAAAAGATAGTAGGATTTTTATATGTTTGGGGGGGGTTTGTTTGTTTTTCCTGCTTTTGTTTGTTTATTTGTGGGGGTTTTTTTGTGTGCATGCATGTGTGTGTTTAAGGACTTTTGGCACTGTAAAGGGCTTTATATTTTTAAATTTAAAAATTACCTGTAAAAGCAAGGCAAAAATCCATTTCAATTAACTAATTATTGTGCTGCCAACATCTGTAGAGTTCTTCAGTACTGGAATTGTATTACAAAATTATGTTTCTATTAAAAATTTTTGTGGTTTTGTATTTTGTCCTGATTTAAAGCCATACCTTAACCTTGACTTTCTTTAAGCCCTTGACTGCAAAGAGTCCTGTTGCAAATAAGCTTCTGTCACAACCTTTTAGATGTTTTTCTAATATATTGTCAGAGAAAGTATTTTGAGAAACAGAACACGAGACATGAAGTCAAAAATCAAAAGCTAATCCCTGGATAATCCCTGAATCTCCTGTCTACTAAATTCATGTGCCTAACTTAGTCTTTCTAAATTTTTAATTTTTAATGCAGAATGTATCAATCTGTTTAAGCAGCTGCTTGTAGAAAACAAAAATAAGAACTATGAAGTGTCTATAGCATTTGGTTGTGCTGTTTAAGAAAAACAAACAAGCTGGGTTTCTCTTGGTATTTCACTTTTAAAAGAGGTTAGATTAAGTTAATTTGGAGGTAATGTACCTTTAGCTGGAGGAGCTTCTTCTGCAGGTACAGCAGCAGGTATTTTCTTAAGTGGGACAGTTTTCTTTGTCACTGCAGGTACTTCAAAGATATTACATGTTTTAAAGGGGTTTATAATACACACAGTGTAGGTTACAAAGAAGCAATGGCAGACACATAACATCCAAGGAAACATCAGAATGAAAACATTAAATTACACATTAACACACAGATGGAATGATGAAGACAAATAATTTGTAGGAATGTGTTGCTTTACAGATTGCTTGAAGAGTTGATTTACCTTTAGCTCCTGGAGCTTCTGGTTCACTAGGAGTAATAAAAGGCATCTTTTCTTCTGTTGCAACTTCTTCATACACTTCAGGTTCTTTAAAGATATTAGTTTGTTTTACATGTTTTAATATTAATTACAAGACAGGAGCAGAAAGACTAAATAAAAACATGCAGGCATGCATATGGAAAAAGAGCTGTTTGAACATAAGTATTTAAATATCTCATTTCAGCCTGATCATTTACTTAGTACTGCTAGAAGTCACCATTCCCAATTAGTAAAATACAAGTTTCCAGAAATACTTAATTTTATTTTCTAGTTTCTTTGTTTTGTGTATTAGATAGAATTTATAACTGAATTTCATGTCTTCATTTGGATTTGATATCTCTGTAGCAGCTCAAAAATTAGGTCTTGCTCAGGATGGCAACCACTGCCTACTTACGTTTATTTCTTTGCTTCAGTGTGACTAAAGTGCTTACTGAATCACTAAGTTAGTTTCTCTCTTATTTATGTATCTTTTCCACATTTTTAAAGGAAAAAAGTGTGGCATTTTTAAAATGCTAAACTCAATTTTTAAGTTTAGTTTAACATTTTAAATTAAAATTTTGAAAAATGATGAATTACATCTAAATTTGGGGACATAGATGCTGTAAAAGATATGGGTATAAACTTCTTTTAAACAATTTTAAAAATGAATTGAGAATATCTCATCTTTTACTTAACAATCTGGAGCATGATGATATATTCTCTGCAATTTACTATTTGGTAGATTTGTCATTGATGTACCTTCATAAAAAGGAGGCTCCTCTTCTCTAGGGATAATGGTGGGTACTTTCTCCTCAAGGACAGCTCTCTTATGAATCTCAGGAACTTCAAAGATATTAGCTTTATTTTAGTAACTTCAAAGTAATTTTCAACTTTTAATATCCCAAAGAGAAATAAACCCAGAAAACGAAGTCCTTTTGAGGTTTTGGAAACTTTTCGAGTATGAAATATGATACAGTTCTAGAATTGTCTTGCTGGAACAATGAATTATGTGAAGAAATTAATGGTTGCTGCTCTCAAAGAACATAAGCCATTTGCTTTCCTTACTGCATTGCCATGCTCTTCCTTTTTTTTGGTGTAACAGCTTTAATTTACTGGTTCTTGCCCTATTACTTCTTCACCAATATCATGACCTGTGTATTGGTATCAAAACCATTCACAACTAAATTATAAATATGAAAGCACTGAAGTTTTACATACTGATGGTGTGAGGAGCAATACCTCCTCAGCATGTTTTCATTCATAATTCAATGATTTGCTGTCTAGCACATATCTGAAATGCTTGAGTTTTGGATTTATCACTGAGAGTTGAATCTCCACTTAGAGACTGGGTACTCTTGCAATGGTGTAAAGAACATGACAATTTTTAATGATGTTAGCTGGGGAAAATGGCACAAATATTTCCTTTCCATAAAATCTCATATCAAAGTCTCCTTTACCTTTCTTTGGTGGAACTTCTATTTCAGGTGTACGAGTAGGTTTCTTTTCTTCAGGGACTGTTCTTTTGAGAACATCTGGCCCTTTAAGATATAATTTATTTTTAGGGCTTTCAGAGCTACTTGAAATGGTTAGAAAGAAGAAGGGCAAATCTAACAAGGAGGATTCTTGAAACATCAAATAATTAAATCCTTCCTGAAAGACCATTTATGTTAATTTTGAAGATTAGACAGAAGAATAACGTATTACAAAAAAATCTTGAAAGATTGAAGAAGAAATAAAAATATTCATTCTTTCTGAACTATTTTCATGTTCAGGTTAATGACAGAACACACATTTTTTAAAGTGACTCTAACATTTGTTTTCGACAAATGACTTGAGACCAACAGGCAAAAAGGACTCAATGACAAACAGATGAAAAAAAACCACTGTGGGCACACAAAACATATGCACATGTTTCTCAACAAATCACAAGGATGAAAGACTGAAATTAGAATTCATGTTTCACAAGGACAATGAAGATGAAGTATACCTTTAGGTGGTGGAATCGTTTCCTTTTTAGGAATAGCAGGTGGTGCTTTTTCTTTTGGAACAGGTTTCTTCGGCACCGCTGGCACTTTAAAGACAGTGGTAGTGTTTTTTAAGAACATTTGCATTATAAGTGTTATGTAAGAATAGAAGTTAAACAAAAAGCAAACAAGGCAAAGAGAAAACTTAGCAAAACACAAAAATATTTCTCTAACACACATACATATATGATAGAAAAGAGGCCACCTATCTGGACTATTTTGTTTGGATTAACATAGCTAAAGTTTCAGTATTCAGTGAAATAAAAACATTGCTGTTGTTGGATAAATTTTGGATAGGGATGAGGATAAGCCTTAGCAATTAGGTTTCATGTACTATCAGCTTTAATTAATGGCAGCTGGGAATATGGTAAGGTTCCAATTTCCTCTCAACTAACTCCAAGCTTTTGTGTAAAAACAAACAAGCAAACTAATCCACCTTTTCCCATTGACTTCATTCTGACAATTCCTATGAGGAACAACTATAAAAGCTAGCACAGAATGAATTTCTGGCAAATTGAGTGCTATGAGCAGAAAACTACAGGACTCTGGACTAGTACAATAACTTCTCTAGCACCTGCTAACAATTGCTGTTCATGACACTTACATTTTTTAAAGCCTGATACAGAGAATACTTAGTAAGATTGCACTCACTCCAGCACATCATTAGGTTAAAGAAAGTTCTAGGTTTTTGGGATTCTGCAGAAAACTAGAGTTTCAATGATTAGCTTTAAGATATCACTTCTGTTGTGATGGCAAAAATTAAATTAAGATACTAACTTCCCTCCCTTTGTCTCCAGGGAGCAATTTTATTAATTTGAGTTTTGTTTTGGTAAAGAAATACTATTTTTTTAGTAATTTGTTTTTAACAGTACTGTGAAAGAAAGCAAAGAGTCTAGCAGTCAAATCAGGATAGGTAAATTACTGGATTTGGGGAGTCAGAGATTCATGCAGAAGGCTGTGTTTTTAAATTTATCTGATGGTTGATGTACCTTTAGCTGGTGGAGCTTCTTTTTTAAGAGCAGGTACTTCTGGCAGAGGTCTTTTGGGCAACTCAGGCACTTTAAAAAACATGTCATTAAGGATTGTAAGTTATTTGTGATGAATTACAACGGATATAAAGACAGCAAGCAGAGCAATTACTCATTTGTAGAGGAACTATCTCATCATTTAGGCAGAAGAAAGTGAGCAGTCACCTCAGAATTCTTGAGTAATGAAATATCAACGTACACCTTTTTGGTACATTGTAGATGCACTTTCTGATCGGTATGAGGGATCCTATGATCATGAAATTAAATGATGGGAAGGAAGGTTCTACATGTGTTCTAACATCTTTGTAACTCAAAGGAGCTAAACTGGACAGAACAATCATGTAATAATGCAAAAAACAATTAATTCAGGTTGAAGCGAAACTACACCAGAAGATTAACATTTTCTCTGCTTGTGTTGTATCTACATTAGCCCACTTTTGGGCAGTCAGGTAGGGAACCCTCCCATTTCATGCTGAAGGGAATTCCTTGGGAAGGACTAGGATGGAGCGAATCTTTGAATTGATCTAACATTACCAGCAACAGACACACATAGGACTACAAACAAGGCAAAATATAAATAAACACCCATAGGAGGTTTAGGCAGTAACTGAAAACTCAACACACTAGAAGAACAAAGAAATCATGGCTTGATTTACCTATAGCTGGTTTGGTTTCATAAGCCTCCTCATATACCTCCTCATATTTCTCATAGATCTCTTCCTTCTCCTTAAATTCATATTTTTCATAGACATCTTCCTCCTCGGCCTCTGCTTCATATTCCTGTTTCAGAATTTCCCTATATCCCTCAGGTTCTTCAGGTTCCTCGTATGCCTCAATTTCTTCAGCTTCCTGAACCTTCTCAAACTCTTCAATGGTTTCATATGCTTCATACTTCTCATACTCTTCATATGCATACTCATACTTCTCCACCACAGGTGCAGGAGCAGGAGCAGGGACTTTTTCTTTCCGCACAAGTTTCTTGGATACTTCAGGCACTTTAGAAACAGTATTATTGTTACTACCTGACAATTATTTATTTTTTTTTTTTTAGTTAGTCAAGATAATTGACAAAGCACAGAGAATCTGAATGATAACCACAAGCATAAGTTAAGTTAAATTATAGAACTATGCTTCTGAAAAAATATATATATTGTAAAAGATTTTAGAATGAGGAGAAAAAGCAAATCTTTGGAAGAAATAAAAAGAAATATATCTGTACCTTTAGCTGGTGTTGGTTCTTTGGGTTTGGGCACAGCAGCTGGCACCTTCTCTTCAGCAACAGCTCTTTTACGCACCTCTGGGACTTTAAAGATACAGATTTTATTTAGGAATTTAGAAACACCAAATCACCTTAGAGCAGCGTAAGTGAAAAAGCACATGAAACAGAGCTTTATGGTTCAACAATGCAAACATTTAAAGTGAAGAGTTTTGACATAAATTCAAACAAAAATCTGGTACAACTGAGACAAAAGCTAGAAAGAAGTTGTTCAAGAGAATTTCTAGCATAAATATTAGTTACAAGGAGTACATATACCTTTTGCAGCTGGAACCTCCACTTTTTCAGCGGGAGCAACCAGCACCTTCTCTTCAGGAACAGGCTTCTTAGGCATCTTGGGTACTTTAAAGATAAGACCTAACTTCAGTGCACTTTTGCACAATTTTTAAATGGACACAAAGCCAGAAGTTTACGAACAACAGAGCAGAGACTTGCAAACAAACAGTATAGTGACAAATATAATACAGGACAGAAATACCAAAGTGTCCCTTGCTAAGCTCAAATTGTATCAAGAATATTATCAGTTAAGGACAACAGCATTTACAATCTGCAATACCTTTGGCTGATGGAGTTGGCACCTTTTTAGGAACGGGTTCTTTCACTTCAGGAATGGGTTTCTTAGGCATCTCAGGCACTTTAAAGACATTTTAGTTTAAGAATGTCATCCACCAGTAGTATGAGAAAGAGAACAGAAAACGTATACAAAGAGACATAATAAGAACTGATCTGCAGAATATATTTCTAAAGATGAAACAGAAATTAAAACAAAAGACACTTTACACACATAAGCAGACTTCCTAAGCAAGTTAAATAATTTTAGAACTTATTTTGTGCTAGGAGTTCGACAGGTACTCTGAGATATCAATACAGAAATGCAGCAGGGACACAAAGCTAACATAAATAACAAACAAAATAAACTAGACAGAGACACTGAGTGAGAATAACAACACATTGTTAATTTATGCACCTTTTGCTGGAGGAAGCTCCAGTTTCTCAGGAGCGGGTGCAGGTATTTTTTCTTTTGGGACAGGTTTCTTGGGAATCTCTGGCTCTTTAAAGATATTATTTTGCAAACACATGTTAAAATTGTTTTCAGAGCAGGAAAAACAAGAAAAAACATGGAAACAAGATAAAAACATAGAACAAGACCACAAACTCCCCCCAGACATATTTAAGATTTACATAAAACTCAGAACAAGAAACAAAGATGAATTTTAATGAACACAAAAGATGTCACGAGTGACTTGCAAGAAAAGATCATGTACCTTTCTCTGGTACAGTTTCTTCTGGAATAAATTCCTCTTCTTCTTCTTCAGGAACAAAAATAGGAACCTTTTCTTCAGACACAACTTTCTTTGCAACCTCAGGCACTTTGAAGATATTATTTTAAGAACTTTACTTTCACAACACCACGAAGGAAAATCCACAACATAAAACACAAGGACACCAACTTTAAAGTGATAATAGAAATAAAAATTGGGGAAACTATTGGGTACTTTTCATTCCCTGAAAACAGCAATATGCAATTGGGTTACAAGGATTATATGAGGACTACCTCTGTTGCCCTCAGTTTAATTTCACAGTGTCATTGAAAACAGAAAATATTAGCAAGATATGCTACAAACTGGAGGTTAAAGAAGATTATTAGCATTTCGGTGTCTGCTTTTTCTGCTTTTCTCTCTTTTTTTTTTTTCTTTTTCTTTTCCTTTTCCTTTTTTTTTTTTTTTTTTTCTTTTCTGTTAAATATTCAGCTCCTCAGGTCAAATCTGCTTGGCATCCAACAGTGGCTTTTGCAGTTATCTGTGTACACTCTGAATTTCACATTTAGGGTATAGACTCTGGTTATTAGTATGATCAGTTGTAAATTGATATTATTTTTGTATAAGTTTAGCTAAAACCCTTGAGAATCTAGTTTATTTTTAAGGTACATATAAGAGTGATCTCTCTCTGAATTTAAGAATTTCCAGGTAAAGGCCCATAAAATTTTATTTCATCTGTTTTGTTTAAACAAAATTTAAATTAATTTAAAATTTATTTCTGGTTGATAATATCACAAAGAACTGTTTCATTCACAGTAATCACTTCAAGTTGAAAAAAAGCAGATAATTCAAGGTCAGATTCTTAGCCTGCTGCAGTCAATAACAAAGTAGCCAAGCCCTGTCTGAGCCCTGTCTGAGCCCTAGAACTGCTCACTACGGGGAGGCAGCAGGGTGCTAGAGCCAAGGATCTGACTTTATGTGAGCATAAATCAAATGAAAAAATTAGGTACCACTGAAATATGAAAAAACCAGAGAGGGGAACTATCTGCATAAACCACAATTTGATATACCTTTAGCTGGTGGAGTTTTCTTTACTTTAGGAACTGCAACAGGTACTTTTTCTTCTGGGACAGCTCTCTTGGGCACCTCTGGCACTTTAAAGATATTTTTTTGATAAGAAATTTGTAATTGCTTTTAGAGCAACAGAACTATTAAAGCTACAGAACAAAGTCACAAAGACCAAAGAGAACAAGAAGAAAACTCTTCTCAGAAGGTTAATTGAGGTTTACATCAATCTTAAAACAATCACTGGAGATGAAGATCTATTAATGAATTGAACAAAGCTCTCATAATCTTCAAGAAGGAATGGTGTACCTCTTGCTGGCATTTCTGGAACCTTTTCCTCTTCTTCTTCAGGAACAAAGATAGGAACCTCTTCACTGGGACGTCTGGGTATTTCTGGCACTTAAAGATATTTTTTAATTGTAGAAAACTTAGACACAACTTTCACACAAGCTAAAGAGTGTGAATTAGCAAGTGCATTTGTCACACACGGCTATGATACTTTGGTTAAATTCAATAACTAACACACAGAAACAAGAACAAGAATCACCCACATATTCAGTTATAGGAAGCAATACCTTTGGCTGGTGGAGGTTCTGGCTTTTTATGTACAGGGATGGGTACTGCCTTTTCTGGAACCTTCTTGGGCACTTCAGGCACTTTAAAGAAATTTTTTTTCAGGGAATTAATTTTCAATGTAACATACAACATGGTAAAAGGATATCTATGTCTGATATAAGATAACTACACAAATATGGTAAAATCTAGTTGTGTGTGAAAGTTGCTTTTATCCACAGATTTATGCACAGATGTAAACTTACAAACATACAGAGACTACAGAACTACAAACTGGTGTAGTAAGGCTAAGGGGGAAGTCTGACTTTTTTATCTTTTGGAGCATCTGTTTTTGAAACAGCAAGACCTTTAAAATTATTTAGATGTATAAGATCCAAAAGACAGAGACAATACGAAACAGTAAGGCATTTTTAAAGCGTAGAATAAGCACAGCAGCCACGACTGGCAGACACAAACACAACAGTGTCCTGATGCAGCAGCTCAGGGAGTGATTCAAACACATTAGGCTGAAGAATGGGATTGTTACTGGCAGTAACAATCTTCTTCCAAAGATGAAGAAACAAAAGTGTTATCACACAGCTGAACCAGAAAATTGTGTACCTTTGGCTGGTGGAGGCTCTTCCACTTTTTTAGGCACTGGGACATGTACCTTCTCTTCTGGCACAGGTTTCTTTGGTACTTCAGGCACTTGAAAACATATTATTGTAGCTTAAGAATTTAATTTTTGAACCATAAGGTAAAGAACATTGATATGAATCAATCAATTTTGATGACAAAGAAGAACTGTCAAGAACAGAAAACTTTCTTCACTCTACATTACATACAAACAAAGACTGACTTTTAAAATATTTGTTTTATAAAATATTCAGTTAAGAGCTATATCAAGTCATATACCTTTGGCTGGTGGAACCTCCTTCTTTTTTGGTACAGGAACAGGAACCTTTTCTTCTGGCACAGGTTTCTTTGGCACTTCTGGAACTTAGCAAGATATTATTAAAAATTGAGCTTGGAATGGGAATCTAAAACCACATGGCATACAAACCAATCACATGAAACAATTAAACACAAACAAAAAGAACTACAGTTCTTAAGAGCAATGATTCTTTTTCTATTCTAGTTTTTAACACAAGCAAGAAGATAAAGGAATGCTAGAAGATCTTTCTGATCACAGATAATTACAAGTGCATATACCTTGAGCTGGTGGGGCTTCCTTCTTTGGCACTGGAACTTTCTTTTCAGGTACAGGTTTCTTTGGCACCTCGGGCACTTTAAAAACATCATTTTGGTTAAAAAAATAAACCACAAGCTACCCAAAACAGAAATGAAACAAAAAAGACAAAAACACAAATGTTTTATATGAAGACCCCTCCCCAAAAAGAACAGAAAAAAGTAATAAGCAATTAAGGCATCTGAAAAATAATATGAATTAGATATTCAGAGGATGTCTTCTAACATAAAGAGATGATGTATACCTTTTGCTGGAGGAGGTTCTTTTTTCTTCAGAATAGGTGTTTTTTCCTCTGGAACAGGCTTCTTGGGAACCTCAGGCACTTGAAAGATACCATTAATGTTTTAGGATTTACTTCCATAACAACAGGAACATAAAGTGCAAGCAAACATCACAAATACATAGTGAAAACACAGAGCTGTGATCTAACAAGAGTTTCATCATTAAGACAAAGTAAAATAGGAAACACATCCTATTAGCTGCTAATATGTCCATTCTCTCTGCTCAGCCATTAGGTCCATCTATAAAAATATTTTTAACTTCAAGGGATTTTTTGATGATCAGAAGATTAGGACACAGTTTGACTTTTTTGAACCAGCTATTAAAAACAATCATAAAAATGCATGGTGAGAAATTTGCAAAAATACAATTTTTTTCCCTCCGATTTCTGGATGTTTATTACAAACATTGTAATAAACAATTTTTGAATTGCTGTGTTAGATATTCAATGCTATTACTACTTTCCCATATTTTCCACTAGAACTATGTTCCCAATGCTGTCAGGCATGTAATAAGTTGCAGCTGATCATATTGTTTTATATGTATTAAATATAAATTGCTCACTGCATTTCCTTTCTCAAAAATGTCCAAATTTTCTACAAGCAAAAAACCCAAACACGTCTAGTTTATCAACTGACTTACTTCAAGCACAGAACTGTGGGCACATTATAAGTACCCAGCAGTTAATACCACAATTTTTTTGGCAAATTAAATGTTTTTAAAAAATCTCTTTACTCTTCTGAAATCAGCATTTTTCCTTTAACTGCAGTAAGGCAAAGATTTCAGCTAAAACGTATCTAAACTTTCTTTGTACTCCAAACCCCAGAAATGTCCATATAAATTTTACAGTGACAGGAGAGTAATGCCACTGGCTCTGAGCATACTGGAGAAAGTTTGGATCACATGTGAATTAAACTTAGCTACTATGATAGAGTCAAAGGAAGTTTCAGCCAAAACTAATCTTCCTGCTCAGTGTTAACCTGGGTTTTGCAGTGTACAGCCTCATCTTTTCTCAAGTAAGAAAAATATGCTTTTGTTTATGAGCATATTTAAATTTCTACTGCAAACAATATTAGATATAGTTTTGGCATTTGTTAAGTAGTCAAAAGAAATTATAAACTTCTTTGATGGAAAAAGACGCTATGAAATTATTTGGATCAGGATTGGAAAGTATGCTCTTAGATGATTGTTGGAAAATTGGATATACATGATCTATACCATTATATTATGATGTAGAAAGGCTTTATTGCCAAGACTTAGGGATGACCTAGTTTTCCTTAGTAGTGAGTATTTTGTTTACCCTGTACTAACAATGAAGACAATTTATACCTATACCATAAAAATTAGTCGTAAGGAAAACACATGAAACTAAGGATATTTAAATATGGATAGTGAATAAAACTTTTGTATCTTTCTTTTTCATGAAAATGTATTTTTCCCTTCAAGACATAAATGAACATCAACCATAGGACTTTCTAAGATCTCTGAGAAGAATTCAGTGTGAATTGTGTTCCTAAATCACTTATTTTCAAGTACCCTAACTATTTTCTAAATGAATATAATTTTTGGCTATGATTGCAGAATTTACATAAGCATTTTCTAAATATTTCAAGAACAGTCTGACAGCAAAATTGTTCCCCCGATGAGCATAAAATTAAGCTCAGTTAAATTTTCTTAGTGGGTTATACAGATACAGAGTTCATATGAAAGAGGAATGAACATGTATGACATGGAACATCTGAATTTATGGAGGTAGTTGTAAAGAGTAGACATACAGCCATCACATGTTTTCTGCACTATATAATAAATACGCATCTTAAAAAAACTGCACACTGTAAAGCACACTGCAACATTTTAAAACGAGACTTTGGTTTTTTCCCAGAATGAAAAGATACTACTTTTTCTCAAACAAACCCTAAAGTTAAAGTATACCTCTAGCTGGTGGGGGAGGCTTCTCTTCATACTGAGGAACCTGTGGCTCTTCCTCCTCATATTCAGCAACTTCCTCTCCATAATAAGCAGCTTCTTCTTCATAATGGACGACTTCTTCCTCTTCATACTGAGGAACTTCTTCCTCTTCATACTGAGGAACTTCTTCCTCATAGTGACTAACTTCTTCATAATGGCGAACTTCTTCCTTGTAGTGGATTACCTCCTTCTCATACCTGGTGGTATCTTCCTCCTCGTGTTTTGGAATCTCTTCTTCCTCTTCATACTGAGGAACTTCAACGTACGCTTTTTCTTTCCGGACAACTGTCTTGCGTACTTCAGGCACTTAAAAAGATACCAATTAAAAGAATCTTAAAATTTAGCACATAGATCTTACTAATAACAAGGATCAAAAGGCACTGTCAACTAAGAATTAACCAAAGGAAGAACATTCCAGAGAAAACAAATCAGGACTCACTGTACACGGAACATATAAGACACAAAAAACATTTATACCATATTGTAACACTCTATCCAGTATACCTTTGGCTGGTGGTCTTGCCATTTTTTTAGGAGGATAAATTGGTACTCTTTCTTCAATGATAGCCCTCTCTGGTACATCAGGCACTTAAAAGATACAGTACAATTACATTTAAGAATTTTTAGATGTATATAGTTCAAAAGCAAAAATATTCTTGTCAAGAAACAGAAAGAGGTATCTTACAAACACATGGCTGACATGTAAAAGACACACATGCTTATTGTCACTGGACATGTAGCTAGGGAAGTCATTAGGCTGCTTTTCAATTAAGAAACAACAAACTTTTCAAGATCCCGATACAAGGAGCTAATATGATTCCTGCTTCATCCACTGCTGCCAACAGTGAAGTTAAGCTTGCTGATGGGCAGTACTCAAAATCCAAAGCCATCCAATTACAAAATCAATAAATCTCACTGTTCTCTGTAACAGCTCATCTCCACAGCAGTGGCACTTTGCACTACCTCAGGAAGAGATCAAGAGTCCTCATTCACTGACAACAAAAGATTTGCATAGGAAAATCTAAGTGAAGATGAGAGAACACATGGAGAAAAGTGCTCTGGTCTAATTAAAAGCAAAAGAATGACTTGCTCAGTGAGGAAGGTATTTGTCCTCCTCTGTCAGTTGTTTTATGTAGTGACTTGTTTGCTCTGACATGGCAAGGAGCCATTCCTTGTAAAAGCAGGAGCATTTCCAAAATATTAGGATGAGGATATGTTCAGGTTTTAAGATTTATTTAGGAAAGAATGCTTGCTGTGTTTAACTAGCATATTCTCATTTACAGAAGTACATGGGTATTGTCTTCTGAGGCAGGTATCCTGGAAAATTTTTGACCAGTGTAACTGTAAACTGCATAGAAAATTTCCTTGGCATTTTAAGATCTGGCAGACTTGCTGAGCTAGGGAATAACTATGGCATTTTCTTAACAGATTTGAGATCTTTTCTGACCTTAAGAGATGGAATCCATTCTGTCAGTGACTGATTTGAGAATTTCTAGAAGCTTTACTCATGAAAAGCAACACTGAGCACAGATGATTTGCTGCCACAAGTCATGATGCTTGGTCTTGTTTTTGGGGCAATGAGAAGACTCTTTAGCTCTTCAAATATTTTCTGGCAGAGTCTTCTTTGATATTGGATTATAAATTTCAGGTACATCTATGTTTGGAATCTTAAACTAAAACTGATTGGGACTGGTGCTTTGGTGGATAATAAAAACTGCATTGTGCATGACTGCCCTTTTCAGAAAGCTCAGGATCCTTTGGATTCTTTTTTCCAGCTAAAACACCTCTGTTTGGTGCTTCATCAGAGAACTGTTGCATTGAATGTCCTTCTGCTTTGACCCTTTTCTTTCCAGACCACATGGTGTATTACACCTGCCTTACAAAGATCATCTTTCATCATGCTCTTAGTACTCATGGTACGCTTGTCCCCCCAGCTTTAGAGACTAAATAGATTATTTAACTTCACACTGGTTTGATTGTGTTAATCTTTCATGGTATGAATATGATAATGCTGTTTATCAACAGTATCAGGTCTAAAAGTAGTGAGGCATCACATGGGTCATTTTTCACAAATCAATTGATAGTCTTCAAAAGTGAAAGAGCAATGAATTTTCTTTGAAGGCTGTAGACTGTTGAGCAGGTAAATCCAATACATTGGATTGTGCTAAGTGCCTCAGCCATGTAGGCAACAGTAGAGCTAAAGATGTTTTCTTTAACCTTCAGATTTAGGTGAGGAGTTGCTTTTACAGAACAGGAAAGGACCGTCTTTCTTTTCAGAATAGGACAGCATGTTAATTTAAATGAAAGCAAAGACTGTCTCCTGTTTCCCTCAAAGGTCAGACAGGTGGCAAGGTTTGAAACGGAGGACCTAATGAAATTATTTGGCTTCCACTATGAGAATAGCAGTAAGCCAGGAAGAAAGAATTAAACATTTTGTGAGAATGAAATACTGTCCTGTGTTATTCTACAAGCTTCACTTTCATGGTTAACTGGCAATAGAAAAGGATATGAAATTTTGTTTTGTTCTCTCTCTTTTTTTCCTTTTTTTACTAGCTGACAAGATGTAAATTTGGACACAGAATCTTTTCAATCTTCATACCTGTGTATGAAATCTCCTTTTCTGTGTGGAGAGAAATGGATACTTCCTCTGACATAGCCCAGTGTTCTTCTTCTGTTGGTACTTCAAAGACAGAGTCTAACATTAATATTTTTTTCTGTTGTGATATAATGTACAATAATAAATATCCCACTTGGAGTTTCTTAGAAAAATGGCTATTATTTCCTGACACCACCCATACCCAGAATAATTGGGAAAAGGTCTCTAGTGTTTCTCAAAGACTCTGTAAAAGTTCTCCTGGGACCACAGTGGATCACAGTGATTAACTTGGTCATGTAAGGTTAAAGGTTAGGCTCAACGATCTTAAGCATCTTGTCCAACTTAAATGATTCTATAATTCTAAATTTGAACCTCAGGAGATGTGCAAGACCAATAGGCCTGAAGCTCTGATTGTATTACATGAGAACAATCTGTTCATAGATTAACCCATGGCCAGGACTACCTTCTGGTGGTGGAGACACTTTTCTCTTTTGAACAGCAATGGATACTCTTTCTTCTCTGGCAGTTTTCCTCTGTGCTTCTGGCACTTTAAAGATAGTAATTGTAAGAATACTAGCTTTTAAAAGAAATCACACACATTCCGAAGTTCATATGAAAGAATTTTGGACGAACAATTAGGTGCAAACAGCACACTGTTTAAAGGAAATATACTAAACACAACAATCACATGAGACATACAAATAATACATACTAAAATAATATATCCAACATTAGAGGAATAGATATATAGACCAAAACAAATCAAAACTGAACAGAATATTCACATATTTTGAAGTAAGATGGAATGATTGAGATGAAAGTAAGAGGTAAATACTTTGTCTCTAGACTCTTCAGAAACACAATTAAACCACAGAACACCACACATACAGGGTACGCAAAATCACTTTTCAAGCACAAGAAAAGCACAGAAACAGAGGACATATTTGTAAGTTTGAAACACTTCACTGAATATTGACAATATTATAAAACATTGATAATTTTTTTCTAAATGTGCTCAATTTTTTTTTTCACTGAGTAAATGTCGTCACTCAGCTTTGCAAAGCATTTAAGCATCCAGAGTGATCAGTGAAGTTAAATAGTAGCTAAAAATTGTAAGGAATGAAGGTGTATGGCTATTTTCTGCCACACTGCATTATTTTGCAGGGAAGAAGACATTTATAATTCATTTATAATCAAATCAGGAGAAACAGATTTGATTAACCAGGCAGACTGTGAGTATGATGCACATGGATGTCTGATACTTAGAAGCCATCTCTGCTTTGAAAAGAACTTGTATACCTTTAGCTGGTGGAGCTGCCACTTTCTGTGGAATTGGAACAGGTACTTTGTCTTCTGGCACAGGCTTCTTGGGCACTGCTAGCATTTTTTAAAAAAAAAGTTTATTGTAAAAGATGTTAAATTAATCACAGTACATGGACATAACCAGATGACAAAACACAAATCAGAGACTTGACATTTTTTCAAGAAAAAAAAAGAAAAAAATACAGCAAACACTGAACATTACAGTTTGTGTTAGATAACTAGACATAAATACAAACCACTATTCTGAAACAAGACTTCTCTTGTGTAACTGAAAAATTTTATACCTTTCTTTGGTGGAGCCACTTCTTTTTTAGCAACTGCAACTTTTTCTTCTGTGATAATTTTCCTGTGCACTTCAGTCACTTTAAAATAATGTGCAAGAATATTTAATTGCAATATTTGAAATGCAGATGTATGTTTCTTTTACTTATTCTGATTGTTTAAAATAAAGTGCTAAGTGAACTTCAACAGTAACAAAAATAAGACTCTGCAGAAGAGCATATTTTACAGCCACAGTACAAAAATGAGTAAAGATTCAAAAGAAAGAGGAGATCCCTACAAAGGTTACATATACTAACAAAAAAAACTTTATTAATGCCTAAACATGAATACTGCAAGACCAAACTAAAAAACCTCCATGATAATAATATTCTATTTACCTTTGGTTGTTGGAGGTTCTTCAAATTCTGCCTCAAAAGTGGGCACCAGTTCTTCTGCAGGTTCTTAAAAAAGATTGTGCAACTTTAGAAAATTTGTTTGACTTCATCAACAGGTATAAGATAAAAGATGAAATAACATATAAATAACATATAATAACATATAAATCTCATCAAGACAGCACAGGTCACAGGTGTCATTGTAGACAGACATAAATACATGTTTAATGTTGAAGAAACTTGATATGGGAGATATATATTGTATCAACAATACAATCCCCAACAGAGACATATGTGAAAGATGAAACGCAGACAAAATGCATTTTTTTTTTGCAACAGGAAAGAAACATTGATATACCTTTTGCTGGTGGAGCCACCATTTTTTTAGGCACAGGAACAGGTACTTTCTCTTTAGGAACTGCTTTCTTATGAACTTCAGGAACTTTAGAAAAATGAGTAAGATGAGAAGGAAGATGAGAAAGAATATGAAAGTGTAATACTTGCAATTACCTACAACACAATGTGTCTTACTGAATTAACACAAACAATAACTTTCAAAGTACAAGATGGAATTTGAGACAGCACCCATCACTGTGAGAAGACACCATTCATGTCAACATGTACAAACAAGACAGTAAGACAAACGTTAACCCTTTGAAGATAAATCAACCAGTTGGGGAATTCTCAGAGATTTATACCTTTCACTCCTGGAGCTTCCTTATGAGCAGCTGGTACTTTTGGCTCAGGGGCAACTCTCCTGTGCTTCTCAGGCACTTTAAAAGATTACAATACATAGTTTTACACAGAGCAGTAGTATCACTATAGCACAAACACATACAAAAGAGCCAAAATTGGACATAAACATATAGTGGAAATATAATGTTAAGAATAAAGAAACAACTCATCTCTTGTAGGGAAATGAATGTATACCTTTAGCGGGTGGTGCTTCCTCTCTTTTTGGAACAGTTACTGTCTCCTCTATGTAGTAAGACTCTTCTTCAGTCACTTTTAAAAAGAGTAAAATATAAAGATACCTAAGTGTAAGTATTTGACATATATTACTGTCTTTATGGCCCCGATAAGCAACAAAATATTTGTAAGACAAGAATAAACAGTGTGCTTTATTAATAGACAATTCTGGGATGACAAAATCTAAATCCAAGCCATCCTGCTTCCTCTGAGGCCAATGGAAACACTCCAAGCAACATAAATGGAACTAAGGGACTGAGCTCTCATCTTGTATTTGTGTGGAATTTGAAAATGCTCAGTCCATTCCTCTGTCCACTTCTCACTAATGTTGAAATTTGCCCATTTTAGGAAATCTTATTTCCCGAATACCGAGAAAATTCCTTGACTAAGGATGTCCCTGGAAAAATCTTTCTGTGGTGCCACTTCTCATAGGAATTGAGCCATTCAATATTACTGTCCTTCCCAGTATTATGTTACCACCATTTACAGGTGGAAACAATATAATCATTTTACAATTAAATTGTCTGAGAAACCCAAGTGCACCATGGTATTCTGAAGAACATTTACTTCATCCAAGCAACCTGGTGGAAGAGGAACTTTCAACAGAGGATTTTTGTAAACAAAAAGAAGGCCTGATAGATCTCACAATCAAAGAGGTAACTTATTATTTTCACTGTATTGAAACAGGATTAGCCACTACACTTTTCAAAAGTAAGTAATAGAAGTCGTAGACATTAAAATTAAAATTTGTAAGTTACAAAAATGTAACATAGTAGTAATTTTTTCCTTATGAATGAAGCAGATATTGATCCAAACTGTCTAACTGGTATAGATCAAAAATTACTTTTTGCTTTTGCCTAGTATTCCTGAATTGTCATACCTTCAGAGATCTCTTCTCTGTGAATGGAAACAGATACTTCTTCTCTTTCTTCTTCAGACCATTCTTCAACTGTTGGTTCTTTAAGGAAAATTTTTAGCTTTAGTATTTTTTGGTGGATGGATAGAGGGAGTGAGGGAGGGATTGATGGACAGAGAAGATGAAGACCAATTCTTAGAAGTTCTCTGTGACAATGACAGATATGTATACAATACAGAAAGTACTGTGCACATACATATATATGATTTGCTCTAAATTATGTGATTTGTCCATGTCCTATGTACCCTACTGTGTGCTGTTGTGTCTAATACCATCCAGTGGTCAACTGTCAGTTCATTGGAATGCCTCAGCTCCCCAAATTCCCTCATCATAACAACTCAGGTGGAGGAAACAAGAGTCAAAGAATTAGAGGTTGCTCCTTGATCCAACCATATGAAAGAGAGGAAAGGAGCAAGATGAGATGGATAGGTCAAGAACTGAAAGGAAAGCCTGGCATGTGCACATCTACAAATGTGACTGTATCAGGGAATACATCAGCTTATTCTGGAGACAAGGTTAATTTGCAGGAGACAAATAGAAATTAACACTGCATGTATCCATACTATTATGCTTTTGGAAGTTTGTACTTTAGATAGATATGTTCCAAATTTGCTTCTAAAAATTCATTTATGTTTTTTAAAGGAAAGTGTAAATTGTCTTGACTGGGTATTTATTAATGGGATATAACAGACAAAAATCTGATTTCAGTTATCTTGAAGCAGATATTATGTTGAATTATACTAACTTAAAAGAATTTATCTCCTTCTTCCCTGAACATGAGAATGTGAATTGAAAGCTGGTGAGAAGCTAACACTGTAGAGGGAAGAAGTATTTTATCTTCAGAGCTACAGAGAGATTTGTAGAGAGTATGACAAATGGATGGTTACAGCCCTAGTTTGAGGAGTCTAAACCAAATAATGCATCCATACTTGCTACTGCAATTTTATAAGACCCTGATCTGAAGATCTTTGTATTCAGTAGTAGAGTTTCCATTCCTGTCAGTGTGGTGGGATCCTGACACTCAAGACTGAAATTTTAAATGGCATTTAGGAGGCTTTTAACTGCCTGCAAGTCAACACAAAACTCATACAAGACAACTGTCAAAATTGTTTAGTGTATTTTGGTCTTGATATTAGAACAACAAACTTGTAGACATAGCACAAGTTTCTCACTATTGTCTGTTTATAATGTACCTTCGGGTGATGGGATTTCCTCTGGAATGGCAACAGATATTCTTTCTTCTGTGATACGTACTCTTTCTTCAAAAGTGGCTTTCTTCTGCACTTCAGGCACTTCGAAAGATAATGACATTAAATGTATGTTTTTCCAATTCCATTGTGAAAACATAGCTTGAAAATGCTAAGTCTAAGTTTCCAAAGAATTGCTTAAGGGTACTGAGCACATAACATATAACAGAGACTCAATATTTAGAAAGAATAATAGATAAGTATTGCATAAGAGATTCAACATACTGCAATGATTCATTGTCTAAATCAGAACAGCAGAACTCACAGGGGAAGCACAAATCAACGACTAATAACAGTACAGAACATATAAACAGAAGCTGAGAAATAGCATTTTCTTGTATTCTGTTGGAAAGCATACCTTTAGCTGGAGGAGCCTCAATTTTTTTAGGAACAGCAGGAGTTACTTTTTCTTTAGGGGTAGGTTTCTTAGGAACTGCAGGCACTTAAAAAAAGTATTTGTTTTAGAACTCTCTGAAGTAAAAACTGGCAAAAGCATCATGTAAGAGAAATGTGCTATTAAAGAAGATTACACATGGACATGTTTTGCTTATCAAACATGACAGTTGACCAAGTTGAGATAAATGCAATGTTCTAAAGACTACAATAAATGATATTAAAATGAGTTATATTGTACCTTTTGCAGGGGGAGGTTCTACTTTAGGAACATATGGCATTTTTTCTTCTGGAGCCGGTTTCTTAGGTACTTCTGGCACTTCAAAGATATTAATTATAATATCATTAGCTAAAATCAACAAGTGTTTTAAGAATAAATATATAGCACACCTATACACAAAACTGACAAAAAAGATACATATCTAATGTAGCTGAAGTACAAGTAAAACTGGATTGACTTAGCAATCAAACACAAAATTTGACATAAACAACATGCTTAAGATCATAAGAACATTTTATTTTTAAGTGTACCTTTAGGTGTTGGAGCTTCCTCTCTTTTTGGAACAGCAACTTTTTTCTCTGGAGGAGCTTTCTTAGGAACCTCTGGCACTTAAAAAAAACATGAAATATTAGGTAACTGAATTCTAAATTTCAAAGATTTATTGGAGTATTAAAGATTTCATCAATCCATTTATAAGAATATCGAGACACGCCACGTAACACATTCATACACTTAACATAGCAAGGTATATGACAAGAGCAAAATATGTTTGATACAAACCAAAATAAAATCTTCCCATTGCTGGAAGACTATCAAATGCTTTAAGATTTATTTCTTAACTGAAGAAAGAGCTGCTCAAATATATTACCTGGTCTTAAAAACTCTCATGGATGCACAGAGAATTATACATAAAATATTAATTCTAACACAAACGTGCTTACATACAGACTAACAGGAAAATAAAACTGAACAGGTAATGTACACTGCATCAGTAAGTATATCTTTGGCATGCAGATATTCTCCTTTGGGAACAGGAACATGTGCTTTTTCTTCAGGCACAGTTTCTCTAGCCTTTCTCTACCCTTCAAAAACTTTATGGGTATTAAAATTCATGTAAGTAATCTTTCTAAGGCTTTCAATGTCTTAGATGAGAACAGACATCCAATGTAACACACAAAGATTACATTTATCATATGTTTGTGTTGAGAACATAAGAGAAGTTAGTAAAAGAGGACAATAACACAGAACTGATTAAAGCCCACATTCAAAAGATGCTGTACCTTTTGCTGGGGGTGCCACCTCCTTTTTAGCAACAGCAACTTTCTTTTCTGGAACAGGTTTCTTAGGGACTTCGGGCACTTTGGAAAACATTGTTAAAGTAAGAGATCTTTAGTTTTTGGAACACCTATCCAGATTTGAGTAATCCAAGATTGTTTTATACAACCAACACAGGGCCTGGATGGGGAGCTGAGCACTGCAACCAACACAATACAATGCACAGCCTTTTGGACAAACGTGAACTATATGGGGAAGACACTATGATACAGTATAAAACTCTTATGTTAAATCACTGCACGAGCACCTTTCATGAGACTCTCTTGAAGTAAAAACACCTTACACTTGTCTGCAAAAGCCACACAACTTAAATACAAATAAGCACAAGATTGTTAAGAAAGAGAAGGGTAAAAGCTGAGACAAATTCAAGCTGTTAGCTAAGTTATAACACAATTGAAAAAGTGATATTTTGCAACGGAGACAATGCAAAATTAAATAATGCATATGGAGATAGTGCAAAACCAAAGACACATAGAGAGTAAATTTCTAAATATATTCAAGAAAACATGAAAAAGAATACAAAGAAAGAAAATTTGTTTGGGTTTTGCTTCTTTCTTTTTTTGCTAGAGAGTAGAAATACCTTTAGCTGGTGGAGCTTCTTTTTTAGGGATGGGAACAGGCTTTCTTTCTTCTGGAACACGCCTCTTTGGTATCTCAGGCACTTTAAAGAGATAGGTGGTGATCATTTAGGAGACAGTTAAAATAATTGGTAAACCACAGTAGGCTACTCTTAACATGATGGATAAGTGAACACTATATGTCAAAAACTATTCTGTTTTGTCAAACAGATACAACAAACCCATGTCACAAAAAGCTATTAAAAGAATTCTTTAAAGCAGTGATGAAGAACAAAAGGATTTAGAAATGCAGTAGGGCTTGGACCTTTGATAGCAGAGCCATAGAGAAATTGAAAGGTCTCAGCTCTGATATGCTGCACTTTGGCAAACAGTGTTAAAGACAGATAATGTAAAAGTTCAGAAAAACAGAGCACATATTGATGCAAAGACTTTGTTCACCTTCTACGTGAGAGATCTCCAGTTCTGTAGAGACGACTTCCTCCTCCTCCTCCTCCTCAACTTCCTCATGTGCTACAATAGGAATTTTAAAGATATTAAATGTTGAGATAGGAAATACCAGGGTTCACACTAAATCTGAAAAACTTTGAGAAGATGTTATATGTGTCCAGTACACAATCATCACCGAAACCCATATGTTAATAAGTAAAAAATTTAATCCAGAAAATGAACCATATATGGAAATCTCACAATGAATTTTGATCCAAATTAAAACAAACAAACAAACAAATATTGATTAGACTCCCATCCTTAATCAAACTACCTTCAATTTGGTAAACAGCTTCAAAGAATCTTTCTTCAACTGTTCTTTCATGCTCTGTTGGTTCTTCAAAGAAAAGTATTTAAACAATATTAAGATAAAATAGTTGAGATGTTTTCACCTATTAAGCTAAAAAAAAACAACAACTAAAGCTACATAACACAATGAACAAAAAAAGCAAGGCATACTGGAAGACAAATATACAATGTGTCTAAATATGTAACTTGCCATACATAAAAATAGATCAAAAGAAAGTCTAGTAGGATTGATAGATTGTTTTGATTTGGGTGCACAGACTTTTGGTTTTGTACATACCTGTAGCATATGAATACTCTTCTTCTCTTTGGACAGAAACTGACATCTTTTCTTCTGAAACAGTCCATGTTTCTACTGTTGGTACTTTAAAGATAGGATTTTGTTTTAGTATTTAATATTCTAGATCCACATTAGTGGTAGTCAGCATGTGAGTTTTTATCAAATCTTTATCTGTATTGCACAATAAAGTCTTAGACATATTTAGACAGTCAGTATTCATATTCTAAAATACTGAACACAAAACAAGCAGACAAAGATATTATTTAGTATTTGTTAAAGACTAAAGACACAGACACCTTTAATCCAAACATTTGAAACAAACACATGCACTGGCTTTTGGAAATAGTACATCAGAAGAATTCGGAAAGTTGTTCTTCAAAGATATTTTTTGGCACAGGGACACAATTATGCTTTTTATGTAAGGGTAGGCCAGCACGCAGAATAGATGAAGAAAAAGCTAAGTCACACTGCAGTAACTTTTAGGCTCTTTAAACAAGAAGCAAAAGGCTATCCACAAATATGTTAAAAACAGACTATAAAAACAAAAGCGACATAGACATACTAATTAAACACTGAGAATAGTCACAGCATGACTACTACTGTAGATCCAGATACATACACACAGGCCCACATATTCAAGAGAAGCAGAGAAACACGTAGGGTGCCAAAAAAAATGTAAGCTGCAATTCAAAGATGCTGATGTGTACCTTCCTTTTTCATAACCTTTTCCTCAACGACCATTGGTGTAGGTTTTGGTGGCAGAACTTTCTTGGTAACTGTTGGCATTAGAATTTTGTTAGTCAGTCAAGTATTTAGCAAAGAGATCAAAACAAGTCTACAGTTATCTATCAGTGATATTGAAAATACAACAAAGAAGACAAATAATCCAACTCAGCGGCTACGTCAGGATTCTTGAAATCACACAAAGCAACATAAGGAATGTGTTTCTTTTTATTACTATTAAAGAACCTTTATGACTAAAGGTGCTGAGTAGCTCAGGGTATTTAGCACACAGGTAATTTCCTGACACTGAATTGCAGGTGAAAGAATCCTGCTGCAGAATGGGAAATGCTATACAAAAGGAAGTAACTGCTAAGAGAATAAGGCTGCATCTTTGTTTTATAATGAAAGAATTAACCAAGGCATCTTGGTAGATGGGTCAAGATGTAAATCTAAGCAAGATGGGGATTTCACATCTTCAGCTTAGAGTGAAACACACTATTTCACCCAGTGCAGTTTTATACTCACTTCCTTTCTTAAAGCATTGGTAGTTAATATTTGCATTTAGTATTTTCCCCTAAAAAGCTTTTCATCTTCTTTTTAAAGAATTCAGCAGAAGCTTTTATTAGATATTTCAAAGACTGAAAAATTGATCAGACCATGTTAAGTAAAGACAAAACATATGTAGATCAGCTAAGTAACAAACACCACAACTTTCATGGGAAGATGACATTAAGATAACTAAACAGTAGTTACCCTCAGCCCGTTTGACTTTTTCTTCGGCAACCCTCTGAGTGGTTATCGCCACTTTTTCATCAACAGGTTTCTTGACAACTGGAAGTAATTCAGATAGATTTATTGTTTCAGTAATCTTGAAAATAATTTTCAGACACAAACCAGATAGAACTGGCCCTTTTTTTGTTTAGGATTTATAAACCTTGTGCATCCTGGTCACTCTCCAGTGCATTGTTTACTGGTAGTGGATGGTGGTGGCAATGAGGGCCACCCTCCCTGAGAGATATGCAGTGATCTAAATGGAGAACACCTCCCAGAAGGGCAGCATTTACTGGCTTAAAAGTTACACCCACACCCAAGGCTGATCTACAGGGAGAAGGAAGGATAACTGAAGTTCAGTTTGATTTTGCCATCAATTCTGGTTTTGATTCAACCACCATTGAGCAGAGAGCTCAGAAATATGAGGTGGGAGAAGAGAAAGGGCTGCCCTGACCCTTGCTCATCTCACTGTCCTACATAAAGAAATTTTTCTTTCCAAGGAAATGTGCATAACCAACACCATTCAGTTTGAAGGAGATGTATGAAGACATCTTAATCTGCATGTTCCTGTTAGTTTTGTGGGAAAGGCATACCTTTTTGAACAGTTACTTCCTTCTTTTCCTTCTTTTCAGCTGTAATTGCTGGTGGTTTTCGCTCAGGCACAGGTTTCTTGGGAACTTCAGTCACTGAAAAAATAATAACATCACTTAATGATGAAAAAAAGTTGTTTAAAAGCTCTGTAGACAGAAACGTATTAGTTATGCCATTATAATTTTATGAATTTTAGAAACACACAGATTTTTGGAGATCCAATTGTTGTAGTAAAGTGTTTTGCTTATTTCCAAGTTTGATGGTTTTTCATAAGAGCCAAATATTGTTCATAGAGGCATACATGTGACTAATCCCCAAGTTACAGCATACAAGAAATTACAGACATTAACATCAATCCATAAATGTGTGAAATATTTAAGTAAATCAAGTTTATCTAGATCAGACAAAAACTACAGAAGTAATATCCAAACAACTAAAAATGACACATACCCTTACTACTAACTGCTAACTCATGGTAGGTCTTAAAGACCTGCAAAATCCATTGGCAATGAAGGTAAAATGTATCCATTCCTATCTGCATTCACCCCCTGTGATACCTTGTCTTAACATCGTGTCACTTAAAATTTTTCATTTGTACCATTCCAGTTATTTTAACAAAAACAAAGCCAAAAAAAAAAAAAGTTGCCTCATTCAAAATGTTGGGGCCTTAATAATAAATATGAGAAAAGAGAAGAAATAAAATGACATGATGATTCAAATACCTTCTTCATGAATTATTCTTTTTTCTTCATAAGTCACTTCTCTTTTCTCATAAGCTTCTTCCCATTCCTCTTCCCCTTCATCATAGCCTTCTTCCTTGACATAATAGTCATGGTCTTCACCATAATCATCTTCCCATTCCTCATAAATTTCTTTGGGCATTTCATGAATTTTCTTTTCTTCACGTATCTCTTCTCTCCTTGCCATGGATGTTATTTTGATCTCTTTGGGCTTCTCTGGGAGCACCTCAGGAACTTAAAATAAATAAATTGATTATTCATCTCATAGCCTGGAATTTGCAAGGCATATTAGATGTTTACAATTAATGAAATTATTTCACCCTTACTGATGGTTTAAAGAAGGAACTATTTTTTAAGCAGTCACTATCAGCTTGGATTTGAAATGTGTGTTTTTAAGATAAAGACAGAAATCAAACAATTGTGATCGATTCAAGTTAGCTCAAAACAAAACTCCTTGTTTCCACAAGGTAATTTTATTCTTAAAAAAAAAAAAAGTTTTACAAAAAAAGAAGAAAGAAAGAAAGCAAAAAAACCCAAAAAAGTTACCTTTAGGTGGTGGGACTTCTTCAGGACCTTTTTTAACCACCTTTTTGGGGACTTTCTTTAATGGAACCATTCTCTCGGCTTAAAAATAATATATTTAAAATTTTAAATTAAAAAAACTTAAGAATCTCTAAAAAGCCAAAAAAAAGAAAAATCAAAAAGCCATCATAACAAAGCATGAACACACTGGTCAAATACTAAAAGGACTTTTACCTGGCTTTTTCTCTTCTGGAGGTGGAACAAGAGGCAGAAGAATGGGAATAGGGACAGCTTGTGGGAAAAATGAAATATTTAGAACAAAATTTAAGTTTGATATTCCCTTGTAAATGAAGAAAAATCCTGGTTTTCCCTGGTTTGGGAAAATAGATTATACAATTTTACTGCAGCTGCCGAATAAAAGTAAACATGGTGCTCATTCTGCCAGTGTACAGAGCTGGATAAATATATTTTGAGTGGGAATCCCCAGTCTACATTTATTTGAACCCTGAATATCCTTAGCTTTATTTTCATTGCTGCCATCACTCTCCTATCTTTGCTGATGGTAATTCATCTAAAGATCAAGTCTTTCCCCTCCTGCTTCCACTGCAAGAATTTACCAAATTATCCTGGAAATAAACTCAAGAAGTTTAAACTGCTGAGGCTTATAGTAAGCTACTGGGTGTAACAGAAGTATAAATAATGGTTGTAGTCTGTAGTCCAAAACCAGAGCTTGGGGAGAGACTGTTTGCAATAAACATGAAATCCAATGTATGGCCTTAAAAGAATATTTTTTTAAAAGGTGGTAATTCAGACACCATGTTTAAAAGATATTTGCATGGCAAAAAGAAAAGGTGAAAATTAAAAAAAAGAAATAGCAAAGAAGAAGATGGAAATAAAAGGAAGATCAAATTAATGGACTGCTAGGAAAACATGACGGAAAGGACTCTTAAAAAGATAATTAAATTAGTTCCTACCACTACCTGTGTAGAGTTTTCACCTTCCACACAGCAAAGAAGCCTGTCCAAGTCAAGGCTTGCTCACGGGACAATTAACTAGATCTTGGGGCTAAGATTTTTCTGAGGTTTCCACTGGCTTTCTGTTTCAGTAAAGATGTGGAACAAGTATGGTTTGTTACCCTACCTTCAGCTGGTTTTTGAGGCGGAACTGCAACCTTGGCATCAGGAACGTCTAGAAAATCAAAATGTTTCAGTCACTTAATAAATCCTGCTAATAAAAACATTCAATGTGCTCTCCTCAAGAACAGTAGTTGATGGTGCTTTAATCTTCCTTTTTGTAATATACAAGGACTGTAGTTTAATCCTCAAGTATAAGCTAGCCAACCAATAGATAACTAATTGTATTAACCTTTCAGGCCAGCCAGACCATACAGTGTTATGTTTTATTTCTAAATAATTCTTGCAACATTTGGAGTAGGCTCTCAAGAAGACTCAAAAAACAAGATCACTACATATCATAAGGAGGTGATCGTTACCTATTGTGCCTCCTTAGTTATTTTTTTCAGTTGCACAGAGGAGAACCTCTCTGTTAATTGGTACATCTTCATTGTTCTATTCCTTAGTAATTCAAACAAAAATAAACTTCTGTGTTTTGGAGAATGTGGCATTCCATGTTGTACAAAATAGGATCCCCATTAATGTCACTGATTATGGATTTATCTCAGTATTCATTGCTACTATTTCTGAGAATAATAGTTCCACATGTCTGTAGATGAGCAATATTTTTTCAGGATGTATGTTTTACTTACTATAACCAGGAATCAAATGTTGGCAAATAATAAAAAAGCAGAGCAATGCTTTAATTCTATGACAGAATATAGACATGATCTTGTGCCAATCTTGCTTGAGAACTTTACCTGGTGGTTTCAACTCCAGTTTCATTTCTGCAAAGGAATATTAGATTTCTTTTAGAACTATTGATTTTTCCAGAATCGTGTTTCAGAAAAAGAAATTTGCACATGGCTATGATCACAAATTCATTTAGAAAATTTGCTAACCTTTGGTTACCAGATAGAGCTCTGCAGTGCTTCTTGCTTCTCCTCTTGGTTCAAGACGAGCAATTACAGAATACACACCTGCAGAAGTCAAGAATGTTGATATTTATATGCTTTTATCACTTAAAACCAGACAAAAAATCAGACAAGAAATGTCACTAGCACAAATGTTCCATGCATTTTTACCTTCATCTTCTGCATTAACATTGTGAATAGTCATGTAATGACAACGCCCTTCACTTCTGAAGCTGTACTTGGGACTCTCTCTCAGTTCAGTGGGGCCTTTGTACCATGTCACAACTGCATCATCAAAAGACACCTCGCACTCGAAGGTTGCAGACTGGTGCTCACTCACAACAATATTCTGTATGCTCTTCGTGAACTGAATTGGTTCCGCTGTTTTAGAAACAAAAAATATATCAATGGTTATGCACCAACATGGCATTTACTTTAATTCCTTCTCATTGTTGTCATCATAACAGCTAAATTTTAAGGAGATAATAGCAACAGATCTTGAAAAAGTAGAGTAAGAAAAAGGGATTCCATCTTTTATGAAGTTTTATGCATAAGAATGAAGATTAGAAGATGTAAGAGTACAGCTATAACAAGATTGTTGTGCAGATGCATTTTGTAAGAGAAGCCAGTAAAGAAACTAAAGATAAAGAATAATTAAGAAAAAGTCCAAGGAAAATATAAGAGTCCCAAAGAAAATAGAAGCTAGTATGACTCAGATTGTTTGTGGGCTAAGGCACATTATTAATCATGGTTTAGTCAAGAATACTTAGTTACACAAGTATGTCACATATTGTTCAAAGAGAAAGGACAGCAAAATTTCTTATTTAGTCCAAGTTTGGGAATCTGTCTTTCAGAAATTCTTTTTATGTTCATTTGTTCTGGTAATGAGCCATCCAGAAATTTTCTATTACTATAGTAACAAAGAGATTCTGTATCTTTACGAACCTTCAATGGCCAGATCTGCTGATGTTTCTAGACTGTCAAGCTTGCAGGTGTACTGTCCTTCGTCTTCTGTTCTAACATCCTTGATGATGAGCTTGTGCACTTTGTCAGAGACTTGTGTTGAATATCTCCCTCCTATCTTAATGGGTCTCCCATTTCTATACCACTGTGACTTGGCATTTGGGATAGAGAACTGACAAGTCAGTGTGCATGTTTTTCCTTCCTTGAAAGTAGTGTCATGAAGATGCCGCTCAACTGCAGGTTCTATCAGCATGTTAAAGCATACATTTTAGCAGAGATCAGAGAGTTGAATAAATAAAGTGTAAACTAATTCAAATATATACTTCAGAAGTACACTTACCAATCACAGTTAGCTTGGCACTGGCAATATGTGGTCCACACACTATTCTGAAATTTCCCTGATCCTCAGGCTGGCAGTTTCTAATTCTCAGTATGTGGCGATCACCTTCAATTCTAATGTCATATTTGTCATTGGAGTCCAGTTTCTGGGTTCCCTTGTACCATGAAAGTTTAATTTCTGGATAGTTAATTTTAATCTCACATTCAAAGATAGCGTCCTCATCTGCTAAAACCGTCTGATTTTCAATGTCTCTGATCAGAGTAATAGGCTGGAAAATATTAGTTTAAATTAATTTCAAGTTCCCTGTTATGCATTTGAATATTTCATAAATTAGTCCAAAAATATTTTACCTCTGTTTGTGTGAGTCGTTGCTGAATGAAAGCTACAAGTTCATCAAACTCCTGATCTTCCCTTTGAGCTTTTTCTGTGAGTTCAATTTCCTATAAAAATGCAGAATATACTCAAAGATTAAAGGATGCTAAATGTCAAGCTGCCATGTTTATCCAACACAGAATTCATTCCGACATCAAATTTTATGTAACTGTACTGTAACTAGCATATCTTCCCGTTCTAACAATTGCAGTCAAGTTATGAAGACAGAACCCACTTAGCCAGAAGGCTCGTTTATTGTTCTTGCATTTGAGCATGCAAGAAATTGAGAACTGTCAGTAAAAGATCTAAAGAGGAACCAAAAATTCCTGCACACATCATAATTTCAGAGTGTGGACATCACGTCTGTTGAAGCAAAACATATTCCTCCTAAGAGAGCCAATGCTGCAGTCACACGGTATCTTACCAATCTATGGCTTTCTTCTGCTTGGGTTTGCTTTAGTAACTCAAAGGCTTGCAGAAGGCCACGGAAATCTGTAATTCCATACATGCGAGCATATTTCTCATATTCTTTGGGATCTACATTTTTGAGAAGTTCCAAGATATCAATAGGTTGCTCTTCCTCTTCTTTTCTTTTTGTTGGAGTGCTATTCAAATCAATAACAGAAGTTAACTCTACAGCATTTCATTCCCAGAAAGCTGCTTAATGAAATATCAAATCAGCTTAGACCTGCCCTGTGCAGTGGAATCCTTTAGCTTAGTCTTCTAGTCAGGTGCTTCTATTTTTAGCACAGTTTCATATTTAATGAATATTTTAAAATTATATCTTGTTCTAAGATGTATAATAAAAAAAGTTCCTTCCATGCTTATACCAAATTAATCTACAAAAACTTCCAATATACCTTTTTAGTTTAGCCCTGAGATCCCCTTCAACAACTTCTTCTTTCTGTCTTTCTTCAACTTGCAGGTTTACACTTCTCTCAATTTCACCATGTTGGTTAAAAGCTACACATTTGTACATGCCAGAATCAGTTTTTACTGTGTCCTTTATTTCTAGTTTGGCTTCATCTCCTCTCTGCTGGATTATAATGCGGCCTCCCTGGTTGAGTTGCCTCCATTTTCCTTTCATCCACTTAACATTTGGAATTGGATCTCCTCCAACTTTTGCAATAAATGTTGCAACAGTCTCTGCAGAAAGATGCAAATGAGGAAGCTAAGTCTTTCCAGTTGTTTATGACAGTGGGACATCACCTCAAAGAAAAGGTGAAGGCAAATAGACAACGTATTGTTTTGAAAAGAGTTCTTACTTTCCATGACTTTGATACTCTGAGGCTCTGACACAAAATAAAGTTTGCCTTCCACTTCTGCTTTCTTAGCTGCTGGAGCAGCTGCTGGTTTTTCTAAAAAAATAGAGTCAGACAGTTATAACAGATGGCTTCATGTAATAGCTTATGTTTGTGCATGAATGGTGCTTCTGAAGGAATTGTAAAAAAGCAATTAATTCCTGAGATGGAACAAAATACTATGCAAGAGGAGGAAATGCAAAATACTTTAATATTGTATTAACCAACTTGTAGTTTACTTTCCAGACGAACCAGTCCACAATGGGCCATATTGTGCTGTTCATTTACTTCAGTCAGGCCATTTATACTCTCCATGGATGCAAATTCATCTATGGATATGCAAATAAAAAGCCTCATTTTTAAAATGCATCAGTTTTCAGTGAGATACTCTCTTTTCAGTCTATTTCTGGATATTATGCCCTGAGAATTACTTGCATTTTTTAAATCAGTGATCTGTTAAATTCCCTTGTTTTTCTTTTACAGAGTCCTTAGCCTAGTGGCTACCCATGTAGTGAAAAAGATTGTTTCTACACTCTGTGGGACTCTTGTGTGTTCTTTATGGAATGGTAAAGCAAGATCTACATGAAAGGACTCATGTTTAGATTCTATTTACTTTCAGCTAAAAGGTCAAAATGTCTTAGCGCTGTAACAGTATTGAAAAAATTAGCCTTTAAGGCCATATTCTCTATCAAATTCCTTCTGTATTTTCCTTTAATAAACACCACTTTTCAGATGCTTTCCATAAAACATACATGTCCAAGTAATTTCACCCATTTAGCTTGCATTTTTCTTAAATGGGGTGTTTACATTTAAAAAATAAATTCTTAATCTCTTTGGTAAGAATATATTATTGATTTGACACTGATCTCTCACCATATATCTCACTATTGATATATAAATTATTGTTATGTACTCTGTTTTACCAGATTCTACAGTTTTACAAAGAACTAAAAGTAAATAATTGTTTGTTATTAGATTGTTAACTTTTTTGTTCCCCAGGAAAGAAAGTGGGATAGAGTTTTGGTTGACATTTTCACCATATGCCTTATTTTGTTCATGTTGCTGTACCTTTAACTGTCACTTTAGATTTGCAAGTATCAGTGCCGGCTGCATTGGAAGCTTTGCATACATATTCTCCTGAATCTGATTTGGTAAGTGCAGCAAGCTCTAGAAGAGCTACTCCGTTAACAAAGCTGAAGTTGCATCTGTCTGAAGCTCTTATTTCTCTTCCTGCCTTCAGCCACTGAATCCAGATTGGCTCCGATCCCTGGACATGACAGCTAAGCTGTATGGTATCACCTTCCTCGGCTGCTGCTGGCTGAAGAGGCTGGTCAAAAACTGGAGGCTTTTTAGGTTCTGGAATATGAAAATGCTTGTGTGAATACTCAGGAAAGTATGATCAAGAATATAAGAGAAAGGGAGATGCATGTGATTCACAAGAAGGCCATGGCAAGGAATGGAGGAGGATAAACAGAAGTCTGAGAATGTCAGTTATAATTTTAGAAAGTGGAATAAATACCAAGACAGCATGACAGCATATTTCCTATATGAACATGCAAGAAATATCTTTATCCTCTCAGCAAGGACCTTTACATGCAGAAAACCAGTATGAGAACTAAAGCACTATTAGGTTGCGAAACTATATAAAAATCTTTAAAGAAATAAACCTGCAGTTTCCTGCAGACTATTATGATGAAGTGTCATGCTACCATAACACAGTATCAATAGTGCCTAAGCTTAGATTTCATTGCACAAAGCCCCTCTTACTCCACGGAAAGAGAATGGTTAAAAATTCAACAGAAATGTCCCAAAGATTTCAATGTTCACTTTAAATTAGTCATAACAAATAGCGAAAAAGAAGCTTCTCCTTGAAATAATGTTTTTTTTCTAATCAGAAAAATAAAATAATTTCTTGATTTTTTGTCCATCTCTGGACAAATCACTACTCTTACGGTAAGTAAAACCAGCTCCTAAGAGAGAAGCTATGTACCTGCAGCTAAATAAAACAAAGAAAAGCAAGAAGCAAAGAAAAGAAAGACTTTGACCAACCTCTGATAACAACGGAAGATGTACTCAACACGCTTCCTGCTTCATTGGACACTTTACAGGTATATAAACCAGCGTCTGATTGCTCTACGGTCTTTATATGCAAAAGCAAGGCATTGTTTTTGAAAGATATTTCGCAGTGAGCACTTGAATGGATTTCCTGATTGTTTTTGTACCAAGCAACAGTCAGAGGCTGAGAGCCGGAAACACGACCCTCAAGTTTAAGTTCATTCCCTTCTGTTTCTTCTACTGCTTCAGACAGTTTCTTAGTAAAAGTAGGTGGAGTTTTCCTTTCTGTAAAAAAAAAAGAACATAAATTCCATGAATCTATCTTGAGATGAAAAATTCTAAAGACAATGTTTCAAGAAAAATTTGAACATTGGGGAATTGATATTTACTCTCATTTAAACTGGATATATTTTTAAAGTGAAGTTACGCTAAGATAAACAGCAGGAGTCTTGCTCTTACAGTCACTGTCACAGTGGATTTCCCTGTTTGAAAATAAATTCTCTTACATTGATTTAAGTCATACGCCATTTAAAAAATCCCAAGAGTTTGGTCAAGTTCTTAAGAAAGAAATAGGCCAGAGCCTATTAAGAAAGTAGGCCAACGAAAATGTTCTATTTCTCCTCCCATTTTTGTTAGTGAGCCTTCCTAATTCCCTTAAAAGACTCATAGGTATCTCCAGATAGATACTCTCAAGCCACATCTCAAAAGTTTTTTCAAAGTTATCTTGCAGTAATGAGGCAACTTCCTTTATAATTGAAGAAAGGAAAATGTAAACGCAATGTATTATCTATTCAATACCTTTAACAGCCAGTTGAGCTGTGCAAGAATCCTTTCCAACTTCATTGCTAGCATAGCATGTATATGTTCCAGAATCTCCCCTGTCAACTCTCAAGATGGTCAAATGGGCTGTGTTGTCTACATAACTGATCTGATAGTTTCTTCCTGTTTTAATTTCTTGGTTATCTTTTGCCCAAGTGACTCTAATAGGCTGTGTTCCAGAAACGTGACACTCAAAATCAGCACTTTCTCCAATAATGCCATCCACAGGTGTAAGTGGGATGTCAAAGAATGGAGGAGTTTTCCCTTCTGAAGAGCGAAAGAAGTAAGAAAACATCACTTAAAAATCTCAGTGTACTTTAAAACTCTGAGAAACAAGAATCTCTTGTACAATATTAAATCCACACATAAAGCAAAACTTAGTCTTAAGACATTTCCATTAAATACTTCACAGCCCACCGACCTGTAAGGACAAGCCTGCCACTAGAAGAAGCAGTCCCAATAGCATTGACAGCTGTGCAGGTGTATTGCCCAATAAGGCTCCTATCTGTCTTCAAAATCTGGAGAGTTGCTACATTATCTACGAAAGATGTGTGGACATTGTAGTCCTCTTTCAGACGCACGCCGTCTTTAAACCAAGATACTTCAATGGGTTCTGAGCCAGCAATGCCGCAATCAAACACAACTGGTAAGCCAACAGTTTCATGAACGTCTCTTAATTTCCGTGTAAAAGAGGGAGGAAGTTTACGCTCTGTAAGAAAGCAAGTATTGCACGGTGAGGTCTTTCAAAAGATAAGCAAGCACCTATTGCTGTACTCAACAATAATCACTGCCTAATATTCTGTAGAGTATTGTGTGGTTTTGCTCATAACTTCCAATTAAAAATATTATTTAGCACATATTTTTTTTTGAACTTGATGTAAAGAGCCCTGTGCATGTGGTTGCAGGAAAAGAGGTGAGACCCAGTGAGCTTCAGGACTGCTAATACTGGAAACAATCAATGCAATATCCTGGACAGGGAAGGAAGATACAGAAGCTTATAACAGTACAGAAGAGCTGTGGTCAATAAGTGCCACATTTCAATTAGCTTTACTTGCAGGCCTTTGTTAGTAGAAGAGAGTGCCACAGTAGAAGAGGGTAGAAGAGGGTATCTTACACAAAAAGAAAGAGTGAAGTGTTTTACAAGGAAGAGGTAATTGTTGTTTTCTGAAGTAGCAGAGCATATTTAAGAAAAATAAGCCATTTCCCTATATTTAAAATTGAAATATTCACCTTGAACTGTAAGCAAAGATGATGAAGAGGCCTCCCCAACAGTGTTTTCTACTTTGCAGATATACTCCCCACTGTCACCACTGTCTACCTGGCTGAAAACCAGAGTAGCAATTTGGTTCTTAAAGTGCATTTTCACAGTAGCAGTTCCTCTCAGCTTTGTATCGCCTTTGTACCATGATACAATCATTTCTGGTGTTCCAGCAACCTGGCACTGTAAGGATGCAGAATCCCCAACAGTCACCTGCACTGGCTCCAAGGGAGTAATGAAGTAAGGTGGTTCTGAAGGACAAAAATACACCATTAGCATAAAAAGATATTGTGTGATGACCATTAGTAGTTCAAATAACACTTGTCGAAGTGATGCTGGCTTGACGCACCTAGTATTTTGATTGTACCATGACAATTATCTTTCCCAGAATCATTTTCAATATGGCAAGAATATTGCCCCTGATCTTCTAGTTTGCTGCTAGGTATTTCCAGTATGGCAGATGTATCTGTAGTGGTGATGCTACACTTCTCAGAGTGTGTTATTTTCACTCCGTTTTTCTTCCATGTCACTGAAATTGGTGGAGTACCCGTATATGTGCATTCCAAGATTAAATTTTTCCCTTTCTCTACACTTAAATCATTCACCTTCTTCACAAATTTGGCTGGTTCTACAATGAACAACAGGGAGAAAACAAATTAACAAAAGCCAAGAGATCGTCTTTAGAAGCACAAGAAGCAGTAGTCTGGACAAACCTTTGACAAAAAGATGTGTGGTGCAAGAAATTTTCCCTGCCTCGTTAGAGACCTGGCAGGTGTAGTCTCCACTCTCAAGTGGATGTACATCAAACAGCTCCAGTTCTGCAACTGAATCTTGCAAGGTGATGTTGCATCTGGGTCCTGGTACTAGCTCAACACTGCCTCTGAACCATTTAACTTCCAGTGGAGGAGAACCTTTTACGATACTAGTAAAGGTTATGTTTGCCCCAGATAAAACATCCAGTGGCTCAGGTTTCTTCACAAAAGATGGTGGTTCTAAGCACACAAATAAAAGACAGAGAAGAAGTACATTTGAACTTCTTTTGAAGATCACAGTAACCAGAAATATGCAAAAAAGGAGGAATTAAATCTTTCTGAAAATAAATTTTGGCCCTCTGAGTCTGGCTTCTTACTGATACTGACCTCTAACACTCAAAAATGTGCTGCATTCATCAGACCCAGCTACATTAGTAGCTGTGCACGAGTAAGTTCCCATATCAGACTCCTCAAGTCCATTCACTTTCAGAGAACAGGTATTGTCTGTAAGAGTAGCCTGATACTTCTCTCCACTGGTAATCTCTTGTCCATCATGAAACCAGGAAACCTGAATAGGTGGTGACCCATAAACTTTGCACTCCAATACAGCAGAAGAACCCAGTTGACCATATGTTTCTTTCAGTTTTCTTGTGAAAGAAGGAGGTATAATACGATCTGCATTTGTTTCAAAATAAAAATAAAAATGAAAATTACCATACAGATTTCTTAAAATGCAGGAAGTTCTCCATGCATAATAAAATTAATGACCTTTCTTTTGTTGTATCTGCTTTGGCAATCTATTCTAACACATGTAAGTATTTGAAAAATAGTTAATAGTTAAGGATATCCTGGAACTTTCACTCACAGTCTTTGGGGAACACCCTTTATTTTTGCTGTTCTTTTTCATAAGCAACAATATTACACCAGCTGTCCAAGATGACATATAGATTAAAGATGAAGAAATCAAGTCCTTTCAATAATTCCTGCCCCTCGGAATTTAGGTAGACATCTATTCTTGATGCATGTCAAAGTGGCATGCCAAGTACTCCTAAGATTATACAGGTCTCTTAGTTTGCCAGGCACAACAACTTTGCTATCTGAAGGCTTTGTAAAGGAACTAAAGGATCAGATGTGACTCAAAAAGAGTAGCCAACTAACCTGAAACGTGCACTGAAGCTGTGCAGCTGCTTTTACCAACACTGTTTTTCACCTCAAAAGTATATTCTCCACTGTCTTCTAGTGTTGCATTGAGGATCTTAAGCCCAGATACTTTGTTGAAGAAACTGATTTTATATTTATGGTCAGTGGACAGTTCATTACCATCCTTCAACCACCTAGCAGTGAGCTCTGGTGTGCCATCTACTGTGCATTCCAGAGTACAAGAGTCTCCAGCTGTAACTTTGACTGGGCCTGGCTTCTCTACAATGACTGCAGGTTCTGCAATGAAATGCAAGTCAGAAAATTTTTTAAAACAACAATGCAATAGTTACTATTATGATTAAAATTTAAATGTTAAAGCATGTTGTGTTTTTTATCTTGTGCTACCGACCTAGCACTTTCAGCATGGCAAAGCATTCCTGAACTCCAGCATCATTTTTTATCTGGCAAATGTATTTCCCAGCATGGGTTGGTTCTGCATTTCCAATCTGCATAGTTGCAATGTTTTCTGAATAGGAAATCCAAAGATTATCACTTTCTCTGATGATTTCCCCTTTGTCTTTTAACCACAGAACAGAAATGGGCTGTGATCCTTGTACTGCAGCCTGCAGTTCAATCGACTCCCCAACGACGACAGTGAGATCGCTCAGCTTCTTCACAAAGGTTGGTGGTGCTATTTAAGAGAAGATATTTAAGAGTAAAGAAACCCACCAGGAGCGGAAAAGTAGGAGAAGAATGGCAAGAACAAAGAAATGCCAGGAAGATGCCAATCTTTGTACAAACCTCTTAGTGTTACAGAGCCAATACATGAGTCACTTCCCACATCATTTACAGCCTTACAGTGATATTCACCAACATCTGCAGTATCCACACTAAGAATGTGAAGACTAGTTATGTAGTTCTCAGACATGACCTTATACTTCTTGCTGCTCCGAATTTCTCGTTTGTCTTTATACCACGAAATCTGGAATGGAGGAGTGCCCTGAAGCTCACACTCCAGGTGAATATCAGACCCTTTCAAGGTCTCCACTGGGTGGGGCTTCTTGGTAAAACTGGGGGGTGCTGGAAGAAAGAAAAAAGAGTCATCATTTGTGTTATTTGAGCAAAAGAGATTAAAGAGGACAGAAGATTCACTTGAATCTGATGTTAAATAGTAAAGACAAAAGATAAGAAAGATCTGCCACAGAGACCAGAAACAGACAAGAGGGTTTCCAGCTAGTCAGACAGGTTTTGGCCTCTCTGACAAAACAAAGTATGGTTTAAGAGCTTTTCCCAAAGGAGGAGTCTTACAGTTAGAAAGGGAAGGTAAACGCTGTGGTTCTGACCTTTCACTCTCAGTGTAGTGCTGGTGCTGGCACTGCCCGCTGTGTTCTGAGCTTCACAAGTGTAGTCACCGCTGTCTTCAACACTGAGGTTATGCATTTCAATGACTGCCACTGAATCCACAAAGGACATTCTGTATTTTTCGCTGGGATAGATTTCAGTTTCACCTTTGTACCAGGTGACTTTGATTTCTGGAGATCCACCTATTTTGCACTCATACGTTGTGGAATCGTGCTCTTTCACAAGTTTTGAGGAGTCTAGTTTCTTAATAAACCTTGGTGGTTCTGGAAAGCCAAAAAGGGGAGGTGATGCTTTAAATTCCACTAAATGAATAGGCAGGGAGATACGTAACTGAAACTGTAAACTTTAGGGATTAAAACAAAAATGCTGATTTTGCAATTGCCATTAATTTTTTTAGATGATCTTCAGTTGGTCCAAAATCCAGATTAAGAAGCGAACATGTTTTCCATATGCATTCACTGAGTTTTTCCTTACTTTACTGATCTACTGTACCTCTCCTTTTATGTATTCACTACAGATTAGTTAACGTGTGGTTTTCTTTATGAAATATCCTCTTGTAATACATGAGTAATCAAAATGCCTGATGAAAATTCTAGAATCCAACTGTTAAGCCAAGGAATGTTATTAAAAGCACTTATGTTGAGTATTATAGCAACTTCTTTATATCCTATGATTAATAATTAATATAGTCAATAAATATCTGCATTATAACCCCTCACACACTTAATGCAGAAACAAATATTAAGTTACACATAAGGAATAAAAGTTAAGGAGATTAGGTAGCAAACAAAAGGGCTTAGAAATAAACATGCTGAGAATTATGAGATGGCTGGTATTACAGAAATTGGTGTTCAATGTCCTCTGACTGAAAAGTAAAACAGGTGGTTACATTTTGTTCCATAAGGAGGGGAAAGGAGTGGAAGTTTAATACTTTCCATCAAAAGTACCATCTGGATGATTAGAGTCACAAGACTGAGTGCTCATAGATCAAAGATATAACCAGTAAAACCAAGAGGTGGTCATGTGGGCACAACAAAAAAATCTCTCTGCAAAACAGGATGAAGTGCCTCTTTGTGTGACTGTCTGTAAAGCGTAGGCAGAGTATCTAATTGATCGTGAATTATTTCAACCTGTGGGACAGTTGCAGAACATCCTGTGTTGTTAGAAACAAAACTTCCTGGGTTTCTGAAAATAGAAATGATGGTTTGTTAACATCAGGACTTCTGGAACCTTAGGGATTTACTATTAGATTTCACTTTAGAAAGAATTGGTTATCTCTGCATACTAACAGCTGCTGAGTAGTCACACTCTGATTCCACTCCTTTCAAAAAATGAGGACATACACATTAGTAACATATATTTAGAATGTAAAGCAGTTCTAGGACATAGAGCAATTATTAAAACTACAGATTGGGAAGATTCTAGATGTTAGAATGAGAAAGTTAATAAAAAGCTGTGAGGTTTTCAATGTCAATTAAATGAAAGGTCTTAATTCTACAAACAAAAGTGTGCATGTCGTAGAAGTGAGACGGTATATGCTCAAATTAAACACATGCAAATCAATGCACCCAAAGCAATTGCCCTTTCACATTCTATAGGAATTGGCTGAAAACAATGAACACCACTAATTTTACAGTCCAGGGGAAACTGTACAAATTCTAAAGAACTCAAGAGAGTGTCAGTAAATTCAGGATCAAAAAAGAAAATAATAATACTGAAAAAACTCCTCAGGATTTTACGAGTAAAGAGTAAGAAAATAAATAAGGTCAGCTGGGACCAATTATGAATGGTAACTGTTCAAATAAAGCTATTAGCAATGATATAGTTAATAATAAACAGAACTATGATTGTGGTGGAAAGAAGCTTCAGATCTTTTAGAGACTTGATTTCTTGCCACAATCTTTCAATGCATTTTGTTAGTCAAGCTAACTAATACAGCAACATAATTGTTGCTGTATTAGTTAGCTACATAATACAGCAAGCTACATAATACAGCACCCCTACTTATTACTGAATCCAGGTAATTCAGTCTTTCACACTCTACCCACCCCCACCAAGAAAAATGCTTATGGCTGGAATATACTTGATATATATAAAACATTTGGCAAGTACTTAATACAAGATCTCACTACTGGTAGCTCAGCTTCCTGTGTTGTCTTAGAGCAGAAGGATTTATTCTTGAAATGTCTCCCCCACCCCCTGCCCCCAGATTTGTACAGAGGAAAGAGATTAAAAAATGAGGAAAGAAAGTGCTAAAGCAACAGGTACCTTTTAACTTAGGCTTAATCTAAGCAGTGGATCTTACATTTCTGCTTTTATACAATCAGTAAGATTGAAATACCCAGAACAGCTATAAATATGTTCCCACCTACATTGAGGAAATTGCACTTTTACACATGTGTCACTTGTACCAAGACAGTTAGAGACATTCATAAATTTAGATTTCACTTTTAGATCCACACACTGTGTGAAGAAGTGGAGAAGTGTTGGGTGGAATGGATATTTGACACCAAGTCTGCTCCCAGATTCTTCAATTTTGCTGTTTAAAAGAGCAATTTTCAATGTTTTCAATCTGTGAAAGAGCAAAACCATTTGCAGGAGTTGCACATGCAGTTTACTCATAAGTAAAGTGAATTTCTTTGAGTTTCCTTTCATTGAACTGGGCAACTTAGTGACTGTCACTGCTGGAGAAAGACTTCAGGAAGAGGTTTTGCTGACCAATGGGGACCGTTCATAAAGGCGCAACAGAGTAATAAGCGAGAGTCTTAATATAAATGGAAGAATCCCTTAGATAAGAAAAATCATATACTCCACCAGATCAGAAGAAATATAAGTCAGTATTTAAGTATTACAATAATATTTAAGTGAAATAAGATATCTCAGTGTAACCTCTTGTAAAGATTGTTAGTTGCACACATGTCTGCATTCAGGACTGTGATTTCCAGGTGTCTGCCCTGCAAAGAAAACCCCAGAAACACCAAAGCCTGCAGCAATACCTTGTACAGCCAGCTGAGCTGCGCATGCATCCTTTCCAACACTGTTGCTGGCAGTACATGTGTAGAGTCCAGCATCCCCTTTACCAACTTTCAGGACTGTCAAGCTGGCTGTGTTTTCCACCAGTGTCATTTTGTAGTTGCCACCTGGACGAATCTCTCTGTTGTCTCTGGTCCAAGTAATCCTCATGGGAGCAGAACCAGTCACGTGGCACTTAAAGGTTGCACTTGCCCCTAGTGCCGCATCAATAGATACTGGCTTGATGTCAAAGAAGGGAGGTCGGAGGTGTTCTGCAAAGAGGAAAGCACGGCAGAGCTCACCACCAAGCCTGCCTCACCACACCATGCCCATTGTCCCTGGCCACCACACAATGGGGAGAGTGGGAAAAAGGGTGGAGAAATAAAAGGGCAAAGACATACAAAAGATTTCCTGTAAAGTGTGAGCTACAAACCTGTGAGGAGAAGTTTGGCACTGGAAGAGGCAGTCCCCAGAGCATTTTGGGCTGAGCAAGTATATTGGCCACAGTAATCCATGCTAGTTTCCAAGATCTGTAAAGTCGCAACGTTATTAAAGAAGGCTGATTGCATGTTATCAGTGTCGCTTAAGAGAACCCCATCCTTGTACCAAGACACCTGGATGGGCTCTGAGCCAGTTATGCGGCAGTCAAATGTCACTGGGGCACCAACCACCTCCTGAATATCTTTTAGTTTTCTGGTGAATGTAGGGGGAAGTTGACGTTCTGCAAAACAATAATAATCACCACTATCAGTAGGAAGCCAACCTAGAATTAATTACCTTTGAAATTAATAAAACCCCCGTTTCTATAGACAACAAAGAGCTCCTACAATCTACCCCAGAAAAGAGTGGCCCTTGGCCCATCACCTTTAACAACAAGCAAAGCTGTGGAAGTGGCAAAGCCGATGCTATTTTCTGCTTTGCAGATATATTCTCCAATGTTGCTATCCTCTATTGCAGAGAATGCCAGTGTTGCCACATTGTTCTTGAAGTGCATTTTGTAAGCCTGTGTTGATCTGAGCTTGGTGTCATCTTTGTACCAGGACACCTTGATTTCTGGTGAACCGCCAATCTGGCATTTTAAGACCAAGGGCTCGCCAACCTTCACCTCCACACGGTCCAGGTGTGTGACAAAATAGGGAGGTTCTAGGGAAGGAGAGAGCAAGGTGAGAAGAGGCAGAGCATCACTGGGTGCATTAGGGGGATCAGGGGTGATGAATACCTAAGATGGATACAAGGCTGTGGCAAATATCCCCACCCGCCTCATTTGCCACCTCACAGGTATATTCGCCTTCATCGTCCTTTGTGCTGTTGAAGATTTCAAGAATGCCAGATTTCTCAGTAGCTGTAACAGTGCAGCGTGGAGACTGAGTAATGGGTGTGCCATTCCTTTTCCAGGTGACAGAGATGGGAGGGGTGCCACTGTAGCTGCTTTCCAGCACAATGGACTTCCCCTGCTCCACACTGAAATCACTTAATTTCTTCACAAAGACTGCAGGCTCTGTGGGGAGGTATAAATCAATAGTAAGAGGGACATAGGTGGAAGAGCTGCAGGCAGAGAGTGAATGAAGATAACTGTGCGTTCATGCACGCACCCAAACACACCTTTCACAAAGAGCTGTGTTGTACACGAGGCACTGCCAGCATCATTTGTGACCACACAGGCATAGTCCCCGCTGTGGCCTGGCTCCACGTTGTACAGCTGCAGCTGTGCCACAGACTCACTGAGAGAGATGGAGCAGCTGCTGTCTGGCACCAGCTCCCTGATGCCTCGGAACCAGGTCACTTTGAAGGGAGTACTGCCCTTGATGTGGCTGGTGAATGTCACATTTGATCCAGGCAAAACTTCCTGGGGATCAGGTGTCTTCACAAAAGAAGGTGGTTCTAAGGGTCATGCAAGGAAATGAAAGAGGGAGAAAGATGTTAATAGGAAGGACTCCATGGGGAGGAAAATGAGCAGATTTGAGTCAAAAAAAGAAGAAACCATGGGAAAAAACCCCAAATCAAACAAAACATGAAAAAGAAACCATGGGAAACCAGAGGAAAGAAAGAGAAGAGGGAAGAAGAATTTTGTTGAAGGTGTGGCAGTACCCTTCCACTGACCTTGTACAGTCAAGAAGGCACTGCATTCATCAGATCCAGCCACGTTGGCTGCCACACATGTATATGACCCTGTATCTGTGACATCCAGGGCATTCAACTTCAAAGCACAAACATTATCCAAGAATGAGATTTCATATTTTTCTCCACTAACAATCTCATTCCCATCTTGAAACCAGGACACAGATATGGGGGCTGTGCCAGACACTTTGCACTCCAGCAGCACGGAGGATCCCAGCACCCCATTTGTTTCCTTTAGTTTTCTTGAGAATGAAGGAGGAACAAGGCGATCTAAGTAGGACAGGGCAGAAGAACAAGAAGAGAAGTGCTGAGGTTTATTTCAAGGGGAAGAAAAGGGGGAAAAATAAAAGCTTTCTTTAAAGACAAGTGTGAACAACAAAGACATAGAGCTGACCTGAGACATCAACTGAAGAAGTGCAGCTGCTGTCCCCCACTTCATTGTGCACCTCAAAAGTATACAAACCCCTGTCTCCCCTGTCTGCAGAAAATACTTTCAAAGTGGATATATTGTTGAAAAAGGTAATTTGGTATTTGCGGTCACTCTTTAGTTCTCTGCCGTCTTTGTACCACTTGGTGATAAGCTCAGGTGTTCCTCCTACTTTGCACTCCAAGGTAAAAGGATTGCCAGCCATTACTGTGATCGGCTCGGTCTTCTCTAAGATGACTGCTGGTTCTGAAATAGGAAGGGAGGGGTCTGTGTGTCACAGGGAAATCTACCCACAACCTTGTGAACACAGGGTGTAAGCAGAAGACAAAGGCTGGTATAGCCAATTGTGCTAGCTGTGAGTTACAGCACGGCTGTGGCTGTAACAGTAACTATAGTGGAGCAGGCTATACCCACCTAGGACCTGTAAAAAGGCAGAACACTCCCGCATGCCAGCATCGTTTTTGATCTGACAGATGTACTTTCCAACGTCAGTTCCCTCTGCACTGGCAATCTCAAGAGTTGCAATGTTGTCCATAAACCACATTTGAACATTTTCACTCTCCCTAATAACTTCACCCTTATCCTTAAGCCAGACAACAGAAATTGGTGGGGATCCTTCCACTACTGCCTGCAGGGCTGTTGGCTCCCCGATGAAGATTGCAGTGTCACTCAGCTTCTTGGCAAACCGTGGAGGTTCTGATGGCAAAAACAAGGAGGCAGAGGACAGTTAATCATACATGCTTGCTTGGAAGAGCGACAGCCAGGAGATCAAGAAAAGAGAGCAGTGATATTGATCCTCTAGCATACAAACCTTTGAATTTCACTGGGCAGGTGCAAGTGTCACTTCCCACCTCATTCATAGCTTTGCATTGATATTCTCCAGTATCTTGAGATTCCAGATTGAGAATATGAAGACTGGCAATGGAGTGCTTTGCTGTCACCTTGAATTTCTTGCTGCTCCTGACCTGCCTCCGGTCCTTGAACCAAGCCACCTCAAAGGGTGGGGTCCCTGCTATCTCACACTGAAGGATAACGTCTGAGCCTTTAAGAGTGTCCACAGGGCTTGGCACCTTGCTAAAAACAGGTGGTTCTATAAAAAAGAATCACATCATAATGTGTGAGCCTACTTCTCTGGGTGGCTTTCTGCATAGTAGCAGGAGGCAACATATTCAGGAAGGGAGCCTATGCTTCTATTGTAAACACATATTTAGCTTTTAAGTATGTGGCCTCATCTCTAAAAAATCCCAGCACTTAAGAGTCCAAAGGGCAGAAAATGTGATACTTCTGCACCTGTTTGGAGTCAGTGCTCAGTGTCCTTCCCCAAAAGCCACTCTCCCTGCACTCCAGGGTCATATTCCAGCTTCCCCCCTGCTCTTTCTAGTCATGAAAGCTACAATCAGCGAAGCTCAGCTACACAGCCTCCTCTTCCGTCTTAAATTTCATTCCTGTCAGGATCCCTGTGTATAAAGAGGAGGCAGAGGGATGGCTGAAAAGTATTCCCAGCTCCCTCACCCCGGCTGGTGTTCATGCTTCCTTTGTGATCTGAATAGCTTGCCTTTTTCAGCCTGAGATTGACTTAAATGGGGAGACAAGGGAATGACTGCACAGTGCTCAACACCCACCACTATTTCCTGCCTGATCTCTGCCGCTTAAGCACAGCAGCATTTAAATGCAAGAGCAGCTGGAGAGACCCTGGCCCAGCAGTCGCCAGCTGCTGCAGCAGCAGTGGGATGTGCTGGGAGCAGGCCTGGCAGGCAGGGATTCTGGAGCGCAGAGCCATGTGCTAACCTTTCACCGCGACTGAAGTGCTGCAGCTGGCTGTGCCCGCAGAGTTGTGGGCTTCACAGATGTAATCCCCTGCATCTTCAGCGGTGGCACCCGCGATGGTTAGCATCGCCACGGAGTTTACAAAGGACATGTGCAGCCTGTCGCTTGCCTGGAGTGCCTGATCATTTTTGTACCACACGATTCTGATCTCTGGTGTGCCACTGATTGTACATTCAAGCTGAACTGTGTCCCCCTGCTTCACGAACCGCAAAGCTTCAGGCTTCTTGACGAACTTGGGAGGTTCTGCAGAACAGAATAAGTATGTAGAGAATGACAGCATACCTGTTTGCCATGTGAAATCTACAGTGCTGAGTGAGAATTATGGGAGGCACAAGAGTACTACAGCAAAAAAGAAAAGTTGTTACAGAAGTTGGCTGCATCAAGGAAATACACAAGATGAAGAAAAGAAGGCAAAGACAACAACTAAAACTAGATTCTGCCAACTTTGGACCCTGCTGCATCAGAGAGTTGAAGCTGTAAAAAGCACACAAAGGATGATTGCTCCACCCAAGTGAAATTTTGCTGTTACCTTTGAGTGGTAACAAGTAACAGGGTTCCCAGACCACCATGAAAGATTTGACAAGCCCTTCAACCCTGGGAGCAACAGAAACACGGTAGGGATTGTTTCACTTGCTTACACACCTTTAAAGTACATTTCTGTAGGAAGAAAATAATTGATTCACAGTCTAGATTAAATCAACAATTCAGAACTCCAATTGAAATCTTTAGCAAATTTGAGAGTCACCAGTGCAGGCCAAAAAATGCAAGGTAGAGCTGTATCTACTAATCATAATTTGCTATATAGCAATTGCTATGAGTGACAACCACAGTGACTGTAATCTAACTAAAAAGCAGTGTGAGTGCAACTCTCCATACAAACAGGTTCACACAGGGACCTTTGTCCTCGGAGATTTTGTAGGTACACAAGACTTCTGCTGCTATGCAGTATGATGGAAGGTCATTACATGAGTTTTGTCTGCAGTGTGGAAAGCTACTTTCTATATATTTCTAAACTAGAAATGGTAGAAGATCAAAGACAAAGAGATTTCTTTACCCAAGAAAAAGAAAACACACAAACAAAGGTGATTTAATCTTAATACCTTTGACACTGAGTTGGGCTGAGCAAAAATCTTTCCCAGCTTCATTGCTAGCTTGGCAAGTATACTGGCCAGAGTCTCCTTTACCCACTCTGAGCACTCGAAGGTGAGCTGTGTTGGCTGTGAATGTAATGTTGAAATTTCCTCCAGTTCGGATCTCCCGACCATCCTTGGACCACGTTATGTGTATTGGCTGGGCTCCCGTAACGTGACATTCAAAGTCAGCACTTTCTCCAAAAGGCACATCAATGGATTCTGGTTTGATGTCAAAGACAGGTGCTTGCTTGGGTTCTAGAAACACAAGAAAATCATGTAATACTCATATCTCACAAAATAGCTAACCCAACATAGAGATACCATTGCATGCATGAAATAAGAGGGAGGAGCCTGTGATTCAAGCAAAAGTTTTGTAAGCCAACACACCTGCCACTGTGAGCCTGGCACTTGAGGTGGCAGTGCCCACGGAATTGGTGGCTGTGCAGGAGTACTGCCCAGTATGGTTCATCTCGGTTCGCACCAGTTGCAGCACTGCAACGTTATCTACAAAGGATGTGTGCACATTTTGGTCATCCTTTAGGGGCACACCATCTTTGTGCCAAGTGACAGTAATGGGCTCTGAGCCATTGAGCCGACACATAAGCTTAAGGGGTAAACCAGCAGGATGCTCGAGGTCCTTTAATTTTCTTGCAAAGGAAGGTGGTTGTTTGCGCTCTGGAAGAAAGCAAGTAAAGGATAAATACACCCCAGGAAGCATTTTTTTTTATAGTTTTGTAAGAGAAAAAGAGTTTTAGCAAGATAATATAAAATCATCACCTTGAACTGTTAAGAAAGCTTTTGTAGATGCAGTTCCTACACTGTTTTCTGCCTTGCAGATATATTCTCCTGTGTCGTTGCTAGCCACTCTGTTGAAAATAAGTGTAGCAACATTGTCTTTAAAGAACACTTTATACTCAGGAGTAGACCTGAGTTTTGTATCACCTTTGTACCAAGACACAGTAATTTCTGGTGTTCCAGCAACGTGGCATTGCAATGTTGTGTAAGACCCAACTGACACCTCAAGAGGTTCCAAGTGTGTAACAAAGTAGGGAGGTTCTAAAAAAAGAGAAGCGATTAGAAAGGCTTATTGTAGTGCCAGGTTTTGGAAAGCATACACTTGAAAAAAAGGCAAGGAAAAGAAGCAAAGGGAACACACACCTAGGGTGGAGACTACAGCCTCACAAACATCTCTTCCTGCCTCATTTTCAACATGGCAAGTGTATTCTCCTGCATCATCTTTAGTGCTGTCAAGTATTTCCAGGATGCAGGATTTCTCTGTGGTGGTGATGCTGCACTTCTGAGACTGTGTGATGGTGTGGCCATTCTTCTTCCATGTCACAGAGATGGGCAGGCTGCCTGTGTAAGTGCCCTCTAGGATGATCGGCTTACCAGGCTCCACAAACTGATCACTCAGTTTCTTCACAAAGACAGCTGGCTCTAATGAAAGGTAAGTCACAAAGGTTGAGCACAACATGCCAAATGGAGAGAAGGAAACCATAAGATAAATAGAGAGACATCATCTTTACAAACCTTTTACTGTAAGATGTGTTGTACAATTTGCCCTGCCAGCATCATTAGTCACTAGACAAGTGTACTCTCCACTTTGGGGAGGAGTTACATCATATAACTCAAGCTCCACAACAGACTCCTCCAAGTAGATATTGCATTTGTCCCCTGGCACAAGTTCATTGGCCCCTCTAAACCAGTTGACCTTAAAAGGAGGGGTTCCTCTGACAACACATGTGAAAGTGATGCTTGTGCCTGGCAATACATCCAGAGGCTCTGGTGTCCTCTCAAAAGAAGGCGGCTCTAAATACACAAAAGAAAAATATAGATAAAAACAGGTTGCTGCAACATAGCGCTGGTATTTCTACAAACCTACTGACAAAAAAGAGCAAAATCTTTACTTTTCTGTCAATAATTGTCCCCAAGAATATTTATGAAAGACCGCAGATAATTTCAAGAGTGAAAGAGAAAAGAATAGCTCACAGAGCTTCCTGACCACCATATACCCACCTTGTACAGTCAACACAGCACTGCATTCATCTGAGCCGGCCATGTTGGTGGCTTTGCAGGTGTAAGTGCCAGTATCTGAGTGGCTCAGTGAATTAACTTCTAAAACACATAGGTTATCTGAAAAGGAGATTTGATGTTTTTCTCCACTGACTAGCTTAAGTCCGTTTTGGAACCAGGCAACAGAAATAGGAGGTGAACCTGACACTTTACATTCCAGCAGTGCTGAGGAACCCAGAACACCAGGGGTTTCCTTTAGTTTTCTTGTGAAAGAAGGAGGAATTATTCGATCTGCATAAGAAAACATAATAAATCCACGGTTAGAGAGAAAATGAGGAAAGTAATGGAAGAAAGGACTGAGAACATGACCAAACAAAAGCTTTTATAAAAGATAAAAGACAAGCTACCCAACCAACCTAAAACATCAACCGATGCTGTGCAACTGCTTTTCCCCACGTCGTTTTGCACTGCAAAAGTGTACAATCCACCATCTTCCTTTTCTGCATCCATAATTTTAAGTGTAGATACATTATTGAGGAAAGTGATTTTGTATTTTTGGCTGCTGGTCAATTCTTTGCCATCCTTGAACCACCCAGTAGAAAGCTGTGGTGTGCCTGCTACTTTGCATTCCAAAGTACAGGCATCTCCTATAGTAACTTTCATTGGCTCTGCTTTCTCTACAATGACTGCAGGCTCTGGAAGGAGAGATGGGTAACATATACAGTTAAAACAGGATTTGATTAACACTAGCTACAAATATAATAGCACTATGATATGGGGTTTAAACATTTGATACTAAGGAAACTTTGATTTGTTGGAGTGTGGAGATTTTTACAGCTGTTTTTTCCATCCTTTCTGTAACCTTAAGCTGTAAATTTCAGATGCTTTCCATAATTAAGTAAAAAATATTTTAATATATATTTTAATTTAAAATACAAAATATTTTAATCTCCCTCTTCAAGCAAGCATGAGCAGAAGATATGACAGAAATAGAGTGGTTCCTTTCACCCCTATCTCTGGACAACTGGAAATATGGAACCTGACTTCTGCTTGGGGAGAGAAGGATTCTCTGTTTTGACTGTTTTGAAGTCAGGGGCACAAGCAAAGTATACAGACTTCACTAAATAGCCAACTAACTTTAAAAAAAACCCCACTTCCATGAACTTGTGCTTTTTACCAACCTAGAATAGTTAAGGTAGCCATACACTCGCGACTTCCAGCATCATTTCTGATCTGGCAGGTGTATTTTCCAGCACTGCTTGTCTCTGTGCGCACAAATTGTAAAGTTGCAATATTTTCCATAAATGTGATCTTCGTGTTCTCACTTTCTCTGATAATTTCCTCTCTGTCTTTAAGCCACTGCACAGAAATTGGCTGGGAGCCCTCCACTCTTGCTTGTAACTCTACTGGTTCACCAACCACAACAGTCATGCTGTTTATTTTAGTCAAGAATTTTGGTGGTTCTGAAGAAGAAATATGCAGTTATAGTAAATACTCACAGTGTTTTCGCAAAGAAGAGCAACGCAGTGCCATTTGGTGCACTGCAGAAGACACATGTACCAGTACTTTACCTTTCAGCTTCACAGTGCAAACACAAGTGTCACTTCCAACGTCGTTCTGTGCTTTGCACTGATATTCACCAACATCTGCAGCTTCGACATTAAGAATGCGAACGCTTGTATGGTAGTTTTTGGCTGTAACTTTGTATTTCTTACTACTGCGGATTTGTCTCCTGTCTTTGTACCAGGCAACGTCAAATGGAGGTGTTCCTGAAATCTCACATTCCAGGCTAACCTCAGATCCTTTGACAATGTCTACTGGAGAAGGCTTCCTGCTAAAGACAGGAGGTTCTAACAAGGGAAGAAAGGAATATTTAGAAAGTAGTCTGAAGCCGTTTGATCAACAAACAGTCTACCGATACCAGCTTCTGAAAAATGAGACTGCTGAGAATATCTACAAAACAGGTAAGACTTCCCTCATTTTCTGGGCACAATATGAAATTAGCTTGCACAATGGTGAGCATTCAGAGCCCTTAGGTCCCCTGTAGAAAAGGTAAACAGAGGGGTGACCTTTGGCAAAGAGGGTACAGGTCTTGTTTTATTGGTAGTAATCTCCCTTACAGGGTGACACTAGCCAGTTTGTGTCTGTTCTTTCTCTTCATATTTCAGATCCTTGATACAGCAATTCTAACTGTGAACTGTCTCGGATAATAAAAAATATAGAGCTGGGGAGCAACGAGCTTAGGACTGATCTGCATTAAGAACATCATCTCTCTCTTGTTTAGACAGTGGCAGAGAGCATGATGGAGCATCAAGAAACAAACATAACATGAAGAACAGGGCAGTCCTGAAATAATAAATTAACCTCATGCTTCTGTGTATTTCTAAGGGATACAACCACCAGGGAAAAAAGATGCAGTTGGAGAACAAGAGGACAGCTAACCTTTCACTGTGACTTTGGTACTACAGCTGGCCTTGCCGGCAGGGTTGTGAGCTTCACAGATGTAGTCACCACTCTCATCAGTACTGAGATGATTCATTTCAAGCACGGCCACAGAGTCAATGAATGATGTCCGGAATTTTTCACTGGCAACAATTTCGTGGTCATTTCTGAACCACACTACTTTCATCTCTGGAGATCCACTTACTTTGCACTCAAGCCGGGCTGAGTCACCCTGCTTGACTACTTTTGCTGCCTCTAGCTTCTTAGCAAACTTGGGTGGTTCTAAAAAACAAAAAAAAAAGTGGGGTCAGGAAGGTCTGAATTAATACTGGAGGGGAAAAAAGAGGGAAAAGAGCCAAAAAACTGTGGCTTGCAAATACAGGGTAGGGAATCCACTTGGCAGTGTATCGAAGATCACCAAGGTGGGCTTGGCAAAAAGGAAAGAGAAGAAAGAGACAAAAAGACAGCAACACAACAAGAAAAAGTGCACACCTGTTACCATCAGTGTTGTAGTGCAAGAGTCACTGCCAACGTCATTTGAAACGTGGCAAGTGTAGTGCCCACTCCTAGAAGAATCCACTGAATAGAGGGTTAAGAACCCAGTTGAACCTTCAATCCCAATGAAACAAGTTGGACCAGATACAAGTTCTAAGTCTTCTTTGAACCACTTTACTGTGAAGGGTGGTGTTCCTTTTAGTGTGGCCTTAAACTCCACTGTGGAATCTGGTATGGCTTGCTGGCTTTCAGGTTTTACTAAGAAGCTTGGTGGCTCTGCAGTTGTTAAGAAAAAGACATACTCAGTTACATCAGAAATGTCTAAGAATGAAGAAAATCAGTGAGGCAAGCATGGAGACTAAGTTTTCGGTATTAAGATGTATAAGAGTGTTATGTTAGCATAAGATTTAAGATATGTTCCCAGCATTTATCACAGATCAGAAGTAGTAAAAGAGTTTCAAACCTTTCACAGTCATGACAGCACTGCAAGAATCATTTCCAGCAACATTAGAGACACTGCATGTGTAATTTGCACTGTCTGCCAGCTCTAGATTAGCAATCTCGAGTGACATGGTGTTCTCATGGCACAGGCTTCTATATTTTGCACTGTCAGTTATCTCTTTTCCATCCTTAAACCATTTTGCAGTAATGGGGAGTGACCCAGAGACTTTGCACTCCATTTGGATAGAAGATCCCAGAATGGTGTCCTTTTTGGTTAGCTTTTTGATAAAAACTGGAGGAATTGATTGATCTGCCCAACACAAAAAATAGCAAAAACACACTGGTTAACATCTTGCTTATCTTTCATGGAGATTATTTTTTCATTCCCTCCCTGATGGGTTGGCAAATTTGCCATATGTCAATACAAACCTAGGACAGTCAGAACAGCTTCACAGGTGCTACTTCCAAAGTCATTTTCAACCTTAAAACTGTATGTACCACTATCCTCCTTGGATACAGGTTCGATCCTGAAACTGGCCACATTGTTTTCAAAGCTCATTGTATAGTATCTACTGGGCAGGAGCTGCTTGCCGTCTTTGTACCATCTTATTCGGAGCTCTGGTGTCCCAGCCACAGTACACTCCAAAGTCACGGGGTCCTTTTCAGTGACTTTAAGTGATTTAGCCTTTTCTATGATCTGTGCAGGCTCTGAGATATAAAGAGTATAAAAATTATAGCAGTTAGCTATATAGATAGGGAACTGACTTTCCAAGTACTCATGAAGGTTACACCTTGTACACACCTTGTACAAAAAGCAAAGCAAAGCACTTCTCCACACCAGATTCATTCTTTGCCTGACAGGTATATCTCCCTCTGTGGCTGAGGTCAACATTAGCAAGCTTCAGTGTGGCCACATTCTTCTCAAAGGTAATATGGTGGTGCTCATCCTCTTCTAGTATTTTCTCATCTTTTATCCATGACACAGATAAGGGTTGAGCACCTGCTACGACACACTGAAAGAATGCATCACCTTTCAAGATGCTAGTGACGTTCTCCAGCTTCTTGATGAAGGATGGTGGTGCTGTGTTGAGAGTTTTGTTTGTTGTTCAGAAAAGAAGTTGTGGAAAGGAAACAGGAGAAAGAGAGATCATATAAAGTAATCCCGGTCACTACACTTTATCTGGGGCATAAAAGGTTTGAGGTATGCTTCCTAGAGGACTGACCTTTTAAGCCAAGTCTTGTGCTGCAAGAACAGCTCCCACCTTCATTTGATATAATACACTGATATTCACCAACATCTGAGACGTCACAGTTAGTCACATTAAGAGTAAATACTGATTCTTTGGTGGAGATGGCATATTTCTTGCTGCTGAACATCTCCTTATTGTTCTTCAGCCACTTCACCTCAAATGGAGGGGTACCAGTCACCTCACACTCTAGTGTGGCCTCTGAACCCTTCACTACCTCGGTGGGCCTCAACTCCCGAACAAAGGTTGGAGGCTCTATAAAGAAGAATGAGGGGAAAGTAGATAGTAACCTTAAACAGTTTTGAGGGGAGAAGAAGTATCTCTTACTTCCTCACCCCAGATATGTCTCAGAGATGACAAGATGTTCAAAACTAACCTTTTACTCTTAGCTCGATGCTGCAGCTCTCACTACCCGCATCATTGCGGGCTTCACAAACATAAATCCCACTATCTGCCACTCTGGCTTGAGTGACCTTCAAGGTGGCTAAACCATCTATGAAGGAGATGCCGTATTTAGCTTGGTCAGTCACCTCATTCCCATCCAGGTACCATGTAATGTGGATCTCTGGTGTGCCCACTACCTGGCACTCAAAAGTGGTGGACTGTCCTTCACGTAAAGCTACCACAGAAGTTGGCATCTGAATAAATCTGGGGGGCTCTAGAAGATGGACAGAGAAGTTGAGGTTTTATAATATTCAAGGAATAAAAACCCACAGAATTTAAAGAAAAAAAAAAGGCCAAAAAGTTTGCTCCCCCTCCCACCAAAATTGCATAGAAAAATCAGAACCAAAAAAATTAGAAAATTGGGTTGCACACCTTTTACAAACAGAGTTGCTTTGCAGGTTGCAGTCCCCACATCATTGCTTATCTGGCAAGTGTAGTTCCCAGAATCAGATGTCCTAGCTGAGAAGAGCTCCAGAACACTAGAAGTGTCATCCTTCCAGACAGATCGACTGGCTCCAGACAGGAGCTCCTGGCTGTCTTTAAACCACTTTATCTGCAGAGGAGTAGACCCTTTCACCAGGGCTTTGAACTGAACCCTAGCATTGGGCACAACCTCTTGAGACTGGGGTTTTTCCACAAAATATGGCGGTTCTATAACATGCAAAAAGGAAGAAAGGGGATTACTCTGAGATGGGAGAATCCAAAATTATGAATGAGAGACCTAACACAAGACAAAGAAGGAACTCAAACCTTTGACTGTTAAGAACCCGCTGCATTGGTTGCTTCCTGCTTTATTTGTTGCTTCACAAGTGTAAGAGCCACTGTCTGTGCCTTCCAGATTATTTATTTCCAGAAATGCGGTATTATCATGGAAAGAGTATTTGTGCTTTTCACTTGCTGTTATTTCTTGGCCATCCTTGTACCACTGGATACTGATAGGATGCGAACCAGACACTATGCACTCCAGGTGGACAAAAGACCCCTTAATGCTGTCCATTTTCTTGAGTTTCTTGGTGAATTTAGGTGGTATAATGAGATCTATCCAAGACAGAGTAAAAAAACAAAATATGAAATTCAGCTGGGATTGTGGCAGATGTGAGCTCAGGAGCAAAGATTTTGTATCTAAAAGCAATAATAAGAGAGAGCTCATACACACCCAGGACGTTAATGCTGGCAGAACAGCTACTGCTCCCAACGTCATTTTGAACCTCAAAAATGTATTCTCCACTATCTTTCTTTTCTGCATGAAGCACCTTTAAGACTGAGACAGTATCTGTAACACTGATCTTATATTTTGGGCCCAATGTCAGTTCCTTGCCATCCTTGAACCATTTGGCTGTAATAGGTTTTGTTCCTGAAAATTTACACTGCAAGGTTGCTGGGTCTCCCTCAGTCACATCTATTGACACAGCCTTGTCCACAATTGTAGCAGGTTCTGTTGTAAACAAGGAGACAGGGTGTTAAGGGCATCTCTAAAAATCACAAGGGAACCATCTGAGATCATTACAAGCCTTCAGGGTAAGACCAACCTTTGACAGTCAGCAGAGCAGAACACCTCTGAATTCCTGCCTCATTTTTAGCCTGACAGAAATATTTCCCATCATGTTTCAGCTCAATAGATCTCACCATAAGGGTGGCAACATTGTTCACAAAGGTCATTTTGATATTGCTGTCTTCAATCACTTCATCATTGTCTTTTAACCAGGACACAGTGATGGGCAAGGAACCTTTAACAGCAGCCTGAAACACAACTGTGCCCCCTCGAAGCGAGCTAATGTTTTCTATCTTCTTCAAAAACTGCGGAGGCTCTGGCAGGAAGAAAGCGGTTATGTAAGTTCAGGTCTGGTGCATAACAGTGTGGCATGGAAACCACACTGGGATAAGAGCATGCTATTGGTGTTCTGCACCTTGCACTAACCTTTCAGCGTGACCTCTGAACGGCAGAGGCAGCTCCCAACATCGTTTGTTACTCTACACTCATACTCGCCAACATCAGAAGCATCAAACCTGAAAACATGCAGGCTAATCAAAGATTTCTCAATGCTTATTCTGTGCTTCTTACTGCTCCGCACGGGTTTATCGTCTTTCACCCAAAACACTTCAAAGGGAGGTGTGCCAAGCACCTCACACTCCAAAACCACATCAGAATCCTTCAAGACTTCCATGGATTGAAACTCCTTGCTAAAATATGGTGACTCTACAGCGCAAAAAAAAGAAAGTGCAATTTGCATTAATCATACTTTTGAAGCCGGTAACTGTACGGAGCTTAAAGATATAAACTGTGTGGCTGGATGTCACACACACCTTTGACTGTAACAACACTACTACAAATGTCTTTTCCAGCATCATTTTTGGCTTCGCAAATGTATTCCCCACTGTCTTCAGTATCAACCTCCAATACATGGAGTACTGCCAAAGATTTTGTAAAAGAGATCCTGTATTTATCACTGTCTTTTAGCTCTCTATCATCCTTGAACCACGTGATTTTGATCTCAGGAGTACCAGTGACTTCACAGGTCAGCTCAGCATATCCACCTTTCTTTACTAGATGGGTCGGCTCTAGCTTCTCCTTGAAGGCAGCAGGTTCTGTGGATTTAAGAAGAGTGTTCAGGACAAAGAACACAGGAAAGAGTGCCGCTGGATTAATCCAGCAGCTAGAATTTTAAATAAGAGTAAGAACGCAAACCTTTCACAAACAAGTTTGCACTGCATGTTACTGAACCAGCTACATTGGAGACTTTGCAGGTGTATTTTCCAGAGTCTGTTGGTTTGACTGCGTAAAGCTCCAAGTAACTTGCTAATGCTTCTGTCATAATGTAGCAGGCTCCTCCTGTCACCAGCTCAGTATCACCTTTAAACCATTTCACTGTCAGTGGTGTTGTGCCTTTAAAGGTGCCTTTGAAATGTACAGTTGATGCAGGCAGTACATCTTGAGACTGTGGTTCTACAATGAAGCTGGGTGGCTCTAGATAGTGTTGAAAGGAAAAAATTGTCAAGCATAAGAGAAGGCCTGCATTTTGGGAAGGAAAAATATGATCAGAAGATACGCAAAATTCCAAGAAAAGTGAAACAAATTGCCAAACCTTTTATAAACAAAGTGCTACTGCTCTCTTTGCTACCAGCAGAGTTTGTGGCTCTGCAAATGTAGACCCCAGCGTCACTTGCATCTAGGTGTTTTATTTCCAAAGATGCTGAGCCTTCTGCAAAGTGTACTGTGTACTTGGCACTTGAAGTGATCTCAGTGTCCTGCTTAAACCATGAGACAGTCATTGGAAGAGAGCCTGAAATTTTGCAGTCTAGGCGGCACGAGGTGTTAATGATGCTGTCAATATTCTTCAGTGGTTTAGTAAAGAATGGAGGGAGAGTGCGATCTGTTGGGAATCAAAGAAATGACAGAAAGGAACACATGAGCAAAACAGGTGTGCTGTTCTGCTTCTGGCTCCATTGGGCACAGAGCAGAGCAACAGGGCTCTTTGCAAAGAGGCAGTACCAACCTAGCACAGTGAAGCTGGTAGTACAAGAGCTGATGCCCACATCATTGGATATCTCAAAGGTGTATTCACCACTGTCTTGCATTTCAGTGGCATAAAACTTGAGCTGGGCAACGTTATTTTTGAAGCTGATCCTATATTTTTTGCTGGCAGGTAGTGGCTTTCCATCTTTGAACCATTTGGTTTTCAGCTCTGGAGTGCCTGTGACAGTGTACTCCAAAATAGCTGGTTCCCCTGCTGTTACCTGGATAATTTCTGCTTTTTCAATTATTTTGGCAGGTTCTACAACAGAATTAAACAACGGGTGTTAAGGACAAAAGAAAATTGCTTCTCCTCTCAGGTGGGAGACTGCAGGGACCACAGCCTTTCACTGACCTTTCACTGCTAGTTCACCAAAGCAGGACTGACTTCCTGCATCATTCTCAGCCACACAGGTGTATTTGCCACCAGAGCTCAGCTGGACACCAGTAATTTGCAGTGTTGCAAGACCATGATCAAATGTCACTCTCACATTGTTATCATCTTTAATAATGTCTTTGCCCTTCATCCACATCACAGAAATAGGCTCTGACCCTCTCACCACGGCTTGTAACGTAACACTATCTCCAGCCAGAGCTGTCACATTTTCGATTTTCTTAACAAAAGATGGTGGTTCTAGTTCAAAGAAGAGAGACAAGAAAAATATACTCATCTGCTACTTCGTCATCACATAAAATCTGCTACTTAAAGACAGTTTTGTAAGACAGTATGTACAGTACACATCATAATTCAGCAAAAAAGCAGGCAAGTCGGAGAACTGCATTCTCCAGCGGGGATCTAATGGCCCTTTAAGCCCAGCGTTCTTCAAATTCACAGGTTTGATGCCAGATAAGACTCAAGACACACACAGAATTTTATAAGAAGAAGGTATGCCCCCTCCCCAGTCTCCCCAGCCTCCCACAAATCCAAAGAAAAGACATTTTATGAAATAAGAGGTTTTTGCCAATCTCTTCAGTAAGTGTAGTTTTATCTCTCCTACTGACCTTTCAAGATGTATGTGGCACTGCACATGCACTTCCCAACTTCATTAGCTATCACACACTCGTATTCACCGACATCTGCACTATTAAATGAAGACACCTCCAAAGAAATAACAGCCTTCTGAGAGGTCAGCCTGTATTTTTTACTACTGCGAATCTGCTTCTTGTCTTTGTACCAGCTAATCTCAAAGGGTCCAGTGCCAGCAACCTCACACTGAAGAATGGGGTTTGTTCCCTTCACTAGCTCTGCAGGTTCAAGTGTTCGGATGAAAGATGGAGGCTCTATAAAAGCAGTAAGAAAGAATTAGTCAACGATGCCAAAAAAAAAAAAAAAAAAGGAAGGAAGATTCTTCTCAAGAATATGACTTGCAGCAACAAGAAGGACAGACCTTTGACAACCACTTCGGTGGTGCAGCTGTCACTTCCAACCTCGTTGACAGCTTCACATGAGTAGGTTCCAGTGTCATCAACTTTCATTTCCAAAATATCTAACACAGCCACAGAATTGACAAAGGACATCCTGTGTGTGTTACTTTCATGGATTTCCTTGTTGTTCTTGAACCAAGTAACCTGGATTTCAGGAGACCCTTTGATTTTGCATTGAAGGCGTGCAGAGTCACCTGGGGTCAGTAAGTAAGATGGATCGACCTTCTTCACAAAGGATGGTGGTTCTGAAAATGGGAAGAAAAGGGAAGAGAGGGGAAGAGATGGAAAAAAGGGGGAAAAGGGGAAGAGGAAAGGGAAAGGAAAGGGGAAAGGGAGAAAGGAAATAAAAGCTGAAATACAAAGTTTTGAAAGATTGCTTCCTACAGCAAGAACAAAATAAGACTTCATAAGACATCAGCATAATCTTTGCTGAACTGCAGCTTCTGTGGTTTTGCTTGCACTCTTCGTCCATCTCTCCCCTGCATGCAGGAGCAAGTCTTGATTTGCTCTGGTGAAAGAAATACTGAAGCAATACATGGTGCACTTTAAGGCAGCAGGGGAAAAGAATTCAAGGCTAATGGACCAGGTGGCAGGTCTGAGAAGAACTCACAGTGTAATTTCAGCCCAAAGAAGGCTTTTGCCTGTGAAAGAAGAAATGGGGGACCCAAGAACATGAAAGATAAAGGGGGCATAGAACTGTCTTACCTCTGACTGTGACGCTGGCAGAGGAGGAGCTGCTTCCTGCCTCATTTGAAGCAGTGCACACATAGTGGCCTGAATCCTTCAGCTTAGCCAGAGGAATCTCAAGTGAGGCTATTTTGTCTTCAAAGTAAATCTTATAATCTTGGCCTGGAGGGATTTTATTTCCATCTTTTGTCCACCCTACAGTTACTTTCCTGTCTTCATCTACCTGACATTCAAGGCGTATTTTTTTATTAACTGCTGACTGTACTGACTGCAAATCTTTAATGAAGTGAGGCTTGTCTATAATGACCATTTCAGCCTGGCAAATATCAGCCCCAAACTTGTTGGAAGCTTTGCAAGTGTAAACCCCTCTGTCACTAGTGGTAAGAAGGGAAATTTCTAAAATATGTTTATTTTCCACTTTGGAGATCTTATGGTGGTCTGAAGGTGAAATAGTTGTTCCATCTTTCTGCCAGGTGATGTCGATGATTGGAGTGCCCGAAACAGTACACAGGAACTTGGCACTTTTGCCAACAAAAGTAGTGATAGATTCAGGTCTGGTAAGAAACGTTGGTGGAAATGCCTCTGCAAAACAAAGGGGTTCAATGTTATCAAGAGGTGAGGAACAGAGCCACATTTGCCAGGGACAGAGAGTAAGAGAGGCCAGCTTTTCACTGGGCGCTCTTAAGCAAAAGAAAACAGCAGTGAAGGAGATAAGAGGAGTTAAAGATGATAAATTTTGGCTTTTGGTTTTGTACTTTGGTCTACGTATTGCACTAGAGCTTGAAGGCATTTTGAACCTCTGGAGCAATGTATGAACTAAAGGAAAATAAATCAAAAGCCAGAACTTCATCCCCCAAGACTGACATGTTTGCATACTGTTCTCTCAAGATGGGCAAGTTTTGCATGCATTTCACAGTTCATGCGTCTTTTTCTAGTCTGTACCATCTAGCAATTACCAAAGACCACATTAGGACTCCTCCCACAAAGAGAAAAGTCAGAGTAAAAAAGTCATCACACAAGAAACACCCAAAATATGGAGGGGTTTTGTTTGTTTTTTTCTTTTAAGAGAAAAAAAAAAGCATTGTATAGCTCTCAATAGACAAAAAGTTTGCAAATTGAAACCCTTTAAACCTTCTTTTTTTTTTTGTTTAAGAAGATCTATTTCCCCAGTCACAGATTTCCCCTTTGGCCACGGCACAAAGATGTTCAGGTATGCAGAGCTGCATAACCTGCGTCGCAAGTATAGTCGCAGGATAAATTTAGGGTGCTAGGATAATCACACAGTGATTTACACCAAGAAATCAGATTTAGAAGTGTTTCTTGTTGTCTGGAAATTAAATAAACCTTCTTCAAGAATGCATTCACAAAGCAATCCCATGCTGTTTCTTACTGCCCTCTTTTCCCCTTCTCTCTTTCCCTCTAAAACTTTTCACACTGATTCCCTTTTCTTCATACAGAAAGCATCTAAAAAGCAGCATTCACAAAAGTTACTCCTTTTCTATGCTTGTGCCTGCCAAAATTAGGTATGAATTATGTATTATGATGGCAACCAAGAGCTCTACCATAAACATGTGTAAGTATAGCAGTGAAGGCATTACAGTAAACCAAGATATTTTATGGAAAAGCAGAAGTGCCTGAAGTCTGTACTTACCAGTTACTGTTAAAACAGCTGTGGAGCTTACACTGCCATGCTGGTTGGAAGCCTTACAGCTATATTCTCCACAGTCAACAACTTGAGGCCTCGGGATCTCCAGTGTGGAGAGGTAGTTGGAGGTGCGAATGGAGTATTTGTCCCCATCATATATCTCTCGTCCGGCTTTGTACCACTGGAACTTGACATTGGGAGCCATCTCTACCTCACAGGTAAACTTGGCCACGTGATTTACAGCCACCTCCAGGGGTTCGAGCCTTCTCCTCAGGATCGGTGCAACTGCAATTAGAAGCAGAGAATAATTCAAAACTCTGCCTGCTGACATTCTGAAATTAAGTGATTGACTGACTGCAAATAAAAAGGTGACATACTTGCAATTCACATAAAGTGACTGTAAAAGAAAAAATATCTGTAAGAATTGAAAGCAGTACTAGACTCAGTGGACAGACAGTCCTACAGTGCATAATGACATCTGGAAACAGTGGTGATTCTGGAAAAACGAAGTGAAATAGCGATGCACAATAGCAATAGGACATAAACATATAGTAAACTATCCTGGAGTTGTGAGAAATTATGGTGTGAATGAGAAATTGTGGTGAATCTGTGCAATGACTCTAAGGAGTGAGAGAGGGTGCAGCAGTGAGGAAAATGGGAAAAGCAGGTCCACTTCCTAGGCAACAATAGGAGAAGTGATCGGGATTGAGGTACAGCTTTGTCCTGACCATGCTAGTGCAATGAAACAACGAAGTTCCTGACCAAAGACTGGGATAATGGAAGTGAGAGGCCTTGCAATGTGGTAAAAGGAGACCATCAATACAGAGAGAAAGGGGGCCCTCTGATTAGTGGCATGATGGTTTTAATATTGTATCTCTATCCAAAGATACACTTAGTAGGGGAGGTTCATTAGTAGAGCAGTGCATTAAAATAATTATTTTATCCCCATAATCCAACCTCTTTTAACAACTGTGAGTTTTGCTGCTGTTGCTCTTTTTCCACCTTGATTCAGCGCCTCACAGGTGTACTCTCCTTGGTGAATCTCCCCGCACACTTTGCTTATTACTAGTGTGTACGTGTCCTGATCTTGCAAACACTTGAATTTGTCGCCTGAAGAGACCAGTTTACCCTCAAAGTACCAATTCACCTCTCTGACATTTGTTATGACAGACACCAGCCTGACACTCTCGTCTTCCTCCACAACAGTGTCCAGCAGTTTGCTGTGTATGATGGGATAACTTTCTTTGTCCAGATCATCCTCTAGCTTTCCAGCTCTAATTTCCAGACCCTGTGTGCCCTCTTCCTCATCCATTTCTTCCCTTTTCTCTTTTCTTTTCAATATTTCTGTAGGTGTCTCACTAAGATCACCTGCAGAGGACACATCAGCAGTGGCTTTAGCTGCACCCACATCCTTGATTTGACCATGCTCAGTCACAGTATTGATTACTTGTGAAGACAAAAGTTGCTCCAGTGGTATTTCTGACTCCATAGTCCCCTCAGCTTGCTGGGGCTCCAGCTCAAAGGTTTCATCACAGGGTTTTCCTGAGAGAAGTGGACTGGCACAGAATGGCAATGCTTTGGATTTTTCACCTGTCAGGAGACATTTATCTTCACAAAGAAGAGAACAGAAAACGTCCTTAATGACTGTTTCCTGGTCAGCTGTCTGAATGCTGACTTCTCCCAAGGAGACTTGGATTTCTATGGGACTGCATCCTCCTGCCGTCACAACAGAGGTGCACAAGGTATGTTTATTCTCCTTGGTAATGTTTACTGCCTGTACTTCAACATTTTCTTTATCAGCCAACCATTCTGAAAACAAGAGGTTTTTCTCACTTACCACTGCAGCTTTCAGTGCATTTATGAATTGAGATTTTATGTCTAAGTTGCAGCTCTGGGGAGCCAGAGCAGTGAGCTCACTGTCTTTGTTGAGGACTTGGCTCATCTGGAGATGGTCAGAGTACATTGTTTCATGGGATTGTCTCTCTGCGCTTTGCCACTGCTTAAGTGGCTTGGAAAGATCAACATGTTCTTCCTCCATGGACAGGTTTTCTTCCAGCAGCAAGGGAAATCTCACAGCCTGTCCCTCCTGTATTCTTACAGCAAAATCTTCCTGTGCTGTTTCCAGGAAAGAAATGTTCTCCAGTGAGACAGCTTGGCCCTCAGTGAAGGCCAATTCAGAGAGAAATCTGGGTTCAGCCTTCAGCTCACCTTGTGCTATCTGAAAGCCCTCAAGGATCTGGATTTGGTCACCATCCATGGCATGACTCTCAGTGGTGCTTGACACCTGTAGAAGGGTTTGTGAAGCCTCTGTCTTCAAAGCAGCCAGTTGCTCTGCTGTCTTGGGGATGATTTTCTCTTTGGCTACGAATACCTGTGCAGCTACAGTCCCAAGGCAGCCTGGCAGCTGTGTCTCCATCACTGCTGCAGGCACCACACCCTGGGTTGGGAGGGTTTCCAGAGGCTCTGCCAGAAGCCTGCTGCTCTCTTGTGTCGTGGCCACCTGGGTGAGCATCTCTTCAACACTCTGCACTGCCAGACATTTTGGTGGCAGGCCAGGCAAGACATCCTCCCTGGGCAGCATGTACACTGCCTGGCTCATCTGGAGCTGAAAGAGGGCTGAAGGCTCCCTCACAGCCTCAAGACTGAGTGCTTCTTCCATTGCAGGAAGCTCAGCAGCCTCCTCATAGACAAGGGGGCTTTGGTCCTCTGCCACTGCCGAGTGTTGCAAGGCCAGGCTCTGCCTGCACACAACATGCTCCTCGGGCAGCACAAGGAGCTCAGCAGAGCATGTGGCCTCACCCAGGGCGTTCACGGCCCTGCAGGTGTAGAACCCAGTGTCCTCCTCCGTGCAGTCCCACACTGTCAGAGAGCCCGAGCCGTCAGGGCCGTGAGCAATGGAGTGACGTGCGTCAGAGCAGAGCTGCTCGCTGCCCTTGAACCACAGCACACTGGGGCACGGCCTCCCCACCACGGTGTACTCAAAGACTGCTGTGAAGCCCGGTGAGCCCTGCATGCTGTCTGGCGCCCTGGCAAAGCAAGGGAATCCTGGCTTCCTCTGGCGCACACGGAGCTGGGCGCTGCAGGTGGCCTCGCCGTGCGCATTGCTGGCCACACACATGTACTCACCCTCATCCTGCAGACCTGCATACGGCAGGATCAGGCTGTGGTCATTGCCAGCAAATACTAATTTACAGTCTGTGGATGGGGTTAGCTTCATACTGTTGATAAACCACTGGATTTTGGGTGTGGGGCTGCCAGTAACAGTAACAGAGAGCTTAGCTACATCTCCCTGCCAGACATCAACATCTGAGACCTGTTTGAGGAAAACAGGGGCTTTTCCCTCTTCCTCCATTTTCATCTTTGCTTTGCTGAAATAAACTGGTTTTTCAGGCTCAAATTCAAGTGTTTTCTCTCTATCAGGCAACTGAAGGCCGCTGCTGTAGCCTTCATGTCTTCCTTCCTCAGAAGAGGCAATAAGAGACCTAGCGATGTCTGTATGGAAAAAAATTGTTTAGTTTTACTAGGATTTTATGAGAACACTCATAGATAGCAATACACAGTGTTAGGGCAACTATTTTTCTATAGCTGGAGGCTTTCTCAATACTATACAGCAGCTAGCAATGAACATGAGGTCCATGTTGTCCCCTTGCTGTCACACCTGCCAAAACCAGCACGACATGCTGTGTTGTCAAGTTCCTTAAGAATTTCCTATCTGGATGAGGGTGGATGTGTCTTTAAACCTGACATCACAGCATGGGTTAGGCATATCCCTTCAGGGTGCGCTGTGCAAGTAACAATCAAGCAACACCGATGCATTTCACAGATATCATTAAAGTGGTATGTGACATACATATTTGAATGTACACCTATGCAAAAAAATACAGCAGAATAGTGCTAAGGCCCTGATTTAATTCAAAACCCAAACAAAAAAAGGCAGAATGCCACAATTAGGATTGAAAAAAAACCCCAAACCATCAAAAGACCCACAATCATTTCAGCACACTAACCTTTCTTCTGATGCATAGTCCATCTCCTTTAACCCTACCTTTTGTCTAACACACCAAAAGATTATCTCTACTCTACCAATTTTGCCCTGGTTTTGTCATTAGACCCTTAGGTTTACAGCATCATTATTATGAACATTACAAGTCTAAACCCTTGATTTAATATAATTGATTTAAATCTCTGCTTTTGAACTCCTCCCTGTCAAGATGCTGCATATTAAAACTCCCACAACATCAAAGAAAAAGAGAGCAGAACACTTAAGATTTTTCTTTTTCTTGCTTTGTGAACTTATATCCATTGGACCACTCTAGTTACAGTAATAGTTTAAAAATGAGAGGAAGCAGAGGTCAAGAACATGCCATTCTCTGCATATGTTTGACAATAGAAACATCAGTGAAATCTCGGACTTCCAGGAATAGAACCATTCACAAACAGCACGATGCAAGGAAAACCTTTGGAAATCAGATACTGTCGACCTCACTGAGTCAAGTTTGCTCAGTCAAGGCCCACAGTATTTGATCCTGGAAAGATATAAGAATTTTTTTAAAAGAATAAAAGTGTGAGTGGATTAATGTCTCCAGGAACTCTAATGATGAGGCTTGATAAGCTTCTCAGTTACAGTGCCTTCAGTTTTAAAGCTGATTGAGAGATATTAATTTTTGCTGCACTCCAACAACAAATATAAAAAAGAACAGACTCTATCACCCAATTCTTTCTAATTGGTTTTAGTAATTATTAGTCTTGCCACAAATACCATAATATACATGACATAGCACAGTGCATGCAATGATTAACTGCAGAGACGAGATGCTTAAGTAAAAAAAAAGGATTACAGCAGTGCTTCAGTATTACTTACCAACCTTGTTAAAACAGTAATAAATTGTGCAAGTAAATTTCAGAAGGGGTAGCAGAATTAGGTCAATAAAATATAAAAATAAAAAATATAAAAATTGCAGAGTGAAACACATGCTTACACAGGAGAATGCTTTACACACAGGAGTGTGGCAAAAATTAATGAACTTTTGTGTGTTCCTGGATATTTACGAAAGAACTATACAGATACTTCTTCATATTTTAGGTAAGCTTGTAAAATGAACAAAGTACATGAAGCGATGGACTTAAACAATTTCATATTTATTTCACAAATTAACCATACATGTTAACATTCAATACACATTGATGACAGACATAATTAATTCTTTTTATAAGGTACTTGTTTCATAGAAATGAAGACAACATTAAATCTGAAAATAAAATTATGAACTTTTTGATTCCTATGAAAACACAAAATTTTGAAAAGAGATAGTCAAGGTATACCAATTGTCCGAGACTAAGTTCATTCAAACCTAGGATTACTCCAGATTTAATAATTGTAGCTTAGGTGAACCAGATACTTCTGGCTAATGTACGAAACTTAAATCAAGACTTATAAATGTACATAAACCACAAACACCACTACATGGGTACAGATAAAGCTGCTTAACCCTATCTTTCAGATGTGAACATGAACTTGGACCTGCTTGGCTTATGGCTTCAAAACCAAGTTATGGGCCTCTTTCTGCCAAAAAAATTTCATATTTGCATGCAAAATTAACACACGTCACAATTGCACAGGACCTAATCAATGGGCCTCTGACCTCTCTGACTTTGGAACTAAAAGACCCCTCCTGTCACAGCCGACATAGAACATCAGACAAGTCATGCCAACTTCCCTAAGGACATCTGCTGTCTAATGAATCAGTTAGTGCTACACATCTACACAAGGAATGGATTAAGGACACATGATGGAGTAATTCTTTCCCAGCACAACATTGGATCAGACAGTCATGCTTCTCTTTTATACCACCATTGCCTATGAGAAATCACAATTAGCTCTGCCTTTTAACATACAAATGTTAAATATTTATCAAGGGGTCATGACTGAGAAGAAACTGAACAGACACATTTGTATTAGCCTAAACACTTGAGCCATTTTGCCTGGGTGCTGGGTCATTAGAACTTGCCACTCCTGACTTTAAGTTTATTTCAGGCAATGTGATTGGGCAAGATGAATCTTTTAATCAAAAATTACTATCCCAGGTGAGTGATGGGATAGTCTTAGAAGATTATAGATATTTTGAGGCATGCTGCTCTCAGTGTGAGGACACATCAAACTCAGAAATAAGAAATTGTATGAACAGAACTCAACATACTATAGGAATAGTTTTTATGCTTAAAATCACCACTCTGCTTAAAGCTGTTTGCAAGGCAAGTGACAGCAATTGGTAAATAACTCAAAGAATCTCATGAACAGATAAACAAAGTAAAACTAATTTTTGCTTAGGGATCTTGAACTCAAGATCTCACCTTGATATATAGGTGACTGAAAAGCTGGTACATGCATTAGAGAGTTATTTAGTTTCTGATAAACATTAATTAATAACTTTACTCCTTTGAACTGATTTTCTTAATCAATTTATCATTGTTTATGTAACACAGATTTAATTCTGATTTAATTATGTCAGCTACTGCTTATTCCTCCCAAATATTAGCATTACTTTAAATATAAAAATATATATTCACATTGAGAACATTAATGTAAAAAATCTCCTGTGCTGAGAAAATGCCACAGATAACAACTGAATGTATTCCACTTATTTCTGGTCATCTTGACACATAGCACACTTAACTGTTATTAATAAATAAAATTTTAAAAAAAGAAAGAAAAAAGGAATATGTAGAGATGTAGTTCTAATGTGAAACAAGAATACTGCATAAAAATATCTTACTTTTTTACTACTATGCATTTTTTACGAATGACACCGGAATACAGGGACAACCAAAATTATTTTAATGAATTTACAGTAACATCATTGATTTTTTATTATTATGCTCCCTCTCTCCTTTCCCTTTAACTCCTAAAAATACAGTACAAAATATGTTTTCATATTTATTACTTGGTAATAGAGAAAAAAATCCTGTCCAGTCTCTACCAATGCAAAATTTTCATTTTTCTTCCCATTTTCCTGCTTTTCTTTGCAACAGCATAATTTCATTTACTTAAAAAAGGCATTTAATTCCATGAGTCAGTAGAATGAGGCCCATGGATGTCAGAATTTTGCAGTGATAGAAACCACAAACAGGATTTGAATCATGTTCTGGCACAACATTGTGAAAAGGGGAATACCAATTAAAGGAGTTCTGTAACAGAACTATACCCAAACTAAACAGCAAGCATAAGTTAGTGTTCCATACCTTTAGGTTACAAGAAAGAAAGTGGTGTTTACATTTTCAGGTGATTTCTAGCCTACATAAAACAAGAGTGATTGCACTGTTACAGACACACATGTATATGTACATTATACAAAAAATCAGTCCTACGCAAATGAGTGTCAATTAAAATATCTTTACAAGAATGAATAAGGAGCGTAGAAGGAGCCTGAAATATCCCTCAGTGCAGAAAGTGTGCACAAAATCTATGCATGGATTAAATCTCACTTATATTCCCCAAAGAAGGCAAATCTAAGTGAGACACAAATATGCCCACAGAGTGGTCTTCATCCTTAAAGAGATGAAAAACAATGCCCCTAAAATCAGTGCTGCGTTTTTACCTGCAGTGAACAGCATCATAAAAATACTTAGTATTTCAAGACAGACGCTGAAATAAATTACAGAAATTTAGTACAACGTTAACATAGCACAAGTCTCAGCAGCTCCTGCCCTGTTAGTAGCTACACATTTGTACTGCCCACTGTCACTTTGCACCAGGTTTTCAATAGTAAGACTGTGCAAGCCGTTCTGCTCTTCCTGTGCACAGTACCTATCCCCTTGCAACAACACCCCGTCCTTGTACCAGCATACACTTGGACGGGGGGAACCAGTCACAAGACACTGGAAGCACACTGAGGCACCTACAAATGTGCTGTAGTCAGAAAGGAGCCGCACAAATCTTGGAGGAGCTTCTGTGACCTGGAACTCAAAGCTGCAGCTCTCAGAGTCCTCTGCCCTAAACTCAACCCGTTCCTCTTGGGATGGCTCTGCAAACACATCAAAACTAATGTTGACACACTTCTCCCCTTCCACTTCCTGCTCTTTTTGAGTCACTGCAAGCAGTCGGATCGCTTTTTCTGAGTCATCTCCCTGTGGCTCAAACTCAAACTCCAGCTCTATTTCTGACTGATCACCTGGACTCACAGTTTTACTCAAAAGCAAGTCACACTTCTGGGACCTGTGTGGTTCACAGTCTGTGTGTGTCTCACTGCTCACTGCATTTCCTTCCTGCTGAGCCATGACCACAAGGGAGCCTTTGCACGTTGTTTCTCCCAGCCTATTCCTTGCCCGGCAGTGATACCAGCCACTATCAGAAGGTTCTACAGTTTGGACCTTCAGACTGTGAAATCCCTCCTTCTGACTCACAACATACTTCCCTGTGCCAGGTGTCACACTGCTGTCACCTCTGAACCACTGAACTACTGGGACAGGAGTACCTGTTACAACACACTCAAAAACTGCATCCAAGCCTTTTGTCACCTTAATATCTGTAATGGGCACGGCAAAGCGTGGAGGCATTTCAGTTACTTGGAAATCAATTTTTACATCCTCATTCCCCCCTGCTGCCAAGCCTGCTGCTTGTTCTAACAAGGCAAGTGGAAGGACGTCTAGGGAAACCACCATGCTCTTCTTGTCTGGGCTAAACTCAGGGCTGGTTATGATTTTGACCTGCTTTTCAAACTCTTTCACTTCATTTTCATCCAGCTCCACTTCCAGGAGGATTTCCTGTGGTGAAGGGGACCTTGAAGATGTGTTTGGCTCCAGGTCGAAGTGTATAACATGCTGGTGGGTGACAGGGGGTGGCAGTGCCAGTGACCTTCCATCTTCAGGCAAAACTTCCACCTCTGCAATACTTTTAGCTTCCCCAACGATGTTCACTGCATGGCACAGATACTGTCCTTCATCAGATTTCTGGACATTAGCGATTTCCAGAACACATGTGTCCCCATCCTTCTCTATTCGCACTCTCTCATCCAGCTCCAACAGGGACTTATTATGATACCACTTCACTCCTGGCTGGGGCACACCCACCACCTCAGCCACAAACGTCAATGTGCTGCCCTCATACAACCTCCTCGTGCTCAATGCCTTGAGGAACGCAGGCGGCATGTCCCTGCCTGACGGCTCCAGGGCTTCACAGGGGGTCATAAACCCATTTGCCTGGCTCTGGTCTGGAGGCTGATGCCTCCTCTCACAGAGGGGGAGCATGGTCAGGGCATCCTTATACTCCCCAGTGGGTGTCCGGTAGCGCTCTGGAGGCGTGCTGTCCCCTGATGGAGAGTAGGTTCCCTCAAAGGGTGTGAAATACAGCTCTGAGGGTGTGTTGCATTTTGAGCCCTCTGAGGGTGTGGAGTAGCGCTCGGGGGCCATGCTGTACACCGAGCCCTCGGAGGGTGTGGAGTAGTGCTCGGGCGGCGTGCTGTACCCTGAGCCCTCAGATGGTGTGGAGTAGCGCTCGGGCGGCGTGCTGTACCCTGAGCCCTCAGATGGTGTGGAGTAGCGCTCGGGCGTGCTGAGTGGCGTGTGGTAGGATGATGATGAGGCCGTTTCAAAGATTTCCACTGAGGAGGGAGGTGTGTAGAAGCGGTCTGAATCAGGTGACTCCTCTCTGCTCCCAGTCTCCAGCTCTATGGACATTTCTGACTCAGGAGAGAAGGGCCGGGCAAATTCCTGATGGTTGTTGTAATAATCATACACCATGCTGAAGGTAACCTCCTCCACTTCCAGTGAAGTGATGGTTTCTTGCTGCTCCTTCTGAACTGTCCCTTTGAGAGCTGGAGTTTCATATATCCCAGTGGATCTTAAATAATTGGCCAGGGACAAATCAGGCTCCAGCTCTGAGGTTTGAACAGCACTGGGCTCCAGACCTGCAGAAGTATCCTCCCACATTTCTTCTCCATCCAGGCTGTTCTCAGAGGCTTCCTCACTGAGAGTCCTCTTCTTGTCCCAAGACTCCTTCCTTTGCTCCTTCTGTGTCACAGGATCATCCATTACTAACCCAAGTATGATTTGCCCAAAAGAGAAGCCCTTGGTTATTTTTGGTTCCTGTTGGCTGTCTCTGAGCATCTCCTCGGGGGAATCTATGCTTTCTGTCTCACAGGTGAAGCTGCTCATTCCTGGCTCAAAGACTTTTTCCATCCCAGACCCACTGTCTTCCTCAGCCTGATGCCCAGCCTGGGCTTTCTTTTCACGTGCAGCTTTTTTCAAGTCCAAAATGAAGCTGTCACTCTGGGAGTCTGTGGTCTCCAGTCGTTCCCCACTCTCCCACACATGTGTTTCCTGAACTCCTCTTTGGAAACCTGCAGTGGACTCCACCAGAAAGTGAGGGATTTTTTCCTCAAGCAAATCCTCTCCACAGACACTCACCTCTGACTTGTGAATTTCTTCAGCAGAAGGTTCCTCTTCAGCAGATATGATGCTGCCAAGGTCCCCATTAGGAAATTGCAAATCAGCCATTGTGATTTCTCTTGGCTGTTCCTCTTCCTGGGCATTAACCTCCTCCTGCTGCATCCTGTAGCTCTGACGCAGCTCCTCACTCAGAGACATCTCTTCCTCAAGCACATGCTGTTGGTGCACAGGGGAGATAAACCCAGTGACTCTTACCTCCACACTTTCCAGAGCTGTGGGGGCTTGTGCCTGCTCTGTGTTCACAGTCTCTGCAGCTGGGAAAGCCTCCACAAGCTTCTTCAGATCAAATGTGATCTCGGTCTCAGCCTCAGATGGCAACAGCTGCTCTCTGAAATGCACTTCTTCCTGATGAACCTCAGCTGCCTCAGTAAAAACCTGACCTGAGTTTTCTATGCTGGGAGGAGTGAGGATTAAATCCAAAGAAGGCTTGCATTCATCACACTGCATTTCTTGAAGTATTTGCCTTTGCATTTCCCAGTGTGTGGCATCACCATAACCAATGACTTCTTCTTTACAAAGATGATCATCAGCTTTAATGTCCCATTCAATATCAACTGAACTCTCTTGCTCCTTATCCTGTTCCTCCTGCTGCTCTCCTGCATAGAATTCAGAAAAGCCAAACTCCTCTTTTGTGGGGGTGATTGCAATATGGTCCTGCACGTGGGGCATGCTTGGCTCTTCCACAGGAGGCACATCAGGAGTCATTGCCTCCCAGGCAGAGGCATCACTCTCCATGCAGACATCACTTCCCTCTCGAACCACAGGTGATACAGGAATGAAAAACTGTGAATCCTTACCCTCTCTTGCCAGAACAGACAGCTCAGGGGCATATGTTTGCCCTTGCATTTCCATAAATGATAAATCCTGACCCTCCCTTGCCAGAACAGACTGCTCAGGGGCATGTGTTTGCCCTTGCACTTCCATAAATGATAAATCCTGACCCTCCCTTGCCAGAACAGACTGCTCAGAGACATGTGTTTGTCCTTGCACTTCCATAAACGATAAATCCTGACCCTCCTTTGCCAGAATAGACTGCTCAGGGGCATGCACTGGCCCTTGCACTTCTATAAATGATAAATCCTGACCCTCCTTTGGCAGAACAGACTGCTCAGAGACATGTGTCTGCCTTTGTATTTCCATAAATGATAAATCCTGACCCTCCTTTGCTGGAGCAGACTGCTCAGAGGCAGGTATGTGCTGTTGCACTTCCATAAATGGTGACTTCAAGACATCCCAGGACAGTGTATCTGTATGTGGTAGCACCTTGCCTCCTTCAGGCTCCAGCTCCTCAGAAAAGTGACCTGAGTCCTTGGCCACCAGTTCACATCCTTCCCTGGATATGGTAGCATGAAATTCAGTGGTATCAATTCCAAAGCTGTGTTCCTCAGAGACAGCTTTTCCCCTGTGCTGCCTTATCTCAGAAATAGTATCTGAATAACTCACACTTTCTCCTGTATTGCCCATTTCTTGCCTTGCATAAACTTCTGTGATATCCAGCAGCATTGTTTCCTTCATTTCACTCTCCCTGAAGGGAGGAGTTTCCTCACACTCTTCCAACTGCTCAGCAGGAGGTGGAGACAACCTCAGGGACCAGGGCAGGTGGACTTCCTCCTCCTTGGGGTATGCAATTTGTTCCTCTTCATCCTTCCCAAGTGTGCTGAGGCCTTGGAGGTGCAGACCATGGTCCATGGCAGGCAGTTCCTCAGTGCCTCCATCCTTGCTATCCAACATGGGTGCACGGGGCTGCACTGTGAGCTCAGAGGCAGTCTGTGCTGTTCCAGCCACGTTTGTGGCCACACAACAGTATCGCCCAGCATCTGTAACAGAGACCCCCTGAAGGTGTAAGCAGTATGTGCCATTCTTGCCTTCTTCAAACCTCAGCCTCTCACTGGCAGAGAGGCTCTGGCCATTCAAGGACCAGGTCACAGCTGGTGGGGGCTGCCCAGACACAGCACACTCCAACACCACTTCCTCTCCTTCATGGCAGTGAATAAATGCTGGGGCTTCTCTCACAATTTGGGGTGGTTCATTTCCTGTATCGAATGAAAACTTAAATTTGTGCTTTATGGTGGAAGCAGCCTGCTCTGGAGAGAGTCGTGGGGTCTCCCTCATCTCTGTGTCTTGCTCTGGTGTTGGAGTGGGGGCAGTGACTTTGATTTCTACAGGCAATGACAGCATGTCTGAGACTGGAACTGCACTTGGCAGTCTCTTCTCTGCTACAAAGGCCAGACTAACTTCTTTCTCCTCCTCTTCCTTCACTTTCTCCTCTTCCTTCTTTTCGTTCTCCCTTATTTCCTCTTTCACTTTCTCCTCCTCTTCCTTCTTCTCCTTTTTCATCTCCTCCTTTTCCTTCCTTGCGTACTTATAGGCTGGCATTTGCCGCCTCACATGGAGTACAGCTGAGGTGCTGACTGTGCCCAGTGGGTTGAAGATCACACAGGTGACGGTGCCACCATGTTGTGGGAGCACGGATGGGAAGGTCAGCACGGAGCGGCACTCCGTGGTGTAAACAGCAGTGCCCTGGACGCGCCCCACAGGCTTGGAATTGTTGTACCAAGTGACCGTGGGCTGTGGGCGGCCGTGGAAGAGGCAGGAGAAAGTACACTTTTGTCCCTCAACAGTTTCCTGGGACTTGACCTCATGGAGAAAGAGAGGTGGGCAGGGCTCCAGGAACCCACCTGGCATCTGCCATCTCTTCCCCACGGCCTTGGGGATGGAGTATTGCTTCACTACCTGCACTGTGAGAGGCTTTGAGGCAACCACTGTGGCAGCCACCTTAGGAGGGCTGGGCTTCCCAGGAGGGCTGGGCTTCCCAGGAGGGCTGGGCTTCCCAGGAGGGCCCTCCCGGGGCACGGACACGAGGGATTCCTGCTTCTTTTTCAGTGCCGCCCTCTTTGCCTCCCGCAGCTTCTGCAGCTTCCAACGTATCTCCTCCTCCAGCAGCTCCTCACCATCAACCACAGTGCCCCTGTACTCCCTACTGCGCCCCAGCTCCGGGTAGCGAGGCGCCGCCAGCGGCAGGCTCTTGAAGCAGATGGTTCGTACCCTGCCCCGGGCAAGAGAGAGGTCCCCAAGCTCGGCCTCCTGCCCCTTGTCGAAGGGCGAGCCAGTGCAGCGCAGCACCACCCGCAGCCTGTCCTCCCGCCGCTGCTGCAGCAGGCACTGCCAGCTCTGCCGCATCCGCTCCGCGCTCCCGGCCGAGCCCCAGCCGCGCTGCTCCCCACGGCGAGCCACCAGCAGGGAGGCAGCGGACTCGGCCGAGCCCTCCGTGTTAATGGCAAACACCCGGTAGCTGCCGGCATCGCGCTCCCGCACGTCCCGCAGCTCCAGGCTGGCGCAGTGCGTGTGCTCCGCGCTCTCGGTGCGGATCACCTTGCGGCAGTCCTGCCGGACGGGCCGGTTGTTGTGGAACCAGGCCATGTGCGGGGCTGGCCGTGCCACCAGCTTGCACTGGAAGAACGCGGGGTCCCCCTCGAAGACAGAGCTACACTTCAGGCCCTGTGTGAAGATGGGTTTGCGGTTCTGGGGACAGGCCAGCACCGCCGCCCTGCCGCGTCCCTCGAAATCCACCGTGCTGCGCCGCCCTGCGAGAGAAAGAGACTGGGTTACCACGTGTCACGCTCTGCCTACCGTCTAGTTGTAAAAAAGTAGCAATATATTGAAATAAAAAATGGGCATGCAACAGATTTCATCACACACCCAGGAAAAAAAAGTAATTCACTCACCATATTTGTTCGAATAAACGCAACGCCTTGCTCTGTTTTAAAGATTGACACGAAAATCGTTCGTTGTCTGTTCTTTCTTCAGACTGTGGAAATTTCTTCTTGAACAAGCAAAAAAAGAATTTCAAAATAACATGTTCTTCTGCGTGTATGTTTTTGTTGCCTGGAAAAGCTGTGTGTCTTTGGGTGGCAAAGAAGAAAATCTTACCTGACTTGCAGACAGTAGAATAAACGCCCTTTCTGACCCCTCTGTTTGTAGATATGTTCAAACAATTGAAAAAATTTTGAAATATATATTTTTTTAAAGTAAGTAACATGAAATGAGAAGGCGTTTATTCGAACTAATACAGCCACTAACTTCACAGTGTTATGCACGGGGGAAAAAAGCAAGCAACATGAACCACGTATGCTATCTGCAAGCCAGGGTAAGAGATGTATAATGATGAATTAATGTATGTAAAAGAAAGTGCAAGGAATCAATGGGAATGTGTAGCTTTCACATAACCTAAACAACAAATGCTCTCTAGTATACTTCATCTATCCATCCAACAGTGTCCATTGAACTGATTAATGTTAGGCTGCTAACTTATTTAAAAGTAATACAATTAAGATTTGTATAACTTCCTTCTGAAGTAAACTATTCCATGCATTCAAAAGGAAATTGAACAAATAAGAGCTCTGTGAACAGCTGCAAAGCATGAAGTAGAAGTTTAAAATATGGTTGCACAATTATAAATTTGAAGTTTTAAACATATTTTAAAACTTAAATAACCTTATAATGCAGGTAACCCTTTGCATATCAAAACAAACATGCAACATGTTCCAATATGCTTTAAAGTGTGTCTTTCCCCATCAGACACTCCATGGAAGCTGATAAAAGCTTTTCACAACATTTCTAATTACTTGTACTAATTATTTTCATTGGTGATTGTACCTTTCACTTCCATTTCAACCTCTTCCTCTAGCTTCTCATGAACGATTTTCTCAGGAGCTAGAATAAAAAAGACAAAGATTCTTGAGCTATGGTTGCTAAATGTGCCAGTCACACTTCATAGAGTAAAAACATCCAATCTGTTTTGCAAATACACGTAAATTCACATGTACATACACACACATAAATGCATGCCAAACAATTCAAACACTTGATAAATTTTGGGAACAGAGTAATCAAATATTTTCAAACTTGTTTGCAATGTACATTTTTCTATGATTTGCTTTCTTTTCGCAGGGTGGGGGAAAGTTTCTAAAGCAACATGCCTTTATCATGCCATAAATCCCTGAAGAAAACATTCAACAATCCGCAGACTAATGAAATACTTCTCGTCCTTTATCAACTTCTAGAGAATGAATATACTGGAATGCAATGATGCTATGCATGAGGAATTGATACTTGGAAGGAACATGCAGTTGCCAACCTGTCACTTTCAGATGGGTGCTGCACTCGGCTTGTCCTGCAGGATTAACTATTCTGCACTTGTATATACCCTTGTGATTCTGACCAACTTTCAACAATCTTAAACTGCACAGTGGCCCATCATGTTTTATGGAACACAGTGCAGACTCCTCAACTATTAGCTGGTTGCACAGCCAGACTACGCAAGGTGTAGGCACACCTTTCATTATGCAAAAGAGAAACACATCATCTCCTTCTTTTACAGTGGTTTCTGAAGGCAGAGTTTCAAGAAACTCTGGTGCTTTGGCGTCAGTTTCTGTGATGTCTTCACATGGCACAACATCAGGATAGTATACTCTGCTTCTTTGCTTCTCAGTTTCATATGGTCTTTGGGATGTAGATATAAACAAGCTCGAGGTTTTCTTTGAAGGTTCTTGCTTAACTTCAGGTGCTTTAAACTGATAATCTTTGGCTGCTTTAAAGCTTTTAGTATCTGATTCAAGAGTAATTTTTGCTACTGCTTTGGCTTGTGCTTCTTTTGCTAGGTAAGAATAAAGTTAGGAAAAGGGTTAGGTCAGATATTTTGCAGGAATAAAAAATATACTTAGGGGGAAAACCCCAGTAATTAGTATTGATAGACTATATCATATATTAGTGCTAAAATAATGCTATTAAACATGAGTGATTGCACATTTAAGAGCTCTATTCCTATTTGGCTAATTCTAGGTACCAATTAAGCTTGTGGGATGTTCATGGGACTAAGGCGTGATCCACAATGATGAAAAAAAGCACATCTTTGCTTCTAATTTAGAGCCTTAATTTGGAAAGTAGCAGCAGAAGATTACATAAAGTGCTTTTCACAGCTCTATAGTGAAGAAAGAAATTTCAATAACTAAGTGCCAAATCTACAGGGTCAATGCCTTTCTCATTTATTCATCTTAATTTTCTGGTCTTGATTCCTTTGAACTCTTCAGAAATACTACCACATTTGGTGATAGTGCATTTTTGGCTCTTCACTAGTGGTAACACTACTAACATTTCAATACATTGATGTCAGGAAGAGATGAGAAGAGTTCAAGCAAAAACCAAGTACTTATGTATTAGGAAGAGTGAAAGGTAGAAGACAGTTCATTATTGCAGTAGTACAATACTGGCACCCATTTAATCCTTTCAATTACATTAACTTATATTGTGAACTTTGGAAATGGAATCTCGGATTTATTGGAAACATGCTGGAGTTTGAAATTACCTGGTATCTAATTCAACATTGCATCTGACATTCTTTTCTTCCTTAAACTCCAGCTTCAGGAATCATCAAAATATTAAAAATCCTACAAGCCTGTCTTACTTTACCTCTCACTGCATATCATGGAGGATATGAGGAATAAAAAGCCTGAGATATCTACTGTGACTGTATGAGAAGAGGCACAAAGTTATAATACCAACTTCCCAGTACTGCACATCCCTTATGAATAGAGCTGTAAATGTGGAGGAAAAACCCCAGAGCATTATTACAAGAGCTTTCTCAATTAAATACTGATAATAAAGGAAATATAAGGGAGCTCTAGGCAGTTATAATGAAGCTGCAAAAGGTAAGTAATAATGTTAAAAGTCAGATAACCACCTTTGACTGTTAGTATTGCAGAAGTTGTTGTCCCTCCATAGTCATTATACACAGTACAACTGTACAGTCCTTGATCTGTCAGCTGAGCATTTAGGATTGTGAGCAGAAGAACATTTCCATTTTGTGATATCTTCAGTTTTTCAGACAATTCTATCTTTTCACCTTCGTGGGCCCAAAGAAACTCATAGAATTCATTTTCTAAGGCACACATGAATTGAGCAGTGTCACCACATTTCACAGTTAGGTCTCTGAGTTGTAAGAGAATCTTTGGAGGGACATGTCTCTTTTCCTGAGAGGTGGTCATAGAGATTTTGGTGCTCTGAGATGTTTGTGAAAGGACTGTTGTGTGCATGGCTTTCATTTCTTCAATTGATGTAGCCTTCATGGTCAAACTTTCTGATACACTTTCAAAAACCTGCACGTGCAATTCCTGTGATGGTTGTTGCACTGATTTAAATTCGTTTTGGTAAGTTTCAATGTTCTTCTTTGTGAGAGGAGAAACATGAAGTTCTGATATAGCCTGTGACCGGATAGACTCTTTTACAGCTTTCCCAGAACTTTGCCTATCTAGGGCTTGCACTGTGTAATCAAGTAACAAAAACATCAACATTAGTATCTAAAGAACTTTACTGGACTATGCTCTGAACAAAATCAAACAGCATGGAGGATGAAAATGAATGATCTTCATTTGAAAACACAGCATGCCAGAGGTTATCCATTCAGATGTATGAATGACAAGTGATGCCTTAGCTAGTCATGCAGTTGATACTCGGTGCTTGTTTCTTCTTTCACTAACGTGGTCCGTTTTAGTATTGGAAACTTATGGCACTTTTAAATGAGGTATTTTCTTTTTTATCTTTTTTTTTTCTACAGAATAATGCAAAATACCTCAGTCACTGCTATAATGATCACTAAATCACTTGTTTAAAAGATCTGAATGCCTTGATTAAAGCATTTCTATTCTTGGACCTACATTGAGATAGGAATTTGAAAATTTCCAAATGTTACAGCTTAAGGACAAGAAATGAGAGTGGCTGGGTTACCAAGGGTGCTATTAACGTTAGCTGGGAAAGAAAAGGTGTGAAACAAGGGAAAAATTAGTAACAGCATAAAAGTGTGGTATACAACAAATTTAATCCCTTTGAAGTAAAAATGGGGCTTTACCTTCTGCAGTCACTGTAAGTGTAGCTGTACAAGTTGTTTCTCCAGCACTATTTCTTGCCTTGCAAGAGTATTGGCCAGCATGCTCTAAGAAAGCATCTACTATTATCAATATAGCTGTGCCTGTAGACTCATCAAAGTGGAACACTAAGTCTTTTTTTGGCAACATGAGTTGTTGGTTATGAAACCACTGGATTTTTGGTTTGGGCCTGCCAAAGACTCTAGCTTGAAATCTGACTGATTCCCCGCTGCATACCCTGCAGCTTGAAATAGGCTGGATAAAGGTGGGCCTTTGGCCAATAGACTCCTCCTTAAGTGAAACAGATGAAGAAACATGCCAAGGGGACTCTGATGTAACTTCTTCAACATTTTTAAATCCTGAAAAGAAGCATGCCAACTTTTAATTTCTTACCCTACACTACAATAAATTTTCTCTCTCATTCAAGATTTTTTTTTCTAACTTGCAACTTAACAGCATGAATTACTTTCATTCATCATTTGCAAAATCTATTGCAAAAAGAAAACAAAATATTTATGGTTAAATAATATCAAGGACAATATAGAACAGCAAATTCTGCAAACAATATTTCTGCTTTAAAACTTTGATAGATGTTTCATCAATTCATATGAATGTAAACTATTTCTTTTCAGTTGCCTGAGTACCTGCTACATACCTCTATTTAAGATGATTTTCAACACTTTGAAAGTAATTTATTTTATACAAAACCTCCTACTAGGTTGTCTTCACAGGCAAATCAAAGAATTCATAAGCAAAAAACTTCCATTAAAAAGAAGGTTTTTACCATCTTTGGTGCATGACAGATTCTAGGACTGGAGTAAATGAAAAGAGGGAGGGGGCATGGAACATTAAAAAATTGTAAAATACGTTTTTCTGTTCATGACATATATTTTACAGACATAAATGTATGCTGTGGACATTGTAAATGGTAGCAATTAATTGAGTTAAAAGACAACATGACAGACAACAACTCACATATAAGTATCAGTGTGTATTAAGATGATTATTGGAACTTGACCTAAACAGTACAACTTTAATTGCTCAGTGTACCTTCTAACTTCAATGTAGCAGTGCTTGTCACTTGGCCTACAGAATTACTCGCCACAAAGGTATAGATTCCTTCATCCTCTGGATAAGCTTCAGCAATCTCCAGCTGGTAAGTGTCTTCAAACTGAGTCATTCTAAAAAAGCGTGATGGCTTGATCTCCTTCTCTTTGCTGTACCAAGAGACTTTCAGATCTGCTCAGGCAAAAGAAAGGGAAAAAAAAAGTTAATGTTATATTATTTTTATTTTTATTTTTAAAAAATAAATTTTTATTATTATTTTTATTATATATTATTATTATATTAGCAAGTAAACACTATTTTTGTATTTATATCTGTCATATATCTTTAACTCAGTTATTAACTTTAAGTGTGCCTTGTATTATTCTGGTAAAGTATGATGAGTGGAAAGTGACCTACTTGTTGCTTTAGATTTTTATTTGTGCCTTGGAAATATTTGTATGGGAAAACTGATTCATGTGCTGCTGTATTACTGAGCAAAAATAATTCTTCCTTACCTCTCTTAGTCTAAAAATTTTGCTGCTACTAAAATCAGAGTAAGTATCTTTTTTAAAACACGATTTTGCTACAATTGTATGATTAAACAGGCTTTAAAATCTCTAGCTTGAGCTAGTCAGGTTAAGAAATTAAAACAGAATGTTCTTTTGCTAAGCACAGCACCTTGCCTCTTTTTGTTGCAAATATTACATGTCATATTTCTCACAAAATATTTATATTTATACATATAGAAAATGTTGTATTACTTATATAGATTCTTGCAGACTTAGGAGAGAACTGAAGCAGACTTCAGCCTTTTCTCTCCACCTGCCACTGCACTACATCATGAATCATATGTTGTTACTCAAACAGTGTGCAATTACTGTTATCAGGAGTGTTTTCAATAGCCTGTTGCACGATGTGTACCTTTAAACAATTGTATTTGCAATCATGTGCTACATAACCTAATAAAAAAGGTTTTTACAACACAAGTGAGAGGCATGCAAATCTATTTGGATAGAATATTCCATAAAGGAAATTTTCAATAGGAAAATTTCTTCATTACAGGGGTTGTGAAGCCTTGGAACAGGCTGCCCAGCAAAGAGGTAGAGTCACAGTCCCTGGAGGTATTTAAAAGCCAGGTAGATGTGGCACTCAGGGACATGGTTTATCTCTGGACTTGGCAGTTCTGGGTTAACAGTCGGACCTGATGATCTTTGAGGTCTTTTCCAGCCTAAATGATTCGATGAAGGGTGATCTAGATGAAAGGATCCTTATATTCTCTCCTGTAAATGCAGCTTCCACATTTACATAAATGCAGTTCTATTAAAAAGAAGTTACACTAGCATGCATTGCACACAGAGTGGGCTAGTCTTTCTGACATATTTTCTGACTTTTAGCAGCACTTCTAAAGCAGAATCAGATTTCTTGTAAAGCTTTAAAAAAAACCCCAAAACAACTGGAGTTTTATTTCAAGTGATGGAAAGGCAAATTATATTGGCATATATGTGTATATAATCAATTTTAGATGATTTTTTACACAGCTGTCACTCAGGATTATTTTTAAATTTAGAGTTTTGTTTATCTTTAAATAATTCTAAATTCCTTGGGTTGTGAACTGGATCTTACTCTGCAGTTTACTATGTGAATATTTTATTAGTAGTCATACTCAAGGCCATTTGCTAAGTGAAGAAAGGCAGTTTTTTAACTGTGTGTTAAGGAAAAAATATTATAATTGTAGGGTGACATTCTATGTAACTAAACCAAGAAAACTTATTTAAGTAAAATCTACACTTAAAAAGATAATGAGCAAACACTTTTTATGCTAGGAAAAAGAAAGTAACCACAGTTTAGTGTTTGTAGAGTGATAGAAATATTAGGAGAAAGGTTGACTCAGTTTCAATCAGTCAGTGCAATTAATGCACATGGCAGTGTGTCTTCAGAAACTTCATCATGTTCATTTAACATGGTAATTCTTTTCCCTCATGAAACTCTACATTTTATTCACTGACACAGTTTTCCAACATCAGTTAGCATTCGAAATGCAGAGAAGTTTCCAAAGACATATTTTGTGAAGCAGATCTTATTTTCAGAAATACTTAGTATGTTTATGGCAGTTTAAAACTTCCATGCTTGTTGACACTTCTGACTTGCTTAACTGAAAGTTGCCAGTAACACTTGGCTCTGTGTGTACATCAAATAACTGTACTGATATGAGCACTATATTGCTGAATTTTTTTCCAAGTTAAAGACTAAAAGTTCTGAGAGATGGAAAGATGTACATGATTCCATTAAACCCACCTGTCCCAGTAACTCTGCACTGAAAACAAGCAGAGTGTCCCTCAGATGTCACAGTGTCACGTAGAGGTATTACCACAGCAGGTGGATACACTGGCATTTCTAGCTCGGGAGAAACAACTTCTGGGACTAAAGAATAAGAGAAAGAAGTAATTATTAAAGATGAAGAACAGAAATTTCATTTTGTGAACATTGTAATGAGCATAGGAAACTCACTCTCCACTGAAAGTGAAGCTGAAGTTGTAGCTACTCCGTAGTCATTTTTTGCTTCACAGGTGTACACTGCTTCATCTTCAGGGAAAGTTTCAATCAGCAAGAGAGTATATTCTTGTGCATCATGAAGAAATTTGCACTTGAAACCTGGAGAGAGCTGTTGATCATCTTTGTACCAGGAAATTTTGGGCTGGGGTTTGCCTGATACAATAGCACAGAAGCGGGCAGGTTTGCCAGACTCCACAGTAGTTGGCTCTAGCTCCCGAATTATCTGAGGTGGCTCTGGAGCTGAAAATTGGAGGGAAGCCAGGTGGCAAAGAGAGAGAGGAGAAAGAAGGAGAGAGAATCTCATCATTGATATTATTAGTGATTCAAAGCTATTTGCAAAGGATTAGACAAAAAAATTCCCCTTATTATTCCTATTCTTGTGTGCCCATGAAAATCTGCCCTTTTCCTTGATACAGGGGGAATGATCTAGCAGCAAGTACCTTTACATAATTAGCTGTGTTGGTGTGTTTTCCAGCAAAATGTGTCCAAGAATTGTTAGGTTGATCACTCTGGAAAGGCATATTTGTCCAAATGGACAAATTAGTTTTATTTAGACTCTAGAATTTTCTGGTCTAAGTAAATACAGTGGGAAAAGAACTGCTATAGTATTTTCATCCATTAGCCAGCAACTTCAGCAGAGCAAGAAACATCCATGTACATGAGGAATTTGGTAGTATTTCAGATTTCTTTGAATTTTTTTTTCTTTCAAGAGTTAGAATCCTAGAGAAGCTATATACAAATCAGAAAACCACTGAGTAATAAACACAGTCAAAACATTGGTTATGGGGCCACATACCATTCACATAAAGCATAACAGAACTCCTGTTCCGTCCTGCAACAAAAGTATATTCTCCAGCGTCAGAGTATGTAGTTTCAAAGATGCTCATTCGATGAACTCTCCTTTCCACCACATAATTGTATCTTTCCTCATACTGGAAGTTGATCTCAATACCATCCTTGTACCACTGTGGTTCGATGTCATCTTCATTGACTTCAAATTCAATTTCAGCTCTTTGTCTCTCAATGACCTTTGAACAAGTAGAATAAACAATAGAAAGAATATTGTTTTTTCCTATTTTCTCACTTTCCAGTTTCGTAGGTGAAGGTTCTGACCTTATGATTACAGATTTTTGTGCTATGACTCTTGCTGGTTAGATATTGTTGCACTTCCCTTGCATTATTCTTTGAGTGTCAAAGGTATAAGATATTTATTCATCTGTATAGGTCTTACCTGAATATCTTTATGGGCAGTTCTGATACGAATGTCACGACCTTCCACTATCAAATTGGCACTGGATGTGTTTCCACCTGCTACTACAGTGTACTGACCAGCATCAGACATCCTTGTGGAAGGAATGATGAGGCGATGGACATATTTCTCTCTCTGAACTTTCATCCTAAGCATATCAGAAAAGAAAATGAGCTAGTTATTTCCTGGGGGAAAACACACAGGAAGAGTAAATGTGGTGTAGAAGCAATCATTTACCTATCACCAATCTGGAGTTCTTGCCCATCCTTCATCCACTGGACCTGAATGTCAGGTTCTGAAACTTCACATTCAAAAATAGCCCTCTTCTTCTCCACAACTTTGATATCTTTAATATGCTTCCTAAATTCAATGTGACGAGCTAGGGCAGAAAAAAGTAGAGTGAGTGCCATGATGTTATTTAATCCACTAGAAGTCACTAAATATACAAATCAAGAGAGCAAATACCTTCCACATATAAAGTGGCTGATGAAGCTGCTTTTCCAGCAACAAAGGTATATTCTGCAGCATCACCAAAATGCACATTCCTTATGGAGAGGGAGTGGGTAAGCTTCTTTGTTCGTATCTGGCATTTATCAGTTGATTTTATTTCCACGCCATTCTTTAGCCATTTGTATGAGATACCTTCATAATTAACAGTAACTTCAAATGTTATTGTATCTTTCTCTTCAGCATTGATGTCTTTTAGCATAGAGGTAATTAGGATGGCTAAAAGGAAAGAAATGGACATGGTTTGCTTTTTTCCATTCTGTTTTACTTTATTTTAACTCTAATATGTTAACCTAATATGTTAACTCTTATATGTTAACCAGATTAGAGATTCTTCAACTTCGTTAAGGCAGTTTGGAAATATTAAAAGGTAGGTTTTGTGTCCAGAATCAGTATTACAATTAAATCTCCAACTACTGAATGACATAGGAATCCAAATTCTGTCTCCTATGGTGACTTAGCATTTAGGCATGCTGGCCTAAAGAGAAGAATGCAGGATCTGATGTTCAAGTTCACTGCTTCTAAATCTCTTTAAAGAATGCAATTGAGACTCTTAAATGTTATTAAAAAACACCTCTACAACTGTGCTGGTTTTGCCAGAATTTAAGTCCATTTGTTAACACAAACTTATTATTGGTAACTGTAAAATATTCTGGTAAATATGATTTTTACATACGTTTTACAGTCAGGGTTGCGCTGACTCTATCATTTCCACAGACAAATGTGTATTCTGCAGAATCTTCACTGCTTGTGTTCATGATATTGAGCTGATGGAGTTTCCCCTGGACAACTATTTTGAACTTTTCACTCATTTCAATCTCCACACCATTTTTCAACCAGACAGCAGGCACATTGAAATGAGAAACTTCACATTCAAAAGAGGCAGTTTTGGTCTCAGGGATCTCAATATTTTTCATGGTCTTTGTGATATGTATACCTAAAAGGAGGGGAAAAAGGAAAGAGAGAATTTTGTAAAAGTTAGTAGGTTTGGAAGACTGCAAAAACCAAGGGTAACAGGCTATAAAGTGTCAGGTCAAGTTGCTCAGTATTGGTGTAACAATTAATATAATTACTTTCCCACAAACAGAATACTTACTTTCCACAAACAGTTTCGCTTTGCACTCAATTTGCCCAACAAGAGCTGTGTATTCCCCAGCATCATCAGGAGAAATATTATGCAGCATAAGCTTGTGAACTTTCCTTTGAGAGATCATCTTGTATTTATCACTTTGCTTAAGCTCAATATTTTTATGGAACCACCGGACTGGTACAGTATCATGGGAAACACTCAGTTCAAATGAAACAACAGCATTTTCCAAAGCAGTCACATCCTTTGGCTTTTTGATGATCTTGACAGCTTGAGGGAAAAAGTTAGCAATATTCAGCACTGTGAATGGTTTGAATTTCAAAACACACATTACAGCAAATATTCAAACCAGACTGACTTACTTTCCACATGAAGTCTGGCATTTGCTCCTATTTTTCCAAGTTTAAAGCTGTAAACAGACTCATCTGTGACCACACAGTTTTTGATTCTCAGTGTGTGAACTGTTCCTTTCACTGTAATTTCATATTTGTCACTTGATTGAAGTTCAACACCATTTTTAATCCATAGAGCTCCTTTCACATCAGGGTGGGTCAGTTCTACACTGAAAACTGCCTCCTGTGATTCTGTCACAGTCAAGTTCTTTAGTGTTTTCTTTATCTTAACAGCTAGGGGGAAAAAAGGGAAAAAAAGAAAAAAAAATACTTGACAAACAGATCAAAATTAAAGCCTGTAGTAAATATAATAATTTTAATTAAACTGAATAATGGTGTTTCACTTTATGCATATATTAATTTATAGAGTTTCCAGCAAAGTGGTGCACTGGGAACACAACAAGGAACCTTTACTTGTAACATACATGAGAAATGTTTGGTTTCTTTTGTTTCTCTGTTTTGTGGGTTGGTTGGGGATTTGTTTGCTTGGGTTTTTGTTGTTGTTGTGGGTTAGGCTTGGAATTTGGTTTGTTTCAGTTTTTTATTTGATTAATTTGTTTTATTTGGCTTGTATCTAAGGCCTGGTCCAAGACACAGAGAGTGATGCTGGAATAATTCTCAAACACATCAGTCAGTTATAAAAAATACTGACCTTCGACCTTCAGCTTGGCAGAAGTCTTTGAGCTTGCAATTTCATAGCTATATTCACCCATATCCTCCAGTCTCGTTGCAGGGATAATAAGCCTTCTCTTTACACCATCAGATTCAGCACGGCACTGATCTGTCGTATCTAATGGTCTACCACTTTTTAGCCACCGGCCCTCTGATTCAGGATTTGCCACCTCACATTCAAAAATAGCTTTTTGGGACTCAGCCACAGTCAGGTCACTGAGAGGCTTTGAAATGGCACCGCCTGTTGGGAAGAAAAAGCATGTTTTGTTGTGTGGCGGGGGAAGGGTAAAGAGAACATGAAAAAGAAACATAAATTAAATACAAAAAAAACCCCCACCAAAACAGCACAATTGCTACAAGTATGAAATATAGTGCATTGGACAGTTTTTACATCATAGTGAAATAAAAGCCTTGGACTTTAACCCTACTCACCTGCTACTATAAGCTTCCCAGATGTTTTCTTCTCTCCAGCATAAAATACATATTCTCCTTCATCATCTTTCATCATCTTCACCACTGTCAATTTATATATTTTGCCATGTGCTTCAATTTTATATTTAGGACCAGCCTTTATGTCCTGGCCTTTGAAATGCCAGATTACATCAATCCCTGAGTGGGAGAGCTCGACCTCAAAGGACACATTCTGTGTTTCAGTGCAGGTGATGTCATGAAGACCTCTAATAATCTCGATTTCTATAAAAACAATAAATTATAAATTTATTAGTTGTTTCCACAGTTTTGTTTTTGAATAGATTATTTCACAAAGAACTGTACACCTTAAAAGACACCTGCCTTCAACAGTGACATTGCAGCTTGTTTCAACTTTGCCAACCATTAGCTTATAGCGTCCTTGATCTGATGCATGGGTTCTGGTGAGCACTAGCCTCTGTTTATTGCCTTTACATACAGCTTGCACACGTTCATCAGGCTTTATTTGATTATCATTCAGGTACCATTTGGAGGAAGACACATCAGGTGCTGAAACTTTGCATTCGAGGATGGCTTTTGTTCCTTCAACCACATGAATATCTTTTAGAGGCACCACTATTTCCACGCCTGCCAAGTTAAAAAATATTCATCATGAGAAAAACCATGCCTTTGAAAATTAATCCTAAAGGAGCCAAAAATCAAACACAACTTTAAAATCATCATAGTGACTTACTGTACACCGTGATCTGCCCAGTGGTTGACAGTTCAAGATCAGGAACACTGAAAGAGTAAGTTCCACTATCTTCCTTTGTGGCATCTTCTATGAGCAACATATGCGACTGTTTATCCAGCACTATGTGAATTCGGTCACTTGATTGAATTTCTTGGCCATCTTTCATCCAGACACCTTCTGCATTTTCTAGGGAGACTTTAACTTCAAGTTGCACGATATCTCCCTCACAGACTCTTTGATCAGCAAGTCCTTGAAGAATTGCCATGGGACGAGCTGTGGAATCAAATGAAGCTAATTAATACTTATAAGGGGTGGAATATTGAACATTAAAGCATTATGGGATACAATGATAATGATATAATACATGTCATAATATAGAAAATCTATAATAAAAAGACAGTATTAGAAATGCTTACGCTTCATCTTCAGTTTGCAGTGGGTCCTTTTGCCATCAACAACAAAACTATATTCTCCTTGATCATCTTTATTAACATCTTTAATAGTGAGTATTTGACGACCACGGCGGGATGCAATCACATATTTATGATTAGAAGTGAGTTCAACATCGCCATGATACCATTTCCCCTCCACGTCTTCTGGGAAAACCTCACATTCAAGTTCACCTGAGAAGGACTCTGGCACTTCAACATCCTCAAGTTCTTTAATAAACTCAACTGCAGCACCTAAAGGCAAAAATAATTACATTTGTGAATAAACTTGAATAGATACTACTGAAGAAAAGATTTGTTATTAAATGAGCCTAAGGGAATATATATATATATAGTGTAATCATTTTACATAAATACCTCTCGAGACTTTCATACCAGATTCCAAAAATATGAAAGCAGCTTGACATTTCTTAGGGTGTTGGAAGTCTGTTTAAATAGTTTTATTTCATTCTGAAGCTAGCAGTACTGCATGGTACTGAGCTCTATGCTTCTTACCTTCAACAGTGAGCTTTGCAGTAGTTTTTATGGATTCATCTTCTACCAGTGCACAGCTGTAATCATCAGCATCAGACATATCAATTGTTAATACAGAAAGAAAGTGAGCCTTTCTGTCTGAGTGCATCCTGTACTTGTCTCCAGAATGAATCTCAATTCCATCCTTAAACCATTTCACTTTGACAAAGGGTTCCGATGTTTCACATTCAAAGGTTGCCATGGAGTCTTTTGCTTGAGCAGCAACATCTTGTAATTTCTGGGTGAAGGTGATTGACTGCTTGGCTGCAAAACAATATATAATGATAAACAGTGCACTGACCAAACAGACTTAACACACTATGATGAGCAGTAGGATGAGTAAGAGAATTGAAATTACCTTGTACCAACAGGAAAGCGTGGCTAGAAGTTTCACCAGCTATATTGACTGCTTTCACCATGATGCTGGCAGAGTCATCAGCAGTCACATCTCTGATAACTAATTCACAAACATTATCTTCAGGCCAGTACCAATACACGCGATCAGTTCTTTCAATCTGAACACCGTTTTTGAACCACTGGCATTCAGGATCTGGTTTTCCCACCACTCTAACACGGAAGTGTACATCTGTTCCTTGGGCTACAGTCTGGCTTTGAATTCGTTCAAGTATCTTGGGAGCCTCCATGCTTGGACTAAGCTCCACCTTCTCTGGTTTGAACGTTGGAATGGTGATTTTGCCTTCAGGAGGAAGTGCTTTCTTCTCTTCCTCTGGGATCTCTTTGGTCCAGTGAAGAAGCTCTTCTTTTGTCTTTTTTAACAGTTCTTCATAGGATTCATCTTTTTTACGAGATTTAAGTTCCACAGCTGTAATGGCTTCATAGTAGCCCTCTTCTGTCCTACGCTTGAATTTGCTACGCAGCTCTTCAGATTCCTCTGAAAGCTTTTCGTGAGTGATTCTTTCAGCCCTTTTTAGCTTCACCACTTCCTTGGTTGTTGCCTCTGCAGGTTTGTCTACCTTCTGTACCTCAAAGAGAAGTTTTCCAGGTTCTGTAACTACAGGCTCATGTTTGGGTTCAGGAGCACGACGAAGAACAGATCTGAAGTCTTCCCTCTGCTGGATCTCAAGTTTCACCTTATGTTCAATAAAACCTTCTGGATTCTCCGCAGTGACTCTCACCTCTCCTGTGTCATATGATTTGCAGTCCACAATGTCCAGGTAGTAGATGCCATCATAACGGAGTCTAAACCTTTTGCTTTTACGGATGAGCTGTCCATTGAGGTACCAGTTGACCTTGGGCATAGGATAGCCAGTCACACGGCAGCGGAATCGTGCTGTTTCTCCTTCAAGGACTCTTGCAGGTTCAGGAACCAAAACAATTTCTGGTTTTTGTTTTTCCTTTTGGTCCAGTGCAACTGCAGGTAGAGCACCCTCATGGGCCATCCTTTCTAACTCTTCAATTCGCTGGAGTCCCCTTTTGCCTTCTGGCAACTGGGATTCTTCCACAAGGCTTTTCTCATCCTTCACGATCAGAGTAGCAGATGTATGGTCTGTGCCATATTTGTTAGTTGCTCTGCAAGTGATCACTCCACTGTCTCTGGAATAGGCTACCCCATAGTCCAGGCTACAGTACCCAAACTCATTGATCATGCGGAGTCTGTTAGCTGCTTCCAAGGGTTTGCCATCATGCAACCACTCCACCACCATGGTTGGGTCACCAATTGGTGTTAGTCTGCATTCAAAGTGTGCTGGTCCAAACTGTTTGAGCCTTAAAGATGTGAGCTTCTTCTTAAAAAATGGTTTCTGTTGCTTTTCTTTGTCATAGAGATCTCCTTCCTCCCATTGCTCTTGACCATAACGCAGATGGAGAGGTTCTAACTCTGGTGCTGCAATTTCCTTGGCTTTGTAAGTTCCTTTTGGAATAATTAATTTTCTTTCTGGTTCAGGTTCTGTATGTTCAACTTCTACGTTTACTTTGCAGCGGGTCGTGTCCCGCCCAGCTTTATTGATAGCAGTAGCAGTATACCAGGCAGCATCTTGCCTGGCAGTAGATTCAATTTTTAGGGCAGCTGCCCCCTTGGTTCCCTCAATCCTGAAATATGGAAAAAAAATTAACTATTTTTCCGTTCTTTGTCATTCATTTTTGCCCTTCTTCCAAATTAGGTCAAAGCCTCCAAAGACAAATCTCTAGAGGTAATAGACGTTGTTTATGTTTATTCATGTTTGGGAGTGCAGTGCCTAAGAATCAAATAGATAAGAATAATAGAGAACGGTCTTAAATTCAATGGCAGTTTTGCCTGCAGAGGTCTTCAAAATCAGAGACAGAGAAAAGTTCACTAAATCTCTGTTGTAAAAGCATTGGCTTTGCAGAATAGAAACTATATCATAACACAAGCTGGGAAAAAATTGAATGAATCCTACAAGATCTTTCATATCTGTAATCCTTGCTGCAATGCAAAAGCTCTTGGTGAATCCCTTCTGTGAAAATGTAGGTGGCATTTTGCAGGATCGTGATTAACTACTTAAATAAAATATTTAAAATAAAATAAAATAAACTTTAAATTTAAATATGATAAAACTCTTACTTTATTTTGGGGTATTTATGAGGCACAATGATGTCACTGTTCTTGAGCCATACAATGTCAGGATTAGGGTTACCAGTAGCTTTCACTGACATCTCCAGTCTAGAACCCTCCTTCACACTGACATTTCTCAACCTTTCCACAAAGTGGGGTCTGACTAGGTCTTCCTTAGCTGAAAGAGCAAGGGTAAGTTATCACAAGAGGAAATGATACAGCCGTGGTTTTTAACAAGAAAAACTCATCAGACTGCTAAAAATAACATGCACAGAAGATACCTTCAACAGTCAGTGTCATTGAGACTGAAGCTTTGCCTGCCCTGTTCTGAGCAATGACAGCCCATTCTCCAGAATCATCAGGCATTGCAGGAACAATGATCAATGACTGGGTGCCATCTTCTTTAATAGTGATTTTATGAGTGAAGTCATTAATCACTTGTTGACCTGCAGATACACATGAAAAGAAAACAGTTGCAATCAAAGCAGTCTCAACGAGATATAAAAAACTTTTTTAAAGATTGTTGATGAAAATGAGGCTGATGTACCATTATGGAACCAGTATGTCTCTGGCATAGGTCTGCCAACAACTTTTAAGTCAAATCTTGCTGTCTGCCCCTGTGAACATTTAAATGATGTAGGTTTCAGCACAAAAACTGGCTTATAGAGTCTCTCTAGCTGCCCTTCATCAGTTTCTTCTAATCTCCGGGCAGGAGAACGAGAAGGAGAACTGCGGGCAGGAGAGCGGCTTGGAGACCGTGGAGAGATAGACCTGGAAGGAAAAAGATAAGACAGATGTGTATGACAATGTCTTGTAGCAGTGGACTGACATGATAAACAGATTTCAACCTTTGCCTTTCTCATAACTCATTTGAGGTTGGCCAATTTATTTATATGAGAAATTAGGAAAAAATTTGTTTTTATTTGTAGCCAGTTTTCTTTAGTTTTTGGACAGGAGTTTGTAGACCTGAATAGTGTTAGGATACACTATAGCCGAGGAAATTTTTGGGGTTTGGATAGTGCACAAACTTGTGTACATTTGTGCATGGGTGTGTATGTGTGTGGAGACTGAACTCAGGATATGACAATGCTTAATTTTTTCTGTCACAGAAATACAGATATTTCAGGGGTAGGAAACAATATTTGCATACCACACTAAAACTCCAAGTGCAGAAGATATTTTTTCCAAAACATGAGTACTTTAACAAAGAAATATGATTATTGAGGTTGTAAATCTGATAGTGTGGCTGGAAATGCAAGTGAATGATTGTACTCTGGGAACTGCATTGCTCATTTAAAAGGAAAATCAGACAAAGAGCACATAAATCAATAAGAGTCATGAAAATAGCATTTAGAACTTTTCTAGAAGTATGCAGACTCCAACAGCTTAATCTGTTTAACTGCTGTGTAATGAGTTTTTGGACTGTCTATCACAGCAGATTGAAAAATTGTATCATTGTGTACCTACCTGTATCTTCTCATAACTTCAGGTCCTGGCATATAACCTGGAGTTGCTGTAGGTGCAACTGGCTCAACATAAAGTTTTGCTGAGCAAATGGCATTTCCTTTCATATTGCTGGCAAAGACAGTATAAATTCCTTCATCTTCAGGTAAAACAACAGGCAAACGCAGCGTGGCGCTGCCATCTTGCAGAAGTTCCATGTGGTAGCGCTCTCCGTGCCTTATACGTTTGCCATCTTTGTACCATGCAACCTGCATGGAAAGAAACAGAAGACTGCTATGTGAACTCTCCTAAAGACAAAGATCCAGTAATGACTCATACATACAAGACAACTTGTATGTATGAACATACTCATATGTATGAACTTACAACTTCTTATTTTTCATCGGAAAAATATTGCAGCCCGTGCATATGTGTTTAACATTAACATTTTCACTTGAAATGGGTAAGACCAAAGTTACATGTTTACATAGCAACCTGAAACATGTCTTGGAGCTAGAAACAGATATAAAGCCCATTTTGATGAAGAGCAAAGTAACTTAGACTGGACTGCTACTGGCATGGTGGCATGGGCCACCTCAGAGATATTCAGAAGCAAGACCAACTTTACTGGTAAATCCAACCTACCTCTGAACTGGCTAACCAACCTAACTATATTCTATTAAGGGACAAAAGGAAAATTCAGCTTGATATCAAAACGGAAGACTGGATTTCCTTTGAGAGTTTTTGTTTTCTATGCAGAATGTAGAATGTCTGACAATGAGATGTTAAGGGATTTTTTTCAAGTACAGCATCAAATGAGTTACAAAAAAAAGTTATAAAGATTTGGAGTACCTTTGGCAGTGGATACCCAGATGTCTTGCAATGGAAGGTAACTCCTGTCCCTTCAAAGGTTCTGTAATTCTTTAATCTTAAATCGAATCCTGCTTCTACAGCTTCAGATTCAGAAATATCAACCATCATCTCCTCTCCATCTTCTTCGAGAAGTTCATGTAAGGTAGTCTTAATAATTCTGAGTTCAATTTCCTTGATAAGTCTTTCTTCGAAAGATGAAATATGTAATTCCTATAGAGAAAAACAAGACCATTAGTTTTCTGTGTCAAATAATGACCTTGCAAATAAATTATTTTTATTGTAAAATGTCAGTACACAAAATTAGCATGGAGTGGTAGACATACCTCATCTTCTGCAAAAGTTCTGACCATCACAGTATCTTTTGCCATTTTCTTCCTAATTAGAGCTTGTTCTTTTTCATACTCTTTTTCAAAGTCACCATAGGAAATAGGTGGGGCTACCTCAGCCACTTTAGGTTCCTGTACGTATGCAGTCATTTGAGTTTGGTACATCATTTCTTGTTGTGATTTTATGTAGGCTTCGTAATCAGCTAAGAATTGAGAACATATTAATTTTAATAAATTTTTTGTTTTCACTGGATTGAATGGAGAAAACAAGTACAAATTTATTTTACTGGTTTTCCTGATTCAAGCAGATTTTCTATCTGTTTAGCCAATAAGTACAAACAGCAATATAATGCAAGGACTGATGTATTAAGATGAACTTTATAAATGGGTAGAAGTCTTCCTGTACTATTTTAGGTGCCCTAGTTTTCAAAGTGGAAGCATCTGTAGAGATTATTTTACAATTTCTTTACCATTACTCTGTCTCCTGAAAATTTTTGCATATTTTTACAGGACAAATAATAAAAATTAAACTAGCTTCTTTCCCTTTAAGATAACAACCTACTAATTGATTAACCTTCTTTTCCCACATCACTCTTTGAATGTCTTATCTTGTCATGAACATGCCTGTCAACAGAGGAAGGTTCCTATAGCTACACATTCTAGCAAAGAATAAAGTCCTTTGAGGACCTGATGTTGGATACTCTGTATTGCAGAAACAGAGCCACCAGATCTTCTTTTATGTCTCTCAAACTGAATAAACTAAGCTGCAAAGAACTTGCAGAGCAATTTAAAATATTTTCCCCATTTTGAAGTCAATTTTAAGAAGTAGTCTTCCCATTTCCTTAATCTAAAATGTACCTTCTTCTAGTAAGGAGACCGTTGCAGAAGCTTCTCCAAGTTTATTACGAACAACGATGGTGTATTCTCCGGCATCATCGGCAAAAGTCATGGAAATTTCAAGTTTGCATTCCCCGGTTTCTTTTTTGTAACTTACTTTGTATCTATAGGAAACATAAAAGTGCAAAGTCTCTATAATTCTGGGTAGACTTTTCAGTGAATTTGCTTTTAGTTAATGAGAAACACTCCTAACTTGTACAAGGCACAAGAAGAGAAACTTTTGCAGGCAATTCTCACTGAATGAATCTGTATAGCAGAGTATGAAAAATAACCATGCTGAAACTAGAGTACTGGTCTGCTTTCCTTTTGTTGTCACTAAATAAATAGGATCCAAACACCAGTACTGAAATATTGGAGGTCTAATTATCAGACACAATATCATGGTATATTCTGTGTGCACACAGTTTGTCCTAGTATGGATAATCATAGTGTGATTATTTCAAGAGTGCTACAAATGTAATTTTTTTTTCTCAGCTAGGAAGTGTGTTGCTTTCTGCACACAGCACTTGCATAGACATTTGCATAGAATGCAAGTACTGCACAGACAGAATAAAAAAAATTCAAAACTTCTTCCTGATTTGTTTATAAAGATAATTAGGATATCTTATTTTACAGTCATTTGAATATTTGTATTTTAAAACCTAGCAACCTTTTAAAGTCACACATTAAAACAGGATCCTATAATTTTTACATTAAAAAAATGAAAATCTCACAGAAATCAGGGTATGTTATGTGCCTCAGCATAAGTAAGGGAACCAAAATATGATATTGTCAATAAAATATTCATATAAAATATTTGGTTTTGTGCATTGTATTCAAAGTACCTGTAGCCAGTCGTTAGAGGAATTCCGCCTTTTTTCCAGAACACATGTGGCTTTGGATTGCCCCCTACTTGGCATTCAAAAATAATGCTCCCACCTTCAATTAATTTATGCACCATGGGTTTTCTTATGAAGAAAGGAGGCATGGGTTCTCCTGATACTTCCTCTGCTGCAGCAGAGACATCTTCCATTACTATGTCCTTTGTCTCCACATAGCTGAAATAAGATTTCAGTGCAGGAAAGTGAGCTGATGTCTGAAGCTCTCATAAAACAGAATGCAAGAACATGATGACTGCAGTAGGAGCAGTCTGTTTAGAAAAGTAACTTTACCGTTTCTCTTCTGTAACAGTCTTCTCAGAAATGGTTTCTCGAGTCTCAATTTCTTCAGTAACTACAAGGCAAAATTGATACAGTGGATTTTAAAATACCTTATTAAGCTTTAAGCAATGAGTTCAGTTGACATAAAAAGAATTAGTTGGCTCGGAGGGGCTAGGTAATTCCACTGAGGAATCAAATTAAGAGTCTCCCATTTCTGGCCCATGATTGGCCTTTTCCCCATATTCTTACAGCCCGTTTACCTAATAACCCTGGAATACAAGTCAAGCCATATGTTTCAAATGTCTAAGGTCCATTATGAGCAATATATATTTCATAAAATTATTAACTTCCTACAGTGACAAGAGGGCCTGTCCTTAATTTGCACCAAGGGAGGTTTAGTTTGAATATTAGGAAAGCTGTCAGCAAAAGCATTATCAAGGGTAATCAAGCATTGGAACAGGTTTCCCCAGGAGTCACTGGGGCTGACTTTTAAACACCACCTCCACCCTGGAGGTATTTGAAAGACATGTAGATGTGGCACTTAGGAACATGGTTTAGCAGTGGACTTGGCAGTTTTGGGTTAATAGTTGAAATCAATGCTCTTAAAGGTCTTTTCCAACTTAAACAATTCTATGATTTTATAAATATACTTACCTTTCACATGTAAGTGGCAAGAAGTGCTGACACTCCCAGCCTGATTGGTAGCAGTGCAGGTAAATCTTCCACTGTCCTCCGCAAAGGCTTCACGAATCACAAGGCGAGCAAGTCCTGCCTTGAAAGTGATCTGGAAGTCCATTGAGCTCTCGATTTTGTAGTCTTCCCTGTACCATGTCACTGTAGGCTGAGGATGACCGGATATATGGCACTCCAGAGTGACAGACTCACCTTCAGTCACAGTCTTATTTTTGAGGCCCTATATGACAAAAAATAAGTATCATGGTCAGTATACATTTTCAGTGCTAAACAGATGCTTGAATATCTAAACCCTATTTGAATGGAAAATTTAACATCTACTTAAAAACAGTGTTCCATAAAGTAATGTATGCACAAAAAAAGGGGCATTTTCCAAAGAGAAGTATTTGAAACTAGACTTTAGGATCTCTGAACATTACCATTATTAATAAAATGAAAAGGTAGGTTCACATTTATGCAGATAGGCCAGCCTACTGTGTGACATAATTTTGAAGAATTGGTACCATAAAAGACATCAAGAAGAATTTGTATCAGAGATAAATTAAATGGCTGATTAAATCTAATACAAAGTTCAAAAGATTAAATAAAGCCAACTTTTCATGGCTAGGTTTTCAGCAATAAATAAGAATAGAATGTTATAAATTCTTATTCAATAATTAAAAAATAGAATGGGTGAAAATCTAGTGACACTACCCTGAACTACACAAAAATACTTACTGAGACTAAGGTGGGTGGAGTAGCAGGGACTTCTGCAGGCACTGGAACTCTGGCAGTTTCTGTCACCTAGGTAGTTTAGAGGACAATTTATGAACACCTTACAAAATCAAGGACATAAACATCATAATTTAAATATGAAAATAAATCAGGTAATATGAACTTTTTGCATGTCATAGGTAAATATTAGGTCCTTACAAGGATTTGTGTAAAACAATTAAAAGATTAAAGGCTGCAAAATACTTTAAAAGTGGAAAATTGAGACAAGAAAACAGAAAAAAAGTGAGGCTATTTTATATTTTTAAAGTGGAAGTCTGTCAAAGTGACAGAAATTTGCTTAAAAACATACCTTTGCTTCAGCTTCTTTATGCAGCAAGTGTTCTGTCCTCACTGCTTCACTTCTAATGCTTGTCTCCTTTTTAGTCTCAACAGCCTCTGCAAAGGGAAACTGTGGAGGTGCAACTGGCTCTGCTTTTACCCTGACTTCATGAGGCTTTAGCTGAGGTGGTTTCACAGGCTTGGTGATCTTTTGTGCAGCAGAGGTAGCTGAGAGCTCTTTCTCCAGAGTAGCCATGGCAGATCCAGCTATCGAAACCTAGGGAGCAGAAGGGAAAGAGTTACAGCTTTGTTATTTTATTTTCAAAGGAGAGAGTATATTTCTTGAGCAGATTGCCTAAGCAGAAGTTGCTTCCTTACTACTTGGTTTTCACACTGCAAAAGCTGTATATAGAAAAAGAGTATTAGTTTTAGATTGGAGTAGTGGAATACCAGAGATATAATATCCTTGTTTTATTTTTGATCTAAGCACTTAAATGCTTTCTTTTTCACTTTAGAATTTAATATTTAAATGGTCAAGAAGCTCTTAAGTGCAGCACAAGGAATGTTCTCTCCATTTCTTCACTTGATGCCTTAGATTTCCATTTAAGCAGTTCTAATACTGCAATAAAGAATAGCATTAATTATATAACTTTCAGTGATTAAAATAGTTGAAGAGATTTCACAATCTTGTTATAGGTGAAATAACTTTCAAAAAATACATAAATATTTAATGAAAATATTTATGACAATGTTTAATTATGTTTGAGGGGAAAATAATTTTTAAATTCCAGGTGAAGAGAGAAAGTATGCTTGAATGAGAACATTAATTAACTGGGAAATTTTGATATTATGTAAAGGAGTCAAACAGAAGAATGGAAAGAATAACATTAAAAATGGATGGTAACACATTATGCAGTTAGTCTGGATTTTTTCTATTTAAAAAAAAAGGTCAGTATGTATTAATCAGCAAGGAAGAAAAAAGCAATGTGCGAGTGAACTGAAGCACATAATAAGATTATAGCGGGATACTTCTGCTCTTTAGAAAACATAACTTGCATGAAAAATATCTATTGTTTCACTATATGTCATTAAATACTGAAGCCGCATCCTCAAACAGTTTATAAGATTAATTAACTAATAATAACAACAAATTATATTTTAACAATTCATTTGTCTGTTTACATCAGTGCTCTTTATTAGTCAAACAAGCCAACAAAAATAACTGTAAGGAACATAAAACTCTTCCTCCTGAGGAAGCACCACACTGGAGTGTGGGAGGAAAAGCCAAGTGGAATGGGTGACCCACTGGCTATTGAAAATGAGCATGCTGTTCCTCTTGGATATAACTTCAGCTTACCTCATATGTGTGATCTGGTTTAGGAACAGCAATTTTGGAGACTGTGAAGTGAGGACTTGGTGTGCGAGGTCGTGGGGGTTCAACATGAAACGTCTTCTCAAATTCTGTTGTTCTTTTTATCTACACAAAGTAATGCAAAGAGTTTTTGAAAGTTATGCTGTTCTTTAAACAGTGAAACAGATTTCACTGGGACATAGTTTCTGGAAAGGAATGTAATGTAAACTGAGTCTAACCTCTTTTGATATATGAACTTCCTGCTTTTCAGGAGCTGAGATATGTTTCTCAGGAGGAACATAGACTGTTTTAACTTCTTTGGTGACAACATGACGTTCAGCTGGGGCCGCAGAAACATGGTCCGTTACAGTGTGCTCTTTATATTCCAAAGTTTTCTGCTTCACATAAGTGTCATCTGCTTGTTCAGGTTGCCAGGGTGATCGAACACGTGCCTGATCAACTGCTGCGACGACTGTAGCTACAGCTTCAGCCTTTTTCCCAGCTTCAGTCTGCAGGTAACATCAGCAGAATTTATACACATATTCATCATTCTGTTGAAAACTTGCCTATATGACAAACAGCTGTAACCCTCAGTACATTCCAGAGGGAGGGTGTATAGTTACGCAAAAGTAATGATGAAAAGATCAAAGTATGCACCTGTAAATACACTTAAGAACCAGTAGATTCAAATGCATGTATGTTCTCTAAGTGTTCTCTCTGCACATCCAGAATGTATCTATGCTTCTGTGTTTTATACATATAAATATTTGTCTGCAAGCCAAATTTTAATACTTCACAGCCACATCTGTGGCCACTTGTCTCAGAATATGCAGGTATGTAAATGTACACATAGTACATTTAAAATATACTCATCAGCTCCATATAACTCTTGTAAATGTAAAAAATGCATCTAACATCTGATGTGAATGTATTTATTAAGAAACAGACCTATAAAAATTTTTACAGCAGGTATATCTGTTTATTCAGTGCTGATCTATTTTAAAGGATTTTACAAATGAAGGGAGGCTGAGATGTCTGATAATATGGAAATAATCTTTTTGTATCAGGACTTCTATTTGTTTCTAATAACTCATAAATACTGTCAGCTTCTGTGTTTTTTCAGGACCCAAACTTCTGTTTGGGTCCAGTCAGCCAACAGTAGATAATAGGGTGGCTACTACTAGTGTTTACTATTACTGTCGTAACTGATCTGGAAGTAGCAACAGAGCATATGATATGTATGCCTTGTAAATGGGAAAAAGAACCCTAATAGATAATTTCATACTGATTTTAAACCATTATCAGCTTAAACCAAAATTACTTAGATGAGGCCAAAATATGATCCTTCACTGAGACTTTGTTTCCTATTAAAGTAGTGTTTAGGTAGCAGGGACCTCTTATTCAGTATCACTGTCAATTTCAAAATAATTGGTTTATGCTGACTTGTATTTGTCCCTAAATTTGCATCATCTAACAAGAGACTGAAATCATTTAGCACTCTGACTCCTCTAAGTGAGTTTCATATGCTTCTCTCATTTACTTATATTTTATAAATTTTTTTATGAATGTACTACACTGTAGGTAGATGGATTTTAAACAACAGCTGTTGGCAACTCTGCTACTCTTCCACATCTAAGAGTTCCTGGCTTTATTGTAGATCTTTCCTACTGTGGGAGTCCTATGGGAATAAAGCAGTGCCAGCAAGTGTCTGATTGCATAAGTAACAAACTGGACAGACCTGAATGGATGTTAAAGTTTGTATTGTAAAAGAGCAATTCAAACCTCAATAAAGAGAAGTTGTTTCATCTGACAGCCATAAAGTTACTAGGTATCATCAGGTAGAAAACAAGATTGCAGAGTCAGAAATTTGAAGTAAACATTACTTAAAAGCTGTTGACAGAGAGAAGACTGTCACAGAGAAACCAGACTATAGCCTAAAGTGTGACATTTCCTAGCAGAGTGGGATATAAACCTCTAATCACACTGACTCTGTTACTTGACAATCATCCCACTTAACGGGTATGTTTTCAGGAATTAATTTGAGAGCATTCTGTTCTACCAAGGTAGCTCTTAAAGGTGAGGTGTGCAGATAAACCAAATTGTAACAGTGCATTGGCTGTAATTTCTTCTCCAGTTCTGGACACTGTGGCTGGTGCTTTTGTTTTAGCAATGGCAATTATTTTTGGAACTACAGTAGTTTTCTGAGCTTCCTTTTTAATCTAGTTTTTATAGCAAAAAAAAAAAATCCATTACATTCAGTCTTGAAAGAGATTTGAACAATGAGAAAACATTTTGAAATGGGAACAGGGAAGGAGAATTGAAAGGTTAGATCCTTGTGCACTGCACACGTTTCTGTGTTATATGTATGCTGATAAGTATACATATAACCTTGCACCTATTTAAAAAAAAAAGAAATTATTTTAAAAAAAAAGTTAAAATGCATTGCAGGAGTCAGTCAGTCCATTGCAAAGGTCAGTCAGAAGATAATTACGAGCATCCTGTTAATGAAAACAGGAGAGGAAGATCAAGATGAAATTATTTAGTCTAATTAGCAGTAGGTCTAAAAGTTTGTAAGCGGAATAATCTTAGAAAAAATGAGCTGGAAATGTATAGTTAGTATTTTTTGAGGAAAACATGAGGCTTGTAAAGAAGAAAGGATAAAGCCCAAATATGGTCACAACAGTGCTATTCACCTTTCCACGTGTTATGCTCACTTGTTCTTGTCTGGTGGCAACTCTTTCTTTACTTTTCGATATTATGACCGGTGCTTTAGGTTTATCAGTAGTAATTACTACCTTAGGTACAGAAGGTTTCATTTCTTCCCTCCTTATCTGGTTTTTATGGTAAAGAAAAATAATTGATTATGCCTGTTGTCAAGATTACAAAACTTTTTTGGAAAGCAGGATAATATTTCTAAATGTAAAAGAGACAAATGTGACTTCAGTATTGGAGTAATACCTTTGTAACCAAGTTAAAACCCATCTTATATACTAGCTGAGAGAAGTTCATGTAAAGTCATTAACATAATGCATTAATTTTTATGTGAATGAGAAAATTTTTATACTTCCCAGTTTGTGATACATCATTATGTTTTGTAGAAACTCTTTGCATAGAAAGTTGTATTATCAATTTATTAGTTATTCCCATCTGTCGAGTGGTTTGACAATATGGTCTAACAGATATATTCAATCCTCACAAGAATATGAACTTCATTCAATCAAACACCGCACTACATATCATATAATGAAAAATAACCTTTAAAATTTATATTCAGAAATCTTCCTTCAGAGATAAGATGGTCATTAAATATCAGATGAAATTCTGTGCACCATGGCAATAAAAGCCCTAATGCTCAAAGGATCAGCTGGGCTGAGCTGCATTGAGGTCAGTGGAACTGCACTTGCAATTTGGGGCTTTTCTCAGGAACACCTTGTTTTATAAAGTTTTTGTTTAGCAATCTTCTCTTTGTGAAGAAGGATAGTAAAGTTATGTGACACATTTGATGAAGCATGAATTTTTATAAATCAGAGTATCAGAATGAACTAAACATTGTAACATTTATTTACCTGTTCATGAGCTACGTGCACTTGCTCGTGTCTGGTAGACATTTCTTCTCTGGCTCTTGTTATTCTTTCTTGTTCTTTGGCTTTGTCTGTGGCAATTATTACTGTGGGTGCTGGAGTTTTCTCTGGTTCTTTTCTCACCTGGACATTTACAAATAAAGAACTTAAAATCATGTATTATTTTAAAAAAATAAGGTGTGTGATTTTCTATAGGATTGGAAAAGAGCATAGAAATTAAAGGGAGCAAAGATGTAAAACTCTGTATTTTGAAATAATTTAGTCAGGAAACAACAATAACAACATGAACATGGACTTTGTACGAAACATTTAACATAAAAAGAATAAAACATTCCACAAATGCTCGCTTTGCTACTGAAAGCAGTACTAAAAATATGGCTCAGAGAAAAACTGTCCTGCATTATAATAACTTTGGGAAAGTGTAGGATATTAAAAATAAGTTTTAGGAAACTTTCAGTTTGACAAGACTTCAAATGCCAAATTCAGATATAATGCCCAGGTGGACTTCTGTTCTCAGTGCTTTAAATATAGGTTACACTTTCTTCCTCTCACATTTCAACTAAAATGCAAATTTCTCCATTAAATCTGGTCTTACATTAAATCACATTTGTCTGATAAAACAAATGCTAAAATAATCTGAATTCAAATCACTCATTGGTATTTACAAAATTTATTTCAATGCAGAATGAGTTTTTCCTCCTTTTTTCTGACCCACTGTGCTGCCAACAAGCAAAGCAGGCTACAAATGGCAAGCTTAGAGACAAAATCAGAATCACCCCCCACCCCAACAAAATTTAAGAGCTAGTTTCTACATGTCAATTTTTTAAATGATCAAATGATACTCTCTAGTAAATTACTATATAATATGTGAAAAAAAAGAGGTTTCTCTAGGTTAATGTTTTGCAACTTTATCTATCACATTCTTAGGTATAAATAATGAAAGTGAAATTAAAAAGGAAAGACAGTCATCATAGAGAAGAGACAGGAAAATGATAGCACTGTAAATCAGAAGAGTGAACATATATAAAAGGGAAAAATAACAGCAGCTCATTTTTATTGTTCATAGGCTCGTCTTTTGGATGAGAGATCAGATTTTTCAACAAGGTAGGGCATGAGAATCATAGGTAAAATCTGTATTCACCTTTTCAGGAGAGATGTGCCTTTGCTCTTGTGAAGTGACAATTCCTTCTCTAGTTCTCGATATCACTGTTTGTTTTGTGGCTTTATCACTGGTAACTACTACCATTGCCTCCTTTTTCATCTGATTTTTATAGCAACAAACAAAAAACCAAAGCCTTAAAATTCACTTTAAAAAACTCATCATCAAAATAAGAGGAAAAGGAAAAATGAAAGAGGAATGCAAGTGAAGGAAAAATACTAAGGGAGAATTATTTCAATCCTAGTGGGGAAATGATGAATGAGGTATTAGAGAAAAAATTTCATCATTGTAAGAATAATGTTAGAGAATAAATGAGAAGAGAGAATAGAGGATCACTTTTAGAGAAAGCATTCTTAAACTTAAAAAGAATAATTAGTTCAATCCTGTTATGATGGAATGCAATGACGTAAGTGAACCTGAACATTCCTTTACAGTCTTGATGTTCTAGATGAGTATGCATGCTTTTGCAGTGCTCTGGGTAATATCTTGTTAATTCCTCACAGTGAATCATGCCTTGTTTGCATGTTGGATGAAGGGATAAAAGGGAAATCATAGAATGTCTGTGCTCTGTTTCTACCTGCTCATGAACAGGCTGAACGTGGACTGCAGTCATTGCTGTCCTTTGAGCAGTTTGCTCTACAACACCTGGAGCTGGTTCTCTCACCATGGCTTGATCCACAGCAGCAACAACCGTAGCAATAGCTGCTGTTTTGTCACTGTCCTTTCTCACCTATATTAGTTACATCAAAAGACATTTTTTTCATGTTTTGCATCCATTCAGAAAAAGCACAAAACAAGTACAGAGACAGAATGTCACCAAGAAGCATTTCCATATCTGCAGAAGAACTCTCTCAACAGCAGACACACACAAGTTTTTACACACAGCCTCTCAGATTCCATTTAGCAGATCTATACAGCAGTGGTGAGACCCCACATAAAACAAGCCCAGTATTTTTCCAAAAGTAGACTTTACCTCTCTAGCGCCAGCGGCCACCTCGCCAGCAGCAGCGCCAGTGACGGTGACTTGTTCTTGGACCCCATATCTGCCCTCCCATCTTTCTTCAGTCACTTGGGTAGTGCTTGTGGATACTCTTGTTTCCCTCATCTGAGTTTCTGTGGTTGCAGTATATCCTTCCTGCTTCCAAGGAGGAAGCACGTCAGGCCCAGCTGTTACCACGTGTGGTTTACGGATTGGAGATGGAGATTTCACTGGTCTGATAGGTGAGGTGGAGATTCTCCCAGCAGGGGAAACTGACCTATTGAAAAAAATAGAGTATTAATATCATTAGTCTACTGCCACAGAGTGATAAGTATATAAACAACTCAAGCCTGAACTTGAACTCAATCTCCTTTTAAGGTATCTTCAGTAACACATAATTTGGTTTTAAGAAAAGTTTTTGAGAGGTTCTACTTGTAAATTACACTAACTTGTTTTTCACATTATGCCTAGTGTGTGTTTTTGTCATTCTCATAACTGTAACATGTCTTTGTAGTAGCTTAATTTAAAAAAAAAGAGCAAGTGGTAAAAGAAATTTCCAATATATTTGAAATATATAAATACATCATGACTTTGCATTTGCTCTGTCCTGATTCTCATAAAAGGAATAATTAAAAAGGTGCAGTGCCTGTAAATACTACATAATTCATTCATGATTCAGTCTCTGTAGAGAGACAAAATGATTAATGTAACCAAGCTTTATAAAAGTATCATGTGGCAACCACCTTCTAAAACAACTGTATGTACTCCTGTACTACATTTTATTTTTATGTGTCATCCATGTATGTACTCATAACCAGGCAAGTTTCTTATCAGTGCCTATATTTTTCCCCACACTTTCATTTCAAAATGTCAGACACAATAATTGGTATCCACTTGGAAAGTGCTAGTTTCTGAATTTTGATATTTCAAAAATTCTATCCTAATCCTTGCAGACAGCTTTAAAGTGTTTTCCAAAATTCTTAAACAGTCTTTCTAACTCAGAATTTCTTTCAGTGGAATTTTTTTGCTGCATTTCCCAGAGAACGTTGACAAATATCAGCAGTAGGGGGCAGCACCATCATATCAATTTTTACATTTAGTTTTTCTAATGTGCTGTATGTCTAAAAGGGGTCTGACTAGCGAGGGAGGACAAGCTCTGCTTCCATGTGTGCTCTAGATGGCACTATTTAATTCTTTTTTCATGTATGCTGTTTGTTAGTTACTGCTTGTTGCTATCGATCCATTTCTTCCTGTCCTTTCAAGTTATTCTCAGTGGGGCAAAGTTCACCAGCACACCCAGCTCTGGCAGCTTCAATGGGGCTCTTCTGAACGCTCAGCTTGGAGACATTCTGTCCATGATGCTTCAGGATACTGAAACTGCAGGACTTTTAAAACACTCTTCTCTTTACCTGCCTCTCAGCACAGACCCCGTGGGATCTTCCCAGCCACGAGCCCTGCTCTTCATATCACTCACTTTCCCTCTCTACATCCTCTACACAGCAGAGCTAAACTTCATTTTCCATAACCACATTTAGCTTGCCTACCTTCAAAACCTTATTTCGGTAGTCATTACCAGCACACACATGGAATAGCAACTCAAAATTTTTACATATCCTTTCATTCTCTTTGCCACTTCTCAGTGCCACTGCTTTTTTCTCTGTTCATCTAAAATATTCAAGGGCCAACTGCTCTACTGTTTTTTTCTCTTTCATCATTAAATGGATGTGCGAGTGCTACTTTGGCTCTGTGTAGAGCAATCAAATGGGATTTTCTACAATAGGGGATAGAAGTCTACATAGAAGGCACTTCTGAAACATTTCTATAGCAGTGGCAAATATAGCACATTATAGCTCACCATCAGAATAAACTCAGTCAGTAATGTCAGTGCATTTTTTCATTTTATACTATGCTCTCACTCTGTAGTATTACTGCTATATGTGAAAGTGATTCCAAAAGCAATATTTTTTGAAAGAATGGTAATTTTACCTGACTGGTGAGGGAGTTGGTGCTCTGACATGTCTTACAGGTGATGGTGATTGTCTAACAGGTGATGGTGATTGCTGTCGTGCCATTTGTGCTTTTGCAGCAGTGGTTGGGGTTGGTGATTTTGATGTAGGTCTAGGAGGCATTCGTGGAGGTGCCTTGTGTGGGAGCTGTTGCTGGGCAGTTGCACCTTCTATAATCATTTCAACACTTGTAAGTGATCTGGCGTCAAAGTGGGTTTCAGTCTTCTGCAATGAAAAACAAGAAAATGAACACTAGGGTGAGGTACTGCAGAAATAATCTTCCACATTTTAGCTATACCTGCTTTGTTTTTGAAAATTATACCTTTTCAATTCTGGCTTGTCTTGTTTGTGAAATCTGAGCAGTCGAAACAATTGTCTTTGTCTTTTTAGCAGGAACGGCTTCTTCCTCGCCTTTTGAAAGAGAAAACGTGGTCAGAAGAATTGCATATGGCAACAATCAGTAAACAGTTGGAGAAATAAATGAGTGGTCAACTCCAATTTTATAAAAATTTATATATACAACAGAAAAATAATTAAGAAACCATCTGTTTTGCCTTCAATATCTATAGCTAGAAAATTGTGAAAACAATTGAAACAATATTACTGCATTACCAAGTCATTAAAAAAACTGGAACAAAGCAAAACAAAATATATTAATTGTAAATTCTTCATATCAGTCCTGGATCTGAAATAATTACAGAGCCTCTAAGCCTGACTGAGGTGAAATCCAAGCAAGACTGCTGTGGGTACTGTGATTCCCTGCTACAATTCTTTAAAACTCTCTTCATCCTTACCAGCCTCATTTACAAGACCAGGTACAGTTATGTAGTCTAATATGTCTATACTATCCAAGACAGCTTTCAAATAAAACTTTGAGAGATCTACAGACCCAAATGAGAACAACTCAAGGTACTCCACACTTTTTTTCTATTTACTGTATCCTCCACTTAAAGAAGACCCCTTCTGGAGAAAATGTCCTTTTAAATCTCAGGCAAAAATCTTTGGCAAATTTCACCAAATACACTGCTTTTTTCACAGCAAGTAAATAACTCTGGATAAAGAAGTTATAAATTAACTTGTTGATACAACTGCAATGAAGTGGTGCTTATTGCACCACTAGAATTAATGCTCTCATTTTTGTGACCTGCAACTTCAGCTGTGTTACCTTGAATTAGCAATTCAGCTGTTGAGGTAGCACGTCCCACATTATTTGTGGCATTTACTGAATAGGTGCCGGAGTCTTCAGGGTATGCTTCTGCAATTATTAAGCTGTAAAGGTCTCCTTCTTGTAAAATTTTAAAATCGGGGGAGCTTTTGATTTCTACTCCATCCCGATAGAACTTCACCACAGGTGTAGGGATTCCAGTCACTCTCACGTCAAGTCGAACTTGACTTCCTTGTCTTGCAGTCATGCTCTGTAGTCGTTGGGAGAAGTTTGGTGGTGCTGTTCCAGCTGCATTTTTATTGAAGAAATAAAGAGAAAAACAGTAGTATCTGTTAAAAATACCTGTAAGCACTAGAAACTTTCATTATTAGAAGTGCATGAGGTCTATGTATTCCTCAGATAGTACCTTCTGAAACATTCAACACATTAGGAGTTGGTATGCCAAAATGCAAACACCCTTAACTTTATTCAAGCATTTAAAATTTCTGATTATTCTCATAATTGCAAATGTGTCTAGAATTACAGCTAAGTTATTTATAGCCATAGACATTAAGGATGGTCTCTTGGTATGGCCCTCCATGTGACTTATTCTGTTAAATATCATTGATACCATTAGATATCATTAATGGCTCCATCCTGCAGAATTTTATCCTTCTTCTTATGGGCAATTTCAATGTAGCCAGTATGACAGACCACAGGAGCAGAGATACACAGGGCTAAACCAGAAGCTTGTAATTATGAATAAGAGTTTGAAAGATCAAGAGTGAACTTTATACAGTCAGAATGCAAAGGGCACTGTTAGACATTACCGGTGAGAACCCATGCTGAATTCTAGACTGCTTTAGGAAAAGCAATGTGGTCTGCTATTTTTTCCTGATCATGTACTTGAAACCTGAACTATTTTCATTCTGTGTGGCTCCTCTGTCACTCTAGCAGGCAGAGGTGCCTTGGTTTAGCTGCTTTGTACCTGTGACAAGCAGCTCAGCAGTACTAGTCGCTTGCCCAGATCCATTGGTGGCTTGGACAGTGTATCTTCCGCTGTTGGCTTCCGTCACGGCGGGGATCACCAGTTTAGCGCGGCCATCACTAAACGAGATCTGCACGCCGGGCAGAGTTGCAGCAGAGAGAACCTGGCCATCCCGATACCAGTTCACCTCAGGAACTGGGAAACCTGCAGAAAAAGGGAGACAAATGGAGATTAAGACATTACGAAATGCCAGATATAAAAAATAACCAGGATACACACTCAGGTAAACACAGTTACAGTGAAGCATAATGCCATAGGTATGGATATATGTCCAGTGGCAGTGTGGCAAAGGAATTTATTTTTGGAAAGGTCTCTAAAATACACAGAGCAATAGGGCAGCTGCACTATTAATATCAATATTAATATCAATAGCTCCTGTGTTGAGGAAATCACTTGAATGATGAGAGGACTGTCATGTCTGGCAATCCTATAAGGGAATAGAAGTTCATAAATATCATGAGGGGGGATGAATTAATTAATGTGAGATATTTTTAAAATGTATTTGCTAGGATATAAGTAGGATTGCTTATTGTGAACATATTTATCTAGTCCAATAATTTGGAGACAATGCAAAGATCAGTACTTCCAATTAAGTTAAACATTTGTTTTAACACTAATATGGCTTTGGAAAATGAAGTGACAGAAAAAGTGACTGCTGTAGACATTAAAATCAAATGCTATCAAAGTTTTGGGGGTTTTGATTTCTTTTTCTGGAATTTTTTGAGTTTGATCAACAGCAGTCATCTGGAATGAGATGTTGTTCAAATATATTATTCTTTTCTTGTCAGGCTCATCAGTTGTTAGCAAGAGTCTTCTGATCAGAAAAATGTCAATTATACCTACAGCTGAGTTTTGCTTTTAAATGGTGATTTTAGATTCCCTGTGGAAATTCTCTTCCCAGTGTTCTACTCAGCCAAATTCATCAAGCAACTTAAATCCATTTGATGAACAAGTAACATTTTTATATGAGCCACATAAGGAGAACAGGTAATTTAAGGAGGCGGTTCCAGCTCAAAATCTTTTTTGTAGTCCTAGAACATAATTTCTTCAAAATTAAAATCCCTGCACATTCACTTCATGTAAATTCTCTCAACACAAATCACCAGTTGCACTGCATGGGGGCTCAGGAATGAGATCTGAGACTGCATTTACAGATGAATTAATTTTCCCAGTTCTAATCTCTGTGGTTTGGAAAGCCCCAGGTGCACAGAATTCTGCTTCCTTTCTAGAGTATCCTGCCTATAAATGGAATAAATTATTAGGGATTTTAATGTGCCAGGGAAATGACTGTGAGAATAAAATGAAAGAGAAGCTGAGATATGTAGATTGAAGATTTTAGTGGTTGACTGCAGTCCCTTCAGGCTTGGTTAGGAAAGTTTAAAATCTTACAGTAAAGTACTGATATTTAGATAAATGTAAAACAAACTCATACACAGAAAGAGAATGTGGACAGTTTTAGGGAGGATTAGAAATCAAAAGGGTAAAAGTACATTTAAGCATTGTTAATTTCACAGATGAAAGTTATCAAACAGTCCCAATGGGATGGTATAATTCAAAGTTGTGCTATTTTTGTAGGGCCACTTGGGCATTATTATCATAAACAGAGTATACAGAAGACCCCAGTGATTTCATTCAGAACTATTTTTCTTCATTATTTGTGAAAATTATTTTTAAAACGTCTTAAGCTACACAACCCCCCGAAAGCAAGTCCTCAATCTGGACTTTCTTGAAACATTGTCAAAAGTTCTATTTTCTTGTGGTGGTACTGTATGATGATTAGCAAACATGGGAGTTTCTGTGGCAGGTTGAAAAAAGTCTGCATTTTTAAAATGGAGTCCATCTTGATGTCCCAAACTGCTATATATAAGGGATCCAAAGTTAGAAGCCATTTTGGAAATCTCAGCCCAAGTTTATATTAAAAACTCAACTCCACGAATTTACTAGCACTCTGCTAGTCCCATGTCATAGATCTAGCCAAGATCCATCTTAGGTTATAAATGTATGTGCCTGCTCTCTCTCTCTATATATATATAAAATGGAGTAGGGGTTTACTTCTACATGTTCAAAATGACACTGTGATTTGACTATTAATTATTAGGACAATCTTGTCTTTATTTTAAAACTGTCTTTGAGGTTTTTTGAACTTTAGTGCCAAAAGAAGAAAATCAACCCAAAGTGCCTCAAATTCACAGCTTAAGTAATTGAATCCAGTAAGATTCTCCTGAAAATGATGTGAGAGGGGCTGCCAAGTTGTGTGTGATCTGTGTGCTGCTTTCAACAAAAAGCACTATGTAAAGCCTGTCTTGCACTGGCTAACACCTGAAAATATCAGTTCAAAAAAAGGTAAGCAGGGTACAGGTCAGTTCTTTATGAAAAAATTCAAACTTGATCAGTACTGTGGAGACATGAGAATTGGAGCAGTTCTAATAACAGCAGCACTTCTGACTTTCTTGTCTCATGACTCCTCAGTCCCTGGTGAGCCACAAGGACTCCCCCTGTGATGATGTCCTGGCTGCTCTGGCATTTGCTGCTTTTAATAACAGGGTTTGTGTGTTCTGTGCTTTTTCTTACATGCTGAGCACATTCATCTGATATCAACCCTTTGTATTATGACACTTAATTCACAGTCTAATACAACAGCACAATTCATTTGTTCTAATTTACACACAGCAAAATTGCATCTCAGGTGGTTGCTCAGCTCTTCTTGATACCCCTAGATTAACTCAGCTCTTCACATTTGAATTGTAGCTCTGTATTCATACTTGACTTGTATATAAAAGAGCAGTGTTGTTAGAGATAGTGAAAAATTCTGAATTTCAAACACCCAGTAATTCATGACAGGTGGAAAGGGCAGACATTACAGCAAGATAAAGCTGTGTAGTCCTTTATTTGTGCAATTAGTTATAGTAAAAAAATCTTTCCTACTTTTTATCCTGTAGAAAAACTAAATGCCAAGCTACCTGTCAAATCATTCAAGCTTGGTGGATGTTTTAAGGGCAGGAAAGATATACCAGAATCTCACAATGTGAAAAAAACTAACAAGAGGTTGACTCACAAGATGTTTGAGGCTAACATACAAATATGGCACATGCTATTAGAAAAACTGCTTTATCTTCACTTAATGAGAAATCAAGTTCCCCTCCCAAGTACTCCATAACATCACGCAAATGACATTAGCCAAAATCACACACTGAGTCGCAATATTAACATCCTAACTTTTTTTTATTATATATTTATACATTCATAATAAGTATTGTAAGAATCAGTGGAAAAAACTTTTCACAGAAAATTTACAGTGTAGAATCAAGAAAAGAAAATCAGGGCAATTAACTGAAGAGTAAGAGCCAAATAATAGAATATGACATGAAAAAATATGGATGCAGACTGCAGGACACGTTCAAACACCTTGTGTGAGCTAGGGCTAGGCAAAGGGGCCAAGGGATGAAATACATGGACCATAGACGTCAGAGATCTTTATGGTAGCACAGATCATGTGTTTGCACCTGTCACAGAGCATCTGAGCAGTGCTTTATGGTATGTGGATCATCACACTGCTAATGCCTGTAAGACAATATAATTCCACCAGCAGGAACACATGTCATTTCTCCTTAGTCACTGCCCAGGTCAGAGACACTCTTAGAACAGGGTGTTGGTTCTCTGGTAATGTTACCCCAGGGGTTTGCATGGGGTTTTGCTGTTCTAGTAGTATGTAGACTGGAGAAATAAACTATTCTTTAAATTGTGTGACATCTTTAAATCCCATAGACAAATTATATTAATTCAGCCTTGTGCTACCATCATGATCACCATACAACTCTATTATTTAGCACACTAGGGTTTTATACCCTCTTCAGTGGCCAGGTGGGCCTAGAATTTTTGCTTTTGATCCTCGTCCTAGAACTGTGGAATTAAGGAAACATAATGGCACAGAAAGTAGAAAGACAGCTTAGCTAAAGTAAATCTTAGTAGAAGGTCTTGGAAGAACTTAAACCCTGCTTTTTGCATCATGACTTCTAATTCTGTCCAATCATCATCCAAATGAGATTATTCCTTTCTGCAGCCACATGAAGTTCCCTTATTAGCACAGTCTTTATTTTTGGATATATGCATTTAAAGGTATTTTCCTCCAGTTTTCATGGTTCTGACATACATGAGAGTCAGACACCAGTGGCATGGCAGGACAATTGGCTGCTGCTTGGCAGCCACGTAAATTCATGCAGTATTTTGTAGATATTTGAAATATGGATACATATTTCACCCACTCACATCAGATTATGATCTACGAGAAGTCTTATCATTTGTCTTAGCATAACCATTAGAAAAGAAGTTAATGATAAAAAACAGTGAATCTTGGAATAATGAATCAAAACTTACCACTAATATGAGCCTCAAAGGTTGCGGCACTACCCTCCAGTGCCACAACACTTTGTAACGGCTGTGTGAATGTTGGTGCTTTTGTCGTCATCTTTACAGGCACTCTGCAAGCAAAAAACAAAAACCCATAATTAGATATCAATGGTGAAAATGTTGTTATATGCACGCACTTCTTGCAAGATTTTAAGAATATCTATAATTATTCTCTGAGCAATTTATTCTTCTCAGTTTTAAATCAGAATGACCTGGTGAAATGTAAAGACTGTGGGTTTTGACAAAATTGTATAGAAAATTACTCCTGGAGGCATGCTTGGCTGAGTTGGGTGGGAAACCATTATATTTAGTGGAGCTGTGCTTTGGCATTGCAGGTATGCAGCAGCAGACAAAATTCAGCTTGACTCACTGTGTGACCTTCCACAGGTCATTCAGCCTCTCTTTGTCTATTAACTTTTCTATCTGACAAGAAAATAATTTCCCGGTATAATTTTTGAAAATATTTTTTTGGTGCAAAATATTTTCATTCTGCAATGAGAAGACAGCTAGCTCACTAAGCAGCAACTGAAAAAAAAAGTGAAGGTCTACAATGTATTTAGCTTAATAATTAACAAAATGCCAAGAGGTTCTATTTCAAAAGCACTATGTAAGTAATGAATAATTTCATTTTACAGAAGTATATTGTCATTAAAGATGCAGATAAAATTCTCCTCTTTCTTAGACAGTATCTCAGTGGAATTTTGAATATGGTAAGACAGCCACCTTCGAAATGTGAGCTAGGATATAAGGTAGCCACTGACACTGATGGCTTGAACAACTGCAAAGCCATGTGAAATCTGAAAGAAAGTTTGCTTTCTCTTGCTATGCCACAAGATCCTACTTTGAAATAACACACTGCCACTAGAAAAGCTTCTGTGTCTATATTTTGTATTTGCATGACCTATTTATTTACTTATGTTGAATTGTGCAGCTTTTTTTAAATGTAGATATTATGTTCTTAATATTATCATACATCTATTAAAGTTACATTTTTTCTCATTGAAAAATTCCACTGAGAGCATATCAGATCTCAACAAACAAGGGTTAACCCCACAATTTTTCAAGGTAATCTTACTCACATATTTACTTCAGTTTACTTTGCCTTCTGTGCCTGATTTTGGGACAGTCCCAAGCTTAAATTAAAAATGAGAAAGTGAAATTTCTTTCACTATGAGTCATATTTATTCTGCCTCTCACAGGGTGAAAATTCTTCATTACATGAGTTCTTTCGCAGAAATCAGGGCCTAATGTATGCATGCAATAAGTGCATAAGGGCAGAACTGGATATTTTATTGGGATTTTCAGCTTCAGTTATGACTATGCTTTGAAGGTCAGCTAAAATAAATGGAAATAATTTTACAATACAATTAAACATTATGAAAGCCTATATATATATATGTAGTTTCCTGACTGCAGAATAAACCAGAAATAATTAAGTAGAATTGTCATTGAGTCCCCACAAATTTTATATATTTCATTGTCCAAGCAAATTCTGGTGATGAAGATCTGATCTTATAAGGCTGCTTGTATAATTAGAATTGAAAGTATGCATCTAAAATGTCATGTTCCAGAAATAACCCTTTCAGCCATGAATGACAGCAGACAAGTGTTCCAGAGCTGCCATGTAACTGATACCTTAGCAGTTGTTTCCCTTAAAAAGTCATCAGCGCCTAGCTGATACCATATGCATTTTATCAGAGCTATTCTTGGAGCTTCTCAGTTTATCTCTCAGTAGCATAACCTTGAACACTCCCAACAGAAAGGAGTTTTTAAGTTAAGCACATGTTTCCATGCACTTTCAAAATCTCAAATTATGTAGTCTTTAGCAATAAAATACACTGGAAAAAACCTCTTTGCTGAAAGTTATTAAAGCTTGCTCCAGAAATTAAGCATATAATCTTGATGGAGAGTTTAAGTGTTTCATGTCTATCCTCTGAAACCTATACCCCCCAGTGAGCAAATTTATAAATAATAGATCATACCAGGATTATTAATGACTGATAAAACACTTGTTACACCAGCAGAAACATGCTACTAACCTGATCTCTCAAAGTGCCTGCAAGAGTGGGCGAAGCCCAACGAAATCTTCTTGAACGACGTCCTTATCCAGAGTAAGATTTTTTTAGACAATCCCAGCATGAGAATTGTAGAGCCTCTAATCCTAAAAACAAAACTACACAGTCTTGACAGTGTAGTTTTGTTTTTTGCAATCCCTACACCCGAGGCGAGGCGGGGAATGCACGACTGCTCAGAAGTGCTAACATAGTTGTTTCGCCTTATATACCCCAGCTCTGCTGACAGCTCTGCCTCATCATGTCAGTGCCAGTTCTGATTGGTTTCCTGAAAGAAAGTATCTTGAGAGAGGGGGTTCACTGTCTGTAACCATACACCACCTGTTGGTTCTGATTGACAATGCTAATTTTGGAGGCACAAAAGGCATTCACTGAGGAAACCTCAGCCCTTCCAAAGCTTTGGATTTATAATTCGATTTAGTTTATAAAGTGCAGTTTACAAGCCATTGCAAATTTCCTAAGTCAAAGGAAGCAATAAAGAAGCATTTTAGCAGAGCATATGGACAAGTCAGGAGTCATCATATCAGTGAGATTCAGTCTTACTTACTTTCATTATAAAACATCCAAGAAGCCACACCAAATGCATATGTCAATCACCAGACTAAATAAGTAAGCTGAGCTCAGGCAAGTGGCTGCACGCTATTAGAATACACTGCTTAAACTATTCTTTTTCCACAACTTTGAATTCCAAAATTGTGTTTGGTAATACACAGATTTGGTGCTCTAGGGTTGTTTTTGTTTCCTTCACAGTTTTTCTGTTGGATTTTCCAGGCAGTTAAGTTTAACAACAAACAGTTTCATACAGTGTGCAGAAATACAAATTTTGTAAAAGTAAATTGATATGGACCAGTCCTATCCTTTATAAAAAAGAAGATTTTAAGTCGAGCAGCTTTTTTCTAGACATGTGTGGGCTTTGTGCAGATCACAGACCATGGAAGAGCATATTGGTTTGTGAACTTCCATTAGCCCAGCTTTGTCACTAGACAGCTAATTGTGCCATTAGAGTGGCTGCTTCTGAAACAGGCATCAGAGTTAGCAGACTGCTCTTGTTTGGGGCTGCAATGGGAGGTGTTTTACAACACCACCTCATCTGCCTGTTTCTATTCCTGCCTATCTAGCAAATTCTTTAAGCACATAACTGGCTCAAAGAGTCCTTACTTAAAATTGCTTCCTTAAAATCGAGCATGCGCTTAGCTGGTTTGGTAAATGAAGAACTTCAGGTTACCAAGTTCCACATGGAAAAGGACCTCCCTGAGAACAGCTAGATCAGTAAACACGGATTGGAATTTTGTACTACCAGCTTCACTTGGTTTGAAAACAACCTGCAGGAAACATCCAGCAAGAGAGGCAGAATATGCCAAGGAGAGTTTCACTGCAATGATTTCTGCAAGGGAGTCTTAATGCTATAGCCTGCAGATCTGAAAGAAGTAAGAAATGATACATTGCTGTGATCTCATGAAATAACTTCAGAAATTTGATCTACCCTTTACTTTATGTATCCCATAAGGTGGCAACTTCATGGCTGCTCTTGGCATGCAGCAGCACCATCAGCACAGCCTGGAGGGGCAGTCTCTACCTACACTGGTACCACCTGAACTCTCACACAGTGATGGTCAGAGCACTAGGGATCATTTTTAATTTCATGCTGCAAATAGATTTCAGAGAGCCTAATCACTCTGTACAAGACTTACAGCAAATGCAACTCAATGCAATGAGGGGGAGGTCAAGGTAGCTTGTACTAAAAGATATAAAATGTCCAAAGAAACTTGTGTAAAGGGTATAAAATCTCTATTTCCAAATAGAGACCTGCTAAATTAGCAGACAGTTGTTTTCCTCTGTAGTTAAACACTTAAATAGTCAGAGAAAAATCAAACTGGAAGATGAACACAAGCTCGTATTTGCAAACTTAATAAATGCAGCCAGCTTAATGATGATGTCTAAATGAAAGAAACCATTTAAAAGTTTATGAGTATGTGATAATTTTTAAATGACAGAAATATAAAACCTGTCACTTTTGAAGTTATGAGATGTTCAGAAGTTCATAGGTTTCTAATTATATCAAGTCAAAAATTACTGATAACAATAATGGTTAAAAAGAAAAAAATCTCCTGCACTCAAATACTTAAATCAAATATATTATATTTTTAAAAACAAGTTCTTTTTTCTTTTTAACTTTTACATTTGCTTTTAATCATCTGTTTCCATTCCAACAAAACTTTATACCGTCTCAATTTTTTACTTTGAATACAGAAATTAAATTAAACAGTGGAATTTTTATCTTCCGTCCTCAAGGAAATATGAATTAATTGTCCTGCATGCCTTCTGTCACATTTCTATCACATGACTTCTACATGTTCAGTGCCACATAGTGTGTACCCACAAGAAAAATCAGAACTACTTCAGTCTTATTGTGTAGCTGACTTGATTGTTGGAGCTGCTTTAATAGGCCCACATGAAGATGCCTTGAAAGCTGAAGACTAGGCAGAGCTTAAAGATAAAATTCATTGTTTCTTGAGCACTTAAAATTTCAAAGTGCCACCTAAGCAAGTCTTTACTTTGCTTTTTTGAGTGGAATTTCTTTATAGTTCTCTAAAAAAATTCACAATCTTTGCTTTTCTTCATTATTTGTCAAGCAGTAGTGGAGTTGTACTACCATTGTACTCTGCTGTAGCTGCAAAACCAACATAGCATAAATTCTGCTTTCTTTCCTGGTCCCTTAGTCTATCACATATTAATTTGCAAACCGTGTAAAAAGAATTATTTCCCATTTCCTTCTCTACTTCCATTTTTGCTCTCTCCCTTACTTCTTAGTCCCATTCTTTCCTAGACAATATCTATTATATCTCCATTAATTTACTATTTTCATTTTATTCTGTCCTCCAATCAACTATGCAAACCAAGGGAGTAATGAAATAAATAATTTTGTCACTTTACATAAAATTTCTCACCGATAAAATGCTGTCGTAAATCCCTATAGAACTGACAACACAGAACCCAAAATATATTTATATATTATATTCTTGCTGAATTTCTAGTTTTCCAAGTATACTTTAGGAAAAAAAATACTTTCCCTTCTCCTATACTCTTTCTTTAAACTTAGAAATAACTAAAAAATTCTTGACTGTTAAACCACTAAATCCTGGCTTGAAATCAAAACATATTTCCATCATTTTTATCAACTCCCCTTTCCCTGCTGATAATACAAACAGTACTTTGTGACAAAACCTTTAGACCCTTAAATACAGGCTATAAATTGAATTATATTCACAAGAATATCCATGTTTGTCTGCTGCAGCTGCCTTCTGAAAGGCTGCTGCATTTTCAGGTGCTTATGATTCTCATCTGAGCCACTGTAATTGAATCTGCAAAATACATTAACCTTTTTACAGACAAACTAAAACTTGCTTACAAAAAATTGTTACTGAAGAAGGAGCTGTCAGTTGCTTCCAAAGCAGAAAACATAACTAAGGCACTAAGCAAGTTTTGAAATGACCTTATCTGTTTCATATGGGAACAACCTACTGGAAACTGCACATCATCAGGGTTGCTGCTCCTAACTTCATGTTGATAGGAGACACTCATATCATCTCCTTAGAAATACCTAAGGAGATTTACAGATGTCATTTTTGACAATTTTTCCTTGTATATTATTTATGTATCATCTTCACACATTTACATACGTGGAACAAAGAAGAAAGAAAAGCATTTACCTTCCCAGCATTTCACCTTAGAAGGCAGGCCCTACTGACAAAACCCAGTCCCTGAGTAAAGAATATATTCATTAAGTGTCCCATTTCCTTCCACCAAATAGTAATTAACATCACTGTACTGGGGACAACTTTTATCTAACAGTGAGACAGTCCTTAGCGTTTAATAGATACATATATTTTGTAAATTCTGGAAACCTTTTGATAAATCTGTAGACATCTATGATTTGTAAAATGAAAATAAACAAACACCATTTTTCACAAGGGATCCATTCTCTGGGAACACTTGGAGAAATAGCTGTGTGCCTCATTGACAAAAGAAGGTTGATGGATTTTTTATTTATTTATAAAAAACACTGTCTACTATTGGTAAGAAAACTGTGAGTAAGAACAGATATACAGATTTCTGGTTTGCCCCATATATTATTTAGAAAAGCACTGACACTTGTTTTTCCTGATTTTTTTTGTGATCAAGAGGAAAAAAGCCTCAAATATTAAAGATTTTCTCACAGTCTAACAAGTGAGAAAAAGCAAAAAAGAACCCAGAACTTTAAATTTTTTGAGCATCCAAGATCGACAAGTGCTGCATTCTACATTTTGATTTTTACAGAATGAATTTCTAAATAGGCCATCATGCAGGCCATACTAACAGATTCCAACTGAGAACATCAATTTTAGGAGATTCATAATTTTGGGGGGAAGGAGGGGATGGACATTTGCTATGTACTTTGTCAGTCCTCTGCATGTGAGTACAGTTAGAAACTATATTTTCTGTGACATTTTTCAGTTGAAATAATACATGCAAGTGAGTGGCTTAATTGGGAAAGGTAATTGCATAGAATCCATAAGATGTCTGACACTTGTCCTCATCCCATTTTGGAAAAACTGTTAATGAGTGATACAGGGGTAAATATGCAGAGCAAGTCCCTCAGTCTGCAGCTACTATATTTATGTGCACATATACATAGCCTTGTGACTCCTCTGCAGGCAGCATGCCACTGACTTTTCCATCACGTCAAGCAAGTGATTTATGTGATCAGGTGAAGACATGTACATGATATTTTTTTTCAGCTCGTTTCCTCTCTCTGCCTGTACTTAAACTCAGAGATAAATTTAAGTTTCTGCTACCCAACCTGCATCTTGATGGAGAAAAATGTCTAATGTTTTGATATTGCAATTTAAGCACTCCTTAAATATGGTATTCCAGTGCCAATTTTGCACAGATGACATTGACTTGGATGAAGCTGTGCTGTTAAAAATGCTGTGCTGGTTAAATCCCTATCTGCTCCCTGTGAGAAGGGTGAGTGCACTGCTGTGGCATGCAAAACCAGAGTAGGGCTAATCAATGTGCCTGTAAAGAATGACAGAATGTTGGACAACAGGGAATTGCACAGTACATGTGGATCCATGTGTATCTGTGGTGTTGGCCAAGCCATTGAGAGTGCTCTGAAGCAGGAATCTGAGTAACAGGAATCATTTGCAAGGTAGGGCTTTGAAAATCTGAATCAGACAGACCAAGCTGAAGAACTGTTGTTTGAAAGTGTGACTGTTTTGTTCACTGTTGTGGCAGTCAAGCTGTCACCCAAATTGGAGCTCTTTCTGAACTATCTTTTCCAATGCTGAAAATGGATGACACTGCAAAAGTCCTCATCTTTCTCTAGAAGAATCTTTGCAGTGAATTGAAAAAGACATCTAAACTCTGAATTCAAGAGATGGAGACAAAATTTCATCCTGCTAATGACTGCCCTACAATTCAAAAGATTCAGTTTCAGTTCAGGGTTTTTTAATACCTGAACAGATCCTGTGGTTCTTGAGGAATTCTCTTACTGAAGAGTCCTTGGCTAAGCTAAAAACTTGCTTTGAACCTAGCATTAGTATCATTTCATAGTCCACTCCTCTGATCTGCAATGACTTCACCAGCTGGAAATGGACTGCATTGTCACACTAATCCAGCCCTGAAAGCAGAAGCACTGTAATGGAATAGCTCTCCATTATGCTGCCTTAGAGAGAGACTTCTCTTCCCTGAAGATATTCTTGCTACTAAGCAAGCATTAGACAAGGTTTGCTAATACTAGTAACCCCTCCTTTTGCTGCCTGGCTTCTGAAAAACGTCTCAAAGCTGTTAGAAATATGACAATTAACACTCTATTTAATAAACTGAAGAATTCTCTAGTTATAAGTCTATTTTGGTTTAAATCCTTATTAAATCCTAATAGCTAGTGGGAAGACCTATCGATGGAATTAATGCCAGGGCTGGAATTTGTAGAAGAATACAGTAGTGGATACTAGTGAATCACCAAGGAGATCTGTAATTTTGAAGGCGAATATTTCTTTTCTCCATCATCATCTTCTGTTACATTTGTCCAACAATCCAGAGCAAACCCACAAGAAATTATAAATCACTGCAAATTATTTCTAAGTCTATAAATCATTTATAGATATAAATCTAATAAAGGCTGTGCACAGGTGAATTTTAATAATGATTTATTTTTAATGACACAAAATACAAATTTTAATCTAGATATGTATTAGATAGGACCCAAAATTCTTCTGCTCCTCACCCATGGCCAATATCTACTAATGGACACAGCAAACAACACAAACATGCTCAGGAATTAGGCATCTTGCAGTTCATTCCATCTTCTGTTTGACTGCATCAGGCAGAAGAATGGGATCATGTCTCAAATTGAAGTTAATCTCTTGTGGCCTCTCAACTTCAAGATACACTCCTTGAAACCAGAGTTTCTCTTTAAACCTGTTTAAAAAAGGTCAGTTTATATTACCCATATTTTTAATGGTGGCATAGACAATTCTTCATAGTCTTGAGAAAAGATTAGAGGTCAAATAAACAGTGATTAAAGAGAGAACATAAAATATTCTAAATCTCATCTTACTTACCATAATACACTTTAGCTATATATAACAGAAAATAAGAGAAAAAAATTAGGATAATTCTGACCTTTCTGTACAGCCTACATGTTTTAGTCATACTGAATTCTCTCTGTGCCTTAAGTAAAATTATTATGATCTTTCATGTAACTTTTTTACTGAGGAATATCTGCCATATCTCAACAATATGGAAAAAAAACCTGAACAAAATATGTAGGATCAGTGCTTTGTCAGCTGGACATGAAGGAAAGTGTGCAAGCAGCTCACATGGAAAACAACAAAGATTTTGAATCAACATATGCAACAATTTTCCTTTATGTTTACATGTTGCTCTACCTCTAGATAGATAAACCTCAGGAACTGAAAGACAAAACTGCTCTTTCTTTTTAATCAGAGCCTAAATTTGTGAGGCATGATTTCTTCTTGTGCTAAGTCACCACAGGACTAGTGACCTCATGTATCTCATTTATTTAATCTGAAATTGCACAGTGGGAAGTATTGCTATCTTTAGTCAATTAATGAACAATGACTGTTACTGTCTTATTAGGACTGCTACTTATTCTTCTGAATAAGACTTGCCTACTAGAAAAGTTTGTTATATATACTGTTATTGAAACTTTATGTTGCTCCATCAATTTGAACCTCTGGAATACTTTGTATCTTTGGCTCTTCAATCTTATATGAATATCTACATTAAGATGCTGAGATTTTAAAAAAATATTTCACTAAACATAAATATCTTGCACAGACTCATTTGTCTAATGTATTACAAGGTCTTTCGTCTCAAAGTTACACATCTTTTGATGAAGAATTAAGCGAAAAAGGCGACCACATATTGTGCACATAATGTACATTACCCCAAAATCATAGATTAGGAAGAGTGATGTGTGCTTCGTAAATTAAGATCCTTACAGTCATTGCAGCAATACAAGTGGTAGCATGGAGTAAGATGCAAGTTACCTCACTGGAATATGTTCAGCCTCTCTCCTTTCATCTCTCTCAAGTGGTGTGTCCTGGGCTTGTACCAGCTCACTGGTGGTGACACTCAGTTCTTCTGAAAAGTATCCCTCTTCCCATTCTGGCTTAGCCTGAGTTATACTCAAAGTTCTGGGGGGTTTATTTTTCCCTGAAAAATAAAACAGTACATTAGTGGAAACAAGTTGCTCGTGTAATATGGCAAAAAGGTGCCAAGTAGCTTGCAGCTGGCAGGAGGAATCACCTATCACTGTTACAAAAGCAGAACAGTGTGCCTGTCCCATTTCATTGCTGGCAACACAGATGTACTTCCCAGTATCAGCAGGGACTACATTTCTTTTTAAAAGGTAATAGGTATCTCCTAATTTCTCAATCTGTAAAACAAGAGAATGCACATAGGAGATAATTAGTAGTGTAAAGCAAGATAAATTACCTTTCTCCCAAGAAAAAATTCAAGAACATTAGAACATACACTGATATCTCCAGATACCACTTGAATATTGTCTTTTGTCCAGCAGACATGTGGCTTGGGCTTTCCATGTATAGTGCAATGCAGGATTAAATCTTCTCCTTCTTGTAGAGTTCTATGTCCAAACTTTTGTATGAAGTTTGGTTGTTTTCCTTGTACTGAAAAAAAAATAAAATCAATATTCATTGTGTTTTAAAAGACACAACTAAAGCAACTGAAGAAAAAGACCTGTTCTCATAAAGTTCATCGTATTGAAAGACAAAGAAAGCTTTTACTGATGCTTGGACCTCAGGATAACTTGTTTGCAGGACAGTTAGTTGGCATATATCATTTATCTAATATAAAGTTTGTTTAAAACCATGGATATTAAGCACCCAAGAATTTCATGCATCAGCATAATGATTTTAGTTCCATGGAAATTCTAAAGAACCATGTTGTTTGGTAAGGTATTAGGCAAGTCTATGTGAATTATTGTTTCAGTGAAGGCGGAAGAGTAAATATTCCACACAAATTTAAAGTGACAAAGCCACGAGAGCAAATTTTGTCATTTAGTGCATTGTTGTGCATCATGCTTTCTTCACTTTCCCCCCCCCCAGTTATTTTAGTAAGAAAAAGACAGGTTTTGAAAAGATAAAAGAAAATTGATCTATATCTGCAACAAAAATGAAGGACGGAATGAGGCCTCTCTGCCACTTCAACCACATCATTATTTTGGCCATCATTAATACTGAAACCATGTACTACCACATCATCCAGTACAGATTTGGTTCAGATGAAGGACGGGCAAGTAATTGCTTTTCTATTGTAAACACCCAAAGCACATGAGATTGATTTTGTGCTAGCTTCACACCAACTGTGGAAGGACAGATGACACCTGAGCCACTACAAGGACTGATCAATACAATTTAACTCATCAAAATTGAAGAAATTTTAATCATCAGTATCCGTTTGTACTGGATAAAAGCATTGCTTTCTCTGACTTGTATCTTAATGAGTTTTAAAACTGGATTTACTGAATCACTGCACTACTACCTGAGGTTCCACTCATTCCACCTACAGAGCTACAGTACAAAAGAGAAGACCACATCAGAATTCAGAATTTCAAGTATTCTTGTCACAGGGAATACAAAGCAGAAGATGTTAACACGGAGAAAAACGCACAAAGACATACACTACAACAGAAATAAGCCTTTTGCATCCTTATTACACAAAGAATGTGTCCTTCTTCCTCTTTAATATAAATTGTACCATGCTTCCATAATATTTAACAAAAGTTATCACTGGCCTTCTCAGAAACAGAAAGTTACTAAAATGTGTGTTAAATGACAGAGTTTAACTGCCATGCCATCATTACTTCACTGTTTAAGGATGAAAATCTTTTCTTTATGCTATTATGAAACAAAACCCAGCTTATCTCACACCGGTGCCCATCAACTTCTGAACACAATTATATTGAGACAAAGGCTATTTTTCCCAGATGTTGGTGTGCTGGCATCATGAGGCAGACATTTTGACCCCTGTATTAATAAATTCACTTCTTAGGTGAGCTCTGCGTTGCAATAAGCTTCCAAGCTTAGCTGCTTTTCTACTCTTCATATGCTGTGGGACTGAGGCCACAATGGAAAACAGAAGAATATAAGTTTTACTCTCCCATACTTGTGCTAACCTTGTGTGACCTCTGCATTAGCCAGCCAGAGCAGCTCAAACAACCCAGTTCTTAGCTGTTGAAAGTTAGCATGTGCAAGCTGCCAGCCCCATTGCACTGCATGCACCTGAAGCCCAGAAATTTGAGCTCTCCAGTTCACTTCAAGCAAGAGAACCAAGTTTACAGCCCTGCCTACTCTTCGCAGGCAGTTAGCAATAGGTCACAAAAAGAACATGATTAACCTGTATTCCAGTGGAAAACATTAAGTGGGCTTCAGCCACTACTTGTGATGATTTTGGCTGGATTCCATTACTTGTGCAGTTTGGATTACCTTGTGAAGTCATGCATCTCATACCAGAACAGATTTTACCGTTAAAAAAAAAAAAAAGGAAAAGAAAAATCAGAGTGGAATGGTGATAGTGATGATGATCAGACCTCATCTTGACTTTGAATCGGTAAGGCAGCAAAACATAAAAACTAAAATGACCAGTTTCCAGAGAGCAAAGGCAAAAATATGTGCAAATAAAACTATGAAGTGACAGTTCCTACAGCCCCCTCAGTCACAGGCTTGACCTCAACAGGCAACAAAGTCTGCCATAAAATATTTCATCTGACAGCAACCTTCAAAATAAAATGGATGATAATACTTCACCAATGGTTTTCCCATGATATCATAACAAAAACTCAGAAGACAACTTGTTAATTGCAAATAATTTCTTGGCTGGACATCCTATGAACCACAAAGGTTTGAAAGAAGAGATCCATTCCTCCATTGTGGGAAAAAATAATCAGGCAGTCAGTGGTTCTGAAATACCACTCTTATGGCTTCAGACAATAATTTAGTCAAGTATTAAATATCCCATGAGTTATTTGTAGGAACCAGTAAAGTTATGCTGCAAACTGGGGAATAAGCACAGAAAATTCATCAGCCTGGAGCAGTGCAAAAACTGCAGGAGGAAAGAACACCTGCAGCTGTCCATCTCACAGCTTTCACCCCTGCCTCAGATCTCTCACACACAGCTAGTACAGGTCAAGCCAAATTGGTTTTAACAGCCGTATTTTAAACTAAATTGCCTCACAATTATTCTTAATCTATTTACTCTAGGCATGTAATTTCCAATATCTGGTGTCTTGAAATGTGCTATTAGCAATTGTATGAACTTCCCCTGTCTTCTCTGTAAATTTAGGCCAGGCAGATTCCCCCTGTGCCACTTGGAGACTTTGGATTTGCTCAGCATTATTCTGCATTAACACTGTACTTCAGTTTTTAGAGATTTTGTCCCAGTCAAGCTCCTGACACAAACAGAAGGATTCCTTTACTAGGAATATTAAGCAGGTCTAATTACCCAATTGATCTGAAATATCCATAATCCAGAGCTCCAGTCTCCTCGGATACCAATTGGAACCTCTTTAAAGTCTTGGCAGCAATTTTTCAAGACACAGTTCCTCTGGACCACAGAAGATAACACACCACAAAAATTATTCTTTTGCACTAGAAAAGTCTCCAGAGAAAGATGCAGAAGTAGGCATACCTTACCAGTCATTTGAGAGGAAGTCACCATCTCCATTGCAGCTCCAGCCACTCTGCTCCAATCTGGGCAATGACTCATCCTCCCTCTGCCTACTGACTCAAACCTGCAACCTCAGACAGGCTGCTTCCCTTGAAAAATGAAAATTATTAATCCCTTTCCCCCTCCAAATTTAGGTACCTTCCCTAAGGTACCCCTTCCCACCACTCCACTCTTGTAGTCACGCAGTATCTTTCACCATTTTCTTAATGGGTGAATGGATATGGGGAAGGAGGAAGGGAGTGTAGGTTGGTTATTATGCCTTATGTCTTTCTTGTAAGGATGGTGGGACTGAGGGTCAAATCTTCCCTCTAAGGGAGCCATCGGGAAAATGGAAACATTTTGGGATCTTGAGTAATTATAGGCTCAAAACTGTGACTGTGATGAGGGGAAATTAACATTGTAAACCAAGAAAACCAGAACAATACAAAACACCTATATGTAATCCCTGCTCTCCAGTAAGGCTAAAAGAAGGAGGAAGTAAAGCATGCATATTATAAACTATTAAAAAAATACTGAGACGGGGAAGCATTATATTAACAATATTGCTGCAACAGAATGAATGTTTTTTTCCTTCCAAGGATTATTAGTGCATCATGAGACTTAGATCACTGTCACTCCCTTTTTCTCTTTTATTTTTTTAGATTATCTAAACAGAAAACAGCAGGAATTTTACAGCAAATTGTTTTTGAATATTCATTTGACTCCTTAAATAAAGCGTATTTAAACCCAGACTGCCAGCACAGCAGTAATCAGTGTTGATTATGTCTTTGTTTACAAAGCAAAACATTAAAACCAGGAGACTTTCAGTTTCCTGCTGTGCATCCAGTATCTCTAATCACTCTTTGTGAAATCTTATTTCTTGCAGCAATTAAAATTGTGGCTGATATCCACACACCCATTAAAAACTGTGCATTTAAAACTATTCCTGGTTGAAAGTAGATGCAATACCACATTCACAAAATCAACTTTTGTTTATGTAAAATTCATAGAAATGTTCAGATTCTCAGAGGTAAGTTTTAACAAACAAACGAACAAAGGTATAAATACTTCTACAATGGTTTATTAAGATCTACGTTACCTTTATTGTGAAATGGAAAATACACTGTAGGAAAGCAGGCGCAATTGATACCTGAGAAAATTCTTATGAATCTACATTTTTGAGAGGTGACTGAGCTTAGAAAGTGGTTCATTAAGGGTAATACCAAGTTGGTTAGAACTTACTTTGTTCCCCCATCTGCTCACCACTTCTTCCTCCTGCTCCCTCTCATATTGCTGTGAGGTTATTTCATCCTGAGAACTTCTCCTTTTTCAAGGTTACAAGAATTTTTAAAAAGTTGCAGTCACTGGCCCAAAATATCTGACCCTCAGTAATGGAAATATATATTCTTTTCACATCATGCGACACAATAAAAGGTTTACTTCATTCCAGCAAATTATGCAAGAGAGGGTAAATATTTCCTTTCTAAAAATTTTACACAGCAATGCAATTGTAACATGAAAGCTGGTAATCAAAATATGCAGGAAAAATCATGTAACTGTTTGTCAACACTTTTTACTATAAGAATACAACAAATACTGAGGCTAAAGAATGAAATTATATTTGAGGATTTATAAATTGATTCTTCCGCTGGCACAGTTTCATCATTGTTACAAAATATTTAAATAAATTAGAACTATAATTAAAAAAAAATTGTGGCTGTCCATGTCAAGAAGAAAATGCAAACTCTACAGGAACAAAATACTGGTTTGGATTTACTGTTTTGAAGTTAAAGGATAATTCTGTTTGGCTGATTTTTTTTTTTTTTAATTTGAATACACTTTTGAATATTTCCCCAATTTGGTTGATTCTGTTTGAAACCAGTGTGTTAAAAATTTTAAACATGTGGAAATGCTCACTTCACAAATTATTAACTCTCTTGTCTTATTCTAAAAAATTTGGAGGCTCATTAGAAATATTTGTATCTTCAATTTTATATGAAGGCAGAGAAAGTATCATGGGCAGCTAAGCAGACTGGTATGTTGGAATGTTAAATTTTGTAAACAATTGTTCTATTGTGTGCTCGATGCCACTCACACAAATCCTGATGGCTCTCAGTCAATTCTGTAATGCAATCACAACTCTGTTGGAACTACTGCAGCTTTACTTTGTGGAGACTATTTGCTGGGCTGAGACAGATTTAAATCTGATCTATTTTAATTCCATCATGAGTGGCACGATACCTTTACTAAGCTTTGTCCTAAAAATAATTTTTTTGGTAAGCATACAACAAAACCTGTGGCTGGAAAAAATACATTCTATGTTTAAAAAAAATTCCAACACCCTCCAAACCTTCTCACCACATATCTCAAGAAAAGACATATCGTGAAATATACATTGATCTGAGCACTATACCTAGGTCTATATTGACATTCAAATCCTACAACCATTGAAACTGTTTCCAACGCTTTGCAATGCCTACATTTTCAGAAAACAAACTCATCCTCAGATTCTAGAAAAATCTTCATAAGTTTTTATCTCAACATCACAGTGAGAAAGTAAAATAAGCACATAATACTGGCAATGAAGAAACAAGCAATATATCCATTTTGCCATAAAAGGGGTTTGGTACATAATGTGAAAATGCAGTGTAAGAAAATAAATTTAACATGTGATTATTAAGTCCAGTGCAGTCAATATTGTACTTATTTTGTGAATAGCCAGTACATTAGTGATATGCTAATATAGATGACACACAGCGTTATCCAGTCTAATCTTGCAATAGGTGGCCTGTTACCTTTCACGTGAAGAATGGCACTTGATGAGATAGTGCCGTTCAAGTTTTTAGCCCGAACAACATAGAGGCCAGCATCTTTATCACACACCTTCTGAATGAACAAAACATGCTTTGTCTCCTTTTGTAAGAGCTTTAAGTGCTCATCTGCAGTCAGTTTCTGGCCCTTCTTGTACCTGAAGCAGAGAGTCAGTTTTCAAGTCAGTCATATCACTGTACGCCACACAGAACTTTGCAAATTCAGACAATCTTGGTAACTCTAACAGCAAGAGATAGAGAGCACTGCTGTGCTCTCATTCCTCAGATTTAATCTGTTGGTATGTATGAACAGTTAAAAAATGCAAATTACTGGATAATATATTCTTTACAGTAGAAAATGTGGTTCTGAAAATGGTTTTCAATGGACAAGTCACAACTATCTTACTGCAGTATTAGAGGCAACATGACAGCCTGGGCCTTGGTTTTGCACTGAAATACTTTTGCTAATAAGGTCTTGAGTCAATCCACATGCAATTCACAAACAGGCTCTAAAGACTCAACAAACAAACTTTCTAAACTTTTATCTTCAGTATAAAAGACAGTCAAAAGCCTTCCTCCATCTCAGCCCACTTAACATTTACTTAGCTCATGTCATCAAAGAGGATAGAACAATGCCCCAGGAGTTACTTCAGGGAGCTGGTGACATATTCTAACACTTGAGGATCTCTCACTGTGTATTGGTATTGACTCCTGATTTAAAAATGGAAATTAGAGAAAATTATGGCTCTCCTTGCCTCATGATGTTTCAGCACAGGCTACATTTAACCTAACAAAAATATATATTTTTCCACATGTATATTCAAAACACATGTTATTGATGAATTTTTAATTAAAATTCCCATTTTTTTGGTTTTGTGAATTTCTAATTTGCAAAATTATTCCAGTTGAATGTTATCTTTTTGAAAGACAATATATCAACAGTGTGTTATCTTTTCAAGCTAAATTAATGCTTTCTTACAATAAAATGAGCATCTTGTTTCACCAATAATACTCCTCAATCTGTACAGTACTGGTATTTAAAACAAGGTAACTTTATTGATACCAACAAAGGATAGCACCAAGGTTGCATTGTCCAGTATTTTTCTCAGTGCCACTGAAAAAAATTCAGTTTAACAAAAACTTATGGTTTAATTCTTTAAATGTGTAATAATAATATTAACATCAATTTTTCCAGTAAGATGCACATTTAATTTTAATACAGTAAAAGAAAGGCCTCCATTGTGAAAGACTAATGGAATAAGTGGAGAAAAGATAAATGAGGTAAAATTGGAGGAATACACACCACAACATATAGAACTACAATGAAAATCTTGAAATCCTGCCTCTCTTTCAGTCCCTATTCCTTTTGGCAGGGACTTTTTAGAGTTTAGATCTTCATATTACATCATCTGTATTTCTCACAAATCCAGTATAAAGTAATCAAAACAGACACATAGCAATTAAGACAGAGATAGACCATGCACACCAATATATGATATCAAACTGATTCTGTTAATGTAGGTATTTAGGTAGAGTTTTTTAACCTATATCCTGTCTTGGTTTTGATAACTGATTTTCGCATATGTGTAAACGTGTCTCTATATATATGTAGTGACTATATAAATATTTCAGTGTGCATGCACATCTATGTGTCTGTCCACAGGTAGTGCCCAGAGCCTGGGAAAATGCAGGTGAATTTATTCATGGTAAATCTGAAGTGTGCAATTATTTTAAGAAGGCACTGAACAAGTAGAATGCCATATTCCAGAATATGAAAACTATATGCTTTTGCTTAAAAAACATTGGGCATGTTGGCAGTAGTTTGATACTGTCATTCATGAAATTTGGTACAGAGAGATTATTTCCATTTGGTTAATTGTCAAAAACAATTTTGAAGGTGGAAATCATGCAGAGGTGTGGAATAGAAAGGAGACAAGCCCTTTATTCTAGTCTGTAGATTAATTGATTTGGTTGTAAGAGGCTCATGGTGGCTCCCTACTAGGTATAGTTACTACTTCTCATCACAAGCTACCCACCATGTCAGTGTAGGCTCTGGGAATCCTGTTACTTCTACTTCCAAAGTTACCGGAGAACCTTCCATGACGGTTTTGTTAGACAGAAGCTGGGAGAAGTTAGGCGCCTGTCCAGTTAGGCTGGCCATGCTGTTCTTTTCTGAAGAACTTTTAATCTCTTCTCGGGTAACCATCTGCCTCTGACAGCTTCTGGTGGTGTCTGATTGAAACACGAAACCTGAGAATGCATCAGGCAAAGCATGCAGCCTGTCCTGGGGTTTAGTACAGTTATTCAGGGCATGCAATTGTTCTTGTGTTTCTGCCATGCTTTTATGAAGTTCAAGGTGTTGCAAATGTGTTTTGCACACTTCACTCATCATGCTATGTACTGGTTTGGCTTTTATAGGGCAGGAAGCAGTGCTAGTTTCGGATACTCCTTGTGAGCTGCAAGTCAAAGGAGATGCTTCTCTGACTTTTGGACCAGCATCTGTTAAAGAGATACAGAACTTTTCAAAGTGATCCGACTGGCTTTCCGTTCTATTATTCGCAGCACCAGCAAAAGCAGAATTTGTTAAGAGGTCAGATGCTTCCATCAGTTTTATTGTACTAGTGGTTTTCTGCATTTGCAAGCTGTAGGAACTGACATGCAGACTATGAGAACTACAGCAGCACTGCTCGTCTAGCTCAGTTTCAGAATGTAAGAGGTTGGACTCTGGTGTCTCAGAAAGCGGTGGCAAAGAGATATCATCAGGTGATATACACTCATATTCATCTCCGGAGGGTGTTTCTTCTGCCAGGAATTCAGTCTGTAAACTATCCTCTTTGGCCGAAGATGACAGCTCTGTATCCTGTGAAACAAGATCCTCACCAGCTGGACAGATAACTGAAATATCAGCCAATCTATTCCTCTCCTCAAATTAGGAGGGGAAAGAAGAGAAAGAAGAAAAAGAAAAACAAAGAAAGAGTTATCATACATCCCTTGTCATGCAGAATCTAGCAACAATGTCTCTTCTAATTAAACTTGATGCATTCTGAGAAGCAGAAAGAAATGGGGGAAAAGGTAATTTGTCAGAAAATGTTGCAGCAGCTTACTAGAATTTCAAACTTTTCCAATAGATTCTAGAAGATATTATTATACCTATGTATAAGCATTTATTATAACAGTAAAAATGAAACAAAAGTTTCATTTCTATAAACAAAGGGCAATCTGTGCATTTCCTGTAGGTTCTGTTTATACGAGCATTTGCAACGGGAAGAAGGAGGAGGAGGAGGAGGTGGCCTAATTACATCTAAATGGGAAACAGTTACACAGCAATAAAAATATATTAAGAACCAAGTTGCTGGACTTGTTTCTTTGAGAAAAAGAGTTGTCAGTCATGCTCAAGGACTGAATAATCAAACCAACATTTCTACAACATTTTCCAAGCATTTAATATTTCCTCAATTTTTAAAATTTTGCCAGCTGTCCCAAGATCCTGAGAAAAACTTTTAAAAAAGCAATGTTAAAATTATTTTTATATTAACTTGGATCCAGGAAAAAAAAAAAATCCCTTTCATCATGTTCCAAAGAGAACTGGGTGAGGCATAAGTGCATTAATTTTAATCACAACACACCAAAGACATTACCTGATTTGTTAATTACTTCTCTGCCTCTTGATTTTTATATGAATGTAATCTCATATTCAGATTGATTTCATTTGTGCAAAGGCTCTCAGCAAAGGTGCTCATAATGTTTTCTGAAGCTACTCTCTCATTGCTGAATTCTATACAAAAACATGTAATCTACTAAGCAATGTTTCTATGACCTGTAAACTGCCCACTCAAATAAATTGGGTGAGACGCTGAATGTCATTGCTTTCCAAAATAGGTCTCTTTGGCAGTATGCAGTACAAAAGCATGGTGGTATGTTTGTTTTGGTTTTCATTTTGCTCTACTGCTCTAAATACAACCTAACAATTAGTGCACAAAATTAAAAAAAATAAATAGATATATCTAAGTAATAGAACCTAATATGCGTCCTGGTCCTTTAGATATGTTAGTTTCCTATAGATGCTTTTCCAAGTTATTACATTTGTTATTTCAAAGCAAAGTGATTCATGCTAGATCAATGAAAAAATGACTGGAAGAAGGTTGGGATTTTACTGTGTCTATTTTACTAAACAATTCAGTTCAGTTGTGAGATGAAGTTCAAGTAAAAATGTTTCCCACAAGCATCCTCTGATGAACTCTGACCCCTGAAGAGATGGAAAATGACCCTGGGGAAAATGCTGTGGAACAGAATGACAGGGGAGCTGTGAATGAGCAAGCTGCCAGATAGGCTTTGGCAGCAGGGGATCTAAAAAGCAGGAGGATCAATGTGCCATAAGAAGGTCTAGAGCACTTTTAAGGAGGTTGCATTTGAAGGAAATTAATACTGCAAAAGTAGCTTGCAGAAGCACAGACCAAGTTAGAGATTGCTGGCCCCTGATACAAAGCCCTAGTGAGAAGAACCTGCTACTTCTTTAATGAAGTATGGAGTGATGAAAAGGGTAGAGGCATCAGAGCTGCCACCATTCTCATTTGGTATTTGCTGTTTCGCATACCCTTGACTTCTCTCCTTGGCAGCTGAGACTCTGATGAGGACTGCCAAAGCTGTGGCTTAGCAAAAGACAGCTATGGACATCTGCTGAGGTGATCCTCCTGAGGGACTCTCTTTGGAACAGTCACACAATTTGGAGCGAAATCTGGGCTCCAAGTCAATGCTGAAACTCCCACTGACTTGGAATGGAGGTAAGAAAATTAATTAGGTTTCATTTTGTCTCATCAGCAGATTACAGGACGTTTTGTGTTGAACTGAAGGGAGTGGTATTATTAGTTGAATTTCCACAAAACAACACAGGTTAATATCTTGTAGTATTTGTCTGTGTCATCAGTTTGCAAAATGGAATTTTTAGATCTCTAAAACAGTTACCAATATATCCTACCTTTCTGAGGACTTAAATATATTACCAGCCACTTCAATTTACCAGACTATTTTACATAGAAAATTATTTAAATTTAAGCCCAGGATCCCAAGCCTTCAAAATATTCTTTAAACTAAAGTAATTAATCTCATAAAATATAGGTCTGGCTTTGCTTTGCCAATATTTTTAAGATTTCATTTATTCATTAATGATTTGGAGACTTTCATATTCTTCTATTGTATATCTATGAATAAAACATGTTTGTCTATTTGGATTTTTATCACTCTAAATGCATATTCAGTCTTCCCTTATCTAATCTCCTTTTGTGCATTGTTATCAGCATGCATGCAATCCCTATTTTGTATTATTTATGATCTCTGATGCAGAGGATTTTGGCAACTGAAATGGAACTTAAGCATTTTGAGGTGAACTTAAGACAATTATTCGATGGTGAGTTCTGCTATTTCTTCTACAGTGTCATACCAACATGACAGCAAATTATCTTTGACATGATGTCCTACTGAACTGCTCACAGCCGTAGTTGTATTCCATCATTGTTATTTTGTTTCCTGTTATTCACACTGTTGTTAAACTGAATCAATATGCTTGTTTTTTCAGGTTTTTGATAATACTGTAAATGAGAATATAATCGAAGTTTACCAATCTATAACAACAGTCCTCACTTTTGAGGCACAGCATATTAAAGAGTGGAATTCCCTTGAGAGTACACAATGATGCCCATCAATCTGATTAAAAGTAAATTAGTATGAACACCACATACCTGTTTAGTGCTTGTAGGAGACAGAGTATTGCTTCTCTTCTCAGAAATGCTTTCTGAATTTGCAAGGAATTCCCCTGATACCATCTGAAAGAAAAATATTTTAAAACCCCACTTTACCTAATTAAGACCTTAATGATTCAACAAATAATCATTATTTCCACCTCTATTTAGTTCAAGTTCTAAGCTACGAGGTTTCTCTCATAGAATATTACTAATAAATCAAATCCTTTCATAACTTGTATCTAGGTATCATAGGAGCTCCAGGGCTCTGTGAATACTAACAGCACTCTCCACTGTTATGTCCTATATTCCCTTAAATTTCACTTTTAAAGGAGAGAGCAGAATGTACCCTTTTTTCAAGGAAGAATGGTCACAAAGAGGACATCTACCATCTACTGTGGCAATATAACCAAAGGAAAACTGGTAAAAGGTTAAGAAAGGAATATTATTTTAGAAAAGAAAAGGAGATATACAGGCATGTAAAAAATACTAAAAAATAAAAATTCATTGGGAAGAATATGTGTATTCTTAGATAGAAGGAAAGGGGTAACTGAAAATAATTGAAAAGCAATTGGCCAAGACTACACTGGTAACACTCACCCAAATGGAGGCTTCAAAACTGAAAAGCAAGAAACTTTCTAGCAATACACAAAGCCTTTTAAGAAACAGAGTTCTAGTTAGAAAAAACTCCAAATAATCAAACTAACCTGATGCTTTTGCTCCACTTCTTCAACAGTCTCACATGCTTCTTGACCATTACTTTCTTCTATTTTAAGAGTAATCAGCTCTTCAGAAAACTCAGCTTTCTGCCATGTGCAGAGAAAATTAAGTTTATACACCATAGAAGGTAGTAATTGTTAGCTATATGCTGACTTATGCTCTGTACAACAGAGTAAAGACAAAGTGAAATCCTATCAAAAATCTGTCATCAGCACAGGTATAAATTGCTTATGGCCAAAATAATATGCAGCAAAAGCCCATTAATTCATTCTTGGACAATAAAAGACAGAGTCTTCATTATCTACCCCAATCTGTTGTCTTCCATAATTCCTCCTCAACTAATATATTATAATTAGCTACACCTAAAGCAGTTTATCAGAACATGAAGCCAAAAATGTTGTTGTTCTCTTTTATATTGATATAAAAGCAAGGCTTTTCTAACTCAAATTACTTTGGCTTTAACACAACTCCTTTCCAAGAGGGAGCCAAGGTAGGTTGTTTGGCATTTTGTAGATCTAGCAGTTCCCTATATTGCAATACCAAAAAAAGAAGAAATATGAAGAAAAAACCAAAACTATTTGCCTAGATATTTAAAGAAAAATTGACATTTTCACCTAAAGGTTTCTTGAAGGAGTAACAGGTCTGAAAGAAGGAAAGAAAAAGAAACGTAGAAGAAATATTAAGTGCCCAAACAAGTAGCACTTCATTGATTCATGACAATCATTACCTAAGATAATAGAAAAGTGAACAATTAAGAAGTATTTCATATTGCCATAGATGATTCTCAGTTAAAAGCACCGATTCAGACACTAAGCCTGACAAATCAATGCAGATGCAATACATTCTCCAGTTCAAGAAAAATACCTTTATCTCCTTCAATTCTCTCAGAGATCTGCACAACTCATCAACAGAATTCATTATTTCTTTGTACTTAAATACAATTTTTTCAACATACTTCTTTCCTTCTTCAATACCTACAAAGGCAAAACAGCATAAAAGTAGAGCAGAATGCTTCAATCAGACATGAAAAATCAGTGCACTTTGTAACCCCAACATACTACAATTACATTTTTCCATGTTTTTCTTTGCTGGAGGAATTCTGTGATTCATAGCAATGTGCTTTCCTACCTCTTACTGGCTTACTTGAAATGAATCCTCACAGTTTCTGCAAGTCTACTCTCTGGTTAGTAATACTACTTTAAAAGATGCTGACCTCAAAGTGTCTCCTACACTAGTTGCCATATTATGCAAGTAGGAGGCACTTAGATCCCTGTTATAAGAAGTACAAAACAAAGGCAGGATGGATGAGCTTTCTCCCATGTAATGACTTAAAGAACACCAAGCAACTTCTTTCTCCTGGAGCTCTTAATCCTGGAGTGAAAAAAATCAGTTCTGAAAAATCCATTCTATCATCTCCTTTCCTGCAGATAGGAATGTTTAAAATACTGAGAAGGCTTAAAAAAAATTTTTAGAAGTCAGAGAAGAAAAAAGAAGTGATCTGTGCGCCCTAAATTTAAAAGCCCAGTTTGACTCTAGAAGTTTTTTCAGCTTTACTACCTGAATTGACAGGCTACACAAAATCCCTTCACATTTGGATGGCCACCTTATGTTTGGACAAGATAACTTTAATAAGTATATAAAAAATTACAAGAGGGGGAAAAAAGTAAAATATGAGGTTTTTTGACTTTTGTTTTTTTTGGTCAACAGTGTTCCAGATCAATATAATTTCAAATACAGTATCTAAATAGCAATCTACATTATATGCTAAAAAAAATTGGCAATCAAATCCTACCAGTTATTCACAGTATTAATGTAAAAAATTAATTCAGCACTGCGATATATCGTTATGCTATACTCTGACTTCAAAGGTTGTCTGTTATGAGAGAGCTTAAGCCATGAAGTCTTAACTCCAAGCTCATGTATATTACAAGGACATTTTGATTTCAAGGTCAACTCAGGCTGTATACACAAAAACTGAGTAAATACCAGACTTCTGAATACTTTCATATTTTTATTTTTTGTAAATATTTGTTCTGAAATCCTTCACCTCTTCCAATCAATATTTTAAAACAACATTTCTTTTTTAAAATTCATGGGGTTTTCTTCTTAAATGAACAAATCTAGGAATCTGCTTCCCAACTTCCTGTATTTTGTCCCCACAGTACATTACCAGGTATCTCCTCACCGTATAACCGTGTAGCAAGGTCCATAATCTGCTGAAGTTTTCCTTCTTGTTCAGGCACTGTAGGTTCAATAAACTTATTGAATTGCTTGTAGAGAGTCTCAATTGCTTCTCTTGTTTTGCATTCTGCAGAATAGTTGCCAACTCTAATCACTGTTGCACTCACATCTTCAAACCAAAATTGACACTGAGTGATAAAAAAGTCTGCATTATAATGAATTACTATCAGCAGCTCAAGCTCTTGTAGAATAGACTGGATTATTCTTAGACTTTCCATAACCAATGGCATACAGTGTCTTAAATATTTTGACTAATTTAACTGGAAAAACATTTGTTCACTACTAATGGTGCCTCAAGTATTAATAGCTGTTAAATTTTCATTAAACACTAGGCCCATGCTCATCTTACAAGCATGGTAAGGTTATTATTTAATGGTTCTGCAAAGACATGTTTTATTTCTGAGTTCTTTCTACCTTGTAGTTCAGTTGACTGATTTCAAAAATTTCATATTATGGCCTGTAATAGCTGTGTAAGGGCAGAAGGGTTCTATAAATTTAACATACTGTCAAACAGTTTTTGGTCTCAGCAATCACTAAAGTTGCCAGGAATCTTTCTACTGACAAGAATGGGCTTTAGAACTTACCCATAATAAATATCTTTGGTTAACAATGCTCAGAACAGGACAGAATCTGGGTTCACTCAAAATCATCAGTATTGCATCATTACAAAAAGTAGCTAATAATCACCATTTCTAGCCACTGCTGAAATCAGCATTTAAGACTGTGCCTATTTGCTGAAAGAAAAGTTATGAGTACAAGGTGATACTTTACACTGAGTAAAAAAAAAAAAAATTATATGACTGAATTACTAGGAAAGTCATCTGGAGGTGGAGACCCCAGCTGCATGAATATGGTCACCTGCACATTTATTTCCCCCTTCCACCACAAAATTTAGAAAGAAACAATAATAAAAAAAAAAAATTACCAATTTGCTACTTTCAGAAGGTACAGATTAACCTTGAGGCAGTTAAAGCACTTTTATCTCTCCCTGTCCTGGATCTTTATTACAGCCACAGTGGGGATCTCAGGTTTACTAGTACCTCTTTCATCATCTGCTGCAGATGCTCCGTGAGATCCAGATTTTGCTTGTAATCTTCCACAACCACGTTAAAATCATTCAGCTGTTTTTGTAAGTCACTGATTGAACCCAAGAGAACTCTAACTTTAGCATTAGGTTCATTTGCAAAAGGGTCAATTACTTTCTTCTCCAAATTATCCATCTTCTTTTTAAGAATCTGTTTAAAAGACATAGCAATGGTAAATACAGCAACAAAACGCTTCTAGTTTTAGAAATTAAATATAAAAAAGCAGGGGAAAATCCTACAAACACATTAATTGCCCTATGTTTTAAAAATTACAATTTGCTCTTTCAAAACTGTTGGGCCACTGCAGTGCTGATTAAAATTGATATAAATTATGTTTATAGAAGGTATAATTGATCTACTTTTTTCAGCTTAAAAATAAACAAATACCTGTAGTAATAAAACAGTCATGCATGACTTGCAGCTATAAAGGAAGGGTTTCTGGTGAATGCAAAACATGGGTGAGGCTAGCAGGGTTCCAAAGGTGCAAATGAGCATGATCAATTCCAGCCAATGAACACAGCCAGAGGTTCTGAAGAAAAAGGTTCATCTTACATGAAGAAATGAGAAAGACAGGGAAGTAGCTTGATGCAAGAGATAATTATTTTAGGGTTTTTTTTAAGAAGGACTAGGTCACACATATTGTGAAGTAATAGAGGCAAGAAGAATAAAAGATTGAAAAGAAAAATAATGGAGGATAAAATGAGTGAAGTCAGGAATTGAGTTGAGATTATCTTACTGAAGTAAGTGGAAGAATAACAGGAATAGAACAATGAAAAATGTCTCAATGACAGACAGGAAAGATATAATGCTGAGTGAGAGGGAAGTGCACAATAATTTTTTTGATGTGTCAATCTCCTGTGATGTGCTTGGCATTGGCTGAGTAATTCAACTATTGAAGTTTCTGCAAAGCCTTGAATTTCTACTACCTGTATTTTCTCTGCATATGTATCAACTTGCTGAATCTGTATTTTAAGTACTTTCATATTTCGAGCTTTTTCTGTTTTCTTCATGTAGTTAAACTTCAAATTGTTGAACTTCTTTTTGAGATCCTTAAATGATTCTCTGAGCTGCAACAGAGTAAGCATATCTGTTAGTAAAAAATGAAATCAGCACACATCGATTTAGGATTTTTGAAGAGCTGTTTAATGGACAATTTGAATGCTGAAAATTTAATACTGAAATTAATAATACTATGCCATCTCATAAAGCATCCTTAGTTCCTCAAAATTTCTTTACAGTAATGGAAACTTGTAATCTTGCTAAATCAACATTTTTGCATTCCCAATGCAGAGTACTGTTTCCAGAATGACTGGAGGGCTAAAAAAGGGTTGCGACAAAGAATGAGATCATTGCTCAATCTATGAAAAAGTCCTGTCCAGGAGCTTCCACTGATTTTAACTAGAGGCAGATGCCCTTCACATACTTCAGCCCATTCAGTAGAAATGGTAGCCACGTAAATGTATGCCCATAATTAATTTCCAAAAAACCTAGTTTTACTGGGCTTGGGCAAGTGGATTTCTTTTTATTCATAGTACCTTTCTCCTACAATTCATTTACTTTATGTCAGGTTGGTTTTTTGTTGGTGTATCATCCCATTTCCCATTCCTTTTTCAAAACTCCTGCTTCTGAAGTTACACATGGGCTTAATTTTATACACTGTGCTAGTCCAAAAAAACCCAAAAACAAAACCAAAAACCCATGTTATTTTTTCATTTAGTTTTATATAAATAAGCATATCAAAACCACTCAGATAAATTACTGTTAAAGGGTTATGAAATTTTCATCCATAGTTTTCTTTATATTTTTTCTCTGAAAGCTATGCAACCTCCAATTTTATTTACAACTCTAAAAAATCCTTTCAGGTATTACCAATACTTTTTAATTTCTTTAAGCAAGAAATGCAAGAATCAGACAAGTAAAAAACCCACTTGAAATCAGCACTATTTTAACTACCTTGCAACTCCATGATCACATTTTCAAGTTATTTTTAATTAATTAAAAAAATTTGAAATGGATAAATAAAAAAATGACCAAAATATTGATTTTAAGAATTTCAGACCCTTTAGGTTAATAATATTTTGCTTTTAGGATAATGTACAATAAATTATGTGAAGTTATATTTATTTAAAGACACCAATGTAAAGAAATGCAGAAGTTCTAATGCTTTAGGATCTGTTACTCCAGACACACAAATGAAAAAAGCTTAATTAGTGTTAACAAATTCAGGTCACATCCACAATTTGATATCTAAATATGCATTTGAGGCTTTTTTAATATTAAAAGGTCCTACAGATTTTGCTCTGCCCCCCTCCTCCTTTCTGCCAAGGAATCCAGGGAGTAATGAAGGTTTATTTTGCAGCTCCTGTTATTGGAACAGCTCACAATCAATCATTATTATTATTATTACATACTAATGTTAATCCATCAAGGGATATATTTTTCATTTTCATTTCATCTAGTGGGATGTTGCCACATTATTTCAGCAGTGAATAAACAGATGGTGCTCACTCAGTGTAATGGAAAGGAAGGGAATCCTATCACTGGCCCTGTGATCTCCAATTAGTTTAAGCTCTTTATCCCACCCAAGTACACAGAATAATACAGTCTACCTAAAAGCCCTCTGTTAATATAATCACTTCTGTAAAACAATATTTTTTTTATTCAGAACACAAGAGCCTTATTTGCTTGCTTCAATTTTGTGGGAAAGAAAAGATGAACAGGAGTTTATTTTAGTTTATCTCACTGGCTTGGGTACACACGGACTAGTAGTGATAATTTATAAGGCCAGAGGCTCTCCTCACAGCAGTATGTGAAATCAGATCTCCTTGTTTCAGATATGATAGCTCATGTGTCAAAGGTCTGCAGCTGCTGTCATTCTTCTCTTTCAGCCTCAGTGGAAAAACCAGATTCAGCTCTGACTTGTCCATCAGACTGCATGTGCACATCTTCTGTTATCATCAGCAATTGTACCAAGGACAATGCACAGTTTCCAATTTTTAGAAACCTAAATATACCTCAGTTTAGCAAGATTAAATGAGAAATAATAAAGGAAAAATGCATCCAAATATGCTTCAGTGACATCAGCCCATTGCTTCAATGGAACTTTGTACCTTGTCTATTCTGTCACAGTCTTTAATCAGGCAGCTGCTCCTAACTATAGTTGCCCTGTCATGGGTGGAGAATGATAGTGGACGAGAGTCATAGACAAAACTTTTAGTAGCATCAATAATCGAAATACCCCATGAAAGCAGGTTGCTGAAAACAGATTTTCAAAGTTACAAGGATTAAGAAACAGTCAAACACTATGTGGAAAGAAATAAAAGGTGTTGCTCATGTGATTAATGACTACTTTGCTCCTGGGACAACAACCAAAGTCAACTAAAGTTGAGAAGTGTGGCTACATATTGGTTCCCACTGACTTCTGTATAAAGATAGCTTATTATCATTTATGGGTAAAATCTCTGTTTCCAGTCATATCTTTCCATAAGTGTATAAATAATGACATGGTAAAGAAGAGATGAGATGAGATGAGATGACTGGGAAGAGCTGTGAACCTGCTTGAGGATCTGTTGCTCTTCTGTTGCAAGTTTTATGCAGACATGCATAAATGCTATTTTTAAAGTCACCACCCAAGGAAAAGGCTTCCCCATTGCAAAAGCTATTGCATGTAATGAACTGTGTCACTGCTAACCCCATGAACAGGTCCAGGTTGCTCCATGCAGTGGGTCAGTGTACCTGGGGCTGAGCTCACCAGTGACTGCAGTGTAACTCAGCTGCAGCTCTTCAGAGCCTGCTGCCCAAACTAACTCACAGAGCAAGAACCCCAAACTGGCAAATACAGATCTCAAGATGATATGAGCTTTCCTTATACTTTTCAAAGATGTAGAGGACATCAATACTTATTTTTGCCTTTTCAAATTCTCTTTAAATTAGAGAAGGCACGGAAAACACATGCATTTTACTCTTCACTCCTCCAAGACTGCTTCAAAACTCTTGCTATAGATTCTTGGCTATAAATCTCAGGATTTGTTTCCTTGTTTCTTAAAGAAGCACCAATGTATTACAAACAGAGGGAACTAGCTATGTCCTGTAGGTATCTCTTCAAACACCACTGAGTCCTAAACACCAAAGCCCTATTTCACATGCTGTATTTACACACTTTAATTAATCACATCAAACAGAAATTAATGTAAGTATTTACAGCAGAATCCCAAATATTTTCAGTCAACTTAAAGTTTGCTCTGTAAACTGGTAAACCACTACTAAATTATCTGGTTGGCTGTTTACTGTGTGACAGCCACGAACAGCTGCTGCTTGCTGCTGGCACATGAAATATTTATTTGCTTGGACACAGTAGATAGCAAATAAATTGCTGGTTCAGACAAGTCTGCTACATACAAGCAATATTCAATTCCTCATGATAAAATTGACAGAATTTAAAATACTGAAGGAAGTACTCATAAATAATATTCTTGAAGTAGTCTGGTGTCTGGTTTCTTGATCCCTGAACAGAATTAGTTATAGATACTTAATGAAAAAAAAAAAAAAAAAGAAAGAAGAAAATGCCAGTATATTAAAGTTGATATAGGTACTTTGGCCAAATATTTGTTTAGGTAATATCTTCATCTTCTACGGGAATCTGTAATAGAAAAGGAATCTAAAGAAAAAGGTATCCACATGCCAAATTAGTATATTTCTGTTAGTTTATGTTCAAGATTTAATTAGGTTTGGGGATGACAGGTTTTAACTTAACCAATCAACATGGCTTTCCAACTGAAACTGAAAAACAAAATAAAAAACCTGAATAGTTAACACTGTAATTGTTATGTAATTATTTTACAGAGAGTATCCAATAACTATCAGATGACAAAAGATACATTTGGCTGTATAGGGCATGTGGTGAGTAACCCACTGCTTATGTGACCTTTTATGTTAAATTTGAAAGACATTAGATTGGCTTTTCCCTCTACTTCCTGCTTTACCTCCTAATCTAACAAGCAATAAAAATAGAAAAATAATTCTTCTTAGAAGGGAGTCATATTCTTTTGCTCTCATTATGTAATCCTAGAACTGAAGGATAGAAATGAGATTCATTTATTTAACAGTGTGTCTTTGAACATGGCCAGCCTTACATACAGGCTTCTTTTATTCAGCCAGATTGAGAGGTTTTTCAGCAAAAACCTAGAACATTTTACATTTCAAATGTCAAATATTCTGATTCTGCCATGCCACTGTGAATTATAATGGGACTTTTGTTTAGATACTTCATGCTTACTTTCTCTTCTACAGCATGGTTCCTCTGCCAGAGTGCTTCTCCTAACCACCTGTTCTTCCTATTACCTCTTACCATCAGGCAAGGAGTTACAGAAAAACAATGTGAAACACATTCACCTTATAATCAGAAGTGTAGCTCTTATGCAAATGCTTTTTTTTTTAATTTTAAATTATCTTTTTGTGAAAATAGATACTTTTCATAAACACACAAAATAATTTTTAAAATGAAAGAAAACCCACACAAAAATTTTCTCATTAAAAATAGTTGGGACAAAAATCTCAGTCACCTCTTCTTTGGAGATTTTCCGAAAATACAGTCTGTCTTTACTTACATGTGGATTTACTTAGCCAAAGATAAAAATAAGAAAATTAAACTTTCAATGTCCTGTATTTTAACTACCCATGCTTCACGCTACAGGGAACATTAATGTGAAATCCTTCCAGCTCAAAAGCCAGTTTCTGTACTTCACTGATGCAGAGAAGTAGAATCTGCAAAACATCAAGTACAGAGCCCATCGGCCTCCAATGCATCACTCTGGGAAAGGTAACTTTGAAAAGTTTTTTCTAAATTAATTTTTTGTAGAGACATCTAATGAATGCAACCTTCTAATTTGTGAATGAATTTGTATTTGACCTACCAAGATGTTAAGTTGATAATCATATTGAGTAATTATTCCTAAATTCCATAATGCTAAATTCTAATCTCTTGTGCCAATGAACATTTCCTTTCCTCCTAGCAGTTTTAAGTACTATATCTTGTGTTTCTGAAAAAATGTTAGTACCAGATTATTCTGAACTTTTCATTAAAATAGTGAAAGTTCTTTCCAACAGCCCAACAACCGCAATATGGATAAATTCTACTTTTGTTTGAAACTTTAACTTCATAATAAAAACACATGAAGACTCATGTTTCAGATGAAGCTGACTGAGCTAAAAGCCAAAGAAAACATAACTGCTCTATTTCCAGTCCTCTTGGTACAGTGAAGGCATTTTATTGCCAGCCCAACAGTTTGATAGAGTCCTGAACAGCAGAGCCACAGACCACAGATTACTGTTGCTGTTGCATGGATCCAAGGCTGCTGCTAAAACAAAAGTCTGTTTTCTGTATACATATGAAGCATTTGGGGGAATGGTAAACAGTAATGTATATTATAGAACACAACAGCTCTTTTAACACTCATTCAGTGTGTTGGGATTTTACCCCATTTACCTCATTTATATCCTCTTGAGTGGTGCAGTGTTGGAAATATTGTGACACTTCTTCCTCATACTTCTCAGCTCTGGAGCTCCAGTTTATGCTATCACACTCAAATCTACCAAGTTCCTGCTTCAGAGTCTTTACAGAAACATTCAAGCAATTCTAATGAGGAAAGAGACAAATTTATCAGTCCTGAGAAATGCATTGATTTAACCAATCCAAATTGAAAATCACTGAGGCAGAATGTGCACAGTCAGCCACAATGGGCTAGTGAGCTATTAAACCTCCCCTGGAAGGACAGAAAGTGCATAGCAGTTTCTCTCATGAGTAGCCTTTGGAGCAGTTTTGGGTCAAAGTCACAACCTAAACATGGTGTTTTCTCCAAACAAAGAGGAAGTGACCTACTCTAGTCCTCTGCCACCAGGAGAATAGCTTCTTTCTGCCATCATTTAATTTATAGAGTCTGAAGAGCAGACTGCCAATATGAATAATTTAGCCAAAGTCAAAAGGAAAGTCTTACTTTCTTGGGAAGTGAATGAATACAGGGCAATGAAAATTCTTCCCTGAATAAATAATTTCTTTCTAAAACGATATCCATCTTGTCATGCAAGTCTGTCTTGTATCCACTAATAAGGTAATGCTGTTATTATATTTCCTTTTTTGTTCTTCTGTTATCCTTTCTTTACAGGAGAATAATTCTGCAAAGCAACCTTTACAAAGTAGCAGGACTGTAATGCAGAGATTCAAGAAATCACCATCTGGGCCTTGACCTTCACAAAAATACTGAAGAAAGTTATGGCTTTTTGTTTTTAAGTACTGATATTTTAAGATGAATTTCCTTAAAGCTCTCTCTTTATCTTTCTCAGAGTAGTAATACATTTTTCTACATCTAAAATGCAGCCAGATAATTCCATTAATCTTTAATATTTATTCTTGATTTCACAAACCATTCCACTTATACTCACAGGTTGCTGCACTGCAGACAAGATATCTACTCCCTGGGTGATGAGCAGATTGTATAGCTGTCTAATATGTGCATGTTTTTCCTGAGAATTCACAAGGTAGGCTTTAGCCTGGTGCACATTTTCAGGGTCCCCACATATTTCAGGAAAATCCAGTTCTCCTGATTTTGATAGACATTCCAGCTGAAATATACAAAGACGAAAATCTCTGTGTGTTTAAAATAACTTACAATTTCTTTCTCACCCACCCAAACTTTCTTGAGGTGGGTTTAAGTAATTAAAATTGGGTCAGATCTGAGTTTTAAGTTCTACGAATTCATGCATTTTTAGATCCAAGATTTTAATTCTGATGACCAGGCTAATTAACGCTATTTCTTTGCAGAAAAAGAAAGAAAAGAAAGACAACAGGAACCAAAACCAAAGAGAGTTTAACTATAAGGGGAAGAATGTATATTTTAAAATATTATACTCACTTCTTTTTTAATGTGATGGAATTTGACTGTCTTGCTGAAAATCTCATCATATTCTATCATTGTTTCCTTTACTGTTTGATGGAAATGAATAAGCTCACTTATTCTCTCAGAATTCTCTTTCACAGGAAATCCTTTCTGGCTTGGCAATTCCAATAATTTTATCAGGTACTCAAGCTCAGCATTCAGTTGCTAACAAAAATAAAAGAAATTACTCCATTTTCACAAACATAATTGAAATTTTTCCTTTACATTTGATGAAATAACCACCTAATAATGCTAAATTGCCTTGGGAAAAAGTGAATGCCATGCACTTCAAAACACTACATTCTGTGCTTTTTGCTAGGCACAAATCTCAGCCATAACCCAACAACTGCCTTGCATGAAAATGAGTCAAACATAATTAAGGGAAAATGGCAGAATGAACTGCTAAAACTCAAGAGACAATATGCACAGGAGGTAGAAAATCCAGTATGATGTACCTCAGGCTCTGACCAGCTCCAAATTCCAAAGCATGAAGCTGGTGGTCTCTGTGTCCTTCCACCACCCCAATGCTTGTGTTTCACTTCAATACACAGCTAACACTGCATGAGACATTCCTGGGACACTGAAGGCAAAATGTCTTCTCCCCTACCTTATAAACACACACAAACACTTCCTCCTGGAAAACTCATGTAAAACATAAAACACTTCAACCCAGACAGTACCTGGCGTCAGTGTGGATGTGAATCTTTACAAGACCAAAAAGAGCTTTTGACTCAGCCTTCATTCCACCAGCTTGGTTTCTCACCTGATAGTGTGGTTTCATTTGGTTAAGCTTTTTCTGCAGTTCCAAAACAATTAAAAGGTCACTTCCAAGGTCAACTGGTGCTGCAAGCTGGAGGGCCTCTTGAAGAATCTCTAATCCATGGGTAGTCTAAAAGATAATCAAAAGCTTCAGCATTTCTAACTTCAATAAATAAAAAAAACCCCAAATTTAAAGTCAAATCTAAATTGGCAACAAGAACTCCCCTCAAACCAGACACCCAAATGCTGACAGTAAAGCCTCTCCATCACAAACCTTCTGAGTGGCAAGGGTGATAAGATATCTATAAGACAGCATGAAAAAAAGGTTCAGACACCAAGACTGTGGGATCCACACACACAGTTTATGTGATAACAGATGTGGTGCTGTACTGATAAGCTGCACTACAGAAACAGCAGCTACAAACCTCTGGGTCTTCTGCTAGCCTAACTAGTGTTTATTTTAAGGAACACTGCACACTCTCCCTGTTGTAAGAAGGTTTCAATCCTCTTTCTGTATGAACCTGGTTGGTCTTGAGTTTAGTAAATATCAGGACACAGTTTAGTTTAGCAACTATTTAGTCACCAAAAACCAGGGCTCCTAAATAGAAAAAAACATAAAAAACAAATCACTGCTGTTAAAGCATTGATTAAACTTCATTAAGACTTGGAATTTGAAGTGGCGATTTGGACTTGTATGCATTTGAGTAAGGGCAAAAAGGATCAAAAACATTTCATGATTCCCGATGACTGACTGGCAGAATAGAAAACAGACTATGGACAAGTATTGTACCTTAGTGATCATCACCCCTTCTTAAATAATACCTGTAATAGTTGATGAGAGAGTCACAGACAAACTAAAAACAATCTAGAAATATTTGCCACAGTTGTTATGTTCCTAGATATTTTACTTACGATTTTTAGTTGTTCTTTAAATATCTGGTGCTGTTGCATGATGGGTTTTACTTGAGTAATTTTAAAATTCCAGATTGCCCAAAGATTGGTCAGCTCTTTCCTTTCTTTATTCAGATTAATAATGATATCTTCTGTTACTTTTATAGATTTTTCTACTTCTAATATTAGACTCTCATTTACCTGGCAAATAAACAGACAATTCTTTTTTCACACGTTTTTATAAAATACAATTAATACCTCATAATATTAAACAAAGCCTAATAAAACTTCAACTATTCTAGTGTAATTTTTAAAAAATCCTAATTTTTAAAATACACTTTTCTCTTAATATTGTCTAGAAATAGGCACAGATTGACAGAACTTGTAAACTGAGGACATAGCTAAAGTTGGAGTTTAAAACATAGAACAGGTCAGTAATGACTGAATTATTGCCATCTGATGGCTGTTTTGCACTCAAGACAAAATAGAATATTTTCTGAATAAACAGAACTACCCAAAATGACCTTTTGGAGAATAAATAGCAACTGTACTTGGAAAACAAAGTAGGGGAAGAAAAGGCCACCCCTTTGTGCTGATAAAAGCAGCAGCACCAAACCATGGGAGGGCTAAAGTGTTTAGTATTTGAATATTTGGCATTTTTACCTCTTTTCAACTGATCCTCTATGAGAAATACCTGAAAACTGGGTAATGCTGTTTCTGGTTTTCCCTTTTTTTTCCCTAAGAGAAGTTGTTTTTGTAAATTATTAGTATGATCCATATCTTCTGGAAACTTCAAAGCTACGACCTGGGAAAAAATTCTTAAGGCATCAGCTTAGGGAATGGTTGCACATCTGAAATTATCATCTCATGAAGTGTTGTTGGAAAACTAGACAGTGATGTCTAGGCAGTGGAGCTGAACCCAGGATGGAATGCAGAGACACCTGGAAAAATTATCTGCAAGGAAGTAGCTCTAACATCCACTTCTTTAGAAGAATTTGTACAGTCAGTAAAGATAGCCTGCCTTCTAATGGAAGGAAAATAAATTTAATATTGTATTTGAATATTTGCTGCTTTCCAACGTGAACAAAACAGATATGATGATGTATAATATTTGTATGCATGGACATTCAATATGGTTTAGCAGATTATACTCACCACGTTTACTAAATCAAGAAAATAGCAACCCATATTTTGGGTGGAAAAAGTCTTTTTTATAGTCATTTGCCACTGAGTATTAGCTGACTCCACTGCAATTTTATTTTCAGCCTCCCTGTTTGTTGATAATTGTTTTGAATTATAGAATTCCTTCAGATTTTTAATATCATCATTCACCTATAGAAAGACATTAAAAAATATTAAAAAACAAATCAAAACTTGAGCTTCTATAATCAGAAGTTGTACAGATATGATAAATTTGAATAGCACCCTCTGAACAGTCTCCTGATTTTAAGACCTATGAGTCCCTAAAATCTTTGCAAAAACCAAATAATAAAATAGTTTTAAATAACTTGTGAACCTGTAGATGGCAAGCAGACAGGTGGCAGCAATTTGCTCAATTTCTGTCACATATCATTTCATGGATTTTATGTACCAGTATACCAATGCACTGCTTTTCACTGATCTGCTTAATATGAAGTAACTGAAGTTAATAATCAGAAGTAGATGTAACACATTTTTTTGTAGTTTCTCATGCAATAAATAAATCCTATGGCTAATTTTATCTGAGAGGTTCCATTGCATCCTCGATTTCTTTCTAAATAATAAAGAACAGCTACCATGTTACAGAACCTTAAAATGGAATCCAAATCAAAATGAAAATTAATTGTCCTGGACACCATTAGCACAGCTACCAAAATTATGTTGGTATTGAATTGATCATGATTTGAGCTAGAGCCGGTTTTTATTTCATTTTTAAATCCAATCATATGAATTAGCATGTCAATGAAAGTCATGCAAGATGGCAATAAAGGTCTCTCTGAACATATCATGTGACAATTTTAAAAGTTACATGAAGCAAATCAGTAATTAATATTCAGAGTACATATACAGAAGCACTTTTATAATCTATATAATGAGTGCACATTTGCAGAGGAGAAAAATTAAAATCAATTACAATATTTCCTACAATGGAAGCACATTTTTCAATTATAATATTTTTACAGTCTGTTCAGAGAATAAATAAGTAATCCATACCTCTATGGCTGACTTTAAAAAGGCCACATAAGTTTCTAGAATTTCTAGCTTTGAAGTAATATTTTTTTCCATTTTTTTCAGTTCTTTATTCAGAAAGTCAGCTCTGCTAGAAAAAGCTGCTGCCTGCTCAGGTTCCAACTCTTCCATATCTTTGATGATTCCCTCAGCTGCTTTCAGTTCACACGAAATCTCCTTTGAGGGTAGAAGCATAGAAAAATAGCATCATGACCAGAAATGACTTGTGAATATTGATATCACATTGTTAATTTTCATTAGGTTTGCTTTCTTATGCATAATTCAATTACTTTTTTGAAGAGAAGCTTATAATGGACATTATATCACAGAAATATCCATTTCTTTCCTAAAAAATCATAGATGTAGTTATTAAAATAGCTATTTTGAAAGCAGCATATCACAATCCCCAGAAAGAACAGTTAGAAGAGGTCTATAATCTGTCAGGGCAAAGCTAACACTACAGAAAACAAAAGTAACATCCTGGCATGCAAAAAATTGGCAGAAAAGACACTTAAAACTATTGTAAAGGCTTAAGGAACAAAAATGTGTTCTTGCTCATCTGCTGAGCTTTTTATATTGCTACTATGTGCTCTCCAGAGTTGTTTTAAAGTGAATTTTATTTCCACAGGCACAGTACAGATCCATCCCTTAGGCCCCATAAGCTGTGGCCTGCAACAAAAAAGAACTCTGCAGGAGCAATGGAGTTTTAAGTACTGAAAATACATAGGATACTCCTAAAATACACACTGCCATGTTGTTCAGCTGAGGCTGAAATGTGCACCCATGGCAAGGCTACGGAAGGGATTCAAGTGGTTTTAACCCACTTTAGATCCTGCAGTGCTGCTAAGGGAGCTGGAAAGGCTCTGGATGTGCATAAAAACAGCTCTGTGTGCTACAGAGCTCAGTGCTGTGGGGCTCTCATAAAACAGCTGCACTCCCAACATGACCCATGGAGATCTTTACAGCCTCTTTCACAGTTTCTCTAAATGGGAACTACTTTTTTTCTTTTTGGCCAGTTCATCCCTGTTCTTTGGCATAATAAACTACAGAAGGTTTTTCTCTGACTGTGGCTGTCTAGACAGCTACTAAACCTGGTGCCTCACGTAGGAGCAGCAATCCACATTTGAAGAGTCTTCCTATCAGAGGATCTTGAGATAGAGACAATGGGGGAAAACAATGATATAAGGACTGACTTATAATGTTATCAGGGGTTTTGTTCATTAACCACAGTTTTAAAACCAACCATTGACCTTTTCTTTACAAGAAACTCCCAGCCTTTCACATTATTTAGAATTACATACATTTGTTTCTAAAAGCATTTAAGATTACTACAAGTTTTTTTTACCTCTGTTTGTTTAGCCAGTTCCAGGTGTTTGTTCAAAACTCTTTCTGACTCACACAAGTACGAGCCAATCTCCATCCCAACTGCAAGCATCGGGGTGAGTTTTCTAATTGATTGGGACACCTTTATTTGAAAGTATTATTCACACTGTTAGTTTATATAAGTAGACATTATAAAACCAGTATAAAATACCCCTTTGTATAGAAAAAAATGAGGTAACACTTGTCTGTCGGTGCTTAAATTATGTTTCTGTGCATAAACCCATGATTTAAACCCAACTGGCAACTATACCACACAGCTGCTCACTCACACACCCCCCACACCGCCCTCAACCCCAAATGGAGAGAAGAATTGAAGAAAAAGTAAAACTTGTGCTTTAATATCATATATAGTCAGAAAAAGTGAGGAATTAAAATAGAAAGGAAGAAAACTACTATTTCTTCAACAGGTGTGATCAAACCCCCTTCCTGTTTGCTCTCATTTTGTTGGCAGTGCTTTCCTTTACTCTAAATATCTGAGGCTTCTGATTTCAATATGGCACAACTGCATTATAATCTAGATATTATAGCCCTGGCAGAAAGTACATTTAAAGCTTCTCTGACAAGGCAAGAGACCTATTTTTGTGCAGATAAATGTACAGAATTCCCTTCCACTGTCAGTAAGACATTATATATGCACTATGATAACAAAATAGATTATGAGGAGCATAGGCAGATTATGTCCTACATCACAGTTATTATTAGACATGTGAATTCACATGTAACATTCTTCTTAGGAAGTGGCTGCTAATTGGGGTTCAAACAATAAGCACTCTTCACTGCAATGAATAATCAGGATATGACACAAATCTCCAAGATATTCTCTAATGCAAGGCTGGGAACAAAGCGACTGGAACAAACTGCAGATTGAAAGCTTATGTTCAACTTGAGATCTACATTTTAGTGAAAATTACCTTCATAATTTAACTTTTAGCTTAAGATTCACAACATGATAGTGGCATCATTTCTACACACATAAATGGTATAGAAAGGGATCAATTTGTAGCAAACTGAATTCACATTTGATGGAGAATAGTTCATTATAAACATCATGGAAATACAAAATATCAGATTGCAGACTTAATTATTCACTCATTAAAGTTATTTTTCTGGTCTACACTCTTGGTTCCTTCATTTGAACCTTGCTAAAAGACTATACTTTTTTTATTTGAATTTACACATGGGAAACTTATTTAGGAACCATTTGTTTATTTCGTCTCTGACAAGCCATTGAAAAGGTTTGTAGCACTAGATGACATTAAACCATTTAAAGAAGGTTGTCATGTCCTTGATGCATCAATACCTTAATTAACAAAAGGAATTTTTGTAGTGAACAGAATCTAGTCTCCTCCAGATGTACTGAAATTTGCTGTGGTTCAGTTACCATGCTTATTAACCCTCAATTCTGCCACACTTCTATTTTTATCTCCAGCCAAATGAAACAGAAGACAGAAGCAGCAGAGGAAACCTGCCTACAGGTCACAGGACTGATTGCTCACTTCCTTTCCAAAAGAACAAATTATAATAGTTCATTATCCAAGCAAATCCATGCTTAATTGAACATCACTGTTAAAATGTTCTCATGGAAACAGCTGAATTTTTCAGAACAGCTTTAGATTCCCAAGTGTTGATGAGAGCATTCAGCACTCTAACTACAACTGTGGTCTCTCTAACAAACTTATTATTATTTGATTCAACTTTAATATTCACTATAGCTGAATTATGGAAACATAATGCACTGTTCATGAGTGCATTAAGAAGGTAATTGAATGCATTAAGAAGACGTGTTGTGATGGTGATAATAATCATCACAAAGTGCTGGAGCATCTCTGCTGTGATGACATGGGCTGAGAGAGCTGGGGTTGCTCAGCCTGGAGAAGAGAAGACTTTTGGAAGGCTTTATACAGGAGACCCTTCCACTCTGTAAAGAGGCATATAAGAAAGCTGGAGAGTGACTTGGGTGACAGACAAGGGGTAATGGCTTCAAACTGAAACAAGGTAGGTCTAGATTAGATACAAGGAAGAAATTTCTCACTATGAGGGTGGTGAGGTACTGGAACAGCTTCCCAGAGAAGCTGTGGATGCCCCATCCCAGAAAGTGTTCAAGGCCAGGCTGGATGGGGCTTTGAGCAGCCTGGTCTAGTGGAAGCTGTCCCTGCCCATGGCACAGGGGCTTGGAATGAGATGTACTTTAAGGTCCCTTTCAACCCAAAACCTTCTATGATGTACCTTATTCAGGTGATCTTCAAGTGAGGCAGCCCACTGTTGTTTCTTCAAAGTAAGTTCTTTATAATCTGGACACTGGCTGTTAAATTCATCTACTTTTTTTTTAACATATTCCATCATTTTCTGAATTCCTGCCACCCAAGAGCTAAAATGGAAAAGTAGAATTCTTGTTTATTTCTCGTTTTTTGCTCAACATAGAGGATGATTATGATTTTTTAAAATACATTTTTCTGTTAATTTGTATGATGAGTAACTTTAGAATTTCAAACTGCCACCCTTAAAAGAAAAATAACCCAGAGAAATATTAAAATTAATCTAAATAAAATGGATAATTACTAAAACACAGGAATAAAATCTCCAAATAAATCATTTGTCACCAGTGCCTAAGGTAGATTCACAAGACATACCCATTAATTCTCGCAAGCCTTCTTCACTGAGAAATAGCTCATTTCACTTCTCACTTTAGCTATACTATCTAAAAACTAAAATGACAAATGGAAGAGCTTAAAAATAGAGAAAATATAGAGCATACCAGTTCTACTTTAAAAAGAATGCTTTCTTTGGACTCTCAAATATTTCAGTGATTTTACAGTAGCTGAAAAAAGAATGTCATACACAATCCAAGTCAACCTTTCCTTAAAGGTGTTGTTTTAATGGGAGAAAAAACCCACCAATTTACAAAACAATGGCTTGCCTTATAACTTAAAGCATAATAGCAGGGAAGCAATTCTGAATGTGAATACCTGAGGCAGCCCACTTTAGATTGCAAAGAAGTTACCTCATGAAATTAAGAACTAAAATTTTGGTATTAACCCCTCCAACACACATACTTAGTTATTTGCTATTTAAACTTATTCATCATAGGAATTTTTATAGAACAAACATGTTCAAAATAAGTTTTTTCATTACTTTAGTTTCATCAGAAACTTATGTTAATACAGGTGCTTATTCCAGGTTTCCCACTTTGTCCTCTAGTATTAAAGGAATTTTTCTCTTTCTTCAGATAAGACGCAGAGAGTTAAATTCTGCAACCTCTAAGAAAAATGTTAGTCTGCACTACTAATATGAAGTATGGTGTTAATATATCCATTTGTTTGAATTTGATCCAAGAATTGGACACAAAGAGAACTCAAATTTTAAGTCCTTTTCTGTGTTTGCTTTCTTATAAAGGGACTTATTTTTATGATGCAAGTAGATGTTTAAAAGCCTGGATTTTTTCACTGTTCTTTAGAAGCAGCAAAACACACTTCTAGTTAGGTTGCCTACAAGTTTCACCTTCCCTCTCTAAATCACTGCTGCTTCAGATGTAAAGCTGTGCTTTTTTTTTTTTTTAATTATAATATCTTCTAAGCAGAAATCCAACCTCTATTTATTTATAGAAAATCCTGAGCAACACTTTGGCATACAGGAACTATGCCTGTAGCATTACTTGGTTTTATCGTGTTTTATAAGAAATTACTAATAGGGTTGTTTTGAAAAATTCAACTCATTCTTTTTAATGTGTACTATAGATATCTTAATATCCCCATGACATGCAACAATGGAGGAAATACCTGTGAGAATCTGCTTTATTAACTAAAGTTCGTCCCTTTTCCATGGTAGTTGCTGTGCAATGTTTAATTGCCTCCTGCAATTCCTTGTACTTCAGTGTCAATAAAGGCATATGTAAGCCTTCTGCAATAGAGATTTTATGGTAATTCTCAATACTTTCAAGACCATCAAGTACCTGAAAAAAAAAAACCCCATATGTTATCAACATTTCTGTTGTTGGAACTATCATTGGAAATTATCTGATTTTAAAACCTCTATAAACAATCTAAAAAAATACACTTGGAAAAAATATAAAAACACCATGTGTTCTTTGGACACTTAAAATAGAAACTTTTCTAAATAGTCTTCTACCTGAAAGATTTTGGAAAAAATGTTGCATTACTAATAATACTGATTGTAATTAGTCGTCTGTGGAGACGACTGCAAATATCAACATTGTTTCTGTTATCTATAATAGTTTTTAACAGTTTGAGTATTTCACAGCAGTTCCTGTACCATCATACAGCTTAAAGCCATCATGGCAAAGACCATTATATTACAGCCCAATTTTTGGCAAATAAATATTTCCCAAATACCTTATTTTGGAAACCAAGCACTCTACTCAATATACTTATAGGGGAAAAAAAAATAGTTTTTGAATGGATTTGCCATTTTGGACAGAAGTTTCAGGTAAAAGGTCATATAAAAAGGGTAACTGGGTTTTTTAATTTTCCACTTCAAATTGTTTAGCCAACTCTTTGCTTAATCCCACATACACCAGCCTTCAAGAGCACACTAATAATTTTATTATCAGGTTATTATTACGGATTTGGCTTCTTACCAACCTTGCCAGCAGCATGAAAAAACTCATTGGCCTCTTGCAGCAGGGCTTTCCTTTCTTCCATATGGAAGCACACTTCTTCTTGCAACAGACAGATTTTCTGATTTGAAAGCTTTAGATGCTCTTTTTCTGTATAGTCATCTGAAAGCAAGATCCTAAATGCTTCACCTTCCAGTTGTTCCACAGTGGAGTTCCATTCCTAATGGGAAAAATTCCACTTTAATCAATTACACATAGAAAAGTAATATACTGCATAGTAATAATATATGCATTGGACAATGTATATTGTAATAAGCCTGAAAGCTATCATGATTTAAAACAGTATTTCTACCAGGAAGGGCTTCTCAGCAAATCATGGTTTAACGACAAGAGTTTTCAGCAGTGGCATTCTACATTCTCTGACACAGTTTCACAGGCAGAAGCAGCAGTTACTGAGGTGTCTGCTGGGAAAAATGGTCTGGATAACAAAAAGACAAGAAACTTCCTGGTAAGACAACACTCTCATGGCAAACAGGGACTAAACCTTCATCTAGAAAACTTGTATTCCCTACATATGACCTGATTACCAATTATATCAGCGCCATAACATTGTCATCTTCCAATACTTGCAGTTGGAATTACTGGTATGAATTGTATGGTCAGATTTTAATAGAAATTTTACTTACATTTAAACATATAGATGTTAATGATAATTAGAAAACAACCCTGAATTTGGGAGCTTTTAACTGGAACTAATAATAATTCACCACAAAATAGGCAAAGAAAGTGCAGTTGAATATGTGAATCCTCATTTTGCTATTATGTTCTATTTGTATCATAATTTAAAAATAATATTTTACGCAGGAATGGAAAAACTGACCATAATTAGCTTAGAAGCTTATACAGAAAGACAAAAGTTCTGAATTGCTCCAGTGTGTTACAATGTTTAAATCATAATTACTGCAGGCAAGACTAATTATAAGAAAATTACTCAACTTACAACGAAATTATTCCCTGTAAGAGTATTTAATTGTAACAAAATTCATAAATTTGTTTGGTACAAGATGCCCAACAGCAGCTTTTAGGGGATCTTAAAGCAGATGTTAAACTCTGCCTTGATTATATTGTGGCAAGGCTCTTCTCTAAATTTCCACATGAGGTCAAAACCCCAATTTATTATAGCAATTTATGTTTTAAAACATTCCACAAACATTACAACCTTACAAACTCTCTGAAGGTATTAAATTTCATTAGACTCATTTGCTATCCTGTCTAAACAGTCCTCAAACTTGGTTAAATTTTCTATAAAGCAGCTAGTGACAACTTCATTTTCAGCTCTCTATTTACAAGGAAATGTTTCTACACATAAAAAGCCTAGGCTTTCCATCAACAGGATGTAAAAGCTCAGTAGAATTTTTTTGTCAGTTTCTTCTGCTCTTCAGACTTCACCATGCTAAATTCACAACAGTCTGCTTGTCAACACTAACATATTTCTTACTCATTTTCCTTGAAAGGAGCACACAACCTACTATTACATCGACTTTTCAATTTATCAGGAGATGCTTGTAAATTGCTCTGACATATTAAAGACAGGTTGAATGTGTCTCCTTAACTCCTGACACTATTGTTTTCCTCACACTAGTAAGTCTTTTAAAAACTTGCTTTCACTATTCCATTTGGCAAAGAAAATAAGTTCTTTCTAGGTTCCTTGATTAAACAGTATTTTTCAAGAGCGTTAAAATTGATGAATTAAAAATATTGTAGTTTCAAGTAAAAGACTTGAAAATTCTCTGCCTTCTAAAATATTCAGCACAAGTCTGAGGGAAAAAAATGCAGAAATACCTAAAAATTTATCTTGTTATTAAACAATTATTGTTTGATAAATGGACTTCTTTTGCCTATACAATAAAACTTACATAAAAATTCTAACTTTGACTTAAAACCGGACAAGTTGTATAAAAGTTCTTTCACTGGAATATTCTAGGTTTAAGCTTAGAAAACTTTGAAGCACATATATTTGACTTCAGATTATGGTCCATATATTAGATAAAGCAGCATTTAAACCATAGGTCAATTAAATAAAAAAGTATGTATTTTTCAGAATGTGTGATGAATTAGCTCATTCTCTCATATGCAAAAACATTCACTACTGAACTTTTTCTGAGCCCCAAATCTGCCTGCCATTGATTCATTGCATACACTGGTACATTGACAATTTACTCCTTGGGAATACTCGACAGGCTTTCTCCTTCAGGAACTACATTGCACTATAACCACTAATTTAATATTATTCCCTCAAATTACAAAGGAAATAGTGGGCATTAATATAACCACAAGGGGTTGTGAGCTGCTGTGGCAATTACCATGTGATGTGTCTTTTGAGGAGTTCAGTGAATGGCTGTAGCAGTGTATTCAACAGTGAGCTCAAAAAATCAACACTCAGAAAGAGGAAAAAGTCATTCAAAGTCTGTCACCCCCCAGAAAATTGCCAAGATCTGTTAAAAATTATTTGGCCACAAAGTGGTGCTAGCAGTTCTTTTTTACCATGTCAAGCACTTCCAATGCACATAGCAATGTAACAGCAAACAGGTAATCAGTGCCAGCAGATACCCTTTTTGAAACATGAGTTCCTAAATACGCCTCTTCTCTCAAATCTTGGTGGCAGGGAGGTAGGGGGAGCTGAGAAAGTCCTTGCAGGAGTGGGGGGCAGGAGGATCCTTTTAAAATCTGTGAGCGTTGAGGGTTTTTGCCCCCAGTTGTGATATCTTGGGCTGATTTTTGGTCTAGATAATTTTACAAGCTAGTGATAATGTTTTCAGGGGTTTTACCACCTGGCTAGGTGAAGTTCAGCTTGAGAACACAACAATATTAAATCATTCTCCTTTCTCCTCTCAGCCCAGCCCCAAAATAAGATGCTAAGCCTGTAAATCCTTCTTAGGCTGGCCTCTGAACGATTTCAGAAACCCTTTCTCCTGGCCAGCTTAATGCAACAATACATGTAATCTAACACATTGTGTGGAGCAGTTCAGGCACTGGAACTTTCCACTCTCTTTCTCCCTCTGAGAACACACAAACTTGCTCTGCATGGCTACTGCACACAAACATGTTGCTCAGAGCTGCAGTACACATGTGAAATGTTACTTGAAAAGATTTCTTTACGCTACTTTAGAGCAGTTCCTCCTTCATTCTGTTTTCAACATCCGCAGTTCGGTGCTGCAAAAACTAATACACAAAGCCCCATAACTCACAGCTTTCTCAGTTATATTTGCAGTGTGCAGTTTCAACCAGGCCACTGCTCTGCACATCATAAGCAAAACCAACAGGCTCAGTATGTCTCCTTCAAGAATTTCATTTCCCTCTGCTAAAACATGCTGCTAGTAAGAACAGCAGAAGGCTAAAGATAAGATAGTCTAAATCACAATTCACGTGGATGCATAAAAAAAATGTTTAATGCTAAACATTTTAAAATTACCTCATTAAAAAAATGGCAATGAAGTAAAAAGATATGAATGATCCATTACATAATGTATGGGAGAAGAATTGTAAGGTGAAACTGTAATAATAAGTGTTATTATTATAAGTTAGTTTTTAGATACTCAACCATGAAAGGGATTATTATACAAAATGAAAATTCATTTTTTTCTCATTTCTGCACTTAGACTCTAATTTCTAATTCAGACAGCAAATTACAAGAATAGCCTGTGAAAATGAAATGTGTGGAAGATTAATGATTATTTGGCTAAAATTCAGCAATGCCTTAGGGCACCTCTATTTTTGTGGGTGTCTCTCTCTGAAAACACCCCACAGCTTACTTATTTACTGGTTTATCTGTTTTTCTTGTGCCAAAGGTCTCTTCAGAAGAATTTATCTTTACATACTCATCTTTCCTAAACAAAAAAAAAAAAAAAAGTGTTTTCTGACATGCTACTTGGAGAAGTATTAGGAATATTATTGTATTCTGTTTACATGACAGCCTTGAAGCAGTTAACTGTTAATTATGCAAACAGGCAAACGTGTGACATTTAACAACAAAGCTTACAAGGAAAGAGATCTGCGAAAAAATCACAAGCCTGTTACTATCAACAGAATAACCTTTTAAAAGGCACTTAGTTCTACTGGAATAGTTTTTGGAAGAAAAAGGCCTCCTTGGTCATCTGGGTTATCCAAATTCAATTGCATGAAAATGGTATCATTAGGAATGGTCCTGACCCAGCAGCAGCACTTACCTGATGATAGGGCAATTGAGATACCTAAAAAAAGTTCTAAATATAGGGAATTTATTTCATACAAAGTTCCTTTCTTCCTATAGAACCATTTTCTTTAATCTCATCTTGCTTTTATGAGTGGCAGTAACCGATTTATTCTCCAGAAAACTGATATTAACAATGAAAATAGCATTTTCAATTACCTTTAGTCACAAGAAATAAACCAGCAAATAACACTTCCAATCATGTACTCAGTTGACTGACAATTGATTATGGTAGAAATGGCTGGAGTTTTATCCTTTATGAACATTAAATTTGGTAATATTAGAATAAAATTGCTTTTCTTTATTTTTCACTGCAGGGTTTAACATGTAAATTACCAGTATGGAGTTTGATAACTAAATTGAAAAATGAACTAAACAACATCAAGGATTATTCTTCTTTTAACTTATGGATTGCTTGAAAATTTTTAAATGGAAAAAAAAAAATCTAAGAAACATGAAGGCTTTGCATTAAAAGATGTAAAATTACTAGTATCATTTAGACATATAGAGATATATATCTTATGTATGTATCAAAAATATCTACTCCTATGTATGCTTGTTCACTGCCCAAGTTCATGTTCTGCTGCTCATTTTTAAAGTTGTTTCACCAACCAATTTTGGATTTCTTACTCTCACTTTGACTTCCATTTCTTCAAGCTCCTGAAGTAACTCTTCATTTTCCAGTAGCGATGAGCCTAAGTTTTGCTTCTGAAAGTAATCTCTGATGTTTTTCATATACCAAGATGTTACCTAATTAAATAATAAAAAGAACTTGGTGAAAATTTTGAGAAGCTATTGTCCATTTTTAAAATATGGTCAAGGCAGTTTCATTTAAAAAAAGCTCTCATTTTCATTCCTTTCATTTTTCATTCCTAATGTTCATGCTTTTATTTAATTGTTTGCATTTGTGTTATAACAAATGCAGAAGGAAAGGACTAATGCCAAAACAAACACATAGTGGAGTGTCTATGACAGAATAGACAAAAATATATTCATCAAGTATGACCAGCTTGTAAATTAATACAGTAAAAGAAAAATGAAGTTATAGGCATGTATAGAATAAATGCATGGTTTTTTACACAATAAAGACATTGCACATTTTCCCTTGAAATACATTAATTTTAAAAAATCCCTTTTCATACAGTAAAAGACTACAAATTGGAATACATCTGAACTGATTGAACCTCTCCAACCCTGGCTTGAAAAACCCAGTTAAGCTATTGGGATACTATTGTGTGGAATCATCTTATGTAGCTTAAAATATTTATTATATCTTATAGACTTCTTCAGCAAGTATATGCAGCAAACATATGCAGTGGACCAGTACATCTTCTAAATTCCACAGAATTACTTGCATGTATATCAGCTTGATTCATAGCAGGTACCTCTCACTTTCTTTGTAAACAACACATGATATGAATTCCTGAGTGAAACTTTGCATTTTAAAATAGTATCCAAAATTAGTTATTGGTATCAAGAGGATTTCCTCCAATCTTTCCAGTCTGGAAAATCACCACTATACTTAGATCATATGCAGCTTACAAAGAATTTCTGTGTTCAAGGTACTACAGATTTTAATAGCCCACTCAGACAATTTCTTCTGTCTTATCTGCTCATGTAGAATCATGCTATTTTTAATAAATGTAAACAAATTTTAAAAATGAAAGAACTTTTAAAATACCTTGGAAATATTTTCAGTTACAGATAAAAAAAATGTTCACATTATCTCATGAGTCCAACAGAGCTAGGAAAGTAAGGAAATTATTTTACTTCTGAGGTTTCATTTCTTGAGCATATCCTCCAGATGTGTACTTACTGGCTGAAACATTTTTCCTGGAAGCACATTTTCACAGAACATTTACTATGGGTTCAACAAAATACAAATAAATGGAGTGGACAATAAAAAGCTGTGCTAAAAGGGAAATAAAAATTTCTCTGTAAATTAGGGCTGGGGTTTTTTAAATCATGTATCTGTTTGGCAAAATAAACCGGTATTTCTGTAATGTTAGGCAGAGGAAAAAGTAATTTTTGAACCCTGTTATAGAAAAGTGTTCACTGCTTTACCATTTGGCAATATTCCTTTCCATTACAATGGGTTTAATCTGCTGGCTTTCATTACAGCTAATACCTCTGAGTGATTTCATTGTGCTACCTTAGCTCTAAAGGAATAGCTGAGAACACTTAACTGCATTTTAAGCAAGAAACTCACAGAATCTTACTTTCAGGGATTTTGCTAAAAGGATGGGAAAGGAGACAAGGTTAGTACAGCCATTTGAAAAACACAATGGTTTTCCTTGACTGGCTGAACTCTAAAATCACTCCTGTTTTTCAAGAATCAGATTTTACCTTTCATTTAAAATAATTATTGACTGGATTAATTACTTTCTTCTTCCAAAGATAACTAATTATGCGTGAAATAGGCCACTCTGCCTTTGATTTTCTTTAATGACAGAGATATCAGAAAATATGATGCTGACACTTCCATAAAGTAAAGTATGTAAAACAAACACGCTTTCACACATTGAAAATTCTGAAAAAGAAACATGTTACAATCATGACTATCAGATCATCACATTCCAGTTAGAGATCAAAGGGAGATGTTGCATTTTTAGAGTTTCATAAACCGGCAGTAAGAGATAAACATTGCACAGATTGTGCATACTTCTAGACTACACCACTGCGCCTAGCAAAACAGAAACAACAAAAAAGCAAAAACCCACTCTTAGACCTTATATGGCAGAGCTTGTCTGCAGTGCTCTGCTTTCTCTGCATCCCCTGAGCTCCCATTAACCTCAATCAAACATTCAAAAGTTATGATTTCCTCAAATAGAAATGGCCCAGAAATATTGGTCTAATAAATATATTTAAGCTCCTTTTCTGTTTGTACTGTAAAACAGTTGCGAGGTGTTTTGGTTTTTTTTTTTTTACTGTGGTTTTTCTTGATATTACATGTCTTACCTGGTTCTCTTGTTGGTGCCACAAACAAATTTGCAGAACCTGCTCCAGTCCTTGGCGCTGATGTCTGAGGAATTTGTCCAGTTGCCGTCTCCTGTCCTGGAGCATTTCAAGGAGATTGTCAATTTTCAAGCAGCTGCTGTGGGCTCCTTGAATCAGCTCCGGATTTGCATTTGGCCCCTCACATTTGAATTCTTCTATGAATTGAGTTAGGTCTTGGCTTTTGTTTAAAAGGGCGAATGATTTCTCCAGAAGTTCTGAAAGAACAGAATTTCATCAGCAAAAAAACTCCAGGGTGCTTTGTGATTCTAGTAACACATTTCAAATATTACTCAAGTATTTTTCAAATTATCTATTTGCATACATGAGCACAATGTATATTCATGCATTGCGTGAACATAAATGCTTACTTTAGAAGGTGCATATATACTAAGATATTTCAATTTGGACAACTCTCATATAAACTTACAAAGATATAATGGTGTATATACAAACATACATATACACACACATACAATGGTGCACTGAGAGATAGCAAGACAAAATCCAGAAGTATTACTGTTTTTTAAGAATTGAGTTCTTTTTGATGGTTTCCCAATCCTTGGGCAAGCTGAAGTGGAATTTGCTACCCCACTTCCTGCGTGGGTCAGTAGCCTCTAGTTTTTCACTAGTGATGCAAGCTAAGTTTAGGTCTTTCTGTCCTCCACAGGTGTTGGGGAAAAAAAGCGTTCTCCTGCCTGGGGGCTGTCATGAATGAGTCAGGAGTATCAGGAACTCTTACCTTCTTTCCATAATATTTACCTACACACATTCAGGGTTAAAATTCAGTGGACTAGTCCACTTTAATGACCTACTAGTCACATGCCTGTCTTTGTTCCAGCTCCTTAAAGTCACGTAGTTCAAAATTTGTTGCATAGATGATGATCGGTATTTCTAAATCTTCCAAATGGAAAGGGAATTTTTTTAGGTACAGAATGAGGAAGAAGAAGAGACAAGTGGCAAGGTGGCAAGATACACATGAAGAAAAGTATAAAGAAAGGAATGTTTGCCAAGAGCTTCAAGTAAAACAACAAGAAGCAACCCCACTGAAACTTTTATCTTCCTAGCTGAGTACCTGTACTGGCAATTAATGGCAAATCGCCTTAAATCCCCACCTTTCATATAGAACACCTAGGGAAGATGCAGAGTGGGAGGCCTCTAATTCTTCAGTCACCAAGGGCTAACAAGAGAGTTTAGTTTCCATAAGCTCCCTGCAGCAAGCTTGTCCATTTTGCTTCTTGCCTTCCAGAAAGGTGGCATAAATCAGAAATGTTTAATTTCATTCCATCCAGAACTGAATACACACAGAAATGGGTAAAGAAGAACATTTCATATGTTTTCACCTTTTTTATTCTATTTTGAAATCTGTTAGTGTCAAAATCTTTTTTTTCCACACACTTTTTTTTTCTACCACACACTGGTAGAGTCAAAACTTTTTGAGAGCTGTATTTCCAGCCACCTTACTTTGGAGTGGGTAGATAGTATCCTTCTTGCAGAAAGCAATATAAACACTGTTTTTTATCAAATAACTCAATATCAGCTTTCTAAATTTGATATGGTTAAGGTAGAATAAAAGTCAATCAGTTGCAGCCACTTTCCTCCATGTGAGGAAAGGCTTATTGCCATCTAAGCAGTCTTTCTCTGGCAAACCATTTTATCTGAGCCTTACAGTTACAGACCCTCTTTTCAGCAGTAAATTGCTGCCAGATAATTCAAGATGAAATTGGTGTGCAGTGAGCACTTTGCTCCCATGAAGACCAATTTGGAAGACCCAAACCCCATATTAGAGTCACCTGAATTCAATTCTCTATTCATCTTCCCAGGAATGCACAGAAACAGTAAAATTACTCTTTCAAGAAGTCAGTGCACCACCACATGCTCTCAGGAGTGGAATACTGTTGGTACCTTTTGTATGATGCTCTTGTTGCAGAAGAAGTTCTCTCAAAGAGTCAATAGTGTCAAACTCTTGAGCATTTTTCAGGAAATCTTCAACTTGGTCAATTTTAACAGCAAACTGCATCAAGAAAACATAGGATAGGGAGAAGCACAGTATAATTTTGCATAATACACATATCAGAACACAATAATTAGTAATCTTGGACTTCTTAGCACAGTTAGTAGTCCCATGGATGCTTGTGTAACTTATAGGTGGCACTGGGATACTACAGAAACAAAATTATCAGGGAGAATTATGAAACTCTTCAAGTTCCAGGATGCAGGGACAGTTGATCATGAGGCAACACAGAGTGGGCACACACCTGCAGGGTACGGAATCCCTCTTTTCTTGAGCTCCCTGTGTAAATCAGTGATATTAGGATAAGAGAGACAGAGAAATGGGCAAACAGGGATCACACAGATGTTCTTTTGTGTCCATCTGTGCATCAAAGTTTCAGGCAAAAGACTGTCAAATTAGACTAAAGTTTGCTTTATGCAATTACAATAGCTTTATGGATATTCTGGAGTAAAACCTTCAGGGGCTAATCATCAGTGTGCATTAGTGAAGGTACATGAGAATTCAGTTCTTTAGATGGCAAATTATTTTAATTTTAAGGAATGAAAGATATGCTGCACAATGTCCATAGGCACTGAAATACATATTTTAGGGTTTGGTCCAGTTTCACTTTCTGCTGACATTTTCTGTCAAGTACAAAGTTTGGAGATATTATGACTTAAACTTCCTAAAGTCTACATGGTTTTTTGTTCAGCTTCATGCTGTACTATCTGAAAAGTGGCAAAGGAAGGATGCATCCCAAGATTTTAATTTTCTTGTTTGCCTCCACCTTTAGGAATACAGTGAATGATCTAAAACACAGTAAAATTACAGTGGACAGAGTACTTGTAAAATGAGGGTAGCTTCAAATTAAGTGATTTGATTTAAATACAGACCTCCAGAGCATTTTCAAAGAAGACTGAAGTAAGTTCCAGAAGTGCCTGTCGCTTCTCCAACATGATGATGAGGGCTGCCCATGCATCCCCAAGAGTCTCTGCCATGGCATCATAAACCTGACTCTTATCATTGTTCTCCTCTGCAACCTTATCTGCTTCGTGCAGCAGGTCCCATACCTTGTCTTCCAAAGCCTGAGAAGGAAAAATACCAAACAAAACAAAAACAAATATTAGAAATCCTTAAAGTCCAAAACACTGTGCTGATGCTGGCACCAGGATACTTTTACAGTGGGTCTCAGAAACTAGCCACAAGCATCCTATTGCCGCTTTATTTACAGTTCCTAGTGATAGGAGTGTAGCTATTTCTGCATGCTTCATAGCAAGCTTCTGAATTTCATCTGCACTTAAGAGGCAATATTTTTATAAAATTCATGTAAAAACAATAGTTAATACAATTTATCATTTTATCTTTAATATTTAGATTCCAATGTGTTTATGTCTCCATTAACACAGCTCTGTCTTTCTGAAAGTGGCAGCAATGCAGATATTTTAAATCCTCTTTCATAAGTCATCATAATACATTAATGGACATTAGAAGTTTTAGAAGTTTGTAAGGTAATTTACTCATAAGTTTCTAATGACTACAATGCAATCCAGACAAGAGTGGCTTGAACATAAGCATGTATTCTCAAAAAAGCCCCACATAAGCTGTGCAATGTTTCAAGTTCAGCTTGCTGCATTGCTCAAGCTGGCCACCCAATAATAATGCTCTATTTTCAAAAGAATTTTTCTGTGTTTCATTCCCTTTATTAATCTCATCACAAGCAATATAACTGCTGGCCCATTTCCAGCCTATGTTACAGATCTTTAGTGTGTTAGAAGAATTGGTTAGCATTTGTTCTGTTTTCTTCCCAACCCCCATCTTGGGTTTTATCATGAGTATGAATTAATAAAGTGTCACTTATTTTTGTTATTAGAGGTGCTAGCACATGAATATACAATGTGGAAAGAAATTTCTATTAGGCAAATTAAACAGCTATTTTTATACTACTGGGTAAAAAGTTGATAAACTAAAGCACTAAGAGAAGCCTTAATGACGTTTCTTTCTTGATGAGGCATAAAATTGTTACATGCACAACAACTCTGTGAAAGTAGTGGCATTCATTAATTATCCAACATTAGATTTTATTAACATTCTAGAGTAGCTCTGTAACTAATTTAACAGAAATTAAATGAGTATATGAGATACTGTTAGCCTCTTTTCTAACTCAACATCTTAATATTAATTAATGAGAAGCAGTAGTAGTCATGACAATGCTCACGTTAAAAAAAAAAAAAAGAGATCAAATATTTTCAGAACTTTACACACAAACTGCTTGTCATTAGAAGGTTAATTTTAACAAAATGATCTGACCACTTTCACAGCTGTTCTGAATACACCGTAGAAAACCAGGTGATATCTGAGGTAGTTCCACTTGGAATTTCTTGGCAAAGACTAGCTTTTTACCAAGCTGACTATTTTATATGTCGAAATAAAACTAAGAATGCTTTTATTTTTTATATTTAAAAGATATTTCAAATGCTAAATCTTTCCTAACTATGCAAGATGAATGCTACATAAATGGTATAGGACCCAGAAGAAGATCTTCTTCTATTGGAAGGCTTTTTTTCTGAACAGGTTGTTAATTAACATTTGTCCCTGACAAGTAGGCTCTTTTCTAGTAATTGATTAGCTGTGAGGCACACAATCCCTAAGACACAGAGAAAACTGGAATCACTTTTGAAAACTATCAGTCATGCTTCATGCACTTTTTAAAATTCGGTTGCTCTGAGATGAATTCAAACCCAACCAAAGAAAATTAGACACTTAAAACAAACTAAACGGCTGCATTTAATGAAATGCAAAACTAGTGTGCATAAAGTTATAAAAAAGAAGAATTAGGAAACTACTCATGTGTAACAGCTTTTTAGTATGCAGAAATGATTAATGGAAATTTTCAAATACTGAGTTGATTTTTTCTTTAGCATGTATTGAATATGGTTCACTCATTTAAAACAGATGTGTATTTTATTGTATTCAAATAATAGTTCCTGTAATACTACAAAAAAAAATAATAGAGTAAGAAAAGAGTTGTCATGTTGTCTGTTTCCCCAGCAACAGAAAAAGTTGCATTTTGAGAAGACAGACTAATAAAATAAAAAAAAATAAATATTTTACAGGAAACTACTATTTTATTGAGAAAGAGTTCAAATACCTAAGATGGTCTTCAGAGTGATATTTAGGTTTTATTGCCATGAGTTTAAAATTATGTCTCCCACAACTGTCAAAGCCACTAGTTACTGTGAACTTTTCAAATAATTGTCCTCAACCATTTCAGTTTCTATATACTGCATATGGGAGTAGTTTATTTTTAAATGAAGTAGACTGATATTACTGGTTTTCTACTTTTTATCTTTGAAATACAAACTTTTTAGCAACAGAGGGTCATGGAATAATCTGGACAGGACTCTTCAGGTCAGCTAGGTAACCCCTTGCTCTAGGTGCTCAAGGACTTAACCCATGAAGTTGTAAATATCCCTAACAATGGAAATTCCACAACTTTTCTGCACAACCTGTTCCAGAATGTAATCATTTCCATGGTCAAACACTTTTTCTCCTAATATCCAGTTGGTATTTCCTTTTTTCGAACTTGTATCTCTTGATCTAGAAGTAAACTTAATAAGAGGCATATATGTATATATATCGATATTTATATCTATGCATATGTATATAAAATAGATTTATACTTTCATCAAAAAATGATGACTTATGGAAAACCTGAATTTTAATGAGGTGTTTTATGAACTTAATAGAGTTGACTTAATAGAGCTTTCCAGCAATGACTTAAAATGATTTCAAACATTTTTGGAATCTCATGTTTCACTTTTCTATTGATTTCTCAAATAACACATTAAAAAAATATAAAAAGGAGCTTGTAGAAACCTGCAAATTCTGTTTCTGTCAGTAAAACCACATCAGAAAAATATTGTTTTGAAAACAACTGGCCAATTTCAATTTCTATGAAATATATACATTATATATATATATTATCTAGATATATAAGGTGTATAATTATATATCTAGAAAATATATATTATATATATAGATACACATTATATATATAATATATAATATATAATATGTGTAATTTATATATATATAATAAGTATAATTAAATTAATTAAAGGGAGCAGTGCTCTGGTTCAGATGGACTGCAAGGATCCTGGGTGGATGCAATCCCGGGCAGGGAGCAGGAATGCTCCCTGCCTGGCAATGCAGCTGTTGTGCAGCCACACCTCTCCCCCCACTCCTTCCCAGGCACATTTGCCTCTGATATTACAGCAAAGACAGAATGCAAATAACTGAAGGTCTAAAAAAGTCTTTCATGTAAGCTGTGTTGCATAGCATGGCTTTCCTATTAAGCTGTTCACAGTCCATTATTTGGATACTACTTTTCCTTCTGCTAAAATAGCAAGGAACGAGAGAGGGAAATAATCTTTTGCCTTTCCTGACTGTTGCACACTGACTCAGTAACTTGGAATTTTCAGAGGTATAGACTACCCTCCCATTCTCTTAGCATCGAGATGCTGCTAAAATTAACCCTTAGTTAGTGCTAAAAGGTAGTGCTGAAATTATACAACAGTTGCTGCCTTGAAGCCCAGAAAATAGTCATAAAGCTACTTCGAGAGAAATACTGTTTTGGTGGGAATTTTGTTCATTCAAATATTGAAATTGATGAGTGAGCTGAACTAACATTGGAATAAAGTATTATTACATTTTACCTTTTCCTTTTTTTGTTTGTTCAAATCACTTGGAAAAATCAGTTCTGCTTCGATAAAAATGCAGCTGAACTTTGCTGCTAATTTGCTGTTGGGCACCTCCACAGTTAATTGCCAATAATTCAGAAGATATTAAAAAAATATTTTCTTCCATAACAAAATTACTGAAAAATAAGCATTTTGAAAGTATTTTTCCACTTGAAATGACAGGATTATTTAAAAATATCAAATGCAAAAAATGGGTGTGTTATATTACAGCTTTTTAAAGAACGTCATTTTCTAATTTGTTTTCTTGGCTATTAGCATATAAATTACTATTTTGCAATTTATGCTCTATGAAATAAAGTCAATAAAATAATTAGGAGCAATCTTCAGGTTCATGAGCCAAATTAAAAACAATGATTTAACAACTTTATGGGCTAGATTTGTTTCTATTTTGTAGCAGTTCTGCCACTGTCTCTCTCATGATAAAAAACAGAACACTGGAAACAAACTAAGAATGCCTTATTGGGAAATTTAACATTGTTATGGCCACACCCACAAAGTCTTGGTGGGTTTTTGGGTTTTTGGTTTTTTTTCTCCTCCCCACCAGATGATCCAGTGAATTGCAATACTGGGAGATTCAAACGCAAGACTTCATGTTATCTGCAGGTAGGGTTTCTGTTGGAAACAACAGAACAAAGGCAGGGAAATGTCTATGAAAATGCAATCTATATCAGCTCTGGGAAGTTTTGTCTCATGTTTCATGGTTTTAATTATTCTCACTTTTTTTTTTTTTAATTGTGAAGAATGAGACATTCCTTTTCCTCTAGCATCAAAACCACTGTAAATTGATCACTGTGCCAAAATTTGTCCTCACTTACACTTGTGAATCTTCAGCATATTAAGCTCACAAAAGAATTTGGCCTGATGAAAATAATGAAGCTAAAAAGCAAAATTGTGATCAAAACCTAGAACAAGTTTATAGAATAACATGGGATAATGCCAGAATGGCCAACTATTCCATAAATCATCTTCTAAAAGTCAATAGGTTAATTTCTACTGATTCCAAAGATGTATTTAGTATTAATCATCTAACTTGTCCATAGAGCATGACTAGTTTCGTGATAAAATCATTACCTATTCAAGAATTTTTGCCTGACCTGCACAAAAGCTGAATTTTGATTTGTATTAGACTAATCAAGAAGTTAAGCATATGTGTATCAAGTATTAGTATTGCTCAGGATTTATATTTCTTTTTTTTTTAATACAACAGCAAAAAAAGAAACAGGAAAACAAAGCTGCCTCTTCCCATCTTCACACAGCTAATGCATAATTCATTATCAAAGGCTAAGTGGAAAAAAATTACTATAAACAATATTTCAAAAACTGAGAATCAATCTTGGAAAAACTTTCGAGGAGTGGATTTAGTGACTTAAGACTATATGATTACTGACAAGTGTTAATAGCTTACTGTAAACCACAAAGGGCCATGGCTGAAAAATGCACAGCCAGGAAAAACTATAAGGACATTGCAGTCCCTTATTACCAAAGCTCTTATATTACTGAGGAAAAAGTAGTCATTTTGAACTTAATCCTTTTATACAATATTCATTAATCAATGCCAAATTTTGCAAGGACCACAGGTATAAAACATGAAATAATGAGTATTTGTTCCCAATAATTCTGGATGGAAAGCATTCTTTAACAGCTTATGCATAATACATTTTCTGCTCTGATTTGACTCGATAGTGAAATGTTATTTGAAACATTTTCTTCAAAAGATGGGAATTACTGTTTCCTTTTTCCACTCTTTAACATTTATTTTTGAATATTAGGAGAAAAAAAATCAGCTTCTTCCTGTCATCATTGAGTAAAAAGTCAGCTAATTCTGAATTGCTCAAACAGGACACAGCAGGTTTGTTCCAAGAGTGCCCAGGTGGCAATAAAGGTGAGATGCATAAATAAAGAGAGCAAAACCACCTCTCTCTAATATTTGGGTGAGTATTTTGGTGGGTTTTTTCAGTAATTCTATTCCTCATACTCTTCAAAATCCACACTATGCATGTTACTAACTACATTCTCTATATACTGTATTAAATTACCTCACACATATGGGAGATTTTTAATGGCTGGGGAAGCACATAGTCATTAGTCATTAAATCAAACATTAAATCAAATACTTGATCCTATCCAAATAAAGTTCATGTAATCTCCCCAAAAATCAAATAGTTAAGTTACCATGCATAGCTTCAAAGACATTAGAGCAGTTTATTTTTCTATATATTTAAAGTTAACCTGTCCTATTAAAACAAACTTTCTTTTTAAATGCCTTCAGACTTCTCTCAGTGTCAAACACCCACATTTAAAATAATTCAGTTCTTTCATGCAAGCCTGTCTTTCAGTGACCAAAAATGCCACTATTGTTATAATCTGCCCTGAATAATGCCAAAATCTGATTTTAGGACTGTTTCTTAGCTAAAATCTTTCTAGATCAAGACATGCTGCTTTACTCTTGCAATATCACTCCTACTGCAACTTACTTCAACTAACATTCAATAAAAATAAAAACATTCGTGGAATGTCTACTTCAGACTTACAGGAGCTTGCTTGTGTTCACAGCTGTTATAAAATAATCAAATTTTTCACATCACTGGAGAATTAAAAATATGAATTGCCATTCCATTATATTCAGCAGTTAACTGAAGACTATAGGATTTTTTCACCTGACGACAGTGATGTATAAAGTGGAAAAAAGTGTCTTTATTGCTGCTGTCAGAAGCATATTTTTCCAGTGCCTACCTTGCAGAGAATTATAGAATATCCTAAATAGGAAGGAACCCACAAGGACCACTGAAGATCTGCTACACTGACAAAGGCTGAAAGTATTTTTGTCTGTGTGGAGTTTAACCACCACACTGCAATAGGAGGCAGGGGCAGCTACATCAGCTGTTGTACCTGAGCTGTAATGACTTGAGGAATTTTTCCTGTCCTTATCACACCTTACCTTCAGCTTAGATAGGAGGAATTCATGATCTTGAAGTAGTTTTTTAGTCTCATCTTGGTTGCTGCCGATTTCTAATATATTTGGTGTTGATTCCGCCAGCTGAAGCTTCACCCATTTTCCACACTGCAATAAATCAACAATTGCAGCCTTCAGAAAACACAAACTTTCCTTAATTTATTTGCTCACACATCCTTTCCATGGTCATAGGAGAACAGGGACCATACACACAATGAAGTAGAAACTTCATTTGAAACAGCTAACAAAATCCCAGACTAGTGTTATCCAGAAGGTGCTACACTATTGGGTTTGCCTGTGAAGAGTAAAATTCTCACAATGAGCCAAAAATTTTTCTCCGATATCTCTCCCCTTTCAGCTGAAGATGACACTGATAGTTAAGTAAACTTGATGGGTGGGTGGGGCTGGCAGAAGTTACAAATATATTACAGCAGATGCACAAACCATAACCCCCAATCTTATTTCTACCACATAGGTCCAATGTACCTCTGTACTGAATATACAAAGCAAGAGATTGCCCAAGGAGCAGCAGGGACACTTAAAATCCTCTGGAACAGGAGTCCAAGGATAGTCATAAGGACTGAAGCCATTATGTCAGTGGAAGCCAGCATGGTTCCACAGCACAGAGAGGAAAAATAAATTACTTGACTCTAAACTTGAGTCTCCTTGCAATGAAATTACTCCCCTGTAGCAACAGACCACCTCACAGGAAGGGTGAAAACTGATCTGAAAAAAGCCTTCCCACAACTGAGGTGAAACATCCTGAATAATCACCTGAATTAGGTGACAACTCGGCTCATTATCACCTTATTCTGCATACAGACAAACTCTAGTGGCTGAGGATAGCACGTTTTCCAAGTTGCCTGGAGAATGAAAAACCAAACTGCCAATAAATTCCAGCTGGGATTCATTACTAGCATCCAGCTTTACTCCCAATGCCGAATTTTGTGCAAACGGAAAGTGTGGATTCCAGTTCACAAAACAGGCCTTTAGGTGCTTATAAGCACAGCTATATCCACACAAAGGCTTTAGTGAAACACGTGGTGTTATAAATTCACAGCTTTCAAAAATAATTACTCATTATCAGGTTTAGACTTTTTTTTCCCCTCTGAAAATACCTCATCTGTTGGGTTTGTAGAACCACTTTGTAAAGCTATTTCCGAAGTACAGGTTAAAATAACTCAAGGACTCCCAACTAAAATCATCATGCTTATTATCACATTTTTGCAGTGCTCTTCATTTACTTCTTTTTAAGGAGTAAGAGGAATTCCTTCCCTCTCAGAGCCTACATATTTTGACCAAATTATTTATCCTATTTGAAAAAAAATCCCCAACAATCCAAAAGCCACAAACAGTAATCATGAACAGAAACAAGTTTTAACTTCCAGGAAAGCTCTATTAGATATTGACTAATTAAATGACCTTGCCGCATCATTTTATGCTAACTGCTCATTTGCCCAGAATATTTAAAAGCAGTGTTAATCACGGAGTAGCAGAACGACAAGAACAGACATGGCAGCAGTTGCTGCCTTACCTTCAGCACAGCTATAACAATGCTGGCATCCCCAGCCTGCACAGCAACCGAGCTGACTGTGGTTGTAGAAGGCTTCTGCTCCGAGCTGCCTTCATCTGACATTGTGTTTCACAGTGGCACTGCACACATCAGAGCAGGCTGGAGACGCTGCTGCAGGGTCCACTGCTCATTTCAGGGAGCACCAGAGCCGCTTGGATTCATTCAGTGAAACTGCTCAGCTAGCTCTGATTAGTCTGCCAAAAGGAAAGAACAGGAGGTTAAAAATAGACAACTCCATTGAGTTTATCATTCTTGAGAGAGATTTGACACACCCCTAGTTTGGTAGCGTTAAGCTGCCTGTTCTTTTTTGTCACCATCAGAAGTGTGAAGGGCTTCTCCCATGCACATCACCTGACACCAGCAAACCCAATGAAAAAAGGGTTCTCAAATTAAAACAGCTAGAAGAAGAATGACCATTGATTCTATACAGACAAACCCAGTTTGAGGTTTCAACCACCAAATCTACATTTTCATATTATACAACTAAAATACTTTCTCGCTTATTAGTTACTGAATATGTGTATTCAAAGTGATTCTTCCGCTGAAACAAAGTATTTAAACAGGATGAACATGCATATATAAATCAAATGCTAAAGCAAAACAGGGGCTTTTTCATCCAAAAATAAGTAAAGGTACAGTGACCATAACAATCGGAGAAGGAAACCAAGTACTTTGAATTCTTAAGGAATATTTTATTCCTGCCTAAGATGAAGATAATTTGCCTGCTTTTCAATTTAATCTTATATTGTTTCTACAGTTTTCATTTTGTTCTAAATGAGCATAAGGAAGACCTCTCTAATAGTTGTTTAAGTTCAGTGTGGGGAATTATTAGACACGTTTAGGTTACAGTATTGGTTTGGCATATTAATTGTATTGCCGTTAGTCCAGAGCATGCCACAAGTAGCCCACACTATGGGACTGCAGCTGCTGGGTTTCCTTCCACAGAACAGCTGAGAAAGTGACACTGCTGTTTAGGCTTGCAGGTCACTCTGGAAAAACAAGTCCACCCAAGAAACTACATGCATAAGTCTCCCCTAAGCATCTGCTTGTTTGGTTTGTTTAAATATGTGTACCATTTAAATACATTTTTATATAAACTGGATTTGCTAATTACAAACAAGAGCATGCACACCTGCAATGGAACCATGATCTGAAACCAAACGCTGAAGTAGTCTGCCCTAGAAGAAACTTAAGTTAATTACAAGGAACTTCAACTGATGTGTCAAGGTGGGATTTTTCTTTTTTGTTTGTTCATGTGTCCCCCCCTCCAATTATTGGCAGATTATAATCTTAATCTGAGCACCTCCTTCAAACCATGATTTTCGAATGGGATATGAAGATTATCTTTATAGAGGTTTGTGGTGAACAAAATGGGTTTAGCAAAGCAAAATCCACCCCTTTTGCCAAAACAAAACCATAAACCCTCAAGCTGCCAATAAAAGAACAAATATCCCATAGTTTTCTGAAACTCTTTGTAACACCTGTAAAAGGCTAAGGGACCCTGCCACTGAAACATTGGATGGATCTTCTTGAGACTTGCTCTGCAATAGGTATGGGAGAACAAAATATTTGATATTTGATCCCAACACAAAACCTAGGAGACAGAAGTCCTAAAGTAAACTTCAAAACTGAAACATAAGAGAGTCCTATTTTGGTTTGAATGGAAGATAGATCTATTCTACAAAACTTGCTAAATACTCGAGTTTCAAAAAAACCATTCCAGAAGACAGGCAATTTTGGATTTTTCACACTGCAGACAGGACTGAGGACAATCAGCACTTGGCTGCTGGAAAAACTAATTAGAAAGAACCAGCCAGACCTCTTTTTACTCTTACAAAGGAGTTACAAACCAATTTTGGTATTATGTCCTTGAGTTTTTGTTCTCTCAGAAGCACATTCTAAGTGTATTTTTTCATGGCACAAGTTGGGCCAATCCATCATTTCCCTAGAGTAGCCAGACATAAGAGCTGTTTTTCACTCAAGTTAAATGAGATATCATTTTTCACAGTGCTGACAGCTGGAAATAAGGGGAAAATGCCACTCTCAAGAAGTTGACTATAAGCAAATTTGGCAACAACTGAGACAAGTGATTCAGAACATCTGATAACAAATGTATGCATATTGTATTTATTTGTCTTATGCTAAGCATATAAGATAGAGACAGGGAAACATTGGAGTAGCAGGCAGAGAAAAGGTATCAAGGAATCAAAACATAGCTTAGAGCACAACCCTGGGAGAAAAAAATGAGGATTTTGGCATTGCATGATGAGCCATTTCAGCAGTGTCCAATGGAGTCAAATTTAACAAGCATGCCTTTCTCGGTCTTGTTTACTTTCCTGTCTGTTCCTCTGTCTAAAACAAACAAAAATCCCGGTAGCAGCCAGAAAAAGGCAGGCTATTTGTGCCAGGAGATAGAAATATTTTCCCTTTGTTAGTGCTGTGTGAAAGAAGAGAGTAAGAATGAGAAGAGAGGAGCATTCACCAGCTGTCCACAGGAAACAATGAAACTGAACAAAGGAACAAAGGAAACAACCTCAGGAAAAGAAAAATATATCAAGTCTCTCTAGTGTAAATAATGTCATGTATTATCTGAAACAACTGGATGTAAAAAGGATTTGAGAGGTAAATGTGAAAAAATTCACTTCATTTTCAACATGTAAGGTGTTTTATCCACAGGTTTTTCTCATGTTTAGCAAGCAAAGTGTGCTAATCACAGTTCTGATAGGGATACATAGAAAAAGAGTCTGTCTTTCTTGGAGATAAGTTTTTTTTCTATTAAGAGATTTGGAGCTACTGGAGCACTATGAAAATGCCTCTGGGAGAGACAAAGTTCACTCTCTGCAGCCTCAAAGATGCAAGGTCCTTCACTTGGGGCAGTTTGTAAATCTAGTGGGTCTCCTCTTTCTTCCTTGTCTCATGCCTGGGAGAACAGGTTTACATAGAAAAGAAGGGAAGAAAGCATCCCTCAAACTGATGGGCTTCATGGAGCTTGCAAAAAGGTGTTTAAACACTGATTCCACAGCCCCACCTGAAAGAGGGACAAAGACACCACTCCTCTCCAAGGCTCTGCTTGTTGCTTTTTACTGGTTCCTGCAGCTTACCTTTTGAGCTGGGACCATTTACAGGTAAAATCAGCAATGAGGGCATGAAAGCAAGCAGTCTTGCAGGTCCCCCAAGGTTCATAAAACAGCCGTGGAGATCACATCAAGGGTGAGGGCTGAGCAGGAGGTAGGTATTTCTCCTGGAAGAGGCTCCTCTTTACCCTACACTGGTTAACTAAGTTTCTAGGGTTGAAATTCTAACCAAGTATTCCTAAAACCCCAAACCAAGAGTGATAAAAACCATTCTGGCAGCAATCAGGGGAGAAAGGCAGGAAACAGAGGTGCCTCCTCCCAGAGGACAGACAGTGCACCGATGGCCTGTGGGGAAGAGTAACTTGGAACATCATCTCTTGCTTAGTGTTGAGATTGAAAGAAGTTTTCTTGTAGAGAGTTGCCCTGGAGGGAAGGCTGACAGAAAACAGAAGGGAACCGTGGCCCTTGCAGACATTCCTCTTTTACTGAGGGCCAGAGGACACAGAGCACTAACAGAGGCTGAGCACAAACCAGAGCAAGAGGGAGGGGAAGGGCCAGCCAGGGTAAATGACATTAACTTCAGGGAGGTATGAGCTGCAGCAAAGGCAGAAGGCATTTCCCTGTCAGGAAATGAGAGCCCTTGAGAGCCCAGGAACTTAAGAAAAGGTGGCTCCAACATAGCCCAGGACCCTGCTGGCCCCAAGAGGAGGTTGTCCTGTCATTGCCACCTTGGAAAGAGCACAAAAGTCCCAATAAAGGGCTAGGAAATGGCTTTGAAAAAGTACCCAAGGGGTAAAAGACACCCTGCTTCCCTCCAACAAAAAGTTTCAAGAGCAAACTATAGTCCGTGTTGCCTGGAATATTGTTTCAATTCCAGAAACAATAATTCCAGATTAATTTCATTTTAAAACCTCAAAGTCTAGTGAAGAATTACAGCTTGTATATTCCCATTCCTCCCCTGCATCACCCTACCAAAATCCTGTCTGCACTTTCTCATTCATCACCAGCCCTGAAGACACTTCATACCACTCTAAGAAATCAGCATGAAAAGGAAAAGCTACCTAAAAAACATCACACAAAGCAGAGAAAATACCAAAAGCAAAGCTATCCTGGTTTATCCCTGTCACACTGAACACATCTCTGTGAAAGAAAATAAAACACTGCTAACTGTAAAACCAGCAGAGTATCAGGGATCAAGAAACCAGCAAATAGCTTCACACTGCTAATTCAGTGCAATGGTAACAGCAAAAATCACTATTTGTTTGCTTCCAAGGACAACAACATTTAAAAAACCCCATACAGTAAACAGACGTGGGGAGCAATGACAGCTGAAACATTTCAGTCCACTGGTCACCAATTTGTCATGTCCCACTCTTTCATCCTGAAGCATTCTCTTCCCTGTATTCTTCTTTATGGATCATAGAGGATTTCCACAAAGTATACATGCTGTTTGCACCTAGAACCCGTAAAAATAGTACCTAAATCTGTACCATTTATTAAATGATAGAAAATATCTACCAGATTTAAATAGGGTTACCAACCAAATGTTATGTCACTTCAGCCTCCAGATTAATTTTAAGAAAACTCATATAGCCATTAAATTTAGAACTCCAGATTCTAAGTGTTAGATAAACAAACACCATTCTTTCTAGCATCTGTTATTTAAAAAATTGTCTTCCTGTTCTTTACTAGTCTTATATACAAGATAAAGAGGTATGCAGTACATAGGGACTGCTTACATTTTTATTCGCTAGGATTGAATTCTAGAAGGGTACAATCGCCCTGTTTTCAGAAATACAGAACTAATAAACTAAGCTTGGTAGTAATGTGATCATCTAATCTGCTTTCTTCATATCTTATCATCTTAGAGCAGGAATCAAAATGGGCAGCATAAAAAACTGAGGTATTGGATTCTCTGCTTAAGAAACCCTGTAGCAAAACATATTTCTTGTTCTGAGAATGGGTTAATACATTATTGCTTTCAGAAAGAAGTTCCTTTCCTTTTTAAACATAACTCTATGCAAAAAAATACCCCAAAAACATTTCTTTAGATTCTTTACTTGCAGATAAGCTGGAGGTGGTTTCACACAACAAAAAAGTGGAGGGAGACGATAAAAAGCACTTTGAGGAAAGGAAGAGAAGGAGAGGGGAACACAGGCCCCTGCAATAATTCTGAAGCCATTGACAGCTCTGAGTGATTAACAGCTGTACCTCGAAGTCAGGTCATCTGAACACTCTTCCAAATCCAAACACTTTATTTAATTGCTGTCATACGTTTTAGCAAGTTTAATTTGATTTTGCTGTCACAGACAACAAAAAATACAAGTTGGATTTACACCTTTCCTTAGTGACAGCTACAAAAAAGACATAAGTGACTTGATGACTATTTGTGTGTAAATATAATGGCAAAATATAAACACTGAAAATTTTAACTGTTGAATGTAAAAATAAAAACAAACAAAACAGAAAACAATTCACAAGTGTGAATTGCAAAGGGATCATGTCTTATTCTCTCTCAAGTCCCAGGTGAAGACATCAGCACATCTTCTTCAGGTTACTGCAGAAATGGCAGGGAGGCTCTCCAGCTTCCACAGAGTCAGCCGGAGAGCAAACTTACCCCATCAGCACCCCTGGCGAAGCTCGCTGGGTGTTGTCCAAAAGAGATGCTGCACAGCCTGTGGAGCTCTGCTCTGGTGAAGGCAAAAGTGAAGCCGTTTTAGCAGCTCACAGGTGCCACATGCTCGAGTCAGCTCAATTGACAGGTTGTCCGCAAAGACGGTGGCCCCGGGTATTCAACTCTGTCAGGGGGGCGAAGAGACATTAGAGAGTCCATCAGTCCCTTGCTCAGCTCCGGCAGCAGCAGAAAGAGAACAGTTTATTACACAGGATTACTATGTTCCCTTGCCCATGCATGTAAGGAAAGCCAGCAGGACTTTTGTTACTAAATTCCTTGGGAGCATTTGGAATTCCTTCCTGATGTGGTGTGTTAGCACAGTGGAGTATGCACTCTGCACCAAATATAGATGTGAGACAGGCTACTCTTTCTCTCTGTAAAGGAAGATTAGGATGCAGATTTTAATCTATATCTAACTCTCAGGGCAGCTACAAAATACCATTAATAAGGTAACTTATTACAGTGGTACTTTTGCCCCATGCCTCTAATTTCTGTCTTTAACTTATATTTACAATTCAGCTGTATTGAAAGACTGTTTCACTTCAATTTTTTCAAATGTTTGTACATAAATAGAAATGTATATAGTAAATTTGTGAAATAGAAACATCAGCTAAAATCACACAGACTGTTCAAAGAGAGTTCCAACAGTGTAACTGGGTTCTTAGGACCATCTTTTAAGAGTGGGAAGTCTCTGTTCAGAGGCATGAAACGCAATCAGCCAGCAGTGATGCAAGATCAGTATGAGTCATTCAGTCAACAGGGGACTAATTAAATAAATAAAATCATACCAACCACACCAAAACACAAAGGCCATATTGTTGCTATTGTTTGGTAAAGTCGAATTACATGAACACAACTTTCAGAAAGCTAAATTTAGAATGAGTACACAAATACGTTACACAGCCACACTTCTCATAGAATATTACTTTACATCTCTTGATACTTATCCAGAAAAGAAATATTCAGCAGGGGAATTGAATTTTAGGTCTTAGAGAACGATGAGGTTATAGAATACTTTTTAAAAAGCAATTTATCAGTGGGGGTTATAAATAGCATGCTTTGTTTTCTTTTAAAAAGATAAGTGCATCCTGTATAACTGCTGCTTGAAGGTTGATAGCGCTGAGGATTCCTCTGTACATTCTGGTCACACATTTCCCTCTTTCAGATCATGATACTTCAAACACAGAGCACATCCCAGGCTGTACCTGTCCCTTTCAGGTAAGCGCTGAATTCTGTCACATATTTAGGAGAGGAAATCTTGGAATTCCAGCCCCACCCACCCCAGCTAATTTGCCCGGAGCTCTGTTAAACCAAAGGACCAGGAGTGTGACTACAGGGTACGAGGATACTCCCTCCCTGCTCTGAGTTTAAGTGACCCTTCACTCTATAAAGGTTAGCAAACAACACTTCAGAATTCAAGTCCCACATAAATCCAGGAAGTATTGCCCACAATTAAAAACAAAGCAAAACCTCCCTCCCCTCCAGTACTGTTTAGACACTGAAGAGCAGTGAAGATGGATTTGCATGTTTCAGAACCATCGTTTGCCACCCATAGCAAAACCTCCTGCTGCTGTACAATCACCAGAGCAGGTGATTTGTTCCTTGTTCAGGGAGTTCAAACTGCCCTGGATCTGAGTGCTGCTGCCTGCAGTAGCAGATGGATGCCTGCAATAGGAGAGGTTCAATGGACAGAGACCAAGAAGTTACACACATCAGTGTTCCCCCTGCGGCTTCCAAGTGACACCATGCTGAGAGAGCTGCCTGCAGGACAGTGGGTACTACAGGACACCATCACGTAGTCCTGTGGGGAGATCAGCTGGAATGAATGCATGCTTCTCCTAGTGGAAAACAAAGAAAATATAGCCCCAAAATGGTTTTTCTGGTACTCCTGGAGTGGCTTTTCTTGTGGTCTACTGTGCAAGAAAGCTCTGGGCATGGGAAATTGAATGCAGGCTGATGACATGTCATATCATCAGCATCACCTTTCCTCTGTCATAGCTGGTGCTCTTGTCTTGGGGAAGAAGTGACAGCAAAAAAGAGAGATAAAAAGCTCTCACTTTTATCATGCAAGCTTCAGCTTTTATTTGAAATGCTACTCAGGGAGTGGCAATGTCCTTCAACCTCATGATGGCCATCAGTCATCTTTGCCCATGCTTGCTTCTAGAGAGCATCCTCACAGCTGGACCTCTGCAGCTCCATGAATTATTCCTTCCCCATACATAAATATATGAGAATCCAAGGTGTTCTCATGTCTTTTCCTGTGAGAGGGCTGAATAGTCTATGGACTAGGACCACAAGTAACAGAGAGCTGTGTTAACTTGGTGCTCTGCACGTTTGGCTCACTGGGGCACCAGGACTGGGTATCCTGCACAGAGCAGGACCTGGGCACATTTGGCTCAGAGGGAGTTGCTACAGGAAGATTTCTGTCCCAGATCAAGGTCCTGAAGGAATTGATTTCAAAAGCATAGCAGCCCATACTGTCAAGCCAGAGATAGGTGTCACTTTTCCACACCACTGCACCCAGTGCTGTAGTATCCCCAGCAGCCTCTTCCCCAGAGATATGCATGGGATATCACTACCTTTACCTGGCTGTAGTAGCAGTCTGTCCAACAGCATGTCCTTGTTGGATTTGTCTGCAGATTCCAGGGACAAGGACCATGGATCAGCTCTGGAAGGTGCACGCTCCTTTGGAATCTCCCTTACAGTGATCCCAGGATCTGAAAGCCCATCTTGGCAGTGCATTCCCATCTGGCAGTCTCTTCAGCCTCCTTACACAGTTTATGTGGCTGCAAATATGCATTCCCTTTCTTCACCACATGTCCAGAATCCTTCGGTCAGGACAAAAGGATTTTCCGGTGAATTGCAGAATAATTTTGTTTTCACCACTTTTTCTGACTTCTGAAACTGGCTTCTTCCAAAGTATCAGTCCTCTAGAACTCTGCAGTCAGCTCCTTGATTAAGGATCCCCATTGCTTAATTACCTTAAATGTCACACTTGAACATAGGCTTGCCTGGGACAATAATCACCATCTTTGTTTGAAAAAAGGACAAAAATTGTAGTTTAATGATGTGGTGGATACAAGATGTGATGATTTCTCATCGTGGAGACAAAAGGCAAATAAGCATTATAGCTGAAATTTGCAGTCAGAAACAAAACTGCACTTGGGGCCCTCATAATGGGATTGGGGAAGAGAGGAAATACCAAATCAAGTACAACTGTAAACTTCTTACATTTTTCAAATTGCACAGAGGTTCTTGCTTTGTTTTTGACCTTAGCAGAATTTCAGTATTAGAATTCAGGAGGCAGAGTCCTGTGGGATACATCCTCAGGCATCACTTGCCTGAGAGCAGTACTGTGTACTCACTGACAATAATAATATTGCTGGGGTGCTGAGGTAAAACTCTCATAATGCAAAATAAATTCCAGACTGAGGTTTTGACTGGCTGTATTGAAAATGCACTGACATTTTACAGAAGGCTTACAGGAGAATCATTAAGTCACTGCTGTGCTGTAGGTTTTGCTCCAGTCTGTTCCTGATCTGCAACTGATCATAAGCAGAGGGTTACTCTGAGGCCCTGAGGTAAAAGAGGTGTATACCAAGCTAAAATAATAACAATGCTAATGTAATTGCCAATCTTTGCTGCTTAGTATTTGTCTATTTTTGCACTGGTTGTTTAAAATCATGTAATATGTTTTACAGTACTCTGCAGATTTAAAAAAAGAATCTTAAGATATCCTCTCAAGTTGCAAGGTGGAATATTAGGTTTAGTTTTGTTTACATTTATACAACTACTGTGGGCTATTTCTTTAGCTAAATCAAGAGAAAAAAATATATTTTAACCATTTCACTGCCTCAATCTTTTAACCCACAGAGCTTGAATCCAACATAAGGAATTCCAGGAGGGAGCTGAAAGACTGAAATCCACATTTTAATGAGGAATCCCAGAACTGGGCCTAAATTAACAGAAACTTTTGAGGAGTCCTCTGTCTTCCTGTCATTGCAGGCAAGTCTTTCCAGAAGCTGAGGCAGATGAGATACCGTAAGTCATCCCTTGTCAATGCAGCAGGATCTGCAGTAACTGTGTTTCAGAACCTTGCTTTCCTGGGATAAAAATACCATGCAAGAGTACTTCATGGGCTGCCTACCTTCTTTTTTTTCCACTTGATCTGATATGTGGTAAATACCCTGTAATTAAATTCCTTTCTCTAAGTTAGTCTTTCTCACTGTGTGAATATTTCTTTTTGCAGGGTATTTGATTGGCTGACTTCAAAATCTGAGCTTGATCTTCCAAAATATTAAAGGCCACCTATTGAAACCGCAATATTTTTATAATTATTGTCATTGTATGTGAAACACTTACACCATCCACCAAATGGTTTTCCCTCCTTTCTTTTTTGCTTACAACTACTCTTTAGGTCTCAGTACTATAGATACAGAAAAAAACCAATAATCCCAGTGTTCGAAGATGAAAATTTTTTCAGCTGTGCTTTTTATATTCTCCATGTGCATGCATGATTTTCATGACTATAAGATCTCACCACTCCTGAATATTGATGAGGTTTCCTTTCTAGCAGCCCTGTGAAGCAGGGAATGCAGCTGTCACCCCCTCCCAACACACACTGGCAGCACCAACCATTTCATCCCAGAAGTAAATCCTTCTTTGGAAACAATGAAGAAACTCTTTAAAATGTCTGCTGGATCACTTGTGAAGTCTTTGATGAAGCTGCTGCTGCAGAAGAGAGTTTAGTGGTATAGACATACCTCTGATAAAATCCAGAAGACAGAGCAGTACCTAGAGAAGAGGTAAGAGCTAACAGTGAATAGCAAAAAGCACTCAAAGAGATCACATTTCTGCCACCTGCAGCAGCAAATGCCCTGGCTTCTTCATGTATGGCTGGTTCTGCAGAGGCAATGCACTGTGAAATGATGCCTGCAAACAGCAGCTACCTAACAAATTGGCCACATGCAACGAGTGGAAATAAAAAGCCAACAGGGCTCATTGAACATGTGGCTCACTGCAGCCTTTTGATGCTGTTTTGAGCGAAGCACTAACACAAACCCTGGCTCACATCTAACTGCATTACTTTGTTCCTTTGGATACATTAGCCTTGGAGAGGAGGAAGGCCATACTCTGAGAGGCACTGAGTGATACAAAGCAGACAGTGGGCATCAGGTTCACATCAGCACTACAGATATGTGGAGTGGCACTCGAATGTGCTGAATACATTGCACAATCCTCACCCTGCTGAGCCCAGCTTGCTGTTATCTACATCCAACAGAGGCACACAGTGCTGTATTCAGGGGTTGAAAAAAGAACAGGCTGCTCTTAGTACCAGTTTAGAATATGGCTTGTTCCCAAGTCTCTAAAAGTCAGATTCATATCACACAATAATATTAAAATATCAGGTAACTATGCTGTAAGGCTTGCCTGGGAATGTGGCTGAGACTCCATGAAAGCTACTCTCTTTCCTAGTAGTCTAAAAGCCTTAAGAGAAGAATGGAATGTTAAAAAACACCTATCAAACATGAATCTTGGCATAGTATTTGAGAGAAATGTCCTACTGGAGCTCAACAGCCCACTGGAACTCTGCAGCCTCTCATCCTGTGAGAATCACAAGCAATCCAGACTTGCCGGGAAATTTAGCAATGACAGTGGGAATGTGTTGTCACCCAACATCTGCAGCTCAGGCTGGGAAAATGAACATGGGAAGCAGAAACTCCAAAACTGAGAAGGCAACTCGTTCACTGCAAACCAAGCGTAACAGTGAACCGTGTCTGAAAATTACACCTCTGAAATTAGCACATTGACTGCTCCTGCCAAAATGGAGAAAATTAACAAATACAAATCAGGGTTTTGATTGGTATTTGTTGATACTTCATTCTGATATAGAATGCCTCAAGTAAGAGGTCTTCTATCAGTTCCACCAAAAGCCTATACTTACAGCTAAGACAAGCTTCCCTCTCCACTTTATTTTCATCATTTTCTCGATTATTAGAATTAATATTTGGTGTAAGATCTAGGAAAGGGCTCAATAAGTTTTTAAGGCCCAAGCTGTGAGCATTTATATCCATTCAAATGGAACCAGCGATTCTCAGGACTTCACCAAATTCTCAAGGCTGTTCTACCATGAGCTGTCACAGCCCTATTCCAAGCACAAATACACATCTACACAGAGCTGCCCAGGCAACTTGCTGTGTGTGTTCTAGGACCTTCAGCTTCCAGGAAACCTCATTTTCAGTATTTTCTAATCCACTTAACATATGTTGCCTTCTGGTTGTAGCAGAGCAGACAGAACAAGACTGGGATTTGTAACATTGGGATCCTCAGAAGAGCCAAGTGTATTTCTATATCATAAGTGGACACCACGTTTTAGCAGGATGTGCAAAGCACTCAGAATCATCTGGGCCATGAACAGGCAGTGGTACGGTTTGCTACAGAAGTTTGACACAAAATCTGTGGCTCGATCAGCCTTCTCAAAGACAGGGTTTTACATGCTCAGTATTAGATGGTAGGAATGGTTACATTAGGTGCACTCAAACATTTTAAGCACAGATGTATGAGCTTAGTAAATCAATAGGCTATTTCACATAGCTTGTAGTATTCCCCTGCTTTACATATAAATTCAATGTGCATTAAGAGGTTTCCCAACAGGAGATTGCATCAGTGGTGTCTGATAGCAATTATCAGCTAGCTGTTGGTGGAAAAGCTAAAAGGCTTCCTAATATGTAAAAAATATCTATTTAAAATTTCAGAATTATAAAAAAAAAGCATAACAATTTTAAATTAAGCTTTTAAGCACACTTACTTTTAAGCACAAGTTGTCTGTTAGTTACCTGTGCACAAAAAGACAGTTTCTCCTTTGCGTTCAGTAGTCACAACACATTTGATGTTTCAGTGCTGTCATTAAACTGCCAAGGAAACAGCATTATTATTTAAAAATCTGTGGTTTATCTGCAATAAAAAGAATGTAAATTATCTGTTAACACAACCAATTGTTTCCACTCAACCTTCTCTCAATGTATTCCAAAATTATACCAAATAAAGTTTTCTTTGCTTTTCTTCATGCTTCAAAAGTCAGAAATGTTAGTCCTGCTCTTTGCTCTCTGACCTATAAACTGTAAATATCACTAGTATCTGGAAAATTAGCTGAACTTTTCCAAGTGAACTTAAATTAATAATGGGGATTTTCACTTCTCCTCTTAATAATCTCATTAAACAGATTAGAATTGTCCTGTAGAAAACATTAAGGAAACTAGAGGTTATTGCAACACCGTTACACGTCATCACTGTTGCGGAAAGCTCATGAAAACCTTGCTTTGTGATTGTGACCTACTGACACTTTTATTTTTTTACTGTGATGGAAAAGAATCTGCCTCTTATCTTTTTGTCAGCTGGCACTGATATCCTTGGCTAGCATGATGGAATAAGAAGTGCCATATGATCCTGCTCTACAGACAGCCCTTCTCCACCCACTGCTGCACCTCCAGAGTAGCTTTATTTAAACACTAAATCAGCCACTCTCACAAAGCCATAGAAGCCTTCATGGTCCAAATCTGTTTTGTTCTGAGAAAAATGTAACCCCATAATTCTTACTAAAAAAAAAAATATAAAGTTCAGCAGTCAAAACCACCAAACATTTTTATGGGAACTAATACAACAGTCCACACACCTTTTGCTATAAAAGAGCTTGAAGGTATAGGCATTTTCTATGGCTGTCAGCCTGTGAAACTGACGCCCTGGGAAAAAGGGATGGCATTTACCAAATTGCTCACCTTTCCTGTCACAAAAAGCACACTCAGGATTACATTACCAGCAAGAGTAACAAAATACTTACCGTATTTTGAAATATTTCAAATACACCCAAACGTGGCTAGCAGGAACACAGAAAATCTTGGCATTCAGTTCATTACCATGAACAGAATTGACTCCATCACTTCCAAGCTATTAGTTGTAATGTACGAAGGGGTGTAATAATTAAATCCTTTCAATCTATCCCTCCATTTCTGTGGGTATCTCCCCATCTCACACCTAGCAGCTCAGCAGCTGATTTCTGTTTAAAAAACCCCAAACATATTTGCATCTTTTGGAACTCCATTGTTTGGACTGTTTTTGCAACCAAGAAATGCAGAGCAAGAGCCACAAGTAGAGCCACTGCTACTGTTCATGGCAGTAAATGCACAAATGAGTAACAATGGTTTACTTGAGCACAGGGTTTTTTGCTTTTTAGCAAGTCTATATCTCATTGTGTGTGCTATTAAACACTGTTTATTTCTAAAGCTTCAGTAGCAAAGTACAACCACAGAGAAGAGATTAAGAGTAAAGACCAGAACAAAAATCCCTCACTCAATCAATTACATTCAATAGCAGTATTAACAGACAAGGTTTATTCCATTGTTTCAGGAAGATAGGAAGCCTCAGAGTTCATAGGATTTGAAGTATCTGGCAGACTCTCATTTAACACAAATTAGAAAACTACTTGCCCTCATCCCTGATACATAGATGGGCAAATGGCAAAGTGATGGCACACAGCACTTTGCCAGACATTCAATTTCCCTAAGGCAAGGAATTCCAGAGGAGGGGGAAGGAAGAGAGCAGAGACAGAGCCAAAGCTGGCACAGCCCAAGACGCCCTACTGGAGACTCAGAGTCAAAAGGGTGAAAGTCAGGATCCAGTGGCCCCTAGGAATGTCAAACGACAGATAAGAGCAGCGTCAAGATTGGACTACACACACAGAGCCAAAATTAACATCAGGGTTACTGGGGTGAGCAGTCATCAGGTCCAAGTTGTGCATGCAGCTGTCACAGGAATGAGCAAGGAGCTTCTGATACTGACCTGGGTTTACATACAGTATTGAGCCCCTAAACAAAGTAAAAAATAAATAATAAATCACCCAAAATAAAATTTTAAAAAACCCAAATGAAATAAAATGAAAACCTGTAAATAATCTTAAGTGTTTGTAACACTTGCTTACTCTAATATTTTAATGAAATTTTATAATGTAGACCATTATTTACTGTAAGTAGATTCAATTTACAAATGCTGCAGCACTGGAGACATGGTGCTTATTAATGACTCTATTAATTTACTTTGTGTTTGCACTTTATATTAAATATATGCATACTTTCATGTTTGGGTTCTTTCCAAAAGAATTTATATCCTCCAAATATTAGCCATAATAACATCAGCTTTCTCAAATGCAACTGAGCAACTAAATTACATGTGAGATTATATAGAAAGTCTCTTTATAAATGAGGTCTGTAAAACTTCAGTTGGTTTAAAACTAGTACTAATGTAATATTCTACCACTGTATTAAGTGCATTAAAAAAAAATGTATTTCCTCTGCCAAAATACCCCAAGATGAATTATCACTGAATTTACAGGTAAGCCATTAACTTGGAATTACTGCTTTTTAATAGAGAAATGGCTTTATTTGAAACCTCTCTTTCCTCTAGAGAAAATGCAGAAAACTGAGACAAGTAAATACAATATTTCAATGACAGATCCATCAGGAAAATCTGCAGAATAATAACAATGCCTGTAGGCAGACAATATTATCCTTTACTACAAGCAGAGTGTGAACAAAATCTAAATTCTTAGACCTACAGTTGTTTGCTTCACACACAATATTGTAAAATGCTCAGATACCACACCATCTTGCAAAAATATAATATTTATCCAGACTTCATCCTGAAGATTAATACGTTAACCAAGCTATGCACACAGCTGATTTTGTTTCAATCCAATTCCCTTCTCTGAATAAATTTCATTTTATTACTAATCTCATGGTTTTAAGTTGTTTATGAACCTCATGTAAATTCTTCTTTCATTACATGAGAACCTTGAACTGCAAAGGTACCAACAGGGATATTCACATTATTCAGGATTCTCCATTCAAAGGGCAACTAAAGACTTAGAAATAAAGCACAAGAGACATATGCCAGTCTTACACAGCAACAAAACTACTGTTGATATAACACTGACTTATGCAAATACCATCTTACTTTTGAGCAAGTACTGCTACCAGAAAGAAAGAAAAAGATAGCATGGACTTTTGCACCTATCAATAATAGTTCAAGAGCAGTTCCCTTATAGTTACAATGCATTTCATAAGAAAAATTATACAGACTTTCTAAATGTATTGGGGGTGTATTTACTTTTTCTACCATTTATCACAAAACCAGAACATAAAAAATATTTGGAAATACAGACCAGAACAAATTTATCTTAGATTTTAAAAAGATGATTTTTATTAAGCACAAACAGCTTTTAATACATTATCAATACAAATAGGAAAACATCTGTTTAATGAATTTGATATATCAAAGATTTGATGGGCAGGTTGCATACTGGCACAATAAAAATGATTTTTTTTTAAAAGTCTTTCAAATTAAAATTTAAGGTTTACCACAGTCTACACTGCAGGAACTTTCCATACAGCCTAAAATCACTACATCACCTCGGCATGGGGGAAGCGAAGAACTAGAGTTTCATAATATGGAACTTCTAACACTTTAATTAGCACCACTCAAAGCTTGCATCAGCTGTCTAACTAAGAAGCAGCTGACAGGTCAGGTAAAGCTTTACAGCAAATTTCAGTGCAATGTTTACAGTTCCTTTTCATAAGATACTTGGAGTCTATGGTTTCATAGCATGTTAAATAATTATGGCTTGATAGATGTACAGTATTAAGATGCTGAGAACATTTACTTTGAAAAAGAGATGAGACTCGTAACGGCTGTGAAATACATTTTAATATATTATGCCAAATTCTGTAATATGCAAACAACATGCTGGATTACAAACGGAAGTCCTGTTATGAATTCATAGACAAGGTCAGTATTAGCTCTCTGGGGTAGTGGCTTCTGGTTGTTTCAGCTGCTGCTTTTTCAGGCTAACTAACTTCATCTTCTCTCTAATGTGTTCTGCTGCAGAAGCCATATCACTTGGGCTTCCAAAGTACTGCTCAGACCTAAAAAAGACCCAAACCACAAGAAATTATCAGTGAAAAGCAAGACAACACATGAATATACCAGTTAATTGCAGTAGATAACACAAAGGAGATAAGAAAAACAGCCACCTTTTCCTCTTTTCATTTAAAAGCCACCTTCAAAAATCTTTGGAGACTTAGGCATGAGATTTGACAGCAAATTTTGATGAAATTATTACAAATACCCAGTGAGCCTTTCATATCCAAAAGATACTAAACAGAAGTTTGAGGGTGGTGAGACACTGGCACAGGTTGCCCAGAGAAGCTGTGGCTGCCCCATCCCCAGAAGTGTTCAAGGCCAGGTTGGATGGTACTGGATGATCTTCCATGTCCCTTCTGACCCAACCCAAACCATTGTGTGACTTGAACAGCAAGGCACTGTTCTACAAGTGCAACTAGATACTTCCCAACACTACCTTCTACCTCCCTTCTCTGGCTTTCCCCCAAGTCAGTCTGACAATTTTGCATACTGTGACAATCTGTGATACCTGTCTGTACATGAACTCTGAGGCTATAAAATGCTGCATTATTAAAGGACTCTTTACATGTTGAGTCAGCCACATGCTGTCAAATGCCATCTGCCTCTTAATCTGAAAGGAACGCCTGGCTGTGTAATTCAAATACAACAAAGAACAGCTGAAATTTTAGGGAAACCACTAACCAAGTTGTCAGCAAAGGAAGGATTTGAACAGAATACGTGCTTCAGAAGAACAGTTATTAAATCTAGTTACAAAGCAGAGAAGCTGCAAACTTTGGAAATGGCAATAGGACAAAGGACTTTCAGACAGGTGTAAGTGCACAGAAAAGTTACTCTACTCAGGAATAGACTCATTTGAGGAGTTAACTGCTCAGACTGAATAACTGCAGATGGATTCCCAGCACGTCCTGATACAGAGTAGAAGCCATGAGCAGGACAGGGAACAGTGACCTAAACTTCCAAAAAGGTACTGGCAAAAGTCTGAGGAGGTGAACAGACTGATGAAAATACCCCCACATATTTATGACATTTTGCATGTTCTTAAATTTCTAAGACTATTTCTAACAACGAGCAAACCTTTTGCAGATTGTTTGTTAAACACTTCAAAACCAGAATGCCTAGGATGATGAGCAGGGGGTCCTGAGATATAGGACAATTATAATATCAATTCTGTGAAGGGGGATATGCAAATCTACTGAAATGCCGAAGGTGTTAGAAATAATGTCCAGGATTCAACAGTTGCTACTTCTACCAGGTCACTAAAATCTGCTATACAGAAGTTTTTTACATTATGGTCTGGCATCCTACACACCAGAGACTTGCTCCATGGCTTGGCTGTAACTCAGGTAGAACTTAACTACAAGCTCAGCATAACAATAGACATCTCTGTTTTAATAAACACAGAGAACTGAGTTTTATTATGGCTGAGATTCCAAATTCAATTTGCCTTTGTAGCTCAAGAAAACTACCAATTTAAAATTAGTATGAATAGTTCTCAAAGGAAGTACTGTTTTGTTTACCAAATTAATCAAAGGTAAATTTAGCTTCAATATACTGGCTTAAGACTTCAGATAGCTAGAACCACAAATAAATAAGTCACAATCCCATAATTCTCATCTGGTATCTTTTTTCAGAGAGAAGAGATTGCGACTGGTCATTTTTCTGTTACTTCTGCGCATTGTGCTGGTGTGCAAAGACTAATAAATCTAATAACCGTTCAGTGGGAAAAAGACACTGTTTAAAAAAGGCAACTCTCTAATACTCATTAAAAATTCTTTCCCATCTTTTTGCAGAAAGCAGGCAGGTCCACTTTCAAACTTTATATAAAAAATGTGCTCACTTTTTCAATTTCAGCAGTAAGCCTTCAGGATTCTTCTGCACATGAGACTATTATAAAACTTTACCAAGAGCATTACTCCAAAGGCATTAAAAAAAACATTCTACATACCCATCAGGATAAACTACAGGCACTGTTAGTCTGTCCAACAGTGATTTCCCAACTGCTTCAATTTCATCAAATTGCTCCATTTCATTAAAGGCTTCAGGCTGCTCTGGACATTCCTGCAAAATCTGTTTAAAAAAGTAAGAAAATACAGAATTAAGTACACAAGTGATAGCATGTAGTTTTTTAAGAGCCATTAACTGGCAGAATGAATGTTCTTTTTGCATTTTCACTGCCACATTTGCATGACATCAACTGACATATTCATACAATTCAAGAAAAGAAAATATTGATTAAGGTCCATTAAGAAGATAGTTCAGGGCCACCACTGTAGTCTTCCTAGACAATATTCCTGCAACAAATATAAAATGTATAAAAATAGTAACCTACGTCATTAGACATATAAGACAGTCACATAAACTGGAAAAAAACATGGTTACTGAAGAGCCCCTTACAAGATGTTTCAAAACTAAAATCCACATCTGGCACAGAACAGGTAGGACTAGAAAAGCGTGAACACAAGTCTTTCCAGATGAGATTGTGACTCAATACTATTACCCAGTATGGCATTTTCTTCCACCTCTCCCTCTGCCACTTACTGTTTTCCAAAGCAGTGTGGATATTAACAGTCTATTTTCCACACACACTCATTAATATATGTCTGACAGTGAAAGGAGAATGATGTTTTTGAACAAGAGCATTGTTTTCTCAGCCATTAATTCAACTTTCTTTAAACTTAAGATTGCCTAAACCCAGCAATTAACTACTGCAATAATGAAAGAATGCTCACAATACGGATTGAGATACTCTACTTTTTTAGAAGTTTGTAAACCACTGAAATTTAATTTGGTATCAAGGAAATCTCTGGAAGCACAGATGACGGAGGTTCACAAAAGCAGAAATACATCAACTCCCAATGTTTGCAAATACAAAGTATCTTTTTTTGTTTGCTTAAACTCAGGTAAGAAATTATTCTTCAAAAACACAACACTCACCTTTTCAGCAGTTGAATGAAATGCAACAGCTGTTTCCAGCCGGTGTACTCTTTCTTCAGAAGTCACTGTAAACTGTTTCCACACTCTGTTCAGCCTTGGGAGTGTGTCTCCTGAGGACCTGGAAGTGCATCGCAAGGACTGGCATAGCACAACGGTCGCCTGCAGTAACTGTCTCCCATAATCATAGGTACTCTAAAAATTGGAGGGGATGGAAAAGAAAGTGCATTTAACAACTTTACACTTAACCTGGGGGAAAAATAGCATCTTAAAGCAACAGCAGACAAGTTTATGGAAGTTTTAGGTTCACAAAGTGCATTGAACTAATCTGGTCTACTAGAAAATGCTGATGAAGTATGAATAAAATTGTAATGACCAAACAGCGCATTCACTCTTATTAAAAAATCCAATATCCCCTGCTGTCTAGCATTCACACTGGCAAAAGGAAAGAGCTTCCTGCAAATTCTGGATAGCTGTTTGGATCTTACAAGGGATATTTAATATCCACTGCTGAGATGACTGTCTCACTGACTTCACTGTCACCATGTCTGTGGTCCCCTAGCATCCAGGTGCACTGAGGTACATCTACTCTAACAGCAAATAATGATGATCCTGCCTATGCATTGCCTATGTGAAGGTTAACTAAGGTAGTAAAATGCAGCATTGCTGCTCTTGATGGAACTGCAATATCTCATTAGGCCCATCACCAATTTCAGCAATCAATTTCTTCATTCAGGCATTGAGGCAAACCAGTAAGGCCAGTGACAGCTGTTCAATGACTGTCCATACAGATATTGATTCTATTTAGGAGATGATCTGAAGCTGCACAAACCCTATACTGCTAAAGAAAATAACACATTTCACCTGTGCAACATCAACAAATTTTCGATGTTTCTCCAGTAAAACTTTTGTTTCTTGAGCATCATCTCCCAATCGGATGTGTGTCTTCAGCAGAGCATCCAACAGTTCACTTAACCATTCTACTGCCTTAAAAACAAGCCAAAAGAATAAAAACAAATACATTAAAAAGAAATTATTCCAGAAGGGTGATGTAACTTTGTCACTGTTGAGCCGCTAGCAGAGAAAAAGACCCGGGTTCTCAGTGTGGCAAGAAAAGAGAGCTTTATTATTTTGATTCCAACCTATATAGACTTTTCAGAGGTCACCCAGAAACCTCCCCCTAGGCCTGATTGGCCAGGCCTGAACTGTCCAAATCTCGAGACACTGTTTCAATAACATCCAAACTTTATCTTTGTTTATAAAACACAGGAGAAAGTTCTCATGGGAAAGACCTGTGCTAGCCACATAACTTCAGTGCTAACATATTTTTTTGATACAGAAAAAAAATTAAATGAGCTATCACAAGCTGGTAGATCACGCATGCAATCACTAAATATACTATTTTCAGACATTGCTAAATCTGTTATTTTCACTGTATATACTCCCTTAATAAAAATACTGTAAAACTACCAGCCCATATAAATTTAATGAGTGGACTACAAAGACCAGAATGATGAAATTCTAGATTGCCATACCTGAGCAGCATCCTCCTCACATTTAAATAACTGCACCATCTGAAGCATCTTCAGTCGCCGCACATCCACCATATCCTCACACCTTAAAAGAGCAGCACAGAAAGACTCACCAACACAGGTACAGCAGACACAAAACTCTTGAATTTGACAACAATATTTTCAAGTGAGAAACATTAAGATGCACGTGTTCATGAAAAGGTGATTAAAGCTGCTTAGCTTGGCCAAAATACATAATGCCTCATGGAACAATAAGAAACTTGCCATAAATAGAACTGAGCGCTACAAGTTACCAAAATCACGATCCTCAAGATTCCTGATATGGAAAAGCTGGAGGCAGTGACACCAGAGACAGCTATAAGATCCTGCAGCAGCATTGCACGTTCCTTACCTTGCTGCACTGGAAAGCTCTACCACACAGAGGCTTATGTGGCTAAGACAGTCTTTATCCTACTGAAATTCAGATGAAGGTTGGCTTCAACGTAGCATAATTCTGAATTGTACTGTTTGTTGGGGGCAATGTTTTCTTGATGAATATAATGAGGACTGTTTAAAAGATAATACGTTTTCCCATTTTTCTTTTTAGTTAAATAAAGATGGTAATATCTGAATGATGTCCTTTGCTGTACTTGTCAGGAAGCATTTAAAAATCTAATTGATATAAAAACTAACATAATTATCTTGTTCTGAATCGAGCACAGTTTGTGATTCTTTCTCCAGAATTCAAAAAAAAGTATTGAATGTTCTCATCTTTCCACAGTAAGCGCTAAGCTAGTACATTTTGCAGAATGCTTTCCACTTCCATTTCAGAGCCTACTAAGTAGACAGCAAGACTCAAGCTCCTGTTGAGTGCAAATGGAATTATTAATGTCAACAACAGTCAGCTCTATAAGCAAATGAAAAAGACTGTGTGCATGATGTTTTCCAAACTGGTTACAAACATAAGCACTTCCAAGGAACAGTTTGTTAGTGTGCTGTGTTTTGCTCCATGTCCTGTAATGCTTACAGAAAGGAAATCGGCTGCTCTAATAATGCAGCAAAGCAGTTTATGGGTTCCAATAGCAGAACTAAAGCAGCAAAATGTCCCTAAAATAAACATTACAACACGTGTATGTAAATAACAAGAAACGCTCAACAGAACTTGGAAAAAAAATTAAATGTTGGAAAAAATATTATTACATACTGCTGAGAGATACTTAGTCGTTATACTTTTTTGTCTCTCATCCAGGATAAAGAACCTCCTTCAACCATTCACCATCTAAAAGCTGCTTCATACCTTTGTCTGGAAATTTTACTGATGGTTTAATCCTCCAATTGACTTCCCACAATTCTATAACCCTTCTGAGAATAGGGACCAGAATTGTGTAACACAAACCAGAAATGGACTACCAATCTATACAGTGACACAAAGACATTCTTTCAGTTTTTTATTCCTTTCCTAACAATTCTTAGCATACTACTTGCTTTTCCCTGTCTGACTGAACACTAAAGCAGTTTTTGCAAGTTTTCCAATGTTTGTTTTTGAGTTCACAGCTGATTCAGAGTCCATTACTGTGTATATAAAGTCTTTCCTTCTCCCATGTACATCTTTCTTCTCAGTATGGAATTCCAACTGCCATTTTATTGCACGAGACATCCTCTGTAGCTTTTTGCAGCTGGCCCTCTAAATGCAAGCGTTGTTTAACTTAATAGGATTCAGAGGGCATACTTAAAACAATATTTTCTCTAAGCATTAGCAAAATACATGGTTTCTTACACTAAGCTCCCTAAGAAAACAATTTATGAATAGTAGAATTAATTTGTAAAATGGGCAATTTGATGCTCACTGGACCTTGCTGTTGCCTAGAGGCAACTTTCTGCTCAGCCAATGCCCTCGAACTTCAGGCCCTTTCTATGGACAGTATTACACTGTCTCAGGGGTTCCAGCAGTAATACTGGCAACAGCATCTAATTCTTTCACACTGCTGAGTAGAACAAAAAAAGGCAGAACTGCAGACAATCCAGTTCTACTACATCTCTAATTTAAAATAACCAAAGAAGTTTTGGAGGAAGAGGATGATGGCAAAATCCATCCTTCTTACAAATTCAACTCTCTCCAACATTTTTCTCAACTGCAACTTCATCCCCCACTCTAAAATTTTCCAAAACTCACAAACCCCTACATTTTGAAAACTGAACTCTGTGCCTCCATTTTGTACCCTGTGCCCTCCAACACCATCTCATTTGTCTTACTATCTTCAGCAATGAAAATACCATACTCAAAGGATAGAGCTTGTGAAAAGAGAGGATAAACATAACTGTTTAATATGTAATTTTACAGCCATCACCACTACTGTAGTTGTATTATATTTCCATCTCAAACTGCTAACATATAAAAGATGCCTCTTGCATATTTTCATAACTCCATATAAAAGGAATGTATCATTTTTGAGCATTTACAAGTACAGGAAAGCATTCAAACACTCCACCCAGTACCAAAAAAACAAAAGGTGTTTGTTTTCATGAATACACCACAACAGATTACTCAGGGAAGTTTCTTTCCCATTCAAATATACTGCAAACAAAAATTACAGTTGTATTACATCCCTTAACTGAAGATAAAACAAAATGGTCCCTCTTTAACACAAAAACCTTAATGACTAGAATTGCTGTTCTTACCTTTGTTTTCTAAGCTGCATATCTTCCATTACTCCTTGGATATGGTCCACATTTTCTTTGTTTTCAATGGTCACATCTTTCCCATAGGCCCATGATGCCTGGTTAGAGATCTGATCAAGAAGACTTTGACCTTTCTCACGCAAGCCTTGCAAGCCTAAGTCTAAAAAAAAAAACAAAAAGAAAAAAAAAGGGTCAGTGGTCACTCATAAATTTGGTGGGTTTTTTTACCTCAGTGGAGAGATATTATGCAACAGAGTAATACACGAATGAAGACTGGAACCTGGAAGATGAAAAGGACACTACAATGTCTTTCACTGCCCTTTCTAACTCAAGTCTGAGTGAGCATTTGTCTACATTAGCAAAGAACTAAGGCTTGGCTATTTTATGACCTAGCAGATAACAAGTAAAGGAATAAAAGTTGATGATGAGTCAGCTTCTCAGCACATACATAGCTAATTAATGTCTTTCATCCACACAGTTACACAATTACTAAAATATTTATCACTGCTAAGCAGTTGTAGCCTAAGTGTTCTTCCATTGCTGACAGAAGTTACTACTTTACAATACATCTGATATGACTGATAGAATTTTCTACACTGAAATTTGCCAACTCTTGAAATCTGCTGTTACATCTATTACTTGGCAGCTCTGCTATATGTTTTCCTAAAGGAATATCTCATTTATGCATCAAACTGTTATATTCCAATCATAACTACTTCTACCATAAATGATTTTGCTTTGCAGCTCTTTTTTCCACAACTTATTGAACAAGCTGATCTCTGTAGATCCCTTCCAACTAAAATAATAAATTCCATATGCTTGACAGTGTGACAACCTTCAATGTGCCATTTTATTAATGCATGCATCCATAGCTACTGCAAAACACTCAGTATAAGCATTCTAAAACTGAGTGGATAAAACCTTAATCATCAAGGGGTCAGTTCTGGAAACAAAATTATCATCTAAGCACTATAATCCCAAGACACCAAGGAAGATTAATGGGGGAAAGAAGTTTGTTTACAGATGAAATGTATAATAATGGCATATAACAAGTATATATATTAGATGTAAAATATTTAAAAGAAAACAGTTCCAGATCATTTCCCCAGACAGAACTACCATACAGTAGATGGCATAAGCCACCCAAAGCAGTTCAGTGGAGGTCATTATATAATGAGAAATCAGAAGTGATAAGTTTTTTTTCTCCCTGGTTTTTTTGGTGACTTTTTTAAAGGGATTATTGTTTCTTCCCCCTGTAATGCATTCATTAGAATGTGTGTATCTGAAATGCAGAAATATCTTGCTTACCAACACTTTTCAATTTCTCTTCCAGTAATTTTAATGTTTGTTGAATTGATGCTCCATCTGCTGGTGCTACATCCACACACAACATTCCTAGTAAACCATCCAATTGCTGAGACAACTAAAATGTAAGAACAACATAAATTCTGATATTTAAAAAGTAGTTTGAGCTTCAGATGGTTGGGTCTACAATCTTCTAAATGTTTGGAAATTTGTCATTTTTGAATTTCTCCTTGCAGCTACAGGAAATGAAAGTCAAGATGAAAGATAATCAACCCATCTGTGTTGCAGATTTCCAAGAGCATGCATCACTACATAGTGGGAGAGTAGGAAGCCAAGATTCTACTTGTTTTTAAGAAAAGCATAGGAAAGGAATATGCCATTAAAAAAAAAAACCCTATGAAAAGTACACCAAATTTCAGTTCAATTAATACATGCCTGTAATTAAAAAAAAAAAGGGCTGAAAAAGTAACTTTTCAATTAGCATATTTTTTATTTCAAACATTACTAAAATGTAAGACATATTACAAAGTACTTTGCTCCTAAAAATGGTGGAAGCAATCTTCTTAGTGTTTCAATTACAGCAAATGATGCCTGACAGCATTTTCCAAGTGACATTTTATTTCCCCGTATCTCCCTGAATTGTCTTCCAACATATTCAACATTTACTATACTAAGGCATTAATTATTGACAGGTGAGCCTGTGAAAAATTAAAGAGAAACACTTACATCCTGGGCAACACTATGGAATTCAAGTGCTGCTTGTAATAGGTTCTGCCTGAATTCCAGCTGACTGGCCTGCCTGTAACACACATCACTCAGCTGTTGCTGCAATGCTTTCAATTCCACAAGGTCCTCCTCATCCCCTGCATTTAGAAGAGCTGCTATCTGCTGATTAAGCTCAACATAAACAGCAAACCACTCCTAGAAACACAAGAGAACGAAGAATTAACAATATCAAATACAATTTTATTTCTCTTAAACGGCATACATCCAACTGCAGGCTATTAAGTAACCAGATTAAAAAAGGAGGTTATCACAGATTGTGCTATAATTATGACAATTCACAGAGAAAGAAAAAATATTCCTGATTTCAAATAAATTCTCACTGAAGTGCTTAGTACATGTTAATATATGCATTGTAGTATAAAAATATTAGTGCAGAAAGATGGGAAGAGTACAAGGCATGGCTCCTAGTCCCAGCACAAATTTCCATCAGAAGAGGAATTCCACCATTTTTAAACAAATTTCTAGTGCTTAAATGTCTGTAGTGATTTAGTGAAACAAAAGGCCTTTTGCCAAGTGATCAGCTATTATAAAAAGCTGTTCACAGGACTATCCAGGTGTTACTTGCAGTTACATTACTAAAACTAGCAATAATTTCCTTAAAATATTTAGAAAAAATACTGCTGTTGACAAAGTGGAAATAATCTCTGTCTTCTGAATAAAAGAGTGACCATGCACAGAAACTTCAAAATGATCCTTGTTTCTTATTTAAGGAAAGCTTTATCCTATTCAATTCAAAATGAGCAGATTTGTTTTTCTCTGTCTTGATTACTGACTACATACATAGGAGTTAGCTATATTGTCCTGGTGGTATATTTGTGGAGGAAAATAGTTCAAATATTTAACAATTTGGGGAGACTTAAAAACAGCTTGATACATCCAGATCACATTCATATCTTGCATGACTGAGATGCCAGTAAAGCAAAATGTGTTTGCTTCACAGCTCTAATTTTGACCTTGAAGTGTCCTATGCATTTCTATGGAACAGCACCATCTATTGGCTTACAACATTTGATTTAATTTGTATTCTTGTCTTGCTCCTGTTGGGATGTTTACAATTTTGTAAATTATGTCTTCAGCTTTTGCATCATTTATTTACAAATCATGCAAAACGGAGTATAAATATCCATATTCTGATTTTTTTTTTTTTTTTTACCCAAAGCTGCCTCTACCATCTGCTCACAGAAAAAAAGGGAGTATGAAAAGAGCAAGGAGGGGAAAAAAGAGAAAGCAATGAAAAAGTTAAATTAGCAATCAGTCAAATATTTAGGAGCAGAATAAATCTCTCATCTGTCCTGAAAGGGGCAACTACGATGACATAATGTGAAAACATTTTCCATTGTGACACATGTACTAGAGATATAGATTCAGCACAATCAGCTTACAGAACACAACACTTTGACACTGAACATACAAATCCAGCTGAGAGTGACAAGTCAACTATAATACAAAAAGTCAGGAAGATTTTAGATTAATAATATTTAGGGAGTTTGGGCTTATTTTTTAGCTTTTATTTTTATAATTAAACTAAGTAAGAGTTGCAATAATTGATTTTGATCAAGCTATCAGTAAAATTAAGATACCAGCAAACAAGTTATAAAAAGTGTGTTTCTGATCTTTCCATGGGAGAACTTAGGCACAGCTAACCCATGAAGTACAGATCTGCACAAAAACAACAGTTCCACTGTATTGCTCATGAATAAAACTATCAGAAAATGAAATCCCCAAAAAACCTAACCACCTTCTCCCCACAAAAAAACAAACCAAACAAAACCCCACCCTATAGAAATAATTTTTTCACTTCAGAGTAAATTGAAGTAAAAAAGTATCTTCAAAACAAATCAAACATTCTTTGCAAGTCTCTTTAAAATACTATAATCAACATTAAACAGACGGTGATAAAAGATGGCAAGCAAACAAACTGTCAATTCAATTATTAGGAGACAAAAAATAGGAAAACAATAAAAGAGGAAGCATACACTAAAAATCAAAGAAAAAGATAACGCACGTTTTTCTAGTGCTGTTGGCAAAAAATGGTTTTAATCTCTAAAGAGGCACCTAATTTAAGGTAGGGCAGTGGCCTTTCAATTACTTCTTTCAGTATAAAAGATGTCTTTTCTGATTGTTATTTCCTCAAACTCCTGCCAGCACCTGAGAACCAGGCTGTGCTCCATGCTGCCAGTGAGCAGCACACTGTAAGGCAGCCTGCAAACTACAGTGGGATTTCAACGATTTCAAGGACTGCATTTAGCCCCAGCTAAATCACAATTCTCTGTTACAGATATCCAAGTGAAAACAAAGTATATTTCAAACTGAAAAGAGAAAACAAAACTGAATATAACTAAAAGGCATTCAAGTTTATTTTTGTCAATGAAGTAGGTAGTCTAGGGTGTTTCATTGTTTTTTTTTCTTTCCAATTAGGATTTCAGCTGGAAGATGTTTTCACACTTCAGAAGGGACTGGTTTCCACACTGCTTGAAGAGCTTGAAGCAACAAGACAGAGGAGATGGGATTTACTTAACCAAACACAGACACCTACACTGCTGCATCTAAGCAAGGAAACCATACTCACTGAAGGCAGAGTCAAGAGAAACAGTGTTATCTAGGGTGCTGTGTTTCTCAGGCTAAAGGTTTGAGGTTTGTTTTTCCCCTAAATTATGTCTGAAAAACTATAACCCAGTTTTTCAGACTATTTTTGTTGCCATGGCTGTAAAGGGAACTTAGGAAATGTGGACAGAATTGCCAGTGTCTAGATCAAGGAAAGTCAGAAAAGGTGAACACAGCACTGTGAACAAAACTCCCTCTGGGAGCACTGAATATTCATAACCTAATTATAGTTAATCGTCTGGTGGAAAGACAAAATTCTGATGAAGTTTAGGAAGTATTCAAAATTAGAAGCAAAGGCATTAAGTTAGTGTAGTTAAAAAACAGCATCCTCGTGATTTCATTATGAAGATAAAATATATCCGAAGTCTTGATCAATGGAAGTCATAAACCAGTTTCAGCTACTGGTAAGTGTAATCTAATAAAGACAAAAATATCAAGTTATTCAGCTGAGATGTGCAGGACTTCTCAGACATTTTGGCAGGGAGAAAGAAAAATTTATTCCTTCTACTCAACATGAAAATTTAAAAACTGCTGTAACATCGTAAACTCAAGAAAATTAAAAAATAGAAATCAGTATTTTTCTACATTAAAAAGATGTATTTCCTCTGTAACTCGTAACATCATGCAAAATTCCTAGATACTGATAATCAAAATACATTGCTCATAACTACATGTATTTAGAATTATTTCGATACTTGAAAAGGGTATAGGAAATCTCACACTGTGCTGACTCTCAATCTCTTCATGTTTCTGTTGCAAAGCTTGTGAAGCTCTAATGGAATCTCCTATTCCCCACTGGGTTCTTAGCTGTTCTGATCCAGGTCCTTCAAGCCAATTGACTACCTGTCAGTAAGATAAAGATGATAAAAACAAAGTAGCTAATCAATTATACAAAAACTGGTATACACAGAATTTTGTAACATAAGCAGAAACAAAAATAAGCATATGTTTATGAAAAAAACATATTTTTCAGCTCTGAAGAAATCTTGTTGTTGAAACCATTCACATTCTTCAACATTTGAAGTAGAAACTACTTTTCATTAACCTTACCATGTCAGCTCCATGAAAACAGGTGGCAGCTACAAAGAGATTTTTTATGTAGACACTTATTTCCTATCTCTTGTCAATGAAAGAGCTCAAAACACAGTGATAATGGACCTCTTGTGTTCAAACCAGAGGGTTTTTTTCTAAGTGATTACAATGCACAGCTGTATTCAACCTCACACCTGAGAGCTTTCTCCTTTTTTTGCTGAATATACTAACACTCAAGTACAGGATACATACTTATCTCAAAATTAAAGTTACACACCAACTTGCTCGATTCAATTAACAGAAACCTGCTAGAGTTTTAGTGGCCACCTCTCAGAGAATTTGTCTTTGCAGGGTCACAGCAATACAACTTTGGACTACAGCATTGGCTTTTTTTTTTGTTTTTTTTATTTAATGTGAATATTACTCAAAGCAAAGCAGAGTACCTCAAATTTTGGGTTCCTTACACACACATGAATTACCAGATGATATCTATGGAAAAATTTCCTGATAAATTTTTAAATATCTGGAAAACAGAGAGAGCCGCAATGAAATCTCATGCAGAAGTCACTATTGGAGTCCTGAAGTATGGAAATGCAGGAATAGCTCCAAATTCTGATCCTTAATAAAAAGGCATAGGAAGCCAGCTTCCTCTCTTTAATGTGACTTTTGTTTAAACATTGATCACAAAACAGCTTCACACAGATTTTCAGGAAACATAATACAATACACAATGTAACCCCATAACCATGAAGACAAATGAAACAGGGACTAATTGGACCATTTTCCTAGTGCTGCTAGACTGCACTGCAACAGTAATCGAGAATAATCATCGTTACAGAAGGCTACTCAATTCACTCCATCTTTCAGTCATTATGGATCTGCCTTCCCATTGCCCTTTTTTGCCCCATACCAAAGCACTGTTTCAGAGCACATTTGTTGCTCCAAAAGCATTCTGAGTCTTCCTTGCTTTTATCACTTCTAGGACAAACTACGACTACAAATCTACGTTCTTTGTGTTTAAACAGAAACTTCCTGTTGTGCTCAGCACCTCTGCACAGCTGTTACTGGTTAAATATGGAACTGACCTAGAAGTGAAGGGACCCAGATGTCCCCCTGTAAGGTCAGAGTGGCCTGGAAAACTTCCACATGGAAATGACAGTTCTCATGCAAGTCTGAAACAGTGTACAAGGCTACTGCTTCGCAGTTGCCCTCTCTGGCCAAGACCAGAGGCCAACCCCATTACAGGTTTCCAGCAACTACTGCACTGACGCTGCAACTGCTTAGGCCAGCACGTGGCTGTTCTTTTTAAACACGCTTGAACTGAGGAGGGAAGAGTTACTGGGGACATGCAGAAAGAAGTGATGTAATTTTCATAAAATTAACTGTAAAATCATTGATGACAAGACTACTGCAAGACCTCACATTCATTTTTGTGAATTAAGATTAGAAAAATAGTAATTAACACCCCTGCCTAAGGAGGGACAAAGTTAGAGTTTATCCTAGCATACAGAGTTCCACTCATAAACAGTGTTTAGAAAACTGCTTATCAGAAAACATCTGAAAATCATTGCAGCCTTTACATTACAGAATGAAAGACAAAGGAGAGGGAAACAAAACCATGGAGCAGAACCAAAAGGGGTAATTCAAAAGAGAGGGTAGGATATCAAAGGCATAAGGGGAAAAGTTGGTTATGGACAAGAGGGCTTTGAGAGAGGAGTAAGAACTAAGCAGGTCACAGTAAGCAGAAACAGGAAATAGTGAAATTGAAATAGGAACACAAAAGCAAGCCAGGAATGGTTAGCAATATAAGATGGTACACAAAGAAGGAAATAGGAATGTAACTGTAAAGAGAGCTAGCAGAAGACCAAAACACAGAAGAAAAAAAATAACAGCAACACAAGCGAAAAAAACCCTTCCAACTAAAAGTACTGCAAGCATGTTATATGGCAACTTTTGTTTGTTTTGTCAAAATAAATTCCATGGCACTTTGCCTCTGTTGGTTTCCTTCTGTACATCATTAACTTCTTGCTTTTAGCCTTTAACTCTGTTAGCCTAGTTTTCTCCTGTTAATCCAAAGGAAACTAAATAATTTTCTAGATTTAGTAAGTTTTTCCCAAATATTTTACGCCATTTACAAATCTTTTAAATGCACTTTATAAAACTGATTAGTTTGGTAAAAGAGCAAAACACCTTCTTCCTGTGTACTTAGACTCAGTTCACTTGCCAGGTAACATCTGTAATGTACACAAATAAGTAACTATTTCTTCTAAAAATAGTGCAAAATGAGGCTCAGTAATGGTAAACAATTCTATTTAAATGCATTAACAATGTCAGTTTGCCAAAGTATGATATAAATCATATCTTGTTCAACCACTAAAACTTTAATACATGAAAAAGAAATCTCACCTGATTATACCCCCAGCTGTACCGATATGTTCTATACAGGACTATATTAATCGCTCATTTTTTAATACTTCCAGCTCAATATACCAACAGATGACATTTGCTTTTAAGATTTTTTTTATAGTAAACGAATTAGTACAGAAATTAAAATTATCTCCTCAGTAGATTTGTATTTTCACTGCTAGACATCACAAAATTGATTAGTTTTTATTTTTACACATATCTACAGTTCAGTAAAGTGCAAGTACTCGACTTGCACTCCTCATGCATTAGAAATACCAATGTTGAAAGGTTAATAGCAATTATCTATTCAATTTTCTGCATATTCAAACTATACAGAATCTTAAAAATATATAAATCTAATTTCAAGTGATAAACACCGGAAGAATAAATTAATTTCATTTCCTTGATTTTCTCTACTGAGACTCTGCTGAGAAAATGTTGAAAGTGCCAATTACATGCCTGTTTCCAAAGGACAAAACCAGTTCAGTATGACCTTTAACATGCAATTGATGGGAAGTTTATATTCATTCTTGTCAGAGTATCCTTGAAATACAGAGATTCTAAGCACTTTAGCTTCGGTTAAACCACCAAGCATTAGACAAACAAAGGAATAAATAATGGCTTATCTTCAGTAACAGGAACTTCAAATGGCATGGGCAGGGGTAGGGGCAGGTTTTCAACCCTCAAGCAAAGCTGACTCTCAGTCAAAGGCGAATGTTCCTCTCTTTGCCAGCAGGGCAGGCATTTGCCCTCCATCAACACAGCCATGCACTGCCACAGTGTGCAGCAAAGGCACAGCCCCAAAGCAAGAGAGCACATGATAACCTCCAGATAGCAGAATAGCCTTTGGAAAGTCACAGTGGCAGGCACGATGTAAAGCACCGAGTAAAACCAGCACGCCCTCACTTGGGGAGTGACAGGAGGCATGAAGGTCTCACCTCTGATCTTCAGTTTGCAGAAAGCATAGTCTGGGACTCAAGCTCAACGCTCTGCCTCCCAGCACTCCAGAACAACCCCGAGCTTACCTGCATTACCTTCTGCTGAATCTCCTCCAGCTGGGTGCGTTTGCTCCGCTGTCTGCACACCTCCTGGTAGCGAGTGTACTGCTCCCGGAGCGAGTCCAGCAGCTTCATCACCTGCGGCTGAGCCAGCAGCTCGTCATCCATGGGGGACCAGGACACTCCTCCATCTGACCCGTTGAATCGGCGCTGCTGCAACTCAGACAGTAACTCGTGGCCTTCAAGAATACATATATCATGTGGTTAATTTAGATGCAAAGAAAGAAACCGCAAGAATTAGCAGTAAGGTTGCCATTTAAACCATCAATGGTACATTTTTGCAGCTAATGATCTTTCATGCACTGGGCACATTTAATTATACAATTTCATGCAGAGCTCTGGTCACAGTTTGTGGGGCTGGATCAGAAGAACATACAACAGAAGAAAAGAAATGTGGTATATTTCAGATACATAAAAGAGATACTGTGACTAACATTGAAATTGACAATAAAGGCACTAAAAACTTGACTAATTTCTCTGTTGCCTTTCAGGATTTTTATAGCAAGTACAATGTTTTCACAGAGTATGAAGCTGAATACTATTTTTTTCAGTATTTTTTTCTCACTTGCCTTGTCTTTTTCTTTGTGCTCTTAAGCATCCTATCAGGGTACAGTCTCTCTAGAGTGCAGTGACTTTCATATACACAAAAATAGTATGTTTTGACTATTTAATCTTCTGCTTAAACTGTTTGAAGAATGTTATTGTTGTGTTAAAATTCTCAGGATGTAAACACCATACTACAAGTAAATCCAGATCATCAATTTGTTCCTCAAAAGCTCACTGAAAAAGGTAAAATAAAACAGTGTTTCGTAACTAAAAAGATGTTTGCACGAAATTGAAAATGTGCCCATTGGAAATCATTAGTTCTGCACGTCTTAAAATAGGAACATGACAGTTCACCAAAAGGAAAAAAACCAAACTACTACTTGAGTAATTGTAATATCTCAATGAAAATGCAGAAACAAAAGACTAAGTTCAACTGGTGTTATTGAGACATTCAAAATGCCAAGGGCTTTGAAGATTGCAGCAAACAAGTTTAAATTACTCAGCACACACTACTGTGAAATAAAAATGTCTTAAGAGTTCAAATACATTTTGCCATACTATAGCACAAACATCTTGGATTTCATGTGTTATACAGATAGGCTCAGATGGTTGCAGAGGAAACAAAGACTTTTACAAGCTTGTTCTACTGGGATAATTTTTAAATTTTATTGTATTGTTTCAGCAACTAATGATTACCGTTTTTCAAGGTGAAAGTGTTGTTTCAAACTAAGTTCTTAGGAGCTTGTGAAAAGAACAGTACTTGTAGTTATGGAAGATAAATCCTTTTATCTAAACCCTCAGTTTGTTCATATCTATCCTTACAAGATGAAAATTTAATTGGGAAAAGTTTAATTTCTTTTTTTCCTCAAGCTTTCAATACAATGATTAACAGGGAAAGGTTGCCTCTTAAAACTCCAATGATTTAATCACAGAATATGCTGAGTTGGAAAGGAGCCAGAAGGATCATCCAGTCCCATAGAAGTTATGAAACTTGATAGAGCCAAAAAAACCTCATTACACCATAATTAAGAAAACAGAGAATGCATATAACCTAATGGGCTGAGGAGCCAGCTGCTTACACAAAATTGAAGTGTTGTTTTGCCCAAATATCTTACTGCAAGACATGGACACACAAATAGGCTAAATTCTAGTGACATTATCTACAGACACTTCATACTTTAAAAATTTCAAAGTCCAGAGTAAGAAACTATTGTTTCACATTTTAACTCAAACCAATCCCACATCTAGATAAGCTAAAGTTTTACACAGGGGGCATGTAAAACCAGCTCTCTGTGACAAGTATTACATGTGATACACACATTAGTTTATAGGAGGCTCTAAGGTAAAAATTCAGAGCACTCAGACCCTGATCAGCACCTAATGCTATGCATTACTTCTGATTCCACAAAGGCACTAATTAAAAAAAAAAATTCCAGCCCAAATCACTACACTCATATACTTTTTGTCAATAGGAAATTTACTCTAAATCCAGCATTTTAAAGAATCCCAAATCATTCAATGCTGAATGGAAATTCCAAGAAGCAAAGTATGCTTCGATTTTCAGACAGATGATCAGCTCAGAACTAGACTGATGCAGATGGCCAGCATTGTGCAGGAAAATGCTTTTGGTATTGTAACCACTTGGTGGCTACTGAAATAAATTCATTCTATAAGGCAAAAAGATTGACATCAGCTAGAAACAAAGCATTCTCAAAATTAAACCTAATAGTTATGGCAATATTGTAAAGATGTTAGTAGGATTATGAAAATATATATTTAAAAAAACATGTTTGGAGTTCTTCCATATCTTATCATCACTTTTATTAAACCCAAAAATTACAGTAGTTGATAAGCTTGTTACATAGTGAAGATGGCTAAGATAATAATTGTGTCCTCTGTGCTTTCACTTGGTGCCTAGAAGGAATTATGTCACTTTACAGACCAACATTCTATTTTTTTGACTTACTATACCTGTCTGCAATACCGTCTCAGGATCAACTGATGGAAGGAAGTTCAAATCTATTGATCTTGAAAAAAGTAACAAACACATTATTAAAATTTGTATTACAGTAGCACTAAAAACTTCTAATACGGCTAGAACTACCTGATAGTGTTAAGAGACTAAGTTTTTTCCTCAATGAGTAAAGTCATCACTTTTTCAACTCATTGAATCAAAACACAAGTGGAGTTGCATTGGATCAGTTAAATGAGAATCTATCTACACACAGGGTCATGTATTTTGTAGTCTATATTATAAATGTTTAGAATTCTTTTGCACATTTCTAAGTATTTAAGGTGTAGCATTTTTCATATTTTTTATGAAAAATATTTCACATTTTCTTGGAATTTAAATGAAATTTTATAATCCAAAAGCACTGATTTCAAAAAGTGAATCACACACCTCTCTCGCTCTTGCTGAGTTCCTTTATCACTTCCATTGTTAATTAGAGCAAGCTCATCCAGTAAAGATGTTGATTCTTTCGTGAACTTTTCAAATACCTAAATAAGAAGCAGGTTTTAATTCAAGAAAGGAAAATTTAACATAGCTGTATTGAAGGCATCAGTGCAAATTTATCCACTAGTTCCTTTAGTATACTTCAGTCTCTACATTGGATTATTTCCCAAAATTCAAATGGAAGGGAGGAAACAACAGAAAATACAAAGTTTTGTTCAGGGAACACTTAAGAGCACTAAGATTCCTTAGGGAGATAGTAAATATTGTACTGAATATAATGAATACTGGAAAAAATTCAGATTTCTTCCAAACCCTAAGTTCTTATGGACCTATTTATTTCACATCTTCATTTAAGCCTTTAATAATGCTAGAGAATCAAGGCATACAAAATTACTTGACAGCTTACTTGGAAGGATTAAAATAATCAATTTTGTGAAGATTCCAGCTTCTAATCACTATTAAAATGGACTATATTGTAATGAATAACTAAAATAAAAGAAAAATGTATTATATTATATAGAAAGAAATAGTCTCATCAGTTTCTTTGAACTCAGGGACCTATGATGTCAGATAACAAGGCCTGTACAGTCAAGACACTGCACTGTTCAGACAATTCCTCTGTACCTGACTTCTGAGGGTTGGTTTTGCTTTTTAACAGAACTGAGTACAACTGGGTACCTTACATGACATGCACAGTAACTTTCAGGTCTTTTTGGTGTTAATAAATTATTAATCAATAGATGGCAACGAGTCTTCCTGAACTTATCTAGAACTACTTAAAATTTCAAGGGAAAGCAGGTGCAGTTGCAACACACCTGGAGATCCTAGATGGAAACATATTTTAAGAACAGATTACACAGGGAGGGAACACGCAGTTTCAATAAAGATAAAATATTGTTTTGAAAATTGTATTTAAATAACTGGAAAACAAGTATCAGTGAAGAAAAGATTAAGTACATTTTGGAGAACTATGCATACCAACAGTTGCCTAAACAATTTGTGCTGATTAATAATTAAAGGATGTAGTCACTCCTAGACATTTACTGCTTCTTGGTCTGCTGGGGAAAACAGGACTGACAGAGGTTTTGCTGTAGGACAGTTCAAAACCTAGCTCCTAGTTCACAGGAACCAAGACCTAAGAGATATCCCAGGAGGATCTGCAGAGTCCAAGAGCTTCTTCCTTGTTTTTGTCTTTTCCTACAGCAGTCAAACAATTTCCCTTTATAGTGACTATACCATACACTCAGGGTCTTCTAGAGTTAGTATTACTAAAAGAGCTTCCTTAAGGAACTTGCTGGTTCAACAAATTGATTACATTAGCTTTATCATCCCTTGAATAAATGCAGTGTTACTTATCACTATTCATGTAAATGAACTGCACCACTACACATGTGACCATTTCCTACATGCTTTGTAGTTCCTACAAATAAAAATTTCAGGGATCAAATGAGACATTAAATAACCCCCAAACCTCAAAACACAGATAACTAACCAGTCTCTTATTCAACCAATCCATGTGATCATAGGTGAGAGTTCCTCCAAAATCTTCTGTTAGTTGGCATGGTTCTATATATCGCGTCAGCTTGTTAGCAGACACTAAAATAACCTGCAAAAATAACATAAGTAACTTGTAGGTAAAGCTTATATTTTCCTTAAGTACCTGAGAAGCGTGCCCAGAGATACTGAGCAGATTTTTCTGTGATTCAGATTTTACCACTAAATGTTTAAATGAAATAGGACTGTTTGCAATTAATGTGCACCTAAACCAGACAGGCAATTCTGACATGCAGTGTGTATCTCACGCACAATCCTGTAAGAGCATCATCTCTGGCACCTCATCTATTCACAACGGGAAAAAGAAATGTGTTTCCTGGATATGTTTTCCTGCTGGGAACTGATGCTTTGTGATTAAGTCACATACCACACAATCTACTTCTAGTGAATATAGTAGCAGGCTATCACACTGCAAAGCACTTAGTATTTTTACCACTCTCTGGCAATACTTTCAGTCCCAGAGGTGAGTTTGTGCCATAAAATTTAAGTGCCTGCATTGACTGTGTAAATATGCTCAGCAAAAGTTGGATCAACCATATTCCTTCCATGAGTAGTCAAAAATTCAAACCTTAGTATGCTTAAAAGCCCAAGTCATTCACCCAGGAGACAAATCTAGCTACATCAGGGAATACAGGAAAACACAGGTCCACTGCTAGGTGGAAAACTGAATTCTTGCTTTCATTTCTGCATTCTAGAGGCTCCTGAATGAGCCTTACTCATGCAAGCCTAAACCAAAAGTTGGCAGCACAGGTTGCTTTGATACATGATATGCTAAGCCTGGAATAACTCCTGTGGGAAAAAACCCCAACTTCTCTATGGAAGCAGACATACAATATATAGCCAGAAACAAAAAAAAAAAAAAAGGAATGAAAATTCCATATCCCATCAAATCATTCACATACTCTTGCAGGGCACAAGAATATGTGGAAAGAGCATTCTATTCCAGCTCCATTTTCCTGCAGATACTGAAACTAAAGAATTCAGAGTAGCTCCAAACAAACGGTCTATTATTGCAGAGGAAAATCTTTCAGCAACATCCAAATATACACTATTGTCCTGTACTCCTAATGGCACATAGCTGCTGTAAATGGAATTGGCTAGGAGTTTCTTTAAGTAATGCCAGTAACCAGCCCAAATCCCAGAGGATTCTAGGTCCAAGAAAGGGGAAAAAAAAAAAAAAAAGGCCTTTGTTCTTCCTTCTTTTGGCCCACTTTAGGTAATTAAGGTAATTTTTAACATTCATCTCTATGAGTTCATAAAGAAAAAGAGAAAATTAATTTTGGTATGGGAACTAAAGGAAACAGGGCAGCTGGTTCTCATTACTGAAATAGAAGTTCTAAAAAGACCCAAATAGCCTGACAAAATGGATGGACTGCATTGAGACCTCTTATTTTAGATTTTTTCTTCACTGAGATTCTTCAGGAAGCAGAGTGGGCAAGGGATAGCCCTTTTATACTCGTACTAGGGAGATGTTTTTTAAAATAAAAAAAAAAATTCTCCTGAAAGGGCAAAGCCTGCACAAAAAAATATTTTAGCCATATGAGAGAATAATCTGACAAAAAATAAACACACACAAAAGAGATTTGGTCAAACCCTGAATTTTTTACATCTTAATAGAAATATTTTGAAAGACAAAGACTCCCACCTCATTGATAAGCCTTGTTGTAACTTAAGGCATTACTCCCAAACCCATCCATTCTCTAGGTTTCTGATTTAAAAACAGTTCTCTCTTAAACTGTTTATTGACTGTTCACTGGGCTAGCTGCTAAAATCCTGTCTGAACTTTTCAAAATATAAACAAACATTTGGATTTTTGACAAGGTTGTGGCAGAAATGAAGGTTCCCAAACAGAATTTAGCTCTTGCTCGAGACCTGGACTAGTGGCAGTGCTAACCTAACATCCTCCATATGCTTTAAATTAGTAAATTAGCTTTGATATTTTCTAGGTGTCAAAAGTGCAATTTGCCTCCCTGAAGCTTCACAAATAATGTTTTAATGAGCTACTACAGATTAATAGTCCATAAGTACACAGACCAAGAGCCAAAGAAGAAAAAAATGCTGAAAAATGCAATGTGCACAGTGAGAAGACACTTCTTTTTTACAGATATGAATTTAAGTTCAAACTTCTGCTGTCAGATTCCCAAAATGTTTCAAAATCCAATCACAGTAATTTTCTTTGACCTTTTGTGAAAAGAAATGTTGAACTACCACATCCTAAAAAAAGTTGTCTCTTATGAATTTGCATTCCACCTTTGCCTTTGAATTTCACCCTTTAAAGTATTACCACAGGTACAGATAAGGTAATTTACAGCTGTAAAAATGGAAATAACCCCATGTGATTGCAACTGAAAATATTTTTTGTTTTCCTTTTTTTTTTCCCCGTCATTTGACTACACAGACTCCAGAAAAAGGAAAATTAAAAAAAAAAAAGGCTTTCTTAATCAAAAGTAAAAGCCTTTGGACAGCAGATTACAGTTGGATGTTAAAATAAAGAGCTTAAATTTCCCAAGGGAGAAACAAATAGACCTGGACAGATGGTAAAACAAGAAAAAAAAAAGGTATAAATTATTGAATCCTTTAATCTTTGCTTCCCTTCCTATTTGATCCACCCAGCTCTGACTACAGGGGCAGCTAATAAGCTGGCAGTGGTAGTACGATTCAAACATGCCCTGTTTGCTACTGACCAGAGTCATGGAATCATCATTTGCACTCAGCCCTTTTTAGAACCTGGAAGAGTGCTAGTAGCTCTCATCCTTGCTCTACTCTAGTCAGTAAAATTGCTCTGTACAATACTGGCCTACAAAAACATTGTGAAAGCCTTGAGAGAAATACTTCAGAACAGTGCTTTGGGAAAAGCAGAAGTGCTGTATTTTGTAATCAAATAAAACAACCTTTATAAGAACTGTCAAACAAAAGAAAAAAGACAAAGACAAAAACATGGACTGCCAAGTTTTGTGCCTTAACTGCAAAATTCCATTTCTCAGGAGTGAAAATACATGATTTTGAGCCATGCAACATGTATCTCTTGTAATAAAAAAAGCTTTAAAGACTGTTTGCAGTAAGCTGACCTCTATGTCATTTGCTGTTTTCTGCAATTTTCATTGATCATCTACAAGGAGACAGAGGTAGATGTCAAGACAGGAGAGGAATTCTAGATATTCAATAGGACATGTAAAAGTGCCCCCAAAATGTTAAATACATCATCTGAACTTACTTTCTTTCTTGAGGGAAGAAATGAAAAAGCTCTTTAATACAAATGTCACAGAGTCAACCCAGGAGCTACTTGAAAACCAGATGGTGTAAAATTTCAGTGACAAGAAGCTTTTTTCTGAAGTGTATAATATCAGAGCAGCCACACTACTGAATCTGAAAAGGAGTAGTTATTTTCCAAGAGAGAACAACACACATGTCCCTCAAGAATACCAAACTTAAACGAGCATAATCTAAATGTGATCTTCACCACAGAACTGTAAAGCAAAGACTTCTTCTTCCTGAGGAAAATAATCTTATTTTTTTATGCTAAATACTATTTCAATTAATTTTTTGAAACACTATTTGATTAAACACTGAGTAGCAAAAGGTGTTATTTGTCAATATGGAACATTAATCCAAACAAAGATCATTTTCTTTAACATTACACCACGAAACACAAGTTAAATATTTATCTGACCACTGCCATAGAAATCTGTCATACTAGAAACCCAAGAGCAGCTAGCAGAACCTAGATAAACACATGACAAACTGTCGGCTCCACTCCCAGGAACTGCCTCAGTCACTTGAGGTTTTATTCACTTACTCACCTTACCCACCAGGGCTCAAAATAAGTAGCACACCATAATTTTTACATCCCAGAGAAGAGAAAATAGGCAAAGAATCTGGTATTTTTCAACACACTTTTTTTTGTCTGGACAGAATTCAGAACATGACCTAAATGCAGGCTTACATGCTCCAGCTCCACATAGACAATTCCCTGATTTGCCCAAGAACCATTGCCTCCCATGTTACAACAGCAACAGAGACACATGCAGGTGAAAAGACAGATGCAGTTAAATAAAAAAATTCTAATTGGAACTCCTATATGCCTTTTTAGGAAAGTCCATGAATGCTACAAATTTTGGTGCCTCAATCTTAAAACACTGAACTGAAAATGGACAAAAATTACATACTTCCTACAAAATGTTATTCATTTTTTATTCTGTGAAGTGATACTCCGCTTATGAACATCATTCTTAAAAGGTATATTAGAGACTTGAGATTTTCCAGAGCAGATGCTGCAGATAAATTACCATAAGAAATTTCTGACACTATTTACTAGAGAGTTAGAGCTGTCAGCTGCTACAGCAGAAGTGTGAAGCATTTAGAACTACTCAGACTTTGGACTTCAGGATTATAAGCATCCTTTTGCTACACACTCCAATTTTTTCAGCTAATTCCTGGAAGTTTACCATCTGGATTTTCCTCTTTTTCCTTTATTTTTTTTTAAATGCACTTGATTTCTTATCTCCAAACCCTAAGTTTTACAGTTTTGTTCCCTGATTTACACAAGGATAAGAACAGCAAGCACATCCTCTTCTTTCTTGCTCCCAACAAACTGATTTTCAAAGTACTAAACTAATATCTAAATCAGATTTGGAGATTATTTTTTCCTCCAAGTTCCTTAAATGAATAGCATTTGCAAAATTACCCCACCATGTAGGGGTTATTATTGTCAAAGAGGCAACTTTGCATTGTGTACAAACTTGTACATTTCTTCTATTTTTATGGTACATTTTTTCTTCCATTTATACTAGTAATCCTCATATGAAAAGCCCACGCTCAAATACAACACACTACATTTACTAGAAGAGTGATTTCACATCACTATGAAGAGTATAATAATAAAAAAGCAAAAGGCAACACCTCCCAACTCTCTAAAACACAGACATTTTTATACCCAAATCCTGTTCTTCAATCTTTTAAAATATTAACACTATTAAGTATTAGTGTAATATATGCAACATTTCAGCTGAAAGACATTTTTGTAACAATTAACTCAACTCTCCTCTTATGAAGCATGGCACAGGACCAGATAAAACCGCTTCATTAACACATGAACTGGTCGCTAATAAGAGAGGAATAAAGTCACAGAGGAAAGTTCTGCTGGAGGATAAATGGGAATTGTCCTGAGGCAGGTCCAAAACCAACACTACTACTAACCAGAAATAAAGATATGAACTTTCACTCAGCTGAATCAGCCCACCTCTTTGTACTTATCCACCCAGTACTGTTTGATCTCAGTTCCCACATTTACTTCCAGTGCTTTGCAACTCATCACCACATCTCACTCTGAAGCAGAGGATCTCTGCCTTTGAACAGAAAGGAAGATATTGTGATTAACTGCTTCATATGGTAATATTAAGCAATGTATTCAGAACAGATTGAGTAGCAGGAAATAGGAGGTAGATGTGATGCCCCATTAGGAATCACAGTTACACAGCATTTACTTCAAATAAAATGAGATTATGCCCCAATGAATAAAAAAGATTTCATATTTTCGTTTAAAATTTTAGTTTGTAATTATTTCATCAGTGCGAAACCAATCCTGGATTTTCCTAATAGTTACACAAATCTAACCCATGATCCAAAACACGAGTTGGGTGTTTGTTTTTACTGCCAGTAATGCAAAATGATGCAGCTGTATATTTGTGCATGAGTGGAAGCCTTCCACAGCCTTATCAGTGCTCTGCACTCGTAGCTGGAATAGAGGAAAGACATAGTACTGTCTCTAACACAAATATTATTTGGAGCCCAGAGAAGGTGGGTCATTTTTACTGAAATAGTTTTTCCTGACTGCAACCAAGTAACAGAAACCAAAAGGTTTATTACATAATTCCAGTGGTCTATGCCAACAATGCCAACATTGTGGCACAGAACATGCTTCATAAAATTACTAAGATTACTAAATTAAAGGATTATTATTTAATGACACTTAGCCAAACTTTAGGCTAAACAAAAAATTCTTTTATTATCGTAGCCACGAAAAATTATCCTTGCTTTGTTGATGTATTTTCTGTATGCTTTCTGCTTATTTGTCTAAAAATACATTCTAGCTGAGTCACGTTAAATAAAAACCCATAAAGAATCTTCTAGAAGGACTAACTTCCAAGCCATACACTAACAACTGTTACATAACATACTTTGATATCACAACATCAAAGACTTCCTGAACTTATTCAAGCACTTTATTTACAGGTGTGTAGAGGGGGAAAGAGAGCCAAAATCACACAGTAGGGACTTGTAAAGACGGGCCTTGCCTTTATTACTGCTGCTCTCTGGACTCTGACATTTACCTGAAGTTGTGAAAGATCCGTGTGAAACTGAATATTGCCAACTTAAGTCGTTTTCTAAACAGCAGCTGTTAAATCATATTTTTGAGTACAGATGGTTAGTTTAAAGGCTTTTTAAATTCTCATCTTGGATGTGGCTCCAAACAATAGGCTGGTTTATAAAAGTGGGCACCATCACACTCATGTTTTTGATTAAAGACACCATAACTGGGCTGCATGCTACATGCCTGTTGTAGGTCAAACAAGATTAGGTTAAAAAATGAGCAGAAAGTTTGATGATACAGAATGTTCTAAAAAAACAGGGAAAATTGAGGTTTCCATTAACCTCCTGGACAGATATAACAATGGGACACTCTGCCTCACAGCTAAGAACAGTATCAGCTTGTATTTGGCAAGGGATCTATAACCTGTTACTAATGTCAAAGAACTCAAAACTGAGAGAAGATGCACACAATAGCAACAAGGTGTTTGTCAGAATGGTTACAGCTGATAGAATGCCATCATACACCATGTATCCCTATTAGAGAAGTGTATTACACAGTCTATTAGGGAAGTCATGCAAAATTTCAGACTAAACCCTGTACAACAATTTCTTCAAAACACCCACAATACATATCAAATAGCTTTATTTTCTTGCTAAGCAAAAAATTAAACGCCACACATTCTAAGTTTAGAATATTAAATGAAGGAGGTCTCATTAAAAATGGAAAAAGCTTAAAAATCACAGTGATTTGTTAAGGTTATCCACAAATCATCTGGAATATAACTATTTTAAAGACACTTTAGTTGTCATCCAATTATACCAGTATTTCAGAAACACTATTTTTGACTATAGTAGACAAAAGCTCAACATACCTCAAAGCCAAGTCTATCTTTCTCTTTCCAAAAGCAGAAATGTGTAACCTTCTTATCCCAGAATTCATCTGGCTTTACTACACAAACAAGTGACACCTCAGCTGGAACAACGTTCTGTAAAACAAATGCAAAAGTAAGTAAAACATTCAAGATTAAACCTTCATTTACCACAGAACTGAATTCCACTTAGATTTCATCATCTACATAAGAACTTAAAAATTGCAGACAGAAATTGAAGTAAGGCTACTTCACCTACATCATATATTTGCTCCATCCTAATTTCTAAGAGATTGCACTAGATTTCATTGCAAAATTGTGTCAGAACTGAAAAGAAAATATAATCTGTTTACTCCCAGTCCTAAAAATCCATTAATCTATGCTGGATTAGTATAGAAAAATGAATTGTGGCTAGACTTAATTTTATTTATGGTATTTTATTAAAAAGAAAAGGAAATATTAAAAACCAAGTGTTACCTTCTATGTAGAAGGAAACAGTAATCGTAAAGTTAGAAAAAAATTGTGTCTTACCAGATCACATGTCAAGATTATATCCTGTATTTCTTTAGTACATATTGCTTAGACTAAATGAAAAAGCTGAATATTGACATTTCAACATATTAATTCATTAAAATACCACCAGGAAGACATTTCTCAGCCTAAATCAGTAATTTCATCTACTAAGTTGATTTTATGTTGTCACATTGAATGTAGATGAAGGAACAAAGACTCTTCATTACTCTAAACTCAACAGCTATAGCAACAAGTAAAAGTTAAATAATCAGGGTAGTGATATATAGGTGACACAATCCATAGGATTTATAGTTAAATACCTCATTTTACTTATAAAAATTTAATTCAAAAGAAATCAGCAAAAAAAACCCCAATTCATTCTTACATCATTGTTAATGAATATGCAAAAACTATTCACAAGTATACAATATTTGGAAAACAGAGGTGTTCTTTAGAGCTACGTACAATGAAGTAGATTAATCTCACGTGATCTGCATAAGAGATCAATTCACATAGGAAAATCTTCTTTATTACTTTCTTCTCAAACTCAAGATACAGATGTGCAACTCATGTTTCTGCAAGCTTTGCACAGGCAGGATGAGTGCTGCCACAAAGCCAGCGAAATAAAGAATGTGGGCAAACAGGTGACCTTCCCCACTAGCTGCAGTTCCCACTGAACCTCACAACCACACAGTGGCTGAAGCAAAACCCTGTCAAGATCATAATCTGAACACAAGGGATTCAAATACTCTATTAATAGGAAAACCATCTTAGTCAAGAATAGGTGAAAGACACCTTGACACAGACTTCAAAACCCACAAGGAACAACGACCCAGCAGGACAAAAAAAAATAAAATATTTGACACACTTTCTGACACTTCACCTAAGTCTGAGAGGAAAACTGCTCTGATAAAGAGAAATCATCTGTGCAGTAGGAAAGGCAGACATCCAAGTGTTCTAATGCATTAGAAATGCTGTATCTTGCGTTTACTTTGACCACTGAGACCAGAAAATAATCTATACTGTGCAGCAGAAGTAAGGCTTCATTGTAAGCCCACAGTTCTGAAGAGTTGAAATATTAATTTTTAAATTTATTTTTACTGGAAATCATCACTTTTCTTCTTCTCCTACCTTTTATAGTATTCAGAACATAATTTGTGATTGGAACTACTATCCATAACAAAATTAACTACATCCTATTTCAAAAGAAACCAGGTGATACAGTATATATTGCATCAAAACCTGCTCAGCTGCAATACCTGGGTGAACTGCAGCCCTGCACACATTCCTACTGCTTATAGTTGATGATGCCAGGAATATATTTCTGTAGTTTTTTTTAACTTAAACTCCATTTTAGAAAAAGGTCTACAACTGTTGTGTTCTCAGCATATAAAGAATTTGTCTCACTTGAGTGAGCTGTATCACCTGTTTTTCAGAATTTCTTCCTGCACAGAACTCTGTCACAGAATCACATTTTATTTTAGAAGACCATAAGTAATCTGTATCTCAAAAAGGAAATTACTGTCTCTACAATAACACAGCCACGGGGTTCACATCCATAAAACTGATCAGCCAACTATGAATGTATGGATATTTATTTACCTGTAGCATTAACACAACTGTCTTTACCACGTTCCACTGAGATTTTCTGCCATCCACTATCACAGTGAATCCTCGAGCTTTACACTTTTCACTAGAAGAAGAAAAACACTTAGAAAAACATAAAATTCACTCTAACGAGTGTCATATCACAATTTGGTATTTCAAGCCTCCTGTAAAATACACCTACATACTTTTTGCCTTATAGAAACACGGTCTTATAAACCTCGTTTATTCATTTATAAAAAAACTTCCCATTTTAATGCTCCAGCATATTATTAGATATTCTAAATTACAATTTCTCAGTAGCACTGGAATATACTTCATAACACAAGTATTTCTTTAAACTGCAGCAACTCTGGAAAGGTCTCATAACCATCAACTTCACAAAACCCTCAGAAAAGAGAACAATTTATAGTGTCATAAGGAAGACAAAGGGATATCACTTTTCACGAAGTTACTTCCAAACTGGCACAGATTTGAGGATACAGCTACATATCACTCGATGCATGTCCAAACAGGAAACCATCTAAACATGCTTAAATTTCTATCCTGAAAAAAAACCCAGGAATTGCAGTGAACAAAACACCTCTACAGGACACAGGCTTTGTGTACAGATCTACAGGAAAGAATATTTTAGACTGACATCACCTCTTTTTCTTCTAAGGTTTGAGTCTGTGTATACTAAAAACTAACAAAAAAAACCAAAACAAAAACCCACACACCCCCAAAAAACCCAAACAAAAAATACACCCCAAAAATCCCCACAAAAACCTTCTGAAAACAATTAGCTGCAAAGCCAGAAGTTCAAATGTACTTCTGCTCAAACAAAAAATGGGAGAAAATAGTAAAAACTTTCCTCACTCTCTGTGCATGTCCACAAACCTCTCCAGCTCATTTCAAAGTGAAGCTGGCATCAAGGTGCTCCCAAGAACAGCTGGACAATGTGCAGTGCTGGCAGCAACCTCTGGGTATCGCCAACAGCTGGCAAGTGTTAGCTTCTCAAGAGCAGCATAGGAGCATCCAGAAGAGGACTTGCAAGTGAACCCATGTTTTAATATTTAGGTACCACACTAGATATCATGTATCAGGTTGAAATTTTTGTGTTGGCAAAGTTATAAGTAAATAAAATTTTTGACATTTTCATGAGGTAGGAAAGCATTATGCAATCTTTCCTAAATCTGCAATTACAAAACAAAGCTATTTCTGTGATCTCCTTATCTTAGGAAAAAAAAAAAAAAGGTAACAGTAAGCATTATGTTTCACAACAAGAAATTAACTGCTATTTATTTCATGTTTAAGCTGAGCTTCATCAGGTATGCATGGATGACAAATTCAGTGTGGATTAAGGCAAAAAAAAGTTAAAAAAGGGGGGGGAAAGATTCCGGCTTCACGAGTGCAATGTCTAATCAAAGTCAAAAGGCACACTACTACTACTTTTAAGAACAAGATGAGTGTTTCTACAGCATCTTCAGATATCCTTAGGCTCACTGGAATCTATTAGTATCAGCATCTGCTCCTCCACCACTAAACCTATTAGAAACCCCAAAACCCAACAAAACACACAACCAATCAAATTCAGAAGTGACCTAGCACTTCTAAAAAGTTCAGCCAATGCAAATGCTTGTATGAAAGTAAAAAATAAAAGCTTGGTGATTTGAACCACAATAGAGAGAATATGACAAAGGAAGCAAACTTTGGAATGAACAGACAACAGCATAGCATTGCCACTTTTATTCTTCAGTTCTGAACAAACCTCTTCAGAAACTGAGAATTTTAAATTCCATCAAGGAAGGGTGTAATAGTAGACCTAAACACTAGGAATAAGTTGTCTGAAGTTTTAGGATGGCTTTGCACACATAATCCAAAGAAATTCTACCTAAAGACACTAAGTGATTTTGTCTCTCAAATTTTGGACACAACCAGCCATCAACACCAGAGTGCAAATCTCAAACCCTAGGTGTAGTTACATCGTATACTGTGCACAATTGAATTAAAAGTTAAACTGATTAGGCTACCTTACACATAGAGCTTGGAGAAAAAAGTAATATTAATGTTGTTTGGACAGCTATCTGGGTTTGTGACAATATCGCCCCTCTCAGCCCTCTTTTTACCAAACACTCTTCAGCAAGGCTTTCCAGAACAAAAAAGAGAAGCACTTAGGCCACAAAGTTTGCATTTCCCACTGCAAAACAACATGCAAACCAAAACGACAATGATTTTTCCATACTGCCACCATAGAAGAGAGGTCATTTTTTCCACAACTGACAAACAGAAAATTAAATGTGGGAACACTGACTTCACTTTCAAACAGATTTCCCAGTTTCTACTGAGTACAAAGAGCACTTTGGTTCAGCTTTTAGACAGCTATTGTTACACTAATATATGTAAAGACATACATCAGGATGAGACTGTGGAATAATTAATGCTTACTAGAACAAGAATGCCTGCATCTGTTCCATAAATACTGCCAAGTCCTTAAGTCAATGACATGGCTTGTGTGGATGACCATTTGGTATTTCATCACTTCACAAAAGACAACAAGCTGTTTGAAAAACCCTAAACCTTACACAATTAAAATGTTGTGCAGTACACTCATATACCTACTGATGTTTTTACTTTTAAGCAATTTGAAGTTATTCTTTGCTTCTCTTTCACCAATCCAAATTTTTTTAAGTCTTATCTACCAAAAAAACTCAGCATTGGATCCTTTAATTGTGTTTTATAAACATTTATAGATTATAATATGCAATGTATACTGGGTATCTTTAGCTACGCCTTTGTTGCTCTGTTTCCAGAAGAGAAATTTGAAAAGATACAAAAGCAAGCATTTATCTGAGAGGCTTCTTTTCTTTATAAAGCAGTGGCAGAAGACAAAAAAAAATATATTATAAAGATGAGTCCCTGGATCTTAAGAAAATAGAAATGCAGGTAACTAAGCCAGTACCAAAAACTGTAACTACAAGCTTGCAGTGGCACATGCACAGAATTTCAACAGCAATGATTTTACAGCAAGCTATGCATGACGGAATACTCAAGTTGTCATTCAGCACATATAAGTAATACCTGAACTTTAAACACATGAGTTTGTCATTAACTTCAGTAACACTGTGTATTTTTAAAATTAGTGCACACTGGAGCCCTACAGGCTACAAAGTTTAGGCAAGTAGCACAGAAAGGGGAAGCAATGGGCAATGCTGCCTTTGCAAGCTTAGGAATTTCATTGGAATGGCCCATTAATTTACTCCAGCAATTTAAGTGCATTGTCATTAAAAAGAAATGATGAAAAAAGCTATCCCTAGAAAGGAGGGAGGAAATACACAAGATTAAAAAAACAAAAAAAGCCAGATACAAAAAATAAAAGGACATAGACAAGCCTTAGTACATATTCCTTAGCTTAGTGGGATGTGTGCTTCTAATTCAGTCAGTATCACATTCTAAACAAACATTTATGTAACATTAATTTGGTATAGAAGAGCAAATACAATTAAAAACAATAGAAAGATCCCTTCTGCAACTGGGGGAAAAAAACCAAACAACTCTGAACAGAATGCCTTCCAAATCACCTGGGTATACTTAGAAGATAGTCCAGTGTGACACTCAGCTCATCCATACTCGTCTGTTCAAGGCATAATGGAATTGTCAGAATGAGGCCACTTCTTCTGTCCTTCCCGCCTGTTTCAGAAAGACAAAGTAATTACAAAGTTAATGCAATGACATTTAAGCAGAAGACATACTTTGCAGTTAAGTGGTCTCAAATTTCATCCTAAAAGTTGCTGTGAAAATCTTAACTGACATTTCACCTCTTGGTTGTGAAGGTTCATTCACCACATGGATATTTAAAACATCACCAGAGCATCAGAGCATAGCCCACATCCACAGCTGTCACAATTTTTCATCTAATATTTCACTACAAACAAATCAAGTGTTCCAAAAGCATTATTTTTGCATTTCTAGATTATATTATTAAAAAGCATCTCCTAGACATTCTACACTACCAACCTATGAGAAACCCAGTCAGCTCCCAAGGTGAGCATGTAACCCAGATGCTCCAACTGGAGCTCCCAGAACCACTGACTACTAAAGGAGGATCTTGCACCACACAGGCTGTCCACAGAATGTACTCCAAATTGGCAGTTCATTCAAACACAGAATTTCTAGACCTACTTACAAACAGGTAACAGTCACCTCACGATTAAGATAAATATTTCCAACCACTTGCCTTCATCTTCACATGCATTTTCAAACCTTTCTGGTAAAAGTTATACAAACAATATAAGACAGAGAATTTTAATAGATTATCTATTTTATTAATGAGAAAAACACAACTGCAACACACCTAAGCACATGTAGGAGTCCATTACTAAAATATCTTCTCCATATTTTAGAAAAATTGTACGAAGACAGCTACAATCACAGGTTTATTTAGGTGAAAATGAAGCAAAGTAAACTTATGAAACCTAAGAAAGAGCGTCTTTATTCTCAAAATGTGTTATTCACATGGCTAAAGAAATTAAATCATGCTTTTGCTTCATAAACTTCAGTAGAACTGAAATTCCATCTAATCGGTAAGAACAACTTTTTACAGAATAATCACAGCTGTGCAGAAAAAAGAAAAGCACATGAGCCACACTAATGCTTGCAGACTCATACAGATATGTTGACATAATTTGATAAGAAATCTCCCCATCCATGAGGTGCAGGCAAGATAATGAACAAACACTGTTTACACAGCACATGCTGGAATCTTAATTGCAACAGGTTTTATTTCCTTGTTTCCAAAGCTGTGCAAACTCTCTAAATTTGGAGTTTTAAAGATACACTGATACATAGATATTTTCCACATTTTCATAAAGTGGTCCACTGCAGTAGTTGTGCTCCCCTCCCTTCCTCTTTTTTGGGAGAGAATTGTTGCTGGAAAACAGCAATAGGCATTTTAATAACTGTATTTCTTAGCTGAAGAATTGAAGAGTGGAGCTGTGTGAGAAAGGACAAATGGACAGATGCTTCCTGCAGAAACAATCTAAAGCAACAGTTATTTACAGACTGTCCTTCTGTTTCTGAACAGCAAAAAGCCTGAAAATTGGAGTGAGGAAGAAGAGAAAAAAGAAAAATACTTGGATTTCAACAGTATTTGCTGAACTGACTAAACAAAACACAATCCAAATCCCAGAAATATAATCTCTTGACATTTCAGAAAAAGACCACAATAATTATCTAGATTATTATTTCATGACAAGTCATCTTGTGTAACAACTGACAGGTTTTTCCCCATCTTGTAAACATTGCTAAGGAAAGCAACTGAGAGCATCACAAAAGGAAAAAAAAAGAAAAAAAAAACCAAAAAAGAAGCAGTTTTTTAGTCCATTTTGCACCAAAGTGGATGTTCAAGGCTTTTTGTTGGCTTAGGACCTTGCTTTTTCTTCTGTGCTATGTGTAATGACCTATCAACATGAAAGCTACACAGCCATGGATTTCCATTAGAAACCATTGTTTGCTTCCAGAAAAATACAGGATCAACATTATTTATACCAATTTTACTCAAAAATGACAAGAGACTTCAGCATATAAACACTGCAAAACACTTTCCCAAAACATTATTTTTCTGAGTATATGTTTTTTAATCATTAATATATTTTTATTTATGAAACTATATGGAGTCAAATTGATGTAAAGAGACATGGTAAACTGATTTGTGTCTGTCAAGTTCCTTTACTTACACTGAAGAACACTAAAAAAAACCTGCTGCATCAAGCTTTACCATTAAATTAAAACATCCATTAATAATAATCAATTCTAAAAAGATCAAACCTACTTAGAAATATATAGGTCCAAAAAGGTTCCTAGCATTTAAAATGCCACTCAGTAAATTACTTTCCACTGAGAACGTCTGTATTTTGAAATGGATCAGGCAGCTTTAATAGCAATTTGAAAATGCACTCTAGTTAATGAGAATATCCCCTTGCAATATAATGCTGAATAACCAACTTACTGCACATCTGCTGTTACTACAGAAAAACTCCCCACTGTGCCAGGTTTTAATGTGAGTTGAGTTTTAGGGGTTTGATTGTTTTTAAACAGGAATTGTTTGGCTTGGAATTGCTGGGCAAATGGGCAAACTCAAAGCAAAATAAATTCTACTAACCAAAAGAAGAGGTTTCACTTCTCAGGTGACTGGAGCAGGCTAAACTACACTAGCTGAAAAAATAAACTAAAATAAACTACACCAGAAGAATACTTATAGCAACACTTGTCAATTTTTGAAGTCGACAAATGTTCTGTAAGTCACCTACCTACACTAGATCAGACAATCAAACACCAAGAACTAAGACAGCTATCTATGACAGCAGTGAAATCAGCAAGAGAATGTCATTCACCATTTGAAGAATTCCCTTTTTTTTTTCTGGCATAGGGAGGAGAAAAAGTTACCTTCAACATAAGATTCAAGAAGTTTTAATAAATACAAGGATAATTACAGCCTTCCCTGAATTAACTACTTGGCAATAATCAAACTGTTGCAATGCATGGCTAATTCTGTTTCCACATGTTTCTATGCTGGAGAAAAGACAGGTGAAAAGGAATGAAAACCTTTTCTTAGAAAATCCTGAAAATACTCACTGTGTATTTCTAAAACCAAAAAGAAAAAAACAAACCAGCAAGGATTATTTTTGGATGTCTGCTAAATCATCATTCTCTGACACAGAGACTGAAACTTCTTAACAACTTTGCAGGTTGAGCTACAAGCTACAGCAAAATCAAGTCCTAACCATCAAAACCAAAAGCTTGGATATTAGATAAAAAGTTCCAGAGATTCTTTTGAAATATGACAAATCACTAACAAACAATATATTTTTGCTAAATACACAACGCAAATACAAAAAAACCAACTTAAACAGCCCATCCAAATTATGCAGGGAGGAACCAGTTGAGAAAAACTGAAATCATACCTGAAAGAAAAGCCAGTTTTTTCTTCAGAATGGGTAATATTACTGATGCTTCCATCCTACTTCAGATAATTTTCTCAGCTCTAAAACACAAGAAGTTGAAATTGTCAAACATGGGAAATCAATTACAGTGTTTTACAGTGTTACACTTTTGTACTCTTCTGAAGGAAGCACAGAACACTGTAACCAAAATCCGAAACGTAAAAACCTCAGAAAAATCATCATCTCAGGTATTTATCCATGCAAATATTTAATCATAGATTTTTTTCCTCTCACTGGGGGGTGGGAGGGAACAAACAGTTCAACCAGAAAAACCAAAGCAGAATCTCAACCAAGGACAGTAAGATGATTTATATAAAATCCCATTTCCCAACCCTAATCAACTACAATTAATTTAAAGGTAGGTCATCTGTTCGCTCATTCAGATTTAAAGTAAGTGCAAACAAGACTGCATTTTTGCACAGTTTGTCTTGTATCATCAAAACTATAATAATTATCTAAATGCGTTATGCTACATTTATATCAGGACACTGCTATTCCCCTGCAATTAGGGCTTCAATCAGAGAAAAACATCCAACAGCCTGAGTAACTATATCTAATCCATAACTGCAAATGCTTCTGCTTCTTTTGCCTCCTCCTTACCCTCATGCAATTTTTATTGCACTGTGAACTGCAATTCACCATGATGAAGCTTTTGAGTTTCATTGACAAATCCACAGGATGCCTCAACTGCAACCTCCTCTTCCAGACTACTGAAAGTACCAAGTGGCATCTGCTTGTAACTTTCTGAGGTCATACTTCCACAAATCAAACCATACCATTGAAAAACCTAATTCTGCACGGAAATACACAATTCAAGATATGTACCAGTATCCAGTCAAAATAAAAACAGACCGAAATTTTTTTTTTCATTCCAGGCACAGGATTTCAGTCTACCTGGAATTCTCCATCTGGATACTTCAGTATGCACACAAAGAAAACTTTTTCCCTGGCATGGGGCAAGTTAACTGAATAAAAACTATAAATTATCTAGGATAAAAACAAAACAACAAACCCAGAGAAATCCAAATAGCCTGAGGTAAAATAGTTACTCCTTTTCATATTAAAGCAATGAGCTTCATAAACAACAACAAAAAAGAATTATCATATTATAATAAAAATTTCAATGGCTTTTTACTGTCTCTTCCTGTTCCAGTGTGTAACATGTCAAAATGTTAATTCCATTTCTTATTCCAAAATCTCCACATTTAAGTGTAAATTTTGCTAATTATGTAAAAATCACACTCCACATATTACAGAAGGAAAGAAACAACTTTCAGTTGTCTCAGGAAACTGAGTCTCATGACAGCCTGCATTTTGAACAATTACTCAAAAAAGCATCCTACTAAAGCTTCCTATATGTTTTAGACAAAAATTTGTAGTTGTTTTTGGCATAAAACACAAAATTTGAGAATTACTCAAGCAGTCATTTTTGTCTCTCAAACCACTCTGTATAAGCTATTTAACTTTGGCAGTTCTCTTTCTTTTCTGTTTTTCAAGACATGGAACACATACCTGAACGCTTTTTTTCCCTCTCCTCCCCAAGATATATTTCAAAATGATTACAAATGCCTCTTTATTATAATCAATGAACGAAGTTCAAACCTACACACACTTCATCATCTTCGTACTTTCACATAGGAACAAAAGTCTGCATCAGCTTACTGACTCTAGGGAACATGTTTCTCTGCTGTTCTGAAAAGACCTATTTATTTAATATGAAAGCATCGCTTGGCTTTCTGCCACAGTGGTGGCACTGTCCATGGATCAAAATAGTTCTTTTATTCAGTATTTCCTGGAACCAAAGAAAGCATTCTGTTCAGAGTGGAGGGAGGTGAGTCAGACCAATTAGAACAATTGCTGATAATTCCAAACACCTAGCCTTTGTTCCACAACTCCTCAAGTTTACAATTACCTCTCTTCTGTGAGAGCTTTGATAGGTTTCATCTGGAAGAAAACTCTCACCAGAGGAGGTTATTAGAATATACCAGAAAAAAAATCTTCATGTTTAAAAAACAGGGTTAGCATCTTTCTGCATTTTTGACATCCAGAGAATCTCAGGATGAATTAAATCAAATGTCTTTCTTAAAATATTGAAACATGAAACAATTTCAAAACAGCTGGCTACTTTCCAATGGGAGCTACTAAAGGTGTTTTGAAAAGGTACACTGCTTAAAAGCAGATGTAAGTGTATTTAGACCTACAAAATACATGTAAAGTCTTCAATTTATTGGAGGAAGAAAAAAATGACAGGCTCTTCAAATTGTCCATCAATCCCTCAATCTAGCATGAGGAAAGAATGATTTGTTGCTCAATATTGTACCACTATTGAGCTGAGCGAAACAGATGCAGTGTCTGTTCATCAATAAAAAAACCCGTTTGGATTCATTAAATACAGACAAGCTAGAAAAGAAAAACAAGAGCACTGAAGAGAACAGATTTCACATGAGGAAAGTCAAATACTTCAGGAAGCTGCATTTTATCACTTTCAAATCAAAAGACATAACTTTCATATGCTGAAATGCTACAGATATGAAACAAATTAAAGAGGTTAAATTTGTTTGTTGAATTTCAGAAACAACCTAGAGTGCTGCATGCCCACCTGCAATCTACTTTGCCATAATACCATAAAACACCATATACCAAACTGTAAAACTTGTGGTTCTTTTACCTCACATGTTGCCTGGACACATTCAATACACATTGAAAAACCTCACTGAACTCATTCATAATGACATAGGCTTTCGGGTTATTAAATCAATATAGCAATGTCAGTCTCCAACAACGTATTCAATCTTTTGAAAATTTCCACAGGAAGGTGACAACTCTAAATTCACGTAACATTTGTATTTAAAACCTAAATATTTGAAAGGCACTTCAGCGAAATAGAAAACACTTCCAATCCCTTTGACAAGCAGAAGCTAATACTATTTGTGGAGAAAATTCTCTGACATACAAACTTGGAAGAAATACGTACACATTAAGGAGAGGACGAGAAGTTGGGGGAATAGCAAGCAAATAGTTTGAAAAAATTACAGAACAGGTAAAAATCCAGACAATATTTCAGGTTGCACTCCAATGTGAAATCAAATCACAACTTGGTAAGCTGCATCCTCTATCATTTCTAGACTCTGGAACGACTGTAAATTACATTATTTTACTCCACACATCTAAAATTTCAGAAGTTCGTCCAAAAACAAAAACCAAAAAGAAACAACTCCCCCAAACAAAAAAAAACCCAAAAACCACCCACAAAAAAACACCCAACCAAAAAACAAACAAACAAAAAATCCCAAACAAAACAACCCAGCCAAAAATAAAAAAAACTCACACAGAATAAATACTATGTGTAATTCATCAAAGTGCAAAGTTTCTGATGAATGGAAAATATCACCTGCATTTTTTGCTACCCATTTTCAGTGTCATAAAGTTAAAAAAATTAAATAAGAACCAATGTTCAGACATTGTTTAAAACCATTGTAAAAGTCTATTAAAGACAGGCAAAAGAGGGACAAATTGACTAGACAACTGGAAGTAAGATGTCAGAGAGAAGCTGTCCTGCAAGTAATAGGTGTTTTCTTTCTAAGCAACCCAGAGGAAACCACGTGAACAATCAAAACAAATTCAGGCTCAATGAGAATTAATATTAACATGGTCATTCGTTAGACCTGAAACCTTTAATAGTCTCAGTCCATGGTGCAAGGTCTTGAAATGGGTTAGCCTGCTCATGAGCATCTGTTGCAATTTTCAAAGAATGAGTACTTTCTTCATTCCTTTAGCATGTATCACCCAAGAGCATGTAGCTGGTCTGTTAAGCATAGGACTAAAAGTATAAAAAAAGAATCTGGTTTCTATTCCCTGTTCTACTATGAAATATACATATGGCTTTCAGCAAGTCATTTATCCTTTTTAGTCTCCATTCATTCCTCCATCTAATTCTCTTTTTACAAGAGTATTGTGATGTTTAATTCATTAATGTTTTTGAAGACTTGAGAGATTAGAAGGAGCTCCACAAATCTGCCTATAAATAACCAAGGAGCAGATGGGCAGCTGCATTCAAAACTGTAGCAGCTTGCAAGTCCAGGCAGAAACAATAGCACAAATAACAATAGGCATTCTGAAGTACCAAAGCAAAAAGCCTCAAATCATATAGAATGAAAACACTTTTTCTTTTAGATCAACTTTTGAATTACAGACCTTCAAAATTAACATCTTCATTCTCTGAAGCCAGCTTGCAGGCTTTTTCAGATGCTAACTTCAACCCACAAAGCATTACCCCTCTTTTTTCCTGAATCAGCTTAAAACAAGTTCATCTGTTCCACACAGAAATAAAATCCATGTGTAAAAGACAAGGAGAAAGCTGAGTATCACAATTATCCATGTAGATTATTATTCCACCTTCCTTTAAAGCTACATTAAAGGATGTCATCTCTACCACAGCATATGACACAAATGAAGGTGTCTCCAGGGCTGATGCCCCAGGGCAATTTGAGGAGCACAAACCTGCCCCAAAAATAGAGAAAGGCTGTAAATATTTATTAGTTAATGCTGTCTTCAATTAAGAAGCACCTGGAACTCTGCTACTCAGCTGGACAGTTTCAAAGTAACAATAAAATCTTACAGATGAACACCAGCTTACTTACGCAAATGCAATGTTTGGTTTTTACTCTTTAAGGTATTATGAGCAACACTAATAAATATTTAACATTAGAGTCCTCAGGAGAAAAGGTAACTCCAGATATTTAAGGAAGATCAAATCAAATTATTTGCTTTTTCAACCACTTTTGTATTTTTAATTTTTTTTACTATCTGTAAAAGCTATCCAGAAAAAAGCCACAAAAGTTTTATACTATGTCTGAAGTTGCAGACAACAAAAATATTCCTGACCTTCTGTAACCTGCTAATTCACACTCTAGAAGTCAGAAAATATGAAACACAGACTGAGTAATTTCATGAGTATGTAAGCTTCTTTAATTTTAAAGCAAGATGCAACCATACAGTGTCATTTCCATTACACATGCACTGTTAATACCCTAACTCAGCAACTTGCCATGGCAGTTCTATAGACAGACTGAAAATGTGCTCTGATTGGGGTTAAAGCTGAGGTTAACAGTGTGCTAGGCCATGATCCAAAAGCACATTGTCACAGCCACAACAAATTTAAGCTTGAAAAAATTCAAATTCCACTCCATTTTCACCTGAAGGTTCAAATCTTGTCTTCTAACTAAAGTTAATAATAGAATTCAGAAGAACTGTCTGTTAACTATGCCCTCCATTTAACCCATCTTCCATATTCATTTCCCACCCTTTTTCAATCCCCCAGCATTCTGTGAAGAGTGAAATCAAAAGCTGAGCAACAAAAGAAAGCGATGAGCAACATAATGAACAGCAAACCAGCAAACGGAGAACAGGTCGAGTAAGAGGTTATGCCATTTGAGAAGAAAAAGACATTGTGTGCTTGAGTTCTAACTTTGATCACAGTCAACTATTCACTGCACAGAGGGCAGAGCCCTTCCTCAGACTTCAAGCAAGCAACAGAGGGGAAGAAAAGAAGGAAGAGGAGGAAGCACAGAAACAATATAACCAGGGATGCACAATAACACCTGCAGGTACAGCTGTGAAACAATACCAACACCTCAATCTTTCCACACAACAAGGTCAGCCACAGGATGCTGGGCAGCAATGAGCACACTCCCAAAGAACAGCACTCCTTGGACTCACTGGCCGTGTTCAGAGAGCAAACTTGCCCAACCCAAAGCAACACATGGAGACATTCATAACGATGCTACAATACGTGACATCAAAGATGACAGCTTGCTAGGGTTTTCTACCCTTTCCAGCCTCAGTCCAAGCCAAACACATGGTCTATGTTAAGTAATAGCAGTTTTCAAGCCCCTTTAATCTAGAATAGCAGAGAAAATTAGCCACAGGTTTTGGACGCATCTCCACATTCCCTTTTCTGCCACATTTTTACAGTGAGAGACACCATTTACCTTCCTGCAGAACCCCACAGTCTCCCCTTGCAGGATGTTACCATTAGTAACAGCAGACCCATCTACCTCACACCCTCCTTCCCTTGCAACAGGCAGCCAACACAGCAGAAGTTGCAGTCATCTGGTGCAGTCTCAGCTCACTCCACACTATCAAGTAGCTACAGAATACATAAAATGATGCAAGTTGAGAGGCTGCTTCTTCCACCACCTTCTACATAGCAATGGTCAATGGAAATGCTATGTTCAAAGCATTTTCTCTTCCTCACCACACTTCCCTAAAACTCATTCAAAGAAAATTCTCTTTTTTAGGTCTTAAAATTTTCCTTAGTCAGAAGTCACATGGAAATAGTGGAGAATCACACGGATTTTAAAGTGTCCTGCAGAAATACTTTTTGAATCACAGATTAGGGGGAAGGAAAATAACCAACAAATAGTAAAATAAAATTACATACTCCTCTCCTAGCTCCCTCTTAAAAAAAAAAAAAAAAAAGAACACCACAAACCAACACGAAAACCACAAAAAAACCTCATCAAGCAAAACAAAACCAAAACCAATATACAAGCCCCCAGTACTTGGAAAAATGAACACCTTATCACTAGTTCTTCAAGGAGTTGTGCAAAATCAGTTTGTGATGAAAGATCTGAAAGCTCCTATGCCTTCAGCATGTCATAAAATGAACTAGGACAGTGGGAGGAATGAGACTGGACAATCCAGGCCATTAGCAGCCAAGTCAAAAGACCAAGTCAAAAGACAAACAGCTGTACTGATGACTGCAACTGTTGGCAGTCTGGAACAAATGAAAACCACTTTTCTCTGGAGTGCAAGATTAGAACTTCTTGTTCTCTTTACAACACTTATATAAGAAAACAATCCACCACTTCATAACAATACACATATTTGGCATTGGTTACAAGTGCATGCGGCTCAGGGCCTCAGGAATCACTTTGCAGCTCAGTATAGTGACACTTGACTGAGTGGAAGCAAAAAGAAACGTCCCCCTAGACTAAAAGCCATCTTGAGTAGCAGTGATATAAAAGGGAAAGGTACTGTTTGAGAGGGTAAGTCAGGTAGGGTGTGTAGGCAAAAGTGCAGCAGACACAAAAGGAGTCATTCTTTTGGAGTGCAGAAAACTGACCAAAACAAGAAGGGGCTAATAAAAAGACTATTTACAAATCCCTAAAACACTCTGGGTTTGATACCTGACCAAAAAGTTAGCAGCTCAAGAGTAAGATTTTGTGTGGACCTTGAAACATCCTGAACAATTTCCTTTGCATCAAAAAAAAGAAAAAATTAGTTGTGTTTCCCTGATCCTCACTGTACAATACACAAGAAAACCAAGATAAGGGTAATAATAAAAATCCCTTCACTAAGAAATAAATAACTTGAAAATTTTGCTAATGTTAACCAAACATGAAAGTACAAGATATTTAAATATACCAGATCTGGTAAATAAATACCTTGTTCACCTATTTCAGAAATCCATGAATTCACTGCTCCACGAAGTAAAATTAATTATCTAAGCTGTCCTTGAATTAGTGGGTGCAGGAAAAATAAATATTTCCTTAACTTTTATGGATGTCTTCAGTTTTTGTACTCAGATGAAAAATTCTGAACATTTTAACTGCAAGTCACAATTTAAATCAGCCACAGAAACCACCTGCAGTCATCTGAGCACCTCTCCCTCTCTCCTACCCCCTCAAAATAAAACACGTAGCCTTCCACTACCAACAAACAAATAAATAAATAACATGCTTCAGAGAACATAAAATCAAGCTCTCTAAGCTGCTCCCAGGAGCATCCTGCATAGACGCAATACTCATACATTTCCCAATTATACTATTTTCTAGGGTCAAGTGAGAATGCAAAATCAAAGAGTTAGCAAACAGAACACCAGAAGAGAGAAAACAGACCACCTGCATTGAGAGTATACTGATTAGAGAAAAAACATCACTTTTTCCAACACCAAAATGTAGATAATCCTTGGTAACTTTCATCTATGCATTATGTATCCACCCTGATCCTTTCCCTCAAGAATAGGCATTTAGTTTCTCAAGTTCAGCCACAGATATCATTTAGTAACCAAAACATCAAGCTAATGTCAAATCCATTTATCTTATTCTTCGAATACTTTTTTTTTTGGCCTTACTTGGTGTGGTCAACACTTATCCTTCAGGATACCACACTAAGAACACATCTCAAATATAACTCAGCCAAACAGCATAGGAATTTATCTTAGTTCTGAATACTCATGTGCCTACTACATCTATCTCCCTTGAATCATCATTTCTGCAAAGCCCTAAGTCATACCTTCATCTCCTCTTAACTATTGTAATTTCCTTCATAATGGGTTCTTTATGTCCCAGCATTCCAAACTTCAGCTTGTCCAAAATGCAGCAGTTCATCTTCTCACCTAGAAACAGGAAAACAACACTCCAGATTGATTTTCACTTGCTTCCTTGTGGAGTTTAGCATCTGCTGTGAGGTTATCCTCACTTCAAAAAATCTCTCACTCTCATTTAGTCTGAAGAGCAAAAAGCTTTGCCAACACATTTTTCTACTTGCTCAATCAAGGTTCTCAAGTCTCGCATTTATCTTCCAGCACAAGCTTATCAACACAATCACAGCAGTGACAATTACCTCAATGCTCTTAAAACTTCTTTCCTTACTCTTACCTACTACCACAGAACCCTCTTAAAATTAGTATTCACTTATCTCCAGTCTTGTGCTTAAACACCCTCCAGTACATTCACAGACACTCCACTCCTTGTGAGATACTACCACTGCATGAGATGCAGTAACACAAGCTGCACTGTGGGCTGCACAGCCAAACTATGTAACACAACTTTAATATCAGCTTTGTTTACGTTACAGTGCCTTTTAAAGACTATTCTAAAAGCCACAAAATGAAAACAAAGTAAAGCAGGTGAGTCAAAGAAGGCATGAGTTAAAGCTTAAGTGAGTTTTTACAAAACCAACTGCAAAGATATTGTTCAATGCAGTACATTCATCAGTATCAAGGCTTCACAAGAACCAAATATAATGCATGAAAATTATAAAGATTTATTTTTGGAAGAGACCTATCTTACTTACCATTGGTACTGGAAAGCAACACTGTCTGCACGAGTTGCAAGTCTGAGCTCCAGATCCTGGATTCTGCAAATTTAAATGAAAAGGTATTTGACCATATTTTTTGATTCTCCTACTCAATCTAAAACTTTATTTCCTTGGAGGTTGAAAACAAGGGGTTCTTACAGAGCTACATGATAGGGGAGTCAACATTTCCATTGTATATTCACAAATACTAGTAAGCTAAGCATTTCAGTTTAGTGGGACAGCAGGAATCCCGTACTTTCTACCAAAACATATGGTAGACATCAACATTGTTTACAGTTAGCAGGCAATGCTCCTGAGGCAGCACCGGAAGCAGCGGGAAAGTAACAAGAACCAGAATCCCTGTAGTATGTTTTCAATCAGAGGTAACCTACACAGAGTTTTAGGCTAAACTGAAAATACAACAGTGTTAGTAATTTTTTTGTGAAGAGGAAGAAGATACTCCTACAAAGTTACTCACTGTTATAAAATTTAAAAAGGAAAGTTATAACTTTAATAAAAAAATATAAATAGTTCCTATTTGTATTAGAAGATACAGAATTAACATATAAGCATCAAACATTAAACCTCATCAAATTAGGACTTGCATGAAACTTTGTAACTTGATCAAATTCCACCCATGAAACGAAATGCAAAAACAAACTCTAAAAAGTTCAAATTAGTGTATATTGTGTAAAAGGCAAAGTCAGGATAACATACTGCACTGGTTTTACAGTAATTCTGATCGATCAGTTATTACAGTAATCTAACTCACAGTAAGTTTTAAATTGAAAAATATCCTATTAATGGAAGTTTTCTAGTCAGCCTCAAAAAGATGGGAGAAAAGGCAAGAGCACACAGCTATAGACTAGGAACAAAAATACAAACAGCAAGTGTGCGAGACAGCTTAAGTAGAGACACACTGGAAATCCTGCAACATCACTTCCAGGGTAGGCTCTGCCTACTTTATCAGAAGCTGCCTATTGAAGATGTTCTGTATTTTCCCACCCAATCATAGTCACTGCAGAATACCAGTGTTCCTCTTTATAATCTATTCCTAAAGACTCTTGACAGGTAGCATTGTATTAAAGTTCTTACAGAAATTCCTCTGGTTTCCCCTCTTACTACCACTCTCAAGTAGTAGCCAACTGAAACTGAGCCGAACCTCACCTGATTCTTTTATTCTGTTGGCAGAAAATAACAAAACTATGTGAATTCCACCTGCTCACATAAGCTTTACTGAGAAACTGGAATCCACAGCCAGTTTAGAATTATAGACTACAACTCAACAATATATCACACCAGTTTTTCTTATACTAAATATTCTTATAAGAAATTTAAAAATACATCTATTTCCTTCTCTTAAGTTATATTTCTAGGAAAACTGATGTGACCGAACAATTAAACTTCAAACAAAATATCATCTGTTAGCATACTATTCCAGGAAAAACAGTTGGCTGAGATGATTTTACAGGATTCTTCAAGCAGCAATCTATAACGTAAAGAATTGTGCAAAATCCTAAAATTCACCCCTAATTGTTCCTAATTATGGTGGGAGATTTTCACAGAATTGTTAAGACTGGAAGGGACCTCTGGAGATCATCCATTTGGATGGTTCTAATGGAGCCCCATTTGGATGCATTCCTGTGTAATCTGCTGCTGGTGACCCAGCCTTGGCAGGGGGTTTGATGCCTCCAGAGAGGGAGACCCCACAACCTCCCTGAGCAGCCTGTTCCAGTGCTCTGCCTTGTTCTCTTCTCCTGACAGAGAGAAGCATGACCAGCACCTCACCAAGCAGTAGGCCTACCTGAGCAAGCTTGAATTCCATTCTGTAGTCCACCCTTCCCCTTTTCTCCCTTAAGTTTCTGCTTAGTACAGACAATGGCATTAGGACTATAAGTGCTCACATTCGGAAAAAGGAGAACCCTCATTAGCAATCCTATGATGTAGTAACAGTATTCATTATTTACTATACACTGAATCTTCGCAAGCAATGTCACAGAATGGGGAAAAATGGGAAAAAAACAGGACTTCCTCGTCACGGTGAATTTTAATGTGTGAACAAAGTCAAGATCCAATTGTTAGGACACTGCAGACACTGCAATACTAAAAATGGAGAGGACCAGTATTTCCTTTGGGATGTAGACAGATGAGAGGGCAACAGACAAAAGCATCTACTAATACATATCCAAATAAGCCTCACCAATTTTGCTTATTAAAAAAATTACAAAAAGTCAAAAAATAAAAACCACTCTCCCCTAATTGTCTCCACTCTCGCTTCCACACACTCGTTTAAATCCTTTAACAGAAACAGTGCTTTAGAGCATCGTTTTCATACAACTGCCTGGCTAAAAAGCTCTGCTAGGGGGTAGCAATGGAGACTACAATAATGGGGGGAAAGGCAAAAGTGCTGGACAATAGACTTGTCAAAAATCAAAGGAAGGGTAACCACAGCTTTGAGCAAGCACGTCTTCAGCAGTGAATCAGCTTCCCGAGCAGGCAGCGCTTCCAGAAAGCCCGGAGCGCCCGACGCCGCGGCAGTGACACGGCCGTGACTCGTCCCCAGCCCGCCGCCGGACTGACCGGCGGCCACGCACCGCGAAAAGCCCCGCCAGCAGCCGAGCGGATCCGCGGGCCGGGAGCGACTCCCGCCCCCGCCTCCCTGCGGCTCGCTCCCCTCGCCCGAAGCCTTCTCCTTCCTTCCCGAGCCTGCCGTGACACCGAGCGGGGCCCGCCGGGAGGGCCGCCGCCCTCCCCCCCGCACAAAGGCAGAAGCTCGGCCGGCGGCGGCCGCTCGGGAGCACCCCCGGGAAAACCCCCGGGAAACCCCCCCGCCGCCACCGCAGCCACGTAGGTAGCGGCGGCACGAACAATACCCGAACCTGTTGCGCGGGTTCCCCTGGGCCGCGCCGACCCGCCGTGCCCCCGGCACCCACCGCGGGGCAGCGAGCGGGGCGAGGGGCAAGCTCGCAGCCGGGGTTCCCTGCCGCACGGCCGCGCCGCCGGGGAGCCGGGAGCTGCCGCCGCACGGCAGAGCGGGGCGCCCCGCGGCGCCAACGCCGCCGCCGCCCGGGAACAAAGCGCGGCCAGGCCGCAGGGCCTGCGCTGCCCTCCGCGGGGCTGGGGCCGGGGCAGAGCCGCTCGGAGCGCGGGTACTCACCCGATGCGGCGCTGCGGGTGCCCGGGCTGGGAGGACGCGGGGCGGAGCCTGGACCCACCCGCTCCGGCCGGGCTGCGGCGGCTAACCTCCGCCGCCTCGCGCCGCCTCGTTCGCCCGGCAGCAGCCCCTGGGGACGGGGGCGGCTCCGAGCCCTCCTCCGTCGGCAAGGAGACGGCGAGCGCCCGGCGCTGGCGGGCCCGCCCCCGCCCCGCTGCCCTCGCTCGGCGCCGCCCCCGCCCGCGGGCGCGGAGGCAGCCGCGGTACCGCCCGCCCGCGCCTCGCGGAGCCGCCGCGGCCGCTCGCCCCGCCCCGCCCCGCCCCGCCCGGCGGGAGACAATGCGGCGGGGCCGAGCTGTGCCCGCGGGCCGCGGCCCGCCCGACCCCGGCCCCCGCAGCCACGGAGTGTCGTGATAAACACCCAGCGTGGGACGAGCGGGACTCTGTTCCACTGCGGAGTTTTAGCGCTGGCAGCCGCGTTGCGATAACAGTGCTCTCGCTTTGCTCTTCGGTCGGACGCGCTGCGCGTGCTGAATGCGAGCCCAGCGCTGCCAGGTGAGCGCTCAGAGCGCCCTGGGCAGGTGGGGATGCCCTGGGGCCGCTCGCACTAGCGTGTCAGCACTCGTGGTATCGCAGAATATCCTGAGATGGAAGGGACCCGCGAGGATCGCTAAGTCCAGTTCTGCACTGATGCGTATTTTGTTTCCCCTCCGATGGCAGATAATAACCCAGTGTCTGTCTTAGCTCCTGGACAAACACCCTAAAACTCCATCTTGCCAAGACTGAAATAATACAAGCAAAAACAAAGGAAGAAAGCCGTGAAGAAAGCTGGCTGGGACACTTGCATTCAGCCCTGACCACTCCAGGAGGGGTTGCCGTCTTAAATCTCCTTGCTGAACACATCATGAGACTACATAATGGCTCTTAAAAAACTGACTTTTGCAAACTCTACCTTAACCATAGTTTTGCTCTTGTTATTACCACAGTGATTGAATATAATTTACTGAATCTCATTCTAAATACGAAAACTGTATCACACAGGGTGCAACTGCTTCATTTCTTCTGTCAAAACAGATTCTGCAGAACCGCCTCTGTTCGCCGCCTTTCCGGATTGCTGCCCAGTCAACATCTGCTGCAGCATCGCCCTCACTGTCACTGTCGGGGCACGCCTGTGGTACTGACCTCATCCTTGGCCTCTGGTAACTCAGAAAGCTGTCCTTCTCAGCCACACCACCCACTGGACATGTGAGACTAAAGATACTGTCGTTCAAATTTTCAGTTGAGGCATGTCAGCCAAGGCCTGCCAGCCTCATACCTTCTTTGTTGGCCCTTTCTTTCCTGGAAGAATACTTAAAACAGCAGCAGCAAAGGAAGAGCAAAATTACTTCCTTAACAACCTGTAGAGATAAACAGAGATAAACGATTTTCATCATCTTCCCAACAAAATAATTGCTCTAGAGAACCAAATAAATTAATTTTTACTTTATTAAAAGAGGAAAATGTTAGCAATATTGTGTGTTCACTGATGATTTTAGAATGTGCCAGAGATCACTCTTCTTCTACATTTACGCATATTGCATATTTGTGGGCAAAAGGTAAGATAATAGAAAGAGGCTTTCACTGCTCATCAATGTTTACTTGATCCCTCAGGCTGTATCTTTGTAAGCTCTGTAGGATAAATAGTATTTCAGAACACTAGATAAGTGATCTGATGCCCAACACGAGTGAAAACTCAGTGGGACTGGCTGACACACCTTTAAACGGAGCACGACTAAAATCAGCAAAGAGAAAACTGCAGCTGATTGTCATACATGAGTTTCTCTTTCTTATTTCACACATATAAGATCCTCCATAGTGCAGATATTACATTCTGTGTACCTAATAAATTTTCTTATGGTTACTTTTGGGAGAGGAGAGGAATGGGAGAGAGAGAAGAGGAAGAGGGAAACAAATTCAGGCCAAAAGACCATAGACCCTATTTCTCCATTTTTCTGGTGACATCTGGAATCTCTTCTCAAGGAAAGAACAAGGCTTTTTCTGCAGAGGAGGAACAGAATCCTTGCAGTGCCTTCCATGAGAGAGAGTTACTCAAAAGTCACTCTCATTTGTACTCTGGCTGGAGAAATGCTAGTTTAAGTATAAAGATGTTGCAGCAGGTTTTCTGACTTTTTTATTTTCCACGCATACTCTGCTGAATTAGTTGCCAGGACAGAATCTGACATAATTAATTTTGTTTAAGGTCATACCATCAGTTTGGAGTTGTAGTTAATTGCTTTTTCCATGCAAACTGCCAGTAGGAAGAAATCACAGTATCAAGGATTCGTTCGATTAAACGGGCCTTAATACATGGTGTTATTCTGCAGCAGCTGTGCCAGATTAACTCAAATACAAATGAAAGTAAATAGGCTGAAAACATCCTGAGCTTTGGGCACTGTGCTGTGTGCCAGCACAACAGAGCCTTTGTTACAAGGCAGAGCAGTGCTCTCACAACAGAGTTACTGCTTCCAGCTTCAGCTGCTGCACTTCCAGAAAAATCAGCCTTCAAAGAAAAACAAACAAAACCCCCATGCACTTCTACTGGACACCAACTCGTGGTGGCACTGGTGACACTGATCTCACGTGCCACCAGACATGACAGTGGCCATCCTGTGCAGCACCCCACAGGCCTGTAACACACCTTTCCTCTTGCTCCACTTGCCACTGGGCACAGGGAGGTGTTGCCAGGTACAGCCTTGCACCTGGTGGGCTGGAAACCCTCCACCTGGAGTGATTTACTTTGCTATCTTGCTCATTATTTGCTTCCACATCTCCCTGCAACAGATAGGCAATTGTTTTTACCTGTAGCACAAAAATGAATGAGAACAGTTAAGTTAATGTAAGCCAGCAGTATCCAGTGTATTGGCTGGAGATGTAACTTACAGAACAGTCCAATTCCTAAAAGGTATGCTCAGAAAATAAGCAAATAACTATATGCAGATTAGTTAGGGATTAGTGTAGGCTGGCAGCAATGAATTGTAAATAAAAAGTGTAGAATGTTTTCTATATGGAGCTTTCTGATCATAACAAGATGGTATCATCATATTTACCAGTAAGCAGCAGAGGCATCTACTACTTTAAAACCTTATGTATTTGTCATACAGCCAGATTGATGTTGGAAAAACAGTGGGAAAAGCCCCTTCTATGTAGATAAACAGCATCAGGAGGTTTGGGAAGTGAAAGTGACAGAAAAATATAAGCATTCAGTGCGCATTCAAAACATCACAGAGACTAACAAAAGATCTGCTACAAAATTCAGTACATGAGCTACCATTTACTGGCTTCTGAAGGTAAGCCACATTCACCTATTAGCATCGAGATTTGAAATGCCTCTTTAAACACAAATACTAGGTTTTAGTTCTGAACTGAGGAGTGATTGTTTCTTCTGAAACAATTACAACAAAGCCTTAAATTGTGCTCTTAATAGAATCTGAAACTCGAGTCCCAAATAGCCCAAACCCATGAGATTTTGTTTACTGACTAGCACAGGCTGAAATCCTGGCACTCAGTGTAAGCAGCACCTAGCAGGTTTTGAAAGATCTCTTTTATTGTACTCCTAGCAAAGAGTATGTAAAACAATATTGTAAATATCTTGGCCATAATTTTGAAGTTCTTCCGTCAAGTAATATATAAAAAAAGAGAAAGTCTTCATTTTATAAAGGTATGAGTGACATGCCTGTAATGAGGCAGAGCAGTATCAAACTTCACAAGACTCTGAAGAATCTGGTGTGTTCTGTGAGTGTTTTCATGTGCTTCATAGCGCTTAGGTAGAAACAATAAAGCATCCCCTGATCTCATCATATCCTTCCAAGTACTGGAGGCTGTTGAATTGTGTTTCCTGCAGCAAATTCAACAGTGACTTTTATTACTTTAATTACTTTTTATTTTCCCTGAAATACAGTATTCATAGCTTGGTCTTTCTTGACTAAAATAAAATAAAATAAAATAGATGCCTAAAGGCTGCACACCCTGAGAAATATTTAAAAGGAAGCAAAGCTATCTTTGTATCAATGTTTGTTGTCACTATTTTGCTGCTCAGATTTCTTAAATATGAACATGATTTCCTCACAAATTTGTTTCATCTTCTGAAGGGAAAATGGTTTCTGGCTGGCAGTAGACCCCGAGCATTTATGATACAAAGGGGAATGCCTTCCTTTCTGCACAGCACCTAAAATGACAGGTAAATTGGTTCTCATGTCCTCCCCCTGCAGCCACAAATGACCTGAGACACATGGTTGATACATGGAGTCTGGCCTGAGACTTACCTGCAATAACTCAGGCATGGATGTGGATCCTACAGCTTCAGTCAGAAGGTACATGACAGCAGAATGGAGATGGGCATGTCTCAGGTCATGGCTGTGGCTGCAGGGGAAGGACATGAGAACCAACTTTCTTGTTACGTTAGGTGCTTGTGCCTTACCACTGAGCAGGTTTGGTGGGATGTCTGCAGCTTACTGTCTCCTGATGGCTCAGTCTGATCAGGGATTACTGCCATGGTGTTTGCTGGAGAAAAGGAACTGTACTTACCATACTAGTTACCACATGAGGCGTAACAGCTCTGAAAAGACATGACTCTGAAATGCTAACTATAGAAGTAACATGGAGAGAGAGCTGATAGTCAATGACATTTTGAACGATTCCTGTACAAAGCACCTAATGTTCTGCTGGAACCATATTTGCAGCTCCATGATGTTTTCTTCTGCTTGCACCACAAAAAAGGAAAGAACAGGGATTTTTCTAATGAGACTTGATTACCATCTCCCCACAACTTGTTTGCTCTTCAGCCGTAAGAGTTTTTTAGGATTAGCCTGCAGAAGCAGCTACACTCAGTATCACCACTATTTTTGCTTACATTAGATTTACATTTCACTTCCAGCTTCAAAACTATTAGCAAAATGTTCACAACGTGAAAGAGGTTAGATGGCAAAGTACATCAGGGATCGAAAAATGGGTGTCCTCTACTGTAGCTGTTACTTTGTGGAGTCTTAAAAAAGGGGAAGACAAAGACAGCTTTACAATTCTTGTGTGCATTTCCCATCATTGTGTGATTCTAGATTCTCTCACAGTTCTGACATGGTGGTGTTACCAAGCATTTTCTTGAGGAAAAAACTCTGAGTTTCTTCTGAGGGTCATAAAGGGGATGTTTCAAAAGAGAATAAATTGAAAGGGGTTTCCAAATAATATTTTTTTTTCTAAGTCTAAATAGGTTATCTTTCTCTGTTGACAAGAACTAGTCTTTTACAGATTCTCTGTATAGGTTCCTCTTCATATGGCTTAAATTTCTAACATTACAAACAGCAGCATGCTTCAAGGTTAGGTAACACACTAACATCAATCAGAATCATTGTTAGCAAAAGTGAATTGAAAGAGGATAAGAAATATGAGTTATTTTAGAGGCAATAAGAGGCAGAGCTCTTCACTCTCAGAGAAAAGCCATTTTTAGGAGTGAGTGGCTGAGCTGGTTAAAATTCTTCTCTGTATGTGCATAGATGTCCTTAGAGCTCCCTGACTTCATAGTTTATTATGTTCATGTAGAAGCTTTCAATTGTAACCCTTTGTGTCAAAAAGAGCTTATTTTATAGAGATTCAGTGTTATTTGATGTTCAATTACTCAGTATCCAGTGTTCACCCAGAGTCAGAAATTCTCTTCAAGACAGAGAGAATGTCATGGCTAAAAATCCAACCATTTTTCCAAAGCAAGTAATTACATATGTAACTATAATTTAAAAGTAAAACATCTTGGAATGTCTGGAATATATTCCTCACTGCTTTACTGAAACTGTTGTGTAAGATATTTACTTTAATGCATTTTGAAAGGGTCATTTCAAATATAATCAAGCACCTTCATCCTTAACGTAAATTATTTCTGAAGTCTTTGTCAGAATGGCAAGAACTTTCAAACACATCCAAAAGCCCTGTGATCCTAATCACAGTACATGTTTCTAATCCACAGAAGTGTTTTAAAATCCCACTCATTGGTCCTTGTTTTATTGTTGTTTTGCACAGTTCACAAGTAGTTTGTAAACCTCTTCCTACATCTTTTTTTCTGCACAAATACATCGGAAATTGTGGGTAATCAGACTGCAATAGTTATCCTAGTTAAGCAGGTCATACACATTACAAATAGGTTGTTAAAGTAATTCAGGACACCTTGAGAATAAAGTACCATTTAAATGGAATTTAAATAATACTGTCTAATCCAAAGTGCTGATAGTTTTCCAGTCTGGGGTAAGTATTTCTTGAGCTTGTCATCTTTACAGTATTTGGTGTTATACAACAACTGAAATTTGGATGTAACTGCTGAGTACTAAATTAGGTACTTGGCACTTTGTCTTATAGTACATGAACATAATTTCAGAACAGCTCATACTGAGAGAGAGAAAAAATAGGGCAGAGATTAGCAAAATCATGCAACAATTTTTACTTAATAAGGTAATACTGAAAACCTTTCATAAAAACAAATATTGTTGAAGACTAGTATCATATGTTAAGTTACTCTACATAAAATTTTACAAAATGTGAAAATTTACATTTCTATATGTAATAAAAAGATAAAAAAACCTTCCCTTAGAGACTTGTAGCGAATTTTTCTCAGCAAATGATCCTTTCTAAAGAAAAGATAGTTAAAATCCCTCATATTCTTCCTATGTAACAGTGAGTAGATTGAAAATGCAATGTACTATGAATTAAACCTTCCGTTTTCTCTCTTGACATGGCAGCAAATTCTTCTAATGAACCTTCCTTCTTAAAATTCATGAGCATGCTAAGCATGTGCAGTCAAAACCAGCACATTTTTAAACCTTCCTTAGGATAAATGGGCCCCAGATGTTTTCACTGGTTGGCCACCTACAAGCCCTGACAGAAGGAGGTCTTTATGCCTGTTGGTTGTTGTCACCAGTGCTGGTGCCAGCTCTTCTGCCCTGAACTCCTCAGCATCCTCTCCAGCTCAGGTGAAGCCCTTTTCTGAGCTCAGACTTGCTGGTCTGTTTCCTGCCTGGAGACTCCACTTCAGTGTTGTGCCCTAAGGGAAGCAAACAGCCTGCTCAGCTTTGCCTCCTGCTAACAGCAGAAACTTTGTTATGCATGGCTCTGTTTAGCTTTCCTCCCTACCTTTCCCTCCTACCAAGCATGCTCTGGGTCTAGCTCAAAGTGCTCTCACTGCACCCATTCTGCCTACCCATGGCTCTGCTGGTGCATGTCTCTCCAGACAGGCTCTCCTCCATGGCAGGGCATCTCAGACAGGCTTTGATAAGCCCTAACATCACTTTACCTGCCTTTCTTGCTCCTGCCTTTCTGTTGTGCATTTTGATTTGTGCTCTTACACAGTGAGCCAGGCTGGAGAAATAACTAAGATCAAAACCAGTTTCTTTCCCTCCCTGCAAAGTTGATTTATCCAGCACTTCCATCAAAGAAAATATTCATCAAACCCTAGTCCAAGTTAGAAAGTAAATCCTTCATCTTAAGTCATACATGCCCTTCCCTCACAGTACTCAACCAGCCATTCCTGGTATCAATCCTTCTCTTCAAACATTTTCCTGCTGTCTGACATATTTGATTAGCCAAGGCTTTCTAAGCTGCTTCTGGGCCATTCTTCAAGTGGCTTCCCCTTGATGCAACAGCAAAGTTCAGGGATCCTCCAATATTCCAATCTTTGAGTGTGTCAACCTCTGGCAGCAGGTTACACCTATACTATCATATTTAGTGACACAGAAATGTTTTGACATCAACCAGAATTTCTAAGATGCACAGACATTTCCCTGGCAGTTATGTACAACTCCTTCCTTCATTCTTTTTAATTTTCAACCTATTCTAAGAAATTAAACCATTTTTGACAAAACAGGAAGAAAAGTCTTTTCATAATTCTTGTGTCAGTCCTGCTAAGCCTCATCAGTACAATTAGTGCTCTTGTTTCAAGCTGACTACTCATGTACTTAAGTTGCTTGTTTCACTATAATATCTGCAGAATTAGACATACTTTCTGCACCAGAGTGCAAATCTTGTAATCAGATCTGTACAGGTTGCTTCTACTGACAAGGAGCCCTGCTCTTTTCAAATATTTCTGCAGCTCCACTGGCAGGTCTGAACTTTAGATCACCAATAAACCATATAGGTATGTGAACGATATAAAAGATTTAAAAGAGGATTTCCATTTACCAGAAGTCTTTTGGAACAGCACAATGAGCTGGATGAAAGATCAGTCAAACCAACAAACCTATCTTTGGATATCTCTGTGCTATAAAGTGTCCATTTAAGTCCAGACCCAAGCTGCTCTTACCAAAGGCAGTTTCCTTTCCAGAGCCAGAGTATGGTATCCATCTCAGATCAGAACTGAAAATAAATGGCATTTCTCTGCTTCTCGCAGGGAGCAGGACACAGATATGCAGTTTTGAACATTCGCAGCAGTTAATCTGCAGTAAAGCAAAATAGAAAACAAATAAAACTGTATTTTTGTGTTGTACTTGGTAAACAAAACATTGTATTCAGGTCTAATCTGGATTATGCCTCAAAATTTCCCTTTTGAAAAAAATGTCAAGTTTTTCTATTCTGTGTATTAATGAATATCTCTATTTTTATCAGTGGCTGCCATGCATTTTTTTCAATTACATTTTTAGGCTTCCCTGGCGGAGCATGACTCCCAAAGTAGTTAATAAACTACAGTATCCTGAGTGCTGAGTCACTATACAATCTTTAAAAAATATAATCTCCATTTTTAATTTCAGGTTTAAATGCAAAAGGATAGATTGCTCTCACTGCTTTACAAAAATATATTGAAGACTCTCCATTAAAAGAACCAAAAAGAAATTTTCTAATAATGTGCAAAATGTTTACCATTTGATGGAGTAAAAGGATTGTACTTTTTAATAAGATCATATTCTCATTTTTATTATTATAGTAACAATAAACACAGGCAATAATATTTATATAGACATATATAACTGGTACAACCAGGTTACATCCAATCATAAGGAAACTAAGCAACCTAATAAAAGCATCAGATGATTTTTACATTATTAAATCAATAAAGCAGCTCTGTGTATTGGTAATGAAAACAAGATGCACACAGTTATCTTCCAAATAATTCTAATAGAGAAATCATACATTTTAAATTCTAACTATACATAAAACAGTTAATGCACTTGCTTGCCAACAGATTTCACATATTTTTTATTGGAGAGGGGAAATTATTTCATAGTGATTTTGAAAACTTAGGCATCTGTACGCCATTCCAGCAAAAATTCACTTTCTTTTTACTGATCTAAAGGTTTTCAGTTGCTCAGAGAAGGTAAGACGCTGCAAAAATGTTAGGACTTGAGGAAAGGGAAACAGCAGTTATGGCTACATTGTTTATGAACTGCACAATAAAGTAAGGCTGATGTTCACTCAACTTTCATTTTGGCATTTCTTAAAAATAGCTATAAATGAGAGCACTGCACAAGCATAATGAAGATTTTGTTTATTTGGGTTGTTGCAAATGAAGAATAAAAAATAAGTAGCTTTATAGCTGCAGTGGTGGAAGGCTGTGCACAGAAGAGAAGAAGGCGTGTTAATCAGCTTCATGTCCTACGCTCAGATCCCTGATAAGAGCAGCAAAGTCATAATCTTTTCCTGTGCAGCACAGGAAGATACCACTTTCAATCTGGACATCAATATGAGAAGTGTAATGACAACTTGGAGCTGGTGCTCATAATTAGGAAGCTAGAGGGACTGATTTATGAGGAAATGGCATTGATTAAAATTTGCATTTAGAGGACTTTGTAGCAGAGGATCACAGTGCTGTGCTGGTGTTAGACCAACATTTTCAAAAGCAAGCATGAAGGGGCTGCTGTGCTGCTGTGGCCTCCGGTAGTCAGCAGATTTTCTGAGCAGGTGTTTAACAAAGCCAAAGCCTGCTGAACACCCTTGTGCTAAATACTCTGGGAGGAAGTGGTGGGGATTTAGCTGAAGCACCAGACACATTACTTTTATTTGTAAAAACACTCAGGCAGCCTCTTCACTTTGTTTCCAGCCAGGTGCCTCTGATTTAAACAGTTCAAAGGCATAAATAAAATGACAGGAGTGAAGGGTCATTAGGTTTGTATAGACACTACGGATAGTTCAGCAGACTGAGTACTTTGGAACCTCTAACAGAAAAACAAAACAAGCGCTCTGCCACTACTTCCCCTAAAACCTCAGGAAAAAAAAAAAGACTGAATATGAATGGCACCACAAGAGGTGAAAGAATGCAGAAAGAAAGAAGTGGCTATAGAGATGCTTGGATGAAACTGTGTCCCGGGTTAATGATACAACTCTCTCTCCTCCGAGAGCGAAGGGCCCCGACACCCCCTCCCCCACCCACAACAGAACCTCTTAGATGGAAGTGAAGAAAAAACTATTTATTTAACAAAACCACGCAGAGTGCCCTGCAAGGCACAGGGGAAGGGGAAAAACAAGGTGAAAGGCAGTTATTCAACCTGATTAAAAAGTCCTTTTCTCAGACGCAGTCCCTCTCCTCCTCGCCCCCACCCGGGGCCGGGTGGAGCTCCCGGAGAGCTCTGCTGTCCTCTGGCCCTCCTGGGTCTCCGGGTGGCAAAGCAGATCGAAGAGAAGGGGTCCGAACGAGGAAAAAGAAGAAGAATGGAAAAAACGGGAACAGAGCTCACTCCGACCCCCGTCCAGCACGCAGTCTCTGCCGGGCGACGAATCCTCCCCCGGAGCGAGGCTTGGAGAAAATGTTTTCAAAACAACCCGCGTTTCTCTCTGCGGCTGGGTGCAGTTAAAGAGACAGGACCACACATTTTACACATTTTTTCTTTCTTGGGCATATAAGCCAACGATAGGGGATAAAGGATTATCATATCATCAATCCAAGACATTCCACCCCTTATTCCATAGCGTTGGCTTAAGGCCCACCTTAACATCTTCCAACTTCAAACACACACATATATATACACACCTATATACATACATACACACATACATATATACATATATACATATATACACATAACTATGTACAAATAATGTCACGAACGGTGAACGGTGGTATGTTGCCATCCCAACCTTACATGTGGCCTTCACCCAAAATTAAATTTCCCTGAGGGACACATTGTGTTTTTCCATCTTCCTGCATTATCCACCAAGTACACCCTGGTCCCTGGGCAAAGACAACCCCACGGATGGGTTTGTCTTTATGTGAGGCAGAATCAATCCAGACAGTTTTCCCTAACAAGCCTCTGGCATGTACTGCTGGGACCTTATCTCCATCCACTGTATGTAGAAGCTCAGATTGGGCAGGACCTGCTCGGTTGATGGAGCCTCGGGTATTGACTAACCAGGTGGCCTCTGCTAAATGTCGCTCCCAATTCTTGTAAGTTCCCCCACCCAATGCCTTTAGGGTGGTTTTTAACAATCCATTATACCGTTCCACTTTGCCAGCGGCTGGTGCATGATAGGGAATGTGGTACACCCACTCAATGCCATGGTCTCTAGCCCAGTTGTTTATGAGGCTATTTTTAAAATGAGTTCCGTTATCTGACTCAATTCTCTCAGGGGTACCATGCCTCCACAGGACTTGGTTCTCAAGGCCCAGGATGGTGTTACGAGCAGTGGCATGAGGCACAGGGTAGGTTTCCAGCCACCCAGTGGTGGCTTCTACCATTGTGAGCACATAGCGCTTGCCATGGCGGGTTTGAGGCAGTGTGATGTAATCAATCTGCCAGGCCTCTCCATACTTATATTTTGACCACCTTCCACCATACCACAGGGGTTTCACCCGCTTGGCTTGCTTGATGGCAGCACATGTTTCACAGTCATGGATAACTTGAGAGATGCAGTCCATGGTTAGATCCACCCCTCGGTCTCGTGCCCACTTATAGGTGGCATCTCTGCCCTGATGGCCTGAGGCATCATGGGCCCATCGAGCTAGGAATAAATCTCCTTTATGCTGCCAGAGGAATGGAGAAAAATGCATTTGCAATGTCAATAGTAGCATACCACTTTGCTGCCTTGGACTCTAGCTCATACTGGAGCTCCAGCATGTCTGGCACAGCAGCACTCAGAGGTGGAGTCACCTCATTCAAGGCACGATAGTCCACAGTCAATCTCCATTCTCCTTCAGATTTTCGCACAGGCCAGATGGGGCTGTTAAAGGATGAATGGGTCCTGCTGACCACCCCTTGGCTCTCCAGCTCACGGATCATCTTGTGGATGGGAATCACGGCATCACGAGTTGTCCGGTACTGTCGGCGGTGCACAATCGAGGTTGCAATTGGTACTTGTTGCTCTTCCCCTTTCAGGAGTCCTACTGCAGATGGGTTCTCTGACAGTCCAGGCAAGGTGTTCAATTGTTTTATGCCATCTGTCTCCACAGCAGCTATCCCAAATGCCCACTTGAGTCCCTTTGGGTCTTTGAAATATCCATTTCGGAGGAAGTCTATACCAAAAATACATGGAGCCTCTGGGCCAGTCACAATGGAATGTTCTTTCCACTCTCTTCCAGTCAGGCTCACCTCAGCTTTCACCAGGGTCAAGTCTTGTGATCCTCCTGTAACGCCGGAAATAGAAATAGGTTCTGTCCCCACATGTCGCGATGGGATTATCGTGCATTGTGCACCAGTGTCAACTAAAGCCTCGTATTCTTGTGGCTCTGATGTGCCAGGCCACCGAATCCACACTGTCCAAAAATTTCGGTTTTCCCTGGCCTCTACCTGGCTAGAGGCAGGGCCCCTCTAACCATGGTGGGTATTTGTGTTAGAGGTTCCTTCAACGGAATCAGACATATTGAGTAGAGCTAATTCCCTTCTGGTGGAGTTCCTTCTCTGAGTCTTGCCCTCCTTCAATTCACGCACTCGTCGTGCCAGGACAGCAGTGGGTTGTCCATCCCACCTGTTCATGTTTTCTCCACTGTCACACAGGAAATACCACAACTCATGTCGAGGGATATATCCAGTTCTCATAGCTGAGGAGCGTCGGCGTGGGGTAACAGAACCTCTGGTCTGTACTGCTGAGATTTGGAGAAGGCTGTCTTTAATCTCTTTACTGAGTTTCTCATGATTCTTCTCTATCTTATTTTCTAGTTTCTGCAGATTTGTTTCCACAGCTGAGATTCTTGCATTCATTGGGCTATGCATGACATCTGCATACGCTCGGAGTTTCCTTGTCATATCACGCACAGTCTCATGCCCGTCATCTTGCTTCATAATGGCTAAAGCAGAAGCATACCCTGATGGCCCAAGCTTTAGGAGTTTCCGCCACATCACAGGTGTACATTCTATCCTATCTGGGTCTATAATCGGATCTGGGTTTGCTATGTCCTCTGGGAAGACAATTTCTACCACTGCCATTTCTCTCAAGCGTTGAATCCCTTGTTCTATGGTTCTCCACTGGGTTTGTTGCGAATAGAGATCGTCGGGATGTAGGTATCTTTCCCTCGCAGCTCTGATGGCTCGTCTCCAGAGGCTGCTGCAGTCAGGCCCATCTCGTATAGTTTGGTTGATATCTGGGTCACGTGACACAGTCCCTAAATGCCTTGCCTCAGTAGCATCTAGAAGTGTAACATCGCCTGCAGCATCCCAAAGACGGACTAACCAACTAATCACAGATTCATCATCTCGTTGGACATAATCTTTTCTTAGGCTGTGAAGGTCTCTCACATTCATGGATTCAACAATGACCTCTGACTCAGTTGCTGGCCTTGAGGGTCCCTCCCCACTGTCATCTGGGCGATCAGTCTTAAATTGGGCTTTCCTGCTCCTTGTAATAGGAGCAACTTCCATTGGCTTAGGCTCCCTTACTTCCTGTTCTATAATATCTGACAGTGTACGATAAGCATATGCCAGGGCCCAACATATTGCACTGCAGTTGTCTCTGCACTTCTCTTTCAGATACTTCCCCACCTCAGCTGGTCTCGGGATTTGTCCAGGGGGAAATTCCCAGTCTATTGGATCAGAGAATTTCTTTAAAGTTTTACCTATGTCCTCCCATACTCCACACCATTCAAATTTCCTCACATCTGGATTAGGTGCCTGCTCCTGCTCAGCCCCTCTGGACTTCTCAGCCCTCATTCTGGTAACACTGAACATCATATACACGGAAACTCCTAGGTAAAGCACCAGTACTACCAGGAAAATGGTCTCTTTAACATCCAGGGGAAACTGAATATTCTCAAAAGCTGATATACCAGATTTAAAGGGAAAGAGATGGGTGAGGAGCCAGGAAGCTTCACCCTCTACTTCTCTAACAGGTTGGGTAATATTACTAACAAAACTCCAAAACAGGTTACTAAAACTAGAGGAGGAAACTAACAGAGCATGTACATCTTTAACTGTTTCCCATACCTTCTTACAGATCGTCAGTATCACACATATTACTATAACAAGCCGGAGTCGTGTCCCTGATTGGTGGAAATTATACATTAGGGACAGGATTGCCCCTACCTGTTGGTAGGGAAACAAACCTATGTGCCAAACAGACAGTATTACATCAAACAACCTCCCATCAAACAGCATAGTGACTACTGATGGCTGTAATTCAATACCAAGCGTTTAAAACCAGAATGCAATTATTAGGGTTTTTCTTCACTTTCTCTAACCCCACAAAAGGTGTAGAACAAGTAATCAAGGCCCCGTAAGTTGGGCGCCAAATATGTCCCGGGTTAATGATACAACTCTCTCTCCTCCGAGAGCGAAGGGCCCCGACACCCCCTCCCCCACCCACAACAGAACCTCTTAGATGGAAGTGAAGAAAAAACTATTTATTTAACAAAACCACGCAGAGTGCCCTGCAAGGCACAGGGGAAGGGGAAAAAACAAGGTGAAAGGCAGTTATTCAACCTGATTAAAAAGTCCTTTTCTCAGACGCAGTCCCTCTCCTCCTCGCCCCCCACCCGGGGCCGGGTGGAGCTCCCCGGAGAGCTCTGCTGTCCTCTGGCCCTCCTGGGTCTCCGGGTGGCAAAGCAGATCGAAGAGAAGGGGTCCGAACGAGGAAAAAGAAGAAGAATGGAAAAAACGGGAACAGAGCTCACTCCGACCCCCGTCCAGCACGCAGTCTCTGCCGGGCGACGAATCCTCCCCCGGAGCGAGGCTTGGGGAAAATGTTTTCAAAACAACCCGCGTTTCTCTCTGCGGCTGGGTGCAGTTAAAGAGACAGGACCACACATTTTTACACATTTTTTTCTTTCTTGGGCATATAAGCCAACGATAGGGGATAAAGGATTATCATATCATCAATCCAAGACAAACTGTTATTGGGAATTGCAATTTAAAGGGTAGTTGCATCAGCCTCTGGCTGCAGAATCACATCCACCACCAAAGGCACATGAAAAGAAGAATGTTGTGGACTGGGGAGATGCAAGCATGTGATTAGATATATCTCCACACTCTCAAAATGGGGAGTGACAGTCACTGAGAACTTTCCACAATTTCACCAAAAACTACTTGGAAGACAAACATTTACCAAAAGGATGAACTTGAGAAGGACCTGAAAAAATATATAATTTAGGGATCAGCCAGGCTTCTGACAGATCTCTGCTGTACCTGTCATGCTCCCATGGTTTCTCCTACCCCCACCAATAAATACCTCCTTGTTCCTCCCCGTGTTATGCAGAGTTGTAGCAGAAACGTTAAAATTGTGGTGAGTGGAGAATGAATGGGAGTGCCTTGAACAAAGGGCAGGAGAGGACATAAGGGCCCACATCCTGCTGGAACCCAGACTAGTGGGTCATCAGGATGCCAGCAGACTGTGTGCAGTTTTTAAACATACCCAAGTTAGGAGGCAAAGGAGAGAGAGTAAATCCCGATGACTCACAGAGATGGAACAGGATGGAGAGACTGACTGCTCTCAGCTCCTAAATGGTGTATAAAAGGCATATCCAAAATCAGCACATGGAGCTCATTGAGAAGATTTGAGAAATTGAAGAAAAGCTCAGCATGCAAATGCAAATCAGCTCAGCTAACAGAAGAAAGGAAATAATATCAGCTATAAAAATAGAAAGGTATTATAGAGCCTTTACATTGTTTTCCGTGGCTTATTCTGTGGAATAATTAATTTGTATTAATGGAAATGAAGACACTGCAAAGCATTATGAGATAACCTTGGAGAAGGAGAGCTCAGCCTCAGCACACAAGTAATTCTTTGCAGTGAGAAGTGTCTTTATGCCCTAACATAGGACCAAAGGCAGCTGTGACTTAGCTAAGTACATATATCAGAAGATCTGGCACATAAAAAGACTTTATGCTGCTGCTGCAAGTAATTATAGTTGCTTTTATTTTGAAGCAGATGCATATAGGTCATTGCTTCGGTGAAATACATACTTCAGTAATAATTTTCAAATCTCTCAGGTTCTCATAATTTAACCATTGTTAATTATTTAGCAATTATGCTGATGAAAGGTTAAAAATTATTGCAGAGGCATTTCTTCAGTCAGGGGAAGGAGAAATGGTTTAAAATTAAATCCTTGCAGTTGGTGCTTAATGGTAATGACATGCTATTTTTGTATTACTGGAAGTAACAGTTGATTAGTTAGAAACTTCCACATTGGAAAGTGGTCTAGAAAAGGATGGTGAGCTAAATAACAGACAAGCATTTCCAAAGAGAGATTAGCACATACTAGAGGTCTACAGAAATACAATTTAGAAATAAATATCTTGATAACCACTGAAAAACCACAACAGGTTTATATGTTGGGATTCAATTGTTAAGTAGGCAGAGACTACAGATAGGAGTGTTAAGAGAAACTACCTTTCTAAGAAAGAACATGCATTACTAGCGCAGTAAGTCATGCATATTTAAATTAAAAATAAAAGTAAGTTCAGTCAATAGTGGGTGTAGTGTCTTTTAAAAATCATACCTGAACTACCAGTGACTTCTGTTAAATTGCAGATTTTCTTCTACTGTTTAAAACTTAGCTTAGTTTAAGGAGTGTAACTGCGACATCCTATCAGCCATTTCAGACTGCAAAAATGAAAATGAAATCTATTTAATTTCTCCCACAAACAATAGCTGGTATCCAGGATAGAGAGAGAAGCCTATATTTCATTACTTCTTCCCCTCTTTAAAGGAAAGTCAGAACAAATGAGCCGAGCCTTATGGCTCAAAATTATTAACTCCAGAACATTTCAGAGCAAGAAAGCATCTCAAAACCATCAGGGATCCCTGTGAAGAATATCCTGCCAAGCACCCACACTTAGAATGAGGAAGGCGTATTTTAAACAGCTTTACCAATTGCATCCCTGACCCCAGAGGGAAGTAGCAGGGAGGAAGGTAGCCTGCTCACAGAAATTGATCTCAGGTTGCCAATCACTTCTAGTGCCTCATTTCAGACATTATAAAATCTTCACAGAGAGATCGATGGTCTTTTGAGTATGACAGAGGCATTTAACATAAAGCTGTGTGCTGTAAACAACTGTGAGGCAATTGACGACCTTGTATGTGTTAGAAATAGCTAGAGCATGTGTTCAAGCTGTAGTAAGGGGAGAGGTATCAGCACATATAATTTAAGATCAAATTTGAAGATTCAATGATGCCCTGCAGTATATGGAAGTACATGGCAGCATCTGAAATTTCTCAAACATTTTTGAGTATTTTTAGAGCTTCCTATCAAAAGTTAACTGCAACATATTTTAAGAAATACCATGTTTATGAAGATGGGGAAATAAAACCTTTCTGTCAGGGTTTTACTGACAGCAAAAATATATGAGTTCTAAGTTCACAAGTTTCTAATAAACACCAGCTTAAATTTATACCCTGGAACTTGAAAACATAAAACTAAGTGAGCTAATTATTTCCATTTGAAAATGGCAGATGAACTTAAATATTAGAAAAATATTTCACTGAAGCAGGGTGGAAGACGTGGTGAGGCAGAAGGGAGGTATTTAATACAGAACCATTTCTTTCCAGAAGTGCAAGCATTGCTTTCATCTCTGGTGCTGGGCCCTGTGGCAGTTTGCTCATCCTATGGTAACACCTTGGTCATGCAGTTATGGCTGTTGGGCAGGGGGGATGTGTTCCCTACACTGCTGAGGAACAAAGCTCACTGCTTCTGAAGCTCTGTGGGTCCAAAGCTGATCATCATTGGCCATCTCTGCTGGTGGCTTTAGCCACCTGCTTGGCTGCCCTGTTCCTCTAATTGGCCTTTGCAGGCCCAAGCTCACCTGAGCAATCTCTGCTGCTCTGCTACAGGCAGCTGCTCCTCAACTCCCTCTGCTCTCCAGCAGTTTGCCTGGAACACACAGGGCTGCACAGGGGTCTTTGCTGTTCAAAGGAGGCTTACTAAATAGACTTCCTATCCTGCCCTGTCAGTCTCCAGCATTTGCACCCTAAATCACACTTACCTGAGCTGATTTGCCCTGGTGTACACTCAGGACTGCAGCTACACAATTGCACTCATGCTATGATGAATCTGCTTATTACAAAGAGAAATATCTCACCTTGGACACCAGCAGCAAATTGTGTCTCAGAGCTGTCCCTTTGTCCCTCTCCTGTTGCCAGATATTAACAGTTCTTCTCCACTTCTGGCAGGAAGCCAGCTCTTCCCTTCAGGACACAGCCATCAGGACTGCATTTGTCTAAAATGAGAGAAAACTGTAGCCAATCTTCCTGGTTCTTTCTTGAAACAGCAAGAGCAGATAAAAATAAATGGATTGACTGAAACCTTATGTGAACATAAACTGTTGTGCAGATTAAGAAGTCATTTTGGTCAAAACAGTAGACAGAATTATCGGTGTATTTCATTTCTTTTAATGAAAACTTTCTGCTGCTTTTATATGAATGGGGTCATTTCTTTTAAGCTGAGCTGTGTCTGTCTGCATTCCTCTGTGATTTCTAACGTTCAGTTTCAGGGTAAATATATCTCAACTGCATCCCTTCCTTTTCTGTTTGGCCTTGGTTTGATTTTGATTTTTTTTCCTAATTTATTAGACAACCCAAAGTTCCTCGAAGTTCTGATAGATATTCTTTTAAGTTTTTCTCTGCTTCTTCTCACATTAGTAAACTGAGAACATTGCTCATTCTTACTAATGCTCAAAAACTCTCACCCATTTTCACTTTAGAAACCATTTCCACTTGAGGTTCATGTTTTTGTGGGTTTGGGGTTTTTTTTGTAGCATGGTTTGCTTGGGTTTTTTTGACATACAACATCTTTAAAATCAAAAGAGTCAACCATTATCTCTGAGATGTTAGACATCAGTCCCTTGTAAGTAGCCTTGTTCTGAGGTCATCTAAAGCACACAGTAGCAAGTAGCAGTTTCAGGTGAGATTTTTACATTATTGAATTTATCTGTGTAAACTTGTGTTAGAAATCATCTTCCAAACAACAAACTAGCAGTACCTGCTGACAGGCTTCAAGCGTGAGGCAACATAGTTAAATGACCCCCATTTGTAGGAGCATGGAGATGAACAAACCTCTATTTCAAGGAAAAATAAGCCCAGACCTCTATTACCTTAAGCTTGGTATCCATATGTCTCTGAAGGTCTCCAGGCCTCTCAAATTAGCACTGCTGGAAAGCAGGAGAGCCATTGATGTAGTCAGTAATGAAATCCTCCCCACATTCCTCACAGCTAGGTTGGAGCAGATCTAAAGTATCCTCTCAGCCCCAAATTACTGTCTAAACACAAACTGCTAGTTAGGGCTCTGGAAAAGGTGCTGTGGGTGGCTTTTAATCTATTTTTCTCTCCCCACACACTCCATCCAAACATTTTCTGTTTGTCTCCTAACACATAAAGCTTGGCTGCCTTCACACTATAGAGTGGGGCTGAACTATTTCAAATGCCCACAGGACTTCAATTATTCTCCTTGCTCTTCTGCAATGATTAATGCTTTGGAAAGCACGGTTGCCCTGGGATGGCTGGAGCAAATATCCACATGTCTGCAGACAGCTGTAACCGAAGGCAGGAGCAGAATCACTAAAGCTCTGCTGACCGCAGTGCCCAATCAATAATCCATGGCAGAAGCATCACAAGCTATACAATATGCCACAGGGGCTGACAGTGGTATTGCTAGCAGTGGGATCCCTCAATGCAAATCCAGCTTTGGAGAATTTGGAATATTCGGAGTTTTGTTTTTCCAAGCACCCACTTGGTATCCACACGGTAGACACTTGAAAGAGAATTTGTTGGGTGCGTTAATTTGGATTGCTCCATCTCCATAAAATTGTGGTTTTCCCAAAAGAAAAAATTTGCTTGAAAATTAACGTGAATATAAATTTTGCCATTAAAAGGATTAAAAATATGCATAAGATTTTCACACAGCCTTTTACTCCTACAGGAGTAAAATCGTATGTGTCAGAAGACTTGTTAAATGTATCTGCTAAATGAAAGTATGAATTACAGAGATGTAGTTATTTTATAAGAATCCTTCAGACTCATCTGTTTGTCACAAATCTGTAATTTAGTAACAGCCAAAGAGAGATGGAAGAGAGACTTACTTTGGGGGCACCTAAAGGTGGCTTTGAACCCTTGAGCTGCATTTGGGATCATAATATGGCAACACACCTGTTTGTAGGCATGGCACTTTTCAGTTTGGTTACATGCAGCCTCATCCTACAGAGACACCCATCACTGTGCATCAATGCCACATCAAGGCTTCATGGATTTTGATAGCATCATTTCAGCAGAAAGCATTAGACAAGTAGTATGAAACTCAGTGACCCCAGGGTTAGGTATGGGGTTTATGCATTCCATAATTCTAGTGGGTTTTTAAAAATTTTCTCATTTTCCCATTTTCTCTTATTTTAGTCTCTTTCCTCATACCATTCTCTGTTTGTCCTCTGCAAAGCTATTTCTATCCATCTGTGTTCCAAAGTTTCCCACAATCTTTCTTTTCTTCACTCCTATTCCTCTTTCCTTCTACATATTTTCTCAAATTTCTTCCTTTATAGTTTCTACATTTCTTCTTCCCTCACATCTTGTGGTTTTTATCCTTGATTTTTTGGTTTTTTTCCTTTTTTGGGCTTCTTAAGTCTCAGTGAGTTGTATGGCTACTTCTTGAGCCCCTTTAAAGAAAATTCCTTCTTTGCCAGCTGTGTCTCTGCATTGGCCTCACCTACATCTCATTGCTTAGATGCTAATTCAGTGTTGGGTTGTAGAGAAGCCAAGCACACTGATGAGTCAAACTCATATATACAAACAAAGAAAACTCCAATTAGATTCTTTAGCTGTAACTAATAATTTAACACCACACTGATTAGGTTTTAAGAACAGACTCCTGATAAGCACAAGAAGTCTTCCAGGACATCTCTTCCTCAGTTATCATTTGCTTGAAGTCTCCTCACAGCACTCACGTTTTTTTCTGATAAGTGCATCATCTCTCTGAAACTACTGGCATTTCTACAAATATATTTGCTCATGGAATGACAGCCGCAAGCAATTCTGATAACACTAAATTAGTAGGAGACTGAAAATAATGTGCTTGTCAAACACCTTCCAGTCCTGCTCCCTTTCTCTGAATGTTCAGGCAAAGGAATATATTTTTTCCTCCTTCACTTTTCTGTGATTTGCATTTTCATTTGCTCAATGTATTACAATGTCCTGTTTATCTTGGACTGCAGCATCAAGATCTTTGTACATCTTATTCCCTCCAGTAATTTCCCAGGCAAGTATTTTCCCACTGCACTTATTTGTAAAACAAAGACAAAGGATTTCTCTAATGCAGAAAAGTGGCAACTGTCCTCAGAGAAAGCCAAAATCTTTCTAAAGAATAATTAATTTTCTGGAAACCATTCAACAAATGACATTATATGTGTGAACATGTGTTAGCAAGAAATAAAAGCTTCAAACCATATAAGCTCCCTCCTAGTTGATTGGAATAGTCAGAAAAAAAACCCCAGTTCAATGTATTTCAGGGTTCTCATATACCATTAGTTCCCTGCCCCCACTCAGGATTCCTGGAACCACTGAACCTGGAGAGAATTCTTAAATTGTTCCCCACTTCCAAGCAGTGTATTCTTGGGGCTGGGAAGAAAGATTACCATTAATAGAGAAATACAGCTTCAAACCAACCCTGCCCCCAACAGTTTGTTTATGATGATACATAACATATTCCCTTAAGCTAGTGTTAGAAATCGTTCATTGTTTTATTCCTCACTCACCAAAAGGAACATGCAGGAGGCATGTTTGCTCTTGGCTACCACTTCTCTGTTTGGTGCATGGTTTCCATTGTGTAGCACCATCCAAGAGGGCTTGCAGAGAGGCTTCAGCCTCTTGGGAACGCTGCCCAACCCTGTCCTTCTGTTCAGCCAACGATGACTGTTTCAGCTCTGTTTAGTTCTGTGACAAAAGAGCCTCTCTTGGAGCTAATCCAAAATTGCTCTCATGCTCTTCAGCTTCCGGAAGAACCTTCACTTTGTTTGGAGTCCTTCTGGTTCTTCCTGTTACAATGGCTCAAAGACATCAGTAGGGAAGTGTTGAGCTGGAAGTTGATGCATATGAAGCTTTTTGAGGGCTGATTTTCTCTGTGTGCCAATAACTAAGAGCAGAGAGCACTTCTCTGTGGTTTTACCCCGCCAGGAGTTCTGGGTAAATAGTTTATGCAGATGGGTTAGCTCCCTTCCTATTATTCTCCCTTTCAGTGAAAGATGAGAGTCATGAAGATTCGGCACAAGGGACTTAAATGAAGTTTTATGAAATTATATTTTTCTCATTTAGAATAAAACCTGTCAGAAAGAAAAAGAAACAAAAAAAATTTACAGGAGTTAAGATTCCCACAGCTGCATCCAAGTGTTTTTTAAAATGTCATTATCCCTCCAGAGTTACCACAATGCTGTCAATACTATACAGAGGTGCAAAGTTTTTGGCTGAATCCCACTGTTATCAGATGCCGTGGGCTCTATGAAAACAAAGTTTCTGTTGATTCAAGGTCAGGCAAGTTCCCTCAATATTTATCTCTTTCTGACTCATCCAGAAAGTACCTCTAACTAAACCTCTAGTTTAAACTACCTTGTGGTTTAAACTGGTCAACCATAGGTACATTTGAGTGCATTCTCTTAATTTCCTCAAACATATATAGTGCTTACTTCCCTTTCTCCACTTCAGCATCCTCGGGAGACATAAGCCTGCCTCCTCAGTATCCTCCCACCTTGGTCTGTATCACCACTTGCAGTGTCAAGAAGCAGGATCAGCTGTAGCATTCTGGGCTGACAGAACATACTCTTATCCCCACATGGCTCTGCACCTTTTAGTGACATGCCTGTGAACAGCAGTTGCCACATTTCTTTGGGGGAAAAAAAAGTGATTTCGGTGATTTTGCTTGGTGTCCTCTGAGCCATATGATTCTTTTTTAGGTTTTCCTGCCCACTTATTTTTTCAGTTCAGTTTTGACTCGGTGGCTTCTTCCCTTAAGGCATGAGCTTTCAGTTGCAAGTGTGTCTTAAGCCCACTCATTCCAGGAATTTTTTAGCAGGGCACCAAGGCTTTTTTCAACTGTTACACTGCATACATTCTCTTTCCTGCTTTATAAAAATACCGAGATTACTAGTTGCTTTATCTAATCTTATCTTTTCCAACCCACAGCTTTGTAATCAAAGGTATTTGAAAAACAGCTGAACAGAGACCAGAAGGAAGGCATATTTGATTAGGGCTGGCACTATGCAAATATAGCTGTACTCATTCTGGGCCAGATCCAGACTGAGTCTTGTGAATTTACAGGCTTAGTTCAGCCTGGTGATGTTTGCACCATATTGTCTTCCATGGTATATAGGCATATCCTCCCTCACCTAGGCAGTACTGCAACTATAGCTGTGCATAGCAGCTCTTGGGCAGTGTCCTCTTCTCCCTGCATCACGTTCAGAGCTGCTTTTCTGCCACTGTCTCAATACAGTGGCCATCTTTATTTTTCCATACTTTTGAAACTTGGCCCGACTGCTAGCATTTCATTGGCATATCTGGGTCATTTTCTTTAAGCAGCTCTTAGCCCAGGTTCCTGATCTCTGCTCCCTTCCTGCACAGAGTGAGCACTGCATGGACTGGGACAGCCAGCATCTCTTCCAGATGCAGCTGTGTAGCTCCTCCTGGGCTTCCTGGCTGCTGCCTGCTTCTTGCTTTACCATCAGCAATAGGAGACTATTCCTCTTAGAAATATTCTTCACTGAATTTATTAAAAATGTCATAACCACTGTTAGTCATGGTAGAAAGATGTACCTACACACTAGTCTGAACCATAGGAATTAATGGGAATATGAGTCCACTGCTTAGCAGATTTATTGTAATGGAAGCAATTTTAATCCCTCTTGAGCCAGTTTAACCAACACAAAAGATTCTGTAGCTAATCAGTAGGTCTTTGTAGTATTTAGACCCCAATAAATATTAATATGATGTCCTGAAGAATGAGGTTTATATTCCTGAATCATACATTTATTAAGTCAAGATTTGACCTTTTTGGAGATTACATGGACAAACTCCTTCACTGTCTGCAAACACAGGCAAAAATCAATCTCCTGCAAGCATTCCCTGAAAGAATTCAAATGCCACATCCTACACGTAATGGACACATTTGATTAAACTGAATAAAAAAAAGACAAAATAAATAGAACCATCCTAACCTAGCTACAATAAGAATTAACACAGTAGCCATATCTTTAAAATGCCATTCATTAGTTTCGAATAATCTCAACAATTACAATTCTTCTCTTCTTCTTACATTAAGATGACAATATATCTAGATATAATTGCTGCTAAAAATCTGCATTAAAATCCTGCAGCAGAAACAATGTCAAACACACCCAAATTAGTAAATGCTCAAATGAAATCTATCCGTAGAGCAATCATTCACTGTCACATATGCATTCTGCTGTTTTCCTCCCAAACTAATGATCAATAGGGTTTTATCTCTTGCACTTCCTACACAGTTCCCTTACACAAAACAACTGATAACAGAGATGGTTGTTGACCCTCGCATGGAGCAGTCAGTAAACAACAGCATGGCACATTGTCTGCTAAGGGGGGACAGGGAACAGGCAAGGGCTTGCTGTGGAGATTTCTGGCTACTAGAAGCCCAAGGTGAGGGCTGCAGTGCTCAATGAAATTAATTCAGAAAGGACAACTGTGACACTTGAATAACATTCACAGTAGCTGTGAAGAGCCATGAAAATGAGCTGAGAGATTTCATTTGGCCATGAGAGCCACCTGCATTACATTCCCATAAAACTTTGGCTAAAGCTCTGGACTGCTGTACTGACAAAAGCAAGAGAAACTGCCAGCCTCCATGGGCAGAAATATTAGAACTTGGCCACTGATAAGATTCATGAGCTACACAGAAATATTTACAGAAACTGGCTAAAATGAGGGTCCATGATCTTGCAGCTTCTGGCCTACCTTGTTTTAGCATGAGTGTGCTATGAAGTCCCACCACAGGTGCAGCCAGGTGTGACAAGACTGCTTGTATGTCATATTCAATGCGGTTTAAATCTCTGGGAGAGGTATACCTGTGGTGATTGATTCATTTGAGAATAATCACTCATCCCAAATACTTTCTACTATTGGCTGACACGATGTATGCATAGCTGCAAAAATTTGGGCTAAGATAAAACATCTTTTACCAGGCCATCATTACTTTCAGTACTGTTTTTATTTTACTGAAAGATTTCTTTTCCCTGAAAAGAAAGACCACTGCAGTAATCAGATATGCCTATTGCACATCTGCAGCAATACTGCTACAGTTACTTAGCAACCAGTGAGAATTAAAAAAAGAAATTATGTAAAGGAAGAGAAAAATTAGAAGCAAATTGAGCTGAATAAAAAGAAAGCAAACACCGTATTAACATTCAGTGTGCATAAATACATAGCGCTGTCTTTGCTGCATGCACCACCAACTGTTGAACAGTGTTAAATCAGCTTCTACTATTAAAATCAAAGATCAGTCTAACTTAGATTTGAATATGTGTTATTTCGAATCTTATGACTATATTGTCTTCTCTGTTTCATGTTGGGGCAGAAAGACACAACAAAACAAAGAATTCTGTGTCGACCAGAAGCTTTTGGAGGTAAGTACCATCCCTGTCCCTGAGAAGAGAAAGCAACCTCAACAGCAATAATTTACAGGGAGTGAAAGTATGCTCCCTCTGTTGAGTAAGAATAACCACAGACATTCATGGGCTTTCTGGAGGATAGGAAACTTGGCTGCTGCAGAAGGAAGTACAGAGACACCTCTGCTGGCCAGTGAGTTTCATGCACACTGTTAAAATCTCACATGGACAGACACATCAACCCCTTCTAGCTTGACTGATGCCTCTTCCTCCTCACAGCTCCCTACCAGCTCAGGCAGGATTTAAAGCTTTCTTTGATTTACTTTAAAAGGTGAAGATTTCATGTACGTTGTGGCATGAAGTGTACATTATAAAACTTCTGTATGTTTGCCAATCTAACATAACTTTTTGTCTTGACTTCTATAATTTAGGAAGGAATTAATCATATTTTGAAAGAAATTACAGTCTTAACTACTGAAAGTAATGATGCCATGAATTATCACTCAGATTTTCAGCAGGAGGTAATTATGTTTATGGTAATTTGAAAAATTTAGCACTGCAATTTTCTGTATAAGTCAGCAGTGTTTCATCAGGAGGCCATATTACATTATCTTCCAGTGCAAGAAATGTCTTAAGTATAAAATATCAGTGACCAAAATTGGTTTCTGTACTTAATTATTACATTATTTCTTATGTTACATTTCAGCAAAAGTACTGGGAGTTACAATTCATTCATAATCTTCTGTGGAATCAAGTGCATAAAAATTTAAAAAATAGTATTTCAGTTCATGTTTTCCACTGAAATACTCTTTTGCCAGTAAATCCCATATACTTAGTGGCCTTTGCTTTCAAATTTGTTTGCAGGTAAAAGCAGTTCAAAATAAAAACATTCCTCAAAAACTCTCTTTTATTTTTTTCAAAACTTTGGAACAAAAATCCAGAGTGCTCTCCCGCAGTGTTTGATGTGGTCCAGGTCTGCCACTATCATATTCTACATTTCCATAAAACAAGCTTTTTCTTGTCAAATGCAAGAGAGGAATTAAAGGGTCTTTCTCAAGTATCAAAGAGAGAGAGAAAAGTAATGTCAAAAAGGGATTCTGAGATGGGTTTCTCCTGGTCTTAAATTTCAGTGAAGCATCAAGCATGTTAAAGGGAATGTACTCTTGTTTGCACTTGGCAGAATAAACCCTCTCCACTAAGAAGCTGATGCTAACAATTACCAAGCATCAGTGTCTGCTTGCTGCTCTTAGCCCAGACTGTTGCTGCCAGAAGGAACTCTCATTACCTTTGGATTTTAAAAATGGCAGTTTCCCCCCACAGTTTGTCCTGGAGAGCAAGGAATGCCATACAGAGTTTCAATGAAGTGGAAAGCTGTGGTTTACAGTAAGCAGAGGAGCAGAACAGGACTGCAAAAGCTTGATTGGAAATAGGAGCATTTTAAGAGGTTCAGATGAGGAACATCAGTGCATAACCATCTCTTCATTCAGTCTTTTGAACACTGCAAGAATTGTCACTGAGGCAGTGTAGGTGTGAAAGGCTGACTTGCATATCCTCTACAGCAATGGCAAACGTGAAAGTATTACTGTGAGACTGAACAGGGCAGGTCAAGTCCTTCACAAGAGGCACAAGCAGCTGACAGATGGACTTTCAGTGATCATCTCAGTCCCATAAATCTCTAGCCACTTGAGAGAGAGATCTTTCTCATGATTGCATCTTTATTTAAATCACACATTTGCTACATAATCATGTGAAGCTTTTTCTCAGAATATCTATTTTCTCTTTTGTTAGTTGCAGCTGGATTAACTCTGAAAGGCCTGAAATTCAATTGTATTTAATTCCAAGAAAACAGAAATAGACCTCCATATAAGCAGGTAAATAAAGTACAAGCATTCTAGTGGGAAACAGGTGCTCTCCCTGGACTACTGAAGCAGAGAGAATGGTTTGAATTCTGGGCTGGTATTCTGCCAGTCATATTTAAAGCCAAGACTACCCACAGCTGATTTTCCTCACACTCTTTAAAGAGAGTTCATCATCTCTTACTAACACCTCCATGCCTCACTCCAAACCTTTAATTAAGAGAAGGATGCAATAGACTGTTAAACTTTCCTACTTTAGGCTTGCCTTTCCTCTTCAGAGATTCATCATGTGAGTGAGGCTTGCTCATAGTGCAATATCTCAAAGTGAAGGTCCTCCTTTGCTCAGAGCAGGGGGAAGAACTGCCTGTACAAACTCCTGCTTGGTAGGAAATCTGTTGCCTGTGAACTTGTCAGTCTCTGATGGCACTCAGGATTGCAGGAGGGCAAGAAAGCAGACTGAACAGGGAAACCTCTACTGACTTGTTCAGGCTCCTCTGCCAAAAGGTCCCTGTGGGGCCTCAGGAGGAACACAGACCTTCTGAGCTGAAGGGACCCACAAGGATCATCCAGCCCAACTCTTAAAGGAATGGCCCAAATGGGGATTGAACCCACAACCTTGCTGTTATCAGCACCATGCTCTGGCCAGCTGAGCTTCAAGCTTATCACCCAGAGAAACATCTGTAGGCAATAGCAGACAAAGGTAATTTCTAGACTTGCAGCAAAACAGTCTCCCTCAGTCATGCCCAGCTATATTTGTGCTATTTCCTTCTAAAATAAAAAAGTATGAAAAGCAAATAATATTACATGCTGGTAAGTGTTAGTTACTAACTAAAAGTATAAAAATTCCACAGACCTTTTCCACCCAGGAATTATATATATTCAACAATAAGGGTGTGATTTCAGCTTCATTAAACCAAGAAAAGGTAAATTGTATGCCAATTATCAAAATGAGAGATGTGTCCAAACAGCCTGACTTGGACCAAAACCCAGACAATAACTGATGTGAGACTGCTTCCCAAAGAACCTGCATAAGGACACAGAAGCAACATTATCAGATGTCTTGTTTTATTTCTAGGCAGCCCTGGCTATACTTCAAGCCAGAAGATCCTACAGGAAAGGACTTTTCCTATGACACAGAGGCTCAGGAAGGGTTCTACCCACAGAGATGCCCATTTTAAGTTTTAATTACCATTTCAGTTTTTCTTGCAAAAATTCTTCAGGCAATTAATCACTTTCCCCCTTTCTGTCCAGTTGAAACCAAACCAGACAGGTCAATACTTATAAAGAAATGACAAGTCGATAAAGTCCAGCTCTTTATCCCTCTATTCAAATGATCCATATAGTAAATAATATTGCTACTTCTGTGCATTTTCAGTCTGATCATGGTCAGAGTAAATACTCTCAAAGATAAAAGGATTATTTTTCCTTCTCAGGCCTGAGTGGCAACTTTCCTGCTTTTCTGCAGCAGTACCATAAGGTAAAACACAAAAAAGCAGACTGACAACATACCACTACAGTCTGTGAAAGACACAACAGTGATCAAACCATTATTCTGCTGCAGGCTGTGTGCCTGGCTCCAGTGTTAGAGTGCTCATGTCAGCTAAGTGCAGAGAAGCAGAACTCGTTCCACTATTCATCAAATATATATTATACAAAGGGGAAGCCCTACCTTGCTTATTAAAAATCCATCTCTAGAGGTATAATTTTCTTGATGGAAAACTATTTCACTCCAGTACCTGTAAATGAAGGCTCCTACCTATAAGTGAAGGGCATTTGGGAGAGATGGCAGGGGAAGAGCAGATCTGGTCTTCATAAAACCACTTGTTGAGATCAGTCTGACTTTGAAGCCTAATCCCAGTCTTGAAAGGTAAAAACACCTCTTCAGAACTGAATAAAATTAAAAAAAAAAAAAGAAAAAAAGAAAATAGTCGATAAAAATGGTTCACAGTTTCAGAGTGAGGAAGGCAAATCTTTGGACAAGTGAATGAGGATTCAGATGGAGGGCATGATGTTGGAGGCACAGTTCTTTCCTATTTTGTATTTTATAAAAGCACAGTGCTAGAAAGCTTGGTGAGCAGGCTTTGTAAGCAAGTGAAAGTGAAGTGCTGGGTCAGACTAAAAATCTACACAGGTAGAAGACCCAAACAACTGGGGACCAGACCAAGGGTGAATGACAACTAGAAGCAGATGGCACCAATTTCAACCAAGGGAAAAGGATGGTAAGATTTGATGACTCCAGAAGCAGTAGGAAGAATCCCAAAAACTGGATGGGCAAAATGAGGCAGGTCTTTCTGGAAGAAACATGAGATCATGATACACTAGTTACACTGAGTGCCATTTCTATTATTACTTATTATCCTCTATTCTTTTGTCCAGTTCATTGCCCTCCAGAGGCCCCAAAGTTGTTTCTTACATCAATTGATTTGTCATATGCCTGAGCTTTATGTTTTCTGGGACAAGATCATCTTTTCTGTGTGCAAGCAATAATGAGCACGACGAGGGCCTGACTGCTGACTCAGACCACTTGAAATAAAAGTACTGGTAAGAAATACTGTGGGGGAGACTGAGGAGTAATTCAGTCTATCACAGAAAAGCTGATGCTTCAGCCTCACACAGAAGTTTTGCTTTCCCAACACTGTGCATTAAAAGCAAGGAACTTGATAGGTTGTCATCTAAACTACTTACAACCATTTTCTTATGTTCTTTGTGTTTGATGTAAGATAGATTTCTTGTCTATTAAGGTTGGTTCATGTCAGTAGATTTGAAGAAGTGTCTTTTGACCTTGGAGGAGTGGCTGAAATTCTTTGTTGCAGGCACACAAAGACATCTTCTTACCTGAAGGTATTTTACCTGCAATCATTTCCCATGAAGAGGAGATGTGCAGAGCTAGAGACTCATAAGGTTAGTTTTTGATGGCCAGATACAACTATTTCTCTTAAAAGTTCAATTGCATGAAAAATATGCACCTGGGGTTTTGCAAAAGAAAAGTGCAAGGTAGAAGATGTTTTCGATCAACTCCTCATGGCCAGCACAACAATTTTCACAGTATGTGTGACAGACACGCTTTTTGGCAAAGAGCTTGTGACTTTTGGAAACCCTTTGGCATACAGCTGGGTGGAGGTCACTGCTGAAACCCATGGTTCACTTAGAAATATGTTACCTCCAGTAGCTACTCTGCTGGTGTTGGGTATTCTAGGCTTTGCTGTTGGTATTTGAAGGAGAGTTCTTAAGTCCTGTGTTCAAGACAGCCTTTTTGGTCATCGCAAAAACTGTGTAACTATTTTTTTTTCTTTGAAAGGCTGACACTTAAAAAGACTTCATTTTTTAGTTCAGAACCATGCCATTTAATGGGCTGATAATTTAAGTCTTCCACAGTGGATGAATCATAAATGCTGAAACCTAGCACAGTTTTAGTTTTACTGTTATGATGGGCATCTGTACTGAGCAATGCATAAATAAAATAATCCAAGTGACTATGCATTATAAATATTTATTTCCCAAATAATGTTTCCCCATCTATCAGACAGAGCTGGGACTGATGCTGAAAAATGTATTTGTGACAAAGCCTTCCAGCAGCTGTAAATGAGCAATGGGGAGATCTTGGGGTCTTTATTAATTTAGAGGTAGCAGGAAAGTGAGAAAGAGTTTCTTGAAACTGTGCCCCAGCAGCTTTCCTGACACATTTCACAACATGAGCCAGACAGCTGTTCTCATCTTTCCTGTAGACAAAATAAAGATGACTTTTCATATCAGTGCAACTTACTTTTCAGTTAACAAGCTGTCCCTCTAAGTCAAGAGCTGCCCTCAATGGTCACTGTCTGTAGGCAGCATTTCTGTGCTACCATGTATCTGGCAGGAAAAGGAGCAGAAAGGCTGTAAGAAGTTGGTGTTCCTGCCAGACTGCTAGTCTGGGGAAAGCACTTCACAGTTACCATTAACTCTTGAATTACTGGTATTCCAGAAAAACAAATAGTGAGTCCTTGATGGAAATACATTTATCTAACAAGGCTGCAAGCTCCCATTGTTATTTGAGCAGTTGACACCATATAATCTTTCACATTGGGGGCTTCTGGGACAAAAACCAGCAAGTATACCACTCATCACTCTCTTGGTTTCTACTTTTTGCTGTAATGTATTTTTAACAGCATTAATTATTGTTTGGCTCTTGTACTTGATGTGTTCTCTATGAGTCAGGCTAAAAGTTAATACACATTAAATAATAAAGCAGAAGCAGCCAATTAGCAAACACGCATCCAAGTACTGTGCAATGCAACCATACAAGCAGCTGATACAGGATGTTTGATATAATTCCTGTGGCTTAGGTGTCAAATGATTGAACAAACCAGCAAATCAATGAACTGTGCTTATAAAGATTATTAAAACTGAGAGTGGTGAGGGATCTCAAGGTATCAGTCAACACATTCCACTGCAGTGAGTCATTTTTGGCAAAAGTTTGCTGAGGGATTGTGAAATCTCCTCTGTTGTAGGTTTTAACAACAAAGCCTTGACAGTCTATGCCAATGCTTAGTCACCCGAACCATGAGAATTTTTTCCTAATATCTCATTTAAATCTCCCTTGAATTTAAGCTCATTGCATCTTCTGCTGGCCTCAGTTAGCATAAAGAACAGGTTGTTTGATTATTTTCTGCTGGAGCCTTTCACAGACTTGGCATAGAGCAGGGCTGCAGCCTTCCCTGACCCCATCCTGTGCAAATCACTGCTCTTGCAGCTCCTGTCCCTTCAGCAGCAGGGCTGGATGGGGGCTGCACCACCTCCAGGGGTGTAAATATCCAGTTCAACCCCGAGGGCAAATGGAGCTCTGCATATCCAGTCTCTGCTATCTAAGCCAAGACAAGGACTCTCATTTACTTCTCCTTATTTGTAAGCAGAAATAACTAATTCTTGTTTTAGCCAGAGCTTGGACACAGACTTCACTTGCGTATTGTGAGAATACTAGTTTTTTATTTCTTCTTCACCATTTTTTTTGTTTGACCTATTTAAATCATATACTTATTTTAAAAAAATCCACATAAGCAGGACTGATATGTTATTCAGCCTTGGGAAAATATTTAAATTAAATGAAAAGACCCAAACTCAGATTTTAAAGTTTAGGATATTGTTCTAACATCAAAGAAATTACTGAGAGGTTGTTGGAGGAAGGAAGGTTTTCAAAGTTCCCTGCTTGCTTTCTTTTCTAGCATATAGCCCTGATACTGAAGTAATTGCTGACCTTTAACTGTGATATTACAAAGTGAAAATGAGGACATTCTGATAGGAAAATGGAGCTATGTGTGTCATCATGTACAAATCATTAATATTTGTGCCCTCAGATAATTGACTAGCCAGGAAATTTTAAAACAAAGAGAAACCCAACTATTTAATTTCACTGCTTCTCTGTGAAGTGTAAGATATTACATCTCTTAAATGAATGTTCAATTGACTGAGAAATCTCAGACTGGTAATTTAGTTGTGCCCTCAGCAATGACAGTAGCAGGCTGAATGCAGCCCCAGCCTTGCCTGTGTGACACAGCAGGAGATGAGGAGGATAATATGAACAGCAGGGTTCTCACAGCCTCCTTTGCTGTGCACATATCTCCCCATCTACACTGTGTATTAGCAGACATCTAATCTAGTTCTTGGGAACTAGAAGCTAAACTGAACCTCCTCTGGTGGTTTCAGGGCTGTTTCCATAAAGCAAAGAGAAGACAGCACATAAACACACAACACAGAACAGCTAAAAGCGAGGTATTGAAAGCCTTTGGGGTGAATGCAAACGTGTGAGAGAGGGTAGAAATCTGGAGTATTTTGAAGGTCTGTGACAATGATGACAGACTTCTCAGTAACTCATCTGCAAGGTGCAGGAGGAGCATGTTTCAGGAATGAAACAAAAGTAAAAGCACTAAACCATTTCTTCAGTGCAAGGGCTTTCTCAGGGTTTGTACCCAGTGTTTCACTTCAGTAGTCTCACAGATCCAGCTTGGCAATAAAAGAAATAAATACAACATCTTCAAACATCCTCACCACAGCTCACAGAAGGCACATGTGGGGGCCTGTAGCTTCTTTCCTGGCCACTTTGGCAAGTTCCAGATGATGCTGGGGAGGGCTGCCCTGGGCAGGCTCCCTTCTTTACCCCCTTCTCCCTGCCTACTACAAGGTGTTTAGAGGCAAACCCGAAATGTCTTTTCTGAAAAGAGATTATTCCTCATGAAATTCATGTGACAAATGTTTATCTGGAACACAGGTATTTATCCCCCTGAAGCTTGTGTTCCTGGTTACTTGACACGAACAATAGTGGAAGTCACTTGAATGGTATCCAAGGAGATAATTTCACTGAACTAAACTAATTAATCTTCTCTTGTTGCTGTTTACAGTTGTTTTTAAGCAGGCAGTAACTGATCCTGCAGAGCCTGTTATGTCTTCTCCATATGGAATGCTTTACTAAGATATGTAATACGTATCAGAGCTGGTTTTGCCCTTTAAAATAATGTCGTTAAGCTTCTCCATTTCATTCCTAGTCTATTATTTTCCCCTTTTTGCTATCAGCCTCTTGTTCACATTAGCTCCCCATGGATTAAATTTTTCTTTAGTTTGACTAACATGGATATCACCCATATATGATTCCATTTCTTGTGCGTTATTCCAATTTTGCCACCAGGTGTCATCAAAAGGCTCAGCAGCACCGTGGCTCTCACTTCCCAAAGGATTTGGGATCTCGGGGGTGTGTGTGCATGGGGAGGTGTATGGAGGGTGTCATTAGCTGCCAGTAAACTAACACAGTAGGAAGGGGGCCACACTTCTGATTTCCCCATGGCTTTCTTTGTTTAGCTAGTCTTTGCATTACAGCAACAGAATGCAAATTACACCCTCCAGATGTTTGCACTGTGGTGGGTGACACCAGTCTCACCTTTGGTTTCACTAGGAGTTACTCCAAAGTCTGCCTGGATTTGCTGTCCTCATAACGAAGCCTGGAAGAAGTCCTTCTTCTTGTGCCTGGCTTTTGAGGCTCTTCAACCAGCCACTGGAACTCCCACTTACACGAGATCTACAGATGGGAAAAAACCCCATAAATTGGAAAGGCATCAGATAGGACACAGCCCTTCATAATCAGGGCTTCACTTAAAAAGTGTTTACTCCATCCTCTCCTCCTGGTAGATTGTGAAGTAGTCCTTTTTCCAAGCAAATGTAGTTCTTCATCTTTGTTTTTCATCTCCTACCCTCCAAATTTTTGCTTTTTCAACAAAAAATATTCAACACTCTTTCTACCTATCACAGTCTACCTGTCCATTTCTGTAGGCCACCACTTGGCCAGTTCCCCATTGCTACATGAATTTACTGTGTAGGGGATTTCTTTCTTTTCATCTGGAGCAGAAGCTTGGACGAATTACAGTGTTCACCAGGGCTGTTAATCAGACTCCTGGCACAAAGGATTAAACTTGCCCTTGCTTCACACAGGCAGCTGGGCACAGTGGGATTTGCTGTCTGCATGGGGGCAAAGCAAGCCCAGCCAGCGGGGTGCCAAGGTGGCACAGCCACTGCTCACCACAGTGGCCCAGGGGCTGTACCTTGCTGGCCATGGCCTGTAGCCCCCAGTGCCAGCTCTGCTGGCATAGTCCCACTTTGCTGGCACTGGCCAGGTGAGTCACCAGAGCCAAACGCAGGGAGAGCATCACCCCTTCATGTTCTTAGATATCATCTGGTAGCAGGTTACAGAAAGCATATTGCAGTAAGGAAAGATCAGCACCACCAAAGTTTTTAGTATGTTTCAGACAAGCCAGTCAGGTTCAATACACAAATAAATTGCGTATTTCCAAGTTTTTGTTACTTTGTTTCAGCTCATACAACATTTCAATTGATTTATCATTCCTGCAAGGCCTAGTTTTTGGATTTTTCCCTTTTGTGGAGCTTTAGTTGGCCTGGATGCTGTCCAACACCTTTTAACTCTGTTGGCTTCTGTCTGGGCCAGCTCATCATCCTGCTTCCCTCTGGGATTGGAGGGGAGCAACCCTACGTCTTCATTCGCAGTTATTCTTATGCAAGGCAAATAGCAATGCCTTCTTGAGTCAATCTCGTGGGGGTAGAAAGAAAACTGATTAAAGAAGGCTAAGGAGAATCTCAATCTAGACACCCTCTGCTTTCCTCACTCTTGATGCCCAGCAATGTTAGAGAGGAAGGAAGCACACCAGGGAGGAAGGGGTCCCAGGTCAGCATTAAAAGGTCTGGGAAACTCTGGCCTGTGCCTTTGTCTTGTAGGAGATGGCTACTTGCGTAAAATTCAGTCTGCAGAGAATTCCACAAACTGAATTTACTGCTAAATATAACCCCTAGATTTCACACAGGATGGGTTATTATTAATATCCCATCTATTTGACCTAGATTCTGTTGACTGTAAAATGCCACATTTAAATTTAACTTCTGAAGGAAAAGTAATTGAATTGAAAAATCAATCACTAGGCAATTTCACATTCAGTTCATTTAAGGTCAAGTTATTGCTGTCTCAGAGAACAAAAGTTTTCTTAATGGAGCAAGTTCAGGAGTGATGTGAAATTAGGCATAATTAAATACTGACTAATGAGCCTAAGTTGGCATATAGCAGGCATATTGAGAGGTATGTATCCTTTACATCCTCTTTGACTCACTTATTCATTGGACAAGACAAGGAGCAGGGATTGCCACCAGGGGTTTTGGATGGTTCAAAAGGCCACAGCTGAAGCACACAAGTACCTGCTTCCTTCCTGCATGAGCAGGCATGCAGGCCAGGACTTGGCAGAGGGATCACAGGTCGCTTCCCAAGGGTATTTCTGTGGATATGTAGGAATTGCTGTGCTAGACGTGATCTGCTGTGGGTGATTGTCCTTTGCAATCCACATGCAATCCATTTCAAACATTCTGCACCTTTCTAAGGCTCTAGGGAAAGCCCCAGTCCAGGGTGAAATCCAGCATGTTCAAATTGCTTCAAATTTTAGTCTTCTTCCCTTGTGAACTCTGAATTACATTTGGAATTTCTGTAGAAAATCTGTCATAATCCAGTTTGAGAGGTTCTTAGATATTACATCTGATTGGTTCTCCAGCTCAAGGTGCTTTGGGTTTCCACCTATTTTTTCAAATTGTAATTATTCCATTCAGCAGAACATTTCCAACAGAATTTTGTAATACTATGAAGCATAAAGATTTTCTAATTGCATCATGGGTATATGCATCTCCATTCTTCAGAGATCTTATCACAGGGTAACTTGGTTCTAGATTAAGTTAAATAATTCCAGATTTAAGGCTGTGCATCTTTGGATTTGAGGCTTATTCTTTCCAATTTAGTTTATGGGCTCTAGTTAAGTATAAAAATATTTGCTTATAAAAAGAATCACTAGTATTTTTGATACATCATGATAAATATCAGTTCAGGTGAAGTTTTTAATATGTCTTTTCACAAGGAAGATTTCATCATATACTATATTTTTGACTGTCTCATTAGGATCTGTGGCAAACAATTTTATTGACTTATAGTAAACTCTGAAGTAATTAATTACTTCAGGATAGTAAACAGCAAAGTGCTTTTAAAAAGTATCTTTTTTCTTTTAATGATATCTCATTAGTCTGTGTTTTTAGGGAAGAAATGGTACAACTGGCTCTCCTAATTAAATAATTCTTGCATATCCAGCATACTTAAAACATAGCTTTAGTACACTCAGTTTTACAACTTAAAGCTGTAGTGTTTAAGGGAAAAAAACCCTATATGCAAGTTTAACTGCACTCATCTTAAAAGAACAGTATTTGGCCATAAGAAAATCCATCCATCTGCATTACTTCCTTTACTCTGAGATGCAAAATAAATCAAATATCCCTAGTGCAGCTCAACAGATAGCCAAGAGATTTACATTTTTATTCCTAGTTTTGCATTTCAAGGTAGCGTGAAGCATCAGAAAGAATCACAGATTGTTAGTCTTTATCTGCACACCAAGTCAGAATTTCTAATATACAGATTTTTGATTTTCTTTTCAACAGGCATGCCTATGGGAGGAGCACAGCTGGTGAGACAGCTGCAGTGGGGTTGCAAGGATTCTGCTCAACAGAAAGTTACAGATTTTAGGGGTGCAATTCTTTCCAGTTGCCTTATATCCCGTTTCCTTCATTCCTAGGTTAATGAATAAAAGGAAATTCCTTAGGTGAAACTCCTTTATGCAGACATTCCACTGTACTTTTCCTTCATCAGGATATCAAGCAAGGTGTGCACTTCATTCACAAGGCTTCTTGTGGCAGCCAAGGCTGTATCTCCAGGTGAAGGCATTGGGCAGATCAATAACAGTATGGGAGGAATCTCTAAAAATACAATTAATTACAAAATCAGATTCTAATTAATTAAAAACCTAAAGAGTTCTTCCAATTTAGCTGTATTTTGAGAATATTAAAAATTATTTTCAGTATATAAAAATATCTAAAAAAAGGAAACCAAAGAAGGACACTCAATGTGAAGTTTGCAGGCAACAGTAAGTCATATTTTATTTTCCTTTTGGTTTTTTTTTTTTTTGGTTTTTTTTTTTTTGTTTTGTTTTGTTTAAATCAACCTGAAAGCTTCTTAGCAGACTGATTATTTCTATTATAAACCTACATTCAGCTGTTCCAGGTGTGACAAGCTCTACTGAGTTTTCCTTTGGTCTGTTGTTGTCCTCCTGGTATGAAGTCTCTGTGGGAACTTCAGAAATGCTTGGCATCAGCTCTCAGTTCCTTACAATGCCTTCAGAGAGATTTCTTTGGAGCTCCATATTTACCCTCTAAACTTTCAATCAGTGCCAAGAAGAAATGCATTTCTCTTGGGGAGTGGTGGCGTTAATTTTTTGGCTTCTTTATACTCTAAAGAGACTTTAGTCAGTCTTGTTATTCTAAGGTTTAACTCTGAAAATTGAGATCCAACACAGCAGAAGCACTTTGTTCGTTTACTTGTTTTAACACTGCTAGAAATAAGAAGATCCTTTCCAAGAAATAGGGGGAAAAAAATCTCTCTATCAGCAGTATATGCAGACCAAATGCAGACCTTCTTAATAGTAGACAGAAAAAAAAAAATTAGTCAAATTCCTCTACTTTTACAATTTTATTTTTTTCCTCTTTACCATACCTGTCATACTTCACAGAGATCAGCTTATACCTGGCTCTAGAGCCTCTACCATGCCAAGGCAGCCCTGCCTGAGGGCTGACTGCATCAGAGTCACGAGCTGCAGGAGAAGTGCCAAAGATCAGAGAAGCCAAGCAGTCAAGATTTCCAAAAGCTGTGGCCAGGACACTCAGCTGTCTGAGGAGAATGGCGTCACTGTTCATCTTTGCTGTTACAAGGCAAAGAAAAGAACTGTGGTGTGATCTTCAATTTACTTTCACAGCTATTGCCTTTAATAATAGATAATGGACAAGAGGCTGACTTCCCATCAGCACAGGGTGCTGGCAGTCTGTTTTGCAGACTGCTTTGATTCAGTCCTGCTAGAACTGCCCGTGTCTTCCTTTTTTCCAAAAATCACTAGCTGGTTTTGAGGTCCTGGTGTTTCTTTTCATGAGAACACAATATAAAAAACTCCCTTTATCTCCGCTGCGTGTGAAAGAGACACTCACAGAATGAAAAATTTTCTTATTTTAAATGAAACTAGAAAGCAAGTGGCTGATGGGTTGGAACACATCATTGTGTGAGCTGCTTGTTCAGAGCATGCAGCCAAGTGTTGAGAGAAGGTGGGAACAATCACCACTATCAGCCTTCCAAATATCAACCAAAAAAAGTTTGATGATTTTCATGTTCTCTATCTGTCATTATAAGACAATTCCTTTGACAGTGTGGTGAAATATATTCCTAAAATGAAAGAGGATGACTGTAACTTTTTTATTCCTATCTTCTTGAAAGAAACCTTACTTGCTACCTGGAGTCTGTTTCTATTGACCTTACTCTCTGGAAACTTCCTAGTGTATTTTGGAAGAATCAGGTAATTTAAGATGTGATCAAACTAGGAATAAATTTTCCACATGGCATGTTTCAAAGGATGTCTGATCATGTCCTGTTGAACCAAGTTCAAGTTCTATTAAAGTTCTATCTTCACCATCAATGTTCTATATTACAAAAGTATGGAGTTGAATGTCTACTTTAGAGTAAACACAGGCAATGAGTATATGAATAGAAAGAAATAACTATCACCATCCCAGTTTCTTCATTGCTTTCTGGTAATTCCTTGACTTGGAACATTTGTCATCTCTGGAGATGTTGATAGTAAATGTAAATGTGCCTTGTGGAAAAGGAATAAGATTTCTGAGCTTAGTGCACATCAGAGCTTTTTCAAGTCACAGGATAAGATTTGGCAGTTAAAATTGTAGTCCTAGCAAAAGAAAATGGAAAAAGAAATTGAGTGTTTTAGCATGCAAATATATTTTATAATTCACAGAAAAAGAGATGCTACTAGAATGGTTTAGAGTTGTGAGGGGAGATCCTGGCACTGTGGAATGGTCCACTTCATAAGATCTCTCAAGCATCTGTCAAACACCTCTTCAGTTTAAGTCCTCAGTTAAATATTCTTTACGTGTCAACTTAAGTGCATTTTGAATCACAGCTTAATTCTTGCTCACTCACAAAGTAAACAAAAATTGGCAGTCTGAAACCCCATTTTTGTGTTTTGCTCCTGAAATGCCTGCTAGTGCATTATACCTTTTAGTAGCTCACCCATCACTGCAGTGCAGGGAGAGCTCCCTCTTGCAACCTCCCTTGCCCACTCTCATCTTGCTGCCTCCTCCCTCTACTGCTGGAACCTCATCCTAGCACATGGCAAGCAGTCACAATGCAAATTAAAGTGTCTCAAGTGTCCCTTGAACACCCTTGAAAAACGGATTTGAGCAATAGCAGGCAACACATATAAGGAGTTAAGTATTTTCAGAAGGAGACTAAAACTATTTAATGCTTTTTTTCCTGTGACAGAGGACTTCAGAGCAGGCCAGCTCTGATGATTTAGAAGGCATCAGAGTGTTCCCAGCATTCAGACCCAGGGAGGGAACAGCAAGTCATTAAAATTTTAAAAATTTTGACAAAGTCATTTTAAAATCAATTTTTGCATTTCAAAATGTGGATGTAATGCTTATCATCCCCTACATTTGAACAATTCTGGTGCCTTTGCTACCACTAATCAGTGTCTCCCACAAGAAATCATTCACAGAGAGCAACCCCTGAAGCTGATTTATGAGCCTGATGCCCTGTCTGGCACCACACAGGGCAATGAAAAGTATCTGTGTTTGCATGGTCTCCCACCCTCATGTATTCCAAAGATGGGTAGCAGAGATGGGGGAGAACATAACTGATGTCTGTTTAGCGTCAGCAAGAAACTGGAGTCTGGAAATTTTTTTTCTGTCACAGGTAAAAAGCATTTCCTAATGAAGTTCAAACTGGTGTCAGACATTGTGTTCCTCTTCCTATCTCTCTTTCCTTGGGGGCTGAATAATTCAGCAGCAAACACTCACCTGGGAAAGTCACAGGCAAACCTCATACTGGATGGGATTTTCTGCATGAGCTCTGATTGCCTCTGCACTGGGGGAGGAGGCAGGAAGCCAAGACACAGGAAAAACCTCTGGGAAGGAGTGAGGCATAGACTTGAGACACTCTGGAGAATTAACTTTTCAAGATATGGGACTCCTGTAGCCCTGGACTCACATGGAGACAGACAAGAAGGAACAGATCTCCTGTCTCTCTGAAGCAAGTCAGGCAGTGTGCAGGAAGCCCCAGCACAGAACACATTATAAGGCACATATGCACCCTCTGTAGCATGGCTACACTGCAAACAGTGCTGTTCTCCAGGGTGGGTGAACTGTGCTCCAAACAGGATCATAACTCCCATTGGAGTTACACAGGCAAGAAAGAGCAGGGGTGGAGCCAGTGCATTTGTTCTCATATTAGAAAAACCTCACTATTTCCTTTGCCTGTCTGGGTAAGGGGTAGACTCACCCTATTCAACTGTGAGAGCCCCTGAGCAGCTCCGGTGAAGTCAAGCAGTGAAGATCCATTTTTCATTCAGCCTTTGCAGAAAATGTTAGAGAACGTTTTAAAATTCAAATTGCAAGCGAAAACCTGATTTGGCACAGTTCAACGGGAAAATTAGTTTTGAATGAAGCTACCACCTGCTTTCCTGAGGAGATAATATATCCTGAAAAGGAAGAGTTTGCAGGCATCACTGACCCTCTAAAGCAAGCATCAGATCTGCCAGAAAATGTGCTTAGTGTAGTCAAGGCTGACAAAGTTTAGACAGATAAAATAAGAAGACTCATGGTTATGTTGTCCCCTATTCTTAGGCCTTCTTATTTGCTAAAATCTGACATTAAAAAATCTCATGCCAGTTTTACTCCCCCTGCAGAGGTGGTGGTTCATTTCTGGGGGAAAGGTACGACATAGGGTTTTGCTGTCGTAAGTGAGCTTTAGGAAAGATATTGAAGGTGCACTGTTTGGTGACTTTATAGTTTAGGGAGCTTCAAGTTCAAGGACAGAATGGAAAAATCTCTCTAGCACTTACTGGAAAACTAAAACAGAGTGTGCTCAGGGGATGGAGAAGGGACCTGACATCTTGACAGGCTATGAGAACTCACACCTGAGAGGCTGATAGAGGGCTGGGAAAACAAGGGCATGGTTTGATGTGGTCAAGGAAGGAGCTAGAGAGAGTCAGCTGATATCATCAGAGGGTGAGGCAGGACCATACAGCAATGGGTTAAGATATGGGATGGCAAGTGCTTGGCTGGCAGAAACCAACCCTTGAACAGTAGGGATATGTACTCCCTTTCACAGCTGGAGGAGGGAAAGTATCTAAATGGAAAAGGAACTTGGGCGGATGGCTCTGGGGAGAGTCATAGGACATAAATGACATATTTTATGCACAAGGTATCTCCTGAAGAAAATACAAAATCCTGGAGAAACAAAATGGAAATGTCCCTTGCTGGACAAGAGCTGTGTTTGGGTCTGGAGCTCCAGAGGGAGTGCTCATTGCCTGAAGTGTGTTGAAAGCCATAGCTCAGATTTCGTACTCTGACAGCACCAACTGGCTGCTGAGCATGTTGGACATTTAAATCTGCTGCAATTATGTTGTATATCTAAAATACAAACTGCAGTTTTTGAAAAAAGAACCCTTTTTGCTGTGGCTGCTTCTAGTCTAGCAAAATAGCTAACATCGTCTAACAAATGTGTTTTTCAGCACCACTACAGTAGAATACTTTCATGTAAGATGGATGTATTTGTTTTAGCAAAACTCACAAAGGCCTGAAACACATCACATTGCAATTACTGCAAGGTCCTTTCTTTGGTCTGAAAAATACAGCCTCAGCCCTTCCAAAATCCAGTAAAAATATTGCAGTACAAATAATTTCCCCTCCCTGCCACTTTGACTTTCTCACCTTTCCAGGTACTTCCTCTTTTCAGTTCTCCTTCAGCCTGTTGCAGACAATGTGTTTGTCTTAATTTTTTCAGGCTTAGCAGGTGCCCACCATGTTGTGAATCATTAGTCAGTATTTAGTGCTGCAAAGTTTCCATCAGCTGTTAATTGCCCTGTAACACAACGATTACTTTTGATTTTTCAGCAGACCTTGTTATCTTTTAGAATTATTGATTCATTTAAGATGCCAGGTCTGCAGGAGGTCACCTAGTCCAGCCTACTGTTCAAGGGTGGATATTGCAATTACCTTTCTATGCAACCTACTCCAAGCATTACCTACTATTACTTCAAAACGTTTTTTTCATATGCAGTCAGAATATTCTTTCCTGCAGCTTCTGGCTGCCATCTCTCCTCATGGTGCTTCGCTGAGAAACACCCATCTTTCCTGTGAATGGAATTGCCAGAACAGGATTGCCTCTGGGCTCAACACACCCACCTCAATTTCCTGAACACGTGCTTTTTCCTGACCAACTCCTCACCTTCTCCCAGCAGGCATGAAGTTGTCCTTTTCCCAGTCCTGGGAGATCTCCCTCACTGCAGCCTTTCAAAGGCAGCAGTCCCAGACTGGCCTCCTCCACCTCAGGTGCTCAGCAGGACCTGGCTCTTGGCATCCAGCACAGCAGTCTATCGATACAAATAAATATGAGCAGGACACTAAACCAGATCTAAACATTTCTAAACCAGTGTTACTTTAATAATATAATATTGTAATATCTAAGAATTCTAGACACTAAAAAAAATTGTTTTACCTGAAACTCTGGTCATTCCAATGAATACTTGAGGATCCTTCAGCTGTTATTTGAAACAAGAGCATTAAGCAAAATATAGTTAAAAAAATACACAAGCCACAGCAAGAAAATTATTGTGACCACTGTGACCAAGTGATGGCTGTGCAGATTTAATGTCCAACCAAGCATGAATAAATAGTGCAGTACTTCACTTATTCAAGGTGACATGTTTAAAAGATATAGAGTGAGGCTCCCTGGGTTATTGCCAGATCCATAAAGATAGTGGAACATTTCCCACAGAGCTTGAAACCATCATGATCTCTTTTGTTCCCAGAAAAATATGACAAAACCTTTTGCAAAACTTTCTGATCATAAAATTCATAACTGAAGATCAGATTGTAAGGAAGTAAAATAAGTAACTTATTTTTTATGAAAAAGTCACTTTCTCAAAGGAACTGCCTTTTAGTTTATGAGTAGATGTAACATTATTATCAGAGTCCAGCTGGTGATGTTGACTGGGAAATGTCCATGCTAGTTCCTGTCTTCTCCCCCCATCTGACCAAAACTGGAGAGGAAGATTTTACTACATTTTGACCTGTAGAAATGAGAGACACTCACTAGTGACCTGCAGTGGTTATAGAAGACTATTATTTTTATATTATTATATCACTTTTATTTTTCTTTTTAGAAAAGCAGTCTACATACATCTTCAATCTGTACAGGCTAGTAGGGTTATCTGTTTGACAACCCTTTGTGAAAGTCTTTTGCAATCCAGGGACCATGATGCAGTCACATGTACCAGCAGAAAGTTCCTGTTGATGTCTTTGTATCTGGTCTGGATCCTTCTTTTTCTGCTACAGACAGATAGCAGTGCCAGGTGATAATCCCTCACCAACACAGTGGCCTTGCAACTTTTGACTTCTCATACAGAACAGCTTGCAGCTCAGAGTGCAGCGAACAGATCCAGAGTAACAGATATACTAGAGGATATGATCCCATTACTTTAACCTTATTACCTTAGTGGTTTCCACATTTGATATCTGTATTCAAAAAGCTAACTGCACTGCCAATATTATATTTCAATACTTGTTCTCTGTTACAACAATTGCATGAATTTCATAGCCAGCTGTGTGTAATGATATCACACTTCAGGAGAAGGTATCCTAACATTACAAAAAAAGCAGCTGATCGCATTTGTCCGAATATGATACAAATTTTCTTTCTCATGTAAAGCTCATTTTTAAAATGAGAGATCCCAGCAGGCATAATGGGAGGGTTTGCCATTTATCCTGTAATTATCATCTCAAATGCTTGGTCCTGCATGTTGTAGACAAAAATTGGGTGGCAAACAGAGTTTCAATACACAAAATACAAGTTAACACAGAGTTTTCAATAAGAATCTGAATATGACTCTTCCTTGGTTCACAATGACAATCTCTTAGCTCCTTGTATTTCAGATTAATTCCTTTCATTGCTGAATGACATAACACATTCCTCCACCCTTCATGACCCCAATATTTCTCCATTGTAAGATACTCTTTGAAATTATCAGCTGTCCAAGAAATCTACACACTCCTACCCAGTCCTCTCCTTTTCTTTATTTCATACAGGAACATTTTCAATTGCAGAAACCTGTAATTGCTTGAAATTTCTCATCAACAGTAGGTTATAAAAAGCAAAAATAGTGGTTTAATATATAGACAACTCTTGTTTCCTGAGGAACCAGTTAAAAGTTCTCAAAACCTAGCTCATGTTGGATAGCAATGAGTTCCTCATGGAATTAACTCCTCTGAAGGGAGCTGAGCAGTAAATCTGACTCCCTGCAAAACCAGACACAAAGAGATGCACATGGCAGGGTGTCTACCTGTAATCCCATGATTCTCACAGTCCACAAGATTCATACAAAGGTAACTGCTCTCCCAGAGGATGCTAGAAGTCTGGATTCCCTTACCTACCCCTTGCTAGGTGATTCTCCAGCAAATTATCCTCTCACAACACAGCTGACACCTCCACAAAACAATGGTAATTGGGCAGAACTACACTTGCAGAAAATGATCTCTAATAATGTTGCTACCATGAGGTATAAGTTGGTCTGTAAAATCTCTAGTATAAAGTTTATGAAGTTTCTTCCTTGGCCTTTGTGAATTTGTAATGGCCCTGATGGCTTCCTATTAACCCTAACAGCCTCACAGTTTAATCTTTTTACTCTTGTACTCCTTACTTTTCACTTTTTAACAAAGAACAGGCTTTTAGAGAATAGACCAAGCTTTTCAGCAGTAAAAAAAGATAATTTCAAAGCTTCCCCAAACACCTACCTTCAAAAACCTGCTGCTGAGTCAAGCAACCGCATGCTTTGCCCATGCTTCAGAGCAAGTCCTGGCTCCAAAGTGACCTCCTTCCAGTCTCAGGTTGGCCCGGGCTGGTTTTAGAGGTAATCCTTCATCTCCACTAGCAAAGGCATAACCATGGTGTAGCATTTTGGTGGTACAGTAAAAAACTCACATAATCACGCACCTGTCTCTACCGCATCTTCCTCCGAAACTCTGATGTAGTGAATGTTTACAGTTTTGCTGCAAAAAAGCCTCAGTAAAGGCTGTTACAGGCTACAGTGATGAAAAGACATTAAAACACAAGGGAAACAAGCAGAGGTTCTGTAATTATACTTTATTGCAACTCCAATTCTTTGTCTGCTCCTGAAGACTCCTTTAGCTAACTTTGTTTCAGGCTTTTTTTAATGTACCAATTAAAACACAATAAGCATATATAATTTTCTTATTTTTTTATTGAAAAGGTACATTTAAAAAAATACACGGACATCTTACTATTATGGATTGCTGATAAAGATGCTCTAAAAGTTAATTATCTTTTTATTTTTCCTTTCTTCCACCTGTACTCCCCATTATCACCTAACGACTCCCATCTGAGCACTGCGTATTGATTCACCTTTATAAAAGGGTTGGGGAGGTAAGAAGATAGGTGGGACATTACTGCAATATAGTCATTAAACAGAGAATATGGTCAATTATAAATATTTTATGTTCTGTACATTATTGCATTAGGGAGCCACAATGTTATGCAGCATCATTACAAAGGAAACTAGTTAAAAATTAAGAAAACAGGATATTTACGTACAAACACATGAATCCATTGTCTTCTTGAACAATGCATGTGAGCTGTGGCAATGTGCAATTGAAAAGCTTTTTTTCTCTTTAAACATTGCTTAGCAACACCAGTGAAGAAACAACAAAAATAAGTTAAATTAAAGTAGCAAACAAGCAGTAATCTTAACTCTATGTTATATGGCTTTCTATTTTTGATTTCTCTAAATAAAGTATGACACAAAAGAAATAATTAAAAGCTTCAGCATTGCATTGCTTTCAAACATTTGCACAGAAACTAAAAATATTAAAATCAGACGTGATACATCTGTAATACTACACAAGATACACCAGTACTGGGGTCTAGGACAGCACACAATCCCTGTCAACAAGAGCACACGAAAAAATGGACGCAATTATTTTTTGAGATGTTATCTGCAGTCAAGCATTTGATTCTTCTACCTTTTCCTTTTTTCCACATTAGATTATAGCCCGCTGCTTTTCAGAGAAGTATTTACAGAGGTGTGAGCAAGGAAGACCCTAGTTTTCAAGTCTGTCAGGAAAATATTTTATGTTCCTTGATTCCAAGGTGCATCATACAAATTGAAAAAAAAAGAAAAGAATGGATAGATGCATGAATCTTTAATGGTATAAATTTTATGAGCAATTTAATTTTTAAGTAAATCACACTATTTTGATTAAAAAAATAGAGAGTGAGAGACAGAGTTGTCTAGACTCCAAAACGCAGTGCTGTCAGTGATGGATTTTATGATGTGGTTGGATGAGGTGTCACGCTGGATGGCATTGCAAAAGAGAAACACTTTAAAATCTCAACCCCTTTCCTGCTTTCCTTTACCCTTTGTACTGGCCATAGTTGTCTCATTTTTACATCAATAAATTAGTATGGTGCAAAGAGTATGGAGGCAGGCGTAGCGCGGATGGGCCCGTGGGCTGGCCTGAGGAGCGCTGGTGGGATTGCTGGTGCCTGGAACAGGGATGCTGAGGGCCGGGGAGGCAGGGACAGCGCTGACGATACAGCTGCAGCTGCAGCGAGGGGAGAGGAGAGGAAAGCAGGTGCCAGCGGCTTAATCATGTCCTTCTGGAATGCAAGTTTTGCCTGGAATAAAACACACAAAAGCAATGTAAATACACTTCTCCCAACACTCACTTTTACATGAGGGAAAAAGTGAACCCTGACACAGGGAACACTGTGGCTTCTCACAGAAGCCTCTTGTCAGCTGCTTAGAAATGCTACCTGCACTGTCCTTTCACTCCCAGGGCAATTAAAGCAACCAAATCCTATATTTAAAGATAAATAAATCTCTTGAGCCTAGAGACCATCACACTGATGTTTAGAAGGAGGCAAGTGAATAAAATTGCAAGTGAATAACTTTATATAAATTATAACTGTGCATGAAATATTAAAAATATCCCCATGATTAAGACTTCAATATCAAAGGTCAAATTTTCCACTTGCAAAAATGAATTGTAGAAAAGTAGAGTGGACAAGATGGGAAGGTGGTATTAGTCCAGTCATCTTGAAAATGGTTTGCACTACAATCATACATTTGTGGAAGCAAAGACACTCATGTTGTTCCTTTATAATTGGTGGTCTCTCCTTATGCAATAGATTGTAAAATGATGTATTATACAAGTAAAGAAGATTAGCATGTGCAGAACCTATCAAGTGGGGAGACTTAGAGGAAGCCTGCAGCTTCCTCTTTACAATCACAAAGACATATCAATATTTTAGCATTTAAAGGCTTTTCACATGCTTTCTCTTGCACACACACATTTGCATCTGTCTCTTTTCAACCTGTAAACTGTTTTTGTGCCATAGGTGACAAGCAATTTTCTCTAATGAATAAAATACTGTCTGTGTCACGAGCAAATGAACATGCCAACTGTGCTGTGCTAAAGGCAGCCTGAACTCTGGCTGCAGCTGACTGGCAGAACCAGCTTGGGGGAATCCTGGAAATGCAGGTGAGGTGGATGTGGAAGGGATTGGCTAGGGGCACAGAGACAGGAGAGGTGTTTGACAGCCAGTGACAGACACAGCCTGAACATACAGGCAGTCAATTCTCCTGAGCACCTGATGACTCTTTTGCACCAACTAATACACCCACATGGCATTCTGTTTTGCTGTATGCAGAGAGTAAGCACTAGTATTTTTGTATCTTAACATCCTATATCCTTTTCCCTGACTGCATCCATCATACCTTAGAGTTATCTCAGGTGTGCTAAAAGACAGAGCATATCCATTGCTGCCTTCAAGGAGAAGAGCCCTCACCCAGCAGAGCCTATACCTTTCCACAGGGCACATGGTTCCTTCCCCATTCCACTGATTATTGCCTTCTTTCTAGCAGTAAATAACACTTGCAGTGCTGTCTGCATGCCTTGGACTGAGCAGACAGAATATATAACTATCTTCAAACCTGATTCCTGTGCAGACTCAGCCTGCAGGGGAAGGGAGGCTGCAGAAGCGTCAGGTCTGTCATGTTCCTGTCTCTGTGCAGTGGGAGTCCCCAAAGTCACAAATTCACACTGACAGTGATGAGAAATAAAAATACTTACTGCTAAAATACTTGGGTTGCGCTGCAGTTTGTTGTAAGGACTATATTTAGGTTTCATAGGCTTTCCTGCCACTCTGTCCTTATGCCTTCGGCTGGAAATGTGCTGAAATAAATATCCTCACATTTAATTAGCTGCTTAAACATTTCTCAGTTTTGAGTTTGAAACTGATTTATCAGCAGGGTATGCCTAAGCCCCTGCTTGTAAGATAAAGTAAGTTCTTAAGAGAGAGCAGAGATGAATTTTGCTAAATTAAACATAACAATTTAGAGCATTTAAAATAGAGAATCAGAAACTAATCAAATACAGCATATTCTGTGATTCAAGACAGGCTCTCAAATTATTGATATTTTGGTTAGTATTTCCTTTTTCCACTTGAGGAGCCTTAAACCAGGCAGAGCTGTAATCACTAGGTCATAGGGATATTCAGGAGTAAGAGGTAAATTTCCATCTTGCTGATGCTGTTCAGTCACATAAATAATTCAATATTAGCTGAAGGAAGAACCAATACCCAGGGATATGTCTGCACCATGCAATTTAATACGATCTTAGAGCTAACTAAAAGAACAGGGAATGAGAGGACACATCCACACAGCACCATCCAGTCAGAGGTTCCCATCTGGCACAGCTCTGAACCCAGGCCTAATTGGCTCAGACAGAGAACAGCTCCACACTCACACAACAGCTATACCTTTAATGATAATGTTTTTCTACACAATTCAGACATATCTACAGCATTACCCTACTGGTGATTGTCCCAAACCAATAGATTTGAGTCATGTGTTCCTCCTCATATAGCACTAAACATTATTCCAACAGACTGAAATAGCACCGGAAGATGAATTCAGGGAACCTCAACCCAGAATTTCTTACATTTAGGAGACCAAGGTTCAAATCTTTATCTTGAACCACAGAAAACTTTTAAATGAGATCTGCTATGTCATTCATTGGTACAGACACCTCTGCTTTACAACTCTCAAACCCAATTTCCCAAACGAAACAATAAGGTGAACTAGACCGATGATTAAATATTTAGAAATAGCTGTGGCATGACAGGTAAGAAATACTAAGTTCATTTAGTATTCACCAAGACATCTTCACACAGCCCTACACTGCACCTACAACATTGTAATGCAACTAAAACCGATAAAGAACTCCAGACAAGTTACCTGCTTAAGCTGAATTTCTGAATTAACATGGACATCACATATCTCACAATGGAATGTCTTGTTCTGCAGTCCTGAGCCTTTATTGCCATTCTGCACCTTCGTTCGGGATCCAGGCCTAGGGTAGGACTTGATGGGACCAGCACCATTGCGAGCTTCAACCATGGTCTTGTGCTTGGAGCCTAATGGGCAAGGAGATGCAGCTGAGCTCAGGATCAGCAGCATAAAAACATGTCCCTCAGCCCTGGACCATTTATCTTCAAGACAGAATGGTTAAAGTCACCACAGACCAATTTGGTCAGTGTAGTTCCCACGTCCTTGATCTAAAGGCAAGCCAGAAGGCTTTGTGCAAAAAAGGGAACAACAGGCATGCTGGACCACTGCCTCACTGTTTGGGCGCAGTGTGTGACTGTATGGCCAAAGTGCCTGCTGCTTATTCTTTTGCCAAATTCCACAGAGCCAGGGAATAGCAAAAAAAGTATTAGCCAAGACTGGAACAGAAACCACAGCAATCCCTCAAAACCTGCCTAGGAACAGTAACACTTCAATAAATATCCTTGGATTCAGAAGAAACGGCTGCTTTGCCCATTTCAAGAATGGATTACAGCTGTAAAACCAGCTTCAATGGCTTGTTAACAAGCTTTACATCACCAGCACACCATACACAGACAGAACACATTAGGGATTGCTGCTTCTGGCCTAAAAAAAGACATGTATCTAATCTTCAGTAACCAGAAGATTCTAGGATGTATATGAACTCTAATGAGCCACCCTAAAATTATCAAAAATACCCAATAGCAATAATTACTATAAGTTTTACCAGCAAAATAACAGAGACCAGTGATAATGAGACAAAATATGAAAGAGAGAGAACTGACATTTTAGAAACCTTAAGTGTTACAGAAACCACTATGATCATACTGTGATCCTCAGTGTGAAGGTATGAAGGAATCTGATTAGTTAACATGAACTGTAGGGATTTTGTCAAATAAGAATTTAGGGAGTACATGAAGGACAGCTCAAAAAAAATTAGAGAATGCTTTAATAGAATATCAAACACCATGCAGGAAACTGCCATTAATAGGACTGGTTTTATACCTTGCTATTGTACGTTCAAACTAAAAGACTCTTCAGTAAAGTGTGGCTACCACCTTGTTACATTGAATTTCAAAAATGTGAACACACAAGTGAGTTGTACCACATGGATACTCACCTGTATTGTGGGCTTCTAGTTGTGAAAGGGAATTCACAGCCACTTTGCATAATGAACAGTAAAGTAGTTTTTTGGCTTTTTCCTCTTCTGACTCAGTTACTGTGCTAGCAGCTCCATTCGTGCTCTTGGAGGATGAGGCAGGTGCTGAAGGTGCCACTGCTGCCACTCCAGGTTTGGGAAGAAAAGGATCCACTTCTGTGCTGGACTGCTGACTTGCACTATTGGGTTTTGCTTTTCCTTTCTCTTCTAAAAGAAGCAAAATACATATGTTGTTTTATGCCAAACACAAAAAAATCATACAGTAATAGTCCTGTGGGTTTAGTGAACATAACACAACAGGGGGCTAATTTATCTCATTTTATAAAAGAGAGCAGTATCCTTGAAATCTTGTTAAAGTCCTACAATGAGTGTGTAATTTGAGTGTGTAATTTGGCAAAAGGGATGACTTTTTTGTTTTTAAAGTTAGCAGTGAACACCACTGAGTTCAACAAATTCATGGCCACTGTTGTTGCTGTCATGCTGCAGGCATGGCCAGTTGAAAGGAGCTCAAGCAATCCCAAAGGAATTAGGGACTGGTTAGGGACTAGACAGCACTCAGAAACACGCAAGGCTTTGCACTGGGGATTAAAAAGTATTTCTCAAAAGCAATACATTTGCCTTTGGAAGGGCTCAAGTTTCTCAAAGTCACTGGGAGGACATTGAAAGACTCCAGCACCATCTCGACATACATCACTCATTTCAGTTCCAGGATTTATGGCAGTCACACACAAACACAGTTGCTAATATTTGTATGTTTTTCCAATAACAATTCCCATATATTTGTAGATCAGATAGCTTCTGTGTGCATTCAGTGCATTTTTTTATCACTTCACAAGCATGAGTCAATCATCTGTGCTCCTATGAGACAGGCAGGCAGGTATTCCTTCGTTTTGCAGATGGTGATCACAAAGCAGGAGATTAAACGTCCCAGCTGTGGGTACAGAGGAGCTTTGTGCCAGAGCCAGTATTCAAATGCTCCCTGCTTACATGCTGCCTTCAAGAGCTTATTGCATTTGAAGCTGTTCAACTGCAGGCCTTGTGACCACAAGCCATATTAGCTGCCAGCAGGAAAACAAGCTCCATCCATAACAAACATGGGATGGGAGTGGGAGAGTGCAGGGGTGCTGGTGTGAGCAACCCTGACAAAACGGACATGAGAAATGACTGGAAAAGTGTCACTCTGAACAACTGGAATCAAATTTTATCATCTAAGCAAGTACATCACCTACATAAGAGCAACCTTTCCATTTGAAACCCATGGCTTAGTCCTAAGGAGAGTTGAACTGACTTGAAAAACTAGGCTCTATTTTGAGCATTCATTTTTAAATATGGACCCATGCACTTTATATTTACAGCCAACAGACTCTGTCTTAACATGCCTTTTCTATCAGGCCAAGACTGTGCTACCAAGAACTCCAAAAACAGGATTATACCCACTCAAAAAAACACTTGAAAGTGTGTATGAACTATGAATAGCCATCCTGAAACTAAACCCCCCAGTTGTTGGCATATTTCCCAGAAGTGCACTGCAGTACATCAATTTTAGATTGTTATAAACCAGGAGAAAGAAAATTCTAATAAAAGAACTATTCTTTTTCCAAATAACAATGAAAATACTTTGAAATGACACAATATAAACAGCACTAAACATTGAAAATGGCCAAGTACAAAGACTACTATTAAGAACAAATTAATGTTAAAACCAGATCTGAAGGTATTTTGATTGATAAAGTATGACAAATGAAACTGATGTTAAATTGTACTTCATAGGCTTTTCAATTTAAAGTCGCCATAGTACAAAGTCACATCTGCAAAAATCTAGAATACTTTATATGAACTCATGAGTCTTCATAAAATACAGTTTTAATAACCAGCATTTTCTAACATTCTAAATTAAAGAGTTTTCACTATGGAAAATTCTCAGAGGCGCTAACACCTACAAATGAAACACACTCAACAGCTGCCATTTGCAAATTTACATTACAGAAAAATAGAGTAGCTGTCATTTTTGTTCTATGCAATATCATGCCAAACTGCAAAAGGCATAACACCCGGATGTATGTGAACCTGAGTGCTATAAAGGAAGGTTCCATAGTATTTTACATTTCATGCCTTAAAGGAAAAACACACCTACAGAACTGCAAACTGTATGTTAACATATACCAACTAACACTTCTAGTTTGGCTTTGGGGTTTTTTTCTGTTGTTCCCCATGTGATTTTTTTAAATGTAATAATAAAAATTTGGTGCCTGGAGATAGAAATCATCACCCCTGTGCAACAAGTGCAGTGTTCACCCTCCTGCCCACAGCCCCTGCCTGCACTTTTCTCACTGACCACAACAAGAGGCAGCATTTATTTTGCCTTCAAGTGTCTGTTGAGTAAGATCCCAAGATATGGAAGAAGACCCATTTTAGACGGGCCACCAATTACCACCACAGAGTGATGGTTTTCCAACCCTGAATTTAACAGATGATTGAAAAATTACAGATTTCATTTCCCACTTCTCACTTAGCTGGCCAACAGCTGATGTAGTACGTTGATTTTTATAATACTCCCTGGATTTACAGTGTTCAAAACAATTCAATTCTAGCAGTTCTAGAGTATACAGCATGTAGCAAACTAACAAGAAAACTTCTACAAAACTAGAGAGAAGTTACCAGCATGCAGCTGGGCTCAATTCTGCCAGTATCGCAGCTTTTGGAAAGGACCTGAGTTCACATAATAATTCCATCATTTGGAAAGCTTCCTGACACAAATAAGCTCTTCATCGATGGGGATGTATAAGGAGAGACATACGCCCCTCTATGAATTAATGTTTCCTTCCACCACTCTAAATGTTTAATGCGGAACATCTTCAAAGATCATAATTGTAAGGTTATTATACAGTTTAACTCCCACAGAAAGTACACGGAGCTAACTGCGTATTTGTCACTGCAGTGGGGCCAGAACTGGGTTTTCCTGGCTTCTAAAATCAGAAAATTGCACTTCTCAAAATGGGCTTTTGATAACAGCTTATTGTTTCAATCCACAGAATTCAAAACACCATTCAAAACACCAGTTTTATGTTTGAGACAGAAACGCCAGCTATTCAACTGTGCAAAGCACAGGAAATGCAAATTGCATGTATATAGAAAGCACAAAAAAGATTACTCTTTTATTTGTACTTACAACACAGAGCTAACAAATAATATCTGCATGCAGAAATCAAAAAATGTAACTGTTAATGGCTGTATGCATACCCATACTTCCAAACTCTAATCACCTTATAAAACAAATGTATAGGATTATAGCCCTCTTGCTGTTTCTGAAGGCACTGTTGAGAATAGGCTCAAATTTACTCTGATCTCTTCCTGGGTCGAGACCAGCAGAGCCAGGCAGAGCCCAAAGGAGTGCAGGAGTGAGTCCATCCTGCCTGGACCATGGACACACCAGCTTCTGCTGCACAGCTTGGCAGAGCACAGCATGAGACCAGGGCAGGACCAGCCAGCCAACTCCCTGAAGGCAGCAGCTGTGATTCAATCTGCATCAGGGTCAGGTTGATATGCTCACACCAAAACTCATGTGCAAGAAGTTAATTTAAAATCTAATTTGTACTGTTTCCCTCTATGTTCCTTTTCCATGCAGAAAAGCCATATTTCATCTGTCTTAAATTCCCGTCTTTAATTCCAGAAAAGTAAATTGATGATTCAGGTTCTTACTGAAGCCTGAATTTATTTTGAAGTAGAGCCCAGGGAAAATAACTAAAGCAAGTTAATTAAGTATTGCTTTGGGCTCAGTAATATCAATGCTTTTCTCACCCATTACATTGTTTTAATTCTGCTTTGAAGTTGTTTTCACATATTTCTGCTTGTTTGACTCCTGCTTGTGTCAGCGCCATGTTAAAATTCAAAACTTATTTATCTGATCAGTACTGCCTCATTTTGACCACACGTAACAAAGTCAGGGCACTGCAGGGTAACACCTCACAGCTCCAAACCTGCAGGTTCTACTGCCTCACTTGTACAGCTGAAGTGACTCACTGACCTTTGCAGGTCATGCCACTCTCACTGTGGTTGCTGTGGTGTAGGCAATAGGTCCTACCCATTAATGGCTTTTTTTTTTTTTTTTTTGAGTCAGAGTGATGCTTTGGTGCACATTAGAAAGAAGTACTAATTTGGACTTCGTGATGAAATCATACATGCTATTTTTAAAAATAACAACAAAAAAGGTAACTTAATATTCGGATCCTTAATTCAGAATTTACATTCTGGATAAAAATAAAACAATGTGAATTTAAAACTCATGTATAGATGTATAAATCTCATAAAGTTTTTCTGTATCAAAAATGCTAATTGCTACTTACACCCCACAACATGCCTTTTTGCCCTGTTTTTATCACTTACGGTACATAAAACATCTTTACAATAAAGTTCTGTTCCACAACAGCTTGTTCAAATAGCAGTTGGAATTAAAATATCCAAGGTACAGATGATATGTGACACACTTGCAAGAACCCCTTCCAATACATATGCTAAAAGCTTTCAGATACGAAGTTCTGCTACGATCCTAATAACCTTTACCAAACTGTCATGTAAATTTTCTGCAATATGCAATAAATAAACAAATTTGCTTTTACTGTGACAGTAAACAGAAGCAATAATGTTTCAATTACTGAAAATACATATTTTGTGTGTGGCTGCATGTAATAAAAAGTAAATCTTTGCACTTCTCCATCAGAACCTGGGACTATTGCCCACAGCCTGTGCTGAAGGCTGACACACAGACAGGGAAGGATCCTGGGACAGAGGACTAGTGCCCAGCGCTGACTGTGATGGAGTTGGCTGTGATGGAGTTCACCAGGAAGAGACCATGCCATGCTTGTAACCACCCACTGCCCACCTTCAGCTTCACACTTTCCCTTGTGCCAGGTCCTTCCCTGCACCCCCAGCTCCAGGCACTGAGCAGCAGCTGCACACAAGGTACTTGACAGCAAAAGGGCAGCACAGGCACTGCAAAGTGGCCACTGCTGCTCTACAAACCTACACTGAAGCTCTTTTGAGAGATTCACTCACATGCCATCCTAGATATACAAGTCTATTTTTATATTTCTTTTACCTGCTCACACAATACTACACATTGCCAAGTTAGAATAGAGCATAATGGAAAAATTATTTTTGCAGTAAAATGTTTATTTTTCTCTATTGTAAAGGTAAGAAAATAGTAAAAACTTGTGCTTCTTTTCTTCTGGAAAAACACGAAGGAAAGAGCCACACAATTTCCAATGCAGTTTCCAGCCTAAACCAGCCATCATTTCTTGCTGTGTTAGGAAAACACTGCATAACTCAGTCACTGCATGGTTATCAAGGCCATACAACTGGTGAGCACAACTGAGGCGCAGTTAGGGGCAAAACCTTTGGTTCAATCAGCCTTGTTTATGATGGTGCCTTACCATACCACATCACTACTGAAAGAACAACCTTTTAACCAAAGGACAGCTTGATGATCCTGAACACTTTCAATTAACTTCTAACTGTGTCACTTCCTATGGTAACTAAAATCAAAAGTGATTTCTGAAAGGAAACGTTCATATTTTATTTATGGGATACTGAAAGTGTGGTGCAAAGATTGTCATATGATATCCTTGAGTTCACATAAGTTGTGCTACAGGGAACTGCTCTTAGTTTGAAGTGTTGATCTTGGAGATTAAGAGAGAGTTTGAGGGAAATCAAATGTATCTCCCATACAGGTAAAGCTGTGCTGAGTGAAACAGATTTTCAGGTTCTCTGTGTAATTTCAACAACTCCAAACATGCCTGTGAATACTGGGCTGTGTTCAAGAACCTTTGAAGCATACAGTGATTACAGAATGGGAAGAGGAAATCAATGATATTGTCAGACTATTGTTTTACATGTTCTTTCCCCAATCAACTGTGTAGCAAAGGTAAAATCAGTTGTATTAATTACAGTAGCAGGCAATTAAAAAAATTTTGCTGAAAAGCTTTTCAGTTAAGCTAAATTAGAGTCAATAAACACAAAGTAAAAATTTTTCCATTGAAAAATAACATTCTCAGTCTAAATTTGACAAGTTAAATGCTTGGCACATCTGAAATAAATTTAAAAAGTGACAAATTTAATTACACTTTTTTCCCCACACTTTATAAAATATGCCCGCAGACAATGCTAAAGATAGGTGAGTTACTTGAAGAGTTACTCAATAGTTACCATTTGACCTCTGTGTTCCAAGCTTTCTGCACACAGAAGTCGTTCCCGACACTACATCATCAGTTTATGAGCAGAGATGACAGCTGCAGACAGACAGGTATGAAACCACAGAGAGACACAACAACCAGTCACTGACACAAGCACCATGGTGGCAGCCAAACTTCTCACAAACGTTTTTCTGTTTTTCAGTCCATCAGAGCGAAAGAGAAATTTTCAGAGGTGAGATGAAAAAAAGCAAATTTTGCAGCTGATTGAAGGGAGCTCTTCACAAATAGGCCCAGGAAAAGCAAGAAGCTTTATCAGAAGCTGGCTTAAATGACTGTGCGTGGTAGGCGCAAGCATTTGAAAGTGTATTACAAAAGACATACGAAGGTATGAGGAGCTTTGAAAGTGAAGAACATAAATTTGGAGAGCAAAGAATCAGTGGCTTGACCTGTACCACAGAAATATTGTAACAAAATTTATGGCATTTAAAACAAAAACATGAAAGTAGAGAGATCACAGTCAAAGAGATTACGAGCCTGGCTGAATGTAGTCAAGGGAGATCTTAAGAAACCACAACAAAATAAAATCAAGGTGGGGAAAACTTATTTAGTCACACTGTACTTGGACTGTAGAACTGCCTAACCAAACCTCAGGATGTACCCTGGGACACAGGTGTGGGGATACAATGACAACAGCCACAAATAATTATATTGGAAACAATAGCTGCCATACATCTCTTTGGCCTGAAATAAGATATGAAGGGAGGAGGTGATCAGTGACTGGATTAACAGGATGACAAGAAGGACAAGGTATTAGCAGAGAAGTTACTGAATAGACAGTCAGAAGATAGATCCAGTAAGAAAAGCAAGTTTCAAGTTTCTGTTTTTCACAGAAAATGTTTTCTTCTGCTTCACACTATAGAGGAATGAAGCACGCACACACACAATTAATTATTATTCTTATGAAGGAAAAGATGAACACTGTGAGTGATATATGCCATAAAGACGATAGCAGGACAGCAATTACGTTATTAGTGGTCACAACCTTCACAGCATTTTTAACTACTCTGTCCTGCATCTCAGCATCATTCAAAAAAAAAACCCAACAAAAGAAACAGCAAAGAGCATTAGATTATTTCCTCACACTCATTAAGACAGGGGTAGCAAACTTGGATAAGGTATTTCAAAACCTTTTTTGTTTTATCTGCACATTTCCTGAATAATGAGACTCTAATGGCTGTCAGACAAAATACCTACTTTCTCACCAGTTGTGCAGTCTACTGAGAAATGAGGCTGAAAAACCCGTAGGGCTCTGTTCTAGAAAAATTCCACTGCAAACCTACATGCAAATCAGACAGCACAGTGAATCTATTAACCCTTTGGTTACTTTTGGTTTTTCTAAAATATTTTTTCTTGTACTCCAGGCCTGTATGAAAAACAGCTAGTTTTTATATAATGAAATAAATCTGTTTGACACATTCTAAAAAGAACGAATTTTGTCTCTACACCAAGATGAGAAACAAATGGAAGATATAAATATGAAGCTTTTCATGTCAAACACAAATGTGCCCCGATACAAGCTGCAACATATTTCCTCGCGATACTGAAGCTACATCAGGAAATGTCTGGATGGCTGTGCAATATTAGGTGAGCTCAGCAGCTAGACTGATTATTTGATTAACTGCATCACTTCTCTCCAACAGGCTGAGCCAAACTATCTTTTTTCACTTCAGGAGTATTGCTCGCATAGCCATGGTACAGCAGTAATGTTGACAATTCCTTAGATATTTTATGTCTGATTTGGCATACCAAAGGCTCTGACAGAGGAACCTGTGGTTTTTTTCAGAGTATGAAAATATTTGTGATCAGATTGAACATGTACTGTTACGAAGGTTTGGTTTTGCAACTTCCGTTGGGTTTAATTTTTATAAAAGTGAACTGATGAGAATTAGAAAATATTCAGAAGTACATGTAGTTCTGCAAGTGTAAAACCTTACCCTCCAAAATCTATTTCTGTACCTATTTGTACACCTTCCTGAACTGAAAGTTCTTGCTGCCTCAATTACTGGGGTGTCTGAGGCGATCCTGCTGAATTGCCCATGATTTTTAATCAATTCCTTACACATTCGGAGTTCTTAGGGGATTGGTTTAGGTTTGCTAGCTAGCGTCTGTTTTAAAGATCAAGATAAATCTGTATGCACTCACCAGCAGGGGAAGGAGAAAAAAAAAGATATGTTGGCACATATACATAAAACATACAGCAAAGTAACTGCAAAAATTGTTGTGTATCAATAAAGGGCATTCACATTTCAAAAGTCTCTTATTTAATGCTTCAACAGAGTGCAATTTCTCTGCAAAAGCTAGAGAAGAGTAGAGGGGTTGATTTTGTAATGCTAGCCAAAATGCAGGAGTGCATACAGTATTTCTGGAGAAAACAAACTAACTTTTAACATCCATTTACGGCCCTTTGCATTGTGTCTCTATGTCACCTGCTGGTTTTTCACAGAATGCAGGTTGCATCAGACTTCTCTTACTTTGAAAAAAGATTATTACAATTCTCAGCTTCCTCCTCCTCCAGTTTTTAGACCTAATAGGGTGAACAGGTAACTATGGCAAATGCAGCACATTACTTCTGGAGAAAATCAACTTGTCAACAAACACCAATTCAGAGCAATTTCCTAGTGTACAGTGCCAATACCTAATTTCTCAGTCACATCCTGACAGGTTGGGAAAACTATCACTAGAAGTTTGTTCATAAAACTCAGCAAGAAGAGTAGCACTGCAGTGCTGGCAATTGAAAACAAGGTGGGTCTAAAATACAGCTAGCAAGTGTGAAATGTTAATTTAAAGAGTATCCATAAAGTGAGATCATCCAAGAGCTCACTCTTCCTGGGTCCTGTTGCTTTATAGCCAGGCATATTTACTTTCATGTTTTCTGAGCTATGCCAGTCTGTTTTGGCTGGAATAGGAAAATTTGTGATTTGGAAAATTATAATACGGAGTGAGCAAAGCTTGAAATACAGTATAAGATCTGCTATTACAAAATACGATTCTATGATTCTCCTCTGGGTGAAAGCAAATGGTTTTTGCTAGTTATAAACCTATCTTTTCCTGACACCAGACATCTATTATTTTGAAAATGTTTTATACTCCCATTCCAAATTCTGTTACTTTTTTTTTTTTGAGGTCCTGGAATACAAACTTTCTACAGTACTGCATTGTCTTTTAAACTTGTTATTAATGTAGGAATGCTTAAAAAAAACTTTCAAGGATTATAACAAACATACAGTATTCTGCCCAGAGACTCTTCACTTCTGCTTAGTCTCAGTTAATCATCTCAACTGTAAAAATAACATTGGCTCCACCTTTTATAAATCTGAAATATATGACTAGAAACATATTTCACTTGCTGCTTGTGCAATACAAAAATCTTAAAACTGTCCACAGATGCTGAAATGCTTTGGAACTCAATACGAAATTTATAGGCATCTAAATAAAAGAATTAAGGAGAACTGACACACCATGCAAGTAAATTCTCATGGGCCTTTGTCTGAACTACTTAGTCAGTACTTGCCCAGGCAGAACTTCTGTTAAAGTCAGCTATGAAACACTCGTCTTCATTTCAGTTAAATGACATCTGTAATTGTGCATTTTCACCCACTTCATAGCAGGTTTGCCTGAGGACTCTGATTATTCAGTCATGCCCTCAAGATTTGACAAATAAATTGCATTTTAGATATAACTTGCCTTGCTAACACCAAAATATTTTAACTCTCCCTGAAAACAAGTAATAAGGAAATAATGAGTAGCCTAATGTTTGTATAAATAATTTTTATGCTATAGGAAATGTAGCATATTTCCCCCTTCACTGCTGAAGTAACAGCATTGTCCTGACCCATTCTTTTACATGTGGACACTAAATTTATTCAAGGGCTCAGAGAAAAGGAGAAAACTTAAATTTTGCAGATTCAACACAGCCTTTAACTTTGCACAACTGGACACAGAGAAAACTATTTAATTACCAATTGTATGAATAATCACCAGAATCGTGTTACTTATTCTCTGATACCAGTGAAAAATACATATCTGGTATCAGAAGAACTGCCTGATTTCCTTAGCAATATGTTGCTTCAGTAAGTTTTGTGAAAGTATTAAATACAGATGAAGTTATTTCTTCCAGGGTTGTTAAAAAACCCAACAGAACCAGCAGGTGTCTTTTTTGCAAGTTTTCCATTCTCGACAATTTAAAGGGCCAATTCCAGTCCTGCATAAACAAACAGAATTTTGGCTTTCTTAGCCATCAAAAACAAAAGTAGGCCTTGGTTCATGAAGTTATTTTTCTTAGGCAAAAAATGCTGTCATTCATCATCAAAATAATAACCATCTAGAGGTGACAAAAGGACATATTTTATTTCTCTCATTTGCAACCTTTACAAAATCTCATTACATAACCCTTACTTTTTCATGATACTTCTGGATCATCTTTCATCCTAATAGAAAATGGCAAAACAAATGAGTGATACTGGTATCTCAGTCTGAACTCTCTTGTTCCCAGATGCTTGGTTTTTCTCCCACTTTTCCCCCTTGTCCATTTCCTCACCTGAAATCTCAAGATCTCTTACAATAGTATGTTGTAAAGACAATGATGAGTATAAAGAAGGATATGATACATAATAGTTCTGATGGTGCCACCTATCTTGTGTTATGCCCTCTATGGGAATATAAACAGATACATTTGGCAGTAATTTTTGTTATTTCATACTCACCTTACTATCATTCCATTATCACAATTATCCTATTTAAAAAAATCCTCTTGAGATATTCAAAAGACAATTCAATATTCAATGATCAACAGAACAAACAAAAAAAGGCAGATACCTGATTTCACAATATAAAAGAGGTGCTGAAAGATTCAACGTATATAAAAGAATTTTTTAAATGACTACAAACATCTAGCTAAAAAATACCCAGTAGCTGACAGCATCCCTGGCCACGATCCCATTGTCCAACAACACTAGTAGAGTCAATTTTCCTTGGACAAATGCCTATCTCTACTTCTCCCCAAAGAAAGAGAAACTTTGTATAATTTTAAGAATACCAGTTCTTAAAAATGCTACAAAATTCAAGGGTTTAGAACTTGAGGGAGTAGAAGTACTAGAGGTATACAGTTTTAAGGATAAAGGACACATGAATGCTCAGGCACAGAGCAGAGCACCCAAAAGAGTCTTATTTCATCTTACAAAATATTTTTGATCCAAAGCTTATGCTCATTTTACTGCAGGAAAAGAAAAACCTTACCATTCCTTCAAAAGAAAATCCTGGTTGCATATATTTCTGATTGCTACAATAACTGAAGAGAGAAAAGTTTGACCTTTTCCAGTTTGAACAAGAATTGGAACAGCTCATCAATATAAGCGTGTCAGCTGCAGAGCTTGTTTTACAGTTAATGGCACCTATAATCAGTTTTCAGTAGAGGTGCAGAATTTGAAACATGCTGGCATTATAGACAGACCAAAGATTTTCCGGAGCTCCCAGGAGCTTATCAGCAGCAAAATATGCAGTATGACTGTTTTTCCATTCAAATTTAAAGACACATGGAAAGATGAGCCTTGAATATCCACTTTTGAAAAGTATGAACAGTAAGGCTGACGGAGAAGAAAGTGTTTAAAGACCCAACCTATTATAATGATTTCCTGTTAATAGACTTTGACTTGCTAATTTTTCTTTTGGCTCACCTTTCATCCTAAGAGCATAAACCAAACAGCAACTTCCTGAAAGAGCTGCTGAAATTACCTGCCAGAAAATGCCCAGAAGATATTTACGATTAAATCAAATACAGGCATTGCATGTGCCATGGATATAAGTACACATATGGTACTTGCAACAATGTGATGAATTTATGAGCAGTTATTAGTAATATTTTATATTATCAATTGCAAAAGCACTGTGGTCAAGAAGAGAATTCTATACTGTGCCTATACCTCTGTTTTGGGGGTAGAGTTTCAACAGATAGCAATATAGAATGATCTTCATATGGCTGTGAAACACTGAATGAAAAAGGAACAAAGCTTACCATCCTCAGAGACTGTAATGAAAAATGCCCTTGAAATGACTCTCCTTGGTGGCTGAATTAGACTGAATTTACTACTTAGTTGACCGTAAACTAATACCTTTATCTAACAGAAATATGCCTGTGCTTAGCAGGCACTATCTGAATGCACATAAACACAGATGCATGGTTATTTTATGGAGTACAGTTTCAGCAGAATTCTTTATGTAAGCATAAGTGTGAAGAATTGATGAGTCTCATCAGTAGCTTTTGATGGAGGCCAGACATAGGCACAGCATCTTTGAAGGGCATAAGGCAGAACCTCTTAACAGGGCACTGACACTGGGGGACAGCAAGCCAAACACATCCCAGTCCTGTTCCTCTCCCTATCCCTGCACCACCCTCAAAATTCAACTTTGTCACAATCTATCTTGAGGTCTAGAGGATTTTGGTACGTTACACAGAATTATAAAATTGAAGAATAATTGCCTTAGAAACACCCTAAGCTTTGAGGTCCTTATAATGGTCTGTATGATAAATAACCTAGAATCTCCCAGAACAGATACACCACAGTTCAGCTGGGGAGACTCTATGTCTCTGGCTCCCAGTTACTCCTGAAGAATTATATAAGAAACAGTTTATTTGAGCTATGTAAACAAGCCATTCCTTTAAAATGTATGGAAAACAAGGTGACAAATGGAAACAAATGTTAAGGTGAAAAGGGATTTCGCTAAGAGATCTGGTATCATTTTTAGCATTACTCCAACTAAAGAGTCATGTATGTAAAAGTTTAGAATGCAAGGCAGAAAGATTTTTAAAATAAGCAATGAAAGGAAGATGACTAAGGGAGTGTCCTGATGGTGGACTTGTGAAATACACACTGAGCACTCCACTGGGACATTCCACCTCATGAGTAGTTGGTGAATAAACAGCACTGGCAATGGAGACACTGGAGAAATGCAACCCATCATAAGTTTCCTGAGTAAATGTGATTCAACATGTTGCATGCTACTTCAGGAATAAAAGGAAAAAACAGTTTTGCTGTGAAAGTATCCACAGATAGCTCTTGATGAACTAAAACCCACAGACAAGACTTCAAGGTCAATTTTTCTAAGTCTGATAAAGCTTGGAGTTGCCAGTCCTGTCTAACAGGCCAACTAATTACCATATGTCTACATGACATCAACTGATTTATTAGGGTCCATCAACAGGTCCAGGTTATTTTCCAAATGTGATCTAGTTCACTCAGTGTCAGACACTACCACACTCCAGCATGACAATGTTCCTCACAACACCCTCCAGCTAGTTTGAGGGTGTAATGCAGCTGTAATGACTGGAATAACTCTTACAACTTACGATCAAGGAGCTGGCAAAAAACTTTGCAGTCCCATCCCTTTCCTACCATTCTTACCATACACAGCAGATCAGCACAGGACTGCTCATATGCTTGAATGTCATCACTATGACCCTGTGCACTGCTTGTTGAGCTGCCCTGAGACAGTGCCACAGAGCAGAGCTGTAGTACAAAGGGTCAGGATTTTAAATAGGTTCTAGAATTTGGCCTAGTTAGGTGTGTAATGTTCTCTGTTCCTGCAGCAGCTGAACAAAACAGGGTTTCATAGAGCATCCAAAGGGTTTATCTCTGCCTACTAATTCCCACGTAGCAGAATCTTCTGCTCTTATTGGAATGAGGAATGAACCTGAAATGCCCATGCCTATCATTTCACAAACAGGCATAAGGCCAGCAGAGCATATAGTGAATGATCAAAGGCAGGAAAAAGATTACCTTTTATAATCTGAAACATGATTTTGACTCTTGAGTAGTTTAAAACAGTTGCATTTACTTTCCAATTTTCATATCAAAGCAAAATGCAAAGAAGGTGATACCACATCATCCGTGTGCTTCATTTTGAACTACTTATTTTGATTTAGAAGTATGATCAAAGAATTCCCCTCTGCTTGATAAGTAAACAGTGACATTTCAATCCAGTTATTATCATATGCATTCCTGAAGGATTCATCACTGTAAGCATCTAGACTATGCTGACCTGGGGTCATAGACACCATCTTCTATTGCATTCTTAGAACTATATTTAAACCACACTTCAAATATTCTAAACTACACTGTGTAGAGGTTGTTACCTATGCCCTTTCCTAAAGCAATGCCATACATACACCATACTTCTGTGTAATCATCTGGAAAACCCTGGGCTTCCACAAGGAGGGAAGAGAATCTTTCCCACTGTAGTGAGTTTGCATGGCTAAACTTGGGCAGTGGGAGGGCTACAGAGGTGGCTTCTGGGAGAAGCTGTCACAAGTTTCCCTGATGTTTGACAGAACTCGACCCACGAGCTTTTTGCTGCATTTTATCTCCCCTGCCCAGCTGAGGGTGGGAGTGGTAGAGTGGCTTTGGTGGACACGTGGCATCCAGCCAGGATCAACCCACCACAGAAAGAGCAGCTCTCAGTGCCATTAACACAGCTTGCTGTAACCACATCTCAAAGCACAAGAAAGCTTGCAGTGTTACAGCAGTGATTTTCTAGTATATTAAACACTTTCTCCTGTACAGTTTGAGGAACTGCATGGGAGACAGGTTATGAAAGCATCCCCTGTGGCCACCTCCAATCTGCAAATACCCATCAGGACTAGCAGACATGGCCCAGCTAGAATAGGAGAACAACAACCTTGTCACATAATCTGTGGCGATTTTTTCCTGTCTGCAGAGTGAACAGGGCAGGAGGGTGGTATTTACAAGAGCCAGTAAACAAGTATTTTCTAAACAGCAGAGTTGTGAGCTTAGACAATGAGATCACATTGTACCTTAATGAAGTTAAGAGTGCAAACCTGTTCAATTTAACTCATTATTATCCACTTACCTGGATACTTCTGGAAACATCCTAAAAAGCCTTAAAGATTAATTTAACTTTTGTAGCTCTAACAGCAGCCACATTTCTCAAGCTGAAAGGAACAGCTGTAGAGAGACCACTGCATCCTAAATTTTGAAAAACAAGGACTGGATGAATTTGTGTTTTGCCTTTGATAGATTCATCACTAGCTGAGCTAAAAGTGAAATGGTTTTTCCTGTTAGTACTATAGTGGTGACCTATGACAAATACGTGTTTTGGACTGCATGCTATGTCTGACCCAAAGAACACATGGCTCTGTAGCAAACTTAACCTGACATTTTAGTTTAATATATAAAAACTCTTCTGTCTGGAGAGCTCCAAATCATTCATCATTATCTCATTCAAAATGACTGCACATCAGAAAGGGTGCTACTCATGCCTGTTGTGCCCCATTATTAGCAGACCTCATAAGAGAATAATTGCAGTTTATCAGTTTACTGTAATGCTCCCTAACCATTCTGCACCAATACCCATGGAAGTACAGCAGGTAGCAAAAGATCATAAGAACTTAAACTTGTCTTCTCTGTTTAGCTTCTCTTTCTTCCACACCAAAGAAAAGGACACCAGAAATTATTTACTGCTTGATAAACATTTCTCAGGAACTCTCCAAAGTACAATGGCTAAACAACAGCTTCCCAAGTGGTGGAATTTAATTTCCTTCCTTTCTTTCATTTAGTTTATGTATTTATAATGCAATTTTTCCAGACCTACAGCACACATAAGCACTTTCAAATGCCCCCTCCTGAAGGCAGAGTCCCTGGTCAGTCAACAGGTCAAGCAAAACAGAGCTCACATGGCAGCACCTTTCAGGATGCACCATAAGTTAAGACTTCTCTGCTACCTAGGTGCCAATTTTCATCAAACTTAAGGGAGTTATAGGACTAATTTATAGGATTAAAATATCTTTTTTTTTTTTTTTTTGGACACTAAGCAATGTAGTCAAAATTGTGAAGACACAGCCAGAAAATAACAAAGATAGAAATAGGTGACATGACCATTAAGTCTCATTTCCTCTGGAAATCAGGATAAAAAAAAGACCACAAATACACACATGAACTGAAACTCTTAGAATTAAAGCTATGCTAAGGAAAATGAAAATATTCCCAAAAAGTTAATATATGGTACTAATGAATTTCACAGAGAATGAAAGCTACGTTAAAATATTCAGAAAAAATAGTATCAGTTAATTCGCTCCAAAGCAAAAAAGAAAAAAAAAGAGAATTCCCAGTGGCAACTTAGTGACTGCTTTGCTTTAGGTGCAATAAACATGTTATGGAGCTGAACATATGTTAAAGAAGAAATGAGCAATAGTATCTGTAGGGGAAACTGCAGCTGAACAAAACTATGGTTTATTCCAAATCTGGTAAAACCCCCAATCTTCAAGCTTTTCCCCATCTCTGTGACCAGCTTTCCCTACAGATACAGAGAGTTTGCTCCAGGTTCAGGTTTCTCCTCCCACAAATCCCATCCTCAGTCTCTGTACAGCAGTACCAGGCTCTGAGGAGCCTCCTCTCCACAGAGAATCCCACCGTTCTCCTGATGGGAAGAAAGTGTTTAACTAAACTGCCATTGGGATTTATTTTTAACGTAGAAACACTTGCAGTGGTATAATCCAACAGACACAGATGGTAATCTGTCTAATTTGTACAGGCTAATTAATAGCATAAAACAACACACTGCCAAAATAGGGCAATTAAGAAAAATATCAAGTGCAGGTTTCCCTTGGATTGGTTATATTATTTTCTCAAAAACTGAATGTAGATTTTAGATACATTGCATAGGACAGAAAAGAATTCAATTCAGACTGATAGTCTGGCAAAGGAAACATGAGACAGCTCCAGACCTATGGAAGAGATGATATAATTTGTGAAAGATGATGAAACTTTTGCTATCTGGACCTCAACATTTGCCATCAGAGAGAGAGGGCTTTATACAATTATATTACCACAGATGAATTCTTAACACATTAAATCCTCTAAAGTTTTAACTGACATTTTACTTCAGCAGTTGTCTGAGTTTTTACCATGTACACCTGGAGCAGTAAGCTTTTTAAATAAAGCTGGGTTTGATATTTCAGAGAGTAAAATATTTATCAAATATTTTAAAACTTTCTGTTCAATAGGCCTTCTTATATTTAGATCAATGGTAGATTGCCACTGTTTTATAGTAACATGCCTTGTTTATCTGAAGAGGCTACTTGGACAGAGCTCATGTCTCTCAAACCTAAACTGTGATTTGCTAGGTAAACCAACCCAAAATCTGGCACCCACTGTCATTGCTAAGGACCCAGAGATAGTTTTGATGCTGCTGTGAAAATAGCAGGACGACACACAGTCACTGCTACTTTTTTTGAGGTTTTTTTTTTTTTTGTTATTTTCAATGCACATGTCAAAAAACTGTGTTATTTACCTCATAGCACCTGAGTCAAGATCAGCTCTGGTGAAGAGGATAATAAAAGGCTACTTAGGCACAAGCAAATTTATCAGCTCTAGTCTACTGGACTGACAGTGGGGTAACCCACAGTAGAGGCCTTTTCCTGAATAACACTGTCAGCGAGTTCATGAAAGTCTCCTGTTTCATTCAGTAACACAACACGGACAGAGCAGGAACTCAAGCAATTCCACTGCTATTAGTATTGCTGATCTTCCTCAGATCACTAATCTGGAGGTGAAAAAAAAAAAAAAGAAAAAAAAAAGGATGTTGAAGCACTAATGAGCTGTAAAAGTCAGGAAATACCCAGGCCACGAGGCTTCACATTTCTGTAGGTATATTTTCCTATTACACCAACATTATCTTACTCAGAAAGGAAAATTTTCTTAAAAAGGTTTCTTGTGCTTCAGCTAAATATAAAACCCCAGACTTCGCCCTCCACCCACATCCATCCACTATTGTCATAAGAACATCCACACTTGATACAAGTAAATTTCATAGGTTTTATAAAAAAATAAGCTTTAGCATTCAGGGGCACCAGTTGTTTCACAGATGCAAAAAAGCACTTTGCTAATATCAAAACACATCAGTTTTGTACAAGTAAGCATAGTAAATAGTTTAGAAAAGACAAGTTATGGATCACTATCATGCAATCAAATTCTCTCACACAAACACAAAAGAAGGAGAAAGTAAAGGATGTAGAGAACAAAAAGTTTTCATTGACCTGATTTGTCAGAGCTGTTGGCTGTGACTGGCGTGGTGGAGCAGCCCGTGTTAACCTTTGCGCTGTCCTTGGAAGAACCAACTTTGGGTTTGTTTTTCGTTGCCTCTAGTGCTTTGACCTTCTTGGCATGTTTACTTCCTTTGTAGTGGGCCTCGGCCTGGCTCTACAAAGGAGAACAAATCAGGCTCACTTTTTTCTGTACTTGGATATAATACAATGGAGGACAAGGCAGAAAAGTGACACTTTCAATAGCAGGCACCATATTATTTCACCTAGAAAATCTTCATAGCTTTATACTAACAGTTTTTGTGGATGCATGTTCTTATATATTCAAACAACAGGATTCCAATGAATATTGCATGTTTTCAGTAACTTGGAAAAAGAGGCTTCGAGATGACATAAAGCTCTGTCACTCCTAATCTAATTCTTTGCTTCTGTGGTGCTTAAAGATTTAAAGGACTATACACATGTAAACACATCCAATTCAGAAAGCTGCTACTCAGTTTTCATGTAATGTTTCCTAGTCTTTATTGCTTGTACTTAGAAAGATGTACTATGCTGTAACATGATTAAATAACCCATTTTTCCTTCTGTTTGATCTAGTACAAATGTCATAAAATACTTTCACCTTTATACTAACAGCAATTGAAATGACTGAAAATTGAATAAATATGGCTTCACTATTAGATCAAGCAAGAAGGGTTAAAATGAGGAAATACCATAGCTTTAAACTTCAATAGACTCAAGTAGAACACAGAAAACTAAATACTTATCAGTCTTGATTGCTTTATAAATAGTCTTGAATATTATTTTTTAAATAGTAAGGAAATTGGAACCTGAAGGACAGGGAGAAGAAGAACTTTTTTTAATTATAATTATTTATTTTGTCTGGAGTGGTTTATATATAATATACTCTTCTCAATCCACCCAAACAGAACCATAGAAATATGTACTGAGATGTTTACTTCACCTTTGCCTTAAAACTATCTTCAGAAACTAGGTCAGTGTTTTTGAAGTTGCACAGCTAAAGCATCTGGTGGTTACACACAAACATCTGGCCATTTTTTTCAGTGATATTGAGTCCCCTTCGTTGTTCCTGACTCTACGTAATCAGATGCCTTAACAAATCAGGCCACTTTGTTAGAAGCAAAACAAAGGAACTACATACTTATTACAAACTCCAAAGCTTGGAAATTTCAGCTAATGGATTTAAATGGTTTTTTTTTGACTTCTTAATAAATTAATTTACCAAATAATGGGCAAGAAAAGATTCCTATCTAGAACAGTGTGTTTGAATTACATTGTACAATTCAGCAATAGCTTTGCATTATTAATATTCCCAAAGACAGTTTTAAAACATTATTTCAGACATACCACTAGGTGCCTCTATTGAAGGTTACATATTAACTAAAAAAGTTAATATTGTTGTTTATTCAAATTAAAACACTCAGATAAAGCATGCTTCTTGTAATCACATCGTGGCACCTGACATATAAAAACATCAGTGCAAGTAAACTTTCACTGTGTTCATGCAAAACCACATTCATTCTCTCTCATCAATTGATTATCGACTATTTTATTTACTTCACTGTGTTAAATGAAGCGAGCCATGAAACAAGTCACATGCTTTTTATAGAGAGCAACTATAATATCTGAGATGCTTGAACTCCATAAAGAGTGCTGCCATAATGAGGAAAACTGTTTTAAGATCAGCAGAAATGGGCATTACAATACAGTCACCTTGGGACAGCATGTAATAACAGCTTTATCATATGGGAGAGTAGAAGTGAAGAGTAGAAACAGCTGGAGCAGACAAGAGAACAGACAGCATGTTGGAGTCCTCACACAAGTTACTGGCACCAATAAACTGACGGAGAACTGCTGCTAAAATAGAGGAGTGAAGTTCTTATACACCAGAACTTCTTAAGTGATTAAACATCCCATGAAACACAGTGCTTTCCAGCTCAGGAGGACAGTGTATGTCGTTGTGAGTGCATCTTTCCTTTTGTAGGAGATGTCAGTAAGCAAGCATTCAGTAAGAAAGGCTGCTAGATTAGTTTTACTTTGAAATCCTCTGAAAGTGAGATATTTTTAAAAAGCTTTATTATTATAAAAACAGTGAAGAGTTTATGCATCAATTGCTATTAAACTATTTCTTGATTTTAAAACCTTTGAAATATTAACACTCATACAAACACAATTTAGGGATTATAAAGAAACAACTAACCAGCTATACCACTAGTATACTACGTGCACTACTTAAAGGGACACTTGTCAACTTCTGGGTTGGATTTCTCCAGTTCTGAATGTGGGCAGAGGAGCAGAGTCCTGTTTGTGCCCCGTTATGCCAATGTGCCTTATTCAGGCACAGGAGTCTCACCCTGTCTCTCTCCACCTTTGCTGGGTTTTATCCATTGCTCTTAAGCTTTGCAGTTGTGACATGATGCACCAGAAGGAGTCATTTCCATCAACAAAATTCAATAAACTATTCACACGTTGCAGTGTACAAAAAGTGGAGCTAAAAATTGGGGTGTATATATACCCTTTCCATTCCAATACTTTTAACTTTAAATAACATCAAGTACAAGATTTTCTGCTCAAGCATCCTCAAGTTGATGATGTCCCTTTAAATATTTGAACTCTATGCTCTGCGCATATGTGTGCTTTTGGGAGGATCATATGCTGCCTGAGGCCAAAGCTATGACATAAGAGACATAAATGCACTCAAGAGAAAGACTTAGTAAGTCAATGCCTTGATAATAAGCCTTTCTGCTGATATTTGCAATAATAATGCCTGCAATATCAGTAATAACCTACTACAGTCTTTGATTCCCTTCATTCAATCCTCATATAGTGTACATGAGACCTGTTGAGAACAAACAAGCCCAGGCAGAATTAAAATTAAGATTTCCATAATAACAAGCGAAGCTTCATGGAAACATGGTGAATGGATTTATTTTTAAGTTTTCTAATTATTATAATCTATAATAGTTGTACATTTTAAGGCCAAAATGTATTGCTGTGACCATCTAAGTAGGGTTTCCCAAAATGCCAGCCTTCTCCATTACTAGTCACACTAGACCATATTCCTTTGGGGGTGGAAATTCTCCTGGTTTGATTTTAAAAGAGTTAGGGGATGCAAAATCTACCTTTAAAAATAGTTCCAGTGCCTTGCTTTGTCAGTTAAGTACATACTGTTTATTTCTACAGTGACTTTGTCAAGTTTCAGTTCCAGGGGCTGTATATTGTCAAACCTTTGGTTTTTAGGCTCTTTCAACTCATCTCTGTTCTGTGAATAGGAACACAGATACTCTTTCCAAGCATGAAGTTAGAGGAACACCCCTCAAAGTATTGAAGCAATGTTTTCTAACCACATGAGCACTGTCTCCTAGTCCTTTCAGACACACTTGAAGTTCAGAGTTTGCTTTTTATCCACTGTGGGATAAATAATTTCATTCAGCTGCCTTTCAGTAACTGAAATGCAGTAGCACCATGTTACATAAACCTTTGGAGTTTTCTGGAGTCATAGCAAGCAAAAGAAAAAACAGCAGCTGAGGCAATCTGAAACTTGAACTCAAGTTCTGATTATTACTGATACCAATTACTGTGATTATTAATTTCCCAAGCATTGATAACCTTATTTTTTTAAATATTTGCCAAAGCACCATATTAAAGGCAAACATATTTGTTTCAACTCTCACTTAAAACTTGCCTATAACACAAATACAGCAGTAGAGCAGAGGTTATGAGCTTTGTAGACTGTATCACTGAAATACTAAACATATTTTTTAAATAAGCCACAACATATAAAATTTTCATTTTTAGCTAAGGCAAGAAGCTGAAAATTTATTTTCATTTGCTCTAGTAATCCAGAGGAAGTTGTGTACACATAGGGTTCAAAAGTCATGTGCATAAAGGAAAGATAAGTTACCAGTTTTAATATAAACTGCCAATAAAATACAAAATTAACTTAAGAGTAAATATCTTAGGGATGCAATATTTTAAATGGATAATGAAGGTAGTTTTTGCTCATCATTAAGTACAACTAATTAGTGCAAATTCTGTGTCAGCAAAACAATATTTGAGAAAAGAAAAAAATAAGGAAAAACTAAAATGAAGACCTGTAACCACAAAATATCTCTCTATACTCATTTAGTATTATGATTTTAATTGCAAAATACTTTATTCCAGTGGATACAGCTGCATTTACTGTAAGGATCAATTCATTCTACAGTAAAATAATTTATCTGTGCCACAATTCTGTATTATTTAACTATTTATTTTTCATTTACAAAATTAGGTGACATCTATTGCTTATATAGTCGATATTAAATGTTACCATTGAACTATCATTAGTACAATTTTTAAAATAAATGCAAACTAGTTTAAGGAGGACACTTTTTGAGAAAGTGGAATAAGAAAATATTTCTATGAAAAAACTCCTTAATTGAAAGGAAAGTCTAATTTTCAATTGGATTTAAAACTGACCTGGTATTAATACATTGCAGCATTTTAAAAAAGAACCTGCCTGCTTCTTAGACAGCAGAGAAAGTCATCAAGTACTGGCTAGTAAGGTTTAATGGACAGGAAAACTTTCAGCTGCCAAAAATGTGACATTATGAATCAAAATGCAAAAAATACCTTTGTAGTGCCAGGCCAAATTCCATGAAAGTGTTTATGCATTTGTCTGGCATTACTTTTTGATCAATGGGGTGCATATTTTGACACTAAAAAATATGTCCCCATATTGGTAAGACCATGGCTTTGTGAATAACTGTATTTTAAAGTAAGTTAAAAATAATTAAGAATATAACTAGCAGACAAATAATTATGTATTTTTTTCTCATAATGTTTTTAATTTATACACCTTAAAATTTATACACCTTAGTTCTATCCAGAATCTTTTAGTACCAATTAAAAACCTCCAATCAATCAAACCTTGTAAATGTTTTAATTTTTAAGAAAGCCTGTAATTATAAGGATTAATGACTTGGCTGTAAGAAAGGATAGCTTTTTCTGCTCTTAATAGTGACCCAAATGCTCTATTTTGTTAAAAATCTACATTTAATTGCTACTTTCAACTACAAATTATTAAGTTTGAAATCTAAGTAGGATGTTGAACTAAGACTATATGCAATACATATTCAATAACCTTATATACTAGACTACATTTAAGAAAAAATCAACAATTCAAATTATCTTCTACATGTAAACATGCTTTTGAAAATAAACATGAATGTCATTAGCATATGGTAGTGCTTAAAACAACCTCAGTAGCTTTACTCTGTAGAAAGTTAAAAGTGTTTATAAATCTGCATATATCAAAAGATCTAGATAACCAGGAAACATGTAGATCATATGGATTCATTGCTAGCTGTATTGCCTTTAAGAAAACTCTGTACTACAGGCAAGACTGTAGCACAAAAAACCCCCAGAATATTCCCCATCAGGAGCAATGACTGACAGTGTATTTGAAATCTGCACGATTCATTTTGACAGCTCACAAGTGACTGAGTTTTAGAATCTACTTGCTACGTGAATGACTAATTAACTAAATTTATTACTACACAAAGAAACATTAACCTGATGAAAGGCTTGAGTAAGTCTAAAGGTTCAGTGCTTGTGTGTATGAGATCAAAATTTTTTTACAGGTTTATTCAAGATCAGCAGAAGTAGCCCTTCATTAGGTCTTCAAGGAAATAAGAGAATTGTACCATCAACTTTTTAGCTGAATGCTTGAATCTGCTACCACACCATCCAGTCTGGCAATTAACATATACAATTAAATATAAGTAGATCTGCATGGACATAAAGAAGGAGAAATGCAGAAATAAAGGGCAGATTCTGAAGCATCCATGTGGGTTCATGTCTTGAGCTTTGCAATACTAGATGAGTGCCACAACTAAATGGAACTGAACATGGTGGCTCACAGCTGCTATTTCTTCTCGCTTGCTACTGCACTTTTTTAAAACAGGAACTCCACCCTGGATGGGAAATACTCTCAACAGCAATTCTACTCTAACAGGCTGCCTGGTGAAGTGGTGGAATCACTATCCCTGGAACTGCTGAAAAATCATCTGGGTCTGGCACTTGGGGATATGTTTTAGTGGTGAACATGGTGGTGGTTGGACTCGATTATCTTAGAGGTCTTTTCCACCGTCAATGATTCTATGTTCTATCTCAAATCCTGTGTTCATTTCGTGTCAATACAATTGGTGATCTCTAATGAAAAATATTTTGTTGAAAATACCACAAAAGCCTCTGCCAGTAACAGTTCAACCACAGAAAATTAACAACTGAAAGACTGAACAGATATATAATCCTGAAAACTTCTATTCTGTTATGAAGTAGCTATAAAGTTGATTTTTTCCCTGCGTATCACAAAAAAGTTTCACATAAATTCAAGATTTAAAAAAACCCTACTTTTATACATCAAGCTGATTCCAATGGCAGTGGTCCTGTTAAGAGAAGGAAACTAACTGTGCAAGACAGGTGGAGCAGAGAGGCATTTATATTCATAACATATTGTCATTTTAATTCATAGCAGATCCTAAACTATAAAGCCCTCTTTCTTAATAGTAAGATGCCTACAAATGTTTGATCACTTAGGTTACCTGTTAGAAATGTTCTGTAAGAGTATGCATATTTATTTGAGTATATAAATTATGAAGAATTTAGACTAGAATCATAACTCTCATAAAAATTACATTACATGATAAATTAGGTAGTAGTTTTGAAAAATATAGTTCTATCTCATTTCTTATTATTAATATATATAATTGAAGAAATCTCCAAACCTGGCATGATCATACATTTTTTACACCAAAGATATGCTAGTTTTTCAATTCCATCACTATGGATTTCTAAAACCTAATTGCTCAAAATAGTAAGGTAGATTATTATTGAAAAGAACATAGGAAAACCAAGCAGCTGTGAAGATCAGCCATGTCATGCAGAGTTGACTCATATTTTAAATACCTTACCAAACTTCGTTAAAAGCTCTGTTAAATAGCTGTTATTTGAACAGAACTTTCATCATGTTATAACCCTGTACCCTATAATCATGCAGTATTTCTGTCATGTTGGAGCTAACAGCTTTCATCATTTTGTCAGTTCTGTCTACAAAACAGAAAATTACCTTCACAAGTTCCTGAGATTTATGCTTTTAATTACCTCCTATCTGCTTCACTACCCTCCATACCCAGAGGATCAATATAGTCTTATTTATAAGGAAAATGTAAAACGTTTGACAAAAGACAATGACAGTTCTGTAGAATTTTATGTGATGCTATTGATTATTTTGTTTATTATCTTTTTGACAGCATGAATGATTAACTTAAATTTGCAACGTCAACCTTTGGTAATACTTGCCTGAATTTCCAAAATTTGCCTTCTGGCTTTTTTAAAAGTGAGCACTGTCATCACATCATTTTAATTAGCTTTAAATGCATCCAACAATAAGACGACCTTCACCTTCTCCAAATTCTAAATTGTTACATCTGCTTTTCTGATCTGCCTACAAGGTGTTTCCTCCTGATTTTTTGAGTCAGCACAGGTGACACCAAAAAGCAAGGCTGACTTGCAGTCATAACTCACAGAGCAAAACAATGTGCAAACACAAGTTTCTTTTCAATCCAATTATATCCTATGAGCAAGATGGTGCCTACCAGGCTGTAACACAGCCAAACACATTTCTATAAGAAACAGAAAGTGTGCAGAGGGAAGCAGAGACTTATTTTAGGCAAGATCAACACATGATAAAATCCATCTGCAAAAAGAACACCACCAAACAGAAATCAGTACAGTAACACCTGTGGACTACTGGCATCATGTATTTCCAAGTCAGGACTACAGAGATATCTAGCTGCTGAGAAAATGGAGTGGATCAGTACTGACATTGTTGTATAGTGCCTAAGCTCCTCAAATTCTGTGGACTATCACAGAACCCTTTGGGTTGGAAGAGGCTTTTTAGAGCAAGTTGAAATGTTAACTCAGCATTTCCATGCTCACCACTAAAACATGTCCCTACCCACATCTTTTAAAAACATCCAGGGGATGGTGACTCCACCATTTCCCTGGACAATCTGTTTCAATGTTTCATGAACTTTTTTTGGTGAAGAATTTTTTCCTAATATCCAATCTAAGCCTCCCCTGCCCCAATTCAAGGAGTTTTTTCTCATTCTGTTGCTTGTTTCCTGGGAGAAGAGACTGACACCCACCTTGTTACAACCTTCTTTCAGGCAGGCATAGAGAGTGACAACAGCACCCCGGAGCCTCCTTTTCTCCAGGCTAAACAATCACAAAAACCTCTGGACTAAACAATAAAATAAAAGTAATGAGGGAGAAGAGTAAAGAAACTACTCAGAAGTATCTTTTCAAAGGTTAAGCTAGATCTTTCTCGGCATATCTTGCTTCCGATTAGTGGAATATTTACACCCTTTGCTCTGGTGCCTTTAAGTCACTGTAAAATCTGACTCACTATCACAATCTGTTCCATGGGGAGGATTCTTCCTCTTCTACTGCCTAGTCTCTTATGGTAGTAAATATAACTATTTCTCATTTTTTCTGATCTGGATTATAACACAAGACTATAGATTGAACTTCACTGGCACATTAGTCATTGCTGCACTGGAGCACATGCTATGTCATCACCAAGAAGAAATTAAAAAGTAACACAGTGTTTACAGATAATTTGATGCACAGGTGGAAACACCTGTGTTTATTCTAAGACACTGAAGGTACATCCAGTTGTAACTGTTAATGATAACGTTGCTTTTTTTTCCTCTTCTTTTTAAAACTATTTTCAAAAAGAGTATGTTCCTCTGCATAACAGAGTAAAGTTCATGCAGACTAGAAAAAGTATCTAATTGACCATACTGTTTAACTGACCTCATTAACTATCAATCCTCATAACACTGTATGACCTAAAATGAGATTTCTAACCTCATTCAACTGCACTTGACTCCTGGTATCTACCACCATTAAAAACTAGTTTAGGAAAGAGCCCTTTTCTCTATTCCATCCTCTTTTTTTTTTCCCATTTCACTTCCTCTAGTCCTATATTTTCATGCTTCTTCTCCTCACTGAGTCCTGATTCTCTTTCTCCCCCACCCCAAAATAAAAGAAAAAAAAAATTAAAACAAAATGGAGGAAAAGTAAATGAGCAGGTAAGCGGAATGAGTGGGGATTCAGTTCTAGAGGCAGGCATCCCATATAATTGGGCATGTGCTCAGGTGTCCTCTGTCAGTCAGCCTGCCTGTAGTGGATGTCCCAGACACCTCAGATACTTGAACAGCAAGCCACTTAGATTTAGGCACCTAATCCCACTCTGAGTACCAGCTAGAGTATCTTAAGTAGATCATGCAAAGAATGTTGTTGATAACCTCAGCTATCATTGCTGTAAGATTGATACTACTTTTACAGATAAAATTCTCCTGAAGGAATTCAAAGTTCAGGCTATTAAGACAACTTTAGTTTGCTGTTACTTCAGAGATGACATTTTATTTTTCTGTTTCACAAGACTTTGGATTATCTCTTCTGTACTACAGTTTCTTCTGGAGTTGACAGAGATTGGAAGGGGTGTTGCGAAACTAGTTGTACCAGAATTTATTAGCAGAAATAGACAACCTCCCATTTGACCAAAATGCAGCTAAAAATGTTAGAAAACGACAGGCAGATATGATGGTGAATGTCTGTAAGTATGAGTCAAACCCCATCATTGCTTTTTTTGGAAGAGGACAGACATATCAGGTTAGGATTAGACAAAATTTAGAATTTGTACACAGAGGTTTTCTTCATGCTGTACTTTTAAAAACTGAAGACTGGGAGACCCTGAAGAGTTCATTTAGAAAATACTGTTCAAATCATAATATGGCAGAAGAAAACTCATTCTAGGAATTTTATTTTAGAAAATACAGAAGGCATCACTTCAACAGATGTTTACTCCCACAGTAAAGACAACCTATTTTTAAGTATTTCAGTTTGAAATTTTTTCCCTGATCACTGATCTTTCTTTTCCTGCAGGTAGCTACAGATCTCTGCCTCTGAATCTGATGCCAGAACACTCTCGCCAAAGCTAAACCTGCAGACACATAAGCATAAGAAACCCAAAACCTTTTCAATTCACTGTATTAATTTAGTGGGAGGATTGACAACTATAAATTGACTAGTTTGATTTTTTTTTTTGCTCTATTGATTCAACTAGTGAGTGTCCACAGCAAAAGGAAAAGATTGCAGGCAAGGAAACCAATTTTCTTCTCACAGATGAATACCCACTGTCTGTGTGTTTCTTGTGCAATTGATAAAACACCACCAGAATGAGGTCAGAATCCTCAAACACCATGCAAGTGAAATTCATTTAGGAGAACAAAAATAAAAAACCAAAAAGACAATTAATAGATTAGTTGTGCCAATTTTATTTCACTTAATTGCATAATTTAGGTCAAAAAAGTGCAAAGGAATGAAATGCATATCAACAACAAGAAGTATGTCAGCCTTGTAGAGCTAGAAGAAACTTCAAGTGTGAAGTGACTGTGCTACAAATCTCATTCTGCAATGTGCCACACTGAAGTTTTAATGCAGGTTAACAGAGTTTGATGCTACTCAAAAGCATGTCACAGGGTGGAACCAATTCTCTGAAAGATTCAGCAGTTACTAGGTTCACACACATCTGACTCCCTTCTTCCCCAGTCAGCAAACAAAGGATGGTTTGTAAAGATTATTCCACCCCCTGGGCATTTCACATTATTTTTGGTCCAAAGGGACCAAAAGGAAAAAATACACGCAGAGTCCAGATTTTTATTTCTTCACAGGAGTTTCAAAAAGCTAAGAAAGTCTGCAGAGTTTAGCTGAAACCCCACTAGCATTACCTCAGTGAAACTATAAAAAGGCAGATTATGGGGTGTATGTGTCTATCTAGATAGGTGAGAATAACATCCAAATAAAATAAGGTCTCACTCTCAGAAAAAGAGAAGGAACACATGTTCAGATAAATAATTCTTAAGGTCAAATGACTGAGCCTGAAGAAAATATTTAAAATTTTATGTACAGCTTCTCAAGAATAGTGAAATAATCCAATGAAAGGCTAGATAGCTTTTAAAATGTAAGTACTACACTATGGAGACTCATATACCAAAGATTCCTGGATGTTGTGGTTATGAAATACTTGTGAAACTTAAGATTTGTATTTAATTATCTTCTGGAATTTGTGACACTGCTATAACCTTAGCACTTTCCAAAATCAAATTTCTGTGTTGTTTGTGAAAGTCCCAGTGAACTAGACTGCTGTAGAAAGTAAGGAGCTGCATTTCAGCATGTAAAGTACCACAGTCATGGTGCTTCATCCTTTCTTACAACCATTCATTACAAAATGATGATATTTTCTAGTTACTATACCGAATATATTTATAAAATTTAGGAAGAAAGAGCACACCACTGTATTGAATACACCTGGCCCAGAAGAGGCATGGCTGTAATCAGCAATGCTTTTGTGATGCCACTATTTAAAGCAGAATATGATACACAGTATTTGTTCTACTTGGTAAGTCTAGATAGGATAAATTGCTTGGTTGAGAGATGTACAAAATGATATAACATTTCAGCTCTTTTTTTGTTTGTTTGTTTGAAGCCATTCAGTTGTGGTTCAATTTGTCTGCCTGAAGTGCTGTTTGTCCGCCTGGATGTCAGCACAGACAAAGTGAGGGACTCCTCTGGGGACAGGATCCATCATCAGAGGGATCTCAAGAGGAGAGCAAAGAGAAAGAACAGCCTGAGGTGCCTCACTCATGATGGAGTAAGATCCAGCTCAGAAGCACGATTCAGATCCATGAAGCCAAAGGAAATTTTAAAAACGTTTTTGGTTCCTTGATTTAATCAGTAAAACTATACACCTGGACCAAGTATCAGAGCAGAAAGACTCTTTTTCCTCTTACATCTTAACCTTAGAGAAGAAAGACAAGCAAACTAAATTTAAAATAATGACTTTTGAGATCAGTTAACTAAGCAGATATTGCCACTTCAAAGGAAGTTTAATAAGCTTGTCAAACGATGACAGATTTAGAAATCAATTTGAAGCTAAGATGGCACTGCTTCAAAATCCTTACCAGCCTAGACAAGAAAGGCAAACTGGGGAAAACACTTTACAAGACACTTTTCAAAGTGCAATGTTAGAGCCAGAGAAAACCAGGGTAATGGGTATGGGTGCTTTACTGCAAATCTCTAGGAGCAAAAAATACTCAAAGGCTTTGAGGAGGTGCCTGCAAACTATTTCTGAGACCAAAATTACGACAGAAAAATGTATAATGTTAACACATCACTTAGAGATTTATTCTTACCCTCGAGATTAAAAAAAAAATCTGGGAATTTGGATTTATTTTTATTAACTTAATGACATTTGAAAGTAGTCTCCAAGAACAAAAACATATTCTTAAACTGTCAAAGGTCATAATTTTCTTAGATATGGTTTCCTTGAATTTCTTTAATTTTCAAGCTACTCAGGAAAAACATTAAATGTCTATATATTTAAAACATATCAGTTCACTCATTTGTAAAAATTTTTTAAATCAACCTTCAGAAAACAGTTTATTTGAATTTCTCATGCTCAAGATGACAGCTAGAACTGAGTGTTTATATTTATTATAAATGAAAGCTATTGGAAAAGTGACTTTATTCAGAAATGGAAAGACTTAGCAGCAAGGATGTACAAACAACAAAAAAAAGCTATTTCTTCTGGAGGGAAAGCAAATATGACCTGGAGAACTCACTGGAAACTCACTTACTTTTCTGCTTCACCTTCTCTTTTAAAATACAACAAAACAAAAAACTCAGACAAACATTTCTTTTTGCAATAACTCTTGAGGTTATTGTACCATTAAATGGTATCTCACCAATGGATGTGGCATTGGATACCATGCCAGAGTTACCCAAGGAAATTAAGAGTTCATGTTCTATGGACTTCTGCCTCTGAGTGGACAAAATACCAACCCGTCAGGCTGAGCAGAATGTAGGCAAAATTGTGATGATTTATTTGGGAAAAAGAGGTTTAGATTAATTATACCTAAATGCACCAAAAAACCCCAAAACAAAGAACAAAAAAGAAGGAAAATCGGTAATACTCACATCTGAGTTAAAGCGAAGCTGGCAGACATTACAGGAAATTACTTGTTTCTTCTTTGGGGGGATGGACACTCCAAATGTATGGTTTATGACTGCTTTCTGCACAGGATCCATCTGGAGAACAAACAATAATCCATTTACTACTTTTCAGGGCAATAAAGAGCACAGAAGAAATATCCAAGAAATAACACTTCCAGCAGAAAGCTTTTTCTTTTCTTTTTTGAGATAAACAGGAGGAATAAGATTCCAGCCCTCACAATAGTGAGATTTAGCACAGGTCAGGGAACTGGTAGCATGCCAAAGCTGATGAAGAAAAGACAACTTCATTGTGGCTGGCATCCCCAGGTTACTAAATAGTTCCTTCCCCAACCCTGCACATCCTCTGGCTGCAGGGCCCCAGTACCACATCTGAGTGGTAAAGAGTCCCCTGAAAGCCCTCCCTGATCAGCCACTGATCCAACAGACATACTGCTGAAGCCACTTCTGCACCCTGACAAGTCACTGTCATTTATTTCTACACATTTTCCTTTCAGTGATGAGTATTAGCACTTATTTGAAAAATGTTCTCTCCTGGAGATCTTTTTGTGAAAGGAGGCCCTTTTGCAGGCTCCATTAAAAATATCACTTGCCGGGAAAAGAGGCTGCAATCCCCAAACATTTCCATGCAGAACTGATGAGTGACAGAGCCCTTGGGAAGGCTGAAGTTCAGAGGAAAATGAAGGGAGTGTTTGTACCAGGAAAGTTAGCATGCTTCAGAAAACATTTTAACACTGCAAAAAGAGTGAGATAAGTGAAAAAACTGAATATATTACTCCTAAATTTGACTGAATGTTTTCAGGAGCTCAGAACTGATTACATCTTTGCTAAATATCAGAACTCCTGTTGGTCACGAATATCCTCAGGACCACAGAGAGCTCTGTTGTTAACACTGCAGAACTTGGGGAATGACACAGGATGTTCAGAAAACAGAGTTTATAACTCCCACTGTGCTGAGGCCTCAGTCATAACATGTCATTCTTCCTGATGTGACATGAATACAGACTAAAATTAATTTCCTGATGCAAAATTATTCAAATATAGTTTTCTAATTAAAAAAATTAAAAAGCAGAATATCTGGTCTGGTCTCACAACTGATCATGCTCTGAGCAGGATGTTGGACCAGATGAAATCTGAGTTCCCTTTCAACCCAAATGATCCTATGAGCATCTGTGTATGTGTGGTATTCCATCCTTATCTAAGATAAGCAGTGAATTCTGAAGAGGGCAAAAATGGCAGCTGACAACAAAGGATAAATGCTCATTTCCCCACTTTGTTTTTAAACCAGTTCAGAAGAAAATAGTTTTTGTTATACAGTTAGATTTTTCTAAAGCTTGATTTGCAACCACAGTGATTTTTTTTCCTAAATTTACAGTACTACTGGAAGAAACCAAACATGGCTGTTTAATCCCAGGTGATACACAACACATACTTGATATTAAGCCGACTTGCAAAAGGGGGAGAGAACAGCTGAAGTAACTGATTCATTAAAGAATCAGAACAGTAAATTAGCTACTTCCAGACTTCCTAAACATGAAGATAAAGACTGTAATTTTCCCTTAGTACAAACTTTAAGCTGCCAGGGAAGCCTGAACTTCTGAGGATTTTCTTCACATATATGTACACACACAAAAAAACAAATTGAAGGAAAATATACTGCATTGTATCTGCCTAAGAAGACCTTCTCCACATTTATTACCAAACATTAAACACTTAAATTTTTTTTAACAATGGTTACACATGTTTCTTGCTACATTCATTTTAAACCAAATGCATGATTCTGTAAATGGCATTAGTAACAAATTTACCAGAGAAGTAATTTAAGTTTTACCAGCTTTTGCTACTAAATACTGTATTTCATTGCCACAGGGGTACCGTATGACAATACAAAAGTAAAACCACCTCGTCTGGAATGATCTACTGAATTATTAAATTATGTCATGTTGTTACAATGGATGCTACAAAATCTAAGAAAAACCTAAAATAAATACTCTTGTTTCCTGTTTCCTCTATTTCTAGGATATAATGAGAGTTGAAAGTCTAAAAGCTTTGCCGTCTCTACAACAAAACAATTCTTTCTCTCACTTGTACCATTTATGGCATTGCCCTGCATAGTATATCACAATTATACATGCAGATTAAAAGTTTTTTGAGCATCCACTTTATAATAGATATCACAGTCAATATATATTATTACATTTATTATATATGCTAAAAGATTGCTGTATTATTAGGGAATAGTACATTGGATTTTTTCTTAAGTGGAAGACGTTTTATATTTCAACGTAAGTATTAATTGTTAATCAGTTAATCTAGAAGAGAAGAGTAATGCTCAAAAGTACCTCAACCATTTGAAGTGTCTGAGATCGGTGAAAAAAAATAGCAAAAATACCCACTAATGTCTGCAGTCCGTTTAAAAAAAAATACAAAGGAAAGAAGCAGTGATCAATGATTCCTCTGTGTATTCCAAGTAACAATCCTCAGCTAGTGCGAGGCAAGGCAGTTCACAGCCACACAATGCAGACTGTGCACAAAGTCCCAGTTTCAAACAGATGTAGCAGCACAAGGACAAAAATCTACAAAAATAATACAGCTCCTGCTGCCTCCAGAAAGTACCACTTGTGATCCCCAGGGGAATGGATAATGATCCCTCCCAAACCGGAGCCCTGCGTGCAGTCTGGTCATGATTAGAATTCAAGAAGTGCAACATTAACAATTAATACCCTTTAAATATATCAGAAACTGGGGTGGATTACAGCATGCTGGAAAAATAAAATGGTATCTCTCTGTTAGAAGATTAATGCTGCAGGGTAAACTGATCTTAGATCACTCCACAAAATTATCCTCTTCATTGCAGGGAGAGGAGTAAGAAAGAGGGAGAGAGTTATTTGTTGAGGTATCTATTAGGAAATGATGCAGCACAGTTTGCCCAGTGGGGAGCACCAGTATTTAAGAACCAGATCTATAAAACAAAATAATAACAGAAGCTAACAGCTACCACAAATGCAAATAAAAATCTGCACTACACTGTTTATGCTACAGGGGGAATTAACAAAGCAATTTGTAGTGCTCTGGTAGCCATAACTAGGTTTAACAACCTGTTAGTCTTGTAATCCTATTTCAATTGGTTTAATAAAAAGTTAAATTTAAAAATGTCTAAGAAAGTTGAAGATACTATCTTTTTTTGCAATGAGTCTCCTTAAAACCACTCAAACTACTGAAGTGAGCAAAGATTAAGAGAATTCAGACAGAAATACTCTGCAGCTACTGACACTTGCGACACAAACTTTAAAAGCACTTAAAAAATACAAGTGTAGCAACAGACAGAACAGAATAGGAGCAATACAAACAGACATTGTATTTCCTGCTGCTTTTTTTCATAAACTGTTATGCCAACTTAGTTTTCTTAAAAAATCTTTGCCAAGGGGTTTTGTGAAAATCCTTTTGGCAATTCAGACTATGTAGATTAAAACATCCTTATTCACATTTTTGTTGACCCCCACAAACAAGCTTGTAAAGAAGGATTTATCTTTAAAAAGGAATGATGTTGACACTTTACCAGCAGTTTACAGGATGAGGTATCCTATTATTATATTCTTATTGAGGTACCTGGTAATTTTCCTGGTAAAAAACCCCTACCATTGTCCATGGAATGGGTTTTAAAAACTTGCATCATATTTGCCACCTTTTAATCCTCAGGTACAAAGGCAGTTTTAGATGAGCTGTTACACATTATCATCAGCAATTCAAGAATTTCATCCTTGAATTCTCTCATCATTCTTGCTACCAAAAACTCTTCCTGCCCTGCTATATTTCATGGTACCACAGATTCTTCTGGTGCCTCCTGGGGAATGAACCAGGCTACAAAGGGACATGAAAGTAGGCACAGTAAGAAGAGAAAAAAAATTCGTTGGGAAAAGCCATTTGGTGAAATTGAAGTTCTGGTTATTTTAAAAGATCTCTTTATACATAGCAGGCAGTACAAGCACCAATTTGTGAGCCTTGGAAATAAATTACAATGATCCTGAGGAGAGGTAAGCTTTGTCTTTTCATAACAGAACCATACATATAACCTGAATAAGGTTTAAAATTGTGACTGGCAATGTATGCTCTGTTGCTCTTATCACGATGTAACTCCTGGGTCAAATATAGAGTTAACTCTTAGCCAAGTTTTGTAAACATAATAGTGGTAAATCGGTATAAGAGATGTAACTCAGTATCACTTAACCAGCAGGCATAATAAGCTTCTGGAAAACACTGAGTGGCCTTCAGCATACTATGTTGGTTTACTCTGATAAAGAGAAGTTTAAACTGTATGTGGAACAAACTGATAATATAATCCAGTATTTCCCTCCAGAAACAAAACAGTGGCATATATAAATTACCAACACAACATCTAAATTAAGTTCTGTAACTGCTCCTGTGGTATGAAAGACGAGCATGCTGCCACTGTGGAGAATGACCACACACTGCATCTTATCATAAATTCTGCCATATAGACACAGCCCCCCACCCTAACTGTACATATTAGAATGACTAAAAGAGTGACAGAAGTGACTACACATACTCAGCAAAGCACATATTTAAAATGCCCAGCATAAAATCAGAAACATTAACATTGTGATGCAATGCTTGGCGTGCTTGGCCAACACAAACCAGCAAAAATCTGTTCTCTCCATGTTTGTATTGCTTTTGTTCCAAGAGGGAACATATTTCTCATTTGATTAATTCCAAGCACAGTTCAGTGTTCAAGTCACTGCAATTCTGTTATACATTTCATTGTTTATTTTGCATCACCAGGAATACTTGTGTCAGCTCTGCTGATGGAGCTCTACCTGAAAGGAGGTTGTAGCAAGGTGTCACTATCTTTTCCCAGGTAACAAGCAACAGGACAAGAGGAAATATTCTCAGGTTGTACCAGGGGAGGCTTAGATTACTGAAAGGGTTATCAAGCATTGGAACAGGCTGCCCAGGGAAGTGGTGGAGTCTCCATCCCTGGAGATATTTAAAGGATGTGTACATATGGCACTGAGGGATATGGTTTACTTGTGAACTTGGCAGCTCTGCATTAACGTCTGAACACAATGATCTTAAGGGTCTCTTCCAACATAAATCATCCTGTGATGTGAACAACTTTCTTTTCTTGCAGGAAAGCCATCAATATTCCCTGTGCATCAGCTCTCCTTGAGTAGCACGGAGTGTCTCAACAGAGATGTATCTCTGTACAGTGAGCCTGCAGCTCTCTAAACACTACCTCCCTACACCTCTATCTCTATGCTCTTCACAAAATTTTTTGAGTTTGTTAAAAAAGAGGCAGATGTAAGTGGCCAATAACCAATCCAGGGGCAGGTCAGCTTCTCAGCAGCTGATTCGGAGACTTGTGCAAATGCTTCATTGAGCAAAAAGAATAATTAATTTACAACATTATAGAGTTTTTTTACTGCAGTCCTGTGGTCTAACTGAGGCTTGCTCTAATCACTATTTTTTTAAGGAAACTCTCCCAAATGTACTTACACATAGCACATTTGCACAAAGCATGAAATCTGGATCTTTGCGAAATCAAACCCAACCATACTCGGGTTACAGCAAGTCCATGATTTTACTTTTTCTTTTTAAAATTCTCAGATGTCTTTCCCCAAGTGCGGGAAAACTAAAGCATTCCCTAAGAAAGAATTCAGAGCACAGGCACTAGCATCTCCCTTTCCTTACACATGATTCCTAAAATACAACAACAACATTGTACTCTGAAGGCCAATCTCTCTGAATGCAACTTCTCTCTGTGTTTGTCTGTCCCCTCAATTTGGCAGCAAGCTCCAACTTCCCTGAGGAAAACAGTGGCTGTGATAGCTGTGCCCTCCACACACTGGTCAGTGGAATCAGCCTGGAAGCATTTTCAAACAAACCAAAAATCTTGCTGTAATTCACTTGTTAATGTCAGGTACTACAGCTATCCGTGAAGAGTTGCTGAAATAAGAGTGAGTACTGAAAAATAAAAAAGGAAAGAGACACATGACAACTAAGGGTACACCCAGAGCTGGGAACAACATTTTATATCTTAAAAGAAGTATTAGAAATACCAATAAATTCCACTTCCTCATTTTCCTTTTACGTTAAGGTTCAGCTAATTTTGGTTTTGCAATTCTGCATTATTTCTGTTAACAGAGTTGCAGGGTTGTATCCGTGGACTTCAGAGACTAATCTTCCATCTCCAGCTACTAGCAGTTAAATTTCCCTCCCTACATTTTTATGTCCAGTCCTATGGTATAATGCAGAACCTCTGGGTGCATCACCTTCTTACATGCTCCCCTTTTAAAGTAAAGTTTGCATGGAAAAAATGAAAAAGAGGCTGTTTCTCTTTGTGTGCCTGTATTCACAATCACACAGAATACTGCAACTGATGTCTGAAGTGATTTACAGATTTGGGTCAGGCTAGAGGGAACCATTACACCTGATTTCCCAAAAAATTTATGACATAATTTCATCCACTAAAAAGGTTTAGCCCTTCCTATTACGAAGTCCAATAATTTGTGGTCAACCAAAGCCTGAATTTTTGGAAAAAAACCCACCTCGACAGATTGATTTAAAAGTTTCCATGCAAGTTAATTTCCATCACTGTAGAAGCAACGCTTTCCAAGTCTGTTATAAACCAGTCAATCTAGTTGTGCTTCTCTATCAAAGGTCACTCGAACCTCAAAAACCTTCTGAACAGCGCAGGCACTCATACACTGCGATCACGTCAGCTCTTAACCTTCTCTTTCATAAACCAAGCTCCTTAAGCTGCCCACAATAAAAACTTTGATTCATTTGGTAGCTTTTCTCCAATTCTTTTTCAGATTTTCAACATGCCATTGAAGCACAGGCACTAAAAGTTAGAACATGTGCTCAAATATACCTCCTCTTCACCTACTTAATGACATCCTTTCTGTTTTAACAAGAAATGCATTCATCATCTTTCCTCAGCATCGACTTGGGAAGCAGAGCCCTAAATCTTTACTGACATGAACATTTATCCGTCCTGTGTGCTAGCACAAGTAATTTCACCATCACACATCCTTCTCTCTCTTAGGACGCTTGCTGATCCAGCCTTCCGAGGGCTAAAACAGCATCATACTGGGAATCTTAGGTTGAAGCACTTGCTGCTTTCAGTCAGGTTTGCACTGAGGAACTTGCAAAACGTTACTGGACCAAGATCAGGAGGACACTGATGAATTCCAGTCTTCTAAGTAGATTTTTTTTTCTCTCCTAATCCAGTTCTGAAATAATGGTTTAGACCAACACAAGAAACAACTGAAACAAACCCACAGATTTTCTTTTCTTTTGCTTTTCTGGCCTCCTCTGCCTTTGCACTACTCTAGCCTACATCAAGTAACTGACAGTAAAAATCAAAATCAAAATCAGAGATAAATAAACTCTAAACTCTTCCTCCCTCTCTCTTCTTACCATGTTATGTGATATGATTAAGCACAGAGGTCAAAAGATAATTCAGAAAACACCTTTTAGCTATTTTTACTATTATTTTTGCAGTGCTGTGAATATTCCCTCTGCCGTTCCTTCCCTTCATGCTTGTATATTTATTGCATGTTAAAAACAATTTCTGGGTTAGAAAATCATAATCAGGATAGTCTTCAAAAGAATGTCCTGAAAATTTGCTGTTTTCTATTTTAGAAATCTTTGTGTAAAAGATTATGAAAATTTAGTATTTGATTCCCATAGAAGTACTTGACCCAAAGAAAGAACTGATGAGACACCACAGAAAAAAAAACCCAACAAAAGTCTAAATCTGGTCTCTGCTTCTTCTAAGGCTTATTCTCAAGCGAGGATATAAATACATTAAAGGACTGAGTTTGTATGAGAACACCAAGAATAGATTTAACCTTTATGGTAAAAATTGTCAAATTTTCTGCTCCAGACAAGACAGGAGACTTTTGTGGGTGAAATAAAGAAACAGAAAGCTGCTGAGACTGTTTTAGGATAAAAGAGAATTCCCCACCAAACAAAAGGAGAGTAAGTAAAAAAGCAAGTATCTGCAGCTCAATGCTTTTTCTTCTACGATACTGAACCAGCTTCAAGTATTGGGCAGCTTCTTTTTTAATCCATCCAGATTACTCCTCTACCATTGTGCAATACTTTGTACCTGTAAAATGAATTTCTGGACCATGACAGACCAAACCTGAGAAAAAAAAAAGTGCAAATCCAATGGTTAAGCTAATGCTCAAGGAATATGAGAGTTTTCTTTCCCTCTGTGGCTATGCTAACTCACAAGTTTAACTGTATATGAGTCATTTCATCTGAGCCTTATATTATTCATTTGTAAAATGAGGATAAAAATACTTGCAACCCCAATAAAAAAGCTGAAAGGTCTAAATAACCTGTTAAAATAATATGATAGAAAGTGCTATATCGCTGCTATTTATTATTAAAGCTGCTGTTATTCAGAGCACTCAGCTGTGTTCAACTAAACAAAAAAAAAAAAAATTACCATCTTGCCTCCAGATCCAGCAAAAAAGAAAAACATGCTGTAGTTTGACACTTGGTGAAAAGCAAACCAATAACATACTCTGAGAGCAAAACTATTCTTGTTACAATACCTGTTACCAACTGACAGTAAAATAATATAAATAGGTAAAATAATATGAAAAAGTACCTTTAGCAAAATCCTGCCAACAGATCCAAGCCGAAGAGTTTGTACTCAGAAAAGAAGCTTAGATAGCACATAGGTTAAAACAAGATTCCTGATTTTTGCATTCATCTTTGAGATGGTCCTTATATATGACCCTTTTCTTCTTAAAAGTCTGCTCTAAGTTTTGATGAGTTTTCCTGCTCCCAAGGCTGCTCCAGAACACCAAAACAGAGATGAATGATATCACATTAGGTGCACTTGAATTTCCTCTACAGTTCTGAACTGTGCAGAGCGGTTAAGGACAAATTCAGAGCTTTTGACTTATTTTGAGCAGGAGAGAATAAAGACACAAGAAATCTAGTCTTCTGAAATGAATTAATATAATTACTTTTCACATACTGAAAAAAATATAGGAGGATAAAATTTATGTGTGTATAGAGATTGGAATATAAATCTATAAAATGGCTAAGTCTAAGTGAGAAGCAAATCAGAACTAAGAACTGCCTAACTATTTTCACAGCTGTCTTCTGCTTTTCACACTGTATGAGAAATAAGGCCTTTTTCACTTAAAAGTCAATAATGATGTTTCTGATTTGGGTTTGGTTTTCTTGTTGTTGTTTGTTCGCAGTTTTTTTATCAATACCACATACTACACAAACAAATTTCAAAATACTTTTGATTTAAAAAGCACTGTATTTAGAATCTTAAAAGATTCTTCTAATTAAGCGTGTTCTGAAACTTAATGTAGTATCAAAGACTGTTGGCTTTGGGGCAAGGGTGGTTTTTACGTTCAGTGGGGATTTTTTCTTTAAATTTAAGTAAAAGAGAAAGAAAGTCAATCAGAAACCTATCTTGGCCAACAAATATATGGGCAAGAAATGAAATCCTCTTTCCCTAGTGGTAACTTGGGGAAGCAGCTGGAGTTCATGATGAAAATAGATTGAATATAGAGAAGACTGGTCTGAAAGGCACAACTCTTCAAATCAGCCTTGCTCTGTTACTTGAAATGAGCTGGTCTGTGCTCCAAAACTGTGTATTTTTGGTTTCCAGGTATGCAAATGAAAGACAAGTTTGACAGTATGGCTTTAAATTGCCACACAGTACCTTCATTTTGTCAGAAAATTGACTTATTCAGATTAAAAGACAACTAGGTACATCCACATTCAGAAGGAATGAATATGACAAGAATTAAATTTTAGCCACATTTTCATAATACATTGATTAAAAATTGTTGCATCAATTTTCAGTTTCTCATGTAACAATGTGACAAAGGTCCAAGGCAGGGCAGGAAAGCCAGTCATGTACAGCCAGCATTCTGAAAAAGCAGCCACTTCATCAGACATAGGGAGAATAATTTTTCTCTAAAGCTGCTCTAGAATTTTGCTTAGAACTTGTAGAACTTAGGCTTGTAACTAGAAACTAGCAAAATCTTTGTAAGCAGAGTGGTACAACACATGTTACTTGTCATAAACTACAATTCTGCAACTGCTTGCTTTGAGGGGAGATATTTTCATCACAGTCTATTTGCAAAACATACTTCAGTTAGCTAATGCCTAAAATATTTATGATTAACAACCCTCTCCCTTTAAAAAGCTTTCTCGTGTCAGAAACATACTACTAACTTGAGAAGAAAGCAATTCAATGAAGAAATACATATTGCTGAAGTGTTAGAAAGAGTACCTCTGAGCTTTCTGTTAAGACAGATATAAAATACATAGCCAAGGAACAGATTTTCTGGAGGACTCAGCAAATTGTAGGATTTGTACACAGAAACTGTGTTTCTTTAAAAAATTAGGATGATGACCTGATTACTTTTACATGCAATAATGGATGTATTGCAGCAATTTAGGAGCCATTTTTCAAAATCCACACTGTGGATGCCAGACTCCTGCAAAGTGGTAGGGAAAGGCTTCTGCATGTGGTGACTTCTGTTCTTCACCAGTGCATGCCAGTGCACTTTCTCCTCAGAGACATGGTTTCCTATCTGGCTGCTGATCTGGAAACTGAGAGAAGGAAGCTCATCCATCCAATTCCTCTTTGAGAAAATACAAAAGCAACAGGCAAATCTATAAAATAATTAATGTTGGAAGAGATTATCCCTTAAAGCCTGACTGTATTAATAAACACTTTTTTTCCTCATAATAACATAAATGATAGACTAGAAAAAGAGGCAGAATAGTGCTTATTTTGGCTCACAGAGCTGCTCTTTGAGAGATTCCTGACAGGAACTAGGGAACCTGCATCTTTCTGTTACAATACCAGAAACCATAAAAGCTGTCAAAAATCAACTGACAACTCCCTGCTTTTGGCAGCCTTTTTCCCATATCTAACTCAGTGTATCTTACCAGGTGTTTTCTTCAAGCTCAGTGGTTTTTGAAAGTTTCAGAAAAGGACTCAAGTATTTTGTGGGAAAAATATACCACCTTCAGTAAATATTTTTCAGGGCTTCCACAGGCTGAGAAGAATTTTTCCAAAAACTTCTACCACAATTGAAAGAGTTCTCTGCTGCTTTGCATCAGAGCCATAGAAAGACAAAGAGGCATTCCTGGCTTGGTAAAAACTGCCTAAGGATACAAAGAAAAAGGACTACAGAAAACTGAGAAGATGATCACATGGAGAGTAAAGGGGCTCTGTAGCCAGGTATTTGGAAAGGAGATAGAAAAGACTAATGACAGAGGACAGGTCTGTGCTGACAGAATCTGGGCTTTGTTATGTGGTCCCTGAATGTCTGCTTTCCTCACCTGTATCTCAAAAAATACCTATTTACTTTTTTTATTCCCTTAATAAATGGCAATAGGATGACTCCTCATGTTGTCAGTTGGATGATTCTGGCTATGACTTGAAAAACACAAACTTTAACATCCATAACAACTAAAAGTGAAATAGGAATGTTTTTAAATTTTCAAAACAGGAATAAAAGGCAAACTGGAAGTCATTTTGTACCTGCATGACTATAAAAAAGGGTACAAAATGTTTGTAAGAAAAACCTTACCATTTCTTATTTAAAAAAACCCAACCAACAAAAATCCTCAAGAAAAATATCCAGCTACCCTGCAAAACCCCTCTCCTAAGTCAATTGTTTAAATTTCCTTTCTGCTGACAATGAGTGTAAAGTATAGCTCTTATAAAATTTCACCTCCTCTCTGGAGTCAGATGGAGAGGACCAGAAAAGGTCACTTCCCTCTAGCACTCCACAAAAGGAAAAGGGGAAATCAGAGCACAGGGACAAGGTACTTGGATAAAAAGGACCATAGATAACGGGTTGGCAACATCCATTTGGCTGCATTTGTAATCTGTTCCTGCCATATACAACCCTGTGCTGCAGAGCACACTTTGGCACTGCAGCAGGGTGTTAAGTGGCTGAATTCAGACCCTGCTAAGGAAAGAGAAAGCTCCCAAGCCACAGTGTCCTGCCAAAGGCAGAAGAGGCACTTGGCGCAGAGGGGCGAATGAAGCCGGCGATAGGAATGCCCCGTGCTCTTATCTGCTGAACTTGGCTCCTGCCTTGGTGAGTGCTGGGCCCTTCACATGAGAAAGAGATAAGCAGCAAACAAAAATGTGGGTCATAATCGAAAATGCAGGAGAGGAAAGAGCAAATTAGTCCTTCCCAGTAGTTGTCTTGGGGGTAGGCCAGGGATACTTAGTCCAGGCAGGGCTCACGTTGGAGCAGAGTCAGAAATCTCTGACTAAGTTACTAGTCAGCTCCTCTTCCCTTCCTGTAGCCCATTCCAGCTGGCTTACCTTCACTGGCAGATGTAAAATATTTCTGGTCCACTTTGCAAGGGGACTGAGAGAACTCTAATATAAAGAATCAGCATAAAGCGACTTGAAGAGAAATAGACACTGAAGGAATAACTAGGCCACATTAACCCATGTGTCCTCCAAAACATGAAGGGTATGAACTAGCATTTAGAAACCAATCATGGGCTAGTTAGATGGAAAATGTTTCACTAATGTGAGAGCTACAAGAGATGCTCTAATCTTTGATTACCCCTGAGGCCATAACAAACTCAGAAAGAAGCATATGAATTGCTGATTATTTTCTGTGATGATAGAATCTGAGAAGTTGCTGATAATGTTTTTGTGCAGACTGATGGGTCCCTGGCTGTACCACTCCAACTAAATATAAGTCATGTAGTGCTGCTCTCATTTCAGGACAAGGTAGAAGATGCTGGAGTTTTGAGATTTCTTTTTTTTTGGGAGTACACAACCTTTCTATAGGGAGATGAAGACAGTGATCATGAATTTTGTCTTGCAAGATAAATCCTGGCTTTCAGCCACTTTAGCACATCCACCATGATGTGATCATGAAGTATCCTTTCATCATTCAGTACACAAAATGGATGACAGGAGATAAAGAGATCAGGGAGGTTTAGAGAAAGAATGGTACAGAAGGTAAAGCTGTGTGGTGGAAGCCAGCGAGTGTAAAATTCAAGATTATGTTATAATAAACATACAGTGGGGATCACAGTAATCTTTACTTTGATTTCCACTGATTATATACTTGACTTACATATTTTTAAATATAGTCAACATGCAAGCTGTAAACCTGTTCAGGCATCTTCAGAGTCATTTTAGTGTGCTGAAAAAGAACTCTGCTTAAACAATATCTTATGGTCCACATCCATCCCAAACTGGAAGTACCAATTTGGGAAGCTCCTATAATTATGTTTCCCAGTTTTTTATAAACAAGAACATTTTAAGTAGTAATAGCTGATAACTTCATTCAGGCTCTATGTTTCAGGCAGGATGGTATTGAGCAAGAGCATTTGGAACTTGATGCCAGGAGAAAGACGAGGATGTCTTTGGATCCACTGCTGCTGAGAGGGTTTGTCCTTCCATGCTGCAACTCAGGTTTGGACTCTGTCAGTCTGATCATGCCTCTACAACCATTCCCTGCTGTTATGAAAAGACCAGGAAAGACAGCACCTATTCTGCAATACCTCTTTGCTCAGAACCCTTCATCCCGCCCTTACAAGAGCCCCTTCTGGCTCATCTGTTGGAATAGGGGCTTTATTCCCTTTACTGAGGAATAAGGATTCATATCCAATGAGTTGCTACAATCATTCCTCAAATAATTCTTCCTATATAATAAGTCCTAACAAACAAAGACAAATTTAATTGGTGCATGAATTGACAATTTCTATACATACAACCAGAGCATATTTAGAACTATTAATGTTTCTAAGAGAAGCAAAAGGGAGATAGTATAAAGTAAATCACACAATTCCATCAAGAAAGTAAGATGTAACTGGGGTAAGCATTTATTTTACAAAATCAGGGTCTGCTCAGTGCTTCAGCTGAAAGTGCCCCATGTGGAGAGAAGCTAGTGATCAGAACATTTCCACAAACAAAATGAGAACACTGATGTTTTATCTGGAGAATCACAGATGTTTTCAGAATTGAAAACTGTCAAAGTCAACTAAATAAGAAAGGGTTTACCCCAGATTTTAAATGTGTTTCCATAAATAAGAGAAGTTCTTTTGGGAAAGAACTGTAGGAGGTGTTCCACTGAAGATGTTTGTAGTTAATACACTTTACCTTGTTTTTCTGCCCTGGTAGTTACTGTATTAAGCTCCCACGCAGAAACTTTTCTTTTTTAACGCCACTGATATTAAGTTAGAAACCACCTCCTGGCAAGGTTTAGAAAGATGTTTCTGTGTCTGACAGCCATTGAAAATGCAGGTGGATCCAAAGAAGTTTTGCCTCAGATGGTTTCTTTTTGCTACCTTCAGTGAGCACAGGCAAGCACAACCAGCACCCTGGCAGGGTCCCCTCAGTCCTTCGGAAGGCAAAGAGATGAAGGGATGCACACTGGAAGTTTCTCTGCCTGCAGCCCTTGACAAGTCCTCCTATGAATAAAGGGCATAGATTTCCTGACTGATCCATAAAGTGAATGATGGCTTTTTTGGCTCTTCTAATATTCACTTCCTGCACAGGATGAAAGATTGTGGCTCTTTGGATGATGCATGTGTTATGGATCAACTTGATTTAGCTTCTATAACTCAAAATTATCTTCTGGAAAAATGGGTTTTAGACACTTTTACATACTATTGCCACTTTTTCACTTTAGAGTGAAAAAGAGAAGAAAAAAAGACTATATATACACAAACCTAGAAATCTACATTTGCAAAGGTTGTACTAAGTTAGAGATAAAGGCAGTGCATGACAGCTGGCATTCATTGTGCCTGTCAGTAGATAATCATGAATGATTTAGCTTTCCAATGGGTTTTGAGGTCCATTGTGAAAGACTCTTAAGGAAAATCAATACCTGAAAGATAAATGGCAAAGTCTGCAAATTAGAAATAAAGAAGTACTGAAGCACTGTTTCTTAAAATAAAGAGTTTAAACATGCAATGTCTGTGATGTATAGCAGCATAATTTTACTTAATTATCAAGAATTCTAAGGGAGGACGTAGACCCCAGGTTGACAGTGTTTGCCAATTTCCCCAGGTTTATTTTTTAATAAAACCCACATAAGTTTGGAGAGGAATGACAGTTGAGAAGGATAAACACTCCAGGAATTAGGCAAATGAAATGTAACCCAGATAAATATAAACTAGGCAAAACCAGTGTAAATATCCAAATTAATCTGTCTCTAGAGGCTATGTGACTGATATTCAGTACCACCAGTAAGTAAATAATGGTTCGTTGGCTCCAAAACTACAACATCTCTGAAGAAAAGCTTCTCTGAGCCTTAATGAACAGTTCTGTGAAAAGGCTCACCTAGAAAACCTGTGCAACTGAAAAGCAGACAAATCAGTAACAGGTAAAATTCTGGAGTGTATTAGGAAGAGGATGGAAAATTATTATGAATTGCATCATGCCTTTATATGCAAATAACACACTGCTTTCTTAATAAGGCATTGAGTTTTGGGCCTGCTCTTTTCATCTACCTGGATTTTTGAAAATCTTTTATATTTTTGTGTACATGCACATCCCCACATCTCCTTCATAAAAGCACAATTTTCACATAGATGTTTTGCAGTGAATTAGTAATATTTGCTGCTGTTTGTTTGTTGGGCTGCTGACCCATGAGAGAAGCTGGTTCTTCTGTCACCTCACAACCACCCCACATCACCACAGGCTGTAGCACAAGGCTTGTCAGCAGGGTGTATTTGCAAGGCATGAAGTAAAGAAATGCTGTTGCTGTGTTAAACTCCAGACAGAAGGTTAGTTTGTGAAAGGAAACCCTTGGCAGTGGCTCAGCTGATTGCTGTCTGGCGGTGATGACACTGCTCCCCTTTCCGCCCCCCACAGCCACGGTGACAATTGTGATGTGTGACAGTTCAGGTGACAGTCACCTACAGACACACTGTACTTGCTGACTAGGCAGAAATTACTCACAACAGTTTCCTTCCTGTTGCCACGAGCTTAACGATTTAAGCTAATGATAAAGTGTGATGGCAAAAAAGCATTTTGATAACACTCAGTGCCTTTTTATGAGCTGATAAAAGAGCAAGAGCCACAGAAGAGAGTGGGTTTTTTATTACTGCACTAATAAACATGAAGAGCCACGGAAGTATTATTTTGGCAATAATTTTTTGTTTGTTTTAAAAAGACCCCAAGATGCTTTACCATAAAGGAAAAATAATAGGTTCGCATTTTTCACGTTGGCTGGCTGTGCAGTTTTACACTTTAGTGTTGAAATTATAAGGAATTAACAATATCCTCCACAAATAACAATATCCTCCAGCTGTTTTCCCAGCTGTATTAGATTTAGCTTGATTCACAGCAGTGGAGGATCTAGGTCTTACCTGCCATACCTGTCTTTTGATCAGCTTTTCTTTTTTCCTTTTTTTACAGCATATAGAAATACACATGTCCAGACAAATGCTTGAAATCATTCCATCACTTCTCAAGTCTCAATCTCATGGTGTTTTTTCAATGTGCAAACACTGCCTCAAATGACCAAGTTAAAAACCAATCAGCCCCATTCACAGTGAGAAGGCTGGGTATTACTCCAAGCCTTTTGTACAAGGGAAAATCAACCACCATGGCACAGACAAAAAGACTCCCTAGGACTCCATAAGCAATGCACTGTTTTAAGGCAGCTTCAATACTGGATATTAGAACCAGACTGGAAAGCATACACTGAAACTAAATGTGGAAACACCTTTACTTACTGTGTTAAAATTTGGGAAGAATCCAACAGCAGAGCTGCTGTCCACAGGGAAGGACATAAAGGGTTTGATATCCAGGGAAGGCTGCATCATCAAGGTAGGTGTGCGCACAAGGGTGGGAAGTGTAGTAGTGCCTGCCAAGAGCAAACAAAACCAGGAATTCATGGTATTCTCCTTTCTCCAACACACACAGTATAGCTGACACAACTGCCAAGAAAATATAATACAGGGGATGAGGAAAAGGCTCTGTAGGAGTTAATATCATTAAAAGGAACCTATTTACACACAGCACAGATGAGGCAGAGCACTTCCCTATGGCCATGGATACTCAGATGCTGAAGAGAAGACATATGGTATATAAATCACACTGGCAGGTAGAATAAATCCTTTCTACAGCTGAAAAATTATTCTTGTGCCAAAAAGGCCAGGATGGGTGCCCATGAAAGTCAGATGCTTTTGCAATTCATGGTTGCCTACGAGATCAGCCAGCACAGACAATACATGTATTGCTGAAATCCAGAGGTTTGTTTCCAAATAGTGGTCTGCATGTTATTTTTTCCCCTCTGCTAACTATCAGGTGCTACAAAAATACCATTTCATCTAACATGTAAAAAATTGCCTTTTTTACAATGCAAGGCAAATATCAGAAAACAGCCAACAATTAAATAATCAGAGAGCATATAAATGAATGCAATTCTTTACATGCAGTGCTAACTAGCATTTTCTAAATTGGAGCTCTCTAAACAAAAGCTTTCCAGAAATCTATGTGCTGAATTTTTTTCTGTATACACTGAAGAACCATGGCCCAGCAAGATCCCAAAGGAACGGGCAGGAACAGACATCCAAATATTCATTTTTAACTAACTATCTGCCCTATTCACACAGTAAGTGTGCCTATTTCACAGCTCCCAGCTATGCCTGTGGGAGTATTTCTTTCCCTGAAATTGTACAAAATAGATTTCATTGAAATAAGAAGTGCAGAAAAAAATAATCAAAAATCTCAGTGTCTCCTTGCTGGGTTGAATAAATAATTCAACACTGACAGGAGCAGGCAGTGAAACATAAGTGTCCCACACCTCTAAAGGAGGGTGAGTCACTCTGTCTCTCCTACCTCTGTCACAATTTCTCCATAATTACCTCCTTCTCCCACTCACCAGTGGCCAGCAGCTGGGAGCATAACAGGCCTCTTAGGAGCTTCCCTTGTCTCAGGCAGAACTTACACAATACCTGAACTTTTTTCCACAGAAGTCATCTGAGCTTTTGTAACCTACCAAGAAGGGGATGGGCAGGAGGGGAGTGGGACTGAGAGGGAGCTAAAAAGAGGGGGTTAGAAAAGTAAACAAGCAATTTTCCTTCTTTTCTCCCATAAAATCAAGTCATTTGTATCCACTTGCAAAATGCCAGGCAATCTGTAAGGGCTGCCTCAGTCTTCCATTGAGGGATCTCCCTTTCTGCCTGTTAAGGACACACAAAACTGAAGGCAGAGCAGACATTTTCCTCCTTTTCCCTGTCCTGCCTCCACAGTCACAATTTCAAGCCCATCTTACAGTATTCAAGAGGAAAGCCAAGTTCAGAAGCCAGATGGGGCTGCATGCATTTTTTGGATGACCAAACACCTACAACTAGCCCTGAGCGCAAATTTTGTTGATGCTGGAGAGACAGTCATTTTGAGCACAGCTGCAGCACAGTAAACATTATATTATTGTCTAGCAGATGAATAGCAGGCTATAATCTGTTCTCTGTTTCTTCTATGGGAAAAGCATGATGATTGCACAAAGATGGGTCAATGACAGCTATGGAGAGAGAATTGTTTCACACCATCACAACTGAGCTGCACAACTTGAAAAATATGCTTGAGAAACTTTCCCAGAATATTATCTCCTTCTATCCCAATACTTTCATAAATGGCAGGTTTGTTCCTGTATACCCATGAAACTAATTGACAGTTGTGCCTAATTAACTGTAAGTCAAAGCTTATTCAAGTGGAGTCACAAACGTCAAAAAGCTGAAGGCAAACATGCCTATAGTTTCTTACTTATATCCGTAATGAAAAAGATGAATCAACAGGAAAGCAGTGTGTCAGAGAATTTATCCAAAGAAAGTATCTTCAACTGCAAAAATGATGATTATTTCTACTAGCTAGTTCTGAAACAGCAGATTTACATAATTTGGATTTCAGAGTTGCATTCAAACAGGAACTATGTTGTATTCAATTACCTAAAGGGCCATCATCAATCTAACTTCTGCAAGTTTCTCTTTGAAGTTCATAAGCAATTAAAGATCTGTGAAGTTAAAGAAGACCTGTCCTCTCTTTACATAAACGTACTTCAATGAAGCTTTGGTTACATATTTTAACTCAATTTTACAGAAAAAAACCCCAACCCCAGAATAGACTTAAATTGTGACTGACACTTGAAATCAAAGTTACTTTTCTGATGCTGCCCTTATTCAATGTATAGAAAATATTTGGCATAAAATCTTCAAAAATTAAAAACCAATTAGCATCCTCCTGAAGAAAAAAACCAACCTTCTTTGTACTCCTGGGGTGAGTACAGCACCTTTCACATGAAAAAGACATCTGAAATCTGTCAGTAGTTTTGCAGTCCATGGTGTTTCTGCTGCCAGAGCAATTTATGACCAGGAGACTAGAATACATGTGGAGCCCACACAGAACAGAAAACACACACACACCTTCCAGACTGATTATTGAAGACATTAATCATGAAAAAATTTTTCATTTTGTTTGCCAATTTACTCCTTCAGCAATTGCCAGTCCAATAACCCTGTTGGGCTGAAGTTTGGCTTTCAGACCCACTTCTGAAAGAATTATCAGATAAAGGTGACCTAAATTACAAGTAGAAGCTCTTCATGACAAAACCATCAAAGCAAATGCAATAGGGCTGTTTCACACTGGCATTGCTCCCGAAGGTCAAATAGATTCTCACCACTACTCCACCAAATCTGTATCCAGACCTGAACTAAGCAGGAATACTGGCACAAGAAAGATGTCACTGACAAGCTTCATTATCTTCATAAATTTAACAGATGTTTACCATTTCATTAGCATTTTAATGATAAAGACAACTCACCACATCAAACACGGATTGCTTTAAAATAGCTGTAAATCTTTGGAATAAATGTAACTGCTCTTTCTTGTAAATGTTTTCACTTATTTCAGCTTCATACATGTTAAACACTATTTTATCTTCATAACTTCCATTCTGACTCCCACAGCAGGAGTTACCTATGTACTAGGAATGCAAGCTGCAGACAGACTTTGCAAAAGGCTCGTCCCTTTTACCCTTATCTATGAGGAGGAAAACAGATTTTCATCTCATCAGATGAAATGCCTCATTTTATTAAATGTTTTTCTTCTTCCCACACATATTTATGTGAAAAAACAAGTCCCTGTGTAACAACAGGTGCTGCTCCTCTTTAGGAGGAGCACATGCTTCACATACACTGCAATGCACTGGGACACTCAGGTTGCTACAGAAGTTACAAAAGGTTGCAATCATTACCCAAATTTAATCCACCTCTAACAAGTAAAGTGCAATGGATTAAGCAGGGCAAGTGGTATTTTTGGGGAGCAATTAGAAAGTCTCGCATCTGTCACTCCTGTGGCAAGACGTGTCCCCAGGGCCAGTGAGACAAGCTTTAGCCTGTTGCCAGCGAGGGGATAGGTGACACAGGGACGTGAAGAATCTCTACCAACAGCCCCCTGCTTTTCCAGCTTCCCAGAAAATACATGGAGTTCAAGACTAGCAGAATTTCAGTTTTGGCAGAGGAATCACAGTTAACTTTGGCCATGGTAAACAGTCTGCTCCTCTTCTTCAAGTAAAAGTGGTGCCAAGTTCAGTCAAATCTAAGCACACAGACTTCGCCCTTTGTACCTCCAGAAAACTATTTGTGACACTATTACTTATGTGATTTTCTCAACAATTGTTTTTCTTTGCCACTGAAAAATGCAAAAGGAGTGTAATTCCTGCTCATTAATTCCTCAGATTTGGGTCAGCATTAGACCATTACACAAAAAACTCCAATTCCATCACAAAATTTACTCATATAAAACACATTTTGTGGATTATTTCAGCTTACTTAAAGAAATTAATTATGCTCCAGACTTGAAAGCATGCTCTTCCAACATCTTCATTAAAGGCAATTTAGAGAAACCTGAAGTCCTACTCAATTCTCTCCCTTTTTCCTATTATCAAAAGATGTTACTACAATATTTTAATCCTCCCATCCAAGGAAGCAATCCACACTCAGAACAAGAGCAGTGGAAGAGTAACTGAAGCGCTATAAGGACTGAATAGAAGTATTTGGGCGACAAATTTCTGTGCTCTCCATCCACCTCAGGTTGCACATGGTTGCATTTGCTTGAACTTGTGCCATTGACAGTATTTGGGAAAGTTTCAAAGGGACATTGAAATATTCATACCTCCCACTAGTTCTGTGATTAACACTGACAGTTCTCAGTTCATGGACAGGCTGTGCTGCCTTTTTCATCTCTGAATTGTCTGCCCATTTTCAGCTACAAGGAACCTTTACTTTCTACAGTAATGTTGAGTAGTCTTATCTGGCCTCAGAGCATTAGAAATGTAACTGCTGTGATGGATCAATTCTGCACTTTCTCCTCCCTTCACCTTTTCAGAACCATGTTTTTGAGACACTGCTTGAGCCAGCAGTATCCCTTGGAGGGTGGATGACAAACTGCTCCTTTCGTTTTGCCCACATTGGCTGAATTAGTTATGTTCTGCAACCAGAGTGTGCACAGCCACCCTCTCTCTAGACCTCACACTGTCATCTCCATTTATAGCATTTTTCTTCCACCTCCAGAAGGTGGAAGCAGCTCCCTGGAAGGATTCTGAGGCAATTCTGCATGTGTTCACCTATGAGCTTTTTCTGGGACACTACAGTTTCACTACAGTTTATTAAGTTGTCAGTGGAAGTTTTCAGCATTTTCAGAAATATTTACTTCCGCATGTAGCTCAAAAACCCAGTTTTATAAACAGGTTAGAGCCAGAGGCAGTACCTAGGGCTTTCATATTGAATAAAAATCTCTTCAGCTCTATTGGCTGTGACTCGCAAAAAAAGCCCAAAATCACCACACCGCTGCTAAAACCCCCAAGTTACAAAAGACTTTCATACACTTGCTTATATGCAATTCAGTGGAAAGATATGCAAAAAAATTGTGTTTATAAAAATGCCTCCACCTAACTACATGATAAAAGATTGATAGTTTTCTTCCCTTTTATCTGATGCCCCCACTGCATCATGCCTCAGATCTGCTTCCACCACAATCTTTTTCCCCATAGCTGACAGGTGAAAACCAATCACTTGCAAGTCACTGCATTTTGTTGTTTGGGCATTTATATGGCACTAGCCCCTGAGATATTTCACAATGCTTAATATTAGTCATTTTTTCTTTTCAGTACGATCAGTTTACAGGATTTAAAAATTTTCTAATTTCATTTGTTTACTTACAGCTATACATGGGTATTAGAGGATGTCATCTGTTTATGCCTAAGATAAACTCATAAAAACAAGTTGAGTGCAAGTAAAGTAATTCTGAGTTTCTGAACAGCAGGTGTTGATATCAAAACGCTTAAGGAAAAATCTATTCTAGAAGCATCCCATTAATAAGACTCACAAAGGTGAATATTAACACCTCTTCTATAAAAAAAGTTAGTAAATACTGAATTTTAATAGATTCTTTTCACATATCAGTCAGCAGACCAAACATTTTTTCCTTATAATATGGTATTATGAGAAATGAGACCTATGACACCCATATGGATTCCAGTCTGTCAAAAGAAGTCATGGAGAGATTAAGACCATTACTTCAACAAATTTTCCCAAATGGCAAATTAATGTGATGTTAAGAGATAACTCACTATCCAGGTAACATTTTTCCAAGTAACTTGAAGCAGAAGCCCAGAATATAAGTGACATGGCGCAGCTACTGGCTGACAATAGGAAAAATGCTGACAAGTCTCCTGCCCCCCGGGCACCACATCAACTAAAACACTGAAGAATGACGATGCATCTCCTTTGGGAGTTGATATAATTAGCATCAGAGCTATTGATACATATCGTTTAAAACCTGGATCATGCACTGTATTTTTCTCCTAAACATTATCCACACACCAATGGAATAGTCTGACCTCCACTGCTTACTAATGAGTTTTAAAAACAAAGTATATACACCCATCTGTGTCTGGCAACAAAAGCCAGGTAAATCCTCAAAAGATGTGTTGTTTTGTTTTTTCAGGAGCCACAGGGAAAGGCAGCAAGAACTGGTGTAGAAACCATGGCTACCCAACAGCACTAAAGAAGAATCCCTCCACAGAACACTCATAAGGCAAGTGGTAAGAAAGCATCAGTCCAGCTCCAGTCTTCCTTAGCAACATATGGATACAAAACGATATGCCAAATATTCTGCACTCCATTTGCAGTTTACTTCTTTCTGTATGTTTCAGCAAACCCAGAGGCATTTGATGCAACTTCACTACAATGTACAAGTTATCTCTATATTGTACAGTATAAACTCTTTACACTCAAGAATAGCTTACCTAAAAAACCTGTCAGATTATGAAAATCATTCTCTCCCTAAAACATGATTTCCAGTATGCTTCAGCATGAAGTTAGTATTTCCATTATTATCTACATAGAAATGAATGGTCTATGAAGATGTATCAGAATTCCATATTCTGCTTTTGTATAAAATTTGATACCTTGAAATGGGGTATTTCTATGTTTCAAATACATGTAGGCATCCACCAACTAGGCCAACACAAAAAATAGATTGAAATCTGGTGCTGCTGAAATTAATGGAAGCTCTGGCATTTAGTCAATCCAAAAAGCCAACCATCACTTACTTACCTAATACTTATAATTATGTATAACTAATTTAGAAAAGTTGTATAGTTGTATATTGCATGTTATTTCACGTAAGAATCTTAAAAATAAAAACAAACCTTACAAGTAAGGTATCTTCATTGGATCAGATCCTTCCTCATTGAAGTATTAGGTGGTTATTTGGAATTCCTTTGACTTCCTTTAATTGCCAATATTCCTTTGCCTAGCTAATTGTTTTCCATTTCCAATGCCTTATGGTGGAAGGATAGTAATTTAAAAAATTTAAAACGTAGACTGTAGATCATATAATATTATGCACATACTTGACAGGAAGATAACAATGAAAAAACTGATATTATAAAATGTTGTTATGATAATATGAATATTCAAAACAATGGTGTCAATACTTACTGCCTTAGTCTCTACCTTTAGTATATCGAAATCATGTACATGAGCAAATAATGATGTCTGCTGGGGAGAGGGAAGCTGAGGAGGGGGAAGATAGAGACAAAACAAGAGGAAAATGGAATTCCAGTATTTTAGACACAAATACATTACAAAATGAATCAAGAAAAATCTTATTCTCCTTGCAGTTGTATTGCCTTTCTAATATTTTCCAACAGGAATCCCCACAGGTTTTTTTATGGAAGATACCAGAACAGATGGAGTGGGAAGTGAAGTCCAATAATTAGAAGTGGAACAGATTATCTTGCATTTTCCTCAAATAACTGTGTTCCAATTGCCTGATCACAACTTTAGGAAGAGCCCTGTCCTTGGTGGATTCGCAGGACGTGTGCCTCACACTCCTGTCCCCTCTGTCCCTCCGTGTTCCTGTGGCTCAGGGCTTGCACGCTGCACAGTGAGCAGCCCAGAGTTTACAGCACTTGTGCTTCACTGTTCCACACGTTTTTTTCTCAGGATTTACATTCCCCAGCCAAGTGAATGCCACAAGCACTATACTGCTATCAAAGCACGTTTGTTAGCACTGGCTTCTTGTCAAGTCTATGCAATTAAATAAATTACAAAACATCCTTTACTATATTTAGAAGAAACATGCTGGCTGGAGTACAACTGCAATTTGCTATTATCTATAGATACTATGGAAATATTTGCCATTAGTTTTTTAAAAGAGATAATTCTCTGGACTTCTAAAGCAACCAAGACTATTTGTTTGACTGGAAAATAGAGTGCCATGTCACAGCTTAACACAATCAAGCTCATTAAACTGGATTTTATTCTAATAAAACAGTTACAACTATTAATAAATGCAATGCTCTGGCCTGCATTAAGGTCAGCTGGAGCTTTGCAGTCTATCCCTATTTATTTTTCTCAGAATCCCCTGGCTGGCTCAAGCTTCTCCCTCTGCTCTCCACAGACCGAGCAGCATTACCTCCTCCTCTGTCCTTATCTGCTTCTAGGAAACATTGCTTTGGACTAGTTTTCACTTTGAAGTTTTCCAAGTATGAAAGAAAAAACAGCTGCATCTTTTTCAGCTCTCTGTTCTCTTGCCATCTGGACTAATGGAGATCTTTCTGAAATCCTTAGGATCCTTCTCTTGATTTATTTAAACCAGCCCCCCCTTGCCTTTGTACTGTCCCAACCCAAATGCAGTGAGAGAAGGTGTTTGCTCTTCTGCTGTCACCCTTAACTGAAAACACATCAGGCAATACCTACTGAAGTCACAGTCCTGGCCAGGGCATGGTGCAACTTCTGAAACAGTCTCCCTTTTTTTCCTCAGTGCACATTCCTTGGTGCTAAGCATCAAGCCTGTAAGTATCCCAGGATTAAGCAGTGCACTCACTTCCCTTCTAGTTCAGGGAACTTAAGTTTTCTTACAAACTGAAGCTTCCCTGATAAAGAACAGGAGCAAAAAAGCTCAATATATATTACCTTGAAAGTTTCATAATTTGGAGGAAGGCACTTAATTGCAGTTAGTTTTTTAGAGTCTGTTAACTCTTCAACTCTCATATAACCTGAGGTTTCTCAAAATACAACTCTTATCCATGATTCTGTCACCACTGAGGTCATCACCTAACCCTCAGTGAGCCTCAGCACAGACTTTCTTTCAGGAGGTACTGAGCTGCTATCCACAAAACCCAAACTCGTCTGTCACCAGGAGTGCTGCTGGCTGATTCATTTGTTCTTTGCTGGACAAACAGATTTCTGTTTGCAGCTGGTCTCTTGCTCCTTACCCCACTTCAATAAGCCAACCCACCAGCTGAGCAGTGCTGTGCACAAAGGTAATAAGGGTCTAGACACACAGACCCTCCCAGGTGTGTCTCATCACTTAACCATGTTAGACAATTTCCAACTCTCTTGAAAGTCATCACAGCTCAGAGAATTTCATGTCTCATTTGCTTTTTCCACATAATATACAATCTCCTCTAGAAAATATAGTTACCCAAGTTGCTTCTTGTTTTCTGTGATAAGTTTTTCTATTGGTATTGCTCCCTAAATATCTTTCAGATAAACGATTCCAGCAAGAACTAATTTAGGTTATTCAAAGAGGTCTCTTGAAAATACTGGCAATGGAAACCCAGGTCTCCACCAAATGAAATCTATCTTCCTTCCAATTATAATTTTCAAATTTCCAGAAATTTCAAAAGAAGTTTGTACATTCAGTCTGCCCCTTTTCTATCCAAACCATCACAATACCAGTCACAATTTTCACCTCACTTGCCATCATTTCCATAGCTAGGCACATGCTTTTAGAAGAAACACTATCTTTCTGTTTAGAAATAAAAAACGATACAACGAAGAAAGGCAGATTTAAAAACCTTCATAATATTGTCCATGTAGCTTCCTACCATTAATCAGTGCCATGATGCTTACTTAAGTCACTAAGGTTATAATCCACAACCTATGCAGCACTTATATACAGCTTAGGACTCAGAGGTAAATAATAATTTCATTTCATGTGACGTCGGGTGCTGCAAAACAGTGAGCAACTATCAAGCCTGAACAAATCTGGGCTGTTGTAATTGTGTGTTTAGCTTTGATGATCTGTGAGAATAGCACACTGTGTGTCTGAAATGCCCCCTGATTCTTGGGGCTGTCCTGTGCAGGGCCAGGAGCTGGACTTTGATGATCCCTGTGGGTCCCTTCTTGCTCAGAACAATCCATGAGTTTGTGATTATGTGAGTGATTGCAACTTGACCCCAGGAGGGAGAGCAGCCTGCTACTTGACATTAAAATATAACCTAAAAGACTGATAAACTGTATTTCAGTGGCATTTTCTCTGCTATTCTTCTTAGAATTAAACTTAAAAGGGTTACTAGCTAGCTGTCTTCTACAGAGCTGCATTTTAAATAACTTCTGGGGAAAAAAAAGAAACAAAAAATGAAAAGAAATGGTGCCTGTTTGAATTTTTTGAAGAGTTCATAAAAGGGGACCTCAGAGCACAGGGTTACAGACAGCATGGGGTCATGGCATTCAGAAGATCAAAGCCCACAAATCCTGTCTCTCTTGAATTAAGGTGCACTGCTTTACTTATTCTCAAAGTCGGCATTGATGAATAAGTAAGAACTGGAAAACTTTTAAAACTGTTATATATGCTATCTACCCTCTATTACACAGGGAGAATGAAGACAACAGATTTCATATTAACAGATCTGCTAGCCCAGACTTCCACATTTGTGATGCTATTGAACATTAATTAAACACTGGTATCTCATTAAAAACTTCATTCTTCTTTTGGGTGTAGCAGTGCACCAGCCCTACCAGGGCTGGTACATAAAGACTTTTGATGCTGTTATGTTTTCAAAGAATGCATGACATGAACTTCGACAATTCTACCCCAAGTTTACCTTCAGAACGAGAGCAGAAAAAAAACCCAACAAAAAAAAGCAGCATGCAACAGAATGTTTCTGTTAAAGGAAATTCAGATTGGACCAAAAAAGAATTTTTTTTAATAAAACATTTGAACTGACTTTTAATAGGGCTTCAACTGCTATAAGCCTTTCAAAAAAGTCACTTCTAGTTTCCCAGAGACTAATTAATATCATTTTAATATGATTTGTTTTATAAATTAAATGTAATAAATCAAACATTATGCTGAAAATAAAGACAAATAAACAGAAGTGTGAAAGCATTTTTAAGAAATGTGCCATAAAGCCTGCATCTGTGTCTGCATCTTTACTTTCCATCACAACACCAGGAACAGGCTGGGCAGCTCCACTGCCCCCTGGCCCTAACACTCCCCTTGAGCCAGCACAGGGAATCAGACCAGCTGTAAACAAACACAAACCAACAAAAGACAAACCTGCCTTCAAGCAGACCAGTGAGCTGGTCGAGCTGAAGTCATGGTTCTGAAACAGAGTACCAAGATGGGAGCAGTAGAAAAGAAAAATTTTGTGAGCACTGATGCATCTTAGTCTCATCCAGACTCATCTGAACTAGCCCTCATCTTGAAGTGTAACAGTCAAATTTCATGCCTGCCACATTGAGTTTCTGGTTGTTTCTCTCAGGATGCTATCTGCTCAAGCTGACAACACAGCAGTGTTAACTCAAGTGCACCTTATGAAACCAGCAATCCAGTCCTGCCTTCACACAATACTGACTCCTGCTCACGTGCTGCATTGGTTATTACTCAGCTCCTCATTTCCCCCACAAACTTCGGCAAAATTAATTTTTCCTTTTCTTTAAAGGGAAGATAACCTATTACTGTTTGTTCTTCTCCTGTAAAATTACCGTGACCCCAGCAGCTCTCTCAGTGCTCTGGAATCTCTTCACAAGTAGCAACAGATCTGTATTTTCATCCCTGCAAGTATCCTTGTGGTGTGCCTGTCAGAGCCAGTGCTTTGAAGATTCTGGATCATCGAGACACTCTGACCTGTTCTTACAGGCTTTTGTTATTTGTATTGATGACTGTCACATGAACACAATTGATCTTTCTAACACAAAGTAATTAAAAACTGGAACCATGCAACCCAAACTCCTTGGCTTTCCTTACTTTCACAGTAACAATCCACTTTTTAATTTGGTATTCTGTAAGTATTTTAAGTGCACTTACAGAAAGATTTAAGTTTGATGCTTATTTCAGTTTCATTTTATTTTCTATTTTTTTCCTACAGATTCACATTGCCCTTTCTCCATCATTCTTAACAATTTAAATCCCTTTCTATTTCCTACCTATACATACAGCTCTTGCACTTGAGTCTGTAAGAATTTTATAGTTTAGCCAAATCATTCTTGCCACACTTCCTAACTTGCCTCTGCCATGGGACAGTTTGCAGCTGTGCTTTTACAAGGATTTCTCTGCAAGAACTTTCAAACCCATACAGTATGCTTGATAAAAAGAAATATCTTGATAAGGATATCTTAGAGAAAAAAAACTACTCAATCCTCTTTTCAGAATTGCTTTCACTACTGGTTGGTGTATTATCATGCAGCAACATTTTGTGGCATAACTTAAAAACCAGGCAAGATGGCTTTTCTGTCATTTTTTTCTTCTAAAAGGCAACTCACCCTCAGTTTAATAAATATAACTTTGCCCTATCTTAAAAAAAAGTGTAAGATTTCACTGTAATTTTAAATGCAATAATCAATACTTCATATTCAGTATCCTAAATGCTAGTTTAAAGATGAATCTGAGCAGCATAAAGGTTCCAGTCCAGCTTTTCTCCTGAACAGATAGTGTATTTCCCTTTCAGTTCTAAATCCCTGGTTATATGCAGTGGTAAATAATTGAGCCTATAATTCTGAGTAGTGAGGAAGAAGCAATGAGCCCTTCACTTTTTTTTTTCTCCCCTGTTCTGATGCCTGATTTAAGAATGTGCTTAAATTACCAATCATTGGGCTTTAAATTGATATTTAAACATTCTTATTAATTCTCTCAAGAGTACCACACATCTTTAACCTCACTTCATACCTTGTGCTTGGCAACACTGCAGAGAGGTTTTTCTGATTGAAAGGCAAAGCACATTTCACAGAAAGAATATGGTTTGCAATATGACTTTATATTTCCAAAATATTCAAAGCTTAACAATAAGAGTTGAAAGTATGTAAATCAAAGAAAGGGTGTTTTGGTTTTGTGAAGTGGGAAAAACTGGCAAAAGGCACCAGGGAGGAACAATAGTGCTATTGCAAAGGCATGGCTTCTACCCCCAGTGATGTTTCTAGTAGCTGTAATGCCATCTCAGCAAAAGGGAGAGCAAAAACACTGAAATGCAACCCAGATTATTCGGGAGAGAATTATTCATGTAAGATTTTTGAAGTCACAGTTGAATGCATTTGATGAGAATATGTTTAGACATAAAGAAATCTTAAAAATACTTTATCTATTATATAGCTCTGCTTTTCCCTTTTAATTGCCTATATTTACAAAACCAAAAGAAGCAGTACTGCTTTTATAAACTTAAGACCTGAAGCTATGATGTGTGATGTACAAAACTGGCAAGTAATTCAAATATGGATCTATTACCCTGGTGCAAATCTGTCATCATTCCTTTTAAGTCCAGAGAATCACCAGGATTAGGAGCAGTACAAGTGTGATATTTGGCTGAATAACTTCAGCAAGAGAAGCTCTGTGAAGAAGCAGCAGCTGCCAGGGCAGACATTAAAGTGAACTTTTCCCAGTGCAGAGCAACAGCAAGACAAGGTACCAAAGTATTTGTTACCAGGTGCATGTTTTCAGCTTGATACCACATCAACAGAAACTGCTCCATGCACTTTGCTGACTAACAGTTCTCAAACTGCTGCAGAGGAACCCAGGGAGAACATGCAAAGTGCCATCACTGACTGGAAAGAGGTGAGCAATTGGCAGTCCCAGAGCAGCACTTGTAGGAGGAGCCCAGCAAGGGAGTGGTGCAGTATGACTTGGAATGCAGGGAGAGCATCACAGCACACCCACTCCTCTATCACCACATCTACTGGACTACACATTGCAGCTCTCCCGCCCTTTCTTGCACATGTCTGAATTGTAACATCTTACATAAATGTCTGCTACAGGGGCATTCGAAATTTGGCAAGAGAAGGTTGCAAAGAGAGGGAGGAAACACTGGCTCCTTAGTTAAGGTCAAAGCTTATATGTTTCTGTGGATACACCAGACACAGTTTCACAGTTCATCATGCATTCCAGAATGGGTTTAAAATATGCCACATATATTCCCAACAGATACAGCCTTTCAGAGTGAAACCAGAATACATTCAGTGCCATATAACCAAAGGGTTCCAACCCAAGTCCCTAATTCAGAAGCTGGAGTTCCTTAAGCAGGTGATTAAGCAGGCAGCTCCGAACTGGCATTTTGCAGTTGCAGTTCAATCATTCACAGAAGGTGCCCACAGTTTTTAACACAGTCACCTCCAGGGGAAGCACAAGTGATCTCACTCTAGCTCCACTGGTGGTACCTATACCTTTGTTATTTCTGTGTCCTTTTCCCAGAATTTTGAGAGCAGTTCTGTGGAACTATTTGATTTGTGCCTGGGTGAAATTTCTCCATTACTACAGTATATGTCTGTCAGCAGAAAGAAGATCAGATAACTGAACTTAGCCTTAACTTGCCTTTGTGCCAAGGAAAATGCATGATGACCTTAGCTAGCTCCAAAGGAAAAGATTCTTAGGTATATTAAAAAGTATATTCAGAGTGGAGGAAATAGAAGAATAAGTCCATTTCCTAATAGGAGAAAATTTAGATTTATGGGAAAAATGTAAGTTATTCTAAATCTACCTCAAAGATGCAACATATATCAAGTTTTGGTGGTTTGGAGTTTTGGTTGGTTGGTTTTTTAGTTTAAGGTCCATTTCACCATCTCTGCAAAGACAGTTTTTAATCCTACCATTTTCTGCCAACACAGAAATTCAGGCTTGTACACCACCTTTTCCCCAGGACATGAAATTCAAACATCTTCTACTAAACACGTTTGAAAGGTACACCGAAAAAAAAAAAAAAGTCATGCAAAGTGAAATTCAATTTAATCCTCAGATATGTTTTCTATTATAAAAGAACAGAAATTTATGCCACATATTTTAAATGCTTTATGGAACACACATTTGAATTATGGAATACAACATGAATTGAATATCACAAAGGATGCCTCAGCTGGGAAAAAAAAAAAGAAAGAAAGAAAGATAGCTATGTCCTTAGACAACGCTGGAGCCAGAATAGCCATAAACATTTTCTTTTTTCCCTAGGTTTAACAGCATTGTTTGCAACAAAGGACTTCAGAAGAGCAATCATTCAACATGAAAAAAAGAGGACATGTCTCCAACACAAACTGAGAAGCAGTTATCCTGTGACATGGGTGCTCACCTGCAGCAAAGTATTATTTCTTGGGATCCATGACAAAGGATAGGAAAAATTAACTTAAAATGGGAATAAGAATAAATTGTAAGAGCAACTGGATCCTAGTGTGGCAAGCATTAGAAAACTTCAGCTAACTTTGAGATTGCAAACTTCTGCGTCTACGAGAACAGTGGTTTGAACATGATCAGCACTGCCCAGTATTTCTATTTCTATACATACATGTTCAAATATAACAATGGAGAAAATCGAAATCAGTCTAAAACCACCTAGTCTTCATATGTTGGGCTAAGTAGAGATTGATAAATCACTCTCTCAGGCAGTGATGCAGAGTTAAAAGGACTTGGACAAAAATCTACAGAAAATAAAAATATCTGGACTTTTTGTCAGAAAAACCTTTAGTGCCCTTGGTTATGCAGTGAGAAATATAAGAAAAAGGTATAAATAGTAAAAACGCTTGATGTGTTTCCAAATAACATTTGAGTTGAAAGAGCAAGGGATTGACCTGCCAGAATAGCAATGGAGGTGAAGGAGCAAAAAGCCTAAAAGAAGCCTAATAACCTGGCCACAGCATGAAAGACAAAGCTCAAACTATCCCTGTACCTCTTACAAAAAGGTAGGACCCATAAGTCCATATCTGATAATGCTTATTGTACTGAGCAGCAGGTACCTTTTAACTGGAAAAGGATTTACAAATTGAAAAGAGACTGAGGTAAAGCAAGCTCTGGGAAGTCTAGAAAACACAAGAAGTTAAATATGGACATCCTTGGAACAATACACAACAGATACAGAGGCTAGAGGGGGTGCAGGTATTTAAAAGACCTCTGAGATTAAGAATTCTGAAAGGTTTTGGAGAATAATGAGAACTGAAATAAAAAGATGTAAGTGAGAAAAACAGGTCTGAACATCATGAAAAGCTCCTTGACACCAAGATTATTCTGAGAGATATTTGATGTTTACGACAGCAACCTTTTTTAGCTGAACCAAAGTGTGGAAATAATCTCCTAAGAGATTTTGAGATTCTCAACAGCACATGCATTTATATCAAGACAGAATAAAACAGTGCTCTATGCACAAGAGAAGCAATTCTGCACTGGCAAGGAGAGGATTAGAAGAACAGCAATGGGTACCATGATTGAAGTCATTAAAGACAATTTGCAATAAGGTATTGATAGTCAAACTATTATTTTATGAAGTACAAGCCTAGCCTTTCCTCATTTCAAGGACGTTATGTCTTTCAGAAAGTTTTATCATGAGTTTTGATCAAGAGACCAATAAAACAAAATTTAACAGAAGCAAACAAAACCACAAGCATATCTTACCAGCTGACATCAATGATAACCCCACTGCAATGTATTGTATTGAGTCCATTTTACAGCAAAAAAGTGGGTCCTTCCTCCACACAGTTGTCAAAACCTCAGCATTATAACATGTAAATAGATAGAAATAACTCTGTATTTCCTTGTATAGAGAAGTAAAATGCTTTAGCTTAAGAAACAAGAACACTTATTTCTGTTTCAAATTTGCATTTTTATTTTCTGATGGTACTTGCAGTCTTTTTCACTTGAAGTGCAGCAGACAATATAAACACTAACAGTATCACTCTGAAATTATGTACCTATTCCTACAGAGAAGTAAAGCAGAGAAACTTTTACACTTCTGTCAGATCTGGTTGTTGACAATTGAACAATTTAGTAGTTCTCAATACAGCAGCAGTTGCAAATTCTGGGAAAAGAAGGTTGCTAAGATTCTCTCTCACTCTGCGAGTGGAATTTTCCACTTTATATAAATACTATTTTTGTCAAAGCAATTTGTACAGAGTCATGCTACCACTGCACATGAAATGGAAAGTTCCACAGCTGTAATGAAACTGGGAGCTTTTGTTCATGGAACACTTTTATTTTCATATTAAGGACAAACATGCGTCATAGTCAGAAGCAGCATTGCTTATCTTCGCAGTAAGTACAAGATTTACAGTTTTATTCCCAAATATCAGTTGTATCTGATTTTAAATGCTAATTTTCCATAATGCATTCCTAGCAGAGTTCATGATAAAATACACTGAGCACAGCTGCTAGTTGCCATGTCCCTTACATCTACTGCAACAATTAGCTAGCATGAAAAAGCACTGTGAGCTGAATCAGCAAAAGCTGAAAGAGCTTTCATTTAGGGACACTAGGATTTGTGCAAGTCACAACAAAGCAAGGTATCTATCAAAGAATTTGTATTTACTCTTTCTAGAGTGATGGCAACTTTCAGTTATTATTACTACATATATCAAAGCATTTTGATTAAATTCTGATCACTGAATCATGGAAAGTAAGGCTAGACAATCTCAAGTCATCCAATCCATCTACATCAAATAAAACAAGAATTCTACCTTAAATCTACAATGTCAGTCAAACACCACATTATTTGAAAATCACTTTACTAAAAATAGCACTCAGAGCAAAAAGAAGTACAGGTAAGTGAAAAGCTGGCAGGAAAAGAGGAAAAAAAAAAAAAGAGGAGTGCTACTGGCGCCATGGAATTTGGTATATTTTCTATACACATGTGTATCTCAAAAAAACCTTGTATCATTTAACAGATCTATTGACGAGAAGCTACAGAAATCCCTAATACATGTCACAGTTTAAAGGAATGGTTGGGAAGACTATGTGATATCTGCAGAATAAATAGAAAATTATGACAAATGTCAAGGTCTTGCTCATAGTCTGGAACTTTAATTACTTAAAAGAAAATATGGGGGAAAATAATTAGCAGACTAATTGATGGAATCATAACAACTGCTTAGGCATTTCAAGGTTCATCCTTCAATAGCAACTAGACGTTGAAAGAATTGTTCTAATAGTGGTAAGAACAATATAGACATATGGACCCCCTTTCCCTGAAGGTTGGAGTCCCACTGCTCCATGTTTTGCTTGTGCTGGAAAAGCTATAGTTACAGAAGTATAAATATGTATTTGGCTTGCAAAAGATTTGTCACTGGTGATAAATCATAGCAAAAAAAAAAGAATCATATGCAACTTCCAGTTTTCAGAAGAGTTTATAAGGTTGGACTTAAGACAATAATAACTTTGCTTGTAGATTGAACAGCTTAGAGAATCAGTGAGATTTAACACATACAACATGTCAAAGGGGAAATGCCCCCCAAAAGATTCAAGCAAAGGGAAGGGGACCAGAATGGGATATAAAATTTCACTGATTGAGCTAGCAAATTTAATTTTGCAGAATCAAGCCTGAGTGGATACTGACTGCTCAGTTAGAGACCAGGCTGGAGTTTCCTGGTGGCCTTCAGTTCCTATGACAGACATACACTGGGCACCTTTACAAACATACCTGTGCTTCTCAGGAGAGCAAACAGGTGCAGAGAAACCTCTCCAGTACCTGCATTACAACCACTGTGCTAAAAGGAGCCTGTCAGTCTCAAGAGCTGCTGTTATCCTGTCTCATAAAAACAAAAAAAAAGAAAGTTCATTTCATTAAGTGACCTGGCAACTACAGACCTCCACTTCCAGTGACCCATATCAATTAACCTCATCAGGAACTTATTTTAAACTCGTTTATAGACTCATCAGGAATTTATTTCACTCTTAAATAGATTCCCACCATTCTCTCATCTTGTACTACTTTACAGATAGTTGGATGAGATAGTTCAAAATGAATGAGAAGGTTAAAAGTAAAAATTACCAAAATCATGACACTTGTGAATTTCTCTGCAATGACCCCCAGCTGACAGGAAGCACGAACAGTTTTCTTAGTTGCTGACATCACAGGGATGTGCTGAGAGCAGAACTGGCAGAATATGAAGGGTGCCTTACTGTTCCCCATCTCACTGGTATCTCTCCTCAGCGCCATGTGCCCACGGTTGTTGGCAGCTCTCACAGCAGAGCAGGAGACCTTGCCTTGAGGGTCCCCACCCCAGCCATAGTGGCCTGCTGTCCTGAGAGTCTGCTCCTGTAAAATATTCCACTTTTCATCATTGCAGCTTCGCACAAAGTTCAAGCCATGATCTGGAAGAGATCCCTTGTAGAGAGCTGCATCAGTGCTGACCACAAAGACAACTTCCTTAAGTGATCCACGTTTTGAAAGATACGTATTTGTATAAACTTAAAAAAAATATAGAAAAACAGATGCAAGACAAAGATTTCATTAATTCATTCAAACTGATTCTGAACTTTTCACAAGATCATCAGGGAGCTGTTAACACCAAGTAATAAACAGCTTGTAACAGTGCTCTCCTTTGAAATGTTCCAGTGTAAACCACAACAGTGGCTGCATTGCTCCCTTAAGCTGATCTGATCCCAAACTGTACAGCAGAAGAAGCATTGAGCAAAAAGAAAAAAACAAATGCTGTAAGATCTCACCTTAAGTTTTGTCACACAACACTTTGACATATGAAAGGTTGACAATGATGTAGGTTAGAATTTCAGTTTCATGAAGAGTGTTAAGAAAGTCTGAATAACTGGGAACTTCAAAAACTCCATTATTTTATTTGAATTAAATGCATTCTTTGGGTTTCTCTATACACTTTGGAAAGAAAAAGACTGCTCAGAAAGCTTTTATATCTGAGACAAAGAAATCAAATAAGGAAATCAAACTTTCAGCAAGAGATGAATGTGTTTCATAGTGCAAGCAGGCTAAATTATTAGAATACAAGAAAGTAAATAAAATACACTAATTTTATCTCCATTTAAGAAGGGGGCAAACAGGTGTAACTAGAGCCATAAGTAACCAAGGACCAGATCAGTATCTGTCCAGTTCTCTGAAGTCTGAAACAGACATCAGATGGTGTCCTGTGCTGTTGGCAGTGAATGAAGCTGTTCTGTTTGCCTGCATTAAAATGGGTTTTATTTGATGCTAGCAAGTAAGCTATGGAGAACAACTGGGAGCACTTTCCATCCTCCATCTTTCTCACAGAGGAGAAAAGCCTTTGGTAACAGACAGTTCAAACAATGGGGAACCCCGTGTTCAATAAATGTGGTGAGACTTTTATAAAATACTGAGCTCTAATGTGATACTTTACTGGAGAAAGTGCCACTCAAATTCAGCTAATTCAAGAATCCAAAAGGTGTCTTGGTACACACTGCACTGACAGCATGTGTACATACACATTAAGAGGCAGAATTCCCACAGTACATCCAGCACCAGCAGTTCATATAGATTTGTCAAATATCAGACAAATATTACTTAAAATAATAATTTTCATTAACACATCCATCACTACTTTTTCTTAAGAATGGATTTCCTTATTTAGCATGTCTCTATAAAAACTACTGTGATTGCTATTCTCCCTGCTTTAACATCAATCATCCTTTAAAAATTTTTTTTCTCTCATAGTTAGCTTCCAGCACTCTGACTTTCTCACAGCTTTTTCCCCATGAATTATTTTCTATTTTACATGTCAGCAAAACACCCAAATCCCTAGCACCGTGAGATTAAGATCAAAAACTAATAAGAATTCCACCCCAACCCCTTTTTATTATTTGTAAGAAAAGCACTGCCTTTTTTAACATACTTCCTTTTTCACATCAGCACTGAAGTTAGATGAGAACTTTAACTTTTATCCCCTTTAGAACTGACCCCACTTTTCTAAAGCAGGTCTCGTTCTCTGTTCCATCAAGAAACTGAGAAGAAAGCTCGACCTGCTCTCCAGGTGGCACGTATTGTACATACAAGGAGCTCTTCACTTTTCATGCAATTCGTTCCATTAGAGAAGGGAAACCACAGCTTTGAATTTTAAAGCAGGACCTCATGTATAATTTATAAAAACTGCTAATTGCATCAACCTTACTTTTTCTGGTGTATTTTCTGCTTCAAAATGTCCCATGGTATTGTACTTCAGCCATAGGGGCAGTATCAATTACTGGCTGTAAGTGACCCTGAGCTGGCATCCACTTTGTTGCTATCAACAATCACTTCAATGTTACAGATTTTTGGCTGACAACATCACCTACTGCTTTGTTGTTACGCCTTAAGTTGCCATAGAGACAAAGGAACAGCAGAACAGCAATTTTAACGCTTGAGAAATGCTTATTCTTTAGTAATAGGACGCTACTTGCCACTATGGAGTCTCAGGTTCTTATGGAAGTTATTTTCAATACTAAATTTTGAGTCAGCCTTGCCCCAAAAAAACAACCCAAAGACAAAAGAGCCTTGTGTTTCCTCCTGCCCAGTCTAGTTCTGCTGGTAATGAAGAGGCAGAGGAGACTGTCTCCCTGCTGTGGCACAAGAGATAAACACAGCAGAAGTTGACTCCAGTCCCATATCCTGAAAGATAAAAGTCACTACACAAAGACCCTTACCTTATTCTCTCTTCTTATATATATTTTTTCTCTTCTTATGTCTCAAAATGATAGGTAATAAAGAAGTTTCATGCTTCATCTTCCACACCAAGTAAAGTGCTTCACCACCTCATGCAAAGTACTGCTTCATCCATAGAAACACAATACAACCTAGGAAAAGATACCAGGGATCCTCTCCTCGAATTTTTTCCTCTAGCCATACAGATCTGCTTTCCCCCTAGAACAATCCTTCCTGCACAGACTATGTGCACAAGCTCAGACTAACAGCTGAATCCCACTGCTCTCTGCTCATAATCCATTAACTCATATTACAGCATAGCTTGCAACTGATGGGAATTGAGGGCACTCAGCCCTGGCATACTTGGCACCTTTCAGATTCCTTTCAGTCCTAGGTTTGGAAATCCTTCCATCTCCCCACAGCTCCTGCTCCTGAGTGGACAGAATGCATGGGATGAAAGTATTACCTTTTCCATCTTCAATCCTGTTGTTGAGGAATCAGAGAATTTCTAAGGATAATTATAAATAGCAGATTATCCCTGGTTTGGTACAAACAAAATGCAATAAATCAGAACCTTATCCTGCAAAGCCATCCCATAGACAAAGCAAGCAGCTGTCAGGGACAGCTGAAAGAATATTTTCCTATCCAAGAGCCTTCCCCTCACCCTCAACTTGACACTGCTGCCCTACTCCCAACACCTTAGCAGAAGCATGAACACAAAGCCTATTCCTAGGGGTTGCCTGATGCTCCTGCAGCAGCAGGAGCAGCTTTATGCCCTCAATTTCCTGCCCCATGAGCAGACCCTGACTAGTCTGTTCCCACGAGGTGCAGGATAATACAGTCAGGAGGAATATTCTAGCAAGACAACAAGTAATAGGGGATCATGCACAGGAAAAGGAGAAAAACAGACAAGTGATTTTTCCTCCTCCTCACCAGGCCTCCCTGCTGGAAGTCTCCTGCGTGCCCTTTCCCAGGCACTGAATTTTTTTGCCTCCCCTGCTTCAGCTCCCCCCAGCCCTGACATCCCACCTGAGGCTTCTTTCACCTCTACCAGAGCCTCTTGAGAACCCTCAGCTTTCAACAGCCTGGCCTCTGTGCCAAAATACATTTTGTTGACACTTCAGAAAGAACATTTCACACGGTCAATCATGAGCTTTCGATTACATCGGACAAAATCTGCTTTTACTAAGGAGCCTTGAATTGACTTTGGAGCTCACACAGTAGCAAAAATATTAAATGTTAATATATGAGAGGACAGGCAGGCTGTAACAGTGGAGGTCTGTTCCTCCAGCTTGGAAGGTTCCAGCTGAGTGAGAACATTCTAATGATAAACTGAAATTAAACACACAGATTGATTCTAGTTTTAAAAATTCTCTGATCCATAGAAAAGGTACTTAAAGTGGAAATTAAATCCTTAAAAAACAATAAATTTTGGTTCTTTTGAGGAAATGCTTTTCTATCACTTGAGGCAGAAGAGAATTCAGCATCTCAGACATCACTCATCAAGGGGTTACAGGACACGATGCAAACCACAATCAAAACAACAAACAGTAGGAGTGGGAAAATAAAAGCAACTGCATCAAAAAGAGGGCAAGACAATATTTTGAATAAGCTCCACTCTCAGTAGTTTCATTAGTCCAGCCTCAGCTTTGCCTCAGCAGGTCCTGCACCAGGCTTGTTCAATCACAGAGACTGCGCAGCTTAGGCAACTGACCTGGGCAGATGCCCAGCAAGACAAGAGCTCACCTCAAAAAGAGAAAGTGCTCTCCTTCCATGGAGGAGAGAGGCAGCAGCCCCCTGTGACAGGGACACCCGACAGCAGCACACAGTGCACCCGCTGGAAGAGCACCCATCAGGGGCAGCAGGAGGCTGAGACCTGGGCACCACCCCACCCACACTGCAGCAACTGCTGGAGTCTGAATCTGAGCCAACACACAGCTCCAGCTACAGACAGAGAAATGCCGTCTGGCACAGCAATTCTGACAGATTGCCAAGCCAAATTCCACACCTCTCTGAAAGGGAGACATGAAGGGAAAAGACAAATCTTGATTGCAATAATAATAAAAATAATCACAGAATTAACTAGGTTGGAAAAGACCTTTGAGATCAGCAGAGTCCAAGCTATGACCAAACACCACCTTGTCAACCAGACCATGGCACTGAGCACCACATGCAGTCTTTCCTTAAACACCTCCAGGGAAGGTGACTCCACCACCTCCCATGATGATGCAAATAATAATAAAAAACACAGTGGCATTTCTGATCCTTGTGCCCCTACAATAAAGCCTGAATGGAAGGGAAAGAAGTCCACACACCATCAAATTAGGTAAAACTCAAAGAGAAAAGGGAATAAGTTGAGTGGCAGCCTCAAACTCAGCCCCAGTGGTATTTTTATCCAATATGTTTGGAATTGCTCCCACCTTGGGAACAGTAAATCTTCCCTGAAACACAATGTAAGTAAATGTGTGATGGGAAAGGAAATAGAATGTTTCAACTTAAAGAGTTATATGGAAAGACTGTTTTATAGGGAAAAGACTTTTGGAAAAGAATTTTTAATTAAAGAATTCCAGATGGAACTTGAAAAGAAATAAAGCAAGAAACTGATAATGCCAAGGACAAGTTTCATTTGAAGATTAATATGTGAGGCTTATGAAAGGGTGTGTATTTAAAACTTGTAACTATTCACACAAAGTTATTGTGAAATACACTGCACTACCATCTGTGTGAAGCATAGCTTAATTCATTTAAGAAAACCTGAGAAAAAAACAGACACAACTTCTTCAGACTGAGTATGAAGCTTTCTTTCACATGACAACTAGATTTAGAAGAAAAAAAATTAATGCCTCTAATTAATTACAAACAGTTGACTTGCTGCAATAGCAGCTTGCCTAGTATTTCAGTTCCTATATTTCTATTTTAAATACCTTAAATAAAGAACAATATCTGGATAAACCAGGGGTGAAGGAGTAGGGCTTTCAGACTGCACAAGTGCAGAGGAAGAGCTACATTTAAGACAAACAGTAAACAGAGGTCAAATACATAAAATTTTAAAAAGTATCAAATCAAATTATGAAAACGATGCAGAAACTGGCAAACACACCCACAGGTCATCCATCAACTTCTAGCAATAAACACTAAAAGCAACGATTTAACTGCTGTCTTGCTGTGTTAGCTAAGGAGTTCCTTGCTGCACTAGTCTGAGAGAAGATTACTTCCTTGGTGTGAAGGCACAGATGTAGGAAACTTTCCCCCAGGAAGTCTGGCAGAGAGAAGCTGCAGTGCTGCTGGGAGCAAGGGGCCCTGGGCAGAGCGTGGAAAAGCTGCCGCAGCCACCACACAATGTTCTTGCAATAGTTCAGACTAAGAAACCTTGCTGCCTTTCTACAAAGTCCATCTTTCATCTTCTTGATCCTTTTGGTGTAACAATCATTCCAGATGCAATTAAATAAGAGTTTGTATATTTTCTCAGAGGTCAGTAGCAGATACATCATTATGTGTTTTCATGTTTCCTGAAGGAATTAATCCTTAGGGTATCATGGCTTTAAAATTCTGATGAAAGGCCTTAAAATTCCCCCTGGATTTGTATTCATAATTGACAGTATTACATAACTTTCAAGTACTGAATGACTCACAATTGGATACAAAATACCGACTTTGTAGAAACTTCGTTATGCTTCTTAATATTTCTTACACTTTCTTTGCTCTAAAGGTCTCGGATTTCAATCCCTGATGCTTGGATTTACAAGAAACAATTCCTCTCTTATAAGTAGAAGCATTTCCTTTGTTTAATTTTAAAAAGCAAAGACAGTGCTGAGATTCTCATTTTTGTTAGACTTGCATAACAACCTCTCAAAGTACTTCTCAGGCAGCTGTAACGGAAGGATTTTTCAAATCTTACTACTAGCCCTCCAACTAGGAGCAAAATAAATCCATAGGTTTACAGACTCAGCATGTTAAATGTACCTGGATGAATCTTTCCTATTCAGACCAAGTATCAGAAAGTTCTAATGTGTATTCTGTGGTTAGTTTTTCTGTAATCAACTCCCAGTTCACAAAAGCTGCTCACTCCTTTTAAATCAAAATGCTGCTCAGATCCTGGTAATGTATCTTTGAAACATTAAGACTAGTACTACCTCTTAAGTATCACACCACAGTGTAGTAAGTCTTTACGTTTACTTCAGTTGGAATCCTATAGAAAGAAAGAGGGTTATTCAGTTGTTTTTGTTTTCTTGTTTGTTTCACTATTATTAAGCTGTAATAGGATCCCATCCCTTTCATTATTTGATACTTTTTCTCAATGGCCAAACTCAAACAAAACAGGGACTCAAAAAAGTAAAATGATAGTGCTCTTAATGTCCCGAAAGCAGACTGCTGAAACAGTAAGTGATACCATTTACAGCTGCTGGAACTCAGCATTTGGCTAAAGGCCTTCTATGTAATGAAAGGCGTTTCAAAGCACCGCAGATGCACACAGAATGCCACTAAAAGTAGATCCAAGGGCACTGCACACAAAGGAACAGCAACACCCAAATGGCAGAATATTCAGTGTGACCTTTGTGATCCTGGCGACCAGGACACCACCACTGACTAACTCCACTGCAGGGAAAGCACTGCTCAAAAGGTACCTGTGAGATGACTTGACATAGGCAATTTTAATGAGGTTATTTACACTCTTAAATGCAACCAGAGAATGAAATTCCTACCTCTAATACCCAGATTAATTTAACAGGAAATTACTATCTGTACCCCTCACTGCACCACAAATGTTTGAGGCATAAATACTATAAGCAAAGAGTGTCCCTTAGTTTGATACACTGTGGTTATAATTAGGAATGACGAGATGGAAGAAATGAATGGTATTTCAAAAGCTTAATATTGGGAAAACCAATATCCAAAGCAATCTATTCAATAAAGCAAAAGGCAAGTGACCCATGGGAAAGGCAGGAAAACCAAATAGCTTAGGACTTTTAAAGGAAGATCAGAAAGTAATGAAATTAGTGAATGTAGGGTATTTTCACGTGTTTCAATATCAGTTTCACTTGTATTTCAATTGTATTTTAATATTAAAACTTATAAAATGTATTTTAAATGTGATAATTACCATAATTTTAAAATTTAAAAAGCACAGAGCCAGAGTAATTATGTAGTGTCTAACACCACTGATCTTGAAGTATATCCCTTACTATTGAGTATGCTCAGTGAAAAACTGAATAATTTTGTTCTACAGCTAGACTTCCACTTAATCAGAAATGTACATCACTCCCCACAGACTTCCTCTGCACTCAAGATGCAAAACTAAAATGAAAATACACCCCCTTCTAAGAATTTACTTATCTTTCATTTAAATTGGACAAAGACCAGACTTTGTGGATTGCTGATCCTATTTCTATTCTCACATATGCTCTTGTCCATTAGATTAATTCCACCAGCCTCAGAGGAATCACATGAGTAAAAAATAAACCCTGAGCAAGCCAGCCACGACACTTTGAGCTGCAGCATGAACCCTGTGAGAGTGTGACCTGCAGCACTTGAAGCAGCTGATAGGCAGTGGAGATGGTGATCAGCCTTTTGTTTTAAAGCATGTCAGAAATACAATATACCACTTCAGGGGCCAGCTCCTCATTCCACTGCAGCAAGCAGCAAAGCTTCCAATAAAGCCAGCATGACACTATAAAAATTTAAAGGTAAAGGACAACATTCACAGGGAACATTCTAAAACCTGGTCGATCATTCAGCTTTATAGCCCAGCATATAGCATGCACTATAAAAAGACTAGGAAAGAGAGATGGACACCTGACTCTCTCCCCTCCCAGTATTCCCAACATCTTTTACTGGCTGAACAGCTACTCTTTCATTGCCATCAAAATCACATAAGCATATAATTACTTTTTCACTTAAACCATAGGACTGAGTCTATCTTTATTCCTCAAACTTTTCAAAAGCTTTAACACTTTGAATTACTCTCTTTTTGTGTGCTTTCTTGTTCTGCTGTGCTACTACCTGCCATTTCACAAAGTCAGTGCCAAGTTTTCAAAGACCATTTCAGAAGTGCTTTTTTGACCTAACATTGACATTTCTGCCTCTTTCAGCTGTGCCACCACAACATGGTGACAGACTTTAATATATGGTATCTCAAGTCACTCAAGAACAGTTGTTAATATCAAAAAACTGCTTCATTTTTGCACTGGAAATAAAACAGATGAATCAACCTGAGAGCAGGCCTGGGAGTATTGCCAAACACTATGAAGAATTAGCCACCTTTTCAGAATTCTTCTGATTTGGCATCTACTTTTCAGTTAAACTAAACCCCCTGCAGCTGCCAAAAAAACACAACCCCAAAACAAAACAAACAAACCCAAACAAACACAAAGATATCTAAAAAAGCAATGTAGAATGTAGACAATGAAGAATGTAGACAAAATTGTGTCTTTTCACATCCCCTTTTTAAAGTAATCACTTGATGTTGCTTTATAAATATTTCCCAGTTTTTAAAGGAAAAGCTGATCTACGGCTGACTCACTAGCCTCTTGCTGTAACTGTTGCATTCTGCCCTTTAGTTTCATGAAGTCCTCCTAATACCTGTCAGCAAGAACTACTTTCTTAATAACACTGTAGGACTGTATTCCTAAGTAATCTTAAGCAACATAAAAGTAACTTATGTCTCCACAGTGTGCAATACTTATTATTCTATTTCTACATTTAGATATTTTATACAGGGATATATTATAATTCGGTTTATTTACAAGAATGAACACAGAGTACTTTAAATGGAACACAACTACAGAACTCTATGACAAGTTTAGTATTTTTGATGGACAGTGGTTTGTTTTATGGCTTCACTTTTCTCAGTCAATTAAAATAGGCTATTCTACAGGCTTAAGGACACCATTCCAAGCTGTTAAGCAACATGGTGGGTTTGTGTAATATGGTGGAAGGTATGACTGAATGGTTCACTGAACAAGAACAAGAAATACAGGTAACAAGGGCAAGATATAGGGAGGTAAACCTGGGCATTCTTTTGCACTGGGCAAATGCATTGACATTTAACAGTGCAGGTATTGTTGTGCGGTGACAAAGGGGAAGAGTTCAAAAAGCAATTTTCTTTCCTCCATTCTGAAAGCTCTGTCTTTCCTCAGGTTCCCCATATGAATCTGGAAAGAATAATCTGATTCTGTACTTATCAACTTTATTTTAGCACAAAGCACAGCATCAGCAAGGACACACATTTTAGTTACTGTGTATATACCTGCCAAAAACAGAGGAAAAAATTAAAAATCACTTCAGAAGTAGTATCTTAGCTACACATGAAAGTCTCTCTTTTTATACTAGTACTACACAAGCACAGCCATACTAGCAGGGTGCTAAAAAAGAAGGCAATACCAAATGAAGTTTTGCGTGGACATGAAGATCCAGGATGGCTAACAGGTGGGTTTTGAAAATAACATACAGGAAGTACTCTGTGTTAGTCATGGTGAGATGCTTCATCACTTGTGGATAACTGCACTTACCACTGTCATACCAGTCCCTACCTCTTCAAATGAAGGAATCTGCTTTATCAGGGAACACTGGACATTGGTGTGGATTTATGCCTGGAGGATGTATAGAAAAGTTCTTTGGGGAACACTGCCCTTTGAAATGAGGTACATTTCTCTTTGGTAATAACTGTTAATGAAATGACCTAATAAAACAGAGATTTCAACCACAAAGACTACAAAATCAAATTTGGTTTCATAGTATACATAGTATACATAGTATACATAGTATACATAGTAAACTGTCTGGTTTGTATTACCACAACAGACAACACATTTAACTAGGAGGTTTTCACATTACTTTTTACTGGAAGACCACATTTTTCAGTAACTTGTCAGCTATTAGCTGAAATTTTCCTTCCTAGTTTAAATTTTTGTTATTGTTTTAAATTTCAAGTCACTTCTGAGAACAGCTTCATAAGTAATTTGAGTACATATAAGCTTGAACAAATTAAAACTGATAGATATTGCCAAGTCAAGATTATCTGATGCCGTCCACTGCAATGGATTCTTAAAATTTTGAGGGAATTTCTCATGCTTTCACTGACTGTTGGTATATGAAAGAATTTGCTAAGCCTGTCCACCTAATCCTTTATTTATTGATGTACCTTCTGAAGCGTTGAAAAACATCTTTCCTTATGCTCACGTTTGCCCCAGAGAGATTTCCCAGAAACCCTGGCCAGCCTCTGAAAGGTGAGCGCTACTTGTAAAGCTCATGCCACACCCACCACCTTCACACACCTGGTCCTCTACAACCACTGCAGCAGTGAAAAAGATTGCCAGGGTAAGAGAGAAAAACGCCCACTCTCAAACCAAAAAAGTTTAGCTCGGCGCCAATTCCCCAGTTGCCTCTTCTCATTCCAATGGACAGGTTTTTTCCAGGGGTTTGAGGACAGGCAGGACTTTCTGTAGGTAGCATTCTCTGTAGGTAGCACATGTGACTAGCAATTGTTCCTACTCACTGAACTTAAGGAAAAACCACATTTTTCTGAGTTCTTGCAGGAAGCGTGTTGAAAACAAGATGCATAAAGAGTACATATTTAGCTTCCTTTTACAAGTTCCTTGATTCAGCAACTTTTTTCCAGAATTGAAAATTGCCAACTTTTATAGCAAAATAATAATATTAGGCCTGCAAATCAGAGAAGAATAAGAAATAAAAGTATATTGTCCCTTGTCCAAGATGTCTTGTCCCTTTCTGGTTTGCACTGAGGTCAGTGCCTTCTTGCTTCACTTTACCTGCCTGCCGACAGTGAGGACAAAATTCTCCCTGAAGGCACACAGGACAAACAAATAAACATGACAGCAAAGAATTAGAGAAATATATAAGTAAATAATGCATAAAGAAACTAATTTTTTCTGCAAAGCAAGCAGTAACAGGATCAGATTTTTAACTGATCTTCATTACAGTCTCACCAAAACACTACAGAAAGACCTGATCAAAATCCCAGAAATTAAAGCAGCAGAAAACTGTTCCAAATACAACATCATAAAAAACAATCCAGTGTTTTAATTGCACAACTCCAAACCATGGCCAACAAGGTTCTGCAGAATTCCAGCCAAACCCATCCCAACCGAACAGGTCTAACTAAAAGAAAGTGGTTGTTCAGATAGATCCTACCTTCTTTCACCAGTTAAACTAGCTTTTGTAGGAGAGAGTGCTGCTTGTCTCCGTGCTCTTTACTCTATTGATTATTGTGTAAATATTAGGCTTCCTGCTTGTGGAGAAACTACTGCAAAGTTTCTTTCAGGTCTGTTTGCACATTTTGAACTTGTGCATGTTTTAGAACAAGGAAGTTTATGTAATGTTCCTGAGAAGGTGCAGTGCATCATGGCTCATTTTAATTCAGGTATGAATACATGACACAGATGAATTCACAAAACACTCCTTTCATCTGAAATTTAAGTAGTAACCCTTTTTCCCCTGAAGGTTTAAGCAGCTTTAAGTGATGAAATGATTATATTTTCCTGTTTCTTTAAAGCAGTACTGGATTGAAACAGCTTTGGATGAATCTTTCCTGAAATTATTCAAATATGAATACACCATCAACCGTAAGGATATTTGAATAAGTCATTCCAAAAGATGTCAAATGTTCTCTGCAGTTATAGAATATGATTTTAAACTTTGCTCAAAGCATTTTAGCATTACAGCACATAAAAGTATCTTCTCCCCAAAGGCCAAATTTTCAAGTACTGAACAAACCCAAATTTTTGTTTGCAAAATCAAGAAATCTGTACATGTATCTGGGATATTCATCTCTCTAAATGCAAACTTTTTCATAATTTTATTTGCACACTGTTCATTACCAGTGCTGCATTGATGAAATTCTTGCTTACCTGTAAAGCTGGTTTCATCTTTCCTTTTTAAATTATTATCTTTAGGAGACATCATTGGGAAAGTGATGACAGATTACTTCTGTACTTATGGATTATCCTTCTTTACCCAGACACCTCCCCCAAGTTCAGAGTCCTGTTCAAACACCCCCTCCCTTTCCAGGACCCTTTCTGACCCCCACTGCTGCCTCTTGTCCCTGTGACTCTGCTCCTGTGCCTGCTTCCTCAAAAGCAGGGTCAGGATAGTCACTGCCACCACCATGGGTCACACCTTTTTCCCATCTGCCAGCATTTGTATTGCTCAGCTCTTGTCAAAATTCATATCGTATTTGGTGCACAAGTTTCCAAGTTTTATTGGGATTCCCTTCTCAACAGATTCTCTCTCTCAGTGTGAAAGAGCTGCACATTCTGCATAAAGCAGTTTTGAAGGGCTAAAACTGGGATTTCTTTGGTTAGTTGAGTTTGGTTGGTTTGGGGGTTTTTTGTTCATTGAGCTTTTATTTTGTTTTGTTTCTGTTGGGGGTTTTTTCACTTTCTGAATACACAGAATTTTCTCTTTTGCTTTCATCCCAGTCCATCTGTCCCCAAAGTCTTGACACCAATTTTTGGACTCTCACTTCTGGGCTTGCCTCCCGCTAGCCAAGGCTGCAGACAGACGATGAATTCCTGGCCAGCAGGAGCTGCCCTTGCCTATGCCTGGCCTCCCAGGAGACAGGAGCAGGACAAGATTTTTGGGCTGTCTGCACTGCCCAGCAGAATGGCCCATTCTCTGGGCTCTCAGATGAGCCATGCTGGGAAGCCAAAGATAAATGTGAATCCAGGCATTACTATGATAATGTCAGCACAGGGAAACAGTGTCTGGTGATGTTTAAGAAAGCATCTTGAGGCTGCATGGAAGATGTGGATCGCTCCAATTTCAGACAGAATTAACAAATTTCTAAATAGAGATGCCTGAAATCGAGTAAGTGAGTAACAGGAACAACCAAATCACCAGATTTCTCTCAGGCTTCTCTGTTAAACCTGCTACAACATTTATTTCTGTGCAGCACAGCAGATTACTATTGTGACTGTATCTGAACACACAAAATGACAGAGAAGCAAAGGTCCAGAAAAATCAGAAAGGAATCCCCTACAACAAAGAATCCAGCACCCAAGGTACAAAACTGTGATCACCAAAGAAAACAGAAACAATGTTACAGACACATATATGGAGAGAAGAAGGACAAGGCATAAATGCTTATGAAGTAGCTGGATTAACAGTCCTGAAGCACATACAAACATGCAACCTAATTTGCTGAAATCTCATCAATTCAACCACACTAAGCTAAATTCTGCACCAATCCTAAATTCTGCCTTATGAAAACACCTCTCCAGGCCGTTTTCTTGTCTTTAGAAAGTTAAATAAAGTGACAGTAACCAAAAATTATGGCCAATAATCACACATCAGTTTTAGGGGAAAAAAAGAGAGAATTATAAGGAGTAGTTTTAAAAGCATTGGCATCCTATGAAATGTAATTTACCTCATAGCAAGATGATTGTACTTACACAGAATAAAATGTAATTTAAACATTCAAATCCCAGAAGATGATCATTTTATTACTATTTATTTCAACAGCTGAAAAAACTACCAATGACATTCCTCCAGTCAAAGTTGCCTTGTACAAAAAAAAAAGTATTAAAAAAAAAAAAAGTGTTTTCTACAAGCTAATCATCTAACTATAAACAGGACTTTGAGGACAGAAGAAGAGAATTTATGGCTTTGACCTAACAAGGAATCCTAAGAGGAACTTTTTGACTGCATCATGCACATTTTAACACTATAGCTAAGCAATACTGTATAATCTGCAACACATTAAAAATTCATAAACTTAATAATTTCAAGTTTTTCTTTAAAATACACATGAAGGCATGCCCTATTTCAAATGCTACTACTATTTGTGCTTATTAAATTTATTATATAAATAGTATTAGTCAAGAGGTTTTAGCAGCATAATGATAAAAGAGAATTAAAGACATGCAGTAATCAAGGATTTTTTTCCATATTGAACCATCAGCAGGCTCACAAACAAGAAACATTTATTTTCATATTTAAGAACTACATTCTTCCAATGGACTTACTAACAAGAATTTTCATTTAGAGCCTTCCTTCAGAAAATGTCATGATTACCATCTAAACAGGTGAAAAAAAAAGTTCAAATGCTGATTTTGGCATTTGTATTTCTCTGACGCAGTTTACCCAAAGATAAAAAGTATCTAAAAAAATAGATCACAGTCACCCACAGTGCTAAGATTTCCAAATTTGACTACTCAGTTCCTAAACTGCAGCAAATGAGCACAGCTTTCACTAATGGATTGCTATTAAAAATAAATCAGCTAAACAGTGCCTGTATTTCTCCTTCCATACAGCTGGAGCAAGCATACAGCGTTCTATTATGCAGCTGCCTGAAAGACAGATTTCAACCTCCACATGGAATTACTTACCCAGCAGCATGTTTCTCCTCTACAGTTAGTTCAGCAGAATAGAAAGTTCTGCACAATAGATCTAGCAAAGGGAATGTCCTCACAAGCTCCTTTTTGAGTTGGTGCAAGCCTTGAGCAGGGTTTGAACTGGTGCTGCTGAGAAATATGTCTTGCCCCACAAAGCTGCTGGGACACTTTCCTTCACTCCCATTGGTGAATGATACCTCTTCAGGCTATAAACAAGTGATGCAGACAGGCAGCACCGGTGCCACCTTAATTTGAGGTAACAAAATTATTAAAAAAAGGAGAAAGTAGTCACTTCTCTAAAATGTTTAAAGTTAATATATTTTAATATATCTATCCTGCAGTTGGTTTTAAATTGGTTACCTATTTTTCACCAAGAGAAAAACTCCTTACAGAGCTAATACAGTGTATCAAGGAAAATCTAAATGGTAGGCAAGTTTTGCAAAAGTAAATGTCCCATCTTTCCATAATGCTCAATTTCATTAAAGCTAAATTTGTCTGCTTTGATACAAAAGACTCCATTTAAAGGAATACAAACAAGGAGCTGGTTTGGGACTTTTAATTTAGCTCAAAAGTCACCAAATTGGAAACGCAATAAAGACATTTAGAATGCTGCTGCTACCATGACAAGTACCTACTGTCCAGTAAAATCGACCACAGACTATTTGCACAAAATTAACCTTTGCTATGAAGAGGAAAAATACCCCTCTTCATATTATAGAGGCAGGAGGCACATAATCTCAAAGCTGGGACTCAAAACATAAACTTCAAACAAAGCAGAGCCTCTCCAACCTGCAGCCCCTCCCTTTGGGATGTGCTGTGTCAGTACACCTCAGCTGGGGTCTGCACAGAACTTCTGCCTCCTCAAAAGAATTTTTCCGAGCACATCCTGGTAAGGATATTTCATACAAAAAGTTTTATTACAAATAAAATTTTTAAAAAAAATTAAAATAAGAGAAGACATCCAAGATCATTAGGAACAGATTTTTACCTGATACAGTTTGCAGTTATGTTAGATAATTCCTCACAGAGAACTAAAGATTACAGAAGAAATCTTGTATAAAATCCTTCCACTGTAGTGCTTTGTTTTAATATATAAAGATTTACTTAATCTTCTCATTTGTTTTTTACAGAAGTGAAGGAATGAGAGGTAAAAGATGGCTTTGAAACGTAAACTTCTTGGAAGAAATTTCCATGCCTCTAGAAATACTACACGGAATTTCTGTGACAAGATTAAATTTGTACCCAGCCCTGAATAAAGTATATTGTTCCAGTGACAACACTCTTCTCCAGTATGTGACTGTTGGTTACTCAAAACAGCACATACGAAAATTTCACTCAATCTTATTTTATTCTACAACCTCCTACTCCTCCCTTCCACTAATGGGGGATTACTTTGATAATTACCTGCCAACATGCCTTGGCAGCAATTACATAATTTTGTTACATGTCCTGAAATATTTGGTACTCTTGTTAAAAGTCCCTTAAAAACAAACAAAAAAAAAGGTTATGGGCATTGCTAGCAGTGGAAAAAATGAATCAGCTTTGACATAAAAAGGCAAATAAAAATCAAACCAAATTAAAAATAAACCTCTCTGATTTTAAAGCAAATCTTGGAAGATGTGACTCATTCTCATTGCACACTTAGGATTGGCAAGACCAAACTTCTGTGAAACTTTATGTGGGTTTTATATAGACTCTGATGACTTCACAAGATGACCAGTATCCTCAATAAATACTCTGTTCTCTCATGCTGATAATAGTATTAATAATTGCATTTTCTGCAATGACTGAAGGACTTTTTTTTTAATTTCACTGTTAAGTGCAGAGGTGTCTTACACGTTCTATAAACATGTAGTAGGTTTATGCATTACAGCAAGACAAAACAGCAGGGACTGTAACTCCCCCAAACTGGTAGGCATAGTTCCTTCACTCCCTCCACTTGCTCAATGACTGCAGTGTCTCTTTTTTTGGCAGTGTTTGATAGTTTCTTGCTAAAACCATTACAATCCACTAGTTTTAACCATTTATCTAGTCTAATGTGCTGTAGCTCCTTTCTATTTCTCTTTTAACATATAACATATGACATTTAACACCCTGTCTCACAGCAGACCAGAGCGTGGTTTCAGAGGAAGGTCTTGGGACACACTGATCTCAGATTTAATGTGCCAGCCTGCCCTCTAGCTCACATCTGAAATGGGATCTCCAAGCACCAACAGTCACAGTTTTAACTATAGCTCTCTCTTCCCCTCCCTTTAAAACAGCACTGACTCCCATCGACTCAACTGCCAGCCACTGTCCCAAGATTTTGGAGATGCCCTGACTCTTTTCTTCTGAGAAGGCCTCTTGAGAGATCCAGAACAGCACGGGATGCCTCTCCACACTACCAGCATGATGGACTCTGGGTATAGAGGGCATGCAGTGCACTTGTGCAAGCACATCAGAGGTGCTGTGGGTGAGAGGGAAAGCAGAACTGCAGCAATTCCTTCTGGAACAACAACAGTCTGAGGAGGTCGTGCAGCTACTGCATTATAGATGAAGAAGTCACAAGGGTGAGGATAGGTAGCTGGACGAGAAAGAGGAGAAAGTGGAATACAAAAGAGAAAGGTGTGGGGGGAAGGCTTAAAGACAGTATAATATGTGCAAGAAGAAGGCAATGAAAGGGCAAATGTTATAGCAGAAGGAGAAATGAAAAGAAAGCAACAACATTGAGATGAAAGTAAAACAAGCAAAGAACAATGGTAAATTTAATATAAAAATGAACGCATTTTTCTTCCAAGAAGCTATGAGGTGCTGACCTTCCAGAACACAGAGGTACACTGTTCACTGCAAGTGTCACACCTACACCACACATCTAAGTGAGGGGAAGGGAGAGAGCACAAAACTATGCACACTAGAACCTCAGAGCTACAAGAAAGGAAAGGCCTCTTGAAGAGGTTATCTGAGGGCAAATGTGCTCAGGTGTCATTCACAAGCAGCTCCTGTCTGGTCAAAGAAAGAAAAGCTGACACACAGCTCAACTGCCAAGATGCTCAGGTGTTGGCTTTTTTGTTTTTTTAAACCAAAGCTGATACTTTAAATTCTTCCCCTGTGCCTTTTCTCTTATATGTGGAAGCTGGAGAAGTGACATTTTGAGCACTTTTAGTAGGTTACTTATTATCTCTAGCTAACAGGTTTTAATAGGAGAAGTCACCCAGAATCCATCAACAACTACACAAAAAATGGTTTCACTTAGATTCTATGTCCATGCTCTCCCTCCACACTGCTTTGATACAGGCAACTCTCCCTAGGAGACTGGAATATGCCATGCTTGTATTTTGGCTGATTAGAAATTTGGAGAATTGTACTGTCAGGATGTGACTGAAGAGAAATGGACAGTTTATGCAGATGTGATACATTTTCAGATTAAGCACTGAGAAAAAGAATATTTCCAAAAAGTCCAAAATTTAGCAGTTTGGACTTCTGTAGAGATTAGTGCCAAACAGCAATAACAGCATCCTACTGTCAAGTTCAAAAAAGGCTTCCTTCAGTAGCCACGCTTGGATCCTTTAGGTCTTCTTCTTTGCTTTTCATGCACAAGCAACCTTTCAGGCTTCTTGTTCCTGTTCTCAAGGTTTTCTCGTCAGTGCACCATATACTATTCACACACAGAATTATTACAACACATTTTCACAAAAGGGCAGATTAGAAAAAGAATGGGCTATGTCTGGTAATAACATAAAAGTAAAGAAAAAGACAAAACTTAGTAGCTAAGGTTTGACCTTATTGTTACTGTACTACCCATATTGTTCATCAAATATTTTCACGTATGTTTTCAGCAGAAAAATGCTACTGTTATGATCTCAGATAAAATTAATATCATGAATATTTCAATGAATTTGTAATGATATGTGGAATATCAGGCTAATGAACTAGAAGCACCCTCCAGAGACATTAACTTAAACCAGTGATTGTATGTAAAAGAAATGACCTTTCAAAAAAAACAACTACCCTCCCTACCTCTTGTAACAAGGGATCAGTAATCCAAATTTTATGAGGCATAGGTAGTACCAAATCACCCATAATTTGCTTCTAAAATTCAAAGCAGGACTCAAAGCCAAGGTGAGGTACCTTTGTCAGGAGAATACCAGTGCACTGTCAAACATGCTGGGATATCCACCTCGCACACCTGAGTGGCATTTTAATACACTGCACTTAATACAATCCCTAACAATCATCCCAGTTTGAAGGAGGAAAACTGAATTTAGAAGTGAGGTAGAACAACCTGATCCTACTGTACAGGCACACAGAACAGATGTGGTCAAGCATATGTCCAGGGAGTAACAGTTAAATTTTGTAGTAGATAAATTTCACAAGACATTACAAACTCCCAGGGCTTTCCAGAAACAGAACAGAAAAGAACTGAATCGAAGCACTTCAGTTATTCTCTGAGTCTTTTCCCCTCATCACGTTAATTACAGTGAATTGTGGTACATACAGACACAGGTTCAAAGCAGAGGCAAGCAACTGTATTCTCCTGAACTCTTAAACCTTAACCCCCATAAAGACATCCACACATCCAGTTATATATGTATTACAGCTCTTCCTTTCCCTGTCATCCAGCCCTCACTAAGTTTGGCTCCAGGAGAAATCAGAAAAGCAATATTTAACTCTGCCCCAGATTATGCATAAGGCAGATGTCTCATGGCAAGCATATTCTTGAAATACATATGAAGGGACTATTAAAAACTACCAGCTCATGCTGGTATCTTGCACTTTTACTTACATGAAGCAAATTCTGTTTCAATATCTACTTCACACAGATGCAAACTTAAACACATATATTCACCTGTGCCTATACACCCATTGAACTTAGCACTCTGTTGCACGCTAGATGAAATAATAAAACAGTATTCCTGTTCCAGTTTATGATATTCAGAAAAAGATAATGACCTACAGTGTATCCTCAAGGATGACATTTTAACTTCAACAACTCCTCCCAGGACACTGGTGAGATGACAAATATATTCCCCCTTTTATGGAGCACAGAAATATTTCCATACTTAGCAAGCAGATATGACATTGTTTCAGATATGCACCTTTGTCATGATAAGGAATGGGGCAATCATAAGAACTTAATGTCAGTTTAATTCTCCCCCTGAACAGAAATATTCACAGACAAATTCTTAAATTTTTTCCAGCCTCAAGGGCTGCAACAGGTTCTACAGGTATGTGGCTAAGTCCTAACAAATATCAAAGACATGACACTCCAGTTGTAAATGCACTGTACAATCTATTTTTGTTCAAGCCATTAATCACCTTTGCCCCACCTCACTTGCTACTTTGATCTAAGAATTTGTCATTATAATGTCTAGATGACAGCAAATGTTTTAGGATTCATCCGAGTAAGTAATTTTCACCAACATGAAAAAGCAAATTCAACACAGCCTTCTGAGACATTTAGTTTGAAAATACATTCAAATCCTTTGAATGACTAAGAGCCTGAAGAATTATTAAAAAAAACACAAAACAAATAAAGAAACAAACAAAAAACCCCAAACCCCCAACAAAACAAGCATACTTTTTTTTTTTTTTTTTGCAAGGACTAATATCCAAAAAGTTTGAACATAGGCAAAAAGCATCAAGATAATTTTACTGAGAAAAACAAGGTATAAGAAATAAGCAATCCATCCAGGTATATTATAACATGAGCTGACAGCTCAAACTGACTCCAAATTACTTTCTGAGTTTTTTTGTTATGAGAAGAGTAGCCTCCTGATGCAAGAAGAAACAGAAAAAGAAACTAAACCATATCAAAATCATCATTCATGACTCACAGGCTCACTAATTAAGGGATCTTATTGGATTACTTATCCAAGATATCAATATCTCTTTCTGTTCAGATTTTAACTTACCACCCCCCTCCTGAATGGATGCTCTTGTTTCTTGGCAAAATGCAACAGGACGTTTCTACAGATGAAGTCACTTCTGATAAAATGCAGGGCTAGAAGCCTGTACAGCCTGGTTCTAAGCCAGGTGTTTCAACTGGGTGCAGGTATGGCACACTATGATTCTCTGACCATTTGTGTTCATGCAGAGGCAGAAAACAGAGGCTGAGCAAAGTCTCCTGCCTTCAGGAGCTGAGCTGCTTAAATGGCACAATCCAAGAAACTTGATTTCTACCCATCCTCTGTAAATGTGAAGTGAGATGTCTGTTCTTCTGTGGACTGTGTACTGGCTCCAATATTCTCCCACGCAGCCTCTTCAAGCTGGGGAGGAATTGCACATTTCCCAAACTCCTTACCCTTCAATCCTTCCTCTGTTTGTCACTTTCTCTCAGTTTTCCTTATCTTGGTCCTTCCATCTCTCCTTTCTCTACTTAAATTCAACTCCACTGTGCATAACTATGATCATACTGTCCTCTCTTCCTTTGTTTTATCTTCTTGAATACCAAATCCTTTTCCTTTGTGGTGCGCTTGAGTTAGAAGCTGGGGTTTTTTTCATTTGGTGGGTTTTTTTTCCTTTTTCCCCCTCCCCCCAGGTTTGCACAATACCTCATCCTGGAGTCTGGGTTTCAGAGTATCTGCAAAACATCAGATCAATGGCACCCACTTCAAAGCCAGCTGGAAAGAAAATACACTCTTGCATCAGCACAACTACGTTGCAGCCCACAGGAAGGAAGAAAGCTGATGGAATGGAACCACCCAACAAAAAGGAATCCATGTCAGGGTTATTTTGGACACAGAAGATGCATGTGAGAGAATGACCACGGGCTCTGCTCTGCACTTGGGAGGATTCTTTCTGTGGTCAGACAGCTGGATTCCACTGTAGTAGGACACAGTCTGCTATAGTAAATTTTTTTTAAACAGATGGATGTTGTTACTCAACATAGAGACCAGTCTCTCAGAGCATGGTGACAAGTAGTAGCTCATTTTTATTTCAGCCTTAGGTGTGAAAGTCATTTAAACTGCGTAACTGACACCAGACAGAAGGGTTAATTTTTTTTGGCAGCCAGCCTTCTTATTCTACAAAGTCATTGAATTGTGTAGAGGGGCTTTGCAGAGATGGCATGTCTTCAGACACATCAGAATTAGAAGTAGATTTACACCTGTTAAAATCCATCTCCAAAGGTTTGCAGGTTCACAGAGGCACAGACTCGTTCAAATATTCCTGAGACTCCATAAATATATATATCTACTATAAACATAAGCATATGCTCCCAAAGCTGTGTATGAACAAGCGTGAGATATACAGAAGCTTGGCTGAAAATTTCCAGGCATTGGATAGAAGAAAAACAACCCACCCCAACTCCAGGAACAGCACTGCAGCAGTGGCTTCACTGTCAAACTTCCACCTATACCATTTCGATGGAAAATTCCATCAGTTTGCTCTGCAGCTTCCAAAGCTAACAGTTCTAAAAACATCACAGGAATTGTGTAGGTTATGTTACTACAGACGAAAAAAATCACAGCAATGTCTCAGAATCCTGAAACATTAACTCTAAATCCTGTTAAATTTTTTTAAGCATTCCGTATATGTGACATATTTTTATGCATTGTATATGTGACATCCTCCCTTTCTCAATCTGGATAAAATACTGATCTTGAAATGTTAACCTCTAAGGCTCTCCTTTGATACCTTAGCTGCTTTTAACACATGCATTTGGGTACGTATTTCCTTCAGGGAGTCTGAGACTTACCTGTTTTATCCCTTTGGGACAACATGCTCGCATAGAACATCCTTTCTTTAAGGGGGTACTCAGCTAATCCAAGTTCTCCAGAGACTTTTGAAGCACTGATAACATTAAGTAAGGTCATTCCAGGTACCTGTTATGAATTTCCAAGCAACCTAATTTAATTAATCATAGACTGAAGTAATTTGGATCTGCTCAGTCAGATTGGCATGTATTTTCTCTGGTTTTCTTGAAACAAGATTGTTTGGACTTCAACAGATTCACAGCACTGCAGTCTGCCACCTTTTTGGCAAAGTACCAACATACTGCAATGCATGACAGGATGCAGATTTATTCCCATAAAAACATAACTGAGCTTTTAATTTTCATACAGGAAACATATAAGCATCACAACATTATTTTTAACACGACAGACATTCATATGCATTTTTTAATTTAAAAATCTTATTCAAATTATTTCAATGTTATTATTAACTAAATAAAAATATCTAAGTGTAAAGCCATTTAACTAAGCTTTCCCTAATATGATGATTATTCCTTAGGGCTATTTCACTATTATCTGTCATTCAACCCAGTTTCCCAAAGCACTGATCCTCTGAAATTGCACAGAAGCCAAAAGAAACTGCAGATACTGTGTCCTTGGGAAAATAGGCCAGCTGTCTTTCTGCAATTCTTCAGCTTCACCTCAGTTTAAGTCTGAGGAATCCTTAAAAGAAATCACAACCCAAGCTCTCTTTGATTGAATGGTACAGAACCACAGTTGCAATCATACCTGCTTACACAGTACTAATTTAGGCTGCCCTGACAGGCTGCTTTGCCCAAAAACTACAGGCAAGACCTGCTAGAGTGAGTGAGGCTTACAGGTGCCCTGCTTGCAAGTGGTACTGTGAGACAGCTTTTATTGAGTGAGACAGTTTGTGGGGAAGATTTGTGCTTTGGTACACAATAAAACACGAGGATCAAACACCCAGGACCAGATGGACTAAAAAGAGCTGAATGAGTTGGATTCTGCAGTATAGCCAGCATGTCCTTTAGCCACAGAACATTTTGGTACCTAGCAGCACTTAAATTTAATGGAAAATAGAGACACTTGATTTGTCTTTTAAACATATAAAAGTTTTTTGGACTCTCTCCTTGAAAAAGTCATCTGTATAAATGAACATTTCATCTAAAGTTTTGTCATCACCTCTCTCTGCCGATGTATGAAATTATTCCCATGAGTCCTTCACTTTGCGTATTTGTGTCTGGCCTGTTTGGCTCAGTAAAAAAAGTGGTGGACATCACTCAATATTTTCCACTTTAATAAAATCGTAATAGTTGTGTTCTCATATAGAAAGCGGAAAGTTCAGAAAAGCATTAAATTGAGCAGAGGGCCACTTTCTGTAAAGGAGTCAGTCTTTGAAGTCTGCTCATTCTGACAGCTGTAGAATCATACCAGACACCTGATAAATTATATCATAATGACTACCAATATATTTAAAATTACAGCAAGATCACTTCTATGTCTCCTTTAGAAATGAATGATATAATAAATCAATTATATAAATAAAGTATTGTCTGGATAGATTATCTGGGTAGCTTGGGTTTCCTATCTGCTCTACAATACTGCTGGTTAAAACAAGGACCTTAACAAGTGCCTTCACTTCGGGAAGGGGCAGTGCGAGAAACAACCTCACCTGCTTTCAATGTACCTGCAATTCTTTAATCAGGATATTATTTTATTGTTTCTGTATGTTACATTTATTTCTCGGTCTTCATGCCCATTGGTCTTATGAGCATGTAAGGTATCTTCTTTCATTTCATTGATTTCAGAGGAAAATTTAGTGAGTACACAGTGGTTAAGCAGACTTAGTCAAAGATTAACAAAAAGGGTTGATCTTAGAATAACTTAACCTTAGGTTTTCTCTTCTCAATTTCATATTTTTTAGATATAAAATAACATCTGTACGATTTTTGTTTAAAATATTTGCTCCCGAGACAGAAACTTGAGTGAAACTGACTGGATTTCTACAAAAAACACCACATGTGCAGGTAAACGAGTGTTTAATTTGGCATCTCAAATCATTAAATATATGTTGTGTATGAGAAATAACAGCTTTAGAAAGAAGTATAGGTTTCATATAAAAGATAACTCACAGAAAGGAAGTGCCTGTATAATTAACTCAATGTCAAATCCTACAAGCCAAGAGCTTACATCCTTCAAAACCAGTGTGAAGAACACAGACCACCAAAGCATATTCTGTCTTTAGTAGGTTAACCTGCACTGGGCAGCTGTTCTCAAACACATCATGAGGAAGATGTGAATACCTTCTGAACCTAGAAAAGGACCCTTACAGAAAATTTCTGCTGTCTTTGGAAATAAATTGAACCTTCAGCCACACAATTCTCTCCCATAATTGTAAATAAACACCAAAGTCTGGCAGCAACAGAAGTGTGAAATATTAGTAATTTCACATTAAGAAATCAGCCAAGAGGTAACTCAGTATTTTGTTCTTGGCCATCTCAGAATAGTCAGTCATGTAAGCGCTCTTCTGTGCACCCCTCCCAAACAGTTCCCGTTAATTTGTTTCAGTCAGCATTGCTGGCTCCTGACAAGAGAAAAACTGACTAATGGGACAAGTGTTCCTCACCAGAGCCAGATTTGGATCTAGAGTGAAACTTGAGATGCAAAGTGGAGCCAGAGCAGCTTTGTCACAATCCTTCATATAACCTTCTATTTTCATACATGAAACAGAGTGACATGAAGACCAGCACCAAAATACATCATCTTGCAACCTCACATCTAGTTGTTGAGGAAAACAGATATCTTCACTTTTCCTTACAGAGAAATGACATCATCCATCAATAACAACTCACATATACAGAACAGCATAAAACAGTAACCACGTCTGACATCACTGGCTGTGAATCCAAACACTGAGAGATTGCAAAACACCTTAAGCAATTCTGGTCATTTCAATCACTTTGAAATCTCAGTGTGAAAAAAAATATTAAACCTTAATTAAGATTAAATATTAATTTAAAAATCTTAATTAAGATTAATCTTTAATCCTCAATCCACAGGGGTTCTAGAGATAGAGATGATCATCCCAATCTCCTCAGTGCTTGTCAGGCTGTACCCACAGCACTGTGTACAGTTCTAGTCCCTACAAACCAAGAAAGACGTGGACAAAGTGGAGAGGCCCAAAGAAGGCCCTTAATGGCCCTTGATGGATGATAACAAAAGACATTAAAAAAAAAAAAAAAAAATCAATGTTGTGAAAAAAATGTGTCACAAGAATGTTCAGTATACATAACACAGTAATATCAGAGAATTTAGCTCTTGTTCACCGATTTTCAAAATAGCCATTGAAATTATGATTTCCAAAATTCTGCTGGTGCAGTGTTTATGGCTTCAGCAAGTTCCAGATCACAGACACTATACACAGCACAGTCCATCAAATATCAACAGTTTTATCTAGTAATAGACAGATCTATATATACAATTCTAGAGCATAAAAATAACATTAAGAAGTATCATTAAATCTACACTCACAAAGTCAATCTACAAAGAAAACTGGCCATCTATACTGCTAACAGCCACTTGCCAAAATCCCTGCAGACTATGTGAAATGAGTTCATTCTTTGTAGAGAATTCTGAGAGATGGAAAAGCCATTGTTCATATTACTAAATGATCACAACTCAAAATACTATGACATAAAATATTCAAGATATAAAAATTCCAAGAGTGATTCAGTTAAGAGGCTTTTTAAAGACCTGCATCCTTCTATGTATTCTCTGAAGCTGCAGTGTGAAAGTGACATAGGAAATCTGCTTCTATATTCAAATAAAATTATTATATAAACATCAGGGTTTGGAAAGGTGAATATGAAACAATAATTTCATGTCTTCAGATGCTGAAACATGAGGGGAATCAAAAAAAGACCCCACTATAATTTGTCAGGTTCTCTCATATAATATTGACAAAAAAGTGCTTTTGTATTATTACTAGCAGTGACAGCACTTTACATTGGCTGTTCTGTGCGACTCTTCCTTGGAAAAAGCACTTTTTGTAGCAGAACAGACAGTAATAGTCATTTGGGAATGGCCTTATAACCATTTTATATCGACTTGTGGCTTATTATGAGATATATTCCTTAGTTTTCCAAACAGAAGTTCAAAACACAAATCCTTTTTTCGTCTTGTACCTCCCATTTTTGTGTTGTCTATCCAGAAGAAATTTAGCTCACCAGAATAAACTAACACTGATTTTCAGTACATTACATTACTCTGACACATATTCTTTCATCTTCCCTGCCTTATTTCATGTGAACTTTATTACTTCAGTATCAGTTACTGTTTTACTTAAATATCTCCTCTCTGCTACATGTTAACATAAAGCAACACCACATAATTTCCTGTCTCTTACATCCCAAGATAAAAAGACAGACCATAATAAATTCTCAGCCAACTCTCCAAGAGGTTTACAGATGGTTTAAACCCTTTACTGTGCAGTTGAGAGCTAGCAGCACCAGCACTTAAATGAGGAAAAAAAAGGCATTGAAAAAAATTAGTGCTAAATGATACAGGCTCAGGAAATGAGAGACCGGCTCATTAATACAAGAATCTACCTTAAAACGTAGACATAGCTTCCTGCTCAGACAACTTCAAATAATGAATGAAGTGGATGTTGCTAAGATTATTTCAAAGATGTCTTCTCAGTAACATATAAGAGGTCAAGTGTTTGCTTGTCAATATTGCTAAAATAGAGCTTTAAGACTAGTCACAATAGATGGAATTTTTATATAGAAGCCTCTACATATTATCATTAATATTACTTGATCTGAAACAAAAAAATCCCTGTAAAAACGCAAGCCCCATTTCCCCTTTATACCTTCTGTAAGGTTGTTGTGTTATTTTTATTTTTGTTCCTTGCCTGTGCAAAGCAGAGGTCATGCTTAAGCATGCTTAACCACCTTGCTGGAGAGAATACTAACGTGCAAGTTCCCAAGAGCAGATCTCTTTACATAATTTAAATCCATATCTAATAAAGCACAATGCTCAAACCTCATTTTACTTTTTATATATATTTTATATAATTACACATTATTATATAGTTTGCGGGGGGGGGTGGTGTTCTCAACTTTTTAGTCATGAATGAAACACTTTACACTTTAGGAAAATTTCCCCTCATCTTGATTGACTGGAAGACCTTTCCATAAGGAAAGAAAAAAAAAAGATTATAGCTCTGGTCCTCATTGTTAAGTTGGAGTTTGGGAATCAGAGCTGCCTTTGCTTAACAGAGTAGCTGCAGAATGAAAATCCTGCTCATCTAACACCAAAACTTTCAAAGAGGTAAGGGTAAAATATTTAAGAAAGTCTTCCCATAATAGCCACTGGCAAAAAAATCTTAATCATGCTGAAACTGTAAGATCTATTTTGTCTTTTTTCTATCATGAATCTTCATTCTGAAACAGATAGAGTTGTTTGAAAAATTCCAATTACATTATCCCTTAGCGCCTCTTGATCTTATGCAGACTGTTCTCATAGTTAACATTTACAAGAGTGCAACAGCCTCTTCATCTATAAAACAACATCCAAGTTTCAACAACATTATGTATGAAGGTGAAGTTCACCATGCCATGTGGGAACTGAACATCAGGATGTACCTAAGCAGTAGCTACATGAAATACTGCATACTTGCTTTTATGTCTGGATTTACAGAAGCTGTGGCAATTGTAAAATCAGTTAATGATCTGGCACAAAAGGTCATGCCCTCAGATGATTCTGCAGCCCTGCTATCCCAAAAGAATAGCTTCCTCACTAGGTACATGTATCCACAGATAGGCAGAGATGTATTCTGCCTTACAAGCCATACCATGAGTGCCACAGGGAGAAACAACCTGGTTTCTACATCAGTAAGACCAGTCTCCTTTTTTCCCCATCCTCATTAAACTGCAGCTTCTTTGAGAATGTCTATCAGGCAAATGTAAGGATGCCTATTGTAATTCCAAATTACTTCCAAGTCATCAGATTTGAGAAATAAATAATTTAATGCAGATTAACTACATTTCAGTATTCTGCAGACCACAGAATTACAATGTTTTCATTGATTCTATGCCCATGCAAATTAAAATACATATTGAAGATTTAGAGAATGAACAAAATCATTGTTAAGAATTTCTTTTTCAACTCTACACTACTTTCCTTTCTACTTGACTAGAGACAAACAGGACTGTTCTGAAAACTCATCAATTGAGTTTAGAAACCATTAACTCAACCTACAAGGTCATCATGATAAGAATAAAATCAATACAATTGTCCTTCAGAGCTCTTTTCAGATATGGCTACTAAGTCTCCACAGCACAGTCGCACATACTGGCTCATTTTTAGTCAAATATTTACCCTGGTTGCAGTGCAACTTGTGGTTTGCTTTGCAAGCTCTCAGTGCTCTTTTTGACTGTAGCACCACTTCTTGCATCTGGTGGGGCCACACTGCTGTAAGGCCGTGCTCAGTATACATAACAGCCCAATCAAGCCTGGGTAATGCACAGCTTGCTGAAGAGAATGGGAAAATAATGCTCCAATAATGGAAGACAGCATCTGGGTATTGTAATTATGACCAACCACTATAAGCCAGAATGAAAAGCTACATTAGGGTTGATGTTAATTCATTAAACAGAAGTGCAGAAATTAACTCTGCTGGCCTGCAGCCAGCGCTGACCCCCCTTGAGCAGCCCTATTGCACAGCCTGAAGGAAGGGCTGCACTCTGAACACACCAACATTTGCTGTGTGAACTAGTGGTGGCAGAGCTCTCATCAGATGATGACAAACCCTAGCAGAGCTCATGTTTAGATGCTGAACTTTTAATGCTCTTTGCAGAGCAGCCTCTCCACCCCCTTGTCAATCCTTCCAGCACTAAAAGTGAGCACCAGCTGATTCGTTCCTCACAGGCAGAGCACACCTTATGCCACCCCTGACATGGGGAATTTCTGTCTAATGGTCATCCCATTTACCATCATAAACCTTTTAACGGATTATTTTAAAGAAACTCTCACCTCCCAGTAGCTAGGTGGATGGTTTGTGAGGGGATTCATATTTAATCTATTAGAACTGCACAGTTTTTGAAAAAGCAACAGTGCTGTGTATCTAGGCTATATAAACATCAGGTATTTTCTACATAATCTTTTTTATTTTCACTTACATCCATGTTCCTTGCCTATGCCTGTGATCCTGTACTTCCTGAGCCTGGTTTCACAGCGTGCTGTAAACCAGAACTGTCTTGTATCCTCTACTGCAACACAACTCTGCCAAAACGCAAAAACAACACACAACATTTTTAACAGGATACTAAAGTTAAGTGTCATGAACATAAGATACTGAAAGTAAGAATTTGCACATAATCTGTAATAAGGTTCTGCCTTTCTTAACTCAATCTCATTTACTTAAGTGCTTGAAAAAGAATTCAGAAAATGTGCTACACAACATACACTAATAATCTTTGGAAAGTCAAATTAAAGCACAGCATAAAGCAAATTAATGAATTCACATTATATACATTCCTATATAAATAAAATGTGATAAAAACAACAGTTGTGTTTTATAAAAGCAGAAACTGATTTTCAACAGCAACAACTGCAAGGGAAAAATTCCCCCCAAACATATTTGGACACCACAGAAATCGCATACAAATTCTCTGTTTTCCCTACTGATACTTGTACCTCAAACACAGATGATAATTAAGTAGATTAGTACTATATAGAACCTTTTCGCTCCCCTTTGGTTAATATGGATTTGTGTGTTGTAGATTTTTTTAGGAATAAGATCAAAGACAGTTTTGAAATGCTATGTAATTCTAATCAGCCCCATATTAGCTGACTACATTAATAGCCCAGAAATAATGAGTTACATTTTGTATCATAAGCATAAAGCCACCAAGTTTTCATCTACTAAATTAAATTCCTCCAAAAAACTTGCACCTAGTACTGTAGGGATTCAAAGGCTTATAATTGTTCTTGGTTCAAAGAAAGAGTGGGAACAAAGCTGTTACTCAAAGAAACATATGGTTTCGATAAATGGGAATGCTGTTTATTGGTTGAAGGGGAGGACTAGCAAATATTCTAGAAAGTGTGCAAATACACCAAAGTCTACAGTGTGAGAAATTGTATCTTTGTGTAGGTGCAATGCTATGCACTTCACTCACATCAATCCAGAGCAAACACATTTGTAATTTCAATGCAAACTTCAGTACTGATGTTCCATTCTTTCTTTTGAAAATTGTTCAATACAATAGATTGGATACAGCTAGGGCAGATAAAGCTTTAGGTTTAGAAGAAAATTAGGTGATAAATGCTAAAAGTCTTATCACCTCATTTCAAAGTTGGAATGAAAGTAGAGAAGAGAGAAAATACTGCCAGCAGTATACTGCCAGTACATTTAGACACACTTGTACAATTCAAGGTGTATTAAATATTGAAAACCATAAATCTTCTACATTCCTATAGAAATTCAGTCTACTACTTTAGCCTTTATTTATTTAAGCAACTGTGGTAAATAAAAATAAATAGAATCTAGAAACCTATTAACTCCATCAACTGTGTAGAGCTTAATCATATTAGTACCTCTTCACATGGTTGTTGATGGCAGCATGTTTCAGTAACAATAATATTGCTTTGTCAGAGCATCACTTAAAAACACATAAGCAGTCTATGAAAGAAACACATCCAAACACTCAGAAATCAAGAGAAACAACTAACTGATGTCTGAAACCATTAAGCTGTGGCCTAACATGAACTATCACACAAGTTTATCTTGAGTTTTCCTGGTTTGCTAATTTTAATATCCATATTGTTGATATGAATCTTCAAAAGGTTTTCAGTGAATATTGGAGCACAGCTTTTAGAATGAAAATGCAAATAAGCACTTTGCATGTTAACAGGTGAAACCAAAAAATTCAGGAGCATATTCTGAGCCATATTCTAATTCTGAACATATTCTAAGCCAACATACCCTGTAGCACCACATTCATCAGATAAGATTGTCATATTAGTAGCTATTGTAATCTACCATAAATTAATATATCTATTCACTCAAAATTCAGAGCCCAATTCAACCATAATGTCTAATTCCACATTTCACAGGTTTATGCCAATTTAATATTCATATGCTAAGATAACTTAATGTTTTCTACGTGAGTTTGAAAACAATCCATGCTGGCTAAAAGTAGAAGTTTCAAGCTCCTCAACTCAATTCTTTGGAGACTACCATCTTGAACAGAGAAATCAGGAACACATTTCTGGAGTGGAAACTGTTCCAAGACTCTACTGGATAAAAACAAGCAAGCCACACAAATCTTCCCAGAGGTGTGCTCACTAGAAAGCAGCTTGGCAGCAGACAGCTTTACAGACCTTTCAGAAAGCTCAGAGGCTGAAATACAGGATTCTAGATGTGGGGCAGCATGAGGATTTGCAAGTCCACCTTAGAGAGACAGAATTTAGAAACTCATTAACAACGGCAGTTTGTTCTTGTGTAAACACTCAGCTGTGCACAACACTTTTGTACGATAAATGGAGTGACTCAGCTTGGGTTTCATGAAGCAGCAACTTGATCATAGCTACACTGAAATATTTTAACACAGATCTCATTTTACAAGTGGTGTGATTGCTCACTGAGTAGTGAAAATAGTTAAGGGGCAGTGAATATCTGAAGGCAACTCTATGGGACATGTTGAAAATACAAACAAGCTCTGCAAACAGGAGCAGGTTCTCTTTAATAAAGTCAGAATGGTGGTATTGCCTATAAAGGGACTAAGTACCAGCAATGCCAGCACAGTGTGCCTGCTCATCATGTGCACATCCTGGAACAGCCACTGCTGGGCTGAGCTTAATGACACACCAGAGAAAACATTTGAGAAATAGACAGCAACACCTGCCATGGATGCAAATTAGCCTACCTAGCTTCTATTTTCAGCAATTTGGTGCTTAATTGCTCTATTTGGGAAAGGCAGAAAAAACCCACGAACTGTCTGTGTTTGTGAACTATGCACAGTGTTAAAATACCCATTGAAAACAAATGATCCAGACAAAACAATTCAACTCACAGGAGTGGATATACAGGTTTCCTTTGGCAGCATGGGATAATCATGGTCATAATCTAGGCACAGGTCATTTCACCCAAAGGAGAGAAGCTTTGCAATCTGTTGCACTTGAATAGATGCAGAACAGCCCTTATCTAACACACTAAACAGGGAAAGCTGTCACTGCTATACAAATGCAGCTAAGGACCCTCCTAGTCATCCTTCAGCACACAAAGGCACCACAAAAATGGTCAGCAATACCCACTCCCCCATGAAGCCACCTTTGTTCACAAGGAGTACTATCTGCAAGGCGTTTTTCTGATAGCATGTGAGTCTGAAGCTCCTCCAAGATCCTGAGAACCATAGCCAAGTCATCATTCTCAGCTGACAGAAGGGGAAGTGATTTCAAAACTTGGTAAAGGCCATAAAGATTACTAGGCTGAAAAAAACCAAACGATCAAAGCCACAAGCATGAGACACAGACACACTCAAATCTGTTATACCTAAGCCCCCACCACACTAAAATACATCCTAAACCTTTATGTTTTCACTTCTTCAAACCTTCCTTGCAAATTCCTCCTGTACACAGAAGACCTGCAAGTAAAAATTCTCAAAGTATCTCCAGGCAATTTTAAGGACATTTGCTATGACAGTGATAAGGGGCATATATTGTCATTAACAGACTATTTTACGTGTACTTGTTTAGCTTACATATGAATGACTGAAAAATAGTTATCAAATTATTTTTCTTGGTTGGCAAAGAAATAAAATTACAGTTTTATTTGTGGCTACAACATACAATTGGGAAACAAACCTGCTTATTTTGAGGTTACCCTAGGAAAGAATCATTATTTGCAGGAGTCAAAAGCTTGGCCTTTGACTTTCAAAACACTTCCAGAGGTTCCTCCAAAAAAAATTTTAAGTAGTTTATGCTAATGTTACAAAAACTGTCATATTTTTAAACAGCTGTAAGTAAAATGCCACAATAATGAAATATATTAAGGTATTGCATATCTTTCAGTGACTTCAACTAGCCTGTCTCCTCCACTCTTGCTAGACTCCGTGGTCCTGAATTCTGCATATTCTAAAGAGAAATTCCAAATTTCCCCTGCTTGGGCACAATGGGAAATAAGAAGTAAACTGAAATAAGAAACAAGTAATTTATGCAGTTGTTATGAATATACACAACCCCAGTTGCAATTTCTTGAAATAATTTATCACTGCTGAGATGACCAGAGTAGCACCTCTCTGCCCAGCTCAGTTTTGTACTCTGGAATTAGTTATTTTTTAATTCTACATGTCCATATACTGTGTTAAGGCATATATATCCCTGTAAAAATTACAAAATTAAACACACCTGATTTAATCCATTAGACAAAAGGCTAATAACCAAATAATTTCTGACCAAAAAAAATCAAACCATGCTTTGAACATTTTTAATATATTAAATAACAGACAGGGTAATTTCTTTATTCTTGAAGCCCAGTTATGAAGAAATAGGCCTTGAATCAGTTCCATATGCCCATAAAACTGCATGCAGACTTTTACATTTCAGCTCTGTAATGCTTTATTCTACTTATTTTGAATACCTCCTTCGGATATGTTCTTGTAGCCAGTTATTTTGTTGAGTAACATTCACGTACTTTAAATGTTTTTACTCTAAGATGTTGCTTAGGATTTACTTCCCTTTTCTGTTTTTTTCATTACTGAAGTATTTTAAAGCATTTCAGAAGTTTCCTGAGCTACAATCTTTACCTCCTCCTATAAAAATAACAGGGCTTTCTCTTATCCTCGTCCTTTCTATACGACCTCAATCTCTTAACATTTGGAACAACTCTGTTCTTCCTAGAACTGCTTAGATTTTATTTGCTTTTGGTTTATGAAATTTATTAGGTGTGAAATATTTTATTGCCTTATTTACTGGCTTCAGCATCCCATTCTGGGAAAGTAGGCAGATCAGCTACAGGCACCCCTAAAGACAACAACATTAATGACTCCAGCTGATGTTCCTGCTTTTCCAGCCAATGGAAATGTGAGCCCTGTTCCTGCAAGCAGCATGCTTCCTGAAGCACTGCTCCAGCACACTCCAAGGGTTCACTGCCTGGAGTGCAGCCAGGCATATACCCTAGCCTGTTTCACAAACCTGTAGAAGACATGCTCCATCACCTACTGAAGAAAAAAAAAAAAAATTTATGTTTTTTCATAAGAAGGACTTCTCAATATAAAACCTCAATTTCCCGCATCCAGAAATATTAAATTGGTCATTTGATTATCAAATAAAGAACTGGAAAGAAAATTTATGCAACAAATATCTATGACAAAGAAATTCAATTTCCCCCTTGAACACAGAAATAGCTCAAAACCTGAAGAAAAGTATTGTGCTACCACCTCCTGCCAATTACAGTGCCATCCCAGATGTGCCACATAGCCCTGTCAGCAGTCACTCCAAGCTCCTTGACAGCCCATCACAGATACTTGCATTCTATTTATCTATGGTGTATTGGCCAAATGAATATTTAACACCATCCCAACACATCCGGAGCAAACAGTTTAACAGCATTAGACAGAAGAAAGAACAGGCAGAGTACAAGGACACTGATTATGGTGAGCAGCTTGCAAATCCGTGTTAAAAAATCTGTGATTCAGCAAGGATAAAATTTGGACTCCCTGCATTTAACACCGAGGATCTGGAATTGGGTTGCTGAAAACATGTGTGTTTGCAACACGCAGCACAGCCTGAGATGGGAAGAGATCAGAGAGCTCCTAACTGCCCATCTCCCCCTTCACAGCCTGTTAGACTGCACACTCATTTTCTGAGGGTGGTGCCTTGACTCATTCTTCCTTTCCAAAAGCAAAAGCCCTCATGGCTGAGCTTTACTTGGAAGCATGGAAAGAAAACAGCAACTTGTGTAAGGAAAAACACCAAGTTTTTATAGCTGCCTCATTAACTTAGCAGCTACATCATGGTTAGCCCAATTAAAGAAAAGGCAACCCTGCCTAAACCAAAGATTGTCCTACAGGAACATGTGAATTTAATATCCAGCAAAACAGATTAATCTTCAGGAAGCTGTTCTGACTGTTTTGTTCGTATATTAGACATTTTTCTACTGTAATAAAATCAAGTGTTGCCAAACAAGCACTCACTTTCATGAGAAACAACAAGAAAATAATTTTAATTTAGCCATTTTTTCTAGATCCCTCCATTCTTCCAATTTGCACTACTATCTTAATGCCTTATGTTTCCAAGCAGATTTAAAAATTTTGGGAATAAGTCTTTTCCATAATTCTGTACAAGTCTAGCACAACAGAATTGTGGCTCTTAAAACGTATCTGCAATACAAATAAACATTAATTTCATTATTGTAGCATAAAAGACAAGCTCCAAGCAGAATGCCTTTCATTTGTAAAGATGATCATGACTAATCCTATGCCAAGACAAGACCAAAAATATTTTTTTTAAAAAATCAACAACTACAAAAAAACACTGCATAATCTAAAATCTTATTTAAAATTTATTTTTGCTACAAGGCTATATTGAACAATTAAGTGATTTTTATCATCATGAAATAAAGACTTAGAGTACCTATGAATGTAAAATTCCCTTATTGGACATTCATTTCAGGCAGGTATTTTTCATTATAATTCAGCATATCAATTCTTTTTTTTTTTTTTTCAGTGCATGTTATTAAGCCTTCATGCTCCACATCCCCTCCAATTCTTATTACCATTTTCATACCCTATGGTGAGGCTGACAAAATGCAGTGTAGATTTGACAACCAGAAGCACAGGAATCTAGCAAGAAATTACTATGCAAATGTGTGTGGGAGAAGATAACATTAATAAATATTTGCTGATGGGCCTTTTGCTCCAGTAGGTGGCACATCTATAATGAAAACTTAACAGTAGTTTAAGCCAAAGATCAGAAGCCTCAGATGTACATGTCACTGATAGATGACAAAAAAGAAAAAACACTTCCACTTGTTGTCATTTTAGAGGAACCAACCCAAGCTCACTAAGTTTGTGAAAAGTTGCAAGGAAAAGATTTTTATCTTTCTATAAATGTTTTATTGAACAAAAAAGTAAGTATTTTTGCTCAGCAGTTACTAGCAGCTTCCACTAAAAAGGTCCATAAAAATAATAGTTATTTATTAAAAAAAAATCAAACATTTAAATTTAGACTGTAGTTAATTTTGCAGCTAAAGAAACATAAGCCACATCAAAGTACATCACTTTTTAACTCACTGTAGAGAGAAATCAATTACAAACCCTGATACTAAAAAAAAAAAAAAAAAAAAAGAGAAAGGGAGAAAACACTACTATGTGATTATATAAAATCTGAACTAAAAGGGTGTAAGATAATGTTTCAGAAAAAATAAGTAACTAACCTAAGGTAACTCTTTACATTCAGTAGGGGAAAACAGAGGGAAGGCTTACACAGCAGGAGAAAAAACAGGCAATTTTCCTTCCCAGACATTCAGTGATGTGCAGAAGAGAACTCTACTTCTTCTTTAGTTTGAGAATTTCCACTTTAGATACTGCTACAAAATAATGTCCTTTTTTAATCCAAGCCATGTTGTGATTTTCAGCTCTTAAAAAAAAAACCAAAACAAAAAAACCTGCAACATATTTTTGGATTTATTCACGGACAGCATTCTCAAAATCCTGAATACAGGTACACGTATCCTGACCCAGATACAAGAAGAGCTTATGTAAAGGTCAAGTTTCAAGCAAATGGCAGAAATAAATTTCAAGCAATACTTAAATTCATAGAGCCTTTTCACTCCCACTTCTGTGAGAGAAAGTCAAGTATCAAGAGAAAAAAAAAAAGCCACATTCTGGCAGCACACGCTCTGGAATCACAAAAACTAAACATCAGCTTGCAAAGTATTAGAAAGATTAGTATAAGTATTACAGTCACAGGCTTAGGAGCAAGCCCGTTAAGAGTACATCTTGTCAAGACAGTCCTGGGCAACCAAACTGCAAGCATTTCACCTTCACTAAAACGGTAAAGCAGGAAGGAATTAGTTGTCCAAATAAATCAGCATGCTTATGCTGTGCTTCCCACTCCTACCACAAGGTACAGAAAGAAGTCTTTGTGGGTAGATGGATGTAGCTGCTGGGGACATGCTCCAAAGGAGTTACATTCCTAGGATAATAGTCTGAATGTAACTCTGGATGGTATTGTCTCTAAACAATATCAATGAAGTGGGAAAGAGACAATGGCTAATGAGCATGCCTGTCATTACTAATGTACCCAAAAAGATAAAAACTCAACAAAATTATTTGCATGGTTAGATTGCAGATACTCTTGTCCCAAAACCTATGTAAAACTGTAAGGAAACATCTGTCAGGCAAATCATATATGCAGTGTCTTTACAAGCTGATTAGATTCTCTATTCCCCATTTTCTGTCTTCACTTAAGGTATGCTTTTAGATCAATGAAAGCCTTTGAAACTAGTACCAAGAAAATTAGGTGACATGATAAGGGTACATCATGTAAAGGAAATCAGATAAAGCCATGCCAATACAAACCTACATTGATATTAAGCTAAAATAAGATTGGTAAAATAACTTTGAATGACAAAGTTAATTTGAACCAAGTAGTGGACCCAAAGTGGCTAAATAGGTACCTTTCAGTATTTAAAATAGAGTATTAGAAATGGACTCCAATCTCTCCTTCCATAAGCAAGGAATCTGAACTGGAAAATTACTCTCCTACCACAAGTGCTCAGAGAAAAGCATGATCGTGCCAGATGAAAACAACTAGAGAGGAAAAGACAGCAAAAGTCCAGAAAAATCTTGAGGAGTATCAGTATCATGCTTCTAACTTGATGCAAAGAAAGGGAGCTTTATGAACTCACTCCTGGTTGAAAGAGTACTTGTTCCAGTTACAAGCATGTTGTGCAGACTTTAAAAACCAGGACCCAACAGTCCACAACTGTGGAGGCAAAGCTGTCATTCTGATTCATCAGAGAGTCACTGAGGCCACTGATGTAAAATCATGCTATTAAAAAAGTAATACACAACCTTTTCAAAATGTTACACAATCTTTGCTTGCAATTGTATCCTTAATAAAAACAGTGCTGGACTTGAAATCAAGATTTCTTTCCATTTTATAAGGAGAATTTACCTAATCATAGGGGTTCTTTAATAGTAGAGAAGAAAAGGGACCTCCTAACACATAATTAGAAAACTCAAATTGACAGCAAGATGCAGTTCCTAACCGCAAAGGTAAAGGTTTATTTAAACAATTCAACAGTGTAACAAGTAAATTCATCACATCCTGAAGTCCTTAAATTGAACTTGAATGTGTCTCTAAATAATGTGTTCTAGTTCAACTGCAGATTTATTGGACTGAACAGCAAACACTGGCTTATTGGGAAAGCAATTTCTTCTACTAAAGGAATTAATGCTTGAGAATATTTTGTCTCATATTGCAGAATAGATAAGGCTTGGTGATTCCTTCAGTCCTCAGAGTCTATGAGCCCCATTGGGTGCACTGATTCTGACTTTGTTCATACCAGAACTGTCAGACTAGACCCTACAAGGCTTACAAATGAGTTGACTTCCAAATTTCTTGGTAACAAGTTCACTTTGATTAGCGTAACAATAATAATTTTCTCATTATTTTCAGTTAATTGGTAGACGTCCCTTCAGACTTCACTTTGCGCTGGCAGCTGACTGCTCCACACCACAACAGAAGCATCACGTTCCTAGCAATCAGCACAAACATCAAAAGGAAAACAAGAAAGGGGAAAAAAACGTTTCTAAATGAGTATGGTTCCTCAAAGGCTCCTCCTCTGCGTGTCTGCACTGTTACTGGTTGTTGTTCTATCAGCTGTGCAACTCCTGAAACCTTGGCTTTGCATACCCATTTCTCCTGACCCTAGAACTCTATTAAAGGTAGGCAGTAAACAACACGGTCTTGCAATAGATGGCCTTGAAAATAATATAGTGAGTAAAGGGATTTCAATTTCAGGCCAGGTAGTGTATTTACAGTAGCACGGCAGTTTCTTGCAGTTTATCATCACCCGGCTGCCTACTAAAAGCTGCTATTTTGACACATTTTAGGATATGTAATTTCTAGCTACATGTATTTGACCACTCAAGACAGAATAAAAATGGCCATTTTGCACCCAGACTCCATGCATGCTTCCTGTCTCAGACTGGATGAGGTGCCCATGTATTTCCCCACTCCTAATGTGCTTCCAGCAGGATGCCTTTGCCTCAGAGGGGTCACTGCTGAACAAGCAAGGCAGAAGCTCTTGCAGAGGGGCCAGAGCAGCTATTGGTTCTGAGAAGGATCACCCCATGTGCAGGATGGATGAGACCCCGAGCAGCAGAACAGACTGCTAATCTGCAGCCAGCAGAAACAACACAGTCCTGCTCTCCACTCTGCAGATATTCAATTAATGAATGACAATTTCTGAGATTAGGATTCTTATCTTAGTTATTTAAAGCAGTTAAAACAGCTTTGATGCATTGCATCAACCTTGCAAAGGGATGACTTGCAGCCACCAGGGTAGTGTGCTATCTATCAAAGCAACACTGAGCTTTCAAATGAGGAAAGCAGTATAAAGTAGAAATACTTTTAAAGTACGGATAGCTTAATCTGCCCAATTCATCCACTGATTTCAAGTCTGGATAATCATAAGCATGTTTGAAGCAAAACTGTAAAAACATGGAAAACATAACTGCATTTAATCTAAAAGTATTTGCCCAGCATTCCATCACCTACCAAGAATTTAAGCAAAAAATAAGCACATTATGATTGAAAACATATCCTGTCTTTGCCAGGGTAGATGTCCAGTGCAATAATGTGCAGAGAGGATCACTGTCCACTAAAACCTGCTCTCTCCTTCTTTCACAACTGGAATCATGACATGAAACGCTATTGAAATCTATTCAGTTTCAAACAGGACTTTAAACTTCAGTGAAGATTGGTATTCAGTAAATTAACAGCTCTTCAAATGTATCTCTTGTACAAACAAGACCACCCCCCAAAGAAACCTACATCAATAATTAAAGAACTCAACAAAGCTGCTCTTCAAAGAGGCTTCAGTAAAGGCACCTGGAAGTTTTACTTGAAACAATAACTAAATGAAATCATCTGACAAAAATATTATTTATAAAGCTCTTTCTAACCTTTTGATTTTTTTCTTATTTAATGCATGCCTATTTTGCATAAAATGAATTTCTGATGATAAAATTCAGCTTGGTATATTAAATTGTGTTCCTAAACACAGATAAATAGAAAAAGCATGCCATAATTATTCAAATAGTAGTCTCTTGCCATAAAAATATAAACCAACCAAAATACTTTAAAAAATGAACATATTTGTGCATTTCTTCAGAATTGTTTTTCTGATGAATTGCACATTTCCTCAATACAGATTTTGTCCACAAGGTTTCTTCTATTTCAAAAAATTGTTTAAGTTAAAACCCAAAACAGAACCACCAAAATCCACCACAGAGTTCATGCTGTTTAGTCATTGCCTCTTCAGGTGTGATCAACTTCAATTCCAGTTTACAAGCACAGCTGATGGGGGGAAAAACCCTGGGATACCTCAGCATTCCCCACTTTCTGGGGCAGAGTACTGCACCACAGCATAACACGTATTGGCCTCACTTTCAGAAAATAAGAGAAGGAAAATATGAGAAATTATCAAAGTAGCAGCCAAAACGTGAAAATCAGGAAAAAAAAAATCCAGTGCACATCTCCTCGAGTAGTATTTATTTATGCCTATTCCCAAAAATATGTTACTTTTCCTCTCAATTTACTGCAACCTTTTCTAGGTTACACAAATATTTAACCTTACATAAATATTTAACCTCAGGTGCATGATTAATCATCACTAAAATCTCACATAAAGCACTCCTGAGGGTAGTAGGCCCTTAAAAATCCTGAACAACCTGACTCCAGCCTTGCCACCATTTCATTTCATGCCTAAGGATGCAGCAATGCCTACTGCTTTCACAAACTCTTTCCTCTTATTTTAATTTACTTCTTCAGTTAATTGGTACATCACGTTAAGCACCAACTCAAAATTCTTCCTCTTTGCCACCAAGCCCATTAACATCTTTCCAACAAGTGAGCAGGTATGTGCATGAGAGAGCTGGGGTTGCAGAGCACCTGCAGAGCATGGAGATCCCCAGCAGCTCCTACCTGGTATTCAAATATCACATTTTTGTCCCATTTCTCAGAAGACTCCATTAAACCTGGGCATGATCAATGAATACACATCATGTTGTGAACAACTTGATAGTTTTGGGTAAAATCTGGCCAAACTATCTGACAGATGTTTACAAATCAAATATCTGGTTTATATGTTTAAAATTACAATTATATAGCTGGGCTTAGCAAATCACTTACGAAATAATGTCACTTCAAAAATTTTTCTTTTTTCAAAATTACTTAATAGTTTGGATACACACTTCAGATTAATCTTTCTATAAATTACACTTTTCTCATGTTTATCACTTCTTTATTAGTGGGTATTCTGATATAAGCAACATTTGATAAGCAATATTTGATATCTTTAAAATTTAGGAATTTATAAAATATTTCAGTACATAGTTTTGTCACATAAATATTCATGATTGAGTAATTTTCTTATAAGGCATATATAGATTACAGATTTAATGTATTAGTTGCTGAAAAAATACCACTTTATTGATTTAGATTTTATGCTTCACTGATTTTCCAGTTGAGAAACATTACCTGCAGAAGGATATCAGCAGCATATATACCATGCAATACCTAACATCCAGAGAAGAAGTCAAATATACACTTAACAGAACAATATAAACTCAAATATTTTTTCCACAAAGGTAATCTGAAAATCTCTAAAACAAAGTTGACTGGTTTGTTTTCAGGAAGACTGAAAGAAAAAGACAATTTTCCCTTGAAGGAGAAATACTCATAACAGAGAGTAAATTATTAAAATGAGTGTTTGCAACTGATGAAATAAAAGGACAACAATATTTTTACTTGTTTCTGCCAGATTTGTCCTTGTTTCTGTCTATAGCTATCAAGAACAAATCTGGAACTACAACACTTTCCACTCTTTATAACCATGTTTACAATACCCAAAACCTGGGGATGTTTTCATAAGGATTTACTCCCCAGTAAATAAACTCCTGGTGTTCCAGCTTTGGCTTTTCTCAAAGCCTCTGCCCTAACTCAGCAGCCAAAGTGACTGAAAAGCTTAAATCTTATTTTCAGAAGTAACCTGGGTACACAGGTGCTAGGTGCTGTTTAGTTTCCTTAAAAAGATGTCACTACAATGAACACTTAATAGATCAGTTTTTTCTGTTCAGAACCTTACTAGAGATGCATCAGGCTCAAATGGTACCACTAAAAAACCTGGCCACAATACACTAATTGCAATTCCTAACAACCTACAGTTCTTTCCAACTAGTCTGTTTTCTCTTGATGAAGTGATTTCTGTGTCTCTTTATCCAGATGGGCCACTCTAAAGCCTATAAATCTTCCTCACCTCTTTATATTCTCCATGTTCCACTTAAGTTTGATCGGCTGATGAAGAAAAAGCCTCAATTTCTGCTCATATTTAAACGCTCAGTCAAAAAACATTTCAGGATGTCATCATTGCAAACACTCAAGGCTGAGCCAGAGGAGATGCACATGTGTGAAAATTCTGAATCCAGTTTGAGCAGAAAAACAGACAATTTTAAGAACTTCCTACATGGATTTCTTACCTCGCCTTCATCTCTCCACCCCTACTATGAAATATCCTGAAGAAAGTGCAGATCCCCTGGTGGAAGTTACAAACTTCCAAGCACCGTGTTTGAACTTCTGCCATCACAGAATACTTGAAGCAAGCAAAAGGAGAACTCACACACCAGAGACCTGCTCTGTCTTTTCTAGCTCAGTAAAAATATAAACAGTACCAATGTGAACAGCTAGCAAAACCAAACAAAACATTCCAAAACTGAGCACACCACAGTAACCTCAGAAATTCCTTGACCTGGAAACATCCTCTCATCACCTGAACACAGGTGATCTGAACCCACATCTCCTACACCATCCGGAGCAACCCATACACTAACAAGTGATGTCACCAAATGCATCATAACACAAATTCTTGGCCAAAGTCTGACAGTTTCGCATGGTGCTTGAAAGGAAAGGTTTTGTCTGCTGAGCTTTCATAGTCATATCCTTTCCCTCAAGTAGCTCCAATAACACACTATATGAATTTTAAAACCTCAGTCCTTAGGGAAGCTGTATTCCCCTATTCACAAAGTATTAAAAACACTTCCTCATCTCCTCCCAAGATTTGTGTTGCTCAATCAGAGCTAAAAACTTTTCAGTGTAGGTCTTGAACCTACCCAAGGCTAAGGAATTTAGCTTTTCATCTGCCCTGACTGTTGGTATCAATACAAAATCACTCTCCTTACACCTCTGGAGATCAAAACATACCCAGCCTTCCTCACTTCCAACTAAAAAATAATTAAAATAAAATGCTTACAGGAACAAAAAAGCATATGTGAAAGAGGGAAGTTACTCAGTTCATTTTTCCTTCAAAGTTATGTTATGAGCACTGCTCAAAATCCAAGAGAACAGAAAGCATATAAAAAAAAAAAAAGACAATTTCTTGGCTGAACATTCTGGGTGAGACCTCCAGGACATCTCTGGCTCTTTGACCTACAGACAGGAAAAAACATATAAACTTGAGCTTCAGTAGTAAAGTTTCAACAGGGCTGCTACAGTGAACTACAGTTCTCAGTGCACTCAGCTCCCCTGGCAGGACTCATCAATGACCTTCACTAAAAAAACAGCAAATTCAAGATTTCCACAGACAGCTTGGCTAGACCTGGATCCCAGAGTCAAGTGACTAACATGGAATTGTTCACAGCACACCACTTCCCCAATAATTTCTTTTCCTTTTAGCTTAGTGTCTTCTTCTTCAGAATCTCCTTGGAAAGTAACCTTGGCAGTAGTGAAGCTGCTGCCCCCCCAACACTCTCAAAGTGCAAAAGATCACCATACTTTAACACTGACGTGGTCCAAAGCAGAAGAAATTAGAATTACAGTGTCATGTGATAACTGATGATCTGATACAGAAATGGCTATAAAATGGATACAGAAGCAATAGAGCTCCACACCGGGAAGTGAAGTTGTTTTGTCTAGCATAACAAGAACACCAGATCTTACTTCCCTCTTCAACTACCAATATGAAATGGCACGAGAGGAAACATGCAGCAATAAAGACACATTTGGAAGAGGATGTAAGACCTCTGAAGCTAAAAGCACCTTGCAAAAACCATCTTGAAACAAAGAACTAACCAGACTGAAATGTGGCAAACTTATATTAATAATGATAAAAAAAAAATCCCCAAAAAATAAAAGGACAAAGAAAAGCATTCTAGCTCATGCACTTAGAGAAATAAAACAAATTTTTTATGTCATGGTAGCAACATGTCAGACATTGTTTTCTAAATGCTCATAGTATTTTCTGCCTGGCAGCCTTTAAACACACACTGAAGAAGAGCAGGCAAATTTATTCAAAGGTCCTAAAATGACAACCATATATTTTTTAAGCTGTCAGTCTGCATCTCTCGCATGACTACAGAAACATCCAAACATGGTTTTGAAAAGGGACTTGTGTTCAAATGGGACTGACGTGTTTTCCAAGCACCTGTGACAAAGGGCAGTCATCTCCACAGCTTCTGCTTCTCCATGATGATGGAATAACAAAAAATGGCTACACCAGCTTACATTTACTTCTTAACTAAGCTTCTGGAAACTCTGACCTCCAGCTTCTTCTTTTCCCAGGAATGCATATCAGTAGGTGAACAGGATCTCTCCCCAGCACTTAACAGAAGAAACACTACCAAGTCTAGAGCCCACCACATCTTCCACAAAAAAAAAAAAAAAAAAAAAAAAAAAAAAAAAAAAAAAAAAAAAAAATCAAATTTTGATCCTTGCAGACAGAACTGAGCAAAGAAGCAAATATTCTGTCATTAAAAAGTGCTTATTTCAGGATCAAGTCAGAATTGTGAAGACCTAGGTTACAAGAAATGCAATTTTAAATTGCTACTATACAAGAGAGAATCATGTAGGCTAGACAGAGTAACCCAAGCAAAGTGCACAATGTTAACCACCTAAACCTTTCATTAAGAATAGCTCCTAGTGAGGGAAGTGTAGGAATCTGGCAGAGTTAGGAAAACAACAAAAATATTCCAAGAACAAAACACATGTTAAAAACAAGTTGGCTCATCAGTTTAATTATATGTATTAAAGAAGGTTTTACAAAGGTATTTACTGACAATTTATTTTGACTTCTATAGATTCCTGAAGAAAGACAAAAGCTTGAAATGTATTCTGAAGTTGCTATCTAAAAACATCTAAAACATTCATCTCTCCTGAATGCTTAGGGTGCTTCATATACATTTCCCAAGTCCATTTTAACCTTTATCATTAAATAAGTACATAGAGAAAACTGACATTGAGAGATAGCAATCTTACATATCATGGGGGAAAAAAGCCAAACAAAAGAACTTATGAAGTATAAAAAGGTGAATTAATTTAATAATTTTATGTCATGAATGACAAATATTTTCTGAAATACCACAAAAAATAATTCCAAAATGCTATCAGAAATGTCAGTAGTTAGGTCATTAGGGAGAACTTTCTTTTATTTGCATCTCTCTAGGTTCCCCAGCACAAACTGCATTTTTATTGGGAGGGTGTTGTTTTGGATTTTGTTTGTCTTTATCTCCAAAGAACACCTTAGCAGAAGCTATCAGCTTTGACAGAACACCAAAATTCTGGCACTGAACCACAAATTGACCATTACCATAAAAAGAACTGCTAAATGAGAAACTATGTGCTCAGTATAAAACTAATTTCATGCTTTCAAAAGCACACAGTGGCTTCTAGCAAGATAGTGGCCCTGGGACTTGCAAAGACAGATTGGCTAATACAAATGGTGTGTGCTCCTGATGCAGTCTGCTTAGCCAAGCTTTACATGTACTGGCAGTAAATGGAAATTCTCGAATCTTCTGTCAAACAAATACACACTTATCTATAACTTTGGAGCTGAAAGCTATAAAACAGCTGCCTCATAAATATATTTAGCAGGAAAAAGCATGAGCTGTCCTAGTTCCTCAGAAGAAAAAAAAAAAACAACACAGCAGTCTTTACATAGTAAGCACAGACATTTCTACAGGAAGCAAGAAAAACAATTTAATAAATATTTTTAATCATATTTCCTTTTTTTATTAAAAAATCACTATCAGCACACACAAATATAATCGTAGCAGGTGTCACCTCACCAGCTCAGCATTAGCATAACAGCAATGCTTAATAAGCAACTCAGCTGAAATAATTTTTTGTGTTCTGCTATAGGTGAAATTCTCAATAAAACCCCTTTTTTAAACACGTAAGTACAAAGTCTGTTTAGTTTACGACAATACTTCTTTCAAGCTTAAAGATTTACTACTAGAACTTCACGGGCTACCTTTAGCATGCTATCTGTTCCCTTAAATAAAACTTGGTGCACTAAATCTCAAATTTAACTGGTTAGGGAGAAGCGACAGTAATTTTATACCCTTCTCAAAGCAAGCTGTCAGTGCAAATGAATTACTGGAAGCTATCCTGGGCATGACAGGTCATAACTTTTAATACTAACAATGACAGGCATATCTAAGATGTCAAATCCAGTACACAATTTATTTCATTCTTTACTTTTTTAGTTTATCTGGAGAATCTGATAGCTCTTGTGTTTCACACATCGTTGTAACTATAGTTTGAGATTTAACAAGTCAGAAAGCAAGCTCTGGTAAGAGGTATTTATTCACACCGCTAATAAGCTTCTTTCTACAACAATAACACAGCATTACTGACATTCAAAAAACATTTAAAATGCATAGGAAGTCACCTACTGGAAAGATGCCCTCTGCAAACAGCAAGCAAGGAAAGGGAGCTTGCCACATATTTAGTTACTTTTAATACTGAAATAAGAAGAGAAGAAAAAGATGCATTATATGCCTTGCCATTTTTATTACCCCTTCCACTGGAATAACTAAAACAGAAATGACATGCACGTAGGAATAATGCCAAACATGTAAGCACCCACTCTTAATGTCGTAGCACAAAGCAATTCAGTGAAGTTTAATAATAAAAAACAGACTCACCTCTACTGGGAAGTCCACTCCACATGATGGCAATACTATTTAAGCAGGTTAAACAGCAACCAAGTTACATAAACAAAACTTCCAGTATGTGACCAATATGATCTACGGTGCTACAGTGCTGGCTCCAGCCCCGATCATCTGTGTGACAGTTCCCTGCTACACCACAGCAGCCTCAAACCTTCCCAGATGCCGGCTTATTGCATTGCTCATTGAAAATCCTTCACACGCTGGCAACATTTTAGGGAAGGACAAGCACACTCTGAGTCATTTGTAAAGAAAGCAAAGCAATTTCAGTTCTGTATCTTCATGCGTACTGAAACACAGAGCACTGTCAAAGTAGAAGTCTGCGTGAATTTATGCTGAGAATCAGGCAACCCAAGCCTTCATTATCAATGCATGGAATCAGCTCCAGAGATCAAATTCAAACAAACCATAAAAAAATAAAAGGATATGATTATGAAAGGCTTTACAGATTCAGCTCCAAACCACACAGAACGTGGAATCATCCATCTAGACTGTGTAAATGTTAAAAATAGCTCTGTCTTTTCTACAACGAACACGAGACAGAGGAGAATCAGCAGCCTGTATTGTGATGAGGTTCATTATTGGGGGGGAAAAAAAATCCAGCAATAAAAATTAATGATTCCTTACAGCTTTCCTAAATAAGATTAATTCAAAATTATGCAAATGAAATGAGTATTTTTTAACCATGTTATAGACAAAGTCTATTATTTATTAAAAACCAGGATATCTATTAAAAAGAACAATAAATATGTGGGTGAAAAAAATTTTGAATACTGACCCAATAAAGACTTGTACAGTCTAGCAGATTAACTATTTGTACAAAAGAAAAAAAAAAGAAAAAAAGAAAAAGAAAAGAAAAGAAAATCACTAAAATCACTAAAAGCCTGACATTACATGATCAATACCTTCATCCTTCAAAAACAACAGTAATTCTACGTTACTTACTACAAAAAATCTCCATGGCTTATTAAATTCATGCTCTTCCTACTCCCACATGGACTTCTCACATTGTCTTTTCAGGTACTTCATAGAGTCTCTTTCCCCAAAAGGTATGACAGCAGGTGTTGCTGTGCATACTCACACCCTGAGATACACAGCACAAGACAGATGTAATCATAACTAGGTTACGTTTTCAAGAAATAGAAAAACATGGGAGTTTATTATATTACCTGTACAGTTATACAAATATACTGCTGGGTCATGAGACAATTATGGGAGAAATTTTTGCAGGTTCTGATCCCAGATGAGAAAAATTACTATACCGAGAGAAAATCAGTTTCCTTTTACAAGATAAAAATAACAAACAAACCTGACTTTATTTTTTTTTCCCAGTAGTTTCAATACAGAAATCATGGTTAGAAACGCACATAAATAAAACTGTCTAAATGTATAGATTCCTCTTCATCTCAGCTGTCTACACCTCTAAACTGTGGATCACATCTGTCAATGAGACAGTGAAGAAATCCTTGCAGCAGCATCAACTCAACTGATTTAAGAAGCTCTCCAGGCCATGCTCAAACTGATTAAATGACAAGGGAGATGCTCCCAACCGAAGCAGAAGTTGTGTCACCACCACTCCTGCAGCCATGATCAGCTTGAAACCATGGCTGGTGAGTAGTTCTGTTTTTGGTCCTAGACTCTAGAACATCTGATTTTCTGATGTGTTAAATGCTGGAGTTTTACCACAGTACAACTGCCCTTGAGGAGAGGTTAAACTGTCCAGGAAGGAATTTTGCTAAGAGAATATATTTATGCAAGGTAGTGCAAAAGCTTGCCAAATGTACTATTCAATTTTATTTTGGCATCCTTCCACCTGCCACCCAAAAGACCACCCCCTAAAAGCCGCTTTGTTCCATAATTACATAGTTATGTACTCTGCTTGTTTGCTAAATGTCATTCAAGTGCTCCCCACCTCCAAGAGAATGGAGTGAAGCCTACAGATGAATAATTGGACTGATAAACTTTACCAACTTCAAAAGAGTTACGGTTTTCAATTTGCCATTACAGAATTATGGAATATTTTGCTCTGATGAAACTTACCAACTACTTTAAAACAACTGACCTCAACAAAAGAATGATTTCCCCTTCTTTTCCTGAAGACTATCAGTAAGCAATATATCTTCTACTTACTTTATTAACTTTACCAGCACTCTCATGGTGCAGCTACTCAAACACAGAACAGAATATAATGAATACAGTGTGTAGTTATTGGCAAATAAGAAACCAACTCTAATGTCAGTTTGGCCCTTGATATTAACTCTCACAATCAACATTATGTGAGGAGTACCAAGCACACAAAAAGAATATAATAAATCCTCTTAATTTCAGAGCAGCTAATCATAATCCTGACGGGTCTCTTCCAATTCAGCATATTCCATGTTTCTATGAGTAAAACAAATGAACAAAATGTCCTATGAACAAAACTAAGAGTAAAATCACAGTGCTTTCTACTATCCTTTTCTTCTCAGACTTATGCACTAATTCTATAGCTATGCACGCACACATTTAAGAGGACTCAGGTCACAAGCTTTTTCAAGATACTGTTGGTTGCTGCTTTGCATTCCTCTGAGTAAATGGTGGAATAATTAATAAAGATCTTCTGCAATAAAAATCAGATTATCCTTGACTTTTTTCAGATTAATGAAAGACAAACATTGAGAAGGAACTGAGGAGCTAGATCAAGAGGCTTAAAGAAAGCAAAAGTTCTGTTCTCCATTACGTTGGCACAAAGCAGTCTTAGATGGCAACTAAGCTACCTGTCAGAAAGCCAGTCTTGGCCCAGATAAGGATTACAATCTACATTCAAAGACCTGCATTTAGGATTAGTTTCTTCTGACAAAAACCAAGGGAAAACTCCACTTAAATGAGAGCAGTGCCCTGCAGTTCCACTCTGCTGTAACCAACCATCATTTAATCCTGCACTGACCTAGTCATCCGGCAAGCTAATTTCTTTCACAGTTTCATTTGAAAAAAAAAGTCTTCCTCATTTGCATGAGGCCAAAAGTGGGAATGTAGAGTTAAGGCTACTTAGAATATTTTCAGTCTAATTTCTCAACGTCTATCAATAATCAGTTGGGGGTTTTTTTGGCTAAAGATACAATTCACACCTTCTATATTTTTTTTTAAAAACTAATATGTGAGTTAGATATGCAGTCCATGAATCCTATCAAGAATAACTCTGAGTTCTTTAATTACCTAATCCCTGCCTCCATTAACTTGATAAGTTGCCTAGACTTCCAAATTTATATGGTGCTGCACAAAGAAACAAAGATCTAATTTTTATTGCCATAAGTGAAAGAAACTCTGCCTTGTTCTTCTCCAATGCCCAAAATTGCTTTTTTACCTTCTCCCTTCCATTACCACTACTAGGCCCTTTTTTGACTTAATTTAAGTCACAAACGCAACAGAAGTCTAGTAATTTATGTATTTATTTTGCTGTATTGACAAATGCCTGGCTCTCACTGCTGTGAACCAGATCCCAAAACTGTGTGTATATAATCCCCCAGGAAATCAACCTGTGATTATTTCCTTAGTATTGCAGTGTTAACACAGTAACTTGTAGCACTGCTCCTTACAAAGAGTCATTGTGTAGGGTCCTACAGCATTTCTAAAACTGTCCTGTAAGGTCAGAGATTTCAAGAAAAAGGCAGAGCTGCTACCAGAATACACTACAGCCTGATATCCCAATCACACCTCCAGCCAAACCTACATAAAGAGCACATGGGCAGCATTAACAAGTGCCACCGGGGCCCCAAAGCACAGCTGCTCTTCAAAGCAGCCTAGGACCCAGGGGAAAGGGATTCTCCTTCACCCACTTTGGACACTCTCAGTAACAAAAATGAAACTTCTCTACATGTTCCCAGAGATCTGTAAGATCTGGGCTTCGACAGGCATTTCTAGTACATCTCCTTACAACTACACCAACTCACCAACTATTCCCAAGTTATCATGGGGGCAAAGGACAGAGAATCAGTAGACTCACCAGGAGACACCACCCCATGGCAGAAGCCACGAGAATTCGCGGAGCAAAGCCGGTGTTCCCTGCAAAGAGGGGCTGTGAGGAGCACAAGGGAGGCCCGCAGGGCACGGCTCGCAGGGCACGGCTCGCAGCAGGTACCGGCGAGCAGCCCGCGGCTATCCCTCCCGCAGCGGGATGGACGCGGCTCCGCACAGCTCCGCACGGCCCGGGCTGCAGCGCCATCGCGTGGCAGCCGCGCGTCCCGCACCGCCGCCGCAGCACCCATGGCCCCCGAGCAATTAACTCATTAGCTCGCTGCCGCGCTGAGGGAGCGAGCAGCCTTTAATTAGCGCTCAGCCGAGGTCGTGCCGCACGCTCCCGGCTGGCGGCGGCCCCTGTGAGCAGCGCGGGCAGGGGGATTGCAGGTGCCCCCAAAGCTGGGATCTTCTCCAAACTACGTTTCCCCAAGGCTGCAGGAAACCACCCTTTCTTTTCCTTTTTCTTTGTAGGAAATAAATGAAATGATTTCCAACTCATGCTGCAGAGGCAAACACGCACTTTGTTACTTTCCTGAGACTTCAGTTGTTTCCTTCTGACAGCAGCCTGTCCGTACATCAATTATGCCTGGCATCGTGTATGCCTGGATGGCCTCCCTGACATCCCTGGCATCCCTGACAAACCAGCCTGAACTGCAGAAAGACACGATGGCCATGGCTGGTAAGAAACAAGCACTAGCACAAGCAATAGTGAAGGCTCTAACACCCTGCGCAATATATACTTTCCAAGTAGAATGCTCTTTTTTTCCAATGCACAGTTTTCAACACCAGCATAGGGAAAAGGAGGAGTTCAATGAGTGGGTCAAATCACCAAGGTCGCCTAATGTGGTCCATTAATTTCTTGACTTTGGCAATATAAAGAAAAGCAGCTCTTAAATCTTTATTTTATATGGAATCTTACTTGCTATGAAGTAATTTAAATTCCAGGCAGAGGTGCAACAGCAAAAGAGCGTTATATTTAAGTGACTGGTGAAGCAAAATAAAGTAGAAATAGAATAAGTTTTTTAGAAAAATATGTTGCTAAATACATTTTTTAATCCTATGTCACTTGCACCCTTACTCTACATAGAAAGAAGAAACTTTAAACTCATCTCTAAAATGATATTTTGACTTTAAATATGTAAAAGCTCCTCATCTATACAATGAATGGTATTATTGCCGGGACCCCAAGTATCAAATCTTAATAAATACTCCAACAGTATTTACTAACAACAAGGACCATTATTAGCAAACTAAGAGCAACAAATGGAGCTTATAGTTGTAAATAATAGTGGAAGCCAAAAATGAAAAGGATATTTTCTAACAACTTAGGGCCACCTGTCACAGAGAGGACCACAAAAGAGAATGAATATGAAAACACGTCTCATCTCCATTTATGAGAAAGTCCACTAAGTGTCAGGGAGAACTGGAGTCAGTGATCCATCAATTCTGTCACACAGAATCAAGATAGTTCTGGCAGGTCTGTAATCCTGGCTTCTGAAGTGTCAAGGAATATTTAGAGTCATGTATATTTTACAGTCACCTCATTTTCCAATGGGAATATTATTAATTTCACATTCATCTTTTTAGCACAGAGGAAAACTCCAACCTGACATGGGCAGGAACTTTTGCAGAAAGTTTGCTAAGGTGTGCTGAACTGTTCACTAGGTGGTTTGTTAGTAGGGTGTAGTTATAACAGTGAAGTATGAGAGGGGCTATTTGCTTCCTTTGCATGTGGAATAAAGTCTATTCACTGGTGAGGTGAGATTAATATAATTGCTCTCTTACCATCTGCACAATTAGTTCTGTTTACAATGTTAGCTGAAGAAATGGGAAAGGAAGACTTCCATTACAAGAGGTAATAACACTCCAGAGGACATGGATTAAAACTGAGCCTGGATAATGTCAATTTATAAGAAAATTAATTTCTAGTTATTTTTGGAAAATGTTCTTTGAGAACTACATCCCAGTAAATCTTGTTCTCCCACTGGTTCTTAAACAGTATATTAAATGTTTTATGTAATCATAATAATAATAAATTGTCTGTTGTAAGGCATTTCTTACTTTTAAATGCTATGAACACAATATCCCTCAACTATGAAAACAGAATGCTTATTTCAACCTGCACTGGATAGACCAGTATAACACAACCAGGATGCAATCTAATATAGAGATCAGTGAATAAAGAATAAAGAAATGTGAATTTTAACTCCCAAGCTATACAGTAACCCCAAAACATATGCTCCAGCAAACATAATTGTATTCTGAGCACCAGAGCATTCTCTGAGTAATGGTGCCAGAGCATCAGCTGTGATGCCCAGGAATGACAGCCAAGGCACCAGGTGAAGGTTCAGATAACAATAATCAACACAGATAGAAAACTTTTTTATATGTTTGCATTGTAGATCAGCACACAGAGAAATCTTAAATTACAATGTCTCACCGATATTCAGTTATTTTAAGAATACACGCAATTAAATAATCTAGATGTTATTCAATAGGAATGTAATCTTTTGGATCACAGGACTTACACAAATGATACCCTCACACTAGTTAGTTCTAAACCAAACAAAACAGTACCACAGACTTCAAAATAAGTCAAATTCAGTTGACAAGAAACAAAATCAGAAAAAAGAAAAAGCTAAACCTTTCAATGCAGCTTGACTGTTTCTATACAAAACAAAATAAAGGAAACCAAGGCCAGTGTCCTCATGTAGCAAATTAAAAAAAATTACAATTAAGAAAACTTCTTTTATGAAGATTTGAGATCTGTTAGATTTTTCTCAAATAGCTAGGAACTGAGTCTAACACTGAAATAAAAAAAAAACAAAACAGAAAAGCATATGTGTTTTGTGTATTTAAATTATGAATGCCAAATACATTTTGCCCAAGCACTTTAGACTTTTGTTTTGCCTTGTAAGCAAAAGTCTTATTTTTAATTACTTCTTGCTTAGAGGTCTTTTCCAACCTAAACGGTTCTGTGAATTAGAATAATTAAAACCCAGATGACTGAAAGCAGAAACAATGAAAGGGCCAGGACTGTAAATTCCAGCTCTCTTCCTCCATCTTTCCAGTACTAGATTTCTTTTAGAAGTTTCTCCTGTGCACATAGCATCCCTGCAGAACTTTCTTTTGGGATGACAAAATGTGTAAGTATTTGATTCCACCACAGTTACTTTTAAATAGACCATATCTCAAGGTCCAACACAGTAACTAATCACACATTAATGGAATATTGCCTCAATACCACTTGGCTTTCCAGCAAAAGTTACACCAGTAATTCTGAATATGGCAAAATATGATTAACCACAAGTATTAATCTATATTAAGTTTAAGGGTTATGTTGGGTGGAGGAGGTAGAGCTTAAAAACTTCCTCAGAATTCCTGACCAAAATCCAGCATCTCAAACTAATTATGTACCTGTGCTTGTACTTGCAAACAAAGTGCCAGGAGCTGTACTTGTAGGGAGTTTTCCATTATTTAGCTGCTTCACTCTTTTCAAGTGGGACTTCCCGTTGTAATGAACTTGAGCTTGAGCTGCAGAGTTCAGCTGTATATTGCACACTTCACAGAAGGAAAACAGTATCTTCTTTTTTTCTTTGCTTAATTGATAATCCTGTCTGTCGTTCCTCAGTCCTTTTTCTTCAAAGACCCGTAGAACAGCTGGTTGATTCATAATCCCATCTTCAATGATGTGGTCAGGACTTAATGGACGCTTCATACCTACAAAGAAAAGAGACAAAATTGTTGCTAGATAGCAACTAATCCTTACTATTAAAACTGCATTTTTTTAATGCTATAATTCATGACCCAACAACCAGTTCTAACGAATAAGGTTCCAAACTGCAGAGGCATTGCTTAATATAGAAATAAAAGCATTTGTGACACACCGTAGAGCCCAGAAATAATAAGTTGCCAATATATCACAGTCTGTGCACAGCAACTTGCAACAACTCGTTATTTTGTTCTGCAAGCTCTCTGTTTTAAAGCAGATTCATTATTGCATCTCTAGCAGAGGTTAAGATTATTTTCAAATACATTTCCTCTGCCTCACTAAACAGTGCTTCCAGAGCTTTTTATTTTCCAATAACCATGGCAGTGCTCACTGCTTCAAATACAATTATTCAACAAAAAAGTTGCCAACAAGAGATGTTACAGAAACACTGGAAGACAGCAGACTGTTCAAACGAGACTAATGGAGCCTTTCCACCTTTACATACATTCAAATCTTCAGCTTCCTATCAGCATGGTATGTTATCTATACTTGTCCAACAATACTTTCACAATTCCAACTGTTGAACAGAGAAAGGCCAGCCAGATGTTAGTCTTGTGCAAATCATGCAAATGCATGGTAGATTGCAATCACTGAACAACAATCCCAGAGCCTGAAATATTAGTTTGCCCTACAGAAGAAAAGCCTCGTCATGATCAATGAATCAAGCTGCACAAAGAACAGTTGTTCACATATATAGGGGGAAGATCTGTATTTCTTTTAAGGTATGATGCTAAACCAGCAGAGAATAAATGGAGGGTCTAGGATAACTCGTATAGAAAATAACTTTGTTTTCTTAGCTAGAAACTTGCTGTTTAGTCTTTTCCCCCACCACCCAAATACTCTGGATGGCCAAAGCCTGGCTCAGAGAGTTGTGCACAAAGGCAGCTCTTTCCAGGCAAGAGTGAACCTATATTCAGCTTTCAAAAGCAAAAGACTTCAAATACAATGTCCCTTTTCCAGCCTGGGAACCAGAGCAGCACAGAACTTTGTGTACACCTGTTAGGCTGGAGCACAGAGAGACACAAACAATGAAACCAAAAGTGGCAGCCGTACTCCCCAAAAGAGTGTAGTATTCACAAGTAACACTAGAATACTCATCTCATTATCCAGGTAAGTGTATTACCAAGAGAAAGTCTGTTCTGTTCTCTGGCACGGGAATGTGAAAGGAAAAAGCTTCAGAAATAGTTAAAGTTTTACATGGTAGGCTAGAGTATTTCATCACATTCCTAATTCTAACCCATGCTTAACTTTTTAGTATTTGTACAAATTCCTCCTCAAGTACAATTCACTGATCAAGTATTCTAAATAGACTTCATGTATTTGTTTCTTATAGGTGACAGTTCTGTCATCAAACAAACAGATAATATAAGCAACACATTAAGATGGACATCACATCAGATAAAAATGAAACTAATTTTAAATAATTGTAGAGTACAGGTACCTAATTACATTTAAAAACAAAATACTGGTGATGCTGAAAACCTAGGCTAGAGACTGCCACACTAAATCATTTAAGCGTAAGTATCATATTTCAAGGCCAGCAACCAAGATCCTCGACTCATCTGAGCTAAGATGACATTTTCATCTGAAAATTTAATCTGCTTAGAGCTTCAGTATTTGTTACTTTTCAATGTATTTTAAACCATAAATAACCTCCCCCAGTCCCTTTGTTTTCTGTAAATCTTAATTTCAACAGCACTGTTGTAGATTTTGTTCTCTGAAGTAAAAGATTTTGAAACAAAAATTCTTTCACAAGTTGTACATATAAACGTAATCGTATAATAATAAAATAGGTTACAGTTTAAAAATCCTGGCCTGTCAGAAATCTCATAAGTTTGGTTGCAGACAGAAAATAACCCAAAATATAATTCAACAATTATTTCAATCATCCGTAAGATCTTAATGAAACTCAGTTGGTTTGGATACATTTAAAATTGGCAAACATCTGCATTAGGCAGCTGCGTGGACCAGAAGGAAGACTGATGGAGCTGCCTGTAAGAGCACCAGAACCTTTCCAAGGAGAGTTATTTTGGAAAGCACCAGGCTGGTACTGCATTGGGACCTTATCACTGCAGCATGAGATACATACACTCCTGGACTGCGTGTTTCCACTTGCTTTCTTCCAAAGGAACAAAACCTTGGTGAAGTCTGAGACTTCTCAAATATGAATTAAAGCAGGGTACATTTGCCTCAAAAGCGCAGTCCTGACATCACCAAAATTGTTAATGAATTTGAATGCACCCAGAAAGAACACTTGAGCAAAACAAGGAGTCTCACACTGTGCCTGCACCCTTAGGCATCCCAGCTGCCAGTCTAGAAAGCAAATTAACCTTCAAACAAATAAAAAGAAATCACTGCCCAAGTTTCACTTTTGTTTTAACAAACAAAATTACTATAAATTCAGTTTTACTACAAAGGGCTGTCTTAGTTGCACACACAGGACAAATGAGTCCTTGAAGTAATCTCTTGCTACTAATGTAAGAATTAAAAAACACAAGTTGAAATTTTAAAATAACGTTCATTGCCTTAAGCTCTGCATCTAAATTAAAAGGTGACCTGATTATGAGCAGTAATGACCTCCCAACAACTGATGGGAGCAGCATATGTAAATCACTTCAGAGAAAATGCCTACACTGAGCATAGGAGGGCTTGCAGCACCATACTCTGACCAGTCCAACCCCAGAGAGAACCTGTGCATGCAGCCAGAGACAGAACCTTACCACCCTCAGAGGTCTGCCTGTTCCTAACAGAAATCCCAGCCCTCATCCTCCAAGGATTTGGAGACTTGAACATTTGGTAAAGCAAATCACTTGTGTGTTTGAAGCGTTTTGATTAGTCTCTTCTAGAGTTTTTTAAAAGAAAATATTGGTGGCAAACATGTACTGAGATTTTAAAGTATGCCCATTTTTCACAGTAATACAGCTTTTACCACAAAATAGCACATCTTGTGGTGTATATATTTGTTAAAAAAATAAGTAGGTTACTACATGCAAGGAATGATGCCACTGTTTTCAAGATTTTGTCTCCTTTCGTTCTTTAAATTTCAGGTTGGAAAACCACACCTTTAAAAATCTCCACTGAAATGTCCTGGTTCTAGAATATACACAGAACAAGTACAATTTTGCATTGAGTCAGTGTTGAGAATCTCACCATGAATGAGGTTTATCTTATACAAGCTAACCTTTTTTTTAGAAGGCTGTATGAATGGTTTAAACTTTTACGAAAGAAACATGTACATACACATTAAATGTAAAAGAAAAAAAAAAAAAGCAAAACCAAAAAAAACCCAAACCAACAAAAACTACAAACAAAAAAACCACACCAAACAAACAAAACACCAAAATCCCCATGAACCAAAAAACTTTCTTATTCTCTAAACTTTCTAGTCACTCAAATTTATGCAAGCACACATCTGTCAAGCATTTTTTTCTTTCAGAAAGAGCTTTTTGCTGCAGACAGATTGTGAAGAGTTCTGGATGGTACTTGTTCTCACCCACCAGGAGTCAGATAGGAAACAGGGCCATTTCATTCCTCAGGTTTACACATAGCTCAATAACATTATCATGTAACAGAAGCAGCTACTTGAGACTACAGTCAGTGAGCTGAGAATAAAGTCTCATTACATTTTGTGAAACCAAAAAATAAGAGTTATTGTCACAGGTAGGATTGTAAAGTATCTAGAAGTAGGTTGAAGAGTGAAAACAAGAATGTGTTCATTAAAAGGCAGAGGGGTTGGGAATTATCATATGGAAAAAACATATTTGATCAATCCTGCAAGCTTCCAGTTCTGTATAACCTGAATACAGCATGGTGTAAGCCAAGTCTTAGCAGCAACTGACATGTAATGATACCCACAAATTAAAATAACCTATACAAAAAGGACATGATTCTGTGAATCACACTGGAGTGACACACACATTACATAGGTTGTCACTGTATTTATTCAACAAGGATTAGATCAAATTAAAAATTGAAAGGTGAGAATGTGAAAACAAGGAAAACAAAGCAGGAAATACAGAAGAGCATCCATATATCCAGCTGAAATGATTCATAAAAATGTTAAGTCTGTAAAGGGATTGCATGCCTTATCAGTCTTTCCCTTGCAGAAGTAAGTTCTGATTCAAACCAGATATACTCATTTTTATTCCAACCAAAATCATAAGAGGAAGCAATGTGAGGTATAAGATCTTTTCAGGTATTTGGCTTAAGCTGTTACCAGACTAAACAGGGTTCTCCCTCCATCACATTTCCTCCCCAGTACACAGAACTGATCTCAATAGATTCTGCAAACAATACTGGAGCAAGAATAAGTTAGTGATTTATGACACCACATTAAAATTCTTAAGTGTCATGAGATACCCTGTTAGGATTTCTGAAAACACGTCTTCTCAGCCTCTTGCAGCTGGCAAAGAAATCTAAGCATGGATATCCTTTGTACTTGAAGCTCAAGGCAATTAGCCTTTCAATTTGGCTGGCTAATTTACTTTTAAACAGAGTTGTGCTTTCAGAGGAGCTACAAAGAAGTATTATATATAGTACAGTGCTGTAGGTGAGAATGTGCAAATCTTTACTCAAAGGAAATAAGCTTTGGTTATCCTAATGAATTAGTGATGGTTACACAATGCATTCTTTTCCTGAGTGCAGGTCTAAACTTTTGCAATGCCCGTTCCTAATTAGTTGATACTTCAAAGAACCACTATGCTGGAAATGTAATTAGACTGCCTTTCCTCTGAGGATCTGTGCCAGGTAAGCAAAAAAGAGAACGTATTTTAACAACTTACATATGGGCAAAGAATTTTCTCCTTTGGCCTTTGGAAGTAATCAAATGAGTTAGGGAAGACACAGGAACAAATATCAAAATTAACTGGCTTTCAGTGTTGTTGCATTTCCAGAAAGGTTCATTCAATACCGCTGGGGGGAGTGGGGGGAAGAGAGAGAGGCAGGCCCCAGCCTTGTGTTGTACTCCTCTTCAGCATCTCCTATGGAGAAAAACAATTTATGCACTGAACTAGTGAGGTCTGCATGCCTGCCTGAAGAGCTGTGGTCTTGCACTGGAACAAGTATCATTCCCTAGTTCCTCATCTCTACCAGAAAACATAGACACACACCTTCCGAGAAACAAAAAAAACAACCCCAAAACACCACACAAACCAACTTTGAATACCTCCAGAGCATTATTTAAAAGACACTCACGAGAGCTGTATTTTACAATTCTTATGACCTTTCTTATATTTTTAGGCAGTATTTCCCAAACACAGATAAACCACCAAGAGGCATATGGTTTGCACCATCTGGGCAACAAGTTCTTTTGGGATACTGTGGTGAACAGCATATGCATAGTGCCTTGTGCACAGTATCCTACAGAGTTAAAAAAAGCACTAGAGACTATTTCGAAGCCAACCTTGAAAAATCCTCCATATGTTTAAGGGACCTGTTTTGTTTCAGAAGATGTGTTCCTCTTTCTTTCAGTACAAACCAAAACAGAGAACTGCCATGTTTAATCTTCATCTTGTTCTGAAATTCCTCAAGGAGGCATCATATTCTGCCACATCTCCGCCTGTCAAACTATTTATTACGCATCCATACATATCTGATCAACTCTTGGTTATGTCTTTCATCTCTGCTCACAAAATACACAGAATGTTTTTATTCAAAGTTGCAGTAAAAAATTGGATGGTTCAGAAAAGTAAACACATTTTATTCCTTAGGACACATAAAGAATAATTAATTAGCCACAGTACACAGACCAAACTGGGCTAAGTAATTTTTAGCTTTAACTTTGATGCTAGTTTATCAATACAAAGAGGAATAGAAACTCAGCTTTCTATCACTGTGCATGAAAAGTTTTGAATGGTGTAGTATGACAAATGGCTGACAGCCTCTTCACTAACACATTTTAGAGTATTTAACATTTGAAGGAGATTCTCTTCAAACTATAAAAACAGATGGTTGTTTCACAACACAAACATTAGCTGTTCAGCACAAGGTAATTCAGAAAACTGGAAACATTCAAGTAGCTAGTATTTTGCTTTGCTTTACCAGCCTTGAAATTTTCCATGTTAAGGAAACCTAAAATTAGACCTACTGCACTAGACTGTGAGATCAGCTAAACTGGAGTAAATAAAATCACTTTCAACTTAGGTTATCACTGATGACTGTTGGATGTGCCATTATCTTTAGTTGGCTCTAATTATAAGGTTGATCCTTTCCTCTGTAGCCCCCACACTTACACATTTCTGGCACTCTTAGCATTAACAAGAATACAAGAATCTTATTTACACATCAATTTATTTGTCAAAGAGATATATCCTCACCTGACATAACACATCAGACTGCTGCCAAGCAGCTTAACCAAGTTTGGAGTCCAGACAGCTACCTTGGATTATGCTTCAAGATGAACAGATAGTTTTACAGAATTATCATAATACTATTTTGCTTGATGAACCATTTGACAAGCTGGTGCCTTCTACTCAGCAGTCTGTCATTAAGCCACTACTTACCTTCAGTTAACTTGCACTCTAAGCACTCTTAGCTAATTATAGAAGAATATTTAGATGCCCAAACTGTTCAACACATGATTTAGATGTCATTTTAGACATTTGTCCTCCCCTACCACATGCAGAAACCTATCAGAGAGAACAGACCTCCCAAGAAAATGGCTACTCAGCTCCCTTAGCTTTCTGTATAAAAAGGCAGTTGAATAAATCCATATAACAATCCCAATATCCACACTGCTATCCCGGGTATTCCATCTGCAGCATATTCAATCAGGTACCATGTGCTCCAGTCTGTGTTTTAGTGTCCTCAAAAAAAAAAAAGAAAAAAGAAAAAAAATAAAAAAAAGTCCATTTCATACCAACTATCACTGATTGTCTGTACCTGATAATATTTACATAATATTTCATCCAGGAACTCCAGTTTTCTATTAAAGACCTAAATCCAGAATATGCTGTATTTCTAAAGCAACAACCAGAAAGGGGAAAAAAAACAAACCACGAAAATAAATAAACAGATTTAAATGAGTTCTTTCTTGGACATACATCATACATGACAAAATGCCTAATGGGGGGGGGGTTTGAACCTACCTTGAACAATTAAAGGACCACAAAAAATAGGGGTTTTTTAAAAGAAGAAATTATTTTTATACATTTGAGAACCCTAAGATAACTTAAGACCAATTGCAAAACAAATGGGTTTTAACAAATGGGAGAACTGATTCAACATGTAATGTATTTCTAGTGAAGCATCTATTTTAATTATAGAAAAACTTGTTCAGGGCATGAACTTGAACGTATAAGGATCAAAATCTACTGACACAACGTGAGGTTCCTACAGGGTATTTGTACCTGGCTGTTATTATAACTGCTGGAACATAATCACATTTGAAGAGTAAATCGATCTTTGGTCCCAGGAAGTAAAAATCATTCCCTGCCTTCTTAAAAAATCAAGAATTCATCTCAGAATAAAAGGAAGCCACAACAGAAAGCCAGGCCTGGTAGATGGCTGTCTTGTTCTTAAGTCTGACAATGCCAGGAGCTGAATGTAAGTTGTACTGGAAACCATTAATTCAGGATGAAGCCTGGTAATGCTGTGAAAGCACTCTTGGACACAGGAACAAGAACTTTGAGGATTGTATGAAAATAATAGCTGGGCATGAACAAAGAACATGGAACATTCAGAAATAGGGTGAGATTGAACTATATCAGTTTGACTGGAAGCACTAAGAATACAAAGAACAGAAAACTGCAAGCATGATCAATGGCAGTGAATATCAATCCTACAGCGCTCCTAAAAAGCTCCTCACAAATTAGTCATCATTCATAAGATGCTGTCATTGTCCATGTAAACAACAGGTTCTCTTTTGTAACTGAAAAAAATATCAAAACAAGTGTTGCCTTATAGTATAAAGGGACAACACAACTGCTTTGTCATATTAATTACTTAAAATTTACAATAAAGTTATATGAATATTATCCAGCTGGTAGTGACAGACCATAGGAACAGTGGATCGCCTAGTTTGAAGCCACCTGCAGGAAGGCCACGTTAAAATTAGCACTGACCTGAATTTAACCCTTCCCTTGCCCTTTTCCCTGTTTAAAGGAACCTCAACTAAGCATATGTTGTGCCAATACTGAACTCAGAGAGGCGTCTGGTGAAGTCGAAAATACAGCAACTCCCCAATTCCTCCTTCCCCTGCACACACCTCTCCTATACTGGAGCTGCCAGTCATCTAAGCTTTAAGTGACTGCTGCTAGCAAAATCCATTCTGAATACCTGTCTTATTCCACATTAAAATGCACACTTCCATTCATAAAAAAAGTGAGCCAGTATTTTGCTAGTTTTGCTGACATTTCACACCCTGATCCAGAAATAGGACATGCATGTGCTTCCGTGCTGTAAATAATCCACTCTGCTCTCCCCTCAACTAAGAGCCATAAGAAGGAGTGCATTCACTTGTACAAATCTAGCAGACACTCCTCATTTCTGTGCTTTCCAGCCAGTGCAACCATATTATTGCTTTAATCTAATTTGGGTTTTATAAACTTTTGGACAAAACTGTAACCTTTAAATTTTCATTTTAAGCTGAATAGTAGTACCTGAATTAAGAATTCATGTGGCGGGTTGTTTGGGTTTCCTGTCTTTTATTATTTATTTGTTTAAAATCAGTATACTATTTGCATCTCATACTTATAGTCAAAAGCACATGAAGATACTTAGGCATAAAACATTCACACCAAAGGTCCATTGGCAATTCCAGCACCACTAAGTTGCATAAACTTCTTAAGCCCTGCACTCTCGTAGATATTCTACACTAAGTACTCTGGAGGCACTGGAAAAAAAGAAAAGTCAGCTATTTGAATCACTAAAGTAGATTCCACTTGATTAAACTGTTGTTCACAGAGCTCTGCAGACCCCAACATAAGGAGGGATGGACCTGCTGGAGAAAGTCCAGAGGAGGGTCACAAAAATGATTAGAAGACTGAAGCACCTCTCCTATGGTGAGAGACTTAAACAGTTGGAGTTGTTCAGCCTGGAGAGGGCTCCAGGAAGACCTTAGAACACCTTCCAGCATCTGAAAAGGCTATGAGAGAGCTGGAGAGGGGCTTTTCACAAAGGCATGGAGTGACAGGACAAGGGGTAATGGCTTCAAACTGAAAGAGGGCAGGTCTAGATTACACAATAGAAAGAAATTCTTCACTATGAGGGTGGTGAAGCACTGGAACAGACTGCCTAGAGAAACTGTGGATGCCTCATCCCTGGGAGTGTTCAAGGCCAATTTGGATGAGGCCCTGAGCAAGTTGGTTTCATGGAAAGTGCCCCTGTCCATGGCAGGGGGCTGGAACTGGATGGTCTTTAACCCAAACCATTCTGTGATTCTGTGGTACCTGTTTCAGCTGGTACACAGACCAGCTAAGTGTGAGTAAAGCAAATACAACACAAACCAAAATGGATGTTCTAACTGCGGTAGGAATCAAATTGCATGATAGATGCACAGATTTCTTCCTTTCAAAGATGTTTGTACTTGCTGCAACTCGGAGTTTCCTACAAGGCCAGCTTTTCTGTCTACAATACTCTACATAAGGAACCTGTCACACAAATGACAAGCAGTCCTTCCAAACAAAACAGATCTAAATAGCACTTCTCAAAGCACTCATGTTGGGGAAAGAGGCTTAGTGCATAGAGCCAGGAAGAAAGAAGATGAGGGAAACAGCCTGTGGATACCCTCACGAGTCAGACTTCTCTCTGTGCATCTTCCCCAGGGGACAAGAGAAAATGGGAGTAGAGGAAAGACAGAAGATGTGCATTTCCTGCACCTGGAACAAAAGTATGGGTTGTTCTTTTGGAAGCAATTTTGCACCTTTTTCTCTAAACTGTCCCCTCCTTTTCCCCATCAACTCAGAGTACACTGTGAAAGCAAGGGCACATTTCATAGCATGCACTTGTGCTCATTATCAGCATCAGGTATGATCCAGTATGAGGCATCTAAATATCACTGCCAACACAGTACCTAAGAGGATAATTTTTTTTAGCACAAAAGGAATGACATAGATTAAAGACCTGTCAAAATAAGAGCCATTCAAGTTCACCATCAAAATGAACAAATTATGGAAGAATCAACTTACACCCACCCATATTGCAGAGATGAACCCAAGGCACACAATTCATCTTTTGCTGATTACTGCATAAAGTGAGCTTCTCATGGTGGTGAGTGCATACCAACTGCCACGTTAACAAGCAGTGTCTTCCTTCAGACATTTACAAACATCAGAATGCTTATTCATGACAGTCCCACATATCATCTGCCATCCCAGATGGTGACTGGTGGGATGCTGATTTTGTCCTAAGGCAGTTACCACCCACCAAGATAGTATATGCAGGGCTAAATAAAAAGCATGTGCCATCTGCTTTCAAGTTTAGAAGATTTGTTGAGACCTACTAGGTTAGTTTAAGTTTATTTTAGATCAGACAAATCAGGAGGCTATAACTCTCCAACTGCCCAATAAAATAAGAGTAAGTTGAACTGTAGAAGACATGCAGTAAATCAAGAGCAAGTTACAATGTTCTGCTGGGTACATCTACCAACCTGGGGGCAGCTAAGGATTCTCACTGTGATCAGTGGCAAAAGGCACATATGGCCCACGAGCTCAGAAGGAACCAGAGACCAAGAAGCAGTTCTGCAGAACTTACTGTTTTCCTTGGCCTGAAACAAAATTTTAGGAGTTTTCTTTCTTGCCAACAGGATGTTTTTTCTGCCTCCTTTTCTTGCAATCTATCTACTGCTATAATTTTGATAGCTGTTCTCCATCTTAATTCTTGCCCTGTTCCAATTTTTTTCCTACCCTCTCTGTAGAGTCTTGTCATCCTCCTGCTCATGCACTGTCATATTATATATACACAGAAGAAAGAAAAAACAATTAAAACACAGAGCTAGTGTATCTTCCGACTGCTTCACAGCCAGCATAAACTCATGTCTTCTGTCATATCCATTTATAGATGGTTAATGGAAAATACAGCAATTTCCCCAATAGCAACTATTAGGCACTCAAACCACATAAAATAATTTTATGCATTCTTTTCAAATTACCTAATTAAATTTCTTTTTGTACATTGATAAATACCTAAAGCAAGCAGAGAAAATAGAAAAGTACATCCACAGAAGCATTTTTCCCAACCTTTTCAAATCACCAGGTATGTGAAAACCTTTCACTGAGGCAGGGAATCAACCCTTGCACAAGTATAAGGGTTACATCAGTGTGTGCACGGATGGAAAAAAAGCATTGCTTTAGCTCAAATCTTAAGAAGTAAAATTTCAAGATGTGGACAAATTGCCTTTAAATCATTAACGTCAGCACAATGGGACACAAAGGGGAGAGATCATGAATATCTGTACTGCACAGTAATGAGAGAGGGGATTTGTCATTCCTCTCTCTCCACAAATGCAGCCAGAGGCAATGAGGGGCAACAAGGTAGTTTCTCCATGCTTCTTAACCATGTTCCCTTACCTTTCTTTAAATGAGTGTTTTTACAAGTGTCAGTTGTTTTAAACCTTCCCAGACTGCTTCCTCCACTGCAGAGTTCACTAATCCATGCATCCTAGTGCAGCTCTCTGTAGGACACATGGCTTTATTAAATGGCCAGGTAATCATAAATGCATTTAAAACTCAACACCAGTTATTTAAGACAAAAAGATGTGACATAAAATTATACAAGTCACAGTCAGTCTTGCACTGCCATCCTGCATAGAATACAAGGCTGGCATCTGCTCAGGGATATAAACATCATTCCACCTGTCATTTTACAACTAAGAATCTGAAGTCTTCACAGAAATTCATGCATACTGCTCCCCTAAAAAGTAAAAGAAAGTAATTTTGCAAAGGGATAAACTTCTGATGATAGCAGTCACACAGAAAATTGGCCATTAATCTCCTCTGAATAAATATAACCCCCAGGAAGATGAAAGTGTGAGCAGAATATATATTTTTTGCACTAGAAAATGCTGAGGTGCACAACGAGCAGCTTTTACTTTAGCATTTTCAGCTGTAGTTATCTTTCAGAAGCCCATTTTAGTCTCATGAGATATTTCTCTCCAGTCACTCACTTTTCAAAGCTCTTTGCAACTTTAAGATTGCAGTAAAGCTGACTTTTATACCTTATTTCAGTAGCTCTCTCCCTTGTCCAAACTGTCACATTCCTTGGAGACTTGGTGGTTTTCAGTTTGGTGGTTTTCAATTTCCTCAACATTTTATTAATAAAGAAATTTTTAAAAACCCATTTTTTATTCAATGCGCAGACAGTTGGCTTGGTAACACAAAACATCCTTGTGATAAACAAGTCCTCTATTAAATCCTCCAATTAATTAAGACCTTGCTTTCTCCTATTGGCTTACCTAATTGATCTGTGCTCAAGTTGTCCTTTGCTGAATATCTGATAGCTGATGACAATTTCTGTTAAAGACAGTTTTAAACACACTTACTGCCTTAAAAGACTCAGCAGGTTGAATACCCTCCTGTGTTGACATCATAAACCTGAGATTTTGCAACATGAACCATTCAAAAAGGTTCACTTAGTAAAATCCAATTTATCAATCTGATTTCACCTTTGCTTAGGACATTCCACTCACCAATTCAGGGCTGCTAGCTCGCAGAATTATATCTTGCAGTATTAGGCATTTTTCTTAAGCCTGGGTCATGCAGTCATAAAAATCCCCAGGAACTCCAGCTTTTTAAATATCCTTCTAATCCTGGCAGAGCTGACTGAAAACATGAACCCTAAAGGCTGAAAAACTAAAAGGGAATTAAAGAGAAACCAATTTCAATTTTCTTCAAGATCTGAGAAGATTTTTGAATGTTCAGAGTTGACAGTGTCTAGGCAGGAGCATTTATGCTCTCTCAGCCATGTACTTGATCAGAGTATGGACTGCTGCTATGCTTTATCAGTGTAAGAAACATAAGACAAAAATAAAGAAAAAAAAAAACCACACACAAAAAAAATTTTAAAAAACCCGAAAAACAAACCCAAACAAAACCAAACCTAAATTCTAGTCCTCATGAACTTCAGGGTTTGTCCTGGAGGAACAATCAGGCATGTATTTGGCCATACAATCCAGGCACAGATTCTGGGTTAACACTGGCTGATGGTTTAATTCCTCTTTCCCTGCTGTGTACAGTCCACAAATACATCAGAAGGCAGGTGTTTTGTCTTCCCTCATGTTCCTCATGTTCTCACAATCTCCCCCTTTTTACAAGGGCAGGCAGTGAGAGGACATGGGGTAATGACTTTAAACTGAAAGAGGGTAGTTTACATTAGTTCTAATCTAATCTACTTCACTGTGAGGGTGGTGAGGCACTGGCACAGGTTGCCCAGAGAAGCTGTGGATGCCCCATCCCTGGAAGTGTTCAGGGCCAGGTTGGATGGGACTTTGAGCAACTTGGTCTGGGAGAAGGTGTCCCTGCCCACTGCAGGGGGCTGGAACTAGATGACCTTTAAGGTCCCTTCCAATCCAAAACCCTCTATGATTATATAATGCCTTTATTTTCCAAAACTAAGGAAGTCACCTCACAAAAAGCAGGATCTCCTTTTCCCTGGCCAGAACCCTTCTCTGCACCATCTCAGTCTGAACTCGTCATGAGCAGTAATCAAATCAATTTCCTGAACTCCAGATGGAAACTCATCAGTTTTGCAATCGCAGCATTAATGCTACCTTATCCCTGACAAGCAGGAAGGCTAGGAATCACCAGTTCATTTAACAAAATACTTCTAAACAATATACAAATCAAATGTTTTATTTAATGATGCTTAATTTGGCATGGCAATTATGTCAGAGTTCTCAGCTATTGTAATTAATTCAGCTTATGCTAAATGGCCAATTCAATTATTAGGCCAAACTGTCAATTAAATGCCCTGTTATTGTTTTTAAATATTTATCAGTGCTCAGCTAACAAATGAACAAAGAAAGCCCAGTTCAACTGCCAGCAGAAACAGACTCATCTACCATAGCAGACCACACAGGAAAGCAACTAGAGTTCAGAGATACCACAAAATATCCTTACAAAGGAATGGATATTAAGGACTTCGTTTCCAGAAGAAATTTCCAAATGTTTACAGCTACAAATTTCCCAGTTACATTTTCTATTTCCCCTTGTAAAATCCTGGTTTGTAGCCAAAGTTTTCTCTACAAAATAAGCAATTTTGTCAAAATGTTATTTTCAGAAATTGCATAGTCATTAAATAGCATCATAAGCATCTGTTTCAGCAATGTCAGGCAATCATCACAAACAGAAAAACTGAAAACTTGAGAACCTTATCTTACAGAAGCAACTTTCAAAGGGTTTTTTGTTTGTGTTTAACATTTAAAGACTTTTTCCTAAATTTAGGCCAAATTTCCCATCAAACTGAGAAGTGAAGTAGCATCTTTGCTTTTTAAACACTTTTAACCCATTATAAGGTCTTTCAATTCAGAGACCCCTTGTGAGCCAGGCTGATACAGTGCCAGTTTCCTCAGTCCTGCTCATGTTTTGGACTGGGGCACAGCTCGGGTGGCAAATGTAGCTCTGCTGGACATGAACAAATATGTTTCAGGAAATGGGGCTGTACCCTAATCCCCACTCTCCTCCTTTGAGATATTAAAAATCTCTCAGAAAAAATAAGCCAAAAAGCCAAAACACAACAATGAAATACAAAATACGGAAAAATAAGTACTTTACTAGAGAGGACTATCTCTCTAACTCTGTGCAAACACAGATGCTACAGCAGAACCTTCAGCCACAGTACAACTATATTCTGGTATTGATCAACCTTGATCTTGTTTTCTAAAGATTTTCAAGAGTCACACTGGATGATGACAGATTCTCAGGAGAAATTCCTGGAACAGTCACCATTTGCATTTTATTGAGTTTCTCATTGCATACTTGTGGCTAAGCCTAGCATTCCTCACACTGCAGAAGTTCCCAAAGGCACAAAGAAGGGAAGGAACCTCATGCCACCTCATACCCATCTTTGGATTTGCTCAGCTTCATAAACTCCAACAACCAAAACTTTCACACAGATAATCATCTAAGAATTAACCACACTCAAATGTCAAAAGCCGTAAGACATGTTCAGTCTGTCAACACGAGAAACAACATTTAACAGGTTACTCTATCCCATCTCCTACCCTAACTTGGGGCAGACCAAAGTCTTTGCACAACTGTTTGTGCAAGTATGACACATGACATTAGATTCCATTGCTATTGCTGGCCAAACATATACACAAAACACGTACATATAAAACATATTAAGGGCACCTTGTCAGATATTCTTGCTTTACCCTTCCCATGAAGTAGCAGTAGTTATCCAAATGCACAAGCCAATACCCAAATAGCTTTAACTCTCAAGACAGCACGTGCAGTATAGTTACCATTTCTTGGAAATTTGTTTTATCCAGCTTTTCAGGGAGAAGATTATTGTGTTATAATAACTAAGCAGTATTTATTACATTTATAAGAAAACAAATTAAAATGAGAGAGTTCATAGGCTCCAAAACCAAGCAGAAGTAGGTCACAATATTTTTGTCATGATTTTCTAACAGCATTTCAGTCTGCTGCAACATAACTGCGTTCAAGGTCTCCTTTCAACATGAAGTGACCAATATCCTCCCAGTTTTGCAAAGGTCTCTACCAATAACTTCTTTACCAGGCAGTTTTCCTAACTGCATTTTGAATTATACAGTGAATCAGAACGAAAAGTTCCATACCTGCTTACGCTTCTTTTAGCATTAGGCGTGTCTACATCAAAAGAACAAAACATGACCTAGGTACTACTGACTCCATTTTTGCTCTCAAAACAATCTGTAGGTACAGTACCCAGGCTGGTCTAATGCCTGCTCTTGGCATGAGAGCATACTTTAGCTAGATTATCTGAATAAATCCTGAATAACAATAGAGGAGTGGTTTTATCATGCATATCTTTTTTGGATACAAAGACAGATAAGATGAAACAGCATCATTCTGAAAGACTTTAACTATTTTTCATGGGTCAGACTACTTAGACTGTAAACAATAATTAAGGACCACTTCATCTGACCTCTTGTTTACCTTCCAAAATCAAACAGACAGATGGACCATGGAACAACAAAGTTAAATTACTTTCTTTTTGAAGACATTCATCTGATTCTTTTAAGGAACATGCTTATTTCAGGGTAAGCAGAAACTTGGGGGGAAAACTTGAGAGAATCTGAAACTTTCCAACCAAAATTCTTATTGCAACAACAACCCAAAAAAAGGTAGTATTGCCCCAACACTGAAGTCATTAATAAATACAGTCTGCCTACATTTTCATTTCACATCCTAAACAATGTTACATTGCAGTCCTAAACAGCTGCCACTTCTCATTCTAAGGATATCATAAATTCATTGTTATGCAATGCAACTCCCAATTTTAAACTAAATATAGGCACTCTGAAATAAAACGCACTATACAAATTCATGTAATTTATTATCGGTGATAAGCATTAGTCATTAACATCAGTAAGCATTCTGGAAACGAGTTCACATGGAGTATCAGTTTGCTTTTTTCTTTTTTTTTTTAATACTTAACTAGATTTCATACTATGTTCATAAAAGATATGAAAAGAAAGAACATCAGCTGAATTTCCTAAACCAAGTCACACTGACAATTTGCCCTAACATATTGCAGAACACTGAAATAAAAACACTGCCATTTTTCCAATGTAAAATGCAGAAAAATGATAATGAACTCACTCACTGAAAGCAGAGCAGAAATCTAATCAAAGAAAGCTGTGTGGAATAGCTATATTCTATACAGGAAAAGTAAGATATATTTCAAAATAATTGTTGTGCAAGAGAAATAGGAACAAATAAATCAGTGTCCTAAAACTCTGTCAGTGAGTGAACTCATTTGGGAACTACAGCTGTTGCGCTTTAGAGATTTGGATTAAAATCCATCATTATCTTTCAGTTAATACTCTTTCATCGACCAATCAGCAGTCATATGGTGTTTACCAACCCTGGTCACTTAACCCACTTGAATGGCCTTTGTGCTATAATTTGTACTTCAATACAATCAGATTACTTCTAATCTAAATGATTTGTGTCCTTTATGGGACAGATAAACACTAATCCCAAGGTTCCTAAAACATAGCAAGCCTAAGCAGTGCCAGTAAGGCATCCATTATTTGCCATTTTAATACAATATTTCATTCAAGTTGGGAAATACTTGATTTGATCATACTGACCTTGCCTTTTAGATACTCATTTCAAATTTCTTATAAAAACAAAGATTTATTAGCAAACACCACCACTCAGCAAAATCAGCAGCAAAACAATCAATATATTAATACATAGATACTACATTCTGATCAAATTATTTCACAGGAAAAAAATTTTATTCTTTAAAAGAAGACTCAAAGTATAGCATTTTAAAACTCATTTTTCAGTAAGGAGTTACATATTCAGTAATGGTTCACAGTCCCCAGGTATCAATTTTAAAAGTCTGCTTCTTCAGAACAGTTTTCCAAGTACTCAGCAGTTAAAATGTCTTCAATCCAACGAAGTTTATTCTTCAGTTTATCTTGGGTGATGCTTGGAAGCCATTGCTCTCCAGTGCGAGTCTAGCATCTAATTACATCTAGCAGTAATATGCTTAGCCCCTGATCTCACAAATGCTTCTGCACAGGTGGATCAGTGAGCATTCCACAGTGTCCCTAGAAAGGGAGAGACCCACACATGCAACTACAGATGTATGACTGGAGCCAAGTACAAAAATGCATCTGTACCTCAAAAGATGCCAGATTTGGGAATAAAAACAGTTGAATAGCTCAGTACTAACCTCGTGGTGACAGCAAGTATGCAAACACCTTTGTGTATAAAGGTATTATCAGTGTCAGCATTTTATATTCACATATTTACCAACATATATATTTCTTACCTACAAAAACACTGACTCCCCACAAAACATACCACTTGGTAAAATAGAACTGATCATGTTCAAAGTTAAGCCAGGATGGCTTGGAATTGGATAAAATATTCCCAAAGGAAAATTAAGATGCTGGATCACCTTAATAGCATCCATAGTGATTAAGTTACACAAATATAAACATCTTTACTTAAAACTCTTTGACACAGATGCTTGTATTTCATATTAAGTAAAACTCTTTCTAGTTTAGGTCATTAACTAGGAAAAAGTTCACTTTCTTATGGTGCCCTCATTCACAGACAGAGCTGTCCTCGGTAGGTGACCTCAGCCTACCTCGTGGTGATGAGTGAGCTCACAAACACACACACACACGCAGAGAGAGAATCGGGAACCACCACCACTGCCAAAATTTTGGTTTACAACAGTCACACACTGATACAGAAACCTTCAAAAAACCTCCATCCAGATTTGAGAGGAGTGAGAAAATAGGCAGAACTTAGGGCATGAGGGGCATTGCACTATGGAATTTTCCATTCTGGCAGCAAGTACTTCCAGAATTACTCAGTGAATGCCATGTACACTCCCTGCTCTTCTCTGAAAATGGTCCTTGTGATGTTCCTTGTACTTTGAGCAGGATCCCCATTTTACATTACAAAACAGCCTCCTTGAAAGGTCTAGCAGAAACTACAGTGTGTTTGAGATTTTCCAGAAGCTGCAAGAATTTTGCAAGTGCTGGGAAAGTTTCTATAATTCACTTCTGAAATTATAACTTAACACACCACCAAATGCAGAGGACTGATCTGCCTTTCTAAGAGCACTGGTTTTCACTAGTTTCTCAAGCTCTACCAGAACCTCATAAAGTTGCATATTTCGTTGAATACTGCATTGGTGTTTAACAGCAAACATGAAGTAAGCACAAACTGCAACTGTAAAATGGCAAAGCACAGTGTCTCTTCTACTGACCTTTAAAAGGACTATATGAAAGTCCAAAAATCAAAAACAACAATGACTTGCACAGCCCACTTGCACAATTAGAGCCACTGTCAGTGCTTCCCCACTGGGAAGAGGGGGAGTGCTGATATTTTTTCCCCAGATATGTAAAAATTCCTGGTCCCGCTGTCCAAAAAACTGCTGGTTCCAGAAGAGACTGTGAAGTCCAGAAACACAATATTTTTATGAATTTGAGCAGGTAACCACACATTTGAAGGAAGATTCTACAAATTCTGTAAATTCTACAAATCCTTAATTATTCAATAAACACCTGGCTACAGCAAAACATTACTCTCTGTGAACCCCAGAATATATGTCAGAAACCACATCTCCCATCATGGGAGTAGGTAACAGTCTTCACTTACAAACTCAGTAGTTCATGTATAAATTGAAAATGTACCACACAGTTCTTGCCAATTAATAGCATTAAATCCAAACTTCACCACGAGGAAAAAAAAAAAGAAAAAAAGAGAGAAAGGGGGAGGGAAGGACCGAAGGGAGATGTACGTACAGAACTCTAAGGGCAAACATCAACCCCCAGATGCAAGCCAGGAAAGGTTCTAGCCTTTGTGACTGCATAGAGATAGGACCACAAACTAAATAAGGAATGGTCACTTCCTGAAACATGCAGAAAATGGATATAGATCAAAACAGATTCAGAAATAAATGTGTGTTTTTGTCAGACACAGGTGACAGAGATGTACCTATAATGTTACTGTACTCTTGGCAGCGGTGGTAATTCTTCTAACATTTACCCTGCAGCTGCACAGTAAAATAAAAAGGGCTTCATTCCACTCCTGTATTTCAGAGGACTCCCCACAGTAATTACTGAAAGCTGCTGCCCCAAATAGAAGTCAAATTGTTTCTGGAGATCCAAACAAGGCTGAAAGCAGTTCAGTTCTGGTATCTTGATTTCTTTCCCCTTTTCATTATAAAATACATGCTTAGACCACTAAAACTGTTAAGAAGCCAGAATTAACTAATTTGAATTTACAGTATTGTAATTAGGAAAATCAGAACCCCTATATCAAAGATGCCAAAAGACAAATACGTGAAACTAACAGAAACATAACTAGAGAAACTTCAGGTGTAAGAGTAATACAGCAAAAATCACCTCTTTCTGCAGAAAAGCTACTTGTATGGCCTTTCAAGCTACTTGTATGGCCAAAGTACCCATTTGAAAAAAACCTCCCCAAAACTCCTTAGCTAAGAAAAACAGCTGGCTACTAAGGCTTTTACAGTCCATTATTGAAATTAAATCCCACTGAAACACTATTTCTGTTGTATCAAGAAAAGGTTAGATTCCAAATATGTCAAACAGCTGCACTAAACTGAGTTTGAGCAAGAAAGATTACATCTGCATTTCTCACCTTCCATGCTTTATGGAAGAGCCACATTCCCTCCTCACTCTAATGAATTGTATATGTGACAAGGAGGCAAACAACTGTAAGTCACAGCAAAGAGGAGATGCTTACAGCTTCTTCTCCAGCACAACCATTCCCCTACCTCTGGGAAACCATTAAACAACTAAAGGTGTGAACCCATTGTAGCTTTCTGCCTCATTAAGTCATATATCATTTTTACACAGGAGTCACGAAGCTATAAATCATGTGAGACAGAATGAGAGCTAATTAAAGAGCCAGCTAAGCATAAAATTTTGCATTGTTGCATATCAGAGAACTCTAAAATTCACCATATATTGTATCACATATTGTAAAATATTAGAAGATGTTTCCAGCAGATAGGTATTTTCTCTAAGAGGTGAGCATTGCTACCTGAAAAACATCAATATTTTATTTCCTAGCAGGGAAGCCCCATGAAACCCTGACTCACCTTTTTTTTTTTTTCTTTTTAATCGTAGATAATGCTGCCTTGTATTGCAATGCAGTCTTGTATACAGTTTTTAAACCTAGCTAACTCTTTTTCTAATTAGAACAAACTCCTATGCTTCTGAAGACAGGAAATCTCTACATGCACTAAGGCAAAGCATTAATCAAGTATATCTAAATCTAGCCCTTAAGTGCAAACACTTCAGGCTATTTACAGAGATCCTTTACCAATAAGGCAATACTAATTTGAGAAAGAAAAAAATCTATTTCCTGATACCAGGTTTCTCAGTCAATGCAAGTTTGTAATAAAAGACCTTCTTTGAAGTGTTAGAGGTAAACCTGATGCAGACATATTAACTGAAATATATGCATATATATATATATATATATCACAACCCAAGAGGGCTTTTAAGTATGCATAATATTACTGTGACACCTAGAGAATCCATTAATGGGTGAGAAACTTGTTAACCAAGGCCATATAAGAACAGAGCACAAGGATGATCCTCTAACCCCAAGAGCTTTTTCTCTAAAAGACTTTAATTGAACAGATATATGCAGATATATGCTCAATTCTTATTCCTTCTTCACCTTCTTTTTAGAGATCTAATAATTGTAGCTACTAAAGCAATTCATCAGATGCAAGAGAGTGAATCTCAAAGTAATCATTACCAATATACATTTCTTAAAAAGATATACATATTCATCAGTCTCAATGTGTAACTGCAAGGAATATCCAAGTGCTGACATAGTGGTCTTATACTCCATTTCCCCAACTGTGGTTTTCCACTAAATACCTTAAAAAAAGGAGGAACAAATGTTTTTGTACTCTAAATTATACACAAGTTTGACAAGTGAACTCAATTTTTAAAGAGCATTCTTCTTTTTTTCTATTGAATAAAAAATGGGTATGCAAATTTTTTAAAACCACGCTTTTACTTTGGCTTCACTGACTGGAAAAGGGGCCCAAAAGAATTTTTATTAAAAATGGGGCAGCATGCATAAGGCGATTCATATTTTACTGGGGTATCCCAAGAAACCCAGTGAGCTGCTGGCCACTGTTGCAATTTGCTGAGCTAGGCTGCAGTCAGGAAGGGGGGCATGGTCAGTACACAGCTAGGTCAAACACTAAGTTCAACAAGCCAACACAGGGGTCAAGAAATTGGAACAGCCAAGAAATACAGCTGCAGGAGGGAAGACCAAAGACTATGACATTAAAGCTGCCTGACAGGACAACACAGAGGCAGGTGCAGAGGATGCTCAGAAGCAACAAGGACCAGGCAGGGCTGTTTGCAGTCAGCCCACAGAAGCCACAGCTCACTCTCCTGCTACCTGAAAGATCCAAAGCAATCTCAAGGACATTTTTAATCTTCACTAATAATTCTGAGAAGCATTTGGCAGTACTCTGATAAGTGAAGTAAGTTCTGCCTATGGCTTTATGGAAAAACATGAAATGCAAATCCTAGTAGCAAGCATTTTAGAGAGATTCTGACAATTCTTAAAAAACAGCAATGCTGAGTTTTATAAACTAGCCCATTTGGAAATGCAAGCTGAAATGATCCTTTTAAACAACAGAAAATTCTGTGGCTCAGAGCCAGCTATTTCAACCTTACAAGAAATTTAGAAATAAATCAGCTTTTTGCAACATGTCATTGATGTGAAAGGAATGTGAGGGCTCTCCTAAGATGGGAGAAGCCATACAATGGTAGCAACAATAAATGACAGGAGCAAATTCAAGAACACACATATATGTAGTAAAAAACCACATAACCAGAAACATTCAGAACTTTGATTCAGTGTCACACAGAATGTGATCTCCAGCTCTGTAAAAACATGAGCCTCTCCATCATGTTAATATTACAAATGCATTTATATGGCAGAAGCATACAAAAGCAAATCTGCCAAGCCCCCATGCTCAGCATGAAACATGATGTTGACTCCTAACTGCCCGTGACAATTCCCATAGTTAGCACAACCACATGGCAAAACAGCCTCTGATGACTGCATGAGGCAGGAAGCAGCCGTGGTGCTGCACACAGAGATTACAAATCCCACACACTCCTGCCAGCCACAGGCTCCCTGCAGCCCCTCTGTGGTGTGTCCTCTGGGGTTTAACGCCAGTGTGTGCTTCCTTTTTGTTTAAACATTCGCCAGATCAGGTTAGTATAAATCTTCCCCTCTGAACTAGAAGGAAGTTCTCCTATCCTTGCTCAAGATCTAGATGTCCAATTTAAAACAGAGGAAAAAAGTCAGATCCTTTCTTATAAAACTGTGATACAGAAACTTCATCAATAGTCTAATTTACGGTTAAGAAAAAATAAAATCTTCTGAGAACTAAAAATAACGCATCAGAGAGGTCCATGGGGCTCCTTCAATGGCACAGTTTTTCCAGATCTTTTACACTGGAAAAGTGTAACAAGCCACTGCCAAGTTATATGCAGAAATATTGGCTAATGGAAATTCACCAAAGGTGGTAAAAACAAGCTTTACACCACACCTGCTTTGTCAACCTCTCACTACCCCAACCTATTTGAGTTACATAATACATTGTAATTATGACAGGGACAATTGAGACTCAACAAATGTACCAAGTTAACATAGTTGACAATAAAACCAAGCTATGAAGTTAACAACATTACCAGATTTTGACATTACTTCTGTCAAAATTTGTTTTTACTGATCATCAAAGCAAATTTCTCTGATGCTGAAGTTTGTAAAGCTCCATTGTCTGGTTTCTTAAGCTATTTTTGTAACATTCATGAGATTATGAGACTAACCCACATGCCGAGGAAAGACAGCAGAGTTTCCTTGAAATGTTTTCTCAACCCTGTTTGAAAGAGAAAGAAAATGTCAGTGTAGGTTGCTCTTGTCTAGCCTTTTGGGAATATCACTTGCTCTGGAGCATCTGTCACCTGCCTGAAGAAGAGAAGGGGTCCCTGAGTACAGTGAACTTAGCTTTATCCAAACCTAGATCCAAACCTAGTAAAAGTCATCAAAACAGAGAATCATTAAGGCTGGAAAAGACCTTCAAGGTCATCGACCAAACACCACTGTGTCCATTAAACCATCGCACTAAATGCCGTGTCCAGTTGTTCCTTGAAAACTTCCAAGGATGGTGACTCCACCACTTCCCTGGGCAGCCTATTCCAGTGCTTTACCACCCCTTCAGTGAAGAAATTCCTCCAGATGTCCAACCTGAACCTCTCCAGGTGCTGCTTGAGGCCCTTTCCTCTCATCCTGTCACCTGCTGCCTGGGAGAAGAGACTGACTCCCAGCTGGCTCTAACATCTTGTCAGGGAGTTGTAGAGAGCAATAAAGTCTCCCTTCAGTTTCCTCTTCTCTAGGCTAAACAATGCCAGTTCCCTCAGCCCCACCTCACAGAATTTATTCTCTAAAGCTTCAGCAGTCTCAGCACTTTTAAAAGAATTACTTATGTCCATCTTTAAAATTTTATGCTTTAACAGACAACATACATTCATTTTCAGCTGTTTAATCCTATATAGAATAAGGCAATAGCACCAAACATCCCTACCCATATGTTAGAGTACTTAATATTTTCATATTACTTATGAAATTTTCATATTTATGAGACTAGGAGTGTCTTAAGTCCATTTGAGCTGTCAAACCTGACAATAAGGTTCTGCTGCTTCTGCTGTCACCTGTCTAAAAGAATGTGAAGTTCTCCAGAGTGTCACCTGACAATACCTGAGCAAGTACCAGTGAAACACAAAGCACATCAAACCTCTAATGCTACTTCATGTACTAGCATGAAATTTATTTCTTCAATTGTTCCATAAACTCCAGAAGCCAGACTCCAGTTTTAACAATTTTAAAAGAACTCAGTGATGAAAAATTCAAGATTTACCATGATTCTTTAGGGCAGAATAGCTTGTTTTTTAAAGAAACCCAAGTAATAGGCTCTTTAAATTACAAGATCATATTTTCCTTCCCAGACAGAAGATTATTCAAGGCAATCAAAGTCATAAGAACAGCTACCTCCTGAAAAAAATGTCATTTGCTGTAGAAATTGGAACAAAAGCAGGAGACAGCAAGAGAAAAAGATTCTCTCAGTATTAAGGTACATAAATGCTGCAGTGCAGAATCTATCTGCAGCCTGGGCTCCACCACAGAGCTGCTAGAAATGCTTGGCAAGTTGCTTAAATCACTCACTACTAGCACACGACTTTGCTGGGAGCCGGAGTGGATAACTGCAGACTCCAGTTTACAGAGGTGCTGAATGCTCCTGCTGCTGCTCAAGACAGCAGTTCTGCTGGGAGCACAAACTACGTTGGTCCAAGGGCTGAGATACCAGACCCCAGTCTAACATTGCTGAAGATCCCTCTCTGTGCTCAGGTTTCCCCCTATGTCAGGAGAGTGCTCTGGTTTGGTTTTTTTTTTTATCATTGAAGTGTTGCAAAGATTTTTTTTAATTCCTTTTACTGTTGTTGAAGCACATATTACCCATTCTGTGCACACAGTGTGGTGAGAAAAAAACAAAACAGAAGTTACTCTTGATTATGCACACCAGCAGATCTAGCTAAGGTTGCACAGCATTTCTTAGTTTTCAAATTCTTAACTTTGCAAGTCTTAAGCTCTCATAATGTTTTTTGAGGTTTATAATATTGGTATTCTTGATCCTTTGATTAACAAGACACCAAGATAAGCATCAAACATGGTACTGACTATGCACAGACCCCACTATCTACCAAAGAAGCATCTGTCTGGCATAGACTGCACCTGCATTGCAGGCAACAGACTGCAGAAACAGACAAAGGCAGAATCTTTTGCCATAAGCTTTGATGCAGATTTATAAGGGGTTTTCTTAATTGTAACATAATAAATAATCTCATTTAAAAAAAAAGATGAAGTGCACCTAGGCATGCACATGCATTTGCAATTTCAAGTCAAAGATTCACCATCCAGTTATTAGTAGGTGGCCAAACAAAGAAAGATTATGCAATTATTTTTTTTGGTCATATGCAGTCATGCAAAGAAAGACTAGGTACTCCTCTGCTAGCTTTTATTACCATTTTCATTATAAAATCCCATTAGGAGGTACCTGGGTCTTCTTTGAAAGTCTTGCTGCACAAGGCAGAGTAAGAACTTTGAGGGAGTTTAGTTACTGTGTTACCCAAACTCATCTTCTCTGGAATACACCTTGATAATGAGTATTTATGCTCAATTTTTTTTTCCTGGCTTAGGAAAACAAGCCTCTTTTAAATCAAAATTATGACACATTCAAGTGAACACTGCAAAGTATAAACTAGATGACATGAAAATCACATTAAACTTTTTCCCTCTCTGTTCCCATTTTGAAGCAGACCATACTAATGCTGCCTGCCTTATCACTGATTCTTAAACTAACTAATCTTTGAAATCGTATCACATTATAATAGGACTAAGGACTATAGGATAGTCTACTATATCTAAATGGGATGTACTGAGAGGTGTCAAATTAAAACACAACAGTATCTGTTGTTAAACAAAGTCTGCTACCATATGTTGAACTTTCTGATACCTGCACACGTACATATAAAAAGAACAGTCATAACCACTTATGCTATAAACTCATTAGATCATAAAAGTTCAGTAAAGCTGAGAAGAGTTAAAGATTCAGTAGAGGACACCCTCTGCTAGGAATCAGCACTACACCAGTCACCATTAAGAAACTCAGATAGGAACTACTAGGTATGAGACCACACTGATTGTAGAATGGCAACAGGTTGACTGCCATGATGTAACAGAAGCCTCATAAACTATAAAAATACCACGGCACAGAAAAATAAATAACAAAACAAAGAAAAATTTTAAAAGAAAGTCACAATAAAATTCAAATTTCACCTCAAGGTAATTTTACTTTGCTCCCCTGACCTGAATGCTGTCATTTCAGTCACTGTTCTTCAGTGCCTGTAGTAAGCAGTTTCACAGTCTTCCTTCACACAGAAGACTTACCTTAGTCTTAAGGACCACTTTCCCTACCACACAGGTGCAAGTAATGGATACTATAAGAGAGCAGAGTGGCTTTGAGCCCTGTGGTTTGCTTGTGTGAGACATCTCTCAGTGTGAATCAGTGCGCTGTAGGAGACAAGATTTCCCTACCTCGCATGCAGAGTGACTGACTTAGCTGCAGGTGTGCCCCAAGTTTGCCAGACTTTCAGCACTGGCACATCAGCACCAAACAGTTTGCCAGCAGAGAGCAAAGGCTGATGAAAAACTGCCTAGTATATTTCAGAATCACAGCATTTTACTGATACCACAACCTGTTATCCCGTCACACGGCAAAATCACCAGGTCCAGAAAACTGTGAGCCAAGATGCACAACTATGCAGAGCCTGCATTCTGCCACAGAAGAAAGTGCATTTCACCTATTTGTAAACTGAAACCTACTTCATGTCATTTCTGTGTTCAATGCAAACTCACAACAGTTTAAAACTTGTGAAACGTTTAGATGGCTATGTAATTGAAAAGAATTTAGGTATATAAAATGAGATAAAAAGGACTTCAGCTGTCTAAAGCTGCTGCTTGTACTTATGTTTAGCTACTGCCCCATCTTAAATTCCTTATTATAAATGTTTAATAACAAAGAAAAAAGTTGCTGTCGATGAATGAAGTTTTATTGAACAATTTCACTGAGGAATGAAGCCTTAATAGTGTTTTCCTAACAGGTTAACTTCCTCATATTCAAACAATCATCAATAATGTAAACAGCACAGCTCTAACATGCCTCGTTGTGTATTGGCATCACCTGTCATTACAAGATCTGCCTGGTAGTTCAGCAGCAGCAAATTGTTAAGGTACCAATATTGATAAGCAAAGGACTGGGGCTGCACTGATATAGTTAGATTGGTTTTCAAGGCTTCTATTTTTACAAGCCTTGGAAGCTCAGGTTGTCTAATGAATTTTTAACATGTCAATTAATATGTTTATAGAAAGCAATGTCAGCTTCAGCTAATATAGGAGAAGAATCACAGCTGCATGCAAAATGTACAATGTGTTAAGGCTCTAAGCTTCACATTTGAGAAATTCAAAAGAATTATTGCAGACGATCCGAGGAAAGCAATCACTTAGAAAGGAAACAATAAAAATGTGTAAGTTAATGGGCATGATTAATCATTCTCGGAAATATTAGCTCAGTTTCATGAAATGTGATGTATTGCAGGGCACCAGAACAAAAGGCTTTATTTGTGGCAAACAGAGTAAGACCCTCACCTCCTAGCACCAAAAGATACATTATACCAGAACAAATTACCAAATATTTTGGGTTTTTTACCAATAGACTACTGATAATGTAAATTAAGCAATGCTTACTTAGTAATATTTGGTGCTCTCCATGAATGTAACTGTATTAGAATACTAGCTACTTTTTGGCAGCTCTTTCTCCCACAACACAGAATGATGTCAAATGACTGCACAGTGCAGATAAAATTTTTGCCATAATTACCCTCCTTGCTTTGTGCATTACATAAAATCAGAAAATGTATTAATTTTATGGGAAAAAAAATTAAAAATCCTTAGGACACAAGTTTTCAAAACGTTTTAGATGTTTTGTTTTTCCTACGGTAAGATTATGCAAGCTCTGGGAAACTGCAGTTAAAAGAGAAATTTTACATTTTAAAAGAACCTGTACCTTTTGCACTTGTGGGCAAAATAACAATAGAAAATAGCCCTTCAACCAACATTTGAGCTGCATCTGTAGTTGGGCAAGCAGAGTATGTAGTGAAAATCTAGTAACCTATGCAGCCAGAGGGATGTCACAGTCACACAGGAGAGTGAAGTTCCATTAATTCTTTCAACTCTCTGTACATTCATCAGCTTGAGGATAAAATATGCAAGTGCATTCTACAGATCTGGGAAAATTTCCCCTTTGTTAACTGGGATATTATGGCATTTAGTATCTGCCTCTACCTTCGCTGCATCACAGGTATTTCTGGATACATAAGATACATTATTTACAGTTGTATCTTGATGGGTGACATATATTAAGTACTACAGTTTTCTGAATTCAATACAAAAGTTACAGAATCAAAATATTTATCTGCTACAAGTTGTCATTCAAGGAATTCCAAAGGGCTTAAGGCACATTACAAAGTGAGAGCAGAAATTCAGAAAGCAAGCTATTCAGACTGCAAAGTCATCTTTTCTTCTCATTAACTACAGATGACCTAAGCTTTGCAGTGTATTTCAGTACACTAGAGAGAACCTTGCACTCCAGTTCCATACTCTGTAACATCCCAACACAGCCTGATGAATACTTTGAGATTTGAGACTACCACAACTGTACCATATGCTCATTTTGAAAATAATATGAATGCCCCGTTTCATAAATTCTCAAACTCAGAGAGCAAGTATTCTCAAACCACAATCCCTTGTGATAACCTGAAGAGAAAAAACTGCAACAACTGTAAAGCATCTGTTATGTTTTATGCAGTAATCCTCATTGGTGTTCAAAATTTTAAAACTTGCAGAGCTAATTAGCTAACAAGCCTACACTCCCCCAAAAGATTATCTTCCACAAGGCCTTTTGCTGCTTTTATACTGCCTGATCCCTGAGCAACTGTACTCAAATAAGAAGATAGCTTGTCAATTAAAACTTAGCCAAAGAAATCCAAAAGATAAAAAAAAAATAAAAACATGCAGACGGTGAAGAACAGTTGGTTAAGAGACATTGGTGCTGATGTGAGAGAGCGTGCAGTGCAGAGGGAGCACAGGAGCGATGGACAGCTCCTGTTGGTGCAGGAAGAGGCAAGTCAGCACAGTACCCTGACACCTGCTAGTTTTTGTTAATATTTTTAGGGTTAACCAAGCATCCCTTATATAATTCACCGGAAAAATATAAGAACTTGGTAACTTAGTGAAAATATCCTGTAAGAGGATTGTTTCCTTTCTAATTTCTCACTACCTTATGGATTTTTAAGCCAAACAATTGAAAAAAATAAGTTTTTCATGTGACCGTTTTCATAACTCCTGGTTTGTCTTCTGCCTTGAGAGTTCACACAAGCGTATCAATTCCCATTCACCACAAAAAGTCTGCGGTACAGAAAACCCATTGGCAAGGTCGAACACCAGAACAAAGTTTGCCACAGTAGATGAATACATTAGAAACAAAACAGAAGAAAAACCTTCCCCCCCCAAGCAGTCCACTGACCTGGTGAATTGAAGATTACTTCTCTGGAAAAGGAGAAGCAGCATAACCCATTCCCACCAATCTAGTGTCAGGTCTGGACTACACAAAGAGACACATTTTTCTTGTTTTCAGAATTGCAGTAACAGGGCAGGGGGTGGCTGCATCCACTGGAGAGCACAATGCTGCCACGAGAGGCAGAAGCTTCAAAAGAGCACATTCTCCCTGAATCCACCGGCCTGGCATCTCACCAGTATCCTGCCACTGCCTCTCATTCTGGACCTGCAGCAGCACTGTTTCAGCCACATCGACTGCAACCACACAGACCCATCCCCAGTGACTCCAGGGTTTTACAGTACTGTTTCGTATTACATTCTATTCAGATAAGAAAACATACAAATTCTTCATAGCATGAGGACTTGTTTTGCATCTCATTTTTATACTTTGAACACAGCACTACTAAAGCAGCAGCAGCAGAGAATATGGGAAATAAAATTACCATCTCCCTGCTCCCATAACTACTAGTTAGCTGCAGCTAAATGTGTGTTCTGAAGATTTATTGAAACTTCTGAGGGCTCACAGTGCCACACTTCTCTAACTTTTCCACTAACAGATTTCCCACTCAAGCTTAACAATACGGACCTAAAGCCAAGCTCACAATCTTTGAAACGCGGGAAGAGAGTCCCCAAGTTTGATCAGGAGTCAAAAATAAGAGAAAACAAACCTAAGCCTTCTCACATGCATTAATATTCTGACAATTCCCCTGAAACAAGAGCATTTCTTACCTGTAGCCACAGAAAACACAATCTTGCACTTACCTCTCCTTCACATATTTTGAAACAGTGTCACCAGGACATGAACATCTTAAGCATGCCACCACCGTCAAGGGGCTCGGAACACCAACCACTTACACCCACCACGCGTCATTAGCTCATCAAGGATGACTCCTTCATGTGGGTTAATTCCTCCTTTGCTGAAGAAATTTAACTTTCTCGAAGTCGTCGGGATTTAAAAAACAAGAAAGCCGAGCTGTGCTCACGCAACTACTTTTTTTTTAAAAGAAGTCGCTCGGTATGGCAGGCGAGCAGCGCTCGGTGCAGCCTCAGCCCGGGAACGGGAGCCCCGCACCTTTCCCACGGAACGAGAATCGTTACGCAAATCCCAGGCGCTGCCGAAGCCCCTGACCTATTTAGAGACGCGCTTTATCCTTTCTGCAAACAAACGACGCTGCGGGGACGCCGCAAAGCCCCGGCACCCGCCACCCCCCGGGCAGGAGGACACCCCGGGGACCCCGCTACCTGCGGCTCTGCCGCCAAACTTTGCCCGCCGGCGCGCCGGGGAGCGGGCGGGCTCGTCCGGGGCTGCGGCTCTGGCCGCGCCCCGTGCCCGGGCATCCCCCGCTCGCCCCGCGCCGTGACATTGAGCGAGGTTCCCCAGGTACCCCGGGCGCCGCCCGCCGCTCACCTCAGCCGCCGCCCGCAGGGATGGAGGGAGGCAGCGCGGCACCGGCGGGCGGGCGTGCGCCGCAGCCCCACTCCGGCCGGACCGAGGCGAGCGCGGCGCAACTCCGCCGGAGCCCCGCGGCTCTCCCGACGCGTCCGTCCGCCCGTATGTGTGTCTCTGTCCGCCTGTCTCCCGTCCGTCCGTCCGTCCGTCCGTCGTGCCCGGCCCCCGCCCCGCCCGCGGGCTCAGGTGGGGCGCGGGCCGGGGTCGCCGCGAGGGCGGAGCGTGCGCGCTCGCGCCGGGGGCGGGGCGGGCCGGCACCTGTGGCGGCGGGGCGGCCGGGCCGTGAGGGAGAGGGAGTGAAGGGGAGCGGTGCGGCCGGGCCGTGAGGGAGAGAGCGAGAGAGCGGGGCGGCACCGGAGCCGCCTGGCAGCGGGAGCGCCAGCGCGGCTGGAAGGAGCCTCCGCCGGCCGAGCGTGTGCGCTTGCCCCGGGCTCGCCCAGCGCCGCCGAGCGCCGTTCCCTCAGTGCCCCCGGTGCGCCGGGGCTCGGCGCGCCACAGGCAGCACAGCCAGTCCAGAGGTGAAGCCGGCAGAGCAATCCCCGAACACCCAGCCGGAGCACCACCGTGTCTCCTGCTTTCCCTACCCCTTCATCTGCTGGTCGTCTGGGTTTGCTCTCTGATTCCTAAATTTACACAAACCGCTAGCTTTGCCAACCCGCCTGTGAGAGCTTCAAAACATAGCCGCTGCTCCTCGGTTCTGCTTTGTAAAATGTAAAACCGTGTCCTAAATATAAACATTACACTAGAAAACATTAGGTTTTGTAACACTACCTCAGAGAAGAATGATAATATTGGTGGTAGAAACATACAAAATCAATGCAAACTTAAGTATAATCATTTTTACTGCCTTTTTATAGTTCAAGTGAACTTTGGTAGTCCGAACACTGCTCCTGGAGAATGTGATGCAAACAGGAGAAATCCTGCAGAATATAATTTGTTATTCTTCTGCAGGGAGGAAAACAAGAACATTTAACATTGGAGAAAAACTTCTTGCTGAACTTTAATTTCAGCTTTTGGAGAAGAGTAGTGAAATTTAATACTAAAATATTGCGTCATACGTTGTTTACAGTGTTATGTTCAATAACTTCTTTTAGCATTCAGGACAGGAAATTATGAGAGTTTGCATTAATCATCCCATAAAAACATGAATATAGCCCTTCTTCTGGTGTTTTACCTACCACAAACTTCTTGCTCAGAAGAAATCTGAACTCTAAAGCATACCTAAGTGTTTTGGAAGATTTGCTGGTCTGCAACGGAGAGGCAGAGAAGCTGAAAACAGGACACATTTCTTTCTCCCCAGAAGCCCTGAGTTTGTCTGAGTCTGTAGCAGCAGAATAGATGCCATGCTAGTAAAAACCCACTACTGAAACTGGGAACCCTGGACCAGTGGTAGAGGAATTCTGAGTATACACAACTGCTTCAGCAACAAAACAACAGCAAAAATACCCAGACAGGGCTTGGGATCAGTCAGACACTAAATTGATCAAATTGATTATTTTGAAAAGACACATCTGTGTATGATTGCAAATTAGCAATATCCAACATTTTAGTTTATTATCTTTTGTCTATCTTTTAGCTCTTTCCAGTAAACTAGCACAACAGTCTCCAAAACACATTCAGAAATCTCAAAATATCTCTGACTTGACAAAAACTCAGCAATTTTCTCTTCATATCCAACTTTCAAGTCCTGTTGTAAAGAACTAAGAACATTATATCCAGGCAGTATTATTTTCCCTGTGTAAGTAGCTATCACAGTTGCCAGAGTGATGTTGTTCAATCTCAAGTAGAAAAGTGGTCTGCAAGTGACCATGCACCATATTTGCTGTTAATATGAAAACGTGTAAGAAGCCCTGTGAATACTATAACATTCTTCAAGTACATTTCTGTTCAGTAGGCTCATGATTACCAAAAAAAAAAAAAAAAAAAAAGAAAAAAGAAAAAAATATTTCAGTGAATTCTAACTATCAGTTTCCTACAGAGAGATGGAGAGATGTAATGGTGGGTGATAACTGTGTGGTTTTGATCACTTAATGCGAAAGTATGTCTTGGGTCTTCCATTGAAAGACCTGTTCTCATCAGACACAGCAACATTTAACCCATAATTGTAAACATTTTATGACGCATTTCACAGTTGTCTTCCACTGTGCAACTCACCATTCTTGACTCCAGCTCCCTATCAAATCCTCTGGTATAGAAGATTGTGTAAGTGTGAAGGGTGGAAAATTTTAAATGCCCTGTGATCTGTATTATCAAAGTGTCACGTTTCGTCTCTTTCAGATGCTGAATGCACACGAGAAGTTATGAAATTACAGAGTAGTTGTAGAATATCAAAACAACTGCAAAAGTGGTGTGAGCAACAGGAAGACCATTTAACCTGGGTGATCTTACAAGCAGGTAACAGGTCTGTGAGTTCAGAGAAACCTCATGGAAAGGAGAGGCTGCTATTCATTGCATTTCTGCTGGAAAGCTGCATAAACCAACATATAAAACCAGACGGAGGTGGGATCTATCTTATTCTAAGTAAGAATATGCAGAGTATGAAGAAGACATGCTGCGTATGAATTAGAATTGCATTTTATCACTTCAGTCTTTCCAGAACTTTAAATCTGGCTCTACCAAAACAAACTTAGATGGATTTTCTAAAACATCTGTCACTGAACATAGGTTTAATGTGACACAAGTTGTCACCAAAAGGAGTAGATCCATGCAGAATGGTGCATGCAAACAAACCTCTTAGAGATGCCTGCAACCCAAAATCAATTTGGGACGTCCCAAGAACTGGGAAATATTTTCTATGAAAGGGAACAGTAATATTACATCTGGGAAACATTTTATATCATTTTACGAGGAGAGGTCAGCACCGGGAAGCCTCAAGCAGCCCTCTCATTCGTGACTCACCCTGTAAGACATAGTGCCAGAAATCTAAGCAAATTTTTCTCTGTCCCCAGCAAACAAGGAAACTGCAGTGTTCTCCACACTAAACTATTACATATATATATGAATAGCCTACCACTTATTTTGAGAAAGTCTTCCTTTATTTGACTGTTATACCTTTTTTGAGGATTAAGGCTCAATGCTGTTTTACTATCATCCATTTCAAAAATAAGCTGTCTCTAAACACCACAGGGCATTTGAGGTATGACTACAGAATTCTGGTTTGTTTGTTTGTTTCTTTGTGATCTATGCAAAATATGGAAACAGTATCCTAACGCTCCAAATGTTGATTTGCCCTTTTGGTGATCCCATATGGCCAATAATGCAAGGAATAACAACAAGAATAAATACTGTCAAGGCACATTACACAAGTATCCCTCTGTGGAAATAAACCCAAGTGTTTCCAGTACTTCTCTTCAACTGACTTCTCCAGTAGTAACCTATTAAATGTTGGCTTTGCTGAGAAGTGTTTCAGTAAAAGACAATTCAGAAATTTAGAGACCAGCTGTAGACACAGAAACTACAGGTACAGTAATTTCAGTATTTCCCCTCCATTAAGTATAATTTTTAATTATAATTTTTATAATTTATATAATAAATGTAATAATATAATTAATATAATAATTTATATTTTATTATAATTTTTACAATTTTTAAAAATAATTTCTAAGTGATTACCTCAACACCTCTTCTTTCCCAGAGTAGTTGCCCCAGATTCTCTAAAGTCATATTGGCTTTAAGTGAATACGGGCAGCCTTCTGTGTTTGCTTTGCACTCTACCCATTCTAAGACAGTAATAGCCTTGTCACCATGTGCATCAGAAGAAGAAACTTGAGAGGTGTTTGGTTCTGTGTTTTTTTTTTTTCCCTGAAGGTATCCACTCATTTCCATGGTCTTCAAAATTAAGTCCTGATAAACAGAGTTTTAATAAAACATGGCTAAAAATCTTAATTTTATGCATGGAAAATTTATGGTAAAGAAAGTCCCTCTGACTGAATTAAGATCTTTTGTGCCTGAATCCATGTCCCAGTCCCTTATCAAACCGAGATATTTGTATTTTCTCACAACATTCCTTCAAAAGGCTTTGCTAGAGTTGTTCCCACTGGCATGCAATTCCTTGTTTTTCACCTGTTTGTTGGGGGATTTTGGTTTGTTTTTTACAATCAAGGAATTATTTAGAGTTGTTTCTGGATCAAGTATTTTTTAAAGACTTTTGAAACTTCATTGATTTCCTTAGTCAATTTAAAATTCACATCTGTATGCATGTCTTGAGTTTTGGTTCCTATAAGGAAATCTGACATTTTATAACCAGATATCTTATATTCCTGTACATTTTCTAGCTTCCCTGTTACTGCCTCTGGGGAAACAATCCCAGATTTAGCAGATCTCCATCTGCCTCCCCTGTATAAACAGACAAAGCAACTACTTAGCCAACCTGCTACTTCCTAACCAATCTATCTTTATTTTTTAAGGAGGACAGTGATTCGGGTTTTTGTTCTTTTTTTACCTTGCATCTATATTTGATGGAGTTACTTGAGATGCTTTTTGAAATTTGCTGTAAACTCTTTACTGCTCTTTATTTTTCTCCACAGATTTCCAATTTCCTGGGTTTTTTTAAGTGTGTTTATGTGTCCTACTTGACTTAGTAATGGCTCCAAGTTATCCCTGTTTTTAAACTTGTGTCTACTAGCTATATTTAGAATGCTCAGCATCAGATGGGGAGGGTGCCTACAAATTATCTGCTTTATTCCAAATTATTCGGTAAGTTAGTTCATAAAGTATACTCATATTAAATATGTGCCAACCATTCAATCTTACATAACTATGCTATTTGCACTGTGACAGATCAGTTAATTCCCATGATAGCATTTCTATTTCCTGATTGCATGTTGAGGAAAATTACGTGGATTTAGGTTGTAAGCTGTTTGGCAGAAGGAATTCTCTTTATTATCTATGTCATGCTCAGAGAACCACGTCTCTAAGTTATGATTAGAGTTGTATGTGCACCTTCATCATAAACAGCAAACAGATTAACCAGAAACACCTACGAATGCTTCTTCACAAATTTTTTGTCATTTATATATTTGTGAACATATGTTTGTTTCATACCAAGAAAAAACAATATTAAAAGCTGCAGTAAGCAATAGATATTTTGGTTTTATGAAATTACTTTTTCCTGTACTTCATTACTTTCCCAGCTATGCTAAATGTTTTTATTTTTTGCAGGATGTTCTTGCTTTGAGAAACTGAAGCAGAAAAAAAAGTGATCTAAAGAAAAACATATGACATCTTTCCAAGCACTAGAAAAGCTGCTAAACCCTTCCTTTCAGTCACAATCTGTTCCAAGAATGAGAGCTCACTGGTACATCAATGTTATCCTGCCCCCTGAGAATATCAGCTTCACAGACAACATGGAGGACTGTTTCTCTGTATAACTGATTTACTGTGAATGCTGGAAACACTAGAGATACTTTTAATTTAGAGGGTAAATAATTCAAACAACAGACAGGGGAAATCTTTGCAAAAGGATGTAAGATTTTTAAAATTCTAATTCAGTTCAAGGAACAAGATAATTCCTAAACAGGAAGGAACAACTGTGTAAAGAAAATACGTCAGTAACACAGGACTTAAGAAGTTGAAAACTGGCAGAGAGAACATCTGAAAACCTCCTGGTAAAGTACCCAGGTAGGCTAGCCAGATGGCATGCTATTTGTTTTCATTACTTCATTTAACATAGAAACAAACTGTTCTTCAGCTGCAAAACAAAACCAATTAGAATATTTCCTTCCTTCAGTGTTCCTAAACCTGAGTCCATTAAAAATCACCAGGGGTTTCCAGATAAGAACTATGCAGTATCTCTTTAAAGAAGAGGTGAAAGATCAGAGTCACCTCCTGAGTTCCCATCTGTTTTTAAAAATAATACTACCTGCGCAGCATAGGAGATGAGGAACTGTGAGAAGGGTATTATAAGGCATTTGTACAAATGCATTTGTTATTTTGGTGTCACTGAATAAAAGCAAGGATGCTTCTATACTGAAGATTTTTATATTAATATAAAAACAGTGCAACAAACTACAATTCCAAGAAAATCTGATTTGAAAAGATCATTTTTTGGCTAAGGGCAGTCTGTTCTCCAAGAAATTTGCCACTTCAAAGACAGACAAGAAGCCAAGCATATGCAGCGTAATTTTGGCACTTTTCCCCTGACAGAAAACTATGAAATACAAAATCCAATATAAGTGCTAGTGGTTTAGATCACATGGGAAACTAGTCATCTTCTATCTTGGGCTGTGGATTGAAAAAGGTACCAAGGAAAACCATAACCTTTTATTCCTTACAGAGCCAAAGCTTACCTTGTAAAAGTTAGTGTGGTGTAAAATAAAAAGGGTGGGGATGGAAGACAGACTTCCTTACAAAAGCCTCGAGACCTTCCCTGAACAAGGAGAATCAAAAAAAGCATTATAAAAATGCATTGTGTCACTGATTGCGAGTACTTGAATTAATGCTATTCAGTATGAAATCTCAATGCATCATCCAGAATTATAAAATAAACAATAGCCCTTCTAATTAATCCCCAAGGAGAATTACCCCACTGAAAGCAAGAATATGATTTTGCTCCAACTGCAGCTCTGTCTTAAACAAGACCAGTGCAAGTTTGGCAAGACAGGTGACACTAGTTAGCTACTTTACTGGGGTGATACAGCATGCCATAAAACTAGTCTGAAAGCAGACACACCTGTTAGGTGCTTTATGCTGGTATTGCAGCATATTTCAGGAAGGCAGCACAAGAGCACTTACTTAAAAGGATATATGTACACACATCAGCTCTACGCTAGAAGCTTGTGCTAGCAATACCTGTGGTTTTGGACAGTGTGTGCCACACTATCAGCTCTGAAAGTTTGTAAGCATTTGAATACAGGTTTATTGGTTTGATTTTTTCCTCTCCACCAGCAAAGAGACAGCATATCAAGACTTCTTTCTCATATGGAAATATTTCCTATTCCTGAGTAAAAAGATCTCAGAAAAAATACAGGGCAAAAGCATACCAACTGAAATAGTTACGTCCATACAAAGTCTGAATGGAGACCAGGTGTAAGAATATTTAAAGGACAAGCTGCAGCTGTGCTTGTTTGATTTCAGCAGAAATGTGAGAAATGGCATCAATAGGGTGGATGCCTCTTGACACTCTGGATGAGTCATATGAATCAGTCAACAGGCACAGTAATTGGACACCTTCAAGAGCAGGCTTGTGCCATAGGAGCAGCACAGAAAGAAACAGAAGATAAACAAGATTTAGATTACTCTGTTTTCTTACTTTCAGTGGGGTTTTATGCTTGCATACATGTATTCATCTGAGCAGCAGGAAGTTAATTCTGCTTAACTGGTGAGAGGGATGGATATATTATGTGGTTATACCATTTTTTAAATAGGGATTTCATGCATAGAATTGAGACTGAGTTCTGTTGGTTGAAGAGTAATATTGTGATTGCTGAATTGCAGTTGGCAGGTAACTCAGTAAAGTAACTTTGGGAAACTTAAGACTGCTTACTACTTTTAAGGACTAATTTTAACACACAGCTCTGTATATATATTTTATATATTTTAAAGGCCCAGCACAAAGTATAATTAAATAGCTGCTAAATAAGCATACAACTCCACAGCCTTACAAAATTACAGCCCTGGAATTACTCTATTTGTCACTTTAGACCCCCAACAATTTAAAAACATTTATTCTTTCCTTAGATGGTATGTATGGCTACTGTACATTAAGATTTTAGGAGAAGAATAATAGCAATTATATCAAAACTTCATTTCTACATCTGATTTTCTTACGGCTTATAAGTCAACTGAAAAAAGTTGGGTTTTTTCCCCCAGCACATTTTCATTCATTCATTTACTCGCTCATTCCGTCAAAAAAGGACAGCAATAGATACGGCTTAATTATATACTAAACTGATCAAAAGCTGCCTCCATATGATTACATAGTCCCAGAAAAAGAACAGTCACTAAAATAGTATCCTGCAAACAAAATTGCATCTGGTGTAACCACTGAGAAGCAAATCAAACCTCATGTGCGATGTAAAAAGTGCACTACCATGAGATCTGCCTTCTCCCTCTGAGGAGGCTTAGCCTGTACAGAAAAAGAGTAGCTTCAGCACTGTCGGAAGAGCAGAACAGGAAGCTCTCAGATCTCAGAAGAGAATTGCTTAAGCTACAGTTGCAAAAAAGTTCTGCACCTAGTCTTATACCAGTGGGTTTGCTACCACACCAAGCTCCTCAGAGAGCAACAGCTTCTGCCGAGCAGAGGGAAGGTGGTCCCTGTGAAACCTTTCCCATGGCTGTGGGAGATGGGGCTGAGCCAACCTTGTGGTCAGGATCTCTGCAGGGTAGGCAGGCCTGAGGCACTGCTTTATAAATATGCCAGGCACTGCACTTCCTCAGAACTAGCAAAAAATACATCAGGAGGTTTCTACTTCATGAAGCCTCTGCTGGCTGTAGAACAAGTTTCTCTCATGGGTGTTGTGAGTACCAACAAAAGGCTAGAAGGAAATACAGCAGCAGTCCCATGGATAGCAATAAGGCAGAGGGATCTCTGGGGGCTGTTCGAGGTCTAGTATAGGTTTGGAGGATGTGCAGATTTCTGTAGCAGATTTACTGTCTGTGCCAGAAGGGGGAAGGAAATTCCCCCTGCACTCTACCAGGTCCATTTGATGGAAGCTCCAAGGGGAACACTAACGAATATTCTGCACTCCACAGAGATAAGAAAATGCTTCAATGTGCAGATGCACATTTATCTACACAACAACAAATGCACTTTATATATTAGGGAGGTTTTATCAAAGTTGCTCTGCTCTGTAATTATGTTGAGAAATGAATTGGATGGAATTTGAATGACTTAAGGTAAATGAGCTATTAACCTACAGGATCCTTTACCAAATGATTCATGTACATTCAATCTTTCCCTCTTCCTTCCAACTTCATTGTAAAGGTGAAATGAAAGACCAAGTTGATCAGGATATCAGCAGTTGTGGCTACAGCAGCATTAAGCAGAAATGAAAAACAACATTTCTTATACTAAACTATGCAGGTATATTAAAATGGTAGTGGTTTTTTGGGTTTTGTTTGTCTGTTTGGTTTGGGGTTTTTTTGTATTTGGACAGCACAGACAAATAGGAAAAAAATCAAGACAGTGGGTAGTCTCACTTTTTTTAAAACAAGAAATCCCTGCCGGAAAGCACCACAGAAACAAATGAATTAATTCTGGGTTCAGAATGAAAGGAAGACTAAGTTATGCACTGCTCAGATCTACACCTACACCAAGTCCCTATCTTTCACAATTTTTAGCTCATTAGGGACAAATTTTCATATTTTTTCCCAGTAGACACACAGGAAATCACCTCTTTTGCAAATATGTGGGAATCTGGCAACTGCATGGCAGAGACAGGTTGTTGTGTCTCAGCAAAGGAAATGATGTATGACAGGATTGTCTCCTCTGCCAGCCATCATCCTACAAAACTGTACAACCACCACCAATTTCCTTTGGAGCTTAAAATCTTCAAGACAGCAACTGTAGCGGGGAGATGGACTCCCCCTAAGAGCCTGCATTCATTCTTTGCAGTAGAATGAGGGACTCTAAATGGACAAGAAAAAAAATAATTTTCACAAGAACCCTCTGCAGCTTTGTCACTCACTGCTTTCACCTCTGTGAGCAGAAGAGAGCGAGGGCTCTGCAGAACAGAATGGTAAGATGCAGCCAACCCTGGCTGTCCAGCTCTAAGCTCTTCTGGCACAGTCTGTGTGCTTGAAAATTGTGTTTGTAACGCAAAGAGAGCACGTTGTGTGCAGTGCTCTCAACAATAAAGAAGGCAGTAGCCCAGGAGATTGTTTGCTGTGCCTGTATTGAGCTTGGGTCAGCCCCTCGAGGGGTTCCTGCAGGCTCTCCTCGGGGCTGCACCAGGTGGGACCTGAGCAGGACCCTCAGCTCCAGCACTGGGCTGTTTTTGGATATGGCCCTTCCTGCCAGCAGCAGCTTCCCTCAGCTGCAGGCAGTCCCTGCTCCTGCCATTGCCTTCACCGGGCTGGAGGCTGCTCAAGCTCTCAGGACAGAAGGCAGAGAGCAGGCAAAGGAGACATGGCAGGGCTGTCCTCTGCCATGCTGTCAAGCCTTTGTGCATGTGACATTCTCCCTCTGCTGTGTGCCAGGCACTGCATCTTGGCAGTCAGGGTAACACATGGATTAATAAATCCACAGGGAGTAATGCTGTCTTCACACTTCCTCCTGCTTTTATCACCTGCTGTAGCAAGTCAGGGACACAGCAGCTCTGTAGTCTACTTGTGATTGAACTAAACAGTTCAAGGGATTAAGATAGTTTTCAATAAGTAAAATATTTTATTTCACTGTTTTTTCTGGTCCTTGGCATGAAACAAATTAAACTCAAGCTGTTCCTCAAGTAATTTCAAATGAAGCTGTTCAACCACCTGGACTCACAACATTTTTCACACCCAGTCTCTTTATCTTACTCATTCCCTCTCCCTTTAAATACATTTTTAAATGTATTTGAACTGAAGTCCTTGAATTATCCTCTTGGAAAGATTTTCATCTTTTCTTCAGCAATTTAATCCTTTAATTCAAGTAGTCAGTTGTATATCAAAGGTCTTTAGGGAAATGATTGACCTAATTTTTAGATATATGGTAGATATTCAGTAAAAAGTAAAAGTATTAATTTAAATGCAATTAAAATTATAGGAACCTACTTGGAATAATCTGATTCTTCTGGACTTTTAAAAATCCTTTAACAAGTCCTGCACAAGAGGCTATTAAAAAAGCAGCCAGTTGCGAAGTAAGAGAGCAGGGATTTGAGATGTGGTGCTAGACAGCTTACAGAGACATGGTCAATATTCTGTATGGCAAAAGGTTACCAGTGAAACAGTCCCAAACCCATCTTCTAGCATTGTAGAGTGCAGTGAGCTGTCACTCAGCTTCCTTGAAACAAAAGCAAACAGAAAACTAAAGAACTTGAATTAATTGAAAGTAAAAACATTGACAGCTGAAAGTCTTTGTTGATGAGAACAGAGTAATGGACATTAGAAGAAATATTGTCAATTATTCATACACGTTTGATGTACTAGTTGTGGAAGAAAGACCAGAACATGACTGTGGACAGCTCAAAAAAATCCAACAAACACAAAACAACACAGAAACTACAATGACATTTTGAAAATTAGTGGTATGGTCCCGTCAACAGGGTTGCTGTGTTTGATGGTCCCAGAGAATGGCTTAGAATCACAGGAAACAGTGTGAGAGAGAAAGGAGAAGCAATAAATATGATTATAGGCTGTGAAGGCTTTCCTTCTGAAGTGAAATATTAAAGAAGTGTTTACAGAAGAGATGAATAGAAAAGCACTTAGCCCTGAACATGGGCAATAATGAATATTATATGGAAGAGAAAATGAGCACTTCCATCTTTTTACAGGAGAAACATTCAATGAAAATGAAAACAATACATTTAGAACATATTACAGCCTTTTTTCTTTCTGACAATTCCATAAGAATAGTCTACAAGATTTGTGGCATCTTCTTCTGAAACACTGATTGATAAGGACCAAGTATTTCACATGTAATTCAGAACAATCAGGGGGAGCAGAAAGCTTATTAAGAAAATAAGAGGAGCCCTCCAGAGATACAAGGTTCCCTCCTCCCCCTTGAAATTATTACTGTAAAAAGAGATTATAATGATCTTCCATGAAAAGAGACTGGACTTATTAGGAACAAGACATAAGACTAAGCTAAAGCCAACAGTAGGGTTAAAGTGCAAATTAAAGCTGTCATTCAAAATGAGAATTTCACAGACTGATGACAACTGACATGCAACTAACCTTGAAGCTCACTCTCCCTCGACTATTGCATGATATAAAGATCATAAAAACTATGAGTCTTCTTGCTATAGTTTCTTTATAAACTACCGTGAAACTGCAATTAAGGCAACAAAGCCTTCCTATAAATACTGTGAAACAAAGAAAGCTTTTGATTATACATGCAACCAAAATGAGGCAGACCTCGAGTCTAGGGCAGAAACGCTGTGCGCTAAATCCAGCCTTTGCTGTTTCCCACAGTGGTAATCACAGGCACACAGACCACAGCATCTCCACCCTTCTTCCTGGCATCCCAGGGCAGAGCCTCATCTTGCCATGCATTATGTTCTAGTGAAGCTTCAGCTTCAATTACTCCTGGAAAGGAGAATTGCATGTGTATAAAAGCTCAGAATACGACACCAAAATACACACTAGCAATGCTGGTGTTTGCCATCCCACCTTTTGAAGTGCCTCTCATGAGGTGCTATCAAAACCCAGACATTTTTCTTCTTTGGTGGCATTATATTACACCATATATCAGCTCAGAACTTTGGTTAATTCACAACACACCATTTTTCCTCCCAGCCTGATTTCACATCATCAAGACTATGAATATTTTATACTGTTAACAGGAGGGCATAGAGGAAAAATAGTGTTTGTGAGCTATTCAGATAGCATGGTGATAAAACTCATTACAGAGTAAAAATAGCGAAATTTATTCCAGTGAACTATATTAATTCACAAATACAACTAATTTTAAACTCTTGCATAACAAGAGAATGAAAATAGAAGACTGCATGCAAGTGTATGTGCTTATACATATGTGGAAAACTGAAATACACTTCTCCAGCACATCTGCACCTCTGTAAACAGAGTGCTAAAAATGAAGTGGGAGGAAAGAAGTACTTTGCAAAATAAAACAAACAAACCAACCAAGGCATGGGGATGAACTTAGCCTGAGGTTCCTTCCACAAAGGGTATGTCCTTCCCTGGCATGGCCATAGCAAGGATCCCATCCTCAGTTTCTCCTCAAAGCCATAAAATCACAAAATGCACATAATATGGAGCAAATGATGGGTTGTGAGGCACTTGTGGATGGCATCTCAAAGAATTCCCGGTTCAAACAAGCACAGTGATCAAAACTGCCTGATGCACCCTCTCTTTTCTACAAAGAGGTATAACAAGGTTTTTTTCTGAGCAGAGAAGAGAGGACAGGAAGGAACAGAGTTGCAAAGGGATTATTTTTTTTTCCAAATGTGTATTTTCAGTTTCTCATTTCAATCACTGATCAAGTAAGTCACTTGGCTTCAATTTTTTCTTAAGCACTTTCGTGTCCCATTTCTAGTGACTCATAATGAAGTGTACGACAGAAGAAGAACCTTGTGAATCTAATCAAAGAACCAGAGCCTACGGAACAGACATCCAACCTCACAGCCTGAACAAAGGAAGCATATTCATTTAAAGTGTGCATTCCATGCCAGGTAGTCATCACTTAAGTCTTCCTTCCTCATGGGAGGCCACAAAGGCTGTCTGCAACCCCAGCATAGTATGATCTAATACACCAACTTTTCAATTACCTTTTCAATTACCTATTTCAATCTATGATGGACAGAACTTTCTGTCCATCATAAATGTCCCCTGAGACTGAAGTCTGTAAACACAGCTTAAGAGAGAGACAAGGCCACGAGAAGGCCACCTGAACCTATCACCTACTTAAGCCTGCTTCTCAAGGTGTATATATAGACACCCAAATGGGGGCATGAAATGCCATTTTTGAAAGGGAATAGAAAGACGTGACCATCTTTTCTTTTAGGAGGGGCACCTGGGAGATGGGCGAGGACAGTTTGAGAGAGATCTGTTGGCATGCATTTCTGTAAAGAAGTGTGTTTAAAGCTCCTAGCAATCAGGGGTGGTGGTGTGAGAGGGAGGAGGGCATACTCATTAGAACTGAAACAGCAAAACACAAGATTCCTGTCCGCCACTTGTCAGTAGAATCTTTCTTCCTTCCACACTGCTGGACTGCATCATTTTTCCCGGGGAGCTTCCAAGCTATCTGAGCACTGCCCATTGTGTCTCTAATTTATCAAATGAAAAACTAGGACACTTCACAATTTCACATAAAGACATTCGCTTATAACCGAAAACCAGGAAGATGATGAAGGAGGAAAGTACTTGCAAAAGCTAACTTTGGTGTAATGAAGTTATTCCCTCTGGGCTCTTTTTACAGCCAAGAGAAGCTCTTTCAGTTTATTGTATGCTGAGGGGTTTTCTTTGCTTGTCACCCCTCATCTGCCTTGGCAGATGAGACACAGGGTTCAAGCAGCCATTGTGAACCCTCAGTGTGCAAGAACAGCTGCCCAGACCTACTGCTTCTCTTGCTTGGAACATTGATAGAGCAATGATCACCAAAATGCACATCAGCATAACAGCCCAGCTCTGCACCTGTGCAGTGCTGGGGGAAAGGCAGGGCACAGTAGGATGACAGCCCTGCCCAGGTGTATGTGATGGATAAACCAGCTGAGCAGTGCACACCTCTCTCCAGGAACATCCTGCATGAGCCTTTACGGTTAAAAGACTCAGGCTGATCTCATAGTAAGAAAATACCAACCCTTGGCATTCTCTACAGGCACACAGAGGACTATGGGATCCAATTCTCTGCTAGATGTTGACCCCCTTTACTTTTTCTGCTGTCACTTAATACCACAGTGGCTCCTCTGAGGGCACATGGGCAGACATGAGACCTCTTTATCTAGATTCAGAAATCTGTAAAATTCTACTGATGCTTCTTCCTAACAAAAGCAGTACAAAATAAAGGCAACCAGAAAGAAATGTTAACAAATATAAGACTAATTAGCCCCATTAAATTTGCAATTGTCCTGTAACTCATTATTCTGAGGTAAGGAGAAAGCAAGCAGCATGCTGCACGCTTGTCCTTTACTGCAAGTGTGAACACACACTGTTCCTTCAGCCAAATTATCCTTTAAACATTATTTTTGATGCATTATGCAAGGGATATATAGTAAATTTTTGATATATTTGTGGCATTATACTTTTCTAAATGGCTAACACTGCCTGTGATAAAGAACAAAGTTCAAAAGGGCCAGGAAAAAATGAAGAAAGCTCTGAGTAAAGCAGGAAAAAATGAAGAAAAGCCTAATGAGAGTAAGAGTACTGAGCAAAACAAATACAGGCAGTACAGTAGCAACAGCTGTGACTACATCAAACATCTTATTTCTGTCCCTTTTAAATCAATGAATATTTCTCCAATTAGCTTAAGTATTACTCCAGGGCAAAAAACACGTGCTGAAAATTTCCAGTCTTTATGGCATGAAGTGAGCATACCCATGGGGACTTGAAAATACATGGAATCTTTTCAAAGTTATACCAACTTTTAGGTAAGGTGGTAACAAAGGAATTTTTACACAGCTTTTTATGATACAAAAAACCCAGAATGTGAAATTTCAGAAGAGATTTCACAGCTGAGATTTAAAGTGCCTCCAAAAGCAATAGGTAAGCTACTGGCCCAAAGCAAAGGGACCCCAATTTTCAAAGGAGAATGCACATTTTGGTCAAGTAATTAGGGAGCAATACCAGTTACCCAGTGAAAACCCATTAGCGTTGCACCCACACAGCTGTGACTGCAGCCCCTGCAAGAATGGCTCTGACCTCCTTACCTGTCACTGCAACAAATCCTCTCATGGAGTTTTGCATCCTCTTACACACCCTTGCTCTTTCCCTCACTATCTTAAAGAATGTTGCACCTTATTTTGCCCCTCAGGAAAGATTTTGATGCCCCCTTTATTTCACAAAATAATGGAAAAAACCAGTCAAAATGGACATGGCTTGAACAGTCAAAACGTGGCATTAATTTTCCTAATGGATTTGTTTGATGGGATAACAAAACCATTTTCTCCAGCAACACCAAAGTTTTAAGCCACACCCTCTTCCCCCCTTTTTTTTTTTAAGTTTAAAAAAAAGCTTGATGACATTCATGAAGAGACAAGAAAATTCCTAGTCTCCGCCAAATTACAGACTTTAGAAAAACCTAAAAAATAGAAGAACTCTGAACTGACCTAAAGTCTTTCCAGTTTATAAAGTTGTGTTTTGCTCCTGTCACTTTTAACCTGCAATTCAGGTTTTATATATTTTGAATATAAATAACCCCTTATAGTCTGCATTTTGATTTCACTATTTCTTAAAAAAATATTTTGAAAAATTTAAAACAGCTTTAAAAATATACTAAATCTAACTGAAAACAAATCGAAGGACAGGTCTCCCTACTCTCTTTATGTTATTAGAGTAACTGGATGAAGTTCTCTGCTCACATAATAATAGACTCCAGATTTTTTAGATTCTCTGAGAAAATTAGCCTTATGCTTTCCTCAGCAGTGAAAGATAATTCAAAGTAGTTTAAGAATGATGACTGAAGATAAGCTACTGTTTTGTTTTATATTCATAAAACTGTACCAATGTAATGCCAGGTAGGCACTTAAATTGCTACTGGAGCTTAAAGAACTCACCCTAGCTCATGTATTTTTTGTGAGTCTGACATGTACTAAGCTATTTTAGAGTACACCCTGCACTCAAAAGTGAAGAAGAGTTATGTTACTGGAGCCTCAAGTAAATTAGAGAACACCATGCTCCTCGGTTAAAATAATGTGCCAGTGACATCTAGTTAGTACTAACAGTAATATTCAAAATTGAATTTGATTTTCAGTATGTACATGATCTGACTATAAAATTCATTTTTCATTAACACAAGCAGAAAAACATTTTTGTAGTCAGGCTTCCATTCCTATGCAGAACTGAGGAGATGAACTATCTATCTACAATCTGAAGACAGCAATGTTGCTTAAACAGCAATTAAAACTGCTTTAGAAAGGAACATGTCTAAAAGACAATTTTAAAGTATTTTAAAGCTTTTGTCCCAAAATTTATCTGCTTTCATACTGTGAGGTTGTATTTTGATGATTTATGTAACAATGTGGCCTAAACAGTGCCAGTCTTTTTTTCTCCCCTCAAAAAACATGCTTGAGACTTGAGTATATGAACAGGCACACTTTAAGACCTTGTTCCAAATATAGTTACAGAGAATTACTGTTCTTACCAATATCACAAATGCTTCAGTCAAAATTTATTCCTACACCAACACGAATTTGCTGGGTGCGTCAGCAGCTCATCTCTCTAACACCTCACACCACCACTGTGAGCAAATGCAGGAACTCGGCCAGGGACTTCTAGCAAAAGAGACGCAGCTTTATCTACGGACATGGGTATTACAACCACATTTGAGAGTTACATTTTAAGCATATATCAGATGTCATCACAAATTCCTTCCCAAAAATCTCTGGTTCCCAGCACCTCAGACCCAACCTGGGAGTCTGGAAAATTCCTCTATCAGCCATCCTCCAAACCAAGGCCAAGGTGTTTCAACCTTGCTTTTAAGTATCATAGATTAACAACCAAACGAAATAGTGAAGAAAATCACAGGACCTCCACTTCTTGAAGTCTTTCAGTTAAAACTGCTGTTCATATCACGACCTAGAGCTCCAGAATTAATTACAGATGAGATGCACGAGTTACTCCTTTACTGTACAGGAGTACAGTACAGCTGCAGGAGTGCAGCTACAATCAGCTGTTACTGCTGAGGAAAGCAAGCCCATATCACTGTGTGTCACTCAGCAATTGAGAGCTGACCACCCCAAAACTCTTATGGCATTGGGCATCTCCTGGAATACCCTAATTTTGAATCCTACATCGTATTTTGTCTTCTTTCCCTTGTAAAAAATACAGTAAAATAAATAAATAAAGGGCAGGAGGACAAACCTGTGGAGCTGACCCATAGAAAGTGAGATTGCAGGTAGATTTTTAACTTGTAGAAAAGAAGTGGCAAATACAGAGGTTTAGGGCTATAAAATCACACACAAGACGGCAAACAGGAAACAACTACACAGTGTTACTCTGAAAACACATCACTAAGTAGCAAATCAAAGTGATCAGGCAGAGGCTATAAAAGAAGCAAGCTTTTACAGGTACTCTATAGTAAAACACTGGAACTGCTGGCATAGGATGCTGCAGAATAAATGTTATGTTTTCACATTTTAACATATTTCCATTTATTAAGGATGTCATTAACAAACTTTTTAGCTTGACCAGAATATCTCAACCATTATGGGTTAATAAAATATATGCTATTTAACCCACAACATCTTAAGGGAAGTATTACTCTAGATAAATTAAATATGACTGTACAATTAAACCATTATGAAGTATGGATTATTTTCAATAATGTGCATAGAGAGCTATCAAAGAAGCATAAGAATTAGAATTCTTTTTAGAAAACACTCTTTCAAATTAAGTTTTTGTGGATTTAACACACTGCCAAAATGCACAAATCATTTTGAAAATGAGACATGCGTTGGGCAAAAACCCAACGGTTTAAACATATACCACATGATGCCACTAAAGTATTTTTATCTGTGTGCATTAACAGGATGGAAATCTTACTTTTTTCTGCAATCTGAATTTATTTTCTATGCAAATGTTTATGACTGAAAACATTTTATTACGTGAAAGGTTGCAGAAATAAATTCTGTCAAATACAGAAAAAAAAGAGACATTTTTCTTAGAAAAATGCTGTGACAAGATTTAGGCAAAACTGATCTATTTCCTTAGGAATGGTTCTACTTGCTGTTATAAAACAGCTCAAAGGTATTTCTCATGCTTTATACAAGAAATATGATTTACACATGAAATGTGGAAGTTCTCTTATGTCCAGCAATTGTGTTCATTTCACAAATGAAAACAAAATATTGCTATCATATGGAAAAAAAAATGCTGTCATACAGCATCAACAACTGCATAATCTGCAACTACCACCTCTTTCCTACTGACCATGCCCCCACTATTTCCTATTTCATCCCAGAAGACTTTGCAAATTTTCCTGTTACTTACTATTGAGTATTAGTCTTGACCAGATGATTTTGGTTCATTTCTCACGAAATCAAGATTGAGAAGGTTGTTCCATAAGACTCCAGATAAAAAAAAAATTGTATTATAAACTGCTGCAGCAACTGAGGGGTGGTTTTTTTTAACTCTGCTTCTCATAAACTTGCGCGCTTCAAAACATCTAAAAGGTTTGAAACATCTCTTGTTTTGCTTTCATATCTTCTATATTCTGGAAAAGAGGTTCCTTAAACGTTTTTGTTGTAAGGATCGAGTTGAAGACTCTGACTTGGAAATCAAAGTCACAACTGAAAAAGTAAAAACAAAACCAACCCTTTTTCCAAAAAGATCACAAGTGTAACTAGCTCAGGATGTCACAATATTAAAAAACATTGTGAAAAGTAACAGAACAAGCTGACACACTTTCACATATGACATTTAAAATAGCAACATTGTGTTTCCAATTTTCAACTCTAGGAAAAAAAAAAAAAGAAAAAAATCAACTGAGTATTTCCTGAGGATTTTGGTCAAACGGCTTCCATGTTTATGTAGTTGAAATAACATGCAGCTATTGAATGCCTGTTGGAAAATTTTATGGTTTTCTTATATGTAACATTCACACTGTAATCTGAAATTTGTACATTTATCACCCCAGCCTCAGCATCTGCTTTTCAAGTAACAAGCAAAGTTAAAAACCAACATTTTTGCAAAGTTACGATTACAAAATACTGGAAACTAAGTGACAAAACACCCATTTTGCTGGTATCTTAATGTTTTATTCACAAAATAAAGAGCTTTGTCTTTTCCAAACAAAGAACATAACAGAAAGACTCAATGATACAGTTATAAAAAAGTGGTACTGAAAATCTGAAAAAGTCAGGTAAAATTTACAAATGCAAACTATCACTTTGTACAAAATCCTTTTTTAAAGAAACTTCCGTAATAGGTTTTAAAATCCAGTTTTAGGAGCTCGGAACTGCACCTCGATTTGCAATGGCGATTCCAAAGAGCTCTATTTCCGCCTGTGCGGGGAATTCTCCCTTCGCCTGTCGTCGCTCCTGCGGGATTCCCTGTGCTGCTCGGCATGGCGGCTGTGCTTCTCCCGCTGCTTCTCCGAGCCGTTCCTGGAGCGCTCTTCCCGCTCCTCCTCCCTCGGGCTGCAGCGGCCACGCTCCTTCTCCCGGGATTTGGATCTCTCTCTTTTCCTACTACGATGGCCATCGTCTTTGCTCCAGTGTCTGTAATTGTCATCGTCAGACACAGAAGCTCTTCTTTCTGCTTTCTTCAGTTTTGAGTTACTGTGTTTGTTTTCTGGATCCTTACTTCTTTCATGGTTCCTGTCCTTCCCGCTGTGGTAACCGTCTCTGCCGTTGGACTCCTCTCTGTGATGATGTTTTGATACGTCATCTCTCCTATGTGATTCTCTCACATGTCGGTGATTTCTTTCTGATTTGCCCTCAGTATCACTTCTTTCCTCTTGCTGCCTCCTTTCCTCTTGCTGCCTCCTTCCTATTTTCTTTTCAGGCGATTTCCTTCTCCTTTCTTGTTTTTTCCTGGAAACTTTATCAGATTCTCTATTTTTCTTTTGTGTTCTCCTTCTTTTGGCTTTAGAAACATCTGAAATGATAACAAATTATGGAAGTAAGGTTGCATTTTAATTTAGAACGTTAAACTTACTAAACTACAGAAAAAGTTCTAGAGAGGTTTTTTTTTGTCAGAAAACATTTGTGCACATGTGTCTGGACAAAGGTTCCAAAATAATGAACTCTTGATTTTTTTCCTTTTGGTATCTGCAAGTGATGCCTGTCTTTTGAAAACCTCTACCCTCTTGCTAACTTGTCCTAAAGGACCAGGCACAGGCTGTAAAGTTATACATCAAAGTACTCCCACAAACAATCTTTTTTTTAGGAAGATGACCTTTCCCAGACTATCCAGTCTCAAAATCATTTACCGTTCCTGGAAAAGCTTATTAGTCAATGGAGATGAAAAAAAGCAGATGAGGAAAAATCTCCATCAATATGCCATGAGGAAAGAAGTAGGATGAAATGTCTTGACCAACATAACAATGCCCTTCAGGCTCATTTTTCAGAAAAAATAGTGACAGATTTGTCAGCAAGATTAAAACTAATTTCTGTATTTCTAAATACACAGTAGTCTCATTTCAGTGGAACAGGCCTTACCCTTCCTGTTTGCTCTTTATCAGGGAACTTTAGATCCCACTCGACAGTATTTATCACTAACAGCCACTGAGAAATACCATTAATTTACCTTATTGTATGAACAATAGAAAGACATCAGCTGCCTCACATCACCTTTTGAAAATATCACAGCCATAAACTGATTTATTAGTACGTGCATTATCTGAATTGTTGTCTAGTCTCATGCCTGAACTAAGGCTTGCTGACATTTTGTTAAAATGCAATGATGGATCAATTCAGATACATTTTAATTAATTCAGTTTTTTAAGTAGTGTTTTCCATACTATCTTACATCCACCAGAATGCAGGAAAAGACTTGAGAAAGCAAACAGAAAAGAACCAGCTGCGTTGATGGCAGATAAATGTTATCCTCTGCTGGACCTGTTTTGCTTAGAACTACTTCCCCAGGGCAGTGCTGAGCTGAGCAAGCTGATGAATTCCAAGCATTAACAGGCAGTATGACAATAATCTCTAACTTAGCTCCATTTCTAATCAGCAGGTTTTCTGCTTTTCTTTTATACACTGCACCATTAAAACACTGAAATACTGCAGCACATTCCTCTGAAAAAGTGCCTTTTAACTCTTCCAAGTTATTATATAGATTTGAAAAGCTGAAAACACAAGAGGACTTGGAGTTATAACCAATAATGGACCTCAACTAAGTTTACCATTAAAGAACACTGTTATCTCCAATTAGTGTTTTGACCACTGTATTAAAGTACACAAGAACCTGCAAAAGTGAAACCAGGCTGCAAAGGGATCAAGATGCAAATTTTAATGAATGTGTTCCTCAGTGGAGAAAAGCCAAGCAGTGAAAGAGAAGGTCCTAAACTTAAAAAAAATCCTGTGCTTCTACTTGCAGACTGTAGACTTGGTTTGTCACTAAGGACTGACCCCTCTGGTTCCTATCAAGCAGCTCAGCAGAGCTGCAGCTGTCCCTGCAGGACCATCTGGCTTGTGCTGAAGCAGTGCCTCCTCTGACCCTGTTTGACTGTGCTCTCCTCTCGTGCTGCCGTCACTAATGCTGTTAGTGATGACACAAAGCTCCCACTTTGGGCAGGAGATTGTGGTGGAGAACAGAACTGCCTTTCCAAAGCAGGAGCAGTTCACACTGCTTTTATTTTATTAATCATTTTCATTTCAAAGACATGTAATAAATCAAATTAGTTTTGAATCAGCAAACTTCTGTACTACAGGAAATCATGCTGTGCTATCATCTGCCCCTGCTATATATATTGGGGGAGACTGCTCACACTAACTCATAATAGCAAGTACCTTCAAGATTAAGCAATGTTTATGACAGTTCATGTCAAATAGAAAGTTCTACATTGTCATGAAGGTATAAGACACTAAACACTAAATAACATGCATAAAAATACAAAGTAAGTTGTCAGCAAAAGCTAATTCTTCCTTGGAAATTTCTCTATAGACAAGAACCTTGACTATATCACCACACAAACTTTTCCTGAAGCAAAGGAATTAAAAATAGGGACTCAGATGGAGAACAATATTTAAACACATTGCTAGAACTGAAGAAAGTGATTTCTGACTCATGAAGAAGCATGAATTTCCAGGGAAAGACACCAGGAGTATCAAGCTCACTCAAGCCAAGAAAAAAGAGTTGTAGACATGAGTCTCTATAGTGCTTTAGTAAACAGAGATAATAATTGAGAATAACTCTAATCCCTCAATCCTCCAACAAATTGAAGTCATAGTAGTGTGCAACAGATATCAACTGTGTAAAAAATATAATCTACAAACCAATGTTGCTCAGATATTTAAGTCTTTAAAAATGAAACTCAGGTTTTCTAAAATCAGAAATAAATTTCCATGAGCATTATTTAATATTTTAAAACTTTAAGAAAATTGATTAGTTTTTAAAACAGAGAAATTACCATGGCCTACAGTCAGATCTTCCTCAATACAAGTATACACAGGGAAAGTAATAAACATATGTAGAGAAATAAATAAAAGAGAAGTAAATAGTTATACTGCTGGTGTTTAAGTACCTGAGTCACTGCTGCTGTCACTGCTAGATGAGGAGTCACTGCTGCTGGATGACTCTGAACTACTACTGCTGCTGTCAGAATCAGAGTCTGAGGAAGAGTCTGTGTCTGAAGATGAAGAGGAATCTGATGACTCAACATTTTGCTTCTGTGTCATAATCAACTTTGGTGCATTTTTAAGATGTTCCCGTAATTCATCCCTAATTAGCAAAAAAAAAAAAAAAATTGTTCTTCAGTTTTATTTTTTGTTTGGGGGGGAGGGAAGATGAGGAAAAGCAAACATCAAATCAAAAAAAGTGTTTCTCACGTTAGTCCTCCAAGGCCAATAGAAGTGAAGAAATTGATGGCAAAGCGAGTGTTTCTTGGGTTATCCCGAGGCAGTAATCCCTCAAAAAAAGGCTGCAGTGTCCTGGTGGAAAAAAACATCTGAATTAAACACCATGCCAGCTCAGCACTCTCACTGACATAAAGAAATTGAAAAAAAAAAACCTGTATGGATCTCCACAGGAAAGCAAAAGTTTTCTCTTCATGCATTTTTCAATACTTTCATTGTTTGTATCTGTGATGCATCTAATCAAATGCTATTTAAAATCTTGCTCTTTTATGAAAACATAAACTTCACATACAGGAGAGCTGCATACATACTGACAGATAATGACAAGAGAAACCCCAAACTTTGTGAAGCCCTGAAGTGACTTGTGAAACTGCAGTAGCCTGTGGTAGCAAAGGGTAACAGACAGTGACCAAGAAGTTCAACGATGTAGCTCAAAGATGTATCCATGATGAAATCCCATCATACAGGGCCCTAGGGATAGTTTCATGAGCTAAAGCATCTGCCAAATTCTTCATCATACATAGAAGAAATCCCAACTAAGAGGAAATCACTCAAGCAACTGCAAGTAACATTGCCAGAATGCATTAAATCCCATCCAGATTTAAAAGAATCCTATTTACACTACATTTAAGGATAAGTAGCCAATCCTAAAAAAACTGTTACTAATAGTTGTGTGGTTTTTCCAAGTTTTGTCAGAAAGAGAAGGCATAGTAAGATTTCTTATGCAGCCATATAGCTGAAAATATATAAACTCACACTTGGAAAATTCTTACCAAAGCTGAGTGCCGTGGGGGGTGGAGGGAGAACAGATACATCTTGCAAACAGTCATGCATGTACTTGAACCCAAAATGACAGTAATGCACCCAGCTTAAAAAGTGACTCTTTGTAATGACTAAATCTGTACATTAACTTATTCTTGAAGTACTGCAGCTACACAAGGGCAGTTCTTACTTGAACACAGATTTCTTATCTGTACTTTTTCAGATAAAGAACCTAATTAAATCTACAGTTTTGAAAATAAAATTTCAACTTACTCATCTTTTAATCTTGCATTTAAATTAGGAAGTCCCATATATTCACTGAGTTCCTGAAAGAATATTTTGACAAAAATTCTACTGGAGGATGTGGTAGTTTCTTCACTCAGTATTATACATTCAAGGACCTGGAAATATTCAGAAATATACGAACTTTTAAGTTTAAACATACATTCTTTATCTTAGAAACTTTCGTCCTTCTGAAATAACTAATAAAGACTGATTTTTTTCCTACAAAATTAATAAATTCTAGTCAAGACTGTCTTTCTCAAAAACTGTTTTCTACCACTTGGGAGCAGCTGCTGATCATATTTATGCTAGTAACTCTTCAAGGATTTTTTTATCTAGGAAAGCTCCACAAGACAAAGGCAGGCGTGCAAACTTCTGGCAAGTTAAGAGAGTTGGGACTTAAATACCAAAGAGGTAAAATATTTGGATTGACTTGTATGTGCTTTAAGAATGATAATTAGACTAGGCTATGAAATATGAATAAAAGAATATGAAAAGAGAAGTTACCTCAATATTTATATCTTCTTTTTTAATGTTATATTGTTACATCTCGGAATGCAAAGTTGCTTTCATTAGGTATTTAAATAATAAAAGTGCAGTATTTTTAACTGTCTTATAATTCACTACAATTTCTAATTTATCAAAATTTAGAAGTTCAAAACTGTTTTCTAAAAGAAGTTTATCTTAATCAACCAATTCCAGCTGAAATCCATAAAATAATAGCTTGAATCAACTACTGAAAAATGGGGAGAGAGGATGATGATGCACAAGAGGGAGAAAGAGGAGATGGAGCAAACCAGAATTGTTCAACAGTATCTGACAAGTTACTTAACATAATCCAGTTTGCTACAAGTCATTACAGACTGTAGAATAAATACTAGAAATAATGTATTATATACTATTGCAGAGTACTGGAAATTAACTGTTGAACAAGAAATCGAGGACAATGGCTTTTTGTTTTAACTTACACTCCAGGGAATTGAATCAGTGTACAGGAGATGAGCAAACATCTTGGCCACGTTTCTCAGTTTGTTCGTTTCCAAACGATGGATGGTATCGTACTGCTCCTTGAAAATGGCTTCAAAGGATTCCATGTACTCTTTCTTTAACATGCAGAAACGCTGAGACAGCATGGTACAATTGAAATAACCAGTTAAACAAAATGCTAAACATGCAGATAACCTATGAGTGACCTAATGGTGTAAGTATTTACTGCAAGACTTCTTTTTTAAATAACCCTTGGAGGAAGAGCAAACACTCAAATGGATATATTTTATAGCTTTGAGCAGTTTGTCAGGACAAGAAACTCATTTGCATTGCAAAGTAGTAATTATCCATTCTGAAGTACAGCAAATTATCCAGCAATTTGCTTTATTTCTATATATCCAATATTTTCACCTGACACAACCCCACATTTTTCCAGGACATTACTGAACAACTATTTCAATTTAGAGGGGCAGCAGTAAACAGAGGTAAGACATTTTGGACATGAACATTCCAAACAATATGGAAATCAACATTTACATTCATCTGAACATGCAGATTCATACGATTAGTGCTTTGTAACTGACTGTCAGCAAAAACATTCCCTGAAATATAAGGGATGAAAAATACAAATGAGAAGAAACATTCCATTTCAGCATAACTTGGTCCCTTCAGAAGGCAAGTATATCATCTTAACTCTTCAGACACGTCAATATTATTGATTGGGAAACCTTAAGTAAGAAATAACTGCAGCTAAATTAGCAGTTGTTACACAAAAACAGAGAGGTAGCTGTTTATTGAAAAGCAAACACACCCACAACCCCAGGACAGCAAGTATTCAATCTTGTACTCTAAATTAAACCTACTAAGCAGCTTTGAACAAGGTGGTAAATGACAAGAGCCTCCAAGATTAATCTTCTGCACTGTAAAGAGGCTATTTTCTGGTAACTCATAATATTTTTACGTCTTTTTACTACCATTTCTTTGGCACTGATTTAATATTCTGCCATAATGAGAAAACAGGAAGGCAAAATAAGCAACAATACAGAGGGACAGTGAGTTCTCTCATTCTGCATCCACTGCACTTTTTACAATCAAAGTGCTAATTCAATCCACTGAAACAATCAACTAACATAAGCATTTTCAGAATGATAAAAAGACTATTAGTTTTATTTATCCATTAAAAAGCCAGTTTGACACACAAAAAATAGAGTAAAACCAATGAAATTTTCTATCATAAAGTGTAAAATCTGAGAACAGAACTCACCCCTGCCAGTAACCCAAAGAATTTCTCGTATGTTCTTTGCTGAGCACAGCAGTCAAGTATCATATTGCAGAGTTCTTTCTGGGTTATGAAAAGAGAAAAAATTCTCTAGGTAAATTCACTGTAGCAGCAAAAAAACCATCAGTACATACCAAGTAATTGAAGGAAGCGTTACATGGATGTGAGCTTTGAAATGAGGATTTACATCAAACTTCATTGGCAACAGCAGTAGTTTTCTGAATTTCGTTGGGATATGAACTCTTCCCTTCAAATTTCCTCTTCTGCTTAAACTAAGATTTACGTGTTAACACACTGTACATCTATCCAAAAAAAGTCAGGTCTCATTTATAAACTGATTTTACCACAGTGAAAAAAGGAGTTGCAAGAAAAAAACTGAAGGTTTTCAGGGCTTTTTTTGGTGGTTTTGTTTTTATTTGTCAGCTGCTTGTTTTTTTTTATATTCTTTCTGGAGTTTGTTTTTGTTTGTTTCAAATAGTACCAATCCCTGCATTTATAGAAAATGAACATTCTTTACAAGTTCCAAGTGTCAAAATGGCTTAGGGACAGACCATTTGGAAACACAAAGTACATTTCTTAGCAGCATATTTCCAAAATCAGAAATATCTGTTGATTTTGGTATTTACTCATACCTTCAAATATTCAGCCATAATTTGCCTGACAAGCCCTGCTTACCACAAGCAGGCAGAAGGCAGAGTTCCACTGCTATGGTTTCAGCCCTGGGAGAGATGTTCAGTAAGACTAAATTCAGCTTTGGTAGGCCAAAATGCCTGGACCTCCTCTGTAACCAAGAGAACAAGTGGAACTTTCCTAAAGCAGCTGTTTTAGGCTCATATTCTGCATCACTCTTTACAGAAGAGCATCCCTCCTTCTTGGCTAGGAATGGTCAGAGGAAGCCTACCTAGATTAGTCTCCCAAAACTTTTGATCATCCCCCATTACCTCCATGGGCCTGCCTTCTATTTTCCCATCTCCTTGGTGAACCCAGATATAAGAACAGAAGATGCTCTCCTGTTTCATAGTGCCAACTGTGTAGGACAGTTAGTCCAGTCTTTGTGGAACAAAGGCCCTCTGGCTCCCTTCTTGTCTTCCAACACCATCACCCCAAGATTATTATCGGATCAACCTCTGGTAGCTGCTTCTTCCTCTCCTTTCACACCCAGCAAACCAGGAACCAGAGTTCCTGCACCTCACCTCTCAGGCCAGAGCCTTTCACTGGCTGAGAGCAGTGATCCAGGCAAGCGAGACTACACGAGTTTAAAACCAAACTTATTCCCCTGACCTGTTACCTGAGTTACAGATTGTAATGCTCTATGAATTGGCTCACGGCACATTTTGAAACATTAAGACAAGTGAGCAAACATTTTTATATAAATTAAGAGCCGTGAAATACACGATGCTTAAAGCAGCCCTCCAGTTTTTAAACAATCATGTTTTTTAATTACTATTTTCTCATAAGACCAATTACATAATGCAATCCAATTTATGACACTCCCTAATAGGTTTCTGGCTGCCATCACATATCTTTCATTATTAGTTTAATTTCTCTTTAAACTAATATTAACATTCCTATAAAAACTACTGGATGATTTCAAGCATTTTGCTCTCTTTATATCTTTCACCAATTTACTGTAGCATATACTGGATTTCATATTCTCGCACTTGTGTCATTCTTCCAAGCATGTATTGAGGAGAAACATCTCTGCCCATCATAAAAAGTCAAAACAAATAAAAAGCCAACCATGCTGAACAAGAAAAAAACCACCTCTCCAAGTAACAAGGCAGTAATGTATCAAATAAACTTACAGATGTGTTTAAAGGCATTCCTTTTAACACTGTCACACTGTGTTAGTGTGATGTATTAAAATGCACATTAACTTTTTATATTATCCCATTTTACAGTAATGCTGCAGTTAATCAGTTTTTAAACAATAAAAAGGGTAAAGTGCTGATGCCACTGTTAATAATGTCAGGAAGACTTGAAAAACAAATTACTTTTCTTCCTCATCTTAAATGCAATTATAGCCTTGGTATCCCCTGTGGTTTACAGTAATTAAATATTTTAACATTTTAATTAAATATTACAATGATTTCTAGGAGGGTATTTTGAATAACCACATGCATGAAAATAGGTTTGCCCATAAAGACATTCTTGCTGGTGTTATCTAAACAACCTGAGGTTAGGTCTAGAGTAACTGTCTTCCAGATATAAAATTAACAAACTTTACAATTATTTAATTGCTTTTTGAGAGATGCAACAAGCTCAGATGCACTTCTAGCTTAATTTACAGCTTCAAAGGTTAGTTAACTAATGTCTGTACTCCCAGTGATGGTCATGGCATGAAGATCCTGTTATTTAGCCCATGACTTGTTTTGAAGAACACAAAGAATTTCTTCCCCAATTTTACAGGCAATTTCTCTGTTGTGTTGTTCAACTGTTTTCAGACAGTGCACAACAAGTAACTACTCAGCTGAGTTATGGAAGTGTACATAGCTATCCAATCATGAAGCAAAACACTTCAAAAATATCTGACATCTCACACAGATGGTGAATCATCTTTTGTAAAGATCTTGAATTTATTACTGTGTCATGGGGAACAATAACACTTTCCAAAACTGCAAAGACAGAAAATAAGGAGAAGGCTCCCTCTAAATGCATTGCATTTCTTACAGTTCTCCCTCCACATTCCCTACTAGCTCTTACCCAAACAGAAAAATGGTTTAGATGAACTGTGCCTCAATCTAATACAGCAAGCAAAATCATACATTTAAAGATGCTAAAGGAAAAGACAGAAGAATCAGACCTGGTTTGTTTTTTTCTCCCAGTTTTACCATTTTAAAACACAAGCACACTCTGCCCAATATATATTCTCCCAGATTCACACAGAGGCTGTGTTTGCTGCAGACAGAAGAGCTAAAGTAACTCACTTCTGATGATGGGTTCCTTTTCACAGCTAGTACTGGCCCCCTGGCCCTTCTCCCCTCTTTTTTTTTGCCATTTCTTTAAGACTTGCATTCAGCCAAGACTGCAATTTCAGAGCTGCCCTTCAGGCTGTCTCCATGTGGAGGTCACTTCTGCCCTCCCTAGCTGGAAGGGATGCCATTTCCACCAGCCTTCCCCTGCCAGCCCCACAGCTCTGTTCCATCCATTGTATACACAAGCTGAAGCCATAAGACTTCCCCACCCTTCCAGCTAATGTAGCTTAAAATATAAAACTTTCAAAGCCAACACTTCATCTCTAGAAGCCTCTTCACGGAACTAAAGGAATTGATTTGCTGGGAGCAAACCTAGTGAAGGCCTTAGGTTTGTTTAAATCAATGTGAAATTGGAGTTATGTGAAACAAGTGCCTTGCATTTTATGTATTTTTATTACTTTTACAGATGCCACATTTTTTTCTCCTTTATTTCACTGAAGTGTATTTTACTCCTTCTGACTACCTTAAAGCTTTCCTTATGGCTGCACATTTTAATGAGTGTAACCATGTAACCATCACATAGCATACTTTTGCCAGCATCTCTGCTTTCTCTTCTTTATTTGTCAAGTTATCACTTAGAGCCAAAGCTGGCAAAGCCACGGAAGGTGTTTCAGTAGCAGACAACCTCTTGTCAAACTATGTGCAGTGCTTTTGGCAGCTACTATAACGTCTCCAGCTCTGTCCTGTGGTCAGCAAATGGTTTTCCTCAACTTTTGTCCCTTTATTTACCAATTTTTGCTCAACTTCTTTTATGTTTAGAGCAACAGATGTTTAAAGCTGAATATGGTTACCACAAATCTTGCATAAATCAGACTTAATATTTTACACTGGAATCATTAACTGGATATAAGGATAGATGTATTTTTAATCATGCTGTTATAAGTCTGCAGCAAAAGAATGAAATAATACATTTAAATCCCACAGTTCCTCTTTCCTTCTAACTAAAGGATGCACATGCAAAACTTCACTTTAAGTGATTCCACTGAGGAAATCTGAGCAATTCCACATCCCTAATTAGGTTAAATGCATACACACATTTGTGGACAATCAGAATCTAGTCAGAGTTCCAGCTAATGCCTGCTATCAGTAACACAACAGCCTAATTCTCTATGGATTCTATACCTTCATTCTGTAGACATCAACAAGTACCAGAACATGGTATGTGTATGCTGTGTACTTTTTTAAAATTGACAAATCATGAAAATTCAGAATGAGTCTGCATCTCAGGCCCACAAAAACTGCTGTTTCTAAAGACAGGAAATCTACTTGAGGATGATCACCTTCTACAGCCAGCAGTGAGGTTGTGAACTAATCATGGTGCAGCTGCTAAATCTACCAGTTGCAATGCCCTCCCATTAGAGAAGAAACCAATGCATCTAAGAAATCATCAGTTTGACCAGAACATAACTATCAGCCTTAGACCATCCCACTCTACTCCAGTTTCCTGAACTATATTTTCACTGAGAGTGAAAATAGTCAACATAAGTACTTGTGTTATCTTCAAGACTCAACGCATAAATAACACAAGACACTGGCACTCCCACACCACCAACTAGGACTGCTTTCAGCAAGTGACACCACCCTGTAAAAATGAAGATGTGTCAGATGCATGCATAATTCTTTCAAACAGGCTGTGCCTGCAAGAATTTTTCTCATTTCAAGTAAAAAAAAAAAAATAAATCTGGTGACCCATTATCTTTTTCTGGAATATGCACAGTTATAGAAGAGGCTCTAATTTTATTTAGCAACATTTCTGTATACTAGTTTAGTTCTTATCACAAGCCAAGAAAGAAAAAAGCCTAAAAGCCAATCCATTTTAGGCACATTTTCAAAGAGCAAGAACAATGTATGGTTGCTTTAATTTTTTCAGTTGTCTGCATTTCAGTTGGGCTTGTCTGCTTCCTTTCTTCATAGTTCAGAAGCCAGAACAACTGCTAATACCACATTCCTCTAACTACAGTTTTAGTTTATTAAAATTTTCTTCTTTGGTAATGCATGGGATTCATGGAGGTTTAACATAGATAATAACAACACTTTTAAAAAAAAGTAAAATAGCGTGCTCTGCCAAGACTGAACATATGCCCAAAGAAGCAATTGCAAGGCTTGTTTAGAACAGCTTCTCACAGACTGTAGCACAGACAGCAAAGCTATTCAACTTTTGATCTGCAGGCTTAGGCTGGGTCTAAATAGCATGAATAAAAGCAATCCTACTCCTAGTACATTTATTTAGAAATGAAAGAACTTCAACACTTTGAATGTCTTTCCTTAAAAGAAAAAACAAAAACAATCAGAGGAGTGTTGACATCCCCTCTCAGCAGCTGGTCCTAAACTGCAATGCCAAAAAACAGTATTATGTTGTTCCAGTCCCCAGATTATCCATCTGAACCTTAATCCTCTTTCTGCAAGTCAGAGCTGTGCAACACATCCATTACTGGTATTAAGCAGAGAAACAACTTGTGTTGCACAGCAGTTAATGTGACACGATAATCTGATAATTCAACAGTGATAAAAACTGCTAATGCATTTTTTAACTCAGCCCTGACAAAGCACACCAAAAGTTTCTATACATGAAGATTTATGGAAGAGTTAACCAGAAAGATAGTCATTAAGACTACTTTAGTCTCAGACCTGTTGTTTGCATCTGTCTTTAGGTTTCAGATATTCTTCTTAGTTTTCTGATTGTATTTATTTGACAATTTTTATGTCTAGTACATATATTCTAGATCATTGCTCTGTTCTTTATAGCTAAATTGATTTCTTGGGAAACAGGATTTTTTTTTCTCTTTAGAAATCATCAGGTTATGTATGCTTCACTGAGAATTATAATCTTATGCATGCTTAATACTGCATTTCATGCACAGAACTAGAAAACTAGATTTAAAAAAAATACACTATCCCAATTCTTAGTTTACTTTCATGAAAATTGCTTGGAAACAAAATAGAACAAGATTTGAAAAAGTTATAGGCAAATAAGTTCTCAAAGAACACCTGACTGTAGCCCAAATCTCCCATTACTAGTTAGTATTACACAGAGTTTCAAATAAAACTGATAATTAAAGCCACAAGAAGTTAAGATCTAGCCCAAGTGCAACTCCCATGATGACAGTTTACAGCTGACTGAAAAGCTGAATGGAAAATTAGATGGGTATTTAATATTCTACCAGTATTGAACACAAGCACTGGATGAAGAACAGTTACCATTACTTAAAAACACAGCAATTGCATTGATCTTACAGAGTCTGAGGACAAAATAGCTTTAATCTTATGATCTCCAAAATTACAGCAAAGCAGTCATACTCAAAAGTGCTTTAATTCAATACGCTGCTTATTCGCAGACTGTGAAAGCACCAAAACAACACTCTCTTAGCACCGTGCTAAATTTCAAGCCCCACTGATAAAGTCTACAGCTGCCTGCAAATACTATCTTCAACCCTGAGTTCTTTCAGAGACAGAACTCTGAGAAGGACTGCCATGCTATTGTATTCTTGTCATAGGATAGAAGTTTCACCAGTCCAAACAACAGACCTTTTTGAACAGGATATGAGCAAACATTGGTGCTGCTTGACAGAAAGGAGCACATGCATAAGACAAATTGCTTATGAAATATGTGTCAGCCTATTTGCTCTGAAGGTTGTGAAATTAGTTTTGAGGAACAATAGCTGTAAGGAATAACTCTCATTTATCTACTCACACAAACTAGGTCATAGAACATTAGCAAGGTTTTCAGATACGACCACAGCATTGTATCTCAATAATGTTAGTAACAAAGAGAGTAAAAATAAAGGCTTACAGTCTGACTTTCAGGAAAGTCCATCTTCAGCAGTTTGTGAGCACATTCTTCAAAGTCTAAGCTGAATAGAAAAAATACTTATTATCTGTGCAATATACACAATGCTAAAAACATTACAGAATTCTATTAAGATTGATCATTGGTGCTGAAACCTCAACTGTTTTGAAGTAAAGTTTTTCAGCTGTTTGATTTGCTGATATTTTATTGTTGTGGGCTTTTTTAGTAAACATTTTATATTTCATGAGTTTCTATCTGAAAATTAATTCAAAGTGATTACATTTGTGGACAATCTGAAAACAAGATGACTCAAGTCATTACATCACCTTACAAAACTTAGTAAAACAGAAAAGTGGGGGCTAGTTTTGTACATTTTGAAACACACGGAAATGCAAGCACTTCAAGCTCTAAAAACAATATATACCACAGTCTCCTCTTGGCAGTCCTGTTCTGAAAGCCTTTAGCTACCACTGGGTATGTCCTCCCACCCAACTGTAAGATGAACAAACTCGAGTCTGGCAAGAAAGTATTTCACAGTAACTTTGAGAAATGTGAGAGCCTTTCCTACCCCTCAGTATGGTATTAATTCATATGTCTAATGATCAACACCACAACTGTATCATTGCACTCCTCATGTACGACCAGACCTGCAGAGTATTATGGGCTGCAAGGGATCAATCCCTGCTCTCACCCTGGTGACACAGGAGCTACATGCACCAGGTTTGGATTATTTGTGTCACATCCTGCAAGGGGAGTTCATTCTTAAGATGACCACAAATAGACTGTACTCCAGGGCTGGTATCTGCATACTTATTTCCCAAACAATGCAGATGGCAACACGCCTAAGGAGAACCACATTGCACAATTCCTTCATCTCAGAAGTGGAGATAAACGACAGAATTTGTCAGTATTTCTCCAAATTTTTTCATAAATTCTCAAGATGTTGTAAAATCTGAAGATCAGTGACTTTTGTTCACTCATAAAATTCTGATTACACCAACAGACCTAGTCCACTACCCAAACACTTCGAAACAAACAAGATTCATCTCAGAATGAGAATTTGGAAAACAGTCTGCTTTACACAATCAGGTCAGGCTCCATAAAGAATACTTCATTACTTTTTTTTTAAATTGCACATTAAGAAAGAATTTTAAAAGAAAGAGAATTACAGTTCACCAATTTCAAAAGAACTACACTCCTAGGTATATAATTTACATTATATTTACCTTGACTGAATAGCAAGATAAATTGTACGACGGAAGGAGACCAGGTTAATTTCTGTTTTGTCATGGACAGTAACTTTCTGACCTGGGAAAGAAAAACATGGGTTTGTAAAGAGCAAAACATTAAGCAAAACACATGTAGTAATTTCTTAGGACAGCTCTATTTACAATTTACTAAGTCTGTAGCACACAGTTTTTCTAGAAGTACTTAGCACTGTTTGCAGATTTATGTATTTTTTTATGTTTAATTTTACAGATAAAGAAAAAAAAAATCAGTATTGCTTCATCTGTAACAAAGAAATATTTAGAGATACAGTTTTAAAAGGGTAATTATTTTCAAGACGTTTCATATTTCTTAATCACTGCAACCTCTAGGTTTAACATTTCTTGTCAACTTTATTAGTAACCTATTTTCTGCATAATTTACCTATACAAAGCTTTATGTGGCATCTCTGATTTTAACAGGTAATTCTTAGCTTCTGTTATGTGTAGGATCTACAGTATAGCATTCTGAAAAGTCTTGGAGCAAGCACAGAAAAACGCATTCCAAACCAAACCATTCTGGGAACAGTCATTTGTAAAATCTACCAAACTTCAAAAGACTGAAGGAATAGTGGAAAGACACAAATAATGAAAAATTATGTGAATTTTCCCATCAGCCTGGAAGCACTGCTCTTCCATGAAATACTCCACCAAACTAGTAAGGAAATCCATTCCTGGTATTATACAAGAACAATACTTGACTGGCTTTTCAATTACTCATGCAGTCTGCACAAAAATTTCAGTTATGCTTATCCATCAGCATTTGTTTCCTGGGAATTGAATACATTCTTTGAAAATGAGTAAGCATTGTTTCCACTAAAGACTGTGAAATAGAACTGAACTAAGTGAGATACGGAGGACATAGATACAGTTGTAAGAAAATCCATCCGAACTTCAGAGGTGACTTGAAAATATGACAAAGCACAAGAAAGGTTAAGCAAGTGTTTTCATTTCGCTCTTTTTCATGTCTTATGTCTGCAAGGCTTTTCTGGAAGGAAACTGATACAGCCAAGAATAATCTGGCAAAGTTGCTTTTCCTTTGCTGTGAGTGCTGAAATGCTTCCTTTCAGACTTTTATACTGTGTGCTAGTGAACACTTAGATCTGCAAATAACTGAAGAAGAAAACATTCCTTAACATTTGAACATCTTAGTTTTGCAGAACATCTAAGAAGTTAAGCTTTTATTTCCTGTTTCATCTACAATCAATCAATTGCTCATAAGGTGCCTGTCATACACTTACCATCTTCATCCTCCTCTTCATCATCATCATCTTCATCTTCCTCACTACTTCCAGCTTCTTGATTTCCTTCAGATTCAGTGTCACCTTCATCAAGAATTTCTGAAAGAGCAGTATCCCAGATTAAAGGACTACAGACCACAGTACCTTCATTACAAAAACCCCTTGATCCAACACCTGAAGAGTGAAAGGATATCTCAGGTGGAGAATGTGGAAGAGACAAAAAAACAGGTATGTCATAAATGAATGAAAACATAGTTGGAGAAACAACACTGAGTAGCAGGAACACAAAAGAAAGGTCTACGAACTGAATTACAACTAAATAGGACAGAAATATCACCCACTGTTAAAGAAATGTTGGCAGCAACAGCTGACCAAGCAAACGCCATAGGTAATTGCTGTGCATACACACAAATATCCCTACCTTTCTTCAGTGTTTTGTATTTCTCCTCATTTTCCAGAAAGTTCGGATCCATCTTGAAAACATCTTTAGAATAAAAAAGAATCTTTATGTAAAACACAAATTGAAGACAATGATGAATATTTAATCTTGACTTCATTTTCTTAGGGAATGCAATTAAGGAATTATCTTCCATTTCTAACTTACTAAGAACATCCTCTGGATTGTAGTCATCTTCCAATGGCAACATATGAGTAAACTGATCCTCCTCTTCCACTAGATCCAGTCCCTCTGGAATGATTGGATGATCCTTGAAGCCGTCTTTCCGTACAGCAAACATGACTTCTATCATGTACTGAACACGCATATCGATTTTCGATTCATGCAGAATGTGTCGAAGGCGATCAAAGATTGCTTTGGAAAAGAGAGAAATGTGAATATGAAAAGCAGTTACTAATACAAATGCCAAGATAGGTTTTGGCTAACTGTACTTACCATTAATACCTCTAGGAGAAACTTCTGTTAATTTGAGCCCACTCTCCTTAATAAATCCAATTGCTACTTCAATACTGTCATCAGTAGGCCTTTCAAGAAGCAAAGTGAGCATTTCCAAACATAAAACCTCATGAGCCTGTGGAAAGAATATCAGCAATGAATTGGAATGTGCAACATTACAGTGTCATCACAGTGATTTACTGGACAGACCTGTCCAACCTTTGAGGATGCCACAACACAGTATAATCACACACACAAGGCAGCAGTAGTGGGGCAAAGCTGAGTGAGAGGAAATCAAAATTTCAAATCCACCAGTTTTACCACCAGTATTTTCATCAATTTTGCAGTGAATGTAGTGAATGTGACCATGCTATTGAAGTGAACAAGCAAGCAATGAAAAGTATTTTGCCATTAAGATAAAAATAGAATGCATTTCCAAGAAGCAAATAAACAAGCACTGGCATTACAGAATCTAGTTCTAAGTGCATTGTATCCATAATTAATCAGATCTTCCAGGATCAGGCATATAAGCAAACAGCACATCTCAGGTTAGTTTCCTCTTTACCAAAACGCTGAGCATTCCAAATACATCCCTGAAACACTGCCTTCTTGCCATTATTTAAATTGAAGAATCCTGATTTCTAACACATAAACAAGTGGCACCAAGAGCTGGATATAAATTTGATATAGATGCAACCGAGTCATTAAAAATTAGCCATATAGGGGTTGGATTGAGTAGAAACAAAGTAACATACCACATTCTGATTCATCAAATGTGCAACAAATTTTGAAGATGTTAGACAGAGTTGCTGCAAAAGAAATAAACCAGGAAATTTTTACATATGGAAGAAAAAATTTTTAACTCAGACATACTACAGATTTGTGCATCTCACAATCAAATTAGTAATGCAACTATTTTAGGACACTGGTAGTTATTCACAATTAGGACTGTACACTTAAAAAAAAAAAAATTAAACCCCCCTGACCAAAACAAAAAGCCCCAAACTATCATAGTATCAATCCAGAACAGGTTGTCAAACTTTCATGACACTCTAATACTACTAAATGTCCATAGACTGGTCCCGACCCAGGTCTGGGCTGTGTTCCTTTGAACACACTTGACACACAGTTACACAGCACAACTCCAAGTTTCAGCACCTTGCTTTTTCACATTTACATACCTTGTCATTTCTGCGGTATCCTTTGCGAAAATTCAGTATCAACCTCTTGAGGATCAATTCACCAATATTTGGAAACTTTGAATTGATAATTGCCACAAGAGCTGCATAAACATGAGTAAAAATCGGAGAGGCACTCTGAGCTTGCAAAATGGATCTAGACAGCAATCCCCTGTAAAAATACGCAAGTTTAAAGACTTTTCTGGTAATAAGGCATGTAATGTTTTTATTCAGTAAAAATCACATAGAATAGTATTATGTCATTGGAATAGCTGGAAGAAACCAGATTATTATTGTCAAACCATTGTTTATCATGCCACAAATGGAGTTTTGGAAAATGTGTTGTACAGATCTGCCTGAATTGAAAAGTTCTTCAGCTATTACCTTGTCTTTCATTAAATACAGTTTATATTACAACTACACTTAAAAATGCTAAGCATGCAAAAAGCCATCTTGTATCCTTCAATTATCCCTTTTTAAAACTGAACTTACTCTGATTATAAAATACTACTTAGAGCCTAAATGAATGTAAATGAAGGGTTCATGAGATAATAGCTCTTTTACTATTCCAGCGATCTCTCTCACATTTATTATCAAGAAAGTCTGAAAAGAATGTAAGACTTCCTTCCCCTCCACTCAATTTTGCTATCTGTAATCCTTAGAAGCACACAGAATCTGACTTTTGCTGCACTACTCCATTACAAGTGGGTGAGGATAAAAAATCAAAAACCTCTAAATGTGAATCTTCAAAGTACACACTGATATCCAAATCTTGTGGTCTATTGAAATCCTAAAAAAAACTTCCTAAACCGTACTAAATACAAAGGGCATGGGGACCTTATTCCTACTGATTTTGGCACTGACAAATGGAACAGAACTCATTTCATACTAGTGCACAGAAACAGAACATTTCCATGTTGAAATTAGTTACTTCTTGCTTACAAACTGAAACTGGTCTGTTTCAGTTCTTATTTATCCTCTACTTAAAACCTCAGGAAAGGACTTGACAGGCAGGTAAAACTTTGTGATATTACTTTTATATGCACCTTTGTGCAAGTTTGGAAGTACTGTAATAAATAGAAATACAGAAATAACTGTAAGAAGGAAGGAAATGGTGCCAATTCCTGTCTACATTATTTTGACATTTACAAACCACACACAAAAACTTCCACAGACAGGTGTATTCTAAAAACATTCAGTAGGCTCACTTTTAAACTAAAATACTATTGCTAATATGAAAATTAAATTCTGGGGACATGAAATGCAGGCAAGTAGAAAGCAGCCCTACAAAAGCCTGAAACTTCATTATTACTTTTAACAGAAATCACATTCAGGAGCTACTTTTTCGCTCTCTAGATTTTATTTAATTTACTTAATTCTCTTATTTTTATGCTACTTGCATGATTTCTGATCTTCCCATTAGGTGTAACATGTATGAAAAGTAATGCATTCCTCCTCAAATAACAGTGATTAATTTGTGACAGAAAAAGTGTAGCTATCCATTTGCAATGTAGAAGAATTATTTCTGGATCTACCAAGCTCCAGTAGGAGAATGGTCTTTTTCTCTAGATTACATCAATAAACAACACAGACAGGTAATTGTAGTAAAACTTATTTTGCTAAATATTGGCTACAAATGCTATTTGTCCCAGAAAAAACAAAAATCCAGCACTACAAAAATAGGCAGTGACAACTGTAAATTACAGGTAATTTAACTAAAATACATTGGGAAAACATTAAGAAAAGAAAATATACACCATCTGTTGCACTCTTATTCTACCAAGCATACAATCCCTTCCGAACCATTGTGAACAGGACAATGTGGCCTAAGGTTAATACTAAAACCTGACTAACACCCATCCACTACACACAGCACACACAATGATGTACACATGAACAGTGTATGTTACTAGAAAAGCAAAAGAATTATTTTAAAATACTAAGACTTACCTCCCCCGAACAATATTTTCCTGAAGAAGCTCATGAATGATGTTTTCTATATTAGAAACGTTCACTTTATTGACAAGACCATTGATTGACTTCTTCAAGGCTTCCCAACTCATCCTCTGATATGCCAAGCTATTACAAAGTATCACAAATTAATAATGTATAAATTTGAAGTTGCACAACATTTTTTATATATATAGCATACATTCATATCTTCCTTTATATAGTAAAGTAGATTAAAAGAAAAAAATTGCTGCATAAACATGAAGACTTGTTCACAGTTATACATTCAACCACTAGAAAATACTGAACCAACATGATAAAACAAAATGTAATTCTCTGCAGATATGGTATAACCCAGTATGTTCTGTTTTCTAAAATGTTCCAAAAAATTCCTAGCTACATTCTGTATGCTACTTTACTTTACCATTTACACTTTGCAGCAGAAGCAGGTACAGTTTTAAACTGATTCTCTTATCTCTCTTCTGATAAAAATACACCTTCAAAACAATGATCACAGCCCTTAAAATGGAATCCCATTTTTCCCAACATTCTCTAAACACCGTGTTTTGCTTGCAGCAAAAAAACCTAGTATGTAACTTTGAACTCACCTATTTTTATCAGTGATTTGCTCTTGCATCATCCTGAGCTTGGCAGGTGGAATATATGCACCACCTGTGCGAGTGAGGATTGGATCCACTTCTTCTTTCTTCTTCTTGGAAGTGGTCTCATCATGAGCAAGTGAGCTCTGGCCGGTTGACCTGTCTGGACTCCTGCGGTCGGGCGATGAGTATCTTCTCTGCTTCCTTCGATCATAGTCTCTGTCCTCCCATCTCTCATAGTGTCTATCTCTCCCCCTTTCTGTCCTTCTAAAAAGAAAAAAAACACCCACTAAACACCCCAGTGTACGTTAAAAGCTTTCACATTCTGTTCTTTAAAGCAAGTATTTTGTTACTGATTAAGAAAGGGCTTCATACCTTCCATCTGAAGTTCTGTCATCATAGTATTCCCGCCTCGAATATTCCTCATCATATCTGCTGTCATCAGAGTACCTTCTCTTCCTGGGAGATGGAGACCGAGACCTATCACGCTCCATATCCCTACTTGCAACCCAAAACACAAAAATTCTGAGTAAGAGGCTGAGAGAAGCAATGGTAATAATATTTACTTGCAATATAATGTTACAGTGCAGAAGCGTTCCAATTCTGCAACCTGAGTTTCAAAATACGAGTCACTCCAATAAAATGGTCTACTTCTACAACAATTTGCCATCAGAAAAAAAAAATCAAAAATCAAAGAAGCACTGTAAAAGAAAGCTCCTAGAATTTAAAATTAAATGCTTCACAGTAATAACATTAAATACTGAAGGTAAATTCAGCAGCATGCATTCCTTGGAACACATGTATTCATTTCTTTCTACCTACTCTTGCCTGTGCAGCATGAAGCAATCTTGTCCTAAAGTGATTGATAATAGTGGCACCAGCAATATGTGAGTTCAAGCAAAAAGCTGGCACATAATTTCCATTTTTAAGTCTCATGATAATTGAACTAAATGTTAATAATTACTAATATTTTAGTAATAATTCCATTTAATTACTGTTACACTGACATGGAAGTATTTTATTAAATCTACATTTGCTTTTATATATTACTCTAACTAAGCAATAAAAAAGAAATATAACCTGATGATTTTTTTTAACTTCTTTAACTCACTATGTGAGGCACATACACAGAATTGAAGGCTATAAAAAGCAGTCATTCTACCTGTCCTCTGGAGACAAGCTTTCATGTCTGGAACTGTAGTTTTCCTTCCTTTCATGACTGGAACCATGCTTTAAGGAAAGAGAAAGAAAAAAATCAAGCCCCAACATGACTGTGAGCACCTATCTTCAGATCAAAGCATACCATGCTTTCAGTTCCCACACCTTTACAAAGAGGGCCATCAAATAAAGCTAATGGCAGTCAGGTATGACAAGGAGAGGTTCCCATTTCTCTGGGAACAAGCAGTTAAGCAGCTGGACTCCCGGCTGCAGGATGCTGCAGATGCCAAATGCTTACTCAGGTTCAAGGCACTGAATAAATACTGAAAAAAATCTGCATGGGCGACCAAAAAAATTTATCTGGCTCAGGAAGCTGCAAAAAGGTAGAGAGGGGGAGTGTATGTGGGCAAGTACTTTTATAGTTGCCCTATTCCTAAACTTTCCAAGGCATCTGCCGCCAATTGCTGCTGGAGACTAGAGCAGATGGACCACTGGTCTGCCTTTCCTGCTTTCAGATGCCATTTTACTTTGTTGTACCACGTGTAATGCCATGAACAGAATTCCACCACTTCTTGTTCAAAGAGTGTCTTCCCTCTCTCCTAAAAACCCCCTTTATTGAGTAATTTTCCCTTATGTTCCCCCTTTTTACTAACCACAGTTTATTATCTCATGAGTCATTCCTAGCTGCATACATTATAAATACCTAAACTGCACTGATCTACTAGGCAGATTTGCAGGACTGTTTAAGTGATACACATTTCCACGGTCCACACCAAATTCCATGGGCTGAACCATGACATATAGAAGCATAGAGTCATACAAAAATCTGAACGTGACAGCATCTACCACTAACACAGAAAGGTATTCATTAAGCTGTTTCTAAACTACTTTGGTACAGTTAAGCAGCAGCTTTTCTAACCTCAGTACTTTCATTGCAAGGGTCATCTCTTCCTTTAAAACACTTTTTATGATTTCTCAGCACCACAATCTCATGTTGCCACACAGTGATTAACTGTGAAACAGGAAACACCTCATTTGATGCAGAAACTCATCACAAGCATTTCCTTATGCACCTTGATGGAACTCCCTGCAGCAATACTCAGCTTCTTTGTTGATGTGGCACCCTCTCCACCAACATGCTGGCACATCAGTTCTTGGCCCACCAAACAACCAGTTAAAACTCTTGGTGACTAAAATATAATGACACCTCCTCCATAAAGATCAGGGCAGACTGTTATCCCCAAAAACTTAATTGGGTCTGTGTGTATATATGCAAATAAATAATTATACTTTTGAGGTCACTAGAACATATCCTAGAATATTACCTTTCCTAGGGTGCTCTTCAAACACTATGTTAAAATTACACCCAGTAATATCTTGCCTGCATCAAGATGATAATACTAAATAAGTGCATTGCATTGTTTACTGGCAGCCTGCATCCCTACAAAAGTTATGCCCATCTAAAAGTTAAATTTTAGTGCCACATTATCTTTGATGGCAAAGACAGTACAAGAAGTTCACATATTCACTGAGGTTTTCTTCCCCTTTCAAAACTCATTACACCACACAGCAGATCACTGAATTCATTCAGGGGTAAGAAAAGTCCTTAAGTTGTTTTTCCCCCAGCCCAGTCATCTAATGCCAGTCTGTATCCTAAGCTTCCAAGAAAGTGGTAACAAAAATCTTTGAATAACCCTGAACAGTTACTGTATTTAAATCCTATCTAGCAGATGGGAAGAAGGCATGGGTTTTTTAGAATGATCCATTCTCATGGGTTCTGTATCATCTGTCTTTACCCAAGCAGAACCAAAAAGACAAGTGTTCAAGAAATGAAATAATGGTATGGTTGTTCCTGTGTTTGCCATTTATCATGTCTCCTTGCAAAAGCAGCTATGCTTGTTGAAGAACTTGTCACCCTCAGCTCTTTGTGACCAGCTTTTCTGCCACAAGTTAATCTTCTTCCTTGTCCATTTTGATGAAAATGGTTAACTGAAAGTGTCCAAACAGTGTGCTTTTGCTAACTGGCTTATTCTGACAGATGAGGTAGCACAACAAGATAAAGAAAATAGAAGGTATTAAACTACCCCTAAAGCATTGCTACTAAAAGCCATTTAAGTCAGAAAATTTGGATCTAAAGAGTGAAGAAACCTATGCATGGTCCAACTCTGGAAAAACAGGCAGAGAAAGACCACAGATTTGATGTAGTGTGTCATAACAGTATTGCTCTGCTGTCATGTCCCAAACATGGTGTACTTTACAAACACAGCATTTCTAAATTTTTCTTCTTGCATTCCTAAAAAAATCACACCCATCCATTCAGAAATGGGCCACACAGCTTTTAAAAGGAAAAAAACATGCATAGTATGACATACACTTGTCAGATTAACTGCAACTTATTGTCGCTTTCTTTTCATCTAAGATCTTTGTTAAATTTTTCAGAATCTTCCTCCCTTCCTCTACATGCTTACATTTACTGTCGAGACATTATCATTCAGTCAGTTTTGACCAATTACTGAATCACTGTATGCTAATAATATTCAAGACTTTCATTGTTAGGACAACAGGAGCCAGAAATAGCTGTAATTTACTGACTCCTAGTAGTATTTCTCCTGTAAACAGCTACTGTCAGTTGCTGATATTACTTGTTTTGCATGCAGGCAGTTTGATTGAACATAATACCAACTGCACACCTAATTACCAGTAACATGGGAGTGATCAGATCCTGCAGTTTAGGTTTCAGAACACTTACATTTACTTGTGTCACTCTGCTCTTCATCTTGACTTCCTGCTCTTTACAAACTTCTCAGGGGCAGTAATAAAGCAATCTAAGCTGGAGTTCAGCACATGATAACCATTTCACCTGTAACACACAAAATACAATCAAACACTTCGGACTGCACACGGTGGCGGAACACGCACCATTAATTTGTTCGTAAGGCTATGCTCACACAAGTCTTCAAACCAAAACGCTCGGTTTATGTGAGTCTATTCCGACTTCCTGCGGTCACACAGCCGCTACCGCAGGACCCACGGGCTGAGCAGCAGCCGCCAGGAGCGGCCAGGCCGCGGCTGAGGCTACCGGGGCCTGCCCACCGACCCCGCCGGCCCGGGCCCGGCTCCGCCGCGCTCTCGCTGGGGCCGCGACACCGCCCGGCCCGCGGCCTGGGCCCGCTGCTGAGCGCCGGCACGGCGGGGCAGGCCGCGACCACCCAAAGCGGGCGCACCCGGGTCGGGTGGGAAGGGGCGCCCCGCTGTGACCCCGCCGAGCCCCGCTGTGACCCCGCACCCCGCTGTGACCCCGCACCCCGCTGACCCCCCTAGCCCCGCACCCCGCTGTGACCGCCGCACCCCACTGACCCCCCTAGCCCCGCACCCCGCTAGCCCCGGCCCGGCCGCACCTCCTCCCGCCGCCGCCGCGCACGGCCCTAACGCGTCACTTCCGGCGGCGCGGGGTGAGCGCGCGACCCGGCCCGGCCCCGCCCCCTCTGCCGCCATGCCGGGGCGGGAGCGCGCGCTGAGCCCGCCCGTCCCCTGAGGGGAGTGACGGCAGCTCGGCCTGCGCCGCTCTGGGGTGCAGCGTCCCGGGGGAAAAACACCCTCGGGACCGAGCGCTCAAATGTCCCGTCACAAGTACCGCGGCAGCGAGCGAATAGCCAGCTGGCCTCCTTGAGGGGTGTTGTGCCCAAAGCGCCGTTGGCAAATGGAGTGAATTAAACAGTGCTGCCCCCTGAACAGCAGCTGAGCACACACCTCTGTCCCTAACGCTGCGGGTTAACAAGAGCTCCAGATGTGCCCAGGAGACACACCAGACACGGCGCTGTGTGTGGCGTTACTGTTGGAACACCTGTGTGTTTGAGGGCTCTTTGTGACCCTTGAAAGTTTGCAGTAATTCAGCACCATGCATCCAGGCTGACAGAGAGCCTGTGGCTTATTATTGGCACAAATATGGTTCGAGTCTGGAAAGTAATTAAATGCACAGGAGGGGATAGCAAAAAGGGAAATGCTACAAATAGTCTTAAAATGCTTACGGTTAATTTTGAGTTCTTGTGAGATAAATGGAAATAAACTCCTGTAGGAGGGAGCAGATGAGGGCCAGGACGGCATTGCCTCAGCTGGCAGGCAATGGTTCCTGCAGCGCCATGGCAATGGAGCTGTGCGGCTGGGCTGTGCCCTCCTGCGGCCCTGGCAGCTCTGTGCCTCCAGACACTGGGACAGGGGAATTGTTCGGGGGAAAAACATGGCAGGGAATGTTTCTCAAACTTGGAAAATGCTACAGGTTGTTGAATCAGCTTATTTATTCTGTACTGAGCATTAGAATACTTATGTTTTTTACTTATGATGTGTCATGTAGAACACCTGTAACACTAGTTTCATTGTAACAATTAGTACAGGCTCAAATCCTCACTGTTCAAAAAAAAAAAATCACAGCATAATGAGGAGAGGACATTAATGACTAGACATATCTGGTCAATCTGGTGCAGCAGCTGAAGGCAGTCCCCAAGCTTTAAACTGACTATCTTGCTCTTCTGTCACTATGGTCTCACAGAAGAGTGAGGGAAAAGGAGCCTGAGGCCATGATTGAGGTAGTGTTATGCAGCACTTTAACTCAGAACCGCTGTGGTTTAAACCAAAGTGCCACTTCATGCACACCAGCACATGAAGCATGCACCACATGAGAACAAACCTGTTCTCAAACTTTTCCAAAGGCCAGCAATGCCGTTGTAACATTGTGTATCATACCAGATATAAATGTTCTGCATTCAAGAGGGAATAGTTATTTTTACTTACAAATTCATGAAAGCCAACTCTCTCATCTACTTTGCAATACTAGGAATAATCAATGAAGCAAAACACACCCTGCTCAAAACCAACACGGAGATAGATATGTTAAGTAATAATAATCTGAAAAAGTACATGATTTTTTTTCTGATTATAACTTTTAGCTACAGAATTTGATTTCTTTGGCTTAATGATTTGCAAATGTGGCACTTACACAGGAGATGGAAACAGCGTGTATTTGGATGGTCGTACAAGTTCTAACAATATGAATCGTTAAAAGCTTTCACAAGATATTCCCTGAACCCACTGTCTGCCTGTAAACGCTCTATGATTTCCCATTCTGCTGTGAAAGTCATTTTTTTCCTGCCTCACACTGTGTAAACAGGTGTCATGAAATAAAAAGGCATATGGCATCAATGTGGCAGCAGCTTCTCCTGAGAGGGACACCCTGTGGCTGATGGCGCACGTACCAGCACTCAGCCTGTCCCTCCAAATGCCCTGGGAGACAGAGAACATGGACAGCTGAGCTTTCCCCTCAGAGGGAGCCTGAGGACAGGGATGGGAAATAAAAAGGTCTGTTTTGAGGTGCCTTCATCAGGAGACAACTGATAACCTCTGAGAAATATGTTTGTGATTTAAAAGCTGGTGAATAACATGAGATGACTTTGGTTGCGTTCTTCAGTTCTCTTCTTGAATATGGAAAGCAGAGGAGGGGCTGGGGAAATGGGATTCATTGAACAAGGGAAAGGGCATTTTAATGCTGAATAGAAGCACTGAATTGAGGTTTCCCTTTTCCCCTTTCCTGAGTTAATGCTTTTACTATTGGATTATGGAGTGAAGCTCCCTTCTGCTCTTCTTTGCTCTGCTCATTTTACAGTCCCTTTTCTGCAGTAGGTCACACTTAGATTTTATTCCTCATCAGATTGAAGGGAGGATTGCCTTCAGTTTTACAGTGGGTCTAGTCTTGTGGCTTGGCAAAATGCTTTTAGAGATGCAAGTTTTATTTCTCTGAGGGTGAAAAGACAAAGTCTGCACAAGTGAATGTTTTAATGGGTAGGATGCAGTGCAGGCTGAATACCCCAGATCAGACTTTTTGGATCTACTGCGCTCAAAATCCTTCATGTACAGAGTCTGGGGTAGCACCATGACTGTGGGGTCTGACTTCTAAAGAGCAGGAGGGATTCATGTTCTTCCTCTTGCTTGGTGTGTCTTCCACAGCTTCTTGCTCAGCATGTGGAACTCTTTAATTGCCTGGAAGGCACTCAGGTGAAGCACCCAACTGAAGCAATCCAAATCACCCTGCAGGAGCCAAGCAGCTACTCTGTAAGTGTGAGAGATGGTGAGGATCTCTTTATCTCAGTCTGAAGTAAATTCTTACAATTGGAATGGGGCATGATTGTGGAGTCTGGAAAAAAAAAATCCAAAGACAAAACCAGACAAGAATTAACTCATGTTGAGTGGCTTTATGTGTATTTAGAACAGCAATAATCAACAAAGAATGCTTCTCCTTTTCTTAAGTAAGCATGATGATCAGACCTTAAAATATAATAGCATCCAATTAATACAAAATTAAACCACATGGGATGTTTGCCTTCAGATAAGGCAAATTTTAACTATAAGGTTTTACATACTGAAAATGCTGAAAGAACTGACAATTCAATTGAGACTAATAGTAATTAAACCAACATAATTATAATCTTTGAAACCTGCACAAAGGGAGAAAGGGTAATGCATCCAACAGCTTCATATTCATCAGTTTAATGTTGTGCATGAATAGTCCATTAGTAAGCCACAGGAAACATAGTTTTAGTCATGTTGTTTTCCCATGGCAGTTTTTGTCATTGTGCTTGAAATGATACAAGTTAAGAATCATCCACATGCTGCACTCTGTGGACTGGCACCTCTCCTGGCATAAGCACTGTAGCTCAATCAGCTCCCTGTCTCCCACAACTGAGCAAAAAAGGCTTGCATATACAAGCTCACTGAAAGTAGCTAGTACTTCTGGAAAAGCAGTGATAGCTGTTCCAATACCTTATTCTGGTAGCTGAGTCTTTGCAGTTAGTATTGCTTTATTAATTAATCTCTGAAGGATGGATTGGAGACTGGTTTCCCTGCCTGCTTTATTAGGAGAAAGGAATTTGTACACATCTCATTCCCATCCAAGTTAATCAGTATTACCTTTAGCATGCTGAAGAATTAAAATTTTGTGCAAGGCTCACACTGTGCTTGCAGATAGCTGTTGTAATGTGCCAGCTGTGGGATATTACTCCACACATCAGCTGAGACAAGAAATTGCATCTTCTGCAGTTTCAGTTTAAAGTCAGATAAGAGAGCTGAGCAAGCCAAGGAGGCTGGAGACAGCACAGCTGAATTTGTTCAGTAGCAGAGTGGGTCATGGATGTGCAATCCCTACTGCTGCCTTTTGTGTGGCAGGAGTTTTCTCTGATGCAGCATGTTAAGAAACATGTGGGAGTGGAAGAAGAAAGCTTTTACATCACATTGTTTCAGAGGGATCTAATATTTGTGTTATGCAGTCCCCTCACCATTGCATTTTAATAAATGCTAGAAGACCATGGTTTACACTGCTGAGAAATATCTCTTTTTTGGTACCTCAAATGGGTGACACTCATGACATTCCATCACTAAACTTATTTTTCCCAAGGAAACACCAGCAGACTCCTAGTTTGTTTTGAAACCTCATCAAAGTGAAGCTATCCTTCTGAGCTCAGTGGTAGGGATGATCATATGTGGAACTTCCACACAAATTCCTCTGTGTGAGAACACATCACATATGTTTGCTATTAATTTTAATGACAGTCTTTCAGCTGCTTCTCATAGTAGTAAAAAAATCTCTCCAGCTACTGTTTAGAGCGCTTCCTAGCCTGTATGCTAAGATCTTCCTTATTTCAATTTTGCGGCAATGCTGTTCTCCAGACAGCTTCTGGGACTGGAAACAATTCCTGTCCTTTTAAGCACCTTTTGTCCTAAAAGTAATGTACAGAGTAAGCATATTATTCAGAAAAGGAAGGCACAGTTAATGCAGATTGGCAAAAGAGAGTAATTTTATTTTACTTTTTTTTTTTTACAATGAGTTTTTGCTTCTTAATGTGTGTTTGTTTGAAGCCATTCCTCCTTAGTGGTATGGACTGAAGCCAGAGGTAGTGCTGCAGGCACAGGTCACTCTGGTCTGTGTGAACTGGTGTTTTCATGTCCTTGGTTTCACTTTGTCCTTACACACTGCAGAAGAATGCTGGTTCTTTTCCACAGTTCCAAGAGTTCATCAAACCAAGGTGTCACTCTACAGTCAGCCCCCTGAAGTTAGAATATCTGTCTAAAATTTCAGGGCTATACCATGAATTGAGCTGTGTCATCATTTGGTAGCTTTACGTTATTTAGCAACTAAAATCCTTTTTTAGCAGCTAAACCCCTTTCAATTTTGTTTCAGTTTCTTTGTGCTGATTTTTTTTTTTTTTTTTACCCTCTATGAAATGTTTTTATGTCTCCTGACCTTTAGACAAAAATACCTCTGCTGTTCTGCAGAGCTAGGACAGTAAAGTCCCATGGTGGGTCATGATGCTGAGTGTTGGAAGGTGTGTTTGTGCCCAGAAACCAGAGGACAGGCTAATGAATGCACTTTTCCTTTGCCTTCCTGCACTAAGCCAGTGATTATATCACTTAATGCTTGGAGTAGTGGTTTGGGGATTGTTTCCACATTCATTGCTGAGCATGCACAGCTTTTGTGATGTAATCATTCTCTCACTGAAATCTTAAAATATAATGCTATTCAAATTTTACTCTTTAAATAGAAAGGGAACATGACTGTAAAGATATCAGAAACAGGAATTTTCTCTCCATACTGGAAATGATGCCAAAATTTTGTTTTGCATCAAGGACCAATGAATTAGTTGTTATAAGCTTCTAAAAAATGTGGCTAGATGGTTAGACCATTTAACAGCTTTGCTTTTCCAAGCTGGAAATGAAAAATGTGTTCTTCCCATAATTTATCTTTTACAAAAGTTAAAAGAAAAAACCACAGTTTTCCGTTCCTTCTGTCATATCCCTCCTGCATTGTTATGATGATGTCATTGAGCAGAAGCAGCCACCCACACCTTTAACTAAAGGGCAAGTTAGTGTAGCTGCTTCTCACTTCTGAGCTGACATTTGGATGTTGTACTCATCTTTCATCTCTTCAACAATGCAGAGGGGAAGGTGCTGTGTGACCAGAGCTATTGACTGCTCCCAATGAATCTCAGGTGGGATTAAAGCATAAACACATGGGGGGTGCATGGTATGTCATAACATCCTGGAAAGGACCTGACTATACATAGGCTGCCTTAGTTTAGTTACAAAACCAGTGTATTCATCAATTCTTCTGAATTTCTTCAGTTTCTTGTTAGTTCTTGTGGTCCTGATATCATGACAGAACATCTAGATATTGGCAGGACATTGAATACCTTTTGGAGTTCCTGGATCTTGCAGCATATCCAGCTATGTTAGTTAATTACAACAGATTTAAAAATGCAGAAGTTGGTTGAAATCCCTTTTTTTCCAGCCTTGAAACAGAGTAACAACACTGGGAAGACCCCCTGAGGCACTTCACAAGGAGCTTTACTATATAGAGAATGGTAACATACTTGAAACAATAAAGGCAAGAGCGCATAGTAACAAGAAAGGTCACAAGTTATAAATTTACACATATTTGTAGTAAAACACGTAATTCCTCTGTAACAGCCCACTAGTATTACAGTAACTGTTAGGTATTGCACAAAACCTGATGCCACTATGATTTTCTTGGAAGTGATACATTTTAGTTCTATTAAAGAGCAGCTCTTCACTATGTGAGATCAACATTTGTGCTCAAGGTGAAAGTGATCCAAGGATCTTACCTGATTTGTGCATGTAGCTGGTCTAAATCCTGGCAGAGCCTGCACACTATCTCCTGTCTCTCATTTCAATCTTTTCAACCCTATTTCATATAGGAATTGTTCCTTAGCCTACTCAGAAGACTGTCTCTTTTTTATCCTAGATTGAAGAGACTTCAGTGGTGTGTAATGGAAGAGTTAGCACTTCATTTGAGAAGATACTGCAGCCCAAAAGACAGATGCATTAAATAGATAAAAGCAATTCCTTTGTAGTGATAGTGACACCATGTATGTAATTCAATATGATTTTAAACAAAATACAGATTTTCTGTGATCTTTAAAAATCTATATATTGTAAATAATAACAATAAAAATTCCCAGCAATTGCCAAAATTACTTGTTTAAAATAACAATAACAAATGCCAAAGTGTCAATGCTCCTTTGATAGTTTTAACAGTTGTTCTGTGATTCTACATGCTGTATAATCAATGAGAAGAGCTTTTGACCTTTTTCACTTTGTCTAGAGACAGATGTGTTAGCATTTTTTCCCCTTTAAATTGCTGTGGTGTATGGTCTAAAATTTTACTGAGAGCAGTGTTATCTGGAAAAAAGTCACCGTAACAAGCCCCTTTAGGAATGCGTTCATCATGTCACCAACTGCTGCATTAGTTAATTATCTCTTCTTAGCACTACAGCAGACCTTCAAAATTAATAGCTATTGCAAACTATAGGCAAACAGTAGGTGCCTGACTTAATTAACTCTGACTCCGTGTGATGTGATTTGTATCTTGGTGTTGCTTGTGCTAAAAATGGGCACTGTTTTTCCTGTGGCATATGGCTGTATTTCTCCAAAGGGCTGGGATACTGCAGCTTTAGGAGCAAGATTACTTTAAATTTGATGATTTAGTTATCATTATGGTCTGCAGATCAGAAGATCTGCAAACACCACGGCACAGCTAATGGAGTAATGCCAAATTAATTGCATCATTGTTTTGATTGAGAGCCCCTATAATAAATAAATAAATTAACTATTAATAGAAATACTAGAACAGATTTGCTGTATGGTCTAAATAGAAACAGACTGTATGACAACATGGGTCATCTGAAGAGCCCACTGCACTCAAGGAAGAGATTTCTTCCTTTTTTATTTTAAGGGTAAATTCTAATCCCAAGCACTGTTTCCTCCCTGCACCACCATGGCCATTCTTGGTTCCTCTCAGCTATGCAGGGTAGGAAGTTCAGCCACCTTGTTACTGGAATGGTTATACGTCTTTGTTTTCTTAGTTCTGGTGAAGTATTTACTTCACAGAACTGGGGACACCATGAGTGCAGTTGAACACTGTCAAAAAATGGTCTTCTTCCCAGGAGTCCTTCTGCAGAGAGAGGTTTTATTTGCACTGGGGGGATCACATAAAATAATAACACCATTCCCTTGTGAAGGCACAAAGTGATCATGAAGAGTGCTCATAAAAAACCTGTGTGGATACAGGTGGCACCCTCCATCTGTGTCCTGCTGCACAGGAAGTATTCCAGCACAGCAAAACATGCTTCAATTTTTTACAAATTTTTAAAAAATTGAGATTTTTTTTTTTCAAAGTACATAATTGTGACTGTTCCATCTTTCTTTCATTATGGTGAAAAGACTTCTACATTTTAAGTCATAAAATGCAGCATGGAAGTACACACAAAAAATGGTATTTTTCTTTAACATTGCTATAGAATGTGTGGTAAACTCCACATCAGAAATAGAATATATAATAATAAATTGTAAATAATAACTATCAAACAATTAACCAATAGTTAATGCTTAGAGTCACACCATATTTGAAAATGTGATGAATATTCATTTTTTGTTTGTTTGTTTTTAATGCTTTCTGCTCAGATATTCTATTTGAAGGGAAGCAGTACACTTCTCTTATGGTTGCTAACTGTACCTTTCTATTTTGAGTTGAGTCCTTAAGGTTTTTGCAAAGTACCAAATGTTCCTATTTCCTATGAGAAGGGTTTCCAAATCAGCCTTTGGCAATATTTCTGAACAAAGTGGGACCACTGCAGAAATAAACTGGCTTTGCCTCTCAACTCTCCATGGGGCTTATGAGGCAAAATTACTTCAGCAGACAAAGTAGGTTAAAGCAAGGACAGACAGCCTCCTGATTCAAGAGTGCTGAAAATAAGCATAAATACTTACCTGATTCAGTACACTGAAGATTAAGTAGTCCTAAAAAAGACCACAGGTCAAAAAACATAAAGTGACTTAGACTTACAAAAGATGTTCCTTAACTGTTACTTGGATGATTTAGCTTTAAACTGGGTTTACTCTATAGAAACAAATTAAAAAACCTTATTTGATATAATTTTAATCTTTGAAAGTAGTCTGGTTTTTGGATATGAATGCTTCCTGAAAACCTGAATATTTTTTCTTTGTGTGTGTGTTCCTGCCAGTATATTTTAGTAAGGATTAGAGGGTTTGAGATTTTGTTGTGGTTTTTTTCAAGCATTGGATCATAGGTGAAATGCTGATATGAGAATTAGTAGGAAAAATAGAGTCTTGTTAATTATTTTTAGAATTTCTTCTTTCAGACACAGATTTTCTAGGAATTAAAATGTTTTCCTTGTTTTTCCCCTGCCTAATCCAATAGCTTTTGTTGTTTTCTACCATTTTAGATCTTAGCAACAATATGGATTTTTCCCCACCTCCTACCTGTAGCTAGAATGAACTGTTACTTCTGAAAATCCTTTTGTAAGTTCCCCAATATACTGTTACACTGCTTCTCAGCTCCACTTATGAATTACCTTGACTGTAGTGATCAATTTTGACACTGAAGAGTTCTCACAGTACCAAAATTTACTAATAGTAGTTCTGTCACTTATGTGCCCTCCTCAATAATGTCTCTGTGTATCATAGTGGGAAACAAAATTCCAAAAACAGAAGTGTCTTATTCTTCTCAGCTTTTTTCCCTTCTTTTTGTAATGAAACACTGCCCCCAAGAGCTCTCTTTTCAGGAAGGGGCAGTTTAAGAAATCTAAGTCAACTATTCTTCAGTATATTGATCTCTGAACATAAAATTTCTGCCCAGCATTGTGACCAGAGGTGTTAGTTTGAAGAACGGTTGACAGACGGTTTATATTGGTTTTCTTATTTTGTGCCCAATGACAGAAAGTTAACTAAATGACTGAATTCCTCTAATGGTCCCAGTTTGGAGATCTTTGCCCGAAGAGGATATCTTTGCTAGCACTCTGAAGAAATGGAGGTGCTGCAGAGCATCTCTTCTCAGCAAAGGTCTTTATGGCAGGGCTGCTTTTGTCCTTTGCTGGTTGACATCAGGGCAGCTGGCAGTGGTCCAGGAGGCAGCAGGAAGCACTATTTGTTTGTTTGTGTGTGGATAAACAGAGAAGAAAGATAGCATGAAGTGAACAAGAACAAAGAGAATAAACAAGGAACAGCTTTGGTTACAGCAGAGTCATAAAAATACAAATACCAAGCCTATTAGGTATTTTGCTAAAATACATAAAATACACACAAAAATAGTCATGAATAGGCTCTAAAACTCAGAGAGGCAGATTTTTATTATGACCTGAAGTAATAAAATCTTTTAGAATTCAAGAGTCATCACTTCTTTTTCTGACCCTGAAAAGCATCTACTACGAATAGAATTTTGGGTAGTTTGTTGTCTTTCTCTCCAGCCCATTGCATGGGTTTGCCAAAAGTTGAAACTCATAAATGAAATAAAAAAAAACCCACACAAGCAAATAATTGCTTTAAATAACTTTCAACACCCTGTTGCAGGAACAGCTCAGGACTTCATCTGTCACAGAAGTAGGAAGTTTAAATAGTAGACATGGTCTCTCCAAACAGCCTGCTAATATCTCTCTTCAGCAGAGTGATGTAGCTTTCTCAGCTATATCTCTACAGACCATTTTCCACCCGGTTCTAGGTTCCTGAGAGATTTAGGGGTGGAAGCCAGCACTTTGAACTCTATCTGGACAATCTGCAGAGCTTTTCAAACTGGTAGATAAGTGTGAAAGCCTTGTGATGTGATAAGATCTGTGCTAGAGCAGGAATGCAATAAACAAGATGATGTTGTTCACATCAAGCATGCAACTGGCCAGATGTTATTTCTGAGTTGTGCAGATATGCCTGAATGAAGGTGAGAAAGAGGGAGTACTATAAAACACACATAGAAGAAATAAATCGTGGCATTCCTGGGTACTCCCAAGTTCCAAAAAATAAAAATGTGCTCTTGTTTGTGGAAGAGCACCAGAATTAAGCTTAACTCTGTGACATTTGGCTTTCTTCTCTCCATAGGAGGTGACTAGATCTTGCAGCTTCCCACAGCTTCATTATATATATTCACTAAATATTTTTACATGGAAATTATAAACTTATTTTGGGTCACAGAGTGTGTCCATTCTTTAGCTCACTGAGTTTAGAAACTTAATTATTCCTCCTTATATTCGAATTACAGCTATTTAGGAACTAGTTACTAATAGAAAAAATGTGCTGTAATTTATCTGTCAAATGCATCCATGTACAAATATTTTAAAGGCTATACTGGCCTCTCAAATAAATGAAGATAAAGACCTACTCTCTAATAACTATTTTATGGATCTTCATAGCTTTGACACCATGAGCCTAGTTTTTCCAGTCTGTTAGCATCGCAGCACATACTTTAGGGGTGGAAGAATAAACCATCTCCTGAGAAAATGAAAAGAAATTGGTTTTAGGTGCCTTGTGGTAGTTGCAGACACTTTGGAGTGAGTCCCTTGTGTTTTGTGCTTAATATAAATGCAGAGAAGTTGTGGTACAGCTAATCAGCATGGCCTGTCACTAAGCATTCAGGGCATTATTTGCAGTTCAGTGGATTTATTTTGTTCTGATTAATAATCGGACAAAGTTCTGAGCTTTAGGAAATATTTCATTATCTGGCATTCATAAATAGAAAAATAACTTGATGTATTTATTTCCTAGCATTCAAAATTCAATGTTTGCCTTAATCTGGAAGTTTGCTCTTTTTAGCTTTAACCCAGACAAATATGAACCTTGAATAGGTGTAGGAATGGGTACGACATTTCTCTGTACAGTAAATAATTCTGCTCTTGAAATTTCTTGCTCTCACCAATTTTAGTCAACCTTTCCCAACTTGAGTTGGCAATACTAAAACGTGATCCCACACAGCAATGAACCAGCAATGATCTGCAAGCATGTATGTTATGTTACTCCTGCTTGAAACTCCAGAACTCCAGCTTTGCGTTTGTTATTTACTTGGACTTGGGGCAGAGGGTGGAGAGGAAGAGGTCTCCTTTTTTTGGGAATATTTGGAACTAATTTCCCCGTCTATAGAAGTAATTCCTACTCAAAAATCAGAAGTAATTTCAATTGCAAAAACAGGCACTAATTTTTCCCTTTCTTAATTTGATTTCTGTGTGGCTGTAAACTCACCAAAGACAAAATGTCGTGGAAGAGAGGTGATAATGGATGGTTTTATAAGTGGGGTGGAGTGAATTTTACAAAAGTGGGAGAAAGGTGACCTCTGCTCAGAAGCCTCCCTGCTCATTAGCAGGTGGATGTGGTTTAACGATTCACTGTGGCGCAAAGAAAGGAATCAAATTAGATGTTGTGTGAAGCTGTCATTACTGTGTGTTTCTCTGTATAGCTCCAGCTTAAAGCGTGTCGTTCCTTTCATAGCAGCCCCTCAGATTACTGTATCTCATCCTTTCCACATCAAAGTGCTGTCAGCACTTCTATAGCATAAAAAGAACACAGATAATTTTACAATACGTTCTCTTCAAACAACTTTGACTTGTGCAGTTGCAACATTTCTTTTTATTCTGGGATTTGCAAAAGAAGATGCAGTAAAAGGAGTAGCATCTTAAAGATGAACAAAAACAGGGAATGAAATACCTGTTTAAAATGGGACCAAAGCACGTCTGCAGGGATGGTGAGGATTTTAGGAAGTCAATTATTCTCAAGTGCCATCTGAATTATATTTCAGACAGCTGGTAAAAACCTCTGGCTGTGTGGAAAATGTCCATTCCTTGAAAAGCATAAATCATGTCTTTTTATTTACTAGCTAAAAAAAAGCTTGGTGCCTTAAAAAGTCTTCAGTAGAACATACACTAATGTTAGATTGCACTCTGCACCTCAAAGGCTCAGCCTCAGCTAGTAGCCCGTAGCTGGGCTCACTGTCTTGACCTTACTGCTCTATGAGAAAGTAAAATAATAAAATAATGAATACAGGGGAAAAAAAATGAGTGAAAGGCAGCAGAAAGACAGAACTTTGTAGAATTGACTTTAACTTTATGGGTCTTTCCTTAAATCCACTCCGCCAAGAAATTTGTTTTCTTCTTAGTGATTCTGCAGCTATACATATATAATGTGTGTTTCCCATTGTATTTCCTTGCCATATTTATTATTTGCCAGCATCTGTAGAAGAGATTTTCCTAGAAGTGAGCAATGGCAGGACAGAGAACAGAGATGAGGAAAGCTGACAAACTGCAAAAGGGAGGGCAGCCTGTGTGCTGGCCAGCAGACATGCAAATCCATGTGCTTCATCTGCCCATCTCATGTTTCAGGCATTCTCAACAGCTGGGACTCGAGTGATCTGATACAGGACTTTGCCTCTTTTCCTTGGTGGAAGGCTTACTGTCACTGTACAGGGCTACTACAGTCAGTCTTTCCAAAACAAATTATAGACTTGGGGTTTCTGATATTCTTCATGCTATTTCTACATAGGAAAGTAATAATCTAACAAGCTCTAGAGTTCCAGGTGGATGTGGTGGACAATTCTCAGGAAGCCCTGAGAAGGATCTCTTCTGTGCCATTGTGGTTGAAGGGAATGCAACTCAGGAAAAATTCTGGACAGGACAGACCTAGCCACTGCCACAGAAAGGATAAGCCCATGTCAGCAGGTGGCACCACATCTTTCTTCCATATAGGAACTCCAGAGTTTTGGGTTTATCTCAAATTACAAAGAATTCCGATTTTTTTTTTTTTTCCCAACAGGAAATAGAACTACAGCTGAGTGAATAATTACTAAAGCACTGTATTTAATTTTCAAGGTAACCATACAATATTCAAAGAATTATTTTTCAAAATGAAAAAGCAGAGCATTACTATGAAATCAGGTAAGAATATTCACATGAAAGCATAAAGTTCAGTGACATAAAAAGAAAATGGAATATTTGGATAACTTTTTTTTTAACTTTTTGGAAAAAATCTTGAAATTACAAGAATGAAAGTTTAGATCTATATATACTATGTTTGTGAAACCCACTGTACCTAAATCCTGTTCAACTTTGCCTCAGAATCATAGAATATTCACACTCAAAGCTACTGCTTCCTTCTATATTGACTTTTGCTCCCTTATCTTATCAGCATATGACAGAGCACCGTGTCCTTGGCTCTTCACGAACGCCAAGGGACAAATACTTTGTAATAATGTTCCATGTTACAGAGAGGTCACAAACCGGTCCTGGTTACTTCGGTGTAAATCTGGAGACACTCGGCAGAGCTCAATGGACTTACTCAGGCCTGAAATCAATTATTGCTGCGGGGTGAGCGAGATGGAGCTCAGCTCCTCGGCCCGGCTCTGCATTGAGATGCAAATGGAGAGCAGAGCCCGGCACGGCAGCGGCAGGCGGGCAGGCCGGCGGGATGCTGGCACGGCTCGTGCGGGAAAAGGACCAGCGACAAAGCGGGGCGTGCCTGGCCCAGCGAGCGACACGGCCCGGGAGCAGCCGGGGACAGCCTCAGAGCGAGGGGTCATTGTTATCCAGCCATGCAAGAACAGAAACAAAATGCAGCTTAAATACTCCTCCCCCAAGCCAGCCCCCGCGATTATGCTCCCAGCGCCCGCAGTGGAGCTGCGGTGTCCGCACTGCCATCGCGCTCCCTGGCACCTGCGGCCACTGGCACCGAAGCACACCCCAGTGGGACGCCTGGAAGGCAGTGCTGTGCCAGGTTAGCGATGGGCTACATCAGTTCAGACAAAGTGATGCTACCTGACACCTTCCCTGCGGGAGCCTCCCTGTAGGACAGGCTGCAAACACACACCACAAACTCCCTTTGTACCTCCTTCCCGTGTCTTACCTCTCACACCAACAGCCAAACAATTAAGAACATACAGTAAATATATTGTATCAGTTTAAGAAAGTACACCTCCCACTGATGTGTGCCATTTACACAGAGAATTCTACCCAAAGTGGCACATATCTCGAATCACTGGCTGAGTGTCAGTTGTCCTCAGAGGAGCCCCAGTGGAACAGTGGGATGTTTCAGGGGTAGGGGTCTGCACTCTTCGAACCCCTTCCCCAGGCAGCCTGCTCTCCAGCTTGCATTAGCTTTAATAAAAGACAGTGGGGATTAAGAATCTTGTTCCTTTTGCCACATCAGTATTTCACCATATAGAGACGAGGAGCAAACATAAGAAAAAATAACACTGAAATAGACTTTTTTTATCCTGTGTCATATTTACCCACTAGTGATTTTTTCTCTCTGGCAGCACATTTAAATAAATGTGAAGAAAATAAGTACTGAATAGGCAGCTAATTCTGCAAGCAGAAGGTGACATCAAATTCAACAAGGAAATTAATTCTCCATTTCTTTTTGTTCAGTTTTTATTATAATTATTTATTGCTGTCTACCTTTCTCCATTTGTTATGCTCAAATTGACAAGTCTGGGAAAAACAGTAAATAAATACATAAAAACCTTGATAAACCCCTTGATCTATGACAAGCTGAGAATAAAGCCTTATTTGAAAGGGATAAATAGTAAGGAATTGCTTGATTTTTCTGAAGTTTGTTTTTGGAAAAAAAAATCAGAAATACAAAATAGTAACTCAGTTTTGCCGTAAGTTTGAACTAGCTGAGCTTAGTCTTTGAAAATGCAGAAATTCCATCCTAAACAGCAGATTTGGCACTTTATTTTGAAAGATAGCTCTAACAGGGAAACTCTCTTGCTCCCCACTTTACTCCCTACTGCAAAGTCCATATGACTTTACAAGCTGTTATCATACCCAGCATATAAATACACCAAAATGCTACCAAACCTGAGGGTGGTCATTTTCTTCATCCACAGTGCTTCTAGACAAGCTGGAACATTTATCTGTGCTCTGAGCACTAGCTATGGAAAAATATCCATTGTAAATGCAAAAGAGGAAGCTTCCAACTCTTTTATTATCACCTCTTCATTCAGCAGGTAAAAGATCGCAGGGTAGAAGATTTAATACAGGGGAAAAAAGACACCAAATTAAAGCCAGTGTTTCAGGCACATCCCATTGCGATGAGAGTTATGTGTCTTTTCTGAACACAGACGTCAGAGCTGACAAGAATCAGGATAGTAATGATTGCCTCTGATCCACCCCAAAGTCCATGAAACATCCAGAGGGGTTCCTGGGCAAAGGCTGAGGAGGGCAGGGATTTGCCACTCTCCTTGGCTAAAGCCCCAGACATAAGAAGACATGTTATATTAGAGCCTCTCAGAGCTGAAAGGTGATAGGGCTTATAAGTCAAAACAAAGGAATCTTCTTCACATCAGTATTACAGAAGGAAATTACATGAATTAATTAAAAAGCATTCTGATGGTACTGCAGATAGACAGAAATTGTTCTGGGGTGCACAGGGCTGGGTCATGGCTGTGCCTGCAGTAGATGTTGTCATGCTGCTGGCCATATGCTCTTAAATTTCTCAGGAATTAATAAAGTCATGACTCTGCTTCCCCCACCTCCCCCACAGGTCTGCCAAATTATGGGGTGTGCTGCTCTGGAATGCTCTCACAGGGTGGCAATACTTTGAAAGTCTAAATTCATCTCCTTTGCACAGGGAACACATAATTATTTTACTGACAAGTATCAAGGCAGACTCTGCTCAGCACCTCTGGCATGGAGATATCCTGGCTGTGCCTGGTGAGCTAACAGGGCTGTGTAGGAGGCAGACAAGTGGAATTCCAGTTTTATAGATGGGCACACACTAAAGAGTTTTGAGGTATTGTGTTCTAGGTAACTCCTGTCTGCAGAGCTTTAATCCCATCAATCACCTTCCAGATCTATAGTAGTTATTTTCTTTTACTAGCCACAAGCCTGAGACGGTCCTGATACATGTCAGCCAGAACAATATTTCCATCTATTGATATAATTTTGACATCCACTGAGTGCATTCATCATACAAAGAATTAAGTGATAGGCTGATGTTTATTTATCTGAGGGGGATTGTAGTGGTCAGAAGTAAGAAGTAAGGACAGAATTTAGGGCCTTATCCCTCCTAGGCTGCTGAGTCTCCTCAGTTTTTGTAGGTTTCAGTGAAGAGCAAGGGACAAAAGCTCCTTATGGAATGGTGTCTTTGGGAAGGAGTGCTGTCTTGTGACAGCCAGCAAAGCTAAGCTGGCAGTGGGACAACTTCTGTGCTCACTATGCAGCTGATATTACTCAAATGACTTTACTCAGCGTATTATATAGTGCTAGTATGTTGCAATAGAAGGTTGTTGCTGTTGCCAAATTCTGTACCTCTACTTACTGAAATAAACCCACGACAGAATATGTATGTAAAAATTCCTTTCCACTGTTACTATGGTGATTTGTCTTAAAAGATACTATGAGAGACACAATAAGTAATCATTACTTCATGTAAAAACAAACCAACCCCTTGGTCTGGTTCCCCTGAAGTGTTAAGCAATTCTGACTGGAACAGGAACTATCTGTTAAGAGCAGTGGATTGTTACGGTGAAGCTGGAGGGTGTCTGTTTTATAGAAATGAAACCAATGAACTAAGAAAAACCCAACACTGATAAATTTGCATTAGTTAAATTAGTTGCCACGAGAAATCACTGAAAAAAGAGGCCTTTATAATTTATTTTTTAATTTGGACTATGCTCATGGTGTTAAAAGGGTGCATGTATGAAAGACCTGAATTGTAGAATCTTTAATGCTGACCTTCTTTTGATAATTTAGCTTTGGCATACCTCTGCTTTTAAATGAGAACACTCAGTTTGTAGTGCTCTCACTGTATGGCTAGTGAGCTTCAGCAGGTTTAGCACTTCTCTACTCTAGGCATAGCATTTGTATGTTTTTTTCCTCCCCAAAGAAGTAAATTATTTATACAGCATCAACCTTTTTTAACCTAGCTTCTGACAGGCTGGGATTTTTCCAATCTCAGTTGAAACTGTCTAAATAATTTATCAAGTATTCTTTCAACATACAATGAATTCTGAAACCTAAGAAATGTTAAATGAGATTCTCTGCCCTTACAGTATGAGTGGGTTACTGAGGTTAAGCTAGTATTTTCTTTGAACTTTTTTCAGTCCCTCTTCTCCCCATTGTACAGTCTCCTTTTTCTCTCCTACTGTCTATCCATTAATTTTCATGACATTTTCTATTTATCAGACTTTTCCTTTGTGTTTCTGTTTCTCTTACTAACTCTGCCCTTGCTGATGTCTTTCTATACCTCTTCTTCTCCATTACAGTAAGACAGCTTTCCTTTAAGATGGTCCTCCACAGAGACATATTTCCAGGCTGGGTGTCTCACACATACAAATTCCAATCCATTTCCATCTGGTCAAAACTTCCTCTAAAATTGTCTTTTTTATAACCCTTCAATAATTATCTCTCAAAGAACCAGTTTAAAAGTTTGTAAAAACACACACAAAAAAAAAAAACCACCAAACCCTACACCAAAATTTTGAGCTATTCCAAATTTTCCAGCAGGTGTTTTAATCCTGCTGGAAATTTTAAAGTTTAGTCAGTGGTTCAGGTGGCTTCCAATTTTCTTCTCAGGAAGCAAAAATAATGAAGTAGCACCCCACAGAGATTTTTATTTAGACTCAGCAATTCAGTATTGTATCCCTTATAAATTAATGATATCATGAACTATGCTTCGAGACGTCTGGAGCAGCATCACAGCTGCAAACAGCAGAAACCCAGACTGGGGGCTGAATTCCTGTAACTCTGCTGTGAACTGAACATTATTACTTTAAGGAAGCTTTTAATTTTAAGGTTTAAAGCAAAGCTGACTTTGGAGAAGCTGATCTCCCCAAGTCCCTGTGTCAAAGAAGAAATAGAGTCCAGGCATGATTTTGTAGGAAACACTCACCGAATTATTTTTCTGAAGATTTCCCCATGCAAAAATACGTTCTACCTCTAATTATTAAAAATAGATTTGTTAGATCATAACTTCTGCGTTATTATTTCACCATAAATTAAAAAAGAATATCAAATATGATCTTATTTTATCAAGAATAAAGCTTTGATTTTAATTTGAGGACCAAGAGTTCTTCCCTTGTACGGCTACCATAATATTAATAAAATAAAACTGTATATGTAAATATTTGTTATGAGATATGCAAGTTTGCCTGTATCTGATATATATCAATATATTGATATTGATATCTGTTAGTGGATAATAATTTTTCAAAAGTCTACAAAAATTTAATCGTACTCAAAAACTCTAGCTTGCCTTTTTTAAAAATAAAAATGTAAAATTTGATTATGAAGAAAGCTTTGTTTGTCACTTCATCGCTATCCCTGCTATATTATTTTCCTTTTTTACAGAACAATCTACTTGGAGCTGAAGGACAGGGAAGGGATGTTCCATAATCCCGATTTCCCACTAGATGACGCTCTAAGTACAAAAAAACAAACTTCAGCATGTTCATAAATTTATGTGCGAATTGCTTAAATACATTAGGTGTTCATTAATTTACTGCTCTCATGTGCTTATAAGGATTGATGATAGGGAGGCACAGTGGCCTACAAAAAATTGGAAAAACAGTGGTTCTTCTTTTCAAAAGTCTGGCTACAGATGTTTCCCCTGGTATGTCTATGGCTGCAGCACATCATTTAACTTCAGTATTAATTATTTTGATCACTTGTGGTACAACACACTTGCTAAAAGCAATTTTTTCATTACTTGCTTGAAACTTACCTTAATGTGGTTAAATGCCAAAATTTGCTATACTCCACACCAGTAAGGTATAGTAATTAGAATAGCTACCTAGGTATTAAAATACACCATGTATTGCATAGATATGTTATGTAGAAGCATGCACACTCACACATATTTACAAACTAGAATAAACAGATAAATGTTATTAAATAACTCTCACAGACATCTTTACACAAAAAAAGTAACATCAGTGAATTACTCTCATGTCAATGCCTTTCTTGTAAAGTGTCTTCCATCTGCACTGTTTCTTTATAAAAGATCTAAGACAAAGTTATGAAGCTACATTGAAAAACTTGAGCTGTTGCAGTGCCAATTATGTATAATTATATTTCAGTGCTGTAATTGTTTATGTTTTGTATCATCTATTTAAAAAAAATGACATTTCAATCTTTCACATTTAAAATGGTTGAAATTCTTATTGCCAAAACACAATATGCAAAAGAAAAAAAAAAGGAAAAAAACCTAGAAAAACTCCAACCAGAAAGGTTTCTATTCCAAGAAAACAATTCTGGGATTAAAAATGTATTCTAACCTATATTTGCCTCTGAGTGCTTTATCAGCAGCAGTGTGTTGGTCAAGATGTGTGGAAAAACACTCAGATTCAAGAGAAATGGGCACACAACACAATTACAGTGATAACTTGTTTGAAGGTGTCTTGCATTTGCATTGCTGGCAGGCCTGACTGATAAAAATTCTTCCAAATCCTAGAATAGTAAGTTTGGAATGCACACAAAATTAGAAGATGGGCATTTGCAGCAGAACATTGATGTACAAGATTATTAATCATTATTTTCATTTCTATTGGTTGATAAGGCTAAAAAGCTTCATGTGTAGATTTCTCTCAGTCTCTGAATGTTGGTATTTTAGGTACCATGGCAATGACAGCTTTAATGGGAGCAGACTTGGCCACCCTGCTGTGAGAGACTAGTGAATCACAGGATTTTAATCTTTCATGTATTGACTTCCTAACTCTTTAAAATACATTCAGCTACAGACATAAAAGATACTGAAGCTCTGTTTAATAAACAATTTAACAAGATTCTGAACTTCATTAATAAATTAAAGAATATATTTACTCATATGGAAGCCTGACCTGAATGTCTGGATTTCCTTTTGCTTTTGTATTTACATGTTAAAAATCCCTTAATCTTCTGGCTTGAGATATCTTTTATTAGGATTGTCATTAATTACGTGTTATGAGGATTTGCATTGAGATTTTTTTCTGTGTTTTCCAACCAATGACGTTAACTATTTTCTATATCAATTTTAATGAAAATTCAGTTTTTAATGAAAAAAAAAATCCTTGTTGCTTGACAAACCAATACTTAGGGTACTTAAGAAATGAGGTACCAATATTCTCTTGTTTCCTGAAAAGCACCAGGAAGATTTTTAAAAAAGAAGTTTGAACCTTTAAGCAAATGTTATATGGTGTTTACATCCTGACTCTGCCCAAGTAATGGAGACTTGTGTCAACATATGACTCCACTGGCTGAAGTGGTTTCAGGGCACAAGGGAAGGGCTCTCATGAACCAGAGAGCAATGTTTCTCATTGCAGGAAAGAAATAAATCATGACCTGTGCTTCCCCATTACTGCAAATAATGAGTTTTTTTCATTATAATACTTGATTTTTAAAATTATTTTGTAGTTCTAGAGCCTTTTGGTCTCATATTTTCAAGATTTCTGGACCAATCATGATAGACAATTATTTTTTTATATTTAAAAATTGATCCACACTTCTAGTTCTCTTAGCTACGCTGGCAGACCTCTTCTGTGTGCTCAGCTATGTCAGCAGAAAAATACTGTCTTTGCTCATGTCAGTCAGGAATGTGGTGCAGCTCCACCAGCCAAAAAATCCCTCTGTCAGCATGTCTTGACTGCACCAGGGCCCCTGGCAGCCAGGCTGCTCTGGCAGTGCTGCAGAGGCAAGAAAGCCCTGAGAGCCCTGAGCTGGTGAGGAGCTGCACTGCCAGAGCCAAGGTGCCCTTTGAACCCTGAGTGATAAACGCTGAGCAGCAATTTAAACCTGAGCTCTGCCCCAAGGAGCAAATCTGCATTTTGTCCCCAGGTTTGGTACGCCTCCCTGCAGTATCAGCTGTGCACTAGGGACACTCTGGCACTGCAGAACCTGCCTCAGCCACCCATGCCAAGTCCAGCCCTTCTAGCAGTGGGAATGGGTGGATTTACACCTGCATGCCTTACAGCTTTCAGTGGTTCTCAGACTTCCCATTCACAGAAAAACCTTTATTTCTTAAATTCTATTTGTCTTGCCCAGCTTGGGAACAATACATTTTGTTTCCAGCCTGGATCTATCAGATATTGTGTGTGTAGGTCTCAGAGGCTGTCCCTGTTTGAGGGATGAGAAAGCGCAGCCAAATTACAGCAGAGAGGATAAAAATTAGAGCAAAAGAAAGAAATTAGGAGGAGTATGGCCCAGGGGATGCCAAAACCAACACCTCCCTCGCTCTTTCAGAATATGTTTTGAGAAAAGTCCATTTCAAACTCTGGTTGAGCCAAAAACAGAGATGAAACCTATTCCTCATTGTGTCTCACTTGTTTGAAGGTAAAGCATTCTCAGACTGCTGTAGGATTGTTTTCCCCCATATACAACAAAGGAGAGTGAAAAGTGTCACCTGTGACACTGAGTGAAGTCCCCACAGGCAGCTCCCAGGCACTGTGGGTGCAAGACAGGGAAAGAAGGTTTAGCAAAGAGCACAATGTCTTTTGGTCAGTCAGTAGCTCTGGGATCTGAGTCCTGAAGGGAACAGAGAAGAGAGAAAGGAGAGCAAATAGGGCATTATCCCAGCTGTAAAAAGATTTACTGAGAGCACCTTCTGAACTAAGGTGAGCAGTAATTTTCAACATGTCTGCACAGCTCTTACTCACTCTGCTTATATGGTATTTTTAATGATTGAAATACAATATTTGAAGTTGAACAGACAGACATTGTTTTAAACTGACATACAACTAATATAAAGAATATATTCTCTGCAAAAAATGAATGAAAATATGCAAAACTGAAATTCTAACTAATTTTTTTTTAATCCATTTGAATATGTCCCCCATCCTTCTGCAGGAGAAGGCACAGAAAGGGAGAAGTGTTTGAAAGTCAAAATACTACTTTGCACATCTCTAATGTTTCCATTCTAGGATCTCTACTGCTTTACAAGCTTAATGTGATTAACTTTATGCTCAGTAAGCAGTTCTGCCCATAAAAATAGGTAGGTCTTTACAGGATTAGGGCCTCAATTTGTCCTTAAAGTAGTGAGCAGCAAATATCACTGCTTTAACAGACAGAGCTGTATAAATAACAGATACTATGATTTGCCTAAAGATCTGTCAAAATGAAAATTGTATGGGATTAACCTGAAACAAAACAAAAGAGCTCTCAAATTTTCAGCAAGATGCAAGGAAAAGGAAAGCAGAAAGAATAAGAAAAAAATAACGTAATGAAACATTTCCTTTGATTAAAATATGAAATGTTTCATCCCTAAAGCTCTTAAAATGTCATTCTTTAGAATAAAATGAAAATTATTTAAAATTACCAGTTAGAAATGAAATAGCAATTCCCAGTATGTCAAACTGAAACATCTACTTTTCTTTGTAAGCAGCATGACAATTGTCAAGCTGTAAAAAATATCCTTTGGTGGGGAATATTTCTGGTGTCTGTGCTGAGATGGGTCAGGGGGAGCTTTCAGCACATGGCTGTGGAAGGAACCCTGGTTTGGAGGGTTTGCAGGGGTGGCTGCAGCTGCTTTGCTGTCTGTCCCAGGGATGGCTCTCTTAGGGCACAGCCAGTCCCAGGGATGGCTCTCTAGGGCACAGCCAGTTGCAGGGATGCCCCACTCAGGGCACAGCCTGTCCGAGGCACACACCAGTTTTGCAGCACTGATGTCCCCTGCCCCACAGATGAGCAGCCACAGAGGCCTGAAGGGTTCTGATTCCTTAATGCCACAGGTCCATCTCCACCTTGCTCCCAGGCTGACCCATCCCATTTCCCTCAGGCATCCCTTTCTATTATTCTATTTCTTCTAAAATTATTCTATTGTTTTTTCTGATTGCTTCTTTTCCTTTTGTTAGTTGGGGAAAGATCTAGTGCTCTGAAAGACTTGCTCATCATTTTCTAATAAAAGCTACTTAGAGGATAAGCAATAGCAGAATCCCTGCACAGGAAAAGGCTGAGGAGTCACACAGCAAGACTGCAGCTCTCAAGGACTTCAAGAGGGTTTTGATGACCATGAACAGAAGCCAGGGTTCAGGGCTGAGAAAATCTGAAGTTTCCTGAAGTTTCCACACCTAGCTCAAGGGAAGAATGGATAACAAAAATATTTCTTCACTGACGTCATACAAAATGTGTATACATATCTATAAATTTAATTTTAAAACTATTTAAAATTTAATGTGAAATTATGTGTCCACCAAGTAAGTGTTAAGACTTGGACTTCATATAGTTTACTGCTAAACAAAATCCTGTTTAATTAATAAGTACCCTACTCAAAAATTAATTGAAGAATGTTGCTTTTCAAATTATATGCAGTATCACCAAAACATTATTTTATTTTTACTTTATCTCACCCACTTTAACAACAACATATATTATGTGCTACTAATATCTTCTATATTTATCTTTGTAATAGCACAGATGATAGGTTCTGTTTACTTTTGTAGGTGTAAGTATTTTCAGGACTGCAGAAAAGCTTTTGGCCAAATGACTTCATGCTGCAATTCAGCAGGAGCAGAGAGAATATGTGCTTCTTTTCCAAATAAGTCACACGTAGTAATGAGATCAATTTTGAATTGAAAAGAACAGCCTATTTTTTATTTCAAAATCCATGAATAGACGCAGCAAGTCAGGCTGAACTCAACTAATTTCAGAAAAGCAAAGGTCCCCAGCACAGGCTTTTGAGAACATTTGCAAACAGATGCCTCTGGGAATTTTCAAGACTACCTACAGGTCACCTTGTATCCATCGATTCCTTTGGAAGCAGGCACCTGATTGTCAGGGCAGTTTTGAAAATCTCATTACACCTCCACTGCAGATTTGGAGTCCCAATATGTTGCTTAGAGTGGCAAGAAACAAGCTTCCCATTCACTAAATGTAGTTAATACAAATATAATGCTAATATATATTTTAATAAATGGTGCTATTGACACTTAAGGGAAAAAATGGTTATTAATAGCATATTTTCCAAATCTCAATTTGTATATTTTTTGTGCTGTAATTGTACATTTAGCTTGATACAAATTAAAAAATAGCTTGTCTAGTACAATTGAAGACATAGTGAACTAATGTAAGTTAAGGTTTCTTCAATAGAATTTGAGTAAATATCTGTTAAATTTTTACTTAAATAAACATATATGAACAGTATGTAGTAAGAAATTTCCACCTGGAAACTATGTGTAAAGGCTATGTAAAGGCTATGCGTAGTTGCAATTTTGAATGATTACGCACACCATTAAGAGCAAACATTTTTAGAATAACAAGGAAAAGTGCAAATGCAAACTAAGATTAAAAGCAGTTATTCAAATCAAAGTTCCATGCTTCAGATCTGTAACTTATATCACTTTGATTTACATGTCAATCCATTGTGCTTACAGTATTTTCCTCTAATGTAATTAAGCTCTCAAATTGGAGACCATATAGTTGTACTGAGCTGCAAAGACATCTTTCTAATCTCTCTGATTCCATTTTACTCATCTGTTAAGGGAGAATAAAAACTTTTGTCTTTTATGGGTGAAGGTACCATGCAAATGCAAATGATATTATACAGAATGGTAATTGAAATGGTAAAGGAGCAAAGGATTTTAATAAAATGACAATTCAAGACACATGTAAGTGTCCCTGTGTGAATGTTGATTGAAATGAGGAAAGTTAAGAGTGAATTTTAAGTGCCCATAGAAAAATGCATTGAATGTTAAGAGTAAATTAAGAAGTGCACAGGCCAAGGGACAGAGCGGTCTCAGAAACGGATAAAGAAAGAACTGAAATATTCCTTTGAGGATTTGGGACAAAGGATCACTCAGTCCTTGATAACAGTGCAAAGCAGGTTGGGGAATAGGCTGTGGGGAACACAGGCACAGTGACACTTCAAAAGACACAGGAACTTGAAAAAGTTGAAAATGCAGCTAGCGACAGATTTGGATCTGAAGAGGAGAAAAAAGCAATAGTGAGCACAGCTGGATATGATCTTTGATGTTGAATTACACAAGGTTTAAGAAGAATTAGGGCCTTTAGAAGATACTGTCATTGGAAATTCTAAGGGGTAACTCCAGGGCAGAGCAAAGGCCAAATTTTCCTCTCTGCTCCACAGGCCAGAGCTGCTGCTGGCAGGCTGCTCTGGTAGAGGCATGGCCAGAGGAGCCTGGCACACATCAGCATGCAGATGCTCACAGCTTCCAGCAGGAACCAGCTCTGAGGGGCCAAAATGAAGGGAACCTCAAAGGGGAAGGAACCAGCAATGGTCTCTCAGGGGCACAGAAAGCAGCTCTGAGATATTCCTGCCCAGCCTCGTGCACAGCCTGTGTGCCAGGAGGAGCTTTTTGGAGACAGGGGTGAGTGGGGCGGGGGAAGATGTGCACCTACTGAAACACACATGAAAGGTAAGCTACCAGGTCTCTGGATAGGCTGTGGAAACTATCCTCTCCTGCTTCCAGGGGCACTAGAGTTGTGGCAGTAGTCCTTCAAATTTAACTAAAAGTTGCCAAAAAGCAGCACATTGATATAATGTTAGCAGAAGAAGAACCATGACAAGATGGCTGCAGAAAAGAAGGATGTCACCTGGCCCTTCTCATATTTAGCAGGGGCATCCACACTAGCAATGCAAGACTTGTCAGGGCATCAAAGGTACTGCTGAAAGTGTTTCACTTTTTAAGTAGACCTTTTTTTTTTTAAATATACATGGGAGTGTGTGAGTGGGGCAGCAGAACACAGTGGGGAGAATCTGACTCACTAATGGACACTCTCTCAAAAAAGGCAGAAAAGAAATAAATGCCAGCATTATCTGGTTAATGTGAAAGCTGAGGCAGAAGGCAGGAGAATCTCACCGTCCTCTGGGAGGAGTTCTTAGGGTGAGAAATTCTTAGGGTGGAGGATGAATTCTTAGGGTGAGGCTATTTACTCATGCAGGGGATGGAAAACTTACTGAACGCAAGGAGAATGGTGTTTCTGTGAAATGACAGATCTTTGTAGTGAGTAGGAATTTAATGCCAAGCAGCCAGAGATTACTGCTGGCATCTAAAACCTCCCAGTCTGTTTGCCCCAGAATTTGCTCCCCAAAGTAGAACAACAACCAGTAGAAGAGAAGGGACCATCCCTCTAAGTCACATCCCTGTAAGTTTCTCTTCAGAGACTACCTCAGACAGTCAAATCAACAGTATTGAAGAGTTTCATGTCAAAGGACATTTTCTCTGATAGCCCAATCAATCATTTCCTCTCCTCCATGCCTTCCCCTCCCTGCCTTTGAATTTGCACAATTACAGCTCCTAATGGAGTCTCACTGGTGAAGACAAGCTGAGAAAACACCAGTACTAAAGTTTTTACAGTGCCTAGGTTAAAAAGGTCATCTCCTTTGAATTGAAACACAAATAAATAAATAAAAATCAGACATTTTAATGGAGTTTCCCAGCTGAGGAAACTAGAGGACACTGAGATACACTCTGCCTAGAATAAGGCTGTCTTCTCACTTTTCATCATTTTTCTCTCTGCTCAACTGGTTGGCAGTTATGACGCTGACAGTTTATTCCTAATTTCCAAATCAGTGTCAACAACTATTTCTTTCTCTGGAAATGATACAGAAAGACCATAAACGACACAGAGCATGATGCCAAACAAGCCCTTTCCTTTTGGCACACCAGAAGAAAAAAAAACCCAAAAAAACAAATGCAAGAAAATATATCCACAGCCATTTCTACGTCTTAGCCAAACACCGTGCAAGAAATATTTTCCCAGCTAGTTTAGGCAGTTAAGATCATCAGAAGATGTGACCAAATTACGTTTGATTCCTTTGCTTAAGTAACAGATACTTGTGCTTCTAAAATTTAAACTGGCGAATTGAAGAAATCCTACTGGATCAATGATTCTCTGCCTTTTCTGAATCAAAAAAAGATCATCACTACAGGAGAGATAGGGGGTACTGACCCTAATCTAGGGAACAACAGATGTCTGGATCAAACATAGACTCACTTGCTCTAAGTCCTTTGGGCAGGAGGTTTTGGTTGTGTAGAGCTTTGACCTTGACCTGAGCCCAAGGGTGTGAATCAGGTAGATCACTTTATGCTGCTGCTTAGAACGGAGTTTGAGAAGAAAAACTTCACCTTGTCACAACCCACTTATTGCAGGAACCATACTTTCTACCAACCTACCCCAGTAGAATGGATGCCTTTCAGCTGGTTTTTTCACCCTATACACTGCCTGATAGAGTAGAAAATGTTCTTAATTTCAGTATCAGTCTTGGGGAGCTAATTAAAAATAAATGTTTATCAACAAAGGCTTGATTCAAAATGTTTCTCAAAAGAAATGCTCTCTCGTATTTACCTAGAAAGCCTTAACATGAAACCTCAGTGAGAAACCTCTTCCCAATTAGCTGCGCTACCCTTTCCTTAAACCTGGTACTGGGATGTGCACAATATCCACAGATGCCTCTGGAATAGGACAATCCTGTTGCCTTCAAGGTTTAACACATTCTCAGCATCTCACAGGATGTGGTCGTCAAGCTCCAGTTCACAAGCACATGTGCTTAACTTAAGCATGTGAGTAGTTCTATCAATGCTGAAGTGCTTAAAGTTAACCATGTATGTAATTGCTTGCAGGGCTGTTTCCTTAATTAGCTACACTCATCCTTTAATCCTCCCTATCTTTTAACCTCTGCACTGTTACATGCCTCAATTTCTTTAATCAGATAACGGACATTATGGAAGTTGTTATTTACTGCTTCTGCTTCAAGACTTGATCTAAAAAAAAGATGGACCCTTGGACCTTTTGTGGAGACCTTACTAAACATGGTGAAAATAAAAAAAAAGGCATTAAAATGATGTTTGCAACTTTGAAAAACATCTTAATTCTCCTTTTGTTGAGTGGTTTTTTACACTTCTTGAACTCACGTATTGATTTCTTGACAAGACGTTCCCTAAGTTTCAAAATTGCACATTCAGTGTCCAATAAACTTTTAGGTTTAACTAAAGTTCTATTACACATTCAAAGCAGCAAATCGAAACTGAAATGCAGCAATGCAAAGATGAGAGAATGGCCACATTAAAACAAAATTTGTTGCCCAAAAATCCCCACCAAACCAACAGCAACTGCCCCCCCAACGATTAAGTTCTAGAAACACAAAACAGAACGAGAAAGAAACCTGACAAAACACCTCTGGCAAAAGTGGTTTTGAAGAGAACATTTTCCAATTACTGTTTTTTATTAGAAGTGTCTGCTAGTTGCACTTCCATATGCTGGATGCACTGCCTGCTTTCTGCCAATCTCTCCTTATCAATTTTGAGGATGCCAGGGGGGCAGGAAAGCACATTTGCAGTCGTCAGGTTTCACTGCCTTTTCTACTCCCTTGACCTACTTTTTTCCCCGCTAATCTTTACATTTTCTCTTTTTCTTAGTTCAGCACATTAGCATTCCTCCAAATTTTTAATTATTCTCCCTGGTAATTCCCCAGAGCCCACTGCTTGAACTTTCTCTGCTTGCATTACCTCCAAGTAAAGACCACCTACCCTATACTTCACCAGAGTCTAACCTCCTGTAGTTTCCTTTACTTCATCTGTATGCTGCAAACTGTCCCCTTTGGAGAGTTGCCTTGGAGTTTGGCAACACTGGGAGTCTATTCTTTCTCAGATGATTTCCCTGTCAGGTTCACTGCTACTGAAAACAGGACTACTGACAGCATACATTTTGAATCCAGCCATGAAAATCACTTCGTGATAATCTTCACCCAACACTGCATTATATGGTACTGCATTTGCTATTGGGCTGGGAATTCTTCTCTGTTTGTAAATCTGCTTTTATGACCATGTTATTTTGAACACTTCATTTCGTGCCTAGAACTGAAAAGCGAATAAAGTATCACAGCAAAGCATTAGATGTTTACCTAAAAAGGGGAATGCAAGCCTATCCGATTTTCCTACAGTATTGCTCACTTAATATAGCAAATAAGCCTGAGGTCCAATATGATTCCTTCATAATGTACACTGAACTGTATCTCTTTCTTCCTCAAGCCAGTTTGCCACTGAGCCAGACATACTCTACCCATCTTCTCATTACTATGATCAATCTTCTCTCTGCTGATCAGAATTTAATCCTATTAAATCACTAGGCTTGCAGTAAATGTGTATCACACACACATGCATGCTTGCCACAGCAGATTACTATAACTGCCTTTATTTTTGGAACATGCACTCAAGGCTGCCTCGGGCTAATCCGTACAGCAATCCTGCTGCAGGAAGCTGGGAGAGGCACAACCCTCCCATGCAGGGCTTGCCTGGAGCTCACAGGCTCCCCTGGGCTGTGATTTTGGGGATGGGGGATGGGAGAACAGAGCAAACAGCATGGATGTTATGGGTCTGTTTTACACTCTGGACAGCTTCTCACTGCTGGGCTGGCAGCTGGGGAGAAGTCAACACCTAAGGTCCATGGAGGCTTCTGTGTGTCCTAGTGCAGCCCAGTTTTCTCTGTTTTATTGAAATTTTTGATTATTTGCCCTAAACCAGCAATAGAATGATAAAGGTTTTGACAAGGAGAGAAATGTTCCGAGTCATTCAGTACTTTGTAGCTGCCAATGTTTCAACTAGTTTGGGTCACTAGAGGGTGCAGATTAGCCTCTTCAGTCTCATCTGGACATTTGTGCTGTGACATGTAGACCCAGACAGCCTCCTGATTTACTTTATATACTGTAAGTGCTTCGGAGAGGAGGTGTGAATTACTCATTCTGGGTCTGTTTGCATAATGTCCAGTTTTCCTTTTACAAGCACACACTGCCAGGGTGCTATATTATGTAGAGTGAAGCATTTCATGCCTGTTCTTGCCAGATACTTGTCAATATAAATACTAACCAGAACAGCAACATGAAAATTTAGGTATGGCTTATTTAGCCTTTTGATAGTCTGAAAGCAGCACATTTAAATTAGACCACTTATTATTAAAAAAAACCCAAAAAACAGCCCAAGGAGATTTTTAGCCTGTAATTGATCTCTTTTCAGATAAAATGTACAGAGTTTTCAATAGATTCACATTACTTTCTCTGTGTGGCTTGCCAAATGATTTCCCCCATTTTACTGCATCTAATAATAGAGATTTATAATTTAATGGACTCTAAACTTCTCAGGATTAGAGAAGCAACGAGATAACAGATTACATTTGAATTAAAGTGTTACTAACTTCTATATTGAGGCACAGACATACCTGTGACCTAAAAGATATTTTCTAAGCTATAAATACGCAATTGTTAATGCTTTTCCCACTTTATGAAAAACATGTCTGAATCCGGTTTTTGTTTTATATGGCAATAGTTTTAGGTCACATTTTCATCTAGCTATTGTAATGAACAACTTGGATTTACAAATATTCTTGTCAGGGAACTAGTGGTTTGGAAAATAATGAGGATGAGAAAACCTTCCTTGTTCTCTGTGCTGGCTAGACTCTTAATGAGAGATAATGGTGATGAGCTATAAAGCAGAATGTCCAGCAATGCTCTCCTGAAAGATAATCATCTAATCATCCCAGAAGCTGCACACAACAGCACCTGAAACCCTTTGTTGAATAAAAGCATCTGTCCAGAGCTTAATTAACAAAAAGTTATGCATTTAAGACTACTTAAGAAAGTCAGGACCATTCAATCAAGAGTGTACCTCTGAGTTCACATGGTCCTTAGTGGTCCTATTGAAGATCTAAGCTATTGCAACAAAGAAGCAGGGAGAGTGTTTATAAACTTTGGCAGAAGGAAGCAGATATGATTTTTGTATGTTATATATAGCTGGATTCACTTCCACAGGCAGATCAATAAATAGTGTTTAAATGAAAATCTTTGACTGCCCACAGTCATCATTTTGTTATTTTACTTGTTAAAGAGAAATTTCTATTATGAAATAGTCAGGAATTATGGTGTGAATTTAATTCTTCACAGTACTCCAATTTACCATGCTGCAGGAGTCAAAATGTCATAAAATGTTGTTAACAACCTGCAAATAATGCCCCATGCAGGTTATCCAATTTCCAGAAGTACATATAATGGCATAATTGTGGCAGTGTAGTCAGCATCTGGATGCCAGTTTGTCTGTTTTTATTTTTATGTTTACCATTGCCACTGTGGATAACAAGGTCTGTTCCACTGCAGAAGTGGAGGGGCAGCTCAGAATGCTGAAACAGGTCCAACAACCAGTTGGGAAACTGAGCTGCAGAAAAAGAAAGTGACTCTTAGTCACACTCTATCAGCAACTGAGAGATCTGAGTTTAAAGAGGGTATAGTAAAGGTAGAAGTATGAAAATTAGAAGATCACCTTTTTCTACTATAAGAAGGAATATCCTTACTCAGGCAGGAAACTGCTAGTGCAAAAGGGAAAAGTAGGAGCAGGAGCATTTTCAACTTACCTGAATGACACCCAAAAAAGTTGATGTCTTTGATATCATTATGTCCTGAATTGTTTTCAGGTTCTAAATTAATAGAGTGCATTAATTACAAACATTTCACCTGATACCCAACTGCATGTTTAAGAAATTCTAGTTCAAAGTTTGCTCTTTGCCTGACCTGTTAGATGACCTCAAATAATATCACTCTCAATGGAGTCTGATAAATACAAAAGGACCTTCCAGGTACAACTAGGGCAAGGACAGTGACAGTAAGAAGATGGATAAATTAACAAGCAAGACATTATTAATTTTTTCAGACAATTCTCACCTCAAAAAATGCGGAGCCCCCCCTACTCTAGAGTTGCAGACTAAGTTGTGACAGGAGTAATTCTCTGCTGAGAGTTGGAAGAATGTAAAACCCAATGACTGCAAAAGAGTAACTGTCCAGCAGGGATATGCCATAGGAGCTGCAAGAGTAGCCTGCAAGTAGATATATTTATTTCAAGGTCTGACACTGCAGAGGATGTGAGGATTCTGTGCAGAGGATCCAGTGAGGATCCAGTGAGGATTATGTGAGGATTCTGTGCAGAGAAGTTTATGCTGGAAATGCAGAGTACACTTAAATCCCTGTGTGGACATCTCATAGTCAATATTTGAAAGTGGAGCACAATATGAGGCTGGAGGAAATAAGGCTCTATTTTTCTTCAGCTTGGAATTCTGCACAGAGCAATTGTTCTAGAATTGATTCTGCTCTGAGTCAAACACAGCTTAGGATAGAGGAAGTTTAATCAAATCTTTGTTTGTTCTAGTTCAGTAGTCCATGCCCAGGAAAAAAAACCCAAACCACAAAGCAACAAAAAACCCCCCTAATATCATGTAGAAAGACAGCATCATTAGATAAAAAGATTAAAATCAAAATTCCTAGTCCAAGGTGGAAAGTAAAGTCACAGCCTTTCACTCATGGATTAGGGGCATACAATACACTATAACACTATTTTTTAATCTATTAATATACTATATACTATCTGAAAAGTAAATATAACACTTTTCTTTCAAAGGCACCTTTATAAGCAAAGACAGGTAATTTCCTCAAGGAAGATTTTTTTCAGTTTTTGTCCTTGTTCTTTGCTATGTTATAGAAGATCACTGCATTTTTCTCTTAAAAAAAAAACCAAACCAGAAAACTTTCATTTTATTTTTGTATTGTTCTTACCCTTTCCTGAACATAACTCTGTATATCAGTGAAGAGATCCTTGACCCTCCACTAATCATCAGCATTTTGAGACAGATTCAAGTCAGTGACCTATGGATTAAAAGCCCCACAGCCTGCTAGCAGCCTACGGGGAGAGTTTGCCCTAGAGTTAAGTGTCAATTAGCAAAGAGATCCTCTACTTCACAATCTTCTATATTTCATGGTTAAAAAGCAATTAATCCTAAAATAATTAATGCCCATTCACACTGTTATAATGTATTTGTGGGCTTCTGTTCACTCTAGGTATAAATATAACAAAATTCATTCTTTTTTAATCCTTCGTGGTTCAATCCCTGACAGTTCACACAACAATGGAAAGTCTCTTCCAAGCAGCATGTGCCTTTTTAATAATTCAAGATATTAAATAAATAAAATGAAGTATGTACCTGCTGCCTTACTTCCTTAAAGTCTCTCATCCCCCTCATACACATTTCATGATAAAAGCCATAGGTTAAGAGACACTGATCAGTTTTCACCACAGAAAGGGAAGTTTCAGCCAGGGAAAACTTTGCTTTTCTAACTTACCGTTTCCCTACAAGAAAAAACAACTTCCAGTTGCCATCACTATGTGTGGCAGCTTAAGTTAGCCATGTTGCATGCATGAAGTCCATGTATTTATACTGCCTGTGCTTTTAAACAATTATAACAAAACTCAAATCCCTTCAGATGGAATGAAGTTCAACACAGTATTTTTCGAATTGCAATTATTTTTACTTTTTATTAAATAAAAATCTGTACTTCCTGTATTTCTATGGTTTTATTTTCTTTAACTTTCCAATTTCAATTTTCCAATTTCTATATGAAGTTCAGACCCGGGTGTTGAGCACAGCAAAGTCAGAAATTTGATTGTTACATTCACAAAGTTCTGTTGCTGTGTCTGTCACAAAAACGTTGTTTGCTCACAGTGTACCCGCAAAGCACGGTTTGAAGCAGAAAACTACATTTTGCTGTTTTAGAGGCAGGAAACACCCATGGGGACCAAATACAGATCCTTAAGAGCTGCTTAAGGATCTTCATAGCATCGAGCTGATGGCTGTGTTGTGTGGCCACTTTGAGCATCTGACCTGACAGTGTTCAGTGCATAGACAGATTCTTTAGTGCAGAAACGATCATGAATATGAACCCTGCATGCTCCAGGCACTAAGCATGAAAACATCTTGCCATTTCAAATTTTTAATATCTATTTTGAATGTTGTTTTTTCAATCAGCATATATTTGAATAATCAAACATATTTATTTTTATCAAGAGGGAGTCTGAAATGTGAGAATTCACTGTTCTGTACTTTTCCCCCAAGCAATCTGTGGAGAGGCAATAGCTGTATTTCACAGATAACACGTCCATTAACAGCTCACTCTGCTTCTTCTGACCAGTGGGATTATGTCACACATGGTTTTGACATCAGAATTAAAAGCAGCAGGTACCCCCTTTAATTAATTTTTCACTTACTATTTCAGACATGTTAGATCTGGTTAGATAATACTTTTCGCCACAACAATTTTGAAAATTGAAGGATGGTTATTAAAAAACCCCAGACAAACAAACAACAGTGTAGGCAGAAGTCAGACCTGATATGCATGGGGGTAGGAGGAGGGCTGCAGAAATTCAGATGACAAACTTCCTTGCATACATACCCCTCTTCCAGCCTGAGGGATGTCAGAGTGCACCCAGTGACAGGGAAAGCATTACTCAACTACTGCACTGTGATGTGGATAATTTCAGTGGCATAAATGGGTTCAGCTGGTCAAAATCCTAACGTGACCTTGTCATCCCATTTTATCCCAAGGTTTGAGGTTCCCAGCAAAGAAATATAAGTCTGCTGATTTTGGTGGCAAACCACTGCTGTTAGTGATTGTTTTAGCCTGTTACAGAAGATCATGCTAGGTTTTTTTCAGCTGGTTTTGATGACAACAGTTCTTCTGGAGAGATGACAAAACGGAACACCCACGAAGAGGAACAACCAGCATCAGCAGGAGCAGAAGCTCATGTCTCTGGGACTGTTGCTGCTTTGGAGGCCATAGGTCTGAGATGAAAGACCTTATCTGTCCCTCTAGAGAGCCATTGCCTTATCTGTCCCTCTAGATGTAGTGAACAACTTCTAGTCTTAAACTAGGTTTTTTGATAACAGGTTCACAGCATCATGGGCAAGAGTCACAGATGATGGTAAACTGCTGTACTTTTATCCCTGATCCAGATTTCTATAGTCCCCAGAGCAATGGCTGAAAAAGTACCTTAATAAATCTCACTTTTTCACTGACTAATTTCTGACACGGCATTTTGAGTTTTCAGACTTTGGTCTCTGAAGGGTTTTCCTCTTTCCAGTTATTTATATACTGTGCACTATGAGATCCTTAGTTCTTGCTTGAAGACTTAGAGAAAACTTCTGGCTTTTTTGAGAAACCTTGTACTTCCTGTTCCTAGAGCTACTCAATATCAAAAAGAATAGAAAATAAAAATGAAGAAAAGCAAATAAAAGGCCAAGGGACAGGAAAAAATGTATTTCAGAGAGGGACTATGGTTGAAAAAAGGTAATACAGCATTACAGTTTACATCTCTGGGGTATTCTTTGAGAAGCATTCTGGATGAACTTTTCAAGGACTACTTAAGCTAAAACATGCCTGCAGTCTTTGAAGTAAGGATCAAACCTCTGTGTTCCTTTTGAGCCCCCTGCAAGAGCCTGTCACCTGGCAGGAATGGGAGTTCTGCAGCCTCTTGTGTAACTTACACTCTCATATGCATCCTCACCCCCTCACACAACAAATTTGCCCTCTGGGCTGCTTTAAAGCCCACACAAAACTCCTTGGTGACGCAGAGATGAAGTCTGCAAAACCTCTGCTCAAGTCTTGCCAGCAGCATGCCCTTGTCTCTGTGGATTTGCACCACGCAGCATCATTAGCACTTAGACTGCGAGGTGCTGGGGCTAAAGACTCTGTCAGTGACGAGTTGTGTCAATTGCTGTGTGCAGCCACAGTGTTTGAATGAATCATAATGCAGTATCAGACTGCCATGTGGCATCACCGGCCTGCCGTGTCAGGCAAAACATTGGATAGCACAAAAACGAATTAAATCCGAGTGAAAAAAGCCTTTGGTGTATGTAAAGAGAAGAATGGTTTTACTCCCACTGGAGATGGAGACCAAAAAAAAAAAAGAAAAAAGGAAAAAAAGGTTGATTGCTCAAGTATGCACATATTATAAAGCTGTGATTTACAGGAATGAAGCAAAAATAAACTCGCTGCTACTGACATAGCCTAATAACCTGCATTGCTTGATGCAGAATCTGCCCAGAGCTAATGACTTCAGGTCTTGCTGACTCCGTATGGCTCAGTTCCCAGTGTCCTACCGAGCACATGAGGAAAATAGCCAGGTTTTGTACAAACACAAATGTTTGCTTGAGTTGAGCCCAGGACCAATACAGGCTAACCATCATCTTGGGAAAGGAAGTTTTGTTGCCAAGTAAAAATTTAATCTGGAAGCTGAGAGTCAGTAAGAAATAGAGTTGTTTCCTCAGACAGTCCTTCTCTGCTATGAAAATCAAATCTGTGCTAAGAGGAGCAGATTGAAAAAAATTGTGCTATGATGATATCTAAATACCTCCTAAAAAAAGATTTATGATTTTAGTCTAGTCCTGAAGGGAATTTGCAGAACTGCAGGACCACTGGCACTGATGTGGGGTTTGCAGACAGCACAAATTAGGCTCTAAATAATGGATCAAAAAGAGGAGCCTCAAAAGCTACTTTTTATTGCTCTTTGGGGAATAGCACAGACTATTATAAAATACTGCAGGTTGTGAAGCTCCAATAGAATTGTGTAGTTTAAAGGAAAAAGGCCTCGAGGAAGATGGGGAAAGCGCAGTGGCAGTGAGCTGGCAGAGCTGCAGCTCTGCACAGTAGCAGCCAGTGGCACACAGGGCAGGGATGTTGGGAGGCACTGCAAATGCCACATCCCAACCCTACACAATGGCCAGCTGTCCAGCCCCTGCCCTTGAACTGTGTACACAGGAAGGCAAACTTGCAATGCCTGGGTGATTGAGCTGCTTCCTGTCAACCCCACGTTCTTAAATAAACAATAAAATTTAAATAAATTTAAATAAAATTTATTTCTTAAATAAAGCAAAGGTGTTCATAGAGCCTGGTGAGGAAGAGGAATCATGGGATGATGATATTCAGCTTTATCCAGCAGGTTGCTGATACCATGTTTTATCTTAGCCTGGTCATACCAGGAACCATTTCTGTTCCTTGTGTCAAAAGGGGCAGGTGTTGCCAGCATAAAACAGCCTTTGTTAATCCAGATTTTATAAGATGCAAGACAGACCTGTCCTCAATTAAAGCTCTATAGCATGGTTATTTATGGCTCTTTGGGGTTTTTTCCAAGTGACTTTTTGTTGGGAATGAAAGCAAGAAAAATACAAAATCAATTATGATCAGATAAAAATTAAATAAATGTCATATGGAAATAAATGCCAGATAATATATATATTGAAACACAGCAGAGAACAGTAGTTTATTTCATCTGAAACTTAACCAGGCCAATAGCAGTGAATGCTTAGCTATCTCCATGCAAACCAAGAGGTTGCTTGCCAGACTTAATCTCTGGTGACCAGCTCTTTGCAGCTACATGCAAGATTCAGTAAGAAAACAGATGGTACACTGGAGCTTTGCTTCGTGAAGAATAATAGATGAGTAGATAGAGCCTCTCAATCTCGGAGTGGCACACGGTGATCAGAATCCTAATCACAACCATGCTGTGATAAAAGACTCTGGATGAAGAATGAATTAAGGTGGTTTGTCTGTTTTATCAATAAAAGTAATAGTAAGATATATTTCTTACAATTCTTTAAGCAGAAGACGACTCACAGGAATGATACATAGTGCTTATAAAGCAGTGTGAAGTGGGATAAATCACCCTGTCCATTTAATGCTTGTGCATTTTTTGCCTCTCTATTATCAGCGAGATTATGCCCTGCCTTCTGTAAAAATGGATAAGAATATATAAAAAATATGCAGACCAAAATTCTCCTTCTGGCATCTCTTGTCCCCTTACTGTGAAGGCTGGCACAGGTTAGAAAACAAATCATGTGCTTTATGTTGCACTGTTTTGTTATTATGATGCATTATAGACTAATGCAGGATTCTGTCATGTAGAAGTATTTGAGCAGGATTTCCATATTTGAAAAACAATTTCATGTCAAGAAGGTAATAAAAAGTGAAATAACATCAATATAACTTGAATATTAGGACAGCCAAAAAGTAATGATATTGCAGCCTCAGGCATTAGAAGGAAATAGCTTAAATTATTCAGCAAGTAAACTGATGTCATGTGGTCAATGCACTGCATGTTTCACATAGACCAATTAGAATTAATGTAATAATAAAGATTGATTATTAAGTAATAAACAGTGGCCAAACAAATTACTGTAAACATAAGTCAAATCTGCTAGGACAGCATATCTCTCTCCCCCTCCAGTTTGCAGAACAGCGCTTGACACAAACCAGAACTAAACAAGCAATTTTTCATAAATGTTTTACATCTTTGTCCATCTTGGGTATATAGATCAAGCTGTTTCTGAAGAAGTCACTGAAAAATTTGTGAACATTGTTTTCTCAGTGCATTACTGTCCAAGATCCAAAAATAATAGAAAAAAATATTTCTTTGGGCTTACATGAGACTGCACCACAGTTGCCTATACTGGTTATAATGAAATGTGATAAACTAGGAAGATCACACATTTTTGTTTGTATTGCAGTACCAAAGTATTGCAGTTTGTATTTGGTAAAACCAAACTCACTTATGAACTTCTAGGTTTTTTACTGAAAGTAAATAACAATTTGTGCTACAGAGATTTTAATATTGAATTGTGTCTCCTCACAAATGTTGATTTAACCAGACAAACTGCAAGGCCTCACAGCTTTCATGCAATGCCATTCCTGCCTTGTCTTTCAGATGGTGTCAGCTGGTACAAAACTGAGCCACAACACAGACAGCAGCAGAGAAACTGTCCTAACATCTTCCTTTGAAGTCATTGTAAATAGAGCTTTTTCTTCCTCAATATAAACTCGTCTTTCCCGCAGATACAAAACTGAAACTGTATATTGGATTCCACAGGCTAACACTGAAAGGATTTATTAGCTAAAAAAAAGCCTTCATCCCACAGCTTTCAGACTGTAGGATGGGATTCAATCTAGTTTTATATGCAAACACTCACAGAAAGCCTATAAACCACCTGTGTAAGCCCCTTCAAAACCTTCATGTTTGTTTTCACCTCTTCTGAGTATGTAACTCCTATCAAACAGAACTTCTGGCATGGTGCTGTTGTTGACCTGTCCTCAAATGTTGCTCTTTCATTGCTTCATCTGGTGCAAGCTTTCAGAATAAGTCCATTGTTTTAAAGGGATTTATCACTAAGCAACAGCCAAGGAAATGGAAATGGGAGAATTTCCACCTTATGGTGGACAGCCCAGCTGTGACAAGGCAGGTCCCTCTTGCTTGTGTGGACCAAAAGACTTTGAAATACAGCTTATCTGGCAAAAACTTTCCCTTTTCTTTTTGTTAATATTTCACATTTGATCACACAAATAACTTCATTTTAAGTGTTCAAGACCTATTACAAAATTAATGATGGAATACATAACTGACTGAAGGATAAATATACTTGTCGAAGACTTAAAGTAGCATAAAGAGTACATCCCTCATTTCAGGTTGTTTAAGGTGAAAACTTGAAGGTTTTTTTCCAGATTTACCTTTCTAAAGCTATCTGTCCACATCATAAGTTGCACTTAAGAAACACTTAATGAGATGGGAATCCCTTTGGCCTTTTCAACCCAAGCTTTTTTCCAAGGCTCCAGTGAACCCTACAGTACCTCAGAAGCCAAGGGTAAAGATGGTGAGCTTGAAAGACACTGCCTGATGTTTCTAAATGCACAAACAGCAAATGCTCTTTGATGCCTTGGATACTTTACAGTTCTTTCCACTTTGTAGAGCACTAAACTGCCACACAGTGCTTCTGAGACTCTTGCTCAAACACACGTTGCTCTCACCAAACCCCTCCTGTCTGTCTCTTGGCATACTGTGCAGTTCTACCCTCTATCAGATTTATATGCAATATACTCCTAGATCTTGAGATAAACTAACAGGCATCTGAAAGAGACCCCAAATGAAATATTCATGAACTGTCATAACATTCATTACCATTTTATGATTCTCTTTACTTGGTTGAACAACAACGCTTTCTAGCACCCTATTAAATCAGCTAGCAAACTTTATAAATCACCAGCTAAACTACATGAATCTGTCACTTCTTAATGTACTGTCTGGGCTCCAAAAATATTTGAGTACATGGCAAAGTCATACTACTTATAGGACTCTTTTTGCTGTCATCCTTCAGCATTGATTTTTCTGGGCAAGCTCTTACTGTATTAGGAATTCACCATCTTTTTGTGATTGAGTTTGAGTTTATTAGACAGATATTCCAAACAGCTAAAATTTAACAGATATTTACATTTGAAATTATGAAAATATATTTGGCTTATTTAGGAAAAAAACCCAAACAAATTTGTATGAACTCACCAATGAAAATGAAAACTTTTTGCTCAGTTACAGTGAATAGAGTGGGTTTGTGCAGATCCAGCTAAAGCTCTGCAAGGCTCCTAATGCTGGACTGAAAGCTAACTCAGGCTGCTGGAAAATGATGCTAAATCCTAGTGAAGGAAAGTGGAAGTGACTGGAATTGCTGAGGACACAGATGACCTAAAGAAGAATCAGGCCTGTCCATTTCCATTAACATTGTCACCTCTCATTTGAGGCCCTTCTGTGCAGAGATCTTCTTGGCTGTCTGTACTGCACTTTTCCCACCTATCTCTACGGGATTACAATAGTTCTCATACCAACTTTTACCAATGACTTGCTCCCCAGCATCAACATGGTCCTTCCAGCTGTTGTATTCACTGGAGTCAACACTGCACACCACATCATCTCCCTGGTTTCATCCTGGTAATGTTGGGTTTGCTAAGCCTGATTGTCTCTGTGCTACTTGCTAAAATCCAGAATCCATGCAGTACTTAGTCATGACAATTTTAAAAAATTCTCTGATGGCTGAGTTTGGTCACATCAGCCTAGTCAATAATGTAGCTGAGAAAAAACCCTCTAAGTTATTGAATAAAAATCTCCTGCATCTAAACCAAAATAAAACTATCAGCTGTTTCCTGAAATTTTGGTTATAATCACATCTGACACCTGCAATATTTTCAGCAGTATCAGTTCTGTTGGTAGCATTCTACAAGGTCAAAATTACAATAAATTTTGTGTTCTGAAACAGAAAATTTTGTCTGAACCTTTCACCCCTTTGCTACTATGCACTGAGTCTTATTGATTAATGTGATTTCTGCCCCTGAAGCTATGGAAGCCTAAGCACAATTTGAAGCTAATTCCTTTCCCATAAAGAGCTGGTGGATAACCTAGATATAATTTACACACAAGGTTAGCCTTCTGATGCCAGTCATCTATTCCTGTGCTTGAAGTTAAGCCCCAGTTTAAGAGTTTTGTCAGGTTAGAGGAACACAGAAGGTTTAGGACCTCTGACACCAGCAGGAGCCACTTACAGAGATAAAATAACCTTTGGATTAGGCCAAGAGTATTTGTAAGCATTACAAGAACATTTGACATCTATATATGTATCCATCTAAAAATTATGGAAAAGGTAGAAAATTTCAGAGTAGACTGTAAAATTTTGGTAGATTTATTTGAATTTATAGGAGCTTTTAATTGTTAGTGGAGAAACATTGTGGTAAGAGATGTGAAGTATGATTTTGAATTTCAAGGTCAGAAGAGAAGCACCACAGAGAAAATTATTATTTTGGATATGTTGACATACTAACATTTTGTTTAAAAAAATGTTTTCAATTTTTCAAGGTTGCAAAAAAACCTTTATGCAAAGAACAAGAGTTTAAAAGTTTGGCTTTTGGGTTTCCATCAGACATGACACTGGCTTGGAAACTACTTTTGTTAAGGATGGAACATCTCAATGACAGCATCTCACACCAATTTGTATAGTCAAAATGAAATATTTATATTAGATGGAGAAAGTGAGACTCAGTTCTCAGCTGTGCTTGTCTAGTGACACTTGAGATATCCTAGGGTAGCAGTGACCTCTCTGCAGTGTTGGCAATGGGATACAGTACATTGAAAACATCCAAGTTGCTCTTGGAGGCAGCAGGCAAAGGCAGGAGAGACACCCCAGCCATCAAAAATGGCATTTGGTGTCTGCTTTTGGACTAACTGAATTGTTTCCATTAAGTATGTAACATTATATCATTAATCCTACTACACACCTGGACAAACATTTTCTACTGAATTAGAATACCAGTTGCCATGAAATCCATGTTTTGTTTTTGATATACATATCTTGACAGAGGCAGGTTACTTAGGGACCTTGCCCAGATGCCTAGTAAGATAATGTCATACTTGCAAACTAATGAATAAAACCAGAGTGTCTTGCTTTGGAAAATCACAGGGGAAAAGCACATGAAAGCCACAGGACTGCATACCATGTCTGAAGTAACTGTTATTCCTTAATCCTGTGAAGCTTTACCTAGGGAAATCTGTCTGCTTAACCCTTAGGAGAAAAGGAGTGTTGTTCCCATCTGAACTTAGTTAGCTAATTTTACCACGAAATCTAGTTTCCCCTGAGACCCTTTTCCTGTCAATGGAGGCAGGCACTCTGAATTCCCTTCTGAAAGAGCCCAAGTCAAGCTTTACTCAATTGCTCTCTGGAAAGCTCATCAGCTTTCAGGTTAGGGATGAGATCCCAAGGTCAGATAATCTAATATCATTCTTGATGATAAAGCACCAAAAACTTGAAGGTTTTTTTTGGACTACAAAGTCTGCTTTGGCTTCCTGACTACTTTATTACCCACTGCATCTTTCATCTCCAATAAGAAAAGCTGTTTTATAAAAGTGAACATTCTTTCACATGAGGTCAGGGAGACTGCCTTACATCAGATTCTACAATAGTAGAACAAAACATAGTGGTTTAGACTCTGCTTTCAGTTGTATCAGTTTGGATTTTGAGTCACCAGTAGATATAAAGAAATTAAACAACATATGTATTATGATAATTGGCCATAATTACAGTGTTTAGAGATAATCAGATGAAGCATTACTTGATATACAGTAGCATAATCAGTAGACAGTTACTAGGAAAACAATTAGATAACCTTTTAGAAGAAGTTTGCTTTAAAGAAAAAGCAGCAACAAACCAAACAAACCGAAACAAGTCCCCCCATCCCCATACACTCCTTGAAATTTATTTAGGGAGTTTTGGATTTATGGAATTCTGGCTTAAGAATGTGATCAGCATTTTTGATAGCACTCTAGACCTCAGAAATATGACAGATATGCATCACAACTATACCTAGATGGAAAAGTGTGAGAAAGATAATTTTGCCAGAAGAAAATAATTAATTCTCCCTTGATCATTGTCTGACAAAAAAAAATATCACTTAATGAAACGAAGTGTAAATAAAGAGTGCTAGATTATCTCCAGCATATCTTTGTTTGATATGAACTTTGATTTACACGGACAAGATGGAACAGCTGAGCCCCATGAGACCTTTCTACTGCTCTTCCTGGGCATGGTCACAGATCAGCCTGAAATTTATCCTCCCAATGCTGGTTCCTAATGCTCATTTTGCCTGCTAGAATTTGGTAGTGCATAAAGGGAAGTTCTCCTGGCTCTGGGCCCATCTTCCCTGACTTTCAGCCACGATCCAACAGCCACATAAAAGGAAACCTGGGAGAGAGAGAAAGGAAGAAGGGAAGGCTGTAAAAAGAGGTGGCCTAAATCCAGACAGCATGTTCTCAGTGGCTTCTTTAGAGTGGGTTTGTGATCATTTCAGTGCCAGCCATGAGTACAGTCAGACCTTCAGCAAGATCAAGGCTCTGGCCCATGGTTTGATCTGCTTTGCTCAGCAAATCTCTGTTCAGACTTGGAGCACAGCAGATTACTTGCTTCAGCTTCAGATATCTGAACACCCTCCAAGCTAGCAACATCAGAGAATAACTTCCCTGAAACTTCCAAAAGAAAAGCTACTAAAAGAGGAATCAGATTGCTACAAACACTGGGCTGGTAAATGAAAGGGGTGCCATTCTTTGATCACCATACATCACTACATTAATTGATATTCTTCATAATCAATCTGCACCAAAATCACTACAAAATAGCATTATTTTAATAGAATCAGAGAATAGCTTGGGTTGAAGGGACCTTAAAGATCAGGTAGTTCCAACCCTCCTGCCATGGGCAGGAAACCTTCCACTAGACCAGCTGGCTCAAAACGACCCAACCTTGAACATTTCCAGGGATGGGGCATGCATAAATTCCCTGGGCAAACTGTTCCAGTGCCTCATCACCCCCATAGTGAAGAATTTCTTCCTAACATCTAATCTAAACCTACCCTCTTTCCGTATGAAGTCATTATCCCTTGTCCTGTCACTACAACCCCTTGTAAAAAGTCCCTCTCCAGCTCTTGTAGGTCTCTTTAGGTACTGAAAGGTGCTCTAAGGTCTCCCCAGAGCCTTCTCTTCTCCAGACTGAACAGTTGTCAAGGTCTTTGTATCACAAAGCAATGCAAAATAATTTGCCATAATCTGTACACAAGTGAACATCAAGGGAATGGAAACACAACTCTCATTTTATGCTGGTTTACTCCTTAGCATGGCGATTTTGGTAATTTCAAAAACTTGGGCAGTAATAAAATTCTTGTACATTAACTAGCTAAAACTAGTCTCCAGATACATGCAGCAAGGGAGTTACTTGTCAGGAGACGAATCCCATGAGATGCTGAATATTCTGGATCCAACTCAACAGAATAATTAAGCACATATTATTTCACTTCAAGCATAAGAGGAAATTCTTTATTTAAGCTATAATTCTTGGTGCCTAAAAGAGCTAAATTCTGTTTTCCTAAATTCACAAGCAATATAGCCAGCAAATAAAACAACTCAAAAGTTAGCTAATGCAAGTCAAGCTATAACGATCAAACAGCAATAAAAAAGACTGGAAAGTTCTGGAAAGTCAGTTTCCATTTAGCTTACAAACTCTCTGCTTTGCAACTATCATCTTATATCCATGTTTTCTCTATCACAGAGAGTTAATTCCTAAAATACAGTACACGACTTTAATAATTTCCTGAAGAGTTCTCCTCCTTGAATGAGGCAGATGTTCTTCAGTTCCATACTGGCTGTCACCTTCAATTACTGTGGAGCCAGCTGAATTCTCCCTGCTATCATGGCTCTCATGTTAGTTGACTTGGGGAGAGCAGACCTGGTCTGTTAGATGGCACACATATGCCTGCATTATTCTGCACTTTTTTAAGGATACAAAATAAATTCTCCTGTAAAAAACTCTTTTAACCAAAACTTGTAGAATTATTGCACAGCAGTTCGTTTTGCCTAGCGAAGTTTTGGGATAAATTCAGACCTCAGCACTTTTCTTTGAAAATTTCAATATATATTGAAGTCCTAATGAAAAGAATAAACTTAAGTGTGACCCCTCATCACTAGAGCCTGAGGACACAGGATTTATTAGCCTGGGCACAGCAATATTTCAATGCCATTAGCTGAACTGGTGTAAATTCTGGTGGCTGAGATTAAACTGATGTGTCACCACCTGTACCATTCCCGAGCAGGATATTGCTAGTAAATTTGAAAAAGGTGGCTCAGATATTTGTAGTGCTGTGTTCATTTTTTCAGACTAGTAAAATAATTCCTATTTTGCAGACTGTTAGTGTCTCTCCTGTCCTTGTTTGCAAAAAATTTAATGAGCAATTAAAAAGACAAATAAAAGAAAAAAAGAAAGAGAGAAAACATCCACACCACAATGAAAAATTAGCTTGTCAACCACAAAAATATCTGCCACCTGACTGATACACTAGAATTTGGAAAGCTTCAGTGCCCTGTGAATACAATGTCTATTTAATGTCCAGCAGAGGAAGGAAGGGTACAACATTCATAGACATGTTTTAGTCTTTTTATAACCTAACAAAATACATGAGCCTGCTAAAGAGGTGAGATTTTTTGGTTTGTTGTTTGGGGTTTTTTCCCCTTGAAATGCATTCCAAAGTACACGTTGTGTTTTATGCTTTTGCCTCCCAGCTGTTGAATGCTGTTCTGTGACTTTGGTTAAAACAGTAAAGGTGACAGGCTCCAATAATCTGTGTTTAAAGAGTTGAATTAGGTATTTTCTTAAAACTACACATTCTAGCAATAGCTTTTTCATTGCTTCCAGCCTATACAAGCACAAGTTTGTTCAGTTAGCTTCTGGCTATGATCCAGTCAAATAGTTAGATGCTTGAATGAACCCAGAGAAATATGTTTACAGTGTAAAGAATTTTGATTCTTGGCTACAATACTTATCTTGAATTGCTTAGTCATGTGAGAGTGTCATTTCACTAGCTAGCAGATATCCAATTGAAATTTCACTTGCAACATGCTTTAGCTCACTGGCTTTGACCCTTATGTAAGGTCATCTACACAGCTGTTTAAATAAAAATACACAACATGATAACTCACAGTGTGCTCCAGTCATGCAGAAATGTGAGTGAACAGCTTATTGATTTTAGTGTCTGACATGACCTGCTCATAATTAGGAAGTCAATAACCTGGATTCTTCCACTCTTCTCCATCACTCACCTTTTCCCCAAATTCCAAAAATATCTCTGAGTTCAAACAGTGCTGATGTTGGATTCCCATCCCAATTCTGCAACACAATCATTTCTATAACAGTTAAAGTATTTCCCACATTTCACTTTGATCCAAAGGTCTGGATGGGGGTTGTGGAAGGAATTTATTAAATAGTACAAAATAATGTTCAAAAAAGAGCTTAACACATGGCAAGGATAGAGCAGATTTTGGCTGACACCAATATCATAACTACATTAGAAGAGAATACTCAGGTGACAGCACTGGTCAAAACATCGATGCCTCATCATTTGTTCCAGCTGACAAAATAGCTAAAGAGCATCATCTTCTCCCATCATGCCACAATCCCACTTGGCAGGGAGGCCTCAGTCCTTTGCAAGATGCTATCTTTGCCTGTAGCACCATTATGCCCAGTTGGCATTTCCCACTTAGCTCCTCGCTAGGTACTACTGGTCTTTCAGTAGATGTACAGAATATTACAGGGCTTGAAAACATTTGAGGTTATTGCTCAAGAGCAGAGCAGGGCATGCAGACAAACTAATGGTGATATCAAATATTTAAATAACACATGTAAAAGACCTGAGGCATCTTACATGGCATCTCAGAAAAGAGTCAATTATGGGGCACAGGAAGAATCTAATAACAACCAAAGTAGGCCATATGCAAACACTGTCATCCTGGAAAAAACTTGAAAGAAGCTATACAAATAGCAGTCAAGGAAGACAAATATGCACACTTTGAGCATGCATACCCAGAGTAGCCTTACTGAATCACCTTAGCAGAATATGATCTACCAAGCTGGGGAAATCCAAATTCAGATGTAGCTCCATTTCACCTGAAAAACCTGCCAAAGCCAAGCTACTTTGCCCTCCCACACTGCCAGAAAGACACTCAGAAAAAATTCACAATGGGTACTTTTGTACATACCTGATCCTTTATACTGGCTAAGAAAGAAATAATGCACAAAGTTGCATCATTTTCACTAGGCTTAAAATGCAGAGGCAGCATGTAAAACCAGCAGGAATGATAATCAGAAGAGAATAATGCCACAGGAAGCCCAAAGCAAGGACCCAAGTTTCAGCAAGTGTTTGAAAATACACAATTTGCTTTCTTGCAGCTTCACATACTGAGGGTTTTGCATGCACATTAAGGTGCTGACAAAACAGCAATGTATTCCAAGACAAAGCACAAGCATAAGAACCCTCAGAGAGACACATTAGGAGTTATTCAGTGAAAGCTGAAAAATAGGGTTGTCAAAAGGAATTTTTTTCAGTGTAAGCTTTTTAAAAATAAGCATACATTTTAATAAACAGCATCTCAGAAAAGATTTAGTTCTAGTACAACAGGTGTAAAGGTTTCTCCTTCATTTAAAATACTATTCACTAGCCTACAGTCTTTTAAGCACTGTATAAATTACCACACTGGTATAAGAGGATATGAATTTGCTTCCACGAGAAATATCAACATATTAAACTTCAGCAGTGCATTGGTGCCATTTGAGGCTTTTGTGATGAAAAATGAGAGATTCCAGGAATTTTTTTTCATAGACTCAGTTGTATTCAGTGTAAGACTTCCCCAAACTCTAGCTTTTGGGATAGGTGTGGGTTTACACCTTAACCAGCTTTCACTATCATGCTCTCACTTTCTGCCTGCAGTGCCTGGGCTGGATTTTGGAGGGCTTTGGCACATGCTGAGGCAGTGATGCTCTCTCTCCCTCTCCAGGGGACATTCCAGGGCTTAAACACACCATTTCCCAGAACTCTAAGGTTTATGTGCTGAGGGTTTGTAATTAACACATAGCATGCACACATTGCCCTTCACAAAGGTTTCCATGCTTTTTCTCAGGAACTTAAATGTTGTTCTGGAATCAGCGTGGTTAATGTGATCAGTTCAGTGATATAATCTATGATATGAGCTACTTATAGCATTTTTGAAACACAGCTAAGGGGTAAACTTATGAGTGGAAATTAGATGTCATTTTGGGAGCAGGAAAGGGATGTGAGAATTTAAAGTGGGGAAAAAGTCTACAGAGTCATAGCTGCTCTCCTCTCAACCCAAACCAAACCAAGACAATATTCCCCCATTTTTTCCTTTGTACTTATCTTTGGAGTCCACAGAGCATTACAGAATGTTTCTCTTTTTTACCAGGGAGTCTCTTTACTTGTCCCAGATTTGTTTCCTCTGATCTTCACATGAGCAATACTGTGACTGATCTTCATAGTCCTTCTGCAAAGCACTCCTTCCCTTCTCCTCCCCACATTTTCATGCAGAAAGAGAATTAAAAAATATTGGCATTCAAAAATAAAAATAAATATCTTCTCTTCTTTTATGGGTTTATCAGTTATGCTTCCCTGCAAAACAGCAGCAACATTCATCTCCCTCTGCTTCTGCCCCTTAGAGCTATTCCACAGCAATTAAAAATACAGTTTATTTATTCTAGACGGGAAAACATAGCTCTGCATCACAGCTTTACTATGAACTGAGATGTTAAATGCTACATCATCTGATTAAATTGTATTGTAGAAAACTCAAACCATGCTATACTCTAATAGTAGAACTAGGTATGCTTTTTTTTTCCTTTTTAAAATGAGCCCTGAAAATGCTCAATGTCTTACTTCTGCACAGCAAAAAAAATCTTGCCATAGTCAAAATAAGCTGCAATCTTATTGCAGTAAACACTCCCAAGTACAGCATACCACAGACCCTCCCTCCCATCCCACCAGCTCCTCACTGATATTCAGCTGAGGCTTTCCAGCATGTGCAAACATTCTGTTTCAAACGTGCTTCTCATCTGTCAGTGAAAACTGTGCCTAGGCCAGATGCTTTGGTTGTCTTTTGCATTTATTTAATTGGTTGTCATTTAACATGAAACACATGATGACAAAAGCAAATCTACCCCCTCTGCAATCATTTCTTTTGAGACACAAATGCCTGTGCCTCATCCTGGCTGGTCCTAGAACAAGCAGAGACTAGAAAGAACTGTTTGTTTCCTGGAATAAATTTTTAGGGTGTAAATTTGCATCCACTACCATTAATTAGATCAAACTAATTAGCAATTAACTCCATTTAAAAAGGAAACAAATGTTTAGTCTAAATAAATCCTGGTCTGGGTATGTGCGTGCTTAAGAAACTGAAGTTAACTTCTACAAGTGCATTTCATCAGGTAGAAGAAAAGTCAAGAATCATCACTAAGAGAATCAAACAGAGCAAAAAAGCATATCAGAAGTGCACAGTGGTGTATATCTCACTTTAAGGGTGTCTGTGGCTGTTTTTCCGCTGTTTTAACATATTTTGTAACAAAGGACCACTGACACACGAGGTCCTACAGAAGCAGTGAGTTTGGAAGGAGTTCTTTCAAGTAGGAAACCTTATCAAAGCTGAAATAAATGAGTTGTTCTGTCAGCAGTAATGCCAACTTATGCATTCCCTATGCCCTTCTTAACTCCATGCTCTTCTCTCTGGTGCTCTTACCACAGTGGTGTGGCTGCACGGTGAGTGAAATCAGTGAATTCCTTAAAGACAATAACCACTATAGGCACTATTGTAAAGGAAGGACTTAGATGGAGTGAGCAGAATGCATTATAAATGTTTTCTTTTCCATAGAGATAGATCTTGGAGAGCCTTACCGTGAGGAGGCTTCGGTCTGTTCTGTGGCTATGCAGCCCCACAGCAGGACCCCATGGGCAGCTGGGAGAGTCCTGCTGGGTGACGAGCAGCAGCAGCAATGGTCAGGAGCTGTCTGGGTGCAGCCAGGAGAGAGCTGTGCTCCAGGATCCCCTGCTCTGCCTTTTCCAGCTGAGCTGCAGTGACAGAGCACCGAGCTGTCTGTCAACAGAAAGAGGGATTTTTTTTTCTCCGAATTGCATAAGGAAGCAGTCAGACCTTGCTGCTCTTGTAATTTGTCTCCAGCTCAGCTAACTAAGATATACAAGGCAGGAAAAGAACATCTTTCTTATCAATTTTCCAGTCACTTTTTATAGGTGCTGCAAACTACACTGAGGCTCTCCCTTCTCAGTTCACTGCGGTGGGCTGCGAGTGTAACAGAGCTCAGTCCATCTCATGTAGCTAATTTCAATTATTTGCTCCAGAAAACTGTTACCTCATAATATTTATTTAATACCTTCATGTAGCAGCAGCAGATTATACCATCCTACTACAGAATTATTAACAGTCCAGAGGATCCTTTAGTTGTTACTGACACAGAAGGGATGTATACTGCAGCAGTGTTGAACGACTCTTTCTTTAAAAGCTGCATTATGTCAGAGACTTGTTTCAATTTACATTACCACTGATGGTCTCTCCAGTCTTTACACAGAATTCCAATTAATGTCAAAAGGAGTAATCAAACATTAAATGAATGGAGAATATATCCCTTAAAATTTAATGTGTACACGAGATATTAACTATCGTTTTACTTAACTTTTATACTAGAACATTAACGATAATTTGCAGAATAAGGATTTTCTGAGTTCCCTCCCCCCCAAGAAAATGAGGCACTGCTGCTCATGCCAGAGTAGTCTTGCTGAGCTCAGAAATAGTACTAGAGCCTGTCGAGAAAATGATGCAGTGAATTCCCTGAACAACTTTAAAACAACTTTCAAAGCATCTCACACTAAACCCACACATGAGATTGAACCTTCAAATTGAGATTAGCTGCCATGAAAGGTGATAGGATATAGTCTAAACCAACAAAATACTACACTAGTCAATGAACTAGTTAACTGGGAATTGTGGGGGAAGATTTGCTGTCTGTAGAGAAGGAGAAAAGCTGAGCAGAATAGAAGAAAGAATATTAATAGGCCAGTAAAAAAAACTTCATAGAAGGTGCAATTTTTTTACTTTGATGGGATGAGCTGTAAAAAATAGACAACAGCATGAGTATAATATACAAGAATAACAGCAATACAGCAGTAAAAGGTGTGTAACTTGACTGAGACAGTTTACATGACACCTTTCCAGCTGATGACAAAGAAACGTCAAAACAACCCCAAAATGCACCACTTTCCTGGAACATATTGAACTGAGGCCAAGTTTAAGGTGAAAGTCCTTCAAGGTTTCACCTTTGTATAACTGCTTGTTGCATCTTCTTAGCTGCTTTGCTTTCCCTCCATTGAAGGCTTTGGCTCTTTTCTTCCAGACACAGTCAAGGACTGTGCAAAAATCTCAGCACTGAAAAAAGCAACACTGAAGGCCATGCTCTCAACACCTACTCTCAGCAATGTGAACTGAATCAAAGCCTCAGTAAGCTGGCACAGGTACAAAAGTGGCTGGGGATGAGATGCTACAGGAAAAAGACAGCATTGAAAGGCAAAAATCTGTTAAGAAAACATTGATTTATACCAGGGAGAAACCAAACCAAACCAAACCATCACACCTGCCGAAGCCCCTATCTGGCTTGCTCTCTTATCTGCATTTGGTCTTTAAACAAAATTTGTGCCCCCCTCAAGAGTACTTCTAGTACAGAATCAGTGACAGTGGGATGAAGCACAGCATCCAAGAGTTATTTTTAAGTGCTTACTTGAACTCATCTAAATCTAGAACGCCTTGAGCATTTCATTTCTTTCTATGTGGTTTCCAAGTTAAAATGTAAAAACATAGGCAGTAGCCTTCAAAGGCTGCATAAGTAGGGAGAAAATACATTCTGGAGAGGATTGTGCTGGTTTCTAGAGTCCTCAGAAAATGGTAACAAACCTTACTAGTATTGCTTTCACAAGCTTCAGCCAGACTGCAGTATTTAATGAAATCCTGTCCTTGTAGGAAGGACTCACTGGCCACTTCAGTTTTCTTAGATTTGGCACCAGGACACAGTGACCTAGTCAAGGACTATTGGAGCTAGGGAAAAAAAAAAGAAAAAAAAAAGACAGAAAGACAGAAGGAAAAGGAAAAGGGAAAGGAAAAAGGAAAAAGGAAAAAGGAAAAAGGAAAAAGGAAAAAGGAAAATAAAGGAGGACATCTGCTAAAGCTGAAAGGGTGTATTAGGTCTGGTATATGAATGGTCAGTATTCCATGATTATAAGTGCAACTTGAAAGCAAAAAACCCCACAGAAAATACTTGGAAAATAAGATGGGAAAAGCAGCATCAGGGAAACAATGGAGAAACATGAATAATTCCTGTGTGGCAGACCTGCCTCAACACCAATGAGATGCCCTTTCTAGAGCAGGTGCTCCACCTCCATCACCTGATCAGTCTGATACAAACAGGCAGTGAACCTGTGTGTGTCATAAAGAGAGCTTCATTATCTACACCCATGGGAAAAATCTGAAGGTGGATAGGGCAAGAAGGATATTGGCATCCACAGCAACAGCAGCCATAGTGAAAGGAAAAAAGGAAGCATCAACATATCCCATCCATAAATTCCAGCTGTAAAAGGGAGCTTTTTGTCATGTCAGGAATACTCTTTGAAGTTTACACAAATCATGCTTCCCAAAATGATGAGAAAGAAAGTACTGTCATGGATTCCCAAATGCACTGTGGGCTGATCACATTAAATAGAAGAACACTACGATGAATGATGCAGAGGAAATGGATAACATGGGGAATTTGTCAGAAATATAAAGTTTGCCAGAGAAAAGTTTCCATCATACCATCTCAACCGGGCACAAGTGGTAATAGCCACAGTGAGAATGGATATCTTTTCCTTAAGGAAATTGTGAGCATATGACCTCTGACTGAATGGAAAGAACTGAGTTGAAAGAATTCCTGTTAAAATGGAAGGATACAAACCAAGTTTCCACAGAAGAGCCATATGTTGCACCAAGCAGGAACTGCAACAGGCTCTGCAAGCCCCAGCTCAGCTGACAGCTACAGTGGGAGGGAGGATGGCTGGGGAGATAGATAGGCTGCAAGAGACCATGGAAGAAGAAACATCCATAATATTAGAAATGAAAATAAGTCCAAATAGAGTATGCAGATATAGTGAAAATGTGGCTGCAGGAGCTGATGCAGCGAAGACTCAGCAGTCATAATCTACCTACTCTGGTCACATAAGAAGGCAAAAAGATGAGAAATAAAGGCATCCTCCCAAAATATCCCAGAACACAAATGCACACACAAAGTGCACTTGCTAACTCATTGTGTTATCTACTGAGATTGAATAAACTCACTCTTAATGCCTTTCACATTTGCAAGATCCAAAGAGAAGCTGGGCAGCAAGTGCTGGCAGTCCCTGCTGCTGTGAACTTGGCACGTGGGCAGGCGAATATCCTTTGATGACCTGAGTACTGGTAAGGATATCTGGAAGTTTGTCCTATGTAGCTTTTATTCTTTAAAGGTTTATTTTGATAGTTTTGCTCCTCTAGAGTGTATTCAATGGCCACACCTATGCAAAGCAGTTGCTAGCTGTAGGTGTGGCACTGACACATTATACATCTGCATAAAACCCAGTAAAAAAAGATGCAAAGAGAGGAGTCTAAAGCTTTGGCTTGGCTGGAGAGCACAGAGCAAAGGCTCTGTGAAAGTACAGTGTCTGCACTGCCTCACATGGGTACAACTTTAGCAGCAGAAATTCATCACTTGAGAGGGATGTCAGAATGCTTATTTTGTATTGAAAGAATAGGCACAGAAACATATATCTGAGAAATAAAAGGCACCTTCTGGAGCAGCCAGTCCTGGTAGACTGCAGGCACTCTGTGCCTGTGAAATACACCCCAGGGAACTGGATCTTCATCATGCAGTGGGTTTAAAGAATGTGGGCCCAGTTCTCTCCAGGCTGGGTGTGAGCACCATCCACAGAGATCAATGCCATTACACACATCTTGCAGAGCAAGAGTTGCTCTGTTTGTATGTGATTTGAGAACCCTTGCAAAAAACACTAACAGCATATGAGAGCTCTCAGTTATTCTCTGAAGACTAGGCTGTCTGCCAAGAGAGCAGCACATTAGGCAGACACATCAATAATTTCCATCATCCAGCCACCAAAGAAAGAGATTCCATTTACCTTAAAACGCATCATATGTGGATTTTACCATGCTGAAAAGGGCAACACTTGTAGTATTCTGAGCTATCATGCTATAACAGGATTGGTTCCCCTTAGTGCTGCTCAGATGAAGCTACTGCCTCAAGGAATTTATACTAATTCAGTGAATCCCATCCCTTCCTTGACAGGAGTGGGCTATTTTGCCATGAATTGGCTAAACTCCATGGCTATAACTGAACAAATGAGGTGTGCCCATACATAATGTTTAACCATAAAATTTAACTAAAGAAATAAAATTTGAACACTAGCCAATAAAGTGGATGGGGAAGTGGCAGAGACAGTCTCAGCACCAAACCTATTCCCAACACTGAGTGCAGACTAAGCGTTTCAGAATGTAAAATTAGGTGAGCCAAATTCCAAGCTGGTGATTTCAATACATCTTTTAGAAGGTTAAATTTAAACTGAATGCTGTTGCACATGCTATTTCAGTGGCATTTTCTCTTTTGCTCTAAGTATTTCAAAAGTCTTGCCCAGCTATCACAACTGAGATAGCCCAGCTATGCTATGTGCTGCATTTTACTGCATGCTGGGTCATTTTGGCTAACACTCTTTTCAGCTGACTGTGCTGCACTCTCTGAAGAAAGGCAAACAAGTTTTGCCTACATCTGAAAAACATTTTGATCAATACAGAAAAAGAAGCATTTTAGTTTGGTGTGCTGTTTGCCTAGGACTGGAGTTAGAAAAATTGAAAAAGAAAAAAACTATTTCCCCCCTCCTACCCTCCTCATGAAATTTCAAGCATTTTTACATCTAAATACTAACCTAGGTCATCTGGAAATTTGCACTGTGTAAGGAGGACTTAATAGCAAGGATGTGTCTGGACATGCATTGGTGTAAACAAAGACTAATTAAAGAGTTTCTAGATAGCCCCTCTGACTGTAACTCAGTAACTGAACTTGAACTAGGTGCAGATGTTGCCAGGTCAAACCCTAGTCTTGGAAAAAGAGAAAAAACAAACTGACTTAGATTTCTGAAGAACCTGGTTTACACCTGATCTGACCATTTTTTCTGGTTGGTGATTATTTGCCACTGCACTGATATTTTAACTGGAGGAAGTTGCTCTTCTGTGTGCCTGGATCAGTTTGGGCATGAGCAGTACCAGGCTGTGGATGAGACACAGCTGGAACAGTTTGTCCCCATGTCACCCACTGAGTTGCTGGGGTTTAATGTCCTGTGGGAAGCAGTGCAGCTACTAGAGCCAGCAGCACAGCAAGTGTTTTCTCTCTGGGATATTTTGGGTCATTAAATGATGCTAAAGACATATTTGTCCTTGGAAGGCTCGAAAGCAAACCTTCTAAAAAACTGGCATGTGGGACTCAGTGAGGTAATGAGTGATGTGAAAGAGCCAAATATTAGATTCCAAGCACTGTATTATGACTGAAATTTCGCATTACCTACAGGATAAAGTAAAATTCAGTAACCAGTTTTGAAAGAGCAAAAAAGATTTCCTGATTTTATCAGTGCTGTTTTTGATACAGAGATGTATTTGAAGCTGGCATGCAGCAGAGGATAATTTCCTGGTATCACATTCTCTTTGGATGGCTTATTTCTTTACCATAAGCAAAATGAAATAGGATTTCAAAATAAGCTGCTTCTCCATTGACTGTACCCTGCCAAGGTCCAACACACAGGTGGGTGATTTTCTATCCAACTAATAACCAAAACTTCAGTTGCTGACTTCCCCATGAGGCTGTGCTGTCCTCTACAGCTTGAGAGAAGAAGAGTGGTACTAGAGCAGGTAAGTTGTCTGGCAAGGTGACAAAGGCTTGAGTGATCAAGATGAGAGAAAGGCTAAGGAGGCAGAGAAGTATTTTATCCTTTCTTGCTCTTGGCAAAGGATGAAACAAGACCTTGTTCTTGTGGGCTAAATGAAATGTAAAGGTAACAGAAAATATTTGCTGCAAATGTCACTAAACAAGACATAATATTTCTCCCAGTTTCAGATGAAATAAATCAAGTAAAAACATCTGCTATCACCTATAAATGTCTTTCTTGCAGAAAAGATGTAACTGGAACCAAGTTTATGGCATTTGCCTGTACTGCCCCATGGGAAAGCCCTGCTTGGATACACTGGAGCTTTTTAGAGCATCCACCATGCAGTGCAGATCTCTGGGTGAAGGACAATGATTCCTCTGGAGAAGGACACATCATGCTCTCTATTAGATGAAGCATTCCATTTATTGTGGATGGCTTGTAACCCAGTCCTGATGCCATCTCTAACCTGGGCACACTGCCATGCTGCAAGTGCATTCCAGCAATGTACTGAGATGGCTTTGGTCCTCTTAGTCTCAAATCTCTTTGGAGACAGTCCAAGCAGGCTTTCCCTACTTTTTGACAGCTCTTGGCTTGCTTCTTCCAGGCTCAGCAGTTCATTTCCAAATTTCCCACACTCCTGACATTGCTCCTCTTTGATTCAGCCATGCCCAATCCATGCCAAAAAAGCCAAGGAAGAAATCCAGGCCTTTCTGTAAGCCTGGAGTCTGATCTCCAGATGGTGAACATCCACACCTTGCTTCATTTTTTCCCAGCCCCTCAGATGCCCTCTCCATAGGAACACTGAGGTGTTACGACACTCCTTCCTTTGCCTCCCACTGGCAGTGGAGCAGGGAGGGCCTTTGCTGAGCATCACATGCAGCTCCTCAAAAGCAGACTTAGAGCAGAATTCCACCCCACAAGAAAATTATTCAGAGGAAAGCCTAGAGAGCACCTAAACACATAACACTCCCTCCTAAAGAGGCCTTTGTGCCCTTTCTGACTGAAATCAGTGACATATATTGTGCTACACAGATGGACCAGAAGTTGTGCAAATTCAAACGATTATTTCTGATGCTTTTAGATGCTGGTTAAGAGTTCCAAATATTTGCCTGCTGTTGGTAATCATCCAGGTTTGTGAATTACTCAGAAAACATTCAATTAGCAAGAAATTAATTGTGCTTTTAATTACCCATTCTTCTGTGATTATATATAGTATAAGCATAGATCGGATGAACAAAAATGAAGAAGATTATGCACAAAGAGTTGGAAGGAAGCCTTCCCTGAAAAGCCCTTTTCCAAATCCTGACTGAAGCTAGAAAAATAAGATGGAAGATAATAAGAACTGGGGAGGAAATTTCCCTTTTAAAGTCATAGCTGGGTCTGGATTCAAATTGAGGTCTGACCCTGGATGTGCACCAGCTATAATCATTCAACCATTCCATCAGCACCAGATTCAGCATGTTTGACCCAAACCATCCCTTCGTCCAGCATTTCCTGTGAGCATTTCTGAAGCCTTGAACCAGCTGACAGAAAATGCTTGACATAAGGATGAAGGATGGTTGCAGATAATTTGAACACAACACTGGATATCGTCAGGACACTCTGGCATTGGACACAGACTCCCTTGCAGGGGTTCAGGGCAAGGGAATGAAGAGATGCAGGACAGGAGCTAAAGCACTTGTCTGAGAGAGTCCAGCTGAGATGCCAATCCCATCATAAGCCCTTCTTATCATAGATATGCCAGCTTCACTGCTTGGGCCCTTTGCTGTTGAATCCTTGGCTAGGTGTTGCCTGGAAATTTTGGGACTCTTTCACCTCATTCATGGGCCAGGAACTCCATCTCTTGGCCCTTGAGGGAGAGGATACCTCCCGTGTTGTTCTGTGGACACTTGAAGTGGAGGTGGTTGAAAATATAGATCTATTTTCCTGGATCATGTTCAGTGATGGAGCAGTGTTAAACAACATGCTTGTCATGGGAAGCACCAGATGGTTTTGAACCGGTGCTAGATTTGCCACTGAGCACAGCTATAAAGTTGCCAGACTGGTAATGAAGGTAGCTGCCTGCTTCGTTTCAGAAATCAATGACACATTGTCATCCACTGCAGGATAAAGCGAGAACTCTGAACTAAGGTCTTGACAGGTAAAGTGCCTTTGATTTTGCCTTTGATTCAGCAAGCACACAACATTACTGGATTCTCTGTATTAATAATAAATACACACTGAAATTCATGTCTGTGGCAGAGTCTCAGTTCTAACCTGAGAACAGCATAGCTCTGTAAATAGCACATCTGCAAAAAGCAAGACACTATTCACAGTGTAGCTAAACACAGTCAGGAAATGTGACAGCTGTTTAATAACACAGGGAAATAAAACTATAATAATCATATTAATAATTAGATTTATAAACGCCTTTCTTATTTTCAGCACTATTTGCTCAGTCAAAGGAATCTAGTTAATTTATTTTCTTCAATTTTCTTCTCAATAAATGATCTGAAAAATATCCAGTCCTGAAGAACTGCTTTGGACCTCAGAGCTCTTTAGGGTGGGACCTCTTGCATACATTTAAGTGCAATTTATATCTGGGATATACATGTGATTTGTCCAAATGACCAGCAAGCCGTGTTCTTGCCCACATTGCCTCCTGCAGAGGCCAAGAACGTGCCCTTCCCTCCAGCCCAGGCTCAGGGCTGTGACCCCAGGCTCGGGTTGGGGATGTGGGGAGGCAGTGAGCCCTGGCTCACAGCGCTGGTGTGTGGGTTTGCACAGCAGTGAGCACAGCTCAGCCCGAGACTCAGCTCCAGGCGTGAGGAATTACCATGAGAAAACACAACAATGAGCAAAACGTGATGTGGAAATTGCCTCACGCTTTAAGTGTCAGTCTGAGGGTTAACGTTGCCCCCCTCCAAGGTGGGGGAAGAAGCTTGTCTTTCCCTTTGTTTGGTGAAAGTGGTTAGGCTTCTGTATGGTAAAAAGAAGCAAAGTTGTCTTTCATTAACTGCCTAAGCTGAAGATGGATAAATACTGTATTTTCCAGGCCAGATTCATTTATTTCAATAGATCTTCAGAAAGTGAACAGTTGACATGTAGGATTTAACTGGTATACATGGGTACACAACACCAGCTGCAGCCATGAAGTAAATAAGCTCTAGCCATTATTAAGATGTTTTACATAATGCAATTACTGTGACTTGATTTGCTATTTATGTCCACTCAGAGCAAAGTGAATTGGATCAAACAGATTTGAACCTGTATGTGACTGCCCAAGTTGACCTTTTTTGTTTTCCAATGTAAATTTGAACTGCAAGACCTCTGAATTGGTGTTCCTAGAGGAAATCTTAAGAACTATATTTGAATGCTGTTAAAAAAAATACACTGAACTTTTACATAAAAGGACTGCATTTGAATCCATATTTTACAAATCACTGGTAATAGTTACATTGAATTCAGTCTCTTGGCCAAAGTAGCATAAAGTTAAGCTCCATCTCTTATCTCAGTTGCAGAGCCATTCTGTATTTACTGTACTATATATAGATGAAGGGATCATTAACTCCATTGATAGCAACAACCTGTATATTTTTTCTAATTTACAGTTTCTCCATTGAACATTATTTTCTCAGTGCCGGGATTGATTATGGATCTGAGTGGTGCCAAACCACCACAGCCTTCACTGACTTCAGCAAGAGTTGCAGCTGGTCTGCAAATTATGGCCTTTTAGCGTGTTTGTGGCAGGGCAGCATAAGCTGTGAGGTGAGGGCTGCTCATGTGGTATCATGCTGACATTGAATTCATGAAAATATTTTATTGGAAACCTCAGAAAATATTTTGATTTTTCTTCCACGTCTTTGATCCTACCTGTCTTCTGAATAAGGACTGCAAATTGCTCTAGTAATAGGCAAAAGTACAAGTATGTTACATGTTGCCACAGAGGATTCTCTAAATATTCTCTAAATAAAGCCAATGTCAGTAGGCTAAGTTGTGGCAGTCAGACATGGTATAAAGATTCCTGAAATTAGCTATTTTAAGTCTTGATTTTGTTTTAGTATTTTTATTACTATTCACTTGTGCAAGTATTCAGTGGCACCTCACCTTATTCTCAATGCCCTCAGTCATATAAATTGAGGTATTGATTTCTTCCAAAAATCCAATGGCCTTGGTGAATTACTGGCAGACTATGCTGCACTTGTCTTGTTCTGGTTATCAGCACCCATTTAATCAAACATTGAAAATGCTTAACAGAACAGAAAGATGGTTACCAATCCTCTTTGAGGGACCTAAGAGTCAAGTCAGCACCATCACCAGCATCAATGCTTAGGTGCTTCATATTAAAAACAGACTGGATGGTGGAGGCTTGGTAAAGACAGCTCAATATGAATCTATTTTAAAAAAAGATTATTTAAAGCCCAATACATAGCAAGAGCCTAACAGAAAACTGACAAAAAAATCAGAAACCTCTAGAGCTTAAATTACAGTTGGGGGTGATATAGAGTGTAACCTAGATCAGGTCAATAATACCTTGCAAAGACTGACTGTCTGTGACAGTGACACAACTATCAAGGGTGCAATCTCTCTCACCCTTAGGACATGAAGAATACCTCCAAGAACTCAGCAAGAAATTTTGGATTGATCTCACACACTACAGCAAGACCTATGGAAAGGAATGTCATTGATGTTCTCATTCATACCCCGAAGATAAAGATACAAGCAGTTCAATTACCACTACAGAACGCTAAGCCAATAATCACTACAGAATTATGTCCTCCTCCCAACATGAACCTGAAAGATTTGTTACAAGTAACCTGACCCAGTACATCTTCATCACAATTAGCTTGGGAGCAGCCCTAAGAGCACACAGGCACTGACTTGTGAGTCCTAGCACTAAATCCATGGAGCACTGATATAGTTATAGTTTTTTGATTGTCACTGGCACAGATTTACAGCATCAGTGCCTATATTAAAGTGAAACCTATTCCTGTGCATATGCACTCAGACACTTAAGAATGACAACAAAGACATGGATCTCTAAAACAAATAAAGGATTATATTTAATTTGTCTTATTTTTTCCTAACCAGTTCAGCAATTGCTTTGGTATCTTAAATACACTGTACTTAAAAAGATGGTCACTTCACAATCAGCTCATCTTTTTTTCCCAAAATTCAGGTACCTTATTTTTCTTAATAAATGCCATGGAAGTTTTCCATTAGTAGATTTTGAATTACTGTATTTACACTAAATTATACCAAGTACATAAAAAACACCTGTCATGTTTGACCCCAGCCAGCAACTCAGTACCAGGCAGCCACTTGCTCACTCCCTCCCACCCCAGTGGGATGGGAGGAGAAACAAAAAAAAGGTACTACTTAGTAACAACCAAAACATCACGGTGTTGTCAACATCAGTTTCACACAAAATCCAAAACACAGCACTTTACCAGCTACTAGGAGGAAAATTAACTCCCTCCTAGCTGAAAACAGGACAATGTCAAGCACCTCACAGTATTTCTGTCAGCTTGATAACTGGTATTTATTCATGACAATGATTTTGCTAACCTCATCAGTCAAACGATGATTAAGAGAGTTATCGTCTCTAAACAAAACCACTGAAAAAGGTGTTTTAATGCCTTTCAAAAGATGCTGAGTACTTGAAAACCTATAGAAGGAGTGGCTTTAAATTGTGGTGGGAAACCTGATGCAGTTTCCTGATTAAAAGTTACATGAAAATAACAACTGCAAGAATGCAAGTTGACAGTTCCTGCTCCCAGAAGTGAACAGCAACTGAATTTATTTAAAAGATACGTTCAAGGTAAGTATGTGCAAAATACAGAGGGTGTCCAATTTGATGGAACAAATAGCTAATATTTTTTTCCACTTTTCACTAACAGAGAAGACAGATGACGTTTTAATGGTGTTATCAAGACCTTGATTGCTACTGGTGACAGAATATGCTGTGAGACCTGAACGGCTATGATGGATAGGAGCACTTGCATTGTATTGTCTGTTTCTGCTTGAAGTATCATATTGGTTTTTTTCTTTTTTTTTTTCTCTGCTGACAAGAGTCCTTTCAATGCTTCAACTTTTTTATAAAGCAGCAAAAGCTGTGATGGAAGTCTGTGAAGACAGGAAAACTGTGCCCAAATGTCAGTGTAATTACCATTTCCATGTTGGTCTTAAAGGTTAGTTTTGCCAGCAGAGAATATGCAAGAGTTTAACTGTTTACATGAAGAATTTAGAGCTAATTGCTTTGTGCTAAGAATCACAACACTGAATCACTTCGACATATTTCTAACAGCATTAATGTTTGCTCTCTTTTACTGTCAGCAGAGACATTTCCAGGATTGTGTTCTTGGATTTGTAATTTCTGAGGTTCTTGTGCAGCAATGTCTGCATTGGCACATGCCCATATTTCTTCTTACATATTTTCCCTATGTTTTGGTGTTTTGTTTTTGGCAAAGCATAATTAAAGCACCCTCTACCATTTCTTCTCCTTACTGTAACATTTGCCCTTGGTATATTTGGAAGGAAGATATTCTATATATACAGCCTTGTCCTGTATCCTTGATGTGCTTATGTCTTGTAATTAGGAGAAGGAAGAATTTGGATGCATAACGAACATTTGGTGGGGCTCTCAGTCCTAACTATTTAGCCAAGCAATTATAGAATTACAGAAGTTCAAAAAGCACACAAGGAAGTGTCAAAATCAGAAATGCAAATGAATCTCAATACTTGTAAGAAGCTAATTAACAGCCTAATAAATCTGTGTAGCAATGGATTAATTCCATTAGAACTCTGGAAAAGGAGAAGCAATTTTTTCATTTACACAGGAAAAATGCTTTCAAGGATACCTTGTGGGTCAGACCAGTGCTCAAGTTTAGAAGCACTGGTCTGACACCCTCCAGCAGAGGTACAGATTGTGACCTAAGATGATTTTGAGTGTTACTGAAGGATAAGTTGGTGGAAGAAGACTCCTTCAGGAGAAAAGAATACAAGTTACCTCTCATTTTCAAGAGTCCATATCTTTTCCATATGTATGCAGTCAGCCCTAATTTTATGCTTTTCAGCAAGCTGCACAAGGATGTCCTACTGACTCAGAGCCATCTTTCCAAATCGAATTTTATAAGGAGCTCTGCTTGGTATCAAGTCAAACACTCTAAAGACCTGCATGAGGATTCAAGTGAGGTTTCCCTGGGGGTGGCAGCAGTACCTGCTGGCCATGCTGGCACTGGGGATAAGTCTGCCCTCAGTCAACCCAACTGGAATACAACATGCAATTTTATCATAGCTCAGCCACCAATATCATATTATGCAAAACTACAGCAATTTGAAAGTCATCAATACCTAGAATTCCATTATTTATAAAAATTACTTTAACTACAATACACTTAAGGGAAGAGTGACAGGCTAGTATGCCACTTAAGAGACAAATTGTTATATATTAGGAAAGGAAGGGACAGTCCAACATCCTTTTTTAAAGTTTTAGATTCTGTAAATGTGGTAAAAGATGTGCTAAAAACATTTGTTTTGGTCTGCATTCCTCCAAACTCAGTTGTCATCCTGGTCACCCTGCAGAGTCTTTGAGGGATGGTAGAAGTTTTTGGATGAGCAGTCTCTCCCCTTAGCTGTATTTGCTCAGAGGTGACTGTTAATGATGCTCCACCACCTCAACAACTTATTCCAATACAGCTTCTTGGTGAAGTTGGCTGTTTCCTCAGCTGGTTTTTTTCACACCAACCATTTTGTAATCATATAAAATCTCTCTTCTATGAGCCAAATTTAGACAACATAATTCTTTCTTCAACTTCAAAATAAAGCTTTTAAGTTCAACTATCCACTTTTACTTACCATCTTCATGGAACAATAATTATGAGCTCAACTCTTTTTTTAAAAAGCCTTATATTAGTATTTTGCATATAAAAACATTGCTGCAGTTAAGAACCACAAAAAGTCTAAATTATTTTCTCCTTTCACCTAATTTAAAGACAGAAAACACTTAAAGAATGTAAACCAAGCTTTATCCAAACATAACCATCTTTGTAAAGGAGTTCCTGTCAATGGGGCAGGGAAGAGGGATTTTCACACTTACATGTGACTGCTTTTGAAACTGAAGGTGTCAGCTGGTATTTCTACAAAACTAAATACAATTCCTCAATTGGGAAACAGATTAGACAAAGATTTATGGTACTTTAGCCTATTATTTGCACTGGAATAAATCTGAAGCTTTCCAGTAAGCAGCTAAGGTTCAGAGAAAAATGGGTGGAAATGCAGGACAAACACATCAGCATAACAACATTAATTAGGGCTTCAATCCTTCATTAGCAATGTACACATTACAATGTACACATTACATACACTCCACTTCTCTTGGAGTGCCTTAAAACTAAGAGGTTCAGTAGGCATCTTACCAAGAGCTACCTGGTCATGAGTTACAATGTCAGTGATGACCTGACTTGCAGGTCATAGTTTTAAACATTGCCAAGATTATCACTGACCAGCTGATGAAAGCTTTGTTCCTGGGGTTAAGTGATGAAGAACAGCCCAAGCACAGGGCTCAGGCAGAGCTGCCAGCACTGGTGGAAGGAGAGTGGCCCATGACCCCAGGGAGCAGGGACATCCTTCACAGGCAGCATCCTTGGAACCTGCAGTTCCCTGGCCTGCTGTCACTTGCACCATCCCCATTCCAGAGCGGGTTCAGAGCTCAATTCCCAGCACAGTGCCCAGCTGACCCAGCCCCACTGTATCTGTGTGCTTGGCTTCCCATTAACATAGTCCTTAAGGGCTCAGCAGGTGCTTCAGTTTATTTAGATCTCAAGATGTGCTGCCCTCCAAGGCACTTCTCTTCCTCTGTCAAAGACCTTTGTTTCCTACTGTAGCAGATTTTTAAAGAAGAGAGAAGCAGGATTTCAACTCAGCAGGTGTAGAGGGCAACATACAGGTGCAATGAAAAAACAAAGATCTGGAAAGCTTTTGTCAGCCTAAAATACTGCCTGGTTTGGTAAAATAATTATAACAACAATAGTGGTAGTGACAGCTGAGGTTTGCCATCAAAAACGTGCAATTTTAAACAGCTGTGACTCCCAAACTATGACAGCTACCAGCCTGTATACCTCTATATTTACCCCCTCAGTTTGTGTGTCTCTTTGCAAAAATAGTGGATTATATTCGCTCTTGGGTTAATTCCCCTGATTTAAACATCCTTATTTCCTCTGACCACAGCACACAGAAGCAGGGCTGACTACCTAGTCTGTGACATGGCCTCAGTTCTGATAAAAATTAATAGTTGCAAAGCCTTTAAGGTATTTGAATCTGACCGGTTGTAATTAGAAAAAACTGCCACAGTAAAAAAACAACATGAATGTGTTCTGTTCCTTTAGAGGAGGCAACTCCTGAACAGCCACCTAGAAAATACAGCATTTTACATAGCTAACAAATCTGATTATGGGTCATTCTGTGCATGCAGGATGGCTAGAGTTTAGAGAAAAAGGGGGTCTGGAATTTCCTTTTTGTGACAAGTCCTACTTGCAGAACTATTTCCAAGCAGAACTGCAAGAAGAATGGGACATTTTCAGCTCCTCAAGATATTGTAACACTATTTCAATTATTTTTTAATAATGCATTTCACCACTCCTGAAACCTTGATGATACCCTGTCATGATCTGAAACAGGCTACTCCAAGACAGCTTTAAATTTAAGGTGTGGGTTTTTTATAGCAAAACACCACTTTCAGGGAATTGTAATTTGTTAGAATGTCTTTTCCTAGTTCTGCTCTCTTTGACAAGCTAAAGACTCCTGTCCAAACATGCATCCCACTGGAAGTACTGTTAATAATTGATTACAGCTCACTGGCCAAACAAAATCAGCCAGAAATACGGTTCTGAAAAAAGCTTTGAAAATCCTGTTATTCTAACATATTTTTTTAAGAAAAAAGAGTGCAATTTTTTAAAATATCTGGACTGGTAATCCATACAGCTCATATATTTACCAAGAGAATTCACCACTCTCAAACATGTTTTTAAACAGTGTTTATGCATTTAAATACAATGAAACACCTTTTTATCCCATGATAAAATTGATTGCATATGGATGAGCAATGGCATAGAACATTTTCAGAAGGAAACCTAATTCTGTGATGGGCAATTAGAGAGGTAGCTCTCCATGGCCTTTACTGGGGTGAGTAGGAATATTAGTTTCAGCTACAGAGATATAAAAATAGAGCTTAGTATTTCAAGTTTGTATTAACAGAGAATTTTTTTTTTCGGGGGGAGGTAGCTGTGGGTTTTTTTTCCCTAACGACATTTTTGACATCTTTGCATGTTCAGAGATTTGAAAAATGGAAAACCAAGTGTATTGGCCTTATCCCACAAGGAACAATCACATTGCACTCTTCACCTATTCTTTCCTACTTGTTCCCTACAGCAACAAATTGTCCGAACAAGGAAAAAAAATAAATAAAGGGAACGTTAAAATTGCAACTTCAGTTTCAACAGTACAACATCAAGACCTTGCCCTGACTGGTGATGCTGTAGCAGAGGCCAGTTTTTGGCAGTGACTAGCCCAGCCCTGCCTCCTAGCTTGCACAGCACATGGGCTCCCAGCAGGGCACTGCTCCCTGTGCCAGCCAAGGTGTTCAGCTGCCTGTGCCAAGAGCACTTCCAAACCTTCCCAGTGTCTGGTAATATGAGCATTAAAATCAGTCAGGAAAGCTCAGGTCTTAATTCCAGACCTGACATTCACCTGCCATGTCTAATTATATTTTGTATTAAGCATTCATGAAGAAAGAGAATCCATAAGCGATTGTAATAAAAGGGACTGTCCATGGCTCAAGCTGCACACCAGAAACACAACGCCTGCATATGGGTGTGACTCTGCTCATCACAATGTGCTCTGGTGTCCCAGTTAACTTCTTACCCTGGCTGAGGGCTGGTAGGAAATCTGTTCTTTTTCCGTATATCCAGAGCTATTCTCTGTCAGCACAGTGGGTTTTACAAACCCATCATGCTGTACACAGGTTTCCCAGGCAACCCTTGCAATACAGCCTTCAAGTATCCAAGTTACTTGTGTTGACAAACCACATACCATCTGCCATTACTACAGCTGTTGCCTCTACCACTTTGAGGTTCTCAAACTTTCATAAGAGTTGCAGTTATGTATCATTTAATAGGGGGAGAAACTAAGGCAGCTGATGATAGATCTGTGCTGCTACATGGCTGTTGCACAAGCTACCATGCCATGCTGTCTCCCTGTGGCGTTTTGTGTTTATCCATGGAAAATGCAAAAGTGATTCAGTAAAGGTTGATCAACAGCATTTCCTATCTGTAACTTGAAAAATAATCAACACATAAGTAAAAAGTAAAAGCATTAAAATAAAAGCATTAAAAAAGAAAAATCATACTTGTTCATAGCTTCTTACCATTTTTTGAGCAAAAGAAAGGAAATAAACCACTTTATTTTAAACTAGATTTCTTTATGACATCTCTACTATTGAAATAAAGAAGGAAATAGAGCCTGCAATCTGACATGCAAATCAGAGTTCAGCAAGGAGACAGATCTTCCAATTCTGTAGCAAGCACACTACACCCTGCAAGCAGTACACAGCATGGGCTCATCATCCACGTGTGCTTCCCTTCCTTGCCAAATCGGCACTAGGCACAAGGAGGACAAGGCACAACATGACCATGAGCTGTGCCTCTGGCTTGGGCACTGAGTTTCCTTGCAGGTGTCTGGCTCTGCCCCAGCCCTCCTGCAGGGATCTTCCTCCCCAGCAGAGTGGGAACTCCTCACTGGCTGTCTTAGTGAAGGACATTGGGGTCCATACACCTCAGGAGACACAGAAATTACTCTTTCCCCTCTCTCTCTCTTTTGGAATTGTCCTAGTTGCACAGCAAGATTGATTTTATCCATTTAGAAGAGTTCAAACGTTAAAGAAACAGTAGCTTTTATAAAAGACAAAACCAAAGCTAATTTAAACTTTTTCTTAAAAGCAGTCCTAAAGGACCCAGGACAGGAAAACGAATGGAAGAAGATGCAGTTTAGGTTACCAAAAGCATTGGCAGGCAGCTGCTTAATCCCAGAAGTGTCATGTCAGTTTAAACCCTTCCCCTGGCAGTGATTCAATTCTTTTCATCTCTCCTGGGAGCTTGAAAAGGTCAGAGAGAAAACATTACCCTTGTGCACATGCAGGCTTGATTGCCTTTCTAGAAAGGCATCTATGCTTGAGGCTCTGGCTGACAATTCAGGGATGGAAAGAGTCAGGTACCCTGTCAGGGACAGACACAGCTTAGCTGCTGCTGACACTGCACACCCACAGCAGGCAGCTGCAATCCTCACTGGGCCCTCAGCATCTGCCAGGCACCCTTGGGACCCTGTGGAGCCACCTCAGCTGGCAAGGCACCACGTAATTCTCAGTGTTTCTGACTGTATTCTGTGCACATCCCTATGTCATGTGGCCTGAAGTGGGCTTCACCCTGCTGATATGATGGAGATGCTCTCCCTGATATGGCAAAAGGACTTTTGCTCTTGGATTTTGTGGTTTGTATTTGGTTTCCCTGTTTCTGTATCCAGTGAAACAGGCCTATGTCCACCTGACAGACTAGAGGGGAACAGAGGAGACACCTGATTCATAGTTGTGTTCATTCACAGCATCTCCTACAGTGCCCACAAATACCCTGCACCTTCCCCAGATCAGATGTACAGCGGAGCACAACTCTCACCAGGCAGAAAAAACACACTCAGGCACAGCAGATAAACCCCTCTCTTCTGTGTGTAATGGTGATCTGTGCCTTTACAAACTCAAGGCCTTATTATTGACATTTCTTCGCTATAAAAATGGAGCCATGGGAATGGAAAAACTCCAGCTGGGATGAAACACAAGAGCCATCTACTCAGCAGCAAGAGCTTCAGCAGGCTCCTCACAGAGGGCTCCTTTCTCCCCACTAATCTGTTGATGCCCAGCTCAGTTTTTTGCCCAGTCCTCCATGGGGCCAGGGCCAGGGACCATGTCTGCCGATACAACACCCTTCAGACCATGCGTGTTGCAGGTCAATACAAGAGGGTTTAGCTTATTTCCCATCATTTTTTCACGTGCAGGAAAACATGCATGCATACATGAGTCCATATTCACCATAAGAACTTGTAGCAAACCAGACAAACCCAGAGGTCCCAGAACAAAAAATCTGCAAGGCTGCTGAACTGCTTATCTTTGAGGGGTCAGAGAATGGAGGACAAAGCAACATGCACTAAGGCTGGGCTGCAGCCCTCCCAGAGGTGCTGAGTGAGGAGAGACAGCACAGCCAGGAATGGCCTCACATACATGTGATCAGCAAAACCAGGGCTAGACGGCTGAGGTTTCTGCCAGAAAACCACACACATCCACGAATTCAGCTAAAAGAGAATAGATTAATATTAGGGCATTTTTATTTTAGAGGTGATAAACCTTGATCTGCTACAGTCTTTCAAGCAATCCTGTATATTTTTCTTCATTCTTTTCCTCCCATGTATTCCTACTTTATGAAATGCACAATGCAATAATACAGGGTATACATTTTTACAAAGTATAAATCCTCCTCTTTTCTCTCCTAAACTGCCAATTCTAGTTGCTGAATAAAATTATGATAAGTTGTGTCATCGTCTGTATATTAGCACTGGCTGATCAAAAGCAAACTATGTAAGACAAGTGTCAGTGTAAGCATGTACATTTTAAGAAAGTTTAGACTTTGAACTGAAGGAATAAAAATTAGATCTGCGAACTCATCTTGATATTTGGCCATACTTTGAATGAAGACAATGTGGGGAAAATCTACAGTTTAAATAGTTGCTTTGTTGTGCTTGATATTGAAATTCTGTGGACTTTCATAAAAGAAATATCAAAGCCAGAGAAGCAGCAAACAGAAGAAGCAAGCACCAAACTGCAAAATGGCTTGTAGAGAATACACTGCAGGAACCGTCTGCAACTTTCACTGATGGAGGAAAAAGGAAACACAGTGGAAAACATAACTAAACAGTCTCATTTATTGTTTTCAGACAGATTTATTTTCATCTAGACTCTTTGGGACCATCCTAAAATTTCTTCTCAAAGCCTACAAGCTCTAGAGTTGCTGCAGGAAGGAAAGCACATTTGACTCACAAAGAAACAAAAGAATCCCTTTGAGTATCTCTGTAATACGCGACTCTCAACTGCAAGCTGGGTAGGCTACATGCCAAGTCTGTGTCTTGAAATGGCTCATTTATTGGCAAAGTTTTGTCATGAATTTACCTAGATCTCTTTTAACAAAACAGACCAAAATAACACCTTTGGCTGCAACTGTGCTCCACATGTGGAGCCTAGTAAAGTGGCACTGTTGTTCTTATTTTGAAATCACAGCTATGGTCATTCCTGGACCCAAAACTATAATCTTTGTGGACTATCCTAAAGAGGCAAGTTGGAGATTTTAAATTTCATTTTTTGAACAAGACTGTAAGAAAACTATTTGAATGTATTCAAGTATCCAAGAGCGAACTGAACTTCAGAGGCTCTGATTTCTGTACATTCAAAGATCTAAGCATAAGATAGTGATGCAAATCCCTATTCAAATGTGCATTTATAGCTCTCTGCTAAACACAATAAAGAACTCCCAGTAGACAGCATTTTTATTTATGTGTGGGTGTACACCAGCTCTGCATTTCGCTCTCTAAGCAGCACTTAGCAATATTTATCCAGTCATTTGAGTCTTTTATAACACATATAGTTTTACTTCTAGATACAATATCAACTTTGGAATATCAATACCATAATATCCTTTTAAAAAAACATAAAGTTTGCACTGTCAGATTCAAACAAAGTCCTGCAGCATTGTTTCAGATTTTCTCAGAATACTGATACGTATACAATACTTCCTGCGAGGTTTTCAGCTCTATCACAGGAAATGACTGTAAACTCACTGTGTCTATAGGTGCAGCATCTGCAGCCTGTCTCAGCCAGCTCCTGTGAAGTGCAGTGGTGCCTCTTCCCAGGGCACAATAGTGCACTTGTCACCAGGGGCTGGCAGTGGGGCAATCCCTGTATTTCAGCCATGTGGCATTAGGATGTGATTGACCTTGAGCCTAGTCCTGATAACATCTAATAATAAAACCTTGTATTTTCCCCTGACACAACCCAAGCAATACAGGCAGCCAAGGTTGCAGCTATAACCTTCAAATGAAAAAGTGCAATGCACACTAAGACATCCTGAGAGCAGGAAGTATTTAAGGGCATTTTTTCCTGTCCTTCTTTTGCACTGAAGTGCATATCTATGTTCTTGCTTTAGCTCAGATGGGGAGAGATGACTCAAATTGAACCTAGCTGTAGTCCCTGCTGCCCTCAGGTTTGCTTCATATAGCAGTGTCCAAGCACACAAAGTGGATAAAACAACTGGGAGATATCCTCCAGCAGCACATCCACAATACTCCTGACAGCAACAGATTCACCACACTGGATAAGTTCATACGAGTCCAAATAAAATAATGAAAAATGCTTAATAAGGATGTCAGGTCTTCAGCAGCAACTGTAGTGCTCTGCAGACTTCCTCATCCTGATCTGCACTACTGCCTGATCCACAAGCCTGACCAGCATGGTTTCAAACCACAGGGGCATTTTACTACTGAATGTTTGCTAGGCAGAATATGTATTTCTTATCACATAAACCCACCAAGACTAATCCCATTGTGTGATGGACATTTGTTGCATCTTCTCTTCAGCAATGTATGAGTTTCTTGGACAAAGTCCATCATTTAGATGTTGGCTAGTGCACATGCTTATTTTCAAAGGAGCTTTTAATCCACTTATGTTTAAAAGATTTATTGGTTTAATTATTGGTTTATTTTATGGTTTATTCTTACCCTTTGATGTTACTGGTTATTACAAAGCTCCTTTAAGGGGCTGTTAATTACTCATGCCATTCAGAGATCTATCAAATTGTGATTTAAGGCAGCACATGCATTGCTTGATGAAGGGGAAATCATAAATTCTTTTTCACTCATTGAAGAAAACAGAACACTTTTCAGAATGTTTCATAATGGTGACATGAAAAATATGTCTGCATTGGCACTGTCTGAAGGAACATAAAGCTGAAGAAAGAAGAGAGGTGAATTTTCAGAGTGCCACTATCTCATGGTTACAGAAAAATATTTAGATAAAAACACCACAGGATACTTAACAGGGGAGCCCCACAGAGACTGAGGTCTGGTGTGCTGAAAGAGCAGCACTCAAAGAACTTTCAAATGAACTTCATATTCTCACTGTAAGAAGGTAGAGAACGGTGTCTAACCTCCACCATCAGCAGGAGAATTAGTGTTGCACATGGTGTGGAGTTACATCTCTTTCCTAGGAAAGACTGCAGGTAACAAGGCTTGTTCCTCACACCTTGCACACCAGAAAAATGCATTTTCTGTGCCAAGGAGAAGAACTAAAAAGCTAACTGTGAATCCATTTCCATTACTTTGTAATGCTGAATGGTGCTTGCTAAAATACTACTTTTCTGTTGGGAGAAAATCAATAGTCTACAATGATTTTCAAACCCCTGTAGGATCTGCTATGTGTTGATTTTTATTTCCTTCTAAACAGATGAAAAGTAGACAGCAGATATGAGCTTGTCTAGATTAAAAATATTTGTTCAAAATCTGCCCATGAGTTTAGCAAAAAGGCATTAGACCTCAGTGGAAGACCTGATAAAGAAGATTTTTTTTATATGATAATGAAATGCAGATTGACACCGAAAAGTAGAGAGCCAAGTGAGAGGTTCCCAAATGAAAGAGGTCAAATTTTAGGAAGCTGAGTAAATGTGAAAGACTGGAAACAGTAGGAGTTGCTCTCTAAAGCAGACTCTCAATATTAAGAAACCAAAATGCAAACTTAAATTTAGTCCAGATGTTAACGATAAAAAGCATTAAAATGATCAGTCCATCAAATTCCACTTCCAAATCTACTCCAAAGTATATGTGCCTCCACAAATCCACTGCAAATACAGCCTTTAGCTTTTGGCAGTTAAACACCCCATGGAGGCCAATTCTAGAAAAAATCCCTCATATCCCTCAACAAAGTCCAAAGGAAAGATTGTGCACCTGAATACTAGCAGATTATCTGAGTTAGTGTGGGCAAAGCTGCTAACAATTTAGAAGACAATTATTTGGGTAAATCTTATTCTTGCAACTGCGTGCAACCACTGACTTCTCACAGTTAGATGGCAACGCAAGAGGAAAAAGTACTTAAATAATTTGCACTGTATTTCTCAAAAAGCTTCTTTCCCACTAGGCAGTGTTAGGTCTGGTGCTGTATCTGATCCACTGCTCCACCCTTACTGTTTGGTTTTCTGTCACTGTGTTGACAGGAGGTAGCAGTATTCAGCACCCCTTGCTATGGCCTACTGGGATGAAACTCTGCTTGCATTTCAGCTGGCATGCAGAGAGTAAGCGCCAGAGCTAGCAGCTTGCTGGACATCAATTCCTAAATGTCAGCCAATACATACAAATGTAATTCAGGAACAGCCAAGATATTGTTTCTTGTATCCAAACACTGTTTAGGGCCATTAGATATGCCTGCTATTCACTTTGATGGAAACCAAATTGTTCACACTGTCTTGTAGAGGCTGAAGGTCATGCTTCACTGCTTGAAAAGCATACAATATATATTTGAAAAGTTCCACAGTATTATTTCTTTTTGGGCTACAAAACATGTAGATTTTCACATGATCCTTTTTTTGCATGCCAGGAAAGCCCTACCTCTCTTGTGGCCTAAAGCCATGTCTCTGTCTTTCGCTGTCAGTGCTGTGACTGTGACATATGGTGGCTATTTGAAATGTCCCCAGCAAACACCTCTTCATGCTGTCATCCTTGCTTTTGATGTGAATTGTTAAAAGGTAGTTCACTTTAGGTCATTCTGACCTTGGAAGTCAGGGGCTTTGTACAAATGTAGTCACTCTTCCTTCTGGATACAAACCTACTGGTTTGATTGTCCTGCCTTGATCTTATTTCTCACTTTACATTGGTGTTTTGTTTCTCCAGATCAGTGTGTTCACTTTGGCTGAACCACTTGGAAAGAAAAAAATTGAACATATTTTTATCAATCCATGTTTATAAAGAATGAACATTAAAACTGAGCGTAGCTTGGGTGGATTACCTGGGCAGGAAAGGTTGTTAGGAAGCTCTGTTTGGCAGGGATTGCACATTTCAGGAAATGTCTGAAGCTCTAGAGGTCAGGTGTGTGGGTTTTTCTCTCCCTTAACCCATCCCTTCTCCATCAACCCATGGAGAATAAGCTCCTACAGGTATACCACAAAGCAGTGTCCTCACCCAAAAATGTGCCATCATTCCTCATGCCCTGAGCTATTAGTACTTCTATTACTGCTATTCCAGTGCCTCCTGGAGCTGTCTCTACACAAAGCTGAGCCTCCATCTCCTGGAGGTGAAGTTGTATTAAAGGAGGGTTGCAGTCAGAAATCTCTCTGTTTCTGGATATAGACCCAAATGTGACATGTTTAACCTAGATCACTGATAAAGCCTTAAAAAGATGGCATCTGCCAAACAGAAGATTGCAAATTTCTGGCTGATCTAAGTATCTATCAGAAAATGCATATTCTAAAACAGATTATTCTAAGCTTGCTTTTTAAAAAAAAAAGTATTTAAATATTAATAAATTTCTATAATGGTTTTCTCAAATGTGAATGCATATATTCTTCGATGGGCAATAAAAATGTTATTTCATTGCAGTCCCCTGATTTTTGAAGTCACTTCAATGAGAACAAATTAATTTTGGTCATGTGAGGTTTTAAAGTAGAGAATAACTTAAATATGATAGTATTTTTGTCTTGCTGTAAGTATTGCATATATTGTGCCCTATATTTGTGCCTGTAAGTAAATACCTGGGTTTGTGTATCTGTAAGAAATACTTCATCCTCCAAAACAGGTAAAGGTTTTAAATACAGAAATAAAGCCAAAAGTACCTCATCAGATTAAAACACTTTCAGAACCTTTCCCTAATTGAATGCCAATTAGGAGGAATTTGCCTGTAATAATGCCCTAGCTGAATCAACAAACGTCATTAACTACAAACAATTTCCAAATCTGTTCCATTTTCCCAGACCCAGTACATTCTTTCAACTGAACTGAAGAGAGTTGTTTTCCCTGATCACAATGGATTAACATAACCATAGGTTTGGACTACATCATTTAACAAACAGTTTATTAAAGATGTATCTCTTGTTCTGCCATGGCAATGAAAGCTATTACCAACTGCCTGTGTTAATTTTGCAACAGATCACAGCAGAGATCTGTACAACCCATTAATGTAACAGGGGTTTTCCAGTACTACTCTTTCCATTCTTCAAACTGTAAAAACATATCAGTTCTTATTAAATAAACCACAAAAGAATTTTGATAGCTGCAAGCTACAACTAGTCTCATTTGTTTATTTAGAATGATGCAGGAACCAGTGCTAAAGATTAGTCACAGTAATGTTGATGATAACATGCAAAGAAAAGGCATGTATTTGGTCTACAACCACAGATGGCTAAATGCATTTGTGAAAGCTGCCAAGCACAATGAAACAAAGATGTGGCAGTTGTAACAAGCAAAATGCAAAAATGTCAGGAGTTTTTATCAGAAAAATCAGCATGTGTGAAGTCAAATTCACATGACAAGGTGAGGGCACATGAACAGCTACAAAGCACAGGCAGTTGTGCTTTCCAGCCCTGCAGAAACATGGGCACATGAAGCAAACAAATCCCATCAGCTGTGCTTGTTGTCTTCTGCTTAAATTAGCCACCCACTGAACACTGCTGCAAAGATCCTATTTATGGGCTCAGTGCCTGCTTTCAGACTCCACCTTGCACAGGTCATGTTATGTTGTCTAACAGAAGACCAAAAAAAACGTACAAAAAGCAGCTTTCTGTGCCAGGGTTACCTGAGATGCTGACCCCCCATGCATTGGAAAGCAGCAGGTGTTAGTTCACATAGCCTCAGATTTACCCTTAACTCCATGTGCATTGGGGAGTTTTCCCTTCACAGGTGGTTAACAGTGTTTTTGAAAAGAATGACTCCTTTCTCCTCTTCTATTATACCCACAGAAAATTGCTTAAAACATAATTGGTGTATATTTAATGCTGTAATGTGATAGTACAGTGGCTGAAAAATTAGTCACAGTCAACTGCCTGAACTCTGCAAAACAACACAGTGGACAAACATAGCTTTTGGGGCTCCAGAGGAGAAGAGTGGAGAGGAGCAGGATGATAGCCAGTAGATACATCAGAGCTAGCTGCAAACAAGAATGAAAATATCAGATCTTGATGCTTATGGTTCCTTCAGAAGTAATCAGAAAAATGAATTATTCAGGGTAGCCCTGGGAAAACCACTGTCAGGATAAAGGGAGTCATGCACTGGGATGCTGTCTGATGACAATGTCCAATACCAGATATATAAAGACCAAGTATGGTATAATTTCCTCAATTAGATTTTAGCCAAAGGGGTGGATTGGACTGGTAATTTTAGCTTATGATGAACAGAATACTAACAACAACAAAAATCATGGCTGTAAAGCACCAGGAAGTCCAAGCCATACCAAGGAAAAGAAACAGCCAATCTGCAATTATTATGCTGAAGTTTAGTGTGAGACACTGACCCTTGGTCAGCACAGCAGTTTGGTACAGGCATATAGGGCAACCAAAAACTAGATGGGTTTGATAAATAGAATAGGAGGAAAAGCAACACTGCTGAGAAACTCTTTCTGGGAACAGAGAACTAGCAGCATTAAATAGCTTTTGAAACATTTCTAATAGGACCAGAGTAAAGTCTTCATTTTTCATCAATGGCTCCAAAACAGCTGCAGTAGCTTACAATGCTTGTGCTTATCTTAAAGAGCAATATCAACATATCAAACTGAATTCTTACACCATGCTCCCAGATCTGTCACTAACCATTGTGAAAAATGTCAGTAAAAGTCTTTGTGGGGAGTTTATTAGCTTCAAGGCACTCTGGAAATGTGAAATCCAGTACAAATACTGAATATGAGTAAGTCAAAATCCTGGAAAGGAACCACAGAGGGGCAAGAATAAAATTTGTAATGAAAAGAAAGCCCTACAAATGCTAAGAAAAAAGAAATGTGAATGATGTCACAGCTAAGTGACTTCAAGAGATACGATAAGATGGGATAGCTAAGAGCTCTTCTGTCTTGTGAGACGAGAAGCTGGGGAAGGGACACTGAATGAGTTTTCTTCTGGCCAATAAAGGCCCCTAAAGCCCTTTTAGAACAGCCACAGTAGTGCCTTTCCTGAGAAGCCTTGCGCACCAAGGGCCCACTGCTCTTGGGCAAGAAAGGGGCAGCATGAAGCAGAATTTTTCTTTTACTTTCACAAACAAAATCAACTTTTCACAGGCCAAAAAATCTGAGATCAGGGCTAATGTAAGTAACCCAAGTTCAACACAAGTCAAAGGGAGATGCTGGCTGCTGGAGACGTCCTGGGAAAGGATCAAGGATGTGTTCCCTCCCTGGCTTAATGACTTCGAGCTGATTGAGCTGCTGTGCACATGCCTCTCAACAAAGCACCAAGGGCATGTCTTAAAAGTGTCTGACAGAACTACTGAAACCCATGGAGACCTCAGCAGAAGACCATCCTGCCAGTGTGACAGAGCAGCCGTCCTGAGGGCTGCACAGACAGATGATTTTACAGTGGAAATCATCAAACAGGAAGCCTGCAAGACTTTGCCAGGCATGAAATTGTGCCAGGGGACTCCAGCATGCACAGAGGCTTCTGTTCTGCATATTGAAGACAGAAGCAAGATAAAAACCTTCAAGAAGCATGAGACAAGACTTCTTTCACCTTCAAAGAGGAATGGGTTTCTTTTAACTCCTGGTGCTAGGCATTGAAACAACAGGTAAAACTGCAACCACAGGAACTTCTGAGAAATGATGCCTGCAGGCAACTCCCTCAGAACTGTCATCCTCCCCTACCCCCAGAGCCTGCAGAAAAGAGGAGTCTTTCAGCATGAGATAAGAGTCAGCAAATTAAAGCTCTCATGGACCAAAGGAAAATAAAGCAAACTCTACCATGGGACTCACATTAAGCCTTTTTAATCTCTTGTTATCAGAAGAACTATCTTGAAAATCTATAGTGATCATAATTGTTCTGCTACCAGGTAGAAAGGAAAGCTTTTGTAGTGAAATCATAGCCCAAGCCACTCAGTGATTAGCAGCTCAAAAGTGGCACTTTCAACTCCATCCAGATACTCAGTAGCACCACTGCAGTGTGCCCGGTAAGTGTCCCAGCCCATCTTGAAGAACTCTAATTTCAGATTATTCCCTCCAAAAGGCACACTAAAGTCTAGGAACAAACCTACTGTGTGGCTGTGGGGATGGAAATCCTCATTTTTACAATTATTGCCTGTCTACTGCAATACAAGAACTACCAAACCCCTGATAGTGGCCTGTGGCCACTCTCTCCATGCAGGTCAGGGTGGATCTTTCCCTGCACTGGCCAAACCTCAGGATGATGAAGGCATATAGAGGAATCACCAGATGCACACCTAACAAAATAAACCAAAGAAATAATTCTAAGACCTCTTTTAAAAAAATTTACGAAAGACTTTGCTATGAAGTGGCCTTTAGGAATATGAAACAAAATGATTGAAATACAAAATCAAATAAGCAATATTGATTCAGATATCAGTTTACTTCTTATAATTTAATTTTAATTTCTTAAATTAGATGCAGCCTCTCTGTTATGACAGCTCCAATAAAGAATTAATTGTTATCAGGCATTTATTATTGTTACTCATGAACCTTGAGTACTGGGACACAGAGGCTCACTTTTGGTTGCCTATTTCAGATGGCACTGCACCAGCTCTCTCAGGTAGCTCAGTTTACTATACTATACTCACAGTGTCCCAATGGGTTTTAATTGTAATAATTTAATTTACCCAACTCAAGCCAGAAACAGGTGTCAAATAATTTTTCTAAGCAAAGTAAAGAAAAAAAAAAAGTTAATTTTGCTATAATTCTGCTTTTCTCTATGCTGCTAAAAGGATATGGATTATCTTTATTTTCACATCTGAAATTTCTAATAAATCCATATTATGGATCTATCTGTAATAAAAAATACTAGTGAACTGTTTCCCTTGTTCCCAAAGACTCCATCATAAAATTAGTACTGCAATTGTCGCCAATTTTAGGACCATGCAGGCGCGAGAGAGGAGGTAAAGATAAGAGTGTGTTTTCAGATTACATCAGAGAAAACAAGAGTAATCACCATATAAATGAGTGTATTTTTCTCAGTTGTCAGAGTTACAAGTCCCCATGTGTTAACAAATGGAAAATAACACATTCATTGCAGTCAATCTAAAATAATCCCAGTGTGAAGGATGCCAGCAGCAGCCCTGCCAAGACATGCAGCCTCTCTGCTTGTGACCACACAGACCCCATTGGTCACAAGCAGAGAGGAGCCCACAATTGCATTTAAATGATGATAAGGCTGCCAGCACTGCTGTACCTGGGAATCACAGTTTACCCTGCAAAACAGCAGAATATCACACCTGCACGCCGATGGGTGTTCGCTTGAGTGTTTGAAAGCTTAGGGAGCTAAATCATTTAGCTCCTGGAAAAATGGTGCATGTCTGAAATCTTGACATATGGAATAGCTTTCTCACTGTCTGTCTCTCTCAAATTCAGAGTAATTTGAAAATTATCCATTTTCTCTTGATCTTTAATATACTCATTTGTCCCATGATCTCATCACACTTGTATTTGTTGATTGAGGAAGCTCAGTGGTATGAATTAAATAGTAATTGCTCACAGAAGAGAAATTGCTAGAGAAAGTTTTCAGCTCGTTGAAATGCACAGATCTGTATCCCAGGAGAGTCTTACTAGAAACATCTTCGTTATGTTCATGGCTTAACAGTGTCTTACACTTTCCCAATTAATAAGATTTCATAACCCCTGAGGTTTATGTGCAAGCAGAAATTGTCAGTGAGTTTTGAATCCTGGATACTCAAGAAAAGTAACTACTTTGGCTAATAAATCCCTCAAGTAACAATTAGTGTTATCAATGTAATATACATAGTTTATGATTCCAGTAAAATTGCCAAATGTCTTCTTTTATATAATCAGACAGCCACAGTCATAAGATTTAATTCCTAAGAACACAGAAATTTCCTCTGTCTACTGAACATGCAATTAAGAGGGTTTTTTGCCAATTAAAGCTGTGTCCCTCACAGGAGTGACCAGTGCTCTTTGCCACTGCACCAACAGTGCAACAAGGCTGTCACCAAGTCAGAACCCCAAGGCTTCATCCCAAGCCACTGACATGAGGAACAAACTGTTCCAGATGCAGACCCTGGAGATTTTAGGATATACATACATATATATATATATTTTTTTTTTTTTTAAGGAAGGGAAAAGAAAGGAAGAGTAGACATTTTACATCCATTAAACTATTTCCCAGCACGTTGAAAATGTGGAATTTGGAGTTGTCACAGAATGCATGCTCTGGCACTGATGAATATTTTACCTAGTGCAAGGTAGAGAGGTAAAGAGATTTGTACACTTGTCTGCAAATCCAGATTTTCACATTTTTTCAGTATAGTAACTCAAATACCTCCAGCAGAATCAGTAGGATAGTATTAAGAGTGGAATCACAGAATAGTCTGGGTTAGAATAAACCTTTAAAGTTCTTCTCCAACCCCCCTGCCATACACTGGAGTATCTTTCACCAGGATCAGGTTGCTCAAAGCCTGTCTGACCCAGGGCTTTGAACAATCTGATCTGAGGAAGGAATTAGTAACAGAAATATGTACCTCCCATAACTTTTTGCAGTGGACTCCGCAGTCTGTGGTTTATCCTTGAATTTATTAGAATTTTTTATAGCTTCTGTGAGCCCTTTAGAAAATACTCCATAAAGAACAGAGATAGTTTTAGTTTATATTAAAGGTATACTGTCAAGGAAAAACAGAATTAGTTTTTTCCTCCTGTATTTGCAGCCTTTCCTCCTTGTGTCTCACTCAGTTTGGATAGTGAGCCTAGACTATTTACTTTTATATTTCAACTTTGCTTTCAGAGTTGTTTTGTTTTGTTTGGTGGGTATTTTTGGTGGCTTTTTTGTGTGTTAGTGTGTCCTTTCACACTCTGGGAGACTGTTTCAACCTCAGACCAGAAACAAGTACAGCAACCCCTTCAGCAGTGAAATCATTTCTATTCAGGTTAGGTCTTTTAGTTTGTTTAAACCCTATTTTTTGTCTTGAAAAAATCTTATCCATCTGTGCCTTAAATTGATTCACAATCCTCTGAAAATTGCCATTCCTGACAAAGCAGCTGATGAGCCACTTTGCTACCCTTCAGGTTTATGTGGTTTACACCAATATCACAGTTTTATGTGCCTCTTAATTATCTTCAGCTTTATAAAAACCCCTAGTGACACAGTTTAAGACATAGCAGATGCACCTGAAAGGGGGGAAAAAAAATCAAGAGAAGCTTGAATTCTGAATACCAGTTTTACAGACTCAGCAGCAGCTTTTTCTTTATCAGCTAAGGATCACAGGGCCACTTTTGTCCTTAGCTACCTTTTAGAAATAATAAAAATAGGCAAAATAAAATTAAATCAAATAACTAGCAAACATTTTTTCTCCTATTTATGTTAATTTATATTTATACATACATTGACCAGACTATACAGTGCAAAACAGATTTTGAAGATATAAATGAAATTTCTGAATATTCAGACCTTTCAGTCTATTTTGCCTTGTGTTTTGAAGCATCTCACTTCCAGATAAGAAAATAAACCTGGATCTCTTGGGCAGGAAAAACACAAAGTACAATTTGCTCTTGAACTAACAGCATACATTGCTCCAGGTTTATTGATATCTATCTTCTATGTCTCAAGAGCCAATAAATATTCATGGGACAGTATTGTATTAATTAGCTTAACTTGTAATTGAAAATATATTTTTGAGATTTATACTGTGATCCTGGGGACTTCAACTGACCTCTCAGTGTACAAAGAAAAGTACAACAGACTTCATGAGGCAGCCAAATCTGTCACTGATACTCTGCTGTATCCTGACTGCCATTAAAAGCAGATTGTTTAGGAGCAAAGGATCACAACATCTGCTCTACCCACTGGTACTTTTTGCCAGTATTAATTTTCAAAAACTTTTCTTCCCCAGTAATTCATGAAAATATGAGTTAGAGGCAAATTTTAAAACATGCAGATTTTTTACATTAGCAAGTGTTAAAACGAGAATAGAGAGAAACTTCTCTATGCCCCCAGTCCATTTCTAGCCTTCAGCTCCATGCTGAGGATGCCACCCCCACAACAAGCCAGAGAAAGATCTGTTCTATTACCTTGTCCTTGCTTCACTTCTGTGTCATCAGTTATCACTTTGGCCATCACTATTCAGTCTGACTGTTGAGTTACTGGGGAGTGGCTGGGGAGCTGCAGGTTGGACACAAACTGGAAGGGTCCTGGTGAACCTTTGTGAAGTGCAACAGATGCAGGGGGTAGTTTTGTTTATTTAAGCTGGAAAAAAAATCTGTTTATAGAACATCTGTTACTGAACTGAAATGGTAAATGCCCCCACACAGGACTGTGAAGTACTTCTGGAGTGACCTCCACAGCAGAAAACATCAGCACACTCAGCACTGATAGCAACATTTGCATTCCTGGTTAGAACAGCAGGAAGGAGTGCAAAAACATTCAGCCTCAAAGGGTTTTCCCTCTTCTCTTCCAACCCACATTCAGGCCAAGGATCCCTCCTGTGTGTGCAGGACCTACCAAAGTACTTTGATAAAAGCAAATGGTGAAGGTGCTCCACTTCCCCACTGTTCTGCTGAACTCCAAGTGTTGAGGCCATGGCTGTTTGCTGCCATGTCTCCCACCTGGACCCATGTGCCAAAGAGACACCAACACCACCTGGTTGCCAGCTGCCCATGGCTGGGAAGCTGTGGGAAAGGGAAAGGTCTGGTGGCAGCCAGGGGGGCACAGCAGCTGACCCAGCTACAGTGGTGCAGAGGGCAGGGCAGCTCTGGGACATGTCAGAGCTCCAGCTCACCAGACAGGACTGGGACACAAACAGGGACAAAATCTAGATGGATCACTTTGGGTCCCACACTGCTTTCACTCATTTTGATCAAGGGACAGTGGAATTGGCATTTAGCAGTAATTTGTGGAGCCAGCTCGTGAGACACAACAATATTTTCCAGTACTCAGAACATAACTGTAGTAGCAGCTCTGGCTGAGAAATCAAGTTATTACTATGACGTGCTGAGTGCTCAAATAACTGTTATTTTGACAGAGTGGCCCAGATTCTCATCTCATTTCTTGAGAGAAATGCTGTATTATTTCATAAAAGAACTCCTGCAATACCCATTTATGTCAAAATAAGAACATAATGTAGACTTGCAGTCAAGGATAATCAAAACTCCTCTCAAAAAAAATTCTGTGTTATGCTTGCATCTTGAGAAACCTGCCAGGGTTGGGGTCAAAATTTCAAAGTTTGCAGTTTGTGAAGGAATATTTATTTCTTTATTCTTGATGTATTAACAGAACTATAATTTGGTTTTTAATGTTTTCAAAGGTGGACATAAATTTATTTTATTTCCGCCTTTACAATGTAAAGGAATGGGTGCAATGCTATCAAACTATAAGCATATGCAGTGAAGGCAATACTAGCCCTTTGCTTTTCCTGGTGACTTTCAATTGATGGAGGAACTAGGTCAGAAAAAATGTATCTCTCTCCTCTTAATCCAAGAGAAAAAAATGTGATAACTAACATTGCTCCAAATTCTTACAGCCATTTAAATCTTTAACTCTTCCGAATTTTGATAAGAATTATACACACACAGCAGTGGGAAGTAGAGCCCTGTATTAGATTTTCATTAGCTGTAATTCCTGCCTAAAACCTAGAATCTCATACTAAAGATAAAAACATTGTAGAAAAACATTTGGTAGGACTGAGCTATCAAAGTAAAAAACTGGGCTACAAGTCCTCCAAGAACATACTACTAGAAAGTGATGCCTTTGTTATTTCCTGCTGGGCCAGAAATATTACAAAGAGCAAGCTGAATGAGCAGAAGTGCTACAAAACCACAAGAACTTCTTGGTCTTTGAGCATTGCACTCAGGTGCATAGCAGAAGCAAAAGGTGCAGCCTGGGCCTGGGGGGAAGACCAGCCAGAATGGAAAATGGCAGCTGGGATTCCAGAGTGTATTTTGCAACAAACTGAGGCTTCTTTGTGTATCTAGAACAGCATTATCCATCTATTATTTACCTAAAAATTGAGCAGCTTCTGATTGCCATGTTCTATGTGGGAACTCAACAGTGGCTCTGTATGAATTTTCTAAGATGATACACAATGTATTATATAGCTCAGTTCTCATGAAACATTTGTAAGCTGCTGACAGATAATACATCTTGAGAAAATATCCAGGATCCAGGCTCCATCAAAAGAAAACAATTTCATTTCTACTCTGTGACCTCTGTAGTTAGAAAGTACCAAGTTTAGAAGTTACCAGTCCATTGCTAATGTTTACTGCACTAAAATCCAGATGTGCTACTACTAGTGGGCAGCAGAAGGATTCCCAAGGTCCATAAGATCCATACTTTAAGCCATATATTTCTTGAGGGCAAAAGATAAAAAGATGACTGCAAATGTTATGTCAGAAAAGTAGCAGAGCTATAAGAAAAAAAAAAAAAGTCTTTTTTTAAAAGAATCTTTCTCTAAAACAAGTAGAGCTCATGTACCAAGTATTTTTTACAATCATAATGGGTGCCATATAGTTAACTAATATCTCAAGTTCACTGGTGTTTTAACACTATCATTTGTGCTTTGCACTATACTCTAGCAGATGAGTTGATTCACCCCAGTTTCAATTTTTCCTGTTTCAGACTGTATAAATTTTTAATCAATCAATAAACCTTGCATACATGCCTACAGTCTTGACGATGAGTTCTAGCACATCTGATCTTGTTCTGATAGAAGACTGCATCAAAGCAGAGAATAAATATGAACTTGTGTCCAGCTATTGATCTTTTCTTTACAAAAGCTGTACCTCTGGCTCATACTCTGCCTGGCTGTCACTTAGCCTGGTACTGGCTGGGTGACTTGTCCTAATTCTCCACTTCAGAGCTGGGATCAGCAAACAGGGGGATGTCCTGAGCACCCCTGGAGCTTTGTGACCTCCAAGGAGCTGTTCCTCTCCCACCAACTGCAGGATTTCTGCCCCTGCGTCCCAAAGTAATTGTAAGACCTCTGTATCCACAGTGCTGCCTTACTGCCTCATACTACAAACTTGCAAGGCAGTCTGGCTTCTCTGAGAAATCCAGATTTTTTTGAAAACTAGTAAGGGACCAGATTAGTGACAGCACAACCTCCTAAGCGAGCAGCAGAAACTCAGTATGGCCCAGAGCTAGGATGGCCCTGTCTGAGAATCTCATCCTGAATACTTGATATGTACAGAGCACATGACCCCATGGCCAGAGACATTAATCCCCATCTGTCAGGGTGGAGCAGTGCCTGCTCCCAAGCTGCCTGGCCCCATGCCACAGAGCACAGGTGCCCAGCAGTAACACGTTAGTGGCCAGCCTGCAAAGCACAGCAAGCAGCACTGCTTCTGCAGGAGGTTCTGCTCACGTGCCAGCGCTGAGAAAACAGCCACAGAGAAGCTGAAGAGTGGTACTGGGGGTGGTATAAACTATCCACTTGGTGTCTAACTGTCGGCAAAAGTTGGACAATGATTGTGGGTTCTCAGATGTAAAAAGGGATAACACATACTGGGTTTTGCTAAGAAACTCCAGCCTCAACTTAAGCACATGCACCAGCAGCCTGTGAAATGTGTTTGGGACAGAAGTGCCATCTGGCTACAGACAGTCCTTGAGCTTGCCCTTGAGTATCTGGGCTGTCAGCAGTGGCTGCCCATGCACCCCTTCCCTTCCCTACAGATCATCACTCCAAAGCAGCCTCATCAGCCAGGTCAGTGGGAAAACTGCATCCCTGACTGCGGCTTCTGGAGAGTTCCAGCACTGGAGTTGGCAACACTATCACTGTATCAGTTTCTTGGAGCTGGTTCTCCCTATAGCTTGAAGATAGCCAAACTGGGAGCAATTTTATAACAATTTTACCTTGCTAGTTATTAATTTCTTTACTTTTCAGAAAATATTAACTGTGCAGTTATTCCCTACCTGTAGAAATATCTATATTTCCGTAATTGTAGACCAGATTACAGCACCCTCAATTTTGCCTGGTATAGAGCACTAAATAGCAGTATTGTTTTTTAGTGAAATCCATTTTGCTACAAATAAAGTAGGTCTCTTAACAAAAAACAAAACAAAAAAACCCAAAAAAATTCTGCGAGTAATTGACCATCTTTGTTAAATTTTGGAGCACAGAGTTTAATGTTCCTTTCAATGCATGCACATTATTCCTTTTGGGCTGTGTTCTTATAGTCAATCCATCATGGGAGCATATCCAGGGTCTACAATTTCAAGGGAGTGACTCTATGATTACCTACATGAACTTGCAAGAGTTTAGTCTTTCCCAGTGACTTTATTCCCCCCTTGATTCTCATTTATTGGAGTTCATGAATATAACATATAAGCAAGGTGTTCATCTTTGCCTTGTTTTAAGTTTTTCACAACTGTGCTCATTGCACACCCCCTTGGCAGTTTGTTTTGTGAACACACATTTCTGCTCAGCACCAGAATTTTCCTATGCCTTAGTATCCTGTATACCAAGGTAGCACAGTCTTGTTCCTGAAATCTCAGAATTGGCTGTTGCTGAAACACGTGCCATATTTTAAGGTCAGGGTGCTAAATATCTCTTTTAGGATGTTGACAAAATAGGAGTATTAACAGGGACAAATCTTGCTTTAAAGTCCTGCCTGTTTTCACAGGTGCTTTCCTGCAAAAGCAACTTGAGGTTTTTTCCCTTCCATGAAATTTCCTGATTTTTGTTTTAACACCTCTCCAAAGCCTTGTGGGTCACAGGACCATGCTATTGAGCTTTCCCACGGTAATTCCAGGAATAGCTCCAAGATATGAATCATTATGTCCTGCCTTGATCATCAGATGCTTATGCAGCCTGTGTAATGCCCCATCTGGATAACTCTAATTCATACATTTGGGGGCCTTCCTGCTATTTCCCTGAAGCTGCCTGTAGCTTGTGCACAGCTCTGCTGCCAATACAGTAATCAGAGCCAAAATCTCAGTGTGAACTGAAATAGGTTCATTGCCTTGTAATGAAGTAGAGGATTCAGTTCTGTCTCATGCAGTGTTGCCCTACCACACACATGAATGTTGGTTTGTTCACATTCCCTGTGGCTTTTCCATCACCCGAGGTGAGGACATGCAGCCTTCCTTCCCAGTCAGAGCTACAAAAGAGATATTATTGCCCCTTGTTGTTATTTCCCAAATTTACTGTCTAGCCTTGTTAATGCTGTGTGAATGCCTCTGCCTTGCTGTTCCACAACACCAGTCTGATTCCAGCTTGTGCTTCACGGAGCACTGATTTATTCAGGCACAGAGGGCTACAAGGAAGCAGGAACACGTTCTTCTTCATACTACTGGACACCTGTTTGCCCTCGCCTGCCAAATAACATTTTGTTCACGACAGTTGTGGTTGCCACCAAGACAGATTGAATTACAGCAGGTGCCTGGGAAACCCAGGAACTTTTGGGGGATAGAAGTCTATGCAACTGTAAAGCACTTAGTGTGTTTGAAGCCAGCTGATACTTGGAAAGACTAGTGGGGACAAAGTGAGTCACAAGGAAAGGAGCCTAATGGAGCTTGTGAAAGAAACATTCCCATAGGGGCTGAGCCACCAGCTGCATCTGACTGGGTGGAAATAGGATATCAGATGCCTTCTTTGCTTGAGAGAAGACTGAAATTAAGTTTCCATGTCTGAGCACGGAGAATGAAGCAATGTTGTGGCAACAGGGACTCCATGGGTTGGTAAGAAGCTGCTGAGGAGGATCTGAGGCTGCCGCCCTGCTGTGCCCTGTGCTTGTCCACCAGCACCAGCTGGTGGTGCTCTTAGCAGCGTTTTGATGCACCAAAAATGTACAGAAAATATAATTTCCTCATCATCATACCCACTACCCTCAAAACCCAGCAGTTTCTCAGAAGCTGGGTTCTGTGGTTCAGATCACAGTCTGAAAATCGAGTATCACTAAACCAACATTGCAAAAGTTGGTTGTAGCCCCTACCCTAGATCTACATAAAAATCTGTGAGAGATGCCATCCAACATGAGAAGTGGAAGCAGCATTCCCTGGCAGCACTTAAATATCAGGCAAATGACATCCAGCAAGGTGCAGACTGCTTTCATGAAGGCTCCTTTTAGACAGAATCATTTACACAGCAGGGACTGTGCTGATGGTAAGGACCTGCTTGATAGACAAAATGCATTTACACAATAATCAAGATGCACTCAGTGACCAAAGGGAACTAACAGAGAACATTAAAAGAATATTGTGAAGGAACTAAAATACCTAAGAAGGATGAACCAATACAGTTACCATACATTGTGAGCAATCATTTAAAAAGTGGTAAATAACAGAAAGTATGAGCAATCTTATTGTTTTTTAAAAATGTTTTGGTATGTGAGCAAATATGTGTTGGTACTTATCAGGCACATAAAAAAATCCAACAAAAACCCTTCAGATGTAAACTGTAAAATTATAATTGTCTAAACCAGATACACAATTACTAATCCTATTTTTGCTAGGAAATATCAAAAATCTATTATTGCAATCTCTGTGAAAAAAAAAGGCAGAGAAAACCTTTTCCTTGAAAATTCAGTAGTTCCAAAAAAATCTTTCTTCTTATTAAAAGTTTTGTCTTAACTTTCTTTCTGCATTTTTGGTACTTTTAAAACAGGAAATGATCTTTCTATAAACCTCAATTCTCTATTTTATGAGGGTGCATGTCACGTGAGTATGATATTTCATTAATGTGCATCTCAGTGTTTTCCACCTTTGAAGAGCTGTGCACCTAGAATCCTGTTAAAACACCCAAATAATACCCTTTTACTCCTTTTAAATGATTCTATGTCATACTTCCCAGCTGATGGGCAACACTATTCTGTGCTTTCTCCTAATCTCCATCATTAGAGGCCAAGAAAATACAGTACTAAAAATAAACTTCCAAAACGATTCCACAATGATTCCGTAACAGGTGGATTCCAACCACCCCACCCCAAATATATTACTTTTGGCAATTTTGAAATCCAACAAGTAACATTTCTAAAATGTGCACGTGTTTAAACATGAACATCCGAATAATCTCCCGAGAGTGTGAAGGAAAGCAGTGTGAGTGAAGCTCCTGCTGTGCTCGGCAGCGGCAGGAAGCGCTGGGGGCTCTGCTGCCCCTCGGCCCTGCAGACACAGCGCTGCGGCTGCTGCAGAGGGAGGAAGTGCTCTGCATGCGCCTCGTATTTTTAGCAGAGCATCGAGGTTTGTGGTCTGAATCAGGAGTGCGGAATTGGTTTAGCCCTCATTGACTTTGGCTGCAAAGCACACAGCAGCACTGGAGAAGAATCAGCCTCTTGGTTTAGTTTCTCTTTGTAATGGGGCTGTACAGCCTGGGTAAATTGTGTGGGTCCTGTGGAATCTCAGGGTGGAAAAGCTACATCCATCTAGGACTCATGAGATCTAATAAAGCCAGAGATGTAACACACAAAGGAACCTTCATGGGACAGTTTACAACATGCAGTGGCTTTTTAATGTTGTATAGAACTAAATAGGCAATTATACCACAGAATAAGATGTCAAAATACATTTAAAAACACTGATAAAAAATAAATGTTGTTAAATTATACAGCCCTGAAGAATAACAGAACCTGATATAAATGCATACATGAAATTTTAAAAGGACTTCCATGTGCCAAGAAAAACAATAATAGAAAGCAGGTACAAAGAACTTTAAGAAACAGGGTGAACTTGATTTACAAAAGAGACTGAATTAAAGGAACAAGAGCTAGAAGCACAGTGCAAAGGATCGAAACTTGTCCAAATTCCATAGATTCAGTTATTGAAATGAGAAAAGAAAGTGAAAAGGAGAGAAAGTGAGGAAAGGAAAGGCTGAGAATAAAAAAGGAGAAAATTCTGCGCTGAAATGAAAACAAGCAAATGGCATGGCATGACCTGAAGTGCAGGGAAATGACCAAAACTTGCCAAAATGATCCTCACTGGAATTGCAAGATTTCATTTCCTTTCATGGATTGCAGAATTTCAGTTCATGAAAGGAAATGAAATCCCAAATTCAGAGAAGTGTAACAAGCACGTGGGACAGGAGATATGATAAAATGAAAGGTGAGTGGAAAAAAAAATAGAAAATTTGGAAATGTAGCGAATACAACACAATGGACTGGGATGAAATGAGGTGCAGTGCAAAGAACTGAAATTTGCCCAAATTCTATGGATAGAATTTTTGAAATCAGAAAAGAAAGTTTAAAGGAGAGACAAGGTAACTTAATATGAATGTAATTATATAGTGAATTCCTTCCATGTAGATGGAAATTACCTTTTAGGTAATAATATATAGTTTTCAATAATATGAAATAATATATAGTTGTCTAAGATTAATTGGAAGCATAACTAATAATAATTATCTATGATTTTCTATTACTCATAACCTATTTAACCTTTGGGTTTTTGTTGATATCAATAGCTTTTTTACTCACACATCTCTAATATCTGCTTTTGTCACCCAGAATATTATAGTCTGGATGTAGAGATTTTCTATTAGTTACTGATAAATCTTCTGCCCTTCCTCAGATTTTAATAGCAATCACAATAATTGAATTAGACCTTAATAAAATAGCAATTCCAGGCTTAGTATTTTTTTGCCAAATGAGACTTTTTACCCATTAACTTTAAAGATGAGAAATGCGGCAGAATTTTTAGCCAGGCTTTAATGACAAATTATTTTCAAAGAATGATAATTTTTCAGACGGAAGAAGAAAAATCCCTTAAGTCTTTGGGGAAATGGGATTAAACCAAGATAGTTCAAATCATATCAGCCTTGAGGCAATAGAAGCTTTCCTGATAGCTTGAGATTAGAAAGGACAAAAGAGCAGAGCCTGTTCTCAGGCTGGGCAGAACACAAGGTAGGAGAGATATGTATTCATTCACTACATAAACTTTACATGATTTTTGGAAATCAGAAAAAGGCTTGGGAATCCCCAGTCACTAACTTAAATTACTTAGAAAGAGGATGTTTCTTCAATATATAATTGGAAAAAATAGGAGAGAGAGTTTGAGTGCATAATAGACAAAATGTATGGTTTCTCAACCAAAAGACCCAGTTATTTCACTGATAGGCAAAAAATAAATTCTCTAGCCATGAAACATAGAGGGACATTTAGTTTCTCTCCAGGAGAGAGCCTGAGCATGGCAGGACCCAGGATGGTGAAGCCTTCAACTGTGAGTCAAAGCAGCTACTGCTCAACCAGTTTCAGGTACTAAACTGAAATGTCACAGGTTCCATTTCATCAACTACTTAAATGAATTTCAAGCAGTTCACCAGTAACACTGACAATTTTGTTTTTAACAAGCATATTACTGTGAGCTGCTCAGCTTTACTCAACAAAAACGGAGACATTAGCAGTGCTCATAGACATGCTTCCTAAAGTAACATGCAAACTTGTTTTGACCTCTGAATGTATTTGTTCCTGTGAATGTGAATACAGGAAACTTTCAAGAACCAGTGGTCACTTGCAGACATAATTCTAAGATCTAAAGACATTTTTGTGATGAAATTTTCAGAAGTTTGAGGAGCTGAGACACTGAAAACTGTTTTTTTATACACTGACCATAGGCCTGGGACAGTTTCTTATATTTCCAAAACTCTTCCTATAAAACTTTGGAAGGAGATTTTGTTTGTGAGGTGGTGGTAGTTTGTTGGTTGGTTTTTGTTTTGTTTGGGTTTTGTTTTTTTTTTTTTTTGAAGGATGGCATTTTCTGTTTGTTTGGTTTCGGGACTTTTTCAGGGGGGTGTTTGGTGTTTTTGTTTGCTTATGTTTTTTTGCTTGATTGTGGTTTACTTACATGAGTATTTTAACATAATTGGTAAATAGCTGAGAGTGACTGTTGGTTTAAAAATAAAATTTAAAAACTTGCAAAAAAAAAGAGATTTTTTGATGTAGAGTGGTGTTTGGTTAACAATTGGACTTGACCTTAGAGATATTTTGCATCTTTACTGATTCTGTGATATGATTGAATGGCCACAAATAGAAAGGGTGCTAAACAAGCTCGAATTCTAGACTTAGATACTTGCTGTAAAGTTAATAATCATTTGCACTTACAATCAAAGGCCAAGTCCAAATCCAGAGGGGCTGTGATAAACAGGGCTAGAATTTCCCTCCTCCTCTCCCAGGCAGGCCCACTGCACCCTGTAAAGTCTTATTTGCAGGAGAAAGCAGATGGTGTTTGTAGTGCTGCCTTCCAGCTGGGATTCTGCCAGGGAAGGGCAGCCTTAATTTTTGTCCCCTTTTCACCATGACAACTTTGCCAGCCTGGCTCTCATCACTTGTTTTTTGTGGCAGTGTTAGCTAGAGGAGGATTACAGGGCAGTGATGTTGACTTGTGATGCTACAGTTGTTCTTTGGGCAAGCAAAGAAATTTGCTTGCAAAGCCAGGAGTGAAGTACAGAAGATGCAAGAGATATGACTTATTGTTCAAACATTAAACAAAACAAAATAACCAACCAAAACTAAAAGATGAAGTAATCGCAATCAGGAGAGCTTGACAACTTACTCAAATTAGTGTCATAATTAACATTCAGGCCAAAATCAGCTACCTTGTGAGCTGTCCTGGCTGACCCCAGAAAGCCTCCTCTTGAAAAAAAACACCTTTTTGGATTTCTGAGACAGTTTGCTAAGACAGAGAACAGAGGAAATACAGTTGCCCTCCATCCAGCTATGAATGCATTCTGACTCATGTACATGATAAAAATAATTTCACTGAAGTAAAGGGACAGAAACCAAGAAGAAAAGATTAAGTGACATATATTTTTTTTGCTGAATGCCTCAGATGTATTTGGCAGGTATGCTGGAGTGAGCACAGTCTGCCTCCAAGAGATTGCATGGGAGTTTGACTCCAGCCTTTCCAGCACTTTGTGAATAGAACTAATGTCACAGGCTGGATAACTACAGAATTGTGTTGCTGTTCACTTTAAAGCATATCCCTTTGTTACCCATCACTTCAAGAACTACTTATTTCATGAAATGAGCTTTTCTAGTGTCAATCCTTCCAACTAAACAAAAAAGCAGATGAAAAAAAGACTATTTCAAAGTCTGTTCTTCGTATATGAACAAATGATATAGAGTGAAATACACTATTCTTCAAGCTCGAGAGGTGAATTGGTATCCAGCTAGGACTGAAGCAGCCCTTAACAATAATACCTGATAGTTCTCATTACACTGCAAATGAAAGTGTTTCACAAGGATCTCTTGAAAGGCTCAAGTAAGATATATTGTTAGCATTTTTCTATTTGGAAGATCAGTGGGATAAGGAACAGATTAAACTAACAGAACCTGTTAAAGGGACTAAATTTCACAAGCATAAATGAGCTGGATCAACCAAAATAACATCTATTTGTCCTGTTTTCCTGTACTGAGAGACCAAACCGCTCTTTAATCCTGAATGACATTTGTTTAGACAAGAAAACACCCCAGAGCACAGTCCCTGCAGCAAGAGCCCCAGGCACGATTCTCTGCAGCACCAGAACTGCTTCTCCCTGAGGCAGCCATCCTGGGAAAGGAGCTCCTGGGGTGGTGAGCCTTGGCAGGGATGGTGCAGCAGCCCTTGGCTTTCGGGCAGTGGGACCAAAGAAGAGCAGCCCTTCGAGCACAGGAAGCATCAGGCCTCCTCTCTGCACTCCTGGCTGCCCACACAAAGTCTGCTGTTGCACACAAGTTTCTGCAAAGATCCGCGAAACAGGAGGAAATGTAAATAGTACCAATCTTACTACAATTTTCAATTCTTTTTATTTTCTTTGCATGATTTCTTGACCAGTTTATTTTCTCTTTTGATATGGTTTTATGGGTATCTCTTTTGATGTGGTTTTATTTGTTTCATCTAGGACACCAGAATAGACTGCACTGCTGCCCTTGTGACTACCAATGAGCAGGAAAACAAAGAAACCACAAGAGAATCCTTTTTGCAGGTCTAACAGGTCCGTGGAGCTAACCAAGAAGATTACTGGATGCCATTCTGCATGGAACCTTCTCAGCAAACTTCACAAAATACAGGCCATAGAGTAAAGGTTTCAAGCTCTTGCTGACTTTTATTTGCATGAAATCAGGTTCTCCTGACCCTGCAGAAGGAACTTACAACATCTTTATTTTTCTATGCCTTTCCCTCAAGCCCTCCCAATACCATAACATCAAATTAAAAATACATTTCCATGCATTTCCCTCCATTGCCCTCAGTCTGGACCACACTCATGAGTAGAAAGAGAGCTGGAATTCCCCTTGCCTTTGGCCTCATTGCCAGCTGGAGCGCTAGTGTCAGCAAACATCCTGAAAGCACCCAGACCTCCAGCTGGGACCAAAAGCACCAATCTTATTATCTTTAATAAAGTGACCACAGCTCTAGAATTACTTTTAAAATACTCTTTTTGTTAAATAAATTAAATGTACTAGGAGATACCAAAAAAGGTTGGCGTATAAGAGCCAGGTATTAAGGAAACAGAAACCAGGTTTTAATGGAACAATAATCCCTACTGAAATGCCTTATTTCACATTGCTTTAAATTGTATTAACATGAATCATCTAGGCATTGTATGTGAAAAACAGAAATCCTTCTTTTTCCTTTTAAAAGAAACAGTGAAGAGCAAACTAGCTTAATGTCATTTGATTGCCTGAATAGAAACTAAGCAGGAAGAATAATTAATCCTCTTTGCCAAACATAACATATAAAATCTTAATAATTCTTAAAAGGGCATTTATTGCTGAAATAAAAGTGTTTTGGTGCTTCTAAATGGAAGGAGAGTCATAGAAGTGACATTTTTGCATTTTACACTATACTTTACAACATCAGCTCATGGCTTAGCTCTGTGTTTGCTTTGAATTAAAATCTCAGTAAAAGCTCAAGCTTTACTCTTTTGGGAATGCCAGTGCAGTTCAAATTACATTATGTAGAGGACAGAGGGTAAGGGAAATGGAATGGTAGCTATCTCAGAGATAAACCAGGGATCTTCACAGGGAAAGCAGGAGCTTCAGAAAACAACAGCATGAGGTAATGGTAAATGTGCTAGATCTTTCTCCAGGAGGATCTGAAGGAGATTAGAAGGAGAGGGACTGAGATAATAGCATTTGAAATTGATCATGTTTATTATACAAATGGCCCTGTTTGACAACCCATTCCATACACACAGTGGCTGCAGCCCTGCTTGGCAGGCAGTGACTGCTGAATAAGAGCCCCTGGGGTGGCCATGGGAATGCTCAGTAAAATTGCTGGCTCCAGGGCAGGACTCACCCTGCTATTCTCATCCAGGAAAGCATGTGCTGAAAGGAGCAGCCACCAGCACTGAGGCTGAGCTCACTGTACCAGGGGGGCCCTAAGGAACAGCAGCCATCTCATCCTCCTGGCTTCTTCAGTGTCTCTTTCTCCCATTACAGCTAAAGGAGTGGCTGTAATGCTTTTGTAAGCATTTCAAATTATGGGTTTATCTGAATAACAAGAGCTTCTTAGCAGTGAAAGCCAAGTCTGCACCTGGCCTTCAGCACAGACCAAAGAGAGGAGCACGTGATTGACTCGATAACGCAAAGTATAAAGAGATGATTGTCATGCTCTGCCCTGAGGAGTGAAGTCAGATCCCTGTTTTACCACATTTAGGTTGGCATTAGTGCTGCCAGGACTTGAAAAGGATAAGAGCAGCTTAAGCTGAGGTGGTGGCCTTTATCAGAGCTTCATTTCCACTGCTTACTCCCTTTAAACTTGATCATAGTTGGAAGGCTGAAGCATATAAGGACGTGAGTAGCTCAAGACACTTGTAAGAATCAAATGTGGAGTCTCAAGTCACTTCAATATTTTAAAAAATGTTATCCTCTGCTTTGCAGCTCAGTTCATGTAAAGAACAGGCTATAAAAAGGATAACTTCATCCCTTTAAGTCACAATCCTCTTAGGATACATCCATCTTTTTCTTGGTACAGTCATATCCAATTTCAAAGCTCAGGTCTTTTATCACTCACACACTATCTGTGAGACTTAGATAAGCTTAATAAAAAATTCTGTAACACACAATAATCAATATTATCCAGAAAAATATATATTGACTAAAATGTTCACTGAATGGAGGAGGATGCTGTAACACCCCCACCTAGGGCAGCAAGTAGCAGGGTTTTGGGTGAGCACCTCTGGATTCTGGTTTGGCTGCCTGTTGAGGGCTTGTAAAGCTGCCCCAGTGGTGGCTGTGCTGCTGAGATCCCTGGCACATGTGGCTCCCTGCTCAGGCTGCAGTACACCCTTCCCTGCACAAATCTGTCTGAACAGCTCCTCACCTAAACCTCCACACCTCAAATCAAAATACAGAAGTGTCACATAATTTATTCACATGAACTCATATTTGCAACAAATAGAATGAGAAACTTCACATGTTTTGTGCTTAAATATAATCTACTCTTCACTACAAAGGAACTACTGTACTTCACAGCCATTCCATCATCAAAAGAAGCCACAGAAAGACAAAAAATACTCTGTGTTTTTAATTTCATATTTGAACAAGTTCAGCAGAGAGTAACTGGGCAAGAAGCCTCTGAATTCTTGGACCTCTTGAGAATGCATGTCAGATGAGAAGTCGGCAAGGGTTTAAACTCAAGTCTGTATGTAGGCATTTATCATAATTTTCTCTGCCTAGTAGCAAGATTTGTCAGCCCATTCAGACTGCCATTATCATTGTCATCCACACCATACTCCACTGAGAGTAATTAACTACTACCTGCCCTAAGTTTTTAACTTCTCTGTGATCTTATAGCACACTTAGCTCATTAATCTTGTCTTTAAAACCTTTCCAGACATCAGAGCAGGCCTTGGCAATTTTGCCACAGAACATTTCATAACCCACTCTTTTGCTAATTACTGGCTGAATGCAAATGTAAAGCCTGGCCTCATTCATTAAAAACAGACAGGGGCTTTGCATAGGCCTCCAACTTCAGACTGTCCCTGAGCTGAGCAGCTGGCAGCAGAGCCCCCACACCGGTGCCACCTCTGTCCCACAGCCACGCTGCTGGGGACACAAGATGGGCACCCAAGAGGGCAGGAAAGGGGGCTCTAGCAGCACTAGGGCAGTGCTGGCTGGGGGAAAGAGCACCTTGTGCCTGCAGGCAAATGCAGGGAGAGCTCAGCAAGGGAAAACAGATCACCTTGCTTTTCTTGTCTGCCTTTGGCTGGAGTACCAACCTCTCTCCAAAGTGCCACTTGACTCATTCCCAGGACTAGACCCTGGCTGGTTATTTCAGGGGAAAGGACTCAGCAGAGAATGGGCTGGGTGGGTTTGTTTACTTGAGACTAATTATTTTTCTCTAATTATATTACTACTATCATCATCATTTTAGTAATCTGAACTAGGCAGTAATTACATAATATTGAAAAAAAAAAAAAAAAGCCTGGTTAATCACCCTTCTCCTGACTACAGGTTTTATTCAAACAGGGTCGTTGCTGGGGGAAAAAGTAAAGTTGCTCTACCGAGGCAAGTTTATGATGACATTTCTAACTATCTGATTACCTTACTGTGTGAGTAATGCATCTAAATGGAGTCTGCTTTGCTAGTTCATCGCAGTCTATTAGGCAAAAGGAAGCAAAAAAGCATGATAAAATTATATGTATTTCAGTGCATTGTAAAACACATGGACAAAGAGCAAACAGTACATGATAATTAGACATTTTACTAAATCTCTTCTGAAGGCATTAAAACTCTGTATTACTATGGAACAGGGATGATCTCACTAAAGGAGGTCTTTAAGTTTATAAATTGTTCCTTGTAAACTAGCATATTTTTGTTCGTTATTAAGTGAAGTAATTTTTGCTGCTTTCATGCTTTATTAAGCAATAGGGCCTCTGGAAACTTTCACTGAAGCTGTCACCCTTGCAGATTGATGTACAGCATTTAAATGAGATGTATATATTGTACAGGATATACAGTCTTTATTTCTTTCACAAGCTCTAGAAAGGTTGTCCAAGGATCCCATAGTGAAACTCACTTTATCAACACATAGGCAGATTTTTAAAGCTAGTGGATAAATTTTTAAAGCTAGTAAATAAATTTAGTGTCAAACTTAGGACCAAACTCTTATTTCAGGCTCTGATCCTGTACTCATGGCTGGCTTTGAGGCTGAGTTGCATTAATTCTAACAGGACCTCTTGTTCTCACCTTGAGGTTGACTGTGCCTCGAAGGAGAACTTCACGCTCCAGTACCAGTGATGAAATGTCTGTCTGTAAATACAAATGATCACAGCACTTTTGCGCTTTTCTCTCATCTCAGCTTCAGGACTGCAGATTTCTTGTGTTTCAAGAAGCCTCAAACAGCAGAATTAGTGTAAAGAATGGATTCCCTCCTCCTATTTTTTGACATAATAGGACCCAAAGGCAAAGGCCTTCACAAGTGATGTCCCTTCCATATTTTGTACAGCCAAGATAAAAGGCTCCTGAAGATGAGGCTTGTCGAAACTCCCACAGCATCCCAGGAGAGCTGCAACAGCTCCAAGTCCTACACAGCAGGAGCTGCATGGAAAGGGGGCTGCAGGGGCTCCCATGGGTGCACAGCACAGCTGGGATGGAGCTGTCTCCTCATTTCCATCAGCCACCTCAGCTCAGGAACACCAGAATCTACTCCATTCTGCAGACACCATCTGGCCAGCTTCTAGCATTTCTACAAATAACAAGAAGGTCAAATAGCATAAAGCTCAGTTTGGCTTTAGGTGGCTTAAGATTTAGTCCCAGTAAACTTTACAAGTAGCTTACAGATTCTGAACTCAAATAAGATCTGCATTTTGTGTACTCAGAATAACAAGTGACCTATTGATGAAGTTCTGATCATGGTCTTTTAGTCTTCATCACAAACAAAATAAATAATGTATTTTTATGTGTATATTTGTGTTTCCATACTTAATCTTACAGGACAAAATTGTATAAAGGTTCAATTACAGCTATATAATCCTTTAGACATAAACTGTTGACCAAGTCTGGGGCTACTATTAGATCCAGCAGTATTCAGACTCCTCTCTAAAGAGTTTAGAAAGCAAGATGGTTCTTTCTTCACCCTGTGACTCAACAGCAGGTCTTTTCTAATAAACTTTGTCTGAAGCTTCCATTCTAACCACAACAGGAATGCCAACATATTCCATGAGGACCCATTTTCTTTTTTAGGGTGCATTCCATGGGAACAGTAACCAAAATATCATCATTTCTCACTATGCAGGAGAACAGAAATACACATTAAGAGCTACACATCACTCCAAGAGTGCTTTCTACTCTGATTCCCCCAAGTCATCATTAGCCTCGAGAAAATGACAATGTCACAGAAAAAAACCAAAAAAAAAACTTTTTAAAAAACACTGCAATTTAAATAACAAAGGTAAAGGAAGGAAATGTATTATTTTATAGGATTAAAAAGACTAATTTTTTTTCAGCAATATGTAAATGTCATTTAGTGTACATAGATTATTTTGGTGAGAAAATCTCTTTCTAGAAATCTCTAGTCTCACCTATTAAAATCATGCTAAACTTAGAATCAGAGCAATATAATTTAGTTACAATAAAGCTCTGAAAGAATATATACTATGTCTTGTTATTGTAAGGGGCAGTAGTCTCAGCCAAGTAGAGCATAGCGGCTGATCTGGGGGGCAGAGAATTTAAATCCAGTGGGCACTAATGATTTTATGGTGAGAAAACCAAATTTCATAATTTCTTTCTCAGTGCTGGGGTTATGAGAGGCCTGGTAATGACATGCAACTTGTGAAAGAAGAAAAGGGTTTGACTTCCTACACTGTGGGACTAAGGGACTTATTGCAGGAGCACACCAATGAGATCTTCTAAATGGATTCATTACCTTTAGTGCTGACCATACCTTCCTGTCCATACTCTAACCAGGGGGTCTTTGGTGCCAGCTTTGTTTGAGCACCAGTTCTGCCTTTGCTAGATAAAATGCCTTCCAGCATCACTACCTCCATCTATAATACAGCTCAGGTCCCCCAAAGATGTCTGGGGCAGTTGGTATGTAAGGGCTGGCCTGGGTGACCTACAGCAGAATCTAGTTTTAAGAATCACAGAGTTTTTTTATTACCAATATGGGAAGTCAGCATAGATTCAGCTGAACATGTCGTGTAAATGATTTTGCCAGGAGGAAAGACAAAAGGCAAGCCATGTGAGGCACTAGTTCAGCAGCTGACACCAGTTTTCATCAGAGGATTATTTTGTAGGATACACAAGCCCTAGGGGTCAGATGTTTAAAGGAACTTGCACCCAGTATTTCCAGCTGAGGCACTCAGAGCCGGTATTTGCAAGTGTGCTGAACCTGCATTCAGATAGAGTGCTAGTGCTGAGAGGTGTCCAGTATGCTCAGCCATGAATTTCTGGGGGTTTGAGAGCATTCTGAATTAACATCAAGCTTACTGTCAGTTCTTCTTCCTTCTCCCGCCTCCCTCCTGTTTTATTACAAGTAATCCCATCCTGGGAATCCTAAATCATGTTACATGATTTTCTCTGTCCTATTATCAGTTTCTCTCTGTGGGAATAGCTGGCAAGTGCCAAATTTATTCTGTACAAATTGTTTTAAGGGAAGACTGATGTTTTTCAATCTTTCCATAAATTGAACATTGCATCTTGCTGGTGAGGACTGCCTATCAGAGGCGTTTGACTTGCCATGCTCCTGCCTTCTGTGGAGAATTAGATTGATGCTCTGTATTACTGAATAGATGTTGTGAACAGCTGGGAACACAGCTCACACCCACTTAGTGCATTTCTTCAGTTTTAATATCTCTTCTCTTACCCTTTAACAAACTGCAGCCCAATTACTCCAGGGGGATGGCAAAGGGCTGACCCTCTCACGCTTTCATCAATCACGATCAATACTGTTGTTTGCACGAAATATGACTTAAAAGACAGTGTGTGCCTGTGAGGGAGGAGAGCAGGACTGATATCCAGTCACACCACAACATTTACCACCAGAAACACTGATTACAAAGCACTGAGCAAGAATACAATCACACTATTTATCACATCTACTCTAAATATTACTGGGCTAGAAGAAAATGGTTTTCTTTTATAAATTCCTTTTCCTCCCCTCATTTCCTCTGCTGTTCCTCTCACGTGCATGCACACGTCCATGCTCACATGCAGCTCTCCTCTTGAAGCTTGCCAATTGCCACAGATTCATCTTTCTAAGTACATAATTCAATCCGCTGAACATTACGCTGTGGTAATGCTGATGAGCTCTTAATTCTACTGTATTTATTGCAGCAAATTTATAACTGACCTTAATGAATCTTCCATTATGACAAAAATGTCAGTGCCAAATCTCTTAAGAAGGTCTGGCACACAGTGGTTTTAAAAGGTCAATGTGTGGTGAGTTTTTTGTGTTATTTTTTTTTAATGAATAATTTAAAAAATAGGAACTTATATTTTAAAGACAAGATTACACACACACACACAAAATGTGTTTGGGTCCACGGCTGACAGATTAACGTTGTTACTTAACTAACGCTCAGCAAGCACAAGGGAAAACTGTTTTTTAAAACCTCTGCTGGTATAAGTCATCAAGAGCCGTGTAGTCACTCCTGCATGCTCATGAGGAGCGACTCTTCGTGAGAGCGTGATCCAGAAGCAGAAAACAAATTGAGAAGATAGGATGGGTGTAGGGGGAAGAGTGGCAAGGCTTGGGTCTACCTGAGGGCAGCCAGAACCTCACTTTGGTTTCTGACAGCTTCCAGTAAAACTGTTTGATCAAGAAGCTCATTTACATGGTGCAGGCCCACTTTATTTTCAAAATAGTTTTGCTGAGTTAGTAAAGTCTGCTTCAAGAGAAGTAATTTACCTGAAAGATGCACAGTGGTAATAGTGCCTGTATAATATCCTGTGGTGGTTGAAAGCTCTGAGAGCTGGCAAAGGAAGACAATATCACTGCTTTCATTTAACGGGTAGTAAAGGAAAGAGAGAGGTTAAAAATCGTTCCTAGGCTGAAATGGCACATGAATGGCTAAGGAAAGGAAAGCCAGTGATCAGGTTAACCAGGTTTTGCTGCTTTTGCTGCACATGTGCAGTGTAAATATCAAGATAAAACTTTGTTTAAAAAAACTAAGAATGTGTTCACTGAAAATGCAAACTGCCCAAGAGCAGGGCTTGAGACAAGACACAAATAGCAAAACCTTACAATAGTACATGAAAAACCCCACACTGGAAATGTACATCCTTTTGTAAAGCACTGGGAAACACTGCCAGAAGAGAGCTAGACTACCATTTCTGCACCTGGACTTGGCTCAACGTGAATTCAGGTCACCAAAACAAACAAAGCCTCAGCAGTACTGTCGACAGCTAACCACAGGAGCCATCTCCAAAATTACAGATGCCTGTTACCTTAACAAACCCAAATGTGGCCTTCCCCCTTCTTGTCCCAGAGCTGCCTAAAACCAAAATGCTTCTTCCAACAAATCATCCTAAAGCCTGAGTGAATTATGAGGGGGAGAAATCAACACTGTCATCTGCTCATGGAACAATAATTATCCCTTGTATGTTACTCCAGAAGCAATGCCATTATCAAAAGCATCATATCTGCAAAATAACACTTCTGGGAATGGTGCCAGACTAGGGCAGTTTGCAAAACACCAGTCAGCCTAGGTGTTTGTTCTGCTACTGACTTTCCTATCAGGAACCAGGCTTTCAGCTCATCTGTTCCAAGTAGAACAGTAGCAAGAACTGACCTGGGGCAGACCCTGTGGTCAGTTAGGGCACTAGGTGCCCAGCTGGGAAGCAGGGGTTTCTTGGCAACACTAAAACAGGCAGTTGTTGAGACCCTATTACAGGATCACAAACTTCTTCTGCCTCCAAAGCAGTGCACAGAAAGGCACTCCAGCCTGTTGTACTGGGAGCATCCAAAGGCCACAAAGCTTGGTGACAAATCCACAGAGTGCCAGGTGGTCACTAAAGACCTAGAAGCACAAGAACACAACATGATGATAACAAAAGAAAGCACTGCATCACCAACATCTCCTCTAGGAGAGTGGTGGTCCTGGGAATTCACCATTTGTTTTCCCACATTGCTGCTTCCCTCAGGGCTGGCAGCTGGCAAGGTGCTGAGCTGGCTGAGCACAAGAGAGTCTGGGCATGGGAGGCTGCTCAGAGGTTCTGCCACTTCAGCAAGGTGCAGGAAAAGAAATTTAAAAATAATCATCTGACACAAGACTAATTGTGCACTTTTCTGGTCTCTGCTCCTTACCTGTGACAGATAAAATATTAGGAAGAGGTAATACAGATCCAGGAGAACTTGCCATTTGGATTACATGGGGGATAATCAGATTGCCACTGGTTTTGAGCTTGTTGAGCTCATTTCTGACATACTGTAATTCTGAAACTAAGTTGTATCAGCCAGTAAGTGACAAGTTCAGTGCTAATCTATAAAAATTACAGCCTCCTTACTGCTCAGCTCATTAAACTGACTCTGTCTCCCGGCCACTCATTCATCTTCATAATCATCCCCCATTCAGCTACTAACCTCCTCTGTGTGTGCAGTTTACAGTACATCAGGAAGATAAAGTGGACTGATATTTGCTTCTAAAGAGCAGTGGCTTTTAATTTTTACACACACTTTAAGTACAAAGATAAATAAGATAATTTGATATCACATTTTGAGCTCAAACATTAGAAAAATGAGAACATATTCAGATTTTATAGCAACATTAACTTTCTAAATGTAGTTATGTTTACATAGCACAGCTGAAATATCCTTGTCTGAAACAACACACTTCCCTTGCACTGTCTTACCAGAGAAACAAGGGGAGAGACATGAGTAAGAAAAGATTAAATTATGAGTTTGGGTTGCTACTTGAGAAAAAACATGCCTGCAGATAAGAGTGTTGGTGGCACAAGAAAACCCATGGAATGCCGCATGAAGCATGCCAGCCCCTGGCCAGGGCAGACTCCTGAGGGGCACTGCAGGCCCTGTGCACATGAAGAAAAAAGTGTGGCTTCTCCAAAAGTGTCTATCACCCCTGGCTGGAAGGGGCAGTGGACCATGCATGGGATACAGGGACTACAGAAACTCAAGGGTGGAGGGCAAGGAGCAGCTGCTCCAGGGGCAGGGGGTGGCAGGGGTGGTTCTCTCAGCCACCTGGCTGCCTGCATGATTCCTGATTGTTTTGACCCCTGTATGTTATAACTCCCACTGTTGTAATAATTTACAGATTTTATGAGTAGAAGAGATGATATGATGATGTAAGCTGACAGATGTTTAACAGATTCTACAACCTGATGTAACAACATACAGAAGAAAAAATAAAGTTTTAGTGGTTTCACCACTGTTCATGTGATGTCAGTTTATGTACAAATTATTAAATATTAGTTCTGATTTTATATTTAGCCCTACATCACAACCCATCTCTGCAGCAGACCCAAACCTGGAGGAGAGGTACCTACTGCTGATCTTTTGCTTCAGCAAGAGCTCAGAAAAAGGAGTGCTCCTTCCTCATCCCATCACCAATTTCCCAAGAAAAAACCGAGTATTAAATTTACTCTGTGATATCCTTTCTTTCCATTGGTAATGGAGCAGAAAAGGAAATACAACTTTTTCAATTCATTTCAGCCCAATAGGACACAAAAGAGCTTACTGTCTTCACACTTCAATTTTAGAGAAGCTCAAGGTAAAGCCTCTATAAAGTGAGTTTTACCAATGAGAAGATGTAGCATTTTTAGTTTGATCACAACAAACTGCTAGGTTTTGCTTTCAGTAATACAGCTTATTTGCAGAAATTAGATACACCAAGTAGCCAATAAAAATTACAAGATTTGTTATGCTTTCTCTTCTGTCATATTTGAAGTAAAAATATATAAAGCAAATATGGTTTGCAGGCAACACATACAAACACATACAAAAGGATGCACAAAATAAGTATATTGGTATACACATCAGGGCAGATCCAGTGGCAGGATATGGCCCTCATGAAACAAAGGGAACATCACAAGAAACAGCAGTTGAGCTGTAACATCAAATGTGTTCACTAATTCCAGTTTCCCTAATGGTTGCCAGAGTGAACATTTTTCTAGCAGGGAAGAACACTTTCTCAGCTTCTCTGATACATATTAAGGACCAGACTTCATGGGGAATACAAAAAGTGATGGTGCAGCCATTGGAGAGCCACACAGGGCAAATGCTGAGACACATGCAGGTGGAGAAAGAAGGCACCAGTATGCTGTTGTGGCTACAGAGAAGGGAATACACAGATCCAGGCTGATTCCTGTCCTGCCTGACCTGAACTCCTTGGCTTGGACTTCAGCACATGTGTTACTGAGACAATAGCAAAGGGGGAAAAAATGAAATAAAATTTTGCATTATAGCAGGTAATCACTGAAAAAGATATTGACATTAGAAAATTGTGACTTACTTTATTAAAAAGAACTTACTACAAGATGATACTGTATTTTTTGAAGTCTAATTTAAAAAGCCCTGCTCTCATTATAATTAAGCAAATACCAGGAGTATAAAGTTTACTTTTTTTTTAATTTACTGTTTTTAAACTTAAAAGCTCCTAATTATATAGCAAAGGAGGAGTGAATAGGAAATACAAAAAGTTATCTTACAAAATTATTATAGCTAAAAGGTTTTTCTTTTTCATGAGGGATGAAACAATGACTTTGGAAAAAACTGTCCCAAGAGCTGTGCATAGGAAAAGGCAGGAGGGAGCAGAAGCAGCACCAGTGACATCTCCCAAAACAGCCCCTGCCCAGGGGGTCAGAGCAGCACTTGCTGCAGCCCCCTGCTTTGGCCATGCTCCACCACCTCCTGGCTCACGGAGTCCTCAAGGTGGCTGCACTACTTCAGATTGCAGCATAACTTAGTAGCATTATTTAATATGCTGCTAAACATGACTGATAATTGATAGAACAGCCATGGAAAAATGTGCTTTTTGGGTCTGTTTCTCCAGATTCTGCCTTAGCAGGTTTAATGCTTCTCTATGGGAATGCCCCCACTGCATTCCTAATCTCTCCTGAAATGAAGTCCATTCCCTGAGGAGGAGTGCTGTACCCCCAGCTGCTTTTTCCTGCCCACCTTGACTCCCATCTCCCTGACAGCAACAGTGATGAGGAAGGCACTCCTGAGGTTTAATTAATCAAGTCAGTTTCTCTTCTCTGCTCCTATTCAAAGGTTTTGGCCATCAAGTTTGATCTTGTCACAAAACCAATAGTTAATTACCTGCTCCAAGTACACTGAACCTATTCAATTCACTTTTCCTTCTTTGATTAAGTGAGTCTGTGGATTTCAAATAAACATTAGGCAGAAAGCCTCTTTGAAATGCACCTCTCTCCTGCTTTATGTCCTGTGCATTACCAAACACGGAGCCATTTTCCCCACAGAGCCATTGTCCTGGCATGCTGTGTGATAAGAACCCTTGAAGGCAATGGGGCTTGTCCTGCTGCCGAGCTCAGAGCCTGCAAACGCTGAGAGCAATCCATGTTACAACCTGGATTGTAAAAGTGTCTTAACTGGCTTTGCCATACACTGAATTATGTGAGCATTAGAGCAAGTGTCAGAAAAGCTCAGGAATCAACACACTGACTCCCAGCCCAGCCTGGCAGCTGGCACTGATGGGAGATGTGCATCTCCATCCCATGCAGTGAAAAATGTTCTGCCTACCTGTGCCACACTGGTCACAGTCCCAGCACTTCCAAATCCCCATGCATTCATCTAAAGGATGACACATAAAAAGGAGCACATGAAGCATACTGAGTGCTCTTTCAATGCATGCTGCTGTAATGTGAAAATGCAAACAGCCTAAAAACTAAACAAAAATTGCAGTCTCCAGAAAGATACAGTGGAGTCAATGCAGCTCCACAGATTTCACTCTACATATGTGAGATGATTTTGGAAAGTGAGCAACAGGGCTATTCCTGAAGTGGTTACTCAAGGGATTGAGGAAGCACTTGCTTCTCCTGTCTATATCAGCCTCTACTCCTCTCAAAGGATAAGACATTCTAAAATAGTTCTTGTATTTCACAGTTGTGCTCTTGTTTATTGACTATAAAATCTTTTACGTGACAATTATATTGCTGCATTTCTGATTTACCTTTAGTCCTAAATTTAAAGACAGACTTAATATTAAAAACAAATCAGCCTTAAAGCCACATACTGGTAAGTTTAAATTACACAAAATCAAAGAAAACTTGAAAACATATTACATTCACTAAATACAAGAAGAAAATAATACTTTTTTCAGAGGGAGTAATTTTTAATTTAAAATTAAATGCTTTCATATAGTTAGCAATTATTACTATAGTCAATTAGTACTTTAAAATCACTTAGAACTGATAAGTGAATGGTATTACAGCCTATTTTTAGGGTGTGCAGAGAGTCTTATATTGGTTAAGCAGTAATTTTTTTTAAAGCAAGGAAACATTTACAGGACACTGTTACTATTCTTGAAATCCTATTGGTAAGGGTTTTGGTGGGGTTTTTTGTTGTTGTTGCTTTGGTTTGATTTTTTTTTTCCATATTTACCAAGCCTGTTTCTATCTATAATACAGAGATCCCCCTCTAATGAAATCATGCATTAAAAAAACTTGTGGTGGTGCAAGGGGATCCCCATGCCACAGTACCTCAGACCACAAAGGCTTGAGCTCACAGGGTCTGGCAGGGTCACCTAAAAGTTTGTACCAGCCAAGCCCCTTTTTCTGCCCTAATCACTCTCAGTGTTCTACTGCAAACCAGCCCTTCCCTGTTCTGCCTTGGCAGACACATTGGGGGAAGAAAGAAAAAAAAGGGAAATGTGTCTCTTCATCTGGCCTATTTTCAAACATAGCTGTGTTACTTTCATGCTAGAATTATTCAAGTCAGAGAAGACTTTGAATGTCTCTCGTACAAAGTTAGGACTCTCTAAACTCCCAGGAAGCAGCAGATCTGTGTGTGCTCATGTAGAATGACAGAACTCAAATATCACCATAAAAATCCAACTTATTTAAAGAAGAATTCTATGCTATGGGAATGCTTCTTATAGCCTCTACCTCCTGAAAGAAAGCATGTTTTTCAACACATTTCAAACCCTACCCTGCACCCCATCATGTCCTATGGTGTTTGCTCATTGTACATGGAAAATGTTGCCCTCAAAAATTGCAAGGCTGCTTTTTTAACCAGCCTTAACTTTCATAAATCCATGTAAAGCCCTAAAAGTAGGAAAAGAACTACCATATCAAAAAAAGTAGCAGTCACAAGACTGCTCCAGAAATACTTGTATTTTCTCTAGTTTTTCAGATGTTGTAGGCCGTAAATCTGTATGCAGAGCCACTCAAAAGCCATGAACATAACTTCTAATATAGATGCCAATTAGCAGGAGACAAAAACTGATCATCTACAGTGTAGAGGATATATAATAGAGCAAAGTCAACCCTTATAAAGAGTTCATTTTATTCGGAACACCTACGAATAAGTGGATTCAGATGTATTATTGCAGAACACACCAGACAAGTTCTATCACAAACACATCAGCTGCATGTACACACAGCAGACCTTCAGAGAGCCTCACCAAGGACATGCAAAACTGGTGCTGAGAGAGACTTAAATGCCATCCCTACTTGGAGCTTCTCCTCATCATGGGCAAAGTAGGATAACCCAGTATGTGCTTTGTGGAAATGAATCCTTGAGACATACTGATATCTGTAACCAACTGCAGAAAATACTTGGAGAGAACTTCCATGTCCATTACCTTCTTGGAGATTACACCCTCCTGGTTATGACAGAGGAAGTTATGTTACAGAAAGTCAAAGGTTTGTCCAGAGTTAAATTAAAAAACTCTAGAAACGCCAATTTTCCATCAAAAGGGAACCATTCATAATGAGTCCTTGGCACAGACAGGAGGTGTGATGGATGATATTCTTCCAGCCAGGTACCCCAGGGAGGAGGTGCTGGGTTTTATTTCATACCTTACTCATACAAGGCTGGCAATGTATTGGAGAAATGCAGCATTATGATTCAGCTTTGCTGACAAACATACAGGAAATGTCTAGAGAAGAAGAATGATCTTCAGTTCCAGGATCTACATTACATGAGTGCCAAACTATTCAAGTCTGTTGAGTTCATAGCTTTGCTGGAAAAAAGGTTTTACCAATGAGCATAAAAAAAGGCATATACTACCATGATAGGATTATATCATGAATAAAGTTTCCTTCTTAATTCAGATAACGCCTTACGAAAAGTTATCAGGAAGGTTTGTGGGGAAAAAAAAAATAATTGGAGCTATGCCAACAATCAATTTGCTAGTGTAGAGTCTGATTTCAAAAAACAAATGTTTTAGATGGAATGAAACAGTTTTTCCTTTACAAAAACTGTTTCCATTTTTGGGTCATATGTTTCATCCCGTCCCCTCAAGAAAAAGAAAACATGGATACATGAGGGGATAAAGACCCTGCATATACCAAACAGACAAAGGACCAGAAGCACCATCCAGTAAGGAGGGATGTTCATTCAAGGAGAGCCTCTCACATGTGGGACTCACACTCACCCTGTGTCTTTGCAGGAGATGCCACAAGCACCAGGACACCCTGCTCTTCTGCTCTGGGCCAATGAATACTGCAGTTTGGGGGGTTATTATTTCATGATTTAGACTGTCACAAGCAAGTCCTATAACCATCAAATTATGGGGTTGTTTTCCATCCCTCTACACACTTAACTGTCCCTACACCACAGAAGCAAATCAACAGGAAACACAACCTGCTGTGCCAAAGCTGCATGACTCACTGACCCGTACAAACAGGCTTTATCTTTCCAAGATAGCCACGACACCATTAGGAAAAACTCCACCCTTCCATCCCTCTCCATGTGTTGATGACACAGTTTTCAGAAAGAAGCATTTGCTGCCATGTAGATTTTCAGAACCATAGAAAACTTCCCTACAAAAATAGTTAATGATAAGTGAGTCAATATATACAAAACAGCCTGTCAGAGGCTCTTTGAGTTCAGAGGTGCTTAAGGATATTTTGTGTATCCTGAAAAAAGTATGAATAAGACTGTCAGAAGAAAATTCTATGGTGATGCCATGATATAATCCATCCAGTTCTGCAAGGACGTACAGACCTTCAAATAGTGTTTGACTGTTCCATTTTTATATTTGCATGTCTGATTTAAGTGACAAACTGAGAGAAACCTTACATAGCACAAAGTCAGACAACACTTTAACAAGTCCAGCACTCCAGGGACCAAGGAGATGGGACTTCTGCCATAGACACCTGGCTGTCACAACACACCAGAGAAGCTGCTGAACTGCATGCTGTTGATTTCTATTAAGGGGGGGAAAAAAAATACTTATACTTTTACATGTTTGCCTTTGAACTTTTTTGTGAATAAATGAAATTTATTCAGAGGGATTCTTGATGCACCAAAACCCTTCTTTCAGCTTAGAAGAAGGGCTGGAAGAAGCTCATACCTGTCCCAAATACCCTGCACAAACATCTCCACTCCCCAAGTTATGCAGGTTTCTAATACAAAGATGAATAGTACAATTTTTATTTTGTTTTAAAATCACAAAGTTGTTTAGCTCTTAAAGAAGCCTTTATTTCTGATTTCTCCCTCTACCCCCCACAGTCAAGGGACTTTGTTCAGCAGCAGTCTGCATTTCAGTTAGAAAAGGAAAAAGGGTCTGAGAAACACCCTGCCTATCTCAGACAGCAACATGTGGCAAAACCACACAATTTCTAGATTGGAGAGCCCAGTTCAGAAGTCTTAGCTGATAGAGAGAGATGACAAAACTAAAGAGGCTTCAGAGCTACAGGATTAATTAAAAAAATAATTAAAAAGCGGTAACAGCACTTTTCATGACATCTCAACATCAATAAGGGCTCCTGGCAGCAAACACAAGTTACTCCCCTGCCCAGCCCTATCCTCATAGTCATCCCTATTACACAACAGAAACTGAATTCCCAGATCCCTCTGTGGCTCATTACTTCCCATGAAAACTCCTCTCTGGGGATATCTAGCAGTCAGTCATTTAAATTCAGCCTTTCCTGCTGGAGCTGGAAAACTCTCCCTTGAATCCAAAGTACCAGCACATCCCCCTCTGACCTGCTGAAGCCACAATTACTTGGGCTGTGGAGGTTCCTGCAGACTCAGTGCTCTCACTCAACAGTAGCACCTCCCTAGAGTTTGGTTTGGGTGTCACTGTTAGAGACTGCTGTACCTGCAGCAGTGTCTCAGACACCTCACAGGATTACTGCTCCCAGGGTAAAGAGTCTGATAAATGACAGATCTGAGCAACACTTAATCTGGGCTCATTTTATATCCAATACAAACTTTTAGTTATGAAAAAAAAAAAGTCACTTTAAGAAGATAGAACCAATTTTTTTAATGAAATATGTTTCAATTTGGTGTGTATGCACTCGTGATTTGAATAAAGGTCTAAAACTGTATAAACCTGTTTCTTTATGACCAAGAAACACAAAATGAAACAATGAACCATAATATTTAATCTTTTTTCAAGCTCACTTAACTTTTCACATTTCAAGTGTGTTTTCCTGGTGTATGAATGTTACTTCCACAATTTGCTAGAATTAGCCTATATCTACTATTACACCACTTTTAGGTGCTCAAACACAAACATATTATTTTCCTACAGTACAACACTCCAAGGTTTTTTGTGTACCTCTTATTTGATGGGAGAAATGTACATTACAACTGTAAAACCTTCAGTCCTTGTACAACATAAGACTCCTCCTGCGGTAGCCTGAGATGATGTAATGGGAGGAAAAAAATTCCTTTGTTATGGCATTTACTCTAGCCCAAGATATGGCTGAAATTGAGAAGGGCTCAGAGCTAAGTATTTTGATTTAATCTATGAAGTAATAAGGGCATCAGTGAGAGGTTCATGTCCTTGATTCTTCTACCTACTAATTCTGAGATCTGTACCACTAGCTTTATTACAGCAAGAGCAGATACACATTTGGTTCTAGCCACTATAGATTATGGGTTTGGATACATTGATGTATGATCATCCATTTTTATTCACAGCAGAATTTATTCAGAAACCAAAGAAACAAAGAAACATTTAGACCAAGAGCAGACCACCACCATTAATTTTTTTTCAAAGTCGTTTGATAATCACACAGTTTTGTCAAGGTGAAGTCTGTGAATATGAGATCAACCATTATGTGAAATCTGTGAAAACTTTTGTAAATAGCATTATTTTTTAAATGATGTGGATACCTTTACATTTCTATTTTTCTGGAAAAGTATAGATTATATACTTTTATATATATAGATTATATACATATATATAATATATAAGTATATATATAAAATATATAATATTCTATATATAGATTATATACTTATATACTACTAGAAGTTAAGAAGCATCTACTTGATGAGACTGACTACTTAATCATTAGAATCTGGTCTAAAAATAAAGTAATGCTTGCACTCATATATTGTCAGAGATGGTACTATTACTGTTCTCTTTCCATTCCAGCTCCTTTTGTGCAAGCAAAGGATTTCTGCATAAAGAGATCATACACACATTTAAAAGAATTTACTCTGCTCGAGAATTTTTGTCCCAAGACTTTTTTCCATATTAAAGGAAATAGTGACTCATAAAAGAATTGATATATGAGTGATAAATAAGGAGCAGAAAAATCATAATGAGCATCTTTGTAATTTCAAAAAGGAAATGCAAAAATTGTCAACTTTCATTTGCTGTAATTTTTAAAGTGCTAATAAAAGCTATGGCATCCTGAATTTTTTCCCACAGTAGGCCAATCTGCCATTGAATTGCAGTAATAATGAAAGCCTCTTGAATTTTACTCTACACTAATGAAATATAAAAAGCTGCAAGAATAAAGCAGGTTTTAAATACCAGTGTACATTGATGGGTATTTCATGTGCAGGTGTACCTTACATCCCTTTATCCAGCTATCCACTGCTATGATGGGAGGAAGGTTATTTTTTACTTCTACCTGTTGTGGGATTTTGTCATCAAAATTAATAGCAAGGATAGTTTTATCACTGCTGCTGCACCCACATATGCAGTACATAATCTTGCGACCAATTTCTAATTATTTTTTTTAATCACAGACGATAGTGACAGATGGCACTTGGGGAAATTCAGCATTATGGGTGGGGGTAGCTATGAATAATGACAAAGATAGATGTAAAGCAACATTCACATCAATATTTTGCCAGATTTGTTTCTATCAAGTGATAAGGAAACAATGTTTTGACTATAACCTCCAGCAACAGCTAAGACAATGTTTGTTTTCCCTCTTTCTTTGAAAGGAAATTCATATTACTGTCCATTACTCAAACATGCTGCAGTGAGATGAAAGGTAACAGCTCCACTGCCATTTAGTAGGGTTGCAGCCAACAGAGGGTGGTGACCAGCCCTGGTGGTAACATGGGGTCAGAGATCCACTGAACACAAGGGATGAAAATATTTGGAGTTTCCCACCACAATTACATCCCCTAAAGGTTTGTTTTCCTGCTTTCCACTGTCAACCCAGTATGAGAAGCACAAGCCTGCAGGTAGCATGGGATGAGGAAAATTTCTTGTCAGCACTAATTAGCCCCACTGTAGGCTCCTGAGACTTGCCACACACACCACTCACAATTTTGCACAATTCACTTGCTGGGCAATTACCATTGCTTAGATAATCGAAGTATAAAAATGTGTGGGCAAAAAGCCATCATTAAAACATTTCCTGACACGAGAATAGGTGCATTTCCACCCCAGCTCCAGCACAGGGATTTAAATGCAATTTCCAAAGATAACTAAAACCACCAACAACCTGCATGAGGTCTATAGTCAGTGAGGCTCTGCCCCAATTACCCCTTGGGCATGGGGCCCTCTGCACACACACCCTTTTGTAAGACTTGCACAGTACTTCAAGTTCTGCATGAATGTCAGTGATGTTGCTTTCTGTGTTTCCAATCCATAGAAGATGCTCCTGGCTGGTTCCCAGGGAAGGGCTGGAGGTCTGGGGCTGCTGAGGTACCAATCTGACCTGCACCAGACAGAACTGAGTCCTACCCAGCCAGCCGTGGCATGCACTGCATTTCTGCTGGCTTTATACTTTTCTGCTGGTTTTATGCTAAATCTTTTGAAAAGCCTGAGTAACTCAGATTAATGATGTCTGATCTAGCATAAGGTCTGCTGGGATAAAGCAGCCACTAAAAATATTAAGGTAATATTGCCCCCACTGGCTTTTAAAGCATCAGATATAAAAGTGCAGATGAGCAGACTTCAGGGCTTCCTCCTGTCTGGGAAAGGCAATTAGATTCCCTTCCTATAGGATGACATGTTTTACACTCCAGCCACACCTGCCTCTGTGCTCCTGCCATTTCCTGAGGGGGCTTTTTGATATTATAAGCCCTCATTTAAATTGGATAGTTGGAGCTCAGTGTTGTGTCTGTTCTTTACCCTGGAAACAGAATCAGGCCATAGAGTGCGTGTAAGGCTGCTCTTGCCAGCTGTGAACACAAGTGGGGTTTCCGATATATAATTTTTATTTTCTCAGTTGCTAAGTAGCAAGAGTTAAATTCTCTTCCCTGATCATCACACAGGTTCCCTTGAAGTCTATTCAACAGTATCTGCTTGTATTAAACTCCAATTGATGTCAATAGGGGTGCTGTAGTCACAGGGAGAGCAGGATAACTTTGAAGGAATGTGTTATGTGTTCAAAGAAAAAAATTAACCCTTAGCTTCTTCATGTTACCCTTGCTTTTGCTTTTCCAAAGTTGCTCTATAATTTCATGGTTTTGAAAACAATTTTATTTTTCTTTTTAATATATTGAATTTCTGCAGGGAAATTAAAAAGGTACTCCTAAGAGGAAGTGGTAATTTAATAAACAAGAAAAACTATATATACCATTATGCTTATTCTTTTTTTTCTAGATTACCTGACTAGTGGTATTGTCACAGAATTGTGTTCTCCACTAATCCACTGACTAGTTGAGCACAAATACAACTCCAGTATGCTGTTCCACATACAGGCCTACTAGATACAAAATAGAGGCCATCATGAGAAACCTGAGCTCAGTAATCACAATAGCTTCCAGTTTCATACTGTGCCATGACTGGTGGTAGCAGAAAGGAAGCTGGGAAGCAGCATATTTCTTAAAAAAATTAAAATGAACTAGCAAGCCTCAGATGTAGAGGGAGGAGAGTACAAAGATTAAAAGTCACTAATCAATCCATACAGAGTTTGAATTAATTAAAAATGAATCCTATGCAGATTAAAAAACAAAAAAAAGAAAAAGAAAAACTATGAGTGAAATGAAAAATAAAAAGCTCAATGAAAATCAATTCCTTTTTCATAAAAGCTTGCCTTCCTAATTCGTTTCCTGTGCAAATTTATTGCAAGACTAATTTAAATTACATAAGTAACTGCTTAATCTTCCACAGGAATTCCCTGTCTCGTGCTTCCCCTTTCTTATTCCAGTTGATCTTTTCATAAATGAAGTAAAACTCTAATAGTGGAAAGGTGAAAGAGGAAACAAATGCCTATCTTACAGGAACACAATCAAAAAGCACTATCCTACTCGAAGCAGCTGAGAAGTTTTTCAAAGGGAATCCCTGCTTGACTAGAAAATATCAATGGCAAGAGCCCCAGAAGAGCAGGTTTTCACACCTGAGTCCTTAGGGACTAACAACCTGCACCTCCAAAATGACCTCCTCAGTTCCACCAGCAAAGGGTTCAGCTCCTTTCAGCTCCCGCTGGTTGTGCCAAAGGCAGAGCTTCTCTCTCAGCCCAGTTTGTGTAATCGTTGGTAAATGAAAGTTGCCTGACAATTTTTTCCTAATTAGAAATATTTCTATTGTCTCCTCCAAGATCTCCAAGATTTTTTTCCCAGGGCACAAACAAAACTTGCATTTCCTCCAGCTTTTCAGTATCAAGGGAGGCAGCTAGCACAGCAAGGCCAACGTCCCTACCTGACATTGAACACTGAATATATTTTAATATTATCATTTGAAGAAAGCTTTTTACATACCAATGTCTGTGACTGCACTAAAACCTTATCTGGATTAAAACCCCTCACTTGAGAGTGGGTCTGACTTGAACAAAGAGCTCCCAAGGAAGCAAAACAGGTAACAAGACAAGCTCATGTCTTCTCAGAACCAGGATGGGGATGGAATACACGAAGAAACATTTGCTAGAATTTCCAGGGTTAGTGAAGATGAACCACAGCATTATCTGTTTCAGATTTTGCTTTCTGCTCTGTGTGAGATGTGATACCAGGCTTCCAGGAGCACATCACCAGCTCAGAGGTTTTGGGGGTCTGAGTCAATTTCAACTGGTCACACCTTAAATGGTTTTCCTCAGTAATTTCTCAGAAATGTGCAATAATGAAGCTGATCCTGACATTTAAGAAAAGCTTGAAATGCTCTCCATTTGTATTGATCTGATGGGCAATGTTACAGAGTTATCCTCAAATTAAGTCACAGCAGAGATCCAAACAATAAGATCAGTAAATTAATAGTGATATTGAATTAAGTCAATGTTAAACTGCAAAGCAAATATAACAGATAATTAAGTCACAAGCCTAAAGCAATAAGCAATCTCTGTCTAACAAAACCTGGAGACCAGAGAAAATAGCTTTTGAAGAAAAGCAAAAAACACTAAATAACCCTGAAAGAATAATGAAAAAGTGTAAATAAGAGTTCTCCTGGAAGACTGAAATGCTTAACTGGTTAACACCACAAACATCTGTTTTGGTTCTAAACATCATCTTGGGCCATCTTGCATGAAAAAAGTGCAAAGAGTAATTCAGGAAGTGAACTGAGTTTTTTTTTCATGCAAATTGAATCTTCTCCTCTGGGTCTCACTGTTGTTACAGACACTCAGATTTCTTTCCCCATTGCACCCTCTGCACAAAGCAAAGCTGCTAATGAGCTGCTATGCTTCAGACTGTTACTGCACCCAGGAGTTAGGAGAGGTAGGACTGAGACAGACAAGATAATTTCCTCAGTTATTTTCAGCACAGTTTCTTAACAACTTCACCAGCAACAATACCCTCATTCATACAACCATGCTCTCAGAGAGCTGGAAATGAATTTTACTAGCTAGTGACAGTCTGAGGCATCTCTTATTGAAGAAAAAACAGGGGAACAGCTGCATATCTCAAGAGTGTAAACCACTATAGTTTCGGGCTTTTTATAAAATCTTAAGTGCTTGTTTGGATGGATTCTGTCATAAAAACAGTGCATTTGATTGCTGAGATACACCAAGTTTTTGGGCAGTGTCTCTAAGGGTATGTTCAGAATGACCTAAAGAAAAGTCAAGCCAGTTTTGAATTTTGTTTGGTTTTGGTTTTTTGGTTGGTTGGTTTTTTTGTGGCAGATTTTTTGGTTATTTGGTTTTGTTTTGGTTTTTTTTGGGGGGTGTTTTGAAGTTTTATGAAATAATTTTTCCCTCATCAAATTGAAGAGTGCCCAACATGAAGCTATGAACTCCCTAAACACTCGCAGACTTGCTGCTCCAGTAGGTAACTAACACTGAGGATGAGACAGACAAATCTGGTTACTAGTTAGCACACTTGCAAAGAATGTGATCTGCAGATAATTAGAGCACAGGACTGGCCATTTACCATTGCTCTGCCCAAGTTCAGTGCAATTGCATTTTTCTTCTTGTCCAGCATTACAGTTTACTCTAATTTTTTACCATTTTTCTCAAGTGTTGGGTTATGTGTGACCAGACCCTCAGACACATTCTGATAAACTACAGAAAAAAATCAAGAGCTGAAGAAATTCACCACTGAGGACTAAATCACCCAGCAAACTTTTCTCTCCTGAATCCTCCCACTGCAGGATAGGAGAGTTTCTGCCACAGGAGGACAAAAAGTCTTCAAGTACAGTCCTGCTCTAAATTCCCCTCCAACTTCATTGACTGGAAAGAGACTTTAGGCTGAATTTTGGTAACATGAAATTGATCCCTAGGTCACCACATAAATGCAGTCACCTTCTCATGCAGATTTCACACTGAAATCATAAATCACACCAAGGTTTTAGAGAAGAAAATATATCACCAGTTCTCTGGCCCATATAAAGCAGCTGCTATGATTACACCTGACCACTCACTAGTCTGAAATTTAGTGTCATTTATAAGAAGGTAGAAGACAATGAATTTTTTTGGTAATGGTTGCATAAAAATAAAGTTAATAGAATTTAAATCAAACGAAAATAATTTTTATTTACAAAAAAGCCTTTGGATAATTTTTTCTGACAGGTTAGGTACTGTAAAGGGGTCTTATGTCAACTAAAATTTTTTTCTATGTGTGTGTAAGCCACCCCTTCAGGCTGTCAAAAAATGAGTTGTTTTAGATAAATTAAGAATCTGTAGTGCTGGAATAAGGCACTAATCTGAATTACACTCCTAATGGCAGATAGATGTATCTAAGGACATTGATATGTTTTTCTATACATTAACCTATACATACTTAACATATTTACTCTCAAAGCTCAAATGCTAATTATTTAAGCTATCATTAAGTTACCCCTGCTTTGCCCTTACCCCACCACAGAAATCACTTGCCATACTGCACAGCCCCAAGTGACGCCATTGAACAGAAAAAGGCATTTTGTTTGCAATGGGCAATTTCAATTTACTGCTGCCTGAATTTATATTGTGCATAGCTCTCCCTCAAAAACCTTTGTGATGTTTCAGCCAAAAATTTCTTTTCCTGCCAGAGACTGAAACCTGAGTTGCTAAAGTTTACTTGTGCTGAGCAACTAGCTATGAAAGTGTCAAGGAGTAAGGAGAAAATTAAAAAAAAAAAAAAGCAAAAGCAACCTAACTAGAAAGAGGAGGCAAAAAAATAGGAGTCTTTGGTCATTTTGAGAGCAAATTTCCTCCACACTTTATCAGTAAACTGAATTGTCACACATGTCCTCAGGCTATCAGGACAAAAAGAGAGGAATTATAGCCTTTAGGTTATTGAGAATTACTTGAAGTAAATCCATTTCTCTTGTAAATAGATACAAAAGACAAAGGATGCAAAAGCAGGTGAAAATATGTTAAGAAGTTTTCAACACTATTGATGGTGACTGGCCTGAAAGTGTTCTTTAGAAACTGAGAAGAAATTTGAAGACAAAAAAAAAATTCTAAAGCAAGAAAATTCTTTAGATGCTTTTTTAAAATTTAGTACAGTTGGTGATTTTACCTTGCATGCAATTCATTATTACAAGAAATTAGATAAAAACATTAGCTACTTCCCACATAGTATGACCTTTTTCTTCCAGGTATGCCAAAACAATTAAATTGTTCTCATTGCGAAAAAACTTGTCCCTCTCTATCAAAAAGACCTCAGAAAAAGTGTTTGTATTCTGCTTCACCCTGCATGCATTAGTGAAGATTATTTGTTGTGAAGTTCTACAAAAGAGATCAACACAGTCCAAAGAACCAATTTTTCCATCTCTACTACAGATATCATATATAATTCAATAGTAAAATTTCAACTATCTCTAGCCTCCTTGTGTCTACACCTATAATACTAAGCCACCTGAAGGGAGAACAAAATCAGCACTAGCCATATGTGAGCTTCACTTCTATGAGACCCACAACATATTATAGTTGTGTTAACAGTCAATTTTAAAAAAATATTTGAGAGCAGAGCTTTGATAGCCTGGAGAAGGAGTATGGATTACTCTGATGTGTTAGATTTTGGTTTGGAATTTTTCTATGTCCTGGAAAAAAAAAATCCCCCAAAAACCATAACCAAACCAAGTCCCACAACATTTTGTGCAGTTTGAAATGAAACCATGCCTGGACATAAGGTCCTCCACCTTAAAATCTACATTTTCTATTTGGTGCCTTGTGCCACCTGCTCTACCTTTCATCTGTGTAACCCAGTATTTATTGGTGCTGCAGCTTGCCAAAGCCTGAACTCTGCAGAGCATTCATGGAAGGAGAGGTCAGGAGAGAATGGAAAGCTTTGTCAGCTGAGCACTGTGGGCAGTCAACCTTTTGCCATGTGCTAAGACACAGCAGCTACAGGAGAAACTTGTGCTCATATATACTCACAGACATGATTTTGTCAAGGCTTTGCAGAGAGGACATAGCAGCAGCAGATCTCTCATTGAGCAGCATGTGACTAAGATATGACAGAAAAGCAGAATAATACAGCTTTACATTACAATAATTTAAAAAAATTATGAAACATTAAGTTCAAGGTAGCTTGCAGCTTAATGTTGACAATGAAGCATAATTTAAGACTTATAATATGCTCATTTATTCTCATCTCAGCTCTATGCACAGTGCCTTATCACTTTAAGAAAGACCTTTCCCTGCTAAATCACATTATTTCTATTACTTAGGGAATTACAATATTTGTACAGTTTATACACATGTAATACAATGGGATTTGCATAATATGAAAGGCATTAGTGCTTTCATTAGGAGAACCACCTGCACAACCTCTCAAGTATTAGTTTCTGGTTTTTCTTTAACCCAAGCATTTCCATCTCATATGCTAAAGCTCCCAGTGAACTGCCAAGTTTTATCTGGGCTCCAGTGACAGAAATTGGCACTGCTTAAGGCTCTGTTAATCCCAAAAAGCCAACACGTGAGGACATGAGATCACCTTGACTCACAGGAGACACCATGCTCTGTCAATTCTGCTGCCAGGACAGAAACATCACAGATGTGGTGCTTTACATGCTCCTCAACCAGCTAAGCAGAGAGGGAAATAAGAGACTAAAAGCTTGTTCTTCCTGAGCATTGGATGGAAAGCCATGCTCTGTACTTTCATGACAACAGACATCTCCTTTAAATCCCAGTGCTGTAAAACCCTGAAGTAATTTGTTAATGAGACTATGTATTTTCACACTTGAGAAAAGTCCTCAAATAATATTTTTCTTCTCTAAACACCCTTATCTTGGGGAGAATTGGCTTTCACTGCACCAGTTCACCAGCTGCCCAAGCTGCCTGTGGTGGTAAGGACAGTGACCAGAGCAGCCTCAATTCCAGAGCTCCCTGCTTGGTACCTAAAGACACTCCAGTTAAAGGAAACACTTTCACTAGTGTTGTAGTATTTGGGCTCACCATTTCTGACAGGCAGTCCATGGCTACACACTTATGCAAGATGGAGAGCTGTATTTCAGAGGAGAGACTGAAGTTTCACTGAATAGCACTTACATTTAGTGCACAGGAAGGGACTAGATGATGCAAAACACTGCTCATCGTCTCAAAGACGCTGCAGAGCCTGGACCCTGAAATTGACAGTGCCACTACTTAGAATGACAAAAATCCTGTCACAGAGCCACATGGAGAGGTAGTATGCTCTTTCATACATGGATTTAGCTGTAAAAAAATAAGGTAGATTATCTCCCAAAAAAGCAACCCCCACCTTATAGCCCTGAATTAAGGTTCTCCAGAAAGGCATTTAAAAAACCCCTGAAAACAAAACAAAAACTATGTAGTACTCCTCAAACTTCCCAAAACAATAAAGGCTTCAATTTCTGCCTATTTTTGCTCAAGGTCCCTGTTAATCCAGCACAGACTGGAACAACTAAACCTCATACTTAGCTTAAAAAAAAACCCCAAAAATACATTCTTCAATATAGCATAAATCTCCCTCCTCAGGAATTCTTGTTGCCAGGTTTTGAAAGACCAGTTTATAAGCTTTTGGTGTTCTAGACTGGATAAGAAAAGCAAATAGCATCGAAATACCTGTGATCTAGCAAAGCAGTTTTGCTACTTGCATGTTTATGTTGCTTCATTACAGTGCAATGATCAGCAGTTTTGTATCTCCAAACTATCTCCCTCTCTGTGGCAATTTTACTGCAAAACATTTGAGATCAGTATGGAACCCTGATGTGCCCCTGCAGGCACAGTACTATACTAAAATCACTTGTGCAGATATGAAACCTGTGTGACCCCAGCCATTGGGAGACTCCTGGATAGCAGGAGGAGCAGGCAGGGGTATCTGCAGAACCCCACTTTCCAAGCAAGACATTCAAGACTGCCACTGCACCAGGCAGCCAAGGATATTACAGGGTATTTAGGACACAGCCAGTTGCCTCACCTCCTTTACTACCAGCTGCTTCATTTACAAGTCCCTAACATCTTTAAGTGAAGAACAAAACATGCATCTCTGGTGAAACCAGAGGAATTTCTCTTACAAGGCTATACATCTATTACAATATTTAAATAATGCTATGATTGTTTTTCTATGAAACTATTATTAGGTTAATATTATGATTTCACTTTGTCAGTTCAACAAAATTACATATTGATGCCTTGTTTTTCCACAGTAGCTTACCCTGCTGTGTTTATTTTGCTTGGCAACTAGATTTCGACTTTTAAATAAGTGCGCAAGATGGAAAGAATGAATTCCATTAAGTAATCTTTTATAAATAAACAAAAGGGATCACAAAAAAGTATTTTTCTGATGTCTTGAGATTTTCTGTAGTTGCAGTAAGCTCTTCAAAAGGCAGAGAGAAAATAACATTATCTCAGTGAAACCTGATGCTAAAAATGGAAAGAGAAAGGAATATAAAATTTAAATCTCTTCCTTCAATGCATTAAGACAAGATGAATACTTATTTTCCTAGTCCAGACATCAGGTAGTCACAACAGAATTACAATTTACTGCACCAAATCTGTGTGTAAAACAGAAAAGTCAGGTGTTCCCATTTTCCAGTGAAGAGATATGTGCTTTCTAAAATGGAAACCTTACGTAGAACCTGTTTCTCCCTATGGTATATTTGTGTTTACACAGTAGATAACTATTAATTAATAGGTTTAGTATTCTCTCTAGTTTTCTTCTAGAAGTATTATTTAAGACTCTGCTAGGAAAAAAGAAAACCAAACATCATTAGGTGACATAATTTTGTCATAAAGAGGCAATTTCTTAATCCTTCTCACTGTGAGCAAGTGATTTTATTCAAAGCCTTTTTAACAGTTATATTTAGGACTGTCAATTAAAGATAAGAAGTGCATAAATCAGGTAGTGTGTTTTGTTTTTCCTCCAAAATTTCATCTCCTTTGTAGGACCAGAACCTATCACTTGCATTTCCACTGAGGATGTAACTCGCATCACGAGCAGTCTTACGGATATCATTAGTCTCATTTGCTCAATATGGTAAGAAAACATGTATATGACACAGCAAGTTTTAATTTTTTAGGATGAAAAATTCTATTTTTAATTGCTTTTACAACAAAATCTCGGAAACACCAGCTCCTGATTCCAAAACAAAGGACACCACACTTTGCAAGTGCTGTAGCTTAATACTTAAGACACAGTAGCAATAAATCTTTTTAGTTCCATTAAAATACCTCTGCACTCAATTCCTCACTGTATTAAAATCACTTTAGAAGGCAGTTGTTTAGCTTCTCGTTCTGTCTACTGCTCATATTTCTTCCTCTTTTCAAGAAGATGACAAGTAGCATTAAAATACTGCTGTATGGGGAGGTTATAGAACATACCACAGATGTTATTGAGTAAAGAATGCAAAAGAGGGCTGGGGGAAACAAATGCATGCTGAGCAGACTCATAACTCAACTCTACTTCACTCTTACTCTTACTTTTACTTGTAAAAAAATTTATGTTGTTTTAATTGACTTTAATATCTTTTTTTTTCCTTCTTAATGGTTTGTTGCTTTATAGCCTATATTTGCCAGGGTAACACCAAAAAGAAGCACATCCTGAGCTCTCCTACCTACCTGCTACCAGCAAGACTATTTCTATAGCACTAGTCTATTCAGAAATTCAAAACACAGAAGCTGCAGCTGAATATACAGTCAGGCATAATTTAGTAAGAATTTTCTCTATAAAATTACTATCAAAATAATGTTTATTAAAATATATTTTAAAGTTCTTGAATGAAATTAAGAGAAACTTTATACACAAAGATTTAATCGTGATGATTTACAATGAATAGTTTTTCTATTTTCATAGAGCAAAAGGAAGAAGGGTTGTATTACACATGGTGCAAAGCCTCCAGAATAGTGATGGTTTGGCTGTGCCTGGCAGCAGCTCAGTCAGCTGGGCAGAACCACATCATCACCACCGCTGTGCAAGCAGGCTCTTTTCCAAGATAATTACAACTCACAGAAGCCACCTAACATTAATGAGGAGACAAATGCACATGAGAGAAAAGAATGCAGACATATTGAGGCCAAATCTGCCCAGAGCACCAACAAATGCTGTGAGCACATACCAAAGAAAGACAATCTGCGGCATCTGAAAGACAAATAATCACTCTAAGATGTTCAACTTGTTGGCAGCTAAAAAGTCTGCTAAACCCCAGAAATATGCAAGGTGTAAAGGGCTGCAGCTTTGTCAGAGCTGATTTTCCACATGGAGGCTGGCTGGGTTACAAAAACCCACTCAGCTGACAGCACAGTTCAAGTGTCAATTAAGATAAGACATCAAACAATTTACTAGTTATTAAGAAGCGACTCAGACATGACAAATAGATTTGCTACTAAAATTTGGTCATGGTTTTAAAGGACCTCTTACAATTGTCAGGGTGGAAGAAAACAGTTATGAGTATGGGAAAATGAGGATTCAAAACAAAGAGAGCTGAAATAAGAAATATACTGGGGTTGATTGCTATATAACCCTAATATCACAAAAGACATGAACTAGATCTGGACTGAAAACAAGTTCAGAGTTAAGAAGAGAACCTTGCTTTAGACCTAACCAGTAGCTAGAATTTTCTCCAATACATTTTTATATCACCATTTCCAGAATGTGCTATGATTTACAAATCCTCTTCCTTGCTACATACCTGTTAGTTATCAATTTGTAATTCATCCTAAAATATCATGATTGCCGATTAAAATACCATAAAATTTCTAATAAAGTCTGAACTTGTCTATGTTTTTGTATATAAAAATGTAATTTGGAGTAGACTGAATTTCCTGAGGATATGTTCTATTAAATTTCCTTTCTCCACTATATCAAGCCCTATTACTTCAAGGCAGGCACATCTATTAATTTAACTAACACTCAGTATCCATATGCCTGAATGAAAGCATTCATTTGGAAGTGGCCTTGTCTCAGCTTAAAGCAGGTCCTTGGTGAACACTGTTTATTTTTGAGTCCTTCACAAACGGGGCTCTAGTTGCAGCAATATCCTTGCGCGGATAGACTGACTCACTGGAAATGTCACTACAGACAGGTAGAAGCCTCAGGCAGAGACCAAGGTCCTGTTATCTTCAACATTTTGTAATCATACACCAAGGGATCACCACTCTTGCAAGAAAGGTATCTTCAGGAATGAAAGGGCACAACAGATGGATGAAACGATGGAAGAGGAAGTGGAGAAGAAAGGCAGTCAAATTAGCAGTAAAATAATTTCCCACTTAGATTGAAGCCGTGTGCAAAATTGAAGTTGACAACTGTTTTGGACATTTGGACTCATCTGGTTTATTTAGCTACTCAGTCAATACAACCATTGCCTTTTCCTCCTAATTGTTTTGGGGAGAAGGAAGGATGTGGTATTTTACTTCCTTCCCAATTACAACAGTATATTTTTTCCCCCATGTTCTATTTCTAGAGGTATTAAGACCCAGTAAAACACCAGAGACCCCTCCTACACAAACTGTCTCCCCCAGGCAACTCTTCTTCCTCTGTGTTCCTCAGAATACTAAATGCACCTATCCAAAGAGATGTTTTTATGGCAGTTTTAAACTAATCTAAGGCCAAATTCCTGGGAGGGGAAAAAAAGTGTTATTTCTTCCCCACCCCTTCTTTGGGGTGGGAGAGCCTTTGAAGCAAGAGTGTAACTATCCCTTCTCAGGAGGACTGCATTGGCTGAGATCCCTTTCAGGCAGCCATTGAAGGATATCCTGCTCCATTCTTTCTTGGCCCTTAATCCCATGATTTCCAAACCACTCCCTGCCCAACGCCCTCGTGGTGAGGGTCTTTCATTCCCTCTCATTCCTCATAGTCGTGGGTTTCACTGTTGGTTCTGCTCTGTCCACAAGGTCTCTGCATGTTGTTCTTTAGTTCTTGCAATACTGTTGTGTCTCAAGCCACAGGACAAGAGCAGGAGGCAAAATGTTATTAATAAGCATGGAATGAAAGGTAGGGAGACAATTAGTTTGTTGTTGCAATACTGAAAAGGAGCCAGAGGAAGGAAGGTGAACAGAAACTGGGAGCACTGGCAGCACAGGAAGCTCAGAAAGTGGTTTTAGCAGCAGAACAGACAAGAGGTATAAATCAAGAACAACTCTGCAGGCATTGGGGACCAACAGGAAGATGTTTAAGAAATGCAGGTGTGAAATAGTGTGGATATAAAGGAGTGTCCAGGTCTTAGAAACGTGCAGGAGATCACTGGTGGGGCAAGGATACGTGGGGCCACAAAAACTATACAAAAGAGACAGAGCAGAGGTTTATTGTTATCCATAGTACAGGACAGACAGAAGGAAGCTACATGGAAGAAGGGAGAGGAAAAGCCAGAGTGTGTTGAATTGTCAGGAACATGGTGATTGATTTTATTCTTCATCTAACAAGTATCTGGGACAGCCTGGGTTCTGAACTGTGTTTGCCAAGGGAACAATCTCTCTCCTCCTGCTTCAATCCTTCATGAATGCCTTCGGTAAGCAGAACAGCCATCCCTCTGCTCAGGATAACAGACCCGAATTCATTAGGTAAAATTCCTACTGCATCATCCTGCTTCCTGGCTGCACAATCCTCTTCATCCTGATTAAAGTGCAGTCTTGCTGGAGGAATACACCAGCAGCCAAACCTATTTTTGTCTCAGTCAAGCACAGCTCCAAGCATCATTACCACATGGGGTTACCATTTCCTATCCCACAAGTTTCCGGAACAGCGTTTTTCAGGTCAAAATATTGTTTCAGTAAAATCAAATCACTTCCTTCAGAAGGCAAATCTTTATACCTATTATATGACCGAAGACATTCAAAAATTAAAGCCAGCTTAATACATAACAGCATAAAGCTCTGTTTCAAGAAGGCAAAGGAAAAACACTTAGCATAACAGGTTTCTTAAGAAAAATTAGAAAAATCAGGCACCCCCTTCCCCTTACTTCTACTCTTTCTCCCATAAAGTTCCCTAATAGCAAAATCTCCTCTTGGTCCTGACCCTTCCCCTCCAACACCTTCTACAAGCTTGTTCCTTCTTTGGAAACCATTACACTAGAATAAAACTTCAGGTATTTTGCCTTATTTGCAGTTAGAGGTGTTCTCGTTTTGTTAACACAATACTTGTTTTTCATATTAAAAATACTCAGTTATGTTAATTCAAATCTTTTTAGTAATGACCAAGTATTTAGAATTTAAAATCCCATCCCCTTCCTGTAAAAATGGCAATTTTTCTGTGCCGGAAAAAATGTGTCAGTCTCCAGTTAAAATATCAGACTCTACCTCTCAGCCTTCAAGGCAGCAGAGCTGCTGATAATCTCTGTTAACCAAGCACAGTGAGTTCAGAAAGTGAGAGCCTACCATTTTTTTTTCCCCTAAAGTCTTGGTGTGGTATAAGAAAGTTTAATTCTGCAAAGCTGAACCAGGAAAGGTAGGACACCTCACACTTTCTCACCAATGAATCAATCATGGTTCTAATTTACAGGCTTACATGATTTAAGGTTTTCTCTCTTTTATGATACAGTCAAGTAGCTATGTTAATTGTGGTAGATTCTCCATTAGCTCCAATTATTAAATAAAGATACAGTTTAGTTCAAGCATGAATTTACTTGTTGAAGGAGTTATATGTTATTAATCATGCTGCTGAAGCTGCTCTTTGCTACCAGGTCTTGTCACCATTGCTTGCAAGAAGAGATAATAGCTTCTATTTTCCACTAGCTGACAAAACATGCCAAGCTTATCTCTGTGTTCCAATTGAAAACTAAGATTTACAGCTAGCACAAATTGAGACAGTTTACTCTGTAATCCTGCATCTGATGGTAACTCTGAATAGCTAGTTTTTGTCAGTTGGGTAAGCTAAAATTTATGGCACATTTGACAACTTCATTGAAAACACTATTCTAGGATGCTGCATATTATGTTAGTGAACGTTTCTGTAAGCTATATGTTGTTAGTAAGATTAATGCCATGGTAAAAAATTTACAATCATCACAAATAGGAACTGAAGTTACCATCTCTACCACTTCTGTTAAGAATTAGAAGGAAAAAATCCTCCAAAAGGAAAGTAAGAAACCATAAATGGACAATCACCAACTGCCAGAAATTTAAACGTACATGACTTCAGTAATGCAAAACTGATTTTTTCATTTAGTTCTGTGCATTGCCATTACTAATAATTAATGGCACAAATTATGGGATCAGAAATGGGTCTTCTGACTTGAGAGAAAAGGGGTAGGAAAAAGGAGAGAACTGACTCATCCAGTGAGGACACCCTGAATTTGTTACTGGCTGTAGTGCAAGGTTTTAATTAGCATTGAAATGCATTACATTTAGCCCTATATTTCATCTAGGGCATCCACAGCACAAATTGGTCACCTCATCATACCAATTGTTTAAAAAAAATAGTCTGAGTATGAAATCCTGACTGAGTTTGTGCAATATGGTCCTAAACCTTCTTTAAATGGCCAAAAGCATAAGAGAAAGAGGATTGTTAACTACAGACATATTTCAGGCTAGAAATAAATATTTTTTTTCTAGATCAAAGGGCAGGGTCTACCACTATGGAATGAAACTATTCAAGTACGTAATATCTTTTACCTGCCTGAGCATCCCAAATGTAACATTTTGTTGCCCTCACATTTTGTTGCTGTCTGCCGAGCCAAATTATTTTCCTTTCTAAAGTTTGTGCCCAAAGAGCTTGACTGATTAAACAGTAAGAAGTAATAGAGAAGAGACAGCATATTTCTTCTCTTTTCTTGACACCTGGAAGCGTAGAGACAGAACAAGACAGGCAGGACCTTAGTCAACACAGAAGAAAAAGTGCCTACAAGAAATAATGAGAGAGGAAAGATGTCAGGACAGTTTGGCAAAGAAATGGGTCTGTAGAGGATAACAGGCACCGTGGGAAATTACAGATGTGCAAAGGGCATGGGGAAAAGGGCACAGATAGGTACTGCGAGCTGGAGGAACAGATGCAAGTAATTGAGGAATATACAGTGGCAGTAGCAGAAATCCTATTGAAGACTGCACTGCTACACAAGGGCAAACTAAACTAGGAGCCTCACCCTCTCACTGCTCCTTTCTCATGAAGCCAAAAGCACATTTCATCTTTCTTCAGTACCATGTTCTTGTAGGGTTACTGCATTAGCTCCAACTGCACAGGTCTGCACTGCAAACCTTGGTACTGACTTCTTCCTAGACTGATTCTTCACATGTAAAATTTGTTAAAATTCTCTAATTTCAGAAGCTCTATCCAAGAGCATACAAGTCCAGCACATTTTTCAAGAACCAACAGCTGGCTAATACAAGATAACAACAGGATAATACTGCTTGGACAATTGTTACCATCTCCTTAATCCCACGATTGCCTCTTTCCTGCACTGCGCCACAGGCAGAGGCAGGCTATAGCAGCAAAACTGGGCTTGTGCATATGCCCAAGCTGCGTGTCAGCACCACCCTGACAGCACTGCCTCTGTAACAGGGTTTATTTGCTCCCAGCTTGTTATCCAGGCCCTGCATTAATCCACCACAAACAGATCCCTGAGCACTGAACCACCTCTAACTTCCTTTGACAATCCTTTAATCTTTAACAGCCCTTCGTGTTTTCTGTGCATCAGCTACACCTACAGACACCAAATAACCAATGCCTACAGAGTGATTTGCAGAAGTGACAAGTTGTCATACACTCACCTTATGATTTAAAAAAGTATCCTACCATATCAAGTATTTAAAAAATAAAATTCACTGAGTTCTCAGTGTCAGACAAGTTTATAGTATTAACCTTGCATCTCATAGCTTCATGTCTAAAATGTATCTATATCTAATGACAGACATTTTTCTCTCTCATACACACACTGTCTCCAATAATAGTTCCAATTTGAGGATGAATTCATTAATACTTGTCACAATACCACAATTGATGACAGTGCCATACACAAGTCTAGGCATACATTAACATGCCTGGGGTTTTTTATGGCAGGGCTAGAGTAGCAAGTAGTTAATAATACATGTGACCACACACTGAAAGATGGAGAAAAAATACCTTTCACAGAAAATGTTGAATAAGGCAGAAGTAAGAAGAGGAAAAGAAACGAAATAATTAGAAAAATGGAAAGAAAGGAATGATCACACTGTATACTAACATACCAAGTTAGGGTTTCTTAACCCTGTAGAACTCTGAGATTTGTTAAGTTTTGTGCATTTCACATTGTAGTCTTTAAAGCATTTTAAGAAGAAGACTAATAACTTGTTATTAAGATGGCATGTAGCATCCTATAGTCTGTGAAACTACTATATAGTAAATCTACTACTTAGAAAATTTAAAATCTGATCACATTAGTGTTATCTTGTGTTTCCTCTAAGTACTGGGAAAATTCTTCCTGTGAAAGTGGCAGCATTTGAATATTTTTCATGACAACCATTATACCAGATGTATTATTTTCCTATTATTAATACTATTGCAACATTCATGCTGATAAATTTAGAGACTGAGAAAGCAAAATCTGCTTTAAAAGCATGGATAGCAATGAAATTACAACACAAGAACAAGGTTCCAATTCTAATGTACATATCTGAAGGTATTTAGTGAAGTACTATCAAATATGTGACACTAAACTAAAATCTTGGGCAAAACTTGATGTCCACCCTCAATATTTTTCTTAACATTTGCTCTTCTAAATATTTAAGTACTAGATACTACTGTCCAGAGACTTATTCTGCCAGAAGAGAGGAAGCAATGAGTACCATGCCATAACAAGTTCATAAAACGTCTCTATACTGACAGAAAACCCATTTCCAGTATCCCACAAATAACTCAAGTTATGAAATCATTTATTATTTCAGCTGCAAGCAGGGAGCATGCTAAGATGCATTTATAATAGAATGGGAAGAGGCATACAGTGAGTAATATTTCAGTGCAATTAAATATAATTTCAATAATAAATTATGTACCATTGTAAACCCAGTGCTTTATATAAATATCACTGATGACAGTAAGTTAGAGTGCATTTGTGTTTTATTTATATTACAGCAAGGAATATATAATGGTCCCAGGATGTTTTCCCTGTTGAAGTCAAGGGTAAAATCAAGTAATCCATGTGAACAGCAGCTCTGTTTTACTTATTAGAACTCAGGCTCTGCTATTTTTGGTTTGCAAGACACTGCTTGAGACTAGAGCATATGTTACTTTCTTCTGAGCTGTAATATTTTAGCCCAGATGTGTTTGAGCACACATATAGCAAATATTATTAAAGGATTTGCTGCAATCACCTCTATTATACATGTATGAATAGCAGGGTTAAGCACTCAAAAAACTCCAAAAAGTTTTCCAGAAATCCGTGAAGAGGTTAAATCAGTGACTGGTGGCCAGGGAGAAAGTGCCAAAGACAGATGCTGTTTCCAACTCTTCAAACACTTCAGCCCTGGAGAAGAGCTTGAGTGAGCACCCAGCAGGGGTGAGTTGGAGGAATCTCACATTAGAAGTAGGAGATGCTAGGGCAGAGAAGAGGTAGCTGAACCTAAAAACTGTTACACCACAGAGCAATTTTGTGAACCATGAGGAAGAAGTGGAAGAAGTTTGGACACTGTTGCTCAGCTTAAGCAGTTGCTCTTGCAACCTGTGTCATGCAGATTTTGAAACTAAGGCACTATTTTTGTCAATGAGTTACTGTCTAAAGATTTAAAACTCTAAATGAAATTACCTGACATGAGACACAACTCTTGGGAAATCCAGCAGTACTGATAGCACTTAGACTCACATCTGCAGTAGTTTGTAATAGGTTGCGTTCTGAAAGGGAACCTTTGAGAGTTGACTAAATGCTAAGGAAAATGGGTAGACTAAAAAGTTGATAGAGCAAAGAAGCATTAAATTATTCAACAGCTACATCCTACATACTTCCACAGTGCAGTATAATCCTGATTTAGCAGTGTTCCCATGAGTTGCCTCTGAATATATTCTGAAGTTTATAAATATGCTATGAAATACGATATTTTGAAGAAGTAAAGAATTAGAAGCCGGCAGCAATTATGTGTCCTGGGTCAACAGCCTCTTTAGAGATGTTCAAGGTCTCAGTCTTGACTCTCACCCCTTCAGCCCTCCTGGCTCACAGCAATAGTTGGACAAAAAAGCCAGCAGAGTCTTTTTATTTTCCAATTATCCATTCACATGATGTTTTACTGTAGGAAAATCTAGGAGTATTTAGGGTCCTAGGCTTCGTAGCCTGAAAGTTACTTTCCCATTAAAAGCTCGAGATAAAAAGAGCATTTGAGGCTACAGGTGCAGACACAGCTTTAATAGAGGTTTATTTAATGCCCAAAGCAGCGAGATAACTCATCCATCAGCAGAGCTAAGAGGTGTGGGCAAGAACATATGCTCCATCATCTCAAATAGATGATCAACTCGCCTTTTCATTTCCCACCACGCTACCAGCAGTCATGTTTTCTCAGGCAGAGCGTGGCTGAAAGCTCTCAAGGAAGCAATTTCATCCACTCTTCCCTGAAAGGGCCAGTGCCTTAAAGGCATAATTAAGTCCTAAATACATAATAGTTAGTGACATTTAGCAAAGCATGTCATCTCTGGCAAACTGCCATTGTAGTAGAAAACGCAAACAAATCTATTTGCATTGTTTTCAGTTGGTTTGTAATTTTTTTGTAACTGTATTGTCAGCAAGTGCAGAAGGAAGTATTAGATGAAATAAGCTGGTTAACAGACTGAACTAATTATATTGATGCAGTGAAAAGAACTAATACATTTTGTAGGAGGCAGTATTTGGTGACAAAAATAATCTCTTTAAAGCCACACAAAATGCTTTTTTTCTGCTACCAGCACTTGTATAGCTTGCACTGTGCTCACAAGTGCAGAGCTTGACAAATAAATCATTACAGATTCAGAGTGCCACCAAAGTCCTGCTCAGTTTTGGATAAAAAAGACCTTCCCTCAGCCCTGCCCAGCCTCACACACACTTTCCCCTCTACATGTTTTCTCTAAAGAATCAATGTTTCACTTCTTAAAACAGCAGCAGAAGGGTATTACTGGGCAAGAATGGCCAAAAAACCCCAGGAACACTCCAGGTCGGCAGTCTCCTTGCGTCCATTTTACACCACAGCAACTGACAGGAATACTTGGTCACAATCTCCCACAGTGAGAGGGAAAAACCTAAACTCAGAAAATAGAATACTGAAAGCAGGATGTGTCAGAACTTTTTAATTTAAATGTCTCAAACTCAAAGTCACTAAAGGAGAGCACAGAAACTGTCAAAAAGACATCATATTAAACCAGAAAATTCTGTTCAGGAGTTCCCTATTAGAGTTTACATGAATAATCAGGTTTCTTTCCTGGTCCCCCTACCCCCAGTCTCAATTTTCAAATTAAATCTGAGAAACATTAGTGAAATAATTTCCAGCGAAACACCCTAGGTCATACCTAACCCATTAAGTCAGTCCCTCTGTATCCAAGAGCCTTCCTGGTGAGGAGAAATTATTTGGGTGTCCTGTCAAAACAGCTAAGTCCCAGCAACTACCTGCAGTGGTTTCAAAATTACTGCATGAGTCTCAGTCCTGCCATCTGCTTTAATTGCTGGAGAACACAGCTTTCAGTAAAGCAGCTGGGTTTGGTAATGCATACCCTATGGAATGGGCTGTACTATTCTCTGCCAACTGCACTAAGACAATAACAAGCTCCAGTAAAGGTGGCTAGCAACATCACAAAATTGACAAAGGGAGATTGAGAATTCCTCTGTTAATGGAAGAGTCTTCTGCATTCTCTTTAGCTGGTTTTAAAGTCTGATTTTCACTTTATTAAAAATAGACAGCAGTAACTGTTAAACTAAGTTCAACTGTCCTGTTTCTTACAGAACCTTACTGGCATACTCAGGGGCAGTTTCATGGCCTGCTAGCCTGTGTGTTACTAACATGACAAACTCTCCTTTCAGGATTAATGCACCTGTGAGCATCATGAAGCATGGAAATCATTATTACTTGACTGCATTTAACAGCAGCATCTGGTTGTGCCTGAAAAACCTCAAGGGCTGTGGACCACAAGATGCACAGAAAAGCATGATTTACAAGTAGAATAAAAGGTTATTTTAAAATACCAGCTTAGCAACTGACATCTTAATACCATTTAACAGCTTTTTGAAGCTATTAACTACATATCCTCAAAGCAAGCTTGCTTTTAGATAAGATTGAAACTACAGCACAAGTAAGGGTAAAGACTTACTGAGAGTATGGTTTGCCACTTGTGCAAAATGAGCAGTGTTTTCTGTTTTACAAAGTGACAATACTTTCAATACAACAGACTACTGGATCTTAGAGTTATAAAGTGACAGGAAAATAACTTTGTGCCTAAGATAGATATCTAAGTTCTTGCATTAAATACCAACACAAAGCAGCAAACAGTTTTGAAATAAAGCACTTTCACAGGGCACATAAATGAATGGAAAACAGATGCTGGAAGATGTTTTAAGCAGCAGGCTTGACCCTTATTTTAAAATGCACTGGATAAAAGTATGTATGTTTCTGCAATTTTTGTGATCAAGCATCTAAACTGTTCCAGGTTTGAGGTGCAAAGCTCCTGTTGGGGTGGCTTAGCAGTCTGCTCTCCAACGCAGCATGTGAAAAAAAGACATCTGTCCAATTCTAGCTCAGATCAAACAGAGAAAGCTTCAAATTTCGTTTATTATGTTTATAATTTGCTCCTGTGCTTAGCAATGTTAAGTCACGAGAAATGTTGTTTTACTATACTCAGAGGAGACACATGAACCTTGATTCTCTGTGCTGCAGCTGCAAGACAAGCAGAAAACCCATGGAATCCTAGTCAACTCCATCCACCAGTGACAGGGCTTTTCTAATCCTCCAATGCTGCATGTGGTGCTCCAAGCATTGCAGGAATGCTTCTGACTGTCAACAGCTCCTGGAAGGGGAGGGGCAGCTCAAAAGGAAGAGCTGGGGAAAACTGGGCCATGAAAGACAATTCTCCTCCAGCTGTGGAGCCAAAGTGCAGGTAATGGGAACTGCAGCTATGCTCCTGCACGACCCTGCTGCTGGGAGAGCAGCACTCCCCTTTTCACCCTGAGCAGCTGTCACCACAAATGCCATGAGACAATGTGGCAGCACAGGGAGTTTCTTGGGACAAAAGTAGCTCTCACACCCATCTCAGCAAGTGGTACATACATAATTAAAATTAAATTTACAACTGACTCGCTGAATGTGCCCCACAAAACTTGGTGCTTGGCCAAAAAGGCCTCTGGACCCCACAACCAGTTTTCCCATCTGGTTTCCATGTGGCTGTGAGGGAGAAAGGAATGCAGGCACAACTCAGAACTGACCTAACCAGATAATGTTAATTCATGGTCTGCTGCTGATTCATTTATTTCAAAGTTTTACAGTGAAAGTTTGGGGGATTTCACTCTCTCCCTCCACCCTCTGAGATTTCAGAGCCCACAACTCCTCACTACAGAGATATCACTAAAATGAAATCAGTACAGCAAACCACCTGTTTTATACTGTGTTTAGATGGCCATTTCTCTGGGGACAACACCTGTCTCTTACTCCATATTTCTGTATTGGCTGCACAACAGGCCTCACACTTGCTGGACCAGGAGGCATCATTATTTCAACATAGTAGTGAAACTACCATCAGTAGGAATTATGCCACAGGTATGAGTTTAAAAAAAAAATAGAATTTGATTCTTACTGTAAAAAAACCAAAATAAAAATAAAAAAAAGACAGAAATTTCTGCTTCTTGCATACAACTTCCAAACCCAGGGGCAATTATTTCATGTATTACCCTTTGTGCTATCCAGGATGGAGGAAATGCTGCTAAATTGGTTATTAGAATTAGTGCACACAAGTGAATTATGCACAGTGGATGCCATAGCTGTGTCTGATTCTTGTTTAATAGCTTTGGATGATACCATTTGGCATTAATTTCTCTCTCTTGTTTAATTCTGTCACACTTGGCATTTATGTGGTACTCAGCTTCACAGTTCAGTACAATTGAAGAAGTTCCAGTGATGCTGAAAACATTACTTTAACATCTTAATAGTTCAGGATATATTTGCATTTTTTTCTTCCATCTTTGCTCACAGCGCTGCACAATTATATCCGCAGTATTTATTGTTTCCAGTGCCTCAAAGTGGTGGAATTATTAAACCTTGTTTTAACCTTATGCTTTTGTATGTTGAAGTACTTTCCTCCTTCCTGATGCAATCTGGAACTCAAAAGGTCAGCTATGCATATTAGATTGCGAGGCTTCTGCTATTTCCTACCTTTGAAGGTGGAGGTAAAAACAAAACAAGAACCTAAACCACAATGACAGTTCAAATACAATTCTCCATTTATTTTCCCTAAACTCACACAGCTTGCAAGACTGAAAGAAGCACAGTGAAACACCATTAAAATAAACAGTCCAAAATCTTTAAAAGCAAGATAGGCAGGCCAGTTTGCAGGTGCCACAAACAAACTAAAGCCTCCTATAGTATTTTGCTAACAGAATTCTTCCTTTGCACATAGACTCTTTAATCTTCACCTAACATCCAGCCATGGTGGATGTGTAAAAGCAATAATGGAATTTGTCTCCCATTCATTTGGGTCTGAACAGCCTTATGTACTTGCATTACAATATAACAATATTTTAATTTTAGTTACAAAAGAGCAACAAAGCAGGGAATTGAATGTTCAGAATAGTGAGCATATAACAAGCACTAAGACATGATGGTATTTAAACAATTTCCATCATCTTTTCTCTCCCCAAATCAATAACTCAGTTATGGAATCACCTCAATATTTTCAGGGCTCAAGCACCACTTTTAGTTAGAGCACTAATGAAAGATCAAGCCTCCAGTGAAAACCAGAATTCCAGTATAAGTTATGCCCTGATTTTAGTGACAGTTTAGCAGAAGCTGTCCTGTAAAAGCACCATTTGTAACTTGTCACATTCAGAACTATTTTCTCTCCTCACACCTCAGTAGCTGCCCGTGCCCAGGCAGCTCCAGCAGCACACAAAACTGCAAATGCCCCCCTGAGCTGCCCTACACTCTCCTCATGGTGCTCCTGGTGGGACAGCCAGAGTCAAGTCACTCCAGAGACACACATAAGAAGGAAACTGATGATTCCTCTAATAAATGCTTTGCAGGTTCATCCTGGCTCATTCCATAGGATAAAGGTGTGCTATCTACCTGTCACTATTTTGAAGCTAAGACACTTGTGCCAAAAATATGCCCAGAAGGGCACGATGTTGCTGGATCAGAGGATCATCATCAAGAAAAGCTTCCAAGAGTGGAGGTCAGCCCTCCTTGCTGTGCACAAAGCAAGTGCATTTTACTGAAGAATGCGTTTGGACCCAGCACTAACTGACAGAAAGACAATTCTCTGAGTGCCAGTAGATTCATCCTATTGATTTTTAGATCCCATTGCTCACAGCCAACCTAAAAAACCCTGGCTCATTGCAAAGTTTTAGAGCACATCTTCCTAATTTTCAGTATGTCTTAGACACACATTTATATCCAACCTACATGGTCGGGGTTCCCCCCAATTCAATGTCAAAACTGATTAATGTTCATTGCCACCTAATCTTTTGTATTTGTTTCTAGATATTGTATAAATAAATCAGTGGCTGCTAGCTTATATAACTCCCTTTTCCATTTTTCTCTATTCCATTGCACCTGCTGCTTCTCAAGCGATTACTTAATTGTGAAGTGAAAGACAATTATTTAATACTTTAGCTAGAAGGAACAGAGTTACTTGGTCACAGATTAATAAGGACTCTGAGTTTTACAGCATGCAATTGAATTCATGTTAAACATGTTTTGTCATCTTCTATAGTAAGGTCCTGAACAACAGAAGGAAGACAGATCACTCTGAGAATTTGCTAATGCCACTGGCATATTTTGATTTTTTCCCTTGTGCCCTTCAGTGGCCTACTTAAGATTTTAATCTTTTGTACTGTAATAATTCCTTCTGCATTTGTGGGGTTTTACTTTTTTCTGAAATACATTTTAATGTCTCAGTGTTCTAATCCTCATATTTAAAGGATGTAGACAAATACTTAGGGAAATTGGAAAAAATCAACAGACAATTACTGTTGTAATCAGTAATTTTCTGGTTTCTTCTATGTACTTTTGAATTATCACAATAAAAACACTGGGGTTTTTTGCTAGAGGAGGATCTTCAAAGTTAATTAAATCTGTTTCCTCCCACTGAACCAAGGAGAAACCAAGAGCATCTGACAAGTTAATAGTTTCAAAAGTAATACAATCTCTAGAAGCACCTATTGCCATCCTACTTACAAATTCATACTCCCCAAATGTTACCTGAAGCCCTTCACTGAGGATTTAAACACAGCTGGAAGAAAACTAGAATTTTGCTACATAATTTCCTCTTTTTTCTTGTTTAAATGTAGAGATAAATTCAGCTCTGAATTCAACCGTCCAGCGGCTAGCTTTTCATCATATGCATTTGCCAGCTTCTGCAGACTGTCAGTCCACACCTCTAGTGTGCTCAGCTGTCCCTGAGGGCTTTGTGTGTGATGAAGGATTTCAATGCTGCTGTTAAATAATATCCTTTTCCTCAAAGCGAGCTAAAGATTTTGTTTGTAGGGTGAAGTCTCTAATGCAATTGTTTCACTAAGTAAATGAGCTATTACCTTGGGGAAAACAAAACTACAAGCCTGACCAGAAATGAAATTCGTGTTTTGTCTTAGACACAGTGCATTGTTTCTTTTACTGGCTCATGTAAATATCTATCTGAGGAATTAGTAAATTATGAAATAACACCTCTGTTGACACTGTCAGTTTTCAGAAGTAGACTCCCAATTTGACATTTTCTCAGCTAATAGGTTGCAGACTGATTTAAAGCCTTACTGTTAGGAGTTTCTTATCATGGACAAATTTCCTTTCAAACTAGTTTTGAGTGTAAAATTTTCTGTCTCAAGTGTCTTTGCAAGCTACCCAGTTGTCAGTGCTATTTCAGAGCATGCTGTTCTTTTTATCACTAGATATTCAGTTACACCAACATGGGCACCCAAGAACAGGAAAGCAAGTGAGCTCGGAGCATATCAGCAGGTTGGCACAGGCACACACACCTGGGTCACCTAACCTGTAACCAGCACCACCTTGGAGGCTCACATCTTCAGGAAAAACACTGCAACTCTTTGTTTTCCAGTCTTGGAAACTCCATTATCCTTTGAAGACCCTAACACCCATGCAACACTACTGTCTTTCATTCCCAGTTGCTTTTCTCTTCACATTAACTACTCACTGGCTTCTCATCCTCCCCTCTCTCCCTCGCAGGTTTTGAGATCACAGTCAGCTCTCCAGGCCTTTCTAGATGGCATTTCGTACTCTGCTGTGAGCAATGTCTAGAGCATGGCCATGCCTGACAGACCCATGCCAAGCAACCATTTATTTTCCTAAACAATAAAAACCATCCTGGGTGTCTTTCCTTCACACCACACCTTAACAGTCAAGTGGGATATATTCCAGTACTAAGTTTTACACCCACGGGAATACATCAAGGAGGAAAAAAAAAAAATTCTTCAAGCCCAAGAATTTTCAGTCCAAAGGTCAGTTTTCAGAAGTGCTGAGAACAGACTTGAAAGAAATAAGAACTTTAAGTTAAACATCAGTTACCAACAAAACAATAACTGTTTCTTGGGGAAAAAATAATGTATGTTTATAATTGTCCATTCAGATGACAGGTCCTGTTTAGCTTTCAAGGTTGCATACAATTAAGCTATTTTTAAATTACAAGCCACTGATCATTACTTGATTGCCCATTACCATGTAAGTGAATTAGGAAAACAACACTCAGCATTTAATAAAACATAAAATAGATTACCAACTAAATACACAATTGTTCTATTGACTTGTTTTCAACAAGCTTTAAAAAAAAACAAATGTATTAGCACTGCTGCTTATAATAATCATTTTACCTTTTAAAAATAGGATACTTCATGATTTCATTATATAGAAGGAAACTGAAATTTATCATTAACACTTTAAAAGTAACAGTCAAATGGATTGAATGCACAACTTCATGTATTGCAGTGAATGTATCTACCTGATATTGTGGTACAGAATTCTTTCAGATTTGAACACCTGGTTAATGGAATGGCCAGTACTCCAAGTTCTGAGTATTCAAATAAACACAAAGTCGCTTAAAAATATTTTTTAATCCCTGTTTCATACTAGAAGATATTAGGTGCCATGTAACTATTTTTTTTTTAAGGAGGGGAGAATCCTTGTTTCAGTTACTGTGATTTTCTACATATTGGTTCATTTAATTACCTAATTCTGTTTATAAAACTGTGGTTTATACTTTAGGGTATCAATTCACCACAAAAGCACACACTGAATAAACCCCTCTGTCACTGCCTAATTACTTGATCAAACCTGATAAATATTAGAGGGCAATATTAACAATCATGTGAAATAAAATACATAAGGACAGTGAAAAAAATAACCTTGTCTTAAACTTTGGTCCCACTGGAAGCAGAACTTACTGCAAGATCAGGTTCTCACCCCACTGTCCTTGTTCCCAGTGTACAAGAGCAGATGTCAATAGCAGGTTTGGGTCAGCCACAGCAGGGACATGGGCAGAACGACAGTGCAATGTCTGTCTCGAGTAAATACGAACAAGGGAAAGTAAAAACATCTGGGGAACAAGCATTTGTTCCACAGATCAGCAGAAAGCCTCTGCAAGGGGAGGGAGGGGGCAGCAGATGCTGCATTTTTGGAAGAGAGAAAAAATGGCAAAGTATAGAGCAAGCTACACTGCTTAGCACACCAGTTTGGTGAATTGGGGCAGCTAATTAGCCATCCCTCAGTCAAAGCTCCCTCTTTCCCCTGTGCAGTCACAGGCACACATACATTCAGCAGCCCAGCCCTGCTGAGGAGGTGCCAGCACCCTTCCCATGCTACAGGAGCTGATGGTGAGCACAGCTCCTCCTGCTCTGGATTATCCTGCTGGGCCATGGAGACAAAGATAATGCTGGTCCTTTCCCTAGAGGCCTTTTTGCCTCATCCTAAGCCAAGCTCCTCCTTCAGGTTTGTGTCCTACAGACATCTGGGTGGAAATTACTTAGAGGGCATCTCACACTATACTTGGCTCTTAGCTGTTGATGTCAAGAACACAAACACCAGCTTGCACATCAGACAGCACCATATGATCAGAACCCTTCTAATCTGGTAACACAAACTGCCTTTAGCACTCTCAGCTTTATGGTGAAAGTAAAAGCTTTCTCTACATTTTTGTTGTTTGTTCCTTAAGTAACAGATACATACAGTGCTCTTTTGCTACATTGCATGCTATGATATTTGAGCAGGAGGGATATTATTCATATTTGTGTCACTAACATCTGAGATGACTCTTTAGTTCCACACAAACCTTTACATCTGCCAACAGCAAAGTACCACATGAAATCACCTCGACCACCTCTGTCTTTCACTCCAACACAGTAAGAGAGAAGTCTTTGGTACTTGTGACCAAGCTAAATGCAACCACATATGCTTGTTCCTTCTTCCTCTGGTAACCACATCTGTGATTTTACATCTCAGATCTTTCCTCAGAACATTTTAGCCACATCAAGTCCCTCTCACTCCAGTCACAAATGACTTCTCCAGATTCTCCAGCTTGATGTTTCCCTCTGCAACAGTGACACTCAGTTAAAAGCATTTGCTGGAGATGGGAAAATGGTGCTACAAGGCAGTGTAAGGTATGTCACTATGGCCATGTAACTTCTCTCAGCCTATGTTTAGCACACAAGTGCTGCTCAATATTGCTGAAGACCAAGTGCCAGAGAATATGCTGTCCCCAGGCTGAGAGGATGCATAACCTTCTTTTAGTAAAGCATCTTGTTGTGCTACAAAACAGACAGCTGAGCAATTCCCACTTGGAAAGAGTGAAACAAAAGAAAAGATGAAAACAAAGGTAACAGGCCCGGGCACTACACACTTAAGTTTATTCAATCAATTAGACAATGCATACATGCTTGGAAGTAGATTATTTAGGAAGGATTAAAACATGAAACTATTTATAAATAAAATACAAAATAAAAACCCCAAAGTGTGGTTGGCCTTACAATTACAGCTTCTATTCAACTAATTAGTAAAAATAAGAGAATAAATTTCAAAGAATATTAATTTGAAAAATATTAAAGAAAAAAGATGCTCAAGACGGTAGGAATAGCTAGACAGGGATATATACTATTACATATTACCACTGGACCATTACTTAAACCTAATTTAGAGTCTTCCCATCCTATAGAGCTCCTAGAATTGTTAGGAAAACAAATTAGAAAGCCTATATCAATGGAATAAAAAGTCCATAATATCCAGCTGTTCCATAAATGGTATTACTTATTCAGCATTATTTTGGTTGGATTTGAACAAGCAGGTTTAACACATAAGCCTTGCTGGACAAACCTAAATGCCATTTCAGCACACTGTTCATGTGTCTCACAATGCCTAACAGAAAAATTAATTTCCTTTTAATATGAAATGATCACATTTTATAAACACTGAAAGGAGATGATTCAGTCAAGAGTAAAAATGTAATCTTCTTTTCCTCTATTGTACTTTTTTCTTTTCTCCCATGGTATATGAGGGGATAAATACCTTTTAAAGAGTAGTTGTTTAAGACTGGTCTTATCTTTTACCTCAGGTCACAGCACAAGAGGATACATTGCCTTTTTCTTTTAGCTGCAAAGGATTTCTTGCTAAAAGGACACGGTCACTCCTGTTCCTAGGAGGAATCATTATCAAAGAAATAACACTATAATAGAGTGTGAACATGCAGGCTGGGGCTATCAACATTTGTCCTTGCTCTTAAACTTGTCTTTGTTAATAATAAATTGTCTAAATTGGTTCATAATAATGACAATCTTCCCCACAGGATAAGAATCAAGATAGCTGTTTTCCTTCCTTTTATTCTGTCAGTGAAAAAGAAACCCTCTTTTTTTCTACTGGGCTATTTGCTAATTATGAACAACTAATCATTAGGCTGAGAGTTTATACGACAAGATTTTAAAGTATTACAATTAGGAAAAACTGAGCATAACACTGAATTGTTTGGATATTTTTTTTTTTCTGCATTTGCCAGTGTCTTCTGTAGCTGCTTCATTTCAAATTGGATGCAATTCAAAGAGACAGGAGCAACAGCAACTAATGCCAGGCTCAGGTCAGGTCCAATTTCTTTTTAAAATTGTCAGATAATGATATTTTATTTCAAACCAAAAATATGTTTAAGCTGGAACAGAACCAGAAGGACAGTCTGGGAGAGCTGTTTCACAGTTTAAGAACCCTATTCATAAATAACTGATGAAGAAAGAATTCAAAAGGGGATTTTTATCCCAACATGATGGAAGTAGAAGCAAGCACAAAGAACATTCATTAAATAAGTTTACATTATGACAACATTAATCAACATTGGGTATTTAATATGCCCTTAAAAATACAAGGCTCAAATTCCTCACATGAAATTCAGAAGCTCTAGAAGTTGAGATCAGATAAGCATCCCAAGACAACTACTTAAGAGTAATCAGTCAGACCCAAAAACCTGAATGAGTCAAACCTGTTACAAGTCATTCCGCAACAGGTGGTTTTTTTAGAATGCAACAGGAGCTGCAATTTTTTTTCCAGTGGCTCAGCAGCTTGAAATGGGCTGAACAGGGCACCAAAATCCTACCCATGAGATGAGCGTTCCCAGGGCTCTTCTACTGCACCCACCTAGGATCAGGAAACAAAGCAAGCCAAGCACGCAGCATTTCAGCAATCACACCACAGTCCTGTTTTAGGAGGTTCAGCTCCCTGGTCAAAACCTTGTCAGACAAGCCCATTAAATTATATAAAAGAACCTAAAAATAAGCTGTTACGTGATTTCAGTTCACCAGATGGTGGTATTAAGGTATTGCAAGAGGCACTAAACAGTGTTTGAGCAATGTTTATTGTCTGCCCCAATATGTTTCTTTAATAGAGCTGGATGTATCAGGAATACAAAGTGCTCCATCTCTTGCTCACTTAGTGAAAATCATTTTCCAAAATCTGCTGCATATAACAGGAATCATCAGCTTTTAAAGCAACATGCCATATGGCATTCCCAAATTAGAGGTTAAGTGGAACAAAATCCCATGAAGCCTCAGCAATACTCTTTTTCCAAGGGAGAGAAGATGTTTCCAATCATGTTTTCAGAGGCATTTGTCTCTGACCAGACACAGTGGCTCAAGTGGAACTGCTGTGCAGTCCTCTCCATGCTCTGTTCAATCTCCTCATAACCCACCCTGGGGAAACACGAGCTTGACTGCTCAACACTCTGCAGGCAAACACTCTTACACATTAACTGGCTATCTTGTCCTTGCTGTTGTTTCTCTACCCAATTGACACATAAATTCATACTTTACATTTAACATAATACACTGCCTAGGTTTGACATTAAGGGTCTGTGTAAAAGCTAAATGACAAAGGCAGCTTCTTTGCTACTCTGTGACAATGTTTTACTCCCCACAGGTTTATAAACTGAGTTGTAGACAGAAGACAGATTGGGACTGTTCTATGAAAAAAACCCCAATGTTCCTGATATTGAAGAGGAATAAAAATGATATTTGAGAAGATACTGAGATCTGGGAAGTCTTACCTACTTCCAGATTTCCTATAAAACTAGGATTAGTCTCTGTGCTTACTCATAATGCAATAACAACCCACTTGCTCCCCCCTGAAAAACCCAACAGAAAACACATAGACACAACCAGCAACTGTATCATATACTCAATGAGAAGAGTCACCTAAATACCCCAAACTGCAAGGAAGACTTCTTTCAAAAGTTTGTGGAAGTTTCAGTTGCTGTGAGCACAGAAAAAGAGAGCAAGTATTTCATGGCACAAGTCTCAATGGTATCTGAATCCAATGCTAACTGGCACTCATCAAATCCCAGTGGAGAGGACTTTTTCCTCTCAAGTCTAGGTCTTAATTGCTAAACCACACAGGGCAGAAAACTCAGCAGCATCAGCACAATGTGTTCTACCAATGAAACACCAATAAGAGGAGATGCATTTTTTTATATGTGAACCAGAAAAAAAGGAAACCAAACAACAAAAACAAGCAAAAAACACCCACAAACACAAACAAACCACAACAAAAGCAAGAAAGTGATAACTGGGAAGGGCAATCAGACAAAAGAGAAAAATATTATGGTATTATTTCTATTTCATATCACATAAACATATAACTGCTCAGAAATTACTCAGCAATTGCCAGACAAAGGAATGCTTTTTGTTTTCTTGAAGAAACACAGGGTAATTATGCCAAGTTGCCTGAGACACTGCTGTAGCTTGTAATGATTAGGCTTTATAATAATGAATCATCACACAAGATAGCACTAACCAGCCCTAATAACAAACTTAGAAGGTATTATTCATGCTGTTCTTACACTTATTACTGTATCAATAGCTTGCCTACATAGCTGCCATACCATCATTAAAAGCCTGTTTGTGTACATTGGTATTTATGCACTCAGCCTACCAAGTCTTCTGACTGTATCTGGTTCACAATTAACTTTTTCAAGGTTACCAGACCATCATCAGGAAATAATACAGGCCAAAACTATTAAAAATATAGGGCTTTACACTTTGAAAACCCAAGATCTGAAAGAGCAGGCAGACATGAAGATATTTTTCAAAGGACTAAGAGCTGGATTAGGCTCTAGTCTAGAAAGTACAAAGGCTGCATATATTATATAAGATTTCTCTCATAACAGAAGGCACCATAAATCTTGAAGCAGTACAGATAACTACAGAGAATCAAAGGACTGGGAGGGAGGAATTCCTGCTAATGTACTTGCACTCTGAAGAGTGACTTTGTTTAAAGAGCAAAACCACATTCCATCATCTCCAAATCTCAACAACAGCCAAAATTGCTCTGGGAAGAGGACAGCAGCTCTATTTACCTCTCTTTCAAGCTCCCCAAGAAACTTGAATTCCAAGCTGGTTAGTTCTGACTTTAAAAAAAATATCTCCACAAAAGTGAATTAAAAGCATATGAAGTCATACCACATTTACGCACCTTTTAATTCTGCGGTCTTGGAAACAACACAGAACGTGGAACAGGCAAAGATCTGAAGATGTTGCAGAGCAGCTGGCCTTTGCTCAAATCCAGGCACCACTTTCACTACTGACTCATGGGCCACAAGACCCAGTATATACTTATTAATTCCTGGGCTGACAGGTGTATGTAACACATTATTGTCTAAAATGATGCAAGAGACTGCAAAACCAGCAATACCCAGTGATCAGAAACACTAACACGATGCTACATCTAGGTCATCACTCTAAAATACAAACCCCACAGTTTAAGGCTTCCTTTATTCTTTCTCCTTCTGAGCTCAGTGAATTTTTGGCATGGCTGGCTGTAAACATTCATCAATGTTTCTACATAATAGAAAGATAGCAGATAACACTAAGTGTTAGTGCTTCCAGTTTTACATTAACCTCTAGGGTGGCACTTTCTTAAACTGGGCATAAGGCATAATCCTCTACCTTTGATCTAGACATAACAACCACTTTAAAAGGAAGGATTCTGTTTTATGGTTTATGACGTGCAAGGCTGATTATACTCAGCTATGAATTGTTAGGTGTCTGTCCTCAGTTATGTGCTCAAATGTTTAAACGCTGAGACAGATTTTTTAACTCTTCCATAAGTAGTTCATGTTAATAAATCCAGATGAAAGCCCCAGCTTTTCCTATCACACAGAATGATTACACAGTGTCTGAGTTTGCAAGAACTAATAAGACATGTATTTCTGAAATACTAACCATTATTCCATCATATTCTGGGATTTTAAGGGTATTTCAGTCTCCCCATTTAACTCACATGCCTTGCACTTACTGCAAAAGAAAACCTTCAGTTTCTAGGGCAGACTGCACAGGTCTTTTTTACACTATCCACCTCTAGCTTGTTGTTACAACGTGGACAAGCTGTGTGCCTGCTCAGGCTGAGCCAGCACTGCCTGCAGATGACAGCAGTGCCCAGCAAGTTGCAGCAGTGTCCTGGGGGATCCTGTCACCTACAGCAATTCACAGGAGGGACACCTGGAAAGGTTTGCTTCACAGGGCTTCTTTACCATAGGGAATTAAAGTTACCTAGAATAGATGAAAACTTTTTCTCCTGATCTATTGTCAGAGTGGCATCACAGGTCTCTACATAACATCATTTTTACATGTTTTAATCCAACCTACCACTCTGGACAGTGTGTGCTTGTAGGACTGACACACTTTGGGACAGGTACCTTCTTAAACCATGGGCATATATCACTATAGCATGGCAACACTCCCGCACTTCACTGTGTTATTTGTGGTCCATTCAGATGAATTTTGCATGTACATTCTAGCTCTGGCATTTTTTTCTTCATGGAGCATAGAATCTACATAGTTCTGTCTCTTGTTCTAGAACTTCTATTATTTTGTTCTTGCTTCACTTCTGACGAAATTTTAAATTTTAGTTTTTTGAATGTGTTATTATGTGACAATGCTAAAGCTAGGCAATAATTAAACTCAAAGATGTGTGGTGGCTTAATGCTCCACTGTCTGAGTCAGACTTTTTGATAGGCTTACTTATCAAAGTAAGAAATAGTTTGGATTCAGTCCAAGAAGTACAGTGGTTTAGGAAGTGATCAAATATTAGCTGTCTGAAAACAGAAGGAAAAGAACTACCCATAGCACTGCAGGCAATTCCTGGCGTTCAGAGGAACAAGGTAATCTGAAAGTTTGAGTCTGTGACTTATACACAAAAATCTTTCTCAAATTCTGTTTACTCAGATGTACCTAGCTAATTATTTTTACCATTAAGCACATGCTATCAAGCTTGCATATCAAAGAAAACAAAACATAATTTAAAACATTATAAGGTAGCAAGTGTGAGACAGAAAACAGTTTTTGCTCCAGGAAACATAATTAAGGATGTTTGAGGGAACAGGATACTCAAAAATAATACTATTAACTTTTTTTTAAAGAGACAACCAGGTGGCTCAAGAAGAATGCAGAAACAGGGGAATCTACTATTTACACTTTCTGACTGAATGCTTACAATAACTTTCTCAAACAGAGCAATGAAGGTTAATCTTTTGCACAGCAGCTATTTATTTTTAGACACATTGTGGAAAACTGATGATTTTTTATAGGACACACATATTTATTGACAAAGGGGTTATTAGGTTAATCAACAGTAGTGGAATTTTTTTTGCAGTAAGGCCAGATTCTTTTGCTTATGTTCTTTCGGCAGAATTCTTGTCCTTCTCAGTCTTCTTTGGTAATTTGTGCTTTTGGAAAGCCTTTCCAAGGTTGCTACAGATATGTTATATCTGCAATACTTATTATTGCAGTCTGTCAGCCATACTCCAGGAGCTGCTGTGCAGTGCTGCCAGGTTCACACCTCAGCTGAACTTCACTTCAGCATTCCAGTTTAGGCTAACTTCTCTAGCATATAGAGCAAAACCAGAAATTTTTTATATCTCTTGCAGGTGAGGAATAACTCCTTCAGTAATCTTATTGAGCAAAACTATCTCTGTCTCATTTGTGAAATCTTCCTCTGTGTTGGCTTGAAAGTGTTACTGCCTGCTATCATACTCTATTCAGCTAATAAGGTCATGAGTTAGAAACAATTTCCCAAACTAGATAGACCTGCCCTGCAATACTTCATCAACCTTCCTTACTGCTGAATATTGTTGCTTCAAAGAGGGAGAAAAACAACCACCATTAGGAAACCAGCCCTGAAGATGATACACATGAAGAAGAACTCAGACCAAAAGTGCGAAGACATGGCAAAGACACACAGCAGGCCAGTGCAGCCCTCTCACAGCCAGCCCTGAAGCTGGTAATAGCCAAAAGGTGTTATCCACAAACAGGTCAGCTGCATTCACTGGGAGGATGTAGGTGTGGAGCAGCAGGGAGATTACATAAAGCAGCTTTGCAGTGCTGTGAAAGAACATCAGAGAAACAGCGATCTCGTGGGGTGAAGACAGGGAAGGAGAGACCCTCTATGTATGATTAAAAGCAAAACTTTTTAAAAGTTCCTTCAGAGAACACAAGCAGCTTATTTTAGGACAGTGTTATACAGGCTACATCTGCCACAACTGAGGAAGGTTTTTTGCCAGAGGGACTGTCAGTACTCAGCTGGTAGACAGACACGATTTCTAGGATTAATGACAGCTAGTAAAGCACCACATTTTGTGGCAAGGAACATGAGAGGGATGGACATGCAAAGGACACCAAAAATTGCAAAATTAAGTGGGCAGGTCTTCCTTCTTGTGATGGGCTAAAAGACTTGCTGACAGGGAAGATAATTTCCATGCAGTAGAGCTGGAAATAAAGGGAGAAATCTATGTATTGCAGGGGTACTGGGGCATTGCCAGGACACAGAATTAAGACTATGTGGGGATGTATTTTAACTCACTTGTTCCTCCTTTTCACATCTATGCACCTGCAACTTCATAATGTATGTCTTAAAAAAAAGAAGGAAAACCAGAGTTACAAATCTGTTCTGACCTCTTAATTATTTGGCCAGAGACAAAGGGAGTTTAGGAACCTTAATAACACAAGAAGGAAGAGTTTCTTTTTGCAGAATCCTGGGTAGCAGATAAAATAAAAAATCTCTACCATTGAACAGGATTTCATCAATAATATATATTTATAATTTGGCAATATATTCAAAATGCACAAAGTGGGATGAGCTAAGGGAAGCACATTTTCTGTTTGCTGAATTCATGCAAGGTCTTGCAAACAACACATTATTGAAGTGAGAAAAGCATTTTGTTTCTGTCCACATCTATGGAACCAGCCAGAAACTGGAAAGAGTAGTCAATATTTTCAAAGGCAAAAAGGCTCCAAGGACACAATGGTAAGATTAAAAAAATTCTAATAGATAAGTGCTGTTAAGGTGTGCAGATGAGACGTAGAAAAGACACACCTGGTGCCTTTTTGCAGTGAAGAGGTGCATGTAACTTACTGGAAGCAAGGACACATGAAAGCACTGCTGCAATGCCCTTCAGTAAAGAGCACTTGGGGTAGGTCAACCAGAGGCTGAGGAAGGAGCATTCAAATTCAAATTCTGATATCAGCAAAAATTTAATGCCAACAGAAAATGATTAATTGTTCATATCTGCAGATACAACATATCTTTTTTTTTTCACCCAAACAACAAAAAACTGATCAAGTGAAAATAAGCTACCAAAACTACACCCACAGAGATGATTTCAAGGACAAGTTGCATCTAGAATACTTATGCACTTGCAGTAAGGCAAAGAACCACACTTCAGGCTACTTTTTCATGTTTTATATATATATATATACACACACTCAAATTGCAGCTGAACATAGGCTAAATTTCTCATAGTTTGAAATGTGGAATTCAGATGAAGTCCATTTGAGGGGCCCTTAACTAAGGAGCTCCTACCCCACATAAGTCTGATTGAGCTCTGAAATAAAGCATGGTACAGCAGTTTTGCACTGCCAGGGTGAGGGGTGTTGTTCCACAGAGCATCATAGAAAGCTAAAAAGGGGCTTCTGTTTCTTGGGAAAGAAAAGCTAGGAACTAAGAAAGAACAGAAGAGGGATGGGGAAGTTGCTGGAAAAAGAAACTTGCCAAAAAAAATCTCTGGGAGTTATGGAAAACCAGTGACATTAATCTGGTTCATCTGTTCTTTCCCTACATCTCCAGCAATGGAGATCTGGAAACAATGAGCTCACAGCACCTCTGGTATTTGAATTGTATAATTTTTCATTCAGCCTAGCTTACATTTTCAGACTGGAACAATCTCACAGTATTTCCTTGGGACAGAGGCAAGAATATCCTATACAAAGCTATTTCAGTAAGAATTATGCTGAAAGGATGAGAAACAAAAATAAGCAGTTTTAGTGAGAAATAGTCAAAGCTTTTTTCTCCTCCCTAATTTATACCAGGAGTTACATGGCCCAGAGCAACATGAAAAAGCTAAAAATTGTCACATGCATAGCACACTTGTTCCTTTTTGTGGGCTTGGCAGCAGCTCCTGGTTTATTTGTCACTTGAGTCCCAGCTCAGAGAGCACAGGAACTGGCAAGAACCAGCCCAGCAGGCTGGTGGGTAGCCAGCACAGCCCTGGGGGTACAGGGCAGGCTCAGGAGCAGGGGTCTGGCTCAGGGACCCCTCCCTCCCTTTTCCTGTGTTATCAAGCCCTGCCTGTCTGCAGGTGCTGGGCTTCCCCTGCTGAGACACACAGGGACACACACACACACCAAGACACTCACCCAGACACTGTCACGAATTGGCTTTTCAAAAAATCCCAAAATGCACTGTTGGTTGCAGCAATCATAAGAGGAGAGGGACTCTGTTAAACATATTCCTGCAACACCAGGTCCAGAGCAAAAAACAGCAGCAAATAATACATGCTACTCACCAAAATACTTTTTTTTTCCCCACAAGAGATTTGTTCAGCAAATCAGAAAAATCAAAAGAGCTTCTTATTGCATTGCTTTCTTGAATGCAAGCTGTATATTAAGTTAAAAGACCTATACTTTTTAGTGCAGAAATCACCTCATGGACTACAGACTCTCTCACAAACAGCTTTCAAGTGCCACTTATTCAAATGACATGACTCCTCAGAAAGGAAAACAGTGATCAAGAAACATACCATTTCTGATTTAGGGAGGGTGCAGCCTTATTTGTTGTATGTCAAAATTAGCAAAACCATTTCCCAGGCCTTTATAGCCTCATACATAAAAGATGCAGTTCTACTTGGAAAAGCAGCCCAAGAGAACTGGTATATCACTGAGTTAATTCTTTACTGTATCTCCATCTTGCTTTTTCTCAATTTAGAAAAAAAAAAAAACAAAACCAAAAACCTGAAATAAAACCATGGAAGAAATTATTAAGGTGTAATTTTTCTAGCCTTCACACTTAAAATTACAGTAGGATCTTCCCACCCTTACAACATGATCCATACAGAGGGTAATGTGCTAACACACGTTTTAAAAAATGAAAAGATCGTCCTTCTTAAGCTTTACATAAAATGCCATGAACAAAATCAGCAACAAATTCTTTTCAAAAGAGGAGGGGTTTTCTGTCATATTTCAGCTACAAAAAAATCCTATTACAACTCCATAAAGGCATAATCCACACAACTGGATTTGACGCTTCCCCTGTTTGCCAGCCTATCCCCAAGACAGATGGAAGGGCTATACAAGAGCTCTCGCCACCTTTACACTCCTGAGCTTCTTTCCATGGAACAGGCACAATAAGACACACAGATTACATTAGGGAGATCATTTGTGTTCTGCAGACGTCAAAATTCATCTTCTAACCACTAATCTACAGTGGGGCTTCAGGACTGCAGGTATCATCATGCTTGCTCAGAAGGTGTTTAAATAAGCTGTTGGTTTCTGTGCTAGCTCCAGTCTGAGCCTCTTTCTGATGGTGGAACTTGGCCTCTTCATCAGCAGAAGAGTTTTGGAGCTCTCAAGCCTGAAATAGCCAAGGAACTCTGGAAATCCCTATGAAGGGGACCATGTCACCAGAGCACCCCTGCATTTCCTCCAGAACAAAGCTTTTTCTTCTATAAAATACGGCAGCAGTTTTTACTTGCCAGCAAATTCTTATTAAACAATCATTTGATTCATCAGCTCTATTTGTCTGAAGCATACCATTGTGATTGTTCTAGCCAACTGACAGAAAAAACCAGAGATCAAGGAACATTGAGTGTGTAGACCAAATAGACCAACACTTGTGACATGTCAGCAATGAAAGACCCTCAAAACTTTTCATTACTGCATAGAATTTTCTCAGTGTCTCTTTACCCAGCATTAGCTGACCCCTTTTCACCAATTATTTCAAATGATCCTTTCTAAAAGCCATCTCAGAAAAAAACCCACAAAGAGCTGATGACCACCTGCAAGCTGTGACCCAAGATGAAGTCACTTCAACCCCACAAGGTGCTGGAAGAACCACTGGAGTGCACCTCCAGGAAGAAATGTCAGCCTCTGTCTGCTGAAGGAGGCTGCTCACAAAGTCTGTCTCCCACTTAGAACAGCACAAGATCATCCACTTTATATCTCAAATCAACATATCAGAAATCAATCCCACTGATTTTAATTTCACTGTCTGGATCAAGTGAGATGGTCACTATGCCTCAGGCTGACACCTGAGAAAACCCACCAACCCACAGGATTTCAACAGGTCAACCAAGTTGAAAAAGTGTTAGACAAAGCTGATGTTTCCTGTCATGTTACTTACAAAACAGAGCTTAGTGCCTTTCCTCTCTTTTTGTACCCAAATGAAGTGTAGAAAGTTTGGCTACTGATGTCAGGAGACTAAGTGAAAATGGAATGGTTATCAGAGGCAAATCAGAACAGCTGCAACTTTGAGCTTCACCTTACATTATATCCAACACTGATCAGGTAATGATGTTCAATCCAAGTCTGAATTAACTTAAAGCTGTAATGCAGACTGAGTATATTCATAGTGACAGAACACTCAATGAGACTAGAATGATTGCAAAGATTTCAGCAGGTCAGCTCTAATGAAGCAGTTCAGCCATCATATTCCCTACTTTTGACCTATAATCCCAGTCTATTTTAGAATATATTACACTCTGGCATTTTAATTGAGAAAATTAATAAGTTCTTACAGCATTAGAAAGGTTGAGTGGCTTGCAATAGTTCAGTTTTCCCTGCAATAATTTTCTAATCTATTTTTTCTTATCTCAACCCTGCACAAGGTTTGTACCCCTAATAGTATAGAGTTTACTAACTTGTCTATGGTACTTCCTTCCCCTTTCCCCACCAGCAAGGGAAAATAACATAATTTCTAAGATGATACATTCCTCCCCCACATTTATACATATGGTTACCCTTGGTTTAACTCTCTAAATACATCTCATTTGCATATGTAAATATTTGAAGGACCTACAATTTTATTTGATAGATCTGAGATGCTGATGCTCCTGTTTAAATATTCTTTAAAACTTGAAGTGATGCATTGATAATAAAATAAATGAGGCCTCTGCAAATAGGCTTAAGACCTAAAAATATTGAGGGTTAGTGCCTCTGCAAGTGTAAGCCAGCCTTCCTTTGAAAAAGCTCTGTTAGTTAACAACAGCCAGGATCCAGTCCCACCTGGATTGCCTCCAAAGCAGATAAAAGTAATGCTGAACTCTGAGGCATGAGCCAGCACCAAAGAGATTTCAAAGACTAACTGCTTATGTTTCCCCAAAGTTAAATTCAGATTCAAGCTTCCCACTACCTTGAAAGAACCTTCCTTTTATTCAAGCACAGTAAGCCCTTGATGAACTTGCTCGAAAAAAATTGCACATGGAATAGTCCAATAGATACATTTCTGTTTTGCAGAGGTATCAAGGATCAGTAATTGTATGTTTCAGAGAAAGAGCATACGTGAGACTTGATGCAAAAGAGAACACAGCTCTTAGCAGTCATTTAAGAAAAAAAGAGAACCTGTCAAACTAAACATCATAATCCTGTGTAGTCTGATCATAAAATGAAATATAACTGAAAACTGACTGAAGGTTTTGCTATACTACGAGATAAGATCTTGGCAAATAAAGCTGCTGCAAATGTTTGTGAGGATCTTATGCATGTACTGGATCACATAACAGTTTAAGGCACTTCCTTCCATTATGGAGTTGGGGCCTCTTTCTGTAACTAACACACTAGGATTTTATTTTAGGCTGTGTAGGAAACATTCTTTTGCATTGCAAAGTCCTTCAATACTGTTCTTCACCAGAGGTTAGAATAAAGTCTACTCGCTTGCTCACTCAATAATGATTGAGAACATTCATTTTTTATACTGGTGGGAAAAGGTGTAATATTGCCCAGTATTTACTCTGCTAGCTGTGCTTCAGTGGTCTCAACAGAAAATAGAACAAATTAAAAGGTTTGGGTCCTACTCCTGCAGGCAGTCTGTGCACACAGTCCCATGCAGGAGCTGTCAGTGTGAGCTAAGCTGCCAACTCTCAGGTTCCTCTCTCTGACTCAGGATGGAGTTCAGGTGTAGCCCTGTGCCCAGAAGCTGCTGCCCCTCCTGTCAGTCAGAAATGCAGCTGCAACAAAAACAGTTGCTTTCCACTCAGATGTAACAACAACAAACATCCAATCTTATCTACACAAGGCAATGTACACAAAAGTGCAATACAAGGCTAGAGGAAAGTAATTTTTATTTCTTGTGGACAACTGAAATGAGATTGCAGACAGTGAATGATATAGCACTTCCTCTTTTCAATGTCTTCAGCTTTGGGAACAACAGTCTAGCTCAATTACTTGTAGATGATATATAAAGGCAACTGCTGAAGGACTACAGATCAGTTATCAAAAGCATCATCTGAATATATACAACGCCCGCTAGAATATTCTAAGATCTATCCTTGTGGCAAGTCTATTTGCAAGATGAAATATTTTAAGTAATTATACAATTACAGAAACATATATGGAAAGGTTTATTGTTAATTATTTAAATTCACTCTTCATTGCTTCTTAGAATCTCCTAGGTCACGCAAGTACAACTATATAGCTCAGAAGACAAGCAAGCCACCCTTTTATTAAACTTTAACAAAAATAATGTAACATTATATAGAAGCAACATATCCAGAATATATACACTTCTGACTAAAATTTAAGGATATTTTTTCTTTTCCTTCTGTTTCCTTGATAGTCTCGTGCCTTCAGAGATTTTGTTTCTTAATTTGGGAGGGGCTGGGAATGTACGTGTGCTGAAGAATACTGTGCTATTTACATAATTTTGGCCATTGACTCCAATGAGAAGGAGGCTAGAACCAATAAGGCATGTTATCATAGAGGCAGTTTGCAAACTGTAACTGCTCATTCTTCCCGCACTGCTGGGAAGGTGCGATTAGCGATGCCATTATCCTCGCCTTTCGCTGCAGAAAGAACTGTAACAGAGGCTGAGAGACTGCCAAGGGCCTCGGAGGGAAGCAGTGTTTGTACAAGAAAATAGACTCAGAAAGAAGCTCCTGGCTCAAAGGGCAAAAATCTTTTCATTACTCTGAAAGGAAGAGAAAAAGCAAGCTGTAACTAACGACACCCCTGTCAGATGTTTAGGTGGAAAATTAAGATAGGACAAAGACACGATAATAAAGTAAACTGTTTAATCATCTTAGTGATATCTAGTTGTATATCACACAAAAAAGTATCTGTACTTATGTAGCTCAAAATGATAACGTAGGGAGAACAATAATATACACTTCCACCACACATTCACATTTAATCTGCTGAGACCATGAAGGAGATGTCTGAACTTTGTGTGTAGGTGTAAGTTTTAAACATTTTGGAAACCTGAGTAACTATACATGAATTAGGTTGCCTGTTCATATTTACATACATTCTTGGCTATGAACCCCACAGAAAAGATATAATAAGCATCAGAGCAACACAAAGCACAGGAAGAGCAGTTTCTATTGAGTTGCCTTCTATTCTCATTGCTTTGAATACATTGCTGGAAAATTTCACTGCTTTACTTAAGCTAGTGTTTCACTCCTCTGTATTCTGTAAGTATTTGAACAAAACTTTCCTCCCATGTGCATTCAGATTTAAATGTGAGATTAGTTATTTTTAATCAAGGCTGCATGACTATTTGTCCCCTAAAAAGATGACAGCAGCATGAAGGGTTTATTCTAAAAATTTTGCTCCAGTAAATCAGCCTAAAATTAATACAGACCCAGTGCAGAAATCCACAGAAATTAATATAAAGACTCCTTTGATAGGCCTGATACAAAGGCAAGTAAAACCAAAACCTGAAAATTACATTTACATGCTTCAGTGTATAAAACCTGAAGAGAAACTAGTTAGTCTGAATGCCAAAAAAATGTGGTTTCAGTGAGCTGCTAAGTTTTAGAATAATTTCTAGGAATTATGCTATATGTAAAATCCAGAGTTCTGAAACCCACTAGAAATTTGCACTCTCTTTATTGTCCACTTCTCTCTAAATACATTTTTTTGTTTACCAATAAGTGGCCTGTAACATCCTCTTCCAAAGTACAGCCTTTGCACAGTGAACAGGAGCTGCCCCAGTGGCTCAAACAAAAGTAATTGTAACATTCAGAACTTGCTATCTGACCAAGATTTGAAGATTGATGCCAGGTAACAGCTGATGGCTCAGAGCTACCTACTCCAGACCAAGCTAATAACCCCTCTGCAACAGAGCTAAACTACTCCTACATTGTATTCAACTTAATCTATTAAAAGCACTCAGAGGGCAGTAAGGGGATAGACATGGCAGTCTTTGCAGGGAAGGAGCTGATTGACCATAGCTGCACCACTGGGGCAAGAAGGGATTTTGCAGTAAGTTAACCATGCATGTGTATAAACTACCTGGCTGCTGAGCTGCAGATCCAAGACCTCATGAAAAAAAAGGATTAACAACAAGTTAGGCATACAGTTAGTTTGTCCCCATACAGACCTCTGGAGTGGGCTCTGCATATTTAGTGAAACAGAATGAGCACATGAAACAAAACTAACCAATGAAGAGATAATGGCACATCAATTAATAGGTAGCAAAGACAAAGGGTAAAGGAGGTGCAAAAGAGCCAAGAGAAGTATGAAGTGCCTGAATTTTTAAAAGGCATTTCAGAACAGAGTAAGGATTCCTTGTTCTTTTGAGCAAGCTATAAATAAGCACATGTTAGTGGCATCACTGAAAGACAGCTCAAGATAGAAAGCACTGCCAGGCAAGTATATTTTTGTATGATGTAGACCTCTTGCTTATACTACAAAGGAGACTGAAACACCTGACCTAAAATGAGAAGCAAGTGGCAAAGACAGGGCTCTAACTAAATGTTCATTTCCAGGTCAATACTACTGAAAATTATTCTTACTTCTAGAAACGTAAACCAAATTTAGTAAACAATTTACATTTAAACATATTTGCTGATATCTAAGCCTTTTGCCTGTCTATGCAGAGAGGATGTGTGCAACACAAAGACCTATCTGATGGTTTATAGCCAGATTTATTTTCTCTTACAGCTTCAGCCACTGAGTGTGCTAAATTTGTAAAAATCAGAATATAATCAATTAAAAAACCCCAATAATAAGAAAAATGTCTATACTGAATTGTTATAGCATAAGATTTATAATGCATCATATAAAATGAGAATATTTTCTTTTCATTGCTTAAGTATTAGTTTCCATCCCAGGGACTGGACTATACAGAGGACTGGTAATTAAATACAGATTGGCAATGAAAAAGCAGCTTTCCATCAGCAGGCTGCCACCGAACTCCTGTCCCATCTACAGAGATCCTCCCTGGCCTTCTGCAGCCAGCTGCCCTGCTCCACTTCTTACCAGATGCATTTCTGTATCAGAAAAATGAAACACTGCCTCGAACAGAAACTGCCCCGGGCCAGCATGCAGCACTGTCCTCTCCCAGGCTGCTGGCCAGCCTGCAGAGCCAGGTGTAACTCAGGACACTGCTGTCACCTCACTTGCTGATAAAAACAGGCAGTGAGCTTCAGCTGCATGATTATTTCACAACAGTGCATTCAGCTACTGAGCACTTCTAGGGAACTTCTGAGAAATGACTGCCAGTCTAAGCCATGCTGCTTTGCCATGTTCCTTCCTGTGTTTGATAATCATACCAATACTGTCTGGCACTTGGATTGCTCTGCCTTGTGCAGACTCATGCTGCAATTACACTCAATGCTGTTTGCTGGGAGGCTGAAAGCTCCAACTGCAGACTGGCTGCACAGCCCAGCTGCTTGCCAGGAGCAGAAACCTTGGAAAGCTAAGTAGGGAACATAATTAATGATGCCTGTTCCTTTGACCAGGAGAACACTTGGACCCAAGATGTGAAGCAGCAATTACTGAAGTGCACTTACAGAACTGTGGAAGGGAACTCTAATGCAATAATGAGAAACAATATTCTACAAATTGGGTACATGTGATGCATCATTCAAATGATATTCACACTGATCACAGGCAAACAAAGGCAGAGATACAACACACTCAAGAAAACAATGCCAACCTGGCATGAAAAAAAAATTTCTAATGAGAAAGGAGTATTTTATATCTGGAGATGACTGTGTTTCCCAGGACGCTCTACCTGCACAGAAATAATGGCTCTATCTGCATTTCCACATCCTGGAGAGGCTAGAACTAGGCAGGTCTTGGTAGGAACTACTTGTTTTATACTTTTATGATGTTTTAAAGATTATTGCCATTATTTTCATATCTGCAAGTACTTCTTGGTGCCAATGAGGTCATAAAATGCCAGGCAATGGAAGTTGTACTTAATCTTCACTTTACAGTCACAGATTTGTTTTTTAGGACAGCAGAGCAGATGTCAAGAAAGGGAACATTCCCATTCCTCTACCGACCAACAGTATAATTATCTTTCATGTACCTCAGAGTCTGGAAGGTAACCTACAGCATGAGAAATACATCAGCAACTCAGGAATTTGAGTGCTCCAGGCAAGACATGCCACTTATCACTGAAGTCAGGATTAGTGTGCTGGACTGAATTATATAATTATGGGAAGAGAAAACTCTTCCTGGAGGAGGAGGAATCTCAAATGTTGAACTGACAGAAGAGCGCTCAGGGCGCTCACCCCACACTTTGCTTTTCCAGTGCAAGAGCTATTCCACTAGAGATTATTTTCCTCTTCTTGTGTCAACCAGCATTCAAGGAGCAAGCTGAAAAGGGAGAGGCATGGTTTCTTAGGAAGATGCTTAGGTTTCTCTGACTTGCTGCTGCAGTTTTGGGTATGGTGGCAGCTTCCAAATGTTGGGGGGAAAAAAATTAAAATCATGGTGGAAGCAATCAAACCTGCTTGTTTCTTCACTCAGGACAGTTATTGTCTGTGATGCTTTTCCTAAGCTGAAGTACAGACTACCCCAATCTAAAGGTGTGAGGTATAGAAAACACATACAAAAAGGTATCCTAAAATCTCCAAACTAGTGTGTGAAAACACCTTCACAAAGCAGTTAAACCTAGGCTGAGGCTGTGGGATTACTCACACCATGTTTGCTATGGCTTGGCAAGTTTCTGTGCAGTTGGTGGTTTGAGAAGGATCCTTGCCAGTCTTGGACACAGACCCAGCAGCAGGATATCTCCACATCTGGCAGCATTTACTATTGCTCTCCTGCCTCTGGCAGGGAAGGGAGGAGGGAATGGGGACTGGCATATTGCCAGGGTTCTTTAGCTGGCCTGAGATATGAAGAGGGAATGGCTTTCCATCATCTCAGCCATCAGCTCCAGCTGAGAGCTGCACTGAAACAGCTTCATTTGCTGGCTTATCCAAACTCTGTAACACTGGAATTGACATCAGAGATTCATTTAGGCACTTTTTTTGCTATTAGTATTATCTTGCTCCCATAAGCACATCACTTAAACCACACTAAACCATCACAGTTCTAAAAACCAAAGTTATTCAGAAAGGGCAAAACTCCAAACAAAAACAGCTAAACCCAGAAGAACATTTGTTGAGAGTCTGATAAATCATGACCAAGGAGTATTTAGCTCTACCACCTCAGAATACAGCCTTTCTTCCTGTCTCAAGATGGAAATGTCTTGATCATGTCAATTTTCTAATCCATCGATCCAGAATTAAAAAAGAAAAAAAAACAAACCTCTTTGGGCAGGGGACAAAGGGTGAATGACTTCTAGCTTGCTCAAGATAAAAGGCTCTCACTCTAGAGAAATGGTACTGAGTGACATAATATCCTGGAACAGTTCAGTAATAGAGAAAGTGGTGATTCACGGTACTTGAGAACGAGGAAGAGAGTGGAAGCAAGAGCTAGTTAGCATAGTTTGTCATTTTACCTTTCCACTTTTTCACACTTGGGCTGGTGTCTCTCTGAGAAGAGACAAAAGTAAAGTGATTTCTAATCTGCAGTTTTGCAGAGTTTTTCAGCAAATCTCCTCAACAATCATAAAACAAATATCAATGTCCACAAGTTCTTTCAGGGTACATCTGTAAAATATTAAACAATGATCCTTACAAAGGTCCACTGGTTAATTTACTCAGACCCTGCCTAGAAAGTCTTAAGTTGGTAAGATTAAGTCAAATACTTTTTTCAAAGGTAGTATTCATAAACTGTCAGTGTATTTTCCAGGTTTTATAATTGATGAGATCACTTTTTGGTTTCTTCTCCTCCGAAGTGCACAAAACTCAGGCCAAATACTGTCCTAATTTAAAGCCAAACTGGTTGGTTTCAGATGGGAGTATAACCCAGGTCAGAACTGGCTCTACTCCTGTGTTTCCTGAATGAAAGAGACATGATCTCATCAGAGCATTAAAGATCCTCTATAAGATGAGTAGTCTTGGTCTGCACCTGTCAAACACAAATCTAGTGTGCACAAAATGAATGAACCACATCCTACATGAGTCCTCATAGAAATGGCAATATCCCTCTCACCATAAAAAAAAGTAGTAAACCCAAGAGGTACAAATATCTCATTACAGTTTTAGGGCAAGTGTAATTTGATAAAATTTGCTGATGTTGAAATTTATTTTTTTTTTTGCTCCCAAGAAGTACAAGGCAGACTCAGTTTTACCAGAAAACACTTAACCATGATGATTCAGGCCTACAAGAGAGGTGGAGAATGATTTTTTACAAGGGCATGGATCAATAGGACAAGGGGTAATGGCTTCAAACTGAAAGAGGGTAAGTCTGGATTAGATACAAGAATAAATTCTTCACCATGAGTGGGGTGAGGCACTGCAACAGGTGCCAACAGAGAAGTGGTGGATACTCCATTCCTGGAAGTGTTCAAGGTCAGGTTGGATGGGACTCTGCTTGACCTGGGCTAATGGAAACTATTCCTTTGCAACAGGGGTTGGGATTGGAGCTAGAGGGTCTTTAAGGTCCCTTCCAATCCAAACCGTTCTATGGTTCGAACCTGAAAGTTATTTGTTTCAATTGCCAAAATTTAATGCACTTTGTACATCCATTTCAAAGCTTTGCAGCAAATAGCGTCTTTAAGGTCTTATTTCAACATTTCCACAAGGAAGTTTTTCTGCCAGAAAGAATCAGATTTAATTCTTCTTTATATACAGAAAGTTATTATTCAAAGGCAAACAAGTGAATTATTGTAAAAGAGAAGCAGTCATTCCAAGCAATAACAAAGTAACCCCTTCAATGAAAGGTTGAAAACTTGCAACTGATTATTATTTTTTGAATAAAAATTAAGGAAAAAAATTAAATCCTGTAACAATATCAAAATCAGTTTTCAAATGAAAAGAAAAAAAACCCCAGTTTTTGCCTAGCCAAGTCTCTTCTTCGATGAGATTAAATTCCTTACATAATTGCAGCTAATTTTTGCTTCAGATAAGGCTGAACCAGATTTGTTGTCAACTGCATCTCAGTCAGTTGAAAGCTAAATTGCATTATTCCATCTAAAATGGATGTAGGTCTTGACTAAATTCTTTCTGCATATTGAGTGTCATGCACTGTTAGTCTCATAAAACACTAAGTCCCAGAGCACCACAGATTGACAGTATTTTTTCCCTCTCCAAAGAAATAAGTACCCACCATGTGGAGCTGCAGAAAGGACACAGCCAAGAGCTGGTCAGAGCGCACATATTTTCAGGCACAAGAAGGGGATGTGAAGGTCTGTATAGCTCTTGGCTCTGCACAGATTAATTCTCAATATTAACCAGACTACAGATGCACGTTAATGCTTTCATTGCTGTACCCATAAGAGTCAGTATGAAGAGTCATTATGCCTAATTCCATATGCCAGCCAGAGCTCAGCACAGTTATTTGTCAGATACTCTGGGCTTGCACCATTCTGGTTATTCAATGACACTAAAACAAGTGAGACCTTCAGTACAGTTGACCGGGCATTTATTTTGGGCCTATCATCTCTCATGGATCCAAATGTATATGAGCTAAATATTGAAGCCACTGATAGTACACTAATGCTTCAGAGTATTTCTATTGATGCACAAAATTACTTCTGACTGCATTTTTAAGAAACAGGGTAGGTCATTTCCTAGTGTGTAAATTTGGGGATGAATGGTCACCTTTTCAGCTTCCAGTGGGAAGCTCCTATTTCTTCTCACAGGCATAACATCCAGTGAGAAAAATGAGGTGCCTAGGACCTTGCATGCAACCTTGGGGCTAATACCAGTGGGGGTATTGTGGGGTGGTATTGCTTTTGGTGTCATATTTGATTAGCAAGAACTCCCATAATAGTTTTATCCTTCTTTAATGTGATACCTTACTCAGTGACAAACAGTTAAACATTATTGATAATATTTCTAGACAGATTAGAAACAGCCTTCCTATTTTTTGGTTTCCTTTCTCAGCTTCTGTCTTTCCACATCCCACTTTGGCCACCATGGCTTTTCCTCACTTTCACCAGTAGGAAACCTAATAACTAATACAGATGTTCAACTGTCCCTACTACTCCCCTGTGCACTGACCTTCCTGCAACACCACCTACGAGGCAGGCAGGTTACAGACCTGTCATTCTGCCACACAGCACCAGGAACCACTGTGGTGACTGAAACCAAATATCCAACTCAGATTTAAAGGCATTTAAGATATGGGAGAACAAGTGCAGAGCTTTCACTTTTTATTTTGCCTGACTTCTCCACCCCAATTCCTCAGACAAATTCCAACAGAACTGACCTATGTCAAAAGCTACCTTTACCTTGCACTTGACTGTGTCACCTTCAGTGCAGGCTCACAAACTGATCTATGATTCCCTTTCTCTCCTGATAGTTAGATAGTAGCAGATTGTCCACACATCTCAGTTAAGCAGGAAATTCTATAGTTTGACATAAATGCAGGGGTATCCCCACTGAACACCTTCCCTTTTATCTCTAGAGGGTCTGTGTTTTTCCCTACTATTTTACCAGGTCTGACTCATCAAGTTTCTCAGTGTGGTGTCCTGCTATAGATTTATCTGTTATAAGTACAAATGCATTTTATTCACAGTAATCCTCACAAATTCTCTGTAACACAATACCGTTATTCATGCTTCTTTTATTTCTACTCAAAAAAATTTTGTTTCTACCCTAATACAATGCCACACAAACCTGATAAGAACAAAGCCCAATTACTCTAACAGGACAACGTGTTCAGAACTTGAGAGCAAGGCTGATAAGCAGCCAGATAACACACTAATGAGTAAAATTCCTGTAGTCTACAAAATGTCTGATGAAGGTTTCCAAGACACCTGTAGCATTTTATATAGGAAAATATAAAAATGTCCAAATACAGCATTTAAAAAAAAACCACACAATAAACTCATTGTATGTTTATTCGTGCACTGAGAGTGTGGATAAACAAATTAACTAAAAAAATAATCTTTTTATGATAAAAATCTTATCTGGTTATAGAGAAGTTCATTACAGAAATTAGTCAACATTTAAATGAGGGATGCAACAAGTGAAGACTGCTGAACACGCAGGTGCCACTGCATGCATGAAGTGTTTGTTCACCAAAACAGGTTATTACACTTGACCTTCATCTGTCCTGACTAAACAAGTAGACCCACAAAATGCAGCAAGGTTGAGCCTTGGGAAAGAAAGTATGGAAAGACTGGAGCAGAAGTTGTGGTCACAGGAAAGCATCTCCTCCCAGAACTGTACTTCTGAGTGACACTAGTACTGCAAATACTTCATGCAGTGGGAGACAGACACCTTGGAAAAAATAAACAATACCAGAACTCCAGCTGTTCTTATTTCTCAGAAGAAGCAATTTGGACATAAACATAGTGAAGAGAGTAGCAAGGCAAACATGGACCAAGGTTGAGATGTGTATATGACACAAAACTAATGACCACAAAGAGCATCTGTAGCACAGTTCACATTAGTAATGTTATCCACCTTAACAAACATCCTAAGGGTTGTAAAGTCTGCAACTATCATAACTTCTAGTCTGAATATTTGTTTCTCCACCTAACAGTGATAATTGTGCTGATGTCTGATGTGGCAGGGTCCGGGAGGGCAGCAGAAGCTGGCTCCCCCCAGACCTAAGTCTCTGGTCATTGTAATTCCACCGGAACCGGAGCAGGCAGCCCCCAGGGTCCCACGGGCTGGTGTGAGTCTCTCAACCACAGAAATTCAGCAGGAAATAATAATGGGACAAAGAAAAGAACTGGAATCCATCTCTGTTCTTCTGGGGAGGTTTATTTGGAGTAGGGAGAGAGGGTTGCAGGGGAGGAGAAGGGGGAAGGGAGACAGTGCAGGTAGCAGGTGCTAGCAGCGCAGAGATGGAAGACCTCTCTGACACGGGCACTGGCTTTTAAGGGGAAAGGAAGGGGAGGGACTGTCTCCCTTAGAGCCAGTCCCAGGAGGAAGAAGGGAAAGTTGACAGGGGAAACACACCAATAGGTTTTCAGGTACAGCAGAGGGCGTATTTCAAAATTAACCAATAGCATACAGAGCAGGAAAACAATGGAAGCACATGGAATCCTAAGAACCCACATTGCTACAGATGTCCTCCTGTTTGATAGATAAACAACCAGCTGTGATGGAGCAAAAGTCAATCATGACAAACCTTACAAAAAGCCTTGTGATAAATGGCAGCAGTTAAGTCATTGGAAAAATAAATCTACAGGTAGTGATGCTCTCTAGCTCCCCATCCAGTTTGCTCTCATGAGGTGCGTTGAAAGATATCCATCTCAGTAGCAGACAGGAGAAAGACAAGCAGTGTTTTTCCCTAAGAAAAGGCAGAGTGGCTAGTGGGCAAAAGTGTCACAGAACACGAGTATGCTTATTTTTCCCCATGTGACCTTGGGCACATAATTTAATTTGTCTGACTCTGTTTCTCCTCGGCAAAAATGGAGATAACTACACTAGAGCTCTCTAGAATTCACTAACTCCTGAAGATAGTCACATACAAGATTGAGCCAGCAACAAGTACAAGAGAAAGAAGGCTGGCAGGCTGATGCTCTTGTAGCAGGACAAGAGGTAATGGTTTTGAGCTGTAAGAGGGTAGATTTAGACTAAATACAGAGATGAAATTTTTTACAAGCACAGTGAGACACAGAAACAGACTAGCCAAAGAGGTGATAGAAGCCCCATCCCTGGAAACATCCAAGGTCATATTGGACAAGGCTCCAAGCAACCTGGTGCAGTTGAAGCTATCCCTGTTCATTACAAGGGAACTGGACTAGATGACCTTTAAAGGTCCTTTCCACCACAAATGATTCTGTGGTACTTTAACTTGTAATTTCATTACCCTCGGTGTTTCCCCTTCTTTCCCTCTCTAAGATATAATCTGCTACCAATTTAATCACCAGAAAAAGGAGAATCAATTTAAGAGGCAGTAGCTGAATACCTTGAGAGAGCTTAAATAAAAACTTCCCAATAATCAATCACTGACTAGGGTCTGGTAACCCCACACTTGGATCTGAACCAGGTAAATCAAGAGTGAGGTTGCTAAATGCTGGCCTAAACATCAACTTTTCCTCCCTTTCAAAGGTCTGCATTTAGGCCTCAAACACTCAGAGAGATGACATTTCTGCTACAAAATATAATCAGTATCACAGTTTTATGCATACTCAGTTGAGGTTCCCATGCCTGTCAGTGTTAGATACAGAGGTTGTTTATTAAGACAACAGCTGCAGCAAGAAGAGAGGGCAGTCCCACCAGGGCCTGCTTGCTCTGCAGCACATTTCTCTCCACCCCCAGCAGCCTTCAGGCTTTGCCATAACTCCCTATGGTACAACAGAACCCAGGGACCCCACAGAAATGGGCACTCCTGGATGCCCTCTTCCAGAAGGGCAGTGGGAGCTGCTCAGACAAAGCTGCTTTTGGAGCCACAGCCAAAATCCTGGCCTCACTGAGTCAAATGGGAAATGTGCCAATGACTCCCACAAGGCTAAACCTCACCCTTTGCTGAGACTGTGTAGTGTAAGCAGCCTTGACTCACTTCCAACACCACACTGATACTTGCAGGCTGCAGGAACATGCACATATTCAATGTCCTGTGTCACTCAAACTGCATCACTCTGCATTTTTCCTTCAGAATGATTTCCAGAAGTAGGATGATTTTTAGTTTTATTTCATGTTGAAATATACATTAAAATAAAAGCTCATATTTAATTTTATAGCTACTGTTAATGATATTTCATGAAATAGATCAATGATAACATTGGTACAATGATGTGTTTTATTTAAGCCATGTCACAAGCTTTTATAAAAATAATGACATATCAGATTAAGGCACACCTAAATATTCTCATTTTTAAGGGTGACTGCCGCTATTTAATACTCATGAAACTTCTTGTTTTCCAGATCAAAATATTTCCTGTTGCCCTCCATAATGAGACTTATTTTTATTTTCCAGCTCAAACTACTTCTAAACTGAAGAACAGCTGCTTTCAATATCTTTGAGCTTCCAGCATTAAATTAAAGCAGCCTCTTTCAACTACAGGATCTGTCAGGGACTACAATTACTCAGAAATAATGCGAAACCTACATGTTTTGGCTATATATAAAGCACACTACATTTAAAATTACAGTGTTCCATTAGTCAATTTAAATTTTCAAGTGCCTTCTAATGCACTTCATTTAAAGAAAAATTCTAATAGAATTTTTTTCTGTGTATGGAAAGAAAACATAACATGTTGGAACTTCTAACACAACATTTCCATGCAAATCAGCTCCATGTCTGAGATGAGAAATGGAAGAAATTGAAATAATCCAGTTCATTAGAAAAGGATACTTTAAATTTTGATTTAATAACTTGGAATTGGTAAAAGTTGTTCATAATTTTTCCTCCACAGCAGGTAAGTTGCTAAAAATCTCAAGTTTCTATGTGACTCTACACTTTCAGGTTTTTATTTCTTGTTATCCAAGAACAAACTTCTAATATCAGATTTTTGCAAATAATGCTGCAACCATAAGAAGGAACATTTTACAGAAGGGGCTCAAAGCAGCACAGTGCTGGGGAGAGACCAGGAGTACCTGCTCAGACCAGAGCCATGCTCTGGCCACTAACAAATTTTCCATCAGCAAAGGAATTTCCAGAGCAAATAAGCTACTTACTGGACCTACAAGGTCTCCCACTGCAGGCAATCATTTCCTTTTCATAAGATGGCTCATCATTTTCAATACCAAATGATATTCTGTAACCACCTTCCCATCCAAAATATCAGCCTAAGATTTTACTCGCATTGCTTTCCTGTCATGCAGCCTCAACACCACTGCCCTGGTGTTCCCAGATAACCAGCTCCCTTGGGAAAAGGAGTTTGATGGAACAGTGAAGTTCCAATTCCTTTGCCCACCACAGGCTGCAGCTTCCCTCAGATTTGACTTGCTCCAGCAATACCAAAATGAGGATAAATAATCCCTAACCTGCAAACCTAGCTAATGGAAGCTCTAACCATTCATTTTGACTAAGTGGAACAGGTCTTCTCCTGGCCTCCTAAGCACAGAACATTCCTCATACAGAGTGAAGAAATCGTCTCAAAACAATGAGAAATGATGATTTTGTGGGCAAGATGACACATATAGACTAACTGTGCTGAAGTCAAATTATACACATCAGAGCATGGTTTCATCTGGGACCTCTATCATTATTTGGGAGGACCCAGGAAAAGAAAGATTAAGGGAGAGGAGAGAAGGCTGAGCAGCAGGCACAAGAGGAAGAAACAGTGGAACACTTAAAGGAGTGGTTTCAGCCAAAGCTGAAGCAGAACAAGCCCCTTCCTCCAGGCTTAGAAGCACAGAGGACAGCCCTGCTGCAGCTCCCACTACCCAGCCCCACGGGACAGCAGCTGCACTGCTCCCAAACATGCTCCATAACCACTCACACAGTGACCTCCATACTGCTTACTTCATGGTAAATCCTCATCAGCATTTACTCTGAGGAATTAAAGGATTACTTCACTAGAACTGCCTGAAATAAATACCCGCAAGACAACTTCTTTAATAATTTACTAAACGGACAAGCCCAGTTTAGTTGATGCATCCCTAAGAGCTGAACAAGATTAAGCAGTGGCCTCCTGTTGCCCTCTCCCAGTCCCCATCAACCTCACCCCAGCACAGGCCAGAGCAGGCAGCAGCTTCCTCTGGCACCACATCTCAGGTCCTCAGCCAGACCCCTCACCTGCCTTCCACTGGGGCAGCACCCAACCTGTCTCTGCTGCTTTTGAGCACCAAGAACTGCCTTCTGCTTTAGCCAGCACCAACCCTAACAGCCAGGCTGACCCTCTCTTTGTCAGTGCACTACAGGGCTGACCCCATAACCCTTTATTGCAAGCAGCCCTGCCAAGCTTTCATTTATAACAGGAGCCAGACAGCCCAGGACCACAGGAGAGCTAAGAAGCATGTGAGGAGGCACAGAAAAGGTTGGGCTCTTGCAGTCCAACTGCAGTGAACACACAATTTATGTGGTTGATCTTCCAAAGACACCCCTCTTTACTAAATAAATCCCCTGTTCCTCAGTTCCAGAATGAATCTAAATGTTGTCCCAACTTGCAAGACCACAGCACACAAACTCCCATGGTACATTTAGAAGGCACACATATGCACAAAGGATGATCAAGAAAAACGATAGCAGCTGCACACACAACAACCAGGTGGCACAATTACATCAGGAGGGAGGCAGGGCACATGGAAGCATTGGAAAGTGTACAGAAACAGCACTGAATTTGTCCAGCCTGGCACCATAACACAGGGCTGCACATTCTATTCCAGCTTCTGTTGCACAGGGTAATTTTAACACCAGGTCAGCTTAAGCTGTCATGAAGTTAACTAGCTCTTCTGAATATCCAGAGATCAATGACAAGCGCTGTCTCTTTGGAGTCTATATCGAGACTGGTTTAGTATCTGCATCAGTAGCAGAGTGGGATCAAGTTCAGATGTTCCTGCCTCTTGCACAAGGGTTGGTCTTGCTGATCTTTAAAGGTCTCTTACAGCACAAACTACATCTCTCATCCCATGTTCACCCAGTGTCATCCCACCAGTGGAAGACACTGCCACATTTAAGAAATGTCACTTATGTTAATCTAAGCTTCAAGCTCATTTGGATTTTTTTTATATGCAAAACAACATTATATGAAGCCTGAAATATTCTAAGCATTAATTTTCCTTTGAATCAAGTGTGGTTTATGGCCAAGTGCTTCCAGAACATTAGCTGAAAGCCCAACCAAGCCAACATCCAGACTGCAGATATTCAGCACCATTAGGATATAGAGATTCAGCACTTCCCAAATTCCATAGTTTGTGTCACATTCAAGTGACACCAAAGAGAAGCACAGTGGGGAAATGTCACAACTTTTTTTTAAAGAAAAGAGAATCTAGCCACCCTCTTACCTTTTTTTGTCATCTGAAATGCACTTGTCCAGAAAGAGAAACCAAGGCATTCAGTGAAGACACCTCAGCTTGGAATTGATTATTAAAATTCAATTATTAGTAATCCCCTATCCTTTCAATCAATGTTTTCTCAGTTCCATGACATAAAATTCAGACCAGATCACAGTAACTCAAATGACCACTCAATACCAGTCAAATGCCTTAAGGCATTCCTAGATACTTATAGAATTTGAAGGAGGCCGAAAAGGAATGTCCTGCCCAAGGGGTTTTCTGCATGTTAACCATAGAGACCCCTGCATCACTGGCCTCACCTGCCTCAACTACTGCTCTTGCCTGGAAGGCCAGAAGTTCCATGCTCATGTTTATTCCAGGCCAGGTGGCAGCACAGGTGCACCCAAAGTTAAGATCTCCAAGTTCAAAATAAGGCTACTTAATCTGTCACTAATGGAAATACACAAACTTCCCAGCTGCTGTAATTCAACATAGGAAGGCTGTGACTTAGTTCTTGGCATCAGCTCAAGCTGTAAGGAAATACCTAGGCTCTCTAGGGATTCCATTTTAGCTCCTTCAGACAATGATCAAGCTCTCAACTAAGGCCTGTGCCAGCTGTTACTAACAGCAGCCATCAACCCAGCCACAGCTACATGAACTATCTCCACCAAAGCCCAGTGATAACACAAGCAGAAACCCACACACTCTCTCTCAGTATTAGGGAAGTCCATTTTTGGAGCCTTAAAAAAATCCACAGGAGCTCTAATGAATTTAGTGGTACTTTTTCATACTTGCACCTTAATTACAGTGTCTATATATGCACACAAATATAAATTAGTATAAAAATTTTGACTGGTCTGCTTCTTTATACAATTATCATGACCTGTTTTATGGTGAGGAACTATTGGCATACAGGGTAGTAAAAACAAAATATTAACAGCATGACTGCAGGCACTTTTTCTGCAGCTATGGTCTTTTTTTGGTATTTATTCTTGAGCTGTTCCTTCAATATATCTTCCAGCCAGTACAATATGTCAGCACGGTCTTCATGTAAATTTAAATCAGGAGAAAAAAATAATTCCCAATCATTTGCAATAGCAGGAAGAAACATTTCATCTCCCTTACCAGGCTTCCACGCAGACTACATGGAAGCAAAACTGTGAGGAGCTCATTTCTTCTACTTTGTTTGCAGTCTTGAAACAAGAGGAGTTTTGGCATCTGCTAACAGCTCAAGTTCACAACCATTTGCAGTCCCCCTTGAGAAGTGTCAGGCAGTAGCTACAAAAATGTTCTGTGGGATCTCAGAGATTTCAGTAAGGGTTATGTATCAGTACTTTCATCACTTTTCATGAAGTGTTCTAAGTGTTAATAATGAAATCGGCCAGAGACTATTAAATACTGACTGAAGTGACAGCTCTGCTATATTATTACAGTGTTTGCACAGCAATCATTCTGCAGGTTAAGTTATTTTAGGATGAGTGGTGTTTAAATTAAATATAGTCCCCTGTGTTCTTGTTTCATTTAAAGTCTACCACAGACTGCCTCCCTCAACATTGTGCAGAGTCAGTAAGTTTTGCCGAGTCTCATTTGTTTGTTTTGCTTTTACCCCTTAGTATTCTTTTTGCCAGGCAAGATGAGGAATTTGAAAGAATCTTGCTGCAATATTTCACAGGCTTTCATGGCACAAACCACCACAGTGCACGAATGATGCTAACTTGGTGAAAACCAGGCTTAAATAATTTAACCCAAATGGCACCTACAAACTCTGCACACCATCTTAGCCAATCTAAGTTTCCAATTTTTTCTACAAAAGTCAGTACCACACTGGGTCAAAGGGAACAAGGACAGCAAAGCCCAGGTCTGTTCTACCCAGGACTTTCTCTATAAGCATAGATAAGAGAGATACTTGTGTTTAAATCAGGAAGAACAGCTTCAATCTTTGCTACACTATTAACATGGCTGTACACAAGTACTTACCTACTAAAGAGCATTTTTGAGATGCATATTATCTCCTTCAGACAATTTATGTCATTAACAAGATTTAACTAACAGCTTTCCTGAAAAGCAAGTGCACTGCAGTAATTGTAATCCACCTATTTCTCAACAGGGAAATATTTCAACTTGCAGTTTATACTCCACTTTCCCCAGTGGGTTGAAAACCCATAACGAACATTAGCATTGTATCCATTATTAATACTTATTCAAGCACATTTTAATAAACACCACATACATATGCATATAAGTACATACTCTACCTCAGCCTTTGAATGCTCATGGCAAGGTATTTCCCAGAGCATATACTGCTCCTGCTATGGCACCAAGTGCATTTACTGTTAGCTAAGAGACAGTCCAATTTGTAGGAGTAGAAAGAGTACAGAGACCAGCACTGTGAGGCTGCAGAAAAACAAAGATGGAAATAAAGGATGGAAGGATAGCCCCCTCCCAAAGGCACTGCCAGAGAACAAGGACAGCCCACAGTAGCTGAGGAGGGGAAATTCAGTCACAGGATTTATTTTAATTTTAACATGAAATAACCATACCACAGCTCAGGAGGATGAGGGAGAGAGAAAAAGCAGAATACTCTAATAATAAATTTTATATAAATGAGAGCTATAACAAGACTAGACCAAATAGAAACAGTAAAAAGGATAAAAACCTCTCCCTAACACCTAAATATATCCCAGCAGCGCAGGGACCAGTGCATTCAACTCAGCAAAGTTCAAGCTAGTCAATCCCCAGTAGTTTTTCAGAAACAGGACAGACCACAATCAAAATAGTCTGACACACACTCAGCACTATACCTCCATATTTATATCACCATGAAAAATTAAAAAAAAATATTAAACCCACACACTTCAAAAGACATTTGCTTAGGAAACAGTTGTGGTATCTTAATGCACTTCAAGCCTTACTTCCTCTATCAAAGCTATTCATCATCCAGAGCCTGACAGCCTGAGTGACATAAGACCTCAATAACTTACCCGGCAGTCCTGTAGAAAGGAGTCTACACAAAACTGGCAGTCCCATGCTCCCAGCAGCTCCTGTACTGCAGCCAAGCCTGGAGGCACAGGGAAGAGCCCCAGACTGTACCCACTCCCAACCAAGCAGGCTCCAGCACAGCTCATTTGCTCATTGCCAACAGCTGGACAGTGGGAATGACCCAAACAGCCCCAGCTGGGACCCAGAGCCAGAACCCACCAAAGGCAGGCACAGAGCCCACACCTGAAGTACTGCAATGCAATGGCAATTATGTGAAATGTCACACAGCTGAGAACAAGGGAACTGCAAGTGAACACAGCTGAAATGGCTAAAGCAAAGTGCTGTGTGACAAGTTTTAATGAGGGAATAATTTTGAAGTTTATTCTGATTTTTTTATTTCCTTTTATATCAAAATTAAGTGTGTGTGGGTCAGTAAAGCCACTGTGTGGAAAGGGCATGTGGATATTTCCTGAAGGAGCAGAAAGCAGTGAGGAAGAGGCAGCCCAGGGAATGCTGGGTGAGGGGACACCAAACACAATCAGGAAGCTGAAAAGTTTATGGCATTTTAATACATGTTAACTCACCTATTCTATGAACAAGGCCAGTCCTCCAACTCAACACGATTAGTGAATTTTTTTCACCACCTTTTCTAAACATTGAACCATGGAAAGCTGGTCTTTGGACAGTTGGGCAAGAATGACATGAAATTATCAAAACAGCTACTTCACATTTACCTGAATTTGTATTTGCAGAATAGTAAAGCCTTTGGAAGTCATCTTTGATAATTTTTTTTTCTGGATGCTCAAAGTAACACCTTAAAAAAATTCTGCCATTCTGAGCAGACAAGATCATCACTTTTAGAGCTAGACTTCTTTTAGCTGTCATGAGATGGAGGTTCCAAATCCCCAGATAACGGAAAATCTTGACACACGCCACATGTTCCCAGAGTTTGCCATGCTGCAAATACTGCTGAACACAGTAGGCCCCCTCAGCTGAGTACTATTTAAGTCATGTGTGGATATTTGCAGGGTCAGGGGCCTGAGCAATAAAGAACTCATGGGATATAATGTAATAAAACCTAGAAAATTCTTGCTTGAGTAGCATTTATGAAGATTTATTGTAAATATATGTAAACATTAAGTAATAAGTGTTGTAAAATATCGGAATGTTACAGGCTTTAGCCTCTCTGTGTGAAAACATTTTACCTAAGATAGCTTTTAAAATAGTCCATGAATATCCATGCTTTGCCATCTGCTTTCGAATTGAATGATCCCTCGAAAGCAGCACCATAAATATTTCCACAAATGAGTGATCTGTTCACATTATATCCCCTAATGCTATCTTATGGCAGAGCAAACAAATAACTCACATGTCACATCACTGCACACAGCAACAATAAGGTGCACTCTGACTGGGTTTTAGCACATTACTAAGAACTGCATCACTGGTTGTCTCTGAGGATCTAACCTGGCTTTTTAGAGACATATTTCTTGACAGCCTGTCAAGAAAGGCTGGAGATGCACATTGAAGAAAGAATACCTTTAGCATCTCATTTTTTTTAGACATGATGAATTCTAATCTGAGCTGAGTCTCAAAAAGATCTGAACAAAAGGATGAATAGGAAGTAGCAAAAGAGGATTTACAAAGGTGGTTTTATAAAATGAAGTCTTAAAGGCAGAATATGCAAAAGGAAATTTTTATGCATCAGTTATAAAATCTGCTAGTCTAGTCAATACTTTAAAATATAAGAAATTAATTTGCTACATTTATACAATTGTTAGGTTTTTCAAAATGCTCTCAACAGCTTCTTGAGAGACAATGAGAATTGTAGCAGCCAAGCAAACACACGCAAGGTTCACTGAAGTTCATTGACTGAGGAAAACAGTTCCTTGTTGATGTTCAGAAAATTTCAGGTCTCTGCTTGACCTTTCCAGCAATGGGTTCAGGCTGAAAAGCAGGGTATGGCACACTTTTGGCACCTATTTTCTGTCTGGCATTGAGCAGATCACTCGGTCCAGAGGAGAGAGATGCTGTGTGGTGTGGGGAGCATATCCACCCTCCCTTGGAGTTTTTGCTCTCCAAAGCCGCACTGTCAGTCGGGTTTGATGAAATCAGCAGCTTTGCCCTAGAAATGGGCTGCTTTGGGTGCCTACACAGAGACAAGGAGAGCTTAAAATAGGCCTTGTCTCTGGTGTGGGAAAGCCAGGGAGGTTTTCCAAGGCTCTCTACCAGCCAAGTGCTGTGGTGCTTGCTGAGTGTGCCCAATGTCTGCGACTCCCTAGTGGGAAGCTCTGTGGAAAACCCTGTTGTTCCTTTTATTTTAAAATAACCACTGAAGAAAGCCATGTGGTGGGGGAGTGATGTCAAATGCTAAAGACAGATAAACAAAACCAGTCCAGTCTACACTTGACACCACATCACTTACTGATTTTTTTATTTCAAAAATGAACGAAGTAAAGCACTGCTTTAACAAGTCTCCTTTGTTTGTCAGAAATAAAGCATAAAGCATTCAGAGCCGCAAGTGGGGAGATTATGAAGGAAGAGGAGTTAAAGTGCACTTAATACAGTTTTCTTTATAGAAGCGATTCTTGTGACAGATAGCCTGGTCTTCCTGCCCTCCTAAAAGGAAAGAAATAGTCCTGCAGGTAAACAAAACTTCAACTAGATCGATTGTTTCAGGAGACACACCCTGTGCTGAAGGAGATAACATCACTGGCTGACTAACCTCAAAGCTGGTCTTTCCTGTGAGGATAGACCTTTTCCTCTATGCTGCTGCTGGAGATTATCCTCTGGGGCTAGCAGTGCCTGGCAATTAGGAAGCTGACTTGAACATCACAGCATCCAATGTTATATCTAACTTTGCCCTTGGGTCAACTGGTAACATCAAGGACATTACCTATCGGCTAACAAATAAGGAAATGAGACATGGTTTTAGAAATAATAATCCTCATACAATGGCACAAAGATCTATAGGTTCTAAGAAAATTAAGAATACCAGATGTTACTGTTCTTTCCAGTTGCCATGCAACCACAGCTACCCTGCTATGCTTCACCTTCCTAATCTCCTTAACAGCTAACTCTAAAACAAGTCCAATTAATTCCCCAATGAACAAGACAGGACATGACCCAGTCCCGTGGTTACAGGAGTACTTTGATTGTTGGTATACAAACACTAAATAGATACAGCACCAGCACACAGCATGGAACAGAACTGGCATTTTGTAAGACAAACACAAGTCATTGTTCTGAACTATGAACTTTCCTGTAGCACAGGTTTTTGTGACAACTCCTAACAGATATTTCTTATGCTGCTTAGGAGACAGTCTTTGCCAGTTCTCTGGTGATGCAGGCAGCCTCTTACCCTAGAAACCCAGATAGAAATGAGTGTGCTGTGCTTCCGCTGAGCAGCATGTAGAGGCGTTAGGACACAGAGCCCATTTATGCCCTCTGAAAATAGCTTTATGAATAATGATCTCATTTTCTCTTTTAAGAGCAATGTCTCAGGTGATCTGTTTTGTTGTGGTTTTTCAACAAATAGCTTCTGTACCATATGTATAAAAACATGATTGTTATAGCTGTGCTAAATCAGGTCACTTCCATTATCAATAAAATGGATGGTGAACAATCTCTTTGGCTTCTAGTGAATAACAAGTATGTTTATGTATTTACAGAAAGTAATAACTACTCAAAATTCCCTTTGATTCTGATGTGGTTCTCATTTGCACCAGACATAGACCTATGATACTGATATATCTACATGGCTTCCTGACACAGTGCAGAGCTGGTGAGCAGCCATAGAAATTATTCAATTAGCACTGAATACGAAGATATCCCACAGTTTCTGATTCAGCATTTAAGATTGTATTGTAATGACTATAGATTGTACAACTGACAAGGCAGTTCTGTGCAATGCCTTATTTCACAATATGGGGAGAAAAATACATGAGAGGGGAAAAAAGCTGTTTCATTTAATTTTCTGTGAAGTCAAGCTTGGAGGAAAGCATGTATTTGCATATTAGCTGTGTAGGAATAATAATGATGACATTTAGTATTTCAAAAATTATAGCTTTCTGATATTTTTAAAGGTGTTCTTAAGTGATAAATACTTCAGTTAAGCACATGATAGATATGCTCTCAAGTATTTACAAGTGGTGAAAATTCTCTGTGCATTGGCTGTAGAAAATGTTGTACTGGAAAGAGCAATATATTTGGCTGTGCGATAGGGTAGTGTTAAAACCTTTCTTTTTCTAAAACCTTTCTTTTTCAGACCTCCTGTGAATGTCCTGTCCCCTCTCAAAACTTCTCATGATGGATTGCTATTCCCGCTTTCAACCCACTGCCAGAAGTCACCATAGCCTTCCAACATAATCAGATTTCCTGGGCTGAGCTGCCCACTTTTGATATAGTAACCTTCACAGTCCTGTGAAAAGCAGGAAAGAATTAAACAGCTATGTGTACCAGGGTCTTCAGAATAACAAAATTATATGTTGGTTAAAGCACCAAGAGCAGAGCCATGCCTGGGACTCTTCTTCCAAAGATTTCCCCCAAAGACTTCGGATGCATGGTTGGAAATGCAGCACTGTAGCCAGCTGTGTTGCTTGATGAAGAGAAGAGCAGAACTGACTGGTTGCTCCCAAAAATATCAATAAGTGGATGGCTACCTGTCAGTTTGGGGCTTTGAAGATGGAGGCTGATAGGAAGTAAGCTCGCACGGGCAGGGGTGTTAGAATTTAGTCAGTCTGACAGGACAGTCAGTCAGTCTGACAGCATCTGAACTACACTGTGTGTAAGTCAAATAGTTCTTACCCTGGGCTTCATGGCACAAGTATGTACTTGTCCAAATTATGCTTTCATGAGTTCATCAGGTTTTTAGGGTTTGCCAGTTTTCATGCACTGTTATTCAAAGCAAGGTTCACAGAAAAAAAAAATCACATGATGTCAGGATAAAAGGTCTGTGTAGCTGTGTTCTAGAGCCAACTCACACTTCAAAGTCAGAAATGATTGTGTTAGGCTATAACTTGTCACAGCAGCAAGCACTGGTGCCATGATTTCCTATTTACTCTTTCTCAAGCACATGGAAATGCACAAAAGAATTTTTCAGTGTCATAAAAACTAATACACAAATCAGTTAAAATTATATTTTAACATTCTGATTATATACTTAGATTATTAATTGCTAGCACAGCCCTCCTTATATTTTCCCATCTTCTTATTATCTTGTTATTGCAGTAGATGATAAGGGAGAAAGACAGACAAACCTGAATGTATTGTAGCCAGAGGGGCATTTAAAATATTGCTCTGCACCTGGGAAACAGGTTTAATTACTGGTTCTGTCAAAATGTTTTAATGCAAACAGGTTTCCTGATGGATCACATTTGCTTACTGTGAACTATCAGCCCCCAAACACAATCCACTTTATGGTGGGGCTTAAAATGCAGGTATTGTAAATTAGAGCAATGAAGCTTTTGTGCTTAAAGATGCTTCATCTGCTTTTAATGCCTCAAATTATAGAAACTATAACAAGCCTTCACATTAAAATTTAAATAGGATTAAGAGTCTAAAACTCTCTATAAAGTAGGTGTCATAGGTCTGATTCATGCTGAGATGGTACAGAGTACAGACATGGGAGGAAGGCAGCTCCTACTTTTTTCTTTTGGGCAGTTTGGGATTGCTCTAGCTTTTGGTGTGTATTAAAAAGAGACTGAGAGTGCCCTAACCTGTACACCAGAGCCAGTCTTTGAGGCACCAAGGGAGCTGTGTGATTGCCTCAGCCATGCCTTGTCTGCTGTATGGTGCTGCTCTCTCTGGAGCCTGTCTGAGCAGGCAGCACAGAGCCCTGCGCACTGCCCTGCTCCTCAGGACCTTTAAAGCAGGCAGTGTGCCTCCTCTGTGCCTAGCCCAAAAGGGGATTCACCACAAAAATACCTGCACAGGAATGCCGAGATGATTCTGATTCTCTGAGCAGGTTTCGTATTAAGCAGTTTGTCAAAAGTAGATTTAAAATCTGTAATTATAACATTTGCTTCCACAACATATTTATATTCTGCTCATCCATTCAAGATACAGAAACATGGATCTTATTTGACCAGGCACCATTAGGTAAGGAAGCTCTGCTTTCAGATGTGCATATTACCTCAGAATTTAAATTAAAAAAAAGTAAAATAAATGAAATTATTTCACGTAGGTGGTACATGAAAGAGGAACATCAATTCATCTTATAAATTATTCATGGTGAATTATTCACTTGACTCATATAGAGACAAAGAAGGTGCTCTTTTATACTATAAAATCTACTCAGACTTAAAACCTGTATTAATATGAAGTAATATGTGATTATAGTTGGAGATGTACTTTTAAATAATTTTTGTGAAATCTGACTTTTACTAAAGACACTAAGTATGCACTCTGTTCCCTGATTAGAGTAGTCACATGGAGAGGGTGCAATGAAATGCAGAATTCAAGAAAAATTAAACATCACACAACTTTGTAGATCAAAGTTCTTTCAATCTTTTGGGGGACGAAGCAAACAAGAGAAGTCCAAAACACACTAAGGGCATTCCTCAAGATTTCTGATTTCTGTTGTGAGATCACAGCCTTCTCTGTGTGCACCACAGCAGACTTTAGAAATGTTTGCATTTTTGGTAATACTTAGTGGTTCAGATTCATAAGATCCTTTTGCTAAATTTTGGAAAGTCAAAGCCCTGATTCTTCCAGCCTTTAATCATGTTAACAATGGAACTGTGAACATTCCCACTGATTTATTGTCAGATTTATAGTGCAGGTGAGTGAAAATATATACATACCTGCATGTTAGCAGCCTTAGAAATATAGGATGGAAACTTTTAGTCAATCAAGGCCAGTATTCCAACACTGAAACACTACTGGCAATCCATGCCCTACTGAAACAGAATCCTGAACTCAAAGCAATCCTTTTATTGATAGAAATCTCCTCCAGAACTTCACTACTATGAGAATTGGAATATTTTCCCCTTATTTCTGTTCTATATTCATTCATATTTGTACTATTTTGTCCTGCTTCAACATGTTAGGATCAGGACTGAACTTGAAGATGCTCTAAGTTCAGTTAATACCTCAGTTTCTTAGCTAAGATTTAATGTCACACATCTCACACTTGACTAAACAACTCTGTACCAGTGAACACTCATCTCCAGTAACTAACATCCTTTGCTGATCAAACATAACTGTGCAAAACGAGAGAAATGGAAGTGTTCAGCAGCTCCAGAAACTTGTTCACACATAGCAGCATGGACTGGAAAGCTGTAATAGCAGCTTGCTATCTTCCTATGATGCACACCTACTGGTTTCCATGATGATCTCATAGTTTAGGGCTATGGAAAGGAAAATTGGATAGCTGGTGAAGCCATCTAGGTGGTGGGATGGGATGGGACATAACAACCTTTCTCTAGTGATGACAGCAGTAAACCCTTCCAGATTTACAAGATCACTGCCATATTTTGTCTTTTCCTGGAAGCTTCTAACCCACCAAGTCAACAGCCAAAAACCAATGTCATACTTAATTTCCCTCTCTCCAGTGAACAGGATGTCAATGCAATCTTGCTGAGCATGTTATGGGCTCCTCTTATTTCAGTTTACTTGAACACAAATAGCTAGTCCTGGCAGCTAACAACAGGTTACACCACACCATGCACAATATTACCCATGGTCTGCCATTAGACTTTTATGTTAACAGAGTCCACATTTCCTGAGGAAATAGAGCCCAAAATCTAGTATTTTATGAATGAAGGGGGAAAGGAAAGGAAAGGAAAGGAAAGGAAAGGAAAGGAAAGGAAAGGAAAGGAAAGGAAAGGAAAGGAAAGGAAAGGAAAGGAAAGGAAAGGAAAGGAAAGAGGAAAGGAAAGGAAAGGAAAGGAAAGGAAAGGAAAGGAAAGGAAAGGAAAGGAAAGGAAAGGAAAGGAAAGGAAAGGAAAGGAAAGGAAAGGAAAGGAAAGGAAAGGAAAGGAAAGGAAAGGAGTTTACTATTTAAAATCAAAACTGTATTTGCAATAAACTTATAAAATGGGGGTTAAATTGAGACGTCAGAGTTGTCCAAAATCACTCAGTGATATTCAAATTCATATGGTTTTCTCTGTGTATTTGTTAAGGTACTTTATTTCTTTTAAACAGGGTCTTTTCCATTGCTTCTATTAACCAGTGGGATTAAGGCCAGGATAAACTTTAGCCATAGTCACGCTTCGTTGCAATAGTAGGAGTGTCACTAAGAAGAAGATTGATGAATTGATGCAAAAGAAACCTGATATGCAAATTTGTGCCCAAATTTCTTCAATAGGATGGCAGATATTTCATTCAGTTCCCTGAATTTTATTTAGAGTGATAAAAATTTTGTTCTGAAGGCGCCTTTTTACTTCAATTTATGAATAACTGCAAGATCTAAAACTATATTTTGTATAATTCATTAATATAAATGGCTTTGAATCTCATTAAGCAAATTTAAACAGGGGTTATTTTCAAGGAAGTTATATAAATCAGTAAGATAATAATCATTAAGTTGTAATGCTATTGTATTATTACATCACCCAATACTAGTAGAGACAGTACAAAATCAGAAACCCATCAAGGAGTTTCTATTTTGAGCCTTGACCAGATGACCTTCTGTCTTTAAACAGTACTTTGACTTAAAAGTACGCTTTTGGATATAGAAATGGCAATTAGATGTTTTAATTATAATGCAGAGCCTAAGCATAATTTGTCTCACCTCATCTTCTTCTTTCTGTCAAAAAATCTGCATCTTTTTCCCTTTCAGATATATTTCTGTGAATTACTGTGAATTGAAAGCAGAAAGTCTTTTGTGCTTTACTTTTACCTTTAAACTTTTAATCCAAAGAATTAAATGCACTTACAAAGGATTTTTTCCTTCATGACACATATTAGAGACAGGCCTAAGCTATGAAGTTTGCATCTGTAATTCATTTTCTTTATAGACACTAGGAAAACAACCAGTAATCTGCATGATTTTGGAAAAAAACCACCTTAATCACAATTAAGAAGACAATTGATATCACTTATTTAAAAAAACCCATTCTTCCAGGGAAAGATTATTGAAAGTTTCCACTCTTGAAAGTCCAAACTGCAGCTATGAGATCCATAGATGACCATCTCCTAATCCAAACAAGCAGCAGAGACCAGGAAGCTCTGTGCCTCTGCTCCTTTCCTGCAGCTAAGCAGCCACTACACTTCTTCTAAAAGTAATCAAAAGGGATTTAGACATTGCTAGCAGACAGACATAGAACTGTCATCGCAATATTAAAACACAGAAAATAAATGTAGAACAATCTGAGAAAGTCTAGCCTTGAAAAATCTGCCTTTATCCTTCAGTTAACTAATTCTGGAGAAAATTTTTGATCAAATCTCATTTTTAACCTTGCTGTCAGTTGGTAAATTGGCCTGTTTTTCTCAAATGGATGTTGGCTGATAGCAATGTCTTATGTCATACATCTTCAAAGATTTCTATTTTCTAAAAGAAGGCTTATATTGGGAAAGGACAGGAGGTCTTTTGAAATTACTGTACAATGCATATATTTAAGTTTACTTGTAAGATATTTCAAGATGTGTGTGCCTCACAATGTGCCCCTCATAAAAGGTTTTTTTGATTTATCACTGAAGCAACAATTTGAATATCCTTTTCAGAAAGGATGGCTTTTTGTAGAACAAATTGTTTCATAAATACCAAGCAAAGTCATTATTTTTGTGTTATTAAAGCAAAACTTCTATTTTTTTTGGGGGGGGGTGGTGAGGGGAGGAAAAGGAGAATACTGGTCAGCCAGCACTTATTACTGAAAAGAAAGAGAGTAACTTTTGCTACTGTGAGAGGGACAGGATACTTAAAGCTGGAAAATAGCTCTTGCAACTACTTTCTGAAATGCTTCAGAATTACTCTGCAGCACTGCACATTGCGGAGTTGTTCCTATATAAACATCAGCCTGGCCATTCTCACATTTTTTGGAGTGAAAACAAGTATGCATTTTTCTCTAGAGGACTGCATTGTGGGAACATTTGCATTACAAATGTGACATATAATTTCATATACTTTGGGTGCTTTCTGGAAACTGACCCTGTATCCTAGGGTTGAACTTTCTTATGTATTAATTGCAGCTTTGTGTTTACACACAGACTAGCAGGCTATCTAGTGCTTACATTTTTCTTAAGAAAAACCTTCTGGGAATGGGGCACACTGACTGGCTGTTTCTTTACCGGGAGACAGAAATGCAAAAAACCACATGCAAGTTAATCTTCATTTAAGCTGTGTGAAATGTTGGATTGTAAGTGTCCATGATGCTTTTTTTACTTTGTAATTTACACAAATTTACTGTGTACTTTACACAAAAATTACTATTTTGTGTGAGGGAAGAGTAGAACAACAGTGCTAATATATTGCACAAAATTCAGTTAGCAACTTTTTACAGATAAAATTGTGTCTTTGGAAGACTTTTCTACAAATTTCATAGAGTGCAGACAAATAAAAGCAATGTACAGACAGCTTAAATAATGTGTGGATTATGTAGGCTTTTGTATTATTGCTAAGGGAGGACATTTTCTTCATGGTTCTATAGCCCCTTGAGAACAAAAGTTTTGCAAAAGGCTCACCTATTGACAGTTACATTTGCATGAAGCAAACCTAGTAAACTCCCATCTTTTCAAAGAAAATTTCAGTTGTGGACACAGCAATTGTATTAAAAGTTAAGATCCATCTCCTGTAAACCAGCTGCAGATTGTCTGCAAATATCCCCTGAGACACTGTGCCCCCAGATCCTGCTACAGAGGACCAGAAGCTTTAATTCATGTTTTATAAATTTTGGTCAGGGAAGTTGTCTTTTCAATCCTTCTCTGTGATCCCTATCTCTGTGAAATTCCAAGAGTAAATTTTCCCCATATGAGGGTCAGGATGGACACAGAGCCAGAGGAGAAATGATGGCTGACCCCAGTACCAAGAAGTGACCATACTCATGGTTGAACACAGGCTGAGGACCTCAAGGACTCCCTGCCTTTCAGATTCTGCTCCCTACCATTACCTCAGTGTCTCAATGCCCCAGAGCAACTCACTGGTGCAAACTGTTCTGGCCATGACTGCTGAAAAATAGAAACTTGGACCACCACATAAAAATTCCAGAACAGATATTTTTATAGCCAGACTTGGTACAGAAGCCAGATTTCTTGTACTTTATAGTGAGTGCTCAATATGACCCTCTCTGTGGTCCTTGCTGTCAAACAGTAGAATGGTTAAAACACCATTACAAAACCCAGATATCCATCTCCATCAGGTTTGCTGCATTGCTGCTACCTAACACACACTTCCAGTTAAGCTTAGGAAGTTGGTTGCAGAAAAAGCCTATTTAAAAGTTGCTGTAAGTTTTATTCTAATAAAAGATTAAAACTTTTTTTTTTTTGTAAACACAATACAGCATCTGAAAGGATATTTCTCTGAGTGACAGCTGAAAATCCATTATCTGTAACATGTGCAGTAGAAATTTCACATCCGTGCTCATCATAGCATTAAGGGCCTGAGAAAAATCTATTCAGTTCAGTGACCTATTATCCATGCTATTTGATTGGATGCAGCCAATGCTTTTTTATTTGGATAAAACTCAGCTTTAAACATTTTTAAGATTTCTTTACCCTTTTAAGGCAAATACAAAAGATATGCTGTACTACAGTTGTGTATCATGCTAAAATGGTATAGTGTGAATCATTCAATATACATTGCAAAAAAAAAAAAAAACTGCTCCCTGTGTATCAAGGGAATCAGCACTTAAGAATTAGAATTGTGAAAAAATGGAACCTGCAAAGTACTTGAACACCTGAAATGTAAACATTTCCACAGTTTTGAAACACAGCAGCACCTGCAGATACAGAAAGGCACATTGTGGAATTTCAAGTCACTACACATGTTTTCAAGCCCTATTTCAGTCACTATGACTGGACACATGTCTGCACCCCTAAGTTTTGGTCCCTCTATTCCTTTGTTTGTAACACCTCTGCATAGAAACAACCTGTATAGAAAACAGGGCAATTCTCTCACACCCTCATATTCCAGGCTTTCTCAGCCTTTTTTCTTTGTCTTCTTTCTTGGTCTGCCTGGACCTCAGCAGGCTCAGCTAGGGGCTGCTCTGAAGGAGCAGAGGGCCAGCCCTGCAAAACACACTCAGTTTAGCAGCATTATTTTCTCAGTTGTGTACAGCAGCAGCTTGTCCTCTGACAGGCAGCAACTCTGCAGGTTTTGTTGACTGTGGCTACATGAAAAAAATCCCTGAGGGTGATGGTTTTGGCTGCAGTCACATTGGAGGAAGGCCAGTTATTCCTCTTTTCTCCCTTACTGAGACTGGCACTGTGCACTTTAGGAAGGTACTGTCCTTATACCAGGGACACAGACTCAGTTATTAGGCAGAAGGCAGAATACAATTTTTGGCAGTGTGCTGTCCTGAATATGGTGAACTGCAATGGTGTCAACGAAGCTGCCTTCACTACTGACTGCTTTCCATTGCATAAGGAAAGACCATTCACAGTTAAAAGCTTTTTCTTCGTCATCTGGGCGCGTTCTCTTCTGTCATCTGGGGGCCAGAATTATGGAGGCACTTCTGCACCCACTAAAATCAAACTGGAATTACATCTAAAATTTTTTCACAGTCAGGCTGGTAAGGACTCCAGTGGTCACAAGAAATCTACTTCTTTTATATTTAATGTTTTGTGACAGTATAGAACAATAGGATTTGTAACATTCCACTTAGACTTTCAGCTTTTAAGGCACATTGTTCATACAACCCATGGATAAATTTTTCAGTGGGTGGGAGTGTATTCAAGAAGAGATTAATAGAAGAAGAAAGACAAACAGGTTGCAAAAGGGATTCAAGGAATGACAGTTTCAACAAGGATACAGAACCATAGAAACTCCCTTAAAATTTCCATTTAACATTCTAAGAAAGGATATTAAATACTGAAGTGTCCTGAGGGAATATGACAGATGAAAATATTAAGAACAAAGTAGTAGCTAACCTTCAGGTTTGGGATTAACATGTGTTATGATTCAAGAAAGTCCACAAAAGCCCATTAACTACAGTCTCTACTCCTTTCCTATCTCCAGGTCTACATAGCAAAGGACAATTTAATACTCAGGCTAAGAGGCTTAAGTGTTGGTGCTTTTCTGTCGCCAGGGCTACAGCTATGACTATTACTACTACTGGTAGAGCAACAAAAGTTCAGCTTTTACTGAGTTCTTTGAAGTATTTAGGCAGACAATAAAGACAATTAAATGAAAAAATAATCATCATTTTCTCCCAGGGAATGTAACAGAAAAATCTAACACAATTAGAGGTCAACATTTTATAAACAGGTTATATAATATTTGGTGGATATGACAGAAAAATGGACTGGTAAAACAGAAAGTCAGAAGTGACTACTATTAGATATCTTTGTTCCATTAAAAAGCAATTTTTTATTGGAATGTAGGCAATAATGGAATAGAATTATTTTTATTTACCCCAAAGAGAAGAAAAAAAGTAAGTTCAGGCAAGAAAACTGCAAAATTAATTGTCTTCTCTGATGGTATTCAATGCTTTTTGTAACCAAATTTCAAAGCACTGGAGAGTTCATCGCTATTATCTTCATTTCATAGACGTGGAAATTGACATACACGATCAGAACAAGTAGGTTACAAAAAAATATGTATCCAAGAAATTGCCAACACTGAAGAACAGATTGTGGAACCAGCAGGCAAATGGATATAAAGAAGAGAGAGTGCACATGTAAGCCATACTAAGCAGCCCACACGGTTGCTATTCGTCTATTATCCTCCTCACATAATGATCTCTCTGAGAGCAAAAGGGTACCCATACAAATCTCTGTCTGTTTCTTATTGCACATAATTGTTTTCCTTTATTTGATAAATCAGATTGAAATTACTGCTACATTGTCAGAATATGTTTCTCTGGCCTATTTTATCAAAATGCATTGGCTAAATCTGTGTCAGGCAACAATTTTGCCTGGTTGGATTTAATGTCACTGTCAGACATATAGGCCATTTCAGCAGTGCCTCCATAAGTATGTAACACCATTCCAAATTCCCAAATAGCTGACAAGTGCACAAAAGGTGTATTTTCAGTTCAGCAAACTTGCTATCATTGTTTCTGCTTTTTGTTTATTATGCAAACCCAACGGCATTCAGTATTTCTGTACAGTTGATAATGCTAATTATGGAAGGAAAAGTTATCTGATTGTCAACCACGGAATCAAATGAATTGAAAATATTCCATCAAGCATTTAACAAAAGTGTAGGGAAAAGACGGACTAAAAATAACAATGAACACGTTCTTTGCGTTGAAAGATCATTGGCAGAAGTAAATCACACAAAATTCAGATCCTTATTGCCTAATCATCTCACATTTCATTAACCACAGCTGCCAATTGTCTTGTGCAATGTGAATTGCTTTTCATACTGAAAAAAAATAATAGGCTGGAAATCAGTTTCACTAAGATGCAGTGTTAGAATGCAAATATTAATTTCTGAATTAATTCATGACAGAGGGCTTGGCCAACCTGAGCTAATCACACCCCTGGGGTCCTCTAATCCTCTAAAGCTGATTATCTCATGATTGTCACACCCACTGGGAGTTGCCTTTGTCATTAGCAAATTCAAACCGTAGTTTGAAAAAAAAACCAACTTGTTTTGATGCTAAGGTTGGGTGGTGAATAGCAGCTCCTGCTCTAATCCTTTGGCTGGCTGACAGGAGGAAATGTACTCTAGTATGTGTTGTTGCTCCCTCAGAATTACTAGGATTGAGAAAGAATAAACAGCTATCAAGTCAGCTGGCAAGATTATATACTGATAAGACAGGTTTGTCTCCCCAAACTTAAAGCAGATATCAGTAGCAAATACATGCTATTATCTTTTTTTTTCTTTTTTTTTTTTTGAGTTTTGATGGCAAATTAGCATCAAAACATGAAGATATTTGTATGACAAAAATTGTGAATATGGTTGTACAACACATTTCATGACGCCCTCTTCAAAATCTCTGTTCTATCAGAGCTGTATGAGGTGCAGATAGAGCAGACAAATTTACAGGATGCATTTGAAATAACTGGAAGTGAACAGGTGACATTTGTCTCCAACAGTTACTTCTTAATACAATTTACTAGATTGCATTGGTAGAGAACTAAACTCAAAGTTTAAAGCCCGCTGCTGGGGTTATTACACAAGCACAGCCAGCCCCATTGTGAAGGAGTTTCTCCATGTGGGATAATTTTAGTTGGGTTCTGTGAAACTCATGTTGTACAAACACTATAAAATTTGAATCTGTGTCAAGCTTCAAAATTGTGCAGGAAAGCTGGCACTGAGGGTATGATTTCAATTATTCATCACAGTTGTTCAATTTGCATTGTTTTTGTGCCTGCATTTCCAAGCTGCTGGAATTTGCTTGATACATTAGCTGTCTAACCACTGTATTTAAGTGCAGGATAGTGGCTTTCCACTTCCTAATCCAAACATTACTTGCTCCTCATTTGAACTGTTTACATTTCTCATAATGACTCTGTGTTTGTGGGATTCTTTCCTTCTCACTGTTTGCTTTAAATAAAAAGTCAATAACTGTAGGTGGGCAGAGGTGTGCCTTCACTTGCAGGTATGGGATATGCTAGAATGTAAAATCTGTTAACTTTTGCAGCTGGTATACAAGAAATCTGCTGGTACTTGATTGAAATTCTTAGAAATATTAGTATGACATAATTTCTGTAATTTATTTTAAATCCATACATCAATTTAAGGTTTCTCTCCACTGTAGTGTCCAGACTATATTGCAAATGCATTTAGTCTTGCTTATTGGGATTCACACTGGTCTCCTGAAGTTTGCATTATGAGATTTAGAGCTCCTTGTGCATGAAAGCTTGGAAGGTGCAATGAAATGCCCATTTTGTTAAAACATTCCACATGATGTAGAATGTGCATAGCATGGCTCATGATGTTCCATCAATACACAGAAATGTGAGATCTGCTGTAAAAGTTTAATCATGTGTGGTTTGCAATTAATTTTGCACTCAACCTGAAACTTAGGCTACTAAATTTGTGTTCTTTCTCGAATGAGCTGAGAAATTTTTATCAGGCCAGTTAAAATCTGTTCCACCTCACATACAGATTATCTGCTCTCTGTCTACTAAGAAGTTGGTACTGCCTGCAAGCTGCTATTCATGTGAACATTTGTACTTCCCTCAGGTGTGCTGCAGGGACTGTAATAAATGTTCCATGTTATACATGCAGGCTGAGAAATCCAAGCTGCAGAATGAGAAATTCACACTGAGTTTCCCACAAAGGCGCCACTTATCTCTCTCACAAGGTCTCTCACAGGATGTGCATTCTATGAAATTTTCATTGTAAACAGGAGGTCAAATTTTACCAAAACAAAGGTAGCACTGTAGCAAAATATGTGCTCAGTGCATAAATACATAGATGCACAGACAATAAGTTCTTGAAGATATTATAGATTTTACCAAAACTCTGCCTAGAATGGTAGCAAGATTTTTCCTCAAATCTTCATGATTCAGCATGAAATTACATATGGAAATGTTGTTTCACATAAAATATTTTAGGAATATTTCTCTTATAAGCTTTTAATGGGCTTGACAATCATAATGAAAGCTTTATAAATTGAGTTTATTCTAGAAAATTTTACGATTATAATTTCAAACCCAGGGCTGCCAATCTCTCCAAGTTTTTATATACACACTGTTTTCATGCAGTCCCAGCTTCCTCTTGCAAACACACATGGAATCCTTTAAACTTTAAATAAATTACTCATGTTAAAATTGAAAAGCAAGAACTGAAAATCCAAGGCTTTATGCACATGGACCAAATAAAAAACAGCCACCACTGTCCACAGAAAATTCACTTCTTTAAATTGTTTTACAGTGGCAGAAAGGTTTCTACACTGGAAATTATGGAGAAATACAAAACACTGAAGTCATTGAGTTAAAAGGTATATCTCTCAGGCAAGTTATCCATCTATTCAAAATGATGATTTTAAGAGGCTGCTTTGCCAGGGATTTTGTAGGGTAAGCTAAAAAACCCAGGAAAAATACAAATCTCTAGGATTAATTCAGAAACTGGATTGGGATGTATGTGTAATCAGAGTGTAAAATAATATGCATTTTTCCTTATGTAGCACTTTGTTGGGTATATGTTTTTAGAAGTTACAGAGCTGAAGAAAACTGTTTTGTGTTGTATCTTAATACACTGTGAAATTCTCATGGGGAATGAGGACATCTAAATTAGTGTCATATGACAGTGAAAACAATTGAGCTGCAAGAACTGAATTTACAATTGTATTGGTGAACCCAAGTCTTGCACTGCACTTGCCAGTGATTTAATTCTTCAGCTTTTATTGTACAAATCATTATTTTTCTAATTGCTTTAGAATCTAAATATTCCAGCTGTTTTGATCTTTAAAACTTGTAAATCTCTTAGAAACTTTTCAAAATATTCTGATGCAAGCTTATTCTAGAGAGTGTAGAATGTGAAGCACACATGCCTGTGTGACCATATTTTCCTCAATGTGTCACCAACAAAATGAACTGTTTGTCTTTTGAAATATGACAGAGCTTTTAAGAATGTAACTATAGAGCAGGAAAGAGAAATGGGATTTTAAAAAAACCCTCTCACTTCTTTTGAAAGCTGTGTATAAACCAGTAATTTAGCATGGAGGAAGGAAAGAATTTTGATAGATAGGACAGGTTTGGGCAAAACACTTTTTTTTACAGAATTTCTTTTTTTTTTGAAAACTTTTTGCAACATCATTGCAGCGCTCTGACACCTGTTTTGTATCGAAGACAACTGATGCGAAACATCTCTAACAGTTCATGGGGGAGCACGAAGAGATGGATACGATGTTTAGCCGTGACATGTCGCATTTCCTCACAACAAGCCTCACGTAGAAAAAAGTCTTGGGATGAAATTGAAACACGTCAACACTGTAGCAGACTGCATGAGTCAAATGGAAATCAGGTGGTAAAAACATCTTTTAAACCTCTGAATGCACTAGTTGTATTTACTTCTATTTGTGGTAAAACAGAGGCCTTGCCAAAAATCAGACTCACTCTGTGTAAGAAACACATTTTCTTGACTCCAAAGGAGAGGGAGAGCTTGATAGCTTATATTGCATATTCTACAGACAGTCTTGTGGACCCTATTGGCTTCTGTAATATTTTGAAAATGCATTCACAATAATATTCTATTTCCATGCTAGTAATGTCAGTGGGAGTCCTGGTAGTATGCTATTTAGGCACACTGAGAAAATAATAGGATTTACAATAGCTGGCAATTTGTTTTCAACTGCCACAATGTCTGCTTTTGTTACAGTCTTTGTAACTCTTAGACATTTCTTTCTGGCTATTCTGTTCATCTTTTCCACTGAAACATTTCTTCTGTGTGAATCGCTTCAGTTCGAATTGGAGTGGTTTTGCTGCCGTAAGTTTTTATTACTAGAACTAATACAAATAGTGGAAATGTTTTTTCCAGAAATAGTCATTCATGATTTAATGTCTGTGGGCCTGATGGATGGTCTTACCAGCAGTACTAGCACACTATTTCAGAAGGCAGAGAATAGTGCCAAATCCTGCTAGTGTGCTTATCAGTTGTCTTTTCTTCCTTAATCATTTCCAATTATTGGAGGCAGTCTAGCCTCCAGCTCTTCCTCTGCCCCGAGGCTATTTTGAGGATCTATTTTTTTTTTGTTCACCACACCTTAAATAGAGAACTGTAGTCCCAAACTTCTTTTTGAAAGTCCAGTCCAATCCCACAGCAAATTGACTGTTGCTCTGGTCACCTGCCACACAAGGATAATAACAATTAACTTTTTAATTGCTAACCATTTTCTTCAGGTTTATCAGTCAGAGCTGTCTTCCCGCAGAAATGCCCAACACAACTCAATCCAGTATTTGGATCCACAGACCTAGCTAGTGTCAAACTCAGGCCCTTCCAACTCCATCTGCTGACCAAAAGATGCTTGCAGCCAGTGCCTGAACCCTAAAGGTATGTTTCATTCTGTGGCCTCATCATCTGACTCAGCAGCCAATTTTTCCAGATGGTTAGGGATGAGTCCAGAAGAACCTAAACAACTGAGTGTAAGGCTAGACTCAGGGCAGCCTAGTTAGATGGTGTTGAAGAGGCTCCTAACTGAGCTACCAGTGCAGGACGCAGCGTTTGGCTCCAAGGCTGGGCTCCAGACAGTGCTCCCAATGGCACAGCCTCAGAAGGGCCCACTGTGCACTGGGGGAAATGCATTTAAATATTCTACACAAGAAGATAAAAACACATTTAGGAAAAGATGATTATTAGAAGTTAATTTGCTGTATTTTTTCTGCCAAATTACCAATTAATGTAGCTGGAAAGAAATATTTTACAGATGTATAATCACACCCTGAAAGGAGCTATAGCTTCAATTGAAGCCTCTAACTATTAATGTATTAAATTATCATGATGTATCTTCAGCTGATTATATCAAGCACTCTTCTAGAATTTGAGGAAGTAGTAATAAATTAAATGATAAATGACTATTGATTATTTTCAACTTATTATCCTCTAGATTTTGATATGAACATTCCCAGCTGATGCTGAGATATGGTGAACATAGCCAATGGTTTCAAACAGATACTTCTGCATAATAATTGTGTATCAGGGCTGCATTTTTCCCATTGCTAGGTCATGGTGTATTATGGCAATTCCGTTTAGGAATGTATGTATGCATATGTACACAATACCAAGTTCCCTTCAGATGGAGAAAGACAGCTAACTAAAAGGTTTTCATTCTTCTCTTCAGGATGTTCTGTGGGAGGAGGTACAGATGAGGACAATGAAGAGGAGAAGTACAGACATAGTTTCTCACATCTCGTTGCCACACCATGCCCCTTTTAAGCACCAGACCCTATGTAGTTATTGCCAGAAAAACTATTTTAATTTTTAATATAATTAATATTTAAATTGTAATTTTTTAAGGGATCATTTCTCACCTTCTCTTCCCTCCTTTTTTGCCTACTGGCACCCACAGAGTAACTGAGCATAAGAAGCAGCAGGTGTGCTCTTTGCCTTGGGTGAGGTGCACTTGTTTCTAAGGGTAGGGAGTTTCTGGGTTTGCCATTTTCATTTAAGAAAAAAATCACCCCCACAGAACAGACATATTGTTCAATCAACCTTCATTAAACAGACCATACCTGTGTACACAGATAAAATTGCAAGAGTCAATGTTTAAAGATATGGAAGTCAGAAATGCCACTGACAACACCTTTTGTGAAGTATTATTGCAAAAAAGGTTTGAAAATGCTACTATTGGCACACAAGTCATGGTGGTAACATTATCCTACACAAAGGAGTATCATTCTAATTAGCAGTTTTCTAGATGCAAAGTCCTTTTTGTTTCAAAAGCATTTTGTTTATCTATATAAAACTGCTATCAACAGTAGGTTTTATTTAATGGAGAAAATTACTAGGATAGCTAATAGCTTCTATGATACTTAAAAAGTAATACTTATATTACTACAGTAATTCTAATAAATATATAATTTCTTATTAATTTTGGCAGAATAAATGCAGTAATTTTTCATTACATAAGGGTGTTTTATTAGTGATTACAAAACTCCATTTCCTTCCAGATAGCTCCCTGAAATTTCCTCCCCAGATGTCTCCCAATTACAGAAATACTCCTGAATGCACTTTAAAAGAGTCAAACTACCTAAAAAGACAGCTGTAGACCAGCTGAAAACTGACTTTTGAAAGTGGCCAGCTACATTATTCAGTTTTCCTTAGCAAACTTGGCCTGGAAATGCAATCACAAATCTAGGTTTCACAGGCTGGTGGAAAAATAGCTTTGCTTGCTACTTGTCCCAGGCTGTCTGTAAAATCAGCTTTTAATTGGGAGGGAGAAGCAGATGCAGAAAATTCCCCTCCTTGGAGAGAGGGTCCTGTGGGGATTCTGTTGGCTCTGTGGCATCAGAACACTTCTGTGCTGCAGAGGAGAGCGACTGCAGTTGTCACCCCAGCAGCAGACAGAGCCATCCCACACACACTTCACACTATTCCACTGTCCTTGGCACAGTCCAAGCACATGGTTTTGGCTGTGTTAGGTCCTTGCACATAAATCAGCTGGAGGACATGGATGTGTGATGGCTGGGAATGAAAACATAAAGGATTCTGAAATAACACAGAAGGAGTCAACGATATTAAAGGATAGGAATTACGTACACAGTGAGAGAAGTACATGTAGGATGGAGATGGATAGAACAGTCATCCAGTTAAAATGCAAACAGTTTCTGAAGGTTAAGGTCTAAACTAAAATCCATTTTGCTGTCATTACAGGAAGCTGTGAAGTTAAATCTGTCAAAAAGGTTAAGCAGCATTGACTGAAATTTGATTTCATGTATGTCAGGTTAAATTACACATTGCAAATAAGATTTACTATAAGTTGAGTGTTCAGGAACCATTTGTGAACATATTTTCTCTATTTGTAGGCATACACCCAAATGCTTCTATGTCAGCATGCCTCAATGTTCTGCATTGTTTGCAAATCCCTCACATATACTGTTCATAGTATGATCATTTTGTTCACAGACTACAACTTCCATTCTTGAAGGACGAATTAGAATGTCCAAATAAAGCAGAGATCAATTAATAAAGAAAAATAAACTTTTCAAATGGATGAATATTTGTATCTGCTTAAATTTTAGTAAATATTCAGCAACTGCATATACAAAGACTGGACAAAAAGGTGGAAGTAAATACACTGTAGTGTTTGTTGCTTAAGTCAATAATAAAGGCCTGGGTTTTAGCTATAATCCTAAGAATTTCACAGAAAAAAGTAAAGTAGAAGTATTAAAAAAATTAAAAGTAAGGAAAAGATAGTGTTGAATATAATGAGTAGCCTTTGTATTTAAAAAAAGAAACATCTGAAATATTACTTAATTTCAATTAGAAAGCAGCATAATAAAAAATGCTTCATAAAAAAAGAGAAAATACACAAGGCAGCAGAATACAACTCTGAAAAATGTAGGCAACTCAAGAGAAAATTAACTTCAATGCACAACATAATTTAGGCTGAAATAATTCAAGCTCCATAGCTTAAATGTTGTGCTTTCTGCAAGAAGATAGAACCAGCATCTTTTATGAAAAAGGTCAATCTGCTAGAGTGAATCTGCCAAGACTGAAGAAAGAAACTGCAGAAAAATATTTGAACAATGGTCTAAGAAAACCTAAAAGCAATTGCCTGAGAACAAGAAATTTTATCTGAACTAGAACCTACTAATAATCCAGGAATGCTTAATTTGTTGAAAACTCTTAAGGTAAATCTAAAAAGTAAGTGTCAAAAATCACCAGAAATCCTTCTTTCATCCCCCTGTCAGTCCTTGGTTACAAAGATACATCACCTTCATGATCTTAATCATCATCAATCAACATTAATCACCACCTATAATGATTATTTTGAATTTTAACTTGGAAGCCATGAAAATGAAATCAAGTATTCTACATATAAGCACTGCTTTTTTGCTTTTTTTTTTTTTTTGTAGTGTGTGATTATTACCTTCAGAAACCATGTGAAAATGTCCTGGCCAAAAGGAGAAAAAGTAAATCTAAATGACAATTTATTTTAAAAAAGGCTTGAGAAAAGTAGCAGAGTGATTCTACTAAAAAATTAAAAGTATGGCAATTTTAAGAAGTCTGATGAGTCAGAAGGACATTCCTGAAAAGGTGTCCTATTCTACAAAAGAGATTTAAATATCTCCTGGTTAATGTGTAAAACCTTACAAGGCAAAATTAAAGACATTTATCTTATTCAGTATTTATTAACTTTTAAAATAATAAGTAGACCCGAAGACTATCATCAACACTATAAACTGATGTCCTGCTTTCAGTACAGAGAGAAAAATGTATTTCCCTTTACCAAAGAGCTGTATGAATTTGGGTAAATCAGTGAGTCATGACATCAACAGCTCTTGTCATTTTTTCCTACTTTTTCTTGTTTGCTATACTCTCTTACACCTTACACTAAGCATGAAACAAAGGAAGCAATGAAAGTCTGGAAAAAGTAGCCTGGCTCACACAATATTATAACCTAATATCCACATCAATAAAAATCAAGATTGTAATAGTTCCTGTGACGAAAGTCTTGTAGATGATGGAGTTAACTCTTTCTAAGAGCTTTCTAAGAGCTTGGGACAGACTGTTTTTCTGTTCACAGTGGCCTTATTTGCTTCCCAAAGGAAATGACCTCAAAGCAGTGGTAGACATTCGAAAGGTTTTTGTAAAGAGCATGAACAATGTATTAACTGCTCATGCAGTGTGACATCTTACCTGCTGTCATTCATAATTATATTAACAGCAATAGGAAACCCTACAATTAGAACCCCCAGCCCCCAACAGATCCTTCACCCAGAGTTAGTGGAATAATGTTGTGTTTGATGGTTTGTTTCAGTTCAGTTCTCGGGGGCTGTATAGGCACTGACACACTGGGAGGGATAAGAATCAAAAAGAAAAGAAAAGAGCCCACAGCACAGAGGATCATTTTGCAGTTGACATTCTAACAAGGGGATGACAGCCAGGCACCATTCAATGCAATAAAACTGTTTAGGAGACAACTGTGCCCAGAAGAAGAGCTGGGTATGTGTACGCTGTTGGTGCATGCAAATAAGAATTGAAGATAGAACCAGGGTTTTCCAATATCAATGAAACTTAGATAATAATTTCCTTTAAATAAAGCAAAACAGTTAGATAAAATCAGGATGGTCCATCCTGGCTTGAAGCATCCCAAGACAGGGGTAATGACTTCCAGCACTGACATTAAAAAATATTGCACAAATTTGTACAGAGTTTTTAAAGCATATTTAGGTAGTTTTTTATTATTAAGACCTTATTATAATATTGCTATAGCAACCTAAAAGTTACAGTTGAAAGAAATTTTCTAAGCCTTTCTACTCAGGTGCTTCTAACTTTGAAAGCTTTTTGAAAATGCTTTAAATTGCTCACTGGTTTGCTTTAAATATTTCAAGTCTGTTGTTAATAGCAAACACTTCAGAAAAGTTTTTTTGAGGGGAATGTCATGCTTGGCAAATCAGTGTGTATGAATACCACACCTTGCATTGAGAGGTGTGTTCAGAAGATGAGGCAGTATTCAATGAAAAGGGCAAAAAAGACAGATGTTGGTATGATGAGTAAGGCTGTAAGTGTATGCAAAAAAGAAGCCAGTAAATTAAAAATTGTTATATCCTCAACACCTCTAATACTGTCCCGAGCAGAGAGATTAACATACTACAGAGGGCACTGTTAAATGATTACAGTAAGCAGCATACACAGCAATACAAAACATTATGTAAGCACAAGTTAATGTTATTTTAGGAAACTATTTCCCCACTTGTGTGTACAAACCCTTATGCTGACATAGCACCCAATTTACTCTGGCAGAAATATAGTGGAGATGAGAAGAAAGCCCCTAAACCTCTCATTGGGAAGTTTTCCCTTCAACAGATAGTTTTCACTCAAAAGTAAGGACAGTTTTCATCTACAGACCTGTATGCAGGGCCAACAGATCAGCTCTGTAGCACCCCTTGGCTACCAGGTGAAGCAGCTGTACTTTGCCTGAAGCCAGACCTGTGTGGAGATTTCTTCTCCTCCTCCATGAAAGGGTCCATAGGCAAGGTGGAGTAATCTAGAAAGCCCATTATTTTTCTTATCTGCAAGGGTTACCTTGAAAACAAATTGGACATTCTCACAGCTGACATTTTCATTTCTGACTAAAAGAGAAAAATCTAATTTTCTCACGGATGCCAAATGCTTTGATTTTTTCAGTCTTTGAGCCAATGTTGAATCATGCTGTTCTGGCCACAAGGAGACAATCATGCCTGGAATCACAGGAACGTATCTCCCTACTCCAGAACAGAATTAAACTATTTCTGATATTTTCCTCTAGCACCTTCTCAGAAATCCTCCATGACTCCACAATCTCTCAAGACAACCTGCCTTATTGTTGCATGGCACTTAGGAAGGTGTGGTAATCTTAAGGGCTAGGAAGTTTCTCCTGATGTCAAACATAAATCTCTCTTCCTGCAATTATGCTGAATTTATCTCTTGAAGATAAACTACGATGTTCAGCAGGAGATGATGTGTACATGATGATGTGACTTGTGAAAAGACATCACCACCCCTCAATGTGCTATTCTTACAAGACAGGTGGTTTATATTTTCACTAGAGATCATTTAGTTGAAGAGACATGTTCATCTGAAGGAAATAGTCCTGATTTTAATGAAATATGATTTGCTACTACTAATTTTTTTTTTTTAGTTATACACAGGCTATAATATACAGTATTGTATACAGTACAATACAAATACACAATTTCATGAAAGTTTTTATATGTAATATTTTCTGTTTACATTTGATATAAATTAGATCTTGAAGGAAAAATTGCAAGTTTTTATTTACACGTTTAAAAACTCTTTTCCATATGTACTGAGCAGTCTACAGAAAAGGTCCCTTATAAGCAGCAGATACATACTAATAGACAATAAAGACTGGAGTGTTTTCAAGTATCTGAAAAATTTGCAGGGCATAAGTTCCTTGATTTCTTCAGAATACACCTAGAAAAGACACTGCTTTCATAGCATTTGTTTACAGAAAATAATGATTTCCTATTTTAGGTAAATTAAGAACTTTACATTTCCTAAGGTTAAAGGTTTCTAAACACAGCTGTTTCTGGCATAATCAGAGAAGAAATACATATGGAAAAGACACCAACTAACATATTATTTTTCATGCTTCTAAGTGAGTAGTTTATCAAAACATCTGACTTGTTTTCTTCAGAAAGAGATGACCACATTTAATTGGTTAAATGCTTTCTGTACAGCTTGTACTTGCTGCATTTTGTACCTCTGCATATTGATTAAACATGGATAACAATGAATGAGAAATGTAGAGAAGAATATACAGACTAGCACTGCTCAGCTGAGGACTGGCAAAGACTTCAAACTCAGGGGACAGAAGGGCACTCAAACTAAAGTAACCTTTTACATCAGAAGCAGTGAGTTCAATTTGCACATCAGTCCTCAAAGAAAAGAGTAACATAGGTTTGGCTGGGATAGAGAGGATGTGATCAAAGGCATCAATGTGTGATGAATGTAGACTGTAGCAATGACAATCTCATTTTTCATAAGGGTACAGAAGCTGCTGTTGTCGAAGGTCTTAATTCAGTCATTGTCTCAGCAGTCCAAAGGGGTGATAACAGCGTGCACCACTGTGAATATAGTTAAGAAAAATAAAGGAGCTCGTACATCCCAGAATCACAGCTACATTTCTGCATTGAGGCAATTTGGCAATTTAGTGACAGCAAAAGCTGACAAAGCAGGAGAGGCAATTGACACACACTGAGGCAGAGAACCATCGGCAGTACAACAGCTCCTGGCAGGGAATGTGTATCCAAACCCAGACCTGCTGCAGTGTAATTGCAACTCCATGGAAATGAAACATTTAAACTGTGCAAATTGTATCTGAATTAAATCTTCCAGGTTTTATACCAATTTCAAATAAGCCTACTCATATTTTTTTCCCAGGACAACAATATTTGGTCTAAGTGCTAGCAACAGCATGGAAAGATGACAGTAATGGCCACTTTGGGATTCTCCACGGTTCTTCTGTGCTGCTCAGGGAAGTGCTGAATTCATAGAATCATAGAATGGTTTGTGTTGGAAGGGACCTCAAAGATGATCCAGATCCAAACCCACCTGGGGGTGTCAACTAGACCAGGCAGCTCAGAGCCCCATCCAACCTGGCCTTGAACACTTTCAGTAATGGGGCATCCACAGCTTCTTTGGGAAAGCTGTTCCAGTCTCACCACCCTCACGGTGAAACATTTCTTCCTCATATCCAAATCTACCCTCTATCACGTCCCATGTCCTGTCCCTTTAAGCCCTTGTAAATAGTCTCTCTCCAGCTTTCTTGTAGGCTCCTTTAGGTACTGGAAGGTGCTCTAAGGTCTCCCTGGAGCCTTCTCTTCTCCAGGCTGAGTAACTCCAGCTCTCTCAGCTTGTCTTTAAAGGTGATGAGCTCCAGCGCCAGATAATCAACTGGTGACTCAACTGCTATCATCATTACTTTTGTTTCCTGGCTAGAATGAAAAGTCCTAGGGATTCAGCTCTCACAGATCTTACAGCTCTCACAGTAAGGAGCTCCATAAAACAGAAATATGTTGTGGGTTAATTTTCCACCTGGAACATTTCATATAGATTTTTACCTAGGGAAAGAATCATCAAAGGAAAAGCAAACTAATGACTGAAGATGTGGGCTGACGAGGGGGCAGGTTTGTAAAAACAAATGTTATAATTGAAAAGCTTTTTATTAACCACTTAGTTAACACTGGCTCAAAATACACTGTTGTCCACCTCTTAGGATCTAGTCAGGCCTTTTTCCCTGCAAACCTGTCCATGAAATTCTATGGTGTTCAAGAATTTTTGCAAAGTCAGAGAACAGATAGCAATTAAAATTAATAACTAGTGACCTATTATGAAGAAGGTTATATAGAAATATGCTTGCTGTCAGAAGTCTTAATTTATCACTTACATGACACCCAGGGAACACAAGAATGCTGAAGAATGAAAACAGTGCACTGGAGTTAAAATATTTTTGTTTCTTCATTTTCTTCACTCCTTCAACTAAGATATATGATGTTCTGACTGAAAACCTATTCATATTTCGAACCAGACCAGGTCTGAAACATGTTTAATATATTCTATGTGAGGAAAAAAATAAGTAAATAAGACAAGTCATTTATTTACCAAAGTCCTGCAGCCATGGTATAACAACCTAGTGCAAAATGTTGCCAAATAAGAATTGCAACATTCCACACAGGTGTAAATGAATAATTACCTGCAAGACACAGAGTGTACAACAGACTGCACAGGATGCAGAAAATGTTCCCATTTTTACTCAGATTATTATTTAACTGTCATTACATCCACCTAGGTACAATTTCCATATTTTTCATATCCTTAGGTTTAGTTTAGTGTATGTGTTTGAGAAAATCTCACATGTACTCACTGCTCCTATATATATCAAACAAAATAGGGTGAGTTACACATGCGCATCAAGAGTCCTCCAGGAATATTTGTGAAAAATTATCTTTACAAAAAATCAGATTTTTATTTTTTAACATGTTTTCTGGTGTTGTCCAACACATACTCCTGGCCAAGAGTGATTCCCTGCTATATTTGTAGAACCTGGGCTCATTCACTGCAAGATGAGTTCATTCTGCTGTAGACCACAGTCACTTCTCATCATTAGCCACTGCACACCTACTTTACTGTAATTCATGTCTTTTCAAGTGATTTAGGAATTTTCAACTTGGATTTCAACTGGTATATTACTTACCTTTGCTCATTACTTCTTACGATGATTCACACTTGTAAATTCTATATTCCTGAGAAACGCCTGTGTTAAGAATTTCATAGTACCAAGTTAAGACTGAAATATTCCAAGCATGTGTTAAAGAATCTTCAACTTACTACTGCCAAAAGGGAGTGCAACTAAAACCATGTTTTCTTTAATCTTCCTAAAACATATGTAACATATAGAAATGTTTAAAAACTATGGGAACCATTTTTCTAACTATAACCATTGCTTACTATTCCAGTACAATAATAATGGTCAAAGAAATGCAGAGATGATGCCTTATCCAAAATATTTATCATCTAAACAGTACAACAGAAACAAGTTCCAGTAATTCTGTGAATATCTGAGTCAATGAAGTCTTTCGATTAGAGCTGCACATTAGGACTGATTGGTTTTGATACTCAATAATAGTATTGATATACCATAAGTTCACTTTTTATTGAACACCAAAGAATACACACAGGAGAAAAATAATTTCAAGGCTGCATCTCTGGGAAAACCAAAATCACGCTTTACTTACAGCAAGTCCACAGAGGAGAGAAACCCAGACTAAGAATATAATCTCTGTAATACCTAATACATTGCGTCCCTCAGTTCTCTGCAGGGATTTTATACTATCTGGTAAAAATAAGCTCTAACTGCATTCTTTCTTTTCAGATGAATACAAAATAAACTCCTTCTTTTCTAGGAGGCCATCTTCTTTGATAAAACTTTAACACTTCAAATCCTTTACTCCTCTTCCAAGTTTTGCCAAAGGCTAAAATGCATTTGTACAGTGTAATCACAGACATTTTGTTTCCTCAAGAAACCAGTCCTAAAACAAGATGAAAGATGTGCTAACAAGGAGCAGTTGGTTTGTTATGGTGAGAGGTGACAAGGCTGGACAAGCAGGCATTCAAATGGGAAGGGCTGATCTGGAATGAAAGGTCAAGTGAGGCAGTGAGGTGGGTGGCCAACCTGACACGTGAGAACTTAAGGACATAAAAGCAGACGAACACAAAGAGAAAGAAAGAAGGATAAGAAAAAGTCAGAAAAGAGAAAGAGGAATAAATAGAGATTGGATGAGAATCTGGAGATTAAAAACTAGCTTTTTTGTGAGTAAAGATTGACACTGCTCAACAAGACCCTCTGGAGGATATCTTCTCAAATTATTTGCAAGAATATTCATTCATCTTCGTGCAAATTATGCGAGGAAAAAGAGGAGGGCATCTCCGAGGAGATGTTATCCACTCAGACCTTCCACTTCTCTGAGGAAACAGCATCTGCTCAGCACTTCCAAGGCAAGGAAGTAAAAACTAGCTTTATGTAACAGCTGCAGATGTAGACTGCCAGGAAGTCAAAGTAGTTCATTGCTTCTTCAAGAGTCTAAAAATTCACAGCTCCTGTGATCCACTGGAAGCTTGTTGGGGGCTGTAACAAACAGTTTGAAAAACTCTCCTGTGGAGAATATCAGTTGTGGGAGTACAGAGGAATGATGCAAGCAATGGAACCTACAAAAGGAAGAAAAAATCTATATATTTCAGGTGACATAAGAGATGGCAATGATCAGAGGCTCTGGATGCCATTGATATTCTCCAAGATGGAGCAGAGAGGGCAAAAAGAAAGAATGTTGCATACTGAAACTGCAAGAATAAGAAGCTGTTCAGAACAGATATTTGAATGATGCTGGAAAATAATCTTCAGTACAACAAGGCTCATGCTCCAGGATTGCCTTGGGAAAGAGGTCATGGTGAGAGAAGTTATGGAGCTCTGCAACAGCTAATGAGTAACTAATAATCAGTAAATGTATGTAGTCACTGAAACTATAAATGGTTTGGAAATGTTATAAAAATGGGAGTAATTGTAAAGATTTCAATTAACCTGAGCTGAGGATGACAAGGTCTTTTGTTTTATTAAGTAATTTATTGTGAGTTTAATGTTAATTTCAAACCTAAAAATGCAACTAAATTATTTTAATCCTTTCATGACACTGATTTAATGAGGGCCAGACCCTCTCATCAGCTCTTGTACTCTTCTTGCTCTTAAGAGCCTTGTGGTGGGTAGTGCTGAACATGATGGAAAAGCAATCCTCTCCATAACTGCCCATGCCCACCATGCTCTTCACAACCACATCACTGGTGCAAATCCCATCCTGCATCACTGTGGAAAGGCAGACATCAAGAGAGGAGCACAAGGGCTACAGCTCTATTTGCATCACCTACCCCTCAGAGCTGAGATCTCTCCATTTCTCTATTGGACCTTTTCCAGAAAAAAATGCCATAGTTTGACCTTCCCTATAAGAGCAACTGTTAAACAGTCCTCTCTTTTGGTCGCAAAAGTACATGGTATGGAGAGAAGTGGCAAGGTTGGCATCTCATTTTCAGCTCTTGCAAGGAAACGAACTCTTTCCTTCAAAAGAAAATGTCAATTTTATTTCCACAGAACAGTCCCACAAGGAGCCCAAGCAGTCTCTGATGCTTGATTGTGCTTCATGGAAATGGGGAGGGAGGGCATTAGCAGTGCTTCTCTGCCTTAAAATTAGATATGTTTCACAACAACCCTTTCTTCTCCTAAATTTTTAAAACTGATTATTTTCCAACAAACTCTGAACTGACAGTACCTCTTCTTTAAATTAATTTGGCTAGATTATATAGCCATGGAAAAGACAACCCAGAAGACACAGGTTATTCTGTATTTCCACTTGGTGGTCTCAATAAGCCTTCACAATATGCACTGATTAATGGTTCCAAGCACCCTGAAACGTAAATAGGAACAATTCTCATTTTACAGACGAGGGAACTCAGAACTGTTCTGTGACTCTGGGGTCAGAGTGTAGCAATGATATCTATCTCATCTGTCAATCTCTGCTGCCCTTTCTCACAGTATATGATCTTCCCTCACAAATTAATAACTAATATTACAACAGGCCACAATTCTAAATTTGCTCTTTCCTTTCAGCAGACAGGGTTTACCTGACTTATTTCCTCTTCTCACTCTCCATTCTGACCTTTTCTGCTTTCCTCTTTTCTTCATTGATGCTTTAAACTGAGTACATTGTGGGGATAGCAGAGCTAAAATAACATGTTATACTTTACCCTGAAGGCTTTGAATGTTGTGATCATTCTTCTCTGTTTCTGCAAGGGGCTCAGAAGTCTTCTATGTCTCCTACTGTCATGAGACTTACCCTTGAGTTTAGGAGAAACACTGTTCATAATGTAAAGTAGATGGCAGGAGAGAACATTATCTGAAAATATGCTATTCTAGGCAGTGGCTAGAAAATAAACCTTTTAAATTGAATAATGATATTCTGAAACTGACCCAAATACTGTGGAGAGCCAGCCTACAGAGGGAAGCAAACCTCTTAGACTCCAGGCAGCAGGGTAACTATTAGTGAACAGGTAAACCTGAAGATGGAATAGAAATCTCCCCTTTCTAATGCTTGGCAGAAAAGAGCTATTTACTTGTTAGTTGGAAGTTCTGTTGTATGGGGAAATGCTTCTAGCTTGAGTGCAGTTCTGAACAAAATACAAGTTTGCTTCTTCAGATGTGATCCTGACAATCTCACAGCTCCTTTGCCAGGTGCTGAAGCATTCTGCAGCAAAGTGGACAGGCATCACCCCAAACCAGAAGTAGGTATTTTGTACATTTCTAGGGAGTGCCTTTTCCCAGCAAGCTGTCAACTTTTTTGGAAGATATTAAGTTCTGTGACTTCTGCATGGCTACTGCCCACCAAAAAAGGTTGACCTATTCTGGTAAATGTGCTCAGGTCTCCTTACAATATAGTTCTTCCACATTCACTGAGAATTCTTCCACTCATTTCTCATTTTTATTGCTTTATAGGGGGCAGAACCACAGATTATTACTTGTTAGCTCTGAGCCTCAGCACTAAAGCTCTTCCTATTCTGCTGGATATTACTTGTATGAACTGTGCTTTTTGGTAGTTCACAATTACCCCATCAATAGCATAGTAACTGCTAAGAAATAATGCAAAGAAAAGAAGTTGCTTTGCACTTTTAAAGCTCTTTTTCCATGTACATGTTTACTTGGATATAGAATTCTGTGAAACATAAATTTGTGAAAGTAAAGACTGACTTGACTGCTTCCTTGGTACAAGAAACCAATGAAAAATAATGTATAATTAAAGAGTTTTGTTTGTTTCAGGATTTCTTCATTGAAAGAGATTTCAAACAAGTGTTTTATCCAGGCCTATATTAGCACCATAATGCTTCAATGTGAAGGTTGAGAAAGATAAGTAAATAGAAAAAAATCTATTTTTTCTGGAGGCTTAAAATGCACATTATAAAATTATTAAATGGATATGCTGATACTACTGATTAATTGAACAACTTTGGTTCTATATCCTTTATCCTTGATTTGATGCTGAGACAGTAAAGTAGCACACCAATACATCAAATAACTATATATCAGACATTAGGAGATATCATATGTATAACACTGATAGGAATTACTAGCTTTTTTTCAAAACAACCTGGCCATCTGTTTATATATTGGCATTTAGGCACTTAACTTTAACCTGTGCTCCAGTTCAACACTGAATTAGATTAATTTGATTGACCAAGATGTTCTCTATCTTAAAATTTACACCAGTAGGATTAATACAGTCTACTAGCAAGAACATTACTATTTAAAATCATGATCAGCCTGACAGCAAAGGCCAGAAGTTCATTCTCACACATAGCTAAAAGAGAGACAAAAATAAGCAGACCTCAGGAATAATGATCTCCATTTAGCTAATTAATTAAAACAACGTAAGGTAACTTAGGAATAAGAATACCCCTGAGAGATTTTTACATGGCTTTCAAGATCATGGATACAGTACAAAGTAAAGTCATCTTTTGATGTTAGATGAGTGGAAGCAGCTTCAGTGGCATATTTTTTTCAACTGTTTTGAAGTTAGCACCATGTTCTTATTTGTTCTGTCATAGCAGAGTCCTCTCTATTTTTATTTAACCAAAAAGCACTCTTAAAACCACAGTATGTTAATATTCACATTAAATTTAATGAAAACATAATAAATTGTAGTAAATGGTAACTGCTATAAATTCCATTATGAATAGGCAATACTATAGTTAGCCTGATCCAAGCAGAGCTGGCATGAATTAAGATTGCATTTCCTATACTTTCTCACCAGTGTTGCACAGAACACAGGAGCATCATTTTAGTTCATCTTTTAGCTCAACTAAACCACTTTAAACTTAGGCTTTAACTGATACTTTCATTGTGCTAATTATATTTTAAACTTCTACCTCAAACTCCTGCCCCACTGTGCCATCTTCATGAATAGCATATTATGTGATACACAAGTGCAGTCAGACAAGTCTCCTACCTGAAGAGATGGAGTAGGTAAAGTTACATATTTATTAAACATTGTAAGTAAAAGCAAAAACTGCAGTGCCACACTGCACTGTGAAGGAGGGCTCCAGTAGCAGCTGGGATTCCTGCACTGGAAAACACACAACAGTCAGTCTCTTGACATACATGTGAATAAAGGTAGGGAAATGACATAATGGGTATTTAAGACCAAAAAAAAATTGAGAAATAACTTCATTCAGCAGTGCAGCTGTGCTCTGCAGGGGCATGGAGAACATCCTTGATCGCTCATTCTGTGCTGGGAGTGCAGTAGAAATAGCACAGTGGCTGGCCAGCAAGGACGCTCGTCCATCAGCTGCTATCCAGCCAGCCTAGCAGTAATCAGGGACTCCAGAGACAGCCTGGTTCAGTTCTCACTCAGAAAGAGGATCCTGCTCCAAAGTGTAAAATGGAAATTCTCATTATAAAAAGAAACAGAATCTCATAGAAGAGTTTGTTTTTGAAACCATGGGGCAAGACTAAAATCAGGCTGGTCTCACACCTGCTAATCATAACTTCTTTCCTGTGCAAAGATTTCTGGCTGGTGATACTAAACGAGCTACTTGAAGATAGTCACATCTTGACTCACACAGACGGGGGTGACAAAAATTACTGTAACATTAAAGCAGCTCATTTCTAAGTTTGCACCACTTCACCACTTAAATACTTCAGAGAAACATTTCAACATGCTGAATGACAAACAGAAGTCCTTGCCCTGAGGATCCAATCCTTTCTTGCTCTGGAGTTTTGCCAGTGTGTTTCCAGGGCCTGACTTTCCATCTGAGATGGCTTTAGCTGCTATTATGTAAGACCGCACCACTCAGGCTCTCTGCTTGGATGCAACTGCTCCGGCACAGGAGGTAAGAGATCAAATGTGTGGAAGGTCTTTAGCTGGGGCTGCCCTCCCTCCCAGCCCTCACCACCACCGTGGGTGGAGATCCATTCTCCTGCTGCAACTGGAAACACTGGACACAAGTCCCACTGAACAGGGCACAAAAGAAACTCCTCAGAGTTGCAACACCTTCTTCTATTGTAGAGACTGCCCAGCACGACCAAGAGTCAGGGCAGTGGAAGATCAGCCCTGCACAGTGATTTGCAGGGGTGATTTATCATGATAGGGCCCTGACTTGACGTTTCTGTGCCTTTGTGGGAGGTCAGGGCTCCTGTAGCATGAAGGCAGTAGATAAATGCAGCTAATAATGTTACTAGTAAAAAAAAGCAAGATGCTACAAAGCTACTCCACAGGAGTCTTTGGTAATCCTGATTTTCATATACTAAAAAATGTATTGCTTCTTTATTGCGAAACAGCATCAGTCAAGCTGGTCTTTATCCAGTGCAGACATGATAATGGGAAATATGTATGGGCCTTACCCTATAATTAGGGTGCATTCAGAAGTGTCCCTGGCTTTCCAGGCAGGCAAATGTAAAGCTCTGTGACTCATCACTAGAAGGTGAGACAGCTCTCAGAAAATTTGTAAGATTTTCTTTAAATGCTGATAGGCTCTTTCTTTGATGGGATGTCAGAATCTGAAGAGCCTGATGGGGACTGAAGTGTCAAAATGCTGATAAGCCAGATAAAGCTATTTGTGACAATTGTCACCAGCCCTAAACGTTTTGAAGGAAACCTTTTACTCACTTAACCCCAGGGAAATAAATAGGTTAGTCAGACTGAAGCAGTAAGGAGCTGTCCAGGATCCTTTTTCTTAATAACACACTCAGGATGGGCCAATTTAGTCATGTAAATTTTAATTATTACTTTTTTATAAAAACATCCATCAGACATATGAGCAATGTCTGCCTCATGTGTATGTTTCTTTCTGACCTCAACTTGGTCAAGTGAATTTGACTTTATAATTATCCTACCTTCCCTCCGCTGGCATGAATGAGGATATCAGCTCGATTACTACCAGCCTATTCACTTTCTGCTTTCGCTCAAACTTTGGTCTTTTGGAGCCAGAGCTTTTACAGAGCCAAAGGTTTCCAATCCAAGCAGTCTGTAGATAGCACTAAGACATATGCTTGTGTGTAGAGCTACAGATAATTCAATCTGAGATGGTTTAGGGGTGGAATATCTCTATTTGTAACAGAGAAATGTAATTTTTACTAGGCCTTCAACATTATTCACTGTAACTGCTTTCGTAGCAGATTAGCACACACACTGAGAATGACAACACTGTTTTACTACAGTGTGCAGAAAAGGGGCAGATTTCCTACTGAAAGTTTTCCAGAAATGCTGGTCTGCCAGGGCTGTATCTGGAGAGACATGTTCTCCTTAACTTATGATTTACACACTATACTGCTGAACATATATCACAAAATCATTTAATGGAATTTATGAAGTTGCTTATAGACCTATTGTTCTCACACTTCGGTACAGGTAAAAGTCTGCTAGTATTTACATTTTACTCTACTGTAGTCAAATATTCAGGACACTGCACTAAAAAATCTGTTAAAGCAACTGAAATTACACGTATCTATACATCAAGGAGAAATTTACAATTAAAATTTCAAGGGGAAAAAATCCTGTTGCTTACAGATGAAATAATGTTTACTTATTGAGGGAAATATCCTTATGAAATATGAGTTACTATTGTCCTTTAGCCAAGATCAACACCACCTGAATTTTTGTTAATTTTTCTTGTTTTTCCTAAAGCTTTCCAAGTAAAATGAAAACTGTGGAGATTAAAAGCTGGTGAATACAAGCTGCTTTCAACAAAAATAAAGTATGGATTTTTCAAAGCACTGATACTCATTTGACATGCACAGACATTGGATTCATATGAATGACTACAGGAACTCCAAAGGGGCCACTGTGTTTTTTTTCTTGCATCAATAATCCACACACGAGGAAAAAATTTACACAATAGAACACAAGAACTCCATGGGAACACTGTAATACAAACATCTCCACATGATTTTGTGCTTCGAAAACATGCATTTACCTGTTATGTTTTCAAGTACTTAATGCTAATTTGCCCACTAAAAACCAGTACCAAACTGACCATTTAGTCTTTTAGTGTGTAAAATACAACTGTCAAATACAGTGTATACCAAACAGTAGGACTTACTGTCTACTTCATAGGATTATGATGAAGATTAATTAATATCTGTAGTGCTACAGTGCATGCTAAGTTTTTTTTTCTATGGATTTAGACACAGCACTATTCAATGTTATAAAGAATCCTAGCTAGAAAGCTAACTCCTGTGTTAAAAAAAAAATGTTAATAAAATTCTCCTCATTGTTCTATTCAAGCACATAAGGATTCAGAGAAAGTAATGATATCCTGAAAAGTCCTCTAAGCATCCTAAGTTCCAGGCCTGGTGAGAAGCTGCTTTACAGCAGTCTTGAGATTATTGTTCAGCTACAACAGCCTCCAAAAAGTCATTCTTCAAACAAGAACAATCGAAGCACAGCAGTGTTCTGGCTCTTGCCTTCAACTTCTCTGCCCAGCCCCCTCCCCATCCTTCCTCCACCATGTTCCCATGCCAAAATTTGTAAGGTGGCAACACAAAACCAACAGATGGGCTAAACACCAGCTGACAAAGTGACCAGGAGGCAGATTCCTAATGACTGGTTCCTGTCCATTGCCACACTGAATTTATTTCTCAAAAAACTTATCTCTGCTGCTCTTGTAAATTCTTGAGAACACAAATGAAGCATAGTAGGGACATTGTTCTTTAGGGGCTTATTTTTCCTTCATAAACCCAACTGAATCCACAGCATCACAATGTAAGAATAATCCTATTTATGGTCAAAGCACGACAGGGTGAGCTGCAGCTACTGCAGGCTTCCTGCACTCCCTTCTGTAAGTCACTACATCTCTTCTTGGCCCAAGATTTTTGTCTAATCTGCTTTTCAAGAACTCTCTGTTAAAACTATTAATTATCTTGGGAAAATAGAAAATTATCTTGGATATTTGTGCAAGAGCTACCTCACAAGGAGCAGTAGTTGCCACTACAACACTAATTACTAATAAAAACACAATCTAAATTTTACCCCATCCACTTAAAAAAAAAAATTAAAAAATTTTGTTCATTTCCTGGTTCTGCAGCTTGTGCCCATCTATCTGTGGCACTGTGGTAAGGTGCTGTAGTTGGGCTCCAACAAGGGCTTTAACACAACCTGGAAAGGGAATGCACTTAGGACAGAGAGATGCATTGATAGATGGAGATGAATTTATTGTCACGAAAGAATGACCTTGTGATAAAGAAGATGAAATATACAATTGTAAACATTAAGTAGTATTTTCAGTTGAGCTGCTCTTAATCATTAAAAATGTATGATGGTCTTATATTACCATCTGTACACCTTAAAATGATTTGTGCCAGGAGATCAAAATGCTTTTCACCTAATTCTAGTCTCAGGCATTACACTGTTTGCTATCTAAGAACTTCGCGTCAGATGGAGAAGACTCAACTGTGACTTCCTAAACCTAGAAAAAGATTTTCAGATGTCTGTGCAGCCCAAGACAACTGTTAAACTTCTGTGTGCTAACAGAAACTTCATACCTGTGCTCTGACAGAACAGGGATGGAGACAGACCAAAAAAGACACTGGGCTCCTGAAAAAAACGTCTACCAATCTGCCACCTTTGCAAACAGGGATTCTAAAAAAACTCCCAAGGAACACAACAGCAACAAAACACAAAAGACAAAGGCAATTGATTGGGAAAAAATGTAGGCCTCACTGTGATTGCCCAGGACTTCCTTAGGAAGGCTCTGCAATGCCAGCTGTACTTGCACAATTCAAGCACACAACAAACTGACAGAGAAAAAGCATTCTGATGGGTTCACCAGTTAAAGTTACACTGAAGTCAAATGACCAGGGATTTGAAAAGTCACAGAGCTGATTATATGTAGATTTGTAACAATGGCTATTAAAATTGGCATTTCTCCCTCCTTCAGACTGCACCACACCTTTCAGTGAAGTCCTCTTTCTGCGGATGACAACATAACAAACATACCCTAGAAATATATAACCTCATAAGAAAAATGTGTCATCCTTTGCGACTTGATGTCAAACGAATGAATATTCAATCAAATAAATATCTGCTATGTCCACACATTACGTAGTAAATTAATCATATAGTACAAAAAGCTGGGGAAAACCCCTAGAATAATTTTTCTATTAATCTCCATTAAATGGACTTTCTTAATTTTCACTTTGTATCCACAAAAGCCACACACGTAGTAGCTGATGTGGTGTGCAACTCTTGGCCATTCTACTTACTTTCATTCTGTAGGTGCACATTCTTCCACATTTTTTGAGACAACTGCAAATTTTCACCTGAAATAAAATAAAATTTTAAAGACTTAATCCTCACTTTCAAAGTTTCAGCATGCTTCATCTTGAGCATCTTCAACAGAATGGGAGGGGGGGAGAGGGAAAGGCTCTCAGTGCTGACTGATAGATTTTTGATATTGCCGTACTTCCCTTTTACTAATTATGCCCAGATTGCTCATCATGCCAGATACTGTTTATGCTAGGAATTTTCTCCAGCATACCTCAGGGGCAAATTGCCTGTAGTGGTGAGCTGGGAATTCTCTATAGCCTACTTTAACAAACAAACCTCCAGTATTCCTCCACATCATATCATTCAACTTTCTTGCCAAATCTTCATCATACTTTTCCACTGAGTTAACTTCAACTACCCAGAGAAGGATATTCCTTGACACACCAATTGTTTATTCCCTCTAGAGCAAGGTATATGCTCTCTGACCCCTTGATCTTGCACAAGCTGCGAAAACACAGTTTTAAGTCATTAGGCTGTTGATAATGAAAGCACTTGAGGTAAAAGCCATCTAGGCGAAAGCCCTTGTGCTGGACAGCAGCTGTTGGTCTTCGGATTTCATGTAAATTGCACAGTTATAGTAATTGTTAATTTCTTCTCTGCAGAAGCCAGTTATCCACCACCTCAGCCTCACCTACTTTTCACAGATAGACAAGATCTTCTATTACAAAACTGGATTTAATTGCCAGTATGATCAGGCTCTAAGGTTGGAATATTTACGCTCTCTAAATGGGTGGATTGCTTTGGGCAGTGTGAGAAGCTGTTCCAGCGCACACCAGCACCGTGAATTTGTGATGGGCCAGAAAGTAAACTACATCTCCATGCTATAGCACCTTCCTGTGACACCTACCACAATCGCTATCGATTATCCCCTTTCCTCTTTAAAACATTTATGATTTGGCGTGCTGGCTGCTCGCGGAACAAGTAACTGTGGTTTTGGTGCTGCATGCTCCTCCTCAGAGTGCTGAGGCGGCAGGTGGCCCGTGGTTCCCCAGCTCCCACGTGTGACAAAGTGCCAAGGGCACGCGTTTGCGGTGCCGGGGTGAGCAATCACCCAGGGTCCCACTGCGGTGTGTCCCTGCCCTGACACCGGGAGCACGGCACGGGCCGAGCCGTGTGAGGTGTGAGGTGTGAGGCCGAGGGCTGCCGAGACCCCCCGACCCCCGGGCATGGCCGTGGCTGGGCACCGGCCTGGCGAGTCCCGCGGCGGGCCGGAGGCCGGAGCCCCGGGGAACAGGGGCTCAGCTGACGGCCGCGGGTGGCGCCCGGCCGGGTCGAGGACCGTCCAGGGGCGAACCCCCTGTCCCCGGGCCGCCGCTTTGTCCTTGCCCGGCCCGGAGCACGCGCGCCCCCGGACGCGGCGAGAGCGCGCCTGCGCGCACCCGGCGGCCGGCCGGCGGGAGCGAGCGCCCCCTCTCCCCTCCCCCGCTCGTCGGGAGCTCCGCCGGCGGCCGCGGGCTGGCGGGAGAGCCCGGGCGGAGCGGGGGGAGGCCGGGGGCGGCCGAGCCCCCTCCCCGCCTCCGCTCCGCGGCGCGCTCCCGCCGCCCCCCGCCCCGGCCCCCCGGCCCGCCGCGGGAGCCCGCGCCGCAGAGCGGGGCCCGCCAGCGCCACCCGCCGGCCGCGGGGCCGCACCGCGCCTCCCCCCGTCCCCCCCTGCTCCGGCTCTCAATGTTCCACACTGCCCGGCCACAGAGCCGCCGCCGCCGCCGTAGAGCCCCCCGGCCGCCTCCGTCCCCTCCTCGGGCGCCGCGGGCCCGGCCCGGCCCCCCGCCATCCCGCCCCTCCGACCCAGCAGCGGGACAGGACGCCGGCGAAGGTAAGGGAGCGGCGGGCGAGGCGGCCGCCGCGGCGGCTGGGCGAGCGCGGTGGGGGGAGGCGGGGAGGAGGCGGGGGGGCTGGTAGATGAGCTTTGTTCTTGTTTTCGGCGCTCGCTGCCTGGCGGCGGCCGGGGGCGCGGGGCCGGCCCGAGTTCACGCCTCACTTGGTGCACACGCACGGTGCGGAGCGGGGCCGGCCGAGCCGCCGCCGCCGCCCGCCGAGCCGAGCTGAGCCGAGCCGAGCCGAGCCGAGCCGGGCTGGCGCTCCCCACAAAGCGCGGCCGGGCGGCCGCCCGGATCCAGCCCTGCCGCAGCTCCCGCCGCTCCTCCTCGGGCCCCCCCGGCCGCCGGGGCAGCCCCCTCCTTCCACCCCCACCCCCCCGCCTTTCCCGATCGGCGGAAAAATGTCGGTCTGCCTGGCGGAGCTGCGCGGGGAGCGGCGGCGGGGAGAGCTGTGCAGAAGGTGCAGTTTGAATTATGCTTCTTCCCCCTCCGGCAGCTCTGTGGTGGCCAAATGCAGTTCTCGCTGCTGGCCATGTAAATAACCGGGGCTGCTGCTACCCCAGTGGCTTTAAATGCATCGCGGGGCTTTTCCCCTTCCTAAAAAAAGCTCCACCACCAACAAAAAACCAAACCTCCTTTCCCCCCGTGCCAGCCCTTTAAGTGCTCGGAGCAAGTGTACATTTCCATCTGAAATCAACCCAAGGGTTACTGGCAATGTATTTTCTCGGGGAGAAGGGAAGAGGGGGGATCTGGCGTTTGGACCCAATAAAATGCTCTGCTCCAGTGTAAATATTTACAGTTTATTAGTGACTTTTTAAAAAACATTTTCAGTGAGGTCTGTTATTTACAATGTGTCATAAGTTATTAATGTTCATTGCCTAAGTACCCTGCTAAATCTGTCTCATGCCTTAGAACAAAGTCGACAATTGGCATATTGTTTAAAGTATGAAAAAAATGCGAGTGGGTTTGAAAATTGGAGATATCTGTATTTTCAGAAGTGTAAATATTGCTTTGTAGCTGTCAAACTCCAGCCCTTGGGTATGAGACAAAGAAGTGTATTTTGATTAATTTCTCACTGAAACCGACTTGTCACTTATTTAAACTTCTCTGGAACTTGGGGAATTCCAAGAGAGAGTCCTGCCTGTTGTATGAACTCTGTCTCTTTTCTTCCCCAGAAAAAGTTCAGCGTGATGTCCGGTAATAGGCAGAGGTCAGTGGAACTTGGGGAATGACAAGAGAGGGTCCTTCCTATTGTATTAACTCTGCCTCTTTTCCTTCCCCAAAAAGTTCCCCACGATGTCCAGTGATAGGCAGAGGTCAGACGATGAAAGTCCAAGTACCAGCAGTGGAAGTTCAGATGCCGATCAGAGGGATCCGCCTGCACCTGAACCTGAAGAGCAAGAAGAACGAAAACCCTCTGCCACCCAGCAGAAGAAGAACACCAAACTATCCAGCAAAACTACTGCTAAGCTATCTACTAGTGCAAAAAGGTAAAGAGGAGAGTGAAACATTCTGCAGTATTTTTGCACAGTATTTGGAGTCACAGTACTTGCACTGCACTTGTCACAGCAGAGGGATTCTTCTTCTAAAGCTGTGTGGAAGGGAGTGAAGTATCAACTTTGGTAGTACAGGAGCCTGCTAAGCAGTGTCTTAATTAGTCCAAGTCTTGTTGGGGTATGTTACACAGACTTGTCCTATGTCTTTTGAAGAGTTGTTACAGAACTTGGTAACTTACAGGCTGACTGAGAGGGGGGCACCTAAATAAGTTTTGTGTTTGCAAAAATGCGTGAGAAAGCTCTGGCACTGTTTTTCTGAGTTAGGTTTCCATGCCTGATTGGTATAGGGTGGAGTCCTGGAGTATTTTATTATGGTCTGTAGACTGATGACAATGCTCTCTAATTAAAGAAGTCCCAAAACCCCAGTGGCTTCTCTGGGCCTTGTGAGAGCTTTTCATGTTGATGCACTGGAGAGCCTTACATACCTTGAAGGAATGGGTGCATTCTGCCATTCTCTCAGGAGAAATGTAGGTGAGTTTTCTCCCTTTGGATCTGTGGATTTAAACCATGACGTTCTACAGGTAGCCTCTACCTTTAAATATGAGATGTTTAGTTACACTAGTTGCACCTTTATTTGCATGTAAGGTTATTGGCACTCTGGCTGTCACAATGTGTATGCTGGTACTTTTCTCTAAGATCAGCTGTGTGAAATACTCAAACTTTAAATTCTTCGATTCCATCAGTCTTTGGAGATGAAACATAACTTTCCAGTGCTTTCCCTGGAGTTGCTTTTCTTTGCAAACACAAGTATCCTGTAGCAAGAAAAGTTGTAAAATAGCTGTTGTAGCTTCAAATTTTGCTTATTCAGCAAGAGTGCTGTAGTTCTGACTTTTAGGAACACTTCAGTCATTTTGTATTGGAGTAAAACTTAGTAAATTCTTTTTGAAATGTGTTTGAATTGTTGCAGAGAATGGTTTTGATGACTTATGATCTTGTTAAAGAAACCCTTTGAAATAGGACTGGCTACAGAAAAAAAAAGTTTTCAAACTATGTAGTCTTTGTAATTTGTTGTTACTTATCTTTATTTGACAAGCCTCAGATAAAGGTTTTTGACGCTGAATTTTCCCATCTTGTCTTTATGGCACTTAATTGTTGCAAGTCTAATGCCATGCATCTCAAATAGTTCAGTAGGCTAACTAGACTTACTGGTATTAGTGCAAGGACATCCAGAGCAGTTTCTGTTAGCTCATAAAAAACACCTGCTATTTGCATGAAATTCACAGTATTGCTCGTATGGGTCCTTTTGTGAAGGGAAGTCTTACTTGATATTTTTAAGAGGAGTTGAAAATGTGTATTTTGAAATTGCACCTCTTATGTACCTGAATAAACTTAAATTGACAGGAATTTTTCAGTACTCATTTTTCAGATCTTAACTCCCTGTGAATAGTTGTAATAGAGTAAAGCTCAGCACAGATTATTTCAAGTTATTGTATCACTTTTTATCATGTAAATACAGCTACTTTGTAAGGTTGCGGAAGGAAAGGCAGCAGAAGGTATGGGAAGAAGCAAAGTTGATCCAGAGAGATTATTCCAGTAGCAGATACAGCCTGGCAGATCTGCAAATCCACTTTTTAAACACACTGCAAAGTAGTAGGTAAAATGTTGTGAAAAGAGTGTGTCTGCTGCCAGCGCGGTTCACTGGAGCCTCAGTCACAGGTCCTGTAGCGCTGGTTTAAAGTCATTGTCAAATCTGCCTGTGCAGGCTCCCCCCCACCTCATTTGCATATTAGCTTGAAAAGAAAATCTCCCTGCTAAAAAGTGCTCGGATGTGAAAAAGAGTTACTTTTCTGAATAGTTGTAGGAAATTTCTACCCAACTCAGCTGTAAGTGTTCTGTTTACATGCAGCGTGAAGCAGGAAAAAAGCTGCAAAGTTTCTCAGCTGTGGGATTTGGGTTATGCCTCTGAGAACAAAGAGGAAGCAGCCATGTTAGCATTACTGAAGGCAAAGCCAATCTTGCATTTAACTGCATGGTGGTAGAGGGCAGTGTAATTCCCTGATTTATTCTATAGACTATCTCAAATGCTTTGTGTCTGTTCTCATTTCACCAACAGAATCCAGAAGGAGCTAGCTGAAATAACCCTTGATCCTCCTCCTAACTGCAGGTATGTAATGGCTTCTTAAATTGTGGTCGGTGGTGAGAAATTAATGTGCTCAGGTTAACAAAAGGGAAACTTAGTGTTTACGACAGGTGACTGTTAGACAGAAATTGCATGCAGCAGATTGAACAAGCACACAAAACGTTTGAAATTGAAGTTTGATATTTTGTCTGCATGTTGGAGGGGTAGTCATTAGTGTTTGATGTGCACAGTAAAATCTATTCAGTTTGTTGTTCATAGCTGGTCACTGCCTTTTTTAAACATTAATTATATGAATGTCAAAATACACTGAAGCTTTCAGCTTAATGTCTGCATGTAGTTTAAACTGGGTTTTTGAGTGCTGAGTTTATAGAGTGATCTTGTCATTCTGAAGTAAAGAATCGTATGTGATTTTTATATGCTTTCTCTTAGTATCTTATTTAACAGATAAACTGAAGTATTGCTTCTAAATTTATGTGTCTGTTGGTCAAAGTTGTAGTCTCTTCATAAAGAATATTTTTAAGGAAGTTCCCAGCTTGGGAGACACTTCTGTTAGGTTTTAGAAAATGAAATTTTAAGTGTGGAAGACAGAGTGATTTAATCTTAAAGTGACAGTTTTGAACTGAAGCACTTGATCTGTAGGAAAGTTAGATAGCAGCATAGTTAGCTGATTTCTTTAAATCTTTTGCGTGTTTTACTTTTGTTTAAAGGATGCATAAAAATTCTCATTAGCTGTGAGCATCCACAGATTTGCAGTAAAGCTGCATTTAAATAATGTTGCTTTCATTTGAGAAATCTCAGTAAGATTTCTGACTGGAAGGTATAATAACTCGTGTAACAGTGAGCCGTGTATGTGTTTTTAAAAAATGCTGGAAATGCTTTCTGATTGTATTGGGATTGTTTGGCTTTTGAATAGTCGCAAAGGTTTGGTGTGTGTTGTGTGAATTTGGTGAAATGTGAGCCGTTCTTCTGTCTCACTAATCCATGAGCACAGAGGCTAAACCAGAGTGGTGTTTTATTGAATTTGTGGTGCAGGCGTCTTTTCCTGAGGGCTGTGCTGTAGATTGCCCATGGCAGTCTGATGTCTTTGCATGCAGGGCCACTGACTTTCCTTCTTCAATAAAGGGGAGCTCTTTCAAGAGAGCAGTCTGTTGCCTTTGGTTTTTTGTTTGGCTTTTTTTTTTTTTTTGTGGGAAGGTGTTTTGGTTTGGTTTTAAATAACTGCTTTAGATAACTTTTAATAAATTACTGCGATCTAGTTCTGTGCTGGTTATGCACTTTATATTTGGACCATCAAAGGGGCATGGTAGAAGAGACAGTATTTAAATGAAACAGAACACTGACACTTTGCTTACAGTTGCCAGAAAGATAATTGTAGCAGTTTTGGGTACAGCAAGTTACAGCTTTTAGAAAGAAAAGCTTCCCCTTTTACACTCTGCAGCACTATCTAATACTTAGCTCCTTGGGAAAGCATGTTCCTCTCCTATTAGCACAAGAGTATTGCAGAGCATTTTACTTGTGAGCTGGTACAGCCAGATGCCCAGGAATGCTGTTGAGAATGATGAAAACCCCCCAATGTGTCTAAAATTATTCAAATTTCTTTCCTACAGAGCGTAGGAAAAAATGTTATTTTTCGCCAGTGAGGAAGTTAATGCTTCTGTTCCCATAGGTATTTTTAAGAGGAATTTAGTGGATTTACTCAGTTACAACTTTATGATGAGTCCATTTTTACCTTTTGCAAAATCAAAAAGAACATTTACAAGAAAAACAAACTTCTGTAGCAGAAGATCTGGGTTTTCATAATAAACAGTTTGAACAGAGTTTCAATGCCCAAAGTATTTACTGTTCCATTGAAACTGACATGTTAGAAGGAGCCTTTCTGGAACCAAGAGGTAATGCAGCTGTGGGTTATGTGCAGGGATGTAGTAGCACAGATTAGGCTACAGACCCACACACCAGACAGCTGACACCTCTGCATTGCTCATCATGCAACAAGCAGCAGAATGCCACTTATTACATTTCTTGTGGAAGAAAAAGAATTTGTAAAAAAAAACCCAAACATTTAAAAGCCTGTATAACTTGGGCATATTTGCATGTGCATTAAAAATAAAAGCCTTGGGTTGTAAATTCTTCCCAAAAGTTTTTCATGCATAGTTGTTTCTCCTCCAGTTCTAGAGCCCACCCTTATAATTTGCAGTCCACATCTTGCAAGCTTCACAGGAATACAGCTGGCAACTAATGCTCTTGGATGCTGATAGTCCTTCTGGTTACTCAGTTACATAAGTAATGAAAAATTAGTAATTTTTAAAATGCAGTAATGGCACATATAAAACATTAAATGTTACTTTAGCAGGACACAGTACAAATACTGAAGATTATGTTGAATTCTCTCATACCATGTTAAACACTGATGTCTGCTGCCACTTCTCACCTGCCAGTGCAACTGCCCAGAGTCAGCCCATGGGAGTGACCTGAGGCTGATCTAGCTACTTTAAAATGACACCAACTGGTTGCACTGTGATTCTTGTGCAAAAGAGGTGTAGATTTCCCCAGCAGTTACTTTTCCCGTAGCCACATCTATTGCTATAACATCTGCTTTATAAAAATGCCAGAGCCCTAAGAAAGCCCTGTTCCTGGGTATGCTGAGCAGGCCTGGGCTGCACATTAACTTCTGTTTTAGGCACTGGGATAGCAGAATGACAGACACAGTAAAACTGACTAAATAATAGTTTTTTGCTTGCCTCTCTCAACAGTAAGGATTGATTTCTGATTCTGTTAACAGGACAATGAACTGTTGAAAAAATCACGTTGTCAGGAATCATTCTGTCATGTTTGAGAGCAGTGCATACAAACTGCATCTTGGGGGTATCAACTATAAATCTTAATATCTTTGTGCTGATAGCTTTACACTTTAACATGCAGTACTTTACATACAAGTAAATTCTTGTGATTTTGGTGTGATATTCAAGAAAGATGAACATCAAAAGTAGTAAAATTAAATTCAGTCTTAGTCCACTGAAGATGTTGGAGAAAAAATGAGTGCTGCTTTCTACTCATGTTTTCTCCTGTCCAACAGAAAAGCCTGAAACAAGTCATTTGCTGTCCAACACACACCATAGCAGTAGGACACATAGGTAAACTGAGGACACAGGTATCTGATTCCATTTTTTCTTGCTTTTGCTGGCTTAAGTCAAAGCTGTGCTACTTGGTGCAGTGTGCTGTATTTAATTTCTTTTGTGCTTTTAATAGCATAAAGCAAAGCTAAAAAGATCTTGGCCCTATTGCTCCTAGGCAGCTCAGTTTCAAACCATGGCCAAGCACTTATACATACTTCAAGGTATGGAAGTGTGCCAAACCCCACTGTTACTGACTCTCAGGTAAATGCTGCAAAGATTTTGTACATAGTGCAAGGTAAATCTGGGCTGCAGAGATGCTCTTAAATATGTTTGACATATCTGGAATAACTATTTTCAGCTCATAGCATAAAACTGTTTAGATCAGAGGTCACTGGGCTGTAGTTAAGGTTATGTCTGAGGCTGCTGTTCTGACCTGCCCAGCTTAGAGGCTGTAGCTCAGGTGGAGCAGGGCACTGCTGGCTCCAATGCTCATTGTGTTTCCTGGATTTACAGGCTGGCACAAGTGGGGCTGTTCCCAGGGGTGCTGTGATTTATAGCAGCTTCCTTTAGCTGTTCCTGGCTGTTCTGCTAATCTGCAATAACAAAAATGTGTACTCCCAGTTTTCTTTGCTCACTTTTCCTCATTTACATTCCGAAATTAATCATTGTTCTTCTTTGTGGAAAAGTTTTTGAAGTTCAATTTAATAACATTCATGCCAGATTAGTTTATAGTTTATAGCCCATTTTACAACAAATCCACTTTAGATTAAACTTTGCAGGAAATAAATGCAAACACCGAATTCAGTGTATCCAACTCAGAGCTTAATTCATGTGGTTTAAAAAGGGGCGAGTTAAAATAGTGCATCTTTCCCAGGCAAGTAGGAGAATTTAGGTCTTTTATATCATGCACTGCAAGTTGGCTTTAATCTCTTCTCTTTGTTAAATTAAAAATCAGATATTTGAAAGCAAGTGGTTAAAAAGAAAAAAGTAAAGAAGAAAGGCCAGACAAAACACACACCTTGGAGCACTGGTCAGAGAGACAACTTGCTTTCTTCGTAGCTGCTGGGAAATGGGACTTATTACCAAGGGAGAGCTGCTTGGATCACGCCAAAGGCTCCCTGCTCTGTATCATCCTCTAGCCAGTGAGTGCCAGACCTTATAGATCTGTTGGAAAGATTTTTCTTAGTAGGGATTACTATATTGACTACTATTTATTTTCAGGCTTTGTATGCTAATAGATGCTAATGTGATTCCTTGAGCAGTACTACAAAAGGTAGCAGTTGATGATTTTGCTATTTGTAGCCTCTCCTAGACTTGCAATTAGGTTGATGTTTTGTGAGTAGTTCATTTTGAAATTACGTATTTTAAAATAACACTCCAAAGTGTGTGGACTAAGAACAAGTGGAAGCAAGACATGTAGGGGGTTTGTTTGAATACAGGCTTCTTCTGCTTCCTAAGAACTTCATCTGTCCCTTTCATTGCTGCCACATCTTGGGCTAATTCTCCACTGCAGTGTTGCCAATGCCAGGGTCTGGAGTTTGACACAAAGAAGAATGCCTGCAAAACCCTGGCAGGCAAACACTATTACTGCTTTAGACCCATGGATCCAGATGTTTGTAACTGTTGGACTGTGCTTGTTATTCCGTCAGTGTGGAAGCACTGCAGGATGTGTGTAAAGCAATATTGTGACGGTATTCTTCAGAGCAGCAATTTAAGCTCTTTCAGTTGAGCTGTCTGAAACAGAAGAGCTACGAACAATGGTGCTGGTGGTGCAGGCTTGTCCATGTGCAGAGGCAGTGCTGGATTTGAGCTAATGCAGCCTTGTGTTTGTGAGGAAGGAGCTGCAGCTAAGCTTGTAGAAGCATTCCTTTTGTTAACATACTCTGTCTACAGTAAGGTTATAGGCAAATGTTTACTGTGCAAACAGTTGTGCCTGTTGAAGATGTTACTGCACAGCTGTGGTTTGCTCCAGTTCTGCCATGGAGGTGACTACTCCACTCAGAAAGTGAAGCAGATTCATGTGATTACTCTGTAATGCTCCCCAGGGAGGATGGGGGGGGAAGGAAAAAATTCATCCAAGTTTGCTTAAATGGTTTAAGTAGGTGATTCAAATTACCTCTGCTGGATTTTTTCTCTCTCCTCTCAGAGTAGCCATTGTTCATGCAAAGCTTTTTGCCACACACACCAGGATATGAATAAGTCAATCCATTCCTTTGTCTCTCAAATGTAGTAAGTTTCCATCTCCCCTTTGTCAAAACCAGGCATTCTGTTGCTTTTATAAAATCAGGAGGAGAAAGAATATTTTACATGCAGTCAAATAGAAGCCCTCTGTACAGTAGCACAACTGTGTGCCCATCTTCACATATAGTGGTTTTTGTTCCACTCAAGCTGTTGACTTTTCAGATCAGTGTAAGCCTTCAGTTGTGTTTATTCTGTTAATTTCTTGTTGGGCATATGTCTTCATATTACTGTGAGGAAAAGAAATGAGGAAAAGAAATGGTCACTCTTTCTGGTTTTCACCTCTGCAGTGAAAACCCAGTTGTGAACACTAAATGGTTCCCTATAGAAGAGAAGGTAAGGTATGATTAAGGTATGTAGGAGTTATATTAAGAGTATGTGCACAAATGCTTGCACTTAAGCTGAATGAGCAAAATTTTAAAAAACATCACCCAAACTCTACTTGATAATGTATCTTCTGACACTTACATTATGCTTTTTATTGTCCCTCCGTGCCCAGCACTTTGTCACCACTGAGTACAATAAATGCATTCTACACTAAAAGAAAGCTGAAGTTTGCAGAATGGTTCCGAGAATACAAACCCACACGATTATTTCTATGCAGAAGTTTACAGCTAAAAAAATACAATGAAGAGGGTTCACAGCTCCTGTCAAAATATGTTTGAAGTAACTCTTAAAATGCATATTGAAATTCTACTTGTTAGTATTGTCCATCTCTGAACATAGTCCTCTGTTTCCTTCTAAAGCAATCCCTTCATTGTTAGTTGCTGAATGTGAGTCAGTGGTTCAGAGTGATTTAAACATACGTTTATCAGGTGGTAGCCCTGATTTATCTAGAATTATTTCTCCTAAGCAGTTTCCTACATTCTCATTCTTCCTTCCCTTTTTCTAACCAGAAAGCTATAGTACAGGTCAGAGTAGGAAAGAGTGGTATTATTTAGCACAGCAATCAGAAGTCTGGTATTTTTGTATTTCTGTCCAGTTTTAGTAACAACCTTTATGTTTATTTGCTGGTAGTCAGTGAAACTGCTTAAGGAAGAGGGACGATGCAAATTTAGAAAGGCATTTTGGTAAAACATTTAAGTGTTAGGTAGAGCTAGAGTGCACTGTTATTTAATATGCTTTTATTTTAAAAATGCCATAGTGGAAGATTGTGTAACTTCTGAATGTTTTGAATTGTGAGAATATTTAAGTTACTTTCTTTTCAGCTGAGACTAGATGATAGATCCAATAACTCAAAATGTCTCAAGTTTTGGGTTTTTTTTCCCTCTGTTAGTATTGACCTCTTGCAAGCTATAAACCAAGGTTTTTTACCAGCCCCCACACAGTGAATTTCTCATGCAAGTATTCTCAGTGGCATAATTAAGACAGGGTTATGCAACACAAATCCACATATCTTCTCATGGGAGTAAGTTTTAATGCCTGCAGATTTGCAGGTTTGATACTTGTGTGAGTAGTGTCCACGCTACTGCCCTAACTGCTCTTAAATGTCTGTGTGTTAGTCCAAAGTTTGTATAGATATTTCACTAGTTTTCAATAGCACTGCTGTCAAAATAAAAAACAAATAAAATTCATGGTTGTCTATCTAATTTAAAGTTACATAAATAGTTCAAACACTTTTCATTCAGCTTCTGGTTTTGAAGAACTGATGCTCATTATGTCTTAAGTTTTTTCTGGAAACAATAGAAAAGCCTGACAGATCAGGTTTTTAAACAATTCTTTAGGCATTGTTGTGCAAAAATTCATAAAAAATGCCAAGTAATGTGTCTTAGACTTAAGGACAAATCTGCTTTTTGTATATCCATTTGTACAAAGGCCCTTCAGGGTCTGTGATAAAACTGGTTAAAACATGCGATGTATATATATGTGTTTTTCTTTTTACACTCAAGCTGTGCATTGCTCACCACTGCCAGCCTGTCATATTTAGTTTGTGATAAACAGTATGTGTGGCAAGGTCCTAGCACTGAATGCTTTCCCCTCAGACTGACTTGTCTTTGTGTATCAGCTTCTTTATTATTACAGACTTGGGACACCTACTCCAAATTAAATGTAGCAAAGTGCAAATACAAGAGAATCAGCTCAACAACGTTAAAACCTGTATGTAAAATTACCTACTCCCTATAAAAGTGCTGTGTGGAGATTTCCTGGAGCTGGTGTAACCCGGGTTTGCATAGATGTGGAACATTTTGAGAGAGGTAATACACAGATTAGGAAAAATACCTTGAGCATATTGTCTGAGTTCAGGGCTGGGTAGGCAGGAGCAAGGATATGCAGCTGCCATCTCAGACAGGAGCATGTGTACCATTAAGCTATCCAGGAACTTTGCTATTGCTTTGCATTGATGCCTTACTTTGAGCCAGTAACTGCTGGTGATAAATGAGTCCCAGCCTGCTTGCATTAATTTGGATTAATCTTCCCTGTGCAGAGTGCACAATACTGTTACCTAGTTCAGAACTGTGGCTGAAGCAGTTGTTAATTTTATAGCACTTACTGTAAAACAGATTGGTCAGACCTTTTAGGAACTCAGATACAGGTTTAGTTGACTATGATTAAACTGCCATTGTAAGCATTGCTTTCAGAAACAAATGAGGGCTAAGATTTTATCGATGAAACACCAAAGTGACCTGTAGTTACCAGTGAGCCACTTTCAGGTTGGAAGAAGCTGTAGAGAGGGGTCTGTGGAGGACCATCTGACAGTCCCTAGTAATTGATATTTTCCTTATTGATGAGGATACTGGCATAGGGCATATGAATACTGCACCTGGAGTTAACAGGGAGGAGGAAGGGGTTGTAGGCACACTGGCTGAATGATGAGGGCAAATACAGGAAGTGACCTTAAAAATATCATGTAATTTGATCATGAGAACTGCAATGTACAGCACTTTAGTAGGCATAATCAGCTGCATAAATCGGTGGAGAAAAAAGACTGGATGAGGAGCAGCTCTGCACAACTGGAGTAGCTGCTTGGAGGATCATGTGCTTTGAAGGAAGGAGGAAAGAAGGAAAAAGATCTTAGGATACAGAAGAAAGTTGCTGCAAAGGAAATAAGGCAATTGTTGCTAGTCCAGAGTTGGTAATTATGGAAAGCAACTTCAATTGCTGTAATGAAGGCCTAATATCGATGTAGAAGTGCCTGGACATAAACACAGCATGAAAAAGAAAGTGGTTAGGTCTGCATTGCCAGAGGTTTTTAAGAAACAAAGGACTGACAGGAGCAGTTTAGACACAGTTGATTCTACCTTTAAGCAGGAAATAGACTAAGTGACCTCTTAAAGACCAGTTTGACCAACCTAGCATTTATACTAGATTTAAATGATAATGCTAAAGGAAAGCTTGTGGGGAAGTGATTTTTGCTTCATTTAAAAATTGTATTTTAGTCAGGGTTTTGTAGTATAATCATCCCGGGAAACATACAGATGCTATGATTCCAAGCAGCAGGAGTAATTATTAAAAAAGTCACTGGAAGTGCACAGAATTTGCCCTGTCGTCAGTCAAAAAAAGCAAATGTCTTGTGATTTTCTGCTGATTTATTATTCTCCTCTGCTCCCCCCCCCACCAATTTTGACTTTGTTTTAATTTTTGTATCTACTTTAATTGCACAAAGTTGTCACTTCTGCTAACTAGAAATAAACCAAGCACATATAATCAGTTCTGCAGAAGTGTGTCATCTCTGTGAGAAACAAATAGTACTGGTTGTGCAGTGGATCTTGACTTTTGATACTCTGCATTCTCTGTGCTTGGATCCTGTGTGTTTGCTCCACAGGCACCTAAGTGCCTCCAACACTGAGCTAAATAAAAGCAAGGGGCATTTTTTTTCCTTTCACGGAGGCAGTTTGCAGTAGCTATGCAAGCACTAATGCATCTGTACACAGCAGCCCAAATGGATGCAAGCAAATCAGAAAGCAGTTGTACAGTGTGCTGTCTGTGACCATGGATCCTGTCTCAAAGCACCCTCTGGAATCAGAGCTCAGATGATTGTAGTGAAAATGTAAGCAGCCTGGCAGGTTTCCAGCTGATGAGTTAATGCTGCTATAAACTTGAGTAGTTCCTCTCTGAGGCATGCAGAAGGGTGCAGGCACTGGGAAGGAAGCCAGCAAAGTCAAAGAACAGACAGCAAAGCTAAAGGCCAGCCTCAGGGATTCTCAACGAATTGTCTTGGAGGTGAGTTCCTCCCTTGCCAGAAATGCTTCATGGAACTTCAGTGGCAGGGCTGGATATCAGTAAGCAAATTAAGGTACTTACTCAGTGCAAAGCCAGCCTGGCTTTTGGATGCTTGTTTAATGTAGCTTGAGCAAAGGTAGCTATGCTCTGCACTCAGGCCACTCTGTGACTGGATTAGCACTACAGGTGCTGCAGAAAGCCAAGGGTTCTCAATCAGTGCTGGCTCAGTTCATTGAGCTTGAAGCTGCAGTGAGGTGGTTTAGGTTTGAACTCAGGTTATCACTTCACTCTCAAGCCTAGACATGGAAGTCACCAAAATGGGACAGAGTAAATCAGTAGCATCAGCTGGTCAGATTTCATTGGATAGATGGAAACATGGGTGCTCTCCCTTATGTGAGGGAAGGTTAGCAGCAGAAAGCTATTTTTGTTTGCAATTTCAGGAAAGCGTTAGCACTGTAAATGCTTTGAGCAGAGTGAGTTTTGGGGGGTGGGGAAAGCGTTACAATAGATCAGTAGCTATGCAATAGGAGAGATGTTCAGCTGATGGTGGTTCTTGCTGTGAAGGCTGCTATTGTGGCAGACAGTGGACAGATTCCTCCCCAAATACACCTTTGCTGACAAAGGACCTGTCTGCTGTGTAGTCACTGCCTGGGGCTTGCTAATACTTTAGCTGGTGTTTATCCTTTCCCCTGGTATCCTTACATCAAACACTTCATCCAGGCTGTAGAATCCGAGGGACAAGTGAAGTGGTGCAGGGATGGTTGGTTAACACAGAGCTCTGTGTTGTCACTGTGCATCAGTGCTTGTCCTAACTTGTTCACAGATATCTAGGGTATATCTGCATCTACTTCATTAATATCAATGGCAGAAGCTGTAGTTGGACAGTACAGATTTAGCAACATCTCCCTCCACAGACACCTTGAGGGCCCACAGAACCAACACCTTTATGCAAATACCTGGTTTTCTGTTCAGAGCTTTGGACTTCAGAAACTTGGAAGGAAACAATGAGTTTTGGGTTGATTCCTATAAAGCTTATGCAAAGAGAGGTCTTAAGAGACTTAAATCAACTTGCACTGAACACTCTAAGAAAGACTATATTCACATGCAAGTAAATCTAAGTGATCTAAGTTACACAGCACAACCTACTGCACATTAAGCATTGCTTGAGTGAGATGATACATTCTTATGCAAAAGGTAGAAATACTATAGAACCAAAAATTCTACAAGTGTGATTAAACATTACTCAAATCTGACAGGGTGATCTTTGCATGATAAACATTTGAAGCACAGTCAATGGCTGCAAAAGTGTTTCTTGTCTGGAGTAGAGATTTTGTATGGTACCCATACAAATTTTATACAGCCATATTTCCCTACCAGAGTCTTGGATTGCTGGGGTAGTGTGAAGAGTTGCAGTAGCAACCTGGCTGACATGTATTTTGAGTTTGGTTTGCTTCTTCTTCTTTTCTTTTTTTTAAATAAGCCAGAATTCCAGGTGGTGCACTTACTTACCAGAGCTAACACACCACAACTTGTTTTTTCTTAAAAAGAAACAAGTTTTTAAAGTGAAAGGACATCATCAAAACAGAGCAGTGATTTGTTTGATAATACAGAGTAACAAACCTTAAATAGATCCATATGTGGAGAAGTCAGTTACTTTCAAGATTCTTTAAAAACAAATGCAGTGAAAGCATTTTACTTTCAAGTGTTTTGTTTGGCTTATTTTTCTTGGTAATATTGCAGACTAGCATTATTTAGAGTCTTTGTTTTGTGTTAAGCATGCTTTTTTGTATTGTTTTGTTTTGTTTTAGGAATAGTTGAAGCAAAATAATTTCTTATCAGTTAGAAGTCAAGCTAACAGTTAGCGGCTGTCAATACTAAAACAGCTATTGTAGGCTGAGCACCATGTGGTTCTCCCAGATATAAAAGGCATTCTGGGCAAAATTCCTGTACAATGACCAGTGTGCCCTTTGAGAAATTAGAGAAGGTGGAGTCAGGGATGGAGCAGATAGAGAGAGATGTGAGCTGTACTACTCTGATAAATGACTTTTCATCCTTCTGGATGCTGTTTGTGCAGTTTGCATTGCCTCTGAATTTCTCTGCAGGCTGTGCTTGATGTTTGTGCTGTAGATAGCTACTGCCTACTTTTCATTCAGGCAGGACTGAAGAGAGGTTTTGGTAACTCTGCTTTGTTTTCTGACAAACGCAAGTTGGTATGCCTAATTTTTCTTTACTCCCAGATTCTGACCTTGGAAAAATAAATATAAATAAAATCTCTTATCTATTACATATTGTCAAACTCAGCTGTGCTTGCACTCTGTTTTTGTTTTCAAACATGGGAGTAAGGAGACAGGAATGATAGTGAACACACCTCTCCCTACACCTGAGATAAACTGGATACCTCCCTGCTAAAATCATCCATCCAAGCTGGGCAGCTTTCCAGTAAAGATGACACATGCCCACCAGTGTGATAACAGCTGGTTTCAGGACATGGGAAGATGAGTGCTGTTTGAAAAAATACTGCTGCACCAATAGAAATATCATTTTGGTTTTCTGCTTCTTGAAAGTGTGTGAAGAACAGGTAATTATGAGAGACTGTATTTCCCCAGGTCGTAGTCCAAATCTATTTATACTCAGAAGAATTCGATGTTAACTTTGAAAGAGCCACTGGCATTTGAAGCTTGAAGGAAAAAAAAGGCAATACTAAATTGTGCAGTGAGCAGTCCATGCAGTGCACTGAATGTTATTTCTGCAAGTAATTCTGTTGATCTTTTTCTGAAGTTGGTCACTGATCACAAACTGAGGGGTCAGTTCTGGTTAGCTTTGCAGTAGATGCCATGAGCAATGAATGCTTGATGAGAGCGTCTGAGAGATGCTGTGCTACATCTGCTTGTGCTTTCCATATGCAGCTCTCTGTTCCCTTCAAAGTCATCTGGCAGAGTGCAAAGCACCGTGACTCATCCTGGCACTGCTGGAGTGTGTAACTACAGTCTCTTAGCTAGGTGCAAGCCAGACCCTGGCTTTTATCCAGTTTGGATGCAGAGCTGGACACAGAAACACCCCATTGTGCTCGTCTGTCTTATGGTGGGTGGATCAACTGCAGTATCTTGGGTGCAGTTTGAAATTGCACCAGCTGCATGTGGTCCTGAGAGGCTGAAACCTTTGTTAGGAGTGAACTTGTTCCTGGGGCACCCCAGCTCTGCTCCAGAGCCAGCAGTGCTGCACTAAGCCAGAGCACCTCTTTCTCCTGGCGGGGAGCAGTGTTGGCCCCAGTGTGCTGATGGTGCAGCCATGCTCTGCTCCTAGCGTGGCTCCCATGACTGTGCTGATGGGCACTATGCCTCTCAGTCTGTCAGTAGTTCCTCTGACTTTTTTTCTAGCCTCTAAAGTTTTAAAGTTGGAGTCCGACTCACCACTGGAATACAAATTTGGGGGAAAAGATTTTCTTAAGGGAAGTTTGAAAGACCTTTCTATTCTTATTTTTGGAATCTGCAGTAAGTTGTTCCTGATATTATTAATTCTTCTGGCAGATAGAGTTAATTTATGTGTTAGTCTTCATGCTGCTATATGAGTTATGGATTTAATTATCGTCCAGGTGTTCAGAGCTTTGCTGCTCTTCTATAAGTTAAATATAAAGAAAAAACAAGTCTGAGTAATTTTTTGGCTTACTGAATAAATATAAACACTTGAAAGCTGTGCCAGAGTATAAATAAAGAGAGGATTTACTTTGCAGAGAATGTTATTATCTACTCCAGGGTATTCTGCTTTGTGGGGAGGATTAGTGCTCCCCATTATACTGGGACACACCTTTTTACAGCTACTACTCTGTGCAACAGAAGATTAAAAACTTTTCCTATAATTCCTTGTATTTCCAAATTTTCTTTTGCAATTACAGCTGATTACTAGTGGCCAAAGGTTGATTGGAGTTAATGTAGCTATAATGAGAAACACTCTCTGATTCCCTGCTATGTGTAAATAAACTACCTACTAGTAGTATTCCTCTTCATCTGTGTTACTCAGTTTTTCCTTTTCTGCCTGACACAGTTTTATTCACAGTCCTCAAATATTCTCATACTGCAAAGCTACTTGTGTGTTTGTTTCTTGTCCTAAACCAGTTTTCCATCCTACTTTCTCCTAGTCTATATGAAAATTTACTTTTTGATTGCAATTTAACTCCATGAAGCTCTTTTCATAACTGTCTGTTCACAATCAGGCCAGATACAAGATCTGTGAAAAAACCCCCTATTTTTACTGAGATTTCATAGGATATTTGGGCAAGGGGCAAGTATATGAGATATGTTAAATAACTGTGACTTACTTATCTTCATTCCTCTTTTGTTTCCACATTTTTAATTACTGCCTTTCTGCTTTGTGGCCCTGAGTGAGAGAAAGCACACCTTTCTCTTTTTCCAGGAAACCATGTGTGTTTAAATGCTTTTCTGAAGAGAGTGTGAATTAGCCTTGTTTCAGCTGCCACTAAACATCACTTGACAGAGCCTATGGAATAATATGCCTGTGTGTCTGCTCCAGTGTTGGGGACAAAAAAAATTAAAGACTATACTTCTGTCATATATTTCACTAATGTAATATGCAATTTATGCATGCAATAGTATGAAATTTTCAGATGAGAATCAACTAATTTATTCTTGCAATTGTCCCCTTATGCTTCTTCTAATCTGCGGGTCAAAATATGTGTGTCAAGATTTCAATTTTCTTTTGGGAGCTGCAGCTACCCTCAAGAGTCTGCTCTTTAGACATGAGTAACATTTTTGATGCATCTCCCGAGGAAGTAGCCAAAAGCACATGTTCTGACCTCATCTTTAAGCCTTTCTATTTCCTTTACTGACACTAATGAAGTTACTATCACAGCCATTAGAGATAATTTTGTAAAAGTAGATTATGTAATTATTGCAGTTGTACTGGTTTTAGTCCAAAGTCAAGTATTGATGCTGGTTCTTCATTTTGGCCCAGTATGGCAATGCCAGTTTGCTCTGGTTGTTGGATTTGGAAGTAAGTATTGGTTGTTTGAGGTGGCTGGGGAGTTTGTTTTGGGGCAATCTGCACCATTTAGAGCACTTTGATACTTTTGCTTGAGAAAATAAATTAATTTACATTGAAGAACCTGTTTTAATGTCTCAAAAGTTTTTCATCTATTTCATTGATGCTTAGTACAGGGGATCATTTACAAAAGTTTTGCCAGTATCCTTCAAGTCAGTTCTGGTTCACTGGTGGTGATGTTATGGAGAGCTGTTCAATTGTCTCTCTAGATATCACTGGTGTGAATGGATCTACCCTTTTTGTATGCTCTCTTGATGCACTGCACCTTTTGACTGGGGAAGCTACACATGCAATTTCTTTATTTGAATACATCTTTAATGTGGTTGAGACTAAGATTAGGAAGTAAACTCTTCATAGGGATTTTCCTATAACAGAGACTAAATTTAGCCTTTTATAGAAGTGCAATTAGATCTTGAAGTACCTACACTTTGTGGGAGGTTGGTGAATGAATGGACTGGGGGCTGACAGTATACGGGCTTTCAAGTGCTTTACTCAAGAAGGAAATGCAATTGATGTCATCATGTTAATTTGATGGAGTGCATTTATACGAGGCTTTATATAGCTGTTGGGTGTTAACTTAACAGTGTGGCTTCATTTTCTACATTTGTTTGTTTGTTGTGTCCTTAGGTTATTTAATAAAACATGCAGTGAAACACTAGAAAAGCTCCTGGACTTTGTCTTCCAAACAGCTATTGTTGTCAGTGTTAAGGTTCTTCATGTCTTAAAACAATCATTTTTCCCTTTAGCAAATATGTGGGTTTGCAGTGTTGTTTACTCTTCATGTGTTACTGTGTATTTTTATTTTAAAACTGAATTATATAGATTGTGCCTTTTCTGGATAGTGGAAGTCAAATCGAGTGCACTGTGACTTCTGGAGATAAAAATGCTACTGTATAAAATCCTTATTAATATAAAAAATATGTAGAGAAACAATTCAAATCAGTACCACACACTCTTCAGATTTCCTTTGTTTTGATGGCCACTGTGAGCTTCACTCTTGTATTTCTGTGTCTGGTGGTAAATAAGTGCATACAGTAGTGCAGTGCCTGAGACAAAGTCGGCTTGGCACCGTTGAATTGCCATCAGTCCAGTCTTGCTATTACCCATAAACCCTGGTTCACTGTAAGCACATTATAGATGCTCCCTGTTTAGTGCTTAGGAACTCTTTCCTTGGAAATTGTGTGCCTTTTTAATGTGTCATGCCTCAATTATCACATTCATTTTGGCTGCCAAAATAGCCATATATATTGTCTAGCAAGTGACAGCCTGGGCCTTTATCTCTTTCTGGCTGTTTGCCAGCTGTTTAATTGCAGCCCTGTGTTTGCTGTGTGTCACATCTTATGGTGGTCTATTATACCCAGCTAAAACAATATTTTGAAAATGTTTCAAATGTAAACTAATTCTGTGAGACTTTACATCCTGTTATTTACATGATCTGCTAGGGATGTAATGTAGGTCATTTTCCCCCTTACAAATACGAACATTTGTACCTCCGATCATCCAAATTTCCAGGGCAGAAAGAAGACAAGATGGGGATACAGAAATGCTATCTCATCCCCTTGAGAGATGTAATTAAAGCTGTACACTTGTCATGCAATTTTTCATTTGTAGTTTCCAAGACATTTTTAAAGCCAAATATTCTTTGTTCTGCCTTTAGAAAAGGACAAGCATACAGAAACTGAGCTGGGATCTCAAAGGGAAATAGCAAAGCGTGTGAGCCACATTTCTAGCCAAATAAATACTTAGGGTGAAGATGATGTTGGGGTTTGAGTCAATGGTGCCTCAGAGAGGCAGGGAATGGTGCAGGTGCATATTTGGTTTGGCAGCTGCCTGCTTTCCATCAGGAAAGACCTAAGACAGAGCTGAGCTACAGGACACAGATATGTGTCCTGCCACCCCACATCATCTGGGGCATGGAGCCACATGGTGTGAAACCAGGATACTGGAGGGCTAAGCACTCCACAGCACTTCAGTGTGCAGGCAATCCTTGGGCTAAGTATGAGTCCAGTTTTACTTGCTTCTCGTTGTACAGATACTAATATCTTGCTCATTTTTTCTCTGAAGAACTTTTATTTTAGAGAGTTTCAGCTCCTGGATGGATTCCTGTGGTGCAAAGTGCTTTAGCCTTAAGAGCAGTGAAGGTACATTAGCTAACAGTCTTGGCTATGTAGATTTTTTGGCAGAAACTTTGCTTTTCCACTGCTTAAAGAGGAAATCAGGATTTGTTCTATTGCTTGTTTAATAGGAAGAATAACTGTTTAACAAGAAAGACATGATAAAAAGTCTTGGGAAACAGCTTTGCAGTTCTGAGGAAGACAGAACAGAAGAGAGCTTAAGATCCCATTTTTATGCAAAACACTAAATTTGTAATTAAGTAGTAAGGGTTAGCTTTAAAACAGGAGAAAGAACAAGTTATCCTAGGCAGGATTAGATCTACAGGATTTTTTTCTTCTTAATTGGAGGGGAAAGGATCCCATCTAGTTAAAGCCATCTAGCATGCTGGTAGAGGTTTGATATTAAAACAGGCTTTTAAAAAAGGAAATAAAATCATTGAAAGTGTTATTAAACATTCTGAAAAATCCAGTTCTGTGTGAGGATAATATACTCAAGCATGTGCACATAGGCTTTTTCTGGTTAATCTGCTAGCAAAATTGTGGTAAATAGCCCCAATGTGTTAAAAACCTGTTAAAGTAGACTTACAAATATTCAAAGATATTTAGGAAAGAGTTGTACATATATGGGGCAGCTGGAGTGAGAGTGGTTGTGGCAGTTCTGCTGTGCTGTCACTGCCTGTCTCTTCAGGAAATGCATCAAAACAGTCACTAGTATCACTTTTTTTGTTGCAAGATCTGCATAATTCCAGTAGTTTACAATGTGACCAGTCTATCCAGTGTCAAAAAAAGGGCCACTTTGCTTGAGTTTCTGCTTGACTAAACTCCTCATTGTTCCCTTAAGCTTTTGTATAAGTGCTGTATTTAGGATGTTTTGCCTGCGAGTTTCTTGCATACCTCAAATCACTTTACTTTCTGGTGAGTCTGAAGACATTATCAACTAAGTTTTGTAGCATACAGATAAAGTGGGTGCTGAAAGACAGCTTGCCAGAAACCCTTCCTCTCTTCACGCTGCTGGTTTGATAAGGCAGCTGTGCATGTGTGCTGTTGACATGGAGCTTCAGCCATCCCCGGTGTCGATGTTTGCATGATTTGTTAAGAAGTTGTTATTTCTGAAGAGTAGTTACAACACTCAGTTAGTCGATGCCTTCTCATTGAAAAACGCTTACGTGTTAGATGTGGTCATTACAAATTAATGGTGGCTTTGGGGAAGTGAAGTTTCTTTACTATTTGAGGTCTTCAAATATCCCTGGGATTTAGATAGAAGGAAGTTAAATTCCAGCAAGGCTTGTACAAAGCCCAGCTGGCAAAGCAATGAGGCCACTTTCTTGTCATGGTTGAATATTCACTATCTACTCAACAATGGATATGAAGGAGCACATGACCAGGACAGCTCACAAGAATGCACAGCCCATACACCACTACAGGCTGATCAAGCCCTGAATGTTGAAATAACGAAATACTGATCCAGTGCAGAAAACTGTTGGAAAGCAGGGTGTGCAGCAGAGCATAGTGAGAGCAAATACCCGTGCGGCATTTGCTGTGGAGCTATTGAAAGGTGCAGTGTGGTGCAGAGTGCCAGAGTGCAGAGTGCAGAGCTGTTTCAGGCTGATGGTGCTCAGACTGAGTGTGGGTCAACTGCAGTACTGCTGCCTCAAGGGTTTGCTTGGCTTTTCATGCACCTTAGCTCGCTGTGCTTCCTATTCCAAGTTCTGTTTCACGTGCTGCCTTGTTCAACTTTCCTAACGTTTTGCGTCTTCTCCCTCTCCCATCTCCACAGCTGTGATTTCAATAATTGGGACTAAACACTGACCTTTTTTTCAGAGAAATACTTGTTGTATAATTATAGTTACTTTCTTTGGGGATTAAAAAAATAAAAATACAAAACCAAAAGATATGTCCACTGCACGAACATGCAGCATGTTCAGGGTTAAAGCAGACCAGGAAAAGGGGCACTTCCCTTTCTTGTCAGATTAGCTTTGGTTTCTTAGATCCATCACACTGGAATGCAGCCCTGAAACACCAGTTTTCTTGTAAGGAGGAAGTAGAGCCAATTGACTTAAACTTTTAGTTGCATCTGCTGGCAATTTCCACTAGAAGCTAATTACAGCTCATAGCTATCACCAGCAGATGACTGACTGGTTCCATCTCTCAAAGAAGAAAGTCTAAACCCACACAGAAATTTCTTTTTCCTTGAAACTGTAAGACTGGGGGTAACATTTTTCAAGCAGATATTTTACACACATAAGAAGAAATCTTAAAAAATTAGGTGAATTATTTTATCATACAAATCTATCTCTAGGTCTTTCCAAATCTGAAGGTCATTTATTGTGCTTTGCGCTGTATTCCTATGCCTATTTCAACACTACATGGTGTATGCATTTTTAAATTGTGATATGATTAACCCAGCTCACTTTCTGTGTTGTCAGTTCTATAAATTACTTCAGGATAACTAAAATGCCTCAGACCTTTTCGTTAAGTTAATGCCGCAGGTTTGAAAATGCTCATAGGTACTGAAAAATTTGCACCTCTTGATACTGTAGTTCCACTAAAACAAATTTTTCGAGAGTGAACTTTTCAAGAGTGAACCTTTTCAACAAAGAATGGAGCATGACTTCCCTCAGAGAGCATCACTAGATGGCGTTGCCTAGTAGTCTAACAGCTGAGAGTTGGTTTGAAAATAGATGAAGTTAATATAAATCTATAGAATAATTAAAAACATCATAATCTTTCAGATTGTATGTCTTAGGTATTTTTTTTCCTTTTCAATCATGCTTCTACTTCAAGACAGGATGTTGCATTTCAGTGTTACTTCTGCCTGTTGCAGCTCTTAAGCAAGTAGTCTGCTGTAGTTTCTGCTGTTGTTCTGCTCTGCCTTGAAGTCATGTGGTGAGGGACCAAGGATCAGCCAGACCTTGAGCTGCTGTTTCATGCATGGTTTTCTGTGTACACAATTAGCCTCTTTTAATGGCATGCTGGAATATTAGCAGAAGGACTGCTTGGAGGATGCCAGGGCAAGACAGACAACAAAAAACTCTGCCATTATTACTTTATAGAAAGCTCCTGGTATGGCATTTCTTTTTAAAGTATAATGTCCACTGTTATTACAGACAATGTGAAATAAAATGAAAGTATTGATGGGGGGTCTTATTCTGTTGTTTATTTTGTGGTTTAGACACCGTGCCTTTTTTATTTTCCTGGCTGGTTTCCTCTTTTTTGTCAATGGTCAGTCATGCTCTGGCTGCAGCGCTGGCATGACACCACTGTGCCTGCACGTGGGGCAGGACCATGCCTGCACACTGTTCCCAGGCAAGGCAAGAGGAAACCTGCCTCTCGTATCAGTAGTGTATTTAGCTGAAAGCACAAAGACATCGGGTAGGTGGGTTTATTCAGGGAGGATGGTGAGGAGAAATGATGAACCAAGCAGCTTTTTTTCAGTGCTTTCAGTTCAGCTCCATCATCTGCCTTGTTTAACCTGTAAGTGACAATTCAGCATAACTTACTCCTTTTTCTTAGTTCACCAGCACTTTTAATTTAAAAGATCTCCTGCTTGACATTATAGTTATTTTTAAATTCTTTTTTAACCCATTGCAGATGTATTTATCAGCCTACTAGAAATTAAAGGATTGTTGTTGGCAGGAATTGGTATAACTCTTTCATTTTGTTTCTTAGTTTAAATAATGTTTCTAATGTCAATCAGTTTGCCTGTAATTATACATTTAGATGTAGAGAGTGTGCACACCTCTAGTTGTTTTAACACTTGTATTTACAAAACAGTATTTTTAAAGATTTTATGGTAGAATCTTAGTTGTAGGATAATGCTGAGAATTTACATTAACAGTTTGGACACCTATAAAGCAGTATCACATTTCACAAAACAATGAGGAATAAAAAAGTCAAATTAAAGAAACCAGCAAACAGTAAGCATGTACCAGACTGTGTTTTGATGAAAGTTGGTCACCAAAATTTTTGTTTATTAAAGAGATTTGAAATTAGGTGCTAGACCTTATTTGAACAACTTTCTGAAAATCTCTGCTGTGTATTTTTGTCAGTTGAGGTAGTTCTTTGCAAAGCCTCACTTCAGAGAAAGGGCAAATAAGATCTGGGGAGAGAGTAAGGCTGTTTGAGAACTGCAGCATGATGCTTAACAGCTTCCTCACGTGTGCTGGGGAAGCAGTGTATGAATCCCAGGACAGGAAAACCCTTAATCTTCTTTTACATGTCCATATGTTTCAAAATCAGAATAATGTGAATAGCTATAAAGTAATCAGATCATTTATGGCCTAATTTTTCCTCACTTTATACAAGGTAATTGATAATATAGGTACAAAATTTGGTACAAAAGAGCACTGGTGTGAAAGGTGTACATTCATTTGAACACCCCAGCCAGTAAAGTACTGAAGCACGTGCTTGTCTCCCATTGAAGTCACTGGTTTTTAAGCACATGCAGGAACACCTTCCTGAGCTGGCTCCGAGGGAGGAGAGTCAGTTAAGCAGGGCCAAACACAGAAAGAAGAAGGGAAACCAGCGTGGTGACTGCAAGTGGGAAATAGATACTGTGTTCATTATTTTACAGGGAAAAGCTCTACCTGTAGCTGTGCAATGTACTGCTAATATTTGTATCAGATCTCAAAACTTCATATTCAAATATGTCTGGTCCCCCAGTGCCTCCAGACTGGGTAAAGCCGTGTGTCAGTGCATTTGGAAAGCACAGGCTTTGGTGCCTGAGCAAGGTAAGGAGAGAGAAAGCAGGGAACTGAGGCCTGCCTGCTGTCCCCTCACTTTGCCAGCTTTCTTGTAGCAGTTTTAGAAATCCACCATTCAGAGGAATTATATTTCTGTCACACCTCCACCGCAGCGTGTTATCTGCAAGCAGGGAGAAGCAGGAATATGGAGCCAGTAGTTGTGAGGAACTGCTCTGGACGTTGCTGTTAGGAAGGACTCTGTTTCATGAGCATAAAAAGTACACATTCAGTGTCAGTCTTCACCTAAATTTTACATGAGGCTGAATGCTCATTTAATCCTGTTTATCTGGGGGCATTCAGCACATAATACTAAATGTGCTTGATTTTTTTTTTATTTGCAGGTCACCTTTTAATGGAGCTGTAAAAGTAAGTGTAAACTGCACCTTCTTTTGTCATCAATAAGTGCTGAAGGGTATAATGCTCAGGGCAGGAGTATCTCTGGGCTCACATGTGGGAGAAGGATGGGCAAACCCTAGCACTACCCAGTAAGTAAGAGGGTTGAAAGGCATCACGGGCTCTTGTTCATTTGCACTGTCTGTACAGGCCTCCTCAACACTACAAATACTTCCATTTGCTTTTTTACTTGGTATGCTTCTCAGGGGCGCTGTTGCGCTAATCCTAACAAAGACATGTCCAGAAGGACAGTTTTTGCACTGAAGTGTTTATCTGCAATACCTAATGGTTCTCCCGCTTAGTTGAAAAAGAGGTCTGGATAGCTTGTCTTGATGTCCTCCAGGTCAGACACAGTTAGGAGACAGAGGTCAGGCTGCTACTTTGCATAGGGAGGTAGCACGGACCCCTTTCAGAGTGTCTTGCAGAGAAACTTTCTCCTTGGTAGAAGTCAATTAAGTACACTTTCCACATGAGGCAGACAATTCCTGTGCTCCCTTATCTACAGTGAAGAGTATGATCTGAATGCACTTCGCACACATGCCAGAAGTGCAGGTGTAGGCCAGATGAAGCAGGCATAGATCTCAAACCATCTTTTGCCCTCCCTGATTTGAGGCTGTTGAATTCACTGTGTACATAAACAGGAAACAACCCAAAAGGGGATCAAACTCATGGTACACTGTGAATGCTTTGGGCTGTTATCTGGATGGGTGGAGCAATAAAAAGTCAGATCAGGAGTCAGGGCAATATCTGCATATCTGTGGTGATGGGAAGAGATGAGCAGTAGGGTATTTCACCCCAGAAGATCATCAGTCCCTTTCAGGCACCAGGCAGGAATGGGCTGTGTGTCTGTCTGCCAGGCCTGGCTACCAAGTGCTATTCCTCTAGCAGTTGTGTGATCGCTGAAATCAGGATTAAGTTCTCATTTCTTAAAGAAACTGTGTGTGTTTATTTTAAATCACAACTTTTGGAAGAAAACCCAACTGTTTAACCATGGCATTTCCAGGAAGGTAGGAAAAATGCCAAATGGAAGCAAATGTAATTTTTACTGGTTGTGAGAAGCAGACTTGAGGATCTGTGTTACACGTGGCTGCCATCACTGCAGAAGCTGTCTTCCTCTGCACAGAGCTGAGCTTCCCAGTGAACTGTCAGCATTGCAGGAAATCATATAAAGTAGATCTGATGTCTTGCCTCAGTGCCAGACATGTGAATTTCTCTGTTTGCTTTGAATCAGTTGGAATAAGAAAAAAACACTTTGGCTTGTCCTGAGCACCTGCAACACGCTTTTGTGACTGTAGGTGATTTCATCCCACTTGTGTTTTTTCAGATCAAAGCAAAAGACTTTTGCTGGGTCTGTTCTGTGAACATGGAAGAAAGTCATATTAAGTGCTAGAAGCTGGCAGCAGAGAAGGCCTCAGCCCTTGTGTGGGCAGGGCTGTGGTGAGAGTCACTGTGGTGTCAGCAAGCTCTTACATGAAGTCAGGAAAGTCATCTGGAAAGTACAGACCAGACTTGCAGGCAGTGGGCATCTGCCAGGGGGTCTGTCTTGATTTCCTGCCTCCTCTGGGAGCTGCTGTCCATATGAACTGAGGGGTATGGCTGCCAGCATTAGGAAACACAGAGCAGGGCTGAGGTGGTGATGCAATGAGCTCCCCTTCCTGTGCTGCTGGGAGGAAGGTGAGGAGTGTGAGGCACTGGTGAGCTGCCAGGCCTGACAGGGAGTGCCAAAAGGCAGAGCTCCACAGAGGATGAATACTGTAAGGGAACACCAGCTGGCCTAACTTCATCTCAGAGGCTGCCCTTCAGTGCAGAGCTGTCACTGGATCCTGCACTTGTGTGGAGAAGACAACAGGAGCATCCCAGAGCAGAAAGACTGGCAGAGGTTTCTCGGAGGAAAGTCTTCCCTTGCCTTATATCTTCCAGTGCTCCATGAAAACATAAATACTTGGATATTTTTTTTTTTTTTTTTAATTTTAAAAAAGTGTTAGTTCAAACAGAAGGTTCAACTGGAGCTTGCCAGGAGGAAACACTTGAGTAGTGCAGGGACAGAGAGGTTGGTGCAGGATGTTTTGTGTGTAAAACAGTGTAGAGACACTTGCATGAGATGCTCTGCCTGTCTACCAGCTCGGACCCGCTATGTTGTGGCTTTATTTTTTTAAGACTCTTTGTGAATCAACTCAGGAGCAGGAGGTTGAAGCAGTAAGACAGCTGCTATCCTCTCCTTGGAAACAGGGAAGTATCAGCATGCCACCAGGCCTGCTTACATTACATGCAGAAAACATGCTCAGTTCCCTTCTTCTGTGTGTTGTTCATCTAAAGGTTAGAGTACAGGCTGAAATAAGAGGGACTTTGAAGGGCAGGACCCTCTGCCTAATTATGCATTAGGCCCCTTACAGTAAACACATGAGCTGGAGGCTGTCTCCTAAGTGGTGTAATTCTTACTGTACAAACCCACAAAGGATTAGTGGTGTTCAGTTCCTGCTTTCTCTTGATGTTCACAGGAGCTTGCTCCCAAGCACCTTCTCTCCCTGGAAGCTTGCTCTGTGGCCAGGGAGACACTCACCCTGTTAGATGTGAGACAGAGAGGGGGAGGATCGTTGTTTCCAGGGAAAGTGCTTTTGGCAGAGGGTGTTTACCTGTGAGAGCTAGGAACAAGCTTGGGTGCCTGCCAGTCCATTCTGAACCTGTGATTTGGCAAACGTGAGGCAGTAGGAGGGAGAGCACCCAACAAGAGTGTGGAGAACACCTAAAAGAACACTTTGTCCAGCTGTGTCCTCTGGGAGCACTGTGGGTAGCTGGGGCCCAAGCACTTCTTTTCACCTCCTGCTCATGCTGCAGGAGCAGCAGTTGACTGCAGAAGGGAAGAGCAGATTTGCAGCCTTCTCCCTGTTTGGCCCTTGGCAAGATGTGTGCTTTCAGGAGTGAGCTTGCAGAAATGCTTCTGTATCAGAAGGCTTGACAGCTATTTAAATGGTTGATCAGGACCAAATGAACCTGCTTTTGCTTCCAGTACTGTGTGGTGAAAGGCAGCCCACCTCTCCAACAGTCTCATCTTCTTCATGCTCTGTCTGATCCTGCTTTTGACCAGAGGGTGGTAAAAGCAGGTGTGTAAGGGTGGCATGGCTCTGCTGGGCAGTTAGCTGCAGTTACTGACCACGTCTGACAATAGCCTGTGTTTCAGCTCTTTCCTGACCCATTCTGCAGACAACTTTTCTGCATCATCCCAGGATTTCTGGAATCTCTCTTAAAACCCCTGGTTTTTAGTTGGAGGCTTCAGGATTATTTTTTCTTTTACAGCTTTTCAAGTTGTCCAGAGGTCCTGCTGGAATTCTTGGTTGGTTTCCAGGTCTGGCATAAACAAGCTGAAATATCCATATTTTCCATTCTCTTCTTTTTGTTGCTGGACAGGCAGATTGTTGCCTGCCTGAGCTTTTACCTCCCTGCAGAGACCCTGGAGATGCAGGAAAAGGGCTGAGCAAGGGCCTCTGTGTAGGTAGAACAGGGGACACAAGTGTCCACCCAGCTGCTAACAATGGCAAATGTTGCGGGGAGAAGCACTGTCTGTATTTGTTTGAGCTGGGAGGACAAGGAGACATTTACAGGGAGAGGAAGGAAAGCACAGTTTAAGTATATTTAATATTCATTTGAACTTAAAAGCCCATAAATGTTTATAATCAAATAGATAATTCAAGTTTACCGAAGTATACCCTCAGCAAGGACATATTGCAAGCTAAGGGCTTTGTGATTGCTTTGTTGCTGGAGGATGGACTTTGGTGAAGTTATTACAGTATCGACTTGAAGAGGATGGATTTGCTAACAGGGCGGGTGATCTTGTCTGGCTTCAGCCAAGGGAAAATAAAATGAGGGAAGTTAAGGAACTAGTGCCAGCTTGTGGCATTGGCTGAGTAATCTCAAACAGCCATAAATATATTGTAGCTTTAAAGTTAGAGAAATATATGATAAGGAAAAGGAAGATTTCATTCAGTAGACAGGATAGTGGCAGTCAAGAGAATTAGTTTACATTTTTATTAGGCATTCTCATTAAGGGAATGGGAGAGCAGGATTTATTCGCTTCCAGTCTCATAAGGCTTATAAGGGATGTTTCAGTACTGAGATGCTTAAGCATCTCAAACTAATGAAAAGATCATTTCAGGGCTCTTGAACTGCTTTATAGCTTGTGATAACAGAAAAGATGTGTTTATTTTGGGAAAGATTGTTTAACTGATAGAGAAATGTTCTAGAGCACTGGCAGAGCAAAATGCCAGCGGTTGTCACATGCATATGTAACACCAGAGCTGAATATGGATCTAATCTGTTTACCAAGAAAGCAAATAATAAGATTGTGGGGTTTGCCCTTGCTGCGAACAACAGTGAATTAACCTGAAGAGATTTTGTTTCTTATGCCAAGAGATTGTATCTTACATTAAGAGACTTTGTATCTTATTTGGAGAGATTGTAGAGGTTCTGACAGATTTTTCTGTAAAACAAATATTAAATCTGAAGAAATTATAAATAGATTTTTATCTAAAGCACTGGAGGTCTGTTTCATTTTCAGTTTTATTACCTCTTTTTATATTGTTTATTAATTCATTGACTACAGTAATTCATTAGTTACACATTATTAGTGTTAATAATTGTTAGTTGTTAATTTTTAAATATTAATTCATGTTAATTCATTAGCTATACATTAAACTGTACTTTATACTTTAGATAAAAGCAAAAATTGCCATTTTTATGAATTTTAAATTAAGTAAATTAATTCTTACTAGCATTTTTCTAGTATCTAAAGTGTAATAGAGTGTATTGTTTAAAGCAACTTCACTGACTTCAGTGACATTAGTCAAGCCTCAGACAAGACTGGGAACAGAATTTGGTCAAAGGGACTGAATACACTTGTTCATTTTAATTATGCTCTGCATAACCAATGCCAGCAAAATATTTCCATACCAACTAAATATACCAACCATTATATACCCTGCATGTGTCCTGTGAAAAGCTACAGATTAATATAGCTCTGCTGAAATCTTTTCAACCTCCTCCATTAAATTTGGGGGGAGCATCTACCCAGAAAGCCTTTAAATAGAAAAATGTCACCAGTTTTGGATGTTCATTAGCCTTTATTGCCTCCCTCTCTCCTGCCCTGTTGCATGTTTCTTGGATTTGCAACTAAAAGCCATTAACAGCTCAAGAGCTAAACCTGCTCATCACACTGACACAGGCAGTGACTAGTCCAGTTTCAAGCTGAGAAATCAGCCCTTCTAACTAGATCCCCCCAGTTCCCTGAGGCTAGTCAAGGTCTCTGGTAAATCTTCAGTAATGGGGAGAGTAGGATATTCCCTCTAGTGTGTTCTGCATGGAATGTTTCTAATATTTTTCTAGCAAACATAAACTCTTACCTCTTTAGGAAGAGAAGGTAATAGTGTGTATTTTGCTGACCTCATTTATCATTTTAGGGCTCTATTTAGTTGATCTCTTGCTGCTGGCATTTGTAACATTTCCCAGATACTCAAACTGAGCCTGTCTGACTTTCCCTAACCACTGGGAAAATGCTCCTCTCCACTCCAGTCCTCCGCCAGTTCCTATGGACCCACTGCTGACTGCTCCTCAGCACTCATGTGAATTCTCCCTCTAAGTCTGGACCTGACCACACAGCTTTTGTTTCATTTTTGGACACGCCTTTGTATGCTGCTCTTCTAAGTAAGAATCAAGATTGCATCCAGCTGCTCCAGACTATTTAAATTTTTCTGAAAGCATGTTTGTCCTGGAACAGCCCCGCTGAAAGGAACAGAGGAGTGGGACATGCCAAGTGTCTCCTTGGCAGCTCTGAACAAATCCTGCCTGATAACATGTTTCTGTTTGTTGTTCAACAGTGGAGTAAGTTTATTGAAATCTCAATGATCATAATTAGGCTTCAAAAGTTAATGTTGTGTCAGCATACAGAAAAGTTGAATGTTGCCTCAGAGTCAAATTTCAGACTTGGTTTACTTGTTCCTGTGTGCATGGTACATCTGGCAGCACAAGGACATCTGTAACCTCTTTTTCAGCAGGTATTCCTGTATAAGACCAGTAACAGGTCTAGTATAGGGCATCTTGTCCATCCTTTTGGTGCAGGACATACAGGGGTGAGCCCTCAAGTGCTGAGGGAACAATACTGACCCCTTTCCAGCCAGACTTTTTTTTCTTTAACGTCTTGTGTGAGTACCTTCATTTGATGGCGGTTCCTTGGTATGCAGTGAGTCAGCTGATAGAGTCCAGTCATCTTCAAATAACCAAATTAGTCTCTGCCTCAGTAGAGTTTATTTTTGGTGTTTCTGTGATTAAAAAAACCAACCACATAGAATTTGAAGGTTTAGTTTTTGGGCATTGGGTCTTTCTGGATTTTTGTTGTTACAACACCCGTGAGATTGATGAAGTCCGGAGGTGGCATTTTACCTGGAAAACACCTCTCAGTTACAGACTAGGGCACAGGCCAGAGGCCAATAAATATCATGTAGATAGCTTTAACTTCTCAGCATTATCTGTCTTACGCCAGGCAGGGAAATGGATTGATGCTGCACTCAGCTGCCTTGTTTCCAGACTTCATTCATGGAGTCACCACGAATAAGGCCTGCTGTTGCCTCCCTCAGCACTGGTGTGTCATATATTCCCAGTGCAGAGTGTGGCACTGAGGTGAGTTTTGGGAAAACCAACTTTACTATTTTTCCATATTATCTGTGTGCACCACACGCTGATGGAGTTTTCCTGCTGCTCTTTCTTTCTTACTCTGCTTGCTTGTTTCTGCTGCTGAAGCCTGATCATTCTTGAAGGATCCTGTCATGATTCAGTAGCTGTGCAGAAGCCCCTGAGAATGTTTCTGTAGGTTGTAACTGTGTTGTGTGTGCTTTTGCCCATGTGTCTTCTGTGGGTGTGACAGGGATATCCAGCCTCAAGTTGGTGAAGAGCTTTCTTTGTCCTTCAGGGAGAGCTGGTTTAGTTCAGATGTTCTGCTGCTCAGATAAGTTTTTGTCTTCTTCAGTAATGCAGCTATATTTTGAATCTAAGTCCTCAGCTAAAGTAGAGTATTTGAGAAAATTAAATCAAAAGAAATCAAATGTTTCAGTTGTTGATGTGTTTAAAAAAGAGGACTGTTTAGAGTTTTATTTATTGAGATAGAGGGTAGATGAGATAATATCTTTACAGATGAAAGCCATTCGCACACATGGGGGTCTGCAGAATAAATTGATTGAAAGGATTGAATAATCCTTAGTCTTTTTTTGTGAATATTTGAGTATTAACATGTATCATCTCAAGCTGAATTAGGTACAAGTTGCAGAAAAGTAACATCAGTGTCATGTAGCCGAAGGAAAGCAGGAGGCAGGGAAACAGCCTTGTGCACAGCAAGTATACAAAATGTGGTGGTCAGGGGACTGAGAGCAAGAAGGGAATCTCTCGGCACATTTGGCTGAGAACTGACTGTGAAGAAATCAGAGGATTTTTTATGCCTTACCATTTTTAGGCTTTCTTACAAAAAGTGAGGATTTGGAGTACTAAGGAATGCAGCTGCTGCTGATGCTGCTTGGATAACTTTACAAATACCCAAGTGTAAAACATTTGCAAATCTGAATATGCATATATATCTTCATGGTAAACAGACTAATTGCAGTATCTCTAAAATTGTATGTACAACTGTCCTGTACTGTACAATTGCCTTAAATTTCTGTTTGTTTCTTAAATTGAGGATGCTGGGTTTGCCTGTTTTCGTGTGCACTTAATACACCCTGTAATATTTTATTTCTTGTATATTTGCCTCATTCTTCTGTTATGACACTGGCATTGGTTTGATGTCTTTCCTACAAAAAAAAAGCCTCACTATTCTCCAAGACATTTTCTTTCTTATCAAGGTTAATGGTTGTATAACATATAATTCCTTTTTTAGCAGTGGAACTGGCATCCTTGTAATTCTTTCAAAGGAGGTTAGTGGTGAACTCAGCTTGGCATGTGAGCCATAGATGTTCTCTGGTATTTTGGTATTTTGACTGGCAGGAAGCTGGGTATAGACAGTTTGCTGTATAGGTTGTAGATACAAAATATTTGTCTTACTAAAAGGTGGTGTCTCTGAAGTTGTGAAAAATTATTTAAGATGGAGTTTATAGTAAGGTAGTTAAAGGGAATGTCAGGAACTTATAGGAGAGTTTGAAGCTGTCATGTGTAACTTTGAATTTAGCATTAGCTAGTTTATGAATATTTAATCATCTTCTCTAATATTTCCATGTCATTTTCCTTTTCCTTTTCTATTCCTTACTATTGAGATATTTCTAGATTAAAAAGAAAGATTTTTAAGATAGGTAAATGTTGACAGGAGGGATATAAGCATTGTTAACAGATCAAAGTATTTCACGTAACTACAGCAGATTTGCATTGATACAGTTTTGAGATTAAGATGCAAACAGCTGGAGGCAGTGTATCATCATCTTTAAACTTAATTTATAGTAAAAACATGGTAATTTTCATATCATAATGCAACAGACATAAACCAACTAAGAAGTATTTTTCCAGTGTGGGGAGGGAGCTGTTGAAAGCGAAAGAATGGCAAGGAGGTTTCAATCCACTGACCTTGCAGCTGGGAATGCCAAGGTCTGGAGAACAACCGTGTGGGAAACCATATGTTATACCCATTGCTGTTTATCCTTTGTCTGTTTGGGAAGTAGAATTTAGTGTAGAGATAACATAGGTGTTTACAGAGACTTGGAAGCCCTCTCCCAGACATGCTTGAACTCCCTGTCTTGGGAGAGAGATCAAAACACAGGGAAAAATAACAGCATGGGGTTAAACCACTCGTGCATGGCTCTTTGATAAATGGGTGCAAACAGCAGCCCCAATGCCCTGCCTGGCACTGGACTGAGCCTGATGGTGCCTGTGCCCTCATGGTGGGTTTTTGCAGCCCCATGTGGTTTTGGGATCCTCTAGCCAGCAAGGTAACAAAATAAATTTACTCTTTGCATTTCAACTGTGGTTTTTTTGGTTGTCCTCAATCAGCTGTGTGTGTTGATTCACAGAACCGCGTAAAAAGAGGGTCATTTGACTAGAAATTCAGGAAGAAAAAACCTCTAGTTTTCAGTTGCTCTTAGTTATATGCCATGCTCAGAAGTAAAGTTTTGTAAACAAAACTCCTCCAGCTTGAATATGAGTCAAAGGTGAATAATTCAAGTGAGTTGGAATCAGTGATGGTGAATGACACTTCAGTATTTGCTGTGTGTCTCATACGTATTTTCAACAGATAGGAAGCATGTAACTATGTAATTTATAATAAATATTTCTTCCTTGAATCTGAGGGTTTGTCCAGGAAAAGGAATTTTGTCTTCATGGGATGAGGATTGCCTTCATTTTAAGAAGAGGAAGAGTTAGAAGAAATACTAGGGGCATATTTAAGGAAGGGGAAGATGATCTCTTTGAGATGAGATGGGAGGCGTTCAGCTGAGCCAGAGGAGGAAGAGAGGCAGAGTGTATACACATTCTGGGAGAACTGCAGTCGGTCTCTGCTGGCTGAGTTTTTAGTGAAGAAGTACTTTTCTTGCATTTCGGAAGAGAGGTTGAAAAGGCTGTGAATGGAGTGGGAAGGTGTAAGGAGCTTGAAAATTTGAACTATAAGGAGGCTGGAAACATACAGTCTGTAGAAGCAGTACATTAGTTTTGTGGACCAAACTTGTCAAAGTTAATCAAGCAACAAGTAGATAAAGCTGGAGGGAAGTCAGTGTTTGAAAGTTGGGATTTATTTTTCTGTTGGCTGCTTTCTGATGCCAAATAGACAGCTATGTTTAGTTTATTTGTGCTTGGCATATCAAATGTACCATGTTGTCTGGCTACAACCCTTGGCTATTCCTGCTTCACCTTGTTCCTTGACTCTACGATCTGCTGCTTGGAGCTGTGCCCACAGACCATTCAGAAGCTAAAATCCAGTCTGTGCCTGTTTGTTAGGCAGCAATTTATTGGAAGTGCCAGCAAAATTGCCTCCTGGCTTTTATATTGGTTTGAGGGTGGAGCTTGACCTTCAGAGCATTAGAGATTTTCAAGGCTGGGGTATTTACAAGGTGGCTCCTTGCTGCTCCATACCTGCTGCCTGGGGAGAGTTTCCAAGGGGCATCCCAATGGCACTCTCTCTCCAGAGCCTGGCATGTTCACCCTTTTCAGTGCTCCACAAAGTTCTCCCCCTATGACGCTGCAGGTCTGGTCAGGATTTGTAGCTCCACTATAATTAAGCCAAGTGAATTAGTTTATGACTGTGTAGGCAGTTGATTTTTAAGTGACTAATGTAATTCTTGTTCGTAGGAAGGCTTGCCATAACCACTTGGTTGATCCAAGATGCACAGAAATGCCAATCTGCAGAGTATATATAAAGCTTTCAAAACAGAAAGAAGAAAGCAAAGAAGCATCATCAAAAATTTATCATCATTATATGTTCCACTTCATGTTGCTAATCACTGTCTTTATACCTTGAATGGTTTAGTGCCTTGTATAAAGCATGGATTGCTGCATCTTGCATGGCTCAGACGAGTCAGGGGTTAACGAGGTCATGCCAGGTGCTGGAGGTCTCTCCAGAGCAGATCTTTAAAGGGAGGCACCAGCTCTGAAATGTTTGAGAGACATGTTGAAAGTGCTATAGATATAGAATGTGTTAGGTGATCCATCTTTTCAAAAAGCCACATTCGTAAAATTGCTGTTATAATGACTGAAATTTGTTAACATTTAAAGAAAAGAAGACATATAAGTGTTTAAGGCATTCAGGACAGCATGGGGAGCTAAGTGCTCTGGAGCAAAACAGTGTAAATCTTTTCTTTAATACACAAAAACTTAAGGTGGGCTCCTTAGAGCCACCAAAAGTTACAAGGAAAGCTTATGGAAAAAGTCTGAAATTACTGACGGATCAGTTCAGCAGTGACTGTCAGCAGGATAATAGTACTGCATTTGCAGTATATCACCCATTCCTCTTGGCCCTGGGCACAGGATACATTTCCTAGGGAGTTCAGGGTCATCTTGCCTTCTCCCAGACAGTCAGAGCACGGTCAGACATTTGCTTTGCAATCAGCTGCACCTCTGGAGATGTTACCAGCTGCCTTCTGTGGTGGTTCAAACCCCTCTCAACTCTGCCAGCTGGAGGATTCACATGAATGGGTTCTATATTGGGGTCTATATTCCCACTTCATACTAAATCCATACACTTACTTGGTAGGTATCCCACTGAAATAGGTTGTATCAAACTGACATTCTCCTGTGTCAGCTGTACTGCGGGAGCAGAAATAACCAACTCTTCATCTTTTTCACTATATCCCCCAAGAGGAGACATTTGAAAGTCATTTCCATCCTAGTAAATTGTAGACTTGAACACTCAATATTCTGAAGAGTATCTCTGCATTGCCACTTGCATTTATTTGGAGTGAAATGTTGTGGATAAAGCTGTTGCATCTAAGTAAATGTCTCATTTGGTCCACTTCTCTTTTCACCCGCCTATAATATTTTATTTTAGATTATCCTCAATAAGTGCAGCCTGTGAGTGGCCATATGCTTGGCAAAATACATAGATAATTTACAACTGTTGTTTGTATTAATTTTTGTAGTTCTGAAGTTATTTTAAAAACACAGCCTAAAAGACTTCTTCCAGAATTAATGTTTTCACATAAATCTGGAAATGCCCGTATGTCTGCTCAGATCTCCACAAAAGTGCATTTAGTTCATTAGTTTCACGCTGAAGCGTTAACATTTTAGGTTGTTTTATTAGGAGAGAACAAAGAACTCCTGCCTTGTTGAAAATTTGTTACACAAAAATAAGGATGAAGAGGTTCCAAAAGAGCTAATGCTAAGCATTGGAAACTGGATGAAGTTGTGCAGATTGGAAAGATTTCCAAGACATCTGGTAATTAGCTTCCAGTTCTTACAGAGTCCTGCCCTGTGAAAGATGCTGCTGCTTGTGGTGAAGGGGGAACAGGAGTGAGATGAAGCATAACCCAAAAAGCTGGATCTTAGTGTTCACAAATTGTCAGTGGACTATGAAAGAGTCTCTAAGTACCCCTCTGGAAAACCAACTCCTACCAAAAAACATGTCCAGCATTTCTCCCTGTGCAGAATTGTCTTCTGTGATGACATTTGCTTGGTGCAATGGGCAGAGGGAACAATCAAAGAGCTCTTTATGGCTTTCCCAGTCTGCCCCACACCAGGTTGCTGTGCTCCCCAGGGACTGCACCACAGCTGGGAGTTGCTGGAGTATGACTGGCTGGTTACTCCTGCTGGCCACCCCAAAATGCCTGAGAGGCTTGGGACTGCTGTCAGAGCTGCACACCTGGCAACCTTCTCCAGGGAAGGTAGCATGCTTGGGTGCAAGGGACCCAGAGCCAAGCCAGAGCTTGATCTTTTTGTTATTATAATCATTATTGTTGTTATTACTGTTGCTACTACTATTGTTATTTTCCAACACTATTTTTTAAGTTTTATTAAGGAAGACTTAAGCAAGAAAGAAAACTTGCCATTTGAGTTAGTTTTGTAAGTTGCCTCTTGGGAGCACCTATCTACACCCTGGTTATAGGATAAAGTGTGTTTGAGGGGTTTCTGAAGTTCAGGTCTATAAACCAAGCATTGAATGGGAATTGCTGAGACCTCATGCTTTGGTTACTGACAGAGATCTGAGAGTCTACTTCTGTACCCTGTTCTGCCCCTTACCCATGCAGTCACTTTTATCAAGTCATTGCCCTGTCATGTTTATTGTTTTGTGTGTAAAACAGAATATTGGTCATGTCTTAGACACCTACAGCAAAAATGGTTAAGATCAAAATGATATATTTACTACTGCTTTTTTTTTCTTTTTTGTTACAAATATTTAACCATCTAAACATCAGTAATCAGTCCCACCACACTCACTACTAGTAAAAATGTTTATCCTTTCAGCTCTATTGAGTCTATTAAGTGCAATGAGCAGAGAGCCTGTCTTAAGTTAATTTTTATAGCAGTGCAGTACTTTAAATTCAGGCCTTTGCAGCAAAGAAAAAGCTTTATTGAGATTTGTTATAAGAAAGAATATTATTTTTCCTAGATTGCAAATATAAGCCAATGTGTGGTTAATGGTGTTCACTAAATTAAACTGACTGAGAATAGGAAGGAAGTAGAGTTATGTATGAATATATAATATTAGGACATGTTGGAAGAGATTATACTTAATTTGTATATAACCTGATGAATTTTGCAGCAGTAGACATTAAGCTTATTCTTTCCACTGATAAATCATTCTTATAGCCTCAAATAAAAACCATACACAGTCTGAGCTTTTTCTTCTTAAGGTCACAGCCATTCTGTGTGTGTGTTGTAGCAGTGTCTAATTCCTGAATGTGGTGCAACTGGTGCAGTTACCTGAGCTATTGGAAAGAAGGATTTAGCACCCAGTGTCAGTGCTGTCCCTGTGCTTTTGATTTGCCCAAGGTCTGAGCTGCTGTATCCTACTGTAGGCAGAGAACTGACACTTTCCAGCAGCTGCCTCACATCTGGGCTGTGGGAGAAAATGACTTTTCTTACAATGAAGTTGCAGCATTTCTTAGTCTAGTGGTACCAGTGGTCCAAGTTCAACAGCAGAATTCTGTGTGGGTCACAAATCCATTAGCTTGCCTTGAGTAGTGGCAGCTCCATTAGAGATGGGGTACAAAGCCCTACTCCCAAGGCTAACCCAGTCTCTGCTCCTTACACTACAACTACCTCCACAGAGACCGTTTGCTTTGAATATTAAATTATTGTTGGTAGAGGAAGCAGTAGTTGGGCTGGATCTGGATTTTCAATAACCAGATTTTACTGGGTGAGACTTGTTTCATTTAGATGTTTATTGACCTTTCTTTACCCTGAAATGATTATTATTTTCACATTGTTCTCTAGTGTAGTACACCTTTGTGGATTAAAGTGAACTCATATCAGACATTGATTTCTGTGTATTTGTATGCATGGTGCTTTCTCTATTCCTTTGAATTGCTGTGTTTTTGGAACTAAAGTTGGTATTCCCAGGGTGTTTTAATGCCTTTTATCCAGAAATTACATTTACGTATTGTGTGTTCCAACTGTTGCTTCAGCCATCTCCAGTTCTGCATTACACAAAGCAGATTGCTACCCTCAAATGCTTTTGTTTTGAAACTCCAAACACTCATATTTAACTAGTGAAGTGGACATTGTTGATCTAATGTTTTAGAACCCAAATCAAGCCTGCCCTGTGCTTGCTACATGATGGTTAATGCTTATAATGTTGGGTCACTCAACAACTTACATACTAAATGAACAAAGAGAGGACTCTGAGCCCCAATTTCATCCCTACTGGAGTTCCAGAATTGCCCTTGCAGAATATAATTCCAGCATGTTTTCAGCTAATTCAGGTTGAACTGCTGCAGCCCTCACTTTTGTTCTCCTCCCCTCTGCAGCAGTTCTTAGGCTGGTGCTGGCATCCAGGCCAGTCTGCAGCCAGCTGATGCTTCCAGGAGTCCTGGCAGCAATCACTGGTTACTTCCCAACCTGCTCAGCACCTCAGAGCAATTTGCAGTGGGGTTTCACAAGCACCACTACAGGTGTCAAGGGAGGGAAAGGCGTAAGAGGAGGCATGGGGCTGGTTTTGCTGGGGTTATTTGGTTGTGGGACAGCCCCAGCCACCTTGCACTCAAGTCTATTGGAATGTGTTATATACCCCAGACATTTGCTTTATATATTCAGATGGGCAAAATTTGCAGAATTGTTTTGTTGAAAGTACAAAGGTTAAAAAAAATTCAATATCAAATAATAGATTAGATATATAAAAACTTGTCAGCAAAGATAAATTTGTCCCCTGCACCGAATGTGAAGCTTGTAATCATTTGCTCTAAGCAGAGTTTTAAAGCTCATAGCCAGAGTTCTAGTGTTCAGACCATGAGTCTTGTGGAAAAAGACAAAAAAGTGAGAAGCTCATTTAATCAACCCTCAATGTAGGAACTTTTGTTAGCCAGTGTGGAGACAGGACTAAAGACAAACCTTCTGAACACTGAACTGTCATGTTGAACAAGGTTCTTGAGTTTTGGCTAATCAGATTGACACCCCTTCAAAGCAGGTAACTACTTTCAATTCTGATTCTCCACATGGTGACCCTAAGAATGTTTGGAAAGGAGCTGGACTTGAGAAGGTGTCCATATTGCATGCAAGGTGGGGAACGTCTTGTTGTATGAACTGGGAAATGACTTTTTTTTGTGAAATACAGTCTTTTACTAGTTACAGAGATTTCCGTCAGACTTTTATAGCTTCAAGTTAGGCATCTGACACAGGGAGCTATAGCATAGAATTTTCTGGTTTGTTAGGCTGTACAGTTTGATGTGGAAATAGATAGAGGCAGGAGGAAGAAAGTATTTAGAAGTAATAATAGAATTACATTTGAGAGAAAGCCTGTGCCAGGTTAGGAAGACTGGACCAAGGACTGACTTAGATGATGAAAATAGAGGCTTCTTTTGAACAACATTATTCAGTGCTTGCTACAGGTTGACATTCAGGAAGTTAGTATGAAATAACTCTTAGTACAGAACTGATATGGATGTCTTAAAGGTCGTTAAATACATGAAGTAGGTGCTTTTACTCACAGTGTTAATGGGTGGAAATGGAGGCAGGGTTATCTGACTGAACGGTTTTGTGTTTTTACTACTTCTGTGTGGGCAAGCTGGAACTTTTTTGCTGAAGTTGAAAGCTAATTTTTTAGAGGAGGTGGGGGGAAGGCAACTTCTAGCTATATGGCTGTGAAGTGATGCAGAAGCCCAGTCCTGGACATCCTGGAGGCAGAGGAGGAGGTTCCACTGTAGGAGCACCAGGCACACTGGGTGTTCATCTTCCTGACAGGTGGATACACACACATTTCAGTGAAGGTGACTTCTCAGCAATTCTGTCTTTCCTAGTTCTTCATGAAGTACCTGAATAAATTGTGTTCTATAAATTGTACTTTATCCTTTTATGATATTAGAATAAAATTTTTCCGTAACATTAATGTCGTTCACAAGTTTAATCACAGAATCTGCCTTTAGGCTTCAATTATCAGATGGTGGTGACTTTCTAATTCACCAGTGTGCTTTCTGTCTTGAAAAATACTGTTCAGAGGCGTTCCTTTCAATTTTTGGGTGAAGGTACGTTCCTTAGAAAACAAAACATAATCTGCAGAGTAGCAGAAGATTTTTTTTAATACACTGATCACATTTTTAATACATTTGGAATTGCCTAGTTTAGGTATTTGGTGTAGGTTGATAGCTGGGAATTTCACTTGAACATCTTAGTTAACTTGCAGGCTTAGTCTGTTGAAAATTGCCCACTTATTGTTCTTAGTCATGAGTATTTATAAGTTTACTACATTTTTAATGTCAGCTGTATTTTTAGTTTAATTAGGTCCTTTAGTAAAATTGTTTTAACTGTTCTTTTTTCCTCCATCTGAAGTGTGTGCATAAGGGATGTTGACAGTAATAGCTTTTTCTCTTTGTTGGCATTAAAAGTGTCATTGAAAATATTGGCAGGAAATCCTGAACTGGATTTGTCAGTGTCACTTAGCTTTTTGATGAGAAGATTTTGCAGCGAAGGGTGGAGGTCACTGATGTCTGAAACATGTGGATGCCACAGAACAACTGAATGGTTTACTAATAATGTCATCTCAGCCCAGTGGGTAAGGTGATGGTCTGGGATTTGGGAGATTTACGTTGCAGTCATACTCCACAGCACACATTTTCTGGATGTATTTGTGGGCAGACACCTTAAACTGAGGCTGCACAATTTCTCAGGTACCATGTGATTCTTTCAGTGTGAATTGCTAGAGTCAGTATGGAGGCTAAAAATATTGAAGAATAAAATATGCATGTATCCCAAATGAGTTTTATTTGTGTTAGGGAGTTGCGAAGGATCCTCTCTCATGGATGAAAAGCAAATTTTTCCATGTTTGCTAAATCCAGGTTCTTCAGTAATTTTGATTGGAAGGAAAATGGAAACTATGTACCTACTAGGCAAATTTCTTCAACAAAGTGATTTGGCCCTAGTACAAATTGAGCTTTATATCAACAGCAAGAAAACAGTATTTTGACACTAGTACTACTGGTCTTCTAACACTGATGAAAGGGAGCTGATCTTTTATTTTATGCTAAATTAAAGCTCTGTTATTATGAACACATGGCGGAGTAGCAGGACATGTTTCCCTTTACTGACTGTCCTGCTCTGTGTTTTATTAGGTAGTATGGATAATTTCACCAGCATAGGCATATGAGAGGCAGTTCTGTGTATATTTCAAGTTAGTTCCTGCTGAACATTTTATTTATTTTAAATTTCTTCATGCCTGTGAGTCCTGAGATTTCTGTTTTCAGAAACAACTCAGGTTTGGTAAATTTTTCTGTGTGTTGCCTGGGTACAACTCCTCTGTCAAGAGCATAGACATAGGCAATCTGATATATTTTGTTACATGGTTTAAATTAAGCATTTCTGTTGAAATTTAGCAAACTGTGTTCTGGCATTTAGTTATATTTTCAAAAGAAAAATTACAGGAATTCTGCCTCCATAATTGACTAGGGCTGCCCTGGAAGATGGAAAGGACCTGTGCAGACTTCTAACAGCAGCAAGAAATGTCCTAGGAGCTAGCCGGAATACAAGGAGGAAAGTGATCTGGAGTTATTGTAGCAATGAACCAATTTAATGGGGCTTGAGGCAGTGGAAAAACTGTCAGCTTTCTGAAATACATTGCTTGGGTTTTCTACATATTACAGCTTTGATAGAATTAGCAAATGATTTGTCAGTCAGCTTCCTTTGGTAAGACCAGTGTATATTCTACTAATGGCAAGTTTAGCACTGGAGGTTCTACCAATCTGAATCGCATCTTTCCCTTTAGGGTGATTAATAGCAGATCTGCACTGGCTTAGATCCCCTGATGGTACTATGTGATGTGAACCAAACACATGGTTATATTTCTAACCCAGAGCAAGCAAACTAAAGTGTAAGCCCTACTCTGGCTGCAGGAGGGCAAATGACACCTGATTAAGCACAAAGCTAATCTACTGATGGTTTTTTAATGTGTATGGTTTGGCCAAGGTAGTTTAGTTTGGATTAGCACTTTGCTTTGAGTAGCCACGCTGCTTTTGAGGAGCTCTCAAGTTGCATTTGCTTTGCATTGAACCATGTCCTTGGGCACAAGTCCTGCACTGCTTTACAACCAGCTTGAGTTATCAAGGGATCCATGAGTTAAAAATAGATTGGGTTTTTGGTTTTTTTTTTTAAACGGTACTTTCTAGATTTCAGTCTTAAGGGCATGATAGACTTTAGGGAAGTGAGAGAAGAAAAGATTTGTACACTGAATGAGATCCTTGTATTCTCATTCCCACAGAGCCTCTGTGGATCTGCTAGAAGCAGTAAATAACCTTTCTCAGCAAACATATGTAGCAGGTAATCCAGTGGCAGGTAAAATAGGGACAGTTGTAGCTATATAAAGAACACAACAGACTGAAATTTTTTCTTTGTGAAAAATTGCACATAACATGTTAACCTTAATAATAGTGAGCACCTTATCAAAAAGTGTTTTCTGCACATTGCAGGTTTTGATACATTGCTACAGACAGCCCTCATGTGCCCAACCTCAGAAAAATGCTGTAATCCTACAATTAGGGCTATACTTGTAGCTCTTGCTAGTGAAACCAGTTTTCTTTCTGTTTCTAGAGGATGTACTATCCAGATTCTATAAGCAGAGGTGCTTAGGCACTGGTACTGATAATTGAATGCTGAGAATAAGCACTCCAGAGAGCCTTGTAAACAAGGCATTGAAAAATAAAGAAAATGGAAATTGCTATCCATGCTTGTCACAGGTCACAGAACTGAAAGCCACCCACAAACATACGCCTTCTAATTAATATTCATTTCCTTTCTGGCACTCTCTAACCAAAACCACAAGAGTGCCTCCACACTTGAAAAAGAAAATTAAGAAAAAAAAAAGGTTAATGGACAAATTTTCTTTAAAACATTGAAAATATCAAAGCAAGAAAATAATTTGAACATCTTTCTATGCCCGTGCTTGACATTAAACATAACTACTGGTAAGTGATTTGTACTCTCTCCAGGCTTCACTGAGCAACTCTCAGACAGCTTGCACCACACAGAAATGCTTTGGTTGCTTGTGATATTATTTTTTGTTCTTTAATTACCAGCAGCATGACAGTGTGTATCTGTAGCTAGATAAAAAGGTAGTGTGCTACAAGATGTGGTTGTCTAGCTTTGTTTTCACACACTTTCTCACTGCATGGGGCGGTGAGGAGGATTTTCCCAAGTGCTGAGCTTAGTGGCTTGAGTTAGGAGCCAGGCTCCCATGCAGTTGGTGAAAAGCAGGTGTCACCAGAGAGAGATGGAAAACATTGGTGTTGGGGAGTATTTAGGTGTTCCTTGTGCTGCAGTCACTCATCTCTCTACCCTGATTGTCTGCATAGTCTGAGGGGCAAACATCAGCATCCACACTAGATATCCTGCATGGTAGGTATGAATCTCCAACTCTGTGATAGGTTGAAGTTACCTGAGCCTGGGGCGTTCTCCTTCCAATGCAGATGACTTCATCAAGCTCCAAAGCTGAGATGGTGAGGCAGGCAGACTCCCTACAGATGGGATCTGTGGTTTTGCCTAAATTGTATATGCTGATGGAATCTGTTATAGCCCCATTACCATCTAGTGGCTGGTACTGAGCTAGATCATCCAACAGCTTTAGCTGAGATGTTCATGTCCAAAACACAACTTTTGTGCTGGTAACATGCTGAGTGCATTTGTTCCAGCAGCATTTTGTAAAAGTCAGTTTCCAAGGTGGTGGTGTAGATTTTGCAGAACTTCACTATACTGGAGCATTATAAAGTGGATTTTTCAAGCACAAGGTTGTGGAACATACTTGAGGGCATTTGTTCTTTCTTTCCTTAATATCTTCTGTTGAAATAAGAAAAATCAAAAAAGTTATCTTATTCCTCTCTTAAAGCACTGTCTTCACTTACATTGATGTAAAAATTACATAGTGACAGAGTTGTTGTGGTTGACCGGTCTGTGAAGAACTTCAAGAGTTTTGCTGAATCTCATTTTGAAATAAACATTTGGGAAGGATGGAGGGAGATCTTTCCTTACCTAATTTTCATTCTAGATACCCCATTTGGTTTGTTAGCTGCTGCCTTTGGGATGATCAGTAGAGGTCTTTTCCAGCCTTTACTGTTCTAGGATTCTACCTGCTTGGATATCATGCCTGAGGGTGTAGCCTTTGAGGGGAGAATGTGTGAAAATATTCCACCACTTAAATCTGCCATGTAGGCACCCCACAGTGGTTTTCCCGAAGTGTACACCTTTAATTTTATGATACCAATGACATTTCTGATAAATCTGTTTTAGAGTCTGACAGACTTCACAGTTGGAAGCTTCCTAAAAACTGAACACACCCACCCTCAGTTGTATGCTATTGCAGACCCATATTCTATATCATAATAAAGCATAACAGAGAGTTAACATCAAATCTAGCCAAATTGCATTTTCTTTCGTCCTTTTACTTCTCAATTAGCACAGTCTCAGTACTATGAAGTTGCATTTGTCACCAAATTTAGAGCCCTGTGTTTTAGAGGACAGAAGTGCATTTAGCAAGTGCAGAAAGCAAAATGCTACCAGCATCATGTAGATTGGAAACTTCTTGTCCTAGTTTCTTGTCATGCAGTTAGTTCCATATGGGCTGCTTCAATGCATTTTTATTTAATGAATTGTAACAAAAGCTGAGCTTGGATTTCTGTAACCACTGCATCAGGAGTCTAACAGGTTTCTTGCTGGTGTAAATGCTGCTGCATCCATGTGGATGCTCTTAGCACTGTGCTGGAAAAGCTGTTCTTCATCTTCAGGAAACTTGAGAGCCAGGGTTCAGAAGAGTTAGGTTTGAAAGATCTGGTATGAGCCCATGAGCCCCTCAAGTTTAACCTCATGCCTTTTCAAATTCATCATCTGAAGTCACACTTGTAAATTAAATCTGTTCAGTGGACTAGCTTGGCTACAGTGTGGTTATAAATCCTTTGTCTTACTTGAATCAGGTATGTATCCCTCAGTGAAGTGGCATAATGAACATTTGGTTAGGAAGCAGATGCAGCCAGTTAACTCTAATTTATTTTTTAAAAAGGAATCCATCTTTAACGTATGAAGTATCCCCCCCTAATTTTGCAAATAATAGTCTGTCATTTCAATTAAATTGCTTTGTTATTTTGACTGAGATTTTTGTAGCCCATATTGTAAAAAATTAATTAAGTGAACTTTTTATTGAGAATATAGTATTGGTGCCTTAACCAAATTTGTCATGTTCTGAAGCTAATTTAGGAGGACAGCAGGCTGTTAGCAACGGGCTGCATTTTTATGCTCTGTAGCTGAAACACTACTACTACTGATGAAGTAGTCATCAAACCTGTTGCTTCAAGATTTTGTATTTTAAAGGACAGGATAGAGGATTTTTTTTTTCTCCATATGGATTCCACAGGGGAAGTTGGAAGGAACTGGGTCTGTCAGTGATGAAAAGAGAAGGGGAAGAAAACCATGGAAGTTTCCCATTGTAGTTCTCTGCCTGGGGTGTTCTGTCCAGTGTGGCAGAGAGCGATGAAGAGTCCTAGGCTGTCACTCGTCACAGTTCTCAGGGTGTAAGGGGAGATGCTTGCCAGCCTATGCTTGCAGCAGAAACGTCTCTTCAACACCAGCAGAGCATGTGGGAATGACGAGCTCAAGTACAGCCCCTAGACAGCCTCCTATGCCAGCCTCTTTAGTGCCCAACAGGAGGGTAGCATTTCTACCAGTTGTATCAATAGAAAATATTAATAGAAATATTCATATTAATACAAATATTCAATAGAAAATCTTTTCAATAGATAATTACTGACAGAGTACAGCGTCCTTATTCCCAGTTTTCAGCCTGGGTTATTGTTGTTCCCTGGGAATGGAGAAGCAGTTCCCTCCCTGTGTCCTCCTGCAGCCCTGATGCTCTGCAGTGATGAGCCGAAGGCAGTGCCTCCAGCGGGGCTCTGGCACTCGCTCCCAGCTCCGGACACGAGCGAGGTGTGGCCTGAGGCAGAGCTGCACTTTCTGCTGTGCCTGCAGCAGCCAAGTGGGTGTAACTCCACTGTCCTGCCCTTGTGGGAATCTCTGCCGGGGCTGACACTGCCGGGAATAGGTCTGCTATCTTCTGCTGAGTCGTGGAGAGAGTGGGTTTGTTTGCTTGCAGAAAGGATTACTTTGGCATATATACAGAAGACAAAAGTGGCTGGCTGAGGATGATCCCTAGTGGAAATACACAAGTTGCAGAAGCCAAGTGAGATGTCTTGACTCTGGTCTGTAGTCTTGTGTCTCCTCAAACCAATAATGTAGCAATTGCAGGGATTTTTAGGCTGCTAGTGAAGCAGGGATATCTTTTACACTGCTGCAAGTGAGACACCACTTCAGCTGTTAAACAGAAATTTAACAAGTCTCAATCAGATATAATGATTTAACATTTTAAAATGTTCTCCTTTCTCTGAGTGCACTTATTGTTGCAGCTTTGTATTTCTGCTGACATTGCAGCAATCTTTCCTCAGCAGTTAGGATGGATTTCAAACACAGCGTTTTCTTCTGCTTACAAGGTTAGGGCCTTGCCTTGCGTTATAGCCCAATCCTTTTCTGTATCGCTGGTGGGAGTGTGGAAGAGGAGAGCAGATAGTAACATGCAGAGGGCCATTGGCTACCAGCTCAAACATGCCTGTGCTCTGACTTGGTGATTACCAGGTAGTTTGACACTGGACTGGTGCTGCACTTAATTGTGACTGATTCCCTGGGCTGAAATATGTCCCTGATTTGATTCATCCATTTCATTAATCTGATTGAATTGCATCCAGCTGTTAGAGGTGTATGAAAGAACAGTACCTGACACGCAGGACAAGAGCACTAACCTCTGCATTAAACTATAAAACAGTCATTAGGACATCTAATGCTGAAATTGAATTGCTCCACAGAAATTTGGTTTTCAAGCACAATACTAATTAGCTGTGAGCTTGATGAATATCAAGAATTAATTGAAGCATTTCAGTGGCCTGTGTGGGTTTTAAATATTGTCGTTATTGCCCCAATATTTTCAGTTCTTACACTAATTGCTTTTTAGGGAGCATGCATAAAATTATCTTCTGGAGTGACTGAGGGTACAAATGGTTCATTATATTACCAAAAATGGACCTCTTTGCTTCTAGATTTCCCTTTTTTCCCCTTAAAAGTATTTTTCTTCCACCTTGATGCAAGCATTGCAAATAGAAATGTAAGATGAGTGATTTTAGACTGATACTTTATTTTTGACAGCACTTGTAGGTTTTCTTTCTTAGCTGTACTCTGGAGTCCTTTATTCTCTTGGTACCTGCTTTCATTTTGGCAACAGAAAAATAGCTACAGCTTCATAAAATAATTTTTTGTTTTTAATTAAATAGGATGTGATCCAAATTCCACAATTATTTTGTCCTGTTTATGAAAAAACTGCAACATTTAATACATGAAATGTCTACAAGATAAAATCATCTTGGAAAATTATGAATTGAAAGAAAATTCATAATGAAAACCAGCATTGGTTTTTTTCTCAAATATAATGTTAATGTAGAAGTAGCTAAATTTTTCATGTGAGGATTGCAGATCCATAATGCAGACTGTTCACATTCCTTGTCTCTGATGAGTGTCTCCACATTTGTGTACATAGTAAGGATGAATGTCCAACGTCCCGTGTTACAGACTGTGAACATGTGCATGACAAATACGTGAGGTGACATGACACAGGAGGAGCCTTAACACTTGTAGGGAGGCTGTTCTGTGTGCCGAGCAATTCCAGAAACCACAAATTCCCAGACTACAGTGTGGTGCCATGCCCTGTCATGCTTGCTTCATGTGCAATCACGTATGACAGTTCAGTGCCTGTTCCTTGGCACCACGGAGGGAGAAGGGTGGGGCTGCCTCAGCAGGTGTCTGTAAATGGAGGTGGTGCCTGGGAAACTGCCCAGGTGGGGAGAATGGAAAGGATCTTTTACAGGGCTGTGTTATTGACTTTTCTGTGTAGATGTGATCAATCCACTGTGTCTGCGTGAGGTCAGTGCTGTTCTCCATAGCAGTCAGTTCAGTAAGTTTGCATCTCAGCAGGGTGGATTCAGGACCTTTTGTGGAGGGCTAGGTTCATTTTTCTCCGAACTTGCTTAAAGATTTGATTTTTTTTGGTGGTGGTTTCTTTGGTGGGGAGGTGTTTATTATTTGGTTAGTGGTTTTTTTGTGAGGAGGTTAGATGTTTACTGTGTAAATAGCTGTTTACTGATAATAGCATTAGTGATAGCTCAGAAGTTGAGAAAATGCTGGTTCATTATCCATTCTTTCAAAGCTTTACTTTAATAATTAATTATGCAGTAACCCTTCCCCTGGTGAGAAATGCATTCAGTATTGTACTTCTTAAAATAAAGTATTTTTGGCTCGTTGTCTCATTGCTGATTGCCCAGAGGCATAGCACAAATACATCCTGAAGAAAACAGTTATTTGGAATGACAGTGCTGTAAGAAGCTCAATTCCATGTTGCTTGATTCTCTCTCCGTTCCCTAGTTTTGCTGCCCAAGGGTGTAACATTTCACTCTAGCCTGTGAAACAAGTAGCAATAAATGTGTATCAATAACTTGAAAGCCACATTTTTTATGAAGGTGGGATCTGTTAAATGCTTGGAGGAGTGTGGTCAAAATGTAAAACTCCGTTTGTGTATGAATATGATGGTACTGAAAGGGTGTGATGTGGAACCTCAGAGCAACCACATACTCAAGAAAATAGGTCTGGGGATACGTTTCAGACAGTGAAGGTGCATTAGTTCATGGTCATTCTGTTTCACTTCTGTCTCTCCTAAGGGACAGCAGAGTACCCAGCTTTTGTGCCAGTTTAAAACACTGAGCCCACTGAAATCAGTTGGACATTAGGCAGGTGTTAAAAATAAGCAAATGACTTTTACAAAAAATAATGAATGCTGAAGGAAATCCATAAAATGCCTCAATCAATAGTACATCTGACTCTTTCTTTCTCTCTCTTTTTTCTTTACACAGTGCCGGTCCTAAAGGAGATAACATTTATGAATGGAGATCTACTATACTTGGACCTCCAGGTTCTGTATATGAAGGAGGCGTTTTTTTCCTGGATATCACATTTTCATCTGACTATCCATTCAAGCCACCAAAGGTAAGGGTAAGATTTTTATTGTGCTTATCATTTTGTCACATGAGAGGAATGCAACTTGGAGCCAAGTGACTCCTCATCGCTTTCTGAATATCAAATTTGTTCATGGTCTCTTGAAAACTACATGGTCCAAAATCTTGGCTTAAAGTCTCAGAAAAATCCTGCCTAATTTACTTCTTGATTACTGCAGTCAATTCTGATTTCCAAACTTTGCCAAGTGATAAATGAGATGATAATTATGATCAAGTACCAGGTAAGATTCCAGAAATTTTAGTTCTAGTAGAAGACAATACAAGACTTTTTGTTCCCTTCTTCTCATTCTAGCTACTAAAATATATGTATAGTACTCTTTTCTCTTATAAGCCAGATTCTCTATTAAATATTATCATGTAATTTTTAACAAAATAAGAAAAAGCTAAAATAAGGTCACACAGAAAACTAGTGTTACATTGTGACTTAAAACTGGGTAAATAAGTGTGATGATTTCTATTCTTTTAAATGTCTGTTTACTACTGCTAAGATCAGCAACCTTGTTTGATAATGTTTTTAAGCAAAAGCTCTTTTTATTCATTTAAATTAATCTTAACTCACACTAAAATGTTAATTCCTTGCTCAGGAATAGTGTGGACACCTAATAAATTATAATTTACTAATGGATATGAAAGAATTTAAAGGTAATTCCCTTTTCCCCTCCCTTACTGCCAAATTACAGCTCTTGACCAAGTCACTAGAAAAGATACTGCAAAACTCTCACAGTTAAATACGTTTTACCACACAACACTCTATGACTTACAGTTTTGGAGGCTATAACTTTGTTATTATAAATCTAATACTTGTTTTCATTCCCAGAATGATTACAGCATAAAGAATACATTCTCTGTATTTCACACTTCTCTGAAACCCACAGCATTGATTATGTTCTGAGTCAAGAATGTTATACAGAAGTGATGCACAGTTTTAGACAAATTCCTCATAGAAATCTTTTAGATTTCTTTCTAGAGCATGATAATTTTTGAATTTTCAGGATACATTGTGGATCCCCTCCTCCCCACATCAGTAGAAAAAGAAAAATTTCTGTATCTTCTTGTGCTTTATGTAATTAAACCACTTACATATTTCTCACTTCTTATTTGTGCAGAATAATGCTTACATGCTCTATCAATATTAGTCTGAAGTAATTTAAAAACAAGGATGGATTTAGTTAATGTAATAGCATTGTTTTGGCTGTATATTGTATTCTGCCTAATGAAGGGTAAGGACAAAGATTTCATTGTTAATTTAACAAGACTAATTTTCATGGTCTGTATTTAGGCTTTTGAAAGAAAGAAAATGATCGACAGAACTGCATATGCAGACAAATTCTATCTACTTCTTCACCTTCAGAATCCACATTAAAGTTACATTTGTGATTAAAATGTTCCTGACATGCAGTATGTTCATTAAGTAGCTACAGCACTATATAGGTCCTAATTTCTGTGGATACCATACAGAGGGTCTGTGTGAAAGCAGTTTATGCACTGAATCTCTTCATGGTAGGTTTCTCAATGGCGAGCCATAGCTACAGAAAATAGTCACTCTTCTGTTAAACAATTGTGGTTTAGAAGCAGAGCAGGGAGGAGCTGCCTCTGCAGAAGCTCTGCAGAACTGGGAGTCCCACAGGCTGCCCAGAGCTGAGGGGCACCATCCGTGGGCAGCACTGAATGACGTCTCTGTCTCTAATGCTGTGATTCCAGGTTACTTTCCGTACCAGAATTTATCACTGCAACATCAACAGTCAGGGAGTCATCTGTCTGGATATCCTGAAAGACAACTGGAGCCCTGCTTTGACTATTTCAAAGGTTCTGCTGTCTATTTGTTCTCTTCTGACAGACTGCAATCCAGGTAAGGAGCTGATAGTTCACTAAGTGACTCTTAGTCATTTGACTAAGTTGCCATGGAATGTAATTTATATACTTGATCGCATGCAGATTAAATAAACTTTAATATTTTTTTAATTGGGGATGATGCACTCCAAATTAGATGTGGTCCCACATTTAATGGCATTTTTCATTCCTGTGGCACAACAGAAAGTAAATAGCACTAAGTCCTTTTTTTTTCCAAGATATGATGGCGAAAATAAGCTGATGTCATTGAAAGTCTGTATTGCAGGAGCTCCATCAAGTGAGTGTTTGATTCAGGAAAGGAGCAACATTCTCTTGAGTTACAAATCCTGCTTGTCAGAAGGGGCTGCAGGAAGTCTCTTCTCCTAAGACATCAGTTGAAAGGCTTATCTTGCAAATGTGAGGGAGGTGAGGTTCAGAGAGAATTCTCCCTTTTTCAAAGAGACTTCCTTGTCCTATGAGGAGGAGAGGAACTCCACTGGAAGCAGTAGAGATTCTCAGCAACAACTGTGTGACCAGTGTCATTAGGCAGTGAATGCTAATTGCCTGCAGTCAGGGCAGGAACTGAGCAATAGCGTGAAGGTTCATTTACAGAAAGTGGTCACAGTTAGGGAGAAATAGATTGGCCTCTTTGGTACAAAGGCTTGATGACTTTTGAAGCAAAGTGGCTCCCCTCAGTGTTCCTGCAGCCCTAATACTCACACTAGTTCTGTGCAGCTCCCTGACAGGAGGGTGCCAGGCAGCACTCACTGAATGTCCCCTGCACCCAAAGGGGTTAAAGCAGAGCACCTGACTGAGGCAAGATTCATTCATATGAAGATAACCACAATAGATTTTTCTGTTTTCTTTTTCTGCTCATTGTGCTTTGTTCATGTGTGCTTTCTCAGAAAGGTCTTATATGATAAGAGCTCCACTATATCTCACAGCATTTTCTGGTCTACCAAAGATTATATTTTGGAATGGATGTTGTGTTTTAAAATGCGTTTGTTTTGTTTGGGAGTTTTTGTTACTTATGGGATGGTTTCTGATGCACTTTCTCCTGCCTTTTGCAGCTGACCCTCTGGTTGGAAGCATAGCCACTCAGTACCTGACCAACAGAGCAGAACATGACAGGATAGCCAGACAGTGGACCAAGAGATATGCAACATAAATGACAAACTACTTGTGCAGTGTGAAGGTGCAGAAGGCAACTTTGCAGTGTGCAACAAATCTTTATAGCCTTTACAATACGGACTTCTGTGTATATGTTATACTGATTCTACTCTGCTTTTATCCTTTTGAAGACTGGGATACTGCCCCCCAAAAAGGTAAATGCTATCAAGAGTAGAGGTTTGTAGCTGTAGATTAGTTATGTTTAAAATGCCTACTTGCAAGTCTTGCTTCTTTGGGATATCAAAATGTATTTTGTGATGTACTAAGGATACTGTTCCTGAAGTCAACCAAATATTATAGTGCATTTTAGCCTAATTCATTATCTGTATGAAGTTATTAAAGGTAGCTGTAGATTACTAGGAATTACGTCATTTGTATTAAACCCAGATCTATTTCCAATATGTGGTACATGCTGTTGTGAAAACTGTTTTAACTTTTACCTTTGTCAGTTTGTAATGAAAGGATTTCCTTTTTCCCTTTGTAGCTCAGAGAGCACCCAGTGTATCATCTCAAACACAATAAACATGTTCCCCAAGGAGTAGTTTCTTTGTTTTCCTATTTTAAATTAATATTTTAATAAATTTAATTATAGTAACAAGGCAAGGCCAATGTATCACAGATCCCTGTGGATAATTTTTAAATTAATATACATAAGCAAAGGCTTGCTTTAAATGTTTAATGAACACCTGTGGATTGTTTAAGTTTTCCCTGTTTTGTTTTTAACAGAACAAGTGAAATTTCTACAATTTTCTGAAATTTAATACTTTTCAGCTCTTTCTCAAGTTGAAATGATCACATTTCATACGCTTACTCCAGAAGTTAATGTCCTGGTTGCTTCAGGGCCAGTCCTGCTCTCAGAACAGACTGCCTCAGTCTTGCTACAAAGTTTTTTTGCAGGAGGAGGGCCCAGTTAGTCTGGTGCTTTTGTTTCTGAGTAAAGCAAATTGGACTTGCTGACCTAGAGAACTAAATTATCCATTGAGAAAGGTCGTCCAAAGCATGATTAAATACTGTATCGTCTACCCAGAAAAGAGAGGAGTACAATAAATATAATAAGATTTATATGACATAAAAACAGCTGTGGGGAAAATGAACCTTTGTTAGTAAAAATGAAATCTGTAAAAGTGTTTTAGACTATCTTTTTTTCCCCTTCACTTTCTGGCTTGGAAATTTTGTAACACCTATAAGTACAAAAATACAGCTTTATAGTACATACAGTTTAAAAAGTAGAGTCACTAATAGTTTTATAATTTAAGCTTTTATAGGTTGCCAGTCACAATATTGATTATTAAAAAAAAAGAAGATACTTCCTTTAAATTATTTTTAAAATTACACTTAATTTTAAACTTTACAGTCTCCCTTATTACCTGGTGTTTTCAGAGGTATGTAGCACTTCCATCAATAAGATGCTCTGCTCATTTAATATACGAAAATTGAGTGTTAAGCTTAAATATTAAAGCAATAGAAAAAATGCTAAAGATTTACATCTAAAGTCAACCATTACTATACAGGTCCGTGGTTTTTGTATCACATAACCTTTGACCATGAATTGTCCACCCTACATTAAAAATTTCTACAGATGCCTGAAGGTGGCTTGAAGAACTGTGTATCCCAAATATCTCAACCTAGAAGCCAGTCTCTCTTGGTAGCTACAAGATAGCTTTAGACTTCAGGTTAAAAAGTGCAAAAGGGAATGAGAAACAGGATCTGGCAGGTGAATATGCCTAAGTCAGGTAACAGACTAATGCCAGGAGATGAAGTGCTGGAAATCACTGCTGAAGGTGACCAGAATTTCTCATCATGTCATTGGATGTGTGAGAAATAGCACAGATTGGCAAAGAAACAAGGGGCTATCACATCCAGGCTGCACATCTAAAGTCTGCTCCCTGCTGACCATTAGTGCACTCATGGGTGACACGGTGCTCGTACACCACTCCAGTGACCTTCCAGTGGAGAGCAAACTAGGGATTTCACACATTAACTGTGTTGCCTACAGAATTTACAGGTATTTATATCATAAAATATTATGGTATAAAAATACAGGTTTAAATTCTAATTTTAATGTATTTTGGTTTTGTATTGTACCTACAACTTCAGATACCTAGGTGTACAAATGGGATGCCTTGTTAGTGTTGCCCCATCTTGCCTTCCTTGCAATTGGATCCTTTACACTGAATTCCCATCCTCTTTTTTTTTTTTTTGTTGGTTTGTCATGATTCTGTTCTTTTTTAATGTAGATTTTTTTTGTGTGTAAATTTTATATTTACTGAAGTAAAGGTTGTTTTTGTGTAAACATTTAAACTTTAAAAGAAAAAGAAAAGAAGCTAATTTTTGTTTCTCAAGTTCTCTCTGCTAAACCATGCAGTAGAAAGAAATTTGTATTGTTAAATAAATCAATTAGTTGTTAAATGAGAATGTGTGTCTGTTTTCATGGGGAGGGAAGAAACCCCTGCTGGAAATGTATCCAAAACAACAGTGGCAAAGAACATCTGGTGTTTCAAACTTATTTCCTTCCTGGCTGGGCTGGGGTGAATACTGGACACTACCAAACAATGGAACTGATCCTCTTTTAGAGTTTTCATTTTCTGTTATATCTTCTTATCACCAATCACTGGGCTCTGTATTGGGAAAAAGTGAACTGAAATGACATTTTTATGAAAAGACCAGCTGAAGATACTGCACATGCCCTATTCTCCATTTTGGATGGGCTTTTCTTTTTCTGTTGTCTTTGGGATTTGACTGGGGAATACAGGCAGTTGGCTGGGAAGCTGCCGGGCTCCATGATGATCTGGCATAAGGAGATCTCATGTAGAAAGGAGCAGTCCCAGGGCCTGTGACACAGCTGAGGAACAGAGAGGGGCAAACACCTTTTCAACTGAGCTGGTGGCTACATTCAGAGCAAGTGAGATAAATAAATATAAGTAAATATAAGAGTTTTAAAAATAAATATATTGCCCACAATGGAGAGGCTAATAAATATCAGCCTTGTTATTTCTGTACTTAAATGTTCTTGACGAGCTGCCTGGTGTTCTGTGGTGTCTCAGTGATGTGTGGTGTGCCTCATTGTGAAGACAGTTTCGCTGAACAATGTTGACTACTGATCGTTCCAAATCTATAGCCAGGAAGGGAAGGGAATCATAGAAAGCTGTACTGCAGGGCAGCCCAAGCCATGGGCCAGGCTTGCACAGCCTTGTAAGGAAAGCAGCAACTGAACCAGGTCTGGTTCCTGCTCTGCTCCCTCCCTACCTCCTGGGGGAAAAGGAAACTCTTCCAGGCTTTGTAGTACACCAGTTCCTGCTCTGTACCAGCTTATTTGTGGCCACAGGTATCGCAGAATGTGAGACCAAGCTTCTTCCTTTCTTCACCTTCATGAGTGGAAACCAGATTTCTGTCCTCCCAGAGGTGTTCTCACCTGCCTGCACCACAACAGGAGAGCCGCACAGCTCTGGCAGAGGGGCTTTGCAGCGGCTTGGTGCAGCTCTGAGCCCCTGGGCAGCCCTGGCTGCACGGCTTCCCCAAGGCCCTGCCTGGGTCACCACAGTGCTGTAGAGAAGAAAGCTGCCAACCACAGCAGCTTCTACATAGAGCTCGTGGTCTTCTGTCCCTGGGGTTTTGTCTGTGTAGGCAGAAGCAGCAAATGAAGGACTCCTGACTCCAGGCTGAAGAGTGAATTCCATCTTGGCTGCACTTTCTTCAGTAAAAATCAACAATGGATACTTATGTGAAAGAAGGAAGGCTTGTGCAGGAATCCTGGACTAAAACAGTTTCAAAAGACAGTGACAGTAGCGTGACTAAAGATTTGACTCAGCCATAAACCAGCATTGTAGTTTGGCAGCCTGTGCTATAGCCAGGGAGACAGAGGCATTTGAGAACTTGGCGCTGCTTTGTGTACAGTGCCCTTCGACTTCTTGGTGGCACCACGTGCATTTGTGCTGCACAGTAGCTTCCAAGGCTGAGCCACAGCTCCCTTTCCTTCGTTACCCACTCCTGACTGAAAGTGGCTGCAGAGGGTTCCAGAACAACAGGAGGGATTGTGTAGTAGAGCACTGGTTCCAAAGGGAGAAGCGGGACAAGAGCATGGCTGCCTGCACTGCTGCCTGACCTTGCTGATGTCAATGAGAGTTGGACACAGGCAAGTGTTCAACATGTTCAGTTTAGATGACAGAGCAGGTTGCTTACTTGGGAAATAGTTGCTGGAACGTTTGCAACATGCCGGGGCTTTTGCTTTTTTAATCCTAAAAAGGGAAGCCTGCTTCAGCTTGTCTCTCTCCATCTCCCTGCATGCATATCTCTGGAGGGCAGCCATGACTGCCTCCATTGCTGGATAAAATAGGTGGCATCCAACATACTAGCAACGATTTGGGGATCCTTAAAAATAAAAACTGCCAAGAGTGGATAGAAGAGGCACAGTATGAAAAATACATGTATCTTCTCCCCTCATGGGGACCACGGACTCTGCATCTAGAGGGATTTAAGATGTGGTGGGACCACATGCATTAGTATAAATGCATAGGGTCCTCTGTCTTTCATTGCTGTTGCTAGCACTCTTCCACAACTAAGGTGTGGATGGCCCTATCTATTTATATAGTGTTTCCAAGCATTGGGAAGGATTTTTTTGCTTTGTGGTCTAAGGTAAATATCTCTTTTAACCATTCTAAATTATTACCCTAACATCCACTGACAGTTAAGGCTAAAGGTACATATTGCTGTGTGAAAAAAAACTTTTTAGGTAATTATTTCATGCAACTTGCTGTGTGAGCACTTCATTTTATGTCTTCCAGTTTTATACTGTGAAAAATAAGGAATAATTGCATCTGTTCTCCTCCTTGATCCCATTCATGGTTTTGTGTGTCCTCATTTATTTAATCTCTGCTTGTATGGAAAATGCTCTGATTATCATGGTCACCCTTGTCTGTACATTTTGTAATTCTGCTCTAGCTAATCTAGAGGAACGAGAGCTCCACACTGTATGAAAAAGGTGAACTCACAATTCATTTGGAATTATGTTTTCTGGTTTGGTCTGTTTGCCTACTAGCTCAGAACGCTCTGCCTCTTTGACCATTATTGCTTAGCTAATGCCTTCATTAAACTCTTCAGAGAGGCTGGGATGGCTTTTCTGAGCAATAGCTAATTTAACCTCTTATGTAGGTCTAACAAATATGTCTTTCCCTATATCTGCTGCTTTATATTTATCAACACCAAATTGATCTGTGACCTTATCTCCCAGTTCTCAGAAACATGAAATCCTTCATGACCCTTGGCAGTCAATTTTAGTTTCGTCTGCCTTGAATATTGACTCTGTGTGTGTGTGCTGCGTGCACCAGGGCTGGGAGGTAACAGCAAAAGCAATAGCAAAGTGCAGTGGACAGGTCTGACTGCCAAGAAGTGATGGGTCCCCGAGGACAAATTATCATCTGGCTTCTGAATGGCACAAGTGAAAGCAGCTGCCAACTGTTTTCATCAGCCTGGGCTTTGTCTCCCTCTACAGAACAAATGTCAGGTCATTTTTTAAAGAGGAGCTCAGCGTGGGTAAATTTCCGGTGTGCTGAATGAGCTGTCATGCTGGAGATTAGTTTTCTAGGATATCATATAGGCAGACAGGGTGAATCACAAATCTTGTGGGATACCATTCCTCTGAACATAGCAATTGGATGTATGTCTGAACGATACAGTTGGGCTGGAAATCTGCAGTCCAGTATGCGTTCACAGCGCCACGCAGCAACAGAGGGGCTGCAAACCCACGAGTGATAGATGGGAGGGGAATGAAGCTGCTGTTGAGTTACAGTGGAGCATGAGGGCACTTCTTACTCTGAGAAGGCAGCTTTGTGCAAGTGCAGAAGTCTAGGGTTGTGTTTATGGATTCCAGCATTTTAAGTGCATGTATGTTTGTGAAAATTTGCACCAAGCTGAGACTCTCGACTACATGCTAAGTAAAGGTTATCAGTACTTACAGTTCCTTATTTATAGGTAGTGGACTTCTTCAAGTGACAGACAATTTTAAATTCATAGTCAGTTTCTGAGGAGAAACACTAATACACTCTATGGTATTCTGCCCTAGCCTGGGTTTCTCTGTTAACTGAGAAGTTAACGTGCTGCCATTTCACTTGAAAGATCAGTTATCACATAAAAGTGACATTTTTATTTTATTCACTGTTACATGTTGCTGTTTTCAAATGGCTTTTTTTATAAGTATGGATTTAATGAAGAACTAAAAATATTAGATATCAATTAAGCTTCACTCATTGACTGAGTGGATATTTTACTGTAAAATGACTTAAATTACCTTTCTTACATGAAAATCATTAGTGTCAAGACCGTGACGTAAAGAAAAACTAAAGTTAGGACAAAAAACCCCAAATGCTGGCCTTGTTTGGTCCAGCTAATTTCTTACCTTTCCATGAAGCAAAATAGTAACCACCGAGGCAGGGAAATAATCCGCTAAAGCCGTGGGCAGCTTTTCCTCGAGTGGGCTTCTCCAGACAGCTGCAGGGGTGGCCGTGCGCCGCGAGGTGGCGCTGCCGCACCAGGTTCGGCCGCCTCCGCCGGGCGGGCGGGCAGCGCGGGGCGGAGCGGGGCGGCGGGCGGGACGGGCAGCCTTGGGCCGCGGGGCACACCGCCCGCCGTGCTCTCTCCAGGCGGCACACCAAGCCCCGCGGTCCCGCCGTGTGCGGGAGCTGTGCCCGGGGCTCCCCTAGCCGTACAGCCGCACCCGGGGTTCAGGAGGGCGAGATCCCGGGGCGTGCCCTGCCCGCGGGAGCTATTGCTGCTTGTTCTGCCGCAGCCGCGGCCGTGCGCTCTAAGGACACACAATTCGCTTTAAAATGTATTTTTACCCCAAAACTGTTAAAAATTAGAAGCTGGAACAGATTCCGGCCCCATACTCCTTCTCTCCCAAGTTCATTATGCACCGAAGCTCCACAAAGTTCAATAGCACTTACATAAATGCAGCCCTAGAGGAACACGAGGTGTTGGTGCACTGGCCGGTGCCTCTCGACCTGCTCATTCTCTCGGAGTGTCTCTTTTTTCTCAGACAGAAGGACCATATATTTAGAATAGTGGTGCTGCACTTAGGTGCCACTGCTTCCAAAGAACAGGCTGTTAAAGAAAATAAACATGCGAATTAAGAAGAGATATTTTCAACTATCTTTCAAAGTTAAATCTTTGCAGATGGCTGGATTTAGTCCAGATGGAGTAAAATATCATGTTCAGTTTATATTTTCTTTGTGAGATTAAATATTAGACTCCTGGCATCAATTAAGTTCTTTTTCCTCTTCTTATAGACCCCATTCATTCATATGTCCCACTCTAAAAGCAGGCCTTGCAGTCCATTGGTTTTCTCTCAGTAACAAAGGACTGTGGTGGTGCTGCTTCCTTTCCTCCTTTGCTGGGTCTGTTCTGCTGCTCAGGCTCGGAGTTCATCAGCTGTGGCAGTTGTAGGGGACTGCTTGCTCTAAGCCAGCAAAGCTTTTCCAAGCTTTTGACTTGTATTTGGCCACTTGAAGGGTAACCTCAGCTAAACATTGTAAATCAGGTAAAGATCACAGAGGTGACTTGTGTCTTTCTCAGCCTTTCAGCTCTGGTGAGACACTTGCCTACTCAGCCACAGTGCACTAATGCTGTTCCTGTTCACCCCTCTGGCAGCAGTTTCCTGGTGTAACAAATGGAGTTGTGCTGGTCAGGCAGTCTCTTTTTAAAAATGACGTATGGCTAAGTGTTTTAAATTTACCAAATTGCTAATGATTTTCAAAGGCTTTAATTGAGTGATTATAGCAGCCATTGATTTTTCAGGCTCCAACCTACACTATAATTCAGACACTCTGCAAAGGAAGTCATGCACAATCGGATATAGCCATCATTCACAGTGAGGCCTGTGCAATTATCATTGCAAACGTCAGGTATTGTGTTTGCCTTATTAACTTACATTAGGAACTTGTAGTGAAGCTGTGAAATAGCAGTTGTCTTAAGATGTTTCCTGTGGTCAGTTTTTTTTTAAAGACATTTACATGGCCATAAACTGCAAAGGAGGATGTTCAATGCAAATTGATGAGATTTATGCTTTGAATGTGTTGCAGGTCTGCAAATGTGCTGGAAGTGCTACAAAAGTACTGCCACACCCTCAGACTGCATTAGGGGGAACCAGTATTGCCTGGCTGGGGGTTTTTAAAATATTTAACAATTTTGACAGTCAGCAGCAGTGCTTAGAAAGCTGTCTGAAAATGACCAGGCTTTTTCCAGTCAGGCCAGGATTCAGGTTGGAAGTTTGGCACAGGGCAGTACTGTGGGAGGTCTCATGGCCCTCACTATGCCTCCACCCTAGGCACTGCATCCGCCCCTTCCATCACAGTGATGCTCCCTGTAGGCAGTTGATACTACAGGAGGGACCTTCTTGCTCACTCCCTCGGGGTGGTGCACCTTCTACCTGCTGTTAAACCCAGCTGGACTCTGGGAACCTTCAAATTTCCAGTTAGAGGGGGAACTACAAAGGGAGGATGTACATGACAACAGCAGTCATTCAGAGCTAAGGAACATTTGCCATGCAGTAATAGAAAAACACTCACAAAATGAGAATCAAATGAGAAGGTTGTTTGAGAGCAATTTGAAAGTGTGAGGACAAGGTGTTCCTTGGTTTTCAAGCCCCAGGTCTTCAGAGGGAGTGGATGATGTCCTTGCAGTATACTGGAACTCAAACATTTGCGAAACATGAAGCCCTGGAGACAGGAAGGTTTGAAATTCCCCGAGGTTACTACCTGCTCTGACCTGCTCGAGCTGACTTTTACTGTGAGCTTCTGACTGTCTCTTGGAATCTAAGACTAAACATTTTTTTATTGCAGACAACTGAGGGAGCTGAATTAGCTCTTTTCAGGTCTTGTCCCCATGTTATTTTCACCCTTAAGTTTACAGTAGTTCTTGCTTTCCTGCTTTTGTTGCCATACAACTGACTGACATTCCCAGCCAGATTTAGTGATGCGTTGGTTTTCCAATAGGTTTAGGGAGCTGCTTCTGCTGGTTTAAGACCAACTGACTAGCTGTAGCAAGTGCCAAGCAGGCTGCAAGCACCAGATGAGTACACCTTCTTCGTGCATTTGTACTATGCGTGACTACCCAAGATTTTTCTCCCAAAACCATCCTTCCAAGCCTCACTAATGTGGATTTTTTTCCCACCCACTTTAAACATTCTGAAAGAATAGTTCATTTCCTTCCATTTGTTATTATGAAATACTGACTAATGTGAAGGTAGGGGTTCAGTCTTGAATTGATATAAGGTTAAGACTCACAGTGGCTGAGTGATGGGGAAGCAGAAGTGGCTCTGGCTTATGCTGGCTTGCAGAAGGTCCCTGGAGGCAATCACTCTGGCAAGAATTATTGCCTGAAGGGCAATTACATTGGCAAGCATCAGCTGGAGCACTGTGCACCCTACTTTCTCACCTCATCATGCCAATTCATGCCGCCAGCTTTGTTCTGACACCCATCCTCTATCACAGGAGCAGGTGGCAAGGAGCCAGCTATGCTCAGCATGGGGGTCTCTGCTCCTTGGAGAGCCAGTAACTGAGGGCCAGCTCAGCCTCCAGTGTGGCTACAAAAATCCAACACAATGCAAAAGGCAGAAATAAAGCCCCACTGAATAAAACACAGAAGCTTGGACTAGTCTAAAGAACTTCTCTGGTAAACAAGAGGAGCAAAACAGTGGGAGCAAAGAAAATATAACTGACATTCTGGAGCTAGGCCTGACTGGTGGCAAATGAACAGATGGACAGCTCTACTCATCCTCCTCCTAGGGAGAGGGATGGTAATTCAACTGTGAGACAAAAGACATGGACAGTAAGGTACAGATTTCCCCATCCTGGCTTCCATCCTGCCACCCTCTGGGACAGCTGTGATCCACTGGGCCTTTATTGCCCTTATCCCATTAGGGTTAGGGATGGGAGGCAGACAAAGCCTGGACCTGGATTGGAGAACTATAGGGTGGAGGGCACCAAGGGAGAGGCTGTGCTGCCCAAGGGCTCTGGATGAGCTTATCCTCTGGTCCCTGGCCGGGTGTCCCAGACTCAGCCTGAGCCCCAGACAAGGACTAGGGTTAGGGATAAAGCTGGTCCTGGAACTGTGGGGTTATTGCACATTTTATTAAAAAAAAAAAAGAAACTGTGGGAAGACTGGAAGTCCAAGATTGAGTGGCCACAGAAAGTACCTGAAAATGAAAAAGAGAAGTCCCACAGCCCTACTTGTTGCAGACAAAATGTTATTTTTGCAGAGCTACCATGTAATAGTGCCCAGAATATACTTTAATTTTGCTCCAGAAACCAAGACATATTTTGAAAAATAGAATAAATAAAAATCAATACCACAGTTTAATAGTCATCCCTAAATGTTTACACACACATTACTGGCAATTTGCTTGCCCTATACATCTTTTCTAATGCCTTCAGCATTAAAAAATGAATGCTCTTTTTTTGGAGGAACTCCACCTTTGTTAAAATAGGGACAAAAAAACAAAGTAGTAAGAACAGAAAAAATAAGTTTTTGATTTTACATGTATATGCAGTGAACAGCCCAGATGTTTTCCATGAAAGATTCAAACATCAACATCTTAATTTTTCTGTTGGCTCTACACCAGCTGCACCAAACCCAACACTGGTGCAGATGTGGGGGATTGGAGCATGCACTAAATAAAAAAGCAATCATTCCACACATGTCACATAGTTGAATCACTATGAGAAGCCCTGCTTGCCCCACTCTGCCCCATACATTCAGTGGCTACTACTGTGCACTCAGGACTAAGGACTGTACCCACTGAGAGCTGCAATTTCCAGCCCCCTAACAGCTGACAAATGAACTACATGCCAACTCAACTCATTAAAGCAGCAAACAAGGAATATAGGGAAAAAAGGTATAGTTTTGTGCAGCTGCCTTGCACTACATCAGCTCAGTTTGGGGTCAGATATGTGCTAGAGCTCATGCACAGGCATGGGTGAGACTGCATAGCTGTGAGCAGGGGCAGAGACACAGAGACAGGGAGACTGGGAAGATGCCCTTCTCAGCAAAATGAGCTGCCCTCTTCCTACAGAGTGCTTAGCTGTCTGCTTAAATATAAATCAGTCCTAAACTGGGCCTGTAAGATGTTCAAGATGGGGACCCTTATCTTCAGACTTGAAGGTGCTCTGCTCCTGTCATCTGACTGCAGTACTTCCTTTCTAGTGATATCCATTTGCATTCAATTACAAATAACCTTGGAAATCTGGCACAGGTAGATCTTCCTGATTAGTTATCAGGAATGTCATATTAAATATTATATTATCTCCCCTCCTTTAACAGATAAGTCCATTATCTCCTGTCAGTGTCTGGTCAATTTTCCTCTCTACTGAATGCTTCCACTTCATGATAGAGAGGCACATGCCAGAGCAGGCCTTTCTAAGGCCTTATTTATTACCTGTCTGTGGTGCTTAAGCTCTCTCATAATTTAGACTACATGACTTGTAAATGCACTCAAGATACATAGTGAAATAAGTTGTCTTTCTCTTCAAATACAAATCCTGTTATGTTTCATATTTCCATATTCATAATGTTTATTTGTTCTTTTTCAGACAGAGTGATGTCAGCAGTGCTTACTGCTAGCTACAGAAATCATGCACATTTTTCATTTCAGTCTTTAGGACACATATTAAAACACAGCTGCATCTTTTCTCTAGGCTGAGTTGCATATTTTTTCACAGCATCAAATATTACCTTGTGTTATACCAATAACCTAGAAAATGACTAGCAGCATGGTCTCCCTATCTATTTTAACTTCATTTATGTCTCTATTACTTCAAAGTGGATATGAATGTGCATCTGCAGCACATGTAGAGGCATGATTTCTCACTCTTGTTCACTAGGGGCTGGAAAGTATATTCAGGTTCCATTGCCCTCACTCATCACTTGTAGGTATTGGGCAGTGAGTTCCAGTTAACAGTGATTGGTAATGCACACTGCAGCTACCTTTGGTTCACATGTTCACTCTTTTTCTTTCCTGTTTGTTGGGGACCACAGTGCCAGGCACTCCAGCCTCCAGTACACTGTGCCAGCTGCTGTAGTGACCTACACAGAGATGCTCAGCACCAGGATATAAGAGAGAAGGTTTCCTCTGAATGCATTATTACAGTTTAGTTAGGCTTCTCACAAAAATTCCTGCTCAGGACCTGTATGTTCGGTTTGAGAGCTGAGGAGGTGGGAAGGGAAGCACACAGAAATTAGCAGATGTTATGGGCTGTGCAAATAGAAGTCAATGCAGTTTCAGATTCTGAGAGGACTTGAAGATTAAGTCATTTGCATAAGAAACATTAAATAATAAGGTAGCACCTGGGTTCTTGCCTACAATTTTGAGTTCAGTCTTTCCCAAGGTTCACATTAATATGTATTTTTTCTCAGTTCTGAATAATCTAGCTCCAAATGATCAGTTTTATGTAAGACCTCCTCCAGCCTATTTTTTCAGATGCATTCACACCAGCTAATGTGGGGAATGATCTGGTCAGTCTGGGCTTTTGAACTCAAACCTCCACGCTACTGAGTCAACTCATTGCTAATTAGCACAAATCACAGGGGCATAACCTTTGGAAAATACTGCTGATGCCCAATGCATTTCAACACAGTATCCAGAACTGAGATGGGATTTTTTGAGAACACTGCTACAAATATTCTTTTGCACAAGAGAAGCATAGCTAAGAAGAAAACCTTATCTAATCCTGTTTTATGCCACATGCCAGAATAAATGTATCAACTGCTATCACACAGCATCCAGATGTAAACATGCATTCAGCTTTAACAGTATTCTAATTTTATATAAATATAAACCCTATGGCTGAAATGCTTTTTCTGTTTTCTTTTTCTCATATTGGATTAACACATCAACAGCTGGGAAAAAATGTTTTCAATCATGCTACAGGATATTATTATTAAAATACTGTCCATAAATAATGTCCAACAAAAGAAAATTTTAAGCCTTGAACTCTCTGCCTCTACTGCACACACATGAACAAATACCAGGCTTAACATTGCAGAATTTTCTTTCACAAATCCCAAAACATAATTAGGAGTTGACATTTCAAAAGTTATGGAAAACGAAAAAAACACAAACTTTGGGAATATCAAAGGGAATTTTGTTGGATGCTGGGCTGAGACAAAATCAGGATTTTTCATTTTGGTGTTGTCATTTGCTTGTGTACCTTCCAGAGCACCACCAGCAGCATCTGAGCAGACAGAACAAAGTGGCTTCACCTGATCAAAAGCACGGAAGGGATTTTCAATAATTTTCATGAAAGATAATATTTATCAACATCATATGTTCTTGCAAAAATTTGGTTACATCAAACTTATATTTCTTCAATGAGGAAGCAAGAATTTTCTTCAGAAAGATAGAGCAGGGATCAGTTCCTAATGCAGAGATAGTTAGAGACAAAAGGTTTTGCAAATGTTGTGAACAATGCAAAATTAGACCCATAAACCCCATAGCCCCACTAAATTTTTCAGTAAATACATATGTATGCTTCATAGGGCGTTTCCCTTCACCACTGTTTTGTTCTCATCCGCACCTATGTGAAACTAGAATCACTTCCCCCAAGCTGTTCTGCTTTAGACATTTTCATTTTTCTGTGCATGAATTTCTGATTTCCTCTCTTTACATTTTGTATTTATCTATTTCTTTAATTCCATTTATCAAGTCCTCTTTTCAGTCTGGCTTCAATTGCACTAGAGAGTTACACATCCTGCTATTTCAATGGGGAAAAAGGTCCTTCTCTTATTCTATTGCACTATTATTGTTGAATTTACAGCTACACTTTAGGGTAGGATGCTTTTCATGGTTCTTTTTAGCCGAAAGGAAAAATATAATTTAACCCAGGAAGAAGTGGGAGGCCCTGATCTGCTGTGCATTCAAGGGAACATTAAACTTTGCTAAGGGAAAAAGACCCTCCTCCTCTCTACCAAATCAAACATGCAAGAGTTTTCTTCCCTTTATAGGCTTTTCATATCCAACCCATGTCTTCAGTCTTCAGATGAGAGCTTGTGCTGCAGTCACAGTCTCTGATCTGTTCCCTCCTGGGTAGAGCACAGCTCCAGCAAACAGCTTTAGGACATCTGAGCTCTCCCTGAGCATCAAGTCCCCTGGGGAGAACCACCAGCACACCTCACACTTCTACTGAGCATTCACCACCTTGCTGCTGCCTACGAGGCAGTTCACAGCAGTCTCTTACCTACTTGGTGCTCTTTTGTAGGATCCCTTTTTCATGGTGCCACTCTCATTTTCAGTATAAGCTATTTCAGCTTTTGGGTACAGCTGTTTGGGAAGGGTGCATTTTTTTTTTAAACCATATGTATGAATAAAATCTGGGACAGTTGCTTTCTGGATCCTGAAGAAGACAAATCCTCTAATTTTAAGAAAATCATCTTGCTCATCTTTGCTATGTTCGGCTGTCTGAACAAATGTGACTCCAAAGGAGTGAAAATGCTCTCACATCTCCCTTCAGATTCAGGATTTCAATATCTCTACCTATGCTGTTGTTGGCAAATCTCAAAGTATCCTGTTCTCACCAGAAGAACGCTTTACAGATAAGACCTTGTGCCATTCAGTGACCTACTTCCGCGACTTCTCTCATTCTATTGCAGGCCTGTGGCTGCCATGGCTGTTTGTACCTGTGCAAAAGTCCTGTCCTAAGTTAGAGGAAAAATGATGCAGCATGCAAAGAAAAACTAATGACAGCAACATCTGTGAAAATGAAGCTGTTCTTGACTCTGTGCATATGCATATATGTCTCCCTTCCTCTTCATTTTTGTAAGCAGAAATATTTCTTTCCTACTAAATATTTGAGGCTGGGGCACAGTGGCAATTATGACAGGCATTAGTGTGCTGTCAAGAGAATCCATGGACCAGCATAACTAGTGTGCAAATACAGACTTTGGGGAAAAAAAGAACATCTTAAAGCCAAAAGCTGCTGACTTTGAATTTGCTATTTGAACCAAGGTGAAAAATAAGCACAGAAATGCCTCTCCCAAAGACCTGTCTGGAGATTTGCTTCTGGGCAACACAATCCAGATTTCTCTGTAGGCCTCCAAGGTTTCCTTGCCACCCCTATTTACAACTCATCCCTGCAAAGGGAAAATTATAACTCCACTTAGTCATGTGTAGGGTCTCCTTCTGATCCCCACATCACACAACTTCTCTGTTCCTGGGCCTTTTTAAAGGCAGAAGGAGGAAAAAGCCCCCTCACAACCTCCCCTTCCCCTTCCCCAGCAGTGCCCCAGTAAGACAGACAGCTGCCCCAGCACCCCTCTGTGGCTGCAGCACCCTGGGGTGCAGGGCTGCCCTCACACCTCAGGCAGTGTGCAGCACGCAGAGCACCCAGGCCAGGGGCAAGATGGAAGTGCCAAACCCATGCTGGGTTCGTCTCTGGATACCCACAAAGTTCTTGGCCCTCTGGGTGGCTGCCAACACTGGTGTCCTGTAGGGATGCTCTCTTGCTGTCTTTGTCCTGGCAGCAACCCCCTGCTTTGCTTGCTGGTGGGGCTGCTTGAGCAGTTTCATCTTAGTTAGAAACCAGGGAATTGAAATTAATCCTGCTGCTTCATGGTTTGATATTGCTTGCCTGCATTTGCATATTTTCCTATGTGTACCTCTCTATAAGGAGACAGAGTGTGACTTCCTTTTTAAATTGGTTTGTTGTAGATAATAATTTTTAGTAGATGATAATTTGAATAGACTCCTAGATACTCAGAACAGTTGGGGCTGCAAGGAGGCTCCAGAACTGGTCCAATCCCACCCAATTAGGTCAGCTGGAGCCAGTTGTTCAGTGCCCACCCAGCTAGGCTTCGAGTATTTCCAGAGATGGCTATGCCACAACTTCTGTTGGTAACCTGGAAAAATCACTAGATGATTTTCTCTTGGGCTTAAAGGGAATTTCACATGTTCAAGTATTTCAAATAGTGTTCCTGAAACATGTTGCCTTCATTTGTCAGCACAGTGTCAGGTGGAAAAAGACACTCACAGCCTGAAAAGCACAGTCATTTTTCACTCAGTGATACTGAGCAAAATATAAAAGCTATGCTACTGAGAGCTTTTCATATTGAATGTGGTACATTCATTCAATAGTTCTTTATGTACATAGGTCAAGTGGAGAATATTTTTTTTACTCTATCTTCTATCCTTTGTACAATTGCTGATGCTTCCAGCAGCTCAAAATGATCTCTGGACTAGATGCTGTTTCTGCTTGTTATCAAGCCATTGCCTTGTCACTCTGTCACAGTGGCGGCTGAATAACTTCAACATGCCTGTTACAGTGCTATAAATATGAAGATATTTCAAAACATCCCACAAGTTCACCATTTGCATGGCATTCTGTTTATTTTTTCCACTAAAGATTTCATAAAAATTTGAGAAAAAACACACATTATTTCCCTCAACCAAACTGGCAGAAGTTACCTGCTAGTTCAAAGCTAGTTCAAAGGTCCTTAATTTTCCTTTTAGATGAATCTTACACCATTTTATTTCTTTCCTGAAATATACCAACAGCCCTGCAGATGGATCAGACGCACTAATTCCACCAGAGAGGTTGTGCTCTGGCTGTGTCCAGCCACAGCTGTCCTAACGCACAAAGTCAAGAGCATCTGATTTCTTTGTTTCACTAGGCAGGATAATAAAGCTTTCCTGAACAGCAGTGTTTACAGCAAGTGAACTATGTGAAATCTCTCCCCTCAACTGCTATTACACAGCTTGCAACCTTTCGTTCAGGAGATTAAGTTTGCATCTCTTCAAATTATCTCTCTGTAATTGGAAAACTTTCGTTTTGACAGAGACAATGTGGCAGCCTCCCTGCGAGCCTCGCTACAAGCCAGTGCTGAGTGCCATCTGGAGAACTGATGCCGGAGTCAAGCAACAACATCCTGTCATATTTTATCTGGAACTTTGGAACAGAACAACTAATAACATCTTAAGCTTCATTTGTCTGGCTCTCTCATGCTCTTGGCAGAGGTCATAACCAATGGTGGCTTTGCTGATTTGCTGCATCAAAACTAATTAGGTTACAGTGCTCACTGACAGAGCCTCTCATAATGGCATAAAAGCCTTGGGCTTTAACTTTACTCATTATGTCAAGGTAAAGTTTCACACTCATAAAACTTGCACCTGTATCAGCTTCTCAGTCATAATCTTTAACATCCATTAACAGTGCTTATTCAGCTTGACAGAGTTATCGGGTCCTATAATTCACTTTTCCCTTCCTCCTTTAAAAATGCTTCCAGTGAGAAATGGGGCTCATGGCATGAAGGTGCATGCCTGATGTTGCAGATGCAAAATTCCAAGCACAGCTTCTTTGCTTTTTGCATTCTTTACTGTAGCAAGAATGCCCCAAACTGACTTGAATTGGTCTGTATGTCAGTGCACTGAGGCTGACTCCTGCTTCCTCTGAAGAAAGCCTGACCTTTTTACCGAGCTTATGAGAAACTAGTCTTTTACCAGACACTTTCCGTTTGTCTTATTGAATGAGTCAGTTCTAAAAATCTGAGTAAAATTAAGATAACCGTTAAACAGGGTTAAAATTAGGGCACTGCTCAGGGTAAAAGTCAGGGCAGATCTTAACGGCTCTTAATTCAAGTGAGAAGCCAGCAGGAAAGAAGATTTCTGTCTGCACTGAGGGAGAAGAGAGAAGTAAGGTTTAACAGTTTCCTTCTTAAATGTTGTAAAACATGTCAGCAGGGGGCTGTGGCAGTAAGAAGAATCGTGCTTTCTCACAGCAGGAAAGTGGCACTTCACTAGACTGGCTACATTGATTATCAAGATGAGGCCGTCTTAAAGAGCAAGCACAGCACTTAAATGTATTATAATGTGTGGAAGAATCATTATGAAAAAAGACAGCACTGTGTATTTGCTCTAAGACTTTCCACCTGCTACTGCTTGCAGGGGCTACAGTAGTGGTGAGAGCCCATGCAACTCTCTTTTTTACTTGTCTGATGAAAATATCAGCTGAATCCTAGGGGAAACTGTCAATTTTGCACAGCCTGGATTTTGTTGGACATTAATGCCAGATCCTCTGTATCTGAGAAAGGCATTAGAAGTGTGTAAGATAGAAGGTTAAATAAGGATTTATTTACATATTTCTGTGTTCAAAGTGGTTACCATGCTGTTACTTAATATTCTTGCACTTCCTATTTTATTTATTTACTTATTTATTTATTCCTTATACTTTTTTTTTTGCATATGAGAAACACTATGAAATCCTTGAACTTCTAGTGCTCTTAATTGAGAAAAAGGCTCTGAATTACATTAAATTAATAATTCCAGTTTAGACCATTTTAAATAGTGCTGCACCTTCAGACCTGATTCCTCTTAAGAGAGAATGCTCTGCTCTATGAAATCTTCACAATCCTTCTCTCCTATTTAATGTATTTCATACATTATAAAAAAAAAGTATGGAAAATTTTTGAGCAATGCACATCCATTCTAGTGTCATAAAATGGAACATATGCTGTTCGCCCCCAGGAGCATTTCCAGTTGGGAGCTGTATCTTTCTGAACATGAATGTACATCAAGGGTTGTGATCAACCGTGTGAATGAGTCTCATATGGTAATGGACTGATGTAAAGAAATCAGACCTGGACTATTGTGTATCTATTAGGATACTGATTAACTGAAGAGACTGGATGCTTAACAGGGAAGAATCACTACATGATTAATGATCTGTATGGATTGCTTTCAGAAAGGAGACTAACCTAAGCAAAACATGTAGGCTGCACTGCAGCACTAATGGAGACTGTAGCCATCTGAGTGAAGAGGTATTTGAGGATATTTAGATCCCCAACACCCTATGCACATATACACACTCGTTGCTTTACCACCTTTATTTCATATGCCTTGTGACAACAAAGTTAATTGTATGCATAAATATGTGCAGGACTACAGCCTCATAATGGAGAGAAAGTAGTTAGCGTGTCATACACAACTCCAATTAAGAAGCAGAAATTAAAGGAATTAAAATTAAGACTGAAAATCAAAGCCCTTGTCATGGAAGACATCAGGTTATGAACTGTTTTCCATAGTTGATGAATAAGGTTTCATTGTTTGGGTTTTAAAACCAAAACAAAGCAACCAAATTCTTGATAAAAACAGAACAGCAACCAACACACCCTAAATGGGTTAGGCACTCACCACATGTAACCTCTACATCCACGTGTGTGTCTCCAGACTGATATTTTGCACCATCAGAACAAAACCAATATCTCATTGTATGTGCTTGGTAGGATGTATAGGTACACATCATTTAGTCCTTTGGGAATATATACAGTGTTATGTGGCCACAGGGCAGTGCAGCAGCTAGCACTTCTGATTTGGGAACTTAGTATGAACTGGTAATCCTCACTGTCTCTAGTTTGAGGTGGTTTTTTTCTATTATTTGATTTAGGAAACTTAAAATTCCAAGACTGCTATCTTGGGACTGAAATAAAATGAGCTGAGAGACTGCACCATGGACTAATAAATATGGTCTTATTTACATATGTGCAGCCATATCACCAAGGACTTGGGGAAAAAACAATTAAAATTGGTTGTTGTATATTTATTTTGTGGATTTTTTAAAAACAGAGTTTCAAACTAGAATGATATAACATGAACAAAAACATATATGACTCAGATTTCAAAAATATGCTTTCAGAAGAAAGGCGTACTTCACTTCCTATTTTTCTTAAATCGCGTAGCTCAAATACGAGCTTTAAAACTGCTTACCTCAGGGAAAAGGGTGTTGTCTAAATTTTCTTACCACATTAGAGGGGTTTGTTGTGACAACACATAACAGAGGCTGGGTGAGACTACTGCCCATTACTCACGCCTGCTTCCAGTGCAGGAGTGCTGTGAGGACCATGTGTTACAGCTGCTTTGTCCTATGAGGTAATTTAAAGAGGGACATAATCCAGCCATAAATTCACTACATGAATTCCCTGCTGCAGAGGAGCACTGCTGGATATAAATGTGCCACAGTCAATCTGTGCAGAGACATAAAAGCTTGTTGGAAAAGAGGGAGCAGGACTGAGGAGCAGTGAGATTTAGCTGCAACTCAATCTTCACTGCTATGCGGGCACCAGGGTTTTCCCTCTGCCCGTGTGCATGGGACCACACCATGACACAGAGCTGCCCTCTGCTCTCCAGTGGGCACAGAAATTACCATGTGAGAGAATGGCCCTCTGGAAGACTAAAGATCTGGAAACTGAGAAGCTCCTACTCCAACTATCTTTTCCCTCGAGTTCTCATGTTACCCATGAACAGGAACAAGTATTCCCATCATTTATCTAGTACATGCTAATGATGTGTGCCAAGACTTGCCTTTTTCAGTAATGTCTTTGTAACTCCCAGGTCCTGCAAATTTCTAGAAAAGCGGAGTTATTCAGATCATTGTCCTTCATGGTGGCAGGATTCAGTTCTAACATACATCTTTAAATTAAAAACCCCCAAACATTAGGAAGTTGACAGTGGTTACAATCCGGACACCACAAATTAAATCCAGAGAGTAGTTGCTGTCACTGACAGAATGGCATAGGGCAATAAAAATGGAACCAAGAAATGGAGATGTGGCTTAGACCTCAGCCTTTGGTGATGGAGATCATAAGGTTCTCTGCATGACAGCTGCAGTCATCTTATTTTGCTAAGTTGTTTTTCCGCAGTCGGAGATGGGTGCTGAAGAGACCTTGGCAGTATCCAACCTTTCTGCCAAAAGTGGAACTGTCACCAGTGTTGTGCAAACTTGATTTGGCTTCTGAGCATGCTAAATCATGTTTGTTCTACATTGATAACATTCAGTGTATTTAACTGCCTTCAAAAGTCTGTGTAGATTGCATTTTGTTGAGAGATATCTCTGGGTGTGAGCATGACAGGGAATTAGTCAACAATCCAGGGTTCAGTGCTGGAGGAAGAGCGATCCTTGTGGTTCCCCCAGAATTCATTACATGCTCAGATAGTCTAGATTAGTATTGGAGTTCCATGCTTCTTATAAGACTTACTTGTGACTGCAGTAAGTTTTCTAAACCCACTCAGCTGGAACCAATATAAACTGAAGAACACTATAACCTGAAGAACATATTAATAATCTTCTTAAATGAAACACATTTTGTTTGCAAATCAGTTACTTCTCTAGTCTGTTAACATGGCTTAGCATCTTGTAAGCTGTGTTCAGAGTTCAGTATTTTCCCATGCTCAGCAAGAACAAGGTTTTTTTCATCTAGTATGTTTCAGAGATATGTTCTGTTAAAATAAAGGACTATCCTCCCACACCCTGAGTAAGGAGAGGCAGTTCAGATTGCTAACAGTGCCAGAAATATAGAGATATATCTGCTGCATATCTTCTCCTGCACAATTCTAAAGAGATCTGAAATAAGCATCAGCTAAGCCAGCTTATCTCTATTGCTTGGAGGAAATGTGATGTCTCCATCTGTTTTTATGTTCCAAACACAGAGTGCTGCAGCCTGTAAGACTTATCTGACTGAGTAAGATCCTGTGGCTTAAATAGGAGACCCAGTCGTTTGGTGAAGGGAGGTTTTATTTAGCTCCTGGCATTTCCAATAAAGACCCAATTGTTTCAAGACCTCTATATTTAGAGGAGAATTCTTCTTTACTTCTGAAGATCAGCTGCCAAGCAAGCTTCTAGGCCTGTGAAGAGGCAGAGCTCAGTCAGTCTGCTCACAGTTTGGAAAGTCATTGGCAAGGCAGTGGCACTGAGGATTCTGTTAAGAGTCAGAGCACAGCACCCTCTCTGCCCATAGAATCAACCGTTGTTCTTATCAGGGCAAGCATTAGTTCCTATATTTTGCAGTGCAATGTGCATTTGCAAAGGCCTTCCTCTGAGAAACTGGAGGGTAAACAAAAGGGCTTTTTCTCTTTGTCACTGTCTTCTGATTTAAAAAGTAGCTTGCACCATTTCTGAACCTTCAGTTCCTTTTAGCTGCTCTCCATCTCTTTAATAGTTGAGAAGGTCTAGAAATAAAGGCCATTGTGAATGTTGGTGCTGTTCTCTCTGCCTGCATGAGAGAAGGCAGGAGGGAGAGGCAGATCTGAAGTCGTCATGGCATCTCCTTTAACTTTTTGTTGCACTGAAGAAGAAGATTCAGAAGACTAAACAAATAAATCTGTTTTAGGAGAACACATAGGTAAATCCATCCTAGACCCAATTAAATGTCCTTTATGTTGAAAAATAAAGTTGCAGTCTGCAGCTTAAAGCTTTATCTGCAAATGCCTCCATTCCCCGATGTGTCCCTCTAACGCAAGAGCTGACAAAAATATGGAAGAAAGCCACATATTTTGCCTTCAGAAGGCAAGGGTAAATGTTATAGCAACACAGGAAAGCAGAATGCCACTTTTAAAAAGTGGTAGTGGGGAAAAGAGATAAACGGAGAGAGAATTAGGGGTTTACAGAGCACACAAAACATGGCAGTTCTAGGATGACTCAATGAATAGAAATTCACCATGTGACACCTGCAGCTACTTGCAGGAAAGTTTGTGTCTGAAATACAAGGAGCTCCAGTGAACTAGGTAACATACCTTAAAAAAGGCAGAATCTTTTCATCTCCTGTGCCTTATATGACAGAAAACCTGATTAACCAAGGGTCACGCAGATCCTGAGCTTACCCGGGTCTATTACTGGAAAAAGAAACTACTAACTAACAAGATCTTTCATTTTTATAGCGTCCTGTGACATCCCACAGCACTGTCAAGGTTTGAAACTTTCCACTGAAACTGCTAGACATTAGGAATTATAAATAAATCCGAGAGAGCAGACGTTAGCATATCTAGCTCACACTAGACCCTTTAGTTGAGGACTTTTTTTCTTTTACTTCTTTTTGTGTCTTTTCTGGTGATGTAAAAGATGTCTTATCACGGTGTCTCAAGGATAAGTTTTTACTAGTTCCATCAGTGAACTGAACAAAAATGGTTACAGTAAGAAAAAGGAAAATTAAGCAGAAGCCATTAAAGAAACGTACTTGTAACAGTATTGAAAATACTCCACAACAATTTTGTTCTCATCCCATAAGATAAAGCTGTGTTTATTTCGAAAACACAGTTGAAGGTATTTTACATTAAATGTTTTGTGTACATCTGTTTGTGTAGGTGGTGAATCAGGGCACTGCAGACTTGAGAAGCTGCTGTCAACAAACCCAAGAAGACAAGAAAGAGCCCAGGGCCCTTTGGTGATTGACAGATTCAGTCACTTAAATGCTGAGCCCAAAGCTGAAGCCTGAGCAGAGTCTGCTTCACAGAACTATGTGAATGCCATTGGAAACTTTTTTCATTTTAGCTTGTTGTTTAAAACTATCAGCCATCTGAGGACAATTCATTTCCAGGACTTTATATAACATGTAAAGTACTGTGAGGGGATATTTTTAATGTATCTGCAGTTTGTTATCACACAGCAAGGAGAATATATTTGCTTGGATTTTTCCATTCCTGCAGCCTGTACTATAGATACAGATAATACCATTCAAGAGGGAACAGAAGGTTGCATTTTAATTTGGAGTTGACAAGGGGCACATAATTTCCAGATTTATGAAGGTGAAAAGCTGTATAGAAAGAGAAAAATTTCTGGCTGCCATATTTACAAAACTAAAAGGCCATGGCTAAATGCCTTAAAGTGAAAGAAATATCTACGTAAAGAAATTTTTCAGGTAGCTTTTGCACCTGCCTGTATTTCTGTCTTGCTGATGGATTTCTGCATGTCGTTTGAATGAACCACAAGAATCTCTCTGGATCTTCCTCTTCTTGTCCTCTACAAAGTCTAGTCTTCCCCTAAGTAACAGATAACCATAAATGTAAGGAGAGGAAGTTGCTAGAAGCCAGAGTACTGCAGGTGTTTTGGCTACAACAACTCACCATTTCCTCCCTCACTCTGCAAGCATTGGGTTATGTTGATGATGGCTGAAAATGACAAAACTAAGGCTGAAGCAAAACTAACACAATGAAAGTCAAGCACAAAAATTAATAGCACAGTCTTCTCAGTCCCTTTCATAAACATGGTGATGGTTGCAACACTTACACATTGGGTAAGTCAGGAGCTCTGCTCACCTAGCAGGAAAGAACTGTTATGAGGTTACCTACAAAGTCAAGAGTTTACTGCCTCACCCTATTTTCCCTATATTAACAAATCGATTTTTCACCAGCAGTAGAATAACTTGAGGGAATTTTTTACTTAATTATTTTCTAGTGTGGCCAGATGCCAGTTTGTAAACCTGTCCTGGATCCTAATCGCAAAACAGGCATCAGCATCACATCCTCTTGTTCTGAGTCTAACCACAGAACCCTTCAGAGTGCCTGATTTGCCATGTTCAATGGTACTGGATGCAAACAAGCTGTGCTTTCCTGGGGAATATGCAGCCTTAGTGACAGGACAGGCATTGCAGCTCTAAGCCAGTTTTTAGAGCAGAACACAGCCCTGGAAAGCCCTTTTCATATAAGTCACTCTATCCCAACAATGTTGCTGTGTTCCCAAGTAGATCATAAATGGATTGCTACACATAAATAGCTGTAAGCAGTGTTCTCTTTCTCACCAGGACATCCCCCATCCTGAACTGTAGTTGTACTTATTTCCAGTGAGAAACCTTGCTCGTGTTTTAAATGCTTGCCAGCCCCTTTGGGTAAGTGCAGATCTGGAGCATCTGGGACATGGTGCCTGCTCAGGGCACTTAGTCACGATGCCTCACAGCCTCAAGGGGAGGCTTTCTGACCACTTTCACAGGTAGAAAACACACACAAAAAAACAACCAAGGAGAAGTGAAAGACAAAACAATCTTCTGCAGCTTCCTCTACTCTAGCCTCAGAATGTCCTGCTTGACTTCCATTTAAATATTAGGCAATGCTGTGGATAAATTTTTTACTGTGAACTATTTAGCTCCCCAGCATTTACAGTATTGAACTTGCAATCATAAATTTCAACCAGAGTTTGTATCATTTAATTCTGAATTCTAAGTCCAGTTCAGGGAAGTAGATTATTTTAAAAGATCTTTGTGATAAAGAAAGGGTTTCTTTTAAGACCACTGGAAAAGGAATCACAGCAATCTAAGGGTATTTTTAAGAATGTCACCTGGGTTTCACAACATACAGCTATGTGCTGAGGGGTGTCTATGGCAAGTAGGTAAACACAGAAAACAAACTGTATGTGAACAGAGTTGGATGCATGTGTGTTTAAGTCTTTGAAAACATGACCATGTCAAGAGAATGTATCTCTTCAAGAAATTCAGTTTAAAAATGCTTCTAAAATTACTAAGAAAACTAATCTTAGAACCAAAATTGTGAAGCAGAAGCAGAGAAGGGAAAGCAAGATTGTACTATACAGCCTCTTGTGGAGGGGGATATTCCCAGGCAGTGTAAAGCAAACACATTTTAATGCTGCTCATCGCTTTGTGGCACATGAGTGTTGTGGCAACTCCAGCAGACTGTGCTGTCACGTGCTTCAATACTCCTCATTGCCACATAGTCCCATGGATGGACTCATCTGGAGCACCAGTGCAGCACAGGGTGGCACAAAACCATTGGGAGTTTGGTACAAAGTGGAGAGACAGGGCACTGGAAGAACCACAGCAATGTTTGCAGCTCAGCAGCTCCTGCAGGCCCCAGACAGCCTCGCTGGGCAGAATGAGTGAGAGAAAATCCACTCCTGCCCCATTAGATACATGAGTCTTAATTGCTTTCTCTTGTAGAGATACCAAATATCTTTGTAAACAGCATGTTCAGATTGCTACATGCAAACGTACATGTGATACCTTTATGAAATATGCAAACTATGACGTGCTGGGCTATGATCTGATCCGTGTGTGTATTTGAAAGCCTTTCCCATGCTTTGGTTCGTGTACTGAACATTTCTGACAGTTTGTTTGAGGTAAACAGAGCCAATCTGTCAGCATGATTCATTACCAGCACATCTGATAAGTACGACTTAACTTGCAGCAGCCTTGTATGTTTTTTAAGCACTTGCCTGCTTTGCAGTTAGCAAATTACTGCAAGGCAAAGCAAACACAAAAGGAGAGAACAAAAGGAATGATGGATTTGGTCACATTACAGAGGGAGTGAGATGATGAAGAGATTGCTTTACCTAGCTCAGACACCAGGAAAGAAGAGTGTGTGTCTCAGCTGCTCAGAAGTAGCGTGATCCAGAAGCCTCATGCTGTGCACAGGCATCGCAACAAGAGGCTGTCATCACATACTGCCCCACATTCCCTTTTATATGTATTTCCCTGATTAAGTTTCTGTTGTGACAGCTTTTGAACAGTAACACCTTTCTCTTTTTTTGCCTCTGAATTTTCTTCCTTGAAAGGTGCAAATTATGGTTTTACGGTGGCCCGTTAGAGGTGCAAATAAGCACAGCCTAGACAAAGTGGGACAATCTTGAAGTAGTAAAATATCAGGGCTGAATCCTGGTGAAAGCTAATATGTATATATTGATGAGCTGAAGCTAAATGGTAGGAAATACATGTGTAAGCTTCAGGTAGTGTGAAGCTCTGTATTTGCACAGCTTGGAATCTTGGTAAAACCAAGGACAAGGGAGACATGAGCAACCTAAAGATGGTTAAATTCTGGGAGCAAAGCAATCTTTTGGGGGGCAATTGCCAAGAAAATTGTACTTGTGTTCTTTGTTTGAGTAAATATGTTGCAGAGTAAAAGCTTTAACTCTCATTACTTGCTTCTGAACTTATTTTGACTTCTCATTCTTAGTATTAGAGTTCTGTGCCTGACTCAAGCAGCCACTCAAGTACCACTTGTACCTGCTGATATGGAGCAGAAACCACTTCCTTGACCGCAATTTATCACTAGCTGTTTGTCACAAGCACACATGAAGCTATCATATTGTATTGCAACTTCTCAGTGCTAAGGGCAGCAAAAGAGAAACAGAACCACATTTGTTTCTGTATTTTATTTTCTTTCTCTCCATGGAAATAGGCTAAAAGAAATTTATGAGTTTTTATGGTTTTATTTCTATATCTTCACATTATCTAAACTAAATCAATAATGGTTAGATATCAATAAAAATGCCTATTTTCTGATCTATGTTCTAAGCCTATTTTCACTATGTGTCCTGTTTTCACTTGCATGAAGACAGAAAAAAAATCACCCTTCAGGGTAAAACTCTTGAAGTTTAACTGTAAGTGAGAGGGAACATTTGTTTTGGACTGAAAAGAACACCTTTTTCATTTCCACAGCAAGAACAGCAAAAGTCTCTTCTGCTACAGAATTAAAAAGGTCTATTTCACCCACACCTTAAAAAAGTAGAGCCTTTTTCTAATGTGCCTGCTGGCAGAGCTGAAGAGAGCCTGGTTGAGAAGGAAGCTTAATCAACCAATTTTTCAGTGTTTTTCAGATCACTGAAGTATGTATTTTACCTTGACTTTTTTTGAAAGTTTAACATCTTATTAGAACACCTGAAAGAATTGTTGAAACTGTAAGAAAATAGGCAAAATTGCAGGCATGTGAACTCTTCTTTGGGTTCAGTTTAACCTCATGCTTGTATGCGTGAACACAGATCCATTCTCACTTTCTTTTTTTGGTTGGGTGAACAAAAGATATGGCTCTGCCTGCAAACAATCCCTGCTTCTCCTGAATTAGCAACTGTCCTGGCTGATCCCATTACTACTTCAGGAGTTTTATTACAGAGCTATAAAGTTCTTTCTGTGGCACCAAGGTGTCCTTTATTCATCCACAGAGTGGGAAGCCCACAGGGCTTCAGCTGAGTTAATTGTATGCAGGAGACTGCTAAGCTTCCAGCGTAACCACTCAGGAGAGTCTTTGCAAGCAAAAACTGCTGCTTGAAGCTTAGCAAAATAAAGATGTGATTGAAGGAAAAAAATCCACAGTGTATTTTAAGAGTTCCTTCCCATTTCTAGTGTATACATGATATACAAGATATATTGGGCTTTCTTCCAAAAGAACGATGGGTTTTTACCACTTAACAGTCACACATATAACTCAGCCATAATATATTACTATTTACTTCCGTCATTTAACTCAGCCATTTGCAACAGTTCTGCACATTCCTGTACCCACTTATTTCAGTGAGATACGAGCTTTTGTGGTTAACTGGATCTTTTAGATATTTCTAAGATTCCCGTTTCCTTTTCTTTTCAAAATGCCGAATGGAAAAGCAAATGCCAGGCTTGTTTTAATTCAAGTTTTAAAATCCAAATAATGTAAAGTAAATTAAATTAAAAGTTAGCATTTTAACACTGTATATTGGATGGTATCAACTTAATATTATTGTAGCAGAAATGAAGTATGAGAGAATAACTCCCTCTGCAGAAATATGCATTTATACATGTGAGGCAGCCAACAATTTGCAGTTGAAAGTCTCAAATATGACAAATCTTTTGAATTAACAAAGGATTCATCCTGATTGACTGTTTTTCTTTTCTCTTGCTCAATGAACTTCAGCTCATCACTTCATAGTGATCAGATACAACTGAGGAAAAATTGTTGGTAGTTTTGCTCGGGATGCATTTCTGTGAGCAGAGAAGTCCCAGCTGGCACAATTTCATGGACAAGAGCAGATTCTGTTGGATCCCTTGCCTTGGAAGCTGTTATTGAATTTTTCTCTCGTTCCTTTTAAGTCTGTTTTGAGTAAGCTACTCAGCAGCCTGACACACAGTTACAGTGCCACCAGGTTACAGAGCACCACGTGACATAATACATTTTGACACATCCAGATGTAATGTAATGCACATGTCACAAGAAATAAAACAAAGCAGAGGCATTTAATTTTTCTCCTCCTCAATGGACTTGTAATATCTACAGGTTGTTGAATTTTTCCTCATCTATACCCTGATTCTTGCTAAAGGAATAGAGTAGCTAAGGGCAGCCCTGAGCAGTAGCAGGCTGTAGGACATCCCGGGTGACTGCTATGTTCTCATAGTGATAACACTGGCAGCAGAGCCTGTCACACGTGTTGAACTGGGTGCCACCCAGCTGCTTGCACTGTGCTAGACTGAAGCTCCATCAGCTGAGTTTTCCTCCTTTGTGCTTGGCAGAGAAGTCAGACAGGCCAAGTCCACACTGATTTTAAGCTCCTCTCTGCAGACTCTGTGGCTGCAGTATGGCCAAGTGGCACTGCCACAGCCAGCACCTGACAGACAAGGTGCTGCTGCCCTTGCTGGGTGCAGTAACACCTTTGGGCATGCCTGTGGTTCTGCTGGAGGTGTTCTGAGGGGTGCTGGGAGGCAGGGGGGAGCCATGGGGCAGGCACAATTCAGTTGCTCTCCAGTCTGTGCTGCCCAAAGCAATAAAGATGTAGTCTCAGCATTACGTGTCACTTCCTGACATGTAGCAAAAGCAGTAGGAGTGTGCTCAGATAAGAAGACCACTAACCACTTTTTTCCCTTCAGGTACCAAGTATTACTTAAAGCTGAAAGCCAGAGGTGAGAACTGCCAGTTCTCTGCAGTATGCTTCTCTTTAGTCAAAACGTGAGGCAATAAAAACCTTTGTCAGCATGTGAACTGGTTACTGACTTCTCAAGTGTTGGCAATGTAAAGTAAATCATTCTGTAAAGGGTGAATTTGCTATATTTGTTCCTTATTGAACACACCAACATTTTTGGGGGAGGAAGGAACCTTTTCTTTATCTTTACAGGTGGACAGTGCAGCATGACCAGTAGCCAAATGGCTTACTGTCTTTTCCTTTCCCTATTTGGTACAGAGATACAAAGTCGAATTTATCAGCAAGTGAGGCTGACAATTTTCGGTTTTATTCAGACAGCTGATCTGAGGCAGAACACAGTGGGGAAGCAGTCCCTTCCACAATACCTCCTCCTGTCCTCTCTAGTAGTCTCAGCAGTCCCAACATAACTAGATAGCTAGTTATTCTAATCACTTCCCTCAAACAGGTTTTGATATTTTTATCAAGAATATAAATCACTTGATCTGGTTGGCCTTTGTACATTTGGCAAAAAAGGGAGTTCACATGGACATAAACATATATCAGTGTAAGCAAACACTGAGCCTGCACGTTTTGCTGTTCCTGAGCAAAGGACATTGTCCCAAAGTTAATGGAGTCTCAGTCCTTCCCTCGGATTTTATCAGCTCCACTGCAGGTATTTGAGTTGCGGGGAAGAGATGTGATGCTCCTCTCCTGAGAGCTCAGATAAGCAAGCCTCTGTCTCACCTCTCCTGCAGCTTTGTGGTGCCCAGCTTATCCATACATGTAAACTCATCTGTCTGGGCAGAGGAAGACTAATAAACAGCCACTTCTGAATTTCTCAGTGTTGGCAGGTTTTTCATAAACACATTTGCATGTACTTGTGAAATAAGCCCTAACATGGTTATGATAAACTTTAATCTCTGATCTGCTGTTGATTTGAGCTAGGTAAACAGTTTTATCCTATGTGATTAAACATTTCTAAGAGACTGCAGGCGAAGGAAGAAAAAATTCATATAATAAGGTTGGAAAAGACCTCTAAGATTGTCGAGTCCAACCATCTTATCATATGTTTTGAAGATAATTTTCATAATAAATGCAAACCACCCCAAGCAATTACACTGAAAAAAGAGAACTCACTAACAGAAATTCTATAAGCAGAGTGAAAGTCAAATGAATAATCTGTAGACACTGGAAAACTTACCCAACTATATATAAAACTTTGGAAAGAAATTTTGGAAATACATGGGATAAGAACAATTCCTGTAGAAAGAATATTATTTTCCCACAGGAAGTTACCCCAGCCTGCAAATCACTTCTCTGTTCTCAGAGATGTTTCCCATATGTATCTGAAGACATTTTAATTTCCATATGTCCTGAGATAATTTCTCAGCTTCTGATCCTGTAGTAATCCAGGATATCAGATACAATATAGCCAAATGTGAGATGGGATGTTTGTGCATTTTGCCTTGTAAAATGTTTTAAGGGAACTTTTATCTAGAAATTAAAATGTGTTCCTTGTTCCCAAAGCAGTTCCATTTAATTTAGCATACCAAATTCTTTCTAGATTAAAACCTTTTATACATTACTCGAGGAACCATTTCAAACCTCACAAATGGAATTTTTTGAAATATGTGCTTTCAAAAGTATATGAACCTCTGGGATTTTGTCAGGAAATTTATTATCTTAAATAATCTTAGACCATTCTTGTAGATAAATGTGTTTTGAGTGATGAAAAATGAACACTAATGCTACAAACTTCACTCATATGGAAGATCACCTTCATAGGATTTTTAAAGAAATCAATGCTTGTCAAATTTTAAATTAAGCACCCAAATCACTGTGCGTGATCTATAGAGCTAATATAAACTGACAAATTATTTTGAACAAACCTGAAAAAATGCTAATGAAAAAACTGTAAATTTGAAAAGATGTGCAGTTCCAGCTCATAAAATGAAAAGGCCATTATTTTCTTTCTACAAGAGGTGCTGGTTGGATATCAGAATTTTTAATTTGGTAACAGATTTGAGCTATTCATGGGACTCTGCTTCAGGAAAAGAGTTTTATATTTTGATTGACAGTGGCACATATGTTGAAATAAAAAATAGTAGAAATCTTACACATCCAGCTCTGGGAGTTTGTTCAATGGCAACCACAAAGAGGAGATGGAGGTCAAACATTCTTAGGATATGGGCCATCCTCATAATCTGAGACCTCTTGATAGACATATGAGAGCATGAGTTAGCAGAGGATAGTGGGGGGAAAGTGACATTTAAACAAATGGAGATGAATGATTGTTTTGATCTCAGTTTCCCACTAGGCAGCTGTAGAAGTCTAGTGGCCAGCATATGGTGGAAAACAATGAATTTGAATTTTGAACATCCAAAGTTAAACCAAACTCAAAGACAAGAATTAACATTATACAAGTAAAAAATATAGGTGTTTTTCAATGCTGAAATCTGGAGCAAACTCTTACTTTCACCAGAGCTCTTTTCAAGAATCTAAGAATTTGCCTCATGATATAAGACATTCACAGCCACAAAGAAATCACAAAAAAACCTAATAATTAAATGGAAATAAAAAACAAACTGTGATAAAATTGTTCACTAATCAAGGAGTGACCTTCTCACCAGTCTGTGCTCTTTTAGAAGAAATCAGAGTATGCCCAAATATTTCCTGGAACCTTTGCATGCTTTATATGCTGTTTTGTAGTTTGAGAGGAGCCTGTCATATCCAATGACTTTTTATTTAGCTAGTCATTGAGAAAATAAGAGCAGCTACTCCAAACCAATTTCATTTTTCAGTCACTGATCCATTTACTCATTCATTTTCTGCTCCTGAGCTTGAGATGTCTTTTAAAATTAAGTTTTTTAAAAGAGGGATGCTGCCAGTGTACTGGTGCCAGAGCAGGTACCTCTAAGGGGCATAAATGGCAAAGATTTCTCCTGCATATAGACACATCTGGTTTCTCCACAGGTTTCTAAGGCAGTTCTGCTGGTGGCCCTGAAGCTTCCATTGTGCCTGCTGGCTGATTGAGCCAGAGACGGTTGTTTGGGCTCCCTAAGATTCTCAGTTAAAATTTCTGTTAGTGTATCCTGGATTCTGAAAAATTTAAACAGTTTACACAAGAAGATATGGTTCAATTTGCCTTCAAGATATCTATCTCATTCAAAGAAATTCATAAACTAAAGGCTCTACATGTATTCTTAGCAGGATTTTGGGAGCTGGCCCACTGAAGCCAAAGGCTGTACAGACACATTTTGCCCACAAAAGGGATCACATCAACAGGGAAAGTTAAGCCAAGTTCATGTTCAAATTCTGTGTGATTCCCCTTGGGTCAGATATATGATATGGTCAAATTTGCTGTGCGGGAGAATTAGGGTGCTTGGGGCTCACCCACAGTATTTAATGGTACCTCTGCAATTCCAGACTCTTAGTCTTCATCAGGAGTGAGGTAAAGGCTAAAGGAAAGGAGCAGTTTAACTTTAGAAGAGACAGCTGGACTTTTTCAAAACCTCAGGAAATATTTGCTTGACTTATTTTATTAGGCTTTGAGTTGCAACACCCGAGTTGCTGTTCAAAAAGAAGCTCAACTCATTCATTATATCATTGTACACTGTGCTGATAAATATGCAGAAAAATTCTATCTGTTTAATCTGTGTGGGCATTCAAATCTTCTGTAATACTGGGCTGAATAATTATTTGCACTGCAGGAAAATAAAGTAATTCTCATAGCAGCTGTTGCAATCTTCGTAGTAAAAGCAGGAGAGTTTGTGCAGATGCTCTAGTCTTAGGAGCCAAAGAGGCACATGTATCAAAGGAAATACCAATACATGGTTTTGCATATTTTTTCTCACTAATCACAACTACAGCAGCACCAATTTTCTGTCCATCACCCTTTTCTTCCCCAGTGTTTCCTGTAGTGCATCCACACCACACAGCTTCTCCCTTCTATTAGCTGACAACATTGTAGAGCAAAATAGCAGCATTTAAATACATCCACATCTTTCCAAAAAGTGAATTTTGCTAATGAATCTTTATTCCCATGAACAGGACACCAATAGTTTCCCTATCTTCTGTACTAGGTTCATGTCTCAGCTAAAGAAATAGGTTGTGTATATTTGTGGCTTGCCAGAGCAAGGTGGACAGAAACATCTTGCTCTTGCTGAAATAGAAAGGAAAAAAATCTCTTCAAAAGAGCATAGGTGGAATTTATTTCACAGGTCTGGGCAGAGGTATCAATATCAAGAACCTCCAAAGGGTGATGTGTTTGGTTTGGAAATGTATGTATGAATGACTATTAATTTCTTCAACATAGGAAGTTAATAGGTGTATTATTATCTTCCTGTAAGCAGACAGGGGGCAACTAAATAACGAGCTAAATATAACTCCCCATTCAAGCAAGACTCAATTAAATCTTCTTTCCCTATCTACAGTAAAGGATAACTTGTGAAAATTACCTGTTGTCAGAGATATTCTGCCCTCTTATGCTGATACAACTTCTCATGATTTCCCATTTGAAAGCATCACACAAAAAGTGTATTTCAAGAGAAGATATTTGAGGATGGTGATCTAAGTTAACTCCAATCTCCAGGAGAGGGAGAAACTGTAAAAACAAAATATGTGTTTTAGAATTAAAAACAAGAGAACAGTAGGAGAGTAGGAAGTGGGGTAGGAAGAGCAGAACAAGAAAGATCAGGAGGAGGGAGGACAATGGATCTTTGCCAGTGGACAGAAATTATTGCAGTGCTCTCCTCTTGGTCCAAATTCCCATTTAACTCCTCTGTTGACTTCTCACACACTCTGTGTCTTACTCACACATTTTTTAAATTTAACACACTTAAGGGAAAATGTTACAGAAAAACCTTCCAATGTGCATTTTCTCTTATGAGGTGAATTTGCAAAACAGATGACACAAGTTCTAACACAAATGCTTGCCTCCACGTTAAATAGAAAAGTCAGAGTAAGTAGTGTACTGAGTCACATAATATTTATCACATGATGGTAATTTATTTTTCATTCTGTCTGTAATGGAAAAAATATATTTGTGTGGGTTTAGTTTCTTTTTTCCTTTTTCCTCTTAAATAACAGAGGTCTGTCCTACTGCACCTGTATGAGAAAAGCCAGGTCACAGAGCAGGAAATTCTGCAGTGGCTGTTCTGTTTGGTGCAGATTTGTTCTTTAGTCCGCGATTATTCCAGCAAAGCTCTGTCTTCTGCATAGGTGAACCCTTGCCCTTTGGTAAGGATTTCTGCTGCCACCCTTAAACTTCTTCCTAAGTTTTACAGAGAGCAAGAGAAGGTGAAGAGACAGGGAAGGGTTTACTGTGAGACAAGAGGTCAGGGACCCATCATACTCTTCTGCCCTTTATCAGTGTTTTCTAAAGACTTAGTTTTATGTCCAGATGTGTTGCTATTTTCCATGGAGCTAGAGAAGACACACCCAGGATGAAGCCACCATCTGCCAGGGTGGAACACATTCCACTACCAGTCTGATACAGCAGAACACCTTACTTGAATGACTTTTACAATGATGTATTTAACCACTTAGTCATACAAGTGTACCATTAAAAGCACTGCACCATGTCTGAAAAAAAATCTTTGAGTATTTCCTTCACATGTCAGCATCACCTCTCTTTCTGAAGTTCATTTTCAAGAATCCATTATTTTCATTATTATCTGATCTTGTCCAAACACTGAGACTGACTGTAAGTACTGTTAAATGGTATCTTTTTGTCAAATTATGTTTACAGGAATATTGCAGTGCTTGCTGTCAGGACACCTCATGAGCTTCCTTAGGGGCTGCTTGAAGATTTTGATTTGGACTGGAGAGCCCACTGATCATTGTAAAACTTTGTAAAAATACTCATGCCACTAGAGCTCATGGTGGTGAGCAGTACACTGAAAAAAGAAACACCTAGGTCACCTGCAATCACCAGAAAGTGGATTGCTTATTCACTAGATTTAGTCAAAGGATTATTGAAAGTGAAATGCAGCATAGAATATAACCTTGGAAAACTATTAACTGTGAAGTATTCACAGCAAAACCAATTTCATTCTCCTTGATTCCACTCCTAGCTCATACCCTTTTCACTTGGGAGATCTCCAGATCTCCAGACAGGGAAGCATTAATGCAAAGAGGTTGATGGGTTGGAAAGCACTCTTTCCATATGTGTCTCCACTGGATAAACTTGCCCAATACCACTACTTCCTCATAAGAATGCATAAACTTCTTCTATTTGCTATGTTGAAATTAGCTGTCAATTAGCATTGCTCATAATAAATAATTCTTAGATGTTTTTCTTTTATGGTATTGTACTGCTTAGCACTAAATTTACAGTTCAGGCCACACCTGAACTGTTACAACATTACGTGAAATGACTTCCAGAAATCAGTGCTTCCAGTAAAAAGATTAAGAAGTGTGCCAGTTTTTCAACTGTTTGGATCCATACGTTTTGTCTGTGATGTGTTAGCTAGTCAATGATGGAAAAGTCAAAAACTTAATTGCCTTTGGAAGATAGCCCGATAAAAAGGCGTTTTAGTTAATAAAAACAAAGATTGTGCTTTTTCTTGTATTCTTTTAAAATACTTTTTTAAATAAGAATCCTGTAATTAGGTAAACTAATGTAATAAAATGTAGTGGAATAAAATGCCTTAAAGGCTCACAGCCAAAATCTAAAGTCACAGACTATATCTATTTTTATTTCAGAAATGACTAACAGCTCAGTTCATGTCTTTACCAGCTGTAGCTGTGCAGCTGAAAGGGGAAAAAAACAGATGTTCACAATATGAAAACTTCCTCTCATAGTTCATGAACTCACAAATGTGTATGGTAGGAAAGTAGTCTGTTTCTATCACAAATGGGAAACACCACCATCAAATACAGCTTGAGATCCAGGCCAGAAATATTTTTACAGCAGAACAGTTCTAGGGGTACTTCCCAGGACGCAGGCAAATCCCAAGATAGGGGATAATATATTTTCATTGACATTGAAGCTGGTACCATTTTAATTTACAAAAAGGTAAATGTGTAAGTGCCAGTTTCTCCTAAACACATAATTAAAACGTCTGTGACAGAGTTCTTTAAAACTCAGTTGGATTATACAAGTATCATTGCTTATTAATATGGTTCAGGTGCAAAGAAGGAAATTGGAATTAAAATAACTGCCCTTCCAAATGTTTACATACACTGCCTTTTTGATACTGTGGTCACTTGTGTGTAATAGTCAGTGACCTGAGAATTCACAAAAGTGGGCTGCTAACCATGTCCAAATAAAATCAGCTTAGATGCAAATATGTGATGCATAAGCAATGGATGATTACTCTTCCAACAAATGTTGCTTACTCTTCTAATTTCAAAGTTTAAAAAAAATTACAGAGATTATCTCTGTTCTTGTGTATTTGCACAGGAACTTTTCCAACAGTAACATTTTGTGATTCCAGCACAGCAATATCAGGGACTTTTCTGAGCAGGACCTATGACTCTCTTGCCCCAGCTGCCCTTGGCCAGACATCTCATTCACTGTTGCTTCCAGCAGCATGGAAATAAGGCAGCCCTGGCTCTGTCAGCACGGGGATGGCATAGGGGCACAGCCACTTTTGGTGGGGTGGAGATGTTCCCCAGGATCTGCACCCTCTTCACAGCACACTAATCTCTATTCTCCTGCCAGACTCTTCAGACAAGCCTGTTCTACATTAGGTTTTTCATGCCACAGATACTGGACCCTAAAAGAGAAAATCCTACACTTGAGTTACCCCTTTCCACTCTAGGTGGGCATGGGCCTACTTTTCTGTTTCCTTTAAGACATTTGCCTCAGTTCCAATTCTGGGTCACTTCTTTCTTCAGTTCCCCTGGTTGCCCTGTTATTACAGACCAATTGAATATTTTCCCCAAATATGATACTTATAATGCTGTACTTAAATGTTTCCCCACAATATGAGGGTCTATTTCCAACTTCCAATTTTCTAACTTTCCTGCCCTGAAGACCTTACTGCAGACTACAATCACAATAGTAATGATTGCATGTCCAACAAATCCTTGGCTGAAGACCAAAGAATATTGACACAGGAAAGCTCCCAGTGGATGTGAAAGGTGATTCAAGCTCTTTCTGCACTTCTGTGAGTTTATTTTTTCAGGAAAGTTGAGTGAAATTTGTTGACTTTTTCTTTTCTGATGGTAATACATTTTCCAGCTTTGTTCTAAGTGCTTTGTAACTGCTCTGTTTTTGCAGAAATTACTTCATTATGGCAACCTCAAAACTTTGTATGTGACGGAAGAGCTTCATGTGTTTAAGGCACAGAGCCAGGGTCCATCCAGCTCACCAATCTCCTCCACCTATCTATTGCTCCTCAGCATTGGAAAGACTGGGCAGAATTGTTCAAAGCATGTCTAACTTACTGGATATTTTTCAATCCAGCATATGAAACTTCCTGCTTATTTGTGTCTAATTCTTCTTCTTCACATCTGTCATCCTAAGCAGTTTCAGCATTATCAGCACTTCCGTGATCTCTAAGAGGGATGTTATTACTATGTTCTTGCTACAGCAAACTGTATTTTTATAGTTTTAGATTGCATAACATGGAAATGTATAACATGGAAAAAAGGATCAACATATGAATAACATTCTTGTATACTCAGTTCAAAAACCACCTTCTGGGAAGTTTACTCCAATCTCACACTGCAATAAGTCATCTATACTTCTATAGACTGGATACATTTCCATCCCTCCAAATGAGTTGGATTAAAAGTGGACTTCACAATGGTATCACCTGGTATGACAGATTTACATTAGTAGAAAACTAGAATGAACTTGAAAAGAAATGCACAAAACAAGAAAAAAAATTTCAACCCAATCTGATACTGTTTAATCTTATTAAAGGAAACTGAGAAAACCTGGTTTGAAATGTGTTTTGCACATGCACAAAGCACTGCCTTTAGGTACATTTTGGTTTGAAACTATGGGAGTTCTGGTCCATTATTGCCCGTCTGACCTGACTTGTGGTCTATTGTATACTTAATATCTGTCTCCTAAATTTTTCTAATCAGGTAATTGCTAGTTTATCCTGTAGAAAATTTAGCCTTAAAAGGACTGTAATTACACCATTATCGTGCACAGTGGGCTGTAAAAGAGCTTTATAAAACAAATAGGCAGTGTTTCAACCAAAGTATCTATGGAAGCTCCTTTATTTTCAGAGAAAAATACCCAGAAGTTTTAATGTTTATTTGCACTCTGGCAGCCTTAAGAAAATTTAAGTGGGTGTCTGAAGAAGAACCCCAGGAGACAGGACATTGATTTCCCTACACAGATGTCTCTTAATCCCTGCAGTTTCTCTGTGGGAACTGGAGAAACAGGGTCTTGTTCTCCTCCCACATTATATTCGTAATTTTCAGAATAAGAAATTTTGCAAAATGAAGAAACAAATGCCTAAACCAAAACAAAACTGCAACAAAGGCCTAGTGAAGCACACAATGAAACCTTCCAAGTTATGAGGCATTGTAAGGACTTGTGCTCACTTATAAAATCATTCCTTGTCTAATCTCAAAATGAATGCCCCTACATCTCCTTCCAAATTGAACACCACAGGCTGGAACTTTAATACAGATGAGAAAAACCTTGGGAAACTTCTGAGAGTAACTACTTCAAGAGAGTAATACTTGACTTCACTTGGTATACAGCTTTTTGGGTTTACCTTATTTGTACATTGCAAAAAGAGTAAAAACCCTATACTGACTGATTTAGTTATTGTGCATAATAAAGCAGGTGATACTACTTGAATTCTGTTTAAAAAATACCCTTTTTAAAATATACTTTTTAACCAGCTTAGGAATTTATTATATTGTCATTCAAATGTGAATGTCTATGAGGTTTTCCTGTTTGTTTTAGAAGGTATATTTAACATCAGTCTTTTACTATTTTTGGCTAGAACTGAAATTTTCAGAATATGTGAGTAAATTATCATATTGTTTGTTGAGGTGCACTCATGTCTACATGCATGTATTTACTAAGGCACATCTGAAAAAAACAGGAAAAAGAAGAAATATTTGCTCAAAGCAAAAATAGAGCATTTGTTTTACTGTGTGAATTAAAAATAAAAAGATATCTTTAAAAGAGGCAATTAAGAAAAACATTTATGGAGTATGAAAACGTGATACAAGAAGCAATAAAACTAGCAAGCTGGAAAAGTCAAAATGGGCAAACACAAGAATAATCTGTCATGGAAGATTGCTCAAAGTAGGCAGGAAAGCTCAGTAACCATTATTCAGGAAAGGCAGAGCTTGACAAATCATTCTGTTCTGTATTAAGAAACAGGCAGATACAGCCCTTCTATAGCTAAGGGCAATCTTAAGACACAAATATTTTGAAATGTCAAGCTAGTCTAAATAACTTCTGGGAAAGACCTTTTTCCAAGCAGGTGCATATCTACCGATATCTCTGAGGTGGCTGGGGGGCAGGAGCTGCTCATCCTTGCCCGGGAAAACTCAGAAATGCAGCCTGAAAGCATGGGGTACCTCTGAGACCCAGTGGCCATTGAGGGAAGTCGCATCCTCCTCTTCCTACCCTATTGCTCTCTTTCTCTGCCTTTGCTGCTGCTCTCTCAGCTCTGCACAGCCCCCAACACTCCCAACATCCTTCTAAAATCCACTTCCAACAGTACAGCAGAAAACTAACTGTTCTGCATTTTTGCAAGAATCTCAGGCAAGACAGGCTGGGAAAGTTGAAGCTAAGTGTATTCAGATAGAGTTAAATGCAAAATATACCTAGGGACAATGAATGCAAACCCCATGCCCAGCATGATGGACTGAATCTTGGAAAGGAGTGGCATTCAAGAAGATGTAGCATCAAAGTGGACAGCTAAACAAATCCTTGTGCTCTGACTAAACAAATCCTTAAGCTGTCACTTATAACATACATGTAGAGCTAAAATAAGAGACAATAAAATTTAACTCTGAGTGTCTCATTGACATGGATGGTACAGAAACAATTCATTCCAGTCCAGTAGCCCCATTTTAAATGGGTATGGAAAAAGGCGGGGGGGGGGAAATGGCCACAAGGATATATATTTTTTAAAAGTTTTTGAATTGGAGAGGCAAAGAATTCAGTTTGTTCACTGAAAAGATGTGACTTGATTACCATGCACAAATATCTGCCACGTAAAATGAAGAAATGCATATTGCAGATTCTTTAACCTTGTGGAAAATCCGTAAGAAGAACAAGTGCCTGGAAGATGAAGCCAGGGAAATTTAAATGAGGCATGTTAGAACAACCTGAGATGAACATTAGATGTTGTTAGATGGACTGCTAGAATGAGTTGATTTTGAAGGTCATGTACTTATTGTCACACGTTTCCTTCAAATAAAGAACTGATCATCTTTAGCAGGAAAGGCTCTAATTAAATTCAAGTCAGACATTAGTAATTGTCAGAACACTGGGTTAACGGGTGTTTGGCAGGTCATGAGACAGCAGTATCTGATGGTCCTTTCTGCTTTGAACTCCATGAATATGTGCACAAAGTTGAACACAGTGGCTTGCTTTTTTAAGTCTACTTTCTAGTAATTTTTAGCTGCTTTATCTTAAAGTATTTTCAACATCAGTGTCTGGCCTGGCCACTCTGATTTACTATATCCAATCAACCATTTTCAGGACAGTGCCTTAACATAACTGGCAGTAGAATATGAGCTGACTTATATTAATTGATATCTATTGATTCAAATAAATTTTAAAATGCAGCTTACTTAAAATGCAGCCTTGTCTATACTGAGGCTTTGTCTGTACTGAGGCTTTCTGTTCCTCAGACACATCAGTGCTAACATGTTTAGCAGCATCCTTGTGTTATAGGCAAGTCTCAGGGGTTGTGCCTGTCTGGGGTCACTGATTTCCTCAGGGCCAGGATCTCAGTGTTAACGAGAGCTTCACATCTGGCATTACTATTGAACATTGTTGCTGATGTGGAGGTTTCCCTGTCCTCTCATTTCTTGACAGACTGGGGCAGGCTCTGGTGCCAGCAGCCAGGATTTTCACAGGAAGTTCTCAGTACTAAACATGGCTTGACTGAAGAACAAGTCTGGCTATGGAGTTGTGATGCACGTACAGTTTGTGAATCAAAATTGAATTTCATGGGCTGCCTTTCCCTGTCACTTCAAAATTAGAACATCAAGATAATAAATAAAACAGCTAGTTAAGAAATAAAATAGGTCATAGTGTCATTCATAAACCACATATATATGTATGTCAGAATTTACCTGCAAGATTCTCAGGGAACTTGAATCGAGTTCTATTAATCCCAGATTTATTTGCAAAACTAAACTGTTGTTGACAGAAGGAAATAGTTGAGCTTTTGCTTCATTTTAATTTATTCCTTACATCTGATGCTGTTCACTGGTATATTTTGCACACCATTTTTAGCACAATTAGTGAAATTCTGTATTTATTGGGAATTTTCCTCCCATTTCAGTGGCTCATAATTCTACTTCATACTGTGCAAAGAAATATAGGTATAACAGGTTATTCTAGAAGAGAGACTCAGTATATGCAGAACAGCATAACAAATTCACTTTTACTGAATTTCTAAATTTAGCAAATGCCAAGCCATCAGAAATATACATTTAGATATGCTGACATGAAAAAATTGTGGAGAATAAGAGTTCTGGATCCCAATGAAGAAAAAAATCTCTCTTAGCAGAATCTGTCTCCATCTCTTTCCTGAGATGAAAAGCATTTGGACTGTTCTTCACCAGAAAGAATGACAGCCTTCTTGGGTTACTGTGTGCAACTCTGATGGATGGATGGGTTATCCCTTGGCTCATGGTTTCATAAACTGATATATACATATACATATATATGTATGCATGCACATATACATGTATATATAATTATATGCAGTGTGTATACAAGCCTATACTTATAAAAATAACAGGTGGTCAGCCTCACAATTGTGCCAAAAATTCCTGCTACAAAATCTCAGTCTCAATCATTTACTTTTTTTCTGGGACCTGTTCTGTTTTGGAGAGATGGCTGAGAGATGTGTCTGTTTGTGGGGCTTTTCTGTAGTTTTCTGTAACTGTGTAAACTTAACATTGCATGCAGAATAGAACAGTCACAGTTCTGAGCTCAGGAGTTGAGCTCTATTGGTTTCACACAGCATTCACTTGCAGTCCTCTTCCTACAACTGACATTCATTTTATTCGTCCTATGCACCCTCTAAAAGAAAGATTTCTTCTCTTCATGAGCACTGGGAAAATTGTTATTAGGGAATTCCTAATCATGTAAGAGAATCAGATATTCAAATTATAAAAAGGAAGCATTTAAGGATGGTCATATTGGTGATTTCCAGGAGGCCCTAAAAGTATTTCTGTTCAGGATAGGAAAAGATCAAAATGCCATTTATATGACTGATGTTAAACGTTCTGTCTTGTAGTCTTGTAAATGAATTGCTGCCTCACAGGCACTTCATGTCATGCAAACATTTTACATTCAACTGGAATAATTGCACATTTAACTTCAAAGTTATGACCTGCCTCCGGTATTAATTTGTCAGGTCCACACTGGAACTGTAGAAATGTCAAAAGAATTGGTTCAGGATAGAGCTGTCATGCACCACAAACTATGCCATCTTGTCTGTAGTCTATGCTACAGATATTGAATCAAAATTTCTCATAGTTCAAGTAAACTCAGATAACTGACAATCACTGAAGAATGTTTGACTTGCTTGAGCAAGACTTCTGGGTAGTATTACAAAACGAGGAGCTATTATGTTGTACTACTGCCAGCTTGGTCTATTGCTTTTAAATTGGTTTTGTATGCACAAATAGCTACAGAGCTAGGGCATGTTCCTCAAACAGATAGTTATTTAATCTCTTTTAAATTAAAAGGAAGGCTGTGAAGTTGGTTTTATTTTTGAATCACTGTGGTAATGAATGCTTGCAAAGAGATATAGGCTCTGGTAATACAAGCATACGTAATTGCCCAAGTGATTTAATTCACTGACTTTACAATGTTCCTGCTGGTTGCAGAACCATTTGGCATTAAGATCATCAGTGCTTTTAGAGTCTGCTAAGAAATGCAATAAAACACCTTAAATTTTATGTCAGGGTCAGATGCTTTTGATTCAAAATCAGTGAAAAGGATTTCCTTATTTTCTGCCTTTTTTTTTTGAATATCAGCGATCAGATGGGCAGGTTAACCAAAGCAAACTGAGGTAAACCTGATGGATACATGGCATCTGCACGCAATCTGCTGGTACTCGTGGGAGGATTCACCCTTTGTGACCCTAAGGTTGCATCGTCTTTATTTGGCAAGGACTATTTCACAAAGGCAAAAGCCTTTACAAGCAAAACTTACCAACTCAAGTATAGCACAACTGATCTTTTGATCATAATAGAAACTTGATTTTGCCTATTATATTTTGCTGCTGAAATAATATGCCTGCTTAAAATGAATGCAGAAAACTGATACGGAAATGAATTGTGAAGTAGTGGTTTATTCTCAATATTTACTGAAAAGCTTTCCTCTTGGAATTTGGTGACTTATTACTTCAAATATGTCTTTATCTTAGAAATTACCATGGCATGGGAGCTGCAACTTACTTTAAATTATTTATAATCCCTAAAATTGTGATTTAGTTTATTAAGTTTGTTTATAGCACCATTGCTTCAAAATTATTTAATTTGTTCAATCTTTGTATTTTCCAATTTATGTTTAATATTAAATAAGATGAACCCCTTTTTTTTAACTTTCCCAACCCAGTTTTAAAAGGTGAAAAGTTATGTTTGTAATTCAAATCTAGTATTTCTGATCATTGCTATACAGTTTCTCCATAACAACTTGATATTATGTGTGAGATAATTCTGAAATATTTGTGGACTAAATATCTCTGAAAACATACATTAAATAGGAACCTGGTGCTATAACCATTATTGGAGTAAAATATTCTTGTTAAATGTTTCCAATAAATCAGTCAATGAGGCGGTTATTTAATTTCTATGATCTAATGTCTTCTGCTACTTTTAATTAAAAATGTACCTAATCATGTAAATATTATTATGAGCAAAACATTTTCTACTTATGAGTTTTTAAGTGTCAGCAAACACATCTGGAACTTTGCTTAATAGATGATAGCAGTGCCCAAATTTGCCAAGAACAAAAATATAGAGAGTAAATTTCAGGAGAAGGACAGGGTTGTGTGTTTACTTGAAGCAGTCTGTAGAGGTGATAGATAACATATTGAAGTCTTCATTTAACCACCAGCAGTAGACCATTAATTCAGCAAGATAAGTGCTTTTAGAGAAGGCAAGATATGCTGGAATTTAAAGTGACCCGATTTTTAAATTTTTGGCATTTTCTATAAAAAAGTGCATTACGAAGCCTGCAGTATAAGATAGTATGGAATGACTACATCTGCAGAAACCTGAGCAGGAATTATTTAGTCCTGAGTGACTTTTACTGATTGACACCAAGTCAGAAGACAAGGCTGACTTCCTACAAGGCTGACTAACCACTGCAGCTTTTGTTCAGGGTGTAGACACACTGAAATGTGTTAATGTGGAAGTGTGCTCCAGTGGGACATTACAAACCCAAACTATGGGAAAGAATTTTTTTTTGCGACAACTGTTGTGAGTCAGAGCAATGGCTCCCTGCTGCTTCCTGGAGTTGTGGCAGCAGCTAAATTCTTGTTGGGGCTGATTCAAGGTGAGGGTCTGAACAAGCTGTTCAATCTACACCGAGCAATTCATCGTGGTACAGAGATACCTCAACTAGCAAGAAAACTGGGCTGTAGAGGTAGATGAAATGGTGACCTGGAGAAGCCCACACTGCATTTATTTTTCTATGCTGTAGTCTTTGAGGTATTACAAAAGTTGTATTTACTGCTAAAAGAAAAACTGGATCTTTGTGGGATGCTGCCTTTAACATGGCTGCTGGTCCCATTTTGGTCAGTGAGGACCTTGCCAAGGTTTCCTTTTCTTTGCTATAGGGATGAGCACTGTGAAGTCTAGAGAGGAAGCAGAGGCTGCCTTTTGTCAAGAATCAGCAGCACAGTTAGATCAAAATTATTATCTGGCTGGGTTTTATCTGGAAGGACCACCCCACCAGGAAAGGAGGCACAGATCAATCACATTCAGAATCTGGATTTTACAGGAAGTGCTTGAATTAAGATTTGTAATTCTCAAAGCCTTCTGTACAACTAATAGATGAGAGAGTGTGATGTCCAGAGTGTGATTTAGCTAATTCAGCAAATTAGCTAATCCAGATCCAACCAAATCTCATGTTCAGCTAAATTGCATTCATGTAGGTCATAAAGTCAGGATTAAAAAAAATATGTGTAAAATTAGGTTCCTAAATATCTTTTCAACATGTTTTTCCTGCTCTTTTTACAAATTCTCATTTAAGAAATTGTTTACATGTGATGTCATTTATCAGCTAAGGGTAACAGCTTTGACACCACTGAAAATTTACAAGAAGAAGCCTCAGTTAAGGTCTATTTATAATTTGAGAAATATTTTGAATGGACTATTCAACAGATGATTACTCCATTATTATATTCATTGTCAGTCTTTCTTTCACTCTCCTTGTTAGTCTTTCTTTCACTCTCCTGAACAGAGGACCTTATATTTTTAGCTAATGTTAATTTTGTAAAGTTGCCGAATTCTTGGTCCTCAGATTGGAACGGAGTACTAAGAATAATAAATGGTTACACCTAGCAGAAATAATAGAATTTTCATTTAGATATTGTTTAGACTTCATTGTGACTGACTACACAATAGTGTCTCTGTGCAAATGATGTTTAATATTTAACCAGAAACTGTTAAGAAATTTCAAATTTGGCTGTAAAACCTGGTGTTCTGGGAGCAACTTCTAAAATGCCATTTGATAATCTACAATTTTATTCCTGAATTAATAATGCATCAGCACTGTTTTCTAGTGAAAAAATAGAGCTTTGTTCAAAGTGCTGATAGGCAGCACCGTATGGGGAATGTTGTCAGACTTAAAGCACGTAACTTTATCAAACAGAAAGTAAACCCATGTTGTTACTGCTCTGTGCAGGAATGTCACAATGGGAACCTCTGTTTAGAGAAAGGCATCTTAAGGGCACCAAAAAATGCTTTATTCATCAGCTTCAAAGTGAAGCTGCTTTTAATTTAAGGTCTGTTTGGTTTTCTAGAACAGCTGCTAATCTGTTTCTATGGGATACTCTCCTGATAGGCTGCAGAGTGTTTTCTGCCTACACTTAGTTAGATTCGTGTTCAGTATAAGGATTGCAGGGATAAGATTAGAAAGTCTTGGGTTCTGCATGCAAAAAATGAAACAAATTCTTGGGTTCATGTACATAGTTGGAGAATGACATTCCCTTTCAAACATAAAATTACAGCTTCTCTGCAGCTCCTGAGGAGTGGGCTTTTGCCTGGTGATGGCAGTTCTGGTCTTCATGCCTGTCTGTAACAGGACCCACCAAGGTGTTGTGGCCAAATAATCCCTATTGTGCCATGGAGGGAGTCGACAGCTCAGCTCCCAAATGGCATTGATTTTTGATTTAGATGATGATTTGTGCTTGTGGGTCCATGTTTCAGCTGTGGACCTCCCTGCTGGCAACTTCTTTGGCTTCCAGATCTCCCTAGTTCAAATGCACTGGCTTCAAAATTAGCGTCATTTGTCGTAGACACCCTATCCCTGCAAACAATATGTATGAACAATACGCAAACACTTTTAATCTTTTTTACAGGGTTAGTTTTGTTGCTTGTTTTTTTTTTTTCTGGGGCACAGAGCTCACTGTCATTAACCAGTATACAGCCCTATATCTAGTATGATAAGTTTTCAGTGAAAGTGTTCAGGAGTCATGGACATACTGTTTGCTGAAATTAAGTTCCATTTCAGCAGGGAATTAAAGAAGGCTGTGAATTATACACTCCCAAATTGTCCCGTAGGATGACAATTTTACATATAACAAAACTCTCATGCTAGAGGAACACAAACTTTACTCAAAATCTATGGACCAAGTACCACATTTTCAATGTGGATAGGAGTAACTGAGAGAACAGGGGACCTGAGGAGAAAAACTTCTCATTAAGTTACTTCTATGGCTGACCTATTGCAAAATTAAACGATGCTAAATTTGATCTCCTTCAACAACAAGACATCAGAAATAGAGACAGCACTGCATTCCTTATAACTTTAATTATAAGTACTACAATATTTATAAGTTTATACTTGTGTAAATATATGCTCAACTGCTGAGTACTAATTATATATGCAACTATATCTAGCTATCAGCTTCATAGAAATAAAAGACAACTTCATATGAACAGGAAAAACTTAACGTCATATGGGGGGTTTTGTGTCATTCTACAAGTGCTCTCCTGCAAGTTAGCTTATGAGCATCTGACTATATGTATTCCTAATTAGTAATTGTGTTTTCAGTGCTTTCAGCTATAATATATGGATTTTCTAGGAACTTTATTTGAGTAAATTGCCATATTTAGCAGTCTTATCCTCTCTTTTTTTTTTTTCAAGCCATGGGAATTATTTCTTGCTGGGCTAAGGCAGCAGGGCTTTCTCTCTTAATTCCTATCATTCCATTAAGTAAACCTGCTGAGCAAATAGATGTCATTATAATAGCGTAGATTTTCTGCTGCTCCATTGGAGTGAAAATAAGGTTGATAATTGACCAATATATTACAGCATTTATCCAGCATCTTAAGGTAATCCAATCCCTAGTCAGGTGGCCTGGGTTTTGCCTATAAATACCAAAAAAAAGAAAAAAAAACCATGACCATATCAGTAAGAAATTCTGGTTAAACAGGAACGAACCACACAGGTGGTGACTTACCAATCAGAACAATTTTCCTCCAAAGGAGAGCTTCTTTCTTACTCTCAGAGTTTCATTTTCTTGGATAGTTCTCTACTTTGTTTAATTTCTTTTCTATATTCCTACATAGCTGATCACTCCATGAATTTTAGGCAAGATTTTCAAACGAGTCAGATAAATCTATGTACTCAAATCAAACTGATTTTGCACTATGTGAGTGAGGTTTTTCCTCATTGAAACTTTCATACTTCTACTTAAGTCAGCAAGAAATTTTGATTTCTTGCCGTAAGAGCTAGTCAGAATAAACCGAGTTTTTTCACCTCACTATCCAGATGCTCCAGAAGAAAGAGGAGGAAATACAACTTACTCTGAATACAGTGGAATTGACACATATGGTCTTCCACTGCAGCATCACTGAAGTGCAGAATGAAATTCCCTGTCAGCATTCTTCTAAGCTCTGTAAGAGATCCAACTACCACAGGGGCTGTTTCCCTATATAAATTCAGCTGCTAAGAAGGATTAACTTTTTTAATGACAGCTTTTGCACTAGCTTTTCAATACAAGGCCATGGATATCAATCCCTTTTCTATCTTCATTCAGAAAATGCCCTATAAAAAGGAGAAGGCTGCTGTCCCTTGACTCAGAACTTCCTTTGGGATGGGCCCTTTAGGAATTAAAAGATAATCTGTATGGTGCATTTTAGAGGACAAGTGAAAGTTAAAACAAGAAGCAAGACTTTAGGATTATTTAAATCCTCATCAACTTTATTAAAGGCATTGGGTTTAGATGTCTGATGTATCATGTTTTGGATTTATATCCTCAGGGGCAAGAGAGGAACAGAAAAAAAACAGAACTGTAAGAATTCAACATTAAGAAATGGCCAGCATTTCAAAACAAGGTTAAAAAAAATATGCTAATGTCAGAACAAAGCACAGATGAATACCAGAAATGCAAGAGGTATTGCTTTCACATTGCATAGACAGAAGATAAGGAAAATCTTTTTCAGAATCCAAGTTAATGGCCAGTTCCTTAAAGTATCCAACATTTCCATTTTCACATCACGGAGAACAGATTGAGCTTACCTAGCTTCTGTGTTTAAGACAGAAATAGAAGCTGAAAATATGGTTTTTGTTTTCACCTCCCTTGAGTCCTTTGGGCTTGTTTCATTCTTGCTGTTTTGATCAGAGGACATTTTCTGTTCAGTCCAGCATAAAGGACCCACAGAAAGTCTGTGAGCTGAAAACCTCAGATTCTTGATGAAAAACTTACATTAGTTTTTCATAGATCAATATGAAAGTAATGAATTTATGTTCAGGGAATAAGTAAAAATAAACTTGAGAAAAAGAAGTATGTGTTATGATAATTATGAAAGCAATTTAGATGTTTCTTTTCTTCATCTTGATTTTGATCTTTGCTCAGTGATCAAGGTAGCTCCTTTAGATAGGACTGTGTTGAAATGCAAAGTCCCTTTTCATTTATTGATCATGTGCGACTCTTGCATACCTTTTCTTTTTTCCTTTTTTTTTTTAAGTGCTTCAGTTTACTACTTATAGTTCCCACATTCAGATATGGGAAGAAACTGAATCCACATCCTTTTGCTATTTTACAAGAACTTCAAGGCCTTTCTCAAAACAGAGTGTTGCTTATATTTTTTCAGTTAACATTTTGCTTGTTTAACATGAGACTTCCTGTTCTGAAAGAGTGACTTGCAGATGGAAACACCAAAGTAAATGCTCAGCTCATTAGTAGTGCAGTTTGTAGAGCTAAGTTGATTCTGCTGACGTTTACCATCCCTTGGGAATTATTGACTAATCCATAAGAAATGAAAAATAACAATAGTTAAATCTGCATAAGACAAACAGAGAGTTGCATGATGCATATGGAAATAAAGAGAACAACTTTAACATTCCTTCCCTTACCATGTCTCCTTACCACTTGTCAGCCTTACCATGTTATCCTAACATAAAAAATAGCTAATATTTAAGTTGTGTTTCCAGCCTCTTTACCTCTCTCCCCTCAGCAGTGCACATAGCTAGACACATCACTGTAATCCTGGTTGTGTTACCAGTTAGTACTGTAAATAGCATGAATACAGATAACACATAAACCTAGTTTCTTAAGGAAAAATTGAACACAGAAATCTCTCCCAGACACTGGTGATGCCTCTGGCCTTTCAGAGTGTTTTTAAATTTTGTTGGTTGCTGGATTGGTTGCTGCCCTCTCACCCTACCAAAAAAGTGTGGTGGAATCTTTTTGAATACCACATTTGGGAATTGTAGATTTTCCTTATAATGACTGAATGCTAACAAACAAAAAGTTTGGTGGAGGTCTATGCAAAGCAAAACCTCAGTGCTTATGTTTGGTGGATGCAATTTCATTTGCCTTTCAGTATTACAGGAAAAGTGAATGACATTGGAGACTTCATGGGCTGAGAAAGCCGCCAGCAGTAGCAAGGGCTCAGCCAAACTGCCCAGTCATGCAGCACCATATGCCTGAGCCCTTGCACTGCCCTCTGGTAAAAATCAAAAATTTACAAGTGATTTCACCTGGTTCACATGTACATTGGTTGCTGCTGGAAATCAAGCTTCAAACTTCTGATGCAGTCCTGTACACAGTGTAAAACTCAGGAAGACCAAATCAATATTCTTGATAAGATCAGAGATTCTCATAATGTGGATTGTGGGAAGAAAAGGCTTCATAGAGGGTCGAACAGATCAGTGATATAGCAGCAGACCAGTTTTCCCAAGGCAGAAGAGTGAAAGCAGCCTTAAGTAGTGATTTCTAGTGACTCCAGTATCTGCAGACAAGTCAATGCCACAACCACTGTAGGCTGAGCAGCTCCTGCTGGTAACTGCAAAGTTGCAGGCAATTAAGAGACAACGTTCAAAGTCAGGCACAGGTTTTCTTCCCTCCTTCTAGAGGAAGTCAGCTGATCCAGAGATATCCTATTTGGGTCCCAAAGGTGACCCAAAAGTGGGTCACCATTGATTTCTAAAATGTGAAAAATCCTGATATAATGCCATCTTTTCAGATTGTCCCAGAAACCTTGTCCAGTGCTTTTCTTTCTGCAACCTAGTTGACATTTCCATTTGGGAATATTTTCATTAGGAAAATATCCTAAGGAATCTGAGATCAACTAATGTTTTTTAACATGGTCAAACTCAGAGACATGCTGCAGAGATTTGTGAAATTTTTGATAGCTATTAGAGCCAAAACCAGGGCAAAAAAAAGCTTTTTAAATGTTCTGTTGAAAAGCTAATATTGAATCTTTTTAAAATTAATTTGTTTTCAGTATGAAAAGTTTACACAGCTTGTAGGAAATCCATTTGTGGGACATAACTGTCTCTTTCTACAGTTCTTTTATCTTATTTCTTCCTCTTCCCAAGCAACAAATAAAACACAAAAATGCCTATAAAAATAGCTGTTAGAGTCAGTAGAATAATTTATTTACATATCTAAGATGATTCATCCAAGGATTTCTTTTTTCTGTAATATGCTATGTGGCATGCATTATCATGTCTTCTTCCTCTTAATGGCAGGAAGATGTCTGATCTAATTCAGAAAGATCATCAGTTAACTATTTTTAAGAGTGGCATTGTTTTCACATAGACAGCATTGAAACCATATGGTCTTTCCTTTTTCTTGTCTTGTGCTTTCATCTAACAGATATTTATGTTTGAAAGTACTGGAAAGCATTTAGCTTTTGAATCTATCCCTACCTTCTGGCATTCTTAATTTCCAATTTTTTCATCAATGAAATCAGTGTTTCAGCAGGAAAGTATTTTTCCCTTTCTGATATCTACCTTCCAAGGCAAGTGTTCAGTGCTAATGATGAAACAGAGCAAGCTGAGGACTTGCAGAAAAGAAGCAGATTTGTCTCGAAGTTTTTAAGCCCTTTTAGGTGAACCAGTAGATTTAAAAAGCTTTCAAGAGCATACATGATTTTTTAGAAATTATGCAGCTAAAAGCAGATAAAAATGTATGTCGGATGGTAAAATATCTTACAATTCTTTTTTTCTGGAGTCATTCCAAACTTGAAACAATTGAAGATATCTTTTACGGATAAGCACATGCTTAGTGTGGAGTCTATCTCACTCAGCAGGGTACTCCAGTATGTGCCCACACCTAAGTACAGCTCATGTGAAGAATAAGAGTTACATTGGCCTTGTTTACTGGGAAATCTGGTGTGTAATCAGTGTTTTCTGAGGCTGATGGCATAGCCTGTCTTCCCTGAGCCAGCAGCTCCTTGTGCAATATGTCCCAGGGGACGTGGTGATTTGCACTTCATGTCACATGTGGGTGAAGAAGATCCCTGTGCCCTAAGGAGAAGTTAATCTCAGCTCCACCCGCTGTTTGCCAGCATTCAGGTTAGAAGTTCAAGTTGTGGGTAGTGAATGAGCACATTTAGGGAACTCTGAGTTGAACCATGATCTCCTTTGTGCAGATGAATGCTTGTCTGTGCGTTCTTCCATCTGCCTCTCATAATCATGGTCATGCATCCTTAGGGAGCTATGAAGGGCTAATCACACAAGAATAAGTTAGTCTGTGCCTTCTTACAACATTTGCCTTGCCAAAATGTATGCAGGAATCTTCTTTGGTGCCCTGAAGGATCCACTTCCTTCCCTACCATTTATTTCCTTGCCTTCAGAAGCTTTAATTTCCCTAAATTTCTGCACATGGGTTACAGACATTCCTGTTAAAGTCAGTTTCTAAATTTTGGTCTTAAATCCAGAGAATTCAAGATGCAGTGATGCATCCCAGATCTAAGGAGGCGGTGGACCACCCAGCAACAAGAGTGAGAGTTTGCAGAGGAAGTGAGACACATCAGACAAACAAACAAATAAAACCTGGCAAGGCAATTATTCAGTGACTGAGCTGAGTGTTGCATGCAATGAGTGACTCTGGCTAAATAAAAAGCCACACAGAAGGAAGAGCATGTGTGGAGATAATTATTTGTGATTATTTCCAGTTTTAAAGGGGTTCAAGAAAGTTACATTTGTGCACCTTCTGTCTGCACAGCTCTAGCATGAACTTTAAAATGTTAATGCATCACAAGTTATATACTTTGTTTTTATTTACATTTTGAATTCTAGATGCTCTTCCTGACACCAGGCAAAGCTATTTTTTCCTATGACAGGCAGCAACATTCATCCAGAGGAAGCTCAGTTTAGAGTCAGCGTACTTGTTACTGCCACCACCATGCCATGTACCTGGCATTTATGGTTGGCCTCAATGATCAAAAGGGTCTTTTCCAACCTAAATGATTCTGTGATTCCGTGATAGGCCCTGCCAATGGATTTTGAGCAGCTCCCTGGGACTGGTGGTGTGAAATGGGATCATTGCACTGGAGCTGCCCCTTCTTTGAGAAGACACTCTGGAATTAGCCTATCTAGTGTTGAAACTGGTCCTTTTTTTGCAGATGCAAAATGAGAGTATTTAAATAAAGAGGTTAAAAATTTATTCACATATTTCGAAGCATTAAGTGTTGATCCCCAGAGAAAGAGATGAACATCAAAGAATCAAGCTCTAGAGAAACATTCTTTTTTCCAAAGACCTGGCTTCAAAGGAACTAAGCATATTGATGGTAGAATAAAAAAGTTAATTAGAATAGAGCACCACTAACCTATAAGATATGCATAGATATAGACAATGCTAAGAAGTAAGGTGGTCACCCTGTTAGAAGTAAATCTTAGCCACACTGAAGAAATTAACCACAAAGACCAGGAGTGTCTTTACATCTGCAGGCAGAAAGCTCAGCACAGGCATGAGGTGAACCACTTCATTAACCACCTGTCTTTACAGAGATTAGATCTGAGAGCTGACAGCCTTATGTGTTAATTCTGACATTACCTGAATCACTGCGGCTTTGTTCCCTGTGGTCAATTTTAACTCTGTGGGTAAAAATTAGCTGTGCGTATGACCATTTCTTCGACACTTTTTCTTTAAAATCTCTTTTCTGAGCAACTGAGGATGAAACATCTCATATTTTCCTGTAAAGATTTAGAAAATATTCCAGTTCCCCTTGGATTGTCTTTACGTCTGGTACCTTGTTATTAGGGTTAGAAGCAGCGTTTTGTTTGCACAGCAACTTGCGCATGGGGATATTGGCTTGCCTCTTGTTTTGTCCTGAGAAGTGAAACAGTAAGTGTTCCTTCTCCCCCAGTGTGCTCCAAGGCAGGAGCTGAGTGTGGTTCTCACGCTGTGCGTCCTGCATGGTTGTCAAGTGAAGCAACTCAAAATGGGGAACTCTCCCACTCAGCTGCTCCTCCGTTCTACAGCTCTTGCCATTGCTCAGGGCCAATGCTCTGTCAGGTGCCATGGAAACAAATCTAATGGAAAAGGGGCAAAAAAAGGCTATATTGCAGGCAGAGCAGGAATGGGCTCTGGTTCACCAAGAGCATGCACAATGACTGGGTTTCAGTGACAGAGAATGTGTACAGACTGCCTCAATACTGCCCTTCTATATATTTCTTTCATGTCTGACTCCTGTCAGGTGATTTGAGGTGTCTCAATCTTGATTCTACTGGGAAAACAACAGCCACTCCACGAGAATAAGAACGTGAAGGTTTGTGTGTTCAAGGGGTCCCTTTCTGGAGCTTGCTCAGGGCTGCCAGAGTTTCCCTGTAGAACCAAATGGCCTGAAACTGGCTGAGTGATGCCAGTTAAAGATGCTACCTTGCAATACAGAGCCAAAACATTTCCACAGTAAGGAGAAAAATAAATAAATTGCTAACAGTTTGGGAGGCTTTTTGAAACTCTTTCCATGTAAAGCTGTTTTGCAATCTGTCATCAATCTGCAGTAACCCAGTGAAGAAAAACAGAGCTATGGTATCGGTTTGGATGTCAGGTCCAGTTGCAAAAAGCTGCTAAAAACATGCAAAGCCAAATTTGGAAGATCTCAGTTTCATATTCCTGGAAAAGGATACATTGGCAGAGACATGAGCAGAATTTTTTAATTTATACAAAAAGACTGGTCTAAAACATGTTTATACTCCTTATTTGACAAATCTTTGGAGCTTGAATTATCATGTCTTTTTGCCTGAGCAGGAAGATTTACTTTCACAGTATGAGAACTTTTAATCTGCCACTAGAATGGTTAAATTCGGGAGTATTTCTGATCAATCCTCCCCTATAACTATAAAGAATTTCACAAGGTAAATACTCAGAAACTCTCATGACTACTGATTAAAAACCCCTAAAATGTTTAAAAGCCCATCTTGGAGCCTGCTTCGAATTACCTTAAAAGCTTTAATAGACACTTTCTACAGTCATTTCATATAGCTGTTGCCAGTCTATAATTTTGTCCTCTCAAACTGAATTGATTTCTCTTTTTTTTTATGAGAAAAAAAGATATCTTTCTGCTTTCAGGATCTGCAGGTAGACTCCTCTTTTTCTTCCTGCAGGACTTTCTTCTCCCCCTGCTTTATTGGGTGGTTTTGGTTCACTTTTTTTTGAGGGGGGAGGGGGAAGGGAGGTGGGTTTTTTGGGGGTTTTGGGTGCTGTTTTTTTTATTTTTTCCCAGGAGTTCATAGAAAAAGAAGCCCAAAAGAAAAAAGCCTTTTTGTCACATGGAATAAATTACGAGAAATAAAGCTATTTTTCTAGCCATCTCAAATCATTTTAGTGGCAGAAGAAAATCAGGATTTCTCTGCCTTTTTTCTGATGGTATATTTTCCCAGAAATTCTTTGATTTGCTGGGTAGTGCCTTTGAACCACTGCTAGTTATCAACTCAGCACTGATCAGCAGGGGAGTACAGCAGAACACCTCTACACTGTTACACAGGATCCTGTTGAACCTTTGGCTACTGTCTGAGATCCATTGCATGGTAATTATTTTGATCTGTGCTGGAAGCTACCTATCATCTTCTCAGCTAGGGATCTTATGCTAGACTTCTGTAAGCATGAATGTAAATTCCTGCACTCTGCTTATGTTGTAAAAGACACAGTATTAAAACTTTGGCTTGTGTAAACTGCTGTATTTACTTGTTCATAATGTATGCAGGAAATATATTGTGACTATGTTCCCTTGTTTGTAAAGCATTCAGTGTTTCCAGATAAGTTTAAAGCTGAACAATGATCTAGTATATTCCTGCTTATGTTATCTTCCAAAATACTGGCATGATAGCAGCTCTAACAAAGAGACAGCTAATTTTTGGCTAAATGCTACAGATCTCTACCTATTATCCAGATTTTTTTTTTTTTTTAAGATATGAGGGAGTCTAGGGAAATCCTAGAATAAAACTAGAGAGACTTTTAGACTAAGATGGCAAATTCTTTATAATAGTTATCTCTTATTAGAGAAACATACAATGCCTGGATATTTTGATGATGTGTTTTAATTTACTTAATGTTGACAAGCTAAAATAGGAGAGCACTGTGGAATTCGAGATCTGGCAAGTTTCAGAAGAGACACTGTCGGTAGTTATGCTCAGATATCACACCTCCAATACTACACTGCTGATATTTCACTACCCTTAGAGTACAGGCCCCATGGATTCTATTTTACCATCAGGTCTTGGAAAAATAATCCTTCATAGGATCTGTGGTTAAATAAAGTGTAACACCAGCCATTCATTTTCATGAATATATTTGAAGTGCTGGTAGACATTTAAGTGTAAACATCAGCATCTGGAGAACCACAAGGACAACCAAAAAAGCAATACACTAGGGTTTAGATGTTCTGCTCAGACAGACAATTCATATGTCTTCTTTCATTTAGCAATTTTAAAATATCATCACAATAACAGAACAATGTTTCTATAAAGAATGAGACAAATCAAATTTCTGATCACTCTTGATTCTTTGAAACTGGACAACTGATTCTCTTGTTAGACATTTATGCATGTTGCAATTCAGATGCAAAATGGAAAACTGTATCTCCTACTCAACTTACAATTAAAGGATTAAGTTAATATTTTATCATCACAGAAGTTTCAAAAGGCTTTTCACACTTTTGAACATTTTTTTTGGTCAGATAGCTTTGAAAGTTCTCTGGCAGACCACAAACCATTTAATGTTTTAGGAATGTTCTCACAAGACAGCATTGGTCGATAGTTCTTGTTTACATATTATATCATAAAGATGAGGAGTTGGAAAAGTTTTGGGTTGAGATATTTCTACGGATATCTAAAATTATAACAAAGAATTATAATAGTCAAAAATTTGGCAGGCATATAAATTCTCATGCTTGAGAGAACTGTACTGCAGAACAACTGCAATGGAGAAAATTATTTTGGATAACTGAAAGTTTGGGCTGTAAGTTTTCCTGTACATTTTCTTAAAGCAAGTGCTGTTGAATTATTGAAGTTACCATTATTTTCTTTAATTATTCATATTCATTGTTATTGAAACATTTTGTAAAGACCAGGAATAATAATTATAAGGAGACAGAAGATTGTTCCACAGGAGCAAGATTCTTTAATCTTCAGAGTGGCATTACCAGCTCTGGCTCTTTGTAAATGGAAACCAGCGGAAGTGAAGAAGCATAATTCATATGTATTGGATTTCTTCCCAGTTCCTAATTTTCCATTTCTGTTGAAATGTGGGAACTGCTCTCAATCCAATTCCCATGGTGTTTAAAGAACTGACTTAAATACAGATGTATTTGTTACTATGTATTAAGAGGAACATGCTTACATACAAAAAGATGACCTACAGGAGATCAAAAACTCTGTGCCTTCTTGAGATCAGAATACAAACCTTGGAGAGTTCAAGCTTGTTCATCTGCAACTGCTCTCCACATCCATGGCAGTATAACTTTGGACACTACTGTAGCTTTATATAAACACTGAGAAACGCTGTACCTGGACTTGAAGAATAAGTAAAACTAATGAGATGAGGATATCTGTCTGTAAGACAGCCAGAGGACAGAGTAAATGGCTGATATATACTAGGGCACAAATCTTCCTGCTGTCACAGAGAGCTCTGAATTGCCATGATAGAACTAGCAAAATACAGGCAAAGCTAATATCGAGTTCCACTCAAATACCACATCAGAAAGTATTCAACTGTTCTAAAATAAAAATGTAAAACCTAAAACTTCTCCCTTCTCCCAGCTGAGAGGAAAACAGAAACTTTATTTTATATTTCTGAATAAACTTTGAGAATTTCTTCTATATTTAATTGGCTGAGGAGCCAGGAAACTGAGCACTCTACAGCCAGTGAAACAATTCAGGGTTAAATGAGTATTCCAACCTTATGGTCTTTGCTGCATTTGTTATTGCAAGTATAAAACAATGTGAGATACATGGCCTAGATCCAAGAAATAGTAGGGTCCCTTACCAGCTTAAGCTGATTATATTATTGCTTTTTTTCCTTCTTTTTATTTTCTTTTTATTTTTTTTAAAGTAAGCGACAACAAGTGGAATATGAGATGAGGATCCCAAAACCACAACTTTGATCTGGAACTGAAAATGATGGAGTTAAAAGTGGTTTCTTCAGTGTACCGAAAATGGGGAGGCAGATTCTCTGAGCTGTACTCTTCTTTACCAGAGGTATTTATCATGAGAATCAGAGAGCAAAGTAAACATATGATAACTAATGAGCTGCAAAATACAGCATGCCAAGTAGAAGAAATCAGAATAGAAGCTGTGTGAAGATCAGACTGCTTTTCTGGAACACTTCCTGCTGTCTATTATCTCTTATTTTTACACTGGTATATTAGTTCTGACTGCATGAGTCAAAGTGTCTGGAAACTCTCACACCGAGAGAATTACAAGTGGCTGTACGGGAAAGAAAGAGACACTAATTCTGTTCTTTTCCTGTTTGTACCTTTTATGTTTCATAGTAAAAGCAGCAGCAGTACTATGAAATATTTCCTTCACACAACAAATTTTCCAAGTACCAGTGAAACACAGAGTGGCCTGAACCTAAAGTCCATATAGTGGAAAGTCTCCCATTCCAATTCATGGGCTTTACCCTGCTCTGAAGGGGTGGCTGAATGTGCCAGGCAAGCTCCTTACAATCTAACAGTGGCCTTGAGCAATGAGCAGAACATTTGGAAAGCAACCGATTTGTACAAAATAGCACTGAGCAGAGTGAGAGACCATGCTCTTGGGCTGACAGCTACTATGTAAGTAAATACTAAATTGATAATAAATTTATAGATATGTATATGTCTGTGTATCACATGATTTATAGACCCTCTGGGCTACAATGGTATCTGTCAGTGGCAGTAGAGGAATACCTGGTTTTCCAAGCAATTTATTGTAATAGAAATAACCTGTTTCTTGCAACTACTCACCACCCTTCCATCTGCTGAACATTTGCAAAAGACACTTTCCATCCAAATTGGATCAGATACTAACTACACTGGCACAAATGAAATGCTAAAGCCAGCTATTCCTGCTCGGCAAAATTGGTCTCAGACAAAGCTTAAAATCTTTTTCTACTGATGACATTTGACATACTTTGTGTGTTCCAGCAAAATAGGTTCCAGGTAATAAAAAAGAGGATTTTACAAAGGCTAATATTCTACTATTCAAACCCCACAACTCTCTGATTTCTTGAAGCTAAGTAAATTGTGATGCTGTGAGCACTTTCAGAGACATAACAATAAAAACATTAATAATATTTACATGATTGCATAAAACGCATTTTATCCCTTGACAAATTTTACCATGCTTGCTATTGTCTCACTGTACTTTAGCCTCTGAGATTGATTTGCTGCAGTCCAGGCTTTCCAGTAACTCACTAATTTTAAATGCAGGTTTTGCAGAACGTAGATTGTGCCAACCCACCTCTCTACACACTCTAGTTAACCTATTTTTCTTTAAATGCCAGTTTACATAAGTAAACATCAGTTAATGAAGTTGTGTGTCCCTGCCTATTTTACTTCAAGGTTCTTAAGCTTCCCCTGAGGATGCAAAGAATGGCATATAGACCCCACAGTGTCCTCGTTGGATGAAAGAGCAGAGCTGCTTTTTTTTTTTAAAATTTCTGCAGCAAATAATGCAATCTATCTATAGGGTGCAGCTCGTCATGCTCTTATATTCCTCAGGGTGAGAACCTCAGCTTTTAAAACACCTGGGGACATTTAGTTACTTTTATAAAGACACAGTAATAGCTCTTGTTATTATGGACTACAACAAATCAGGATTAGAGCCCCTCCTTTTCCTAAGAAGGATGTACATTTGCATCTCCTTTTTTCTTCCCTGTCACCCTTTTATTTTCTAGCTAAATATCTTCCTTTTTATTAAAACTTCACCAAAAATGTAATCCTGTTATGTACCACTTATATGCTCTTTAGTATTTCTGCAAGTATGGATCTACATAAACTTTCATGGTTAAGTTGATGCTGGGACTTGATACCAGATAAAAGGCTGCCAGACAGCACACTCCAATATGTTTTGGGGTTGCCTCAGAAGAGATCATCAGAAGAATCCATCCACAGTGTGGTTCCACATTGCTAAAGGACAAAATGGGACCTAAAGCAAATTTTTCACATTTACTCTAAATCATCATCACAAAGAAACTTGTTTCAAACAGGAGATGAAATGTTTTTACCCTAAATTACCAATTTGAGTTGAACATAACATTTTCTGTATTCATTTTGTTTTCAATAAAGGAAACCACAACTCCAAAAGCATCCAATCTTGAAACAACTTGCTGCAAAATTTAAAAGAAAGTGATTCTAAAATCAAAACAGCTTTTATTGTAGGAATTGGATTTCTATGTATAAACAAATATCTTCTGTTAGTTTTTTGAAGTGTATCAATATGAAACAAAATATTCTATTTAAAAATGAGGGAAGTATTTTTCTGTATATAAAATTAAATTTACAGGAATTCCAGCCTGTCTTAATGTTAATCTTTTTCCAATTCAGACAATCAAGCACAAATTCAATTATTCATAGGGCTCTGATTCTTTTTGCAATTGTTTCTCATGTTATTTGGAAAAAAGATGTCAAAATAAAACCACAGAGGAATACAATATGATAGAAAGAACAGCTATTAAAAGGATAAGACAGGTTGGTGTGAGGGAGGAAACAGACCAGAGAATGCTCCATCAGCTGATACACCAACCAGTATTACTGGGCAGCCTGAGAGAAATCACCTGGCTTATTGAAGAGCTCATTATCTCATTTACAGACAAAACATGGAGAGATGAGTCATCTATGGAAGAGGAACAATCAGACCAAAGCCCTCATTTTTTTCCCCTTGTGCTCTGTTCACACTGTGTAACCCCTCCATGCACCGACCTCTATCATGCAACTCCAATACTGGGAGACTGTTTTGGCTGTGATACAAGTTAGATTCGTGACCAACAGAAATTTGCTTTCAAGCTGATTACATTTACAGATGTAATACAGCTGTGTGCAAGCAACAAAGATGTCCCCATGCACCAATTTTGAATGGCAAGCAGTTTGATGCAGGGCGGGGACAAAAGGTCTTTAGGGAAGCTTTTAGGAAGATCAACAGTACCTCCGGTCCTTGGGTGAGCAGTAGTCAGGAAAGATATCATCAAGTGAGGAGTAGCATGTCTTTTTTCATTCTCCTAGTCCTGCTGGGTTCCCACAAAGACTTGTATCCCAGGTGGTGAAAGAATCAAAGATAGCAAAGTCATCAGCCTGAGAGGTTGTTGCCACTATGCCCTGTCAGGGCAGGGTTTGCAGTCTCCACGGGGCTTCTTGCCCATTTGAGGTTGCTCTGACTTCAGCTACAGTCCGCTGTGATTTTCACCCTGAAATGCATTTCCCCAGGAGTAGACAGAGGCTGGGGCTACCCAACATGGGATCACTCTTTAAAAAAGGAGTAGTGCAGCAGGGCCAGGACTTAACTGCTTATGTAATATTGACTAAAGTAGTGTCAGCACTTATACTTTCAATTATGACATAAAGAAAAGACCTTTCAAAGCTTATTCAGCTGGAAAAATTAAGAAGAAACAATAGCATGACATTTTCTAATCAGATATTTTCCCCACTTTTCCAAAAGACAGTGTCCATCTGTTTTAGCATCTGCTCAGTGTAGTTCAAAATTTTCTAAAACCAACAAACAAGAAAAATGGCTTCACTGCCTTCAAAATGGCAAGATCTAAGAATTTCTTGGGGGGAGAAAAGTTGCACATGTTGTCATTATAGATGTGGACAGTGTCTCTGACCCCTGTTCTCTGCCCATTTAAACAGAGTGCAAAATCTACATGTATTTCAGCAGGTTTGAGAAAGGTACTCAACTGAAAATTTTGATGACTGCAAAATATTTTTTAAAGTGCAGAAAATTTCCCTGCTGTTAAAGGCACTGACCTTTTGTTATCCTTTCTTCTGAGCCCTTACAGCAATAATGAGGGAGAAGACTATGCCATTGAAGTATCACTCATAACATGAAACATTTGATAGATGAGTTTTTTAGGTAATAAAACAATGTACACAGGTTTTGTTTCCACACGTCTCATTACCCAACCAGAGAACATGGGAAAAAACTGGAAAATCCAGCCTAAAACCATCAAAATGTTAAATTTTCCTGTAATTTATACTAAAACTTCCTGGAGGGTATGCTTTGGGTCACATTTTTATCCACACATTTGCTCCTTTTGCATCTTGAGACACTATTCCTTTGGCCTTGTTCACACTGAGGTAACTGCCCATCTTATTGAATGGCAGTTGCCCATGTTCAACATATAGCAGCAGCAAAGACTTCAGCTTTGCTTCTGTTTTTACCACTGGATAAAAACAAGGTCTGCAAGTAAGGAAAAGTTGTTCACCCACATGTACTGACATCTGCATTAGTAAGCAATGAAGTCTGATTTATCCCACGTATTTCTATTCCTTCATTCCTTCATCCCACAGTCAGAGTTGTTGCTGGTTCTGATTAGCATTTGTACATTTCCATGGAAATTGGTAGATTTTTAAAGACAGGGGGTTGGAAATAACAGGAGATGACAGTGAGCGGTGACTGATACATGAATTGTGTTAACAACACAGCTATCCTACCGACAAATGTCAGGGTGGGGAGTAAAGCAGGGTGAGAAGCATCATGATGTCTTAAGAGGAGATGAAATAGAGTGAAATGAAATATAGATGACACGTACATCAAAACAAATATGTCTAAATGGCTGACCTTATTTAGACAAGGAATGATATTTACATGGCAAAAGCAATGAAATTTAAATTATTACCTATAAATGGCAGTAATTAAAGAGTATGAGGCTACAGCAGTTTTCTGCAGAAATAAATAGATATATGATATCATGAGTTAGTGAGGGAAAAGCCTCCATTCAGCACATAATTCTCAGCAGATTTTCTTTATTTGAAAGCAGTGTTACAGCGTTATCACCAGAGTGACTAAAATTAAATGAATTAAAATGTCATCTGGAATTAAGTCAATCCTTTTATTATTATTCAGTCTATCAATGGAATCCTTACATGATAAGGGGAAAACCCCCACAGTTTATCTGATAAAATCAGCATGATCAGTGATTTCAACCTGAAATGTTTATTGTTTTTAGTAAATTGCTTAAAATGAGTTGTATTAAGGCTTCCTACTTATTTATTGTTAGCTCTATAGACAGTTTAATTGACTCAATAGGATCATACTTGCTTTAGAAAGTGTAGAAGAGCCTGGTCTATATGTAGATTTTGGTGAGAAATGCTGGTAACAAAACTAGATATTTTAGTGTAGATATAGTTATAATTATACTAAATACTTATTTACTGTGATATAATAAGTGCTTTTCTTTCTCTTTTTGTCTGATTAATTCTGTGGAGACTGGACTCCTAATCCAGGTTTCTTTGGAATCAACTTTGATATTATATATCCTATGCAGGTGTCAAAAAGGATGAATCCATATATCAGATACATATATCACACATACAGCTTTTTACAAAAGATCCCATTTCTGAATATTAGTGAATATAGAAACGTGTCCTTTCCTTTTTACATGTTTGTGACAATATAAATATGAATAAACACTCTTTGGTAGGTCAAATTCTACAGTCACAGGAGCAGTTCTATTTATTTCCTTGTACTAGCTCTCCCTAGAAGCACTTTCAAAGCCACTGCTGTGAGTTTCTGAACCTGGCAAAGGGTTTGCATGTGGAGGGAACTTGAGGCAGTGATGTCCTGGGGCTCCTTGCTCCCACATGACACTGCTGTTGTGCATGCAGAACACAGAGATCTCTGCCAGACCAAGGACAGTGAATTGCTCAGGTGCTTGAACTGGTGAAGCAGCTCAAAGTTTTCCTTGTTAGGAAAAGCTGCAAGACTGCTTTTAAATTAAACCACTTGTCTCCAACATGTTTAACTTATCTTGTAACTGGAAGAAAGGAAAAAAACAGGGAAAAATGTTTGAATTTTTCTTTGACACTCTTACTATTCTAATAAGAATAAATCAAGGAAACTCCAATCAGGATGCCAGTTTGGTTTATCCTTTAGCACTGTGTTCTGTTCTTTGTAAGAACTGGGAACTGATGCTTCCCTATCCCTAGTATGCAATCCTATATACTCCATGTAAATTGTTTAAAAAGACCTTATATGCACGAGAAGTGTCTGTTAGTGGTTTTAAGCCTAAGCATAGATGAAGTATAATGAACAATCTGTTAAATGTTAATGTAATTTATCCTTTCTTAATTTACAAACATGACATATTGCATGTATTTAGTGTTAATCTGTTTTAGACACTCATTTGTTTTGACCTATGTCCATAATATATTATGTACCTTGAGAAATTTATCTTGTCACTTTGAAACAAGATTACAATTAATATGACACACATGAGTTTAAATTACTCCTCCAACTAGAGATGTGTGAGTAATGAATTAGCCACAGTCTTGAACTGTTGGCAGACAATTTAAATTGCCTGACTCTGATGCACGATCTGGAATCGCTAAATATGTACACGGTCTTAAGTCAACATGTTTTTTAGATCAGTGACTGAGCAGTACTCTTTAAACACTTTTTTCTAAGGGAAAATAGCTAAATAAAAGTTAGCTTGGGACTGTACAGTCAGATGTCTGACTGCGAACAATTCTTCCACAGATTTGTTTTGTCACACCACATTTGGTTTGCGATTGTAAGGTCAAGCCTAAAAAGTTAAGTGGTTGCCTATAGGAAGCAGGACTGTAATTGTGATATCATTAGAAATACTGAATTGTGGATAATACTTTATATTTGTACTTGTCACTTGTCTGGTTTTTGACAAGAGGAGGCAGTTTTGATGGGCTTCCTGTGGTCCTTGTGTTTTTTATCCTGTTATCCAATTTTCTGCTGCACTGCTTTCCTTCTGTCACACTGACTGCTAGCCAGCATTGCGTCCTTTACTGGAAGGGCATACAAAGCTTTTCGCTATAGTGGACAGAAATAAAAGGACATGCAATAGTAGGGATGAATTTTGATAAGTACCTTATGTCCCCTGTCCAGGGTAAGTCGTACATGATCTATATATCACCTGAAGGTCTTTCAAATCTCATAGAAAAGGTAACAACTATGGAATATGTGTCTGTAGATATAATTTTTAAAATCAAATAAATCCTGAAAAGAGAAAAAACTATCAATGATTTTAAGGGTTCTTTCTGCATGACAGGAAAACACTTCAGTTTAGTGACCCTGTGTTCTTTGAAAAAACAAACAGACCAAACACCATAAACCACAAAGTCCTAGAGTATAGGTAAGCAAATACTACCCCAAAAACTCTACCCTTTATACAGCTTATAATATCCAATAATCTTTGAAGATTAATTTCCACTAACTTTCCTTTATTTGGAATTGGATTTTGGCATGAGCAAAACTGAATGTATACAAGGTTTATACTCTGTACATTTTTACATGCTGATTTAATCTGCTCTGGGTATATTTTATGCAAAACTAATTTAGCCTCTGTTAACAGTCATATGAGTTCCTATTCTATGAAAACAAATTTAACCATTGTGTGGGGTTTGAATTATTGGATGAATCCCTGGCTTTTTGTTACATTTCAGGGTTTTGAGCAACCTGGGCTAGTGGACAGTGTCCCTGCTCATGGCAGGAGGGTTTGGGACTAGATAATCTTTTAAAGTCTTTTCCAACACAAACCATTCTAGTATTCTATGATTCTTCGATCTAATGTGACGCCATGTTCATTGACAACTTTAGAAAATACCATTCTCCTTATTTGTTAAATTATTTTCAGCTCAGGGATTTTTTGGCTTATGTAGAAGACTTCTTGTAGATCTTATCTGTTGTTCTTGCTAGACTTAGTACCAGTGTCTACTATAAAGGAAAAATAATTGCCTTAAATATCTGTGAAAATTTGCTAATGTAATTTTTGGGGAATGAGGCAGTCTCCCAAAGAAGTATCTGAATCCTTGTTAGTCACTTTTAAAACTATTTTGAATAATGTAATAGGTCATGAGATTCTAGATAAATCCCCTACTTTAGTCATGCACTGGACTATGGTTTAGTAGATCTCTTTTTATAACTGTTTTTTTTAAGATTTTTTTTAATATGCCATATGGGGTGTAGGATGTAGCTGGAACAGATTGGTGTTCATTAATCAGTAATTCATACTTCATAAAGAGCAGAATTAGTATTAAAAGTAACAAATTCTCTAACGTTCTTGGTCAGGGACAGCAAGCAATTAGAAACATAATGATTGCTGTCCCTACAGGGTTTCTTCCTCAGCCGCCTCCTTCGCTCCCCCAGTATGGTGAGTGCTTGCAGTTTCACGTTTGGAAACGAGTGGCTGCAACATTCGCGCTGGGTTATTAAGAAGCAAAGGTGATACAGCCACAAACTGAGTCACACACTGAGCAAATCTGGGATGAGACCACAGGAGTTACATGAGATCATAAGAAATCTCACCACATAAAAGAAAGTTAAAGGTACAATCAAGCTTTGAAGAGTCATGAAAAAGGAAATCAGATCAGTGTAATGCTCAAAAATTTGGTAGGTCAGAGAGGAAGAAACGTTTCTGTAAAGAAATTTGTAGGATTTTTATTTTGTACTGTGACTAGCTTTAAGATGCGCTATCCAATACATTAGCAGGATGTATATGTTATATTTTTATATATATATATATATTTACACATATACTTTTCTGGTTTTATTTTATGCTAATGACAATCTTAAGAAATCCTGCTTCTCATTAGAACACTTTAGGTTTGATAAATGGGTGACACAGCATAGCCACTATGCATGGGATCACAGTCGGCAGAGCATGCACTAAGGAGTCCTCTGTAAGGTATCAAAGATGCCCAAGAAGTGCCTTTAGGGACAAAATAAGTCTCTGAATTCTTAGTTATTTATGTGATTATGTCTTTTGGATTGGATTTATTTTTACATTTAATATAGCATCAGTTTATTGATGTAAACAGATCAATAGTGGTAGTAGTGACACATATCTCTGCTACTTTTATTCTGTTCTCTCTTACATACTTGCAGTTTTTTCACATGAAAAACTAGTACTTTTTTTTAAATTATCATTTATTGTCCCAGGTGTGTGTGTGGGTGTGTGGGTGTGGGTGTGGGTGTGGGTGTGTGTGTGTACTACTGTGTGTTCTTGGGCTCATGTGGAATATCACAAATCAAATCATTGAAAAAGACGGAGAAGTATACCTTACTGTTCTGGTCCTTAGAGTGCTGCAGAAAAATTATGCAGCCATGCCCATCAAAGAGCTCTTTTAAATTTTTCCGTTCAAGTACAGACTAGATGGATATAAATAAAAACATAGGCAGCACAAAGAGCTATTCCATTCAAAAGTTTACCTACATTTAGATTGCGTCTCTCTGTTTTAATGTTTCTTGTTTTCAGGTAGTTTTTATAAGCTCCCATCACTTATTGCTGATGAGTCAAACACGGCTGTGATGCAAATCTGAACTTCATGGATTCTCATTCACACTGAAACTCGAGATGTCTTGTGGTTTTGGTGTCACAGTAGAGTGACACCAAGGTACTGAATGTTGTCACTTATGATGTAAAGTAAAATGTTAGGCATCTGGATTTGAACAACCCGCTACAGAAAGAAGGTGGTTGGGGTTTTTTGGTTTGGTTTGTTTTGGGGTTTTTTGACCCAGTGACTCTGGTCTTGTAATTTCAGTAACTCTGTCTGGACCAACCACAGAAATAAAGTTTCAAGTTTTCTTAGGAATAAATGATTGCAAGAGACAATTCCTCTTCTAAGCAACAATTAGAGCATTAGCTGAACAAAGAGCTTCATCTGGCAATTAGTATTCCTGTGGTGAACAGGGAGAGAATTAGTCAGAGATACAAGAGGCTCAGGCTGCAAGAGCTGAAGCAAAAGGCTCGGTGTGCAAGCTTTCTGATGCACCAATGCCTTTTCGCCTCCCAGTTTGAGAATCTCTTGCATTTATTTTTCACAATAGTTTAATACTCTTGTGTCGAAAGAATACATTATGGTTCAAACATTCATCTCTGCTTCAAAAGATAGGCAACAGCTACTGGAAACAGCAGGGCTCTCTGCTGTGTTTTTAGTCCTGAGGCTGATCAATAAACTCCAGCGACACAAGGGAGGAAGGGGTAACACACTCACACACTGCTCAGCCCCAGGAATGCAGAAAGGATGAATAGAAAGCTAAATGTTTCTTTAAGGAATGAGACCCAAGCACAGATGGCACTCTGTATTCATGGAAGGCTCCCACATGGTGCAAAGAATTAGAGCCTGCAGGGCCTCATAAAAATAGCAGAATCACCTATACTCAAAATCTTCAGCCTGATTCACTCTCAGCTACATTGCTGTAAGATAGTAGGAGTATAGGTATTAAAGTCATTGGATTAATGCAGTGTAACGCTGTCCTTAGAGCTGAACCTCACACCCACTGTGTGAAATGCTTATCCAAAGGGCTTGGAGTGACTGTGTCATGAATAAACCAGCCAAAAGACCTAAAACTCCATCTTTAACCACGATGAACCAGATCATGGATTCTATTTGGGGACATGATACCCCTGTTGAGGTGGAAATAATCCAGAAATCCAGTTTACTGGAGCATCTGGGGTTCTCACAGGGATTGGAGTTTGGTCTTGTATTAGCTATTTCTAAACCACCATCTTTATTATTCTTTTCTTTAGCTCAGAAGTAGCATGAAGTCAGGAGGAAAAAAAGAAAACCTGTTTTTTCTGTCTAGTGAGGTTTAGATGCCTAAAGCATCAATAGGAGGAAAATGAGCTGATGTCATGCTCAGCCATCTAAGCTGCAAATCAGAAGAATAAAGTTCTAAATATTCCAGATGTTCAGAATACCTGGAACAGATTAAAATATTGCTGCTGAAGTGACTTGGCTAATTCCAGGAATCTGCACCTTAAATGAAAACAAACAGAATTTATTGGCTGGACATTTGTAGTGGATACGAATAATGTATGCCACATATAGACAAACATTTGTATAAATGTTTGTTTCTATATCCACAGTTTCTATATTGCTTAATTCACTTGTGCTACATAAATGAGAGCTAAAACATATCTAAAAATAAAATAAAATAAAATAAAATAAAATAATCTCTTGATTTTGGTTTGATACAAAGGCTCTTTTTAGTTGTGTCTTTGATGTCCTCTAGCATATCATTTGGCAAATGTAATTTCTTCAAAATGTATGTGCTGTGGGTGCACTAGTTCTGAATTCTCCCTAGTATTTGGAAAAACTTGTTATGTCAGTATAATGTTTGCTGATGCTTTAAAATGAACTTGTAGCTGAATCGCTGATCCTGTGGAAATTCTGTTAAAAAGACACAATGGTAAACTTAAAGCAATTTTGGGGAGACAAAACCTCTTCCTTTAACGGCTGCACATCAGGATGTGCCAGACTGCACTGGAGGCAGCAGACAGGGCAGAAGTGAGATGTGGCTGTGCCTCTAGCCCACGCAGGCCCTAGGAGCTGTATATGTTCCTGTCTGAAGAGTCTTCCTTTATTGAGTTTTCACCGAGGAAAAACCAAATTGAAGGGGGTTCTATTTTTCCCATGCCCTTCATGTCTTCCCAGTCTCAATCTTCTCAATCATGAGTGAATTGTGTTGTGGCTTTCTGCTAAAGGGAGCTCTCCACTCTCAGATTCCCCTTGAACTGTGCTCTGTCAGGCTGTGGACAAGGGAGGGCTTTCAGAAGTCACAACTTGATGTAAATCCACCAGGACCAAATTTGTGGTAGAAAGGGTTGCTGAGGTCCTAGCTGTGAGAAATATTTGGGTTTGAAACAGAGCTAACTTCAGAGGTAAAGAAACATCATCAGATGATAGTCAGGGCCCACCATAAACCTTAACAGATATGTAGTGGTTGGAGTTGGGATAAAATTAGAGACTGTGGAAGAAGAAAGAATTGTCATCTGAGTAGCAGTGGGATTGTTGTTCTTTATGAATAACAGTGTGTGTTTCAATCACCATGCCAAACAGAGGCAGTGTTCTCTCTGCAGAGCTCCAGAACATTGCATGTGCAAGCTTTGTTTCTGCCTGGCCATGTATCAGCCCTGAGAAAACTGCCCTCTGAGAGCCAGAGAGATCCCTGACAGCCTAGTGATGCAGCCTGCAGAGCCCCACTGCCGCTACTGACTGCAGCTGCTGCTGCTTGGAAGGACACTTAAGTATAATACATTACTTACCAGACTGATTTTCCACAGGTCCTACAGTTTCCTAGGTGGGTGCTAGGTTATTTATTTGATGGAAATATATCGAAGAACAACATAAAGTGTAAGAGGTCAGACTGGTCTGGTCTCAGACGTATAGCTTAAATACACAATCTAAGACAGTTCGGTGAGGAGAGGTTAAGCACTGATGAATTTGGAAATCATAGAAGTGATGATCTTACAAATATACATGCTTATTAGGCACTATGGAGCCAGCACATAAACTAAGTTGGAGTAATTAAATAAGAGGAAGGCAAAGGGGTGAAAGAAAACACCATCTGCTAACTCTCGATCAGTCACTTATAAGCAAACTGGAATATAATGAAGGCCATTGCATTCTGATCATGAATAGATCCTTCTGCTTGGCTTGTGTTATTTTTCCTCAAAAAAAGTGCATATGTTTTGTAACAGTTTGGTAAACACATGAAAGAGAGAGGAAAAAGAAAGCTAAAAATCTCTGCACAACTGTATGAAATGAAGCAACTTGGATGCTTCATGGCATTTTAAAAATATTTCTTTTACAGACAATCTTAAAATTTACAATATCAATGGCTTGGGTTGAAGGTAAGAGCTTGATTATGCAGTCATCGGTTTCATGTTGCCATAACATCACTGTATTTGACAGGGAGAATCCTCATCAACACCTCATGACCTGACATTCTCAGTTGTTCATAGCCATTAAGTGATACACTGATTCTATTAGCTGACTGCTAAATGTAGGGTACTCATGGAATCTCCTCTAGGGTTGAAATAGCAATTGTTTTTAAGTCTGTGCATTTTTCAACATGAACAATTACTTTCTAGGCTATTAATATAGAAGAGTGACATAAAATGACATAGCCACCTGTTGTGTCAACTACCAGCAGCCAATCCAATAATAAATGTTAACACATGGCAAATATTCTTTATATATATATACATAATGAAAGTATAGTTTGATTATATGCAAATAATTCAATTATTGCAAGAAGTAAAATTCATTGCAGCATTATCGTGGACATTCAAATCCTGCTCATGAAACACTTAAGAAGGTGAATGACTTTATATGAGAAGGAACATGCCCCAGTACAAAGGACAATATGTGTAAGATGTTTTTTACTGAAGTCTTTTTTTGAAAGAGATATTAGACATGTAATTACTGATACATTCTTTCAAGGACACTCTCCACCACATGTGTGGTAGAGATTCAATCCTAGTGATGTTAGTTCAGCTTAATTATGAAATCAAGAAAGAATTTTGTAAATCTCTGGAGAAGCTGTGAGGTTGGTCACTGTTAATAATATTTAAAATTCAATATCCCCATTTGAATAGAATTTTTTAAGAAGACAGCTCATCACTAGTTCCTTTAAAACAGGAATGCTGTACACTATTTTCACTTTTGGAAGTTAATTTTGCTATCCACTTAAGCTAGTACTGTGCCTCTTCTGGTGCCAGGATATGGTATCATGAATAGCAATGTGGGATCTGTGTCAGATACCTGCTTTGGCTTTGAAGTTACCAACAATCAAGTCCACACTTAGGAAGACTACAGAAACACTCCTTTGCAAGAAAGGCAAAATCTTCACGTGTGGAAGGCACAACTACACCTGTCAATGCAATGGAGTTGTACAGTATGCAAGTGACAAACTGCACCTAAAATGCTTCTGAGAAGATGTCTAGTCTATCACACCCCAAATACACATATTTTCCTGCCTGGAATTTTTGAGGAAAGTCAGTGTGTTCCTTAAAAATAGCACTGAGCAAAATAAACATAAGAGGACATCCATTTTATTTTAAAATCATGCTCCTGAGACCATTAATTTCATTTTCATTGGTTACAGCAATGAAGCACAACATTTTGGCTGAGAGAAGGAAACTGTGTGTTTACACCAGGCATTATTTAGGACTTCAACATACTTGAAACTAATTTTAAGAAGAATTTATATATGTACTATGGTTTTTTGCTTGCAAATGCTCTTTGGCTAACTTCAGTTAATGACTTTTAATTGTAAAAAGTAAACTGAGGATACACAGGCACAATTGTGCTTGAGATACACTAGTAATATTCTCTAGAGAGTGGGCATGTTTGCATCTTTTCCATCTCTTAGCATGTTTTAAAAGTATACTCCCAGAGATTATAAAGTCATTTCAGTGCAATTCAAATCGGTTTTGAGGCTGGTCAGGCTGGAGGACTAGAGCACAATGCTTGGGTTGACAGTATTTCAGCCCAGGAAACCAGGACAGATCAAGCTCACACATAAAGCAGAAAAATACACACCTTTTAGGGTACTCATGTAAGACTTGGAGCCTCTATGCCAGAGAAAAGAAAAAGTTCCTCCAGATTGTTCAAAGGAATGTTTTTTTTTTCCTAGCAGCTAATTCTTGTTACTGAGGAAAAGTGAATTGCTCCCTGTACACTCACAGTAGCCCAGCTATGACCGGAGAACATTTTCCCACTGATGGGGCTCCCTGAGGACTTTTCCCATAGTACCATGCTTATTTGCCTTGCAACCTCCACATAAATAAACAGAAACCACTATGTGGCTGTTTAAATGCGAGTCTTGAGGAACTGCATTCTAGTCTCCACAGTACAATAAGGGAATGTCAGTGCTACATGATGATAAATGTGCAGGGTCTGAGTTTCCCTGGTTTTAGCATAAAACCTGTTTTTCCCCTTGTATTTAACTTGTATCACATAATCATCAGGGACAAATGGGTGCTGTGGGAGCCACTTCTACAGCTAAACTCTTGAATCTCTTACAACTTAATACAGAAAATACATCTTTGCTGTGATTTTATTTTCTCAGTGGAGTTATTTAGGCTTAGCTGAACACTAGATTGAATTATGTCCTGCAAAATAACCACCCTGCTTGTCTATCTGACATCCAGAAACTTGAAGGCATTACTCGATGTCTAATTTCATTGTCAATTACTTTTTAAAAGAAACTTTTACCAGTTGGCACATGACTAACTGACCGTAGCTGTCCTCTCTATGGAGGCAGCCTCCCCAGGTCAGCTCTGAAGTTTAGAGTTAGGGAGCAGATGCACCTTATCTGCTAGAAATAAATAGATGACATCTCAACATAAGAAATAATCTGATTTACCTGGTGATTTACATGAAGGCTATGGTAGGAGGTTTGTATCTGCCCTTATTTAATCACCAAACTTTTGTTGTGATCCCATTCCAATTAAAATTTGAAAAGCCAGGGTATTTCAGTATCATGAAAGACATTATTCCTTGCACGTCATTTCAAAGCAGAGCAAACACAGTCCCTGTCACACTTATTAGAGGGAGTAAAAGAGGAATACTTCAGGATAGTAACCCGGGATACTACAGTGAGACTAAAAACCAGCTTCTCCTGAATATTTATAAGTTCAAGAATGTTACAGAAACTGAAAAGGAATTAACTGGCTGGGTGTGGTTTAACTGAACAGGAAGAGGAGGCAGTAAATGTGAGAGTCCAGATGAAAAAAAGTGGTTCTTTTGGAGTAACGTAGGTGCCACTCTTTCTGGTTTCACCAGCAATGCACGAGGGACCTCACAGCCATGTATTTAATCTTGTGTTGACGGTACTGGCATACATGTTACATACTGAGTTTATCCTTCATTTATTGAAATTTTCTGTTTTGCTGTGAAGAAATTTTGTGCTGGAAGCCCTTGTGGGGCTCCCTAGAAAAAGGTATTAATAATCTGCCACCAAATTAAAGGAAGGCCTAGGATGATGCTTTGATGTTTTGTTTCTTTGGATCCCTGTCCTCCCCTGCTTTGGTCCTTTTGCATTAAATCTTGTTTGGTCTCCTTTGCACTAGCATCTAGACACCTTTATATGAAAGCAATTCTGCTCTAAAAAAAAATTTTTTTGAAGAGCAACTCTTGCTCTTGTGGAAAAATGCAAAAAACCATAGCTCTTCTTTCTTTCCTAGCTTCTAGGAAAATGGTACGGATTATTAAGATTATGTAGTATTTTGGAGAAACACCTACATGATTTCTCCAGTATGTAACTGATACAGTGGTCAGAAATAAGCACTCATACACATGTGCTGGAAGGAAATAATCACCTATTCTCCTTTGTATTCTAAAAGGGAGGCTAGAATTAACTATTCTGAAGTAATCAAATACTCTGAACATAGACTACTCTGACTGAAGGTGAACCAAGGGGTGGAGAGTATTTGTGGCTTCTTGAGAGCATATATTTCGTGTACTGTACTTGACTGTCAGCAGCAATATAATATCTTAATAAAAAAACCACCTTTCTCATTAAAAAAAAATAGAGGTAGGCTGCTGACAAAGGAGGACTCCCACATTATCACAAACAGGTAGTTTGTTTTGTTTTGACTGCATTCCTTTCCACCTTACCATTTAAGAATTTAAATAAATCTAGAAAGTGAATCCCTGCTTTGAAACAGACACACAAAAAAGATTAAGAAAAATAATGAACATAATAGTACAAGCATTTTTAACAAAAGATTGTATGGAGAGAGGCGAAAAGGAAGCAAATTTTGGTACATTGGGATGAAGATATTGTGGTAATGACAAGATATATCAATGAGAATGTGAAAATTCTATAAACTTAAGTTTCCATGACCTCTCTTTGATTTCTGTCAGAAATAGTGCACATGCTGTGACTTTCACAGCTTCCCAGGGAAGGGTTTTGGATACTCCATTGTCCTTGGCAAAAGCGACTTCTCATGAGCAAAGATGTTCAGCATAACCAGAAATTATATGGAACAGTTACACCACTGAGGAACTGTGTGATTCCATACATTGTTCTTGAAAAACCCGAGCATCTCTTTCCCAAATAAAAGATCGCAAACAACACCATGCAAGCAGGAATGACTAAACTGTCAGGTCTGACTTGGGTTTTGTTTGCTCGTGTTTTTCCTATCCATGGGGTCCTATGACCCAGATCTGTAACTTCTGGAAAGCTCTCTTTAGATGTGTCTCAGAAATGTTGTGGACAGCCCTAGTTTCAGATAACTATGAATGTCTTTGTTGACTTGCAGGCTGGGTTAGCTTCAGTGGCAACTGATGGCAGTGTACAATAAATGGGATGAAATTAATTTTGGGATCGAAAACTGTAACAAAAACCAATGGAAATCACATGGATCCTGCAAGGCTATTCAAGAACCGTGTACAATTTCAAATCATTCCCACCTCCCCAAATATGGTCATTGTGAGGCCTGTGCCAAGCTATTTCAGACCCTACACAGTCCAAGACCAAATGTTTATATGGGAACATTTGGAAAGATAAAATCCAAGTAACATGAATATGTAAACCGCATGAATCCCTTTCTACTCTGTTTAAAATCATTTACTCTGAGTGAGAGTATTCACACATTGGGATTTAAGGTAACACAACTGACTTCAAATTCCACCTTCAGATGAATCTTTTTGTGTGAAAACAAGCCATGAATTTTAACTGAGACATGAAAGACTGCCCTTTGACTCACTTGGCTGTTTGCCTGAAAGCCTGAGAGCAGATGAAAAGGTGTTAAAATTAATGAGTTAAAAAGTATCCTGCCTATTTTTAGAAATAGGTAAGATTTACTCTTCCTGGTATTACAGATACAACTTTACTGTCACTGTACTGATGGTTTTCAAAGTCATTCTAATGCTCTGTGTCACAGGCTATTTTTAAAATAGAATTTGCTTTTAAAAATTATTTTGGCTATCCTCCTAAAAGTAATGTACTGAAATACCAGAAGAGGATGTTTCCAGAAAGCATGCACTGCTATTTATTATTTTATATCTCTAACATGTAATCATTTTACAAGGCAACTTCATCTCCAATCAGCTTACAGAGAAATGAGAGAATTCCCCAAAAATAGCAACACTGTTCATTGTTGCATGAGAGACTGTGGCTGAATGGGGTGACCTGCAGTGATCTCTAAACTCAGGGGAATGGGAACTCTTAACAGGATATGTAACCATAGCTTGACCTGTTCACAAAGTCTGGAAACTTTTGAAATACATTGTGATTTAATTAGTGCTTTGTATTATAAGGATGTGCATTTTACTGAAAAAGAATTGCAATAAAGTGTTCAGGTTTTTTTTTTAAGAGCTAGTTGAATAGAGTTTATATTGCTTTACTCATAGCTTGCACACACTATCAATAGTCATATTGAGTAGTTTATACCTTAAGAAACTAGGCAACTTATTTTAAGAATTCCTCTTCATATCACTCATATCTTTAATATGGTATAACACACAGTGGAGTTCTTCTTTTATAGGACTCCCACATTGTCACATGGGGAAAAAGATTCAGACATATATAGCGTGAAAATCAGATGTTTGCTGGCATATAGAATTACACTTCTCTTTAGTAGAACTGCATCTCAGGCGATATTTCGTAGGGAGCATTGTGATATCATTAAAACAATAGTGACATTACAGAATTATTTCAAATTTCATTATGTATTCTTCCATCTGGTAAATCACTAAATCAAGTGTGAAGTATTTCTACATGAAAAAGGTGTGATCTCACTGTTGATGTCAAGAGACAGCTCCCTGTTGATATTCTTGGCATGTCGGCCTTATACTAACAAAAGAGCAAAAGGTATATGCTCTGTACAAACTTGCATTTACTGTTACAATTTCTGTAGGAAATTGAGACTAAAAGGCAAGAGTCATTAATGAAAAATTCATTTGAAAGTAAATATCAATTACCATGATTAGGGACACAATTTTGGAAGATAATAAATATCAACAAAATTATTCAAATCAGATAATAAGTGCTCCAGTTATTTGTAGGTTTATTGTTCCTATTTGAAGTGCCATTGTAGGTGATAACAATGGACAAAAATGGACTGATTCTAGTTTTTTATAATTGGACTGAGAGATTGTCATCTATAACACATAATTTGGTGTGACCTAAGCTCCAAGAGAAGACTTCCTGTTCTCACCCAAGACAAGAACTACAGAGCCTGAGCTGGGCTCTTTTAAATAGTTTCCCTAAACTTTTAATTCAAACCTTGGATCAGAATTTATTTTTATTATTATTGTTGCTATTGTTGTTGTTATGGTTGTCTCCACAGTTTGGATAGCCCTTGTTTTTCAGTGGATTTCTGCAGTATAAGAAAGCTTAAGTTCAAACTGAAAATTCTAAGGCCCTTCCCAGGGATCAGATGGCTAAGATTTATTTATTATAAAGTAACTTCAAGGGATACCAACTAAACCAAATTTAACTAACTAAATTTTTTTTCTGTTTATTTTTGTTTTGTGTTTCACTTTCCCAAGCATAAGTTTATATCATGATAATAACAGAGAAACATTTTCCCTGCATTATCCACTTGACAGTATTTGGTCTTTATTTTGTTTCAGATTTTCCCTCTTTAATGAGATGCTTCCTCTGATTTTTTGAAGCAAGATCTGTTTTCCACAAAACCCCAGAAGGTTTATAAATTGTTAACAGTATTGCAAACACCTGGAAAAAAACCTCTTCTGAAGCCCCTAGTCTTAGGGCCTCCTTATAAGTGCAAATAGAAATATTAACTTTGATGGAAGTTTATTGAGCACACCGGCTGCTGCAAAGTTTACCTCAGTAAACTCAGCAAAAAAGGGATAGGTAGACATATTTTTCAGGGTGAAAATAGAGAAATAAATTCCACCAAAATATAAAGAAAAATACTTCAAGAAAAACACTACTAAAAATCTCATGTGTGACTAGGGATGTCAAAATTTCAGACTTTACATATGAATTATAAAGTCACATAACGTAATTTGCATCATTTTATGAGCAATGAGAAGGACGCCACACACTCACTGGCTGGAATGTTTACTTCTCCCAAAGCACCTGCAGATGCCATTTCCAGATACCTCACTCTAAGGCACTCTGTGCACTTGTGCTGAACTTACTGCTCTCTCCTTCTTTGGCCTGGGAAGAGACTGATCTGTTCATTGAAAATTTTCCTGAATAAAAGATGCCTCATTTACGTTTAATGGTTTCATGTCACCCAAATCAGATTGAATCTCTGTTTTGTCATAAGTTTTAGGTTCACACTTCTTAAAAAACATTATAATGTCAATGGCAGACACAAAGGATGGGTATTGTTCTTAGAATGTCTTTCTGTGCATGAAATTCCAGTCAAACTGCCTTTACAGTAGGCTTGTGGTGAAAATAGAAAAATTTGCATATAAAAATAAACAATACCCAATTTCTGTTGTTGGCACTGCCAAAGAGAGATGAGAAGCAGATTTTGGCCTGCCTCAGAAGTCTCAGACAGACTGTTTTTGTTAGATGCAACTGTAAGCAATCACTGAAGTCAGTTGGTAGCTTTATGAAAGTTTAAATGTATCCATAACATAAATCTGTGATGTACTCTTGACAAGAATAAAATAATATGTTTAACATCAATACATAACCATGTTTAGGTTCACATGAACGAGACTTTCCTTGTTTCCATCAGCAGAAACAGATACAGACCATACACTTAAAATTTCTTCAATTAAAATGTATAAACAAGGAATGTTAACATTAGTCTAGGAGGTGAATCTAGTAAAGAAAGAAGTAATCAAGAAAATTTTAAATTAAGCTTCCGCCTAAAATAGATCCCCATGAGAAAAGAGTCAGCTAAACATCCTTTTTTACAACTGACCTCCTGAGGGACTTCTGTCAAAATCTATGTTGGTCATAACTAACTATATGGGAACTTGCCTGGGAGTTATTTCCGTGATGACTATAAGAAAAACTTGCGAATGTTTCTGGAAACATTCTACTTCAAGTCAGTAATAAAATTATTATTTTTTAAACTGTTGTTTGTTATCAGCTTTAAGCTCCTTTTTGAATACAGCTCAGAGTGAAAAAGATGACTAGAGGAGTATTCTTTGATCAGTCTGGTATTTTCTCTTTTCTGTATTTCACTTTAATCTTCTGCCTCTATGAGAAAACTTCACTGTGGTATATAGCTTACTCTAGTCTTAAAATACAGCATTTAATAATCATTTATCAATCACATGGTTATAGAAGAGAAGCAAATATCAAAGATAAAAACATATGACAAAAAGAAATCAGTGAGAAGAAAACATGAAATTAATATTATTTCATGAAATCTGTCTGCTCTTGAGGAAATGCTTTTGCTTTGGGTACCAGGGAAGGCTGGACAGCACAGTGTCTTTTGGACGCTGTTGCCTACTAATATAAGTGTATATTAGTAGGCAACACTGTTCCATATGAGTTTATATGTTTATGGAATAAACATATAAACTCATTAATATAATTAATAGTCCAATTTTAAGGGTTACAGAGTCTTTTGATTTTTTCCAGTTATTATCACAACATTTACTGGTTGTTTACATTTTTCTTTCAGGAGTATGTTAATGTGTATGAAAGATGTAAACTCACGGTTTATATCACTTTGTACCTTCATTTGTCCTGTTTTGCAGTACTTATCTACAGTACATGGGATAAAGCCAGTCAGACACTGGAGAAAAATAGAGCTGTGATGAGTTCATTCTGTTGTATTAAATCAGGAGATGGGAAATTGCATTTTGTTCCCTTTTATTCATTAAATTCCTGTAAAATGCAGTTCCATAGTTAGTGGAGTATTTTGTTTGTTTTCTGTAGGACCTGGTGGGAGAATCTATCCATCATCCAAACGCACGTACAACACAACCTGAATAAACACGAGTTGGATTCACCAGAAGATTTGCCAGCAATGCAATAAAATATGCTGACATTTCTTCATATACAGTTGTCATGTCCTATGTGCTTAGCCTTTATAATTTACCTTCTAGGAAAATAATATGCTATAAAGTAACATGCTATAAACCTGTTGCAGGTAGTAATAAATTAGTAAAAGCAGCACAGATTCAGAGTGGCTGTGTCCACCCATCTCTAGCACAGATGTTCTGCTGAAGATTTAGGGACTGTTTTGCAGGCTCTCAGCCTCTGAGGTGAATTCTTGCATGTTTATACAAAAATGGAAACAGCCATCTTATGCATGTGTCTCTTTGAGTTTTTGTCTTTCCATTCCTCCACACTCCTCCCACACAGAGCCTTTCCCCTGCACAGCATGTCCATGTGCATAGATTGAAAATGGTTTTTAATCTGCAGCACAATATTTCTTCTGGCACACTATAGCTTTCCTTTAAAGCATCTTGTAGTATCTTTACTGGGACTTCTAATTATTTCAGTAATTGTATTCACTAAATCAGATAGTACTTATTTTATTTAAGAACTGTTGCTAGATTAGAGAGGCATAGTTTTTGTGGTCTGAAGGGCAAGTTTGGTCTATCACGCTATACTTATCTTGTCATCAATAATTAATCATTTACAGATTAGCAGTAATTCAACACCGAGTACATAGAAGCTCAAGCTTTGAGATTCATGTGGCTTCTCAGTACCTCAGAATAATATATTAATTAGATTAAGGAGCATTGAAGACAAATTATTCAGTCCTTGCAGTCTTATTTTCTTCAGTTGTCATATCTTCAAACGGAAAATACAGTTGTGACAGGTAATGCATACAACTTGAGGACAAACTTACCTAACAATGCCATTGGCATTTTTGTTAATGGCAGACAGCAATCTTTCTGATCTGATGAAAAAATATTACATTTAAAATCTAATAGCAGAAAGGGCATGCTGGCAGTGACAATGGCCACTGAGAATTTGGAGACCCTGTGAGTAGCTTTTTTGTGTCTGTTCTGAGAGGGCACTGAATTGTAGAGCAGTAACAGACCAAATGAAACTTTTAAGAAGGCTAATCCTATTTTACTGTGCAATGTACTTATAAATTAAGGACCAGATCTGTGGAGATATAGAGGTGCTTTAAGTGCATTCTACCTGCACTTCAGCACTTAGGCTTTCACTGAGATAGATGGGAGATTCAAGCAACTTCATGGCTGTGTATTAAGTTCCCTAAGTGCAGCATCAACATTACCAACATATTAATTCTATTTTATTTTAAAACATCTCAATTGGTTAATATGATCTTGTTATGTATCTTTAATGACAGAAGCATCAAAACCAAATAAGCAACACAAAACTAACTGAAAATAATTACCTTACTTCCTGGTCTGATGATGCAAAGCCCCCACAGGACACAACAGATTTACAAAGAGGCCAAGAAACCTGTAAATGAAAACATTTCTCTTGTAAGAACCGCCATTCTAAGTGCACACAGCACCCTTGCTGCCTGATTTTTAGTTAATACTCCATAGTCTGAGAACAAAAGTTCTAGAACCTCCCAAAAGCATTACTGTGACTTTTGGGAGTCACCAACAAAAAAAGTAAAGTTGCTTTGGGGACTGATCTGGGTCTACACATTCTGTCCTTCTCAGAGCACCAGTGCAGCTCTAGATAGATGCAATATGTCATACCTGTAAGTGCAGAACAGTTTCTCTGTTGGTTTATTTTGGATTTTGTACTTTAGTTTTTGTCATTTTTTGGTTTTTGTCATAGTGCTCTTCCCTTACAAAACAGAGCTAGGTAACCCATGCCAAACTGGGAGGAAAACAAATTCAGTTAGCAGCTGAGCCAATTCACAAACTGCCATAGAAAGGATTCTGTTTTACCTCTGTTTTTAGTAACATGACATGTCGTGATAGTCCATGAGGAATGGTATCTATTGAGCTGTGTCCTGCTCCTGTTGCCTCTGCTTGATAGACAACACGAGTAATGAATGAACCCAATGCATTACACTTCACTCTGTGCGCTCCCGGATTATTTGATGGCGAAAAGAGCCTGACTCCTCATTTCACATCCGCTGTAGGAATGCCTGGGATTCACTCTCATTTGAAAAAACACACAGAGTATCTAAACTGCCTTTTAAAATGCCAAGTGATAAAGAATATATCACAGTCCTTGGATAACTGCCACTGCCAAGAAAAACACAGGTTCTATTCCAGTCTGAGCTGTTCTAGCTTTACTGTTGGCTATCTGAATCTGTTACTTCCTGCTTGATACTCGTCTGCAGCACACTGACAGCATGAATAGATGTAAACTGCTACTTGCAAGTAAAAAGTTCCTACATGTTCTTTCTTCCTCAATATTCTATTTTGCTATTCTGCTGTATTTGACAAATGTCGTACACCCATTGACTCTTTTTAAACAATTATATCCCTAATTCCCAAAATAAAACATCTAATACCTCTTTCTATGCTGGAACGGTCTATAAAGTCAAAGACAGCTCAATTCCAAGCAAACCTCTGATTTCATGGTCATTGCATTGGTGACTACACACAGTGCATCCTCACAATGAGAAGGCTGAAGGGAGCAGCATCAAGTATGAGGGTATTTCTTAGGTACAGCTGGCAAAGACAAACATATAAGAGACAGCTGGCTGTAGGTTATAGCTTCTGCTGAATTGTGATGGCAGTGGGAGCTGAGACCCTTCATCTTGCAAAGATGACTTTTTGGTGTGCTCTTGGAGTGGGAACCAAACAGCTCTCATGCCCTGAGCACCAAAATGTCTTGCCCTATGTGATATAGTATACTGATGCTAAAATTACACATAATTTAATGCAGCAGAAAGCTACAGATTCACAGCTGAACAGACCTGCAAAGAATCATATTATTGTGCACAAAGGAAAACATATGATATGAATATGATCTGACACAACTGACAAAACCTGACAGTATGTATCAAGCTAATCATGCAGAGAGCAAGTATGGGCAGTTTTCAGAAAACAGGCTTTTGTCATTTTGTTATTTTGCAAAATACTGTATAAAAGACAATTTTTGACCTTTTGCCCAGTTCCCTGGAAGTGATGGAAAAATCTTCTCTGATTTCATAAGTTGTTGGATCATGCCCAGAGACTGCAGTAGAGTAGCAATTTAGTTTGAAGGGCACTGTCAAAGCCATGCAGAGGCGGTGGGTTAGAATAGATGGAGAGACTCAGAATGGAGCTGAGATTCATAGGGAGAATTATTAATGTGAGTCTTGCAAAGGCCCTTCTCCACTGTGCATACCTCTGTTTAGCAAGATCAATCACTCACTTCCACATCAACCAAATTTGTCCAAGACTAGGAAGAAAGTAATAATAAATTATTAGCATTTACATCACACCTTTCATCTTCAAAGCATCTTACAAACATTCACTAATTAATCGTCACAACAGTCTTGTGAGTTAGGGATTTTCAGCATTCATTAGGGACTCAGAAAAATCTACAAAGTACAAAAAAAAAGGCAGCAGACTCCCCCCTCCCTGACTATATGAGTGCTTACTCAAAATGTGGCATGTCTGGGGAACACTTCTGTACCAGTAATTCTTGCATTCTCTGAAAAGTAAATACATATATTAAGCTCATGAATGAAACATAAGGTGAAATAAACCCTATTATTTTAAGTCTTTGTCATAATAAAAATATTAAATACATAAATTTTGAAACAATTAGGCAACAACTTAATCTTTTACCAGTTACTGTGTGCATCAATTATGCTTTCCTATTATAGATTTCTGAAATATCAAGAGAATTTTTGAAAGAATCTAATAACTATCTATTTCTTAAATGAGTGTTGGGACCATAAATGCAGTGATACTAAGAGACTCTAAAGCAGCTGTGTTTCCCAAAACAGTTAAAAGACACACAAAAAAATTGTTTGCAGTGCCTTTACATCCATTCATTTTGTGCAAAAAGAACCTTGTAATGAGAAAAGGAGAAAATGTTTATTAATTCTATACCTAACCCATAATGCATGTTATTTTTGGAACACATGGTATCTTCAAATCTTTCTGGTTATCTTGCTACATGAAGGAGTTAACAGTAAAGGACAAGGAACTGCAGAGAACTACAACTGCTCCCTATCAAGCTCTATATGCTTTCAAAAGATAAAAACTTTGCAACCACATAAGTACACAGAATGTGTACCTTTAAGTGCTGACCAGTTTTATGTTTGTGCAGTGCCAATCAAAAACGTGAAGTTATGAGATGTCTCCTTGCATTTTTCCTCTAGAATCAAAGAACTATCACTTCGGGTTATGAGATGTGATTGGGGCTGAGAATCCACAGAACCCACTATTTTCACTTTCCTCAGGATTTGAGTGGACAAGAGTTATAACTGGGAAAAAGAGACTGTTCTCTGTAAAGGAGGCTTTTCCAGCTACCAGCTGTGCTGTGAGTGTAGACTCGTGGTTAAGACCAGCAGGACTGAGGAGAGCAAAAATAGTACATCTACTTTCGGGACTACTTCATCTCCAAAGCATCCCTGGCAAGCTGACTTCTCTTTCACTCATAAAGCATTATTCTGAGAGACCTTTCCCATTTAAATCTGGTTATGAGACCATTGCAAGACCACATATTTGAAGTGAAAGGTGCCAGTGGGTGCTTGTCTTCAATGTCTCAGTTTCCTTTTCTGAGGGCTAAAGGCAGGGACATCTCACATATGCAATAACTAGTATGGTTCTGACTTTTAGGACTCGTGTGGTTACAGACAAATCAGGATTTACTCCTGGAAGGATGTAATTAATATTTAGCAGTCCTGGAAATGATGTCCCATCTGCCTTGGTGCAGTCCTCTGGGATGTCCTGTCCTGAAGGTCCAGGTGTGCTCTGGGAGCACAATCAGGCCAGGAATTTTGCAGCAGGAACTTTAGACTTAATTGTAAGGACATGTGATGATTCCCCTACATCTTGCAACTCAAGATCATAAAGCTCAGTTCCAAAAGTTCTCCTGCAGAATGTATCACTGTAATTGTGGCTATGATCACAATTCTCAAAGCCAATGAGCTTCAGGGTTTCATTTCTAAGCCTTTCCCACATCAGAACTATATGAAAATATGATTTATTTATTCTTAATTAGAAACAGTAAAATTATTCCAGTTTCACTGGAGAAGAGCTGCATTCATCCTCAAACACTAGGTAGAAATTAACACCTTTTTGGTGAAATCAGTCTATGAAGTTTCAAAATCTGTAAAGTGCATATGGTTTGGCAATTAATTCTAATAATTGTAAAAGTTCAGTGAAATTTTTTCCCCAGCCCATGGATTTTGTTTCCAAAAAAATTATGGCTCCATTTTGTCATAGATGTGGATTATTTTTCATTTTTCAAATTTTTTCAAGTAAAGCAAATTGGGCAGTTTGTATTCAGCAGCAGAACTCATTTTGAACAATGCGTAGGTAATGGAGCAAAAGATGTATAAGGTAAAAACATGTGCTGAACATATGTACTCCTCTGATGCATGCCAAACTTAATTAAAAATCAGACTCTAATTTGCTGTGGGATCTAGACAGCATACCAGTTTGTCCAGATGTTTATAAATGAGAAAAATATATTTTCTATTGTAAATCCACATTTGCAGACTCTGGGAAACTATTGTCCAAGTGTTTTGCACTCTCAGTTCCTTAAATACAAACATTCACATTGTTGCAGGTATAGTTTATAAATCCTAAATACAATTGAGGCCCTCTGAGGATTGCTCATTTAATGTTAGAGAGATTCAATGTAAAGCCATGTATAGAAGTCTTAATAAAACCCTCTGAGAATAGAGGTCCTGAGGCTATTCAACAGGAGTTTGTCAGCCTTTCTTCTGAAGTACAAGGCAAGCCACAATTCAGATTGTCCAATACTACTTTTGTATACAGCATGAAAAATAGAGAAAACCCACTTTCTTCTAATATTTAAATGTTAGTACATTTTGTTGATCTAGGGTATCTGTTGTGGGCAATTATTTCAGCTTACTAGTTTAGTGACAGTCCTTTATTTTAGCACTGTAACACAGGCAGCAGCTAGATGATTTTGCAATCCAGTATATTGATATATATACTCAGTAAATGCAATTCTAATTCTGAAAGTTAATTAATAGTCTTCATGCCATACAAGAAGACTTGTATTACACTTATTTAAAAAAGTTAAAACACCATAAAAAACCACCATGCCCCAAAACATATTTTAAAAATACCTGTTTGTACCATTTGCAGTCATCTACTCAAGAAAAGAAATTAACTGCAAAAATTAACTTGGGAACTATTTATGTAGCAATTTAATCAAGTAATATTTTGTTTTAGGAGAACTTCTTATAGAATAGGGGAAAAAATAGTGTTTTATATGACTCAAATTGGTTTCCTTAACATAACTTTTCCTAAAATATTATTAGCTCTTGATAACATAATAACAAAGGTGGGGCTTAGAACTAGTAATATTCACTGACTATAGTGGAAAGTAGAGAATTCCTGACCACAGTGTGAAACACTGACAAAATCTGATGCAGTGTTTTGCATCTTTTGGGCACCTCCACTCAAAAAAAAAAAAAAAGTATACCTGTAGTAGCTTTAACAGGCATGCAAGCAAAGTTTTGTACTTGCTAATGCAATGTGTTTGATACTTAACAAATCAAATAATTTTATTTATTACGCATCTCATTTTTAATACCCTCTTTGTTACAAAACTGGTTTCCATTTGAGAATGTTTAAAGTAGCCAGTTCTCCCTAATCTTTTATTTAATATTTATACTGAGAATAATATAACAGCATAAGAGTACTGAAGTTAAAAAAAATGCTTAAGTAATGGCTCAGAATTAGAGTCATGTATCCCATTAGCAGCAGGGAGTTCCTAATTTAAGACCAAGGTCTTGGAATGGTGAGACACAGCTAATGCTGAGAGCTCTGCTCCTCACATTCAACTAGTTCCACTCTTCTTTGGACTTTCCACAGCTCCATATCCAGGCCTCTGCTTTGCCTTTTCCTCAGGCTGTGAGCTCTTTAAAAATGTCTTAGTTGTTATGCTCTTTGTTAACACTCAACAGAAAAGCATACTCTTTCTCAGCTGTCTTCTGGACAATGAAATAAAATGTGTAGTTGGCCCTGTATTTCTAGGGAAAGAACTCTTAATAGAAAGGAGTTTTTCTGTGTCCCCTTTTGACTGCAAGAAACTTCACAGAAAGACTTTGCATTAAGTCACAGATTTTTTATCATTGCATAAATATCATGAAAACACAACAGATTTTAGCTTGCTAAGAATACTGTAAGCCAGAAGCAGCACTGACTCAATCAACACTGACAATATGAAATGTGCTGAAAGTTCTCAGGATATTAAATGACTTGATAATTTCTCAATATGTCTGAATACATATATATATATATATATATAGTTATGGGATCTAGCTTCTAAGATTATTAATTCACTAATTGTTTTTCTTCACACAGTTTCTATTAACAAACTACTTTTAATATTTTTCCTGTTATTTTAACCATTATTTAACTCCTTACAATGGTGGAATTCTATGGTCTATTGTGCCATTTCCTGGTAGACCATAAATGCCACCACTATTTCTTATCTTGTCTTCAGAACTAACTGACAATTGCTTCTGCTGGTCTATGTGTGTAGTAGAGCTTGTGGAGACTCAGCTCAAATGAGCAATGACAGAAGAAACAGAAACTCCTGTATTAAAACTTTTTCTAACAGTTGTCTCTGCAGGAAAGAGCAAAAGATGAAAATAAAATAATTTGTAAAAGAGCAGGACAAATTCTCCCAAGGCCACCTTATCTTCTCCCCTGATGTTTGATAACTTGAAGCAAAGGGACGTCACTGCTTAACTTCTGATTCCAATGTGATTAATGACTACTTGAAGTGGTCTCAATGGCAAGTCAAATCTGAAGTATGCAAGTATGAAGTATTGTATGCAAATCTGCATACAATATCTATGTGAAGTTATAGGGTTTGAACCAGTTGATCAGTCCAAAACATATGCTAAGGCCAAGACATACCTTAGAGTGTAAATAGTGAGTAAATGTATTTCTACATTGGTAAAATCTGGGGATCTTAAATACTGAAATGTCAGCAAAAACTGTTAAATTTTGAGATAGAAACACTGTTAGCAGTTAGCTTGCTTTCATCTAGAATCATTGCTATTAGTGGCAAACCGTGTTTGTTAATTTTTTTTTCTGCTCTTTTGATTCCCCAAAAGGGAAGTTAATAATTAATTGGTATTCCCTGTTATTGACCGATTTTTAATATTTGTAGTCTAAAGAATAATTTGTGCAAGAGAACAAGCTTATCTCTTCTGAAGGTTCAGAATTCTGTCAAGTGGTGTAGTTGTTGTCAAATCATGATGTCACCTGTCTGTCTCACCAAATTAACCAGTAAATAATAAATCTGCAACAGTCAGTACTGTAACAGTCTTGAATCGTGTTCAGGTAATTGCACACATACTAATTTTCACTCACATGTTCTTCATTGTAAATACACAGCACAGATATACAATCCTCAGGAACAAGTGAAAGGCAATATGCCTAGGCAGAAACAATTGAGACACTTCAAACTGTGGTTGATATTTTTGTCTGGCTATTGGAAAAGCTGACAGCACATATTTTCCTGCAACTGTAAAACCCCAGGAAGTGAGACTTTCTTGCACCATTTGAACGAGCAGCACAGGAGGACCCAAGGATGGGAATTCACAGCCAAGAGGATGTATTTTGGACAAAGTGACAATCGTGCCTTCCACCATTACCATAGTGAGAAAACAGCTTGGTGGAAATCTTTAGCTGAAAAAGCAGCAGGACAGATAATTCCCCTGGGGGAAACAGAGCAGAATATAATCCCAGAATTACTGGAGAGGCAAAATTTAGCTAGCTCTCATTTAACTCTTTGATAATCCATCATTTAAGAGTAAGATTTTAGATCATGATTCATTAGGGATCAGAACTTTATCTCTCAAATTAAACCTTCTTTCCTTGCAAGATCTAAATAGGTTAAATTGTCTCATCATCTGTATTATTAAAAGGTGTTAGAATCTTCAACACTGCTTCTACAGCTGCCTCATGAGAAAGTCAAACACAAAAGATACACAAATAAAATCTTAAATTTTAATGCAGGACTTTACCTAGAAGTTTTTGTAAAGGAATGTTAATGAAACTATGAGCTATATTTATCATTGTAAGGCAACTTCCTCATGTCTTTTAGGGCTGCAAAGAACCACCTGTCTGCCCATGGCAGTAAGCCAGAAAACAACTGCATGATTTACACCCACCAGCTTCCTATGAACTGTGGGAGTGTAACCTCAACCACCATCTTCTTGCACAAAAGATCCTGAGAACCACTTTTTTTTTCTTCCCCCAGAAGAACACACTGAATGAAATATTAAACATACTTCCTGCCTCCACATTCTCAGAGCCTGACAGGGATAGGATCCCTTTAGCAAAGTAGCTACTATTTTTCATGCAACTTGAGAAATGCTAACTGAGTCCAAAATTTCTGTGCTACAGTAAGTGTCTGACTATATATAGTCAGCTCTTTAAAAATAGTTAGACAGTTAGATCTCAATAGTATTAGAGCAATTAGGCATCTGAAGATTCAAAATGCGGCTGTTATGCTATATCTACCCAGTTCCAGAGCTGAAATAGTGAGCTGCTACCCTGGAAATTTTAAGGATCCATCTCTACTAGAGGGTTTGTTTGTGAAATGTTGTTTGCATTAGTCAATGATTCATTTTATACAGTTATAGACCCACACAGAAGAATTTATGAAACATTATAATACTTATTAAGTTTAAAAAAAACCCTGTTAATAGTTTCTTCAGGAGAAAATTTGAAAAAAAATATAAATAGTACAGTAAATCATTGTTACTACTAGAATATCACCCACTAATTAACAGATGCATCTCAAAATACCAAATGTTTATAAAATATAGGCAAGAGCAATGCACAGCCCAGCTTGGATGCTGGGGATAGATTTTCTTTTCAGATTTTGGGCTAAGGGCCCACACAGCATCACTCACAGCTAATGCCAACGAATCTTCTCATTCCCTGCACAGTTTCTATGGGGGAAATCTTTTCCCATGGATACAGAAGGGATCAATATTTTGTCTCTTGGTTTGAAAGATAAAAGCTTACTCTCGAGTCTCTAAAATAATTTCCTCTAGAAAGAATCCAGATGGCAGATTAACCCATTTATGTGGTGTTCTGTGTAATTCCCTGAAGACTTACAACCAGTTCTTTTGCATGCTACTGCTCTATGCAGTTCACTCTTTCAAGGAGATGCACAAGCTGAATTCAAAGAAATGTGTGGATCACAAGAGCATGGCTTTGCAATGCACTTCCTGGCTGTCTGCAGCCCTAATGTCTCCCTCTGCTCTTCTGTGAGTAGAGTAAGACTTAGCAAATACAAGCAATTGTCTTAAAACCAGAAAGAGTGAAGGAGCTGCCTGCAAACAATGATTCTGCTTCTTAACCATGTTTAGTAAAAGAAGCTGCTTTTTAACACTGAGAGATCCTGGAAATGTGCTACATTTTGCTTCCCAGACAAAATTTTGCTAAATTACATTCTCATGCTAGTCATTGATGCAACAAAATGAGGCCCATTACTCACTTGAAAAATCATTGTATGCTTTCTCCTTTGTGGCCTAAAAACTATTGCAAAAAATATAATGCACAGGAGCTGTTCTTAGCAGATACTATGTTACACAGACCCTATTCATTGCAAGCAGATTTAGCACACAGGATAGTTTAAAACATCTGCAGTTGTTCTCCACGTTTTTCAACAGTTTACACTATGGTATTTTATCTGCTTTTATCTCCTCTGATTTTCCACTCAGAATATCTCCTTAGCTCATTTTACTCGCAGTACCACGTGTTTTCAGTACTCGGTCAGAGTCAGATTGTGTTTCGTTCAGTGCCTGTGCCCTAACCCAGCAGCACTGCTAAGCACAAGCTCCCATCCTAATATTTCAACTGGTTCCAGCTGCCTACAGGAGCTGAGGGCTGACTGTGCTGCAGCCTCTCCTGATACTCTGCAGCTGTTGGCTTGCAGAGCTTGGCCCACAGAGGCTGCTCCTCAGCCCCAGCAGAGAAAAATAGCCCCAGCGCTTTCTGCAGGCACCACAGCACCGCTGCACTGCTCTTACCAGTCAATTGATAACCCAAAAACTCCCACTTCTTACTAGTATCAAATAAGCCAGCTGCTGGTATAGGGAGAAAGTTCTGCAACACTTAGGTTACTAAAATGAGTCTTATTAGGTAGCTAGATAAATTAGGCTGTGATATTTCAATTCAGTAAGGCTTTAAAAGCCTATAAATACTTACCCTATTTTATGTTATTTTTTCTTCCCCCCCTCATTTTGTGCAGGTCAGTGTTTAAAAATGTATCTAACAATCATATTTGATTTCTAACTTTTTCCTGTTCTCAGTGTGCAGCACTACAGTCTGTAGCAATAGAACGTTTTTTCATCCAGCCCAAGATGTCTTTGTAGGTTTTGGTTTTTGAGTGTATGTTAGTTTTTCTTCCTATAGTTCTTTTCCTACCACGTATAAGAGTCTCACAGGAGAGGATCAGATGTGAAGAAGGTCATGGTTATTTTTTTGCTGACAGTGGGATTTGGTGGGGTGAAGGAGGGATGGATACGGACAGAATGATAGCTGTTGGATATATCTTATCACAACTGAGCTTCACCACTAAGAAACAAAGTCATTATGCCAAAAGTAACATGAGGGTGGAAGATGTCTGTCACATCCCACAACCTGGTTTCTTCTTTAATGTGTTTTTGGCCAGCTGTCGCAGTTGCACCTCACAAGGCTATTCTGGTGTGCCTTATCTCATCTCATCTCATCTCATCTCATCTCATCTCATCTCATCTCATCTCATCTCACTCTCTCTCATTCATTTCTATCCACAAACTGCACCTTGAGGAGACAGAGAGGCTGTTTCTCCATTTTCACAATCGACAAACATTTTTGTCATATAGCTGTTTCCTACGTTTTCTCCACAGGGCAGTTTTCCCTATGTCATTATCCAAAATGTTCAACTCAATAATGGAAATTAAGGAGAGTATTTTAGGATGTTGTTTTTTCTCACTGATGGTTTTCTATCTCTGTTTTAGCAAGTGTCTTTTTTTTTTTCCAAGAAAAAAAGACCAGACTTTATAAACTGCAACACAAATTGTCAGCTTTTTAAATTGCCAGGTTATCAGGGTGCTTTATGGTTGACGAAATTTAGGTAAGTTCATGCTGATGATACCTGTGGGCAAGGGAAAGACGAGCATGTAACAGGACTTCAGAGATTGTATAAAAAAAGTCTTCTGCTTTATTTTTCAATTATTAAAATCATGGGGGCAGGGGAAAGGGGGAGAGAGAAAGAAATAATAATATGCTAAAAAGGGATGTTCTTGGTATTGGTCAGACCTTGTGCTTCCTTTTCTGATTTGTGTTCATTACATTAGGTCTTCTTTAAGTTACATGGATTTGTTATGAAGGTCAGGTCATATGTTATCATTGCAAACAGCTGTGCTTGAGCAACTGCTGGTGTTTATAACTAATGGATATGTTATTATAGTAAGATATGTACTTAAAATATAACGGCAATGTTTTTTCTTTTAAAGCATATATCCAGTGCTAGGCATCTAATGCTATACCTTTAGTTCAAAGTAAACCTTTGCTATTTCAAAGATCAAGCACTTAATACTCACAAACTGCCTTTCAAAATATTAGTGTGAGGGGTCAAGTAAATGGTTTTCTCTAATACAAATGTAAGTTTTCCCAAAGCTCCATTATCTGATGCTCACAGTCAAGCAAGCAGCTTTTTTGCTTATCTGCTTTTGTTAAAATTCTCTGCAGCAATTTCTAACTTTCTCTGGCTGCAGTACGGAGAGAACCACCTGTAACAAGCCATCTAATCAGCAATAAACAACTCCTAAAATAGTTTTAATGTGCAGGGTCTTTGTAATATTTTATGTCTTGCAAGTGTAAAGGCCCTGTTTCCACAAGGCTGCATGTTTAAGTAACATTTTCTGTAGCCCATAAATCATAGGTAGAAGTCTCAGCTTCTGTAACAAAGCTGCATTTAATGATACACAGATGATGTCTTTGAGGTAATGCATGCTTGATAAGCATGTTAAGTGTGGCTGAAAATGGAAGAGATCACTTAATAAAGTACTGTGCAAAATCCATCCATCTGCAGATAATAATTGGAATATACCACTAAAACATACAGTATTTAAAAGAGCATGATGATTTGAAAACAGAAATTATTTTATCAATTTAACAAGTCCCTGAATGGTCCTTGACTTCTGCACCAAGCTGCTACAGTGTAGTGCAGTGAACAGCCCTGCTTTGTAAAATGCTTTCGTCTTGCAATTAATCAGGTAGAAAGTACAACCTGAAAGTACAGTGAAGTAAATTTATTTGTAAATGTCTCAGTGAAACTTGAATTCATGTCTCAGTTCTAATACTCCATTTTGCACTGAAATAGTCACTGAGTTCCATATCAAAACATTAGACCTTCTTCGAGCTAAAGAAAAGCTAGGGAAATTATTCACAAATGTTTGCATGAATTCTAAATTGCTTTTCTATTCAAAAGTGTTCACACCCCTTTTGGTGATTAATCCACGAACATTTGTGCTAATGGACATCTGCCCACACAAATGTTTGGCTTTTCACTAAGTGACAACTTATTTTATTTGCAAATAAGGTATTGGTGCCCCAGTAGGGCACTCACCATCATCCAGTCAAAGAGTAGGAACAGTGCCATGTGATTTAGGTTACTAATCTTATATAATGAGTTGTGAATAGGCAAAGATATAGTGGAATTAACAGTTGAGGAATACCACATGAGTAGAAGTGTGCTGTGGATAAGTGTTTGGCACTCCAAATTAAAAAAAAAAACAAAAACAAAAAAAACCCACACACCAAAAAACCCAAATGAAAACCTAGGCTGCTGTGAAAGTAGGAAAAGGGCTGCTTTCAAAGGGACAGCATTGGTCAATGTGCCAGTCCAGGGGCACAGGAAACAAGCTGGCATCCAACTCTCAAATATTTTATAGCCTTTGCAAGAAGGTTTTAAGGAAAAATTTGAAAAGTCATATTGGTTGACAGATATCTCAAAAAAGTCATCAGTTCTGAATGCAAAATAATTACTTGAATGCAACAGTTTAAGACTTACTTGCCTCAATAAGCTATAAGTAGCAAGTAGCCAGCAATTGCATATGTATCTGTGGGAAAATAGCAAGTTAAAATCCTTTTCTGATTCAGATTGAGACTTGAATTTGGCTTGTTCTGGACAAATGCATGCTCTCACTAATCCATGGAAAATGACCCTGTCTAGCAGAAGTTTTAGTTTTAATGGCTCAACATCTTTGGAAAACAGTGTATCTTTTTCATCAAGGCTTCATCTCAGAATTTTTAGCTGCAACTCTGAGCTCACTGGTAATTCTGTAAGTACATCCAACAAATAATAGCTTTAAAACTTACAATTTTCAGTGACCAGCTGTCAAGGAGCAATCCTTTTTTCCTGAGACACATCAGACCTCTACAAATTTGCATGCTTAAACTGTTGTCTTACAGATAATCTAGCACCATTTAATTTCCTTCTTGATTGATTTCAGATGTCAGGAAGGGTCAGGCCTAATCAGTATTTGGAAAGGAAAATTCCCAAGAAACCTGACACAGAGCAGGCTGTGGCGATGCAGCACACTGGACTCACACCCCATGGCTGGCTCTCAGTGAGGGCTGCTAGATAGAACTTTCCATTTCAAGAGCTTGACAGCTTGTATTCTCTACTGCTCCTGTAGTGCTCTTTGTAATCAATATGATATTAGCTGCCATACCTTAATCAAACTTCCACTGAGAAATAACAGCAGGCCTAATTCTGTCCATGTTGAAGTAGTCAAACTGATTTAAGTGGAAGCAGAATGAAATTATAAAACACTATACACCTAACATTTACTGCATAATTCCAGTTCTGTAGATAATCTTTGTTTTTTTGTCCTTAGTCATTGGGTAGTTAGGTCCCTTTAAATGGCTCCCTTCTTCTACCCTAGAGGTAATTGTGTGATAGATGAAGTTGTCTCTCTGCCATATCCAGCCCATGACATGCACACATCTTTGCTTGAGGAGTTCTAGGCTATTGTGTCACCATCACTCCTATTGCAAACACCATGTCCCCCCAGTCTGCAGCAGCACTTTTAGCTCAGTTTCAGCCATGATAGAAACAAACACAAACCAAAGCTCAGAGAAAGCAAAGATGTAATTACCATTCAGCCTGCCTGAATATGTCAGCAGCATTTACAATATGCTGCTCAACATATTTAGCAGTGAAGTTGGTGGACTGTTTTGCTTATTCTCACTTCACCTATGTGAAGCTGCCTTGAGTATGTGTCTCTTTCCCATAGGTATGTTTAATATCCACTAATGTCTAACATTAAAGTGTAACAGACAACCCTGCATTCTGCTCATGTGTTAAGGCTATCCACAACAGGGATTGGACTAGCAGTTTTCTCTCTTCCTTTTATGCCAACCCTCCTTTTGGTGGCTGCTCTTTGTAATCTGTTTCTTTTCCTTCCTGCCCACTGCTCAAACCCAGTATTGTGCAATGTGCAATGAGGACAAGGGTGGCACAGACTGCTCCTGTGTGCCCCCTGCCACTCCAATTCTCTTGTTCATGAAAAGCTCCTATTGACTTTAAATCAGCTCCACAGGGCTTTTTGTTGACAGAAATTTGCCCAGAGATAGATTGGCTGAATTTTGTCTCCAGACTTCAAAGAATCTTGCGCTTGTACATGTAGTTCAGACAGAATTATTGATTAAGTTGGAGTGGAATTAACAAAAAGTGCTGCTGGGGCCACAGCTATAAACTCTGAACCTGTAATGTGTCATGGACTGTTGGGGTTTATATGAGATTTTACAGCTCCTCAAATCTTTATGAAACCAAGTAATGTATGTATTATTTGTTATCAACATTCTGCCTGTTTAGGGACTTCAAATTTTACGCAGAGTTTTTAATGTATATTTTTCCTACAGGTACTTCAGCCTGAAGAAGTTCATCACAGTCAAAAAATAAAAATCCTAGTCATTTAACATGCAAGAATAACAATCACCTTTATATTGCATTGTCTTTATTTTATTACATATGATAGTATGTATATTATCTTTGCAAACTATCTCCATGCTTTGAAAAGCTGGTCTTTTCTGAAAATAATTATGTTTCCATGCCTTGGGTAGCACAGTAAATTGTAAGTAGCACTGGCCAGATTAGACTGCATTTTACCTAGAAAAAGATTTTCAGAATTTGAATCAACAACCAAATCTGAATGTCTAGAGTGGGAATGGGGGGAGGGCAGGATTAAATTGCTTTAAAGATTTAATTTGAAAATTAAAACTTTAGTTATTTCAGAAATGGTGAGATGGTAGTTGAGCAATCTGAAGCTGTGTTGAAAAATTCTTAAATGGGACATGTGTTTACACCAACTCTTACCTAGGAAAAATTGTTTCCAGAAATCACAACAGAAAAAAAGAAAAAGGTCCTACAAAGACTTGTACTGAGATCTATTGCTGAATCATTGGACAGGTGATTCCAAAAATAGCACCTAAGAAAGTTTGACATAAGGTTCCTGCTGTGGAGAGGATGGAACAAGGCTCCCTGGAATAAATAGCACAAAACATTTGCTACAGCTGTGAGGAAATAAAAAAGTGGCAGTGGGTGGGAATCTTCTTGAGGTTAATTGTCACAGAAGATTTTCACTGTAAAATCCTACTAGTTAAATAGCTTTAAGAGAAAGTTTCAATGTAGTAGCCAGACAGACCTTTGCTCACATTTAGCTGCAAGTCCATAGGGCTTCTCTTGTGGTGACATTTACATGGTTTACTTAGATATTTCCAAATTTGAAAACTGATTTCTGGACCAATCTTTTTTTTCCAAAACAAGTTTTAAAAACAAAAAGTTCCAAACAACATCCCCTGCCAAAAATCCTAAAAATCCCCCTCCGTCCCATATGCTAATATCAAAACAGTACTTTTACCTTAATGAGATATACTATAGTTCACGCTTAAATAGCACGGTGTATTCAAATGGGGCTGACAGCTCATGGAATAACTCAGTGGTTTTTAACTCCAGAGGTTACTTGATTCATCTAGCTGAGCTGGTAGAATCAACAGTTGGAAAGCCTGATGGGATGTTACCTCCTTCTTGCTAACTGCTGAATTGTCCTTTCCTGTCTGTTGCTATCTTTCACACCACTGGTGTAATTCGCCCACAGGCTTGGTGTTCTCACAAGCAGGGGGGAGATGCTGGGGAGAGCTCTCACGTGGACTGTTCAAAGAGTGAGAGCCCAAATGCCATCCTCTGCACCAAAGTCTTCAGCAACAATTTGCTTCTTCCTGTTTGCGTGTTTGAAGAGTGGAAAACGCACGCATAGCCTTTAGGTGTGAACTCTGCCTGTGGGAGTCTGGCAGACAAAGACAGTGGGATGGGGAGAACCCAGCACTCACACATGGATGTAATACAGTTAAATTCTTCATTGCTTCTGCCTAAGACACATATGGTTGGCACTCCTCTGAGACAGCTCTCAGTTTCCCCAACGCAGGAGTGATATCACTAATCCTATCAATGTCTGTCAAAGTTGAATTGCTGGAAAATGATGCACCCCCCATCAATGGTGCAGTGAACGGTGTTTCACTGAGGTGCTGCTAGGTTCATTTTCCCTGTGCAACTCCTGTGTTTGCAGACTGAAGCAGACAGATGGCCCAGCAAACAGTTTACAAAAGCCAGTCACTTTGCAGCACATCACCAGATTTTCCTTGTGTCTGCCACAGCTGCCATGTAAACCCAAGAGCTTCCCAGTTGAAATCTGCCTCTCTTGTCCTAGGGCACTGCATCACTTTGATCCCTCTGTGACCATAAGTGATCTTAAGGGGCAAAAAGTCAGAAAGTCACACAACTTAAACATTTTATCACTACCATCCAAGGAGGAAGGTCTTAAACTCCTTCCCTCCTACAAAAATAAATAATGAAGCAAACACTATGGCCTGGAGAATAAAGCAAACTTTGCCTCCAAAAAACAAATAAAAAATGATGAAATGCTTGTAAAATATTTCTAGGCAGCCAGTTGATGTCTGTAATAAATCTCATTGGAAAACAAATTAACATATTCCTTCCCATAAATAATTAAATTCCAGATAAATTCCTATAAGAATAAATTCTCATTAAGGTAAGCAAACAAAATCCAGCCTTAAAGCAGTATAGACTTTGACATTTTGTGGCAGTGTATGTACCTGGTAATGAAGATACAATACAAGACACTCTGTGTGGTGCAGTGCAGAAAAGAACACTTTGTCATGTTTCACTTGCATACAACACCAATCTCACTGCAATGATTTCTGTACCACCTACTTCTAGGAAACACTGCTCCATTTATTTTCAAACTAATTATTGAAAGACTGGACTGTCCTAAAAAGCTGTTTCAAAAAATCAACAAAGAAATACAGAGATTATTAAATAATATAGACCATGAAAGCCTAAGCAACTGCTGATAAGTCCTGATACATATGTTGCTTTGTTTTGTCTTAGAACGTCAAGGAAAACAAAATGTACTGCAAGTACATGGTAAGAAAAGTCTCTTTCAAAATATAGCATGCAATAAAAACCAGTGCTGTTGTACAAACACAGTTCTTGAAACCTTTTCTCCATGTGCTGATAGCACACAAATTACCACATGCAAAGATTTAATGCAAAGATTTAAATCTACCTTTTCACACTGTCAATTTGATAAACTTTCTGGTTTTGATGGGAAAGTAGGAGGTATTCAAATCCCCACAAAGGAATCACGTTATTTCTGACAATGCAACATAGGGTTAACGAGGACTAGACATCCTTAAATGGGAACATCATCAGAACTAGAAGCAGTCCCATACAAGCAGCAACCCAGTCAAAGTGGGAATTTGCTGATCTGGGTGACTTAAACTAGTTGTGTCTACATTGTAGATAGGTGCTCTTCTGACTTAGGGCAGTTCTGTGCACACCATATTCTGCAGAGAATGAACTCAGACTGACAAATGTCCTCAAATAACAGTAAAGGAAATTACTCATAAGCTTCCTAGAACTTCACCAAACATGCTGAGCAATCATGCTGGTGGCTGCAGCAAGGATCACAATAAGAGGGAGTCTGATATCTACCCAAACTATCCATATTATATGCGGTATGAGGAGCATTTCCTTGGCTCAAAATCTGCACCAGCTACTGGGCTGGTCTGGTGCACTGGGATTAGTTCCCTCGCAGTCAAGGTGAGAGGTTGCCTATTGCTTCACTGAAATTCTGGCAAGAAGGATCACGTCAGAGCTGTTAGGCAATTGAAATGGCAAAAAAAGGGTTTAGAGAGTCAAAAGATTGCAGACAACTTCTGCAGATCTCATGTGTTTGTGCCTTGAGGCACATATGAAATGCAAGTGGAAAAAATGGCCAGAATTTCATGTCAATGCAAAAGACTTGTTGGTAAGCAGCTGTGTGAAGCTGAGCTAGCTGAATTTCCTGGCCACACCAAGGTGAGATGTCTAACTGGGAAAGAAATACAGTGTGAGATAGTCACAGTGGTTTAGGACCACCCACAGTTTTATTTCTGTGTCTAACACTGTGCTGCCACTGTCTCAGTATTTGGTGCCTGCCCTGTGGTATAAACCTATCTGATTCTGCCTTGTGGCAGTGACTGAAAGGATAAGCAAAGCAAGCACTCCCAGCTTCTCCTCCTTGCAGGGCAGAGCACACGTGCAGTGATAGTCTCCCACTCTGCAGCTGTATGCTGGAGAGCACAGCGCCACCATTGAAATGGCTTTTGATTTAGTATAACCATAAAGTTGACTTGTGCCCTATGATAGCAGAAGTTACCTCCAGCCTCAGGTTGAGGCTTATTATTTATCTGATATTTTAATTGCATTTCTGAATAGGTACAGTGCATTTCAAGTGCTTTGAACTGAGATAATTAACGTTGGCATTGCAAAGACAAAATTGGATAACTCTTTACTGAGGGAAATTGAGCATTTGGTTGTCATCAAAAAAGGAAAGTAGGGATAACTTTGAAGAAATGGGATTTATTAACACTAAAATCAAGAAACGGTTTCTGAGGTGAAAACAATGACTATTATTTTAGTGCTGAACATAACTGATTGACTATTTTTCCTGGGTTTAAAAATTTTTGGAGAAATCACGGGAGCTGAATCTTCCTGAGGTTGTTGATCTACTAAGATGGCCTTGTGAGGAAGCACTGTACTATGTCTGGAGCCTAGCACTCTGAGAGGTCACATACTCCTAAAAATGAATCAATGGATTTAAAGGTCTGCAGCTGTTTAGCAGCTCTTCTCAGTGGTGCTCATTTGTTGTGGCAGGATTAGTTTACATTACCATGGCACTGTAAAGAGCAAGACTGATATCTTCCGGTTTCAGGGCAGTTGTGGTAAAATGAAATTACTCACCCACTGAAACTCAAGGAAGAGACATCAGGTTCAGTGTGCATTTGAAGTTTTTCAAATTTAACAAAGTAGCTTTGGCTTTTGAGTCTGAGCATGATTTAAACTGGTTTTGATTAATATTTTTCTCATGTTTTGGAATTCCCTGAACCCATCGTACTTAACACTATAAAGATGATCTTAACTTACTGCAGGTATCCTTTGTATTAGACTGTTACACAGCCAGATAGGCTAGGAGGATTTAACAAGAATCTTAAGCATAACCAGCTTTTACAAGTTGTTAAATGAGTAATTTTTCATTAATCATATTACTTTAGCCACTTTTCATGATATTGTTTACGAAAACTTATTCACTACTTAAACCTATTAAACAGATACTTTGAAACAGTACATTGTGGATACCAACACGAGGTTCTGTATAGATCCTTCAGTGATCACCTTAGAAGTCACTTGTAGGAGAACATTCAATGATGTGTGTAACATCTCTCAGTTCACTTTCTTCTCCTGTATTATCTCTACAGGGGGATGTATATTTTGTAGAGTTACTTGTTTTGAAAAATTTATGTTTGATGAAATTATTTTCCCTTGAGAATTACCAAAGCACAGGTTGGTTTGTTTTGTTGCTATGTATTTCTTGTGATAGAGACAATAAAATAAATGAAGTGTGCACTTGAAGCAGTAAATAAGAGTTTTATCTCTGGGGAAGATAACTTCATTTCCAGGTGAATTCCACAGAAATGCTTATTTCAAGCTTTACTTCTTCCACAATAAGCAAAGTTGCTAGGCATCACTTTCTTCTCAGATTTTTAGTGAAAATGTTTTGAGTTTTAACATGTCAAACTGCAAAGGCAAGAACTGAATCTAAATCAGATTGAAAGTTTATGGGAAATTTATGAAATGCTTAAGGCTTAAAGATTATTGTCGAGTTGTTGTTGTCCAAAAAGCAGGGAATGAAGGTGTTTCATTCAGTTTGACAAAAGTGCAGTTTAAGAAATAGTAATTTTTTTATCACCATAGATGAGAACTTGAATAGATGCTGTGAAATTCAACCTGAACACTTTCTGATTATATTTATGTAAATTTTATGGAAAGTCTTACCATTTCAAGGCAAAGGAGATGGGTAATTCTTGTGATGTTGGTCAAGATTTTGAACCCTTACTCTTTATTCATCCAGTTCTAATCCTGAGTCTTCTAAAGCTCCACTGCTGAAGTACCCACTACTTCTGTGAAAGCCAAAGAGACTGCAAAAAGGGTCAGCATTTCTTCCATTCTCTCACCGGTCAGTCACCCCTCATCAGGTCCTAGAGTGCTCGGGATGGCTGGCTGGCTATCAACATGCAGGTTTTGCTCCACAGCATATGGATTTACTTGAGCCAGAAGGGATAAGTAGAAGAAGAATGAGTGAGAAAAATGTAAAGTATGTAAATCAAGTTCAGGTACATTGTCTTAAATATGTAATTCAAATTGGCTTGGTTTTGTAATTCTGCGACTCTGGTCCCATATTGTCTTTTAAGAAAAGCTCCACAGGACCAGGCTCTGCAGTTGATTTTGCCTGTGAGTCGGACGAGATGCAGTAGCTCCTGAGGGCTGTGAGAAGGCCTGAGTCTGCCAGCAGCTTGGGGCATGGCATGGATGTGTTACAGCTCATTTACCCTGTGGTTGTGGATGACCCTTGCAACATTTTCATCTTCACCTATTTGCTGTAGACCACTACCAGAGCTGCAAGCAACTGGAAGCAAATCACAAGCCCATGCCAAAACAGGCTGCCTGTTAACAACACGTTTTGGCTGAGGTGTGGCACGATGTTAGCCACAGCCCATCTATGGTTGGCAACAGTGAAAGCAAAGCTCGCCTTCATGTAATCTGACACAAAGAGTGCAAACAGGCAACAGGGTTTTTTATTTTTGGGCATAAGATGTTAAAAACACTTTTACAGCACAGTATGTGGGAGCCAGCTTCACACATATGGGAGCAAAAAGGAAAACAGACTTTCCTTTGACCTTTGCAGTAATGCCTCAAGCGCCTTAACAGCAGATTGACCCCATTCAACGGCCTCCATCAGAATAAACCACACAAATGCCAGCTCTTTATGAAAGGAAATTGTAGGGCTTGAAGCTCTCTACCTCTTCTGCAATGAATATACAGGGCTTTGACTGTAACGTGTTCGTACAGAGAAAAAACATTGTTAAATGTGCACAGAAACCCAAAACACTTTTTACCACAGACCACAAACACCTCCTTCAACACTAAATGAAAAAGGAGGTTTATCATATTATCTCTTCACTTTCCAGACTAGCTTTTCGTCTTCTAACATCTTGCCCTTATTTTTCGCTTAGCTTCAGGTTTACAATGGAGCATAAACTCCAAGTGCTGTAGGACCCACCAAAGACACTACCTAACTACTGTCCAGTGGGGAGATATCAGTCAGGGAGATGTCACAATTAATGAGGACATTCCTATGTCTGGCTGTATATTCATGAGCAGAGCAGTCCTGTGATCAAGCTGGAATATAATAAAAGATCTATGAAATGTCACTCTCTTTGAAGACACTCGTGAAGGACTAAATACATGGGACAAGTTTCACCCTTTTGGCTTGCAGACCAGCACTAAAAGTTATGCTGCAACAGTTCTGCTTTGCTGGGTTATTCAAGTCTGTACACAGGTGGCTTGTATCAGCTGGCAATTAGACAATCTGGAGGTTTATAGGCCACTTTGTGTGAGAAATATGCTAAAAAATCAAAGATTTGAGTAATTTTAACGAGTTTCATTTTTGTGATGTCACCTCATAATCCATTTAAACAAGAATTAGTAGTGTCATCCAGAAACTCCAGCTTAAAAACTTGAGTTGAAAATTAACAGAACAACATCTATCTAATGAAGATGCAGGACTAATTAATTTTTCTGTAGCAGGTATGTGGATTTGTTTAATAAACACATACATACATAATTTTTGGATGAAGAAATTGGATTTTCATATGAAAATTTGTGTTTTAATATAAATGACAGGGCCTGGCTGAAATGTCCTCATGAAGAAGAAGAAAAAAAACCCTGCCTATCTGAAAATCAATGCTTTTTCAAATTTCAATTCCAGTAGTGGCAGCTGAATTTTTCTTTGCTGAAACATTAACTGCAGCTAGGGATGTTGCTAACATACTTTCTTATGGTAGTACAGAAAGAGTTTAACCTTACTCCCAAGCTAGGAAACTCCCATATTAACCTCCACCAGGAATCAGTTTTAAACAAGGGTTCTTCCTCTCTGTGAGAAGCTGCACCACTGCTGTGTACCAAGACACCGAAATACCCACTCACAAGAGATGGCAGGCACAAATGTTGGCTCTTACATTTTTCTACTGTAGAGTAGCTTTCATTAATCAACTGAAAAATGCAAGGGAGCAGTTAGTCAGAAAAGAAGCTCTGCCTTGCAGCTGTGACCGTCTGCCATGACACATCCATCGTGTTCAAGCCCCCAGTCACAATGTCTTTCCCTCCATCTGGTATAAATATCTAGTACTTTTGATGTCACTCTTTTAAATGAATTGATTTAGACTATTTAAATATGCAGGTATTCCTTGCCTCTGATGTATTTTGAAGGAAATGTTATATCTCAACCCTTCCTCAACACATTTGTTTTTAATGACCAGACAATGATTTATTGATTTTTTTAATGGTGACTGGAACAATGGCAGCCTTAAACACAAATTGAAGTATTTAATAAGTTATAATATCCTTGTCATTCTCAGCACTGTGAGAGTTTACTGGATGTTTGACTTCCCTGTTGATGAAAATGAGAATAGCTTTAGAGTTTCCTTTCTCTGGAAAAATCTGGTCACCTCACCAAAAGAATGCTGGTGTTGCTCTGAGAACTTCCCTCTGTAAGATTTTCTAGTTTATAGCAAGTTTTCAGATCTGCCAGCCTTTTTGAATCTAGTGATCGCCTTCATGCACCTAAAAAAGTTTCTGTAGTGTCAAGGAATACGGGAGTGCCAAATGAACAATTCGTCTGTAAAAGAGGAAACATTTCGCTTGAGCTCTAATGTGGTCAGAATCTGCTTGTTTGTTCCACATTGTTGCTGAGGTAACCTCTGAAAATAATTGATATTAGTAATACTTTTAAGTAACATCCCCTTTTGCAGCATCATTTTAGTTTCTTTCCAGTCAACATTTATTACTGCTTAATGGAGTTGCTGCTGAACTGATTCAGGAAGAAAGAGGGATAAATATAAACTTTCTCAAGGTGGTTTCATTTCCATCTTGAAAACATCCATACCAAAACATGCAAATGAGCTGTGACCATGTGTCAAACCTGTTTTGAAGCCCAACTGAGCTTCTTACAGGAGAATTTTATGGTCAAGAATGCCATCTTTGAAAAAGAAATTCTGTTTCTGAAGTGCCACTTTATTTTATTGCACTAGGCATTGCACTTCTTTCATTGTCCCAGCTAGTTAGGCTAATCCTGTCCCTGCTCTTCTTCAGCTGCATTGCTTGCAAGCTACTGCCTGCGGAGCGTGTTAGGATGAGCTTGCTTACTTGCTCATGCTGTGACTAACTACTCTGCAAAGGGAAAAAACATACCATCCATACTGGTAGTCTATCACTGGGGCCAAAATGAGAGGGAAAAATCCTTCTGAAATCACTAGGAATGACACTGGTGATAGAGAGTTCTGCCAAAGGGATGAGGTTGTAATGCCCTACTTTGAGGAAGGAGGACTTAAATAAAAGGAAAACTAACAAAGATGAACAGGCATGAAGATGGTTAAAAGAACAAAAACAACACTGAGAAATATTGCCCTTTAATGTAACATTCTCAATAACCATTTTCTTTCTTTTCTTCTGAAGCGTAATATGCTGTTGCAGACTGCTTCAAAAGCAGTAAAGACACATTCCTACAGAAGGAATTATGATAAACAAAAATACCCAAGAGGAACCAGACATCCGTCAGAAATGAAACTGCCCAGTATGAAGTCCAGCATGAACTGGATCTCAGGGAGAGTAGAAAGAAGATAACGGAGGTATATATTTGACCAATTTTTAAATTCATATGTACTATTTTATCCAGCAACCATTTTAAAATAAAGAAGGTAAGAGCTGGGAATTAAAATTAAACAAGTGTCATGAAGGCAAGTGTGCTTATTGCTATATATCCCAGTGAAAGGAGAAGCTGAATATACATGATAAGGAGGCAGCCCATGCACTTCTCCCACACTAAATGTTTTAGTGTGATAGTGCACCCTACAGCATAACTGAAAGGAAGAGCAAATGTAAGAGGAGGGGAAGGTAGTTTATACTGACATAATTCTAAGGGAGGAGGACAAAGTTCTGCATTTTGATTTTGATTTTCCATCAACATCAGACTTAAAATGCAGACCTGTATGGTTTTGTCTTCCTTCTGGCTTTTGATTCATATTTTTTGAGACAGAACCTGGCCCACTCAAGCAAAGCATAGAAGGTGAAAAGAGGTTCCCAGTGCTTGCAAAACAGTCTGACAGTTCTTCCCACTGTCTGAATGAAGCTATTCTCCATGCTTCATTCTGCAGTCTTGACCCAGGCACAACTTCTGTTAGTTTTAATTGTAATCTCCTAGTTCTGGGTTGTAGTTCTTAAGAATTTTTTAATGTGTATACTTTTTCTTGGCAGGATGTGAAGCACAGCTGGATAAAAAAAATAAACACTTTTGAAAGTATCATTTGTTTTCACGCTTCAAAGGACAGCTTCAGCTAGAGTGTTATTTTGCCTGTATATGCAAGCATAATCAACGTTTCTTCTGGTGACTTAATATTATATTGCCTTTTTAAATGTCTTTTAAAATGGTTGATGAAATCATCTTAATTAGATGATTTGCTTTAACATCTGCTGCTGTTGTCATTTCATTTTCATGGTTTTCATTTGGTGGTAAGATTTTTCTTTTCCATCTTGCGAAACAAGATAATATTGTGTGCACATATGTAACTGTAGAGTATTTTTACATGCATTGTACATGTATTTTTAGAACACTCTGTTCCTTCAGCTGTGCTTGGGTAACCTGGTAAGCTTCATTTCCTTGTGTCTGCATGATCATGATGCACAGCATGGGGGGACTTTTGTAACGTGATAAAAGAGCTGTGAAATCTCACATTTACTTGTAGAAATAGAAAAAAAATCTGTCTCAGCATGACCAAAGAGTCTTTTGTAGGCTGCAAAAATTCTTTTAAATAGACATGACAAGTGGAATGGGACCATAGTCTACTGTAAATATAGGGCGAATTGAGGTAAGCTTTGAGTAGATCGGTATTTAGGGTTTAGAACTACTTCCTGTTATTCTCCTGGCTTATTTTCAATCCTTTTTTAGACTTAGTCAGCTGCTGAGATGTTTCCCCTGTGTGAGACTTTAGGTTTTGATGAAGAGCTCCTCTCAGTCCAGCAGCATCCACTGAAAACAAGTCTAGGAGCTGAACACCAGGAAAACAGTCAGGCTAGAAATAAGGAAGCTGAGACTGTTCTGTAGTCTCAGGAAAAGTTGACCACTTTCTTCTGAGGTTAAACAGCATATGTATGAACAAATCTATTATATATACTCTAATGAGGATCTGGATCTCACTTTCTGTATAGTAAAAAGTGTTTTCTTCACTCCTCACCCTAATCTCCTGAGTCAATAAATAAAACTATATCATATTACTGTATCCTGACTTGCAGACTCTGTGCAGAGGCAAGGGGAAAAAAACCCACATGCTAGCATGTGAATTATTCCACATAGTTTATTTGAAAACCCTAGATGGCACTTTCCTAAGAAAAGGAATTTTGTGTTTATTTTTTAAAGTTAGTATCTGCACAGTGTAAATTGAGTACGTCATAACTGTAGGAATACAGTGTAATCATTTTACCTAATACTAGCCACCACACACCGTATAAATAAAAGAGATCTATGGGGTCCTACTTCTACTATTTAAATCAAAGAAGGTATATTTTTCCTTTCGAGAGAATTCAGATTTTCTGAAAGGAATATGTTATATTACATGCTTGTCATTCACTGTACCAGCAAATTTAGGAAACAGCTAAATGTCAGCGTTTCCCCCTTCAATTTAACTTCAAGGCAGTTCAGTACCTGTTTTCATCTTATCTGCAAATAGGAACTACTTGTACCAATGTTTAGTAAGCAGGTGCTAACCAAAACAAGTTTACAAATCAAAGACATTAGACTCCCCGCGGGTATGCATATTAGAGTGGTAGATGGGGTTTGGGTGGAGCTCAGTTTGGTTTGTCACTGCCTATGGATCACACAGCTCGTAGATGATCATGGCACCGATTGTGTGACAAGAATTCCCACAGAAGACTAGAACTCAAAGTGTCTGATGTAGATATTGCCATTGTAACATTTACACAAGCTTGCTCTGTCACTAACTTAAGAGCGCTGACATATGAGCAGTTTCTCATAGGCTGTGAAAGTCTTTTAAAGACTTTGAACAGTTTCATGTTTCTAAGTATGGACTTAGGAAATTTGTCCCTGCTGAGCTCTGTATTGCTCTGTGTGCTGTTAGCTGGTAAATTAAACACCGCAGAACTGTTTAGGTAGCCAGCAGTGCCTGGAAACACTGGACAAAATGATTGAAAGACTTTTGTGTTCTTTCACCATTTGTTCCTACTTTTAAAAACTTGCTCAGTTTCTCTGGGAACCCAACACAACAACCTCTCTCTCCCTCTTGCAGGAGAATAATAAGGCTGAATATCCATTCACAAAACTGTCATAAATCTCATTCCTTTTTACTGCCTTGAGATACCCATTTTGATTGCCACTGTCACCCAGCATCTGTGAAAATTTTACCCTAAAAGTCCAGATTGGGATTCAGTAAAAAAAGGAAAATAAGAAAACATGTCTTGCTGTGCATAAACCCCACCTCAATGGTAAAAAAGCAGAGATTGTGTCTACACAGTGGAAGGAAGAACTTCCTCCTTCATTGGAAGAAATGGAACAGAAGAAGGACAACAAAGAGCCTCTGCACAGCACACAGAGCTCCGCAGAACGTTCCCTTTTGCACACATACATACATCCGTATTTCAGCAGGGCTGCAGAGCTGTGGGCTTTGCTATAGGGTGGGGTTGGTTTGTGTTTTGGTTTTGTGTTTGTTTTTGGCTTTTTGCGATTAGCGAACTCTATAGATAGAGAAATATGTGGGGTTTTTCTGTGAACATCTAGTTCAAATTCTTGGAATATAAAAAATATTACATTATTACTGCAAGGTTTCACAGATGAGAAACAAGGTTGATGCTTAAAGCAATGTGTGTTTTCTTCTATCTTAGATTCTTGAACTAACCACAAATGTCACTCCAAGGCTAATCTAAGAATTTGAGGCTTTCAGGTGCTGATTTATTCAAGCTTGAAACTGTAGTGAATCTTTAACAGAAGAAAAAGTATTCATCTAAGTGAATGGAGATGAGGTCTTGTGAGAAAAGGAAAGACTCATGGAATTTAAGCAGCCTGTGAGATGGTAACAGCAAATTACTTTAACCAGGATGTCTATGGATGTTTTACATTTCAGATTAACATTGTTAATGGAGCAGTTACCTGTACACTTCTCTATCAATACACAGTGGTTTGGATACTACCAAAGACATCTAGAGTGAACTTTGAAAATAAGTAAAGTATCTAGCACACAAAGCCAGTAACAGTCTGTCAAGCAGTAAAATGGTTGTATTATGGATTTTAGTTATTTCACTAAATAAAATTTTGACACCAAAGGGTTAGAACCAATAGTTTGTCATGGTGGTTTTAAGGTAGCATGGTAATCCTTAGCTTTGTTCTTCTGCTCTTTCCAGTCTTCACCACATCATCTCTCTCTAAATAATTTAAATTTCCCTCTCTTCTGCTTGTGTGTTCTGAAGAAGATTTAAGATGTGATTCAAGTTTTAAGCATTAGAAGTCAAAATAGAAAAGATTGCTTCTAACATGAAGGTGAAGGAAAGGTCAGCAGGGAAGTCAAAAGGATGACTGATATGGTCTGACAATTCAAGTAGGCATAGGGAGAGGAAAAATATTACAGTCACAATTTAAAGTGAAGAATTAGTAGGAGGTGAGAGTCAGATATGACTTTGGACAATAAATGAGTGGCTGTCTGGGAAGTGATGCCTTCCTATGTTCCAGTGACAGCAATGGACTGAGAAGTCTCTCTGAAGAAAGAGGAAGTCTGAAGAATGGAACCAACACTTACTGGAACAGTCAGTCTGCCTCTGCTTTTCTGAATCCACCACCCCATGCTCAGCAGAAAAAAAAGAATTAATGTAACATGGACTACTGCAAGTGTCACAAAGAACAGCTTAAGCTAAGAATAATATAAGCTACAGATGTGGACAGACTTTGAACTAGACCCAAAACATGTCATCTGTAAGACTTGATGAAATCTGCTGATTGTGATGCAAGAGAGAACACAAGGAAACCATAGGTATTACTTGATGAAGAATCTCAAGGTGGCTGAGGATAATGAGAAAATTATTTGGGGGAACGTGAGTCATAATCATTTGCCAGTGAAACAAAAATTAAATCCTTTGTTTTGTTGAATATTTCAATGTTTATTGTTGGTGCTCTTACTTTTGACTGCTTACTACCAGTAGGTAGCAGTCCTGGTTTCATCTGTGTGTCCTAAAACCTGTACTCAACAATGACCACAGACTTGTCAGCACAGTGTACTTTCTAGCCCTGGCTCCGTGCAATAGTCTCCAATTTAAAAAACAAACAGGCAAACAAACAAACAAAAAAGCGACAAAAAACCCCCACCAAAACCCTATAGGTCTTCCTTTCTAAAACCTCTTAGGAAAGACAAGAGCAATTCAATAATGAGGTGATCTTGACTTGCCCAAGGCGATAGAAAAGTCAGATAATGTTTTTCTTCATTCAGAAATAAGACAGTCATCTGCCTGTTATCTAACTGTATTTCCTGTAAGGTGGCTGATAAAAATTTGCTGTAAAAGCTTTCATGTCTAAAACAGGTTATAAATCTTGCAAGTGATCAGCAGCCCAACCCATGAAACTCAAATGTTGATGACCAGGCCAACCACATGTCCAGTCACATAAGGAACAAACTGTTATGGGGAAAACATGTGTAATATTATCCCTACGTGTGTTAGTTCTATAAAGAAAAAATAGATTTATGATGGTAGGCTAACACGGGAAATGTGCCATGTCACTGTGAATGTGATACTGCCTTCCTGCATAGGTACTGCAAACGCCATGTTAGTGGTGCTGCTGCTGTTAAGGGACTATGCAGGATCACACACTCAGCTCATGAAGCTTGGAAAGGCCTGTGGATGAATTCTTGTCAATTACTAAGATTATTTTTAATTAATTCATTTAACTAATAACTTAAATACTACAGGATTGATGAGTAAATGTTCTACATTAATACAAGCTTGAATTACTAACTTCAAAATGAGAGGAGAAAAAAACAATGCTGCATGTGGTAATGCATCAACAAATGTTCTCTACTAACTAAGGACTCTTTTTTATTGGCAATTGCAAATGAAATGACCACTACTGCTGTGTGTTTTTAACTTAAAGCTTTACTTCTCTGGTACAAATATTGTATTTGATATCTTACATGAAAACATAAAACATTCAAGAGCTTCCTTAGGAAGCAACTTTTGGCCTGAAAGTTCTTTTCCAGGATTAGTAGCAAAATTGTAGTATACAAAGCACAAATTTAGCCAGTCAAAACTAGCTGGCACAAAACCAATGAAACTTCTAATAATTTCTTTCTCTTTTTGCAGTTGAATGTGATTGCTATATCTCCAAGCATTGGCTGCAGAGCCTTCTGTCAAGAGATAAGTCAACTGAAGAAAAAAGCTCATGAAAAACCCCCAAAAAATTATTTTTTTTTTACCCCAAACCCCTACATTTATAAACTTAGTGCAAGACATTACTCTATAATTGGAGGTTGTGCTAAGAAAGAGCCTCACACATCAGTGCAATGCCACCAGCATTCCCCTGACATTTTATATGGAGTTTGGCAATCTCCTTCAGCTGCAACAGAAAGTCTTCTCAGAAAGGAGAAGTTTACCAAGTGGGAGAAACATGATACTTTGGCAACACCCTCAGTTATTCCCCTGAGACATTTGGCTGATTAGTCTGATTAGATCATACCCCACCAAATACATGGTTAGAACATTTGGTTAGAATCCTTCGCTGTGGGTTTTTCAGATTCGTATTTGTTGTTAGTATCAAAAGAATGCAAAATGAAAGCTTTCTCTGGATTGAAAAATACTGCTGTTTTGCAGGGAATTATGTTGTTGCTTCTTTCTCATTCATCTCTCATATTTAACATTTTAATTCTTTATTGGTAATACAGACAGATGAAAGTCTATGTAACTGATAGGATGGTGTTGCTGTGGCTGCTAACTAGTAAAAAGAAAAGTTCAGTGCCATGAAAGTTTTCCTGGCTGATCACTTTTCACAGCAAAGGTGTAGTGTGGGATAAGAAATGAGTTGTGTAATAGCATGATATCTCAGATCTGACTGAGAGAGGTACCTTAAAAACTATGAGGAAATTTTTAAATAATTTAGAACCATTGTCCCCAGGAGAATATGAGACAATGTATGTGAAAAGTTTACACAGATAATTTAGAAATGTAAAAAATGGGGATAGGACAAACATTTTTTAATAATTGGTTTACTGAAAGTAAAATAACTAAAAGTATTTTTTCACCTGCTAGAGGAAATAATGAAGGAAAGATCTGGAATAGGACAAGTAAAGGAAAAAAATGAAAAAATTAGCGAGAAAGAGAAGAACTTGCAAGAACCAATGATACAGTAAAAATACAGCTTCTACAGGGAGAAAACAGAATAAATAATTAAAGGAGATAGAGGGACATCAAGAAAAAAAGCATGCCTTTTCAAAGGTTTTGCCAGGACTTGTTAAAAAAATGGGAGGAAATTGCAAAATGAGAGAGAATACAGAACCTCCTATAGTAACAGTGGCTGAAAGGCTTTCATCTTACCATATTCTAACTGTCCTTAGGACTGAGAAAGAACTTTCAGCCTGCAAATCATGAGTTTGTGACAAATATTTCAGCACATCTGGATCATGCATCTCTGGAAGGAAATGTAAACAAAACCTAAAAATAAATGAAATGTAAATGAAACCTAAAACCACCATGCAATACACTGTTTCCCATGTATTTGGAGGCAATTTTTCATTCTCGCAGAAATCTCTGCCCACTGATTGTCTGTAGCCATTCTTTTTGAAAACACAACATTCAGCCTCTCTAACCAAGCAACATTAACTCCAAAAATGCTGTTAATTCTTTGTTTTGAAAAATATCCAATGGACCATATGCCCATGACAGCACTGCCTACTGTGCTAACTCTGCACTGGAAACCTGTACTTCCATGTTGTTGGTCATTTTCTGACCAAAGAAGTTAATGAAGTTCCTGCCATTGACACATCTTTGTGCACATTGTGTCAGCTCTTTTATTCACCTGTCGGTGAACTCTCTTATCTAAAGCAGAACTGCAAAATTGTCAGGTTATAGCCAGTCACATCCTTAATCAGCATTTGAAAAGTAACCCTTTGTATAAATGTAGTCCAGAGAATGGCACCATGATCTCTGTTTAGGAATGGGAAGTTGCCATGCTGAAGCTTTTGCAATGCAAGAAAATAGCCTGGTATTTTAGGCTGAGACTTTGCCTTTCAGTTCCTGTGGTTTGTGTACATAACAGAAGCTCTAGGTTTGGTTCTCAAATTCCCCATCAACTTTGTAGATTTCTTGGAAACCATTTATTTGTTTAGTTAGATTTCTTGCTAAGCAAATGTTTGGTAATTAAGGTATTGTAGGAACTGCATGACGTGAATACTCCCCAGTTTCAAAAGGCCATAATATATATTTAGTAATTTCAGTGGTGGTGATCTAGAGGCCCAGCAGCATCACAATACCTGCTTCAAAATCAAGCTAAGCTTTTGATAGTAAAGGCAACTACCATCTGCTGCAACAGCAGATATTTGTTGTATTCTCTAGTTTAAGAGAAAATTCTAGAAAAAACTAGAAAATTCTCTAGTTTAAGAGAAAAGAGAAGTCTAGGGGAAGGGAGAATAAATTCCAGGATCTTTATCTTGACACACTTCACTTCTTCACTTAAGCAAATCTTCAATCATCCTTCCCCAAATAAAAAAAGCCAACCAAACAAAAACCATTACATTTGCTTGTAAGTGCACTAAATGACCTGGCTTAAGTATTTTTTTCCTTTCTCGACAGAGGGTCCCAACATGAAGGATGACAAATCATCTCAAATAATACTTAATCTTTAAAAATTACTTACAGCAAGTCAATGCCCCCAAGAATAAAAGAAAGCATTTAATGTGACAGACCACGATGTAAGGGAAGCAATAAAAGGGAAACACAGCTTGAACTGTAATATTGCTGGGTAACTTACATCTCCCTGCTGAAGGCAGCAAAGTTGCAGTTACCGAATGGCTAATCTGTTCTACTGTGTTTTAATCAGATGTTGGCATTATCTGCCACTAATTGCTTTTTCATTTCCACTTGTAATTATTCCATTGCATGTTTGTGGTGAGAAGCTGAAAATGAAGCAGATCACCAAGAAAGAATTAATTGTTAATGAATAATCATCCGTAGGAAGCCAATTTCATTATCTTCAAAGAGGTAGCTAGAGATTAACTACTAACTGGGGTTCTCCTACATTCAGTGCATGACTGTAAAGTAATCACAAATAATCACACCCTCCAACTTCATCAATTAGCTTCTATTATGTGAATTGATACCCATTTTTGTTTTTGTTTTTTAATGTTAATGGTAGTATTCAAGCTGGGGAGTGCTAATTGGAAGGTGTTGTATTCAATGGGCTCAAGCCCTAATTATTAGAGCATCTTTTTCATTAGCATATGATTCAAAAAGGGATATACAATGGTAGTTACTAAATTCACCTTGTTATAAATGCATCATCTTTATCAATAAATCTTAGACTGTCACTTAAAATAGAATGATACATGCAAAGCTACTTTGTCAGCAATGCAGTCGAAGTCAGCTTAAAAAACATGCCATCATTAACTGTTTCTAGGAAAATTCTCCTTAAATCAACATGTTAAAAACAAAGGTTGCTTGGGATTTAAGCAATGGCCATAATAGCGTCAAGGTCTAAATGAAAACAGCTGGAGTGAAAAAACCTGTCAGATACTGAGCAGAAGTTTTTAAAAATCACATCTGCCTCATCATTATTGCATGGATTGATGGTCCAGTGAGAACTGTTGACTCTCAACCTTCCATTCTTTGCTACTGATTTTGGTTTAGTTCTCTGTGATACCAAAAGCAATGGTAAAGAAGAGCTCTCCTGATTTTTTTTAAAATTAATTCTGTATTACACTTGTATACTTCCTATTGAAAAATAATAAAAGAAATAATGTCAGCTGTGGGATAGATTCAGCCTCTCTGTACTGCTGCACTCATTGCAGCCTTTCATCTTCTCCGTGTGTGGGTATCTGACAACAATGTAAATACTGCCTGTATTTTTTTCCATCTCTGTAGTTCTGCATGTAAAACTCCCTGAACTTTGACGAAGGGAACAGTTGTCACCTCTTAGTTCTCTTCAATTTTAACTGATTTAAGACAAGCCAGTTTTTAGACACAATTTTAATTTTCCCTGGAGCAGTGGACATAAGGCAATCCCACCTCCTGTGTCTGAAGCAACAAATAATTTAATAATAGTTTTGTTCATGACCCTTCTCAGCAGCCTCATTAATACTTTAACTGTGAAGGATGGCAATACATCAATGTTCTGGAAACCTAAAGTACAGCTAAGGAAAATGAGCTCCTTATGAATTCCAGGTTTTCTGCAAAAAGAAATAATGGAATTTTACAGCAATTTTTGCACTCCTAACACACTGCATCTCAGAGACTATGCCAGGCAAGGCCAGTTGCAAACAGCTTCTAAAAAATATAATAAACAGAAGTTTGACCTTTGCTCAGAAGTAAAATTTGGTCTAAATAGAGTTTACCCATCCAACATCACCAGCAATTCTGGAAACTGGAAAGTTCCATTCCTACATGCAGGTGATAATCACATCAAACCCCATAAAATATTGCAGAGCAGTTACAGTTATCTGCTGTCAATCATACAACTAACCCTTGTCACCTCTGTTAAGTAGCAGTATGTTCCTTTCTCTTTGAAGATTGCAGTCAATGTGTTGTGACAGAGCTTGGATTACTGAAGTAATTTTCAGCCAAAATACACAAAAGCAGCAAAGGTAATTTTCTCTTTAAGGCAAGACATTTTTCTCAGCTATCATGACAAATTGTGATGTGCTGATGTCACTGCTGCCACAAAATATTCTCCAAATTGTGCATGCTAGCATTCAGAGTAGGGTAGCTTCTGTTATATTTCTTTTTTGGCACAGAATCTGATTATCTATTAAACAAATATTAATCCCTTGCTGCCTTCAAAGCTGTCTCTGGCATATTAGGATTTTAAATATCTTCATTAATTGCTTAACTACCTTTTCCTAAATTCCCCATGGGCTCCTTTGATACTAGTCACTCTAATGTGTTACCATGTGATTCATGGCTTTACTCTGCTGTAACATAAAACATATTTTTAGCCAATTTTGTTCTACAGATGCCTTTGACAAAATGAAAATTAAAGATTTTCAGATTCCAAAAATAAGCAGACTTAGAAAAGCCATTACAGTGCTACATTTTAAATGGATAGAAAGCACTTCTATCTCAGGTCATGTTTGTAGAAAATGTTTGTGCTGAAAACCATGGGTAAGTAAATACTTTCACTAAGCCATACAGGAAAGGTTAGCATGAAACTGCAAAAGAAGCAATGGGAAAGGTTGATTATTGCAATAGCAGTGAAAAATTATTGTATACAGTGATTATTCACATGAAAATATTCTTGGTTAAAGTTAAGGTACATTAGGTTTATAAGGAAATGCTAGATCAAAGTAATTGCTTACGGCTGGTGCATAGAATCATTTAAAGATGGGACTTTAAATATAGTTCAAGATTTTAGTTACCCTGCTAGTAGACAATGGTCTTGTATTTGATTCACAATTGCTGCATGGCAAAAGTTGAAAAGATTGGTCAGAAGACAGTAGCAATACAAAACTTTTAGGTATTTTCAGAATGTGAGGATTTTGTGTGTATGGAAAAGCTCTCAAACTTAATCTAGACTTATGCTCAGAACAGATGTGGAATGTGAAAAAGTGTAATGGCAACCAGGAAAAAACAGCTGTACTTTGTGATAGTCTTGGAAAGATCACTCCTGAAATGTAACAGGAGAAACTCACTTTCAGTAACATAATTTTGGCAGCTGCAAATACAGTTAAAAGTACCAAAAAATGTAAAGTTCATGTATTTATGCATTCATATTTTGTTGCAAAAATCTAACGCGCTCTCGACTCATGTATCCTTCAAAACTGAATCTGCTCACCTGCTCCAATCCCTAGCAGAGGCCAGGTCACACACATTTTCCCGTAGGATACTTTGTGTCAAATTGAGTACAATATTTTGTAATCAGAGGTTGCATTAGCTGTTTTGTCATCATCTCTTCTGTTTAATCATCTTGGGCTAACATCTTGAGTAACATCTGAATTCATCTTAGGCTAACAAAAAATCTTACAAGGCATCTCCTGGCACCCCTAATTAGAAATTTGTGTTTGATGATCAGAATACATATCTAATTAGCTATGCCTATTCTTTTGTGATTGAGCAGGACAAACTGATCTACAAGAATATTTTAGATTTTTTTGCTGTGACTTATTCTGTGATGAGTATCCTAAGAAAAGTAACATATTGATGGCACAGGGGAAGATAGTAGGAATTACATCTTTTTGTTACAAAGATTCATAGCCAAAGGGTCTTCAAGATTCACTGGTTTTATTGTTTCTAGCAAGAGAAAGAGTGCAGTTAGGTCTAGAATCCATGCTAGCTAGAATTTTTGTTATAAGAAAATGCAGATTTTCTTTTAGATCTGTCTCTCTCTCAAATTGTGTTACTCCTTTGGCACAACCGGATGGGACTATTGCAATGAGCTTCTATACAGCAATATACCCAAATATTCTTCTCAAAATTTCAAGGAGCAGAGCATAAAGTTGCCTGCCTCACTGTCTTATTTTTTGTAAGTGACATTTTACAGCCACTCAGAAAAACACATTAGTATCCATTTTATTTCTGGAAATAAAATAACTTACTAGTATAGATCACTAGGCACTGTACACCTAATGTCCTTTTTTGAAGAAGTGAAATTAACTGGGGTATTGAATGGGGATACTCCAATTTATACATCTTCTAGAAGACTCTGTGCATTTGTGACTCAACTCAGTTTTTAGATATATTGTAGCTAATTCCTTCCTGTATGCATTAGAAGGAAGGAAATTTTTCAAATCTGGTGCATGAGTAGAAGGGGCATCTGTAGTCTGCCTATAGAATTTGACGACAGAAATCTCCTATTAGATCAATCAACTTGAAAAAAACCTGTGGAGCTCTAACACAAAGCATCTCTTTCTTTAGTGTTACTACCAAACACAGGAAAAATGCCTCCTTAAAACAATAAACAAAGGAAAATAAGACTTCCATGGGAGAAATTCAAGTTTCTAACAGCAGAGAAAGATGTTAGCTCCATCTCTCCCTATAAAGAGAAATTTATGTCACTTTCAGTATTTCATCTTGTTGTCTTTTTAGCTGTAATAGAAACATTTGAACTATTAAACCCATATGCAGTTAGAGACCTCTTTATAAGCCCATCTGTCTTATAAACCATCATGGGTCATGTTCTAAAAGCCCAGTTACCCTGGCTTTTAGGAGAGTATTGGGCATTGAAAGTCAAGTGAGCAATTCATGATTTATGTGGCGTATTGTGGAAACTAGTTCCAACCAGTGAGCTATTTCTGATCAAGTATCAAGACTCTATAATTTCTGCTTTCCTTACCTCGATTCTTCACACCACAAACAAAATGTCGCCAGAATCAACACCAAGAATTTTAAAATATATTCAAGCACACCCCAGCTCTTAGATTGACACAATGGACTATGACAGCTCTTTCAGAGGCATTCCATTCCATCATGTCCTGTGTGCTTGTTATTCATGTACACAAGTCTGTGCACTAAAAGTCCTTATGAAATATTTATCCCCAGAAAGGTAATGTGCATTGTCAGTAACAACTTCCCTAAACAAAAATTTGCCATTTCCCCCCAAAGCACTAAGAGTGAATCACAGATTAATGTCTTTAAATCTTTAGCTGTAAAAAAAAAAAAGTACAGGGACAAAATATTAATAACTACCTGAAAATAGGTGAAAATTGTATGCCTTTCAAGTATTTTAAAAGGGACAAACAGCCAGCTGCAAAGTGGAATTTATAATTGGAAGCAGTGACACAGTATACCCTGCAGCAGCATCAAGAGTACTTTTATAATTCTGTCACCTGAATACAGCATAGTTTCATTTGGCAACTTGTATCAGTCACTGCTGAAACACACTCAATTCAAAAACGTAAAACACACAGTCATATTTTTGCATTTATTTATAGGCTTCTTTTTTTTTTCATTTCAAAACCAACTTTCTACATCGCATAGATAATTCTTTCTGGTTTTAGGGGTTTTTCATTTAACTATAAGTGAATTGCCCTTCTGGCTGAAAATCTGTTTTCTTTTGCATTCCCATCCATCCTATGTGCTACATTCCCTCTTAAATTCCACATGGATTCTATAGATTTTATTTAAGCAGGGCCAAGTTGCATGAACAGATCTGCCCTAGAGAAGTTTACCTCTTTTAGCATGCAACCCAGCACTAATGCTCCTTTTTCATTTAGGTTTTCAATTTGGATGAATTCCAAATTACCATTTATTCCAATAGAAATGCAACTAATTACACAAAGCATCTTAATAAAGAATGGAAACAAGATTAAAAGCCCTCCTCCTTCTGGTGTCTCAATGTGTAGAATTTATAAAATGCAGAAAGGTGCTTAATTTCAGTTGTAGTTAAGCCTCTTAAACAATCTTTTATCTGTTTTTTACTCCTGTTTACCTTTTATCTGTTTTTTACTCCTAACCAAAGACGTATTCAAGTTGAAGGCAAAATACCGTCGCCTTTTATGAATCTATCACACAGGGTTTTCCTTACTCACAATCTTTCCTCATGTTATGTGAAAAAAACCCATATGGTGTGTTCAGAGCACCTATTCTGACCTAGAAAATTCCTTGCCCTATCTGTCTTCAGGAGCTTTGTGTACCTGAAGAGATAAACAAGAATGCAACTGCAGGAAAGAACAGCAGTAGATATTTCACAGGTCAGCTTAACTGACTGCAATCAAAACACAAATTTACACAGCCTCTAGGAGCACTGTCCAGTTGGATAAGACAGGTTTCAAACAAGCTCTTAATGATTACACAAGTGTAATGATCCTAAGCAGAAAGGAGGATGAGGATGAAAATGGTCAAATTAGAAAGGAATTATGAGAGATGGGGAAGAGTAAGGCAAGAAGGGATATTTAAGGAAGATAAATATTATACGTCATAAAAACAATGACACTGATACAACTAGAGATGTGAAGATGGTGAGTGAAATACAGTCTGGAATAACACAGTCCGCAAGTGATCAAGTCTAATGACAAGTTTTTATACTTGAAATTACTCAACAGAAAGGATGCATGTACTAGGAAGGTCAACGATTTTTTTTTCTCCATATAACTATTGCCCACAGTCAAGCCTATATAATTACAGATTTGTGCTGGCAAGAACAGATTGTGAGTACAAAGGAAGGGGGTATTTCCTTCTGCTACCTCCTCTGTGCCACAAAGAAGCTCTGGCAGCATCCAGTGAAAACAGTCACTGTACACCACAGCAGATCATTTATGCAATGCTGAAGAGTCAAACTCAATCTGTGCAGGAGGAATCTCTCTTATACTCAGGATGTGTTGAACAAAATATCATGTGGTGGTCAAGAAAGTAGAAATGAAATCTGATACAGAACTAAACAAGGGAACTGTAACTCAAGAGAAACTTCTGGAAATACTGGAGAACACTACAGCTGGACATTAAATTGGAGTAGGGATGTACTTTGAATCAGACAAGATCTTGCTCTGAATGTTCATGTTTCCAAGAATTTTCCACTGATTCAAAGGCTGCTTGTGAATGGGTGTTACAGCAATTTACAGAATACCACAGAAAAATTATCTGGTCACACACCAGGACCACTGCAGCTGCTGACCTTACTCCTCCCACATTCAATTCTGTACGTCCTTTCACGAATACACAGCACACTGTTTGTTTCTTCCCTTGTCAATTATTCAGCTCATGCTTATATGCAGCTTGGTCAAAAATAGCATCTCCTGGTGCTACAGCAAGTGAGCATGTAAGAATTTTAAAGAGGTCAAAAATGGGATGTGGCCAAGGTTGTTTTCTTCCTCCCATGTTTAGTTTTCAAAAGGGATCACCATGGGAAACTAATGACTATGCAGAAGAGATTTCCACTTCTCACTGAAAGAGCTAGTGAGATTAAACAGGGCCTTATACACACATACATAGACACCAGTAAATTCATTATACTCTCTGGTATACATTCACTTTATAGCAGCAAGCATTTGAAATACTAAGAGTTCAGGAGTACATAAGAGAAAAACAAAGCCTTTTCAATTATTTTAGTTAATCTATTGTTTTTAAACCTTTGAAAGTGTCAATTGCATTGCCAATTCATAGGGGGAATGCAGTATAAAATAGACTTCAGTTCTTCTAGGGGAATTTGTCTTTCACTCAGTACAAATAAGAGGATAGCACAAACCAGTGAAAAGGGTCTCATCTATAGAAGGTAAAAATCAATTTTTATCTTATACTTCATAAACATAATTTCCTCAAATTTAGGGCACTGCTAGCTAGTAAGCAGCTATTTACAAAATTCCTTCACAGTACTTTCTGGTACTAAACTCCTGATTGGTCTTTGCAGTGCTGTTAAGGAGAGGACAACTAGGAAATCCCACGATCTAACAGCATAAAGGTCAATAGCTGGGAGTGAAACACAGTAGAAATATGCCAGAGGCTACAGTCAAATGGTCAGCTCATTACAAAGCCTCAGCTTTAACCTTTGAGTTCCCTCTCCCCAGCAGCTTACAGAAAGCATGGCCTTTGTTTCCACAACAGCTTCCTTGAAACCTCGTGTATTGGTTTGAAAACAAACCAGTGGGAGATCACAAGTCAAGATTGAAATTAAAAATAAGTGAAATAATACAAGGAAAAAAGCACTGACAAAGTCAGATACAACCTAACACCCTGTTAGGGTGGTAGTAGCAGTCCAACTGAAGTAGTCCAGTTGAAGCGGTGATCCTGTAAGGTCTAGTCTCCAGCTGAAGATCCAGTGTAGCTCTCGTCTCTGGGAACCCAGTAGACAGGGCTAGCTCAGGCAGTTCCAAGGCCAGGTTATATCCAGGTGGGAACACCTGGTTCCTCCCTCCTGGGCAGAGCATCCCACAATGGGATGAGATAAGTCCATGAGTCACACGGTGGGTCCCTGATGGCCCATTGCCTGTCATCCGGGGTGGGTCATTAGCAGCTGGTAACAGCTAAGGGATGGCTCATTGTCTGTCATCCGGAGTGGGTCATTAGCAGGTGATAGCAGCTAACGGCCCACAGCTGGTGGTAATAGAATACTTAACTACATCTATATTGCAACCTAGGACACCTCGGTATTCCCACTCTCCCCCACAATATTGTTATCACAGTAGACAGACTATAGCTACTAATAACAATGTTATGGAATTTACAAAAGTGTGACATTTTTTGTTGTTGTAGCATAGGCTATGCCCATCTGTATTAATATCCAGTCCTAATACAGTTCTCAGTGATCTCATTTATGGGCAATAAGGAAACGCCAAAAATGCTGTGCACATCTGCAGCCGAGTACCCATTAAAGAACACCAGTGCTATATCCACCTATATTTTTTATTGTGTATATATGTTGTCTTCATAAGACTGTTTTGGTTTGTTTTGCAAGATCTAACACTGCAGCCCTCTCTTCTCCTTGGGCAGTTCTACATACTTTCATATATTTTAAAGATCCAGCCAGAATGTATAACTGAAACTTCCATCAGACCAGTTCTGCAAACCTTTTCCAAGTGCCCCAGAGAATCTGCAGAACTAAGCACCTCCAGAGCAGGGTGTTTATTCAGACCGTCAGTCTTTTACTGCAGATTTTCATGTCAGTGGGCATTGCAAAAGTACCCATTCTCTGTTAAGCTGCCAAGACATTGAGAACTAACAATAAAGTTTCTGTAGAGACATATAAGATGGAAATAATAAATGACATGAAATAAGAGCAAATTATTGACATCACTATGATTGGATTTTGAGATCATCCTTTTAATCTCAGCGTTATTTTCAATACTGTATCAATTGATTACTCCTGTCATGTTTTCATCTGAAGATACTTTAGGAAATACAAATTGTCCCAAGAGCTTCTGGACTTATCCAGTGTTTGAATCATACGAAGGAAAATTGAACATGAACTGACTAGTGCTAATATATTATTATCCTACAACAACTGCTGAGCTATTAATTATTTTACATGAATTAATGAATGTTTACATGATCTAATTAAATGTTAGTTCTTTTGGTGTACAAATTACTTTTAAGAAGTATTTTCTTTATGTTTGAAGAAAAATCACATTTATTAAAAATTTCAGAAATCTGGCATTCACATCCAGTTTTAGTATCATCTTGAGAAAACATCAAAACCTCACTACTTAATCCAATGGTGATACTGTATTTTAATGATAAATCTACATTTTGCATTGATCTTGGAATAGAATCTATTTCTTTTTCAAAGAACTAAAATTTTACTTTGGTAAAACAAAAATAACAGTGTTATATATCAAGAATCATATCATATCATATGGCCGCTGAGTTCTAGTTAATTATATAGTTGTAGACTGAGCTATGTTCAAAAGTTGCCTTCATAAAAGCAACTAGGATAAAAAGACATGTAAGTTCGTTGTGAATGCAGTATTTTATAGATGATCAATACAAATAGATGAGTCTACATGTAAGACTGTTTTAACTCTGTGTGTGGCAAAATTATATGAGAAACAGTTAATGAGATTTCAAAACACAGAGAAGGGAGAGGATCCTTTGTTGTTATTTAATACTAGAAATAGAATCTCAAATTTTTATAACACAGCAAAGGCTTCCCAGCTGTTTTATGAACCAAGACATCTGTGAATGTGGTAAACTGTCCAAAGATGTTTCACTTATGCTGTGTTAATATAGCAATGCTCTGCTTATCATCTCAATAACAAGTGGAAATCCCACCTGAAGAGTTATCTCAAAACAGAGAGAAAACTGCACAGAATACTGATTTGACAATCAAGTCAATTATTTGATTGGCATGACCATTTTCTGAAAAACAGCAATTTATACTGTCAGAAAGTTTCTGAAAGTCACCCCTTGCCCTTTTTGTACTGAATGAGGGAGATGGCACAGAACTGGCTGACTAAAACAGTATCCAAAGGTTGTGTTAAAGCTGTCGGGAAGTAAGAAGCAGGGAGAGACACAAACACCAAGAAGCTATCAGGCAGTATTTGTAAATTGCCCACGTAAAGCACCACAGATTAATTGCAGTGAGGGGCTAGTTCCTGGCAGTGGGATCACAAAGAAGATTATCAAAATCACTTAAAGGCTGTGCATGGAACTAGACTGAGGCTGAAGCAGTGGGACAAGCTTGAAGGAAACAGCAGACTCTGTGTGCTTTGATGAAAGATAGGAATACCAGCAGCATCCCAAACACTTCTGGGACATCATTGCATGGCTGGACACCCTGAGAAGGACGCTCAGAAGAAATATGAGCAGTGGAGCTAGCAATTAAAGGTACAAATATTATAAAAAGAAGAGCAAAAGGCAGCAACAAAGTGACATGGCCACTCCTCAGGAGTGATCATTTTACGATCTAATAACCAAATCTCTAGATTTTTCTTTCCACACTGTCACCTATTCATTTATAATGTAAAATAACAGACATTTGATCTTTGTTAGAACTTCCTCCCCTACTAATTTTGTACTAACTAAGGGATAAGTCCTGTTCAATTGTTCACACAAAAGAGCTAGTATGATCTCTCTTCCATACCAACTGGGGATGCCTTGAAGACTGGCATCACTGCAACATCCTGATGGAACAGGCTGAGATGCAAGATTGTTCCTGTCTTTCTTTCTGAACTGAAAATATTAATACATAGGTTCTTTGTAGATGCCAGACCTTAGACATTGGGCTTCTTGGTAAAAGAAAAAAACTAACAAAGAAACAACCAAAAAACCAACCAAACAAAACAAAAAAACCCCACAAAGCAAACAAACAAAAAAGCCCTAACAAAAAAAAAACTAAAACAAAAAACAAACTAAAATAAAAGCAAAAAAAGAAACCAAAAGAAAACCCCAAAAGTTGCTATTGACATCAGCTAATTGCCATGTAGAAAGCATAGAGGGTGAACAGCAGGTGCCTTCGCCAGATGTTGCCAAGAATGATTTTTGCACACCTATCAAGTACCTGTTGAAAGATACACAAATGATGTGGCTGGAATATAAAGAGTAGTGCTTAAGTGTATAGGTAGGATATGTTTAGGTTTTCTATGATGAGGTCTTTTGAGTAAAATCCTGCTAGGAATGGAGTTTAAGGGCTAGATTGCCAATGGTTAAGCATAAATTAGTGGTTGGTAGTATTTTTTAGAGTCCTATTTTTTGAATGTGCTGTTCTCCAATGAGAACAGATTACCTTTCCAAACTCTTTGATGCCAACACTTTATTCTGCCTCATCTTTTGGTTCACACTCCCTTTCTCTTGCTTCCCATCTCCACACTCTTTTTTTCTCCAAACAAAATCCCATTTCCTTGAGCTTTATAAAGGTACAAAAAAAGTGTTGTGGTATTTACGTGAAATCTCAAAATGCCACTATTTTGTCTCTTTTATCCCCTCCTACCCAAATCCTCTCTCTGTCTTGCCTATTCAACTGTAAGCTCTCCCAGATGGGAAATTCCCATATCTTCTCTGACACAAGCACTGTCATTCTCAGCTGAAATTCCTTGGCACCACTGTAAATGCTGATGTTAATAAAATCATTTTCTTGGACTTCCCCGAGTATAAATATGGAAAAGAGCATAACACCAATCAAATCTTTTAATAAAAATATTTCTCATACTCTCTCCTTTTTTCCCTCATGCTCATTGCGTTTAAGTATTCTACCAAAAATAGCTTATTAAGTTGTTCTTTTTTTTTCTAGTACTGTAGAGTTTGGAGATGTAACTTTTGCAGGCATTTCTTCAATTATTTTCTGTATATCTTTATCCTGGTTTTGCCTGCCTTTATTGCATATACTTTCTCAGATGGAAGCTGCTGTCACATGCATTTCAAAGCACTTGACTGAGTCCTGGAGAATTCACACACAGCTATGCAGCACAATACTTCCTCATCAGTGACAGACGGCAGAATAATAAATATAAGAGATGCCAGAGGAGAGCCACTGGCACTAGGGAATGATCCAAGCCCTATCTAAGGATTTCCAGCCTTCTGAGCTTTCAGGCAATGCACCTAGAAGGTGCCATTGTGAATTTATCAGCCGCATCACTGATTCACTGCCTCCATCAGAGGACCAAGACTCTGCCAGAGCGTTGCCAAGCAACACTGTCTTGGGCTAAACACAAAAATAGGTGCCACAAAGGCTTTATGATTGACTGAAGTCCATTTTCTTCACACTGAGAATCTTGCCTTCAGTTACCATGAAGGTCTCCATTGCCTTGAAAACTTTGCTGCTCGAAGCTCTGCATGGGATGTGTGGAAAGAGATGCAGTGAGCTGTAACTCACTGCTGCAATGGTGTAAACAAAAGGTCTTTACTCAGCCATTCTCCTTCAGCAAGAACATTTAGCCCAAAGTATCATTTTGATGCTGCTTCCATTTGCTAAGCATAGAACCAGCAAAAGATTATCTTTAGGATTTTGGCTTGCATACTGCATGTGAGGTTGTAATAAGATCCATCATTGCAGTCTCAATCTATGTCACAGGCAGCAATGATGAATAGGTGTTTGCATTCATTTGTTTATTTCCAGCTGTCTTGATAAATACCAGTTCTTTTCCAATGCTATTCCTTAGCACCATTTTGAAAACAACATGAATGACAAATAAAGTCTCTATTTCGGAAGGGAGAGGCTAATAAAAGATTCAGCATTAACAGACCTTTTTATTACAGAAAGTTTAGGCAATGTGATTTATTTCAGTGAGGTTGCTCTTGGTAATATTTTGGGTTTTAATGTTACTGACTGGTTGTCCATTTTTATCCGAATTATTCACAAGGGTGTTTTGTTTAAAAATGCTCAAAGGTATCTTATTAAATAATGTCACAAACATGAAGTTCATTATTATGCAAATGCCATCCTCAGAACAGATTTGTTAATTGCAACTCATTTGCATAATTAATGAACTCTCAAATGAATAATGCCTTTGCAGATTTGTGCAGCATTGTTTTAAAATAAATTATAAAATACATGTCAAACGAAGAGTGCTTCTTAGATTCCCATAGCATTGTTTGAAAATTAATTACCAAATGCTTGTCAAATTAAAATGAGTTTATTGTTTTTACAATGTTATTTTAAAATTAATCACAAAATAAAATGTCACCATAGTAAAGCCAATAACTTGTTCTATTTTTTCAAAAAAAATGTGTAGAAATGCATTTAAACTTCAGTTACATTGATTGTTATACTGATCCTGAGTTTTAGTCATTTTGTCACAGTGTTATGATTTAACAAAGTTGGTAGCTGTTGGCACATTAATGTTTTAGTAAATTGAGATTAATTTTGTTATATTGTGTTGGATCTCCAATAGTGCTAATGATTAATGATAGTGCATGTAAAAATGATGTGTGGGCAAGGTCATGATATATTACTAACAAAAAAGCCTGGACTTCCAAGAACTGTAGATTCATGCTTGTTTTTATAAAGGGTTATGTGTCTTCAACAGACATTGGGTATCTGAGTATTTTTTAAACAGTGTCTTGAACCAGAACTCTTATTTCTTATCATTTAACTTATATTTCCATTTTTTTAATAAAGAAAAATTACTAAAAGTTCAGGAAACTAATAACTTCCCTGCATTCATAACCATAGAGTCTAAATTAAGTCAGATCCACCCCAAGAGTTCAATGCTACAGCTTGATATTCCTTAACTTATCTTGTATTTTAAAACCCAAATTATGGATGATCTTCCAATCTGAAACACAAAACCTTAGGCAGATTCTCTGCTTTCTGTAAATCAGCATTCACTGATTCTACAGCTAAGTGCTTTATGGCCTGAGTACCTGAACATCTCTGTAAATGATGGGAGATTCAGCTATACTGTTAGGTGAAGCAAAAAAAGCTATGAAGGCACTTCATGATTCTTTAAGATTATCCTTGCTAGGCAAAGAGAGAGCTTCCAACCATTTCACAACCCTCTGAGTTATGCTTAAAGTCATCTCAAATAATTAATAAGGTCCATAATCTTTTTTAAAGCATCCTGGAGGAGGAATCATTCCTTTTTTCACTATTACATTGACCATAATTCTTAAGAGCAGCTCTATTCTGTAGATGCTACCTCATTTATGATTTTGCTAAGTCCCAAGCAGTGTGCTGGTAACACATGAACATACATATTTTTTTTTGTGTGTACGTGTGTAAGGAAGTATCATTTGAACACAAGACACGAAGTTAAGGAGATATTTCATATATTTTTTTCAAAATCCAGTGTCTGGAATTTACTCTGGTTTACTTAAGGTTTTTGATGACTGTGGAGTCACAAGTGAAAATGTGCAAAACAGATTGAGCCACTTCAAAGAATTCTTCCAACTGATAGTTCTTGGGCTGTAGTAGTAGGTTAAATAGAGATTGGGTATGTGATGTGATCAGAGGGAATCATCTTTTCTGGACTCCAAATGCAGTAGATTCAGGATTCATACTTCTAAAGAGCTGATCAGGATTATCAATAAAATAGGACAATTCTCTCAGGTTTTGTTGGTTTAAACTTGAGGCAATAAGATTTGTTTTCATACTCTGTAAAACAGATTAAAAGCACACTAAGTGCACAGGAGATTGCAGTAAATTATATCAAATGAAGCAGCATCTTGTCAGAAACATTTTTCAAACATTGGAAGTAATGGAGGTCAAATGATAACTAAATGAGGGTACAGTAATAGGCATAGAAACTTGGTCATGCAGATGACAGAATGTTGTTCTGTGCCTTCAGATGACACAGCAGTCCTGCTGCTAAGGGAGAAGGATCTGTAAAACACAACAAAACTAGTGCTGCTGTAGAGCAGCTTCTCCAGACCTTTGGCCCAGAGAGGCGTGGTTTCTGGCCATGAATAACCAATGAAATATACTGCAGATGGTGATCAGAGGCGACACACTGAAACTCTGGGGTGATACAGATTACATTCAAGAAACCCTTAAGGTCTTGATCTTAGATGTCATCAAGTCAATTGCAGGTGTGAGAGTTTCTAATGAAGAATATAGCCACTATCACTTTAAAGTTTACTCCAGCTGATTACTCAAGAGTGGACTAGTTGTGCATGAGTCATCCATCACCATTTCTGTTGCTCTGGAGACTTAAAATGCTTAATGTGTTGCTGCTTTATTGTGTCAGTGAGTTTCCTGATATACAGGAAGTTAGTTATGCCTTTGCATTGAGAGTACATGTACAGAATACTAGTAAGAATAAATTCCTACTGCTCGCCCTTCAGATTAATCCCAGCACCTTAACACAGGCAGAATTATTTCCTCTGATGATACAAAGCCTGTTTGATTGCCAGAAAGAACTGGTTTGCACTAAGCAGTCTGGAAAGAGTCCTCAGTTTTAGAAATTTCACTGGATTAAGCAAGGAAATGATTCCTTTTAGGAGTGTCATGGATATAAGTGGAACCTGGATTACTTGTTATTATAATATGCATTCCTAGTTTATAAATCCTTGTTCATAAATCCCTTCTTCATTCCTTGTTTATAAAACCTTTACTTAGACAAAAGAAAGGAGCAGTTTAACTTAATTTTGCAACAACATCTTCTTTCTCCCTTCTTTCATCTGCAAAATAGCTATAGAATTTCTGGAGCATGGGGCATGAGGTTTCTGGACATCCAGAAGGATATATTCCGCAAATTCTCCAACAAATATTTAGGCTGTCACATGCTGGTGCAGGTCAAATTGCATTTCTACTAACACATACTGCCAATGATGCTGTGTTGAAATATATGCTGTCCAGATCATAGGCAGTGCCCTATGTGGATTGCAATCTAACCTTCATAAGAAAATCACTTCTTTACAAAAAATATATATTGCCATATATTGCAACAGAAATGAAAAGTAACAAAGATGAATATGACACACTTTACATGTACTGATTAATAAAAAAACAGCTTGCAAAAAAAATGATGCACCATAATCTTAACTAATAGTTGGAGAAATCAGAGAATAAAAAAGTTAAGGATCTTGCCTGGAATGTTATAGACTGTTAAGGAAATAAGGACAAAATCAGTATCTTAATCATGTATGCTTTGTCTTCTTTCTACATCTTCACTGCAATGAGAATTCCAACACGATATTTTCTTCACAGAATTTTCTAAATTCACCATTGGTTCTATGTGCATTATTATAAAAAGTAAAAGTTTTTGTCTAATAATTATGCACCTAATTTTTCTGTTAGTGCAACAATTTACAGCCATTTGTCTGGACTTTTAAAACACCCAGTTATGGTTGAAAGAGAATTTTGGCTGTTAACCACTCTGACTTCAGCTTCAATGCAAAAATTCAGCAAAATTCAGCAAAATTGCACTGATCTGGTAAGAATGAGATATGGCACTGCTGCACTGCTGTTGTACAAACACTCTTATTACTCTTTATCTTCTTCTGTAATGAACCAATTTTTCTTGCATTATTTAAATCTTCTCTTAATCCAGTAATATTCAATGAGAATACCATCAATAAATGCATGGTTTATTTTCCCTGAAACTTGTATGAGTGAAGAACCAGATTGACTGCCATTCAACAGACTGGAGAGCAAGCCTGTGGAAGAGGCTCTGGGACCTGAGAGGAATCAAGCTCTGCATCTGCCAGTGGTGTGTCCTGACTGCAAATATGGCCAACAGCATCCCATCCAACCCACCCAACCTGGTGGGGGCTTTTGGAATCAAAACCAGATATGTAAAAGATTTCACTCTAATAACTTGTTCTTTTAATTTGCTTAGGGAAAGAAATGTGGGGAGAGATGTTTGAAAATAATTTTTTTTGCTTTTAAAAATAAAAAAATACTTGACCCTCTTCTTAAAAATAATCAAGGTACAGATTTCTCTATGAGTCAGATTTCTCTACTAGTCTCTATGAGTTATAAACAAAGTGGAAAAGGATTTTTTAAATCCTATAAGAACTGCAGTGAACTAGTTATATAAGACAATTCAGGGCTCTAGAAAATAATAAAAAAAAAATCACTGAAGGAATTAAACTCTAATAGACCTGCCTTTAGAAAGTCACACATCCAATGTCAACTATAGAAGGATTACAGAGGACTTACTCTGCAGTAATCTTCAATTTATAATCACTTAGTTTCTTTTGGATTAGATTCAGTCCATTTCATTAACCTGTAGTAAGGTTTTTTCCTTTCTTGCATTTTAATCCACTCTAGCCTGATTTACAAAGATTAACTTCAGATTGAAGTTCTTGAGATCCAGATTGCCAAATCAGAATATTTTACTTGGAAACACACAACTCATAAAATATGTATTGAATAATGATTCTTTTAAATTTTAGTAAGTAAAAACATATCTGTCTGAAAATTACTGATAACAAGTTTGTAAGGGCATCATTCTTCTCAGACATTCCAAAACCTACTGTTGAACCCAAAGAACAAACAACAAATTTGAATATGCATTTAGTGACCTTGAGGATAAAAATTATTCATTCTGATCTAATGAATTAAACAATAATTAATGAAGATATATATAAGAAATAAATGAGATTTAGGAGGAGAGACAAACAGTAAGTAACACTCCTCCTATAAAGTAATAAAATCTGAAAATTACCTTTACTAGTTTATCTTTCATAAATTGTAGGAAAAAGTATATAACTGTGTAGTAAGACAATCGAGTTCTGTTTTCAATTAACATGCTGTAAATTCAGTCAAACATTACTGAAGTCCATTAGACTGAAGCTGAGTACTTGAGAGCACCTGTTCTCATGTATTTTAAATATTAAAATATACCTGAAAAGTGGAGGCAGATAGCTGTATTTTGAAAACGTAAAAGAACTTCTGATATTTATATAATTGTTCCTATAGATGGTGACAATGAATTAATCAATGTACTAGCTCCAGATGTTACAATACACCTCCATTTGAGAAAAAAGAAAATCAAAATGTTAGAATGCTCTTGTATTAAGACACTGTGCATTCATTCTAGCTGTATTGTATGTATCCTTGATATTTCAGCTTTTCATCTTGTTTTTAATGATGGATACTTCCTTCCAAAGTATTTCCATTTCACAGTAGCATTTGGATTTCTAAGTATTTTCATACAAAATAATAAAGAAAACATAAGCCTTTAAGCCTTCTCCAAAGATGATTGACATTTTTTCAATCCAACCTGCATTTTTATTCTGAAAGTCCTGTACTAGAATGTCAATGGATTTACCAGTTTGCTTAATGTATTTTGTCAACTGAGAACATTAAAATTACAAAAAAAAAAATCAGAACTCATGAACTGTCTCAGTCTACACTGTTGCCAGTGGCAAACATTGTAGGCTTCAGTGGGTATTTTTCTCTGAATCATTCATATCTTTTCCTAGAATGATGTGAAATACAGCATGATCATATTACAGGGAAAAGATGCGAGTTTAAAATCATATATATATTTTAAAAAAAGGACTTGAAGCAGAAAAAGCCCTTTATATATTTCATTTTAGATTTGCTTTTGGCTCTGTCCCTGGTTGACTCCAAAGAGGCAGCCCCACCTCTGTGTGGCTACAGCAACACTGTGATCCTTTCTTCAATGCTGGGTGTTGCTATAGGTAGCCCTCAGTCAGTTGTTGCTCTCCAAGTCTTTGACCAATCCAACCATCATCCTCTCTTTGGAGGCAGGTGTCAATAAAATACCTGAGGGCTGTGGAAACTCAGCTGACCTGTGTATTAATGGGGTATTTTTGAGCAGCCATCAGCCAGCTCTTTACCCAGGGATTGAATATCACACAACTGCACCAACGAGCAAGGTCCCCTTTCCCCTCGCCTCTCGGAATCAGACAAGCAAATAGCTTGAAACACAGCGGTCCCTTTTCTGTCCTCTTTGCTCAAGGGATTCACCTTATTTTTCCTCCATCCTTTGACTAATTCGTAAATTTAGTAGACCTAGTGCCTACTTTTGTCCTGGGGCGGGGGTTTCCATGCCTACAGAGACCGACTCGTCATGCACAGTCTCTCAGCAGCCACAGTGTGAGCGTCAATACCTGCAAGAGTGCTCAGGTCATGTTCTGACTGCTTTAGGAGTGTCATCAGCAATGGCTTGATGCAAGGTGCACGACGGTGTGCTTGCAGTTAATACTGTAAAGTCCCAAAAGTTCCAAAAAATAAGTCTAATGTGGTTGGTCACACAGAATGTGAGTTTAATATGTGACTGTGAATGAATTGTATGGGGTTTGTATTTATGATGCTTTTGTACGAGACCAACAACAACTGTGGGAAGGTGTCTCTAATAAAAGCCAACGTATGGTCTGTTGTGTCCAGTATGTGCCATTTAAACTGATTTTACACAAATAATATTCTATTTAGAGCTCTTTTTTCAATTAAATATTAAATTTTTTTTCCAAAATATTACAATCATGGCATATTTTTTTCTTCTTTCTATATGGAGACATTATAGAAAATAACTGAAGTAAACAAATATGAATCTGACCTGACATATAGAAAACCATAATGAAAATGTATGTCTGGCAAGAGATGATTTACATTAAAAACCGTTTTCAGGGAATTGTAACAAATATTATTTCACTCATTGTTTTTCCAGAAAATTAACTTTCTACACAAACCCTACACTACCATTAAAAATTACTTTATTAAAACTGGGATAGATTTTATTTTTCATTTGGGAATAAAAAGTGCAAACTAAAAATACCAAATTTTTTAAGCAAGAATCAAAACAAAATATTCTGATCCAAATCCCAAGATGCTTGCTCAGTTTATATTTTGTCTGTGAACATATATAGTAATACATATAATTATTTTCTAATTTTCTTTTATGAGATGGAAGTCAAATGTAAACATTTTCAAAACAAAGGCTAAACATTTTATACTTGAAGAGATTATCAAATGCTTTACAGTATTTTGTCTAAAACATTACTGTCAAAGTTGGTATATTTTTGCATATTTTTACTTCGCTAAATTCATGTACAAGTTAATTTAGTTTAAAAAGAAAAACTTTTCTCGAGAAAATTCCTGACCCACCTGAACTCCTGTGAGCTCTTGGATGAGACATTACTGAGGAAAATGCCTTAGCCACTATTGTACTTTAGGCTGAGTTGATTTAGGATCAGGGTTGTTTTCTGGGTTTGGTTTTGGGGGGGTGGTTTGAACTTCTGGAATCACATCCTGTAAATTACCAGGATATCTTTAACAAAACACTTTTTCCATAGTAAAGGTATTCTGTTATTGGAACTTCCTCAGCTTCAGGCTAAGCTTTCATGCTAATGTAAAAAATGAAACAATTTGGAGCACCAGGATTCCTGACATATTGAATTCCCTGTATATTGGATTCCAAAACTCATCAGGAATATAACTTACCAGGAACAGGCTTTTCTCACTTAGGGAAGATAGAGATTCCAACATGAGCTCCTACATTCTAGATGAACATATTGGCCACTTGGTTATTTGGATAGTTCTCAGTTATGTTGTTTAATTTTAAAAATTTGAAAGCTCAAGGCTGTGGGTTATTTCCTTTTTCCCCAATGTAGAATGAAGGCCAAATGCTTGAAATCATTTGCAAAACAGAATTCTTGTTTTACAGCCAATCTCACAGCTGACTTCACTGCAGTTATTTGTGTGAATAGGGGAAGTAGATTTTGACCACAGTAGCTGTGTCTAGACTAGTAGACTTAAAAGTGCCAGGGAAATGCTTCCAAGCACTGGAATTTGATTGTCTACACTGTTAAATTGTTAAGAGTCCCTGACACACTGCTGGCTTTTCCCAGCTGCAGCAGTTCCAAACAATTCTCAAGGACCTTTCCCCATAGGTAGTATGAACACAAACACCCTTTGGACAGTGAGAGAGTTTCATAGCATGGATGTGGGCCAGTCTGCACCACATGCCAGAGAGCAGCCACAAGTAAGTTTCATTTACTGGTGTAGAAACAATCAGAGTGGATCAAAAAAGAAAACCAAAATCTTGATTTTCTCTTCATGAAAGGGAAGAAAAGTGGGAAGGGGGAAAACAGCAATTACCTAGTTTAAATAACCAGAATTTTTTAAATGGAATATCCCCTTCACTCCTCTTCTTGATTCTGGGAAAAGCTGATATTCTTTCTGACCTTGTCCATGTTTTATTATATATATATAATAAAATATAACATTTTCTACATTATTGTTTATTTTTATCTAATTTCTTCATTTTCCTACTTTACAGTTACATATTGATAAACTGACAAAGAAGAAATGCACATTTATTTTATTAATAAGTTTCTCAACAAAAAGTGCAGCTATATTAAATCTGAGCAGGCCTTTGTGCAACCTAAACATTCTACTTTAGTTTCTGTGCCAAAGGGCAAAAAAGGGGGTGCTTCAAATCCTTCTCCTCCAAATAACCTATGGTCAAAAGAAAGGGGGCTTTTGAATAACAAGGATCAGCTCAGTCAGGGAACTAAAAGCTAAATTGTGTCCATGCCTTTGCAGAAATACACAAGGGCAGAAGGGCACCTTCAGGCATTCGGTCTCTGCACAGAGTTGAGCACAATGACAGATTGTACTCTTGGAATGACAGGACTCTGCAGGGCTAAAGCTCCTAGATATTGAGAAGTGTATGCCCTCTCACCCATTTTAACGCACCATGGATATGGCTGGAGTTGGGGAGCAGAGTTTTCTGACACCTAAGTACTTCTTTTGCCTGTATGTTCACCTTTAGGATTCCCAGGACTGCACTGGCTGCAGCACAGTGGAAAGTGTCTGAACTCTTCCCTTTTCTTTTTTCAAGGACCCTTCTAGAAAAGGCAGTGCATGCTATCCTGTTAGAAACAGATTCCTTGCGGTGGGAAGGTCTGCTAAATTCACTTTGAAGAGGCTCACAGAATCAAGATCAAGATTCTGTTTTTCCTTTATCTTTCTTCTAATTGGAATGAGGCAGCACCCCCAGTAAATGCCCATTGATAGTTTCCCATCTGTGCACTGCAATCTATCCCACAGAACTGCTTTCTGCCAGAGTTAGGGGATGAAAAGCAGTAGACTAGCTAATATCTATCCTTTCTGAGAGCACAGGACGGCCTGAGTATAAAGGCTGTCTTAAATAACGAAAGGTCACATGAATTAGTTGTTTTGAGGATTTCTCTAGCATTTCAGAGGGAATTTATTTCAAATCATGTATATTAATAAAGCAAAGCCCATGGTGTTTCCAAGCATGCCTGGTGACATGTGCAGAACTGCCAAATGGTCCATTATTTCTAAAAATTATGTGTCCCAAGGCAGTAGCAAACTTGTTTTCCAGACTGTGGGCATCAGTTTATGTGCTACATTTAGCATGTCCCTCTTTCCTGTGTTTTCCAAGATAAGTTTCATTTTAAAAATCCCATTCTTTGAGCAATATTCCTTTTTTTTTTTCAGAATACATCCTAAAATGCCTGCTTATTCTGTATTGTCCACTAAGCTTTAGTACAGTTCAAGATGTAGAATGAAAAAAGTGAAGTATGAAAATTAAAGATCTGAAGTGTAATGGCTGTGTTATAACAGTACATGAAGGTCTGTATTGTAGTCAAAAAATAAGATATGACTGCACTTTTATATGCCCCATGTATTTTATCATGTTAATTATCTGTTCATTAATACGGGTGAGAGCAATTATTTTCTTTAGGGGTATAGCATTCCATATAAATCATGGTGCCTGAGGATTTTTAGAGGTTTTGCTTTTGGTTTTAGCATCTACCAGATTATTTTGTAATGTAGTGACAATGAGAAATAGAAAGACAACATTTCAGACCATCTACTTAAAGAAAAATAAAATTTCCTTGCATGAGAAAAAGCTTTTAAGGAAGTGCATAGCATTTAATCCAGTCAAAACTTCCAGTAATGGTATTCTGTTTAAGATAAAAATACAGTTTACCCATGACAAATGCTTATCAGGACTTTAGATTTTATACAAAAGCAGGAAAAAAACCAGTCACAGTAATGCAACAGGGCAAATCACTCTTCAGATCCAGGGGCTACTTTTGAGCATGTCAGTCATGTTGCGTATTAATTCAGAAACTAAAATACATGCATTTTCAATTTTAACTGGCCAGCATTTTGGTGCAGCAGACCTCTACCAGGTCAATCCAATTATAAAGCACTTTCCCCCATGAATTTTGGATTCATGAGGAATCATGGAACAGATCTCAGCTGATCCTTCAGCCTATAAACTGTTCCCTTCAGGGGAACTTGTTTGATCAAAAACTTGATTAAAAAATTTACCAAATAGCTACATTGTTCTCAACAGAGTGTGCTCCTTCCAGCTTTTAAATAGGAGACCTTACTGTTTTATAGAGCAGTGCCTGATGTAGCAGACGTATCTCTGGCATAATATCTGACTTCAGGAAAGTCCCTCTATCCATTTGTCTGCCTCAGTCATGTTCTGTCATGTACATGAACACACAGACATTAACTCTGCCTCAGTTTCTTCACTTTATAGACAGAGATAATACTAATTACCTCTGTAAAGTTCTTTGGAAAATGCTGGTATGAAAGATTATGTATAAGTGCTGCTCATATACAACTACTCCTCCTTTTCTCTTTCTGGAGATTAGAGTGCCTCAAAAATAAGGAAAAATAAAACTTTTACATTCGTAAACCAATAATGTGTTAGAAGGATGAATGCTTGGAGTTGATCATTTCTGCCCTCACCAGCAGAGCTGATAATAATCAGTCACTTATGTGCTATTTCACAGCTGATACCTCCTCCAAAAAAAATTAATTGCAAAAGTTTCACAGATGTCTGCAGCAGTTGACCAGAGCTCTTGGGTTATTGCTTGTCAGACTATTAATGGGTTTGGCTAACCATGACAGTCATTACTTTCCCCCTCCTGTGAGCTACTTTCTGTGTAATTTATGCATAGGTTTTGCCAAGATTTGACAACTTTCAGGATATTAACATAAAATTAGACTGCAGAGCTGAACAATGGGTGGCATTAAAATTAGCAGCAGTGGAAACCCATCAAAGAGAATTGGTTTCTCTCCTGCTTTGCTTTTAAGTTAATATTTTTTTATTTATTTTATCTTATTTCATTATCATTTTAAAGGAAGAGTAAAAGAATAAATGCTGAAAACAGTTTTGTTTTGCTAGGTACCTTAGGAACCTTCAGAATGGTGGAAAAATTTCAATTAGACAAAATGCCTGGCAGCATCTTAAACAACAGCTAACCTGAAATCAATCACAGAGGAAGAAAAGTTAGAAGAGTTTTTTTTTAAAAAGGGACTTTAAACAGAGCAGAGTCTGCTCCACACAGATTGTTTAGTGAATGCCATTACAGAATGCGATGTGTGTGTTAATAAGTAAGGACATCTGGTAACCAGCTTTTTTCTGATTCATTAACTGACTCTGCTTCTGTGGCCACAGGGCTTGATAGGGAAGGCTGCAAGACCTTTGCTCATAGAAAATGGGACTTCGATATACGCTTTGTTCCTTTGACCCAACCATATCCTCTAAATTTTCTCTTATGCCTCCACTACAAATATTTCAGCTTGAAATCTAGGAGAAAACACTTAAAAGCTTAGAAGAATACTTCCTCCTATTTAATTGTACAGAAAAAGAAGCCATTCTTCCTTCACTGATCTACAGTAACTCATCCCATCAACACACACCAGTAAGTGATGTTCTCTACTTGTTAGCATTCACCACGGCTGAGTTTAAATACTACATTATTCCCCTGTTTATCCATGTTTTTATATTTTCAAATATGATTCATTACCATGGATGGAATATTTCTGAAAAAGAATTTAGAAATTATTGCTTTTTTGGAACACTACCATTTTTGCCAACCCAGTAGGTTGTTTTTTTTAAACCCTCCATGAGATTAATGAGCTCAGACAGAGAAAGTAAAATCATCACACTGCTCATATCAAGTGCTGTTTTTCTTCATATAATACAAGTGAAACAGCTCCAAATGCTCTAGAGAGAATGATTGAGCAAAAGAAATCTAACTTGATAGTACATGTTGAGGGATGAAATGGACAATGAAGTTTCCATATGTTGTTTTTACGCAGTAATTAGAAACTGTCACACACCGTTTCATTTTTTAGTTTCCTTGGGCTTATTTGCATGTATGAGGCTTTCCTTAGAGCAGAATTGCAAGCATCAAATTGGCACCCAGTTGAAATCCGAGGCAGTGATACGTGGGCTTCTTCCACCTTATGGACAAGAAGCCAGCGGCAGGTAGTGTGATGGCCCAGAGCACAGCTCAGCAACAGCCAGCTGCAGCCTCACTCACCTCTTTGCCTCTGCCAAATTTTCCAGGCTGAAGTGGTGGCCACTCCTGTAGTGTGAGTCTGTACATTCTTGGGTACATGGACTAGCTTTTGTTTCCAACAGAAACAAGGAATTTAACACATTAGTATGCATGTAGATTCAGCAGGAGTTTGGCTCCTCATTCCCTAAGGTTCCTTTGAAAATCCTTATACAGTTTCTCAAGGGCAAGACAGGCAAACAGTGCTCTGATTCTCACTTTTCCTCATGCCTATATGATTTTGGCTATTTTTGCCAGCTCTTTGGTAATGATTCCTCCCTGTATCTTGATAAACAACTGGTTCACTTAAAGCATCCTAATCTGGCTCTCAGAATTATACCAGAAAAGAAAGAACAATAAAACTATTTGCATTTAATCTTCATTATCCTGGTGGCAATGATAACTGAGAACTTGGTCATACTGAATGGGTTTTTTCCAAAATAAGGGAGATATATATATGTGCATTTTTAAGTCAGCTAAGAAACTAAGTCAGTGTGTATTGTGTAAGTGGGTTAATGTTTTCTGTCTGTTTTCCAGGACTTTGTAAAATCCCAGAAAACTGGTTGTGTCTCTCTCTTGTCCATGCAAAACAGATTAACCCTCTGGATTGTTGACAAATCCTAACCCTTAAATGATCTATAACCACGAGAAGGAGGACTGTTAAAAAACATCAAAGGACATTGATTACATTCATGATTACATCTGAGAGGCAAAATTCAAAGATCTACCATGAAACTACTGCTTTTTAAACACTGGACCAGATTCCTGATGTTACTGATGATCTTTTGCTCATTCCTGACTAAGGCAAAATTAGGTTTGTTTGCAAAGAAAAAGTCTGAATAAACTTTTTCAGCAATCAGTAATTATTTGTAATAGTTTATAATGGCATTAAAATGCTGCCCTTTGTCAGCTACTCTGCAACTTCCCAGAGATCCCCATCTTCACACTCAATTCAGAAATGGTTCTACTATAAATCTAATTCTTCCATACAAATGAGCCTTTGAGAAGAATATGTCATGCTTACTCATAGTAATTTAAAACTGCATAACATAGATCTTTACTCTTATATGTATCTTACTGAATATTTTTAGTTTTTACTTATACTATATTCAAATTACAACTAGAAGTTTTTTTCTAAACATGGAGGCACAAATCCTCAGAAAGCCATGAAGATGGGCTATTGATTTGTACCAGAAAAAAATATGGATATTACACTACACAGGAGCTTTCAAAGGCAGTTACAGTATCTTGCTATATTTTTGCAATCAGAGAGATGATGAAAAAATTCAGAAAGGAAAATGCTAAAATGGAAAATTATGTAAAGCTAGTTTGAGAGATATCAGAGATATTGGTCAACACAGTGGAAGACATGTCATTGGTTATAGCACAGCTGCTGGAGGTGACTGTGTTGGTATCTGTAGCATGTTGATGTGTGAAGTGCAAAAATGAATCTTATTCCTCAGGAGAGTCCTGCATATGTCACGTATATTGTCTCATTAAGCCAATCCATTTATCAACCCACTGAATGCCAATTAAATTGCACAGGATGGTGCAGGTATATGGTGGGCTGATGGTGCCAAACTTTATTACAGCTGAGCTTTTCTGGCTCAGTACATTCCTGCATAGCAAAATGGCAGACATATCAAAGCCAAATTAAATGTTCTTGAAATAATGCCTTTAAAGAGGAAGAAATGTCACAGTCTGGCACAAAAGACTATGAAATGTAATGTCACTTCTTAGTGTACTTTTAGTTCCAATGAAGATGTCACGGCTCAGATCCAGCCAGTGCCAAATGTCTTCACAGCGTGCAAATTAGATCAGTGTAATTTCATCAGGATGATGATCAGACTCTGTTGCAGTTCTATGGCTGCATACACAACTTCTGCTGACTGCTGCAGTCAGACTGGCACAGCTGAGCTAATGCTGCCATCCTCAGAAAGAGACAGAAGTTGATTTTATAGCATTCTCCTGATGCCAGAGTCCAAAGGATATTCCTAAATCCTGGGAATGTGTTGATTAGTATTTACTCTTACGTTTCAACTCAAAGCACTCCCTTTTTTATCTCCAACCATAGAAACATTAATATTTTTAGTCAATATATTCTTGTTATACATTATCAGATGATCAGGCTTTGACTGAAAGTATTTCAACTATTAAAATGTGGGCAACAATACTAGCCAAGAAATCCATTCTGCCCCACTGATTCAAGGCAGTAGCTGGGAGAAGATCTACTGATTGAAGATAGGTCTGAAGCCCATCATGTGAACACAAACTTACCCTCTTTGGCAGTATTCAATAAGGGCTCTAACAAATGTACTCTGTTAGATTTAGTATCAGTCACTTAAGCACTATTTTTCTGACTGTCCACCTGACTCCTTTGCTGGAGGTTATGACCTGCATAGCAGGGATGGGAGAAATGAACATTTTCCTTCAGTTCACAATGCACCGTCTTAGCTTGACTCGTTAATGCTTAACCCAGCATATCTGATCTGCCAAATCTTTGGATATCAAACCCTCTCCTGGAGTGGCTGGTGCACACATTTTATTCTGCTAACGTGGTGTGGGGCCAGTAACCCTCAGTGCTGGGGAAGGACAGACAGATGGGAAAAGTATGGGCTTAAAAAGGCTCAGCATGCCTGCTGCCTTTTTGTATGCCAGGTCTCCAGGTATGCAACATGAGCCTGGCTCTTCTCAAAAATATCATTGTTTTACAGCAAGATTAAATCGATTGAGCCAATAATTAGCTGATAAATGCTTTCAGAAGTAGGAACATAGTGTTTGGTGCTAGATTACAGTCCCAGTGCCAAGGCATACCTTACATATATTGAAGGTTTGTGCTTGCTTTAGCTTTTTGTGTGCAGAATTTTTTTATGTTAAATTGTTAGATTTGGTGATTTTTCTTCTCCCTAAAGCATTTGGTAAAGAGCAATTACTTATACATATAACAGCTAAAATCCCCAAACACCATGGCACACAGCCATTTGAGGCAAGTTGCCAAGTCTGTAGCTTCAATTAACCTTCATATATCCCCCCAAACTTGGAACACTATCAGAAGGCTATTATGTTCAAGCCTTACTCATGTGGCGAGCACTTAGACACTGAAGTTGAAATCAGTGGCACTGGTGGATACATGATTGCTCATGTATTCAGGTTTGCACAAGCAGACCTGACTTTGTAGCAATCTCATCCAGTCCGAAGCCGGAAGATGAAGAAACTTGCAAATACACAGCTATTTCAGGATTTTGGCACAGAGATCAAGTCCATTGTCCCTCCTATAGCATCTGTCCTTTACTGACCTATGTGGGCTCAGATAGTAGCCACTGAAGGTGGGCTTAAGTTAGAGGGAAAGGAGCATAGCAGTATTTGGATATCCCATTAAATCTTTGAAGTAGCCACTGATTCCAGTAATAGTTCTGCGTTCACCAGACATAATGTGCAAATGGGTTGCTCTCTCTGGAGATTGAAATAGAGACTCTATGCATCCCAGATGTTCTAAGCAGTTTACTTACCCTCCCCTGTGTGCATTTAATTCTCAAGATGGATGGATATGGAGCAGAAAAGGGAAATGAAACAAAAAGTCAGTTTTGGCTCTAAAGTGAAAATGTTACTTATGCTCACATGGAAAATGTAAAGCTTCAATAAAAGCAGATAAACACAGTTTTTATGTGGGGGCAGACAAAGGGCTAAATGCCCAGCTGGTACAAACTGGCATAGCTTCACACTGAAGTTGATTAAGCATAGTGGTGCTTGTGCCAGCTGAAGATCTGGCTTACAGTTACTGCTCAGTATCCCTATTGTGTGGGTGAAATCCTATCTGTCTAGGACAGAATATGGCAACCAGTGATGGATATCTCACATGCAAAGGCTACAAGAACCTCAGAAGATTCAGCCTGAAAACTCACACATTTTTAAACCCCATGAATGCCACTACCAATTACTATAAATTGAGAAAAAGTACTACTACACAGAGCCTGAAGTCTGAAGTCTGGGGGAGGGGTGGGTGAAGAGCTTCTACCAATAGAAAAAAGGGAAATCAAATTTAACAATGAACATGTTTTCATATACAGTGAGAAATATTTAATCTGTGGCACTTTTACTCAAATATTTCACATTTGTGGTCTAGAGGATCTACACTCTGAAGCAAATTAGATCTTTCAGCTGAGACAAGAAGCAATTCACCCAGCCTTTATGTTTGTGCACCTACCCTAATGAGGGGGGTAGCACCCCAGGCTGTTCCTGGGGCATGCCAGGCCCCAGATGCCAAGCTTGGGAAGACTCTAGCAGCAACATCTGGCTGTGTGGCGAGGTCTAAAGGCAGTTGTGCTAACAGAACTGGAATAGCCTCTGGGCCTGGGCTCACTCACGCTCTCCTAGGACACATTTTCCTTCTGCTTACCTTTGTTTTGTCAAATGTGTGGGGTTTTCATTTATTACACAGTAGAGTAATATAGAAAGGCTTTCTATCTGATTAGCAAGGATGTTTACTATACAGTACTTTTTATTTTTCCACAAATCCTTGCCTCAGTAACTGCAGCCTATGTAAATTCATGCCTCAAATCAAAAAGTTGATTTTTGCCTCCTTTGTTTTTTCAAGAAATACTTTGTAAGATCTAATTGCCAACTGAAAACTTCTGACATGAGTTTTTCAGCTCATTTTTAAACAAAAATATGTATTTTGACAAATCAGTTTGCTAAAGCTGAAAAATGTCAGGGTTACTAGTATCTTTTGATTACACTTATATTTTTGCACATGTAGAGGTAAAATTAAGCAATACTGATTGTGCACTAGAATTTGCTCGAGTTGCTTCTATTAATAGAAAAATACCAACAAAAGGACATTAAGCTATGGAAGGTGCTACTACATTAGTAGTTGCTACTACATTACATTAGAATTAAACCCTTTCATATTAATCTTATGTCTTTAAGCTTTTGCTGTGCTTTGTATATGCAACGCAAAACTTACAAGGAGACAGATCCTCACATCATTAGTACAGAATGAAAAAGTTAAGGACTTCTGAATTCATAGTAAATGTTGTTTCTGTAATTGCTCAAAATGTATATATTGAAAAAAATATTCCAAGGACATGAAGTCTGTTGCATCAACACTTGTGTGCTTCCAAAATTTGATAGTTTTCTTTGTATCCTTTATTTTACAACAAAAATTTAATGAAAACGGTAAAACATTTTTAAATAATATCAATTTGGCTTAAGTGGATCATGGCTTAGGAACTCACTAGGTAAGCTAAATAATAGCTTGCAAATAGGGCACTAGCTTTTGGCCCTGAGCTAGCAAGAAATATGTCATCGCACATCTAACATTCACTAATATTCAACAAATAAATGTTCACAGTATGCGATTTTTTCCACAGGCAGAGTACAAAAAGAAATATTATGGGCTGGCATATGCTAGTTATAATGTTCTGTGCACTGCTAAAGGTGTTCAACAAATTTTAATACAAGCTGAAATTTGCTTTTATAAGTCTCTCCATAGCAAACAAAGAAATACATGGTGGAAAAATAATGCTCCTAGCATTGTAGGTGTCTAATGGCAAAAATTTATTTTTCCCTGTAGTCTTGTGGGAAAGAAATAAGTATGATAGTTATAATTCTGTAACTAGGGAGATCTTATTCTTCATGGATCAAAAAAAAAATCAAGAAAGCATAAATCCAGAAAACATAATCCAAGGGAATAAAAAAGGACATGTGGATTAATATGGAGAAAAATTAATTGGAGCATTAAATGTTAAAGAAAGCATGAAATGGATAAACAAGAGATCTGTAACTTAACATGTTGTTTAGGGATTTATGTGCAGCTTATCTTAGCTACAGGCCAATTCATGGGCTCAGGCTCAGTTTGTCTTGAATTTAGAGTTAAGTTTATGGTACATTTAAGTACCCATACTAGGGTTATATCACATGTGAAGTCTCAGAGAGCTGGAGCTGGGGATAGAGATGATGCAGTGATAGCCTCTGCCATGATACTGTGCTGCATTTGAAACTGTCTCCTGGAAACTGAGTTGACCATGGCAGCCTTACTTATGCAGATCTGGGATTGAGCTACTTAATAATCTGGGGTTATCACTAAAAATAACTTGGAAAAGAGTGAGAAAGAAGTGCTGATAGTCAGTAACCATATTTACACGCACAAATTGGAATATTGGGAAGGTATTTGCTGATAATCTGGTTAGTACAGATCCCCAACTATTGTTCACTTGCATCTCAAGGAGGAATGCAGTCTGCTGTTCACAGTCTTCTAATACATCATATACTAAACTTTTCTGCCTTTTGCATGCATCTGTGGGTGGGTAGATGACTGAGAGAAGCCAGTCCTTCTAAATGAATTCAAAATGACTAGAGCTAACTTCATAGGGAAACAAACTGCAGAAAAGATATTTGGCACCAAAAAAATGGTAAGCATGTCTGGCATTAAAGATTTTTCTTTAATGTCCAAGTACAGCTGAACTATAATAGGGTGAGTGATTAACTATGATTAAAAGGTGATGTCATTAATTTTTAGCATATAGGAAAAAATACATTTACTCAATGTGAAGGAATTTATAACCCACCGATTCAGTCTTGCCTGTCCTTTGCTACACAAAAAGCATCAAAACATGTCCAAAAGAATAAGAATAATGATCAAAGCTTCACCCTGAAGGAGATTTCACACTAGTTTCCCTTGATGAAGGAAGGCTTATCCTCATAACAAAACTTGCCTCTCTTCTAGGAAAAACAATGAAAGCCATAAGTCTAATTCCCCTTCTGTGACATATTGAAGAAGCATGGCCCTAGCCCCAGAGGGCATGGAGGGCCAGCCCTAGGGAGGCAAGAGACAGCCACATGACCTTTTGGATCAGCTACCAGTGGTTAAATCTGCTTCTTGTCATAAGTGTCGACATCTGGGTGATATTAGACAGAGCTTTGTGACGTAAAATCAACTCACTCACTGTTCTCCATATTGTTTTTCTTAAATAATGTGCCCCAGTGACAGGGATTTGTCCAAATCTCTTCACAGAATGGTGCCTAGTCGGTGGCTTTGCCACTAGCCCTGATAAAGTGAGTAGCAAGGTTTTCTTTGCAGCAAATCCAAATACAAATCTGGTGCACAGCTACTCTTCTTCTTCAGAGATGGTACACCTGGCCCTGCCTAATGAGTGGTGAGGGTAGGTAGTGAATCCAGGTTCACCCTTAGTGATCAAAGTGTCTCACATTTTTGAGAGATCAGTGGACTCCAAGCTTTATCACAGGGCACACAACAAAGCCCTACTTCAACTTTCAGTACATCTGTATTGTTTAATTTGACTTTAAGAAAAGCAGAAGAAAAGAAATATAAATTCTAAGAAAATAAATATATATTCTAATCCTTGTCTATTTCTATTTATAGTTGTTCTGCTCATCTCATTCCTCTGATATTACTCCAAACAGCAGAATGCAGCCTGTTCTTTTTAAGTTAAAAGAGCCTCACAAGACCATTGAAGACATGATCCACCTGTCCAACTTTGCAAAGGTGGATCCAACATTTCTGTCTTAAACACACCTCCAATGTACACGACTGGAGGTAGCAGTGAGGCATTAATGACTGTGATATGACTTCTCAGGATGTCAAAATCCAGGTGACTTTGAAGAAATTTTCACAGAATCTTTCCTCTTTCCTGGGAACACATTTTCCTGACGGTTTATAGGGGTTTCAGATTTTATGATTTCTATATTTCCAACAAAGAAAATAGTTAAGTTTCTTCTAAACCAGCATGCTATAACATTTAAAGTAGAACTTTCTTGTTTAATTAATGCATGCTACAAATTAACTTAGTCCATTGACTGACATACAACATTTGATAACAAATCCCATATTTACAGTGCTGCATCTGTTAAAAAGAATGGTCTCATTGATGCATCCAGCTCTTTAGGATGTTTTTGTTACATGAGTACTCTTCAAACTGAAAATTAATATGAAATGTTGTATCATGCTCATATTTTCTAAATTAACATACTTCAGTATGCCTCTTTGGTTAATGCAAAGAAGGCACAGATAACAGTCTTCCATTGGGTATAAAAAGTAAAATAATCTGTCATAAAATACTAGTTTGGAATGTATTTGGCAGATTTATGGTGATGACTTTGGAAAATGCTGGCTTAGAGAAGTAATTTCGAGCATTCTTTTCAATTCAAGCAACTTGGCTGCTCTGGGGAATTTCCTCTTGTTGGTACCAATGTTGACTATATAAACTACAGGGAACTTGGAGCAAATACTTGGATGTGCAAAAATGAGCTTTCACAAAAGCCATATAAAATAAGCCACTGTCACTTTACGATTATAAGTTACAGCATTGGATCTGCTATTTATTAAATATGCTAGATCCAGGGGTACTTCACTTAAAACATCCTTGTGGAGGGATAAGAGCTGTAGCATGGCTCTGCTCTGCCATAACCCTCCGGCTGATTTACACAGGCCCTGTCACTGCCACAATTTATTCTAACTTGATGGCCAAGAAGATAGGTACTGAGACAGCAATAACATAGATATCATTACTAAATTCTTTTTTCCCTTGGGCATTCCAGACTGAGTAGTTGAGGAAACTTGAAGTGAAAAGCTGGTTTTACAGCTTTCCAATTTCTTTGATCCAGGTCAAGAAGAGAATAAGAGTAGGAAAAAAAAAAGGTGTATATCAGAGAGTGATCCTCTTAAGCAGAAACAGCCATTTAAGCCCACCCTGGGCCTGGCCTGCAGAACAAAAAGAATCTGAACATGCTGAAATATTTAAGAAAAAGACTCAAACTTAAGTTTAAAATGTGTAATTGATACCTGAAATTGTTGTTGAATTATGCAAAGCAAAACTATTTCATGGTCCTAATGCCACTGGAAACTAAAACTTGCCTCTGTCTGGAATTATCTAAATTAACCCTGTTGTTCCTTTAAGTACTTTTATATCATTTATAGAGGCTTGTCTGTCATAATAGGTTACTCTAAGGTTTGAGGACAATATACAGATGCTTACCACTCTAGAGGTAAGCATCTGTCTGAGGTTAACAGGACTCTGCATGGCTAAATATCACTCATAGCCTTGACAGTATATAATACCCTAAATTCTTTACACACAGATCGAATGTTAGTAGTGGAGAACATCTGTTTCTGCTCATATACTACAGAAAAAACCCCCAAAGATTAGAATTTGGTAGCAGGGCTGTAAAATTTTCTCCCAGAACTTAAGCAACCATAATGTTAGCAATCCCTTCTTTCCTGGGCTTTGTAATTTTTTAATATTTTATTACTGATTTATTATTTAATTCTCATTTCATACTAAGCAGCAACAGATACTCTTGTTACTACTGAATAAATATATTTTGCAGTTGAACTGTTTGAAGCTTGAACAGGAAAATAAGATATTCAAAGGTCCATTCAGTTCAATTTAGGAGTGTTAGCCTATTTCATTCTGTCATGGGGCATTCAGACAACAGCAGCAGCAGGAACAGAACTATATCACTCAGTGGCACAAAATCTCCAATTTGTCTACTAAACAAAATGGCTATAGCAGTTACATGGTGATTTCAGTTCTAAGACTTCTGTTCCATGACAGTTCACACTCTATGCAGACACACAACAGCCAAGATCTTGCACCAGGACTCAAGGGAGCACAATGCTTGCGCCAACAAACAGCACATCCACATCCATCCAGACTCCAAGGCATAGTACTCCAGCCTCTGGCTAAGACTTCTGCATGAGATTGGACCTTGAGCAGGTGTGCCCTGGCAAACTGTAATTCCATGGTTTACTGATTTCTAAGCTGGATGGTCAGGAAAAGCCACCAATGGCCTTATTAAACCACTTGACCCCCTAGCAACGGTCATGAAAGTGGAAAGGTGAGAATGTGGAGCCAGAGCCTAAGGATGAGGTGAGCCCATTAAGTGGGCCTTTGACTGTCTCTGCAGGTCACCCTTTGGGCTCTTTGGGATTCCAGCCTTCCCACTCTGAAAGGCAGCAGCTCTGCAGTGGCCAAAGTCCCCAGGGCAAAGGGGGACAAGTCTCTCCATGGCCAAAGTCCCATCTTTGAGGAAGTCCTGGCTCCACAGTGGCTTTGCTGCATTACAAGGCCAGGATTCGCAAATCCAAGGAACCACATCTTTAGGGGTTTTTTTCCTCTGTGAAAATTATAATGAATATTAAAAATTTCAGTCCATTTGGCTGAACTAAAGCTGCATGTCTCAACAGAAAAGGATTCTCATGGGAAATTTCTGCCCAGATACCATAACTTCTGCTTGTGACTGAAAGAGATTTTCTTTCTAGCTTTTCCATATATCACATTCATTTCAACATGTATGACGCAGACACTGATTTACTAAATTGAAGTTTTTCAATAGTAGCCCAGTCTCTTTTAAATTCAATGTGAAAAAATCCAGGGTCTCACCATTACCATTTATCTGGATTGCTTAAACAAATTAAAATCACATTATTACATCATAAATGTTCTATTTATCACAAATGGTGATAATTTAATAGAGTAGCTCTGAAGTTTGCATATTTTTATAAATACTTAACAGATAACTTTACAAAAATGTTCATGCTTGTTTGTTCTCATTAATGTTTCATTGTTGCAACATTGTTCAGCAACACAATAAAATTATTGTTACAGCAAGCAAGACATTGAACATTTTATAAGAGGTTTTATTTGGTGAGTTAGCCAGGTATTACCTCCTACACAAAAATTCACCTGCAGATGAAATACCTTCTTGTGTGTCTTTCATTCTTTTTTTCCACCTAATGCTACTGTGTTATACTAAGAAAAAATTGCTGTAGTTAATGGAGAAAATACTGTATGAGCATTAACATTTTCCCTTCTTCTTTTTCTGTATCTGCTTCCTATTCACTACTGGAGTCATACTTAGAGCAGATGTCATCTGGACATTTCTCATGTAGGGTAAGAAGGTTATCAGGTAGATAATCCCAACCAAAATAATAATGCACATACCTCAAATTTCTGCTTATATAACGTTTTGTCTTCAGAGACGAAATGGACCAGTGTAGGTAACGGGGAACATCTCTTGGATAAATAAGCTGTGCTCCTTTCTTCCAGCTCAAAAACAAAGCCTGCTTTGTACAGGCTGAGCTGCTGGTTTGCCTGCACCTTCCTTAGTGCATTTTATATCATTTAATATAAGGTCCTTGCAGGATGGAAGCATTTTTTCTAGCACATCACCAGAAACATAAGCTAGCTAGTATCTGTGCTTATTTGAGCATGAGGAGATGAAGTCAAACCACATGTTTGAAGCAGTCCAGAAAGATCTATCCACACAGAAATAGTTCCTTTTAGCTACTGTGTCCTCTCATTGCCCTCTGAGATGGTTAAAGTATTGGCAAACTCACGTAACAAAACTTCCAGTTAAGAAGAAGTTAGCTCAAGAATCTAAAATCCTAGCACTAAGCAAGCTTTATTTTTCCATAAGCCCCACAGTAAAATTGCTCTTGCTTCACATTCCACTTTTGGACGACCAAAAGAAGCATGAATATTTTGGCATTATATCCTCCTGATGGGCCTGGTTTTGTTGAAGTTTAGAATTCAAACTTAATTCAGTAAGTGCCTAGCTTTGGTTCTGTTGCTTCAAACATACACTGTATTATAATAGATGAGATGAGTGTAGTACTGTACAAACAGAGGATACAAGAAGGTAAAGGGACTAAGCTTAGATACAGAACACTAAGTCTTTTCATGTTTCCCATATGCATGTATGCATGCTATTTGTTGTTGTAGTTCATAAAAAAATCCAAAATGCCTTGCTTTCCCTGGTGTTGCTGTGTTATACCATATGCCATGAGAATGAGTGAATTCCAGTATATTTCAGTTAGTAGGGAAAAACATAAATTTGCAGTTAAGTGAAAAATATGCATCATAGAACATAGTAAGAAGAAATCCACTTTGTGTTCTATTTTATGCTGTACTTTCAGCTCAAAACCATCTTAATCTGCATTGAAAGAAGATCACAAAACTGAGGACTGTTTTAGTACAGATGAATGTCTGAACAAAACCACCATTTACTAGAAGAAGTGGTGTTTTTTCCTTCAGAGGAATTTTTCCAAATTCATTCTGCTTAAAAATTTAACTGCATGAAATTTACACTAGGGTATAAAAATCAGTAAACCCCCACCATATATAATATCCTGACAACTGAGATGCCACAGCATATGACAGCTCTCCTTCACATGAAGATAGGAGAAATACCATTTTTATGGGGTTGCAGTTGACACCTCTGGTGTTGAAAGCTGTGCCTGTATGAAGAAAACCTGATTCTCCGTGGCTGTCAGAGCACACTTGACCTCAGATGGTCACCCAGAAACAGGGCCCACAAGAGGAGCAGCTAAGTAACCCTACTGTCCACTGTTTCTCTAACACAAGGTGATAAAAATGATTAAGCAAAGGTTTGTCATGCCACCAAGCTTTAAGCCAAGGATGGCTGTATAAGATCTGTGTGAGATTCAAAAGATGAAAGGACAAACATGTGTAATATGGAATAAAGGACAAACAACATCACTAGCTGCTGGCTGAATATTGTATTTAGTACCCATAACAATTAAACAATGTTAACTAATAATTTATGCTATACTACATCACTCAGGTCCTAGGATTTTCATTCTAAATTTCTGAAATTTCAGAAAGACACTACTTAAAGGATGTCAGATAATTTGGAGTGCTCTCCAGTGTACCATACTGCTGAAAACAAAAACTTTTAGGAGATGAAAACTGGAACCACATGAAACTGACAAGAAAAGCACACATGAAAATATTATACATCTGGCATTTTTGGATTAATACTGTCACCAAAAAAAATGGTTTACTGTACACACAGCGTTGCTCATGTTGTAATGAGCACATTCTTGACTTCCTATCTATGACTTATTTGCAATATGGAAATGAATTGCTGAAAATGAGAACTGAAACCTTGTCATCTTTTCCCTTCTAGCAGAATTGGATGAACATTCAAAATTAACACTGTTTACTACATGTCATTTTTCCTGTTAGAATTGAACCACAAACCAATAATGATTTTACAAAATTTGCTTGCTATTCATCACTGCTCACTGACACTTGTGCAAACAAATTACTGCCTATGGATTATCTGATATGTAAGGCTATTATTTGCACATAATTATATGTGATAGATCACTCAACTCACATGTTATTTAGTTGTTAATTAGTTGATCTCTGTTTCATAAAAGTGAGCATACTTGAAAATCATTTACCTTTAGAATCCTGAAGTCATTAGACAGAGATCCAATTCCTGGGTTTGGAGTTAGGGGGTTTTTTGGGTTGGTTTTTTGGGGTTTTTTGTTTGTTTTGGTTTTTTGGGGCTTTTTTGTGTGTTGCAGGGGTAATCTGACTAACTAGAGACATCTTTCCTGGTAATGTATGGAGACCTCTGACCCATTCTGGTCTGAGTAAGATGCCTAACAAAATTTTCATTTCCTTTTTCCTTGGCATACAAGTCTCAAGAAATAGGAGAGATATGTGCTTGATGCTGCTCATACACACTGTTCACAGAGCCTGGTCACACTTTGATTACCTCTATGCACATGCTGGTGTCATTATGTCCCTTCTCAATGGCACACCAGTTCAGACACCTGTCTCATGCTTCAAACTTTGGGCCTTTGTATTAACTTGAATAGTCATACCTAATATTGTTCTTACTTTGCTCATTTTCCAACTCATTACACCTGTCCTGGATGAAAAAAGATATGTAGTGATTACCAGTCCAGTGGGTGTAGCCCAGGAGTGATTACTATACTAGCGGTCACTAGTTCCAAAGGCTGTAGCCCAGAGTCCTGCTGGAATCCTGGGAATCTCAAACAACACCCATACTCCTCTCTTCCTGCCAATGAAAACTTGGACAGAAGACAGAAAACCTAGACAAATGTTAGCTTTATGATTCTCTCTACAACAAAGATCCACAAACATAAATTTACTGATGAGTGGCTGCAAACTTTTCAGTACATATTTATGTTTTCTTTTCCACAATTACCTTGAGAATGGGTATTAACTCCATGGATTTTTACTGCATGGATCTGAAGGGGTTACACATGATTTGCACTTGGAGTTCCTCACAGTTGTTGGACATTATGTTAAAGTTGCTATAAGGAGTCTGTTTCAAGTGGCATTTCATCCTCCTCTGTCTGACTGTCTATTCAGGCAAAGCATTCACTTCAGTCAATGATACTTTTGAGGAAGAACTAAAAGTATGGGCCCAACACCTCCTTCCACTATGTTACAATGGTGTATCTACACTTGAGACAGAAACAAAACACAATTTTCTTTCTTTTTTATAAGAAGAAAATAGAAGCAATTTTGTAGGTTCCTTAACATAAAATGGTGCAGGCCAAGTACTAAAAATAGTTTAAGTAAATATGTAATATTTTTTATATGGAGGGTCAATAAGATATTCAAAGTATTTAATAATAAGATTTAAGTTAAAACTATCCTGACACAAAGATTTCAATGTATTTCTTTAAGTAAGCACTTTACGTATTTTCTTTAGTACTCTTTATTTCTAATAGTCCTTCTTTGTTAAAGAGAGGATTCAGTGGCTACATGTGGGCACCTCCTCTGATTTTTTGGAGTAATTTCCATGCTTTATGACTATTATATTTGTATGGGATAGTGATTAGAGCATAAGAGATTACTGAAATACAATTATTTTTAGACATCAGGGAGTTGTACATTGTTTCTGAATGTATCTGTTAAGATCCTGTAAAAACTGAGCCAGATGCTGCGTGGTATGCAAACACTCTGAGTTGCAGAGATCATATGTGCAAAGACTACAAAAATACTCTCTAAAAAGTAACTGTGATTATGATCAACATGACAGGCAGCTAAGATTTAATTCTGTCCATTTAAATTGCATAATCCACACAAATTTATGGAAAAACTTCAGCTGTCACTGAAACTGGTCCTACTTGTAGCAAAATTGCTGTCAAATATTTAATGTTAGCAAGTACTGCTAAGAGTGGCAAGTGGAGGAAAATATTTTAGAAAGACAAAAATAAATACCTAATGCTCAAGGAGTGATTGGAAATAATTCACCATACCAGATTCTCAGCAGGTGTAAATCAGTTTAACTCCACTGACCTCTCATCCCCAACCCGCCCTCAGGCACACACCATTTAGCTTTGGGACATGGAATAAAAGTCTGCAGTCTGCCTAACAAAGTGCATTGATGTATCTTATAGTTTTTAATATATGATCTGCATGATTTACTATGGTGTATTTCTCTACAAGTCACGGCTCACTATAAGCTCTGCTGGCTGTTACAGCCTTAGATGGCAAACACTAACTTACTCCTACACACGCATCTATTGAAGTCAGAGCCTGTGCTCAACTGATTGGATCCAGAGCTGCAATTTTGATCTAAATACCAGAACTATACATGACACTTCCTTTGTGCTCGTGAATCTGTGCCTCAGATATCACCCCAGACTTAAACAGACATTTCCCTACTTGTAAGTATAGCACAGTGCTTGATGCCTTCTCTCTTTACGGCAACAACAGCACTTGTTGAAATACAGCTTGCCATGTTTAAAATATAATTTTAAAATATTCATAGGCACTGGTTTTAACCCTTTAAAAAGATATTTATTTTCCCTTTCATGGGTGTTTATGAGTGTATGCAACTGTATCTATAGCTGCATCTGTATCTACTTTCTACATCTTCCTGTATTTGAAGTGGAGGGCCCCCAAGGATTGATATTGAGCCCATTGCTCTTTAATATTTTCATAAATTTTCCGGATGATGGGATCAAGTGTACCCTGATGAAATTTTCAGATGATACCAAACTGATGAGGGAAGTGGACACTTTGGGAGAGCCACCCTGCAGGAAGACCTGAATTTGCTGTAAGAGTGGGCTAACAAGAACCTTAAAGGCCTTGCACCTGGGAAAACATAATTCAGGAGCACAGCACAGGCTGGGATCTCCCTGTCTGGGGAGCAGCTCTGTGAAAGGGACCTGAGGATCCTGGTGGACAAGCAGCTCAGCGTGAGTGAACAGCACTGCTGCTGCTGCTGCTGCTGTGGCAAAGAAAGCCAGCAGGACACTCATTGGGCTGCATCAACAAGGGCATCAGCAGCAGAGAGAAAGAAGTCATTGTCCCACTCTTTATCCCAGCTTTATTTTATCTTCCACATGAAGGTGCTATTCCTGGTCACACTTGGAATACTCTGTTCAGTTTTGGTCCCTGCTACACACAAAAAAAATGTAAACAGGCAGAAGAGGGTCCAGAGAAGGGCCACAGAGATGATTCAAGGACTGGGAAACCTGCCATATGAGGACATGCTGACAGAATTTGGTTTGTTCAGCCTTGGAAAAAGGGCTTAGGGGAGACCTTATCACCATGTTCCCACATTTAAAAGATGGGTATAAAGAAGATGGAAATTCCCCTTTTACAAGGACTCATATGGAAAAGACAACTAGTAATGGCTACAAGTTGATCCTGGAGAGATTCCAATTGGACACAAGGAAAATTTTTCACAATGAGAACAATCAGCCATTGGAAGAGTCTTGCCAGTGAAGTGATGGATTCCCAACACTGCACAATTTTAAGATTCAGCTGCACTGAATTCAAAAATTCAGGGTGCTGAGCCATCTTGTCTAGACTGTGCTTTTGCCAAGAAAGGTTGGATCAGATGATCCTTGAAGTCCCTTCAAATCTGGTATTCTAAGATTCTATCATTCTTCAACTCATTACAGGAATAGACTCCAAACAATTCATGATTGTGAGTGAAAAAATTTTGTGTCCAGATTACTCTCTTTTCCCTATAATTTTAGTGCCAATACTTATTTTTGCTTTATCTTTTGTAGCAATTATTATGAAAAGGAAGAAAAAGCAATATCCCTTGTGAATAATTACCTATTGCTTGTACTTTACAGTTAGCAGACATGAACAATGATTAACAGAAAAAAATTACAATAAACCAACTTCAGGGAACAATAATATTTGCACTGAGATTTCCATCAGTCAACTTGCTCCTTTAAACATGAAGACATTTGAAAAGCTACAACTCTCTTCTCTTGTGGAAACCAGGCCCCTACTACCATTAACTTTTGGCATTTCTCTACCCTTCTCTGAAGTATAAACCTGAAGTCCAGCAGTCATTGCAGCCTCTAATGATTTAAGAAGTACTGGATTGCCATTTTTATAGAAAACAGCAATACTTTAAAAAATATTTAACATTTTATGGGTACATCAAACTGAGTGACTGTGAACACTGGACCCAAGTTTTGGAGCAGAATTGTACTACTGGACTGACACATATGGCTAAACAGAGCTATTTGATTTCACAGTCTTCACAAACTGTATTAATAGCATTTTCAAGAGCTAAACCATGAAAGAAGAAGCAGCCAATACAAGGTGAATATTCAAAAAGCTTGTGAAAACAGACATTACACAAATCTAAGTTTAATTTCAAAAAAGTAGACATTTCTTGTCTTGAAAACTAGAGATAAATAAAAGAATGGATCTAGACAAGAAGAAAGAAAAGTAAAGCAGGTATTTCTGCACATGAGTCAGTTGGCTTCGGAGGGTAATTACTGTATCCATGAAGAGATATACCCAACTCAAACTTTCCAATAGATAAAAATTTGGTTGATTATCAGGTTTGTTTATCTATGTCTTTTTTACTGTCTCAGATAAGCAATAACTTTGAAAATTACTAAGTGGTAAAATGGTCAAAATTGTCTGGAACAGATTTTTTTTAAACTGATGACTGCTTTTTTAACTCTATATTTTTAAAAATTTTATTCTTTTAAAGACCTTTTATCTTGACTTTGAAAGATTTACTGTCAATGCATGAATCACTGAGATATGAGGAGGGATTTTCATTGATTAATTCCTCACAGTAACTGCAATACATTTATAGCAGAAACAAAATTTGTTCAGAAAGAGATGTACAATATTACACTTCCTTCTATTTAAGACGAAAAAGAAAACATCTTTAAAAAAAATAGAAGGTTTATAACACTGATACCCTGTAGTAAAGACACTATAACACACTGTAAAATTTTAAAATATAAATATGTTGGGAAAACTCATTTAACTAAAGAATCTACTTTTCATACATTGTGCCAAGTATTTATGTAATGATATTTTAAATAAATATGCCAGAATTTCTGTGAGGGTTTTAATTAGAAGATCAATTTTCATTAGCCCGAAAACCTAAAAAAAAAACTGCAAAGCACACTAATCTGATTTCATCTAATGATTATGCTTTCGTTTTCATGCAGTCACAGATGAATACACAGATTGTGGCCTTTGAAAACAATGGGAAAACTCCATTAGCTATTAAAAGAGCTAGAATTTTAAACTGAGTCTAAGCTTAAACAGTGAACAGTATGGGCAAATCTCTGCTTCAGTAAGTGAAATGCCAAACAGCTTTAATGGCTACGGAAGGTTACACAGACCTGGCCCATTGCTGAAGATACTCAGCCTGTGTTAGCCCTAGAGCTGAATTTGGTTTTGTGTGAAACATAAAATTTTGTCTTAGCTACACAAAATACATATTCAACATCTTATTTTTACCCATCTGTGATGACACTTAAATTCTGGTTTACTTTTCTCTGCCTTCTGTGATCTCAGTAAGTAGAATTTTTTTTAGATCAGCAACACTCATTTCTCAAAACAGATATTATGTCTTATTGCCCCACAGGCATATCAATGGTGTAAACTGTATGCTCATTTATGGTCAGTTTTGTACATGAAATAATCCTGACTGTGAGAATAAAGAGAGAACTGTGATTCAGATATGTCACAAGAAAGGAGAAAGCAAAGTTATTTTTGCTGTTTTTTTATGTGGCAGGTTAATGCCAACATAACTTTTCATATAAAATGAAAAGTGCTATCACACAGGATTTATAACAATATTTAAACATAGGTGTGGGGTTTTTATTAGTAATCTTTTCATTTGGTCTAAAATCATGACCATAAAAAATAACTGTGTTCTGCCTAAAAGAAGAAAATCTTTTGTTCTCAAAATTGTGATGCGTTTTCATACCTCTAAGCATGATGTCATAAATACTGTGCTGTAGATTCTCCACTCACCTTATCTCAAACTGATAAAATTCACATATAGAGAACAAGGTCCTCAATTGTTTTTAAATTCTGCAACCCTCTGTACAGCCCCAGGAAGGATTCTCATGGGGAAGGCATAGTAGTGAAGGGCTACCAGAGGTGACATCACAGGATACAATACTGAGATTTTAATAGCTGTAACCCTCAGTGAGATATTTGTATAACTCAGAGCTGGAACTTTTGCTTATACACCATATGATAAATCTAACAGCACTTTAAAGTCTGTAAAAGTCATAAATGTGCGGTTTCTTACTGTTTAGTTATGAAGAACTAGCTTGACTCTTCTGCAGGTACTATTAGACTTCTTTTATCATGACTCTCATGGAAAACTGCACAAAAAAAAAGGTTTAAAAAAAGCACTAAATCATTTTACAAAAGAGAGTTAAATAGAGAACATAGTTGTGATATTATATAAATTAATTTACACATACCACGAAAATTGTCCTGATTATTGGTTATACCTCAAATTTTACAAGCCCAGTCCCTTTACACTGAAAGCAGCATTGCAAAATTGGAAAAGGTCTGGAACTTTGTGCAGAGTTTATGTTGTCCGGCTGCCAGAGAGCCACTTAGCTTCTCTCTCACTGTCCCACTCAAAGAGGACAAGAGGAGAAAGTATGACGAAAAAGATTTCGTCCAAATACATAGTTTCCTCCAAATAGATTTGGAGGAAAATTTAAACATCACCAACACTTTTTTCACCCACTCAACTTCACTCTTTCATTCCCAGGCCCCCCCTTTCCCCCAGCCAGCTCCAGGAGGTTTAGAGGGGATGGGGAGTGTGAGGTTACTATGAGTACATGACAGCCCCTTCCTGCCTCCCCCTCCCTCTCACATTTTTCCTCAGCTCCAGTGAGGGTCCCTTCCATGGGCTGCAGGTTCCTGTCCATGGGCTGAAGTTCCTCTCGATGGATCCCAGTCCTTGTCAGGAGGAACTGCTCCACGGTAGCCTCCCCAGGGCCACTGTTACTGTCACTGCTCCAGCCTGGGTGCAATTCCTTTCACCAGGTACAAGGTGTGCTCCACAGGGCCTTGGCTCCTGTCAGGGGAACCAGCTCCATCATGGGCAGTTCAGGGCCACAGTTCCTGTCAGGAAAACTTTGCACCAGCTTGAGCTTTCTAGGGCCACAGTGTCTTTCAGGAAGGCTTGCTAGGGTGTAGCCTCTCCACAGTCTGTAACTCCTCCAGGCCACATCCACAGGTTCCAGGATGGGGTCCTGCAGGAGCCGCGGCCTGGATGTCTTTCATGGTGTTTTGTCTTCCCAGGGCACAGGTGAGTCTTGGCTCTGGCACCTGTGGCACCTTCCCCACTCCTGTCCTTCCCTGGGGCTTACAGAGTTGTCCCTCACTCTTTTCCCACCCTACCTCGGCACGTGAGCAGCGCTATGTCCTTTGTCAGGGGCTGTCAGAGGTGTCCCCAGCATGGCTGCCCGGCCCAGCCCTCACGGCTGCTGAGGGAGCTGGGACTGGCGGGAACTGGCTAGGACTGGCGGGAACCAGCTGGAACCGGCTGGAACTGGCTGTGAGCGGCTGGAACCAGCTGCGGGCAGCACAGGCTTGCCGCCAGTCTCTCCCTCAGAGCACCTGCAGCCACCCTGGTGCCCACACCCTGCCAGGGACACCCTAAGCGACCTGCTGCAATCCCTCAAGGCACAACACCTTCTGTGCAAGGCGTCATGGATTCCACCAAGCCTCTTCGGCCTCGTGAGGAGATGGGGGAGCAGAATGAAGGGAACATGTGCCGGACATGGCTGTCCCTGGGCTCCCCAGTGCAGCAGCTGGGGGAAAACAAATACAGCTGGGGTCCAGCTGCCAGACCAAACTGGGAGCTGGTACAAATTCAGTCTCTGAGTCTCTAAAGAGGAGCTCATCTACAAGCTGAACTTTGAGTTCACTAAAAGTTAGGGCCATCCTACAGCTGAGCACATGCCTGCATGGTCCTCCAGGACAGGAGTGATTTTCTGACTGGAGTTATTAAAGAGCCAGTGTGACTGTGCTTTCCACTCCTTTATAAATGCACATGCCCTTGGCATGGAGTAACTGCTCTCTGTGTCTGTATGGATCTCCCCACAAAGACACAAGCAAGCTTAGTTGAATGCAAACTACCACTATGTGCAAGACACACATGTGGCCTTTCCTTGGCTTTTGGAAGTACTGTTTCATTAAAAGGAAAGAAAATGATAGATCTTATTCCTTCTTTAGGAAATCACTTATGTCTTTGAATTATAAGATATTGTTTCTATAAGAAGGCTCCTTTGCTGAAGTTTGTTAAAGCATCTTGTTTCTTATGTTGGTGTAACACACAAGAGTTTTGGGAGTAATATATTTTAGCCACAAAAGCTGAATATCAATATTCTTTGATAAGTGAAGAAACAATGTACTCAGGGTATTCTCTTCTCAGTACAGATTATACTGTGGTGCACCTGCTCAGGTATAATAAGCACTTACTGAAAAAGGGGGATAACATTTTTCAGACCTGATCCCAATGTATCTAGATTGTGTAAATTTTTAGAATAAGTAAATGGAAAAGTATGAGTATGGTATAAATGTTCAGGTCCATTTTGCAGCAGAAGACATACTCATGGAATATGAGATGAAAATACATACATAATAGTTCATACATATATATTGGGTGATAAATCTATAGATTTTACAAGTGCACAAAAGGCCCCATACATTTCAAATACATCCAGCTATGATTAAAAAATTTCAGAACTAAACTGAGAATTAGGGCATGTCAAAATTGTAACCCAAAAAAGAAAACATTAAAGCTACTACATGCAGTACTCTAAAACAGAGCAAGCTCAACTCAGAGAAACTTTAAGTAGAACAGCAGCTCATTGGTTTATTTCATTACAAGTTTTATAGAAACAACATCTAACATTGTTTAGGGGTGCCCATTATATAAATTACTATACAGAGAAAAAAGCCAGCCAAACAAAAAGGCAAATAGACACAGCCTACTTTGGCAAAAAAACCAGGAACCAGGACAACTAAGTTTACCGGTAAGTGGATGAACTCTGTAGTATATCCTCTACATACTCTGTTTTCTGCCTAGTCTCAATACTACTACATTTTCCCTTAATGACACTGTAACTGGAAAAAAATTCTCTTTCAAATTACATGACAATGAAACAGATTTGGTCTTGCTCCTGCAAGCCAACAGAAATTCGTAATGTTTAAATTGTCAAGCTCGAAACTTTTATTGGACCTGATAACTATGAAATCAGAGATACACAGCTAGAAAATAACTATTTATGAACATAACGCCAGTACTAAGGGCATTTTGAGTTGACATTTTAACAACTAGAGCTCTGAGAGCTTGCCAGAAAGTTTTTGTTTTCCTTAATTTTAAAGAGGTTAATAAATCCATGAAGACACAATATGGGTAATGGATGGGTTTTGGAATCATAATAAGAGTATCCATGGAAGCAGTACGAGAAAAATATTAATATACATACATAAGATAAATAACAATCCAGAAAAATCTTTTCATCTATTCTGGAAAATTCCAGAAGTCTCACACTGTTCATATGACTATACAAAATCACCTGGTTTTCACTGCCTTCTACCATAATTCCTTCCTATCATATTTTTTTTCTGGATTTAGCTGTGGCTTGTCTTAGACTTTTCTCTGCAACTCTCTTGAAATCTCAGGGCTGGCTCCTGTTTGGAGATGCCTGCCTCCATCCTCACACAGATTTGGAGATAGTGCAGCAATCACTTTGTGCATATCTAGGATTTCATGCTAGCATCAAAGAAATTACCAATTGATGAGAAATATTTTTAGTACACTCCCTCAGGAAGCAGAATCAGACATAATGATTATCATCCTTTATAAAGAGGACCTGGAGTCCATATTCAGAGGTATGATCTCATTGTGATGCTGTCTGATGAAGCGCAGTATCACATCTTGAAAAATGTATGTTATGGTACACTGAAGACAAGACTGAAATTGGAATGGCATTTCCTCCAGATGTTTCCTTTCAACAGTTCTCTTCCAACAACTGCTTCAGTTTGGGCTTTTGGTGGATTGTTTTTCAAGAAATAAGGGGGTCTTGTGAGGTTTTTTTTCCTATCTGAAATACAGCTGTTGTCACTGCTGAAAGAACATGGTCCACATACAACCAAAAGTTATCTAATTTGGGAGCTGTTTTCTATGGAGCCAAAGGCTTTTAGCCTCAGCATCATTTGATTCACAGTTTCTAAACTATTAATTGTCCAACTTGCACCAATCATTGACCGTGGGTTTTTGGTTTTTTTTGTTACAAATTATTAAAAAAGAAAATAAAAAGAAATTGTAGAGACAGCAAAGAACATTTACATTCTTGTCAAAATATTCAGTCATTTAAGTGTTCTCATATGGACAGCTTTGGAAAATAACAACTATTAAGGCAGTCCTGTGTAACATAACACTGTCATTGCATTGACATACTCAAAGACTCAAAGACAAATTAAAACTATTATTGATGGTAAGTGCTACATAAATTCATACCTGAGTACAGAACTGATCCTTCTTTTCAGCAAAACTAATACCTCCTTTGGTCAACCTTTTTTAAATAACCAATGTCTTACTTAAAATTGCTTTGTAGCTAAGGAATAAAACTAGTCAGAGTTTTTATGGATTCTGTTCCATTCCCATTGCATCTCATGCAGCAGACATGAGGCATGTATGGAAGAATAAAAATATGGAAAAAATAGAAACATAATATCAAGGAATAGTCAGGATTTTTTTTCTGTGTAGAGATGAATATGTTGATATATTAATTATGAGAAATTAATTATGATATATTAATTCTGCAAAAGTATAGATTTAAATAAACTATTCATTTGAAAAACAAAAGAAAACTGTGTCTTTTTTTCATGTTGAAATTCTCTGAACATACCTATTTTATTTTCATCTCAAACTCACTATATCTAACGAAAATTTTTGTTTTTAAAAGTGATAATAATGAAAAAATGCTACAACTGCACTAAGCCAGACTTTTGCAAAGGAAGACATGGAGATGGTACATGAAAACACTCTTTGTTTGACTTTTGGGTGGGAAAGTTTCAAAAGCTCACCAATTTCTTTGGGATGGGAAAAGAGGTTACTGCCCAGTTCTACTCAGCATTAGTTATTGTGTCTGGTCTTGCAACTCAAAACTCTTAGACAAAATTTTAAGAAAGAAAAAAGGATATGCAATGCATTAATCACTTATATACATATAATGATTAATTTCCAGGCCTACCTATCTGTAAATCAAAATCCAGTTATTAGCTAAATTGTTGTTAACTATAATGATCTTTTGTTTGCTTCTCCTACTCAGGTTGCCATAGTCATGGTCTGTATAACACTATTATATGTTTAAATATTGGAAAGTTCTTTTGGGAAATCTGCCTTCATCATCACAATTGTTCAAGGGAAGAAAAAGTTCGTTAAAGTATTTCCTCAAAAGACATCATTTGAGTGTAAATATATTATAAGCTGTTTAAACAAAAAGATTTTTTCTCTTTAACTGATTCTAAATGAAATTCAGATCTCTGAAGAGAATATAAGCAAAATTATAAAATTTAAACCCTTGCTAACATTTGCTTCTTTTTGGTGCCTCAGACATCTGTGCTTAATTATACTTGTCAGTGGACAATATAACCTCTTCATGCAAGCTCACATGTATCTTACAGCAGAGGGAAGATGAAGTTTCCTGAAGAGAACCTTAGAGGCAAGTGTAAGAGTGTATTTGCCTTCTATAATTTCTCAGATGGCAGCACATGAATAATAGACTTTGTGGCCCACTGCCATTGTTGGGGGGTGGTGTGGGAGAAGCTTTCAAGAAAAATAAGACAAAGTTATGGTCTGACCAAAACCCTAGATTTTCCATGTTTCAGTAAATCAGAAAGGTCTAGAAATTTCAAATTCGAAATAGCACTATTTAAGTATTCAGACAATTTAAAAATTAAACTTGGAACGCTTTCTAATTAGGAACAGGAACCCAACCACTGATTGTTTTTATTTCTAATTCAGAGTAGATTTGGAGACACTCTTCCATAAACAGCGGTAGGTTTACATGACATACAAGAGACCAAGGACAGACACAGCTGAAGCAGCCATATCCATAAAGATTTTTAGCAACATATGCTTTCATGTATTTACAACAGAGCAAAAGCAGTCATGTGACCAGTTACCCAATGCCAGCCCATACACAGGACTTAATTTAATAGAAATGCCTTCCAACTTAGGAAATCAAAAAGGGTGTAGTATATGTTCCACAGAAGAAAGCTGGCAGACATTCAGAATCAGTATGTTCTTCCTTCAGTGATTTTCTTTCCCTTCTTCTCACCAGCGCTGGGATGTATTACAGGCAAACAATGTTGTCAGAGCGATTAAAGACACAAACCACTGCTTTTCCTAAATTGAGCAGCTATGGGGAAGGAAAATTTGTTTGTTTGTTTGTTTGTTTTTAGCAACTTCCTTTCATACTCCTCCAAAATGCAAAAACTAACAAATTAAAATCTCAGCAGTAGCTACTACTTCATAATTGCATTTGAAATATTAAATCTTGAACTACCATAAATGAACTTTCACAGAGCTTGTTCACATGATGTTGTTGACATTTATAGCACCAGTAATTCTGGTTTACTCTAATATAGCTCTTTTTTAGCTGGACCTATGCAGAAGAGTAGTTGGACCAAGATCCTTGAGCTCCAGCAGGAGATCAGTGCTGGGGTAATGGATTCTGCTTCAGTTTAAGGTAGATGTGTAGGCTTTAACTTTGCAGACTTACTACTTCTAGAAATTTAAGGTGGTTAGCTGAGAAAGCTCCTAAAGCTGCAGAATCAGTTTAAAACACCCTATAAATACAACCAATACAACTGGTCAGCCACACAATATACAAACTATAAATCTGATCTCAGTTTGAGGGTTTTTGCTGAGCTATTTTTAACCCAGATCACTTCTCTGGAGTACTTCGCTGCTCAGACACTGAACAACATCAGTGTAACAGGGGCAGCAGTATGATTCAAGAATGAGCAGCAAGAGATGAGGACAGTCAGATGAAATGCACACATCTGCTGTAAAAAATGCTGCCAAACTGTGGACTAATATAATTAACAAATCATCCCACTGGCTTCTCTGAAATTGCCTTAGATGGTGAACCAAATTCAAGCAGCAGAGCAAGTCACTGTGATATTTTGATTCTAGTGTTATTAACCCACAGAGGAGATGTGCTGTTCTGATTGCATAGCAGCAAGATGTTTTGGGGAGAAGTTTTTTTATTATTTCAGGATAACTGATATATAAAAATGTATTTTATTTGTAAATACTGGTACTTGGCTTCCAGTGTTGGTTCCACCTTTTCTGCAAATTTTCTCTCTACTACTCCATATAGTCAGTGGCATTTATTCTGCTCTCTGACTGGTCCTGCCCCTGAATGGTATTGAAACCTGCAAATATTTCTCAAAATATGGATTTCTCACTCTCCAGTACTTTATATTCCACTGATTTAATCGATGCCTAGTGGATCATGATCACATCCACTGCAGCAGAGTCTAGGAGACAATTTCCTCCTGACAGGTGAGGTACAATACAGTTCTCAATTTCACATCATAGCTGATAAGCAGCTATTTATCTGCCAATAACTGAAGCCCACAGCTTTACAATCTACTTTTTCCTGTCACCTAGGAACCCTGCCACCATATTAACATCTCAACATGGTCCCTGCATCATGTGGTGCAACCATGTTACAGTTTTTCACCAACTAAACCACAATTTAGCATTTCAGTTTTGAATCATGCTTGTTTTGCTGCTTTGAAAATGAGGGTGAAAACTTCTTGAGTGCTAGAAATGCAGTTTCACAGCTGCTGTTGATTGTTTTAACTCCTTTGATGTCAGTAATTAGAAGGAAGATGAATAGCAGCTGAGGAGCTGTTTGACTCCTTTACACGAAACAGTCACTGCTCCACATCAGTGTCATCCAGAGAAGCCCTCTGATGGCTCTAGAGATGAGGACTTAAAAAAAGATACACTGCTGACTGGCTGACTGACTGTCAGATCTTCCAGTATGCTGATCTCATTCCAGAAACTACACATCTGCATGTGGTCAGGATGACAAGATGTTTCACTCTGAGTTGCCTCAGTGCCCCACTCTGGTAGTTGCTCAGCATTTTGCAGAAGTGGTAAAATTTTCCACATTTCCACTAACTGACTGGAAATGAAAGGGGGATTTTATCCCAAGAAGCTTAAAATGCCATGTTCTGAATTTCCATTAGGGGATGATAGTCTGCCATCTCACTGTTATTTCTAATGTGTATAATATTCAATAGTTGAAATCATACTGGATTTTATTCCAGATACAGGAAGTAATCTTTGTAACTAAAGTTTTCATTTTGAAGAAGTTATTCTGTTCTTGTTCCTTAGGTTCAAAATACCATTATACATAGGTTATCCATAAACAGGGATTATTATAGCAACAGGGAAGCCCTGGTATTCAAAGGATATCAATGAGGCAAGGTTTGTAGACAGAAGCAACAGTCTTGATTTCAGGATGCACGCAACTCAGTATGAGCTAAATCAAGAGTCAGCGACTGATTGCTGAAAACATGCACAGTTAAGCTCCTCACTAAGATCAAGGGAGCCCTTTCAAGGTCTGCTAAATACCAGATCTCTTGCACAATGCTCATTTTCCTTTGTTCCTACGCTGTCTGGAGGCACGGCTGCTAACTTTGTCAGCAAATGAACGGAAGAGGAATGTGAAAAAGTTACTCTAAAATGTAAAAGAAGTGATGGGGGTTGTTCTCACTCCATCACACGCGAAAGGACTGAGCCATCAGCAGCCAGCGGTCTTGCGCAACATAGGTAGGCCAGGCTGACCGTGCTCTGCCTGTGCGGCACTGGTTTCAGGAGTCAAATACCCCACGGGGGAGAGCAAGGGAGACCCCCTCAGCACAGGGACGGCGGGGAAGGCTTAAAACACAGGAGTACCGGGATTTCTTCCCAACCCTGAAAGGACATCTCGATCTTCTCCACTGTTCCTTTCTCAGAACATGGTCCTAAGCTTGGGCGCAGCTGCCCGCCTGGCGCTCGGCGGGAGGTTTTAGGACAAGTTTGCAGAATCTCCTTTCCACTTTGCCGGCCCGACCGGGCAGGTGTGCCGAGGTGAAGCGAGGGGGACCGACCCCGCTCTGCCCCGCCGGTGTCGGGATGGCCGCGCCCCACGGGGCCGTGCTGTGCCCGGGGACACGGAGGCTCCAGGACCATGTCCCTTCCGCAGAGCCCCCGTGGGCGCAGACGGGGCGGGGAGAAACCCGACCCCCGCCGCCGGGGAAGCGAGAAGGGCTGCGGCTGCACGGGAGGAGGCGGCGGCGGGGCCGTGCGGCTCCCCCGTTCTGCGGAGACACCCCCGGCCCGGGCTGCGGGGAGGGCGACCCGGGGCAGGGCGGGGCAGGGCAGGGCGGGGCGCGGCGCTGCCCTGCCCTTTCGCCAAACGGAGAGGCGGGAGCCGGCTCGGTGCGCTGCTGGCCGGCTGGAGCCATGCGGAGCTGCGGGAGGGCGCGGGGCGCTGCGGGCTGGGCCGCCCCGCTGCTCCTGCTGTGGCAGTGCCTGCCGACGGCGCGGCCCTACAACCTGGACACGCGGCACCCGCTGCTCTTCCGCGGCAGCAACGGCACCTACTTCGGCTACTCGGTTCTCCTGCACCGCCACGGCGAGGAACGCTGGTGAGTCCCCGGCCCGGCCGCCCCCGCCGCGGCCCGTCGCGCCTTGTCCCGGCCGCGGCTCCTCACGCTCCTCTCTGCCCGCAGGCTGGTGGTGGGCGCGCCCCGGGCCAGCTGGCCCGCCAACTCCTCGGTGGTCAACCCCGGGGCCATATTCCGGTGCTCGATCGGGACGAGCTCCAGCGGAGAGTGCGAGCAGCTCCAGCTGGGTGAGTCGGCGGTGGGGCCGGGGGCGGGGAGAGCCCCGGGCGGTGGCCGGGCACTGAGGCTCGCTGGCCGGGCACTGAGGCTCGCTGCCCGCCGCCCTGCGCGCACCGCGGCTCCGCTCTGCTGCCTTGGCTTGTGCTGGGCCCTTGTGGCTTAAACTGCCTTCTGCCTGTCGCTAAAGGGCAGAGCGACATCAGCGCTATTGCCCAAGGACGGGAACGGCGGCATCAAGAGGGAACACACGCACCAAAACTTGCTTTGGGGAAGTTAGGTGTGGCAGCTCCCGTTCCCACAGCCGTCTCGCCCCTTTCAGCCTGCGGGTCAAAACCCCATGAGAATTTCGGTCTGACTTCCCCACTGCTCTGCGGAGAACAGCTTTCAGGGCAGTGGGTGAATGCAATAAGCTCAGGGTTGGGAGGGTGGAAGTATGTGCCTAAAACACGTTTTGTTTTGCAAAGCCTTCCCGTTGTAGAAGCCACCATAAAGTAACTGAGCCACAGTTGTCCTGCTGATGGGTTCTCACTGCTTGCACATTTGTTGAAAAATTGAGTTTCAGGGGAAAAAAGCTGGTTTTGACTGAATCAGTTTCTACGGGTCCTGCTTCTAACTTAACTTCTATCTCCATAGTGTCACTTATCCAACTTCCAGTTGATTGATACTTGTTAAAAAGGAGAAGGTTTTGCAATGGGTCACCATGAGCATGTGTGAATTGCTTTGGGCTCACTTCCTGTCCCACTTGCATACACTGCTGTTCACTCTATTTATATGCTATGTGGAGAATCTCCCTCAACTTTTCCTGTGCCCCCCTCTGCCCAAGAGTATCCCATCCGTTAAGAGCACGCCGCCCATAAGGACAAGCGCGGGAAAAGGGCTATCAAAGTATTTGAAAGTAATAGCGCGCCATGAGCTGGTGGCTGTCAGGGCAGAGCTCAGCATTCTGTGACAAAAAAATGGTAAAACAGTTACTTCTTTGTGCAAAACTTAGAACTGACAGGTTCTGTCCAATTTTTTTGCTACCAATGGATATAAGAGTTATATTTTTTAAATGGGCTATAAAAATGTGAGATACTTCAGTGGTGTTATACTTGGAATCGCATAAGAAAAAGACAAGCAGTTGCTACTAGGAAGAATGGCAATTAAACTTATACCAGCCCAAGTAGGTTTTTTTGGTTTTGTTTTGATATGGATTTTTTGAATAATTTCATTCCAATGCTATATGTATTGAAAAGTTATTCATAAAAAAGAGTGCTTTTTTTTTTTCCCCCAAATGCTTGTTTGTCAGAGGAGGCCTGCAAAAAGTCAAAAAGGCCAGCTAAAGTGGTAAAATAGCATATGCTAAGAGGCAATAAATCTCTGTTCCTGGATTGGTGGTAAAAATAGTGCTTTACTGTGTGAGGGAAGGAAAGGAAAGTAAGGGTTGAAAGTTTCAGGTTCTTTCAAAACTGCATGTATCTGCAGTGCCTCTCAATTTACTCATTTAGCAAATGGAGAAACAAAAGCTCTAAAGAAATAATACCATGTTTTTTCCTCAATAGCGTAGGGGATTCTAAGTGAAATGATGCAACAGGTATATGGAAATGTATGTGTGGTTCCAAAGGCTTAAGTTAACATGGTTTCCATTCCCAGAGAAGGTTTAGAGGCTGCAGGTTTCACAATGTAGTTTACTATCCTGTCCTATTTAGAAAGAAACAGCTACACTGCATGCGATTTTTGCAAACTCTAAGCTTCCATCACTGCTAGATGACATCTTTGCATCACTAAGGTTTGTCTGTAGTATTTCTGAAGTTAAATAGATGCTGAAAAGAAGTGCTGTATTGTAAAGCAGGTCAATGAGGTCAATGGAGAAGCCAAAGGCAGCTGTGGTGCATGGGATGTAAATGAAGTGGGATAGTATCTGAGGTCACAGAAATACACAAGGGAACTTGCAATTGCAAAGTTGAACCTAATTACCTCTCATCTAACTCATTCAGCTTTGGGTTCTGATCTCATAGAATAGGAAATTTCCTTAGAAAAATGTGTGGCAATATATTACACTGCTGAACAGGCACATTGAGAAATAAGTGTTTCTATCCTGCTCTTAAATAACTGAATTTGCATTTCTTTCTATTAAAAACATCTTTGAGATGGTAAGTTTCTAATTAAAAGTCATGAAAAAGTAGAGGTGATAACAAGCAATAGAAGTGGCTTTCCAAATGTTGGGTTTCTGTAATAAATGAATGTGAATTACTTAGAGGCATAAATATGTTAAAATACTTCATATTTTAGCTCCACAGTATTTAAAATACTTTGTAAGTGTAGCTCCTTTTTTCTAAAGTAGTCTTGAAACAGACATAACTATGTAATGAAGGATTCATGAACAATTAGGAAGCCTCTGATCACACAAAACTGCTGTTGTATTTTTATGTGTCACAAGTTCCTCTATGCTTCCTCAGTAGCAAAAGAGCTGCTGGGAATAGTCTTACGCTGCCATCATCACAGTATCTGGGATAACTCATCCAGACATACTTAACAGAATTTTAATGGTGCTCAAGGTGTTGCGGGCCCTGAGCTGGTTTAAGAGCTGAAAAATGCCATGAGATGCACTAGCAAGTCTTTGACTTCCTAGCCCCTCATTGGCACTTTTAAATATCTCACTGATTGATGAATAGAAGAGTTTTCAGAGTCTCTTTTCTAGTTCTAGTACTTCTGTTTGTGGTGTCAGATGTTCTAGCCTGCAAATTTATTTGTATTTGGAATATATTTAAATAATGGCTTATGTTAGATGTAGAGACTTGTAATCAAACTTCAGGCAAAAATACAAAATACAGTGCTTCACATTAAAGCACCGAGTGCCCATCTTCTAGTCTTGAACGTCAAATCTTTGCCCGCATCAGTTTGGGGTAGTCACAGCTTATTGCAGAGGAACTTACATGAAGTTCTCCAGATGTCAATTTGACCTATTGAATTTTGGATTTATACAATGTTACAGAAATTTGTCAACAGCATCACTCTCAGCTTTAACACACTGATCGACTGGCTAAAGTATATAGAAAACAAATTTGTGCAAATTACCCTCCAGTCTAAAGAAAAAATTAGTTTTAACTACAAATGTATGCAGTAAATTCAGTGCATGCTGTTTAAAGTAAGGCCAGAAAGTTCTGTCTGCAGTTTCAGTCTTGCTCCTTGCTTTAAGTCTCTGCTACAATTAACCTGTGAACAAATTGCCCTCTAGCTCCCCCAGCTGAATCATTACAATGGAAAAGTGAGCACTTCATGGTTTCCCCCAAAAGGCAGACCTGTTCAACTTTGACTTTGGTAGTTTCGCTTTTTTAACTCCCTTGCATTGCTTATACCCGGCAAGTGATCTCTTTCAAATAGCCATGCTATTCCTAGGAACATGGGACCTTCTGGACCTAGGTCTGTTACAGAAGTATGGAAACAGATGTCACTTAAAAGTGTTTTGGTAGAAGTTGTTTGAGGGTTGTAAGAGGGATGAAACCTATTAGATCTGTGAAAAAAGAAAATATTTCTTGGGTGAGTAAAAAAAAGACTGATGAGGCCCTGACATCTAGGAGCAGTTTATCAGAAGTCTTATTGCCTTCTAAGTAAACTTCATAGTTCTCATCAGTTAGCAATAGGACCAGAGGAGTTACGGGAGGATAAAATGGAGCATGAGAGGTTGTTGGGCATGGAAAACACTGGAGCAAGTTCTATAAAACTGGTTTCTCAGATGACATTGCAAACATCTGCATTATAATCCTTGAGGCCAAAACCAGAAGTGGCTTTATAAGTTGTGACCTTATTTATATGCAGTTCCATTGTTTCTGTGGGTGTGTTCAGCAGGGATTATAGCAGAAGTGTATCTTCCAGCTGTGTAATGTACACAGGCATGGGCAATTACTTATTTCTCAGTGACTTTATGACAGCACGTGCTCCTTTTCCCTGAGGCAACCAAGCTGCCGTGTCCTCTTGAGCTTTTGCAGTGCTGCTCTGTTGCTTGTGCAGAATACTGCATTTTCTCATTTGATAAAGCTTTTATAATGTCATACCCTGAGCAGGGACTCATCATAGTGTCTGGGATGTCAGGCTCTCCCTTCTCTCTCCCACAAAGGTCTGTAATTTTCAAGGTGGTTGAATACTTGCCAATCAGAGAAAGAGAGGAAACATAAGGCATCAGGTCAGCAGAGGGCCACAGTAATCCTGAATCAATGTATGCTGGAGCAAAGGAAAAGGGGAATACAATCCAATGAGTGTCAAGGAATGGTAGTGCTCTTTCTTGTTACAAACCTCTCAAATAGGCACAGGAATGAAACACTGAGACAAGCCAAACTTATTTCTCACATCAGCATTGTCTGGTTTTATTTGATTTACTGATAAAAAGTCTCAGCCTCTTGGGATTTAAATTTATTGTCCTGGTCTTCTCTACTACTTCCATTTCCTCCAAATCCATATAAAAGCAAGTCCCAGGTAAGTCATTGTTTAAGAGGATGGAACATATTGATAGAAGGGAGTTGCCAGAAGTGCCTTTTGCAGTTTAAAGTATTCTTACACGTGAGCGTATATGGAGTTTTGTTTTCTGAGGAGATTTCATTCAGATTAATATCATCTATAATTCATGCAAACTATGGAAATGTCTCCCTTAGGAAGTGAGAAGTTTTCCATGACATAACTCCAAAATTCAATTCCAAAACTAAATTCCAAACTTGTTTCTGGAAAGTGGTATATATGCAGTACATGCGAGTTCATATCTCTGACATTAGCCGATAGGATAATTTGGAATCTTGTAATTTAATCCTCAGTAATAGAGAAGCTGCAGAAAAATCAACTTTTTAGTAGATTTAAGTAATGCACTTTAGTTGTGCTTGTCTTGGAAGAAGAGCTCACATGTTGTTTATTACTATTCCCCAGGTGACCTACAGGATTTACTAAATTACAGTAATATAAAATCTCTTGGCTCAAAGACAATTGAATTTGATGTTATTGTGAGTGCTAAGGTCATTTCCTGTTTACTTGGGTTTTGCATATTGTTTCCTTGATGTCTTAGGGAAAGGCACATGGGGGAGGAAGTAGTAAAGAAGAGATGAAGGAGGGTCAGGTGCCTCTTGACCCTGTGAAGAGTTGTTTCTGGAAGGAGGCAGAGTGCAGATGTGGTGCACAGGGGACATCATTCTTTCTGCAGTATTGTGAAGGGTTCTGGGCAGCACTATGCTGATCTCTCCATCAGAGTAGGGAAAAAGCATGATGTTTGGGGAAAAACATGGAGAGGTAGGGTGGAAGTAGAAAATGTCAAGTCTCCAGCAATTTCTTCAGACAAATAGCCTGTCACGAAGCAGTATGAAACAAGCTCTGAAACAAGGTCTTATTCCTAAAAATGCATCTAATGTTTTCTTTCCATATGATGAAGAGTTATCTGAATTCCATTAACCTCATATTTTTTTATCAAAAAGCCCATGCCATTCTAGTTATGAAATCATTTAAGTCAATGTTGGCTGTGAGAATATGTGTTGCAAAGCCTACAGTCAGTCAGCTTTCTACTGGCTATTGAACAGACTAGATGTATCCCTTTATTCTGTTTTCATACTTACTGTTTTGGAGTTGTATGTCCTCTAAAACAAAATCAACAAATCCACTAAATTAAGTTGTATTCATTTAAACTTTCTAATGCATTGGACAGTAAAAAATTTTAGTTATGCTGTCAGCACTGAGGTTTTGTTTGGTGGGTTAAGTGTTGCCCTTTTCTGGTAGCGGGGAGGAGGTGAGAAGGTGGGGGTGTGATTTATGGGTTTTTTTTCCATGCAACTAATGTCCCACCAGCATTTGTACTCTGTGGTCTGTACTGGTTTCCTTTTCTGGGTAACTGAACTAACCCTTAAACCTCAAACATTTTGGGTTCACCTATAACTGTACTCAGCCTGGGGAAGTCTGAAAAATTGTGCAAAAGAGTTAGTTCAAATGACATAATGTGTTCCCTTATTTTATAAGAAATGTTTTCATAAACTGTCATGCTGATGCATATAAAATACTGATTCAATAATTTAATTAATGCTCATTCATGCAAACCTCTTAAAAATGAAAATCTTGCTTTATGTAACTTAGAATAAACGTGTAGCTTCTCCTTACCCTGGGGACCACTACTGCTTTCCAGAAGAGAGCAGATCTTTGCTAGCTTGGCAATGCTGTAGCCTTTTGGTGTGTGGGGGTTAGAAGAAATTTCAATGTCTTGAGGAGGTTTTAAAAAATAACTCTCCTTAAAAACAAACACTGAGAGCTGCTGCTGAATAATGGCAATAGTGAAAGGAACATGCAGGACATGCATAGGTCATGATCTGACATCCCCAGAAGAGATTGCAGGTATGTAACCCTTATTTGATAACCATTTGCAATGGAGATTGTTTTAAGGTCTGCTGCCAATAGATACATAGTTGGAGAGATGTTTGCTTTAGGCTGGAGTTTAGGTGGCATTCACAGGTATTAGTTGTGTTTCTTACAAACTTCTAGGCTGAAGAATATTTACAGAGACAGCCCTTCTCCAAAACTGAGTGTAATGTCACCTTCTACCTTAGTAATGATGGAGATGCTGGTCCTCACTGCCAGCGTAACACATTCAGAGCCAATATGCTCCCGTTGGCTGTGCACAATCATACCTTTGCTCAAGAAGAAAGCAGAAAGTCTACATGACCTGTGTGAGACAGAGGTCAGATCTGCCAACCCAAATTACTGCAGTGTCCTCACAGAGTTTTTGGGTGCTCCTGTTACCCACCACATTTTTCTTCACCTTGTCCCTCTATTCAGAGCATTGGTCTTTGTCTCCTAGGCAACCCCAGTGGAGACTACTGTGGGACGACTTGTTTGGAAGAGCGTGATAATCAGTGGCTGGGTGTCAGCTTGTCGAGACAACCAAAAGAGAGTGGATCTATCATTGTATGTATTAACCACTGGATCTGCATGTCTGTCAGACTGCATCTACCTTTCTTATGCTTCCATGTCAAATGTTGTGTTTGTTTTATATTCATAGGCTTGTGGACATAGATGGAAAAATATCTTTTACATGAAAAATGAACACAAACAGCCACTTGGTATTTGTTTTGCCATCCCTCCTGATTTTCGAACTGATCTGAGCAGAGGAATACGCCCGTGCTATCAAAGTAAGCAGAATGCTTGAGTCCTGTTGGGGGAAGGGTGAGATACGTAATGGCACGGTGTGGAGTTTGTGAAGGGCTTGTGTTGCTCTGGGCAGGTATTCTGCAGACGAAGGTTTGGAGGCTGAGTGCTGATGAGATGAGCACAGTTTGTGATGTAAAGATGGTTACCACTTCAAAGAAAAATTGCTTTCAAAAGGCAAAAAAGTAATTGAAACAAGGCATCAGAATAGTTTTTCTTGGACTGGATTGCTGAAGGATATGTGCTTCTCTAAAACAGGCCAGTAGAGGACATACTCATTTCTTTTACTCTTGTCATGTGCTTGCTCTGCTCTGCAGTTGCACAGCAGAGCAGCAGAAATACCTGCATGTGATCATTGCCATCTGCTCCTTAGCCTCTGATACAGACATGCTGTGGTGCCTGTCACAGTGCGTGTCCTGCTCCCTTACTTGCCTTTGGCCAAGGCTGGAGCTGTGGCACGAGGCCTTCAGAGGTCCTTCCTCAAAGAACTTCAGGAGCAGAATAAACATCAAGAGCGGAAGCTATCAAATGAGTCTATCCATGCTTTCCTGTTCTTACCTACCACACACCCAGGACAATGATCTTGTGCCCCTGTGCCTTGCCAGTGCAAGGATCAGCTGACAATCTGGCCTTTCTGTGCAGACAGAGTAATGCCATCAAATGTCCCACAGCTGGCTTTAGAGACTGTTACGAGCGTTGGTGAAATCATGCTTTTATCTTTGGAGGCTTTAAGTGTACAAATCTACGTATGGAATGAAGGGAACCCTGATTGGAGGCAGTTGGCAAAGAACTGCAGGAAAACAGAGCTGGGAGAGTGTATTGGATTGCTGAGGATGAAAGCAATATGTCTAAGAGCACCATAACACAAACCCTTCATGGCACCAGTGGAGCACAGGGCAAGTTCTATGAGGATACATAAGGCTGTCAGTCAAAATATGCCTGAATTACAGAGTGGAAGAGTATCCAGATGTGTGCTGAAAGTATTTATGCTGTTTCATTCGTGGAACAATTCTGAAAGAAAAGTATAGCCTTTAAACTCACAATATTTCAAAGGCAGGTGTGATAAAGTGATACATAGTGTTTTGAGTTTGTTACAGTACTATATTGCACCTAAAGGTTAGAATTGCACCTGGTTTTAGTTTTAATTCAGAACTGAAAACCAATTTTTTTGGAGGGGGCTGTTCTTTTTTTCCCTAAGTTGTCTCACCTTATATTGAAGGCCTGGTACCAAAACTCTGGAACCATAGGCTTCTCATCCTTTTCAATATTTCTTCCCCATTCCCAGAACATGCGCGTAAGTTTGGAGAAAACCATGGGTCGTGCCAAGCTGGAATATCTAGTTTTTACATTGAGGTATGTATTAAAGATACCAACCCTCTCTCTCTTTATATATTTATTTATATGTGTACGCGCACAGAAGAGTATATGTAAATGCAAACATCAACACTTTTTATTGTGGGAGGGAAAAATCACTTTTCGAATTTTTTAATTGAATCTGGCTAAGACTCGCATAATTCCCAACTAAGCCCTTTACCTTTTATCCAAGAATACTTTTACACCTTACTAAATCCAAAGTTACTTTTATCAGAAGAAAGGGCATGAATATAGCAGAGGATGGAATTTTATTTTTCTCTTTAATCTGTTTGATGTTACAATAATGCTTACCTTCTTGCTTTACAGAGTAATATTCTATATTATTTAATCTCCATTCCACCCTAAGACTGTAATTTCTAAAAACCTCTTTTGAGAAGAGACTATCCTGTTTGTTGCTCTATTTTGTTGTTGCAGTTAAAAGCTTTTAATAACCATATTTTTACAGGTCAGGAAAATATTATCTGTGATCTAGTGGTTAACCCCAGTGCTGAGGCAGATGCATCTCTAGTATTTCACAGAATTCACAGGAGATCTAAGGAAAAGCATTTTACTTGTTTTGCTTATTTTCATAAATATTTCAGTGTGAATAACATGGCTTTGTTTTACTTTTCTTTCAGGACTTAATTATAATGGGAGCCCCTGGATCATTTTATTGGACTGGTTCTGTTTTTGTATACAATACGACTGTGAATACAATCCATGCTTACACAGATTCAAATAACCAAGTGAAATTTGGCAGTTATCTAGGTAAATAAAATATTTAATACTTTTCTAAAGTACAAACTAAATAAATAGCTGGTCTTGGGGTGAGTGCACAGTAGTTTTTAGTGTTTTCACTGTTAATCCCAGAAGCTACAGTTCTAAAGATGTGTTCTGATTTTGTTAAATATTATTTCATTGTAAGGTTTCTTCTCTGCTTTTGTTATGAGGAAGCTTCTTGAACATTAGATTTCTATTCTTATCTCTTCACTGTTTTAATAATTTCCTGATTTAGAAGGTAGAGATGGTTCTGATTAGCAATGGTTTGCACTTCACTCTTAAGCCTGAAATGCTGCCAAGAGCTTTCACATAAAAAGACAATAATAAACAAGGCCATGAAGTTCCTACTCATGTACCTGTATCCAAGTAACTAGCTGCATTTAGTGCCACAGTTTGGAAAGGTTTATGACAAAAAATATCAGCTTCAGTCTTCTCACTACACCCTAAGAAAAGCTCATCTGTCCTTCCTGAATTTCTGAGCAAGAATATTTTTGCTTGTGACCATTGGTTTTTGCATTTTCCCATTCAGAGTTCCGGTTAGTCTGGATAAACATTTCCTGTTTCTGATTCCACTCCTGTGACAATAGGAAGTTGGCATGTGTTATGAAATAGATATTGTGAAACATAAAGTGACTAACACTTCAGAATTCATTTCTAAGCCTGTAAAGGCCACAGTATCTTTGTGAGAAAGTCACGCGAAAGAGAGGCTGGGTGGGAAAAGGTGGTCAGACACGCAGATCCCTAGGGTCAACCAGTAGCACTTCTAATCTTTCACAGGGCAAAAGAAAAACTTTAGAGAATGCTAAAGTTTTCCAATGAGCTTTCCAATCAGCAGAAAAACTACTGCACCTGTCTGGGGAAAAAAAGTTCATTGCAGATTTCTGCTTCTACAAGGAAAAGAATGGCGATTTCTGCAGTGAATGAGTCAAATCATTGACAGCCAGAAGCCAGATATAGGCAAATGGGTAAAATCCTGCATAAGGGCTGTGCTGGGGAGATGTAGGGAAGGCTATTCCACACATATGTGGTCTCTTAGTTTCCTTGGCCATCCAGGACCTGAAATCAGCTGATGTTTGCATCACAAACATCATGTGCACGTTGGCTCAGCAAAGCCATATGTCTTCTAAACTTGCCCTTCTGCGAGAAAGGGACCATTAGCTTATCTGTGTGTCTCTACGGTAGCAACTGTGATAAACCATAAATTTTGCATTTTTTTCATGCTGCTTAAACCTCTGCTTCCTTCCCTCTCAGTAATACACAGTGTGGTTGAAGGAATTTAAAAGTCAGTTTTTTTACCTCTCTCAGCTTCTGTCCCATCTTAGTAATTATTGAAGGCAAGAATCCATTCAGGGTTAATTCTGTTACCAATTTTTTTTACAAGTCTGAGTTTGTTTCTCCCTTAAGTAATGCATAAAAATGTCCCTGCCAAGTGGTGGAAGTATATTGTGACCAGAGTGTAATTCAAGCATGTGATACAATAATCTACTTCCTCTATCCTTCTTCTGACAGGGGCCAAGAAGTTGGCATCTTTATTTACATTTTTCATTAATCTGTTAAAGAATAATAATTAAGAAACTAGAGACTGCAGGAAGTGCAAAAGTATTGTAGCATTTTCCATAAGTTGGAAGAAACAAAGCTGTTCATGTACCAGACAGCTGAAAGAAAGAAGGAAGTTAGAAAGATGTCAGTAATAACTAACTCTAGGTAACATTTTCTTGACTACTTCAGAGTATCTTGGAGAGTAATAAATAACATTTCAAAAAACTGAAAAATTCTAGTAATGGTAAAGAAGAGAGACCTATGGAGTTGGAAAAAAAATTTATCTGTGCCTTTAAATTTAAAGGGTCAGTTATGTGATTTCCCCTCCCCCTGCCAAACATTTTAATACTATTAAATAAAAATTAGTACTATGTGATTACTGTATTTTTTTTGTTTGGCTTTTTTTTCCAAGTTCTTAAGAATTAGCAACGTTTACACTTTAGCAAAACCAAAATAACTAGAAAATAAATGTCAGAGGAGGTAAATTAAGGTTCATTCTTAATTTTTTGTTGAGTAAATAAAAAAACTAGGTGTTGACCTTTAAGTGATAAATTGCCCTGTTCATCTCTTTTAGCTTAAAATATGGAAAGGGTGGCTTAATGAGAATTTGAATTCTAGGCAGTTGTCTTCACAGATGAAAGATTCAAGGCTTGTTCCCATCTATCCAAGATGATTCCCAGATGATTTGTCCATTTTCTCTGCATGCTGGGAACATCGGCAGTCATTCAGTAAATGCAAGAGTAGCAGAATATGTTGTCTGTCTTCCCTGTTTCAGCTTAGCTGTAATTTTTCTGGAAAGAGTAATGACTTGTGCAATTACAGATTAAGGTGTTAGCCTTTATTTTGCAATTCTGTGTCTGGATGTCTGCACCAAAATATGAACTATCTTCATATACAGAAATGCTTTGTAATGTAGAATAATTTACAAAAGTTGATGTAGTGTTTTCTTATTACATAATCGGCCTTTTGCAATTTTTTCCTGACATTTTCATGTGTGTGTCCATGGTGCTCTGTGTGTGTATTTGCATAGAAGGAGCACCACATTCAATTTTTCTTCAGTCTAGCTACAACTGTCAAAGAGTAACAATTGAATCAAGTATTTCCACATTGCAGTGCATGTACTTTTGATCATTTTTATTTGTATTAATAATATGGACTCATTGGACAATTGCAGAATATGCATTAACAGAAGGTGTTTTGCAATTTATTTTACTGGCTTTTGAAGTATGGCAGGTAATTGAGTTCTTGGAAAGAAATTAGTGTTTCTGACACTTTTTCCTGCTTGATGGAACTTACAGTTTGCATTGACCTTTTACCAACACTTCAAAAACTTTCTATTCTATTTTCACTGCTGACTTGTATGAGATCTGAATGTCAGACTGACGATAATTTATGGTGTTGACAGCTTTTATATGGCACAATGCCATCCTTTTTTCTTTATGTTGCATTTCCAGTATTCAATAGTGCATTTCTAATTTGCAGGATATTCTGTTGGAGCTGGACATTTTCTGACACCAGCCAGCATAGAAGTAATTGGAGGGGCTCCCCAACAGGAGCAGACTGGTAAAGTAAGAGATTGTCTATAATATTGGTTTGAAGACTATAACCCCACAAAAACACCTGTGATCTTCCAATTTAGATTAATATATTAAAGACAAGCATCAGGTATGACTTCTCATCGGGGGAAAAGTTGAAGGAGGAATTAGGGTAGACAGTGTACATAACACTGATGTGAACTGTGGTGTTGAACAAAGGTGCAGATAGGAAATAGGAGATAGCAGTACTTTGTGATATTGTGCATTGGTTTGCTGATGCTCTAGCACATGCTGTAGAGAAAGCCTGGGAAATATTTCAGATTACAGTTTGCTAAATTCCACTTATATTTTCTTTTCATTTCAGGCATATATTTTTAGCATTGAGAAGCAGCTAAATATTCTATTTGAACTAAGGGGTAAAAAGGTAAATATTTCATACTACTTTTCTGTACCTTTTAACTTCTAGCACATCTTCATCAAAATTCAAAAATAGTAATGATTTCTTGTCTGCACACAGCTTGGTTCTTACTTTGGAGCTGCAGTTTGTGCTGTGGACCTGAATTCAGATGGCTTCTCAGACTTACTAGTTGGTGCTCCGATGTACAGTACCATCAGAGAAGAGGGAAGAGTTTATGTATATATTAATTCAGGTTCTGTAAGTATTTTCTCTTAAAAATAGATGGCAACACAGCCGTTCTAGTTTAACAGGCTAAGAAGGGAGAGTTTTCCTCTCTTCTTGTCCAATGTTTCAGGTTTTGGGAAAAGCAACAGCAGAAGTGTGATGAGTACCCCAGCAGGAGTGTGCAGCACACCCCCAAAGGCTGCAGTGTCAGCTCTGACACAGTTACACCAGAGTTAGAGCTGAAGACACACTGGGTTAGGTTCCTGGGAGCTGTAGATGGTGACAGCCTGCCACTGCAGCTCCTTTCCAAGATCTCCTCCACTTCTGTGCTTCCCACTGAGCTGCCATGTGAAGAACAACTTCTTAAGCACTTCAGAAACAAACAAGGAATGAAAAATGTGCATGTAGTTACTGGTACCAGTCAGGAAAGAGACTGGTACTCCTCAGTTTGGCAGACAGAGTGACTGGGCAGATCATGCATTAGAATTAGCTTCTTTTTATTCTTTCTAAGGTTCAGAAGTGGAAGTGTAATCGCTTTATTCTTACACTAAACACCATAAAATATGTTTGAAAATGCTTGCTTCTACACCAAGGAGTTTGGTAGGATTATATATTGCTATCCAAGGCAGTTTTAACACTTTGACTAATATTCCACCTGGAAGATGATCTGTTAATGTGCCGTTGGCTCTGTTTTCCTTCAGGAAGCAAAGATGGTAGAACTGAACTTAGAGCTCAGCGGGAGTGACTCATACGCAGCAAGGTTTGGAGAATCCATAGCCAATCTAGGAGACATAGATAATGATGGCTTTGAAGGTAAGAATACAAAGAAAACCTGCTGGGTTAAATTCTCTGATCAGTGTAATGTCATCATTAACAGGAGGATTATGGAAGTCTGAGAATTCTTTTGCTTTGGGACTTGACTTTCCTTTCCCGACTTGAAATAGGGCTGCTTCGCAGTCATTGATGTGAAACACCAAGGGATTTAGTTCTGTCTAATAAGGAGCATGAGCATAAAGTGATAACATAGTCTGTAACTTTTGGTGCTGGATCTTAAATGGAATCACTACTCCTGCTTCAGATATCTGAGACAAATGTTGGGGAACAACTTGGCAGTTTGGTAACAATCAAGAATAAAAATTGAGTCAAAATCTGTGTCACCAGTAAGAAATACTAAATATTTGCGGATATTGAAAACAACCTCCAAGTTGGGAGACCACTGTGGAAATATTGAAATAAAAAGTGGATGTAAATATTGAGTGGCAGTAGGGAGAAAAATTTCTTTAAGAAAAAGGCTGGAAAGAAAATGCAAAGAGAAATTGGGTAATATAAAACATTTTTCATTTTTGTATAGTAATTAAAAAGCAGAGCAGAGTCAACTTTTTCAACGATCTAAACCATGAATGTCAGCCCTGTGAAGATAAAGGGGTGCGTTTAGGTGTAGAATCTGACCTCAACAACGTGTGTATAATTTTAATAGGCACAACTTGACTGTACCATTTTCATCTCACCAGCAGAGACACATAATGTGTTTTGTGTGGTTTAGTCACCACAGCATGGATTCAGTCAATGTGGATTCAATCAGAGAATTGTTCAGTAAGACCGAATAGTCAGAGCCTTTGCTTTTCTTGTGATTTTGGTTTGGTACAGCATGAAGTATTCCTGATTTGCAGGTAGTTCAGTTTTTGCTTATTTGTAAATGCAAGTTCACAGTTATTAATAGTGACTTTCAAGATGGTGTAATTCATCTCCCCCCCCCTCCCCTCCACTGTTTGGTTTACAACCTCTGGCTATTTGAACCACGGGAGTTTTTGGTAAGGGCTGGTGAGGGTGGATTGGTGAGTAGGTAGGTTCGTTCAATTTGTTGTGAGTTGCTACACCCCACTGGGATTAAGTCATCTAGGCATTAAACGTATCCCTTTGTACCAACCTTCATTTCCTTTCACAAGAAAATAAATGGTTCATTTTGGGCATTGTAATAAGGGCACTTGTGTTTCAGTGACTTAATCCATGTGGGAATAGCAGGAAAGCCATCACTGTTCCATGAATACAAGGCTTTTTTCTGTCTTTTTTTAAAGACCGTGATAATTTTGGCTATTTTGTTGGTAACCTTTTAACCTCTTAAGGGTCAAAATTAGTATTGCTAGAAATAGACTTTGTCTTTAACAAAATGGCTGTATGTGATGGTTGTTTTCCATACATAGTAATTAAGGTAGAATCAGGTTACTGAGCTGGTCTATATTGTTTCTTTTTGCTTTATATCTATGTTCAACACTGCCTTTGAATTCAGGCAAGTAAATCTGGTCTGGCATTGATGCATCATGATCTGCATTTCTTTAACTGTTCCTCTTTCCTAGCCAACTGATCATTGCTAAATTGTTTTTCCACAGATGTGGCAATTGGGGCTCCACAAGAAGATAATCTGAAAGGGGCTATTTATATATACAATGGCAGGAAAGATGGAATAACACCATCATTTTCACAGGTATGCTTTTTCAATGAAAAATTCCCAATCAAGAAGAACCCTAAGTTTAAATCTGAGAGGGTTTTCCCTTCGTTTACCACTCTAACCATCTGAAGTATTTTAAAAGACTTCAGAAAATTTCTATGTGGTCTGTGATTTCCAGTCATAATATAACCTGTAAGAGAGAAATAAATTGTTTTGGGGGCTGTAGACAGAGCTTATGGGATTTAGCATTTACAGTAATTGAGGAATATTACTTTCAGAGGTATACTTTCAGCTCTAAGCCCGTAACTGCATTCAGCAGCAGGATTGTTGTGCTAACTTTTTTCACTGGAAATTGTAACTCAGAGATTAGCTTTCCAAGAACACTTTTCTCTTTCACATTTTTCTCCTCAGAGAATACAAGGACAAGAAGTCAGTAATTCTTTAAGCATGTTTGGACAGTCAATATCAAGTGGCATTGATGCAGATAACAATGGTTATCAAGGTAAATTAAACAATTTTGTTTATTTTTCATTTTTAAAAGAGTAGGGACTCATAGGGTACAACCCTACTGTGAAACTTGATACTTTTAACAGAAGCAGTATCTGTTATCATATCTGAGACATGTCACATCTCGTATTTTGGGAAGAAAACAGAAGAGGTAAAGCTGAGGCCAAGCAGTCAGTTTTCACGGTCAGCTAACTATTACCTAAGGACTGGGAACAATGTAATAGTAAGATCATAGTGCACAAGAGGAAGAAAAATGTGATTTATATTTTTAAAGCAGCCATCTCATCTGCTGATGTCACAATGAGCTGGTTTGGGTGCTGGAAGCATGCTGGCTGTCCAGAGCAGTGTGCTAACCAAAATAAATTGCTGACCTTCCCAGAGCCTGGATTTTGACACGAGTCATGGGCGCCTTGACTCTCAGTCTGAGTGAACAATACTTGTACCTGAGAAATAATTCCTGTTGACAAATTATGCTTATTGATTTTTTTTTTTTTTTTTTTTTTGGTGCAGATGTAGCAGTTGGTGCATTTTTCTCTGATTCTGCTGTGGTGCTGAGGTGAGATTGCTGCGTTTCAGTGCTTTTGAAGACCATACAATTTAACTTTCCTTTTTTTTAATGAAATTTATTAAAACTCAGTAGGGTAATTTAACCTCATTATATTCTTGACATCTTGAATTTCAGTCATGGGGCTCTAGAAGGCTCTGGAAGTGAAACATTTTCATTTTTTTCAAGGTGTTTACTTAAATATAATTTTGAAACTTTTTGAGGCAACAAATAATGTGCATACAACTATTTGAAGCTATCTGAAAAATTGTAATTCTAAAATATAAAAATAGATTGTCAGAGATGGTGAGTTTTGGAGAAATTCTTTAAGCTATTTGTGAACATTATTTGTGAACACTTACTCTTTCCTATTCTTAGAACAAAACCAGTGGTGATCGTTGAAGCTTCTTTGAAACATTCTAATTCAATAAATCGAACTAACTTAGACTGCATGGAAAATGACCAGCCTGCCGCCTGTATGAATTTGAGGATATGTTTTACCTATAGAGGACGAGAGGTGCCTGGTTATATTGGTAAGCTACTGGGAAAAAAAATCCAGTATATGTATTCATTTTAAATGTACCTGTTTACAGAATAATGCTACTGGTGTTTAGTAGATAAAATGGAAAGCTGGAAAGATGGATACCTTTTTTGTACTATGATTACCCTATAACAACAAACCATTGCACTTCTGTGCAGTTTAGAGTAACAGCACATCCCTGCTAGAACTACTGGAGTTCTGTGGCCTCAGAGAGACAGCAACGTTAAAAGGGTGATATTTAGATGTCTTCTAACAGCATTCCTCAGGCATGGAACAAACCATGTGGGACTGCTGTCTGCCACTTAGCAATAGAGAGAAGACATTCCTTCATAAACCAGCTCAAGCACCTGATCACACCGCTGTGGGGCATTGTGTGAAAGAGAGGGAGTCCCACCAAAATTATTGAAAACCAAATCTTGCATTATATTTTATATAGTGCATATTTTGCTTTTGGCAAAAACTGGTATTGCTAGAAGCAGTATCTATCAAAGGGAATGTTCATGGTGAATGTATTTAAAATAATTTACTGCCTAAATTTGACTGCATTGCCTGAGTGCTTTTAACCTACTTGTCATGTGCTATTTGTAAACTGCAGACAGCCCTGCAAGGACATGGTATATAAAATTAAATTGCTTGACTCTTCTGTGTGAGAACATACAATAGCCTTTGGGAGCACATTACAGACAACATATGCAGTGATGAACTGTAAAGTTATATGTCCAGATCTTTTGAAATTCATATTTGTTTTGAAAGACAAGCAGTCAAAAAGGTTCACCCTTGCTGGACTTGCACATATGATGTTTTAACTTAAATTAAAAAAGGACTAATAGAACTTGTAGATAACCTAACTCTTGGCAAAAATTAAGAAGTAATACATCTCTAATGCTCTGAAACTTGCTTGCAACTTATCGTAGCAATTCATGCTAACGTAAATAGAAAAAAACTGTGAAGTTAAACAATATTTGTCAGCGTTTGTTGACTCAACTGTTTGTTGCAATTTACTGTCAGCCCTGTAACTAACTGAAGTGGGTTTTCTAGAAATAGATTTTGGTAGAAAACTATAAATATAACCTGATAAACCATCCCTGATGTAAAAGCATGTATCAGGGAACAGCCATGAAACAATCAATTTTCAGGGTACCAGAAGCTTTCATTAGGTATGGATTTATGTCAGAGCATTTTTAAGCAGAGCATTTTAAAATGGATGTTGCAGAACATACTTATGGCAGTGAGTCAGAAATTGGAATTTCTACCATAAATTCATGAAAATCATAATACTTAAAGTTTTTACAGCCTTTCTTTTCCCTGGGTTTTATTTTGTAGTATTGCTCTATAATCTGAGTGTTGATGTGAACAGAAAAGAGGATACACAAGCAAGATTTTATTTTTCCTCCAATGGAACATATGATACAATCTCAGGAAAAGTAAAGATTTACAACAACATTACTGCTTGCAAAGATCACCCTGCATTTCTGAGGGTAATGTAGTTTTCAGTATGTACTGTCATGTAAATCCTTTGTTCTCCTTTGCAAAGAACACCTGCTGCATAAGGACCTATTCTGTTTACAGTTGCATCACATCATTTTGGAAGTAGTTTGTGTCCAAAACTTCCACAGTTAATTTATTTTAATGCTGATGCTTTCTCAGCTTTCTCTGGGGAAGTCAATGGGTCTGCCATGTTTTACATTGGTGAGAACAGGCATAATAATAATCACAGTGATAAAGTTGTACCATGAGCATTATTGAAACTTTTTCATCATTTTTGTGGATGAGAGATCATACATAGATTGAGGTTGGTTTGGAACCAAGAAGGTACAATATAATATGCATATTCTGCTGAACATTTCTGATGGAACGTTCCTACGTACTCCTTAATGCAAAATCCTAAAACTTGTTTGATTGGTCATTTGTAACTCTTTCAAAGAACATGTGTATGGTCTTGCTTCCATTTTTATTGTTAGTAGATAAGGTAGACTCAGCTAAAAAGGAAAGAACCCATTCCTGATTGATAGGAGGGGAAATGAAGACAATTGCCAGAAAAGTCTGTAGTTCAAGTTTTATAGTGTAGTGTGCTTTGTGAATTTGCTGCAAGGAGCCAAAGGCTAGCAGGGTGTGAAGAAAAGTTCTTGATTGTTTTCCTTCAAGGGATGCAGCAGTCAGCCATAATCTGAAGGTGGAAATGAGGTAGGAAGAGCACTAGTGAGAGTTCCATGAATGAGCTGCAAAAGTAGTTGCAAAGTCACTGTTGCCCTGGAGGGAATGAACTGTTGTGTTCATGCTTGATGTATCCCTCTGAAAGATGAATGAGGGACTTGTCTTGAAAGTGGAATATAATATTAAGGATATATACAAGGATATAATATTAAGGCCATTCAACAAACAAGAAAAAACTAATCACTTTTATTCTGTCAAACATCTTAAAAGCTTGTCTTCTAAAACAAAAATTTTGGGAAAACTTGGAAATCCTAAACCACAACAAGCAATAAAAATCAGTGGACACAAAGGAACCATATTTTATTAAACTCAGAAAAAATAGACTTATCTCCTCTCAGACATTATCTAAGGGGGAAGAGAGGGAGTATTTAGATATAAGGGGAAATAAGGATGATAAAATAATGGACTACCCTTTTCTTTAGGCAGCAATCCTCAAGGCAGCAATTCTGTGACCTTTTGAAACAAACATCTGTCAAGGTGGCTGGTGCAGTTGATCCTGCACAAAGGCTGGAAAATAAATACAATTTTCTGCAGCTAGCTACAAAAAAACCTGCAGGGAAATATTCTTCCATATATTTTTCTTCTTCCTTCCTTTCACTTAGTTTTTGTTTATGACACCATTAGAAGCCAATTCTTCATCATAAAGCTTCAGGGTGGAAAGGAAAGCTTATGTTACCTACTGGAAAATTGCCCAGATGCATCTCAACTGATAGTTGCACCTAAGTGAATGTTGCTTGCAGGAGCAATGGCAAATTGCCACTTACTTTAAGAGAGTTTTGTAAACTAAGAGAAATCTGATTGACAGCTGACCTTGTACAGATTGCTGTACCAGCATTAGCAGGTATTTGCGTAGGAAGAAGGAACTGATTTGCCTCATCATTTCCTATACTTGATCGTTAGTATTTTTTTTCTCCACAGAATTCAATTTTCTTTTCAATGTTTAATTAAAAGCATTATAAGCCTTGCCTTCCACCCACTGAGGTTTCTGTACTTGCATGAAGCTCCTAAAGTTAAGTAAGTGTGAATGTCTGTCAAGTACAGTCCTTGCAAGAGACAATATAAACTTTATTTATTTTGAGTAAAGGCTAATTAATAGCTAATTAGTATAATGGAAGTAATATAAAGCAGATGCAGAGAAGACCTTGTGGAAAATTATTATGAATTAGATAATATGTGATTTGGCCAACACAAGCTTGCAGAGAAGAATTAAAGTAGTGGCCATGTGGAAGGACAATCAGTGTCTGTCTATCCCCTACACTTAGGGAGTAATTTAATCAGGTTTGTTGGTGCTTCAAGCTGTTCAGTTTTCACAAGTAGGTAATTTCGGCTCTGATCTGAACATTCCTACATAGGCAAGGCTTTGTGTACAAAACAGTCATTTATTGAGGAGTTCAATCTTTTTAATACAGCATGGGAAATAAAGAGGCAGAAAAATAAAATGCAGACATGACCTGATTTAGTGGTACTATGGGAGAACTCCTTTTGATTTCATATGTAAATACCCATGGGGTTTGTCTGGCCTTATTTCACTGGTCGATTTTCTCCATTTCAGCCAACTTTTGCCTATTTTTCTACTTGGGCAGTGCAGCATTCCATAGGTGTGTAAGGCAGTATTATTGACAGAAGTAGGCTCACTATTCAATAATATTTCTCGTCATAGATGAATTGTCCATTCTGAAATGCCTGATGCTGTTATTGAATATATTATTTTCTTATGCATTTCTGATTACCTCCTTCAGCAACAAAGATGTCTGGAAAAGTATATGGAATTATTTTACATGTGGAAAATACGTGTTGCTGTTGTAGTGAGTTCTAGGCAACCTTATAACTTTAAAACATAAGCATACATGTTTTGTCTTATATGATTAACTCATTAGGTTTCCAATTTTCATAGAAAGATGTAAGGGATATCTTGACTCCTGTACATGTTGAAGCAAGTTATCTTCTGGGGCATCATATTCTACAGAAAAGAAATGCTGATGAATTTTCACCACTTCAACCTGTTCTTCAACGCAGGAAAGAAAAGGATGTTATAAAAAGCAAGGTTAGTGTATGAGTTCTCTTTTTTCCAATGCAGTGAGTAAATATTCATGTTTTAATTTTCAGTTAAAAAAAGCTTCACTTATTCACAGTGTGTGAATCAGTGCTATGGATTGTGAAGGAATGCATTTTCCAGATCAACACCTAGTGCCTTGATATTAATTAGTAAGCCAGAATGCTAAAAAGATGCCTATTTTTTTGCTAAAAAATAATCTTTGCAGAACTTGTATGCAACCTGTATTATGATTTAAAAATAAAAAAGTATGTGCCACCAGCACACATGGTACTATGTGCCTCAGAACACACATGTATGAAATTCACTCTTTGAAATATCCATTCTTTTTCAACTATACAGTACAAATCACTTCCCTACATAAAATTGTACTTTAAATTTATGTCCGTATTAAACACACAAAATTGTGTTGGCATTAATCTTGAAGTGTCTTGAAGTCCTGTGCAGGGCCAGGAGCTGGACTCGATGATCCTGATGAGTCCCTTCCAACTAGCTTATTCAGTGATTCATGTAACAGAGATACAGTTGACCATCAGAACTCCTGAGATATGAAAAAGCTTCTTTTAAATGCCCTGCTTTGACTTCTCATTTTCATTCAAAATTTTGTTTTAGAAACCTCAGAGTTACAGAGAAAGGAGGGTGGTGTTGAATACAGTGACATAAACATGCTCTATAGCATATTGATAACCAAGGCACCTGCAACTCATGGTGTCTCTACTCTCATCAAACAGTCTGATAAGTAAAGGTTGTAGAAAGAAACTCTTGGAAAAGTTAACATGCTGTGTCATAGGAGAGACTGCACAGACATCAGTTCTGTATCTTCTACACCGTTCTGCCCTCTTCATGTACTGCTGTAAAAAACTCTCTGAACAAACACCCACAGGTTTAACCATGAGAGACTGAGTCTGGAAAGCCTCTGCACTGTTATTCTGGATACACAGAATGTGTTTGGAAAATAGTAAATCATAGCCTGATTGCATTGTATCTTAGGAGTAAAAGCTTTTAGACACTTCCTGATACTTAATTATTAGGTGATAGGTTTCTTTCTTTGGAAATGTTGTTACTCACTGTAGGAAGCATAATACACTAAAGTGTCTTTTATTTAATTTGGCTTTTACAGTTTATCTTTGCAAGATTTTGCTCCCAAGAAAATTGTTCGGCTGACTTGAGAGTTTCTGGAAAAGTTGTTTTTCCAAAGTAAGTATAATGTATCTTTTATTTTTTTGGACAAGATTCAGTAAGATTTTATCTAAATTATTTCTTAATCTTTTGTATATAAATAGCAGTAATTTGCAAAAGGAGCCTATGGACTTTCTGAGAAAATACAAGAACTAAAGCTGTGCTTAGTTGAATATTTTTAAATCATAAATCTTCCAGGAAATGTAACAGAAATCTATGTAATTGAAGAACTGTTATTGCATAATTAGAAGATTTTACAGCTCATAAAATACATCTTAACAAAACCATAAATTTGTGTTCTACACTTCATATATAACAGGAGTAAAATAACACTGGACAATGCATACCCAATATGCAGACATAATAACTACTGTAAGATTGACAAGCTATTGGTTATTTCTGCTGCTCTTCCTGGAGATGCTGCACTTGCACTGTACAAGGTCTCAATCAGCAGTATAAAACTGAAGACTAATATTCTTAAGAGCCACTTAATTGTTTTGAGTTGTATTTTATTATCACAACTTTTTTCTTTCTTGACTATTATATTTCAAAGAAAGACATACAGGTAGTTGGTGTGCGAAAAGAGAAATTGTACCTCTGTGAATCTCAGCTACTTAGATATTTTGTATGTGACCTGAATTTTCTTCTGTCATCACTTTTAAAGCTGATTCTACTTAAATCAAAATACTAGTTTGAACAACCTAAAATGGCATCAAAAGATGCTGAGTCACATCATGCAGAGTAATCACACCTGTGTGATCCTGAGCACAAGCTTTTTCATCTTCATAGATTTCAGAGTAAGATGAGTATCCTTCTGCCCACTTTAGTATGTAGCCTGTAGTATGAGTCTTAAGCCCTTTAATTAACTTAGGCTGGATGGTTATTTTATTTAAATATTCATGAACTTTTCAGAAAGAATGATTGTGCAGCATTTTCATTTGTGGCATTAGCAATGCAGTTTTGTGAGTACTTCGAAGATCTAAGAAAGGAAAACAGATTACAACATACCTGCTTGACATTGGGCACCAGTAGCTGACTTGCAGTGTAAATAAATAGTCTAAATATCTTGATAAAGTGTGAAGTATCACCTTAAATTACCTTGTGTCCCTAGAATCTCGATTAAAAACTAGTTAGCTGTGAAGTGTTAATTTATTTTGTCTAGACAGAATACATTTGTTATCCTTGAAGAGCAAAGCAAACACCTTTGGTTTTAAAAGAATGAAATCAAATAGGGGTGGCAATGCAATGCTTTATTTACTGAATAACAAGTCTTCATACATACACTATCATGTTTTGTTTAAATTGCTTAGATTTTGGCCTGCTCTGTAAATTTCTAGTCTGCATCATGCATTTTTTAATGAAGAATGAAATATGATTACCAGGGAAAAGCTCTAGTTCAGCTTTGTTGTAGTCCCAGATGTGCACCTGGTGCTTTTGTGTACTTGTGTGTTAAGCTGGGAGGCATGTTTGTGACAGCATATTGTTAATGAGCTTGGCTGCAACGTGTGTAAGAAGAGTGAGTGGTAGGTATATAAGGAGTAAAACAACATTCAAATTTAACCTAAAGTTGACAAGCTACCAAAATGTTAACATTGTGTTTTTCTTTAATTTGCTTTTGTCTTGGAACCTATCTGCTTATGCAGTGCTTCTGCCTTCTGTTGCTTTTGTAAGTGCCAGCTTCTTTCCCAAAGGTGTTCAGTGACTAATGCTTTGGTTTCAAGCCAGAATATCTGATAAATGTCTATTTCTAGGCACCCTTTCTGCAAGTCTTAATTAAACTTTAATGTCAAGCTGAAGTTTACTTTTAGCCCCTGATAGGGTGTCTGTACTTGTAGCATGATTATAGAACATTACATAGATCATAAGATTGGCACATTCACTATGCCCCTTTTCATATTAACTCAATCCTATATCTTGAGTGCAAAGAGGGAATATTGCAATAATGTCTGAAAATACTGTAGCAATGGTACATTGCTCTTCTGGTCTGTGAAGGGAAGGGCTGCTCTTGTCACAGCAGAAGCACAACTGCACTGATGACAATTTTCTTCCTCTCTCATTATCACTCCAGGCTTTAAGAGGTGCAGGGCTGGAGTTGACCATAGTATAACTGGTATTGTACCTTAGTTACAGAACTGAGTAAAACCTTTCCTTACATCTCCAGCTAAGCTTTGTCAGAGCCAACTGAAATTACCTAAAAGTGCAGTGGAGGAAAAGCTTTGCATACAGGATGTTTCTAGAATTACTTTCCATTTATATTATGATTATTTTTATAGGCCTCATGATATGAAAACATACCTTGGTGTTGGAAGTGTGAAGACTTTACTGTTGAACATTTCTCTGCTTAATGTTGGAGATGATGCATATGAAACTGTCCTCCACATTCAGATCCCTAAAGGTCTTCATTACATTCGAGTTTTAGAATTGGTAAGAAAAAAAAAATCTCTCAAACAGTAATAATCCTTTGATATTTTTATTTTTCAGCCAGGCATTTTTCAAATTATGTTTATGAATTGTTGAGTTTCTTTAGATAATGAACCTACTTCATCAAAAGCTGCCAAAATATCAATTAAGTTCTCAGACTTCTAGCTACCTAAATCAAGTGCAATTTAACCAATACAGGTGACTTATATAATTTCAGTAACAACTAAAATAAAAAGTTATAAAATTAGTTCAGGATGTTACGGCTGTTTTTTGCTGATGATCACGTTTTCACTAATCACAAAGATTTCATTGACTCTGCTTTTTCCCAAATACACAGGCTTATAAGGTGTCATAAATCTAATTGTGCCCTCTTTCTGCCTTTTAAAAATAACTCTTTTCCATGTAGAACCCCCAGATGCACCTTGGTGAGGTTGCCTTTTAACGTGGGTGGGTCTAGGTCTGGTGCAAGTGCCTTAGCTTCAGTGAAAGCAAGCAGCAGATGAAGTAACTGATAGCCAATTTTAGTGTGTGCATGTGATTTGAAATGTCTGTAAAAACCTTTTTTATTTTAATAATTAGTAATTTGTCCTTTATTTTAGGAAGAAAAACAGATACACTGTGCAGTATTAGATAAAGAAATCCATGCAGTGACACTTGAGTGCAGTGTTGGTTATTTATATGTAGACCACAACTCAAAGGTAAGCTATAAATTAAGTTCCTAGCTTTAAAAACATCCTAAATATATTATGAGGATATTCATGTGGGGAAAAAAAAACCCCTTTTTATTCCCAATCTATTATTCATTCCCAACTAACATCTCTTATCATGTTGGTATCTGTACCCCTCTTGCTACTTTTAAAATGAATTGGTTAAACACTGCCTGGAATAATTCATTAAAGGACAACAATGTTTGTATTATGCATCAACTGATTGTGCTTGGCTCCTAGACAAGTGAGCTGACCAATGCCATGCACAAATGTATTAGGTCAATAGAAAGGGAGTAGAAAACACAAAAAGCAAGTATTTTCTTAGTTTGGAATTTTTAGAGCAGGAAATTCTAAATGAATTTAATAAAATACTTGAATTGAAACTATGTCAAGATACACTGTCATTTAATATGAGGAAAATTTTATTTGTTCTACAGCTGGATTATAGTTTTGTCTTGGATGCAAGCTCATTAACCAGAGCAGAGGAGGACCTCAACATCATCATTAATGCTACCTGGTAAAGTCTAATAAAAACTGCTTAATGAAAAATACTACTAGCTTTGGAAAACAGATAACTGGAAAGGCTTAGCAAAGCACGATTGCAAGAAAGTACATTGGTTGTAAATCTGTAGAGAAAGAGAAATTAACAAAAAAGAGGTGATAAATATTTAAATAATGAGCAGGTTTCTGCCTGTAAAAAGGTGTGGGGGGCTTTAGTGCCTGACATGTTGTTACCAATGAAATACTTTTATTTCAATAAGCTGAAAGGTCTGTTTAGTATTTGTTTACAGAAATAGCACACAGAATATTATGATGCCTTCAATACAGATTTCTCTCTTTGCATTTTTGTAGTAAAAATGAAGATGGGAACATGTTGCTGGATAACATGCTAACTTTACCTATACCTCTAAAATACGAGATTGAGTTAAATACTCATGGGTAAGTCACCTATTGGAATAGCTGCACATCCGTAGAACTGTTGTCTTGTTGCTATCCTAAATTCACAAAGCTTTCGAGCAGAAGTGTGACACAGCTGAAGAATCCTGGGACTGAGATGGCACAGCTGTCCCGGGCTCTGACCCAGACACATGTAAGAGTTTGTTTCCACGATTGTGAGAGGAGACCATTGGTATCTGTGGTGCTTCAAACTTGTCTCTTACCAGACAAATGTTTTTTAAAAAGTGGGATATTTTTAATTGAAAGATGTACTTAATAAGAGCATAGCAGATCTTCAGTTTCCTTGCTTAACATGAACCACATTCTGGGTTTGTTGTGGGGCATCCATGGAGCACAGCTTTGGGTGAGGATTTATGACTTTTTATGATTCTGCATTTTTGAAAAGAGTACAAATGCAGAGAGTTTCTATTCCAAAGGCAGATGATTTCTACTCTGTGTCCACAGATTTACTTAAATGCCAACTTGGGTATTATCTTACAACCAGTCTTACTGGGGGTTGCATGGAGCAGAACGTTATGCTAATGACATATAGCAATTCTGTTTATTAACAATTTCTAAACCATTGTAGGTTTGTGTCACCAACCTCATTTGTTTATGGAGCAGAAGAGAAAGATTCACCAGTAACATGCATGAAGGAAAATATCAACTTCACTTTCCATGTAAGTTTTTCTTTGTAAACCCTGTCATCCTTGTTTTGAAGGTTAATGTTTACTGTACCTAATGAGAGTCTACACAGTTAGGAAGGAAACTTTTAAGAGTACAAAGGCACCATGAGTAACTGCTGTGCATTTGTGATGGGAATCATTAATTGCTGTTAATCCCTCTTAGAACACTTTTTTTGGCCCAGAAAATCTTCCACAGGGTGATCACAGAAAAAATTCTTAACACAAGCAGAATTGAAAGTGGTAGAGCAGTACCGACTTGCCACTTTTTCCTTTCAGAAACACTTTAAAAGGAATTACGTTAAGAAAAAAGAGGAGCTTATAAAAGTATCTATAGCATCAAATTTGTCTCCAGTGGATTAAAAGCAGGAGCTTGGACATAAATCTCTCCTAGTTCCTTTTGCATCTTCTCTTGGCAGGCAGTCTGTACGACCTCAGGTACTCATCACAGATTAGCACTACTTACTCATCAGCTTTGGAGGAGTGAAGGGTTCAGTAAGCCCACAGAATGAAAGAACAAAATGTTAACACTCCTAGCACAATCCACTTCAGTGACAGCGTAACAGTGCAGGTGCCACCCCATTCTGTGAAGTTTTGTGTATTTATAATGTATATTTCTGTTACTTGAAGAGCTACCACTGAAGCTTTAACTGTGTAACCCTCTGCCTCTTCCCCACAAGGTTATCAGTGCAGGACCAAGCATGTCTCCAAATACCAACTTAGAGATAATGATACCAAATGCTTTTCCACCCAGCGACTCCAAATTATTCAACACATTGGATATCAAGGTAAGCAAAAGTTACTTAGTGTATTAGTAGCTCTATGGATTCTGTGAAAAAGAGAAGCAGAACAAAGTCAGCTAGGTTCTAAGTCTATGTTTGGGTTGCTAACTATGGTGAAGCAGAGTCAATAATAACAGGACCATCTTCAGCCCCATGTGTTTCAGAATTCTGGAAATAAAATTTACATTTCCTTTGAGCCTTCCAGAAATCTTCAGTCTGATTTTGATCTGATATTTAAATTCTAATAATGATGTTATATTTATTTCCAGACAACAGCTGGACAATGCTCCTATAATAAATATCCCAGAAACTGTACTGCAGCAGAAGAAAATGGAAACATATTAAAAGATGTTGTCACTTTCTTTTCAAAGCCTACTAAGAGGCATATGGTAAGGTCTGCCTTTTGGCTTCAGTGGGAAATGACTGTATGAATGAGCCTTTATTTAAGATACACTCTTGTCTTTTGAGGTCACCAGAGCCATCTTCCCAGGATGTGTGGTGGGACTTGTGATAAGTTCAGGGTAGTCATAAGTGACTCCAGGGAAAGGGATGAGAACTGAGCTGAGCAAGCTGATTAATGACACAGTGCTGAAGTCAGGGTGGATGACAATCACCTACAAAGAACTGCCACAGGGGTGTGGAATTGAATGAGTGGGCAAACAGAATGGCAGAGGAAATTCAGTAACAAATAGAAAATGATGCATCAGGGGAAAACAGGCTTTATTTTAATTACATTAATTTTACAGATCAAATATTCATTGTCTTTTCCACATCAAAACAGTGCCATCAAATGTAACTAACAGGAGGTAGGTAAAAAAACCCTAAAAGTAGTACTTGTGGTGGAAGTTCTTCCTGAAGGGAATGGATGCTAAAAATAAGGGAGTTCCAAGGAAGACTACAGAAGTTAATGGGACTGAAAGTTAATAAGAATTACAAAATACGCAGAAATCGTTTTTGCCTGGGAAGCCATTCAAAGTATTTGGGAGGCTGGGAGAATGCCATACAGGCCCGGCCTGTTCCAGCTCATCCCTCTGTTCCACTCACAGACCCTGCTGGAGATCAGACACTTGACTACACAGTCCAAACCAGAATTGCTATTTTAGCATTGCATTGCTGAGGGTTTGTCCTCATAGAAAGCTATTTCCTGCACCTTGTGTTTGGTAAAGAAAAATGTTGTTTAATCTTCAATCTTAAAAAAAACCCCAACCAAACAAAAACAACAACCCCCCCCCCCCCCCCATTTTTAAAGAATGTTAATTTGGAACTTTTAAATAAGCACATTACAGGAAGTATCAGCCAATGATTGAGATACAGCCTGCACTAGAATCACCAGAATATCAAAACAGTACTATAGCAGGGTAGTCTTGGATAAAGAATAATGATAAAGCTGTAATAAACATAATCATGTACAGGCTTGTTTGTTCTCTCCAAAGCTGTGTGAAGTGGTGCTAGCTGCCAGTGTACAAATGTAAGGAAAAACCCATTACCCTGTTCTGGATAGCATAGAGTTATTGTCATTTATCATCATTGATAAAAGCTAATTTGAAATAACAGCATAAAAATAACCCCCAAACATATAAGCAAATTATGACACTTGCTCTTTTTCAGTCTCAATTTAATTTTTAAGAAGAATGATGTGTTTTTTGTAACAATTAGGTTGGTTTCTTGTTACTGTACCTTTAGCACTTCGGGAATGACAGTGATGGATGACAACCTCGAGTTACACCCTCAGTTTTCAAGAATAAACATGAATCTTTTTGTTTTAGTCAGTTCCTGATTATCTTTAATACTAAGATTATAAAATGGATAACCTTAAGTTATAATCTTTCTCTCCCTTCTACAGTACTGCATGAAAAATGACAGCCTTTGCTTACAAATACATTGCAAGCTGGGAAACATGGAAAGTGGAAAAGAAGCAACTGTTCAATTGCATCTGGAGGCTACTCCTTTACTTTTAGAAATGGTAACACATGAATTTTTCATACTTGAGGGGAATATTTCAAAGCATATTTGCAGTATTCCCTGCATATAAATTCTAGGTATTAGTATTTGTTTTCTAACAGTGAAACATGGTTCAAACATGATTAAATCTAAATCTTTTCGGTTTTAACCTATTTTATGTTTCCAATGCTAAGGCTCGAGGTGGTGTATGAAAAATGAAAATATGTATTATAGTTTATCACTTTATATTTATGGCATGTATTGCTTTGCCTATTCTGGCTGGGTTATTATGTAGGATGGGGATTTAATTTCAACTCGTAATTGTACTTTTCTAAGAAAAGCAGCGTGGATGTGGACTTAGGTAAAATCCAGCCTGGCTGCATTCCAGCTCCTCTACTAATTTGTTTTGTGATCAGAAAAAGGCACCGTTGTGTGTTTGTGTGAGCTTCTGTTACATGAGCAGCTGTGTTACCAGTTTTGCTGGGCAGGAATAAATGTGTTAAAGTGATTTTTTTAAAACATAGAATTTTTATTTTTTTTTAATCAGGATGATGCATCAGTATTGAAGTTTGAAGTAAGAGCGACAGCCTGGCCAGAAAAAAATGCAAAAGTTATTGAACTACATAAGGACAAGCAAGTTGCATATGTAAGAGTTCTCCTGTGAATTTGTGATAAACATGTTAAAGTAGAAAAACCAACTGCAATTAAAATTGTAGCATTCTATACATACCTATACACAGGCAATGAATATAGTGTTAATTACTTGACAATTTAACACATTTTCCTAGGGTTTTTTAGTATCTTTTAGGGAAAAGAAACCTGACAGTTAGCACTAAGATTATTTTTTGTTTTTCAGGTCTATTTGGAAGGAGTGCACCACCAAAAGCCAAAATACCATGTTACTGTGCTGATTATTGCCCTGGGCTTAATAGTTGGTGTTACCTTGTTTTTGATTCTTTCATTTGTATTATGGAAGGTAGGTTTTCAGTATTTCTTGGTTGCTCTCAAGTCAGGAATTCATACTGTAGGAGGATTTTTGGATCTGCGTTAAAGCAGGATAAAGAATAAATAACATTATGATCTGTCCTTTCTAAAGAAAGATAATTCCTCTTGTAACTTGGGGTTTTTCAAAAGTACTTTTTTTTATTTTATCTTCTGTATATTCTACATTTTCTGTTATTCAACACCACAAATCCCTTTACAATGTTTTATATGGCATCTCATGTTTGCTAGTGATTTATGTAATTGAATGACACCAAATGGATCATTTTTGTGGGACAGTGCTCCATGTTTAATGTCACTTAACACATGATGAGTGACAGTTTAAAACAAGTTTTCATATCAGAATTAAATATTTAAGATTTCAAATTGCAACATAAATACTAAAAAAATTGTGTGCGTAAGTAAAAGAGAAAACTTACAAGTATGCGGCTCCTCTGACAAGTAATTAAGAGATTTTTAAAATATCTTTACCTACATGGAGACTCTCTCCATCCATCATTTTTACATGGACATGTAGACATGAAACAAATTTAACAGTAATGTTTTATTACCATTCTGCATTTTTAAAAATACTGGATCGTGTGGACTGTTAAAGTTCACAAGCCCAAGTCTTTATTCCATGCAGGAGAGTGTTAGCCTCCCAAAAACAAGAAAAGAAAAAGTAAACCTACTTTTTTGATTGATGAGTAACACTTGATTACTTGGTATGACGAAGCACTGACAAATACCATACTTCATAAATGCCATCTATATTCCTTTGTATTTTAATTAATCTTTTATGGCTTAGATTTGATAACAAGTATTTGCTGACAACAGATTCCAAATTATGTATTTCAGATTGGCTTTTTCAAAAGGAAATACAAACCAGTCCCTCAAGACATGAACACAAGAAACAGCTGGAGTTTTACAAGTGGGAACAAAGATGACTAAGATGGCAAATAAACATTTGATTTTAAAATGAAGAAATTAAAATTCAGGTTAATTCACAGGAGGAACATCAGCAACAAGAAAACTAGGCCTTGAGTTTACTTGCTCTTACAAAACATGCTTTATTTCCTTGAACTGTATGGAGGATACACCTTAGAGTACTGTTGTTCTAATATGAAAATGGTAAACCAGTTTGTTCTGAAGTCTCACAGTAATATCTGAAATGCCATTTATATACATATATATACATATCTGGTTCCAAGCAGACAGAAGAACACTAAAGATAAAGAGAAGAATAATTACTTACGAAAAAGGCTTTCGAGAAAGTAGTAATTTTTGGCCAATCCAGGAAAGTAAGATCTCAACCACATCAGCATGAGTTATTCTCCTAATTTTAAAGTTTCAATAATAATTTGATTGGGCATTCAAGAAGAAATGCCCTCTCATCTTGCTTTGGCAGTTTAACAAGGGTTAATTAGCTTAAACCAATAGAACTCATGGACACAGAAAACAGCTCTGAGAAGCTTTGGGCTTCTGCAGGGAACCTCATAAGCTTTGGCTTCACAGGCACAGCCACAGCACTGAAGAGACTTAGACACCCAGCAAGCCAGAACCAGGAAGGCCAAAGGTGGATTCAGAGCAGGAAATTCTGTGGTGTAGCCTGGAGCTGCAGCTGTAGAAAGATGAAAGTATTAGAGATCATAACTTGCAGCCACTTTTAACATGGTACTTGCAAGCATGACAGAATTGTTCCATCCTTTCCACAGATAGTGCTGCCTTAAGGTTTTGGACTCCTTCAATGAATTATTTCTATGTGGGTTTTTTTTTTTTAAAGCAAGTATTTATTTTTATTTATTTGAAGATTTTTCTATAGTACTTATAATAGTATTTAGTGCTGGCATTCTTCTAGAACCTGAACAAAAAAGGGAAAGTCTTCACCTGACACAACAGACAGAGATACCCAAAAGCCTCCAACTGCCAACTGTAATGGGCCAAATTTTATCTTTAGATGTGCCACCCTTTGTCTGAAAGTATTTCATAAGGAAGTCACTTGGAGAGCCAGCTCAGGTTCTTGGGAAGTTGTCAGATAAATTCCATCCAAACAGGCACCCTCAGCAGCCACTCGGCAGAAAGGCAAGTTCTGTTCACTTGACTGAACAGAAACGTGGATCAAACCACTGCTCTGCTGCTCCAGGAAGTTTCTTCAGCTAGCTAAGTTTGCACTGCCACCTAGCTTTGGTGAAACAGCACAAGCCAGGGGAGAAAAACCTTCCTTTGCTCCCCAGAACAGCTGGAGAATGCACAACTTCTTCAATAACTCTTCAATAACTGAATTTATTGCACCAAAGGAGAGAGTGTGGCCTTGGATGTCTTTCTGAACAGCACAGAGAGAGGAATGTCATCTGTGCATATGTTTTGGAGCTGCACCATCCCATGGGAATTAGCCTGAAACTCAAACCCACAGCGTGCCTTCAGTGAGCACTTCTGCTAATAGAGTGCTTGGTGCCATAAAAGCCATGTTGCCCACAGATTCCAAAGGTATTTGGGACCATTTTGTAATTTCCTTTCACTTCATTTGAGGCCAAAGATGTGGATCACGCCAAAGTATGTTTTCCTCTAATATCTACAGTACAAGGACAAATGAATGTGCATATATTTTTTTAAAGAGTCAAAATCAAGTATGTCAAGAATGAAATACTTTTCCTGCAAGTCTATGAAAATGTGCAAAAAAATGCTTATCTTCCACATGGCTTTAGTGAATTTTTGCACTTTAACCAAAAAAACCTTTGAACAGAAATTAGTTCAACATGGCAGCATACTGTGAAAAATATACCTCAGATACTGGACGAAGCATTAATGTTCTTTTGAGTACAAACAATGCATGGAAGTGAAACCAAAGCATTTTATTTATCTTTGAAATAGTTTACGTAAGTCAGTACATGTGATAATGATGCCTTGGAAATTGTACACTTTCTATTCAGATTTGATTGTTAACTTGTAAATGTTGGCTGTCTGTTCTTAGGATATGAAGGAAAATTATGAAGCTTTTATAAACCAGGTTGACTAAAAATGAATGTACAGTGTCCTGATGGTGGCAAAATTATGAAGTATTACTCGACTGCATTTTATTTTAAAAAACCCAAACCAGTTAAATACATCAATGCTGTTTGTTCTAAAAGTTCAATTGTTTTGTTAAATTTCATTTATTAAATAACAGTTAAATCTACTAACTGTTGCTGGAATGCCTTTTTAGACAACTTTAAGAAGTTTAGTTTGAATTGCCTTAAGATTTTAAAAATACGTGATGGGATACAGGATCAGTTTTAACTGGAGAATACTCACGGTGACTTGGACAACAGGGAACAGCTTGGGGTTAGGAGCCAAACATCATCTGCAGTTCTTTAGGTGCAGCACTTTGTCTTGTGTATTTACCACAGGTAAGAATTTTTCACAAGAAATATTTAAAATCATAGTAGCTAAAGATCTCCTATAAAGACTCAGGCCCTTGATTTAGCAACATCATACAAGGACTGGATTTCACACTACACTCGACTGCTTCCTGAAGAAAGCACCTAAAACAACTTGTTCTTGCCACAACACAATGCAGCTTTCACTATTTGTGCACTGCCTTCTGAACAAGTCCTAGGTGGGTAACCAGGAAAACATTTGTTATCTGTGGTCCTGCAGATGGAAAAGCATGGTCTGCTACTTTTCAGCTCAAAGAATATAGTCTTAATTTGCTTCCTCTGAAATAATTGTATTCAATATTAAGTAAATTAGGAAAAAAAACAAACACTCCAAATTTATGCCAATAAGGAAATTATAAAAATTTAAGTCAGCTCTAAGTTATTTATCATAACTTTATTCTCAGCAAGAACAAAAACTATGCTGAATAACATTTCAGTTCTAGAATAGAGAAAAATATCAATTTTGTACAAAGATGAGTTTTTAAAATACATTTCAACAAAGGAAAGCCATATAGAACATCAGCATATTCTTTTATATTATTTGACTAGAAACATTTTGAGAGCAAATACATTAAGGCAACATTAAAAATCGTAACTAGAAATAGAAGTACTTGATTAAAAAAATAAATGCATACATTTTTATTTTGCCACCACTCTTCAGCTAGAGCTAGTGAGTAGAGGTATGGGTCTTCCCTGTGCTGAACTGAGTTACCTGACAACGTGGAGAGCAACAGCAGACTTAGAAGTACCCCATTCTAAAAAAATCTAGAATAACTTCAGTGGAAAAAAAAAATTGTTTATTCTGCTGGACACTTCTCAAATCCCAAATTTTAAGAGACTAATATAATCAATTTTCATTTTTCCTTGTTGAAGTCTAATAGCTTCTATACAGTTAAATACAACCTGATATGATATGATAAAAATATATAATCTACTAAGAATTTAAACCCAGAAATACTACAACCATCCCAATTAAGCTTCTGCTACAACTGACATTAGTACAAGTCCAGCACCCTGGAAAGCTGTGCATGGAGGTGAGAACAGGATTCTTTATTACAGAACTTCCAGTGTGTTCGTTCTATATGCAGTTGCACGTTGCTTGGGAGCTCTCCAGCTCATCAGTGTTCACTCCATAGAGATCAATAAGTTGAGGATGCACCCTGTGAAAGAAGGAAGTCCAACTTTATAAATCAAACTTCATCAACTCTTGCAGTGAGTGTGCTGCTTTTTGAGGTTGTGGGGGGAGAACAAATATGTAGGAGCTTTTATATGGAAATTAATCAGGGTGAGTTATATTTTGACAATTTGGTAGGATCATCTTTAAAAGTATATATTATATATATCCTACAAGATGATCTACCTTTTATTTTACATACCAGACTTTGAGCTGTGTGCCTTCAACTAATCCTGTGTGCACTGCAGAAAAATGAGCCACTGCCCACTTAATTCCGCTGATAATCCTCCCATTTCCTATGTCTTTGTAGTCTCGTTCTTAGATGCTGGATACAGAGATACAGAGACTATCCTCAAGCAGCATTAAGTTTTCCAGAATTGAAGAGCTACTTGTTTTTCTTAACCTTACACATGCTGCTTTCCAAGGAAGAATCCTTGTCCCAAAAGGAGCTCCTCGTGGGAGACACAGTAACTATATCTGTTCTCCAAGAAACAGGTTAAGCAGCAGGAAAGAAGAAACAAGTAATAAAGCAACATGAAAGAAGAGAACTGGAGTGGAAGCTGATGAAGCACCAGGATGGAAAGGCCACGTGGGTTATAGGAAACCTTTCCAAAGGTGAAAACAAGGCAACCAGGCAGAGGCCCAGATGATGGCAGAAGGGCCAGACCCTGCAGTGCACAGCAGTTCTATTGTAGGAGCATTTAAAACACCTAACTTTGGTGCCATCTGTGCTATACAGAGATGTAACACATCTAAGATTGCAGCACCAATCTGTTATGGGTATCTGGTCCCTAAATGGGATATTTAACCGTACCGAACATGAACTTCTGATGCTTCTTTCATTAAGTCTCCATCTATATTCCAAGGGTAATTTCCTTCTGCAGAGGCAGCACTCAGACACATATTTTCTTTGGCATCAGGTCCACTTTTAAGCCTTGGTTGTACTTTGACTTCTTGAACTGTGTAGGTCTCAACAAAGGGAAAATTGAACTAAACCAAACACAGATAGATATTAAATGAAGATTAAGGACAGAGGTGGTAGCTTAGAATAAAATGGGTTACTTGAAATTTAAAAGCTGGCTTTTTTTTTTGTCATAAGTGGGAACATTTAACTCAAGCTTTGACCACATAAGCCATTATATATTCCAGCCAGCATTTACATATTAATGTTGTGTTTTTTTCCTAAATAGTGCCTCAGAAAAAAGGGTAGTGTTCCCTTTGTATTCCCATATTGGACTCCATCGATCTGCAGGTAAGGTGGTATATTTTGCACATACGGAATACTTCCAGAATATGTGAATGTCTGAGCAGACTTTTTCATGTGCTCTGTTCATCATTACCAGTAATCTTGTCCTAAACCAGGCTAGTTAGAACTCTTGTAAATGGTTGTCTTAAGCTTAGAGGGCCCACATCTCCTTGTCTGACTTACAATACAAAGGCAGAGAGAAAAGCAAGGCCTGACTCAAAAAGCATAACTGGAAAGTTTAAACTATTTCCTAAATTCAGCCACTAGTTCTGTCAGCTGGAATTGTCACCCATCTCTCCCCCCAACTCTCTCACTGTAGGTGAATTCAAACCCAAACTTTCCTGTTAAAGTGATTTCACAAAATCACAGAACATTGGAAAGAGCACCAGTGTGCCTGGGCCGTGCAGTGGGTCTTTAGGCAGCAGTAAGATCTGTTTGAATGCTTGCTTTTTCTCTTCCAAGACAGAATAATGACTACAATTTCAAAAGGCAGTTCTGCAAACCTTCCTAACAGGATGGAATGCATACCTGCTAAAAATCAGTGCTCACAACCCACTGGTACCAGCATGGCATGCAGTGACCTGCAGAAATTACCAACTTTACCAATTTGTGACAGAGTTGCATGATGCCCCCCAGGCTCTAAATTCTTGATCTCTGTACTATACAAAATTCAGACACACAATGCATTTCCTTATTGTGGTGAAAGGGCTTTACACCCATAAAACTATGGTACAACACAAACACAATTTAAACCACAACAGATGGACTGAAATAGGCTAATCTGTATTAGTCTAGTGATTTAAAAAAAGAAAAAAAAATCAGATAAAAAGGGGCTAATGTATTCTGACAGGAAGCTAAGTCTCCTTATGAGGATGCTAACATTAACTCTTGCAGCTTGTCTACTTTCACGATTAACTGTTCTTTTTATAATCACTAGAAAGAAATTAACACTACCTGATTCTTCACACTGGTGTATCTTTTCAGATGCTTTATAAACTCTGCTCGAGAAGTATTTTGTACAACAATAAGAGCCATGCTTCCATTATTCAACCTGAAAAGCAGACCAAAAACATAATTCATTAATTTGCAAGTATAACAGGCTCTTCAATAGCCTAGATTAGAAAGAAAATTTTAAAAAGCCTGCAAGAGTAAATTAATAGAATAGTCTCAATGGGTTTTCAAATCAACTTGCTGACTCTCACCCCACAGATCAATATAAACTATGCACTGAAGTTATTTAGCATTGATATATTTATAACATACACTGTAATAATAAATTGTTGTCCCTTATCAATATACATAATTTCTTGAACACAATATGTACAACCTAAGAAAACCTTGCTTTTCTACTTAACAGATTGTTTTAAAACATTTGGGATCACAAATTTCTGTTTTTACTTTTCTCTGCAGCAAAGTGTAACAATTACCATAAATGCTGTGAGGCAGAGCTGTACCAACACTGCCATGGTGCACCATGGCATCCCCAGCACAGAGCCAGTGCAGATGGGCTCACCCACCCATGCTGCCCCAACAAAGAGTGCCATCTTCAGCTGTGCCACCATACACACCCTCTTAGCAGTTCTACAGTTCTATTTTGTACGAGATACAACAGCCATGTACTAGGGATTAAACAAGAAGAGCCCGTACAGTGCAGATGCTCAGTGGTTCTCAGTATTCAGTCACCCTGGTATTTGGCATCTTTGAGAACTGGGGTCAGACAATGAGCCAGTGTCCATTCACACATTCCTTAGTGGAATGTACCTAGACACAGAAGCTAACAATCAGAATATCCATGCAACCATGCCTAAGTCCCATCTGAGTTACAGAGACAAATCAGTGTTCAAGAATATCTGACGAACATGGCAGTCCCTGCTGAGCCTGCCTTCTGGATAGAGATGATGAGAGATTCCTATCTTCTGCATATATGTGCATACACATATTTATTTATTTATTCAGCATGTATGTTTGGAATATATCTTAAGAGTGTTTAAAAACATGTCTTCCAGCCTAGCAGCACCGGTAGTGATAGTTCAGATGGCTACTGAACAACTGCATCAGGAATGTTCTCAGACTGTGATAATAGCATTACCTGGGAGGGTAATTGTTACATAAACATTAGACAAGTGACCTGGCACAGCACTGCTTTGCTGATTCAGAAAAGAATGATGGTGACATTTAAAAAGTTGCCTCCTTATGATATTTGTTTCAATAAAAGGGCACAGGAGACTACTGGGTATTCAGCACTAAGGCCTTTCATCTTCAGAAATGACAAAAAGTTCTCATTAATTCTCTAGAATGCCCTATCTGCAGCAAAGCCCCATCTGAAGTGAACCTATGCTGTGAAAACCACATCCCACAGGGCTCACACAGCACAGACAGTTACATGTATCTGGACATGTTTCTGCAAATTCAGACCAGCGTAACTGGCATTAGAGGCAGTTAAAGCCTTCATCCCCCTTCAAATGCCTTCACACGGCAGAAACCTCTTGGGGAAAACGCGAGAAGAAAACTAGATGAGTTCTTGAGTCTCTAACAGTCAGTGCAACATTTCTGTTTCTCACCCTGAAAAGGATTACAGTCAATATGCTATTCACTATGACAAATGAAGCTCCTGTCTGAGGAGTCTACCATTCCTACTCTGCTAGCTGACTGCACTTGGAAATTATCTTTAAAAAGAGATGAAAGAACAAAGGGTGCTCTTATACATAAAAAAAGTAGGGAAACCCACTGAGCAGCTACACTGGGAGGGAAACTGGCTCATTCAAACCTTCAATAATTGCACGGAGTTGTCATAAAATTCTCTGTCACTGAGAAATGGGGCAGAACAGATGGAAAGAGAAAGCAAAACTAAAATTCTCATCAGAATTTTCCAAGTGGCTGATACATAAAAACCCTAAATGCAGAAGAAGTTCCTAAGAGGGCACAGCATCAGAGCACTATCTTGAGGAGTATGAGATTAGCAGGACCCTGGTAGCAAAGAAAACTTCATTGAGTTTAATAATGGATAATTTGGTTCTACATTGTTTCGAAGAAGTCAAATTCTACTACATAAACCAGTAATTTTGAAGAAAAATACCTCATCAATTGTTCTCTAATTTCACCTCGTGACAATCTAATGAAACAACACTCATTCCATAAACTTTCCAGTGTTCAGGGGCTTTTTGGTGCACACTCATGCACACACACAAGTCTCTGCATTCTTTTTCGAGGGAGCCTGTTGTATTTTGGGTACAACTACAAAGTTTGTGCTTGCTATTCTGCTTAATTGCCAGCTGGATACAAGTACAAATATTTATCACCTAATAACAGCTCTGGTCACCACAAAGCAGGCTCTCAACAAGGAGCTAAAGGCAAAATGAGTCAATGTCAACAACCAGGTTACATACTCCTTTGTGTCCCCAAACCTGCATGTAGAAACTGCATTTCTCAAGTTCACGGGAAACAAAACAAAAAAAAAAAATTAGGAGAAAAAGCCAAGTGTGAATTTTAATCCTTAGTAACTTAAGAAAGACTCATATTTCATTTTTGCTGGCTGTAGAGCAGAAGACAAGGGTCACTTTTATATTTGAAAAAAATTAAAATAAAATCCAAGGGTGAAGTTTCCCCATAAAGCCAAATCCTATGACAGATGACTGCTCGATGACTACTACTTAAGTCAGACTTGCCAACTAATTTAATCACAGCAATTATCCACTCATAATTCTAGTTAGACTGCTTGACCTTATTTGCCTGATCCAAAAACTGATTACAATTCCTGGGATTATCGAGTCTGCTGCAGTCCATGCTCCCTCCCCCACTGCAGAGGGACTAGACTACCTAAACATAGGCTCATATTCTCGGAAAAGCCAAGGTCTTAAGGTAAGATGTCAGAATTTATAGACATGACTAATTCTCTAAACCCATACTGACCTCGTATTAGGTGCCAAGCCTCTTGGTGCCATTGAACACAGACAAGGGATTGCCATAATGCTCACATTCAGGAAGTGACCCTGAATTTTCTGCCATTGATCCTTGCTACCTAAATATAACAGAGTAATTCTATATTAACTCCAGTTAATCAGACACAGTTCGTTTCGAAAAACCCTAAAAGCAGAAACTCACCTTTTCTAATTCTCTCTTTCTTCTTTCTAAAAGGGTGGAAACACATAGGTAAAATAATTGAAGTCATTTTTGCGCATTTAAGCAACACATACTTTAGAAAAAGAGTAACATATTAGTGGAATTGAACAAATCAGTAATAGGGAGTGGAAGACCACCTTGTAACAAAATCCTCTGTAGTCTGCAGGGAACACTATAAAATGTGTACAAGTTTACAGTTGTCAAAATAATTTTTTAAAAATTATATCACCTGTTGATTAAATTAGAACAAAGTAAAGAATCTGTACAATTTTATCTTCAAATCCACACTTTTGTAGCTTTGGAATTGCTTGATTTGGTTTTACTTACCCATCCTTCTCATGAGAGTCTTCCTGTGGAATTTGTAGAGGTAGAAATGATAATTCGCATTCCTCTGGCCTAGAAAAGCATTGATATTTACTATGATGTAAACCAATATTCTGACTGTCAGACAGACTTTTATCGAAGTTAAGATGATTTTAAAGAGATTCTGAATGTACAGAACTGATCTCCTCTTTAACTTGTAAGACGGATATGCATCACATCTGAGTTAAATCTGTCAGCAGTTAAGATAGCTGAACCACTGCTGTCTGTATTTTTACCACATTAATTATTGCACTTTCCTCAAGAAAATGAGAGATACTAGAAAAGCATAACATCTCATGGCATACTTGAGATCTGCCAGTGTTTTGAGGAAAGCAAAATCCTTCCTCTGACTGGAGGGCATCCAGCGGTGTTTCTCAGCCAGAGCCAAAGTCCTCGCCCCAAACCCAAACATGGCTGAGAACCCAAAGCGCAGCAGCCTGCTGGGAGTGCTGAAAGTACACACATCTACTGCTTGAATGTGCCCTGAAATTTCAGAGAGAGAGGAGAGAAAAAATTGAAACAACATCTATATTTCAAATGACACACAACTATTTGTTTTTCATCTACTTTAGCAGGGGGAAAAACCCTCCAGACTCAAAACCGGAATCAATCCAGGTAAAATTAATACTCTATCAAAGTAGTCATTTCAGATGCTTGAAAATGTTGAAGTTATGGTAAAAAAAATCAGCTACTTCATAAGGCTGCAAAGGGTCTGACTCTTAATTCTGTGCTCATTTTCAAAAACTAGTATCAAAGAAAATGTAATATTGCTAATATTTGCATAAATCTCTGCAACCATTTTATCAAATATATGTAATGACTGAACATTGTACTGGAGGAGATATGGGAACTCTTACATATAGGTTTGAAATGTATTCATGTTTAACAGCTATGAAATATAAACATATAATTCTGTTCATGATGGGATTTATACTTTTTTTTTTTTTTTTAACAGACCCTGGGCATTTTCTATTCGATTCAGTGTCTTTGATTTTTTAATCAAAGACAGGTTTAGATTCTGCCTGTAAAGGGTTTTGTATTACTACTTGAAAAACAGAGCAAAAGCTCTTCCACTACAGACAACAAGACCAAGACAAGAGATATTCAAGAGGGACCCTCCCCCTTTCTCTCTTTTTTTTTTTTTAATTTAAAAAAAAGTCCTAAAGAAAGATTGCCTTAAGAGTAATATTAAAATTGCCCTAAATATTTGATATTTCCTAAAACCCAAAAATAATGTTTGCACTAGCAACCTAGTTTTTCCTTTTAGCATAATTACATTTTCACATTCAAAACCCATTTATTGTGCAGACCCAATGGCAAGTGATACAGTTTTTTCTATGAATAAAACTTTCCTATAGAAACTGTTAGAATTTAAAAGAAATGCACCTGGACCTAAAAAGATGAATAGTACTTTCTCAGAAATATGACAATACTTCCTGAGAAGTTCAACCCTAATCACTTCCTCAGGTGTTTGGTGTGTTTTCCTATTGTCTTCAGCAGGTACATGAAATTAAAATAATCAAAGGATCATGCAACCAATCATGGCATAGTAACACACACAGAGTAAAACTATTCACGCAATCTAGTCTGGAAAACGTTACTTTTTGCATTAAAAGAACAGCAGTAGTAGGGCATGAATGCAAAAATCAGACATTAGTCCATGGCAGATTTTTGTTTCCAGAAGATGAGGTCCAAAACCTTTGCTTAAATGAACTCTACTCAAAGAATCATAACCTTTCCAGTCCACTCTAAACCAGAATACAGTCATTTGGGCTTAAAAGCCTTACAATATAGTTTACAGTGGCACAGCATAATGCTATGCCTTTACTGAACAAACTAAAGGCTGCTTTATTATTTAAAATCGGGTAATGAATGTAAAAATATTTACCCATTATAATGTGCAACGTCGCAGTCACTGCATGTTTAATACCATAGAGTGTATGGGCCAAAATATTAGTGGTTCCTGTAAAAGTGAACACAACCTGCTGTGAAAATATGAGAGATACAGAACAACAATAAGAACAAATATATACAGCATTTTTAATTAGTGCATTTTCAAAAAACAAAGGCTCCCCATGAATTGTCTTGTTAAGAGCAGAAATGCTGAATAGTATTCAATTACAGTCTTTAAAACTTTCAGAGGTCTATAAAATCTTTGCAAATTCATTCATAAATGCCATAAATAACAAACTGGAGGGGAAAAACAAGCTTTTAAAAAAATTGCCTGTTTGGGGTTTTTTTTAGCCATCTCCTTAATAATCACCTCTTATATACCCAAGTGCTGTACTGAGGAACTAGAAGGCAGATTATCTAATAAGATATATTTGGGGAACAATTTTAAGTTGGCAAAATAATACCCAGACAGTGTAGAAGAGCACCTTTCCCAGGAAAAATTATGCTAAATCTAGTCAAAGATAGCTGCTGTGCTTCTTGCAGGTTACATTTTAGCTTCTTAGAAGTAATAATGAATAAAATTAATTATTACACATCAGCTTCACAAATAAGAACTTATCAATGACTGAGAAACAGAGAAGGGAGAATGTGACATCTGACAAACATGTGTGTATCAGCTGACATTTAAATATCAATTTATTTTTAAAATCACCAAGAAGGAACAGTTGTGTCTTCCCTAAATGGTATAGTTTTTTAAAAAATTCAAAATTATTTTTCTCATTTCTTGAATTACTTAGCCAAGTAGCAGAGCCAAGAATGCGCCTCTGGAAAATAAAGAACTAGGGCCTGCCACCAAGCAGGCAGAATATTGACTTCTTCACATCAGTGATTAAGGGATGAATAATTCAATCACAGTTTAATTAAAAGAACAAAAATGACAAAAAACAGTTTAGAAGCTAACATTCCCATATAAAAATGAGCTCACACAGATTTTCCAGTTATTTTCTTGTCTGAATTATTTAATATGCTACAGCAGCAATAGACAATTCTGGATGTTAAATTTGCTCTAAATTTTATGGAAGCATGACTTGTCTTTCTAAAGTAGGGGAGAGAAGAGAGGGAAAGACTACCATATGTCAAACAAGGGGCACTCACTATTCAAATAAGCACTTTTCAAGCATCATGTACTACATTGAAAAAATTTGTTTATCCCCAAATTCTGCTATCTTTGATGTCATGCTAGTGGTAGAAAAAAAATGTTGGATTTGCAAACACTGATGTACATAATCACAAAGCTCTAATGTCATTAAGGAAGAGATCTTTGATTTTTTTCAATAATTTCTCTACATAAAAAATTGTAAGATAACTGGGAATCTCATAGGTCACCTGTTTAGTCCTTAGAGCACCTTAGCCTCTGAAAGAAATTCAGGACTTCATGGAAAGCTGCCATTACATCAGAGAGAGGAGCTCTGAGTTTCTACTGTATGAAGGGAGGTGTATCTATTAAGGTAGCAGATATCCAAAAACTACAAAACCCCCTACATTTGACCTAAAAAGCAATTCTTCACAGAATACTGCAAGTATATACCCAACACTATTTTATGTTGGAACGACTTGAGGAGTTTAAGATCCAACTAGTTCTGCTTTACCAGTGAAGGTAGCTAAAGATGCAACTCAAAAATACTCAGTTATTTCCTTTAATCAAAATTATACAGCTCTTATCATCTGTTGTGGGGGTCTCTCCAAAACAAAGGAAATCACACACAAGCAGCAGAGCATTGAGTCAGGCAAATCACGCTTACTTCCTGTATGTCAAAACAGAGAAGTCATTATTCTGAAAAAAAATATTTTACTTCTCACTAAAGATGAGGCTAATAAAAGAGCACAAGGCAGAATATAGTTCGGAAAATCAAGCTTGGTAGGAGTTTAAGCTGCAACCCTCATTTAAGAGTAATTTATCAATGCAGATGGCAGCAAGATACCAAATGACCACAGCTGAAGTCAGTACCAATCTTCAAACTGAGTTTAATGAGACTTAAATCTCCTTCCTACTAAACAGGATAGGCACAAGTAATTGCATCCTTCTCTTAAATCTTTGGAGCTCATTAACATTTGAAGAAGTAAACAAGGCAAAATCCCACCCGTTCATGAATCCTAGGGAGATAAAAGAACACAGGTTCTATCTGTGTTCAAAAATGTTAGTACCACATCCACCCTTCCACAAGCTGAAGAAGCAGAACAAGCACAGTTTTTGTGGGAGCAAATACCATCCCATTCTCTAAAAGCTCCACTTAGGACATGCCTAACAGCATTTTTGATCCCAATAATGACTGAATAATGTGCCTCATTAACTAAGTCCTATACAAGCAAGATGCTAGCCAATATAACCCAAACCAAAACAAACAAGCAAACCCAGAACACATAGCCTATAAACAAAGCAAAATCTATAAAAGTTATACAAAAATAGTACAACTATTACAGTATAAAATAGTATAACTATAAAAAATACAAGCTTTTCTGATTTAAGTGGTGATTCAATAATAATGGTTTTAATGCCATTATTCATACTCCCAAGTATTCTTTTCCCCCTGTGCAAGCTCAAGATATTTACCAATAACTGCTGTTCCCTTGAACACTATCATATTACTTCAGAGACTAAAAACCTTTGATGCCCAGGGCTTGTACCCCTCACACATTAGTTCATCACATTTTTAGTTCTCACTCCAGCTACTCAATTTAACATACAAAGGTTTCATCCATGCAATTCCAGCATCTCTGTTATCAGCTTCTTTTTACAGAAACAAAGAAGATTTTATTACTCCAAAAATGTAATTCTGTTCAAAATAGCAACCTATTTTCCTGACATTACCAACAACTTCCTACAACCTCCTTCCCACTAAAAATGCAAAAGCATCTCTGCAAGAACAGAGTATCTGCAGGTCATGTAAAGCATGACTGATGAAGGTACCAAACAGAAATTGTAGAGAAAAAAATTGTCCTTGGAAGTGCAAGCACTTCTGCAGTACAATTAACTTAATTAACCAGACGACATGAATATTCATAAGGCTGTTAATGTCTCCCCCATCCAAACAGATAAATGTGATGTAATGACTTCCTAGTCAAGCATAGCTAAAATTCTGATGAAAACTGCATCAACATTTTGGTTCTTTGCCTGAAATATCACAGGAATTAACAGTCCCTCAGTAATATTTTATTTTCTGAATTAATTGGAAATCATGGATTTATTTAAATATACCACTTTGGACCAAAAGGTTCACAGGCATCAGATAGAGATTGTCTCTTGTTTTGAAACAACTGGATAGCTTTTTTAATGTCCTTCCAGTTCCCCCTCCCCTTTCTCTGTTCCCCCCTCCGTACAGTTTCTTAGCAGTAGTTCCCATAGCAACAAACACTCTTGCTAATGGCCAGCAGTACAACTGCAGGCTTCCCCACATCTCAGCCATTTGATTTGGACCACAATAAGGCAGCTCAGTAGAGTATTTTAGTAAAAACATACTCCCCTCTGGACCTCTCTCTTCAGGAGGTAAATTGTTTCAAGAGCATCTTCCTTCCCATCAAGATGATTGAAAGTTCAAAATGCTGTCTTAACTACTTATTATAGAGACTAAAACCAGATTTTAAGCCACTCACATAATACTATCCTGTAATACAGCTGCTGTTTCTACTTGGCCGGAAAATCCTAATGATTTTGTACAGTGGATTTCCAGTGGGGGAAAAAAAGTTAACTGACCAGAGTTCCATCTTCATGAGAACAAGTATCAAACTTCCCTGTTTGCAAACTGACTAGCTCATGGAATATTAGCAATATGAAAATCAAGCAAACAATAGATCATTTTTAAGAACTTACCAGGAGTTTCTCACAATATCATTTTATAAATTGTTCTCATCCTCTTTTAACAAAATCTATGCCTTTTTGTGTAAGAAGCACTATGGACTTATTTTCAGTTAACAGGTCCTTTTTAATCATGCCATATTTGTCAGAAATTGAGAAGAGTTAGCACCAAGGATGAAGTACAATGACCAACACACAACATGGAGTCAGGTGCTGGAGAGATTCTGTCTCAACACCATTGAGATATTCAGAGTAACTGAGCTGGTAAATGATGGCCCAACTTCTGTACCCAAATTCATTAGCTTCATGTCTTTGCTGTCACTTTCACCAAGTGTTTTTAACTTGAGAAAAAGCTAATGCAATCTTGCTCTTTTACAAGCAACTAGTCCCTGTTTTCATACTGCTTTTATATGTGCAAACCAAGTCAAAGCATTTAAAAATCTGCTTGCTCAGTTTAAAGTGACTTGCACCTTTTTTCATTTTTTTGTAGAAATCTAAAACCAGTGATTTGCTATTCAACTGGCTGTAGGAATTTTTTCCTTACTAGTTAAAATCATCTGAGAAACTATATCAAGTAGTCTTAGCAAACATCCACACCAGAGAGTAGTGGTCATGCCAAAACTCCTCTCTCCATTTCAAGAGAAGTGATTTGTATACCAGTCCAGAATCAACACTGACTGTGCTGGTTTTAGCTGGGGTGTAGTTAACTTTCTTTGCAATGGCTACTATGGGGCTGTGCTTTGGATTTGTGCTGAACACAGGGGGGACAATACAGAGATGTTTTTGCTGTTGCTGAGCAGAGCTTGCACAGAGCCAAGGCCTTTTCTCCTTTTTGTACTGACTGACTGGTGAATAGGCTGGGGGTGCATGGGAGGCTGGGAGGAGACACAGCCAGGACAGGTGACCCCAACTGACCAGAGCAATATTCCAGATCATCTGACACCATGCTCAGTGTATAGAATGGAGGAAGGAAGGGGTCATTTGGAGTGATGGCATTTGTCTCCCCAGGCCACTGTTACATGTGATGGGGCCCTGCTCTCCTGGAGATGGCTGAATACCTGCCTACCCATGGGAAGCAGTGAATGCATTCCTTGTTTTGCTTTGCTGGTGCACACAGCTTTTGCTTTTCCTATTGAACTCTCTTTATCTCAACCCAAGAGTTTTCCAGCATTTACCCTTCTGATTCCCTCCCTGATCCCACTGAGGGGGAATGAGAGAACAGCTATGTGGGGCTTGGCTGCTGGCTGGGGTTAAACCATGATAGTTCTTGCTAAAGCCTTCCTGCTGGGCAAACTTACACTCCAAGAAGGGCAAATACAAAAACTGAGAGGAGAAGGCAAAATACAGAAACTATAAGGAGAAGGGACACACAAACCTCCCAGTACAAACAAACAAAAACACACCACAAGATACAAGTTAATAGAAGTGCAAGAGGACTTTTCAAGAGAGATAGATTTTCATGACTGTAAAAGTAAAGGAGAAATTAAGCAGTTTGGTGTACACTTTTTTTTTAAATATAATGCACAAAATGTATTTATGGGACACCCTTTTAAAACAGATCCTAAGCAGGAATCCAAGTGAGAATCCTACCAAAAAAGCTGGAGATGCAAGAAAGGAAAATCTAAAAAGCAGTTTTCATTTGGTATAATTTGTGTCAGGAAATAAGGGTGAAACTTGATCTTTGCATGTATCAGCTGAAAATTACTTTAGTTTTATTCTTTCTCAGCTTCTTCCTTCAGGCAAAGAGCTCATCTGTGCCATTACTATAAATTATCATTGCAATTTAAAATCAAGTCATTTGTAATCAACATAAATCACAAATTTAGGACATTTATTCAATAGCTCACTTACATAACTGAAGCTTTATCGTCAAGAACTGCCTTTAGTAGCCAAAACTGGAAAATATGCCAGAGAGACTTTAAACAGATGACTAACAAAATGTAACAATACCTTTCATTCTCACCTGCTGGTATGACACCGAGAGGAACCGGTGCTCTGACAGGCTTTGATACATAGTCTGTGTCTTTTCCTGCATCTATCTGGGCTCTAAGCAGTAGCCCATGAGCAACTTCACTGACAGATCCATCTCCACCAACACAAACGACCCTGTTACAAAACAAAAATGCCAAACAGTTCAAAACAAACTCCTCCATAGCTGAACAAACAAGTGGAAGGCAGCTACGCCACACCATATACATAATGATACTTCAAATAGCTAAAAAACACCCTTTCTTTAACAACAAGCTTGGGTTTCACTGTCAGATCAGTGAGTTACCTGAATGTTCCTTAAGCATTCTTATTTCTGCTTTCTATCTGAGTAGCAGTAAATATATTTAACGACTTACAAAGTTTTTCTCACCTTATCACACATAATGCACATGAACTGGTAAGATGCAAAAACCAAATATATGTTTAAGTGCCTCAGTGGAAAAGCTCTTTACATCTTTCAGTGCTGACCCATACAAATACTCCAATGCCTTTTAATTGCCCTTACAATAACAACTCACCAAATACTACAATAAAATAAAAAAACACTGGAAAACAGCTATTTTCACACACTATGCAGGCAGTTGAGGGATTTAGCAAGGTATAAAATCCTAGTGCCAGCAATCCTTTGCACAAAGGTACTTAATCACTGCTTCTGGAGCACATAATTAAACTCCCACCTGCTGTGGCTATAGAGAGGAATGCATTTGTCTGTAAAAGCTCTGTTACAGCAAACCTCTTCTTCCCTTGTTTTTGTTTATTTAAGTACCTATTACAGCGATTCTCCAAATTAGTAAACATATTTTAATGATAAGAATAGTAATAATACATTCCAGGCATTTATGACAGAAGTGTCAGTTACTTCAGGAGGCATTCACTTAAATTACATTCATTTCATATGTCTGTATGAATGCAGTTGTGAAACTATGTCCAGTAATTCAACCAGGTAAAACTGCTCAGATCTTTGTAAGATAAAACTCATTACGTTGTTAATGTTCTTAAGTGTTTAAATTTAATTACCTCATATCCTTTAACATTTTTCTTTAGTTCCTACAGTTATTATTTCCAAGCTGATTTTTAATCTCAAACTTTTAGGAACCTCTCCTCTATCTAGCTAAACATTGCCACATTAAATAAAAAATACAATATATAGCTTGAAGAATAGAATATAAAACTTTGAAGCACATTTTCTTCCTGCTCACAATCAGGAATCATCATCTGTCTTTTGACTCATTTTTTGTTTATTCCCAGGCTTAAAATTTTCTGTCACTGTAGCAAAAACAGTTAATCTTTGAAGTCTGATAAACTGTATACCCAGAAGGACTTGTGTGGATTGTCTTCTGGCTATTAAAAATTTTGAAAACAGATCCATTTTCCTCTGATTTTGAAGAGCTGTGTAGATGAAGAGTCCAAGGAATAACATGAAAATGCTGCTAATTTTGAATTTTATTATTTTAGCATTAATCATCAAGAGCTGCCTTTTTGGCTGGAAACAGAGATACCATCAGGGACCTGGGATTCCAATGCTAATCAGTGAGAACCTGCTATGCATAAGGAGTAGAATGTCTTGAGCAAACAAATTTTACTTAGACCTCGAGGAAGGCTACTGAGAGGAAGAAACATCTATTCAACCACCAGATGCAACTTTCTTAATCAACTATCCATTAAGGTCTGACTAACCCAGGCTACTCTAAATATCCTTAATACTTTAGGCTCCTGACTAGGGAAGAAATACATGCATGGACATTGTTTATTTCTGTCACTGTACAAACAGGAAAACCCAGCTGAGATAGCAGCATCACAAATGCAGTCTCTCTATTTGTCACCAAAGCTCAGCCACACGTCAGGGGGAAAAGCATGCTGCCAAATTGACAGAGTGCCTGAATTTTCAGTGTCCCTAAAAAACAAAAGTGGATAGCAAAAAAATTAGAGTATGCAAGATATATGCCTGTTGTATTTCAAAATAGAATGGTAACTGGGGAAATCAGAGAAAAGAAATTATATATACAAACAAACAGCTTTGACAAAGAATTAACACATAGAAGTGTTGCTTACAGAAAGTACTGAAATATAAACTTCCAGTTAACTACTGCAAATCATAAGCTTCAGTTTACTTCAGATGCTGTTAACATGTAAGGAACCATAACTCTCCTAGAGAGAAAATCAAGCTCAGAAATTGCACATTGCTGTACTCTTTACATATGGCAATTAATTAAAAAAAAAAAAACCAACAAAAAAAAAGTTGTCTTGCCATTTCTACATTTTTACTTGACTTAGGTTTCTGCCAGTCTGAGACAGGCAGCACTTGACAGGCAGGTGCTGATTAGAGCAGCAGACTAATGCACACAGGCATGGCCTTCAGTCCACACCTAGCCCACCTCCAGCTGCTGCCCAGCCTGGGCAAGGCATGCCAGAACAGCACAAAAATACCTCACCTCTTACCACCACAAACAGTGCCCAAAAGGAGCTACAGAAGTGCTGTTCTAGAAAGGACAGGGATTTTTTCACCTCAGACATCCTAGCATCACATTAAGGGTTATATTCTTCCAGCTTCTGCTCCTGTTTGCCCCTAATCTGGCTACTGGAGAGAAGTCTTACAGGGGAAGTTCCCAGTGACTCTACCCAAAGATGAAACAATTCAAATATTCAGTGTAGAAGATGTTTGTGAAAGAAGATACAATCCAGGCTTTTTCTTCTGTCTTCATATTCTAACAAATGCAGAGAGCAAAACTCCCATGAAGAATATTTCAGAAAGCTTTATGATTATTTACCATTATTTATGAATCTAAGATACACATATATTGTCAGTAATTAATAAATACCAAAGTATTTAATGAAAACTGACTTTCTTAGGTTTCATATACATGACAAACAGAGTAAGTCATGAAATACCTACTAGCATAATTTTGATTGAAATACAAATAAGAAATAACATGTTGAGGTTTACTAAAACTCATAGTCACTAACCAACTTACCCATCAAATGCCTGGAGCTCACATTCCTTAAGTACTGAAAGAGCATGTCCTTCATATTCAGTTACTGTGGAAAATATCAATTATCAGCAGATTAGGTAATTTTAAAGGGTTTTAAATTATTTTGCCCATCTAACATAAGGAACACAGAGTAATTCTATGCAGATTTTTTTTTAATTATTACTGCATTGAAAGTATGAGAAGTTATATTTTACAGTTATGCTAGCTAAAAGCCCAAACATTAAAATTCGGCTTCTATCAGATACATGGCTATTTAGTGCATTTAAATTCAGATAATTCAAGAAGATGTTTGTTGCATCAAAACGCAAGTTTTAGCACTGACACAGTTGGTAAACTTCAGGAAAATAAGCACATCCTCAGTTAAGATCGAATTACTTCAGGATCAATCAAATTTAATTGCCTTTGTGTTAGGATATGCAAATTGCTAAATCAAAAATAAGAGGAGTTAAACACAGAAGTATGAAATCAAGCCAAATACCAGTGACAACAGAATAAAACACACAGAGGAAGGTGGCACAAGTATACACCAGAGTTCATAGCCTCTGGAGGAAATGAATCTGTCACTCCACATTGATGTCTCTGTGTTTGCTGATACCCTATATAGTACTGTAAATGCCAGTGAAGACAGGATAAACTGGCATACTACAGATGGCACAAAGCATCATAACTACATTTAGCATTTTCTAGGGCAGCTTTGCCAGAAGAGACAGCCCAGCTGCAGCCACCCATCAAAGATTTTTGCTGACTGACATGACACTTGCAGATGGATTTTTTGTGTAAGAATGTGCATCATTATATGCAAAATTACATTAATCTTTCATGCTTGTCTGTCCCTGGTGCTTGCATAGTTCAAGGCTTTTCTCTAGTGTTCCTAAACACTGCTAAAATTATTAGTCTTGGTGTCTAAAACAATCATTCCATATCTGTACCTGTTCCAACAGTATTTCTACAGACTATTCAAATGCTGCTTACAAGAACTGAAAACACCCCTATCTCTTCCTATATATCCACACACACAAGTATGCATGTAGATACAGTAAGTGTATATTTTTTTTTCTAAAAATTAAAAAGGAAGACAAAATCAAAACAAAAGTGATAGAAATTTTACACTTCACACTAAAAATACAGTATATATTGCCTATAACATCAACAGTCCCCAGTCAGTATCAGCAAAGTTCTAGTGCTTGGTGTTTTGAAAATTTTTAATTAATGACTAGAGTTGTTTTAATTGTATCAGAGATTTATCATTTTGCTGCAGAAACGCCCATCACTATAATAACTTTTGGGAATTTTTTTACAGAATTTACTTCCATGCAGGGCCTCTCTGGAATGTCAAAGCACAATATTTAAGCTCCCATATTCAGCTTTGCACTACCAATGGGAACTATGCTTTTATCAACATCTCTAGGCTGTGTGAAAAGTGGCCAATAAAACTGTGCTTCATGAAAAAATGCAGAAAGGTTCAAATATCTTACTACTGCTTAGCTGTGAAAGAAACCCTTCCCATAAAACCATAGAGTTGGTTACCACGTTACATGTCTTTTTAAATGAACACGATGACATTTAGAAAGTTATGAGTACAGTCTAATTAAAATGGAACAGTAAATAAGATTTATTTTGTAACAGAAAACATGCTCAGTGCTTTCCTAATGTAATCTAAGTTATGCTTAGTATTACAGAATTAATTCACTCAAAGAACAAGGACATGAAAATAAAGAGGGCTCATGTCTACAGAGAAATCAATAAAGGCAGTAAAAATGACTAATGTTTGCCAGATTGAGAGCAACTCCATCCTCTTTGCATCTAATAGCTTAAGTTTGGAAATTATGTAGAAGAACTGCTCAAGGCTTAAGATTTGGGAATTCCAAGAAATTTAAAATTTGATGAGAGAATGACAGAGGATCTGTCTTGACACATCATGACCAAAAGGCAATGAAAAATTGGGTTTTCAGGAAAAACTTTGTGAGAACTTATAGAAAATTATTCAAGTAGAAAAAAAACCTAGAAAAATCCAACACAGACATAGAAAGACCATGCCTAAAAAGTTTTCTGCAGCCTTGACAACCTCCAGAGGGGCATGTATAAATCATTCTGATAGCTGGAAAAAAAGCCAAGTGTTTGAATATTTGGCAGTGTTCCAATTCAGAGGGAAAACCAACCAAACAAAAAAACCTACACAATATATTTTGGTAATAGGAAGAAAGCTTCTTGCGTTGTTTGAGAAGGATCCAGATTACATATTTGGCAAAAATATTATCAGAAAAATATTATTTAATGATTTTTTCTTGCCAATTCTAATGCACAATTTAGAAAGCTTTTCTTTCTCACTAATGTTTTGTTCTTCAGTGTCAGGTAGCAGCACTCTGAAGGAAGGACACCAGAGGTGATCCTCACCTGAACAGTCACAATACTCCAAAAACACTAACACCCTCTTCACATAACAAATAAGAGCTGAGGACTTGGCCTCCACATATAGAAAAAGCAATATACAATTAGTTCAACACTTCAAAACAGGGGATGCTCTCATGTGACACCATGCATTCATGTCACAGACTAAAAATAATAGGACTATAACTGCTAATGATATCATATTTCTTCATTCACCATCAACACTGGTTAATCTGTTGTTATTTACCATATGGTAAGTTTAAATCAATGCTATTTGTCCAATTCTCAAACTTTCTTTTTCTTTGTGATTCTACCCTAAAAACAGGAGTTTAGGAAGGCTGTTAATTTTGCCTAAATGTCCAGGCTGTAAGTGTGCATAAAATGGCAGCAAGAGAGTCAAAACTAGGAAAAGAAGTGAGGCAAGCTAGGATTCTGTCAGGGTTTCCTTTATTTATTTTTCTTCAATTATGTGTAAGATTTTTCAAGGTACTAATGTACTCTAATGTAATGAGTTTGTAAAATACTAGCTCAAATTATGACTATTTGCCAGTGCTTGCAGGTATCTCAACAGTGGAGTGAACTTTTGTGGAACCCAATTTTTGGAAAAATCACTGTTCTTATCCTAGCAGCCACATCCCAGCTGTAGCACAAAAGACTGCCCAATTCTTAACAGAGGCCAGATTCTAACTGCTGTTTCACCTTAGCTACACCCTAAAGTAATGCTTGGGTTTAAATTTGCTATTTCACACTTTCTAGTGCACCAAGCACCTCAGAGATTTGCTTACTGCATGCAACAAAAATAACCCAAAAACTCAACAAAACACAATCCACTCCATAAGGCCTTTGGTTCTTTTTACCAAAATGAATACAGCTGTAACACACAGCGTTTTGTGGAGAAAAATAAAAAGAAAACCCTACAAAATTTAAAAATAACTGCAAAAGGTAAATGTTACTTCAGCACTCACTCATTTACACATATATCTTTAGATTGCTGTATGTCCTTGAGTAGGAGAGAATAAATGCATAAGAAGTTTATACCAAGAGAAGCTACAATGAAGAATAAGATCTGGAAAGCCTGATCAGAGAGAGAGGAAGCAACAACCAGCTACCAATGGACAAGATTGCTCTGTCTTTCAGCACTCCACTGTCAGTCTTTGATGGTCTGAGGTGTTTTAGTAACGTGCCAATTTTGCATTCTGTACACGCTAAAAGCCACTTCAGAGATTCAAATTTGCTGTAAAATTTTGTGTTCAATGAATTTTAAGCTTTAAATATGTGCATATGGAAAAGTCTAAATGTAAACTACCTTCAGAGTAAAACTTGTACAAAAGCCTTGACAATTTCAGTACCTAACACACCTTCCCATGCCACTAGTTATGTAAATATTGGCCATGTTCCAAAAATGCAGGAATAGCAAGATGCACATCCAACTTCACAAAATCCAAAACATTTATGGGAGGAAAAAATCAATTTACTTGAAATAAAGCGCTTAGTTTTATTAGAATATGGTACCAGTGGACAGGACTTCTACTCAGCACCCACCACCATTCCCTTTTTTTTTTTTAATGCATAGTTCCTAATTATTAGTTCTCTACTCGCATTGCAAACTGTAATGTAGTTTTCTTATTTTGCCTGTAGGAGGAGTGTTAGGCAGCTAATAAGCAGAATAGTATTTCAACATAGCCAAAACATCTTTCAATTAAAGGATAAGCCATTAAACAGTTTTCTGGCTCAACTCAGAATTTTCCTATTAAAATTTAAAATACAAATAATTGAAGAATAAACTCAAAACTGTTTTTATTTCACTAGTAAAAATGTTTTTAAAACCTCTACAAATTATATTCACAACTTGTATCAAAACTTCTTTTAAAAATTGTGACCTAACAAGGCTGAGTTCAATTTCTAATACGACAGCTTTATTAGTCTGTTCACATTACCATCCATGCCTTGAAGGTGGAAAAATATGCCGCTGAGAATTAAAACTTATACAAAGCTGCTGGAATTCCATCTCAGTTAAGGGTAGTTAAGAAATTAACACAGAATTCTAATGCAGACAATATTTTTCACGTTTCTTCTAATGTGTCTTTAATCTTCAATTGATTTCACTTTAAATTGTGGGCTAAATAATTTTAAAAATACATAGATACAGGTAGTAAAATTACCAAGATAATTTTTAGTTACCATTATTGCATTATTATATTCTCACAGCTACATTGGATTTCCCTGGAATAATTTTTGGCCTGCAACCTGAGCTAGACATCATCTCATAAGAATTTGAAGGAATAACTGCAAGATGAGACATCTCTTATAATTTGTTTAAGCTGAGACTGATAATTTTTCAAGTCAATTATGAGACATAAGAACAAGACCTTCTGGTGATGAAATGTCTTGCACAACAGTTTATATTTCACATGGATATGAAATGCATAACCAAAAAACCAGAAGTAAATTAAAGGGAATTTTAGTATTATGGATTAAAAATTATTGTGATTGGGAAATACTAATATAATTTTTCGGTAAATTTGGCTGGGTTTTGGGGCCAAATTTGATCCAGTATAAGTTTCAGTCTGTTCACAAAAGAGAGTAGAAGCAATGATCAGATCATTAATATTTTAGTTGTTTAAGAAAATTCATTATTGCCCACTTCAATTTCTACTAAAAGGTCAATCCAATGACCGAGAGGGCAAAGCCAGGGCATACAGCAGGGGCCTCGAGCACAGCCCTGGGGCCTTGAGCACAGCCCTGCTACCAGGAGAGCACTGCTGAGCCAGGCAGCAGCACTGCAGCGTTCCAGCTGCCCCTTGGTGCTGCCCAGACACCCAGCGGTGCCCGTGGGGCTGTAGAACTGCCCTGGCAGCACATGGTGCAACCCCTCAGCTTCCAGGCCATTCTGAAACTGAGTGAGAACCCAGGAGTACTGTGTGCTTCACAGCAGCCCCTCTCAGCATGCCAGGCCAATAGATGTGCCTGTTAAGGACAATGTGTTCACCAGAATGCAGAAACAACTCTGAGCAACAGTAGACAGGACTGCCAGATAGCAAATGTTTCTACAAAATCCTTCTTTAAAAAATACCAACAATAGATTACTAGTATTGATTGCTATAGGTGAAAAATTCCGAATTGGTAACAGAATTACTATTTTTTTTTACAAAAACAAAACACATTGTGTTGTATTTAGAGTTCCAAATGCACTACCTGCAGTCAGAAGTAATAAAGATTAGCACTAAATTCAAATTGTCTCCTATGCTTAGTTATTAGTTTCACAAGGGATTAAGCCATGCTTTACAAGCAACCTACCTGTGACATCAGTTTTTATGTCAGCAAGTTTAAAAAGAGGTGCAACTTTTTCATAATAAACATGAACAGCTTCTCTTTTGTGGCTGCTTGGATTAACAAACACTTTCAAGGATTTTGGTCTGTTTTGAAAGCCTAAAAAGAAAACACAAAACATTTAAAACTACACACAACCTGACTATTTTTACAGCTTATACGGATTTTTAATACTAGAAGCAGTACAAGACTTTAACAGGATCAGCAAATCATAGTCTAAAACAGTCTCAATTTCTTTTTGCATATGCACTATTTACATTTAAATTACAGTATTGATTACTTTTGTGTGTACAGCTAATAAACTGTCATAGGAAGCAGGAAAAAAGTGCACATGTCATAACCCAATTAAATCTTGATTCAGGAGCAGGGTGAGTGTGAAGTTAAAAGTCTGGGCACCAAAAGAAAAGAAACCCAAGCATAAAAACACAAAAAAATTCCTTTTTTGAATTTAAGGACACACTCCCAGCAGGTATATGAAAGCAACACCCAACAAAACTGACAATTCAATCCAGTACTATTCTCTTCTGAGAGTGCAAATCAAACAGTGCAAAGGGAATTCTTCATCTTGAAAGAGGTACATATATATATACATATACGTATAAAGAAATAGAAAACTTGGCAGTATCATTTGAAAATTTGAGAATTATTGTTAATTTTATTTTTTAAACAGTTACATTTAGGTCTTTGGAGTAACAAACTCCAAGGAAACAACACTGAGAAATATTGCTATGCAAAGCTGAACCCTGTCTTGCACTCTGATTCCATAAAGTTATGTTACCATTTGAAGTAATGGCATTTTTTTGAAGAGTAAATAACTCATACTAAACCAGAAATACTAATTTTCAAGTTCTCTTTTCTAGATTTCTTACAATCACCATGGTTCAGTGAGGCTGCTTTGCTATAAAAAGCAAGCAGCAGTATGCAATCCGACTGTTCTTTTGGGATTTGTTTAAATTACTAGATTTGAACAGTTCTAAATTTTGTTTTAGTATCAGAGTAGACTATCACTTTCTTAGCCAAATAAAAGCTAGAATATCTGGCAAGTGTACTGCTTTCAACATTCAAGAACAAAATTAGTAGTAAGCCAGAACTTCAAAAGGAGCCAAGAATGAAAATACATTTTCCTGCCCCATGAAGAACATTAGTTCAATTTTTACAGCTACATGTTCCTTCAGCAGGGACTTCCTGCAGCTCATTTCACTTACTCTACCTCAACAACGGAATAGGAACAATTACTCAAAGAAATTATAGCTAAATACTATTTCAGCATTAAAGAGAAAAGTATTTAAGATCAAAACATAATTATAAAAGCTCCAGAGATTATTTTTTCATTTATTTATATCAAAGTACCTTGAAATTAGAACTATCATTTTATCCAGTTTGTGTTAGACAATTTAGAAGATTTCTTAAAGATACTGAAGGAAATTATTGGATCAGTTTGCTGCTATAACCCCAAAAGCATACACAAAAATTTATAACCACATTTATGCCAAAATGTTACACAAAGTGCCAAGTCATTGCTCAGCAAATTAATCCTGGAGAATCGTGCATATCTTCAATAACAAGCATCAAGCTGTGTTCAAAAGCATCTCTTTCAAAAAGCAGAAAAACGAAAAGAGGGAACTTGGTGAGGACTGCAGATGTGTTGGAGGGCAGAGTTGCTGTTCACGAGGACCTTGATTAGCTACAAGAAAGGTTCGAGAAAAGCCTGGAGATGCTCAATAAACACAAAGTGCACCTGAGCCAGCAAATGGAAGGACAAAAAGGCAGTGGATACAAGTGGCACAAGGAATATTCCAATGTGAAATAAAGAGTGTGTGTGCCCTTCAGAGTGAGGGCAGTTAAGCCATCCACATCGTCTGTGCTTAGAGATTTTTAAAACTGATCTGGACATGGCTCTTAGCAACCTGATCTTTATTGGAAGCTCACCTGCCCTGAGCAGGAACCTAGAATGGATAATCTCCACAGGTCCATTCTAGCCTACATTCTTCTTGATTCTCGGGAAACAGAAACAAGCACTGCAAGTATGCACTGCAGTGATATTTCTTGTTACACAAATTACAACACAAACAAGGAAGACTATACAAAAGCTACCAAAGAGTATTAACACGTATAAAAATCATTGTAAAGACATTATAATAATGTCTTAATTGAAATCTACTAACTAGTATTGTTGCAGTCTTTTAGAAGTTATAAAAATATTAAGACCAAAAGGTAATTTCTGTGACTTCATAATTTGCCTAAAGCATCAGCAGGAATTAAATGGAAAACTACAAGAATAAGGATTCCTGCTTCAAAAGAGAAAAGATTTAACCAAATTCATAAATGTGCTGTCATGTTCTTATCTTCCTTACAAGAACCTGTGATCAGCTGATCCTTCTAAATACTCAGCCCTCCCCACCAACATCCAAAGCCAAAACACTACAAACTGACTTCAGACTCATGGATATCTACGTATACCTTTACACTTATAAAAAACAAACCAAAAACACCTGCCCCCCCACCCATAAAAATTTAAGAATGTAACTCACAAAGCAGATGGAAAGAATAGGAAAGTACAGTGGAAACAAAGAAAGCAGATGAAGTGTCAAAAATTCTGTTACCCAGACAGTTATGGTACTGCTAAACAAATATCAGGAGAAAACTGAAGGGATAAAAGGAAACATCACTATCTCACTTCAATGTTTTTGAGTATTAGACGTAAAAGTTTAACCCTACGCGGCAATATAAAGTTTCAAAAGAAATCCTAGGGGAAAAATCCTGGATATTTTAAGGAAATGGTTGAATTTAATTTTATTTTAAAGAAAAATTCATTCATTAAACAATTCTAAATCAGAAACTGTATTTATGATTTTGTATATTAAGCTATTGCTGAAAAGTAGTTAAGAGCTAATACATAAATCCTAGCAAGGGTTTTCAAGAACGAAACAAATTCACAGGAGGAAAGCATTAAAAATATTCTTTTATGACTATTTCAATATCAATTCACTTTTTTTGAGAGAAAATATTTCATTTACAGAAATATTTTTCACAAGTACGGCTTTTGAGCAGAGATGGTACACTACTGAAGCGATTTTGTTTGTAGCAAGTAATTGTCAACTGACATGAAAGGATGATCATGACAAAATTTATTACTTTATCAATCCCGGTGTGCACTGGGCACATTAGAACACACCAAAAAACTGAGTTTAATGAAAGCATATCCAGTAACAGACAAAGATTAAACTTTCACACAACATTATTGTGAAGCTTCTTTGAAGTGTTTTTAAATAATAATCTTTTAATTGTCTTTAAACAACATCTATATGAATGAATCAATGTCACTGACTACAGTGTGCAACTGATCCCAGTCTGGCAGCCTTTTGGTGCTCCCCTAACTGGTATTCTGTCATTGTTTTCTGAGGCTGCTCCGTTTGAAACGAACCAGCAGCCTAAAGCAGGAAGGCCAACTGTTCCCCTAGTACTAACAAATGTGCTAATATGCACTAGTTTAAACTTGATCTATCAAGTGAATCAGTGAACCATGAAGGGTGGTGGGTCAATCAGGGTGTTCTGAAAACAAAGGCTCCTAGGGCAGCAGAGACGCTGTGCTCAGACATACATCTGTGCTGCTTTCAGGCCTCAGCCCTACCAAAATGGGTTTATGTTACAAAAGTTAAGAGCCTGGAATCATGTCATTACCACCTAGATTTATAAATACTTTATACAACATTAGGAATATTATACATGAGAAAAACTAACAATATGAGACGGATTTGTTAATGTAACTATGGAGACACCACTGTTAATATTAACTAACCTAAGTTAATGTTTAACATTAATGGTTTAATTAAAACTTCATGCATGAAGTTTCAAGCATTCATATCAAATCCCAGTGTGATAGATACTACAGAGCTGTAGATAAAAATAAAACGCACTTTGTGCTTTTCTTGCTACTTTATCATTTATTCTTAACCACATTCACTGTCTTTTGTTAGTTTACAGAGTTTTTAAGTAAAGCTTTTTCAAATCAACTGCCTTATCTTGTTTAATTTTTTTTTTTTTTAATGGATGAGCATTGACAACTGTGCATTTTTTGTCATTTCTGAGCCTGCTCAACCCTTTAAGAATGACAGTGTATTTGCATGTGCAGAGGATTTCAGATTGAACAGTGAATTCGGCTGACACAGGGTGTCCCCACATGCCATGCTCAGAAGTCCTGTGCCAAAAGGTGTGATGAAGAAATGGCAATCAATCACTGAGAGTGAGGTGTGCAGCAGGACTGACACGAGAGAACAGCACACTAGACCCTGTCTGAGCTGCCCTTTGGGGCCTTGCAGGAGCTAGCCCAGAACCAAAGCTCCATGGGTGCACCAAGATGGCACTGCTTATCTTACATCAGTTTTACAAACGTGTGATGTCAGATCAGATTTCAGGAACACCATATCATCAAGCAAGCTCTTCTTATCTAGCTGGCATGCACTGGAACAGCAGCAACATTAGGCAGAAAATAAGAACTTATTTAAATATAGGAAGATGGTGGTACATATATTATTTTACCCTGTCACACATATAAAAAGACATAATAGCAGTCCCTGTAACTAAGTTCTAAACAATTATATCTGTGTGTGCTCACTTATATGATAACAGGCTTCATAAAAAATTATAGCCCAGTTAAAATTTAAATTGAAATACTCTGAATGCAAAGCCAGAGCAACAGAGGACACTCGCTATGAAGATAATAAAAATGAACCAACTGGGAAAAAACATGTATGAAACATTCATACCAGACAAAATTTAGCTCATATCATCACTGATAAACTTGCTATTGCTGCTCCTTAATTAATGTATATGCATAAAAATCTAAAAACTTGTCAAAGAGTAAGGTAAACAAGCAGAAATTCCATTTATCTGCAGAGGAAACACACCTGTCAGTATCATGTGCTCTCATTTGTCAGAATGTCTAAATATTATTGACCAAATATATATATATGTTCTACTTTGATAAATCACCTGCTTTTCATTTGCTCCAGCCCAGAAACAATAAAGAAATCCTTCAAGTAAATAATGCAGCAGTTAATGAAAAATTACTTTGTGAGCAGATAGACTGGGGTGGTAGGGAGAGCAGAGAAGTAATTTTCACTATTCTAGAAGGACAAAACCAGAAGTAGCCAATTTGAATTCATTAAAACAAATTACTCTGGCACTATTATTAAAAAAAAAAAAAAGCTGCAGCAAAAACTATGAAAATCCATTATTGCTTCACACAGAAATACCAGTAACTGAGAAATCAAGAGAACTCGACTGCATTGTATACTTTTAGTTCAGACTTAGAAAACATACACATTAGCAATTGATATTATGAGGGTTTTGTTTGGTTATTTTTATCACTCTGAGTCCTGTTTATTCTTCAAGTAAAAGGCAAGGAGAAAAAAGTGCAGTGATCAGAAATAAAAAAAAAACCCATCTGTATGAGGTCTGAGCTTCTGGAGAAAGACTGAAGTAAGAACTTGAAACAGCATTGCACAGAATACCTTTTTTTCAGGTTCAGGTGGCTTCCAATTACAAAGCTATAAAACAGAGGCTGCCCCTCGAGGTCAAGGCAACCTGAGCAAGAGATACTGCAGCTTTTTTCTGTGAACATATGGTATCACTGCTCCTGATAGATGGAGGGTAATCTGGGAACAAAACAGACATTTGCTCCTTATGCAAATGTCCTTGCCTTTATGGGTAGCTGGAGATCTACAGGAATCCTGGCACTTCTGCAGATTGAGATATTTCATGATCAAGTCTTTCAAAAAAGGGAGAAGGGAAGGGACTTTTTAATACATATCTTCATTGGGGAAATCCAAAGCATACTGTAAACAAACAATGTAAGAATGCACCATTAATAACTCATGTTGTTTCTCTAATATCTGCTTGTGAAACTTTACTAGAAGTACACTAAAAACTGTTATTCAAAGTGATGTTACAAACACTACAGATGTACAAGATTTGAATTCCATAATCTGGCTCAACCTTAACAATTCAGCTGGAGTTCTAATAATCTGTTAAAAGATAGACTGGTTTTCTTCTGTAATAAATAATCTAATTTGCTATAATCTGTAAACACAGACACATTTTGGAGCTAAATCAGAGAGTTTGGTATTGGGGAGGGGGTGTAATTTGGTTATTTAAATCAAAAGTGGGCTATGTTCTGTGTCTTTCAAATATAAACTACAGTGAAAGGCTTGGCTTTCCTGTGGGGCTCTTTTCCCTATGTAGTGAATCTTTTTTTTCTTACTTTTGATAGAACTTCCATAAAATGAAATAAAAAAACCAAAACCAACAAAACCCAACCCAAACAAACAAACAAAACCCCCTATAATTGGTTAAACAAAGCATCCTGAAGCTGGCATTAGCCTAGGCAGACACAGAAAGATATTTTAAAAGTATAGAATTGCCTTCTATCACTAGTGTCAATAAATTTTGTATGAAATCATACAAGAGTCCTACAGCACTTTAAGAACACTGCCACCTGGGAATTTATGAAGATGAGCAAAGTCTCTCTCATTAGTCTCCTAAAGAATCTGGAGGTCTCAAGTGGGACTTCCTAAAAGTCACCAGAAAGTTCCTGAAGTTCCCAGAAGGAACTACTGTAGTACCATCAGGTATTCAAGTGAAAATAACAAACAAATATGTTATTTCTTTCAGAAGCAGATTTTCCAGAAGACCCTTCAGTCAGAATAAAGTACTTATTTTCAGTAGCTTCCAAAACACCTCCAAAAATAGCATCAATTTTGTTTCATTTTTACAGATCCATTAGTCAATTATTGTCACTTTCCTAAATTTTACACATCACCATGTAAAACTTCAGTAGAAAACATTTGTCAGAAATAATATTTATATCTGTATCTTCATTTCCACAGGCAAAATGTTTCTAAGCTTCATTCTACTCAACTCATGTATTGACAATAGAAATAAACATGGCATCAACTCCAATTAAATGCTTACCATTCAAAATTTCCTTCAGATGTCTAAACCATGACTGACAATGATCTTCACTTAAGTTGTTTAAATGGACAGCACAGTCTGTGAGCTTATTCTCTTCTTTATTCAAGCATTTAAAAATTGTGATGCCCAACAAAGTTCCACCTTTTTTCTGCCCTGCAAAACGACGACGTTTCAGTTTTACTGAAAATACATCTTTCATTTCAATAATCTCCTCTTGAGCCTGTAAAGCCACACTGGAATCACCTGTAAGGAGAAAAAAAATAAAATAAAAAGCATTACCAATACAATTGGGAGTAACTTGGCTGCAACAACTACAAAAATATTGTTAAGGCTTCATCTCTAGCTTCACTTATTGCATGTCATTTCCCTCAATCACTGGTCTTATTTCACCAACTTTGTTATGTTTCTGGCTGTACAAACAACACAATATCAAAGAGGTTATTTATTCAGCTTTCTGTTGTCAAAAAAAATTAATAAAATTTCACACTCTAAGAAATACTTTTTTCTGTATTTGCATTCAAAAACGAGATTCTTTATTGCATTCACCTAAATCATAGCAATCATAGCAGTTGTATACTTCTAAATCATAGATCAGAAAGTCTGCTATGACCCGAGCTGACTATACACTCACTATATTTTTTCATTTGATACAACCATTGCCTTTTGTGTTTACATCAGAAACAAACCAAAAAATAGTTAAGCAAAAACAGACAAATAAACTCATCTTCGCTTTCATTTTTGATTTATGAATTCAGTTTAGAAGGAAAAAAACCACATTTCCAAGGAAGTTCTTGTGACAGTTTGAGATCCTCATGCCAGGGGAGATTTGTGTGAGGCTAAGTGAAGGTTTTCTTATCTTGGGGTTGTTACACACATAGATGCCATGGCTGCAGACATTATCACTTCACTTCCAGGTGCCTTCTGGAGATGTATCAACTAAGCCACTACAGTACAGGCTTCTCCTTTTTCTGCTCTCTTGAGCTGCATTCCAGTTCCTCAGAATCAAAGTTAAATACACAAACTGAAGGAGCAATGACACCGTTCCTGCAGGTAGCAGATTCTTGGGACACAGAATGAAAAGTTTACCTGCTTTCTTCATAATTACAGCAGATCTGATACAGCAGACCAATAAAGGCCCCTTTGCAATCCAAGGCAAGAAATGCCAGAAACCAGAAAACTTTCCCAAATTTAACAACAGCTCTGTCAACTGGTTTCTCAATAGCAAAAACCATAACAGAGTCTGCTGCGAATATCAGAATATATTGCTGAGAATATGTGTCAAAGTTATGGAGGTGCACCACAGAGAAGTTACAACCATTAGTCTATTTGTCCTGTAATGTCAAGGAAAATGAAGGCCTGTTAAAATACTTTTTATTCCTCACTACATTTCATAGAATGACATTTAGTCATAAGCCAGGTAAGGTCTGCCTTTTCTTTTCACGACTACTTCAGCCAGTTACTTATTTGCTTGTGCACCTTCCTCTTACTCTGTACTTATCAAACTCTTATGTTGCTCAGACACATATCAAAACTTTCGACCTTTAAAATAAAACATTCTTACTAGGCAGAACTAGACTTTCAAAACCAGTATTTGACTGTGGTTGTTTTGCAGGAATACATTTTCAGATGCGTCTCAGTAATGAATATAAACGCCGGGAATGCTGAATTGTAAAAGAACATCCTCCTCAAGTTTTAATTTGTAGAGGAAATGTTGAACTAGCTAGTAGGATTAGGACAGCCAGTTTTTACTGAAGTTGTAAAGAAATCTGCATAAAATCCTGGGCATATTCTATAATTTTCATCTTCTCTGCTTACCAAAAGTAAGACCATCACAAATGCAGTAAAATTTTATAAAACAACTCAGATAAAGAAAATGTACTTATAAAACATTTCTGGTATGAGATAACAACGAAGCTTACTTTTGAAATAAAGTATATATTGGATTAGACACTTTTTTAAACTTCTAAAAACATGCTGGCTCGTTAGTATCATATTGGTTATTGCGAGCAGTTTCAGGACATTAACTGTCCTCTCACATTACTTAGAAAGATATTGGGTACCATCTGTTCTTGCAAGAGATTTAAGTATACATCTATTAGATATCATGCTATTTATTTAATTCAGTACCCACTTCCCATTGTTGTATCTTCTGGGGAAAAAAAAAAGAAAAGTCAATTTAATTACAAGGAATAAAGATAATCTCTTCTACCAGGCTGCCCTGTCATCATGAAAGCAGAGAGGGAACCTGTATAAAGTAGGTTACAGGCGTTAGGGAAGAGCAAAACTAACAGCACTTAACATTTAACAAAGATCTAACAAAATCAGAATATATGGCACTTAAAAAAAAAGTTACTATAAGCCAAGGGCTTGTCTGAATCAATCTCAGCACATCTGTCTGATGTAGAGCGTAAACAGGATTAGAGTTGGATTTATCTGCTTGACGCTAATTGTACTCACAGTTTCTGCACATGTCCACTTTTTTTTTCCCCAAATACTGCATGAAAAACAGAAAAATCTGCCTGGATAGATGAATTTCTAGGAAGTTTTATGCCCCTATTTATCCTCTCACTAATTTCAAGCAATGAGACTATCCTGTATTTTTCCTATTTATGTTAGTCTAATCCCTTATTTAACAAAAAAATTATGTCTAAATCAACCATACTGAGCTAAATCAAAAGATGAGGAACTAATACATTCAAATAGAGTTTAATTGTAAATAGCAAGCCAAATTTTAATTAGTTAAGAGTGTTAAACTAGGCTTTAAATAAACAGACTACCTCATGTTTACAGCAAAATTGATGAAAATATACACAAAGAAAAAAAGCAGTACTACTGAAAAATAGAACAGCTTTAAAGAAAATTTGATATTAACATATAAACACCAACACTTCAACAATGAAACACTTTTTGGACTGTTATCTTACTGCAGAAGCCCAACATCTAGAAGTGGTACTGAAGGACTTAACTTCCATAACAAATATCTGGACTACATGAAAAATGGCAGAAAATACATGTGAAATGTGACTGTGTAATTCAAGTACAAGAACTGGACACAAAGCAAAGTGTTTTATACTCCCTTGGTCACAAATGCTTCCTATGACCTTTGGCAAAACACCTAGCCCACCAGACTAAAATGAAGAGATAAATCTTTTACACATTTTAGGCTCTCTGTCCCACTACACTCTCAAAGTTTACTTCCTTACCAGTTGATTGATACACCTGAGTGTCGTGTAACATCACAGAAATAATTAGAAATCTTTAAAAAATCATCAAGACTATACCAAAGAAAATACAGTGATCAATACTTATTAAAAAAGTGTTTTATTATAAAACACATTTTTATTATAAAATTGATCACAGACCATCCTACACTGTATGAACACTCCTTTCAAAATAACCATTCAGGACATACAACAAAGCATAACTGTAATAATATAAGCCCAAAAATAAAATAGAATTAAAAATTACTTTAGTTTTGACAATATGTCTATAAATTTATATGTCTATAAATTTATGTTTAGGAATAGTTAATATGGTAATGCTTAATGCATATAAACCAGCACCTATCAGCCCATCAATTATTAAGCTCACTTTTCCCTCACTGTAAATCAGCAAAGCACAGTAAGCAGCATGCAACTGATTCATAAAACCTCTACAGGTTTCAGCTACTTATTGATTAAGAAGGGCTGGTGAGAAAAGCAGGTATGATCATTCTTGCCTGAAAAGCTAAGAAACACTGTAAAGCTTGTCTGGCTGTTTAGCACTTATTAAAACACTCTAAACATGAGACAGAAAAGCTATTTTCAAAACACATGAAGTTTGAATGATTTTTTATTTCAAAAAGATAGGTCATGCAACACTTCTGTCAAAATTTGATGCTATGCCTCTCACTCTCTTCTGCAAGCAGAGAAAGCAAAATTTCACTTTCTGCTTGCCAGAAGTATCAAACAGTAAGCTGAGGAGAAGGTGCTACAGCCAGGGCCAGGTGGAGGAGGGGCTGTTTTTTGTCAGAAGATTAGTTTTGCGTTACTCTATTCCTTTTAAATGGTGTTGTAGGAGAAGCCTAACACAAGCAAAGCCCTGACCTAAACACACATTTCTCAGACTATGTGCAATGATGTGCTTGGGAGCAGCAAGGAGCTCAGAAAGTACTCCAAGGGACTGAAGAGATGCATCTCAGTTTCTCCAGAGCTGGAGAGTAAAAGTAGGGTGCAACTACTAACTTCACCTTTTAATGGCAGCTATTCACTTGCAGCAGCAGCTGTATTCCTCCAGGGCAGAAAACTGAGCTTAAAAACATCTGACAGGAATACAACCCATTTTCATTCTCCTTCTCTAGAGAATCCTGGGGTGAAGTGATGTATTTTGCCAAGCAAATGCAATACCTTGCTGCTAATCTCTCTCCCAGAGCAGCCAGCCACCCTCGACTCACCTGCCATGACTGTGCAGTCCAGCCCTTCTCCTGAAGTCTGGCTCTGGGCAAAACCCAGCTGAGTCAAATATGCTCCCTAAAGAAACATAGACTGCCCAATTTTCTTTCCCTGGCTTAGTCTTCTGACCAGTTGTTTAGTATAATCAGTCCAATACAAGTCCTATAAAACTAGGGATGCTACAAAGTGGTAAGAAAATTGACAGCAGGGAAGAAGGAAGAACTGGGACCGTCTCCTTTCATCAGCAGGTAGTCAACGCGGTTTGAGCCAATCTGCTGCGCATTTTCACTTCCAATTGTTAACTCCCCAAAGATCACACACATCAACAAGAGTCAGCAAGAACTGGAAAAGATGCACAATGGCTTCTCTTAATTTTTTAGAGCTCTAGTGACATCTTATACATTAAAAAAATTATAAGTCTCAGAATAAAACGCCACTTTACAAAACTATAATCACACATTCAGTTACGTTTCACTGGACAAGGAGTTATTCACTATTCTAGCTTAAAGAGATCATCTTATTTTAAACTACTATCACAGATAGCTACCTCCAGAAAGAATATTTTTATGAAAAATAATTGACATAATGAAAAAATAAAATTCCAGAACAAATTTGCACTTCAGGTTTCAATTTTTCAACACAATACTAGCCAAAAAAAAAAATCCAAGAAGCCCAGTAATTTTCCAATGCAAATCTCAGTCATGAGATTTGTCATTACATGACAGAATAATTTCACTTATTTTTTAACAATTTACTATATTCACAGCATGGTTAGACCCATCTAAAACTGCAACCTCCTACCTTTCATGTTCTCTTCTTGTCTCTCACCACTTTTCAAATGGTTCTTTCCCCCAAGACACAACAACCAGCTGATTCCAATCCCTGTTCTCCACCATATCGGTTAAAAACTAATCCTCAAGCTTCTGAACATCCCCATCAAACCAAGAGGGCCACTGCAGATACAGCCCCTGTACAGCATCATATCATAGCAACTGAAGGAAGAGCAGCTGCAGGGAATATTTGGTGTAGCCTTTGAAGTCTTTAGTTGGACCATACTCAAAAACTTAAAATCTGGTTAAGTTTCACTACAACTTTAAAAGATGGCAATAGGCAAACTTGTGAAAAACCAAGCACCACCAAACTATCTAGTTCTGCATGAACCAAAAGAAAAGATGATTCTGGCTACATGAGAGAGCAAACATGAGAACAGTTCAATTGATCCCATACTGTGCAGTACAGTTCAGAGGCTGTTTTTGCTGGAGCTGATGCCTTCAGGAGAAAGGCCAGGCTTGGGGACTTCACCTCTGAGCATCACCAGATCTCAGAGTGATACTTGTACACAGCATCCTGGGTCTTCTTGATGCCCAGCAGGCCATGGAAAAGGCCTTTCCTCATGTCATGAGGCTCATTAGACATCTTTCCATCAAGCTTTCACTGGTGTCTTGATTCAGCTCTCACATAGAGCACTGAAGTAACATGCTTATTAACTACAGGCTAAATGGCAGAATTTAATTAGAAAAACATACTGAAAGTGGCAGTTTGAAAAGAAGTCAAATGGCTTATTGAATAAATACCTCCACAGAAGAGTGTGATTAAAGCTTTAGCACAAGACCTAATGCTGTTTCAGAAAAAAAGCGTTGCCTTAAGGAAGAGTTTCCCTTCATTCTACAACGAAGGATTGGAAGGAGGTGTTGAAGTTAAAAATAACGAGAAGATCTATTGGGAACAAGGCTAGAACAAGGTAAGCTAAAAAGAAGCAAGGCAGACAGTAACTGATTTCCATCCTGAAGCATTTGAGAGGACGCATGAAGCAAAGGCTTTGCTTTTCATGATTACATTTTCTCATTAACAGCACAGAAAGAAAGAGGTCACTGGAAACATACTATAGAAAGCTCTACATTTTATGTTAAGAATATGGCCCATGTACTGCCTAATTTCACAATATGATTTGAAAAATAGCTGCAAACCTTTCATTTACTGGTGAAATGGAGGCTTTTCATTTCCTAAGTGAAAGGAGTTACGTAAGAAACTTTGGAGTAACAACAAGGAAAAAAGCATCGTCAATTCCATCATTTTCCAAAACCTCTGCAAACATAAGCATCAGGTTAAATGACTGGTCTTACACAGACCAACCATACACCATCATAAAACGGAATTTATTTCGAGAGAAATTTCTGAAATTAACAGAAGACTGGGAGCTGATGGTTTACATGATTTAATAGAATGGGCTAGCAGAGCTGAAAGATACCAAAGAATCCCCAAAGAGGAATCACAAGCTTAATTTTATATTTCCTCAAAAAAAATCACACACATACAGTGTTTTGTACCTACTAATTTATATTACAATCATGGCAATTACTTCTGTCATTTCAGAAAATAAGGGGAAGTAGGGAAAAAATAGTCTCTTATGGCCACATGACATTACTGACTTTGATTAAATACAGGTTAATAATTACTTTTTACTTGGAGTCTTACTTGCACCAGATCTGCCTCAGCCTCAAATACAGATTTAGAAACCATCCATACTGCTAAATATCAGTGTCTCAAGGAACTCAACATGCCTTAAACACCTGAATTTTAGTCTTTGCTGGAAAAGATTTTCAAGAAACATTTTCTTCAGGAGAAAAGAACACACAGCCCATTCTAAACACAAGACAATTTCCTTCTGTAAACTACTGACAATACATATACCCTAGCAAGTAATGCTTTTAGGCATCAGAGGTATCAGCTGATAGATGAGCTCATCCATGAACTTCTACATTTGGCTTTATCCTCATTGATCTCTGGTCTGGTTTTTTTTTCAGAGGTTCATGGAGAAAACTCTGCCATCCTTTGTATCATCGCATCTGCATCTCCTACACTAGCCCAAGGGCAAGAGATGGCAATAGCACCACCAGAATCCTCTGACAAGCATAAAACCCTTCCCTCACCCCAACGCTCAGTTGCCAGTTAGGAACAGGAAGAATGCAGGCTACACCACTTTGCCTGCAGGGGTGAATGAATCCTATTTTGTTCATGTACACCACACTTGTAACAAACTTAAAAGAAAAGCACAAAAAACCCCCAGAATTCTGTTAGATGATCTGTATAATATGGATTTTTTCCCCTTATCCTTAGGGAAATATTTTTCTATAATGTTCATATTTCTCTAACTGTGTAAAATATTTTGTCATATTAAAAATATAATTTATATTACATGCTAGATGTACCATACAAAAATTACTTAGAACACAACACCAAATTTAAGGTATTCTTAGTCAATTGTGCAGTGTACAAATTAGCCCTTCATATAAAGAGAAAGCTTACAAAATGCAACACTTCAGAAGCTTTCTGGTATTACAATTATTTTTATTATATAGAATTGACTCCATTTGCAACGATGCATAATTCTGTGACTGAAAAAAATTACATTCTCAGACTTTCATCAATATAATTTTTTTTGTAGCTTAACACTATGACAAAGCTCTCACAAAAGATTTGATACCAATATGATGTGACACAACTGAACCAAACCTTAATTTCACTCACAGTAAGAAATCACAGGATTAAGTAACACTGTGCAGTCTTTTAGAAAAGTTTATTGCTTCCAGATGGATGCAAGTTTCCTTTCAGCACTGATTGTATCTTCTGTACACAGGGTGCCAATGTTACTATAAATACAGTCAAAAGCAGTTATAAAGATAAATTATTAAAATATTGGCATAAACAAGCTCATAAACTAGTGCCTCCCTGCACAAAGTGAGGACAACAACATTAGAGTGCTGTCTGTCTCACAAATGTTCAATACAAAAACACGCACACCCTTTTTAGAAATTACAACCCATATGAATGGGTTACAACGCATATGAACAAGCGCAAATTTCCAAGGTATCCATAAAATGATTTCTGATTCCAACTGCGTGCTCTTTGCCCCATGTTGTGTAGTGCCATGTGTTTCCCTGCATGGTGCACACGAGCACGACACCCACCTGTGCCCGTGGATCTGTGCTCCGAGCTCAGGATGCACTCACTTCATTGAGCAGCAGAACTGTTGGATACACACTGCAATGCACTTACGTCAAACTGCAATTGTTAATAATAAATATCTCTGAGCTCATTTAAATTTCAGTCCAGGTGCATCAGATGCTGAAGAAGTATCAACAGGTCTGCGAAACGTTCAGCAGAAAAAAAGAATTCTAGGGAATATCTGATTAATGTATAAAAAATTATATATAATGCTATTTTGAAAATCAAAATACACCCAAAATTATCTGGTGAAGCCAATAATCTGAGTTTTTTTTAATATTTTATGTTGCAATACAATTCAGAAATTATATGAATAAATGGTAATGAGTAATTTAAAACACTATTTGAAGTTTTCATGAGATTTTCAAAAATCTGGAGATCTCCATTTTGAATTGTGACATAACCGGTGCATAAAGTAGGGTAAGTTAATGCCTTTCAGAGAACATGCAGAATTCATAAAATGCTTTATGAATAAAATGTCAACATTAAGTACATTTCATTTTGGAATGAAATTCAAAATCACATATTATTTTCACTTTTATATCAAACTACATTAGTATCCTAAGTTATATATAGAGACCTACTTATTTTCTGACAGGCTGATCAACTGCTTTAAAACAGAGCCACTCATCAAAAAGACCTCCAAAAAAACCCACCCCAAAATGCTCCACAATGTCTGCTTTGCATCCTGGCATGTACCAACAACTTCAAACAAGCATCGCCTATGTATTTTAAGCAAGTTCTTTGACATCTCCCATCAACTTCTTTTATCTCCAGTATGGTAACTGCACCTACACATTTACATATCCATTCCTAATCCTAGTACTAACTACTGAAATCAAACAGAAAGATTTCTGATTGCATATAAAAAAAGAAAAAAACCCCAAACCCAAAACCAAACAAGCCAGTTTCTGATCAGTTTTCACTGCTGGATAAATACATCAGATGACAAAGATGCATTTCAAATCTCCCATAATACAAATTTTTACTCCCCCAAACTTTCAAATGCTATCATTACACCAATATGTATACGGATCACCACCACGAGGCTGAAGTAAATATCACATTTGCAAAATCTACGGAGTTTATTCACAGCACAAAAATCTATGAAGTTTATTCACAGTTTATTCACAGCAGCAGGGTCAGAGAGCAATTGCTGTTCAGAGCACCCACACAGCGACAGAGATGCATCTTCAAACCCTCCAGTGTGCACTTGCACAGTGTGTTACTGTTACTATTCCACATAAAATTTCCTCTATCACAATATTAAACCTATTTGGTTCATTTAAAAGCAAATTTAACAAATATTAGTTTCTACACATATCCAGCCACACATTACAAATCATACAATAATCTTTGACTGACTCATAAAGTGAATTAAAGCAAGAAAACTGTCACCACCTGTGTTCAAGAAATAATCAGTATTGATACCTTGGCACACATCTTTAAGCTGCTGACATAACAAGTGGAAATGGATGTTTTATATTACGGGTTGTCTTCTGTGAACATCAGAAAACTTCTCAAATATATTTATGGAAAAATACCAGCAAAGCACATTGAAGCTACACTTTTTCCTTATTTTGAGATTGACCAAAATAAATCATTTCCAACAGTTTCAGACTCTTATCCTATACAAGTCTAACTATGTCTTTGGAATTTAACTTCCTTTCTCCACAACAAAAATAAATATAGAAAAAAACCTGAAGACTATAATAATTATAAACATTCATGTGATGAGTATTTTCAAGGGAATTATAGCTAAGAAATTCAGATTTCCTATACAGTCTGCTACTGCCTTGTAATTCTTAACAACAGTTAACAAAATTAACCTCTTGGTATTTTGTCAGGCAAAGAATAGACATTCTTTAAAATGCATTGTTCCACCAATAAAAATAAGTACATTGCAAATGGAAGGCTAGGCAAACTGAAGTTCAAATTCTATCAGAAAAACTTGCTTGGTACTGCAAACACAGGTGGAATTACTGACTAGAGGTGTGTGTGTTTTTACTCAAAATATCATTTAAATATAATTTAACTGGTTTCTGGTATGTAAGACCAGCAATACCAGGACAGAGCAAACGTCCATCTGTCCCAGTATCTTATATCAAACCACAGCCATAAGCAGATGCTCAGAGAAGAGAAGAAATAAAGGAAGCATTTATTCTGTTTTCCACTAGTACTTTTCCATTCCCCACCTGTTTTCATTTGGGACACCCTGAACTGACCGAGGTCTGTACATATTTAACAGCTCTCAAATGAAGCCTTCCATCTCCGTATGAATTAAAAAAATCTTTTAGCATTACCAATCATTTGGCAGTAAGTTTTACAGTTCTCTTAGCTATTCATTTGGTTTTCAGCCTGGTTCTTCTCAGCCTGATTAGATGCACCATATTTCTTACGTAGTAAAACTGCCATCTTGTTTCTCCAGGACCCATCTCAAGTACCTTCCTTGGAGACCAAAAAGTGCCAGCCTAGACCACCACTCTCATCTGGAAGCCATTATGTACCTTTAATCGTTGTCACCCCTTGAACCTTCTCCAGTCCCACATCATCTTCGCTAAGAACACCAGAACTGCACACAGCATTCAGGATGTGCTTAAATAACTGCTGGTTTATAGAGCATAGAAACATCTGCTTTAGTATCTATTTATGTTCTAATTATCCTTAACATAATAATCCTGACAACTGTTTAAGTGACAGATGACATTTTCCACATGATAAACCTATAATCATACACATTGGGAATGGTATAGCTACAGCTCCTGATCTTTATTCCAAGCTGATGGCATTCAAATAAGAGATCAATACATTCCACTATGCATAATTATCCCAACTCTTGGACTCACTGTCCCACTGCCTAGTCAAATCCACAAAACTGCCATGTCTGAAGTTGTGCTGTGGGAAAGAACTTATTTTATTACTCTGCTTCCACATGAAATCAATATTGCTAAATTCTAATGAAAAAAATAGTATCTGCTTTAAGCAAGACAAACATGCATATACATACAGATAATTAGAAGTTCAGTACTGAATTTCTGTGTGTGGTTTCCATAAAACAAGTAAGACCTAGAGACAAAATTTCAAAATCCTCACCTGCGTGTTTCCATCATATTTTAAATAATTAACTACTCAACAAATGAAATTGCTAAAAAAAAAGCTCTTATTTAATTTTTATTTGCATTACAGTTAAAAAAAGAAACAAACATTAATCAGGTACTCTTATTTCTGCTAAGCATTGTTTTTCAAACCTACTCTAGTTTCTACTAGCCTTGTTTAATGCACGTGTTGCAGTCAAGTGATTGCAAAGTCAAGAAATATTACATTTGACATGAAGTATTCAGAAGTATTATTTTTCCTTTAATGGAAACAATAGAAAGTTAAAAAAAGGCATCTATTTGCAATCTTTTCCCAATCATGGTAACATACAATACATTTAGGTTTACCCAAGTATATGTCAGCTGTAGAATTTACTGAATGAAGCCACAAATCTGTTTGCAGTTTGATGCTGACATGAGTTACCACCATCTATAGCCATCTAACTGTTACTCACTGGCACTACGATAATTTTGATCCCTAGCTGATCACCTCACTCCAAGTTAAATTCCACAGATGTGACAGAGCAGGCCTCTGGGAAACCCAAAACCATACAAGTGTGAAATCTTTCACTACCTTTCTTGACAGAGCTGTTTGACAAGTCTCCAAAAGGCCATGCAACAAACAGGATAGCAGGGAGAGGACTTGGACAGGAGCAATCTCATTTTGAACCATCTTCAGAATAGACAACAGATCAGCCAGGCAAAGATGTGCTATTTACACACAGATCAGACAGGCAAAGACGTGCTATTTTCACATAGAAACCCAGCAAGTTACCTTGAATTTTTTTCCTATTTACTGTTAGCAATTTATTTACAAGAATTTTCACTCCTTAGAATTACATATGCTTTTTTAAAAAAGTCATTTTTATACATTACTTTTAAGTAAGAATACTTATTCTATTTCCACTATGCTGTACTAAAGCAACACAGAAAAATATACATACAAATTTTTAAACTTTTATCAAGTGAGGGGACAGTAATATAACACGAGCATTTAATTGCTCAAACTCAGATCAGTATGTGCAAAACAGCATTATATTTAGTCGTAAGGATTTATTGCTGTTACCCTTAACTTGATCGTTCACATGTCAAATTTTGTTTTTCCAAGACTGTCTGCACTGTGCAAAGATCTGTTTCCAGGATACCTATAATTGTGCAGTACATAACATCTGTTGCTTTGCATTTTCAGAGCCTCACAAAGAATACTTTCCTATATTCACTTGAGTGTATGGAGTGACAGAATAGATATATTGTCACAGTTCAAATAAACTGACAACTACAGCAACTATTCAGTACTGAAAAGCACCCAACTAACTACCATCTGACATTGCTCAAACAGGCAAATTCAGGAAATTCAGAGTTCAGCACTGAATTCTGTTAATGAACAGACCATTTGTTTAAACTTGAAACACACAGGCAAGAAATAGCCACATGCTAGACTAGAGAACTGTGAGTTAAATCAAGTCATTGAAAAAATTGTTGTCAGTTATTTAATATATTCCTCTGACAACGAAGTAAGAAGTTGAGGAAGGAGGAAGTTGCACCAAATCTTAAACACAAGAAATAATAGTCTTTCATCAAATGCCTTACAGGTAGGCTACTAGACATCAAGGTTCACACAAAAATTCAGGCCAAGTGGTTTGGTTTTGTTTTTTTTTTTTTTAATAACACTTGGTTCCACTGTTCAAATCTGCTCTTCAGCTAAAGGGGGAAGAGTTCCTAAATGGCAAGATAAGACTTCCAAAGCTTCCTTCCTAGTGAAATACTTTGAGAAGTACCATCCACACCCTTAGTCCACAGACACAAGTATTTTTAAAACCATCTGAATGACTGAAAGGAAGACATTCTAGACACTTATTTCAAGTCAGCAGTTAAAAAGAAAAATCACAAACAACCAAAAAAATTGACAGTTAATGTCTATGAGACAGGAATCAATTTTAAAAAGGATCCTGGTAAAACACAATTCTAGTGCAGTCACAGTACTAGATGACAAAAAGGTCAGATTTTGAAAGGAAACAGCAGATACCACCACAAAACTAGCAGATGTTCCTAAAGGATCATCTGTACAAAAACATAAGCATATGTGAGAGAAATCCAACACTATCACAAAATCAGTTGGTGTCTAACATAATAGCAGTTCCTTATGGCAATATGGCAATACATGTATCAGATACTCAACACATTATGGGTTTTCGTCTGCACGTACTGTTACAACATAAGTAATAAAAACCAGGACCACTGATTTCCCTGAAAGGAAAACATTAGTTCCACAACCAACTAATGTTAAGGTACACAGACTACTCAGTTCTTCAGGTTATGTTCTCAGATTTTCAGCCACTTTAACTTTTTCATAAATTGTCTTAGTAGGATAAAATATCTTTGCAGTACTGCATAAAAACTTCCTTCTAAAGTCAGTGCATAATATAGCCAGATATAACTGGCTATATTGTGCACTGATATAACTGGCTATATAATTGAAACAACAAACAAAAAGGGATTTCTTCTATCCAATACTTATTTGTTTGGGTTTTGCATAATTGCAGCAGTATCTATTATTTACCTGCTGCTTCTGTAACACACATAGTTAATAAGACATTTACAAGGAGAGGAAAATCGTTTTCCTAAGTTTAGTTTCATTGATTCCAACAAGAGCAGATGACAGACTTTCCTGCTTTCATTTCTATTTTGCAACTGTAAAAAAAAAAAACCCATGCATTTTCCAATTAACTATGTTTAAAAGTCAAGATAAGCTGGCAACATTAGACGCAACAGAAAAGACAAAAGGGCACAGTAGAGGGATACACATTCAGGGATGATATGGTAAAATGACAATCAGTGGAAGAATACAACAGCATCTGAAACAACCCCTCTGAAAGAGGGGTTACAAATTAGTGTTTCTGAAGGACCAAAAACCAGGACAATTCAGAAAATGAGATATGAGATTTCTGCATAGATAAGGGATTTGACTGCATACTCTTTAATGATTTTAAAAGAACACTAATTTACACTGAGACAGGGACTCAGTCCTACAGCACTCTTGTGGATATGAAAATATCACTAGCATGGGCATCAAAGATTGGTTAGTATATCAACTATTTTAATATACACCTTTGGCTTCTCTCCATCATGCTACATAAGCAAGACCATCAATTGATTCTTGCACACCTTTGCCCAGAAAGCATAGTCAAGAGCTGCCAACTAGTCTGTGAATAAGAAAATTGCGGAAATTTTATAAGTTTCTTTTCAAACAACTCACATTCTACTTCTCATCCCTTTATTATCTCCTCTGACTCTCCAGTGATTCCCCTATCCTGCACCACACACACACCTCACACTACAGCATTACCCTGCATGTGTTCCTAACTGCCCAGCAGCAGCTCAGTGTCCCCTCCCTTCACTCATATCCCTCTCCACAGTACCCACAAATGCTTCCCACAACCACATGGCACTGCACCAAAACCCTCACCCTCCCAAATATCAGCTCACCCCCACCACAGCACTCTTGATTGCCCCCTGATTCCCACCTATCTCTCTTCAATCCAACCGCTCAGTGGCCAAAACCCAGCACCAACTCTGCCTGGCTTGTTCCTGGTATGCCAAGTGCCAAGTGCCAAGCACCCAGCCAGTCACCATCCTCGCTCCCCACACAGCAACAAGAGAGGAATAAAGAAAAACATTGGCTTTCTGTAACAACAGAACATGGCAAAGACAGAATTATTACGCAGTTTAACTGAAGAAAGAGAGAAAAAAACCCTAACCACAAAACCAAAACCCATCACCTCTACACAAGTCTAAAACTTGCAGAGTTTATGGCCTACAACAGCTTTAAGATACAAACCACAGTATCATCAACAAAAAGTTTTGCATTAAAAAGGGAAAGCCATGAGGAAGGGTTGCTTTCTATGAAAAAAAAAATCCTTTTATTTCAAATTCACATAGTATCAGAATCCAACTCATTAATAGTGTGAGGTGTGTGTGTGTGATACAGGCAGCACTTATTGTGTATGTAAACCTGAATACACAAATACAATTTGCAAGACCTAGCATAGAAACCTTTTTCTGGAACAAAGATTCAACTATCTGATCTCTCTCTTTGGAGGCAGAGAATTAAAGTGCATAGAAAAGGCCATATCCATATACAGAGTATGTTAGTCCCTTTCTTTGTAAGCAAAGAGGTGCATAAATGTGTAAAATACAAGGAAAAACAGAAAGCATGAAACAACGTAAGTTGTGCCACAAACACACTAACTGATCTGATAACGGAAATAAAAACACATGGGCAGTCAAGATAATATGTTTAAAAGTCCCTTGAAATAAAGAACAAATTTTAAGACTCCTTTAATCAGTGTATCCTATTTCCATAAATATTTTTCAATTTCCACAATAAACTGTAGAATAATAAATTATTTTGCAGCTTTATGCAGCATTTTTCTAAAATACATTCATTTTATGGACTTCCTGGAAAAAGATCTGAGTGTCTTGTCAGTTCAGACACCATGGGATTGTTTAAATTTGCATGCTTGCTTCCTTCAATTTACATATTGAGGCCATATATTACTGTGGCATATGAACACCTCACTTTCAGTTACATTTCATATTATTTATTTTTATGTCTCTTCCTTAAAAACAGTTTTCCTGTTTGGTCAATATATAAATCACTTAAAGAAAATATATTCTCTACGTGTCAGAATTAGAATCAAAAGCTTTGAATTTGCTCTTCTTGAAACTTCAGTAATTCACATTTTGTAACAGCCAGTTTCCATTTCCATTATTCCTGACTGACCGATAGACTGACAGATGTCTTACTTTAGAGATCCCAAACAGACTATTGGTATCTATTTCAGCCACATCTGTTCCTAAATAGCCTTGGCAACAGGCCACTATGCACTCAGAATTAATTTTAAGTCCTTTATTGCTGACTCTTTCACTGTTGAAATACATCAGTGAATATTTTCTCTTTATTGCTGTACTTACATAGAATATCTATAAATTTACATTTTAAAAGAATATCAACAAGAACGATAGTATGCTATAGATAAGGATAGTATAGTTAAAAAATACATTTATTTACTTCATTATGAAAATAAGTATTCTTTTTTTTTATTCATCATGAAACATTTATTCAATATTACATTAACCTCTGGATCACTCCAATATCTTATTTTCTTGTTGATTAATTAATTTAGACATTATGTTCAACTACCTATACTAAAAAAGCAAATTTGATCCAAATTATTACTATTATTATCCAAATAGTCAGTCCAGCCTGCAGGCTATCAGTCAGAGATGAACTTCATATATGATCCAGTTCAGTACACTACACACACAAGAAATTACACTTATAAAGTTTTTTTCATAATGATCAAAAACCTCCAGACTTCACATACTGGTAAAGCACTGAGTGCCAGTTTTGTTACACTTCCACCTAACAGAAATCTGCTGATGACCAAACTGCTATTATTGGTCATCAGCAAACTCTGTGGCAATCTTTAAAAACATGCTGGAGGCTTTGAAAAAAAATATCAGAATTAAAGTCTTTATTTAACAACAAAAAAAGCCATATGCATAAAGAGGATACAAATGATCTTCTGGGAATTTGTAAAAATCCCATGTAATATTCATTTAGGATAGCTTTCTCTGGTATAGTTTTGAAGCAGCACTCAAAAATGAGAATCTTGAGAGCTCAGGGCTGGATTCTTAACAGAGAGAGAAGTCTTGCCTTTTTCTTCATTTCCATGATTATATTTATAGGAATAAATATAATAGGAATGCCGGACAGAAAGAAGATAGAGAAAAAACTAGCAATTACTGACTGTGAGCTCTGCTTCTCATTGGGGCACCCACTGCACTGTTAAATGTGAGCAACCAGGTATGGGCCAGAGGGTTTCTGCCTCCAGTGAGCAGAAAAAGCTCCGATGAGCTGCACTCCCAGGCTGTAGTTGCAGCATTTCGAAGGAGCCAGCTGAGCCATGCCTCACACTTGTCCACATTCCCACTTGACACACTCACTCCCCCTGGCTCTACATCCAGTTGCCTGCCTAAGCCTCACTTCTGCCAAAAGCTTTGTTAGAATAAGGAACACACAAAATTCATAATGGGTCATGCCTATTTAAGAGGGAAGAACTTTGCTGTAGAGTGAACAACAAAGGAAGCCATCAAAAATCCTCAGCAAGCATGGGCAGCCAAAAACTTTTGGAGGCAGAAGCTGCAGAAATCCTGAACATGGTAAAGAAGGAAATCCTCCTGATAATCAGGCTGCCTAGAGCAGAACAACACATACGTCACTGAGACACGACTGGGCCCAGGCACAGCAGATGTCACCTGCCTGGGAACTTCGAGCTGGAGCTTTGAGTTCTAGTAGAATCTGGAGGAGCCAAGGCTGCACAAAGCACCATGTGTAAGAACAAACAATCAGAACCGCAGAGCTGTGGATAACAAATGATTACTTCAGCAAGACAAGAATACATTTGGAGAACTATGGGGGGTGGGAGGTTAAGAAAAAGGGAAGAAAAAGCAACTACCTTTGAATTCTCTGGTTTTGACAGACTGTAGCAATTGCCATAGAAGAAAGACCTTTTCCTAAAATAGGAAGAATTACTACATACAAGTCCAAGCAAGAGACATTTAGTGCCACTTGCAAAGCATGAAGACCTGGCTTGACCTCTGAGAGCCTCAGGCAAACTACATTATGAAGCTTTTGGGTTGCAGAAAGCATGCATAAGCCAAATCCCAGTGGAAAGACTTGTCCAGAGAGCCGTTAGCCATCTCTGAACACTGCACTGCTGTACTTATTTACGAATGAGACCATGACACAGATGGCTCCTCCCAGCACCAGAACAGAGCACCCCAGGGTAAGTGCTACTGGGAGCCAAGAATGAGGGAGAGAAAAAACACTCAAGCTCCAGAATCTGTGTTTGACTCAGCAGTTAAACTGCAGCCTCTCAAAAATGAAACTATTCAGCAGCTCAACATTATATAGTATGAAGCCGAATTGTCAGAGAAAGAAGTTTCAGCATCTATTTAATGCACGTGCAGTAGAAGCCCCAGTCCTGATACAATTGGCAGCAGCTTGTAAATGCTGCTTTCTGTAAGACTCCTGAAGTCCTGCCATCTGCTATAGGTCTGACTTTAGGCACTGCATACTTCATTACATTTCAGGACCTAAGTTTCTGCTGTCTGTATGAGTAACCTAAAGATGGAAAAATCTTACACAAAGTAGCAACTTAAGGAGATTAATTTTTCCTAAGAAAACACACAAACAAGCCAAACAAAACAAAAAAAGCCAAACACACACACACCCCCAAAAATCCCAAACCACAGAATATACTCCCCATCTCTGGAAGCATGGAGCAATATATACCAAAATTTCTTTTTTCTGTCTGCACCTTAAAATGCTTCACTGATGACTATTCCAAGGCAATCACAGACCCTAGTTCCTGATAAACAGCAATTCAATCTACATTAAAGGAGGCAGAACATGAAGTGGCACTCAGAGTTCTAGACACAGAACTAAATAATTAATAAATCACATTACAGATCACATACACAGACACCTGTAGTTAATTCCAAATGGGAAGGAAGAGTCCCTTCAGCACGGAGTAACAGCATTACTTAAGGCACCCAGAGTGGCTCCCCAAGAGGAAGGACTGTGCACCCACACCAGCTGCAGGGGTGGTCAGAACTCAGCAGTCCTGCTGACAAGCAGGTATTTCAGTCTGAGTGCAACACTGCACTAGCATGGTTACACTACTCAGAGGAGAGGAGTCCGTAGCAGGGCATGGCACTGGATTTGGTCAGTTTCAGTAGCTCTGGTACCCCAACATGGTCACATGAAATGAACCACAACGACCTCGTCTGTGAGCACCTGACCATTTCTTTGCTTCTCTCAATGCTGACTTTATGGCTAGGAGATCTTACCTATATGAACTTTTAAGTTCTGTCCAATACATTTCTAAAATAAACCTGGTATTTTAAGCCGGGACAAGCTAACCATGCCAACCTAGAAAGCAAACACGCTGCCTGGAAAGTGCATTCCTGAATACAACTTTGATTTCTCCTTCATGTAAACACTGGGACATCACTGAAATAAACAAGCACCTTTAGGAGTGTGCATGCAGTTTTAAAACTATGTATATGTTTACACAGTTTCTAGGAGAAAAAGATTTATTTGGATACACTCAAGGAGCATTCCTTTGCTTCTAGAACTTTTGTGTATAATTCGTTTCACTTGAACAAATCCTTTAACCACACTTCCTCAGCGTGTTGCAGTGTGAACACCACAGAGCAATGACAACCCACAACAGAAGCTTCATCACCAAACTCAGGCGCATCCCGCAAAAGCATACTCTGCTCTCTGTGCTCTAGTTCATGTACCTGCCAGAGAGTATAAGCCGGGAAAAGTTGATGCCGCAGAAACAAAATCAAATCCTCTTACTGCTCTGCCTGGGGATAAGAAGTCAGAAAAACATCCTCTCTACCTTCTGTCCCTTTCGTACGACCCACCAAGAACACGAGGTTCTTGCCAGAGAGAGTTGGTTCAGGTACAAGACACTCAATGCGTTATGGACAATTTCTTTTCCTTTTCGGGCAGCAAAGTAACCTCGAAGGGAACACACGTGCCTGACAGCAGTGCCTTTCAGCACCAGACTGTAATCCCGCTTTAAGGCGTCTGCCCCGCGCTGTCCGGAGCGCCCCGGCCGCCTGTCCCCAGCTCGCCCGCTCCCGGCGGCAGCGGCTCCGCTGGCCCGGCCCGGGGCGGATAGCCCTGCCCCGCCCAGCCCCGTCCCACCTGTGGGGCTCTCGGGCAGGATGGGGCTCCAGCGGAGCCGCCGGGCGCTCAGCACCACGTCGCAGCTCCTCTTCCCGATCTCGAAGATGCCCCTGAGGAGCGCCTCGTCCCCCGCCCGGGCCGGCGGGGCCGCGGCCAGCGGGGCCACCCTCCGCCGCCGCTCCTGGGGCGCGGCCCGGGCGCGGCCGTGCGGGCGGGGTTGCGGGGCCGCGGCGTCCGGCATGGCGGCGGCACCCCTCACCGGCCCGCCGCGCCGCGTCCCGCCGGGCCGAGCAGCGCCCGCCCCGCCCCGCAGGCGGAGCCGCGGCCCCGGGGGCCGGCGGGAGGGCGACGGTCCCGTCCCGGGCCGGCGGCGGCAGACGCGTCCTCGGTCGGCACCGCTGGTGCCCTCGGCGGGAGAGCTCGGCCCTCAGGGCGGCACCGCCCGAGCCCACGGCAGGAGCGCTGCCCATGGGAGCAGCGAGAGAGCTGCGGCGTCTCCGCGCTCTGCTCTCCTTGGTACTTCTCCAAGGAAGGAACGCTCCCGCTACAGAAATTAATTTTCTTTGCCAGAGTCCCACGTTTTCCACTTTTCTGTGTATCATTAACAATATTGCTGTTACTTAGCTTTAGAAAACTACGGCATGAAGTTCTAATAGCCTTTCCATACTAAGAAGGCTGAGTCTTCCACAGGTTGTGGCTATGACATAACCTTAATGTAAATACCACGTTGACATTGGTGCTGCAAAGCAGGTCATTGCCATAAACCACGGTGGAGGCATCGCAGTTACCCCTTCATTCATGAGCACTGAGCAATGCAGGGCAGGAGTACCCAGAGGGGTTGCAGTCATCCCTCACCCCCAAAGTCTGAATGCACGGGAGGAAGACCACTTTACTCCTGCTCGATAAATTGTAGGCTATACTGTGACAGCTTCACTCACAGGTGCTGTAAGATTCACTGATGACAAACACGTTAGAGCTGCAGGGTGGACTCCCATTTATAAGGTACTGCTGAGCCTGTAACGGCTAAACTTGTATATTTATAAAGTTGTATAATGTCATGGTGGCTTACTAGTGCATGAAAAGGATATTTTAAACAAGAGGTTCAGAAATTTTATCTTTAATGTTTGTAAGAAGACAAGTGCAAATGTCCTTTTGAGAAATAAAGCAATAAATTGAAAAGATTGACTTTAGCTGATAGGTGCAAGTTACAGTTCAACCCACATATTAGAATATCGAAGGCTATTCCTGTGATGTTTAGCACTGTAGAAGAGAAATGCTGTTACAGGTAAGGAAGTGTGATTGCAATCAAACCAGCCAAGAGCTCATGAAATGATACATGTTCCCAAGACTTCTTTCATAGCTGCATAAAAAAACACTACCAAGCTACTAATCATGTAGCTGAGAAGGCAGGTTTAAGACATATTTTAAAAGTCACCATGGTACAATTTTTGATACTTATTTCCACCTATGCCTTTGCCATGTTTAAAGTATATTCCAAATATTTGTTAAATATGCAACCTGTAAGTGCTTTTCAATTTGCATCGAGCCATTAATACAGCTTTTACCGAAATGTAGCCCTCCCCAGTTTGCTTTTCTGAATCACAACATGACCACATAAAGTTTTTGTTTCCTCAAAGCTGTTAGTAATTGTCTCAGGTTTTGGGGTTATTTTTGTCCCTTAGATCTTCTTTGTTGGGATATAAATATCTCAACTGCAGAGTAATCAGATAGAATAACGTATAAATAATTTATATGATGTGTAGACTGTGGAAGTTTTGTGCACAATATCTTTAAGCAAAAAAAAAAAATAGTGAGTGACAAGGCAGGAAAAACTGTAAGCCAAACAAACAAACCTGCCTTAACATTTATCATTCTGGTACAGCAGTTGATTAACCAATTCAACTTGTGCCTATTAGTTGGTGTCATGTGTTTGTGCTGATGTCATTCAAAAGGAAATCTAAATCCTTAACTAGGAGATAAAGCATTACGTGAAGCTAGGTATAGTCAAATCACTTTTGAGGCTATATGCCCTGTAAAGTCCCCTGCAGTCATTTTTATTTGTTTCTGGAACAATTTATTAGCCTATACTACGTAGCATATATTATATATTGTCACCATATAATTTCTCATAAGGTACAGGAAATGATAAGCTGATAACTGGCTTAGAACCATAAAATAGTACTGTTTTCATTACCACCAGTAGAAAACTATTGCAGTTCTAAGAGACTTGTAATATCCTTCAAATTATGTAATTAAAACTTCTAACACCCTCTTATAGACATTACTTGAAAAGTCTATTAAAACTGCAACAGTTAAGGTACTAAATGTATTAGATAAAAACATAAAATAGTAAGAGAAATGTATATAGTCATAAAAAACACAGGAAAAACCTACAAGTCTGTTCACTGTGTCTTGCTACTGTTCACAAATCCTCACTCCTCACAATTCTTTGTAAATCTGAGACAGACACCTTTTTCTGGGGGAAAATGTTCTAAGCAAGTCTACTCTAACAGACTTATTTTTTTTTTTAGTTATCACAACCTTCAGATTTGCACATTGAATTTGGAAATGCATGTAATAGTCCCACAATATAATTTTATCATTTTTCTAGACTATGTCTGGAACTCTCACACATAGAACTCCCTTGTGCTTTCTTTTAAGTAAATGGTTGTGTGCATCGATGATCTAATGTAGCATCTTCTGTGATGTTCTTATATCAGAGAAATAAAAAGAAAATGCAAGGCAGTCAGTAGGAATTGTATAGTAGGCATTCAAGCAGCATGGAGCACTGAGCCTACATGTAACAGTCTTCATTTCTTCTCCATCTTTGATTGTAGCCTATTTTGGAAGTGGAACATTTCAGTACCTGCAACAGCAGAATGATCAAGGGACTTCTAGAAGTACAGTGTGCTGCATGAGGAAATGGGATGGTGTAGAAGACATTGTAGGTCAGCCAAAGCAGCTGAAGGGTGTTTTACTTTCCTGGTCTCTCACATGCATTTTGATTCCAGTACCTGACAGGAGCTTACAAAATGATGGAGGGAGACTCTTTTAGAGAGCATGTTGTGACAGACAAGGGGGAATGGTTTCCAATTGAGAGTAGGTTCAGAGTCGGTATTAGGAGAAAGTTCTTTACTGTGAGGGTGGTGAGGCACTTGAACAGGCGGCTGAGACAAGTTGTGAATTCCCCATTCCAGGAAGTGTTTAGGGCCAGATTGGATGGACCTCCGAGCAACCTGGTCTAGTGAAACGTGACCCTGGGCATAGCAGGGGTTTTGGTACAAGATAGTCTTTAAGGTCATTTCCAAGCCAGTCCATCCTTTGATTGAGTACCAATAGATACAAGAAAATAGAGAAGCCCTGTTCACCTCTTAGTAAGTTGAAGAACATTTTATATAATAAACCTTCAAATTAGATTTTGCATCTCTTCCAACAGTTTCCAGAGAGGTTGTGGAGCTGCCTTAGAAATGGTCTTAACGTTTTTATTTGATTGGGTGTTTTTAGACAAAAATCTCAAATAAAGTCAGAACCAAAAGGAGGGCAGAGGGGGAAGGAGACACACCAGAAAGGGAAGTAAAGCCATTGTCAAGATCAGCCAAAGCCAGCTGCTCCCTAAGAAACAGGGAGCCAAGGAAGATGAAAATGCCAAGGCTGGCAAGGCAGGAACTTTTCTGGCCAGGATCCACCTGGACGTACCTGAGCAAGAAAGTCTGAGGAGGGTGCTAGAATCCATCAAAAACCCAAATCATCAGCCAAGGGTATAATGATGAGACAGGTCTGGATCAGTAGGGTTCAGAGCCAGATCAGGGTTGTGGCTGAGCTGAAGATCAGCATCCTACAGCATCTGTAAATGAAAGAGTTGTAGTCCCAGACTGAGCTTGAATAGAGCTCCAGGCTCATGTGTAGGGTCGGTGAGGGGGTTGCAGAGTTTTTAAGGCTCAGTAGTGGCCTCATGGCCCTTGAAGCACAAGAGGAGGAATTCTGAAGAATAGTAGGAGCAGGCTGCTTTATAAAGGAAGTGGGGTTTAGAGTGATTACAAGTCAGATAGGATCCCATACACCTGGCCAAGGTAAACAGAACTGTGTGGAGCTGAGTTCAACAAGACCCCAGATAGCTAGACAAACCCCTTGTACCAAGGTAGGTCCAACTTCAAGCTGAAAAGCATAGTCCTCAGGTCAGGTGACAGTAGCCAGTGTCAGTGCTAGCCCAGCAGCCACCAGGGAACTTATATTAGCAAGGCAGGTCCAAGGTCAGGCAAATATATCAAGTTTGTGGGTCAGGACCTGGATATGGCACAGACATGGCTGCAATAAATGAAGGCAGGCACCATGCATACGAGCCTCTTCTAAAATATAGATCTTGTATGAGGAAGGGGAGATATCCTTTGTGGTTTCTTAGAGTTTGCTCTCAACAGAATGGACCCAGAGGAGATTTTTCCCCAGGTCAAGGTGCTGGCCTGGAGCACAGCCAGATGACCTGGGAGAGGAAAGCCTCCTCAGGTCCTAAAGAATAGGTAGTAGGAAACAAGGAGTGGTGCTCAGCTCTCCTGAACTAACAGTGCTTCTTTCTGGAAATCATCCCTTTTCTGTCTAGATGCTAAGAAGTAGCGAGAGCCTCAGAGCTCCCTTCCAGAAGAACCGTGTGAAGTAAAGAAAGAGGTAGGTACCTGTGACAGAAACAGCAACTGAGGGAAGGACTGCTAATGTGTCTACTGAAGGACAGCAAGCAGGTAAAGCTTGCTATTGAAAAATATGTCCTCCCACCTCAAGAAAAATGTCTATAAAAATGCAATGAGGTAAGTGGGTAAGAAATGGGAAGGCCAGTTTTTGATTCATGAGCAATGTGAAGTTCACGTTAAGGAACAGGACTTTAGACAAGAAGAGATGAGGAGATACTCTGGGAAAAATACCTTATCTCCATTCTGGAGGCTTCAACTGAACATTTCTGGTAGCTGGCTTGTTTTCAGTAGCTGACGGAGATTTCCTTCTGGAGAAACCTGAATTCTGAGGTTGGCAGCATACCCTTGGCTTGTATGTTTTTCTGGCTACAGTGTGTGTTTATACAATGAGGGTTTAGTGTATACTCAGTTATACTTCAGCTGTTCATTCACAGATATTAGCTCTCCTAAGTATGCTCCCTTCTTACATGTCTACTTTAGAAAAGAATCTGTTGTTGTTATTAATAATTTCAATATTAATTCAGCTCTGTTGAGTTGGTTTACCATGAAGAAGTGACATTGAACAGAACACCAAGTTTTTTGCACGATAAGCAAAGCCATAAATCATTCTGAAGGCAAATGGCATCAATGGTCTGTAGAAGAGAGCATTACTATTGCTATACATCTTTATATCTTCAAAAGAAAGGAAAGTATTAAAGAACAGAGAAAGAAAAGTAGGTAAGGAAATGGACAAACCTTTCCAAAGAGAGCAACAAGTGAATTATTATGCAGGTATAAGAAGCTGCAGGAATGCAGCCTGAAGTTGAAGCCATTCCTGATACCCCCATGAATTGAAATTAATCTTAATCAGAAAAACAGAGAAAAATGTGGTAATGGGAAGACTATGAAATGAGAATGTGTTGATCAGAGGACACTGTCTTTTCTTTGCATTAAGGTTGGTATGCTATCTTCTTAAGGTAGTTTTTTTTCTCTGAGTCTTATTTTCTATTGCTGTCACAGGGTTGGTAAACATGTAAATATGAGTTGCTTTTATTTCATTTCATGCAAAATGCAGTTAACTCTATGCTGCAAAATACTACAAGCTGGGGAACTGAAAACTAGGACTGATATTCTATGTTTTACATACCCTGTAGGCAACCTAAATACTTAAGAGAATGCTTTGAGAGCATTGTCAGTTTTAATTTTGTATTGCATAGCTTCTGACAGTTTGTTAAATACATATATGAATTATTTAAAAAACACTTATGTAGATATCTAAATAACAGACTATTTGTAGATCTTCAGCTTACTATTTCAACATGCATTTATGTACTATGTTTTTCAAGGGTTTTTTGTAATGTGGGATTTTCAGCTGAGGAAAGGGTGTAGACCATTTGTAATTTCTGAAATAATTACCATACAACCCATCTTGGTCAATAAAAACAAAGACCAATTTCTGCATATTTTCCCTGATACAGTACCAGGCAGAACTCCAAGTGTAATTTCTATTTTTCTCAATATGAATGATTGAGAAATGAGTGGGTTTTGTTGGATTTTTTATCTTAAGATACTTTATATATATATATGTATATAAAGGAGAATGGAATTTAACTCTGTACTTGCTAAAACTATTTGACAATATGGTTCTTTGAACAGAAGTATTTTTTTACAGAAGAGACTCATGTTTTTAATATGTCAAAAGGAATTGATAAGGTCATGGTGGATCTAGTTTTATTCAGTTATAATATTGAAATAATTGCAAGATGTTTTACTGTTACAGAAGATAGAAAAGATTTTTTTTACTTGCTCTCAATACTTTGGCTAGATTTACTTCTATTAATTCTTATTACCTCTGGAATTGCATGATGCTTTTACATGTTAGTTTATTAATATTCTGTAACAATATCTTTTGGAGAAAGTGGCCCTCTGTTTTCTTCTGGTGAATTCAGGAATCTTGGTTCTCCTTGAATCCACTTCCCTTCACCTGGAGACTCCTTCTGAGCGCACTGGCCAAAGTCTGATGTTGTTCAGGCGCACTGTTCATTTGGGCTAGGTAGAACCAGAGACTTCGGTCTCTCAGACGTCTTGTGGATGTAACCTGGAATTCCACCATTTCACATTCCTCTGCTGTAGCTGGGGCCTCAGCTGTGTCTGGCACAGCCAACAATGGGACCACAACCTCCAGATCCTCTTCTGTTTTTTTGGAACACCAAGAAGGGAAGAGCTGCAAGTCGTGACTGTCACTTCTATACTGTACCTGCAGATTTAACCTCAAGCATGCGCGGGCGGCAGAGCAATTTCTGCTGTCAGATGTCATAAAGATGGAGGGAAGGGCCTTTGGTCACAACCAGCCCTAAAAATAGTTTTAGGCCTATGCTGGATGACCCAATGTGTGTGGGGGTACAAATCAACCCCCGAGTTTTCTCTGCATGCGGAAGTTAGATAATCCCACGATAGCCTTAGTTAATTAGCGATATGTTCATAGGAGAGGAACAGTGTGAGTAATTCTTTCCATTAAAAGAGACCTTGATAGACCTTCCTGTGGGAGTCATGAGCAGAAATTTCAACATTTGGCTTGATGCTAATAGGATGAAAGAAATATCATGGAGACATCAGAAGCATCGGCAAAGCGGGGGAGGGGGGAAGGTGGCCAATATTTTAAGAGGGTGGTGATAGGAAAAAAACCACCCAAAACTAATTGAAATAACAAAACTCACAAGTGATTTGTAAAATAGAGCCTCTAGTTACCAAAATGCCTAATTAATTTTCCTTATTATGTTGCTCATAACATTAAAATATTCCTTTCTCTGAACTATCACAGTAGCAAACATTGAAATAGCCTAGGTAGGTCTTTTAAGTAGGTTGCATTGGCTGGAGGAGTTGAATTTTGTTATCAACAGTGGAAAAAGAAAAAGTAATTGAAAAGGTTTCTTGTGGTTTGGAAATGCCTTCCAAATATTCATTAAACATTTAAGCGACTAAATTTGCAGAATATGTTCCTGACATTGGCACTGGTTCTGTGGTATTTCTCTCATCAGATGGAAGTACTGTGTGTTATGCAGAGTGCATTCATGCATAAACAATATCATTTTCATAAATTAAAACCTCCCCTGCAGAAGGAACATCTGTGCCTGCCTTTGAATAAAAGATGGTGGCATGTGAGTTGCCCCTTGACTGACTAGAAGAATCCTTATGTTTAAGAAGAAGGCGCATAACCAAAAGGCAAGCAAGCCTGGGTCAGCTTTTTCAATTTTATCTGAAAAATCGTTGTTCATTTACCCACCTCGGGTTATCTAGGGCACATTTAGCTGTATTGCCACTGACTGGGAAAGGTTAATCGGGTGCTTGAAAAGTTGCCTTTTGCTTTCTTTCTTTTCAGATTCAGCAGCAGTTTTTGAGCATGGAGCTGCAGGCCCGGGCAAAATGCAGGGAGATGCTGCAAAATGCATCAGTCAGCATTGCAATTAATTTTAAGGGGGAAACCTGGCAGCGGGGGGTGCTGAACTGCGAGGGCAGGTTTGCCATGCTTACACGTTGGATTTCCGTAGCTATAACCACCTTTAAAATAGATGCTAGTAGCTCGATTTCTCCTGGAAACAAACAAAAAAAACCAAAAAAAAAAAACAAAACAAAAAAAAAAAAAACAAAAAAACAAAAAACCCAAAGAAACAAAAAAAAAAACCCTCATCCATAGGAAAACCTGTTCACTTTCTGCTGGTTTTAACTACAAGATTTATGATATTTGTGAAATACCTCCGCTTTGTGACAGGCTTCATATAAAGTATTTCAGGTAACGTCCTCAATCTGTTTCTGATGGTCGGAGGCGAAGACCTGTTGATAATTGTTCCTGATCATTAGGGGAATTGCTCTCCCGCAGGTTGTGTCTCCGGGTTTCTTAAGCCCCAGAATAATCAGTGAAGATTAAAGGAACACGTTTCCCGCCTGGGAAGAGAAGGGGAGGACGAATCGATAGCGCGGATGCAGGTCTGCCTTGCGGGGAAGGCGCACCTGCTGCCGCCGCGCCGGCCCGAAGCGCCCGCTCCCGGTGTGCGGCTCCGGACGGCAGCGGGGAGCCCCTGCCTGCCTGGGGACACCCCTGCGACCCGGGGCTGGCTGAGGACACCCCCGCGGCCCGGGAGGAGAGCCCCGCGGGCGGCAGGGCCGGGCCGAGCTGGCCGGGGCCGGCCGGGAGAGTGCGATGCCCGGCGCTGCCCGCACCGCCGAGCGCAGCTCCCAGGCGAGCTGCGCTTCTGCCCTGTTCGTTCCCCTGTTCACCAAATCAGCATTGCAAATAGCCGGGCTCGCTGTAAACAAACCAGCACCCCCGCCCGCCCGCCCCTCGTGCTCCTCAAGGTAAGTAAAGAATCCGTGTCCTTTTTTTAGTCCAATTTTATTCTACAAATAATAAGTGTTGCACCTTTCATGAGCTATCCGAATAAAACAATAATCCCATAGGAATTACTTACACTAAGAAAAAAAAAAATCACATTTAAGGAAAATGCAACATTCGACCAAATGTTCAATACTATGTTGTTGCCAAAGGATGGATGTTTTTCTAAAATCCCAGTGTGCATTACACCATAATATACAGGATTACAAACAAAATTACAGTACAGATTGATTCCAGTTGAACCAGCGTTACATTTCAAACAGCACTTATTCTGGACTGCATTGTACATGCAATAGCTATTGTTCTAATTACGGATTAAATGGTTTGAATTTGTTTCAAGCCACCGTACTAATCGACTACAATAGGTATATAGCCCGACTTTAACAACCTGATTAGATTTCGGTTCAGATTTATAAGATGAGCATATGACAACCACGGATTGTGTGAACATGTACAAAATCATGCATTTATATCGCCTGAAACATTAACATCTTCAAGTTATCTTGAAAAAAAAGAACAAACAAAAAGAAACCCCAACCAAACAAAAAAAAAAACCCAACAAACCAAAACCATGGAATGCCAAGGGGTTCAAAGACTAAAAAGAAACAGTGCAAATTGTATGTGATAGTCAAGCAGCTTTCGATTTTAAAAGGGTGTTGGCATTTGCTTATAATCTTTATATACAAGTTTGTGCAAGTAATGTGTTGAATTGATATGTTTTAATAGAAAATAAGTCTATCGTTCTTATATTTTTTCAAGACCTAGGGGATCTGGTTCTTATCGTATGGGGGAAAGGAAAAAGAAATAAAGAAAAAAGAAAGAAAAAAAGAGACTTGCATGGGAAAGAAATTGCCCGGATTGTGCATTTTTTTTCTTCTTCATCTCTTTGAAAAGGAAAGAAGTGCTAAGGCAACATAACTTCTCTAAGCACTTTTCTGCTGGTTTAAATTAGTTAAATCATTTTGTATAAATTAGATATAATTCTACCTTTCCAATATGTATAAAAATTGATGAAGCTGCATGGTTTAAAATAGGAAATTCACGTTATAAAAAGTCATTAAAAATTCTGTACAAAATCACAACAAAATAATTCAGCATGGGAAAGGTAACAAGTAGTAAAACGTTGGTTGAAAAATATAGATTTCATATATATTTTGTAATTGGCCCATCGCTAGTTTAAAAATTGCATAGATCCTAATTATTGCTTGTGATTTTGTTATCCCGATCAGGTAATTGACGCGATCCCAGTGCCCCTACCCCAATTTACAGCGTCGCTCCGAGGAGCGGCAGCACGGACAGCGGGTGAGCGGGGGGACGCGGCGGCCCCGAGGCGGCGGCGGGACCCGCCGGGCTGCCCCCTGTAAACAAGGCGGTGGCGGGCGGCGGGGCGCGGCGAGGCTCAGTCGTGGAAGATGGCGTTGAGCTGGGCGCTGAGGACGCGCTCGTGGTGCGGGTGGCCCTCGTAGGGCGCCAGCCCGTCCACCGGGATCTCGCAGCGGGAGGCGGCGGGCGGGAAGATGGCGGCGTGGGCGGGCGCGGCGGCCAGCGCGGCGGCGGCGGCGGGGTAGTGCATGGAGAAGGCGTAGCTCTTGTCGAAGTCGGCGGCCGGCTCGTGCTTGAAGGAGAAGTTGCCGTTCACGCTGAGGGGCGGGCTGAGCGGCCCGTCGAAGGCGGGGCTGGCGCCCTCCGCCAGCCCGCTCTCGAAGAAGGGCTCCAGCGCGGCGCCGTAGGCGTGCGGCGGCTTGAGGTGGAAGAGGTGGGAGCTGTCCATGGTGCCGTAGGGCGGGCTGGGCAAGCCCGGGGACTGGTAGGGGTAGGGATGCGCCGGGAAGGGCGCGCCCGCCGCCGCTGCCGCCACGTGCGGCGGCACCTCCTGGCTCTGCTCGGGGAGGAAAGTCCGCGGGTTGAGCTGCAAGCAGCCGGCCACCAGGTTGGTGGTGGGCTGCGACAGGCCCTTGCAGAGGGTCTGCACGAACGACACCAGGTCCGGGCTCTTGCCCGAGCGCAGGATCTCGGAGAGCGCCCAGATGTAGTTCTTGGCCAGGCGCAGGGTCTCGATCTTGGAGAGCTTCTGCGTCTTGGAGTAGCAGGGCACCACCTTGCGCAGGTTGTCCAGGGCCGCGTTCAGCCCGTGCATGCGGTTCCGCTCCCGGGCATTGGCCTTCATGCGCCGCAGCTTGAACCGCTCCATGCGCGCCTTGGTCATCTTCTTCTTCTTGGGGCCCCGCCTCTTGGGCTTCTGATCGTCGTCTTCCTCCTCCTCCTCTTCCTCCTCCTCTTCATCCAAGTCGTCCTCCTCGTCCTCCTCCTCGCCGTTCCGCAGCGAGTCCTCCTCGGCCTCGGCGTGCAGACCCTCTAGGTCCTCCTCCTTCTTATCCACCTCGTGCTCCTCGTCCTGGGAGCTGAGGCACTCGTCCGTCCAGCTCGGGGGGCCCTGCGGCTGGGGCTCGCCCATCAGCCCGCTCTCGCTGTACGACTTGGTCATGGTGAGCCTCTGCATCGCGGAGGAGACAGAAAAGAGACCTGTCAGCACCCGGAGTAGCGCCCGTGGCCCCGCGCGGCCGCCCGCGGGGAAAAGTTGTCTGCGCTTTGCTCTCCGGCCCCACCGCCCCCTCCCGAGGGAAGCCCTGGATTCCCCACCGTGCCAGGGCAAACTTTTAATTGTCTCCCCGTTTCTGCCCTGTAATTAAGTTGACATATGTTCAAATGCCATTATGTAACTCGCCGATATTAGCGGGGAATATAAGCAGATTATGCGTGCGGGGAGCAGCCAGGGAGGCACGACGCAAGTGGACCAAGAGTGGGTTGTTTTGTTTTGTTTTGAAAAAAAATCCTCAAACATTTTTACCGAGCAGGGGAAGGCGGACACACGCACACAGAGGGCAGGCACCTGCGGGGACGGATGGCGCCTGTGACGCCTGTACCCGCCGCTCCCCCTTGCCGCCTCCCTGCGTGGGGCTTGTGTCTCCCCAGCGGGCGCCGAGCACCTGCTCCCCCGGTCCCGCCTTCGTCCACGGGACTGTCGCTGGGTGCCCGCGGCCCCTGCCCGCGGTAACAGGTGCGGGATTGGCCCCAGCTTCCCGTGACCGCCGTCCCCTCTCTTGCAAACGGGCATCGGTTCCCCCGCTTCCCGCGGGGATCTCTCGTGTGGGGTTGCGACCGCCCCCCGGTAGCGTCGGGCACACCGGGAAGAAACAATGCCGCCCGCCCGCCGAGGAGCAGCCTGCGCTGGCACCGTGGCGATCGCGCTCCGCGGAGGGAAGAGAGCCGAAAGTTCGGAGGTGCGCCGGTAGAAGCACATTAACATATGTAATATGCGTCTGCATAATTGGAGGCACATATACATATTTATTTACGCGTTTACATATACATATATGTATGTATACACATACGTATTTGTGCGTATATGGATGGATACAGGTGTGCCCGCACACACCAGCAGGAAAGACTGCAAGCGACAATAAAACCCGAAGCCATTCCGGCAGAGACAAATCCCGTCCGCCCCGACCTCGCGGGGTCCTCTCCCACCCCGGCAGCCGCCGCGAGCCCTTTTCCCGAAGGGGCAAAACGCGGTTTCCCGTTACCTCCGTTGCTCAGCCTCTCCTGCGCGGTGACGGTCTCATAACCCCGGCACAGCTCTCGGTGCGAGGGCGCCGCGCGTGTGTGTGGTGGTTTTTTTTTCCCGAGGTTGCCCAGCGCCGGGCTCCCCCCGTTATATAGCGGGACGGAGGATGCGCGGCGGGGGGCCGGCACCGGGACCCGGGTACCGCGCGGCCGCCACCGCCCCGCGCGCCTGCGCCCCGCCCCGCGCCCCGCCCCGCCCGGTGGCACGCGCCATATGGCCGCCCACGTCAGGCGCGGCGCCCCCCCCACGTGACGCCCCTTATTTGTATGCGGCCGCGCGCCCGCCCGCCGAGCCGCCACGCCCGCGGTGACCCGCCGGGCCGCGCCATCTGTCACCGGGCGGACCCGCTGGCGGCGGCGCGCTGGTACCGCACCGCTCCGCACAGCTCCGCACCGCTCCTCACCCGCCACCGCGGAGCCGCCGGCCCGCGGAGCCGCATTGTTCCCATTGTTCTGGGGTGCGCCCCCCTTAGCATCTCCTAACGGGCGCCTCTGACCCCCGGAGACTCCCTGTCCCAGTCCTTGCCGCACCCTCGCCGCCACAAACCTTCCCTTCCCCCTTTCCCGGTTTTCTCCGGTGCTGGGGAAAACGGACGTCCCGGGGCTGTTGTGACCCACCCCGGTCTGTCCTAGCGCCTGGAGTAAATCCGGTTCGTTTTTCCCGGGTTTTCGGTGGGAATGCTGCCGGTTACCGGAAAGTTTGGAAGAAAGATGCCGAGTGGTGGCCTTGGGAGTCTTTAAAAGCCTCGGCGGAGTTTGCAAACGCCGCCAAACCTTAGGGATGCACTTTAAGGAGGAAGATAACCCCCTTGCATGATAGCTATGCTACCGGCGCCCGTTATCCGGATATTTATTCAATAAAAATAAAATCATTTTAGCCTCTTGAGGTTTTAAATGCAAAACAAATCGTTCCTCCCTGAGGATATGGATTTGGAAGATATTTTTCCAGGTCGGGTTATTTTTAAGATGTTTCTCTCCTGTTGGTGACCTACATAGCCCGGGGCCGGCGGGGCAGCAGGAGGGGACTCCGGGGATGTTCGCCTTCTCGGTAATCAAATACAGAGGGCAGCCGGCTGCATTTTGTTATTCCAAAGCTGGCCGGTTCTCGGTGGGAAGGGAGGGCCAGCAGCGCGGTGTGTGCCGCCGGGACGGGTGAGTGGGGCAGGAGCTGGGCACCATCGGCGGCTGCGGCCCTTCCCTGCGGCACGGAGGGGACGGAAGAGCCAACGCCGACCCTCCGAAGGGTAGCCCCGGCCCGTGGCGAGCCTTCTCTGGCCGTAGAGACGCCCCCGGGCCAGGATCCGGGAGCATGCCCGTAGCCTGGGCGGCTGAGCCGGGCCTCCCGCAGGGCCGGCAGCCCATCGAGAGCGCGACCCCGTTAACGGGAGTTTTGGAAGGTGTGAGGTTCGAACAGGTTTGAAGGGCCCAGGAGAGAGACGGCTCTGGTCTAGCCCTGTCTCGGCTGCTGGGAAATGTCCCTTTGCATGGGACTGTCTGGGAATACACCCGGGAGTGTGGGGCGCTGGGGAAACATCAGGCAAAAGAACTGGGAGTGAGGCACTGGCAGAAAACTGGATCTCGGTGAGCGGTGAGAACTTTGGGGTGCTCGTGTGCTTCTGAGTGTGATCAACACAGTCATCTTCAGTGGGAGAAAAATAAATTCAACACGTTGTCGATAGACAGACAAGTAGAGAGAAAAATAAAGAGGCAGGCCGAAGGATAGAGGGGCTTAAGCCTGCCGAGCCCAGCTGGTTCCGTCCCGGGCGCTTGGCGAGGGCACACGCGTGGCCGTGGAGGAGCCGGGCCGGCAGGTACGAGGCCCTGATCCGTGCCGCCCGTCGGGCCGGGGACGAGCGCTGCGCTCCGGGGGCGCCGGGGCTCTGTGCCGCTCCGCCCTCATCCTTCCCGCTCTTCCCGCTGCTTCGGCACTGCTTGTCCTCCCGATCTCCCAGGCAAGCGGCTCTGCCTCCCTACTCGGGCCGTCCCCTGGATCAATGGCTCCAGTTTCCCACCTTGCCTGTTCCTCCTCTTCCCCCAGCCGCTTGATTTTTATCGCTCCAAGCGTGTCTTTTTTTTTTTTTTTTTTTTTTCCCTCTCTGACCTACAGACTCCTCCTTCTCCATCTGGCTTCTAATTCGGCTTCCGTTTATTTTTCCTCCCGAATCCTTTGATTTTCCTTTTCCCTTCTTAAAAAACAATAAAATTATTTTAAAAAAATTTCCACTTGCCCTTCCTTTTCTTTTCCTTATTTCTTTTTTTTCTTTTCTTTCCCTTCTCTTTTTCCTTTCTGCCCTCCCTCCCTAGCTCCCTTCCCGCCCCCTCCCTCCTCCCGCGGCGCGGCACGCGAACCGCACGCGTCCCAACAAAGCTGCGGCCGGCCCGGCATCCCCCCGCTGCCGCTCAGCTGCTGCTCCCGGCCCTGCCAGGAGGCTCCCGGGGCCGCCTGGGGCCCGGTTGCGGCGGTGGCGAGCGCGGCCCCTCCGCGGGTCGCCGCTTGGGCTGAGCCCTGTCCCAGCCGGGCGGGAGGGGGGGTTTGTTGCGGGGGAAGCAGCGTTGTGGAAACGCCTTACAGTTGTCCGGAGCGCGAAATCTGCTCCCGATGAAATCTCTTGGGTTTGCGGCATTATCTTAATTAAGATAATTGATTCATATTGCACCTGCGAGAGTGCGGGGAAAAGATGCCTTCCCAAATAGCTTGGAGCTATTGGAGAGAGGAAGCCGCGCTTATAATTGAGCGAGTGATTTACTGCCCGGGTAGCCCGGGCTGTTCTCCTTTCCCTGTCAGGTTTCCCTCCCTCTCCAGAGAGGCAGCCGCACAAAACCCGAAGGTTATCCTGAATAAAAAAAGAGACGGGAAAACGTCTCTCCCCGCTGTCCCTATCCTTGCGTCCCACCGCACCGCATGGCACCGTGCGGCCGGAGCCACCGCCGGCCGGGCATCGGGCATCGGGCATCGGGCTGGGGCAGGGCCGGCTCGGCTGTGCCCGCGGGTTTCCCCCGTTCGCCCATTTCCAAACGCTGCGGCGAGAGGAGGGGACGGGAGGAGAGGGCAGCCCGATGGGCCGGATCACTCGGAGCTGGGAGCAGGCTGCTCCGCTGCCGTGCCTTGGCAATCACCGGGGGAGGACAGCGCTGTGAAGTGCCGCTGCGGTACCGGTTCGGTGCGGGGTGCGACCGCATCGCACTTCGTAGCGTCTCTCTACGGCACAATGTACAGCTGGGCTCGAAATTGGTACGTCTGATTAAGGTGCTTTTTCTGCCTTTTTCCCCATTAAAACTCAGTGTATTAATTTTATTGAGCCTTTCCCCGCTAAATAAATGCTGTTGTTATTTTAATTCTATAAATGTAAACTTCTATTTAGTTAATGGAAAATACATCACCACCAAGGTTTAATTATCAGCTTTTTAAATTACTTTTAGTCAAGTGCACACAATTATGAAATCACAATAGATTTAAAATATAATTCAAATTGATTAAAAAAAAACAAATCAGAGAAGTACGTACCATTAAAACAAATGTCTAAATTGTATTGGTAGGCTGGCTACCGCCTGAGCTACAGTTTAAATAGACTCAGCAGTCTTTGCTATCGGTGTCAAACCACCTCTGTTATTAGGAAAAAGGGTTCTTATCAGAAGGGATTTAGATGCTGTTGTAACTGCAAAATCTAATTATTTTTGATCCAGGCATTTACCCCCAGAGTCCCACCTTGTTTAAATAAAGTGTTTTCTTTCCTCTTGAACAAATGCATTTCCATTTGAATTAAATATTGATAATTTGACCTTTTAGTTCCTTTAACTAATCAAAAGGAAAAAAAATCCAAATGTAGATCCTAGTGCCTTGCCCTAGTGGGTCTTTCCGCTTGAATAGACACTGAGATTAAATGAGTCAAACTTCCTCTTTCATTGCACTCTCTTTGCACTAATTGCTTATGCAAAAATGCAGATTTGTATTAATTAGTAACTCCACTGATTAGTTCGGTGGTATTTTCACGTAATAAATCATGCTGCAGACACGATTTTTGGCACATCCCCAGTAGTGGCTCAGGATGCAATAAGTTTTCCATATTAAATAAAATCTTAGCCTAAATCTACCTTTTCGTTGCAGGTACACTGTGTACCACCTGCTGTACGCACCTGCTACGGGAAATTACCTTCTGTCCCTGGCAAGCCTCTTTCCTTGATAATGCACTCCTCTTCACAGGGTGTAGACTTTAAAATGGGACACATGAATCACAGAATCAAAGAAGGAGAGAATCTGATGTTATGTTTAACTCTTTCAAATGAATAATGCTCATTTGTAAGGGGATGAAAGATACACGTATCTATGTAAAATATTTCAATGTAGATTTTTTCCTTTTCTTTCCTCTGCTAAGCCACATTATCTCCTTTTGCAGCACCATTCACAGTGTGCCCAAATTATCACACCCAAGCCCTTTTTTTTTTTTTTTTCAACATTTCTTTCTCTTTCCTTGACCTGCAGAGGCTGAACTCCTACAAAGATGACACTTGTTAGCTGGAGTTCATATCTCAGTCACATACAGGGGCCTCAGCAGCAGCAAGACTCCACAGCATCTACAACAGTATCTACACATTTCCAAAACCATCCCTGCTTGCTTGTACCATGAAACCTCTACAAAAATCCCTCTGGATCACACACAGGCTGATATACAGCCTCCAGCAGTTGAGATCTACCTCTGAAAAACCTTTCCCAATTTTTTCTAAAACCATCCTAGATATTACATTTCTCCTGGTTCCCTCAGACTGAGTGGTCTACACTTCACACTGTTTCCTCAGCAAGGCAGCACAAGGCATTGGTGTGATATCTACCACAGCAAATAATATTGACTGGCACAGTGCTTGTTAAAAAGAATATGAGGCTCAAAAGGAATATAAAAGAGGATGACACTGGTGTCATTTCCTAACAGGAGACACTTTCAAGGGTAGCTCCTGACCACTCTTTGCCTCTTTTCTGCTAAAACTCTCCCTCACATAAGCAGGACTGTTGCCACAAACACTTGCAGGATCTGGCCTTTGGCCTCTGTCTAAGCAGTGCAATGGGGTGGAAGAGCATCAAACACAGGTGCCAGCAGATTATCCAAAGCTCTGCTGAGATTAAAATCTTGTCTCAATATGAGTTATTGCATATTCTCTAAATAGAAATCTCCTTAGTGGTGGCTTTAAAAGGTCTGCTTTTGTTTTCCTCTGAGAGAAAATAATGGTTGAACCCCAGGCTGTGCACATAACAGCTTATGCATTTGTTCCCTGTGGCCATCCAATCTGAACATTTTGCCAACATTTTGCACTTCCTTACAAAGCTACTGCTTCTGTTAGTGTTCCTTTATTGAAGAAAGTAAAAGCTGAAACGCTCCTAAAGGGTTATATAAAAAAATGATCCTGATTAATCTCAGGACATGGTTACTTGTTTTAGCAATATCCTGAGAACAAAACAAGAAAGGTTAAATCAATGATCCACAGGGATGGAAAAAGAGATTCAAATAATCATTAAATCTTATTACATAATGCGGCTTTGTTTTTACCTCTTGGGGTGAGTTCACACCTGGGTCTGTGCTTTAAGTGCTCCACAGTCAGCTGGGCATGATGGAGAATCATTTCCCATCACAGCACAGCATAACCTCTACAGCTGTAGAACAGAGCTGTCAACTGAAACTCTTGCTAGGCATTCTAAGTGTATATGAGCACATTCTTAGTTATACACACCAGCACATTTAAGTGACTGCCTTCCCCTGCCATTCCTGCCACCACTCCCTTTCACTGCCATCATTGTCACTGTTAGTTCCCGGCATTGTGTCCAATGCCTAAGAGTGTGTGTCATCACACGTGGCTGCTTTTCAGAGATGCTCCTGGGACATTAACATCCCAGCTATGAGTGTGCTTAGCCCAACACTCCAGTGACGTGATGTGCTCCTCCTCTGTGTCTCGAGGAGGTGTCTCAACCTCTAATCCGCAAAGGAGAAGATAAACATTAGATAGCACACTTTGTCTGTCCTCTTTCACCACAAAGAAACAACAAAAGATGGTATCTTGTCGTCCAAAAAGCATTTTCATTCTTATATCACTTCCCACAGAATGTGATTTTATTGCTCTCCATTATCTGGGGACAATCTTAAAATTCACCTGCAGGAGGTATGGACATATCAAGGCCCCAGGGCTGAGACCAAGCACAACATAAACATAAATAGCCTGCAGTCATGTTCCAAGGACTTTCGAAGGCAAGCGCCCATGAGGATCAAAAATATGTCTAAACTCCAAAATATTTTATTGTAAGTTCTTGTGGAAAAATAACTTTCTGCGATCTTTCAGTAGGGAAGGTGCAAGCCTTGTTGAGGTGCTCATTGGAGGAGAACTGATGGCCATGACTCTAAGTAGTTGTAGGAGAAGAGTGGACAAGCTTGAAAAAAGCAGTAGATGAGGAATGATCTACACACCATGGCTTGTCAGGTGCCCTTTGGAGAAAGGCTGGCTGTAGTGGAGCTGTGGCATGAGCAGCCAGTGATGCAACAGCTAAGGATGTTCTGACTTGAGTAATCTTGCAGAGACATCCTTAATGCTGAGCTTTAGTCTAAAGCTCTAGGTAAGAGTATTTCTGAGGTGCTGGGACTGAAGTTGTGTGCCACAATGCACACACACTTCTCTCATGTACCAGCTAGACCTTTCCTATTAATTTGTGATGACTCTTGCCCAGGAAAACACTTCTCTTTCCTAGTCATCATCTGAGCCCAGAGAAAGGAATATGCTGAAAACCAGTAGGTCTCTCATCTGGCTTAGTCCTTCTGTCAGTTTTTTTCCTCAGTGCTGAAGCTTTGCTTGGTTTATGTAGATTCCCAAGAGAGGAGGAACATGCTTGTAAATCACTGTCTTCTTTACAACTGGGCTCCAGTTACATGCCACTATGATAACATAAATATTTACTCATTTTGTCCCTCTTCACCCTTGCAAGTGGATAAGAGCATCTGGCCCTTTGTCAGTAGTCTATTGTCAGTTTGCTAGACCATCCAGTTGTTTATGTTCACTTGAACAAGAGCACATAAATAACCCTTCTCTCCACTGCTTTGCAGAGTGGTCACTGTTGAAAGGAGGTGTTAAACCTATCCTTCAACAGGAGTGGAGAAGTCTCACCTGATCACTCTTCAGGTGCCCTGCAGGTCTGTTTTTGATGATTTCACATATGAAACAGTGGAGAAGAAATCCATGATTTTTTCAATTCTGTATATTTATCCTCAGGCTTCATGCTGTGGTATATTTACAAAATATTTTTGGCAACACAAAAAAACCTCAAAACCAACAAGACAGGAGAGAATAGCATTTTAAAAACTGACTTTTAAAAGGCGCCGGTGGAAGCAGAAATACAGAGTATAACGTTAAGATCCCTGAGATATCTTCAGTGCAGCTGAAGTCTCCCTGGATGGCTTAAGCCCATGACATCCTACTCACTGCACTGTCCACCTGCAGCATGTTTCCTTCTGACTCCAATTAACCCTGATGTGTCACCTGTGCTTGTTCAGTTTGAAGAACAGGCACACAACCCTGCTTAGATCTACATTTTCAGTTTGAAGACATGGCAGCTTTCATTTATCTGGCCAATAGGATTGCTTTAGTCAGAAACCAAACTATCAAGAAAAAATCCAGCAAAATACTGATGTTCTTTAAGACCAGGGTGGAGGGAGATCTGCAAAAGGATTAACAGCAACATTGGGGAAGAAACACGCAACAGTCTGTATCAAACTCAGAGAAGGTGGCATTCAGTGCCCATTGCTAGTGACACAGGACTTCATGCATCAACCATCAGAAGCTTGCTTCTAACAGCCTTAATGCTAACATTTATTTCATTTAAAAATTTAGTATTTTCTGTGAATCCTTTTTACAAATAGAAGAAAACCTCCTTTCATTAAATGCCTGGAATTGTTAAGTAAACCTTATGCTAAAGGCAACTTAAGTGAGGCTTTGTTTTGTTTCCAGTTAAGTGCAAGAGAACATATCTTCAATTCTTTCTGTTAAAAAACAAATTAGAGATAATATTCTTGGCCATTATGGTGAGGTAGTTTACAAGAGTCTGAAAACAAGCCTTCAGTGACATAAAACCATTGGAATATAAAATGAAGCAAAAAAACAAACAAACAAAAAAAAATCTGATATTTTACTTCATACAGGCAATAGAAAAGAAACGGAGCACCTGCACAGAAGTTGATTTGGGTGTATTACTGCCATGGTGGAGAGATGGATGGCAGTGGGGGCAGTGCTGTGCAGATGAGTGGGAGGAGTGGGGGAGGCAACAGAACAAGGTAACTTAAAGCCATTTCAGTGCTCATTTGCCTCCTGCATTCCCAATCAACTTCCAAAATAAATTAGAGAAGATGAAGAATGTCTGCAACCTTTACCAGCTGCCAGTTGCCTTGCACAATTAAAACGTGCAGGGAGCTACTGCTGTGCTGCAGGATCTGCAGGGACCATGGGAGCTCACAGCAGTTGCTGGTGGAGCCTCAACAGGTTCCTGTTTGTCCTCTAGGACCACACTGTGGTCACACAGGAGCAGGATTCTGTCTGTGGGTGCTCTGTTCTGCTCTGGAGTTACGGTAATATCTGAGCACAAATTTCTCTTTTTCTCCACCTCTGTCCTCAGTCCAGCTCAGCACATATATAATTGAAGATGGCACAGTGGGGTTGCTGTAAAGTCAGCAATAAAGTGATGATAATGACAATGACCCTCTTCTCCTTTGCAAAAATTGTCTGTTTATTCTGGCAGACAAGATGGGGATGTCCTTTTACTGTGTACTCAGTAGAGCAAGTATTTATTAGGTGATGAAAATAAGAAAGCTAATTCCCCTCAAAAATATATCTTCACATTTGAAAAGAAAATCTTTCTCATATATTCTAGACATGGAGCAGTTATGTTCTATGGGCTCCATTTATTTGCATATAAGTAAATTCATATATATGTATATGTGTATGTATTCAAGGATAACAATTCATGGTTCAAATTATACAAGTCATGTGCAGAAAAAAAATTATCTGCTGATAGATTGTGTCATTCTGTTTAATAAGTTGGCAGAAATAAATGTCTGTATTGACATTCCATCTTCTCAACCCTACACAAGCTTCAGTGCCTCAGCTGGTGCCCACCAGAAGATGGCACTGAAGAACCTGTCCTGCAGACAGACCCGACAAGGACAACTCAGATTCACAAGCTGGCTCTGCTTTTGTGAATGCAAAATAATTCAAAAGGTATCTCTCCTAGATAGTATTTGCTTTTAGGAAGGACTTAAGACTTTTTTTTTTTTTTTTCATTTTGTTCTCAAACATGATGAAGAAGAGGCTAGAAGTCAACCGGCCATAGTACCTAGTGAATGCCATCTGAGTTTGCACATTGCTGTTTTTTCCTCTTTCAAGTCCTTTTCAAGTCATCTTAACACTGATGAGCTTTCAAATACTAGATCTTATGAGCAAAAAGGCGTTTACTCATATTATTGTTTTTAACCTCTGCTTTCCAAAGGAATAATGAAGTTGTTTTGAATAGAACTATAATTCTGACTGAAAAAAATGGCACTTCAGCAACTTCATGTGGAAGCACATTTTTTTAAATTTTAGTAAAAAATGCAAAGGGTTTTCTAGTGACATGAACATTTCCACCTTTTAGAGACTTGTCTTGTGTATATTAAATATTTCTTTGGCTTCTTGAAAAATTTCAGTAAATTCATATTCCTGCATTCTTCAAATGCAAAACAGTGGTTTCAGATAGGTTCCTACTATTCAATGACAGCTGAAGGGATGTAAATCATTCAGAGTCAGTACCAGAGACACGAGAAGAATTTAGCCATATACAATATTTTTTGGAAAAATTCTAGTTACTTAAGAAAATATAGAGATTACAAGACGGAAACTTGCTCACATCTCTTTCTCTCCAATAGCAGTTACTTCTCATGAAGATTGATGAAAATGTCTTCAACATGATCTAAATGGCACTTATGCCTCAGGGTTCACTTCATGTCCTTTGATGCGTCCCTGATCAGGCTTTGTTTTGGGAGGTGTGGTGGTATAGGACCATTAACCGTTACCAGTAAGTGCTAATGTTAATTACATTAAGCACAATCCTCCAGTTGGTCCATCTGTTACTCATTTTTTATATGCTACCTATTATTGTTTGGGGCTTTCTCCGTGCTCTAGGAAGATATCTTCTAGTTTTCTTCTTGGCTTTATCTAACAGATTATAATTTATGTATGCCTCAGTGAGCTGCTTTTATACATTTCAAATTTAGCTTTCATTTTCGAGTGATTTTTTAAAATATTATTTTTGCATGTGGTTTTAGTATTTAGCTATGGTGTTGTACCTGAATGTTTAGCTTAGTAAACCACTTCAGCATCTCGTGTTTCATACAGTGTGTATCTTGAAAATAATCAATATCATTTTTTGGATGAATTTGGGCTGTTTTCCTCACATTTGAATATCACAGTTTGTTTCTTTGCTACCATTGCATGAGAAGTGTATAATTTCCCCTTCTTTTTCAGATAATTTTAAACTGAAAATGGTATTTTCGGTATTATTCACCTGCTGCTTTAGCTCTGGTCAGACTCAGCTGTGCCCCTGGCTGAAGCGGCAGGGATAGGGATAGGGATAGGGACAGGGACAGGGACAAGCTGCTGCTCTATAGCTCTCGGCCCGCAGCGCTTCGTGCACCGCAGCTAATTATTGTGAAGTCGTAAACCGACATAAAGCGGTCAGATTAGGATTTAGATAATTGCAGTGTGTTTAAACTGGGGCTCCTGGCTGCTGCTGCTGCTGCTGCCCCCCGGGAGCGATACGGGGCAGGAGCCGGGACAGGGAGAGGGACGGGAGAGGAGCCGGGAAAGCGACGGGAGAGGATCCGGGACAGAGAGGGGAGAGGAGCAGGGAGAGGGACGAGGGAGGAGAGGAGCAGGGAGAGGGACGAGAGAGGAGAGGAGCAGGGAGAGGGACGGGAGAGGAGCCGAGAAAGCGGCGGGAGAGGAGCCGGGACAGGAGCGGACGCGGAGCAGGGGCAGGGATGAGCCAGGAGCCGGGGCAGGGATGAGCCAGGAGCCGGGGCAGGATGAGCCAGGAGCAGGGGCAGGATGAGCCAGGAGCCGGGGCAGGATGAGCCAGGAGCCGGGGCAGGATGAGCCAGGAGCCGGGGCAGGATGAGCCAGGAGCAGGAGCAGGGGCAGGATGAGCCAGGAGCAGGGGCAGCAGCGGGCGCACAGCTCCCCCTCCCAGGCAGGGATCCCGCCGCCCCGGGGAGATGCTCCTCTGGCTGTCCCCCTCTGTCTCAGCCCTTCCCTGACAGCCGGCTCACCCCCTCGCGGCTGGAGAACGTTACAGAACATCCATTAACTGGGTTTGGGACGGTCTTTAACCTGGAAATTTGAGTATGGAGAGAACTGGGAAAGTCAGGCTTGGAGCAGGGGCTTCTTTTCCCTCCCACATTTAGTGATTTTCTCGGAATTAAGCAAGAAACTGGCCCTGAGAAACACTTTATTAATAAAATTTCAGATTTCACAAAACAAAAGGAGGGGTTGAGATTAAGATTCAATTTAGGGAAAACAAGTGTTGCAGAAGCAGGATTTCTGCTGGATTTGCAAAGCCATGGGATTGGTCCAGCCCTGTGTGAATGTCTTGTCAAAGCTAGAGCAGCCATAGGTGTTTAGGCACCTGTGGGCTGAGAGTTAACACTCATCTTAAAATTCGGAAAATATATTTTGGAGACATTTTACCGGTTATATGTAAGGTAAGGCTGCCTGAGGTAAGGGCAAAGTAGGTCAGAAAAAAAGTAGAGGTCTCATTCAAACTACCTGAGCAACAGGGCAGTTCAGGACAACTTTTTGAAAATCAGATCTCAGCAGCAGTTTCCTGTAGTTATTTGAGATATCCTCCCAAACAGTAACATAGGAAAAGAGTTCAACACCTTTATTCTTAATTTCCACCTACGTCTTGTGTTCCCTCTTATGGGCATATAGCTACAGGTAAAATTAAGGGGACATGAAACACTGACAAGCACATTTCTCTCTCCAGTCTGTAGGACACTCTGAGGCAAGTTCAAAGCTGAATTTGAGCGTTGTATTCCTATTTTGCAGGAATTGTAGGTGATGTTGAGCTTTCAAGAAGTCCAAGAGTAAGCATAGCACAAGGAGTTAGGACAACAGGGTTTACATATAGATCTTGTCTACAATATTTGGCAAAGTTGCATCAGGTCATTTGGGAACTAGCCTCATGAATCTGGTGCCTTATTCTTAATTTTCAGGTAGGATTAGTGTTGCTATGCTTTTGTGAAGGCTATAGGGGAGTATGAGACAGCTAGCACTGCAGGATCAGGTTTATGTATTCTTGCAAGGTCTCTTCAGAGAGGAGAAAGAGCTGGTACAAAATGAAGGTTTCACCTGAAGCTTTGGGTAGCTTTCCTGAAAGTTAGGGTCAAGATTTGGTTTTGGGTAGTCATATAAATAAGTACCAAGCTGAAGTGAGGAGAAGCTAATGTGATATTTTTAATTTTGGAGTCACTTAAACAACAGTTTGTCTTATCAGTTTAAGGACTCAAGTTTGGTTACAGAGTAGAGAGCAGTCCTGTGCATTTCAAAGTCCACACAGGGCTAGTACTGATAGATGTGAATGCCTTATACTGCAAAGTAGCCATGAAATTCTGGGGTTTGGCAAGGGCTGGAGTTAAGGATTGAAATTCTGCAGAAGCACGTTAAGGTTTTCAGGTTACTTCAGCCTTTCAGCAAGTTATTACATGACGCCTGTTGCAGTCAGCTTGGAATCTGCAATTAGGGATTTAAAGAGCTTTATTTTTTGGGCAGCAGGTGGTGCTTGGTGTACACGATCACTGCGGCAGCCGTTAGCCGTTGAGCGCCTTACAGCCACATCGCGTCCGGCGGTGGGGCTGAGCTGCCCGTGCTCCTCTGGGGGCTTTCAGCAGGACGAGTGGTGTGATTATAGCTGTTTGTGTTTGTGCAAACCACCAAGAAAACTGGCGTTTATTGGAGGAGGGAGTGTGCATGTGGTTGCGATTGAAGCAAATCATGATCAGGATGATATGATAAGGAATGCCAGAAATGAAAGGAGAGCTCTTCCCCCTGCCCCACGCAGCCAGGAAGCTGCTGGCACATCCATGAACCTGTCTCTGAAAAAGAGGGGAATCCACACCCAGGCAGAACACAGACACACACAGAGCAGTAGGTGATGGTGGTTTACAGGCCTCTGTGGGTATCCATGGGGTGGACAGTGCAAGAAAAGTGCTAAGTACAGTGGTTTCCAGCTCATCCTTCTTGGCCACAGCAATTTTGTCCTCAGTGCTCTCCTTTCCAAAGCCATGAGCTTTGCTACAATAATGTTTTCAGACTTGTACAAGAGACTCGGGAGCCTATGTCCTGTTTCAGAAGGTGACATAATTAATCAGAAGAACCAGGATGTGCTCCTGTGGCAGCCAGAGCATCCCCCAACCCAGCATGGGCTGGGAAGCCATGGAACATGGTGTTCTCCCTTCTCTTACTCTGCCAAGAAAGAGATGCTCAGCAGGGGAGTGTGCAGTACTGGCACCAGCAGGAACAGCAGCGTGAAGCTGCAGCCAGGCAAGACAAATTAGTAAAAGAAAATCATTAAAAAATAGATAGTGCTTTACTGTCAAAATGTGCCATGGAAATAGAGAGAGAGACTTGGGAGAGTTTCTTTGTTTTAGCCTGAAGTGACGTGCCTCTTCAGTCCTGCTGAAGATTTTAATTTCGTATCAAACAGAAAAACCAGCTCAAAGGAGTACAAGGATACTGCTTTGGTTTGTCTGAGTAGTCTTTAAAGGCACTTTAGATAAATGCTAGCAGTAAGGGACTGAGAATCTAACAATGCTTGGAAACTAAAAAAGCCATCAATCACATTTTTTGCTCAGTATACCCTGAAAAATAAAAATGGTGGTGTCATAGATATGTAGTCCCTGGCATTTGTTGACAAGACAGAAGCAGATATGTCTCCATTGGAGCTGCTGGCCATACTCCATCTCTTCTGATCCAGAGCCCTGAGGAAACAGCCCAACATTTCAGCATGTGGCCAGAGGACATGACGCTCAACAAGCCAGTGCAATCGAGTACATTCAAAAAGGAAAAGAGTTATATCTACCAGCTATATCTCTGATGCATGTATAACAACATAACACACTTAGAAATGAGAAAGATTTTCTCTGAAGTAGCCTCCACTGGCAGTTTGCCTGCACTGTGCCTGTCCCTGTTACATGAAGCACATCCCCACCCATGCTGGAAGCAGTGACTCTTGAGCACATTGCAGCATATGACAGCAGCTGAGTAGCTGGGGGTGTGCTTGTGCATGTGTAGTTAACAAACATAAATCCATTTAAATTGCTGACAAGTTTTAAATCTTAATTTGTATTTAAATAATTACCTTGTTAATTGGAAATGTATTTCATTTTCTGAAAATCCTAGTATTACCTTGGCAGAACACAACAGATCTGGACACTTGGAAGAAGGTTTACAGGTTCCTTTGACATTGACAGGTTTTCAAAAAATTTAAAAATTAAACTGTTTTCATTTAGATACCAACAAGCTGTGTTTTTAAAATATTTGCTCTTGCAGCTCCTGTAGAAATTGGATATTTTCCCAGTAGGTGGTGTTTTGAATGCTGACACTTGGTGGTGCTGCAGTTAATAGGTTCGTATTTTTCTGCTGCTGTTTCTCTGCTGAGACTGGTTTATTCCTCTCCTCCATTTGCAGATATGCTTGGGACATCGAAGTCTGGGAGAAAGAACTTTATTGCTGTTCCTGGGGGACTATGATCCATTTGTCAGCAGTTCTTAAGTTAACAATAAGAACTGGAACAACAACAACAACAGAACCGCCTTTATGGTGCAGTTTCCTTTCAAAATGCATAAGCATCATTCAAGTGAAAAACTGCAAATAGAGGCAAGGTCCACTAATTATAATTATCAGTAATTATAAGCATCAGCACAGAGGGGAAGCTCCAAAAAGGATCTTGAGAGGTTCTGGAGTCGATTCTCTTCATGAAGGAGAAAGGATAGCTGGAGGTCTGCCCAACCTTTTATGGAATACTAGTGTAGGCTTTATGGGAATACCTCAAATACTTTGATGTGTTTTGCATGCACATCTCCCACACGGGATCCTTGCCTAAGTAAAGACAAAGGTGAGGCACGTGGCATTTGGGAGTTTCAATCAGAGGCCAGAAATAGTCATACATGCCAGTGAACAGTGAAACTGAGATTTCAGGCAGGAAATAACCTGTAGGGATAAATTACCTTAATTATTAGGACAATGATTACTTCTTTAAGTGCAGAATCTTAGTATTAATACAAGAAATAATCAAGATATGTTGTTGTAATTAAACTGAATCTGTTCTTTCCTCCCCAGAGATTTCCTTTTAAATCTAATTTATTACTTGGTTGGTTAATCAGTATTAAAGACCCAAAGAAATGGTGATTCACACATGATAAGCATGACCTGGAGCATGACTGCTATCACAGGCTTCTGAGGAAGTGCTCAGGTCTCAGGTTCCAAAAACAATGCTGTAGCTGACAAATTGCAGTGAACACACATATGCATGGAGGAAATAAGGATCAGAAGCACAATGAATGTGCTCCTGCTGAAACAACAGAGGCTCTAAGCTGATGAGGAAAAATTGTCTCCTTGGGCAGGAAAATATGTGGTGGTATCTTGGTGGTACTGTGTGGTGAAAGCCTCAAAACCTTTGGTAGGATGAATTTTGATTTTGGACATGTTTTAATGCTCTTTAACATGCAGGCTTCATATATCATTGGTCCTGATAGATAAAAGTGAAGTACTTGTCACATTCTGCTGCTTCACAGAGGCTAATTTTATGTGTGGATTTTGGATTTGGGGAAGACAGAGGGAATTATGCAGGAAAGAAAAGATAGGCCCATTGTCAAATTATGAATGGGAGAAATTAGAACTTATACCACTTACTCTAGCTCGTAAAAAGGAAAAGAAGAAGGCAAAAAAGGCTGGAAGTTCCCTTCATTATTTGAACAGGATTTTACTTCTTTTGCCCCCAGAAGAAAAACACGTTTGTGCCTTTATTTGTTTTCTTGGCTTATTTTTACTGTAGTTATTATTCCCTCTTTCTGTTAACAGCAAATCTGAAGATTTTATATGTTTTTTTAAGAGAAGAATTTTTGTTTAATCTTCACCTGGGGAACAAAGTTTGTTTTCCTTTGCACTGTGAGGTCTGTCCTTTCTACCAGTGGATTATATTACATGTGATTTTTCCCTGGAAATTACAGAGAAACCCTCACTCTTCTGGGAAGTGAGAGAGCAAAACCTAGTCTGATATACTGAAATGGCTTTGCTGTGCTTCTTCAGGGCTGTGCTCCATTTTATTTGAAATCTGCTTTAAACCCAACATGAAACATTGTTTGAGCTCTTTTATTTCAGTCCACAATGTACCTAGTACCTTGCAGGTGATTAATTTACAGATGCATATTTACAGATGCACTTGTATATCCTGTTACTCCTGCTGAAACTCCCTTACCATGTCACGGGGAAGCTCTAGGAGGATTTGACTACTATTCTCAAAGAACATGTTGGCAGAATTAACTCTAATACTTTTCCCAGGAAGAAGTGTTTGTTGTTTGTTTTTTTTTTAATTTGCTCTCTATTTTATTTACAGAGAGATGTACTCCTGTTAAACACAGGTAAGCATTTCTTTCTTTGTTTTCAGGAGTGTCTCATTCAGTCTTGCCGTTGGATTTGACATAGACACTCCCTGTTCTCAGGGTGGTTTTCATCTCCCAGGGTTGGATGCGGGCTGGACTTTGCAAAGGAAACCAAAGCCACAAATATCATGAAGAAAAGCAAGCAATAGTTATTTGTACACCATGTACCCTGTGCATACCTATCTCATCCCAAATCAAGCAACTCGGCAGACAATAAAAGCGGATGTTGGCAGGATCTCACTCAGCAAGAGCCCTGAGATGGCCAAGGTACTTCTGCATTTTCCTGGTGCTGTTAGTCTCTGTTCTGGCTGGGGATGCTCTGGAGAGATCTTGCACCTTCACCTGGGTTCGGGTGCAGGCAGACTGTGTGTTTATCTTGTTTTGTATACACTACTACTCATATCTCTGAATGCATTACTGAAAATACTTGGGAAGAAAGTAGTCTCTAGGAAAGAATGCATGATTTTAGACTTGAGAAGGTGAAAACCATATTAAAAGTACAACTTGATTAGAAAACAAAGATTTTAGATAGCAAAACCAAAATGATACAACCCATTTTGAATAAGACCTGTGTATCAAAAGGTATGATTCATCATGAATGAAAAAACTTGCCTTAAACTGCCACTTAGTAGTTGCTGAATATAAAATATATGCACTCAGATTTAAATAAAGATGAACAAGAAAGAGTCTGAGAAGGACCTTGGCCTGAACCTCACTGTAATATTCCATGTACAAATAATTTTAGTATTGTTGTGGTGCAAGTCTTTCTTAAGAATTAAAAGAAAAGTGGTGTTAGCACCCAGCTAACTTACAAAGCAGAAACTGACTGTGAAGATCTAAATCTTATTCAGTGACAGATGTTCTAATATATAGACTGTATATAGGAGACAGTGGGAATTGGATAATCCCATTCAGAGCCAAAATGAACACTCCCTGAGGAAGCTTTGCTGGCTGGCAGATGATGGATATAGCGGCACGATCCTCCCAGGAAGAACAGCTATATCCAAACCCTCCTTTCTTTCCAGACTTTCTGCCTGCCTGGGCACTGTGGCCCAAAACCAGCATCTACATCTCTCTGGGCTGTGATCCCCCTGCCCAAGCACAACATTTACGATTCCACTTCATTCCAAGCTTTCCAGGAACAATGTAAGAAAATGCAGCAGGACGCCCTGTGCCTGAATGGACAGGTAAGAGATACCCTCTGTTGTTGGAGCAGCTCTGGCAGCTGCTGACTGACAGATCCTCACTGTGATTGCAGGTTTAGCCTCTTACTCTGGCAAAATGAATAGCTGTGGGATATAAGGTCTTTTTTCCATGTTGCTGGCAGTTTGTTGTTTTTTTCTTTTTCCTTAAAGGTAATTTCTGGCCTAGCCCCCTGATTCATATGGTGATCAACAACCTCAGTGCACATCAATGACAGAACTGATTTTAATAAATTATTCCACATAAATACACAGAAATGTGGTGCTAAAATGTCCTGGTCCTCCCTCCTATTGCTTTGTACAGAATACAGTGCTGCTAACCAGAGCTGGAAGTGAAGCAGTTGACTCAAGTATGTGTGGCTCAGATTACAATGTTTGCCTCCTCCAGACTGTGCCAAGGCAGATGGGAATCTCTGCAGTGGATTAGTCTATTAACTGCAGCACCATTATCTTTCCCATTTCACCTTTTTTAATAAAAACCTTCTTTTGTCTTATCTGTGTACCTATAACATAAAACCTGACTTCCTGAGGTAGGTGATATTACAGCTTCACTGAGTGGCAGCCTGGGAGACACAAAACACAGAGTGCTGCTGGTGAACTGTCAGGAGTTTTCAACAGAAAACTTTCCTCTGAAAGCAGTTTTGATTATTTTTGCTTTATAAATATATATAAATGCTAGATTTCATTTGCAGGCTGGTGAAGTGCACAAAGGGATTGTGGCCAGATGCTTTCTTTGTGCTTTGTGCTCTGGCTGAACCTTGTAAACAAGACATAACCCTCAGAGCAAATTTCGGGTTACACATCCTGCAGGAGGTGTATGCCTGCTCCACTCTAAAACTGTGCACCAAGAGAGTAGGCACTACCTTTGCCTTTCCTCCTCTAAAAATTCTGTCAATTATAGCTTAAAAATGAAATATTCAGCCTTTTATCTGTGATGTACTAGAAGCATAGAATATTTCTCCCAGCAAAAGGAGACAACAGTGAGGCATGACTAAGGGAGCAGCGTCCAAGAAGAAAATACATTTTGATCCAGCTGTCCTTCTGTACTTATGGCAGTGAATTACAGCTGCCAGTGGGATGTGCTCAAGAACAGCCAAGGCTGCCTTACACCCTGTGAACAGCCAAAGGGCACAGGGGCACCCAGGCTCTTTCATGTGGGGGATAACATGGGTCTCCAAAGCATTTTGTGCATCACCTTGGGGGTCACCTCCTGGGTGACATGTCTGTTGGGCTAACCCCTGAGCCACCATGGGGAGCTGTGACTGGTACACCTCTCGTCCCCACAGCTGTCCCATTCTCTCCCAGAATACAGGTCTGGGGCACAGTTTAGCTTTCTCCTCCAGGAGCTGGGCTAGCAAAGCTGCCAGGTCCCTTGTGCCAGCAGCGGGCAGTGTATGGCAATGCCTTCCCCGTGCTGAATGGAAGGAAGAGGTGGTGTGTGGGGAACACCCAGTGCTGCCGGAGCAGGGGCTGGGGCAGCGTGCACACCCTGTTCCATGCAGCCTGCCCGTCAGGCTGCTCTCAGAAACTCTCCCCAGAGTGAATCGGCAGCCCTTGCTCCTGCTGATCGCCCCCACTCCTTGTGTGGCAATATCCATGGTGTTGGATGGATCCCAGGTCTGGGACTGCTTTAGGGACTCACATGGTGTGTGCCTGACCTCAGCTCCTCCGGCTGTTCACCTGTGATCTTACAGACTGCCTTCCCTCAAGCTGCTGTGCAAAACAGAAGCTTTTCCTCCAGAGGACTCTGGTTTTGTGTCATCCAGAGACAGTTTCCTATGGATCTGCTTGTAAATATTTGTGTCTGCTGAGGTGCAAGTTCCATTGAAAACCATTTTTCATGACCAGGGCGTTCAGAACATCTCTGTCCAGAGTGGCCTCCTGAGTTTCTAGGAAGGGGTTGACTCTTACTCTACCACATCTCTTGTTGAGGCCATTAATAGGCCTCTCCCCTCTCCTGTGAAATGAGGGAACTTAATTTTATATCTTTTAAATGGGGCAGAAAAACGTCAGAGGCTCAAGAGCAGCTCGGGAAGGAGGGGAACAAGGTGATGGCGAGCACAAATCCTGGTTTCCTTAGGAAAACAACCCAGAAACAGGATGAAGGTGTATATATAGAAAGAGGCTTTCAGTTTTATCTCCTTTATGATAAAGCAGTGCCATGGAAAGTAGCTGGGTACAGGGAAAGTGGCTTTTCAGGACATTCAGTTTCCTCCAGTGTCCAAGCAGGGACAATGTGTTTTTTAGCTGGGTAAAAGAGCTATTTCAAAAGGCCTTTCCTCCCCTCCAAAGCCTCACAGCCCCTCCTGTGTTTCTGAGATTGCATCTGGAAGGAAACAAAAGATGCAAACACCAGACCCAGTGTGCTAACTGAAAAAGATATTTTTTCAGTCAAGCAGATGGTGAATAGAAACCTGCCATAGAAACCAGCTTACGCAACCCTCCCCAGCCCGTGTGTGCCTGGTAAATACAAACTGCCAGATAGAACAGCCAGATAGAGCTGGGCACAACAGCTCCTGCCATTAAAACTGTGACCCCAGGAGCACACAGAAATTCATAATGAACTTGTGAAGGAGACATAAAAGTGCAAACACTGTGATGTCATCCGAGGGCTGTTCCAAGACCCTACAGTTATGGCTTCTGTTCGTTTGTAGGGCTCCCCAAACCCTGTGACTCACCAGCAGTGATATCAACGAGCCCTCTGTGGGAGCACAAGTCAGCCAGAGGTAACAGTGGTGGCTGCTGCAAGCTGCACAGGCTGTGCTTGGCTGGGCAAGGCAGAGCAAGGCAGCCACCACCTAGCTCAGCTCCTGGCTGCAGGGAAAAGCCCTGGAAGAAAAGATCAGGAGGCAGAGCTACAGGCAAAGTAGAACACAGTGAGGCTGCAGGGAGCACGAGGCAAATGACCACTGTGAAGATGGGGCTGTGCAGGGAACAAGCCACAAAAGCATTCTGGGGACACGCTGGTCCCAGGTGAACATCAGAATGCACTGAAACCCAAGGCACAATACCATTGGCTTGTCCTGACTCCTTCCAGCAGCATGGACAGGAGATAAGTGAGGATGAGGGCAGCTGAAGGGGAAGAGGCAGCCAAGATATTTTATTTATTCAATAAATTCAAGTTGAACCTCTCCAATGCTTTGGAAAGAGACTGTAAGGCAGAGAACAGCTTCACAATTTGGGTTCCTAAGTAAATCCCCTTTCTTTATGGGTATTGTTTACTATGAGGACCTGAGTTGTAAGACAGGATTTAATGTTGGATGGCAAACAGCTTCAGCTGGGACATTCAGTACATTATGTTAGCCACCTTCTATTTATTCAGGACTCACCTAAAAATCGTGGATGTTTCAGAGGATATATGCTGTTCAAGGCAGCCTGGTTTAGCTCACCTGGATCTGTTATTATTGGTAGGAGAATGTATACAAAGTTTAAATTCTCCTGAAGGGTTAGAGGGTATTTTCTATTGCTGGGATAACAGAATCCAGTCTGGCATAGACCGTCATATGAGCTTTACATACTGTGAACAAACCTATTGATTTTGCTGCTAGTTTTCTAACTCCCACTTTTTCCCCCTAGATTTAAAAACTTTTATTTAAAACAGTCACTTGAGCCTCTCACATGGGTTGCATATACTGACAGCAACTCTCCCGTGTCCACATCCTTCCTTATAGAATCGTCTTTTTGATTGACTTTCATACAGCAGAAGCTCCCAGAGGATCTCATTGAACCATATGGGTCCTATCTTTTGACATAACAATTATTGCCTGATAATAGCACAATAGCAATAGCAGCATGTTTGGGAATCAACAGCGAAATACTAATGAATGTTAATGCATTGTTTTAATTTACTACATTTGTTTTGTTGATGTACTTATTAACCTTCAGGTCTGTGGTTAATAAGGCATTCTATTTTAAGGTATTATTATCTGGGGGAAGAAGAGAAAAACAACACTGATGGAGTTAGACCATTTGTTCTTCATTTCATTCACATTTTGATTGGTAATTGACAGCAGATTTAACCACTGACCCACAGACTGGAGGGACATTGATATTATTTTAATAACACAGTGACAGAGGGACAGTTTTAAAAAGAAACAGCACAGCATATTTTTTCAGTACAAAGGACATTATGGCCAGGAATGCCCCACCTTGCACGAGGCAGCCCAAGGAGGACCATCCTGGTCACACAAGCTCTGCACAGTGCCCAGCAGAGCCAGTGACCACCATGGCCCAGCTGCAGGGCAAAAGCCAACAGCAAGTGGAGCACAGACAATCCCTTCCCATGGGGCAAGGCTTCTTCCTCCCTGCTCTAAATCACTCCCTCCCAAGTCTTCTGCCATTTCATTGTCATTCTTTCTGGCTGCTGTGGCCATACTGCTCTATGTTTGTATGCACTCAGCTTGGTTCATTTAACTGGCATAGGATTTGGGAGTTCTCAAAAGGAGACAGATGGATTTCACTGGGAAAAGAAATAGCCTTAAGGCTCCTTCCTCTCGTCTCCCTTTCTAGAAATCTTTTCCACTATGGATGAGATCTATTGAAGTACGCAAGTGATACATTTAAGAATACAACTTTCATGGACAAGTACCAAGATTCATGCTTCTAAAACATTCTGACCAATTTGAAAGTTTCCTTCTTAAAGACTTTTATTGCCATGGTAAGGAAAACAGCATCCTCATCTACATCAGCAAGGAAAATACCCTGAAAACCTGGAAAGATGTAGCCTGGAAGCATAATTTTCCAAGAACAAACAGTGTGTATCTGTCATTGGCCTTGCTGCACCTTAACAACCTCAATCAGTCCTATCTGTGACCTCCCACCCCCTGCCTGGGCCTTATTTAAGCACAGCTAGGGAGCACTGCTCCTTTCTCATGTCATGCTGTAGAGTGCTGCTCTCAGCCCTGATGGTTTTCTGCTTTTGCACTGTCCACAACCCTACCAAGGAGGGAAGCTGAACCTCTCCAATGCTTTGGAAAGAAACTGTAAGGCAGAGAACAGCTTCACAGTTTGGGTTCCTAAGTAAATCCCCTTTCTTTATGGGTATGAAGCTTGCCCTTTAGGTCTTGAATTGTATACTTATGCAGTGGTATTTGAAACAGCTACATCATGCTTGGCTTGCATTAGAATTTGGATGACTAATAAACGTGGATTAATTTGGAGACCTCTCTTTGAAGTCTTCACTGTAATTCCATCAACAAAATGCATTTGGTGTTTGACTCTCATGTGTAAGTAGCTTCTGTGGTTCCCAGGAAAAATTACATTTTTATTTCCCATTAAGATTTCTTTTAAAAGTTTCCATTTCAAAGAAAGGAAAAATTCCTTGCATGAGAGGTGAGGGGCCTGGATTTTATATCACTGTTTGTTGAAGTATAAATGCATATGAAGCAGAAGCTGCCATTTCCAGCAGCTCTCATAGTAGGGCAGCTCAAGGAAAGGGAAGAAAACAAACAAAAAAAGTAGGAGGGCATTTCAGTTCATTTAATCTCTAAGCTGGTTTGGATATTAAATGTTCCCTTTTCTGAAACAGCAACACTATATTCTTGTTGAATCAGGTAACTCTGCCAGAAGACATTTCCCTTTCCCTTGTGTCTGTATCTGGGTGTTTCTCTTTAGGGACCATGACTGCACATCCCTAGTCAAGCAGCTCTCTGGGCAGAATCTGTGTCCTTGTCTTAGCTCAGGCACTCCCCCTCAAAGCCTGTGCTTGAATAATAGCCTCAGATTTTGCACTGTGGCTGCAAAGTTCTGGGACAGGAACACACATTCAGTGTTCATCTGTGGGCTAAATAATGTGCCTTGGAAATATTGGAGCCCACCAGTCTGTTAGTGACTGTATGCATACTGAGTTTTTATTTCTGTTCACAAATGCCAGCAAGAGAATGAACATGGTGAAACAGAACCACTGTATTCATTACTCTGGACTCTCCTTTTGTATTATCCCTTCTCATTGCTATTTCCTCTGAGGCAGCTGTTTATGATATACCCTGCTGGTGCAATTAATGAGAAAAACAAGTTCTGCTTGTGCTGACTAATGCAGAAACCCCACAACTTTCCAGCAGTCACAGCGGGAAGGAAAGGTATCCATGTGCTTTGTCTCTTGGAACAGGGATAGCTGTTGCTGACTGAAAGTGTTGGCATTTTGTCTGTGTTCAGGAAGTCCACCTTACCTTAATCCACACAGGTTTGCTATAAAAAGTAGTTATACTGTCAAGTTACCATCCTTATTACAAATGCAACCATCCTTCAAAAATAGTAGAAATAATATAACTCTAAAAATTTTGGTGCAGAACACAACTCTAAAATATTCAATAATTTATTTTTCCCCATAGGGTAATCTAAAAGGAAATGCACAAATATTTCCTTTGAAGTTTTCTTTCCTTTGAGCTTTTTAGGTGTGTGTATTATACAACTACCACCTCACTTTTTTTCCAGAGGTATGCACACAGTATGTTGCTTTTTCTTCAAAACCTTTGATTTCTTGGAAATTGTATTGATCCACAGAAGAAAAACATCTACAATTCAGTAGGGTTTTCTTGTAATTCCTTATTCATTTCCACTTAGATTCCAGTGCCTGTCCCCTACACAGCACATGGAGCACAGGCTGGTACAGCATTCTTTCATCACTGTTCAAAGTATCCTCCAGGTTTTTGGAGCTCTGACCTGAATCAAACAATTGTAGTGCAGTAGTATTATTAATTTGCTCTATGATATGCCAGGTTGACTAGGGAAGCATTAAGGGTCACTTCACAGTGCTTAAAAAATAGACAAATGTATCAGTAGACCTTAGATAACACTAGAAATGTAGCCCCATGTCTATTTGCCCTGCTCTTAATTTTTCCTGTTATCAGGACTGGGATGTACAGGTTCCTTAACTGTGCTCTCTTGTGCACACAATTCTTTCCTTTCTGCTTAAAAGTTTGACAAAGAAACGTTAGTCCGAATTCTTGGATAACTTTGAATTAGATGGTTGATATGTGGATTTCAGGTTCATCACATTGCAAGGGAAAGGCACCTTAGTGAAGATCAAACCCTGTTTTTTTGTGTTTTCTTTGAAGTCTGGAAGGAAGTGAGTGGTCCTGGTGTTTGAGACAGAAGTCTGCTCTTTAGCAGCTCATCTGTGTGTTTATATTGCTCAGTAGTTTGACTCTTCCCACTCCTTCTCCCTGCGAGAAATCGTGTAGGAAAGGATTCATCACTTGCTTGGTCCTGCTGTGCAATAATGCAAAAGCTGCTTGACTCTTACTTTGCTCACTTGGAGGAAAAATCTGGGCGCAGTTCTAGGTGCAAGACAGCTGATGTTTGTTAAAAGCCAGCAAAGGGGTTTAAAGCTCCACTAGCTGAAATGGATTTACACAGATTCAAACTTCCAATAATATTGATCTGGTGATCATATTGAGCTTGGGAGGTAATCTAGTGTTATGAAACACAAACCAATATAACCAGAGTGATGTATTGTAGACTGGAGTCACTAGAGGGAAAAAAGTCTGGTCAAAAAAACTTCCAAGAGTGTTGTTATCAATCAGACAGATAAGGCTCTTGTCCATCAGAAAGGGATGTGATATTGTAGTATTTTGTCATTCACAAGCTCAAAAAAGGAACACCTCTCCTTGCAGTCCTGTGGCAGCTCTCCATTGTTGTTATATATTAAGAACCTAAGTCACCCTTTTCACAGCTTTCTCTGGAACAGGCAAATAAAACTGGGTGTATTTATAGTCCCTTGAAGAATACAGGCACTGGTTTTTAAAGTGCAGTTGGTGATTCATGGAAAACTGATAAACATTAATTTCCAAACAATGGTATGGAACGCTCCCATTGTGCTCCCTTTAGCTGCCTTTTCTTCTATCTTGCCTCTTAGTCATACATCCTGAAACACCCAGAGATCTTCCCTACAGTAGGATCTATTTGTGTCACATATGTCAGTATTCTGTTTAGATTACTTGCTTTTTTGACATTGTACTTAATATGCCTGTGAAATAATAATTCTGTCTCTAAAAGATGAATTTGTGAACATCTCCTCAGACCTGCTAGTAGACCAGCACCACCACAAAAATTGCTACTCTTCTAGGTCACACCTGCTTTTGCAGTCTTATAGAGCTGAAGGAATTTTAGACAAGAAAATAACTTTTAAACTTAGACTGGTCTTTTGATACTACAGCTCAGGGATTTTGCTTTTGTGTTTTACTGCCTGTGCCTTGTCTGTCTTGAATAAACATAAGCTGCCAGAATGGGCAAACCATAATCTTTTTTAGGCATTTAGTACTGTGAAAAAATGGTTGTATTCACTTGAACTCATTTCCTGAAACATTATATAACTTTTTTGTTTAGCAAAGATAAGAGGCAAAACACAGTTGGTACTAATCTCTCCTCGAAATTAAAACAATGAGGAGTTTGGCTCTACAGTAGAAAAGGGGGAAGTTAGAAACTGTAATTCTTCAATTCAACCATAATTTCATCGTTCGAGTTGCCAAAGAGCTGTCACTAGTGTACTCTTCTGAGTAAGTGATTATGTGTGGGGAAACAGGGATTTAGAAATGGGTCTGGGAGGACGTTTTTCGTTGCTGTTTCAAAAAATGAAAAGAATTGGCAAAGATGTGATGATCTGATTCATATGGGATTAGAAACCACCTTTGTGTGCAACCTGCCCAGGAAGCCAGGTCCCTGGCTGATGGATGAAAGCATCTGTGAGGGAACACATGCAGACTGAGGGGATGTGCCTTTGGGTACCTTTTTTGCAGTGTATTCTCTCCTCCTGGTGGTACAAAGTGTCCTCTCTGAAGCTGGAAGAATTTTTTTGGACTCTGGATTTCCCAAATGGTGAGTGAGTGCTCTCACTGATGAACAAGGAGCTGCAAAGACCCTTCTCCATCCTCTCTTCTGGGGTTAAGGTATAAAGCCTCTTTTGTGCCAAACCTGTTGGTTTCCAGCTCTCTCAGCCTCATAACACAATGCCTGTAAACAAGAGGTATGCTATGGCCTAGGATGATTTTTATCCACTGGATGTTACTAATGCTTCTCTTGAGTCAGTCCCAATAAATAATTTTCTCAGAACAATTTTAATCTGTTCTCTGATCAAAATAGGTTCCGTGTAGCTGGTATAATAGTATCTGGACTGAATATGTTGAGATGTGATTGATATGGTGATACCAATTAAGGATGTAGCTTTTCCCCACCAGCTGTATCAAGGCAGAGTAGCTTCCTGATAAAATATCTCCCTGAGAAGCATACCCACAAATGCTAATTAAACTGTTAATAGAAAACTTAGCGGGATTTTTTGGCCTTGGAACTGATGCCTGTTATTAGATTATATAGTATTACAGTTGCACACAAATCCTAGGTTGTGCTGTATTTGCATGAGAGTAGTCTGGATGATGGCTCTTTCTCCAGTGCAAAGCTGGAACTGGCAAGGTGAGGGAATTTATGGAATTTAACACCTGTGGCTTGCTTTCTGCGTGTTGTTATGATCCCAGTAAACAGGAGCTGATGGATCATCTGTCTGCTGAAGCATGAGACTGGTTCACACCACTTGACTCAGGATTTAATGAGTAACTTCACAAATGTTAATGAATGTAGAAATGTAGGCTTCTTCTTGGTACTGCTGTGGGCTGTATTTGGCTGCTTGCTGCATCCAGAAATGTACCTGCAGAGGGTTAATGCAGTTCTAGCAGTGAGCTGTGCCTGTTAATTGCAACCCTTTGCCCTCCTGAGTCTGTGCCACTTCCTGAACTTGGATCGGAAACGACAAGGAGGTAATTGTTTAAGTGAAAGCTAATTACATTATTATTGTATGTTCACTGGTCAATAATATGTACTGCTTGTCATAAATAATAGTGTTAGAAAGGAGTGCCTGGATCAATTCAATTCACCCTCAACATCAAACAAGTGACTTCTCATTTTTGCTGTGTGTGCATACAAAGCAGCAAGCTCATCCTTCAGCCCCATCATCTCCCTCTGTGTTTAGAGGGAAGAAGACAGCAGGGCAGCAAGACCTGCTCAAATACGTGCATGTTTGTTTGGAAGGAGAAGCAAGGACCCTGCTGCATTGTGAAAGGAATTATTTTTATCACAAAGAGCTTGCATAAAAATATATTTGTAAGCATTTCTATTGTTTGTGAACAATGGAATACAGCAAATAATGGAGGGAAAGTTATGAACAAATGGGTGTAGGTCTTATTTTTGCTTGGATTTTGGGTTTTCTTAAAAGATATGAAACTTGCATATCGCAACAGAAGAATGCCTTTTGTTAGGACTTACCTTCCCACAGCAAATTGAAAATCTGTGCCAGAGCCTATCAGTGATAATTACTGTGTTTTAATGACACCCAGAGCTTATGGACTCTGGCCACAAAAGAGGATTTCTGATGTTTTTGTTCAAAAGATATGAGGAGCTTATGGGTGCCAGCTGCACATCAGTGCTGTACAAGTGTCGCTCATTGGCACTGGGAACTCTCTTGTCACAGGTGCTTTTTAACACAGAGAAGATGCTTGCTAACATGAAAATCCTATGTAATATGAAGTAAACAGCATCTTCAGACAGTGCTAGCCACCGTCTGCAAAATCACTTTCGGTATTGAAAACTATAAACTAAGGTACTTTCCATACCACCTGTATTTTTTCCTACAGGAGAAGTGAGAGATGGGAAAATCCTGTCTTTATTAATGTACCTTTTTTACTCATCCATGAATAAAATGAGTCTCATTAATAAAATGAGCCTTCCCTCTGTGCTGAACCAATCCCAATAGCCAGGCTGAGGGGTCATGGATATTCTGGAATAAGGTAACCTCTTGCAAAAGCAACTCCCCTCTCCGCCTGCAGTGTAGGGAACTCTGCTCGTCTTTTCCAAGTGATTTAAGTATTCCCACATAAGCACTTCGCATTAGATATATCTTGGGTAAAATGCACAGTGTTTTGAGGGGTAGGGGTGAGGCAGATTTCCTAAGGGGTAACTGAGAAGGCCTTCCATTTTGGGGTGTGCTTTGTAGTTGTGTGCAAGTACCCAGTAGGCGTTTTAGTTTCAAAAGCTTAAAACCTCTGAGATGGCCCTAGGGCTCTGAGGACCAAAATGTTTCACTGGGCAGAAGTGTGGGAATCTCAAACTCACAAGAAATCACCTTGACTTTTGTTGATGTTGTTTACTAGCTCATTTTTGCATTCATTATCATTAGGGAAATTCCCTATTGTGACAGCCTCCAGTTTTGGCATTTTTCCCTTCCACTGTAATTTTTTATTCACTATTTTTGGTTCTTTTTCCTATTTTTGAATAGTCTTCCAGTTATTTTTTCCACTTCTTTCCCCACTTTCTATATCAAAAGCTAACATCCGAATCATCATAGTTAGACTTTAACAGCCCAGTTAGTTTAAGACCATGTCGTTGTTTTCAGATGAAATCTGGATTTATATGATGATGTGTTGGACTGTATACTAGTGTATACTAGTCCACAGCGGGTCATTTTCATAAATAGAAGCACCAGTATGCTGCTGAGCTTGTTTTTGTCCTGTTTGTATAATGAAAGGTTATGCTCCAAATAAGCTTTTCGGAGTTCGTTGGAACTGCTGAAGCAGCACAGATACCCAATATCAGTGCCCTACATTTACAGGTGCCTGTGTCAAATCAGATATGCTGGGTCTCAAGAAGACTTTTGCAACTTGCATAGAACATTAGGAAAGTAGGACTGGATGCAGTAGGCCAAACTGAAAAGAGTTTGTTGTGGGAAGTGATGTTGTGTATCTTCTGGTCTGACCTGTGCTGGTTTTACATCCTATTTCAGTCTACAAATGGCTGTGAGGACCTCAAAGGATTGTCTGATGTGCTGCTTGCTGCCCTGCACCAGTTTCATATGGGGAATCACTTGAAGTGTTTTAGAGGTATAAATTGGAAAAGCACTGCAGAAGAACAGGATTTCTGCTTGCAATCCAGTTTGGGAGTGATTGCAGCCCCAGACCTGTAATAGCAGATCCTGCTCCATCTGTTTATCCTCGAGGGTTCAGATGGAGCACTCTGAGATACCTGCTGATGGCAGGACAGGTACAGGGCGGGTGCAATGCTCACAGAGCTCACACAGCACTGGCAGTGAGGAAAGCAGGTGCACTTTGAAGGCATGCAGGAGAGGTTTGTGCTAAGAAAAAGTGTCCCTCTGGATAAGAAACAAGTTAACAAGATAAAAACTTGTCTGCCTGGGAAAGCCAGTTATACAATTTGTGCGTTTTAATGGTGCTTGTATAATGCCCATCAGGAGCTAATTTTGATTAATGTAAATATAGGTGGCCTGTCTTTGCTTTGGAAGTGAATTCAGCTAAAATAGCAACTTGGGTTCTAAGTGAGTTCATCAGCAAAGGCAGTGAAGTGGTTTAATGGAGGCATTTCTGGTCAGGTAAAGGTGTGAACTGCTGTTACTTCTACCCTCCACGAGGAGAATGCTGCATGTAGACCTTCTTTATTAAATACACAGACAAGTGAATGCATGGGAAGCTTTTAGGCTGCCATCAGTAAGTCTGACTCTTATCTCTCCTGTAGCCTTCAATTCACCTGATGTGAAAACCAAGGACTTTCTCTGCAGTCTTACAGAAGAGCTGGAATTTTAACACCTTTTTTTTTTCTCCCCATGGTGAAATATGTCCTTTAGTCAATCAAAATAAAGCTTAAAAGTATGGCAAATGTCCTTTTATCTGAATGTCCCAGCTAAGCAACATGCACCTGAATTTTTAGAGTCTGATGCACAATAAATTGTTGGAGTTGCTTATGTGCAGAGCTGAGCAAACTGTTTTGGTTTTTTTGTTGTTTTTTTGGTTTTTGTTTTTTTTTTTGCTTAGATTGGTGGGCCAGACTTGGGGAAGGGGAAAGGACATCTCTGGTTTGCTGAAACATTTCACTTTGGTTTTTAAAGTGTGTAGCCACTTTAAAAAAGTAGCCAGATTTTCAAATAAACACATGTAGAATTTAAAAAGTAGTTTAAAGTGCTTTGTACTGCTATGTTTTTGGGTAGATAATTTTTAAGGAAACTGTTTCACAGAGATGTGTAGGGACAAGAGCACTGCAGCTGTTTTTCACACTCCAAGTTAAATTAAAAATTGAGGTTAAAATTTGTCCTAAGTTTTAGCACATAAGGATTACTCTTTCTCAACACTCATTGAAGCAAACTTAAACTGCTGTGACAACTGATATTTTAACTGTTTTCCTGTGCTTTGGCATGTTTCAGGTTTCTTTGCCTTATCATGCAAAACCCTTATTAAAGAATATTAAATCCAATTTCCTTGAAATAATTCCTTTAATAGCTATACTCTGAAAGGAAGTGTAACAACTAATAGTACTTTTTACAGATAATTTTTTTTCTGTTTTCTCTCTGCAGCCATACTTATGCTTTAAGACTTTCCAGTGAATTTAGGGTTTAACCTAGAAATGGCCTAACTTGCCATACTGTGAGAAGAAGGGACAGCAGACAAGTCCTGGAGTGAGAAAATAATTAACATGCTAATTAATCTGGCCCAAGCAAAGGTGTTTACCAAACAGACATGAAGGGAAGGAATGTAGTTTGGAATTACAATGAGAGATCAAAAGATGTCTGAAATATGATTGCAAAAGGAAATTAAAATATATCTGTTAAAGTGTAATTAATTTAATTAAAGGTTTTGTAAAGCAGATACTGAAGTAGGCACAGAAGTGGATGAATATTTGAGATGAGCAGCTGATGTAATGTTCAAACATGTTAACAAAAATATGGCAGCTTTTATCCGCCAAGAATGAAGGGATTTTTTCTATATAACTACAAAGTGCTGACCTGTGGAGACAGAGAAGGGCTAGGCAGAGACACACAGGGATTCTTGAGAGGTGTCTTTGCCAGAATTTCCCTCATTACTGGCGTGTCTCAGCTGAGTTGGGGCAAACTCATGTTTATGAAAAGACATTTCTGTCTGCATCTCCTGGTGCAAAGCCCCTGATATGAGCTGCTGAAGAGTGGCCTGACTCTGCTGGAAGGAATGCACCAGGGAACAGGGAGGAGAAAGGAGTTTGGGTTCCCAATGTCAGGACAGGAATTGGTACTATTTGGCTCAACTCACCTGGCTGTGGGAAGCAGACAGTCACCAGCAGCTGAGATCAGCATCCTTGGTCATCTCTGGAAGGTGACCAGTTGCTCTAGAGCTGGTTGTGTCCAAAGTCATGAACAGTGGTACCTCCTGTGCATGAAAGAGGAGCTGTGAGTGCATTCTCCTCGATTCCTCAGGGTTTAGGCTGATATTTTGTGGCTCACTTCAGTGCAGCTGTGCCCCGAGACAGGGAGGGTTTAATTCTGCACTGCAAGGACAAGAAAATATTTGGCCACACTCTTGCTGTTGCATCTCAGCAGCTATTTTCAGACCAAAAGATGATGTGTGTAAATCGTTTCACCCTCAAAGCGAGAAGGGGTGGTTTTGCCAAAGTCAACAGGAGGTTTCAAAGCCTTCCAGGTTCCCTGGAACACAAAGGCTGACTCAGAGCCGTGACTCACCATCAGGAAGCAGAGGGGGGACCTCCTTATCTGCTCTCATATCTGGGGTGTGGGAACCAGGGGTGGGGAGGGGAGGGGTGCCTGTCGGTGGGAGAACAGAGGAAAGGTTAAATATTATGACAGCTTCCACTTCTTTGGAAAGCAATTTGGAAACAGCCATCTTTTCTGATGTCCTTAGCAGCAACTGGAATTGTTTTACTAGGCAAAGCATGGGAGCACTCTAGATCCACTGACAGCTGTACAGTAAATCACTCTCTAGGTGGATTATTTATGTGCAAAGAAATAGATTAATTTTTGAAGTTTTAGAAGAGATGAGAGTAACTCCAGGCACACAGGGAATTGTTGTTGCTAAGTTAGTGATGACTCTGGGCTCTGTCACTCTGTTCTGCCTGGCACTATTTGCTATCACTGCATCTCCCTGCCAGCACTGAGCTGACCTGTGGGTGAGATATTGCTGGGCTTTTGCACCTGATTTCCAAAAGGCAACTTCTGTGCCTGGACAGCAAAATGAGAACTTTCACTGGGGCTTTTTTAAAAGCAAAATGATGCTCCAAATCCTGGGATATTACCAGTGAATAATGAGGCACAGCATCTCTCTTGGCAAAGGTAATGAAGGATGCAGAGGCTTTCCTGCCTTCAGGCCTGTCTGCACTATGTGCTTCTTTCAATTCTCATTGGCTTTGAGAATAAATAGTTACTTCAAGCTTCAGAAGATGCTTAATGGTTTTTCCTTTCACTTTTAATTCTAGGCAACGTCATTCAATTATTTCATTGCTATCATTTTTATTGGCTTTCTGACAGACTGTCCAGTGGCTGGTCAGCCCTCTGCCCACAGCAGATGTTCCTGCATTGTTCTTTAGTGGGCTGCACATCTCTTCCCTCCTAACTCTACAAATGAAAAGGTTTTCTGACTTCATTGCTTGTATCTCAGGAGGAATGACCTTCACTTTCTTGGCATGCCCTGGATTAGCTCTGAGTGCTCCAAGTTTTCTTTATGGCCCAGCTTGTGTTTTGCTTGCCAGGCTGTCTCTTCCCCAGACCCCTGTCTCTTCCCAGACCCCTTTGCTAATCGGGCTGTGCCTCAGACACATTGCTAGGCTGTGCAGGCTGGGCTTTCCCTTCCCTTCTTTCTCTCTCATGCAGCAGTATGTATCTGGGATAAGTGAGGGTGGTGATTTAAAAAAAAATCCGAAACACCAAAGCAACTTTTTTCCTTTGGCTGGGCCCCAAGGAGACAGATGTTCCTGTGAAATATCTGCTGTAGAGCAATCTGAAGAAATAACTATAGCTTGAGCTGGTTTGGGTGTACCTGCACAAAATTAATCTGCCTGAGTGACAACTGAACCCTGGCCCTGTGTGTTTGGCCCAGGCTGCCACACAGACTCTGTAGCTGGGGCTCAGCTCTCCTAAAACAGCCCCTGGTGTGTTCCCCAGCCAGGCTGTGATGAGAGTGGCCCTTGGACACCCTTGGGGCAGCTGCTCCCTTGACTCTCCCTGCCGAGAGGTCTTGCTGACCCTGCTGATGAAAATGGAAGGGAAAAATAAGAGAGGAAACACCTGCTTTTTATACAAAACTCAGTCTGCTGCATCACTGTGTGATGCTTTGTGCAGTTCTGTAGGCTGGGACAAGCAGCCAAGGTTGCTGCCGTTGTGTTAGCAGTGGTCACATTTGAGAGTGGTGCAAACAGCTGCACAGGTAAAAGGGAGTGGTGACTTTGCTCACAGCAAAGTAAACTCTGAGAGGTATCATCTGTGCTTTTCCTCAAACATCCGTTTTGCTTTGACAACACTAGAGTTACCTGCTCATCTCCATTTAGTGTGCATAAGTGTATGTGAGAACTCTAAATTTATGTGTGTGTTTCAGATTCCATCTCTATAGCAGAATTCACTGAATAAAAGTGTGGGCTTTCTAGCATGAGGTTGATTTTGTGAGTTGCAATCCCTCCAAGCAAGGCACTCTGTCATGCTCTGTCACAAGTATCAGTCATCCCAGCTGTTTGGCTCCATTATGCCTGCAGCAAAAAGTAGTGTACAGTCCTGTGCCATTTTCCCTTTCTGAATTCAATTTTTTTACCAAAAAGATGTAATATTAATCGGAGTCCTGCTGGGAGCAAGAAACATGCATTTCAAGAAAATTAGTAACTTTATACCTTCTTTTACAGATCTTACAGACACTTCCCTCTTCAAGTCCTATTTCTTCCTTTTCTTGATCCTTTGTTGAACATTATAATCCTGTGTTTACATCTGTCTGTTGCCACAGAAATAACTGATGTTGCTAACTAAACTTGAAACTTTCTTGAGGGATAAAGGAAAAGGTTATTTCTTGTAATTGTTTCATCTGTGTGAAAATAACAAGTTTCCAGGTGGATCTCTCTTCAAAGGTCATGAATTTGAACTTCTCTACTATAACATGAAAGAAGTTAGATCCTTTCAGGGGCGTTACACTTACCTTTCTTCAAACAGCAGGTCTAACAGTGTGCCTCTGCATCCTGCCTTCCCAACCTGCTCCAGCTCTGCCTCAGTGGGTTTGAAGGATGTCTCAAGCTTTCTGCTCATCAAAGCTTTCCTATTGATACCACAAACCACCTGAAAGCATCAATGCTCCTTTCAGAAAGAGCTGCTGTGGTCAGTGCAGTGCCAATCACTCACTGCTGACACAGGATTTGAATGGGAGACCTGCCAGGGGATGTGAGGGGTGACTGTCCTGTCCCCCTGCTTGTTTGCTTCTGAAAGCCCTTGTTTCTGTGCACTGCTGTGCCACTGCCTTGGACACACCTTTTAAAATCTGAAACTAATGTATTTCATTTGCCTTAACGCTCTATTTGAAATGTGCCACTGCAAACAACCTCAGCATTTAGATAAAGATGAGCTATAGGGGAAAACCACAGTGGTACTTGTATTTAAAGCCATGTCACAACTCATTGGGTTTTTTGCTTGGAAGAAGCAGTGAAATGGTTTCATTGCTTTTGTTTGTTTGGGGTTTTTTTTGTTGTTTTGGGGTGGAGTTTTTGTGTGTTTTCTGGGGTTTTTTGTATTTAGCTTATTAAAAGTGTTAGTTTTATGAAGGAGGGGGTTGTTTAACCCTCTTTTCCATTGTAGGGAGAAGCAAAGCTAAGAATCATACAAAACAATGCAAATTTAAAAGGAAGTGTGAGGCCCCTTGGAAGGCTGCTTTACATCCAGGGCAGTGTGTGGAAACCGTGGTCACCCTTGGGTAGAACAATCTCTAATTCAGCAGCTACTTAATGAGACAGGGCAGTTGTAGCTGTGCTACAGCTGAGTAGCAGTAGATTCTTTGGTCTGCTAATTTTGGATAATCCTTGTCACTGAAAAATAAACAGCCCCATCCTGGTGGGCATGTGCAGCTGTGGATAACCCTTTAAATCACTGATCTTTGAAGCACTGTATAATAAATCTTTCTTCTTCCCTGCTCTTTCCTGAGTTTTGCTTTATATTCTCTCCCTCATCTGTCAAATGAAGCTCTACCAACTTTTTTACAGTCCACCTGTTCACCCTCTATTCTGTGTATTCTGTATTATTCTTTACCATTTTTTCCTGAAAACACTTCAGGATCTGTGATGTGGGTTCAAAGTTTCAGTAGTTCTGCACAGCTCAAAACTTGCTACAAAAACATTCTTAAGTACAATAAACTCTACAGCCATTTAGGGGGTAAGCATGCTGTATATGGGTCAACTGAGGAACAGACTTTTTTTTTAATGGTCATAAGTAATTCAAAGACAAAAGAAGCAATAGAAAAGATCCCATGGTAAGATAAACTTCTCCTTATACTAACCTCAGGTTTAACTCTAAATTTAAAATTGTCTTTTTAAATTGTCATTTTAAAATTGTTGCAGCAACATGACGTCCATGTAGAAAAAATAAGGGAAACAAGAAATGTGATCCTTTTGAAAACTTATATTAAAAAGCAGTGTGGCACCTTGGATGATCATGATAATCCCTTTCAATGCTCCTCTTCGGTTTTACTTTGTTGCAATGTGTAACTTGACCAGTCTTTAGAACAGGTAGTGAATATATTTGAATCAAAATCCCCTCAGACCTGTGACCAGGCTCTAGAGATGGGTGCTACTGCTTTGGGTCTGGGATGAAAAAGCTGCTGGAGGTACAGTAAGCCACAGACAGGGTGCTGCCCCAAAATATTGGACACTTTGTTGTTCCGGGTGCCCTCATGCCCTTTGGGTTTGTGTTGTGTTCTTTTTTCCTCTGTCTTGGGTTTTCTACCTGTGAAAACTCTTCTCTGCATGTGGCATCAAATATTTACATAATGAAACCTTGACAGAGGCTGACCATTTTAAAATTTTCACCACATTCAGAAACATCTATTTTACTCTTAGACCTTGCCTTGTGTTTGTGTCATAGTTAGGAAGAAGAACCAAAAAACAGGTAAGGAAGGGATGGGAAGAGGGTGGAAGCCACAGCAGGAGTGGGAGAAATGTGCAATGCTTCTGGTCTGGTTGCGTCAGGTTGTGCCCAGAGAGGCCTCCCTCTCCTTTTGCAGAGCAGAACAGAACATGTTTTTGCTGTTGCATTTGTATCCATAACCATGCTGCCCTTGGAATATCCAGATGTCTCCACAGTTCATATGCTGGTCTTGCAGAAACAAATTGAGGTGTTGGGAAACACTTGTTTTAGCACATGCTAGGGAGTAACAGTTGCTTTCCATAATTTTAAGTGATTGCAGATCTCTTTGATATGTGCATGTGTTTGGGTTTGGGTTTTTTTCAGAGTACTAACCTCTTCAGAAGCAGCAGGATGTTGGGAGCCACACTGATACCTAATTTGACTATCAGCCACAGACCTTTTTTTTTCAGGAAGTTTTTTGTCAGCTATGTCATAAAGACAAATCTGCTCTGACTTGATAAAAAATTAGTCTGAACAGCAGCAAGTGTAAATGATGAGAAGCAGAGCTGGCTCATCTCCAGCTTACCTTCCTGTTTTCCTCATTAATACTGATTTTTGGGTAATGTCTGATTCTGAAGCAACTCTAAAACATCACTTTAATGACCAAGTCCAAAAAGGATAGGTTTTAATCTTGTCTTGTGTCTAGAGTGGGACAGACCTGTCCTTTCAAAACCTGAGGTAAGTGCAGAATGAGGCTATGACTCTGCCTGGCCTGTTCCTAATGGTCTCCTGTAAAGAAAACAGATGTTGAATACAGATTTTCTTGGAAGAGTGGTATAGCAGTAATTTAACAGGCTGGAATTTGGTTATAGCATGCTGACCTTTAGCAACCCTCTCATAAGTTATAGAAGCTTTCTGGTTAAAAACTTGCTTGAATAAAATCTTCCTCCTTTATCTCCAATTTTGAACTGAAAATCTTTAAATGAATGCAAAAATAAAGTTTTCTGCTTTTTTTCTCCCTTTATATTCAGTTTTCTAAGTATCTACAAGAAAATCAGAAGCAAACATTTTCTGGGATAATTGAAGGCAGTATTTAGACAAGTAAGGAAGAAGCCCTTTTCCTGTGGCTTTGGATGTTGCCAAGGTGCTGCTGGGACCCAACCCATTATACTTGGAGCAGGGATTGAATCATAAGCAGTGATCAGTGTGTTGCCCCTAGACTGTGGTTCTGTCCCTAAATAGAAAATTCTGGAAGAGAGGAAATTCTAGTAAACACTTTAACTATTCCTCATTTCTGATATGGCTAAATATTTACTATAGGGTAAATATTTCAAAATGCCTTCTTTGTGGATCACAATTACTGTGAAATGCCTTAATCACCTGGATTTCCAAACTGAATCCATGCAGGACAAAGTTGTGTCCTGATTGCTCAGATTTCAGTTTCAAATTCCCCCAGGAGCTTTAATTAATGTTGTTCTAAGTAGGGAGGTGAGAACTGAAAATCTTGGAAAGATTAATCATGGAAAACCTTTGTTTAACTTCAGTGGATAAGATGTACCATGCTGGTTTTTAAAATGCTGCTTTCAATGGGCTACCAGGGAGCCCTTGGGCCCTGTGACAGCTGAACTCTTATTTCCAGGGGCACAACTTGTCCTTCTGGTCATGGGCACGGCTACTTACAAGCCCAACAGTGCCAGCCAAGAGTATGGCAAGGTCAGGAATTCATTATTTTTTAAATTGTTTTGTTATTGGGGCTATAAAGGGTGCTTCATCCTTCAAGCCTGGGTCAGTTTACCACAAAAGTACCCTGAGGTGACAGGAGGCTGAAAAAGGTGATTTTTAACTTCCTGTGCTTTCAGCAATAACTTCCAACCCCGATTTACAAAGCACAGAAGAAAAGAATCTGAGGAATGTACTCAATGGCTATTGAGCAAAGCCCAGCTCCTTTCAATGAAGGTAACCAAGTAACGCTGAAACCCTGAGCTCTGCCCTTCCCTGCCAGGGCAGGATGGGGGGGAAAGGGCAGCTTGAAGTGGTGCTCTCCCCTCCTGGTGAACCCTCTCAGCAGCACAGTGCTGTAAGATCCATTCCCTTTAAAGGGGAGGTAATTCTCTCCTTCAGTTTGAAGCATTAAAGCACTAACTGCTATTCTGCTGGAATTTTTGGGCCTGCAAGAGTAAAAACTCATATTGTAGAGAAATGCTGTGTTAGCTGAGAGCTGTTGTAAAAGGAGTTGCTGCATGTGCTGTTTCTGGGAGAGGAGCCTGGAATAGCAGGGCCACTGCTGTGCTGGCACAGGGAGCTTGCACTGCTGTGTGGGATGCGACCTTGAGGTCTTGGGCATACAGAGGGAGATGAACAAATACATTCCAACTGTGACCCAGATTGAGTTAGGAATAGGGGTAATGGTTTTAAACTGAAAGAGGGTAGAGTTAGACTAGATATGAGGAGGATATTTTTACAATGAGGGTGCTGAAACCATGGAACAGGCTGACCAGAGAGGTTGGAGATGCCCCCAGCCCTGGAAATATTCAAGGTCAGCTTGGGCAGGACTCTGAGCAGCTTGATCTGGTTGAAGTTGTCCCTGCTCATTGCAGGAGAGTTGGACTAGATGACCTTTAAGGTTCCCTTCCAACCCAAACCATTCTGTGATTCTAGGGAACACCGGGTTTTGCTTTAATGGAGAATGGCCTGTAATAACATGGGAGTTTATATTTTTTCAAGAACTTTAAAGTGTTTCTCTTTTATATCTTAAGAAGTAGGAGAAACAGAAGAACATGTGAAAAGCAAACACTTCAGTACCTGAAGTTAGATTGGCATGTTGCTAGAAATACTCAGCAGGGATGGGAAGGCTGCACAGCATGGGCTGGGGAGGGTGCAGTTTGCACAGGCAACATGGGCAACCTTGCATGGACTTTGCCAGATGCAGTGTGGTAAGGAGCAAAATGGGGGAAATTCATCCCATGTAAGTGGGATCTCTAGGATAAACTGGAACTGAATGTGGTTCATTAAAAATATTTCAGTGGAACTGGAAGCATGTTAGGCTGGTGTGAGAAATTTAATTGAGGCATAGGATAAGAGCATGCAAGGTAAACTAAGTCAATTTGCCCAATCTGGAGAATGTTACAAACAGCCATACAAACTGTACCTATACCTATATTTTTACTGAGCTGTTGCTGCTTTTGTTATGGTCTGAGCTTAGCAAAATTTTTCACCGTCCAGAAAGGAAATCTTGGTTCACCAAAAAATTAGCCAGGGTTAAAAAGTTTGTTATAATCAGGTCTTGGGCTGACTTTTTCCTATTGCACTACCTGTGAAACTGCTGTCTAAGCTATAACATTAGACAGAAGAGTCTAAAGAAAATGGGTTAAATTTGTTAAACTACCTTGGTATGTTCCCTCTCTCACCCAGGGATTCAAATCCATATGAATTATTTGTGCTGTGTATGTATTGGTTTACACCCAAGATATGCCCTGAAGTAAATTAATCAGATTTCTGTGTGGGCAGTGAGCAAGTTTTTCTGCTCTGCTTCCAAAGGGTAATGTGCATCAGAAACCAGGACCCACACAAAATGCAACTGTGAGGCAGTTTGCATCACCTATCCCATGGATTGTGGTGGGCCACCCACACAAATAACAAAGGCAGTGTAAAATTATCACCCTGTCTGTGTAAGAGCATTAGCTGGAGCACAGTGGTTGCACCAGAATGCATCAGAAATTCAAATTACCTTTCACAACACACTGAGTGTGAGTGTTAGCTTTTCACTGCATCTGTAGCACTGACATGGTAATCAGTGAGATGTTACCTTCATCAGAGGCCATGTTATTACCCTAAATAAACCTAACTGGAAACTCCAGTGTCACAAAAACAAAGCGAAGTTCCTCTGGATCTCTCCCACTAATGCCCTTTGCAGCTGTGTCTGAACAGTGAATCACAAAGGAGGAACACCAGGAGGGAAGCAGAGAGCAGGAGCTCCTCCAAAGGGACAGCACCGGATCCCACGTGCTGGGGACATTTGTGGTGGCTTGTCCTCAGCTGTGCTGAATGAGCAGAGCTCTCAGGGAAGCAAAGGTCTGAAAATACCATCTCATTTGTGTGATCCTTTTCAAAGGTGGCAGAGCTGTGGAGCCTGGGCACTTGGCTTCCTGTGAGATTTGTTAGGACACCCCATTAGTGGCTGCAGAAAATTGGGTCCTGTGTTTTTGGGCTTCTGGATAGACAGAGATCCTTCCAGGTGACCCTACTGGTACTATGGGAAGAGCAGCCTTTGAAAGGGCCACATGGCTGAAGCTCAAAATTAAAAAAGATGGTGCAGCACAGTTAAGCATTGTCTGGCCAGATTCTATTACTGAGGCATTAACTGAAAGGATAGAAATACTTAATCGGTCAGAGGAAGAGACTGTATTAAGAAAACACCTGTATTAAACAGATTAAAAAAAAAAACAACAAAAAAACACAGGGCATGGGGGTGGGTGCTTTTGGGTAGTCCTTTTTCTTGTCTTTCCTTGGCTCATGTTTGTTGCTGCTTTGGTGTTTTGGGTGTTTTGGGCATCAGAATTGTTGTCATATTCTTGAAGCTTAAAAGCAAATGGGAAATTAGCAGTCCCAGTCCTGATCTTATTTCCTGCACTACAACGCAGAGACAACCCAAGGGACCTTTAAGGTCAGTAAAACAGACTTGATCCCTCTTTAGAGCGGCTTTTGACTGACTTGCTCAGCCTCAATGTTGGCAGCTGGCACTGCACGTATTTTATCTTGATCTCTGGCTTTACCCTCCATGAATGGTGAGCTCTATATTTCTTGTCCTCATCCTGTGCACTTAGGTCTGTAGTTAAAGGCAACCTACTTGTTGCTACATGGAAAAAAATAAAAATGTCTAGAGCAGAGCCCTGGTGTTTCTGAAAGAGTGCTCAGATATATAGGCATGTATCTGTGACCACACACACACAGTGTGATGGGGGGATGTAGACCCTGTCCTGATGGAAGAAGTCCCATGATGGTAGCACAAAGGGGAAAAATTGTCTTTTTTGATATGGCCAAAAAGTTTCAAGGAGCTGGAGTGAGATGAATATTGACAGTCATAGAATTTTTCAATAAAAGGTTCTCTTCAGCTAAGTTTCTGTGGGGAAAAAAAAAAATGTGTCAGGAAAAGGTCTTCAATTTTCTTTTTACAACATCCATCCTAGAACAGCATAAAACTGATGTGTTTAAGCCCAGTAAAATCAAATAATGGGCGAGCTAAGATGATGATATTGTCATATGCAATAACTCAGACAAAGCTGATGGAAAAAGCAACCTGTGGTTTAATGGAACAAACTCTGTTTTCCTCACTGGCACTATTTTATGCTTTTTAAAGCAGAGGACAAGGAGCTCTCCAGCATTTGTCTTTATTTGTTCCATATCAAGTCTCTCGAACTTCAAGCTTTACAGTTGGTTGTACTTAAGTGAAACGCCATAAAACTAGATAAGGGAGCTACCTCAACTTTTTTTATAGGAACTTCCAACTGTTGCAGATTAACATTATACTGTTTTATTCAAAAAATATGTACTTTTACCAAGTGTTCTTCTACCTAATTGATTTCCTACAAGGCTGACTAAAAGCCCTCCGAAGCAATTTGTTTAAAACTTGATAACCAGATTTTAAGTGTTGCACTGACTTAATTGAATTATTTGTAGTTGGGACAATTATTTGAAATTTCATCTGTCTGGAAAGAATAAGTAGCATTACTAATTTGATAAAGGTTGTATGGCCTCTCTGGAAATGGTAATTCTTCACTGTTACTTTTGAAGTATCTCTGGTAACAGCCAAACAAACATACAATTTATGATATCACTTAAAACTATGTTAATCTACTGGCCAGCTCCAGATTTTAGTTTAAAATGTCTGGTAGCACTGGAAAAACATACCTATTTGGCAAATTGTCAACTTTCTTCTGGGTCAATGCTCATAAAAATATCTTTTATTTACCAAGATTAAACAATAGCAGTTTGTTTTCCATTTACTATCATGAAACAATCACGGCATGAAATCTGGTACATTCTGCTAAGAAATATAGGTCCAAATAGTTCATTTATTTCTGCCAGCTCTTTGTCCAGGTCTACATTTACAGCTTTTGATGGTTCCACATTTATTTTTATGGATTCAGTTTTAGCTCTGGAGGTTGGAACAATCTAGTGTACAATCTATCATTCCAGTATTATTTTTTCAAAGCTGAAGCAAGACCAAGTAATCTGTTGTATTATATATTTGTTTCCTTTTAAAGAAATAGCAATTATATATTTACCTGAATTTGATTGATTGAACATTTCTAGCTTGTTACGTTTCTGGACTGAACAAATAGTTCTGCACTGTGGATCCTCAGCAGAACATAGTTTTCTTGTAACAACTGGTGTTTTAAGCAAGTAGAGCCTCAGTGTGATGTTAACCAGAATATTATCTGTTTGGGTTACAGGATTTTCTTACATAATACTCTTTGCTGTTACTTCCAGAGTTCAGCAGCTGTTAAACAAATATTGTTCCAGAATGTCTGCAGATTTCAGTGTTTAATATCCCCATGGCTATTGTTTTTCATTCAACAAAATGTAAGTATGTGAGGTTGATCAATAGGAAATGAAAGTGGCTTCATTAAACAGTGTCTCAGAAAAAGCTACGCCTTTGTAATCAAAGTTTTCTCTAGCTTTCATTGCAAAAGCAGCAGTGTAGGAAGCAATAGTTATTTTTAAGATAGGAATTACTCTTTTGCTTGATGACATACTAAAAATATCAGGAGGTTCATGGATAGACCTGGTCAGTAATAAAGCCTATATTGCTCTATGAGGAGACCCTTCACAAGACTCTTGGAGAAGATTTGTTTCCTAGTAGAAATTTGGAGCTCCTGTGCCCAAGGCATGATTTTTTTAAAATGATATTTACTTACTATTTTTTCCTAGATAAGAAATGGCATTACTGTGAATTATATTTACTTTGTCTCAAGCAGTGACTGCCTTGTGCAGTGTTTAAAAATGGAATTAGCATATGAAAGTTATAGCAGGCAAAGGAGTTTTACAATGTAAAAGTCATTAGCTAAACTGAGGGGAATGCATCCCTCTCATTGCTAGAAATGTCTGACTGTTCCATTTAGTTGGAGAAATGTGTTTACAAGCTGATAAGGGATATTTGCAGACTTTTGAACTTTGCCTAAAAGGCAAAGCTCCCACCACGTTTAGGATTTAAACCTTAAAATGGAGGGAGCTGCTGATGAACTGTAATGCAGGAGTCTGACAAGTGTTAGTGTTTCACAAGTGTGAGAGAGGGAAAGCACAAAGATCAGAGTAATATGCCCTATCTGTGAGAAACAAGAAATATACATACGTAAAATTATAGCCACTGAAGATGAAACCCAATGCCCTGGTCAGAATGAGCCTAGGACACAAGACTGTCAAATGACCTTCCAAAGCCTACTATTGCATGTGGTTTCTATTGACCCAAAAAGCAAGCAGGTATATTTTAACAGAATTTCCAATACTCTGCCTTGAATTACTTAAAAAAATAATACAAGGTTTTTTTCTACTTTCTTTTTCATAACTTCACAGCAAGACATGCTACAGAAGGGAAAAGAAATGAAACTTGAATCATGGACTTTAGAAAGGGTACAAATAAAATGTCCAGGCTATTAATTAAACCTGTTTCCAAATGAACAATCTAATCTCTTGTCTGTGTAATTTCATTATCAACAATTTGAAAGGGCTCAAATATTTCCTCTAACGTTTTAACAGCAGATGTGGACTAGACTACGTTAATTGAGAGACACTGTTTTCCTAGTTGCCAAGAAACAGACAGCTTTCTTTGAGAATGCAGTGTTGTGCTTTACAGCCTCAGCATCCTCCTGCTCTGCAGGGTTTGGGAAGTCGATGTTCTGGTCACTAAGTTACCCCTGACAGGAGTGGAATGAGCTCAGCTCCACTGATGGATGGAGAGCACCAGTAGGCAACAGCTGATGTTCCAACATGTTGAACATTTAAAGGGAATACTTTAGTTCTGCCAATTACTTTCTACCTTCAGGAAAGGGAATTAGATTTTCATGATGAAAAGAAGGGAGGATACACATTAAAGTAAAGATTGGTGTTAAAAAAGAAAGGCTAAATAGTCTAATAATAAATCCATTCCAAGCTGGCTGCCAGGTACTGTGAAAAATTATCTCTTCATGTTGTCTGAGTGCTGTAGTTACACTCTGTAAGTTGCTTCCTGATGCCAGTGATTCTGATGTCTTGTTGCCCTTTTTCTGACATAAAATGGGCCAGGAAATCCGGAATCTTTAACTCATAAGACTAGCAAGCCAAGAATTATGATTAGCTTTGAGCTATGAATGTTTAATTGAATGGATGATGGATGCTTGATAACCTTTTCTGATGTGGTGTGCTTTTTATGGTATTTTCCACTTTGTAATTGAGACATTTGTTTGTTAAATTACAGTCATCGCTTTTTTCAGTCATTCCTGCCTCCTTGTATTTCCAGCTGCCTGTTTCCATCTCAATCTTCTCACCTTCCCACTTCCAGTCTACCAGCTTACTGCTCAAGGTCCTTCTGCTCTGTAAGTCTCCACCCCACCTCAAGGGTTGAGCAGGGGAACATCCCTTCTCAAGGTGCTCAGCTCTCTTCACGTGGACTTTCTGCTCCACCAGCAGTCTTGGTGCTAAGGAATGAGAGGTCTGCTTGAGTGAGAAACCTTTTCCCCTCTCCTTGTACCCAGGCCAGCCCTGTGTCACCCTGGCAGTGATGCCAGTTGCCCTGGCTGTCCCCAGGCTGCCCTGCTCCTCAGTGTGGTGGCACAGGTCCTGCAGCCATGTCCTTGCTCCAGAGGGAACTTTGGCCCCTGGGGCTGCATGCCCAGAGAGCAGGAGAGACTCACCTTGCCTGCTGGCTTGTGACATGGCTCTGGGCCCAGCTGCTGCCTGCATTTTCAGCACTGACAGCAAGAGAAGTTTCCATTGGAAGCAATTCATTTGACAAGTTTTACAATCTGCTTTAGCAATCTCTTTTGTTTGGCCTAGTGGAAAGCAGGCCAACCTCCACCTCTGTGTCTTAATGCCTTTTGGAGGGTCTAGGCTTGCTGGCTGAATGGTGTCTGTCTTTTTGTGATGTACAGTCCTCTAGCAATTACCCTCAGAACAAGATGACTTGACTTTCACCAAACTTTATCCTGGATGGTCTGGAGAATTAGTACAACAGAGTTTGCGAGAGAATGTCAGGCCAGGAAAAAAATAATTGTATCTAGAAGAGCCAAAAAGGATCTAGAGTAAAAAGCTCTTTGCTTTGAGAGAGCTAAAGTGCAAATTCAGGCCAAGCCTATTGACCTGCATGTAAGATCAGCCTGCAAGAGCTCCAGTACTTACACACCCAGATATCCGTGGGTATCCACATTTTTGCCAGACAAGCTGTGTAGGCTCTGGGAGTTGCACTCAGCCTGGTCAGAGCCACTGCATTTGTAGATAAGCCTCCCTGCCACCTGGGATCCCTCATGCAGAGCCTGCCTGTGGGGCTGGTTTGTGAAATGTCATGTGAGCATGAGTAAGATTCAGTGATTAAAAGGAGGTCAGCAAAAAGCACAGAACTTGCATCCCCACTGTCATTGAAAATTACAGTAGGTTGCAGAAGGGAGCATTGTTATTGAACCTGGAGGCCCTCGCTGGGATGTTAGAAATGAGCTCAGCACCATTTGCAGACAAAAGGAACTGCAGTTTACATTTTTGCTAGACAGGAAACCATTAACCCTGCAGCTCTTCTGCAAAGGGACCCCTTCACCCTTCTCTGTGAAGACCATGAAGCCATGGTGTTGCAATAAGATATGCACGGGGCCAGGAGAGCCTGGCAGGGTGGTCTCACCATAAGAGAGATTTCCCTTAAGGGCACATCAAAGTTTTGTTTCTGGTTGCTCAGCCAGAAGCTGCTGCTACATTTTGTGTGGATGCTGGGAAAGCAGAGGTACTCCTACAAAGGCAGACTCAGTCTCTGTCTTGGCCCTGGGTTGTTGTGGTATCAGGGTTGAGCTTGTTCTTCCCTGAAGAATGACCCAGACATTTCACTTCAAAGCAAATTGGGTCTATAATTTGGCATTTTGGTGCTAAAATCTGGAGAAGCTTTTCAGGTATTGTTCCACGTGGATGTTGTACATGGAAACCACAGGTGGTGAAGCCTTTCACTGCACAGAGGATGTAAGGACTTGGTTCAGGTTTGCAAATTCCATTCCTGTAGCTGAACACCACCTGTACCATCAAGTGGAGCAGCCATCCTGCAAGCCTCAGCACAACAGAGCAGGGGCTGTCATCATCATGCTCAGATAAACCGTGGGATGGGTTAAGGCTGTAATACAGGAGGCCCTGGAGATGTGATTTGCAAGATAACGTAGTCACTTGCTATCAAATGGAAGAGCATTCTTGGCATTTTATAGAGATAAACATTGCAACTTGGCATTCCTGAGAGATGAATTTGTGCCTGCAAATAATATTACAGCTCCTTTTTATCAATACTCCATTGTAACTGGAGCTGTCTATAAGCTGTATCTCTTCTTTCAATTAGAAGCCACTGGACAAATCAACTGAAATTCCCTTCTTTGCATTATCAAACTACAAGTTCACTCTTCAAAAAGCAAATGTTTTTTAATATTCTGTGCAAGCTACAGGATTAAATTTTCATGTTTTGTGTTCCTCCAACAATCTGTCAGTCAGAACAGGTGGAGACAAATACACCCTTTGTATTACTATTAGTGTTTACTGGTTTTCCATGTAACCAAAGTAATCTTTAAGCAGCTTGCTTGTGGGTTCAAGGTATCCATTATTAAGAATTAGACATATTTGACTTGAATCTACAGTAGCTAAATGCAAAAAGTGGCATAGACTCTGATCCTTCACAGTGCTGGGAAAAACTCCAGAGGCCTGGATTGAATAGAAGAGATGTAATGCCCATACATGGGGGTAAAAATAGCATGAGAGACTGATTGGGAATCATACATTCAGCCCACAGCCATTAAAGGGAAACAGTAAGTTGAAGCAGAGGCTTTTGATCTTTTGTTTGTGAGACATCTCAGAAGTGCTTGTTCTGACTCTGACACTTGCTATCTTCAAGCCGAAGTTATTCTCCCAGGCAAGGGAGAAAAATGCATCCCATACTGCATCCCTGTCCCTCTTTCTCTTAGTGTCTATCCCCACTCTCCTGCCCACCCAGAAATGTAGCTTGCCTAGCAAAGAACTGGTTACTTAATCAAAGCATCTCAAAGACCTATACTGCTCTATCAGCTACATAGTTTGAAGTTGCCCCTTGTTACAGCAAAAAAGCTCTCATCACTGCTGCACGTATCTCTCCTGTCTCAGTTGTTTTCTTTTTCTGGCTGGCACTTGGCTATAACAGTTCATTGTGACTCCTGTGCATTGTGCATACAGTTGTTCTCAGCCTTCAGCTGCAGTAAAGCCCTTCAGGGGCTGCATTTTGATATTCGGAGAAAATCTTTCTTTGATTGCTGTCATCTCTGTGGCATTTCTATCTTTACCATGCTTAAGATAAGTAAAATTGCGTTTTCTTCCAGTTTTGACACATCATTAAACTGTGAGAGCAGCAGGCTATGAAAGTATGAAAGATATCATGCTGTTCCCTTGTTTGGTGGTTGGTTTGTCTTTTTCTTAAAGCCATCATGTTTTGGTTACTCTTTTTCATGCTGTCCCCCCTCCTCTAGGGTGTGTTACATGCAGCTCTAATATGTTTGTAGCCAGAATTTTCTCTGCAACCAGGACACACAGAGCAAGACAACTTTTTTGGTGGTTCTGCAGTGGGATACAACTGCAGAGTTCATCCAGCCAGGTAATATGAAGGAAAATTTTCTCCTGTTTCATAACAATGCCTGGAATTACAGGATCCTAATTCTTTTCAAACTTTAAACAAATGGCCTTGAGCTTCTTAAGAAGGAATTTTTGGGCTTTGTTATTTTAAGTTAGTTATGTCTGAAGGGAACCACATGCTGTAGTCTCAAGTCTCATTTAACAAGCTGTAAAAAATCTTGCACAACTGTGTGCAAATAAACAGCTGTTAAAACCACCCAACCATCAGAGAAGCCAAATCTGATAGAAATGAAACAGCAGAAACAGTGTTCATACTTATTCAGACACCAAAATGACATGGGATTTTTTCCCTTTCTTCCCCCCATTCCCTTCTAGGTTGAACCAATTCAGATCCTTTCTCAGGATGAGGGAGGGGTGGAGACCCTGAGAAGGGCCTGGGTTATGAAGAAGTAAGAGCCCTCTGAAAAAAACTTAAACCCAGGCTATTCTGTTTGAGATTTGTTTTCTATTGTGTCTTCCTGTGCACATGGGCAAGTGTGTGAAGATTTGAGGATTATTGCTATGTCGCATCTTAGCTTTCTCTGAGATGGTGATCATTGAGAAAGGAGTGAGGGCTGCTGAGCCTGTCAATGAACTCACTGTATGCCGTCATTCAAAGGCTGACATCAGCCTCACACAGGATGCATTTGGCACACAACGAGCCTTTCTTAGAGGCAATCTCATCATGACATTTGCATACTCTGCAAGATCCATTTCAGTTGTTTGGGTTTTTTTCCTGAAATGCCTTTATTTGCTTTGCAGAGAAATATAGTGAGGAATATTGTCCTTTTGCAAGCAAAAAGAGGTTGAAGCAGCAGTGAGCTCTTGCATTTGGTAGTGCTGTAACTGCCTGCAGGGCACAGAGCCACACTGTTCCCTGTGGCTCTCTGCACATTCACTAGCTCAGAGCTCAGCAGCTGGAGTTTGGAAGCATTTCATCCACTGTGCACTTACACTAACCAAAACTGCATGTGTTACTGTGTACCTGTCCTTTCTGTGCCCCTGCTAGCTCCTTGCTTGTTTTACTGAAGTAATATGGAAGAAGTTTTGAAAGCAAATCCCCTGAAGCCAGGCCACAGCCTGAAGAATAATCTCACTTGTGCTCTCCTTTCTCTCTTCTCCTCAAACCTCTCTCTCTCAAAATTAGAAGACATTGATCTTTAACCTTTCACAAGCACTTCTGGAAACCCTGCCTTGGTTTGCCCATACACACTGCTTTTTGGAGAAACAGGAAATCAGTTTGTGCTATTTTAATCCTGGTGCTTTCATATAAATATGTACTATTATTTTTAACAACTCTGCAGAAGGAAAAATATGTTTACAAGCACCAAAAATTGTGTCTCCAGTACAAAATATGAATCTGAAAAATAGTGGTGGAAACTTGATACTGCCTCATAGAGACTGTAAGGTAATGCCACCAGTTGTTCATGTCACTTTCATTGGTTTTGATTCTTATTTCTTCTATCTGTGCAAAATATAAAGGAGATGTCTGTGTCATCTTTTCATGGATATTACTAGTTGATTTTTTAGCCATGGCTGAATTCAATAATTAAAGGGCTGAATAGCACATTTCTTTGTGCTCTGCATCCTTCACACTCTGGTCTGAAGCACAGCCATAACCACAGCAGGAACTTTGTCAAGAACAAATAAAAATGGAAGGGTAACATAGCTGGAATTTCTTCTTCAAGTCTCCCACTACTATAATCTTATTCCATCCAAACACTTCTTTCAAGAAACCACAGTATGTTTCACTAAAAGTTTTACTGGACACATTAACTGCACATTAATGGCTCTTGCATAGCTGATGTGTTTGTAGCTCTAGGGGAAGGAAAAGCAAGGCCACTTTGATATCAGTTTATGTAACACAAATTTTGTTTCTTGGAAGGCTCGAGGCCATTAAGAGTATAAACTATACTGGAATATGTTCCATATGGCAGTTTCTCAGGTGTTGTGATAGCTAATCCAAGTTAATAATTAAAATCCTCTTCTATCACTCTTTCCTTCAAGATGCAAGAAAGAGCTGGAGTTTTCCTTTTAATACCATATCATCTTTTCCTGAGTATGTGATCCTGTCCTTATTACCACAGCATATTTAATATTTCATTGTGTAATGTTTCATCTGGGTAAACAAGCAAAAGGGAGGAGGGTTAGTTTGCTGTCTAAGCTGTTTTTTGATAAAATGAGCATTTTACCGATTACCTCAGTGACTGATGAAGCACAGGTAGCCCTGAGAGCCTTCAGACCCTGTTTCCAGAACAGCAGTGCAAAATGTCCTCTGCTCCCTTTCTCCTAGCTGCACATTTTGATGATGTTTTTATCTCTGTTTGGGCAGCCACAGAGATGCTGTCCTTCTGCCCAGCAGCTGCTATGCTCAGCATGAGGTATTTTTGGATTTGTTCATGTTGGAGGGACTTTCAGAGGCTGAAGGTGTAAGAGTAGCCATGAAAGGGAGATTTGGCTCAGAAACCTGGTTTCATATTCTTGGGACATTTCACCTCTTCAGTTATAAAATGAGGTTTTTTGTCTGCCTGCCCGGTAGGATGCTGTGATCTGATGATCACTGGATGGTGCATCATGCACTATATTGAGCCCATAAAGGAACCATCACCAGTACAATCCCAGCAACTAGCTGTAAATACTCAGAAATCATCCTTCCAAATTAATGTACTTCAGACTTGTTTGTTGGGATTTTTCCCCCATAAAAATTCTGCTAGGAAAAGAAATCCATGCATAAAATGGAGAATATTGCAGTGTTCTCCCTCAGTATATGGAGATAGGTCTTTGGTGTCATATCACCATACCAAAATAAAAGGTTTGGACTGTGTTACCTAAAATTTGAAAGAAAATAAGTGCAATTACCACTTGGCAGGGCAGCTTCTCCTCATAGGTAGAAATTTGTTCCTGGCAGAAATGCAATTTAGTGCTTCTTGGATGTGACCACCAGCTATACTTCACAAAGACCCCACAATAGCAACTGTTTGCCTTTGGCCCAAAAATGCCAAATTAAAAGGAACTTACTTAAAAAATTTCCAAAGAGCTGTTGCAGGAGAAGTTGGAGGTTGAGGAATATCCATTTGCAGATGCTTTCACACACTGTCAGGAGTGGTGTCCAACCTGCTCTCTGACATGTGGGCTGATGGACTTGCCCTGTGCCAAAGATTTTCATGTTCTGTGTTTTTTCTACTGCAGAACTGTCAGACAGCTGTGGAGTTCACGGTGGGAGCATTCAGATGCAGTGCAGCTGTGCCTGTTGCTCCAACAACTACTTTATATCCCAGGCAGGTCACAGAACAAGACAAAAAGCAGCTGTGCTGCCAGTCTGTGAGTCACAAAGCATCTTCCACCTGGGGAGAAGAGGGCTGTGTCAGTAGATTATGTAAATTAATTCTCCAGCGTTGCTAGGAAAATGATAATCAGTTAATTTCTACTTAATATTGTAAACTGCGTGACTAAAACTACCCATAATGCTCAAACGGGCAATACTTCTGGATAAAGAGATTTTATTTCTCTATTTTCACTTCTTTTACTCACACAAGATAAGAGGAAGCTAAGTTAAACACCTTTGCTAATGAGTGTTCATCTGACTTCGAAGTTTCAGGTTACCAGGTACATTTTACATCTGCTAAAACTGTCCCCAGCAGGGTGCTGTAGCTGCTCAGGAACAGCACCTTGCCACTTCTAGTCAGGAGCAGCAGCGCCTCTCCCACAGCAGTTCACTGGTTTGATGAAGCTTGGACTTGTAACAAATTTTTGCAATTGGTTGTTGGGAGATAGGACCCATATATTCATTTCTTAAACACACCACAACTCCATGGTGTTTTTTGTAAACTCTGGGTAAAGGGCCAATCTGAACAAGTTCAGTGTTTTTTTTCTCTGAAGCTGCCTTGTCATCCTGTGAGGAGGGTGCCCAGAGCTTTGATGTGTCTTTGTATCCCTGCTCATTCCACGAGTAAAGTTTGCCTGTGCCCAAGGACAAGAACTCCTTTCCAAAGTCCTTCTGGACTGTCAGCATGCATAATGTCCCTTGGAATCTGGCGGGGACAGTCCCTGCAGCCCTCGGAACAGTGCTGGAATGCTCTCTCCAGGGCAAACTCTTTGGAAAGGCTAAATTACTTAAAATCCCATTTATACAGCAAACTGGTGGAGTCATGGAAAAACAGGAGAGTCAAAAATGAGAGTCAAAAGTGTTTAATACACTTTTGCAAGGATTATCTGGCAGTATCTTGGTTTTGTGACGTTTAGGAGAGAGAATTGCCCTCTTTCACCTCCCTTCTTTAATCCATTTCCTATGTGTGAGCAAAGGGTAAAAAATGCTTGAGTGCTGCATTGCAACTGTGTTGACTTTTTATGAAGACAAATTCCTGAGGCTGGAATATTGTGACTGGTCTGAAAAAATGTCGCACATTCTTCTTTCTTCATTTAAATAGAAGCAGCATGGAAGTTTTGCAAAGGATGGGGGTGGAAGAAATGTTTTCTGTTTTCCAAAAGTGGGCGAGAGGTTGAAATACAATTGAAATTAAATTTTTTGTATGTCCTTGGTAGATGGTAGAGATTAAGCTTGTTTGGATAGAGTTTTTCCACTACTTTATTTCAATTGCCTTAATCATGGTTTTTGAGACCTTATACACCCTATTTAGAGGTGAATAAGAGCTTAGCTGGAAGGCTCCACTGTTGAAATTTAAGCATCTAATTTTCCACCAAGCAGTAAGCTCAGCTGATGGATGTATTCACAATGAAAGTGCTATCACAGCATTGGTTTCAAGAGCTGATGTATTAGGATCACATTAATGCACAAAAGACTTGTAAGTGGCTGCAGTTTGGATGTTGCAAAAAATGGTAATCTGTATTTAGAGCAATTTATTTCCTCTTCTGACAGACTTCTGAAGTGGGAATGGTTTTTCAGGCTTTATTGCTGAGTGCACTGGGACCTTTTTTTTGAAGCAAATCAGCTTTCACCCAGCAGAAGTGGATGAGAAGGGTGGTTTGAACTCAGGAACTGCAGCTGGCACAGATCCTGAGTGCTGGACTGACTCTGCTGCCTTTGGAGTCAGAAAACAAGAGCTGATGCAAAGTGCACTTTTTGAACCATCACCCTTTGTCAGAGGGCATTGATTCCCTAAACACCATCAGTATGATGGAAACAAACACGAACTCCTCTGCTCTGCTTTTGTTACTTGCTAATGAGCTTTGTGAAACCCAGAAAAGGGTGTTACCAGTTTATGTCTCTGCCAAGGCAGCAAGGTGGAGCTGCATGTGGGAATGAAGCCTTGTTTAATCAGGTTTTGTAACTACTTTGATACAATTTTAGCTGAAGCATGTTGAGTCAAGCAGTTCCTGGTTTAATGCACTTACTGTTTTGCCTTCAGTTGCACGTTTCAGAATTTACCAAATACCTATTCAACAACCATTTTTTACCATTGCACATTGATAATCTAAAAATATGCCTGTAGTAACTGTACATTGTATTTTTATTTGTTTTTACTTAAGTAACCAGCTTTAGGTATCAAATCTCCCCTGAAATCTACTAAATTTTTGGGTAGGTTCTAAAGATGAGAAAAATCAGTCCTCAGCCTGAGCTCACAATAAAGGCAGGCAGGCACAGCAATGGCAGAGCTTTTCCCTCTCTAGTATCACAAGAATGGTTTCGTTTTACAGTATTTTCCTGACTTCCCCCTTGGATCTAGAGGAGGAATATCCTCCATGGTGAGGCGTAGCAGGGATAGGGATGCTTGTAAGCAGGAGCACCCAAAACAGGAGCACTTGGATGTGAGCAGTTCTACCCTGCACAGCAGCCTGGAAGGTTCTCAGCAGGGACAGTCTGGTACCAGGGCACACCTCACCCATCAGGCTACAGGGACTCTAGCAATGGAAGGTTAATATTTATAGGCAATGGGAAAGTTTATGCCTTGTGTTTGCAATCACAGTTGAGCAAATACACAGGAAATTGTACAGTCCTTTATCCTCCTTGTTCATTTGTTAAAGCCCCAGGTTTCTTCCCCAAGAATCATACCTGTTTCTCTTGATTTCTTGATTTAACATCTATAAACAAGGCACCTGTCAATTACTCTGAAGGTTTATAGAGCTGCTTTTTGGTTTTGTTTTACTTTAACAAGAAACTAACAAGAAACTCAATCTCCCCAAATTCTAAAGTGTTTCCGAGTAAAAAAGAATATTGTCATGGCCTTTTTTTCCTGAGAAAGGAATATCTTATAATTATGAATAACCAGAAATTCGTGTTTGTAGCAAGTGAATTCCAGCCTGCAAAGCTGCTTGAACGTTTTCCGCTGAAAGCTGCTTTGGAAGCTTAACACAGGATTTATTTTTGAAGTATGACTGGACTATCAAGAAGTTAATTGATGGAGTGTGAGCTATACCCACTTAAAAGGCACAGACATGGAAATCAGTGCATTCTCCGTGAGAGGTTCTTAATGATTTCCTTTCAGAGAATGTGCACACTATCTTAATTATACAGGAGCCTACGTAAAGGTACCATTGGATTGTATCCAATGAAAGCTAAAACAAACAATATGACAACAAAAAGGGCACTTGCGTCATTTCACTTTAGCATTTATAAGACAAACAATAACTAGCAAATAAAAAGCTCCTAGCCTATGGTGTGCTTACCAGTGCCAGGATACTTATTCCTTCACATGTAATCTTTAAAACAAAGAACTCTATGTCAGAAAATGATAGGACAGTCTTTTTTTTTTTTTTTTTTAGTTTTATTTTTCTGCACAAAAGGAGGACCATCTTTCAGCAAGGAGGCATGTTTTCCGTGGTGCTCTGCTGCCTTCATGCAAGTAATGACCTCAGCATTTCACAGATGAGTCTTTCTGTGTGAATGTGATCTTCTCCTGTGTGCACAAAGGCACACAGCCACTAAAAAAAATGCATGAGAAGGGATGGGTGATGAAGCTGGCAGTGAGACTGAGGTGCTGGAGCATTATCATTAGAGATGCCATTGTTTTGTGTAAAGTGTAGATTTCAAGATGTTCAGTAATGGTGTTTAAAATGATGAGTTTTCCTACATGGTAAGCCTGCCACTCTGATGAAATCCACCTCTTGAAATTCTGTATCCATGAGATCCCAAGGCATGGTTTTGGAGATCTCAGCTTCAACATGTGGGGTCAGCTGTGGCAGCACACTACTAACATGCTTGCTCTAACAACCGAGGGGAAAAATGTCCAGACCTTTGCATATTATTTCCTAAAAGGGTACTGATATGGCACCAAATGTCAGGCCACTCTGGCATCTTTCTGCACTTTTGATCACTTTAGGTATATCTTGGTGTTGTCATTCAAATGTTTCTCAAAAAAAGTTGCCAAAAAGAAATGGTTATTGCAATGTTACTTAGCACCATGGCATTGCCAAACTACCTGGATGGTGTTTGGGGAACTTCCTTCAGAGGATGGAAGGCAGAGGAAGGGGCTCTCCCTCATCCCACATCAGCTTTTCTTACCTTCATGTGACCACTTTGGGAGCAGTTCCTATCCCCTGAAAACTCCAGCCTTTCCTTGAAGCTGTGGAGTGCCATGGCAGGCTTCAGAGTGCCTCCTCCCAGGCACTCCCTGCACTGGTGTCTCCCACACTCCATTTAGGAGACACCCAGACACACATTTGTTGCACACAGGGCACTTTGCTGTTTTATTATATATTATATATGCTTGTCACAGAATCATTTTGGTAGGCAGGGCAAATTCTGCTCCCATTTATTTTGGTGTCATGTTTACCGCTACTAGCCCCTGCTATGCCCTTTAAGGAGCTGAATTTAAAGCTAATGGGACTTCTGTGCACAAAGGGCTGGCCAGCCATAACTGTAGACAGCAATGAGGTACTGATTAGTGCAAAATGTGACGCTTTTGCCACTTGGCCTCCTGCCCAGTGGCAGCCACTTCTGTTGAGCACATCAAATGAACTCATGTAAGTCACCAAAGATTTGCAGGCCAGGAATGGCTGTTGGTTGTTACTGGATCAGACCGGCTTCTGACCAGTCAGCTAGAGAAATATCCTGTACTTCAAACACTGGAGTATCCATTTAATAACATTTAAAAATACATACAGTGAAATGGAGTTGCTAGACTGGAAAATCGTCTTTAGCATGATACCATCCGACCATTAAATGTCTATGGAAAAGAGCTGAAATAGCATAGTGACTCATCAAGAATTATTGAATTGTGTAAATAAATCTTTCTTTAGAATTTATTGATTTGTGTGGAAGAGCTCCTGAAATCAAATGTGCTTGTTTGTCTTTAGGCAGCTTCACACAGGAAATCTGGCCCTTATACAATTCTCTGACTGCCCCCAAGCTCAGAGTAGTTATGTTATGCACACTGCAAGAGAAAAACACTATTTTCTTCCTATTATTCCAGCTTCATTTTAATGGGATTATAAACTGACCTCTTAAATACAGAAACAGATTTTTTCTGTTTCCTTCTACAGTAGTTTTTAATTGACAGTCTATTGCTGGCCAAAGGTTAGCTCAAAGGAGCTGTAACACCTGGATCACCTCCCTCCCTCCCCCCATGGTACTGCTGCTGTGGATCAATTGGATACCAATGCCCTTCTGAGCTCAATTGTTTGAATGGATGCCTCAGCACTGAGTGAATGAGATTTATAGCAAATAACGTGAATTTCTCAAGACTGTCTAGACCACCTTAGCTGTGGTTTTGCTTGGGAACTCTGAGTGGTTTCTGTTTATAATTTTCTCCTGATGCTTTTTGTTCTACCACTTCTCACAGCTATAGGATAAGTTGGTCAACGCCTTAAAGTCAATACTGCTATCGCTCTGGAGCTCCTTGTACTACCCAGGGAAAGGAAATGCATTAGTTTTAGAGCTGAGTCAAGCCCAGAAATGAATTAGCACATTGGGTAAATATGTGACAGTACATTTTTAAAAGTAACTAGTCACGCACCCTGAGCTGTTCTAATTCAGATGGCAAGCAAGGGACATGTCCTCTGGGCTTGCTTATGCACAGCCTTTGTGTCAACTTTCTGTGTTTGTTAATCATATTTGCTATGAGAACAGATATTATATGGATTACTTTCTTCTCCTCCCCCATCATAAATTCTGATCTCACTGACCTATTTCAGCCCAAATCTAGAGAGGGAAGAGGACTCAGTGCTAAGCATACATTATATTTCATGAAATACGTAGTTGGAGAACTGAGATGCAAAGACTGCACCATGACGTTGCTCATTATCAGACAATATGCAATATACAGAAGAGACATATTACGAATGTTCCAGTGATGAAAGACTTACTGGAAGCAAAAATATCCAATCTTAATTCATAGAAAATATGACTATTCATTCTGGTACTGATGAAATTTTATTCCACTGATTCATTGCAAAAAACCAAATTAATTCAGTGAATTTTCTAAACTGATTTGGAAGGAAATGAACAGTAAGTTGGTCAGACCTGGATATGCTGAGTTCCCTTGTTTTGTATTCCTGCAGTTTGCTGTGAGTGTGGACAGTGTAATGCCTAGTCCCTCCCTCAATGCACATTAGAAAGCTGAATTGCCCTAAACACACACAGTTTTATCAGGGATCCCAAAGAGAGCAGAGGCAGGACAAAATATCAGCTGAGTGCTTTTGAATGTGAAAGATAAGATAAAGAAAGATTTTTAAGTGCAGATGAATATCTCTTTTATTTTTCATATGTAGTTCCTTTATCAGCCTGTTGGAACACATTTAAAATATATGAGCAGTAACAATATTTGTAAATGAAATCACCATCTTAATGTACTTCAACAGTAAAAGCAGAGAACAGAATCCTACAGTGCAGGAGACAGATGTATAAATGGACGTGGCCACAGTGCCACAGTCTTGTATGGGCAGTGCTCAGGAAGGGAATGAACACAGTCACTAAATTTAAAGAAAGACAGCATTGAATGAGAAAATGTGCAGAATGGGCTTTAAAATGAACCACAGCCCTAATTTCCTGAATCTGTGGATTTATTTCCTTTGCCTGCTCTCTTGGTAAAGACACAAACATCAAAAATTACAGCTATCCGCTAACATAACTCAGTGATATGAAGTGCATTTACATCTTGGAAGATTTAAAGCCGCTTTTCCCTCTTCTGCATGCTGCTTGTTTTCACACATTTATGCATACTTGGCCTCAGCTCTCTCCATGTGATTCGGTGGTGCAGCTGTAATCCACTTCAGCACAGATATCCGGCTCTTCCTTTAGAAACTTCCTCTTGCTATGCTATAGCTCTTGTAAACGCCCCGACGGAAGTGGCTTTTTCCTCCTTCCTACTCCTGCAAGAGGTCCCAGAAGAACAAGTGGCTTAATAAACCAGACAACATTTGGTTTGAAAAGGGCCTGAAGAGATGTAGTTTTGCATTAACTTGAATGCATTTGTTTCTTAACTTATAGAAACATCATGCATATCATTCATGTTTAAACAAAATGACTGGCAAAGCTGTAGAAGCTGTAGACACTGTCCTAACACTTTAATTTATTAAGGTAAAACTGCCAGGTTACTTTCCATCCTTTCTACTCTACACATTTGAAAGAGAACATCTGTCTGACAACAATGGTAATGGTTCCAAGTCAAATATCTAATTCCTTTTCTTCACAGAGAAAAATACCTGAACAATACTCTACAAGTAATTATCTTTAACTTGAAATATTTCCCTTTAAATATGTGATTTTAAAAATTAAAAAAAATAGGAAAACTATGGAATGCATATTATTCTTATTGTTTCAGGACACAATTTTGATTATCATCTTATATTTATTTCATAGGATGCAAGGAGACAGTCTGTTCTGCCTTGGCAATATAGTATTCCGGTCACTCAATTTGGTTCCAGCAAGACACAATGATACAAAACAAGTGAGGTTTCCATTTTTAAGTATGTTAGAAAATCCCCAAAGGTCTGAAGTGGCAGATGTTATGGGCGTGCTTGGTGTCAGCACTGTGAGAGAGACAATGGCCTAGGAGGCAAACAAAAAAGAGAGAAAAAAAGAGGCATTTTCACTGGTAGAGAGAAGACTACAGATGCTCTGTAGAAGAAAGAGATGCTGGTCATTCTCCTACCTGGAAGGACCAGGGAGACGAGCTACACATGGAGAAGCTGGGAAGTTGCCAAAGCAACTTGAAGAAAGGTGCCAGAGCCTTCCCAACTACCAACACCTTGGAGGAGCTCTGCAAAGACTGACTTGCTGCCTTTTGCTTTCATCTGCAGATGCAGGATGTGTAATGGAAACACCAGGAGACAGCTGCCCACCCCTGTAGTGGGCCATCTGAAGAGAATATGGCAAAAGGCACCAGTGGGCCCCTTCTCTTGTCATGGAATAGGTACTACATGTCTGGCCAGGTTGTCTTTCTCAGTTATAGCACAACAGAGACCTCAGTAGACTTTTTTTTTTTTTTAACAACATTCTTGGCTTAGAAAGAAATTGCTTAATTTAACAAAGCGCGTTTACGAAAATGGAGCTGTGGAAACTTTAAAGATGTGCATGACAGTGGGTTGTGTGTTTCTTCATGCATTCTCCAGCTCTCAAACACAGACCCTGCCAAAGCAAATAACTGCACGGTATTTATCATAGTTTTGTTACTATGTAGGAATATTTTTTTGTTACAATGCTTGCAAAGGTGAACCATTTGTTAGCTCCTCCTCTCTCCTGTCTGCCAATAATATGGAAATCCAATTGTGGTCATGAAACACTGCTGACTTGGAGCTGCAAATCCCAGCATCAAACCACATCAGGCAGCAGCATGGAGTTTCTCCCCTTGTCAAGAACCGGTTCTACTGCCACATGAAAGACCAACAGAAGGTTTTTGTCATATTGCACTACTTCTCTAAATGCTCACCTATGAAATAAGTCCTGTCAAAGGAAGACACAAGGCATAGAGAGAGATTTGCTAGAGTTTTTTTTGGTTAGTTGGTTTGGTTTGTTGGTGGTTTTTAAATTTGTTTTTAAATTCTATTTTGTTTCTGTTTGGACTATGTATTACCCACTTGCAGGGTCACAGTATCTCCTCCGTGGCAAGGTCTGCCAATAGGGCTTTGATGGATGGTCCTCCTGCAGATGGCCATCCTGAGAGGGTGGGCTTAGCCCTCTGCTGAGCTGGCGAACAGAGGAAACAGATTCCAAATCTCACCAGTCCAGATCTCATCAGCACCTTTTGATCCCGTTTGCTCCAATCCTTCTCCAGCACTGGATGCTTGTAGTTCCTGGGAAGGCAGCAGAGGACAAAGCATAGGTTTGACCATGCTACCAAGGGCCCAGCTCTGCAGCCTGTAAATATTTCTGTGGTTTCCAGAGGCTTATCCCTATTTCCCCACACTGTATGAAGGGATGTAGATAAATTGTGTAATCCTTCCTGAGAACTGGAGGCTCTCCTGATGTACAGAACTAGCAGACACATGATCTGCTCAAAAGCACGGGGAAGCCTAGCCTGACTGTAGCAGGAAAATGCTCCTTACAGTGCACTCAGACATGGGAACAACTCCCCATGGGAACTGGTGGAAGCACCTCATTTATATCTTTGAGTTATGTAGGAATGTATTTTTCCACACAATACTGTATCTGAAAGAATCCTCTGCAGGCAAAAATTGAATTAAGTGCTCTTCAAAGATTTTTGTTCTTTAAGAAAAAACCCAGTGACATAGTGGTATTTGTTGGGCTAAACTGTATTTCTCTGAGTGTGTGTTTATTTACACATTCACATGTTCAGGGCTAGCACCCAGATGACAAGTGTGAGAATTATTATTCTTAAAATGTGTGTGCATGTCTGTGTATTTTTCACTTGATGCTTGGCAGTACTGCTAATGGGGCTATGGTGATAAATTTTCCTTTAGGAATTCATAACATAACGTAAAGCACAATTTATCCCTTATCTAATTAATGTCTATACAATGTTTTATTTGAATGGCTTAAAAATAATTTGGGAAAAAAAGAAGTTGGTCTAATATAAGTGAGGAGATGACTTGACATGATTTTTTCCCAATCAGCTACTGCTTTGAATTACAACTAACAAATTACATTCTGAAGCAAGAGAAACTTTTATTACAGAAAAACCTGACTTTTTGGTTACAAGTATTAATAGAAATAACAAGCCAGATATTTTCCTTGAAAAATGTTCTGTTTAATATAGGATTTGAGTGTGCAATCCTTACTCATATAGAGTCAAAAGAGACCTTGCTGGTATGGTATGAAGGTGCAAGAGAAAGCCCAGTGCTGCACTGGCAGGACTTCATTGCAAAAAAGCTATTGGCTGCTGTTTACATTTCTGACATTCTCTGAGTAAGTGTTGTCACAACAGACAAGCAATTATAGACAATAATGTCAGTAATTTGTGGATTAAGAACTCCTTAAGGATGTATTGGCACGGCCAGAGAGTAGCTGCTTTCAGCTTGCAACTGTTCACCCTTAGCTGTGCCAGTGAAACTGTAGCTTTCAAGAAGAAATTGTGCTCCCTCTGAGGCAGCAAAACAATGGCAGGGGCTAAACTTCTCTAGGCCCTGCCTGCCTCTCTCACAGCTCTCATCCAGGCAGCTCAGCCGCAAAGAGCCATTTTTAATAGAGACATCAATTTATGCATACACATAAAATGGAAATATTGTCCATTATGTCCAAGTAATGCTGTGCTAAGCAGTTGTCAGCAAAGCCAGAAAAATTAAATTTTAAGATTTCAGTACTATAAATACACCTGTGAGGAAGCCCAGGCAAAGTCCAAGCCCCAGAACGCTGTTGTGGAGGGCATAGGACCTGTGCTGATCCTCTGAGCCACCCCTTGGGACACCCATGGCTCAGGACATGTTCCATATTAGCTTATGCAAAATCTGTACTGTGTGAAACAAGCCCTGCTGAGAAAATTATTTGATTATTTTGGGGATCAATAAGAAAAATTCAAATATAGTTTGCTCTTTTTAAAAGAAATTTAAAAATACCATCTCAAAACATATACAGAAATAGCATGTACTTTCAGGGACAATTTAAATACAAATACACTTTATTTGTCCTTTGTGCTACTGTTCTTCTGGTTTTATTTCAGTAAAAGCATTCAGAAAATTCGAGTGTATTTAGGAAAATGGCTTGTGATGAGGGGAAATTTATCTTAGTAAGGCTGTATATACGTAAAGTAGTGGGCGGGCTGGAGGGGTTTAGAAAAAAAGAAGAAATGTTTTTGTCTTATCAAGTAAATTTTTCATTTTATAGGGGAAATTTTCACTGAAATTCCTTGAAAGGCTTTAACTGTAAAGCTAGATAATGAAAGAATATTTACTGGGTACCATTAACCTCATTCTTCCAAAGGCAGATTTGCCTTTAACCATGAAGTACATCATGTGTCTGCCTGTCAACACCAGTGCTAAACCTCCAGAGGACACGGGTCAATTGTGTTGCTTGTGCTTGCTAATTCAGCATCTTCTCATGGAAATGTTGTCAAAGAGCTTTTCCAAAAGCTTATTTCTCCCAGGCCCGCAGGCGCAGGTGAGCTGGCTGGGTGTGCAGGGCTCACCCAGCGGTGGCTGCGATGTGAGTGTGACCCCCGCAGGAAGGCAGTGCCCTGCTGCCCAGGGTGGCACCGGCTGGCCCCTGGTGCCCCAGTGACTGAGCCACGGCTGCTGCCAGGCCAGCCGCAGCCGAGGTGGGCAGGACACCCGGCACGGGGCTCTTGGCTGGCACCTCAAGCAGGAGACAGTGGTTGAGAAATGGCACTCAGTGCCCGTCAGTGAAAGCAGCCTTTTGAGTGGCACCTCCTTCCCAGATAATGGGACTCGTTCGTCTTTTGGGAATCAGATGGGTTTTCAGTCGAATCTGTTGGCCTAAGTGCATCCTGAAGGAGATGATAAAGGCTTCAAATGCACCTAAGATTTTCCGAGGCCGGGCTTGGCGCTGCTGGTGTCCCTGCAGCCCCTGCCTGTGCCCGAGCAGAGGCTGATCTGATCTCACACCCTGCAAGCGAGGCACAAGGCTGCGTGTGCCCACCCAGGCTGTTCTTTTCCTAGTGCCTTGTCTCTCCCCCCGCTCCCGTTCCCCCAGGACAGAACCCTGCAAAGTCTTTCTTCCCTGCTCCGCATCTTTTTTACTTTGGAAACACTTTCCGGGCCCAGGCCACGGGCGGCCCTTCCGAGCCCGGCCAGGCCCGAGGGGCCGCGCTGTCCCAGCGCCAGCGGGCCCGAGCCCCGCATCCCTGCCCGACCCCCGCATCCCTGCCCGAGCCCCGCATCCCAGCCCGCATCCCTGCCCCGCGGCGGCCCGGCCCCGGCAGGAGGCCCCGCTCTGCTCTGCTCTGCTCTGCTCTGCTCCAGCCCCGCCGCCGTCACGTGGCCGCCGAGTTTTCTCATCCCGCAGCGGTATGAGGAAGTCAGAGCCGCCGCCGCCGCCCGCAGCCCGGGCGGGCTCAGCCTCCGCCGCCACCCTGCCGCGGCGCGACATGTGAGTGAGTACCGCGGGCAGCCGGGCCGGACGAGCTCTGCCCGCCCGCTTCTCCCGCACGGCGGCGGGCCGGAGCTGACACCTGCGGGGCCGGGAGCGCCGGCCGGGGCCGGGTGTGGGGGCGGGCCGGGGTGTGAGCGCGGGGCGGGGCGGCGGCGCTCCCGGGGGCTGAGCGGACGGCGGCCCCGCGCCCCCCGGCGGCCCCGCGGCCCCGGACGGACGGACGGACGGACGGCACATCTTGGCTCGCCCGGCAGGCTGGCTCTCTCCGGCACTCGCCTCCCGGCGTGAGGCCCCCGCCGGCGCCGCCGCCCCGATGGAGCAGCCCCCGGCGGCGGAGGAGTGGCAAGGGGCGACCCAGAAGAGGAAGGCCTGGGCCAAGAGCCGCGACTCCTGGCAGGCGTCGGAAGCGGAGGATTTCTCGGCAGCGGCGCTGGCCCGCGGCGAGGAGGAGGAGGAGGAGGAGGAAGAAGAGGAGGAAGAGGAGGAGGAGGCTCTCGCCGGCGGAGAGCTGCCGCTGGCCGCAGGAGCAGGTCAGTGCCGAGGGGCGGCAGCCCGCGGGCCACCGGGACCCCCGCGGGGCGGCGGGGCGGCCTCGCTGTTACTGACTGTCGGCTTCTCTCTCCTGCTCTGCCCTAAGGCTGTCACAGCGTTCCCAACGAGAAGATCGCGATATGGCTGAAGGACTGCAGGTGGGTGCTCCCGCCCGTGGGTGGCTGCGGCGGGGCCGGCAGTGCCCGCGGCGCGGTGCGGGGTCAGGCGGCTCGGCGGGGCGCGCTGGCGGGGCCGAGCGGCACGGCGCTGTGCTCCGGGCGGGCTGCGCCGGCAGCAGCGCCGCGGGTCCGCATGGCCAAGGGCAGCTGCTCCAGCACCGCGCCTCTCCTTCTCGCATTCATGAGCCTGAAGGCTTCCAGCCGCCGCGGGAGGAACTCGGCTGAGGGTAAGGAAGGCAGCATTGCTTTGGAAGCTGCCCAGTTTCTCACCGAGGGGCTCCGGTAAAGCTTCCACTGTTTCCTTACCCGGTTTTTGGTGCAGATTTGAAGAAACGGTGCTTCCGCAGCAGTGGCCTCTGTGATTACAGGCCTTCAGGAGTGATGGCATGGTTTAGACTAACTTGATTTATCAGAGTACCTTAATGTCCTCTATCCTTAACTTGTGGTATATGTAGTCTGTATTTCTGTTACTGTTAGAAAATAATCTTTGGTGTTTGGAACAGGCTGATAGCATTACTTTTTCTTCATCCTCAGTCGCATAAAAGTGCAAATACTACATCCAGTAGCAGCTGCTTTTGTCCTTTTTCTCCATTGAGTCCTACCAGCCCTTGGAGGCAGAGTTGATGGGGAGAAGCTAGCAACTTGCTTTCCAGCTGCTAACAAAGATCTCTCAAGACTTCTGCTATTTGATATTTCTGGGGTTTTTTCCCTCCTTTTGAGAGCAGCTACATTAAGACGAGAATTTACCACTGAGATTAGTTGTGCCTTTGTGATCTCTTCATCCAGTAAGCAGCTAACTGTGCTTACTCTGTAACTGAAGTGTGGGTTGTTTTATAGCTACATGGTCCTCCATGTAGTTTTCTTCAGATCTTTACAGATTGTGCCTTGGATACTGTGTTGGCAGCTGCAGGCTTGAAATCATACCAATCCCTAAAATAAAATGTTCAGACCTGACAGACCATTCTTCCAAAATGACAGAATGGGAGAAGATTTTTCTGGCTTTACCTCAAATCTGGTGTCCTGCTGGTTTACCAAACTATATCCTTTAAAATAAGTGTTATGAATTCAGTGCTTTCTTCGAAGTATTTCTGAGTGGGGAGGGCAAAAAATGTAAGGACTGGAGGGGGAAGAGGTCCTTGGGGGAGAAATTCTTCCTAATGCTGCAGTGCTACTCTGTCTAAATCTGCAGGACTTCTGTCTAGAACATTCCCTGGCCCTGTGGTCCTTACCATTTCCATACAGAATTCAAGAAGTAGCACAAAGCTGCAAACTGACAACATGAACATCTAATAGATGGGCAAAAATCTTGAGTAATAACACAAGGCTTACAGTTTCATTCCTGTGCTTTGGTAGCTTATCTGTTGTTAAAACTGGCACCACACGTTTCTGTGGAATGTGTTTGCATCTCTGGTGGTTGATTCCCAAAACATGGGAATCTTATTTTACACTCTATGCCCGTGTTTTACAAATAACAAATGAAGCACAAGTTTACTCTTTTGCTAATGCAGAAACTCAAATTTAGGTAATGCGTGTTTGGGAAACCTGTTGTTTCCACTGCTCCTTCCACAGAACCCATAAAAATTACAGCTATTTGCTATTATAAATCTTTTCAGAGGAATCATGTGTTCTCAAAAATATTTTTACAAAAGATTTCCTAAACAAGGCTCTTCAGACAGGAGTTAGCCTCTGCTCTATGGCATGCAGGGTGCCAGCATGTACAGTTCATGTCTGGGAGGTGCAATCCCAGCTGCTTGAAGGGTTGCACAGTTCCTTGCATTTTGAAGCTGCAGAATAGTTTACCTTTTTGGGTCTAATATATGTGCAAGCAGTTGCTAGCATGTGTAGTAAAGTGAAAATTCAATTTGAAGTGTTGCAAGTGATTGTACATGTAGAAACCTTGAACTGATTGTCTCTTGATAACAATGTACATAGGAAAAGAGGTCAGGATTAACAGATGACAGAATAGCCCTGCAGATACTACAGTGTTTTGTTTAAAAATAACAGTTGTGAAATTTACAATTTGTAAGTTGTCCTCCCTGAAAATTCTGGCTTGTTTAATAACGCTAGTTTTGCTGTGGAGCTTTGATTGCTGCAAAGTGTAGGCATACACAAGCTGAGCATCTATTTCTGGTTCACAGCACAACCTTATTCTCACAAGTTATCTCCATCACAATTTACCATTAGCCATTACTACAAGTGAAGATTCAGTTACTTAAATACAGTATTTTCTCTGTTACATGTTTTGTAAAAGCAGTCCTTCACATTTTGTCTGAGTTTCTGTAAGTGTTTGTGAAATCAGAAGAAAATTGGCACTTCTAAAATCTCATTTTCTGGTTTGAGTTGGCAGCAGCACAAAAAACCTTAATATCAACCCACTGCATAAACAGATCTGCATATAAGATTTATGCCTTTATTTGTTTCTAAAAGCATCAATAGTGTTCTAATATGGACAAAAATAATTATTATCTGCCCTGTGATATTTATGTTAGTGGTTTGGGGCTCTTATTACTTGGCAACTCTGTTTCACATCTGCTTTGGAGGAGAAGAGGGTTCCTAATACCCCATGTTATTTACCTTAGTAGACACACATTTTGTTATTTGGGTTTGTTTTTTGGTTTTGGGTTTTTTTTTTTTTTTTTTGCAAAGAAATAACAGCAAACCCCAAAAGAAAAGAAGCAAGTATTTTTCATACTATGATAAATATTATGGAGGTATAAAAAATGTCAGATGTTTCTCAAAGTCTCTGGTTTATTCATGTTTTGGGAATCACATGCCTTTGAAAAGGACCCCTTTTGCTCTCTCCCTAGTACTTAGAAAAGGCATTTTGGAGTAATAAGAAAGTTCATAAAAGTTGAAACTCAAGTGTTTGTATTATACTGTTAGATAAAAAGAAATTTTTGTCAGCTCTTATGATGACGTGTATTATTTTGTTTGAATATATTTAAACTCTGCCAGTAATACAGGGGATGTGGGAGGTATCTAGGAGCCATCTCCTGTAGATATGCAGGAAGTGAGTTCTTGAAATGCCTCAGAAAGAAGAGATTTTTTGCTTCAAGTTTAAAATAAACATGGCTCCTGCCCAGTTAAGGTTTTAAAAGCTGGGGTTTATACACTTCCACAGCACAGTGCAAAACCCTTGTCCTGTTCCAAAAGACCACCCGACCACAACTGGTAGCTGAACAAACAAAGCTCTGGGATGGGAGGAAGCCTGGAGGCTGCATGTGGCAGGGAGACCCCATCCCGAGGGCACAGCAAGTGGCAGTGTCCCCCAGCCCTGACATTGCCAAGGGCACAGGGCTGCTCTGGGACAGAACCGAGGGCCTCACTGGTGAAAAACAGCCTGGTGCCGAAAGGCAGAGCTATCCATGCTGCGGCCCGAGAGGATTTTTGTGTGGTACTTGTCCCTTGTTTAAAGTCATGTTTTGTCTAGTTCTTAACAGCAAGTTTTTCAAAGGCAGGGGGTGTGGGGCAGCTGTGGGCAACAAGTGCAGGCAGGGCAGCAAGGGGTGCTTAATGAGGATGCTTTTCTTGTAGCTGCTAACATGCTGTAGAGGTGACAGACTTAATTTCTAAAGGAAAATGCCAGCTTTGGTGGATGCTTTTACTGCTTTCTGCCAGCCACTGCATGCAGCACTGACCTTGGTTGTCAAAGTCAACGCCAGCAAGTTTCTGCATCGAAAACATAGAGGCATGGGAGTAGCCACCAGGGAAGGAGAGGGAGAAGGTTGGGAGCGCACCCATCAGAGCCAGGGAGTAAACAACCAGCATAGTTATTACCTCAGAACATAAGGCTTCTTGTATAGCATGACAGCATTAGACAATATATCCTAAGTTTTTCAGGCTCTGACTGGAGAGACGTACAGAAACGCAGGAGATCTGAGCCTCAGCAGAGTGTGTGTTGTCACCTGAATCATGCTTATGCACCTGGATGCTCTGGCTGTTTGCCTTGCAGTCCCACCGTGGTGGGGATTTGCTTTGCTTTGCAAAAGCCGTGTTGAAGGGAGCTTGCTCCGTATCAGCAGGCTGCATCTGGAGAGAGTGAACTCTTTTCAGAGGCAAAAGAAAAATATGGTTGTGAAGTGTAAGGTCTGTTAGAAAGCAGATGCAAACTTTCCTTGCTTAATTTGGCCATGGCACCAAAATAAATACTGTATCAGAGCACTGTTTGCTTTCAGGTCTTTGGGCAGGTTTATGTGTTTGTCTAATTAAAAATCCAAATGAAACATACCTAATGTAGGCACATAAATCATCTGCTTTCCCCTTCTTTATGAGTATTACATTTCTGAATTTGTTTTGAGCTTTAAAAGTTAATGCTGTGCTACTTAGAAGTGACAAGTCTTTGGTTAAACATGTCTGAGAGACAAGATGTGGAAACATCTAGCTAGTGTCAACAAGTACAGTGTGAACCCAGAGTGGGACTGGACCTGTCATTTGTGAGGCTTCTGCTACTCCTTTCAAGGACCATGAGGTTCGGCAAATCCCCTGCCCTTCAGGCAGCAGCAGTAGGGATTATCCAAAAAAGAACTGGTGTGAAGAAGTATCGGAATTTGCATGTGACAGCTAACATAGCTGTCAAGATTTTTATCTTGATTCTTCCCGATCACCAAATACAACTTTTAACCTCTCTCTCTAAGAAGTTTTAAATGTGTAGAAAATGGCCATTTTTTGCTGCATTAATGAGATTGAATTCATCCATTCAAAAATTTATGCTTGTTTTTTCTGGGTGTTCCGCAGAGAAGTCCATGATTTTCCTCAACAGGGGGCTGCTGCCCCTGAAGGTGTTTGAGCCTTGCAGTTACTATGTTTTGTTGTTTTTTCTCTGCAAGGTGTATTTATTTAGCGGGCTGGGGATTGTTTAGGAAGTTATTGCCAGTCGTCAGATGTTTGTGCTTTCTGGGGGCGGAGGGAGGGAAGGAGGGAGGGAGGGACGACTGCTGCTATCACAATCTTGTTACATGCTGTAAGGAAGGACATGAAGCAGCAAGTTTTTTAAGTAGTATTAATCTCTTCTGTGGTTTCAGAACGCCTCTGGGAGCCTCCCTGGATGAGCAAAGCAATCCTCTGTTGAAGGGTAAGGAAGGGCTTTACCTACTGAAATCTCTTTTGCTGGAAACTGTGTTTTCAAAGACATTCATGTAAGACCTCATCTCTTTAGTCTCAGTACAAACCACAGCTGGGTCACTGTTGCAGGGTTATTCTCACGGTGGAGCAATTGTGCCTGAGAAACTGCAGAAGGGGGAAAAGAACCTGAATAAGTCTTTCTGGAGATCTTACTAAGCTCTAAAAAAACTCCTAAATGTGCAAAACAGGGAGGTGATTTTGTCTCCAAGCTTGTGAGCCATTAGGCAGTCTCTGCCTCTAATAACTGTGGTTGCCACACCTGAAAATTTTACTATCCGAGCAGGTCCGAATACTGAAGTTCAAAGTACAATGGGAATGTGCAGGTAGTGACAGGGTGAAGAAGAATTACTTGCTATGCCTGGAGTCTTCACTTCAACTCCTAATTTGGTACAGGGAGGTGAGAGGGGAATGCCCCAGGTGGACTCAGACTCTGGATTCCCCTGGTAAGATGTCTGGAGGATAGATAACACAGCAGCAGAAGGCACAGATGTGCTGAGTGGTACCTCCAGGTTCCCTCTTGCAGTTAATTTGCTCTCACGTTGACGTGGGGGTGTTTCTGAGCACAAAACTAAAGCGGTGATGTAGTTGTTGTCTTTCAAAATAATTTTGCTATGTTCTGAAATGTAACTCCTCACTTCTTAATGCATTTTAACTGCGTGAGTAATGTAGGAATTGTAAATAAAGTCTGGTGATTTCTTGTATCAAATGAAGTGTCTTGCTAATATCTTTAGATAGGCTGCTGGAAGGAAAATGTTGGAACATTGTAGTTGTTGAACTGCTAACTGTATGTTTTCAGGCATGCTGGTGAGAAATGGAGGAAGTTTTGAAGATGACTTATCCCTGGGAGCCGAAGGTGGGTGTGGCAGATTATGACTCTTTTTCTAGCAAAAAAATTTTGTTCAGTCATCTGATTTTTCTTTTGAAGGATGGCAATGGCTAGAAAATTGAGATGAAGCACACAAAAAATGCAGGAAGATATGCTTTTTGAAGTTATTTAGACTATTGCTAGAGTTAAACATGCTGAGTCTCTGACCCGAAGGTTAGAGGCGGCCCTGAATTTGCTTCTGCCCTCTCATTTTAATACAGATGATGACAGGACAGCCTGGAGCACTTACCAAGGCTGTGAGAAGATGATTTCTCCTACTTGCTCTTCTTGCCCATGGGTTACTCTTGGCGGCCATGCATGCCCCACTTCCCCCAAATCCCTTGGGAGTGGCATGTGCGGGCTTTTGAAAGGAGGAATGAAATTCTGTCAGCCAAGAGGCAAACCCATTAAGGGCTAAGTGCTTTTAAAAATGAAAAGCACCAAAGCTGAGTAAGTATTTTGGATCAGCCACGATATAGACATTTCTGTTGCTAGCTGCTTGTCTTTTCTTTCTCTTCCCTTTTTTAAGGGGAAGGAGATGTGGCTGTTCCTGGTGGACTTCTTTGTAAAAAAGACTTCTAGCCTTTCTGTTGATCATAGGTTGGAGGTGTCCATAAACAAACTAACAAAAGCACTGTGGATTCTGTTCTAACAGCAGTATCTTGTAGTAAAATAGCAAAAAAAAGTCTCACAAACCAGGTCCTGGGGTTATCTGCAGGACAGGGGATAAAAGACATTATCTGCTTTCAGTGTTAAAAAAAAAAGATAAAAGCTAAACTGGGAGAGTAGTTTTAATGTTTCTTTGAACTGCAGCTTTTGCTAAGTGCCAGAACTGGTATAGTAGAAAGCCCTTTCCTTCCACATTAGTCTTGCCAGTAGTGTCAAAGTAGTGGGACAAGGCCTGGGGGAAGGAAATGTCTTTAATTTTTAAAGATTTAAGGCTTCTAAGGAAAAAAGTTTATCTGGTAATGATCTTGATCTGGTAATGATGGAAAAGCAGTAAATGAGTCTCCTACTACAAAAGATTAAATAGGATTAAATTTTCCTATTGACAATCTTCCCCACTTGCTAAGATAGCCTGCAGTACAAAGATTTCATAGGAAAAGTTTCTTTGTAATGATAATCCAAGGGTCTGAGCATATGAGCAAGAGTACAAGAACCAGTGCATTTTATTACATCATGTCACTTTTTTTCTTTTCAATTTTTCTCCTAATAATTTCCAAGGACTTCTATTTTTTATGAGTCTTTAGCATGATTTAGCTTGTTCAGATGAAAATGTCCCAGTACTAGAATTGCTGGTTGATTTTTCTGGGTAAGGATGCAAGTGTTTCTGCTGGGCTTTGCTTCCCGTCCAAGAACAAGGGGACAACAGAGCTGCTTGGAGCAGTGCTGTGTGCCCTGCCAGACAGACAGCCCCTTTGAGGCTGGTATGAATGGCCTGCCCTTGTGCAGCCCTGACTGCCTGAGTCCAGATACAAGCCAGAGCCCTGTGTGAATGGTACAGAGGGCATTGGGCAGGGACCTGTAACCCCAACCCACTGCTGAGCTCGTCAAACCTATGGTTCAGCTGTTCAGCCTAGTCACTGATAATCCATACAGATAGGCTTAACTTCATATTATAGGCAAGAATGTTAAAAAGAAGAGATGTGGGATCTGTGTTTTGTATACATTCTTTTGCATGCATTTCTTTGTGATACCACAGAAAGCAAGAGAGAGTTGTGAGGTTTCTGTGTTTAACTCTCGATAGCTGACTTTACCCTGCAGGCACGGTGAGCCGAGATGCAGAGTTTTCCTGGCACTGTGTGACATCACTTCACTCTTTTCAGAGCTGATTCTGAGGGCTGCTGAAACAGACATATGCTCCTTGCCTGTCTCTTGGGGCAAGTTGTTAATGCTGAGTTGCCACTTTGGGGAACCCACAATTTAGGTGTGAGGTCCAATTCTGAAAGAACAGTGCTGCCTGGGATGTTCCATGTGATCCAGCTGCAGAAAGTGCTGGCTTCCCTGTCAGCCTGGTGACCAGGTGCTTGGTACCAGGCAGAGCACCTCTCTCTGGAGCTGTCTCAGCTCTGAGCACGTCTGCTGGCCCCATCAGCACCACGGGCTTCACTGAGCTCTTGTCCATGTATTGCACAGCTCAGGCAGCCGAGGCCCTGCCCCACTTTGCTGGCGAACAGATGAACAGATACAGTCTCGGCACCTGGCCGTGGGGCCAGCTGCCTTTCTAGCATTCCTTACTTTCTCTTCTGGAACAATCTGTGCATGCCTGCTTGTCCTCCTCCCCTTCCCACCCGGGAACACCCCTGCAGCTGGTAATCGTGTCTTCAGTTGCAAAGCAATGCATGGTTTATATAGCAATTACCAGCTTATCACAATCTACATTTCAAGAAATAAGATTAATGATAATATGTAAACATGTGTCCATGTGAGATTTAATTTTAAACAGAGCCTGAATAAACCAGATCATCTTTATATCAGCCGTGTACTAGGAACGCTTGACAATCACATTTATATTGAAAAAGTAAAATCTGGTTTATGCAGAACTGTTGCTAAATGTGCTCACTGTCTACTTTGTACTGATTGTGAGAAGTGTAGTTATGAAGAGGTCTGGATGTAACTTCTTCTTCTTTCTCTACAGCTAATCAGCTACGGAGTGATGCCCAAACAGAAACATGGTAAACACCTGTTTTTGTGTTTGTTTACTTCAGAGGAATATTTATACTGAAGGGCAGGAGGGAGAACAGGCAGTGGAAGTCATGGGGGCTACCACAGAGCTAAAGCTCTTCTGCTCATGTCTGTTTGCATGAAAGGGAAAGAAGAGATCCAGATAACACAGAAACAGTCATTAGCAGGTACAGAAAAAAAAATTCAGATTTTTATTCTTTCAGCAGACCTAACATAGATTTTGGAGTTCCAAGAGGAAAACACAGAAATGACAAATCTTAGTAAGTTGGCATGATTAACCTTCTTTGCCTCACTGATTGCTTACTGTTTCAGAAATTTCAAGGGAAAATTAGTTTTACCTGTCATAGCAGATGTCTTTTGGGAGTGGGAGAAAAAGACTCTGAGAGAGGAGAGATGGTTAGAGCTTCTAAATAAAATGCACTGAAACTAAAACCCCACTGAGACTTCAGTGAATACTGCACCTGTTGGCAGTATCCTCTCTGCTCCTCCTGAGCTGGGCTACATAAATAAATATACACTCTAAGGTGAATCCGCTGCTGCCTTTGGTTTCTTGGTGGTTGTTCTGGGGGGGAACAGTTTGTTCCCCAGAGAGATTAGCAGTAAAAATATGTTTGAACCCAGGATACCACCTAATGCTCAGGCAGCTTCTCCAGATGCAGGGAAGAAATAGTTTGGGGTTGGGAAAGAGGCTGGCCAGGAGTGTTGGAGGCTAGCCAGGGTTGGAGCTCATCTTGCTCCATTTCTCCCAGCCTGGAGCCTCTTCAGCTTCCCCAGCCAGGTCCGGGCAGGTGGCAGTCCTGCACTGCTGGCAGGTGGGTGGTGTCTGGGAGCGTGGAGAGGTGTGGAGAGGGTGGCCTTGCCCTGGAGAGGTGACCATGCTGGAGGAGGCAGCAGCCCAGGGAAGGCAGGAAAAGGCAGGGCAAGGACAGCTCACCCGAGGCTGGGCTTCCTTGCAGGAGGAGGGTGGGATCAGGGAGGGTGGGGCAGCAAGGGCAGATCAGGGATTTGTTTTCTCAGCTCGCATTTGCCTTCAAATTCATACCGTCTATGTACATTTTTCCTGAGGTGGCCCAGGGTTTGCTTTTGTTTCTGTATTTCAGTAAGTGACATGGCTAATATAAACCAGATAACGGTGAAAGGGAAAAGAGAAATTCAGCAGTGCTGGAGAGTTAGCTCTCCAGCGAGACAGAGAATCAAGTCCCTGAACACAAGAGGTTTAGCGCAGGGCTGCTCTCTGTTTGTGTTGACAGCAATGGTGTACTGGCAAAGGACAGGAGGCTGCAGTTCCATCAGAAGGGGAGAAGTATGAATTCCACCGGCTCTGGAAAAAGCAGTGCGACTGTTTCAAGGTAAAAGAGTACTATGCTTTGAAGGTCTGTTTCTGTTAAATGGGCTGAGCTTGTTTTATGTGCATTGTTGCATTTGGAACCCGAGAAGGGAATTTTCATTTGGTTGCTTGAAAAGCTTCCATTTGTTTTTCGTTGTGGTTTTCAGTAAATGCTAACAAATGGACCTAAACATTAAAAATGCTTCAAATTTTAATGGCATTTTAAAATTTGAGCTCTGCAGAATGGGACTGATTTTAGAAATTGCAGGATTGGATCTGTGATGTGTCTGGGCTAATGGCTCCTGTGATGGAAACCAAAACTTTAGATGCAGAGATCTCCACAATTATTTCTGAAACTAGGCTGAACTGTAGGAGTCAAAAGTTTGATAAATCAAAGTGGTTACTGGGGGGAGTTAGTAGTTGGACAGAAGGGACTGGATCTTAAAAGGAGACAGGTAGATGGTAAACATCTTTCATTTGTCTAGTGTTTCTGAATTACTGGAGCTTTATGAGGAAGATCCTGAAGAAGTGCTCTATAATCTTGGGTTTGGAAGAGATGAACCAGATATTGCTTCAAAAATTCCAGCAAGATTTTTTAATTCATCATCATTTGCCAGAGGGATAGATATCAAAGTGTTTTTGAATGCCCAAATACAGCGCATGGAAGTGGAAAATCCAAGTTTTGCTTTAACAAGTAAGTATGTTTTTGAAGCACAGTTTATTTATGAGTTTATTAACTATGTAAACAACCTCAAAAGAGGTGTGTATCTAATATTCTGGCAAGACTCCGCTACAGCCTAAAGGCCAAATTCCATTCAGAGTTCATAATAAAACTCTTGCTTGGTCTTAAATAGGCAAGAGGTGACCACCAGGGTGGTACTGCTTGGGGTGGGGAGGAAAAATAATAGGTACCCTGTTAGGTATGCTGCCTTCTGGATTGTATCATCCTCATCTCTTACTCTAATCTTGTCTTCTGTTGCAGCTTTAGAGCACTGAAACAAATAGCAATATCCCTCTGTTTCTGGTGTTCTTCAGTCTCTGGGTGGGATTTTTTTTCTGGGTGGCAGTGACCTATTTCCGTCATTGTTGAAATCTGGGACAGTATTTCTATTGACTTGGACAGGAGCTTTGTTGGATCAGTAATGAGTGTTGCTGAAATGAGGGCATAGCTGTCCTTTTGTAGTTGTTGATGGAGATTGAGAGGGCAACACGAGTAACTCTTAGCATTTTGTAAAAAAATTTGCATTCACACGCATATATACCACTTACTTTGGGAGAACTTTGCATGCTGTTGTTGTGCATTTAGTAAAGATTCTTGCAAAGGTTTTTCTTTTTTTTCCATAATAAGGTAACACTTTCATGTTATGGGCCTGGACAGTGTTCATTCAGCCTTAGTGGCCCTCGATAAAAGTAGGAGGAGGTTTGTGGGGCTGGGCAGAGGTTATGGTCAAAATTCTCTCTTCAGCTATGTCTTGTGTTTCGTTCTTGTGCAGGTCGTTTCCGTCAGATTGAAGTGCTTACTACTGTGGCCAATGCTTTTTCTTCTTTGTACTCTCAAGTCTCTGGGACTCCTTTGCAGAAAATTGGTAGTATGAATTCAGTGTCTTCCAGCAAAGAGGCATCCAGCCCTCCCCCTTTGAATCGCAGCAATACAGCCAGTCGGTTAATGAAGACCTTGTCAAAACTCAACCTGTGTGGCACACAGCAAGCTGATGGCAGCAGCTGCTCAAGTCCTTCGCCTGTTGAAAAAGGGAAAAGTCCAGCTGAAGTAGGGAGCGAAGAAAATGACGTTAAAAATGAATCAAAATTGGCAAAATACTCTAAAAAGAAAGACTGTCCCTCTTTTTTGGCTACTGTAAAGGAGGAGATAGCCAGCAGTCAGACAAAGGCTGCGAACGCAGAGCGACCTGTGCACCTCCCTGCTGGGACTGGTGATGCACAAGAGGGTACTGTGCCTCCAGCAGATGTGCAGGGTGGCAGGTTGGCAAGTGCCCAGGATAGGCCGTGTGAAGAACCCGGTCTTCTGGACTCGCCAGGGCTCAGCAGCAGTTCCAGCACATCCGACAGCAGTGTCCTGACCCAGAGACTGTCCACAGCTAGAGAGCCCTGCGCTCCCCTCGCCAACCCGTCCATAACGAACCTGATGCTGCAGCAGAAGGACTCCTTTGAGATGGAAGAGGTGAGTGAAGATACATGACTTTCCTTGTGCATGCAGTTTACATAGCTTGCTGTCTGCCTGCAGAGGAATGTTCCCTCCTGTGTAGCTGACAGTGTTTTCTCAGGAATACTTTAAATTCTCTGAGTGTTGCACTTTCTCAGCAGTTGTAGGCTGCTCTCATTGATCTTCTTAATGAAGTAACTTGGTGCTGCTGCTGCTGTTGCTCCTGAGAGTCAGTGGGAAAGTTCTCATTCTTTTTTTTTTTCATCAAGTTCAGGTAATTGTAATCACTGGCAGAAGTCCTAGGAAGTTTTCCCATGTAAGTAGATCTAGGTTAGGTTTGGTATACACCAAAACCTTGGGATTTTAATTTTTATTTTACTTAAGTTGTTAACTAGAAATCATTACTTCTGTTGCCTAAAAGTAAATTCACTTTATTGATTGATGTTGATTAAAAATAAATCTGTGAATAAAGCAAGAATGTTGCTGCATAAAACAGAAGAGGGTGAGGTGCTCATCTTGTGCAACTTTCGGTTTTGATAACAATCTACTATGAGTTGATTTATTTCTTCTCTGGAAATTGGCACATTGAAAGTCACTGTGACATGACTTTTGGCAATGGCTTAGTTGCAAATTCTGTGCTAGCTGTCTTTTAATATTTTCATAAATGCAGATATCCATTTTTATATTGATAATTGTCCCAAAGGGATTTTAAATTTCAGGTTCCTGTGATTTGTTTATTAGGCTAGTAAACATGCAGCCTACAAATTTAAGAATGCAATTTTGTATAGACTTGCAGCCTGAATTGTAAGAACTGCCTTAACAATACTTAAATTACTAGATACTTTTGTTGACACATTTCAGTGTGACTCTTGTTAAAAGTTCAGCAGTTAACTTTTCTGTCTGTGTGAAATAGATATATAAAATGAAGGATATTGTGATTTCATTGGTGAAATGAAGAAAGCAAGTGAATAGAGAAGCCCATGAGTTTTATAGCATTTGATGAAGTGATGATTTAATAGATACTGTGTCCAGTGTCTTGTCATATTATCATGACAAGCTCTTCTAGATCAACTAACGTTGTAGCTGAAGGCAGAAAAAAGTAATCAAACCTCTTGTGGTTCCTGCCACTTGTTTATTCCTGTGTGTCCTCACCCACATGTGTGGCCATCTACTAAACCAGAACAAAGGACTGGTCCAGTTGAGAGGGGAAAAGAAACTCAGTGTATTTTGATTTATTTCTTTTTCCTGGCTTAGTTTTCAGCCAGATAATTTTCTTGATACAGCTTGTTGTGTAGCTACAAAAATGTTTGCATTGGCACAATTGGAGGGGACTGAGCAACCATGCATTTTGCTGCACATTTCAGAGGAGAAATCCATTGTTGGTACCCCAGGGTTAAACTGAAACAATTAAAATAATTCATGTATTTGTGTGTGTGTGTGAGTGTGCACATTAAAAAGAGGAGTAAGTTGGGCTGTAAAGACTTGCTGAATTTTGCACAAATGCAATGTGTTTGCAAAGTTTTGGTTGACACACTTTGTGCAGTGATGCCAGGCATAAACACAGCTGTTTTGGCAAGACAGCATATGATGTGGGATGGGATTGTGGTGAATTTTTTGTTTATGCAATATAGTATATACTTATCAACTGCCTACAGATCCCTGGGAGGAGGGGATTCAGTTTAGCTGAAGACATTTTAGAACAATTCCTGGCAGCACGATTTTATTTTTGTGCATCTCTAAGCAGGGTGTAATGCATAATAAACTGTATTAGAAGCAGTGACAATAACTCCTCCCCCTGTTTCCCTAGCTTGGCTTGGAGTGCATTCTTTTGCATAAGAAAGATGACAGATATATCAAGGAAGTTCTTTCCATGCTTACGAATGCCTTGGAGGTTTGCGTGCCCTTCGGAAGTCTGTGGCTGTGAAGATAGCTAGTGTGGCAGTGAGTCAGGGCAGGATTTCCCCCAAACACCCGCTCCTGAGGTGGCCAATGACAGTCCTGAAGGTCATTTACCAGCACGAATATTGGCTGAAGGGATGGGGAAGGAGCTTCTGTGTGCTTGAGGAGCTGCTCTGTTCTGTGTTCTCTCGTTCTTCTTTCCTGGAAAGCCAGTTTTATTAATATGTCTGTAAGATTACTTGTTGTTCCCTGTTTAAAAAAAAAAAAGTTAAATTTTTCTTGATCTGAAATGGTGAGCCCCTCCTATGCTCCCCTGCATTTGGATGAAATAAGGATTTACCCCTTTGGTAGAGCCTTCATCTCCTAAAGGGACAGAAGCCTCTAGGTTTATCATGCAAAAGTAATGCTGCTCGCATGTTAATGGTGAAAAGTTCAGGCCAAGTACTCCAGAAAACCCTTGGAAATGAGAAATTGCACCCTTGTGTTTGTGATACACATGATATCAATGTGAATATAACCTCTTCTTTAGCCAAATACTAATTTTGGTTTATAAGCATCTGATTTTACATTTTTAAGTTGATAAAAAAATGGAGATAAATTCATTACATGGTAATTTTGAAACTGGGCCAGCAGCCCAGTTAAGGGAAGGGTTGAGGGTAATTGGATTGGAGGATTGTGCATGTAGACTTGCGTGTGATCCATTAGGATTTTTTCTGGATCACACAAAAGAGAGAGCATATTCTAGGTTTTGAGCTAAACAAAGGCCTCCCTGTTGAGATTTCAGGCATATTCTTTTCATTGTTTGAGCATTTGCCTGAGAACTGCTTTCTTAGTAAGACTGTGTTTCAGAAAGTTATTGAGTAAAAGGATTCATTTTTATGTAGTTTTAAGTTTCCCAGTTGAAACATGCGTGGATCTGAATACATTATCTTCCATTTCCGTGCTGGAAGACACAAGAAGTGTTTCCATGAGTAGTGGCATGGTGAAGTCTGGGTCCTTCTGCTGGAGGACTTGGTGGCTTGTAGGAAATAGTTGTTAGGGCAGGAGATGACAGTCCTTGTGTGCTGACCTCGTGATACATTTTCCTAAATGTATTGTGCTGGTTCTTTATGTTCAAGTGAGAGGCCAAGAGTTCTGACTGGAAAAAATGGTAGAGTAAAGGCAGTCAGAGGTGTTTTCACACAGTAATTTTGGTGTTTTGTCAAAGAGGAACTGAGAGCTCTGTGTTGTCACAGGATACGATTTCCAGGTCTTTTTGCATGCTGTGTGTAACCAGAGGGAAGTCCTGTGCTGTGGGTGGGAGGTGCTGCCCAGGGATCACTGTTCTCCTCCAGGAGCATTGCTGCATGCCTGATGAAAGTTGGTTCAAGGACATAATTATTTGCTCCTTCCATCAGTATAGGCTGTTGAATCACGGGAAAAAAACAGCAAAACCTCCTCCTGCACGTGCAGTGCATATATCTTGGGCATTCTTAAGCGCAGGAACATGTTCCCGTTGGCCTGACAAAATATTAATCTCCTCTTCCTGATAGATCCAGAGTACAGAGGGGGATCTACCTCACGTTTCAGCTACACACCAGCTAGCAGTGACCAAGTCAAGGAAAGGTGAGTAGACTGGAATTTATGTGAGTGCTGAATGTCCTTCCATCTCTGAAAGGCTGATTCAGATATTTTAAGATTCTGAAGTTTTTTTTCTCTCTAGAAATAATAAAGATCTGGGTTTCTTTTTTAGCTAAATCACAGAACATTACTACAAAGTGGCAACCAAATTACAGGCAACACAACAGCCCTATAACCTCACTGGCTGTTTTCACTTTTGTATGATTGATGATAGCTCAGACAGCCTGAAATGTTAATTCAGACTGTGTAGGATTTTTTTTTCCCTAGTAGGTCCTGTAATTTAAGATACCCGTTTAAACTGAAATTATGTTGTTTTAAACCTAAATTGCATGATACATGCAGCTTTCTCCTATGCACTACTGCTCTTTCTGCAGGCTGCCTGCACAGAAAACTAGTGTCTCTACACCCACGTGGAAATCATAGTCCCTCACATGGAAAATGCTGTGCACTGGCTGTTGTGGTTCACTTAGCTTGTGCTTTCATTTCTATGTGTTTTATGGCTTGGGAGGCTGAGCAAGCTGATTTTTAAGTTCATTTTGTGATTGTTACTGTGCCCCATGTTGGCAAGTGAAATCCATTCCCTAGCTGATACATGTAATTAAAGCACTAGAGCTTGTTGCACTTAGTGAGCTGCTTGGATGCAATGCAATTTCTTGGTGAAACGTGACTAGCATCTCTAGGTACTAAAGAGAGGCAGAAACCCCTGTCTTCAGAAACAGAGATCATATTATTTGTGTTTTCACAACTGAATTGAGACTCTTGTGAACTGTCAGCTGAATTGCATTAACATGGTTGAGAATACCCTGGACTAAGTGTTGGAGGGCAGTGCCTGGGTATTGGTGATAGCTTGTGCTACTTGCTCATCAGTGTTTTGCACAACACAGCCTGGTTCTCACTAAACTTCCTCTGCTGCAAACACAGGTCACCAAGAAGGATCTCCAGAAACTGAATCTCTAACTGTTCCTTGTACTTCTTCCTTAGCTGGTTTTGAAGTTCATTACCACCTGCTTTACATGAAAAGAGGTGCAGTCTTTACAGGGCAGGTCTCTTGTTTGCCTGGCCTCGCCATCTTCAGGGAGCTTTTCAGAGAAAATCAACTTAAGGAGCCAAGAGCTGCAGTCAGGGAGGAGAAAAATAATTTTTTTCATCTTCTGAATTGCTAATTTTGTTTTCTGCTCCCAGTAGTTATTTTACCCTCTTCTTCCACCATGCAGTGAAGAAAAGTCAGATGGTCCTGTGTGTACCTGCTGAAAGGTGCCAGCAGTTCTAGCAATGAGACTTCAGTCTGACAGAAGCAGGCTGTGCTGGGTCATGTTTCCCAGCATGTCCCACCTATTCCTGAACACACTTGGCATAGATTAGTGGTGACACTTCCTTATCATGCAGGTATTGCCTAGAGGTCTCTATGACTTGTCTGACAGAGGTATCAATGCCTGCACATTTGCTGAAAGTTAGTCTGAGATCAGCATTTTATTTCACCTGGAAGATGTGAAAAACATAGGACTTTTTCTGTGTGGATTTCAGTAACATTGCCAAGAGGGAGAACATTGGATGGAGAGCTTATCCAAAATGTAGAAACAACTGTAGCCAATTTTTTTTTTTTTTTGCAAGTTGTCCAATATGAGACAAAATAGAGGCCTGTTTTCTCAGAGAATGGGTATTCACCAAGTTTGAAGGCGTCCGAAGTTAATGGTCACTTATTAAATATGCTGGCTCAATGTGAAGTGCTACTCTCACTAGCAATCTCATGAGGTGGGATCAGCATGAAATTCAACCACAGGTCTTCTGTGCAATCTGATTTCAGTTGATGATCCTTATACAAACCCACCTTTTTCAGTGCCTTTGTCTCTACTGTGCATAAGCACCTATAAACAAAAAATTTGTTCCAGATGAATGCTTCCCCTGAAAGAACATTTTTGTACTTTTTTTTGTGTGATATTTCTTTGTCAGTTAGCAGAGTTGGTGTTCTTCGGTACAGATTTTTATAAACCTTGCTGTGTTATTTTACATCTACACAGAGGGATGTGGATGCTTTCTCTGACATTTACAGCAGTTTGCGAGGCATGTTAAGAGGGCCTTTAATAAGAGGTGAAGTATTCCAATAAAAAAAAAAACAAACAAGAGATTCTCTTTCCTGCTGAAATAGTCTGGTTGACTGTTGACTATTATGGTTGAACAAGAGAGTCTGCTGTTGCTTAGACTCACAGTTATAGCATGTTTCTTATTTCAGTTTTTTTAGGAGCACAAGAATGAAAAGCTTCAGGTAGTTTGCAAATATACAGTGCAGCTAAAAGCTGCTCTGGTAGAAAAGTTTGTTAGTTCAAAACCAAAATCCTTACTGACATATCGTACAGTAACACCTTCCATTCCAAAAAATGCCCCTAAAGCAAGACAAATATAGGTACAATGCCTAGAGAACAAAGTATTCTCAAGATGTAATTTGTGAATGTCTGGTTGTTGACATCAATGTCTCTGTGAAATTTTGAGTGGCCACAGAACTGTTTCGTTTAAGGCATCTGACATTGGTAGTCAAAAGCAGTTACTAGTTTTGAAAATTTAGTTCTTGAAAAGGAAGAAAGCACATCATCAGCACTTCCTGTCCTTAATATATTATTGTATTTATAGCTCTCTGTGGGTGCAGCTCCTCAGGACATTGGAGATGGGGGAGTGAGAAGAAAACATCTGGAACAGATTTAGTATTTGTGGGAGTCTGTGCTTATCTGTCTAGATGCTAGGAAATCCCCAGAGACTTGGAGAGTTTTTGCAGCAGGGCTCCCTACTGGTCTGGTTTTGTTAGTGCTGGGGTGCAGGGTGTGATCAGTATGCAAAAAAGGGACAGCTGATATTTAAAACCATCATGAAACACTTTATAGTTAAGTTGGGAATGTTAATTTATTAATTATCTCATAAAACACAAAGTGCATTAGAGCTTTTCCAATAGTGCAGGTACAAGAAACAAATGTTAGATCTTCATGGACAGTTCCCATATATTTCTTCCCTTCTTTGTGTGCAGTCGAGTGACAGAAGAGGTGAGACTGGCAGTCCAGTGGTTACAATGTTGCAATAGGTATTGATTACAATTATGTAATGTTACAATAGATAGTGCTTACAATGTTACAATAGATAGTTGATATAATGTTATTGGTTACAAAGTTACAATATACTGTTATGTTACAATAGATGACCAATTCTATTCCTTGATAGGGATTCTCTGATCTGCTCTCAAGCTTTGTAAACCACAGACGTGTTTCTTCATCATGTACTCTTTGTTTAGAACATTTTCAGTTTAGTTCAGTAATGAATACATGCAATTTTGGCACGTATTCAGTGCCTAAATATACTTTGATTTATTTTTTTTTTTATATAGCTTAAAACAACAGTCCAAGAGGCATTTTAATTGGTGCACTGTTAAACTGGGATGGGAGTTTTGATTGTACCTTCTGGTTTTGTTTGTTGTGGCTGGTTCCTTCTCCACACTTTCCTTATTATCCTGCCCCTGGCCTCCTCCCAGTAGTTCAGAAGATTTCCTCTGTGTAGTGTTGAGAGTAGCTTTGGGTGGCAGAGTGGGTGTTGTGCAGAAGGTACAATTGCCTTGCTGGGGTTACACAGGGCAAGGGATTGTCCCAGGCTGGCCCCTATAACCCAGCCTTTGGTGCTGGTTTTCCTGCACTCGAGATGAAGAGACATGAGCCATATCTCATCACAACTCCTTCCCTTAAGATTCTCCTTTGCCAGGAGGCATTTTAATCAAGAGTCAAATGTAACTCAGTAGCATTTTAAAAAATGTTTTCATATTTCCCCCTTGTTTGTTTGAATCTGAGAGATATTCAGGTGCTATAGAGGAGGCTGTATAGCTGGATCAGTAGCTGACAAGGGGTGTTGATACCATTATGTATCAGTATATCCAGTCAGTATTTCCAGTCTGTACAGAACCAAACCTTGTCATTTCACTACTGATTCAATAGAGATTGTGGTTGTTTTAAACGGTTCAAAAAGATCCTAGCAGGTCTGTAGCACAGAAAACAAGGGATGACTGCATTAAGGGGATGTCTCTTCAGGGGGAACCAAGGCAGTTTGAATCTGTTCATACAATGCCAGTCACTTGTCATGGATAAAGACAATGAGGCTGTCATTGCTCTGGGCTGATCCCTTGACTGGCAGGATCTGTCCTGTAAGGCTGTCAAAGCATGAACATAAATAACTGATGCTACAGAAAATTATCTAAAAGACTGATTTTAGCTTTAGTACTGTAGCCCTGAGAAGACCAAGAATTGATCTGAGAAAACATGTAGATGTAATTTTTGTTTTTATAGCTGAAAAGGAAATATTGACTGAGAAGGAAATGGAAGGGCAGATCAGTGTTCTGCTGAGCAGTAATGAGCTTCATGTGCATGAAAACAGATGCCAGCCCATGCACATGCTCTGGTCCATTGCTTTGTCTGAACTAGTGGGCATCTCTTCCCTAAGGGAGCTTAAGGCTTTCACCAGTAGTCTTTTCCTCTTAAATACTTTTCTTTTAAATTAAAATAGGAAAAGAGACAGAGAGGAGGCCAAAGTCTCTGCAACAAAAGTGGGTAACTATTCACCTTGAAGGAGGTAACAGCTTCCCCCCAGCCTCAGCTGTAGTGACAAGCTGTTCATGGCATGCTCTTTCAGCTGTATTAATTGTATTGGGCAGTTAATAAGATCTAAGCCAGTTCTCAGGGAAGTAATTTCCATTGTCTTTACTGGGAGCTGGGTGGGGATGTCTGTCTTGAGGTAGAAAAATAGTTTGTCATCGCAGGATATTGTGGCTACCATGATAACAGAACAGCAGCACAGTTTGAAAGGCACTCCCTTAAAGCTGTGTGAAATCACTGATATAGAAGCCTAGTGGGCAGTTTGCCTCTACTGGTGTTCACAGACTGTGCAGGCTCTTATTTATATCCCTGTTAGTAAAATGTTCATCAAAATTAATACTAAAAAAAAATAAATTCTGAATATCCAACTGTTTCAAAACAGTTTTTATAATGCATGCCAGTGCATTGAGCTGTGACCTGGGATTAATTATATGACGACATTTAAATGGCTGACATTTAAGTGGGGCAAAATTCTGCATTGAGCCTTTGAGAAGACAGCATTAAGCTCTGGCCTAAGGGTGAAGAGGAGGAGGTGGCAGGGGCTGGGGGCTACAGGCCACTGTAGTTGCTTTCCATCTCCAAGCTTTTATACTTCTGCTGAGACCTAAAGGTGAGATAAGGTTGTAGCCCATGCTGGCCTCAGGCTGAGTGAAATGTTTCTGGTGTCATAAGGTAACCCTTGCACTTGATGGGTGCTTCCTGTGTCCAGTCAGGAACAATATACATGCAATAGTGCACTGTAGAGCTTGCTAAGCTCTCCCTGCAAAGCTGCTTTGTGAGTGCAGTGCGTGCACCAGAGGAAATCACTCCTGGGAAGCACTTAGGGTTTTAGAGCCTCTTTAGGCTATTTTAATGCTTACCTAATGTGAGTAGAAAGGAACAAGCAGGAGGATCTTATCTTGCATGTATAAAATGAGTGCTGGGAGTATGCTTTGGCACGTTGGCCATTGAAGTGTAAGGGATGTTCTGCATTTGTCTGCTAAACCAGCAGAGGATCCTCTCCAGCAGCTGGCAGAGTCCTGCACATTGCACTCTCTGCCCATGGGATGCTGTTCCTTTGGGTGGATGGGGTGGTGTAGGCTGGTAGGAGACCAGGGATCTCCAGTATCTCCATGATCAGGAGAGGTGACAAATATGTACTTTTCAACACAAAAGCAACTCTTCCACTGCCTGCATGTGAATTAACCAGTGATGTAGTTTTGTGAAAGGAAGACTCCAACAGTGGCAATATCTGCAGAGTGGTTTATTTCCACAGTACACAAAGGAAGAATGTTAAAGATGGTTTCTCTTCCACTGCAGCTTGACATTTCACAAGTAGGGTTTTGTGTGACAGAGATTTTGCTTGAAACCGACAAGTTGTTTCTCTGTTTTGTTCAAAGTGGAGTTTGAAAAGCAATTCTGTTACCCACTTCATGCTGCTTTGATGTAAAAGGAAAGCATGTATTGAATGTGATTGGTCTTGAAAGGCTGTGATTTGTAAAGTAATTATGGTTGGGTTTTGGTTGCTTTAAACAGATCAGCTGTTACGGACAGCAAGCCAGCACTCTGATAGCAGTGGCTTTGCTGAGGACTCCTCCACAGATTGTTCTCCATTCAATCAGCTTCAGGTAAGGCTCTCCTACTGAGGTTGAAATCCTCCTGATCAGTGTGAAACAGTAGGGGAAGGTAAGAGGAATGTTGATGTTTGGCTGCTACTGTGACCGTCAGTCTAGATCTATAAAATTACGATTTTCAGAGCTGGACCTGCTGAATCCCTTACAGAACTCTGTTCAAATTTGAAAGCCTTTCTGGTAGGTTAATCTGGAGATGCCTGGGACTGGAATAAGCTCTTAGTTCAATATGTCCTGTTTGCTCTTTTGGTGTATCTTTTCTCACTGTCTGGTAGTTAATTCCTCTCAGTAGTGGGTAGAGATTAAGGTCTTGAAAGATTATAGCTATTCTGCTGATCATTTAATTTTTTAATAATTTTTGCCTTCCTACCCTCTTTTTTCTTTTCCCTGCCCCCTGCATATTTTTCCTTTCTTTCTTTTTATTTTTTTTTTCATTGACAACTGACAGAAAATGCAAACAAATTCACACTAACTTTCCTGTGAAGATAGTCTAATTTTAGTTGATCTTGAGCTTCCATGCTTTCTTGTTCAAGCTCCTTTAATCTCTGTCCCAGAAATTGCTGTGATACTGAGCAGAGACCTTTTGTCTTGGGGAAAGCTTTTGTTCAAGCATGGTGTTTAGGTGTCTTCTTGAAACACATGTTCACCCAGCATTGTATCTGATGTTTTGGAGAGCTGTTCTCCTGGTTCTCCTGAAACATTCACACAGTAATAGCCATGATTTGATTGGCCTGTCAGACAGAGAAAAGCTTTGCATCAGATCCTGGCCTCGAGGCCGTCAGTTAGCTGTCTGGGACCTAGTTCACAGCCCAAAGTAATAGAGAGGTGGGATTCGGGGTACCTCCAGCAATTTCCTTTCTGTAGCTGCTGAACTCTTTGTTATGCTACCATATGTTTTTTCCCTTGTGGCACAACAAGCATTTTAAAAGCTGTTGGGCTGTTACTAGGAAGAGATTTTTCACCCTCTCCATCCATCAATGTTGCTTTTTCATTTTGGTGCAGCTATTCTGGGCTTTCCAATTTAGTAGTTTCTCAACTGAGTACCAAAATAAAAGCCAAGACAACGTTAGTCTTTGTGTCCCTTAAACATCAGCTTAATGCTTTCCAAGAGCAAGAAAGTGAATAAAGGGAAAAATGATCCTGAGTCTCTGCAAAGAGCATGTCTGACATGCTTGTTCAGCTCTCTACAGAGCTGTGAATGCACTGAAGTTGACAGGCGTGTTAGAAGGTGACTCAGAGGAGAGCTGATCCCTCCTGATCTTTATGTTTGTTGCAACCTGATTAAGAGCCCACTAAAAGCATGTTGCAGCTAAGTGCCCCTTCTCTGGAATATTGGTGGAGTTTATTTGTGTTGGCTGTAAAGGGAAGAGATTTTTCTGTTTTCTATTGTGCTGTTTTGAAAAGGTATATTGAAACTGCATGAGGTTCGTGCCATGGAGTTGCTAGGCTCTCCTCTACCAACCTCACTGCTTTATTCAAACCAAGTGCTGAGCTGAATTCAGAAAATACGGGTGAATGATACAGCTAGGGGAAATGAGAACTTGGCAGCTAGTGAAGAGAACCTGTGAAAAGATGAAGGGGATACAGAGGAGTAGCATATATTGTTTCTTATAAATACGGTAATTTAGTGCCATCTACTGTTAAATTATGGGCTCTAGCACCCATAGCTCTCCTCTGAGACTCAGGAGAGAGCTCAAACTTTAAACCATATTGCCTTTCATCTCTGACTTTCAAAATTGAGATTTCTGAGGGAGATTTTGACATTAAGATGGGATATTCTGCAGAGGGGTTTCGTGTTACCAAAGAAAACAGAATTCTCCATCCAAGTTCTTATGCCTTACTTATAATAGAACAATGTGGTGGAGGATTAGGACACAGATAGCCACACGTAGCCCACGTGATTTCACCAAGATGTTATAATCTTTTGTTCTTTTAATACCTTTAATTTTAAAAAATCTGAACCTGCAGTCTTTAGTAATTTGTGGCTGTGCCAGTGAGTGCAGTGTTAGGTACCTACTTACACAAGATGACCTTCATGACTGAAATCATCTAGGTGGTTGGAGAAGGAGCTATTGCCTAACAAGCATCATAAGTGATCTCCTTAGAAGGAACTAATAATTAAAATCCTAATGGCAGAGAGAGGTGAAGAAATTAGAGATGGGAAAATTTCTAGTTCATTCATCAACTATGGTAAACTTCTGAGACTGTGCTTTATACCACATACTCTTAGGAAAATGTCTTGTCCACCTGTAAATACATCAGTCAGTCAGGCTAGCTTCAAGAATATGCTTTGGAATGCATAGACCTCTTCTGTTTTCCTTTATCTTAGATGCTTTTCCTGCCATTTTTTACCTATTAAATTAGCAACTGCCTCATACATGTGCTCTGGTTTAAACTGTGACTTAGAATGAAAAGAGGAACAAATATCAGGAGAAAGGAAGAATAGGCTAATAGTACTGGCTAATAGTCTTCAATTGATATTAACATCCTAATGTGACATTCTCAGTCTTTAACAATTCCTTAACTAAAAACAGGCCGAGTTTATTGGCAGATTGGCTTTCCTGTTCTTAGTGTTGTCCTGTAACACATTTTCACCAGCTTGGAGACCTCCTCACCTCTCTGTGTACTTTTCCTAATGCTACACTTCATTTCAGTGCTGTGAATCTTTACAAATGGGAGATGCTTTGTACCACAACCCAGCTGTTTGTCATCGCTGCCTAAAATACTAGCATGTTACTCTTTTTGCTCTTACTCTTCTGCCACTTCTATTCTTCTTACAATATAGAATTTATTGTCAAATCAAAGGAATGTGTGAAGAGTTTTCTCTTTAGAAAAATAAAAATCTCCTTTTGGTGCCATACTTCATTGTGCATCTCATGTGTCTGATATCATGGTTTCTTTGTTCTCCTTCTCTGTTTTTCTTGCACACTAAGTGCATTGTTCTTTCTGCTCCCCACCAAGATACACAATGAATGTGTTCTTGGACTCTAAACCTGACTACTGAGAAGTCAGGAGTTGTTGATTCTCCAGTACAATCACTCCTTTGCTGTGTCCTATCTTTCCTAGGTTCAGGAGTCTTTGCAAGGCATGGGAAGCAGTGCTGACAGCTGTGACAGTGAAACAACTGTGACATCTCACAGTGAGGAGCAGAAGACACCAATAACCAAGGAACTGCCCTGTTTTGATAAGTTTGAGGAGGAGGAGGAAGATGATGATGATGAGGAGGATGATGATGGTGATGAAGAGGATATTATCTCTCAAGTAGAGAGATGGAAGGTAGGGGCATCTTCTGATAGCAGGAGGAATGAAGATAGAAAAATGAGAGACTGTAAAACAGAACAAAATCAAGGACAAGAAAGCCAGTCATCTCGTATATCAGAGACAGTCCAAGGAGAGGTCAGCTCTAAAGAGGAAGACATTTCCAGTGAGCAAAAAGAATCGGACCTGCTGGAGGAAGGCAGTGTGTTTGAGTTCCCTCAGTACCACACACACCATATTCTCAAGTCAATGGAGTCTCTGGAAGGTGGTGGCTCCTCCCCATCATCTGTGGACAGAGTTCAGGTTGCCTTGCAGAGAGCTGAGATGAGGATCATCAGCTCACCTGATCCCAAGGCCAGGTGCACTCTGCTTAAGTCGAAAGATCTTCTGAGGAAGCAGAGACTGTGGTTTGCTGAATCGGGCTATCCTCTGAGGCGCTCTCAGTCTCTCCCAACTGCATTGCTGAATCCAGTGAAAGTGGTGTCCTCTGTGAATGTTCAGTTAACTCCAGGAAAAGAGACTCTCTGCAGTCCTCCTTCTTTCACCTACAAGTACACACGTGTGCAGGAGGATGAGAAAGCAGCGTCTGAGAATGATGGAAGTGAGGATGAGGCAGCCTCTGGCCAGCCAGTGTGCAAATCCACACTGTTTATTGCGCCTTCATCCCCCAAGAAAGAGGTGCCCCAGGCTGGGTCCAGCAGGCTGTCTGAAGAGCTCAGTTCCACCAGGGTGCAGAGCTGCCCCCTGCACACGCCAGCAGCCATGTCCCAGTCCACGTGCTCCCTGCATTCCCTCCCCGAGTGGCAGGACAGGCCGCTGTGCGAGCACATGAGGACGCTCAGCACCCACAGTGTCCCAAGTGTCTCCGGCTCTTCCTTCGGTGCCATGCTTTCCCCCTTCAGCTGTCCCTTCTTTCCAAGGCATGGAGTTCCTCATCGTCCTCTGGCCATGCACCCACCCTCCACTGTGGAGATGCAGCTGCGCAGGGTCCTACATGACATCAGGAACTCTCTGCAGAACCTCTCACAGGTAAGAGGAAACCAAATTTTGCCCCTTGTGAAAGGGGCTTTGTATTTTATCCTCATCAAACCAAGGTGATAACGTGAATATTCCTTTGTGTGGTTCAACAGATCAGGGAAAAAAGGACTTTTTGTGCAAGTCTGATTTGCTACTGTGTTAGGAGCTTCCATTTCAAGTGGCAGATTTAAAGTGTTTAAGGGTGGGAGTTTTAGGTTAGATATTAGGAAAAAGGTTCTTCACCCAGAGGATGTCTGGGCACTGGAACAGGCTCCCCAGAAAAGTGGTCACAGCACCAAGACTAACAGAGTTCAAGAAACTTTGGGACTGCGCTCAGGCACATGGTGTGATTCTAGGGGTTGTCCTGTGCAGGGCCAGGAGTTGGACTTTAATGACCCTTGTGGGTGACTTCCAAGTCAAGGTATTCTATGATTCCATGATCATCTTTTCAGTGCTCCTCTATTTTTGCATTTAATGTCTTCTTGTTGCAGTTGACGGAGACTGATTTTTTTTTTTCTATATTTTTTATTTTTTAGCTTTTATGGGTATTCTTAGATGAGAGGGAGGAACAGTGTACTCTATCAACTGTTATTTTAAGATGAGAATCATTAGCTTAGATTTTAAAATGCATGTTCATAGAATCACAGAATGGTCAGGTCAGTCCTTTGATTTCTCTTTGGCATACTTCTTGTTTGGCTGATAAAAATGGGGTTTTTTTCCCTTACAAGTCACATAGCTTCAATAATGATGTCAGTGATTGATCTCTGTGTGTTTCTGTGCTGTTCCATGCCAGTCTTTTTCACTTACAACTCTGGAGCTAGTCAACATGTTCTTGATACCATCAGTCTTATTTTAAGAATTGATTTTGTCAGAGCATGTGAAATTTTGTAACTCTCATGACTCAAAGAAGAAATGCTTGAGAATGCAAGCACTTAAATTTTACCAATTTCTGCCACACATTCTGCTCCTCCTCTGTCAGCTGTGCCTCCTCTGCCATCCAGGTTCTGCTGTTTACTTAGGTAATGGTCCAACTGAGGATCCTGCAAGCTCCTGCAGGAGGCTATGTGGGGAAAGCAGTTACACACTCTGCTCATTTGTGGATGAATATGTGAATACTATTCAGCTACAGACCTAAAATTTCTGTGTGTTTAACCCAAGGACAAACATGTGCCTAGCTGCACCATATTGCAGGTGGTATGCTGTAGGGGGCTTTTTTGGACCCCTGTTATTTTATTAACTTTGCCACTTGTCAAAAATTAGAGGTGAGTCAAGTCTTCCTTTCATTATATCAGCTCACCCTGCTTCTCAGAGCAAGATTTGGTACTGTGAGCAGCTCTGCAGCAGAAAGCTGTACTCACCTGTGTTCTACGTCAGCCATTGCTCAAGGTGGTGCTCATGGTGTGCCTGGAAGAAAGCAATTGCAGAACTGAACTTTCTTTGGAGAATTCTGTCAAGTGTATCAACTGCAGCCCTGATTCGTGCAAGGTTACACTGTGCTACAGTATTTTTACTGCACCTACCATGCTAACTAAATCTGCCAAAGAAGAAACCTCTTAATTATATCCAGAATTCAAGCTGGTTCAGTCAAAAAACAGAAAAAAAGAGGTGTTGGAGGGATTATAACATCTAGCCCACTTCTTCTTCTTCCAGTATATTTTGTCTAAACTAGTTTCACTTTGGGGGCTTGGGTCCTTCTCATGGCAGAGGTTGGTATGAAAATGCTTCCCTGCTTTTTCCTACAGCAGAGATAGAGTTTGTCACACAGCATACTAAATGGCTAAAGAAAAGGTTGAGATGTTTAAATATATGATTCTGATTTTAAGAAAGAATAAGGAGGAGTAGACAAGTTTCTGATAGAACAGGGAACAGAGAAAGCTGGCAGAGAAAAAATAAACCCATCCCCTTGATGTGATCATGTTTGAGCAAGACTTCTCTGTGTGAATGAATGTGCTTCAAATTTTCCATGGCATATCAATACCCCTTTGAATTCTTTCAAAATTACATTGGACTAGCTGTCTTTTTCATGTTTGAGAAGGTAAACGTTTTTGCTGTTTCGACTGTTCTTAGATGTGCTTTGTCTGTACATGTAATAGACCCCGGAATCTTATCTGTTTGCTCCATATGTTGTTGTAACATGCAAGTAGACATTCTACCACAATCTTGTTTTGCGAGACATCATTAGCAAGCAGAGGTCTTTGCACGTAGGCAATGCAGTGAGACTAAAAACCAAAATGAACAAAAATCCCCAAACTAAGAACTGAAGAAAATCCCATGACAAATTTGGCTGTAATCATGATTTCAAAATGTTACACAGTTTAATTTGCTTAGTTCTGGTTTTGGAGTTTTCTTTTTATCGTCAAACGACTGAGACTACTAAATTTCAGGCATAAAATACTTTGTGCAGAAAAACATAGTTTTTATTTCTGCTCACTGTGTCAGACAGGATTAATTTGGCTTTTCACCTGCAGCACACTTGCATTGCTGAGCTTTGGTGCACATGTGCCAGTTGAGAAGTGGTGCTGCCATTTTGTAAGTTTTCCTTTTCATAACACAGTATTTCCATGGATTGCAGAAATCTCAATGCCGGAAAGATTGTGTTTTAACAGTGGCTGCTTTTGGAGCTTCTGCGCATTTGAGAGGATACCTTTCTAGTTTCAAATTGTTTATTTCTTCCCCCTAGTACCCAGTGATGAGGGGTCAGGATCTTTCAGCTGCCACTGGTTACACTACTCAGAGATCATCCATTCTACCTCTCTACGAAGTAAGTGACCCTCTTTGTGTAGTGGTACTGACTCAGAATATAAAGAAACATCCTAAATTTGTCAAAGATTGTGCTAACTTTGGGTAGTTCCTTGTCTTTGCTCTCAAGAGAGAGCTTCCTGCAAATAATATTAAAAAGGAATTAATCTAAATACATAGAAACCTTTTCATGTGTTTGCTTGTGTGATACAGCTGAAAATGTTGTTTTCTTGAGTCATTGTGAATACACAAAATGCAGCTTCCATCATATGCTGAAGTTGCTGAGCTGCTGTTAACTCAAAGGGCACATCTGGGCAAATGTGGTTACAGGATCAAAACTTACTTTAATTCATTTTCCCATGTAATTCAGTATTATATTTTTATTTCCCCAGAATACTTTCCAGGAGCTACAAGTGGTAAGGAGAAATCTAAATTTATTCAGAACCCAAATGATGGATTTGGAATTGACTATGTTGCGTCAACAGACCACAGTTTATCAGCACATGACAGAGGAGGAAAGGTAAAATTACCTTGAAAAAAAGAAAAAAAGAAAGAGAATACTCTGGCATATTAGAAAATGTGTTATTGCTCTTGAAATCATCACGAAATCTATTAGTTTCAATTTGAACAGAGTTGGAATGAAGTTTTTCCCTGAATCTATGTACTCTTTTCTTTATACTTCTTCCTTCTAGAGTTTTTTACTCTTTGATTCTTACAATCCCTATTTCTCACTGATTAATTTTTCTTTTTCAGCATCCTTTCTCCAAAGTGATTCTACAGCTGCAGATTTCAAGGGCTTTTATCATAGGATATTGCAGGGGAAAAAAAACTCTTACAGATTTTGATTTTAGATCACTCCCATCTTTGTAGATGTAAATAAAGGATGAACACTGTAGCCTTCAGATGCTTTTCCAACTTTCAGCAGCTACTCAGCAGGCTGTGATGGCATCCCTATTCTGGCTTTGTGTGTTTGTGCTCACCATGAGTTGCAGTAGCAACAGATCTTGAACAATTTTTAAAACTGATTATGTATTTAGTTCAGTTGAATCAGCTCTTGACCTATCACTTTAAGAGTAAAGATATTTGAAATCAGTTGGCTGCCTTAGACAATAGCTTCCTGGCCAAAATGTAGCTGGAAGTTCTCGGGAATCTATAACCACACAGGAGAAGGAGCATGCAATTACTGCATTACTCTGTGGTGGTTCTTATCAGTTTTAAATTTTATTTGATTTGATTAGATATATGTAGAAAGGCTGATTTCTGCTGCATTTAAAGGTAAATTTTTTGAGAATATTCTGTGATACTCTGTTATTTTGGTTTTTCTTTGAAGTCATATATATTTTCTATAAACGGAGAAAGACTTCTGTCCCATATAGGCATTCAGCTAATTTTCCCATGAATTTTCTGCCTTCCACTTTGAATTCCCTTGTGTGAAGTCCTTTACTTGTGGCATTGTCCTGCTCAGTCACCTCTTTGTGCAGTGAATGCTTTTGTTCTTTTTGTGATGGTCTTGCTATAGGTATGAAGCTGATCAGCTGCAGAGCCTGAGAAAGTCTGTGCGCATGGAGCTGCAGGAGTTGGAGATGCAGTTGGAAGAACGTCTGCTTGCCTTGGAAGACCAGCTGAGAAGTCTGCACATGTCTTCACCCTACAGACCTCAGACACACATGGTAAGTATTAGTTTTGCAACAACATTATGTGTTTTCTCAATGTCATGTTCACCACAGAATCATAGGATAGTTTGGGTTGTCAGGGACCTTTAAAGATAATCTAGTCCAACCCTCCTGCAATGAGCAGGGACAAATAATAACTCCTAACTGTTGAAACTCTTAGAGGGGGAATCTAATGATGCCATGTGTATTATCAGGGATCATATTTTCTTATTTTCAGTCAGTATTTCATCTTGGGGAAGAGGTGTGTGACTTTCTTGGTGTTAATATGGATCAATACATATCAATACATACCTTCTGGGCTTAGGGCTTAGAAGGGCAGGCCTCTTTCACTGCTTTCTTTTTTTCCCTCTTCACAATCCTGAGTTCCCATGGTTTTGGTAGGTAGTACTCATATCTAAAATCCTTGGAGGGTGGTGATGGTCTTTCTGGAGTTTCTCTACACTGATTTTCTTGGGAAATGAGTACAGAGAGATGAGAAATTCATTGTGTTTCTCTCCCAAGAAATGCAGTGTTCTTTTTTTTAACCTGCCAATCCATGGCAAAAAAAAAAAATCAAAAACAAAAAACAAAAAAACCAAATAAAACAACAAAACCAAACCAAACAAAACCCAGGAAAATCCAGTTGTCATCAGTTTTTCCCTCCACTTCCTTTTGCAGCTCCTTCATATGAACATGTGGCTCCCTGACAAAAAGGGGGAGAAGCTCTGTTCCCAGAAACACTCCCCAAAAGCCCAAGAAAGAGGATAAAAGACATTTGTCTGTGTTTATTGGTGGCATGGCAATATACTTTCTCTTATTTTTCACTCAGCGGAAGACTGTTCCTCTTTTTTCTGCTTCAGTTCTGTCATCAGCCAAACAAAAGAAACACAGAAGAAAGTATTGTATGTTCTTCCTAGGTTTCATTTCTCTTTCTTAGCCAATCCTCTTCTGTAGAAGCACAGGCAGAGCCACATCTTCCTCTTCAGTATTTTGTCATGGGGAAAAAAATTGAAACCCAAGAACAGGAAAATACGGTGTTACTGTGATCTCAAGCCAAACTTGCATTCTTTGAACTGTATAAATCTCTTCTTATTTGTAAATCCTTTTATAGAAGAGGGCCAGCTTTAAAAATGACTGAAATAAACTTTCTCCAACCAGCTTCACTTCCTGTTTCCAACTTTCTGGTTTTACAGAAAGTTGTCTGACAGGCAGAATGTTTATATATTAGCTTCTGAGAGCTCTAAAAAAGTACTAAGTTCATTAACTTGACTTAATTTTTCAGGGTATGTATGGAAGCAGAAGTGCTGATAATCTGTCATGTCCTTCTCCATTAAATGTCATTGAACCAGTAAGTAATTGTTGTGTACTGTGTGTTCTACTAACAAAAACAACCAGGAAGGGTTTACTTTAAAAAAAGATTGCAGGAGATTCATTTGACACATAATTGTAGAAATAATTTATTCCCTTAAATAGCTTTGTTGAAAACAGCTGTGATTTTCCAAAGTAAATTTAGCTATAGGTGTAAGTGGCTGTAGAGTCTTGTTAGCTTTGAAGAGGAATATGTAGATGTGAGATGTTTTTTCCATTTAGTTGATACAAATGGTGATACTACCTCGTGAATTTTCTAGGGACAATTATTTCTTATATTTCTGTGCATTTTCTGCTACTGAAAACAAGTAGTTCAAAAACTGCGGAAAGGACAAATAAACAAAAATCAAGCCCTTACGTGTGTCTCTGTCAATGGCTCTGGCAAGATGTATCCATATTGCAAAAGCCAGTGGCTTGGGGAAGTGCCACAATTTTTATTTATGTTGGCTTTCAGAAAGGCACATTCCTTTTTATGATCCTCTTTGTTGCAGTCATAAAGGCAGAGCATATATTTAGTTTATGGCTGTATTTGTTACACGGAGGGAATGAGTAAGTGATTAAATACATAGCAAGAAAATATAGCTATGTCTGTGTATGACTTTTTTGCATGCTTATTCAGGACTATTTCTTTTCTGAATCCGTAGGTCTCTGAGCTTATTCGAGAGCAGTCATTTCTGAAGTCTGAACTGGGTTTAGGACTGGGAGAGCTTGGACTGGAAACTCTCCCAGCAGAGGGTGCAGAGTCCGTATTCTCCCATGGAAACTCGGATTCCTCTTCGGTGTGCTCTGGTCACACAGGTAGAAAAGCTAAGAGTCAAAGCAAGAAGTTGTACCGAGCCTCTGTTGCCTTAACACCAACTCCCCCAGCAAGAGCAGGAACTGCACAGCAGGTGGAAAGCTCTGAGGAGCTTGCAGACTCCAAGCCAGAGGTGGAGCACAAACTTGAAAAAGTCCCTCTCATGCCTTCAGTTGATGAAATCCACAAAACGGTGGAGCAGGAGGAGCTGCAGCAAGTCATACGGGAGGTGAGGAAGGAGGGGCTGAGATCTGGGGTCTTTGAACAGAGTTTACTGAATCCTAAAGACAGGCTGGCTGTAACTCCTGTCCACAGAGGTTTTCTCTTCCCTCTCCAGCCAAGACTCCATACTATTCCTGTGTTGTGTCTGAAGGCTAAGAACGTGTCGCTAGGTGTTGGAGCCACAGCTGTATTTATGTGCAAAGCAGTGGACTATTTTTCAGTGATCATGGTTAGCACATAAATTAATAGCTAAGTATGGCTGGGAAAGAGCTTGCCATCTCTGCTACTTGGTTAAGCAGCAGCATTTCAGATTTCCAAGTGAAAATTTCTGTCATGTTTGCTTGCTAAAATGCCAAACTGGAGTTAATTGAAGTGGTAGAATAATGTTTCTGAAACAACGCAGTAGTAAGCGTTAAGCGTACTTTCCCTGTCCCTCTACCCCAACCACGAAGGACTATAGGAATGTGAGAGAAGCAAGCTGAATGCAGGTGGGAAATTATTTCAGAGTTTGAGTGATGTTGGGTCAATCCTATTGGACTAGTTTTATTGGCAGTCAATGAAAGTGAGGAGTGCTTGGTTATTTTTCCTGTGGGCCAGGTTAAGAAACAGGACTAAAACTGTGTGTTTTGTTAGTGGCATGACAGAAAAGCTTTCTGGCAAGTAATATAGATGGGGAAAGGAAGCCAAAGAAACTGCTTGTTCTGAAAAGAAGTGCATGTGAAAAAGTGGAGCGAAGTCTGCTCTGAATACAGAAATAGGAATTAAGAACTTGTGGGTTTTATTCCTTCTTCTTCACAGTAGAGGGACAACTTAGCCTCTAGCTGAGGGTCATTGGACCCTTAGCCTTTAGCTTGTCCCTTGAAGCTTTTGTATGGCTCTGCCGTAGACCACTAAAAACTAGGTAAGGTGTCATGCTTAGAACTGTACAACAGGCCAGGCTGTAATGCCATGGTACCTTCCAGGTGTGTTTGTGTGGAGGCTGTGGATAATTGGAACCAGCTTTACCTTAGCTTTGTCTTTGAAACAGAGGAGATGCAGGCCACTCATCAGAAGACCTGGACATGAGATATTTATTGCACTTTGCACTGTGTGGCTGATTCTACAGTGAAGCCAGGATGTGGCATTTATATCCAGGCTGTCTGTAAAAATTCATGTGTCAGGACAGTGGTGTAATGGTGGAGGGTTGCTAAAGGAGAAACTGAGATAGGAAAGAGAACTGTAATTCAACAGTACTGCAAAAGCAGCAGAAGCAAAAAAAAAAAAGTGAGCTGGCGTCAAAGGACAGGATTATTTCAGTCAATATTTTTTCTGAGGTTAGTCTGTGTGAAAGTTCGTTCACTTCATTAATTGATAGCAAATAAAGATGTGTACTTTTTGCACAGAGATTGTTATTTGGGTTGTGTGGCACTGAGGACATTGTAATGCTGAAAGAATCCACACTGAACTGAGAGGCTACTATTCAAAGATGAGTAGTCAGCAAACAACTGAGCTTGACTCACTTGGTGACTGAGCACACAGAGAGATTGTCCCTTAGTTTAACCTCATTGGCAGTGGGTTCCGGATCAACTCAAGATTCTCAGCTTGAGAGGTTTTGCAGGTCAGAGTGTAGATGCATTGGCTCAAAATACCTGGTAGATTTTGCAGAGCCAGAGCATGCCGTTAAACAGATACCATAAAAATGTTTATTATTTCATAAGAACTAAAACAGAGCATAAATTGAAATATGCCTTGCTTAAATAGCCCTGTTGTTAGCAAAGGAATTCCAGTTTCATTGTCAAAAGAAAAATCTGGTAGGATGCATTCTTGATGTATGCACTCACAAACATGAAACCCTTGCAGTTATTCCTCCCATTCTCTGTAGCTGTGTGACCTTGTGTTGGGGAGAGAAAAGTCAGGCAGTGGGTGTGATGTGCCTGGGTGGGCTGTGCCTGGGTGGGCTGTAATGCGTGTGAACTTTGACCTGTAATTATTTGCTGGCATTAAAAAAAAACCCATGGTGTTCACTTTTAGCATTAATGGACTAACTCCCACAGGGAAACATTCAAGAACATGAAGTGTTAAAATACCAAACAGTAGTTTATGTGATGAAAATACAGCCTGACCTCCACAGATTATCACATGAAGCACTTACTGCTAGACTTGTGTAAGTCACAGTGTCACTAGGAGTGCCACCAGGCGCTTTCACTCTGCTCATCTCCAGTTTAAAAGATAGGATAGTTTAAAAATCTTTCTGCTTAACAGCAATGGAAGTTTTGATTTAGCTAACAGTTCTCCATTATGAATGACACTTAATGAAGTTACACTTTAAAGAAATGTATGATTTTCCTGTCAACATCTGCTTTAAGAGGCTGTAATGAGTCTTTGTGGGACAGAGATGGTCTGGTAGAGTATCTTCCCTTTTCCATTTTCCATTCAAATCCATGTTAGCTCAACATCCATCAAAATTTCTGTGGGTTGTTCATGTGTGCAAGTGTTGGGTTCCTCATCTCACTATTTTGAGCATAAAAACTCACCAGCTACTGCCATGGAGAAGTGGCACGGGAACACAATAGAGTAGGAAATAATTATTTTAATATTATACAAAAAGTATTTCAAGATTAAAAATATAAGCACTGTGAAAAACCTCGTTCCTGTTTTTCATTAGTAGGTGAAGAACACCAACCTCCAGATTTGCCACAGTGGCACACTTCACTCTCAATCCGTTCTCTATTTAGCAGCAACATAATATTGCAGTAATGGTAATTTTTTTCTAGGGAGAAAGATCATTGGTTTACTGTTGTAAAACTATCTGTGAATATGATACTGTGTTTTCAATGCAATATTGATTATTGCTGTTGTATCAACATAGTAAATGTACCATAAATTAGTGGTTCTGTCATTTTTCAAATGATCAATTTTTCATTCACTTGCTAAAAGTAGTTGATGGAGCATTCATTGACTGCTTTCCTGTCTTTTGTACAGAGGAAGCCATGGCAGCAGGCTGTGCCCTCTGCCGAGCAAATAGAAGGTGCACCTTGCCCTAAATAATTTATGATGAAAAAGGCAAATATTGGCCCTTGGTCATGACACATGTGTGGTACTGAGTCACTGCAGGAGTCAGTGCTGTGCTCACCACATAGGAGTGACCTTGCTGAGTCTGGAGGGGGGAGGAAGCAGTGGCTGTGAAAAGAGGCAGTGGAGGGTGGCCTTCTTGTCGTCCAGACAGGAAGGGGAGTAGCAGAAGGCTCAAATAATCAAGGTCAAGCCAGAAGCTGTTGGAAGAGCTGAGAATAGAACAGAAGCTGCTTTGCTTCCAGTCTCTTCTTTGTTACAAGACTGTCTGTCATACTAGACTGTTTGCTTGCTAATTTGGGAAGCTTTTATCAGCTTTTTTTGGAAAGTGAGGTTTATTTTTGTCTGTCTGTTGAGAGAAGGGTACAGAATAACTGTCTGTAGCGTACTCACAGACCCACCGCATGTGATACTGAAGAAGAGGTGTAGAGAGCACTGCAGGGTTCTTGTGCATGCTGGACAGCTGGGGTGCTGTGTGCAGGTTTCCCTGTGCCTAAATTTCTAAATCCCAAAGCCCTTACTATGCTGATGGTGGTTCTAAAGCTTTGTCCATCAGTGTGTGCATCAGCACAGACACCCTCTCTCTGGACTTTCAGCTGATGGTGAAACAGGCCCCATTACACAATGGCTTTCCTTTTGTCTGTTAATCAGCAAACAACCCAACTGGAAACCTGTTTCCCAATAACATTATAGTCTCTGAATTTCTGCTTGATGCAAAGTAGTAATGAAACGAGGAACTTTGCCACTAATGGTTTAGGGATTGAATTGCCTGCCAAAAAGAACAAGGGATAAATAACCTGTTGCTAATGCTGCTGCCACCCTTCTGACGTTGTTGTTTAATCCTTTTGACGCACCAGGAAAAGGGGAGACTTACATGAAAAAGAAAAATGTATTGCTTAACTGGGCTGCTGAGTGCTTCTGTGTGTGACCCTGCACCAGCTCTGGCTTTTACCCCGCTGCTCCCTCTCACAGCCATTGTACTCCTCTGTCCTTGGAACTGCATCTGACTTGTCCCTCCTGAAGACCATCCAAAACAATAAGTTGGTGCCAAAGGTTTCTTGTACTTGCAAGAAGCCCATATTGCTTTTTTTTGTCATGCCCTGCTCCTTTCCAGCATAGAAGGTCTTGTAGAACTGTGTTTTGCCTCCTTTTCTCCTTTGTTTCCTTTACCATAGCCACCAGTGCTCTGCTCTTCTTTCACTGCAGCCTCAGCCACACTCACATGTCTGCTACTAGAAATTGCTAGGTATATTTTATGTAAAACTTTATGGGTAAATGCTTTGTCACAACCCTGTGAAAAATAGCCCTTGCTGGCATAGATCACACTCCAGTGGCCCACTGATGATGGGAACAATTGTTGAAGTTCTCTGTCCTTCCTGCTGAAAGTATGCAATTAGGATTCGTCTCCTTTTGAATTATATGAAAACAACAGCTCATGTTCATGGACTTGGACCTTTTCTGCTGTGTAATCCATTTGTGAAGGAGATCAGTCCTGCCTTGCTTTTCGACAGAGTAACAGCTTGTCAAAAAGTAGTGCATTTAGGATGCTTTTGATGTATGTATCCTGAAATGCTTTTCTCAGGACTTTGCATAGTTGAAATGTATTTTGTTCTTAGCATAATAACAGATATCCTAAGTGTAAAGCACAAATACATTTACCATCTGGAAAAATAGAACTAGTTTGGTTTTCCTTTGTACAATTTGCAAGAACTTAAAAATTGCTTACAGTTATTTTTCCATTTGCAGTTTTGAAAGTTGACTTTTGGTGGTGCATGTTTTTGTATGTTGGTAGGGTCAAACATATCTGCAATATCATTTAGTTTTATCCATTGGTTATATAACTTACTGACCTTAAAACTTTGGCTAATCTCTTTCAGATCAAGGAATCTATTGTTGGTGAAATAAGACGAGAAATAGTAAGTGGATTGTTAGCAGCTGTATCACCCCAAAGCAGATCTGCAACTGCAAAACAAGATACACAGCCATGAAACTGGTACTACAGGTAATCTTTGGGGATCTGCAAGAACCAGATGTTATTTTTATTTTAGCTGTGAAATATCATTGCTAATTTACACCTTGCTTTGTTTGCATTTTCCCCATGAAACATAAGTGATCAAAACTGAAGTTCATTAAATACAGAGAATACTGACAGTCCTGGATAGATTTGGAAAATCAGCTGGTTTGCAGTTTGGCCCATTCTACTGTCAGCTTTCATAGAGTGGTTCTTGGATTTTTAGTTTCAGTGTGCACTGTGGTGACTTTTTATGTGAATGCATCATGCAAGAGGATTTCTGTAGTTTGCCTGCCTTAGATATGAATATCATCAAAATACATATTTAAACATAAGAACAAGACTTCAAAAAATCTAATTATGTATTCATCTTCCTTTTTTTTCAGTAAGGTTGGACGTAGTCGGAAATGCTGTGGGATTCTGCTTTGGGCAGCACCCACTGGTGAAAGTGTCAAGATGGTTTTGCTTCAGGAGATGTTAAAGCTGCTGAGATGGGCTACTGTGTTCGGCACCTGGTTCTCCGATGTGTACCTTTCCTTGAGTTCATCTGTAAGGACTTAGACACTTTAACATTACTTTCCTTAAAGCATCAGCAAAACTGAGTTGCTCTGAAAGTTTTGTATTTATTTGTATGACCCTGTTGTAAATTTTTATGTAGCTAATTTCTTTGTCTAATGATGCATCATGAAACTTGAAGATTTCCAGACGTAACCAATTTATAAATAACACATACACATTCAGCCTAGCTTTAAAAAAAAAAAAATAGAAAAACAACCCCTCCCAAAACACTGACCTCTATGAGGTATTTATTGTGCAATAACTGATCCACTTTAAGAGCTTGAAATAACCAATAATGGTTTCCACTGCTGTTACTTAGTGCCACTTCAAAAGAAGGAAACAATCCTGTTGTAAAAATTGCTGTTAATTCTTGGGGCGGTTACTATTAGCAGAGTGGTAGAATGACGTGAGGTTACTCTTAAAACTACTTAAAGTTCTGACACTGAAAGCCTTATCTTTGTGTAGAAGACAACTTTCAACTAATTTTATTTGCTTCCTTACTGTTTGCTCATCCCTCTATAGGAAAGTGCCTTATTTAAGCACTGGGGTGGTTTTTTTTTGGTGTTGACTACTTGCAGTCATACCAAGAGAAGTTCTCTTCTGCTTCATATTAACCAAAATGCAATACAAGTACTATCTTCTGAAAGCAATCAGGATTTGCAACTTGGAATGCATGAACGACCTTGCTTATATTATGGGGGAAATGGAAAAAAATCTCTTTTCCTTCTCCAGCCCTCACTGAGTGTATTTTCAGTCAGCCTGGTGAATATACGATTGTTCCAATGGAGCATCTTGGAAGTCATTGGAGTTTTTATGTGGTCAAATAGACATTTAGTGGATATGTAATATCCCTTTTGGCTCTGCTTGAACTTTCTTTACTCCTTTGCCATTTCCATCTACTAAAACTCTTTACACTATGCCAAGGTCTTTAATCAAAATTAGTTTCAAATATTACAATATTATATGAAAAAGTTTATAAAAATGTTTAAATTGTGTTAGGAAGACACTCAAGGGCTGATTTCTTTAAAAAAGTGTATATTAAACCAATAAAATATTTATTTTGCCTATAATCTGTGTCAGTTTTTTGCATTGTGCATGGTTTACTCTTAAGCAAAACAAGTAAGATAGATTTGAACAAAGAGTACACAGAATGGGGAACACCAGGAAGGCTCAGGACTTGGGTATCCAAAAAGCTTCCGGGTGTTCAGGGGACCCCACATATGTAGGAAATGCAAGAGCAATTCTGGCACTTAAAACCACTCTCTAAGTTGTCAGCTTCTGTTGCTGGTCCAAGAAGTTGGTTTGTCTTGACCTCTCCTCAGAGTTTGTCCCTATAAGTAGAGACAGAGCTTTCTTGAAAACCTTGTTTTGCATTTTTAAAAGTTGAAATACAAACTCTGGCAGCACTGACACATGGCAATCCATACAAAGTGGTAAGTGCAGGAGATTTCTGCCTTGCTTTGCAGCTTGTGTGAGCACACAGCTCCATTCGAGAGCACCATGAGAGATCAGCCAGCCAGACCCACCTGCCTGCAATCTTCCTTTGCAAAAGCAAAAACCCAAAGCCTACTCAACCAGCTCCCCTCATCCCCCAGCCAGGTCAATTAACACACTCGACCCCTAAAGTAGCTCCTGTGCCTTTGAGCTGCTCAAAGTGGCTTTGCAAGAAAGGTGACAACTGCAGCTCTCAGGGAGCTGGAGGAAAGCACTTCAGGAGCTGGTGGCAGTCAAGCAGGAGCTGCCAGCAGCATCTTCCAGGAGACAGCAGCCTGATTTCCTGCTGCTCTGCCAAGAAAAGTCACTTGTTGGTAAAGTTCTGGAGTGTCTGAGGTACTTCAGCTCATAGCTTTTAAGAACATTTGATCTCAGCAGTGCAAAGCCTCGTGTTTAAAAATACTGCCAAATTTTCATCCAGCTGATGGAAGGCAGATTTCTGAGGTTTGACTATAATTTAAAATAAAGACATTTCAAAATGACATTTCTAAAAACTGTACTGAAACTAATGGCTATAAAAGCACCTGTTTTTCCATAATCTGAATAACAGATTTTTGCCATTCTTAAAGACACTTCCAGTTAGAATTTTCTGAGTGACACTTATGTAGATATAGGAATATCTATAAGCTGTTTAAGAAAATTATTTTAGTGCATCTGTCATATAGGTTAAGCTGAGCTGGTATCAACTTCTGTTGACCATTCTGTTTGTGCCTTAGGATCAGCCGACATTATTATTGGACACACACCTAACCTGGGTGGCTTATAATGGTTGTCTAAACATGGGTAGTTTTTCTTTTGTTTAATGATTCGAACTGCTACTTTCCTTGAAAATTAGTGTTGTCTTTTTTCTGCCAGTCTGGAATTTGATATGAATTATATGCAGATTAAGACAGTTTTATTAGTGGCTGATAAATATTGGACAATCAAATTTGCAGTGAATAAAGTCAGACAGTATTGCCAGAGATATTTTGGATGCTTTTCTAAAGTTTAGTATGATAATGACCTTTGTTGTTGCCAGGGTGGTGCCCCACTAAATCTGTTTACAAACAAAGTAGGGCTGTGCTCGACACAGCCTTCAGCCACAGAACCACAAAATGACGTTCTGATTCTTGATGAAGTAAGGAGAGGGGTCAACAAAACCTCCACCTTGAACTTTGGGAGGGCAGACTTTGGCCTGTTCAGGACAGGTTTGGAGAGGCCCTTGGGAAAGAGTCCTTAACAACAGAGGAGTCCAGCAAGGCTGGACATACTTTAAGAAGGAAATGTGCGGGAGCAGGCCATCCCCATGTGCTGAAAGAAGAGCCAGTGGGGAAGAAGACTGGCCTGGCTGAACTGGGAGCTTTCACTGTACCTCAGGTGGAGACTGCCCAGTGTGACACCCACTGACAAGAAGTGTTGGAAAGAGAATCCTGGGAACTACAGGCCTGTCAGCCTGACGTCAGTGCCAGAGAAGGCTGTGGATCAGATTATCTTGAGTGCAATCCCATGGCACCTAGAGGACAGCCAAAGGATCAAGCCCAGCCAGCATGGATTTAGGAAAGGTAGGTCCTGCTTATCCAATGTGATTTTTTATGACCAGGTGGCCTGCCTAGGTGGATGAGGGAAAGACTGTGGGAGAGAGTGATGCAAGTGATGCCCAAGATGCTCCCTGCTGAGCATTTCCTCAGCATTGGTTTGCTCTGATTGCTGTGTCCTTTACAGTGAAAATATGGAGCATTGCTGATGTAGTCCAGCACTGAGTACAGCTCTGCTGAGTGTGGAGGGGCAGAGTTTGTGCTGCCTTTTTGTTTGGTGCTCTGCTGAGCAAATAGCTCACACTGAAAATACAGCATGGGTCAGAACATTTACATCCTGTTATACCATAGATAAATTTGTTCCAGTGAAACTGGCCACAAGAAGATACTGATTAGGGAGAGGGAGCAAGGGCCCAGTTTGGAAACTGAAGTAATTCAAGTCATGACTAGCAGTGTAAAACAAAACCTAAACCAGTGGAAGAATTTTCTTTTGGAGGACTTTTTTCAATAGGGAACAAAGCCGAAACTCTGAAACTTGGATGATGTCATAAAATAGAATTATTGGTCCTCAGATGGCTTCAGCCCAATGCAACATTTTGTTCTGAATTAACATGATAATGTAAACATTATACACAATTTGATTTTCAGGAAAAACAAGAAACTTATTAACTTGGCATAAAGCAAATCAGATTTTTCATATGTGATTCTAAGTGTGATGGTAATCTTTCATATTAATGTCACAGAATAAAAATGCACAATATTGTTATGAGAATTCAAACAACAGAAGGCAAGACAATTTTTTTTAAAAAGGAAAATCTATATAATTAAAAAAGGATAAATCCTTGTAGCTTGTATATTATGTAATTCTGCATAGATGCTTGCTGAGTGATAGTGAATACATACAGAAATATCTTCTTTTTTGGTCAGGGTAAAAGCAGAGATCTTGGACAAAAGTTAAGTAATGAATTGGTAGCAATGAGAGAGCAGCAGGATGAAAAGCCAGAACTGCCTCAACAAGTGAGCAGCTGTTCTGCTTGCTGTGCAGCCTGTAAGCTGAGGTAGCCCTTGGCTCCTGGCTTGCCCCTGCGTGTGGAGCTGCCACATTCCTGCTTCTCCCAACACCTTTATAGGAAACAGCAAACAATTGAGACACAGCCACCTTCCCCAGGTCACCAAAACTGGGTCCTGTCCTCCAGGTGTGTCTGGCTGGCTCTGTCCCTTGCTTGCAGATGCTCCAGGCAAGACCTTGAGGATTGCTGTGACTTCTTTAGGTCTAGCATGTTCTCAGGGGGGAGGAGGAGGCAAGAAAGAAGGGACTTCTGAAGAGTCTTAAATTCAAAAATGAGAATTTTAAGAACATGTTCTGAAATTGACATACATAATTGGTGACTTTTCATTTTCTGCCTGGGAACATGTGCTTGCACAGACTCTGAAAATGTGGAAGTTCATTCCCTAGTCATCTTCTCTGTGTTCTATATTTTAACTTCAGTTTAAAAAAATGTACAGTAATAACTCAGTTTTATATGTCAGTTGTTTAATACAGTGGTATAGTCAGTCAACTTTTGCATTAAGGATTTAATATGGAGATAACATAATATAATTTCATTCTAAAACCTATGTACATTGCCTGTGCAGTTCTAAAACCAATGTACAGTTCTAAACTGGCAAAACATTTCTGTTTATTGAAAGATGTATTAGATTTACCCTGTTCTTGGTAAGGAAGCAAACTGTAGCATGTCCTCCTGCTGAAATACCCTCCTAAAACCAGTATCAGAGTTTTGGTTTCTGCACTATTGAACTGTGGCCCATATTAGGCAAGGATCTTTTGACTGTCTAATTAGGTTATGTCCCATTAATCCAGCTAATTTCCTATGTTTTGGATGTGTGTATTCTATTGATGGTAGTGGATAGGATCTAGCAGTAAATGTTTGTACATTACTTCAAAGTGTGGAGAGCTGTGAGTTTCAGAGGAAGACTGGAATAGACAGTGTAAGTTTTTGTGTACTCAGATAAAGTAACTTTAAACTGATTCTGATTAAAACTGTACTGCTGAGGAATGATTATCTTAACTAAAGAGATTGTATAAATAGAAATAGCTGTATCATTTTACTTATCTAAGCTTTATATATCCACATATATAATTACTACACAAACAAGTCCAAACCTGATATTCTATGGATGAGAGCAGGCGATGGAAATTTGGGCTGGCCTGTTACCAGGCCAACAGCTCTCACTGAATGTCCCACTGACTGTCACTGCTCAACAAGACTTTCTGTTCTTCTCCTTGACCTGCCTGTGGCAGCACTTAGTACTCATGAGACAGATGAGATCTGCTCTACATTCTCCCACCCTTGCAGATTTTAAATTCTTTGCATTTTCTATATATAAATAGCAGACTGTGTTTCCAGCAGCTCAGTGGGAGTCACCCTGTTTGCAATGCTGTCTGGAAGGAAAATTTCAGGGTCATTTTGAATATCTATTTTTTTTATTCCTGGGAGCCTTACATCTGATTTAACACCTATGAGCAAGGCACAGTGCAGAGCCCAAAGAGGAAAACCTGTCTATGAACAAGTATGGTGTGCACAGCAAAAGCCATGTCCAGTGCTCATGCTTTCTCCCTCTCTTTCTGCTCTTGACCAACACCAAGAGCTGTTAAGCTGGTGCCTCTGTCTGGCAAAGGCAGGGAAGAAGCTGTTTATCAGTTTGTTAGGCAAAGGCAGCAGGAAGGGCACCCTGAGGCCCTTTTGGCTGTAGCAGAAAGCCAATGTGCTCTGCAGGGTTTCTGCTACGGATGCTGCTGGGGCTGCCCAGCAATATGCCAAGGCCATTGCTGTGAGGACAGGTGTCAGCTGGGGAGCCCAAGGAAAGCACAGATCAACCTATCTTTTTTTAATCTCTCACACTTCAGTGGCTACAATGAGGATTAAAGATGGGTCTAAGAGACACGCTGGAAGAATTGCCACTTATAAGCTACACACTTGCTCTGCAAAGGCAGCCTGTTGGATCAGAGTACTGTAACTTTGTGCTTCTCTGCATCTGCACTGGTGAATGTACCAGCCAAATCCTTAAATAGGTTTGCTTTACAGTGCTCTCCTCTCCTCTCCTCTCCTCTCCTCTCCTCTCCTCTCCTCTCCTCTCCTCTCCTCTCCTCTCGTGATGCTGCAGTAGTCTTTGACCATACCAGAGGAGCTAAGGCAGACCACAGCCACAACAAAAATGGTGCAAGGAGAGTGCAGAACAGACACTCTTGAATTCCCATCCCGGCAGCCTTGTCTTTGGCTGGAAAAAAGATATAAACCTTTCCTAAGACAACAGGGGAAATAGCTCAAGCAGGAACTATTCCATAAGTGCTTCCATAGCTCATCCCTACAGCAGGATATTTTAAAAGGCAGTGCTCCATACCAGAACATAGAAAATGACACAAGAAGGAAAGATCTTGGATAGTTGTTATTATTATTTTTGATTCCATTATAGTTTTAGCTGAATCACGAAAGCATCTGCAACTGAAATTGTGGGGAGTGCACTAAAAACAGAATATGAGCTATAGGGATGTGTCAGTACTTAAATGTGTTTCAGCTCTTCCCCAGACTATGATGCACTCTACAGAAAATGCCAGCACACTTTGCCTGGAGACTTCTAATGCTGCAAATTGGTATGAGAGGGAGCCAAGGTAGGAATCCTGAAATGCTATATCTGAGAGCTCTCTCAATATGCCTCTTATACTATTTTAAAAATACTGTTATTGTATTAGAGCATGTGGAGATTGTTGGGCAGCCAACTCCAAATAGGCACAGGGAGAAGAGCTGCAGGAGGCAAATATTTCCACATCACATCGTTGGTGGGCCTCTCTCCCAGGCATAGCAGCCCCATTGAGGATTTGTCCTTGTGCCTTGTTCTGTCCTGTTGTCTGACTCCCTTTAGAACCTGCCAAAAAGAGGGTTTGTTGGTTTGTTTCTTCATCAGATTGCTGAGCTTTTTTATTGTATACCATTGATAAAAATGCATTTGAGACGTGATTGCTTTAGACAGCAATGTCCAGCAATCTAGAGCTGAAACACACTGCTGTAATCCTTTGAGCATTTAATATTTTAATACATTTTACTATATTATAATGTTTTTTCAAATTACTTTCTCATTAACATAAGAAATTTTAAGCCTTTGCAATGATTATTATAGCTCCTGTAATCAGTAACATATACTAGAATTGTAACTGTAATTTAAAACATGAAGTTTCATAGCTAGAATAGATATTTTATGGTAAACAGGTCTTTTCCTAGAGAAACTTGGTAATTAAAATATACCATTTATTAATATATATAGTAGCAACGCATCTGGAAAACATTTTCCTCACATTATCTGGGACTGCAAAAACAAACAGTATTTCCTTTCAAGTATGAAAATTTAAGAGGAAAGGCACAACTTCTGATCCCTGTGTATGTTCTCCCAGGGTGAAAGCCTGAGGGTGAGTATATAACCCTGGTATATCTGAAGCTGTCTTTGAAGATAATGGCACATCTGTGCATGAAGGAGTTGTGAAATTGGATAGTCAGACTGTCCTGAAAACAACTCTCTCATTGTCCTAGAGAAAGCAGTGTGTGCTTATCTTACTTTAGTGTCTTAGACTTAGTTTTGCCAGCACAACTGCTGCAATTGCACTCCAGCTCTAATTGTGGAAATCCACAGAGAAAATTATGTTTTGTCTTTGTAGAAATAGTGACGGCATAAAAATGGTCACATGAAACACTAAATATTAGTGTTCTGTGCATCTCTTTCATTTGTTGTGGTAAATGAAATGAAGCATTTCACTTAAGCACCAAAAATATTCAGGACTCAGGCTGAGAGGGCTCAGAATAACCTGATCTCAGACCCTGCTTTGAGCAGCTGGTGGGATAAAGCATCTCCAGAAGGCCCCCACCAAGCTGACTCTTCTGTGATTCAAAAGTCTAACTTAAGGTCACTTAAACTATCACAAAAAAACAAGCAAGAAAGTTGCCAGCTACTAGCTGTCAGCTGGAAACCACTGTGGTTCACAGCAGTTTTGATTGGGTGAGGAGAGGAATTTTGGCCCTCCCTGAGAGTTATTTTTGATCATTGAGCCAACTGGATCCTCAACTTTCAGTGTATCCTTGCCTCCTGAGCTTTATCAGGTCCTCAATAAACCAGCTACCTTGTGTGCTTCTGTGTTCAGAAATAGCCTGGTGTTCCAATAACGTCAGGGTTTTAATTTGCAAAAATCAAAGTCAAACAAGAATGTAATCTCTGACTTGCTGGTTTGTTCTGTGTGTACGGCCTGTGCATTGTTCTCCTCCACAATCCTCGCTCGTTCCCTGCATCCTCTGCTGGCACAGGTGGGAAAACACTCAGTGACTCAATGCGCTTGTGGTGAACTGTGAAAATCCTTAGCGTTCTCAGTGGCCTGAGCAAAGAACATTTTCAAATTCCTCTGAGTTTTGCAAAGAGGCGGGTCAAGTCAGTGGTTTCTGGGTATTGTTTCACACACTTCTTTTGAATTAACATGAAGTGACAAGTGAGAGTCAATTATATTCTCACAAGAGTACTGTTGACATGATCGACCAAATTATTCTCCTGGTCTTGGAATAAGGCACAGATTTTGTACTCTTAAGTAGGATTTGGCCTCTCAATTTTAGTCATCCAAAAGTGAGAGAACTAGTCTGAATCATCTTTCCTTTTTCTAGAGTTAATGGAGAGAAAATGTCATCTTGAGTAAACACTATATCCCACCTAACTAGGATAGAATGAGATGGCTGCTGCTGTGCTTAGCATGAGGGAGCCCAGAGAGCTGGCTCAAATGTGGTGCTCTCAGGATCTGCAGTCACGTGAAGTGGAGCCCACCACAGGAAATCCCAAATCTGCAAACTCAGCCTAAGCTGCAAACCCACTTAGCACATCAGAGAAGCTTCATGAAATTGTGGGCACTTGTGTAGCATCATCACCAAAAATCTTCCTGTAAGATTTAGGAGAGTCTAAAACTGTAAGTTTTAAAAAAGAATTGGAAGAGCAAAGGCAATTGTTTGACATGTGAGCAGAGGAGAGTGGCTCTGGCACACTGCAACAGAGATCGAATTATTGCGTCCACCCCTCCTGCTACCTCCACCCCCAAAATCTGAAAACTTCCTGATTTGTGTTCATCAATAATTAAGAGCCCATCAGCAATACTCAGAGGGAGCTTGCATTGCACTTCTGAGCAGCCAGTTAGTAATATACGGTGGAGAGATCCTCTTTTTCAAATCCCAAGGCTCCAGGCCATGCAATGCTAGTATTGCATTTTCAATTAGCTCCTGAGTGAATGCTTGGCATATGTAGAAGTGAGCTGGTACACAATTAGCTTATTGTTCCTTTCAGCTTTCTGCTGAGAGGATCTGAAGGGCTGCTGAAGAGAAAGGAGAGGGGAGGAAAAAAAAAGAAAATAGCAGAGCCAGTGGCATCTCTGTGGATGTGGAAGAAGGGAGTTGCTCGGCTCCCGCAGATTCCCGTGCTAAGTCGGGAGTTACAGCTGTTCTGCGGAGCTCTCAGCCTGGCTGTGGGGACGGCGCCGCGGCACAGACCCAACCTCGGCCTCCAGGCTCTGCTCTCATCTCACTCACCCACCTCAGGACCACGATGGAGCCCAACAGCCCCAAAAAAATCCAGTTTGCTGTGCCCCTGTTCCAGAGCCAAATAGATCCCGAGGCAGCTGAGCAGGTAAGGAAGATGAGTTTCCTTCACTGCTTTGAGGGAATGGGGTAGGAATGGGGGCAAGATGTGGGTGAGAACAGGTGATACTTGTGGCCTAGAGGCTTTTCTAGCATAAATTAGTGAAACTGTAGATTAAATACTCTGGAGACTATGGCGATGTTGGATTATACGTAAAGGGAGAGAAGGATATGTCCTCTAGCCAGAATAAGGCTTCTTTACCTTGGGTAGATCTATCAGTATATATTTGTTGTGCCTTTTCTGTAACTGCACTTGTACCCTAATACTTACAGTTCATGTGAATGCACTCAATGAATACATTCTCAACAAATCAACACAAGTATATCACATTTACATAAAGCAAAAGACAATGCTGAGAATAGGTACCTAATGGAAATATTGGGAAGAAGACATCTTATTTGCCATTCATTTAAACAGGAGAAAATACAAGTATTGTTCTGCCCAGTAGTCATCACTTTGGTTACTTCCTGTATTTCTCATAATTTGATACCGTTTTTATGTCATCCTTACAGTGTTTTACATGTCTGAAAAATATATACATATGGAAATATGCCTTACTAGGGTCCTCATTGGAATTATGTGTGTGCTATTTTAGGTTTTGACTCACTCCCAAAATATACACATAATAATATATATCTATATATGCACTGATATATATATATATATATATCAGTACAGACGTCTAAGGAGGAAAAGGTATCTATTACAGTATGAGTAGATGTGCATAAAAAAGGGTCACAGGGAGTCTTGTGAGAAAACTGCATAAATCTTAATTAGGTGACCCAGTACATTTGTCTCAATGCAAGTCCTTCTCAACATTTGCTTCTATTTGGGTAAGTCTCATTTTAGATGATACCAGGGGAATATTATAACCTTGACAGTTCCATACCAGTAGCTATTAATTTTTTTGCACCTTTAGGACAGGTATCTGGTTTCCTGAATATTCTGATGTCACGTCTCTTAAAAGGCAGGCACCTTTGCCAGGAAACAATGAGTTGTGAGTGACCATTGAATGTGAAATATTAGAAGGGAGCAGAAAAGAATTGCTGCAGGTCCTCATTTTGTCCAGAGGCACCCCTGAACTGCGAGATGTCTGTACTTTACGGAACAGTTCCGCAATGAATTCAAGCAGAATATGTTCTGGTATTCTTCTGAAATCTGTGAGAACCATAGGATTAGGATTTCCTGGAATTCCCATGGCCTTTGAAATGCTGTAGCCCATTTTCTGCCCAGAATTTATGGGCAGTCCTTTTTTCTGTGTGTGTTGTGACTTTGATTCCAAGTGCTATACAGTTTCACTGTGGGTGTGTGATGAAATTAAAATAGTAAATTCTACAGTCAGCTACAGTTACGCTAATCTGGAATAAACCCATTAACCCTGATGATGTAATTTTCCATTTACACCTCCGAAAGCAAAACCTGAGCCCAGCTAAATACAGATGTTGGCTCAGCAAATGAAAAAGAACAAACACTGACATTGAGGTTTTGTGTCAGAATGGTTTCTAGCTTAAATGCTCCTGCTCTCTCTTTTAAATTCAATAGAATATCAAGCCTGGAGGCTTTAGTGAAGCAACACAAAGCTTTCAATGCAAATGTGTGCATTATAGGAGGGTAGTCCAATACCATGCAGTTCAGCCACTGTTAATGGAACAAAAGTAGTTACCCAGATAAACTCTGAAGAAGAATTGCATACAATTCAGGACTATATATTGGTATGTAAAATCTGCTGTATTGGAAATACTCCAATTACAGTCTTAAATAGTGGAGTAAGTATTTTTAGTCCAAGAACCGTAGTAACACCTCTCACCACAGTTTAGAAATATAAGTTTACTGGAAGGCATGCCTGCAATATCAGCTCTGAAATGCTCTTGCAAAATATTATTAATTTTTACTTGTGAGAGCTATGGCAGTACTAGGTATTTGCACATACAAGCTCACAAACTACTGTGATCTTCTTCCTGATGCAAAGCTAAATGTCAATACTTTAAGGTATGACTAATATTTTTCAGAAATACATATCCAAAAAACTGAAGTCAAGACGATTACAAATCCTAAAGGTATTTTGGACAGCTCTCCCTGTGCCTTTGTTCTCCCTGAACAAGCAGCAGCATGACCCTGATTGCTGTCAGACCAGACAAGCTGTCTGAAAGACAGTGAAATGCTGCTGTTCTTTAAATAGTTTCCTTTTTAACTTAGCCTGGGCTGTACTCAGGAGGACACCAGACAGACTTTTTGCTTTGCTTTGTGTGTATGGCAATTGATGTGCCCTACTGACTCTCCTTGGGTTACATCTGTTACAGATCAGGAAAAGAAGGCCAACGCCAGCATCACTTGTCATCATGAATGAACACATGCCCCCAGGTAAGTGCCAGCATACCTTCCAAACCACTGAACTTGTGCACACAGGATTGGCTGAAAACTGGTTTGGTTAACTACATGATTTTAAAAATCCCACATTAATTTGGAGCACTAAACATCAAATAACGGATCTTAGGACTGTTTGGAGTAAACCCCATGAACACAGGTAATTCCTGCCCTTCAGAGAATGGCTTTAATTTCACAGTTTTATCCTCCCTGTAAATCTTGGTTGTGTGAACAAGGAGAATTAGTACAACCCAGATCCTGTGCTTCCATCCACAAACATTTCCTTTCTCTGAGTGGAGACTTTGGAGACCCCTGAAGTCCAATCTCCAGAGATACCAGGGTGGCTCCAAGGCTAAGTCAACCCAAGGAGTTGCTTCTACAAAACAGATTCTCTTCTAGTTTTCTGATTAAACATATCATGTGTGTTTTCATTATTCCTTTTCAACTGTGAATACGTTATCTTATCCAAGAGTCCCCACAGAAGATTTTCTGTGGGATGGGTTGATTTGAGGTTGCAGCACACTTTGTCATATAAATATGACTTCAGAAAGATTCTTTAAAAAGCTGTTTAGGGAGTGTTATAAACAAAAACCTCCACAAAAAGGGGAAAATCCTCAACATTTAATCCCTTGGAACACAGTGCCTACTTTACATCAAACTTTTCCTTTGTTGTGCTCTGCAATATTTTTTTCCTGGCAAATCTCTTAATCACCTGAATCTTTTTTTAAAATCTTTTTGGAGAGTAGCTTTCTGTCTTGAATTTCAGGTAGTTCAGTGCTCAAAAATGGTGCATGAAAGATCTGCCTTGGGCTGACTTTCCTTACCTTAACGGGATCTCCACTGTCTATGTTGCTAGGACTTAATTTAAAGCAAATTCACCTTGACTGTTAATCTCTTTTGCAATTCTCTTTGTACATTTTGTACCGTCATATTTCCCTTTATAAACAGATACTTGGTACAATACCAAATCAAAACCAAACAACGAATAAGAACTCTTTAATTTACAGGAAATTTTACTGTAAACAAAGTGGTGCATGTCTGTTATCACCTTTCCTGCAATGTTCATAGCAAGTCTTTAAATAAATCATTTTTATTATGAGTCAGGATTGCTGCAAGTTTCAGCCAACTTCCATATAAGCCCATGAGTTAGTATTTGTCTTCACCTATTTAGATTTGTTTATTTAGATATTATTCATTCTTTCTAGATACTGGGAGCTTATATTAATGAATTTATTATTTGGCTAAATTATAAACTTGTCTTGTCTATATTAATAGTAAGGGTGCCAACTTGACACTCCTAAAAATTGCTTTAGAAGTGTGATTCCCTAGATCAAGGGGAAACTTAGCTGCAGAGAATTCCAGGGATCTTGTCAAAGCCACCTTTTTTTATTAGAGCTGGGTAAACTAGAATACTGCCTCTTGAATTTTACCCACTGGAGTATTCCACTTCCTTTATTAGGAGCAAAGAGCTAGTGAAGGATATGCTTCCAAGAGTTTGAAATGTGTGACCTAATGCAACTATAAATGTTTGGATGCCCCTGCAAAGTTTACTCAAATTATCTAAACGTCTCTTTTTTTGAAAAAGAGAGACAGGCATACTCTAAAAATCAGACTTTTCTATAGCCTTCTGTTACAGCTGCTTCTCATTGCAGCAGGCAAAAAAGTAGCATTTTTGTGGTATTCTGGTCTTCTGGATGCAGACCCATCTGGAAACCAGAAAGCAATAAAATGTGTTTGGACATTTCAGAACTTCATAATAAATTCAGCTCGAGTTTTTCTGTAAAAAGATCTAAAAGTTGTTTTCTACTAAGCCTTGCCATCCATCCCTGATGCCTGTTACAGCTTTGACAGGGATATGTCTTCACCTATTTAGGTCAGGTCAACTGTGCTGTAAAGTGAAGATGGAATATCTACTAAGGCTAAGTCATTTTAAACCAATGACAGCTACTTAGAAACTGTAAGAAGAGTCTGCCTGACTTCTTGCTTGCAAGCAGTGTTAAACCACACTGAATGATTTAAATGCAGGTGATAAATCTGACTACAGGAGATCATATCCATCTTGCAGCATCACTGGCTGTCACATTTACTCATGTTCACTCTGGTTGGCATCAGATATAATTGCAATCACAGTCATCGAAAGAGAAACTTGAATTGCAACAGCAGCAGTGATTGCAGTGGACAATATGAGCTTCTGAAGAAACATGACAGTGAATAAACCCTTAACTCTTTCTGTAAGTTCTCTGTGAAGTGCTCTTAGATGGGTTATGTCACATCTGAGCAGACAAGCCAGAACTAGCAAACTGAGACTTGAGTTATGAAGTTGCTTAAATCTGTTGTGCTTCAGTTGCCATCAGTGGGGCTACATTTTCTGAGCATCTGATGTTTGATTTCATAACATCTAATTGGTTTTACTTTTATTTGAAACAATAAGACTCTTTCACTATCTGTGAAGGCAAAGACAACTTTAAGGTGACAGAAGTACACAAATGGGCAGCATCTCACCCTGTGCAGGCTGGTGCATGGGTTACTGGGCTAACCCACTTGCATCTTGCTATAGCCACAGTTCTGTTCTTTTATAAAAGGAATGTAAGCACATGCTTAGTTTTAAAGACATATTTAACTACTATGTTGCACAAGAGTTAAATACAAATATTGTTAAAGCTCTCCTGCTTCCTTTTTCTCTTGCAATATCACTGGAGTCAACAGAAACTGAATATCACCATCACAACCAACCTTTTCTGTGTACGCACAACAGACAGGAGTCTCCTTACCCAGCATAGCAGAAAATATAGGAATATTAATTCTTATTATCTGAAATAAAAGTCTGAGCATGCTTTAAACTAGCAGAATATCATAGTGCAACAGCTCAAGAAAAAGCTGGTAACAAAGTAGAGAACTGATAGCTGAGGGAAGAAAGCACGTCAGACCACAACTCAGGTTTAATGCCATTAGGGCTCACTTTGATCAGAAAACAATGCCAGCATTCCTGTACAGGCTGGCTTTGTCACAGAGCCACCACAACATCAAATAGTCTGGCTGGCAAAGGCTGTTAAACTCATGTCAAAGTGTTCAGTCTTCTTGAAGAATTAGAATATGGGTAAACATTAGGGTAAACTGTGTATCTAAATTTCTTATGTATTTGCTGTTTCCAGCTCCCCTTTCTGCTTTGTTGCCTGTTTTGACTTCCTTGCTTGTAATGTAAATGTTATTCCATGTTTGGAAATAGAGCTGCTTTTTTGTGCTCTGCAAAACTCATTTCAAAGCAGGAAGGGTATATTAGCACTGCAAAAGCTGAATGCTAAGCTTACTGAATGCTGGAAATCGTAACCTGAAGGAAAGAAAGCTGTACCTGTCTCCAGACAAGGAAGGTGCTTGCAGCCTGTGTTTGCATATTAGCAGTTTTGCTTTCTCATTCCTAGCTGATTTTTGGTAATCCAGAAAGGATTAACTCCTTTCAGCTTCCCCAGAGCTCTGCCGAGATGCCTCATGGGCAGTCTTGGTATTTAGTGCAGCAGCAAACAACACAGCCAGGTGGGTGGTGGCAGGAAAATCTGTCCTTACACCTTTGTCAATTCCATGACAACCCAAAGTACTTGAGGTTTTTATGCTAAATTGGTTTTAGACACTCCGAGACTTTCCCTGCACAATAAATCTCATTACCACAGACAGATGTGCTTTTCTGCTGATGCAAACTGTAGCAGCACCACATTCTTGAGGGGATTAATGGGAGTTGCTTTGCCCAGGGTCAATGTTTTTGACTAATATTAGTTTGGTGATGCTTCTAGGTGAATGAATATGTTTGGTTTTAGACCTAATGATCACTTTTTATTTTTTCTTCCAAGACAAAGTAAACTGAGACCAAAAAAAGACCTACTTAGTCAGAGGCAGGTGTTTCCGGGCATCATCAATCAGTTCTGCTATACTTTCTCTGGGAAAAATCTCAGCAGAAAACTCTTGGTCTCAGAGTTCATGGAAACTGATATGTTTTTCAAAAGATTGAGATTCTGGTAGGACATACTGCCTAATTCAGTCCAAGAACTAGAGAGTGAGTAAGCCAAATAGCAGCTGTTTTCAACTGCAAATTTAGGCTTCTAATGTGGTTATAGAGCATTCAGAAAAGCAGTATGTTAATAAAAACTGTCATTAACTGTTGGGTTTTTTTGTCAAACTAGTTGGTCTTTCCATATGCTAAATGTTTATGCTGTTTAAGTATTCTGTCCCTTTTTATATCAGTCTGGGAGTCTGTGGAGGTATTTCAATAAGCAATGGAAAACATTTGTGTCCCCTCACACCAGGGCAGAGGTGTAGCCCAGTTTACATTACCAGTGGCACCAGGATGTTCAGAGATCAGGCACTTCTTGTCAGGGCAGTGAGGACCTTCATGTTCTTTCAGCCTGTGCTGGAAAGGACTACCTGACACAGTGAAACAATGAAATACATAAAGTAAACATTGCATAAGACTGGACAGGTGATAGGGATTCCAGAACACAGAGGAAAATGTCTGTGCTTGAAAATAGCCTGCTGTTTGCAGGCTGATGTGTGGACTGCAAACGTTCAGTGGCAAATTGCATCCCTTTCTCTTACCAAATAAACTCTGCTCACATGCTCTTTCATTTGGGTTACTCTGAATTTTTTCTGCAGTTCAGGCTCACAGAAGTCCCTGGGACAAGGCACAGCAAAACTTCCTCACACATGTGCAGTGTGAGTACAGACTCCATGAAAACTAAAAGAAAAGCTCAAGGACTCAAAAAAAAAAAAGAAAAGTAAAGAACCTGTGCTTAAGCTGTTCTTTATGCAGCCCAGAAGGAATGGCTCACAGGCTCCAAAAAGAAACAATGAATTAAAAAAAAAAAAAAAAAAAAGCTTGGGGTTTTTTTGCTTCATTCATGAAAATGTTCATATTTCATATAGTGCCCAAATAGAGTCTGGGCTGTCTCTCTAGTCAGTAAACAGTGAAGGGTCTGACTCAGAGCCAGTCCAAACAAAAAGCTGTTACATATTTTTTTGTCAAAATTCACTTATTTTACTGAATTTTTCATGTTTATTTTTATCCATGCTTCCTTCAATTCCAGTGTTTATTGATTAACTGTACAGGTACATTTTACATGCCACATAACCCATATGAACTTCTATGCTTCTCATAGTTGGCTGAAGTAAGTAAATTTAGTCAAAATGAGTCCCAGAGCCTACCATGGCTCCATGGGATGGGGCAGTCCAGGGTGCAAACACTGCCTGAGAAAGCTCCAGGAAATGGAAATAGAGGTTGGATATTACAACCAGGACTCAGATTTGTGCCTACATCAGAGAAGTGGTGCAGCTGAGAGGACATGAAACCAAAACCCAGAAGCTTTACTCGCCCCCAGTATGAGTGGAATTGCATTCGTCCATTGCTCTTGTTCCAGCCTCAAATACCCAGGAGATGAATTGAAATACTTTTTTATTTATCAGAGCAGCTAAACTCCTAATGTGTACCATGACTGTACTTGTTGCTCCTGCTCCCTGCCTCCCATTGGTTTTGTGCTGGAAGGGTCAATGTCCGTGGAACTATCTGAAAGTGAATGAGGTATTTTTAGAGCTGAACCTTGTACTCTTCATCTGTTTTCCTTGTTCCTTATACAAAAGCACCATAGAAACAGCCTTCTTCCACCCCAGGAGATTATTTGCAAATCATTTTTAATACACATGGCTTCATATTACAACTCTCCAGCTGCTTGATCATTCAGCATCAGGAGTGATAAGCTTTCGGCATGTTTACATTTGTTATCACCTCCATGGATATAGCAGAGCTGTGCCATGGGCAGGGAATCACAGTGTGCATGGCTGCCTGAGCTGGGGAGGAAGTTAGCTGGATAGGGTCTAACTTTATTGCAGTCATGAGGCTTAATATTTTGCTCGAGGAGCTCTTAACAGATTCACACTGTGCCAAATGCTTGTGCACCTCAGATAGTTTGTTTTGCTGAGAAGTCTGAATAGATGGTGAGTTTTCTGGTTAAAAAATGAAGTGCCTCGATGTAATTACTCCTTAAGCTATATTTAATATATATGAGCTACATGAGCATATATGCTACATGAGCATACAATTTGGGGTGCTGATGGCATTAAAAAAAAAAGAATTTGGATCAAAATATGATTAGCTTAGCCTATGGCAAAGATTCTGTTTTTATTTCAAGGGAGTGTGTTAAATGGCAAAAAAAAATCAGAGAATATTTGAAATTAAGTCCTTTTAAACATTATGAGACAAAAGTTTTTGAATAAGAATGTCAAGATAATTTTTTTTGAGATTATGTTTAAATCAAACTTCAATAATATGCTAATACTGATATTTTCAATGTATTTTTTAGTTCACATCAGGTAATAAATGAAAATCCATTAATAGATGTTTCAGCCTTGCTGAGGGGAAAAGAATACAGCACAGGGTTTTTCTGACCTCTGCTATTTAGTACTTAATGCAGCACTCATTTACCATGGTGACGTGTGCAGAATAAATAGATAATGCAGACAGATGAGAGAGAATCCAGCTTTTAGCACTAACCTCATTATGCTCACAATATTGGGAAGGGGTTGCACTTAAAGCATCAATCAAGGTAGCCCATTTATTGAGCTTGTACACAAAAAATTTAACTCTTTATTTGGCGTAACTGAAGTTAAAACTTCACATCAAAAGTGGGAGTTTAATGAATCTGGACCTAAAGCTAGCAAAGACTAAACAAATTGAGTGTATCAATCCTGAAAGGTAATGCCTGCTAGAGAAGGCTGCAGAACTCAGTGAGAGTGCAGGGAGGTGCAGAGCTTAGCTTTGCTTTCCTGTGGGTTCGAGCTGCCTGTGTCATCAGCTGGTGGAAACAAGATCAGTTGGACCAGCCGGGTCTCTTTTTACAGTAACCAAAGCAGTTCTAGGCTAGAATTAAGCTTCAAGTCTATTGAAAGAAGCTCTGTTTTCTCCTTATCCCCTTCAAAATGCTATTCCTGCCTGTGTCTAAAATCACTTCTAGTTTTTTTGTCTCAAATGGTGTTACTGGAGGATCAAGACTCTCAGAGTAGCACAATGAAGCACAGTGACATGCTCCTTTGTTGATGTTTTTCCTGGGATACCTGGCATGCAGATATCCCTCAGAGAATTCATGTCTTGATATTATTCATCTTGTGGAACCAAACTGCACTAACAGAATTAGCAGTGCTAAATAGACGAAGGTGCACTGTAAAGGCTGAGTTTTTTCCCTGAGGCCATGTCCTTCATTCTGATTAGGCAAGCAGAGAAAGTCACACAGAAAATGAACAGGAGCAAGCAGACTGAAAGTTCAACACAGCAGTGAGCTCTATGGCACCCTACAATATGGCTCAGCCTGGTACCCAGACATCCCATAACCTAAACATTTCTGCCCTGAGCCTCCAACATTCTGTGGTGTGTACTGACAGGATTCCTTCAAGTCTTTCTGAAGTTCCCTGCCATAGCTGTTCTCAGGTAGTGGTAGAAAGCAAAGATTTGGATGAATCTGTCCTGCTCTTTTCTTGGCCACCACCCATGAGTAGCTTCTCTGGAATCAGCTGAAGCACTTGTTCTGCTTTTTCCCTTCTGTTTTAGAATCTGCAGTGCAGATGCAGAATCAGCAAGCAATTTACCCTAAAAGACAACATTTTTGTATTACCAAAGTGCTATTTTGTATCCTTTTCTCTTCGAAGTGAAATGGCACTGATTAATTTTAAAAAAGGGGGCAGGGGGGTAGGGAAGAAAAGAGTTTTCCCTTTAAAGAATTGTGACCTGGATAGTTTTTTGATCCTGACCAACATTAGGTTTTTTCTGTCTGCTTTTGAAATACAGTAGACAGCAAGCAGGTTTTACTGTTTCAAAGTGTGCTTTCAAGCCTCCTGAAATGCTTGTGCTGGTGTGGGGCTAAGGCTTTAATGTGTACAGCACATCCCACAGGAGGGAGTGGAACAGCTCATTCCACAGGAATCACAGCAAGGTGTTTCTGACTGTCACAATACAAATAGAGATGTATAAAGCAAAACCCAGGGTCCCTCTATGTCTAGTATGTAGTAAGGTTAGTAGAAATCCTGAAAAATGCCTCTGGAAATTACAGCTGATTTATTCCAAGCTAAAAGTGATTGCCCTAGGCTTTTCCAGCCCACCTAGCTGTGCTGAAGGCAAGAGTGAGATTATGGAACCTTGTTTTGCTGACTCTTTGAAAGCTTGGAAAACCCAGCAACAGCTTTGCAAAACTGATATTTGCATCTTTTATGTAAAAAGGGTCCTAGCCCCCAAAAAGCTATTATTAGTAGCTGACTTGACTCACATGTAAGATGATACATGGATGTGAGGAGCTCTCTGCATGTGCATTCTAACCACAAGCAAGCCACGAGCAGTTGGCCAGGGCCAGCTCTACAACACATTCTTACTGAAATCCTTGAGGTATTATTCCAAAAGGAAGGAAATTGCTAAGGCAGCAATAATAATCACTGGCTAAGGAAAAATTTTATTGTTTTGTATGTTTTCTTCTCCCATGGCAAACGGCACTTTCCAGAATGTACAAACACATTCAGATAGGATATTTTTTTAATGGTTTTATGAGCTATAGCATGCTAAGAAACATTTGGCTTGGTTTTTGGTTTTCTTTGGTTTTGGCTGCTGCTGCTGGTTTTTATTTTAGAGCTTAGAATATTCCTACAGCTCCCAGCTGAGAAAGGAACCACTCACAGTGATGGCATTTGCAGCTGTAACACTGATACACAGATTGTGATCAGTAGGTCAATTCCAAGCCATTTTCCATTCCAATTGATTCTTGCACATGAAGTTATTAGAAATTTATATTTAGGGATTTGTGAGTACTGTATTTCTGGTAAACATGGGTTTTACTTCATGACCTTTGCCTCAGTATTGTATTTAGATCTTCAGCCTCTTCAGTCATTTGAACACAGACTGAACCTAAAGCAAGCAAGCAGATGGAAAGTAGCATTTTCCTAATACTATCCAGTGTAACTGATGGACTCACAACCCTGAGTAGCTGGGTCTCCTCAAGGTACTTGTCTTCCTTCTGTATTTGAAAGTACTAAATGAGCATGTTAAGTCTTTTCACAAACTAATAACATTGGTATTAGTAATGTACAAAATAACTGGTAATATACAAAATAATGTACAATAATGTACAAAATAATTGCAAGCTGCTTGCAAGGTTTTTTGAGTATTACTTTTGGGAACATTTAGTTAAACAGTAGCAATTATTAACAAAAAATTTTGTTGTCTGGCAGTCTACATCTGTTTTCCTTGGGCACACTCATTTCAGACCCATGTTTCTGTTCTTTGAACCTATTTCTCTGAGTATTTGCTAGCTCATGCTAGAAAATCACTGTCATCCTGGTTTACATTTATTTGCTGCCAGAATAAGGGATTTTTTCTTCTGGGTATTTCACTCTAAATGGGAGAGATTAATCATTTTAAGTATCTGTGCATAAAAGAGTCATATGTACATCAACATGTATCTTTTGAGTCTTACTTTGCCCATTTTGAGGCCTGAGTTTACCAACAACTTTCCCAATAGACCACGGATTTTAAATTTCACATAACTAATCCCAGCAGTTTCCTTCAGTTTGTCTCATTTATTTTTACTTATTTGAATGTATTAACCCAGACTTTTAATGATGTAGTGAATACTGATAAGACTATTATTACTTAGTTTAGCTAATGAGCAGGAGTTTTGATTAAGAGGCAGTTCATGGATGGCTGAAGCTCTTTCCCAGTTGTCCTAAATCTAGAACTAGTTTATTAACCAAGACAGAATTTTGCCTTTTTTCTCTTTGTTTTTTTAGTTTTGGTGTTGTTTTTTTTTTTTACCAATTCATGGTGTATACACAGGATAAAATACTGACTTTTCAGTCAATGGCAAAACTTTCCATTGCTTATGGCCTAATAAAGTCAATGGTAAACTAATTGCCTTTCACTTCCCTCCAACATTCTGTTTTGCCCAGTTTGTTTTGCTGGTGCAGGATTTGCACTGAGCATGTGTTGAACTCCTGAGGGACTCATTTTGCCTGCAACACCACTCAGCCTCCCTCAACACCCTGCAGAACCAGGCACTGGTGAACTCCTCTTTGCCAAGGGTCAGACCACAGCAGGCACCCCAGATTGCTGACAGCTTAACTCTGTCATGCTGGAAACACAGAGAAGTACTTTGCTGTTCAATAAATGGTATCTTTTTTTTTTTGAGTAAAATTCAGGGAGCTTGGAAGCAATATGGAGTCAAACCCTAATCTAGAGCTTCTGCCCACAGTGACACCCTGTGGTTCTGCCAAAGGTTTCTCCCTGCTCTGATGCCAGGAGTCCACACTGGTCAGCTGCAAATTACAGGAAAAGTTTAGCTCAGAGTCATTCCTGGTAATTTAGTAAGAGATTTTTGTTTGGTCCAGGAAAATCTCTCATCTGAGAGATCAAAAGGGAAAAAAAAGTACTTATCTCCTGCTGGTTAATCTTATTCAGTCAGCAGTTCTTTGGAAGATGTCCCCATTTCCTTCACCAAAGAGGAGTTTGTACTGCTTAGGAAGCAACCAGAAGAAAGCATCTTCAAGGCGAGCATTGTATATACTGTGAATTAAAGCCAATTCTTTATATTGGTTGTCCAAACAGAATGTTTACTTCAAGCGTGCTTCTCCCTGGGTTGATTACTTCTCTGGGAAGACCTGCCAGGTCTGTAATTGTCCCCATCATGGATCCAGGACTTCACTTAGGAAGTCTGTTCCCTGCTCCTCTCTCACCTGTCCCTCTCTCATGGAGCAGGACAGAGCCTCTTCTGTTGCAGAAAATGAAAATTCTGCATGGAAGTATTTTTTTCATGACAGGTTTCCCCACAAAATCTGTTTCATGTCCAGTCACTCGAAGCCAGGACAGTATCAGAATAAAGCCTTACAGAGCTGGCAGCAGCTGTGGGACTACAAAGTCAGGCAGAAATGCAACTCCAAGACAACAGGCAGAAATCTTATATATTTTTTAAGATAGGAGAAAATAATTAAATTTTAATTCTCTTTCAAAATGTATTTTGAGAAGCTATATTTGATTTATGGAACTTATTTAGAATTTGTCTTGTATTAATATTTATCATGCATTTTAGGGAGGGAGAATGAAAAATTTGGAACAAAATGCTTAGGAGAAAGATGACTTTTGTGCTGGTTGTAATAATTCATGGCTGTTCTGTGGTAAGGCTGTAGACCTGATTCATCACTCTTGTATTCTAGTTTAATGCCAGTGAAATGAGACTGATTTCCATGAGTCTGGCATGAAGCTGGAATAACAAGGTGGTGAATCAGGCAGTATTATTCCCTTCTGAGACTCATGTGATGTAAACAAATACATTCAGATTCACATTTGATGTTTGTAATGTCTCCAATTTCTTCCAAAATAGATTGTGTCTACCAGAATGCATGTTCTATAGACATTTTGATCTGTGTAATTTGTGAAAGGTGGTTTTAATCTCAGACTCTTATGGCTGTGCAGCTTAAAGTGGGTCCTTAGATACCGTATGTATGATTAGAGATGTAGATACTGTGCTGATCAGATGCTGTTGTGTGCATCAGGAGGAAAAGGATGATTGTTGTTTCCATTTAGTGGCTGACTTGGAGCACCATTAGGAAGGATTTGGTCTAACAAAGAGGATTTCAGGCCCTACTCTCAATACTAGTAATAGCTTCTTGAATGTTGAAGGTGGGAAATACAGAGTTGTGTAAATAACTGATTTAACTGGGAAAAAAAGAAGTGAGTGTCCAAAGAGCAGATTCATTCAGCCTTTTAGTGAAGTATGAAGGGCTTCACAGGAGCTGGGAGGGAAAAGCTGTGCTATGATCTCTGGGACAGAGGGACAGCACTGTCTGCAGAGTGTGGGACCTTTCCCAAACTACACACCTGAGCTGCAAGGGCCTGACAGGACAGAGAGGCACACAAATACCTGTGTGTACAGCAAGCTCCTCCCTGCCCTATGTTTTCATCAATGCTTGCTACACAAATCTGGTTCTCAGAGCTCCCTGCAGGGCCAGGCAGTAATTGGGATGCTGATTAGGCAGTGACCTGCAGCAGCACAGCACTCGCTGTCTCTCTCTCGTCAGCGCTGGGCTGAGCAGCAGAGCAGAGCTCCCAGCCATGCCTGCCACAGCAGCTGCACACAGGACTCTAACCAGCAGCTTCTGCAGTGGGAATATTTGCAGAAACACTCACTCACTCCAGGAGGGCTTGCCAGCGTATTTCTTTGTAATTAAATGTAATGACATCGAAACCCATAGTCAAGTGTTCAGTGATGGACTCTGGCAAATAAAAACCAGCAGGTGAAAATCAGACTATTAACTGCATAAGCAGTTTTTATTATTGTCTTTTTTGATTTTTTTTTCTTTTTCTTACCTCAGTGGTTTAGGAAAAACCACTAAACCACCAAAAGTGGACTAAACCAAAAGGGGTTTAGTGATGAGATGCTAGCTGATGTGGCAATGTGTAGTTAGGACTCTGCAAAAGGAAAACATGAAATACTTTTTGATCTTGCTATGTCTTTTAGAAGGAAGGAAAAGTAGTTGTGATAGCAGAAAAAACAAGTATGTCCATCAATTTCTACATCAGAGTTCAATGAGCTTGTGTTACAAATACCAATGGCTAATACAGATGATGGTCAAACACTAGCGAGGTAAACTGGTAGATTGAAAAAAAAATTATGTTACTGAAGGAAAAATTTAAATGTGAAATGACTGAAACATAGCTTGCAGAAAATTTAAGCTTTTCCTGCCACTAAATTGCAGGAGAATGAAGGATTATTTTGGAAATTATCAATTTCTCTTTTTAATTTCTAAAATTGCTTGAGTCTGTGCTATTCAAATGTGAGTTTTCAAAATAAGTGGTCTGTATCATTACACAATTAGCACCAAACAAGGCTGGGAGCACAACTCTGCACCCACTGTCCAAGAACACAAGTATTCCCCCAGCCCCCCAGGAAGAGAGAGCTGCCTCCTCTTCATCACAAGGGATGGCTAAGTGGACCCAGGGCCAGGAAAATTATTTTCCTTTTCAAACTCTGTGTCGTCATATAGTACATCGATCGGAAGTCAGTAGTTGGTTCATTTCTTTCACCGTTTATGACATCAGACTTTCCTCATGGACACAGTCCTGCTTGGCCAGGGAGATATTTCACCAAAACTAAAGAAAAGAAATGAAACTGTCTGAATAATTTCATAGCAGCAGCACTATCTGATTTGCCTCTAGTTTGGTGTCCCTAGCCCTGCACTAGTTTGCAGGTGAAAGGCTGGATCCATGCTTCTGTTCATCTTCTTTGGTCCCTCCTGTGGCACAGTATGTACAGGGCTGGGGGCAGCATTATAGGGTGGCTCCAAATTAAACATTGTGTCCCTAAAGTCTGTCACCAGGCTCATTTCTTTCATATTCAAATTGTAATTGTTTAAAACATTCTTTAACTAAAACCTGTTACAGGCAGGCAGCTCATGGGCTATTCCCACTATCTGGGCAATTAAAGACTATTGTGTTCATTACTTTGAACAGAAAATTTAGACCCTGTGACATAAACTAACCAAATCCAAACCTGTCAGCCCCCTGTGAATTTTATTTGCTCAGCTGTGTTTTCCCAAGGAAAATTCCAAACTCTCTCCAAGAAGCTTTCTCCAACAATCATACCAGTCTCTTACTGAGTTTCTCTTGTGTAAAAGCTGGCCTCTCTGACCTGCTCTGTTTCTCCAGTGCCTGACTGAAACCCTACAGAAAAGGCTTTTATTGGCTCTCTCCGAGGAGAAAGCAAGCAGGGTACTTAGCTGGATGAGATAAGCCTTTGCTGGGTGAGAGCAGCGCAGAGCCCATGGTGATATCAGAGGCCAACTCTTTTAAAACAGGTCACCTCTTGCCCTGCAGAGCTGCGCCAAGTGCATTAACATTATCCAGGGGGAGCAGCAAGGCAGATGAATTTTGATCTGACTCTAAAATGACCACAAAGCTCCCCCCAGCACGGCCATGCCCTTTGTGCAGCAGTGGAGATCCATGGGAGGAGTGATCTGCACCACCAAGCAGATCTCATTCCAGCCTCCTTCCTCTTGGTTCCTTTCTGACTTCAAATAAGGTCACCTTTGGGGGAGCTCAGCTTATTAGATCAGCTAGGCTAGGGGGATGTGCTAACAAAGATCCAAAGAGCTCTGCTAACAACTGTGTTTTTGGAGACAACCCCTGCTGGTATTTCTTCAACCTGTCTCAGCAATATAGCTGGGACAAGATTTGCAGGTTTCCCTGCAAGTGGGTGAGGTTTTGCCCTGGGTGAAGGCTAAAGCTTGGAACTCTGGTGATGAAAGCAGGTGTGTGCAGGCAGATGGGCTTTCAGAAGTGACTTTCCTTAAAAAGATAAGGCTTTGTTTCAGAAAATCTGTGTATGTATCTGCAGTGATGGAAATACCCTTTAGACTGAATCCTTCATTGCCTATTTATTTACCTGAGGATACTTACAAAAGCCTGAAAGCCTGTTTATTTTGCCAGCTGCTGCTCCAGCCTACATGAGGCAAGGATCACACTCGGCTCAAACATTATTCACCCAGCACAAGAGAAAATCCTTGACTGCTTTTTCCTCAGCATGGGTGTAAAAAGCCTCTAAGCAAAGCTCCAATCTTGTTTTTACATACCTCCTCTTTCCAGTACTTGGGTATGTACAAATCCAATCTCAGGTCCTCATATGATTTCTATTACACCTCTTTAAAACAAAACCACAAAAGCTGTCAAGAAATTACCTGAGTAATTAGATTCCTGTCAGCTAATTAGAGCAGCCGGGAAGAAGTTAAACTAGAAAAAAGCCATATGTTGAGATTTGGAATACAATACAGCTATATTGTGTTCTGTGAACAATGTTATGGTCTATGAGGAAGGAAAAAGGAATATAATTTTCTTCCCTTCTGGCCCCAAAAAGAGAGCAAACCTGTAGGGAGAAGTTATCTACTGTGAGCTAGGGATTTGTTTCATGTAAAAGAGAAACAGCTGATCACTTCAATTCACATTCTCCATGGCATAATTGCTTAGTTATACACATGATAAGTGAATTTCTCATTCTGTAAAACTGACTTTTTAGTGAGCAGAGTCCTGCCTGCACAGTAGCCAACAGGAACTAAAGCATGTTGACAAATGAGAGATTTCATTCTGCCCTGTGAATCAAGTGATATCACAGTCTGATATTTGTGATTTAATTTAAGATTATTTCCTGGCCTTTCTCAAGATTAATTTATGCTCTAAGAGTTGGCTAAGGAAATTCAGTTTATAATTGTCAGAGGATTTCAGAGGGATTTGAGGGTGGGAGATGCTTGTTTGACTTCCTTTGGTGGAAATGTCTGATTTGTAGTCACTAAGTGATTATATTCTTTCTTACCTTGTACCTTCCATTCTCACCATAAAATCTGTTGTCACAGATATTTTTCTACATCATCTCTTGATGACAGTACTGACCTTTTGCAGGGAGAGCATTAATTCCTACTTGCATTTACTCTCACAAGGACACTTTCTTAGACTGCTGCAACAAGAGGCTTTCACTAATTTATTTAGACTGCTTTATAAGGTAACTTTATAAAGCATTACAAGTTACACTGGAAAACCCCTATTTGTCCCAGGAAGAATGTTCACACAATTATTAATGTAATCCTTCAGTTAGCCCAAGATGCCTCTAGCCCAAGATGCCCAGGCAGAGATCCTGACTGAGCTCCAGCCCACACTGCACTCCAGCTCTGCTCCCTGTCATCCTTAAATTCCCCCTTTTGTTGCTGCTACAACTCCAGTATTCCTTTCTCTCATTACTACCTCAGTTACTCACAAGCTCTTCTATCTTCCTTCCATGGCCCCCTTGCCTTTCATATTTTCCTCCTCCTTACACAAAGAGGGTTTTTTTTATTTTATTCTCTCTGCCTCAGCCTGTGGCATTTGGGGATCTAGGCTTCCCTTGTTCCCATTCCTTGTCACTTCTCCTTAACAATCTATACTCTCAATTGAGCCTTATCCATCAAGATACCTGTCAAAAATCAGCATGTGATCCTCCTTCTGTCCTCAAAAATAAACTCATGTCAAAATGTACCATGACCAAACCTCATCTCCAGCCAGCTGTACCTTTCCCTTCATCTCACAACTCACTTGAAACTCCTGCCTTGAGTTTGTACCTTTCCACTCCTTAGGTTACTTTCTGATCTCTGTTTACTGATTTGGAAAATTGTTTGTTTACGTGATTTTGTAAGTTGTTCTTAAATGTCTGATGCTTCTCCTTGGCACTATTTGCCCTGTGGATATGAGTGGTTTCTCTAACTCCACACAGCACTAGTTCTTATTCCCAAAATTGCCTGCCATATAAAGGCTGCTGGGTGAAAGGAAAGGCTGTAAATGTTGCAGTTGTGATAGTTTTAATGTCACATCATTCAGAACACAAAATGTGCAAGCCCAAAGGGTTGGAGTTGTGCACATCCTCAGCATCAAGACCTGAAACACAACAAAGCTGCTGATGGTAGTTTTTGTTCCTTAGGCAAGCCTCAGTTTAGGTTTACAAAATATATTTTTAATCTGGACAAGTTTAAAGTTTCAGGAAGGAATGAGGCATAACTTACTCCTCATTGTTCTTTGCTCAAAGTTCCTGATTTATTCAAATTTCAGCCTTTAAGCTAAATCCAGTATCCTGAATTAAAAAAAAAAAAACAAAAGTGATGTTGACTCATTGAAATGTGTTGGTATGCAACCAATAAGAAAGGCTGCAAGCACATAAATAATCACCCATTTAGCTAGGCTGACTTCATACCCCAAAGTGTTTTATGGCCTTGAAAAGACACTGCTATACTGAAATAGACACTGCTATACTTATTTACAGGTAGGGAAGTCAAGGAGGAGGTCACTGACCTTACCAAAGTTCACACAAATGTCAATGGCAGGAAATGCCTCCTGATTGTCCTGTCTAATTCTGTATCTGTGGGATCATGCTTTAGTAATCAGCACTGTTTTCAACTACACTTTTTAACCCTGAGTATGAGGGATTTGAATATCTTTCAGAGAGAGGTAATGGGAAATCCAGTAAATCAATGTTTGCAAGTTGCACAGACACAATGGTAAAGAATGTGATGGAAAATGCAATCCAGCTGCATGGACTGGCTCGTCCCTCCATGCACAGCACACCACAAGCAGCCAATATCTAGAGAATAAGTCAGATGAAATGATATTGCCTAGACCTAATTCTTTGCTCAGACCTATGTTTACAGATCTGTCACACCTCAGTGAAAGTTATACACTGATATCTGCAAGTGGAACATTTTGGAAGGCCCATTGGTACAGTGAGGGATTTATGTCTCTGTTTTTAATGGCATTTGATTTTAGAGCTCCAAATTTGTGGAGCAAAGTGTATCAAATATCCTGCATGATCTTTGTCAAATATTTGTGAAATCATCATCAGAAGACAGATACTTTCTGGCCATTAACCACACCAAGACAACAGTAGCAAAATAATTTCGCTCATACAAAAACTGGTCATGTGCCACAGTTAGGAAGATCCTTGAGCCTCCTCTGCATCACACAATCTTACTTAGTTATTCATACAGCTTCTTAGAGGTGCTTATTTTTATTAGAAACCTCAAGTTTTGCCAATTCTGACATACATATTGTCCAAAGCAAATCGAGGCAACGAAAATAAAAAGTTCCAGGAAAACTTTCAGTCTGGTAAGGTAATGAAATTTCTAAGTTGAAAGATGATTTTTGTTAAGCTTTGTTTTATTAATTTTGCATATTATTGCAAGACATACTTCAGTACCAGTATTGGGATATGAATAACTTAACTGAGGTGAGGTGCTTGTTATTATCAACTGCAGTAGAATCCTTGGTGAGTTTGCTTCCCACCATTTGGCAACCAGGCCTTTTCTGACTGTAGAAAAAAGCTCAGTCCCTGGGCAAAGCAGCCCTGTACCCTGAGAGCCCCACTTGCAGTGCAGAGCCCTGCTGCCAGCCTGGACAAAGGACCTGCTGCTGACCACACTCCATCGCTCCTGGGAGTCACACACAAAAGTGGGAGTTAAGTGCTTCAGATGAAGTGCTTGTGTCTAGATGCTAATCAGGGCCCCTGGTTTTCTGAGACATGCAAATGAGAAAGAAAAGCTGTAAATGAGAAGGTTAATTTCTTATTTACAGCAGTGCTCTAGGTTCAGGGCAGAGTTATAAGTGTTAGCACTGAGAAACACTTCTCTATTAACTTTTCTCTTTCCATATTTTTTCTCTAGAAAAAGATGAGAAGAGAACAAACATCTCACAGGCAGAGGTAAGTGGTTTCCATTTTGGTTTTTTTTTTTAACATATTTATTGTTAAAATAGGTTTATTGTTAAAAAAGATTGGAAACCCACTGATTCATCCGGGTTAATAGTTTTATTCACATTGCCATGCCACCTGCAGTAACACAGCCTGTTAGGAACCACCATGTTCAAACCAGAGCTGTGTAAAGCTCTATTGTGTGTTCTGCCCTCTCTCCCTTCCCCTGCAGCAGGGAGCTGGGAGAGGCAAGCTTCCCCAGTGCCTTGCTGCCATGCCCTGTCAAAGCACAGCAAACCCAAGGTCAGCTCACCCCATCCAGGCATTGCTGTGGATCTGCAGGTCACTGCTGCTCCACAGCAGCACTGCAAGCACCTCTCTGCTCTCTCCATCACTTGTCAAGCCTACAGCAGGCACAGCAGTGATGCAGTTTGCACAAGAGTTAAAAGTTGGCTCCTCTAATCTCATTTTCTCACCTCCCCTTGCATAGTTCCTCCAATTCCCTGATCTCTTTCTCCTTCACCCACTGCTCAGAGCAGCAGGCAGCACTTTAAATAGCAGCAGGAGCTATTGATTAGTTCAAATTTGAACTCCAATACAAACTTACAAAGATTTACTGGTGTGAGGTTCACCATGCTATCCCATCGTGTTTATAAATAGCTTTCTCTTTCCAAAGAAAACAATATTTTATTTATAAATGTTATTATTCTATCCATTGTGATAAGGTAATAGGATTAGCCCTACTTCTGTGAAAGTGGTTCTCTTAAGAGCTGTCTCAAATGTTCCATGAAGAAATAGATCTGATTAAAATTCACAGTCTATATATTAGGTATTTTTAGCAAATATTTGGGAAAAGGCAACATTTTTAATACAGCTAGAAATTCATAAAATGGGGGCGGGGGGGGGAAAGGTTGTCTACATACAGCTTTTCCTTAACAATTTTGTTAGGAGTGTATTATGTTGCTTATGTTTTCTAAAGCTAGCTAAGGGTGTACTGTATGTAGCTTTATTGTCCTTTTTATGTAGACATATTTCATGTTGGTATAATATTGACAATAATTTAGCTGCTTTCATTTTGCAAAAGCTGCTCTGTTTTAGCACTGAATGTACTCCAGTTAATTGTTGCTAGCTAAACACTGGTATAATTATACTGTTATTACTCTGTGTGTAACCTTACTACCATTATTTTGGAAAAATTAATCTTTTTTGCATAGATGTGATTTTGGGGCCACAAGAAGTTTAACTGTGTCTAAATACAACACTTGAAACTCAGTTAAAGGCTGAGTGATTGGCTGCTGAAATTATTATCTTAGGTGTAATAGAACACATTGAAAAGGTGCAGGGGAGAATTTTCCACTTATTTTGCTATAAAAAATATATATTAATATTTCAGTACTACCTTACCCATATTTAAGTACTACCTTATCACTGATTACACTGTGTTTAATTGGAATATTGGTTAACGTAAACCTTGCAACTATTTTAATTTATCTAAACATTCATTTGCCTCATGAGAATCAATTGCACAGACTGTTAAAAGCACAGGCTATCCTAATTTCATGTTTAACAATATTTTTATAGACTGAAAGGTAATTCTGAGTCGTACTGGGTCTGTCTTGCCTGGGAGTCATAGAGGTTGCTCATGTCTCTGTTTTGTCTCTCCGCAGTCGCAGAGTGCCTCTCCCAAGCAGAGGAAGCAGAGTGTCTTCACCCCCCCTGCCCTCAAAGGTACTGTGCAGTCCTGTCCTGCCCCTGCTGGGGCTCAGGGGCTCTGCTGGCAAGGGGACAGCTGCCTCAGAGCTGTGCCACTGCCTGCCACTGCCCACCTGCCTGGTGCTGACCATCTCCTTATCCTCAGCACAGAGCCTTGCTGCAGTGCCCAATGTATTTGTTTGAGGAAAAAAAGTTTTTATGCTTTGATTAGTTTGATAGAACAGATAGTTCAATGCCAAACTTTGAACCACGCTCCTTGAATATGTAAATTCTATCAGTGCTGGCCCCATGGAGTTCTCTGTTTCTTATTTGGAACCACTCCCCCATATTCTGCCTCTCTTGCCAGGCAGCTGTGAACAGGAGAATAACCAAACTGCGGGCTGGGTATCTGATCATAGGAAGTGTGAAGCCTTTCTTGGGAAGAGAAGGAAAAATGACAACTCTTGGTAAATGTTTTGAGCGCTGACATGCTTTTTATGGATACATACAAAAGCAGTAGAAATATCACCTGGGGTCAGAACAGCTATATTTAGGCCTTGCTTCTCAAGTAGCTCTGAACAGAATTTGACTAGATGGTGCTTGCAGTGAAGCAAGATCTGTAGTGATTCACCAGCACTTCTGACTGACACTTGTCAGAGCAGGATTATTTTCAGAGTGCAGAATAAAGGCCATCCTGCCAGGTGTCTCTTGATAGATAATGAATGTGTAAATTTCCATTTGTCTGCTTAACACAATTTATGACCTGGCAGAAAAGGTGGGATATCTGATTTGTTGTGTGTGAAATAGTGCTGCTGTCATGAGGTAATTTACCATATCAGCTAGTTCTAGGTATCTCATCATGTAGCTTCAGTTCTCTAGTACTTGTCCCAGCCACAGTTAAAATATCACTCAGCTGCCACACAAGACTATCTGTTCATCAAAATGGGCTGAAGTTGATGTGCTGGATATTAGAAATAAGCTTATTATGTTCAATTACAGTATTTTTTCTGGAAGGAAAATGCTTTGCATGGATAGCAATATTGATTTCATGGCTGTATTATTTTGCTGTACAAGCCTGAACTAAACACTGTGCAAGTGAAATGCTGTGTAAAACAGGTCCTCACATCTCCCCTCCATAAATGCAGCTTGTAACACCCTGCTGAGACCTGGGGAAGTGCCTGGCATAGTTTGCTTCTACATCAGCCTAATTCTCAGGGAACAGTAGAAAAGTAGGAGGGCATGTGATTCAAAAAAGATCACAACTAACCAGAAATATCTTTGAAATATCTGAAATAAGCAGCACAAAGCAGAGCGCAAAATGCCTCTTCTCCATACCTTAGCACCCTAAATTACACCATGCTCCCAGATACACAAGTGATAACCTTTCCTTTGATAACCCTTCCTGTAAATAGGCTAGATGGCTCCAGCTTTACCATTTACCATGTTATTGTCATAAATATGATCTTTTTTATTTAAAAATTACCTGGTGGAAAATGTGTTACTCTTCTTTTTCACTGGTATGAAAACATGAAATATTTTTTGTTTAGACTAAGAGGCGGTGAGGCGAACATGTAGCAATGTGAAATACACAGTGCTATGAAATATGCAAAGCTATTTTACTGAGAAATACAGAGTTTTTGTAATGATTTCAATTATTCTTGTTTTATAGTAGTGGAAGATAACACTATTCAGCAGTAGTTTCAGAGTAACAGGTTTCACAATTGCATGTGCCTCCTCAACTTTTAGTGGACAAGAGGGACAAATATTTTTATTTGTTAACTTCCCTGGCATGTTAGTAGTCTGGGGCTGCTGTTAACTCAAAGTTCCCAGAAATAAGCCAAGCTTGCAGGCAGTGGCCTGAGCCTGGAAGTCGAGACAACAGCCATGTGTGGAGAGCTGTGGGAGAGACAAGAGACCATGGCAGGAGCAGAGAGGGATCAAGAGAATCCGTGGGCAGAGTCATACTTCAGCCTGAATCCAAATCTCCAAGTAGCTGAAAATATTTTTGTGCAGTTTCTATAAGTTTCTTGAAATAATTATGAAACTGTGTGAGAAAGATTGCTGGTTTCTGAATTCTGGCTAAGCAGGAGAGAGAAAGAGGAAATGAATGTACATTTTGTGGTTATAGAAACTCATATAAAATGGGAAATTGTTAGCATGGTTAAAAAGAGCAGAAGCAATGTCAGACAATGGTGATGACTGGTTGCAGTACCAGAACTATAGTATATCTTACATGAAATATCCAAATACATGAAAATGTATGCAATAAATAGAAATGCAGTACTGCTGAGGACTTACCTATCACAGTAAATATATGGAGATCAGCCTCTTAGTTAAGTTGCCCAGAGGAGGGGCTCATACTGCCCAGAGAATTGTGGCTACCTCATTCCTGGAACTGTCCAAGGCCAGGCTGGATGGGGTTTTGAGCAACCTGGTCTAGTGGGAGGTTTGCCTGTCCATGGAACGGGGGTTGGAATGAGATGATCTTTAATGTCTCTTCCAGCCCAAACCATTCTGTGATTCTGTGATTCTGTGATTCTGTGATTCTGTGATTCTGTGATATGATATACATGTGGACATATTTTTCTCCTCTGCCATAGCACTTAATGAACTAAAATTCAGTGTTATTGGCTTTGTAAGATCATCCTCAAATATTCCATTTCCATAATTACAGTGGCTTCCTCTAGCTCAAGGCTGGGCTGTGGCTGCTGCAGCAATCTGTAGCAAACCTGGTGCAACAAGCAGGTTCTTATTGCTCTATATCTGTGTGTACTTTGGCTCCTGCTTTTATTTTCCTAAACGAAAACACACCAGAGTTCCTACAGACAGAGCAAATAGCTGACTCATCTCAGAGCATTGTTCTTTTTACTGGAATACAGTGTGCTGGAAAAATCAATGTGAGAGCTATTGATTTAAGTAGTAATCTGGACAGGGACTCAGCCAGCCAACCAGATAACAGCTCAGCATGGTGTGCTTCTTAGGATTATATTACCAAACCTAATGGATTCAAAGAGGTTTTCCATTTTGCTTTCATAGATATTTCTTTTCCTAACCTGCCAGACTAGTGTTCGTTAGTTCCATGCTCTTATGTAGCATGCAATGTTGGGAAAAGTCAGTGTCTGAAGATTGCACCAAACTAATCCGTCATATTTTCTGTGTGTTGTCATTCACCTCTTGTCACAGTTTCTTCTGTGGATGGCAGCAATCTTAACTGAGGATTCATCACCTCTAGTTCCCCTCTTTGTGTCACTTTTACTTCTGTTACTCATGGGCTTTTATGCCTGAACTTCAAATTTTCTCATCCTTTAAAGTGGTCTTCTTCATGTGTGAAGGTTGGCTTGAACCTCCCTATGAAATATACCATAAACAACCACAGGAAAGTTTCTCAATTTGAGTAGTCACCAGTTTTACCTGGGGTAGTCTTTTCCAGTCACTTCTCATTGTGTGAGGCCTTTTCCTCCTATTTACTAATTTGCTTCTTGTTCTGTATGACAAAACCAAGAATCCCTTGACCCTTTTCCAAAGTAGATGTCCAACTGTTTTAGCACAAAGATCCATCCATCCATCAGTGCAAAAACAGCATCTTTAGAAATACCCTTACTATTCTGCTTGGAGCTCCTGCAAGTTGTGCTGGATTTTCACCCTTTTACCCTCACACTTTCCAGAGAAGTCCAAAACGGGATGATAACCCTCCCAGATAGAGAGGGACCAAGTGAAGGCACCTTAGGCTGCAAAGGCAGAAGCAGATTGCTCTGACCCCAGGTAATGGTACTTCCTTGGTGTCTCATTACCACTTGAAAATCAAAAGAGCACATTTGGGTCTCAGAGCTGCAACTGCAGCTTTCCCTGCCAGGGCATCCTTTGTGCTGAGGCAGGTGTCCTTTTACCCAGCTAGTCTTGTTTTGTTTGGTATCTCAGCTCATCCTTGGAAGGAAATGCAGATGGCAGTGGCAGGAAGCAAGGCTTACAAAGACCAACAGAGAGAGCCTGAGTTGTTCCCAAACATGCATTGCTCCCTGGAGGTCCCAAATCCCCACATTATCCACCAGCTACTGCTATTTATACTAGTGGTTATTTAAATACCATCAAGGTCTCCCCCTGTGAAGGAAGTGCACCTTCCCAAGTGATTGGAGGATTTCATTAGCAGTGAGGCTACTGGCCTGGATGTGCTAGAGGTCAGGGCAACAGGAAAACTTCACTCATCTTAGTTCACTCTGCAAGAGGCTGTCTGTATCAGACTGAGATCCTAGTAATTTCAGCAGGCTTTAAAGAAAGTTCTTGTAGCTGTCTGTGTTCACTGGACCACCTTTGCAATGAGGAGCCATCAAATTGTAATTAAAGTCATTCCCCAAACAAGTGAGAAATACATTTGACTGTTTTCCCTCTCAGCCTTTTGGGAAATACATACTTTAAATTCCCCTCTTCATGTATTTTTCTTTGCATAAAAACAAAGGCTTTTTGTTGAGCTAGGCCCCAGCTACAATATCTGAAATGGGATTAAATCAGAGTTGTTATAAATCTAAGGAACATTCAAAGACATTATTTTGGTTTGAGTCATTAAAACAACCAGAACTCACTGGCTTTTCCCAAAGTGTTCAGACCCAGGGATTTGACACATGCATAATTCTAGTATTTACAATGATGGTTGTTATTAAATGAGCTCTTTCTAGCTTCTGTCATGAATTTCAGATGCTCCACTTGTTTAGTGCCTCCTTGCTCTTCTCTCCAAAGGAAACAACATGCAGAATAAATGATTAAAATCATGATGTCCCTCCTGAAATATGTAATTTATTAGAAGCAATTAGTACAGTATGTGGCCCTCATCCAAATTTGTAACCCCTTAGGCCAGCTTGATGATGTCTGATGCATCTCATTACTTTGTGACTGAAGGTTAACAACGAACAAGGGTAGAGTCTGGAGACATTAAGGATTATTGTTAGTGTGGTAAGCACTGAGTTCGGAGCCCACGAGAATCATTGTGGAACAAAAATCTCAGGCTAAATTTACTTCAAGTGGCAGAGGAATGAAGTTTGTAAGACTTTAGCAGTGACTACAAAAACTTGTATCATTTTACAGGCTGCCTTCTTACATGGCAAACTGTGAAGAGCTTCCAGTGTTAGCTAAACACATCAGTGTAAGAGCACAAAACATCACACTATTCTAGAAAGAAAAATACCATGTCTTTTTGTGGTTCTGCTTCATAGATGGCCTTAAATCTAATTTTAAGGAAAGTAATGCTAGCCACAATATAAGACATCATACATAGTCTTGTAAACATCAAGGCCAGGCTTGTGAAAATTCACAGACTGAGCTGGTGGTCAGTCAAACTTTTCTTATGTGGGTGAGTCACTGACTCAGGCCATCACATTTTCCTAATCTCTCCAACGATCATCCTTCTTCAAAGATGGTTGTGCTGCACATCAGCCATGTGGCCAGAACAGGAGATGGTTTTCAATTGTCCTCTCAGTCCTCAGTGTGTATTTTGGACCTCCTTCCTTTTCCAGTAGGCTGAAGGGCTGTGGTAGTTACTGGGCAGGGGGCTAGGACAGCTCCACAAAAGCAGGCACTGTCCAGGAGCTGGGGCAATCCCCGAGGCTGGGGCAAAATCTTCCTCTAACACCTTAGCAGAGCTGCCATATCCCTGGAGCAACATCTGTTCTTTAGCCTGGTAGTACTTGTTCTTCAATATGTTTCTTTTAGGCAAAAATTCTCTCTCCGTAAGTTGTTTCTTGGGAGGCAGAAGGCTAAGCTCTGCCCCGTTATTTATGTGTGTTGCTCTTGTCTCTTCATGTGCTGTGATGCCATCAATGAAATCAGTTTCCTGGGTGCAAAGCCCACAGCTGTCCAGACCTTCTGAAGCACTGGGAACAAAAAATTTATGCTGCAGTTTTGTATCATTTTGTTTTTTCCTCTTCCCTAACTAGGTCACAAAAGGTGCAGCTTTGTTTCCAAAACTACTTGTTTTCTTCATTTATATTCTGTTCTTAGCCACACCTTAGTCAGATGCACCTCAGTGCAACCACACCAGGATGCAGGATGGCCTTGAATGAATTTCCTGGCTATCTTTACCAAGATGTTACCTTCTAGTGCCTGGTCTCTTTCCCTCTCTCTCTACCTTCCTCTCTCCTTCCTCAGACTTGTACAGTAGGATGATAACAGTAGATACAATAAAGGGAAAAAAGCTAAATTAATTAGTGAATCACTGACTTGGTGACAGGGCTACATCAGATTGCTGCCATCTCGAGTTCAGCTGGCTGCCACCGTTATGCTACTGCCCAACACATTGGCAGACGCTGCCGTAGTCTGTATTTAATTTCTTACTCTTGGCAGCTTTGAATACATTTCATTTCACACAGCTGGCAGCTCCGGCTTCAAAATGGCTCTGGCCTTGGCTGCAATAAATATTGCAGTACCTATAGAGAGACCAAGGTGTCCAGTGGAGACCAAGCTTGACATCTGTTCTGCAGAAAACCTGGGATGTTTGTATTATAACTTGTCATCTGCCACTATTACCTGGAGTGCAAAAGAGAAGGCTGTGCTGAGCACTAATGTCAGTCCCTAAATTACCACGTGTGGTCCAACACAGACCGAAGTCTGGGGGAGTATTTCCACTGACTTCATTTGGCTCAGTGGGAAGTCCACATATCTGATAGTTCCTTCTAATCGTTGTGCAATGAATGCTAAACTGGCCTCCTTCTAAAGGTAACACTTTATTTTTATGATAGAAGCAAATCTTAGAAAAATACTGTGAAACAGCATTTATGACTTGAAAATAGCATTATTAAGCATTGTTGCATTAAATGCAGAGTAGTGTAAACTTCATACTGTTTCTAAGCAATAACAGACAACATTAAAAGGTCAACCTTTTAAGAGACAACAACATAAAAGATTATAGAAAAAGTATGTGGGGGACACAGTATATATTTTAAAATGTAAAGTAGAAAGCCCAGGAAGGGCAGTATATGTTGTTCTGGTTACTTTATATTACAAGACATATTTATAGTGAAATTACAAAGATTTTGGCAGTGTTGTGTTATGAATTGAAGCAGCTTTTGAAGAAAAGATAATATTTTCATAGGAGAAGATGTAAGATTCTTATGAAGTCAGTCATTTGACAGGGCATTAAATTTTATTTCCTGGCTTTAACTGTATGTTCTATGCTGGAGGTTAACAACCAAGCCACATGGCAGACACTGACTCCAGCGAGCCCTACTGTAATAAATAATAATTGCCCCTTTGTTTCATCTAAAGCACTGTAAATCTGGAATTTGATCCCAAGCAAGATGGCAGAATGAAGACCTAGATTACACATTGCTTGCTCAATTTATATTGGGTGTTCTGGAGATAGAGATAGATGCAGTATGTAAATACAGAGGTAGCTCTCCAAGTAGTATAATTTCTAAAACATCTCCATAGTATGTGGGCTGCTGCCTCATTTAATTTACCCTTAAAAAGAAAAGCCTTCCCTACATTTGTATTTAACTGCATATTTCTACAATCCCTCTTTGTCTGTTAATGTCTCCTCCCCATGTAGTCAAACTCCATTTATGAAAATCCCCACCCCCAAAAGGCAAAGCTGTCGAAAGACAGAATGACTACAGGCAAGCTCAAGGTTAACAGTGAATTTGTATAACATGAAAGGCACCACCGTGCATTGAGCAGTGGCATTAGCCTGACACAGCAAAATCATCCCATGACCTTCCAGCTAAGATTCCATTGGCTGTGCTGGTCCTTAGGAGCATGTGTAAGTGGGTGCAGGCTCTCAGCCATCAGCAGAGCTCCCACCAGCTGCTCTGACTCCTCCTGGGATCCAGCAATGATTTCCATTAGTATCTCCTGCCCACAAGCTGCTCTAGCTTACCATTAGCTCTTCAGGTTTCACTCTGACCCGAGTCAATGTCCAAGTAGCACATTGGCTTTGTGGCATCTCTGTTCTGAACAACATGGTCCTTATTTCTGTGATTAAGCTAAGAGAAACATAGAGAAACCAAGCTGCTGATTCTTAGGGACCGTCTGTGCGGGTTTCTTCTGGTGGGGATGTTTTCTGGGTTTTTAGTGTTTGATTACATTTCCTTTTGAAGTGGATGTCTATTGGTCTGAATTTGTTGAAAACCAAAAATTTTCTACAGAAGGCCATGTGGTTCTACTCCCTTCCATAATTTCTCCCTTCCTTCAACCCTTGGGATGCAACATTGCCCAGTACAGCAGGAACACAGAGTTCCCAAAACCATCCACCAGAGCTTTGGCATGGAGACAAGAACACGAGCAGCCTGAAGATTTCAACCACATCCTTTCAGGCCTGCGCTAGGACTGAGCACTCGCATGAATTATGTGTGTGACTGTGACCAGAAAAACACAGGAAATACTGCAGCTAGCGTATGGATCTGAAAGGGATTCATTTTCCTGTGAGCTGCACGGGCCAGGAGGATGTTGTTTAAAAGCTCTCATCTGGTGTAGCTGCTAATTTTTCTTGAAATGGAGGGAGGATACTTGAGGTTTTTCAGTGCTCACACAACTTGTGAACCAATGTTACTCCACGGGTCTTTTATAGCTGAAAGAGATGATCAGCAGGCTCTGAGCAGTCTACAGAGGAACTATTTTTAACAACACAGTTAAAGGAATTGTGGGATCTAGTGACCTCTCAGAAAGAAAACACACACCTAAAATGTTTGCTGTGGCTCTCCCAGCTCAAGGTACACCATTTCTGTGTATGTTGGCACCCAGCAATGAGTAATGTGCACACATGTCTGGCAATCCCTGGAAACAGTGCCGGTTTGCAGGCTACTCCCTGCAATGGCATCTTTCCAGGTGACAGGGACACAGGACACAGCATGGCTGCACCTGTCCCTGGAGAGCAGCTGGTAAGGTGTAGGAAACCCATATACACCTGCCCAGCTCAGCTGGGATGAGTCCAGACAGGAGCCTCCAGGAAGAAGTGGCCAGCTAAAGGGAGAGCAGAGACTGTCAGTGAGCAGCAGGGCAAGGGGATGCCTGTGTCTCAGCACCTGAGTGCCCACGGGATAAACATCCCCTACGAAGGCAAAGGGAGGCAGCAGGCTTCTCCTTTTATTTCAGCAATGGGGAGAAATTATGTAAATTCAGCTTTCAATTTCTTTGCAATAAGCAAGAAAAGAGTTTTTTAGAAAAGAGTCAGTGAGATTTTTGGCATGCAGGCTCCCTCTGCTGACTCCTAGGTGCAGCTCCACCGTGGAATGGCAAGAACAGCTATAAACAGTGAAATTAAATTAAATCTGACCAATTTCAGCTTAAAATCTGTGAGGTTATTACTACATTTCCCCTGCATTTCAGCAGTGTTCCCCAAATCCCATGAGTGGTTAGAGCCTGACCTTTAATTCACTCTGAGCAAGATCTAAAGTTAGAAGTATGAAAACTAATTTTTAAAGAATCTATGAGTGTGATCTGAATGTATCTAAACCTTTAGAGAAGAGTCTACCTTTTCTGTACTTTGTCTATATTTTCCCCAACTAAATCGAGTAAACTCATATTCTTGCTGTGCTTTCCAGAAAAATTGAGAGCAACACTTGTTCTCAGGCTTTGATGATTGTGTCAGATATTGTGTTTCTATGGCATAATTACATTCTGGTTGTGCTGGATGCTGGCTCTGGGGTATTTTGATGCCTTAGGCAAACCAGAAGAGGTAGGTTTCTCACATGTTCAAGTCACTCAAAGAGGCACTAAATGTTACCCTCTCCCCCTGAGCAGAGGGAGAGGGGAAGGGTTCAAGCTATCTTCAGCTTCAGTCTTCTGAAATGGATTTCAGCTGTTTGAGATGATCTCAGCAGCTCACAGGCACTGAAGTGGTGAACTAAAGAGGCTCATTCTGATGGATTCCTGCTTGGATGTAAGGGCTGCAACTACACTACCTTTGTGACATAGTAATAGAAAGAAAATAGTAATTGCCTGCTATTCATTTGCCATCCATGAAACAACTGCAATGGGGATGTTTAATTTAATGTAAACACTGGCCTATCAATCACTTGTTTAATCATCACAAGGTTTTTCTAATTTTGAAGTTGTTTATAAAGTACTTGAAAGAAGAGCTCATTTCAACATTTACAATATTACTGATGTGAGGTTATGCTATCTCCTATCTCCTTTGTCATCATAGGAAGGATCACAATGAACACTGTAATTATAACTCAGTTGGGGATTCATCAGCAAATTAACAGACAAGCTTATAGGCTTCTGACAAAAGAAACAGACAGGATTAATTAAAAGTGAAAGCCACAGGGTACATGGAAGTATAGCAGAGAAATACCACCTTGGAATTTTGGGTGACCAGCAAAGGTTCTGCTCTGTCTTCATTGCTTAAACCAAGTCAGGCATGGAGTTACCCTGGGCTTGTAATAGACTGCCTTGTGAAAAATCAAGCCCTGGAAGTCTCTCTCTCTGCTGACCAGACAAGGAATCACAGGCAAGTGCATTTCTTTTGTTTTGGGAGCAAATCTTTGTAAGTAAATCATAGGAAAAATGCTACACTTTGTTCCTACTGCTCAGAAGTTTGCAGATAGGCAGCATTTTCCTTTTCCACTTCCCTTCTGCTGGCTGTGCTGCCAGAGCAGCAGTGTGCAGTGAGCTCACCTTGCTCAGGGCCAGCCATGCCAGCCCTGCCAGCAGCTGAGGCACTGCCAGCACCACGCACTGCCTGCACTGCAGCTTTTATAGCAGAGGTATACAGCTTCATCTCTGCCCACCATAAACAGAGCTCTGCCAGCCAATATGTTTTTTAAACCTTAATGAAAATTGCCATGTGAATGGAAGTAACTTAATTTGAAGTTAAAGCATATAGCATGAATAAAATGTCATGGCACTCTTCTGTCACAGTGCAACCATAAGCACTTCTCAGACCAACTAGGTGCAAGTGGAAGCCCACCTAAGGTCCAAAAAGCTCAGACTCCTGCAGTTCAGGTTCTCTAATACAGCATTTCCCCCAGGAATTAATTGCTGAAGTGAAATCCCTTACAAATGTTTAGGCATTTGCTTTGAGGATTGGTTTGCACAGCATCAACAGGAGTTTGGGACAAGAATACATACAGACATAATTGTGCTGTAGTAAGAGAAATTTTCTAGCTGTAAAACTTCCCACTTTAACCTCCTGGCTTTTTTTGAGATAGTCAGGCTACAGAGTGTCTCTAATTGGATATATAAACTAGGCTAGAGAATCCTAAGAATGACAGAAGTTGCCTGGGAAAGTGTAAGATGGTTTAATTTAAAGAAGCCATGCTTAGAAAATGCTACTTGTAGACTTTTAAGGCCAGTGGGTTCTAACACATATTTTGTGATAGTAGCAGAGTTTTTGACTTCTGTTATTATGGAGCGGCTGATTAGACATTTGAAAATGCTGCCTTTTATTTGATGGAATTACTGTAATCCTTTGACATAAAGGAATAATTCTGCCAGTGCTGTGATTTTGACCTACTCTTTGACAGACAGCTGCCTGACTGAGAGTGGTGCTGGTGTTTAAAGTGAGGGCTTAGCAACTCCAGAAAATTGCCCAGTTAGATTTGGCTTCCAGACAAGTTTTCTCAGAGGAGATCTGAGACCATGTAACAAGCTTCCCAGGACCCATCAAAGCACAGCACCTTTGAAGGTCTGCCTGCATTGGTTGACTTCAAGCACACTTACCAACAGTTCTAAGCCTATCTCTTAGCTGTGAAAAATTGGGATGGAAAAGTGTCAGCTGAAAAACTCTAATCCTCTCCTGACTGCTGGCTCCTGCTGCCTGCTCAGAGCAGCACAGGCGCCGTGAGGAGGAGAGCCTTGCAGTACTGCCTGGATTCATTACTGACATGGAAGTATGCTTGAATGTCTGCATGATTTTCTGATCAAGTTTTTGAGGTATTTGACCAAGAGCCATCCTCCACAGAATCAGCTAAGAAATATTTTCTGGCTTTCCGAAGCGTAATTTCCAAAAGGTAATCAGTGTTAGGCTGAGCCTGATACAGGCTGAAACACCCACTTGCTGGCTGACTGCAGGAGCTTCTGCTCTTCACTTGAGCACTGAAGCCTGGCTGACTTCTGAAGCCTGAGGGCTAGCAAGGGAAGGAAGGAAAGAACCAGCAGAACAAGATGTTTACACACTAGCAGAAGGCTGCCTGGGGCAACAAAAACCTCTCTGTTGACTCTTTTGGCTACTTTAAGTGGGAGATGCAGTCCCTTCAGCCATGGCAAAGCTGACCCCTCTCTCCAGTGCATGTTCTGGCCAGCCTGTGGAGGACCAACAAAAGCCTTTCTGTGCAAGAAGCTCCTTCATGCTACTCTTCGGGAGCCAGTGCTGCTTCAAGCAATTCTGAGAGGGGAAAATGGAAAGTGATGTCTCAGAGAACAAAATGGAAAGTAGCCAGACATTTGCAGCACGATTTTTGCTGCTCTCATACAGTCTTCATTGTGGTAGTTCAACAGTGAGCCTTTTGACTGAGAGCAGCCTCAAATGAGCCTCAACATTTGTCATTGAAAAGGCTCACCATGACGACTGAGGATTGTATGACTTGAGCTGAGAGAAGAGTTAGTAGCAACCAACAGACATTTAGAAAATTAGCCAGACTTTGTTGCTGGGCTCCCAAATGATCATTCACAAACATCCACAGAGCCATGGTGACCTGCTGAATATGCTGATGATCTGATCTGCTCCAGATCAGATATGTGACCTACATAAACCCATCATATTTGCCAATGCTTCAGATCATTTGTTTTGATTTAGTCATGCATGTTAGAGAGAGAAAAAAAGTAAATGAAATTGCAAGGCTGAATAATGTCTTGGTCTCATAATCATAACACACATGAGAATTTTTTTCTCCTTCTCAACTTGAGCTTAGGTGTAAAATAATACACCACAAGGAGGGGTTTTTTTAATTATTATTTATGGATTGCTATAATGTCAGCATAGATTAAATTGCCACACTGGTGCTTCAGATTCTTTTTATTCTAAATGTTGGAGGCCCACCATATCTTCTGGCATTTGAAGACTCCATCAACTGTAAATCACAGAGAGACAGTCTGAGTTTGCTTTTTCTAGGATAATCTTAACAGGAGCTTGAGAATATCATGCACCTATTTTCCGTGTCAATTTTTTAATCTCATATCTCAAACTTTAAAGTCACATACAAGAGTAATTTACAGTATTTTACATACAGTCATTGTAAACAAACAGTAGCTGGGGGTTTGTCCTTGTAACTGGAACTTAACATGAGGTGACTCTTCTTTCTTTAAAAATAGTAAGAGAAAATCTCATTATTTTTCTGGAGAAGTAGGACCAAGATCTGTGTCATGAAAAATGACCTGGTTATGTTCAGACTCATTGGCCACAGGGCTAAGGGCGACCCTTGCATGTTGGTTATCAAGCTACCATGAAACCTTGCTTAACAAAAACTTACAGGCATGGGTACCACTCAAAGTCCCTTGAGATTGTTGCACAGTGCACCATTTTCAGTCTTTATCAAGAAAAAGCAACCCAAATTCTAGAAAACATTCAAAGGCTGTATCAAGCAGACTGTTCACAGTTGCCAACATCTATAAAGCAAAATTTTCCATGTCCTTTTATTTTTATTTTGTCTTCCCTCCCTCATGTTTTTGTTCACTCACTCATACACATGGGACTTGTCAAGGTCTGGGACTGTGTGTTTTATTGCTGTCATGTCATAGATAACTTTTGGATGCTCTTTGAACTGCCAGTAGCTCAGAGAGTAGTTCAGAGACCACCCAAGAGAGTGGCTGCCTTGGGATACACAGGCTGCGCTGACGCTCTTGTTGCCAGATCTGCTTGGAAGCAGGATTAGCCTCCCGCCACAGGTCATCTGGTGTGCTTTTTGGATATGAGCACCAGCAGATGAAATAATAGCTGCCAGGTTGTCAGACTGAAGCCATTCTTCTAGGTGGGAGTGAAGAAACACAAGGGAAGGTATGTAAAATGCATCTTGGGTTTGCATACAAGTATCAGTCATTCATCTGGCTCTTCGTTCATATTCAGTAATCATCCACCAATCACTGTGTGCCACAATTCTTGTCATATCATGTTAAGGTTAATGAAGCATGCAGGAACCCACACCAGGAATTTGGTCTATGCCACATAAACCTTGTTCAAACGTTTAACAGAAGCTGGTTGCTGCACCAGAGAACTCCCAGCTAAGGTGTAGCAACCAAGCCCAGGAATGGATAGAGAGTGTTGGGAAGGAAAGCAGCAGTTTTGGTCTCAGTAGGCTGGCAACAAAAATGTTCTCAGGTTGTTTCTGAAATTCCAGAACTGAGGATTTTGAGGAGGATTTGGAAGTAGCCATGGAGGCCACAGTTGTACCTCTCCAGAACTTCAGGAGAAAGAATAAAAATGCTAATTTAAAAGCCTAGAAATTTGAGAAGCAAAGCTGTACAATTTCCTGATTTGAGATGAGTGAGGACGATGCCCATAATATATGAAGAAATTTAATTTTCCATGAAAGCATAAATAGCCACCATTAGTCTGAAATATCTTGGAGGGAATCAATGGAGGGAACTTGAGGGGGAAAGTAGTGGCAGGAGAAAAGGTACATTTATAAAGCTTGGAGAAGGAGAGGTGGTAGTGGTGAAGACCTGAGGATAAGGAGAGTTTCAAAGTCTGGATAAATGGTAAAGACTATATGCAGTGGTAAAGACATGCAAGACTTAGATGACAATTGGATATGGGGATCTAGAGAAGAGTGGAAATCAGAAATGTGTACACCTAAATGTCAGGAAAAAATGACAGTGTTGTTCACAGTAGATGACTAGTTTGGACAGGTCTGCAGATCAAGAGCTTGATTTTGACCACTTTGAGATATTGTCTTAGACTTCCACAAGCTTGCATAAAAGATGCATTGTAGAGATTTAATTTGGATGGGGGCAAAATGACCATCACAGAACAGCAAGGAGAAAAGCATTACAACAGTGGAAGAAGAACCAGGGTTAAGGAGAACCTGGGCACAAAGAGTCAGAGGCAAAGACATCAGCAAACTGGAAAGGATGAAGAGAAAGATCACTAGATTTTTTTGCCAGAAAGCAGTGAGACTGGCTTGAAGGACAACTGGATCAAAGGAAATGGAGGATGGGGCAGAGAAGGCTGATAAGGTGGAACCAGGAAGCATCAGTTTTGGCAGGCTGGATGGTAGAGGAAGTGTCGGAGAGCAGCTGGGGAAACAAGTAAAGTTAAGGATAGGGTTAATGGTTTTTAAGAGTTACTAATGAAAGCTTAAGCACTGAACTCTGACTTCTACGCAAGGAGAGCTTATCTAAACCACTCAATTAAGTAAAAATGGATTAAAGGTTTCAGGAACTGATTGTACAGATGAAGGAGATAGATAACAGATCATTTATGCAAAGAGGAAACAAGAGAAAGCTCAAAATAGGTTTTTGGGAAATTATAGCATTTTTCTTACTGGTTTCCAGTTCTGCTCTTGCATGGAATATATGCCCTCCTGTTCTTCAACTGTTTGAAACAAGAAAAATATATATATAGAAGCATTTATTTTTTTTCCAGCCTAACAACCAAATTTTTGATCAATGAAGTTAAAGTGCCTAGGAGATGTTAGCAGAGGGGTAAGTTTTGAGTTTCTCCATGACCCGTAATGACAGCTATGTTTCTGATATCTTCTCCAAATTGGGCAGAGAACAGACATGTATTTCTTACATTTAATTAAATTAGGCAGTGTAGCTGACATGCTGACAATGAACATTGGAAGATGATGAAACTAGATACTTCTAAACTTCTCTGAAGCAGAAAATGCTGAGAATGGAGGCTGATGAAGTTGTATTCTGTTGAACTGAAAGTCATCACAGAGAGGAAAACCTTTTAATAATTATTCATCCTATGTTAAAGGAGGTTTCTGCCAGGCAGCTGCTCCTGCAGGCTCTGGTGGTCCTCAGTTTCTGCTGGAGGTGGCAAGAGCAGGAAGCATTTGATGCTTTTCAGAGCTCAGTTGATGCTTCTCAGAGCTGAGCTGAGGCTGTGCCCTGTGCCTGTCAGAGCTGGACTGCAGTGCCCATTGCAGGGACAGCCTCTGGGCTCCCCCACTGGCACGGGCACTGAAGGGAGCACATTCCATCACATGGAGCCATGGATGCTTCTGGAAACATCTGGCAAAACATCTTGTGAAGTTTGAGAGTCTGTGTTACTTCCCTTGTGCAGATGCCTCGCTGAGCAAGAAAGGGATTTATTCTGAAACGGTGCATAGGTTTTGGTTTTATTAGCACAGTGTGTTTTTTTAATGTTACATCTGCAGGCAGCTGAGCACAGTCGTTTAATTGCAATGGCAGTGAGCACCCTGAGGCACCATGCACTGGTAGTGACTGAGACAATGCTCTGCCCCTGAGGCCCCAAGGGAAGATGAGCCATTTCAGCAGCAGTGCCAGGACTGTTCTGACACAGCAGCTCTGTGCCTCCCTCTCAGGAATTACAGCCTTTCTGCTGCATTTCCATGCACTGGGCCATGACCAGGATGAGATCTCTGTGTGAGATTTCCTCTCACAGGTGTATCTGTCACATGCAAGAGATCCTCCAGGTTCACTGACTTTAATCCCATTATTTTCATTCTTTGTGTTTGGGCACAATATGTAGCTCACATGCATGTGTATATAGATCACAACCTACTACATTACCTAATTGGGAGTTTGTATGTATTCCAAAATCAGTACAGAAGTATTGATTTAGTCTGGCCCCATGGTTTAAAGGAGTGAAGAGGAATCTTATCCCTAAAATCAGTCTGACTGGTGCAGTAAGACATTTCATCCATTTTCCAGAGAAAGGAGTCATTTGAAGCTCCCAGGTGGATCAATATGTAGCCCACACAGTTAATGTGAGTACACTGCTATAAACTGTAAAATGGATTTACTCAGTTTTGATTTCATAAAATCATATAGTAATTTAGGTTGCAAGGAACCTTGGGAAAGTTCATAGTTCAACCTGATGCATAAAGCAGAATTAACACCAAATTTAATAATGTTGTTCAATGCTTTGTCTACTTCAGTACTGAAAAACTCCTTGAAGAGAGACTGGGAAAACTAGTAAACCACACCAGTGCTTAAATACACTCACTGGATGTTGCAGTGAATTAGCAGCAACTGGAAAAATTACTTCTTTATATCCAGTCAGAATATACTCTCTTCCAACTCACAACCAGACACCTTCATCTTCTGGGTAACTTCCCTTGGTACAGGCAGGCTTGCGTTCGGTGCCCCAGAGCTGCCCCTGAACTGATACAGCTATTTGTTCTCCTGCATCTGTAGGGGTCATCCCTATCCATGAAGGAGAATGCTTGGGAAGACCTCCTACCTTTATCTGGCTCTTCACAACTGCCTTTCCTTGCACCCAACTCAGCCAAAGACCTGGGGTGGATGCTGAGACTAATGAAATTTAGTTTATAGGGTTTTTACTCTTTAGGTTTTTTGGTTGGTTGGTTGGTTGGTTGGGATTTGTGTTTTCTGTTTGTTTGTTTGTTTTGTTGGCATTTTTTAAACCAAAAAGGCAGTTGGGTAAAAAAAAATTATGAGGAAGACATATCAGAGAAGTGAAAACAAATTTGACTGATAAATGCAAACCAAAATGTACCATTAAAAAACAATAGTCCTTTTTTCTGTTTAGTGATATGAATATATGATGTTTCTTTTGATATTCTCATTTTTGCTGAGGGAACTAGCAAATAATTCATTTAGCACTGGCTGAGACATTTTTATTTGGCTGTTATCCTCTTTGGCCAGGTTTGTTTGCATGATAATTTCAAAGTGATTTGAGTTCTGAAACGCTGAAAATGAGCCTGTTTTATCTGTGCCTTTCACTGCTTTCTGCAAATCTGGAAATGTGTTTTTGATAGAGAGAGGATCAGCTCCAAATCATAAAACTAAATAACCCTTCAAACTTTAGGGAATTCAAGCTGCCAACCAGACTTCAATCCTGAGTTTGGTAAATGTCAACACCCTTCCTTGGGCAGTGAAGCAGGGTGAAGGAAGAAGTGTTAAATAGGATGGGGAGCTGCCTTAATTACTTGAATATTTTTAAATTTTTTTTTCCAGGAGATACTTAATTCAGGAACACTTGGTTACTTCAAATCTTGTGACACTGCTTAGCCTTCTAAGCTGGTGCTTTAGTTAGATGGAGAGAAGCAAAAAAGACAGCTGTTGATGAAGCAGCATGGATGTGATGTGACTACAAAAATGCCAGAAAATTGTCCCATTTACATTCATAATTTATAAGTATCTCGAAATCTAGAAATATTCTTTGAGACAGTGCCTTCATCTAAAAAGAATTGACAGTTCAAATTATATTAGTGCATGGCTGCTCAATATGGCTTGGAATTATGGGTTTGTTTATCAACATTAATTGGATTAAATTACCTGCAGTGAAATATAAGCACTTAGAGAAAAACCAATTCTTGTCCTGCTGGCTTTAGCAGTACAGACAGACTTTGTCTTATAGTATAAGCATAAGGATGAAGCCTTTTGGTTCTTCTTGATTACTAGCTGAGGAAGCTGAGGGCATGAGCTGCGTTACTGGTACAAAGGTTGAAAACATGAGAAGGAAATATCCTTTCTGTTAAATTAACACTGCCATAGCTGTGGTTGTAAAAATGGTTGAGGTGACCTGAGTTGCGAATTTTTACTCAGTCTCCAACAGAATGTAACCTTTCTTGCACTGTAGAAGTCTTCAGCTTTTTGCATGAAATGTATCTTTTCATGACAGTTACCAGCATTTCCTGTCATGCATGTTCATATGTTTACTGACAGGAATTCCATTACATCTATATCAATTCACACTAGTTTATTTCATTGTGTAGGTGAGCACCTTATTTCATAATGCCACACCTGGGGTCAGTTCATACTGACAAGCTGATGCTGTGAGACCATCTTGAGGCTTATATAAAAGTACATCAAGTCTCGTGCACTTACTGGTCAGAGAAGGAAACTTCCAAGTGATGCTGTACCATAAAATGACTGTCAGAGCCAAAGGCAGGCTGCAGAATGGAGGTTATGAAAAAATCACTAAATAGGATCGATAGCTACTTGCTATGGGAAAATCAATGGGAAATGCTCACTGATGTCATTTCTCTCGATTTCCTACAATTTTCATACTTAATATTGCAATTAAACCACATAACTAAAAGTCTTCTCTCCTTCAAAAAATACAATTCCATGGCTTCATCACACCATGTATCACATGCCTTCTTTTCTGTCCATGACATTCTCATCTTTGAAAAACTCCCTGAAGAATGATGCACTCTGGCTCCTAGCAATTCCTGTCTGAAGTACTGAGCAGCAGCTGTTAGATGGGTACTGTGAATTGTGCAAGAAATGGCTCTGTAAGTGCAGAGGAAACAACAGCAGACAAATTTACCTTAAAAACACAACATAATTTGGAAACAAATGTCCATTAGCCTATAGTTAGGTGAAATAATATTTAAAGTGTTTGTCTTACTCAAGGGTGTTGCTAAAGAGGTGCTGCTAAGAGCTTGGTGGTAGCTGAGCACCTTCATGTATCACAGTTCCTTAACAGGAAATGGCTTGATTATTGCAGGGCACACTTTCAAAAACTGTGGCTTGGGAGCATTAATGTATTTGCTTGGTTTATGTCTGAACAACAGTTTCCCAGGAGACCATGTGCTGTCATTTGTGTGGAAGGAAAGAGAGAGGAGCCCAGAGCCATCACTCTGTGCTGGGCTCCAGTTGGATGTGGAGCTAGTTGTTTTACAACCCATTGTAAGATACTGTTTTCAGCTATTTGCAATTTCGTGGAGCTGGAATAACTTTTGCTTTTTTTTTTAAGTGATATGTTTGGAGAAAACCTATCTTGTATTTTGGAGTGGTGTGGAAATAAACACTGAAGTGTGGGAACTTCCAGATTAAGTGACACTGGGGACATTACTCTTGGATGTACACCATCACCAACTCTTCTCACTCACAATTAGTGGTAATCTGGATCTTGCCCTGCAACCCTCAAGTGTGAAGCCCTTTTTGAAAACTGTGCCCTGACAAGTCTATGACTTGCAGAATGCATATTGTGCCATTTGATTATCTAGCAGTGGCTATATAAAGCAGCTGGGGTGTCATTTCTCCTCATCACACAGAGGAAGTGATACAAAAGGGAGCATTTTTTCTGCCTATTAGAAATGTGACTAGAACCATGTATGATTTCTAATGAAATGAAAAATATTTTTATGTAATGGCACCAGAAAACAGCCTGATTCAGGCTTACATTTTGTTCAAGTCATGCATTTTTGAGAATAGTTATGTTCCCACTTTGTTTGTCAAAAACTAGGGGACCCAGAGACTAATCTTGTGCATTTGCCTTTTCAATTTTTTTTAAATTATAACCCTTCCTCTCTGGTCTCTCTGTCATCTTTTTATCCTGATATTGCTTCCTTTTCCAGCTCAAATTCTTCTATCACACCAAGGCAGAGCTGAGAAGATGGGATTAGGTCCATTCATTGAGGTCTGCTTGCTTGTACTGAGCATGAGACAGGGAAATAACTGTAATATGATTCATTTTCATGGAGTCTACTTCACTTGTTGGCTGAAACCAGCCAGCAATACGCACTTCATAACTTTCCTCAAATCCGAATTTCCAAATATCCCATGATAGATATTTACCCTTTTCATTCAGCCCCTCATGGTACTATTTGGAGGTCAAAAGCACATTCTCCGTGTAAGAAATTATCAGATCCTGTCACAGCTTTGGTGCCAGCAGTCTCCTCTCTGCCAGGTGCGATGCTCTCTTTGCATCAGCACAGCTTTGCAATGCTGCTCAACACAAACATGAGCAAGGGTTACAAGGGACAAAAGAAAAGCAAATACTGTTCTGAGCATATATTCAAGGAAGAGAATATTTCTGTCATAAATACACCATAGTATGATTTGAACTTTGAGGTTTGTGGAAAAGGGAATAAATATGGGCACTAAACTTGCCCTCATTTTTGTTTTCTGTTTCTTCCTTTACAAAAAGATACCTGATGCAAGCTAAATAGGACCTTAACCATGACTTCTGTATTTGCAGGGATTAAGCATCTGAAGAGCCAGAGCGACTCAGTGTTTCCAGAAGAAGAAGAGGGAGTTGGCGAGAGGGAAGAGGAGTGGGGGCACTAGCCAGGGCAGAGCTGCCCCGAGCGCCCTCCCAGAGTCACCGAGCTGCCCTGGCCCCGCCGCGCCTGCCCTGCCGCTCACCAGGCACCGGGAGGGCCTCGGGGGCTCTGCAGACACTGCACACGTGTCCTGTGACCCTCAGCCCCGGAGATAAAACCGTTATTTTACAGTCATTTCTTTTCTTTTATTTTCTATGACTTAAAAATGTAATTCGCAAACGTGTTAGCTCCCTGACGTCAGTACTGCCAGAGCTTAACTACTGCGTGTGAGCTGTACTCTAAGGCTTGTTGTAAATAAAAAAGGTACAAAATAAATAATACATTAATTTAGACAAGATTGGCTATTGTACAGAGGATTTGTCTGGCATGTAGAGAAATGTTCACATAAAATGGTCCTTCTGGTTAAGGGCAGTTTTTACCATTACTGGTTGAGTTACTTGCGGTGATGCAGACAGATAAAAAGTAACGAAGAAAGCAGAGGTGACTCTGTCTAGGGGATGTGAAGATACTCTTCCCTGTGTTCCCTGGGTATGTGATGCTTAAATACTTGTCTTGCTTTTGGTCTGAGGCTGCCTCATGGCAGCACCAAAGGGATTTCTCACCACAAGAGATCACTGTTATCTGGAGGCATTACAAAAGGTTCCAGTTTGGAGCCCAAGGACCACAGGCATGGTTCATACCAACCTTTTCATTCACCATGCAAACTCTGTGGCACAAAATGGAACAAGGTAGAGAAGGAAAACTATGTTCTTTCAAAGTCACACTTAACAGATTATTTCAGTTTTTTATGAATGGCAAATTTTTAAATGAAGTCACTGTCATTTTGTAATAGCTGCTTGCCTTTGATACAGTTTTACCCTCAGTTTAACTTTCCACTGCTGTAAGTCTCTTTTAAAGGGTTGACCTAGCAGAAAAAAGAAAAAAAAAAAAAAAAGAAAAGAAAAAGAAAAAAAAAAAGATGAAATATAGGAAAACACAGAGCCCTTTGTCTATGCCTTGCATGGTGATTTCACCCTCAATCTGAGATCTTCCATGAAGACCTGCTGAGAACAGGATCTGTCAACAAGTGTTTCTTTATCCTTGAGAGCCATTTTTTGCCTCCATCTGTATCTCTGTATTTGTTCTCTTTGGTTCCATTTTCTGTAGAAACACTACAGACAGGATCCATGACTCCAGCTCAGCAAGGGTGTGCAAGAAGGACTAAAGAAGGACTCTCCAATTATACAGAAGCTGCTACAGGACTTACAGGACTGAGAGCTTTTCCATCACAAACAACTAAAAGAAGCAAACGACCCTTCAGAAACTGCTTGAATGGCCCCAAGTCAGGTCTGGAATGGCAGCAAAAGCTGGGCTCAGGTCCCAACTTTGCCATGGCTTTGCTTTTGCACAGCACCAGGCTCTTCACTAAATTGCTCATTGCCATAGCACTGCCAGGCTGTGAATCAGTCATTGGTGTTTAACCTCACACCATCTCTCTGTGTTGCTAGCTAATAAAGCACTTTGGATATTAATGGCTTTTTGCTGGTTATTAGTACCACAGGCTGCAGAGGAGAACTGTCTAGGACCTGTGAGCAGATGAAAACATGGACATGATTTATAGCACTTGATACCAGGACAAGGTATTGAACACTTTGGAATCTCAGCATTTCAAAGGCAACACACAAAACACCTGACAAGAGCTTGGAGAATTCATCACTGAACGTGCTGCTTCAGGTTGATTGTTGGACCTGAGTATAATTACACTTTATAAATAATAGGAAAAAAACCCACACAGATTTAGTTTGAACTGGAATTGACTTTCAGAATGTTTATATGTTGTTTATTCTCCAGGTGCAAAATCAGATAATACCTAAGATTATATTAAGAGTCAAGATTTAAAAAACTCCTTTCTAAAGCAAACTTTCCACTGAAGTCAGAGGAATTTTGCTTGAGAAAGATCACAGGTTTTTGTGGACAACATACTTTTCTTTGGGGAAATATGATGTGTAGTGTACAGGAAAGCTTCTATTATCCTGTTATCAATTTAATTACTGGATTTCTTGCCTTATTTTTTTTTTTTCTTTTTTTTTTTAATTTTAGGATTGCTATAGATTCTGTTGAAGTCTTCAAGGACTTAACCTGCTGTCTTCTCATAGTATCATTTATTCTCCCCAGAAACGTAAACTTAAAAATCACCATTAGTTCTTGCACTATTGGTGTTATTTAACCAAAACTGTCACATCCAACACGGAGAGGCTGCAGGCAGAGATTCTCTCGCCTGTCAGTCAGTAAGGAAGGGATTTCAGTTCATCTGCACTTCCTTTAACAGAATACAACATCAAGGGCCAGGCTGGTGCTGGCTTTTACTCCTCAAGAAAAAAGCATTTTTCCTACTCCAGAAGGTGAAGCATTGGGTGTGGCTGTCACAGCCCTCCAGAGCTGGCCTGGGTGGGCTGTGGTGGCTGGGGGGAGACCCAAGCAGGGCTCCTGCAGGCTGCAGCTCTGCTTTTGTGCAGCTGGAGCTGTACAACAAAATGTCCCTGGCTCAGTGCGGGGCTGCCCTCCTCATCTCTTTTCTCTTAAGACAACTTTTTTCATGAGGGACCTTATTCCTGCAGTAAATTAGGCATTGTGTGTCCACTAACCCTTGGAGGACAATGTAAGGGCATATTTAAAACATGCTGTCCCTCAAAGTCCCCTTTCTTCCTCTCCTATTGCATCCGTGTTGGTGCCCAGGCCCACAGATGTTCTTTTTCTATTCTTTTTATTTTTTTTCTATAGCAGCTCAGTGCAAGAGCGAGCTCCAGAAAGAGCCTCAGTTGTTCTGTTGATTCCTGACATGTTCAATTACATTTAACCTTTTCATGCACAGCATTACATTTGGCAACTGAGTGGATGCTAAATGCCGCCTGCTTTGCCATATTCTCTCCTTTATCCTCCAGTGAGGATAGCAGCACTTGGAGCAAATCTCGAGCAAGATATTTGTGCACCCTCTACTAAACCTCAGGCCGCTTGGTAAGATGCTATTAATCTCCAGTTTCATCAAAGTGGGCTGATGGAGTTTATCCAAGTTCAGTGTCTATATTCTGCTATAGATTTTCTGGTTTGTTTATTAAATAATCTGGGGGGTTAGGGCAGAAAAATTACTTTGTACTTCTGCTGGGCCAAACACACTCTTTCAATTTTGTAGGGATTCATTTGCCTAGTGTATACTGACCCTTAGTGGTAAACTGAGATTTTAATTGCATTGCCAAGTTTCTAGATATTGCTTTTCTCTTTGGCCCAACTGTTCAGAAAATGGCAGGAATATTTGCTGTGCATGAGGATAGTCTATCTATGTAAATAGCCCCCAATGTCTTCAACAGACATTAACAGGCATGTGAAAATAATGATGACAGGTGTTATTAGCTCTTCTGAAGGGAGGGCTGTGGGAAGCAGGAGTGTCGAAAGGTTATTCCAAAATGCAAAACAAAAACGTTGGCATTGAGAAGCAATACTCTCCACATAATGAGAAACAAATAAGAACTCAGTATCTGGCACTAACGAACACCTCAAGCTAACTGTGGAATGAGTATTAATTAGGTTTCCAAAATAGCATCTTTCTGAAAAGCAGCTGAGGTGTAATATTGCTCCTTATTAATCAAAGCAATGGGACAATGTGAACTCTGCAAAAAATAAATGGTTTGCAGATGGCTGTGTGCATCTTTAATAATGACAGAAGAACACAAGTTACAGCTTTAAATGCCAGGGACCCTTTCTGCATCTTCTCCTTTTCAGAGAGCGATATTTGCAGTTTTCAAGGCAGTGAGGAAAGTGTGTTGGTTTCTTATTACATTTTCCCTGCAGCATAAATTCTGTTGATGTGCTTCCCTAATCATTCTAATTATACTGCCATATGTTGCTCTCATCTTTCTTTTTCTCTCCTAATGGGACATAGATTCTCTCTTTTGAATATGTCATTTGTTTATTACATTTATCAAGGGTTTTAACATTATATGGGACTTTTAATTGCTTTTTTAAACACTCAGCAGATTGAATATTAAAAACAGACATGAAGGTCAACTATAAATAATATTTAAATTGCTCATGACATTTTTATTCTCTAATTTACTGGAAATATCAACTCTGTAGTCATGCTCCTGTATCTACTATTTACTTGAAACTCCACACATGTCCTCCAGAACTAGTCTGGCTGCAGTCACAGTCCTGCCCTACCCCAAACCCCCTTGTGCCTAGCAGAGCAGGGGTCTTCCCCAGGTGAGAATGCTAAAATAAAGATGCATCATGCATTATGTTAAAATGCTTGACACAAATATGCTGCCATTAATTCCAGCTGTGCACTCCTGAAGTACCCAAATAATAAAGGTGAATATTTATTTCTGACTGGTAGGAAAAATACAGCTCTCTCTCAAAGCTGAGCAGTCTCAAAGAAAAGGAAGCACAGTTTCACAAAAAGAATTTAAGATGGCCTAAAGTTGAACATGTGCTTTGTACAGAGACGTTAGACTCTCAGAGTACCCTGCACTGTAGAAAAAAAATCTACAAACCACCTGAATACAGAGAAGGCAAGAGACAACCAATTACTATCCAATTACTAAATTAATTTCTGGTATAATGACACCGTCGTCTCTCTTGGCTTTCATGGAAATGTATCTTAGGTGAATTTGACCCTTTGGCTCATTGAATTTTGATTGAGATAATCATATCAGGCTTTATACAAATAATTAGCCAATACTTTCATGTAATTTGATGTTTATTCATGTTATTATGAGACAAGTACCAAAGTTCCTCTTGCAGGTCAGCAGTGTTGCTTGCAGGTGCATCAGCATTAGGTCCTGTGTGGTGATGAGACAGCTATATAACCAGAGTCCAAATAACAGTGAAGAAACATCTATTCTGCTTGACTAGTCCATCTTAAAGCCAAGATTGTACCTACCATTTTGATTTTGACTGCCTTATTTAGCTACAACGTTATTACAGACTGCAGGTTTGTAATAATGACCTATACAGGATGTTGCACAAAACTCAGCAGCTTTAAAGTTCATATACTCTGTAATCTGTCAGAATAATTTATTTGGTTAAGATATTATCTGTCCAAGCTCTGCTAATGTAAAGTTCCCCAAAAATTCCCAACGAAAAAGCCATAAGCAAAGGACTTGCCTAAGTACAAAGGAAGTATTTTGCAACAAAGTTCAGCCCATAAAAGTTGAAGTCCATTTTTTAATAAGAGATTTTTTCCATTTATAACTCTGTGGTTATGACTTGCTTCTTTGTTCCCAGGGGAAAACTTAGACGTTCACAGTTTGATAAAACTTCTGAATGTTTGCCCTGGGACATGGAAAAGGAGTCTCTGGAGATCCATTAAATAATTAAATGACCAGGAAAGTAAAATTATTCCAGGAAAGTAGCCTAAATGTTTGCATGTTTGACAGATGACAGTTTCTTTTACTCATGGTATTAAATCCATTTCCACTCATTTTTCCATACTGTTTTTCAGGGATGTGATTTTTTTTAAAAATGCTGTAACAGGGATGCACTCCCCTTTCAGACAAACCTTTGTCTGCTAAACTACTAAACACAGAAATCTTGAAGCTGCTGCTGAAGAATGTTAGTCATACTTACATTTTCCTCCCTCTCATATAATAAATGTATAGTCTGTTAAAAAGATACATTTTAGACACTTACCACTAGAGATCTTGATATGTTAGTTTGAAATTATTTTCATTACAGTAGTGGCTTGTTTGACTTCTGGCATCTCTGCAAGAAGAAGGTCCTCTGTGCATGTAGCTCAGATAGCACCTGGAAAACAGGAACTGCAAAGAACGTGGTATGAAGTAGTTGTCTTGATTTATTTTCATCATGTACCTAGTTAGGATTTGCTACATGTTTGAGTCTATGGGATTCTTTCCATTCATTTTCAATCCAAGTAGAAAGGGGCCCTGTTTAATCCCAGTTACACTGATCTTGGATTATAAAATTTACACCATGCCATGGAAATATATCTCAAAGTTGTACCTTTCCTGAAGAACTGTTGCTAACAAGTACAGTCCCAGTGGCTCCTTCAACTGCAACCACAGCAAGAATTTTTTTGTGTAAAAAAATGCTTCATTGGTTATGTTTTTCTTCATGTGAGGGCTATTTTAGCCATAAAGGCAAAGAAGGCAAGACTCGCTTAGAGAAATTGTTTTCAAGTGTGCTATGAGGATGTGAGTGAGTTTGTGTGGCAAACTGGGACAGTCATGGAAAACGTGTGGAGTCCCAAATGGGTGGAAGGCTTGGAAACAACCTTGTATGCACTGTCACTTCTCAAAGACAATCATACACAGATGAGCAAAAATGCTCCAGGAAATCAAATTTGTAACTAACACTCAGGAGCTTCACAATCCTTGCCCTCAAATCAAATTTATTTGGGAATATCATCATAGGAAATATGGACAAATACAGCAGAATAAAAACACACAGTTGTAGTTTGCCTTCTTGAAAATTAAATTAAAAAAATACTGGCTAGATCATAACCCATAACAATATTACATAATATATCTGTCATATATCTCAAGATAAAAGTACAAAATAAACCTCTTGAGGGCTCATTTATAGCTACAGCTCCTCAGTGTGCTCGATGCAGGGTACATGCCCAGAATGCTGTGGGAGAGATGCAGATACAAACACCATTTCTTAGGGCCCCATGCAGTGTTTTGGTAGCGCAGCCTTAAAGGTTTCAGAGATAAACTACTGTCCAGGGAGAGGCTTTCTCAAGAAGCCTTTCTGCCATATGAACACAGATTTCACCCAGCTCAAAGCCTTAACTAACACGTGTTGGATCTATTGGTCTTCTTCATCAAAGAAAACTTCTCCCCATCCAAACAACACACCAAGCTTTGGGTCATGTCCAGGCAAAATCTTGCTAAGAATAAAAGAAGGAAGAAAGAAAGAAAGAGAATCAGCTGGCATTGACAAAAAACTAACATCTCTTCTTGTATTTCAGCAACGTCTACCACAGTGATAAAAACTGAATACAAATGAGCAAATAGGATTATTTATAGAAAAATCCCTCTTCTATCCTAATGAATGAGATCTGCAGGCAATGAGTGCCTCCTGTGAAACTAGGAGCTCCTTCTAGCTTCTGCAGTGGGAGATCTTGGTGCTCGCTATGACAACTGGACATTGAGAGCCCCAAAGGATGCTTCAAGTTCTCTGCAGAATCTGTTATATTTTCTGCTTGTATATCCAGGTGAAAATTTCTGGAGAGTAGTAAGTCTCAATTGAATAGAGACACAGAAAAGAAAACTTCAACTATGGTAAAAGTCTGAAATTGAAAATACAATATAAAGATTAAATTCTGATTGCTTCAGACTGATTTCAGTCTCAGTGAATCATAAATTACAATGTTGAAAAGCAGTCAGTAACAAATGCCTAACTGGCCTAGGTTTTAAAGATAGTAGTTGTCTTTTGTTCTTTTCAAATTTGGTGGGAACTACAGATGATCAACTTATCTGAAATAAAGTTCTGAGTTCTCAGATCTTAACCAAAAATATTTTCCACTGCCACAGCATATGGCAACTTACTTTAAAGAAAAAGTCTGATATGACCATTAAAATTCTTCTCTTGCCATAATGACAATAAGAAACCATAAGATGGTTTACATTTTATTACAAAGGAAAGAAAAAGAGTCCAACATTCCCAAAAAGGATGCAAAGGTGCACGGAGTGGTCCAGGCTACTAATGATTTGCTCAAACACTAGCAGAGAATATATAAATTCTTAACTCTTAGCAAAAAATATTGATTGCATTATAACATCTATGATACAATTTTATCTGTTAACATTTCATTCGTTAACTGCACTGTACAGAAATTTCTCCATGCTAAATACAAGCCTTGGACCAGATACACAAAACAACTTAAATGTATTTTTTACATCCTATATGCACAAACATTTCTTAAGTTAAAACTATGCATACTACTTATGCATAGCACATATATGGCTTACATATTCAATGACAGGAATTCCACCTTCTGGCATGCCCTTATCCCAGGGCTTAGAGCTTACACTGTTCCCAGCTCAATTCTGATTGCTTTGCTGTCAGAAAAGAGACAGTCAACAGGTATGGACAAGTCAGGGTCCCTCGGCAAAGGTGATTGTTTCATGACTCCTTCTTCAATCAGACAAAGCCTGCCCTGGTTGAGGTTGAGCCTGATGCCTGCTGAGCTCTGGTTGGATCCCTGAAGCAGCACATGAAGAGCACACAGAGCGTGCTGACAATCACCCTTGGCACAGAGGGGAGTGCCACTGCCCCCACGAGTCCCCTTCAGAGCAGACCATGGCTGATCAGAAAGACTTTGTTCAGTGAGGTAATAACCACAGGGTCCAAAAAGGAGAACTGGGATGGGATGGCAGTGATCCAAGCCACCTGAGCGCCTACAAGCTGAAGGGGAGCCTGGAAGGTTCCTGGCAGGTTCCAGCAGAGGGAAATGAGGTTGGCTGCATCTGTGTAGGACACCCAGACAAGTCAGGAGGGGCCATGTGCAGCTCGAGGGAAGAGGAGATGAAAATGGTGTTTCTTTGCGGGCACAGTTTGGGCTGAAGGGCTCATTCTGAGGCTTCTTGCAGAGGTGACTGCCTGTGTGCTCCGGTTTTGCTGCCCCTCGAAAAGAAACAAACTCTAGCAAGGATTTTGCAGGATGCATGTTGTCCCCTTTGCATTTGAGATAAGCCATGACATAAGGCCTCGGTGTCACCTTCCAATTCTGTCTAAGAGGCAACACAATGTTTTGGTGAAGTGAAGCAATTTTCATGTGTTTCTGTTGCTGTCTCTTCCACCCTACAAAACAATGAGCACCAGCTTTATGGTTGGGCTGACACCATTGCTGATGTCTTTCAAAACACTGTAGGATTCAGAATGTTTTAATCTTTAACGCCAGATGCTATTCAATTAATTTTCAAGAGATATTTCAAATATTGATTTGCTCAACACCAGTTCTGTCCATATGGCAGCCACTGCAGTGGGGAAGAATCTTCATTCGCGCAGGCTGGTCAGCGTAACTCTACAACTTCCCTGTACACTCTACAAACATTTATTTCCAGATATTTTAAGGAAGCTAACAAGTAGGACTTGTATGGTGCATGCAGCATGATTGCATGAACAAGGATCTAGAAACACATTTCATTTTGATTTTCCATTTTCATTGGACACCAGCAGCAGTGACATGTAACAGCAATCCCAGGCAGATGACAAACATCATGTTTTCACATGGCTCATGATTAACTGGAAATGTCTGGTACCAGCGATGCAACAAAGCAAGGTCCAACTTTGGCTGAAAAAATTATTTTGGCTAGTTTAAGAAAGCAGAATAGAAGAGGAAATAGCAACACAAAAACAACTGAAATCTTGCAAGTTGTTAAGTGCCTTGAGTTACCAGCTCAGGGTTTTACATTTTACATTTTTGAATATTTTGTTCAATCACTCTCCACAAAAATAGGATGATCCAAGAATAAGTTGACAGAAAACAGCCTCTGAGATCATGAGGTAGGAACAGCTAGAGTTCTTTTCTCCTGCAACAGAGGTCAAATGGAAATGCATAAACAAGAGATTTTTGATACTACTACTTCAAATATTTCATATACTTGAATTGAGGATGGCTTATCACATGATCATTTAGAAAGAAAGAAATTACCAAATTACCTGTCCTGCCTGAAGTGTCAGAAGCTTTTAAGAAATAGGAAATCTAGTTTTGTACCAGTGCTTCTGTCTGCTCCGTGGCTTTTACAATATCTTCTGACTGCTTACAGTGTTTAGGCTCACCTGGAAGATAAACAAATGTGACTGGGAACCTGAATGAGGAAGTTAAAGAAGTCAAGAGAATCTGCACAGCCATAGACAGACAAAATCTAGTTCCTCAAGATATTTTAAGGTTAAAATGAGGTCTCAGTCACTGCTTTCTTTAATTGCTTTCTCATCAGAATAAGCATCAGCTTGAATTAAATAATCATTATGGTTTATCCACAAGGCAAAAGATAGAATGAAAGCAATAGATCACAGCATGAAACAAAACTATGAAGACTTTTATATGAGTGTTAATAGAGTGGGTTTGGTTTTGGTGCTTTTTCTTCCAGCTTACTGAAACTCAAAATTCATCCTCTGCAGAGAAGGGCTGTTTAAATCCTCTTTACCGTAGGCTTTCAAATCAAAGTTTCTCCCAGATAATGAAAGATGCCAGTGTCAAGTTCTAAATATTCAATTAATTCAATCAGATAGGAGCAATGACACAGAGAAACACAAGCAGCTTTCAAACTAAGTGATTCAACATGAATCTCAAATTGACAATCATCGAATTAAGCTGTTTCTTAAACTATTCTTTCAGTTGCTTTGAATGAGTACAGCTGAGGAAATTATACACTGAGATGGTAGACAATGTACAATGGAGCAAACTCACAGTAGCATTTACTAACTACATATGGTAACTTCTCTGTTTTATCCAGCTGATTGAGGGATCCCACCAGTAAGAACACTGAACTTAAAATGTCAAAAATGAAAAGCACAGAAGTCTCAAAAGTGGAAAAGATGACCTGGGAAAAGCAAAAATATTATAAAAATAGGGAGGGGAATATTTTTGAAAGCCGGAAAAAAAAGATAGAAGTAGCTGAAAGGGAAAGCATATGAGGCATGATCTGAAAGGAAAATTGAAAGATGATGGCGAGTTGAAGAGGCTGACAGTTTAGAAAAGAGAACAGGAAGAGAAGAAAGAAAAATCAAGAGAACAAGCATGAGGAAAGAAGAAAATTAATACCTGAATTATGAATCTACCTATGAATCTACCATGTCTTCACTGTAAATAAGTAAGAGTTGCTACTGATTTCACCCTTGTTTCACTACCTTGAATGGTGGCAGAGTGTGTGCTGCCCACTCTGTAATGCAGCCACCAGCAGATGGGTCATATTCCCCTGAGCAGCATCCTACACCATCCCTTATTTTACATAAATTTAATGTTGGTGGAATACAGACAACCAATTCTTCAAAGGCTTTAAAGTCTCAAAACTGGAATAACGTTAATTAGAATAAGGATGTCCACAGATCTTTCAGCCTATGGCTCTTTTTGGAGCAATTTAGCAAAACTTTATTAGCATTATTATCCATAAAAACAAAAAAAAGGGGTGTGAAGAAATATGAAAGTAAAAGCTATTTATCTAAATATTTAAATTTTATACTTGACACTTGAGTTTGTGGAAGCCTTAAAACAAAGCCATTCACAGAATCACAGAATATGCTGAGTTGAAAGGAACCCACAATGATTATCGAGGCCAGCTCCTGGTCCTGCCCAGCACCATCCCCAAGAGTCACACCCTGTGCCTGAAAGCATTATCCAAATGTTTCTTGAACTCTGTCATGCTCAGTGCTATGACCACTTCCCTGGGCTACCTGTTCTGGTGCCCAACCACCCCCTGGGTGAAGCACCTTTCTCTAATATCCAACCTAAACCTCCCCTGACACAACTTCAGGCCATTCCCTCAGTCCTGTCACTGTCATCAGAGAGAAGAGATCAGTACTGCCCCTCCTCTTTCTCTCACAGGGAAGTCATAACTGCAATGAGGTTTCCTCTCAGTCTCTTCTTCTCCAGGCTGAACAAACTGAGTGATCTCAGCTCCTCTTCACACAGCTTTCCCTCAAGGCCTTTCATCATTCTATGGCCTCCTCTGGACAGTCTCTACTAGATAATGCCTTTCTTATATTGTGGTATAAATTTCAAAAAAACTATACATTAACATATATAGCTTTCTTCTTCTTTGTGCATCAGGTTTTTTATGTGATAAAAAAATGAGGTTGCTAATGGCCGTTATCTTATAAACCCTATCGTTTTTAATAAACACATTATTTGCTTTTTTAATCTAACCTTCCCTCCATCCATGTTCCGTGCATGAACATGGATGCCTTCCCTGAGTGGCAGGATGCTGGTTCAGCCAAGGAGCACTGAGGAAGCAGGCAGCACAGCAATCTGCTCCCACTCTGCTGGGAGGCAGTGCTCCACTCTCGCTGAGCTCTGCGGGGCCACAGCAGCACTGAGCATTTGCACGGTACAGATGATCCCCTGGTGCCATCTGCAGCACCATAAATCACACTGCCATGTGGCTGGTCTGCATCTGCCCACTGCTGTCTAACCTGGCTCTTCTGCAGAGGCTCTCTCTGGCTGACTGCTGCTGACACTGGATGTGCTGCACCCTCGATGGGACTGGGCAATCCTCTACTGTCATACAGAGTGAAACTACTGGAAATCTTATTTATCACAGATTTATTATCTCCCTTGCATTTTAATATTAAGGATTAATGTGGCTATCATTACAAGTGAGAAGTTAAAAGTTTGCCAATTAGCATTTATAAATCATTGAAATATGGATTCATTTAATTAAACATAAGCAGTTTTTAAAATTCATGTTCTAATAAATAAATCACTCAGTAGAAAAGGAAAATCATCACTTAAAAAAATCACCTTATAATAGTTTCATTTAATCTTGTACCATTCAATTAAATGAAAGTGAGATGATGGAAAGGAAAAAAGGTATTGTGGAGAAAAACAACATCCAGCCTCAACTGCAGCACTTGTAACAGCGACCCTCTGGTCCTCCCTTTGCACCAACCAGGACCCAGGGCAGAGCTACTCCTGTCACTAGAACATGAAGGTCTACAAGAACTACACCTAGAAAGAGATGGGATACAAGGACTGTAAAACAGCCCCTTTTGATTTTTTTAAAATGGGGAACCCCTTCATCATAGCACATCCAAACATTCATTGACAGTTCCCAAGAATGCACACACATGCTCTTCCTGTACTACCCAACTGTTATAACTGAATCACTTACTCACAGAAAACTCAAATGGATTTTCTGCTTTTTATAAAACACAGAACACTGACAGCTAACACATGAAATTTCAACCTGAATAATCATGTTGCTTTTCTTCTTCCTTTCTATCACACCCTCCCAGCCACAGCACCTGCAGGTGATCACGTCTTCACCCCAGAAATCAGCAAGCACTCTGATATCAACCTAGCCTTCTACCCCCTCCATCTTCAGTACAGAAAGTATAGAAGTAGAGAATTCTAGCATGGAGATTGCTAATAATGTCCTGACAGGTGTATGGCGTCTCTCAGAATACACAATTAAGTCTGATTCGTGAAACAGGGAAAATATGTAAGATCATATGTTTGGTACCTCTTGCTTGCTTGAAGCAACATTCCACTGAAGATGTCTGACCTTGGTTAAAAGTCCTGTCTGGATCCACTGGACATCCACAGAGGTGCAAATACACTATTAAAAACCTAATGGCTTCTTACCCTTTTCATAAATTTTGCAGTTTGAAGTTTTAAAGTACAAGGCATTCTCTAGAAAATTTCCTGCCTTAGAAAACAAATGAAATTAGCATTTTCTAAGGAAAGAAATCTCTTTGGAAAGGTGGAATGTAAAGATTGTCAATGCAACAGAGTGAATTAACTGTATGCTGAGCTGTGTCTGATCTCTCAAACATCATTTTTGTTTGCCAGACATCCAAAGATGCACAAGCACAGCTACACCACAACTGCCTTCTGCAGAGTCTGTAAGGCAAAAGATCCAGCTCTTCCTACTGCATTCCTCATCCAAGAGATGTGGAACTTTCCTAAGGCGCTTTAATTGTAAGTTGAGCTTTAATACAAACCTGGTGTAAAAGATGCATGTTAAAAGATAAAAATGTCAGTTATTAGACAACTTCAAATGCTGTGAAAATAATTTTAGTGTAAATATTTTGATTTAGGGCCCTAAATTAACCATCTGTTATTTCTGATGGAAAAAACCTGTCAACAATAAAAGCATGGAGCCGTGGAATGCGGAAATCTAGAGTAAGTGGGAGTTCTCCATAAAAAGCTTTTTTGAGAAATATGCCAAGTCATATACCCGTGTCTAAGCTAAGCATTATAAGCACTTCAACGCTGCTGCTCAGACAATGCCATACTTCTGGCACAATATTGCAAAGCTTACTGTCATTAAAGCATTAATGAGTTTAGCATTTTAAGTAAAAGTGAGGAAAAGAAGTGTCATTATATGCCTTGATTGTTCTTATTACCCTAATGCCACAAAGCTTATTCTAACTATGAGCAAACTCAGAAAATACAAGAAAGATGCACAGTGTCTTTCTCTTCCTTTGATAATATCTATTCCTCATTGCTTGGGCATGTTGCCCTTCATACTGTGTTGCAATCACCAGATACTGGACGTGATCATCTTGTGATAAAATACATATTCTAAAAACATATTCTGACATTTTAGTGATTTTCTGGCTGCTCTGCTTGTCCTGCAGCTACAGCCAAGAGACTGATCTTCCTAATTAAGACAATGACACAATCCCATGACTACTGCAGCTGGCAAATTCCATCTACTTAAGCTTAACTCTTAGATTCACACTACATTTGGTACAAAGAGTGTGGTTTACAAAATAACAATCACATTAGGTGCCTAAACTAAGGGGAATAAATATTAATGGCATAATTACTTATTAAAAGAGAAAAAGTTAGATAGTTCTGTTTTGAAAGTTCACCTAATTCTCCAATAAGAAACGACTATTTAATTGGAAATACACATCTTTAAATTATTCTAAAATCATTCTTCTAGTTCAACTACAATATATTCTCTAACGAATTTCCTAGTAGATCCCAAATAGCTGATATCAAGAAGCTCATATTTGTTGATATGCTTCTATTTGATGGTTTTAGAACACTACTGCTTTCACACATGCCTCAAGAAACTGTCCTATGCTGGTGGTTTGTACAACACCTTATTTCAGTATTTTACATTACTGTTGATGTTTGACAGGGAGATACCACACACTGCTGCAGCTTCACCCTGGACAGCTCCATTAGATTGGCTGGTGCTCTGTGATGAAGCATTACCATTCAGTGGGTCTGTATTCTGTGTCTCTTGCTGGGCATCGCTGAGATCTTTCTGGTTCGGATCAGAGTTAGTGCATTTTTCTGAGCTGGATTCATCACTCAGAGGAGTGTCGAAAGAGACTACTTGTAGGACGATGGATCTGGGAGGACAGGTTGTACCATCACTTCCCTGACTACTCTCATTTTGTGTCCTTGTTGCCTCTTCCTGTAAATGTGCATCTGTGGAATTTCTGCTTTGGTCTTTTTCCTGTTCACCAACATTTTTCACAAGTTCTTCTACAAAGAGGGAACAAAATAAGTGAATTAGATAAGAAGGACATGCCACAATTTTTTGACTTCAGAGCAGTGACAGCTAGAGCTGAGCACAGAAACACTATGAACATCACTTTCTGCAGGAGGATGTGCCCACTGTGTTTAATATGGGTCAGATTCTGCTCCAGATTGCACAACTGCAGCTGAACCATAGTGGTTCTCTTTCTGGCTTGGTGTCTAATATGCACCTCTTTTTTGGCCATAATACAGAGCAAGGAGCATCATCAGACAACAGGAACCTGAAGGATGGGAGCAGGAGGAGCCCTTGCTGCAGGCATGTCCCTCTGCAGTGGTGTTTACCACCACAGGACTAGGAAAAGCAGAGCTCATCAGTTCTGCAAGAGAGAGGGGAAAACACCTTGCTGGGGATGGGGCAGGCATCAGGATTGAGGGGAAGGCCTGAAGGAAATTGGCCTATCAGCATGGAAAAATCCAAACCATCAGTTCATAGAAGCTGGAACAAGCTATAGAGGGTTATGCATGTGCTATCCAGTACTGCTGCATTATGACTAATGGCACACAGAGGACAGGAAAGAACAGATATGGGGGAAACTGTGCTCCAGGGGACAGCAGCAACAGGAAAAAATAATGTTTGTGGGAGGCTCTACTCCTTGCTCTATTGCAGAGACTCAGAGAACAGTACAAATGAAATGGCCCAGAGTAAAAGGAGAAAGAACAGAACAGAGAATAGGTACCAGGAATAACAAGATGGAAAAGAAACAGAGAATGGAAAACTTGTAATGGCAGGTGAAGAGTCCAACAAAAAATAAATGTACCATCTTCATGGAGGGCCTATTTGCCTTGCTATTATAATCTGTATTTCTGAGATTTAGATTTTAGACTCTGTACCCAAGTATAGAAGTCACCAAATACTGTCATTTACAAAGTGAAAGCATTGCAGTTTGAACATGGGCATAAAACAGCTGCATGATATTGCACAAAATTTCTAATCTGGATGTTAGAAATTATTTAGGAAGGAAACCAAGCATTGAGATACTTATTGAGCTCAACAGGCATCTCCCAGAAACTCTGATTGTGAGTGACCAGTCCAAATCCAGGCCACTGGTGATTGCACTTGACAACTGAAAGATAACCCAGACTGTAAGCACATATTTATTGCTGTCAATGTTTGGCACCACCTCACTTTTCTAAATCCAGAGACAAGCTCCCCCTGAAGTACAATTTGGTCTGTGAAATGGGAGGGAAGGGAATACCTTCAAACATGAACTGGTGTGCAGAAGCATGGAATAAATAATTTCCTTCTTTTGTCAGTTATGCTTTCTAGTATACTTCTTTTAAAAATCAAGAACTTCAAAATTTGAGCAATTTCTAAATTGTTAAACCATTTTTCCCCAAACTGTAGAGTCCTGCTATGTTTGGATTCCACGTCTTCTGAAACCTCGGACAGGTACTCTTTTTCTGTGGACTTCAATGCAGCTCTTACAAAGAAGAGGTTGGGCTAAAGCCATTGAGAAACATGTATATGGAACTTGATGCAATTTATGTTCAATCTAGAGATGTTATTTAAAGCATCTGTCACTCTTGATATAACCTTTTTTCCTAAGAAAGTGACTTACGTACCATATAAATCTCCAAATGGCAGAGCTACAGCATTTTTCCTTAGCTTCATAAAAACTCCCAAGTAAATTCAAAGATAAAATAATTCAGATGCCATTCAGATGCACCAGTAAGTTAAAAAAAGCAAAGCAGAATTTTAAGCACACATAAAACTGTAATATTAATGTAGCTTACACTGGTGAGACTTTTCTCACAAAAACCCAGTAAGAAGAGAGTATTTTTCTTACTGAATATTGTTTTAGGACTATTCTAGCCAGAATTCAGGTGTGCCTTGGTGTAACTGGATGACTGATCATTTTATTATCATATTAGAAAGATCAGAATATTCATACATGCCTCCGGAACTACCAAGTAAGTTTAAAGACATGTCCAAAAGTTCCCAAACAACCATGATTCTCCCCACCATTCTGCCATTTTCAAACCCAAGAAAATGTTGCAGTGACCCATAGAGTTATTTAGATATTTATTCCTTCCACTTCCAACTCCTCACACAAAATTCATCACAGTTATAGGAGTATATATAACCACTGCAAACCATGTAATCCAGTGGCACTTAATGTTATAGCATTATGTCATACAGAAAAAGTAGGAAAGACTAAATTATCTATCAAAACTTTTGACTGAAGGATTTGGTTAAAAATAATTTGTGAGTTTTTGGTTTCCTAGGGTTGCCACCTCCGCCTTTTACTTCTCTTTTGCTGTTTAGCTGTAAGCACAGGGGCTTAAATGCTGGAACTTTTGGGACAGGGAATGGAAGGACCTGCTGCTGTGAGCCTACTGGAGGGACAAGCTGCTTTAAGTGATGTAGACTGTCATGTGCAGAGATGGACCAGCTCTCTGATGTGTACTCCAGGGAGAAATAAAACAGGTTCCATTATTAGGGCAGTTATCTACCAGGTATTGCCAATACCAAACATCTCTTCCTACTCTTAGCTCAACCCACTCCTTGTACTTACTCAGACCATGCTGAAAAATTTTCCTTTTCCCACTTAACACATTTCTGAGCCCAAAAACTGCTTATGACCTAAGCATTTTAGCACTGCAATTAAAATCCCTGTCACTGGTACTAGATGGGACTCCTTTAGCCTCCTGCATTGATTCTTTTCCAGCAGATTAAAACCGTCCATTAGGGTAGATTTCATGTGCCAAGCTGTCAGTCAGTTTCTGTGACTGTCACACACATCCTCCCACTGCCCGCCGTTCCGAGCGGCTGCTAAGTCACATTAACATGCTATCAGATCATCACTCTCAGATTTTCACATTTCAGCAGCTGCTACTCTCTTCTTGTTAGTGAGTCTGCAGAGAAAATCTTTCAGACAAAATGGAACTGAACCCTGTGGTTATTGTGACTGGAAGTATGCAGAACTGAAAGTGCCCGAGGGGGGCCTGCAGGTACATGCAAAGGTCTTTCAGAAGAGACATTTGTTATTCAAAATTGCTGCCCCTGGGGGAAAAAAAAAATCTGATCTGTACTCCAAAGATGCAATAGTTGTTATTTTGTCACATTTTTACTATCAAAATTAGGCAGAGGCCGGTGTGAGAGACTCATTCAGCCTCACATATTTTTCATACCACTTGGTGAGGTCAGCCATCCCAGGCATATACTTCTGAGCCATGCAGCCCAGTGCACTGCCAAAAGTGGTGAGCACAACATTTGTCACTGATGTCTTTCCATTCAAATAATGCAAACTTAGTCCTGTGAGACTTAATTCTTTAGAAGAGTTACATAAGCATAAAATGAAACCAGGAAGTTTGTAATATAACTGTTGTATTATCCTGAAGATGGGTCCATTTAATTGGCAGCTCGACCTTTTTGTGTTGTTCTGCACTCCCTCATGTTGTTATATGACCTCAGGTGAGTGTCCTGAGCTGCCTATGCCTCTTTCTGTTCACTATAAACAGAAAATAATCATACATTTTTATCTCTGTAACTTTATTTACAATGATATCTACTGAAGAGATTAAAGCATGTAAATCAGTAAGCACGATTACTAGTCCATACCCTCACATACTGTTAAGGGTACCTGAGCTTGCCAAGCACTGACCAACTTTATTAGTAAATCTTTTGAATATACTTATAGAATAGACTAAGCATGAATAAAGGAATAAGCATTGTACTTTTAAAATATTAAATAATTGTGCTACATTTTCTCTGTGTTCTAAGAAGTGCACCATGAAGGGTCTTACAAGATAGTTAAATCTTTCCCCACAAGTTTTGTGTTTCTTATAGATTTCTCAGTGGGTCAATAACTTTCAGACCTTAAAATCCACTTAGAACACATTGTCTCTAATGAAAGAACCTCTCAAATACATCTGAGCACATTTGCTATCCATTTCCTACAACTATAATAATTGCTAGCAGCAGCAGCCATCAACAATATGTGTTGAAAAAAGCACAGGATGGAATAGTATCTTTATCACTGTGTTGAGTTGAACAAAGACAGATTATCTGGTGATTGGGGCTTGAAATATTAATTAAACATCAAGGCTTTCAAATTAGAATCCCAGATGTTTGATCATTATGGTAATTCCCTGTTAACAGCATTCCCTGAAAGGCCTGAGAAACATTCCTCTAATTCTCCAGTGGTGAAAGGTTGAAGACCCTTAGGCTATAGAGCACTGAGCTCCTCTGCATCAATTATACAAGACATGGCCTTTTTAGCAAAGTGGAGCCATCCTATTTACTGAGCGTCTGTTAAGGAAGCTTTCAAACAGCTGTCTAGGTAGATAAACACTTTCCTTACTAACACAGCCTTTTCCAAAAACAAAGCACACTGTTCCTTGCACAAGCTGCTTGCTCTGAATTGAGGCTCAACAGCAAGGATCTTTTCAGGGAGAGGTGGTTCCATCTCCAGGAAAGCTGCCCTGTCAACAACACTGTCAGTGAGGATTAGTCTTTTGCTCTGGACTGCCTGGCACAGGAGTCAGACCAGCTGAACTGTCTCCCAGCCTACATGAGTCTCCCAGTCTACATAAGTAGACTTATCCTGAAAAGGTGAGAAGCTGGAATGAGTTCAGGTCATTCTCAGGAAATTATATGGAATGTTGCTAGTTTCCTTTCTATATTCCTTGTGCATCTGTAGTACTACATTTTATAGAAACAACTTCTCCTGAGCCTGTGAACTAAACTGGGAACAATGTCTGGTGTTTGCAGAGCCCATTGACAAGAATGCAGATGGTTCCCTTAACAGCGTGAGCTCTGTTTGTCATAGCTCAGGAAGTGTGGTTGAAGATCTACACTAACAGCCAGCCTGTTTACTACCACAGCATGGTCCTCAAACATGTGACCTCCTCAGTGCACTCAGCAATTCGTGACTTGTCATAAATTATCTAGCTGAGAACAACGATAGCACTTCTTTCACCTGGCAGTGATTTATCTCTGACATCTCTCCTCTAAGTATATGCTCCTACTAACATATGAATAGGACACAACTTCATACATTGCCCAAAGCAGCTGAAAGATTTTTCATCAAGCATAAAGAAGGACTAATCATTTGATGTTCAAGGGCTCAAGTTATTCACTTACAAGCTTAGTCAAGATTGGTTGATATGAAAAGAATTTCAAGTGAAAGGGGGAAGAACCCCTTACTATCTATTTACTAACAAAATATAAATGTGTACTCAAAAGTATTAGCGTTATTCACAAGGTTTCCTCTACAGGCTAATCAGGCACCCTGAAGGACTCTATGCCATGCTCCAGTCAACTGCAGACGTTGCTGCAAGTAGCCTCTTTATGGGAGCAGATTTCTATAAATCTCTTCCTCACATAGTGATTAAAAAAAAAAATAGGTTCAGCCACAATCACACAGAGATGAAACTGTTCACCAAGCTCTGGCCTCAACACCAGCTATTTCCACTTACCCATTAGCTTCCCTAATGTATGTTTTACTGAAATTCCATAATTCTGTTCAGGAAGTACTTAGACATACTTCATTAGTCAAGTTGGTAGAAGAAAAGAAGGTTAGGACAACCACAATCTCAACAAAGTCCATGGAGTCATGAACATCAGCATCTCTGTACGCCAGAGTACAAAGCATGCCCAGAGCTTCCTGGATTCTGCTGGGCCTCCCATTAATACTGACTGAAATCTTACCCAAAATAATTTTTAAATCTCTTGCTACAAGTAGTTTTCTGTCTTCATTGTCTCTCAACAGACCAGTAAAATTGGGCTAAATATATCAGTAATTTATAGAGCACAACAAAGCACTGGGAATGAAGGCAAAACTGCTCTTTGATAGCACTCTACACCTCCAAAACAATATACCAAAAAGTTGATGTACCAGGATCAAACTGGTTAGTTCTATGTAACTGGAAGTGGCAAACTTCCAGATAACAAGTTCTCCATTATTCCACACTGAAATTATTCCACATTTCATGTCCCTAGCTCAGGACTGCTTGATTTTTGCAGGCTATAGCTAAGTGGCCTTGGACACTCTGATGGTCTTCTATTATTACTGACCCCTGTAAATTAGCAGTTTTGTCCTTTTGACCAGCCAGTATTAGTTGGGCAACACCAAAAGAAGCAATTGCTTATATAAAGCTGCTCATGAAGACAGGACAACACTAATGGAATCCTCCCCTCAGCTGCCCCTTCCACCTGTCTCTTGCAAGTCTTTGCCATAAAAGATGTGTGGAAGCTTATTCTTAATATCCTCCTAATGAGAATATTCATTTGCAATTTAGCACTAAATTAGATTTTATCACTGTTCAGCACTGTTTTTCTGTCTTGTCTGACACCTCTTTGAGAAAAAAGATGTTGATTTGGATGATGGGATGAAAAGCAAGGCTGGCACTGGGTTCCAGGGTGTCATTCCCAGCTGTCAGTATCAGGTCATGTACAGTAAGACCAGTCTCAACAGAGAAATGCTATGCTGAAATATTCCAGGTACTTACTAGGAAATAACACAGACTGTGGACAAAATATTCCCAAATGGCATTCACTTAACCAGGATCAAAGCTATAAATCCTTTTAAACAATTGTCACAAAACATTTCACTCAGGTAACCGTAACTCCAGACAATTTTCAGGTGTGGCTTATGAACTGAGATGCTCGATGCAGCTTTGGCTTTCTTAACTACCTACTGGCAAATGAAGAGTCACTTTTTGCCTTGTTTGGGCCTAATGCATGCAGGGATTGCCCAAATCTTTAGATCCACTGGGTCATTTAAATAATTGCCTACAGCATAGTCCCAAGAAGCCTGCAATACTGAATTTTGTTCCATACAGTGGGGAACAAATAGCATTTCTAATAGCAAAGTACAACTTTTACATTTCTGAAGAACTGTAGCAGCACAACTACTTTGAATTGTTGATTTTGGCATTTAAAGCAGATGTCAGTATCAGTTACAATTAAATGTGCAAGAATGCACATTTCTAAACCAGACCTCTAAAGATAAGCTGTGCAGCACAGAGTCTGTAAGATTTACTCTCATCCCCTAACCACCTACACCTCTTTGGAGCTCCTGGGAGAGCAAAACAGGAGCATCTAAACAAACATTAAGACATAAAATATATGAATACAGACAACTATGCATTTTTACAGGTTGATAGAAATTAAAAAATGAAAGTAGGTGAGATCCTGGGGAGTAACCTGTAAAAATATTCCACCTTAATATATCATACCTTCTGCTGCTAATTCTTTCCATCTTTCTTTGTTTGCTTGAATGATCTTCATCAAGTTGTCCTTGAAGCTCCTTAGGTCTACAGTTGCTAGAGAATTTTCTACGTGAGTCCCTCCATCACCTGTACATTTAAATCCAGGTCGTCTTTGCGCTTCAGCATTGCTTACTGCACCCAAACTATTTTGGCTGCACAAGGGAAAAAAACTCAAATTATGAACACAGGCAATTTTAATAACACACAAACAGTTCATCTGAATCAAGTTGCTCAGGAAGCAACTTGAAATAATAGTTTTTACCAAAGTGTGCCTATGATACAAGATGTCTTGCTGACCATTTTCTAGGGAATTCTTAAAAAAAATGTGACAGCTGAAAATACATTACTTGTGATCCAATTCTTGAAAGAATGTTTATGCAGTCCTTTTGGAGCAGCTTCTCAGCTGTGCTTTTAAATAGTGAATGGTATTTTTGGGTCTCAGAGGAAAGACATCTGATCGTTATTTTTTGACCCATGTGCAAAAAAAAGGAAGACATGAAGTACACAACAGGTAAGTTTTGCTTGAGCTGAAAATTGTCTTCCAGTTACAAACCTTCAAGTGTAGTCAAAGCAAGATTTAAGATAGTGGCTTTAAAATCTGCTAAACAGAGACTGCAGCTACTTTACATCCAGGGTAAGTAGAAGTCAAATTATCCATATGCGTATATGCTTGTACATGTAAAGGTGAGGGAAAAAGAATGAATGCTCTTTTTTCCTTAGAATTACAAAATAAGATCGATTTCCATACTTGTGCAGGTATTCATGTCTTAATAGGTTTTGTTTACTCAACTCTTCTGCATAGTTTATCTCATTGGTACCACAGACAGATGTTAATTTGCATACGAAAGGGTTTCCATTAATCAGAAAATAGTTGCAGTGAACATACCAACAAGAACTTCCCAAGAAGAGTTAACAGTAATTTCCATGTGCACCAGAGATGATGAATGGGATACAATGGAAAGAACAGGCTATAATTCTAAAGTTTTCCAGGCACCATCTCATGGTCCACTCAGTAGTGCGTGTGCAATTCTCTGGCTCAGACTTTTCTGTTTCATGCTATAGGCTCTCCACTCTCCTCCTAAGTGTGGGACTTGATTCCATACAAATTAAAAATCCCTTTACCCTCCACCTCACATGAGCAAGTTCTGCTGGATCATAAGACTTTTTCATTTACCATTCAGTCATGAACATCAAACAAAAATGAAGCCTGAAGCTTCTAATCATTTGCAGCTGCTAATCACTCATTTGTGAAGAAGTGTGTAAACAAATTTGCTATCAGCACTACTTTAGTTTAGCACTGTTTCCCAAAACACCACGAACACCACCATGAACACCTATTTCTAGTTATTTCTGCTTGATTATAGACTCAAAATATAGGAAAGGGTTAGGTTCACCCTTTTGTAACTGAAATCTAACTAATACCCAGCAAATGAAAAATTGCCTTGCAGAGTTATCATTTTAGTAACCTTAGTGAAAGCTCAAAATTACAGTTTTAAAATGAAATAAAAATATTATAACAGAGACAGTATTTGTAAAGGTAGTATCTGATTATTCAACAATGCTTTCAGCAAGGACTCACTCAGATTACACTGTCATAGTTAGTTTGCCTTACAGGTAAAGGAATTTCAATAACCTATTGCAAAGATTATATAAAAAATTTTTGTAGAAATCAATTTAATGGTTTATATGTGTTTATCCTGATCATTATTGAGGTGTTGTCTTTTTAAATGCACAATTGTTCAGTCAATGGGGTAAAATAGCACTTTGCAAATGCAACACAGCCCCACAGGGTGGCAATACTGCACAGCTGTTTGTTACCTCTCAAACTTCAAATAACTGAGATAACTCTGAGAATGACATTATTATGATTATCATGGGAGATTATGTCAGTTCAATAACCAAGCAGTGTATTCATACCCGGGGGTCCCAAATGAAGGACTTTCAGATTTTGTCGCTTCCTCTATAAGAGGCATAACAATTTTCTCCATTGAATCAGTGAGAAGAGAAAATGTTGGTTCTACTATGAAATCAATGAAACCTAAAGAAGAAAAAGAGAGAAAATCAGGATTTACATTTCCACAAGTCTCAAATCTAAAAAGAAATACTTGCTATCAGGCTGACTTTCTAACTGTAGTCCCAATTCAATATACTAGGTACCGGCAGTATAATCTTGAAGAAAAAAGCACAATTGAAACAAAAAACACCTGAAGTAGTACAGATATAAGTAGATATTAATAATTACAGCTTTTCATTCTTTTTTCTTGTAAATGTTATGCACTGCAGAGCACACCTACCATTTGAATTGAGTATTAATTATTGAATAGAAGGGAAGCTACAGTTGAGCCAGAGCACTACAAGTCATGCTGTCTCTTTTACCATTCGGAGCTTCTCGCCAAGGAGTTAATATTTCAAATTGCTGTTTATTATTCTGTGGAGGTAAAGTGTTATTTCACAGTGTGTAGGAGGGTTCTGTCAAATCAGTGAAGAGAACAAGTAATATCCTTAGGAGACAGCATTCATCCCACAGTTCTGAGATGTCAGCTCTGAACAATGTCTTTTACATTCTAAAGTGCTCATCACGGTATGGAATGACACAGTGAGAGAATGAAGCATTATTCTCTACTGAGCACTTAACAGAAAAAAATGTGTTAAAACATGAGCTAGCAATGTATTTCCAGATGTCTTCATGCTCTAAGCATGCAACACAGCATGAAGGTGAGCAACAGTGATTCAGTCTAGGATCCAGTTTCTCTCTGCAGTAGGTATGATGCTCAAGCATATTGCCTCCAAACTCCCAGGGGAATGCACTAAAGGATATGTAAAGTGACAGGATGCAGTGGTCCTTGTCAACTCAGGGAAGCTAGACCCTGTGTAGTTTGACCCTGACACACTGACAGGCTTAATTGCAGTCCAGAGATCTGATACGTTAACTCGCTTTGACTTGAGATGTACCTACAAACTGGTACTTGCAGATTGCAATAGAGACAGACCTATGAGCTCCTGAGAAAGAGATAAGCAGTTTGAGGACATGATCTGCCCGACTCTGAAGTGTGGACAGTAGAAGCTGGGCTCGTGTCCAGTACCTTGGTTAATCCCTCTCCTACCCCTCCTTGGCATCACATATGGTGAAATTACATCATGCTCTTTTGAGACAAGCACAATTCTGCTGTGAAAGCACACGAGGTTGGTGAGATAGGTGCAAAGAAACACCTTCTATATGATGGAATCTTGAACATTTAAAATTCAAAATGCGTATATGAAACATCCTTGTGAATTTACGTGCTCCTACACAGACAAGAAAAAGAAAAACACAGCTTGTCATTACCTATTTGGGACTGAGCTACCAAAGTGGACTTGCGGTCACAAAGTGGGGAAAACTGAAGACCTAAAGCAGCCTCCTTGTCTCCCTGCAAACAACAATGTTTAATGTTATAAGCATATATTTGATAGAGGGACAGAGAGGCAAAGGAATCTGAATATTCTTAGTACATATTCAACAGATCACTTTAGTAATTTATATTCCTAAATAAAAACGAGTCAAGACAAATCTTCAAATCTTCAAATTTTGATTAAGAATCTAAATTCTAACTCACTTTTGGCAATTTTTGTGTAAAGAAACTTACTGCAATCAAGCTCTCCCCAACAGCAAAGCATCTGCCAATGAGTTTTAAAATATATTAAATCCTTCAATATTCACACTTCAGTTCTGCTGATCCCAGATGTAATGGGACTAGAGATACTTAGACATGTTTGTAACAGTATGCCAAATGCTGAGGGTTTCCTTCTATTACACTGGTTCAACCAAAATGTAAAAATCCTGCGACAGATTTACTCAGGTCAAGGGTATGAACTGACTTGAACTTATTGTCACTAGCCAGCACGCCTCTTGCTGCTGAAGCCACAAAAAGTACAAATACAGTTTCATTTCAAGGACTATTTGTAAAGCCTAGGTCTGAAAGTTTTCCAACACTTAGCAGATTAGAAGAGTCCTCTTTTTTGCAAGTCTTAACATACAGGAGGGTGTATCTGTATTTTCAGCATGATAGACCAACTGATTTGCAAAACCTCAAAAAGAAAGGCTAGTGGCAAAAAAAAAAAAAAAATCCCTGAAGAGACATCTTTCAAAGGAGGTTATAATTTGTGTTGCTGGACAAGCCTGGCTGCCAGCAGCACTGACATTATAGAGACAGGAAAACCTAGTTTTGCAAGTCAAATAATCCTATCTATTTGTCCTGGAGAGTGCTGTTACATGATCCTTCAGTGGGGAGCACTACATGAACATACAATTTTCCCAAAGAGCTCATCAGAAACCGATGGATGAAGGGGGCAGTATGAGCCTTTCTTAGTCTTTTTATCATGTATCATTGAACTATATTTGGGAAAGGTTTAGAACCATAAAAGCAGTAAAATCACTCCAGCCACAGGAGCAGATGCAGCTTGCAGATTGCATTTCATGTGAAAGTGGAGAGCTTTATCACTATGGCCATTAAATTTTATATGAGAGTGTTAATAATTTGAACTCAGAGTGTGGAAGTACTTGCTACTAGGAGCAGTGGGAGTGGCACCTCTGTGTAAATACAGGAGCCAGATTGTAATAGCACATAAACTGGGATAGCTCTAACTATTTGAGTCATGGTTGAACACAGGATTTGTAAAGCAATATTAATTTTGCAATCTTCTCTTCACTAGGTATTAAAAAAGAGAAATTTCCATGCTAGTAATGGATGAGTTTGAATTTTTTTTGTTTTCAAGTAGCTCTTTACCCCAATTATTAATTACTTTGCAATCAATATAATAGTAATTAATACTTCAGTGTCATTTAAGTCTAAGTCTACTGTAAATTGTAATAATAGACACAGCATTGATATTTAAACAGTTTAAATTAATGAGATTTAAAACCAAGAAACAGATGAAAACAGTAAAAAATCCTTTTTCCAGGCACTCAACTCACTTTTAACTCTGTTACTGTCTTTGCATCTATTCAGACTGAGAGTAGAGTGCTATAGGAGCTGTGATACTTCTTTGAGTAACTTGAACTATGTCTTTCTTTACTTTTAAGGATTTGAGATGGGTGGCTGTATTTCTAGTTTAAACAAGTAACTCAGAATTTCCTTGCTATTACAATATACTTTCTGCAGTTGTTGCTTTTAAACTTAAAGTGTTGTTTGTCTTTTTTTCCTGAAGTTAACACTGGTGCATATTTTAACCATCAGCTGTATTTAACAAAGTTTTTGCCCAGGTGAATTTTCATTTTTTTTGCTGGTATTCACTACTTTGAAAACTGCCTTGGATTTGCATCAGCTGCTTCAGACTCTTTTCCTGTAAGGCACTAGAAGTAGCTAAATTACTCTTTAAAGGAAACGGGAATTAAGGGGGTTTGCATGCATTTGGACTACTTCATTTTGGCTGGCACAGATTTGGAACTCCCGGAGGTTTCTATCCCACAGGCTCAGATCAACAGAGCAGAGGATGCACAGCAAGTGCATCCTGGGAGTAGGAGACCTCCTGTGTCTGCACTGCTCAGTGCATTTATACATGTGCTGCTACTTCATCACATTTCAAAGTGCTGGAATTACTCCACACACAGTGTCCTCAGCCGGACATGGAAAGAATTCAGTTTCTTATAGACTGCTCTGCATCCCAGAAGACTTTCATATTTTATACTGCTGAGTGCAGACATACATAAATTTTTACTTGTTCTGTCGTTAAATACCTTCTTGGGTTTTCGAGCAGCTTCTTTAGGATCCAGTTCCTTCTTCTAATGAATGGATAAAGAAATAACTAAAACATTAGCTGGTCCTATGCATTCAGTAAACATTGTGGTACTGTTTACTGCTAATGCTACCTCCACTTGGCTGGACAGGGACATTGCCTCACTGTCCCATGGGCCCTGTCTAGTCTGTCTCTCTGTATCTAAAATGTTATCACAGTTGGTCATTTTATGACCTTTTTTCTTGGGCAATCTGCTCCTCTTTTTTGCTCTCAAGTTCGAAACCCTCAACATTTCCACTGACAGAAGCAGACACAAACTCGTGACTATTCATTATTTCCAAAAAACTCAGTCCATTCATTCTTTAGAATTAAGCACCAGCTCTCCAGTCTGCTTCCCCAGTGCAAATCCCAGAGTCAAGGATGCCTTGATGCTCCCTAGGAACCTCCAGGAATTGAGCAGAAGCCTTATAGGGTAGGTGGGTCTAACAACCTCACAGTTTAATATATTCTCTTTTTTATTCTCTGGTCCCTTTTTCCAGTGTGACCCATTTGATTTGAAAATGTCAACATATTGCAAAATAAAGACACTCAAGCTAAGCAAGACATACACTGTTCCTTGATCTCTATTAACCCTTCTTTAAAATCTGTGCATAACTCTAGAAATTGCGTCATACCTAAACTGGATTTTGATTATCAAATGTACTTCAGTAACTGTTATGTTGACAATGTGCATGGTCTCAAATATTAATTACAGGAAGAGTATTTTCCCTCTGGAGAAATGGTTTTTGTTTCACCTGCTGATATGAGTGAAAAAATGGCTACAGTGACACCAACTACTGGGTTTTTTCTTGGAATTCAGTGCCTCACAGAAATGAAAAGACTCAGAAAGGTGTGTCTTCATTTTTAGTTTAGGATATATGGCTCCAGCATTAACAGGAAGGTACTGTCTAACCTCTGGTTTTGGATCAGGCTGTTATGAAAGCAACACCTTCAGATCTATGTGGCATATGCATGGCAAATACTAGCAAGAAAAAGATATAGAAGGGCTGTCTGAAATGCGGCATGGAGACAACTTTTTGCCTTCTCTTCTGAACATGAATTCTTCCTATTTTCCCTCATGCTACCCTTCCGGTGCTGCCTTTTAATTCAAAGCACATACAAATCTCTGTCTACAGAATGAAAACAGCTTGACAAGTTATATTATAATTGAAAGGAAAAAAACCCTTTACAACACTCAGAATCCTGGTATCAGCTGAAATAGATAGAGAGCTATAACCGTTTTGTCTTATTCACACACATAAAAGTTGAATTAATGTCAGAGGTTTGTATGAAGAATAAAGAATATATACTACAGACTATGGTTGTCAATCACAACCAACAGCAACCTTGCTGGTAGACTTCAGAAAATATTTAATCATGAAACCATTGCATTCTTGAACTAGATTTATTAAAGGATTTTAAAAATGGCACCTGTCGAAAAAATTCTTCCATCAGGGCCATGGTCCACCGGTAGTGCAGTTCCCAGGATTTTGCTGGATGGCTTATGTCTGCTGCATGTAGAATCAAAGACATGGCTTTGGCTTTGTCTACCCTGTCAATTCAAGGACATGCTCCAATTATCTCAAAACAAAAGCAACTATTTAAATTCTTTTCTTGAATATGAGCTCATTGAAAGACTAGAGATAAGGAACAGAATGGAAAACAACCTACCCCTGTGCCTGCTGCAGAGTGTGTCGCATTGTTTTAATTTGTTGAAAATGACCCGACATATCTGTAGACAAGACCATCTCAATGACCAAGCTACGCAACTCCCTGAGAATAATTAAAAGCAAAATGACTGATTAAAATTCATTTATTCTATGTATGGTACATTTGTTTAAGCAGCTTTTGTTAATTTATAACTTTCAAAACAACATCATGGGTTTTATTACGTTTTAAAAAGCATTTAAATAAATTATTAACAACTTGAACATTGTATCCTAAAGGGATTCTGTGAAAGCAATGTACCTCAGAAAATGTACTCTGCAATCATTATTTCAGAGCCACACTGTTTTGTAAATCCTATTTCCTAGTGCATAAACTAATATTACATGCAGTTCTCTCACCCATTATAAGTCATTCCTTATTTTTTCCAGCAGTAGAGTATTCAAAAAACAAGTTGTTCTCTGGGCGTATCACCACACAAGAGGATACATTATTACTGCCCTCATATTGGTGAAGAGTGTGCACAACACTAAACCTAGCAAGAAGGCTGTGGAAACACCCAGAAGAGTAAAAGGAAACACTCAGAAGAGGACAAGGTATTACATCTGAAATACTGTCAACATTCTACCAATTTAAGATCATTATGGCAAATTACCTTTCATTCCAAAAATATTGTAATACCTATTTAAGGAATCAGAACAAGTTTGGGATTACTAATTTATCTTTGTCTTGGTGTTATGGTCAGAGATGTTGGCTTGTCCATCAGCTTTCTATTAAATCAATATTAAACTAGTGAAACATGAATCATGTAAGAAAGTGTATTAGTTTTGATTGTGAATATGAAATTAAATTAATTTTGTCAACAATAATTACTGTCTTAGAAAAGTCTTTCTCCTTGATGTAGAAGGATCATTTTTAGCCCACGTAGGAATCCAGTGGGTCTTTATTTTTAAATGGCCTAGGAGGACAAATGCTGCTTATATGTACATGGGGAACAATTCACCACATTAAACCTTTTATTATGTACCATACATCTTCATGAGCACTCCCCCAATCTCAAGGATGTCCAAGTATCAAATACAACAGTAAAATCCTACTTTAGTAATTTTCACTGAACTTTCATATTGTATTCATATCTTTGATTTAAGTAAATCAAAATACATGAAGTTTTTTTCAAAGGACTATGTTTTAAAGAGGTAATTTGCAGTTTTCTTTAGGACTGTTAGAATATTTTGTGATAAAGACTATCAAGACTGCTTGTAATCCAAATTAATTACATATTTAAGCAGATATTTTTCACTGATTTTTCTGTATTTATTCCTGATTTGCTTTAATGTAACTGGATAAAGGCTCCATGCTCTCATTTTTACTCAATAATATGCAGCCATAGCAACTTGTGTCTAGAAAATGCCTTCTCTTATATGACCTCATAATAAGATACTAATTATTTTGCATGCCAACTGTTCCTCCTCTATATTGCTTTGAAAGTGTACCCTTCAAACACAGTCAAACTCATTAAAAAAAATAAAAGCAAAACAAACAATAAAACCAGCTAACACTAAGGCAAAATGAGAGCTCTGCATTGTGAAACCCTGTTGTTTGTAAGACTAAAATAATTATCACTTCTGTTTTCATGGGAGATTTTCTTAGGGAGTTTCAATGTCTAAGCTTTTCAGAGCAATCAGAAATAAGTTCACCTCTACTCACAAGACACCTCACCTCTACTAAATGAGACACACACAGAGAAGCAAACTGCCACTTTCAATTTATTCATATTGTCATGGCAGCAGAAAAAAACCCTGATTCTTACCTCCAACACCTGAATAAGGATCAAACAGTGTAGCACTGTCCTGTCACACACTTCTGAAGATTTCAGGCCACTAAAAGCTGCTTAACAGCAAAGGAGAGACTCCTGCAGTTGTTACCTGCCTGCACCCATACCCATCATAATTAGAGGGATAGAAATCTGAGACCTGATGGGGAAATGTTAGAAAAAGCTCTACTAGAGCCACAAAGGCTTCATCTGCTATCACAGCATAGAAGGTTACTCTTGGACTGATCCCATTACCAAATTGCTTCCCAGGGAAAAAAGACTGTGTCAACTTCCATATCATAGGAGACCTCAGCTGGTCTCATGGATAACTCCTGGACAGAAATCTCTCCCAGTCTTCCCTAAGCAGTCCACAGCTACAAGCACCAGGATAACACAGGTAGCATTGCTCCTGCTACCAGGGCAAAAAGACTGAAGACATAAGGCTCATCTTCAAGTTATAGGAATCCTCAGACAGAAGAATTAAAGGGAGTTTGTGAAAGAATTTTGTTCATTATGCATTATATATTTTCATTTTGTTTTATTTGCCTTTTTTTTTTTCTTGCATAATCAGGTAATATATCATCGTATGGCTTATGACTGGAATGGTTTGAGACATTAATACTGCCCTGCCACCTATAACAATGTTACACAGGGGGTGCTGGAACACTGGAAACCTGGTAAATCAAAGGAGAAAGGGGGACAAATGAGGATCCCTCTTTAGTTATTTAAGGGTACTAAGTGAGTGAAAAAAGACAATATCAAAGACAACATATTTTCAGAGTTGAGAAAAGACTGAAAAATCACTCTGAATGCCACATGCATTATCCACGAAGGACATCATCCTCAGAATGCTGGCAATGTCCCCCTGCTCAGACCAGAAGCCAAAGTTTCAAACTTAATTGAAGCTGGCAGTTTATTAGCACATTTATCTTCTTAATGTTAGCATGCAGAAGAGAAAATGGAATACTATAAAGTAATTTTCAGTCATTTTGCTTCATCTTGTTAGAATAATAACCAGAGCCTCAGTTTAAATAGTCAGCAGCATTAAATTTTTGAAAAATTAAATTGCTGCAACTAAAGAAAATAGATATGACAGCAGTAAAGAAATTAATTAGTGCCAGGAAGTACATTAAAAAGTTGAACAGATTATCATTTCAATTTACTGCCAACTTAATTCAGTGCAAACTTGAAAACTGTTAGTTTAACAGCATGAATTTAAGTTTAGATCCAAGAAGCTCACTCAAGTAATAATAAGAAAATTGAAGAGCTTCTGTTAGGTGGCTACCAGATATATCATTGCACCAATAAAATTACAGGGTAACAGGAATTTCTGGATATTTGAAATGAGTACCAGGAAACTGCCAATTCCATGACTGACCCTCTAAATTGAAGTATCACACTGCAACAGGTTGTGCAGGTTGGCACAGACTGGCACTTTGGAATTTACTGCTTGCCTGAAAGTACAGACTGTAATTGCTGAGCTAAGTGACAAAACACAGAACTGAATGTCCTAATTCAGTTTCTTGAGCTTATTAGTCAATTCAAACATTTCTTCTACATTTTACTGAATAGGCCGAAAAAGAGATCATAAATTTTACTTTCATCTCACCAGCTTCAAACTGGCTGCATATAATACAATCGGTGTAGCCACTCTGTACAAACAAAAGTTGCAAAACTAAAATAAGATCTTCTAGGAAAACATAATTGGATTACAGTGAGAAGATATTGAAAAGGAAGTGTAAACAGAGCCAGTGTGTGATTGAGCAAGCTCCAAAAGAATGTGATAGTTTATCACAGGTTCAAACACCACGGAGAAATAAAATGCAACAACAGTTAGAGAAAATGGTCCAGAGCTGAACTGGAAAAAGAACGGGGGGAATATCTGAGGAAACAATCTATGCAAAGAGTGTGCTTCAGGAATGTGAAGAGAGCCTATCTCATTCTCCCCTTTATTCTCCTTGCAGTCCACCAGAGCACTACATATGAACATCACAACCTGGAAACCACAGGTTCCTCTTTCCATTCACAAATATTTGGTTTTCATCTTAATGCTCTTTTCCTCAGTGGTGTAACAAAAGGGAATGACTGGGATAAACTGTGCTAGCTGGCAGCCAGGTTTCTGTCAGCTGGAGCCACTGTATGTCGCTGCAGGGATTCTCAAACTGTACTGATTAATGGTGGTCTCCAGTAATGAAGAAGCCAGGACTGGGAGTGCACATAAGTGTTTTCAAGCCATCCTTGAAATTGAAACTCAGCTGAAGAAGATCAGCCCCTTTCTACCTGGAAGCCTTCTCTGGTAGGACACAAAATGAAACACCACTTCAAAGAAACATACTCAAGGCAATACTCAAAGTTTTGAAGATTTGAAGGTAATTTTCTCTCTAAAATGATGGTTTTAAAAGACAGAATATGAGTTTCTGATGGCTGTGTACTGGCACAATCATTTTCTCCACACTCAATAGCTAGAACATGTAAAAACAGGGTCTTGGAGACCTGTCAGCCGCAAAACTATCAGGCCCAAAAAAGAAGAGCAAGTATGGCTCATACTGGCATTGAAAATCTAGGTGTGTAGACAGTTATTAATGAAGTTTACAATTTACTTCTAGAGAAATTTCTCCAGAACTAATTGTACAACACAAACCTTCTGATAACTACATCCAAATGAATATTATCTGAGAAGAATTCTTTTAAGAGAATTAAAAGATTTATGCTTCCTCTCACACTTTGTATCAAATTAAAAAAAAAAAAAAATTAAACAGGTACAAAAAATTTAATTGAAACTTAAAAGGGCAGCAGACTTGAATTCAATAAATGCTTTATTTAGGGGTGTTCTCATCATGTAAATAAGTAAAATCACATAAATCTACCATGTAAAACAGTCCTTCATCTGTAAACAAACACTGCAGCAAAATCTGATCTGACATTCACATATTCCTTCCTAAATGTATAGTTTTGTGAAAATACAAATAAAGCAGAGTTTAGCTTTGATATTCATGGTGGCACATTCACAGTGGGAGATTTTCCTGGAAGTAGAACATACCTCTCTGAACTTCACAGTCCACCTGTTTGCAAGTGGTTTTTAGGGTCACTGAATAATATCTGTGTTTACAGAAACACACAGAAGACACATATTTTAAATGCAATATGTATCCATCAAAGAGATACAAAGATAACATTTCATTTTTAATAATGGAGAGAGTCTGAATCTAACACTTGTTAATTTTAGCCTTATAAAGACCTTACAGGTCTTATTATTTGTGATGTATCAATTACAAAACTTATTCTTTCTGCTGGTCAAATTTTCTTCAGGAATTGCACTAAAATAAGAAGAAAAAGAAGAGATTTCTGTAGCCCTTCTGGGCCTTTATTATTTGTGGACTGTCCACACAATTCATTTTTTAATGCTTAACCAAGATGTGACTATGCTGAAATCCCAGGGGCAGCAGTGCTCAAGCTGGCAGCAGAGTGTGATTCTGCACTGTGATTTCAACCCACTGGCTAGGCTGGACAAAGGCAACCCAGCTCAGGCAGCATTGTGGTTTTCCTAAAGAGCTGTTTCAGCCAAGACACTGCCACACAGTCCAGCACTGTGCCTCATAAATGCACAACCTCACTTGGAAAATTAGATGGAGTCTCCCAAACAGTACTTCCTAACACCACAGCAGCCTTCCCCAGGCTCTAAATATCCATTACTCTTTCCAGTGTCAACTTCCTGTAATTTGAACTCTTAAAATAGACTCCACAGGGAAGGCCTGGTGGTTTTTATTATTTTTAAATACTGGAAGTGGTTTTGAATGTCACAGCAAGCCTTACCTCCAGTCATCTTTGTTTAGATTAGCCAGGATGTTCATCTCTTCTTCCTGCATGAGTCTGTAAGCAGCACTTACATGGTGATTTTCAAGAACAGAACGATCATTGTACAGTATAGCAACATCTGACCTAGTGTGGGGGAAAAAGACAGGCTTTGTCATAGTGTCCTGATGATGGCACTGGGAAAGGTAGGACTATGCATTCTCTATGACTATATATGACTATTGACTATATATACATATACAGAGACAGATGTAGACATATCAAACTCTGTATATTTGTTCCCATTGTATCAAATACTGATCAATTTTCCATCTTAAATGCATAAAAAATTATCATCATACCATTGTATACACTGCGAGTGGGAAAGTCATACTTTAAAATGTGTGATGTTTTACTGATACGATCTAACTGTGGAAAAAATTTGTGAGATCTTTGAACTTCTTGACTCTCCATAGGATTGCAGAGCATCAGAAATGCTCCAATTAGGCTGCAAGAGTGCACTGACACCATACAATCATTTAAAATTCAATGAGTTCACCATCAGTGGAGCTTCACACATAGCATGGGTATTAAGAAGCCATTCCCCCTGTTCTGAGAGATGTTCTTTGTCCCATGCTATTCATTATCAGAAGATGCTGTAAATAACAAATGTTTAAAAGTTTCAATTTCCTATGTTTTAAACAGCCACCATCTTTTCTCAGGAAAACAGAAACCTTGAGCCTCATTACAATGGAGTGGCAGAGATGCTAAGCTGCAATTTGTCTGCACTCCAGTGCTTCCTAAAGAAAGACCCATACCATAATGTTAGCACATTAAACAGTATCCTTTCCCTCTTAATTAAAGACTAATGTACAATTCCAAAATTACATTGAGACATTCACAAATTGTGATGTGGTGTGGATTTATCATACTTAGCTTCAAACATCATTAATTCTTGGGGAATTTGTTTCCCCAAGACCTCATCTGACCTGCTAAGCAATGTCAGGAGTCCCCTCTGTATTACATTCTATCCTGATAAAAGTATTCCTGTATATTGCACTTCGATCCCCTGACAAGTCTCTACTAGCAGAAAGCTGTGTTGATTTAGCAGTGCAGCTTACTCTGACATGAATATGCTAAATTCAACCTCTTGTTCTGTTGAGCAATAGTCTATATTGTCATGTATGGTACCAAAGAATCTAAATAATTAAAATAGGATTGGAAACATTATTTAGAGGAAACAAACCACAACCAGCCCAAATAATCAATATGTTTACATACACAATCCAACTAAAACCAGGGGGAAATCTGTGTTGTGCCAATCACATATGTTTATGAAGCACACTTTGATCAACATAGCTACTTATGAGTAGGTTTAAGCAGTGCTAAGATTTGCTTCGATTTTGGCAGCCATTCCATCAGTTTTCCTCAGGCAAAAGAAGCTTGGAATCACAGTCTGGGATGACACATGAGGGCCAAGTTACATGAGGAGAGAAGAATGAGCTACATCACATAACCAATACCTGTTTGCAAGTATGCCAGAGTAAAATTCAAAGGCTATCAACTTAATTAATTTTCCACTCTTGCTCTTCAGAACAAAATATTAAGGACAAAAATAGAAAAGTAATATAAACTTGGAACTACAAACTGAAGTTTATTTTTAGCCAGACTATGTTGAGGGAGGAAAGAATTGTGTCCTTATTTCAGCTGCAAATCTAGAATTTTTTTCAATATTGAAGGGCACATCTTGGAGAACAAGTATGTTACAGGTTTAATTTAAACATAACCAATGGGCAATTTATCCATATATGTGAGTGTAAGGATGCTTCTGTTCAAAGTAAGAATATTTCTAGCACTGAGCTTTTTTGTTAGATATGATAGTGTTATGCTATTTTTTTTTAAGAGCAGCTAAAGCAAACTCCTCAACTGAGGATACTAAAAACAAAGTATAGCCTAGTGTAAGAGAAAAGTAAGATGTTTTGTACTAGGTTAAGTATCAGATGTACTATTTTTCACTCAGTAATGGATCAGTCATGGATTTTCCTTTGATAGGCTGAAAATATCTTAGGGGAGAGAAGTATATCCTGTTGTATGGGACCAGCAGCTAGAATGACATGCTGCACCTGCAGGAGAATACAGTTAGCCTAACCTTTAAACTTGATTTCTTTCTAGATTTCTTTTTCATATTCACTGCAGATGCCTTCAAAATACAATAGGAGAGGGCTCAAGGCAGATATTTCTAAAACTATAGTTCCAAGTTTCTCCCTCTGCACCAGGACCCTCTAAGTTTAATACTCAAAGTGAAACAAAATGTAGGCACATTGCTGTAAGTGACATGGTATTTTTATGGGTGGAAGAAGTAGAAGAATTTTTTGAGTCAGTAGTATCAGAACTAAACTGACCAAACAGGGGTGAGGGGGTTTCAAGTCCATGTTCTGCATGTTCTGAATATTTTTGAAATTCCTCTTGACATATCAGCTCCAAAACAGATTTGTTTCAAACATTATGGAGCTATCTCCTTACTTTTCCACAGTTTTTGATGGTGTGAGTGGTCCCATTAGCTCTACAGAATTTGAGAAAGCAATTTGTAAAATCAGAAATTACCAAGCTACTACGTGGTGTTATTAGTAAGAAACAGTTCAGACCAATGAACAGCAAACTCCAGATGTGACTCTTAGGAGAACACTTCACTTACCTTGTCTGAATATGAAAATTGTTCGTGGTCCCAGTATGTTCATAATCATGGACAGCAGCTGCAAAGATCATTGCTAAAATTTCCAGTTCTGTGAGCCAGTGCTGGTAAATGAAAAACAAATCATAGTCACATTTTTGATAATAGCCTAACTCAGATTAAACCCTACAGTACTGAAAATGTTTTGCTTTACCTTCAACTTAAATAAACTTTCCTCTTGTCTTACTCCAGATAACTATATATCCATAACACTTCAGTATCATAGGGTGAAATAAATCCTTGTACTTATGATTTCTCTGAGGCCAAGTTAACATCCTTATGTTCACTAGCAAAGTAAATACTGGCAGCCAAAAATATAAGAAGTTATCAAAAGAATTATACAGTTTACTTTACAACTTCTTTAAGTATCTAATCTCTTAGCCCACACACAGCACTTGCCAAATTATGGTATATTAATCTAAAAAAACTCAATATGAAGTTTAGGTTATTTGTCTTTTAGTAAACTATATATACAGTTAATAATAAATTGAAGGTACAAAATTAGCATTAACTATATTTTACTAGTGTACATAGCACTAAAATTAGGCCCATGGGAGATTTTTCTGTTCTAAATTTTATCATACTTTGTAATGACGAAAAGAAGAAAAAAAAGGTGCATAAGGCTAGTATACAGTTACACAGAACAAAAGGTAATGTAGGTCATGTACACAAAATAATGCAGACCCTGGAGTTTGGAGCCCATTTATAACTCTTGCTAAATGAGGCTGTTCTGTATTGCTCAGTTTGTAAAATAATCTCTGTTATCTTCTTTCAAGTTCTATTTCTTGAATGACGAAAAGTCCTTGAGGAGAAAATTTACTCCATCTAAAGATGGGGGCAGAAAAATCATATGCTAATTAACCCCCACAGTCATAGGACTGATTAAGTCAAATGCCAGTCAAGCATTTCCACACATATTTCAGATGTTTTTGGTGTATAAGTAAGCTTCTGTACTAAAGGATCAAAAAATGATCTCAACTTCATGCACCCGAATATTCACGTATACGTGCATGAACGGGTATGAGAAGTATAAGCAGCCAGATGTAGTAAAAATTGCCAATAGTAGTTCTTCTTTTAAAGAAGAAGGAAGGAAAGAGTCAAGATCCATAAGCAATGTGAGAATAATTAAATAGGTCATTCAGTGAGAAAATAAGGCTTCTGAGGAACAAGTACTGGCTGTTGGTGAAGCAGTATAGGTTTAGAAAGGTCACAGACAAAGGAATGAGAATGTACTGTAAGCAGTTCTAAAAATGGAAACAATGACCTTCATCATATTGTGTGTCACAAGAAACCAGGCCATGACCAGTCTTGGCTTTCACAGTGCTTTCAACACACCAAATAGAATAGAAACACAGAAATTATTAGTAACAAAAGCTGAACATCAACTTTTCTTTAAGATGTCTTTTCAAAGGTCAGCTTTTCTAGCAAACAAAATAGTTGCTAGACAATGCACTCATAAGCAGAAGAACATTCCTTACAAACAATATCTATGGGCTACACAGATACTTCATACATTAATACAGAAGAGCAAGGATTCTACACACACTAGCTGTACGGTCAAAATTGAGATGAGTAAACAGATCAGAGAGCCAGAGAACTACTTTAGCTAAAAGAATACCTCAGTAGAAAAAAGTTCTTAGGGAGACAGTTAATAAGTGTGTTCCTGAAAGGGAGAGGGGAAAATGGGTATCTGGGGTCTGCAAGACTGAGAAGAGCTGAAACCTGCATCCCTCCTGAAAGATACTATGTCATGCAGGTGTAATAGCTAATATAAATTATATCTTATATTGAAGTATTATGTATTGCTTATATGTAAATACATTTCAATTAATCATGAGTTCTGTTTGAAACCTGTTTTTTCTTGCAATGATGGATTAAAAACTGAGTAAGAAATGAAGTCTCACAATGCACTTATTGGCAGTAAAGACATTTTTTCCTTTACTTTGAGCATTACAGGTACGTGGGAGGAGAAAAGGGATGGTGGGAAGATGATCGATGACTCAAAAGTTCTTCACAAGATGTATTCCCTGGGACTTGGATTCTTAAACCTTTACAAAGATGAAAACTTCATAAACGCAAGCTTGAGTTATACATTTCAGTTGCATCATCTGGAATTTAGTCTCTTGGGAAGGTTAATAGACTGCATGCCATCTGTGATATCTAACATTCTAATACTGATCTGAGGTTGCTGGATCGTGGTTCCTAAGACAGACAGCAAATTTTGAAAAATATAATGATTATTTTCTTTCTTTAACAGCAGCTCTGAATATGTGTTATTCTTCATCAGAATCTCTCTAAGGGCTTGTGGAGAAGTATAAGCTCTGATTAGTCAATTTTTTTTGGCAAATGTGGAAATACAGCTGTTCTCCAGCTTCCTGTAAAAGGCACAAATATATGACCTCAACAAAAGGAATCATGCAGAAGCTAAACCCCAGCTTTTGGAAACATTTTCTTCAGTATGTCTTTCAGAAATAAACAAGGAAGATAGAAACTCTTTGCAAGATTTGGAGTCAGTCTCAGGTCCTCAAGAGGCAATGAAAGCACAAAAACTTCAAATTGCAAACCAATCTGCAAAAAAACACCACATAGGAATTTGATCTAGAATTGCATCAGATTTACTTTAATCCAGGTATTTATTAGAAATACAGCAGAGTTTAAAAAAGCATTACAATGGACATGCTCTGAAAACTATTTGCTTGAGAAGCAAACACTAAATTGTTATCTACTAGGGTACTGGAGAGTTAACCAGGCAACACGGGGAAAAAATGCATCAAGTGAAATAGTACATTTTTATTATACTGATGCTTTCTCAAATTGCAAGTGACATTTGGGAGAGAAATACTTTGCAAGCTGCAGAATAACTAGGCCTCTTTCAAACACTGATTTCCATAAATGTTCCTTCTGCCTGGCAAGTACATCTGTTTGAAGGCACTCTTGACTAAGTGTTGTCCTAGTTAGATATCTTTCCAAGAACTTTCCAGTATCATAGAACCATAGAATCATTGAATGGTTAGGGTTAGAAGGGAGCTTAAAGATTATCTAGCTCCAATCCTCCCTGCCATGGGCAGGGCAATATCACAATTCAATATCATAATTTGGCAATCAAAATGAGAATTAAACCTGGACTAGTTTTAGAGAAATATTTTGTAGCAGTGTTGCAATGTGAATGAGGTTTTGCAGCAGTAGAGTCTAAACATTTTTGAAAATAGTCGTCCAAATCACATCAAAGGCAGTTAGAAGGTTAAGATACTAATACTGTAAAACTCATTTTGGAAAGACCTTTCTCATATTCATGAGCACCTAGCGAAATAGCAGATATTCAAATATGACACAGATTCCTTCATTCAGTGTTCAGAGGTACACAAAGTGTTTTTCAAAATGGTTTAATCAATGGCTAAACATCCCAAAATTACTAGGATAGCTCTGGAAATTGGAACCTTGTCCTGGCATCACAAAGAAAATCTGAACACTATTGTCTTTTTTGAAGGGCAGAGGGGCACAGATACAATGGGCCAGAGGGATGTTTATAATAAAACAAAAGAATTTGCCTCCTGTTATGTTCCTGATCCAGGTGTATACCTGCAACAAAGACATGGCTCACATCACTTAACTCTTGCAGTTAATCTTACAGTAGAAGATAAGGCAGGATAGGAACCATGACCTAATATGTTCAAGAATTTTCTTGTACTAAAATATTATTTTGATAGGTGAATATTGTATACAAAAACATTGCTTTGGACTCCTCTTGGCAAGAGCTGTCTAGCCTCTCCTTCAGTCTGATATGGAAGTACTTGCTCAAGAAAACATCTCAATGTGAAAAGGAACCTTGGCTGGTGAAGACTCCGGGCTGCACTTAGAAAGAAGTATTGGAGTTAAAATATAGCTATAAAAGCTTGATATTTAGAAGCAAATACTTCCTTCAAAGAGTTGAATAAAAATGTGCTATGCCTGGGAACCTCCCCTTGCCCAACATGAAGCCAAAAGCATTCTAGGTGAGAAAAGACTTAACATAACTGATTGACTGTCATTTATTGTGTATATATAGGAGCAAAACCATCCAGAGTCAGCTCTAAATTTTTCTTTTCCAAAGTCTTCTGGAATTGTTTCATAGCTCTGCAAACAGAAATCAGACACTATTTCTTCCCAGCTGGTTTGTTTGTTGTTTGGTTTTTGGTTTGTTGGGTTTTTTTTAAATGACTGTATAAACAGAGAAGACAAATCATCAAAAAGCCATTGACAGCAACATCCATTTTCTTTCAGTCAGTATTTACTTTTGCTTAGCAAGCTGATAGTGAGGAGACTTGCACTGCTGTTATTAAATTTAAGATAATGGTTTAGAAATAAAAATGCTTGCACAGACTCATTTCAGTTCCCAAATAAATAATAAAAACTACTGTGATGTTGCAAGGCAAATGCAATAGCCAGCCTACAACAGGCACATAGAGTGTCCTAAAGAAGGTTAAAAACTAAAAGAAAAAGCAGTTTCAGAGTTCAAGGCCAGGCAGGATGGGGCTTTGAGCAGCCTGGTCTAGTGGAAGGTGTCGTTGCCCATGGCAGGGGGGTTGGAACTAAGTTGTCTTTAAGGTGCCTTCCAACCCAACCCATTCCATGATGATATCATTTTAAGCCTGCACTGATTCAGTACATCTTTCAACAGCCAGGACCTCTGCAGATACTAAAGCTTCCTTCCCTGATCACACCTCCCATGCTCTGATGTGAAAGGAAAAAAATTCTCACCTGCCCACTCCTGCAAATCTATCTCATTTAATATGATATAAAATACCTAAATGCAGGCGATGAAAAGCAAAAAAGATTTAAGGATGATTTTTTCCTTCCTCTTTCCCTCTGCAGTGAGAGAAGTTCAGCCTGGAAGAACTATTAAAACGAAATAAAGTTCACAGCCTGAATAGTAGTTTTGAATCTCTCTCTGCAAAATTTTCAACTGAGCTTTTTCCTTTAGAAAAGACACATGTGCACATTTATTCAAAACAGCAGAGTCTGAGAAAAAAAGTAAATTGAACTTCACAATACTTCTTACCATTATGCCAGTGTGAATCATTATGTAATGCACAGTTTGAGTAACGTCAGCTGCATGGATCAAATTGTGATAGGGATTTTTGTATTTGCTGTAACCAACTTCAAGAGCTTCAGCAAAAGAAATAAGATTGGGAACAGGGATCTACAGAGAAGGAAACATTAAAATAATTGTCGTTTTCCTGCAACAGCTGCAAAGTCAAGCATGCAATAAATGAAGCACAAATAATATACCATAGACTCTAATGAACAAATAATAAAAGGAAAATTTGAAGTGTAAAGGTCTAATATCATACATGCACCAAGGAGTCTCCACACAGTAGATGTCATATCCCTCTACATACACCATGCACAACAGACTGCAGACCTATCAACCAAATGGTTTTCAAGACATGTCTGTCTGCACCAGGAATGCATAGATTGCACACATAATACAGGTATGGCAGACAGGAGTCTAACAATAGGATTATCTCCTCTTCTTCACCAGTTTTACCTTGCTTGAAACAAGGTTTGCTTTAATCTCATAGTATGACTTTGCTTCCTCCAGGCAATGTGTGAAGTACAGGTACTATCTAGCCCCACTTATTTTTGCATTGGACTGGTTTCAGCAGGGATAGAGTTAATTTTTTTCATGGTAGCTGGTATGGGTCAGTGTTTTGGATTTGTGCTGTAAACAGAGCTGATAACTCCAGGATGTTTTAGTTACTGCTGAGCAGAGATTACACAGAGTCAAGGCCTTCTCTGCTCCTCATCCCACCCACCACTGAGAGGGCTGAGGGCACAAGAAGCTGGGAAGGGGCACAGGCAGGACAGCTGGCCCTGCTGACCCCAGGGACAATGCCCCACATGGCCTCATGGTCAGCAACACCAGCCTGGGGACCGCCTGGGGACTGCTCAGCTGCTGCTGAGCAACCATTTTCATTTGCATCATTTTTTCTTGGGTTTTATTTCTCTCTTAGATATTTTAATTTTCATTAATTTTCTATATTATCAGTATCACCATCATTATTAAACTGTACATATCTCAACCCACAAGTTTTCTCACTTTTACGCCTCCAATTCTCTTCCCCCCATCCTGCTGGGGAGAGGAGTGAGCAAGTGACTGTGTGGTGCTTATTTGCTGCCTGGGGATAAACCACGCCACCCATTTAATGAAATTACATTTCCCTTAATAAGTTTTTCTTTATTTAAAAAGCCTGCAAAGTAAACAAAGGGACTGAGAACGGGCTTAAGCCCTCTCTGCCAGTAGCATTTTGTACTTCATCTTTGTGTTATAATGGTAGCCCTGGTGTGGTTCTGACTTCAAGCACAAAAAGCCTGTTGCAAAAAGCTGGGTTACCAGCTTAAAATTAAAATATTCAAAAAACTTCAGGGTGAGACAGCTTCTTCAAAAGAAACATGGCATTTTTCCAGCGAAGAGATTTTGAAACTATAAGAAAACTTTCATTTGATACTATTATAATGATCCATTTTTTATCTCAGCCTTTCAAAGCTGGCTATAAGGACTCCATATTTTATCTCAAAACCCTAAAAACACCTTGGAAAAGCAATTTTTCTCTTTATATTCCCCCCAGGTCCTTTAGGAGAGGAAGATTCAGCTGAAGCCCCTGCACAGTGGTGGTCAACATATTATGATTTAGACCATGAAAAAAAGTATTTAGGACCAACTAAAGTTTTCTGTCTTATTAGTAATCTTTGGTCCATAAAGCTGGCACACTGATTCAGACCTGCTGAGTAAATAGGCTGTATACATAATCAATTTGTGTAACACAAATCACATGACAAGGGTCTATATAGCTTTCCACTTTTTAGGCTGCAGAAAAATTTGCATGGTCCGGGTGAAGTTTCATTTGGTAGAACTATTGGCATACTACAGTATTTCATTTTCCATATTCTTTGAACTTGTACAATGCATTGTACAATAATTTTTTTTTAAAAATCAATGCTGGATTTCTTGTATTTTAAATTTAAAACACGTATTTTTTCATACATATTTTTATTTGCGCTTAGTTCCTGACCTTGAAACGGCTCAAAAGGTCGTATCGGGTTAACAGCTCATACATCATAAATTTCAGACTGTGCTCTCCACTTGCTTCATTCAGGGCAAATACGTCAAAAGACCATTTATCAACATCCTGTAGATGAGGGGAAAATAAAAAACAAAAAACACCTATTACATTTCCATCCATTTAGGTAGATTTCCAGTTAATCACTGGAAAGGATACTTTGGAGTTCTGGGAGGGAAGAGGGAGAGTTTGGTGATTTTATTGTGCAACTCTTTCAAACTCCTAATGAAGATAAGACATTAATGGCTACTTTTAATGATTAAAACAATTGTGTCAGTTATTAATAAACTACTTGCAGCATGACAGAGGCAACTTGGCATGCTTTGATAAGGCCTTAATCTTTCAAGTTTAACTTTCTCAGTACAAATTGTCTGCAGAACCTTATGGAGCTAATCTGAATATCACCTTTCAAATAGGCAATGCAATGTCATCAACACTGATGTCATAAACCATCAAGCAATTTGAGAATAGTACAACAGTTTTTAATTGCATACATAGACACAGGAACTCAGCTTACTATAAAAGATCATCTTTTGGCTGAACTAGAATAATAGCTTAAATTCACAACAAACGCTGTACTTATTCCATAAGCTTCAGCTTCTTTTGTTAGCTCTATCCCAACACAATCTCCTTTTTCTTTCCTAAAAAGGAAGCAAATGCTGCTGTCTGAGACACTGATTACGATACCACTGGGAGCTGATAAAACTGTCTCACATTTCTATAAGAATTTCTATACAAATTTCATTCTATTGCTCTAATAGGATTTAAATTAAATCAGAATTAATCAGAATCATATGTTATTTTTGGATTTTTAACTATTATTTTCTCTGTTCTGTGTGCTCAGTTCTGTAGTACTAACTATGGCCAGGGTATGTTCAGTAGAAAAACATTCATTTGACCATAAAAGTCACTAAACATTAGTGCAAATACATTCAAATTCCACAATGATTAAACTTATTTCACCTTGAATGTGACTATCACTTCTGCTGGGTAAGCCAAACCAACCATGCTTGAAGTTTTTCGGTACATCCTAAAAGAACAAATAAAATATTAAGAAATAGCACTCCTTTAAAAACATACTGGAATAATTTCTCTTTTTTAATACAATTTCACAGTTTGTGAGACAACATGAATCTATTTAAGGCCCTGACCCCAAAGATTTATGTAATCTTTTACAAAGTTATGAGAAAAGCCCCTTTGCAGGTATCTTACTCTTTAATGTTAGAACAGTCTTTGGTACAATTTAGTGTAGAAGTTACAAAGCCATTGAATACATCCCAAGAATTTTCCAAGGCTTAGGAGCTTCTACAAATTTAGAGGTTTCATCTGGAATTCTGTATGGAGAAATAGAGTCCCTGCAGAAATTGAAGCATAAATTCAGGCTCAAAGCTTTGCTTTAGGTTCATCCCACCATTTAAAGGATCTTCAGCGGCAGACACTGGTTACACTCAGTACTTGCTGCAATAAGAAAACAAAGATCTCACCTTTCTACAAAAATCCCAGCCTGTACAGCGTGCACAATGCTTCGGAATTTGGGCTTTTCTTCAGGCCTCCTCTTCACTATTCCCATTTCTCTTGTGAATGTAGAAGCTAACCAGTCCCGCACTTCCAGCGGGACCGAATCCGACTGGATGTCAGAGAGTTCATCTTCAGTGTCCAAAAGTTTCCTACAAAAAAATTAGTAAAAGGTAACCAACAAGACCTCAGACCTAACAAGGGGATGACTGACAGGTGAACAGCTAACAAAAATTGATTTTAGAGGAGCTGAGGTCGACTATAGAACTGACTGAGCACATCACTAAATGTCTTCTCTGGCAGAGAGGCTGAGACCAAGGGGAAGCTGTGCACAGCAGATATCTTCTCTCTCTCCCACTGCTCATGTTCCAGAAGGTAAAAGACAATAAAATGCAAGATATTCAACTGAAGACAAGAAAAAATTTTTCTACAAAGTTGTCAGAGCCGTGCTGAGCTGTAATCAATGACCTATAGAATCCCAAAAAGACATCTAAAACAGCAGCTGACAGAAATATCAGCAGGGCTGCTGCTATAACTGAGAACACCAGTGGTCTGTCTGATTGTCCCCCAAAATGGTACAAGAAGGGTTTTGATACTTACATGCAAAAGTAAGTGATGCTACATAGCAATGCTGTGGTGAATGCAAGTCAATGAATGCCCTGTACACATGCTCATCATGGTATTCCAGCACAATAAAAGCATTAAAAAGAATTAATCCTTTATTGAAGAGAATTAATTCCTTCTTTGTGGAGATCTGTATTGCTATTGAAGGGAGGATAACAAAGTCTTAGCAGTAAAGATATTATACAAGATTGGATTGCTAGTCAGTTTTCACAGTTGTTAGCAGTTCATAAAGCTAGAAAAGTTATATATAGCTCTTTCAAAATAAAAGTATTAAAAAGAAACTTCAACAAAAGTGAATTAGAGGTCATCCATTTATTTAGAAGAAATATATAACTAAATATTCTCTTTAAACAGACCCAACACTTCCATTCCACGCTTCTATAAACCTTTTCCTTGCAGTTATTTGCCCTTATCACTCAGACTTCTGGGGTTTCCAGGAACCAAATCCCTTATTTAGTCAGATATCAAGTTTTCCTTCATTCAATTCTACAAGAAACCCCAGAGTTAGGATGGCCTGATTATATGCAAAGCATATATTCCAAAATATTTTCTTGAAACAGGCACCAATCAAATTGCAGGCATTATTTGATTACATAGAACTATTTCTCTAGGGCTGCCTTTCTGAAACATGGGTGATTAAGGAAAGCTTGAGTATGGTATAGTTCAAAAGAATCTCCACATAAATTTAGTGCTATCTGAGGGATTATAGGAAGATGCCTAATAGGAAGCATGTCAGAAGAATCTTATAAATTATTGATGAAAAGTGAGTGTAGTGTATTTGTGCTCAGTTTCAGCAGCTCATCTGGCTGACAGTATATTTTGAGATTTTTCAACTGGGGTTTAAAAAAGTTAAAATGCACCCCTCATCCTTCCCCAGTTTAGTAAAAGAACAGCAGAAACATTCTTATTTTTCAGAGGTATAGAATTATCAGACTAGGAAGGCTCTTTAACATGAAGTACAAGAAGAGCATAATGAACAAGAATTATGAAATTTTCTGACAGTGGGACAACAGCCAAATACCAGAAATTTAATTTGGAAGAGTAGGATTTGTGTAGAGGAAAGGATTTGGGTAAATTATCTCGCAAAACTGAACCAAGGCTGAGACTGGCCATAGGTCAAAGGCTATAAATTGGCCTTATTCCCTAAATTAAAAACTATGTTATAGTCCACTTAAATCCATACTAGTCTAACACTGTTATTAAATATCCCTGGAGAAAACAGTGCATTTATATTTCTGAGGAATATTTGATACGTTGTTAATATAATAAGGAAAAGCCTTATAATCCCTAAAACATATTTTTGTAACTATTCCAACTGTTACTCAAACAAGATGAAAATATTCCAGCAATGAGAGGGCCATGGGCATTAGGCTGCCTCAGAGCATGCAGCCGGGATTTTCCTCATCACCTGTGTGGCAGGAAGCAGAGCTCTACATCAGCTGCTATATTCGGATGCAGATCTAAATTTGGGACCAAGTCCTGAGCTCTGCAGATATTTCTCTAATCTTTTCAACCATTCATCTGTAAAGTAGGAGGACTATTCAGTCTGTTAATGACAGTAGCAGGAGTTACTTCATGAAGACAGAACAGAGAAAATAGTATCTGAAATTGGTGTTCATTTGATCCGTAATTTCCATGAGGCCTCTGCTCTCTGATGAGACATGGCTGAACAACATGCCAGGGTGGAGAGAGAGTTTCAGTGGTTCTGCTTCTAACCTAAATGACTTAAGTAACTAGGAAAGCAAGTGCAACACAGGATTCATTTGGAAGCACAAAATCTTACAGATCCCTCCATGAGTAAGACTGATACCTCCTCAAAGAGAATTCATTTCTTTCAGGTGCCTGACTGAAACAACATTTAAGGAGAGGAAACAAAGGCTAGTCACTCATCTCACTCCAACCCATTCGGTCATTGTATGCCTTTAAAAAAAAATAGGTTGAAGATCAAATAAAATCAAAAGACAAGTTCAAAACAAAGGCACACAGTTAAACCACTGAACTTCCTGTGAAATATTACAAGGATTTTTGCAAGATTTCGCAACATAAATTGTAATTGCAAATTGCAAAATGTAATTTGCAACCTGTAATATAATTTTGTGACATTTCAAAATATGTAAACTGCCACAGAGATTCAACAACGTCATTGGAAAAATCAATGGACATGTGACTATAGCTGCCAAACACAAGGCTAGAACATCTGGCCTAGAAAATATTTGGAATGGAGGGACTACAAGACCCATAGTCTCATCCTCCAAATCAGCCAACCTAAAGATCACAGATTGTGGGCATTTTAAAGTTAGATAGTTGCTCCACAACGTTAGTCTTAAAGTAAAACTCTACTGAGATAAACTCCACTCAACTGGGAGGCATGAACTCAAATATCCCAGTTGAATTAAATAAATATATATACTAATATATGCTAGGGCACACACTTTTTCTTCCATAAAGCTAAGGAACACCCAAAACGCTAAAAAACAAAACAACAGAAAGAGCTCTAACAAAATGTGCCACACAAAATACTTCTTTTTCAACACAAAGTCAGAATTTCAGGGTTACATACAGTTATTTTGCTCATACATCATTAGCCTGTTAAGCAGATGCAATACGAGGAAGAGATATGCGTGGGAAGGAGAGGGGGAGACTTGTGTTATTTAATTCTATTCATTCCATGAGTAGAACTTTCATTGACAGTTGTGGGAATAAGCAAGACATGGGCCATGGCATTTCAGCTTAGCAATCAATTAATATTGCAGTCATAGTAACTAATAACCTGATCTTCTTGTCACAGTACTGTGTTTTTTGCCAAGAATAATCTTTCAAAATTCAAGTAGTGATAATTTCTTGCTCTCTTTTCATTTAAGCAGAATTTTAAATATAGTAATGCACTAGTCAGAAGTATATTTCTTTTCCCTTAGGAATATATTAGATGTACTATGGAGGAGAAGAAAGAAAAGAAAATGAAAAAAATTAAAATTAGATAATGGCTATGGGGGGAAAAATATCCATCACTGTTGATCAGTCAGGCTGCCTAACAAAGGTAGGGAAAGATTTCCAGAGGAGATTGAGAAGATGGTATTAGCTCTTTGCCAATTAGTGAATTAATCAAGCCCTTTAGAGTGAATTAAGGAAAGTACTCTTCTAGGTCTAGAATTCAGAAGAATTTACAGTCTAAATAGTCTGTTCACATTTTTACCAATTATTTCATTCTATTATCTATCTTCCTGAATAAGCATGAATTAATATATTCAATCAATACTTCCATCCTCTAGAGTCCATTACAATTTCCACTATCATCCACTAAAAGTTCTCATGACTCCCACTAGGGAAAAACAAATTGCAAAAATGAATGAGGGGCATTTTTAGTACATAAAGGTCTTTCTAAAGGAAATTATGAATTTACCAACATGTTGTACTCACAAAATTAGCACATACTCAGAAGAATTGTCCTCATATGAAGAATTACCAATTAATTCAATAAATAAAAAATACTTTGGAATAAGTGCAACAACAACAGAAGATAAGTAATGTATTACAACATTACAACAGAAGATAAGTAACGTAGGAAGGACCATTTTTTCTGGAAATGGTCACTTGTTGATAAGTACTGCCTAAGCAGAAATACAGAGATATATACCAAAGGCCAACAACAGTCTTAAGATTCAGCTCAGGATACTCATGATTAAAAAATATAATTTCTCAAGAATACAGCTGTGAGCCAGTGTCTTGCCTCCTTTTCTTTTTTCCTTTCCTTTCCTTTCCTCTTCCTCTTCCTCTTCCCTACAGTTGCTTTGATATGGTATTCTGGGAGTTCTCTAGGACAGGGACTAATTCAGGGCATGACTTAGAAATAACAAAATAAAGGAAAAACTTTAAAACAGAATAATTCAATAACTTTGGGAAAGGGATTCTGGGCATTTATTAAATACCCTAACTGAGCCAAGGAGCTTTAGTCAGAATTTAATAGATTTTCAGTGATTTTAAGTGCATTTTTTTAATATAACTTGAATTGTTGTAAGCTTTCCTCTCAGAAAAAAAAAAAAAGAAAAAAAGAAAAAAACCAAAAAACTAAACCAAACCATGTTAGTTTAGTACAAAAGATTTCAAAGGCTTATTTTAAGCTTTTATAAGGGTGGAATGTACTGAATTAATCTCCACACAATAAGCTTTTTCTCAATAGCAGCTTTTACAAAAGCATCAATTGTAGATTCCCTTAATGGATAAACGGAATGATTTACTTCAAAAAGTACATTTGTTTCTGACAGATTCAGGCAAAGTACATTTAACCATGGGCTGGCTACAGAGGACAGCAATACACACTCAGTAAACTTGACTGAATATTCAAGTTCAAAATTTAACTTCATGCTTAAATAATTGCCACTTCAAATCTCTCCCCAACTAAGCCAGCTCAGAGAGGAATCCTACAGACCATATTTTTCATCTGGCAAAATATTACCAAATAGAGCAGCCCATTCCACCTGTTCTATCCTTGACATCAGTCAGATTATATTCTTTAATATTCAAAGATTTTTCAAAAAAAAGTAATTTCCAGGAGAAATATGCTCTAGATCTTTCAAAGTTATTGATATCATTGACTGAATGCCCCATGGTTCAGTGATTGAAATGGTCCCCTTCTTGTAAAAATTAATAAATTAATCTGTCTTTTCGGGCTGAGAGATTGAGAATAAATGAGGTTTTTTTCAGTTTTAAAAAATATGTACAACTCTTTGATGCAAGAAAATTTAACTTGCTGAACCCTTGCACCATCAAAGACATTTTTCTGGTGTGACCATTTCTGTTGCTGTCCCTGAATAGACAATGATGTCTGAATCAGCACAATTTCTTCCATAAGCAGAGCCGTAGAGCCAGTGAAACTATGTGACTCACAAATCAGCTCCATCTGGTGTGCTACAGGTGAGAACAGAGTGCCAATGTCCTGCCATGTCAAGGAACAGTTTCCTGCTGTGAGATGCTCAGCAGCAACCTATGGAGTGCTAACTCAGAGCCTTGCAACACTGATGCTAAAATACAGCTTGTGACAATTATATATTAAAAGGAGCCTTTGGCTCTCATTTTAAAAAGGAAGCTGTTAAATGTATATTGATGGCTAGAAGAGAGTGAAAGGAAGCACAGGGTTACCAGGTATCCCTGGCAACAACAAATCCCAGTTTGTTATTTTTTGAGATATGAATTCCCAGCCTAAGATGGAGTAGCTGCCATGGACCCAGGTTCTGTTGCAGTACTGAAAAACTAGAAAATACCAAGGAACAGCCTTCTCCAGCTTGCAAACATCACCCAAACCTTGTACTTAAATCTGCCCAAGAACATTTTTACGTTCTATACTGACCATTCCTCACCTCAGAAACTCCTGGAAACAGCAGAATTTCATTTAGCTGTTGGGCTGTTGCTAAGCTCCATTCCCACTTCCACAACACACAGCTCAGTGAGCACCAGCATCCAGTCAAGCATTTGTTCCTTTCTGCTTCCTTGGACTTCATGTGGCAAAGATACACATGTGCATGGTCCTATCACAGATCTTTCCATGGTGCACTTGAAGGGTCACACGCACATTTGGTGGGATGAAATGACAAAACTCTTTGCTATTTCTTTTTTGTCCAAAATTTGAGGATGTATTTGTCCCTGTTTAAGTCCCAAAACTGCAGAAATATTTAGAGTGCTGCTGCAATAGCACACTGGAAATTCAGTTTAGTCCAAGGTGTTTATTACAATAGCAGTGACAAAGTTCAAGTTTAATGACCTCCTTTCTAGTTAATGTTATACATATCACAATGTGCCCTTTTTTTTTTTCAAAATAAGAGCTTTATAACAAGAAGAATTATGCTTGCCATTGTAGTGTCATTGAAATATATTCACTATTTCCAGAGCTCTCATGCAAATATATATTGCTACAATGTCAGCCTTAAGGACATTTCCTTTCTCTTCATGAACCTTCATTTGTTATTTTGTCTCGTTGAATCAAAGATGCTCAAAGCACCTGCCAGCTATGTACAACAGAGCTACCTCATGCATTTCTGAAACATGGTCTCCTCTAAGTCAAAAGTTCTCAAGAGGTTAAAGCCTTATTAAAAGGGCATTATACAGCCAGAAAAAAACAAAACCCCTGTATGGAACTGCAACTGCATAAATAAATATTCTCCTGAAATCAAGTATATTTTCTAAAATAATAAGGCATTTAAAAATGAGACATAACTGGAATAAACTACTCTGATTTTATGCAGAACAGTATAAAAGTATTCTCCACAATAAAGTTTTTTATTTATATTACTATTATTTAGCTTTGGAATACTTTTATTTCTCTTTAATCTTGTAATTTCCCTCTAGATTTTATTTGACTCCTTTTCAGTTAACATGAATGAAGAGCTGCATTTACAAGGAACGGAACAGCTGTCATGACTGAATTATCAGGCTTTATTTATTTCCTGTTTGACTCTTAATATCCTTCTTCCATTGCCTTGAGCCAAGTGGCAGGTACTAATGGAGAAAATTCTGCAAGATTTGTCAGTATTATTTATAACACCTATTGAGTAAGTCTGAGCTTCTTCCATAGTGCAGATCTGCTGAGAGGCTGTAACTGTGAGAGTTTCACTGGTTATCTTCAGCTGATGGTGAACCTCTGCTTCAGCTACCAAAGTGTGAGATCTCTTCCACGGAGGAGTTTAGTACGGCAATGAAAGATGCAGCAGTCCAAAAAAGAGCTTGTTAAACAAGCTTATTGAGTGATATGGGGCCAGAGAAAATGAAGTTCATAGGAAGGCAGCACTTACTTGATGCCTAATGTCTGTGCTTTCCAACTTTCCATCAGCTCAGAATCTTTTATAGAGATATTGACAGTCACTGCCCCAAAGCAATCTTTCTTATTTTGGAAGGTTATCCCTACTGCCTATCCCTGTTTCTAAGAAGACTACTCTCAGAACTTCATAAATAAAATATTTTGTGTTGGATTTTTGCTTTTATCGTAACCCAGATCCATTTAGTTTTAGAAAGCTCAAGAATGGATATGAGTGTGTGTACCTATTTATAAAAAATGCACAGATAAATGGCTACAGTGTAGAGAAACACAGGAGCAGACAAAAGGAATGTCAGAGGACCTTTGTTTCATTTTTTAAAATGTTTCATTTTTTCACACCCTTCTGCTAAAGGGTGTGAATTCTACAGCTATTTGCAGCTCATTGTTGCACTTTAAATAAAGATTCAATGTGCCATCAACTTACATGTTTGAATGTACTTCTGTGAGCACACAAAACTTTATACAATGATACAGGCTTTTCAAGAAACTCATATGAAGAATTGGTGGGAAAAAAGGGGCATCTTCTCCTGGAAGAAATTTGAACTGCTCACTGAAAAAACCTCAGGCTTACAAAAAGAAAAGTGATTTTGCCAGAACAATACCAGAGATTGAATTTTAAATGGTTTCCTGGACCTGTGGAACAGACTGGGTTCTTCCTTGGTCCTTGTCTACATTACTGACCATGTTCTGTGAGATATGTCATACTTGGATCTCTTTATTGACCATAGTTTTGACTTTGCTTTTTGCCTTTTTCTTCTCTGTGCCTGTGAAGAATTGCAGGTCCTTCTGCAATAGGTGAGGGGCCTTTTTCAGGACCATTTTTTCACCCTGTTTCACAGGATAAATATCACAACAGAAAGATGAGTTAAGAGGATTCTAGTAGTGAGCTCTCTGTTTATTGCTATTCCTAATCTGTAGAGACTTCTATTCCTGTCTGTAGAGATATTTAAGAGACCTTTCCCCCAGCTGATACTGAATTCTGTCACCTAGAAAGGTGGGGAAGAATAGAACACCACAGACAGGATCCAGTTTTAGATTGCTGGTTGAAGCCGAGGTATTCCTTTGCTTGGAAATGTAAGCAAATGGGTCAGTAAATTCATCAGGACAAAACCCAGGGATCAAGAATGAGATGAAAATAGAAACCATGTGAATTTCCATGTGAGTTGAAGACAATGACTGAACAGCAATTCATATGTAAGAAACTTACTGAAGTCATTTGAACTTTGTGATGTATAAAACTGCATGTTCAGGCTCAGCAGGAATGAGCCATTTTGCTTACGATCTAAACTATTATTTCTAATATACTAATGAGTTCAATTAACTCAGTTCCAGACTCCCACAGAAGTAGCTCTGTGCAAGACAAAGAACCTGTATTCTTTGGTGGGAACAAGGACAAATGCAACCACACGAGCTAACTCAGCCTCCATTGGCATTTGAGTCAATGATACACTGCTTTGTTCCTTCAGGATTGGTTTCCCAGGAACCCAAGAGACCTTCTTTGTGTGTTTATGTATTTGAGTGTAGACTTAGACTAAGGAACACTGGTCATGCTATTTTAAACATTATTATCTTTGCAGCTTGCCATGGAAAAGATTCTACTGTGCAAGTACCATGGGTGACTATGGTGCTTCTCAGCCTCATAATAAATATCTCAGTTTACAATTGTTTTTGATGGGGAAGTGTCAAAATTTAAAATAGAACCATACATAATATTGTCCAACTAAGATGTGGAGGCTCAGAGTATATTTTTAGGATAAATTAAACACAAAGTCCACCAAGTTAAAAAAAAGGCTTTGTACTGATTCTGAATTTCATGGGTTCTGCATTAGTTCAAGGAAGAGAAATTAACAACAAAATCAAATATTATAAACCAAAACCAACAATATGGAGGCATAATATTGAAGTACAAACCACTGAAATTAAAAGAATCAAAGTAGAAAGTTAGGTTTCATTAAAGTAGTCTCACTTTTAACCGTTACTCATAGCATAATTTGATTTATATATCTACATACATATACTTCAGAAATATAGTTATAATATGGAAAGGTATACGTAAGCTGTATGCTTAATGCATATATATATAAGGAATTGTACCAAAATTTGGTAGGTTTACAAACTCCAAAGTTGCTTTGGAGAACACAAGTACTCAATAAATAAGAGCAAAACAAGATACCCAGCTCAAGAATTTCCTGACTTAGTATGGTGAAAAATCAGATTATTCTGAAAAATATTGGATGCAATAAATAAATATTATTAAACTTTGTTGTGCAATGAGCTACGGAAGAGCAAAACTTTATTGATACATTGAAGTAGAATTTCTGAAAATAGTCACCATTATGATGTCATAGTGCCCCCAGAATTAAGAAGATAGCTTGAGCACTACGAAGATCTTGCAAATCACTATAAAATTATATATGTTTGTTTCCTTTTTGGAAGTTTAATAATCTTGCTGTCAAGTTCTATGAGGGCAAATAGCTTCTTTAAAGGAGGAATGGAGGAATAATCAGTGGTTTATCTCTGAAGCAGTACTTCAGGCACTGTATCAGCTATGTGGATTTGCCAGAGAAGGGGAGGACATGCAACACAGAGAGAGTGTTGAGTCCATGAAATAATTTTTAAATGTAGAACTGAGACATACACTGCACGCTCCAGTGGTACTGAGGAAGTTTTGGCAGACATCTTTACCAGACCATTCTGCTTAGAACAAACTTAGAGAGGCCAACATGCAGAAAAAAAAGCAGTAACTTAGCTAGCTGATTTCAATGCGGTCCATATCTTAAAATTCTTTCAAGAAGCCAAATACTTAGAACTTCTATTTTAATTGGAGTTAACCCACATGATTTCCAGTAATGCTGCCAACAATAAACATAAACTAAGCATCAAACATTATAAAATAAATCACAGCTTTTCAAGTGTATTTACAATTTGTGTATTTACTGACCAGATATTCTGACTCATTTCTGTGAGCATTTCTTTCCAGACAACAGTTACATCTGACCTTTGGAATCTCTCTTGCTTTAACCTTGTCACTAAAGGCCCCAAGAGCCACAGATACTTCTAATGTGCACAGACCTTCAGTTCATGTCAGTCACAACTGCATGCAAAGAGCAAATTTCTAAAAGACGATTTGCAACATTTTTTCCATTCTTTTCCCCTCAGACTTACCTGGTTTCATCAATATAAACTGCCTCTAGCACAGATGCCGCATATTCAATATTCTTTTTTAAATCCACCACATTAATGTCACCCTTCTCCAGCTGCTTTACCAAGCATCTTAATCTGTGGGAAAAAAAATAAAAATATCAGTGCGATACTCTATCACATTTGAGTGACTTCATTCTCTAATTGAATTATTGGAACCAACACAACAATGTAGAGGCAAAGACCATCACTCCATCTCTTGTTTCAAGAAAATCTGACTTTAGAATGCACTTAACAATGACTGAGTTAATGTCTTTATAGCTTGCTAAATTTGTAAGGTGTACTAAAAAATGGCTTATAAATTACAGAAAGGCAGAGAGGGCTTATTAATCATCATCAGAGCAATTTCCTATTTATTTGTGACATTACTACTGTGCCCGAGACTCTAATTTTTTTAAACAAAATAAAAAACTTTTTGTGTAGTCTTACTATAATTTTTCCATGCTTAGGTGGTTAATTATTTTTTTAATATATATCCACGATATACTGATTTTGCTTCACTTAAATGTCTTTAATTTTTTTTAGGCCTCCAGTTTTTGCTACAGAATTTGTATTTTTATTAGCGTGAGCTAATATGGAAGTCCGTTGCTTCTGTGCTTATAGAAAATTCATCATTATACCAGAGGAAAGGCAGTGCCTATGGCAGTAGAGAAATCCAAATTTTCCCAAGTGCACTTTTACTTTTAGTTTTGAGAACTTTGTTTTACAGTACAAACACGGATACGCCCAAAGGGGATTTTGTAATGCATCAACTCATGCCTCTGCAGCAATACCCTTACCCAGACAAACTCACTGAATACCAGATTTTTCCTAAACTCTGATGACAACACTTCTGCCACTGCTCAATTTAACAATACAGAGCAGACAAAGAACTGGAGCGAAATGAAAACCTCACCAGCAACAGTGCAGAGCTGTGACTAAATGGATGCATAAAGTGTAGGTATTTTCCTTCTTTCTGTGCTCTGTCTCTGAGTAGAAATAATCTACAGCTTTGTATCATGTAAGACAAAGGATATATATATCCTCTGTAATTAAGGATATATCATTATTGTAAGATAACTTCCATTAAATGATCTTTTTTATGTGCACAAAGAAATTGTGAAACAAACATATAAAGTGCATTGAAATTGAGTCAGCAATAAGCTGACTGCTTTCAGAAAAGAATCATATTTATGACATGAACAAGCATATATGAAATATGCAAATGTTACATGAAGAGGAGGCTGAAGGGAGACCTCACTGCAGTTACAGCTTCCTCGTGGTGGGGAGAGGAGGAGCAGGCACTGGTATCTTCTAGTGGTGACAGTGACAGACTGAGGGAATGGCCTGAAGCTGAGTCAGGGAAGGTTTAGGCTGGATATTAGAAAAACACGGTGATATTCAAAAAAAGTTTCATACACTTGGAAAGTACTGTTCTGTCATAAAGCCACTTTCATGTTTTTCTTCATATTTCTCTGGCCTAAGTACAATTATGTTCAAGCATGTAAGGATAATTTTAGCAAATGGAGTTTTAAGACCAGCCTCCTCAGTTCTTTAAAGCCTTAATTCAATTCAAATTAGCCTAGAACGTGCAACAAATAAGGCTCTTAGCAACCATATTTACTTGGTATTTTACACAGTGCATTGCATATCAATGGAATGGAAAATGCAGTGTTAAAAAATTTTCTCAGAGAAATTAAGTGGGTGGATGAAATACTCAGGGAGCTTATCTCCTACACAGAAATAACCATATACAGGAGAGACATTTCCAGTACATAACTACTTCACTTCAGCGGTACCTATACACTGAAGAAGGTCATTCACAGATATCTCCCAGAACCCAACACATACACTGCAGCTCTCCTGGGATGTCTGCTCCTCAGTGATGCACACAAACACACACATGCAGCTCCTCCTGAGCACCAATGCCAAAATGCCCAGGTGGGTCTGGCAGCATCAGAGTCACTACTTGCAAATAGCTGCAGGATGTTTCTGTCATTTCCACTGTTCCCTCCATCCTTGACTGAGCACATCTCTGAATCACACTTTCATGCTTGTTTTCAAATACAGAAAAATATAAAAAAATAAATTTGTAACACTTCACAGCAAGGGGCCAGGCTCTGGTAGAACAATATCAGCTTAAAAGAGCTTCAAATCAAACAATTTCTGGTGGTTCCACTTTATCTTAGAGGATGGACCAGATGACAGGTGTTTGGAATAATTTTTATGCTTGCAGGTAGAAATGAGTCCCTGAGGGAGCCTTTAAGCTACAATGATCTTGCAATATCTCAATGCATAGGTGACAGTCAACAGATGTAACTGGCCCTGTGGGTATAGCTCACATCCTAGGAGGAATGCAGAGCACAGGAACAGACTGGACAATGTGGAAATGCTGCTCAGCAAATTTAAAGTGATTCTGAAGATGTTGCAGATTCGCAGGAGGACACAATCTATCACCAGTGACCTTATCCCATGCATGGCTCTTTGTGGAGATGTCCTCAAGGGTCCTGAGCTGGCCCAGTGCAGATCTGTCATAGAACCAAGGGATAATCTGGGTGGAAGGGACCTCCACCTGGAACAAACTCTTGCTCAAGACAGGGCTAACCTCAAAGATCTGTATAACTTCAAAGTTAGATAAAATTACTCAGAGTATTTCTGCTCAAGCTTTGAATGCATGGAGATTCCAAAAACTCTTGGGAAAACCAGTTTCAATGGTCAATCAGTCTCATGGTGCATTATTTTTTCACAATATCTAGATGAAATGTCCTTTGTGGCAACCTGTGTGCCCAAGCTTTGCAGTGCAGTTGCAAGAAAAAGCTGTATCTGTCTATAGTAAAACTTCCCACTAGGAAGCTGGACACAGCAATAAAATCCTTTGGTATTGTCACTGATCAGACACTTGTCATGTGATGCTAAAGAAGTCTACCCCAGAAGTTAGAGAAATGGATTTCCAGCACAGCAAAACTGAGTGGTTTATAGCAGTATATGAATGGTCTGAACATAATTGACATTCTTTGCATTAAAGGCAATAGCCACAGAGCTTAGGAGCTGACATTTCAGTAATGAAATGAATATTTTACCAAAGAATAAACTTGTCAATTTATAAGAGTAAGCAACAAGTGTTAACACACTCAGAGTCCCCCATTCCACAAGACAAAAACACTTGTGAAAAGGACCAGGAAAAGTAACAAAAATTAATTATTTCTTCAGCTGTATTGGGAGGATTTTTATTTGTTTGCTTTCCTTTAATTGCAATAAATTGACAACAAACATTAGAAATACTATTTGAAAACCTAAAATTTTACTTAAAACTGGAAGTAATTGTATTACCCTGCCTGTGAACTGTGCTACTTGTAAATAATAGACAGCAAAAAGGAAAAACTGGAGGGGCTATTCTGTGAAATAGAAAAAGGACTATCTGAACTGGTTTAAGATGAAAAGAAAGTTGTATGCAGAACTAATATGATATAAAACATGAGTAAATGAAGATTATTTATCTCGGTACACCTGAAAACCGCATTTTAAAACTAGCAGCCCTAGTTTGTAAGGGAGAAAGAGACATCTGCAATTAATAAAGGGAGTGGGTGGAGAACCATCTTCTGTCATCTTGGGTAAACATCATTAGCAGTGCTGTGGTATTGAATGCTTTTCTGGACAATCCAAATGCACTCTGCTCCCATCTCTCCTCAGCAGTGTGTCTGTGACATTACCAGAGCCCATGTACCTCTCTCTGCAGCTGATGACAATGTCCAGCTGTGGGCAAAAAGCTCTAAGGCCCAACCAGCAACACAGAAAAATCAGAGGAAACAAGGATTTCACTGGGAGATGAAGTAGCATTTCTTGATAAACAATTTCAAAACCACAACTCAATTGCTCCCAACTTTCTCATTAAAGTTCTCCCATGTTTGATCTAAAGTTTTCTTAAATGTGCTATAGATTTCTGGGGTTATAACAAATTAACTGGGGACAGATTTTGGGATGTTATATTATTTGAAAAAGCTTCCTATGACAGTTCCAATAACTACAAAAAGGACAAGAAGAAAAATTTAAAAGGTAAGGAATCAGTGATCAAATATGAGTTTTTGCAATGTTCTCATGAGAAAGTCTTCTTTTCTATGGAACCAAGCAAAGTCCAATGAGACAAATATGTTTGGAAATACTGAATAATTGTCCTAAACTCAGGATGAAGTGATAAAAAAGAAAAGTGCAAGGGTGGGATTACTTCAGGAAAGAGATTTTAAAGTAGAGAGGCAGACTAGTTGGAAAATTTCAATTTCAGATCACATTTAAAAACTGTAACTTTTATTTCCAAGGTAAAATTAATTACTAGTAATCACTGAGAATAAATCAGAGTTAAAGGCTCAGCTTAAGAGTCTTAAGAATCAGAGGAGGAAAATTCAGCCTCAAGTAAACTTCTGAAGCTGAGCAAAAGACCCTCTGTCTGCTTTCCCTAAACTGCCTTATTTCCCACATAAGTCTCCCCACCACAGGGCACTGCAAAGAAACAGCTCTCTAACTTACACATCTGGACTTCACTTAAAACTGTTTTGGAAAATTTATACATAAAAAAGCTGGCTTTTGCCACAGATCCTGTTAAAGGGGAAGTGAAGTAAACAGTAAACTAACCTTGCTTCCTACTATATTTTGAAATTAGTGGAAGTCACTGTTGAAGATGGGCAATGAACATATAGGTAATTCTTTGAAAATAGTAAACACATGATTTTGCTAATTAAAGAGAAATAGTTATTGATATTAATATTCACAATGCTGTTAAAAATTATCTGCGTTGGTTAGGTCAACTCCAAGTTGTAAATCATTATCTTCCCACGAACTAATTGAGAAAAGCCTAGTTGTGACAATTGTGACAATGTGTTAAAAAGTTTAAGGACAGAAAAAAGATAGTTTTTTCTGTAAACAAGTGTTCCATGTTCTGTTTGGGCTATTTAATATTGAACAGTATAATTAAGTGGATTATTGTAAACTTTATTATAAAAGTGATTTAACCCTTTAAATGAACATCACAAAGTAAAAATGTGTTGATATGTAATGTGAAATTAAAGAGGAGAAGAATAACCACATTCTGGCAATATGGAGTTTAAACACCACTAGTTCTTCAAAATGTTGGAGTAGGAGGGAATTTTCCTCTAAAACTATTTGTAATAAAACCATAAACTAGTTTTGCAACCTGTACTGATTCTTGTAATAATCAGTTGAATCATTTTCACCTGTAGAAAGTATTGCTCACCAGGAGTTCCTGAGCTTTCCAAGGCACAAGTTACATCCTCACTCAAACATTAACTCTCATGAAAAAGGATCAATATCCAACAATTCCAAATCATTAACAATGAGTAGTTGAGCTAATTTATTTAAAACAGCCCAGTCCCATAGTCCAATTGTTTTACACACCTACTTGAGATTCAAGAAAGTATCTGAATAAGGAGAAATCCAAAATGGCAATGGCAAAACCTCACCTTGAAAAAGTCACAACAAATTCAAAACATCACTGTTTCAATTGAATTCTAAAATTCCCTATATGAAATCCCCAAATTCCAGTTATTTTATGTGAATTGGTCTAATTTGAATTTTAAGTGTTTCTTTTAAGAACATGCATATATAAAATAAATATTTATTTATTTATCTACATAAATACACCGTTCCCTCCAACAAATACAAATGGATGAGAGATACTGAGGAAATATACACAATAGGGTAGCAAACATTCAGAAGTGATCCCTTTGGGTTGCCACTCCAGTTTCACTGCTCCTACCTTGTAGCGAAAAAATGGCCAATTATCACAGTTTCAAAATGGCTAACCTTTACTTCGAGATATTTTACATGATGTCAGGGAAAAACAACCTGATATGGGAATATTTTGCCTGGCAAGGCAAGGCCAGCATATCAGTGGGGAGCAAGGGTTAGAACTGGCAGCTTTTGACTCAGACCTTACTGTTTCACTTCCTTGAAATCATAAAAAATGCAGTTTCAAATGCAGTTACCTCATATTTCTTCTAATTAAAGGTGCTCTCAATAAACTCTTACACTGAAAAATGCAAGAAAGATATACCATATCTTCAGTGCTGCAAATGTATTTTATGAAATTACTTCTCAGTCACTGCTTTGTCTGAGCATATGCACAGGAAGCCTTGTGGTTGCTAAGGGTTTCATGAATCACATGTATTTCATGATTATTTTAAGCATATGAGTGGTACACACTGATCTGTAATTATGATTCAGTCATTAGAAAATAAATATTGAATATGCTGGTAATTCAGACAACAGTTTGATATACCAGAACTTCAATACCGTATTGAAGAATTAAAGTAGAAGTTGTGCAGCTATATAGCAACACTGAATTTTACATTGACTTAATGATAAAACTCTACTTTTTCATGGTGATATAATTGCCATGGTTTTTCAAATATTGGTCATTTTTATGCAAGATGAAGCAGTTTTCCTTCAGGCAGGCATTGTCTATAAGGATTCAATTCATTTTACCTTATCCTATAAATTTATTATTTACCACTCTAACACTACATAAATAATATCCTTTCTGTCTCATTTCATAACAGGTTAAACAAGTGTGTTTAACAAATTTAGTCAAATTCCTACATTTGCTTTAGCACCCAGCTGAAATCACAGAACACCATGGAGTTTTACACGGTTTCCACCTGAAACCATAAACCGATCCAAGGTCTCGAAAGCATTTTTGAATTTTTGCACAGTTCTCAAAAAACCTAATAAAACAAATTTCAAGTGCCTGAGAAGCCACAGTGTCTTAACCTCAATAATACTAAAGGTCTGCTATTTGCAGCTCTGTAACTTTTCAGCATCCTCCATCATCTTCACCTGCTACACGGGAGAGACAGCCCAGAGGAGGAGGCTTGTCTGGGATCCTGCTACTGCTGCTCTTCCCTGCTGTCTCTCACGCCTCCCCAAGTTACTCATCCTTCCCCGAGAGTCACTTTCACCATTAGATTCACTACATGGCATGATCACGAATTCTCACACATCTGAATTTCTCTCACCTTCCTTTGTGAACACCCAAACTACAGGATGAACTTATCTCAGCCAAGCTTTAAGTGCTTTCAAAATCTTCTCTCACTTCTGCTAAAGTACCACTATCAACACTAATTTGGTTCCCCTGTTCCATTTCTTTCCAGGTTGAAGCTTAATCGAAAAATCTTCACATTTCAAGTTACTTAGTATGTACAAACATTTGGGTATTTTATCTGTCTTCTGTTAGATCCAACAAGTAATCAACTAGTCTTTCCTTACCTTTAACACACTAATTGTTTCTATTGTCTCAGCGTCGATTTCCATTATCTGACATACCCATTTCACAATCAATCCATGCAATCAAAGACAATAAAAATATATAGGAATGATTTGGAAACTTCATTATTCTTGTAATGGTTTTTGATGAATATTTATTTCTGTCTGAAGGCTGAAATTTAATCCGCAAGGTTCTCCTGCATTCTCTATACGTTATATAGAGTCCTAGCTAAAGATATTTCATCTTGAAATTGCCAAATACTACAAGATGTCTCAAAGTCTTCATCACGAACTAGCTGAATCCACTATCAAAAATCTGGGAAATCAAATGTAAACTCATCATCTATCAAAAATCGTGCTTGAAGATGATGGCAGACCTTCAGTATGTTTAACTTGTTGGAGCTAATGTGATAAGCACATAGAAAAGGCACATAGCCCTTTTTTCCTACAGTGCTTTAAAAAGCTTTATTTTTCCTGCAGACAGCAGCATTGAGCACAGTGATCAAAGCTGCTAAAAGGCAGATTATCTCCTTCAGTACTTGGGACCAGAAAATGTGGGTCAACAAATGTTGATACTCATCCTTTGAAAATGGCATGCAAAGAGGTACAAAGTCCTTTTAGAAGTATTAAGAACAAGCTATCATATAAAAAGCCAACTGATGTTCTTTGACTTACAACTGTATTAACCAGAACTGGTAACTTTGCACTGAAAATATATTCTAGGCTAAACCAAGAAAACACGTTGTTGTCATTGCTTTTGAAAGCCTTTTTGGTGCAATTTCTGCAGCTGTTAAAGAGAGAAGATTGGTAAGTGTTTGGCACTAAAATAATGTCATTGCCCAGTGATGAAAGGATCTTCAACCATGATGAAAGAATATTCAACTATGACTGCACAAGTATACTTTCCTCTACTTGATAAAATCACATATGAGTAAATAAGTCAGGAACATTAAAATAATGACAGTTTGTTCTGTGATTTCTCTGTGGAATCTAACTACAGTAAATACTAGATAATCTGTATATAATTAACATTTTCATTTCTATGAGAAAGAAATTAGAACCAGGACAGAATTTTTTTGCTGCAAACCACAGGTCAACTTTTATAAATGTGGCTAAACCTTAACAGTTAACACTTCTGGTAATTTTAAATATGTTTAATTAATAGTTACAGATTTTTTGAGATATCAAAAACCTGTAACTGTAGAATCTGTATCCTGGTAAGCAATCTGGATCCTCTGTGACTATTTATACATTACTTTATATTCATTTCTGACCTGCTGACTTCCTTGGACAGTGCATGAAATACACCATTTGGTTGCTTAGTATGCTATAGAATCACAGTATCATTAAGGCTGGAAAAGACCTCCAAGACCATCAAGTCCAGCTATTGGCCAAACACTACATTGTCAACTACAATGTATCACCAAGTGCCATGTCCAGTTGTTTTTTGCCAGCTCACATTTCTCTCAACACTCATAGAGCTGACAACATGTTAGGTAAACAGAGGTCACCCAAAGGCCTATACAGGAAAGTGTTGCAGAAGAGTTTTTGAAATGGCAGTCCCTCACACTCGGTCTGAGAACATGGTCAGATGTGGTGCCCCAGCTATCTCTCTGTGACACATTCCATCTCCTTTTTTCTTTGAATTATTGTCCCACCAGCCCCCATATCTGATAGCACAAGAGCATAGGTAGCAATAGGTCTTCAACCTGACACTGTCAAAGCAATCTGGTTTTCCTTCAAATACTTTACATCAGTTCTACTGAAGTCTTTCCACACAGCTGGATGAGGGTCATGTACATGGACAGTTGTGCTACCAGATGAATCAGGGCAGTTGGTTCAGCTGAACTAACAGATCAACATAATCACCAAGATAATCCTACTCTGATCCAAGCTCTCACTTTTCATTTGGTTTGGAAGTCCTACTTTCCTACTTATAATTAAACTTCAGTGCTTGCAGTACCAAAGTTTTACTTTTAATATATAATCACACCTTCCAGATGGGATGACAGAGCCAATTTATCTTGAATTTTATTTTTAATGTGTATCATGGGTTCTGAGGAACAAAGTACAGATCTGTGGTTTGGGGATAAAATTGTGAAATGTAAAAATCTCAAATATTTGCATTATTAACTATTACAGACTATTGCATAAAATAAATGTAAGACTTCTTAGTCTGCCTAATATGTTGCAGAAAAAATACCACCACCTTAATTCAGACGTCTTTTCTACTGAATAATTAACAGCTTCAACAAATCTATTTTCACTAAAAGAATTTTTCATTCAAAAGACAGAGCAACACATAAACGCTTTAGCACAACAGCTGTAGTAATTACAGTACAATTTTGCTGTAAAATCATTTGCATCTCAGTGGTTCTGAAGAAAGAATACAGTATATGTAATGTATATGACAATGTAAAAATAAGAATAGGGTTTTTATTTAAAACTGCAATACTGCAATTAAAATGTAGAAAAAAAAAGGAGATGCTAGAATTCAGCACTGGGTGTTATGTGTGAAACTAACTTCTGGCATTTGGAATTGTTAAAAATAAATGTTCTGTTGAAGAATTGCCAAATAAAGTACTTCAAAGCAGGTCTTGGTAATGAGAAGTAGAACATCAGATTAGATTAAACATTTGAGGGCTATATAAATGTTTAAAAGAGGAAAGAATCAAGAGGGTGAACTTTTTCCATACATTCTTTCTTTAAGAATGGTCATAAATAGGATGAAATGTAACATGGCCATTCTTATTTACACATGAGACTCTGATTCAGGATTTGTACATTGGAAAATAAATTTTAATTAGGCTGAGATAAGAAACTGAAACTCACTATCCTTGAATAACTCCAACTTTGAGTACGTCAGGATTAGTTGACTTTAACAGATAAAAGACCCTGGAGCTCATCAGGAAAAATATTTCCAAAGAAGTCATTCCTGACCAATATCACATTAAATCCACTATCAAGCAGGTAGTATTTGTGGTCTATATGCATACTGGTTTTTGTTCCAGAAACAGTTGTGACAGAAAGTGTAGCAAACCAAATAAAATATCATTTGTAGCCAATACTGGTAATTCAGCTGCCATTTTCCTCAGCCTGCAGAGTCTGGCACTTCAATATAAAGAGTTCAGGCTTTGAGGGCCCTAAAGGTAAATTGGAGGTAAATTGAAGGTAAAATGTTTTCTGTACTGTTCTCAGGACTTTGATGAGTTTGTGTTCTTACACACCTGCTAAAGCACTTTAACTCCTCTGCTTCAATAAGATGTGCTAACCTCAACTGCTAATCACATTATCTTGCCTGATATGGAAACATGGCATTAAACCAACCTGATTATCAACCTATTGACTAAAAAGGGACAATATTTTCATAGCTTCCAATTTGCTATGTTCCAGGTTTTAAATAGAGCATCCCTCTGAAGGTGTAGTCCAGAATCTATCAGCAAAAGCGTTACTTTTGTCTTGTTTTGTTTAAACAGAGAAAATCTAGCCATCATAGACAATTTAAATTTGCCTGTTTATATACACTTTACAAATATTGTAAGCAGAATAAATTGAAAATTCAGAACCTAGTTCTCAAACTGATCATGACAATATTCATAGAATATTCATGATCAGAATAACATAGAAATTACAGTCTTATATCAAAAGTTTTACTGCATGCAACACTTCAGTTGACCTCTCTGAATCACCAGGTGAGGAAAAATACAACACAAAAAATATTTCTCAGGCTGAATGCATTACAGCAGATTTTTTCAACATGGATCATGTTTCCTACAGAACAGATGTATTTGCTTCTTTGTTTTAGAAAGAGCATTCTATCATCAGTTATCACACAGTTCTGAGGACCTACCCCATTGCACAACTGGCACTGCTAACAAGGGCATCAGATCTGGCATCCCTTCCTAAGGCAAAGTGCACAGACCATGCCTTACAAAGCAGCTCTTGTGCTCCTATGACAAAAAGACCCCAATACTAAAAATAATTCTCAAAATTTCAGTCAAGCACAATGACCATCTTTCTTAGTTGCTAAACGATATGCTGCCCTATTGCTTTCTAAAACAAGTCCTAAACAGATCTCAAAATTTACCACAGAACTAATACATGCAGCTATGTTTAATTACGTGTGAAATGGCTTCAAAATGTTCTGGTTTTTATCTACACAAATACTATACCAGAAAGAGCTTTCAGCTGGAAAAATACTGGGTTTCTAGAAAGAACTTGTTTATAAGAAAATTTCAAACCCTTCTCCTAATAATGTAAGATTCTGTTCTTAATGTCTGTCTCTTTTGAGGACACAGAAATTAAAAGCTGACTTCTTCAAAGTGATGACAGTACAACATCCTCAAATGTACTTCTCTAGAGATGTGAACTCTAACCTGAAATGTTCAACTCACAGTCATAACTAACATAATTCACAAATTTTGCTTTATTTTTCATAGCTCTACTGAATGAATCACTATCCTTCAGTTTCTCTGCAAAGCACTGCCATTCCTTTCAAGTTAAGAACCTGGTTACATTTTAATTTCAAAATAGAAAACTAGTCAGTTCTTGACTCAATGTTCTGTTTGTTTACACACTTACTAAGGAAGAATCCTGTGTGTATAAAAGCAAAATAGGCAATAAAACAGTTTCTTAGAAAGTGTAACGACATACTGTGATTTGCCTGTCATATTCTCAAACAATACATTGTTTTGTTTTCCATTACTTTTCAGATCCTTTACTGCAGCATATTTTTTATTGGAATTCTCAGTTTTGAAATCGAGTTATTCACTTTCATCTAAAATACCATTAGTCCAAGAAGTAAGCCTTTCTCAAAGAGAATAGGCCAGCTTTAATACAGTAGCAAACAGTCCAGACACTGATCACAAGGGAGTGCTTGAAGAAAGGCCATAGAGAAATACTAGCAAAGTACACAGCAGTTACATTTCCTAAAATTAATTCAAATGACAAAGTGCCTTGTTCAATAGTCTCCTACCAATACATTGCTTTCACCTGCAGATATCTCCACGATGTCATGAATATGCAATGCAGGATGTTCTTGAACGGCTAAAACTTTGTAGCACCAAAGTCATTAGTAGTATTCCCATATATAAATAAATCATATATACACTGAAGTAGAAGAGGTGCACTCCCCTTGGGGCTGTGGAATCAAACAGACATCTAAATCTAGCTTTTTAATAGTTAAGGCAGATGCAACAGTTATTAAGGTATGTATCTTCTTCCTTTTAAAATTTAAAATTTACTAAACTTTCAAGACCTCATCTATACTATCTAGTTGTCTGACATGGATTTGAATTATTTTTGCAGTAAGAGGAATTAATTAATTTCATTCAGAGGCAGAATACCTTGACATGCAGATACATATTTGATTATACATTATGTGAGCCCCCAAATAAGACAATATACAATTTAATCATGCACATAATTCCTTTATGAGGTGGGTTTCTGACTTTTACCCCTGTGACTTACCTCCTCTGATTACAAACCAGACTGTCCTAAAATTTTAAGGCCAAAAATCCAGGCTCTGACTCTTTTTCATTAATTACATCAACCTCACAAGTCTAACTGCATTGTGCACCTGCAGTCCCTTTTCTTCAGAGGCCTATGAAAACTGTTAAGAGATGGAGATTTTTTTAAACACCAATGCTCATTGTTCCATTTATCCCAAGGACACATAAATGCAAATGCAAAGATTACAGCAACAAAACCTGTATCTCTTCATCTGCTTTGCCATTCATCATTCCATTCTCCCTCAGTTGCCTCCAGCTCTGATGAGGCACAGGCAATATCTGCTCTCTCCTCATCTTCCTGCCAGGGCCTGTGGATTCCCTCTCTCCATTGTCATGTTCCAGTCATACTCCTTTAACCTCTTGAGCATTCCCTCTAATCTTCAGGCCAAGAATGGGAAATACAAACTCTACCCCTATTGGCCTGCCACACTTAGGTCCCTTGAAACTTTTGCTCTGAACTGAGCCTGTTCTTTTCTATTTTCATTTCTTGGTGTTTGGCCAGGGTTTTTTTCCTGCTGTTCCAACTCCCTGCACTCACACAGGCATGCCAAAGAGGTGAACTGAAGAGTAACATCATCAAGAGGGCATTTTCCCTCACCTTGCCTTTCATCTACAAAATATACTACACAAAGTTGTATAGCCCCCATAGCGAGGAATTTTATTTATACACAGCTTTAGTTTAAGTTTGGATGTACTATTTGATCAATTTTTTTCACATTTATCTACAACAATGTGAAAGAAACAACTTTACAACTATATAGCAATCAAGTCACTAGGCAGGGCAACATCCTACAGATTAGTCTTGTGAGTCTTGCTCTAATGATAACACAGGGTTTTTTCAACATTTAATTACTAGAAAGCAACTAAGTACTAAGCATCATATGTACTCTAAGACTGAAGGCACTGTTTCCTAGATCCTCACTACTCAAAATATAATGCTGATGTCAGCAACAATGGTAATCATCACAGGTCAGAATTTTAGGTGGATGAATCTCATAGAACACACAGGAGTTCAATTAGTTCACATGAGCACATGTGCTTTTTAACATGTTTTGGAACAAAGGCACAAAAAACCAAAATGAGTGTTTTTTAAGTGAAGAGTATCTGCACTGGGGTTTTTTATATTCAGAGTCTCATTACAAAGCCACTGAACAACTTCAGTTATGAAGACAGGTAAGAGTACTTTAGAAATATTAGTAACTCATGCATATGATAAAGGTGCATGGATTAACTGTTCATGAAGGATGTTTTACTGCTGTCACCAGTGACGCACAGTTCGTGCTTCAAATGCACTAAATTAATTTGCAGTGCTCTTCAGAAATATTTCAGTCCTGAAAACACTTAAAGCAGCTGAGCCAAACGACTGGTGTCAGTAAGGCAGGACTCTGGGACTTGCAAGACACAACAGCTCTCCCACATACAGAGGAAGGATTCATTATGCAACTATTTCTCAAACAGCACAAGTACCCAGCTATCTTTTACTACATCCACATCTACATACCCAGATTATTGGAGCTTGTGACTTAGCACTAAACTTCATTGGGAAGAACCTTCCCTTTCCTCGCCCCATTCTTGTTAAATACCAAGAACCAACTTGGTCAGGATAGTTGGTTTCTGTTGAAATGCTGGATAGCCTCTTTCAAGTTCCAAGTTTTAAATTTGGTACATGCCAGACTGATTTTTAAATGGCATGAAATATTCTAATAGGAAAACACATAACCTTTAAATAATCATTTGATTTTGTAATCTTTTAATGCATGCACCATTTAACTCAAACAGATTTCTACGAGCAGAAAGTTTAAAAATTATGTCTTAAACTACCAGTTTTAGGTGCCTCACAAAGCAATCTGAATTTTCCTTTCATTGGTGGTGGAACAAAGGCTACCTTAAGCCTCACTGTGTTTTTCAGTAGCATGCCTTATAACAGTGTAAATTTAATACATGTTAGGCCTAGATCTGCTTTGGAAATTATAATTACTTTTTCTTTAGATATGCTCTAATGTCTTCTTGTGATAAATAAGGCTGGTTCTGAGTTGCCTTTCTGAATCTTGTCAGCACTTCCCAATCCCACGTTTGTACAAGTGTGGCATTTTTCCAAAACATATTGTCTCATAAATCTTTTTTAAAGAGAAAAATCTTTATACAGTATTTTGCAGACCTACATCAGTGAATGAACTTGGATACTTTTCTTTTATAAATAGGATTATAGGAGCTCCATAAAAGTCAGTTAAGAGTTTTTTCAGACCTTTTAGACATTTTGAATTTTATAAAGAAAATAAGATAAATATATCACGATAATCTTATTCATGATGCTTACAGATTTTCTATTTATTAGACCTGTCATTGCATTTAACTAGCTGCTCATAATTATTAAAAATATCAACACTGCTGTTACATGGATTAATGGTGTAGTGTTCTCTCTACTAATAACAAAAAGTCTCAGCAGTTACTCTACTGTTGGATTAGACAGTGTAATTATGTGATCTGTAAGATCATTTACAGCATCTTCCTACAGAAGTGGACTATTTTTATTTGGCTCCTAGATTTTGCTATCCTTTTAAAATTTAAAATAGGAATGTCTCATTTGGTACTAATGTTACAGTGGTTCTGCTTAAGTTACCTGTTCCATTCTACATTCAGATTTGACACTATTGTAGTATTTAACATTTATGTTTACAATTAAGTCTATAGGCATTCCTATCACTTAACACAGAAAACAAAAGCACAAAAACCTTGCAGACCTTTCAATACATCCCAGGAAGAAAACAAAATAACTCTTTCCAAATAATATAGGTTTTCTTAAGTAGGCTATGAGTATGGATGTTTTTCTCAAGTAAATTTCACTGAAAAATGTACAGTATTAGAAAAGCTTTTGTGTTTGAAGAATTGGCATTTTCTTACAAAAAGTAAGCCTGTATGTTGCCAAAAATCTCTTATCAGTAGAGCACAGAACAGTGGAAGCCTTTTGCAGTCACTTTACTTTTTTATGAATGTTCAGAGCAGTACATGACAGAACAGCTTTATGTCTTCAGCAGTTGATTCTCACGTGCATCATCTGATAAGGGCCATCTGATAAGGATTGCTCTGTTGCTCTACATCAGTAAGTACTCAAGACCTCTGCTCAGCTGACGTAACATGGATTCGCCAATTCCCGAATGGCTGCTTTATCAGGACTCTCAGCAGCCCAAACAAACCACAGCCTCTGCCTAGTTCCTGCTCTTACTGCTTTGATAATCTGCCTCATGGACTCTTGGACTAGGACACCAGAATGGAATAAGAACCAGGACGTCCAGCTATGAAAATAAGCATATTAATTCATGATTCTGTAGTTTCTTCAGGTGCATAATTAAGGCAATTAACTCATTTTGTCAGAGAGGAGCAGGGAGTAAAGCATGGACAGAGAAGGAGGAACAGAAATCATATACGTAAAAATTCACAAGGAAAATAAATGAACATGTAAAGTTCCCATTTATGTTCCTTTTAACAAAATTAAATTTCCTCATATAGCTAAGCCATAAATTATTATCAATATTATTTTAAAACCACGGTGAACATGTTTTCAGCTCTAACAAGGGATGACAAATTCTCTCTTTTTTAAGCTCAGACCACCTTGAAAAAGAGTTATTTGCACAAAAACATATGTATTATAACAATACCTAAGTTAGTTCCACTTCCAAGAGAAAAGAATTATCCCCTTATATCAATAAATTCAAAGCTTAATCTAGTGATGCATTTGACTCTGTGGAGCCAGCTAGACTGGACATTTTCTGCCATCTCAGGACAGGAGAGATGTCTTGTGCTGAAGACTTTTGTCTTGTACAAAAGTACCTGATCTAAAGATCTGCTCAGCCAAACAGATTTGGATTTCTGCATTTTATACCTCTTTCACAGAAATACAGTAAAATATTAATTATTACATTTAGCAAATATTGTTTCCAGATTACCAATGTGTTTGAAGGTCAAATTTTCTAGATTGGGTTACTGGATGGATAAAAAAAAGATAAATGTTCTGGAGAACTGGACCATAATGTATCTACAATGTACAAATTGTAAGGGTTCCTGAAGGCAAAATGTAGATTTGTTTTTTCCTGTTTTGTCCAGTCATTTTTGACAGACTCATAGAAAATTTCAGTTCAGTTCTTTCTCCAGTGAGGCACACATCTATTGAAACGATCTATACATATCAGAAAGAAACACTGTATTAAACTGCTTGAAGAGTCATAACTGGCATAAGCCAAAGGGTCCCTTGAACTTTGACCTGTCTAATGATACAGAGAGCTGGCATTGGCACCAGCTGCAGAGCTCAGACAACTGGAAATATCTGGGACCTATCCAACCAAAAAGAAAAGAAAAAAAAAAACCACTGCCACAGTAAATTAATAATTTTCTTTTCATGCATTTTCTTTGAGATGTGTTTCTACACATTACTGTGCAGGATGAACTTCCAAGGAATTGCATATAGCTGGTGTACTGGAGGAATTGGCTTCCTCCCATGACCCAACTGACAGTGCCAGAAGTCACTTTGCTGTGTGTGCACACTTTGTATGCTTTCTCAAGCAAGGTCAAAGGAAAGGAGCAAACCTACAGAGCAATCCAGTCCCTCTCCAGGTTTGAGGTTTGGCACACATTTCAGCTGTCATATTATGTTACAAGAAAACCTTAAACCAGACTTGAAAAAGTATTAACAAAATTGATAATTAACTGTAGATATGGGGGGAAAACAGCATTCATAATGAAGTTATTACATACCACAACTACTACCAAGAGCCATCTCAAGCAAGGAAATGCTTAAGGAATAACAGAAATGTCCCTCTCACACTAATTTTGCTCTAAATCCTCAGCATCTAAAGCCATGCCACCAGTTCAGTCTGCAACTTCTGTATGGTTAAAAATCACCTCATTGGGAATGCTCTAGCCTTGTTTTCTGTCTTGTTCTCTGAACTAGAAGGAAAAGAAATGCAGGCACAGAGCTAAGGAGAGGATTACAAACTGATCAAATGTACACAGAACACAATAAAAGAGACAGATTTTCCATTTCCATCAGCCAAAAAATCAAATCAACCTCTTTAAAAAGCTGCTTAGGTCATCTGCAAAGCTTTCTATATAGTAAAGAATTGAATTATGGTTTCCTGTTCCGTTATTTGTTGTCTTTGGTCACCACCCAGGTGCATGGAAAAGTTTTCAAAGTAATGTTTATCCTTGAAAAAAGAAAATTCCTGAGAGCTACAAGCTGGCTAGCTCCTTTAGAAGGAAGAAGAGGATTTGCTTAATGTAGTTCTGGCACACAAAATATAAATCTGGTCTGAGAAAGAGTTGCTATATAATCTAGTCTTTTGCTTCTTTCACAAATTACATGCTGCCAGAATTGACAGAAGATTTTACAATCCCTAAAGTGCAAAGCCTTCTGTGCAAAAATATACATGCTCATTTTTAGTTATCAGCTCTCCAAGTTGTGTGGCTTTGTTTCTTTCATATTGTGAACAAGACAAATTTGGAATGGCCTGTCATTTATTAAAGTTCCTGTCAAGAAGAGCAGCTGCACAGGCAGAGCCGGAGAGTGGGGAGCTCAGTTCTGTACATTTTACCCACGACAGTCAGCAATTACGTGTACGAGCAGCTCCATTAGCAGCCAGAGGAAGACGATGTAATTACACATTTGTACAACTTGGCCTCAGAACAAAACAAAAACAAAACCAGGAGCTCAATCAGTCATTTTATATATTAATCATACATCATGCCCAGAAACAAGAGGCTCAAATCAGTTATCCAAGACAGGCATCTTGCTGCAATGGAGATGCCCTGGAGTATCTCACCTGGTCGCCAGCTGCTGCTCCAGAAGAGCGCAGGTGTCCTGCTGGTCCTGGGTCATATCTGCCAGCCCTGGGTGGATGGATGTCTCAGGCACCCTTGGGTATCTCAAGGGGCACTAGATACCTGTATTTGAGTGACTGATGCAAGCCTAGGCTGTCAGTTCCTAACAGGTAAAACAGACACACGCTGCTCCTTCAGTTCAGAAATCACTGAAATCTACTTGAAGATAAGCGGGAGAAGGGTTACATTTCTTAGAGACAGAGAGTGTGTGGGATGGTGCTACTGCTGCAGTATGACATAAAAAGCCTGGTCTCGTACATGTGTCGTGAGGAGAACAGAAAAAAGAGAGAAAGCCAGAGACAGAGCAAGCACATGTATACTGCAGTCTTCTGAGACACTGGGAGCACAGTTACCTCTTGTTTTGTATGATTATTCACCTTTTGTGCCTGATTATAACCTACTTTAGCAGAGGAGGTCTCATCATTTCTGCTGTGTCCAGGTTTTACCCCACTTCTCAGCCAAGAGTGATGCCTAAGTAACATGAATAGGAAAGCAATATACATTCTTAACACCACAACGTTTTACACCACCAGAATGGTATTAAAGGAGCACAGTTTAAATCCACCTCCACTGCTGGGCAAATAACGTACTGGCCACGACATAAATGGCAACCAAAGCAATCAGATAAAATCTATGGTAATGTTTTTGTTTTCTCTGCTGAGATCAACTCTGTTCTCCTAGCTTGGACTCTATTTTGTAACCCAGTTTATTAGTTACTAGTCTGACTACCAGGTTACCCAGGGAACACACGAGTGCTCCATTGTAACAACCTCCCTCCCCCTCTTTCCTGTCTCCCAGCACTAAATCTTCCCAGTTGCTTCCCTCTCCCTTCCAAACTGAGGACATACGCTGTGGTTCCCTGGGGAGAGACCAGCTGAGGTTTTTTTCCACAGTCAGCTGTGTGAGATGGTACCTGACCCCAGCAAACTGGACTGACATCACCGCTTGTCACAAACAAAGCTGGAATTCAGCCTCTCACCTGTCTTTCTCATGGTATCAGCTCATTTGACCTTAAAATCCCTCCAAGTTATATGCATCTCTTTTCATGTGAGGACAGAAAGGGAACTAAAGGACAAATTTGTTTAAATGTGATGGTTATCTCAAAGACAATTTTCAGAAATGAGCTACATAAAATGAGAGTATCTTAAAAGATATAGGGTATGTTGATAAGATACTTTATCAATATACCCTATATTAAAATAACCCAAACACAATAATAAAAAAATAGTTTATCATGAACAGCCACAATTTTTAGGCTCTATGATTGCATGTGAGGTCCAAAACATTTAATTTGCAAAACAAGAATATTTTTAAAGAGTTCAAGTTGTGTAAGATGGATACTGGACTTTCCATATATATTTTTATGTTGAGCTAACACATATAGTTGGAGAAAAACAATCAGCATCTAACATTAGATGAATGGTCATCTAAATGGCTAATTACCAAAATTCTGCCTGGACTTAGTGACTGCATCTGCATTCCTATTACAACTAGGACCACAGGAACTTCCAAAGCTACCTGACAGGAGGTATGTGTCTTAGCTCGCCTTAGCTCCAGTTCCATTTATACAAAATTTCAGAGGAAATTGGCCACAGGCCAACGAGAGGAGCTTATTAAACCAATCACAGTAACTTTCCTAAGATGTTTTCATATATAGACTTTACAGCCACCTCAACAGTCTCTCTGCTATTTACCATTGACTATGGTACAAGTACCATTCTTTAAGGGATGATCAGTAATACTTAGGACCTTTCCATTTCACAACATTATGAAAATCTTTAGAAATGTATGAATACCATTATGCAGGTATGAATGGACTCAAGGCCATTGCACACAACATCCTGATACATAAAGTCTTACTATGTTTTTCTTTTATAAAGAAATTTGTCAACACAATTGTACTTCATCTACTACAAACTAGAAAACAAATGTATTCAGGTTGTGGAAAACATCTGTGGTACCTATGCAAGTATTTAATGTAGCAGCTCTGTATGTTCACACAAAGCTAGTTTTGAGATTCTCATCAAAGAAGATGGCAGTTCTGTTCTTTTACCTTTTACAGTGAACACTCAACACTGTAAAAAGTGAGATACAACCATCTTAGGCTGCTTTAGAGAGATCCAGCTACTAGAAGTTACTGGACTTGGTTCTGGCCTATGGTATGACTATTGCCATATAGAAGTTTTCTCCTATTTAAAAAGTAATATAAATAAACACACTCTTCTATCTTTATACTATCTAGTCCACTAAAATTAGACTAATCACTTTCTTTTTTAGGAAACCATCGAAACTTACAAAGAGCCTACAAGACAGAGCGAAAAACTGGCCTGGCAATAACTGAGGCATTTGTTTCAGCTCTTTTAAAATCCCAATGTCTTTCTGAGACTTCTTACCCGCTTAAAGACAGCAGAAGAGCCACTGACTGCACACAGCGGGGCAGCTCACTGCAGAAACCTGAACACACCTGTTGTAGCACTGCGAGAAAATTGTTCAGCCTGTGCTTCTGAGAACATTTGAATTAGCTCTGATGCAAATCTGTAATTTTAATATTTGCAGTTTTGCAAAGGAAAGAAGCCCTGTTTGTTAAATCAGGAAACCTCATTTGTGAACAATGGAAAATACCACTAAACTTTTCAAATAATGCCAGTTATTTTGCTGTAGAATTGCACAGCATACCATAGCACGTTGTGGGAGCCTAAAATAAAACCTTCCCAGAAACCCAAGTGCCCTATAATACTAATTTTAAGAGATTCCAAAGTTATTCCAAGCAAATGGTTTTATCTAAATTTGGCTATTAGGCCCTATAGTCAAACTGAATTTGGAAAAGTTTGCATGTTTGCGATAAACATAAGAAAGAACATGGAACAACATGTTTCCTCTGTGCATCACATGAGCTTTAGCTCACTGAATGTCAGCTAAAAGGTAGATCTAAAGGTCAAGAGGATATTCTTTTTGTGATTTGGCATTGGCACCAAACTCTCAATAGCTGTAAAATCCTTCTCACCACTCAGTGACAGCTGGAAAGATTCTTCACAGCAGTGTATCTCTGAATGTATTTCTAGAGGTTAGCAAGTAATTTGTTAGTCAGGTAAGACCAAAGGGTTCACTCAGGGCCCCTCCACCATGGCATATTCATGCTATTACAGTTTTGCTTATGTATCTGATACTACTGGCACTACTGAAATTTTGTCATAATAACAGGTACCAAAAAAACCCTAGAAATAAAAATAGAAGAAGAACAGGTGCATCAGCAGAGGAACACAATAGTAGTAAAAATTTTGAAAGTTCCCACAACTTTTCCTGTTTTCTAAGAAAAACCTGAAAAGATGAAAGTCTCATCCTGCTCTCTCCTGAAACAGGAGTAATTGCCACTGTTTAATCAAGAGCAAACTGTCCTGCCACTTCTAACACACTTTCTGTTGAGAGATGCATTTATTTACTGTGGCTGAGCCTGGTGGGTTGCCTGGAAAAGAGTTCAATTCAGGTGAGACAGGGCAGCTGCAAAGGCCTTGAAGTGCTGAAGTCTCTTGGGTCCTGACAGAGGAATTCCCTTCCAGGTCAGGGACAGTCATACCCTGCACATTCCTCAGAAAGAAAAATTTTGTTACAGGAAGGTAAGATACAAAAAATTATGTTGGGAACAAGCTAAAAACCCCTAATGTCTATATCTTGCAGTTATTATTACATGCACTGCAAGGGAAATTTTTATCCTTCTCATCTTCACATCATGCAATTTTTATCGATTTGAACAAGAAGAGGTTGTGTCATTAAAACTATGAATCTGACCTGATGATTTTTCAAATAAAAAGACATGAACCTGGTTTATGCTTCATTTTAATTTAGAAAGTATTTATGTGAATGTGAAAAACAGAGATAAAAATATGGTGATTTTAGGTTACTTAGCACTTTTAGAAATAGTCTATAATTTTATGAAAAATGTCAAATCTCATTTTTGAATTTTCAAAAATCAAAAGTAAGTTTTGACTTAAAAGAGGGGATTAAAAAAATGGAAGCACATTCTCACATAGGAAACATATGCTATGCCAAAGAAACCATTTTGTTGAAAACAATCATAAAAATAGAAATCTATCAAACATCAAATGGCTTGAAAGAACTACATTTAGAAGAAATCTGTAATTTGTCACATTCCATCATTTAGAATTGCAAGTAAAAAACTCTACAGAATCAGCTACAAGCTATTTAATCTTCTTTTATAACCTGCATACTCTACTCTGTCATCACCCTAAATATGCCACCTTGGAAATGGTTCCTTTATTGTCAATATAATATGAAAAGCTAACTCCATTAATAATCTATTATAAATTTAATGGATTCCTACTGATTTCTTATCCTTGGGTAAAGAAGGAGGTTTTGTTAACTTCCTGCAATTTCAAGTTTCTATATCTACCTGGCTTCTATTCTCAGTCTTGAACAAAAGACAGCAATGCATATAAATAAATGTAGTAATGAATGGTTCTTCATATTTTATAATGAATGCATGAATACATGATTAACAGTTTCTGTGCTGAATAAATATAACCAGTAGGTTATCTAGGCTTTCCTAATCTGTTTTCCTTTAATTGCTGAAAATTTAAAAAGCAAAATTTATCCACTAATGTGTTTCAATCTCAAGGCATGCACTCAAAGCAGAAGCAAACTTAAACCTGATTGTCAGAGACACGTGAATTTCCATCATTATGACAATTTATGACAATGTACCTAATTTATTGTGAATTCACTTCTTCATTTTTGCAAGCATGGTTTATTTGCATAAAAATTAGCTGTGCTAAAATGTTAAGACAGAGCAGGAGAGTCTGGCAATGTGGGGTTGTATTTACTAGAATAGATTACATTTCCTTAGCACTTTCTATCCAAGGATATTGTGACATTTTATAAACAAGCTGAGACTTGCACACCCAATTTTATCTCTGTTCTACAAATAGGGATACTGAGGAACATGAGAAGATAGGTGCCAGGGGTCATGGGAAATAGGGCAAAACTCTCTTGGCTCACAGGCTGTGCCTGGTGTTTCTCCTGTATGCTGGAAAACCAGCAGGGAGTTAGTTCCATTGCCCAAAACTACACTTTCAAGACACTACAGTGACCAACCACTGACAACCACCTGCCTGGCCAAAGTTAACTTTTAAACCAAGGTCAAGGCATTTCCTACAAGTTCCAGTCCTGATGTTTGCATTCATCATTCTGCTGAACTCTATTTTATTTAACATGGTCATGTGACTCCTTAACGTAAAAAATGTAGATAATGGTTTCAGATGAGTTGATTGCTCCAAATCAATGTGAATAACTAACTTAAAATGCGCCGAGCCATTGCAAAATGCAAACATTTCATTACACTGGAAAGTTACATATTTTATACCTTTTCTTTCCTTGCTGCATAGCTCCGGTAAGGGACAAAAACAGGTCATGTTGTAACTGTTACAATACAATGGATCCATATTTGCAGGTAACCAACAGATTTGTTGAAGAAACCACAATACTAATATAAGTTATGCAATAAATGAAATTAAAAAAAAAAAAAAGAGGTTGAAATTTTCCGTAAGGCACTTGGTTATAGCAATCAGTTCACGTTTGTTGCTACATTCTATGGTGTTGCTTAATGCAGATTTCTCCTAATTAAATCAAGGATCAATGAACAGAGAAAGTGCATCAACTTGCAAAAAAATTTAAAACTGTTATTTTTATTTCGACTTTGCTCTTTGGTTTTTGGGGTTTTTTAATTTCTTTTTTATAAAGTTCAGAAGTACAAGTAGCACAAGTAAGACACATTTATTACTCAATGCAAAGAAATTTGAAGGATAGCAAAAGTACATGGCAATGATCTCACTGGAAACTATGGTATCTTTTCATTCAATATATTCATAGTATTGGACAATCTGTTGTAAATCTATGAAGTCAATCTTTCAGTGTAAAGAGTGAAAAGTTATCTTCCCAAATTCATAAAGAGAGATTATTTTAGAATGCCAAACCCCATAATTAGTCTGACCAAAAAAGGATTGATTTTCAGCTCCATCATGTTCAAAATGATCATGTAGTGGTGCTTTGACTCTTGACAAATTAGTGGAACTAATGATAACTCTCCAATATTGTAAAATTCAAATTACATTCATGAAAACTGGGTTCATTTGAAGCCCCTTTGGAAAACATCCTTATTTCCAAGTGACATTTAGCTGTGAAACTCAGCACTATTTGTTACCAAAGTGACTTTTTTTTGCTTTTAAAATAAGCAAGAATAACGGGGTTTTATAAATCCACAAATAATTTTATAAATCTTATGCTCAAAAACACAATAATGCTTACCATTTCATTTTGCTCAAGCCACATGAGAATAATTGTGTAATGTTTCCAAAGTTCCTCCACAGGATGAGATACATACTTCAATACCATTAAATGACACATATCCTAATTTTGTTTCTTCTTTTCTAAATTTGTCTCTGTTGCACAATGATTGAATTCCCCTTGCCAGTTCTACTGCTTCTTAGCAAACAGCAACACCAGGGGACTATTACTGCCTATTTTTATTAAGTACTTAAACTGGTTGCCATATTTTGGGGTAATGTTCAGAGATGTATCGATGCCAAGATTTCATAGCATAAAGAACAATTTTGTTATGTAGAAACAAAACTGCTTTGTTATCCACTGGGAGAGAGAGCATATGTAACATGACAACACTTCTGAGGAAGAAAGAGCCAGTTTGCTGGACAAACAGTTCCACAGCTGGGAATGGATGGATGGTGTTTCTCATGTGCAATATTAAATTATTTACTACTAACCTCAGGAGCATTCTCAAGACATACTTTTAAAAACATTCAATTTCCTTTTTAACATTTACATGTTTGTGATAGGAACCCCGCTGAAAGGTACTGATGAAGAAACTCAGATTATTTAGCTACATTTTTTTAAAAGTCTCCACAATGTATTTGTCTCAAATCTTGTTCCCATCTACAAATAAACTCCTTAGAACCAAGCTGAAATATATCTTATTTCACTATGATCTTGAAAAGTTTTTGTACCTAAAATAAGATATTTTTCAGCTCAGTTAAGATCTCCTGTGATGGCTGCATGTCCAAAATCCTCATCTGCTATACAGATGGGGAAACTCCTCCCACAAGCAATGGTAAAGACATATGAAGCCACAAGTGGAAGAAGTGGTTTCCTGAAAATATCAGAAGTCTCCCACATGCCTAGAGAGGAACAGAAGTACTTACAAGCAGATGCCTTTTGCCTTCTTTTCTCTAATTCAGTCTGCCCAGATGCTAAACACATTTCTCCTGCTATATCAGAGATGCATATTGCTTGACAGAGAAGTTCGAGTGCTTGATTACCAAATGTTCAACTTAAATTCATAGCTCTTTCTGATGTGTAAATCAGGGAAGCAAAAGAGAGAATGAGTCCTTCCACAGGCAGGCTATTTAAGCATGTGTGCAGCTGCAAGGTCATGACAAGCCCATTGAAGCCAACAGCATCTCTCCATGTTTAAACTTCACAGATCTGAGGGTTAGAACACACAGCTGAGCCTACCTACTCTGACAGCTTGTGTAAAGTTTTGCAGCTGCTCTTGCCCAAACTTAACAATGACCACCAGCCCTTTCCAGCCTGCTTCCTGCCCCCCACCATTTTTTTCCAAGCAGAGATATATTTGTGGATTTTCTTGGTGACTCTGCAGAGCCCTGGGAGGCAGAGCACAGAGCCCCATCAGCTACTGACCACAGGCATGCATGTACCTGGTGTCACATCAGAACTTCACAGAAAAACTCATCAGCTTTTCATTTGCAAATCAGAACACTACCTCAGTGCCCTCCCATGAGATCCCCACATAAAAGGACTTACAGAACCAAGTAGTGTGACACAAATGTCTTGATTTTGAGAATTACCCAATAAAAGTAAGTGGTGATTGTTATTTTGCATCCCTTTCTGAACTTTAAAATACCATGCTGTAACATACAATATTAGATTAGATTAATTAAAATATAATAGGGGAACTATATGCAGATTGTGAAATATTTTTAATTCTTCAAGGGTTTTTTGGTACAACTTAAACTTCTGGAGGATTTATTTCAAAACCTTCAAAAAGTTTCATTTAAACTTCATTGCTTTATGGTGCAAGAGCTTTTGTCCAGTTGCTTTTCCATTACTACACAAGAAATAGCCAAGCATTCTCAACACAATACTTCATTATTTTCCAGAAAGAGAACCAGTGTCCTTGTCCCAGATGTTCATGCCCCAGTATTCAGTAGGCATGATATATTCTCTTTGATAATCATGCTTTATGGTGCCCATCTCGGCTGAAGCATGTGTATTATTAATTGTGAAACAGGTGATAAAGCCAGAGCTCTTTAGCTGCTGACAGATATTTTAAAAAGAATAACCCTAGATTACATTATCTCCATCCTTAGACTCCAAGAATAGACCTACTTCTTCCACACTCAGCTGAACAATACCCTGAAAAAATCTGATCAAAGTGGGGAGGTAGAAAAGACCTCAGAAGGTTCCTTCCAACCTGAATTATTCTACACTTCTATGATCTGCAAGGTAGTAAAGGCCATTAAAAACTCTTTATTCATGACTATCAAATCAGTTGCTAAATTTTCCTCTCTTGCACTGTAAAATTACCTTTACTGAGGAAAAATCACTACAGTAAGCTGCAATAACTAGAGCAAGCTTGGGATCTTGAAAATGAAAATATGAAACAGCTTTTTATCCACCTAATTCAATTAAGTTAAAGTTGTGTTAGATATTCATAACTAATAATATGGGTTAACTTTTAGTTATTAATCACAGTAGAGCTCCTTAAATCACCCTGTGGTTCTTACTGGCTTCTGCACACTTAAAAAAAGAGGTATGAATTTTGCTCACCTGATTATGCTGCTGGGTAAATACCTTGGGTCTTTATGGGGTTTAGATGTTAGATGAAACATATTTTCCTAACTCAAGCAACACTGGTCTCTTCCCTTTCTCTTTTCCTTTCTTCAGCCTCTCTAATGAAATTATATTCATTTATGAGCTTAGCAGCAAAAATTGGTATCACCTGCTTTTATTTTTGTCCTGGTAACATAAGCACATCTACACTGGGTCACAATGAAAGTCTATCTAGTTCATATGCAGTTTTGAAAATGCCACAAGCAGATGTCCAGGGAAGAGAAAAAGAACATTAGTAGTATACAGTGATATTGCATACTGTCCCAGCCTCTGATCATGTGGGGAAAAATAACTCCCTGACACAGAATGATTTCTATGTGTTTAGAAATATATAACTCTTCTATGAAGTTTCTCAATCTCCTTTTGCACCCATGTAAATTTCTGGAGTACACAATGTCCTCTGTCAAGGAATCCCTCAGTAGATCGTGATGTACAGAGAACCATTTATCATTTATTTATAAAATGTCATGGTGATCTCTTTTTTGTTTCTTTCTAATTTTGTTTCTTTCTAATTTTGCTTCTTGCTCCTATTTATTCTGAACATATTTATTACTCACATTTTGAAACCCTGTTCGCACTATATTCAGCAGCAAAACTCTAGTTCTTTTTAACCCACAGCCACCTGTGCAAGTCACCAAAAGATTTTGTCTACAGAATACAGAACTGTGTGCAATACATTTAAGAGGGCTGCTCTTTGACTTTTTAATACTTAGCTTTCAGAGAAGAGTATAAAGCTCACTGTACTAGATTGTAAACTGGATTCTTATCAGAGAACTGTATGTTCCTTTCCATGATAAGAAGTAAGTTAGGATACCCTTACAAAACAAAGTTTTCATCTTCCTCTGCCTCGCGCGTGTCAGGAGCGCCTCTTCCACAAAGATCTAATTGCTCTTTTAACTCTGCCTTTCATTTGTCTACTTCCTTTAGTCCCAAAATAGTTCCCTGATACTTTTTGCAGCTGCCATCTCCTTAGAGAAATATCTTTGTTTCCCACAGGGGCACTCTGGTGACTGCTACAGCCAAGGCCCTGCAGAGGGAATCCCCCAGAGTTACGCATTTTCATCAGGTTAAGAAGCAGGAATCTGGTCAGAGGGTACTCCCTTCTGCATCCTAGCAAGTATTGACTGAGGAGCCAGATGAAGGTATCCATGTCTAATCAGAACTGATCAAATGCATCAGACAGAGATTTGCATAAACCCTAAGTTCATTTGTTAAGCTCACTAGGTCCAAGAGCTATGTAGACAACAAATCCCACAGCACAGCTGCTTGAATTACTCCAGTACTGAGATAATTAACTTCTCTGTGTGCTCTGAGGGGAAGATTTACAAAGGTTTCCTAAGCGTTGAGGTGGTCTAAATGTAGCTGACAAAGGCATGGTCTTAAGTTAGCTGATTGCTAAGAATCTGCTAGGATAAAAACAAATATATCCAAATATTCCCATAAATCCACCACTACTTTTAAGCTATGCTGATGATTGAAGTCACTCTCCTATAAGCACTTGCTAAAAGCAAGACCTTTAGATTTTCTTTCTTGTTAAATCATCCGGAACAGCTTTACACAGGAGTTTCATATATACCACTAGTCCTAACTAAAAAAACCAAACCAAACAAACAACAAAACAAACCAAATAAACAAAACAAAACAAAAACAAAAAAACAAAAAAATCTTAGCAGTATACTGACAATATACATATCTAATAGCAACTGGAGAGCAGTGAAAAGGAAGTAAACTGTAATGCTTGTGGCTAGGAATATGTCATTTGAATTTGTACATCCCGAGTGATTCAGAACATACAGTAAGAGAATATCATGCTGATTAACTGGGGAATTATGGAATTGTGAGCAATTTAGCTTTTTGCTTTTTATAGGGACTGAACCAAGAAATCTCAAGTGCCTTCTTGATGAAACAGTAAAACAAATAGATTAATTAACTAGAGTAGAAATTATATCACCAGTTTTCTAGGAAGATTTAGATACTGGAATACCAGGAAATGTAATTCAAATTGGCTCACAAAGGGAGGTATTTTTGAGAATTACAAATTGGCATGAAAATCATAAACAGAGTAAGATCAGGATGAGATTTGGTGTCTTTGCTAATATCCAGGACTAAAACTTTTTTTAAAAAATTTATTATTTAATAATGGAAAAACATTAATGGAATTTTCAGGTTTTCAAGTCAGGCGAGAACAAAGACTATTTAAAAGGTATTGCAAATGCACAGAAAACAACATTAAGAAAATAATCTCAAAGCACTGGAGGCGAAGAAAAATGTGAGAAAATATATTTCAATATGCATTTCAAGGGGAGAGAGAGATGAAAACGAGTTCTACTGAGATAGACTTCAGGAGGCCAAATATTCATACTAGCATGTAATTAAAAATAATCCTGTGATTTGGATATATTTAACTACATCTTGGAAAAGAAAGAGAGCATTATTTCTCATATTACTTTGGTATAAGAAAAAAATGGAGTTAAATTTTGCTATAACAAAGCAAATCCACAGAAAGTAGAAATTGCTCAAAGAGAGCATTAACTCAAAGCTCAAAGAGACCTTTAAATACTCAATTATTGAGGAAAGTTGAAAATAATTAAGTATAGCTTGGTTCACATTTGACTAGACTGACAGCATTTACAAATATTTTAAGATCATAACAAAAAAGTAGAATAGTTATTCAGTATGAGACTCTCATATTAATAGCCTGAAATTAAACATGGAAAAATTGAGGCTGAGTATCAGGAAAGCTTCCTGGCAGTGAAACAAACTGGCTCCCAGGGGAAACAATGGAATCTACATGGCTTTAAACTTTTAAAACTAGACTAGACAATAACAATCAGTGTAAGGGAATATTTTTGTATTGGCATAAGATATATTACTTGATACTGGTGGGTCGTTGCCATCTCTGGTTTCCATAATTCTGCGAAGAAATACATAAACCCCCCCTGCAGAAAATCACAGATCAAAAAAAAAAAAGACCTGTGTTTAATAGAAAAGCTTTTAGTTATTCAAATGAAATTCCCAAAAATCATTCAAAATATAAGGAGGGATAACCTATGTTCTGTTGATTTGGTGTATTAGGTTGAAAGTAACTATGCTGCCAAGTAACTCTGTAATGTGTTTTGTGAATTTAAGTTGTTGTCATGGTGACTACAGTTGGTCCATAGGTGTCTTTTTCTCATTTAAAATCTAAAGAGATATTTTTAATAAAGCAAACGGGAAAATGTTTTTAGTTTAAAGTTTAACCCCTCTGTTAAATATTTCCTCTTAATAATATGCTAAAACTTTTCAACTCCTCTTGATACTCATTCCTTCCTGCACTCCCTGTTTTCTTTACAAACAGAACAGTTTACGTTTAGTGCCAATTACTGATCTTGCTTAACTTGCATGCAAACCTGGCTGACGTCAGCACGAATGCACAGGTGTAACTTCCACTGAGCAGCAGTCAGCCAGCCGTAGGCAGTTAAGAACTGTGCTGTGCACTAACATGCCATTAAATACCATGATTGTCCCCATTCAGAATGTTTTAACAAGCTGCACAGTTTACTGATGTGTCTTTGCGGATACTGTCCCAATTTAAGTCTTTAACTGCTAAGAAACAAGCTTACCCTTTATGCCCTAAATGAGACCAAAAAAATGCCTGGAGCAAAGTTGTTCCGCCTGCTATTCATGTCACAGAGAAACAAAAGTTAATATTCATTTACTGGCTAATCTTTGTAACATGGAAACGTTTTGCTTTCCAAAATTAGGTGGTTGATTCAGGGTGAGTTATAAAAACCTCCTGTTTGTTTGAGAAACAAATCTGAACTGGCAAAATATTTAAAGCAGTGTTCAAAAACTATCATGAAACAGGATTACAGAGAAAACAAATCACATAACAGGAAGATATATTCCTTTTTAAAAAGTTAATAAATAAGAAAGATCTTTTCATGCTGAGGACAATTAGGGGAAAGAGCGTCGTTGCAATACAGTGATTTTGTACCTTTTAAAACTGTTGTAATTAACTCTGACATACTAAAATAGTATTACTGGTGGAAAAAGTAATAGTGAGAAAGTGCTAATAAATCCAAGGAAAACATGATACTTATTTGTGAAGCTGAAGGTTTGATGGCTCTGTAGTTAAGGATGCCTTGTGGCTTTTAGAGCTCTGTTTATATTTCCAATACACTATGCAAACTTGCTACAACTAAAAAAAACATGCAGTAATGGAACCAGAGAGGAACAGGCCATGCTGTGAACAATCATTCTGTGATACAGCCATTGCAGGGTCGTGTCCCCAGAATGGCCAAGAGATATGCAGTCCATCTTCCAGATTTCTTTTGCTGTCCAAGAGACATGCACCCCTCTGCACAAGGCAACATAAACTTAGCCTGTCGTTCAGGGGTGAAAGTAGAATTTAAATGGCAATAGGTCTACTACTGACCCTAATTTCATTGCAAATTGGAATTTAAAAATTCTCAGCATAATTAAATACAGAAGGGGGATTAAATTAATGACACAAAAGTGATAAAACATATCTACAGGGACCCATCCTTGAGATAATTTGCTGGCCTTCACTGTAAAGAACATAGTACATACATGTGAATTATTGACTAAAGTGATGAATCTGGAATATCAGGGCTAACTTTAGCCCAACTGTTTTACATAGTGCATATTTACATAATGTTCGGACAGCGCTAACTTCCTATTCCACCAAACTGGGGTAAAAGTGACTGATACCCAGTGCAATGACCATCTTACACACTCCCAGCACCCACTTTCAGTGCTACTTTCAGTTTCTCCAGAAGGGACCTGGTAGGGTGGCCACAAGCTGAGTCACTTCAGCAACCTGAAGGAAATGACAGCACTCTTCACAGCCCAGGTAAACAAAAACTGGGACAGGGCTCTCCCCAGCTCACCTGCTCACACTGACTCACCTCTTGGCTGCTGCTGTATGTTGCTGTGACAGGGAGGGGAAGGGAACACACAGCCAAGAGCTCCTCAGTGTAGTGTAGGTGTAGTCTGAGACTTTACTCTTAATGACACTGCAGGGTGTTATTCCAGTCTCAGTGGAACATAAAATAGGCTGTTTCTTACCAAAGCTGTGCCTAGAACAGCAGACAGGCTCTGGTTTTTTGAACACAGCATTGTCTCTGGTTACATCACAGGTAAGAAGCTCCCTTGGCGTCCTTAGTGTGTGTTGTTCAATGAAGGTCCCATGGCTGCTGCAATCAAATAGCTGTTTTCTTTTGGGGAATTATGTACCTTCTGAATTCACATGACAGTACAAACCAACAGACTAACTGAGAGGTGTTTCTAGCTTACAGGCCACCCAGCTTGATACCTAATCACCTTCACTTTTACCCATTAGGGCAACCTTGTGTAAACTCTCAGAATTCTGTTTACTTCCAGCAATAGGTCCAAATTACCATGGTTTTCTGTTCATCTCTTCTTTACACAAGGACTTAGAAAGGAGACACCAATGAAGTTTAGATGCAGCCAGAAACTGTATTTTGAAAGGAAATCAACAATTTGAAAAGGCCTTTGCACAAGGTCATACCTAGCGTCAGATTGAGAAAACAATGCATTAGCTGAGTAATTTTTCTGATCTCAGTAGAGGAAAACCTTGCATTGAGTGTTTTCAATGCTAGTCTTGACATATTCTTTTCTGTACCTATATTTGTAGAAAGATTGTTTAACTAAGCATTAGAGCCTTGAGATGTGCTCACATGCAGGATTGTCTCTGTGTATGCTGTAGCTTAGATTAGCTACTAAGCCATTTTCTGCCTGGAAAAAGAAGGTAACACTGAGAAATACAACAGGTTGACGAAGTTGTAGCGAAAGAGAAGCTATCAAATAGGTAAACTGTAAGGAAAAAAACACAATAGAATGTACAAAACTTTAAGCAGAGCAACAAGGACTTAAAATATCAACAGAAAGCTGATTAAAAGTAATGAGATCAAAGGGACACTTTCAGCAAATTTTATATAAATTATGTAAGAAACAGCAGAAGTGGGTTGCAGTACAGATTTTCCCATAAATCTCTTTTAGTATATAGACTCTCCAAACCAAGTGGCATGAGGTGAGGGTATTTTGAAGCACTGGTAAATCTACAAGTGAATCTGCTTCTTAATCCATTTTGTACCTCTCTCCTCTATCCTGGGAAAATTTCAAAACTGCTGACAGGCCCAGCATGGAAAACCATTACTTAGTACAGTTTCCCATGCAACATTTCCTTACCTGTTCATGCGCTAATGATCAAACAGAGTTCTTGCCCACATCTCTTTGAAGAGGGTTACATAATACTAGAGGCAACTCTGTAATGCTACAGAAACTATTTGCAATCTTTCACCCTTCATGAGCAAATATTAGTTTTAACATAAAAAGAAGAAAGGCAGAAGAATGAAACTCTTCAGAAAACATTTTCAGTCAAGAATATCTATTGTTTACTGTAATGCTGTTCATAATGTAATAAGTGGTAGCCCTTATTTATTTCTAAAAGCATATCTGAAGATACAATCAACACTTAAAGACGTCAGTGTTCACTGAGCATGAACATCTGTATTTAATGCAGAATAAGAAGCAAAGAAGAAAGTTTCAGGCATGTTTTCAGGATAATCAATTTTTAGGTCACAACCTTAGTCTGGACACAGCAAGACTTAGCAGAGAGTCCACATTCCAAAACTGTTCATTCTCTATTTTTTGAGTCTGCCTTGAAGGGGACCTGAGCAATCAGCAGCTTTAAATGAAATTATAATTCTACCGAAGTGCGAAATTGAATCCAAAAAATGAAAGTTTTTCTCTCCTTTTTCAAAATACATGAGACTTCTAAAAGACTGTGGGGACACTCAAATCTACATAATAAACACAATATAAAAATGGTGAGGAACCAGCCGAGGCTTCAAAAGCTGTGTGATTGCTCTTTAAAATATGCAGTTTCACAGAACTATATACCTCAGTCAGTCAAACCCTTTTTATAGAATGTGGTTTTAGACTCTATTATTGGAAGGAATTAAAATTAAGTGGTTTTTATATATCAAAAAAGTAAGATCATCTAAACAAACTGTAGGCTGACCACCAGTTCTGTGTCAGACAGAAATTAGTTCCCAAATTAGAAGGCTAAAATATCTTAAAATCATATCCCTTTTCTATTAGATTTTTTTAAAAGAAATTCAAGTTCCCCCTTTTCATGAAACAGAAACTGTTCTGAAGTAATTTTACAAAGAATTCTACTCTACTTTCACAGCAACTAAATAATTAAGATTTGTACTGTGGCAAACACATTTTACACAGATGAGAATAGAGGACTAACAGTCAAGAAGAATAACAGAGAAAAGGTTACAAAAGGAATTTTCCCATGAGCTTTTTGCTCCCTGCATGCTATAAACCTTCTCATCTGAGAAAACTCAGATGGTCACATCATACCAAAAATTACCAAGTGAAGTGGGGGTAGGATAGTAAGTGACTTTGCCAAGCAATGACACTGTTTATGCTCTCTTGTTCCCCTGATGACAGTACTGCGTTCTCATAGTAAAACAGATTTTAGAGGTTTTCTTTGCAGTAACTACTGAGAGTGAAGAAAGAACTAGTACAGAGAAAAGCATAACTAAAACAAATACTAAAGGCAGAATCAAGTATTTCTTGGTATTTTTCTGATTCATATACTCCCTGAGAATGCATGATATTTTCATTGTTTAGTAGAAGTCTGTGGATAAATTTGTGTCCTTTATTTTTTGTTTCTCTTTAACAGCAAATTTTTAATACCTTTTCTGTCATGGCCAGAACAGATTGTGGAAATATTTAATAGCACTGGTTTATGTTTCACTTTGTTCTATTTCTACAAAGGTTGGGGGGTTGGGGTGAAGGAATGTTTGCTAATGCAGCAAAAGTAACTAGGTAACTACTCATTTATTAAAGCTGTGTATGTCAGGACTTCAGTTTTAGAGTATCAAAAAAGAAAAACCTGGCACAAAAAACGGGCCAGCATTTCAACTTTCTGCTTTCTGGACTAACTGCATGATATTGTACATGGAGCTGTCAGGAAGAAAGCAGCCTGAACATATGCTGTTATTGTGCTGAGATCAAAATTAAGATGTTTTTCTCTTTACTCTTTTTTCCACATGAATGTAAATAAAACCCAGAATCTGTGAAGGCTTTTGATATGCTTTACCGAGCAGATTCTTACTCAGCTTTACATAGTGGTTGTAGTTTTAATTATTTTGACAACCTTGAATTTTTGCCCTGAGCTTCAGGTCTGCAGGAATCAGGAATCTCACAGCAAAATTGCAAACAAAAGCACTCTGGAGAACAATGTGACTATCTTGGAAAGTCCCCTAGCATATCTGCTTTGGTATTTCAAACCCAACCCAGTTGGCACAGGGGAGCTGTGAAGACAGAGTCTCTCTCTGAGTGGGACAGAATCCCCTGGGGACTGTGTCTAACAACCCTACCAAGCTAAAAACCAGTCTATTACCACAAGATTTTGTAAAAGGTTTTTCTATTAAATCAAGATAAAACTTCTTGAAGCCAATAAAAGATAGAAAGCAGATGACAAAGTGACCTGTCTGTTCCATTTCAAGTACCAAGAAATCCAAAAACCCCTTGAAAGTAAAACCACCAGGATTTCAAAGTGGGTTTGGCGAGGTTATAAATTAAGGAAACAGGTCTTTCTAAGCAAAGGGCAAAGTGTTAGGTAACTTTTACCCAACTGCATTTTGCAATTTGCATTACATCTACCACATTTACATCTTTGTTGTCCTTATTTCCCACTTGAACTGTATTACTGCCCAGAGGCCTGTTTGCTTGTAAAAGCTGATTTTCTTCCAGAAATGCTCAGTCCCCCCATCTCCTGCAGCGACCTCCTACAGCAGATGTTACCTCTGCTGCAGGAGCACTGAACAGCACAGCCAGGTTATTTGGCTCTTATCAGGGCTGCAGGTGGGGCATCATTGCGTCAGCAGATTATAGCTCCCATTCAAGAAATGGCATCCAAAGGATATAAATTTGTTTAAAATTAAAATATTTTCATTTCCCTTTAAACACCATTTTCTTACAGCTTGTTGTCCTGTGCTAATTCAGTTCATATTCACATTAGCAATTTGTTCCTGCAAATGCTCTCCAGTTTGTTAAATTTTTATCGTGAAATATTTTGATTCGGAGATAGAGCACTAATCTCCAAAGCAGAATAGAAATAGACTGTATACACTTTTAATGAGACATAGCTTTTCTATCTACTTCAATCAGTTTATAACCGCCAGCAATCACTGTAATCTGCATGAGGTTCCATAAATATTGGGGGAAAAAAACCCAACCTACTTATATCTATAATGTGCCTAGAATTCACTGATAAAAAGTTTTTCAGGAGAAGATAAAATAATTTACATATAAGAAAGTACTTTTAATGTATTAACTTACCCCATCCAAAAAAAAACCACTTTGCTCAAGGTCAGATACCATCAAAGTTTTCCATATTGTGACTTCAGCTTAAATAACACCAGTGTTTTGAGATGCCCTTCTCCAAAAAGGCAATAAAAAAGGGAGGTTATTTATTTGTGTTGAGAGGTATTCAAAAGAAGAAAAAGCTCTGAAAAGATAGACTGCAGACATTTCTAACCAAGTCTGTATGTGTCCCAGAGAGAGATTACTTATTTTGATCATGACTGGACACATTTTAGATTAAAATACAAGGACAAAAATAATATATTATTCTCAATAGTACATACATATATAAAAAATTCAAGTTCTGAACATGTTCTAAATTTCTCTACAGTTTCTTTGCAAAGCTACTTTACCACTTTTATTTACAGCCAGAGTCACAAATTTTTGTAGGAGTTGCTGAGGGGTTTATTTTGGAAGGAAATGTGAAATATTCAGTAGCCAGAATGTCCTCACAGAAATCACCTGTCAGCTTCCTTGGTACTCCTAGAGTTTATGACTCCAGCACGCCCAGTAGAAACATTTAGCACCAGGTGTTTGAAATAAACCAAATATTCCCAAAGCAGAAAATGGAAAGAACTCCAAAAAGTTAGGAAGTGCATTTTACGCAAAGTGAAGCACACCTTTGTAAACTTGATTCACCAATTCCTAACAATAGCTTTTAACATTTAGTCTTGCAAATTTATAACTTTTTTTTATCCTAAAATGCAACTTTACTTTCCAACATCTATAATTCTGTTGGTTTCTGCTCAAATTAAGGAACGCTTTTAGCTGCAAGTCTTAAATATCAAAAGTTCATTGGCAAGTCTTAAATCACAAAAAAATGGATCTCTTTTATAAGATTTCAAGGAGGCAAACACCTCGGTCCTGAAACTGCAAGCCAGTACCATATTCAAAGACCACTTTAGAGAAAAGAAAATCTGCCACAATTTTGCCCAGGCCTAATTCACATCTTGAACACTGAACAAATTAAAAACAAATAAACAGAACCACAAATCACTCTTTCTACAATTAACAGCATGTTTAACTAGAGCTAAAAAATATATAAATATTTTTGAAGCTGCAATGACCTGCTTGGTGCTTTCAGACAGAAGTTTGGGACCAAAGACAGTTTTACTTCCCGTAAACCATTGTTTGCATGTTTGCAAAAAAACTGTGTCAAACAAAAGATGTTCCTCTTTGGACCTGATATTTCACACATGGTATTTCCTGATGCAATTTGTGTCTGTCTGGTCAAATTTCAGCTTTAGCAACATGGGAACATTCTAGATTTTCATAAAATTGTTATAAAATTGATAGAATGTTAGTCCTGGTATGAAGTTTTTATTTCTTTGCCAGAAGTATTTCATATAGATTTGTATCAGACATAGTTAATATCTGGTAAATGACATATTGGAATAAAATGCACAGGAATTGGTGTCTACTGAGCTCAGAAGGTGCTTGGTATTTCCACACCAATGGAGCCAGACTGCTCCAGCAAAGGGCCACAAAAAGATTGTGGACTGAAGTCTCTCTTATACAAGGGCAAATGCAGAGCCTACCTGAGTATTTGTGACATCATGTTTCCTTTAGTGATGAAGATCTGACTTTCAATATCCTAGCCATTACTTTGGAATCTTAAGGTACATTGTAAAAGTTCATCCTTTTTTCAGTAAAACTGCAATCCTCAAAGAGCTATGTCAGATGCTGAGGAACGTTAGATATGTGTTGCAACGGATGTGAGAATCTACTGAATCAGCACTATGTGGCTTCAGTGATGTTCTGTTTACAAGCTCAGCATTATTAATAAAGAACTTAAAATCCCCTCAGGCCCTCATGAAATTATTCTGTGAAGGGGGTCTGGGAAATCAGTGTTGGAGTTTATAGAACAATTACACTTGGACTTTTACATACGGAAGAGATTAAAACTACTTTTGTTTAGACTGCTTGCTCACTTCTTCTTCCACCAGAAAGTCCATCAGAGGACAAACAAAGAACTGTTCACATGAAGGCCCACACTAAAGACAAGCTGCTCTCTTGGAGATTGCTGGGAAGGAATTTATTGCTTGCCAACAGAGTTTCACCATGTTCAAGAATTCTTCACCAATGGCTAAAGCTATCCATCTAGGCACAGCTGTGTGCAATACTTCCAACATTGTAAGGATTTTCCTGGACAGCTTCCACATAGATGTCAAGCAACTTTTCTCATAAGATTTTGGAAGGATTTTTAATCATCTGGGATAAAAGAGTATGATTAAAGGATGGCTGGCTCAGCTGGTGCTGACAAATATACTGGCATCTGCTATACCTCCTCCTGAAAATTCTTTTCCAAGGGAGCCAGATCAGTAACAGACTGAGCAATAGGGGGAACAAATATGTCTTTCATGGTCTTTGTGGTGAAACCTTATGGAGTTTTGAGATATCCCACTTGAAGAGCTGAGGCCCAGGCAGAAGGATCCCTGTAAGCAGGAAATTAGGAATGTCTGTTGCAGGGAACTTCAGAGAGACAGGATCCATGTGGTTGGAAGTGTAAAGTCTCTCTGTTGCCTTGCAAATCTGATGAGTACTGCAATAAACCTAGACCCTTTGGAGGGTACCAAGGTAGACACCAAGAAACTCTGTAAGGGAGCCCAATGTCATTTTGCTTTACAAATGTGTGTTGACTATTGCATGGCGTTAGAAGGCTGGATAACAAATTCAAATAAAATTATTCATTGATAAGTACATCTTTTAACTAATGAATTCGTTTTAATTGCTATTTTAATTACTAAAATCTGACCACAAATTCACATCATTGAAACAACAGAAGATTTCATAAAGTACTTAGAACAATCAACGAAGTTTAAACTACACCTCATCATTAAAGTTTGCAATTGTTCAAATCTTCCCTCTGTTTGATTTATGGAAGGGGTTTCTAATACCTTAAGGAAGTGTCCTAATTGTCATAGGATAATCACAAAGTGGATCTTCAGTCACTCCTTTGCTGAGTACTGAAAAAAATCACAAACCTAAGTTTGAAAATAGTTATTTAACCCAGTGACTGAGATAATAGCATGGCAGCCATAAGGTGGAATTTGTTTCTATCCCAGCAGATACTTAATTTAAGTGGCCAAATATAAAAAGAAGACACAATGAGGCCAAGCCCAAAATACCTTCTGATCAAGTGATTAAGTAATTTTATATCAGGTCAGATCATTTGAACTGAGTAATTTTGTTTAACTGAATATATGTAATAGATTTTGTTGTTGCTGCTGTTGTTAAGCTTTCAAATAAACAGATAAATATACACATGTAGTCTTGCATAAGTATCATGAGGGATGCCAGCCAAAAATGAATCATCTGAATATTGTACTTAAAGGGAATAAAGTACTGTTTTTGACATATAACAAGGGAATTTAAGTAGATGTAAAAGTGACATACCTCTGTGTCTGGACCTGGTGGGATCAACATTGGAACACCAGTATCCAACCAGGTGCTTATAACGCAAGGAAGATTTTGAAAGCTGGCTATGCAACTGGAGAGAAAAGCTATGAATATAAGGGACTGAATGCCTTACAGTAAAATTCCTGGATATAGATAGATAGATATAGATGATATAGATATAGATAGATATAGATATATGTGTATGTGTGTGTGTGTGTGTGTGTGTGTGTGTGTGTGCATATTAAATAGAGGAGTCTACAGGGTCTAAGTAAGGGGCAAAAACTCAAAAGGAGATGTATTTCTATCCAGCAAAGTTAGTGGATAGATAGTATTTCTATCCAGCATAGAAGTGAAGAAGCAAGTTTAAACCAGAGAAAAGAGCACTAGAGCTGTCTTTCAAACAAAAATAATTAAGCATTAAGTAACTTACAAAAATTACAGAAGAATCTTTATTGCTGATCATTTTACCTCCTTCCCAGAAGATATTATTTATCTAATAAGTGCTACTGGATTTGAAGTAGAGATTTATTCTGAGTAACTATATGCACTCTATTAGCATGAAGTCAAGAAAGGTAAATAGAGTTGTCCCTTTTGTTTGTAAAACCCATTAATGCATAAACTAAAACAAACCAGTATTTATTTATAAATAAATTACTATATGATCATTTAACTATTCCTAATTGTCATTTGCCTGCTTTGTTCAGTTGTAAATTTCTACATAAAAGAGGATCTGAAAGAACTGATTCTTGCTCTTGGAGCAGTGAAAAATCTCTAAAGCCATTTGTCATTTTTTAAAATTACTGCACACTGTGAAACTGTAACACCCAGATTCTTTTTGCAATAGATCATCTGGTATTGATGTACTGCACCATATATATAACAAAGGTAACATTAACAATACTGTACTGTTTCTCAATTGGACTTCACACAGAGCAGCATCACTCTTGAGAGATATGCAGCATCTGTCCAGCAGCTGGACTAAAGCTTCTGCAGAGCTACATAGTTTAAACTAAACTGCTCTCATTAAAGAAATGTTATTTTGCAAACCAATTCAAAGACTGTTGTATGTACCACACTTACTCAAACTTTTGATTACATGTCCTTAAAGAGAAAAACTTATGAATATGTCCGGGTTGATAACTAACTTGCTTCTAACTTCTTTCAAATCTGATTATTTTTTAGGTAAATGCAATGTGGTTATTTCCATCTACTGCAGATGTCTTAATGTTTTCCTTTTCATTGGTAGGAGAATCAAAGTAAAAATAACTCTGTGTTCAATCCAAACCAGTGCTGGATAAAATGTTTATTTACCTTGTATTAACTGATACTGTGAAACCCTAAATGTCAAGAGTTTTCAACCCTAAGAGACAGAGTTTTCTTATGTGCAGTATTCTCAATTTCATTAGACTTATCATGACTACTAATGGGCACAGTTATTTGCAGAATCACATCCTTATTTAAGTAAAGAAACACCATCGAAGGATAATCAGGGAAAAGAATACGACTATAATGAAATCAAACCCTTTTAACAAACCAGTAAGTTTCTATAAGAGCTTATTTGGCAGTCTCTGAAGGCCACTTCACATCGAAGTTTCAGACATCTGTGCTGCAGCCTACAAAATACCACATTAATGGATCTGTTCAGGATCTACACAGCATCTTGGGAGAGAGACAATAGCAAACCAATTAATCCACTCCACATTCTGTGAAAACTCACTATACAAAATACGAGGAGTTTCATGTATGAACACCTCCCTTCCTCTTGCTTTAAACCAACCCTTGTAGAATAGCAGGTGTGCTTTCAGACATCTAAACCTGAAGAACTTGTAATCCACGCTGTTTCCTTACTAGCTTGTATTTCACTTAATTTCATAAGACACTTCTCTAGAGTGTCTTCAGCATGTTTAATTCATTTTGCTTTCATTCCTGAATTTAATCACAGCTTATTTACCATCAGAATAGATACAAAAATGCATTTGGTGCATTTAGCCCATGCTAAGTTTAGCTGGAGTCACATTCCATCTTAAAATGAGAGGTGCTAACTCCTGGCTTTATTGCCCATGTGAGCAGTTCTTCCAGTGCCAAGTCAAACATTAATTTCAACCTCCTTTGGCAAGTATTTAAACTAATTTATTTGACTGCACTATAATGAAGGAGAACTTACTGCTACTGGGCATCCTCTGGGAGATAATTCCTAACAGCAAAGACACAGTAACCACCATGTAGTCTTCGCAGTCTTTTGACTAGAGATTTGTTTATACCTTTTTTGCTTATACTCAGTACTGCAGCCCTGATCTGTTTTCTCCACGTGGTAGGTGAGATTTAATACATACTAGTTTGTAATGTGTGATATAAGTTAGACATTACTATGGTCTTCAGGTCATAGTAATCTCTCATGCAGTAATAGTCTAATGAAGATATGAGACCAACTGAAGTAGCCTGCTAAATTCACCTGTTGATAAAAGTCATGGAGGCAGGTCTTTCTATTGCTATTTCAGATGCTACAGAGGAAAAAAATCACAGTGGCTGGAAAGCAAAATGATGCCAACACCACTATCTCCTCTTCAGTCTGCATCTGGTAAGTCTTGGCCCATGTCCACACTGTGGACATCCACCCTGATGTTGATAATCAGGCTCTGTATTCCTGACAAAGAAAGCTAGGCAGATCTACCACTCAGTCTAGGAAATATATGCCAAGAAAGTCCCTCCATAGCTCAAGAGAGCAGCAGGAGGACGTTTTTGAGTGTGAAATTTCCCAGAACAATAGATTTCATCAAGATGAATATAAAGCATGGATTGAGGAAATTAGCAAACTATTGAAGACTGCAGTTTTATCAGCAGCCTCATAAAACCAGCCACTGCCTACTCATGTCAGTGTTCTCCCTTCACTGCAAGTCCTCCACCCACCAAGAACCCAAATCTTCTTATAAGAGGAGTGATTCCTGCTGGTGAGAAAATTCACACCCCACTCTTCTGCTAGGAGGAGTCAGTGTAAGATAGTGGTCAAAATGTTCTTCTGCCTGAAGCATGTAATCCATTCTCACTTGGTGCCGTTCACCCTTGGTCACTGCTGGCACTGCCAGACACAATCCTCAGAGCCATGAAGCAATCAGCAGCACAGCAAGCATTCTCTCTCCTACTAAAGGCCCCAAAGAGATAAACAAATATGCAGACAAATGGTTTCAGGCAAAAGGACTGGAAATATATAGAGCCACTACCACAGAGACCAAATAATGAAGCAAATTTACAGAGTACTGCCAAGATGAGGAAGTACAGAAAATGCCAAAAGCACAGAAAGATAATGAGACAAGAGCTCTGAGGGGCTTTTTCAATAAAATAATATGGCAGAGCATATTGTTGGAGGCAACTAGTTGTTTCAAGAAGTAGAGATATTTACAAAAAGAAAGGGATGATGGGCCATCATTTCAGTTTTATGCACAATAATAAAAATATGATAGGAAAGTGCAAACAAATTCTGCTTAAAATGATGAAATCTTGGATGTTAAAATTATAGGAAAAGGAAGGGGAAAGGAAGGAGCAGAAGAAATACAGTGTGAATGGAAATTAAATCAGAAAAGCTGAGGTGTAAAATTAATGAAACTATCATGGACTCACATAGGCAAAGCTTGATGAAATTCACTGTTACATAATTAAGGAATTATCTGAACATTGCTCTCAGTCATTAGTTAGAGCTTCACAACCTAATAGGGAGAGTATATCAGAGGTCTTTGAGGACAGGCACATATCTTTAGGAAGGTAAAGAAGTACCTGGGAAATATATCTATTTACCTGAGATTTACTGAAAGAAAAAAATTCCTAGCTAATAAATACATTTATAAGAGCATACATGTTTAAAATGTAATAAAATGCAGCCAAAATTAATTTGCCCAAGCAGATCATGTCCAAACGCTTTTATTTGCTTCTTTGCTAGATTAACTGGTCTAATGTGTAAGGAGGAAGTGCTTATGTAATATATTGACTTTAATAAAGTCTTCCCTGCTGTCCTAATGAGACACTCTCATAAAGAAAGAAAGGAAACACAACTTGATGAAATTACCTAAGATAAGAATATGTCTCTAGTTGAATAAATAATTAACAATGGTTCACTGCCTAAGAAGAAGCTGGGTGTCATAAGAAACCAGCTCAGATTCATTGCATTTTTTCTTGAATAAAGAAGTAAAGCTCAATGGTAAGAGATTGTGGAAGTCACTAGAATGGATAAAGTTGCAAGTATGTAGAAGGTTAGGTAAATATTTTATTTGGAGTAATGCTCCTTATCACACAACATAACATCTAATAAAGACAATTGAAAAATGTTGTAGAAAGAAGATGGAGGCAATTGATGAGGCAGCAGCAATGCAGAAAACAGCATAGAAAGTATATTGAGAATGATAACATGGGTAAGAATGGATGGTAACACAAAAATGCAAGTCTTAGCAAGGTGATTTAAGAAAGAGTTTTGTATACAATAAGATATAGCATTTTTCCAACATCTATGCCCTAAATAATTTGTTGCTGGAATAATCCGTCTATAGATATATCACAGACTGAAAAGGAAAGGAAGTTTAAGAAACACCCCCTGAAGGGCAATATTCATGGAATAGAATCGTAGAATATCCTAAGTTGAAGGGACCCACAAGGACCACCAAATCCAACCCCTGGCCCTGCGCTGGACAACTCCAAAAATCACATCATGTGCCTGAGAGCATTGTCCAAATACTTCTTGAACTCTTCTGTGACCACTTCCCTGGGCAGCTTGTTCCAGTGCCTGACCACCCCCTGGGTGAAAAGCCTTTTTTTAATATCCAACCTAAATCTCCCCTGGCACAACTTCAGGCCATTCCCTCAGTCCTGTCACTGTCACCACAGAGAAGAGATCAGTACTGCCCCTCCTCTTCCCCTCACAAGGAAGCTGTAATTGCAATGAGGTTTCCCCTCAGTCTCTTCTTCTCCAAGCTGAACAGACCAAGTAACCTCAGCTGCTCCTCACACAGCTTCCCCTCAAGGCCATTCTCCATCTTCATTGCCCTCCTTTGGACACTCTCTAATAGGTTAACATAATTTTTATATTGTGGCTTCCCAAACTCGAGGTGAGGCCACCCCAGTGCAGAGCAGAGCAGAGCAGGACAATCCCCTCCCTTGACCGGCTGGCCATGCTGTGCCTGATGCCCCCCAGGACAGAGTTGGCCCTCCTAGCTGCCAGGGCACTGCTGACTCATGTTCACCATCACTCAGGACCCCCAGGTCTCTTTCCACAATGCTGATCTCCAGCCTCTCACTTCCCAGTCTGTACACACATCCAGGGCTGCCCTGTCCCTAGTGCAGTATTGAAGAACTAGAGTCGTTTTCTCAAGCAAAGAGATGACTGAAAGCAGAGGTACACATGGAAAAAATTCTTATTAGGAAGTTGATGAGAAACTATTCCTTCATACACTGAGGAAGCAAACATTTCAAACTGGGATATTTTGAAGCATATCTCACTGCAGTGCACACATAGTGAGAATATGCAGAGAAGCTGAGTCAGGAGGTGGAAGCAGTCAGTAGCAGAATGGAGTTTAGCCTGGTGCCAAGACACAGCCTTCAGGATTCCTAAGGAAACCTTTATGTAGCCTGGTTTTACATCAGGTAATAGAATCATTAAAGCTGTTTTTCACATTCCAAGAGGACAGAATGTGAAAAGGGAGACCTGGCAACACAACAGCACATTTTAATTTAGGCCCTGAAGGGGCAATCATTCTGGCTAGATTATTCTTGTTGAAAATACTTTAAAATCTACATGCATTTTTATGGGAACTCAGTAATTTGTTCTGCTCAAAACAACACCAAAATGCAGTTAATTATTTGGAAACAACATTCCAGTTTTTGAGATATAATATTAATTTAATTTTAATGAAACATGTAATAGCTCTGAAATCCTTTCTCCAACATTAAGGAAGTCATTAATTTGGTTCACAACAACATTTTAAAAATTCCTTGTAATCATCCATTATCAACAGAGAAGGTTACTGCAATACATTGGCTTTACACCAATGCCTTTTACCTGTTTTTACACTAAACAAAAGTTCCAGTCTGTGTCTATGCAAAGCCACAAGAAAACACAACTAGTTTACAAATGAAATGTTAACAGGACCTGTTATGGTGTTGAAAGGCAAATATTCTAAAATTATGGGATTAATAATTTAAGAAAGATAAGATCAGCACAAGATGTTTCTCAGTTGATGCCACCAATAAATCAAACTAATTTTCTCAAAAATATATACATTTACCCATAAAGTCTAAAGTCAATCACCATGACATGGCCAGAGCAACATTCTTTAAGGTCTGAACGTTGACTTTTGGGCTCTAGCAAGCCGAATGGCAGTACTCAAGAACAGAATCATAGAATCAAATAATAATTTAGGTTGGAAAAGACCTATAAGAGTCTAATTGTAAACCTAACACTGCCAAGTGCCACTACACCATGTCCCTAAGTGCCACTTAATTTCAGATCCAGACTTAATTTCTGTGTTGGGCAACATTTCAAATATTAGATGAAGGTCTGGATGAAAGCCATCAATCACCATTTCTGGTGATCAGGAAATTGCTTTACCTAATTTTTGCAAACTGAAAAAAAACCCACAATCCCACCAGAATGTGCTTCATGAATGGATTTTTCAGATCCTTTAAAGTACCTTTAAAAGTCAGACATTTTTGACAAGAAATATTATGAAGCTCACTCATGCCCATTGAAAAAATGACTCAACGTCTGACCTTGTAACGCCTCTTGAATTCATCATTACCCTAGAAAAGTTTGCTTGAGAATAGTACAAAACAGCAAACTAGCAGTGTCCCAAACAGACCATCAGGCCAACACTAAACATTTAATATATTTCAACCATGTCACTATCTGTAGTCTACCTACAGATAACATGGTTAAACTACCACAATTTATATTTTGGTGTATTAAGGGATGAGTAAGCATGTAAAACTGCAAATAACCATATTCTTATTAATTTCTTTGTCAGTTCACCACCTGCTTATCTTTACATTTCCACATTACTCATTATATTCTGTTACTCATTGTCTTGTTCTTTTAATTTTCCTTTATTTTTCTCTTTTCCTTTTTTTCTCACCTTTTTTTTTTTTTTTTGGCTTCACATTAGTTCTGTAAAGTTTGATATCATTCTCCCTTTCTCAATTCCAAAAACTCCTACCCACTTTCTCAGTGTTACTCTGCCACTAAAGGCAGTGATTTTGCATTAATTTATATATTTACATATTCACCTTCAGCATCAACTACATGCCTGGCTTTCCTTCTCTCCTCTCCTCACCTCACTGAACATCAATCCATAGCCACCCCCCGAGCTATCCTTGCCTTCTGATGAAATTACTAATATTTTCACCTTTTTCTGAATCTGTTACCAAAGTGTTCTAACAGTCTCTATCAACACAGGACTTAGTAGAAAAGGGTCTCTATCTGGACTAAGTCTACTAAATGATAACACAGTACAAAATCTAGTAATAGACAATGTTAGACTTACTCTCATTATTAGTAAAGCCTAATCTTCAAGATTAATAAATCGAGGGCTTGCTTTTTATAATAGTGCAATGATTTACAAATATCTATGCTCAGGATGCACCTATCATAGTAATTTACTGTGGATATAATTTTTACAAATATTCAATGAATTAATCATATGTCCATGATTTTTAATTTCTTTGCTTGCTCTGTTTGCAATCATCCAACATTCCTGACTTATGTCTCCGAGTACTATAGTCATAATTTCAGAGTTTAAAGATGAAGCAATGGAAAATAGTTGTTTTTCTACATTTCTATGCACAGGTCTTCTTAAAAATAAAAATTTTCTCTAATTCTCCACAACAAAACGTAATGCCTTGCAGACACATGCAGGGAAGCTGAAAATGAGATATACTTGACAGCAGAAGAAAATCTATGTTTTTCTAGTTCATTTCACATTGGACAGGCTAATTTTACACTGAGATCACAATACACTAATGAGTAATAAATATATAAATGAAACTCCAGAATTTTATTAAATTGTAAGTCTAAATTGATGTACACTAGTTAAGATGTTAATTAAGGCTAACATAACTGAACTTGTATTAGTCAAGTATTTATTTCTAAATGATCCTGTATTATTCATGTAGTCCTTTGTTTTTTCTCCTTTTCCCTGCTAAATTTCAGGTTTCCATTCTCTGAATAAAAGATTGCCAAAAGAGAATATTAAATCAAGTGGTACCATTTTAAATATAGTGTTGCAATGGCCAACTAAGATCTTCTAAGAGAACATACTAATAAATCCATTTTTGCACGCTAGTAGCTCAACTCAGAAAATGACAGGTTTATGCCAATGCAGCTTATGCAGTTGTCTATAAAACTGATCTAAATTCATATTTTTAAAACAACTTTCAACAGTCATTCTTTAGTGGAAAATCCAGAAAATTATAACGGGATAACAGTTTCAAAACTTTTCATAAACTGTTTCTCAGTCTCTAATTTGGTTTCATTAATTTTCTTCGTGATTTGTCATTATTGTCTCATGGGTAGCATAGCCATGTCAAAAATTTAGAAATAATCAAAACATAATTTTTTTTTAGTGTCTTACCAAATCCTGTTTTCACCCTCACAGTCATTTAAAAAGTAAATCATACAGCTACCATTGTTGGGTACATAGACTGCTTCAGTTATTTTTTTCTATTCTCTGCCTTTTAATGTACATAAAGGGAGAAATTTTGAAGAATTAAAATGAATGCTTGAAAGTGTAAGCTTTTTAATGGAAAATTAAACATTTCAGAAGTCAACATTTCCATAATGTCCAGTAACAAAGAGAATATTGGTTTGGATTGTTCTTTACTGTTAGCTCCTGGTCTGGAAAACAATTTTTAATTACATTGTCCAATAGGTCCTTAAGGGCAAGCAAAAATATTATAAACACAGCATCCACTGAAATACTAAGACTATGAAAAGAAAAAAACAATAAATCTTTTAAATGTCATGTCTTCCTGTCATACCCTGTTTTCATTCTCTTATTTAGTGAAGATAATTTCCTAGCAGACTAATAAAGACTGCTTAATGAGGATCTCAGCACTCAGACCAACCCCAGCACACATGACTCTGTTACATGGGTGAATCTGCATTTCTTTTACTTTGAATGCATTCATATGCACATGGGTAAATTGGGAACCCAGAAAATCATCCTAATGTGGTTTTTTAAACCAATAGTTATAAGATCCGTGTGATCTGTCCAGGATTATGATAGAATATATGCAGCCTGGTTTGACAGAAACAGCTTTTTAAAAACTGTATAAAGGAAGTTCACTTCCCCTCTTCACTGCTGCACCTCACATAACTTAGCCTCCCCTCCCTCCTCCACTGATTTCCACCCCAGACACAGAGGCAAGAGTCCTGTCTTCACCCCGGCCCAAGGCAGGTGCCTAGCCAGTGCATCCTTCTCACCACCCGAGAGACAAACTAAAAGCCTCCCTCTACAGCATGTAAAACCTGCCTTTCATTTAAACATGCAAGACAAGACATAGTACCTTCACTAAGACCTGGACAAACTGCAATGTTCATCACAGGCTCTTTCATGGATGCAAAGAATCCTCACCTGAGACAAGACAGGTGCCATGAACTCTGGGAACTGCAAAAACTGATCCCTTGGGAAAGCAGAAATGGGTACTCTTACCACGTGATTTAAACCTATGACTTTCCAGAAAATGATAATGCAAGTGAGGAGTAAAATCAATCTCTCCCACCAAACTGAAGGCCACAAGGTCTGTGAAATAGTAGTGGCTCTAACCTTTTGCTACAGCTCCTTTTCCTACCAGCTTGAAAACATAAATCACTGCTAATCTCTGCAGTGGGCCAGTACTTTTCACTGTAACAATTTCCCATGTTTCTTCTTCACTCATGGGCCTTGTCCCAGGGAACTGAAGAAAGCAGCATAACAGGGTTATTTTATGGCTTTTAGGTCTGACAAAACAGACGTCTGAGAGAAAAAGTACAAAAAGGTTTCCTCACCAGGGGAGAAATTTTGTTCCGCCTCAGATCTAAATAGAATTATTTTTTTACACCAACCTCTTTCTCATTGGAATTTATAAGTTAGCTGTTCTAAGGTTATAAGCGTCTCTGGCAAAAACTTAAAATGTCTAGAAATCACAGAATATGATGCTTCTATATTTTATTATTATTTACTCTATCATTAAAATTCAAAAGTTATTGATATGGATTTTTCTTATTCCACAAATTACAACAGTATAAGCATTTTCTGGAAATCAGGTGTCTGTAAATAATATACAGTACAGTATATCATTACCTATGTACTCTCTGGTGGTGTAGAAATAGTGCTGGAATACTTTCTGCCAGTTGATTACAGTAAGCAACAGCACTTAGTATTTAGAACCAATCTTAGTGTAAAATAAAATGCTGAATCAGCTACATATATTTTTTGAGGGACTAGAGACCAAAGGACTGGACTGGGTCATTTTCTTAGTCAAAGAGAACTCAAAGTTGCAGAGAGGTCCAGACATGTTAATTGCAGGTAATACAACATTCATACATATAATGAACAAAGATACTGGAACAACAGCAAGAGTTCAAGGAGCTCTTCTCATATGCAGACACCATAGGGAAGGGGACAAGAGAGCTCCCTGAAGAGCAGGAAAACTGGTGGGTTTCACCCTTACTCTTTCTCTACCTTTCAGCACCGTGAGCCCCTATTTTCCTTTCCTACTGCTCTAAGGGAAAACCCTTGATCCAATTGTGCATGAATCCACAGAACATGTGTAGAACAAAAGAGAAGTATTTTGAAGGTAACATATTAATATTTTTGAAACACACTAAGAGCCTTAAATCAAAGACATCACAAAAACATTACTTTGTTATTATCCAGCTGTCACTGATCTGGAAATCTCAAAGCCCATGGGTTCCTTGAACTAATTCCAGGCTTTCATGGATCCTACCAAGGCAAAGACACCCAAAGAACAATTTGTCTTGTGATGCTCTGATCCTTTTGCTTCCATTTAAAGACAAGACCAGGGAGTCCAAAGTCATACAACCCACCCCATTCCCTAAAGACTGAAGCAGAAAAGCGTTACCTTCAGTATAAGCTTTGATTAATGACTGTAGAGATTCATACATTAACAGAATTCATAGAAATTTGAGAACTAGAACACCTAATATGTCATCTAATCTATGCAGTTGACAGAGAAGGATTGGTTCCCTAAAGCATATTTCATACAGATTTATTCAGTCCAATTTTAAATATAGGCACTGTGAGGGTCCCATTGCTTTCTTGGAGAAAGCTGATTTGTTTATTGTTTGAATTAATTTTACCATATCTAGTCCCAGCAAATATGCTCAAAATGCTGTTCTTAATAAAAATATGGAATGTGCTCAGTAATTTATGTTAGCATTAAAATAGCCAGTGAATATCCAAGCTACACGTTCTGTTGAAATATATCTTTGCAAATAGCAGACTCTCCCTTTGATGTTGATGCATGCAGGAATCTCCAAGTATTTGGCAGTCTTTTCTGATGCAATTAAAAATTTTTATCCTATTTGATGTGCTTTAGTGATCAGTTCAATGTGATTCCTCAGCTTGGGGTTTTTTTATAGTTATATTTCTGAATTAATTTAGTCATTTCTAAGTACCGCTGGGTAGCAAGTAGCAAACATTACACTTAATTCCCACTATTTTTATTTCTTCATGAATTCAGAACTTGTAAAAAATTTGTAAATAAGTCCAAAATATCTTCTTGTCATTGAGTTTCATATCTTGACACATAATACCTATTCCACTCTTATGCAGAATATTGGTAATATTGAAAGGATTATTTAGAATAGATACTTAAATTTTTACATTACTGGAAAAGCAACTTAAGTAAAAGTACAGATCCACTGTAATTGCAACTTTCCTAAGCTGGAAGATACTTACAGGTACTTACTGAGTTCTAACATAACTCCCAAGAAAGACAATTTTTTTAAGAGTAACTATAATTAGTGTTGGCTGTCATCAAAACATTGGTAAATATGAATATATATCAAACTTGGGAAATTCTACATTTTCTTTTTTCTTTTCTTTTCAAAGAAAAAATTGACAAGACTGCTGATTCAGTAACCTTAATGTAAGATTTTCACCCAGTAAAACCATTTCACCTACATGGACAAAAAAATCACAGGATTCAAAGGACTGAGGCTAAATCTTCACAATTCTTGCATGAGAACACTCTTTCACTAGAGAAATATTTTTCTGAAGTCGTAAGGAAAATGAACACACATTAAAAATCCAGCTCTTTAACATAGGATAGCATCTGTGTTTACTGTACATGATACAATCTTTATGACGTACGGAGATTGTCTTTCTGTTTGAGCCGCCTAAAATATTATGCTGTTCTCGACCTTGGAAACATTTCTTAAGCATTTACTGTAGTATTACAGAGACCTTTTGCCAGAAGAGTCACTGCAGAGCCATGGACTCTTTGGGGGCTTTCCATATTAGGGGTTTTCTTGCTCTGGATTAAGCGTGCCAACAGTATTTAGTTGCCGTTCTGTATTTAGAACTGATTTGCAGGAATGGATTTTGGTAAGAAATGTTGAAACTTCTTGTATTTCATTGAGTTAAGTTCACTCCCACAAGACAATTTAGGGAAACATCCGTTAAGAAAGCTCTTGCAAACTATCCAGTACTACAACAGCTACAGCAGATTTCTGCAGCAGATTACCAAACGTCAGGAAATATGCATTTATTCACCCGCAATTCTAATGGCCCCAAAAGACTGTGAAGAATGTGCATTTTGATTTTTTTTTTTTTAATTACAGATCATGGGAGAATTATGACAGATCCTTGGAAATAGTTACTGATGTTTAAACAAATATGTGCAGTTAAACTATTAACTTAAATAAAAAGATATCACTTGAGAAAAAGTATCAAATTTCTCTTAATTGTCAGTCAAAAGCTTTCTGCAAAAGAACTTTTTAGCTCCTCTTTATTGAAGTGCAAAATGTTTAACTTCATTTACTATATAAACTGAATAGCAAATACACAGAGGAGATTCAAATTTAAGGTTAAAAGTTACATCATTTCACTTCCATAGTAACTTTTTGGTGTCCAGATTCTCTTTCTGCCCTGTTACTGTAATACTACTGAAAGATTTCTCCACATTTAAGATTAGTAGGACATAATCCTGGCACAACTACCTGCCTGAACTTTCTCTGGAGCTGCAATACCAACTGTTACTGCACTCCCACAATATATGACATCAGTAGTGGTGATTCAATAAATAACAACCCTGTGTTTGCTCTGGGACCATCTATAATCAATCTGATATTTATTTGTCATATCAACACTGTGGTTACCGTATTCTACTGATGTCACCCAGTAAGAGCGGGGATTTTGTTAAAGTTGTCACCAGCCATAAACACAAGTGTGAACTACTGCAGGTTTATTTAATCTTACAGCCACGGCATCCTTATTCATAGCAGTTTGAGAAATATTATTTCCCACCAAAAGTAATTTGGCCTGAAGCTAGGAGTTGACAAAGGAAAGAAAAGAGTCTCTTGTGGTAGAAAGCATGAGTAAATTAGATCTAATCCTGATTGGTAGACGAATTTTACAATTGATTTCAAAATGTAAAATAATCAGAAAGATGTTTCAGAGATCAAATTAATATATAGAGGATGATTTGAAGAACCACCTCAATAAAATTCCAACTTGTTACTCTTTAAGCTTGAAGCCTTACTATCAGAAGTGTCTCACAGATTATTCAGACTTTAAGCACTTGTCTGCACATCCCAGCAAGCAGGCTACTTTACTCTGAAAGGTGTATCATTTCAAATACTAAAACTCTGCCATCCACACATAACCAGATAAACCAGCCAAGAACCATGTTCCACTTTTAGAGTTTTATAATTCCAGAATACACTGAGGGGCTTCAGAGCTGTAGGAAAACAGAACACACAAAAAAGAGTTTTCAAAAGCTACTCTGCCTCTCTTTCATAATAAAGACAATCCCACACAAAACTTTAGAGAATGCAAAAGACAGACAGGAGAAGAAAAATAACTTTTATACAGTCTCAGCATAAGTGGAAAAAAATATATTCTGAGAACCAAAATCCCCTAATATGTTACCAGGCTATGCAATGTTAAACCTTTTACCTTCACCAATTATTTTGTGTGTTTGCTTACAAACTTTAAGTTAACAAATAGGACGTAGAGAGTAAAGTTCATAACATTTTCAGTCTAAAGTAACAAATAGCATCACTTACCTAAAGATTGGTCTCTGGAGATGCTTTTTCTTGATTGTAACACAATCATCCATTTAAAGTGGGGAAAAAGACTTCTTCCAGCAAATAACTCCAAAAAAACCCAGGGAGTAATAGGGAAACTTGTTCTTAGCTACTGTGCTGCAGAGAGCACGCAGAATGGTATTTTGGTGCTGGGGGAAGCCTCCCTCCCTCTTTCTGACAGTGGAGCAGAAAAGGGCCATAGAGGCCACATAAGCCAGGCACAGCCGTGCACTACCAAACCGGGCAGGCTGAGCAGAACTGGAGTCAAGTTGATCGAAGCGCAGAATTGTACTGGATTCCTTTCAACTGTGCAAGAAAAGTGGGGAGCTCTGCCAAGTGCTACCCAGGTAAAAAGTTGTTAGATTATCCCAGCCATGAGAGCACTTCTTACACATACTGGTCAAAGTCTTAAATGCAGAGTCACTCTCTCTCTCTCTCTCTCTCTACACAACACACTGTTCCGAGGCTCAACTTTTTTTTCTTCAAAATAAAAGTTGTGCAGCTGTTTCAGCATTCCCATGCGAGTACCTTCAGAAAATTTGTTCTGGTAAAAAAAACTGTATACAAATTAATGAAGATGGATGGATCTGGTCTGTAAGGCTGGCTCTACTTCAAGAGATTGTAATTATTTTACAATCTGGCTTTTATTCACTCTGGATGATGTGTGGATATAACTATGCAAATTAAAGCACTGCTCATAATTTTTAGCATACATAACCTAATAACCTAGAATTGGCTGAAGCAGAATATGGTGTTTGCAGCTGGTAGGATCACAACTACATGTAACAAACCAAAGCCACGTCAGTGAGGAAAACAAAAATGACCAAGTTCAGATAGTGTCAGTAGCTAACTGTTACTGTTTGCAAGATAAGATTTCAACATAGATCCAAACCAAAAATCTTGCTCTGACATCACGCTGACATAAATCAGGAAGAATTCAACCGCAGCGAGCACAGGCTGTAAACAGAGCTATAAAGCAGAAGCGGCTGACCATGGTTCTCAGTGAACTGAAGTCATGAGGGCTTCAGGTGAGACACAATTTCCTGCACACGTCAGAGGGCCCAGAACAAACCTGTGCTGGCACAGGGCTTGATGGGAAACATGGAACCCAGCCAGGCTGGCAGCAAACCAGCAGCCAGGCAGCACCACGCGTGCAGCTGCACACCCTGGAACCGTGTGCCCTCTTCCTGCCGAGGGAGGAAAGGTCCTGCCACAGGTTCTTCCCTGCATCCCAGCACTTGTGGCTTGATTCCTGCAAAGCATTCACTGTCTGCCAGATGGAGTTCCTGATATGGGACAAGTAGGAATAGGATGGTTGGGATTCTTCTGCAATTGCATTAGTGGTTGGAGAGGAGGAGAAGAGGGGCAGATTTACACAGTTAAGTGCATAACTGCATTATCAAAGTTTGAGGCAAGATAAGGAACAGTAAAATATGTGTTAGGCTGTATATGACCATGAAAGCTCCCATTACATTATGTACAAATTATTATTCAATTTAAAATATTTTCATTAAATAACTTAATATCACAAACAGAGAGACAAAATGTATTCTATGAATGTGTATTTTCACAAAGGAAAACCTAGGAGTTAAGTGGATTTTATGGAAACAACTTAAAATCTCTTCCTAGAGGTAAAATATCTTTTTATGAATGCTTTTACAACAGATTGATGGTGTCAAGTTTGGTTAGCCTGAAAGGACCCAGTAAGTGTTCCCTACACTATATAAAACTATTTTCTTGACACAGCCATGGAGTGTCTGAAGAAAAAATTATCAGACTGTCATCACCAGTTGTTTTGTGTAGCTCAGTTTCACGTCCCCTACTATTTCTATTCCTCTGAGAAGTAGAGAGAAATACATGTTCACCAGGAAAGCAATTACCTGTACCTGCAGACTGCAAGATTTTGAAGGATCTGAAGATCTTTCTTCAACAATATGCAGTGTTCAGTGTTGTCATACTTTTAAAGACCTTCATCTAATCATCATCTGATTTGTTCTTGCCTGCCAAGATTTACAATTTCCTTAATGTAGTTTTCTTGCTCTAGGTTTCACCATTTCAAAATAATTTGCTGCTTTTTGAAGTGTGCTCACTCACTGATAATACACAAAGCTAAAAATCACAAAGAAAACTCCCCTTCTTGCTTCACATTATGTGCATATATTGCTATATGTGAGTTATTTAGAGGGATTTTCTGTAGCTCAGGGTAAAAATCGAGAAAGTTACAAGAAAGAAAAAGAATATTCTCCAAATTCTCAATGAAAGCTATACCAAATATGTTTCCACTGAACTCCCAAACCTTTTGTCTAGCAGTTTGATTGATCCTGAAACTGGAAAACATCTTACAAGTAAATTTTTCTGGGCCTACTTCAATGTGCATTGGTGTTCATGGTGCTTCCATTCAAGCATGGCTTGAAAAGAAAGTACTGTTTGGGGGAGCTGAAATTCCCACTGTGAAATTACTTTGACTACAAGGAATATTTGAGCTGTTGTGGAAAAAAAAATGGACAAGGAAAGAAAACAGTAATAATATTAATGGGAAATGGTAACACAACTTCACTTTTATTGCATTGGTTTTAATCTTTCAAAGAGCCATTTTTGACCATTTTTTCATTCAACACAGCAACTAACCACTGACTTCTTTATAATATTCAGAAATCATGCCTACATGTTAAATGAGTATTCACACAAACCCTTTGACAGAGGGCACTAGAGAAAGATGTGATAGGTAAACTAGACCCAGGCCTGAAGCCTGAATCCCACTGGAAAAATAACATGTATAAAGTTCACCAGCATGCAATTCTTTGCAGATTGCAGATTTGGAGCATATTGGAGTAATATTAGTGAATTGTAGGCTGTGCTGGACCTGATACACAGAATGTGCTGGAGAGGTGCACTTTAATCATTGTGAGGAAGTGTAATTATAATGAGATTTTCCTTGAAAGCATTATTGTAATTTTAAAAAGTCCTCTACAGACAAGCTTCATCATATTTCTTACTTCAAGCTAATCCTTTTAGGATTAATTAGAATGGTAAAAATCTATTTAAATTATGCTCTAGAGATACCTTATTTAATTTTCTAACACTGGATGAAACTCAAGTAGAAAACATCTAAATTATTTTTTCTCAATTTATTTTCCAATTATTGTTCTTATTGTTTGCCCATTGCAACCAATGACCACTGCTCTATGTGATGCAAGTTATTTTATTTCATCTCCCATGTATATGCTAATGTGAACAAAGACTTTTTGAACCAAAACCTTGTAATACTTCACCACTCACAGGACCTGAGTTTTTCAAACTTCAGTATCTATAGCAATAGTTAAGTAATTTGATATTTAATACTATGTCTCAGGGCAAAAGACTAAATATGAGGTAGAACCCAAAACATTCTGTTCTGCTTGTTTTAATGCCACATATTTCTTATTGATCTGTAGCTCTTTGCCAGAAGTCTAGAAATGTAATTATTTCTCCTACTTCGATTTCAAAGCTGTGGGCAATTGAGATGGTAAATTTAAGAGCCAGTAATCTGTATATGTCAGACACTTGATGCTCTCTACTTTGTAACTAAAATATCTTCTGGCTATGAAGATATGTGTAAGCATTGCTGGATGGGGTTAAAACCTCTTCTACTTCTGCAGAAAGACACAATGGTGGGAAGAGCAACAGAAAGGGTTGACAAAGAAATTACAAAGGTGTGCTCAACCACATAAATGAAAAAGAAGTTATCCTTATAAAAATGCTGGAAAAATCTGTGAGAAAAATAACTGGCAAACTGTACTGTAAGAGTAGTAATTTTGTCAAAATAGAAAGATAATTCATTTAAGCAGCTTGCTGTCTCAAGGCCAGCAGTATTCAATGTTTTCTTCAATAGTTTGGATAGAGAAAGGAGATATTCCAAAACAATATTAAGCTAGTAACCTTTTCTGAATGTCCTTGAAAAGCTGAAGAAATGTTCAGGAGAAAAAAAAAAAAAAAGATATCAAAAATACCAAGCTCTACATACGCATGGGAACAATTGCAGGACAAGTGGCCATTAGCTAGGCAGCATTTCTTCAGAAAATGCATGAGGAGCAGCAGTGAATCATACACTAAACAATCACAAAAACAAGCATGATTCTGGGAGGTATAAAAAGCAGTATTGTCCAGAAGAGCAGCCTCCCACTCTCTGTATTCCTAAGGCTCACCTGAAGCATTGTTTCTTACTTTGAGGCAACACGATTCAGCAGACACATGCAGGACTAAACCTTGACAAAACAGAAATTTAGAAGACAACTCATGAGTAAAGACAGAAGGTCACACAATGTAGCCTAAGGAAAAGGAAAAGCAAACCTAATTAAAAATATTCCAGAATATAAATATAGCTGTATAATTTATGGAAACAGACTATTTTGCTTACCACTGTGGTCAAGAAATAACAAACTGCAAAATAGCTCACAGGGTTGTAAGCTGTGGTAATAAAGATTCAATGGTGAAAAAAAAAAAATATTTTTCAAAGGAAAGTAATAAGGACATTAATTGCTGAGGGAATATGTTAGTGGAATCATAATGAATAGCTTTCTAAGTAGATTCCTAAGTAGATTTTGAAAAGGCTATATAAACGTTTCAGAAGTTATCAACCTTGTGTTGGATGAGAATACAGATTAAATAATCTCTAAATACATCATCCAACCTCATAGTTGTTAAATTCTTTGGTAACCAACTGCTATTATCAGCTTCTAACTGAACCTGCTGTTGGATTTTAGTGTTCATGAAACCATTTACCAATCAGCTGTAGCATTTAGGCTTTTCAATCTTTCACCTACTTGCCACTTAATCCAAGTTTTGAACTTTGATCCTTATTTCTGGAAGCAAAGTGTGACACTTAAAGCTTTAATCCATTAAAAGCCATGATTTCTGTTTTGCTTCCATGAGAAAATAGGAGGTCAGAGGTTTTCCCATATTGCTCACAAGCAACAAGAGAACAAGTGGAGACCTAAGTTTTGTGCATTCATTTTCTGCACTAATGAAGTAGTTTAAAAAAGACTGCATATTTCTACATGCTTCTCTCAGGTCTGAAACATTAAAATCTAAAGCAGAATTTATGAAAAGACTGCTATCTTACTTTTCAGCAAAATACCTTGCACCAGTTTCCTGTTTAGGAAACTTGTAATGTACTTAAATCTCTAACTAAAGCATGAAGAGAAAACTTTTTATAGTAGAAAGTCAACCTTTCTTGTGCAACCAATCCCTAACAAGATTTTTGTTCAGGTATTTACAAGATTGTTGGAACAAATTCACTCCGTAAAGGCTGTATGGAGACTAAGGATTCAAACAAGAAACTGGAGGAGATTATGTGAAATCTATCTATACCATCACTCTCACTTCAGCAAGAGGGCCTTCCATGGCACTCTACAAAACAGAATAGCTTCCTTACCCTTCCCTTCTATTACAATGAGAGGGATAAGTTTCTCAGCACACCTTTTACCAGCTTCCAATCTCCATGCAGGGTCTCCAAATCTAAGATTGTCTCTACCAAGCTAATAAAATTGTCCAGGTCTCTGATGTCCCCAGAAACCAGTTAAATGGAGATGCTGTGATTGCCTGCCATATAAAGGGTAATTTTATCACAAGCATGTCATGCTTGACATGTAAAGCATACACAGTTCTACCTACTAGAACTGTGTTTGTGTAATAGGTTAAGAGCTAAATTATGGTTACTCACGTTCTTCATATTCCTGGGCACAATTCATCCCGTTAAGGATCAGCCTGAATGGTTTCTCACCCAACTGTTATACCAGGTTTGCTTTAAGCTTACTGCACTCTGAGCAGTGTAGGACACTCTCAATTTGTTTGTTCGTGTTGACGTCAGCAAAACCTACTCTAAAACTTCACCTAATGACTTCTCCAACTTGAGAAACCAGATGGAACTGAAGAGAATTGTGATTCATTCAGAGTGCAGATAGAAGAGTTGGCAAATGTCACTGGATCTATCGTGGTACACGTGGTAAAGCTCTGGGAAAACAGCTGGGCAGGGCTTTAAGTTCTGCCTTCCCTTTTTTTACCTTTCCTAAGTAAAATAAATTGTAAACAAAATTGTAAAATAAAATTGTTTTATTCTCTCTTACTTTCCCTGTTTACATGCACACACAAACTGAGCAGAGACTTACGTCAATGCCATCATGCAGGAGATTAATTTCCCAGCTAAGATTTTCCTGCTCAGACTGGAACACAGGAACTTGGCTGAAGAAGCTTCCCAGTGCTTTATTTGTGCTTTTATATTTTACTACATCATACAAGTCCTAGTAAACTCAAGCAAATAAGTAGAAATAACAAAAAAATACAAATTTCAATGTCTTATAGGAACATTAATTTTCCGGATTAATAAAACTCTTCTGAAGAATGTGGCCAGTATCACAGCTGTATTTTATTGGATTCTACCTGATACCATTAGGAATTTCTACTCTGTGTCTCCAGTGAAGGGAAAGAGGGGGATGAGGAGGAAAGCAAGGGCAGGGAAACGAGAAGAAAGAAATTCCTTTGGGATACATGATGCTAAACTAGCACTGAGATCCACAAGTCAAAACATGGCATTCTTTGGTTTTGAGCCAGTGCAATATTATTATTGGCCACAGTTGATGGAATTTCAATCTGTATCAGAAAACACAGTAATTGCTGTGCCATGTGTTTTCTAAATGTATACATATAATGGCAACTATACACTGACAATAGAGCAACTACTGACTAAGCATACTGTTGCTATTTAGGGTGGAAGAGGGTAAAAAAATCCCCAGAACTCAGTACATATGGGCTGCGTAAAATCTAGCAAAAAACAACTGCTAAACACTTTAAAGGTAATGATTAAAATACATCTCAGTATAACTTTTTGCTACAATACTTAAAATTGAGAAAAGTTTAGAAATCCAAAATTGTCCTGAAAAGCAAACATGACTGACTGGGCTATATGTTAAGCATGGCTATTATACTTTTTCTGTTAAACCAAAATACTTTTCCTGTTAAATTGCAGTTCCCTGTGGAAAATATGACAGCACTTAAAGGGACAGAGGCTATGCTAAAAAGAATTAGAAGACAAATGGTAGGCTGTATCAATTTTCTCTATATACAGTAGTTCTCATCTGAATGTCTGGAAAAAAGAGGCAAGAATCTATCATTAGCTATCATTCACTACACAGTTTTTTCTTTGGAAGTCACATTCAAATCTGTGTAGGTGTCAGAGTTTGAAAACTTAATTTATTCTTTTTTTTCATTTTAGATTTTGAAAATATTTTACACTGTCTTTCATCATGGTCTCCAAGATCATACATATCATAGTTTTCTGAAACGTACTTCATTATAATTTGTTAAAATACCCTGGTCTGTGCACAGTTACTGAGATTTTTGGGTTTTCATCATTAGCTTTCTGGCATCTAGTTTGACTGACACGGAAACTATCTGGAAGTATGAACACATGCACTACCCTAGGAGATTAGCAGTATCTGGGACTTGTTGTAGTGTCTTTTCTATCAGCTATTTTTTCTTTGGTCACATCACCATTGGGTAGGTACAAGGGGAAAAAAAAGCGACACAGCAAAAATTCTACAGGTGATAATAAATCATCTTGCAAAACTGTTTCTTTGAAACAGCAACACTAATAACAGATCTTTGCTTTCTCATTGTGAAAAAATTGCTTTTAAATAACAGCTTCCCCATAGATGTTTTGAAATTTGACGTTCATCATTTTTCAGTCTTGCAAATAGTGATAAATTAAATTCTGTGTTCAGCTCTATCCTCAGATATGTAACATGGCCATAGATAAAAAAATGTCTTGTGCATGACTCAGAAATCTATTATTCTAAGACAATAACATTTTGATCATTCTTATCTTTGTAACAGAAAGATATACACAAAATGTAATGCATACAGTCACCCTTTTTTTTTTCTTTCTATCTAGATTCTATTATGGCCTTTGCAATGAGCAGTACTGTCTTTCTAGCATAAAAAGACTAACAGAATTTTTATTCTCCTTATCCTATATTACCTAGATTATTTTTCTCCTTATACCAGCTCACCATCTCTTCAGCACCTCACACACTTCTTCCCAAGTCTATTTACTGTGATGACATCCTTCCAACTGTGCCAAGTATATGAGTACTCATGACAGAAGACTAGCAGGAAGTTTATCTTTTCCAGCAAAACTTTACAGAGACTCAGAAGAAAATTCACCCTTGTTATTTGGCAACAGAATTTCCAGAGAGGAAAAGCAACAAGCAAAGGAGAAATGTAGAATTTTATATATCAGTTTTCTCTCTTCCCACCCCGTAAAGGTAATTCTTAGGATGACCAAATTATGTAAAACAAGACTCTCCTGCTAATTGTAGTATAGGCATGAGAAAACTCTGAAACCATTTCAAATGCAGCATTTCATTTGATTTTAAAAGTACATGTGCAAAACCAATGAAGAATCCTTCAGCCTTTTGCTAGAGAAAGTACAACTATGTAATGCTGCAAAATACTGTATATTTCCCACTGAAATAGCTGGCAATGATCCTCAAGAAGGGTTCACTAGTGTGTTCATGTTCACGACTCATTGGGATAAATTTCATCAGTCAGTTAATCTACAATGAATGTGTCAGCATATCATTTAGTTAGTCAACAAATTTTAAGAATAAAAATGGTGCTTAAAAGTAGTTCAGTGCTCACACTTTTTACCAAGGGTCAAAGGCTTGTCAGAAATATAAAACAAAAACAACCTGACTAGAGAATGTGAAACACACCAAACATTACAGTTTATAAACAAGGAATGACTCATGATTTCCGACAAAACGTCTGCCTAGATTTTTTTCACTTTCCCCTCATCATGGAAATACATCTTTTTTATTCATGTATTTAAAATCCCATTTCAGAAAACTTAATTTCCAAACTTTGCTAGAGCCACAAGCTAAAACAAAAGTTGAATATATATTCATTTTATACCATAATCTGTCTGAACTCAAGGCTGAGGCAGACTAATTTTGCTAAGTTAAATTCTCCAAGATGTTTGGATGTGGGTACAATGTAGATGGCTTCATTATCCATGCAATTATTTTATATTTTAATTTATCATATATGTAATGGGCTATGCTCCCAGCCCCAGAAAATGAGCTGTTTTGAATCTACTAAAAAGACAAAGTATTCACCAAGGCATTGTTAAATACCTAATATATGTTTGTATAGCTGATTACTGTCACATAAATGTGGCAAAGGTCTGGCAATTTACTGCATTTTAGGACAAGTATCATTTTGAATTCTAATTTGTCTCTCGCTGTATTTTCAGGTCTTGCTGTAAGTTAAAATTATTCCAAATTAAAGAACAAAAATGCACCCATGTCAGAGGTCTTCAGAGCCGTGGCAACACCTTTCTATTCTGACAAAAAACCTGTGATAATTCTTTGCCAAATATACTTTAGAGCCAGGGTATGATTCTTAGAAAGTTGCTCCAAGCCCTAAGAGCAGATATGTGGACATGTTTCTCAAGGAATCAAGAGAACAAAAGAGGTGATGAAGCAAAACTGTATTCATTCACAGCGACCACCTCAGTGGAAAAACTATGTCTAAAAGGCAAAGCTGCCACACAGCAAACAGCATCCTAATTTCAGCCAACTAGTATCAAAAGCATACTTTCAAATTTGCAGGAAAATATCTTCTATTGGCAACTATTTTAAGTTGCCAGACCCTTCCTTGGATGCTACCTAACGTGACGTTGGCAATGAAAATTTAAATATAAATTGGGTATTTCCCCAACTACAAAGCCCCCTTGGTAATTACACACACTATGAGTGGTAACTACATTATCCTCATGGTTTTTCTTACATTAATCTAAAGTTATGACATTGAAGTGACCTCTGAATGCACACTAGGCAGCTTCAATTTTAACTTACAGAAATTTAGCTAGTTAATTCTAATACTGTGCAAAGCCTTGCATGCTTATGCCATTTTGATGGTGGAAGCTGATCACTTCACAGAATGTCCTTTGTTAAGTGAGTGGCATTTAAAGTAGATTATAACCTGGTTATTTTTCCTTTTTGTACAAATGCAAACAGTGTGGACTGACAGATAAGACTCTGGGTTGGGACCTAAGAGCCCTAAGCTTTTCATGAGTCCATTGACTAGTCTTGGACAGGTCACTTTCCACTCAGACTAAGTGCCTAAGCTCAGCACTGAGAGCTGGTAAAATTTCTTCCCTTCAAAAGCTGGTTCATTTGTATGGACTAAAAGTATTTGCAAGCACTAGCTATTCTTTCTACCTTTGTTTCTTTTCCTGTATCAAGAAAATTTTCATTTCGCTGCCTTGGTAGCAATAGCTTCTTCTAAAACCCCTTTCCTATGCAGTCATATCTAGTAGTATTTTTTTGTTCCTGTTATATATCAGGTGCCCTAGTTTCAGACAAGACCTTGTTAATTTGTGGACATGTAACTGACTATTTCTTACTAGCACTTGCCACACATTATGTCCCTTGGTACAAACTTTGAAGAACTGCTTTAAAGTGACAAAAAATAAGTGTCTACTTGTTGTCAAGATTTCTGCCTTGTTACAAAACCATACTTACTATTTGGAATACTGCAGTGACTTCCTGCTGGTACTTTGATCCAAGAATATCATGAGCTGTGCAGGTGGTTTCTGTCACACTGTCATTCATATTTTTGACAGATTTTGAGTCTGCATAATATTCCCTGATAAACTTCTTAATGTTATCTGTGCCAAGAAAGGAAAACTTACGTTCTGCCAGCTTGCTGACAAACCCTATCAACGATATCAGACATTTGCTCAGTCAGTAATGCAAATAAACCTTCAAATCACAGTGAGAAATACTAAAGAAACTAGAAGAAGGCCCCTATACTTGGCCAGTCTGACTTACTAAACCATAGGGATGCATGTAATTTGTTGCATATACATAATCTTCGTTTTAGCTAAAAAATATCTTTAATCTAATCTGGAGTTCAACAAACCTACCTACACTTTCCCATCGGACAATGCAATGTTTCATGTTAAGCAACATTATAATGCAAGAATAGCATCTGCGAATAACTCCCCTTAAGTTGCAGACACAAAACTAAAGCAGGTTATACTGTTTCAGCTTCTTAAAGGACTCTTCACTGGCATCTTTGACTCAGGGAAGACTAAGGAGAAAGAGTCCTGAAATTGGATAAATCAGCTTCATCCAGCATTCCTACAGAAGTCAAAGATAACTATTGTGGACTCCAAATGATGTTGTTCTGATTCTGAACTATGTTATGTGGCTACCTTCTGACTACAGTCATATACCATCAAATGGCATTTGAATTAAACCACTGAAAAACAATTCAGATGAGAATCACTATTGCTAAGATTCTTCTGTTTTGTCCCCAGAGCTTCAAGGTTCCCCCCAGTCAGCACACTGAAATATTGTACACTGCCATGATTTACTGACTACAAATCTCATGACAAAATAAAAAGTTGCCTTTGCAATGTGCAATACAGTGGTCATTTTGACATTAATTTCTTCTTTGATAAGTACATTTCACACCAGTATTTGGTGATGATATAGGAGGTGTTTGGCACTTTTCCCAGCTACCTAATTACTCTAATGTAAATCTATAAATAAAATCTACTTCCATCTCCTGCACTTTATGATACCATAAAATTTTAAAAGGTAAATCCAAGATTTTAAATTGAATATCACAATATACAAAATATCCTTTTATTTTCCTGGTTTAAAAGTACTGGAATATATCCACTTTGACACAGCCCTCCTAGACAGATGATATATTCACTCATTCTAAAGCTGAAACCTTCTTTGAAATGCTGTTTTGTCCTAACATAACTAATCAGAAGCTGGACATAGTGATGGGAGGAATTTAGATAATGTGAGTTGGGGTTTCAGTTAGCACTTCTGGAGAGTTTTAGGTCTTTTCCCTCCCTTACCTTTTTACTCCCTTACCTTCAGCTAGAGTAGAATGCCACAGAGTAAGGGGAATAAAGGCAGCTCTTTGCACCAACCCCCTGGGTAGGAACAGAGCTTAGGTGACATGCAAAAATAAATGCTGAAATACTAAATAATAGCATTTACCTGTAGGTAAAGACTTTTCACTAACACAGCAATCATTCATAACAACTCCAAAAAAAATTTCATGTATAGTGCAATTTTTAAACACTGTATTTTCAACATTTGTTTGCTGTGATACTACCCAAATTTCCCAGCGGTAGATAAAGACATCAGTGTGTACTTGCTATACAAACAGAACAAAAAAGCTCATTGCTACCCCAACAATCTCACAACATATGTTATATGAGAAATGAGTACACTGATATGTTACCAAGTCTGATTTTTGTTTTAAACTTTCAGCAGTGACTGGTGATAATGCATCCCACAGTAGTTTACTTATAGGCAGAATCAATTATGCTTTGAGTCATTTTTGCAAGGTTCAAAATACAGAGAAATTACAGCTATACCTTGTCAAAATAAGATTCCTTGGTTATAGATTATTGCCAGGGAGCAAAGTGAAGCTACAAGTCATTTGCTTAAACTGTATTAAAAAAATGCAGGAACTGAATACTAAACAAAATTGTTGTATCTCCAATGTCCGAGTCTAGACAATGAATAAATGCCCAGATAAGAGGTGGAACTCATTTCAAATTCGAGCAGTCAGTTTCCAGCAATAACAAACACAATAGCTAAACCAGTTGAAATACTTTCCTTTGTACAGCCACTACCATAAACTCAGCATAGTCCACCTTTACACAGAGGTGACACATTTCTTGCAGGCAAATCTAAAGGAAGGCAGCTCTGAGAGTCCCAGAGATCAGCATAATTTCCTGTTTAAAGCAGGATGTTTAAACCTGTGATGCTCTAATTTCTTTTTCATTGATTCAGTTGAAACAATAACTTTTGGAACTTACAGTAACATTTAGAACATCTTTAAAGGGTGCAAGTAGATAGAGAATGGTGACTGCAGTGATAATTACACTTGCCAGGAAGTGATGAATCATTTCATACACTTTTGCTGGTCTTATTTTAAAACTAAAAACTTGGCACTTCTCCTTTTTTTCATTTTGGCATATGCCCAAAAAGCTGCAGCATTTTTTGCCAGACCAAGGGTTAAAACAGACATATAGAAAAAAGTGACTCTGCCTAAACTGCCAGACTGTTAAACTTTCCATGCTGGATTGGGAGAAAACTTGAAATAAAGGACTAGAAAAAAACTGCTGAACAAGAATGGTGAGGAGTTTTAAGCAGCGAGAGATGATGAAAGATCTGCAGAAACCTGGTTACATATAAATTGACCAAAGAAGAGGAGAATGGGTAAGACAACGAGTTGCATTTGTTTCTTGTGACAAATGGATACTTCAGTGAAATAATTAGTGTTATGTCCATTATCCAAGCAGAACCTTGTAATGGAATTTATTAGCATTACAGACTGAGGCAAGACAAACAAAAGTCTTATTAAAAGTCCCCTTAAAGTCCTCTGCTTAGTTCCCATCAAAAGCTCAGGACTAGGCACTTAAACACCTAATTAATTCCTATAAGTTCAACCTTCATTTCTCTATTTTGTCTAAGATTTCATTAACAACCATCAGTTGCTTCTGGGCAGTTTCTTATATCCTGCACATAACTATGCTCTTCACTGAGGTAGACCAAGAGAAGAATGTTTAGAAACTTTGATTTAGAGCAGTTAAATGGAAGTAAAGGACCATTTTCTATTTAATTCAATTATTGCATTGATGGACAAATAAAAATTAGCACTATCTTTTAAAAAGGAATAAGATATAAGAAATACTTTTGTCTCCATGCTTTTTCTGAAAGCCTTTGGGCATTGATGATCACATGAACATCTGAGAGATGCCTTGAGAACATTTGGCTTAAACATTTTCACACTCATGTTGTGCAACTACCACTGAAAAGAAGCTCTCTGAAAGGCTTAAAAGTAGCAGGCAGCTTTGTTTGATTTTTTCACACACTGGTCTAACAAGAAGAGATTAGAAAATTCAAGCATCTGCTCCTGACCCTGACACAAAAATCCCCCACAAAATTACAATAACTTCTTTTAAAATTGTCTGCTTGCAGTAGCAGAAAATGCTAAATAAAATGAGTACTGGCAGCCTGTACATTCACATATGAATTCCCCAAACATTTTGCCTTTAAGTTCTGGGTTTGGTTTTCTTTTGTGATTATCAGTATTCTGCATTTCATCACACCTGTCAAATTTTGACTCCCAGGAAGAAGCACCACTACCAGTGCAGCCTATCAGCTACACCAACCTAAACAGCCCAGATGATACTGCCCAGGAAACTCTAAAATCTTTGTACATGCTATAATATAAATAATAATAACAACCTGTGCTTTCACAGGACCTTACTGATCATACTGCTCTTTGGGGGTTTTTTGCTATAAAATATCTTTCTGTGCTATTCTGCATCAACAATACCTATCTTAACTGTGGAAATTGCATCGCTCTACTTTTGAAGGGCATCATCAGTTTTGTCTAAAGCATCAATTTCATGCCCTAATTTTTTATTATTTTCTTCCTGTTTGTTATTGTTGTAACACTATTTCAATTTGGAAAACTCACATAAAAGAAAAATCAAAACAAATATAAATACTACTTTTTAAATTTATTATAGCTTTACAAAAGTGTAGATGAGTCCAGCCCCTCAGACACGTTTTTAGCCATGATACGCAGTGATGCTATCTCTAAAGATTATTCTTACATTTTTTTAGGTAAAAGAAAGTATTCAATTAATTTCTTTCTCCATGGTTTCTGAGGGCCAGTTGCTGTTGGTAACTTGAATTGATATTGGTGTATATAACCCTTGCATACCAAAATTCTTGAAAGCATTCAAGTTCATCAAAGTAAGAATATGGGAAACAGTATCAGCCAGATTTGACAGGTAGGTATTTGGAAGGAAAAATATCACTATCAGAAAGACAAGTTTTCATAAATATATATATTTTTTTTTTAATATATATATATATATGTTTAACAAAGCTGGCTATAAAAAATAACAAGTATTTATTCTACTTTGTCTGCCAAGGGTATAGTTACATAAGAATCAGCAAAAAGGAGGCAGTAACTTGCTGTGATACATGAAGGCAGCATGCTTATCATGACATTTACGCCTACTCAGATGTTCATCTGGGAAAGTCATATTGACAGCTTAGTACTTGAAGCCATCATTGTTCACAGACACATACAATTAATAGCTAGACAGTAATGAGATGTAAGTCTACATGAGTATGCAGAGGGTGGAAGGTTGTGGTGCACCCACATATACCCACTATAAAAACTCCTTTTTGTAAAGACTGTCTTTACATCCACTACAAAAACTCCCTTTTGCAAAGACTGTCTTTATAAGCAGATCAGGAAATATCAGACTAAAATACTACTTTTGTGAATCCTATAGACTTACTTCCTCAGTAGGGCCACCATCCGAAATCTTTTGTTTGGAGTCTGGAATGAAGAGCATGAAGAGAGGTTTCCAAACTCGCTCCCCCTGTATACCATCATCTTTAACAAGACAGCACTCTCACACAGGGTGGACTTGGGCAGGTACAATTAGAATAAATCACCTGACCTAATCAATAATCATTTGCCTTACTGAGTTCCCAGATGAACTGATTGCATAACATATAAGAAAAGTAAAAGATTCATGAACTTTCCAACCTTGAAACCATTTACAATCCAGAAGTATACGGAATTTAACATTTCTTATGGGATGGAGATTTTAGCATTTAATCAGTTCTACCAGTGACTCAGGATTTCAGAGACCTGAGAAGTTAGTCCACAGAAATGAACTGTCATGCAGGCACGTATCAGGGAAACACTGAGTGATCAAAAAGTGCAGAGATGAAGAAAATTCAGTATAACTTTCTAGTCAAGTGACTTGGTCAGCTGGTTTTGCTACCTTTGAAATGAAAAACATAAAAATCCCCAAAAGTTGGAAATCCCCTTAAGATGAAAACGCAACACAGAAATCAATCCTGACATTGCAGATATGGGAAGTATCTACAGTACATAGCCCTCAGCTACAGCCCTCACTGTACATCAGCTCCGACTTAATAGTTCCATACGTGTGATTAGGGAAATGCAGAATCATCAGCAGTAATAGAGGTATATCTCCTGGTGGTACTATAAACATCTGTAACAATTTCTTTGCTGTTTGCCTTTCTTTCTTATCTAAAACAAAATAGCAGGAATTAATAAATCCTGATAAACTAGATTTATAAAGGCACTATTTCATGTTCCCAAAATACATTTCCCTTTTTCGTCTTAACTACTCCTATGAAATGCTTTTTTAATACTTTTTTCCTTGCAAAGAAATAGCTATGAGCCACCCATCCCAAAAGCTCACATTTCCCAAAGCTCCATTAACATATGCTTATCTCAAACGTGGTAAGTTTGCTTACCAGATTTTAGTGTTCAAGAAGCCCGTCAGCACGAGCAGTCATTCATGCAACTTTAGCCTCTTTCTCCGAGAGATGAAGTGTTAAAAGAAGCTCTTGTTAGCAGAACATGTCATGGTCAGCGGCATGACCAAAATGGAATTAATTGAAACTAAGAACTAGGCCGTCATTCTAGGTCAGGTACTAGTTCATTCTTGCTCTCAGAACAGCAAGTGTTTTCTTAATAGTCCCAGATACATTAAAGTATTTGTGCTGGTAAAGCTCCAAAATCCTATGTGAAATGTTTGAGAAGTTGTTAGATTGCAGTGGATGTAGACAGTGCTAGCAATCCTGTGAAAAGCTCCTGGGTGGATGAGCGGAGAGCAGTGGACAGTGTCTACCCCACCTTCAGCAAGGCTTTCAACACTGTCTCTCATGACATCCTCATAGGCCAGCTCAAGAAGTGTGAACTGGATGAGGGGACAGTGAGGTGGATTAAATGGCTGAGCAGTGGCACAGGGTCTCATTTGAGGTCTTTGAATCCCCCAAGGTTCAATACTGGGCCCATTATTCATCAGTGACTTGCATGAAGGGGCAGATGGCTCCTCAGGAGGTTTGCTGGGAGGAGTGGCTGATCCCCCTGAGTGCTGTGCAGCCCTTCAGAAGGACCCTGACAGGTTGGAGACATGGCAGGGAGGAGCCTTTTGAAATTCAGCAGAGGTAAATGTAGGGTCCCACACCTGGGGAGACACAACCCCTTGCACCAGCACAGACTGGGAATTGACCTGCTGGAGCAGCTCTGTGGAAAGGGACCTGGGGGTCCTGGTGGACAATAAGCCCTTCCTGAGCCAGCAGTGCTCCTGTGGCCCAGAAAGCCAATGGTATCCTGGGGTGCAGTAGGAAGGGGGAGCCAGCAGGTCGAGGGAGGTGATCCTACCCCTCTGCTCAGCCCTGGTGAGGAACATCTGGGGTGCTGAGTCCAGTTCTGGACTCCTCAGCACAGGAGAGACATGGAGCTCCTGAAGTGAGTCCAGAGGACGACAACAATGATCAAAGGACAGGAGCATTTCTCTTACAAAGAAAACCTGAGTGAATTGGGCCTGTTCAGCCTCAAGAACAGGTGACTAAAAGGAGACCTCATAAATGTCTGTCAGTATCTGAAGGGAGAGTGCCAAGAGGATGAAGCCAGGTTCTCCTCAGTGGTGCTGAGCAATAGGATAAGAGGCAATGGACAGAAACTGACGCACAGGGAGTTCCACCTGGACATGAGGAAGAAGTTCTTTACTGTGCGGGAGAACAAGCAATAGAAGAGCTAGGCCAGAGGTTGTGGAGTCTCCCTCACAGGAGATATTCAGGAATCATCTGGGTGCAGTCTGGTGCCATGTGCTCTAGGGTCCCTGCTTGAACAAGGAGGTTGGACCATATGACCCACTGTGATCCTCTTCCAATCTCACCCATTCCATGATTTTGTGATAAAGAACTACAGCACACAGGAAACATGACATTAACAGCAATATGGAACAACAACCTCATTTTACCAAGTAACTGCAACTGTGAGTTCAGGATTTTGCAACCTACTCATCTGTTAGAAGTAGGATAAAAAAAGTCCTTATCAGAGTTTTTAAGTATATTTTTTAGAAGCTGATTCAAAACATGAAGTGAAAAGCTAGCTTTTGGATCAAGCTGGAGTGAGAAGCACCTTAACCATCAAGATAAGTCTTGCACATCACAGTACCTCTTTACACAAATGAATGATAAGAGAAAATTTATTGGTATCATTTGGTCTGTTTTGCTAGAACAAACTCATTTTGCAAGGAGTCAAAAGAACTTACAATCATGTCAGGATTTCACATTGCACTGAAGTGACGAAACACAGAAAGTAGCCTCCACCTTTCAGCAAAAATGGAGGGGGATGACAACCTGCTCCATCAACACTGCCATCATCTACCTTTAAGACTAATTTTTCAAACATTAATAGGAAGAGAATCAAATAACACATCTAGAAACAAAAACAAGTGCATAACCTTGCAAGGAAGTGAGTGATTTCATGAAAGGAAAAACAACCACTGTCTTTCTCTGTTGCTTTCTCTTTGTGAGTCATACTTCTGGGAGTGGTACCAGAACGGCTTGTTGTCCTATTTCTGTGGAAAAAATCCTTGAGCAAGTTCATTCTTGATTAAGTTAGCATGGTGCCAAGCAAATATAAAACACTTCATCTTTGATTCTGTGTTTTCTATTGTTCTGATGGCGCTGGGGGAGGGAAGCAATCTCATGGTTTTGTTAACAGTGCTTCAGCACTGGCATTGCTGTGAACAGGACTGGCATAATAGCTCCTTGTGATTTGCAGCTTCACTGAGGGAAAATCTTTTTGATACAATTTAGGGATTTAATTTCTCAATGCACCAGTTTTGGCTGTGAATTAATACTTGCATCTCAGCTCTGACAGTTCATTCCCACACCATGCCACATCCATAATCCATTAAACTGTGCCTATAAACCAGAACCTTTAAATTATATGGATTCCTACAAACAATCTGGATTAAAGGTAACTTCTTTCCAAAAAGAATGAGGAAGTAAGTGAGAAGAAAATAGCTTGTCTACTGAAGCGAGCACATGTCACTGAATTCAAAGCTGTGAACTGAAGCTGCCACAGATAAGTGGGATAATTTCTGGTGCTAATAATTTTTCCCACAGTATAAATGTGACCTTTTTAAGATTACTTAATATTTTAAGAAAGTGTTAATGTGAACAGAAAAAAAGCTACCTTCCATTGAAGTACAAAGGCCTGAATAGAAGTGTTATGGTTGTATGATCACTTCACTTCAATTGGTAATATATTGTTTCCCAGATAACACCTTTCCTCATTTTCACTTTCATAATCCATTTACAAAGATAAGGCAATCTGGCTGGTTGTAATGACCTGTATAGGCATTGGTGCCTTGTGGATAATAAAATTTAAATTAAAATAGTAGCTTACATTTGCTTATTAGCAGTCTACTTTTAGTAAAGTGATAGTTTACTGAGTAAAACATCTCTTTTACACGGGTAACTGCTGAGATTAAATCTATGCACATGAAGGAATGGCAGCTTCTAGACTCACAATGTTAGGCTTTCAGTGTTAATTATGAAGGGAAGCATGGGGAAACTGAAATATTTGTGATGGGAATAGACATTTTGTAACAGGATAATAATGAAAAAGAAAAGAGCTCTTTCAATGGGGAAGGCTGTATTTAATCACGAAGTGCAGCAACAAAGGCTTTTGTGCTTCTGACACTTTCCTCTGAGGCAACTCAACAGAGAAAAAACAAAACTTCTAACTTTCATTAAACACTTTTAGAAGTGCTGAGTGTATACTGAGAAGCCTTCAGCTACCCATAAAAATGCAAGTACAGCATTTAAGGCTTCATCATGTAATGTGGTAGATACTTCTACTATTATACCAAATACTGTCCAATCTTGTGCCTGCCATGCTAACTGAATGCTGCATGAGAAAATAATGCAATGTAATTATTTGGTTTGAGTGGGGGTGGTATTAGATAAAATTGTCCCTTTCCTTTTTCCCTGTTCCCATTTCCCAAATTACTACAGAAAAACTGCCAAAATAAAATTTCAGATGATGCTGGGCAACTGTTTTTTCTTTCCAGGTCTAATTCCCCTCATCTGCACTGTGAAAGCTTCACAGTTGCACTAAACAGGGTGAGATCTATTTGTGATAATCACAATACAAATTACAATCTGCTGATTTTATTGTTAAAAATAAATTTAATGACAAACTGGGATACAATTGAATGCATGTGAGCTGAGGAGCCTATCCTTAATTTGTCTATCTGCAAAAACATAACTCATTAGTGAAAGTGGCAAAAATCCAAAATCAGAGCAATAAATAGCGAATTCCGTGCAATCTGTTTCTGTGTTACTACTATAGCTGCAGCCAAGTGATAGACAAAGGGAGGTAAACATGTTTCTTTCCCTTGGGAGAAATGGGGGGGGAGGGAAAAAAAAAAAAAGGCGAAGCTTCAGGGAATGAGTCCTCTCCTATCAGGTGATTTGTTCACTTAGCAATTAAGAAGAGAATCATATCCAATAGGAATTATCTCTGAAAATTATAACATGTTTGACATAGCCCAGTGTTCTTAAAAAGGAATGACCAATAAACCTTAGCCAAATTCCACTGCATCTATGAAATACTGTGCTCTTTCGTCACAATAAAGTAAATCTGTTTTGAGGTCTCATTTATTGTGTTGTAATTCAATAGTGTCTAATTATACTGGTTTAAGTGAGACCAGAACCAGGTTAATTTTATTAGATTATTGACTGGACTGAGAAAGAACAGGATGAAGTTCTATGGTCTATGCTCTATAGGCACAGCTTCAACTGTATTATCTTAATTATTTCTCGAAAACTACTATATCTTTTATATTCTTCATTCAAAACCCCCAAACCTCTTTCATGCTGCTCATTTCAGAAAAATCTGTAGAAAAACACATTGTACCTGAAAAAAAAAAAATTGATCATTGGATCTTGACATTTTCTTACATCTCTGAACCTCAGTCCTGTAAATCTACAAGATTTGCAAATTGAACCAAAAAACCCCAGTACAGCCAGGAACTGGAGTGCATTTAAAGATTATTAGATCATAATGGACTGAATAAAAGCAGATGACTGGGCAAATAGAGCCCATAGCTGGGCCATGAAGTACTTCTTGCTGAGATACAGAATTACATTATGCAGCAGCCCATTCGTGAAAATCATCAACTAATTTTCAGAAGTGAAGCATCATATGGAGATTTTTGTAATCATGCCCATATAGAAAGCTGGAATTGATCCCACGCATATGGTACTCTGCCAGCTTCAGTAAGGCATGGGTGCCAGATAAAGACAGATTTAATATAGCTTGTACAATGTAGAAAAATTTCAGTTCCATGCCAGGAGTATCATCATAATGAGAATCATTGTCAAATGATAAGAATGCATTTTAGTGTGAGAAATCACATCTGTTGTCACTTTACATTGCTGTTATAGAGCTTTAGTCAGTATTTTTTGAGTCTATTTCAATTCAGAGCCACCATATGTAAAGCTGCAATACTGTTTTTCATTACTGGGAATGAAAAGAATACAGTTAATCTCTAAAACTTCTATGTATTCTACCTTTTCCCTGTGATTCCTTCCCTTGAAATCATCTTCTACTGAAGCTGAAGTATAAACTGAAGTATAAAGTTTCATTCTGTTCCCTTGTTCATTCAAACGAAAAACGCATTTGAGATTGCATTTGATATGTAAAGGTTGAAAAGTATTTAAAAACCAAATTCTGTTAATAACTGTGTTTCCCCAACAGTAACTTGTTTCAAGAATTCTGCAACTTCTGAGTCCTTCTCTCTTAAACCAACAAGATTATTTTAGGCATTGAACTGATGATAAAAATATTGTGAACTTTAAAACTAAAAATTTTTACCTTAAACTCATAGGAAATTATATACTTTCATTAACTCATTATCCTCCCTACATTTTGCTCTGATCTTCTATGTGAACATAAGGATATTTTTATATTATAAACACCAAATTTTGGATACAGCTCTTTGTCTTACAGAGAAGATGAGCACAGTACTAGAAGGCTAAATATGACCTCATATTAAGACAAAGTTGACTCTTTCTTGTATCTGGAATTTATCTGGTCAAAGCTGATTTTAAGACAGAAAACCAGATGACAGAGGTAGCTCCTTATGGTTTATGTCTACCTGAGCCAACTATTTTTTTCAGGAATTGATAACATTAAAGTTGTAGAGTGTGTTTCTTCCAATTAAAGGATTAAATCAAAGTAAGATTTTCCATAAGAATCCTAATGCCATACTTATGTTTTCTTTTTATATTATATCAGTAGACATATTGACATAGTTATATTAAATCTATCACAATTTAGTCTTCTAAAAGGCTCTGCATGTTTAAACACAAACTTTGGTTTGGGCTCTAACAGTGATAGAAGCAACTCCAAGTTTGGATTGAGCTATAAACTCTCACAAATCCCTCACAGTCTTTTGGGATATCCTGTGTTTACCTCATATCCAGCTCTAAAAACAGACTTGCAGTTGTTGTACAATCATATTCAAGCCATTTTGTCCCTACCTGCTATGTAGGCAAACCATTCTTCTTCTAGCTAATGTTCACTTTCATACAGCATGTGAGCCACATTCAATACATGAGTGGAAAAGGAAAAGGGAAAGGTTTGATATAATAAACTAGAATTAAGGATCATAATGCCTAGGCCCAAAGTGTTCATGAGTTGTCCGTTTGGCACTCTTGGAAATTCATTTCCTCTTTCACAGAAATATATTACCAATTTTTATTTCTTCCCAGAAAGTCTCTAGTTATGCATCAAGCTTTTTTTAATTACAAAGTCAGGAATACAGTTAATTATATAGGTTTTAAAGTGTATTGAAACAAAATGTTCTAACACTTTCATGCCTAGTTACTTCTAAATGTTACATAAATATTTCTCGAACAGTAGAGATTGGCTAGCAATAAAGTGGAGAGGGAATCCTATTTTGACATGTAGCTCACACAAAATAGAAAATGGCTAACTGAACTACCCAAGAAAATAACTAAAAATAGAATTAAGTATTTCTCTCTCAGAGGCAAAGCTTCCTCACAATTATCAGTAAACTATTTACATGTGTATGTTATTACCATTCTTCATTTTGACATGTCTTTGACAAATATTTTTTAATATTTTAGAGAAACAAGCAGTATTAAATCAATCTGCTTAGAAAGGAACTTCAAAATCAAAAGGTTAAAATAAGACAAATTTTCTATTTACCACATTTTAAGTTAAGAACAAAATTTATACCAATCAGAAAATATCCAGTAAAGATAAACTTATTTTGAAGAGTATAAATGTTTTCACTCCTTCTACATATACACTCACCACTCTAATACTATCATGATAATACTATGATAATAATCTAATACTGTGATATGGTCTATCATTCAGTGATTGCAGTTTTCCCCCCAGAGGTAAGTGTACTATTTCACTCAATAAATCAAGATAGTTAGGCAGTTTTGAGGAGTCCTCAGGACAGAAACATCAAGGAAGGACTCAGCACTTTCCAGCATAATATAATAATGTTCTGTATATATATTATGTATTAAAGGCACAAAATACATGCATTACATTAAGAGATGGAGACAAATTTCAAATACTCACAGGTAAAGAGATTTGAAGTCTCACCTCTGTTCCAATTTAGAATGAAGACCTATAATGCCTTTTCAAGGAAGATATAACAGTAATATAGGGATTCCTTGTCACAGCCTTTTCTCTGCCATATTCTGCTATCTCCATCTTACTTCCACTGACTGTTAGAGGATTATGCCATAAACCTGGTCTGTAAACTTTAACTGACTTTATGGCTGGCAAGGGTGTCTTGGTAGCTATCGAAACAGAAAACCTTCTCTGGTACTTCAGCAGTTTTCCGTGAGAGAGAAACATCCAATTTTCAATTGCCTGTAAAATCCAAGGTCTTTCTAGCTAAGTTGAAAAGTAAATCAGAGTTGGCCAGTAATTTTCTAATTGAACTTCTTCATCGGAAAATTTCAGATTTCATGCACAGTTTACTTTGCTTATAAAATTATATCTATCTCAGAGATTTCCCAGCTGTAGGTAGCTATTCCTCTGGGTTGCTCAGAGCTGTACTCCCAGGTCAGCTTTGGCAGCACAGGGACTAAGACAACTGGATTTCAAATAATCAGGTTGCTGCCACTTCAGTTTAAGGGTTTGGAAGTAGAAAAGTCAGAAAGAGATACTTATTAACATTTTAAGAGACATTTCAGAATACTCATTCTTCTGAGCTTTTAATCTTGGTGGCATTTTTCACGGTTTTTTTATGCATTCTTCAGAGCAGGAATTCTACATTCCAGCCCACCCTAACGGAAATTAACATCAATGATGTAATGCTTTTTGCAGTGCAGTTGCCTGTCCATCAGAAAAATCACACACTGAAGATAAAAAGGAACTGTCAAAAGGGACAACAATTTGCAGCTCCAGCTGACCCTGGTATGTCTGGGATTTCTGCAAACAGGTATCTGATTTATCTAAAGTGGATGTAATTGAGGTTAGGAAATACAGTGATATTAATAAAAATCTTCAGTTCAGAAGAAAAAACCCAAACCTTCATCAAGCCTTTAGTAAAATGGCAAAAGAAAGCTACAGAATTAAACTAAGTGGTGTCCAAGGTATTGTAAAATAAAAACAAAACAAAAAAAAACTATTCAAAACACAGTAAATAAAAATACAAAACATATAACTGCAGGTAAGCATGATGCTAGATGTTAGTTCTTCAATAAGTTCTGCAGACAATACAGGAGGAAAAAACTTATTTCATTTCAAATTTCCCAGGCAGAACAGTTCTGCATTACAGAAGAACTAAAGAAAGAAGGAAATTCTACCCAGCAGTTTGTTCCTTAGTTTCTTTCTGGCATAAATTACACTAACAGTGAACGATTCAAATGTAACTGTCTCCAAACACTATTTATCAGAGAAATTCACAACAATTAAATGTCTCCATAATATTTATGGAGGCTACTTGTTTTCCTGGGGCGCCAAAAGTCTGCAGAACGGTTGGGTCAAACAAACTGCAGCCAAAGTCAAACAATAGATAATGGAGCACAAGCACTTGTGTAGACAAACATCTTCCTTGAGATCACTCCCAGTTAAATTACACTGCTTCAAATAATATCTGCATTATGCTTGGAAGGTTGAATGGCTGAAATTCAACAGTCTCTTATTCTGAAATATATACTTAAAACTAGCAACAAAACCATGCAAAAATGCCAGATGATAAGGATTACAAACATGAGACCCGTGAAAAAGAAAAAGCACCTTTTTTTTTTTTAACATTGGAGTGATATTTGTAGAACTTCTAATTCTGGAAAAAGCAAAGCTTTAATATACATGTTGAAAGCAAAGCTTTAATATACATGTTATTTTAGTGTTGTCCAGCAGATCATACCTCAAGGTATATTGGCTTTTCTGGAATGTCTGAAATCAGACATACTGGCCTAAATTGTCAATGAGACAAGCAACTTAGGAATACATTTTGTCATTTCATGACACTGACTCAGAGGAGCATACTTCTTACTCATTCAAAATAAACCATGCTAAATCTCATTATAGTCCAGCTTCGTGTACAGACCGTAAACAGCACAATTGCAGCTAATGAATACTCATTCTCAGGGCATTCACTTCAAGCAGAATAAAAATTTTAATATAGCATTTTCAGCTTTTTTTTATTATTATTTGCAGATCCATGAGATATCGCCAATGGTGGCAAAGAGCTGTATAGAGCCAAGGCAAACAATAGGCTCAGGGGGGTTTTGAATACAGTTCTGTAACTGCTAGTTATAGATTACCCAGCAGTACTTCACTGATTCAGCTGAGGTGCAAATAAATGACTACAATTGTCTTGAATTAGGCCAAGTACACAACATGGATGTTTATGCTGGCCTTCTTTCAGGCCAGCTATTTGTAGGCTACAAAAGCACAGATGTTATCTGTGCATCATAACACTGGAGTGACGTGGGCAGTACTTGATCTTCATAAAACCTCCTAGTTCAAAGTGAGCCTTTCAAAAATAGTGGGAAAAAATTGAATCCTCAGAACAAGCTCATGTTGGAAAACATTTTCTGTCATCTTTCGATACAATACTAGGTACCCTAGTGCTGGATTTACAGTAGAATCAAGGACTTAAAACATGACAGATTCAAGACCACGATTGTTTTGTTAGAGAGCTACACAAGCAGGACCATCTCCTTTACCTTCAGGTAGTCCCACCCTCAGACAACTTTCTCCATTGTAAGGATGCAACTAGCTATGAAAACACTGAAGGAATCCAACTTAGGAACCGAAAAATTTAACTTTATAGTAGGGGTAAAAAAAAAAGTTATTGCTGTTTTCACCACAGAAGAAACCCCTGGATAGCATCAAAGCCAGTCATACTAGAACAGCCAAAAAGGAGCACGGAGGCAGCAATGAGAGTTGGGATGCAAGAATGAATCATGGGAGACAACTTAATCCATGGTACCATGGAAAATAGGTCTTCTTTCAGGGACAATGCATCTGACAAACTCACTCCAGTCACAGCAAACCACTTTGGAAATCATGCTTCTAGCAGAATCTTCAGGAATAAGTACATCATGTTAACAGTATTAGACTTCACTTATGAAATTACATATGCTGGCCAGCAGTCAGAATCACACAAACTTTCAGGAGCAAGTCACATACTCCTTTAAAATCACTATTCCTTGCATATATGTATTCAGGAAATGTGTGTCTATGCTATGAGCAGCTCTAGCCTTAAACAAATACTGAATGTAGTAGTTCTTTACAAGTTGAAGCAGTTTTGTAAAAGAAAAGCAAGGCCGGGGAGAAGGCTGGCTTCCTCAGTCTGCAGCACTGCCTGACTAATTGCAAAGCTTTATGGACTGTGAAAACTGAGTCACTCCATTGTCAGCTGTAACTTTATAACTGATGTACTCAATTTCTGTTTAGCTTCCCTTAACCACTGCAGAGTGCAATTTTCTCTCCTTTTAGTCACAACTGCTCGGTTTTCCCCATCTCACTAGTAAAATGAAAGGATTGATTTTGTATTAAGTTCTGACTGCCTCTATAGCTCCTCTTTATGAGGCCTTGTTTGAAAAGTGCCACAAATTGCATTGGCGACCTCAAGTATGTCATGAAATTGCATGGGAAGGCAGTTAAAGAGAAACAAAACCCCAAATACCTGCTGTTGCCAGCGAAGGAGTAAAGCACTCTGCAGTTTGCGGGTCAGGCTTAGCCCATTTGGTCCATAGTTTGTTGGTTAGTTAGTTATTTTCCTTCCTTTTGGAAGGCTTGGAATGTCTGGGGGGTTTTTCGACAAAAATAAATCATGCAGGTTAGATACAATACAGTAGTACTGGAGGACTCACTACCATAGTAGATCTTGCACCTCTTTTGCAGTCTTAGTTGTCAAAAATCTCCAGTAAATGGCAGCAGAAATAATTGCAGCCGTTTTGTTCTAGCCCTCCTCCAGAGATGATACCAGGAGTAAGCCAGATCAGGTGGCAAACACAAACAAAATGGAACAGTACTAAATCGGTTCACTCCTAAATGATTGTTTTGACATCTTACAGGAAAAATTCTGTCAGATGCAATTTTGATAAACCTGAGGTCATGTTTCTCTTTCAGATGTATGAAGTGAATACCTATTTTTATTATAAATTCCACTGGTAACTATGTAATTTCAGTATTTAGGCATTTGCATTTTTCTAACTCTATATAATTAGCAAGACAAAAGGCCTTTTTTCTCCTATCCTGATATTTTGACTTCACTCTGTTGTGGAGGTGGAGCAGAACCTGAGAGTTACACGTGGGAGGGCCATATGAACTCTGAGGTTTTGACCAGTAGCTCTGAGAAACTGTGGCAGCCTTCAATGTGCAACAGCTAAATTGGAAAATGAAGTTTTTGAAAAAAGGTTTATAATAATTGGTCAGTGTGCATGGCAATCAACAGCCCCTGCACAAGGAGCTGGCAGGAGTTCAAAATAAGAGGAAAGTAATTATTTGTGTAGTCAATTATACACAATCTCTCTCTAAGCAGAGATCTGAATAGAACACTTATAAAGTAAATACCCACAGAAAGTATCTTTTAGGAAATCTTAGAAGTGTTGGATGCAGTATAAGTAGAGCCAGATGCCTAAGCTAAACAAAAATACTGAATATAGAAATTTAGGACTTCATTTGATTGCAGTTTAGTAGTCAGCTTCCTAAAATGTTATCTTTAATCTCCTTTCCGTTGTTCTTAGATATAATACTTAATTTTAATTGGACACATATGTGAGGGGTATGAATATGTTCATTTAAAGCTCTAATGAGGAATCCTAGTATTTTATTGTATCATTCAGGGACCGTGACACCACTAAAGACACACTGCCACTGTTCTTACTGGTATCATAGGTAAATTATGGTTTGTGCACCGCTCCTTCAACTTGCAATCATTTCTAGCAGAGCTTTCTATAAGCACAGCAATTCACCTAACCACAGTAAATTGGAGGATTAGCATTTATTCTAATCCATCAACAGCATTGGTACATGCCAGAAATTGCAGGAAAACATTAGTATGAGCCTGAAAATTAATTCTATGCCTTCTGTTCATGATAATGGAAATACCTTTCTACCAGTAAAATAATATGACAGAATAAAATATTTCATTAAATTGCTACTGCTAAGTAGCTAAAAATCTAGACTTATTGAAAATTTTAAATTTATCATATTATACATTTAATTAGATGCATATTTATAAGCTACAAGTAATAATTATAAATTGTGTACCTGACTACTCAGGTGCAGAAACAGACTTTGGTTTCAAAGGCAAAAGAAGCTGTTCACAATTTGTAATGAAACTATTCTTACTGTCATTATAGCACTAATGAGATGCATCTCAATCAACAGGTACATCATCATATATCTTCAATTTTCTGTTCAGAGCATTTCTGAAACCAACTTTAATTTTACTTAAAGTCCCCTAAGAAATACCTGTCATTTTGATTACTTTTAAGAGCTTATGATTTTACAGGAAAGTTTTCACATTACAAGAAACTAAAAATAGGCAACATTACAAGTAAAAACTACTTGAACTATATGCCCATTTCCTCCTGATGTAGTTAGCAGCAAGTGACAACCTGTCTTGATGTTTTTTACCATAGTTATGCACCTGTAATTCTATCTCCCCTTTTTTGTTTGTTCAGTACTCACAAATTTGTAAATCTTTATATCACAATATGTTACATTTTGATTATCTCTTCAGTTAAGCTTTACTGAACTACCAAAGTTGAGGCAAATAAATAGAGCACAGAAACAAAGGCAATAAGCAAACATGAAATACAGTATAAAATAAAATGTAAAGCAACTCAGAAAAAAGAAAGGAAAAACCTCCTTGAAATATCTGGTTCTGGAAACTGTTCTATCACTCTTCCACCAGTATCCAAGGACCTAGTGAAGGAATGACTGTTCCCTAAATAAAATTACCCATTCTGGTCCCTTTTAGACCTAACTAGGCTACTAATCTAGATTCTACTCTATGTCTTTAAAAGAATTCTATTTTCTGATAATTCAGCAGGTGCACAGGAAGCCATTTTTCTACTTTCTTTGACATCGAGCCAAATTTCCCAAATCAGTGACTAAGGTTCCTTTTTGTCTCTACAAAATGTGTATGCATGCAATTTGTCACTGCAGCATTGCAGGATCAACAAACTAGGACTACACATCAGTCCCTTTTAGTGCCTAAAACAGTTTAGAGTCTCCTTTCTGCAGAAATCAGGGTCTGTTATGTTGAATGCGAAGGAAAAGAAAGGGAAGAAGGCAAGGAAAGAAGCTTATGACTGTTTTTCAAATCCCTTTTACCATCCAAGTTAACACAAATTAGTTCTAACCAGTGATGGCAATAGCACATTCTCATTTTAAAGCAGTAACAATTTCATAGTCTACACTAACAACACATGAATCTCAAGTCCCTAAATTCTTGGAACCTTGGATTTTAACTTTTTCCATTCAGATATTTTTCTGGCCAATTAGAGACAATTCTAGCAAATACACTAGAAAATGAAAATCAAGTATCTATGAAAATCAAGTTATATACTCACTAATGAATTCAAAGCTCAGAAAGGGAACCTACCCCTAATACTAAGCCCAGGAGCTATGGGGATAGTAGAAGCTACTTGCAAAGATGTTGTATGTCTAAGATGTAAACTTGCAAAATAAAGTTAGCTAGTGGGGGGGATGTGTGACTGTTCTGCGTTGACATTGAGTAAAGTGGCAAACAGACAATATATACCATAAACAGACAGCACACGATTTCACACAATGAGGAACAATAGAGTTAAGTGTATGTGCAGATTAAGGAGAATACCAAACACTGCAAGGCTAGTAAGAATAAAGACCCCTGCTTTAAACCTGGTTCTCTGCATTCTAAATCAAAATGCTTTTAAAAAGCTACTTTTCTTTCTGAGCCCCCTACCATGCTATATCAGCACCTGAACAAAAACTCTCCTAGGCAGCAAATCTTCTGGTCCTATTGACACCATAATACATTGAAGCTGGAGACTTATTTACTGTCTAAAGTAAGATTCCATCCAATTGCGAATGAAAGGCTGAGGGAGAAAAGGTGTAATCAGTGGCATTAAACAGCCTGAGAAGGACCCCCTTGGCTGGGCTGTGACAAGATGGTTTTTGAAGTGGAAGGTATACAACACTCCCCTTCAGTCAGGCAGTTGGAATTCCTGCAGTGGCTTGAATGGCCTTTGTTTTTATTCTTCTGCATAAAAGAGAATTATAAAAGCCACACTATTATATGAATTATTTAGCTGTCTCTTGTTATTTGTTTTTGCTTTCTCCATGAACTACAAAACATTAAGGGCTTGCAGTCTGCATACTGAAAATATCTTAATTCAAAGACAAGAAGTTACAGTCGAGGCAGAAATTTACACGACTCATTTTCACAAGTCTTGTTTCACTGAGCTTGTGTTTTATACATGCAGACATCAATAAAATCAGCATATCTCCTCTGCCAGATAATGTCCTTGGTTGCAGCACTGCTGCAATTCCAGTGTAAGGAAAACAGAGCTGGATTTTTGCTTGCCATACAGAAGTAATAACTTGGTTGTAAGGCACCATGAACCCAGTAAAAGTTAAGTATCATTTTAATTTTGTTCAAAATATCCATTTGTTGCTACACTTAGGTTAGCAAGATCTGTGAAAGCCTATAGAGTAGAAAACCTATAAAATGACCTTTTCATTCAAGCCTCCACAGTCCACAGCTTTTCTTACTGGGCATTCACATAAGGATTTTCATTTAGTTTTTAGCGCATTTAACTCACCTATATTCTAGAACACTCTCCATTAAACAAAAATAAATGAAAAAAACAACGAGCTAACAACAAAAATACCCCAAGACATATGAGATTAAATCTATATGGAATTCTACTGCCAAATTCATAATTGAAAATCTATTGTGAAAAAAGCTGAAATGCTAACAGAAAATAAAAGCTTAAGTAAGGACCTACTGTACAGCTTTTAAACACTATTCAGATCGTTACCTAAATGAAATCCAATGTTCTTTCAGAAATAATGACCTGCTTGCAAGAAAATAATCAGCATTCTTGACTGGCAAAATACAGTAAAATTGTGTTGAAATCATATGAAAATTATGTAGGTCTGTGGACTCTATTAGCAAGAACAGATTTGGCTTCATAATTCAAACCATGAAGTCTTGACTTCAGTGTAGATATAATATTACACACTACGTTAAAAACTCCATAATTTGGCATCATGCATACTTTCATTAACAGTTCACATCCCTAAGATGAAACAATTCTCCTGACTGACAGTTTATAAAAGAACTCTTCCCAAGTCAGATTATCTGGCAGTCCCACTTATCTGTCCCTCTCCCCTTCCACATACAAACATGCTTCTACTTTGATATCTGCTCATCAACAAAATGATTCCTTAGTGATTGATGTAAGCATCATGATGTAAGCATCAATACTACAAAGTGAACCCAGATATCTACTCTGAAAATTTCAACTCTTTGAAATTTCCCCACACAATATTCATAATATTGACTAGACAGTGATTTCCAATCAACTAGTGAATAATTAAAATTAAACCATTGGTAAGTCTGAAAAGCAGTCAGCTGAGCACATATCTAGCAAGTTAACCAGGGTTTTTTTTTCCATACAAATGTTTTAGCATCATCACAACAGTCATGAGGCATGGTACCAGCCTGTGAAAGGTGCATGGTTCCCAAACACATAAGCTCCATTTGATATTGATACACCACAAACTCAAAATATCATTTTAACTACTCCAAAAGAAGCATGAACCTTATTTCCTGGAGATCTTGTACTGAGTGTCACTAATGTTTAGATATTTACATTAGTTTGTTTAATGGTACCATTCCAGAGGCAGCTGAAAGGAAATGTTTCAACCCAAGAGTCTGGTGGTAATAGAGAACTTACAGAACAAACAAAAGCAGCAGCTTAGATGCGACACAAGTGAAAATCTGCACAAACTGGTGGAGGTCTCCGGTAGCAGAGACTCAGAGGCAAAATGGGTGACATCATCAAATAATCAAAATATCTGCTCTGCTGCATACACTTTGGAGTTTTTACAGGAACATTTTTTCCCAAAGTGCTTAATCTTAAACCGAGTGATGATTGGATTCAGAGCAAGTATTCAAAAGTATATGACAGAAGAGTTATGATAAATCGATGGCCACAACTGAAAAGTGACTTTCCAATCAAGCAAACAAATTTCTCTTAAAAGAAAGCAGATGGTGGAAAGCACCTTCCCCATAGCCATTTTGAGTCTCTACCAAATACACAGGGGAAACAGACAGTGCTAGAGCCAATGCATCTAATCCTCTGCACTTCAAATAACCTGTCTACCCTCAACAGCTGAGGCACTATATGGCATCTGTAAAATACCTTTAGAAACCCAGGATTACAAATCTTTCCAGCAAAAATAATAGTGCCATTTCCTTGCTTCAACAAGCATAACATGTATTTATTTGTAACATCCTGACATCAGCTTTCAGAGCAAAAACACAGTAAATGCCTAAAATGAGGTGTTGAAGTTTGAGGGGTTTAGGACACAGTAGTTTGATAGAGTTTCTCTCTGACAGGTTGCAGATGTTTATTTACTCATGATTTTCACCAGAAGTCTACGTAAAAATTGCATTTGAGAGGAGTGAATCAGACACAGCATGTACATAGTCCTGAAATACTCCTCGATCAGTTTCTAGCATTATTGAACACCAAAATAATTGACAAAAAACAGACATAGCAACCTCCTAGTAGCTAAGCACCTTTTAATATACATTTCTTTACCTTCACTCTTAAAGGCAAAGTATTAATACTTCCTATAGAATTGCAATAATGTACTTACCCATACATACTGTGAGGAATGATGAAACTCCAGAAATGCTGATTCTGAAGATAACATTTACAAAATCATATTAGAGATAGGGAAGTATTAACTCGGAAGAACTTACCTGCATTTCAATTTGAATAACTCTCACTCATTACATATATTTTAAATGAGATGCCTGAACCTAATACAGAGTCTGACATTAATTTAAGTACCATCGTAAATGAGAACGATGTACTGTATTGTGAGAGCAAATACCGTTCACAGCTTAAAGATAACTCTCCCAATTTGCTAATTAGACATTTTCACAAACAGAAGAAAATTGTCTTTCCTAAGGAGCAGAACAAAAGCCAAGGAGACAAGCTACTCACATTCCTTTGAGTCGTTGCCACATTTTCTCTGTATGTCCTCCTATTTGGTACTGTACAGAGGCGCTTTCCAGTTCCCGAGTTGTTTCTGTCGCTCGAGCCCCCATCGTTATTGTCCTACAGCGATACAGTTACAGTCAGGCTCAGCAGCAAGTAAAAGCAGTCCTCAGTCCACTACAAATTTCAGAAGATCCACGCATGTTAGACAGTAGCTGCTGTCATATCAAAACACATCAGAATTACAACAGCTGAGGGACGATCCTGCCTGAATCGCTATTCACTTTGACAGACAAATCCACTCTTCCCCCCCAAGCACTGAGCAAGTACACACAGCTCCTCTGACCTCACGAGTCTAATCCATACGGGAGAGCCAGCTACTTATACTACTGACTGCTCAAGCTCCTTTCTCATGCACTTTTTCTGCTGTAGGAATACACACAGAAGCACAAAAGATTCCTTAAAATGGACTATAATTCACTGCCATGCAGGATAAATGTGAATGGCTTTAACAATCCAGAAGGAAAGAAAGGCTGGTTTCTGCTTTGCAGGTTGGAGAAACAGGCTGCAATAGGAAAGCAGATGGTAGATGCCAGTATCAGCCACATCACCCCACAAAAAGAGTGTGTGTTCAAATGCCAGAGCTTTCCTCTCTTTAGTTGATCCTGAACTGTTTCTTATTGAATAAATATCTACCAGCCTCTCAATAAAAATATGACTGTACAAATGCTAAGTCAGTAGCAAAGAGACATCGAAATCCCTGCAGAAGAGAAATCAGCAAGCGCTACAGGTAGTTATTGAAGGAATATGCTGTAATGATGACTGTTCACCTTCTCCTAGCAACTCCACACAGTAGGTAACTGTCAATTGAACTGGTGGAAAATGCAGCAGCTGCAAAGCAGCCCGCTCTGCGAATCCTCCGGGACAGCAGCATGTGTGTGTCAAAATCTGATGCTGAACTGCCTCTGTCTGCCAGCAAAAAACAATTAAGTGCATACAAACAGCAAAAGGGTTGAGGACGAATCAGTACATGAGCCATGCAGCAGATTGCCTGCTCTGCCTTCCAAGTGCAAACCTGAGACCCTATCTGTACCGCCAAAGTCGGAGCTTGGAGAGGGCAAAGGAGAGGATTTCCTTGCTGCTTGCTGAGGCACAGACTGGGGTTTGTAGAATGTTTCTCCACTCTGAAAATAACACCTGTCTTGTTTGGTGAGTAAAAATCTTCATTTCTGAAGCAGCAGCCAAATAATCAAATATACCCCAGACTTGTCTCAGTGATCATGTTTGTTTCAATCAGACTAAGAGCTGTGCAAGAAGCCAGGCAAGAGAAGTGTGCCAAGAGGGAGTACATGTGTCAGTTTTGTCAGCTACTGGTGCCACTGCCAGTTGGGAAAAGGAGTTTTGGGTCCATGTTGGAAAAGTGAGGATGAGCGTCCTCAGATGGTGACTGGAAGGAGCCTAGGGGTAAGGAAGGCATATCTCAGTACGGCTTTAAATAAACTGCTTTATCTCTGTGAAATTGTACTATAAAGTGAGATGATGAGAGTTCACATCTGATGCAATTGGAAGAAATGGATAACGCTGCTAAGTACTCAGGTTCTTACAAAAAAATGAAAAAGAGGCTCGCAGCATTGAAATAATCATAACACTTCAGAATTTCGTAACAAATTTTCTTTCTCTACGGTACCTTTTACACACATTACAGAGATAAATTGCACCTATGAGAGTTATAAACCAGTTTGAGTTGCATCTTTTGCACACTGATTTCAGGTGGATAATTAAACAGGATGTGTCATTTGCTTCCATGGACTTAAGACACATACAATTTTAAACTGCTATTAATTCACAGACATTCACCTAATTATTCCTGACTCAGACATGTAAGAGTCAGTCCCATAAAATTCACTAACAATTTCTGAAAAAAAAGTCACTGGATGAATTAAATAACTTAAAAATATCAAGGGGCATCATCAGACAACAATGAAGAAGTACAAATATGTATTTTCAAAACTTGTAAGGCATTTATTTCGTCAAGGGCAGCAGTGGTACCTTTGAAGCACTTAAATGCTTCCAAACTTTCCACTCCTGTTTTGCATGGAGTCCAACCAAAGTTTGTAAGAAAGAGTATAAATATCCTTCCATGGAATAATTAATAAGAACATCTCACACTAATCTGGGCTCTTCCCTGCCTTTTAACTGCCAAATAGCTGAAGCAAAGCAAAGAAATTGAGTATTTATAGAAACCACATAAACCTCGAGGGAAAAAGGGGAATTTTACGGGCCTCTTTATTTCTCATAAAGTATTTCCAGCTCTTGTTGTCCAACTCTACAATGAAAAAAAGTTGCGTTTGCAAGCAGTTCTCTCTCCCTCACAAGGAAATCAGTAGTTGAAAATATCTTGCTTAGATTTACTGGAGAAAAGTATAATGAGAAGGCAGTATCCTTCAGGAAGGAAAGAAGTTACAAACTGCTCAAACAATATCACTGTAAATAGAGATACACCTGCTAACATCACCAGAACTCCATAAAGGAAAATTGTAAAAACTCTGTTCCCTGAAGGACCCTACCACTGCGACAACAGAAATTTCTACATCAAAAGCAACCCAGCATGGCTTAAGCAAAGGACAAACAAGGCAGCCTTTGTTCCAAAGGTTTATCCTGAGAATCGATACAGCAAACCACCAAAGACACTGAAGGATGAAATTGTATCTCTGAAAGTGAAAGAAAGAGCAGGAAACACAAAAAACCCCCAGATAGATAAGGCATTTAAAAATCAAGAAATTTGCCAGAGCATGTCCTGTAATTCCCTAAGGAAAGAGAAACAAACCATCTGAAACAAACAGAACAACTTTTAAGTATGTTATCTTGAAACCATGAGCAAAAAGCCCTAATGGAAACACTGGGAAAGGAGAGACCTTTCCTCCCTTTAGCTTCTGAGAATAATGCTCAGAGAATGAAGCAGCTGAGCCTCCATCCTTGCTCCAGCTCAGTGGAGGGCAAGCACAAGGCTGAGAATGACAGAACCAAGGCTGTGCCTACCCAGCTCTTGCTGCAGGAGGTGATCCAGGGCACAAAGGACAGGAGTGTGCTGCTGGAATACACAGCACCCACACAGGACAGCCTGTGTGCAGCAAGGAGGGGATCAGGGAAGGAACTACACACAACCCAACCTGCTCAGAAATACAGACCTGGCTCCCTGCAGTACAAGCAGGTCAAAAGAAGATCTGCAATACTAAATAGTGAACAGCTACTTGAGAAAGCCAGGCTGAACAAGAGGGCTAACACCTGAAATGATAAATTATCCTTCATAGTTCTCATCTTTCCACTTCCTGCTCTTGTTCCAGTCTTCTGTTCTTGCTCTACCTAACCCATCATTTGTGCTACAGTCACAGCAAGTGGTTGTTACTGTCCATCTTTCTCCTAAAAAAATCCCTTTTGCCCTTTGCCCTCAGGGGTTTTTTTCTCCTTTTTCAGATTTCAGCTTAAAATTTCCATACTAAAGTCAACTCACACTTCTATTAGCCAATATGGATATACATTAAAAGAGGAATAATTAACTGCTTCAACCTTAATTATGGCAATAATAAAACTCTCCCAGTGCCACTTAATCCTCAGATAAGAAGCTACACTTAATGGAAATTTACACTAAGCTCTTCTTTCATCTAGAAGTAATTCACTCCAGTATTAATGTCAATGCAAAGAAATAATTTTAAAATATATGCACCAGTAAAAAAATCAGCTTGCCTCTGCAATATTGAGTACTGATAATTATGCTAAAATCACACAGTTGCAATGAAAACAACTTACCTTGAAGCTGGGAAAATCCTGCAGCTAGACCAGTTAATTAGCTGTAAGAAAAGGAAAGAGATCATGCAGGTTTTGATGAGAATAAGAGCTTTATTTTAAAGACATCCTCTGTTCCTGAGGGGAAATTAAATACCCTGTTTTGTTTGAAATTAATCTGCAAAACATCTAATTCATGACACATGGAAAATAAGGAAGTATCAAGAGACCTGCAGTGTGACTTCTCAAACTAATACTCATCCCTCCAAACGTGACAAAACAAACCTCCCTGCGGTGGAACTGCAGGAGAGCCATGAGCCAATTAAGAAATCTGAAAACAAGACGACAAACCAAAACAAAACAAACCCTCAAAAAGAGAAGATAAATTTATTGTAAGTAGTGACAGCAGGTATTAGATTTGCATGCTGTGTGTCCCGGCCCTGATCTACCAAGCACTAATACACATTTTGATTTTAAGCAGGTAAAGCATTGTGTTTATTTCCTGCATAAGACCGAGTTCAACAACACTTTAAATAACAGAGTTAAACCCATTAGAACTGCCTGCCTCTGGACTCAAGTGCTACATGGTACTTTGTGAAGAGAACCTAAGATAGCACAGAAATCATATCACTCAAATTCTGCCCTTGCAGAAAAGGAATGGTTTGCTAGAGAGTGTCCTCCATGCCCCCTTTTCCCTCCCCATTGTCTATTATATTTGCATTTGTGATGTATAGTCCCCTTTTGCACTAGCAGAGTTTCCAGCTTGCTTGCAATGTCCAAATATCTGAATTATTAATCAATAAGAAGCGCAGCAGAGGAGGAAGAAATATTTGGTCTTATTAAAGTTCATGGACTTTATGTAAATACATAGGTCTCCAGCAATCCGGCAATGCAAAATATTGATGTTACAGTAATCTTGGATTTTCAGATTCTCCACAGAATATATTAATAAAATTAGTACAGTTACATAATTGAGAAGTAGCAACTCTAAAGTGTTGTACATATGGTCTACACAGTGCATTGGCATTGACTCAATTAAGTAGGCAAAAGAGCTGGAATTGATGTATTAACAGTGCTGAGATGACCTATATAAGGAGACCAAACAGGGAACATTTTCCTTTTTTTTTACTTTAATACTTTTTGCTACATCTGATCCACTGTATTTGAGGCTTGTTTATATAATCAGTAAAGTATGTATACCCATTTATGTGCCCTTCAGGTACCAATTTTAAGTATAGCAAGGAGAAGAAGAATCTTCTGTTTGTTTGCTATGTGCATTGCCCATCATATCAGTAATGAACATGGTGTCAGACTTATCAAATATTTTAGGCAATTAAAAATGAGAACAAAGATCCACAAAAGCTTGCAAGAAACTAGCTGAAAACCTTGGGGCACAAATAGATACATATTTGCGAACCTACCTATGACATATTAAGACACCTTGTCACATTTGATTACTCAATCAGAATCATTCATTTAATTCAGTGAACCAAATAATCGGAAAAATATTAGGAGATGGAGAGATAGCAAAAGATTAATAATTGTCAAGATATGTAATACAAGAGATGTGTTATGGATTATCTGAACAAAAAGAACTGCAGATGAAAACTTGCTACTGCATCATAAGAAGGAAAAAAGAAAATAAAGAGAGCATTTCTTGAGCAGCTGGACCTGGAAAGATGCTTTAGAACCAAAGTTTGAGAAATGTTGAAAACAAAGACAGCAGTCAATCAAGAAGAAACCAAATATTCAGTAGAAAGTGTGTTGCACTTCAGTGAATAAAATGAAGCAAGAGAGTGGTTCAAGGCAGGGTTATTAAAGAAACATCTTGACCTGCTTTGTAAGACAGATGCTCAGCTGGCAGTCACATGCTACATCTTTCTCCAGGTTTGTTTAAATTGGTCGGCAGAAATTCACTGGTAATTTAAGCTATAACTGTTTCATTCACAGGGAACAAAACAGATGTAGAATGAGAAAAGAATAGAAAGTACAAAATAGTTTTGAGATTTTCTTCAGTCTTACTTCCACTTTAAAATGACTCTAACTTTTTAGTGTTTAATTTTAGTACTTCAATTTTAAAAAAGGACTATAGAGAACCATGACAATTGGACTAAATTTTCTGAAAACTGCAATTGCACATAGCTCATCCAATGTCACAGGACAATCAGCACAACAGAAGAAAACAGAGATTCTGGATTTTTAAGGTCTGGTGACTTAACTTCTTTATGTAAAATGAATTAGCAAAGAAGCATCAATTGAAATTGAGGAGTAACATTCATGAAATAAACACTAGCTTTTAGGAACTCCTTAGGAAACAATTTTACTGCAAAACTAATATGTTATTTTTTGCAAAGGGAGAAAACTGATCTAGAACTGGCAGCAGCATTGAAATAAGAGGGATTCAAATTGCCACAGAAAATCACAAGGATGAGGATGTACTTCATAACAACATGAGATTGTTACCTAACAATGTCAAAAAGGCAAGACTGACCCCTTATTAAGAACAAACAGTTGTAGAATAAATACAGATTTCCAGGCTACTTGTGCTCCTTTTATCAGAGCCTATTGCCTATATTATCTCATTTTGGATGTACTCAATTAATCCTTTAGGAGGTATTATACTTTTGATAATCATGCACAGAAGAGGTAGTGGTAAAGTAAAAAGTCATTTCAACACAAAATCTGTGGTTATTTGGGAAAAACTGTAACTGCCAAGTTATTGGTATTTGCATATGATTAGCGATTCAGAATATGAAACAATAGGAAATAAGAAATCTAGAACTCACAAAGTGTTTGCCAGTTTATCCCACTGAACTACATCAGCTGTAAAGAAAGTAACTAATCTATGGTGGAAAGATGCATAGATATAGGCAACATGGAGTAAAGTAATTTCAGCTACTTATTGTCTAAAAGACATTTTTTGAGCAATCATTTTGAGCTACTCCACAAAGAAAACAAGAAAAGCATTCCCTTTTGCTCAACATTACTTACACAAGGACCACAGCAACAAGAAAATGTTTCTTGATATTTATAAAATATTATAACAGAGCAGATGCCAGCAGAGAAAAAAAGTCTCTTCATCTCAAACTAAAGAGACAAACTTGGGAATCTACGCTAACTGTAGCTATTTTTACTGTACAGAAACTTTCCACTAGTATCTGTCCCAAAGAGGTGGAATCTAATCATCCCACCCCACACAGGATTCCTTCCAAACCTGAACTGCAAATCTGAGCTTTCAGAACAGAATGGCAAAGACACCCTCTTTTAAACATAACTGTATCACAACCCCAAGTATCTCCTGTACTTTTGGTGCAGTTCTGTATGTGTTGGAATACACACAATAATACCTGAGTCAGAATTAGTCTATTTAAACCTCTACACTTCAGGGAATTGCTACAGATTTTGAAATTTAAGGGCAGCTGAAAAGGCACTTTTTTTTACATATTCTGTATTTTAACCTTAATTTCAGCAAGATGTAGTCCAGCTTTTGGCTTTTAAATACATTAAAAGTTGAATGGAATATTTAACTGATGGGAAAAACTGGTAGCACACTTTAAAATTAGGTCAGCAGTCTAGAATGCAAAAGGATTAATGACAAGAAAAGCCCTCTGCTAACATTCAGAAGTTTAGGATCACTTAGGAGCATTCAGTATCAATGGAATAGGTATCCAAGGTGGCTCTGTTTGGAGACCCAGGACCCTGAGCAACAATGCTCACCAGCACATCCCACTTGGGTAAAGTAGTATTCCTTCACCCATTCAACTGACAAGTAAAGGAGTTCCCACAAAACCTCCTTTACACTTACAGAAAAGCTTACAGTCAGAGGTAAGATGCTTACACTGCCAACTCACTCTCAGGAAAAATAAGACCACTTCTGGAGTCACAACGTGAGTTGCTGCAGAGAACAAAATAAAGCAGGGAAAAAACATCCCCAGTGCTGATGTCCAGTGCTAAAGTCTTGCTCAATTGTTGTTGCAAATGGTGTGGTCAGAGTAAAATTTCCTCACCATGACCTTTGCTGTGCTATGGCATTTTTGCAAACCAGTTAAAACTTGACCAAGTTATGTGACTAATGAGTTCTGAAGAGGAAAGAGCTTCTGGGGCTAGAGAGGGTGATTGCTCAAGAGTGTTGCTAAAATTAGCAGAGGTTTACACAATTTTTATGTACACAAGAACTTTTTTTTTTAATATAACTTTCCCTGTCTTTTGAAAGTCTTGATAAAGACCAGAGAAACTAAGCAGTAGTGGTTAACATAATTTCTAATACAGTTTTAATATATACTCACCTTGTATAAAAAAGCAGCTAGAAGCTGTCTGGGAAGAACTTTGTACCTGATGTTCTGAATTTCATAACTAACTTGTGTTGGTGTGGGAAGTAATATTAAACCACCAGGCACGCAGGTGAAAAACAGATAAACAAGTAGAAATACAGGTTATCCAAGTGCTCTTATGAGTACATGAGATAAAAAAATAGCAGCACAAGTATAAGAACAGACCAAGAAAAAAATTTCATCTTATACTTGTCTTCAGACATCAGATCAATATTGTTTCTGCTTTTCTAAGAGAGTGAAACAGTATTCACGTACCACTTTTGAGATCAAAGAGATTAATTACATTAGGAAGCCTAACAAACATTTTTCTAGCATCAGCAACATACTGCTTGATATTTTTCACACCAGAAAGTGTCATGATGCATAATTTTTTTTTTTTTTTTTAAATGATCGGTCAGATCACATAAGGGGAAGTCTGGAGAGAGAAGGACGCAACAGTAGGATAAAGACTACCTTTGTACCTCCTTATTTCAGTATTATACACCAGTGAATCGTCACATCCAACAGAAACTAGATTAAAGCTATATAGGTGCAACCTAGCCAACCTGGTTTTCTGCAAGAATGGCAAACTTATTCCCCCTGCCTTATTTGACTGGTCTCAGCCAAGAAATTCTCACAGTATAGGGATGGTTACTAGCACTAGTGAGAGGTGCACACAGAGGTGAAGATATGACCTGGAAAAGAAGGGATGGCAAAGAATCCCTAGTTACTTCTTTGGAAGGCATTTAAAAATAATAGAAAAGAACACTTTATTTTTCCATGGAATGGCTTCTTCTGAGGTTTTCCAAGTCCCTAAGCCTCCTACTGCACACCATGGGAGTGAAGCAGTACTTGCTGTGGAGAGATGAAGACAAGGAATCACCTGACTAATTTGGACATAAGCGAATCCATGAGACCTGACTGGGGCCATCCAAAGGTGCTGAAGGAGCCAGGCAAAGTCCTTGTGAGGCTGCTCTCTATCATTATGCAGTACTAAGGGAATTGGGGAGCCTACTGCAGAGAAGGCTCAGGGGAGTCTTTGTTGCTCCCCAGCTAAAGGTGCCTAGTCAATGGATAGAGAGGAGATGGAGGCAGATACTTCCCAAAGGTGCAGGTTTATAAGACAAGAGGAAATAGGCAAGTAGAAACATGAGAAATTCCAGCATTTGGGGGAAGAATCACCACCAAAATCCAATATTTTGAAAGGAATTTTCATTATGAGAGTGGTTAAGTACTGGAAGAGGTTGCACAGAGGGGCTGTGGAATTGCCACCCTAGGGGTGTTCAGCTGGACACATCCCCAGGTACCTTTATCATGTTTGACTACAACACTTCCAAAGTTCCCTTCCAGTTAAAACTGGCTCTAGGATTCTAACATAAACCAAAGAACTGCCACCATGGAGAAAGCTTACTCCAGCAAATTAGGACTTTTCATTTCCAATTACTTGAACATTCTTTATAGTACCTGAAATTTGAACACTTCACATTGTTTGAGCAGCAGGATATAGACAATACAATTTACCTGCAGAATTCATTGCTGCAGGATGCAATTGATTTAATTATGTTATTAAGATTTTTTGCAGATTAAGTACAAAAATAATTACAACCATTATTAATGTGACATAGGATACAAATAAAAAGGCTAGCAATTCTCAGGCTCTAGTCAGACCATAAGCATATTAGTAGATAGAACAAAAGCAAAATTATCTTGTTACAATAATACAAAATCCTGGCGAGGTATATCTAATACACAATACTATCAGAGACAGAAAATTGAATTATTTAACTATTTTCCTACATGGTATATATCGGTTTTAATATTAAAGGAATTCAAGAACTATTTTGTGTATTTGATTTTTCAGGATAAATAACAAGACCATACTGCACATCAGTAATTATTTCTCTGCCTTTCCCTTTACTCTTTCCTCCAAAATATAAAACAATTATGACAGAATGCAAAAGACTCATAAAATATTGTTTTACTACTTACAAATTGTTGTTGAAACGTGTCTACTAAATCGATGTTTTTGTATGCAGAGGTACTGCAAAATAGACTTAAAATTTAATATTCAATAACCCAAAATATTCAGCCCAAACAAAGGCTAAAACCATTAAAAGGCAAAAGCCTGAAAGAATTATCTGCTTTGTTTTAAAAACACAATTAAAATGAAGAGACGTTAGCAAATTTAATCTGCTATAGCTGACATCATTCCTGGGCATCGATTCAAACTCCAAATTTAATTTCAATGAAGCTTTACTAAAAGTAATGCCTTCTGCAGATTTAGACCCATCTGACTGAACTTATCTACTGATAACAATAAAAAGTAACCAAATATGGTTTCTGTGAACAGTTCTAAGGATAGACAAAATATATGTTAAATGGGCTTGGGACAACATTCTATTGGATGTTGCTAACTATTAGCATGGTTTGTGCCCTTCCAAGTAAGTATCAGCGCAGACTTCATATTTCTTTTGAATGCTTTTTTTTTTTTTTTTTTTGATAGACACATGCTTTGTGGCAAAATTTGATCACTTCTGATATATGACTGAGGTGAAGATGTACTTACTGCTGAAGAGAGATGTATGACATGATAAGCAAGGCACAAAAGATAGAAAATCCAGGCTGGGGAAATTCTCTGCCAAGACCTACCTTCATGACATTCAGCACCATTTTCAATTTGTGACAACTGTAATAGGAAGATTCATCATTTTGATCACACCAATACCGTAACTTCTTAACCAAAAATCTGTCTTCAAAATAATTATTGTTATGTAAAAAGCATTCTACTAGTTTTTATGATAGACATCAAAGTGTAATTAGTTTATCCCTGTTACTGACTTCACAAAATTGGCAGGAAATTGCATGAGTCGAAGTTTTCTTGGGAAATCTTGGGTTCCAAATTCACTCAGAAAAATTATCTGAAAGTACACTTGGCAGAGGCTTCTACAATCTCACAAAAGACCACGCTGGAATTTGCTGGGGATTGACACAGCTCCAATCACATATATTTGCATATGCAAAAATTATTACTTGCATGAAAAAAAATTTCATTTCCTCCTACAGATTGATACTTAGCCAAATCAATTAAATACTAACTTACATAACAGCTCATTAATCCTCATTAGTGTGCCTTTGTATAGTTCCTATGATATCTATTTGTAAGTATCTGAAAGGGTAAATACTTTTCACTTGTAATGAAACATACACATGCTCTATTATTTTCTCTTTTTTTTTTTAATTACAGCATTTAAAAATATGCCATAAAAGTGCCAAGCACATAATACTAAAATCCTTCTCCTTCTCAGTTCCTCAGCTCCTTCCTTCATAGGAATAAGTGCTAAAGAAATAGGTACACCCCAAAATGAAACTTCAAAAATAAAATCCATTTCCAATAACTTTTTTGGAAATTCTTTCCTACTCCTTACACTAGAAGGTTAGAGACCAGGAAAAAAACCCCAAATTTTGCTAACTCACTCGGAGCATCAGGTTCTTCAACACACCCATGGCCTTCAAGCTGATCACTGAAAAAAGAAAGTGCTCATCAGTGAAAAATCTACTTACATATTTTTGCTTTGTCATACATTGTTAATCAATAAATACCTTCAAATTAATTTCTGTGTGGAGAATACCACAGCTGACTGTATACTACAATATAGTGTTTTAGAAGAAAACATTTGAAAGATATAAAAATAGATACGTTTGATCCCTTTGTGGATTATGAATATGCCCTATGTTAATATAGTCACTGACCACAGTTTAACTGAGTACTGAGAAGGCAAACACCATTCTTACTTGTCCTAAGAGAATAAATGTAATCTCTGAACATTGCCCTCTACAATTACTAGCAGATAAAAGCAATTCTTCCCACACTACAAGAAATTCCTACGAAATCTGGATCTTCTATGTTGTTATTACCATATTACCTTACCAAAAGCACTAAAAATGTGAGCAGGATTTTTTTCCCTGGTTTTCTGTGGGGTTGTTGGTTGGTTCTTGGTTGAGGTGTTGTCTTTGGTTGTTTGGATTATTTGGGGGGGGCCCTTTCTTAAAGAAGGAGAATAAAAAAGAAGATAAAACCCACAGTTTTAGATTTCCTTAGGAAACTATGAAAGTTAGGAGGATAATAATTGAGACTGACTTTCAAAAACAAGACTGATCGCCTGCATTTTACAGAGTGGGTTATAGTCTTCACTGAATGCAAATGAATCCCAGAAAACTCATCTTCCAAATTACTTTTTCAGACATCAAAGCCCAACCATGTCAGACATGAAACAATCGATGTCCTTTAAAAGTTGTGGATTTAGAGTTGCAAGGATTTTAAATGATGATAGCAGCCACCTTTTAAGGGTTTGCTGGATAGGGGTTTCTTGGCAGCTGGAGGTGCATGGTATTTGCTGACTTAAGGGAAGGCAGGGGCAATGCCCAGAGGTCACAGTGGTAGCCCAAAAGGGGAGAAGTTAAGAAAGGCCATGAGGGATAACCTCACCCTATCTGTAATTTACTTCTTGTTTGTGCATCTGTTAAAAACAGATCAGGACAGGGATTTAGTATAAGTACATCCTTCTAAAACCTCTTCTAACACTTTTTTCTATCACCCATTGTAGGTGAAAGGTTTTTTTATTCTAACCTGAATTGTTATGAATGTGAAATTCTTGGTATCACATAGCCTACATCAAACTCCGGAAAAGTAATTAAAAGATTGTTGTATAAAAGATTATAGGATGGAATAAAATGACTGTGTTTCTGCCATAAAATTATGCAGAAGAGAAGAAATGAAGGCCAGCTTTCACTCTATGCCATTTACAGTAAACTAGCACCAGGCCAAGGCACCAAGGGCTGCACAAACAAAATTATGCTTGGCACTCCCTTAAGTTTCAAAATACATGGGGCCTTTTATAACAAACAAATATTATGTTCTGTGGAATCCCTTTAGTCCAGAATTTCTGATTCTCTCTTCGTGCTTTTAATAGCAAGTATCTGGTGGATTAAACAGACGATTTTTGCTAAAAAATTTAAAAGTATGTAGTATCTCAGGTTTGTCATAATCTCTCTGTATCTTCCAAAGCAGCTTTTTGTTTCATTTTGTGTACAAGGTTTCAGAAACTTGGACGAAGACAGCAGCTTAGAAAAATCTTTTGTAATGCACTAAAAACAATATGGTTTTGTGTGCACTAAAAACAACCAAAAACTTGTAAGGTTTGTGTTCAAAATTCTTGCTGTAAATTCAGCATAAGTAGACATAATCCAAAATCAGTGTAAGCCAGAGGCATCCCAAAGGATGCAGCAAAAAAATTTACAGCTGGAAAGCTCCAACTGAAAAGAAAGAAAGCAAAAATAAACTGACAATGGCAAAGAAACACAAACAACAGGAGACAAAAACCAAAACATTCATCACTCTGATCACACAAACACAGATATTATTTTACACCAAAAAAACCTGTCTTCCAAAAAAAGCTGTTTTCAAAATAAAAAAAAAAAATTTTTTTTTAAAAATGGACTTTAAGTGTAAAAATAACTTTCCAATGAAGAATTTTTACTCTCTAAATAATGAGTTTCTAATCAGACTGGGCATTTTTTAAAAGCAAGAACATCAAGAATAATAATGAACTTACAAGACTAACAATTTAACGAAACTAAATCTTTACATTTTATCCTCCGACTCATTTGATTTTTGTCCTTCTCATATAAGTACTTTTAGCATTTAAATACATAAAAACAGTTATTTGGTCCCAAGCCAAAAATCAATTTGCTGAGCAAAAAGTGTAAACAGGAGGATAAATCTGAGAAAATGTATTTCAGATTTCTAATCAACCTGATAAAACATGTTGGAAATTCGCATGAGTTACAAACTGAATTTTGAAAAAGCAAATAATGAAAAGCATAAACGTGGCCCCAGTTCAATGTAAGGCAGATCATACTTGGAACACTGAAATAAGAAATAGAGCTCTTTAGTTCTTGGGTGGGGATTTTAGTGATTGATCATTGTAACATCGTTGTAAAAAATATTACTGATATTATTACTAATTACCTAATTGATATGTTGCAAGTAGACATCCTTTAGAGTTGCTGATGTGGTTTTGGACTTGTCTTTAAACCTGAAGGAGCTATATTTGTGCAGTGGGACAAGTCAAGTTCTTCATGTGCCACATTGTGAGCCTGTTTCTCCTTGACCATTAAGTGCTCAAAGGCAGCTGCCAGAATTTCACAGAAATACAGGCAGAGCTACATAACATACTCATATAGTGCTGGGTGCTCTATGACAGACTTTATACAAGGGAGTGAACCTGAAGCTGACTTGGGAGTTTCTTCAGTTAGTATAGAACAAAAAAATTTTTTTTAATTTTGTTATATGGAAAATGCAGCATCTAAATTCTGCTTTTTTTAATTCCTATATAAAAAAAAATCAACATTTTATGTTAGTAGAAGTGATAGCAATCCAGCTCCTCAGCTAAACATTTGATTGTGTGGAAAAATTAAATCTCACCGATTTCAGCTATCACTGAAGATGCTTCTGAGAACCATTAAAATTGGGCCCTGTACTTCTGCCTTTTTGGTTTTATATATAATTTTTTTTTAAATAGATCATCTTTTTGTCATATAGAATTTCAAAGTTTGAGGGCACACAGAGGTGGGAAGAATCCCTGAAACAAAATTACAGTAAAGTATGGAATATACTCCAGGTACCTTTATCCTAAAGACAACCTTTGGGATTCAAAGCTATTAAATGAAATGCATTCTAGCATAGCAACGGGATACTGACATCCAAGTTTATTTTACTGCAGAGTTGTCAATCTTTCCTTATCTGCAGTATCATTTACATGACTGAATACAGTCACCACGTTTTCCAAGTACTAATGTTGCAATACAAAAGTTTCATAAACTTGGCCTTTTCAACAGCAAATGCATCATATTCAAAATGTTCTTAGATGTAAGTTCTCCCTTATTTAGTCTTCACTGAAGACCACAGATGGGAATAACATTTGCTCACACTTTATTCCAGAGCAGACTATTTAATAATCAACGTGTTGGCACACTGTTCATTTTGTCTTAAAATAAGTAGCTTTTAAAAGAAGTTCCAGTGGATTAAATTCAAAGAGGCTTCTTTTTCCTCTAAAGACAGCATGGAAGTTCAATGAACATGCAGACCAAAATCCTAAAAGACTTTGCAGCAGTTGCAACTAAGGATATACACAGACTCATTGGTAAAAGCACACTAAAGTTGCAGTCTTCTTCTAATTAGTTAACACAAATAACACTGTTGAGGCTTAATGAGAGAGGTATTTAATACACATTTGACAACTTAAAAGTGAACAAACTGATCCTAAGTGATGATACAATTCTATAAGAAATGACAGTCAGGGACAGGAAAGCATCCACATGCTATTTTCTTGGTACATAATACATGGAAATGTGACTTGAACTGATACCCTCTCCCTGCTATAACAACATAACTTCAAAGCAAAGCTAAGACGAACTTCTCTTCCAAACAAACCATTAGATATTTTGTCTACTAGCAAAAGTAATTTGGCAACATTTTAATACTGTACAAGAAAGGCAATCTGACAAAGGAAATAAAGCCTAAAATCATAAACAGCTGCACAGAGCAAAACTTGACCTAAGCAAGGTATCACAAATAATAAAATATGTCCCAGATTGTTATATGTTATTTATATATTCCATATTCTCTCTCAGCTAGCTGCAGAACACTCTCTGTATTACAAAAACCAAAATGCAGCATTTAAAAGGACATGTACATAACAGGACACTAATGTTTCAAGGTTTGGTTGTGCATTATTTTCTGCATGATCACCTATTTATTTAAATTGGTGCAAGATGTAGCCTTAGAATCCTTTGAGTTTCTGAGCTGGAAGGGGCCCACAAGGACCATCAAGTCCAACTCCTGGCTTCTGGAAATACAACCCCCCAGCCCCTGTTGCAAATTGCTTGCAATCAAAAAACATTCCTTGTAATCTGCAAAAATATAATTTTTCTGGGTTTTGTTAAAGTGTACACAAAGGCACATTCTGCCCAAGCCCATTTTTTTAAAGTACATTTTATAGTGTGATGTACTGTATACAATGAGAACATTTATTAATTTCAGATGACTTATTCTATCACATATCCACTCAAGCCATGCATACTTCACTAAGAATTCATTCTGGCACACAGAAACTGGGTGTAAGGACAACTCTATAGATATTAAACCTGTGAGAAAAATTTAAAATAACTCCTGTATCTACTCATATTTGAGAGGCCATAATAAAGTATCCCTCTTTATTTTTAATAACATTTTTAATATTTAAGACAAATGATTTTGTAAGGAAAGTGATTTTGTAACCATTTTTCTCCACAGACAGCAGCCATCCAAATAACATTTCAAGCTTAACCATTCTTATTCTGATATTTCTGTATCTATCTTCCATTGATAAAAAGATCCTTTATGAAAGAATTGCATTGTTCTTCTTTCCAAATCACAAATAAGATTTATTAACTTCACAGATTTATTAATGCCATTTAAAAAAACATGTCACATAATATAGTTTGTTCTGAATTATATTAATACAAAAGAAAATACACTCAAGTTTCAAATGAAGGGGAGTTTACACTTAGAGCAACACTGAGTAAAAGCAAACTGCTTTTTTTTAAAAAAGAAAAAAGTGTATTTCTTAAAATATGGCTTTGGCAGATGAAAATTCAGTTTCATTTATCAGTATAACACTAACTGTACAATTATAAACTATTCTAATTCAGGTGCAAATTCATACACACAGGAGTTTTTGAAATAATTTGTTGTACAGATGTGATACCCTAAGAATATGTTCTGACTATTTTTTATAACATTTCCTTTATACTCCCTGATGCAGAGACCTGAACTGTGAATTGCTGATTCATTTTTCTGAAAGGAATACACTATATTAATATAATTATATTATATTAAATTATACTGCAGTAAGTTGGTTGTATCTGCTAGATTAAAAAAAAAAAAAAAGTACTACTTTATTTGCAGTTGGTTTTATTTATGTACTGAGTATGCAACTTTTCCTGGAACATAAGTAATATTCTGGTCTCCGACAAAAAATTTGTTACAGAAACACAATTAAATTACCAGAAGTTTTTTGAAGTCTTCTTAAATACTTCATCATTCTAATTTTTTACATGTTACCGGTGATACCATTTTCTCAGAGAAATTTATTTAATAATGGGCACAATGGAACCAAGTGTTGCTGTAAGGACACCAACCTGAGAATCTGGAGGAGAATTTATTTTTGTCTCGCACTGCCTGTATGACTTTGCCCAACTTGCTCAGTCTCCCCATGCCTGAGACTCCTCTTCAGTGAGCAAAGTATGTGTCCCATCATAAGTTTGCTGGTGTAATATTTAACACTTTCTCTCATTCCTTGGCAAGTTTCTTAAAGAGGGAGAGGGAAATAAGGATGCCAAAATAACCAGAAAAAGCATTTTTGCAGCTATCTGGTATGCATAAATCTGGAGTGGGCTTTGTTGCTGTTTTTCAGTTTCTTGGATGGTGGGGTTTTGGTTTTTTTTGGTTGTTTTTTTTTTTTTGGAGGGGAGAGGGTATGGTTAGTTTGTTTCATGGTTTCTTTGGGGTTTTTACAATCCACAGTACTAGAAATCTAAAGTCTCTCTATGTTCAGATTGTTCCACGTTTTTCCAAGTTCCTGTCTTACTCACTGTAATTCAATCTGTGTCCCTCCAAGAGAATCCCACTGCAAACCCAATCCAACATTGTCTGGAACACCCAGACAACATTTGCAGACATTTGACTTTCCAAGCTGCACACATGGAACAGCTCACAAGGATGATCTGGAAACACTCCTGCAAATTCTCATCATATCTGGAAGTGAATGGAAACAAAACAAAACAAATCTTTCTCAAGAAAAACTCTGCTGCACCATCTGCTAAGGAGCACTTTGCTCCTTAGGGCTAGTTAAAACACAGTGTAGTCCTTTACACAGACTTTTACAGATGATGCTATATCACTTTACACTGCCTCTGCACGAATGTTTTTCAAACTCAGCTGCCCATAAATTCTAAAATAATACTTAACTACACAAATATTTTAATCTGTGTAAACAATTCTTTTGACAGAAGTGAAAAGGTGTAGGCAAATAGCTAAAACTATTGCGATATACTTGGATTCCTAACTAAGCTCCATTTCTTTTCAAGTAAATAAACATTCATAGTCCATCAATGCAATAATAACAGTTTTAAAATATCTGAAGTTTTATGCCTTACATGGAGCTCTAAAAAATATCAAAACATTCAAAGGCTCAGGCATTTATATTTTGGCAATTAATGTTTCAATTATATTGCATTATATCTTACTATATTATGCATCTTAAATGCATCTTGAGACATATCTTTAATGTATATTTTTGTATTACTGTTTTAGTTTTCTGTGTTACATCACATTTTTTCTTCCTGCTTTTTATTTACTTTTTGTTCCCCATTAACTGATCCACTTCTGTTACAAGCAGGTCTAGGCCAGGTCAAATTAAGGACCACAAAACTCTAAGTAAACATTCAGATTCTGTTTACAAGATGGATCCAAGTAAAAGCTCCCAAGGTTGACTCTCACTAGGAGTATTTTACTTCTAGATGTTTCTTTGCCCCTGGAACACAGAGCACAGGCAAGAAGTATGAGTTTAAAATAAAAACCAAATTTTTCAGTAAGTCCAAAAGGGACACAATTGCAGAAGAATTCCTCCAGCCTCTCCTGCCATCAGCAAAGTCTGGTTTCACAAGGAGCACGAGGGGTTCTGCTACTGCTCTTGCACCTCGTTACAACTTACATCAGACTCAGATGCTTTCAGTGGCCCCTGAGGAACAGTATTGCACTGGAAAAAGAACCCTTGGAAAAACTGTTCCCTTCTGCTCTTTTTACCAAGGATTATCCACTGTGCTTTGGGCTCCTTTCTACCTCAGCCTAAATAAACTTTTCCCCCTTTTAATATTTCACATTTCCAAGGCTGCCAGATACAGCTGGGCCATGAAGTGAACATTCTGAAAAGCTCTACTCTTTTGCCTTTACCCAAAATCTTTGGAAATTACAATGGACGTGGGGTTTCAGATCCGTGTCCTGCTTAATGCAAACCAAGGTAAGATACACTAGATGAAAGAATCTACACCAGATGAGCTTTTGTCTACTTTTACAGTTTAAGCCTTTCCTTTAAGCAAATCAAAGGATAAGCCCTTTGGCCTAATTCCATGTTAGAAACAATATAAAATAAAGGACATGAAATATAAAATGTTACACTAATATATTACTAACAATTTTGAATATTCTGACATTTTCTTAATTCACAGTAATTTGTTAATGAATATTCTCAATAAAACAGTGGATATCCACATGCTTCCTCCGCTCTTTTCTTTTTTCTATGGAAAAATGCCCTGTTCAGAGCTATTCTCCCATTAATCCAGTCAACTCACAGCTCAATTAATGACCTGACCAGATTGCAATAGGAGTCTATAGAGCTGAGGGTGTGATGTCTCCTCTCCATATGTGTCAGAGAGGTTTACCCCAGCGGAGCACTGACCTAGTCCCTTGGGTTGACCACCGTTGGTGGCTGGAAAGCAGTGTGTGTTCCTGGAGCAAATCTTATTTTACCCTTCACCCAAATGGGATCAAGTTCATGTGCTCCAAGACATATTTGTAATGTGAATGGAAGCCTGATAACTGAGGAAGATTATGACCCCCTGTGTCCATCTACAGGATCAGAGGTGAGTAAACTTAGTCACCCATTTTTATTTGTCATTAAGAGTGCAGAAGTGTTTCCTGTGTTTGCTGTGACAATGGCACACGACCTACAGATGATTTGAGCATATCAAATAACTTCTAGGAGTCAAGAAGCTGGGGAAAAAGATACCTTAAAGACTAGAATTTTTAATGCCAGGAATATTCCAAAATTGTCATTTGATGGCCAGCACATTTAGCTGGAAAAATAAAATGGGAAAGAGAGAATACATATGTGCTTCCTTAGCTCTACAGCAAGAAGCCAGGCAAGAAGACACAATTCAATGTAAAGGCTCACCAAAAGAGCAAAAGCAGTGGAAAATTTGGTGCAAATACTATTTATTGTCCTCATGTTGAAATTTTAATTGCTTTTAGAGTTAATCTAGAGGCAGTTAATTAATAATTAATATGAATCGAATCATCTTTTGGGACATCTCAATTAAGACATGGCAATTCACAAAAGCAGCAAGAAAAAACAAAACAGATGCAGTGATTTGCATAAATATAATTTGCTAAAACAATATTTGAGTAGAATTCAGTTAAAACGTTGGGATTCTGCATGTCACACATTGCTACAGTCCTTTCTACATCAGCAATGCCCTGAGTTCTGCTCTGAAGAGAGCTGCTATAATTTTTAAGGCCACCTAATCATTTTCCTTGAACATTCCTCAGACGTAAAAGCTATTTTCCACACTTTGTTTCCATAGATACGGAGTTTTTTTTTTTTTTTTTTTTTTTGCTAATCAGAATGATAGCCTGCAAATTGCTAAGCAAACACATCAGCAGCAAGCAGTTAACATTCCTCACCATGTCTGTTTAAACAGGGTCCCACTCTGGTCACATTTAATTTTGGACAATTAAGGCAGTGTAGAAGTAGACAACATGATATTTTCCAAATGGAGAATTTAGCACTGTGGTTCAAGATAGAAACCTGGGTTCAGTTAGCACTTAATGCCACTGTTACCGGGCATACTGAGAAAAGCAATCAGTTGATGCTTCAGGGAGGAAAAATCCCTGTCAGGGAGACCAAATTAAAGCATCATTTCATCCAAGTATTTGACTAAATTGAATTTTAATCCAGGAAAGCTAAACAGATAAACCAAATACCAGAGGGGAAACAGAGTTCTCAATCTATTGAGTTAAACCAAACAAATCTGGAAACATGCATCCAAAGTAAAGGCTCCAGAACCTTTTGCAGAGACAGTGATTTGGGTTTTTTTCCTGTCTGTCTGAATAGGCCAGTGAAGCAAAACAGATGGGCTAATAATTACTGTTGGGCTAAAGCTGCTACATTAGCTCTCCTGAAATTTTTTGAGAAAAATCTCAACCTTGCAACTTTAGCATATAAAGTATCTGAAAGACTGAAGTCGAAGGACTCAGAAGTATTCAGAACTCAAAGACATTATTTTAAAATAAAAAAGGTAATTTTACATCATATCCACATTCTCTCTTTCCTTTATCATCTCAAAATCTCTGAACTACTTAAAACGGAGAATGAGATTATATCAAGAATATTTGCAGCATTTTGAAGAAATAAAGCATGGTTCTGTAATGAAAATAGGAAAAAGGAAGGGTGTTACAGAAACACAGTATTAAAACTGGTCCTCCCTGAGCAGTGTTCATGAGAAGTATTTGATCCTTATGTTAAGCATCCAATATTGAAATATTCCAGCCCATCTCAAGTATTTATGTAGTTACATTTATTGAATAAAGCAGCAAAATGTGGGAGCTTCCAACAGACACATAAGGAGGGATGATCCTAAGCAAAATGAAGCTTCCTTTACGTTTGTGACAGAAATAATTTCCAGTTTCTGGGTGTTGCTGTGGCTAATGTATCTGTCATTATGTTAGTCTGACAGTTGTTTTTATTGCAACTTCTCAAGCAAGTCCACCACCAGTGGGCAGATATTGCTATGGCAACTCAGCACAAGTGCAAAAACTTCTGAAGTTGTTAGGCAACACAGTGCCATCAGCTGCTGATGTTGCTTAAGTTTAGTGCAGTTCATGTTGTCTGGAGTCATCTAATCAGGTACACCAAAAATAGAGCTTTCAGCAAAGTGATGTGGAAATAAGCTGTCTGTGATAAAAAATTAACAAATTATAACACATAGTGAAAAAAGTGTCTCGTCTTTCTATTGCAAAATCCAATGTAAAACAGTAAATTGGTTCAGTAGGCTTTAAAATGTAGGGCATGTAATTCTTAAGAACACTTACATAATTAGTTGGAAAAATGTAATGCAGAATTTAAAAAAAAGTTTTGTAAAATGAAAATTTTGAAAAGTATTTTTACTTTGGAACACTTAGCTCATATCCCTGCAATAATTTTAATTTGGCCTGCAGTGGTCTATATAAAACAAATCTTTGTAATTTTCCTGATGAAGAAAATTCTTCCCATGGTTTGAGGAGGGAAAATCATCAGTAGAACTGTCCTTCATTTTGGCTATCACAAAAGTGAAGAAGGCTACAGAGAAGTGCTTTTTTTCCACACAGGACATGGCTCCTGCAGACCAGTGAAGTACCTTGCCAGAGGAGTGTGGACAAGATAATGCTGCTGCTGCTGCCATGTTCTTGCTAAGTAGAGGAAAATAACCCTTCATCCTTTATTTTTGGTGCAATGGAGCAATAAATTCAAATACAACTTTTAAAGCAAGGACTAATCAGTGACCTACAAATTATTATCCAAATATTTACTGTTCCATCTGTCTTCTGTATAGTGAGCTGAGTCAATGCTTATAGGTCTGGAAGGAGGACAGAGACATTACCAATACCTTGGAGAAGTGTTCCTCTACATGAAAAAGGAAGTCCTGACTGACAAAATCGAGTTCATTTCTAATTGTCAAAGGAAATGGAGAACAGATAATGCCACAAAGATGACTGGGAAACAGAATTAAATATGCAAGTTCAAAAGACTGAATTAGATGAAATGATGAGAGTTTAAAAAAACCCCAACATAACCCCAATCTATAGTTTACAGGCATGCAAACAATTTTAAACGCTGTAAGACACATGAGGTCAAAGTGTCACACTGAAACTAGTTTTGGCTCTTCATTAAATGTGGAGGGGTTTCTCTGGGCCTAATTCAGCTAAAAATGCTGAGTGGTTTACACCCTGAAGGATCCCAGCACTACCCTACTGCAGAGGCAAACACAGAAACACCAAGTGAAGACAATTGCAAATGTACCTACTTAACTCTTCAAGTAAAGTGAAAATAAGATCAGTCACAACAGTTTTCAGAATTCTCTCCTAGACTAGCTGGAACTCTCACATATTAGAGGCCTTCCATCCTCAACACCTTGAGGACTGCAGCTCTCCAATGCTGTTAACTACTCATAGCACTCTTGCAACTTGTTTTAACTTTATCCAAAATATCCATGCAAAGCTCAGACGTCCCTGCCTGAACAGCTGGAGGTCTCTAACAGGAGCATCTCACCTGATAAACAGATTTATCTGAGGAAAGTGACAATTTATTGGAGATTTTCTATTGTAATATTTGAAACACAGTAGCAAACACAGAAAAAGTAATCGTGAATGCAATAACAATAAGCATTTTCTAAGGCAAAAATTATTTCAGGCTCACATGGAAGGAAAACTATTTCAGCTGCCTTTCCCTTTAAGCAAAAAAAAAAAAAAAAAACCCCAAACAAAACAAAAGAAACAACAAAAAAACATACACAAAACAAAACAAAACCCCGCCTTTTTTAAATGCCTCCAAAAATTCTTTTGAGCTAGAAGATGATCTAAAGTATAAATATCAATTGATTTGTAAAGTCAGACTTCAGCAAACCATAAGAAACCATGTGGGAAGTTCCTTAATCTGCCAATGAAGGTGAGGGTCAGTATAATTGTAGGATAGTTATTAAATCAATGATAAGAGAAAAGACTTGTTTTAATGCAAGTTGGACTAACAGGCTGCAAAGGTGCCCAAGATGTTAATATTTCAATAACTACTTTTTATTTCATGTTTCATTAATACTAGTTATGATATGAGTCACGTGAATCTACATGTGTTCCACTGATAACAAAATAATCAACCTGCTGAAATGTAAAGATGATGAGTTTTGGCCCTATTTCTTTATTGCATCATTTATTTCAGCAAAGCAAACAAAAGACATCCACATAAATCTTTTAAAACCAAACCAACACTGATTCTAAACATTTATTAAATTTTGTTTAGAGTTCAAAAATTAATCCAGGAGGATCCACTGGCATAGCCTATTGCTGGACATTCCCCATTTATTTTGTATATGTACTTTTACTTGGCAGTGTGTGCTATTGAAAATATAAGTGAAGAACATAATATCACACACAAACTGCATGTTATTCTGTTTTCTCTTACCTTTTCTTCTAATTTAAGTAAAATCACTATGACATAATTCAGAGATCTTTTTCTCTGATCACTTCACAAGGGAAGGAGCTATTCTTGATCAGCTCTGCAGACCAGATTTTCCAAAGGCATCTGCAGAATGCTAGACACCAATATGGATATTCTTGGGTCCCTTCCCAACTCCAATAAAGTCAGTAATGAAATTTAGTTCTGTTTAGTGGTAGAAAAATTGAAGTACTGAGTTGAAAACCAAATTTTAGAGAACGTTTTAGTCTTCAAGCTATAAAATCTGCAACGAGTGATGCAAAAATCATCTTTGCACTCACTGCAGGTACTGAGTGACAGTCAGGGTAATCCATATACATAGCTTAACATGCCAAATTGAAAATTCATAGTTTGCATACTTTCTCTTTTTTCTCTGACAGGCAAGGTCTCAGTGTGCTGAAGACTAAAGATCAATGAGTTCCTTGTTCGACAGCACAGAACCCATTTTTTGTGTTCCCACCTTTGTTGCAGTGACTTCAGCTCATAGACTCCCAGGAACACATTTGCTTCTTTCAGGATTTTATATCTTCTTGTGCTTTGTAGTCAACTAACAGCCTTGATCTTCACCACTCTCTACTGATGAGCCTCCAGTTTCTAATAGAGATGCTAACCATAGAAGCACAACCTTACCTTTCCCAATATTAAATTTCCTATTGCTGTTAATTTGTTTCACAAGGTCATGAAATTGCTTTTATACAATACATTTATGATCACCCTCATTATTTTGTACCTCCTGACTTTGTAGCATGAATAAACTGAAATCAGTACATTCCTACTTTAAGCACTATGGCTATTAGTAGACTAAAGCCCAAGATCAGGCTGTAGGCTGATGTTTGGGAGTAGTATCTAAAAATCTTCCAGTCTTTACTTTGCCTTGGCCCATTTTTGTCTGTTTTCTATAACTCTTTGTCCCCAAATCAGATTGCTTAATTATTCTGTCCTTCAAAAATGTGTTTAAGAGAATTTTGTGTTACTATTTTGATAACAAAGGCATCTGCAGTCTGTTTCACTCCCTTTCTTCAAGTTCAGTTACATGAAACATGAACTCATCAAATTACATAAAAAAACCTTCCACATTCCATGGCTATCAGTTATCTGGAGAGGAAATAATTTTATCCCTTTTGGGTGATCATATTGAAATGTTTTGGTTTTCCTTCCAGATGTAGAAATCTTCATTTCATGCAGTTATTTCTGCTAACCAGCCTTTTTCTGTGTCTAAATTCTTACTAAAAACTGAAGCCAAGTATTCATTTAATTTGGGGAGCAATATCCACATTATCTTTAAACTCCAATTAGAAAATATCTGCTAACAGAGAATAAAGTCAAATATAAAATTACATCTTTATGAGGTACTTAATTTCAGATATAGCTTGTGAAGCAAATGCTGTTTCTCATGAACCTTTAAAAAAATCACAGAGCCATCAGGAATGGGTGCTACTGAGATGTGATTTTAGTAATTAGTGAGGACATATAAGAAATTGCTTTAGGGACAAAAGAATGTGCTAAGGAAAAACAGCTATTTAGTTCTAATTAAATAGAAAGATAAGTAAAAGGAGTTATAGTATGAAGATTCAGTTCTAAGTGTACAGACTTTGATTATTAATGGAATAATTTGGAAAATAAAAATTCAAATATGGAAGAGACTTGACATTTCTTTCAATTAATGATTCTCAAACTCTCTTTCCAATGACTTGTCATGTAGTACCGAAGCGTAGAACAGGGTCTCTCTTACATAAGGGGCACATCTATAGGACTGGCCAGATGGCTGGGAAAACTGTAACACAAGTTGCTATTTGCATCTCATGGATGTAATATCTGCATTTTCTCTATGGAAAGTGTACATTTTCTTCCATTTTTAGCTGTGATATGTCAAGGATGCGCAAATACACGTAAGAAGAAAAGTCCACTAAATATTCTCTGTCACCCCTTTAACTTCTTTTGATCATCTTTAGGCTTCACTAGCTACTCTTTTAAGAGTTGCTGTAGCTCTCTGCACAAATGTAGATTGCTGCTGCAGCTCTCTGCACAAACGTAGATTGCTGCTGCTACTTGGGTTAGAGCACAGTCATTCATGACAAGGATTTATATTGAACTTGCACTACAAACACAGAGCCAACAGACAAAGATCTGCCTAGAATTAAACCAGATCTAGCACAAAAGCTCAGGCCAGCTCTCTCTATTCATTGTGCACAAGAGAAGGAATAACAAACTTGTAACCCTAGTTGTCTTCCAGCTGAAGGCAAGCCTGTACCCATGCTGCTGAGGTTCTGGATTGGAAGATGCTCATCCATGGGCACTGGTGGACCCAACCACCAGCACAGGCAGTCCTGCCCCTGTACCAGCATGTCCTGCAGGAGCACTGCATGCACCACAAACACCTCCAGGAGCTCCAGTACCTGGGCTTTACCTACACTGATTCATACTGTCCCCAAGGCTGATCTCCACCTCACTAAGTGACAGTACTACAGACAAAGCTAAAAGTCATATTTAAATCAGAAATTACCCACTAAAGCAGCAATTGCACCAATCCTGAGTTCCAGGGGAGAGAATTTTGTTCTGGAAGTTAAACCACAGTCCACAGTACAGAAGAGATGAGAAGACAAGAGCAGTAGAGGTGAAAGCTCTCCAAAGCAAGAGCCCCTGCAAACATTCTGTGTGAGTCATTAGGAATTATTCTTAAGATGAGTGGAGAAAGTTGAGTCATAAATGACTCATCCACTTACCAGATGGGAGACAAGCATATATGAAATTTGGGACTGCCACTTAGTGAACATCATAAGCCACTAATTCCCAGTCAGCTTCACTTCCAGCTACAAAACAGGGAGCATACAGAGCGATGGAAGCAGAAGCAAAACACTCATCTTCACCTTCCGGTTAAAGTGTAACACAAATCAAAGGTGTTTAAAATACAAATGCCATCTCCATTTAGTTCCAAGCAAGCAGGGATGTTAACTGGCCTTACCCAAACAAGGCTCACATCTTAGCTTTTACATAGCTGTAAGAGGTAGAGAGTAAAAATTCAGGAAATGAGAAAGATTTTGTTACATTTGCTATATTGCTGGTAACTTCTTAGCCATTAACTATAAATAGGTAATATGCTCCCAAAACAAAAACTCTCATTAAAGAGTGGTGAGAAAAGACAGACATCTGTAACCTTACAGAAATCTGTAACTGTTCCAATGCAACTAGAAAATCAAAGCAGAGAGAAGGCAACAGCTACTCATCTTCACTGGTGCTTGCCAAATTTCAGGATTATGCATTTCATCTTTCAGAACCAGAAATCTCAGAAAGCAGAAATATCAACTTGAGAGTGTGGATTTACAGTGAATTTCAAATCCCTTAATTTGACCTCCTATTTTCCTTACTGAAAGAAAAGCCTCTCTGAGCTGCCTGTGTACATTCTGTCTGGAAAGTCCGTAACACCCAGTCCAGTCCTTGAAGCCCTAAGCAGACTGCTCTGAGACTGAAAAGCTACTATAAATCAGCTTCAAGCTGACATCTAAAAATACAAAGCTCATAGTTGCCCATTGTTGTTCTGGCTTGGTATCTGACAGTTCAAGGTTAGTCAAGGGCCCATCAGCCCTATCTTACTTATTTTCTTACTAATGTCATAAGCAGCTTAGTCAGACACAGCTGTAAGGGGTTCTTGGTTTTACTCCTAATGGTCCCAACATTCCAGATTTCCACCTGAATGACTGCAGCAGCCTCCCTGGCAGTAAGTTATTCTGTTGCTTTAACAGAACAGTATTCACTTGACATACCTTTGCATTGGTAATTAAAGATGTAGCTTCTATGGCAATGAAAAACATTTGGAAATCAGAGTTTGCTAGGTGCCACTCTAGACCTAAATTCAAACCTCAGCTGTGGTCACTCTATAGATGGCTATGTCCTTCCAGTTACAGTACAGTTACCCTACTATAAGTATGGAACAGATTTCTGTAATTCCACTGTCAAAATCTCCACATTCTTATTGTCATAGCTACAGAAATCAGTTTGACAAGTATTCCAGTATGACCTAATATCCCATAAAGTTCACAATATTTTCTGGAATACTTTATATAATTTCCTGATAAAAGCATGAGCATTACATAAGTTCAGCTACAGAAGAAGTTTTCACAGTGACTAAAAAAAAAACTGAGAGTTTTTGCCAGTCTAAGACACTAAAAAGCGTTGCATATATTCTGACCAATCCAAATTACTTTCTAAGGAACATCAGCAGTGCTACAGGTAATTTCTCTCTTCTCCCACTGTGCAGAAAATTCATGTTTGTATGCACTGGTTCCCTTGAAGGTATAATATCACAGCCACAAGGTTATGGGTTTCCTCATGGTACCAGGCTGTCATCATCAGCATCTAACAGGCAATTTGTGTATAAGAATTTAAAATAAGAGATTAAATCTTGTCTAGCATAAAATTTTTCTGCTTGTGAAAAATTCTGTATCAACATTTGGTGTACAAGTGTTGTTTCTACTTTACATTTAATAAATAATGATTAAGGGCCCCAAAAAATAAGTTAGCGTTATTATCAGAGATCCAACCATATTTCTAAGCTTTCTCCTTCCTTTCTTTCATGGCGACCAATCCAAACCATTATTTTCCAGGATAAATATTTGAAATATTGAGTAAAGTTCAATTCAAGTAAATTCTCCATTTTTTAAGATTTCTATATTCATCACATGTGGCAAAAAATACAGAGATTTTCCCCCAGGATAGCAATTTCGTTAAGAAAAATATAATCTTGACTGAATCACTTGCTTTCTTTCTTGAAAGAAGAGCTCTTAGTACTAACTAGAGTTCTCTCCACCCACTTCTTTAGAAAATGGAATTTCTCTATAGCTACAATTGCCAATCTGAAGCTTAAATTGCAACTGATTAGTTCCTCGTTTCATTGTGAAGGTTAATTTTAAAAATGCAATATGCAAGTTCTGATGGGAAAAAACATCTATAGTAATGGTGCTCAAACACAGCAACCTTGATGAGAAAACTCCAGGTAAGTTTTCAGTTTACAGCTATTAGACTAATTTCAGTTTCTCATTCTAAGTCATTCTGACCTGAGCCCCACAAAGGGACACAAAAATATGATCTTCATGGGTCACAACTGCCAAAGTTTATTTCACCACCAGGCATAGAGGGACAGGTGGCCCCAAGCACTCCCTCAGCGCTTTACTTAAAAGATGTTGCATTTTTTGCACAAAAGAATGAGAAACAGAATTTATATAAGAACATTCATTATTGCCAAGTAGCTGGGTAGTATCCTAGGAGAAAGACAACTGCATTATCACCTGTCTTCCAGTGTTTGCTTCTGGTTTTGTAACAACACAACAAAACAGAAATACTGAAATATTAAGAATTGGAAAAGAGACTTCATGCAGCCCTTGTTTACTCTACAAGGATCCTGAAAGTTCCAGCTGACCCCATGAAATGTGATTTTTCCAGGCATTACCATTGTGTCAGGACTGTTGTCTCACCTTGCATTAAACAAACATTTAACATTTTGCCTTTAAAGACTTGGGAATTCACCTGCCAGATGTGAAGCATTAAAGCTGTTTATTCAACCTTGGATTCAAGTAATAAGTTCTACTGAATTGCAGTTTGCTTAGCAGGCTACTGCTAAATTATCCAGAAGATGGTGTTTGATTAAAGCACAGTCCTGGGGGGTCAAAAGACATGGAAGGTATTTGCTTTTGCACTCTCCCATTACTACCTTAAAATAAGTTGTAATGTTTCTGCGTCGGCTTTTTTATCTGTGAAAGTTAGAAGCATAAAGCAATTCAAAACTGTATTCAAGAATTTCAAATCCACATGTAACTGTTGGAAATGGAACACAAGGACTAACAGTCAACACTGGTTTGAAGTGAAAGCTTAAAAATATTAGAAATAGAGATTTACAGAAACTGCCAATGACATTTTCTCTTTGACTGTTTAAAGTGTTAACCTAGTTAAAATCTTTATAGATTCATTGAAATCCTCAGAAAAGTGACTTCTCTGGCAGAACAGGGGACATCAGAAACTCTGGAAAGAGCTGAAGTCTGGCTTCCCAAGTTAGCCCCTTCCTCTCTTGTCCCAAAGACAATCCAGTAATTACTCTATTTGCCTCAATTTTACTTTAAGGTACCATAAACCGAGTGACTCTTAAATAAACTGGAGCTTCTTGAAGGCTGGAGAATGTTTTACTAGAGAGCAGGTACTACAAAACCAGCCAGTGGGAGCCAGGTTGCCTCCTAAAGCTATAGGGAATGACCATGTGCTGCTCAGATTTAATGCAGCCCTTGATGTGGCCCCAGAAGATACGTAAAGCTACACAGGATCTAAGGTCTCCTGCTGTTGGTAATGACTCATATCCTGTATCTTTCACACAAGACTGCAAGTTCCAGCTATTTATGGTGCAGCCCATTAAAAATCTCTTTTCATGAAGAAAAAGTGCTGTCAGTTGCCATTCAGGACTTGATGTAGGAGGCCAGCAAGCATGTTAGAGAAATTATCAGAGAAAAATACTATGATCACCAAGAGCTAAATGTTCCCTCTTGAGCCCTTTGAGATAGCAGATGCATAATCATAAGCAGAATCTTTTGTCGCTGAAGATTTTGTTCATACACAGATCACCAAAGAAAAAAAGGGTGGAAAAATACGGTATGAACTATTACAGTCCACTCAGTTCGATGCTGTGTATCTCATGGACATATCCACTATTTCCCCCATTCTACCCCAAAATGCAGGATGTGAGCATATTGACACCATTGTGCGACTGGATGGGGGAGGAGCAGAGTGTATGTATGTACCTGATGCTGACTCATATTGTACTCAACGCCTTTCAGGAAAAAGGGAGAGGGAATACTACTTAAATGCAAAGCTACAGTTTACATTGCTGTAATTAAAGCCTTAACTGTCTAATCAAAGAATTATTTGTCCAGTTAAAATGCATTACCAACATTATAGTTCAAAGTTTACTGAGTCAAAACTAAGATACACAAGCTTTCTACTACATAGCCATTCCTCTCTGATGTTATGCTCAGCTTTTCAACGCCCCTTTGCGTCCTAAGGTCAGTCACTTCCATCTACAGGAGCACTATAGTGAGACCTCAGTGTGCCAAATCTTCACTGGCGAGATGATGTTGATGGGGGAGAGGAAGGGAAGAGTCCTTCCTTTTGCAAAGTATGTGATATTACATTGATGATTTCTTCCTCCTCACCCTGTGGACCACTTCAGACTGTTTTTGCATCTTGTTCTTTCATCAGGTGTTTCTACCTGGTAGTTATTTCCTACAAACATTTTATACAATGAGAGATCAACTACAGAATTATCTTCACTTTCTATAGTGTAGTAATACCCACAGTTACTATTGTCAAATTTCAGTTGTGATCTGACTCAGCAGTGTATTACAAAAATTAAAAGACATTTCTAGGTGAAAGTGCTGCCCTTTCTCCATACAAGTGGAATAAATTTTAAGATGCCTTGTTTCTTCAGTTATAATTTTTCACTAATTTATTGCATCTGAACACTTCATATGTCATTATACATCCAACAAGAGTTCCCAGTTGCACAATGCAATTAGTTTCAAAGTAGTCCCTGACTGCTCAGGGATGGTTTATAAAATCAAAATGGCCCTTTAAAAATATCGCCAAGTAGTACATTTTACAAGTGCAGAGGATCAGTCATCTAGGAAATTCGGGGTAAGGAGACTTGAGTATGACATTGATTGATCTCTCCAGGGCAGTATTCTGCCACCACACACCTTTGAATCAGCAGGAATTCTGAATGAACATCAATAACAGGATATTATGTCATGATTAAATGCCTTAGGGACAACGTATACATTGAAAAAAACATTGAGACTACTCATGACGGGATTATTGACAGCATAAACACAATCCAACACAGGAACTATGCTTCTCTTGTTGGAAGGAAGTTTTTACAGAACGGTCAAGGTTGGATGGGATTCATAAGTATCACCCAGCTCAAGCAAGGTCACCTACAGCAGTTTGAGCAAGATCATCTCCCGTCAGGATTTGAATATTTGTAAGGATTACAAGTATTTCTGTAACTTCCCTGGACAACCTGCACCACTGTGTGACCACGAAATTCACAAGAAGAAGTGCTTACAAAACTGCCTATCCTTATTAAGAACTGATCAGAGTAATGGCAAAGAGAAACAGATGAAGGTATTTTTCAAGTAAGATAAGAGATATTTGTCTGTGCTGCCAGATCTTTGCCAATACAGTTTCTAAGGGGAAATTCTGATTATTCACTGTGAAGTAGTGAAGGTCAGTTCTGACATGCTGGTCTTTGGGGACATAAAAGAAGCATCTGCAAAATACAGGTACAACCTCTGATCAAAATATTTATTCCTAGAAGTGATGAAGATAGGACATGAATGAGGAGACATCCCTACCTGCTTATGGATCCTAAGGGTTACTTTGGGGGGCAGGGGGGGAAGAAAAAAATAGAAAGAAATAAAAAAAAATAAATTAAGAAGAAAAAGAAGAAGAAAAAAGGGGTGACTTCAGGAAGTCTCTAGTCCCACTTCCTGCTCTAAGGTTATGAGGTTAGGTTTTAGAGCTTTATCCACGTTAATTTTTTTCATAATTAAATTTGCAAATGTCTCCTCTGAGGTACATATACATCAGCAGAGAAACTGGCAAACTATCGGACTACAGCTGACTTACACTCTACAGCTGAACTGGAAAAAATGTGCAGAAAATGGTAGCTCTGAGGTCAACAGACAACTCAGGATTCAAGACACTTCTGAACTGCTTTGAAACTTCCTGGATCATTGCTACAGCATATAAACATGGGACAATGAATCCCAATTAATTTGTGCACAATGCTGGACTCTGTGAGACATACTTCAAATACCAGCTCTGTGCTTTAGAGAACTTCATCCTCTGTCATACTAAGAAACTTTACTGCAGCAATAAAGCAATTTATATGGCTTAGACTTTAAGGCTCAGACTTTAAAGTTTTGTGTTCCAAACAGATGTGCAGTCTGGCCCACAGGGACTCTTAACCTGATGCTCTTCTACCACACTAGTATTAATCAGAATAATGTCCTTTACTAAAGTAAACTTTTCTGAATTGCGTGTTTGGCCAAACCATAGTCAGTCCAAGAGGAACATGAGGCAAAAAGCAAGAATGGGACAGAGCTGTTCTGCCCAGGGCCAGAAGTGCTTCTGCTTTTGGCTAGATTATTCTGGAGATGTAAAACAAAATTGTTGCATAACATCTGGGAATCCTAACATACACTCATATCCTACCAGAGACTAATCCCAACAACTTCACATCTAGAAAACATTGAGTAAGCAAAACAGTAAAATGTCAAAAAGCATTTGGGAAAAATCCTCCAGAAATTTCCAAAACTTACATTAGCCCCAGAATGAAGGGGAAAAAAAAAAAAAAAAATCAGGTAGCATTTGAAAGTTTTCAAAACCAGTAGAAAGGAAAAGTCAAAACAGTTTAAACAAATGAACAAAACCACAACCCACAACACTGACTGGTCATCGCAATGTTTCCAGATCATAGTTCTTGTAACTAGGTTTACCTGAAAATTTTCAGTTTTAATGTTAAAAATTAGAAAACAGCAATGAGTGGATAACTTGATTAATTTTATTTATTTGTTCTTCAGTATATGCACTTCATAGAAACCATTAGCAGTAGCTTAGACATTATCATGCAAAATTTCTCCTAAAAAGCCTGTGCTCATGTGCTTGCAATGAAATATGCAAATATGACTCCTGGGAGCATGCAGCTGATGGAAACAGTGCAGTGTGAAAAATTGTATACTTCCTACACCAAGTGCTTTTGTTAATCCTCTGCCTATTCAATTAACTTCTCAACTATCTCAAAGAATAATTCTATTAATAGTTCTAACATTTACTAATCATATAAATAAGGATCAAACAAATGGCCAAAGCAGAATAATCCATTAGTGCATTTCACTTCATTTGACCTCAAAAAAAGATTCCCTGTATTAAATTTTCTTTAATATCATCACCCACACAGTCTCTAAAACGTAAAAGAATTAAAACTAAAATTAGAAAGAAATCACTAAATAGTTCTTCATAGATGTGCCTAAATTTACCTCTTCAAAGGTATGAGCAAGCAGGAAGGATTCATTTTTAGCAGCACTTTGAAATCCATGATCCAGAGACTGGTTTGTGAGTCTAAGAAGATGCCATGTAAATGACCTTTCCTTTGATCCAATTAACCAAGATATAAAAGACCCTTAAACCGAATCAGCATTGGCAGTGATTGTCTCTCAAGTACCTGGACTTAATCATCAAGATCTCTCTCACATTCTCTTTTGTTGTACTCTCATTTCATTGTTTATTGTTCCTATTAAAGAAATTCTGCAATTCTAATGACAAAATTCAGAACCTAATCTTCTAAAATGTCTGTCTTCCTTCTCCAGTTCCTTAAAAACATCCAAAGTTCACGTTAATCTCAAGACTGGAAAAGCTGATAATACCTAAAGGTTGGAGAGAGTATAAAGAAAAAAAATAGGGGGAAAAACATCCTGAGGGAAAACCATCTAAGATTTGCTGCCAATCAAGTTCAGAATATTTGCATTTCATCATGCATCTTTTCATTTTTGGTTGTGTCTAACCCTTACGTATATTTGAAAAATGAGAATAACAGAAACATCACCTAGGAATAGCTGCATTGATTTTCACACTGTATTGTGATTTCACACTGACTGGTGATAAATTATATACTTTGTAAAAAATGTTATTGCATATATGGGATTAAGGGTTTCATACTTGAAAGAATTCTCAAAAGTTCCTTCTAACTTCACTGCATCAGCCACAGAGCCCTGGTATAATGGACCTCACAGGGAGAGCAGAGCAGTGACACTAGAAAAGGTGAGAGACACTTCCAACCCACTGAAGGACCTTAGCCACAAGTGATAACACTCACACTAGTGCAACCAACTGACTTTAATTCTTTAAAGCCAGAAAAAAAAAGCATGTGCTTCAATGGACCACACAGCCACCTAAAGGAGCAAGCTCCTTCCCCTGTCTGGTGTTGCACTGCTGCTTCCCTTGCCTTAGCTTAGTGCCAGCATTCGTGCAGCTGCATGGCAAGCTTATCAAGAAACTCCTTTGGATGGAACTAAGATAAAAAGAAAACCATAAAATATGGTTCACTTTCAATCAGCATGGGTCCTTGCTCCAGAGCACTGTGTGTGCTCCCTTGGCAACAGCTCCAAGGACAGGGCAAAAGGCATGGCAGAGGATGAAAGGGAAGGCAAGCTCTCTCTTTTTAATAAAAGCCTGGCTTAAAAACACTGACTTTAGAGACTTAACATGTAAGTTAAACACTCTGAAGGGAAACTGTAGCCACAGACTGTACTTCTTCCATCCTCAATTAAGCTGTGCTGTAAAATAGACCACCATTTCCCTAATAATTAAAATCAGAAATACTTGATTCAGTAACACATGATTATAGAGGAGTGCTTGCGATAATCTTTAAGCACATCAGTCTACTGAAGTGAAAAATAACACTGTTCTTGTTTTTCCAGAGGTGAAACTTGGTATAAATGGTGCACACTTCACAAAACAGAAAGCCTGCTTTGGAGACCAAAATAGTAGCTCTGCAGTCAGTGCTCCAAAACACGAAAGCAATGGCTGGGTATGCTATTAAATGAATCATAGACAGGGAGTGAATTAATCAGTGTAAAAACCTTGATGCATAAAGTAGAGAAGTAACAATTCAAACTGCAGATCCTTTAATTTCATTATTTTTTTTATATATTTCCATGGTACAGCCACTCTTTCATATCATCTCTCTGAGGCATCACCACTGTGCAGCGTTCCTTAGGGAAACTAACTACATTTGAACCGCATTAGTTTCACATCATTTGGCTATATCTGCAACCAAAGCTTTTCAATTTCATTATTGACCAAAGAGCACAATCCAATTTCTTGAATTCTCTTTCTGATGTAGTCATATTTTTATGTGCATTCAATTCCAACATGATAACTTAGCATGCAGAAGTGGTTATGCAAAACTGAGTCTATTTCTACCATAAGAGGGTGCGGGTAAGGGAACTTGTGACTTTCAACAAGAAACTTTAATGCAGAAAAACACAGCTTATGTTAAAATGTCATTCCTATGACATTTTTGCCTTTTTTGGAGATGCGTGGCTTGTTTAAAAGATACAAGCACTTCGGAGCCCACAGTTCCCCAAGGAAATGGAAATGGGAGTCTGATTCCTTGCAGTTGCATAAAAGCACAAAAACCTCAAACATCAAATCTTAACTTTTTCTTTGATTATTGCTGAATGACAACTTTAGGGTCTTTACTCCTTGAACAACTTCCAAACAATTTCCTTTCCTAAAACATCCTATCAACTAGACTTCTCATGAAATAAAACCCATCTTGTTCTACTGAACTTGGAGAGCTGCAATGAAGAAGTATTCTCAAATCTTGTAGCTGATTTAGTCTGCTAAAAAAATCCTTTATAAAATGTCACAAAACCTGCGATTACACCAACTCCATTTGCAGATGCTTGATTGCAACTGAAATGAAATTCAGGAGGTATTCAACTATGCATAAGGATTTAATTAAATCCTTCCAATACTTGACATTATAGATATTCATAACACTGAATTTTGATCCCAGAATTTCTTATATTTCAGCTCTCTGTGTCTTGAATGGAATTCAGTTACATATTCAGTATTAGACATGAAAGAAAACAGGAAGAATTACTAGTATAAGTGCCTGGCTACAGAACATTCTGCCTTGGAAAAGGATGCAGAAGGCCTACACACACAGTACTGAACTCTTCAACATTGACTCAAGCAGGACTGCTGCAAGGCCCCTACTTGCACAATGAAAGGGAATATCTTCAAGCAAATGCATGTGTTTGGAATTATTTGAGAGCTATATAACTCTTTCCTCCCATTCTCTAACTCACAGTGACATTTACTTGCAACTGGAAGTTTCTCCTTTTATAAGTGACACCTCCAACAGTATAGCATTCATCCAGCACTCAGTGGGTAAAAGAATTAGCTGCTAATATCCTTTCCAGATTATAAAACTATTGGTATTTTGTTCTTCAATGCAAAAAGGGCATAGTTTTCTGTCTCCTCCCACCAGTTGACACACAGGTTTTCTTCTCATCTTTGCCCCACTTATTCTCATTCAAGGGTTAATAATAAAAGTGGCCCTGGTTTCTCCCAGAATTTTAATCTCACCAGCCCAGTACAAAGATGTTTTTAACTGTAGACAGCTCCCATTTTTAAAAATGCAGGTTTCTACTAGTCTCACTATACAACACACAAGACACAACATTACAGTCACTCAATGCAGACGTCAGGGCAAAAAGGCATACCTAGTGATGCTTTGCAAAACTATATAGAATCTGTGTACTAAACAAAAGGGTAATTTTTGTGGAATGGCTTTGTGATATCCATTGTCTTTTTTTGTTCTGAGTTACAGAACTGTGTATGGTATACAGAATTGAACTACTATAAGAAAATAAAACAGACCGATCCTATCCAATTTGGAATGAAAGGTTAAAATGTCAATGCCCATAACTCCATGATAGAAATACCGCTGAATTTCACAGGTTTAAAGAAAATTAAAATTCTAAAATCCTAAAAGAGCCTTTATCATTGCAGCACTTAAGCAAATTAAACACATATATTGAATCCTTTCACCTGTAACATCTAACGCAGCACTCCGCTCTCCTAATTTAAGCACTCTTCTGTTCTCTGCTGCACCACATTTAACATTAACTTCCATGTGATCCCTGTATCTACAGAAACACACACTCGTGTTACTGTGGTTACTCCCGCTAAACAAACCTGCACACCATCACCTCACAGTTCTGCAAAGGGTGCTGCAAGGCCTGTTATCATCAAGATTCTTAGGAAGAAATTTCTATTCAAAATGATATGACAAGTTACACTATAGTTAAAAAACAGGATCTTCTTTGGAAAAAAGTATTAATGATTCCACAGAAAGCAGAGGACACTGAACATGCAGTTGTCTTATCATACATACAGTTACATATGTGTATATACATGTGTACACATAGATATGTACATACTAAGCAATATGTATCAGTAATTATTCTACGTTTTTATATCAAGTTCAATTCTCTAATTTATTACACCGATGAATAAAAGGATAAAGGTTGCTTACATTCAGCATTTTTTATAGATTGATTATCTTTTTAGAACGACAACACAGATCAAGTCAAGACTAAGTTATCCATAGTTTGAGGCTGCACTTCTGTACACTTCATTTATTTATACTTCTTAGACAATGCTGTAGTCTCTAAAGAACCTTTCTCCATTTCTGTATGTAGATTAATCCCGCTTGAAACATATTTGAAAGATCAAGCTTTAGCTCTCATGATTGCTTTTTGAAAAACAGAACAATGATCTGACTAGCAATTTGCTCATCCTGCAAGTGACACAGTCTATCTGTCCTACTAAACAAGCACATAACACATTTAATCAAGTAACCTTAGACCATACTGTTAATCAGCACTGGAATATAATTCATCAGTACCCTTTTCCAGTTTAAATTGCAAAAAAATATTAATTAGCTTATGGAATTGCAATTATATAAAGGAGAAACTATGTAATTACCTGACAAAATAAATGCTAGACATAGCTCTTACTCATCTTTGGATATGCAAGATTCTGAAAGAATTTTGAAAATCAGACTTACATGTAACATGAACTTTTCTAAACTCAACAATTAATGCTTAAACTTGGCAAAGAGATCTACTTTTTTAAGACTTTAAGACAATCCAAATGTTTGCAGTGCTCCCCAAGTATTTATTAGAAAATAAGTGACTCCATAAAATGCTCATGGCTAACAAATATTTGGAAAAAATATATAAATTTTGATTGCATAAGTAGCAATAGGATATTTTCTACACATGACAGTGGAGAACTCACCTGCCAGCACTAGCACTGGGGACATAGGATAAAGGATATAAAATATAAAACATTACATAATGTTAAGGTTTAGAATCTATTGAAAGGTTTTGGTCAAATCCTGTAAATAGGAGACTTTAGTGGAATCAAGATTCCACATGAGGGAATAAAAATCAACTATCTTTTTGAACCCATTAGTCATACCAGTATTCCAAGAGATTCAGAGTATTTGCTAACAACATTACCTAAGCTTACTGTTACTGTTATGCAGTAGAGTAGCTCATGCTTGCAGAAAACTGAAGCTACCTTTAAAAAGGAGTTCACTCAAGTATTCCTCACGAGGCATTAAAAGTCATTAGACGAAGGAAAGCTGTTCACCATTTAGCAGGATTGGGCCATTGTTTCTCAAACAGGAAAGCAAATATTTTTAAATAATCAAAACAATTTAATTTTCAAGACAGTCACAGAAACTGTTAAATTGAATTGAAGGTAGAACAGCAGAGAATTCAAAACACAAAACTGCCAGATGACTTTTGAACTGAATAATGCACCATGTTACACAAATTAGACCCAAAAAAAAAAAAACTTATCAGAAGGCATTTTAGCAATCAAAGAAATTCCTTCCAATTTCAAAACACTGCAAGTCATCCCAAGTCTGAAATTGAAGACATGTAGTATTACAAGAACCAACGACTTCATGTTTTTACATTTTCTGATAAAGTACATAATCTCTTCTTCCAAATCAAACCCTTATTGTTTCAGAGAAAGCGGAGAAACAAAGAAGCCAAATCCATATATTGTGGTTGGAGAAAATGGAGAAGAGAAAGCAAACTCTGGTTCATCAAATAACAGGGTGCAAACCAGCAAGACAAGCAGTGGCCAAGACAAGACTCTTGTCAATCTCCCTTGCACTCCACGTTTGTTAGTATCACAGAGGACACCCTTCAAAACTTATTCTTGCAAGTTCCCAACTTCAAGTTCACTGCTACCTTGTCACCTCTCTTTTACAGATTCATCACCCTCTAGCTTAAGGTAACTCTAGCTTTGGTGATGACACATACTCCTTTTCTTTCAGCTTAGACCATAGATTTTTGTCTTTATACAGCAAGAAATCAATTACTGTTCCATAAAATATAACAGCCTACAGAAAGCACCTGCCTAAAGATAATGAAGGCCACATCTGGTCAAGGAATCAAGACAAGAGGGAAGCACAATCACCTTATAAACTTCTTAGGATGGACTAAATGTGTTATGCAGATCTAAATCACAACTATTTGCTTTCTAATTTCTCAAAAAATATGAAATTATTCTCAAATGAACCATATTTCATTGAAATTTACTTTGCATCTCTCTCAAGTATATTTACTTTGTCATATATCTTCATGATTATATTGACATCAGTAACAAAACCAATAGAGTCTCACAAAAATATTGCCACAAAAGGGATAATAAATAATCAGTGTAGAGTAAATAATTAGTTAAAATAAGTATATTATTATGGAATTATTATTTTGTTATAGACATACAGTGAAAACATCAAGCTATATTCACACAGCCTCTGGACATTTTATTGCAGACACTTGTATCCCCATCGTTTGGATTAAACAAAGTCCTTCACTAAATCTTGTCTCTACTTTGTGAATCATCTAGAATAAGAGAGAGACTGGATGAAAGCTCATCTGTTTATTCAATATCTCAGGCATGCTGGCCAGCATGTTGCTCTGCTTTAAACACAGCCCATTCTTGAGAAGTTGTGTTTACTCATAGCAGTATTTAAAAAAAACAAAACAATCCACACAAAATCCTTCATCAGAGTCCAGCCAAACAAACCCAGCCCACATAAACTTTCCATTTACTAAGTGGGGCAGCAAGGGCACAGGACATCTATTTCCACCACTCATGTTTCTCTAGTGATGCTTAAATACAGATTTCCACTAGTGTATTATTTCTCTTTCCACACCTTCAGGTCAAGACAATTATTTGTAATAACATAAGTTTCTACCAAGAGATCTCTTATTGCTGCTGCAGCTCCACCCTTTCACATATTTCACATAGCAGAGAGAGAATGCAAACAAGATATTCCTCAGAGTAACTGCAAATTCAAAAGAAATGTCATAATATGAGTTTTCCTCTTTAAATTCTAGACTAGACAGTACATGAAACACGTAGGCAAGCATTTGGGACTTGACACACACCACTACCACCATCACCCCGCTGGGGCAAATGGAAAATCCCTGCCATGGTTCACTTCTGCAGGTTAACAATCACCTTTAACACAAAAACGTAAGAAATTTCTGTTTGAAGGGCACATCAAAATTTTTGTCTTAAAATAGAATTGCATACATGACTGGAAGCAGAGTCACCAATTAATTTTCTGTTTACATGAATAAAAAGATTGAAAGAAAATAACTATTATAGAAAGCTAGAATTATTTTCTAAATGCATCACTATGATGCAGGACTAGCATGTTCTTCGTTCAGTCTAATGGAAACGTGTGAATTGCTAGTGATTGAGTTGTCAATCATTCAAACAAGTAAATAGCTTTTTTCCTCCAAATTATGCTTTCAGAAGATTTTCACAGCTATTAAACCTCAGTCACTCACTATCTGAGTTGTTAGTTCTGCTAAAAGTCCTTTCTCTCACTCCTTTCCAGAAATCTTTATCTCCAGATACTGGGAAAGTTCTGAGATCCACAGTTCTGTATTTTCCCAGACTCTCAGACCTTGAATTTCTGAGATCTGGCAAGTACAGCCTTTCACTAACACCTGAACACAGTTTAATACTTCAATCCCAGTCAGGTCAACTGTTGTCTGAAAAACACTAACAACATTGCTTCCACAGCCAGTCCTTCAGTGAGAGACTTTCTCCAAACTGAGCTTGTTATGCTCCACATCCAACAGAAACAGCTACTTGAACAGTACTACCAGGTGCCTTTTAGAGCCACATTCCCCAAGACAGGGCATAAGAAAACACTGAGTAGGCAGGGAACTGACAAAAATCAAACTGGGATTCACATGCCTTCGTGGGCCAAACACACTTATTTTGTTAATGGAAAAGTAGTGAGTGGTTATAAAAGATGTCCTAACATGACAGTTTGTTAAGCTGCAAGTAGCCTACAAGCCTGGGGCTATTTTCACTTCTTGGTATCACTGTGTTAGCTGAAGAGTTTAATAAGTCATTCTGTCTTCAGCTGCTTATCATTGTACTTCTGTAATAGGCTGTCATACCTTCCAAATCTGCTGCCTATTTCCTGTATGATAATATACCCTGGCCTGTTTTAATAGGAAAGAAAATTTGCATCAGAAGAACTATATTCCTACTGTTTAAACTAACTCTGCTTATTTTTATTCTAATGGGTAAGAAACTGCTTATGTCACAGACCTTCAGGAAAACAGGAGTGCTGGTAAGGCACATCTAGAATTAATGTTCAGTTTCAGAAGGCTAGGAAGTTTTTGCTTTTTCTTTTCCTTAAAGGGGTACATAAAGTTGCTTGTTACTCCAGTATTGATCTGAATATCATATTTGCAAGTTTTAAAATGGGAATAGAAATATCCCTTTGGTTCAGGGGTGTGTTGTGAAAATCAGCTGGTAGATATTTACAAATCTTTCTGTGCATCCATACCAAGCACCACAGAGACCTATAAAATTGACAGTTCTGTGTCCACTCTGTGCTATGGACAGAGAGCTTTAAAAAAAAAAGCACTGACTACTCTTCAAACCATGAAAACAATATTAACAGCAGCTTTGCACTGCATGTATACAGTCTTTCAATTAATACATTTTGATATATTAAAACACATACACACCCATCCATAACAGCTGCTAATTTCAAAAAATTCCACAAGCAACTGAGATTTTTAACTATTAGAAGTAATTTTCTTCTCAGTGAAGCTGTAAAAAACATTCTTTGTGATTAGAAGGACAAAACCACAATAGTCTGGGAAAACCAGTCTGGAGCAAATCACAAGTGTAGTGCATAGTGACAAATGGTATCTATGCTGAGGAAAGATGTTTGGGTTAGCATTTTCTGTTACCGAGCATTCTAAGAGCACAGTTAACAGATGGATGGAGAGACTGTGTCCTGATAAATTACATACATCTCTGCTCCTATTTGAATTGTAAATACAATGTTGATACTACCTAGCCTGTGAATAAGTTGCAGTACACACTTACATAATCTTCTGCTAATGTGAAGTGTTGAAAAAAATGCTTGCTGTTAGCTAGAAGCGTGACAAAGGGATCTGAATGCAAGTAAAAAGCAGTTAATACTGAATACTGTCTTTGTAAACAGATTTTTATGGATTTAGCTTCAACATTTATAAAACAAGAGACTAAACATAAAGTGCAATTACGATATTGAATGTCTTCAGTATCAGATCCCTTGAGAATTGCTACATGAAATATGGAAGCTGTCCCTCAGAATTAACAAATACTGCATTTCAGTACTTTATCAAAACAATATATTTTTGTCCACTATCCTCTATTAATACAAATTTGGAAAACATTGTATCTTCCAGTTCCTTGAACTGAAGTATTCAGCACAGTGAACACAAGGCTGGGCAGTTAAAATGGTTTTTAACTCTCACCCAGCCTTTCACTCTTACTTTGCATGAGTCCAACTGCATCCAGACCGGAAATGGGAATACTTCCCATCTTGTGGATTTGAGTGTGCATTTTGACTATATAACAAGAGGAGCCTGGGTGGGCAGGAAGCAGCCACAGGATGAAAATGATGTCATGCAGTGCAGGTGCAGCCTTAAGCAATCTGTCTTGGACAAAAACCTTGCTAAATTCTAAAGCCTCTTTATTTAGTGAGGAACAAAATTCAATCAAAAGGTTAAGGACTGCAGTTAAATAATTCCTATAGCCACGAGCCCTGGGCTGCTGTCATCTTACACAACATCCTTTGAGCAGTGGGTGACACACAGCTCACTGGTTATTACTGCATGAGCTATATTTTGTGTGCTCATTGACACACGGCAGGAAGTTCTACGTGACATATAGGCATTCACAAACAACTGCAAAATGTTGTATTCTAACAGATCTTAAAAATCTCATGTCTCCACACTGCCTGAACAAGTAGAATGCCTCAATACACCTGTCCTCAAGCTTTTCCTCTGTGTTACTGCACTCACGGGGTCTTGAGAGTTCTTCAAAAGACAACTGCCACCCATTGTTTCCTATTATGTAAGCACCAAAACAAAGATTCCTCTATTGTACTCTTTTTGTAGTACTGAAAAAATGCAGATAGTGGTAAGGGAAAACTGACTTTATGAATTGCCAAAAATGCTCTCAACTAAGTGTCCTATGATGTTTTCTTTTGTATCGCAAAGCCATTAGAAATTTCACTTTAAATTACTCATTAGTAGAAACAGTTTGATCTTTGCAAAGCCATTTCTCTCAATGCAGAAAACTATGATATGGGCTCCCTCTAGTGTCTTATCTCTGACATAAACTTGGAATTATAAAAGATTGTATAAGTCATTTATTCATATGTGCCAACATCCTCAAGCTACCTTCCAAAAAAAAGTTCAGTTAGTGGGGAAAAAAAAAAAAAATCACATTCCCAGTGATAAGTTGTTGTATTTGTACGTATCAATTAAATTCTTAACACAGTGCAGTAAATTTTGCTGTTGCATACAACTATCACAATTATGTAATTAAACATGATTTTGCACTGAAGCATAAAGAAAGGAAAATATGACATATCCATTTTGAGATATTTCAAAAAGACAAAATTAAGCTTAGAAGTGGAATCCTCTCTCTGTAAATATATTTAAAAAACTATAAATACCTTTTGTATATGTAAAAATATCCCCTTCCCCATGAAAACCTCAAAGTTGTTTCAGTAATTCATCTAGAACTCACAGCAACCCAGAGTTTGATCTTGCTTGACTGTGGCCAGTGGATGCTTTCCCACTGATAAAAGCGTGAGAAAGAGGCAAGCAGATTATTAGCTCCATAGTAACTAGAGCAGGGCATAAAAAGTGGGGGTGGATGGACAACTTTTGCCATCAATTTGTGAAAATTGTATTAAAACCCATACTAATGGAACACACACTCTTGTGTTTCACCAGACCCCTGAGCAGTCTTCTTTCCTGACCAAATGCACCAGAGAAGCAGAGCTGAAGGAGCACAGATCGGGGAGTAGGCTGAACCAGGAGAAAGACTAGCATAGTTTTTCTTGCCTAAGAAAAGGGAAACCATATTGTGAATCTCAGGATACTGTCCCTGACACAATGCCTTGAGCAGCTCCATGCAAATATTTAGTGCCTCTTCTTCTACTAATACAAGCAGCAGTGTCGAATCCTAGGGACAAGGCATGCAAGAATTTTACAATTAACTGTTCCATCTCATTTTCTCTAAACTACTAAAACAAAAACAAAAAAAAAAAACCTCACACCAAACCAAAAAAAAAAAAAAAAATCTACACCCACCAAACAAACCCCTTTAAGTGCATAAAATACCAATACAAATCTATCACCTTCCCAGCCTAGTGATTTTATATTCTTTTGTTTCCCATTCATTGGAAAACACAAGACTTTGCACTCAGAAAAATATATTGTATTGTAGATGTGAAAGCCTCTCCTAGAACAAATAAAACATTACCTATAAACCTGACAATACACGCAATTAACAGAAATGCAAATATATGTTACAACCAAAATAAACATATGGATTAGAATCTGTCATTGACAGAGATACAAAAAAATCATTCATGCTTCCCTCATTTCCTCATGCTAGGATGCTTAAAATAACAAAGCAAAACAAATCATCTAGCACATCACTAGATTAAGAGGGCTATTAAGTTTTCTTCAGAGCAGTTAATATTTTTCATACTTTTTCCCCACTGACATTTTTTCTTCTAATGTCTAGGGGCATTGCTAGGGCTGGTTTCATAGTGATCCTCTGCAAAGTCACAAATCACAGAGTATTCTGAGTCAGAAGGGATCCAAAAGGAACATTAAGTCCAACTCTTAAGAGAATGGCCTAAACAGGGAAAAAGGGACTATGAATAGAGTTTGACGCCTTCAATATCTCAGTCTTCCTTAAATTCTTTGGTTGAACACAGAACACTGTCTGTACAATCTCAAACAGTGACACTGCGTAAAAGTAGAACGCGTTGAATGGCATCAGGCACTCTTGGGCTTTTAGTATGTATATGCCAGAGTTCAATCAGTTAATAGAACTACAGGCTTAGAGAGCAACTGTATTCTAACAGAGTTTCTCTTTTTTTAAAAAATTACCTTGTATTAGTAAGAAGCAAGACAAATATAAATAAATGTGTTATGTCATATTTTCCTTTCTTTATTCTTCACTGCAAAATTACATGTATAATTATATCACACAGATTTTCATTACTAATGCAGTTAAGACTTCCTTTTAGTTTTAGCTACTAGCAAAACAAGCTAGCACCCATTATTTCAGGTCAGAAAGGACTGTCAAATATTACATAGAACATAACCTAAGTTTTCAAACACAAAATTAATTTACAACCTTCTACAAAGCTCAATTAGCCTACAATTCATATTTTTTTCCTTACACCTTTCATAGGTCCTACAGACTCAGGGGAACCTTAACCACTCTCTACAACTACCTGAGAGGAGGTGGTAGAGAGGTAGGGGTTTGTCTTTTCTCCCAAGTAACAAGTGAGAGGGCCAGAGGAGATGGCCACAAGATGTGCTATGGAAGATTTAGACTGGATATTATGAAAAGTCTGCAATTGGACTTGATATTGGAAGTATTTTCCAACTTAAACAGCTCTATGATCCTAAACCACTTGTCTATTGAGCTCCTTAGGAAATCAGCAGCCACAGCAGCCAACCCACTACCCTACCTCCAGCAGGGTAACTTTGCAGCTCCAAGCTCTTATTGCAGCTAGTCCAGCAGACTGTTTTGCCTGGGGCTGAGCCAAACCTAATATTCTTAAACCTAATATTCTTAAACCAAACTGAGGCAGCTCTTCTGGGAGCTCTGATTTGTAGGGTGGATGGCATGGAGTGAAAGCAGAGGGCTCTGAGCATTAAAATACTGCATCCTAGCTGAGAAGAGTGCCATGCTTTCTCCCTTCCTAGGGGACAACAGTGGAAAAAATCCCTTTCAACTGAGCCTGGTACTTTCTGATGCAGTGCTCTTTCTAACACTACTGGCAGTAGCCATCCTGCTGCTGAGGTCAGTGCAATTGCATGAGCCCAGCCCAGTTCAGACAAGTGGCTGCACCAACACATCCTTGACTTTACAGTGGCAGCCTCACCTGTTATAAAGTAGTAAGTCCAGGTGGGATCTGAGCCCATGGGGGCCCCAGGCTCCCCAGCAATGGGCCCAGCTCCCTCTGCCAGACCACACACACTGGCACTGCTCTCCTCCAACAAAACCAGGATGTGCCCACACGTTCCAGGGCAGGACAGAGCTGCTCCAGTGCAAGCCCACACCTGCCATCCCCCAGCACAGCCAGCTTCAGCAACAGCAGTGCCTGAATGCTGATAGGAAAGTTGTTTACTCTAAAGACAACTACAAAGCTCTTAGTAAATATGGCATTTTTGAACAAATGCCAAGCAGTTTGAAACTGCTTACATATCTACAATAAATATCAAAGAGTCAGGACTGAAGCATGTTGATTTGGAATGTATGAATGATCGTTTACATAACAAAAATGAATCACAGTAACTGGCTTCAACCATATTCTGATAAACTCTTGCATCAAGTGAATACACTATGGCATTTCTGTAGCATTTAAATCTATGACCTTGATTGCACAGACTTAAGTTCTGCCAACATTTACACAAACTTGCCCTTTTTTTTTTTCAGCATAAGCCCTTCAGTGGAATCATGGTTTGGGTTGTTTGTTTTTCCTTTTTCAAATGCACATGAAAATATAAAGTGCGCATAGAACTGAGACCATGTATGCTGAATAGCTTTCTCTTGCTTTGAATAGTACTTTGTTCATTATAGTGCTACTAATATCCTTTTAATTTGCTTATAAGAAATCACATATTTTATTACAACCTTTCGTATTAAACACAAATTGCAGACATATCCAAAATCATTTAAATTCAAACACTACCTAGTAGAGAAGTTGAAATAACATGAGATGTCCAGAGCTGGGGAGAGGACACTGTGACAGTTCCTAGCTCAATAAAACTACACCAGCTCACAGCACAAGGAAAGCAGTTTAGGATCCAGCCCAGCAACCAGACTGGGCATTTAAAACAACAGTGGTGTTTTGACTTTAGCACATATGTTTACTGCAAGTGTCTCAAGTGCTAACTGAATTGATAGATGCTTTAAAAAGGTACTGTTTATTAGAAATCTTCACTTTACAATTTCAGCATAGAAGTTATAACTATATGATGACTCAGAGCATGAATTAAGAATCTATTTATGGATCATGAATTTAACAGGAGCACAGGGAACAATTTTAAAGGAATACAGATAAAAATAATGCTATTAACATTAGTTTTAAATTAATGAGCCAAGTTTAGTTGGCAATCATTCCTCAGGCTCATTAAAGATATCTGAATGTGAATCATGAGAAATTTAAAATAATATATTTGGTTTATCCATTGGGGGTTTAAACATTTTCTTTTCATCAGATGTAATAAATAAAATGTAAATAAAGGAACAGTGCAAATAAATCAATTTTAAATTCTCTGTAGTACCTCAAAGGCTTAAACTGCAGCACCCTGTATAGTCAGATGTATGAGACACACCAGTGGAAAAGAATGCTTTTCCTCACAATGCCACCTTCAGAACCAAATTAAGCGTGATACCTGATGCAAAAACTCCACTTTATGTTAACACAGCTACAATATAGGTAGAAGAGGTCATGTTAACACAGAAATGAAGCATATGAAATTTGGTGCTCATTTATTCTAGAACATGTCCATAATGAATAAATCTCTATCTGCTCGCAATGTGGAGCGGCATCGGCTCCATGAACAACAGCAGTCAAACACCTATTTCACTCTTCAATAGTAAAATATTAAATAAAACCAAAAGAATGGCCTATGTACCCAAAGGAAGGATGATTTTAATTCTCAGTGACAACAGAACAGTTGTGTTTCTAGTCTGCAAACAAGCTGCCACAGTATGTATGAGAATATGCAGAGATTCACTGAAGACACATGGTTTCCACTACATGCTGCATGTTATGGCTCAGGTTAGAAGAAATGCAACAGCCCTGAGGAAGTACTGCAGTACAAAGACAAGCAGAATGCAATTCTGACAGACTCGTACACTGACTAGAGGAGGTACCCTGTGCAAATAACACCATACAGCTTACTCTGAAGATTCACCCCCTTTACAAGCATACTCATGATGTCCAAGGCTATTTTTTGTGAATAAATGTTCATCAGTGAGACTTAAAGATCACAACCTGATGCACTAATATGGAAAAGTACTAAGCTTTAAATAACTAACCCAGTTTGGCCAAGCAGTCACTTTCACTGTCTTCAACATGCATGATTTGTTGTCTCCTAGCCTCAGCTCTGCCCCCTCCAACCAAATTTCTTTCACCTTTTTAACTTTTGCCTCTCCTTCCTGTGAACGTGCCTCTTCCTAGTCCAAGTAGCTAGATTTGGATTAAAGGGTCTACAGGGAATTACTGCATTCCATAAAGAGTACAGCACCCAGGTGTAAACCCATGAACTGGGAGCAGAAAATCTGGGCTTCAGGCTGGAGCAAATCATCCAGCCACACATGTGCAAACACACAACACACACACTGAAGAGCTGACATTAAGGAACGAGAGAGCTTTGCAGTGAAGGGGGGAAGGAGGAGAAATATACTTGTCTCATTGCATCATACCATTGGCTTAAAGTCAATAATTTGACTTGCTCCTCATGGGCTATAGCCATAGTATGTAGCTTGTGAAGATGGGAAATCTCAGCAGTGCAATAGGAATGTTTTGTTTTGTTTCCAAACAGTGCCAGACAGCTCAGAATTGCTGAAAAGGGGCCAGTGGAGTACACAAAGTAGCAGTAAGTCAGCAGAATTAGAGTAGGCTGCTAAAACCCTGAAACCCCCAATGGCAAGTTTAAAAGATAAATGAGACACAGCAAGCCCATCTAGTATCATATTGACTAACTACTGTGAATATTAAGAACAGCTTCCATTTGTTTGCTTTTTTTTGTACATTAACAGATGACTGTCTCTCCTGTTCTCTCCAAAGTGACACATCTATCATCATTTTTCAAAGTTTCTGCTTTGATTTAGACTTTTTGAAGAGCTGCAATCTTGGGGTTTTTTCTGTTTTCTTTAATAAAAACTCCTTCAAGGATACTAAGATACTAGCAGCTCCACCAGCTGCTACACTGCTGGAGTTTGCATGCCCCTCTGTGTGAGGTCTCTCTGCAGATGTGGAGCTTTTAAAGACCCTGTCGAGTTTACTGATGCCTTGCATACAAATTAGTCACCCCTGTCCTTAAATTATTACTGAATCAGGAAAAACTCTTAAGATATTACAGAATAAGGGAAGACAGGGGTTTTGGAATCAAAGCTGTCAACATTTTTACCGTTTTAGCAGACTATAGTGAAGGCATCTCTGAATATCTCTTCACCTCAGATGTCTGAAAAGCCCATAAAATACTGGATCTCAAAGCCCATTTGTCCTATTTGACTTACAAAAGCACAGGTGTTAACACTATGTTCTTATAACAATGTCTGTATATATTAAACTGTGAATCAAAACAGTTACAAAGATTTCTGTGAGGCTATTAGGAAACAGAATGAGGTGCAAGTCCCTGGAACAGACAAGGGAAAAAATACTTTATAACACCATAGTCAGGAATTCAAAGATCAACTAGCAGACCAAGTCAGACAGAAAACATATTTTTGTGTTCAAGGTCTGTAAAGAAATCCTTAGACTGTGAAGAATACGTTACAGGAAACTTCTGCCCCCACAGCCGTACCTCATTTTATCTCCTCATCTTTTCAAAACTGGCAGAAACTGCCCTTCTGACAAGCAGCTTGCAAACAACTTTTTGATTGTATCAGAGAATCTCCAAACAAACCTGGAAGTAACAGACAAATACAGCTCTGCCTGCTCCATACACCACACTCTACTTACAGGTTTTTGAAAACCTGCTAATAAGGATATGGAATCCCTGGTGAGCTCCTATGAACATTTAGGTTTTAGTTTGGATTTGGCAGGTGGCTTTCATTTGAGCAAGGGTTCCCCAGGAATTTTGCCATTGGGAATGACTGAAGAGATATATTCCTTCTGCTCACACCCCTTCTCTTGCCAGGAGACATCAGTTGTGTGATTCTGTGAGTTCATGTTGATTCTTCAGCAACAGGAGCTAGTTTGCAGGCACCATGGCCTGGAAGAGCTGTAACCCATGACATTTTCAGCTGCTCAGCATCCATGAAGTAGTTTGCAGGAAAAGGCCCAGCTGATGAATGGAATAAAATAAAACCCAGTTCCTCCTAAATTACCCACCATGCATTGTACAGAAAGCTTCAAACTGCAGCCCACTTTAGCTTTTGATCTTCTTTAAACTGCTAGCAAGTACAAAAAACTTAGATGACAAAAATTGATATGTTAAAGTTCAAAATGTGCTAAATGAACAGAATTTCTGTTCAAAGTCCTCTTCATTAACAGTTACTGCATATTTCACTGCAGGAAAAAAAAGAAGCAAGTCCTTATGAAGGCTGAATGCTAATTTTAAAGCAATCAAAAATGCATAGATGTTTTAAATTACAAGAAATGGCTCTCTAACATCTTGACTATTTCAACAGAAGCAGATGGTTTGTATAGCTTTACTGCTTAATTAAACATTTTATATGTTCTATAAAATGGTATTTGATGGCATCCTTTCCAATTGGCTTTCTAAATTTAAATTACAAAGTATTTTATGTATGCACCATATTAACAGGATAATTAATTAAAATATTCATATCTAACACCAACTTACCAACCTGGCTTCTATTTTTTAATACATGTAAAAAAATCTAATTGTTCACTTCTTTCCTTTGTCTTCTTAATGATAATACTAACTTTTTTCATAATTCTATTCTGTTCCTTTATTTTAAATAGTCCTAATCTAAAAGCCAGTATTTTATATTTTCCCTTTTTAACCCCTTTACAAAAACAGGAAAAATAAAATAAAAATATTTAATGAACTAAAATACTAAAACCAATGCCAAACAAGATGCAGGTATGGATGGTGCTGTAAAAGCTAGACATGACTACTGATGTGCATGAGAGGTTTGAGATTATAATGAAGAGGGCTTAATGAAATCACTTAAAGCATTTCATAAAAGACAAAAAGCTATGCTGTCCCTAAGTTCCTCAGGGGAAAATAAAAGCTAGTTACACAGTTCCACAAAGTCACAATAAGACAGTTAGAAGAAAAAAGATGGGATGAAAAGAACAAACTGAGCATAGTGGGGAAAGCTCTCAAAATCTTTGTCAAGTACAAATTTGGTGTTGCAATCCCAGCAAAAGGAAGAGTCTGACAATTATTATGTATAGCTCCTGGCATGGCTTCCTAAAGCTGATTCAAAACTAACAGTACGAGGCAGAAATAGACAAAACAACAACATAATCACAGAGCCAGGGGTTTATTTAACTGTGTGACTACCAAAGACAATCTTCTATTAGAATGAACTTCAGTCAGTTCTCAGGGCTCATAGATGAAACTGGGGAGAAAAGGTAACACTGAGCGCACAAAAGTGCCTGCTTAGTTACACTTTAGTAGGGTCCTTACCTAAGCAGATGACAAATGCCTATCACAAAGTGAAGCATGGATTAAGTGACTTGTGAGTCATGTGAAGCCATTAGGGACACGAGTCATTATACCTTTCATGAAAACCAGAGGTTCTAGCACTAGGGCACACTGCACATTCTAAACTATAGCAGCTTTTCCTGGTTCCTTCTGGCCACTTGTTCAGCACATTGCAGCTCAGAATGCCACGAAACTTAGAGGTCTCTGCTGCTTCTCTTGACACAACACAAGCCCATACCACTGAGCAGAGGAGAAAAACAAAATATTCATAGATATTCCTTAATTTATGGAACACAGGTATGTGACAGCATAGCTCTTTATAAATGACTAGCACAGTGTACAAAGATAAGTAACCCATCTAGACATGCAAACACATAATTTGATAAAAAACAGCAGTTGCCAAAAAAAAACCCCACAACAGAAAAAGGAAGCAATTTACTAAATCAGAATATCAACTTGAAAAAAAATTACAGCAATATGATACAACTAGAATAGCTAGCTGTTAAAATTATCAGAATCCTTAAGACTACATAGAGGCATTTACTCACCATCTCTCTTAATACTCAAATTAGGCATTCAAAGGCACTGACAAAAAGAACAGCAGAGTAACTCATGAAACTCACTAGCATTACGAATTCAAGCAAATATTTGAGTGAATATTTTGCACATGCACTGCTTGCAAAAATATAACATTAATTTAAATTAAATTAAGGTTGTTATTAAAGTTTTAATCACAAGTGAAGACCACAAATGCCTATTCCTTGTATTCCCAAAGGGTAACAGGAGACCTTCTACCAATTCTACAACATTAAGTTCATTGCTGCATGTGAGTTCTGAGAGAGAAGTGATTTTGCTTACCTAGAAACACATGACAGTTACACAAAACTTACTTCAGACTGGCACGTTTCGTATGTTTTATATTGGTTTATATTATAGACCATATAGTCTTAATATGCCTGATTTTATGTATCGTGGTATGCTAAATGAACTTTTAACAACTGGAATACATTAGCCCCACCCCATCTGAAAGACCCCAAGTGCCTGAATACACACATAAAGAAACAAATGTTATAACAAAGAACCAGTCTTTCTGTGTGCAGTCTCATTTAAATTCTGAAAATTGAAAATTAAAAGCAAAGGAATCACCCACTAAGCTACTTCATAATATAACCATTGGGAAGAAAACATAAATGTTTCAGCAGATATGTTTTTCACCATTAGTTTGACAGATGTTTTGGTTTCTGCAATAACATGCAATAATATGAACATTATAAACTAATCTCTCATTTACACTACACTGGAGTATATCTTCTATGCTGGGGTATATCAGTATTTGTTGATGCAACAGTTTTTTTCCCCAAAATAGCTCGCAATGGAAGTATTTATTCAGACAGCTGATACCAAGAAGCAAGCACAAAAAGAATTCCCTTGCAACAATTAACCTGAGGTACTTCTATGGCACTTTGACATCATCAGAAACAGAGGTACTCAGAACCCATGGTTGGTTCCATCTACATAAACGAGAGCAAGAGGAAACTGAAAGATTTTGTGACATAATTTCAAACAAAGCAAGAGCACAGAGGGGCAAACTGCAGGAAATTCTGGATTATATGCACTACAATATAATCCAGAACTATCTTTGAAACAGAAAATACTTGCAAAGACATCTTGCAATATACAGGTATTTGATAACCTGCCTTCTAGGCCCTGCTCATGAAACAACGTATGTTCTGTCTCCACAGTCAGTCACAACTGCTTACTTAGAGCTTAACAGTTCTCAGCCCTATGTGAACTTTCAAAGGGAGTCCTCCGCAACCCCAAAGCACCCCACTCGCTGCCCGGTCCGTTCAGCAGCCTGGTGTGCGCTGCGCTGCCAGCCTGCCCTCGGGGAGCGGGAGCACCCAGCGCCCTGCAGAAGCACTCAGCGCCCCGATGATGGCTCTGTGTCCTTGGCTCTGCCGCCCGTACCCGGCGGGGAGCGCTGCCCTCGCCAGAAACCCTCTGGCGGTGTTTCGGGCCCGTGTGTTTGCGGACATTTTACGAGGGAAGGAAAGACCGCCTGCGGGGAGCCCTGAAGCCCATCCCCTCCGCACGGCCGGGGCAGCTGCCCGAGCTGGGGGAATGGCCCTGCGGAAAGGGCTCCTTCGCTGCCTTCAAACCCCAGAGACTAGGGCGGCTCCTTCGGGCGGCTCCGGGCTCAGCACACGGACCGTACGGGAGCCTGCGCCGGGCTCTCCTCCTCGTCCTGCTCAACTCTGCCGCCGGCCCGCCCCATTCACGATCCCCTCGAGGCGCCGGGACTGCCCAGGGACACAGCGCCGGCAGCGGGCGGTGGCAGCCAGGGGCGGACCCGGCTGTGGAGGGGCGGGCCGGGGGCGGGCCCGGGGTGCCCCGGCTGGGAGCGGCCGGGAGGAGCCGAGCCCCCCGCCCCAGGCGGGCCACGTCAGCCCCGGAGCCGCCCCGCCCGCCTCCGGCCCAGAGCCGGATCCCGGGGCCCGCCGCCCTTCCGCCGGCGCCGGGGGAAGGCGCTGCCGTCCCATCCTGCTCCGCGCCCGGCCCGCTCGCTCCGCCGCCCGCAGCCCCCCGAGCGCCGCTGCCCGGGGCCGGCCCTGCTCCGCGCTGCGGGGAGGAGAGAGCGCGGCCGCCGCCCCGCCCCGCTGCCTCCCGCCGCAGCCCGCTGCCCCAGGGCTCCTACCTGCGCCCTCCCGGCGGCAGCGGGTCCCGGCGCGGCTGCTCCTCTGCCCGCCTTTGTCTGCGAGGGGCGTCCGCCGCCTCCTTGGCGGGCAGCTCCCTCCCCGGGGCAGCTCCCGCCTCACAGCGCCTCACAGCCAGCCGGCCCTGGCGGAGAATGACCCCCGGCGCTGCCGAAGGTAAGTTAGCGGGAGCCCTGCTAAACCCACCCTTTTTAGTGCCACACAGGTGTGTGGCTTTTAGTGCCATTCGGTGAAGCTGTGCGTGATTAGCTCAGTCACGATTAAGAGATGCTCACAAGACCCTACCTGTGTGGTCTCCAGGAGGATGTAATTAGCCATGCAGGGACTCAAATGTTCCCGTGCAGCCCGCACAGGCTGGCGGTGCGGTTCGTTACTAACCTCTGCTTACTGAATCAGTAGTATTTCATTGTTTTTTCCTCTGTCGTCTTACAGGTCGTCTCTTTAGCAAGACTCGTGACATGAAGTAGAACAACAGGCATTTTGAAGAGGTCTGCCATAGATACAGTTGTATCTCTGCATCTTGGTGCATTTACTGGGGACTCTTCCCAAGTCTGTCTGAATTAGAACCTGTGAAATTTTCAAAAGCTTCATAATGGAGTTTTTAGCACCCAAAGGAGATTATATTAGATATTTCAAAAGGCCTTTATTTCTAGTTTTAGTATGTGTAATAGTTCTTGTGTGCACTGATCAGGACTACTATAGTTTACTTGGAGTATCCAAAGAAGCAAGTAGTAGAGAAATACGACAAGCATTCAAAAAGCTGGCATTAAAGTTGCACCCTGATAAAAATCAGGTAAGTTACCTCTTGAACAAGTCAAAGTTGCTGATTCAATAGATCTCAGTGTTTAAACAAAAAGCAGTTTTAATTTATCAAGAATGTTTCTCTGTTATTTTCAAGTAATGTAACGGCCTGATAACATAGTTCTACTCCGATTTTCTGCAGAGAAAATTTATAAAAAGCAATAGAGTGGTCATAATGGTTGTGGTGAATTTGGGCTTGGTTAAATTGGTGTAGTAAAAAGAGTCAAGGTTCTTCTATTCTCAGTTATGTTTTTGTAACTAGAGGAAAACCTACATGTGTACCATATTACTTTGTTGGTAAACTGATGAGTTTCCCTCTTTCCATTTAGCTTAGGGGAACTTGCTGTTTTCCCTCCCCTGGAGTCTCATGTAAACATCAAATAAGAACAGCCTGATCTGAGACATCAGTTTCCAAGTATCAAAGAGGACAAAACAGACAATTTGGGACTGCTGAGGCATAATGGTGGAGCTTATAAAGAGCTGTGGAATAACTAGAGAGAGAAGATTGGGAATGGCTCATTCTGTCCTACCATATTTCTGAAATACAAAGAAATAACCTTTAAACATCATCTATTTTGCCTTGAAAAAAGCAGAAATTCCCAGGAAATAAAAGGGTTTAGATCTTTGTATGAACAACTGCATGGGGCCCCAAAAAACAGCAGTATATCATATGAGTTTAGGGCCTGCCTTCACTGACTACACTGGAGCCTCTGACAGAGCTCAGGGAGAAAGCCAGATGTCAGCAAAGTTAGAAATGCCAACTTATAGCTATTTAATGGAAGTATTGTTTTCCCTATGTTGATACTTTCAAAATAATGGCATTTGGGGTCACATTCTGTAGTTTCCAAGCAAGTAGATACTACTAAAGATTTTTCAACAGGTTATGTTCAGCCTTAGAGATGATATATAGAAAATGAACCCATTACACAAATTCCATAATGATAATTAATTTTCTGTGTATCTAGATAAGAAAAAAATTAAGAAAAGGTGTCTTTTGAATGAAACATGTAAGCAGAAGTTAAAAGAGCAGGAGAATGTGGCCCATTTTGCACACCACTGTTACACTGCACCAGTGCAGAACCCAGACTGGGCTTCAAAATATGTCTGCAGATTTTTCACCGTTCTAATCCCCAAGCTACCTAGAACAAGAATGCTTTTTAAATAAAAGGAGGAGGCATCTGTCTACAGTGTAATACTAAAAGGGATGAACCTGTCTTGATAGCAGAGATTTTGAACTGGTTGAGTAGGGATTCTAAGGCAGTGGAAAAGATTGTAGAGGAAATGGTATGTCTCCATTCTTGAGTATTTTTCTTAATTCCACTGAAGAGAGTTGAAAGAAGAGGGATCACTGTAGAATGTTACAGCCTCCTACCAGTTCTCTTTGTAGTTCAGTTGGTACTTTAGGGAGGATGAAGAAACAAGAGAACACATCTGGCTTCAGGAAAGGCAAACTTTAGTGTAGTTTGTTTTCAGATCAGAGTGTAATGTCAGCTTCCACTGACATCCTTAGTAGGGATATAAAAATATTTCCAAAGATAATTTTTTCAGAATTATATGCAAATATGTTTTATTTATTATTTAATTGCTAATTCTAGTTTTCCTTACATAGAATGATCCAAATGCACATGACAATTTTTTGAAAATAAATAGAGCATACGAAGTACTTAAAGATGAAGATCTGCGGAAGAAGTATGATAAATATGGAGAGAAGGGTCTTGAAGATCAGCAGCAAGGAGGTCGTTACGAGAGCTGGCACTTCTATCGCTATGATTTTGGTAAGTTATGATGTATGTCTGTGATTTGCTTAAAACAGTCACAAGGAAATGTAAAATTCAGATCTGTGTCAGAGCTTTTTATGTGTTTCTGATGTATTCTCTCCAGATTTCTGTCTGCTCTATAGCTGTCACTTCTCTCTGCTGACCCAGTGTGTTATTTACACTGTTAATGGCTACCCAAAAATGCAATCTATTTACCTAGACTTTTGTTCCTGCTGCTTACTTTTTATAGGTCATCTAGCTCCTTGTTTATTTTTTTAAAGTGCAAAGCTTTTTTTTTCACTTAAATGTCAGTGTTAATATTTCATCAGGATTCTTTTTAACTTTTTCATGCAGGAAGACCTTTTTTGTTTAGTATACTTCCAAGGGCATTTTGAGAAGAGATTTTTGCACTGTCAAGCCTATTTGATATGCAGTTATGCGATTAGAGATCAGTAAAGACGTAGAAGAAATTGAAAAAATAACAGGATCATACCTAAAATGATCTTGAGACAAGTTATTAAATGTTTGTCTCAATAAATTTTAGGTACCTGTAGGGAAAGGGTGCTGTTTTTCTCAGAGCTGCTGTGACAGGAGTAAACTAAAATAGGGAACTGAGGAACATGGTTTGGTTGAGATGAAGGAAAGAGCTGGAAGGAACCTCCACCTTTGCAACAATTTTTTTCTGGTGTTGTTTGATTTTAATATGTCCCAATCTCTAAGAAATTACTGTCTGTGCAAATTGAAATTGAATAAACCAGTGGTGCAACTACCACAGGAAAATACAGATTTTTTTTTAAAACTTCTTCAAATAAACAGATTTAAGAAATTTTTTCTGTCTGAAGTTTCACTGCTTGATTGAGAAACAGTATCCTTAAATGTCTGTTAACTAGTCATTTGGAGAGCATCTATTTTTATATTTTATGTGTTTGTCTGTGAAAAATACAGATTTATATATAATTATATGTGTGGGTAAATGTATATGTTATATAGGTGGATAGTAATATAAAAAGTACCTTGTCACCTGTAGAAATTAATTTCTCTCATTATTAATTTGCATTTAATCCTTATATACTTCAGGTGAAATGACATCTCACCGTATTAGGTACTGTAAAAAATCTGCAACCATAGTAGCATAATATAATGCTGTCTAATAGTATTTTTTATTTTTGGTAACTCTGCACTGCCTTTCTTGTGTAGTTGAAGTAGTAAAGTGTTTTGTAGTGATGCCCTGGGTAGGACTGGTTAGCTTTGTCTTCCCTACCTTTGTTTACACATTCTGATTGTGGAAAAGCTTGTGGCTTGAAACACCTTTGTGATCGAAATGTGTAGATAACCAGAGGCTGAGAGAAAGTGTGGAAGCTTCTGGACATTACATAAAGCTCTCCCTGAGAGCTGAATTTTCTTGAATTTTAATCTCACAACTGGATGATATTATTTCTAATGCTCTTGCCATAACAGCAGTAGTTCCAATTCTCTGCTTGCTCAGTGGTTGGTTACTAAATTATCAGAAGAACTGTTCTGATAGCGACTTTTGTAGCATGAGAATAAGTGAGCCAGCAAGAGGTTAAACTCAGTCCCAAATTACTAAAGAAGGATAGCATTTTTGTACCACCTCTTTGCCAGCTTAGAATTTCACCTTGAATTTACTGTCTTCTCTTGTGCATAAGATGATAGTTTGTTTCTTTGTTTTAAAGATGGAAAAATAAAACGCAATTGTTGGGGGTTTTTTATAGGTATTTATGACGACGATCCTGAAATTATAACATTGGATAGAGGAGAGTTTGGTAAGTTTTTGAAATAAATGGCTATCTATCTGACAATGTGGTGACCCAAAGTAACAATTTTTACTTGCTGAGCTGTGTCTTAATAGGCTTTTCTTACCTATCTTTGCAAACACAGGTTGGAAAATCGTCCTCACATGAGAAAACAAAAAATAAAAATACCTCTTAATGCTTCCTGTTAAATACTAGTTAGCAAATAGATCAATATCAATAAACAGTTTGCATTAAGTTTGGAAGATATTTTGTGAGATCTGTAAAAGGAAAGTATTTGAGTTAAAATTTTGTTTCTCCTGATTTATTATTGCTGTTTCTCTTGCGTAAAAATGCACTTGATAGAACTTTTTGAATACTTTTTTTTTGTGTGACATCCAGTCAGTTGTATACGATTCAAAACCAGAAGGTGATGCTAGATACTGATATTAACTGAATACAGTTAAGTGGAAGATGGTGTGAAAAGATAACAATTTCAATGAGAATATCAGCCAGGTCTTTTTCTTATTAAAATTACAGCTATGTTGTTCATAGCTAAGAGAGACTAGAGAGAAAAAATAGTGGATTTTGTGTGATTTTTCATCTGCATTTTAGTACAGTTTCCTGTGTACAAGATTGGACCCTGAATTAGTTTTGTACTGTTCTAATAGCAGCCCCTCATGATACTTACCCTGAGAACACAGTCTTGCCTTGGTTAATCTATTTGCAGATGCTACACATTCCTTAGTTGTGTTTCTTGTGAGGAAATTTTAATATAGGCAAATAAAAGTTACAAAATCCATTATGAGAATTATGTCCAAAATTGGACAGGCTGAAAGCCATGTAATTCAAGCTGATAATTGCCCTTTGTGTATATTTTGTGGCTGTTGTTTTCGTTCACAAGCAAGATTATTTACTTATGTTTCCCTTGACTTTTCTACTAATTATAATGACTTGGATTTTTAAATTGCATTAGATATGAATTCTTCTTAAAAAGATTGCCAGGTGGAGCCCACTAAATACATAAAGTAATATAAGGAAATGGAAAATTCTGGTGGGTAGCAATCTTTTTGAACTTGTATTTTGTAGCCACACTTACACTATCACACATTTCAGTAGAATAATCTGCAGAGTATACTTTTTTTTTTCTTAATTAATCGAACAAATGCTGAAAGTCAGGGTGCTGATAGCTTCCGAAATAGGATTTTTGTGCACCTGCCTACAACAAGGAATATGTGCAAGTGAAATACAATCTCTATCTGATCTGAGTTACTGTTACTGTGCCAGACATTAAATACTTCATACAGCTTTTGGGGAATATAGTATAGAAAAAATGTACATTCTTGTTATAACTACATTGTAGATGTGTGTGCATTACTCACTTATAATTTTTTTCTCTCCATCTAGATGCTGCTGTTAACTCAGGAGAACTGTGGTTTGTGAATTTTTATTCTCCTCGATGCTCCCACTGCCATGATTTAGCACCTACGGTATGTACAAGTATATTAACTCTGAAAATTCATTGGTTTTAATAGCATAAAACTTAATGAAGTGGATTTTTACACTGAAGCTGAAACCAAAGAGCACCATTCAAAATGCCAGAAATAAAACATGTGCTCATTTATCATTGTATCTTTATAGGAAAATAACCTCTTTTTTGACTTTTTTTTAGTGGAGAGGATTTGCTAAGGAGATGGATGGAGTCATACGCATTGGAGCTGTGAACTGTGGAGATAACAGAATGCTTTGTCGAATTAAAGGGATTAACAGTTACCCCAGTCTGTATGTTTTCAAAACTGGAATGGTGAGTGATAAGACTTCAAGTGTTTTTAGAGTGAAATCTGGAGATGTGTTTCTTTAATATTTGTTCAGTCATAGAGGTTTATGTAAAGATCTTCCTTTTTCGTATGTTAATTCCTGTAATAAATTTGTCTTCTCTTTCTTTACCTTGGTTAAATTAATTTACAAATTTACCTTGAAAAATATATATTTATTAATATATATAATTTCTATTATATATCTATAATCCAAAATAAATAATACATTTTTACAATGATTTTTCTGAATCATTTTTCTGTGCAACATATCACTTCTGATTCGGGAAGATACTGTCAGTAGAGGTGCTGTATCAAAGCAGCAAGAGTCCTTGAACAGCTCCTCTTACAGTGTTGTAATGGACTTTTCAAATACAAAGCACAGTCTGTGGGTTTGAGTGTTAAGAATATGACCATATGCCTGAAGAAACTTGGAAATTCCTTCCACAAGATTTCCTCCATGCTACCTGCATGATGTACATCACTACAGCTACTTTTTAAGTCATGGTGCTGGGGTGGTGTACAAAGTGCACTTGAATAGATGGGTACATTTTGACAATAAGTTTTGAGAGGCTGAATACTAAATGGAGTGATGCAAGCAATTTTTATTTAAATAGAAATAAAATCATTGGGCGTTGGTGTTTCTAAGACTAAATTATACTTGTGTTGGAGCATTTGGAAAGAAATCACATTACAAAATTTAAATCAGGTTAAATTTCAAACATTCCAATAGGGGAGAGAGAGAACAGTTAGGGTGGTAGTGGGGGTTGGTCCTGCAGTTGCATAAGTACTGTTAGAAGAACACAGTAGGTTTCAGGACAGGAGGTTTTGCCTTTTTTTTCCTTAATGTTATAAACTTTATTCTTTGTCTTCTATAGCAACCAGTGAAATATTATGGAGACAGGTCAAAAGAGAGCTTGAAGAACTTTGCCATGCAGTATGTTACAAGCACGGTCACTGAGTTATGGGCAGGTAATGCTCACATGTTTTACCTGGGGGGCTATTGTTGAAATTGTTTTTACCATATCAAATATGGCAGAAACTATACATGTGACTGAATCTGTCAGCTGTTGCTAAGTCTTCTTTTTGAGATGAAAAATAGTTTATGTAATTTGCTAATACAAATATAAAGCCTTGTTTCACAGTCACATTTAACTACCCACAAACTGATGCAAATTGTTTTACTCTTAGGAAATTTTGTAAATGCTATTGAAACTTCATTTGCTTCTGGTGTTGGTTGGCTGATCACCTTCTGTGCTGAACGTGGGGGTAAGTATGTTGAATGCTTTTCAAATAAGGTGACAATAAAAACTTTTTTTGATAGTGGCACAATCCCTTTTGCTTCTAAAAAAATGGTAGAACATCTTAGCTGACCACAGTATTTGGCCTGTGGGCCACTTAAGCTCTGTTTTAGAGGCAGCTTGAAAAGGGACTTCAATGGAAAAATTATGTCATTGTGCTTCTGTAATGTCCTGTGTGTCATTAAAGCAGCACTCAAGTGTAACCTGTCTGGAGGGGAAGTGGCAGAAAAGGCTTCTACCTTCAGTTTCCAGCTCAGGTGACACATACTGCTTTAGGTACATGGCTGCTCACCATGATAGCTGAGTAGAAGAAAGGCTGTCTCTCCTCTTTAAACCAGCAATATTAAAATTTAGCTGAATAATTTCTCTTAAGTTAGGTTTGGACAGAGTCATTGGCTCTTACCACTGGCTTCACATCAGAACATTTTTTGGTAGCTGTTTGTCACTGGCTTTCTTGGGATCAGTACTGGATACAGTATATTAGAAAGTTGCCTTGGTTAGCTGATTGATAGAGCTAAGTAAATGCACTACACCTTTGACAAATAAAGTTTTCTCAGCCTTACGAAGAGACCTTTGTTCTGTGAACTGACTAACCAGAGCTGCAGTCTTGGATTTACGTTTGTAAATAGCTTTATTTCAAGTTGCAACCCTTTTGTTATTACATTTTCAACTTTGTTTCATTTAAGGAGAGGTTGATACATCTTACTAAAAAAAAAAATCTGCATCCAAAGGTAACTATTCAAAGTCTGGAAGGATAATTAAAGCATATGATGTATTTATTGTAGTGAGTTATTATTTGTATCACAGAAAAGGGATATTTCCATTGAAATATCATTCCAAGACTGTATGTAGCTACTTGGATTTATTTTTTTTAAACAACGATTAACAAATTTAAAGGTCCATCTTAATACAGTAAATGAAATAGCAAAATTTTTAAAATGAGAGTTCTGTGTTGATGAAGCAAGAAAATGTTATTTGTGGGGGATTTTAACTTAGAGCAGACATTCATTAAGTGCTGATTATTAGATGTGACAACTCCCCAGTCACTGGAATACTGTATGAACAGCCAGGAAGCACGCCATTAGAAATGGTCACATTTTTTGGGAGGAAAGGGGCAATTCTAAGCAAGAGTAGATTTAGTGCATTAATAAGGTGAAGTTTTATGTTTGCAAATAAATAATTTTTGTTTTGCAGATTGTTTGAGTTACCAAACACGCCTTAAGCTAGCTGGCATGTTGGTAAGCAGTGTTTCACTTTGAAAGCATTACCTGTTATATTTAAAACAAAATAACAGAAGCTAAGGCATCAGATTGTAACTAAAACTCTCACTGAGTTTAGTAGAAGCAAGATTTCACCTGTTAACTTTTAGAAGAATTAACTATTTGGACTGAGTAGCTTTTGAAATAACATTAACTTTTTAAAGAATTTTATAAAGCAAGAATGAATATTAAGTCATAAATTACAGTGTTGTTTCATTCCATTTTCTAAATGTTATATATAATTGCCTGTGTTGGGATTTTCAAAACAATTTCTGAACCTGGTTTTCTTTGGTTTTGTTTTGTGTTGTTTTTTTCCTAATTACAGGAAGGCCTTGTAAATGTCGGCTGGATGGACTGTGGCACCCAGGGTGAGCTCTGTGACAATTTAGATGTCTCATCTAGTACTACAGCATACTTTCCACCTGGAGCCACCATCAATAACAAAGAGAAAGGAGGTGTTTTGGTACGACTTGTTTCTCATTATCTATTTAGATAAAACAAAGTTACTCTATTTAGATAAAGTAAAGGAGCACTCTGCAGTAGCCCAGCCTGTACCTCTGCCTGCCCACCTCCCTGGGAAGCTCCCTGAGCAGCTCTGCAAGTCCTGGGGAGGAAGTGCTCTGTCACTGCCCAGCAGCTGCTCCTAAAGTGCTACCCAGCTGTCCTGGGCAAGCTTGGGAGTCTCTTCTCCCAAGTAAAAACTGATAGGACAAGAGGAAATGGTCTCAAGCAGGAGAGGTTTAGATGGAATATTAGCAAAACTTTCTTCAGCAAAGGACGATGTGGAGCAGGCTGCTCAGGGAAGTGGTTGAGTCAGTATCCCATGAGGTATTTAAAAGACAGGTGTAGACCTTGCATTTGGGGACATGGTGTAGAGCAGGAAACTTTGCAGCCAGGTTAGGCCTTGGGCTCAATGATCTTGAAAGTCTTTTCCAGCCTAAATGATTCTGTGTGCTTTGCTGTGCCCCTAATTTTTTTATTCCAGAAATAATATGCCCCAGGCATCACAAGTTTGAGAAATGCTACTCTGACATGTGTGATAAAAGTACTCCTACGGTGTCTGTCAGTACAAATTTTACTGTTCAGTTATATTCTAATATTGCAACCTACATTTGTATGGTAGTTTTAACTTCCCTAATTGATGGGAGACATTTCTGTTTGAAGCACGACTTGTTCCTTTATTGTCACTACTGTTACCTGTATTTTCAAAAGGAGGAAATTAAATTGCAACCTACCTACTTTGAACCTTTTACCTTATCAACTCAGTTACTGATTCATATTACTTACAAAATTTTGCAAGTTACAGAAACCTAAATATCTCTACAGTGCAATTAAGGAAGGCTGTAAAACAAGATTGGAAATCTTGTAAACTTGATTGTTTGGTTTGGCGTGAAATTTGAATTTCAGACTTTTTAGTCCCTATCTTGGCAAAATATGATTTCTTGAGTTTAATATTGTAGGAAAATGAGCTAAAAAGCAGTATTCTGAGAATGATGTTTGTGAAATTACATGTATGAAAAAGAAGTTGATGAAATAAAATATTATTAACTGCATCCTCCAGCTGACTGAAAGGAACAAATCAGAATAATTTCCCTGACACTTTGAGTAGTAATCAGTTTGATAATTCCTTGTAATAAAGACAGTTAACTTTCTATCCTAGTATCTTAACTCCTTGGATGCCAGAGAAATATATCAGGAAGTAATGCAGCATCTACCAGACTTTGAAGTTATCTCTGCAGCATCATTAGAGGTAATTTTCTTAAAAATATGTTAAGGTTTCTTCAAATAATATATTTTTATATTTTTGTTGTTTTTTACATCTTTTAAATCCTGTTGACACAACAGCATAGTATTTAACTGAATATTACTTCTGTACCCAAAATTATTTAACATTATTTGTCTGCATTTACTTCTGCTGTTGAGCAAAATAAGAAAAGTTGGGAGGTAAGATTTATAGGAATATAGAAAATGACAGAAATTGCCATTACAACTCACTCTGCAACTGTAGCTTTCTAGTTATTTTTTTGAATCAACTACATTATAGAGAATTTTGTTTTAAATATATTTCGTTCAATAATGTAAGAAAGAAAAAAAGACTTGTTAATCCATAATAAATTGGGTGTGAACCAAAATTAAGGGTCTTAAAAGTAATTCATGTTTTGAAAAAAAAAGGAAACCTCCTTCCACACTTGTAGTTAAAATTTCCACTTCTCACAGTACTTACAAAATACACAGCAGTGAGTTTACAACAGGAAATGCAGTAGAAGCAACAAATACTAGAGTGCAGCTTGTAGCCAGCTTGCTCTCAGATTTTTTCCACTTCCTTGATTATGATGCAGTAAAAGGAAGTTTAGTGGAAGGACTACATAAAAGAATTTGTTGAGTGGAGATCTCTTGGAGATGAATAACAGGACATTTGCCTTTAGAAAACACAGAAGAATTTTACATATTGGCATATTCTGTATTAACTTTCTGTGGGTTTGTTGTGTTTTATTGGGTTTTTTTTCCCTTTGGTTTAAAGGACCGTCTGGCTCACCACCGGTGGCTGCTTTTCTTCCAGTTTGGGGAGGGTGAAAAATCAAATGTGCAGGAATTTAAGAAACTTAAATTTTTACTTAAAGATGAACATATTCAGGTAAGAGTGCTCACTCATCTAGTGTTAAATGCAATTTACATTCCAAGGACAAGTCATGGTTTTCATTGTTATTAGCTGTTACTACCACATGCCACCTCTGGTACTGAAAGAGAGATACTATCATATGGTAGGTCTTTAGTAAAGTTTTTTATTTAAAGCAATCACTTAAGTTTCCTGTACATTTTGAATAATTTAAAAGTAGACATTTTTAAATGTGTTCTCTCCTTGGAAATGTTGCTGCAGATCCCATTCAGTTAACAATTACGAGTTAACATTCCATCATCAAATTTATGTATGTGGAACTGTATTTTAATAATTCAGAAAACCCTGTGATCATGTTGAATATTTTCTTAATAAAAAGAAACCAAGTTCAAACTTTGTACTAAAGACCTATGCATTGTATTATTCTATAAAGCATGTGGTTTTTATTAAATTTGTTGCTTTGACTAGAAGAATTTTAATATCACATTTATTTTAGGTGCCGTCTTGCTTCCTTGCTGTTATATTTGGAGGGGGGGGAAGAGAATTCTTATAAGTTTTTATTCCCCATTTCTGGCCCATTAAATTAAAATTTAGCAAGCAACCTAATATAGTTATGCTAGTTTTCCTTGAACATCAGGTTGCCTTAAGGTCTCTGTTTATGATAAAGGCTGTTAGTTTTCCTTATTTTTACCTTTTTTTTTCCTAATTCTTACTGCCTCTCAAAATATGTTAATTGATATAAATTAGGCTGCTCTAATTAAAATGGCACTGTCTGTTAAATAGGTTGGCAAGTTTGACTGTCTTTCCTCACCAACCATCTGCAACAAACTATATGTTTATCAGCCCTGTTTAGCAGTCTTCAAAGGAAAAGGAACTGGAGATTATGAAATTCATCATGGTAAGGGAAACTTTGGCAAGTTTAAATCATTACATAATCAGTTTGAGATGACAATATCTTTGGCAAACAGCATTTGTTTTCCCAAAGAACAGTTTTGTAGCTTTAATATTTGCCATGTTCCCTCTGACCGTAATGCAGCCTCGCACAAACTATTTATAATTTCCTTTGGTTTCCTTTTTTCTGTTTTTCCTGTGTAAGCAGCTATCAGATGGTGAGGGATATATTTTGTCTTCAGTTTGCTGTCTGTTTCAACATCATTTGCATGATTACATAGAAATGAAATCTCTGAAGCGGATCAGGACAGCTTCTGCTTTGGGTAGGATAACCAAAGAATGCTGTAAGACACACCCTTCAGAGAGGCTTAACATGCTGGTCACATAGTGCAGCCACTCTGACAGACTTGGATTGGGTTTCATGTATCACTGCACTAAAACCAATTCCATGCTTTGTTAACTTTTACCACTAACTTTGAGACTTTTACCGCTTACTTTCATTTCCAACATCACAGTTTCCTTTCAGGAAAGACTGGAAGTATGTTACTATTTACTGCTGAAAGGATTAAAAAATGCTGGTTGAAGAAAGGAGCCTGAAGCCAAACTGTAGCTTGCAGCAACAGGTGTAGCTTCATCCAGAATATGGCACAAGGCAGTTATGCAAGATGAAGTTCTCATTTTTCAGCCTCAGGTATTAGAAAGAGCTTGCTAGGATTAAGTCAGAACCTCAGTACTGTAATAAACAGGGAAAGAGAAAAGTTTTTCATTACTTCGAAAAGATTAGGCTTATCTAAGGGGGAGAGATGATCCCATACATCTAATGATTGCTGCTAGGAAAAGCCTTATGTACTTTCTGCAATTTACACTCCTGCAGAGAAGGCAAGAAAAGGTCATATCCATACAGCATTTTATAATGGTATGGATCACAGTGTAAGAGAAGTACTTTGGACTACAGTGCATATAGGGGTTTTTTTCTGAATGTTTTAGTTTACTACTCAGAAAATAGATGGCATGTAGAACATTTACCGATGGGCATCTCACTCCAGTGTTTATGACAAAATGATCCTCAAAAGAGTCAGGCTTTTTTATATGCTGTGTTGATGGGCTTCAACAGTTTAATATCTAAGAACAGTAATAAATCTTAGTAAGTCATTGTGCAGTGACTTCAGATTTGATTAACCTGAAGTTCTTATTCTCAGACAAACTCATTTCTGGTGACAAATACATATATAAAGGGTATGAAGAGACTTGATCTTTGTCCATTGGAGCTGTGTGAGCAGGAATTTCAGTTACACCTAAATAGCTGTGATTTATTTTGCTTGAAGTTTTTACTATGTCATTCCCTTTGCCAAGTCAAGCATATCTAGAAATGTACTTTTTAATTCCAATGTTAGTAAGATGGTAAAATGACCAATAATCCTGTCACAAAAAAATCTGTCATTTTGTTTGACAAAACCGTGTTTTGGACAAAGCATTTATTTGGCTAATATTGGGTAACTGTCCAGTTAAATATTTAGCCACATACCAACTATAACCTACAGCATGTCTTGACTGTGTAGGTTTGGATAGTTTATCATTGTCCTCCTGAGAAAAAGCAAGTAAATCCCTGCTAAATTTATTTAAGCAGGCTGTGTTTAAAGATTAGACAAGGGATCTGAAAGACTCCTCTTGCTTTCACAGAGTTTTTTAATGACACCTCTCATAGTAAATATAAAATTTCCCTTTTTACGTTGTTCTTTGAAGGAAAGAAGATCTTATATGACATTGTTGCATTTGCCAAAGAAAGTGTGAACTCCCATGTCATCACACTGGGACCTCAGAATTTTCCAGACAAAGATAAGGAACCATGGCTTGTGGATTTCTTTGCACCGGTAAATATTTAGTATCTACGTTTTCCTTCTTCTAAAATCTCTTCTCTAATTATGTAACAAGGTACTAAGGAGTATCTTGAAAGTGGCCTTCAGCATCATGAGAGAGTGTTCTAATTCCTCATTCCCTGGCAGCTCTAGTTCCTAGACTGGGTTTTGCATTTAGTGGACTCTGTTGCCAAAGCAGCAGATTAATAATCTCAAACATTCTCCCTCGAGCTGCCATTGCAATTGGGAACAGCAAATGCACTTACTTGCATTTTGTTTTCTAGTGGTGTCCTCCTTGTCGAGCTTTGTTACCAGAGCTGAGAAAAGCATCCAAACATCTTTATGGTCAGCTTAAATTTGGAACACTAGATTGTACTGTCCATGAAGGCCTTTGCAACATGGTAAGCTGCGGGAACCAAAAGAAATAAAATCCTTTCACACAATATTATTTTCTTTGAGTTGGGAGTAGGAGGATATGGGCATTCAATGCTTGTCCTTTAATGTTACTTTCTTAAAGGGTAGTAAATTGAAGAGGGAATTGTATAATATGTTTTTTCAAAGGAGCAAACTATATAAACACTACAGATAATGATACAAAATGTAGGTCAGACTTTATTCTAATTTCATAGTGTTACTGGAAGACTCTGGAAGTCTCAGAATTTAATAATTGGGAGGGTGTTAATGTCTGAAAACACATGGAAAATGAGCAAAAAAGGACAAGCTTTTTCAAGTTTTATTTAGATGTGTTTACACATCCAAATAAAGGAATTCAAATGACAGAAACTGCCTGGGTTCAATGGTAAAAAATAGTTATTCATACAGTGCAAACATTCCATCTGAGGACTGGGAATAGCTTTAAAGTTAAGTCTTAGGAGACCCATGGATTAATTCCTGCATTTGTGGAGCATGGCAAAAGAATTACTAGCTGGTTTTTAAATTGAGAACACACTATGCCATCTCTTAATTCAATTGGCATCTTCTCTGTACTGGTTTGCAATGGTGTCAGATTCTCACCTGCATGTAAGTCTGAGCACTTGTACTGTACAAGCTGAACAGATGAGCAGCTGTGAGCCACCAACACCAAGGACAGTTAGAGGCAAGTCCAAGAACCTTAATCATTCCATGCAATTTGTTATTGTCTGTTTTGTCAGCATAACATTCGAGCTTACCCAACAACAGTTGTGTTCAACCAGTCTGACGTTCATGAGTATGAAGGACATCACTCTGCAGAGCAGATCTTGGAGTTTATAGAGGTATGTAAATGATAATGTTTGTTGCAGTCTTGTTCTATGCAGCTCATACACAGATATGTTCTTTAGTTGGAAGATTCTAAGGTTTAGGGTTTTTTAATTAATGAGACAAGGAAAATAAAAGGTAAAAAAATCTTGGGCAAGAGATCCAGCAACTGTAAGTCAAAGACTTCTATTACTTGACATGTAATGGATTAATTTCCCTACTCTGTCAAGTAATTTCTTTGAGATCATTAGCAAATGAAGATCCCTTTCAATCTGCAAAGTAATAGTAATGATTTCTGTCTTATAAAGAGGATAAAGGAATTAATATTACAGCACTTCATACTTTTAAGGTGAAAATGCCTCACCTACACATCTTGATATAGGAGTGGGTTCACATTTTTGTCAATTAGATTGCTGCTCTCCACATTTCTTAGCTGTCCTTGAACTTTAACTCGCAGAACTACACATTACTGCTCACTGTTGATGCCAGAGTTCTGTCACCCAGCTTGGCTCCAGCATCCAGGTTCACTGATTTATGCCACAAGCATTTTTCACTCTTTGAACAGACTGTTCTCTCCAGGTAGCTCAGAAATAGCTCCAAGAACGCACATGCAGAAACAGTGGAGATTAGTTTTTCAGCTGGCATTCAGAGGCCCGTGGTGTGCTGTAGGTATTCTTCTGCATTCCAGCCTAAATAGCATGGCTGAGTTTCATGATGCCTGTTCCTGCCTGTTACCTCCTTTTATTGAGAAAAGGCAGAAAACCTCAGTTTTGGAGCCTGGCTGTACTTTTTTGATAATTTTTCCTCAAGAAATCAGGCATATGATTTTTGGGTTGAAGGAATGACTTTTGATGCTTGCATGCCTTTCAGTGGTGTGGAGTCTTCCCTTCCAGAGCAGCATGGAAATTTCACAGAACATTGTCAGAATTTGGCGCAGTCTGTTGCCCTGGATATGGGATACACTGTGCAACAATAAGTGATGTCCATAAGCTGTCTTTATTTAGGATCTTCGGAATCCATCGGTGGTCTCCCTAACACCAGAGACATTTGTTGAATTAGTTCAGAGAAGAAAACGAGAGGAAATCTGGATGGTGGACTTCTATGCTCCATGGTGTGGACCTTGTCAGGCTTTAATGCCAGAATGGAAGAAAATGGCCAGGGTAAATGATATTCAAATATTCTTCTGCTTTTGTTCTTCTTCTGTGAAATTGCTGAGAAGGCACAACTGTTTTCTTAAGAGAATTGTCAGCTGAGAAAATGTAGAGACTTAATACTGCAAATAAAACAGGCACTTCCTACCTGACACTTTTACATTGTTTCAAATACAAAGTTCTTACTTGGATTTTTAAAAGATTCAATACGTTGATACTGTAGTCCATTTTTTCTTGTTAGTTACAAGTGTGTAAGGTCATTAGAGTGTTCTCTCATTTGCAAAAGTAATATTACTGTACTGACAACCATTCTTGGAGGTGTTTCCAGGAATTTGAACTAGAAAATCTGGGGGCAGAAAAAAGGGCTTTGGAAACAAGCCCATGACTTTGAGACATTCAGAACTCAACTAGACTAGGAGTTCCAGGATTCTATATTCTGTTGGAATGTCTGTGAAGTATTAGTAGCTCTGTAGGATATGTTCAGTAGTCATCAGCTTCCCTGCCTGTGCCAGGTATTTTGGGCCTTTGCAACAAATAGTGTGTTCAGGACACAGGACCACTGTGCAACTGACAGCACATCTGCACTGCACCAGGATCTGGCATAGTTACTGAGCCTATCATAGAGAGCACAGTAACAGGGCATGCTTTATAGCAAATAAAACCCCTCGTGGGTACCTGTGAAGGAAGGTAGGTGCCTTGTGAGCCATGTGTATGCAGCTTATATTAAATATGTGCATGATGAGAAGGCTTCTGGGTGGCTGGATCTGATAGCAGTGCACCATTTACAGGGAAGAGGAAACTCTTGTGATAATCTTGGTCTATTTTGTTGAGATTTTTTTCCCCCAACTAACTTATTAAGACTTAAATTCTGAAGTATCACTGAAATTGTAGTAGTATTGATTAACATATTTGATGATAGATTTTCTTCTTTCTTTTTCAGATGTTAAATGGATTAATCAGCGTTGGCAGTGTGGATTGTCAAAAATACCATTCCTTCTGTCACCAAGAAAGTGTTCGGGGCTATCCTGAAATCAGACTCTTTCCTCAGAAATCAAACACAGCTCATCAGTATTAGTAAGTACATTGCTTCAGCTTAAAGTTTGGGAAATATTACATGATGTGAAACAAGAGAAATACACCTCTTCTGTTGTGCAGAAAAGGTTCATCATAGCTATTAAAACAGATTGTTAGGATATTACTGTACTGGATGCAATTGGCTTTGTTACTTCAAACTAGTAGTTTAATTTTGTCATTTCATTTCAGTAATTGAAAATGACAAAGGAATCCTAATTTTTATTTTTCCCTTCTTCTCTTGATCTACTAGTCCTAAATTCTGTAGGTTTGAATTGTACATACAAGACTTTCATTTATTCCGATTTGAAAGCAGGGTAGAAATATATCCTAAAAAACCACATTTACATTCTTTATTTATCATCACTCATCAGAGTGGGTTGGAGGTTTTTTTTTTTTCCCCAAAATAATTTAAACTACTGTGCAACTGGATTTTTGTTTTCTCTTTAATGTTTTTATAGTAGCTACAATGGATGGCACAGAGATGCCTATTCACTGAGAGGCTGGGCATTGGGGTAAGTTACTGCATTAAACTTTGTTTACGGGCTGCTTAGATAGTTGCTGGAGTAAATATTTAAGTACTATGTAAATCAAGAATTAGAAACACTTGGGTATATATATTGGTTACTTTAAGATGTTAAAGTTTTTACATCTTTTAACATACCAGTTTTAAAATTGGGAGCAATAGCATACTTCTTGCTGTCCACCCATCTCCTGAAGACCATATGATTTTGTTCAGCACTTTTAAAAAGTTATTCTCCTGTGGTACAAAGTGTGAAGTAGGGATTTCCAGACTACTCATATTCTTACATTCAGAAATATTTCTTACATGGAATTTGGATATTGTTTAAAGTTTTGAATGTATTATGACTGTTACCCTTCCTTTACACAGGTATTTACCACAGGTGTCTGTAGACCTCACCCCTCAGAGTTTCACAGAAAAAGTTCTGAACGGGAAAGATCATTGGGTCATTGATTTTTATGCTCCTTGGTGTGGACCTTGCCAAAATTTTGCTCCTGAATTTGAGATCCTTGCAAGGGTATGTTTTTAAGTGCATTGGCAGCTGGTTACACATGTAATGGTTAAAATGTTATTCATCAGTGCTCTAGTTCTTAGCAGTCATCCAAAAACCCCAACACTCCCGTGGGCCTCCTACTCATGCAATGATGCACTCTTTTAGGTCCCACTTGACAGAGGGTGTTGTTCCTTCCACAGACATACAGAACGCCCAGATTTCAACTTTTGATGGAGTTGTGGTGTGCTTTTGTGCTTTGCCCTGAATTGAAGTACAAGTGCTCTCTGAAGACAGAGACACCTAACACATGGTTGACAGTCTGGGAAGCAAGCAAGCAAGCAACCATTCTGAAATATTTTAAAGATTTGAGCCACACTTTTTTGTTAATTTTAGCTGCACTGCTGGCTTTTTCCACTTATTTACTTATACTCACCCATTGAAACTTTTAGCTTGTTTCTAATAAACATTTCTTTTCAGGCCGTTAAAGGAAAAGTAAAAGCTGGAAAAGTAGACTGTCAGGCATATGGTCACACCTGTCAGACTGCTGATATCAGAGCCTATCCTACTGTTAAATTTTACCCCTACCAAGGAACAAAGGTAAAGTGTCACTTGCTGGTGAGCAGCTACTGTTAGTAAATGTATTTCATTTCGCATTAAAACTAAACAGAATACTTCTGTAACATATTGAAGTGAAATATTTATGCATTACTGTATCCCCAAAATAATCTGTTTCAGTAATACTTAAAATAGCAGGACAGTGATACAATAATAATAAATTGCAAATTAATAGAACTAAATGGTAACTAAATAGAAATAGAATTCTAATAGTAACTAAAATGTGGGCTTAACCAGAACCATGCAGGGTCTTAGGTGACAAAATGTTATTCAGCCTTTACCAGTTCTATCACCAGCTACCCAAAAGTAGACAGCCTCTCTGAATGAAATGTGGACAACTTCATACTGGCTAAGGAGAAATACAATTAAATGTTATTCTATAGAAAGAGTAATTTTTACTTAGATATTCTAAGATAGGTATTAAAAAAGACACGGTTGTGTTGTCTCAAAACCAAACCTTATCAAACTATTTCAATTATCAGTGGGACTCTTTCAGATCAACATTTCCTACTAATAGAGTAATAGTATAAATTAAAAATATGAAGAGTATCCATATAATTTTAGGAAATTCTAGGAAATTGCCTTTATTTTTTTAACACTGTTGAAACACTTATTTCAGAAATATTACAGTCATCTTTTTAAATATATTAATACTGAAGAGAAAGTATTCAGTGCCTTCTGACAGAATTGGCTTAACTAACTTTCCTTTTCTTTTTTTTAACTGAATTTTTCATGGGAGGTTCTAGAAATCTTTTCTCACACAATCCCACCAAATTCAATGAGATTCTCTGTGGTAAAGAGTAAAGGCTTTTTAGGTGTCCAAAGCAGTGACCCACACTGATAGATTTCACAAGCATAGATGACCAAGTGTCAGACTTTTTAATAGCTGTCTCACTTAAATACTTAATAAATGTGAGCAAATTGTAACTATTTCAGGTTTCTTTAATGATCAAGACAAAATTAGTGTAGTTCTAAAAACTAGCAGCTAAGAGTGGTTCTTACTCCAATGAAAATTAGCATTGTTTAAACAGAGACAAAAACATATCCATTAATCATAAATCAAGCTACCAGAGCCAATGTATTCTGCCCTGTATTCCTCTTGAATTTTGTCTGAAAATTGTGTAACATAGTACCCATGCTCTATTTTTTTGTTTTTTTTAAAGAAAAGTGTTCCTGGGGAATATATAGACAGCAGAGATGCAAAAGGTATCGCAGACCTTTTGAATGAAAAATTAGAAGCAATGGAAAACAAAGGAAAAAGAAAAAAACCTAGAAATAAGGTAAGAACACTTATTGTAGGGCCTTTTGCAAAAAATTTGCTGTAAAAAATAGCTGTTTAAAATAATGTTAGTATTTGTTCTTTATCCATAGTATTAAATGCATATTACAGAGGCTCATCAGTGCAAGACTGGGTAAACTTAAGTTTGTTTAAACTTAAACACAGCTATTAAATACCATGAATTCTATTTAAGAAACATTAGTCGAACTGAAAGTCAGTGTTACAGAAAACTTAAAAGTCACATGAAAAAAAAAATTGTACTTTCAGAGAAACTCCATTGTTTATTTTCTTGTCACCAGGATGAACTCTAACTGGCACTGAAGGTAGATACGATTCAAAATATTCTGAAGCTGTGAAGATAGAAGACACCACAAGGAAAATATAAGGATAGTTACACTGATTACAGGACAAGACACAGAAAACAAGTTGGAGTTCACAGGCATACATGACTGTATGAGTTCTGTTAAACTGTGGGAAGATGAAAACATTTTGGTTTTGGTGGAGGCAATGTTTCTGCATGTCCCTCTTCTGATACACCAGCTACCTTCTTCCTGGCCAAACACTGGAGTTGACCAGAAACGTGGACTCTATCACTTTTGCCTACCCATTTACTAGTTCCTTATATTTTTTTCTGTCTCTTCTCAAATGCTTTTTGAATGTGGCACTCAGCCTGTGGCTGAATATGCACTCAAACCACTCTGCAATGCAGAACATAATGACGGATTGTCTATTTGAAAGACAAACAGTTGGACCTGATGATTATTCTGCTTTGGGATTGCATCATTGTCTAGTCAATGGTTAAGAAATAAAATCAAGAACTGGTAGCAGGGTATGTTTATTGAATTAAATTGCTCTTGCCCTTGAGTGGATTACTTCTGGTGGCAGTGTGGTGCTGCCTGGATGAACAGAACTTTGAAGAGCTTCTTTAGTTGCTTGTTTTGGTTTTGGGATTGTGTGTATTTTTTTTTTTTTAATAAGGAAAAAAAATAAAGTAATTCAAACTTGGTGTGGACTTTCAGAGTTCAAATTATGCAATAGAATCATCTAGTTAAGTCATTAGGTCTTCACTTTTATCACTGTCTTTTTAAATATGAATGTATTCTGTGGACATATTTAACCTCTTTTGACATTACCCCTTTCCCTGCAGACATATTTGTATGTGGGTTTTTTGTTTGTTTTTATATAATCTTCAGGCAAGCAGGAGAGCAAGTGCCTTCTTTATTTAATAATGAATACTGTACATTGCAATGTCTCCTCATACTTTTTACTAGAATTCCTACTCTAAAGAGTAATATTTTTCAGAGCTTCTCCATAGACAAGAAAAATTACAGAAGACAACAAAATGTCTGCAAACAAGAGTTTCATGATTTCAGTAAAATGCTGCTGAGAACGTGACATGTGGAATTTCCTCCCTGCTCCCTGTGTATTTAGACGTGGCACAACTGGTCAGTGTAGTATGAGTATTACAAATGTGTAAATACATTGTTATGGACAAGTAATTTATTTCATAAAGAAGGCAGCAAGTGAAGACATACAAGTAACTGAGACACTTGTTTTTTCCCCCGTTTTCAGGGTTGCCTCTGTTGATTTGTCATTTTGCAGCATACTATTCTATGAAAGAAAAGACTGTATTGCATCTATTTTTTAATAAAGTAGACCTTCCTACACCCAAATTTACCTTCAAACTCAATCACAATCAAAAATTAAAATTTTAAAACAAGCTCTGTTTTGGTCAATTTTTGCATGTCACTGGAACTGCAGTCCCCACCTTCTACTCTCTTCTTGGAGAATGAAGTCATTGTTACATCCTCTAGGATTCCACTGTTAAAAATCCACCACAAATAACCCCGTAGAGGTGTTGATACAATTTCCGCTTTATGCCTGTTTCTACAGCGTTTCTCTCTTACCTCTGCTTAGTGGAACAGACTATAGAACAGTCTCCTCCATAAGATGATGGTAACTTAAGAACTTTCTGGCTTTGCTATGATTTGACTCATCCTTCAGCTTTTTGTAGAAAGTTACTTTATCAGTTCTTTCTGCTTTAGTTATTTGAAGCAATATCGGTAACTGTAAGGAAAGAAAACACTAATACCCACATCAAAATACCATCTATCCAGACTTACTGTGGGCTACTGTTTTGAAACATTTAGGCTGTGGGGAAAAGGATTTAGTTTAAATATCAATAAAGTTCTTTTTGAAGATATAATTCTGTATCAAGATATTCTCTTTGAATCCAGATTTTTAAATTTCTAAGAGACCAAATGGATGTGTATGGGTGGGGAAAAATAATCTTCCAAACAGAAAGACTAGATGATGGAGGTTTCTAAGATTTTCCAAGTTTTCATGGATTTTTGGCATGCTACCCTTTCTGAGAGTTTTCAGGAAGCAGCTTGAGGGGAAAATGGAGTGGGTAATAAAATCTTGCCTTTATTCCTAGCCATACAAATAAATAAATACAACCTTTTATAAATTGGTCTATTTCTAGCCTTCCCTAAAGACAAATTCACAGCTACATGATCTAATTTTTACTAATCAAGGGTTTCAACTGGTTATTTAAGACCAGTGGAGCAGCACTATTCCAGAATTAAAACATCCTGAAATAACCAAGTCCCTCAGTTTTCTCCGGTAGGATCATGGAGTTGTCATGATTTCTGAATTGCCTCATTCTTCAGAAATCAAATTATAATAAAGAAAAATCCAACCAACCAGAAAACCCAAAACCAAACAAAAATAAAACCCCACCTAACCACTCAGGATAATTAAAATTTCTCAAAATGCAACAACAAGCTGTATTAGGCTCCCCCAATTTCTCAATGACAAACAGCAGAGCATGAGGCTGCTCTTTACCTTTTCCTTCTTACATAACTACACGTGCATAAAGAAAGGGCAACACATAACAAAACACAAAATACATGTATGCTGTACAATATGTGGAATAGAAGATAAGGAATTCTAATGGCTTTTAAATTTATCTCTGCCATCGTATCTTGTTTTAATTTAAAAAAGGACTTCTGTGGCTGGTTAGTGTCACTGAACTGATAAGCTATCGTGGCTTATCCTAAAACAACCAATTTCCCAAAAGACATTTGACTCATTTAGCTTCTACTGCAGCTAAAAGGCATAAAAAGAGAATAGAATATAGCAAAAGTTTCAAGCAACATACTAGGTTTATATGGTCAGCAGTTGGAAAGATCATGTTTTGACCAAACTTGGTAAGTTGGATGTTTTTCAATTCCTGGGCACACTTCACATTTAATTAGTTATGCATGTTCAACATATTTTTATCAATTTATAAAAAGACTTAAAATGTTCTATTACTTAAAGTTTTCAACAGGAATGCACAAGCATTCACTCCATTTACTGAAACTTGGCATCTGAAAACCGTGACTTTCCAACTCCAAATACTTTCAACATTGGTCTTCTCTCTATGATAGAATTCAATACTAATTTTATATCCACACAAATGTAAAGCCACCAAAATTTTAATAAGTAGCTAAAGTTAGTAAATCATCAACATGATATTAAGTACTTATCCCCAACATGGAACAGTCTCCTCCTTGTACTGCCAACTTTCTAGGATCTAACAGACTTCTCTAGCTGTCGACAGATATTTACAGTTAGTTGAGCAAAACAACGTTTCCCAAATTCACATATATGACTGCTGTATTCTGCAGACTATTTCTTGACTAGAACCACAAGACCCATAGTGGTTTGCATCTGGTGTGTACCCTGCACATTAAGAAAATGGCTACCCTACTTAAATGTCAGAGTTTTAAAAAAACATTAAAGAGCTGAATTAAGTAGGGGTTGGGTTGTTGTAAAAACATGTTAGTTCTGGTGAATTCTTACCATACAACTGAGCTGGAAAATACAGCCTGAAGGTGTTCTGCATTTTAGGGTTTAATAGACACAAAGCAGAATATTGTTTTTCCATAAGGCAGCTCAAACTAACATGAAGAAGATATAATTTCTGCATGTTATAGGCTGCTATAGAGTTACATAAAGTTATTCTTTTTTTCCATCTTGTTAACAGACACAATAAAAAGAACACACTTCAGTCAGAACTGATTACAGATCAACCACTAGAAATTCATATGGCCGACCTGACCTATTTCCAGAAAATAGTTTTCTCCCTATATGTATGTATTTGAAATAATATTTATAATCGCATTAGAAAAAGAAAATATTTTCTTTCTCTTGTTATGTGCATATGTGTCCATTAAGAAATCGCAGTTGTGCTGTCCTAGATACATAACCTTTTCACCAGGTAGATAGTTTATTTTAGATATGGCACAAGATCTCAGCTAGTCCAGTAACAGAAGCCCATACCCAGGATATTTCATTTTTTCATGCCCAGGGTGTTTAGTATTTGCTGAAGGTATATTAGAAAAATATCCTATGTAAACAATGGAAAAATGTTACAGTTGAAGAGACAGGATGGGAATATAGTAATTCAATACTCTTTTCATTAATTATGTTCACTTACTTTATTATCCTACCACTGGTCACTGAATCCTTATTTCTTGAACTACTTTTTATTTTCGGTGACATGCTACAGCGAGTGAACTTTGTTTTCAGTGCACCATTTTTGTGTTAGGCTCCAGGCTGGAAGAGCTTGCAGGAAGCACCTGTGTACCTGGCCAGCCATAGAGCCAAGAAGAGCCCTTTGATGTTCCGACAGTAGCTCCTATCGTGCTTTGTTCTCCTTTAGCATGAGCACATTCCCCTGCAGCTGTGGGATACCCATGTTCCAGTCACTGCTGTTAGAAAAAGGCTCGTGGTGAGTTACAGCTGTAGTAATATAGGGGTTTGTGTTATTCCATTGCAGAATCATTAGTACAGCACACACATCCAACAGACTAAAAATAAATAAGCATTACAATGTACATGTAAGTATTTAACAAAATGCCTTTAAAATTTTAGGCAAGATGCAGATTTTATTCTGAAATCACGAGTCCAAATTTTTATAGAAAAGTACATATTCAGCTATTATAGGACTTCAGTCCTCCACCTCTTCAGAGGTGAATTCACAGTACATTTAGAGACTGGGAAAACAGTGCAGAACTATCACTAAGATCATGTTTTCTCTTAAAATTTTTATGTTCTGTGAGGCAATTTCAGCAGACATATAGCCAACCCTCACACCAGATGACCTGATGCAGGGGCAGCAGTTGTTTACCAGGTGGTGGCAGTTCCTCTTGGGGTACAAGAACACTGTTCTGATAACCCTGAGCTTGTGCTTTTCAACTTCATGCCAGAAGCCCCTCAAGTCCTACCGCTGATCTTTATATCAGCAGAAGGCAGCACTGCCCCTGAATTAAGTATCCCATCTTTTCCTTCCTCACACCCCATGGGGAGACAGCTTCTGATGCAACCTCATACTGCAGCAGACAAAAGAACTCAAACTCACCTGGCTAAAAATGGTGATGGTATGTAACATAGGTAAAATCCTAAAGTTTTAGACAGAATTTCATATTCTAGGAATTCAGTAAGTCCCTTTCCCCGAACTAATCACAAATGATTTTGAGCCTTAGCAAGGAGGTTACTATAGACCAGGTTAACACAAAACAATCAAGATAAAACATTTATTTTCAGACCTCCTTGGATTTTTTCTTTATCTAGCCCACTTAAAAGAAGATTATGGAAATACCTGGAATGTGTTCCACATCTTGGCAGAACTAGGCAAAGGCATACCACCATCTGCTGGACAAAACTGGATCCCTATCTCACACAGCACTGTGATGAAAAACAGCTGCAGAGAAGACAGAACTGCATGCAAGGTTATTTGCACATTCTACTGCCACTGCCCTGGAGAGCTGCCCAGAGGTGCTGCTCCATCAGAGGAGATGAGCTGCAAGGGACAAAGACATGACAGGCACCTTAGACTGCACACAAAGCTGGCAGCTCCAGCACAGCAATCCCTGCAGTGAGCAGTGGCCTGGCCTCTCATCAAGAAAATGGGGTGCTATGAGACCTAACTGCTCCACACATGGAACAGACTCAAGTATATTTTAGTCACTTTATTTGTATCTATATACATTACATTTTGATTCTCCAAGTAGTCAAGGCGGTTATTCTTAAATAGTTTAGTACATCAATTTTATAAAATACAGCTGAACCAACAAGGTAGAATAGAAATGCATACATTATAGTACATTAAGTGCTTTGAATAATGACTAGTCTGGCCACCAGCAAGTGAGCAATTAGTTTGATTTTGGTCATTCTCACAGAGGAAACTCCACAGGTAACTCCCCTGACACCAGAGAAATTCCTCTACCAGCAAGAGTCCCTTAAGTGCTTTTTAGGACAAAATGCATTCCTGGGCCACTACAAGGCATTCTGCTATCTACATAATGACTCAAAGCCATTGCTTCTGACTTGGACAAGATTTAGACATTTGTCTCAAGGCCGCAGATCAAAACAACAGAAGAGCCAGTGTAGCTCTGAAGAAATTCAGTCTTCATGTTTGCAGCTGGAATTTACTTACAAACACACACACTAAACGTGTGTTATAAAGAAAGAAGCTGTGACCAAAGGGTTCATCCTTAGGAATTCTGCAGAAACACAGACCAAACAGAGCCTCCCAAGCAGCTCTCAAAGATTTGTTCTGCATGAAGTATTGCTCTTCTTCTGAGAGAATAAAGCTTTGTAGTAATTGAAATGTCAGGACAACTCTTATTCTGAAAAAGGAACATTTGAGGAGACCCATTCAGCTGTTGGGATTTGAACTAGAAATGCTTACAGCTTTATGTCACCGGACACCAAAGATGACCCAACTCCAGCTGATAGTGCAGCTACTATGATACTCATGACCAGTAGCTGACTATTTACTCCAGTCCAGTCAGGACTAGTCTATCAGCAACAGCCTGGCCAAACATTAGCTGTTGATGCCAGCTCACGAACACTCCCACAAATATCTCCAACTGCTGTAACTTCAGCCCAAGAGGGTCACAGTTCACATGTCTCTGGCTCTGTGTTCATAGGCTGCAGAACAGTAGAAGGTTCTCTCACTTGTACAGTGCTGAGGGCCTTGTGCTGTCATGTTCAGAGAAGAATTAGTGACTGTCAGATGATCGAGCTGCCTTCAGCCATGCGCTCAGGACTCTGGCAGACCAGCAGCACAGAGCAGCCACACATCCCAGGAAAAGGGTTATTGGTGACAGACCAGGCTAGCACATCACATCAGCCTACTGCAGATGCCATGACACACTTGCCCACACTCGTGCTCCACCAACCAATCCACATACTGACAAAGGTGGAAGACAACATAATTAGCTGCTGTTGGGTCACCTTAGCTGGCCAGGAAAGTCAATTTTTTTCCCTGTAAACTTTAGGAAGAGAAGGAGGAGAACACATGTAAACTTCAACTGAGACTGGAACATAGGTTGCATGGCAGGTTCTTTCACATCTATGAACCAAGACAGTAGGCAGAGGCCACAGAAGTGAGAGTAGCACTGAGCTGATGGACTGATTGACCTCAGACACACACAGAGCTAGGCATCTTAGGAGCTCATTTCAACAAAAGAGGCAAGATGTATCCAGGGGGTGATCAGCTGATGTGCTGTGTTGGACTGAAAGGATTCTGGGTAGAGGAAGCAAGGAGTACTGCGTCGCCTTTCCACAGCACACATCACTGCAGCCTTCAACACTGCACCCCCAGAAACAATTACTACATTGTACTGAGGAACTGAGTACACTTTCTTTTCTGGTGCTTCAAGGCCAGCATCTTTGCTCATCCTCCAGTACAGTTTTGCAATAGGGTGGGGAAGACTCCTTCCAGCACAAATGACTGTTATCTCCTGACAGCTCAGACGACAGCTGCACTGGTTGGTTTTGGAGCCAACTGCTCAATTCTCACTGCTGGCCTTTTCCTTTCTCCGTGCTGCCCACTGTTGGTCACTCCTAAACAGCCACCACCATCTGCTGCAGAAGAAAATACTGAACAGAGGAGGAGTGAACAAAATGCACATTTCATTCCATGGTTACAGTGATGAGGACATTATCAGGCAACTGGTTAGAATGAGCAAGTGATCACTAACAGCTATCCTGTCCCAGATTCCATGTTCATTTGACACTCTTCCATCAGAGACTGGAAGTCAAAGGACAGTATTCTTGCCTTTCAAACTCATTAAAACTCCTCTTATTTACTGGCCTATATTATAATGAAAATAAAAAGTAAACTCATCACCTACGAAAATGAGTAAAAATTTTTTTAAAAAAAGAAAATGGAAAGAAGTGCTTATTGTCATAACACAGAGACTAACAGATCTCTGCACGTCTTATCCATCATACAAGATGCCTGTTAGTGCAGGTTTGCCTTTTTACAGAAAACAGTAACTACATTCATCTCAGTGACAAAAATCATGTCACAAATGCAAGAAAAACATTCTCCCGGCAAAATTTCACCATGAGGTAAATGCATTGCTTGAAAGTAAAGGGGAACTGAAATGGATTTGAAGTGATCTGCCAGGAAAGATGGTTTCAGTAAAGAAAAAGATGTCACTCTAAAGCAGTATGCTTCACTTTGTCTAGCAACTTACTGCCTTTACTAAGGAAAGGATTGATCTGCTTCATAAATGTAATTAATCATGTCTTGTTAAATTAAAGGGTATACTATAGTTACCTATTTCCAGGAATTTAAGCAACATTCAGATCAAAGTTCTGTATAGGACTGAAGGGATATGTTTTGAGTTTTGCAGTGTACTGATGACTGACAACCCATTTTTATGGGATTCAGCTAAGATGAAATTATGACACATAAAACCAGAGCTGTACTGCAGTAACATAAAAGATGAAGTCATAAGGCATTACAGATGTGGAGCTGCCTTAAAAAAAATACTGTTTACAGAACCCAGTAAAAATTAAAAATGTGGAGCACAAACAGGACAAGTTATCAACGGATCCTAAACAGGTCACCTACAGACCACTGCAGCAATAGCAGAACTCATGAATTAACTTCATTCTTCTCTCCCCCATCCACACTTAGGGGGTTTATTTCACATTTCCAGTACCAAGTATCCACTACAGAAACATGAGCTGCACATATTCAACACCATTTCGGCAGTGCAAGACTTCCAGAGATCATGTACTTCTAAACCATCAGGACCTGGATAGCTTCTCAGTTCAGTACTCTTACAAGGAGATAGCATCACCTTTCCAGTGACAGGAGGGATGTCTCTTATCAATGCTGTTCCGAGGTACCTTACAGCTTAGATCCTTATTGAGGCAAGTTTGCTTATTATCCTCCAAAGGAGGATTAAAGTGCAACAAGCAGATTTCATACTTCATAACATGATGCACACAGTCAGCGTAGACATGGAACTGCAATCCTCTTGCTTGCTGCTGGACAGACCACTGGAAGAGAGCGGCCTATAACGTCATTGTCCTCTTGTGCTTTCCCAATATGGGCTTCAGCTTAGCAATTCAGGCCCAGTCCTGTCCAATGGTCTGGCACCATCAGGAAATACTTGTCCATAGCTTCACAAAACCGGGTCCGGTACAGCTCTGGAGAGACCACAGTGGGCATCTTACCTAATGTGTAAGAGTCAAGAGCAGTTAGAAATGGGCTAAAGATATTTCAGTAAAGACAGATGTCACATGAGATTACACCAGCAGAGCATAAACTTGATGGCAACAAGATAAAATCTTTGAAGTTCAACAACAAGCATAAGGTTTTGCACCTGGGAAAACATAATTCAGGAGCACAGCACAGGCTGGGATCTCCCTGTCTGGGGAGCAGCTCTGTGAAAGGGACCTGAGGATCCTGGTGGACAAGCAGCTCAGCGTGAGTGAACAGCACTGCTGCTGCTGCTGCTGCTGTGGCAAAGAAAGCCAGCAGGACACTCAGTGGGCTGCATCAACAAGGGCATCAGCAGCAGAGAGAAAGAAGTCATTGTCCCACTCAGGATCCCAGCTTTATCTTCCACATGAAGGTGCTATTCCTGGTCACACTTGGAATACTCTGCTCAGTTTTGGTCCCTGCTACACACAAAAAAAATGTAAACAGGCAGAAGAGGGTCCAGAGAAGGGCCACAGAGATGATTCAAGGACTGGGAAACCTGCCATATGAGGACATGCTGAGAGAATTGGGTTTGTTCAGCCTTGGAAAAAGGGCTTAGGGGAGACCTTATCACCATGTTCCCATATTTAAAAGATGGGTATAAAGATGGAAATTCCCCTTTTACAAGGACTCATATGGAAAAGACAAATAGTAATGGCTACAAGTTGATCCCGGAGAGATTCCAATTGGACACAAGGAAAATTTTTCACGGTGAGAATAATCAGCCATTGGAACAGTCTTGCCAGTGAAGTGATGGATTCCCAACACTGCACAATTTTAAGATTCAGCCGCACAGGATGCTGAGCCATCTTGTCTAGACTGTGCTTTTGCCAAGAAAGGTTGGATTGGATAATCCTTGAGGTCCCTTTCAACCTGCTATTCTACAATTCCTTTCTCTGTTCTGGATAACCTAATCTCACAAATTTGCCTGGTGGGGAAGTTGTGGCTTTACTAGCAGTGTTATAGAAAGCTTCCACTTAACAAGGAAACATGATCAAAAGCTTTGCTTTCATTCTGGACTTACCTTGTCCTCCCAAGATGCCAGTTGATTTTACCACCATTTCAAGCTTTTTATCCCAGGTAAAAGTACGAATATAGTCTGTTACAATTAAAAAAAAAAAAAAAAAAAAAGAAAACCACATGTGAATATATTTTATGTGTTTTAATCTAAGTAACACTGCTCTAAAATGCATCTATTTCCCCCCAAAAAGGGCAAGAAAGCAGTAGGCTTTATAGTGAGAACTTCAGTGTTTTCTCTACCAGTTGCCTCACTTCCTGTATTATTATGTTTGGGTAGGGTGAATACAGTATCTCAAAAGCCCAGCAAAATCAACTCTTCCTGTCTCTGTGAGAACAGTCTGCCCAAGCATGTCTGTCTTTTTCTATGTTACAGTGTCAAGGGCTCATTTACAAGAGTCACCTCAGTCACCATCATCACAGAAGCACTGAGGCTTGGACACCTCTCCATTTAAACCAGTATTCCTCATCACTGCAGCCACCTAGAGGCTTAAAAACACTACAGAAGTGATTGCCACTTCATGATACAGAGGACTGGAAACATGACCAGTGACCCTGACTGGAAGAGGCGGCAGCAAGAAGACAACTTCCGAATTGTTTTCAATCCCCTTCCAGAGAAAGCATACTCAGTCAATACAAGTGCATGAACATTTTGGTCTACAAAGCTGTAAGTTGCAGTAAGATTAGTTTTTCATTACTGGTATCATGATCTCCTAACATTTGATTACAACTGTAATTATACAACTTTGAATTTACTGTTTCTAGATTTACAAAAGGCTGCCCTAAGTATTCATGTTTCATCTCACCTGTGCTCAACACAAAACTCATCCAGACCTGACAATCTTAATACTTATCCATTTATCTGAATACTCTTTAAAACATTCCTTAGAGTGTTTTGGGACAGATATCATCAGCTTGTTCACTAACAACTATCACTTCATGGCCCAAAGCCCAGAGTCCCACACAACAGAGCCTGCAAATAAAGTTTTCAAAGCTTTTTACAGACCTAACTTATTTCCTGTATCACATTAGGATCTAAAATAGGTGGAGATACTGACTTCAGATGCAAACACAATCCAAGCTAAGAGTTTTTAGTTCCAGTCCAACACAAATTCAGCTTGAGCACTTTGTAAATTCTCAGGGTATCCTCTAAAGAATATTCTGATAGCCTGATACGGCAGGCATGTTCTCTGTTCTAGAAGATATCTGCGTTCACCAAGTTCCCTCAGATATTTGTGTTAAACACTGAAGGAACTGGTAGCTTTAGATACCATGTAAAATATACTCTTTAATCAGGTAAGACTTGACATAGGACAACAAAAAGCCACACATACAGGAGAAGCACATGGTCAGTGTAATCCCATCCTATTTACTCTAATATTCAAGAGTCTACAAATCCAGAAAGTAGTAACAACTTGCAACAAACAACAGCTTTCTTTGTAGCTGGGACTTTAATTCTCAACTAGAAATGTTATTGAAATGGCTTTCAAGCTTTATCATAATAAGAGTAATCCAGATCTCCTATCTTGAGATCTCATCTGGAAGCATTTCTGAGCTGGGTTTCAAGACCATTTCATTTCCATGAGTCAATTCCACATCCTGCAAAATTGCCTCATCTCTAAGTCTTTTATACTACAGAAGTTTGCTTGCCTAAAGATGAGGCTCTACTTTCCAGTCACAAGTCAGAGGATGCAGCAAGGTAATTACTACATTGCCACCCCTATTAGCCAGGTCAGACTGTATGATCATGAGAGATCTCATGGTGTTTAACTTCTCTCGTCCAATCCTACCAATACTGTTTCTCCTTAGAGCCCCTCCACACAAGATCTAAAAGACCGTGTAAAAACACGACTAAATTAATGTTTACAGATTAAACACATAAAAGCACACAAATAACTGTCCCTGCTTCAACTGGAGTCAAAGTGTTAAACTACCTGTGAGGCCTCCTGCATATACTCATAGCGAAGTAAATGCTAATCTAAGCCTATGCAAGACCTGAAGAGAAGACTTCCTGCCTCCACTTTGAATACCTGTCAAAGATGAGGGTGGTATTCCACCAAGGAGAAGGCAAGAATTCCTGACACACATCACTCTGGTGGTGGCACAGTTCTAAGAGTACCATGAACACCTACACCAGAAGAAAACTGCTTCATCATCTGAGAGCAAGAAAATACAAAAGACAACCTACCAATGATGCCAACAACCAGCTCATTGTTGGTATCATCCCGACCCACCAGCAGGGAATAGTCGATGATGAGATGGCTGGAGAGGAACTGGGAATCACTGTGTATGGAAGCTTTCAGCACAGCTTTGCAATGGGAACGGATGTACAAAGGATTGTCCCGAACCATCTTCAGAAGGTTTTCATCCAGCAGGACTACATCACAAGTTTCCTTGCCTGTGTCTGTTTTAACATTTCTATTCCGGAGGGAGCCCTTCAGGTCAAACACCTGCAAATGGAGAACAGCACTACTTTGTTTCATTTTTCTGGGTTAAAGACTTCAATACCTAATACTTGAGAAGGCAGCACAGCAAGGCAACTCTTTTCTTCTCTTTAGGAGGGAGACAGTTAACAAAAAGTATTTTGTGGAGAATAGCATGTAAGCCTGGGTGAAAGCTCTGCCACCTCAATTCACAAGATTTAGGCAAGTTATTTCACTAATATTTAGTCTAAATTAAGAGAAAAAGGGTGTCCCTACTTTTTATATTGTTTAGGTAAACTCAGTCTTCCAGCCAGCTTCTACAGTTAATTGCTGACAAAAGCAAAGCCACTGACGAGGGAGGTGGGTCACGCATGAAGCACCATTTAACATCCCTTAACACTGCAAAGGCAAGAGACAGGCCCATTATCAGGCTGGCAATGATATCTGGAGTTCTCCAGCCCAAAGTCCTGCTTGAAGCAGGTCCTGTTAGAAGAGGCTGTTCAAGTTCAGTCCAGTCAAGATTTCACTGGCTTCCACAGAACAGTCCACAGCCTGTTTGGCTTTCTGTTTTCTAGAGCCTAAGCCCTCCTCATGCTTTAAACAACAGAGAAACAAAAAGAAAACCCACATCTTTTACATCTATCTAGAATTTCCTCCATTCACTTCCTCCCACAAACATTCCCTGTTTGAGGACAGGCACTGAAAGGTAAGGTGGAAAGAACTGATACTATCTAGTTTTAGAAGTGATATTTGTTTGAACTTATTTTTCACCCTCAAAGCTCTGTTTAAAGAGACCTTCTCCCTAGTAATTTCAAGAATTTCATTCTGCCTAATAAAGATTGCTCTTCCTTGACCGAGAGCAAGACTGAACTCAAAATCTTTTCCCACATCTGAAATGGTTCCAGGAAAGAACAGTGGGTTGAAAAAATTATTAACTCCCCCCACTACAAAGTAACTCACCATCTTTCTGAGAAGGGCTCTCATTCTAAGCATACTACTCTGTAATTCCAGTCAGTTCCTCTGAAAGCTTTGTAAAAAGACTTCACCTTTTCCTAATTAGGTTGGTAATGCTTTCTCTCAGACACCAGAGATCCAGGGACAAACAAGACTTCTAAAGACTGAAGCCTGCATAACAGCTATCTGAACTAGGCAGCATAGGCACTGAGCTCCTGAGGATCACATAACAAGGAAAGAGGCATAAACTGTCACCTCTCAGCAAGGCTAGATGTCGACAGCAGTCACAAAGTTAAAAGTTACCCAGATGGCTATGGGTGACCCTGCTCTTTCTCCCACTCACAAGTGCACTGCAAGGGATGAGAATACTTTGTTCTTACCTGAGCCATTTTCCTGCCATAGAAAAGGTTTTCCATGACAAGCAGATCCAGCTTCTTTTCAGTGTTGTTTTGAGAGTTCTTGTAACCAATTCGATATACTCCAAGGATTTTAGCCAGTGCTGTGGGCTTCTAATGAAGACAAGACATGGGTTAATATCTCTGTGTAGAGACAAACAGCAATCCCATACTAGAAGCACCACTGTTATCTGACACTGTATTACAGCTTAGAAACCCTAGCATAATTTCCACTTTACATCTTAAAAACACATTATTAGTGTAACTCATACCCTCAAATATTTTCTTTTATTTAAATTAAAAAGGCTAATAGAAACTTCTACTAGTCTCTAAAATACAGAACACTGCCTAAAATAAAAGGCACTTTTTTTACTACCTTTTGCTGAACTGCATTAGTGATGTAAGTGAAGTAGTGTGGAGCAAAGTCAAGGAATGACTGGACTTCCAGACGAGGCATTTGCTTCAAGATGAATCTATCATCTGTTTTAACATCAGACAGAGGCAACAGGGTTACATACAATAAGTGATGCACTATTGGCAATTTTTTAGGACTGTCACATAGCTGAAATGGTTTGAAAAATTAAAGCACTACAATTCTCTTAAATCCTTACCTACAAAAGCTCATTCCTATATTCTTTTTACTTGACATATTCTGAATTTCTGCCTCTCTGGATTTCTGCCTTCTAGTAAATCATGGTCAAGAGACCGCCTACACTAGATCTATCTCAGCTACACAGACTTTCTATACAGACAACACAAACAGCCTATCAATACTTGTTTTATGTAGAAGCCTAGAAACAGCCACAGTTTTTTAAAAAAATCAGATTAACTAGAGCACGTCAGATTATAAGAAACACTGTGTCTTTAATAAAAATTTTTCCTTGAATCATACTTCAGTTTTTGTTTTCTGAAGCCTACTTAAGAGTACAATCCTTCTATTCAACCAGCCTTCCTAGTTGCTACTGCTGAAAAACAAAACTGCATTTTTCCTCCTACATGTACAAAGAGACAAATAATTTGATACTGAAGACCCCAGAACAATACATTTGATTTTCCCTTCAGAGTGGCCACTTCACAATCAGCAACCCTCTGGACAGAGGTCATCAGGGATTAAATGACATGCTGACCACCACCATTCACAAACAGCACCCTCTAACTACAAGGGGGGAAGGAGCTGCATTTACCCTCAGTCACATAGAACGCAGCTCCAGATTTGCCTCCTCGTGCCTGCCAGGGCATGGAGTGAGAGAGGGATCGGATGAAATCCTCTTCACTGCTCCCCAGGATCACTTCACGCATCTTGTGAAACTCCCCAGCATAATAAATCCGACAGTAGAACTTGGCATTCGCATCTGAAAACTCTGCAAAAAATGGTTTTCCTCAATAACAGCATGCAATACACACTGACTACCTGAAATAACACTGAGATTTTACTGATGTCTAGAGGAGTATTATTGTGCTAAAAATTCCTCTCCTCCTTATTGTAATTTAGAAGCTTCAACCAACAGGATTTAAAAGGAAAATTTACAGGAAAATCAACTCCCTTTAGGTTAGCTCACATGGAAAAGTGTTTGGAGAACAGATCAATTAAAAAAAAGTTTAAGGAGTATTTTTGCAAAAGAGATTGCCTGTAGTAAATAAAAACTGCATTGCTTTTTTTCTTGATTTGCTTTTCCTTCATGATAAATACCAAGAAAAACCAATTACTAACTTCAAAATTTCCACCACATGTGCACGAAGAAATGAGTTTGTCAGCCAAAACTAAGTAATTATTTACAACTACTCACGGAGTTCCACATGGGGATTCACCACCTGTTTCTTCTGTCCATCTCCTCCATCTCCATCATCTGAAGGCATAAAGGGCACTCATCAGGCCTGTCCACTACTGTTACTGAGAAAGCCACATTAGGTACTACTGGTAAACTCACATTACAAGTAAAATATTTTCTTTTTTTCCCAAAGAACACAGAGGGAACTATACACAGGGAATTAGGAATACAGCTACAGTTGTATAATATATATGCTAGAAGGACACTGCTGTTTATGGACCCAAGTCCAGTTTCTGTCTCTCTCTCTCTCTCTCTGTCTTCATTCATTTTCCATGAGCTGAAACAATGAGAACTAAACAGCAAGTGAGAAAGAGAGACTGGGCTGCTTAACTAGAGTCAAGTCAACCCAAAGGCATTCAAAACCAGACTACTCCATGTCCCTATAATATGAGTTTGAAAGAACCTGTTTCCCTTATTACAAAGAAAAGCAATGCATTTAGGAAAAAACTATATTTGATGTTCATATGATTAATTTTCAATGCATGCTGAGTGACCCTAGACTGTTGAAGAAGTATGAGCAGAACTGAATTCTGGGCCTTACAAATATGAATGATGTTTGGGAATCATTCAAGAGGGAAATCCAAGAGAGTAACAATCCAAGAGAGAAAATGGATTCCACAGTCTAGTACCTTGAGTCTCTGCTCCTTGGTTTTCTGCTCCCTCTTTGCCCATCTGTCCAACCTGGTAGTAAGCACTGTCAGCACCACGTAAGGTCTCTTTCTTCTGGGAAGACAGGTCTGGGCTCTTCCCTCCCGTGCCACGGAAGAAAGACAAAACACTAGATGGTTTCTTTGCTACAGGGAAAAGGAGTAGAAAAGATGGTGTTGGCATTTTCACAGGCAGTTTAATAAAAGCATGACTCCTATGAACATTCCCCATTCACTGTTCTAACTGGAGGAATGATGCCATTTAACTATTAACTTATTTGCTATACTTCAGGCAACTAAAGTCCAGGAGGGTAGATAATCTAGTGCTCTGAGCAGCATCCTAGAATGCAGAGACATTTGAAAACCATATCAAGCATGAGTGTCTTTAGCACAGTAAGAACTTCATATCTCCATTTCAAAATATTTTAACTGCATCTCTTTAAAGAAGGCAACGCCAAAAGAAAGCCTCATATCCCACTGAACGGGCTAGATTCAAGAACAACCCTAGGTCCACTACCTAATAACATATTAAATCAGGGAATGACAGTTTGATCTCATAAGAATTAGAGAAAGCCACAGACTTCAACGAACCAAAGAACTCACACACTCCCACCCTCTAATGTGTTACATTAAGTCAACACTAAGACTAGTCACAATTTCAACTTGGAATGCTGCTTCTTTTACCCCACAAGAACTAGAATCTAGGTTAAGTGGACTCAAGCCTGAGCTGAGATTAGCATCATGGATGTGATTTTGGCAAAATGGTCTTACGCTGTTCTGGCTCCGCATTGCGAAGTGGACACATGTTAGCCTCAGGCAGGCGGACAGGGCTACTGCTCTTGGGTTTGCTGTCTGACATACTGAAAGGACAAAGAACAGAGAAGTCATGAACCCAACAAATACTGTGGCAAGACACCACTTCTTTATGCAGGGACATTTATTTCTACCCCCTGCCTAAACACTAAGGGAAGAAGACAATTTGAAGGTGTAACGCTGTGTGACTCTCCAAAGTTGTCCTCCTCCACCTTCCTACATAATACCTCTCAGAATCCACAGCAACAGCTCCATCCATGACCACAGCAAAGGTAAGCAGGCCCAGTAATCCTACCATGCACGCAGTCAAGGGATCAGGTGATGGGCCAGCACAGCCCCTAACATGAAATGGAAACTCACATACTGAAGTATGTGTTCGTGACATAGAATGAGTCAGATTCAATCAGAAAGCAAAGATCCTAACAGGAGCATATTTTGAAGGCTCTTCCCCATCCTAGTTTTGGCTTATTCACTACCATCACTGTATATACTGTAATTTCTGCATGTAACCTGTTTGATTGTAGTCCTTCTTCAGAACTGTTCTTCAGAGATGCTTTGGACAACTCATCCAGGGCATTTCTGTACTCCTTACAGCTGAGGAGGAAAGGAAAAGAAAAAAAAATTCAAAAAGAAAATAAAAAGAAAGAAAATAAAAAGAAAGAAAAAAACCCAAAATAATTAAGTGTCCTCTGGGAAACTCTGCAATACCAACCCAAAGACTCAGTTCAGCAACAACCACAGGAAACAAAACACCACAGCAGAAAAACCTCTGCTTCATTTTTTCTTATAATTAGAATTTAGTTTTCTTGTAACAGAAGCTGCTCTAGACAATACTGAAGGAAAAATAACCCTTTGTTTTTCCCCCTCCCACAATTTAAGAATGCACTTCCTCAAAAATCTGCTGCCTTGTGACGTGCAAACCCAAAGGTTTACTGATGCAGCTGCTATGGACAGCTGAGCAGCAAGAGCTGCTCTGAAAAAAGGCAAGCAAGGCACAGACTGCAATATCAATGCCAACAGTTGTTCCCTACCTCAGTTGTACTTCCTCCACCTGGAGAAGCTGAGCAAACCTTAGTTGTACTTCTTTCTCTAGTAATCTCATTACAAGAAACACTACACAACTAAGTAATTTTTGCATACTAGAGTTCCACTAAAAAAGACCAAAATCCAGTTGCACTTTCCCTATCTCAGCAGCAAAAGGAAAGAACCCCAGCTCTGGCAGAAACTCTAACACAGCTTAATACAGAAATTCTGTCATTCTTATTCCCTGTCATTAAAATTTAAACATTCTTCAAACACAAAAGCTACAAAAATACAAAGTATGCCAGATGAACAGCAAAATCATATCAGTACCTGAGAGCAAAAGCTATGATGGAGCTTGGCTCTTTCTCACAGACTGCAATAGGTACACGTTCATGCTCGTACATTAGGTAGTGCTTATCTGGGTCACTAAATGAAAACAACATATACTGTTAGTAGATCATAAAAATTTGAGGAAAGAAAAGAAGTTTTGGTCAAAACCCAGATATAATCACTGCACTCCCAGGCACAAGCTGCAAGTCTCAGCATCGAACCAAAGCTCCCCAGACCAGCTTCTCCCAACAGACAAATTCATAACTATATGGTTAATTATAAATGGTAGTGTTAGGGCAATCAGCATTTCAAGCAAGCTGCTCAGATCAGAAGACCAGCTCCAAGTTAGAATAAGAGTCTATTTCTGTTTAGCAGCCACTGTTTCTAATGGCACCAAAACCTGCCTGAGTTTGGTTTGACTGTCCAGCAGCACAGCCTGCAGAGTGAAATTAGGGGACAAACCTGGACTCCTTTCTGAACAAGCAGTTTAGCACAGAAAATTCCCCAAAGCCTCCTAGATTCCTGTAAGACTTTCTTTTACTTATCTGCAGGGTCCAGTCATTTAGCTTGTACCTCATTAGCCCAAGGCCTTCACTTCTATGCTGGAGGCAGGACTCACAAGTTAAACCCAGGCTGCCAAACGTTAGGCTCATGTCAAACGAGAAACACTACAAAGCACGCAGACCAGGTAGCTGAAAGACTTCCCAGCCTGCCCATCTTCACATGAGAGGGAGACTTGAGGGTACATGCAGTAGCCATTGAACCTGACCTACACCCAGACAATGCCAATTTGAGTCCAACCCGTGGAAGAGGTCTGGAAGCAACAACAAGATGCAGGCATGTAGCTGTAGACAAGTCTTTGCTAAGGAAGGGCATTTCCACTCCCTCCCTGCAGCAGTGAAGTTAGAAGGCACCCTTCTCCCCTCTTCCCCCACCCCTTCATCTCCCACAAGAGGTCTGCGGAGGCATGCCTGCTAGGAGGAGGAGAAACTGATACTGGATTCACACAAGGGCAGATCATTCATAAGAAAGGTGAGTAACCTAAAACTACCTAGAAAGGACACAGAAAACTTCCTACCTTGACAAAGTTCTCTAGCTTACTCAGAGGCAAACTCGAGTAATGACCCAAATTATACACTGAGCAAAGGAAGCATGCACAGCTCTGTCTGCAATCTGACAAGGCTGCTAATTTTGTACATTACATATATTATGCAGTACTTACAAGGGAAAGGGAATGGGGTTGTAATTGTTCCCAGGCAAAAAGTTAGCCAAAATAGCTTTCATAGTAGACTTCTCCTTAACTTGGCTGTCTGTAGATCCCAGTGAGTGTCCATCAAACACATCTGGAACAGACACATGTTAAGTCTGTATCACAATATCAAAGTTTAAGCTGTAAATTCAGACGGATGACTACAGACCAGAGTCACCAGACTTGTCATTTCGTAAACCGATCTTGTACACTTGCCAAAGAAAAGCATAGAGAAAGAATACAAGATCACAACTGAGCTATACCTTCTGAGCTGCTTGTTGTGTCCTGTTCAGAGAGTGTGTTGGCACCAGTCATATGCTCTGATGCAACCTCTGGAGAGGTGGGCAGCTGCAGATGGGAGGAGCCTGTGGAGCTCTGACTCGATAAAGTTGTCAGGAAACGATCCTCTGAGAGTACAAGAAGAAAGCATTTTACATGGCTGTCAAAAGTGATACTGTTGGCTCCCAGCCCAAGCTACAACCATGGTCTAGTTTCAAAAGGTTTTTACTTAGAAAGCAGGTAAGCCCACACAGACCAAAGGACTGGGCAAGCTCATCAGTGTAGCATGTAACCTGCAGAAAATGCACACACTCATAACTACCAACTCCAGCTCTCACAGACTGCAACTATGCCTCACAGGTAAGAGGTCTCAGCACCCACAACCAGATCACAGAAGAGGCAAAATGCATTTCCCAAATTTTATGTAGTTATTCAGTTATTTAGAAAGTTTCTGAAAGTTTTTTAACTCAAGTTCAAAAGAAAACCCTTCTTGGCCAATTTACTAATCACTAGTAATTCAGTTCCATATTAGAAGCAGATGGCCAACTCCTATCTTACCATCAGAAAGAACAAATGTGACAGAATGGGGATTTGCTGTTTCTCTCAATTATCTGATTTGACAAAAACACCCATGTTATGTCATCAAAAGGGCTACAGCATGCTTCTATTGGTAGCTTATAAAAAATAAGGAACAGACCTTTCTCTCCATTTTGCAGTGCTGGAGAAGCATTACGTGGGGAAGCATCCATACTGCTGATCTAGGCAGAAAACAAAACACCAATCTTGATGCCAAGCTCTTTACAGCTGCGTTCCCTCCTGTGCAGAACACTTGAAAAGCAGATGTACTACAACAAAGCACTCCCACCCACTTCTCAGCCTCTGCAAGTCACTGTATCTATTATCACAGGAAAAGATACATATACTAACATACACTAATTTGTAATTTAAGATTTTATAGATGAAAAGTACAGGATGCAGTAAAACCAGTTTACTAACTATTAAAGAGAACTGAAGGCAGTCTTAATACTATTGTGTTGCCTCAGAAAAAAAAAATGTTAAAAGAGGTTTCTAGCCTGTTACCCATACCTTGCTTTCTTCACCTTGCCTCAGTCTCCCAGGGCTGGGAGGTACTGATGGACGTTTTCTCCCTTTCTCTTGTTGGAAGAGATCCTGCAATCTTAAACAAATAATAATAATAATAATAAAAGAAACAAAACCAACCGATATAAAACCACCACGACCAAAGAAAAATTAATAATAACATAGGTTACTGCTGTTATCTCTGAATGACACAAGTTATGAAGTTTCTCCATACCAGAATAGAGCCAATCATGACTTCACAAGTCTTTACTGTAAGCTCAGATTGCTGCAAACATGTGCCAAAGATATATCAAATGGCCAAAACCAGCACATTTTCTTCACCTCTGAGGTAATTTCATCCAAGCAACTGGCCCTGTGCTCCCCTCTTCCCATCTCTTCCACCTTAACTCAAACGAAAATTTGTCCTCCAGATGCAAGTTGTGCTCTACAACACAATACTTTCATCATATGGCCTCAAATGATTTTCTGTTCCAATGAATCAGCTGTGTGGTCTTAACCAGTAGAGGACATTCAGCACTAGCTCTATAGAGTAACTGTGCCACAGGGAAAGAAACTACAGCTGAACCTCTTCCCTCCTAGAAACAACACAGTATCAGTGTTGCTCATAATTCACACATGTCCTCTTACCTATTATTCCAGGCTTGCAGCATCTCACAAAGTCCTTGCTTTTTTGCTATCAGAGACTCAAAAACAGACTGCAGCTGTTGAGGTGTGTCCAGTGATGATGAAAGCAGCCTTGCTTGGATTTTCTCAGTCCAGTTTCGAAACTCCCCTTCTTCCATCTGCCAAAAGAAAAACTGTCAGTGTTTTGTCACCCAAGAAGACAAGATCAGAGTGGCTCCTCCACACACTTAGTCTATGGTCAGCTGATGCAAAAATAGTCTATTACCTCCTTTTGGGCAAAGAGATCTTCCATCTTCTCTTCCCTTGTTTTGCTGAAAGTATCCGTTTTCAGAGAAGCAAGGCGATCATCAACAGCAAGATACACTTGTGACACCCTGTCAACAGGGATGCCGAGAGTTTAGCTGTGACTACTTGGAGCTTCTTCAACATTCTTTAATAAAAGTCTGAGTGTGTTTAAGGTTAGCATTTAAGAACACAAAAGAGAATATATGACAGCCTTCCTGCACAGGAAGCTATCCAACTGTATTTACAGAGAAAGTTGGAAAAACTTCATTAGTAATAGGAGAAAACCTAGAACTTACACACACTGACATTTGTCTCCACAATTTGTTCTTAGCAGTGGAAGTTGTCAGAGAGCAATAGAAATGTCTCAAACACGTTACTAACAAAGGGGAACTGTTGTGTCATCTGTGATTAGGAAGAATCCGGGTCTGCAAGCTACACGTCCACCAGCAGGGCTCAGAAATAATGAGTACCTCTATTTCAGCTCTAAACAAAGCTCAACAGGTTTTGAAGTCAGGTTTTGAAGTCAGGTAGTCACACAGATATCCAGCCATAGAGGATGTCCAGGCAGAACAGCAGTCTGGCTGGACCTAATAGAGTTTTCATTAGTCCTCTCTTCCACCTTTCTGTTCTTACATTTAGAAAGTGTCCATGCTTATGGTAGTTTACCTTAGACTACAAGGAGGTACAGTCTGCCTGCTGTCATAATATTCAATAGCTAACAAAGGCAGTGACTTTGATACACCAGAGTTCTGTTGCCACATGACCAATATAATGACAACAGTTCTGTTCGGACAAGAGATTTGAGCAAGGACTTGGCAGTTTTTTGGGGCTGAAGACAGAATTGAAACTCAGTCAGATGTTCTATAAAGGAACATTAAGGTAAGAGTACAAAGCATAAGCTACAGTTTTCAGAATAGGCTTTATAGGATCATCTCCTCTGTTTCATTTTTAGCATTAGAGGGAGGAATTTAAAAAACTTTAACCTTGTTTTAGGAGGCATTTCATAAGGTGACATTTCAGACACCTGCTGATGGTCAACCTTTCAGTAGCTGGGCAGCATCATTCAGAACCATGCTATATCACTCAGATATCAGTGCAACATTCAGGGATAGAGAAGAAAAGAATATTTAGTTTCTAATGGAGATGTTTAACTTGAATTGCCACCAGATGAAGAGTTGAGAGATTAGTACAGACAGAGCAGGCAAAGGTAGTAAAGATTCCATATTATTCTCCCTTAGAAGTATATACACACTCATGTTTTAAACTACTACTTTTCTATCAAATAATGAATATTTAGCTAAATCTCATCATACTAGCAAAAAAGAGTTGTGTTCTACTAATAAAAGCAGACTATAAGTAAGATGAGGAAGACATCAAAAACAAATCTTACTTTTGCGAGAAATCCTTGAGATCCTGCAAAATAGTAACTTTCAAGGGAGCCTGTCGTTTGATGTAGATCTTGGGGAGTGGGACACACACTTCCAGCAGCCGGATTGGAGAGTAGCTGAGAAGGCAACACAACAGCTTGTAACCAGAGTCACACCACACAGTACTAGTTCTACACCATATTGAGATTTGAGGCCTTTATATGAAAAGGGACACTGTCAACGTGTCCAGGGCTTTAGTTACTTTTAGTAGCAATAACATCCTGTTCATGTATCTCCTAGGCAAAATGTTAAACCACGAATCATATTGTACAGAACCAAAATTTTGAAAGCTTTTGGAATTAGATAGGGAAAAGTGTTTCCCTTCTGTATCATGAATGGGAACCATTCACTCTTAGAACACTGCCCACCACATCTAGAACAGTGATGCCACCCACAATGCCCCCTCCAGCCAGCACACAATCCTGTACTTGTGGTTATGGTGCAGTTATACTATCCTACACTGTACTCATAATGAAGGACAGAACTGATGAATCCTTACTAGAGCCATTTACTTCATATAGCACCAGAGAGAACAGGATGTTTTAAGCAGTGGAGCTCACCTGAAAGATGCTACCATCTGATTATAGGAAAAATACTGGTGATAGTCGTGGTGAATGGAATGTCCACAAGGCTCTGCGTTGGCCCTTCGAGTGTACTGGTACCCATAGAACCTCAGCTCAAGGTATTTTGCAAAAGACATAGACCAAGAGTCATTGGAAAGGGGAACAACTGGTGTCACCTGAAAAAAAAGGCAAGTGTCTCAATTTCACCCTTTAAACAAGATTAAGGACAGGATAATCCAGACAACAATCTAGTATTTCTAGTACCAGAAACACCCATGACCCTGAAACATACTGAATAACAAAGATACCATTTATGCAAGGCTAAGGACAACATATAGTTAAAATAAATCTGATAAACAACTGCTAGCTGATGATGACAGGTACCAAGCTGGGGCAGTGCAAACATACCCTTAACAGAAGCTTATTTCTGGGATGCTATTTCTCTGTATAGAGTCAATTTCCAGCAGCCCAGCCAGCAGCAGTGGTCATATCATATACTTTTTCTCTGGTGATTCTTCAGCTACAAATGCATTGGTACTGCTCTGCAGTGTATTTCAACTTCAGAAGTGCTTGCAAGCTTGGAGCAGACACCACTTTACACACAATTAACAGCCTCAAACACGTAAGAGTTTACATGAGCACACAGAAATAAAAGGTTATAGAGCAGGTGTATACACAGCAGCACACGGCTTGCTGTCAGCAACTCCTCCAGGTATCTATAAATCCAACACCTATGTTTAAGGCAGAGTAAGTAGGTGAACTGAGTCATCCATACGGGTAATTGAGATGTTCTGAGTTTCAGGCACTGCATAAATCCTTTTTCATTAAGTTTTATTCTCATCTCTTTGGAGGCTCTTAATATTTAGCTAGAGATGAGTATCCAGTTAACAATGTTTTCTTAGCTAAATTACAGAACAAGGTTCAGATAATACACAATCTTACTATCTTGTGGGCTTTTTAAAACAATTTGGCATTTCTCTAATGAAGATGTTACTTTCTAATGACTACTAAAGGAACTCTAGACACCACATTGACGTAATGCAGGCTGCTCAGTCCACTGTAGATCAAAGAATACCAAGTGACTTTAACCAATTACTAATCCAATAGGTGTCAGTGTCTGCCCTCCCCCATGCATACATTCTTTGATGCTCATAATGATTCACTGCAAGAAAGGGACCATATTCTTCACCTCTAAGTGGGCAACTCCATTTTTTTCTGCTTAGATCTAGCCTCTCAGAGCTAGTTTTGACACATTCTAACAAGACTACCTCACAACACGACTTTTCACCCTCAACAGCCCCAGTTCTACAAGAGGAATTTGTAGGCAACGTGAGAACATCTGTATCAGTAGCAGGTTTTCTGCTAGTTTAGCCATAGCTCCAGGAGTGAGCACTTTCTCAAAAACGCTGCCTTTCCATACAAAGTCAGTTACAACAAGAACACTTGGAATAAATTGGAATAGCAGTGGCTCTAAAGTCCATATCCCTACCTGTTTGCACAGTCTGCACCAGGAGTAAGTAAGGATGGTGTGCTGGTAGCCAGGGACAGGGGAGTCCAGCTCCTTTAACACAATTTGCACACAGCCTTGCCCATGAACAAAGCGACGAATATGGTGCACCATTGGTGTTTCACAGAACATGCTGGGGCATTGGTAGGAAGGCCTTACAGGAAGAAATAGAAATATTTATGAATGGTCGCACACTAGACACCACTGAAGAACTGATTCAACAGATCTAATATGCCTTTTAATATCATGGTACTATTTATCTTCACTGTAAAAGTTCTTTAAGCCTGTAGTGAAGGCTGTTTCTGCAGAGTGATTTACAAGTAAGACACAGCAAAGTTCTACTACCAACAATGGCTGTGTAGGTCCCAAAAGCAGTGACTGGATACTGGTTGCTATCACCTTTTTACAATTAATCACTTTCTACCAACGTAGTCTGTACAATGTACAAAATAAGTTTCAAAGCACCTGTGGAAGTGCTTGGCACCAAATTAAAATACCACTTTAGCAGTGTACCCAAGCAAATGCTAATGAGGACAAAATGGCCGTATTTCAGCTCCTGAAGGAACAGGTAAGCAAAACAGTGCCATAGACCGTCTTAGTAAAACCCATGGCCTTTCTTTGGATAGGTTTTTTAAAGTCAGGGAAGAAAGAACAATACCAGAAAAATAAAAGCTGAATTGTTCAGGTACCGAAGTCAGATACGATATTCTTCAGAATCAGAAAGAGCCTGACAAAGCTCAGATCCTCCTTGCTCATGTGAAAAAATAAAGGATTTTAATTACTGAAACTATGGAGATTGAGAGGCATTCACTTTAGTACACACTACCTAATGAGCAGAGACAAACAAGAACTTAAAAGTGGCCTTCAGCCACTGCTAAGCTTTAGCCAAAGCTAAGCTCCTCCTCACTGATCACCACAAGGAGAAATACTTGTTCCTCCAGAAGGCTGAACATCAAGTGCTTTTGGCTACTGCAAGTGGCCAATGGAGAGAACAGAGTAAGCTTGTCTTTTGAGCAGGTTACCTATCCAGCTTCACAGCCTGCTGAGACTCTGCATGAGGTTGTGGCAACACCAATTATTAGAGAAACGTAACAACTTACACCTCTGTGAGATGGAATAAATGACACAGTACTTTGCCAAGCCTAAAAGTGTTCTGGACCATTTACATTGGCCACCTTGCTCATATGACAAAGCCTCACTCTGAGACACTAAAGAAGTAGTGTTACCCAACACCTGTATGAACATTCAAAGAGGAACCTCAGAAAACTGTGACCAGTACAGTTGCTTGTCTTGAAAAACAGACAATTGGAGTACATATTCAGACTCTTAACTAGGCCCTTAAACCCTAATTGCTACAAAAAAGGGTTAAGTGAACCATTTGTCTTTATGAACTTATAAACCTTGTTTCACAATCTGTTTCACTTCCTCATGAAAGGAAATAAGGACAAGGCCAAAATAGGAAATCAATGGATATATTTGCTTGTAATAAGTGACCTTGAGTGAATTAGAATAGGTTCTTCCTTACCTGAAACAGTAGCGCTCCAGAAAAATCCCTAGAGTTAAGTCATTTTTCCCATAGAACTCCATGGTCACAATCCTAAAGCAGAGAAAGAAAAGCTTTAGAGACTGGATGCTGCCACTGTTAGTTTACAGCCCTGCATACCTTCAAAGGTTGGGTTTTTTTTCCTCTTGACTACCCTTCTTAGATCCCTGCTGTCAGGTTTGCTAATAATGAGACCAAAGCCCTACTAGAACAACTTTAAACTTGACAATTAGAAGTCTAATACATTTCAACTGCACTTCTAAAGATTATGCTTAAATATATCTAGGCACAGAAGTCTAAGCTAAGTTTGAAGCTTTAAGCTTCAAACACTTAATGTTTAAACAGCTACTAAAAGGGTACATCCAGAACATGGAAAAAGCCCCAAGAAATCCTTGTTCTTATAGAATATTTAATAGCAACCTTTGTTTCCCCAGAACCTGAGGTGACCAAGCCATTTAAAACGTGTATCAGTTTAAGTGTCATAATTCAGGTGTCCCTAATATCACTAATTTACATCCTCTCATTGCTGGTTAGTGAGCATATCACCATCTTCTTTGGTTCATTTCTAAACTTTTACAGGAACTTTAGACCTTTCCCTGTATGAAGGTCATCTCTTTATTTTCACCTAAGCTAATGATTAAACACCAAGACCCATCCTGTTAGTAGAGTTGTGTGTCATAAGTTGCACACAACTAGCAAATTACAGCCCCATAAGCTGGAAATAAAGTTCTTAATACTGATGACTATAGTATGAGAAATATAGCAATATATTCCAATGCCACTCTTGGATAATATAATCTTGGAATACAAGTATTTCAACATTCTCACAAGGCTCATTTTTGGGCTTGGACATTGTTCTGTGCTCACTTTACACTAATTCTTCCCCACAAGACTGCATGCAGTGCTCCCCACACAGAGACATTACTCTGCAGTGATAGACCAACTAAAGCATATGGTTTCAGGCTGGACTTTCTCATTCATGCCCTGGGCATTACAAAGGTTGTGCAATACTGCTGTGGATTCACCTGACCAGGCAAGATTAAAGTCTTTTGGCAAAAGTTCCTCTTACAGGATGGGCTCAACCTACCAAGGAGTCCTCAAAGAAATACTGCTATGAGGCAGGCACTGACTCTGACTTTGGGGAGAAAATGATAGCAACTGTACAAGCAGTAGAGGAGTACTTTTCATACCAGGGGCTAACACAGGCACTTGGAGCATTGCTGGACTGAGCAGAAGAGCTGCTGAAGAGAACACAGAGCCTCTGATGGTTTACTGGACTCAAGCAATCCACCTAGTAGAGAGAAAACAACTCATTCACTGGTTACAGATACCTCCACTGACACACTTCTGTTGACAAAATTCTATTCTAGTAGTTTTATTCAGAGACAAATCTGTGCTTTCTTCTTTTGTACATATTAACTTGGCATTATCTTCAAGCTTCAGGCAAACTTGTACTATGTACAATTGCTAACTGCCATTTTTAGAACAACATAACTCATGTATAACAAACCAATGAACGTGCATGTGCTTCTGTGGAAATGAAGCCAAGAGCAACAGAAAACAACAAAAGCCCCATGACAAACATCCAGTCTCTAAATCTGTATGGTTTAGGACACCTTAGATTCAAAACTCTGCCAATGTATTGTACTTCAATTACTCATTCAGGCTATAGAAAGACTTCCACCTTTCTATTCTCTGGGAAGAGAAGTACCACACTGCTGCTGGAATGGAGCTGTTTTCCCTTCCACACCCTACAAAACTATGACATTACCAAATACTTTCCTTTGATCACTGAATACATTTAAAAACAGCATCAACCAGTCTGATCCAGAGCAAGGGCTACTCTTACAGTTCATAAGATTAAGGCCTCTGAAGCTACAGAGATCTACATTTATGCACCAATTAAAAAGTGACTTCTGCTCATGAACAAAGGGGCTGATTGGCTCAGGGACCAAAACATTTGGCTATTTTAACAGATCAGTTCTGCTACTCTTGTTCATAGATATTTTACCTAAACAGCTCACAATTCAAAGAAAAGATCCTTTTCCTCAGATACGAGTTAATTACTTTCACGGCAGTTTACCAAAACTTTAAATATTTTTATTACAAGCACATTCTCCCTTGCTTTGAAATTTCAAAGAAGATTCCTTCCCCTCCGTTATGTGATTATCACTTTTCTTTAGATCATCCAAGCTTTTACAATCAACCAAGTACTTCAATGTAATTAGAGCCTACTGCTGTTTCCATTATGTGAAGCCCTCTGAAAATGAAAGCACTAAACTTCTACCAAATATAAGAGGCAAGAAAACTCAGTTTAGGAAACTTCTTAAGGTTTGCTCCCTCTTCACAGACTCATTTTCAGAAATCAGTTAAGTACAAAGGCAAAACTGATTCTGGGATGGCTTTGTGCGTTTCTCAGAGAAATTTTGCAGTGTCTTGCTCTGAATGATTGCAGAGCACTGTAATCTAAAATGCAGTTATGACCCAGACAAAAAACCAAAACAACCCATAACCAAATGGAAACAAACACATCCCCCCTCCAGTTTCATATGAGATCCTACACCTTCTGTATACCATGAGAGACTGATGTAACTTGAGTTTTCAGCAGCACAACTCGATCTCACCTTATGAGACCATGAGGATTCACTCTGAGCCAGTCCCTTCTCCTCCTCTTCAGTTCTGCTCCCAGTTTTTCCAGTAGGGACACTAGACACATCCTTATTTTGGGCAAAAGGATCTGTGCTTTTCTGTAGTATCCTCCCTCCTCTGGCCCGATAGTCAGCCAGCATTCTGGCTAAGCTCTGGCTATCACGTAGATGCTCTGCTATTCTAGTATTAACCAGCTCATGAGAAGGTAAGATTTGGATAGCCTTGGCTTGGACACTCCCATTCCTCCCTTGTAGTCCAGAGAGATCCCGCAACAACTGTCTCTTCCTCCTGCTCTCCAACTCCTTGTATTCCTTATTGAGGAGAGGAGACCAATAAACTTGCTCAGGAAAGTATTCCCGGGCAGGGCATCTCATGCCTTTTTCAGTCAAAAGAAATGGTTCACGGAACATCAGTACTGGAGAAATACAGAGAATGACATCTTTCAACTCCTGCTTAAATGCTGCAGAGTAAGTTTTGAGACGATCCTCAGACGACGTTACCTCTTCTGTGACATATAAACCAGTATCATCCTGGAGAGGGTCTCTGAAGACTCTCATCTGACCCTTGGATTCCTGTAAATCATCTGTCTGTTGAAGAGGCTCTAATGCCTGGCTATCCAGAGTGACCAAGTGCTGGTCCATGCCATGGAGGGGCAGTGGAGATGTTTCAGGTATTGCATGAGGTACAGAGCTGAGCACTGCAAACGGTGACTCCACTTTGTGGTGCTCTTGCTGTTTGGAGGACACCGTTTCCAATTGACTGTTCTCTTGGTCACCTCTGTCAAACACACCTCTTGGCTCAAGCAAGCTGCCTTCATCAGAGGGCACTGATTCAGAGATTACAGGCAGCTTTTCAGAGGATAGTTCAATGTCTTTGACTGCTGTGCTGAAGTCCTCACCATTGAAGAGGTTCTGCTGTTCATTTTCATCTCCTGGCTCCTCAATTAGGGAGTGAAAGGAAGTGTTTTTCGTGAGAGTAGGGGGCATGGCAAACTCATCCATAAGAAATGAGATTTCCAACTGAGAATGATAAGCCACACAGACCATGAAGATCAGGATCTCCTTCACACGAGCCAGCTCGTACTCTGCAGCACCACACAACTTGATAGTGCAACCCAGGTGCTGGGGACACCCTTCAAAGAACATCAGGGGTTTTGTCTGATCTAGAAGGAAAGTAAAACATAGGAGTTAAGATGACAACTACAGGTAACCTGATTTTAAGTAGCTCACACACTCAAGAGACCGTAACAGAGACTAAGAGCAAGTAACATTGGTAACTGCAGAAATTCACATTATTGTACTGAAATAACTTAGTTTTGCAAGAAAAACAAGCATTGGCTATAAATCTTCTCCTGTTTTGTAAAACAAACCATCATCAAGTCAAAGCGAAGGCCACATGGAACACCCTGACCTAAACAGCATATTCTGAGATCATTGTAGACTCTGCAGCACTGAGCAAAAGAACCACTTCCCTCCCAGACACATTTGCTCATCCTTACAAGTCAAAAGCCTATGACATTTTGAGGCCAGTTTAAGGGCTGGAAGGGGAAATACGGAAGTGGAAAGGGAAGTGTTCAAGTGTTCCACCAACATTTGATGGAACTTGGAGCAACTGGGTCTAGTGGAAGGTCTAGCTCCTGCCATGGCAGAGAAGTCAGAACCAAATGATTTTTTAAGGTCCCTTCCAACACAAACCTTTCTATGATCTTACGAGGATATGCAAAGACTGCATCTCCACAAAGATCTGCACCCACAGCATTTATGTGTGCCAGCACCACTGGTAACCTGTCAAGCAGCATTTCTTCCTTTCTTTGTAGATTCCCACTGCCTAGGGGGGTTACAGAAAAAAGGAACCTCATTTCTTAAAGGTGCACAATGACTGTTCATGGGGAAGTGTGCACAAATTGCAACAAGGCAAATTTTCATTGGATTTGTTAAGGTTGGATCAGATAATCTTGAGAAGTCCCTTCCAACACAGGCCATTCTGTGATTCTCTATTTCAATGCAGAAAAATTCTTTACAGTGAGGATAGTGCCCAGACAGGCTACAAAATCTCTGCTCTGCAATATTTTCAAGAGTTGGTTGACAAAACCCTAAGAAATCTGATGCTGCACTGAAATTAATCCTTCCTGTTTTGAACAGGAAGTTGGACTAGACAAACTACAGTATGTGGGAAGAGAAAAAAAGTTTGGAAGAAAGAAATCAGTCTAATTAAAACCTATAGTGTGTCTTATCTTAGCAAGACCATGCTTTTCCCTACACAGACAGTTCACTGTAGTTCCAAGAAGTAACAGAAATAAAATGAGTAGGATGATACATGATCACGCAAGGAAACCAACGGTTCAGACTTATTTAAAAAGGAGCAAAGCATTTATCCTTTCACACACATAGGCTAATGCACATCAAGCTTTACTCACCATTGGGCAACTGAAAAACTTGCATATAAAATTTATGACAGGTTCCCAATTGTGGTTTGGTCAACAGTTGATCCATTGACATCACTAAGTCTCCCTGGGTCATTCGACTTACCCGGTCTAACACTTGCTGTAAAAACAGAAGAACAGTAAGAGTCTACAATGCAAAGAGGACACTGGCATCCTTATCTTACTCTTAACCAATCAAAAAGAAAAAAACACCAGTGTGATCTAGGAAACCTCTCACTGAGACGCAAACTCTCAATAAAACCCAGTCTCACAAACACACATCCACAACATACAAGAATCTGAGAAACAGTTGGGTAAGAATTTCTGGTGAGATTTCTGGTGAGTATTTCTGAGCCCACATTTGGTTAGAGAAGAAAGTAAGACAACTCTTGGCTTTCTCCAGGGAGTTTGCTACAAGGAGACACTAGAGATCTAGCACAAGGCCGAGTCTAACGCTGACCAGAAATGCTCACCGGCTTGACATTGATGACCAGAGTGATCCCATGCTCTAAGAGCATGTCCTGGGCAATTCTGGACACAGTCTTCTCAACAAGGACCAAGTTAGGCTGGACATCAACTATCCGCTGTACGTAGTTCTTCAAGAACTCTCTTTCCTGCAGACAGGAACAAAGTATGGCAATGAACTACTGCAAACCCATCTGGAAAATAAACCCACTTTAATGCTTAATATTGCTCTCCACTTCATTTACATACTGTCTTTTTCTATAAAACAGGGAAAACAGCTATCCAGAAAACACCATCCGTAGTCCATTGTGAGCATTTTCCCACCCCCACAGCACAACACCTAGTTTATCAGTAATCTTTTATAAGCATTAATTTCACAGGAGAATACAGTCCAATAACAGTGTGAAGTAATGCAGTTGCAACAGAATCCAAACATACATACAAAGGATGCACCTTACATCCTCAAATGTAAAAAAGCTTAATGTCCAGAAGATGCTAGAATCAGAGTATCATAAACCAAAGTAGTTTGCAGTGTTACATTCTCCACCATCAGATATAGGCAGATATATGGAGTCAGACATACTTATATTCAAGATGAGTATGACAGAGCTCTATGCCTCTAAGTCTGTACACACATCCCCAGTCCCAAAATCTGTACCTGAGGACAGTGCCCCTGGAATTCCATCCCAAATGCTATGCACTACAAAGATGCTCTTCTATCCAGGGCCATCTTCATCTCACTACACCCCCACACACACACACTTGTATTACCATGCACAGAAAGAGAAATCAGGCTGCAACTGATCAGAACTAAAGGTCTACACTACTAGACGGAGGATACAGCTTCCCAAGACAGATATTCTCAGTTATGTTATTGCAGCTCACATCAGTCAGGTTTTAAAAGTTCTGTGCACTGTAAAGATACCACGAAAGTAGTTTGCCAGCTCCTCAGAATACAAACATTCACGTTAGTATAGCAAAGACACAGCTCTTGCTGGAAGCTAACCTTTTCAATTGAACTAGGTCTACTGTAGTATTTTCTGTCCTACAGGATTTTAATGCAGATAATTAGTTATGATTATGTTCTGAAGCAGACACAGAAACAATCACAGAGAACAATATTTACAAAGTATTGCAGATACTTCTACTGCATTCAGACAAATGGACAGGTCTGAGTGGAACCATTTACTAGAAAACCAGTTCACTAGGCAGGTAAGTTTTATTTCTAAAGCTTTCATACCTGTAATCCTGTCTGTTAACCACTAAACAGAAGTGGTGTTAAATGCATGCTATGGAAAGCAGTCAAATACAGGAACAAAGATTAAGGCCCAAGCTCAGTAGGGCACCAAATACCCTTGTTATGGGTATCCTAGCAAGCACCTGAAGACTGATTCTCAGACAAGACTGCGGTGTGTTAAAGCAAAAGTCTATCTATTTCAGTGTTGTCATATTTAAGGCACATCCCTGTTCACAGAGTCAGGGCACCTGCTCCAAAGTGACATTTTCTAGTTCATCACTCCATTAGGTTGGTGGTTGTTCCATTTTTTTCAAGCCTGACAAAAAATAACATGGGTGTGACTTAACTGTCACCTACACTAACTTCTCAAATATTCCTTCACACACCTAAACCTTATCTAACTCTAACACTGTATAAGGAACACACAGTTCAGAAGGTGTCGATAAAAACAAAACAAGTTTTCTAAAATGCTGCATCGTGAGGATCAAAAGCTCACGCGCGTTTTCAGGACGTAACTTGAGGAGAAAAACCCTCAGTGCAAGGCTACAAGTTTGTACTGTATTTACTGCAGCAGCTCTCTTAGCTAGCTTACCAGCAAAGTTTTCTCTTTTCTCTGCAATCTCACTCACTCAACTCTACCTTACACACTAAAAAAAGATGTATTGATCATGATTTTGTCGGTTTCTTTTTTAATGAAAAACAAAAGCATACTCTCACCTGAAGTACTATAGGCTCTATGCAGGTAAACTTTGTTTCTTCTCGATAGAGGTACTCAATTGAGCATTTTAGCAGAAGAATTTTGGGATTTTTTAAGCAAGAGTTCATCTAAGAAAGACACAAAAATAGTTAAAAATACAAATATATGGAGAGGAAGAAGTACACAAGAGACAGACTTCCCATTGGTCCCTGCTGTCTCCCTTTAAAATGTCTCAGCTATCCCCCCCTGCAAACCCAACTATACATTCTTCCTTCTTCTGAAGTTGTTACACCCAGCTATTGGAATTTCACAGGTACTGTCTAGAAGCAGGCAATGCTAGAGAGGATTTCCTGCCACTGCTAAGAGCTCCAAAGTCTTGATACACTTGATTCATGCAGTTCACTTCTATCTTGCCCTACTGCCTTAAAGGCTCATTTTACTATACTATTCTGAGTCAGAAGCACAAATGCCTTTTTCTGGCTAAAAGTTGGGGTAATTATTAGATGCCTCATATGGTGGTAGGGGTGGAAAGGATGTTTTTCTACACATGCATGAGGAGAGTTTCTCCCCCAAAATCTCTGGGTTAGAAAACCAAACAGCTTGGAAAAAAAAAATACTTTAAAAGCCAAATTCTTTAAAAGCCATTCAAAAGCCATTTGAGAGCTCAGAGAAAGCTCTTAAACCTCCTAAATGGCGAGAAGAGTTTCCTGACACAAAAAGAAAGTCAGAGCACCCTTGTTTCCACAGCATGCATTACAGTAAGATTAATCAAGCTGCATTACCTTTTTGTGCGCAACATTCTTAGTGCAAACAAATCCATTCACCACCATAGAGTCAAATTTCTTTCCACCAGGGATCTAACAAAGCAAAGAACATTCTTAGAACTGTCATACACTCCCACACCTTCTAGTGCAGTAAAACTAATACACAGAATACCTATTGTAGGTGATGTGCAAGCTTCAGCTACACCTTCAATTATCATATGAAAGATCAGATACAGTCATGCTGGACACAAGTCTTTCCCTTTGAAGCCCGGCAAACTAAGGACAACATGAAAACAAGTACTGAGTTCTAGGATTTCTACACCCCTCCCAAGAGATGCTTATTTGTTAAACCAGTATACTCCAGAGCATGACACAGGAACCTAATTTTGACAGGCCATGAGGAGCATATAGCTTTGCACATGGCATTTCTATAAACAACAAACAAATTGTAAGGAAAGGAAGAGAAAAGAAAAAAAACAAAGACAGAAAACAAAAAAACCTCTACCTACCAACTGAACACGTCAAACAGTTGACTGGTATGCCTGCAGTCACAGGCAATCCCAGGAGTAATAAACAACATGAAACAGGTTTCCGAATAACACGTTTCAGAGGACATTCATATTACCAGCATTTGAAAATAGCAGACATTAGAAAATAGCTATGAAGAGCTTTCACCTCTGAACAACTGCTCTTTGAAATGGAGTTTCTGGCAGCATCACTTGTTCCTGCTTCTCCTGAAGAGATCCCACAGAACTACCACCAAAAAATAAGGTTCTCCTCAAATCTTACATGGCTTTCAAACAAGAGTATTGCTGAGGTGAATTTGGCCAAAGAAAACTTAAGCCCAAATCTTCAATCCTCGGCCATACTAGCTCCTTGGATGTTATTTTCATATCAGACTCTCAGTAGAAAGTTTGCATGCCAGAACTCCAGACTTACAGTTCAACAATGTCAACACTGGGCCATCTGGCAGAACTGGATACACCATTCCATAACAATTAAGTTTTCCTCTTCAAGAAAGTCACTGTACTAGGCACGGGAGGAGTTGAATCCTCCATAATGGATAGTTACAGGGCAACAGATTGCTGCACCATGTCCTGCAAGCTACTTATCCAGCCTTTGGTAAATCTCCAATTGAAGCACAAAATAAGCAGAAATGAAAAAACGAAGCAAGTCATTATAGAGGTGTTACTCTTTGCTACCTTCTGCAGCCTACAGCCTGGAAGAAGAGGTCAGCCCCAGGGCATTAAAGCAGCTTTCACAGCATGCCAAGTCCCTTCTGTGCAACTTTTTCTAGAACCCCACCTATCCAAAGGCCAAGTCAGCCAATTACACTACTGAATACACTGGGGGCAGTGGCAAGGGGACTATTCTCTCCAAACAAGAGGTGTTGCCAACAGCTGCACCCTTTTGTTTCCCTGCATCCACTGCTCAAAACTTACCTTTTTGATGTGGACAAACTGGCGGATATCCATGTCATCATCTCTCTTCTTGACATCAGGCCGTACCGTTTGAACTACCTGGCAGACCACGGGTACAATAATATCCCTCCAGGACAGTGACAGGGACTCATTGTATAGAAGCTGCTGAAGCAATGACATCATGTGGTTGTGATTAGCAGACCTGTTAAAAACGCAAAATAAATAGATTTCTCAGTTAAAAAACAAAAAAAAACAGTGCAGTGATTAGCTGACGTGACATTTCAGAAGTAAATTTCTTAACATTAACAACACAGGAAGTCCTCTGAAGGAACAGTTTCCTAGAATGTTCTACAGTCAACTTTGGTCCTGTACTCAGTATGTAAACGTCACAAGATAAAAAATCCAGCCAAAATATATTGTAAAAATGCTGCGTTCTTGGTCAAATTAGCTCCTTGTATTGCCCACTGTAGTTCAGCTCTCACTGAAAGTTGGTGGCATGGAGGGGCTTAAAAAAATTTTTACTCAAGATATGCAAATCCCTTTTTCTGCATGTTTCTTACAGCAGCCTTTCCATGGCTTGTTTCTCCCCATTCTCTTCTCTCAGCAGATCCAGATTGCTGTGGTGCCAGCCTAGGGGTGTGAATAAGAGTTCTTTGGACTTCTCTTCCACCCTCCTGTTGAATAATGACTCTGCAAGAGACAAACAAACCTTGTTAATGTAAGGTCACAGCTGAATGCTTGTGTTTTTCTGAAAGGCTACTTTAAAAAGGAAAGAATTTACTATGACATCAGTCTAAGCCTCCTGAAATATTGAGTTTAAGGCAGACGTCACAGTCCTCAGTTTGAAGGGGACTGACACTTTCAATCGCTGTATTGTGTAGCAACTCCTTAGAACTGTCCTCTGTTTTGCAGTACCAAAATTAGAGGTTATTTCATCACAGTTTTCCATGCTTTGAAAGAGTTACTCAGTTATTTCCCACACAGTTATTATGATATTATAGAGGCAAGTTATAAACTTCCACATTGACATAATGGCTGACTACATTATAAGTCATTTGTACTAGTAGTGTATAAATTTTCATCAAGCAAGTATGTAAGCCTCCAGAATTCAAGCTTAAAACTCCTCAGTTTTAAGCAAAATCTTTAGACAATAGTAATCCCAGGAGTACTACTGAAAATAAGACTCTTAAAAAACAATTTACTTCTTCCAGGTGCTCCACACAAAAAACTAGCTGTGTAGAAGATTAATAGAAGCTACACTGATTTCCCTCTTTCTTCTGCAAAAGCTCAGTTAAAAACTAAACATCACTATAATCCAACACTTTATTTTTCAGGCTACACAGACTTCGGCGTTTCCCCCTTATTTTCCCCTTACTTCCTCCTCTTACGAGCTCACAAAATCAATAGCACTAACTGGGAGGGGAAAAAAGCCCACAGGTGCATCTGGCCATGATATTGGAAAGCATGTGGGTTTAAAAACTCGTAAGTGCGTGAAGTGGCCATTCACTTCAGAAGTAACGATGTAGTGATGATGGTGGTGATGACAGGAAACCCAGAAAGATTTAAAAGATGAAACTTTAAGTTACTCTGTAGAAGCAGTGCAATTAATCATATCACATCTTTTGCTTGCACAGGAAGTTAAAAATCAGTTACATAAATTTGTTGGTTGGCAAATTGTGAACAGACTTGCCACTTACACTTGAATTTAAAAAAAAGTAAAAGCTTTCCTCTGAGTCTTTTTGAATGAAGAAATCTGAGAAGTGAAAGAAATTTAAGCTTGAAAATGCATTCAAAAAAGTCCAAGTATACTTTATACATGGTTTTGCCACAAATAACTTCAGATTTACTGTCAAGTAAATATTTTGAAAGGGTCAATGCTCTATTAAAGCAGTATTAAGGAGTTTCCATCATTATATTAAAAAAACACACAACAGCAGCATTTGAAGTTTTTCCTTACCTTTGATAAAAGCGTCACTTATAGAGAACATCTGCTGCCCTCCGTTTTCAGGATTCAAGTACTCTGAAAGAAGAGAGAGGAGGGATATAGGTGGAGACAAAAAAAAAAGACAGGTTACACTGGTGTGCCCATATAATTACAATGTACACGCCCACACCAAAAGAAGCAGCATTACTCATCTAAGTGTTTAGTCACCAATTTAGCAACAGCTTGGTGAGTGGTTAAGACAAGAATATCCTCTCATTCTTGTTCTATCAAAAAATTCTACGACAACAAGCAAACAGTGCTTGTTAATGTGGAGAAACAAAACAAACAAGGTAGACATGAGCAAAGACTGAGCTAAGGGTCTACTTTTCCAACTGACACAGACCACCTTTTTCTAGACCTGAATACAAATGTGTTAAGACATGATCAGACACCATGGGAATGGTCTCCTAAATCAGGTTTAAAAACACAGCTTCACAAACCATTTTGGTCTCCCATTCCTTCGAACCATCTGAGACTGAGGGGGAGTCTAACTGTAAGAGTTATCTTACACCGTGCAAGAAAAAGAAGACAGCTTGCCTTTCAAGAACTAAAAGCATAAAGTCTAGAACAGTTCAAAATGTTTTGAGGAATCCATGCTGACAGAGATGGAATTCCAGAAACAAAGCAGAGCAAGAGAGAGATCATTTTACATGTGGGAAATACAGTTAGAGCCTGGTGCTAACAATGCCAAGGTTGTGTATGGGCTATTCACTTAAAGAGCTGGATTTGATGGGCACCTTCCAACTCAGAACATTCTGTGATAGCTGTGAAATAGGATGAAGCTCCACCTACAATCCTTTTTTAGCTTGCTAGATCTTGATTTTTCATGCTGATTGGGTACAAAAAGCTTGTTTTCTTCAGCGGCCATTAGTTTGTTGTATCTTTAGTTGGCTCCTTACTTATACGAAAAGAGATTCTACAATGAGAAAACAAGAGCAGTAGCCCAACTGCTTCTACAGCACAACTACCCAAAGTTCAAAGCCAACCCTTTATCATCTTTCCTGACAATGGTCCAGACCCATCACAAACCATGCAAAGCCAGGCTGCTTTCAGACACCAACAGAAAGCAACAGAAATGACAGGACATAAGCAATCACAAGGCTCTCAACAGCAGCACTCAGGAGACCCCTCTCATGCCACCATTTTAAATATCTGAGCTTGTTTACAAATAGATACTCAATAGAGGACAAGTGTACCAAAGACAACTTATAAGCCTCCTTTGTAGCCTCCTGGTTATTTGAGATTCTTTTCATCTTTTGCTTAGTTTAAGAGTTTAGCATTACAATAAACTACTGCTTGATAACAGCTGGCAGCATTGCTTCACCCATTGACTACTTCAAGAAAGTCATGTCATGCTCTACCTACACAACAGCATGTACACTAGCACCTCCATCTCTCTCCGTCTTGCAACAGTCTCATGGCAACAGCTCTTACTGTAAACACACTCAAATTAGGTCTAGCATATACCCCTGACTGGCACAGCCAAAGCACAAGTTATCCCCCTGAAACCTAACCTTAGTTGTGCTCTAGGCAAAGACACAGCTAGCACCTCCAAGCCACTTCTAGATTTCTGATGATCTAGGTTCCAGATTACTAGACGATCTTTAAGGTCCCTTCCAACCCAAACCACTCTATTATTCTTTTCAATACAACTTCAATATAATTCCTATAACTTCAATTCTGATTGGTTCTCAGGGGAAATTCCTGACAAGGTAAACACCATACCTCTTTTTAGCCCGGAGAGATAACACTGAGATGGTTTAGAGCAGCTAACGTGCACATTTCTTACCTCACATCATCCCTACATGCATCACACTCCATAAAATGAGGAAGGGGGATGGGGAATGTCCCTGTAGTTTATTTCATAGCCTGAAAACTCAGGCACCTTCTCAAAAGAAGAACCAAAAGGGCTTCTAGCAACAGCACACTAAACCTTGGCAAGCAATACTGAAAATGAACTGTATACAGTTATTCAAATCATCTTTTTTCTCCCCCTCCTAACTAGATGCAGGCATCAAAAACTACCCAAAATACCTGCTACCATGGTCAAGGATATCTGGCTGGAAAACCATTTATAAAATAAAGTTTCCCATATTGTTAACTGTATTTCTTTAAAAACAGCAACTAAACCCCATACATAAAATTTGTCATGTAATCGCTTTCCCCAATTTAAATGCAGAAAATATTCTTAGTTTCCCCTTCTGATATACACTATGTCTTTAGGCAGATGATACTATAAATGAGTCACTATTCTCAGCTAACTTGGAGTCACCCAAATTTCATGGAAACACACTAGACATTAGTCAGCCTATAACACCACATGAAGTTCTGCCATTAGACTATAAACCACTCTGTTCTAAAACACAGCTGGTGGATACATCACCCACCCTTGCTTCAAAGCAGCTGACCTCTGTGACTGCGGGAAATTGCACATTCCTTAATCATTCGAGAAACTCACAAACTGCTTAGATCAAAGCTGACATGCACTTCTAGCACTTGATGTTTTCTATTGTCAAGCCTCCCTGCAATTTACACAGGCTGGAATTTACACAGTCGTGAGGAAACTGAATTACAAGTCTCAAAAGGAAGGTGGGATCTTTAGTTTCACTTCATTATTTCAAAGAAAGTCAAGTCACAGTCACCCAGTCCACGGATAACAGACAACTCCAACACAATCAAGCCAGATTTGTGTGTCCATAACAGTCATGGGGAAGTTACTGATGCTGACAGCAGCAAACACCTCATGTCACCCATTAACTACAAAACTCTGATCCTAAAATAACTACCCATTTTACACAGATGCTTCACTATCCAGTTTTGGCTGTCTAACCATCGCGATATCCTAACATCTTAGCTGGCATCTTTTGGTGAATATAGCCAGGATACTCAGAAAAACAAGGTGAAAATCTAAATATTAACTTTACTATATAATAGTCTCTGACTTAAATATTCCCAGAACAAAGTTTTAGAAGTCATGTATTTCACTACTCTAGACACAGCAGCATTCAGTGTAGAGTTTTGTCCCTCCTCAGCACACACAAAGTTTCAGTCTGCCTATTGCCAAGAAGTATTTCTTACTATTCAAGATATTCTCATTCATTTTAACTTGTTTCTCCCTGGTTAGGTCTTTTCTCTAGAGATTCTCATGCCAGGAGTTATAAAAACAAGCAAAATAAAAAACGTACTAAGTCCTCTGTATTTGCAGATATCAATTTTTCAAAAAGCTGCAGTATACATACCTATCCATGGTGCACTTTCTTGACACAACTCCACCCTATCCCAGTTCTGGGCCTATTACTGACACTATCCCCTCAAGGGAAATCCACTCTCTTGGAAAAAATTGTTACAAGTTTTCTGGTAACAATTACACTCCTAGAGAATAACCCAGTTAAGAAACCACATCTTTCAGGAACAGATAACAAACCCCAGCAGAGATTCACCGAAGATAGAGGAGTGCTACCAGCATACGTAATTCAAAGGCAGAAGTCTTTCTCCTCTCAATCCCCTCACCACTTGCCTTTTCTGATGAAATTCTCTGAGCTCTCCATCATTAAAAACTTTCTCACAAGAGCTTCAGTTCTGGCTCTGAGCAGCCTGGATTTGGTCAACAGTTTCGAAGAGAGATAGCTCTCTTACCTTTCCCCCCTTCATCTTGCAATGCTCTGTATACAGAGATAAAACTGAGATATGTCTGAAACCAGGACAAACACTCTAAAAGTCCTTTAACACTTGCCAGAGCCAAACTGACTATTGCCCACTTTACTGCCACCACACACGGATAAAGATAAACCTGCTACAGCTGTAAATTCACAGGCTGCTGCAGCATACCTGGGCCTGTTTCAAGCTCACTTAATCCAACACCCTTCCTTCCTAAAAGGAATTCACTGGTCTATCTCCCTCTCCACAGCTTTCCTTCCGTGTAGATGCATTATCTTTTCATTTGATTAGGGCATCAGCTGGAAACACGTTGAAAGAAACCAACAATGAGCTGGTGTCAGTAGTGCAGACAACCCATTCCCATTGTCGGATCATCTGACATCAACTCAAACTTTTGAAACTGTTCTGCTTCTCTCTTTGGGAGGGAAAAATAAGAAGTTAGATTTCCTTCCTTCTAGGCACATATTGAGCAAATAACAAAAGATGATTACAGTAGGTATCAATAAATGTCCCCTCTAATTTGCCTCACTCTGTCCCACATCTAACACATTTGGAAAGTCAGATGTTACCACTTCTCCTCCCTCACTGTCTTCAGTGACCATTTCAGTTTCAGAATACACAATCTGTATGCAAGTTTAAGGCAACTGTTCCATTCTGATTCATAGCAACACAAGAGACGTGTTAAACTTTATAGAAGAATTAATTAAGAAGGAGTACAAATTATTTAACACTGGATCATCTTTTAAAGTTGGAAATACTAAAGGGATTGGGTGAAACCATAATTAAGAAACTACTTAGAAGCAGCCATGTAACCTAAGCTGATGTAACCTTATGAAGGAAGCAGAGCAAAGACATCAACTGCTACCCAGCATGTAAAGCAACTAAAATATACTAGACTCAAGCCAGTGGCAAGCCCCAGTTTCAGACAGCCCTTGGATCATTTACAAAATGCAGATGTCAACAGGCAGGCACATTACTTCTTCCATAAGGATGTTGCTTATAGACTCTTTCAATTCAGCACTTCTTTACGGAAAACACCTTTCAAAAGCATTCTTCAACACCACATATTTTATTTCTTCCTACTTCACTTAAGTGGATGATCTCTTGAACAAACTCTATGTATATGGATTAAGTTAGGCCTTATTGTTTATCAGTATCATTCTTCTCTAAAATGTACACTTATTAAGGTATAATTTTAAGTCAGCACAGAACTCTTCCAAGTTAATCTTGTTCTCTTGTCCTTGGGAGTTTTATTTCTTGCTTGCTTTTTTCAGTTCCATCTCAAACTGTAGAGTCACCTATCAAACTGGTTTACGTGTGGATTATTTTTCCACCCCAGTTAGCCAGAACATATATGTGGATCTGCCCGTTATGCATGGGTGAGAGACTTTGCTTGAATGGCAAAGAGAAAGTCACAGGGGAAGTTACACACTCTGCAGAGAAGGCATTTGAACAGGTCTATTGAGCCTCCTCAGAGGTGAGCACATCAAAACTGCAAGCAAGTGCCAGTTAAATATCATATTTTCCCCTCTGTAAGACAGCTACGTAAGTAGTGTCCAAATAGGTCAATAATATTAGGGCCAGCTCTCCATCATGTGCAACTCCAGCTGGTGACTACCTCATACCTTTTTGGTCGGCAGGGTGAGGGGGCACATGTGGGTACTTGGAGTGCTTCTTGATATGGAAGTTCACGTTGTCCAGCTCCACGTTCAGGCTGATGGAGGCGGCTGAATCACTGTCCATTGTGGACTGGAAGCTGCTGACTGAAGTGCGCTTGCTAGGGCTGGCGGAGTCTTTTAGTGTTGGGTGAGGGGGAAGATACAGGGAGGAGAAGGGTTCACATGGGTATTATGGGGGTACCAGAGAGGAGAAAAATTGTCTTTAATACATAAAGACCAGTGTGCAATAGTACAGGAATACAGTATTTTCATAGTTCTAATCTTGTCTTCATGTGGGCATGCTGAAATACTGGATATTCTTCAGTGCACTGCTACAGGGCCCAAATCAAGCAGAAATCTGCCTGAGAAACAGACGGCAGTAATTTACATGCTTCTCCTTCATAAGAAGTACAAAGCTTTACCAGTTCCACTAAATTCAAAATACTGTATCCGTTGTGAGAAACTGGAACACTGGACAGGCTATAGCTTTCTTAGATCTTTACAGCCCCATGCGCACACACAGAAACACACACACGTAAAGCAGGACACGGTTAAACTACTAAGTCCTAAGGACTGGGGACAACAGGGGAGAAGGCAGAGTGAGAATGAGACTCAGGTGACACTTACTGGCTAAGTTGTCTTCCCCCTCATCAGCAATCTGCTCTGTGTCACTGTCATCAAACTTGATGTCTTTGAACCAGGATGGCTCAGAGTGGCCCTCTACAGAGTTCACAGAGTCACTGTCTGGAGATGGGGTTTCTGAGAACTCTGTGCTCTAGAAGACAAGGAAGGGAAAAAAGTTGTTAAGTGCAGCTCTGCTGAAATATTAAGCAGCCTACTACAAATGCTTAATATGCAGGTCAGGCATTTTAAAAATCAGAGGATACTCTCAATGGGCTGAGCCAAGTTAGTCAGAGTGACCAACACAGCCCCAAGAGTTTCAATCCAGGATGGGCCCTAGCTGGGCCTACTGTGTCAAAGCAAAGACTGGCCAGAGTGCCAGAGAACCTGAAGAGTATCTAAGCAATTTCTATCCTGATGTCCTGATGCCTCCAGACACCTCAAAAGGAAATTATCACTATTATGCCTTTTGCTACAGTGAATGCAGCAAGCAACTAAGTCAACAACACCATTTCTCCTGAATCTTGTGCAGAAGAATTGAGATCAGACAGTGCTTCCAGCTGATGAGAACAAGAATTGGCTTTAAACATACAGTAACATAAGCAACTTACAAATAGTTACAAACAGAGATGCATAAGCACTTGCTAGTTAAGGGCAAGCTTTTACCAGGAAACTGAGACAGCTGTCTAGCTGAGATACCAGATGAACCCCAGAGCATCGCAATGGAAGCCACATGACTGTGCCTAAGAGCTAAATGCATGAGGAAAACAAATGCTAACAGCTGCAAGCTTTCTGACTGAAGCCCATGGGGCAGCTGAGCCATTCTTCATTGTAAAAAGCTACAGAACATGAAAGACTCTCAACTGAATGCTTTCAGTTGGGAGATGCTACAGAGATATCTTGTTCAAGCTAAAAAAACAATGCAATCCCTCAGGCCGGTGAATGCTCTTACCCTCAGCAAGTTTGATTCCAATGAAGTATGGTAGGACAGAATCTCTGGTCACTACTTCCCTGCCTCCCCTCAGCTAACTAGTCCTGTTTGGGAGGCATGACAAAGACCCCATCCCAAACTTGCATCATGTGGCTGAGGTACTAAATTCCTTATTATTGCCATCACTGGAGATCAGAAGTAGGTTACCAATACAGTATATTAAAAAAATTCCAGATGGGTATTTTAGAAAGTAATTTTGAAACAGAGGATCACCATTGTGTCCCCATCACCAGTAAGTGCACACAGACTCTAATTCTGCACATGACAACACAGCTGCCACAAGCACAGACTGTGCCATCTCGAGGCCTCTGTGGAAGATGCCCACCATGAGAGGCACTGGCCTCTGAAGACTCTTTCCTTCACTTTAGGAAACACCAAATGTAACAACTCATACTCCACAGAAGACAGCCCCAAAGCTTTCTGGGCAAATGAAACTTCCTCAGGCTTTAAACACTAATGAAAAAGTCCTGGACCTCTATTTTCAGTACAGTAGACCTGATTTAGGAAACATACGTCAGCTGTAGAGAACAGGATTAGAAAATATTCTAGTCAGCAGCCAAATCCAGGAAGAACCATATCTTTCAGCTTTTCTATTCCTTTTACCTGCAATGGTCTGTAGAGAGCATATTCATCTCTGAAGAGCTGATCATGATGACTGACGCATTCTAGCCAACGTCCATCAACCAGTGCCTGTCCTATCGCGATGGCCTGAACCCTGGAAGTAGAAGAATAGAGATGGTTTTTTAACTCTTACTCTAAACATGTATGGTTTAGGATAGAAGCACTACAAAAGGAGAGAGTCGTTTGCTATGCACTATTTGACCTGTCAGTATCCCATTCCCATGTTTACACAGACACTATTTAAAATACTATGGTGAGGCAGCACAGTGTTCTAGTTCAAGCATGGAGCTAGATAAAGAGACTGCCAGTACTCTGAACTCAGCTGAGGTGTCCAGAATATGATTAAGACACCTTTTTTGTGCTCCTCCAATATTAACTTGAGTTATGTATACTGATGATCTCTGAGGGAGAACTGCTGCTCTGCACTTAAGAACCATCTCCGTTTTACCCCACTTTCACACAGTTAAATACATAAGATTGTTTATATTCACCTACACAGTTATGAGTCTGCCAGCTCCACCAAAAATTTAGCTGTCAAACACTAAAAGTGATCTCTGATCCCAGAGGCAGACTTGCTCTTTGGAGTACCAGTGAACATTTTTGGACAATCTTTGTAATACACTCACTGTTCTCCAACAGAGTTCTACTTGTCCCATAAGCTACCTCCCATACTGATTTCCAAACCAGACAGCCTCCTGTGCCCTGTTGTTTTGGGCCACATGGAGCCAGAATGCTACCTGCTCTGGTAGGCAAAGCAAAGGAAAGATTTGAATTTTCTCTCATCTCCCTGCAAAGGGGCCTGCTGCTGCACTGTAAGGTACCCTGTATCAGCTCAAACTCACAACCTCCTGTCATGCAGACAGAGGACACCTGGTGTCCTAAAGCATCAGGGGTACCTTGTGGTTATGTGCCCATTTCTCATGAGCCAGTTGACCAGCTCTTTTCCCACAATGCAGTTGGGATGTGTCCGCAGCCAGTAGCGATGGTCTTGAAATTCCATCCCACTGTTATGATGGCAGATTTTCTTCCACAGATCTTTCAGCTGGACTGAGTCCTGGACAGGGAGATGTGCAAGTTAATTACCAGTCTAATCTTAGCACTGGTTCCAAGGGCATCAACCAAGGGCTTCAGATCAGCTTCTAGATCAAAAGCCCTCCACAAATAGGCACAGAATCTAAGCCATTCTGCACAACCTATGCAAAGGTACAAACAGAAATAGCAAACAGATATGGAAACAGCTCCTTATTTCCTTCCGTTTATATCCAGTTCGGAACAATAAAAAAACCAAAGTGGGTACCCTTAGAGATAAGGGGGTTTTCATGTGGCAATATTTTGTACTGCCTGCAAGATACTTATGTCCTCACTACTGCCCTCTTGCACTCTATTCTTAAACTCAGGAGGTGTGAGCAAACATAGAGGGCAATGAAAACTCATCCTTGGCAAGGAGGTTTTATCTGTATAATCTGTGCTCAACCCAGGCATTGTGAAGCATACTAGTCCAATATCAAGACCAGATATAAAGCAAGTACTTAACACAGCAATGCCCACTGCTAGCATACCATTTCTTATTGAGAATCCATTTTTGTACTGCCCATTATCAAGCCTTTTTTAGATACTGTTAGCTTTGGCCACTAAGAAAAAAATGCATATAATTCTCCCAACTCAACCATTTTTGCATCTGTGAATCTCTTCCCCTCGCCACCTGGAACATTTCAGCCTATACCTAGAACTTATTCTGGAGCCTGTTAAACTTGTGTGCCAACTCTTCTGTAGGCTGTGATGTATCCAAACTGAGCTGTCTCTCTGCACCTGGCCCCTTTTGCCTTCCCCTATGTGCCCTAGTTTAGCAAAGCACAAGCTGTTGTTGCAGGTGGAAACTGGGATCTGGGATTATTTTGAGCAAGCAACACCTTCAATTTTGAGCAAGCTACTTTGAGCAAGCAACCTTTAACTTCTCAAGGTGTGGAGAAAAGATGCTGCAGCTTACTTTCTCAAATGCCTCATTTGTTCTATTTTTGTGTAACAGAACTTAAATTAAATTTTAACTGGTTTTGACTTTCCAGTTAACTGTCAGACCCACATTATTGCACATTCCAAAGGGTGCCCTGAGGCCCAAGAGTTTTGCTCCAGTTTTATTACTGGACTGGCTTTCTGCTTTCAGTCCCAGCAGTGGCTGTCATTGGTATCATGCTAAAACCAATGTCAGCAGCTTCCCTCCATACCAGGTACAGAGTCAAATGGATTAGTAACTGAATATGACAGGATCACACAATTTGATGCAACTGCAGTCTCCACAGTTCAGCTGTCTTGAACTGGTGAATACAGTAAACTAAATAAATTGGCAGAACAAAGCAAATTCTTTCAACTCAAGGATTTTGACCTCTAGTTCACTGAAGTATGTGCTTATCCCAGTATGATTACAACCTCACCTACCTTTATTCTATGAACAAAGTTCATTAGTGTTCTGAATGGACTAGGTTAAGCTTTAAATTAACTCCTGATTTAGGGTCAACACTACATGGTAAGGGCATTAAACAGTGGGAATGCATAGAAAATTCTACATTAATTGTCACTGTGTCTTCTGCTATTACATGAACAACACAGTACTGGTCCTCTTCTTCCTCAAGAAAGAAAATGCATAAAAAATTAAACAATGTGAAGCTGAACTGCACTGGGACTTGAACATCTTGCTTCAAGTTGCACTCACAGAGGTTTGAATTTCCTTTTTCCTGCATTAACACACATGCATGAAGCAGGGCGGCAAAAAGATGTACCTTAAACATGTTTCTCCCTCATGTGGTTATCCATTTACAGAGCAACTTAGAAAGGAGTTCTGCAACTAAACAGGAGTTAGTGTTTCTACACACGCAGGCAGGCTTGTATGCATACAGCATACAGCAGGCAGAACTTGGTAACACAGATTGAGCTTTCCCAATTTTAAATTGGCAATGGGGCACAATCTTGAATCTCTTAATATGCAAAAACACTGCCTTTCCCTTCTCTGCAACTGCTTTGCCTCACTTGCTGGAAACACTTCCCTTTCCTTCCCTCAAAGAAAAGAAACAGTTTTTTACTGAAATTTGTACAGTAACTGCAACCAACAACATTGCCTCTGTGGGGAAGGGATAATAGGATTACACAGAACACTGTTGCACATGGACTTTTCTTTTAAAAAGTATGTCATTATAACCTTCTACAAAATCTTTTACTTATTCTGCAAAGAAAGATAGGGGCCAAATTATGTTTTGGCCCAATAAACTATAATAGCTTTAATTTATTCATCATGGTGTAACTATTTCAAAGCAGCCACGTAAACCTCCCCATTACATGGCCTATGAAAGACAAAATCTCAACTTGAAGAAATACAAAACCAGGCCAGCGCATTACAGCTGCAACCATGACAGGTTTAACCCAGGAGGACCCACCATATGCCAACTCCATACTGCTTAACACGCTTAGCAAGACCAAAACTGTAAACATTTGTATGCAAACACCCCGTGAAACTATGATTTATTTCAAGAAAACAGTAATGTCCAAAGCAGCATCAATATTCTCCATCTCTGCTCCACCTGGAGGAGAGATCCAGGTACAAGTGCTTAGAGAAGAGCCTTAAAAGGCAGCAAAATACTCCTGCTGCATGACACAAGGAAGGCAAACTTCACAGAGCAAGGCAGAGAGAAGTCTGAAAGGTACCAGAAGGATTTTGCGCTCATCCTCGCTGGTCTCTGCCTTCATATGAGTGCGTGTGGCCTGGGGGCTGACTGATGTCTCGTAGGCAGGCACCATGGGTGACCCCGACCGATCCAGAGACAGGTTAGTGATGCTGGCTGACCTGCAGCGGAAAAGAGAAAAATTGAAATCCAAGTGTTTGTTGGCTGGTGCTTCACCACAGTGGGCCTTTATCTTATAGCATACTAAAAATCAGCTTAAGGCTGTGACATTGTTTACTCTTGTCAGTACAGACTGCTTAATGCTTCCTCACATGTCAAAGAAAGGCTCCCTAGGAAGCAACTGCTAAGGTAAGCATAAACTTCTGTAAAGCTCTTTGTATGAAGTAGTTGGAACTAAGTTTAGGCACTCCAATTCATATATGTCTGTATTTAAACAGACTGGGGAAGGGATGGGATGCTGGGTAATTAGAAGCTCCAGCAGTCTGGAGGCAAGACAAACGTCAGCAAGGGTGGCCAACACCAGGATCCCTGTAACAGAGCACTGAGATTTCGCCCTCTCCTTGTCCCCTTTAAAATTCCTTGTCTTCAGCTCTCAAATATATGGCTGAAAGCTTGCAGAATCTGAAGTTTCAGCACTTGTTCCCCAGAGAGGCTAAACCATTTTCTGCAAATGGAGGTCACACCAGCTGGCAATTTTCCTGCAATAGGGAGCATCCCCCTTATCTAAGCCCAGCTGTTAGGAAATCTTAGCTATGCACTCCAGCACAAACACACCATTTTGCAATTATCATTGCGAAGTTACAAATGCAAATACAAGTTCCAGATACCTTTTGCTCCATTAACCCACAACTAGACTTGAGACTCTGAATAATCAGAATGCAACTTATCACACAGCAGCAACATGCAGTGTAAGCTATCAGTGCTAACAGCACTCTAAGGAGTGAGGATGGAAAACATTTCTGCATGTATCAACAGGGAAACTCAAAATGCCAGTGCTGAACTGACTGAAGGGGCTCACACCAATCTCATGAGAATGTTTGCCAGCCTCTAGCCTTTGGAATGAAACTCTGCTAACTTCAGAGAGCTTGCCAACTGGCTAACAGATATATTACAATTATTTTTAAAAATTCTCCATGGATGTTGTGGCTCAGCCCAGGCATGAAAAAGCAATGCCACTCCATTTCAGCTTTTATACTAGAAGGAAATAGCACTGAAGCTACAATAGTCTCAAAATCACCACTTTTTTCTCTTCTGTCTCTTGAGGAGGAAATACTGGGTTGATAAAGGGGTTTTGCAAAAATCACTTTAACTGTGGCATGTACCTGTAAGCAGCAGGGAGTTCTTATGTGGGTGTAAGCAAGTTAGAACAGTGACATTTCATATCTGTGTCTTTATGATCAACAATTATATCTGCGTCTTTATTGTATATATCTTTTCTAAAAACGGGGGAAGATTTTGCAATGAAAATGCTTATCCTTTAGAAGGCCCTGCAAAGGAGCAGTCTGAACCCTGCTTGCAACATTTGACTGTTCTGCTGGGTTTTCGCCCTCCTCACAAAAAGTAAGACTGAGAACAAACAACATATTTCCCACCCACGGGGAAAACAAATAGCAGTATGTAACTTCTGCTACCTTCATCTAAATGCACTCAACCTGAATCTGTTCTGCGTCATCTCATCCAGAAAAGAGGAAAAGTCAAGCTCTCTCACAGAAATCGCTACAGCTGCATTGAGAAGATCTAAAAGCTAACACTGCTTAACCCAAAGCCAACAGCTTGTTTTCCAAAAGTTCAGAATTTTTAACAGAGATATATTACACCTCCATCATTACACGCATCCAGACAGACAAGTACTTCTGGTGAGGCCACGATTAGCCAGAGAGTTAAAATTTAACTTGAATAAGCAATCTGGGCCTGCCAGGTCAAGATTAGAAACATCCTATTACTGCATGTTTGAGCAAACAGCAAAGGCCTTTTAAAATAGACTAATTCAAATGGGAAGCAGGAGACCATCCTTAATGTTTCAGGCATTTCTTGATTTCACAGCAATTATTTAACATTGAACTTTTAATTCTGGACTCCTTGCCATGTTTGCTCAGAATTGATTTTTGGTACTCATTCATTCACCAGTGTTTTACTCCCTCAGGTGAGATCTTCAGGTCTCAGCTGTACAGTTAGCATGCACTTCCTCCTAACCATCCCCATCACCCAAAAGATAAAGGCTCCAAGCAGTCCATTCTCCGAAAGGCACACCCAGCATCCTTCTCAGCTGAGTTCCCTAGTCTTCACTGGTCCTACTAGATCCCTCCAAATTGCTAAACATTCTGCATTCCTGTAATTCCAATGCAAAAAAAAAATAAAAAAATCTCTGAATGTCCCCTGATTCCAACTTTGAAATCTGGATTATCTTTGCTCTGGCATGTAACCAGCACCACAGTAAAAGCACGGTGAAGTGGGAGCTACTTGTTCTTCTAATACCAGCCTATTTAGTGGGATTAAGCTCAAGTACTCACAAATTACGCTAAAGCTCTCATGAACATTTCCAAGTTCACCCCAGCACTCTTGCATAAAGATCTATGAAGGGAATTTAGCCTGAGGAAGCCTGGTAACTTCAACAAGATTATCCTTAATGTAAGAGCAAAGGAAGCCGATGGGGACACACACAAACAAATAAACAAACTACACCTCTGCTCCTCCATGACCTGAGTCTTTTTGTCTGCCATTATCAGGTATGTGTTATTCCCTTCTCTTCAGGTTCCTCAGAACTGTACTTTCCTCAGCCACTTCTTTCCCCTCCTGTCCTCTTCACCATCACTTCTGTTCGACCAACTCAGCAGCCAACCACAGGTTCCTCAAACATAGTACATTTGTTAACACGAACACAGACACAAATAGTCCTTCCTTACCACTACATATGGGCAGTGTGCTGTCCAATTTTAGACACGGAACAGCACATTCAGTTAAAAACAAGCCTGGAAACACAGGCAAAGAGTGTGCTAGGAGTGCATCCAGAACAGAAAATACTCAGAAATTATCAGTTTACCTGTTTCTAGCTGGTGACTTCCCTGCATCCTCCTGGACAGACCCAAGGCGTGCAGACAATGTGGTAGTGGAAGAGTCTGGGTGAATCAAACTGCATGGAAAGGAGTATGATAGAGATGTTTGAGATATTTGTGACATGCAGCGCATTAGAACGGCTGTAATTTAAGTACAGTTAATTGTCATGTTACGTCTCTCTCACACCTGTGGTGGTTAAATCAATGAGGGAACAGAGAAATCTTTACCCATCTGTTGGCCAACAGTATCTGGAAGACAGAGCTCCAGTCTTCTTCTTCCAAACTCAACTCTTGAACAATACAGACTATTCCCACTTCTTGTATTATCCTGCTTTCCCACCTGCTTCCCCTATTTCCCTTTCTTACACATCTTCCGTCCTTACAGGCTGCCATTACACGCTTTGGAGACAGACACATGGCCCCCATCTCCCCAGCATACCACCTCTGCAATCCAAGCAATGCTATCCATAGCTACTGCCAGGCAGCTTTTGCCAAGACAGGTGGACAACCTTCCATAATTGTTTAACCTGATCACGACCACCTTTGCCCTCCTCCTGTTTCCACACCAGGAGGAAGGACAGAAGATGTTTGAACACCATCAAAAGAAAGTCCTGTTGACAAAACTATATCAGATCTTAGCCACCATAGGCCAACTGATACAGCTACACTGGCTGTGCTCCCGTACAGTAAATGCTCCTAGTGCGATAAATGCTCTTTATGAGAAACTGTAAGCAATGCAGCTTTGCCTGAGTAGCTGCACTTACCCAGAGTACACCACTCCTTCACTTTTAAAGGACATGGCCCTTCAAGTTAGTTAAAGCAGGAACTCTGTGATCCAGCTGTTCAAAGAGTAGAGCAATGTCTGACAAGTACATGCAGCATCAGTCCCTCTAAATGCTTTTCTCGCTGCTTTGTAGCACCTTATCTCAGATACAAGATTTTGGAAAGAGACAACTTCCAAGTTTTTTTCCCCGAAACAAACTACTTCTCACACAGAAGCCACTGTTAGAACAAAACCTCTGCTCCATTATGAAGTTGTGAGTTGCCAGTTCCCCCTGTGGCACCATTTAAATTCAACATCTTCAGTTTAAATCTCTTAAGGTCAATCAGTAGCTTACCAAACACAGTATTTCAGAAAGGCACCATAACCCACTGCAAAGTGCAGCAAGCACTGAAGAAAATGTTAATCCTGCTAAAGCAATAACAAACCACCTAATCTCAAGTCTCTCTTCCTCTCACACACAAAAGCAGCCCACGTTCACTCAGTGTCTCCCAAAAAGACTATGTATTCCACCATAGAATTATCAGCCTTTCAACAACAGGAATTATTTTTTGAGTACTACAAGCTGCCAAAATAAAGATATAAATACTTTCTTTACATGTTCATGTCTACAAGCTGCTGAATTGTCATAATAAAGATATTAAAAACACATCCAAAGACAAGACTAACAATACCTTCAGTATTTTGTACATCTGAAGATTCTGAGAATACATACTTATTCCCCAATTCAAAATTTGGTTGTACTTATCCCAAGCATTGTTACATTACCACTTCAAATGACCAAAACATTAAACCAAAAGTACTTCCCTTTATTTAGGCCTAAAGCTAATCATTTAAACACTTCCAGATAGGAGCACCATACTCTGAAAAGCAACATGCAAACCAAGACTCAGGGCATTTTCTCAAGACAGCAAATGGTTTGACGGGTTTTTTTAAATACATTCAGAAGATATCTGTGGAGGGACACACGCCACCAACAGTACCACTCAGTTAAACAAAGGTTTTGACTCAAGACCTCACTAGTTTCATATCTGCCTGTTCTTCTGTTTTAAGGAAATGTGCACAAATACCACACTTGATTATTTCTTCTTCCTCCCAACATTAAATTAAATCAAAGTATTTAAAAAATAACTTGCATAGCACTTGAGAAGTACAGTGCTCTTTTACTCATGGTCAAAAAATAAAGATCCCCTCATCTGAGAGCAACAGGAATAAATATACTTTAAAAGGAGATTAGAGAACCTTTATAGGTGTCCTTTCAATCCCATTTCATCTGAAACAGGCGGTCACTTCCATCACTTCTCTTCTACTTATACAGAGAGTATTTCTTACATTCTCTTGCCCAATTCAAAAGCTGTCAGGTAAAGCACCAATGTTACACTGACTTGCCTCTCAAGGTTTTAGTTCTGTCTTTTTAAACTCTGAAGATAAAAGCCTGCTCTGTCACTGGTACAAAATCACTGATTCAGTATGTTAAAGGAAGAACTGCACATAATTTAAAATTCCACTACAAATGATTCCACATTTCAACTTGAAGAAAAAGATATTACAAGCAAGCACAGGATTAGATTCTTTTACAGGAGATAGAATCTAAGTTTCCCAGGTGGAACCACCAGGTTTTGTCTAGGTAACTGTCAGGCTGAAAACAACTGAGATTCTGGAGCTGAGCACAAAGCCATTCACTTTACCTTTGCCAGGTTAGATCCTCCTCCAGGAAGATGTTGCGGCTGGCTTTGCGGCTCCCAACCGGTGTGCGCGGCTCGCCAGGATCCAGCACGGATACAGAACACGCAGAATCTGACAGGGCATTTAAGTCTTCTCCAATGGAGTTACTGTCTGTGGAGTGTGCATAGCTTAAGGCTATTTTACGGCAGTAAGTGCAGGCTCGGAGATCCCCTATGGAAAAGGGAACCAGAGGGTGTAAGTAAACAGGAACAAATACTACTCTGTTCCTACAGGATCAGAGGTGTATAGTGGTGGAAACAGAAGGATTTTCTGTTTCAAAACCTCTTTGCAAGTCTAATTCTCATCCTCTCTTAAAGGGCAAAACCCTGGATAATTACACACTCAGGGAATTTTTCCAAGGGAAATTATACGTAACACAAGATCAGTGACAGGGGAAAGAGAAAAGCAGAGGGAGGGAGAAGGGGATGGCGGTAGGGAGAGAGGACACGTGTGCACACTGAAATTATGGCAGAACAATAGCCAGATAGGACATACCAGCTGATGTCTAGAATTTGGTAACTGGTATTTGAAAGACTTTCCCCTCACCCTCAATTAAAACATGTGGCTCATCTTTTAAAACTGCTGTTACTAAGAGCAGCTTTTCCTCAAGCACACTTTGCGTGGTGCACACCCTTGTTAAATAGTGGCTAAATGTGTTTTGTAGTGTGGTAAAAATTAGTAGGCATGGCACAATCCATCATTGTTCATAAAGAAACCTGTAGAATTAGGTCCTGCGAGTCTTTTTCCTTATTTTGAAGCCCACTACAGATCTGTACAGCATTTTCTAGCAGATGCTAGGATCTAAAACGTAGCCCAGATAGTGCTGAGCACACAGAGAATGTTCTGTTTCTCAGCAAACAAACCCTACCCGTGTAGCCCATGAATTTTCCAGGGATTTCCTGATTGCAGCATCGACTACAGAAGATCTGCCCACAAAGTCGACAGTGGTGCCTCCTCCGGAAGGTGGTGAATTTCTCGCTACAGTCATAACATTCTTTGCACTGGCTGTCAGGCATCCAATACTGCTTCAAGTCACTGTCCTACAAGAGAGGACAGCAGATAGAAGCTTTTCCTTTTGTAAATAAGATAAGTACATTTAATTTCATGACTCTTTGTAGACTCTGCTCATGGGAAGGAAAATTTTGTATATTCACACATCTGTGCACGTGTATACACACTCTTGCACATAAGGACACAAACGCACAGAGAGGATTTTTCATGTGGTTTTGCATGGAAGCAGAAAGCTGAGGGCTCCGAACTAAGAGACTAAATCCAGTAGGACATTGCCTCCTTGATCCAAGATGGAAGAAAAGCAGAATAAAACTATCATGTGATGTAGATAAAAGTCAAAAAGAAACAAATACATGAAGAAGTGATTGCTCTCCCCTCTCATTTGCCCCCAGCACATGAGAGGTTCTCAAATAGTAGTTTAAAAATGAAAAGAAAAAAAAAAAACAACACCGTATATTAGGTTGAAGCTGTTATCTAGGAGTAAATCAAGTTATCAGAAATTATCAATGCAGAAAGACCATTTCAACAGCTAATGTTGGGATATGTTTTGAAAGGATTATAGGTGCGTGCAAGAAGTTTTATTATAGGATCAAATTGTTCAACACTTCAGTAAATAGTGTAAAACCCTGTGTCCCAAACTGATCTTGTTTCAAAGCTCCAGGTTAACTGCTATGTGAAGAAAACTGTGAAATTCACATTCAGCAGACAACACAAATATTAATTTACAGCATTGGTACAGCCACAGGAAAAACATCATCTTAAAAACTTCCATTTGGTGTTGAAGCTAGAGAGCAAGACAAACTCTCAATTGTGATTCTGAGCACACCAGCTGCAACTACCATGGATGGAGACAACTGCTAATGGTCACATGACAACTCTGACTGTGAAACACTCTTTGCTAGAGCTCAGTTCTGGCAAAAAGCCTTTTCAGAGGGACTAAATGCTCCAGGTTTTTCTTAGCAAGAGAAACTGCTGCAAGTATTTTCTCAAAATAATCAGAGAAGAGAGTAATCACATAAATGAAAGGTGATCCATGCTCTCATTTTCACATAATCAAAAAGACCCATTGGGTTTTATTTTAAATTGGGATTTATTTTTTGATATTTACAAAGCAAAGTTTGACATAGCTGCTAGACCAGTTTTGAGACCAAAGTAGTAACGATCAACAACACTTTCATGCTGTCCTCATCGAAGAAAACCTGAACAGAAAGAGGCTGAAGACTGCTCAAGACAGTCTAGCATTTTTGAGAATCTAGAAATTTTTAAGATGAACACTAAGCTGCAAGCAAAGTTGCAGCAAAGAGCTTTGCCAAGGAACTGCTGCAAAGCCGCAGGGGATGCCCTATAACAGTTTTTGCTGCAACTCTGCATGATAAGCCAGGTCTCTGGATCTATCACATAGAGAGGGGCTGCTCCAAACAGCAGTGCTGTGCCCCACTTGCATGTGACTACATGTCCAGAAACCCAGCCACTGCTGGTGACACTTCCCAACTCTCTGCCTTCCTTGTAGCCCGTTCTTGTCAAGAGGAAGGGTTCAGAACAGAAGTATGGCCCCCCTTAGCAGCAGAAGCTCATTAGAACAGCACCTTTCCAAATCTGACACAAGCTTTCTACAAAAGTGAAGATGTCTCATGTAGAGACAGGCCAAGTCCAGAGCAGGAAGAAGCCTGAAGTGACTGAAGCAAAACATGTCTGCAGTCAAGGGCAGTGATGCACTACCTTTTGCACAGAAGTCAGCAGGCTAACAACTAACAGACTGCTTCCAGAAGACCTGGCCAGAGTCATTTACTGCTGCATCCTGTCTGTTTCACTTCTTTGAAGTGAAAAGTGAAGTTTCACTTATTTGAAGCTGCTGGAGAAGTGCTTCGAAAAGGTCTGAAAATCTCTGTGACCTTCAGACGTTACCACAAGCTGAAGCATTAGTAAGGGGCACACTCAATGCCCTGCTTACTGCAGCAAAAAGCTTCTGCTTCATTCTCAAAAATCTTGCACTTTCTACCAAAGTAAGGTTATTCTTACAAGCAGAACAGCACTGGAAGCTAAGTAAGTTTACTCAAAGTCTGCCTATAAAAGCTATCAAGCCAAAAGCCTTTTTCTTCCTCAACCAGTTTAATTAAATGTAATTTTGCCTATTCATGTCTTGCCCACAGGCACAGCTATTTATACCATCACTTATAAATAGTTGTGGATTCTTTCCTCAACTAGATCCTCTTCTTAAAGGTATGGTCCAATTCAGCAGATGGAGGTGAAATCAGCAAGTCAGTAGCAACCACCAGACCTTTGTTTATGTAAATCAAAAATGACTTAACAGGACAAGCCTTTCAAGCAAATATTGCTGACCAATCAGTACCACAGTAAGTAGAGATATAAACCATTCTGAGAATTCTCATTACTATTTGTGACAGTCAATGTGTTTCACCTGCCCATGGCTAGCATTCCAGGGAGAAAAATATTGGTGGGTTTTTTTTCCACTAGATTGGGTAACACGTAAGTGGGAAGGAGTCTAAAATGAGAGCATCTGGTCCAAGCACAAGAAGTCAAGTAACTGCAACAATTCACTCCCACAATATGACAGATGTTTAGCAAGCCAAAAGTCAACATCAACTGAAATTGTTTTCCCTGCATTCACACAATGCTTTCTGAGTTTATTCACTCATCCCTCAAACATACAAAAAAAAAAAAAAAAAAAGAATTCCCATGATGTATCTAAAAACAAAGCCCAGAGAAGCCCAGTAAAGAGTTCATTTTCTAGATGGTTTGGCCTACAAAACTTGCTAAAGTAATACCTGGCTCTTCCCCTCCATGATTTCTTTGAGGCGTTTTAAAACAGTGCTGAGGCTTCTTAACTGAACCGCTGTTCGAGGATCATGACCTCCAAGAGGTGGTTCTACTTTCCTTCGATTGTCTGGAAGGGAAGGGAGAGCAGGATTCATTTCTTCTGTGATATATCAACATTCACATCACAACACAAAACCCCTCTATCAGGGAAAAACATTCATAGGTATATACATTTTACAGAGTTACAATGTGTATCACTTCTTGCCCTCGTGTTCTTTTCCCCCGAGAGGAGTTTCTGATGTCAGGTAGCTTGCTTTGACTGACATTTCAAATACCACCCTCTGTGTTTACAAGAAGCCATTTAAGTTCTCTGAGAATGAAAACACCTTTTAAAGAAGTGACTTACAGTCTACTATACCAAGCTTGTAGTAATCTTTTGCAAAGCACTGAAGTCTCATTTTTAAAATGCCCTCTAAGATATTAATACTTACAAAATAATTGCTACAATATACACACTCATTCTAAGAAAAGTATAAGTCAACGCTTTAATCCGAACTTATTTATAAATTACTACAGCAAACATCACATCTCCATTGCTCAGTTTCTATAAAAAACAATAATTCAGAATAAAATGCATTCAGAAATTCACATTTTTGAGTGGTTTTGGGGTATTTTTTTTTGTTTGGTTTTGGTTTTTTTCTAAGGAAAAAGTCAAGTTGTTGAGAACTTGTACAGTTATTCTTGATTAACTATAGCAAAGAGACTCCTGAATAAATAAGTAATGCAGCCAATTTCTTTCCTATAAAATGCTTGATTACTTTGAAGCATTGCTGTACAAGTCACAGATAGGCTCCTTCCCTCCGGAAAGATTTGAAAATACAGTTCTCTCTTTACCTAAACATTCAAACATTTTCTGAGTCACTTTTCTAGATCAACAACTTTTGAAATAGTTTAAAGTTTCTTACCAGCTTCGTTGCTCTCCATCTGACTAGTGTTTTATTTAGCTTGCCCCTAGTACAGGAAGAACAGACATGGCTGCTTTCTGTTTACTGCCTGAGCTATCCCTGATGTCAGCGGGAATGCTGACAGCTCTGGCTGAAGCCTGTTAACTGTTGCTGTGCAGTAACAGCTATGCTACTGCTTCGTGTGCAGCCGACCAAAACCCTCCCTGTAATGTGATTAAAACCGTGGGATTCCATGCCTCCTCTTCAGGTTCTGAGTAGGTATTTTTAGTCAATCAGCCCACACATAGCTGCTGTGTACAACAAAGAATTCACAACATTTTCCTTTTTAAGAAAAGAAACCCATTCCTGTAACTAGCCACTTGGAATTAATTTCTTTTTAAAAATCAAACAGACCTTTGGGCAGTACAAAGTTGAGTAATTTAGGGTGATTAAAGAGACTTTCATATTTTAAGAAGACATTGATAACACCAGAGAAAGCTCTGGCTCCTCCTTACTTCTATCACAAGATCTATGCTGCATTTACTTCCTGGTACCGCCTCTGAGTAAAAGAGTACCTCCTTTCCAGGAATGTTGCTTCCAATTCAAATTATCAGCTTTGCTGCCTAACTACCTACAAATTTTGTCAAGCAAGTGATTCCCAAAATACAAACATACGCAGCACTGAGGAAATGCCACAGGCAACTCCGAACTGGTTGTTATTAGTTAAATGCCCTTTTCTCCGTTACAGAAAAGTGTCAGAAGGATGTCATCTACATAAGAAAAAGCATGCTATCAGCACTAGCAGCACATGGCCAACCCGTTTATACTAGAGAAGCTGAAACTCAGATTAAAATTCAGTTGATTCTTTTCCTTCTCAATCATGACATTTTTTCCTTTCTAAGAAAAACCACACTGTATACCAAGAATGTAAGAAATTATCATTCCTGTGTAAAGGAAACACTATGTCTAAAACGTTACCCTTTGAAAAGAATTCCCATGTATTGATCGTAGGTTAACTCTTATTTCTGATCCAAACTGCATTATTATAAGTACCACAGCCATTTTCTCAGCTAATGCACACATGATTTATGGATCTATACATTCTCAGTGTTGCAACTGTATTTCCTCATATCAGCATTAAATCTGCAAAACTCATGTTTCCTTCCACAAACACAGAAACCCTAAGGGGGCTTTTCTTGCTTTGCCCAGGTCATCATCCCAACTGCCATCAGTTGTACTTCTGAAGAGTTTTCTCATCTTTTTGATTTGATCCCAAGAGGGCTGACCACACACATCAAAGTAATGGTAAGCCTTTTTGGTGCTTCTGAAGCAGCAAACTCAGTACATAACAGAATCACAGAACATTAAGGGATTGGAACAGACCTTAAAGATCATCTAGTCCTAATCCCCACTGCCATGGGAGGGACACCTTCTACTAGAACAGAATGTTCCCAGCTTTGTCCAACCTGGCTTTGAACAGTGCCACGGCTGGGGCATCAACAACCTCCCAGGGCAACCTGTTCCAGTGTCTCACCACCCTCACAGCTAAAATTTCTTCTGCCTGTCTAGCCTAAAATTCCACTCTTAAAATTCGTATTGATGACTCCTTGTCCTGTCACTACAGTTCCTAGCAATGAGCTCCTCTCTGGCTTCCCTGTATGCCCCCTTCAGACACTGCAAGATTCCTATGAAGTGGCCATGCAACCTTCTCTTCCCTAAGCTGAACAGCCCCAGGTTTCTCATGCTATTATATATATGCTAATATATATATTTATGCTCCTAAAAGAAACTTTTGCCTGTCATTGCTACATCTCAGCCCTTAAATACTACACACCCACATTAGTGTGGAACACATCTTTTCAGAAATACCAGTTTATGCAGCAATTGTGGTTTTTTCTATCCATTCCCTTCCCTTCCCATCTACATGTTCACTGAACAAAACCTCAAGAAAATGGCAAAAGAACTCCATAAAGACTTCCAAATTGACTTATTTCTAACCTATTTATTGTTCTGAAGTTAATTTTGAACTCCTACAGCTAAAAAATAGAGTCATTTCAACAGTAAACCTCATCCTTCCTATACGTATTCATGGCTGCTGATTCTTTGTAAAACCTAGGGGAAAGAATTCTGAATCATGGAAATATGTTTTCACAGGGTTTCTTTCATGACTGTATAGTATTTTAGCATCAATTTTACAGTGAATGACAAGGCAAAAACACCATAAGAGCTACTCTGTTGTAACTGAGAGTTTCAGTTTATAGGAGAGCTGACCATATACTAACACAAGAGGCAGAGAGAGATTCACACAGTTTCAACAATAAAAAAATACCCCTGCTAGAGATGCCACAGTTCTACTGATACAAAACAACACGAAGTGCTTTCTAATTATTTGCTGACACAGCATAAAATTTTGTATTTCACAGTGATTTCCAGTAACTACCACATGCTTTCTTCAGGCCTTATTCCCCCTTGTGATCATTGGCCATTCCTTACTCCCACTAATCTCTTCTGCCATTCCCCATTACTGCCAGTCTGCTACAATTGTCTAGCATTAACAGCATTATCCTGCATGACAGGGTAACAAGCTAGAAATGCTTTTACTACCCATGCTCCCTCTCCAATGGGTCAGCATTTCCAGTTCTCCTTAAACAGGATTTGCAAGCTGTGACATTATCTCACTGACAATAGTCTCATTATCAGTCTATTTTGGTTCAATCCAGCATCTTGAAAGCCCTCATCTGACAGCACAGACACAGGCAGTCGAACACAACCAGCTGGGCCCACAGTCACTCAGCAGTGACACCAGCTCTGCAGCACCTACTCCAGCACCCAACAATGCAACAGAGTACCCAAGAGAGGCCACACAAGCCACTGCAGAGTCTCAGCACTGGCTCCTCAGCCATACAACCCTCAGAGCATCTCTGACAAAAGCCAGGCATCCAACAGCTCCTCCTATTTTCACAAAAGCCAGTAAGGAGCTATTGTAATGTTTTTGTGCAAGCAGTCCCGAAGGGAAGCACACAAATGAAACCCTACCGAAGCCATATCTGATGCCAGACAGTGTCCTACAAAAGCCACCATCCCTCCACATTGCTCTGCACTTGCAGTTCTCAGCCAGCATAGTCCCTGAGCAATGAGAAGATCTGCTGCACAGACAGCACAAGCTAATGGATGGGTGAGGGTCAGCATCTTCAGGAGCAATTTAATTTCATCACTATTAAGAAGCACCAGCAGCAGTCTTTTATTTATTTAATCCTTGCAGTTTGCTTAACTTGACACATTATTTAAGATCGAGTAGACTAGATAGACCATTGTGAAGTGCTTATATATTTTCCTGCCTACATTCGTCCACATTACTAAGTATCTAAGCAATGAGAAAGCCTAGAAAGACATTTACAGACCTGTGGACAGAGGGCTACAAGAAAACTCAACTCACTTAGACACCTCACTGCCACTGAACTCAGTGGGTGACCCAAGCTACCAATCCAGATGTTTATGTAAATACCATCACTCATTTTCCTACTTTTCATTATTTAGATACGATAATTTCTAAGATTATTTGCACAGGCCAGCAGCAGCTGCAATAGCACAAGTAAAATTCTCTACTACTCAGCATTCAGAAATCCTCAAAGACCTGATTATTCAGAACCTTTTAAGGTAAAAAAAAAAGGAAAGAAAAACAATTTTCTAAAATTTGCTTCAAAAAATACCAATACTTGATTTTTAGAGAAGGACAATGCAAGTAATTTTTCCCCCTCTTCAAAAAAAGTGAGAAGGCCTAAAAAACTCCCCCAAAACCTTCTCATCAATCCAGGACACCTTTACATGCATTACACAGAGCTCTTGTTTATTACAGCACCAAGGTTGTTCGGCAGAAAATACTTAACAGCAAGTCAGGCCACTCAGCATACAGTATCAAAGAAATCTCTTTAAAAAGTCAGCAATTCCTGCTTGGTCTAACTTTATTTCTTTACAGGCTGATTCATCATCCCATTTTTCTAAGCATACTTGCATCTAAACCCAGGGATATGAATGGAGGTCCTGAAAAGGAGCTGGAGTAATACAGCAACAGTTCCTCCCACACATCTCCAACTAAATCTTATTCCCTGGCTGCCTAATCCCTGTGGAAGTCAAACAGCAAGATTATTTCGGCCTTCTGAATATCAAACAACATACCTCACCTGAAGGTTTCTAACCCCTAATCCCCAGGCAATTTCCAAGTGATTTACAAGAGGTACCAAGAATACACCAAATTGGCTTATTAGCCAAGAGCACATGGCTGTTCCTGGGACATTTGAGGAAATTCTCTAGAAAAGAGCCCAAGCAAATGAAGCAAAACAAAAAAAAAACCAAAACAAAACAAAAAAAAAAGCCAAAAAAACCCCAAAACTTCATTGGTTTGTTGGAAGAAGTACAACTAAATAGATCAAACAGTACTAGAGGGCAAAGAGGAAGATTATGAACATGCTCAACTAAGCATGCAAACAACTTAGATAAAAATCCTAGTTATCTGTACTAGACTTTTGCCTGGCTACCAAAACTACGTCTTTCTAAAAATCCCATACACATTAACAGCACTTAAGATCTGATTTGTTTGCACTAGGTACCACCCTCTTGGAAATACTGTCTTGCACAAGATTGTTACCCAGTTCAGCAGTTTCCTCAAGGCTGTCAATAACAGCAAACAGTAACCAGTCAGATCTCAAGAGGGACCCCTGCAATCTACTTCCTAGCTCTTCCAGAGCTTCATAAAGCCATTACACAGCTGCACATTTGAAATCGCATTCAATTCCCATTCCAGCTAAAACATTCAGTACAGTACATGGAAATATTTTCAAGGTTAGGCAGGACATTAGGGAAAAAAAAAAAATAAAAGCTTAAGCACAACTTCCTACGCAATTCTCCTCAAGACAGCTACGAGCAAAAACCTGCATTTACAACTCCCTTGAAGATAAAAACATCATATCCATTCAGACAAAGCACTAAAGTTAGAGTTAGCATGTGGATGTTAAGAAACTGTAATCTCTCAAGACAAATCAGAAACATCCAGGATCAAGGTTCAAGTGACTTTAAAACATTGGATGTGTTTTGTCAGCCTCTTCTGTTGCAGATTGTTTTCCAACTCAAAGAGCAGATTCCCAAAAAGGAGTTGTCATGCTGTAACACCAAAAAGGGTGGAGGGAACATGTTTCTGAAGTTAAAGTGCAACTTCACTTACAGAAGTAATATAGCTTGATACTAAATTCTGCTATGAATCTAGACAGTCAATGAACCTTTTCTCATTTCCTTCCACCTCACCCTGAAGCATCCTGGAAAGTACAACAATTGCCTTATAGAACAAAGCTGAAATTACCAAGAGTTGCAGATGATCTTCTTTGCAGCTCACCAGTCAGTTGTTTTTTGTAAGGAATCGGTGATCTCAGAGACTGAGCCCTCGTGGGATGCTGAGGACTGGACCAGCCACCACTCAATGCTTGGGGATCACTCTGTCCTGCCTCTGCTCTCTCTGCTGCAGATGAAAGCCTGCCATCATCTAGAGATGACAAAAACTGTTCAGACACGGTAAAGAAAACCAGTAGTGTATGTAAAGCTGAGGGAAAAAAAACTCTCACAAATAGCCCTTTTGGGTCATGATCAAACAAAACAAATCAAATAAATTTTTCGTTTTAAAAGTACTATACACATCATGGAAACAAGACAGTATGTAGAACTCATCTTCAGGACTCAGGTTATTTCAGAAATTCCCTAATGTGAAAAGTGTCAAAAAAATAAACCTGGCAAATTATTCTTCAATATGACCATGATTTATTATTGGTAAACAGAATAACTACACTTGACTATCAGCATCTATCTTGAGAAGAATTTTTCAGTTATTTTACAAGCCGGTACTGAGGTCACATTAAAGTTGTCGCAGACTTTAATTTCTATCGGCAGACCAAGTATAGACAGGTTCTTATTGATTCCAAGCCCATGACAATTTCATGTATTGTTTCAAGGTTGTTTTCCCATTCACTCAACACAAGACTTTGCTGACTCCAGCTACATTTGTCAGAAACACACAAGTAAAGCCAATATTGACCACATTTTATGCTACTTTCAACAAATCAGCAATGGCAGGTGCTACTCTACTATGCATACTAATAGCAGTCACAGCAAGTAATTATTTTTCATTCTGCATAATAAGAGTCTGAACAGATCAGTTTGCTTATACAAAAAGCTGTCTTGGCCTTTTCCCCCAGCCCAAACATTGCTGAAGTATGGTCAGCAGAACTGGATAATGAACAGACTAAACAAAAGCAGCTGACCAGTCTGCCATCTCCAGTAAAGGGATACACAGATCTTGCTCAAAAACCAGGTGCATTCATTCACCACTCTTTGCAGGGTATCTCTTTAAAACAAAAAGGAACTCACACAGTTCTTTTAAAGTTTGCCTACTGAGAATGTATTTCATGACACATACAGCACAAAGGCCAAAATCAAGTAATACCTTTTAATATACAAAACTTTCACAACACTTCAGACTTCTTGATGGGGAACACCTAAGCCAAGCAAATTAAGTGTGGACTTCCTGCTTTATTGCAGCTCAGCTGTCACCCAGCTGAAGGTACAAGATGCACAGGAAGGTGACGGATGGCTGAAGTCTGAAGTAAGAACTTGCACTGGAAGGAAAAGTATACATTTTGCTCATACAGGCTGGCAGAGGGTTACTCCTACTTTCAGCCCCAAAAAAAAACTCATACAGGCAAAAGAAATTCTGATGCCAAGCTAAGAATCGATACAATACAATACAATCTGCTAACCAGCTTATCTTTGATGTTCATGGGCAGCCACAGACTTCCAGCTGCAAGATGCTGGCTATCTTCTCTCATAACAAAGCTCTACAATGTCACCCAACAGCATAATGCAACATCCCTCACAAAAGCACTGACACCAGCCCTTTGACAACATGCTCCTGTGTTCAGAGGTGGTTTTACAAGCAGCAAAGGGCACACACAGCCCATGCAGACACATCCCCCCAGCACTCACCTTTGCTGAAACGGAACAGATTTACAAAAGAACTGTAGGCTGATTTAAAAGGAGGCTCATCCTGGTCAGGAGTCAGGGGTTTGAAATGAGTGAGATGAGATGGACTGCTGGGAGAATGAGGTAGATCACTGGTAGAGTCCAGTGTCGGAGACCGTTTGTCATCTGCAGCCATTTCACGTGCCCTGGAAAGAGTTCAGCAACACACATTACACGTGGGGTGGTGAAACAGAACCTCTTCAGTCTTCTGAACAGGAGGTGTTTCATTAGAGCCAAGAGGAGAGACATTCACCCAACTGACCACAGGCATTTGCTAATAGCAGAGACCAGGAGTGCCAGAGGAGCCTATGGACCCTGCCCAGCCACTGATGAGAGAGGAGTATCTCTACAGAGGGCAATTGAGTGTCTAGTTAAACATCCAGAGCAACAAAGTAAGTAAACAACCACTACACTGACACACTCCAGCTGAGCTTTATGGGAACTTGAAGTTTTCAAATAGACACTCTGCACACTTAGCACAACGAAGTTTTAACTTTGACAGCTCTTCTCCTAATGCTGTGACTCCTGCGGCCCTTGTAATAAAACTGAAAACAGGCATGCCTGAACAAGCACAAGGCAAACTTGTTGTTTGGCCAGGTTAACTTCAGAATGAGAAGTGGAATGAGCTACAAACAAAAGCAGGACTGAAGGATTAAGTTTGGTGGGAAACTACTTCCCTCCCCTCTGCATTACAATGCAGGACCTTGTGCAAGTTACCAGGGAAGCAACCTCAACTGTGGTTTACTTGCTGTCAAATCTAACACCTGCAAACTTCCTCATCTTAAGGAGTGGCTACATAAAAAACAAACAAAAACTCCAAACCACTTTCTGTATTAGGAGAAGCCATACTCATAAACCCTATTTTCTGTGTACCAAAGCTTCCATACAGCCAAGAGTCATACTTTTCCACAGCCCATACTCTAACCTGAACAGACACCCAATTTCTTTCACAACACCTCACTCAGCCTGCACTTCTAGCCTGCTAGGCTAAGGTGCTTAGTACTTTTATCTTTGTTTAAGCAAGACTTAGTGAAATGTTTGACAGCATGAACACAGGGAGCTGATGGAACCTGTGAGTGATGGCTGATTTCTACCTGTGCCAAGGATGAAAACCCTGTATGAGCTTACTTCCAGCTCAGCAGCTGATACACACTTCTTCATGAAATAACAATTTCCAGTTCCCACAATTGCTCCCTAGAGCATACAGGCATACATTGCTGACTAGAATATTTTCTTCCAAGTTCTAGGAACTTACAATAAAAAAATCTGTGCAGTCCAGAGAAAATCCACGTGATTGGCAAGTGACACTGGAAGTACTAACAAGCTGCATGCAGTTCATGTGGCAAGGTTTGACTACTCCTACAAAGAACACAGAAAAGATGGAATCGGCAAGTCATTCACATGACTTCTCAGTAGACTTCTGCTTGTTGCTCTGTATAGTAACCACTTTCAGCTCAGAGTTTCTCTTGCTATTCACATATCCTCAGGAAAGAAAGCAAAGAGGCATCATATACTAAGTTTCAAGAACAACTTTGGTCAGGTTCTTTAGGTAAGGCTGACTCATAGTCTTCCACAATCCTCTCCTCTATAAAAGAGGATATGTTTTGTTGTTGTTCATTTCAGCAATATTATTCAAACAGGTGATTTGAATGTGTTTAAACACCAAACATCACTTCATGGAACATTTTCCTTCAAGAGCACACCTTTAGGTAAATGTGGAATTGTTTCTTCAATCTTAGGGCAACTATTAGTTGCATTTTAAATACTGAACATACAACAGTGGTATACTTTCACATACACTATCACATTAAAAATGCCACTGTGAAGTCAACCAGTTTTATAGGAAACTATGTTCATATTTCAACAACTGACCATAGCCTGGCAAGATAGGAGTCACAAACAAGTCTCTGAACTTGCACTAAATACAGATATATGATTACAGACAAATAAAGTTTAGTTTCAACGGGAGAAAAATCCCATAGTAATTGCTTCTGTCACAGCAGTACCAGCCTAATTAAAAAGATTGAAAAGAAGAGCACCATACCTAGCATTAGCTCCAGAAACACCTGGATTTTCTGTGCTATATAACACCCTAGCTGTGGAGCCTATCGGCCTTTCTGTGCTTTAATTGCCCCACTAAAGGGAAAGGACTCCCACCCATCCCACCACAAGAAACAGCCACCTATTTGTAAAATACGGGAAATGAGACAGCAAGGTGCACATATCGGTCACCAGGCAGAAAACCAGAGTACACTCCTCTCAGGATCCTCACCAACAGTCACGGGGAATGTACCTAAACCCACCTGAAGCTGCAGCTTCAGCAGCCACCAGCTCATCACCGATAAAATGAACACATCCAGCTGTTCCCCCCAGAGCAGCTCCGGGACATCCTGCATCCCACAAAGCTGACCACAACTGCTCAGTGCCACAAGGACACGGCCACTCCTCCTTACACAGACACTACTCCCGGGCACCTGGACAGCACATCCCGGGTGCAAAACCAGCCGCAATTTAAACATAACTGCACGACACGCATACTTCGCTTCCAGCCTCTGCGCCGGAGCCACGCCAGCTCCTGTGCTCGCCCCTCTGTGAAGGGACACCGCTGCCTTCCCCCAGCCGGCATGGCAGACCCGGAGATCCCCTGCGGCGGGACGGGGAGGAAGCGGTGGGAAGCGACCCCCGGAGAGCCGCCGGCAGCCGCTACCAGGGGCGGGCTGTGCAGCCTGGAGAAGGCACGGGGTCCCGGAGCGGCCCTGGCGCGGTGCTCACCTGCTGCCCGCGGCGCGGAGCTGGGGCGGCACCGCCGCGCTTCCTCACCGCCCGGCCCGCCAGCGCCGCCAGCCCCGACCAACCGCCCGCCGACCGCGCCGCTCCCCGCCCAGGCATCGCCAATCGACGCTCCGCGCACTCCACCCGCCGGCAGCGGCCGGCCCCGCCCCGCCGCCCTTCCCGGCCGCTCCGCCCGGGCTGGCGCACGGTGGCTGCCGCCTCGGGAGCCGCCGGCAGTGCGGACAGCCGGGATGTCCCTCGGGAAGTCATAGCGCACTGTATTTCTTAATGCCCCTTCTCTTCTATTCCCGCCCCGGGGTTCCTTCCCGGTCACGCTCCCCGCCTCGCCCCTGCCTCAGAGAGGCGCTCCTGCCCCTCAGGGCAGGCAGTGCGGCTGCTCCGGGGCAGTGGTGTCGGCACTGACGAGCCCGTGCCCGCCGCGGGTACCGCATCCCTGCGCCGGGCTGCGGAGCTCTCCCCGGGGCACGCCCGAGCCCCCCCGACGCCAGCGGGTTCCCTGCGCCGGCGGGCACTCACTGCGTGGGGAGGGAGGGCCGAGCGCGGAACGGGCCCGACCCGGAACGGCAGCGGCGCGGCCCGAGCTGCCGCGGGCCCCTCACACGGGGGCACCGGCGCGAGGCCCGGGCGGGCCCGGCTGCTGGCCCCGCGCCAGCCTCGCGCCCCCTGGCGGCCCCAGCCGGCCGCGCGCCGCCCCGGGGGGAGGAGCCTGGCGCGGCCGGCAGGGGGCGCCGCGGGGGAGGCCGGGCGGGGCGGGGGCGCGGCCATATAAAGGGCTCGCGCACGGCACGGCCCCGCATCGCCGCACCGCTGCACGGAACCGAACGGCACCGCACCGCGCCGCTGCCGCCGCAGGTAACGGGGATCGGCACCGCGCCGCGAGCTCGGCGCCCGCACGGCACCCTTTGTCCTTCTCCCGGGCGCGGAGCCCCCGCCCCGCAGCGGGGCCCTGAGGGGCAGGATTGCGTTTAAGGCTTTTTGCCGTCGATGCGGGCGGGACCCCGCGGCCGCGCCCCGCCCGCCGCGAGTGTCGCTGAGGCGCCTCGGGAGCTGAGGGTGCTACACCCCGAGATCGCTCGCCCTGGCCCGGGCTGGGCTGTCTCCTCTCGCAGTCCTGTAGTAGGACTCCGGTAGTCAGTGGTGTCCCCAGCCTGGGCCGGCCTCGGGGCCCTCGCGTGTCCCCGCCCGGGAGGGGGAGCGGCCCCGGTCACGGCCCTGCGGGTGCCGGGATTTCTGCTTCGGCCGTGGCGGCGGCTGCCCGCGTCCCGGTGGGCAAATCCCCCTGTGCCACGAGATCGCCTTGCCGGGGCGAGTGCGGCTGAAAAACAAGTGCAGGCGAGAAGCCGGTTAGTGCCAGCGACCCGCTGCGCGCCCCCTGCGAGCTGCCTGCTCTGGGGAGTTCTGTGCCCCGCAGTTACGGACTTGTTGCAATAGTTAAATATTGACTGTAGGCCTCGAGCCTCTCCTCAGGACCAAGAGGTATTTGGAAATGCACAATTTCTTCTAAGCTGCCTTGGCTTTGTGCCGGGGTTAAGCGTATTTAAAGAAGCGCTGCTGCAGGAGAAAGACGCTCCTGGCTTTTGGCAGTTCAGTATAAAACCAGAGGGGAAGAGCGACAGAGTTGAACTGCAGGGAATGTGTGCTCTATAGAGGAGCCTCTTGGCATGTTGACTGGTGTGCTGAAGGGGGATGGTGCTGGACTACTGCCCCAGTGCATAGAGAAACTGGGGACACTGGTGAGTGAGGAGGGGAAAAGTACCTGGGCCGTGATCAGATAAACGTGTTGGATGCTGTCAGAGTCATTGGAGAAGCTGCTGTTTCCACACATCAGTGGAGGTGTATCTCAGTGGAGGTGTGTCTCACCTGCCTTTCTGTTCTCTGCATGACAGCAGCATCGAATAGTTCTGAAGCCAAACCTATTGCAATCACTGACTAGTCTGATTTGCTTTATTAAGTAGAACCAAACCACAAAACAAGCCATGATGGGTTTGTTCCTGTCTACATTTTTATTTAAATGAATCAGACTTTCTCGGATTGTCAAAGTGCCGAAAGCAAAACTGAACTCCCAGGAGTAGTAATTCTGTGCCTAGGCCCTGGACTGTGCTACAGACCTTGTTTAGATGGCCACAATTGAAAATTGGGTCCAAAATACTTTCATAAATGAACTGAATTCAGACAAAATATGGTAGTGTGAAGTTCGAGTTTTCCTTGAGGACTGGAGGCCAAATATAAGCCCAAGTACTCCCTATGTTAGGGATAGTGCCTGAAGTAGTTTTTGGATCTTGGAAATACAGCACAAGTTACTTTAATTTAAAAAAAAAAAAAAAAAGGAAAATATGAACCCTGGGATAATCTCCCAATATGCTTGTAATGTGAGGCCCTTGCACTGCAAACCTCACACCTCTCAATAACTTGGTGTAGATGAACAGATTCTGTGTACAGTAGGACCCTTCATTCTGGATCAAATCATTCATGGCCCTCGGTATCTGTGAGACTGCAACCTCAGGCACAAGGGCTTGCTATCTCACTGTAGTATCCCAGCAGCTGCACACAAGAACAGGACTGTCTGGAAGGAGGAACTTGCCAAGTCATAGCTCTTGCATAATTGGAACCGAGACCCGAGAAACTGTGGCTGTTGGACTGCAGGGTACTATGTTAGAGCACTTCAGTGGCTTGTGGGGTTCTTTGGACAAAGAACAGAGTGCAAATAGAAGGGCAGAGTTCAAGGTTGGGTTTTTTTTTTTAGAGTTAGTTCAAAAATATCTAGGGAAACCTCTGTTCTCTACAGCAAACAAATCTGTCCAGTGTTTATTTGAACTGTAGAAATAAAGCTTGCCTTGAGAAAATACTCTCGATGTGTAGCCTTTGGATTTTTCTACTTGTTTCCTTCCTTCCAGGGAGACAAAGCTAATAAAGAAGCTGACAATATATTAATCTTAATAGTTTCAGCTGAATGAGCTGTCATTGTAATCATTTCCATTAACCTGAATGATTTTTCAGAATAAAAGTGGAGAAACAGGCAACTAGACTCGTGAACTAGAACTCGTGAAATCTAAAAGTAAAAAGTGCTCATCTGTTTCTGTGGAATTTGGGGGAAGAATTTGGTCATGTTTTCAAATTGTTTCCTACAACCATAATTAAAGTGCATGCCCTTCATTCTCAGATATTAACCTTTCTTTTTATCCTCACATAGATTTCCCTAGGAGCTGGGGCTTTAAGGAAAATACCATTTAACGTGAAACTAGGGATAAACTGTGGTTATTGTCCAGATGTTTTGGACAGATCCTGTATGTTAGTGCCTCACCTAGTTGTGTTGTGAAAATGCAGTATATATGTGTTGGAAGCTTTTAACTTAGGTCTGGCTTTTTTTCTTATAGTTCAAGATGTCTAAAAAAATCCATGGAGGCTCGGTTGTGGAGATGCAAGGAGATGAAATGACACGGGTCATCTGGGAACTGATTAAAGAAAAGCTGATTTTTCCTTATGTAGATCTGGATTTGCACAGGTAATGACTCTTTGACACTCAGCTACTTTGTACTGCAATTTGCGTATGTCATTAGGTGTTGATGGAGTTTCACTTAGTGCAGGAAGCATCCCCTCCAGGGTTCCTCACAGCAGTAGGCAGTGAATGCTGAATTGTGAGTTAGCTTTTTTCCTCAACTGTGCCTCTAAGAAAGTCTCTGAGAAACATGACCTGTATTTTTTTCTCCTGTTTCTTGGGCTGCCAGCACCTGGGCAGTCTGCATGACTCCCTGCAGCCTAAACAATTAGAAATGTGGGGTGTTTCAGCCACTCCTTGACTTGAAGCCTAGCATCTGTGGATCCCTGAGTAGATTTATGGCTTCTTGCCATGCCTGTTTGAAGATCTGCCCAGACACAAAAGGGTGGTTGTAGGGCACAGACTCTGCCCTGATGGCTGTAAGCCTGAGCTCTGCTGTTGACAATGTGAGCTAACTGTTGCAATTATTCCCTGGGCCTAGGCTGTGCTCCCATACTCCCTCCTGGAAAAAAACAAATACTAGCAGCTGGGTACAGCAAAAGAGACATGCTGTCTGCAGCACCTGGCCAAGCAGAACAAATAATCTCTTCCCTTTCTGGCCACCAAGCTATAATTATTAAAGAACAATCCAGCTACATTGCTCCTAGCCATGTGGATAGAGGCCTTCAGTGGTGTCTGCCACAATTAAACCCACAAGTCTGACCTTCCCTGCTGCTGGAGCCATTTGTATGCCACCTACATGGGCTTTCTGCTTGCTGGTGTTGCTCACTAAGCAGACAGGAACCCAGCAGCATAATACCTGCACACAGTCTGGAGAGCATCCCTTTCAAAGAGGGGTGGGAGGAAAGCAAGCAAACCGTTGGCTGAGGCAGCACAATGGCCAGATCCTTGTACAGCTGGCTGTGCTTCAGGGCTGTCCCATGCTGGGCACCCATTGTTCTCCAAAAGCTATTAAAACAGTGAGTACGGGAAATGACCTTCCTCTGATGTTTGAGGGGAATATTGCCAGTTTTGCTGCTAGAGCAGGATTGTGGGTCCATTGTCAAAGCAGTTTTTAAGCCTACTGAAGTTTCATTTGCTCAGTACATGAAGGAAGCCAGAATCCTCTGCACAAGAGGTTTGAAATAAAGGCTCATTTTCATCTTGGGACTTTGCTGCTCCATACTATTAAAATCCTAGACTGAAAGCTGCCAGTCCAGAAGCTCAAGAGGGAAGGCAGAGAAGATACTGTCCCATGCTGGCAGAGAACCTCAGCCATAAAATGAAGGTCTACCCATTCTCCCACCAACCTCCACTAACAGAAAAAGTGTCACTGTATAAGTCTGTTTTCTTCCAGTCCAGCAACATTTGCACTGGAAGAGGGATAACTTCAGTTACGGCAGAATGCTGGAACTACACTCACAAGCACATATGGGGTCTTGTTTCCTTCATGTTGGACATGAAGAAATGTCCTGGGCAGTGCTGACCATATTTGTGGGTTTGTTACAGCTATGACTTGGGCATTGAGCATCGTGATGCTACAAATGATAAAGTAACCGTGGAAGCTGCTGAAGCCATAAAGAAATACAATGTTGGCATAAAGTGTGCAACCATCACTCCCGATGAGAAGAGAGTGGAGGAGTTTAAGTTGAAGCAGATGTGGAAGTCTCCCAATGGGACAATTAGAAACATCCTAGGTGGCACTGTCTTCAGAGAGGCTATTATCTGCAAAAACATTCCCCGGCTGGTGTCTGGATGGGTGAAACCCATTGTCATTGGCCGTCACGCTTATGGGGATCAAGTGAGTAATTTCAGGACTTTGTGGTGTCAAATGTTGCTCACAGCAAAAATGGATCCAAGTGAATGATTTCTAGAAGTGGGCAAAATTGCCTTCTGTATAGGGAGGTGGTTTTGGGGTTTTTTTGGTTTGAGTCTGGTTTAGTTTGGTTTTTTTGTTTTGTTTTTGGTGGTGGGTTGTTTTTTTGTTGGGGGTTGGTTTGCTTGGCTTTTTTGGTTGGTTGGTTGAGGTTTTTTGGTTGTTTTTAATTTTTTTTACTGCGATCTGCTTTTTAAACTTGCACAGCACACCTGCAGAGTTGGTATCTGAACTGGGCACATCAGGGGCTGTGGTACAGAAGTAGGGAAACCTTTCATCAGAGCTCTCCCTGACAGTGGTAGTACAGGGCTGTGGAAAGCCCTAGCACAGTTCTCAGTGTTGTGCCCTTTGAGTAGCCTGGAGGACAAGAATCAGTCATACGTCTCTCCGTGGGCAATCATGCTGTAAAGCAACCAAACATGGCAAAAGAAAAGCTTTCTAGAAGAGCCAAGTGCTTAAATAGATGGCTAAACCTGCAAACTGAGGGCAAAACATTAGATTACCTGGGATAGGAAGGTAAAATAATAAATTTATAAGAGGAAAATAATTGCAGAACCCTGACAACTAGAAAAGAATGGGATTCAATGTCCTCAAAGGTTGTGAATAATTGAGAAGGTCATAATAATAATAGGAAACAATGGATTAAAGGATTGAAACCCTGCCAAAGTATGAGATTAAAGTGAAAGGAACAATATAAGAACATACAAAGGACATAGAAGTGAGATACTTTAACTTCAGAACAGCTCAGGGAACAGATTTCCTTGATAGGAGGGGAAACTAGATGAAAAAGGATAACAAATTTCAGGAAATATAACCTTAAATGGTACTATTCAGGACAAATGGCAAGATGAGACATCATTTAAATACTTGAAATTTTTAACTTCTACTCTTGCTACAGGTTGGCCTTTCAAATGTCATCCTGTATGATGTATGATTCCCTGTTACTTATGAGATCAGCAGTTGTGATATGAGTAGCTTTTTTGAGGCAGGGAAAGGAGCCTTTCTACCCATCAACCACACAACAGTCTGAATACTCTGCACTTTAAAACTTCAGTGCATCTGCAGAAGTACATACTCTGACAATCAGTGGGGCCCAAGAATCTGAGAGCTTTTTGCCCTAACAGGAAGGATGGCTTCTGAAACAGGCAGGCTTTTGACTACTTAGGGATATGGTTTAGAGGTGCACTTGGCAGTGCTGCGTTAACTGTTGGACTTGATGATTTTAAGACTCTTTTCCAACTTCAGTGATTCTCTGATTCTTGTCTTTCTAATCTGTGGTAGAATAATCCAGTGACCACATGGCTGAATAAAAGTCTACTTAATGGAGTTTTTACTACAACTGCTTTTCTGTACCCTGCCCTCCCAAATTAGGGCTGTCTTTTATGGTTCTCTCTTCCTGATAGATAAAATCATCATAGCAATTTTTTTTTTTTTAACAGTACAGAGCAACTGATTTTGTGGTACCTGGGCCTGGAAAAGTAGAGATGACCTACACCCCTGCAGATGGAGGCAAACCAGTCACATATCTGGTCCATAACTTTGAAAGTAGGTATTTTCTCTAAATAGCGATTAAAACTGATACTTTGGATTTAATTCAACCTTGAATTATCAGGCAGATCTGTTTGATGTCAAACCTCAAAATACTCTACCTCAAAATACGACTTTGAGGTAGAGTAGGGGAGAAAGATTGGGTTTTCTTCATTTATTTGTCAAGTACTGAAAGTTACTTGAAATCATCTTGATATCAGAGAGGCATATCAAGTACACAATTGTATGAGACAGGAGCATGGCCACCTGTCATGCTCCTTATATGATGATTCTGGTAGCAGCTTTGCTAGGCAAACTTGCTATGTAAACAAGGCTTGACTTAAGGGGAGATAACACCTGAGAACAATTCATGTATAATTCTTTCTGAGTTTAGTTTGTCTTACTGGTCTCTGTATACCTTTGCAGTTTTTGCCCTGCTTTATGATGCATTTTTGTTTGCTCAATAGAAATAAGAATTAACACTTACTCTGGAAGTTGGAAAGATTAAACAAGAATACTCCTGACTGTTTGTGCTGTAACTGTTTTAATAGATGCAGTCCCAAAGGTTTTGGTGTCCCCTCCTGTCCCTACTGCTGTGCTGGTTGTAGACATTGCTAGGCTCAGGAGGAATCCTGGCATTGCTGGGCTTTGTTCATGGAAGCTGTGACACACATGTTGCCAGGACTCAGGCTGTTTTCTCTAGGGGCAGGATTCAGGAAAACATCACACAGGTTATCTCTCTTGTTTATCATTGATCAAAGGGTTCAGAGCTTGAAGTCTTACACTGATCTGTGTGTGAGTGTGCAGTGTTTTCGTTTTAGCTACAAAAAAAATGAAGTCCATGTAAACCACAGCATCCTAGTTTGTGTGCCGTTGGTTTGGCAGACAGATGCCAAGACTGACATATGATCCTCTTCTGTAATACTTGATTTCTCCAGCATTCTTGCTCATAAGAGCCTAAATCTCTGCAATCTCTTGTTGCATAGCCTTTCATCTGGAGTTCACCTGCTTCACTGCCAGTCCTAATCTGTTTTCATTTGATAGGTGGCTGGTGAGCCTGTGTTGGAGATGTGTGGCCATCCAGCTGCCAGTCTGATTTGCTGCTCTGCGTTGCATCAGTGAGCAGAGAGCAGGGAAGTGCAAAGATGGCAGATTACTGCTGTTGCTCTGGGGAACAGCCCTCCTCATAGATAACTGTTGTGCCAGCATATCTCCCAAATGCATAAGGGAAGCTTGTCATTTTGCTGTACTAATATGTTCAATCTTGACACTGAACCAAGAGATTTTCAGTAGGCAATAGGATTGTGTGATTACAATAAGGGGTTATTTTTATGTGTATGAAAACAGCTATTTGAATAAATCTTAATAGCTGTCATCCAGCAACCATGAAATCATGGCTTCTGAGGACAGTCTCTGTAGCTGGTCACACCCTGTACTGTCCTTGACTCAGTAGGGGAGGCATGGGGACAATATGTATTTTCACTGGTAACAACAGGAATTTCATTCTCTACCAATATCAACTTTAAATGACATTGCTATCTTGGTAAGCAGATAAACCTCCTCTGGCTTCCCCTCTTTATTCTGCATGTATGTCCACATAGTAACAACCATCTGGAGGTAAGGACAAATGCATATTAGGAAAAAATATTTTAAAAAAAAGTCTGGGGTGTTTCCAGGGCAAAGATCCCTGATATTGGCACTGTACAAAAACTAGATAGATGGTGGTAGTGACGTGCTAAAATTAAGTACATGGTATCTATTTTTCACTAGAAAACACAGAGCTGTGGTCTGAAGATAGCAAACTTTCTCATAAAGCTCTAAACCCTACTTTCACCCACAATCATCCTCTTCCATGATCTGAATGCTACTTACTTCCAGGTGAACTGGGCTGCAAGTTCAGTACACTTCCATTTGAGCTTCTAACACATCTGCCTTACACAATCTAAATCATGTGAGTGTTAATAGCTCCTCAGAGATTTCTCAGGACTTGCCTGAGCACCCACGTGACTGGCACATTCTTCCCACAACTTGCAAGGAGTCAGCCAGGGCAGGTGGATCGAAGCTGCAGGGTAGGCCACACATGTGCTGAAAAAAGTGCAGGAATTCATGTGCAGTCCTGTTTACCTGAGTTAGGCAAAACAGTCCTTGACTGCTGGAGTTAGTTCTGAAAGTGCAAAGCTTTTAAGATGTGAGCAAATCTATTTCTGGCTTTGACTGAGACTTCCTGCTCCAAACTGCTGTCTGCTGCTTCAATAGAAAAAGACTGTATTACTTAAATGGCTAGTAGGAGTTCAAGCACATTCACTTGTCACAGTTTTGTTGCTTAGGCTGGATTAGAACAAAACTTCTTAGAGGGATTAGATCACATTATTAAGATGTACTTAGCTGTAAAACAAAACCACCTTCCTATCCATGTGTCTCAGCACTGCTGGAGCTTTGAGCTGATAGTGTAGAAGTTCTTCTCCTGAAAGAACCAGCCTTAAAATGAGAACTAGATTAAGATACTTGGGGAGAGCACCAGCCTGCCTGCCAGCCAGAAAATGCTATGGAGAGAATAAAATTCTTAACCAAAACTAAATCTAGTTGATTCCTATCTGTTCTTCCTCCACTAACAGACTGTGGTGGTGTAGCCATGGGAATGTACAATCTTGACCAGTCTATCAAGGATTTTGCCCACAGTTCCTTCCAAATGGCACTGTCTAAAGGCTGGCCCCTCTACATGAGCACCAAGAACACTATTCTGAAGAGATATGATGGCCGCTTCAAAGACATCTTCCAAGATATCTATGACAGGTAACTAGTTGTGTCCTTCCTGCTGCAGTGCATAAGTCTGCAGCAGGAGCATCCCCTCCAGCCTTGTGAGTTTCATTTTCAGGCACTCAGCAGCACTTTAAGGGCACAGTGGGTGCAATCTCTGTCACAGTCTCCCTTGTCCTACAAGGCACAATACTCAATGTTGGAAGCGCTGCTGAATGTGGCTGTGGTGCCCATCTCTTCTAAAAGTGTCACAGGTTCTCTGTGGGTGTCAATATGATTCTGAAGCAGCTTTGCTGTAACCTAGCAAAGCAGACAAGGGGAAAAAAGAGTAAAGAGAATGCAATTTTTATTTGTTTTTACTCTTACCTCTGTGCACCTCTCTATGCACAAACCGTTTATATGACAAGGTGTTTTGGCTTTTGTTTTTTAGAGAATACAAGTCCCAGTTTGAAGCCAAAAAGATCTGGTATGAGCATAGGCTAATTGATGACATGGTTGCTCAGGCCCTGAAATCTGAAGGAGGCTTTGTCTGGGCCTGCAAGAACTATGATGGGGATGTGCAGTCTGACTCTGTCGCACAAGGTATGAGATGCTCGCTGTGCTACACTGCAGTAGGCTTAGTGGTAGTCTCTTATGTCCTGTCACATCTTATATAATGGCCCAGGAGGTGGTGTCAGGTCTTAAAACTTATATTTCAAACTTGAGGCCAGTTATAGAGGTATCAGGCAATCAAAAACCTCTGATTTTACAAGAAAACAGATTAAGGGGAATTTGAGGGAGCTGTCCAAAAGAGATGCTGAACTTTTGACACTTGTATTCTGCAGGCTATGGCTCTCTGGGGATGATGACCAGTGTGCTGATCTGCCCTGACGGCAAGACTGTTGAAGCAGAAGCTGCTCACGGGACAGTTACTCGTCACTACCGCATGTACCAGAAAGGCCAAGAAACCTCCACTAACCCCATTGGTGAGCTGCTTTTCAGTGCCCTTCATCATCTCTACACATGATAGAACAAATTTAGAGTAAGAATATCTGCACCCTTTCTGCAGACAGTTGCACCACTGAGTGGTGAAACAGGCAGTTCATAATGCATTTTTCATCCATGGAGACTGTGACAACCCTTAAGGGGAAGGAAGCACCTAAGATTCTTAAATGCTCATTGCTCAAAAGAAACAACAAAAGTCAGAGGGTCTGCAAACAGTCAAAGTAAATTAGTAAATTACACACTTGGCATGGAATGTTAGTCCCCAACCTGCTATATAAGCACGCAGCAATGGGTTTTGGCTAAAGGGGCAGGGTGAAAGGGAAGAGAGGAATTAGATAGGGAAAGATAAATTAAAGAAAGTAAGAAAGGAAAAGAGAAAAGGAGATGAAAAAAAGAGAGAATTAAAGATAGAAAAAGAGGAGAAAAGAGAGAGAAAAAGGTATCACCAGTCCTGGTTCCAGCATTGATCCCAGCCAAGTGGCAATCCAGCTGCATTGGTCTGGCTGAGGAGATGTCCAGGGCCCTGGGGGCACCACCTGGGGACTGGGGGGGGATACCCGTCTATGGACAGGTTTCTCTGCCCCAAAGACAGGTTTCTTCCTTTCTATGTAAATTAGTCATCAAGTGCAGTCAATTCTTTCAGGCCTGTCTGGAATTGGGTCAGAGAACTTTGGGGATCTTTGGTCTCAATCCCACTCTATAGTCCATGCCCACTTCCTGCCATTCATTCTTCAGCTTCCACTGTGCTATGTTGTGGTTCTTTCTCACGGAAAACTGCTGTCCTGTCTCCACCGGGCCTCACTTCTCCAGTCAAGTCTTTCTCATGGCACGTCAGAACCAACAGTCCATAACAGTAACCATGCAGTTATCAGTGTTAGAGACACACACATTAGCCCCTTGTTTTTGAGATGAGCTCAGTTGGTCAGAGCATGGTGCTAATACCACCAAGGCTGTGGGTTCTATCCCCATATGGACCATTCACCTAAGTGTTGGACTCAATGAACCTTCTGTGTCCTTTTCAATTCAGACTATTCTGTGATTCCATGTGTCTCTTCTGGAAATCAAGAGCTCCAAAAGATCTCACTTTGGGTTGCTGTTTAAAGGGTTGTTAGAGAGTAAGGTGTAGTATGCATTAGCTCCTTATAATCAAGAGCTTGAGGGATTGCACTTTGGATCATTGTTTATAGGGTCACAAGAGACTGGACTTTAGTCATAGTAAATTTCTATCCTGGCTGCAATTCGAGTCAGTAAATTTCTGTGAAAATTCAGTAAGAAAAATATTATCCAGTTTGGATTGTTACTCAGGCAAGAAAAATACATTTCCAAGGCTGTTCATTAAAAAACAGGTGCTTGTTAGACACCACTAGTTCCTGGGTTTCTGATAGGCTTGAGAAGGGCGTAGTCCGGGTGTGTTTTGTCAAGGCCAAGGTCTAAGGAGCATTTCTCCAATCACAGTGTGGCCTGAGGCAGGGAGGGAGGCAAGGGAATACACCCCCACAGTCCCTCCCAAGAATTAAATCAGCTTCTCTGGCCTCTACAGACACACCTACAGCCTGAGGCAAAAAACAAGCTGGAATGGAGAGAGTGTGAGGAAAAAGCTAGATCTAACCTAGCCTTTGAGATATGCTCTCACTCTTCAACAAACAATTGCTTTATAGCCACATGACCTCTAGGTTTAGGTTGGGTTTTTTTTTTTTATTTTACTCCTCCTTCTGATGGCTCAGAAGACCCAATCACACCTGAAACCATGTACATGCTCAAAGTGTAAGTACACTTGGAATGGGACATGAGGAAAAAATCCTCTAAATTTGCAGAGACCAGAGTATAATGTAGTATTAGGAAGAGGACTGCACCCTACTGTCACAAAGACAGTGTTCTGTATAACTACAGAGTCCTACCATCTGTCATTCTTTCTGACTAGGGCAGGAGAAAAAAATAATGACATACAGAGAGAAATTACTGGAGGCAGGGAGTAGTTTCTGAGGTCTGTGGGTTTTTTTAGAGTTGCACGAAAGGCAAAGGATACCTCGGTGAAGATAAATGTTCTCTTTCCTGTACCAGATTTTCTATCTTTTCAGTCTGCTTTCAGTTTTATTGATATTAAAAAGTCGCATTATTGTTCCACATGATGATTTACAGCAACTTCCAGGAAGTTCTAGAAGGATAGAATAACCTAGTGTTCTCTCTCAGCCTCCATCTTCGCATGGACAAGAGGCCTCGCTCACAGAGCTAAGCTGGACAACAACACTAGCCTCAAGAACTTTGCAGTTGCCCTGGAAGAAGTCTGCATTGAGACCATTGAATCTGGCTCCATGACAAAGGACCTTGCTGCCTGCATTAAAGGCCTGCCTAAGTAAGTGTATGAAATAACAAGCTCTACTTAGATGAGGCTGTTTTACTTGGTGGTTCTGAACAGCATTTGCTGGAATGTTATTCTACTATGGTAAAGAACAGGAGTCTGTCTCAGAGCAGAACTCACCTGTACCCAGTGCTTTACAAACAGAACTTGAGACACTCTCTGACCCAAGCAGCTTAGTCTAGATTGCTTTCTCCCTGCTATTGTACCAAATGAATGGGAGAAAGAAAGTAAAGAAGGAACTGCAAAGATTTTTTTTTTTATGACAGTCTACTTAGGTTGGCCAGATCCTAATAAATTCAGAAGACTTACATAACTGAAAAATATCTCCTGGCTACCTGTCCCCTGGAGCCTTTGGCAAAAAACCCCAGCCTGATGAGTAGGAGGGAACTCTTTTGGTTTTAGAGGCAAGACTTAGAGTTCTTTGAACAGTCTTCCCCTGCTTTGATTATTTGAGAGTGTGTACAACTAATGTCTCTCTTGTTTTGTTTCCCTCCACCAGTGTCACACGGTCTGACTACCTGAACACTTTTGAGTTCATGGACAAGCTTGCTGAAAACTTGAAGCGGAAGCTGGCCTCTCTGCCCAAAGCTTAAGGCATGGGTCCTATTCAAGCTCCCCAAACAAAGTGTCTCCCACTTACATCAGAGTGTAAGTGGCACTGTATCGTGTTGTGCTTCTTTTAGGCTGTTCTTCAGCTTTGGCCCTCCGGTATTATCACACTGGCAGATAGTTCCTGTCACAATCATCTCTTTGCCCAATTACTCATTTTTCTCTTGATTTTCTTTCTTCTCACACTTGAATCCTCTTGCAAAGCACAGGAACTTGACGTCTCTTCCCTCAAAAAAAGAATTTTGTAGCCTGGAATCACCTGAGGGAACTTCATGACTTAAGAAGGCATGAGCTGAGGGTTTTAGCAAGCTCTCCATACTTTGGATCTCAAAGATAGGTCCCTTCTTAACCTGTTGCATTAGGTCAGCACTTTCAAGACTGTGCAGCTGTGCTGGATTCACCACATGGGTACTTCCAAAGTCTTGGACTCCATCAGGAGAATGGGAATGGTATTCCACACCACAGTCTCTATTCTTCCTATCAAAAGCCCCCACACAAGCCTTCTGCCCCATCTCACAGACTTCAGACTCACTAGAACACGATGCAATGTTTGGCTGAAGAAGCTTCTTTGCATTTTGAGCACACTCTTCACCTTGAGATCTATCAGGACTACTTTCTGCATTGTTTTTAATTGCAGTTGTTTTCTTTTTTCCTGTTCTTGCTTTTTTAGCAATTGTTTTCTCATCAGTTTTAGTTTTTTAACAGGCTCTCTCCAGGGTACATTCACCCATGATTGCTCAATCTTGCTGAATTTTTACAGACAGTCTCACTCCCCCTAGATGTGAAACCATACCAATCTACAGATGATACTCTAATTGAAGGAGGTTCCCATGGAAAGCTGGGAGAAGCAGCAGCAGTATGGGAAGCATTAAATGAAGCAAAAATTGAAATTCCACCTGAAAAATATCAAGGACCGAGTAAAGAAAATTTTGGGGTAGTTGGTGGATGCAGTCACTGCAGTAGTTCCTGCAGAAATTTGAAAGGAATTAGAACAAATACAAATGCCCCCGTTAAAGAAAGAATTACAAGAGTTAATGGGAGCTTTAGGATATTGGAGAAAACACGTACTTGGATTTTCTGTCATTGCTTGCTTAAGTGGCTCTGTATTGTGCTTTGTTGTGTAACATTTCAAACACTAGATAAAAATTAACATAGACACTTCTTAAATTTTTAGAAAATCATGTTCTCTGAAACGCTCTGAGCTGCTGGGCTAAGCCCTACTTTTGCGAAGCAGATGAATGTGATAAAAGCTCGGCAGGAGTCTGGATTCCTAATTTTGTTCACAGCCGACCTGAGGTTTCTCTCTCTGACTTTTGATCTATGTTTATGTCTTCCTCTCAGTCTGAAAGCCAGTTTGTGTCACAGCTCTGGTCAAACCAGTCGTGACCTACTGTCTAACAGACCTTGGAAATCAGAACCGTCCTCTTTCTAGTACATCCCAGTGAGTGTAAGTGAGCTGAGAGGGCTATGCCACCTCTACTGCAGCCCTGCTGAATTTGTCTTCTAGTGCCAACTAGACCACAGTATCCTGACACTAAGGGATTTGGTTCCCTTGCTGCAGTCAGGACTGTAGCATTTGAGTAGCACTTAGTAAATGCTGGAAACAAGCCTTATAGGCTAAGAGCCTACCAAAGCCATGCTGCAGTGTCTAAATGCAGGCCATGCATTTAGTTATGCTCCTTCTGACTGGATGTGAAGCATAGGAACTGTTAACCTCTTCCCTCACCCCACAATTCATAAAGGTGCAAACTTTTCTCCAGTTGTCTGGGCTATTACTTACCCTTCTTGTTGTCTTACATCAAGTCAGATCATGACTGTGAAAACTTATTCCATCCATGGTTGTGTGTTGGGGTTTTTTTAAGGAATATTTTTAGTTCAGACTAAAATAAAAGCCAACTAACATTGTTTGTGTCTCCTTCCTTTCTGTGATTAGCAGGTATGGGGAAATTCTGCCTCAGAGAGAGACTCCAGTAGCTTTCAGCGCAGTCCAATATATGCTGGGACAGACTGTTGGAATGTGATATAAACACAAAATACCTCTCTTTTTAGAACAGAGTTTTAATTTCTTCTGGCTCAGGGAAAGCTGTGATGTGCAGTGGGATGGTAAGCATCAGGTAGTGTACAAGAATTTGAAGATACCACTTGCATTGAAATTTTATTTGCAAGTAATATAAACTTTATACATCATCACTCAGCAAAACAGAAACTGGTTGCACGTGAACAAATTCTCCCCCTCCAGCTGACTACTACAGGTGGTGATTAGGATGGAGATACCAATGTTAGACTAAAGGAGTGAATATTAATGTGTTTGAAGCACAGCTCTGTAACTGCTAGCAGCTGTCTCTCTACCTTCAATATGAAAGAAAACAATCTACTATTCTGGTATTAACACAAGCACATAAGCTTGTGGCACAAGCACACAAGCAGCTGGAAAAAGTCCCATTTCTGACCCACAGTGGCAATGAAAACAGTTACTGGGAACAGCTGGAGATCTGTGTTGCTGCCTGGCTTCTGACATCAGTGGGTCAGCACAGGCAGGTACTAATAGAACAGCACCAGTAACAAATTCCCTGTTATTTACTGGCTCCTACCTGCCTTCCAGAGTTACAGAGTACCAGAGAAAGCTTGGTAACTTCCAGAAAACTGAACAAATAAACAAAACGGCATATTTAAATCTTAGACTTTTTGTTTCCTAGTTTTAATAACTTAATGGTACAGCTTAAATGTAAGCTATGTTGTAGCATTTACCTGACTGCAGATGACACTGTTTTCCCTCTACTAATGAAGTTTCCATCTTCTGGAGGACTGTGAGTACCAAGAGTACAGCAAGACCCAGCCTATCCTCATGAACTGATGGATGTTGCTGAAGTGCTAAGGAGAAGCAGTAAGTATGGTCAGAAGAAAAGAGCAGCCTTCTCCCTGCTCTGCCACAAAGAGGAAACACTTCTTCTGCTACCAAAGAGGCACATTTCCTTCCTTTTTACTACCAGTCTGATCCCTTCTTTTCTCCACCAGTCTCTCAAACATTAAGAATCAAAAACCTTCAAATTTACACCAGTAGACCCTAAAAAAGGAAGTGCTGGAAGCCAGTGGGTGCTTAGTCTGCAATGGAAGAGTACAGGATTTCGTGAAACACAACTGACCTCATCTGGAGTAGTGACCAGCTCTGTGATTGCCAGCTTAAGAGGGATATGGACCTGTTGGAGCAAAGCCAGAGGAGGGGCACAAAGATGATCAGAGGGCTCCTCAAGTACCTCTCCTATGAAGACAGGCTAAGACAGTTGGGGTGGTTCAGCCTGGAAAACAGAAGGTGCCAGGGAGACCTTACTGCACCTTCCACTGCCTCAAGAGGCTACAAGGTGGCTGAAGGGGGTATTTTTAACAAGGGCAAGAAGTGATAGGAAAAGAGGAGATGTTTTCAAACAGCTCTGTCCCATGGCACCCCCTCCTTCTATCACCTTTCCTGTAGCAATACTCAGGATGTTTGAGACAAAGCATGCTTAATCTGATCCAAACCACCCTGTGTTTCAAATATTCCTTGATGTTTGTTGGTATAAGGCTCATCTTCTGCTGCAGGGAGATTTACATGGCAGACAGGGGGAGAGAACAGGAAGGAAGCAGAAGATAATGAGTTGCTAATCATACAGCATAAAAGGGCCATGCCCATCATTAAAACACATCCATCAGTTTGTGACAACCACTTTCCCCACCCTGTGAGTCCCAAAGATTTCAAAACAGAAGAAATCCATGGTACAAGGCTCGAGTTGTCAAACTGGTCCTTGGGTTGCCTTAATTGGAATTGGAATAGTTCAGTTGCCTGGTCAGCCACCTCCATCTTTGCTCGGGCCTCTGCATTCAAAGTTGTAGCCTTGTGGCTAAACACACAAGCTTCTAGGAGCTTGGGGGTTGCCTTTTAACAACTATTCTAATCCTAACTCCTTTCTGTTGTTATAAACTTGCCTGGCTTGGCACTGGGAGACATCCTTCAGGAAGCCATTCTTTGTCCTCTTTCATCTGCTTGGTCATTCCCTTGGCTTTGACAGGCTTCTTTTTTCTTTTGTGGATAGGAGAGTGGAGAAACTCAGTGTCTGTAAATGGGTCACCCTGCCTCAGTTTCCTGCAGAACCAAAAGGGTTACATTGAACCATCAAGCATTCCTTGAATACATGTATGATTTTAGTCCCTAAAGTTTCTGATTCTACTGTAGTGCTTCCCCATAAGATGATTGGTACAGTTTATTTCTTGTCCAGTACAGAGTACCTTCTAGTGGAATATAACCAGCTATTCACAGAAAGTTCAAACTGTGACACTTGTCAGGGAAAAACATAGTATTACCCAGTTACATAACAACAAAGTCGTCATTTTAGGAGTAAATGATTCTGTGCAATAGCCATTGGATGTACTGAATCTACAGTTTCTTAGGGAAAAGATGCAGCTATTTGTTTAGGTATCATATCTGCTATTCAATACAGATAACAGCCTGCTCTCAGGAGGAAAGTATTATTCAGGTGTGTAAAAATTTACTCATCATAGAAAGTAGATTAAATCAGGGCTTTTGCTGATTGTTTTTATTTAGCCTGTATTTCATCCTTGTGCTACTGCCTCATTAGCACTGGAGTGTCACAAATGCAGCCTGCCAAGATGCGCTCATTTCAAGAAGTAAAATAACATCTTTGGCAGCTTGTTACCAGAAGCCTAAACAACCATGTGTGCTGATGCAGAATTTTGGTATAACCACACTGTGGCAGAAGAGGGTCACAGAACACAAGGGATAAGAACTGTAAGCAAAATAAACGGAGGGTCCAGCCCTGGAGAGTGAGTATATGAGAGCAGAGCAGGGGTTGCAGCATGGGAACAGTATTTGGAAGGAATAGTTTAAAACCCAACCTATTGATTGGTGGCTCTTTGTAGCAGGCTGGCTTCCGTGTCCGCCTGGATGAGCGCTCTGATGCTTCCTCCGAGCTGCAGTAAGACACAACCTTGACACTGTTCAAGTCCCGTAGTGGCCTGCTATCTGCAAAGGGAGACATTCACATGGTTTGATCAAAGTTATTCCAAGCAATTTCCAAATATCCTGAGAAATAACAGCTGACAGATAGGAAGAGCTGCGTTACCAGGATTCTCTGAACACGCACAATCCAGAATCCAATCATATTCCCTCTAAACTCAGGAGACCATTTTAATCTAAAAATACCAGACCTGTTGCTCAAAAGTCAGTTCATAAATCAGATTAGGTCCCTCAGTGAAAAAATACAGATCACTAATACTGATAGTATCATGGGCCCTGCTGTAGTAAAAAAAGGATATAAAAGCTCTTATTTGATAGTTGTAATGCCCAGGAGCTTACAGCCTTGAGGAGACAGCAAGTTTATGGCACACAAACAACCCACCAGCAACCTACCAACTTCCAGCAGGACACAGGACCAGACCAGTAGTCACTGCAGCTTTCAAGGTGGAGTCAGCCGAAAGGAGGAGGGCAGAACAAACTTCCTCCCTCTCTATGAAGTACAGCCCACTCCACTTGTAAAAGGCCCGTTTGTCAACAGCTACAGAATGAAAGACCCCACAAAACTACTCTCTTTACGGAGCATCCATTAACAGCAAACTCCCCAGAAGGATCAGCTTAACTATTGTATTACCAGCCAAGTGATACACCCTCCAAATCCTTTTAAAAAACAAGCAAAAAAAACCCCATAACCAAAATAATTTAGGTTGGCTCCTGGTTAATTTTCAGTGAAGATATCACTTAGAGGTAGGAAGCCTGAAACCTTGCAGCACTGACCCTTCTGGACCAAAAATCTGCCATCTTCTTGATATTTTGTGTCCCAATAATACTGACTCCCAATAGGCAGGTCAGCATCAAATTAGACTTTTCAGCTGCTTGAGTACTTGATTTTCTAAATTAATTGCCGTGTAGGCAACAAGAGTGGTAAAACAAGACTCACAGCACACACTGCTAGTCTCGTCCCAATATGAACACAAGGACAAGTAGACAGAAATTCTTATAGGAAAGCTGATAAACTAGAGGCAAATGCAGCTACAGAAATGACTGGCCAGCACAAGTGGAAGCATAAATGGTATGTTAGATAATAATGTTAAAGACTGATCTTTAACTCTGAAAAAAGAGAGGAGAGGAAGAAAAATATATGCACTTGCTGCATGGATTTTTTTCCCTCATCTCCGAACACAGGTACCTTCCCCAGCCTACCACCTACCAGGTTCCTGTGAAGATGAGCTCCAAGAATTTGACTGAACTTGGTTTCTTTCCCCAGGTATTTTCTCTGCAGTTTTTTCTTCAAATATCAGGGAGTTTTTCGACCAAACAGGGGATTTTGCTGGCATTCTGTTTTTCTCAGTACTTAAGCTTTTGGAAACTGGTACTTCTGTAAGTTTGAAGCTGACAGGCAAAACTGCAGAAGTGGTCACAGAAGAGGATTCAAGACTGTCTGAAAGGTCCATAAAACTATCTGCAAGTGGTATGTCAGGTAGCTGCTCCTCCAGGAAAGCATCTGCTTCAGACAGCAGATGTGTAATGGAGGAAAACTTCCCCATCAGGACACTTTGCTTGGATGCAAATTCTGTGGAAGCTCCAGTGAGAACCTTGGCACCATCACTTTTTCTGGCCAGGGAATCAGTCTCTGGAGGTCTAGAGTTGCTCTTCTTCTTCTGAGGCTTGGGTTCGCAATAGGCTTCTTTTTTCAAAGCATTCATGTTGTTGTCAACTTCAACTTGTCCTTTTTCTTGAAGGGCCCCTGTCTGGTTCCTATTGCTCTTTTGAATGCTCTTAGCAGCTCTGGGGATTTTGCTCGCTTTGCTCCCAGGAACAGACCTGGGAGGTACATTTTCATCCCCTTCACATTCTGTCTGGATACAGCCCAGGTTTTCTGCGAGATCCAAAGGATGGACAATGTAAGTTTTTCTGCTATGTTTAAGATTACCTGGCAAATCCTTTGTGCTCTCATTAGCTACTCTTTGAACATCTACACAGGGCGTAAAAACATCAACTTCATTTCTCTGATCACAATTGCTTTTCCTGCCAGTCTTCCTCCTGTTTGTTTGGCTTGTAGGGTGTTCTTCAGCTTTGGCCTCTGGTATTATCATACTGTTTGGCAGATACTCCTCATCAGAATCATCCCTTCGCCTAATTACTCTGGTTTTTCTGTTGGCTTTCTGTCTGATGCTCTTTCTGCTCACACTTGAGAATTTTGTAGAATTTTGTAGCCTGGAATCACCTGAGGGAACTTCATGACTTAAGAAGGCATGAGCTGAGGGTTTTAGCAAGCTCTCCATGCTTTGGATCTCAAAGACAGGTCCCTTCTTAACCTGTTGCATTAGGTCAGCACTTTCAAGACTGTGCAGCTGTGCTGGATTCACCACATGGGTACTTCCAAAGTCTTGGACTCCATCAGGAGAATGGGAATGGCATTCCACACCACAGTCCCTATTCTTGTTGTCAAAAGCCCCCACACAAGCCTTCTGCCCCATCTCACAGAATTCAGACTCACTAGAACACGTTGCAGTGTTTGGCTGAAGAAGCTTCTTTGCCTTTTGAGCACACTCTTCACCTTGAGATCTATCAGGGCTACTTTCTGTATTGTTTTTAATTGCAGTTGTTTTCTTTTTTCCTATTCTTGCTTTTTTAACAGTCTTTTTCTCTCCAGTTTTACAACTACCTTTGCTTTTAACCTTTACAGGAACAAACTCAGTGACTTGGCTATAGCTGGAATCCATTTCAACACCACACCCCGTTTCTTTTGCCTGTGGCTGGTCACAGAAAGTCTCTTTACACACAGAGTTTCTATGAGAAATAACAGCAGTTTGAGTAGGTGAAGCCAGGGGGCTGGGAGATCTCATCTGTTGCTGTGTGTTGTTCTTGCTGGAGCTGCTGTTGTCCTGTGCAGTACTACCCCAAGCTGCCTGAGTGGAACTGACATGTGGGAAGATATCCAGAGCAGAAGATGGAGTGCTTGTAGCAAACAGGGTGGAACGCTTTCTCCTCTGAGTAACATGCCCTTGTGAGAGACGATCAAAGAAATGTTTTGCCATCTCATCAGCCTCGTATGAAAGAGTATGACTTTCCCCGGCAAGTGCTGGCATATTGTTGGGATTTTGTTCAGTGGTGCACAAGACCTCTGTTGGAAAGACAAAATTAATTTCTAAGACTGAGAAATGAACCAGGCAAATGTCAGCTTTCCCCATACCACTAAAAGCCTTGCTCCATACACTGCCACACATCCAGAGCATACAAAAAGCACGGTTTTATCTCTACAGGGGCTCCCCCAAACTTATTGTGTAACAGAAGTGGTCAGCTGGCTTCCCTCCAAACAAGAGAGCAGCCCAAAGCAAGATTCCTTAACCAGCCATAATACTTAGGAACACCAATGATCTATAAGAGTTATTATTTATATGGCAAATCCACAAGAAACAGTTGTGCACCTAGTCAGATCCTGCACCTTCAGACATCTCTGAAAATCTTCTGTAAGTTTAGTGCCTAGTACTCAAAAAGCCTGATTTGTGATCTTGAACTACTGCAAACATGCCACATATCCCTCTGAAGAAGTCTAATTCTGGGATATATGTAACTCCAGCAATAACAGCCCCAGTGGAGCATGTAGTTCCTACCAGTCATTAGGAGCTAGTGGAGTTGTGGTTAAGCACTAACTAAAGCTATGGCACTCATGCATTTCTGAGCACAGACATATAAAGTCATACCAGAAGAACAGCAAAAGATGCAAATTTACCTCCAAAGATGCAAGAGTTGTGAAAAGCCTCCTCTGTTGCCATTGCTTCAGTCAACTTCTTGCCATTCTCTTCCTGTTGGAACTGAGGCTTCTCAGTATGCTGTGGTGGCAAAGTATCTTTGGAGGAAACAGGCACAATTTCCAGGGGCTCATTAGAAGCACGTCTCTGTAGTTCTCCTGCAGTAGAAGCAGATCTCTGAAGTTCTCCTGCACTAGAAGCAGGTCTCTGAAGTTCCCCTAAAGATGTTTGCACTGCTGTGGAGCTGCCAGCTTGCTGTCCTGCATCACACAGCTTGGAAATGGGCACTCTCATTGGTATCCGTGTAACCCTGGTGAGAAGGAGTAACAGCAATGGATCATGTTTCACATATGTGACAGGCCCCAGAATCCAGCAGACTAAGTGCACCTTTCACCTCCATGAGGAGCTGCTGAAACACACTTCTGAAGGCTTCAAGTGCTGAAGAATACACACTGCTCAGGTAGGACAGATTTCCCATCTTTGAGCAAGCACAACACATATGGAGAGCAACTGCTTCAGCCACAGAAGCATGAGAAAAATGCACTGAGGCAACAAAAAAGTAAGGCCTCTCGTTGTGAGCACACATTCACCTTGCTGTGGAACACCAACATGGCTGCTTGGCATTGTATATGTGGGCAGCTCCAAGGACTCCTGTCTCCAAAGGGGAGACTAGACCGAGGAGAAACAGGACTTCATGTATACTTTAAGAGATCCTGCTCTGACCATCTTTCCAGAATGCAAGCTTCCATCATACAAGCAGGTAGTTGACTATTAAGCGTTTTTATGTAATAAATATCAAGGTAGCCAGCTACGGCACTCACTCACTCAAGCAAATCTTGCAGTGGTCACCAGCTACAAAGAGAAAACTGCCTAAAAGTAGCACAGTCTCAAAGAAAGGAGATAAAAAGACCGGTTTTTACACGGACTTGGCATTACGACAAACAAGACAAGGAGTTGCAATAGAAAGACAGAATAAGGGAAAGCATCAAGCGGTGGTGGTTCAGAGAAGACATCTCACATGAAACTAGCAACTGGGCACACACATAAAACACAAGAAGTTTAGCATATAGAAATTCAGGACAAGCTTGGTGGTATAATTTTAAAGCCCACCTCAGAGGCTGACCATCTGCAATATCATCAGTCCAGCTATCTTCAGTCATGCTGCTCTTCTGGCCACTGGACAAGGATGCAGAATTTGTATGGAACTGGAAATCAGAGAAATAGAAGAGTGATTTAAAATTCTTTAAATACCTCATGCAGCCTCCTGCACAGAATCAGCAGAAGCTCAGCTTCTCTGGAAAGTATGTGAAGTACTGCCAGCAACCCTCTCACGTTTAAACATGAATTATGGAATAAATTGCAGCAGAATCAGATTGTGTCTCCATGGCCTAAGGATGAAGGTAAACTAGTTCAGATAATCTGAGACTAGGAAGCAGGAATATTTTCCCATCCACCCACGAGACAAGACACAGAGAAAGTGTCCTATTCCACATCCCAAGTTGCCACGGCAATACTTTTTAAAAAAGAAATTGAAAAGAAGTCACAAACTGCCAGAACAGAAGAGCCTACTTGCCAATATAGCCAATAATCCAGAGAAAAACAGTTTAAAACTGTAGCTCTTCCTACAGAGAGAGTTACCCTGGAAATCCCTAACACCAAACTGAAAACAAGGATGCAGCCAGGACAATTCAAGTAAGCAAAGAAAAACAGGTGAAGCATCGAACACTGAAGTGAGTAGGCAACACAAAGCAAAAGACAGAGAAAATACAGCTCCCTTCCAACACCAGTGTGCTCACATTTCCCATGGCTTACCTCAGACAGCTCGGCCATCTTAACTGCAGCCATAAGATTGTCCATTTTTTTCAACATATTATTCTGTGTTGAGGTAATAAAGAGAGAGAAGCCATAAAGACATTAAATCAAAACATCTATTGCAACAAGGATACTAGTAGCCAGAAGAAGGCATGTTCTGGGGAGAACACAGCTTGGGAAAAAAAAATGAATGGTGATCTTTTCCATATGTTGAGAATTCAGACACTCAACAACAGCTCAATCCTGCCAAGATTGAGATGGTTGTGCTGCATACTTTGCCTACCACCCCTCCCCATGCCAGCCACATGTTAGTGTCCTACCAGGAAGGAGAGCCTGTGCCGCAGCACAGCATTCTGGAAGTGGCACTGCTCCACTTCCTTCTGTAAGATGGTCTTCTCCTGGGTGAGCCGCTGTGCATTGGCTTTCTCTGCATTGAGGGCCAGAGCCAATGCTTTGTTGTTCTGCTTTAGGGAGACTTTCATAGTAGATGAGTTGTCTGTAAGAGACAGAGCAGTATCACCATCAGCATCCAAGGTCTCATCCATACCTCTCCCCTCAATATAATTCTTTCTCTTCCCAGACCAGCCTTCCTCAGATTCAGATCTCTACAGCGCAACAGCCCCCTCACAAAACCAGCAGTATCCTTCCTTCCAGCAGTAGAAGTCTTCGGAGAAAACAGAAGGAAAAGATTTTCCATAACATGCAACACTTCAGATACCCTCTCCATCATCAGCGGGTCACGCTCAGGCAGCAAACTACTGCTTCAATTCTTAATGAACGCTGGCATGGTTCAAATGCTGAGTTTAAAATTATATGCTTCTTGCTTTGAACAAGTCACCTACAGATAGGTCCTCATCACCATCCAAAAAATGGGAGAAAAACCTATTTTCCTCCATAGTTGCCCTTGAGGAGATATGGACCCCTGTCTCCCAATTTCAAAACAATTAAATAAAAGTAATTGAAATATCTGAGTTTTTCAAATTATGTCCTGTTCTATCTTTGCATTATTTCCCCCATAAAAGCAAGTCAGTCGGGCTAGCTTCTGCACAGGATGGCATATACACTACAATACTTCAGATGCCTTTGGGCACCTTGAGTGGCACTTGACACTCCTCTGCAGGGCACTGAATTCACTAGAAACCGCCGGCAGAGAAGCAGCTGAGAAGCAGCACATGAGCTCTGCTAAAGGACTGCTGCCCGCTCCCAGTGCCACGGCCAAAGGCCGAGTTAGAAGCCGACATAGCAGCCAGCCTCTGAGCACACCGCAACGCAAATTACACTCACTGATGATTTTCGTTTTGATCTTTGATGCAAGCGAGGCATTCAACTTCGCAGTCCGCAAGGCACCCTTTTTCTTTTCCCGCATCCGCTCTCTCACGCCGCTCAGACTGAAGAAGGACATTTCGCTGGCCTCCCACGCCGCCATCGCTGAAGAGAGCGACTCCGAGCAGGGTCAGCACCTGTATTCCCCTTCCGCAAGCCCTTACCAGCCAAGGCTCGCACTTGCCCCGAGAAGCGGCGCCGCGGCCCAGCATGGACCCACAACAGATGAGGAGGAGGAAGAGGAAGTCCTCCCCGCCAAGCGACTTTCGAATGCCGCGGCCCGGCGGGCGGCCCGCCCCTCGCTCCGCCCCGCAGGCGGGCTGTGGGGAGCGGCTGCTTGTCTGCGCCTCGGCCGGAGCGGGGTCCGCTCCTTCGCCCTCACGGGGAGCGCGGGCCGTGAGCAGTTTCTGGCCCTCACGGCCTTCGCCGCCCCGCGGCCCTTTGCCTGGAACGCCCAGCTTTGAGGCGCTGCTGCCACCACCCGCCCCGGCCCCACAGAGCTAAACCGCTCCTGGAGCGCCTCAGAAAAGGCCGAGGGGCGATCTGAAGGACATATCGCACCCAAAAATTACGGTTTGCAGTTTGCACCTGTGACAAAGGCAGTTATATGTGACCATTAAAAGGATTTGCTTTTCTTCTGAACGTACTTTAGACTTCGGTTCAAGTTAATGCATTGTTTTTCAGACACCCTTGAATTTGCTGTCAAGAAGTTGACATTACATGTGCTGGTGTGATGATGTTAAATATTTTAAGGAAGTGATACATTCAGGAGAAGCAGCCAAATATTTTGAAAATCAATTTGCAGTGGAGGTGCCGAGGGAATAAAGCTGCTGAAAACATGTCTGTGGTCCCAAAATGGGTTATTTTACCTGGTGTGCGAGAGGCCAATCTCCTCAGAGAGGTGATGTATTTGATTTATTTACATTTCTGCACAGAAATGAGTGCTGGGTGTCAAATCCACTATGCTAGCATGATGGCTATCAAAAATTATCACTATTCATATATTTTAGTATCCTCTATGTTCCACGTATGACAAATTCCGCAGTTTGCGGGCCTACATTTTCTTGCTAAGTTTATTAAGCATACTGGTCAGCTAATTAAATTAACAGTTGGCTTCTTAAAACCAGAGACTTTTTGTCACACAGCTCAATTTAAACAGTGGAAATCTTTGCCAGCAGATATGTCAGATGTCATTACTCAAAATTTCAATTTCACTTATTCAGAAAGTGATTGGACAAATTTGTAGAAGTTAAAAACAAGCAAGAGCTATTAACCACCAAGGCAACAGTTTTTGCTCAAGAAGGTCCTGAATTGGAGAACAGAGAAATACACTGAGAAATTTTGATACCTGCTGGCACAGTTCCTCTATCTCTCCCCTGGGCATCCACTAGTGAGAGTTATTTTATCTTAACCAGGGAAGAGCACAAACACAGTGGCCTCCCCAGCCTTGCGATGATACAGAAGCATTTCTTGATTTTGGGGAAATTGCAGGGGTCAGCTCACCCAAGGACTAGGGACCAGACTCATTTCAGGAAAGTCCCTTTATTCATCAGAGTATCACTTTTTCCACATAACAGGAGAGGGGTTGCGTTAGCAGGACTTTGGGCCAGTCCTGGCATGGCTATGTTCACTTTGTGAAGGTCACTTTTCCCTCTTGCCTGGCCATAGCAGCAGATAAGCCCTGGGTGGGTGTAACTGCTGGAGTTATGTCTGGCAGGCAGTAGGTCTGTGTTTCTCAGAGCAAATAACCAGCAGCTCTACCGGAGACGGGTTTGCCATGATGCCTGCAAGGAGGATGCTCTCAGAAATCAAATCCAGCTGGATAACAAGCCCCCTAGCTGGAATGAAAGGTGGGGAATTGCTAAACTTGGTGCTCCTTTTGCCATAGAATAAATGAGAAAGGCAAATGAAATAAGGAAGAGAAAGCACAGCACAAATTCTATAAATTCAAAGTAGATTTCTTCCTGGAGAGCATCTATGCCTCCTGATAGTACATTCCCTTTTATGTTTTCTTAGGCCGTCACAAAGAAAGACAACATTATGATCATGTCTCATAAACCCATTCCTAGTTTTTACTAGGAAATCATTCATTAAGAGAAGTACATTTCCAATGAGGGGGATGGCTCATTCATTCAGATCTACAGCCTGCAAACCTTCCTAATCTACAAAATCCCAGTCTCTCACTGACCTGCTAGCCATCATAATAGATTGGCTACCATCAGCAATCCCATGAAAGATGTGCCCTGCGTCCATTGGAAGGACAACTGCAGGGTTTAGAACAGCATGGAGGAATTATTGACTGTTAGAGTTTCTCCCAATACTGTAAGCAATACCATAACATTGATGAAAGAACATATAGCCAGGCTCCTTGCTATATACCACAAACAGTGGAAATGAAACCCTAGATGGGCTCTTGGGAAGTATCAGGTCTAGTTTTTCATTATTCCAATTGGTAGAATGCTGAAACAGTAGTAGAAGTTAGTAGCTTCATTTACAAGTAATTAGATCCATGAGAAAACCCAGTGAATAGTCTCTGCCTCTCTTGTTAATAAGACTGCTGTGTTTCTAACCAGCCACTCAGCAGTGAAACTCAATGCCTAGAAGTGTATCAGGATCATCTAGCTTGAAACTGATAAGCTGAAGGTTTACCCTCTTCTCTGTGGTGGTTTTGATTTGCTAGGTTTTTTTATTTTATTTTCTCTCAGCTCAGCAGCATTGTTTCTAAGCAACATGAGAAAGCAACAGTCCTGCATGAAGCCATAGCCTAATCTCCCTGGCACCCACACTGAGAGGCAGAGGCAAGAAAGGAACAGCAACATGAAGAGGGAATTCCTCCTCATAAACACCTGAAGTCAGAGAGGCTCCAAACCCAGATCCTGAGGCCTGTTGCAAGAGTTGACACAGGTAGAGCATGATTTCTTCTGTACATTTACGAGAGAGAGAATAAGGGGACAATATTAATTAACAGCTGTAAGTATCACGGAGCAGAGTAGAGCATGCACTTTGATGTTAATTGGTGGGCCAGGTACTGGTTTCTCTCTTTACTTTTACTTCATCTCTTACATCCTGTCTTCTTCCCAGTCCATCCCCTCTTTCTACCACATAGATCAGATTAATAGACACACAGTAGGGAGAGGAAGCCATTGCTAAGAACTTAGAAGTGGCAGCAGGTCAATAGATTGTGTTATATGAGAGAATATGCATCACTGTGGTGGGGATCCAAGCAAGCTGCGAGCTGATGCTCATCTTAAATGGGCTCATTCTGTCCATTTCCTGTTACCAAACTCTTCACCCTCATTTTCAATACTATGCATGTTGTCTTCTTTCTCGATTAAACTTCTGTCAGCTCCTATTTTAATCCTACCTTGGAAATTGTTTTGGCTATATTTTTGTTGGTGGTCTCCAAGTGTCCCACTCTCTTTACTTGTGATTAAGAGAATCACTGACATAGACACTTGGTAGGATGCACTTTTCTCTCTCCTAGATCCATTGAGTTTGTTACAATGACACCTAGAATATGGAAAGAAAACTCCTGAAGAAAGAGATTGAAAAACTCCTGTAAGTAGTAGCTGCCCACAATTGCTTTCACTGCACTTGAGATTGGCTTGTTTTCATTGCAAAGGGTTGTACAACCTAGGTGGATGACAGCTCTCAAACCTTTGTTTTCTCTTGCTGGAAAGTATGAGCAAACTTCCTTTGTCATGTTCTTCATTTTATTACATTCAGTTGGCAGTGGGAGACCTGACTGCACAGATGACAATAGAGATGTGACAGCCCAGAACTTGCTCAGTGAGAGCAACCAGGGTGGTGCGGAATTCCTCCCTTGCAATGCATCCAGGGCAGCTGCTGTCTGTAAGGGGCCTCCTAGTTCATGCAGCAGCATCTCATGTTCTTCCATGCAGAATTGCCCAGCAGAGAACTCCTAGGGGATGAAAGCAGTATTCATCTATTCCACACAAGTCCTGTGCCTATCTGTCCTAGGAATGCTTGCATGGATCAGTAGTACTTAGTCTGAGGAAAGATTATAGAATCAGACCTCCCCTGAATGAGAAGGACAAGCACCAGTGAAGCATCTCTTTCATTCTCTTGGCTGTACAGTGAAATTTGTCTGCTGAGTCCCTACACTTTAAGTAATTGTTTAATATCTGCACTTCTTCCCATATTTTGGAGCCTTTGGAGAAGACAGCAGTGTGATTTGATGGAAGCTAAGATTAGCAGAGATGCAAACAACTAACAGCTTTCCTACTTGGGAACTGTCTGAGAGATCCTGCGGCAGATTCCTAGCCCTGAATCACAGTAAATTTAGTCTTGGTCTTGCATCAGCTTTAGAGTAATCTCTTACATTTCCTATGTACTGGTTTGCTTAGAAGCAGCTGTAATTCAGAATTGTTTCCTTGCTTTAAGGGGAGATTATGTTGGCATCAGACTACGAGAAAAAGGATTTGATCCAAGAGGACAAAGGCAGTCCACCTTTCTAGATGACATGGTAATCACCAGACTTGCTATTTCCTATCCTCTTTAACTGCAGGGCTACTGAGAGCTCTGAAAGATGGCTGCTTGGTGCAGCTAAATAACCTGACCCTATAATGGTCAATAAAAGCCCATTACTGAAAAGAATACCTAAAGAAATTTGCTGTGAATAGCATCCTGGTATAGTGTATTCAACATAATTAAAGATTTTGCTAATTTTTTAGCAAGGAAAAGCTCATTTGCAGAAGGCATTTGATACAGTTACGTCAACTAACCAGAGATTATTTTTCACAAGCCAAAGCTGTTTGTGCATAAGAAAACAAAGTCTTCCTGTGTGTGTTTAAAATACCTCAGATTTCCTCAAGTATCTTACAACATATGAGGTACCCAGTGTAGTTGAGGCAATGCTGGACTACAGCTCATGTTTCCCTGCATTACGCTGGTCTTTCTGTCTTCAGTCAAGAAATTACAGTCAAACCACATAAAGTTCTTGTGTCTTTCCAGGCCCATTACAACTTAGCCCTCAGTGTTGCTTTGATGTGGTTAAGGGACTCAGATGCTCAGGCTGCACTGACAAGAGAGAAAATGTGAGTATAGCAAAGCTGGGATCCTGCTGTTGCAGTGGGTTACACCAGTGTGAAGATGGAGTAAAAGCAGCAGTGAATTAAGCCCAGGATTATTTTTTGTGTTTATAATACCAAGCTAATAATCTTCTTGTTCAAAACACCATACAGGAATTTTGCAGCTCGCAAACAATATGCATATCCCAACCAAATTGAGAGAGAAGCTATGATATTATCTTCATATGCTGGAATACTAATGGTAAGCAGACAAAAAAAATGGCAATATCTTTTATCCTATGGCAGATAGAATAGAAACACTCCCTGTACCTAGAATGTCTGTTCATTGAAAGCACAGTGTACGGACAGTGCAAATATTACCAATCCATCTCATTTTTATCAAGCAGCCATAAAGTTTTGCTCAGCCTTAGCAAACAAAATAAGCAGTTTCAGTAGGTGGTCCTGTGCATATGTACACATTACTTAATTTGTCTCAGCCAAGTGCAAAATGGCAAGCAAGTTTCAGGACCAGATCAATGGATTTGTACTAGCAGTATGAAACAATACCAGGAGCTCATGTGAGAGCTGTTTCAGAGAAGGGGATATGAGCCAGAGAAGGGGATATGAGCATGATTTCATTCATTCACTTGAAAGAATACTCCTTCTGAGAGCTGAATCTCTCTTCTAACCTGTCTTCACAGAACAGCATTTCTATAGAAGAGATCTTTGAGATTTACAGCATGAGGCCCTCAGCAACACACTGGCAGAGCTCTGCAAAAGTGAGTGACTTGTTTTTTCAGCTCATCTGTAAAAGTGAAAGATATCCTATAATATCTGTGCCTTTTAAAAATATACTATCTTTTGAACTGAGGTAATTAGCCCTTTTACTCCATTAATAATAATAAATGAGTTCCAGCTTTCTCTTAGAACAGAGCAAAAAGCTGAACTATTCACCACCTCCTCCTCTACCTTACAGCGTGCTGGGGAGAGGCAAGAAAAGGGCAGTGCAATTACTGACATCCACACTTACCTGTAACCCATCTCCTGCACCTTTGCCATAATGGTTTACAGAGGAGCATTCCCACCACTGTGCTCCAATTACCACTCATGTGGAGTGGGGAAAGAGGCTCTGCAGGTCTGGGGAGATACTGCCTGCTTCATAATAGCCTTGCCTCTGTTCAAAGCAAGTTTCTCTAGCAATATCTCTTTAGTTGTGTAATTGCCCTTTAAAAAGTAGGAGAGGTATTAGAATCTTTAATTTATGACTCAAGTGACAAGAAAGTATTCCATATGACCCAGCTCCATAATGAAAAAGCATTTGTACTGGAATACATAGATTGTTTTTTCAGTCACATATAATTTATTGATGTTTCCTAAGCAACTATTAAAACCTGATGTAGAATTGTAGTCACACTATAACAGACAATTCACATGTAATTCACAGTGTTTCTGGTGTACTTTATTTTACTTTTTTTATTTCTTAATCTCAGACATGCTTAGTTGTAATATTAATGACAGACTGACACCCAGTGTCCAGAAAGTGCTAAACCTCATTCCAGCTCACAGTTACATGCATCAGAACACGCTTGGCTATAAGCTCTCTTAGTGGAATTCTTCCATGTCAAGAACTATAAATGTCAGTAGTTGTGATGTAGGGGCATTTCACAATATGTATTTAGAAGGAGGGATCTTCCTTTCTGCTTTTGGGATGAGCGGATCAACTGTCCCTCCTTTTGCTGTGAATGTTACACTGTATATTTTTACAGTCTTGCTTCTTATGGACAAGAATACTTTTCTTGATGCATTTCCAACCCAGGATATTTTTAGAAATCTCTATTTTGAGTGTTCACCATACACTGCAGAGGAGTGATGTTTTCTTGAAAGGTTTCCAGCTAGCTACTCATGTTGTTTCCCATTGTGGGGTGTTTGAGTTTGCATTTGGGTTTTGGTGGGGTTTTTTTCCTTTGGGAGGAGGAGAGATGGTGTTTTTTAGCTTTGATTTATATTCTGATGTTGCACAAGTAGAGACAAAGAAGAAACAGAAATAGTATTTCTGCTCAGCTCATGTTACTGTCCACTTGCCTAGATCTTGTCCCTTGAGGACTCAGAGATACTTCCTTAATGATCACAATGTAGCAAAGTTACAAAATTTTCTGAAGAAGATAAGCCATGGTTATCACGCTCTTCTATTTCTGTTTCAGCCAGCAACACTGTTTCATTTTAATCATGGGCTAAAGATCATTCCCATTCTACCAGAAAAGAACAGAAATTATTTGATCAGCTGGGAAACTCAGCATACTTTATTTTGCAAAGCCCTAATTCATTTAAGAGGTTAAATCTACCTGTTTTAAATTAACAGTAACTCTTGGAACAGCTTATGCTTCCTTAAGAGTCCTAGACTCAAGGAGCTGGAATCGAGCCCATCTGAAAATTCAGTCTCTGTGGATTTTTTTTTTCCCACTGAAGTCAACTGGTGGAGATTCCTGTTATCCTTCATCAATTTTGAACCCTTGGCTTAAATCTTCTTGAAAATCACATGCTAGTTTTATCAAGATATATAGGTACTTAGGGAGCCCAAGTCACACCCTCGTGGCAGTTAGGATGGACATTGTAAATGCTGCTCATTTATCCATCAGGACTGCTGAAGCAGTTATCTTAGCTTCTGCTGACCAGAGGAGTATGCTCAGTGTCTTAGCACATCGTTTCTGCAGGTATATGAGTCTATCAATTGTTGTCCTTTCAGAACCACTGGATGAAGCCTTTCAAGATCTCCCTGCACCCGTTTGCCATGCTGACTGCCCCTGAAGCTGCAGAGCATGCCCGGAAGCAACGTGAGCACATTTCACCCCAACTCCTACAAGGCCAGGGCAAGGGAACACTGGGCAGCGGGACCTGGCCCAGCAGAGCCACCAAATTATAGCCTGCTGAGCTCCAACAGCTGCTAATGGAAAGGATGGTGTAAACCCTGGGTTGTGCCTATTCTCTTGGGGCGCACAGGGGGAGGCAGAGATGTTTTGTCATTGTAGCCTAAAAATGGTATCTAGCTCAGGCTTCTTAAATGCATGGCAAGTGCAAAAGGTGCATTTTCATCAAGTAAGAGGTAAACAAGATTACATGTTTCCAGTAGAATCAGCCCTTATGTCAGTCAATCATTTTGCTTGCTTTTAAGTTGGACTAATACTAGAAGTTTTGCAAAGGTCAGTTATGCTACTGGCCAGTGAGAGCCACCTACAGCTTGCCTGTTTCTTTTGTAAGTGCAACAAAAATGACAGTAACTTCAGGAGCATTAAAGAACTTGAAACCAGAACCTCTTACCTCCAACCATGTATTGCAAGTGAGCCCATGCAGCAGGTCTGTAAACCAGCCTGGTGGCACTCTGTAAGCCCAAGATGATACGAGGCTCTCTCTCTGTCTCCCCACCAAGGCATCAAGTACCAAACACCAACAGCACATCAAAAACAAGGACCTCGTTCAGCAAGGAGAGCTAAAAAGGACCACCAGCAACTGGACACACTGACCAGAGGAAAGCAACAGGGTGACAAAATAGGTCTGGAGATTTCACACAAGCTAGTAAAACAGTTTTTGTAACATTATCACCGAATATCTTGTTTGCCGTTCTCAGCTCTCTTTAACATGAGATGTTTCATAGTAACACTAAACGGTGTCAATTCTAAATTGGATTGCACAACATTGGCAGTAGATGTCACTCGTGAGCTGGAAAGTCAAAGCCAATAATATATACATGGAAAACGTTCTAATGGCTAATATCCCTGGGGGGAAAAAAATCTGACGCCATAAAGAACCCAGTAATGTCAGATTAGCCTAGCATGTTCATGGAATAGGTTCTGCTTTTCTATTTGTTCATGATTTGCTAAAGCCTTTTGTTTACCACAGCTCCAGTAAGCAACAGAGCTAAGGAAACATTGCAGCAGCAGGGTGGGATTTGCCGAACTAGAGTAAGGGGCTCCCCCACAGCCCTGGGTTCAACGTGCATCACATGTCACACAGCGGGAGGGAAGCTGATCTGCCATGCAGTCCCCATCTTTCCTGATGGATTCAGCCCTGCCTGCTGTGCTTGCACTTATTAACGTTTGCATCCTGCAGGGAGCTACAGAAGCAAAACAAGGAATCTCTCCAAGGAAGCCTGGAACAAACTCAAAAGTGAGGAAAGCAAATGAAGCAAAGACATAACAAAGACCTAGACTTCATGTACCTCACTTAGTTGTAGGTGAGCTAACTGATGTCTTCTACCTTAGCCTTGGTAATACATTTGCAACTTGTGTTTTAGCTGGGGTTTTGTTTGTTTGTTTGTTTTTAAATCTTCACAGCCATTCCTTCCTTTCCACCCTCATATCTTGCATCTAAGACATGCATTCCTCTTCCCTTAGCCACTTCTCTCCTGCTTCCCCCTACCAGTATGTCAGGAGCTTACATTTTCCCAGTACATCCCTCCAGCTCATCAATGCACCATGCTACTTTTACAGAGACAATGAGAGGAAGCAGCACTTCAGAGGCAGGGAACACACACTTTCCCTTTTATGTAGTGCTTTGCAACTCCCATACATGATCCAGCATTAGGCAGGAATGAGCTTCCCTGCACAGGATGTGGGCTGTGCCTCTCAGCTCTCCCGTTTAACCATCCTGGTTTCTTGTTTTTGTAAAGGGCTCACCTAAAGAAAAACCATCTTCCTGCAGTGCCAACATAGCACTGAAATCTATCTTTCAATCCCCATTTGTAGGTCCCTAATGGTTTACCTCTTTTATGTCCATGCTGTGCTGCCTAACACCACTCCCCATTCCCTAGATGGGCTGTCACTAATCACAGCTCAATAAATTCACAAATTACAAGTTAACTGGTGAGTCTTTGTTTCTTGCAAACAAATTCAGTAGAACCATAGGCAGCAGTCAGTGACAGGACCTTAGCAAATCGCATACCAATTCAAACAGCATCAGTCTGACCCCTTAAAAGCCAAACCAGAGACAAATTGTACTTTGAAATGAGGTCATTACAAGAGAGGAGGAGGGGATATTGCTGCTGAGCCCGTGAGAGAACAATGGTGGGGGGGTGGTTAAGATTAAACAGCTAGAGAGATTAACATCTCATGACTGTTTTTTGTTCACTGATCTGTAATAAAATAAACAGTAAGACTAACAAATAGGTGATTAACCTTGTTATTCTGGTGCTGTCTTTGCTGTTAGAGTACTGCCATGGCCTTCACTTTTCTTTAGCTAATATTTTGTAGTTTTATAGATAAGACTGGTGGAGTTAAGAAGAGTAATCAGAAGAAATCTTTCTACTGTATGTTATACTTACTATATTATCGCTTACTTATTTACTTATTATGCTAATAAGCATAAACCCAGTGTTTTGTTTTCAGAGTGCAAGTACCTGCCCTGTTGGCTGGCTGGCATCTGATTGTCTGCACACAAAAATCAATCCCAGCAGATCAGGTGATTTGCTGCTCACATGTTCAGACAGCCAGAATTAGAGAGCTGAAAGGTGCTTGTGTGTGCACCACAGGATTGGTGAATCATTGCCTTCTGCTACCTTGACTGAAGTTCCTCCTTTCCTGAGCTATATTGTTTTCTGAATGAAAAAAAAGGCCTTGCAATGAACAGATCAATTAGTCAGAACAACTTCAAACTCTTTCTTCAGCTATGCAGAAAGCAATGGACATAGTTCAGAGCTCAAATACAATGCAGAGTCATGAATTTGTTCTACAGGACCCAGAAGGGACCTCTGATGATATGTGCACCATATGCATACATTTGGTGCCTACCACTGCACGGCAATCCTACCCAGAGTGGGAAATGTAAGAGGCCATTCTGGCTCTGTTCTTCCTGAATACCTGAAATCATGGTAAAGGGGCAAGTGGGGAATTGAACAGGGCATTATCCACATTTTCTTTGGTAATTTAAGAGGAAAATTGTACCCCAGAGTCTGACTCCAGCAGAGTCATGGTGGCAGCTTGCTGTTGCAATTCATAGCCCACTTTATGACACTGAAATCAGTTGGTTTCAGCTAACACTCTTGACTGGACAATGCAGCAGCTGAGGCACAGACATGCTGTCTGCTGGCCCAGAGATTCTAACTTCTTAAATTGCTCCACACAAGTTTGTGAGTCAGTCTTTAGACCACAGCCGGAGTTACTAGAGCACTGCCCATGCAAGCAAGCACCAATTTCCCCTTCACTTCTGCTATAGTAATCTGACTTAAGACATGTCACTACTGATGCTCTAGCTAGTTCTGAAAATTCTCACTCATTATGGTGAAATGCTTTTTTCTAGCCAAATGTCATGTGGAAACATCTAGCATCCATCATGAAATGGCAAAATATATTTTCTCCCACAGACTGGTTTATCTGTTGGGTAAAAATATAACCAATCTGTTCTGAAAGCCATCAATTTCGTCAGGTTGGAAAGTCCATGGGACTATATATATTCGAGAGGCAGCTGGCAGCAACAGCAATTACCAGTCAAAGCCATGAGAAAATCAGTTTTACACCATCTCTCTAAAACACTGTAAAAGATGCTGGCTTCACAAGGGGAACCATGGTTGAAAGAGTGCTTAGAGGGCCTCAAAACAGAAACTAGCTCAGACAGGCTGTTATAGAGGTGATCTGCCAGGTACTTCCACACAGGTATTTCCACTGCCAGTGCTAAACACATCATCCATTTAAGTGAACCAAGTGTGTTGTGAGATTGCCAAAGGCATCCAGGTCTTTCATGGGGACTTGCCAGCAGACAAATATCAAGCCCTGAACAGTGTGCTTGCAGTAACACCAGCAATATATCAAGTCAAATACAACAGGCAAGCAAACATCATGACAAGGAAATCCAACAGGATGAAGGCAGGTGGTCTGAGGTAACACAGAAAGTCTGGGAGAAAGGGGCTGAATATACTGAAGAGGACAGAAGGATTTCTAGCCTGTTTGGAAATGGTGAGTCCACATTAGACCCTGTCATTTAATATGGATACAGTTAAAAACAACATCAGTGAAGTGGTTTGTGATGGAAGGCTGTGAAGGTGGAGGTTTCATATTTCCCCCATCCATTTCCCCAGAAGACACCCTTGTCTTTCCTTTCTTGCTACAGCACTGAAAGCCCTTTTATTTGGCCTGAAACCTTGTAAGCAAAGCTGCGCTCCACTAAGTCTCCCAAACTTTGCCCTGCCTCCCTCCTTACAGCCACAGACACTCCTTTGTTCCACTGGAGGCAAAGACTGTGTAGTTGAAAATAGAGCTCTTTTAAGTAAATTAGATCTGCAAAGGTGTTCATCTGTGTGCCAAGTTGCTAATGGATCATGTTGACAAGGTCTTCACATGCTTGAATGAGTTCCCCCAAATACATAGGATTATAAATCTACTTTTGGAGTGCAGTAGTTTGTTTTGATCTGAAGCCTCACCTACTGGTGATATAAGTCATTTTTATAACCAGTTTTGCATATTCCATGAAGTTTGTTTGTAAGAGTCTAAGATTTAGGTGCAAGAAAATGATAATCAGAACAGAGCAAGTCAAGGTTTGTTACACCCCTGGACCAAACAGGAAAAAAACATAGGAAAAGTTCTAAAATGGAGGAATACAGTTTTCCCTAGCCTACTATTTATGCTTTAGTGTTAAAGCACTCTGCTTTAGCATTAAACAACAATCCTTCTGCATTCCAGACAGAAAGCAACTCAAGTTTAATGCTGTTTGCTCCCTCTGAATTTTAAAAACAGACTTTTAAAGGGAAATAACTGAACCAAGTGACCCAAACTGATTTACAATCTAAGTCAGTTATTCAGATACACTGATAGACATCTAGTAAGAACCACTTGATTTCAGCCTTTATAGTCTTCCAGGATGCAGCAGTTAATAACACACCAGGAAGAGACTGAAACTTTTTATCACTATTTCCTCCTCACACCTCTGTGATAAAATCTGTACACAATAGAAAAGATCAGTAGGCAAAGGCTAACACCACCACATGAGTTGGAGACTTTTCCTGTCTCCAGGATAAAGTGTGTGACAAAGTATTGAGGTATTGAAAACTGAAGTATTGAAATTGAACCAAAATTCATCTGCTGTCACAGAAGGAAAGTTTGCTATGGAACAAACCTGGGCAAGAGGTAATCAACACAGGGTAGGGAAGGAGAACAGACCTACACCAGAAGCTGCTCAGGTTGGCTGAGTTTGAGAGCTCTCAGGCAGAGGAGGTTCTGTAAAGAACCATTCTTAGATACTCATACACATGCTTGTACCTATCCCACATTGGGTCAGATGCACCACATGGAGCAGTTAATAGCAGCTCAAAGTGTATTCTTACCCCACAGTTACATGATAACTCAACTTGCACACAGCATCAGCAAATGTAATGCAAAGCACAGAAAAAATAAGAGTCCCCCATGGTAAATGCAATAAATGTCATAACTACAATAAAGACAAAACACTCCACATCCCCACGCTCACAAAGTTCACCAGTTCACACGGCAATTGCCTACACATCAGTGTATAATGGGAGCAGATGGAGTAACATGGTGAATGTCTTTTAGTAACATAATTCAAAAAAGGCCACATTATTCAGGCCCGGTCATGAGTAAGTGCCACATCACCCCCAAAATCGCATTAATACATTTGCTCCTTGTGTCTTAATACAGAGACCTTATGAATCCCATTTCTTCAAATCATAAAGCATCCTCCATTTACTTGTCACATATGTGATCATACCCATTTGTTGGCACACCTGAGCTCTTCCCTAAGAGCTAAGAATTAAACCTTCTCTATTAGTTTCTTTTTGCAATCCCATCTCCAGAACAGAACATGATTTCTCAGAAATACACATAGAAGATGGCAATGTTCCTTTTCCCATATGTCTGTCTTGTTTACTAATGTCAGAATCAGTTAAATTTCTGTCTTTCATATGCTTTTGCTATTTGCCACTGAAGAATTCTGTTTCCTACAATATTCAGCTCTATAAAAAAGAAAAGCCCCGAGGTCAAATATTGGGTCTCACAGATATTTGTCCCAGGCTATGTCCACCTCCCCAAGATCTGCTCCCTCAGTGTCTTAGGTGGCTCTTGGGTCTTGTATGAAATGCCTAAGTTCAGGGCAGACAGCATTTATTGAAACCGAGGGAATAGAGAAGAGTTATTGACGGCAGTGCAGTATATGCCAAAAATTGTCTCTTTGCAGAGGCTGGCTGACTCACACTGAGTGGCTGCTCTCATTCTAAAAAAACAGTGAATGCATTCCAAAATCCTGGTTCAAACAAATCTTTCTTCAGTGCTAGAAACAAGTTATGCAGTCCCAAGGGAAATCTGATTCCTTTCACATTTTCAGGGGAGAGGAGTAATAGTTTCAAAATATATTCACAATTACCCAGTGGTTCATGCTAAGTAAAGTATGAACATGGTAAGTTAAGTAAGTGTTTAAAGTCCAATTGCATATTGCTGGTAATATACCCTGGTAAGTGAAGAGAAAGGTCTGATTCTTTCATCTAAGTTCTCTATTCTTACAAATTTTGAGTCTAGGAATAGATTCCAGCTCTATACTTACTGGGGATAGCAATATGCAGTTGCATCTTTAACAGTTAAAGTATCATGTACAGTGGAAGAGAAAAGTAAATCCACTTAATAGCTATATCAAGTGTATTACTGACTGAGGAAGAAATATGCAGAGAAACTTGGAACAAGGTGAAACACTGTATTTGACATCAAATTCTTCATGCAAAAAAGCTGCACCAACATTTCCACCACCAGTCTAGTAAAGCTTTCCAGTCTTATCCCAGCTGATTCCTCCAAAATTATTTTTATCAGATCCTTAAATCACACCACCTTTATGTTTTAGTAGATCTGTTATTTCATGAATGATATGCTTAGCTGGCGTTAATTGCCCTTGTCTGTACTAACTTCAGAGCTGCATTGATCTGTTGCAGTGGGAGATTGGGCCAAACCCTTCAACTGCCAGGCTATTCTACATGCAAAAGGAATGAAATAAGCATACCAGTGTGGGTTAGAAACATGACAACATCTTGTGCTGGAAAAGGTCTATTGCAGCATTAATTATCATTCAATTATTTATGTGCCTAGTATTCATCCCAGAATCCTGTGCCAGCAGGCACTCTGTGCAGTAATGAATGAGAGCCATAATAAAATATAACAAAACACAGGTATGGGATCTCACATCTTAACATACCTCTTCTAGGCAAATATACCACTGCTTTTCAGCAAAGTTTGGGAGACTTTTGGAAAGAGAAAACAGTATAGAGAGCACAGAACTACTAGGAGACTCTGCAACCTTATCTGCTATGTGTTTAGTTTTAAATCATTTCACCTTGGCTTGGAATGGTACATTTTGATTTCATCGTGCCTAGTAAACATCCTGATAATGGAGTCCTTGAATAAAACCAAGCAACTTTTACAGCCATGAGATAGACTGCTTAAAACTTGCATCTCTTCTGCTAATGTCAGAGACCTCATTTAGCCATTATTTCGCATTCACATGACCCACCAGTAACAGCCTGCTAGTGATCCTCACCAGCCTTTCCCTGACAACACTGGAGAGGAAAATAAAACTATTCTTTGCCATTCTAATACTTTCTTTTGTACATGGGACACTATCTCTGTCCTCCTGCCTGTCCTTTACTGCATGAAGCAGGCTGTTCAGCTGCTGCAAATGTATACATAATGTGTACATAAGAACACCATGCTTCAGCCAGAGGGAAATGGAGCATGAACAACTCGGCTCTCAGGGCAGAGGTGTGAAAAAGCATGTTTCCTCTTGTTCACAAACACCTAATATTCTGCATTTATGGGAACTGTACAGTGTAATATGTGTGTTAGCAGGCTTAGGTTAGTGTGCTAACCCAGGCTTGCAAAATAACCCAGCAGTTCAGGTACAGTATCTGCTTGTCTGCTTAGACCAGGAAATCAAAATATTTCATTTGTCTTCAGCAGGAATAAAATAAAGAACAGACCAGTTCCCCAGACAGCAATTAACATATGCCTACTTACTGCAACAAAGTACCTGGTTCAATTAGAGCAATTGAGAATCTTGGCTATGTAGTGATATGTAGACTACATGTTGGCATTCCTCTGGTAAAAGGCAAGAATGAACAGAAATAATTATTCTGAGATCAGGGTGATAGGTAGGGTGTCTGGATTCTAGATTCAGCTGCATCCTAGAGCTTAGGGGTGGCTCCAAATTTTTCCACCTGAGATAGGGATGGTGGCAATTCCTAGCTTTTAAGGACCACTTAGAGGCTGCATTTGCTTTTGTTTGCAAATGTTCAGAGAATCTCAAGCAGACATTAAGAACAATGGTGCTAAAGGAGAGGAATAATGGGAACTCAGAGAATATCCAAGTCTTCACCAACAAGTCTTCTGGGTTCCTGCAGCTTGCTTTATGGTTGGTAGCAGGCACCACAGTTGCTATGCAGGCTATGCTTCTCTACAAAAACACTGCTATTTTCAGCTTACTCCTGTGCTCGAGTTTTTCTGAGGTGCAAAAGTGATCAATCTCCATGTAAAAGCAGCTGTCATAACAGCCTATTGGCTGAGGGCAGGTGCAACAGGTGGAAATAACCACAGTCCTCGGACCATGGATACCATTTGTCTAACAAGATATCCTGGTTCCAGAGTTTAAGATTAGCCCATAGCCCTTCCTGCAGTGCTCAGTTCATCTGTGGCATAGGGTCCTGGGAGGTAGAACTCTACAGGATTCAAGGAGAAGCTGGATGATCACTTGGAAGACAAATCCATTGAGAGTTTTTATACAGAGAAAAGAAACTTCCTGCTCAGAAAACCTCTTGAGCTAAAAAAGCTTGAGGTCCTGAAGTTTGAATGAAATATCATACATATTAGCTTCATGTCTACCCTTCCCTTGGTGGCTACTCATGGAAGTTACTTGTCTGGCTGGATGGCCCATCTTACCTGTGATGGTTGCTCTACATTTGTTACACTAAAGAATTCACATATACCTGCTCTACTCAAGGTCAAGGTCTCTGAAGTTCCAAATGTCATTACCAAGTCCAGTGCCCTCTGTATTAATCTGTGAAGGACGATGTGGAATCCAAAAGACAAACCTGCTCCACAAAGCAAGCATGATCACAGACAGAGCAAAAAGAAGTGTAACACTTCTGAGCCTGACAAAGATCTTTCAGAAATGCAAGCACAGGCCTGCACATAGAAGTTGTTCCTGTAGTGCATTCAGTTTGCTTAGCATGAACCATCAGGAAGAAGTTATTTTTGATACAAAGAAAGCATACAGATAGACTCAAATCACACTCTTCCCTCAGTTTTCCAGTGTTAAAGAGTACAATTTCCTGGCTGAGGAAGCACCTCCAAGAGAGAGGCTGACAATAGTGATACCATTTACAACATCCATTAGAAGTACAACTAGAGCTGTGTAAAAACAAGATAGCTAAAAATTTGTCCCTGAAGTTTTGCAGCTTAATGACATCACCATACAAGACTCATAGCGAAAGATGTGCAAGAAAGCCCAAAACAAGTAGCACTTTGGTTGAACAAGAAGCCAGTGAGACAAAAAGACCCAAAATTGTTTCATGAGTCTGAGCAAGAAACATGAAAATGCACTGCACATGAATGAATTTTGTGAAGGTTAGTTCAAAGGTGGGTGTGGAAGGAGAGAAAAGGAAGGGCAAGCAGGAGAGAAAAGGTGTCGCAGCTACGCCCTAACAAAAATAGCAAAGATAAGAACAGTTAAGTGAATGGAGCAAACAACCTAACATGGGTATATCTTCTCAGAGGCAAGTACATTTGCAAACATCTTTAGTTGGTCTACCAACAAATTAACAGAGGGGAAACCTCAAGTGGTTGTTTCATTATCTATCTCTCTGATAAACTTACTAAAGGAAGCCTATAGTGTAACTGTTTTAGTATCTGAAAGCTTCCAAGTACACATAAAAATATTTGGGTTGTGTTTTCTGGCTGGCTGATTTCTCTTTTAGTTTTTCAACTGCTGAAAGAGATCTAATGTTTATATCATCTTACACTTTTAAAATGTCAGGAAAATAAGGTTGAAATAACCTATTTCTAATGAATGTAAGAAATCTCACTAAACAATACTGCTGAATCGAGGTATTTCTAACTTGATGTTACTGCTGCTAAGATATAGCATCCCAGCAGACCTCAAGTGCTCAATGAGCTAACTTGGGTTAGACAAAACAGTCTTGTTTTTCTCCAGTATCATTAAGAGATGTGAAAGTTTCAGCACAATTCAGATGTAGGGGAATTATTCCTTCCTTTGTCTCTGTTCTACAATACAGAAGACTTCTAGGAACCAAGGACTGGGTGCAGGAGATGGGCACAAAGTTGAATGAATGTGTGATAAACAGAAGTCATCCACAGAGCTATCAAAGAGCAATTTGGGTTTCACTTTCTCCAAACAGTCCCAAAAGCTTGTCAAAAAGCTGCTGACAGGATACTTTCAGCATAAAATAATGATAAAAGTTGCCCCCTACTTTCAGATTTCCAAAGGGATATCCACCATTCTCTAGTACTAGAGAAAAGAAAACAGCAGTAACTGCACATCCTATAGAAAATAGATATAAGGGCTTTGCTTGTCTTAGGGCCCAGTAGAAGTGTCCCTATGGACCCTTGCAGTCTTTGGGTTGCTTTGTACAACCCAGGCAAAAACAAGTCAGCTTTCAAATACTTTCCAGTGTGATTGGGACTACTTTTGTTTTATTGCAGATGTCTTTGTTTGAGAGCTGCTCCTGTGATGCCACCACAGACCCATCAGACCTGCATGCCCACCTCAACCACTGACAAGGTGGAAACCTGGTGCTGGATGACTTTTGAACATCCCAACTACACAGGCCATCAGTACTTTCTGAAGGGGGAATTTCTGCTGACTGTCAGCACTAAGTGGGTTTCAATGACAGCATTAAGCCTTGTATCATCACAGAAGTAAGTTTTCACTATTGTCTCCAAGTATGTTACTGCCTACATTAAAATCAGAGCACCACATCCAGCTCTGGCCTAAGAAACAACTTCTCCAGAGGCCTCTGCATAGGGGAGGAGTAGTTTTACTACTCACCAAGTTCACATAATGAGGTTTAGTCTCTCTAAGAGGCAGGTAAGTAAATTTGGATTCGCGCCCAAATAAATGGTTGATTAGTACTCAAGTGTGGGAGGGAAGTTAATGGTATTAACTTTTATTTTATTAATATGTCTATTATTTTATATATATAAAAGCATTTCACCAGTCTTCTAAAACCACTCTGGCTAAACATGCTGTACTAAACTTCATAAGGTTGTTTAGTACAGAGCTGAAAACCAAACCACATCTCCCATGCCCCAGTCAATGCTCTTATGTCATGAAAGGCATAAAGTTGATGACCACACTACTGCAGAGGCAACCAGACACATCCTATTGTAGAGACACCACTATGTGTTGGAGCCAAACATCAAGGCGTATTTGCCTCATGAAAGATTTTTTCTGAGTACTTCACCCTGGAATAGATCTGTGTTTTTTCTTTCTAGACTCATTCTCTGGAAGAGTTTTACTCAGAGGGGAGAGGTTGCCAATATGTGAAATAGCTCAATATTCACACAAAAAAACTAAGGAGTTTAAATTTGGCCCAGGAATAGCCTCAATGCTGGAACATGTCCCTCCAATATTCATAAGAAAATAAGATCATGCATGTTGTAAGCTTTATGCACAATTCATAGTTTCCCTTTTCAGTAGAAGCTAAATAGACCACTGCAGCAAGTTTCCAGATACATTCCATCTGCATAGGATAATGCAGCTATTTTTTTCACTGATATGCAATTCTGGGCTTCACTTAGCTAAGACAGGTTCTGGGTCCAAGTGCTAAAAGCTACTGTATTCTTGTGTCCCTTAAAAGCAGAAGGGGGAATGAAGTCACAGGTAAGGAAGCTGGGAACAAGATGGACTGAAAGGAAGTTGACTTGGGAGACCAATGAGAAGTATTAAGAAGGTGCAAAGAAACTGAGAATTAGTATGGGGGTAGGGAAAAAACCCCTAAAATTAGGAAGGATACTAAAGTGTTCTTTGGTTTGGTTATGGTTTGTGGTGGGTTATTTTTTTTTAACTAACATGTTGGACATTGCACAATAGCAACAATACTTTGTGTCTATACAACTGCACTTGAGCACGTGCAAAAACTGTATCGCACATTGATGCAAACCAGCATGTATTTTTCTATAGCAAATCTTTGCTGTGCTAGATACAAGAGTATTGAAATAGTTTATCATCTTAGTAAATGAAAAGCAAAAAACCCAACCTGCCCACTAAAGGCTGTGCAAGAAAAATCTGGTTATGACATCAACATCTTAGAAGACTGAGGACACATGACTGCTGTGGCAATCCAGGTATATAACTGAGTTTATTTTTTACCTGCATGCAGATTTGCTAGTTGCCCTAGCACGTTCAGTTCTGCTATCTCCAGAGCAGAAAGGACTCACAGCGCCACTGCTATAAAGTAAGACCCAGCTGAATATAGTTCTGCTAAACTCACCTTTCTGCCCATACTAGTGGCTATTCACTCTCCTCTTGCTAACATCAGTATTGCATATGGCAAGCTGTAGTCACCTAGAACTGCCATGTTTGGACTTGCCTTTGCACTCCCAGAAGCTCTGCAGCTACAGCAGTCTGAGGAAGGACTTCAGAGGCAGGATATTGAAATTCATGGATAACTGCCCATCTCTTCAAGAGGGCTTTCACTCCAGGGACATCCAGTAACATACTTGTAGGAAGTAACATACTTGAAGGAAGATGTGTTTTATATGAACAGCCCCACTTCCAAGTACCTCCTGAGGCCTGGCAAGTACAGGTGATTCACCAAATGGGATGCCACGAGTGCCAAAGTTGGATCCTTGCAATCAATAGGGGATATTTTCTAACCAGCACTTTCCTAACTTCTATGTTTGAAAATAGCATCTTTGTAAAAAAAAGCAAAAATTTCTTTCAGATCTTAGAGATAATGAAAATCCCAAACTCCAACCTATAATTGAGTCCATAGACTAACTCCATGCTTTAATTGATTACAGGATGTACCTTTTGTCTTGAATTGCCCCATAAAAGCAATGGCCTTTACAGAAGTATTTCTCCTGTTAGTGCACTGGCAAGTTGACAGCAAACATTATCATCATGGGAATACTGCATACCAAGCCTCCAGCTGTGACACTAGATGACTAAAGACAGAGCAAAGCATTTACATTATTTAGTAAGTTTATTAATAAAAATTATTTCTAACAATGACTATTTGTAATGCTACAGATACCAAAATAAATCTTTCAGTTGCTTATTCTCTTCATTATTAAAAGACACCCAACAAACAGTCCCAGTGCCCAATATTCGTGCTTCCATTTAGCATTAAGTCCGGATTTCTGCACAGGATTGAATCGCTGCTACTTCCAGCTCAAGGCCTACACTATGCTCTTTTGTTTAGCCAGGACCTCACACCATTTGGAGGCATGAACTTGTGTTGACCCTCCACAGCACAGAAGTAGCAGCCTTCCCTAGTGCCTGGTGTTGGGAACCAAAAGAGAGACCTATTATATTGAGGGTTGTACAACTAGTTCAGTGTGCAAGTGGGCCCCCACAAATCTCTCACATACTCTAACAACACACTGTTTACACTACTTTGCAGAATCTTTAAAACTCTGCTTCAAGTTTCACAACAGTAGCCATCATTCAAGTCTCTATACCCTTTCTGTGCTCAGGAGTTAGGCTAGCCAAGTCCCTGGGATATTCACAAGAGCACACCTTTGGTTTCCTATGCCACTCAGAAGCAGGCAGTGTGTTGCAGCCAACGTCAAACTCTTGGGTGGCTGTGGTACTAATATTTTGCAATAATCCCACCTCTAGCAGCAGTTAGAGCTTTCCTAAGCCTATTTTCCCTCAATTACTTTCCTTCATTTGCCTTCTTCCCCAAACCGAGAGAAGTTAGGCTCCAAATTGCTATAGCAGGCATTCTTGAGACAACCTTACCCTATTCAGTGGAGAAGGAATTAAGTTCAGACAGGTCAACAGAGACTACTAACCCCTACAAATCCTTCAATCATGGTTGCTTCTATGTTGCTTTTTTCCTAACACACTGATTGCTTTCAGGAATCATGCTGCAGATCCATACTGCTGAGCACTGCAACATAATGAAATAATTCATTAAATACCCACTAAACTAAACCAGAATGATTTGAAGTGCAAGTATGGTAACTTCATGATCACTGGCAGTAAGACTGAACAGCAAAGGATGGCTTACTTTGAGTGAGAAATCAGTTTGGTGAAGGAAGGAGAACACTTTTATGATGCAATCTTAATTAATCTTAATCAGTGCAGTAACAACTGGTACCTTCAAGCATCTGCAAAAGAAAGACAGCCAGAGCACAAATCTACATTAGCCCTTCCATAGCTAATTTAAATGACAGCAGAGGAGAGGGACAGTTCTAAGGTTCAACCTCCATCCATGAATTTTTGCTGTCTGTTTAAGAACTTAGGCAGATCAAAGCATATAAACGCATACTATCTATTTAGTCTGAAAAGGTCTTTAAGAGGTACCCTACACAAGAACATTCCTAACACAGCTGCAGACCTAAGGCTTGTGATAAGGGAGCCCTGCTACAAAAAAGGGGGCAGAAGAGATCAAGTCACTGCCTAGGCCTTTCACAACGGAGAGTCATTATAGTGAAGGCCCCCTGTGGAAACAAGCCAAAAGGACAGGCAAGGACAAAAACACTCACCAGGGTCCCAGGCTACCCTGGGGTAAATTCCTTTCTGAATTTAATTCTGGTGAATGGCTTAACCCTGCATATCTGAAAGCAGGGCAGGCAGGGGGACTTAATGCTATTAGCCAGACCATCACCTCCCAGCTTTAGCTGTGGCCAGTCTCCAACACTTTGAAACAAAGTAACTGAAATCCCTCCATAGCAGCTTATATGTCAAGGGGCAAAGGAAGCCCTTCCCATTTTCAACTTCTACTAACTACCTGGGATACAAAGTGAATATAGTAACAGAAGGAAAATTAAACACTAAGCTTGCTGATTTACCTAACAGAATAATTGCACGGTCACCTGGCAATCATAGCCCGAGAAACTCAAGCCACCCTCAAAACACCATCCCAGAGGCCTCGGCATCTTACAAGGACCAGCTTACCACTTTCCAATAGCGGCACCAAACCCAATCTCAAGTTAATTTGGCTTGAATATCTAGAAACTAGCATCCAGCAAATCTTATTTCTTTACATCCAGCAAAAGGTGTTTTGACAGTGGATGTTTTGCATGCAGCCACAAGCCATTTGCTTACTTACACTGTAAAGATTACTCCTTGCATTTGCACAAGGCTAAACAAAGCATTAGCTTTAAGACAAGAAAAAGCTCAGCTAAAAGCTTTGCCATAGACTCATCTCAGCATGATATCTGTTGGTCTGGGGTTTGGTCTCAGTAGAAGCCTTAGGGCCAAATGACAGGCTTGAGAATATCTAAAAGTCAAATACAGATTTTTGCCTGTTTCATTTGCTTTCACAGAAAAGAAGCATTTAGCAAAAGCAGTACTATAAGGTGTGTGGCTTTTCCTGCCACTTCAGAGGTTCCTGGACTCAAAGTTGCAATCCAATCTAGTCCATTTCTCTGTTAAATCTTTCCTTAACCTAAAATTAATGCTTTCTCCTTATCCACACCCTCCTCTCTACCCGTTCTGTTACCTGGACTTGCTGACAGACAAGTATTCTCTGTAGTAAAATGACTGAGTTACTAATACACAGCTACTGATGAGACACATTAAAACCCACAAATAATAAACAAAGTATGAGAAATAACCACTGTTGTAAACAGTTACCACAAGACAGCAGCTAAGGGACAATGAAATACTAATGAATGCTGCCTACCTGACTGTTTAAGGGCCATGAAATAATTGATATATAATTATGGAAGAGAAGGCAACGAAAAGTCTAACAATTAGCTTTCACAACTGAACCACTCCCTAAACACTCATATTTTAAAGTACCGACACATAGCTGGCAAGGCTTCTCTTTACACCTTCCTCCATTCTTTGATTTCCATGTCCTTTGCTGAGTCTTCATGTAGCTAAGTACACTGAAATATAAATTCACCTAGAATAATAGGACACCTGCAGAGACAAAGCTGTAACCCACCTTTTCCCACAGACCTCTCTCATTATTGCTCATACATCCATGCAAGAAAAAACTCACAGCAAATACTAAATATCTGTCTGTACAGCAAAAGACAAAACTTGACATACACCCAAAAACCACCTCAACAGCCTTACAAGGAGCTACCTGGCTTAGGAAAACTTCTAGAAGGTCAGACCAGGAGACCAGTCACCCTGAATGACACGGGAACAGACTGTTCTGTTGCAAATCACAAATGCTTTACTTTCCATCTAGAGCACCTATATAAGGCAAGAACTGCCTACACAAGCAGCACTGATTGCCTAGGCCCACTAAAATAACTACACTGCTACAACTCCAACAGAGTGGAAAATGGCTGCTTTACAGTCTTGGAGCATCCTAATTACGGAGGCGGTAGTACTTAGCAAGGGAGGAGTCTCCCATTTCTGTCAGAGCATGGTTTTTTATTGCTTCATTGAAGCCTGTTGCAGGACTGGTGTGTGTAGGAGCAGCTGCTGACTCTTACAAGAGTCAGTAATGCAAAAAAGCAAAGCAATATCTGAAGGGAGGATGGGGATTCTTATGTGGCTTTGCTTGGGCCGACTTCTTCAAAGGGAGCAAGCTGTAAGAGAAGTTTGAGATAGGCTGTTGTTTAGTCTAGAAAAGGCTGCAAAAATGTGATAGGAGTTTGTAACTCGAAAGAACTGCTACAAAGAGCTTCTTTTTACCACATTACTGTGGAAGGGCCAAATAATAGTGGTTTGCATTTGCTAGAACTGTGGTGCAGGTTGGCTATTAGGGAGGAGCTCCTAGCAGTAACTCAAGCCCTAAGGTAAATCTCTCAGAGAGGAGGCAGGCTCTCTTTTTTTTCTGGACACACTTCACCTAGGGAGATCCAGGGTGGTTTAAGCACAGCAGATCCTGCCCTGGGGACAGAGCTAGACTCTAAGCTCTTATTTTTTTCTTGATGGAAAAAATTATGTTACATCCTCAAGGCGGCAGAATATTGTGGCTAGCAGCAAGTACCAGCACACATGTATCACATAACTAAAAATAATTTTACAGTCTCATTTTTATCAGTGTCCCTCCATCCGGGCTAGGAACTATGTTTAGATATTGCAGTAGAAGATACTTCTACCACTCCCACAGTGGTGATCCACATGAAACAACATTGAGCACAGCTTAGCTCTTAAATTATCCAGGGAAACTTCAGTGATCTTCTAAAAACAAGACAATTATGCAAAGGCCTGTTGCAGGAACATATCTCAGTCTGTCTTTGGGCTCTTGCTGATATTTATCCATCCCTAGAAAAAATTATTGTAGCAGACACTACAATGATATTGCACAGTCACTTCCTTTGCAAAGGATTTCCAAACCTTGTATTAAATAATTGCAAAGGTGTGAAAATCCCCTGCAAAGTAATCAACTGTGTACTGAATGGCAACGCTTCATTGCATGAAGCTGTACGAACCCAAGTGAGGGGACAACCCGGCGGCAGAAGCACCAGGGCTGTGGCCAGAAGTTGCAGGGCTGTGATTCTCCCAGCTAACCAGGGAGGTGCCATGTCTTCTTAAACATCTTCAGCCCTGCCTTGGAGTCTGACACAACAGTAACTTCCAGCCTCGCTTTCCAAGGGAGCAGGCGGACACAGAGGGATTCCCTGGGGAACGTTCTGCGAGTCACGCTAAGAAGATCCTGGTATTGGAGGAGCAGGAAGAAAGTCCCTCGCTAGAGTGTGGCGCCTCGGCCGCAGCAGTGCAGGAGGTGTGCTTGGGCAGGGCCACACCGGCAAGCTGAGGGATGTCTGTTTGCATTTCTCCTTTGGAAATCTAACTTTTTTTTTGGAGGAGTGTTTCCTTCCTCCGATACAAGCTCTGCATACAAGGTAGGGAACTGCTTTACAGGGGTGGCAGGTTATGTGTGGATACATCCACGGTCCACAGGCTACGCTGGCAGGCCTCTGAAGCATACGTAAGACACTCGTCTGTGCCTGGTAACCTTTAACACCTGTGAAGCAAAAGAGTGCGGAGGTTTCCTGCGGTGCTCCTGTCCCTGGGGGACCGGGAATGTTAACTCTTTCCGGGCACGCTCCCGGTGCGGCCGAGGGGCGCCCCGCCTGGCAGGGCCCGCCCGCTTTACGGTGAGGCGCGGCGGGCTGCCGCTCGGCTCTGCCCCAGGCCTCCCTGCCCCAGCCCCGGCCGCCCCGGGCGGGCACTGCCCGTCACGGCAGCCAAGATGGCGCCCGCGGCCTCCCCGCCCCTCGGCGGCCCGGGGCGTGTGCGGGAGCGCGGGCGGGGCGGGCGATGTGGCGAGGCTCGGCCCCTCCTGCCCGGCCGTCACTCGCCGCGGCCCGGGTAGGCTGCGGGAGAGGCCGCGCTAGTGCGGCGGGAGCCGGGGGGAGGCCGGGGCGCGGTAGGTAGCGGCGCGGGGCGGCCGGTCCCGGCCAGGAGCGGGCGGCAGCGCAGCGCAGAGCGGGGCTACTCCCGCAAACCGCGGCTGTGCCCGGCAGCGCTGGCCTGCGGGGCCCGCCGGGGTCCGGGGCGGCCGAGGGCGGTGGCAGAAGGGCGGTGGCAGCGGCTGTCACTGTCGGGCCGGGAGCGGGAGCGGCGGTACTCACCGCCCCCCGGGGCTCCGGCAGCGCCGCTCGGCAGCCCTGGGCTTCCCCTGCAGCAGCGAGAAAGCGCCGCGAACATTAAACGCCAGAGCTCTCCGTCACGGGGGAATAGTGTCAGAGAGCGAAGCGGTGCGACCTGCCGCCGCCCGAATCCCCAGGCTGTCTGTGCGCTTTAAGTGCGGATTTGTTTTTTTCTCCCTCCACCAAAGGCCTGAAGGGTATGTTTTCACTTTCAGAGATTAAAACCGAAGCGGCGCTGGCGAAGAGCGGACATGCTTGACACTTGTCTGCAATTGCTTGTGTGGCACTTGGCTGTTTGCTCGAAAAGGAGAGACTGACACCCTGTTACTTGACTTCTTCTCGGGTGATGATATAACTGCAATAAAGCAAAAGTGTGGAAAGAGCACCTGGGAACTGAGTATGGTAGGATCTTGAACAGAAAAGTAGCTGGGATCGACGGGAAGAGGAAGGGGAGGAATGGCATCCCGAGAGAGGCTGTATGAGCTTTGGATGCTTTATTGCAACAAGGTAAATATTTGTTTGGTTTTATCCTCTTTTGTTTGGTAGGTATTTAAAATGTATCTGTAACATCGTTTTTCTTAGAAATTGCATGGACATGGTTAGCTTCTGTAAGGACGTAATTGCACTTAGACTACAGCCTCATCTCATGGTTTGCTGTTGAGGTTGGTCTTTTTTCTGTTTGAGATGAGAATTGCACAGTGTTCGTGGCTCTGTTTGAACAGTTATTGTAGCTATATAAACTCTGTGAATGCTTACGTTTACATAATTCTTGGTTTTGTAGCACATTAAGGTGTACTGTATTGATTTAATTCAATGCTGTCTAGTATTTAGCTTTGTAATTACTGATTTCTGAGCAGCTTCAGTTTTTTTTACACTTCATTAGGAAAAGCTGTCTCCAAGAGCAGATTTATTAAGTTACTCCAGAGTGTGCCTTTGCTGGCTATTGCCACAACACCTACATACTCCATTAGTAATGATTTTCCTTCACCTGGTAGAAAGAATATACTTTGCATTTTAGAGTGTAAAGCAATTTATGTATTTAAAACACATGTTCTAATTGCTGCAGGATGTGCTGAGTATGTACACAAATTGGACTGCAGATTATCTAAATAGCTGTAAAATAAGGAGCATACAAAAAATAGCTGTAAAAGTGGAGGACAGGACTGGTCTACTGTCATACAGGAGCTCAGTGGCAAGGGTGGTTTTTGATGGCCTTGTTCTCTGGTTTTGTTTTGCTTTTTGCAGTCTCATGCTTCGTTTGCATTTCACTTTCTTTAAGTCTCCAATCAGTACTACATTAAGGGTAGAACAATCCTTCCCTTGTTCATCCCACCTCATTTCTAGAGAATGCCCGTCTCAAGAGCATAGAGTGCGAGATGTACAGACTACGTTAACACAAGTGCACAAAGCACTTGTCTTAATTGTAGCTTTTCCTAATTTTTGTGCATCCATAACCCTCTATATGTAGTTAAAAATAAAACTAGTGTAAGCATAACAGCACGGTGTCAGTGCTACTGTTCCCCTTGTGGGTGATCAATGCTGGGCTGAACCTTTGCCTTTTAAACCAGTGTAGTAATGATAATGGTAGTAGGAAGTGGAGTAGCACTGGAGGAGATGGATATTTTGCCAGTGAGTTCATCGATGTGAGAGGAACAAAGACACTTGGAACAGATTCCAAGAATCCAGACTTTACTCAGCTTTGGGAGACTAGGGCCGCAGAGATTAGCCAAATTCTGAATTTCTTTGCTTGGCTGTTCTTTGGCTCTTTTCTGCCTTGTTCTTTAAAATATTCTTTTGTCTGTCTTGACCTTCTCCCCCTTTTCTGGAACCTTTCATTCAGATTGTATGCTATCCATCTCCATGTTGTTCACTAGCTAGAAGGAAGTTTGCATGAAGGAGTGCTGGTTAAAATGTGTAATTGAGATCACTTAGGGGATGTTCAGTTTCTTCATGGGAATGATGTGTCCACCACAGTCTACTGGGATCTCAGGTGGTAGAGGATGGACTATTAAAAAAAAAAAAATCTCTTCATATATTCAGTCTCCTCATTAGCTATCAGAGAATTTTTTGGACTTTTTTTCTTTCAGCCCCATATATTAAAGGCATAATTAAATGAATTTGTGTGTTTATAAGGCCTCACACCTAAATAGCAAAACATATCTTTAAAAATAAAATAGCTTGTCATCGAAATATGAAGGCAACTGGAGTGATTCAGAAAAAGAGACTTTTCCAAACACTTTTACAAAAAGTGTTAGGCACAAAAATGGCTTTTTCCTTCTCTCTCAACTGGGTCGGGTTAAAATTATATCTTATTCTGCTTGAGGCAGGCATCCAGCATTAGAGTCTTTGATTAAGCTTGGTGAACTTAAGAGCAGATGAAGAAGCTATGTCTTGGGAGGTAAAATGTGTGAAGCTTTAATGCAAATTAGTTTGTTCAGTCCATTTGGAATCATCTGTATATTGTGCTTTGTTCTTCTCAGAGCATCTAGCACAACGGGAAGGTGTAGCAATAATTACTAGCGACAGGATATAGTGGTTTAGGGAAAAGTCTCTGTGAACCTCGGTCTGCCCGGTGAAGTGTAGTTAGTATGTTGCACTGTCATGACTGTGTCCCAGGATGACATCCTGGGAAAAAAGCTAGGTGATTTCTTCAAACTAGAAAAAATGCTGGAGAGTTACGACTGAGTGAAGTAGGAATTCATGGTGCCACAAATCCCGATATGTGGCTTTAGTTTTTTCAGCCTTGTTAGCTAAAGAAACAGTGAAATCTAAGCCACTCTTTTGTGATGTTTCCGATTGTTGCTAATAGTCTTGTCTTTTGATAATCGGGTCCTTCGTGATAGTCCGTTAAATACAGCACCCTGTGCTAAAGCAGCAAGGCTTTTCACAGCTTTCAAGTGCTGCATAATGCTTTGTTACCCATCTTGCCATTTATCCTGGGTCATGACTCTTGTTCTTTGTGATCACTTGATCTCTCTGGCAACATCAGGTGTCAGTTGCAACACTTAGTTTTGTGTAAAGTAACATTAGGAAGGCATTTCTCCATTTTCATTGCCTCTTGGACAGCTGAGGAATTGGAGATTTGGGCAGACAGTAACATTAACCAGGGTCTCCGTATGAGCAGTCTTTGGAAGACCTCATGTATGAGGTGATTTAATTTCTCTGGTTTCTTTTTTGTTTGTTTTTATTTTGGGTTTTTTTGAGATAATGTTTGAGTGTCTGCAGGGGTTTGGTTTTAGTTGTTATTCAATTGTTTTCCGTCTGTCAGTTTCTAATCTGAGGCTGAGATTTGGTTTTGGATTCTTTTCTCCTTCTGTTTCCCAAAAAGCTACAGGTTACAGTCTACTATTAAAGATGGAAGTAGTAGCCACACTTAATTTATAATGCTTCTGGCCTTGCATTGAAGCAGTTTAAAACTTCATTAAATTTACTTAAATTTAGATTTGAGTCACTGGGGGTTATCACCATGCTGCGTTGTTCACAGTCTGAGTCTGTTGTTGTCTTGAATCTTTTGTTGATTTTGGCTTTTTTCTTTTATCCAAAATGTTGATAAACTTTCTGCAAAGAGTGCCTTGTTAAGGATGAAACTTCCTGGTGTGGTTTTTGATGATTTTCAGTTTCAAATGGTTTTAGTGATTGGAGTTTTTTTTCTGTTCAATGAACTGTTACTGTGCAGTGCTTGTACTCAAATATTGATTTGGATATAAACTGCTGTGTTATCATCCACGTTAGAATGTGTGCATTTTAAGATAATTAAATTATGTGTAGAATAGATAGCACAAGTCATTCTGTAGAAGTCATTAAGAAAATTTTTTTCCGGTTGATTGTCAGCTCAAAGCCTTCAATAACCTAAAAAGGGGCATGGAACACTTCTTATGTAAGTGCAAATAGAGCAGGTACCTGAAAATGCTTTACTAGTCTAAGTGTTCAGCAAGAGAAGAACTCCATTAGGTAGGAGAAGAAGTAGTCCCAGAAAAGGACATGCTTTGACATGTGTCTGTGACTTTTTTCTGTTTATGTGACTGAGATCATCTACCAGTTTTGTCTTGCAACATTAGACTGTCATGGCTGTAATAATATTGCTATTGTAATATTGGTTGATTAGCCTTTTGTTGGATATTAATTATATATTAGTATAGAAAATTTCAGTTTCATAATCTTCTGAAGTAACTTTTACTGCAGATTCAAAATAAAGAGATTCAACCTCTGTCTTATCTGTAAGATTTTAACCATATGTAGTTCATCTCCAGTTGTTCTGGTAGGTGTTTCAGACTCTTAGACATAGGGCTTGTCAGGATTTCTGGTATTTTTGATTTTATTTGGAACATGTTCAGATACCCTTTTATATGGGGATTTTTCTAGTCTATGAAAAAAAATCCTAGCTGCCTTCAAAAGGGATTTCAAAATCATAAATGTAAGCACTTAGCTGCCATAAGCACATCAGAAAATCTTCAGTTTTCATGATATTACAATGGTTCTGAGCTTTTTCTTGCACTCTTGCCTTCAGTATAGTCCTCATTTCATTTGAGCACTGCCTTTTCCTGTAAGATGACACAGCGATTTGAAGGGAAATCTGTGAATGTTCTTCACCCAGTTTGGAGCCTGTGCTTTATGTTTTAAAGAACATTCAACCTTAATGTCATTGATACAGTCAGGACTCTGTGTGTTAGCAGTCATAAAGCTGATCATAAGGATCTAGTCTTTACTGTTGCAGAGAGCTGAGGCAGTCACATCCTTGCTGTGCTTAGAGCAGCAGACCTGTGCATTTTTATCTCAAATGTGCTTTTTTACCTTATGCTGTACCTCTCATTTGTTTTTACAAAATCTGATTGTATTGAGATAAATATGTTGTACTTTTCTCTCTGGCGCGATGAGGGATATCTACGTATTTATAATATCTTCTCATTTAATATTGTAACATTGTTTCTCAAATAAATGTGGGTTTAGCCAAATTATGCTTAGTTATGGTAAGAAGCATGTAATTCAACAAGAATATAATAATCTTTGATGTTGGGTTGTAAGCTCTGTGTGAAACACTAACCTTTGCATCCCAGATGTGATCTCATCCTGACTTGGCTTGCACGTATCTTCCTTCTTGTGCAATTGCTGCCTTGTCAGTGATGCAGATCACATTGCTATGTATGGATCGTCTTTGTTATATTTGATAAAGAACTATTCAGCTTACAGTTAGATGGATGGTTGAGCAAAGCAAATGGTCAGTAAAAGTAGTTTTTCATAATTCGCCGTCATGTAAATTCATACCTCTGCTAAAACCAATGAGTGAAGTCTTACAAAGCAATTGCTGTGTAAGATATCCTTTCTGTAGATTGTTTTAAGTATATCTCTGCATTCCTAGTGGGTGTAACTTGTAGAAGATCATGTCACAAGTCACTTGTGGCCATGTGGTGGTAAAAATATCTTTGTTCTGTCTCTATTCAAGAGGCTGAACTAAGAATGGATATAGATAAACAACAACAGTTGGTCTTCAATTCTGAATTAACTGCTATTTAAAGAGATGTCTCCTAGTGCAAGAACTAACATAATTCTGATATTTACAAATATAGAACTTCTCATATAAATAACTGACATGAGCATACGAGACATTTGTCTCTTGAGTGGCTGTTTCCTTCCTTAATTATGGGCCAGGGTGACCTTGTGCTGGTAGTTGTTCAGACACAGAACAGGGGCTGACACAGAGAATGCAGAGTTCAGGTTGCAATGAGGCAGCAGATAAATGTAAACAGACAAAGATGTATGAAAACCATAACATTTTACAAGATATGAAGAAATTATTGTTGTTTATTCTGAAAAATATTTGGCTGTACATACATGTAGCTGCTACTTCTAGATAAAGTAGAGCCTGAGGTTTGTCCATGTTTTTGATGTAAGATTCAGGGCTTTAGTGGTGGCCAACGTGAAGTTAGACTTCCCACATGTCTGTGGGTTTGTGGATCAGTACTCTAGTGAGTTCCAAACATGCCAACAAACATAATTCAGATGAAGCTTTTATTGACATGAAAGAATTGAGTGTCTCTTAAACGGAATGATTTATCACAAAGCTGCAAACACAGGCTTCTGGTTCTGTGTGTTGATGCTCTAATATAAGAGCGAATTTAACAAACCCTGGATTGTTGTGTGTATCTGAGTTATGGCTCTTTTAACTTGGTCAGCTGGGCAAGTCTGGGGATAATGTGTGTCCTAAAAAAAGCATATTGCCGAATCAACTCAAATATGCGGTATGTTTGTGCTGATTACAGAAATGGGAGAAAGGTTTGCTAGCTGCCCATTGAACAGCATTGGAGCTTAATGCCTGAATCCAAATGTTGTCAATAGATACTCTTAAAATATTTACAGGCTTCAGAAAGGTTAAACAGCTGCTGTGGAAGAGAGAAGAGCTTCTCTAATTACTGAGCTTTTCTTGCTGAAAGAGTTATATGTGAGTAGGGGAAAAAACATCAAAACATGCACATCTCAACAGTACAGATAAGCATCTTTTTTCTTTAGAAAACCCCCAATTTGCTTAGGTCTAACTTTTCCAAACTTATCTTTTACTGAGTGGGAGGCTCCAGTGGAGGATGATGGGAGATGCAACAGGGAACACCAAGAAATGAAGACTGTATTTGATTATTCTCCTCAAACACTTCTTGAATTTGACAGCTTAGTAAGGCTTCTTAAAGTATCTGCAAATCTAAACATTAGCTGTGAGATTTCTGTGCTGGTAAAATGCTTGTGTGTGTTGATACATTCTCTGATATTTAAAACATTTTTGATAACCTGTCTAATTTATGATTAAGGATTACATTTGCCTATAGTAAGAAATGGGAATAAGTGATACTAAATATATAGTGAATGGGTAAAGCTCTTGGGAATAAAGCAGGGTATAGAAAACAACCATGTTATTTACAGAAATCTGGCCTCTATTTACTTGCGCTGCTCATTTAAAAACTGAACCAGCAGAAGTGCAGTGGATGCCAAATAGCAGTTGGACAAGTAACCCACATTCTGCTATGCCATAGTTTTCGAGGGTTTTTTTAAAGTGTGCTTTTGAAAAGTGGATTTGGGGTTTTTGAATGATGCACCTTCAGTGTGTAGCTGAATTATATCTTCAGTGTATAGTTCAGCTTCAGTACATTAATGTAAGGCCAGGTGAGACCAAGGAGACAAAACCAAACAGTTAAATCCGTAGCTAAAAGTACAAAAATTTGTTTTAGTTAAATTTGATGTAATCACATGACACTTTGAAATGAATACAGACAATTTTTGGTTAAGCTGTACAGGAGTTCCCAGCCTTTATCTGCTGAGAGCCATGGCAGTATTTAGCTGTTGATACAGTGAAATAGGAGGATGATGTTTTACTGTTGTAGCACCATCCTGCTTCCTTTCTGCCTGCGATAAACTTGTTTTGTCTCTTGCACTAAAGTTAGAAACTCAATGTGGCAAAAGCTAACTATGTGCATGTTGATGCTAAAACTCAGCCTTTTTCTCATGTAAAAAACAATGGTGTAATTTGAAGTTCTAAAGTAATTAAGAGTTAAAGCGTAAAGCTTTCCTAAGATATTGTTTGAACTTTCATTGAATTTAAGCTAATCTTCACACTGTAGATTTTTGTCATCATTTTATTTTAATTGCCTTTGAATTATTTCTGATGCTTCTTGTTCCCCCAGGCTTAAAATGCAACTTCCAGTTGGTTCACTATGAGATTTTATGGTTGTGCTTCTAAGCTGAAGTCCACTTTGAAGATTGACTGAGAGCTGGCACCGGAGTCAGACCTGGCTAGCTGTTTGATAGCTTTGATTGGAAAAGTGAATGTTAATAGAATATAATAAATTAGAGTATGGTAAATTCCTGATAAGTGCCCTATGCAGTGGGCTCCAGAAGGCTGAAATAGGGTAGACCCACTTGTACGTGGGGCTTGCCTAGTGGTACTTCCCATCAAATGTGAAGACATTAAAATCTGTAAGTTCACATTAATTAGATTCATCCCATGGATGGCATCAGTCACATGCCAGTTTCAAGCTACAAGGCTGTAATTGTATCATCATTCAAAAACAACAGCAACAACAAAAAATGCAAGAGAAAGAAAGGTAGAGGTGTTATTTCTATTTTAGTAAGAAAATTCTTTAATTTTGTTTTTCCAGTTTTGTTGGAGATCTGAAGTAGAAAGGAAAATGAATAAAAATGCTTGGATGATTGCCTTTTTCTTTAACTTTAGGCAATACCGGAAGATTAAAAATATTTTTTGTTTGTTTTCAAAAAGAGAAGAAAAATATTTACTTGACTGTAAAGTTTGTGAGCTAAATTTTATCGTGATTGGCAGCTATAGGCTTATTTTGCTATAAATCCCAGTGCTAAAGAGAATTTTTAACTTGTCCCAAAATAGTTGTTTCTATCATGATTCACTGCAACTTCCATTTATAAAAAAAAGCATCACTACTCCATCCCTTTTTTCTTTTAATTCTGGAAATGGAACAGAATGCTTGTGTGGATGTTAATAAAGGAGATTTATAGTTACTTGCCAGGAGCTTTTCTTCTTTTGGATCCGCTGATTCAAAAATCAGTATTTTGATTAAAATGGAAAGTTGTGTCCAAAGGTGATTCTCTTAATAATTAGAATTGATTGATTGAATTTATCGAGGCAGTTTAGCCAGTTTAGAATGGTTTATCCTGAAGTCTTTTACTATTTCTAACTGCAGTGTTGCTTCTGTAACAAAGCTTTTCACGTTTTATTGTGGTGTTTTATATGAAGGATTCATAAAAAGCATAAGCACTGTGACATACTTCAGAGTAAAGGCTGCTAGGAGTTCTCATGCTGGAAATGTAGTCTTTTATATCTGAAAAAATGAAGATGAAAGAGCTCCCTTAAAACAAATATTCTAATTCCCAAATGAATAGTTTATTTCAAACAATGTTCAGAAATGTTCTGCAATTCTGCATTATGCAGACTATTTCAATTAAAGATGAGTAAACTCACTAGTGATCTAAAGACAATGTTTCATGTTTAGTTTCCTAATGTTACATTTTGTAGGTCTATTTCAGTCTTGACACCAATGGGTTGTTCTTATTTTAAATAAAATGCTTGGGGATGGGGATTAGTTATGATAATACTAGTGCCAGTGAGATTTTATGGTTGTGCTTCTAAGCTGAAATCCACTTTGAAGGTTGACTGGGAGCTAGCACAGGAGTCAGGCCCGGCTGGCTGTTTGATGGCTGCATGTTAAATTTAACGACTTCAAACAACTGTCTTGTCAAACAAGTCGGGCTTGTCTGATAGTTGGACTCTGAACTGCCCTGCAGGGAATTTTTGCCTTCAGAGCATGGAATGTGACACGGCAAATAGCCTCGGGTGGATCCAGCTTTTGTTTTTAGCAACTAATACTTCCTGAATGTGTCTATAAAATTCTACTGAGCTTTGTCCTTCCAGTTCTTTGCCTGAAGCCATAGCAGAAATGGAAGTTACTGCTAAATCTAAAAACAACACTTTATATAAATACATAAATAGTGTTGGTTTGAAACCTTGGGTAAATGTGCCTGTATTGCACAGGCACAGGGCTGAAGACTTTCAGTGGGAGGACTTCAGTGCCAGTTTTGTGTCAAATGTTTTCATTTAACCGAGAGCTGACTGTAAGACTACTGCTGCCTTGCTTCTTAATGGATCTAAAAAATGTTATACTGGATCAGACCTTTATTGTGACCTTCCTGCATAGGCAAACTGAAAAATAAGACTGTATTAGAACATTTTTGTCATTCATTTAATCAGTTTTCATAGAGACTAGAAAAGGCTATTGTAATTTGCAGACAATTTACTGTATCATAGACAAGAGCCTGTCCCATGCTAGTGTAGATTTTGGCTATGGTTTTTCGCTTCATTGCCTTAGAGAATGTCCTGTCCCTTCTGTCAGAAGGACAGCAGAGTAGATCCCCTCTCTGCTGTTGGCTTTGCTTCAGTGTGGTTAAATGCTGAAAATGGTGTATCAAGAGCTCATTTCCCAGTTCCACCAAGTCTTAGGACAGCCTTTATACATCTATATTGCAAGTGTTAATGCTCCATGGGAATCTTGTTGATTGTTTGGCAGTGTTTAGTCACAGTATTGCAGTGCATACTCTGGACCAGTACAGTGAGTTTATTTAGCAAATGTTCTTTTTCTTTCTAGCATTGTACTAACTATGTTGGGGGAAAAAAACCCTAACCCTCCTGTGGCTGTCTCATGGGAGACAGGGTTTAGTGTGTTATGGTTTTGAGTGGTTTTTTTAAGTTATTTTCATTACCTGTTAGAAACCCTTCACTGCTCAGGCCTGTCAGTCTTTCTTTTTAAAGTGTAAAGAGCTGTAGCAGCTCTTACTGTGCTGAGAGGATCTTGGGCAAATGGAGGCCTGAAGGGTGGTGTGTCATTTTGCCAGGCTGGGGTTTTTGTTTGTTTTTTTAATGAAAACCGGGGATATTTAAGGAAGAGAAGGAACAAGGAAGTGTTTTCACTTTCAGGTGCTCTGAGCTACACTTGATTCAATAGGCATAAAAGAGTTCTTTGTCATGATTGCAGGTGAATGACTGCTATAGCAGTTGCTTCAGCAGTTTCACAGGTCTGAGCTTTTATACTCTTGGGCTCTTTATTTAGGTTTTCGGGGTTTTTTTCATAGATTTTCACTTACCTTACAATGACACCTTTAAGATAGCCTTGTTAAAACTCCAGCTGTTTCCGTTTATCACTATGAAGAGAAATGGCTGACTTCAGTTCGATTTTACCTTCTTGGATTTCAAGCCATGGGGAAATTATCTTCCAGAAGTTTTAAGGCATGCAGTTTCTATATGTGAATTATTATTTAAATAAGTTACATTTGTTACATAAGTTACATAAATTTGTCCTGCACAAAAGCTAGGCAAGTTTTAGGTAAATAAATGAAAAGCTTAGGCTTGTAACTTAGAAGGCTTCGAGGTTTCAGAAAACAACATTTCTTATCTTGTAGTAGTTGGAAAGTTGTAACTTGTGAAAGGCATTTTATTACCACATACAAGCTTCTTTCTGCTTTTACTGCTGTTACACAAATCACAAATTTCCTTCTTGGTTTCTTGTTGATCTCATAGGACATGTCTGCAGTGTGTGTGTGTTGGGGCTGGAAAAGAATACCAATCTCAAACTGGTTTATCACAGTTTAGCCTAGTGGTGTATTATCAAAGCGTACATTGCTTTGTAAACTGTTTTGAAAGTGAGGCACATCTTCAACCAGCACCACCGAAAACAATTCAGGGCTGTTTTCTGACATAGAGCCTCCAGCTCCCTGTCTGAAGAATGATAACAAACGGGGAATTATCAAAGAGGGGAAAGACGTACTTTCCATAGGTTTTGCTGTTTCTGCTGCTAGCAGGGCTTCTGAGTATTTGTGATGCTTTATTCTGGTGCTCTACTGCTTCCTTAGGAGGACTACAGGTACCATGTAGTAGCTCACACTTTGTAGTGAATCAGGTGGAGCTGAGGTTGCAGTTCAGTGATTTGTTGCCCTCAGCAGCAGCACCAATCCCATGGGATGCACCCTTCTACACATAATAACACAGATATTTGTCATATTGCAACATGGACTGGCTTGGAAAGTTGATCTGGCATTGGAGAACACAAATGTATTCATGGTAAAGTAAGGTTAATTTGTGTTCTGCTGTTAAAGTTGTTTACCACTTCTGTCATGGGAAAATAGAGGATAGTTGGAAAGGTGAGTGGGAGGAGAACTTTACAGAAACACTTTCTAAAATCTACTGAATTTAAACTCCAGATTAAGTGGGAGCAGCTGACCTCAAGAAAAAGTTCAGTTCAAGAGAAAGAGGCTGCGTAGGATAATTGCATTGTACATAAAATAATGGTGCAAACACAACAGCTGAAACCCATTATTACTGCCTGGTTTTATTATGAACTTAGAATTTTAAACCACTGTAAAAAGACTCTTTTTCTCCCAAATGATAATGCCTTTGGTTTGGAAAAATGTAAGATACATTTGACTCACACAGGCAGGCCTTCAGAAAGGTTGTAGGTATTTAGCTGTGTTTTGGGACAGTTCTATGTACTTTGCCAAGGGTAGCATTTACCATTTTCAGTTTCATTCCTTAAAACTGCTTCAGTAAAATTTAGATTTCTGGCAGCTTACAACAGGAGACTGGTGCCTAGGATCTGGGATGAGTGTTTCTAATGAAGAAAAAAGAAAACCTGGGCCAGATTTGACATTTGAAAGCTTTTATAATTTCTGTTTTATAATTATCTGTTTCCAATATTTTTGACTATCTTAATTGTAGCCCAGCTGCTAAATATTGGGTCACTTTTTCCTGGAATGAACTCCTGCCTCAGAAGTCTTCATCTTTGTTCATTTCTGGAAAGGAAGCATGCTTCTGTTAGCTGGTGTATAATGGGGATTTATTTCTTGGTGTGTCTCATGTTGCTAAGTGAACTTGTTTACTTTTTTGCCTTCATGAGTAAAAATTTTTTTTTTTCTCCAAGTGGTTTTGAGTTAGTGCTATTGCTTGGATGGAAATCTCTAGATTTGACTCTGAGAGTCAACTACTGCATAAACTGTTTTCTACTGGCACATACCAGTGGTGTTACCTGGTATTTTTATATCAAATCTGATTATTTTGATAACTTGGAATTAATTAGTATTTATTAAATATTTAAACTTTACTATTAATTGAAAATATTTAAATTAATAAATAGTTAAAATTAAAAATATTTAAAATGAAAATTATAAATAATAATTAAGCATTATTACTTGACTGACAGGGGATTGAGATAGAAGAGATTTGGGTTGAATAGTGTGCTGCAGGGAATGATCAAACAGTCCTGCAGTTCTTGGTTTTTACCAGGATTGGGAGGACTTTTAGTGGCAAAGCAAATTGAGCAGTATGTGCTCTACAGGTGGGCAAAACCTTTCATCTGTTTTATAAAGTGTAGCTTACCCTTGTCATCTGTATGCTATTTCTTGCATATCTTGTCTGCCAGTGTTCTCTCATTCCTAGTCTGTACTGATAGCTTTGCAAAGGCATTGTAGATCAATGATAAAGAAGCTTGAAACTGATTTAGGCTGTATCATTTAAAAGGAGCAATGAGGTGTTTAATCTAATTTTGTCTTTTGCACTACCTTTTACCTTTTCTCATCCTTGACTTTTTGTTAAATGTCAGATAATGGTGTTATTAACCATCACCTTTCATGGTGACCAAGAAAAACAGAGGTTTTTTTATGCAAGTTTATTGCTAGCAATTAGCATTGAACCTGAGCTGTGACAACAAACAATTTTAATTTGGGAATATGAGTAGAATCAATCTAGTATTTCTTGTTGGATTTCAAGGAGAAGTTTCTCATGCCAACAAAGAAGCAGTTTGTTCAACAGGGAAAAAGTCACATAAGTTCAGTTTTTGCGCATGTATATGTGCATTATCATCAGAGGCATGGATATATGGGTATGGCAACATTTATGTTCATTACTTCCCTGTGGTTGCTATTTCTTTGTCCTTTGTAGCCTAACCTGTATTGTAATTACTAAAATGGTATCCTGGTTTTCCTTGTCTTTATGATCCTGTGAAATAGCTTATTGCAGCTAAATTAACTTGCTGTGAAATACAATAAAGTTAAAGCTTTAAATATGTGAACATTTTTGAAAAGCTATGATGTCTGAAGACAGCGTCTTCTAGTACTTCTGAATCATTCCTTTAGGCAAATCTTACTTCTTGTCTAATTTTTGGTTTGATTTTCAATATGTTCGATGTGTACTTTTTACTCACCTTCTTGCGGTAATCCAGCAACCTCTGTAGCTTAAACCAGTAGCTTGGAAACCTTGAAATTATTCTTTATCTCAACAGCTTCCTTCATTCTGTGTTTTGCAGTTTCATGTTGAGGACAACTGGAAGGTGTGTTTAAGATAAGTTAACCATTTGGTGGTTCAGTGCATATTAAACATGAGAATAAGGCTACATTACACTTCCAGAACTTAATGCTGTTTTGGCAAATTTTTAACAGAAAAAGAAAGGGAGTGGTTACTTAAATAATTGAAAAGTGAATAAAAGCAGCGATGAGGAGAAGAAAGATTATGAAGGAGGGAGAGATTAGGAATTAAGCAGAAGAAGGGAAAATAAGATAATTAGGAAAAGTGAACCAGAAAATGCAGTAAAGTCAGCAGGAGCAAATAATCAGACAAGATATATATCTAGCTGAGGGTTTTATTTGGCACCTGTTATCACAGTACCTGAACGCATTTTATATATAATTAATAGTGATCGTGAAGTAAATAGTGTCTGGATATTCCTGACACTTCTTGCTTGAGTTGAGAGTGGTTTTTGGAGATGTGGATAAGGACAAAGTCTGGAATGAGGAGGGGGTCCCCATGCTTTACAACACTTTGCACCATTTGAGATTCTGGATATGTGAGTTTATTTGATTTTGAGGTTGTTTTGTTTTGTTTGTATGGGTTTTTAAACTTTGTTTTGTTTGGTTATTTTCCACTGGAGGGCTCTTTTGTAGGGAGCTATTTTGCACTGACAGGACTGTCAGCCTTTCTTGGTGACTCTTTTACGCTGACATTTCCACAGAAGAGTGTGTGTTAGAGATATTCACTGTTTGCTCTTTCGTTTTAATTCTGCAGGGACATACAGTATTATTTGGGAGCATTTGTGGTAATACAGGGCAACAAGCAAAAGGGAAGAGATACAGAAGATGGAAAAGGATGAAGAAAAATGTTTTCAACTTCTGCAAAGTGTTATAAATTATGGAGTAGATTCAGAAATCATTTGTAATCTCAAACACTTTAGGCAAAAATTTTAAAGCTGTTTTGTAAATTAACTGTAGTGTAGAATGTAGGACTACATGCATGTGTGTTATTGGACAGGACTGCACAGTCCTAGTGGAGGAGTATGTTAGCTATGGTCTGGCAACTTGTTTTTGAAAATTAAGCAGCTTGACTTCTTAAATAATACTACCTCAAATGCGTATTTTGGCAGAATTTTCCTGTGTGGTTTGCAGTGGTCTAGTATCCATTCTAGCTCCTGGGACAGTATCCAGCCCTGAGGGACTGCTGGTCACAAACACAGTCTTTGTGCTCTACTAGGAACAACTGGAAGCTTAAATTTAAATTTTGATCTGTTTTACAGCTATCTAGTATGCAAGTCATAGTTTCTGCATTGTCTTTCTGAACACCATCTGTCTCTAATCTGCTGCTAGCTGCCATATTGACCTATGAGTGAAACAAAAAGAAAATTATTTTGTGGTTAGGATTGCTATTAAAGTTCTTACTTAATTTTATGAACTATAAGGCGTGCTGTGTACTAGCAGTTATGGTACCAAGACTAGAATACATTCTTGTTTGTAAAGCTGGTGTGGATGACTCTGAAGACTGAGTTAAGATTGTTGGTGAGGGGAGAAGCTAAAATGCTTTGGTTGACTCTGGTGCCAAGAAGAGGAGACACAGAAACTAATGAGTAGAGCAAAAATGTCACATCAGCACAATGTGGCTGAAAACTTCAAAGGGCACAAGTTGTTATTTTTGCTTTTAGTTCTAAAAAATGTGTATTCCCTCCTTTCTCCCAGTTGAAAGGCATTGAATGAAAGCATTTTATTCGAGGCAGTACTACAGAGCTGTTGATAGATAACCTTGAGTGCAATAGTGCCTAATGTTCTCTTCTGTTTTACAGAAAGATCCAGATTACTTGAAGCTCTGGTTGGATAGTTTTGTGTCCAGCTATGAACAGTTTCTGGATGTGGACTTTGAGAAGCTGCCAACGAGGTATGTAGAATTACAGACCTGTTCATCTTTCCTTGATATCTGAAACAGACCTGGCTGAGAGCCCAGTCTCATTCAATGGCAGTGCTGCCTTTAAACTAAAGGAAGTTTTTTAGTTGTCAAGTGGCACTCCCATTCATTTGAAGGTCAAGTTGGTTTGGGAATGATGAAACTAGGCAAATACTGATATTTGGATTATATTAGGAAATCAGCATGAGTAGTCCTTGGTTTTGCTCAATGAAATAGAATTGTTATTCCTCGTGTTCCTCATTTTTTTGATAATGTTGCATATGAAATAGTGTTTGCTGTCTGCATCATCAGTAGCTGAAGAGAAGCAAGGTGTAGGTAAAGAGTTTTATAATTTTATTTGAGGAGTTGCTTTAAGATTAAGAATGAATTAAATGCTCAATGAAAGATTTGGGTATCTTAGCTGAAAAATTTAAAAATTAAAACCTGTACTAGTTATAGACTTGAAAGTGATATCCTTGCATCCATGAAGACTTCAGTTCAGGGTAAGAGCATTGCTGACTTCCCTTATGTTGCTTACCTAAAGTTGCCACTTGTAATCATGAGGGGCTATTGAATTTCAAAGTTTCATATTTAGTATTTTAAATTTGTATGCTGTGTTATCATGATTGTGTTTTCATGTCTAACTTTGAAAATGAGGAGTAGAAACTTAGGTATTGGATGTTTCCTCTTGCTTTTGAGGTGCTTGGATGAACTAGAGGTTTTGAGGAAAACCAAATGTTATTAGGATTCAGAATTCATGAGAGCTGGTGTCGGTATTATAGCTGATATCACTAATGGTGTTTGAAAGCAAAGTGTGGTGCCCCTGCATGATGGCTGCTCTCCAAGCCCTGTTGAAATCAATGGAAATTCTTTAATGGGCTTTGGATCAGATCCTGTTTGAAGTGCAAGTGATAGCCTCTAATGTTGCAAGGAAATGAGGAATGCTGCAACTGGATCTCAGCAAATAAAACCTGGACTTCCCAGCTCTTCGTATTAAAATTTTCCTTATAATGCCTATGTGAGTGCCAAATATGCAGTGCAAATACCAATAAGCAAGACCTTCAAGTTAATGCTGTGATCTTCCAGAAAATTTATTTCTTTACTGTGTCAAAAATGCATCTTACTATGTTTAGTTAAGGAAAAATTTTTTTGTTTGAAGCAGGTTATCTTTAACATACTATTTAGTATTGAAATGTGAACACCAGAAGAGAAAGATGTTTTAGTATTTTGACTTAAAGGGGTTTTTAGTTTATTTAAACTCTGAGTTTAAGTGTGTTTTAGTGTATATGTTCATGGTTCTGGTGTCATTTTTTTTTCCCAGCAACATAAAGCTTAGTTGTGCAGAGCAATACCAGCATCTTCATTGTGATAAATGGTGACTTTAGTGAGTGTAAAAAGAGTGTGTTTTTCTGAGGTTACTAATAGGATTAGTGATTTAGTCTGGAAGAGTAGAACCATGTGGATTTAGACTCATTTGTGTAACAGATGTAAAGAAAAAGCATCAAAACAACATAGGGATGAAGGCAGATAATTCTGTGCTTTTCTATCTGCATCAAAAAAACCCACAACAATCAGATATTAGAATTAACAAAGAATTGCAGTTTCTGCCATTATATGCATTTATGATATAATCAGGCATGTGATAAGTGGCATCTTTCTGAGGTTTGTCAGTTTGTATTGTAGGCATTTACATTGTGAAAACAGTAATACTGGGCCCATGAAAAAGAAAAGTGGGTCAGTGTGGGACCACCACGCTGTTTCCAGTGACTCCAGGGACCATAGGACCTTGTGGACTTACTTTTTTTAAACTGGATTCCTTATTAGACAATTAATTCAGTCTTTTGGTCTTGAAAAAAATATGTGATGCTGGCTAAAATGAGAAACTGACTGCATCAATACTTTTTTAATTTCTTTTTTTCTTTTTTTCCTTCTATAAATCTTGGTATGTTTTACAGCTATATGCCTGAAAGACCTTGTGTACTGAAAAGTTAATGGCAGGAAATAATGAGAAACTGTTTAGGGAGAAGAAGGCTTGCACAGATTGCTGGACACAACTAACCTTTTGGAAGAGAGGCATGAAATTCTGTGTCAATCTAAAACATATGTGGGGTTTTTTAGCATCCAAGAAAATACCACTTAAGAAATGTAAAGATTCTATTACAGGTTTGGGTTTGTTTTTTTTTTTCTTCCTGATAGAAGGGCTCTTAGTTGGCACTGTCACTTGCTGATTTAACTCATAAGAGTGTTCTTTCTATAAATTAAAATATATAATTTCCTGAAGTCTGCTCTGGAAATCTGAAAGATGCTAAGCAGAGCAGAATTAGGAAACCTCTAAATATAGTGTACGAGTATATCCAGTGGTATGATTTGACTGTATAAGCAGAGCTTACACAGTTATGCAGCTTACAGGCTTATACAGCTTCAGTTCTACCCCTATCTTTGCACATCTACTCTATAGGAAATGGCTCATGGATGATGTCATTAATGATTTTGCTGAAAAGGACAATGTATCAGCTATGCTGGTGGGCTTCAGCATTGAGTACAAAAGACCAGCATACCTGTCTGTTCTTTCCCTCAAAACATGTATTCATGTCATATATATTTACCATAAAAAAGATAAAACCTTTACCAGCTGGTGTGAGGATTTTTCCTCCTCGTTGGAGAGGAATTGCCATTTGATTTAATACTTTTAAAAATAACAAAGGCCTCCAGAGTGTTGTCATTCCTTTTTTCTGCTTTTGGTTTGCATGGCCTTGAGCAAAGGAGCTTAAAGGAAGCTCGTGCAAAGTACCATAGAAACAGTATTTTATTAGCTTGCTGACTTCAAATCCACATAAAAATGGTACAGAAATGATGATAGGAATGCTGATTACATGGTTGGCGTGATTACATGGTGATTATTGAAAAGTAAAGCCTGGTTTGCTGCAGCAGTTTGTTCCCAAGTGCTTGCCACTGGTGGAGGAGAGTCCCCAGTGTGTGAGTTTGGGCTGTACTAGGTGCATACAATGTGGAGGTGATTCAACTCCCTTTCAAGCACCTGACATAGCAGTTTGTGTGGCTGCATAACCATCTTAATGTAATGAAGGAAATTATAGATAAAAAAGAACTTGACAGATTTGAGTCCTTCTCATATTTTTGAGGTAGGGTACAAGCAGGCAAATAATATCAGATAAGATATGATTTTTTTTTAATATAGTTTTTTTTCCTTCCTTTTGGAATACTTCAACAGTTTAAACAGTGAGTCTTGTTGGGAAAAACAGCTATACGTGTCAGTAAATTTAAGTCTTAGGTGTTTGTGGTGGTAGTAGTAGTTTGCTCTGGGGTGAAAAACCCTTGATTATTTATAAAGATTTATATTTATTTATATACTCTATAGTGTATTCATTTTGGATAATCCCAGTTAGGATTTCTCATGCTGGTCTGACACAAGGCACTAAATTCTCATGGGTTGTGCAATAGCACAGACAGGCAGCTACTGCAAAGAAAACATTCTTTGGGATGTGAGGCATGAAGGGTATGCTGTTTGCTCTCTTGTAAAGCATTTCACGATCTTACTGAAAAAGACTTGTTGGCCATTTTAGGGAGTTAACTTCTGGAAATATGATTTCAGCTGCAAAAAAATATGGTTTTCCTAATACTGAGAGGGAATTTTTGAAATCTGAAATACAGAATCTGAATTATCACATTATGAGGAACCATGCTTGTAGTTCTATGGAGTATGGATCTGCTGGCATCTTGAGGGGTAAAGTTGCTATCACAGAAATTAAAATTTTGGTTTTGGCAATGTTGGGGAAAAAAGCAGTTCTCAGTTTTGTGGTTAGGGTCGCTATCAGCTTAGAGCCTAGACACATAAAATTTGTATTATGACTTTCTGAATCCCTTGAGATTCTGAATCCCAGGATCTGAAAAGCAAATTGCCCAACTCCATCAAGAGGCAAGAAAATGAACAGTAGGTGGTTGTCTGTATAAGTATATGTAACACTTGTTTTCTAGGGTATGGGAGCTTTCTGATGCTTATACCTGTCTAGATGTTTCACTAAATTGGGTCTCTGTTTTACCCTTCTGTAAAGGTTTCCTTTTTAACATTAGAAGCTAAACAATGGATTGTTTCCCATTTCCTTCAAATAATAGCTATTGTGCTATATAGTGCAAGTCATTGCACTTCTACATGCTTTTTTTGTGCTTTTTCTTGCCCAGATGTATGTATGCAAGGGTTGTAATAGTGAGGTTTTAGCTGAATTTTTTGTTGTAGCTTTTTTTTTTCTGGCTTTGGCAATGTTGAACAATTGTAATCTGTAAGGCTCTTGCTTGTTTTCCTTTTTCTGTGTGGAATTCATAGAGGATGTGTAAGGGTAAATAGCTGCTGCCAAAGGCTAACTCTTCTTAGCATGTGCAACAGTGGATAAGCAGTCTTCATCCCAAAAAGTGTTCTAGCAGATTGGTATATTTCTATACTGTTGCTGAAATTGGTTGCTTTATGGTTGTTCCTGGATCATTGACTTATTTGGTTTTGGATCACTGGAAAAAAATCACAAATAAATGCATTCTTTTCTTCATGTCTTGGTTCTCACTAGTGCGTTTCTAAAAATGTTGTAGTTTAGCAGAAAACAATAGGCAAGATAATTTTGTATGGCTTTTTGAATTTTATGTAAGAATAGCATGAGGTTCACTGTGGATGAATACCAACTGGGCTTCAATAACTATGTAATAATTGGCATCTCATTTATTTGGACACTTTTAGTCTTCAGTAGAAAGCTGAAAAAGGTTTTTTCAAATATGTTTTGCTTTCATGTTTCATTCCATTGTGGTTGTTCCTAGGGATTTCTCAGGCCACCTGTTTGCCTGATGAAGATCATGCAATTTCTTTGTGGCAGTTAAGACAGCTCGTTGCATGGAGGTAGATCTAGGAATCCACTTAATGAATTACAACGCTTTTTAAAAAATGTAGTTCATTGCTGGAGCAAAGAAAGCTCAAGCTGGTGTATTGCCACCACACATTTCCTTGTGGTTCATTAGAAAGTGTTTGTGATCTGTCAGTTGGGTGACCTTTCCCACAGACCTTTACTGGAACACTACAGGAGTACAGGGAAATCAATTGGTAGCTTGTCATTTGTATGATTAACAGTTTTGTGTCTGGCTTGTTTCATTAGGGTGGATGACATTCCGCCAGGAATATCGTTGCTTCCTGATAACATTCTTCAGGTCCTCAGGCTTCAGCTGCTACAGTGTGTCCAGAAAATGTCAGATGGCCTGGAAGAGCAGCAGCAGACTCTGTCACTTTTGCTTGTGAAATTCTTTATCATCCTTTGCAGGTATTTGTTCTAATTGTTACCTCAGCAAGGCTACTGTTTTGTTTAAGAAATCTTGATGCAGCCTATATAGATTTTAGTGGCATATATGATGTGATTTCACATTTTCCAGTAGAAACAGAGAAAGGATACTTCTCACAATCTTCAAAATGAAGGAAGAGGGAATAAAGGAGAGAGAGAGGAGCAATGCAGTCATCTTAGCAATAATGTTTGTGATAGGAATAGAAGGGGATTAAATGCTAAATTCCTTGTAATTATAGAAGATAAATCTATGGGAATTCAAGATATGATGTACCTGTTATAAGAAATATTTTAAAAGAAAAGGTGCACTCTAGCAAGTGTTAGATATGAAATAACTTGAGAGAATTGTACAGGAAGAACTGTTTCACATTCTTAACATGCTTATAATTCCATAAACAGCTTGTGAAACTTATTACACTGCTCATGCAGCTGATTTTCTTCTGAAGCTTCTTCCTGATAGTGTAATTCTGTTGACACAAATGAGTAACTGATTTTAGGGATCTATTCCTCACTATTTCTTCAGTTTTCTGTTGTAAAGTGCATTTAGAGAGAGAAAGGGGCTAAAATGTAATAGAGAATCTCCTTTACTGAGGAGTATTTGAAGCAGCATTTTTTAATACTTTGGCTTTCCTTACCTCTGAAACAATGCAAAGAGCTATATGGCAGTGTTTAAGTATCCTGGAATACTGACTATAAACTGAGTAGATGGTGATAATGTGTTTCCAAATTACAAAGAGTTGTGACCTTTCCATGCTGAAAAGTTCTCCTGTTGTCATCACTTTGGTATCTATCTTTGTGACTTGTCTTCAAAACTGAGAAATTCTGAGTTGTTACTGCTTTATTTTCTAAAATAATTTGTAGGTGTTTGTTTTCCTCCAAAGAATTTAAAGTGAATAAATGTTTCTATGTCATATATTTGCTAAAGTTTTAGAAAGTGTATGCACTACGAAAGTGGAAGTTACTGTCTTTGTTATCAGATGCTATTTCTGAGCTTTCTATTTAGGGTGTCCTGGGAATCTGCTTAACCTCTGAAACCCCAAATTCCAGATAGAATTGGCATGCAGCAGAGTGATTTGAGTCTTTCTTCCTGTTAGATGAAAACTTGTGAGCTCTGTAGCTGTGACAGAAATAAACATTTAAGTATGTGTAGTCTTTTGGAGAGTACTTTTGAAATGTTGGTATACTTTTGTATGAATATAGACAGAATGCTAAAACAAACATTGTTTGAACTAGCTTCAAATGGTACACTGTGTACAATTCTGTGGTTTTTATGTTGTCTTCACAGGAATTTGGCTAATGTGGAAGAGATTGGGATGTGTTCATATATTAACCACGTTATCACCATGACTACATTATACATTCAACAGGTATGTGGTTAACAATTCTCATTTGTATTTCTGCCATCTGATACTTCTGCTCCTCTTTATGTGATCTGCTTTTTCAATAATAGTGTTATGTGGAGACCAATTCATAGGCTTAGGACTTTTCTGGGGGAGATCAAGATTAATTTTCAACTTCTAGAAAGTTTCTGACCACAGCTTTCTTTTTCTCCTCAGTTAAAAAGCAAAACAAAAGAAAAAGAAGTGGAAGATCAGACCTCCATAGAAGAATTTGTGAGACATGCGTTGGCATTTTGTGAAAGTCTTTACGATCCATATCGAAACTGGAGGCAGCGAATTGCAGGGTATGTGTGGACTAGCACAGGATTGTAAATGCTGTGGTTTATTATAGCTTTAACCATGGATCTATGGAATCACACCACAGAAAAGTGTTATGCTTTCTCAAAATGGATATGATTTAAATAACTTTCATAAAGTATGAAAATTAAAAGAAAATTAAATTTGGTGATATACTAAGAAGGTGATTGGTTGTAACTGACCCGCCAAAAAGGTCCTTGCGTTGTTTCTCCTTCCAAAAACTGGCCATTTTTTTAAGCTGGTAGAGCAAAGAAGCCAAAAGGAATGTGATAGGCAGACATGCTTGAATTAGGCCAAAAGAAGTTAGTGAAGTTCACATTATAGGTAAGTTACATCTTTGAAAACAAGTTTGTAAGTGTATCAGTAGAATTACATCCCTTTAGTTTGATGGTGCATTCCCTCCAGCCTAACGAACCCATAATAATGTTTTATGCCCATTTAAAATTGTTTGGTCAAGAAATGTGGCAGTCTAGCTGGTGGCTTAGTTAAAATAAGCATGGACTAAATAAGAGACTGCTGGCGATTCGTGTTTTCAGGAGAACATACTACTTGACTATTCTTTTATCCAGTAGGCTAATGATAACTCCTGATTTTTGGCAGTGTTTTCCACTATGTTGTATTATAATTTCATATTATAAGTCATAAATGAATGAGTAAAACATAAACAGAGGTATCCTATCTAATTTCCTTGGTGCATGTTTTTTAATGTAATTGCAGACGTTTCCTTAGTACAGTTGAAAGGAGCAGACAGAAGTATAAACCAGCTTCCCTCACTGTTGAGTTTGTCCCTTTCTTTTACCGTAAGTATGACTAACAGCCTGTTAAAAAATAGTCATCTTTGGAGGAATGAACTTATTGAGTCTAAGTAACTTTCTCCTAACCATGCCTGATAGTGTTGAAGTCCCTTAACTTGCTTTCTGAGGCTGAATGAACTGGGTTACTTTGCTTGTTTTTTGTACTTGTTTTTTGCTCTGAGCATCACTATTTTGCCATTCCTGCTCATCTATGAAAGCCTTTTTCTTTATTCCCAGGCTTTATTTCAGTGCTTAGCGTGGTTTAATAGGATTGGTTCTGTGAATTGCCAACTTTTCCATTTATTATGGTGCGTAGTGATTGCACTTGATCCCTGTAGTAACTGTGTTGATAGCTCTGATGTTATGGGGGAAAATAATTTTTGGGAAGTGTTCATGCACTTTTTCTCTTTAATATGATTTAACAGCTAAAAAAAGATGAAATTCTGTGCTATTCAACTAGCAAATGCTCCTTGGACTGCAGTTTAGGAAACTGTTTTCTCTCTGGTTAAATCATTAAGGCTACTTTGGAATTCATGTGTTCTTACCATTACACATTGTTTGTGTGGAAAAGAAGGATTTACATGTCCATATTCTGTACATAAATCTCAGGAATGTGGGATGCCCAGATAGTTTGCCAGTTTAGCATACGAAAGTGCTAGTGCCTACAGAATTGAAGCAGCAGGAATAAGCTGGAGGGATGGGGAGTGAAGGAATGAAATCAGTCCTTTTTCAGCTATCCATTAACCTAGTTTTAATTGGAAGTAAAAAAAAATTCTCTTCCTAGAGTGGTAGCATTTATGAATTTGATTCTTCTAGGTTTAAATCACAGCCCCTGTTCCTTGACAATCCATTTCTGTGTACAAAAACCAGGATAGTTTCCAAAAAGACCAAATTGTTGGTGCCAGTCACATACCCTTGTCTATGTGCCAGGGCACTGGAAACACACTCTAAAGGCTGCTACTGAGGAATGTCATCTGTAGGTTTTCTCCTCTCTAGCTGGTGCGTTGCACTGTGGTTCCTCCTAAGTCTCTTAATTACCACACTTTTAGCTCAGTCACTTTATATGATATTTAACAGGCAGATACTCATCTGCTTTTTGGCCAACTGACAGAGAGGGCAGAGTAAGAAATTGCTGAGCATGTGCCTTAAGCATTCTGCCATGGCAGGACTAATTTCAGGGGAGGTGGTTTCTCTCTACCAAGCCTAATGATTTATTCACAGTCTGCTCAGTACTGCTCTTTTCAGTTTGTCTGAGGTCCTACAAAGATCCAGAGGCTATAAGTCAAGGAGTGGTGGTTCTAGCTCACTAACAGTGTGGTCATCTAAGCTTTGTTCTCTATTGGAGAATAGATTTTAAAAATATCTCTGCAATCTGCTTTTAAAACAGGCTTAGACATTCAGTATATAGTCAGAAATATTACTTGCCCATCATTGGTACTTGTCTTAAAGGTTATATTATTATTATTATTATTATTATTATTATTATTATTTTAATAAACATAAAAATATTGCATTTTCAGTTTCTAATGTTCATTTAAAATTTCAGTTTTTACAAGCCAAATAATGAATCAGTTCTATTTTATAAAGTTATTGGAAGTTTTACAATGGTTACTTCAAAAAATAATCCTTTGTAGTTTCTTGCAGCTACTTTGGGTCTAGTGTTATTGCTGTAACTACAATATCCTGGTTATATATATTGCTAAGAAGAATTCCTGAGGCTGTTTGGGACTAATTTCTCTTAGATACGGCAAGAGAAGAGATGTAGGATAGTTGTCTTTAAAGAGATTACTGCTAGAAAGGTTACAGATCTGCACAGGATTCTCTGGCAATCTGCCTTGAAGTGAGCAAGCTCAGGGACTGTTTTTTTGGGCTACCTGCACTGCATATGGCATCAGACTTTTCATGCCAAAATTTCTCTAAACTTAGTCATGCTTGATAACTGGTTGTGTGTTAGCATGTCCTCCTATTTCTCATTAGTATGGACAAAATGGGCTCATTTTTGCATTATGAACCAGGAGCAAAAGTTGTGTGTCTATAGTTCTGTCAGCTGGCATGGAAACTTTTATGCAAGCAGAAGGTGTGGCCCTGTGAATTCCTGATAAATGTGGTCATGTTGTATTACTTTGATAGTGCTGGAATTGGTGTGTTTGTGTCTGAGTTATGTAAAAGAAAGTGGAGATGATATAGTTGATTTTTTTTTTAAAATTTGTGTGATGACTGGGAATATAGGAGGGTATTTTTATTATTTGTTGGTGGGGTTTTTTGATGAAAATCTCCTTTTTATTTAATCAGAATGCTTTCAAGAAAGTGAACATCTCAAGGAAAGCCTAAAATGTTGCCTGCTACATCTGTTTGGAGCTATTGTGGCTGGTGGTCAGGTAAGGATGCTCTAAACTATTCAGCTGCTGAAACCTCTAAATGCTTGTTCCTTGTTTGAGACTTTTAAATGCTCCATAACTTGTAAATGAGAAGAATTTATTATTGATGATTAATTCTTTTTCTCTTATGAATTTTGGGATTGTTCTGTGCAGTAATACCTAAATGCTAAAAGGTGGGTCCTGATTTCAAGTAACAGTAGAGGTTTGCTGTTCAGAACAACTACATGTTCATATGAACTTACTGTAATATTTTAAAGAAGAAATGTGGGGGACTAGATTAGGAATTTCCAGCTGCAAAGATGAAAGTTTTGTGCTCATGTGCATGAAATTGATCTAGCTTACTTCCCAATGCTGAAAGCAAGCTGTTTTCAGTAGGAGGCATGGGGCCTTTACAGCTTGGAAGCTGTTCAAAGTCTTGGAAAGAATATGAGGAAAAGAGAGTATTCATCATCAGCAAAGCCAACAGCCTCCTTCTTGCTGACTTCTGTAATGCCGTACTTAGTCTGGTCACAAGCAGCTGTTACTACTGATGGTCTTGAAGAGAGGTGTTTTTAAAGGTTGCTGTGGAGCTCCTCTCCATCAGGGAAGGCACACTGAGACTGAGCAGGATGGGCAGAAGCAGCTGACCTGACTGGCAAAAAGGGTGCAATCTCACTGTACCCAGACAGAGTGATCAGAGCAGGTCTGGTGGCAGTAACCAGGACCAGCCAGCCCAGAACACTGGACAGGTCTGTAGTGATAAAGCCTGATGTCAAGCCAGAAGTCTGGTCAGCACATCAGAGTAAGGGTTTGGTCTGCTAGTGGTAACTAGAGTCAGACAAGAGGACAGTGGTTGCCAGGCCCCTCCATAGCCATGAGGAGGTCTAAGGTCAAGCCGGGCAGTCAAACAGGTCAGGTTCAAGGCAGACATGGCCAGGCATGGCTGTGGCTGCAGTGTAGATCAAACAGGTAAAGGGTTGAGAGCCAAAACTTGAATGCAGCTCCCTACAGTGGGCAGGGAGTCCCTGACAGGCCTTCTCAAAGCTCACTACAACCCTGGGCTCCTGTCCCCAAGTCTACACAGTCAGACCCCCAGGAAGAAAGGTGAAGAGAATGCTCTCAAGACCCAGACAAACGTTTGCTAATTATTGTGTTCTTATCACGTGTTCTAAAGTATCATGAATCTCATAATCTAAAATAAAAACTCAGGTGACTGTTTGCCTAGAATTAGCAGTTTATCAAGGCTATCTTATTAGAATTTTATAGCATGTGTTTGTATTTCCTTTTCTGTATAAGCATTCTCTTCGAAAATCAGAGCCTATTTAAGTGAACAAGATGGGATGCATTTCATCTGTAGCCATCAGCATAATCCAAATAGAATGTTTCATAGTTATTTAACAACTACGTAGCATTGGTAGATATAACAATGCATGTTGCACAATTCAGTTAACTCAGGTAGACACAGCTGGTTTGAAGAGGTTTAAATTCTTCAACATTTGTTTTGCTTAATAATTTTGTTGCCTCATGGTTTCAGAGGAATGCTCTTCAAGCAGTATCTCCTGCCACCATGGAAGTCTTGATGCGTGTTTTAGCAGACTGTGACAACTGGGATGACAGAAACCCTGAGGAAGTGAGCAGGAAGGCAGAGCTGACTCTGAAGTGCCTGACTGAAGTTGTCCATATCCTCCTAACCAGCAGCTCTGACCAGCGCCAAGTTGAGACAAGTACAATACTGGAGAACTATTTCAAATTGCTTAATTCAGACCATTCAGCCTTACCTAATCCAAGGAGATGCAGGCAGTGGGAGAGCAGATTCATAGCACTACAGATCCAAATGCTTAGTGAGTACCTAGTTGTGCAATTCCTTTCAATATTTCTTGACAGTAACTCTGAAGCAAGTAGTGATTGAACCATGATAGTAATACAACTGAAAGTTCTACCAAAAATGTTGACTTCGCTAAGCAGTTAAAATTTTCTAACACTTCTTCTTTGATATTTCTTGAGATATATTCTTGTTTAATCATTTACTATTAAAAAAAATCAGAAGAAACCATATCAGATTACTACCATTTAACCAGAGTGTCAAGGTTCATAGACTGAAAATCTTTATTAAAAGAGAAGAACTTTGCTAGACAACAAGTGACACTTATCAGAACCTTAGTAATTGCAGAATAACACTCTTCTGTAATAAAATAGCTGTGTGGTGCTGTTTTGTAATAGTTGGATTTTCAAATGGCATTGTTGTAAACATTGGCCAAAAGTAATAGTTGAAAGACTTGGGTAGAAGTTTTTGGGTAGGAATTCAGGGGTTTGTGTTTTTTCCATTTTGATGTTCAGTGTGGGAAGTAAAGGTGTTTCTTTTCCCATACTTCCAAGAAAACTGAGGAATAGTACTGTGGCCATGGAGAATGCTTACAGAGTAAGGCTGCTGTAGAATGCAGAGTAGTTGCTTGTCAAGGAAGCAAGGGTTCATGTGCTTTAAAAAAAAAAGTAATACTGCTTATATACTCACAAAAACTTGAAACAGAGCCCCAAAGAAATCAAAGATACTCATTAGCTGAATTTTTCTCCATATATAGTAAGCTATGTGGTAATTTTTACAGTATCAAAATGTTTAGCTTTAGGCCTAGTGATTTGTTCTTACAATGCATATCCTTCCTGATCAAAAATGCAGATCATATGTTTTGTCTAATTTTTTCCTGGTGTGTATTATGGAATGGGCAGCAAAAAATGCTGGGTAGATTTGGGAAGTGTTTTGTCTTTGATGCCACTTCTGTTTTAATTTTATAGATACCATCACAGCCATGTTAGACTGCACAGATAGGCCTGTTCTGCAGGCAATTTTCCTTAACAGTAACTGCTTTGAGCATCTCATTCGACTGTTGCAGAACTGCAAGGTAAGTTTTCCTTTATCAGCATATTTTTAACAAAACCTGCCTTGTAATATTGCAAGTATATGAATTACCTTTATATCTTCATTCTGAATTAGAAGCAACTTTAAAGTGTCTACACAGTGGAAGTAAAACTTTGGATTGGTTAGTCACTTAATGCCATGGAAGATCTCAAAGATCCAAGATGCTCAAAAAAATTTTTTTATTACTAATGAAGTAGAGGTGTCTCGTGTCTGTCATGTGGTTAAAGCAATGAATACTTACTTTGAGTTCTGAGCAAAATATCTTTACAGACCCTGCTCAGTCTCTAAAATCTGTTGCAATACTGTGTCTTTGAATCAGTGCTGAATCTTTTTCTACCTATTAAAATCTCTCAGATGTTAGACTTTGAGCAAAGCACACTGATCTCTAACAATATGTCTGATTAAAAAATCACCTTTTTATTTGGGTTTTTGTTGTGGGATTTCTTGGGTTTTTTTGTCTTGTTTTGTTTCTTTTCTATTCTGTCACTGAAACGCTAGGAAGTCACTGAACTGCTGCCAGATGGAGGTCTGAATTCTAATTTCAGTGGAATGTTTTTCCATTAAAAAAATCTTGCTGGTGTGCCATTGTAAGTGTTTCAAAATATTTGAGTAGCTGACATAAAACATGACCTCAAGCTGTTAAAGTTCTTTAATTATTCCTCTTTTACATAGGATTTAGGGTTTTCATCTCAACTGCAAATGGTCATAATGTGCCAGCTTCCACTGATTGCACTGATTTCATTTTTCCTCGTGTGAAAGAGCACAGATGTGATGTAACTCTCTGCACGGATTTATTTCTCTTTTTGTGATATGTTAGTGACATGGCTGTTTTGAGCTCTTCTGATACTAGATAATTTAATGCTAGCTACAGTGTGCAATTTGTTTCTAATCCGTTTAGATTTTGGATTAGAATGTATTTCAGTGCAATGATGTATTAAAAATAAATGTGTTTGGATTATGTCTTAATTATAATCAGTGGCAGAATGCCAACTGACTGGAAGTGTTTTGAATAGTTCACAGTTTTATTATCTCCTTCTGAAAATACATTGTTTGACCTTTCCATTCTCCTCCTCTGTTTGGGAATCTCTGCCTATTTTTGTACTAACCTTGTACTCTATAAGAAACTCCTTTTTCAGTTTCTTCTAAAATCAACAGTGTAATGTTTACCTCTTCATGGAGAATCTTAGCTGTGTTCCTCCTCTCTTAAACAAGTGGTGGAATTTAAGAAGGCAGGAACACCTACTCTATTTTTTCCGTAGCTTGCTGTTTTTATTTGTATTCTGCCTGTCTACATGTCATAAGATACATTCTTTTAAGGTTTTCTCCTGCGATACAGACTCACGTATCAGGATGTTGTTTAGAGATCAGTGCTGCCAGTTTGCTACACAGTGCACTTTTCTAGCCTTCTGCAGTCAAAATACCCCCAAGGATGAGAAGTGGGAGAGGACAGAGGCAGGGCAGGTGTTGCAATATATTTGTACTTCCAAATATACTGTGTCTCCATTCTTTTTCAAAGCCAAATACCAAAGATTGATTTAGCTGTGGAATTAGGATTTCTCCTTATTAGCTGGGAGTGGATACCCTAGTTCTAGATTATTTTTTCTCTATTTGTGAGAATTGCTACTGGGTTCCTAAGCAAGCTGTGTGTGAAAAGCACGTTCTACATCTCTGCAGAGAGCATGAGAGTCCCTACACATATCTGAAACTCAGGAAGCTATTGGATCTTCTGCAAACTTGAAATGCTAGTAATTTCTGTGGAAAGGAAGGGTAAAGAAAATCCACACCTCTATTTCTGCTGTAGATATCCCAAAGAACTTGGGGTGTTCAAAGCTGTATTTCTAGTCATACCTCCTAGTCATTTGCAGTATAACAATCATCTAAAGTGTAAGTCCTTTTTAATGCATATTTGCTGTTTTTAAGGCTCATGGGCAAACTGCCTTTCCTTAACTATACTTTAGGGTTAGAGATCAACATAAAAGCTTTTCAAAACTGTTTGGTTAAGCTTTGATGATCTGAATGTTGCTTTTTGCCAGTGATATCCAAAAAGAGGGACTCTAATTTAGAGGTATCAGGAGGTGCTTATTCTGTACTAAGTCATTTAACAAACTGGTTTGTCAGTGCTGAATCTTTTCTCATCTGTTTAACTCTCTCAGAGGTCAGACTTTGAGCAAGGCACAATGATGACTACCATTACATCTCATTAAAAGAAAAAATATTTTTGAACAGCTTTTAAATGGACGAATTAAAACCATGTAGACATTGTAAAAAGAAAATCTATTTTTCCTTTTCACATGCCTTATGAGAAATGAAATAACTCATATGAAAGATTTGATGGAATCTTTATTTTTGCATTGTCTGCATTTACTTTTGTGTAATGTTCTTAGTCTTACTTGTTAATGTTACAGCCCTTTGAAGCTATATTACAGTTATTCTGCATTGTTACGTGCTCTTGACTGTGATGTACATTTCAAAGTGTTCCTAACTATGTGCTTTCACACCTATGTAAGTTAAAATAATATCTTGAGTGTTGTCCTTTGTTTTGCCCTAATTTATGAAAGTCGATATCTCAGGTTGTTCCTTTTCAGAGATTACGTAGTAGATAATGGAACAAAACGTGTGTGGGGGGGAAAAGATGAATGCTTAGGTGTTACCTACTAAAGGAAAGTGTTTCCCTTTTCTTAAAGGAACATTTAAAACATTTTGATCAGAGGTTTTATTTTTCAATACCTCAATAGAATCTTAAAACAGGAGGTGGTAAATTTTAGTTCTGATTAGGTTACAGTTAAACTTGACACACAAATTGACTGCAATTGATTATGAATTTGGGTGAGTTTTAAACTTTCAGGTTCAGGAACTGACTAGGAATCCAGCTATTGAACACAGAGCAGTTCCTTAGCTGAAGATGCAGTATAGGTGTATGCTTGATTTAAAGCTATTTACAACCTGTCTGATTCTTAGGATGATGGCAAAGATATTTTGCCCTTCTTCCTGTCCTAAAGGCTTTGTGCCCCAGAAATTCTGCTGTACTGTTTGAAGATGAAAATATTCTGTCTAGGTATCTTCAGCTTTCACCTAGGGTGAAATATGAGTGGAAAATGGTGAAACATCTGTATCCATTTCCTTGTCAATGCCAACTCTTGTCTTTATTTCTTGCAAGTAAATTTCTTAGAACTCTCTGTCATATTGCATATTGCAAATGAAATCACAGTTGCTAAGCCAGAGACTGGTATAAATTCCAGATATGTCTCTCTCTGTATCTCAGTGATTACAAATTTTAATTTATTTTTTGGGGGAAAAAAGTAATTACGCTTTAGCAAAAATACAGTGTAATCTTCAGTATTTTAAGAATTAACAGAACACTAATACTAATGGATGATTGTGTCTCACCAGTGTGAGAAAGCTTTATTTCTTTTCCATTTTTTCTCCTTTTTTTGTTTTTGTGTGTGAAATACAAATCTAAGGCAGCCCCCACAGGTTTGGCTGCAGGTAACTGTTTAATGCAATTATTTCCATTATTCTTGTCTCTGTTTCTAACAGCTGTTTTTAAATGCTAACAATAAACTGGCAGACAAGAGTGAGAAAGACCTTACCAACAAATTACTGACAGAAATGAATGAGGACCAGGTACCTACCTAAACTGTATTTTGCTTCAGTTGAAGTCAAGACACAATCACAGGAAAATTGATTTCTGTGCTTCACCTTAACCATCCTCCTTAAGCCTTCTGCAGCAAGATGAATTTACAATGCTGCACAGATCAGCATTTCCTGACTCTGGAAAATTACTTTTCTGAATAACAGATTGAATTCAACCTATGTTTTATTCATCTGCTTCAAACTGCAGATATTGGCAATAGCATGAGCATCAGTTATGCTTCTTTTAAGGAAAAGGTGAAGTACATGAATGGGATCCAAATAAATTCTTTCAACCTGGTGGTGATCCTTTTTCCCCTTCTTTTCCTCTTTTTTGCTCTTTGTCTCAGCACTGTGGTGTTTTGGATTCTGGGGCCTTGTTTGTGAATCTCAATGGTTGTGTTTGGTGTCCTGATTCTTTGCTTGTCATCAAGAACAGATGTTTACAAAACAATGGACAGGCTGAATCAGGGAGGTAGGAATAGCCTGTTGCTTTACTTTTCCCAGATACTGTGGGAAGTTTCAAAAGCAAATTTTTATATTAATTTTATAGTAGGATTATTTGTTCTGATTAAAAATATTAAAAAATGCTAAATACAAGGGAGGGTAGTTTACAAACTGTGATTTTTAACAAATAGCTTTGGCTTTTTTGGACACAGCACAATGCTCTAACGGCATGTAAATGTTTCTTCACATCTAACACAATCTTCTGATTCTTGACATTTCACTTTCAAAATAAGTCTAAGGTGCATATAATATTTCAAAGATGATGAAACAGTATTTTTGTTTGCACAGTGTTGCTAATTAGGTTTACTGATGGGTGGATGCAAAACAGTGCTCCAACTTTTTCGTTCTTAAAACCACCATAGAAATATCAATACAAACAAGAACCATAGAAAAAACCTCAAAAGATTACTTAAATTGGAGAGAGAGGTGTTGATCAATGCAGTGAGGCTATGGGTGAGGCAGCCACCTAACTGTGCTGGTGTGACTTATCTCTTATACTGTGGGGGGTGTGTGTGCTGCACTGGTGTGCAAGGCCTTGGATGGAAAAAAAGCCACTTTATTTGACCTGCAGGTGCCTGATTTTCCAGCAGCACACACACACACTGCAAGGGATTCTCTAATTGTTTTCCTCCCTCCCTCTTGAGGTTGTCCATTAGACGCATGAGGAAAACCTGTTTGTCCATCAGAATATTTGAGGTGCAGTTTGTGTTGCGAATGCTTCTCTCCTCTTGAAGTCTGTGGTTAGTTGTCTACTGTGATGTAATTCCTTGTAGGCTGTGGGGTTTGAAATCTTGACTAGTGGGGAGATGATTTTTGAAGCATGTTACCAAACTCTTGGTTTCTCTCCTGACAGGAGGGCACAGCACAGATTGTGGAGCTGAACTGTCTTTGCATGTTTGTATATGACTTCTGTACCTGCTCCTTTCAGGTGTTTCAGGGACACCTGGACTCCTTGGCAGTATCAACCATTCAAGCCCTCACAGCAGTGATGCACAAGTCTCCAGCTGCAAAGGTAACAGTGTTTGTGCAGAGGGCTGTTCGCAGCTTCTTGATCTTGTTTCCAGTTAATGCTTTTATCACAATTTCTTGGTGGATCTTGCTGATGGAGATAAGCAGATTGTAGTCACACATTCACGCCAGATAGGAATAGCTGATTAGCATTCCTTATCCCTTTATATTTGTCTAATGGCTGGACACTGAGTCGTCTTTCTACCAAAACTGGAAGATCTGGGTATAATGGCAGTTGGAACCTTTGTAAAGGAAGTACATTGTTACTTATCCTGTGGATATATGGGGTAGACTTACTGGGTATTTGCAGGAATTTTCAGGCAGGAGTTTGTGTTGTGGTTTTATATGGCTTTAAACTAACCCAGGACAGCATTGCTGTCCAAGTGGTGGTCATGCCATTGCCCTGTGCCCTTCCTTGGTAATTATTCTTGTGGTTTGGTAAATGGATAGGTTGTGGTTAGTTTGTGATTCTGACTGGAAGCTAAGCCCATGGAAAAACAGCATATTTATTCCTGGATTGCTGAGTTCACTAAATTCAACCCTTGGCTGAATGATTCCCTGGTCTTGGCACAGGTAAAGGGATGTAGCTGTACAGCAAAGGAAAGGTGGGAATCATCTGATTTCATTGCTACTTGCAGTACAGCCTAAGGGAGAGACAACAAGGGTCAGTTATGCTCCTCCAGAGCATTGCTCAAAGTGCTCGTTTCTCCACTGACTCTGGAGAGCCTGGGAAGGGCTGTATGTTGGAGGTGGGACTGGTTGGGATTCAGAGAGTCAGTAGAGTTTTCGGTTGTACTTCCACTGCAACATATGTAGTTTTTCTTTTCATGTTTACCTAAGTAATTACCTCACTTCTGCTGAAAGATTTATTCTTTAAAAAAATGCCTTAATTTCAGTGCAGAATATAGCCAGGAGAAGAGTATCCATTCTGTATGATGTGTTGGCTGTTTAGTAATTAAACAATAAATGGATACTACCATTTGAACTTCACTGGTTGATTTAAATTTTTTTGTCTTCATGTAAAACCAATTAGTTTTGAGGAGAACTTCCTTGGAGCTCTTCTCTAATATTTGTAAGTGTTTAGGATGGGTGATTTTTAATCTAGTGTAGGAAAATCTTTTACTTAAAGATTAATATTAGAATACTTCTAGTTTTCAATATAAACATTTCATGCTATAGTTTGCACTAAAAAGATGAAAAATGAAGCTATTTGTTCTTTGTGATAGTATTAACATTTGGACTATACCAAAGCAATTATATTCTTTTATAGGTAATTAATAAAATACAACTTTTGACTTTTATTTATCTGTGTGCTGCAGTGAAATCCTTCTGATCTGCAGCATTCTAGGGACATTACAATGAACATGTTACCAAAACCAGATTCCTAACCTGTAATTATTGCATTCTAATTATTATGTGTCTAATTTTGTGTTAAATTAGAACCTGCTGCACTAGACAAGCAATTTTTATCCGTTTTATTTGTTAGTGAGACTGGGATTTTTATCCTCAGGAGGTCTTCAAGGAGAGGATTGGTTATGCACACATATATGAGGTACTAAAATCACTGGGTCAACCCTCACGGGAATTGCTGGAAGAACTCATGAATATGGTGAGCTGTGCTTGCTTTGAATGCAGAAATGCTTACATCTTTCAACAGTACTTCTAACCCTATCTTACTGTATTTCATGTCTGAGTTCTCTGCTGTTTTTCAGGCTGTTGAAGGTGACCACATGGCCGTTGGGATACTAGGCATTAGTAACGTCCAGCCCCTATTGCTGCTTATCCAGTGGCTTCCAGAACTAGAATCACACGAGCTGCAGATTTTCATCTCAAATTGGTTGAGGCGAATCTGCTGTATTGACAGACAGAGTCGTGCCACATGTGTCAATGCGAACATGGTCATCCGTATCATCGAGACCCTCAATGCGCACTCGGCGCTGCACAGTAGCTGTGCGGAGAACCTGATTGCCCTCCTGGGCTCCTTGGGGAGCCAGTCCATGGGCTCGGAGGAGCTGCTCCAGCTGGTGCGGCTGCTGAGGACAGAGGAGCCCCGCGGTGCTCACCCCTACGTGGTGCCGGTGATGCGAGCCCTGCTGGCCATGGCGCGCAAGCAGGGCTTGGCCAGCGCCCTGCAGTACTTCGACCTGCACCACAGCATGGCTGGCATCGCCGTGCCCTCCATCCACAAGTGGCCGGGCTCTGCCTTCTCCTTCAACGCCTGGCTCTGCCTCGACCAGGACCGCGTGGACCCTGGCACCACGGGCAAAAGCGGCAAGAGGAAGCAGCTCTATAGGTATAGTTACTGTAGCTGCTGCAAGCTGCAAGCGGCTGCAAGCTCAGATGTGGGTCATCTGTGCCCTGTGGCATATGGTACCCCATGACATGTGCTGCTGCTGCTTATCTTCACAGAAGGCAATACATAATGCTTAGTCTGGGAAAGAGAGAGGTTTCATCTGTCACCAGAGGCAGGTTCTGTTACAGAAATAACAATGTAGTTTCTCTATTATAATGTCATCTACAGTTTCAACATCAGTAACTCCAAATTGTGTTGAGTTTAATTGCTTAAACAAAGCAACATTAAAAACCATTAACCAATTTCCCCACCCCGCCCCCAAAATCAAAACAGCCTTCCACAGTTTGCTGTAAAGGTAGTGAACTCTGGATTTGCATAAGAGCACAATGAGAAGACACCTTCATAGTGCTTTAATAGTGGATATTGACATGAATAGTTCCTGATATAATTTAACTATCTGGGTGCATTCAGAGGCAACCAAAATGTCTTTTTGGTCTTTTTTTTTTTTTTTTTTTTCTAATAACAAGAGTAACAGGCAGTTGCGTAGTAAATATTGAACAACCAACAAACAACTTAAGTGGATTTTCTCCTTAATGAATGTATTGTTAGGTGGTAGTTTAGATGAGGCAAGTCTTTGATTGTGTGTTTTTCTGTCTTTCTGTAGCTTTTTTACAGGAAGTGGTATGGGGTTTGAAGCCTTTATTACGTGCTCGGGGGTATTGGTGGTTGCAGTTTGCACAAAGAGGGAATATGCAACAGTGATGCTGCCTGACCATTGTTTTATTGACTCCCTCTGGGTAAGATTTGACTGACCAACACTTTGTTCAGCATTGTATTGTTAACTCAGAAGTCAAAATTCTATTTTTTGATCGTTTTACAAATAATCTGTTTTATAATATACCAATAAATTATTGCATAAGAGCAGATTTAATATCAAATGACACAAGAATTTTCCACATAGATTAGTTCTTGATTGAGCTGATTTATGCATGTGTTATTAGGCATTTTTTATTGATTAGGCTGGTTACAGAATTAGAGGTTTTTTATATTAAATTCAAACAAGCATAGATGTCTGTGGTGCTATGTGAATAAAATAGCTGTGGTGCTGCTTCTGTCTTACCCTTTTATATTCCTATACTTAAAAACTGATTTGCATTGTTATGGAAGAGCTGTATCTTTCTTTTCAAAAACCTATTTGCATGTCAACATTACATTTACTGCTTTAAAATGGAAGCAGCTGATAGGTGGTCTTATATTAGTTTTGATACTTTGGATTTATTTTCTTAAGTGCTTTCCTTGCCAGATTAGTGGACATGAAGTTAAATAGTTTCATACAGTAATTTCGCTGCTCTTAATAACCACTTTATTATTTTTTAATTGCTTAACCAGCACAACATAACTATTGTTCACGTGCCTGGAAAGAGGCCCTTTGGGCAGAGCCTTGTGTATATCTACATCAATGGACAGCAGAAGGTCTCTGCTCCGCTTCGATTCCCTGCTATGAATGAAGTAAGTTCCCTTCTGAGCCATACCCCTGGTAGGATGAGCTCTCATGGAACAATGAGAGTTCAGCCTATTGCTGATAATGTTCAGCTTTGGATACTGTCCAGAATATCATTTTGGAGAGTAACTAACCATTGAGTAGTGCTTATTTAGTCATCTCAGTTTAAAAACAAACCAAAAAAATCCACCAGATGACATTGATTAAATCATGGGATTTTCCTCAAAATAATTACCTGAGCACATTTACATAATTTATGATGACATCATAATAAATGGCAGCTCCGCCAGTAGGATTGATGTAACAGTACTCAATGAGGAATATTCCCTGTTATTTTCAGTGTTTTCATTTATTTTACTTACATTTTTGAATGTTTCCTTGATATGCTAGTGCTGTTCCTGCTTCAGTAACTGGATAAGCAGTTTACATGCAGTTAATCTAATAATTTTGGATGCTACGTACAGTAGCAGATATGCTGGATTAGTATTTTGGAATATAGCCTGTAAGAGGAGTATTTACAGAGGGATATGTGGAGCACTGTCCTTCCTGGCTGTGCTCCTGCCAGATGTCAGGCAGTAGTTGAGGTAACCAAATTGGAGAAAGTTGTTCTCTCCAGTTGGAGAGTTCTCCTATTGTGAGAATTGTGTGCTCTGTTTTTTGGCCTACTGTGATGGATTGCTTGTTTTTTGGGGCTGGACAGAACTTGTTGCTCTTGGTTTCATTTATTTAGTTCAGATTTATTAGACGCAGTCTTCAGATTTAAAGCTTAGATTTACAGTATGTGTTTTGTTTTCTTTCTTCACCGTGTGACTTTCCAGTCTTTTACTTCCTGCTGCATTGGTTCAGCTGGTCAAAGAACAACAACTCCTCCTCCATCTCAGATACCAGATCCACCTTTTTCCTCCCCAATCATGCCCCATCGGACATCACTTGGGGGCATTCTTGCCACAGGAAATTGGGGTGGGGTGCTTGGAAAACCAGAGTTCATCACCAAGATGATCTCAGCAGGGACTCAGGACAGTGAATGGGGGTGTCCAACATCTTTGGAAGGCCAACTTGGATCAGTTATTATCTTTCATGAAGCACTGCAACCTTCTCAGGTGAAAGCATTATATTTAGCAGGTAAGTGGTGATTGTACTGGTTTTAGTGAAGAAGGAATGAGTTATGAAAAAGACCCCACTAAGCTTTGCCCTACGCAGACACATGATGAAAAACTTAAAATCAAGAAGAACTGCAGAGCTGACCTAAATGAGAGGGCTTTAAAGCAAATAAGCTTAACATTTAATAAGTATGTTATGAAGTTTGATTTAAAAATAATGTATTTGCATAAGCTCATTTATCGTATGTACAGACCTGCCAAAATTAAAATGTTAGGTAGTATTTTCACTTGTAAGTTCTGAATTTTTGTGACTGCCTACACATGAATTTACAGTTGATACTCCTAAAAGTATTGCCTGTATTTTGATAGGCCACTTAAAGGTGGTTTATGCTTGATGATTTTTCCATAAGAATCAATAATTAAATGGTCATTTTAAAGAAAATACTCTGAAAGCTTTGTACAGTTCAAAGTGTTAAAGGTATTAAGTTTCATAATGACTTGAGGTTGTTACAGCTTAACATTAAAACACTTGGATCATTTAAAGGAAGTATTTTGTATTACTAAACAAAACTATTTTGAAGGTTGCTCATTTTCTGGTCGTTTAGGCTTGATGACAGAGATTAGTGAGAAATATGAGGTAGGTATTTGTAAAGACAAACATTAGAGCTGTTTGAATGTATAGAAACGCCTCTTCTTTGTGTATTTTAGCTTTACATGCAGAATGTGTTCCTTTTTAAGCAGACCCTATGAAATAAATAATTTAAGTCAGAGACTCGGCTTCAAAGCACGTCTCAAATAGATACGGTTCAGATTCTGATATTTGTTCTTCCAACAAGTTTGGTAGTATAAAATTTGTAAAGAGCAACATTAACATCCAGTGGACTCTTAAAGATATATTATATAATTTTATATACCTTTTTTTTATAGGTCCAAACTGTTTAACTCCATGGAAGTCTCAAGAAGCTGAAGTAGCAGACCTCCCCAGTAAGGTGCTGCTTCATTATACACCAAAGGTATGAAACACAACATAATTTCTCTTTGACTACAGAGTGTGTGTTACTTTCAGTGTTTGCACTGTAGTTTTTATGGGAAGATAAGAAGCAGTGAGAACTTTCTTAAACTGTTGTCTTTTGCAGAGACAGTAGGTTTTGTTCATGTTTGGCAAAAGGATGGAATTATCTTGTACAACAGTGAATGTCAGATCTAAAATGACATATGTGATATCCTAGGGATTGCACATTGTTTAAATACTTTAATATCAACACATTGGTACAAAATCTTGTGTTCAAAGATCTGCAGCTTGTTTCCTAAATGGTATCCTGGCCTCTTCATTTATTTAACAGGCCTGCAGAAACCCCATTTGTCTTGACCTGTCTGCAAATCTTCTACATGGACGACTAACTGGAAACAAAGTGGTGAACTGGGACATCAAGGTAAATGTGTTCTGAAGAGGCAGAATCTCATGTAAAAAGGGCAGTGGCTGTGTGCCTTCACTGAACTTTTGGAAAGCTGGAAGTTACTGTCATAATGCAAATTATATTTAACAGATACAGCATGTTTTTATACTGAGAATTAATGGGCTAATGCTGTAGCTGGGGTAGTGTTGCATTTACATTACATTCATTGAGAATTTGTGAGGGCGACTGCTTTTACTGTCACAGTACATGAAGATACTTTGTGGTAGTTGACTATTCTTCATCATAATGGTGAATGCATGTTGTACATTGAGAGCATTTTGTCATCTCTAGGGAATTCTATCATGATTTTCTTGCTGTGATAAACGGTGAGTTAGATTAAAATTAGTAGGGTTAACACTTGTGACTTGTCAGTAGAATACCACTTTTTTTATCTTGAGGAAGATGTATGAACAAATAAATAAGACCTGCTTTTTTTTTTTAAAGATCAGTGAACATTGACTGGACTAATTGATAAGGATATACTGTTGGAGCTACACTGTACATATGCACTGTGCATACCTCCACAACCACTTGTGGAGACTAATGTTAAGAAAATTCAGACACTTCATAGTTAATTTTGCTATGATAGAAATAGTTTTAAAATATTTCAGTTTGTCCTCTTTACCCAGTAGTGAGTACTTGAACTCCACAATGATAGTCATTGGATGAAGCTGGGGAAATGAGTAGGTGTCTCTGAATAGCTTGCTGAGACACTGATTTTGAATTGAAGTGGTTGTGAATCATTTCTAGAAATCTTGTGATTTGAGTATATTATACCTTAGCACAAGAAGAGTTATTTGAATAATAGAATCCAGAATCAGTTAAATTAGAAGAGTCATCTGAGGTCATGGAGTCCAGCCTATGACCAAACACCATCTTGTCAACTAGACTGTGGCACCAAGTGCTACATCCAGTCTTAAACAACTCCAGGGACTGTCTTGTGCTATCTCTGCTTGTGAGGAGGAGGGGAAAAAAGAGGCCTTAGGACACTTGAAAGGAGAAGCTTAGAATTGATGTATGTGCAGAATTATTTTAAAAAACGAAATAAAATTGTATAATTTTTTAACTGCCTGAAGTTGAAATCTTTCAGGAAGATGATTAAAGCAGAGATGTCTGTAATCTTGTAGTCTTCTCTTACTGCTTGCTGCAAGTAACTTAGAAATCAGAAACATGTTTTTTCTGTTTTTCAAATATATTTAGCAGAAGATTCTTTCTCTGTTTTTATATCCTTCAGTTTCCAGTGTTTATATGGTGGGAGGAGGAAGGAAATGTAAAAAATGTACTTTCAAAACAAGAACTGACAGGAAGGCCCATGTGTAATTGTGATTGCTAAAACTTGAGCAATGCTGTTGTTAAACAGCCTTATAAACTAGTTTCAAAGTGGCCTGTGAGAGATTCTGATTTGTGAGTACTCCTGTATGTGGAGTAAATTTTTGCTCTAGTTGAGGGGATTTTATTTATGTTGATGTTTTTCCTCCCTTTTCTCTTGATTCAGGATATGATCAACTGTATTGGTGGAATAAATGTGCTGTTTCCGTTGCTGGAGCAGATCAGCTTTCTTGGTGGACAGATGCCTGAGAAGTCTGAAGGGGAAACTCTGCCTCCAGAGCTATTAACTCCTGTAGAGGGTGACTGGGTGGTGTTGTCATCCACAAAGGCATCAGGTAGGAAAGTGCAGCTGAAGTGACATGATTTTAAAAGTCTTTTTGTGAATGACTGAAAGCTATCTCTTATGAGCTGGATTTTCCAGATCACCTATGTAAAGCTGGAAAGCTCTTTCTGTTCCTAGATATCTGACATGGACACTGAATACAAAAGTTCAGCACTACATAAAAATAATATGGTAACATATTTCTAGTATAGCTGTGTTTAATAACATGATTTTTCTTTTCTTGATGTACCGTTATTAGTGCCAAGGTATGACATTGTTTTAATTTCACTTCTGATTATTTTGAGAAATTGTTTGACATAAAACCTACTAATATCAACAGGAGAAACTTGCCTACAACTTGGATGCTGGGTCACACAGCCACATGGAGACAGCAGCATCACAATACTACTATTTAGCTTTTAGCCAAACTTTTATTTTCTTACTAAAATGTTCAGGCTCCTACCTCTTCCACACACAGTCACAGTAAAATTAAAAGAAATTGAAGGGATGCTTTAAGAGTGGATTTGTTAAAACTTTGCTATATTGAGAATTAATTTTGACCTTAACAAAAAACACTGTGAAATCAGACCTTGCAAGGGAAAACACTACTTCTTAAATTTGTTTGTTTCAAAGATGGAATGGTGGAGTAAGGTTAAAAAATAGATCTTTTTCTCTGTCTCTAATTTTTTGTGTACCATGGCTAGAAAGTGTCAGCTTGCATCTACAGAGGGAAAATAGTTGCAGCATATGCAAAAGATTATAACAAAGAAAGTTGTAAACTGTAGCCATGGGTGAAGCAATTGAAGTCAGGACTTGGATCATTTTGTTTTGGAGAGAGGCATGGAATGGCTATGATTCTGCACAGGAAAAAAATCTAAAGACAGTCTATAGCTAGGGAACAGGAGTTGAGATGTTCAGGAAATAGTGAGGAATATAAACACTTGATTTTACATTTTCCCCTCTATTTTTTATCCAGTGATCCAATGATAAGCCATAATAATTTTGCTACTGTTGTTCTGTTCTGCAGAAGCACGTCTGGAGAAGAACATAGTTGCAACTTTCATCTTGATGATAAAACACTTTATTCAAAGACATCATGTTAATCAAGAAAATCTCATTCACTCCCATGGAGTTGCCACCCTAGGAGCCTTGTTACAGAAGGTGAGCAAACTTGAGAAACATCCTTTAATAACGAATTTTACGGATGAGGTCCTGATTATTTTGAAGTGTAGCAGGATGCCAGGGGCCTTAAAGGCCTCCTTAGTTAGTACTTTTCTTTCTTGTGTTTCTGAAAGCAAAAAGGTGTGAGAAGTTGGTCTTTATCTGCAAAGTGGAATACAGTATTTCATTGTTTTTTTTCGTTATGTGCTTTTTTGATATAGATACTGCATTGTTCAGTTACTCAAGGTAGACTACCTTTGTGTTTCTTGTATTGCTTTAATGGAGCAGACACTGCTGCAGAAAATAAAAGAAACTTAAACTTTCATTTTTTAATAAGAAATATTATTAGAACATTCAGTATTCTGAATGCTAACACCTGGTGTTATTTTACAAGGTGCCAAGAATCTTAATGGATGTGAATGTACTGATGGCTGTACAGTTGTTGATAGAACAAGTCTCAGTAGAAAAGAACATGCAGCTTTTGCAACAGATGTATCAACACTTACTTTTTGACTTCAGTATCTGGAACAGTGGTGACTTTCCCTTCAGAATCGGTGAGCTCTTGGACTTGGGCAACTGTGTGAAGACACAGTACTCATCACTTGACACAAATCTTTATCTTGGTTCTAAAAGAAAACTTTATATTGCAGGACATATACAGTATCTTTCTACAATCATCAAAGACAGTAGAAGACTCTTCAGAAAGAAGTATGGTGTACAGTTTCTTCTAGACACACTCAGGATTTATTATGGGTATGAGTTTTACTACTTCTGACTCCTCATTTATTGTATGTGGCTCTTGGGGTTTTTTACCATCATTCTAGTGAGAAAATTAAGACATAAAACTGCAGGTTGGATGTTGGTAGTTGATTTAATTTACAAAATTGCATTAATTTTTCCATTTGACTTACTACTTTTCCTTGCCTTGAATTTTTATTATGTTAAGGTTATGTGAAGTTTGTCAGTGATGCTAGGAGTGCTTGTAAAAGTAATTAAAATTACAAAATTGTAGGACTTGTGTTCAACCATGCAAATTAAGTCATAGATCATTACCATTATAAAAAGGAAGGTGTTTAGCATTTTAAGTTCTTTTAAATACTTGTAGAATTTGAAGTAGGACTTCTTAAGAAATTTAAAATGTTACCTTTAAGTATTGGTGATTTATATCTGCTTGTGAATATAGTTATGTCCTTGATGAATAATGGGTAGAGGCTTTGCTCTTTTCTGTGGGAGGTGAGAACCTGCAATCCTGATTTATATCCAGATCAGTACAAGTCTACATTTCAGGGCATTTATAGACCTGCTAAGTCTGATCTGCCTAGTAGTATTCACTGGCTTGAGTCCCAGTAAAAATTGAAAACTTCTTCATGGTACCTGGGTAGGTGAAAAATTACCAAACTGGCACCATCAAATTGCTGTTAATGAGCCATGAAGAACTTCCTTAGGTTGCCTTTCTGGTCTGTTGGCATACAGGACTGGTTGTAAAGACAGTGATTTGGCTCCTGATGACCTGAGAACAATACGGACATCCCTGTATGGACTGATCAAATATTTCCTGAGCAAAGGTGGAACACATGAAGAAATTCAGAGCATTGTAGGATACATAGCTGCCACCAGTGACGAGGAGCAGGTATCCAACATGGCATAAATGAATAGCTTAAACTGTACATGTTTTGGTTTTGTATCTTGGCATTTAGAAACCTTGCCCTGTGTACTTAAAAAAAGGGTGAACAAAGAAGAAAACCACAAGCAAAATGTTAATTTATGTGTGGTCTTTTTAGATGTAGCTGAGATAGGACGTGCCATCAGAAAAGTTAGCTTAAAAAACCAAATGAACAGAACTTCAACTGATCAGAATATGTAATGATGTAGTTTCTATTTTGTAGACATCAGCAGCGCTTTAGCTTGCTTTGTATCTCTGCTTAATTTGATATGATGTTCTATATAGAGAAAAAATATATTAAAAAATGTTTAGAAGTAGTAATACTGAGCAACAAAATGTGTATTAACCAGCAAAGGTAAAACTTAAAATTCAAGAAAATTTTCCTAAAACAGAGCATGAAGTCTGAATGAACTGTGGATTAATTTAGTTGTCTTAATTTTGTAGCTCTGCGGAATTTTGGACATTCTCTTCAGCCTACTTCATTCCAGTCCAACCCCAGACCAGCTTTTTTTATTGCTCTTTGAACCAGGGAATGCTGATATTCTTTATGCTCTGTTATTGCATCAAAGATACTCTGACAGGCTTAGAGAACTTGTGTTCAAGGTAATGAATTGAATTCTATGTTCCTAAATTAATCAGTTGAACATACATTGGTGTTTTTCATTGGTCTGGCTGCAAAAGTGTATGCAATTACAAAAATACTAATCATCCAAGTTTGGTTTTTCTCCTGTCTCTTCTGTTATGCTAGCTAGATGGCATTGTCACAAAGGAATTAATGTTCCCTTGAAATAAAGTATTGGGATCTTTGAAAAAAAAGTCCATGTTGTTTGAATTAGCTTGCCAAATTAATTTTAAAAATTGTGGACCAGCATGTTATATCATACACAAGTTTAAGGGATCTGGATGTTTGTTTGTGTTTAATTTGCATTTGTGTCTACATTTTCTTGCAGATCGTGGAAGAGATGCTGAAATGTACCAAAGTTTATGAGCGTAGCAAGCACCGCATGAGACTCAGAGAAGTGGGGTACTCTGGGCTGGGGCTGCTGCTGAATGAATCATCAGTTACTGTTTCTCTTATTAGAAACCTGCTTAACCAAGTTCTGTATGCAGGTAATTGGCAAGTGTTGTGTCTGACATTAGTACACTCCTGCTGCTCAGAGGCAAACATACCTGGCTTTTTCTCAGGAAAGCCAGAGGTGTTACTTGCAGAGCTCTTCCATTCAAAGTTCCCATTGGTCTCCACTAACATTTTCTTAGTTCCCTGAAGTTGGTTCCTTTTACTGTCCCTGCATGTAGACATAACTTCCAAGGCAATTTAAAAATATTTAGCTGTTACATTCTCTCATGTGATATATGGCTTTTTTCTTTCTTCCCTACAGATCCTGCTGTGAATTATAAAGATCTGCTAGCTGTAGTGCATCTGGCTCATAGATCAGATATAAACATGAGAGTGATTATCTGTAGAAAGGTTAGTTGTCTTCTTTAGAACTGGAATACTGGCCTTCAAGCCCATAAACTGTACAGTGATAGATAACTTATTTCTTTAAAACACAGTGGCAGTATTTGTTGTTACTGTTTTCTTTAGCAATGATTTATTTTAAAAATTAAACCCATCTGTCACTTATTGTTGAATTTTGTGTACTCAAGCACTTTTTTTTAAAAGCCAAAATAAATAGCTTGAATTTTCTACAGGTTTGAGACAGTAGGCTCTTTGAGTTACTGAGTTTTCTCAAAGCTTGTATCACTGGAATTAGTACTGAATGTAGCTGTGAGATACCATATTGACTATTAAGGTTTCACAAAATGAAAAAAATTGGAACTATAATCAAGAATAACAGTATCAAGAAGCTATTAATACTGAAATTTTATTAGTTTTATCTATTTAATAGTTCCTAATCAAGCATTTTCTATTCAAGATATTTTTTAAACTATGGCTGAATGAGACTATTTATTGACATAAATGGCTTTTGAAGGAATTGTTGCAGAAGAAAAGTTGCTGAAATATGGCAGCTTACAAATATGCTTTGACAGCTTTTCTCTCCTTTACTCTCCTACTCCTGAGAATGTTTTTTCTTTTTTCTAAAATACTTACTTTGCATGAAGAAAAATGATTTTGTAGATTGTTTGCTTATTATTAACCAATTGTGGCTTTTTGTATAAGGTTGTAAGAAAAGTAAAGAAGTTCTAAGATTGTAAAATGTTTAATTAAAAAGCCAGATGGGTGCAATTACAAGCTAAAATTAATGTGTATATATGGGATATCTTCTGTCCTTAGATTTTGCACCTTTTGCATTCCCAAGTGGATGCAGCACAACAGATTTCTCAGCAGCTGGGCTGGCAGGACACTTTGATTAAACTATTCCTGAAAGAAAACTCAGAGGTCCAGATTGGCTTTAAGGAGAACAGGACTGATTCCTCCAGGGAAGAGGAAAAAAAGCCTCCCACTGAAGAGCTTCAGAAACATCAACCTGATAAGACAGAGGGAGACAAAGCTGGCAGCTTTGCATCAGTTAATGGTCTGTTTGATCAGTGGAGTTTAGAAGACAACAAGTCCCTGGATGTCCCTGCCCATTTCTCTGTTATGCCACTGGAAGATGCATCCACAGCAGAGATGTCTTTTAGTTCAGAGGACCGAGAAGAATTGTGGCACAGTAATCCTTCACATTTGAGTTTGGATCTGTCCAGTGTTGACTCCTATGAACTGGCTGATGGTGGGAATCAGATGACAGACAGCCAGCCCAGCACTCCTTCACCTACAGAGAGCACAAAGCCCTTCTCTGGGCAGCCTGACAAAGAGCTGGGTGGTACAAATGATGTGGGCTTCACTGCTGAGCTTTCTCTGCTTGAAAACCTAGGAGTAAGTAACTCACTACCTATGCTAATAATTTCTCCAGCTGTTGGCAGTTTCATTTTATTCTTCAAATCTCCCTAATAAATAATTTTTTTGTCCCTCCTATCTTCCAACAGAAAAGCAAAAACTATGGCTCTTTTATAGTGAGTAGGGGTACTTCCTTTTGTAACGTGTATTGTTTTTTGATTTTCTATTTAAGCAAGCCTCTTACATTTGTGTTTTCATGAGCTTTTAAATTGGACTTTAGACTTACATGTTGAAACATGAAAGCATAGGGACTGTGATGAATAAGAAATGTTTTGAAGGTTTTCCACACTAGAAGGGCTTTAAATATTTCACTTATTTTGTAGGGGAGTGATAATGAACTCGTACAGTTACTCACAGATATCCTACTGTGTATAATGTGGAAAGGAATTGAAAAATCTGATGATGATGCTTGGATTGAGAGAGGACAGGTGTTCTCTGCTCTCACCAAACTGGGGATGTCTAATGAGCTGCTGCGGCCTTCTGATGAAATAAAACTCAGGTGAGTGTACAGTTCATCCCTTTTGAGGATAAACAGAAAAAGTGGGGGGCATGAGTGAAGCTGGGAAGGGATGGCTGTTTCCCAACAAGATGTACTTTGCTTTGCTTTCTCGTCACATACAGTCAGAAATACATTTCAGTGCCTATTTCAGAGTGTTGTGTGGCCAGAAGGTTTTAAAACTATCGCTGTTTTCATGAATCTCTCAATCGCTTTTATCTCATTGGCTTATCAAGAAGGTGGCAGTTATGTAACTGCAGACTAAGAGATTCAATTAAATACTTAATTGGATTTTTTAAAAGCCACTTATACTGAGGACATGTAATACTTACTTTGGGATTTTGTTTTCCATGCAGCTTGCTGGAGAAGATGTTAGAATGGTCAGTCACTGATAACAGAGATTCAAAAGCTCTCCCTACACATGCTGAAAATGCCTTCAAGCTCTTGCTAATTGTACAAGATTTCCTGCAGGCTGAAGGACTAATTAATTCAAATTTATGGACAGAAAAGGTACAGTAACTGCATAATGAAAGTACTGTATATAGGCTGAAATGGTAACAAGAAAGTTGTTAGTTTGGACACTGTCACCCCTTCTACTCATATGTTTTTTAACCACAGATATTGCAGAGTAAGGATTTATATTGGAATGAATTAGAGTGCACCTTTATGAATAAAAAAGTGTGAATACTTACCACAAGGAATATAGTTAATTTTGCAAATTGAATAGGCATGTAATTGGTACACCTTACTGAGAATCCAGATCTCTTCAGGCTGGAGAAATATTTAGAAAATGTAAAAGCTAATGAAACACTATCAGTTGTAACCTTAAGCAGATTTTGCACTGTTTATCAGCATTTATGACTCTGCATGTCCTGAATAAAAGACCAGCCATAACTCTGCTCTCAGTTCCAAGTTGGAAAACTGGCTTTTGACCCATATTGGTGTTTCAACATATGTCAGCATTTATGTAATTTCTGGCTCTGGTCTTGCTTCCTTCACAGGCTGAGTTGTCATTGCTTTTTAGTTGTTCTAAGCAAAAAGGGAGAGAGATTATATGGAAACCATCATTATATCACAAGAAATCCTTAAGAAAATATTTTTAAGGCTACTTTTTTTAAAAAAATGTATTGTGTCAAGAGTCATTAACACAGTAATTCCTAAGCTGTTCTCCAAAATGTCTGCTTATAAGTAAACATAATTTAAGGCTTTAAATTGCTCGTTTTTAAAGAGTCTCTTCTTGGTAAAAGCTTTGCCTTCTGTTTGGAAACCTAATTAGAAATGAGATCTGAACTTTCGAGCAATGAGAGTTGTGGTTCTTGCCAACTCTGAATTGAAAATAACAATACTTTCATAAATTATCTTCCACTGTGCCTGGTGAGAATTTAAAACACTGTAATACCCTAAACAGGATATTTCAGTCAGAATGATTTTACATTTGAGTAATTTGTTAGAAAATATATCAAGGTATATTAGTTGTAAGGAAACACAGCTGGATAGTGAAATGTGCCATTTGCCTTGGGAATACCCACCTTTCACAAGGTTTGTATCACTTCTTCTATCTAAATACTGACAGAAAGAAGTGCCTTCTAGAGTGGAATCTTTTAAATTTTCTAAGGGAATGGCATTTATTGGAGTTAATTTATAGGAAGAACAATAAGCATATGTACTATACATATATATATATATGGCTTTATTCAGGGGAGATACTTGACAACATACTGGGCTAGGTAGATTTTTGTCATGAGAAATTTCTTCAAATTACTTGTTTAACTGCAGTGCTCTGGTATGATTGTCTGTGTTTGGTTAAGTTAGAAGTGTGAACAGAGCCTCTTCTTCAGCTCTTTGAAATTACTGTGTCTCCAGCTAGAGTGGTTATAGTTACTTTTATTTAAATTTATTTTATTTATTTAAATTTATGCAAATTTTCTGTTTCTGTAATAGCTCTTGGAGGAACTAGTGACTCTCATGGATAGCCTGTCAGTCTGGTACTCTGCTGGCCTAGAAGCAATTAGGCTTTCACAGGTGCAAGTCCAGCTGCTCCTTGGATTCATTGCACAAGACAACTTACAGGTTTGTTGCAGATTCCTGCAAGTGGTACTGAGGTTTTAAAGGCACAATTGATCTAACTGTTGTGGTTTATGGGAGAGCTGCTCATACCAGTGAGCAGACCTGTGGCAGTCCCTCATCCTTCTATAGGAAAGATGTTTTATTGGTTCTTATCATTTGCAAGTTGACTCTACAGTCCTATCAATGTGCACCTCTGCAGTGTGAGAGAGGTAGAGGGCCTCTGTTTGAGGATGGACTGTGCAGGCATGAGTGGCAGTGAAAAGATGGGTGCTCAAAGAGGGTTGCATTTGGTTTTTGTTGCTTGTTTTTGTAGGTCTGTGCAATGGCAGCAGCCAAACTAAACACCCTTCTTCAGACCAAAGTAATTGAGAGCCAGCCTGAAGCGTGCTACCTCCTGGGGAAATTGGAAGGCATTTTGAGTAGGTCAATTGAAGAGAAGACGGAAACTTACTCGTTTTTGATTCCCCTTGTTCGGACATTGGTATCCAAGATTTATGAACTTCTCTTCATGAACCTGCATCTCCCTTCATTGCCTCCTACCAATGGAAGTCCATCTTTCTTTGAGGACTTTCAAGAATACTGCAGATCTGATGAGTGGCAGGTTTATATTGACAAATATGTAAGTAGTAATTCTTTTCGTATCATTTCCCCCCTCTTTTCAGCTGTGAAAGCAGAGGAACCCATTCAGAAATCATGTTGTGCTTTTAATTTTGCTTTGGTGGAACCAGATTATTCCAAATATGAAGCAGTATGAAGAGAATTCATTCAGACATGATAATGAGCAGATGGCACTTTACTGGAAAGATTGTTATGAAGCATTTATGGTGAACATGCACAAGCGAGACCGGGAAAGAGGAGAAAGTAAGCTTAAATTTCAGGTAAGGTTTTCAGTGAGTGCAAGGTTCCCTTAAAGGAGCTCTCTCATGAGTTGCCTTCTGAAAGATGGAGAAAATTAATTCTGGGATGATCCAGTTCAAGTGATTGTAGACGGGTTAATTGTCTTAAGATTTTATGGGCAATGGGACTATATGCACTTGTAGGATATGCTTTCTAATTCTGCCCTCTCTGTTAAGAGTCTTGCGTGTAAGCAGTTATTTCAGTACAGTAGGCCTTCCTTTTCATACAGCAGCCTAGAAATATGCTCAGCCCTAGGCTGCATCTTCTTTTACTCTGATTTGTGTTTGAATTATTAAGACCTGTTCTCCATCATGAGCTATTTATTTGGGTTTTTTCTTTAACACTATTTCAATGCAATTAAAACATTTAAAACAGTGAACGGTTCTTATTTAATGTGGGAAAACTGCTTGTAAACTGACCTTTCTGTATGAGGTCCAGATTCAGTTTCACCATTAGAACTAACTGGTTATTATAGGAAATACCATAGTGAGGTTACATTTCTCTTGTTTCCCATTTGCTCTCTTAATAACAAAACTTGTAGGTCTATTTTATTCAAGTAGCTAAAGGAAAAATACAGTATGAGTCACATTCTAAAAAACCAGAATTTAAGAAAAATCTTCCTGTTATTGTCGGCTTTCTAATACTGAGCGCTTTTCTGATGATGAAAAATTGCTTTCATGTGGATTCAGCATTGATAATGCTTTCTTCACATCTTTAAATCAAAGTCTGGCATTATTTCTGCTAGTTCTAAGCTTTCTAAAATTTCTCTCATAAGTATTAACTTAAAATTTCAGAATTTTTTATTGCTAAACTTTCTTTGTTTTTTCTTGTTTTATGAGAATTCTTGGAAACCACAAAACTGTGTTTTCTATGATCAGATTGAATTCAATGCTAGATTTATTTGCAATGGTCTTTCAGGAGCACTTTGTGGAGCCATTCAGCAGGAAGGCTCGGCAGGAAAACCTGCGGTACAACAGTATGCTAAAGCAACTCAGCAGTCAACACACAGCCACTCTGAGACAGTGGAGAGCAGCCCAGCTTTACCTATTCTCCGAGCGTGGTCCTTGGGCTGAAAGGTGAGACTGGAGTTCCTAAACTCTATATGATGCTTAAAAGATACTTGCTCACATGACTGTTTCACATGGTTAGGTCAAACTGAGGGTCAGAGCTGCAATGTGAAACAAAAGCAATAAACTGCATTTTAATTGTTTATTTTTTACGATATACAAGTGGATGACCAGTATTTTTCTAAATGTGCTTTCTTTTGTAATCAGTTCATTCATGTAGGTCTTTACTTTTTTCACACTATTTCTATGAATATTGTTTTCCTAGGAAACAGCGTCCTGTTCACTGGAAACTTTCCAACGTGGAAAATTTTTCACGTATGAGACTAAAACTAGTGCAGAATTACAACTTCAACTCTCATCAGGATGCCAGTGACCTGAGAGATAATTTAGGTAAAGTTGTATTTGCTATTTATTTCACTTGAGTTCTTACCAAAGAAAGATACCCACTTTCCTCTTTGTGTTAACAAGCAGTATATGCTAGATACTTAAATCTCGATTTTTCTTAATTTCATCTATAATAAAATCTATAATAATCAAGTGGTTCTTTGACCTGAAACAGCATTTTCCTGCTGAGTAGAATTCTTTTGCCCTGGTTCATTGAAATGAGTGCTTTTGTTGTGCAGTAAAAGCAAGTTCACTCCTTTGTTTTAAAATAAGCAGTCGCAAACTTTCTTGTATGAGATTATTTCTTCAAGAAAGAAACAATGAGGTCAGAATAAGCAGTGTTTGTCCAAAACATTTTAGAATTTATGATTAAAACATGTAGAAATTAAGTGCTTGGTTTCAAAAGTCTGAGTTAGGGGTGTAACTGTTAAGTTAGGTGTATTGGATATCAAGGCTCAAGAAAAAAAAAAAAACAAACTTAAAACACTTTTGTAAACCCACATAAGCAAAAAGCCAATGCAGTGCTTGTGGTCCTTTTTTACTGTCACAATTTTCAGTGTAGCTCAAGGACTTCTTCTAGTGTTCTGCTTAACCACAAAAACACTTAAGAAGTATGGCTGCTTCTTGCATGGTTAAAACCAATGTTCAACCATAGAAGATACACTTAATAGTTCAGATTTCCAAAAGTATTGCAGCAAAAAGTGTTCTGAGCTGTTATGTGCATTTATGATAGGTGTGCACCAGACACAGCCCTCTAGTGAGTCTCTGCTTCTGGAGGTGGTGAAGCAGGTGAAAGTGAGTGACTTGGAAGATGATGTCCTAGAACTACCAGAAGAAGATACAGCAGCCAGTTCCAATTTGTAAGTAGAACAGAATAGAACAATTGTAATTTCTTTCTTTGCTAGGGGTAAGGATGAGAAACAACTTTGGGAATTGATTAGCATACAAAGTTTGCTTCTGTCTGGCTTTAACAATTCAACCCAGGCCAGTTTTGATTAGCCAAGTTACTGGTGGATTTGTCATTGTCACCACTGAATCATGAAAAGCCCCAGGGAAAAGAAGGCAGAGCAGATGTTTGTGAGGATCCAATAGTGATTCACTGCTCACAGTTGGTCTGAAGCTAAACCTACAGAACTGTTGAGACTTTTCTACTATGTACATTGGGTGTAATTCTCAAGAAGTAATCTGTCCTGTATGGACATGGACCAGATTGGAACTTCCTCTTGTCCATAGTTTCCATGGCCATTCACTCTACTGTCACCTGCTTAGCATGAAAATCTGTATGGTTGGCATTCAAGTGCTGGAAAGAACCTTGTGTTTTAGAGCATTCTGGAGAGAAGGCCTGCTGTGCCTCCTTCATGTCACTTGTGTGACTGCAACGAAAAAAAGGCAGGAGAGAGAGAGAGAGCAGGGAAAGGGGAGTAGAGGGAGGATAGCAAATGCTTTGCTTCAGTAATTGGATGTGTGATGTTGTGCATGTATTTGTGTGTCAGTGCTGTTCAAGTCCAGTAGAGATGTGGCACTTGGAGTGATACTGATACAGTTTGTACTTTAAAGGTTATTAAATGCTTGCTGTGGCATATAGCCAAATAACCCTGAAGATAATTTTAGTCACATGAACTGGAACTCAGCTCTGCTCTGGGCCACAAAATTTAAGCACCTAACAATTAAATAAGAAAAGGAAAAGGCAGCCTGATGTTTTCATGCTTCAGGGGAAGTGCCTGAGACCAAAATGTCAAGACTGAAGAGCAACGCTATGAAATTATGTTCGTGGTCCAGTCTGAAACACCCAAGGCTGCTGATGAAAGTAGCTTTATATAATTGTTCATGCTGTAGTTTTAATGTAATTCATTAAATGTAATTCTTTCAAATGTAATTCTTTTCTGAACTGTGCTCTTACTGAGGACCTAAGCAACAGTATAATCTACTTGACCCTGTAACACTTAGTGGTGTTTTTGCAGGGATGAGAAGGATGAGGAAAGTCAAAAAGAAAAGCTAATATTGTCTGAAGACTGTGAACTCATTACAGTAATTGACGTGATACCAGGCAGGCTGGAGGTCACAACCCAGCACATCTATTTTTTCGATGGTAGCATTGAAAAAGAGGAAGGTGAGCATGATCAATATCTCTTTATTTTCAGTGCAGTTCAGCGTTCTGCTTTTAGGAGGCTAAGTTTACATTTCAAAAATGAGTGTCAAAGTAATTGTAAAGAGACAAGTTTTTGATCTGTACTTAAAATTAATATTGCACTTGATGGTCAGTAGCTGGCTGATCCATTCAGAGTCAAGAATCTGGAACTGTACTTTCTGAGCTGGTAAATTGGTTCACTATTCCTAGTACTTCTTAAAAATAACTTACTAAGGTATCTGCTGACTAAAAAAAAGTTACTACCTCTAATTTGCTTCTTAAATGGCATCTCTGTGTTCTTCCTGATAAATAATGCTTTACTCATGCATTGATTAAAATGTAGTTGTGTGTAAGCATTAACCATCTATCTTAATTTAGGGAATTTTATTAGAACATACACAGCTGGCTGTGAAAGCACTGAACTGAAATGTTGGACAAATAATAGTAAATTCCAAATCAATATAGCAAATTTCAGCCTTTGGGAAATCTAAACATAAAAGTTTGAGCCTGTTGAAGGAAGCAAAGGGGGTTGGTTCATATTTTTTGTCAACAGAATACATTTATAATGTGTTTTTAATCAGAAAGCAAAGGCAAATTCTACATTCCATCCGGTATTTCTTGCATCACTTCTTTCAGCAAAAAAATGTCTGAAGTTAGTATTTTCCTAGCAAAATGTTTTTAATCAAGTCAGCTATAAGACTTTCCTTTTCTAGGAATAACTCTGAGGTGATTGGAGCTTGTACTGCACTGTGTCTATATGAAAAGGGTTTTTTTTAATGTATATTCCAAGTCAATAAACAAAGTGCTCTTCCTAGGGGTAGGCTTTGATTTCAAATGGCATCTTTCTCAAATTCGAGAGATACATTTGCGTCGGTACAATCTGAGGAGGTCAGCTTTGGAGATCTTCCTTACAGATCAAACCAACTATTTCCTCAACTTCAATAAAGAGGTATGGGTTTCCTAAATTTCATGGATTTATATAATTAACACAATGGTCGAGTTTAAGTTCATATTGTATCTAATTTGAGTCTGGTGTCTTTCATAATACTGTAACACTAGTAGTAAAAGGTTTGCTTTACACATTCATTATGGAAAACTGGACTGCAGTCTGACATCTAGAAACTGATTAATTGTGAAAAGATAGACAAAACAAGATTCTTCTTTTTCTTCTCTCTCAATTATACAGAACGATTATTTAATTCAAATTAAATCAGTAGTAATCTAAATGTTTTGAATCCCATACATATTTTTAAAGATGGAGCGAATTAATTACAAATCAAAGGGGACTTCCTTTTTTACAACAACAGTGGAAATTACTGATATTCCATGGTTTAGGAAGTGAACTTTTTTCCCCAATGGGTAATATCAGTGATCCTTTTTATGAGGGACTAAGATACATTCAGAACTTAGGGTGAGTTACATACTAGTAGGTGAGCTTATGAACAGCTCTTAGAAAATATTGTGTGGTTTGGTTTTGATGTGAAGGATGTCACATCCATCCATGCCCAAACGTTTTAAACAACAGGACATCGAAGTGCTTGAAAGTGTAACTGTCCTATATATTTCACATTTTAATTAGCAGATAAGTTGCTTAATTGTCAGCTTCTGTCTCCAGAATATTGTTTTATTAGTGCTGCTTTCTAACAGGTACGAAACAAAGTCTATAGTCGGATATTGTCACTGCGTTCTCCAAACATTTCTGGGACCAGATCTCCACAGGAACTTTTCAAAGCATCAGGTTTGATGCAGGTATGAGATCTGTAATGACACATCCTCATCACTCTACAGACAAATACTGAGCCCTTCTGAACACAGCTGTGTCTGTTTGTTGTTTAGAATATAACAATGGAGCAAAGGTGCACAGACAATTTGGTTTACAAGTTCTTGTACAGTTAACCAATGGGAGAATAATTTATAAATAAATTTCGATCTCAGTACTTTAATGGATTTCAAAGTTCTGTTCCTCTTTTTATCAGTACCTGTTAACTTGCCTTCTTGTTTCTTTTATTTCTATTTTTCTTTCCTTTTTACCGAGGCTGCTAATTTTCTGTTGCTCTGTATTTGAAACAGTACTGTCATCAATCAGGACCTGATTGCAATGAAATATGGATAGCATAATCACTGAATCAAAGGGAAAATAAATTTTATTATGGGTAATTGAATCTGGGCTTTCATACAATTTTTTTGGTCTTGTGCTTTTTACTTGCCAAAGCTATCCTCTGGCAGATAGATACTGACAAGACGTGTATTTTGCAATAATTGTATCTTTGATATAGTGAATGCTATCTTGTCTTTCTTTGTCTTTCAGAAATGGGTGAATAGAGAAATATCCAACTTTGACTACCTTATTCAGCTGAACACCATGGCAGGACGAACTTACAATGACCTTGCTCAATATCCTGTGGTAATTATAAAAGTTAATTTTTAATTTTTTGATGAAAGTATGTGTTTTTTCTGTTTTGAAAGATGTATTTTTAATCCCTATGGGATGCTTGACCCTTTTTTTTTGTTGTTTGGTTTTTTTCCCCCAGTTTCCCTGGATTTTACGAGATTACACCTCAGAAGAACTGGACCTGAATAATCCTGCAGTGTATAGGGACCTGTCCAAACCTATAGGTGTGGTAAATGAGAAGAATGCTAAGACTGTGAAAGAGAAGTAAGTATTTGAACACTTGATTATATTTCTCTATCTTTTCTGAGCCTTCAGGCTAAAAACACATTAAAAAAAAAAAAAGTTGTGACAGTGAAATTTTTAAAGCTGGTTTTGTAACATAACAGATGCATTTGCAAAGGTGGTTGATTTGTTATTCCTACTGCATTCAGACTATATTATGTGGCATTCAGTTATATGGCAGTGAAAGGACAAAACTTAACTGTTGTAAATTTTCAGTTGTTTCTCAGCTGTGGAAGTGAAAAGCTGAAAGGCTGTAGAAACAATTTAATGGCCCAGCAGCTTGAAAAGACATGATGTGTGCAATGTCTGGTTCAAGATAAGGAATGTGAAATCATACCGATGAGTTGAGCAGCCCGTGCTAAGAGGGGATTGATCCTAAGTCTGTGCTCCCTCTTTTTTTCAAGCATAGATTATTATCATCAAAATAAAATACATCTCAATGACTTTCAGCAAATTCTCTGAAGGTGTGAATGACAGGTACTTACACCCACACAGCAGTGTAGTGATCTTTCCTTTTTTGCTAGTGTGGGGAGTGAGTGTGCTGTCACACCAGATTGTAGTCAGGTATCTTCCAAAATCTTGTGAAGACCTGGAACATGGAGAATTTTTGTTGAATGATTAGGCTCTGTCCTGACTGTAATGAAATTGGTTCTCTAGGAGTATGTTTAACTAGAATTTCTCTTACTGGCCTTGTGAAGCTGGGGAATATATCAGCCAGATGGTGTCATGGTAGAGTGAGCTTGCCAGCAGAAAAGGAAATGGGCATGAGTGTGATACAGATCTCTATTCTGCATCCTGACACAGTCGCGCACACATTTCTTAAATATTGCAGGAAACCATCACAACAATAATTTACTTCAATAGTAAATATTCAGTTTAGTGATGTGGGGTGTTGTGTAAAATCATCAGTCCTGTCAGCCCTGTGTCTGGTTTCTGACAGCTGATACCAAATGCCTAAGGAAGAGTATAACAGGCATGCAAAGGCTTCATCTGGTGTACATTTCTATTTTTCAACAGTCTTTTGCTTAGGGACTTTCTAAGTAAGATTTGGAATCTTCATGTTTGATAGAACTCAATGTATTTTTCTCTTACAGATTGCTGCCATCATTTCTTTTGAATCTTTGTCTGGAATAAGCATCATCCACATGTAAATCAGCTATAATGTTCATTTGTATTTATAAAGGTTTCTTGTTTTAGATACGAGAATTTTGAGGATCCTCTTGGGATGATTGACAAATTTCACTATGGGACACATTACTCCAATGCTGCTGGTGTCATGCATTACCTCATTCGGGTAGAGCCTTTCACAACACTTCATATCCAGCTTCAGAGTGGCAGGTATACTGAGCAAATAAGCAGCCTCTTCCTATTTCTTCCTTGTCATTTTACTGAGGGAATTATCAAAGTCTAACCTGAGTTTCTGATCCACAGATTTGACTGTGCTGACAGACAGTTCCACTCTATTCCTGCTACCTGGCAGGCACTCATGGACAACCCCAATGATGTCAAGGAACTTATCCCAGAGTTCTTCTACTTTCCAGAATTCTTGGAGAATCAAAATGGTAAACTGACTGCTAAGAATATTCTGACAGAAAACTGTTTTTGTATTCTTCAGAAAATAATTTTTACAACAATTTGTGAATGCTAAGGAATACTTGTTACAAAGTTTATGGTGCGCATGTAGGCATTAATCATCCGGTTGGCTTCAAACTATTTAGTGAAGATATCAGTTGTGTTAAGCAGCAGTCTAAACATTGTTTAAAATTCAGGCTATGGGCTTAAGGATGGCTAAAAATAATTGTCTACCCAATGGAAAGTATCAGAGATGCTTATTTGGATGTTTGAAAAAATTAATAATAGTTAATACTGATTAAATACTTAGCAAAAGTTAATAGTTATTAATTATAATTGCTATAATGGTGATTGAAAAGACAGCATCCTGCATTCTGGCATGAGACTCCTAGACATTTTTTAATTCACATTTATTGTTTAGTGATTTGTTTCTCCACTTTTGTGCAATTTGAAAATGTATTTGTATGTTGGTGCTGCTACAACCTACTAGAGTTCTAAATTAGAAAAACCGGAAATCCCCAAGTCCCACTTTCAAGCCTTTTAAGTATATAGAGTTGTTTCAGTGATAGCTGGTAAGATTTAAGACTTTAAAGGCTTGATTTTACAACTGTTTAAAGCTCTAAGTAACTCCCTTCTTAGGAATAACCTTATTGAACTCTTTCAGACTCTTAATCCTGGTAAAGCAAATGCAGATGTGTTTACAGATGGATGTGTAAAAGATTAATACTATTATGGTTGCGACTTCAGCTTCAAAATAATGTAAATGTTTTGGATAATTTTTATCCTTTATCATTTAAAATTTTGAACACGCAGAACAGAACTTAGTGTCTTTTGTCAGTGGTAGTGTTATTGGAGATTTACATGAAGAATTTTTCAATATTCTTCTCTTGCATGGAGAAAAGGATGATTTTTACTCTTTATTGAGAAATAAAGATACTTGAAATACTGTATAGCAACTCCTTAACTTTTCTGAATTATTCACTAGGTTTTAACTTAGGCCAGCTTCAAATGTCCAAAGAGATGGTAAATGATGTTGTTCTGCCTAAGTGGGCCCATTCTCCAGAAGATTTCATTTATAAACATAGGAAGGCTCTGGTAAGATGTTGTTTGTATGTGTGACATAACCATAAAGAAAGTACACCTGCACATTGTTACTGTGGCTTAAATGTAAAACAAGTGGGATGACATTCAAACTAGAGTTGTGGTTGTATTTGACATTACAAGTACCATTAGAACTTGCAGTTAAAAGCTCTGTGCACATTGATAAAATGTTGAAAAGAGCATTTAATCTCTTGGGTATTTTAGGCACTAATGATTTGGGCATTTGCTGTCCTAGGAGGTAAAATGCAGAGTGAAGTGAGTAGGCTTCCCTTGCTATTTAAAAATTATTCTGTATGGTATTAGGGAGCTGGCAGGTTGCCTTCCCTTGCACAATTGCATTTCAGTGGTGCAGATCTGTTGTGTCACTGTATTGATCTTCCCTCTTACCTATCAGTTACTGCCCGTAACACAAGGGTGTTTTTATGCTTGTACCCTTTCTTATGCTTCTGCCCTATGGATTGATAAATACCTAACCTGTGGATACTCTTAGTTTAGGAATTGAATCTTTTCCACAGACAATAGTAAAAACTTCAAGGTGGGAGGAGTACTTCTCTTATTCTTACAAGAGCATTTTTTTCCTTCTAGGAATCTGAGTATGTTTCTGCTCATCTTCATGAATGGATAGATTTGATTTTTGGCTACAAGCAGAGGGGACCAGCTGCAGTGGAGGCGCTTAATGTGTTCTATTATTGTACTTACGAAGGTACAAACCAGTATGTTCTCTTGTCATTGTCATCAGATTTGTGAGTTTTCATTATTAGGCAGATGACACTTCATTTGTGAGCATAACATGCAGTAGCATATGGTAAGAGAGCAGATTTATAGATAAAATATGGCACCAAACCTTGCCAGATCATCAGAAAAACAGTCTTTTTTTTTAAAGGAGAGCTGTTCCAGTTTCTTGTGGTTTTTTTCCTAAAAGTTATTGGGTTTTCTTGTCACTTTATTTGCTTGCTTAAAAGCATTTGTGGGAATAGATTTTTTGTGGTTTAGAGTTCAGGCACATGGCTTAAAAACAACTAATATTAGAGACAAATGTTAATCTGTTAATTTCAAAGCTAAATTTTGGACAGTTTTTGCGTGCTACTTGTTGCTTGCGTGAATTCATTTGATAAGACAAAAGCCTGCAATTCTTGCCCTGACAAATACACTGAAAATTTCACATGCAGAGTGGAGTTTTCAAGATACACTTAAAATTTCACATGCAGAGTGTAGTTTTGAGATTGTATTTTAAATGGAGGCATTGTTTGGGGGCTTTTCTGGGGGTAAAGGGTCATAATGCTGCAATTAAATTAGGTTTTGCAACATCAGTTGACCCTAGTGGTGCTTGGATTGTGTTCTCTTTTTTTTTGTTTTTTTTTCCTTTATACTCTTCATCATTCTGGTTGTGATCCAGGGGCTGTGGATTTGGATGCTTTAACAGATGAGAAAGAAAGGAAAGCTTTAGAAGGGATGATAAACAACTTTGGGCAAACTCCCTGTCAGCTGTTAAAGGTAATATTTTTTTGCTCCCTCTCGACCAGACCTTTGTGGTTAAATACAACTGAATTACAAGGGCTTCTGAAAAAAGTAATGGTTTGTAAGGTAATGGTTTGTATTTTAGCAATGTCAAATCTTTGCCACGTTACCAAAGAACCCATTTTCAAAATAAATTAATTTACTTCAAGAAGGGCTATGTAAGAAGGGTATGTAAGACTGTTTTCCCATTAAGATTCTGAGTAAATCGTACTTATTTAACAAATTGATAAACTAGTCTAATTTGTTACTCCTTCAAATATTGCCTCCTAGGAGCCCCATCCACAAAGGCTGTCAGCAGAAGAGGTAGTGCAAAGACTAACTAAAAGTGATACCTCTACTCTGAATCTCTTCCAACACCTCACTGAGCTGAAGTCATTCTTCATAGAGGTAGATGTGTTGCTTGAAATTGTTTGAAGTCTAATGTGAAACTTCTGATGTACTCAAAACAAAAGGTCACAACCTAGATGAAAATATACTTGCTTCTTATTTAAAGAAAATATTTTACAATGCAATGTGTATTAAATGAGCTTGGTCTTTTTAGTTGGCTTCATAGAGGTTGAATCCCATGATCTGCTGGCTGCTTGTGTGGGTGTTGTTTGAATATTAAATTAGTCAGCACACCAAGAAAGCTAAAATCCTGACTGGTGGTGTCTGAGGACTCACTGAACTTGGTAGTTAAACTCACTGATTGGCGGCCATCACAAACATTTCCAGTGTTTGTGATGAAGCTTCCTTGCACAAGCTGAGTGTGTGTGTGCCAATGCCTCAGAGTGCTCTTCAGGTCTGACACTGATTCCAGAGGCTCTGGATCTTGCTCTTTGCAGGTTCTAGATTTGTCCTTTAGCTCTTGGATATAATCAGATCAAAACCATGTCCTTTCTCTTAGGGAATTAGTGATGGTGTGCCCATTGTCAAAGCTGTTGTCCCCAGGAATCAGTCACGTTCCTTTATTTCTCAGGGAAGCCCAGAGATCTTGGTGAGTTGCATGTGTCAATACTGTTCTTAAAATGCAGACAGTCAAATGGGTGTATTTTTCTTCATACAGCTTGTAAAGAAATATTTCTTCACAGTTCTTCAAATGTGTTCCTTTAACCTATTATGAATGTCAGTTATAAGTTAAATATTTGTCTTCTGAGGAGAAGCTAGGCTGATTTGTTGAATGGCATTTAAGAGCTGATGAGACATGGCTGTAAATTATAGTGAGGCATATTGTAAGTTGCCGCTTGATCAACTTCCCTGCAGCAACCAATTTGCTAATGTAATGTTGCCCAGATTTAAAATTACAGGATTTAATTATTAATCGTGTCATTATGTTTATCATTGCTTTCTGACCCGTATATTAAACTATACCATGTGGGGTGCATGCACAGTACAAAGGCCTGCACTGTTCCTAAAACTAACTTTTGCACTAACACATGTTCTTGCAATATGGCAGATACCAAATAATGAAAGGAGGACAGTGATTTTGTATTTACATCTGTATATATGGCCTAGATATTGGCCCCAGTGCAAAAATAGCTCTGCAGGAAAAAATACTATTTTCCAATATTCCTACTTTGTAGGTTGGAATTATTGTCTTGGCTTAATGTGGTAACATTGATATGCTATTTGGACACATCTAAAAGTCTCTTTGTGTTTTTCATAAATATCTGATGAAAATAACCTTGACTATTTAGATTCCTTTTTAACTTCCTCAGAAATGGAACTGTAGCACAATATTTTTTAAACTTCCTATGTTGGTATGTTTACTATTAACAATTAGTATTCAGAGAATAGAAGAAGCAGCAACTTAAACTAAATTACTGACTTGTAATTAAATGTTTGAGAGGGGTTGGTTGGGTGGGAAACTTCCTTCCTACCCCAACTTCTCTGACCTACGTAGGGCATAGACTATTCTAATATGGTTCTATGTACCACATGTGGATTAACTCATCTGAGCAAGATTTTTTTATTGATTTCTTTGGGGAGAAGTGCATGTGCTTTTTCAATTGTGGTAAATTTTCAAGAAGCCTCTGCTGGATTTTATTCAAGCTCCATTAGCATGAAGGCAAGCAGAAAGTACACCTCTGGATTTCATCAGCTTTTTCATCAAACTTTTTTAGGTAACAACAAGTCTGAACTGCGTTATTGGAACCCATGGTTGGCTGCCTTATGACAAAAATATTTCCAACTATTTTACATTCATCAAAGATACAACAGTGACAAATCCCAAGTAAGCAAATTTGAGGAGGGGTGCAGATGAATGCATCTAGAATAATGAAATATAGTAATTGTTCAAAATCAGTGGATTGTGCTGTATTCATTGCCTGCATTTTCACTTAGAGTGCATCTTCTGATGTTCACTAATACTACCTCTAATCTGTGATAGCATTCCAGTAGAGTTGTGTAAGTGGCATTACCAGCTCCATTCTTAGAGCTACTTCTAATTTTTTTCTAATTATCAATCATAAATACTCACCTTGGAATCTGGAATAGGCAGTCATCATACTTTCTTATGCTATAGTAATACATATAGGTGCATGTGGTGGGTTTGGGTTTTTTGTTTTTAGAATATTCCTTTTTGCCTTTAATGTTAAAATGCCTAGTAGGGACCTGAGTTATCCAATTGTGTAAAAGGCTGAAAGATCTAAGACAAAATCTTGCTTCCAGTCCCTGGTGGCAGAAAAAGTTTTTCTGTGGATATAGCCTCTTCTATAGATAGAATTTTTTACTCATTTTTAAAGACAGAGGAAGTACAAAATACATGGATTTGAGCTAAGGTTACTCTTAACTGCTGTCATTTGCCTGCAGAACACAACGCAACATGAGTGGGCCTTTTGCCCCAGGGCTGGAGATCACCTCCAAGTTGTTTGCAGTGTCCCATGATGCAAAGCTGCTCTTCAGTGGTGGCCACTGGGACAACAGCATCCGAGTGACATCCCTCACGAAAGGCAAACTGATGGGACAGCACATCAGGCACATGGGTCAGTAACTCTGGTGGGAAATGGAAAGGGTTTATGGATGTACCTTGTTATGTGGTGTTCGCAGAATAAAGCCAGTTCATGCTGGCCCACAGGTATAGCAGTTGTAAATGAATGGCACCATAAGAACAGAATAAATAACTGTGATTATACATAAGTACTTGAGCATGGCTTTTTAGTCATTGGAGTGGTGGTTTGATGTGGTTCCAAAGTAAAGCTTGCCTGCTATTTTTAGGTAGCAAAGCTGAATAAGTCAGATAGGTACACTTGGCTGTATAATGATTTCACTGTTTAATAGTGTCATCAGCCCTTATTACAGTGGAGTGTGTCATGCTGGCTGCAAATCAAGATGCAATGTTGAAAAATTGTATCCACATTGTCAGTCAGTAGGAAATTAGTCTTAATTACTGATGTGACAACTTTTTTCTTTATCTAGATATTGTGACCTGCTTGGCAATAGACCACTGTGGAATTCATTTAATATCAGGCTCCAGAGATACTACCTGTATGATATGGCAAATAGTTCAGCAGGTGGGTTATTTAGGCATACTCAGAGGCAGCTTCTGAATGTATTTTTGTACTTCTCTCTTTTGGTATTATATTTTATTGATTTTTTTCTTTCAGGTTGGTAGGGAAGATAGTGCACTAAAATCGATTAGCTGAGTAATTTTACTTACATTGTCTTCTCTGAAATACTGTACATGTTAGTTACTGTATAGCTCAAGTGCACTATTTTAGAGGCTTTTAAGGATTTCATAGATTATTTTCAGGGTAGGGAAGTAAGAATTTCACATTTCTAAGCAGTTGTTCACTCCTAGTAGTTGCATTTTAGCACAGCCTTTTCTCTGTGGGGCTTACTAATGACTACAGTGGTGGTTAGCAAAGACAGCAGTGTCTATTGTCTGCATTGCGCTGGCATTTGAGAATTCTTTAATATTAGCCTTATGCTTTCACACAGTGAAAGTGGTTGTGTGATCCATGTGTGTACTCACACTCAAAATGTGAAGTTGTTTCCATCATTATGCATTTAAAATGCTCATTTCTAATTGCTGCATTTCAAACATACAAATAGGATTAATTGCTGGGCGAAACTGTCATGTTTTGCATGGTAGACTTGGTCAAGTCACCTTGTTTGTATCATGGAACTAAAGTCAGCCCATTAAAGCAGTAGAGTGGTGCATAACTGCATGTGCTTTTGTGGAAGGTGTGTTTGTGGTGCGAGTATTTATAATTCTGTCAAGAATTACTTTGTAGTATCAGTACATGGTCAAAAAAAGTAAGACCTTAGTGCTCGTATGAGTTCTTTTTTGTCCCAAATGGGGATAAATGTTGGACAATTTTTAGTTTGTTTCTTTTCATTGTTAGTTAAGTCATCCTCTGGAATGTATATTTTCTTAGAAGTGCTTTTTCTTAAGATTTTCAATGTATTTTTATCAATAGATATATAAATGATATTTTATGCATAGTAAATGTTTCTTGTGAGAGTTTTGTATTGGTCTTTACAAAGTGGCAGCAATGGACTGCATTCTGGCATTTCCATTCCACTTGTCTTCTCTGCACTGACACCTTCTGTATTTTGACACTTGTTCTGTATTCCTGCATGCTTCAGACTTTCAGGGTCTGGTTGGCAGTCAATTTTTTATCACAGAAATGAAAATAAACAGTTCTCTGCAGAACTGTTGACTGTACCTTCTCTTAAAGCACCGTTCTTTCTTTAGAACTGGTTTGAGAACATGCTGACAGGACACTCCCTGGAACAAAGCTGTGATACCCTGCAGCTGTGTGGGAGCATTGCTATTTTTAATGACCATTGTTGCAGGATTTCCTTTGCGTATGATACTGCTGGTAGTCACTGAGAAGTACTGTTTTCTTCCTTTTCCTTAGAAAATTGAAAGACTTGCTGTTATTTTAAGTAAAATAGCTTTTAGCTTCTTTAAGTTTGATTGTGAAGATAGTGCTTGATTCCAGGGTAAGCTGTAAGAGCTGGACAAGCCCAGGCACACAAGTAAAGAGCAAGTGTGTAGATGGGGTATGTGAACAATTCCTGTTCGGACTGCATACAGGTCCTGGACAGCTGCAGGAATAGGAAGGAGTTAGCTAAGTAATATTGTGACACCCACACAGTAACTACATTTTCATTCATTCTTGTGATTTCAGTAAGTAAGGTGCTGACATAAAAGGCAATGCATTGATATTGGAGTGGTGAGTTTTGGCTTTGGCTTTGGCCTCTGTCAAATACACACCTTACACAACCGGTACTGAAGATACCTGCAAGAGAATGTGTCATTGCACTTTTTGTTACTCTCAGGGAGGAGTGCCTGTAGGCCTGGCACCTAAGCCATTACAGATCCTTTATGGGCACACTGACGAAGTTTCAAGTGTTGGCATCAGTACTGAACTGGATATGGCAGTGTCAGGATCCAGGGTAAGCATTTTCCTTCTTTTCTCTTTTTTTTGCCTCTTCACAACTGAAGTCAAACCATGGAATGAGTTTGAAGTTGATTAATACAAATAAGTCACTATTTCACAATCTTTTACTGCAGCCTTGCATATCGAGAAGATATGTGCCATCTCCTTTGCTGCCTGCTTAAATCAGACTGTCTCAAACTGCTGTGCAGAGCATAGGCCTCACCTACCATGTGGTGTTATTCTGCACAGATGAGCTTTAATATACATGGACTTTCGTGGAGATTTTTAGCTTCTCATTGCAACACTTTCTTGACTTTCTTCCCTGCTCTGTTAACCCTGAAGGTTCTGTGCCACTTGCTTATGGTCTGCCTTACTGTACTACACTGGCAGGCTGCTGAACTCTGGCTTTGTACTCCACATGATGCCTACTCATAAATGTGACCTATGAAATGGCTGATTTGCTGCCTATCATCCCTCTTGCCCTACTTGCATTTGTTTTTTCATATGCCTATAGTACATGGTCTTGAGGGGAAGGCTTCTTTGTGCAGAGTTCCTAATGCTCCCTGGGTCCTTGTCTCCCATTAAGGATTTAAGTGCTTGCAAAGTATTCCCTATATCCTCTGTATGTAAATACTGAGTGTCATGATAACTTACCTGCTGAATATCAACTTCCCTAAATTTGGTTGCTGCAGGATGGCACTGTTATTGTCCGCACTATTCGGAAAGGTCAGTATGTGAGGACTCTGCGGCCACCTTGTGAGAGTTCTCTCCTGCTGACTGTTCCCAATCTGGCTGTGTCCTGGGAAGGCCATATCGTTGTCCACACCAGTGTGGAAGGAAAGACTACTCTTAAGGTACTTAAGTTTGTGGAAAATATCTGTTCCTGTCACTGAGGATTTTAATAATAAATATATCTAACTTCATCTTATTTCTTGAAGTAATGAGGATTTTTGAGCATGCAGTGTAAGTTTCCATATTTTTTAAATTTTGCTAGCCAATTTGAGTGAAATTTGGTTAAAGGGTAAATGACAGGCATATTGTGCTCCGGTGAGTTTCATGAAAATCACCAAACACCTGCAAGGAAGATGCTTAAGCATATGATAATGAATCTTCGTGGGAGAGATGCTTTGGACTGGGAAACAAGTTCCACTGTTCACAGAAACAGAGGCTTATAAGGGGAGCAGTAAGTTCTGGGTGCAAGATACTCAGTGTTTGCACTGTTTCTTAGTTTGGGATTGGAGACATGGCTATAAGGTTGTCTGTTGAGGAGCTATGTAGTTGCTTTAATAATGGTAGAGCTGTTGAGATTTCTTTAAATATGGGAAATCTCTTGGAATACAAATTTTTTTGAGGTAGGCATACTAGCTACATTAGGAGATGGGGAGAGAAGAGATCCAAAGTATTGTCAGGCTGGAAGAATGTAAGATGGTTTTGTTAGTTATGTCTATAACCCATCAAGAAGTCTTTGTCTTGTCCAGAAAATGAGTCTGGATCTAGCTCTCTGGAATATGCTTGTTTCCTTCTGCTTTTCAGTTTGGGAGGGGAAAGGAGGGAAGGAGGGTTGGTAACAAGGCTGAAGATGAATGCTGTTTTGCTTTCTTCTTCCTTAACAAAAATTCTTATAAAATAGGGACCTGTCTATTAAATCCATAGATGTTTCCAGGAAATTTGGAATTGATTAAATGGAGTAGGTAAGATGCTACAATGTTACATCTAGAGGTATCTTCAAAAACGTCCATACAGGTCCTTGCATCCATACACATTTAGTATAGGCTCACTACTCTTGTATCATTCAACAAGGAGACTGTTGTCAGCATTATCCTCTGTGGGTTGTTGCCAAGTTAGCACCTGTTAATGAGCTGAAGGTACAAGTACTACACGCTTTTACCTATCATTCCTCTGTGACATACTTATTTTTGATCTCTTCAGGATAAGAATGCATTACATCTCTATTCTGTCAACGGGAAATACCTGGGTTCTGAGACTCTGAAGGAGGAAGTGTCAGATATGTGTGTCACTGGCGAGTATATTGTGATGGGCAGCTTACAGGGATTTCTTTCCATACGGGATCTCTACAGGTAATGTACCACCATTATTATTGAGATAGGAATGAAAGGGCTTTTTGAGAAATGGCTGTGTAATGTGAACTTTGCTTGGTGATGTAGGTAATAGCTATAGGTATAGGCTGTTGCTTTTTCTGTGTTCCCCAAAAAAATTGGTTTGGGGGAACTGAGATAGGGAGAAAAATAAAATGAGAGGTTGTAACAGATCTTTCTTCCCAGACATTTATCCCAATTAAACACATAGATCTGACTGGAGGAGCTGTCAGTTTGCAAACCGTGCTTGTCCCCTGATTAGTCACAGGGAGCTCGGCAACTGCAGGATCAAGCCTCATGTAGTTCTGCACTGAGTTTTAAGCTCCACTTACTGCTTAGCTCTGTAGAGCTAAACTTCTCCTACTCAGAATGAGAGTGATGTTTGTCCCTTGGGCAGCTCTGGGACTAACGTCACTGTTCTTCAGTGAAAATAGCTTACTGACTTGCCCGTCCACACCTGTTCTTATTGTTGAAGCTCTATTTTGGGATACAATTAGATTGTTCTGTAGGAGTTTACAGTGATTGAAATTGCAAATTATATCCTTGAGAAACTGTGTCTTATAGTGCATCCTGTGGACAGCAATTTCACCTGCATGTGATTCTTTGCAGTATGTGCTAGTAAATACATGATGTACTTTCTCTCTGTGGCTTTTATTCCTTTCAGCCTGAGTCTGAGCATCTCCCCCTTAGCCATGAGACTGCCAATCCATTGTATTTCTGTCACCAAAGAGTACAGCCACATCCTTGTTGGCTTGGAGGACGGCAAGTTGATTATCGTTGGTGTTGGCAAGCCAGCAGAGGTAAAACCCACCATCAAGAACTTTTTCTACCGAACAGTGGGAAGTTCACTTATTTCTGCTTTCCAGTTGAGCAAGAGGTCTCCTCTTTGGCAGGGTAAATTTAAGAGCAAGTTTCAGTTTTCAGTGGGAAACAAATAACTTTTGAGACTGCTCTACTGAAAGTTCTCATTAACAGTCAGAGGTATATAGGGATCGCAGATGGGAAGCTCAGCTGGACTAACTTCCAGACTTTATCACTCACATCTGAATAAGCAAAGTCATAATAGCTAACATTTTCTGAACGGGATAGTGCTGTCAGCCTCTACCTGGTGAAATAATTTTCCAGAAGAAAACTGGAAATGAAAGCAAGCTACTTTCTTTATATTTTTTTTGTGGTTTCTGTCAGATGTCTTTTAATATGCATTGACTGACATTGGGGAAAAAGGTATTACTTCTTTCTCTTACGAGTCTGTAATGGCAATGCACAGGGAATCACTTCTGTAGGTTCCCAGGATGCTCTATGGTCCATATGGTGAATATAAACTTGTTGGTCCTGCATATGCAATATCAAATACAGAGCATTCATCTCTCAAATAGATATGCCCAATTTTTCTTGTGCAAAACACAGTTTTTGCTTCAATTACTTCTTGTCATGACTTTCAAAGTACTTGAGTTAACTTAAAACTGCTTATCTTTATAACTCAATCTCTGTTGTGCTGCTATGTATTTATTTGAAAATGTGATTCACTTTTGCATGATCTTTAGTACATGCCAGAAAAGTGTGTATTAATTTAATTTTATATTTTAAATGTGAAAACAGAGCAACTTCATTTGTCAGTATTTTAAAATGTTTTTGCTAGGAGGCACATAGTTTAATATTGGAAACAGGCTTCACACAATGGTAGTCTGATTTTGCACTGGATCTGGAGGGGAGGTTTACACTGACTTTCAGTTTTCTATTGTAGAATTGACAAAGAGCTGATTATTATGTGGTTAAACATATGGTTGTAACAGCCGTTTTAAAGTCACTATCATTTCTAAGCTTCCTATTCCATAGAAAAGATCTTTTATAGGCTGAAATTTCTGTGTATCATTAGACTGAAGGCTTTTTGTTCTCTTATTTTCACTTTTTAATCACATCTATTTTTCTAACTATGCAGAAAGTGGTGTTTCAAAGACTGGACTCCTTTTATGGTTATAGAGGCTTTCCAATTACTTTTTCTTCAGGATTTTCTGTTAATAATTCAGATGATATGCAAGCTTAATATGTAAATAGATTTTTTTTAAACAAAAACATATAAGGAACAACATTATGTCCCAGATTTTCTAGTTTTCTATAATGGCATCAATCAATATATTTGAAAAGTGTGTGTATGCTTATTTGTTGAATGACTTTTAGTTTGGAAAGAATGTGTTAATTACTAGAACTTTATCCATATACAGAAGACAGTGTTGTAGTTCTGGCTTTCAGTGGTGATATTGATCCTTAGGACAGAGGATTGGATCCTTAGCATGGACCTACTTTTATGTGCAAAAAGTGAAATGCTGCTTGGTATTAAGATTGGCCTTTAGTGTTTCTGCATTGACAGTGTCTAGTATGAAGAAACATATTTTTGTATTTTTAACCATTACTTAGCTGTTTTGGATGTTGCAGAACTCTGGGCAGTTATCACTTGTTAGTATTAATCCTGGTCAGCCCTTGTGCCTTTTCTAGAACACTGCTGCTGTGATGATACAGCTCTTAAGCACGTTACATTTGTGGTAGTAACTGTGAGGAACTGTTCTCCAACTTGTTAAGGCATGAATCTTGTTTATTGAACTGCAAGGAATTTCAGAGCCTAATCAGCTGCCAGGCTGATCACTACTGGCCAATCATCCACCTTGTACTTAGGTAATTAAGAAATTGTTGTCAGATTGCAGACCTACCAGATGCTGGATTTAATATGGCTTCTGGTTGCTTGTTATCTGTCTTATCTTATGGAATATTCAGTATTAATTACTTCTGCTTTAAACATTCCTCTGAACACTTCATCCAGGATGTGTGGAAGACTGTATAAATTTGACACCAGGAGATAACCTTTCTCTTTTTCCTTCATTCTGCTATCACTGTCCTGCATCTTGGCTATTTTTTTTCCACTTCTAGCAATTTCTGTTTCAAATCTCTAAAATAAAATGTCCTTTCTTCTCATTTGGTTCATTTTTGCTTGACATTCACCTCTTCCCTTCCTATCAAAATAACAACCTAAACACTCTTTCTAAGCCATTTGAAGTAGGTTAAGCATATAAATATACATTAGTGGGTAATACCCCTTTACCTGTTCAAAATCAATGAAGACTGTGGTTAGTGTTTTGTGTCTTGTTTTTTGTCAGTCCCAAGAATCATCCCTAAGTGTAACTTTTAGTTTCGTTTCAAATAATTTTTGTTGGTATAGTTTTGTTTATGCAGTACATTATAGTGTCTGCATTTCACCAGAATCAGTGTCTGAATTCTTTTTTAATTTATCCACCTTATCCCTTCCCCCTCCTTTTGTTTCTCTGAATTACTTCCAAACAGATGCGCTCAGGTCAGCTTTCCCGAAAGCTGTGGGGATCAAGCAAACGGCTCAGCCAGATTTCATCAGGAGAGACTGAATATAACACTCAAGATTCCAAGTGATTGCTGCTTCTACCTTCTCTCATGGATTCCAGAAAAACGTTTAATCTTTTGGTCACCTTAAATGTATAAATATGTAATTAGGGCCTTGATTCTTAAGTCTGTTGACAAGAACCTATGGTAGAGGTATAGTACTAAGCATATGTTAGCTTCCTTGCATATTTTTCCTTAACTGCATTGACTTGTTCACAGCAAAATCCCTCTCTCAATAGCTGCTAAAACTGTGTTTTGGGAGGGCTAAAAAAAAAAACCAAAACAAATCCCCCCACAAGTCTCCAAACCCCAAGATTACTAATTGAATTTAAGATAAGTAGCATTTGATTTAAAGCTGAATAGGGCCAGATGCTCCTTGATAACAAACAAGATATTTGGCTTTGCTTTGACAGCACTGTTATTCCCTGGTAAATTAAAATTCTGGCATTTGCAATGGTTGGATTCAGAATTGGATAGATGACAGTTACAACCTTCTCAATATGTTTTTCAGCCTAATGAAGTTTATTACCATTTGTTTGTGTCAATGGCTATTGCTCTCTTCTTTTGTGTAGTTCCAGTTTTAGACTGTTCTGCAAGGAACATCTGTGTTGCACTACTTTATCAGAAATTGTTTTAAGTACAGACATGAATAACTTCAATGGAGTTGAAGTGGTGAAGGAGCTGAAGGAGGTAGGAAATATTGCTGCTGAAAATTATTTATATTGTTATGTAGCCTAAGACATACGCCAAGAAATTCCATTATATACTTAACTTGTAGAATTACAGAGGAAAAGTCATTATCTATATTGGTCAAAGATCGATCTGCTTCATTAGTAAGGGAACAAAAGATAAATTTCCACTGCAGAATCATTATGCAACATTGCAGCACAATTCAATTAAAAATAGCACCTGTTTGTTTCTTGGCTTGGTGTTCACCAAAGCAGTTGTTAGCCATATTATTTTTTTTTCTGTGAAAATAAGCAGGGGAAAACAGATGATGTATCAATTTTCAAAATGCATTTAATACCTGGTAAAAGATAATATCAGATCCTTACATGCGCTGTATCCAATTGCATACTATGTTTTGGAGAAGCCATTACTGATTTTTTTTTTCTTCTTTTGGTTTATTTGGCAATACATGATGATAGTAGGGTGTGCATTTTCCTATCAATCTGGCATTTTTCTAACGTTACTGATTGAAATTATAAACACCATACTGTTAGAAAAGCCTGATGCTGAGGGAAAAATATGAGTTTTCAGATCAGTGTGAAGATGTGTGTGTTTGTGTATATATGTATGTGTGTGTGTGTGTATATATGTATATTCATGTATGTATTAAAAGAAGAAAATCCCATGGGGTAAGGGGAGTACAGATACAAGGCTGAGGTGTAAGTGATTGTTAGCTAGTATGTTCCCTTTTGGCTCCCCCTTTCTTCCCTCTACCATCGCTTTTCTTGTTATTTTTAATTTATTTATTGAAATGAATGTGTGTTGTATCTCTCATAAATGTTATCCGATATTCCCTCTGGTTGGGGAGTTGTTGAACTACCTGAGGAACATAATGTGTAATCTCATTTCATTAACTTTAAGCACAATATTTATTAACTCTATAGAAATAATAATACCTCCTTACCCTGCTAAATGATAATCTTTAGAAGTTATGTTAGTCTCTTTCAAACTGATTTCTCCTCCTCACTCTCTTTACTGGAAAAAGAAAATCCCTCTTGATGACTGATTAGTGTACTGTGTAAAGAAAGTTGTGTTGCTTTTTCTTAACTTCTGTAAATGAAATAATAAATCAGATTAGTGTACAAGTGGGTCTATGCATAGTTGCAATATTCTGCCTAATCACTGTGACAGACTGGATTGTCTGGAAAGTTAGGTGAAAATAAGAATTATTTCCCGAGTCACTTGCCAAGAGAGGATTAAATTGCCAGAAGTAGAGTGGTGTGAGTTTTTTCATACTCCAGATATGTTAAAAAAAATAATTAAACCCACATCCCGTATTTTCAAATAAGCTATAGAGAAGTGAAAAATACTATTTTTAATAAGTTACCTATTCAATAAGAATACTGAGGATACTGTGGAAGTATTAAGTTTGTACATGAGAATGTGAAGTATGTTTTATTATGATTTCATGAAGAAGGGACTTCAGGGTAACTCTTAGGAGAGTAGTTTAGAAGTATTTCAGCTCAGAATGTGAGATTTTTCTGTGTTAGGGGAGATGGAAAAAGCTCAGTCGGGGTATTGAGTTGATGGGTTTTACATGTATGCATAAATGTTGTGTTTAAATGCATATACGAGGCTAAGTGTTTATTTGGAGGAGAAGGGGGCAGGAAACTATCATGTTTTGGGCTATTAGAATCAGGTGGAAAAATGGAGGAGATGAGTCTTCTGTGGTGTTTGGTGAGAGCACAGTTTTCTTCTTGTCATTTGCACAGAGGGGTTTGCATAAGTGTTTGAAAACATCCTACTGTGGGTTAGGTGTCTTTATACAAAGGTTAAATTAACATTTTTAGTAGTTTAATATTAAAGAATACTGAATACAGTGTGTCAGTTTAAGTAAAATATAATGTTGCAATAATTGAAATAATTTATGATGAAGACCTTTGACATTTGAATACCATCATTTCAGTGCATCACAAGCACTGGTGATCTTCACAAATATCTGGGACAGGTTTAAATGTGGACAGTTCTTGGACTCTCAAACTCAAGGCTAGTTTGTGCTCATCACAAAGCAGCAGCAGCAGAATGAGGAGGGGACAGGAGAGCTCTGAGTTGGTTTATGCCCCAGGTACAATGGCAACATCCATGGCCTTTGGATCTTACATCTGGTCCTTGGGGATGGGGGGATACAGCATGACATGCTTGGCATCCTTGCCAGGGGCCTTTTGGAAACACCTCTGCAGGTGTGAAGGTCTTCACTTTGCCTTCATGTAAAACCAGCTTTAAATAAAAGAGAAGAGCCATGTGAGCATTAGCTGGTATGTTGTTTCTTTTGGGTTTCATTTATTAGCATGAAAAGTAGACAATAATGTTTTAAAAATAGAAAATAATTTTTCTGATCAGCTGTTTAGGTCAGTTGAATTGCAGCCTGTTATGCAGTGTACTGTGAATTGGTGAAATGACTTTCATAATTCTTTGATTTCTTCACGTCAATAAAGCTTAGGATCCCATTTAGTTTTACAGGTGGTACTGGTGAAATAAGATTCTCCTTTGTCTTTGATCAAAGATTTGTTTAAGTGTAAAAAGTAAAGTTTTGAGATGAAAGAATATCAATGAGGAGTTTAGAACAAACAAGTCCTAGATGACATTTGTTTCATAGCACTAAATTTGTCAAGGTCTTCTTTGTGATATCTTCTTATTTTTAATTTTTGGAACAACTCTAATATTATTTATCAAAGTTTAAGATATGTTTACCTTTGAAGATGAGTAAGTAGGAGTGTAAATATATATATGTAAAAGAAACTGAAAACTGACCTACTTTTCATACCTGTATATAAATGAGATCAAGTAGTTAGCAGTATTAATTTCTTTGTAGCACAGTTTTGAACTTGCATACCAAAGGATATTTAGAAGACATCTGTCCTTTATTTCAAGTAAAATGTTTAAGTTTCTTTCAATCAATTTGCTTATAATTCTTGATAGTACTTTTAGTTATATTTTTACCTATAGTGAGGAATCCCACCTGGTCTTTGCTGGTTTTGTACTATACAAGCATACAAAACGTGAAATGCTCTTCAAGTTAGCATCTGACCTAGGCAAATTTTTTTGTATCAATACACTTTTCTATTACTTAATAATTGGATATCTAGAAACTGTGTCTTCTATCATCCATGTACCTTACCAGCACCCAATAATAATTCCAGTCCTAAAGTAACTGCATTTCTCCTGATGGTTAATACAGATTGTGGAAATCAGGGGTTTTTTAGGAGGCCTGTTTGATTAAAAAAAAAAAAAGGAAAACTTCCCCTCCAAAAAACTCAAACTCACCCACATCCATATTACAATTGTTTTGCTAATCCGCAACATTGATATAAACAAGCTTTTTTCCCTCTGGCGTACCGTAGATCATGCACATTATCACAAAACAAGTTTATCAAAGTCTTGACAGGCTTTAAATAGCCGAGTCAGTTGGTTATCTTATAAGGATCCTCTTGAAAGTTGTATTTCTTTGTCCTTTAAATGAGTACAAAGAACTAAGTTTCTGCAGTGGAAAAATTCTGTATGGGACTGGTAACATCAGTCTGCTTTAAAATAGTCCTGCAGGAATGAGAAATTTGTTTTTATCTGTAATGCACAGATTAGGTAGGTCTTTTAACTCCTGCTTTAGTCAATGGGAGCCATATACCTCACTTCCCTAAACCATGTTTTCCTCCTCCCTGTTTCCTTTGCAAATCTTTTCCAATCTTAATTAACAAAATAATTAGAAAATATAAGGAACCAAATGCTGCACAAAGCTTTTACCATGTACGTGTATTTAGTTGAAAATGTGTATCTGTATACAGATCATAGAATGGTAGGGAGCTTTAGAGCTAGAAGGGATTGTAGAGATGTCAACCTCCTTCTGCTCCTACATTGAGAGTCTCTGTAGACACATGCTCTATATTGTCCCCTGAAACATTCCTGTCTTCCACTGTTAAAGGCACCTTGCTGGCTATGTTAAATGCTGAGCACTGAGGTACTGTGATTATATTTTTTTTTCTTTTCAGAGAATTAAATAAGTGTGCACATAAAATAAACACATATCCTGATGTGAACCTAAGGCCTGATCCAATAAATACTGTTATGTGAAAGCACTGCATAGGGTTATATTTATTTGGATGGAAATTCAAACATGTGCTTCAGTGCTTTCTAGGCCTTTTTATGGTTTTTTTGGCTTAAAAGCTAGGTTGGTTTCAGTTGTAAACATTACACTTGTTGGTAGTCTTATTTTGGGGAGAGTAAGTTTCCATGGTGTCATATACATGTGGGTTCATTGTATGCCAGTGTTAGACTCAACTGAAGTGTTAGGAAGATGTCTTTCCTTCCATTCCAAGGAACCAATCTTATTATTACTAAATTGCCCTTCTAAAAACATACTTTTGAATGAAGCAACGGTTTTCTAAAAAGCTACTACATTAAAAAGAAATTTAAAAATTGGTAAAATGCTTTTGTTCCCTTCTTCAGCATTATAGTCATCAGATGCCTGAATGTAAAAATGCCTCTGAGTGGCACCATAGCATGCTCTGCAGTTTCAGTCAAGTGCCACTCACCTTACTGCAGTCTTGAACACCCCATATGTGAGGAACTGCTTGCAGTGTTTAATCCAAAGTATCCTTTATTCAGTTTTAACTCGCCCTTTTGCTGTACATCTGTAGAAGACTGGTGTGTCTTTCTTTTAGTTACTATTTACCTAAGTGGCCTAAATAAAATAGGTGCTTCACTTCCTTTCAATAGAATTCCTTCAGTGTGTGTTCTTCCTAGTTTTGTCCAGTGGACTTAAGAAATTTGGTAGGTATTTCCAGAGTTTAGGTCTGTGCTTATACTCAGCACAAACACAATTTCAATCACACATCTTCTGTCCCAGAAGCACAATTGTCAGTATAGATTGTGGTTTAAAGCTGCTAAGGTGTTTTGAGATTGGAATATAAAACATCCAGCCATATATATCATAGATCTAACTGAACTTGGAGACCACTTGTTTATTTAGCTTCCTGTCTAGTCAGTATTTTCCTCTCAAGGGAGCCATATTTTTTGCCTTGAAATAGTTTTGAAATAAACTGAAATCTTGCACCAGACAATACTACTTTAGTCATATGCAGCTGGGAGCTGTTTCCTAAAGAAAGCCATGAGGGGGGAAATAGAATTCAAGAAAAACTTGCAATATGTATTCCGATTCTGCAGGAACAACTTAATATGAGATCAGAGAAATGCTGCATGTGAGACTTACCTCCCTTTGGTCAGTGTTTTGATGGAAGCTGTGATGCTACTCAGTTTACCTGATGAATTTTAACTGAAGCTAATCGGGGGTAGAAGCAAAGGCCTTACAGCAACAAACCATATCTTCTGATAATTCTTACAGATTGTGCAATTATGTGATTACAAATGGATTTTTAAATGCCAAAAAATGCCTTCTTAAAGAGTTAAATATTAGGTCTGAGGAGTGTTGGAAATAGCTACTTTCAGAAATGAGCCTTGAGGCACTGTAATGAACTTGCTGTCTGTCTTCTGTGCAATATCTTTTTCCCTCTGGGTGCTTTAAGAGTATACTGTATGTCTTACTTTGTTTTGATCAATATGTTTTAAGAGTGTGTATATTGGCTAATGATGGATTTTTTTCCTGTACAGCATGGTGGAAGATGTTTTAAAATTTTGCACTTTTCTAGGATTTGCAAGTTTGTAACCTGAAAATTTTTAACATGCACACTTTTGTACATAATTAGCATTGTATATATTTAACATAAGTCTGAAGCAAATAAAAGTAATTGAATGCGTAATTTCTCCCTTTATTAACAGCACAAAAATTAAACTAAGTGTGGGAGTACACTGAATGAACAATTCTTTTATTTAGCAGGTAAAAGTAGGCAGCAAGAACAGCTGACTCAGTGTCCTCTCTTAATTGTGTTAAGGCAACTTTATTTTTTTGGTGGGGAAGGAATCAAAGTGGATATGTAAATGTACAGGCCCCTTCAAGCTTTGAATAGTTATAACCCAAGTATTGCAATAAAACATTTGTTTTTGCTGGAAAGGAGATGTCTGAGACATGAATCAGGGTGAGGAAAAGAGCCCACTAATCACAGTTATCTTTATTTATAAAGCTAAAGTTCCCCACCCACCCTGGGACTACAAGCATCTCTTTCCTTATTCCTCATTATCTTCCCCATATAGTAACTTTTGCTGCAGAATATAGAAGGCTACAGATTTGGGGCATTACTGTCAGTCAGGAGGAAACTGAAATCTGTTCCAGGCTCATGTTCAGTTGGTTTCTTACCCCTGCAAACAAGACAAACCATGCTGTGAGCTTTAATGGGAGGTGGAACTGCTCTGCTTCTGTCTGTTACTAGGGTTGGAACAAAGCACCCTTATTCTTAACAAGCAGAGTTTTGACTCCCTTTTTTGCCCACATCATGTGACATGCATTTTAGATTTCTTAATGTCCATATGATTATAGATGTGGATTCTCTTTTCTGGAGTTCAATGCATTAGGGCCAAGCTGGAATTTCCCTGACTTTCAATAAAGGAGCTGAATATTGGGACTGTTTCTGTGAAAGGTAACTAGAATTTGGAAACATAAGCATCAATGGACGCAATGCCAGAAAACTTTCTGGGTAAGCCAGATGTCCTTTAGAGTGCTCTTACATGGCTGGCGGCTTTGGAGCATTAAAGAATACTCACATTTTCCCCAAAGAGAAATAGAACCAAGGGATTTAGTAACTTCTGATGTGGGGGACAGGCAGCATGTGCCAGGAATCTAATAGAAGCCTCTTTTCCTTTCTGTCTGAAGGAGGATATCAATTCAAGTGAAGCATTTACCTCAAAAACAGACGTGCTCCTGTCACTCCTTGCAGCGTGGCTTTATTTCCTTCCACTAACAGCATCGTACCTTCCCGCAAGCCCTGTTGGAGGTGGAAATGTTTAACATGATTTTCAAGCTACTTGAAAGGGTAGCATGATTGTCACAAGCAGGCCAGTCTTAGTGCAGCTCACCATGACTACAGACTAAGCCTTCTCCCTTACCTAACAAAGATGCAAAGACAAAATTAGGTGAGTTACCTTGTTTTAGCAGCTGATTTTCTTGTTTATTTCAGTTTTCACTTTTAAAGGAGAAACCAGTAAGGAGGAGAGGAAATTGTGGTTTTTTTCCCCACAGTTACTTCCACTCCCCCACCATTCTTAGATCCAGTTTGGGCCAAGCAATGGCCAGCTGGGTTTGTTAGAGCACAAGCTTTATACTACAAGATCAAAAATAGACAGGAAACATAGATGTTCCACTTCCCCAGACAGATGTAAGGAAATTACTGAATGTGGAAATTCAGAAACTGTATTACAGAGACTAAAGTTAAGAGTATCTGCAAAAAGATTCAGGGGAAGTATTGTACCATCTGCCTGCACACCACCCCCAACATGCAATACATGCCTGGTGGCCAGTGACTGGGAAGATCAGAGCTGCCTAAAATAGTGTTGAGCAACACTAACAGGAGTATGTATGCATGTCATTTGCTCTAACCCATTTTCTGCAAGTGAGCAAAATCCAAGGCTGAAGCTCTTAGCAAGAATACAATTAGCATTCCCTGCAGTAGTTCTGTAACTCTTGACAGGTGGAGAACCCACACTGAAAGCTAGTGTGAATGCATTTGAAATGTTTATCTTGCTACAGCAAGGAGCTTCCTGACAGAGAACTACTCACCAGAACTGGAGGGGTGTTTGGTTCTTCATGATACTGGCGGATTCTCTCCTCTCTTGTCTCCTGCAATAATGAGCATAGATTTAGCTTCTCAGGCCGTAAGGTAAGACTTGGAGCTATCCAGGTAGCATGACATCAAGCAATTTTGTAACATTAAACAAAGCAGGAACTTCCCTTCAAACAGAATGGGATGGCAGGATTGACTCATAATAGATATGTGTTTTACTTTTCATAACAAGCAGCAATTTACTGCAGGTTACTCAAATAGAACTCACACAAGGCTGAAAAGCCTTGAAACTTAATTCTACTCAATTCATCTATGTTTGTTTGCTTTTTTTTTTAGTACTATCTCTGCAATGAGGAAGGTGGTAGAAGCAAATGCCTGAGGTGCCACCTTCCTGAAAAGGAGTAGTGAATCATGCATTTCTAGTGATTAAATATTTGCTTGTTTGTCTTCAAGTAGGTATTACACTGAAGAATTTCCTTCTGTGAAAAGCTTTATCATGTTTCCTGAGGTTTGCTGCTGAACTGAGCAACAGTAGAACAGGAAACATAGGAACACAGCAGGGATTTGGTACAGCACAGAGCTTCCAGCCTGCTCTGAGAGAAAGAGCAGAAGTTATTTATAGGGAAAAGACTGCCTGCTTATCTAATGACAAGCTGATTAAATGAATACCTACAACTTCATCTAAATTCTAGATGCACACCCATATCCACCATCTCTTCATTGTTCCCTAATTCTTAGTACTTCCTCTAACCATGGAATTTTGATTACAAGGAGGAAAGTATTTAGAGTGTTAAAAGCTGCACCACACAAACTGTTCCCTGAAGAATTAGCTGACATGCTATTCAAGAAGTAGCTCATCCCCACTGTATGGAAATCTCTCTTTGTGCTTGATGGCTGAAGTATTTTTTCTTTCAGCTATACTAGTGTGTGTGCTTGCTCTGTACTGGACTTTACAGGCTGTGCTCCCTGCAAAGACACCAGTGCCTAGGTATTTCTTATGCAACAACTGTATGAATTTCAGGATCTCCCTGTTCTGATTGTTTCTTCAGACCTTCAGATATTTAAGCCTCTTAATCTATGTTTAAATTAGGTCTCCCCAGCAGCAGGTAAGACAGAACTTTCCAGAACCACAGTGCTTTACATCCTAACACTCCAGGATTATATATATATTTTTTTAATTCCCCCATTCAATACCAGATACCAAGCAACAGCATTTCAGACATTGCAGAGCTTCTGTTTGTGAAAAACACTTCGTTCCACCTCAGTAATACTGTTGCCAACTCCTCTTCCTAAGCAAAGAAAAGTTTTAAGAGGAAGTAAACTCTTACTGCCTCACTGGCATTTCCAGTTTCTCTAGGGAGCAGCTGTTTGACATTCTATAGCTTTGTAAGGCCTCAAAATTGCACACTATTTTTATTCCTCCGCACCCTGGTTATTTTGTTAGTTCTGGTGTGCTTTACTTACACCCATGTGAGTTCTCTTAACGTCTGGGTCCAGGTAATGAGGGTTAATATTAAAAGGAACTAAACCTAGAGCCTGTAGGGAGGGTGGATAAACAATTGGCATGTCATTGGTGGTATTGATGCTGACGGTAGCAACGTTAGTTCCTGCGCTGGATCCCATGTAAGGAATCCCATCCTGAAAGACAAAAGCAATGATCAGTCTGACGTATCCCAGCTAGGAACTGCATTTTATAGCCTTTTCTATCAATCTCAGAGACTCCACAGTCAGATCAGACTTAGCTCAGTTTCTAGCTTCTAGCTAATCTCACTGCTAACTTCACAGGTGAAAAGCAGAACAAGAATTCAGGTTCTGAAGTGGGCAGTAGTTTGTCTGTATCAGAGAACTAACTGCTGCATGCTTTGTACTCACAACTCTGTGAGCCCACAAGAGAGAACTTACCAGACTGTCAGTACATGTTGGACTTCGCTATTAAGCGAGGAGAGACTTGCCTCTATTGCAGTCACAGGAAATACCTGAACTGACTTAAATAGCTCCTGAGAGTATACCATTGGCAGCTAAGTGTAATGTCACAGCATCAGCTTACCAGTACCATGACCAGTTTAGCACTATTTAGGTGTTAGTACTGAGTACTATGCTGTACATAGAAGAATGCCACACAAATACGCAAGTATACAGGTAATGCTGAACAATTTGTAAAAATAGAGCTATCTTGAGACAACTGGTGGAAATATAACCAAGTAGATATCCAGACTTAACTGGTATTTGGACATTTTCGGGCTTTTATTCCCACAACAGATGCTGAATTTCTATACATGAAGATAAGCCTATATAACCTTTATTCTTGGCAGCTGGCCTTACTGTGGCTTGTATAAATCTACATAAAGTGATTTGCAATTCCACATTGCTAGGGAACACCTTGCTACTGTTCTCCTCCAGAGATGGTGTATGTTTGCTGTGCCTTATGAGATTTACCAGCTACACTGGTGCTGCTGACCAGAAGGGCTCAATGGCACTCTCACCTCAGTGTTCCAAAATTACATAATTTTTAACATCAACAGGACACTGTCTAAAAGGCACATATGTATCCAACTTTATTACCAGACAATCTGCAACATGAACACATCTACATCAACAAGACATGAAGTGGACATCTCAAGCTGAAAAACAGGGTTTCAGGACACAGATTAAATCCTACACTGCTCTTTGTTGGTATTTTGAGGAATTTACTTCTAGGGTTCTGTGCAGCATAGCACATCCCTAAATCTTGCAGTCTAGGAAGACAGACTGCTGACCTTAAGTCCTTTTAACGACTCAGTGACAGCCTTATTTGGCCATGGTTTTCAGTAAACCAGATTGTCTGAGATGGCTCAACATTTGAAATATATTAGAGACAAAAACATAGAATCAACTTGGATTTGTCTGAACAAAAGCTCACGCATGAGACCCTGCCATTCAGACTTAGCCAGAATCTGTAGTTTTACCTCAAGAACTCTCTTCCTGATCTCATGTATTAGACTGTTGTCATACAGAGCCTTCAGGAGACGGAATGTGTTCCCACCTCCTGCAGAAAGAAAGTTCAGCTTATTTAACATGCTTTCACAATCCGTTTAATTGGAGCCTTTACAGACTTGGCAGTCTCAATGAGTTCTATGTTCAGGGTAGTATCCTGCTTTGAGAAGCAGTAAAACCAGAATCTTCAGAAGAATGGTCATCAGGCAGGCCATGGGCTCATGCCCTGAGTCATTCTTGTAAGGCTGGCACTGTCTGACAGTGACCTCTCTTCTAATACCCAGGAGCATGGTATTAGGACTAGATCTTCTTGGGCATTGATAAAGTGATGATACAGCTGTTATGATCATGTTTTTAGACTGAGGTACTGTTCAACATAATAATTTGATATGTACTGGAGACGAAGTTGCATTAATAAATCTACTTCTCTGCCCACCACTAAATTTAGGGTTTTAGGGCTCCCAAGTACTGTTTTCTGTAGTTTCTAATTACTAGGCCTGTTTTAATTGTTGCTCTTCAGTGCCACCTCTGAGCAGGACTAATCCAGCGCCCTATATAAACCTATATGGGGACTAAGAAGCAAAACTTACCAATAAATATTGCTTCAGATTTCCTTACAGCTTCCACTGGATCATGAGATTCATGAATGCTGTCCAGCCCATAACCTTAAATGAAACAGTATTTACCTTTGCCATGTCAGTCTGGTGGAAGACTGAGATATGTTCAATCCCTCCCTGCCCACCTCCTCCAACCTTGAGACAGATGTCTCAATCAGGGAAATTTCAGAGAACTCTACAACGTAAAACAGAGTATACGTCCTACATTAGTGCAGAGCTTCAGCATCCAGCTGTACAAAAGGATATAAAACATCCAGCTGTTTGCTTTATGGATATATGCACTCAGTGTCTAGGAGCAGAGCATTTCACTCAGCAGGTGCAGGCTGAGGCACAATATCCTACTGAGCATTACCAGGTAACTAGAAAATAAGGAAAAATCTGTTAGTCCTCAGCTTGGCTGTGCTTAAGTCTGACAGGATGTGCCATCATTGGTTCTGGCATTGCTCGTGCAAATACCTGATCTGAGTATTGTTTCTGTCAAAATGTCTGACTTCGATAGATTTGCTTTGCTGGGGTTCACTGAGTCAGGAAGTGTCAGGAGAGACAGAAGGATGTGGACATTTGATAGCAGCAATCTTCCTGCAAGTCAGGGAGCAAAGTGTGCTGCCCAGGGAAGTAAGTACTGATTATTACTACTCTAACAGGTCCAAAGTTACCCTCAACAGTGATAGATACTAGGTGGAGGTGTTAGTGTTGGCTGCTTTGCAGAGATCTTTGCTCCAAGCAAAGCTCAGCTGCTGTTCATCTTGGAACTCTCTGGCTGGTCGGATGTCCTTTAAATAACGGCCTTCACTTAACACCAGTGGTTGTACGGCTTGAGCAGAGGTTTAAGATATATATATATATATGTATATGGGAATAAGTGTTCCCTCATATGATTAAGAAGGATAAAAAGATGCCACTTGGTATTTAGGGACAAAACCTTCCTCCGTGGAGTGGGCAGAAGTGTTTGCAGCGGGATTTTTTCTGGAGGCCTCTCAAACATCTCCTTCCAGGCAGAAGTCCGGAGCTGGCTCCTGGCGCTCTCAGTGCCCTTGCTGCCCGTACGGCAGCAGCCCAGCCCAGCCCTGCACCGCAGGCTGCAGCGCTGCGCCCTTTCGTGCCCCGCAGCCCGGAGCGGCTGCAGCGCTGCCGCGGCGGGGCGCCCCGTGCCCGCACCCTGCTCCCCTGCCCGGTGCCGGCCCGGCAGCCCCGGGCACAGCCGGCGTGGCCGCAGCAGCCGGGCCGGCCTTACCCAGGCTTTCAAACTTCTCTCTGGCCGTGCGGGCGTAGGCGTCGCGGTCGTGCAGGGCGTAGGGGATGAACAGCACCCGCTTCACCTGCCTGGGAGAAGAGAGGAGAGAGAGCGGTCGGCGCGGCCGAGGCGGGGGCCGGGCGCGCCCCTCAGCCCCGCGCAGCGCTTACTGCCCGAGGAAGCTCTTGATGTGCTGCTGGCAGTGGCCCAGGTACCCCCCTCCGTGCAGGGTGGAGTTGGAGATCAGCAGCAGGCGCCGCGGCGCCCCCATGTCCAGCCGAGCTGACCCGCTCTCCAGCCCAGCCCAGCCCAGCCCAGCCGCGCTCCCAGCCCAGCCCGGTCCGCCCCTTCCTGCCCCGCCGGCGGCCCCGGGGTGGGGCCGAGCCGCCGCCGCTCCACCGCCCCGGCCCGGCCATGCTGGACTTCGCCATCTTCGCCGTCACTTTCTTGCTCATCCTGGTGGGCGCCGTGCTCTACCTGTACCCGGTAATGCTGCCGGCGGCGGCGCGGGGGGCGCACGGCCCTGCTCGGCCCGGCTCGGCTCGGCTCGGCCCGGCCGCCGGTGCAAGTGGGCGGGGAGCGAGCGGCCGTGGGGCCGAGGCACCCCCGGCTCGCCTCACGGCCCCCGGCTCGGGCGGTGCCCCCAACCCGTACCCGCGGCCCGGGCGGGACGTGGCCGAGGCCTGCGGGAGAAGCTGCCGGGCAGGGCGTTCCCGGGACGGCACACCCCGGCACTCCTCCTGCTTTCCGTGCTCCGGGAGTGAATCCCGCTTGCCAAAGGCGCTCTCTGTTCGCATTGCATTTTTGCAGGCCTCCAGGGCAAATCTGTGTGTAAGATCCTACACTGCAAACCTGACCCTTTAAATCTTACGCAGACATCTTTCATCTACCCAGATGAGTAATCCTGGTTTAGCCAGTGGCACCAGGCACACACTTGCAGTTTATCGGCTTAGCAGGTTTAAAGCCTGCAGATGTAGCATATCCAGCTTCTGTTTCATGTTTGTAAGTAGTGTAGTAGTATTGGTGTGGAAAATTCATCTCTCCTGCTGGAAAGCTGTGGGACTTGTAGAAGATCTGAAGTTCATGTGATTGATGCATTTGCTTTTACTCTAGGCATCTAGGCAAGCATCAGGTATCCCTGGGCTGGCTCCAACTGATGAAAAGTAAGTGGTTTCTGTCTCCACATTGATCAAGTTCAGCGTTAGCAGGGAATGCTGTTCATGACCAGATATCCTCTGTGTTTCTCAGGGATGGTAACCTGCCAGATATCATTGCCAGCAGCAGTTTGCATGAGTTTCTTGTGAACCTTCATGAGAAATATGGGCCCCTGGTGTCTTTCTGGTTTGGAAGGCGTCTTGTCGTCAGCCTCGGCTCCATTGATCTCCTGAAACAACATATTAACCCCAACCGGTTGTGTAAGTGTCTTTTACATTTTCTTTGAGTCCATTTGTTCTGGCTTTGCTGAGCCTCAAAAGAAGGGTGTCAGAGGAAGTTGGGGTTTCATTCTAAGTTGAAAGAAAATGAGACTTTGTAGCTGACATGGTGCTTCAGGTGTGATTTCAGTTCTGCTTACTGGACTTGAGTATCAGTGACCAAGAGTTATTGCTGTCCAGTGGCCATCCAGAAATCAGTATGCTTGTGTCTGTTACCGTCTCTCTACAGGTAAATGTTCATGGAAAGCATCATGCTCTTTAGTCACTTGATAGAGCAAGGTGAACATCCTGTAGCCACTTGGCATACATTTTGAAAGCAGTTTGAAATACAGTTTAAGAGGGGAAACTTTGCTAAATTAAGTCTGAAAACAGCTCTGCTGGTTTGTTATAACTGCCTTGTGTGGTTCAGCATGGAGGTTTTTAAAACTATTATTTGTAGAAGTTCTTTAATTTTCATTCTTCTTTTGATGTGTAGAATTTTGTGCTGAAAACCTGTAATGATCTTCCAGTCTTGAAAGCAGTTGGTGGTGCTGGTAGCTGAGTTGACCATCTTACTCATGGGAGGGTATTTTAATTTATGGCCTAAGCCTCTTAGGTGGGCTTCCCGAGGTTATCACATTCAATAGGTTAAGTCAGTTGATGTTTAGGTTTAATCTCTTGCTTTTCCAATATTTATCTTACAAGGTTGACTGAGGTGCTGGGTGCACACCTCTGACCTGATCCTGTAGGCTGTCTTTAGGCACAGGCAGCTATCTCAGATATGCTGGGGTCGTGAGGGGTAAGCTTCATGTACAGTTGCATGACAGAATCAAAAAAAGAAATGCTGACAGTCTGAGAAAGGAGTGGGAGTTAACGAGGATCAGCAAGACACAGTGGATAGCGATGGCACTCCAGAAGGTGGAAAACCACCCTGAAAGATTTGAAGTGTGTTTGGGGGAAATTAAGCAGACAGTCATTTTCTCAAAGCTCAAAGAAGGCCCCTGAGCAGGCAAGTTCTCAGAAATGTTCCAAATTTCAGAGTGTCTGAGTACCAGCGAAAGAGAAATACAGTCCCTGGACTTAAATGGAGGAAATCAGGTGACCAAGGCAGCTACAGAGTAGCCCAATATCCTGGTATGCCAAGGGCTAAATAATTTTTTTAAAGAATGGGGATAAATGAGAAATGCATGTTGTACTTTGATAATTAGATTTTTAGGCAAGGAGAGTGATAGAACTGTGTTAATGTCAGGGATTCAGTTCAGAATTTGCTTGGACACTGAAATGTGTCCAAGCAAAATGGAAGAGGGAGCGAGGTTGGAAAGGTTGGATTGTCTTGGAAAAGTGAAATGCAGTATTGGGGAGTTGAAATATTCCCTCTTATGTTAGCATCCTGCCCTGATGGCATTATGCTGGGATCCTTTGTTGACACAGGGTAGCAGGGTGAGATGGGTTATCCCTGAGGGCTGGGATAACAGGAACAGGAATGGGAGGACAAAAGGCAGGCTGCATGAATTGCCTGCAGGATGACATGGCCATGGAAAGAAAAGGATATATTGAGTCATGTGTTTTCTGTAAAGAGAGGAAAGCATTTAGACTTTTGCACAAGATGAGCATGAGTCAGACCTGGAGTCCTGTATGTGGCTCTGACCTCTGTATTCAGGCATGATTTTGAATAAAGCAAGTGCAAATAAAGGCTGCCAGTGCTCTTAGAGAAGTGGGGAGCCTGTCGTGCAGGAGAAGCCTGGGAAAGTGTGTTCAGCCCAGCAGAAGGCCTTATGAGGGGATCCTCATAAAGGCAACAGGCTTGAGGAGGGTTCTTATGACCTCAGAGCTGGAAAAACAGCAATATTAGTTGTATCAGTGCTTTCCTTTTAGCAGAGATGCTTGCCATAAGTGTGCAAACTTTGTAAGAGGTAAGGAGTCTTACTGGTTGTATTTCCTGAAGCATTGAGGTATAAACAGCAGTGGCTGAGCAGCTGTAGCAAAGCCCTTTTTCTTGGTGAGTGGGAATAGGGGTTGTCGTAGGTCTCAGCCTCAAACTGGCTCTGGGCAGCTTGAAGTTTTGTTGGAGGTGTGGTGTTGCCTGTATGTGTTCTGTGCACACGGTGCTGGGGGACAGGAGACAGCCCACAATGGACTGCATTATATCCAAATCCTGACTCCTAACTTCAGCCCCACTTGAAAACCCATGCCATGTGACTCCTCCTTAGTCTGCTGGGGTGCCTGAGGCCACCATCCATCTTCATGGATACCTGACTGTTGCTTTCCAAGGCTGAGATACAGGATTTGGCTCCAAGTATCATACAAAGGTTCCTCTTAACTCATGTGTGTGTCACAGGTATGGCCAGACTTCTTGGAAACAGAGAGAGAGGTGCAGATAGTTTATCTCTCATCAAAGCCTAATTGCATTCATAGTTGGACTAATTGCATTCATAGTTTTTAACATTTCCAATGCCAGGAGACTCTTTTTCCTTATACTTTAAGCAGTGTTTGAAATTGGTATGTTTTCATGGCCTCTTAAAGCTTGGTTGAGATTAATTTGCAAGGAAAATTCAAAGGAAGTAAAACTTTGCAGCTGGTACTGGTGATTCCCCTGAGTGGCTCTGGGGAAGCAGTTTGGGCCTGCAAAGGATGTGGATGTGAAGAGGGTGGACTAATGCAGGATTGCCAGGAGCAGTGGGCTCAGAGACCAACTTGGAAAACTCGCTTGAGTTGATGTTGCTTTTTGGGTTGGGGCAAGGAACCTGAAACACATTGAATACTGGAGATGGAGCTATGGGTCCTGGCCTGTCTGAGCAGGACTTCATTGCTGTCCTGTGAGCATTTTACTGTACAGGTTCAGAGGTTCTTTCTATCTCTGATGTTCAGTTCTGCTCAATCTCAGTTAGATCTTTTCCCTATGTATACTTGCAGTGGTGTCCAGGACAGCACTCTGAGGTTCTTGGAATGGGGAGATTTCCTTGTAAGTGAAAAGAACAGTCGAAATTTTGATATGTTTCACTAGGAGGGCTGAAAATGTAATCCTGGAGGTGTTTTCAAGACAAGGACAAAGGATAAAGTCTGTGCAAATGCTGGCAGAACAGAGCTCTCTCATGAGGTAGTTTGGGCTGTGTGGAGTCACTGGTTTCCCACAGCTGTGGAGAAGTAGCTCCTTCCAAATAGCATGAGGCAGAGCCAGCCCTCAGAAAAAGGGCAGCCTGGGCTCTGCAGCCGTGAGTGTACAACAGTGAGTGTGTCTCGATGGTATGGGACTGCCCGTTTAGACTAGGGACATTGGGACAAAAGAAACAGCCCATGGCTAATCCAGCAGTTTTCTTTCATATGCAGCAAGAAACCTTTGCAGTTTCAGCAGCTGTTGGTTCTAAGCATCCTCCAGCCTCTCCAGATGCCCCTGCTTGCTGGATTTTCTGTGTGGGCTTTACCACCTGCCATGCATCTTCCTGGCTACCCAGTATTGTGCCTGGCTGTGCCAGTGCCAGTCAGCAAGGATCTGTGGCATTAAATAGCAGCAGCCACTCCATGACAAAGTACCTTGGAGGAGGAATTGTTAGCAGCAGCTAGAGTCACATCACAGCCTGTGCTACGTGGAGAGCTGCAGGTACCATCTGCTCTGCCAAAAGACACATGCTCATGCTCCTTGTCATTCAAAGTGGGAAAGAGGGTGAGATGCAGAGCTTAAAAACATTGGAAGGGAAAAGATGTGAGAGAAAAACATTTGGGAAAAATTACCATATTCATGCCTCTGGCCTCCTTAGCTGCTTTTATGTCTTTAGGTAGTAAGTCCTCTGCAGGTGGGAATTTTCCTCTTCTTGTATGTTTGCCTCGTAGCTTAATGGGGCCCCAGTCTCTGTGGGCAATCCTGGATACATCCACAGCTGGTAAAGTCATATGTGTCTAGCCCAGCCTTGATGTTTTCTGATGCCTCAGAGGTTTCACTCTCCATCTAGGAGAAATAACAGACTGTGATAAACAGTGACAATATCCTTCTTGATAAGGATATGATAACCCTGATTGCTGCTTCCAAATAGTTCCTTAAAGACTCTGCCAGGTCTGCAAGACCTGCTAAAAGATTTACAGAAAAGGGAAAACATATACCATGCTTTATTGCACAGTTTTGCATTGACACCTAGTATCCTTTAGCAAATTCATAAAGTAGAGGTCCTTGGTGGTAAAATTCAGAGTTAAAAATCTAAGTGAGTAAAGGATATGGAATTTACGTGGTTTTGTCAAGTTGGTACGCTGATGGAAAGAAGATGGAAAGAAGGTGATTAGAAGTAGAAAGCATTCTGTAGCTTAGTGGGATACAGTTTTCTGTAGGAACTTCAGAGCTTCTGTGCTGCAGGCAGCCCTGGCAGATGGGTAGGTAGGTGCTAGCTGGGGAAGAGCTCATCAGCAGGGAACTCAGTGCATGCGAGAGAAATCATGCAGGAGCAGTAGGGTATCAAACAAGGTTTGCTGGGTCTGTGATGAAAGGGAAGGAGTGCAGAGAGAAACATCTGGCTAAGTCTGTCATGTGAACTGGTAGGTCCTGAGCGGATAGCACATTCAGGGCAGGAGGGCACACCAGATGTGAAGGGGAATGTGCTAAAGAGACTGCAGGTCAGGCTGGAGGAGAAGTGGAAGGACCATGCCACACTCATGCTTATTACCAAGTCAGTGGCACAACCAGCTGGCAACTGGAAATAAGCTCTGAAGGCATTGTTACTAAAGAGTTCCTTGTAGGGCCAGTAGGGAAGCTGTGCAGGGGGACCTGATCACGGGGTGGCCATCAGCCCCAAGAAAAAGACTTTATGAGGGCCCACCCCACACAGAGCAAGAGAAACTTGACACCCCAAAGAGACTCTTGTAAGGGAAGGAGCCATACCATACCCTGCTCACTACCCCGAAGTAGCAGTACCTGATTAAAGAGACTGCTGTTCTCATCAGCCCTGTGTAGAGTGACTTCTGAACAGTGTTTCCTCTGTTTGCTTTCAGTGGATCCCTTTGAGACAATGCTGAAATCCCTCTTGAGGTACCAGTCCAGCCTGAATGGGGATACAGGAGAGAGCCACATGAGGAGAAAACTGTATGAGAACGGTGTGACCAAGTCCTTGCAAAGTAACCTTGCTCTCATCCAGAAGGTGTGTAACTGCCTTTGCATGGCAGAGAAGCCCTGTGTAGCTCACAGGGGAAGGTTTAGTGAGAATGATCACTAGGATAAAGGACCTGCATTCAAATTAGTGCTGGAGCTATAAGCATGTGAGATAGCAAAGAGCTTCTGCCTTTCATGGTGTGAATATTTGTTTTCTCTTAGCTCCAGTGGGTTGGGGGAAGGGCTGAGCTGGGTTACATTTTATGCCAAGATACCAGACTGGAGCACCTGGATTCTAGATGTATTTCCCAGGACAGGAGGATGGCACAAGGAACCAGCTTTTGGGGCCACAAACAGGTGAAGAACTGTTCCGCTGATTTAGTCCAGCAGCCAGAATATGATCTGTTTTCCTATTCTGAAGCTGTTAGTATTAAAGGGTTTAAGGTTTTTTTTGTGACAGAGAGAACAAGAGAGGAGCATAGGGTTGCCTTGTTGGGGGAGAGCTTTGAAAAAAACATAAGATTGGAGGCTAAAATATTACTCTTCAATAATGGAAAGAAACCCTGGAAAGAGTTTTTCTTCATTCCATAGCCACGAAAGTATGGTCTGCCTTAGGAACTGGGTGGGAATTTGTCCAGGGTGTGTTTGGTAAATAGACTGCTGGTATTACTGCTAACTAATGGTTCATTCCCTCTCAAGCTGTCAGAAGAGCTGCTGGCCAAATGGCTCTCTCTCCCTGAGGCACAACATGTGCCTCTCTGCCAGCACATGCTGGGATTTGCCATGAAGTCTGTCACGCAGACAGCTATGGGCAGCAGCTTTGAAGATGACCGGGAAGTCATCCGATTCCGCAGGCACCATGATGCAGTAAGTGCCACAAAGAAAATCTCCTATCTCCAGGAAATCTCCTATTATATTTTCCCAACTAAAAGCACAGAGCTTGTATCTGTGTACAGTTTAGTACAAGCTACTGCTGAGACTTTAAAGTATGAGATTGAGGGCTCTGCCTCATGTGTCCCAGGCTGAAACTGTTAGAAAGATCCTACTGCTGATGCTGCTGTCTCTAGTCAGAGGTGTTTCTAAAGGATCCATAGGGATCAGGAACCCAGATCCTGAGTGGCGGTTGGGAGGTCTTTGGTACCTAAGTCAGTTAAACTCTTTTGGGACTGGCAGTGGAACTTCTCCTTTTCAAAGATCATCTGAAGGCTCTGTGACATTGTGGAGAAAGGAAAATCTGAGGAGATCTCGAGCTGTATCCACATGTGGGGATGTTAAATATGCTGATGATTGGGTAGGAAAGAAACAATTCCATCTCCCATTTAAGATTCCCATGCCTTGTTCCCTGCAGTTGTAATTACAGTTGTTTCATTTCAGCTTAATTCCAGCTATCATAGATATAGTGTCTGAAATGGATGTGGTGTCCTAAAGAGAAGACCAGTTCCATATTGACAAGAAATCTTAATTTTATTTGATGTTTTCATTTCTTGAGTAGGGAAGAATAGAATAGTACCAGCAGTCTCAGCCTGTGGTGAGTGATGGTGCTGTTCTCTCTGTCCTTCTTCCAGATCTGGTCAGAGATTGGAAAAGGTTTCTTGGATGGGTCTCTTGACAAAAACATGACTAGGAAGAAGCACTATGAAGATGGTAGGTTACTCCCAAAATGACAGCTTTCTTCTTGCTCTGATTAATACTTAGGAGTTAGCTAGCATGTAAAAGCACTTCATTTGCCCAGCTGTCTTGGCTTTCCTTCACAGTTGCTCATCATGCCATAAGCTACCAGATGTGTGGTAGTTACTCTCACATGAGATCATTGTTTTGGAGTTGAGTGGCAAGCTGCCATTACTTGAGAAGTTATAGGGCTAGAACTCTAGTTCCAGGTCTAGTTCAAGGGTCTGTCCAGTCTGGAGAGTGATACAGGCGAAGAATCAGGGTGGGTGTCCTTCCTTTCTGTTCTGTTTCCTAGCGTCCACTTTTGACCTCTCTTGGAGGCAAGCAGCTGTGCTAGGTGGAGACAGATGGAGCCACTTGATTTGGCCTGTATGGGCATTCAAATGATGCACCATTTGAGGACTGCACTGCTAGACAGTCACTCACAGGCTAGAAGACACAAGTGCAGGGGTGCTGCTTTGTTGGATACACCTTCCATGTGATAGCCTCTGATGTGCTCTTACAAGATAAAATGATTTTCAGGTCTTTTATAGCAGTACTTTTGTTTCTTATATATTTTATAGTAAGTTATTTTAATTTTAGGTTGTCCTTTTTTGTTCTTAATAATTAAACCATTTCAGCATTGACTGATAAGATGCTAAAGAAAAGTAGGTTGTATCTGAAATGAAAGATTTCCTTGTAAGTCCTCCAAACAGTGTTTCTTTCTTTATACTTCTGGTTCTGTGGGGTTCAGAACCTGAGGACAATTTCTGACACACTGAAATGGGTTCCTCCCATGGTCACTCTGTTCTTGAGTTGTATGATGATGCATGAGGACACAATTTCACAAACTCCAGATAGTGAGGCTTCGTGTGTGAGTGCTGCTGGCCTTCCTATGTGGAGAGGAGAAAGGAAGGTAGTTCTAAGACAAAGGGACTGAACTGGGCCTTGGTAAATGGAGTTTCAGACCCAAATTCCACTCCATGTTTCTTGGATAGTCCTCAGTAGGTTATTTAAATCAGACAGGCAATGGCATCTAGGTCCCTAATTCGCCCTGGTTCCCACAGCAGTCACCAGGAGTTAGGCACTCACATATCTTCAGATGTGTGGACTTCGTGCCAAAACCATCCCACATTTCCCCCCTACTCCTCTCTCTGTCTCTGCAGACTCTTTAGCAGAGAACCATGCCTGTAGACCCCCTGGCAAAAGGAGCTCCCTCGGTGGAGGTGTAGTGGTGCTGTAGTAATTTAACTCTACAGGTCATGTAACTCACATGTTTTCATGGGAGCTGATGAAATGCATTCTCTGACGGTTCTACAGCATTATTTGACTTCCCCTTATATCATTTCAGCTGACAGAGTGTACATCTTGGTTATACCCGTAAGGATGGATTTTTATAGAGAACCTGTATTATTTTGGTTCCTGCATTTTCAACTCAATTGGAGATACTGCCTTCCAAATTGACAGTAACATGTAACAGAGGCTGCTCCTGTAAGTGAGCCCAGCAGGGACAGCTGGTCTGAAAATCTGCTTGGGGAGACAGATTTGCTTCTCCGCAGTACCAGGATGACCAGGTTTTAAAATAAACATTTCTTTTTTCTTTCAAAGCTCTGGTGGAGATGGAATCCATCTTAAGGAAGGTTACAAAGGAGCGCCGAGGCAGATCATTCAACAGGCATGTCTTTATAGACACCCTGCTGCAGGGGAGCCTGAGTGACCAGCAGGTCTGTGCAGCTGTTACCTCATTACACAATAATGGAGCTTTGGCAGATGGGCAATGCATTGCATTGTAGCCTTTGATTAATACAAGTTTTTGCATCTTAGCTCAGATTCTTTACCAAAGCAGGGCTTCTAGTCCATTTTTCCACTCCTACAATGTTTGATTGCATTAGACTTTGGTAGATTTGCTTGCCACTGCTTCATAACTATTTTTATAAACCAGAAGTATGTTAATAAGCATGTCTCATGCAATTCCAGTGGAAGTTCTACAGAGAGTTCAGTCCATATATTCTAGATGTATTTCCTGCTCTCTGCTCTAAAGGGATTTAATGTCCTTGAGTGGAGAGTGGGCCACTTCTTTATTCTCTTTACAGCCTTATGAACTTCATTCTCTGAATTAGATTTTCTTTCCTAGATTGTGGAAGATACAATGATTTTCTCCTTGGCAGGATGTGTAATCACTGCTAACTGTAAGTACAGTAACTGTAGCTAACTTCCCATCCTTACACTCAGCTGCCAAAAACTGTGTGTGATGACATGAGACTTCTTCTGGGCTAATAAAAAAATTGTATTCATCATTCTCTTTCTCTGAGCTACAGACATACAGAAGAAGCTAATTTTTACATCAGACTGTTAACACAGCCTCACAGTTAGTGAGTTGAACCTAAGCTTTGTCTGACATCTTTCCAGTCTTTTGGTGAACCTTAGAATTTCTCCCCATTGCTCTTTGCCTGCATTCTTAATGCCAGACAACTGATGCTAAATTTGATGAAAAAACACCAAAATATATAAGCCACAAAGATCATGTTGTAAAACAGGTTCTGGCACATGGGAAGAATATTAAAGTGCTAGAATCTGTCTGGATGCTTTGAATTTCTGGAGAATAGCTGTGTTCCATGTATGGAGGACTTTCAAAAAAGCTGCTCTGGGATTTATACAAAGATTATGAAAAAAACCTAAACAAATAAAAATATAAACTGAAGCTGTGTAAAATATGTTATGATAAGGGGATTACTATCTGTCTTTGTATCTCAGCCAATAGGGCTGGGACTCCAAAGAAAACCTCCAAGATGCATCTAGTTGTTAAAGAATGTGGGAATTAAATTAGGCAAATATGCTAATACTTTCTCCAGAGAATATCCTCTCCAAGTACTCCAGGAAGACTGTAATTTTAAGGGGCTCAAATCCACATGGATTCATGGAGTCACAGAATCACAGAACATTCTGAGTTGGAAGGGACCCGCAAGGATCATTAAGTCCCAAGATTCCAGATAGTTCTCATGAATAGACATTTTTCAGTGCTAGAAACATTTCCTTGTAGCTTTAGGGAAACTGCATCCTACACATTCATTTCTTATGCAGGGCTTTTTTCTCACTCTGCTATTGAAGATATCTCAAGTACCTAAAAAAATAGATGCAGGGGGAACTGTCCAACCTCTGCAGAGAGCTACCTGTCAGGAGCCCCAGGCACTGGCTGTCTGGAGCACTTGCCTGAGATGTGCTAGGGAAGCCCCCCAAATAAGGGAATTTTCTAAAGCTTTGAACAAACCAGCCCCTCATTTGCATGGTTGGTCTAATAACCTTGATTCCCCAAAGTTTTTTTGGGCTGTGTGGTCCCTTCGCCAGAGCTGTCAGGCTGAATGCCTTAGTGTCCTGCACAGCTCCCTGAGCTCCTCATCAGAAAGAGAATTTTAGCTTGCAGGGCCTCTTGTTACACAGGAGTGCAGCCTCTGTTCCTGCCACTGAATACAGAATCAGCACAGTCTGTTGTGAACAGAGGTCACCTTTTTTTAGGTCAAAAAGTAATGTTGAAAATGCCAGAAGTAAGAAAACTGAATCTCATTTTTAAAGGATTGAATTTTCTGGGTCCAGTCTTGTCTTGATTCCTTCCCCAGTGTGTACCTGGGCAGTCTATTTCCTGACAACCTCAGAAGATGTTCAGCAGAATCTCTACAAGGAGATGGACCATGTTCTGGGGACGGGACCAATTACACATGAGAAAATTGAGCAGCTCAGGTGGGTCCTTTAGAAGGAACTGCAGAGGAAGGCTATGTCATGTGGTGGGGACAGGGGTTTCGCATGGAGTCATGATGCCTAGCCTACACTAGGCCAGGGGAAGGCATCCAAAACCTACTTCCTCCTTTTTTTCTTTCTGGAAGTGATCAAACCATAGGATGACTTGCAACACAGGGAGAATCTGCTGGGACTCCAGACACAGGGACTAAGGTGCTCACTTCAGGGTGTCTGTAGGAAACGCTTTAGGTTCATCAGCAGAGGACAAGCACAGAATCAGTGCCCTGGCTGCCTGGCCAAAATTTTTTATTATGGTCTTACTTGGTTTCTGTCCTAGTTTTCCAAAAGCAGGAGTAATCAGTAATTTTCATGGCTGGATATAGACATATTTAGAGAGAAAGCATGGATGAATCTTTTCAAAGGGCCGCAAGTGATGATGACTGGCCAACAGCATGCCTTTATGTTCTGTGCACGTTTGTTATGTTGGTGCAACTGGGTGCATTTTGTATTTGGACTAGTGTTAGGGTTTCAGTAAGGGAATATCGAGTATGTGATTTTCTTGCTGCTTCTTGTATGGGTGAGAGGTACAGGAAAAGGGCTGGTGTGTTCATGCATTTTAGCAGATTAAGTTTGGTTTAAAATCTGAAAGGAGGGATTCTGATAACCTTCTGTAGAAGCTGTTAATGAGATTTAATGCTTCTTGCAAAGGTATTGGATCTCCTTGCCACAAAAAAAAAATGAAGTGCCTCTAAGTACAGCAGTTGACTCAGGTCTGCTTGCTGCCACAAGGATGTGGACAAGCTTCTCTCTGAGAGTTAAACTAACCGTGTGTTACTGGTTGCAGGTACTGTCGGCAAGTCCTGTGTGAGACAGTGCGGACGGCAAAGCTCACTCCCATTGCTGCACAGCTGCAGGAGCTGGAGGGCAGAGTTGACCAACATACAATCCCCAAAGAGGTATGGCAGTGCTGAGGGCACTAGGCCACTCTCCTTTCCTGTAGGGGAATTTGCTGTTTCCTCCTCTTCCAGATGAGGGGTGAGGCAGGAAGACCATTTCTTCTGACAGTGTTGAACCTGAGCACCTGCTCTGTCATCTGAAAGTAGATTTTAGCTCGAAGTTTGCCTGCAGTTCCTCTGCGGGAGAGGCTCTGCAAATTCATGTTCTCTTTCTGAGCAGATTTGCTTCTGGTTCTGGGTCCACCAGGGATGAGTAAGCTTTTGAAGTGGCCCATGGGCTCAGTTATGCATAAAAGAGCATTGTTTCAGGCCTCATCATTTCGCTCATCATATCACCTTCCATTGCTGAGAATAAAGTAGTCCATATATACATCCCAGCACGTGTAGAGAAATGGGGTCACAGCCTCTGTAACCACCAACCGCGGCATGATTCTTAGAATTTAAAATCCTAACATCCGAGCATGGATTATGAAAATCTGAAAAGACAGCATAATTGTCTTTTAAATCCACCTAAGTATGAGTAGTCTGCAGAATAACCATCATCCAGCAGAGCTATTGAGAGGTGTCTTTAATTTTGCATTTCCTTCTGCATTGACATGTCGTAATTCTCTTTGCAGACACTTGTGCTTTATGCTCTTGGTGTGATGCTGCAGGATAGTTCATCTTGGTCATCACCATACAAGTATGTAGAATCTACTTTTATTGCAACTAATTCCTTTGCTTTTTAAAATTACATCTTACAACACAGCCTTTTGGGCTTCAGGGCCTGCCTTAACGCAGATTCTGGAGATGAAAGGGAGTCTGTAAGAAAATCAGTTTATGAAGGTCTGGGTTTGTTTGTCTCTGTGGGCATGGTTTTGGGGCAATTAAAGTCAGATTCCTCTCATGCTCCAGTCTGCATGTGTGTGTATATATGTGTTAGAGTTTAGCAAAAACTATTTTGTGCACATACACAGAGCTTCCCCGGCTTCCCCAGGCTAATGCTGGTAAATTCTGTTGAAGGTTTTCTATGAAACAGTGATTTGAATGGCTTTGGAATCACTGCTTGTCATCATGAAACAATGCAAGGGAGGAAATGTTAGTCTGAAGTTTGGGTTTTTAGGGGGAAGGGAAATGCTGCCTTAAAATTTCTGTCTGTGAAAACTGAAGTGGATCTAGGCCAGTGTTTTGGAGGTTAAAGAAAATAATTGCTCTAGCTTCCTATGGCCTCCAGGTGGCAAATATTAACGTGTATCTGACTTCACTTGGGCTGACAAAAAAATGTGGGTCAGTTATTCTAGACAGAGAGAACAAACAACTGAGATTTAGGAGAAAGAACAGAGCCTTTAGAACAGCACTTGTCCTCTCCTGCAATTATACCTTTTAGAAAGGGGTCAGGCATTGATGCACCAGTCTGTGAGCACCTAGACAAGGATTGCCTCCCAAGATAGGACACGACTGTGTTTAGGCTTGGTGAGTCCTCATGGGAGTGAATGTGAGGATTACTATGAGTATTGTGTGTTTGTTTCAGGAAGGCTGGGGTTGAGGTTTAGCTTGCGGTAGATGAATATTTCCATGACAGAGATAGGAGGCCAGCTCCGTGTGATCCTTTCACCCACCTACAATACAAAAACATTGTGCATGGTTGTTTGCCCTCCCTACGTTTTTGCATTTTCTCTCCTATTACAAAATCTGTAATTTTCACTTCAGGGGAAATGTAAGTTTGATGCTGCTTTTCCTTAGGATCAGCGCCCATATGCCCTTTCACCTTGTTAGAAGCAGAGCTTGGACGTTTAAGCAGGGAAACAAAGGCTTTTGAAGTATTTAGCAGAAGATTTGAAAGAACTGTCTTCTATCCATCAGATTTTCGGTTTGGGGATGGGGTTTTTTTAATATTGAAATGGAATGATATTTTATTAGTTTCCCTTGTTTTAACTCATGCCAGCCCTGGATAATAGTTTTTTCACAGCCTCTACCATCCTAAAGCTGGAAACCACTTTTCTCACTTGAATGAGTCACTGACTTCCCTCCCCCAGCACATATACATACACACACCAGCTGCTTGAAGAGAAGGGTGAGGGGCAAGGAGAAAAGGGAAGTATTTTTGGAAGTGAAGAAGGAAGGGACTCAGAGGGGGAGAGAGGGAGAGAGAAATGAGATTGCGTGTGCCCTGGAGAGGAATAGAGGGCAGGTAACAGCATCAGCTCAGCTGTGAACTGCTTATTAGTTCCAGCCCTGTCTCACACTACCTCAGTTTGTCAGCATTTTGACCAAGATGGGACACAGCTGGCCAGCTGGGAACATTGATGGAGTGGATGCACAATTGCCTTCATACATTTGTGTGGAATGACCCAGAGAGAACAATTTAGTGAGATTCTGTATTTCATTTCCAGTTTTTTACTTGTGTCTGTGTGCATGTTTCTGGGGAAGGGATGCTTTGCCTGCTCAGAAAGCCTTAGCATGTTTTGTCTTTTGTAGGTTTGACCCAAAGAGATTCAGTGAGGAATCAGCCATGAAAAACCTCTCCTTGTTGGGTTTTTCAGGAAGCCAGGAGTGCCCAGAGTTGAGGTGAGCATAGGGAATGAAGGCTAAGTGAGTCTCTGTGGCAGACAGGAGAGAAGATGTTTCCAGCATCTTGGTGTTACTGCTGGGACAACCTGTCCAAGCTGGCTGTTGTCCTTTGGCAAATTCACATCATAGCAAGGTTTTTATTTTCTTCTCCTGATTCTTCCCTCAGGTTTGCCTATATGGTGGCCACAGTTCTGCTGAGTGTCTTGGTAAGGAAACTGTATCTCCACCCAGTGAAAGGACAAGTCATGGAGACAAAATATGAACTGGTAACCTCACCAAAGGAGGAAGCCTGGATAACGGTGTCTAAGAGAAGCTAAGAGCAAGCAAACAAGGGGTTAAAAGTGCCAGCAGTGAAGTTCTGAGCAAGGGTCTTAACTGGCACCATGTTTACTCAGCCAAGGAATTTTATATCCAGATTTTTTTACCTCCCACATTCTTAACTACATGCCTGTCTTGGGTACTTTTTCTAATTCAACCAGTAGTCATATTAAAGTAGATTTAATCTGTATGTCTTTTTTATAAATGCTTTTGTATCTCTGGCCACACCTTTGCAAAGGAAGCAAAAAAACTTGCAGTGGTGTGTGTGTGAACTATTGGGTGTCTGCTAGTCAAAGACCAGAGCTCTAGTTAATCCAGCCTCTTTCCAGCAGCAGCCAAAGCTGGGTAAGAGTGCCCTTCTTATCCAGTGGAATGTTTCTTCCTGGATGCTAGCTAAGTAAGACCTTGGAGACCCAAGGATAAACCCTTTCTCTATATATAGGTATTTTTATTCAAAGTGTCTTTCCTTCCCTTGAGCTATATCTGTCAAGAAGAGCAGATATATCCTGTGAGAAGTATGTGTGAGTGTGAGAAAGAGAAATAAAGTGGGGTGGGAATTGCACCACCAGTTCTCTTGCTGTGTAATCTTGCCATGCTGTGGAGTTGCAAGAGAAAGGATGGCTGAGAAATGCTAGTAAACCAACAGGAATAAAATTGGTTTGGCCTCAGAGAAAACAGAGGCATCAGTAACAATATAATGAAATGAAATAAAACCACAGAACAAAGCCCCAAGAAAGAGAGTCCCTATCCTGATAATTCTGAGGGCAGTGTCTAACCTAATCAACATCAGAAATTGACAGATGCTTGCAATTTATTCAGCACTGGCTCCACATGAGACTGGTCATGCAAATACTGGAGTGCTGATTTTATAGGGCTCTAGATTAATGTTGTACTTAATACTTAAAAGCCTTTCAAAGAATCCTTTTCCTCCTCCAGGATGTGTGCCAGCCAGAGAAGCAGCGAATGCTGCATATTCACATGCTTTTCCCTGCTTCTTCCTTTCTTTTTTTTGTTAATCCGAGGACAACTCCATTCAGAGCTCCACTGAATGGTTTGCAAGGCAGGAACCTCCTACCCCATCATCGCATTGGAGTAATTGCCATCTGACTTACTGTTCACATTGTGTTTCTCCCTTTTTTCTCTTACATAGGATCACCCTTTATCTGATCTTTGTGAGTCTTTTCTTCATACACCTGACTTCTCTGTTAGCTCCAATTCCTAGCCCCCTTCCCACCCAGCAGCTGTGTGGTGGTAGGTGAGGGGTTTCTCAGCCTGCAGCTGTGTCTGCTTGAGCTGTACACAGCTGCCAGTGCACCACAGAGGAGGCCAGGAGTGTGTGCCTCCCATTAGAGCTACTTTTCACTGCTTGTGCAGACAGAACATGGAACTGGTTAAGTGCAGTTCTCATTTCTACAGATGCTGATGTTTTCACTGGTACCTTCCAGGTCAGGAAATCTGCTGCTGTTTTATAAATGTTCTTGCACTTGTCTGAGGTGTGCCAGCCTGAATGCAATCCTGTCAGCTCTTATGGGGTTAACAGATGATGCCAGCCTCTGTGGGCACCAGGCAAAGAAAATTCTGCTCTTGGGTTTAACGTGTCAGCTCTGTTTTTGGTGGAGCTCTAGAGATTCAGATGCCCCCCAGTGTAGCGTGTGTTGGGGTGGAGTGATACAGAGATGCTGGGCAGAAAAGGGAATGTTGTGCAGTTCAGCTTCATGTGTCTCTTGCATTGATTTTTATAATGAACCGCAAGAAAGCTCTTGCTAATCTGACCTCCCCATAAGTAAAGGTTGGTCATGTCCCCAGATGGCAATTCATGTTAGATTTTGCTTCACTGCTTATGCAATAAGGCCTATTTTTCTTGAAGGTTGCAGATGTTTCCTAAACCTGGAGAAATCAGTGTGGTAAAGAATTTAAAGCCTCCCTGGTGTGCAGAGGAGGCAAAGTGAATGCTAAGTTATTGTGTTCTTGGGAAGATATGGTAGGGTAGCATTATCCCTGCTAGAAACAGAACAAGGAATACAACTGAGTGATGAAGATCTGTTTTCTTGTAGCTGTGTCATAGGAGTGAAGCTTTCAAACACTGGAAAAGCTTCCCAAGTGTAATTGTCCAGATTTCTGTCACAGCATTCCTCTGCCCTGCTGGAGCTGTTCAAACCATCTGCCCTGCAACAGCCACTTCTCCAGTTACTGGAATAAAAAATGGCAGTGATTCCATATAATTTGTTACTAATTTTCCATTAGCCTGCACCCATGGAGGCTGTACTCAGTCCGGGCCAGTGATCAGGCATGCTACAGGAGTCCATGACTGATAAAGGAGAATGTGGCCAAGTGTGCTGGAGAAAAGCCAATGATCAGTTTGTGTTTGCTCAGAACTGCTGTCAAAAGAACCATCCTGACTCATCAGTTAAGGAACTGTGTTGAGCATGGAGGGAAAGGAGAGGGGTAAGGCACTCTCAGGCATTTGTAATGCACTGCTGGGAGTGACACTGAGGTCACAGCCACATTGTTTGCTGAAGTCTGTAGGTTTCCATTCCTTGCTCTATGTATGTCAGTCACTTCAGACAGCCCAACTATGGCAATTTAGTGCAACTCATCAACCCAGCTGGGAATCTTTGTGCAGCAAACCTCCTTTTTTGTATGGGAGCGTTCATGGAATGGAGCTTTCTTAGGAAATTTTAAGCTATTGTGATTTGAGGATTTAAATACCAGTTTTCTCCCATTTCTGCCCTCACCCCTTGTGTGGCATACACTATCACTGGTTCTTGTTTAGCCTGGTTTCCTAAGGAAGACTTGGGTTCATAGAGTGTGCATCCTTGCCACTTATTTTTGGTCATTTTCCCCTTTCTCTTCTCACAGGAACTGACTTCTGAGCCCTTGGGCCAAATCAGCTGCATTTGACAGGAATTTGAATTCTCTACACTGTTGTGTTCCTGCAAGTTTTGTGGGGCAAAAAGAAGAAGATAACTGGGATGGGGAGCCTGGGCTAGCCATGTCACAAGTCAAAGCCACAGCATTGTTGGTGCCAGCCTGGGGAAGAGCCTGAGTCAGCACCTGCACTGATGCAGATAACCAATCTCAGGAGTCCAGTCAGTAGAGGACAGGGACTTGTCAGTGCTGCTTGGACCCACACGCTAAGGACACATCTAAAGTCCAGAGATCCCTTCTGGTTGCAACATGGGAATATGGGCAAGCATTGCAACCTGTGGAAAAAGATGTCGTAGTCTAGGAGGAAAGCCAAGAGGGGGAGGTTGCTTCTATATTATAGGGAATTGTTGCTTTTTATGCCTCATATTCCTGCTCTACACTAGCGAGCTGCTTCACAAATGTGACAGGATGGTTTTGAAAGGCACACAGAAAAGCTGTCATTTCATTCCTTAGGCTCTTTCTGTAGGACAAGTTTCTACAGAGAGCTGCAAACTGACAAAAGGCAAGAGGGCAAGTATATCTCTGTGGCTATGCAACCTGCTGCCCTCAGAAACAGGCAGCCGGCACAGGTGGTGGGAGTGGCCAGGCCATTGTCATGGCTCTTCATGGATGGGGAAGCCTTTTACTTTTGCCCCTTGTATTGGTGGCAACTGGTGAGGTAGTTGTTAACAATTTTGAGCAGAGCAGTTTACTAATCTAGCCTCCCATTACCTCCAAAATATCCATGAATGCTGTTATCTCTACCTTTTAATTAACAGGGGCTACATGTAGAAGCACCATTGCAAATTAGTAATATCCCTCTGTTCCCGGCAGTTGAAGGACTTGCTGGTAATGGCTGTGGCATGCACCACAGAGTTCAGGGCTGCATGTTTTATTTTCCATGGCTACATGGAAGGGATGGTCTTGGCAACTTCTGTCCTACTTGCTACAAAAGTGAATGTTGGTTATTGGGCAGGGTGGATATTTGCTGATTTAAAGTGCCTTGAGCAGCTGTTGTGCCAGCTCCCCCACTGGCTGCACAGTTATGTGAAACTGGGGCTGCTGGCAATCCAAATTGGGAAAACACAATCTCTCACCTGCATAGCTTGCTCATGAACATTTTGGTACTGCTTAACTCACAGCCTTTGCCTTCTCACTGTCTGTGCACATGTTCCCCACTGACAGCAGGACATGTCTGTACAGCCTCACTCCTCAACAGGGCCTGGAATGACCTGCCCAAGGTGTCTGTTGATGCTACAGAAAGGGCTCCCTGCCACTGATCATCAGCTATAGGTACATCCTGATGAGCAGATGGAAGCCTACAGTTTATTGACTTCCTTTTTGTGCTCAGATCCTCTTGTGGCTTTGGGGCAAAAGGAATGAAGTAGAGCAGTACCTTCAGGAAAGCATAAAGGAAAATCTTCATCACTTGTGGGTTATGCTACAAGGAAGTGAAACTTTTAATGACATTGGCTTGTTGCTTATTTCCACTTGTCCAAAGCAAGAACTGCTAGAAAATATTCCAGGCATCTTTCTCTGGAGCCTGAGAGTATGAACCCATCTTGACATATCTTTGTAGTTCAGCTCAGGAGTGGTTTTTAGCAATGACTTTTCACCTAAACAAAAGGCCTGTTTGACATCTCTTAGAATTCAATGCCAGGGTCTTGGTGGTAGCAGACGGAGAAGAGGAACTACCACATGCAGGAAAAAAAAGATGAAGAAAATGTTCTTCACATATGGAGGGTGGGGAAGGAGACACTGTAAGGTTTCCATGGCAACATTCCTTGAAGATAAGTATTTTTAAATCTGTGAATTATAGCATCAAAAACACAGTTGTGTTCCCCACAAAAAGATTTGGGGGAGGGCTGGAGTGGAAAGAATTTTTGCCCCTACTTTTCAGGTCATTCCAGTTTCTTTTACAGAGGAGCCTGCTCCCAAGATAAATGAAGTATGTGCGATTACTGTGATCTTAATGCTCCTGCAAAGAAAGCCTTGCTTCCAGGAGGCAGGAAGGATCAGTCGTAGTTCTGTATCTGCTGCAACATCTTTGGCGCAAGCACTTGATCATCTCTTTAATGGGAAAAGTAGTTCAAATAAATCAATGCTAGACCAGTTAAAAGTCACAAGGACAAATCTTGCAGGATTTTACATTAAAACTAGTGTAACTAGTGTAACTTGGCACAAAATCTTAATTTTAATGGATATACAGTTAAGTGATAGTAGTAGTGATGAGGTAGCTGAGGCCTTCTGTCTTGGCCAAAGAGGACAGGATGCAGAACTGAAAGGACAGAGAAACCAGATAAAAGATGTCCCTGGTGAGTGTCTTGGTTACTTTGATGACAGTGAAACATCCCTGTGGGTGGACAAGGGATGTTCCAGTGACACTATTACGCAGGAAATGTTTTGCCTTGATACGGGGTATCAGTGCTGGGGCCACCTCTGAACCTCTCTGAGGCTCCTCTGCTCCAGTCTCTGCAGTGCAGAGCAACTCACGGGCACTGGCACGCTCTGCTCACACCTCCCTGCTGGCATCCAGGCAGGTCAGCTCTGTCACGAGCCTGGCACGTCCAATGCTGTGCCTTCTTGGCTGCCAACTTTGAAGTCTCACCAAAAAAGGCTTTTTTTTTTTTTTAAACAGTTGCTTCCAATTCAGTGGTGACTCAGACACTGCAGCAAGGGTAAAATGATGATCTTCCCCTTCAGAGCTTTACAGCAGAAGGCCCTGGGTGTCCTCTCTAAAAGAGAGCTTGGTGCGCCCAGCCATCAACTGGATTCAGTTCTTTAATTTAACTGATGGAACAAGATACTCCAGCAGTACTGTGTACCTGCTGGCTCAGGGCCCGTGTTTCAGCAATAGACTAAATGATTCCTACAAGTACTTTGTGTTCAGAAACCCTGGGGAGGGGAGGCTGAGAGGAAATGAATAGTCATATAGAAAACAGAAGGGACAATTCACCTATTAAGGCTCTTTCCTGATCAGACTTCCCTAGGCCATGAATCCAGGAAAGGAACAAAAACCTATTGGAATAATAAGAGAAAAAAGTAAGTCATATTTGGCCATTTATGTTTTGGGGTGAGGGAGGGGATGCAAATAAGGGTGTCTGAAAAAGCAAAATACTGTCAAAAGTGTGGAAATTGGCACTTGGCAGCATTGTTTAATATTGGCCAAGACCTGATACAGAATAAGCAAGGCTCAGATCTAGCTAAGATGACTGTCAACTTCCCTGCATCTTCATTGATAAAACCTACCAGCAGCATGGAAAAAAACTCCACTTACGCCACTGTTGGATGCTCTATCAGATTCACTGTTGTCAGATTTATTGTTCCTAATTCTCTGAATAATATGATGCCCTGGAGTCAGCACTAATTTGAAAATGCATACTCTGGCTTTATAGTTTCTGGAACTGAAAAGTAACAGACTTGCTCATGTAGGGCTTGTTGGGTGTGAGTTACTGATTATAGGTATCATGTCTATTCATCACTTCCTTAAAGACCACGGTGGTATTTTGTGGCACACGCTGATGCTTCACTCCATGCACTTGCCTTGCAGCTGAGCTCCTGGAGAGGCAGGAACTCTGCCACACCTGAGTCACTCGAGTGCAGCAGTGTCAGTCCCTGCTCGGCAGCCATCAGTGCGCAGTGTGCCAGCAGCTGCCTCTTGCTGGGTGCCGCCGTTTGCCAGCAGCCGGGGGCAGCGCAGGGCTGGGGTGCCACAGGGCAGCAGGAGCTGTGGCACTGCTGTGCAAGGAGTGACAAACGCTGCCCTGTGGCACTGTGCACGACTGCTCTTACATGGCTCTCGGCTTCCGCAGATGCTGTTTCCAGGCCAAATAGCCTTGCTTGCTGGCAACTTGGCTACCTCCTGCAGCAGGGAATAAACGTGGGGCAGATTTGTTTCTGAACATGCCCTTGCTTTGTGAGGTGGCTGTCCTGCTTTTGCAAGCTCTTCCAGCAGTCTGAATGGGAGAAAGGTGCCTTTGGAGCGGAGTGAGCCATCTGAGTTAACAGGAGCTGACAGGGATGCCTGCAAGAATACACCATCACATATCAGGGGAAACCAACTGGACCAATGGTTGCAGTTGCCCCACATTCATCGGTAAGCAAGATATTTGGGAACACAGAGGGTGTGTGAAGCACTTAGTTCTGTTGCTGTGCAGAATTCATACTAAGTTTGAAGACCCTGCACCTTGATTTGATGGTACTATTCTAAAAGGAAGGAGCAGATCGATTGCTTGTTAACAGAATGCTCTAAATTAACCTCAGCAATGGGCGTGGTTCTGCAAACCTTTGCATGACTGACTATTATTTATGCTGTACAATTGTATTGAATACCATTGACTTTCCAACTATCCTATATTGGCCTAGCACAGCTGCACTGAAATTCTAGTTGTGGCTTTCAGTTGTTGGAATCCAAATTTTTGGATCTCTTTACGTATTTGGTTTTTGAATACCCTCAAACAGTCAAGTACCTACTTGACTATTTATATGCATAAATGTCTTTGAAAGTTTAGTATTGCCATAATGGAAAGAAAAAGGAAATTATATAGAAGTTGCCTGGCCTCTAGTTTCATATCCCAGCAATGATAACAGCCTGTTGTTGTATATACACCATAGTTCACAGTGAATGCCTTTTTTGCTTGAGGAAGCTTGATGGTGATTTTTACATTGTAAAGATGAAAATACTGCAAACATACATTGTGCATTAGCCTTTATATATTTTATAGCTGTACTGTTCTAGTGTGGCAAACTGAGCTGAGCAATCACATTTTCTCAATTACCTTCAGGAACTGGAAATCCTTATCACCTCTGTGTTTCTTTTTCCCACTACTGCTGCACTGGTCTTGAAATTGTCACCATGGCTAAAAATCCTCATTCTGTAAATTAAACTGTGATTTCAAAAATTTTACAGTACAGCCTCCTCATAAAACTCCACAAGTCTTTTGCTGATGTGACTCACTCAATTACTCATGTGGGCAGACGTTCAGATAATAAAAGTGGTTAATGGAAAGCTGTGAGAAATACTGCTGCTTCCTGAGGAGGCAGCCAGGGGGAATGCACTGTGGGTATTTTATCCTAAGAGCTGCTGAATTCACTGAGATCCCAGCCATTTTTTTAAGATGAGGATTTCTCCATTCTGCTTTTTCCTTTGTATAAAAACAGCTTGAAAAATCAGATCGGCAACAGAGAAGCAAAAGCACACCAGCTGTATATGTTTGCTCTTCTGTTCATCTTCCTACATATTAGAAATTATAGCCAGTCTGTGCCCTGAATTAATCTCTTTATCCTAGTGATGTATGCACCTAAACAACACTCAGTACTCTAATGAGCTCTGGATTCCTGAATCAAGGAGTGCAACTAACAAGTGGCTAAATAACCTCTTTGGTTGGAGGTGTCACATATACTGACAAGGATCAGATTTTTCTGGAATTAATAAAATTAAGAAATTTGGCCTTGAGATTTGGTGTGCAATAGGTTAGGAAATACATCTAGAAAGGAGTTTTCAATGACATTTCAGTGAGTGCACATAAGAGGAATATGGCACCTTTTGAAGTTGGTGAGGCAGAAAGGTGCAGAAAAGTAGTAATGTACCACTTGGATGTGAGAACTCTGCTATCTAATGAAATTATACATGTGTGATGGCTTCAAAGAGACTTAGAATTAAGCCAAAACTGGAACTAGTGTAAATGGATGAACTGATTAGAGCTAAGGGCTAGCTGGCATTTGCAGAAGTTAACTCTTGGTGGTGTGGCTCTGAGGCTACTGGATTTTTGGGGAATATGCTACTGCAGTTGCTGTGTGAGCTGGATATGGAAAGAGAGGGGACATGAGGATATGCTCATTTTTCATACAGGATGAGCTGGGAGGGAGACTATGGTTTGACTTGTAAAATAGAGCTTCTGGCACAGAGAAGCAATGCATGGATGTTGAGGCTCTGGACCAGAGAAAGTAAGCTGTCAAATTATATTTAGCAACTACATGCTGCAGGAAAGCACAGAGAAGGAAGGAGGGGAACGAGAGCGTAGCTGGGCCCCATGGGTAGTGAGCACACAGAGCAGGGAATGAGGCTGTTAAGACAGGATGAATTGCCTTGGTGTTCTTGATTCAAATAAATCTCTGTGTGAGGCCAGCGATCTGCACAGACTTGTATGATTAGTTTGATCAGCAGGGCTCGGCTTTATTTATCAATCAGTAATACCCCAGACTCCCATTAGGTGAAGAGTGACCAACCTGTGGCCTTCAGCCATTCCCCTCTGCCCTCGCCCTAGGAATGTCTCCTGCAGCACTCCCATTCCCAGCTGGGTAATGGGGCTGACAGGGGCTCTTGAAACCAATGTCATAAGCTGCTGTACAGCCCAGTTGCACACCCAGCTCAGTCCCAACTCAAAGCTTGTTAGCTGAGGCTGGCATCTGCAAAATAGGTTAGGTTACCCTGCTCCATTTGAATTCAGGAGTGTGAATCCTCCACTGCGTTTTCTGGAAAGCCTAATGCTAAACAGGTGGAGATGGAAAAAATCTTGATACCTTTATGAGACAGGTCAAACCTTGCATGCTGACACATGGCAGTTGATCATTTGGGTCCTGTCTTATACTCCAGAGTGCAGAGATTGTGACTTTGACTAGTTTATAGCAGGATGGGTACAGCTTAGGCTCTTAACTCTTTCCTGCTAAAAGCTCACTTGTATGATTCAGAGATGCCTTTGCCTTTAAAATAAATAAGGCCTTTAAGCTTCCTCTCAGAGGAGACGTGTGGGGAGGCCTGGCTGCCTTCTGTGCATAAATATTTCTGTCAAACTGGATTCAGACTGAGGTGGGTGAAATGGCTGTGCCCATGGGGAGCCATCAGCCTCCACCCCCTGTTAGGCAGTACTGCATCATTGAGATTTGTGTTGTTACCACACTGTCAAAAATAGCTGTGGGTGAGAGAAAGGGCTGAAATGCTCCTGAATGTTCGCCAAGCAGGAGGACAGAGCAGTTGGGGGAAGGAGGGAGATGCAAACGGTGGTAGTGAAGAGAAGCTGTGCAAAGAGAAGCTGCCTTCAAAGCCTTGAGAAAGGGGATTACTTGTCCAGATGTGTGATAGAAGGAGGAAAGATGACTTCAGAGATGTGACTAATTATACTTCCTATGCAAGGGAGTTATGCTAGTTCCAGAAACAACACACATTGGGTTTGGCGGCTCCTAAGAATATGCAAAGTCATAAAATTTTTTTAAAGTGGTTTATGTGGTAAAAGCAGGATTACAAACAGGACAGGATTAGAAAAACTCCAGGGGGCAAGTTCCTGGAGCTATGTGAGTACTTAAAATCTGAACTTTAATTACATACAGGAAGAAACAAAGACCTCAGAGAATGATTCTGACTGTAGCAGCTGCTGCACATCAAACTTGAAAATGTGAAAAATGCATTAGTAGGTTGGTAATACCTAGTCTGTAGTGATCCTGAATCAATAGTTCAGAGAGGATGACTTTTCGTACGTGCTGTACTGGAGCATTAGCTCCTCTATCTACCCTTCAGTGGCTCAGTGGCGATACCAGATCTTACCTGGAGGATGCCCCAGGGTCAGGACAAGGTGGAAAAGATCTGGCAGTGTGTCTGGGTTAGTGTCTTAGAGAAGGAATACCAGCAGGAAAAACAAATCAGAGCTGTTCTTTCTTCCCCTGTTCCCTGAATGCTTGTCGTTTGAACCCTTGGAAGGAAACTGATGAGCAGTATGTGCTGGCCTCTCTTTGAGGCCATTTGTTGCCTGTTTTCTTTTAAAGTCTGAAATGTTAGAAAGATATAATTATTTTTCCTATTTAGCCTGACCTCTTCCTCCCTGGGAGTGTTCCTCCCCTTGTACTGGCTCTGTCCTCATACAGTGCTCTGTTGAAATAAATTTCAACAGAAAGCTAGAAAAAAAGCTCAGTATTTGGAATGAGATATGCCTTCAGTCTGTGTCTCTGCAACAGGTCCTGTTCCTCACTGGAGGTGCTGTGAAGTATCAGACGCCAATCATGCACTAGGTGGTTCTGAAATAACAATATTAGGGCAAACACTTCCATGAGATGGAAACTACTCCATGGGTCACCTCTCCTACCTTTGTGCAGCAAGCCTTTCACCCAGCTGCAGTTTCTCATAAGCAGAGAGGTTATCTGTGGTTACAGTCGTGATTGCCCAGCAAATTGCTGAATGCCTGAGGAAGCAGGAGGAGAATGTGCAGCTTCAGGGTGTGTGGGTTTTTCAATCTGGTTTACAGTGAGCACTGGAGGTTGAGTGTTTAAGATGCCTGGGGATCCTGACACCATTTGTTGCAGCATTAGACAGCTGCATTCTGTGCTGGGAGGCCAACCCAGCATTCTGGAATAGCAATGGGAATTAAATAAACTGCTGTTTGCTTCAAAAACTTTGGATTATGAGACTGGCAAAGAGTGGTCATCCAGGCAGAGGCAGATCCAGACACTGTGAAACAAGCATGAAAACTATGTCTTTGTTGGGGGAGTGAAGGTACATACTTCAGTTACAGACTATTTTCTTCAATTGCCCAGTTTTCCTTCCCTCCCTCACCCCTCCAGTACATGTAACCTTCTAGCTAAAGGGCATGGGCCCATATACATCATCACTACACATGACCAAAACTTTGGTGCCAGAGTCCTTTGTCCTTTATCCAGCTGCAAATCTGCTCAGCTCCATGTGATGCGGCAGCACAGGGATTTTCAGCTTTTGTTTCTACTATTTACAAAGAGAGGGGAAAAAAAAGTTCATAAAACTAGAGCACAATTATATAAACAAGTGAACTGAAAACCTGCAGCAGGATCTGTCTGAGATCTGACCTGATCATCTCTCTAAAGAGGATGTTTATTTGCACCACCTGATGTGGTGACTGTGCTATTCAGTTGTCTGTAAAGCAAAGAAAATGGAAGAGATTTTGATTGTGATTTCTTACTGCGTGCAAAAGCATAGGTGGCCTTTGAGCTACGCCATTATTCCTTTTCTCTAATAAAGAACTGGTGATTCAAACTGTACATGTGAGACACCCATGCAGAGTGGCCAGTTTCAAGATTGCACATGACCAATGGTTTGGCGCGTCCGTGCAAGTGTTTGTGAGGAGGGGACTCCCTTGGTGATTGGTAGAGGTAAAAAGCTGACATGTGAGAGGACTTGGAAGAATAGTGGTCTCCTTGTACTTCTGGATCTTGGCCTCCAATTTAAACTCTCTAGACTGTTTGCCTTTGTATTTTTTGACTGTTTCAATGGCACCTTTAGGTGAAAAAATGCATTTGCTTCTTAGTCTTGAAGATACTGATATAAGGGAAAACCCTGCACAAAAGGATTGAAAAAAGTTGGAGAAGTTAAAATGTGTAATAAATTAGGGCTGAGGGATATAAAAACTTAAAATTAGTTTAGTACATTGCTTGACAGATGGGAAGTAATTTATGTAAATTTAGGGAACTGATAGTTGGATTCAGTTGATCTAATTTAAACACTATTTCTAATTATTTTTGATATGTATACAGAGGATTATAGGATGGCCATTATTCTGACAGGAGGGCTCTTCATGTTTAAATTTAAATCCATAAATGAGTACCCTATTAAAATGTAAACATGCTGTGATAACAAGCACCTGATTATGCAGATAGGTTAGTTCAGCTACTCTGTGAACAGCTGTGTGCATGTATTTCAGAGAATGCTTTTTCTTACTCCCTAAGAACCACAGGCAGAGCCCTTGAGAGGTCAAGAGGTGCCTGACCCACAGGTGGGAGCTGCCTCTAAGGAGGTTTGCTGATGCTGAGTGCAGATCTGAGAGCAGATGGGCTCTCACGGGTTCCCACTGAAAGGAGGCCCTGGTGGCACCCAAAGGCACAGAGAGAAGATGGCACAATTAACAATTCCCCGTCCCTACACTCTGGTGCTGCTAAACCAAGTTAAAACTCCTAACAGCATCTTTGGAGAACCTTCTCCTTTACATTTTGACAGCTTTCTCATTTTGCCAAGAGAAAGATCATGTAGGTTTACTGGCGAGCTGCCAGATGACAGCTTGACTTCACACCTGAGAAGCAAATGAATGAAGAGAGAAGGAAAGCCTCAGCCTGCCTCCAGCCTGGCACAAACACAGTCCTGGGAGTATGGGCATGAGCAGCCCCTGGAGCTGCAGCAGCAGCAGCAGATGTGACATGAGCAGAGTCCCAGCTGAAGCTACTGTGGAGGAGGGAGAATAGAGCCTGTTACCAAAGTGTGAAAGCATTATGTGTCAGCTGCACACCCTGGCAGAGGTGGATGCCTGGCCATGGATGATTCTTGCAGGTGTGGGACAAGGCTTGGAGCTCCACACTGTACAGCAGCCCTTTGTGAGCTGATCTAGCTGGCTTTCCTTCCTTGAGCCATTGCAGAAAAGTGTGGTCTCTCAAGGGGGAAATTAACAATCAGCAGGGGGACTGACAACCATGATTTATTCTTTAACTACCCCAAACCCAGTATTTTTGGATGTGTAACTCATGCTTTATAATCTCTGTGGATAGAGGGCACCAAGAATGAGGCTGCATCACACTCACTCCTTTGGTCCTTGTGGGTTTAGGGCAGAATGGCAGACTTGTGCAGAGCTGGAGGCAGCCTGACCCCACGGGTGTTCAGTGACACTGCAGGTGCTCATGTGCAGTCACCCCTCTCCTTCCCACGTCATCGTGGTGAGGTGTCTCTGGCAGGGTGTTCTGTGGTTCTTAAACCTTTTTGTGAGAGTAAGACTACTACAACTACAGTCAAATACAAATTGCCCTTGGCTTTTTAACTGCCTGTACAAAAGTCAAGAAGTTGAAGTTGTGATTTTCAGTCCACACTAAAATGGGAGAAAAATGCTTTGCATATGAGGGTTTTTTTCAGCAGTATGATGAACACTGTGCCTGACTCATCCTTCATATGGGAGAACTAAGCAAGTTAAGAAGAAGTGACCCTCAGGGCAGGGATTTCTATTTAATTTTTCTTTTAAGGGAAGAAATTTTCAAAGATTGGCCCCAAAGACTACTAGTTGGTTGCCTGACCCCACCAGGTGTTTGCAATCTGCAATCCTAGAAGTCAGGCATATCTAGCTGGATGCCTTTGCAACAGCTTTCAAAGCAGGAGAACAACTGTTCTGTGGTTGCAGACTGATGCCCAGGTCCTGGAGTGCTGGATGTTCTCTGGCCGAGTACCCAAGCGTCTGTCTAACGTGAAGGCTGGGAAAGCGTCAGGCTGTTTTATCAGCACCCTGGGCTGCACTACACAGGCAGCAGGAGCTTTGTGGAGCCTCGTGGGAGCATGAGGTGAGTAATCACAGCTGCACTTCATTTCAAAGGCACAAATGAGCTCCCCTGCAGAAAGCTGGGACACTTCTGCTCAGAGGGGTGGTTGGTTTTTGGTTTTTTTTGGTTTTTTTTGTGGGAGAAAGGTTACTTCTAGCTTCAGGTGGAGGAATTGAGTGGGAAAGCCTTGCACATTCCTCGAAGGGTGGGCATTTTCATCACAATCGTAGACTGACTTCCCTGGGACATAAAGGCAGTCAGTGTTAAAGCCAGGAACTGAGCGAACAGCCCTTCTGACTGATGGCTTCAGTGCAGTGCTCCGGCCAGAGGCTGTCCTTCTCTGTTTCTGCTGACCCTTCACTCTGTGCCTTTCTGGCAAGGCTGGCTAGCAGGGAGCTCACCCTTCCTCACGCCCCTGCACGACAGCGGTTTTCAGAGAGGATGCACACAGCAGAAACATTGTTGTTCCCCTGGCGATGAGCAGAGCCGGTCAGCAGAGCGGTCAGCGGCCGCAGAGGAGCAGGAGGGTCCGGCGCTGTGGCTCACAGGGCACTCGGAGCCCCCGGGCTATCGCAGAGGGGGCCGTAGCGCTGTGCTGTGCAGGCGCTGCCAGCAGCCCACCGGCGAGCGCATGAGGGCACAGCGGGAACGGGAAGCGGGTCTGCTGGGATGAACGCGCGATAGCCGCTTGCCGTTCCCCGGGACACCGCGCCGGTGCCGCCCCGCCCCGCCCCCGCCCGCCGGAAACGCCCCCCGCGCGCCGCCGGCACGGAAGTGGGCGCGCGGGGGGCCGCGAGGGGCGGCGCATGCGCAGGAGGTGGCGCGCGGCCGCGCCCCGCCCCCGCCGCGGTGGGGGTCTGTCGCGCGCTCCGTGCGCGCGGCGCGAGGCCGGGCCCGGGCGGCGGGGCAGAGCCGGGGCGGGGAGCGCGGAGCGGGCGGGGGGCGAGCGGCGGGCGGGCGAGAGGATGTGAAGATGGCGGAGCTGCAGATGCTGCTGGAGGAGGAGATCCCGGGGGGGCGCCGGGCCCTGTTCGACAGCTACACGAACCTGGAGCGGGTGGCCGAGTACTGCGAGACCAACTACATCCAGGTGCGCGGGCCCGGCCGCGCGGGCCGGGCGGGGTTTGCCCTCACGCTGCCCGGGGCTGCCCCGCTCCGGGCCCGCCGCGCTGGGAGGGCGGGCAGCGCCGGCTGCTGCAGCCCGGGGAGGGGAGGGGGAAAGCCGCTTCACCTCCAGCGTGCGCTGCCCGGCGTGACGAGGCGCTTGAATATGTCATTGATTCCCAGATTGAATTCCTTCCACTTTGCGAGTGAATGTTATTCCAGACCGTGTCTCTGCCGCCCCTTTTCGTTCCCTCCGCACATTCCGGTTTCCTTTGCTGCCGGCGCTGAGGTGATGTGATAAACCGAGGTCACAGCTAGCTCCTGCAAATACAGTGTCGGTGCCTGTTAATTTAGAGCGGAATGACACGTACTTCAGTAGGGTTGTGTCCCTCCGTTTGTATTTCCCTTCTGGAGCAGGACTGTGCGGTTCCATCGGAAGGGCAGCTACCAAGTGGTAGGTGCAGGATGGAAGCATGATGTAGTAGAGATGGTACAGAATTAGGGAGAAAGAGATCAAGTGCAAGTTGCTACCGCATAGTGTGGTTTTTGCGGTGACTGCTCTAAAGCCAGGCTGGTGTTAGCACTTTTTTTTTCCTTTCTCTTTTTAGTAGAAGGAAAAGCAAAATACTGTCAGTTTACTTTGACTGTGATAGTACGGCCAAATGAAAACTTTGCCCCCAAACAAACACCAAAAGACACCCCAAGACGGGTCTGAGTGTGCGGCAGGGAAAGGTGGAGGTGATGACATGGATTTGTGGTGTCAGTGTTGAGAGAATTCCAAAGTGTCCCAGAACTGTTTTTTGCATTCGGTCCCCGAAGGGCAGAGTGCTTGTGTGCTTTCGGAGGGCAGCTAGGGATGAGATCTGTGCTGAGACTGTTCTGTCAGTGAAAATGGGAGACTATTTAACCAGAGGCACAGAATACTTAAAATGTCCCTGTAAAAAAAGCTCTCTCTGTTTCTTTTGAATTGCTGAATGACCAGCTGTCCTTTAGAGAGAAGACTTTGCATATTTTGGGTCATTTACAAAGCAGGTCAATTACAGTAAAACTATATAGATGTATTTTATTATGTAATAACTTTTGCAATGTTGAATTAGCATGACTTCGGTTTTTTAAGAGACGTGTTGAAATATTTTCTTATGGTTGCAACCTGACATACATGTGTTTAAATTAATATTTTTTTTTAAAACTGTGAAACTGATTTTTCTGGAATATGGGAGAGATGTATTGGAAGGCAGAAACTGATAGGAAGAACTGCATGTAGTTTGTTGGGTTTTTTTTCCCTCTGACCTTTTTTTGGTATTCTCTGTATAAACCCAAGTTTGCAAAATCGCTATTGAACAGCTCCACTTGTAATATTTAATGAAAACTGCAGAAGAGGACTCCATGCTGTTTTGTGCAGACAGAGAATGAAAAAAAGATGGTTATTGCCCCAGACAGCACTCAGTCCATAAGGACAGTCTGGGATCACAGGAGATGGATACAGACAGATGGTGAATGAAGGAAAAGAATGAGGCATTCTTGGTCAGCCTGATGGATTCTGACCACCACGCAGTAATATCCCGACTGTTGGCAATTTATCCAAACATCATGACAACACAGAGCTTTAAGGGAGAGGTGAAAATTAAAGAATGAAATTGTGTTGTGAGCATCAACTGTGAGGTGCAGTATGGGTCACAGCATGAACATGCTTAAATTTTTAAACAAGTGGAATGGAGGACATCATCCAGGCAATAGGCTCCGGCTTTTCTAATGCTCTGAGACATCAGAGTGGGTTTATTGCAGAGAGGAGGTTCAGTGTGAGGGGATTCTGGATTTAGTGATGCAATTGTCCTCGTAACAAATCTGTCAGTGAGCTTGCCCCACCTTCACAGTGCCAGAGCTATGTAAACTGCTGCACCAGATCTCTATAAAAAGCTGTTTTTTTCTTCTCTACAAGAGGAGAAGAACTGTTGGTTAATTGGATATTTGTAGCTTTGCTTCTAATAATATTTATTATTCCAAAGTTGTTATGTCCAAAAAAAGTTCAAATTATGTTCAAAATAGTAGCCTTGTGTTTTGTGGGGAAGATTGGTTTGTGACTGCTCTGAAATGTGTCGCAGAATGATTATTCACAAAGTCATGTAGTGAAGATGAACTAATTCTGCTGTAATCCTGTAGTATTTCATTTTGACAGAAGGGTTGTTGTGGGTAATCTTGAGATGTAGGGGAGGCTCAAAATGTGACTGAGACCTGCAGGATGGTAGATGCTGTGGTGATGGGGACATTGAAAGCCTTTCATTGGCCTGTATGATATATTTCAGTAGACAAGCCACTCCCTTTCTGTGCCACTTGCACAGAAGTTTTGTTGTCCACTACAAAAACTGTTGGAAAAGCCAATGAGGCATAGGCCAGTGTAACAGAATTTGAAGTTCAGTGCTAAAGGTGAATGTGTTTTTCCTCTTCTTCCACACCCAGCAACATAATTGCAGCTTCAAAATAATTAAACATGTTATCTCATACATGAGGAAATTGCTAGTTCACAGTAGTAGAGCTGTGGCAATTGCAACTCATTTGACTTCTGCTTATAAAATGAAAAATCTGTTCTTAAAAATTTTGTCAGTGTTTATCCAAATTATGATTGATACGTAGCTCAATTACTTTAGCAACAGAGAATGTTACATAAAATGTTATCCTTCCCTTGAGTCTGTGACATGGTAGTATATCAGAACACATCTGCTTTAAATTTTGTAGAAAATGATAGAAATACAGCAAATATATAATAAATGGACTTGCAGCAGTGAAAGATAAAAGACTGCTATTTGGGGGGGAAAAGTTTTTTCATGTCAAAAATGTCTTTTTCTTCTAATAACTTGGAGAAATCATACAGTTATTTTTGTGTCATGCTGCTCCTCAAAGATATGGGGAAGAGAAACTTACTAATTTAGGAGGGTGTTTGTGTGGTATCTGACACAATGCCAATCACAGGTTAAATTTTAAATTGTCTGTTCAACACTTTAAGTATTAGTGCTGTGTCCTCTATTATCAAGTTCAGTCTCAGTCTAAACGTGCAACAGAGTAATTCTATAAAATTTGATTATTTGAGGTACTTGATATTTGCATTGATTTACATCTACATTGATTTATCTGATCTTTCATGGAAAGCAGATAATAGTTATATTGGACAGTGTGCTGTGTTTACAAAGTTTTCATATTCCTGCTTAGTTTTGTTCAGGTGTATCATAAAGAAAATTTCTACTTATGACAGTATAATTAACAAGACCATGCAGTTATGTGACTTGCACATCTTGTTACTGAAATACTGACATAAATTCCAACACTGGCTTACCCCATTAAGTTTCTTTGAGCTCATTCTGTATAAGTCTATTCTGGAATCATCTTTTGTTTGTTTCTCATTATCATCGCTCTTTTTAAAAATCAGCTTTTCATTTTGTGCAGTGCATGGATCTTTCTAGAGTAACTGAATGCTTGTGTCTGTAACTCTTTATTGAAAGAGTCAGGAAAAAATTCCCAAATGGAGACATTTCAGCCTGTAAGTGTCTGGTGGGTAGAGATTTGGGGAGGGAAGAGGTCCCACCATCACAGCATGCAGAAGTGAGAGAAAAGCCAAGCCTCTGTCCCCTGCCCAGCTTTCAGAGGGAACCTCTGATTTCTCTGATCTGGCTCTGTTGGCTGGATTCTTCTAAAAGGCTCTGTATTTCTTAGTTATTCAAGATTATTATGCTTTACTTGTCAGCTCTAGAGACTGAAAAGGAAGAGGGAGCTTCTGATTTTCCTCTCTTCATATCTTCATGTTGCCATGACTGTATTGCGTTTTATATCCAGAAACACTCTTTTTGTGCTTGTGAGGGGAAGGATAGAAAGAAGATTTTTATTCTTGCTCGTAGTAATCCAATCTGTTGATTACTAGAAATAACATGCTTTTGTTCCTGCTGATAGCTTTATTTAAATAGACATAAAGGTGAAAACTACTTGTTTCTCAGTAATTTAACTACAGTCCGTAAATCAGTGAGTTTCATTGTTGTTTTCCACATATCTGTTAATTTTACTTAGCTCTCACAGGCAAAATCAAGTAGCTGTAGATTTGGAAGCGTCTTCCGATAGGTTGAACAAGAGAATAAGGCGTCTGTTAACACATTAGTTTTAATTACAGGAATGGTGATCTTTTCAAATAGCCACTTCAAGATTACAGCTTTAGTCATGGGAAATTTCCATGGAGTTGCTTATAATGACTGGTACCAGTAGATAACCTGTGTATTTATACAGGGAATTGCAGGCATTATGGTTTACAAACAAGTTCAAGAATTATCTGTCTTTACTGAAGATAGGTATCACCTTAACAAAGGTGGCTGAGTTAGATTTGTAAAATCTATTTAATTATCAGAAGTGTGAGTATCAGAGGAAAGTTGTTTTCACTTATTCCGTTCCTTAAACTTGTTTATTTTATAATCCTACTTCAGTGAAGGGGTGATTAATCTTAGCAGTGATGGAACACTTATTCTGCAGGCATGAAAGTGGATATTGATTAGTTCCAGTGCATATTAGTCCAGAAGTTCAGGAAGATGCTAACAAGTTGAAACTCTAGAAAACCTATGAAGCTAGTAAAACAGCAGTAATGAATACATGGGTAATATCCTATAGTGTCTTACTCCTAAGTCCAGTGACTTATTACATGAATATATCTGGTCCATCAGCCTCTGGTGGGAAGTTTACAAAAACCACGTGATTTTAAATTTGACGTATGCAGTGGTGGATTAAGCTTGAATGTCAGCCAGGTGCCCACCAAGCTGATCTCTTACTCTCAGTTCTCAGCAGAACAACAGGAGAAAGGAAAAAAAAAAAAAGGCCATGGGTTGAGCTGGGAACAGGGAGGTCACTCAAAAATTATTGTCATGGGCAAATCAAACTCAACTTGGGGAGTATTAATTTAATTTACTGTCAGTTAAAAATAGAATAGGACAGTGAGAAGCAAAATCAAAACTAAATCCACCTTCCCCCAGCCCTCCCTTCTTCCCAGATTCAATTTCACTCTTTAATTTCTAACTCCTCTACTTCCTCCCTCCCGAATGGGGGATGCTGTAGTTCATTCATATCACTTTGTCTCTGCTGCTCTTTTGTCCTCACAGTCTTCCCTCTGCTCCAGTGGGGCCACCCTCCAATGGGATACAGTCCTTCATTAAATATTCCAAAACACTTTGAAGCACAAATACAAGGTCCTTCCCATGGGCTGCAGTTCTTTCAAGAATTGCTCCAGCATGGGTTCTTCCCAAAAAGATACAGTGCTGCAGGGACAGACTGCTCCACCGTGGGTGCCCCACAGGCCACAGTTCTGCCAAAAGCTGATCCTGCATGGACTTCCCTCCATTGCCTGGCATGGGTCCTCCATGGGCTGCAGAGGAATTTCCAGTGCCTGGAAACGCCTCCTCCCCTTTCTCCTTCTCTGACCTTGCTGTCTGCAGGGTTGTTTCTCTCACATTTTTCTCACTCTTCTCACAGCTGCTTCACAGTATTTTTTATCCTTTCGTAGATATGTTATCACAGAGATGCCACCAGCATTGCTGACTGGCTTTTGCCAGTGGTAGGGCTTTTTTGAAGCTGGCTTAGAACTGGCTGTCTGACGTGGGGGCAGTTCCTGATCTCAACTCAGAGGCCACTCCTGCAGCCACCTGGCTACCACTAAGGTGGCTTGTTAGGTTTGGTAAAGTTTAGTGAGGATAATCTAGAACATGTTTCCTTTAAGTTAGTCAGTGAAGCTGGCAAAGTTGGTGAAGGATTTATCACTCAACCACTCTACTTTCCTTTTTCATCAGCTGTGCTGCGTTTTGCCAAGAAGGCTAATTTAATGCATTTAATAGTGGCACAAGTTCAACACGGAGTTCAGGAAGAGCAGGATTGATCCTCTGTTGAGTGGATATGGAAATAGCATGAGCCATTTTATTAGTGGTAATTGGAGTTGCTGGTGGTAATACTGTATGTGTAGGTATGAAAACAGAATTTGTAAATATGCAAGTTGCTAATATAAAATAAACACTAAATGTTGGCTGCGAGTGGCATTCTAGTTGTTCCCTTCTATAGTTTATTTTCAGATTGTGGTTATTGAATTGTATTGATCAAGAATTTTAATTCAGAGTAGCAAGCTTCTGCATCCTACAGTTAATCAGCTCTCTGAAATTTATTGTCTATTGCTTGTGTTTTACTTGAGTTTACAGTTATTAATCTTTGTGGCTTAGTGCTAAGGCAGAAAGTGGTTTCTATGTAAGGCAAGAGCTTCTCCAGTCAGTGCTTCAAGCAAGTGAAATCTTACTCTAGTGTTCAGCAGAATATTTTCTTGATGAAAACATTGATTTAAATACCGTGTTTGCAGCAAATTCGTCCAGTAGAATCTATGTTTAGAGGCTGATGGCCCTTTTTAAAACAGTTTTGTTTCAAATGCTGTGTTTTCACATGTAATTGCAGATCTGAACTTGACCTCTTGCTTAGTAATCCAGGTTTTGGACTTTTATTTGGATATCCCTACCAGTCATTGTGCTGCTTTGTGAAGCAAAACTCCAGTCAATAGATGAAGCATGTCATCACAGTACAGTGAATTTAGGAGCCTTTCCTTTTCTCAGGACTCTCACTGGTTAGGCTGGCAGTTTTTTCTTGGAGTGAATGAATTAATATTTTCTTGCAAATGAGTTGTGCCTATTTCAGGTAGAAATCTTAATTTTCTGTTCTCAGGTGCAATGAATAAGTTGCTCTGTCAAATTTGAAGTTATATGCTATGAAGTTACAGGCTTTATATATGCTATTCCATTTTCCATTTCCCAGTAGATGTCATTGTAATATCTATTCATAGTGGAATTTCAGTTTGAATAATGATAAGTGCTTGCCTTATTATTGGCTTAGTGTTACCATAATGAAGTCGTTTTATGCTCAGTGAAATCTGCGGTGAGGAGCAAATACTACTTGGTCTGGGGTTTTGGTAGCCTGTCTGTGTTGGTTTTAACACATAGCCAAAGCTAATTTTGTGCCAACTCGTAATGACAGTATTTTTGTCTTAAAAACTCTTCTATGTAAATGTAAATATTTTTATTGGGGTATTTTGTAACTTTGTTGTTCTTCCTGCTGGCAAGAGCAGCGCCATTGCTTTGCTCAGGGATGGAGGGAGTGTGAAGTGAGGGAGGAGGAGGGAATGATTGAGGGCAGTGAGCTGTTAGTTGGACAGTTTTAAGGTAAGTGAGAAGTTCATCAAGATGCCAGCTATCAAGCTTGGTAATTTTGAGCTTTTGTGCAGCAGCAGTGCTGCTCTTTGGGCTTGAAGGTTAGTAGTGAAAATATCAGGTGTTGTTTCTGTGTTGTGTTTATCTGTCTGGAGGGTCTGTGGAGGGACAAGACAAAATTATTTAGCCAAAAGGAGATAGAAAATCTTACAGAATATTAAAGATACCCTGCCATTATGAAAAGTTTGCAGTAATTTTCAATATTTATAACAGTAAAGAGAACTAGTAAAAACAAAAGCCAGCCTCTTATCCCCCACACTGCTAAAAGCAAAAAAATAGGCTGAGGTGGATGACAAGCTTCAGAGAGATTGAAAAAGGCCTGTATGAGCAGAAGCTCAAAAAAGGGGTGGTTATTTTTGACAGAGAAATAATGAATTATAGGATTATTCAAATAATGTTTTGAAAAGTTTGAACTATGTACACTGGTTTCCCATTTTTCTTGGGTAAAGTACAGGGATACTAAATTAAGTTTGAGAGGTAATACTACTTAACATAATCTATAGAATTATTGCTGTGAGCTAAGGCTCAGGATTTAATGGTATTCTATAAAGGCAAGACATTTAAAAAAACTAATGAGAGTATAAGCAGTTTTCTTTTTCTTTCATATGCTTTTGCCTTGCATTTATTCCTTGATGGAATTTTATGTCTATTGTATGAAGTATTTTACACTGTCCACTGTAATTAATTTCATTGGATTATTGGGGATATTCCTTCTGTTTAATGTTGTATTTTCTGTATTCTGAATATAATGTATCCTAGATACTTTGAAATGCTTTTTGCACAAATTGGTGTTGGATTGGCCTTCCAAGGAGAGGGAATTAATGTGTTGAGTTACTCATGTCAATTAAGTAAGATCTAAATAAATTTCATTAGTGGGAAAGAGCTAAAGATTTTTATGTGATGGAAGTTATATGTATGTGCTCAAACGATAGTAAAAGTAATGGGATTTTTCCACCATGACTAATAACTAGTGAACTGGGAGTGAAAGGAGCTGTAGAGAAGAATAAAACTGTGACATTACATTTATTTGTTATTTATGATAAATCAATCTGCAGTGTTTTCTGATGTACTTCTCAGTTTTCTCACTTTATTAATCTGTTAATGATCTCAGAAATTAGATTAATAGGTTTAGGCCTGTTTGTGTTTGTGTCCTTAGGGATGTAATGCCCATGAAGTGACTCTGTCTCAGAAGGGGCAGAATGATTGACCATGCAGAATCTCTGGATCAAAGAGTAGTGTGTAATCAACCTAAATTAGTGAGGATGTTGGTTTTGCAGCCTTTTTTATCATGTCCTAAGTGCACTGTCATGAGAGCAGTCCTTTCCTGAAAGAAAGAAGTAATTCTTTGACTATATGTGCATCTGTATAAATTAATCAGTTTGGATAATAAAAGGTAGAAAGTTATCAGTAGACTCTGAATTGCTATTGTATTTGTCTGGTAGTGATAATAATGAATTTAAATAATCTCCAAATTGAGGATATTTCTATAACCACTTGATGGAATGAGTTAATATAGCTGCTGTGAATCATTCCTGTTTTATTATCTGCTTAAAATGTAAATTTGTATGTTCTAAATATGTACGCAGTCTACATTTATTGTCGTCAGTAATTCAGCATGTACTACAAATACAGTAGGGGAGATCCAGTTTTGATGACTGGAGCAAGAGGGAGGGGGAAGTCTCTAATTTTTGTTTTTCTCATTTGTATACTCATCTGTACACCAAATGCAGGTACTTGGAAACAGAACTTTTTACTGTAATGAGCCTGTTACAAATGTTTGTAGCATTTTAAGACCCTTCATTGAAGTAAGGTTTATAAATTGCACTCATTGTGCAAGACAGGCTCTTATGAATTGTCTCATTTGATCAACAATTGGATAATTAATGCAGAGTTATCATTTGTTTAACCATTTAGACATATATAAAAGAATTTTTTCATTAAAGAACACATGGAGAATACAGTGCCAATAATCCACTTGTCCTCTGCAAAGACTGGGTTTAAAAGTACCACAAAGAGAAAGAGGTTTTGCTTTGTTTTCTTAGGACGAGCAGAGGTTATTATTTTCTGTGTGTTTCACTTTCCATTAAATGTTCTTCTCTTTTTTATTTGTATCTTTTGTTAAGGACACAGAGAAGAATGGGAGATTTATTTGCCACTGGTGAAAGTTCAGAGTGTTGAATTTTTTACATTTATCTTCTTTTCCAAACAGCATACTCAACTTTGTAATATTAAATGTATAATCTCAAATTACCTTTTCTGTGTGACACGATATTTTTAAAATTAAAAACATGCTTAAGAAATTTACTTCTGTTTCAAACTAATAATAACCCCCCCCCAAACCAAGCAATATTTTCTTCCATTTTCTGTGCCACTCTTGAGGCTGTGTAATGATATGGGCAATAGGAGTTTCTGTGGAGCTGGTTTTTTCCTTAAGTAGTGTGATGTGTTTTATCATTTGAGAAAGAAAGCTGTTTTAGAGATAAAGTACTAGTTTTAGATCTGAAGTTTGGTTTGGGGGTCTACTGCAGTTATATATAGATATGACTTCAATTCCTCTTCCTCCTGAAGGAGCCAAAATGTTTTCTTTTTTTAAAAGAAGTGAAATGATAGTCTTCTTGTGGTGAATTTGTTTGACCTTAGTTTTCAGGCCTCTTGGCATTACCACATGGTGAATGCAGGACTCAGTGAAACTTCCAGGGCAGCTCTGAAAGGCCAAAATTTTGAAAATTATTTTTGCTATTTATCTTATATTGATTGGAGATGGAAATGTTGAGTTGTGGAGATTGAAATGCAAGAAATAATCAGGTTGCTTACCTTTTTTTTTTTGTTTGTTTGTTTGAAAATACTGTATTCATTTCTCAAACTGCATTTTTTTGTGTGTGCTAAACAGACAAGTGCCTCTGCACAGACCAAATCCCAGCTTGAGCAGGCAGCTTCTTATACCTAATTCTGTTGGTTTTAAGTAACACAGCTCTTATGTGATGTCATCTCTAGATCTCATTCTTTATAAATCAGGGTACATACAGCTTTTGTGTGCAGGCAGTGGAAGGAGTTGATTTTGGTCTGGATTCCATATGCCCTTAAGGCTCTGGACATAGTCCTTCAAGAATTGTTTGCATGTGTTTCTTTGGCTTATTGTAGGGGGAATATAAGTGGTGTTTCCTGAGTTTTAGGGGACAAACTGTTCAGTAAAATGACTGGAAGATGATGAGTGATACAAAAAAAAGCCAATTGCCTGTGTCTAGGAAGGGGGAGGATTAGAGGTTATGCAGTTGGTGGATCATTCTGCGTAAAGAAGGAAAAATTTGCTTATCTGAAAAGTAGCTTGAAAATTCCTGCTTTCTCTGTGCCTCTTTGTCTTAAAACCTCGTACTCATGTTGTGAAACTCCAGGATAGTTTTATTTACTGCCATAGCTAGATGGGTAGAGAGGTGATATTACTTAGGCATGTCTTTTCAAATGAAAAGGTCATTCATGCAGTACTTTTAATTCATGAAGGTATAGAGAAACCCTTTTTTTCTGATGGTAGTAGAACCTGTTGAATATATAGTTGCAGCAATCTATTACGACAACTTGAAAGTGAATTCACATTAAAAAGAAAAATGCAAGGCAAGAGAACCTTTTATGACATAGAAAAAGCATTCAGCACTTGAAATACTATTTTTGGTGTTTCACGTCTCTGATGTTTCTATTTTTGTGGTAACAAATTGCTCAGAATTGTCTGAACAATAACATTAACATGTGGTGGTGAAGTGAAGTTTGAGACTCGCTCTGTGTCATAATTATGATGAAAGTAAACACAGTAATGGGAATTCTTCATGTCCAGTATTGGAACATAAAACTGTTGTTAGAGGAGTTCATTATTGGCAATTAGGTGAGGAAAAGAATGGATTAATTTATTTTATGAAAATTCTGTTCTCAAGTTTTACAGGCTACTCTGGATGTGGCTGTTGTAGGAGAGAAATAGCAATACATTTTTAGCTACTGAGATGTCTGTTACAGATGGTGTCTTCTCTGTCCAATATGAATGCTTACCATTCTGTAAATGTTGGAAATACTAAAAATTCTTTAAATATGGAGAAAAAACCTTTAACTTGAATTAAACTTGGTTTAACTTGAATTAAACATTTCAAGAGCAATGTTTAATTGCTCTTGAAAAAATTAATCCTATTCGATATAGGATTGACTGAGGGGTATTTATAAAGGTCTTGGGCAGAACAGCACCAGTAAGTGCTGAAATCAAATCTAAGCAAACCTAAAAGGACCTGGTGAGAATCTTGCTCATGTTAGACAAACAGAAAAAAGAAAAGATATTATTTCATTTGTTTTGGTGAAATAAAATAGTGTCTGCCGATGCTTTTGTGGTTAAAAAAGTGTTTTAGGGGAAGCTGAGGTCTTCCATTAAACGAGGAAGACCTTCCAAGGAACATCATTAGTATGTGTGCAGAGGTGGGCAGCTGTCAATTTTGGAGCATTGCAGATGCTCTATACTACTTTGAGAGTCTTTGATTCATTTTTCTGTCCTTTTCTGCAGCTTTTATGGTAACCACCCTTTTCAGGACAGACTTTGTAGAACTTCTTGTGCTATTGTACTTGCTGCTTATTTTTCATTTTAGAATTGCTTCCAGGTTTACAGATCTCTGTCTTCTGTTGGATCCCAAATAACTTGATTGATTCTTTGAAGGTGTTCTGATAGAACTATGTCCTTAGCTGCTGCCTCTACAAGGCTCTGCACAGAATTTTCTCCTGGATATTGACTGGGATATTGCTAAAGTTCTGTTTTTCAAAGTTTCCTCGCATGTAATTTCGTGTGTTTTTCACACGAGTTATAGTTAGGTGTTGTCTTCAGCTGAAATTTAAATGTTAGAACAAAGGAACTCAAACTTTTTAGAAACAGAAACTGTTGTTTTGTACTGCAGTTATTCTCATGGTGTTTGTTGTGTTCTTTTAATTTATTAACCTCCTGTGCTTTTGATTCAAAGAATGTATTTGGTGCATAATCTACTTTCTTTGTGTTAAGAGAGTGAAAACAACCTTGTAGAATTTACAGAGCTTCTCCTGGGGTTCCAATTCCATTATTTTGACTATCAGGTAATGCCAGTGCTTTGTTTTAAGACAGCAGTCTTAAACATTGACTGTATGAAATTCTGATATTGTTCTGAAGGAATTTTCAGAAAAATATGGTCTCTTCAAGCTCATCCTGATTGATGTTCTGAATGATGGGCCTTGGTACTTAAGCAAGAAGATGCTTCTTCCGGGTAGTCTGTGTTTCATGTCCTGGCTTTTCTTTACCTGACAGAAAACTCTCCATATTGTTAGAGAGAAATTCTGAAATGGCTCAGTAACCTGAAACAACATCATATTGCTTCCAGCCTGGGGAAATGTAAGAATTATTTTATGTGAAGAAAAACGTTGCCAAGGTTGGATTTGGTTATCAAGCATATTGGTTTTTATACCTCAGTGTGATACTTGTTAATTCTTAAAAAAGTAATGTGGTAGTTTGCAGAAAGTAGTATTGGAATTGTGTGGAGATTACTGTGTTACAGTTGCAGTGTAGTTAATATGAATAATCAAATACACATCCTTTTATGCATGTAAAATGTAAAAGTTTAAAGTGGTAACTTTAAAAAACTAAGTTACCACTTGCATGAAATGGTCTCTCTTTGGATAAGAAATACTGCACTTAGTGTGAATGTAGGTCATGCTTAGAAAATGTGTGTGTAAAATAGAGATCTTGCTGGAAATAATTACAGAACACTTGATGCTGTGCTGTGAAGTTACATGCTGCAGGTTGAATATAGCAACTTGGCTTGCTGTTCTTGAGCTACGTAGCAATTGACAGAAGGTTTACTTGTAATTTTGAAGTAAATGGACCAAAACCACTTGTTAAACTGGGAGAAAGAATAATTGCTAGTTACAGTGCCTGCAGAAAAGGGTTTTTTTCCTAGTTATTTTCTGAGATTCTTAAATTGTAGCACCATAGCAAAGTTTGAGTCTAGTTGAAATGAAAAAACTCCCGCAACCTTACAATTTTTTTATTTGTTGACAGCTCTATTACAAACATGACCACATAGGGTTTTGAAAAACCTTTATTTCTAGCAGTTTACCCTTGGGAATTAGACTGGGACTCCTCCCTTGAGGAGATGACTTTTATACTTCTAAAATGTTCTCTAGAAAGTGCAGAACAGAGATCTGGGGTTGGCTGTCTCTGCATAAGAGGCCAGAATCCCATTTTCATGCTGCCAATATTGTGTTTTGTCCAGTACTATGGTAACAGGAGCAAAAGGTTGTGAAAACATTCTTTGCCAGAAAAATGAGCAGATGCTTCTCTCAGGGCACATAGGGAACAAACCTACCTAATAAGAAGACACTGGTTTTGATCTCCAGATTTCAGAGTGGACTTTCACTGACTTTCTTTCACTTTTTTTTGTTTATCAAGGTAGTTTTAGTTAACCTCCATCCTGGGTTTGGTTATGACTGAGTATCATCGAGTGTTACCACCATCTTCAGCAGGTGGGCTGTAAAACAGAGGTCAGCTTTCAGCAAGATGAACATGGATATCAAGAACAAATCAACCTGCCGTTGCTTGCTTCTGCCCACTTTCTGGCAAGCTTTTACAATGACAGCAGAGAAAAAGGCCTGTGAGTTGTGTGGACTGTTGTGATTTTTTCAGAGTCAGGCAAGAATATGATGGTGTGTGGTCACAAAATGGGGTGCAGACATGCATTTGAGGTGATGGGACTGGCATGTGTGTAGCGTTGCAGGGGGCAAAGACTTTGGCCTTTAAGTGGTTCTGCAATAGGCAAGGCAGCTGTCCTGTTTGTTTTAATGCAAAAAGGAAAGAGGGACAGACCAGGCAACCTTTCAGCGAGGAATGAGGGAAGCCCCTTCTGATTCTTTAGTTCTGTGCTGTAGAGTGATCAGCTGCCACTGCAGCTATCCCAGGCTCTGCTACTTTGAGCATAAATCTCTAGGTTTTGGGTATGCTGCCAATGGTTCTTTTGCGTCCTAGAGGAATATTGTGTATTGCAGCTGTTGTGTGAATGCTTCTTATTTTGATCTCTACTTTTTCATATAAAATAATTTTTTTTTTGGTTTCTTGTGTTCTGTCAGATTGTGGACATGGATCTGAAGACATTTTGTGTCTTTCAGTATGTCTGAATTGGCAGCAGCTGTACAAAGTGCCAAATAAGAATAATTTCAAATTTAGGGTTAACTGATCAGTGTGAAGGAATCTGTAATCCTAGTGTCTGTATTTCCTAGAAAAGGAAGAGTGAGTATGCAAATTCCTGCCCCCAGTTAGTTTAAGCCCTCTATCTATGGTCTTCGAAATACACAGTCATATTACCTGATATCTATGTGTCTTCTCTTCAAGCTTTTTTTAGCCACAGTTTCTGAAGGTAGTTAAAATGCAACTTCTAGTGTGATAAAATTTTGGGGCTTGCTCTTGTGAGGAAGTAGAGAAATGCATAGCAATTAAAAGACTTGCGTGAGGTTGATGATGGGGGAAGAATTTTGAGGATAACAGGACTGTATTTGTGGTGGACAGGCAGGAAAGGCTTTCCAGCAGCTTGTGTTCTTGAGCTAGCTCCCTCTTTTGCAGTGCCTAAGGAAGTGGGACGGTGCCGCGGAGCTCCGTGTTGCTATGGTAACTGCTGTGGGTGTTAGCATCACACCTGCCAGCCTCTCTTTTGGGAGCTATTGGCCCAATAGGGTGTTTATCTTCCCTGCATGAGCTGCAATTACTCCCTGGCAATTACATGTGTCCTGCATCTGGCTGCTTACAGGGGGACATTAGGTTATAAACTGTGATGGTGGAGGATATGGCTGTGTGTCCTACTTAGCTTTCCTTGTTATGAGCTTGTGATGTCTGGCAGTGGACGCTTGGAAGCAGAATCTGCTTCTGCTGCCACAGACCACTCTGCCTGTGATTCTAAATCAAAGCCATTAGTTGACCTCAGTCACTGCTATGTAATGAATTGGATTGAGAATTTATAGTGGAAGGAAGAAACTGGCAAAATTGGGAAATAAATCAGTTGTTACATAAACCCCTGTGACTAGATAGTATTTTGTAAAGCTGAAGTAGACATCCTTTCTTAGAAATGGTAGATTGTGTCAGATTTTCAGAGCGAGAGATAAAATTCTGTTCATCTGATGTTGATAATGGGGAAAGCAATTTGTGCAAACAGCATTTTTTGTACAGCAGAATGTAATTACTGTGTAATTGTAATTTTTACTTCTGAAAACCAATTTGCATATGAAGTAATTTTTGCAAATGCTACGACTTGCTTTATTTTTATCAAGGAGCTGTAAAATTAAATTTGAGTTGTTCATCAATAATTTTGACTTGTAAACTCAGTGGAACCTCTGTATACTAAAACATCCTTGGTGCATGAAGAGTTGTAGAACAGCAGATACGTGAGATAATAGTGTTAAGCCTGTGGATTTTTGCTGTTTCTGAGGTTCTTCATTCAGTGCATTTGTGTTGGCATAGCCTTTTATGGCCACAAATGTGTTGATTTTGTGCTGGTATTAAAGCCAAAATTGCCCTTGTATCTGGAACTCCAATAATAATAATGTTGTTGTAGGAACTAGGAAACAACCTATTTCTCTCAGCTGTGTTATTGCAGGTGAGCTACCAGCATAAGGTGGAACCTGCACTGATTTCACAGAATGAGCAGGGAGTCTTAAAAGTACTAGGGGAGTAGGTTTCCCTCTCTGCTGCTTTCTGTTGAGCAAGAGCAAAGTCTGATGCTGTGCAGCACTGATGAATAACTATTAATGTTACTATGCATTAACTATATTTTAGATGTAAATACATTTGGATGCCAGCATACTGCTCTTGTGATAAAATTTGTGATGCATCATTTTGAACTGTGTTATTGATGTGTTGAAGAAGTTTTTTATAACCTTGTCTATTAGGTTTGTGTGAATGCATGATGCCCTGTTATTTTTGCATAAACAGGACTTTGACTCTATTCTCAAGGAACAGGAACTTGCAAGGTCTGGTGAGAGCAGGACATTTGCATGTGAAATCTGGTCTGCTGTACTTGTGAATGTATGGAAATAAATACAAAATTTGATTCTGGTGATGGGTAGGGAAACAGATGACAGATTTTTTGCAGTGATGCAGGCAGCATGAAAACAGTGGTGCAAGTGATTAGATGTCAGGGAAGCTTTGCTTGTCCACAGTTCCCATTTACTTTGTTTTTCTCTTGGGTACAGTAGCCTGATATTGTCATAGATTTCAAACCAGTGTGCTAGTTTTACTCTCACTGGCAGCCTTGAATGCAGTATGTAGTTTAAAAAGTGGCTTTTCCTTTTAGGAGGTTAAGTTCTGTGTGTATTTCTTTGAAAGGTAGCTTTCCTTGCTGTTAATCAAACCTACATTTTGAGGCTCAGCACAGAACGGAAAACATCAAATAAATTAATGGCAGTGAAAACAAAAGACTGCAATTTAATGCAAATGATCTTGTAGAGACTGCAGCAGATTATTGATAGTGAGTTTCAGATAAAAATTAGTCAGTCACACTTGTAATCAAGAAGTCCTAGTGACATTTAGTGAATCATTACAGTTTTTTAGTAATCTGGAAAACAGAATAACTTCATGGCAAAGGCTTTACTGGATTATGAATACTAAGAGTATATTCTTTAGCTAGCATGCTTGCTATTAGTGTGCAGATAAATAAAGATAAATTACAATTATAAATAATTTATTAAAATGGGGATAACTTTATTTCTATGATATTAACATTAGTGTAACAAGATGAATGCAATTAACCTTGCACTTGGAAATTACTTTTTAAAATATATTTATTGCTTGCTTTTTGAATGTGTTTTGCATTATAAAATCTAGTGATAATTTTGAGGAATTCTTAATTCTAAACCAAATATCTTCTGTAATTAATTGTTTGGCCTAAATGCCAGTGTTCCTTATACAGCTTTGTTTATTACTGTGTGATCTCTGATCAAAAGATGATATGTTTTACTATATGTAGGATATACAGAATCACACTGCAATGAGAATAGCCCTAATCCCATTTTCAGTTGTGATGAGAAGAGTTTCCTTCAGTAAGTTCACATTTAAAGGTGTTTAAATTTTAAATGCACTTCGTGTGAACAGCAAGTTAATTGCATTCATGTGGATGTTGAGTAGAGCCTTTGGATACAATTGTGGACAAAGTACCTACCTTTCAGCTTGACAGATATTGATAAGGTGGGATGGTTTAGGTGCCTGAGTAAGCTCTCTCTGCCTGGATGGTCCACCCACAACTGAAGTTTCATTTAGTGCTGATTCTTATACTGTCTTGTAATTTCTGAGAGTAGTTCATTAATAAAAAAGGAGTTGTGTCACTAGGAGACTTAACATTCTGTGCTCCTTTCTTCGCAGATGTGACAAAGAGTTTTCAAGTAGATTGCTTTAATTATAATTAGCTGTTCAGATAAGGTCATGCTAAAATTATTGTGAAATAAAAATATTCTATCTCCAAACTCTAGAGCTACCATTTCTATTAATTTGTAGGCCAAATTACTAGTCTCATTAATCTTGTTGCTTCCCCTGTTTGTGGTCTCATTGTATGTTGCTGTCCATGATTTCTTTTGAACGCAGAATAATAGAAAGCTATCAGAGAACTTTTGAGTGGGTTTGTGGCAGGGTATGTGTGAAGAAGTGTTTTCCATTTGTATCCAAAATGTAGTTTTCTTATGTTGCCTTACATTTGATTAATTCATAAAGTGTGGGGTGTAGAGTACGTGTAAATGGGCAATGACTGTGAACTCTCCATAATTTAAAAAGAAGGGTGTATACATTTGAGTATGGTAATCAAGCGATCAAGCCAACCTTTTGTCTTCCTAAACTAATAACAGAAATAATTGCATATATAATCATTATATAATAATGAATAAGCAATGATATAGCGAAAGGTGTTTGCACATGGAGATGAATAGTGTAGAGATGATGCTATTACAATTGACAGAGACAAAAAAATTCTACTTCTAATTCCAGGTACTGTGCCATTTTGGTTATATTAAAGAACACGTAGACTGAGTTTCCCTGTGTTCTGTGTACTGATAGAATACATGGATTGTTCTGCATCCAAAAGGGAAGTTTGGAGTTTTACTGGTGCCACAGAATAAGTGCCTTAGAGCTCTGTGACCCTTACTTTTTTTTCTGAAACTCTGGGAGAGCTCATTTCCTGCTGTTCTAACATGTCAGTGATTACTTCTGCTTTTTTGTGCCTGTTTCTCTTGTGTGTTATAGACCAGCTCCTTAGGAATTGGTGGGTACATGTTTTTCATGCTGGGAATGAGCAGTTCCGGTACTGAAAGAAGAGTGAGGATATTCTTTAGCAAGTATTTAATGAGCCAGTTTGTTAAAACAGAAAACTTCTGTATTTTTCACTGACAGTTATGTAACTTCTTGGCATGATTTTGACTTAATTATTGGATTAATGATGCTCAGTTTTCTTCTCAATCATTTTTTGTAGTTCACGGAAGGACCTCAGAAAGCACTTGGATGGGCTGAGCAAATGCCATCTGTGCAGTTGAATAAAAGTGTGTAAAATACTTAATTATGTATGAGGCGTTCAGTAACCTCAAGGAATTCAGCAACAATTAAAATGAAAAGGGTGATATAAGAGCTCAATCTATTTTTCACAGGAAAACTGAAGTGTGCTTTGTCAGTATCACAGTTGGGCACATTTTGTACTGAATAATGCAAGCTTGTTGAACTCTCATGCAGCTTTTGTTCTTGAGGCTTCTTGAAGCTGATGCAACCTCAGCAGAAACCTGAGTTTTGCTAGCTGGTCATAAGACAAATGCTAGCTTGGGTTTGTGTTAACAGTAATCAAAAGAAACAACTCTTATATTGATTAAATGAAACTAATCTTCTGTCTCATTTTTAAAATTTTGCTATTACTTTTTCATCATGTATGTTACATACTAGTTTGTTTCACTGAACAGTACTGTTTTGAACAATAGGAAGAGATGCTCTATATGTTGGGGAATTGATTAGCATATTCTGGATATACCTTTTTGTGTAGTTAGTCTAGTGTCAAACTCTTCAACCTCAGCTTCCACTTTGATGCCTGAATATTACTGCATAAATGCATTGCACATTAAAGAGTTGATTTGAGTATGAAGTGAGATTTTTTTCCATTCAGAACTCTGCTTACTAAAAGATGTGAATGACAGTAGCCTCAGGAATGAAAAGCTCTATTTTTTTCACCCCCTTTTGATTCAACATTAAGTATTAATTTTGGAAGAATTTTTTGTTGTTGTCGTATTGATATTAAAGGCAACAACTTGTGTCAGTGTTCTGTAATAAGAAACAGTTTCTTTTTCAACTCATAGGTCCAGACTTTTTTGGCTCATCTGATAGAATTTGTTGTAGAAGTCTTGTTAGCCTGACTGAAAAACTTTGAACTTCCAAGTTGATGATGACTAGTGGATAAATAACAAATTTTTTTTGAACTGTGGCAGGAAAGGAACCTAGCTACAATTACCAACTAAACTGCCAGTAGGTTTTAATGCTTCCTTTCATGCACCACTTTCAGACCTGTCTTTATTAGCTGTTTCTAATCCATAAGAAATGCATTTTTCTTTTTTAACATGTTGCTGTCTTTGAAGTCTTTCTTTCTAACTGGATAGCATTGGTAGCATTTCGAGCATTTGATAGCATTTCTTCTTTTATCTAGTTTTATCTAGTTGGGTTGATGTTTTGCAAATGTTACATGTTGCATCCCATAAGTTGTATCTTTGTAGAATTTCTCTATCCATTAATAGCTGCTTTTCTGTACAGAATTATTCAAGTTCTGAACAGTGACATAACAGACCTTATCACTAGGATTTGGCTTATCACTCTTTGGGTGAAAGAATGCCTCAAATTCTTGGTTTCTTTCTATCCCTGCATTTTATGGTCTATATGCATGTAGGAATTCCTTTTGCCAATCATATAGGCAAATAATTTTGTCATTTTGGATACCTTACTGCATGTTTTATTTTCCCATTTGCCCCATGCTCTCCATTCAATTTTTTTTCCTTCTTAATAATTTGGGTTTTTTTAATGTTTGTGTAAACATAAAAGCTTGTTTTCCTAGGCAGGAGAACAAACATTGAGACATTTAGTTCCTAAAATGAAAGAATATTTTATATAGTCAGCAGTCCAGGCTATTTCTTATTCAAATGCAGTAATGTAATTGCGCAGTGTAAATGGAACTTCCAGAGTGGGAAGAAAAAGTGATGCTTGGGCTCTGCATCCTGACATGAAAAGTGGTCATCTTTACACTTACTGCGGGTTGAATTCCACATCATTTCTAATGCTAGCAATTTGGTTTATACAATCTAATAAAAACTGAGAAATATTTTCAGGTGAACATTTATGATCATTCCTGAGCTGCTAGATTTAGTGTCCATCGTTGGACTGGCATGTGGAAGTGGAAACTGTTAATAATTCTCCAGTGTCTGGAAGCAAACACACGCGATTGCCTCGTGTATGTAATACATGCCTTTCCTGACTGACTGTGAAGTCTGTGCATTTGTAGCTGACTTGAATGACTTTGATCTCCTGTTATCTAAAAGCCCCAGTTTGTATAGTCACTGTAGTCTATGCTGTAGCTCTCAGACTGGATACATCCTGTGAAATATTTCCATATACTTGATAGCTTGTGTTGTTTTCTGGTGGAGACAAAGTAACTGTTTCAGTACTGGGTGCTTCCCACTAATGGAAAGCATTCGCCACAGGAGAGCTGGGCAGAGCAGTGGCTACTGCAGTGTCCCGGAGCATGGGGAACCACTTCCTGCTGCAGCGAGAGAGCATCTCCAAGTAGCAGCTGACACCAGCCCCACTCCATATGTGGATGGCTGAAGCATCAGATGAGCTCTCTGTGGTAAGTTAAAATGGTGCTCTTCCTGTTGAGAGTAGGAGATGAGGCTGCTGCCTTGTGACTCACATAGACTACCTGATGTGTGCATTGTGTGGAGAAAAATTATAAACAGAATAAATGCGAAGCTGTTGCCTGGAAATTCCATAACATGGGCAGAGAGGATGTGATCTAAACATTTCTATTTAAGGCTGTGAAGATGATCCAGCTGTGGTACTCAAATATTTTACCATTGTGTGAGAAGTGAAAGCCACCAGTTTAAGAGGTGGAGACAGTGGCATTCTTAACACAGTTAATGGAAAAATATTAAGAGAAACACTGCACAGTTTGAATGAAGAAAAACTATAGGTAGTGGGGGGCTGGCAAAACTGCAGTGGTATTCCAGCACTTGTTCCTTTTCTAGCAAGCTCAATGACTCTGGATAGTGCTTCCCTCTTTATTTTTGATATCCTTCCTTGTGTTTCTCTGGCTATGCAGTGGTTTGGATGAGGCAAAATTTGTAATTTGGTTGATGGTTCACATAATTTTCATTTGGGACTTGCTTCCTGGTCTAATTCACTGCAGCAGATGGAGTGTGCACTTGGTGCTGGGGACATCTACATTGATAGCTACTGCTGGTTAAAGTATATCCTGAGTCTCCATAATACCATCACAGTTGCTCAGACCATAGTTCACTGAGTTGATTTGCTTTCTCTTTGTTGCATCTACATAATTGTACAAGGCGTTGTGTTTCCAGTTTTGCATGACAGGGATGATAATGGAAGTGACTGGAGTTTAAAGCAACCATTTGTACCTGAAGTTATTTATAAACTAGGTCACATACTCAATCTACCATGCGGCCCTACATAGGCAGTGCTATCACAATGCAGTGGGTATGTTAAATCTATGAGAGGATCCCTGTGTTGGCAGTGTTGCAGAAAACTTGTTTGTCAAACACTGGCTTTGATTTCTCAAATTTATTATCCATTAAAAAAATACAGATCAAACTGGTCTAATAGTTGAAAGCATTGCTTTCCTAAGAGTTGTGTGTGTATAGATGTATATGTGGATAGATGGATAGATGTCTATGTATTTTTTCATAGACACGCATAATTTTGTGTGTGAGTGCTGAAGATACTTAAAACTAAAATGGAGATACTCAGTGTTCTGTTTCATGGCATTTAATTTAGGTCAGGTCACTGAAAACACTTGCTACCAGTGCTTGATCATGCTGAACACAATGTTTCTGAGAACTGAAGGGCTTCAAGGACTCTGGTTGATTTGCCTAAGTATTCACAGGAACAAGTCTTTTTGTTAAAATGAACATAGCAGAACATATTTCGCTCGTTTTCAGTATTCTACACAGAAACAGTATTCCATAGGTTATTGAAACTACTGTACAGAGTCTTATCAGTTTGGTGTTTTTTTCTTTCACTAGAGAATTTTGGTAGGTATGGATATTGAAGTAACTTTTTATCTGCCTCACAATATGATACAAAGCATACTGGCTGGTATTTTGGTGTTGGGAAGATCAGAGTATTAGGTCTTAGACTGCTGAGGATTATGTTTGAATTTTGTTTACTGAAAACTTTGAAACCATTATCTTATTAGCAGAAATCCCTTTATTTACATAGTTATGTACTTAGTGTCAGTGAGCATGGCAGCATTTGTGAACACTGTAATTTGGTGTCTGTGTGGAGTATAAATGGGGATCTTGTTGCATAGGAGCATGTGATATGATACCATCTCTGGAAATCTACTTATCGAATTAAAGGATGGATTTCATGCCTAACGCAACTTACCATTTCAAGTTAAAATTTAACTGACATTTATTGTCATATTTCCACAGGGGATCTTAAAATTTTTCTGTAAGTATTCTAGATTTTTTCCAGTTGCTGTGAGTCATTCAAGTTTTCATCTCTTGAAAGTTTTCCTGGTAAACATGATTGTTTTAAAATGCTGTCACTAATTAATTTTTGATCTTTTGAGTTGACTTGACAGTAGTAGGTTCAAATAGTCATTTTAGTTTGAACAGATTCTTCGTCTTTCAGGATACAGGAAGAAAGTTCAAACTTCAGTTTTGCTGTGCCAGACATGTGGAGTTTGCCTCAGAGAATTTCAGGCTCTGTAAAAAGGCAGGTGGAACAAATCACAGTTGTTAAGTTATCAGCTAAATACACAAATTAGACACCTCAATCAAATTGTTTTTGTGCTAATAATAGTTCCAGAGGAGTTTATAGGATCATTTTATGAGGTCTTTAAAGTGTTTGAATATTGAGAAGCCAGTTCCCTGTTGGTTTGAACTGGAGGTGACTTGAATTTAGCTATTAGGTTACATCCCTGGAAGGACTAGCTCTGAACATGGATTCATATTTGTGCTTCCTTAAGCAGAAAAACCACAGCAGAGGCTCATAAGAATTAAAATTACACATAGTTTTTCTTTTCTTCTCAAACGCTTTGTCTATTAATGAAAAAATACTGTTTGCTGTATTATATCCAACTCCTCTGGATGTTCAGTGTACTAATGGAAATCAGCATTTTTTGCTTCTATAAATAGATTGGCAGCAGCTGCAGAGCAAAACAGGCTAGCTTCTGGTCATTTTTATTATTGCCACTGAGAAATGGTTTGAATGGTGGTGGAGTGTGCCTGCTGCAGGGGAGTGTGCAGGCTGAGCTGGGGATGTGAGTAGGGAGAGGGGAAGAAAGAGTATTTACAAGTCAACAGTGTGAGAATAGACATGAAGAGCTCAGTATCCCTTCTTTTGGGAATCCTTAAGCTGAGCTTTGAACTCTTTTATGGACAAGACATACTATTCAGCTGGTTAAAAGTCACAAGTTCTTAAATGAGATCTGGGGATAGCATTTTTCTAACTCCTTTAAAGATGAATATAAGGCAGCTTTTATAAGTGTGCTCTGTTGGAGAGTATCATCATACTGTGCCCCGAGAACCTATCTCCTAAGATTTTCAGTTCCTTCTTCTGTTGGTCTTGTTTTGTCTTCTGTATGGGAGAGAAACACTGTGAGAATCTTCAGCTCCTGCACCATTGCTCCTTCCTCCCCCATCGAGGGAGCTCTTGGATGAACAGCAACTGCTGCTGTCCTCCTTCCTAGCAGATGAAGAGCTGGTACCAGTGCAGTCTGCTAACTGGCCAGCTAAGTTATCAGTGTTCTTTATGGACACAGGAGGTTGCCAGGAAAGAAAAAGTATTGAATATCTTTCATGTGAGCATTTAATTGAAGTCCTCTGCCTGTGTTTACATGTGTGGGATTTTCTTTTTTTTCCCTTGAAGGCTAGCAATCTTCTTGTAAGAATCTTGCTACAAGGTCTTGGGAAACATATAGATGCGTAAGAATTGCTTTCCTAAAATACAGATATGCTTACTTTCTATGTTTCTCAAAGTACATATAATAAAATGGAGCGTAGATTCAGCTTGTGCTGAAAGATACAGAATGACTTTATATTCCCTCTTTAATAACAGCACATTTCTTGAATCTTGATACCAAACCTATGTGAATAATATAAAAGGCAAAGGAAATAATGAACTACAGTATTAGTGACAAGTGGGAGTAGAGAATATTTATTATAGAGAACATTGCTTTAGAAACAGCACCATCAGCCTATGAGATGGCTAAAGATCACCTAAATAAAAAGTTCAGTGTATACTGAAGCCTTGAAAACTGGCAAGTTTCTTAGCGTTTTAGTTGTATGTTTTACCAGTGCTTTAATCTGTATCTTTTGTATTGAATTAGATCTTAGTGATATTAACTATTATTCAAGGAGAAACACAGAACCCTAACAATTAGAGTCCTAGCTTGTTATTTTGAAGGCTGTTTGAAATTTATGTATGTTTTCAAACTTCTAATGGATATCTTGTCTGTTGATAGCCTAAATGCTTTTAGGTGCTCTACTACTAGAAAAATGGATCATATTAATTTTTCACAGAAAAAAGGATTGACAGTGTGAAAAAGTACAAAACATGCTTAAGAAGAAAATATAGACTTGTTCTTTTTAAAAATGATTCCTCTCACATTTTATTCAGCTACCATCTTAAGGGAGTAATTATAGTTCATTCACTGTGAGTGACCATTTGTGACAAGAATGAGGTCTGAATGATTGGGAGAGATGAGGAATATGGTATTTGTCAGCTCCTTGCAGGCTGTTAGGAATTATAAATGAAGGACCAAGTTTAGAAAAACTAAACAGTTCTAAATCATATCAAGTCTAGGAGAAATAAATAATAGGTGTCTCAGAACACTTTCCAAGTTAATTGCTAAAACACTGAATAAGAAGTTGGACTTTTTTTAAAGAAAAAAGAGTATATTTCAATAATAAAAAGGAGATTAATTCTTTTTAGAAAGTATAGAAACTCTTAAAATATGAAGGTAGTGTCTTCTGTGGAATGAATGGAAAGGAGGAAAAATAGTAACCTTTGTTTAGCATTAGTTTGGCTAATAATAAACCTAAATAAACCTTTTCTTTCTGTTTTTAGTCAGCAGATAAGCAGCGAGCCCTGGAAGAAACCAAAGCCTACACAACCCAGTCATTAGCAAGCGTAGCCTATCTGATCAACACTTTGGCCAACAATGTTCTCCAAATGCTGGATATCCAGGCTTCCCAACTTCGACGCATGGAATCTTCAATCAACCATATTTCACAAGTGAGACTTTTTTTCTTCTGCCTTTGGTATTACATAGCAAGTAAAACTCTGAATTGACATCTTGTGAATGAAAAAAAATTAAAACAGAAGGATGCATTTCTTCTCATATTCATTCTGGGATTGGGTCTCATCATGTGGTTCTATACCAGTTTTAGTATGAGCATTTTACATACCATAACAGGCTAAATGCGTTCTCAGCAATTTATTGTTTTGCATAAGTGAAAAGCACAGCAAAATTGCTAATGGTAAAATGAGAATATTGTGTTAAGAAATATGAAATGGATGGTGGAAAACAGTACTTGTCATCTTTTTACTTTTTCTGTTGCTGTAATACTGGCATTTAATGACAGAAGTATAGATGACAAAAGTAGTTTGCTCCCGGCTTTTCTTAATAAAATGTACTTTGCAGTGACACAAACAAAAGCCAAAATTAATGTTTCAATTTGTGTGTGGCTGCAGAACTCCTGCCATTGTTTACAGTTTTTCTGAGCATCAATAAACCAAGCTACTATAATCAGGAACCCAGGTTCAATCACCACATTGCTGAGAAAATTTTGACTGCCAGAATGGGCTCAGAATGAATGATAGATAAAGTGGAGATTTACCAGCCACTGGTAGATTAAAAGAGAAAATCAATGATACAGCTGTTTCTGGTTTTCTTTGTCTGTTTACTGAATATTTTGTGTCTTAGTTGACTAGTACATTTTGGCTAGGAGGGTTTCTTGGTCTCCATGTGATAATATAAATTAAAATAAAGAATACTGTGGTATTCAGAAAAACATTTGAAAGTAGGGGATGTGTAAGTTAGGGAATAAGTAGATGGATTTGATCTATTAACTTGCTGATGCTGAAAGGGTTACCAAGCTAGTAGAGATTTAAACCAGCAAAAGAAGTGAATAATTTTATGCTGGCTTAGTGGGCTGAATTGGCTCTGATTGGGTCAGAGGAATTCCAGGGCAAGTACAAGGAAAGGGGAGGGGAGGATTTTCTCTATAGTGCTATGCTGTGAGATTGCCGCAGCTGTCTCATGGATCTGCATCAAAAATAAACTGGAAGTTTGATTTCTTCTGCTGAATGCTCCTTGTTTATCATTACATGGACAAGTAAATTAATTTTTTTCCCTGGAATACATAATGAATTACTCTGTGTATGTCTGTGCTACATCTATATGCTGTGTATGTGTATATGCCTGTGTGTGTATGTGCTTCTTCACAGGCTAGTTCCAGCTGACACATGTTTCAGCTGTTTGAGAGCCTGATGCAAAAGACAGTATATTTTGCATTTCATAAGTGTGGAAAATTCATTTTGTCACACAGCTTCTGTGAAGTAGCTTTTGTGGAAAGGTCCATAGCATTTTAAATTTTTTCCTCCTGAGAAGCTGACATTTATGCAGATGGAGGTGCTAGGTTAGATTGCCTTTGACCTTTATACAATACAGTTAGTTATTTAAAATGAAGCTCTAAATTAACAGTACCCAACACCTAGTGAAGATGTATCTGCAGAATTTCATAGGTTGAACTTGAGCAACCAAAAAAAATCTGTGATGGCCTTTTTTTTTGAGTACTACTGCAAAATCGAAAATCTAGTTTGTTTTTCTTTTTATGTGGTTTGTTTTGGGTTTTTTGAGCCTGCATCATCCATATGTAGGGTGCTCCCCAAACTCCATGGAAGAAATTAGAGGAGCAGACAGTGTTTGTATTTTGGATATTACATACTTGAAGTGTGTTAGCCCAAGGAACTTTAGTAAGTTGAATTAATGTGCTTGGAAATGGCTTCCTCCCATAATCCCAGTGTTGTAGATTATTATGTTATCTGTCTTGATTTCCATAGTTACTTTTCTTAAAAAAATTATTTTTTTAACAGTTTCTCTGTAAATAAATAATTTATTTTCAAGAAATTTGATTATACTTCTCCTGAAATTAGCCTAACCTGTAGAAGGCTTCCTTGATGTTTTTTACATTGGATAAAGTTTAGTGGTGTTTTTATAATGGTACTGAAAATGCTTTGTGGTATAATACCTCATTGCTGAGTTGGGATTTCAGTCAGCCTGACTTGAAATAAGATCAGTAACATAGAACAGAAAACTGGCTGGTAATTACCAACTCCCCACAGTGTATTTTTGCACTAATGCTTTGGCCAGTAGGTCTTGGTATTTAAGTTTAGAAAACACTATATGCAAATTATGGTATCTGGATGTAATCCTGCTTTTAATTCTGATTTGAGATTCCATGTATTTTCCAAAGAAGGGAGCAGAATTATTTGGCCCTTGGTACAAAAACTTTTCCCAAAGTGCTTGTTTTGTACAAGTAGCTCAGACTGGGAGAGGTGTGATTAACTTTTTAAAAAAACGTTCTGGTTCTCTGTTCATTGGTAGAACGCCAATTTATGTCACTTTCTGTGTTTCCTTCTAAATGCCAACTTAATCAAAGAGCTGAAAAGGAAACTGATAATCATTTGTGCTTTTTCAAATTATATATAGGTCGTGAATAAGGAAATTGTCACTACTGAAACTATTTTTAGGCAAGTGATTAAGTCCTATTGGTTTAAAAATTAGAATTACTTTGGTTTGGTCTGAAAGCTGATGAATCTATTCTTACATGCTTTCTTGAACCTTGTCCAGAACCAGATGATACACAGTGTTTCATATTTGACTAAGAATTTAAATCTTAAATACAGATCATATGTACAAATATTTATACTTGTTAAAAAATTATCTTGCAGCTTTCAAGTTAGCAGACACTGTGAAATGTTGCTAATGTCCAAATTCTTTAAATTAATCTGGCAGATTTTCAGGTTTTAATATTTGTATGATGAGAAATGTCTTTTCAGGTTTAGTTATAGAATCTCCTACTTAGCAAGGTAGTTTTTAAAACTCTGCTGTTAATCATATAAACAAGCACGTGATCTATCACAAAGATGAGCAGTAGAGGTGAGTCTACTCCAGCGGCACTGTGTTGTGGGGAAGTCTGCTTCCTCCTCTTGCAGAATTGACTCCCATGGTCTTAGCTGTGAGAACAGGTGTTGAATATGCAGGCTTGGATTCTCTGCAGGCAGCAGGTGCTGCTTAGCTGGGCTGCAACAATGTGTGTGAGCTGCTTGGTCTCTGCAGGGAAGTTCACTTGGACATTCCACTGAAAAGTCAGTAAAGGTTTGTGACCTTTTTCAGTTGTCTTTTTCTTGCAAGGAACAAGAATAGCAAAACACTTTAAAAAATGATAATGCAAGGCTAATTTTACACAGCACATACTGCCTTTTTATGGAACAAGTAGCTTTTCAGCATTTTTGTAGCATTATGATCCCTTTTTTGTGTATAACTTACATACAATTTGAGTTGAGACAATTAATGTCACATTTCTAACATGTCAAAATTAGGCAGTTACAAATTTTAAAGTGATAATCCACTTTTCAAGGTAATTTCCAATTAGTTTGAATTGCATCAAATTAATAAGATTAACAAAAAAGAAAAGTCCAGCAATACTATATTTAAGCAATGTTTTCTTCTAAGATTTTTGAAACTGAATTTAAAAGCCCAGACTAACAGACCAACAATTAATTGATAAGTTTGAATTAGAATGTTTAGAGAAGAGGAAGAAATGAAGGCTTCTGGAGACTTTTATCTCTGAAATTTCACTACAGTTCAGACTTTCAAAGTACTGTTGTGGTTTAACCCCAGCTGGCAGCTAAGCACCACATGGCTGCTCACTCACTCCCCCCTACCAGGCTATGGGTAGAAAATCAGAAGGGTAAAAGTGAGAAAACTTGTAGGTTGAGATAAGTACAGTTTAATAATGATAGTGATGGTAATAATATAGAAAATGAATAAAAATGAAAACAACAAAGAGGAAAACAAAACCCAAGAAGAAATGATACAAATGAAAATGGTTTCTCAGCAGCAGCTGAGCAGTCCCCAGGCAGTCCCCAGGCTGGTGTTGCTGACCATGAGGCCATGTGGGGCATTGTCCCTGGGGTCAGCAGGGCCAGCTGTCCTGCCTGTGCCCCTTCCCAGCTTCTTGTGCCCTCAGCCCTCTCAGTGGTGGGTGGGATGAGGAGCAGAGAAGGCCTTGACTCTGTGTAATCTCTGCTCAGCAGTAACTAAAACATCCTGGAGTTATCAGCTCTGTTTACAGCACAAATCCAAAACAATGTCCCATACTGTGAAGAAAATTAGCTCTGTCTCGGCTGAAACTATCTTAAGTTAGCTAAATGCTAGCTTAATAATTGGAGAAATTTTGTTCACTGGTAGAAGAGAATACTTATCAAAATTCATAATGAATTCAGTGACTACTAAGTGGAGTTGTAAGTAGTGTTAACTTTCCCTGAAATCATTTGATATTTTTTCTGTTTTATTTTTTGCAGAGCTTGAGACTGGTTTTGTTGAATTCAGTATGAAAACCTGGTGTTTCAAAATGGCCAGAAAATTCCTAATAGAAAAAAATGCAGTGGCTCATACTTTACCCCTTGAGCTGTCCCTTGGCTATTGCAGGGATCTTGGAAAGCATAGGAAAAGATGATAGTAATGAGCCTAACCTCTAACAAATTGTTATTTGTCAACGCTAATGGAGCTCTGTGAAAAAAAAATTTACAAGCATAAAAACGCTGTCAGGAGTCAAAAATTTCTTATTAAAAAACAGGGTTTTAAGTTATAGAAGGGCACACTGTGTCTCATCTGCTTTTCCTAACAGATTTTTCAAGCAAGGTGTTTTGTAAGTCCGGCTCTAACCCCGAAACATTTTCATTAGAACTTTCTAAACTGCTGAATAAACATTTTGTTAGCATTCTCTTGCCTCGCTTAAGGGATTTATGTTAGTACTGGAGGTAATGATTACCTCTGTGTTGAGGATAAATGTTTTCATTTTCTTCAGTAGCAGGTTAATCTTTGTTATTTCCTGTACTAATCGAATACTGCAATGTTCCTTTCTCCTGTTTTATAGGATCTCATGACTTCCATAGTCTACTAAACAAGAAAATGAAATGTTTGGAAAACTGCCAGCAAAATGCTTTTCTATACCATTTTAGGTGTATGGACCAGAATTAGGTGCAGTTTTTATACTCTTAGTCATTCCATAGCTATTCAAGTTAAAAGAGGTGTTCTCAATCATAATGCAGGAGAAATCCCACCAGATGAACTTCAGGTTTTAATCAGGTTTTATGCATTTTATTGTTTGTTACTGTAGTCATGCCTCATGATCACCATAGTCCTTTAGGAAACTGCTTGTACTTGTGGCTCATATTGAAAAAACACCCTTTTCATTCATGGGAACAGCTTTGCACAGTGCCAGGATACCATTGCTTCAGTAACATGAGCATTAAGTATCTGTCCTTCCATTGTATTAGCAGGTAATTCCATAAAGGTGTACTGAAAGAACATATTCTAAGTTGCAGAATTCTAGCACTTGAAATAGAAAGTAAGAAATCATCTTGCCAATCCTGCACTTAAAAAATTCTTTTTGATTTGTGGATTGAAATTAAGGCTCTGACTGTGTTATCCAAGGCACAAAACTGGTTTTGAATGACCAGATTCAGACCCATAAGATTTGATGTTCCAGGACCTCTGAAGTGCAGCTGCCATTGCAGCTGAAGTTTTTTAGCATTCTAGCAAGTGGTATCGGGGGCCTGTGAGACAAAGAGTCATGTCTCTGCAATTCTCCAGTGACAGGTCTACACCACAGATAAAATCTGCAGTAGAAATTGAATTTGTCAGTGGTGTCAAACATGAGACTTTGCTCCCAGGTTGTTGCAATCACGTATCTTTAGCTTCTTAAGACAGTATGTGCCCTCTGACTCCTCAGCTGGTGAGGTGAGGAGTCTGTAGAACATCCTTTCAAGAACACGTCCTTCTACTTCTTATGCTGCAAAAGCAAAGGTCTATCACAGAAAAGGTTTAAAAGCCTGACATGGAAGATAAAATCTTACATCTTACCCTGATGCAGAATGGTGTACTTTAGGTACTGTGGCCTGGAAAATGTTGGTGTGCTCTTTTTGCACTTGTGCTTGTACCAGAAATAGTAGTGTAAGAGCTGTGAAGATCTGATCTGCACTATTGTATTGGGGGTTGGTGTATAGTCCTGGTCATCTCAGGGAGCTTCAGAAAGGACTTTGGCAAATTGATTGGAGAGTAGTTTAGTTGTTAAGTAGTTGCAGAAATATATGTTTCCGTTACACTTGTATGAACCATGAATTTCTGAAGAATTTATATATTGGCCAAATCTGTGTGGATTTTTTGTGGGGGTGTCCCAGATAGTTTAACTGCCCCTATTAAATTTCAAATCATTGCTCAACAAACTCAAGCTTTCCAAAGAGAGATTTGCCAATACATTTTGACCTTGAAAAGCCTATTTTTCTGTAGCTTTATTTTAAGAAATAGCTATGCACCTTTAGTGGAAACCTTACAGTTCTAGGCAGGTGGAACTAGAGGTAGTGGAAATAAACATGACAAAGCTGTAGTCAGTGCTTAATTTTAGCTAGGTTGCAAAATCTTGAAATAAGTTGCTGGGAAATACTAGGCAATCTTGATGATAGTATTGTAAGCTCACATATAATGCCTCAGGTACTTGTGGAAATCCTTCTCGGGAAATAATGGAAAGAAACAACTTCTTTGAAGTAGTTTGGGGGTTGGTTGAAGTTTCTAATTTATTTTTTTTTTTTTGCGATTTTAAAGGTTGTGATGGTTGTTCAAGGTAGCACAGGTTCCATTAGCTCATTTTGCTATCAGTAGCACCAACAAAAGGGTAAAACAGTGTAACCAACCCCACTGCCCCAGTGCCTGCCCGCCGAAAAACAAAATGGACAAAAATGTTCGTTTTGAAAATGAGTTCTCATTTGTACCTGTTTGCCAGTTACTACAAAGCCTGGTTCAAAACTGTGAAAAGTGTTTTTGGTGCCATTCATGATCACTGAAGTGGTAACAAGAAATCCTGTGAGCTTTTAGAAATCCTTATGGTGGTGATTCTGGCTGTTTCTTTACTTTTGTTTTTTATCCTCTGGCTAAAACTGTTCAGAGTTTTAGCAAATTTACTATAAGGAAAGCTGTTTTATGAACAAGTAATTATTTTTGTTTTAAATAAGGCCAGGAACTTCATGCCCCATGATATAAGAGATGATGTTTTCTTGGAAGAGATAGGTAGACTTTTTTGGTAGCATTTTCTTACTCTTGTTACTTAACAAGATTCACTTACATGTTTTAGGCAATGAATTTTCAGCAGGGCTTTGTCTTACACCAGACATTCTCCCATGGTACTGATTTTAATATATAAAAGGGAGGGATTTCCAGTGTTGGCCCTAGGCATCCAAAGGGAAGGCATTTGGCTTAACTTTTGGCTTTAATTGTGGATAAATTAGTATGGAACAGCTTCTAAAATCCAATCATTGCTTTGTGATGAGTGAGTTGTAATGACCAAAATACTTTCTTGATTTGTCTGAGTGAAATTTTATTGTATCATAGAATTACCAGTCCTAGTACAGCAAACTTTTATAGTGCTGCTTATGGTTTGTTTTTCATGTCATAAAATTAAGGTTTGGGAAGGAATCCTTCCACCTTGTCTAGCTGGAGTCTATGTCAAGGACAAGCTTAGAGAGCAGTTGTAAAATAAAAAAAGGATAAGTGAAGCAATCTTATAAAACAGTGTCAGTAAATTGATGTGAACTACTGAGAATGGAAAGGAGAAGGAAGTTTGTGAAACCGCAAAGGATGAGGGTAACAGAAAACCCAAAGAACCCCCATTTGTTAGTGTGGCTTTAGAGGTGGCAAATTCAGCAATAAATTGAAGTAAGATGATGTAATCAACTATGTGTAGTGATGTGTTTAGTACAGTGTAGAGATCTTTGAAACATTAGAACTGATTTAATTTCTTTTTAATACTGACTCTGTATTCCAATGCATACCACTGTTAGTAAATACACTGCGTCTTTTGTAGACGGTGGACATTCACAAAGAGAAAGTTGCTAGAAGAGAAATTGGTATCTTGACTACAAACAAAAACACCTCAAGAACTCACAAAATCATTGCACCAGCTAACTTGGAGCGACCAGTTCGCTACATCAGGAAACCTATTGATTATACAATTCTAGATGATATTGGACATGGAGTGAAGGTAGGTGATATTGTTAAAACAGCCAAACTGCAAATTCATTGTCTTTTTATATTTTCAAAATAACCTGATGCTTTTCATGGTAATATACCAGTTTCTCCTTGCCTGGACAGTGTGTCTACAAACATGAGAGGTGTCCTATCCGATTTCCAGTTGTCCCTTTCCTTTCTCTTGCCCCAGCGTTCCTAAATGTTGCAAACCCACTGAATCTTAATTTGAGGATATTTGGGACTGTGAGTCTCACCTTTTAAAATGCTTCTGAATATCAACTTGTGTGATGCTGCTGTTATTGTTTGAATCAGTTGCCAGGGATACACGTGAGGACCGAAGGGCTAATGACCATCACATTTCCGCCTGAATTAGCACCACAAAGTGTGATCCAGCTGTAATTGCCACTGGTTTACTTTGAAGCTCACCCAAAGGAAGGGTTTGCATGAGAAGTATTTATGGCTCCCTTTTCTTCTTTCTGCCAGGGTCAGTTATACACAAATTCAGTGATGTGCTTTGTTAAAAGTCTACAACTTTTGTGCCATATGGCGTTTCGGGATGGGAATATTACTACAAGTTTAAAGCCAGCTGGTTTCCTCTTTTAATATTAGGAAGAAAGAAGGAATTTCAGGGCAAAGGTCAGACTGAAACACAACTGGTGGCTGTTAGATCAACGTACCCAGCAGCAGTAATATAATGTGTGAGATTAGATACGCATTTTTAAAAGCACATCCTGAATGTAAACACAGTCTTAGCAGGTGTGAGCTCATTGTTAACTTGTGCTGCCAGGAAAACAAGTACGGAAATGAGAACACTGACAATATTAAAGTGCCAGGAAATGAAAGGTAAATAACATAAAGTTATGTCATTTTTATAAGACAGACTAACAAATCTGTAAACCTGCTAAGTAGCAGTAAGGTAAGATGCTTCTTCCAGTCAAAGTACACCAGAATTTCTTTTGCTTGACTTCTAACTGCATTAGGTTATCTCTGTTGTTCTATTTGATTTGTCTGCTTGGGCAGCCATTTAAATGGCAATAGTTTGTTTAACCTAACTTTTAAAATTCAAATTCTGAAGTTTGATTTAAATATCTTTCCCAAGCAATTTTTACTGAAGGTCTTTTCAACATTCTGTTTAACAGAAGGTCTCTTTTCCTCCATTTCTTACCCAAATAATCAACCTCTGAACAGATTTTGAAAAGACAAGTAACTCTAAGCTTGATTTGGAAAACCAAACCAAACACAAAAGCACCCCCAACTTTATTAACTACAGTTTGGACCAGGCGATTATCAGGCTTGTGTTAAAATCTGCTACCAATTTTGATTTTATGCAGGTCAGCAGATCTCCTTCTGGATATGGATGGAGCATATTAACCTGTAGGATTGCTGTTGCTAATATTTTAATAATCACTTTTTGTTTTAGGGAGATAATTTTAGAACTCATTACAGAATAGTTTTTAATCGCTCTGCAGCACAATCTTATTTAGCACTGGATCTAAATCATTATGATTGGTACCCCACTTATCTCAATATAATGATTCATACTAGGATGCAATGAACTATGTTCTTCTGAAAGAACATAGTTCATCAAATGGATGATGACTTGAGTGTGTGTTTACATCCATTTGTTATGCTTGTGACAGACTTTAATTATATTTACAATGCACTATGTTTATCTATAAAATGAAGAAGTATTGTGTACTTGTGAAACAATAATCAGAGAACTTGAAATCATGCTGTCCTTAAGATGATAAATCTGTTCCAATCAGGTTAAACCTATGCTTAGGACAGAAGAAAAAACAGATCTCTTGCTGATGGGGAAAAAGAGGGCAGTTGTGCTTATGAACCTTTTGTTTTTGTTCTGCTAGAGTAACTACAGATTAGTTTATTAGATCTCTGACTGTAGAACAGAGAGGCAAAAAATAGCTAGAAGCTTTAAATTTGCCTATTTATAGCCTTTATTGTTTGAGCTGTGATACTTTTCCCTTCCAATGAGCATTCAGAAGTTGTTGCATAAACAGCATTAAAGTTCCAATTAGCATCAGGGTTCCTCAGTCTGCATTCTGTGTCCTTTTTCTGCTGTAGGGCTTCTGCTCTAATACTTGGACCCAGAATTACGGATTTTCAGGACAGGCAGAATGCTGATGCTGCACGCATTCATTGCAACCTCTGACAAAGAAGGCAAGCTGGACAGAATAATACAGAAATAAAAGGGAGGATCTTTGGCTGAGAAATTCAGTATGCCATGCTGAAAGAAGTAGTATAGGCCCTTGAGCATTTTATTTCTTCCATTCAGAAATTCAAAGCATAGTGGAGACCATGCTCAGGAAAGGTTGCTCTATAGTACGGCTTCTTAATAGATGTGAGAGAATTCAAGTGCTTCTGTATCATCCCAGCAGTCCCTCCTCATCTTCCCTCCCTCCAGCTACAATGCTGCAAAAATCTAAAGAACCTTTTGTGTGAAAGAGTCTTGCTTTCAATTTTTTTCAAATGTTTCCCAAGTTACAAAGTCTTCCAACCTATTGTTCCCACCAAAGGGTTCTTTAGTCAAGAGAATGGAAAAAAAAAAGTGATCCATTTGGAGAGGTGTGTATTAAGGCATTGTAGTTACCAGGCAATGCTGCTGAGGTTTCTGCTGGTGGACCTTCCAGTGTAAATGGCCACTCTGGCCAGTACAGGGGGACCTGGTTTTCCAGTGTAGCTGTATGAGGCAGAGACCATAATCTGACACTCAAAGACAGAAGTTTTTCTAGTAAATCAGATTATGTTTCTTTTTAATAGAGCAGGCTCTTTTCTAAATGGGTGAAACAAATCAGTCATTCTTGATGCTGTACTATTTATCTGAGTATTTAAATAACTATTTATTTGAATATTCAAATATTTGTCTGAATATTTAATGTTTAGTGTTGCAGAAGGTGTAAGAAATTTAATGATACATTTAGATGAAAACATATCATTCAAATAGAAAAACAAATTTTAAAAGAAATTATTATGGGGAAAGAAGATGTATGATACTGTGCCAGTAAGATGCAGGACTTAGTGTCAGAAAGCTAGCACTTAGGCTTTAAAGTAAGATTTTGCTGTTGGTATGTCATAATTTATACTTCAGAAAATGTGGATATGTGGTGCAGTATCCATAGAGAGTGCTGCGCTTCTTACAAGACGTAATGATTTGCTCTTGATATTTGTTCAAGAGATATTTCATGGCATCAAGTTAACTAACAACATTCTCTAGAAAAGAACATATATTAGCTTAATATGCTAGAAGCTTCCATTTCAGCTACTTGTAAATATGCTAATGCATGTAGACAATTTAAATGAGCTCAGGCTCATTGATAAGGCTAGTCTTTGACAGTTTAAATAAATTAATCTCTGAAGTTAATCCATCTAGATCTCATGATCCATTTTGAAAGAAGCTGTCTTTTTGAGCACTGTGAGAAATTGAGTAAACAGAGTACAAGCATTTGAACATTAATTTTAAAGTATTAATTTAAAGGCTTTGTGGTCAATGTATATTAAAATTTCAGCTTGAAGATCTTTTGTCCATGACATTTTGCTTTAACCACTCTTTCTATGATCTACTGATACATTATTTTGTTAATGCTGAATGCTTAACTTTTTTCTTTCTTTTTCCTTTCTCTTCATATCCTGAAGTTCCAACTAACCTTTCAATGCTTTTTTTCCTTACCTCTTTTATTTGCTCCATTTATGCATTAAGTGGTTGCTTAGATTTAAGGTAAGAAACCCCAGGGCTGGATTTCCATTCTTCTTCTGAGATTATTACACACGGGGAGATGATTAACATCAATGCCACTGATTGAAACAACACTGCTCTCCCTTCTGTGTCGCAGAACTTCTGTGGAGTAATTCACTGTGGATAACCATTTTGTGATATAAATTGACATGTATATGAAAGGAAGCTAACACAGTTAATTTAAAAAGCTTTGTGGTGAAGTACTTTCTGCCCTCAGCATATCTAGCAGATCATTTATGAGGGAGGGATGTTGTGCTAGCCTTGTGTAGACAAAAATATACACAGAGTAGCTAGCAGCTGAATATGAGCCTCCCCCTGTGTAATATTCTTTTTATCCTATATACGGTGAAAGTTATGGTCTGATTGGGATTAATGTTTCAGTGTGAGATTACTCACATAATGGGCTCCAAAGGTGTGTAACAAATTCAAATCTGTATATTATTTTTTAAAGTTGCAGTATTCTTAATTTTTTCAGAAACTGCTAGCACTGCTTGAATACTCAGAGGCACTTATGTATGGAAACTCCCAGAAATCTGATAATTGTGTAAAATACTTAATAACTGTTAAACAACAAGATAAGTAATTTATTTAGTTGAATATTAAATAAATAGGGCATCAAATAATTCAGGCTGAAGTATGTCAGATTCTCAAGGATCTTAAAGGTTTAAATGTTAGTAGTCTTTGTGGCTGCAGAAGCAGCAATAAAAAGCATCAAATCAATTAGACAAGCAGTTAAATTAAGTTACATGATATTATGGTGGAGTTCATAGTACATTAGTTAATAGATAGGTTGTAGCCTTTATTGAGTATTATTTTATCATCCTTCTGAAGTGCAGCTGGTTTGGGGAAAGAGGGAATGGAAGCTTTTTAGTAGCAGGTGCCACAGTTGTAATGAGGGAACTGTATTTTAGAACATAGAAATCTAGTATGTAGAATGAGTATATTAATGAAAGGAGGTTCCAAGTTGATGTGAAATATTTTAAATATTTTCTATTACTGGAAAAAGCTGAAAGAAAATCCTTCAAATTCCTGAGATTGCTTGTAAAACCAAGTATTTCTGTGGATATCTCCATGATGTCCCTGTGAAATTGGACTGATGGTACTTTTGGTCAGGTATTTAAGTGGATGTAGCATATCTGATAACAATGGGAATTTTTTAATTTGAGGGAATTCTCATGTGTCATTTGGAATTTATTTTTACATAGGTGTGTGAGGTGTACAGTATTTCAACTCAGTGTTTACATGCTTTTAATTTGAGAATGGCAAAATATGTCTCCTCCCAGTCAGTTTTTTTACTGTCTGTTTACACAAAATGGATACTTCTGATGCTGAATATGTCTTATTCTGGACACACTTAATATTGGAATATGGTTTTCTCAGTGTTCTTAAATAATTTACAAACTCAATTTTCTTTGTTACTCTCTGCAGTTTTAGTTTATAAACTAGTAATGACTATCCTAGGAAAAGTTTTAAAATTGTATAATTACAGATTACATGTGAACTGACATATCTGTACATTATCTGTAGTGGCAATAAGAGTCTCTTCAGCTTTTCAGAGAATTTTTTTTTTTCTATTTATAGGTTTGGAGTTAAAATAACATTTTTTTGTTATTACACCAGCTGAAATATTTCTTTATTTACTGGAGTGGACCCAATTATAAATTTGATTTGAGGAATCATAATATGTCACAAAACTTCTCATTGCCTAAACGTGAAGGTTTAAAAAAGAAAACAAAAAGGGCAAAAAGCAGTGCAGCATCTCTCAGTAGACCTGAGTTATTCTTTAAGTCTCACTATAGTCACTGTGCATCACGCTGAAAGAAGAAGACTAAAAAACTGTTAGTAACCCCAGTTCTGTGTGACTGGTTATTTTACTTCACTTCGAAGTGATTGGATATGAAGTGTTTAGCCTGCATTTCTTTTTTGTGACTTCAAAAAGACCTTAGCCTTACCTAACAGTTACAATATTAAACTCACTGACTGTAGCACTGGATTTGTGTCTGAGTAACTTAAAATTTAAACAGATTTTGAAGAAAATTCCAGTAACATGTCAGAGGAAAATAAATTGAAAATGTCATTATTTAAGCTTTTTCCTATTTACCAGATTTGGTTGTTCAATTACTTTACATAGGTAGTTGTGGTAAACACAAATAAGTTCACTTGAAGCTTCTACTTGTGGTCATTTGCCAAAACAGGGCTGAAATTTATACATTTCACTTCCATATAAACTGGTTAATAAGTTGACAAGCAAATGGTTTGATTAGACATGCACAGTAAGTATTTAAGTGGCTGAGCACAGCCTGGAAAGGAATTTACTTTGAGGTAGCAGATGATGGGCCAAAAAACTCTTCATCTCTGTAGCGTTAACACGATGAAGCAAGGCATGGGAAGGTGGTTTTCATTCAGCCCTGTTTCGTTCAGTTGTTTTTTCCTGTAATTGGGTATAAAATAGCTCAAGAAGGTTGAGGAACTGCCTGAAGTTTCTGAATATAATCCATGAAACATCATGGATGGGACACTTTTTGTTACTAGGTTTTGGGCAAAAAGTTATTCTTTTGACATCCTGAAAGTTCTAGAAAGTACAATGTGACTGTAAAGCACCACTTAAAAATTTGTGGCTGTGTCCAGCTTTAGAAAGTAGCTTCTCCTGAGGTTTGAGTGTATGGAATATCTGGTATTCAGGATTTTGGGGAAAAAAACCCAACCAACTGAAAATAACCCAACCCCCCAAAACCCACCTTGCTTGCTTTCTTGCAGGTAAGTGCCTCACAGCTGTATAAATGCAGGGCATTGGTGCAAATAGATTTTGCTGTCTTGATCAGCTCTTGTATCTGACCAACTATGTATTTCTGCAGTTCCTCTTTGGTGAATTTTTTTTTTGCTTGTGGAAACAATCCCAAGAATTAAATTGAATAAACTGCCAGATTTATCCGTTTTAACCAGTTTATTTCAGTACAAATTTCTTATACAGTGGAGTGCTGTAGAAACTCAGTATGTTAAATGCTGATAAAAATGTAACTGTGAAGGAAACTCATCATATGTAGGACCATAAGATGGTGTTTTAGTCACTGGAATCTATGAAAAACTAGTTGCCAAAACCAGAAATTGGCCAAATAAGTTATTCAAGTTATTTAAAAAATTGTAAGGATAGTTTTTCTGAGGACTCTAGTCAGTGCCATATTGTGTCTTGAAGTCATCAAATGGTGCCTTTCTAAAACTGGCACTGTAGCTCAGTAATAGAAAATGTTGGATGAAATACTATTGTACTCTTTTGAAACAGAATGGTCCATAGATATCCATTTCTTTACAGTTCATTTTACAGCTGTTACTGTGGGGCTGGATCCCAGAGCATTTTCCAGGATGTGTTACCTCTCAAGGATCTGCTTTTTAAGTAGTTTCTGCATCAGCAAAACTTCCAGTTTCAGCTCCAGTACTGACAAAACTACAGCTTTGGTAGAAGATACTTTATCTGTAGTGCATGTGCTTGCTGATTCATCTATAAAAAGCTTCTGCAAGTTATCCAGTACAAAAAAAGCTTAACAAAGATCTTACTAGAATATTTTGGTGTTCCAGAACTTCAGTTGGCAATATTTTTCACTTTTTCTTCTTCTATGAAAGAGGGGGAAAAAATTATTTTAAAAATCCCTGCAGGCATTCTGCACAGACCCTGTGCCCTACTTGTCTGTTTGGAGGGCTCTCTTCCTGCTTTTACATCAGTCAGCTGTGGTTTTTTTCCTGAGCTTTGTGCCCAGCTCATTACTGCCTCTCTTACTTTTTTTCCAATTCTAAATACAGTGGTCGGCTGGTTAACTGTGCAGTTGTGAGCAAAAGCAGAGATAGATACTCCTTTGTCTTTCTGGTTGCAGGTTTTCTTTTGCCTTGCATTTTCTTAAAATGATTTGCAAGATTTAAACTAGAAATCAGCCCCAGACCTATGGGGTCCTGCAGTCAAACAAACCACTGTCAGACAGATGCATTCCTCTGCTTTCACCCTCTCATAAATCAGCTGCATCTGGGTCGTTCCAGCTGTGCAGAACCAGGGGAAATGATGTCTGAAACAGTGCAACTTCTGGCAAATACCAGCCTACTCCAGAAGAAAGTTTTGTTATACTTGACAGCGAATGCAAATGTGACCTTGAGTTCTGGTAGTTGCTTCAGATTTTAGACTTTTGTGAGAGGGATGTGTGTGGGTGAAGATTTATGTATGGACACTGTATTTACAACAATATATGCAAAATAAGAAAGGCAATAGAGTAAAGTTAGGAAGAGAGGGGGCATTGATAGCCTTCCTTCCACCCCCCAACCCCCCGTTAAAAATTGTCATAGAAGGAGACAGCTGGGAATACTAGTGTTTGTACCTCAGCTGTAGTTGCAATCTGTGTAGTTTTAGGGTTTTTTTTAACATCTTGCATGCTTTTATTTCCAAAGATCTGTCCATTGTGATCAGAACCATTGAAACAATTGCATATTTCTAATTTATCTCCTGTGATTATTTAGCAGTAAGTCAAAGGGGAGGTGAGTTGCACAGGATTGTTTAACTTAGAGTAGCTGATCTTAAAGCCATCAGTAATGTGAGATTTGAAGACATTTTGATTACTTGGTCTTTTAACATTTCAATTTCAATGTTGAAAAGTAATTTCCAAGACCCTGAAACTAAACCTACTGGCAGTGAATTTCCCCATCTTTCAGATTAGTCTTTTTTAAGGATGGTTTCTTTGTGCTAAGTTCCTGGGCTAAAAAAGGATTGTTTTTTGTTTGGCCACATTTTCTAAAGCTTTCTTCCCATCCTTTGTCAAGTATGTGTTTATTTGCAGTGTTAATGAAAGTAGCAGTCACTGGAGTTTGTGTTAGTGAGGTGACTATTACCTCCACTTCTTGCTGTACCCAGTGGCATGTTATGGCATCCTCCACCTTGGCTGTCCTTTCTTTCCCTGGAGCTCTAGCCCTGTGGATGCCTAAAAGTTAAATTTTGTTCTTGCAGTGATTGTGTATAAAATAAGATTCTCTGTATTAAATGTATGGAATTTTATATTAACTGTAAAGTGATAGCTAGTGGTTACAGTAGGGTAGCCAGTAAAAACACCTAAATGTTCTATTCAGGGGCACACAGATTGGTCTGTCATCTGAAGGCATCCAAAAACAGGCTGAGTGGGCTGTTTGAAATAGAGCAAGTGACAATTCAGTGAGCATTTAAGGTGAATTTTGTTTGTTTGTGGGTGTTTTTTTTTGTTTGTTTTTTTAAAAATTTGAATAGGTAGGTGGGTCAAACAGGCATGTTTAATGAAAGAGGAAATACAGGGGGTGCTGCAACTTTAAAAAAAAATTCAGATATTGCTATTTCTTAAATGTTCCGTGTATAGAATAAAATGTATTTCATTTTACACTTTCCCTTTTCCCTTCAAGTAGTTGTAGTTCAGTGCTTACCTCATCCCTCACTTGAATTAACTTTAGATTTCTTGTTGCTTAGAGTTGGCTTAAAGGACTTCATAATGCCGTGCAAAATAATTTTGTCTTAAATTGACATTACAAAGTACTCTTGCACAACTAAATCCAAACATCTGGTTTTGAATCTGATAAAAAAAACCTGCCAATGCTTGGGTTTTCTTTTCCTCCCTGCAGATTGAAAATGTGATAGCACTGGGATTATTTAGAGCCAGAGAATCAAGTTTCAGTGGATTAGAATACTGAATATATTACTCTTTACACTGTTGTCAATATTTATCAACTCAGAAATCTAAAAATGGCCAAGGTTTTAAGTGAGTTGTTACATTCAAATTTTGAAGGAGTAATTTGCCTTCAACGATGTTTGCAAATACTCTTGAGTGCCTTGATCACTGTTTCATTTTTATATGGGAGGTGGGGGCAGTAGCCAAGCCTTACATTTTGGAAAGAAGGAGCACTGTGAAATAGAGTATGCCAGGCAGAGCAGAGGAAGGGATGTAAGCATATTCATTTAGGTTTGCTGAGTATCTCTGTGTCTAAGCAATAGCTCAGGCATTTGTGAATCCGAGCTGTTTTATAAGCAGACCATGTACTGATTCCTATAAGGATGTGTGCATTGAGGGGATTTTGCTTGTCTGGCACACTACAGAGAAGCAAAATGCACATTGACAACAATTGTGTACAATTCCTAGACTGATCAATCAGTCAGGAATGCAAATGAGTTTTTGAAAGAAGTCAGAGTAAATTATTTTGTGTAAAATTTACTCCATTAGTATTTTTAACCTGACAGAGGGGAAGTGGACAATCACAGTTATATCACATCACTGCTAAATATTTTTCTCCCAGTCCACTTATTTATAACTCTTAGAGATTAAATTGCTGCAGATTTAATGGGCGGAAAATATACCTTTGTATTTTTCTCAATATAGCTTTCTCTCCACGTTTACACATACATAATTTATATTTAAAGTGAATATCTTTAGAAGTTTTTATATGTTGTGAAAACATTAAAACATTCATGTATCGTATTTATGGATTACTTTAACTTCTCCATATCTGTATAAATCACATTAGATTGTGCCCTATTAGCTAAGCCTTAGTATTTTGAAGCAGTATTAAAAAATATTTTTGCAAATTTACTATTCAGTAATGCCATGTGAAGTAACTGCCTTTATCTCAAAAGATGACTGGGAGGTTCAGCCAAGTTAGGTGCAGTGTCTGTATCGTCAGACATTTAATGTTTATATGATAGCCTGAAGGCAAATCCAGTTTTTTGGACAATTTCTGAAAACTCTATGTAATAAAGAGTCCTTTGAGCACAACTCTTGACTTCTAGCAGAGTGGAAATTGCTTATAAAACGCATGGCCTCTCAATTTTTTTTGTTTGTTTAAACCTTCCCCTACTTAGAGTTAATTGCTAAAGACATGTCAGTGTCTCTCCCCCTCGACCCTGAGCTCAGTGAAGGCCGTTTTTCTCCCCGTTCTTTCCTGCAGGTCAGCACCCAGAACATGAAGATGGGTGGGCTGCCTCGCACAACACCACCCACCCAGAAGCCACCAAGTCCACCGATGTCAGGAAAAGGAACTATTGGGTAAGTGCATTTACCCTGTGGGTGAACAGAAGGGAAAAGAGGGAAGATTGTTACTTTTTCTTTAGTGTGAGGGGTTTTCTGGGTTTTGTTTTAACCATTCAGTAAGGTCAAGAGGTTATATTTGCATCCTCTTGTACTGATCATGTCTTGTATATTAGCGTGCTTCTGCCAGAAGACAGTGGGCATCATCAGCCTTTCTCAACAGGAACCTTTTTCTCAACACAGAACACTTAAAATTACATGCTTTAGAGTAAAATGTCATTACTTTTGCAGGTGATGCCAAACAACTGAAAAATGAACGCGTGGCACTGCTCATTAATTGTTTGTGCTGTGTTTGATAAAAGTACTTTCCTGCTAAGTTTATGAACCTGACTTTGACCTTAGGAAAATGTGTTATAAGTGGGATGAATGGTGTTTGCTGGTATGCAATTATGTGTATACATACAGACCATGGTGCTTTATTTTAATGCAAGATAATGGCTTACCTTTACTACAAGAATGGGACGTGCAACACATAGTTTTTTGATAGGAAGACTGAAGTATGAGAAGAACGTTCTTAATTGGTTTTTTTTCCTCATCCTACGAAATAGGTACTGCAAAGTTGTAGAAAAGCTCCATTTTTAAAGCTAACATTACTAATTGGTATGTAGGCGTCTTTAAAAGAGTGAAAGCTTTGTTTTTATCTGCATGATGCTAACGTGCTTGTGGCATGTGCCGGTGCAGGCGCCACTCCCCGTACCGCACTCTGGAGCCCGTGCGGCCCCCGGTGGTTCCCAACGACTACGTGCCGAGCCCGACGCGCACCATGGCCCCGGCCCAGCAGAGCCCCGTCAGAACAGCCTCGGTCAACCAGCGCAACCGCACCTACAGGTACCCGCTGGCCTGCGGCGGTGGGCACAATGCCGTGCTGAGTATCTAATCCTCCTGCACCTCCCTCTGCCGTGAAGCTCCCTCCTTCATCCTATGGACTGCGAGTGTCATTGGCTTGATGAGAATGAGCACTAATAAAACCAGAATAGTGGATCATATTAAAACTATTCACCTCAGTTTTAGTGCTATCAGTTAGAGTACATAATGAATTGCTAAGATTGTGAAGTCTTTCAAGGAGGTAGATCATGATACTATTTTACTAAATGCTTACAAAACTGGGGGAAGACTTTGTACACAACCTGTCTTCTGCATGTTGAAAGCTGCATAGATGCTTATGCTTGACATTTTTGAACAGTCTTTGATGTTTATAGATTGACTAGCTGGAACTGTAGCATGGTATTTTGAGGATATTGATAATTTCAATCACAGAGTAAAGCTTAACTGCATTACCAAAGGCTCTGTGGAAGACTAGCTTTTTCTCTAGGATCATAAGTTTCATGATGTGGTAGATCTAAGCACTTCCCTTGAAATCCTTTTAGACATGTTTAGCCACCCTCAAGTACTTACTAAGTGGACTTAAAAGATAAGAAATCTGAATTTTACTATTTTACAGTTTCTAGGCTTTAATAGTCTCATATGAAAGCATATGAATCACAGTCTAAGCACTCCGTATGTGTAAAAGTTATAGGAAAAAGGTCTGTATTTGCTCTGCAAGGTCTTAGCAACCCTGGAATGACATGCTTTGAACTAGGTTCTGGAAGTGTTTCATTTTTGGGCAAGTTCACTAAGGCTAACTGACTGAAAAACCTCTTGTGTTGTAGTCAAAGTGGAGAGTTTCAGGAAAACCCAGCTTTGTATATGTTTATATTTATATCATCCTTGTTTCTTTTCTCTTGTTCCCTGTTACTTCTCTGAATTCGTAAGATGCTCTATGAGGGATCTTGAGTTTCTGCATGAACAGCAGCATATTCATATCCTGGTTACTTTGGTTTCTTACAGCAGCAGTGGGAGTAGTGGAGGAAGCCACCCAAGTAGTCGGAGCAGCAGTCGAGAGAACAGTGGAAGTGGAAGTGTAGGTGTTCCCATTGCTGTTCCCACACCATCTCCTCCTAGTGTCTATCCAGGTAAATGGAAAATTGTTGTTCCTCTTTCTGCCTCAGTCTTAACCTTCAGCATTTGCAGTTTCCTAAACTCCAAGGGAAGCCTTAGAGTTCATTACTATTGATAATATGAGTTTGAATCAAGTAGTATCTTCTCTTGTGAGTGTCTGATGTGCTGTAATCTTCCTTTTATGTATTAATTTGTTTATCAGAATTTTTTGCCTGGGTGCCTGCATGTGACAAGGTAGGACACATCACCTTTTCCAGTGGGCTGAGGGATGCCTCTCCCTTGTCCTTTTAAGCAAATAAATGTTTTTTCATTGGCTGCTGATGCAGATACATAGAAGCATGTTTTTAGAAAATTAGATTGAATGAGAGGCAGGCACAGAGTAAATCTTGAGTACATCAATGCAAGCCTGAGTTGTCACAAAGAGATACTTGTTCAGTGTAATGGCCCCAGATTTCCAGAAGTAAGAAATGTCATTAGTACTTCTTTTTCCTTTGCTCGACCTTTTCAGTGAAGAAGAGCCTGTAGTTGGCTTGCAGTGAAATACATGATGCCCCTGAAAAAAGAGCTGGAAAATTTTTTTTCCTCTGTATGTTTTGTAATTCATACAAAAGCTAAAGACAGCTGTGCTAGAGATTGGAGCATAAATGACAAAATGTAAAGACATCTTTCAAAAGTAATGGCTTTCACTGAAAAGTTTTGGGTTGTGTTCCCTTGAGACCTGGAAAGGAGTGAATTTGCTTGACCCTCATTTACCATCTACACAGGAATGAGCCTTTCTTTAACAGCTCCATTGTTTTCTCATCTTGTGCATTCTGAAATAAGATGCAGCAAATAAATAGCTAACACTGAACAGTCAGAAGCTTTCTCTAATCCTTGCTAACATATCTCCTTATTAACTCCACCTCTTCCTCCTCTCTTCACTTAGCCCCTGCTGGCTCAGCTGGCACTTCTCCCCTTCCTGCTACCTCTGCTCCTGCCCCCACTCCTCCTGCTCCTCCTGCCCCTTCCTCCGCTGCCCCAGATGCTGCTGCTGCTGCTGCAGGAGCTCAGCCCCTTGCTGATGGCTTCACCTCTCCAACTCCCCCTGCTGTTTCTTCCACTCCCTCTGCAGGTGAGTTTCTGCTCCAGCTGCTGGGCAGATGAACCCAGATGTGATCATGATCCAAGGCTTTGCAAAATGACTTCAACAGCAGTGATTGAAATTTTAAAAAAAAAATTTAATTATAACTAGAAAATATCTGCTAATACCCAACTATAAGGTCATGCTTATAGTAGGCAATTCAAGGTATGCTGGTTTTATAAACAGCAATCATTTAATTGTATAATTTTATTATTTTTACATTTATTGAATATACTAAATCATAATTTTATTCCTGTTTGGATACTGACAACCTCATAGAATAATTATGGAGGGAACCAGCACTATTAGTTCTGGGTCTTACTATTTCATAAATGCAATAAAACAAAGTGCATCTAGCAAAGTATAATTTATATGACTGTTTCTTCAATGATTTCAAATGACAAGTCTCCCTTTAATAAACTGATGAAAAGGGCAGGTTTTTTGTGTCCAGCATGAGGAAAAATAAAAGTTTTTATTATGCAGAATAGTATTTAAAGCATTTTGTTTTAATATGTAATACTTTGGGTGTATATTGCAACTTCCTTTTTTTAGTGCTATACTTTCCATTTTCTCATGTGCTGAGGTTGCAGAGTGTAGCAGTTACCAACCATAGCACTGTCCTGTATCACCTTTTGATGAGGAGATTGCACTGTAAAGATCTCCTTCAGCCAAATTAATGTGCAGCTCCCTGCATGCTTTGCTACTTTACATTACAGAGGAGGCTGCTCACAGGGATGTGAATTGGTTCATGTGTTTATTAGTGTTCATCTCTTAGTAAGAATTGCCCCAGGTTTCAGAAGCATTCTTGAAATTGCATTTAGTTTAAGGGGCTGTAGCTCATATAAAATTAGAAGATATTTACACTAGAATCCATAACTGTGACCAGAAGTTTCTGAAGTGTGATGTATTTTGGTATCCAAAGATGATCCTGATGTCTAAAATACTTTCATGTTTAGAAAATGAGCTGTGACTTATGGGGCCTCAATCAGTTTTCCATTTTTGATGCAGTCAGTATCCCAGTTTCTGGGAAGCCACATTGTTTCTGTATTTTTAACAAGTCAAAATCAAGCAAAGATTAGTATTTTAATGGCTGTAAATTCACATTTACAATTTCATAAGAGAAATTTCAGGTTAATTACTATTTTTAAGCTCTTTTGTTTCCCTGTTTTATTAGTGAGGTTGCTTTTGTGGCTTCTCTGAAAAAAAGTATTTGAAGAGTCTGGATAGGTCACCACTTAACAAGGCATAGCTTTTGGTCCTTAAAAATCTCTTATCCCCATTTCTTCTCCCTACTCTCCTATCACTGCCAATTTCTACCAGCACATTAAGTAACAGAGAGAGGTAGACACATTGGAAAAATGGGAAGAAGCCTTTTTAGAATGGATTCTTTCTTAGCCATTTCTGAGCTGTAAAATGTGCCCTTTTTTATATGGTACACTACATTATTGGTACAAAGCAGAAGGAATGTGAATCTCTAGTTCATGCATTTGCTCTTACAAGCAAGTAACAGAACAAGCAGCTTGTGTTTTTATTTACTGACCTAGTATGAAGTTGTGCAAAGCAATTAAAACATAATGAAGAGTGCAGGTTTTTTAAAATTCATATATTATTTTGTTCTGTTTCTCTATTTACTTCTCAGCCACAGTGACCATCCCTTCTACCCTTGTTTTCTTGCAAACACTGAAATTTGCTTCTAGGACAAGTGGTGGAGGCAGAATAGTTTGTGGGGGGGTAATAACCCATATGGGAATAATAAATCCAGCTTACTGTTATATGCAGTATAAAATACAGAGAACTTTATGTAAGCACAGTAGATACCTTGCTTCATTTACTGCTTGCTGGGATTCACGATCAATGTCTTGAATACAGGAAGTAATGAAAATACACAGCAAGTTTTTAAGGAGTTGTTTTAATTGACACCTGTCTGAAAGAAGGTCTTTGAATTTGACTTCATTTATTCCATCCTTCAAGAAGCTTCTAACATTCTCTTCTCCCCAGATGATTCTCTGAATATCTTCTAAATAGTACTAAGATAGGTAGTACTGTGTTTTTCAGTTACAGAAAGTAGCTGCTTTGAATCCTGGAAATGGCCTACAGTTATTTTTTACATGATGTTCCTTAATTGCAGAACTGTGAAGTTTTGGGGAGGGTTTTTGCAGCTTTTAGAAGTAACAAAATCCACAAGACGTTCTTGTAATACATTATTTAAAATAGATAACTGGGTATTATTTTCTTTCATTTTGAAGATTTGTAGCTTAAGCACTTTTGTATTTTCATACTGGCTTCTGTAGGCAGTGCTGAGTGCAGGCAGTTGGGAGAGTTGTGTTTTCTACTGCTGTTGAGGCATTCAGTGTCTTGCCAGTCTGGCAGCTGAAGTGGCTGACTCCTCCTAGGATGCAGAATGTCTTAAAAGAAAGAGGCAGAAATCTTTCCAAACCTTTGACATTGAATGCTGATACAGAGTAGGCAGGCATCATTCTTCTCTTTGCTAATCCATTTGTCTTTCTACCCTAGGTCACCCAGTTCAGTTCTACAGCATGAACAGGCCTGCAGCTCGGCACACGCCCCCGACAATAGGGGGGTCTTTGCCGTACCGGCGGCCGCCTTCCATCACATCCCAGACGAGCCTTCAGAACCAGATGAACGGGGGACCATTCTACAACCAGAACCCAGGTGAGCAAGTGTGTCTGCGCCATTGAACTCAGCGGCGGTGAACACAGTGACCTTCCGCACTCTGAAATTTTATGTTCTGTCTCCATTGCAGACCTTGCACTTCCAGTATGTTGCTGGTAGCTGTACCAAAGCTGCAGTGCAAGTGCAAGGTGTTCAGCTTCCATTATGGCAAGCAGCTTAAAAAATACTGGCTTTGTTGCCAAATAATTTACTTTTGATGTCACAGTCCCAATTAGACGAGTCCTTGAATACACAATGTGTCATGGACCTGCTTTGGTGTGGGATGGGTATTTGATTTTGTACCAGAATGCTGATTCTTCATTAATCAGTCTTTATTTTGTGTGCTTTTTCCTTCTGGGTAAAGTACAGTTCAAGCAATTGTACTTGTTATACAGGAGTAAGCATCAGACACCTTGGAGACACCAGTGGTGTTTGGGATGTGAGGAAGCTGTGTCATCTGCTAAGCCCACAAGTGATGTTACTTTATGGGTGATCTGCCTCACAAAGCAAGAGGAGGCATTACCAGGGAGTGAGAGTCCTGTGTGTCAGCATAACACAGTAGCCTTTTGCCTAAGGAGTCCTCCTTCCTGTGCTTCTGATGGGACGTGAGGGTTTTATACCACAGTAGGGGAGAGTTTCTTGTTCGACAAAGCTACGGAAAGATGACACACTGAAGGTTTCTTGTCAGGAAATGCCCCTATTACCAGCAAGACTGAATGTTGACTTGCAAGCACCACAGTATGTTGGTGTTTTGTGGTGGTGGAATTTGAGGCGGGTGTGTGTTGGTTAGTTGGTTTGGGGAGTTCTTTTGTTTGGTTGTTATTTGGTTCATTTGTTTGTTTTGTTTGTTTGTTTGAAGTGGCACACTGAACTTGGAATTAGGTCAAATGCTGCAATCTGCATTTAAGGGATTTTATCAGGTTTGAATATTACTGTTTGTGGGCTACCCTGCAGAGAGCTGTGTGTGCTGAGCTTTAGATGGAAATGGATGGTCCTGCTGGGGACGGGGAAGCGGAGGAGGTGACAGGGCTAAATTGTAGCCCAGTTGCCTGAAATATTGTTGTATTTTCACATTATATGCATATTGAAGGCTGAAGAGGGAAATAGGCAGGAAGGAAAGGGTAACAGCAGCAAAAGAAACCTTTCAGGATTACCTTTGCAATAAAGAGGATTTTCAGTATATCCAGAGAGTTTAAGTGACTGCTGGGCGTCTTTGCTTTAGCAAAGGGATAATTCTCTGCAAGATGCCATTGCATTGTTAATAGGTAATCATAGAAGATGCCAAATAGGCTTTAAATAAATTGCATAACCACAGTTCAGTCTGTGTATCCAGAAAGAGGATAATGATTATGATGATTAGTCATTTCAACTGTAAATCACAAACAACATACTTCAGTTATACTGGCAAATCTGAGACAAAATAAGTAAGCAGTTGTAGTAAGAACCCATTCTAATATATCTATCAGAATATAGAATTTATTAGCTTTGCAGTTACACTAAACCAAGGATTTCTGGAGTTCACCTTGAAAGGAGAGGATGCTCTAGCATGCATAATTGATGAAGGCCCTAAGAACAGAGGCACTGATGTGTCTGCAAGGAGCAGGTTTAGTAGTGACAGAACAGAGGCCACAGTTGCTTCTCAGCATTCGTGAAGAGAGGGAGAAAACATGAACAAGAGGGGAAGAGAGACCTTAAAAGAGGCAGAGGAGGGTGCCAGCTATGGCTTTTTGTGGTTTGTAGGCTGTTTGGCGGTAATGCAGTACTGTTATTTCCATTGCCATTTTTTTAGAATGTTGGCATAGACATGTTTGTTTATTCACTTGACAGGAGGATGAAAGGTATTTGCATTGCCCTGTTCTGTTAAATGCCACTTCTAAGATAATACCATTTTTCTACTTCATGGTGAGACCTTTGTAACAACTGAAAATATTAAGAAATGCAGACTCTAAATGATCTCAGCATATGTCTGTTGCAAAGGCACTCTTGCCAGCTGAGCCACCTAACAAGGGCTTTAACCTTGCAGCGTTGGATATCAGTATCAAAGCAGTACAGGGCTCAGCACAGGCTAAAAACCCTGTGGGAGAATCTGGGCAAGTATTGAGATGGTGGTTGCACCACACCCCACTCGTACAGCTGAATTCTTACCAATCTGAAGAAGCCTATTGGAAGATGGTCTTGAGCATTTCTGAATTAATTTACAGCAATTGTATATTAAATCTATAAATGCTTAGTATGGAAGGAAGATGGGAGAGAACATTTAAGCTGGTGTTCAGACAGCAGAGGTATGGTAAAGTTCCTCTGATGCATTTAATGAACAAAATAATCAGTATTGGCTCCTAAAGGTTAAAACTAGAGTAATTATATAGCATATAGAGACCATATTATGATAGTCCCTGCAAAATGCATAGACTGAAGCACAGACTGAGGGGTTAAGATACACAAGGAATTATGTCAGCCAGTGTTAGCATCACCATTGTGATTAAACTACACAATCCAAACTAAAACAGGGGATTTTTTTGTATTTGCTTGGCGTGCTTGTCTAGAGTGATTTATTTTTCTCCATAGAAAGCCTTGTTATTTCTTTCAAAGAAATATATATAGCACATGAACAAAGTACACTGAAGAGACCAAGGAAACTGAAGCTACTCTCTTATTATAGGTATGGATTGTATGAATCCATATGATGTTGAATAGAGGAATAATTTTGAAATGAAACACTTTTATAGCATATATAATTGAAAAAGCAGGGACAAGAATGCTGAATTGATAAATATTACTGCTTTGCAGTAGGACTTCAAATTCCCTTTTTCTGCTTTGAAAAAATGTAAGACCAAATGTTCTCCCAGAAATCATGGTTACACTTGAAGGAATAAATGCTCTGAGGTCATGTCATTCGAGTCAAAGAAACTGTAATCAGAAATGTATTTCAATTTCTTCTCAAGAGAGATTAGTTAAATGGTGAGATAATGAAACTTACTTTATATGGAGGTACAAGATATTTTTGCAACAAAAACGATGGTTGCTGTTAGACTTTTTATGGTGTGTGGTTCTGAAAGGAATGTGAATGGGAGTGACAGAAGAAATTGAAGGTACTTAAGATAGTTTTTAACGGAATAAGCAAACAGAAGAAATTTTGAGACACAAATTGTAAATGCTGTAGAATTCTTCTCTCTTGTTATGATAATGTGAATTAATTCTGAAAAATGCTACATTGTACCTGTCAAGTTTCTTACTAGCTCTGGAATTAGTCTGAAATTTATTTAGTTCTGTCTGGTAGCTAAATAAATGTAGTGGTACATGAAATATACACCTTTTTTCTCCTTAATTCTGTTGGACATGATTAAATGTTTTTTGTATGCCACATACTAACAAGAAATTAATTTATTTGTGCTTCTCCTGAGGTGTGCTGTCTGAAAAACCATCTTGCAACTTGCTTAAAGAATATTGCTGCATTATTCAAAGTGATACTAAACCCACATAAAACTAGTTAGCTGTTTTGTCTAAAATAGCAGCCTCATTTGATGTGGGTTTTTGGCCTACATCTTGGGTAAAATAAGAGCTACACCCATTTGCATTACTAGGGATTTGTGGTTGTTGTTAGTCACCTCTATAGATATCAAATCTGAAAGGGGTAGGATTATAGGCAGAGAGTCCCCTTGATATATTTGTTAGTTAGGTCTGTTCATAAAGCACTGTATTCTGTAGTAAGAAACTTCATCTTAAGGGCATCTCATAGTCAAATCAGAAAAAAACTTTAGCATGGATTCTTAATGTTATGAAAAAGAGCAGGGTTGGAAATTTTAAAAATAGAGAAGCATCCTTGAAGAAAGGATTAGGAATATGCTTAAACCACCTGAGCCATTTTTCTTTGAATGTCAGTCTTTTTATCTCAGCTTCTTGGCAGCCTGCTACACTGTCTGAGTGTTGATGATGTCTACTTTCCTGTTTGCTGCTTTGTTGTGTTTCTAACTGGATGACTTTCTCTTTTTAATTTTTGTGGCAGCATCCCTTGCTCCTCCTCCCCCCTCCATCCTACAGGTAACTCCACAGTTACCACTAATGGGATTTGTGGCCAGAGTTCAAGAAAACAGTAAGTTTGCTGCTTCCTTGTGCTATGTTTTGTTACTGGATGTGGCTTTTGGATTGAGTTGATGAAAGATTTGTCTGTATATAGCCAGAATTCTGCCTCTGCAAGTTTGTCTGAAATTGTGAAGGGTGGGAAAAGGAAATAATTATACTGGAGGTACCTGGTCCTTTCTTCTGTGAAATTTCCTGTCTCTAGTGTATTTTCACAAGTCATAACTGGTGGTCCCAGTGCAACTAATTGGGATAGGGAATATTACTTCAAGCAGCTACCATGGTTGTGGAGCCATTTTAATGGTTGTACTGTATTTTATTTTCAGTTTCAGATACTCCTCCCCCACCACCGCCTGTGGATGAGCCAGTGTTTGATGAGTCTCCACCTCCACCCCCACCTCCAGAGGATTATGAGGAGGAGGAAGCAGCTGTGGTGGAGTACAGTGATCCCTATGCTGAGGAGGACCCTCCTTGGGCACCGAGGACATACTTGGAAAAGGGTAGGTTTAGAGCTAGAAGAGCCAGCAGGGTTGTATTTGTAACAACTTTTTGTATGTGCTCCTGCCATCCTGCTTTTGGACATGGAGTTTGCCTAGACTCCTTCATAGCTACTATTTGGTATTACAGCATTTCAGTGAGGAAAAAGAGAGAAAGAAGAGGACCCTGATGTGTGTTTATAGTGTCTCATCCTAATGCAAAGGGGGTGTGTGTGTGCATGCACTTGGCTTGGGAGAACAACTTTCTGTTTGAAGGAATAATGACATTTGAATGATAGTTCTGCTCTGCTTTCCCGTGTGACTTTTATGAGCCTGGGAACTAAAATAGTTTATATAGGTGCATATATATGCACAGATCTGTTCCATCTCAGCACTTCAGTTTGATATGTACAGGGAAAAAGCACATGGGATAGCAAAACTGTAAAGGGGAGTCTTTAAAGATAAGCTGGAGAAAGTCAGGCTTTTAGTCAGAGCGTATTTGCTGTGGAGAACAAAAGTATAGGAAGCCAAACATTGTCTCTATTGATGTAGAGGCCCATCCAAAAATGTGGTTTTGATCTGTATTTTTAAAACTAGATGACCAAACATCTAAAAGGTTGGTCTGTTTCTGGAAACACTCTTAAAGTAATAGAAAACTGAAGTGCTTTCAGTGTATGAAGAACTATTAAATGCTAGTTTTAGGATACCAGAAAAAATGAGGTTTTGACATAGGTGTGGATTCTGTTGTAGTTACCTGAATAGCTCTACGTTCAGCCCATGTCCTAAGATTTGACTGCTTTGCTGGAGTTGGCAGAGAAGTGCTTGGCTGTGAGTTTTTTGTAGCAAGCTTTGAAGCTTTAAAGTTAATGAGAATCCTTACACTAAAATAGGATGTTAATAGTCAAAGAATATGTCTACTTATACTACTGGGAATTATAATGCTTTATTCAGCAAAATAATTTATCCTGTGGCAACTCCCTAAATTCCTATAAATAGTATTCTGTGCCACATGATTCAAAGTGGACAAAACAGATCAAAATGATTGGATGTTCAAGCACATTTACCCCCAATAAGTAGAGTAGCAATTCTTAGGATCTGTACTTGTACTTTTGATGTGACCACTCTCTTATTTAAGTTCATATGACAGCACTTTTAATAGGATTAGAGTAGATGGCCTCTGCAGTAGAAGCTGGGACACCAAGGAGATGTCAAATACAGAGGGTTGCTGTGTAGTGGAATGGGATTCAATATGACCTTGTTCTGTAGAGTGGTTAAGGAGGTACCTTTAACGTTAAGATATGCTCTGACCTACAGCTGAGGAAAGAAGTGAATAACATCCATTTTGAACAGATGGAGAAATTCTTAAGTAGGATACAGTTACTGGGGATGTTGAACTTGAGGACACTGCCATGTGACTGTAATAGCAACAGCCAACCTTTATTGTCCAGGGATGTGCAGTGCAGTTTTCCATTGAGCTCTATGTCTGGATGTGTGGCAGGAAAAGACATGAAAATGACCTGGCTTTGCAAATCAAATGAATGGAAATGGATATCCAAAAGAAAAAATCACACTTATACCACGTATAGAAAGTGTGTGTTCACAGATTTCAGCTGGATAATCAGCCTAGCCTACATTTGTGGTCAGTTGGAATAACAGAGTTCAGCCAAACTGTGTGTAATTGTTGAAGAACCAAAGATCACTGATTGGAAGAATATCAGCCTAAATGAGTAATTCTGTTTTTCATAACTGCATTGAAATGTATTGACACAGAAACTAAAAGAGGTCTTGGCTCAGGCTGACAGGGAAGGATGCCACCTCCTGAGTCAGTATTGCTGCTTCCTGTCTCATCTGGAGCCTTTTTTGCAATACTGGCCTGGACTCCTCGTAGCTCAGGGCATGTGACAAGCTCACAGCTTGAACTGCTGGGGCTACAGACAGAAGGATTAAACAGCCTTTTAGAGAGAGGAACGTTGCCAGTACAAAAATAACATGCTGGAGGAAGCAGTGGTGATGTAAGAACAAAACCAGGCTTCAGGTAAATTTTATGCAGCTTAACAAGAAGCAAATTTTCTTCACAAACTTAAGGAAGTGTTTCCTTCTTGTGGGTTTGAAATAATGGATCCATTCTGTATCCAAAGGCACTAGAGTACAGTCAGAAGTGAGAAAGGAAGGAATTGGAAGTTCCCATGATCCTCGGGTGATGATGGTGATGATGGTCATCATCATCATCAAGAGAATGAAGAAAAATAGCACAGTGACACTAGGAAGAAATTTCAAAACTTTTTAAAAGAAATTTTGAAGGACTTACATTGAAGGCATCACATGTTCATACACTTGTTTTTCAAGCTAAAAATGTATTTGTTTCTCCATTTGTGTTTTGTTTGCTTGGAATTATATGTTGAAAACCAAATAGAATGAGTTACTTAACAACTGCTGACACTTGTGGAGCTAAACATTGTGTGTTTTTTATATGCTCTAGTCACATAATAACAAAAAAAAATCCATAAATACTCTGATTTTCCACTAGGATTGATCTGTATATTTTATAATCACTTCTGTATCCAGGTTTCCATAGTGTTTATTTGTATTGATTCCTTTGCTCCCTCAAAAGGAAATGACCTCTTTTCGTTTGAAAATAATGGTGAGTTTAGTAGGACTCTTGGACAGTGGGTTTATGAACACATCCTGTTAATTTTTGATCCTCACTTTAGAGTATCTTTCCATCTATCCCCAGTACAAGATTTTAGGATCCCTGTCCAATGCTTTTTTTTCTTAGTGGCAGCACTGCATGTTTCATTGCCAAGTGCTCAAAGCAGTGATTGATGCTATTTGTTAAAGTACTCAAGAGTCTGGCATAACTAATTTTCTGTATGAAACACATAATGATAGCACTGAGATTGGAAAAATCTATCAATTTGATGCCTCTTTTCTGGCATTTCAGAACTGTTCTATTTAATATTTGCAAGTGCTTTGTCCAATTTCTTTGCCTTTCCTAACAGCTTTCATGCCTTCACTACAATGTTCTGCAGCTCTAAGAAAAATGTCCTGATACATTTTGTTTCAACCTTTTTTCTTCATGGCTCCTAACAGGGATTCACCCACCTTGGTGCTATGTGCCCTGGGAGTGGCTGCTGGCTCTTGAGATGCACATGCACACTTTAGAGATTTAAATGTGCAAGTAGCTAAGGTAGATGGAAGTCTGGGACATCAGCCTTGGTTCATTCTGACTGTGGCTGGAAGAGAGCTCTTGCTACACTCCCTCTTTCGTGTTTTCTCGCTCTTAGTTGTGCTGAGATCTAGTTTAGCACATGTATCTAATACAAGAACCTTGGAATGGGTCTGAGTGGTCATAGCTATTGGGATTCACAACCACCTCCTTGTATCATTCCACACCAACCGTTTATCATACAGTTGTACTCTTCCTCTGGTGGGTCTGGAAATAGTAAGAATGGAAGAGTTAAAGGAGTCCTGGCTATGTGCTTCAAAGCATGAGCGTGTACAAAATGGGCAGGAAGAAACTGTCCCTGTCAGCAGGTTTTCCTGCACACACAAAGGAGAGGCAGTGCCTGGATGAGGGAGGCTGATTGGATTTTCCTCCTCTTCCCCTACCTCTCCTAACAGTCACGTTCTCTTCTTTCCTAGTGGTGGCAATCTATGACTACACCAAGGACAAGGAGGATGAGCTCTCATTTCAGGAAGGTGCCATCATTTACGTCATCAAGAAAAATGATGATGGCTGGTATGAGGGGGTCATGAATGGAGTGACGGGGCTCTTCCCAGGGAACTATGTGGAGTCGATCATGCATTACTCAGAGTGAAGACCAGAGGACAGAACACTGCATCTCCTGCTGCAGGGGCTGTCAGGGCTTCCCAGATCTCCACCAGCCTCTGGGGCCCCATCCAGTATAACTGAATGAAGGATAATTGTAACAACCACTCTTCTGGGTTTGGTTTGGTTTTTTTTCTTTTCCCCCTCATTATAAAACAGTAGTGATTTGAGTTGTTTGAACAAATGGCTCTTCAGCTGCCAGCAGAGGCTATCCTGAGCTATCTGACTTTGAATTAAGCTGACCCATTCAGATGTAACAAACTTGTTGAGTAGCTTATACTTCACTCGAATTCTGACTTCTGACAGGCCTTGGGATCTGTCTCAGGAAGCCTGTGTGCCCTCATGGTACTACCGTTGGAAGCAGTGCCTGGCACGGGAGATGTCCTGGATGCTTGTGAAGGTTACTGGCCAGTGGACATCCCTCCTGTTTCTACACTACACTCCTGTGCTGCTGGAAGAAGAGTCATGTGCTAGCAAACACTGGGATTTCTACACAGAAATGTTCCTGTAACTGACTTCCAGATGCATCTTTAGCATAAACACTTCTGCAGCTGCTCTGCACAAGTAGGCTGACACAGGGCACACAGAGCCAGCTTTCATTCACTCACCTTTCAGTTTAGACAATTCAGATGGCTGCAGCCCAGAGGTCCCCCATCCCCATTTTTCATCTTCTGAATGCCACATATTTGTTTTGTGTTCTGCACTGATGTAACTGTGCTCCTCTCCACAGCAAGCCCTTGACACGGTTGCTGCCGGTTCAAACAGAACTCACAGATGCCATTGATGGTGAAGGCAAAACAAAGTTTACAGGTCCTCCTGGGGTCTGAGGATTAACTCTAGGGGGTGTGGTCTAAGGTCCAAATCTACTCATGCCTGCTTGCACTAGAGAAACTTGCCCCCAACTTTAGTTTTATGCACAATATAATCTTAAAAATCCAATCAGGTATTGTAAATTGGCTATTTTGTACTTGATGACTAGATTTGCATATATACTGTGAGAGCCCTGTGCAGAGGCAGGACAAACGGCAATTGTCGTCTTCATGTCTGTTGCCAAAGTCTCTTCAGTGGAAGCAGAAAGGGCTGTTGTGTGTACTGGTTTCCCATGGAAATCCAAGCAGTAACTAGTAGTAGTCCTAGCTCTTCCCCTAGCCCTCTCCATTGTTTATTATAATAGATATTTTGAGCTGTACTGGTGGCTTGGGGTGGAGTAATACCAAATGAAGGCTCTGTAGCCCCTTGTGATATTTGGCTTTCTAATCTAGTCACAGTTAAAAATTCTGCTCAGTGATTGTACACAGCAGATCACTGTAAATGATGGTTGTACTAGTCTGCCCTTAGGGACATCGAAATGTTACCTTTGGGTAAATTATCATACATTAACTAATTAAATTTCCTGTTAAGTCTTGTTAGCCTGCAAATTGAGCTGATCCTGTATTGCAAGGGCATCTTCCTGGACAACGTTTGACTGTCACCTGGCCAAGTTCCAGCTGGTACCAAGAGTAGCTTGTCTGAGGTGAGACAACACTGCAGCCAGAGAGGCTGGTGTGTAAAACAGAGCAGTGCACGGGAGAGTGGGGCTGACTTTGTGATGGCATTGGCACCAGTACAGGTAATTTACCCAGCCCCTTGCTTGGTAATCAGTGCAATACCAGCATGGAGGTGCAGGTTTGCTGCCAACCTGGGCAGGAAGGTGCCATAGCTGCTCAAAGGGGAAGAAGGAGGAAACAACAGTTGAGGTGTGTTTGTAAGCCATGGAGGAATGCAATCACCTGCTGTGAGCTTGTGGAACTCCTGTGACAGCACACAAGAAACTGGTTTGGTTGAAGTCTACAGGAAGGACAACTTCGAAGAAACTGGTATGCAGATAGAAGTCACTTTCTCCCTTGCTAAATCCACATGTAGCCAAGGTACTGTTGTCTTCTTTCTGGAAGCTGACAGCATTATTGTTTGGGATGAGTGTTTGCCAGAACAGATACCCTTTAAGCCTTTTCCTCTCTGAAAAGTTTTCTTGCAGCAAGACTTAAGAGAAGCAGCATGTTCAGTTCCCTCAGCCCATCATTTCCCTGGGAGCAAGTCCAGAACCACTGGTTGTGCAGTCATTGGAATGACTATTTGTAGTGTCATTGGGCAGGCCTAAGCTTTTGACACAGGCAGGTGATGCTTGTAGCAAGGGTGATTGAACAGCAGCATTCACAAGCCTTTGGTGCTTATAGGGTGGCTGGGTTTTCCAGGAATATTAGAGCTTTCCTGGCTTCTCTTGCCCTGGATATGCTTATGGCAAAAGCTGAGCCCACAGTGCTCAAATGCATCATTAAGACAGCTTAATGAGTTCCTAAGTGAGAGCTGAACCTCTGTGTTGTGAGAGCAGAGCAGTGTGAGATGATGAACACTTGCCAGAGCCCAGCACAGAAGATGAGGCTGCAAAACTGTGGAAGTGGAATATGTGACAGCTCCTTGAAGAACTGGCTTTGGTCTGATGGGCCAGGGGTTAGTTTGGTCCCTGATGATAGCACATGGAAATGTTTATCCTGCAAGAACTGCTGTGGATGGAATTTCTGGGTCACCTCCTGCTGGTTTAATGCTTTATTCTGCAGTACTAATGTAAAGAAATTTGTTGAGATTTATGCATATTTTTATTTTGTACAGATTTTAGTTCTGTTGCTTGTTTGGGGATGATGTGATGTAATGGTCATAGACCAGGCCAAGGTGAACAGGCTTTGTATATTAATGTTACATAGATTGCATGCTAGTAAAGTCAGTGAGGGTTGTGTTTCCAGTTTTGTCCCTTGTACTCTCCTTGTCCAAAACCTTCTCTTCCCCACCCCTTTTTAATTTGCAGGTTTATTTTAAAAGGGGGTGGCAAATGGGGGGTGGGGGAAAAACACCTCAGTATTTTACATAAGGTGCACAACATCTCTTCACTGCTTAGTTTTGCTGCCACAGCTCATGGTGTTTAGCATCACAGGCTGTTGAAGCAGGAGTGTGTATGCAGGCGAGGTGGGAGAAGGAAACACTCCAGCATAGCCCAAAGAGTGCTGCATGGCCAAAATGAGTATGTTTCTACCTTTGTGAAAACTGCCTTAGCCCAGCCAGCTGTTTTCATTGTGCACAGAAATTGTTCAGCATCCTCTAGCGGTGTATTTTGCCTTGGTTTGCTGTGTATCAAAGGTTTCTTCCTTCCTCTTGGCCCCAGGGACAAAGCTATTAACTACAGCTGCCTCTCTATCACATGCCTGCATGAGAGGAGGTCTGACTGAGTCTGTCCACATCTAGTGCAGAAGCAGGTTAATTTTGGTGCCTTCATTCCAGCTGAAGAGAGATAGCTGAGGTTGCATGTGTCTCACCCATTTTTTCCCCTCCGTCTCTTCCCCTTCCCCCACAGCTGTTGCAGCAGCAGGCTGAGAGGGGCAGGAGAGGCAACCAGCGAATTCTATGCCTGCATGTCATGCAGTGTGTCCATGTGCACTGGCTGGAGAGCTGAAGCAATGCCAGAACACTTGCTGGTGTCTGACTGGTGAGATGCAGCATGGCCCTGAGGTAGATGACAGGGCTTGGTGTGTGTTTCCAGGAGGCTGACCGTGTTCCTGGAATTCAGCTTGTCCTTGCAGATAGTTGAGTTGGTTGTTCATGGAAGTGGCTGGAGATGGCTGTTGGTGTGAACCACAGCTCTCCACAGGTCCTGTGGTCTTTGAGTGGATTACCTGTGGGTGCCAGAAAGGCTTAGACCCGGCTAATTCTTGCTAGAGCAGTTTGTTCTCCTTTCACATCTGCTGGGCATTTCCTTTTCTTGCTGCTGAGGGCTCGCCATGACAGCCAAAGTTGACAGTGGCAGTAATGCAGCTTCTGAAAAGTGCCACTTTTATCTGGGGTATTCCAGTTGATAAGGAAAAGCAAGCAAGGCAGCAGCAGGACTGAGGAACCTTTTCCAGCAGAGGGAGTGTAGGCTGGCTGCCTGCTGTGGATGTGCACATTGTTGATCAGAGGTGAAAGAGGACTGTGTGTAGATACTGTTGTGCTTCTGTGTCTTCCATCTGTGCTTAATGACAACTTAATGCTGTGCTCTTCCTAACAACTTCCACTGCTTCCTAGCAAATACTGTGGATGTGCCTCTCTGCTGGAAATGAGTTTGCTTATTTATTAGTTATGTCTATGGGCCCCAGGCATAAAGTGAAACTTTCATGTTTTCCTTTCTGGAAAGGATGGAACTCTATGTGGTTTAGTAAACTGGGAGCATTTACAGAGCTTCTGCTCCCAGAGGTGTGACAGGACATTCTGTAAAACAGGTGATGTCTGTATTCTCTCCAGGCCCTTCTTGGAAGCTGCATAGAGGACGCTGTTGAAAAGACCAATGTGCTGTGGTTTTACTAGGAGCAGTACTTGAATTCAGAGAGTCACCAATTAAGCACTGCAGCATTTCAGGTAGCATTACAAACCCCATGCAGAGACTTCAGCTCGTAGGTTGGCAGCCATGGCAGTGGAAAACGTACAGCACTGTTGCATTCACTAAGGCAAGTATTTACAAGTGAGCTCTAGACAAGGTGGCAGTGGAAACTGAGCACTAGCAGGATGATGGGCTACAGCTTACGGGGTGCCAGTTACGAGAATTTACTGTGCTTATAGGTGTATTCACCTTCCCCAGCTTTTGGCATCTCCCACTATTTGGCACTGCCACATTTTGTGGATCAAGTGGTATTACACAGAGATCAGAACAGTACAAGAAGGGAACAATGTGTGGTTTGTTTTGGGGTTTTTTCCCTCGCAGTAAGTGAAGTCTGTGTGTAGTAACAGTCCTATTCAACCTACTTCTGATTTTAAAACTTCTGGCATGGTGGGACCCCCACCTCACGTCCATGGGAACATTGCTAAAAGCTTGATGTGGCCAAGGTTTGACAACTGCAGTTAGAATAATTCACAGACCGTGGTGTTGTGCTGCTTTAATTCAAAAAAAGCCCCCTTTTCGTGTAATCTCCAGCCCATGCAGGAAGAGGTTTGGGGTTTTTTTTGTACTCTAAATAAACTAATTTTATTAGCACCTGTGCTTCTTACAAAGCATATTACAAGGCAAGGACGGCAGCAGGAGCCTGCTGTTGGAGGGAACCCAGGACCCTGCTGAACACTGACATGGGGATCCTGCTGAAATGGGTGCAGTATGGTTGGTCCAGTTTCTCTTTACACCTCCGAAGAATCTTACCACTATTGACTAAAAGGAAGAGCTATGTACGAATTTATTTCCATTACAGCGCCTTGGTAAGTGCTGACATGTCCCGAGATTTTTTTGTAAAGAACAAGTGCTTCTTTTCACATTTGAAAAAGTGTCTTCTGCAACTTGCATGGACAAGTAGTTTCTATGAATTCTCTGGAGATGTCAGTGTCTAACATGGACTTTGTCCATGCACTTTTTTCTGAAAGCAGATACCCCTCTTTGGTTTGCAGTTGGAGCAGCAAGCTGCGCTTTTGCATTTGGCACTGCTGATGGACGCAGAGCCCACTGTAAATGACCAAACCCACAGGACTCTGGGGAGCTGTATGCCACCAGTAATGTTTTAGTGTGTGTGCCATTTGAACCACCTTCCAGTGAGTGCAAAACCCAATTTTTAAATTTTTTTAATTGTACTTGGAATTAACTGTTGCTGTGTACTAAACCCTCTTGTTATGAGCCCTAAATAAAACGAACAAAGCACACCCCCTGTGTTCTGTGAGCGTGCCAACAGCCGTGTCACATTCCTTGTCTTTGGCTACAGATTTTTCAACACACTGGAGCCAGGGAGATTGGTCTGTGTGTGCAGGAATCCTGTCCCTGAGGATCTCTGAGCACAGCACTTCCCACAGCAAAGGTATAAACCTTGGCATCTAGCCTGCTGCCTTCAGCAGCTCCTCCACCTGTGTGTGACTCCCCCTTTCCTGCAATGGCTGATGCAATTCTCAGATCTCTGCTGCTGAGAGCTGCAGGGCGAGGCTGAGAATATATCCCAGGGCAGGGGAACAGAGCCGCATTCCCCACAGACCCCAGAGAGGGGCCGCAGCAGCACTTACCAGCCAGCAGCTGTTCTGTGAGCAGAGCTGTACAGGACTCTGCAAGCCTGAAGGAGCAGATGGAAAAGGTGAGCCTTCACACTCGGTCCTCTTTAGACCTGTAATTGGTGTGCACCACATGGCTGGTACAGCCAGCTCTGACCCACTGGAAAAAAATGTGCAAAGGAATAAAAGCAGTTTTATTTGGAGTGAGCAGTGAGCACAGAAATGGTAAGCTGTAGGCCGTCAGCCACCTGACCCCTACAGAGGGGGTCATCACCTGAAAACAGTGGGTTCTGAGCTCATGAAAAAGGAAAATTGCAAGACAGAGGATTAAAACAGATTATTAAATTTAACTACATCTTTATTGAATTGTGCATATTCCATTGTATAATGATCTATATTGGGTACTCTATAATGTAGTATTTCTTTTGTCCTCTCTCATGCTTAAAAAAGTAAATTTATACATATATTTATATATATTTATAATATGGCAAAGCTCCCCCCAACCTGAAGCTATCAGTCTAAAAGAGCTTTGATTTATTTATTTTTTTTTTTTTTGGAAAGGGATGAAGAGGGGAGGCAATCCCATTGAAAGATAAAATGTGCAATTTTGTTTTTAAAGCAGTAAACATGAATGTATTTACAGCACTCAGCACAAGTTTGCTGCACAGACAAATCATCATTGCAATGACACTTCTTACACTTGCATCTCCAGTATTATACAGAATATTCCCAGTGACTGGTAACAGTTAGTGTAAGCCATAAACCAAACTGCTGCTCCAGTTAATTTCTGGTCCACTGCAGTCCACTAGGAGGCCCAAGATTTCCAATTACAACTTGTGACAAAACATTTAGCTTTTTAGAAGTACAAGCTCTATTGTGCTGCACCAGATCAGCAGCAGGGTGCTATGGGCACAGCTTTGTTTGCTAAACTGTCCTTTGCAACTGAGTACCCAGTTCCCAGTGTTGGTTAAAGGCAAGGGACACACAACAACAGTGGCACCCTGTTCTCTCACCAGACATAGGCTAGAGATCAGCAGCACGAGACTCCTGGCAACTTGGCCTCTTGAGACTGGTGCACACACACCTGCCTACCTGGAATTTAGCTCTGAATGCATCTTTGGCGTCTTGGGAAAGCTGGGAGGAAATTATTTTCCACTGTAGCGAACAGTTGGTAGAATTCCAAAATCTCCTAAAAGGCAAGTTGCCTTCAAGCATTTAAATTAAGGGAGTGTAGTGTCCACAATCTGTTACTGAAGGTCCTTCTCACTAATTTCTCTCACTAAGTCCCTGCCATGGGGGATTGTGCATACAGCACCAGTTCCTGTTCCGCCTGCTCTTCCACCTTCTCTTAACTCCCCTCACCCAAGATACATCTGCTCAATAGTAAGCTTACTGAGTCCTTTGCCTCACAGCACCAAATGATCATTAACCCAAGTCACTATTTTCCCCATGGTTAGTGGCAATTAAAGTAATTTACATTGTGCAGGATAAGCATATGTTTGTCATCTCATTTGCAGTTTAGTGTCTTAAGCTTTTCAAAACTAGACCAAGCCTGTGTCACAGTATTAAGTGAGTGCTGCCCCCTGCAACAAAATCCTGGTTTGGTCAGTCTTTATGGGCATATTTAAATTGAAGGAAAGAAAATTCAGAAAGGAAAATTACTCAAGTTAGACAAACTCAGAATTCCAAAATGAAGCTTAATACCTCACCAGCACCTGGCAAAAAACGTCCAAGAGAAACTATCTCTTGTAGTGTTAAAAGCTGTCTGGTTTGGAGTCTGCCCCACTTGTGCAAGGGAATGAATGCAAAGCTCAACACCAGGAGCCACAAATGGGCCCCAAAGGCATAAGACTCACCTACAGCTGAAGAGCACTGCGTGACCCAGTATGTAATCTACACCTTAACTATGCAAAAAGGAAAAGGAAAACCCAACAACCAACCAAACTCCCATGTTCTGGCTGCATCCTCACGCCCTTCTGCCAGGAATTTATACTACTTCTCTGGAGTGCCACCGCTTTTAACATGACATTGATTGAAGTAATACTCATATTAAGACCCACTTAAAATCTTATTTTGAATAAGAAACAAATTTACCTGCAGTGGTAGCACTGAAGCAGAACAATTTGGTTCTATGCTGTTTTCCGTAAAAAGTAGAAAATTTCTCTTTTGCCCTTCTGCTGTTGAAATGGCACTTTTGGTTCCTTAAACTGTGGAAAAAATAATTTTAACTGAGAGGAAGACTGGCCACACTTTATCTCTGAGCTTATTTACCTGGCTGCCTAAGGGCACAGAAGGGAAGGTATTAGAAAACCTTTAAATGTGCAAGCCCAGAACAGTAACTGTTAAAATGCACTTGTTGAAAAAACTACTTCCTCTCCCATCAGACCTGAAACCAAATGATCCAGGTACCTTCACTTTGTTTCCCTGATGTCAGTCAGTCACTGTTGCCCTGCAGGCAACTGCAGAGTAAGTTCAGGAGAGAAGCTCTTTGGCTTTGAGGTCATCACCAAGTTGAAGCAGTCAGTGGTGGCTTGCCGCAGGAGGAAACCACTGTGCAGGGTGAAGCAGGAAACTTCCTCTTCCATAGAAAATAACAGAATTATTTAGACACTTATGTCTAACCTCCTCTCCCAGCTACAGGTTTTAAAAGACTGAACAGGACCCCTAGCATAGCCACCTCCGACATGTTGCTTGTGGTTAGCTTAGAACCTGTAGGTTTTTTGGTTTTAAAAATAATTTCTCATCTAAGCTTAGTGCTGCTAGAAGAGCCTGGTTTTCCCTTTCAAAGCAACTCCCCAGCACCTGAATTGTAATGTGTCTGAGTATAGCTCCCTGCCTTTTTCACCTGGGCTGCAGGCACAGAAACCTGGCTGAAGAGGGCCCAGCTGCTCAGAGGTGGATGGTACTCTGCAAGGCAGAGGGAAAACAAAGGCCAAATATGGAACAGATTAACAAACACAGCTGTGCTCTCTCAGCTGCCCCTGCAGCAGCAGGGCTTCCCTGCCACCCACCTTACCAAGTGTCCCAGCCCATGCGCTTCCTCACGTAACGCAACTACAGCTGTACACTCAGTAGTATTTTGGGATTAAAGCATCAGCTATCTTTGTGTCTGGAGTATGAACACAGCCTTCACATGCCCATTTTAACAGCGCCAAAAAGATTACTGCCCAGGTTTGTAGCAGCAAGCCTCTTCCTGTGTGTCTGAAATCCAGCCCCTTAATTTTCTGATATAAGTAAATATAATGGTGTAATTATAAAACCACTGCACACAGAGGAAAATAACTTACTTGCAAATAAGGTGTAAATATTTACTGTCACAAAACCAGTAAATACACTGAAAAGCAAGTTATTGGGGGGGTATCTCATAACCTGAAAAGGCAACCAGGTTGTCTGAACCACACTGTAGCCAAATTTCCATGCTCAGCTAAGAGAAAGCAAGCTGCAGCCACTCACTGGATCAGTAGTGGCTTAGGAAGGAAACTGTAATTAGAAGGAATACAGGGTGCCACCTTTGCTTACATTCATTCTTTTTGCTGCAGACTTAAAGAGTTACACTGCTTGCCTCCCAGCAAGCTGCTGGCAGCCTACAGCAGAAAGCATGGATTCATTGCCTAGGGAGAGATACTGGGGAAATGAATGTGGGCACAGGAAAATGAGAACAAAGCTCAAATGCCTCTGAAGAAATTGCACTCAAAACATTGCTGTGCCAAGTCCAAAGCCCCGAGGTACCTGCACTGAACTAAAATAAAAGGGCTGGAACTGACACACACCAGTGAGGCTGTCTTGGGGAAAGAAAGGTGGGGCAAGCAGAATTCCCTGACTGCTCTCATCTGGGAGCACATGCTGCATCATCAGCCAGGGAGCAGGAGATGTGCCCACTTACCCATCATCACTAAGGGCTGAGGAGTTACGACTGTACCGAGCACCTTTTGCCCACTGGTGTGTCTGAGTCCCAGGAGCTGCGTACAGTACAAATCAGCAAGAGGACCAAAGTTGAAAATTACAGCACCCATGAACTGCAGTATAGCTTAACAACCCTCCTGTGAAGTTAGTCACCAGCTACACTGAGCATGCTTAAAATCAACAATGCAAATGCTTTTAAGGACACTTTGTAAGCACAAAAATAGTAGAAACAAAATTTGGTGAACAATTTGAAAGATACAAAAAAGTGCCTTCCCATAGCAGTGCTTTAAAAACGCACACAATGGTATATACTCTTATTGCTCAAAAAATCTAGTCTGAAATATTAAAACAACTTCCAGAGGTGCTTAAACAGATTTTAAAAAAAATCATATGAAACAGGTCAGCAGAGACAGCACCACTAATTTTTCTCTTTTCATGATGCACCTATGTAAAACTATATAGTTATAGATGTGTCATTTTCTGCCTCAAATTAGCAAAACTTTTTTTCCTATTCATAAAATATTCACAAAGACTTTTATTACTTTGATTTAAAAAAAAAAAACTTTATCAAAAAAAGGAATGGGAGACAATATCACAATATTTCTTAAATCTATCATCCTGAATTGCTCTAATGAGAAATTAGTTTATATTGGTTTTACACATGTGAGGATACTGCCAGGTCAAGCTGCTGTCTTTGTTTCATTCTTTGGGGAAAAGAAAGCACTTAAAGTTTGCTTTTAGAGAAAAAGTAAGCAAACAGTGAAGTTATTTGCCCTATGAGCCTACTGACAGTATCCCCATGGTGACAAGGGAAGCTGTAACAGCTGAAGATGGGGTAAGTACAGTCCAAGTTATTTATGTTGTTTTACAAAGGCTGTGTACCACCACCCTGTAATGAATGAGCAATGATACATAAGACCACTTACACTTGCCCTACCTTATCACAAGGGCTAAATATGTGGGTAAGACTGTGCAACCAAGCTACTGAAGTAGCTACTGAAGGAAAAGGACTGTCAATACTTGATCTGGTGACTGATTACAAATCAGTGACTAACAAAAATCCAAGCAAATCAATAGTGTATTTTCTACTCATATGGGCCCTTAGATGACATTCCTAGCAAATGTTATTGCCTCTTAAGGTTGTTTCATTTCCAGCCTTCTTCCTTGACTGCTAGAAGTGCAACTTGTGTAATAAACAGGTTAATGCACTGGTCACAGTCTCTGGCGGCTCAAACAAAAGAGAGAATTCCTACTCTGCTTGTCCTGAAATTGCCACTCCCTTCTCTCTTTCGAGAAGGGAAAGTTTCCTGACAATTTCTAATCAATTACAAACAATACTTTCTTTACATAGTTCCAGACACTTGTTTTTGTAAAGACACTACATCTTACCAGGCACAGACCAGGTGAGACTGGACGCTGTGCACACCTGTGTGAGCACATAATGCTTTCTACAGAAACCTACCTGTTCATTCAGGGTAAGAATTACACGGACAGCTCATGGATCAGCGCGGGTCAGCCTTGATGATTGACAGGATTTTCGACTGCAGGAGTCCTGGCAGCTTTCAGAAGGGGTTAACACAAATATATTCATCTTCAGCCATAAAAACAAATGATTGAGCCTACTATCCAGTTAGAATGCATAATGGCTTGGAATAATATATATTTATCCTACTTAACTGCATGGACAAATAAGTTTGAAATAATTTGTATCAGTGTATATTTTTAAACTATTTGAAAGGAGGGGGAGGCTCTTTATAGTATAAATATATTTCACTCCAGCCCACTATATATAAAATCTATTTTTTTCCTCTGAACATACTCATTTTCAGTAGTATTATGACCAGAATGTTTTGGTATGTTGCATCTGTACTTTTCAATCAATGGACAATGTACAGTTACCAGCCAAACACCTCAGCTCTGCACAATTTACCCACCACAAACTGCTGAGAAGTTTGTGGGTTTGGGCTTTTTAGCTCCTTTCTTTAAAGTGCCCCCTACATCTCCATCTTTGTGGTAAGATTTGACCAGTTAGAGTCCGATTCCAGATAATATACTGACTGAAACAATAAATACGGTTCTACAAAAACATTCTGGTTATCTTCTATAATTGCGACGAAATATATCACAATATATTATATACCTACACTTATAATACATGCACAAACATGTCTCACGTGGACAGACACTACAAAAAAAATTATCTCCCTCCCCCTCCCCTAAATGCAGAAAAAGTAAGAAAATGAGGGTTTGGTCCAATCCATAAGAAGGGTAAAAGAAACTGAAAGAGTGAAGCCAACACCTCTCTACCCACTTTTCCCAATAAAATATCAACACCCCTAAGCCCCCCCTCTCCGTTTTTAATCTAGCCATGAAAGGGGAATGTCTTTACATTTAGCCTTAGCTGCAGTTTGAGATCACCTCTTTTGATGGGGCTATCAGCCACACCCCACATTCTCTCCAAGTGCGCAAAATCACAGGCTGGCCAATCACGGAGCAGCCCACAAGTCACGGAGAGCACTGGCCCCTGGGGACTGACTACCAGTCCCGTGACAGCTTGGTGTTCTGATCCCTTTTGGGAGGCGCGGGGGGTGGCCCCCTCCGTAATGTTGCATAGCCAGATATATGACTGCCCCCAAAACTGCTTGTCTTCTGCTGGTCAGCCAGCAGCTCTGGTGGGGGCGGAGGCAGGGCCATGTCGTCCATGGTGGCGGTGGGCTCTGTTCTGGACATCCGTGCCGAGGAGAGGGAGCCGTGCCGGGTGATGGATTTCCTCTGCAGCGTCCGGTTGAGGTCTGCCAGGAATCCCGGCTGAACGCTAAGGCTGGACTTGGGCGATGTGGGCACTTGCGGGGCAGCTGGCGCCGGAGGCTCTGCAACCTCTGCCTGGGTCAGTCGGGTGCTGTCGTTCCGCTTGGGCCGTGTGGGTGGTGGGGCTTTTTTCACAGATGGTTTTGACCATGCCTGAGGCTGGGGATTTACAACAGCAACTTTTGGGGAGGTGCTGCCTGAAAACACAGACGGAATTTCTACTGGTGGGGGTGGAAGATCAATTTCAGGTGGTGGTGGTGGGAAGTCTGAATCGGATGGTGGTGAAGGGAATTCAACCACAGGTTCCTTTCCAGACGCACTCGGAGCAGAAGCCTTGGCTGGGATCCCACCTTGTGGAAGGACAATGGGCAGGCTCACACCTGAAAGATTGAGCTTTCCTGGCTTTGGAGGGGCTGGAGGAGGTGATGACTCCTTGGAAGGAGATCCTGACGGTTCTGGTGAGTGTGCAAATTTGCTGACAAGGCGGTCCACTGAAGGCCTCTTGGACTCATGGTACTCAGCGGAGCTCGTGGACTTGATGCTGGAGTTGCGCTGAGGTGTTGGAGGCGGTTTCTTCCCTCCAGGGCTTGAAGTCTTGCCGGCCTTTTTGACTGGAGACCCTGATTTGTCAGGAGGGGGAGAACCTGCAGAGGAAGCTGGGGAAGGAGGTGGAGGAGGAAACACTAAACTGCTCTCTGGTGGAGGAGGGGGGAAATCTGGTGAGGGAGCAGCAGCAGGCTGCCATTTGGGTTTTGCCTTCACGGCTGGAGGTGACTGTGGAGCCACACTCAGCGGAAGGGGTTTCAGAGGCTGGGGCTCAGTGACAGGTGGTGTGGGAGGAGGTGGAAACTGGCTGACTATCTGCTTCACCACCGATGGCACTGGGGACTGAGGGGATGGAGGAGGCTTTACTGAGAAGCTCTGCTGCTTTGGGAACGTTGCAGGGGGAGTGGGGCCAGGAGGGACTGGGGGCAGAGGATGCACCTGGGGAGAAGTGACACTTGGTTGTTTCTTTATTGCAGGGGGCAAGGGAGCAGTCACACTCACAGGGGGAGTGACATGTGTGACCCCTGGTGACGCTGCCTTCCCACTAGGCTGAGGGGGCAGAGCTGCCGTGACAGGCTTTGGGGGTGCCTGGGGCGGTGGGGGGGCAGGCACAGGAGGAGGTGGCGGTGGCAACGAGGAGGCAGCTGTGGCCTGGATTATATTTGGTTGAACCTGATGAATCTTGGGGGGCGGCGGCGGCGGCGTGAACTGCGGCACGGAGGGGGCACAAGGCGCCGGCTTCAGCTGCGCCATGGCCGATCCCGGCGTGGGGGGCGGCGGTGGGGGCGGGGGAGGCGGCATGACCCCGTTGGGGGGCACCAGGATCTGAGGCTTTGCCGAGGGCGGGGGTGGCGGCGGGGCCTGCTGCGCGGCCGGAGCTTTGGAGAAAGGGCCGCCGTGCTGGGCCGCGTTCTGCAGCCGGGTGATGGTGCTGTACTTGACGAACATGGTGGCGGGCGAGCCCGCGGACGGGGCGGCCTGGCTGGGCAGGGGCGGGGGCGGTGGGGGCGGTGGCGGCGGGGGAGGAGGGGGCGGTGGCGGGGGCGGCGGCAGCGGCGGGGACGGCTGCGATGCTGCGTAGGGGGTCACCGCTTTCGTCTGCGGGGACACGGGAGCTGCCACAGACACGAAGGGCCGACCTGCAGGCTCCACTCGGGCCTATGGGGAAGGGATTTTTAGTGAAAGTGGATAGGGAGAAACAGAAGAGAGAGGGAAGGAGGGAGAGAGGGGAAAGAGACAAAGAGATTAGAAAGTCAAGGTCTAAATGTGCCTGTCATTAAAAATTAAGTCACAGATTAGAGCATGCAAGAAGTATTAGCAAAACACTGGAGCAAGAAACAATTCCATACACTGACAAGGCTGGACCATGCAAGGGGATGGGGCAGGCCGGGAGGGGAGGCAGCAAAATTCAGTGGAGCCAAGTCTGCTCCAAACGAGGCTGTCGGGTAAAATACGCCAGCCTTGTTACTCCTGTGGGGCAGGCAGCGGGACCCAGCGAGAACCGCTGGCCTCTTTGGGCAAGAGCAATGACCCAAACAGAGACCCTCCAGACCACCACAGGCCATGACATAGGACAGCAGGCAGAGCAAGAGGCTCTGTGGACACCTCAGCTCAGTACGACTGGAATCAAACTACACACGGCCTCCCAGAGCATGTCAAATCCTTTCATCTGTTAGTTCAGGCCTTACACTGTTCAGTGTTACAAAATGCAGAAATCCTGAACTGCTCTAAAACACACTGAGAGTCAGCTCTGCACAGGAATAGCACTGAGATACTTCTCCACATGCTCTGCTATCCAAGACTGGCAAGGAAAAAATAGGGAAAAAGAGGGAGAACCAAGTTTTCCTAGGAAAATTTCCCCAGAAGGAAACATTTAGACATCTGCAAAACAAAGTAAACTTGGGAAAGAAAAGTTATACATGCAAATATTATGTTAAGCAGAAAAAATAAGGTAAAAAGGAAAAGCTGACTAAGGGAAGGATCAGCTGGATAGCAGCAGGCAGTATTTTAGTCTACTTGTTGGGTTTTGCTCAAGTTAAGTTGTTTCTCAAAAACTGTAAGCCGACATTCCTCTTAAAAATTAAAACAGTAACTGCATTACTCAAATTTATAAACATCCTCCTAACACAAAGTGTTTTGGCTACAAGCCAAGTTATGAATTTCACAGTGCACAGCATAGAAACATGCATTAGAAATACACCACCACCATGGCAACTGACCACACTGGGTACCTATACCTTATTAGTAGACACTTTGCAATAAGTTAGCCCAATTACGCTCATTTGCATGGGAAGAGCACGTTTGCATATTGCTTTGGTCTAAACACAGGTGCACAGTGTCTGTATGTGCAGAACTCCACCAAAAGGGTTAGAGTCAGAAGCAATAAACAGTGATTTTGCAAGAAACATGGGGTGTGCCTCTACCTGTCACATTAGGTCTGGAAGGCAAGAGTATTAACAGGTCTGGAACTAAATCAAGGTGCTCACATTACAAAACAGAGAAATCTTGATCTCTTGCAAGTGTTAGTCCATAAATTACCATTCTCCCAATCACCCAGGTTAATGAATTTTCAATTAGCACCACCTGACCTTAAGTGTGCCCTGTATAAAGCACCACGGGTGTGCTGCCCTTAGTTGTGCTGAGCTTCGCTTTTGAAACCTGAGACAGCAAAAGGCAACAGGAAAAATAAAGGCGGCATAAAACAGACAGAGAGGGAGATGAAGGCATAACAGAATAGCTATCCCTGAACGGCAAGACCCTGGAGAATCTTGAATTTGTCCCTTAAAGCAGACACAGTGAGCACGAATTTGGGTATTTGTTGTAGCATCCCATTTGAAACAATGTGTTCAAAATCTAACAAAGCAAAACAAGACACAATGAGATCTCCAGTGCTCAACTGTGAACAATGTGAACAGACGAATGGTATTCTTTGGGCAAAGAGCAATCTTGTCAAATATGACGCAGATGGATTATCTGCATCTTGGGAAAAGTTTTTCCTAATCTTAGACAGATTTGAAAGAGAGGGGTGTTTTCCTCATACCCACTGAAGATAGTAATTCTTACAGTGAACAAATTAAACACTCAGGACACAGAAAAGACTATTGTGAGTCTCAGGAAGGGGAGCCCCTTCCATCTCCACAGAATCAAATGTCAACATCCAGAAACATATTCAGTGGTACTTTGTTTACAGAAGCACCTTGAGAGAGATCATTGTCCTTTTTCTGTCCTTATACCTATGTGATGTCCTTCTATGTATCTTGAGAAATTACTTATTGGGTACTAGCAATTCCTATTTGTAACATGCATCTTCATGACTAACTAGAATTCTAAAAAAATGCTATAAAAACAATAGCGTATTTTTTAAAAATCAACTGTGCCTTTTTTTTTTTAGCTATTTTTTCCTAAGAAAACAAACTTTTGCAACTGAACTGTTTGCAATCTCTTTTCCCATGCTTTTGGACTGGTTAGCAAATTTAGGACAAATACGACAGACCTCTAGAAATCTCAGTATGTTTTCAGCTTCAAGAAATTGTTGTGAAGTTACTGGCAACTGGTACAAGTCAGCGGAACTTGCCCATTATTAATTTGTTGAGCCACTAGTACAACACCCTGCCTGGAGAGCCAGCATCAATGTCATCTCCCTGCTGAGCCACAGCATGCTCTGTTCTGTGCTATGCCGAGCGAGATGAGCCAGGTGGGAGCAAGCTGTTGCGCAAGGGACATCCTGGAAAGTTCTGCCACATGGCAGCAACCTGCCCACATGAACTTCTTAACCCAGCTTTGTCACCAAAGCACTGTAGCAAAGCTGCCTCTGAGACAACTGGAGACTAATCTGCCTAAACCAGCACATCTCAGTATCACTGCAAACACCTTCTCATGTAAATTACCATTTTTCAACATTGCTGTTGCCTTTCTTGCCATATAGTTTAACATTTTCCACTGCCAGTCTGATTTCCTAGTTATTGAAGTTCCCTAGGCCAGACTTACACTGTAGTTTCACTGAAAGTAAATTTGTCACCAATTCAGTTACAATTGTTTAACATGGCTTCTGTAAGTTTACACAGTTCATTTCATTTGGATTCTTTGGAAGTTTTAGGGCAATCCATTTACCTGTGTTATGCATGAGGTGAATAAATATACCTTTTTTTGGATTTGCAAAAAGGCATTAAAACTGATGAAATCTTGATACATGGATGGCCCTCAACAGGAAGCATTCTGAATATTTTGTTTTTAACATGGCTTTAAGCAGGTAGCATTGGGGTTTACTTAGATGAGCAATTACCAGCAGCACTACAGACTTGATAAAGAACAACAGTAACCCCAACGTAGTGAACTTCAAACTTTTGCTTAAAACCTCACAGAGAGTGTATGTAGCAGCAGGATTTTTACACTGAACCCAAAACTTGAGGAAACAGTAACATCATCTTTCTCACAGCAGTACTCTTTCACCTCTGTTGCGTACCTGCTAGCAAATGCCCCATCTTGTGCAGCTGTCCCACTCCTGCAGAAATGATGCATCCTATACCCATCCAAATGATGTATCCTATACAGAAGCCATCTGCTGATGGACATGCACCACGTCTTGCACTCATGCAGTAGAAAAGCTTGGACCACAATTTAGCAAGCTACATTCCTGGACAGAGTACTACATTACTATTAGAATCAGACAATTTCCAAGCCAGCAGGCACTGCAGCAAAGTTATGAATCCCAAAGGATGCAGTCATGTCAATGTTCACATTGTCATATGCTTTTTTATTTGAAAAGGTGGTGTGCTATCTTATTTTTAGTTATTCATCTGTAGCGCCAGTGGCCAGGTGTATTGACCCATGGGTTTAGTTCTAAAAAGCTTGCTTCTCTAGCTTGAACCTGGGGTCTGTGGAAGATTCAGAACTGACAGAAGTAACAACAGGTTCTCACAGTGCACTTCCACATGTAGCTACACTACAGTTAATGACATGAAGGCTGTTCAGGAACCTGGAGATTCCTTCAAACATGACAACAAACCAGCTACAGTGGAATTTCTGCCGTGCTTGGAAATCTTCCCCAGCTAACTACCAGAGAAAGAACAGACAACTAACTAAACCACGACAGACCTAAGCCGCAGCCTCAATGGGTTAAAATCTTTTGTAACTCTCTACCAGCAACAGGAAATACCACATCTGCCTTAATCCACAACTGACTATTTCTGTACTTTTGTTTTGACCATATCTGAGGTTACTGTTTCCACTTCCACCTAATATAACAGAAAATTTTTGAGTAAAGACTACTGAGGTACTTCTAAATATATGTACCCGCTTTCAGCCCCTGCTATTCACATCTTTACAATGAAAAGATGTGGCTACTTAACTGGAGAGAGATCTTAGTCAAAAAATTTCATTCAACTTGTTAACAGCTTATCTTTTTATTTAGTGTTCATTCTACATTAGTTCTATGTGAGAGGGGCTGTATAATGCCTTCAGAGAACAAAGGGCTTCTATGCACACAAATAAAAGAAAGAACAGGAAGTTGCAGGGCTGAATTACCCGAAAAAGTGAATCCTACAAAAACAATTATATAGCAGTGTAAATCAACAATGTAAGAGTAAAAAAAGAGAAGAAATGCCTCTCAAGACAGAGGAGGAAGAAGTACAGCACCCTGTACTGTATACAGTTTACTCATACATTTTGTTGGGTGCTGGCTCTCAAACTAAAGTCTTCTTGTTACCTTGCTGGATTCCTCCAGTTGAGTGCCTCGTTTCCAGGCCTCAGAGAACATGGAGCTGACAATACTTTGGGAACGGACATGTCCAGCTGGCTGGGTGTCAGAAACTCCACTGTCAGACTGATTAGAATGATTTGATTGAGATTCTGTTCAGAAAAAAGTGAAGGAACAGTTAGCATATGTTTCTGAATGTAAGAGCCATGTCAGTGTGCTTGTTCAACATTTTATCCCACCAGAGGACATTGCTCCCAGTAGTGACTGCATAAACTCTAGCTCACATCCAGGGCACTACCATCTGGAAAACAACACAGTGCAACAGATAGCTGATATTAACCAAACCTGAAGCTGCACAAGGATGAGAGCATGTCAGATGTTTCAAAGTAAATGCACACTGCAGCTGTATGGGTTCTGAGCCATGCCACAGCTCCAGCTCTTTGGGAAAAGCCCCATTTCATGCAGTGCACACAGCCTGCTGTCTCCAGCACAACCTTAGAAACAGATGCTGGGCATAGGCTGAGGACAGGCAACCTACACCAGCCAAGGCAGGACTGCTTCCAATGACCCACTCCTCAACAGAAGAGAAGGAATGATGAGTATCCTGCAAGTAGCCAACTCAGATGATGCTCTGGATCCACAGGGTGTCTTGAAAAGACAGCAGCAGGCACTGCCAGACCAATTCATTCAGTCTGGCACCTGCTTTCTGTGTAATCCCAAACTGTCCTGGGAAAAAGTAGCATGTAGGCATAGGCTGGAATGCAACTTTGGCAGAACATGCATGGCTGGTGGGCTGTGGCTCAGCTCCCTACAAGAACTGACACTTTATCATAAAAACAGCCAGCTTGGACGGAGAAATTGTCAACAGCCAACAATTTATGCTATGCCACACAGTTGAAACAACAGGGTACCTTCCCAGTTAGGCTGAATTTCTTTAGCTCATTCTTACAGGCTACTTTCTGAACCTATCCAATACAGAAGCATTACTTCCTGACCTTTATCTGTGCTGGACAAAACACCTTCACACAACAGCACATTTTCAATAAAGAATCTAAATAACCCACCAAAGCATCAGTCAGCTCTGAACAGTGAAATTACACTGTATAAACCATCTACCAATTTTAAACTATGTGCAACAAGAAACCAGCCCCAGTTCTGCTGAGAGGTAAACAGGAGTACATTAATGCAGGCATGCACAGTTTGACACAGGGATAGAAACAGTATTTTCAAAGTTTTCTATAAAGAGATTGTTTGGATCTTTGCCTTTGGGGCAGGAGCTATTTGTCATTGTGCAATTTGAAATATTTCAGACAACAAACCACATAGGCATCAGGAATTCAGAATGATATTTCCTCTCCTCAGTATCAGAAAAACACTTCTTTTGGAGGTGAACAAGAAAGTACTGCATATTTCAAATACATACACCACTGCAAGTAGTATAGCAAAACAGGTTTTTACCTGTGTGTGTTTATATATAGATGTATGTTATAGACTACAACACAGCATAAAAGACTTTGTTTTAGACTAAACATAGCATAAAAAACTTTGGAGAAACAGTCCATTTCCTGCAATAGTCTCTCTTGAGGTGTCCAGACAGCAGATGATAAAAAAGGTTAATTGAATCTTTGTATTATGAGATAGATCACATTGTTACCTGGCAAACTAGATGAGCTGGAGCCTGACTTGATACTGGAGCTAGACAAGGAAGTCCAGTCATATGCTGACTCTGTTCTCTTCAATGCTTCCTGATAGTTCATGTATAGCTGCTTCCCATACTAAGCAAAATGACAAACAAATTAAACAACTGTGTAAAGGCTGTGCACCCTTTTCAGACTGCTGAGCTCCACCTCTGACTTCTCTATCACATCTTTCCTCCCATCAGCCCCACCAAAGCAACAACAGGTTCTATGTTTAGGAATTCAAGCAATATTTATTAGTGAATTGCTGAATAAAAGAAAAACAATTTATTTATGCTAGAAGAGGCAGTGTCAAGCAAGAAATAGCCCAATGAAAAAAGACAAGCTGAGGATCTTGGAAAACAGCTCTATTTTCTAAATTCTCTTTTCCCATAAGCCTTTTCTTAAAAAAAAATCTGAAAGGAGGTGGCTAAAATCTGTCCATGATGTATGTCAGAACTGTGTCATGTGACGGGTGCAGCAGAAACTAGACACTAAGACCCAATTACTGAATTATTATAACAAAGCCTAATAATTTTGCTAAGGAATGAAAAATGTAAGAAGATTTTACAGTTCATGGTCAGAATAGTTAAAGAGGGAAGTTAAATTTACCATTTGTTTTGCTAAGCAACTGTAAATAGTTTTAAGCAGGTGATGACAACTACTGATGACACCAGTGCAACACTACCTGGAGATTACCTTAGCAATGCGGATGCCATTGATCCACTGGTGCAGAGTTCTTACATCATCACAGCAAAGATATTTGATATACTGGGATTTCTTCTGGATTTGAGGATGCTGCAAAAAAATTGTACATTTTCATCAATGTTTTAATAGCTAGGAATGCAAGGAAAGCCATTGAGTTGTTGAGGTCTATACAGATAAACTTAATGCTGTTTAATGAAGCTCTTCAACAATAGTCTGTATTTAAGCCCACTTAAAAATGTTCCAGAGAATTTCAGGAGGTGAATTTCAATGGGGATTGCTTCACACACAGACTGGCAGTGTGTCCATCATGCACTGATTTCAGGTTTGAAACACTAAGAAAGGGCAAGTCTTTCACTATTGTAGGGCTGTAGTACTTTCTACCTACCAACAGTCTTCTGTACCTATGGACTGACTCACCATTTGGCAGAGACAAATATTTCACCTCTCTCTCACACAAAAAAAGCCAAATTAGAGGAAAATAAACACACTGATCTTCTCTGGCTTTTCAGGCTTAAGTGACACACTCCCCAAATGACTTGGTGTTAACCGTAATTCCATTTTCAGCTTGTAGAGCCTTCAAGGTTCCCACCCTACTGATATAGGACTATCATCTAAAAATACTTGCTGCTCCCACATGCTTGTATAAAAAAGAAAAGGTACTGTATTTATCAATTCAGCAGTCAAGAAAGAAATGCACGTTTTTCAAAAATCAGACACTGGAAATCATTCTGGGTGGATTATTCAGTTGTTTCCTGTCCATGCTGTAGAAGTTACAGGTCCCTCGGCTGTTTGGGCAACTCTGAGTACTCCAGTTCTTATGATCTCCTCTGTTGGCTTTAAGCTCAGTGACACAATAGAATTTTGCTTGATGATCATAGCTATTTAAGTTTTACTAATGACTGTCTGAAATATATCAAAGAACTTTTAAGCTTTTTCAGAATATTTTATCCTCTCACCTTCTACACAATTATTTTAAAATGAACATAAGATGTTTACCTCCATAAACACAATATATGTAACAAATTTCCTTATTGAAGTAGATAGTTGCTTTTATTTTTCACTACCAGCCTCCTTCACATACATGTTGTATAATAAGGAAGAGTTTATAGAAGCAAATACATTTACTTAACTAACAAGCTAGCTCTTTCCTGCATTTGTTCAAAAATTTGGTTATATAGAAGTGGAAGAACCTCTCAGAAATCTAACATTCAGGACCAAGGAATTAACATCATATACTAGCACACAAATGTTACATGGAATGACAGCACAGCTTGAGCACACTAAGTTTTGATATAAACAAAGAAAGGCAACACAAAGACAAATCCAGTCCAGATTGGACAAATCCAATCTCTACTCTTCAGCAGAGAATTGGGCCTCTGGTTTGTATTTGCCATTCATCTGTCCTAAAGGAGATACTTCCCAGCTCAGTGAGTCTTTATGGCACAAAACTGTATTTCTATTAAAAAACCTGTGTTGTTTCTATATATTTGTACTAATTTAAAACATTGCTGTAACATTGTAAGAATTGATAAAGGCAGAACTGAATCCTGCTTAATATAATAATTTGGTGATTCGTCAGTTCCACACAGAAAATATAGCTTCACTTGGTGTAAGCTACCCAACTAAAGCTACCCCATTAATTTATTTGAAGGGATAATTTTGACACATTTTTGTGTCTTTATTAATCTTACCATCATATTTTATGCTCTGAATGACAGTAATTAAAAAAAAAAATCTACTTACTCAGTGTGGTCAAAAAGACTGAAAAAATAATTTATTATTAACCTGTCCAAATGATATAGACAAAAGTGACAGGTAAGCAGAAGAAATCAATTTACTTCAAGGAATTTATAAATACCTACAAACACTGATATTTTTTATTGCATTCAATGACCTATAAGAACATGGAAAATACTTCCAGTTTCAGCTGTGTATTTTCTCCACTAGTATCATGTCCCATATTTAATATTCAGCGTCTCTCCAGTGGGCTCAAAGACATGTTGCCCTGTCCGCTGGAAAATCAAATCCTTTTTGAGGCACAGGACAGGCAGCCACACACTCCAGGCACACAGAATGGTCTAATGTACTGACATACACAACACCACATGAGCCACAGATCAGGGAGGGGAAAAGTGCAGCTATAACCATCTCTTCTTACTGGCACCATTTCAAATCCATGAAGACACTTTACTTGCTGTGAACACGGCGTGAAAACCTGTTTTAAAATAGATTGGTACCCAGCTATCTTGCAGGAACTGACACCATTCTGAACACCGTGTGGGAGTCAAGAGAAAGTAGGAGATGTGTTGATGCAATTAAAATAACTTGATGCACTCAAGTTATTAGATCAGTTTAAGATCAGGTCACTAGTTATATAACATTTTTCACTACTTGTTCTTTCTAGTTGTCCTTTATACTCAGAAGCTGCCTCCTTTACAGCATTTTCTTTCCCTCAGGTTGGGCAACAAAGGGTAGATTTGAATCTTTAATATAAATTCCTGCACTACTCTGGACCTACACTGAGAAGATGGCAACTCCCTGGAATTAGCATTTCAAGGGGTATTATCTCATTGAGCCTAAAGAGTTGTAAGGTATAGAGTTGCCAAATGGAAAAGAACAGTTTAGCGTATGTTTAAGGGTAGGATGAACAACGAAATAGACTGGCATTCATCAGTCTGGAAATAAAACAATTCAGGGCAATATGAAAATGTTTACAAAGTCATGACCAGCATAGAGAACAGGCAACAACTGTTCACTGACTGTTCACATCATATCCAAGAACCAGAGGAAAATGAAATGAAAAGCAACTGATGGTTCAGAACAAGTAAGAGCATAATCAGGGTATACCCAGATGCTGCAGTGTTACCTTTAGCACTAAGCAATAGTCTGTGGGTGCTTTGTATTTGTTCCGATAGTCCTGTCCATAGTAAACACTGACATGGTCTAGCTGTAGAAAGCACACAAGATCCCGTGAGACCTGGTAAATACAGAAACAGTAATTTACAAAATATCTTTATAAAAATCCATGCACATTGACAAAATCAGTCTAATGCTAAGATCTGATACTAATATAAGGTCTAGTTAAGGTAAAGTATTAGTTTCAATCTGATTTGAAAACTACCAACACAAGAAGGAGATACAGCTATGCATAAACTCTTGCATCACACCTTCATTTTTAACTAGGATATCCTTTTTCCAGTTCAAAGTGGTGTTTGTGTTTTGTCTGCATTTTGCCTTTTGACAGCATTTTACACTGGACTACTAATATTTATTCGGAGCAGGTATCGGGAGAAAGTAACTATGATTGGTTGACCAGGAAGTTAGTAGCCACTGGTTACATTTCAGCTTGGTAATAATCAAGGTGCCCAAATTCCAGTGTGACTGTGAGTAGAATTCTAAAGATGTTTGGCAGTGAGTGTAGCATGAAGAATTTCAACAGGCTATTTGCAGACAGATTGTTTAATGAAGCAAAAGATTGTGGAAAGAACATCTGATACATATTCAGCTCTAAAGGGAGCTGTTGTGCTGATAGAGATTTCCTCTTTGTTTCCAGCTGTGTGGGAGGTGGACTTCCTGCACTGGGAATCAGTTGATGCTATCAAGACTGATGGATTTATGGACAACTTGAACTCACAGTAGTTCAGCCTTGAAGCTGTAATGTATTTGTAGTGGCTTTCTACTTACTTTACATTATTGATAGAACAGTAATAAGTGACCCTGAAGAAATGGAATTTTATTTACCAGTTTCAAAAAAATGTAGCACCAATTGGTCCAAAAAGGATCCCATTTATATGAAGAAATTAAACACAATGAAATTAGGCAGACTGATAGTGGAGTTAGTCTGATACTTCATGATGGACATTTGCAGTGCAATTTGGTCCTCCATGTGAATTCTGCTTGAGCCAAGTTGGCTTAGCTCCACCAAAAACTTGTCCTCTAGTATTTCTTAACACCTAACCCTAAACTGACTTAAGAAGCAGACCCCTGTCTTCTTGTATTTTCAAACTGGGGTCACACCCTTCATGTCAAATGCTGCCACAATAATTCAGACAATATTTCCATGATAAAGATAGGCTTTAAATTAAAGGATGCGGGACTTGGAAAGGCACAGTTAAGTGAAACCTTAAAGCTAACTTGTGTGCACTGTTTACCCAAAATAAACAATTACGTGCAATTGCTTTAAGTGGCATACCTTCGCCTTCCCTTTAGGGACATAGTAGATTCCAGAAGCCCGAAGAAGGAAGTAACGTTTCTTCCAAGATTTCTTGCCATCCTCTTTCAGCCACAAAACCCCCTCAATCTCTGGCACAGTTACAGAACTTCCGCAGAAGCATTCCTGCCGATAAACACAGTGGTTTGGGAAACAGACAGAAGAGAGAGCGTGCAGTGGTTTGCTTTGCATGACTGAAATTCTTTATCTAAGGAATGCACTCAGAGCAGGGACAGCTCTTTTTTCACCCAGCAATATGAACTGCAGATCAATCACAGAAGCAATAAAGTAATTCAAACAAACATGATTGGGCATCTGAGCATTTGCTCAGTGCAACGACAAAAAAATCATTAGCAGCTACTGTAAAGACTTCCTAACCACTGCTTCCCAGTAAGAGATCCCCCAATGGCTTTACTGGCTTTAAAGTCATGAGGTCACCTAATATAGTCTCACAAAACCTAACTGTGCATCCACCAGATAGGGCTGTAATTTATTCCAGGAGTACTTCACTGCTCCTAACTTCCCACAACACTACTACTTCTGCCCAGCTTTTATTTGTGAAGAACAAACAGAGAAAACCCAAATGCTTTAAATACACTCCAGATTAATATGCAGCACAGAGAGCTATGAATAATCCTAGATGACAGAAAGAATTAAGTAGAATTATAACTCTCTGAATGTTGTGGCTTCAAACTATTTTTGATTCAGAGTAAACACAAACACTTATTAAAACCCATATTAACAATATACTAATAACATGCATATGCTACTTATAAATTAAACTGTATTAAGTTTAATCCAAAATTAAATACTCCAAATTTCTACTTCTTTGTAACTATGTAAATCATAATCATTATTCTGGAAATCAAAAGGAACCTATGGCACTTCAGCCATGTCATAAAAATATTTAATTTTCAGCTTATGAAGGCTGTATTTACTGTTTGCTTTATTTGCTCCACAATTTCATGCCCTGAGTTCTGCAAACTGGTTAACGTGTTTGATAATAATTAGTTTTCTGTCATGCATTTCTTACAATTCAGGTTTTGGCTTTTTAATTTTAAAATGTAATTGCAAAAATGTTTAACTACTTTGCCTATTATCAAAATTTAAAATATTAACTTAGACCAGTCACTAAACCCATGATCTAGAATTCTGCAGAAAATAAAAATTTGGAAAGTGCCAGTAAAAAAATCTCTACCCCCACAGGTCAAAAAAACCAGGTGACAGTTCTGCAAATTTCAACTTGAAATTAATGGTTTTAGCCATAGCTACAGGCAACCTCAATTTGATTATCACTGTGTATGGTATTTTAGATATTAAAGTAAATACAGAAAGTTTTTGCTAACTGATCACATCTGAAACAGTGTAACATTAAAACATCAATTATCTCAGATATAACACATTCCATTCACAGTCTTCCAGAATTACATTCAGCTCCGCCCATCAATTTCAATCACCACACCCTTTTGCAGCTTGTCTTCAAGCTCCAAAATGACCACTATGTCTTTTTTGGTTTGACATTCTCACCTCTAGTAGGACCTCTTTATTTCTGTCTGCCATCTCAGAGGTTTCTTTCTTCCCTAAAAGATAGTTCTGTAACGAAAGAAAGGTTAATATTTCTATAGGTGCTTTGAAATCAAGCCAAATTGTGTTTATTTTTCTGTAGCAGTAAGAATAAACCTCAGCTTTTAACTAAGAACAATGCATGAACTGAACAAAACTCTGTAGACTATTTGAAACTGTCAGACTGCTAAATAATACATTGAACTAACTTATAATCACCTTTACCAGAAATACCAATCAGTCTTATCTAGCAGCCTCACAATGACATTGTTGTCACTTTCCATGAATCAAAAAGCTGTCTGTTACAATGCATCCAGAAATAAAAAATATTATGAACTTGTAAATACCACAATAAAAATATAAAAAACCCCCAGAGATCTGTTACTTACTGTCATTATTTGTGTGTTCAAAGAAGCACACATAGAAACAATGTACTTCGTTCCACCTTGCTCTGAGTTCTGCTGAATACAAATACTTATTTTCACAAAGAACTACTAAATAAAATACTGGTCGACTTCTTAGAAGGAACCTAATTATGCAGACACCACACCTTATTTAATAAGTTTTGTACACTTATTCAGTTTGAAAAAGACTGAGACAATGAAAAACATCTTCCTAACCCCTAGCTCTAATAGGGGAAAACCCCCAAATATTAACAAAGTTTAGCCAGTTCAGTATTTTAAATATTAAGGAGAAATATTTGGTGTACGCTGATACCTCATTCCTGTGTCAGTGCCTACTATATGTACTGATAGCAAACCTCTAATCTACAAACTTTTAAAAAGAATTAGCTTTGGTGCTTCAGTGCAATGCATTTTTATTAAGACTTGGTTTTCAGATCTTGCTTAAAAATAAATTAAGTCAAGTAAATGGATGTTGTCCTATAGGATGACTGTGCAAAACTCATACCCAGTTTAAATCCAGTAAACTAGCATATGATGCCACACAGATATAAAAATAATCTATAACCCTAGAAGGGATACATAAGGTAAGAATTAAGACAGAGATCAAGTGATGGTACTACATCAAGTTCTTTTCAATTCAAATTCTTCAAAGAGCCACCTTCTGCTTTTCTGTTTCTTTTCCTCCACTCCCTTACAATACCGAACTGTTGCCAGATACCAAGTCTGTAGCTACCATTTGAGAGAAGAGAGGTCTTTGAGGCCATTTGAGAGGAAGAGAGGCCTTTGGTTTCTTAGCCAGGGAGCAGGAAACACAGGTGAATAGGCAGGTCCCAATTTCCACAGGAAGGGACACATGCTCTCTTCACTTGCCATTTGACCACAGAGTAGGTATTCTCTTAGATTTTGTCTTCCCCTTCTTGCCAGCAATGTAAGAATACACAGTACAGAGACATTACTATTAGCAGTATCTGTCAACACCTTTCTTGCATATTTACATAATTGAGCAGCACTAAGTATGGGTGCAAATCCCCTGAAACTGCCTGCCTTCATGTGCATTAAAGCTACCCACAAACACATTAGCAAACAGACTGTTTCAGCTCATGGTTTTCTCTTAGGGACTTGACTTTGTGCCAACAACACTGTGGAGGTACATGGTGCTGAAGTGTAAAGCTGTTTTAACACACACAAGTACCAAAATGAAAGTATGGAAATGAATGCTACCAAGAAAGTAAGAAACTGCAGTCAGCCACACACACACAACACAAATCTCAGGCTTACTTGTGGATTCTTGAAAAGTGCATATTTCTCTATACGTTCCACGAACATTAGTTTGTTTTGACTATCTCTTGTCCAGTTCAGGAGGTTTTCCACTAAATTTTCATGATCTTCAAAGATCCTTTCTACAGAAATAACAAGAGAGAAAATACATTGAAATCTGTTTATCATAGAAACGAATCTGTAGTCATATCTAGGAGACAAGGCATATATGCAGAGAAAGAGCTCTAGATCTACGACAATGGGGGAGAAGCTTATGCTAAGAGACCAAAAGAACTTGGTAAATTTTCAGACATGCCTGGTTTAATTTTGTACATCCAGTCACACTCACTTCCATATCTTCAGGCTTATAGTCCCATCAACATATGAACTGCTCTTTTTTTTTTTAATCTGAGAAGGCCTACATTCCCACAGATACACTGCAAACTCAGATGATAACATTTCAAATTTTATGAGCACAAAGAAGAATTTTATACATCCAGTCACTCAACACTGACTTCTGTATCTTCAGACTTATAATTCCATCAACATATGAAGTGTTATCTGAGAAGGCCTACCCATCCCACAGGTACAATGCAGACTCAAATGATAACATTTCAAATTTCATGAGTACAAAGAAGGTTATCACATTTATGTGTATTCTGGTCTACACAATTCCCAGAGGAATGTATTGAGCAGCTTTTGGGGCACAAAACATATTTCTACCATCCCCAATGACTATCTCAATCATGAAGTATCAAAAAAGTAATGGGCAATGATCAGAGGGAAAACTTTTAAAATGCTTTTGAAATGCAGAATACTGTGGCTAGTAGGGGCATTGTAAAGTCTGAAAACTGACACTGTCTACTTCCTATGATTTCTCTTGCTCAATAAATGATGTATCAACAATAGCTTCTGAGAATTTTGGTTCTCAGCCAAAGCTCTGAGCTTTGACTATCCATTGAAATAATTACCACTAGTGCACTAGTAGAAGCACTTCAGAATACTGAAAATAAGCAAAAGAGAAGAGAGTAAGGAAAAGGAGGAAAATTTACTGAAATGGTGGAAAATAGCTGAAAATCCTCATTCTAAAATAAATAAGGAGAAATCTTTGGGAAACCACTAGACCAACTTTCTCATCCTTTTAAACACACTGAAGTAGAATCTAGCTGTTTACACTTTATTCCTTCTTCATACAGGCCACACAGCAGCATTTCAGGAAATTTTTTTTAGAATCCTTTGCAACCTGCTTGACCTTTCAATTGCACCTGAAAGTAGAACATGATTTTTCTTCCCACAAAATCAATTCCCCCACATTCTTACAGAGGGTATATGGCACTGATCACATCCCAGTCTAGAAGCCATTGCTAATGAAGACTCAAATAACAGACAACATCTCAACATCTTAGTGTGAATGCAAAAAAAGGTCATCTGCAGGGAGTGTCAGATGAGAAGACATTACTGAGGTCTCAGGGAATTCATCTAAGAAGATTCTGAGTTACAGTTTATGACTCCCATCAAGCTCTATGAACACCACAGCAGTAACATCTTCCAATAAAGTAAAAAACTCATTACCTAACAGAAGACCAAAACAAAAAAAGCTCCAGATGACTATGATACAGAAGTTTATATCCCACTGCAGCTTTGTTAGTGAAACTGGATAGCTTTCAAAACATATCAACTCTCATTACAAGAGCCCAGTTTATTAAAATTTGAAGTTTTTGAGCCTAATGAGATATTATTTTTCATGTGATAGGTAGAAGATTCAAAGAATACCCTGTCACACCACAACAACAGTTTTTGTTTCCTAAGATGCTACACTACCTGATACAGAAAAGGTTTCACCAAAAGAGAGAAGAAACATTGATTTTCACTGTAGTTTGCAATCAAGGTATTTGGGTTCAGTTCTGGGTTTTTCTTTAATCAAAGTCAATACGTAAGATGCACCTTTACCCATTCCCCCTCTTTTCCATTAAGATACTATATCCTTTGGTTAAATGAACAATGTGGTATGTGCAATGCAGTGCAAAGTAACTGCTTTTAGAGGAATATTGCTAATTCCATTAATATATTTAAAAGGAAAAAAAAGTATATAGCTTTATGCAATAGGAGTTATTAGGATCAGTTCACAATACTGTTTAAGAAGAGGAAGAAGCACAGTAAGTTTTTTATCCCTTACTTCTTTCTTCTGTGAAGAATACATCAATACCAAGAGGCTCAGTGACCAGACACTAGTAAGATTTCTACATTACACCACAGAATTTAGCCATGCTTTTAACATGAAAGAAGAAATAATTTCCAGATCATTCTGAAACAAGGTCAATCATGAGCTTTATTACATGAATTAGCATTTACTACATTAATGAACAGGATGATGAACATTATGAAGACAAGTATTTAAATAATTCTGAGGATACAGACAACTGCTGCATCAATGAATAAGAATTAGAAATGCTTTTAATTATTACTTACCCATCTGCAATTCAGAGATGGTTTCTACCAATGACCAGTCTAAACTGTAGCCACAATGTGATTTGTCCATCAGATTGTCTAACACTTGTCTCACTGTTTGCCTCTCATCCACCATCATTGTTTTTGAGCTGTCATCAGACATATGGACTCTGATCACCAACTATTAAGCAGAAAATTAAGAAAACAAAAAAGGAGGATCAATCGACCACATTTAAAATAAAAATAAGGTTTTTAAGATCTTGTTTATTTTTCTGAGATTTTCTTACAGTAGCACAAAATTCAATCAAAACACTCCCTCAAAAGGTATAAAGTCATACGTGATAGCTAGCTATTTGTATCACAGACACTTAACAAGATACGGCTCTCCTTCAGCACAAGAAAGTAAATATAAAGGTCTTTCCAACACAATGAGAATGTCCTTCACATGTGTGTTAAGGCAAAAATCCTTCCTGCTGAAGTGTCCTGTTCTGCTTATTAAAATGTCTTTCAGACAATTTTCTCACTTACCTAGATGGAACAAACACATATAGAGCTCTGCACAAGCTTACAAAAACCAGAATTTTTCAGATGTGCAATTTAAGCTTTCTGCCTGTTTCCTACAGTATTTTCTAAAAATGGTCAATATGTAAACAATATAGCAATAACAAATCTTATTTTTCTGGGGAATATGAAGCAATAGTGTAAAAAATCTGCCTTTAAAACACAAAGGGTTTTCGTAGCCATTTTAAAGAGGTCACTATCCAGAAAAAATATCCACCCATTTTTTTAAACCAATCAAAATACTTAAGACAACAGATTCTTTTAGCCAATCATTATATTTCTGGTTTTGCATCTTGTTCAGCTGGGAAAGATAAACTCTAGTAGTTGTAACACATTGGTTGACTTGTTAATTCCCATCTTCCAGTCAGGACAGTTTTTCCAGCTTTTGATCTACAAACAGTTAATGTAAAAGGCATTTTAAGCTACTGAAAAACTCCAGTTCATAAAATAAAAATGCTAAAATTTAAGGGTACTCTATATTCTTTGACAGTACATCAAGTAATGTCAGTAGACTCTCTCCACTTGGTAATCTCTGTCTTTAGTCTGAAATACTTATCTTCCATTTATGACTGGCAAATCCTGCTAAGCATAATGGGAAAAAGCTTGTGAAGAAAACAGGCACAGATTTTAAACATGTGACTGCAGAATATACAGGAACAATCTGAGGAGGCTGGACCTTCATTTCAGTTTTGGGAGGAAGGGTAAAATCTTCTCAATGAGCACTAGCTGCAAAACAAGCTATTCCTTAAGAATAACTAACATATGTTATTCCATATCCTAGGATTTTCCTGATTAGGTTCAGTCTAGATGGGAAAGCACATTACCACTAAAGATTAGAACACTACAGTGCTCCTGTTTTATAAAGGGCAACTTAAGGGTAATAGACACAAATGAGAAGAAGTTTTATTCTTTTTTCACCTGCATTTTCCAGGTGAAAAAAGAGTAACATAAGGATCTTATAGACCAGTGTAATTAACTCACCTTTTTCACTTGTGCTTCTTTAATCTTCTCTAATGCAACCCTAATCTTCTCAGCTTTCAGTTTAGCAGCCTGTTCCTCCTAGGGGACACAACACACAATTCCAGTTAACACAAACTTTAGTCACGTTCCAGTGGTTCTAAGTTTGAGGCTACCACGCTTTAAACATGAACTGAAATGCTGATTTTGCTCACTTACAAATCTCCAACTATTCCTTAGCAATGATGAAAGCTATTAGTTTTTAAGACAAAGAGTGTTACTATCTAACATTTAGAAATACAACTGCCATTATCCCCAAAGAAACATACTGCAGGTATATATTTTGTATAGACATTCGGCATTATTCTGTTCTCCTGTACTGCAAACAGCCTTATGCTACCAAATATTTTAGCATATTAGATATTTACAGTCATAGGTTGGGATAATACATATTCAACAACAGTGTACAACAAAATACACCCAGTAGATTTTTGGCTGATCAACATGAAACACAAATAGCATAGCAAGAAATATCAGAATTTAACAGCACACAGAAAGTATAGAAATAAATCTTGTAACTAGGATTCCATAATACATACAGTAGCTTGAAAGATTTTAAACTATTAAATCCATTTGCAGTAAGAGGCTTGAACACTCCCTTTATCTTTACTAAGTTCAAGCTGTATTTCTCCTTCCTTTAAGTATTTTAAAACACAAGGCAAATGAGCATTCTTTTGCTCTTCTAAATAATCTATTTTTATTACAATTGGAAATGCATTAAAAATTCAGGTAACTGAAATCTATCTGTTGATGCTAAAGAGAACTGTATATTGCTAAGACTAGAAATACATATTTTTCAGTTCTGGAGATTATAGATATTTCTGTTGAAATTGCATTTGAAACATGCAGGTAAACAAGCAACAACCATTTTGAAAATGACATGCAATTTTCAGACTTTCAAAATCTAAAACTGTGGATTTTCATTGTGATTAATACCTAAAAACATCATAATTACTGAAAAATCTCTAGCACAAACAAGTCTATTAAAATCCACATAAATCCCTTCCAAAATATTCAGTATCCTTAGAAAAGAATAATTAGTATTTTTCCCAGAGCCAAAGTACCATATCCCATCACAGCAACATTCAGCATGCCACAGACATTTAGTTCTCTACTGCTTTTTTCTATGAATGTAATTCATAGTTTTTTTACCATGTGTTTAGATGGTTGCTTTTCTTGTAAAAGTCAAGATTCAGCTATTTTGAAATCCACATAGCATAAATTTTTGACTTCTCAATGAGTTACTAATATTCATATCAACTGCTAAAGAGCATTCCCTTGTAATTTACTGCACTTTTAGTAGCTTTTGGTCCTTCACACCTGTGACCATCCTGTGCAGCAGAAGAAACATCAGCTGGACAGGCCAGAATGCTGCCTTGTGAGAAACGCAATTCTTTTCAATAAAATGAACCAGTAAATTGACACGAGCAGAAATAATGTGAGCCTGAAACCTTATCAGGGAACTGATCTACCCAGGAACATAGCTTTTATTAGTCTACAGGGAACTACGGCTTTTTATTCACAATAGCAATGGTGTCCTATAGCTTCGAAAGGTTAAATCAGATTAGCATTCTATGAAAAACAAACTGTGCCATGAAGCCAAGAATCATTTAATCTTCCTATTCCTTAACATTAACCATTTCCATCCATAGAAATAAATTATTACTAAAAAACGAGGCTTCATAGCACCAGACTTGACAAAGTTCAAGAAGTGTCTGGACAACTCTCCTGGGGATATCCTGTGCAGGGACAGGAGTTGGACTCAGTGATCCTTGTGGGTGCCTTCCAACCGAACTTATTCTGTGAAACATTTGTAAGTTTCTAAAAGTGATGCTGTGCACCTGCTCATTTTGAAATCGGCAAAAGCGAAAGACTTATCATGTATTTGGAGAACCTGTAATATGTAGTTTAATAAAGCTGCTCATTAACCCAACCATAAACCTTTACTACCATACAAAAGTTGTCAGCATGCTTGGGTTTGTGCTTCATTCAAGTCAAGCTGCACAATTTCCCGGCCCAATTCCCTGTCCACCTGTGCAAAGCAACACAAGATCTGCCTGCCACAGCACACAGGCAGCAACACCAGCGCAAGCAACAAGCAGCTGTGGCCTCTCATATCTGTGCCAACAGAGCTAAAACATCTTTGGTGACCTCAAAGTTTAAAATCCAGCATTCCTTAAAATGCTTTTAAAAATAAATATGTAGACCAAAAAAGATTTTAAGGATTTACTATTTTAATGCCCACCAATTACTTTTCATTTCCTCCTCAATTTAACGTGGGTCCAGAGATTAGGATTCCTTATACTTTATTAGAGTTTAACAAAGTCAGTTTAAATTAAAAAAACAAAACAAAACAAAACAGAATTACAATTATCAAAATAAGAACCGGTTTCAACCAGTAACAAATTATAAAAAGAGGTCTGAATTTACTAACTGGAAAATACACAAAGGAAAAGAAAGCAAGAATCTGAAATTTCTGAAAGCATATAGTAGTCAGAGACTTTGAGTTATTCAAGCTTTTCTTTATAGTTAGTGCTCAGGCCTCTGCTGCATCACTGCTGATGTGGCAAATGACATTTCATGAGACAAGGAGGAAGAACTGTTTTGATTCCTTAATAAAATAATTTAATAATCCACCAAAACTCACAACCATTTATTCTGTTTGTCTTCTAATGCCCCAGGAAAACAGTCCCCTGCCCATCAAAGCCACCCTGGAAGAGCACTTGGACACAAACACAGGCTCTATCCTCCCCCTGTACACAAACACAACACGACTTCTGGCCAGGAGGAAGCATGTGCAGTCCATCAGCTTGTACTAATAAAGTAAGAACCCTTTTCTTACATACATACCCACTCTTTATAAAAACACAAAATATAATGGAGAGTCATTTCCACCTCTGGCAGGAAAAGGATATTCTCTTTTAGCCAAATTGCAACATAAATTCCTCACTTAACAGGACTATTCAGGGACTACTGTTACACTTGCATTTTAAAGCTTTGAGCTGAGATTACTTTTCGGTTATGGAAAACGTTGCACCTGATTTAAAGAATACTTGGCAACATACTTATGTATAGAACTTCGTAATTCAAAATATTTGAACATATTGTGAACCTAAATAGAAAATGCCTATCTCTTCGGTGCACAGGTCATAAATTAATGATCTTCCTCCTTGCATTTATATACCAGAACCTTGTTTTGAATAATTTTAGCCTACAGTGAAATATTAACACAATATAAAGAATATTTAATAATACAAAAAAGAATAACACAAAAAAATATAAAGTTAAGATTTCCATAATATGACATAGCTTCCTCTCCCAGTTTCCAATTAAATATGCAGTTACAAGATATTTCAGCTGTGCTCTAGCATTAAAGATGCAAGATGTATGCTGACCTTGCTCAAATGATTTTGTGCCTCACATTTCTAGGTTGGCTTTTTTTTTCATTTTACATTTTTAAGTGTTATTAACACTTAAATGCTAATAATGAGTAATAATTGTGATCTCTTTTACAGAGATCACAAATAGAATGCAAAAAGGTGTGAGGGGGGAGGCCACCACTTAAGAAGGGTACTTAGAAAAGCCAGTAATTAAAGCATAAGAGATAAGTAACAAAGCTCACATTTTAGCAAAGTGTGCAAAGTAGATACACAAATTACAAAATGCATAAAAGAAGAAATTTCTTCTTTGTTTAGTATTTGCATTTTTTTCTGAACTCCTTCTTTGAATGCAGGTAACAAGATAACTAAATACACAAGCAGCATTGACTTGTGAAGGACTAAAGCAGGTATCCACTGTTTATTTTCCCAACTACAGTCTAGCCTTGGGCACAAAGGCAATCACCTGTTTTGCAAGGACTCTCCATTTTGCAGAGCTTGTACTGAAACAGAGGTTCCTCATACCAGAGAACACCATACTAACATCTCCATTTGTACCCAACTGCCCAAAACTTCAAGGCATCTTTATTAGCTTCATGTTTAATGTATATCAATCTGAATATAAATCACATCAATGAAGTTTTTCTGTCAATTGCTTTCATTTATTATTAAAAAGAACACTAGAACAAGAGTGTATGTGATCAGCACTAAAATGTGTGAATATTAAGAGCAGTTCTTCCATATTTCTTGATAAGCAGAATACTCCTACCCTAAAAATGTGCCGCAGTCATGGCACAGTCCATTTACAATCAGTGAACCTGTGTTTACAGAAGTAGTAGTTCATGGCCATTCTCAATACATATGTTTATTGCATTTCTTCTCACAGTAACTCTAAATAACCTCTATCTGGGTGAAGAAGAAAGGAAGCAAGATGTATCTAAAACTCTCTAAATGAGAGAACCCCTGGTGGGGATTCATCGTCCCTAATACAGACTCACCACACATTTCCTCCTTCTTCCTTCCCAGTTTATTACACTTTCCTATGCCTCTGGAATATTCCTGACATTGTCATTATACTGCACTATGCTACTAAATATGGAAGTGCCTGTGAAGTGGTAATATTGCTTTAGGGGCTGCATCTAAGAATTATTCACCTGAAAAGGTCTCAGATATTACAGTGACACTACACTGGGGTAGTGTCATATTTTTCCTTTGTTCTACTTCACTGTTCACTATTCACAAGCGTTTTGCTATTAGAAGCCTAACTCAAACACAGAAGATGGCTTCTGAATGGAAACTGGAAAGCAGCAGTTACGTTTTGAAAGCATTACAAAGTCACACTGGCCCTTGTCAAAATTTCCCACAGAAGGGATCTTCTTCCCCAAAGTCTGTAAGGGAAGGCCCCACCACCCATATCACTAAGGAAGATGTTGAGAAGTACTGGACCCAGTACTGACCTCTCAGGTGCACTGCTGGTTAATGCCTCCAGGTAGAACTGTGCCCTTTTGAAGTTACGTTTCTAGGTATGGCAGAACAAAACCTTAATCAGCAGAGACGTGCATTCTGCCATCTGCCTGAAAGACTACTCAGACTAGATTTGACAAAACTGAAAGCGCTGAAATAAAAAATCCAAAGGAATTTCACTGTCTCTTTATGCCTTGAAGCAACCATCTGCACTACATTATCATCCCACTTGCCTCTGAACAGGACCTGTCTATTAACAGCTCTAGGCCAGGCTTCTCACTAGGGCAAACAGTTGTACAAGAAAGAGTACTGGGATCTGGGACCAGGGGAAAAACAGGAAAGGGGAGGGGAAAATACCCAAACAAACCAGAAGGAAGAAGGGGCCTTAGAAACCACAATAAGGAAGTCTGAGAGTGGAAAGACTACTACAACATAACAGAGGAGATACTACAATTAAATGGCAAGGAGTTTCAGCTGGACAAAAAGCTCAACTGATAGGCAGAACAGGGCAGAAAGATTTCAGAACACTGGCTAATTGTCTAACAATGCAACCACAACAGATTACTATAAATAATATATAAATTATGTTTTTATTATAATGACAAAGTATGTAATATCATTACCATAATAAAAAAGACAAAGGACATTAAAACTACACAGGACATCACAACTTCCTCAGAAAGTGTCTGTAGGAGGCTGCCATTTTTAGATTGTCCTTACATTCTTTGCAGATTAGAAATCAATTATTGCATTTTCAAACTGTATTAAAAATAAATTTCAAACAGATACTTAATTCGAGAATGAGCACATCTGAATTAGAGTGGCCTCTCAGGCCACAAGGTGCACGAAACCAACATCACAATTGATTTAATCAGAAGTCTAAAGGAATTACAGTGTGCAATAACCAAACTCTACAAAGGAAGGGAATCAACATTCATAAGAAGAATTTTTGTCTTTCAGGTCAACAAGAAAAGAAGAATGACGTCCGTGCTATTTGGGAAGGTATAACATGGTTCCTTTACCTCCAGATGCTGACATACCATCCGAATCATTATATCATTAAATCACTATCATCTGTCTTCCTCAATGTAGTTTCAGCTTCACATGCATCAGAACAGTAGAAGAAAAGCTCACTTAAAATTCAGCATATTACCTTTCTATTTTCATGGCCAAAACTGACATGTATTTAAGCCTTGAATACTCTCTCAAAATTATTTGTATGTGCTCTAATTTCACAGGACTAAGCTTAGTGTTGTATATTTATTACAGGGACACAAGCCTGCAGATTTGCCAATGAAGCTATATTGCTTTATTTTCAATATTCAAGAACTTATTTTACAGATATGCTTTTACTTCCTTCTGTTTTCAAACAAAGGTTTGAATGCTGTGTGTGAATGAACAATAATACCTGGAATTATATCTAAAAATGAAGAGATCACCAAAATGAATGCATAATTTTCTGTGCTGAGATCTGCCCTGTACTGCAACAGGAACTGTGTGCATGGCTGTAATGGAGAAGGAATCTAGTCCATGGCTAGAATTTTTACAATTAGTTGTATTACCAGAGGACAAAAACGGTGTTGTTGTTCCTCCGAAGTGTCTTTAGTCTCAATGTAAGAGGTAGACATACCAGAGAAGGGAAGAAACCAGAAACAGTAAAGACAGTAAGAAACAGTTGACACACCAGGGACACCAGCATAGACCTGCAACATGATCCTACTGTCAACTGATCTAACACCTTGCTACAAGGAGATGTCCCATTTTCCATTTCTCTGTCAGTATGCTTCACTCATGCAGGGGCTTATCCAATGTTACAGCAAGCTGAAGAGATCTAAGCAGCAAAGTGAACTTTCAATTCATCATTTTGCTAGAGATATTTCCGTTTGCAGATCAGAAGAGAACCAGTAAACTCCAGACCAGGTCTGTGTGCTCAGTAGTCAGAAATGGAAGACACAGCTGTACTGAAACAGTCACAAGCTGACCAAACATTACCCTCAGAAAATCAGCAAGCTCATCAAAAGCACCTGAATCAAAGAGCTGTGAAGTCTAATTAGCCAACACAAAGATTTATATATACAAACATGTAACTTTGGAGTTTATTAGAATGCCTGATGTGACCTAGTCTATGGTCATATGATACAAAGGGATCATTTAATGCTCTTTTTAAAATGAAGCTCCCATATGGTAACTAACACTCATCCCACATATAAACAACCAGAAGGGAGGATCTGAAGACACATGGAGATGAAAGAAAACTGTGGTTTCTGTTTGTGCCACAGCTGTTGTTAATCTATTTGCAATCAAGCCAATTGCTGTTTTGTTGGCTTTCTTGGGGGGTGCAGAGGGGCCAAGAGCTATTGGGAGTGGGCCAAGGTAGAAGTATTGGACTTAAAATTTAGGCAAAACAATCAAGACCAGAAGATTACTTGGTTTTTACTGTTTGTACTCCTCTGGAAGACAGCCTGAAAAGCTGTTGTCAAGATACATGCTGAGCATTTTGAGAAGAATATTAAGGCATTTAAGAAAAGGCAGTAAACTAATTCTAAACTTTTGCTGCTAAATACAGACTACTTAGGCCCGGTGAACATCATCCTTTATTGTTTTGACGTCACCAAGTTGTATTTTGGTACTTCAGGCTCGCCTGAGGTCTCTCCACTAGAATGTCTGTAAATTAAAAAATAACCCACAGAAATGGTTTTGCAGTATGTATTAGCAGATACATCTGACACCTCAGCTACCAAATATTCAAAGCTCTGAGCTACACCAAGCTGTTCTTCATCCCAGCCTGTATTTTGATTGAAGAGGTTTATAGCTTGGTCCATCCCTCCTACTCCAGTTTCAAAAGGAAATACATACAGAAGATATAATTCTTAACAAACTGAATGACAATTTGTGATCTCTCAGTATATTACTGACCTCTTTCCTGTAAAGAAAATGAATTTATAATCAAGATTTGTACATACCTGACTCATTAGACCACTGTCCTACTAGGATATTCTCCCCACATTACACTCAATCAACATTCAACATGTTATTAAAAAATACCCCATTACTTACTAGTTTGTCTTTGATACAGCAAGAGAACTTTAAGGCTACTAATGCCTTTTAAAACTACAGAACACTCCCACATACTTTTCACATTTAGGACTTTTGGTTTTTTTTTTTTTTTAACTAGTGAATGGCAGTAGGAACAAAAGAATTTCTAGCTCAGTGCATTTGCTTTTCACTTAAAGCATTTTACCTGTTAACATGGCTATTAAATATTTGTCAAGAACTTGAACACTTTGATAAGTCTCCAGAAACAAACAAAACAATTCAGCCTTTAAAAGCACCTTGGATAATCAGGAAAATCATGTAAGTTAATGCAGAAGTTCCTGGAAAGGGGAGGGGTGGAGAAGCATAGCACACACTGAAAGCATTCTTTCTACATAGAAATAGTCACATACAGGTAGAAAGAAGCATCATCACCTTGGTCAGCAAATGAGAAGGCTTTCCTGCAATGTTTCTCAGAAGAAGGGAGGTTTCCCTGTCCAAATAGGAGTGCTTGTGCAGAAAGAAAGAGAAAGAACATAAGTCAAAGGAAGTCAGTATAGTAATTTTATGGTGTCTTGATAACAGAAGATAAAGCAGAGTTTAAAAGAAAAAAACCCTACATCATCACTCTTCTTCCCTCCCATAAAAACATGAACATTCCCAAATACTATGAGCCTGATACACTGATGTAAAAGCAATTTTGCTAATAGAAGACACTCTTCTCCTGTACAAAATGTCACACAACAGAATTAAGAAAACTTTTGCTTACCTGCCACTGGTTTCTTTTCTGCAAAAGAAAACTTATTTGTAAAGACATTTAGAACCACAAAACTAAGAAAACACACACTTACAATGTTTCTAAAAATCCTGTCCAGTCTCCTTAAACTAAGCGTTCTACTTCCAGTACACAAACATAAAGCCACTATAAACTGGTCATCAGGCAGACATCTGGTTTTATGCTTTCTCCCCTGGCTGCTGCTTCATTCTTAAAGAAGAAAGATATTACCATAACAATAAACCAACCTGACTCAAAATTCATGTCCTTTTTTTTTTAAAGACTTAAGCCTCTCTTCTCTTGTATGGTCCAAATTGTAAAATTACAAATCCCCACGCTTCTCTTGGGAAGATAAATTAGCAGAAAGTATATTTTCATCTGTTTTCAAAACGGGAAGCAAAGTCAACAGAGTGGAAGCAACCAGTAGAGTAAGACAGAAATCAGTTAATTACAGACACCAGAGTGATTATCTCCTCCAGCACCTGCTACAGGCAACAAAACCATCATCATGCAGCAATTTGCAGAACCACGAAGTCAGGTCTGCCAAGGAAATTAGCCTAGTGCTGTGGCAATTAACAAGAGCATTAAGTACATCTCCTGTGTACCACCACTGTACTGCAAGTTTTGTCCCATGTGGTTGCAACTGTCTCAGCCTTATTTGTTTTGATGCTATATGGGACAAGGCATGACAACTATACATGCCTACTATACTATTGGTTACTAATTAGCAATACAGAATCCCACCTCTTCTTCAGTGCCACAACAAGGTATAGTCTTTAAAAAATGATGAGCCCATATCTACAACTTCATGCAAGGCAGTGTCAAATAGGCAAATACAGTTCCTGCAGGGAGAGTTTACTTGATGTGACTGCCATATGGTGGGATGAGCAATTAAGGATCTCAAGGAGGCTTTAAAAGTTACAGCTCAGGAAAGACACTACACAGCATTTGAAGAGAAACCCAGGTTCCAGCCAAAGCTCCACCTGGGTATTTATCCACTAATATAGACACAGGTTATGTTACAGAGTAAATGAAGATTTTTCTGCTTGCGTATTAATTACTGTCTGTATTTACATCCTATGTTTTGGAAGCATGGCAGTGCTGCCTAGCTCAAGCCACATTGCTGAGGGTTTGCAAAATTGGTATAATTATTTAGAGTCATACTGAACTGTATCCTTTCTAAAACAGAGGCTCTAACTTCCCACACAGTCAGTTTAGAATGGTCTCATTACAACACGCTGCTACACATCTTGCAGAATAAAATGGTTGGCTCAATCCAAACTTCAAAAGTATATATAAAAATCCAGTAACAAGTTCAAGGAAATTCTTTTAAGAGTTTCTTCATAGAGTTGTTCTCAGTCATCATGGACTCTGATTAATATAGATCACTTTCTTGGAGAATGAAGCACTGCAGTAGAAGGAATATTACAACATACACTTGTAGCTTCTTCCTTAGTTTAGTCATCTTCTGTTTTAGCCTACTAGAAACGATAGTGTCAGCATAAAGAGAGGATAGTGAAATCTCTCCTTAAAGGAAATACTATTTGCTGGAGATGATTTCTCCTACAGGAAAGGTCAAGGTAGGCCAATTAACCTTCTTTCTATCATTGGTCATCTTGGCTGCTGCTATCTTGCATTTAACTACATTTTCTCTGCTAACAACTTCTATAGTCTTCCACCATGAAAAGCATCTCTTCTTTCCACCTGCTCCCATCACAACAATGAGAACTCATGCTCTGGCAACAAAGTCATCCCTCCTGTGGTGCCTCACCTTAGATTAATTTAGGATATAAAAGCAATCCCAATTATGTAAACTAGTATGTGTCCCTCCCCCTCCTGCAATACCATGCATTTTTCTGTTGCAGTAATGTGACTGCTTCCCCAGTACAAGGCCATCATTTCTCGTAAGGGCTTTTTTCAGTTTAAAAAGTTTTTTCCAAATTGTCACACAATCAGAATTAAATGTGCCAAAAGAGCTGTGCACAAAAATATTTTGTGCAGTAACAATTTCACTTAAAAATATTCAAGTATGATGACCAAAATATCAGAAGTAACAAAACCAGAGGAATAAGCCTACTAATGTCTCCATAACAAACGTTAGGTGCTGTGGATACTCAACAACGTAGAAAACTAGATTTGAGTAAAATTAGCATTAATACTTAAGAGTTCTAGACGCTGTTAGGACAAAAAAAATTAATAGTATTCATGTGCAGTTCAATCAGCAAAGACAGCTCGCTTTGATGTTTATAAGAACATGGACTACAGTCTTGTTCCAAATTAGGTTTTTGACTTCAAAGATTTCCTATATCCTTTCTTTGAAGACAGAAATGTAACATCCACTACCTGAAGATCTAAGTAACAGAAGTTCATGGAGCAGCTACTGAAAATTGCATTTCAGTATTTTTAGAAAACTCAACACACTTAACACTACTTAAACACGGAGTAGCTGCTTATGCCAGATAGTTTTTTCAGTACTAGAAGATTTTTATGCCCATCACCAACCCTATACCTACCAAGCATGTTTGCTAAACATGATAGAAGAGATGAGCTACCAGGAAAATGAAAACACCTTTAGGATTTCCAGAACATAATTTGTTGCACTAAACTAAATGACTAATGCAGTAATGCTCTACACATGGCCAAAACCTCAAGATTTTCTCACCTATTATCCTTGTCAGTTCCATCATGAAATATTGACTGGGTTGTTGTAATTCTTGAGGTGATAAGGTCTTGAGCTGAAAGTCAGTTTCAAAAAAACCCCAAAATGGAAGTGATTTCTAAACTATCACTGAATTACTGAGCATATTAGATTTTTTTTTTTAACAGACAATAACTGATGGGTGGATTTTAAGGAAATCATTTTAGAAGAGGTGATAAACAGCTGTCTAGCTGGGTTCTGAAGCATGAAGGCCATGTAGCCCATCTTGCCATGGTAGCAGGCCAACAGTTCACAAGTAAGATGCTATATTATACATGGCCCTCTTTCTTCAATCTACTTGCATATTTTTGCAAAATTGTAACAAGAAAATTGATCAGTGCTCAATGTTTGATTATCACTTAGTACAGAAATGTGGGATCAATTTAGAAAGATTCAGTCTCATTGCTGAGAGACTGAGCTGTATCTAATTCCTCTGCTTTAAGATAATGGCTAAGAATACAGGCATACAGAGTTTAAAAACAGTACCATGCAGTCTGAAAGGTGTCAAATATGTTCTTAACACTGACAATTTAAAAATAATGACCAAAAACTGGGGTAGGAAGTGTAAGAAAAAGATGACCTGGTGATCTTCTGAAGCATTTTATCTTACTGTTCTAATATTTTAAACATGTTAAATAGAAAACTTCCTTTCTTGTTAAAAGCTATCTGTACATTCAAAGATGCCATTTACTCAAGGTCCGTACAGCAGAATAACTTACCTTAGTACATCAAAAAAAAGGCAATAAGAGCACACTGAGGACTTGTGCATGTAATTATCTTGCCATGTTTTTTGCAAAACTCTTTAATCAGTTTAACAATAAATACACATGTTTAATTAAACCAGCTGGTGGCACTCTTGTGCCACTAGTGTGGATTTAATATCACAGTTGAGAAACACTACAAAAACCCTCTTTAAAAGCATCCTCTGTCCCTAAGAAACAAACTAAAACCCAGGGAAACTCAGTATACAGTGTTCAATAGGAGCTATATGCTTGTAAACCTTTGTTGAGAAGATTACTATAGCTTCCATTTCAACTACATCCCTCCACAGAATTTTTTAGACTCCAGCTTCAAGAATCAGAATCCACTATTTTCAAAACAGAACTCAAGAATTAAAGATTAAACATAATTTTTGTAATTTTGACTCAAAGATGGGAAAGGAGAACTGAAATTTCATCTTCCGATCTCTTCGAGATTACGTATTCATATGGACACAATACAATAAACGTCTAACTAAAAATACCTGTTTTCTGCTTTCCTTTGCAAAGGGGGCTATTTAGCCCAGCAAAAAAAGAGGCTCAGGGGACATCTCTTCACTCTCTACAACCACCCAAAAGGAGGTGTAGACAGGTGGGTGACAGTCTCTTCTTGCAAGTAACAAGAGATACGACAAGATGAAAGGCTTCAAGTTGCACCAGAGGAGTTTTAGATTAGATATTTGAAAAAGTTTGTTGCAGAAGGGGTTACAGTTTATTCTTATTAAAACCTTAGAAAAGGAAAATAGACACTGAGAAACTGAAGCAGCAGCATTGGGTTACAGAGCTGCCTGACCCTTTCACACACAAGATGTGTTTTCACAGAATCACAGAGCGGGTAAGGCTGGAAGGGACCACAGCTAGTCATCTGGTTCAACCTCCATTGCTCAAGCGGGGTCATCCTAGAGTTACTTATAAAAATTTTGTCAATTGATACTACTAAGACAGAAATTTTCCATGATTGGTTACTGTTACAGGATGATTACTAGTCATTTACATTAGACAAAGTATTCCCAAGAACGGAAAGGAAGGTGTGTGCCATTTAAAATAAAGATGTTTTTAAAGACCTTTGCACATCTGACCAGGAAATAGATTATTGGCAGGGGCATCATCAAAGTTGTGTTTTGTGCTCTCCCATGAGAAGATAGCCAAATTTGTCTGAGACTAAGCCTTTAGAATTAAAATTGTAGTCTCTAAGTCTCAGTGAAGCCTGGAGCATCACAATTAAAAAAACCTCCAGGCTGTATCCTCTCACAGAGCACTGCCCAGCCCTTCAGCTGGATTGCACACTACAACTCTTGAAACAAAGATTAGCAATGATCAGGAACGCCTGGGTCTGTGGTGGGAGAGTACAGCAGTTTTCTTGAAGCTGCAGTGCCTGGCTGCTGCAGAGCATGCTGCAGCCAGACAACAGAAGGGAGAACCTGAGGCAATTACTCTGTGCTCAAGAGTGGTCAACTCTCCCTCCTACAACTCCAGTGACTCCATTTCACTGCAGGCAACTGGAATAAAATAAAAAATTTAAATATTAACTTACATTAGGTATTTATTAAATACTAGGGATGTGTATAACTTGATGCGAGTGCTAACAGACTAACCCTGTTGAAATTCAGTGTAATTTAAGTAACGTGTCTGTGGACATCTTAAATGAACAAACTGTTGCTCTGTGTGCATGAGGTGCATTCTGCGCTTTTCACTCTCTGCTAGCCCATGCACCTCCCAGGTCAGGCTGGGATACTCCCCTGCTGAACACAAGTTACTTAAGACAGAGCAGGACAGATAGGATTGCAGAAGCTGGTAAACTTCAAGCTTCATTTCACTACTGCTTTTTAGAAATTTAAGACTAAACCGTCGCAAGAAAGAAGCAGTCCTGTCATCCTCCCAGCCATGCGCTCTCACATCTCTTGTGTGGACTGCAATAATTTTGACCATGTGGTCCAATGGATCAAAGAACAACTAATTCACAAGCATTATTTTTCAGGATAGCTTTTCCAAATGACTAAGCAGCTGCATAAACAACAGCGCCAACATGAGATGGAGTGAGGCTGCCCAATTCATCAGCAGCATGGATCTAAACTAGCATAAACCAATCATGAAATCCCAAATAGTTTGTCTGCAGGGAGGAAGTTTCAAGCAGTGAAATTCTCCCAAAAGAAAAAAAAGAAATGCCCCCAAAAAATAAGATGAAGTAGAAAATGATTGTCTGATCAGTCTAAAAAAAGGTGCATTAAGGGGAAGACCTAACGAAGAAAGGGAAAAAAAGCCCCCAAACTTAGTATAGTATGACTAATTGATTCCTAACTGTATTACTTACAGAATATCAAAGACTTCATCCTCTGAAGGGCTCTACCTGTAGCACAGAAAACAAGACATCAAAGCAGCTAAGAAACCTAAGGAATAAGAGCACATGAGGCTTTAATTGGTTTTATTTGAATCTACTGCCTTATACACTAAGAAGTAACTGTATTAAGAAAAATGTGATTATAGGGCTGACTTCTAAACCATAAATTCCCCCCAAAATAACTGTAGACATCAAACCATCCAAAGATCAACCACTATAAAAGAATGGGTATACACAGCTGGGGAGTTAAAAGTCACAAAACTGCCTTATTTGTTAAAAGGAGGTAAGCCACATGAACGAAATAAAACCTGTATTCATAAAGCAAGGCACTGATGTGGCTAGTCTAAAATACTGAGTAACTTTTTCAAAAATAAGACTAGTGAGTGTCCAACACAGGAAACCAGCCAAAGCTGTACATTTGGTTAACTAATAATGAAAACTTCTCTTTGGATTTGCAGACAACTTTTATTACAGTAGAACAAACTAAGCACTCAGCAGCACACTCAAAACTCACACAGCTGAAAGGCCAGTTCCCAATTGTTTTTTCAGAACACATAGTCTTATTTTGGGGGGTTTAAACTCCTTTACAAACCTTATAAACCCTAGCTATCATGCTATAGGTTAGGAGTAAGTGAGGAAAACAACATAAATTCTTTTCTCCTCTTAAGAGTTGAATGCTCCACAACTGGCAGCTGTGTTCTTAATTTTTGTCATCTGTCCCAAATTTCTTTTTTGGCAATCTGAAATAAGGACAAACAAGTAATCTGTCCCTAACTTCCTACAGATTTAGTATTTCACATCCCTAACCTAAGCAAATGTTGCAGAAAAAGTGAAGAAATTTGTCTTTGTTTTAAGCAGACTGGTGTATCTACAAAGAAATTGGCTGTTTTAAAAACTGTTAATTAATCACAACTAGTGGAGTGATACCTTCACTGGAAACTGCAACCAATGCATACAACTCCCCTGCAGCACAATTTTGGCAAAGTTTGGTACCATCATAAGGCAAGACTTCTGATTTCTCAACTCAGGTCTAGAGCTAGTTCCAAGAGTTGCTACCTAGTCTGCTGCCTAGATTTATTTGGTCATTCATCTATGGTATTTTTTCTCTTGCAGATTAATCTGGTAAGAGAGAGAACCTCTGAGCAACCATTTTCTTGGCTTGTCTGTATTAATGATACAATCTTTTTCCTCAAGAAATCCTTTCATAAACACAAGTATTTTTCTAAAGTGCTGTGGAACAGGCACGAAAGCAAAGAGATTCATTTTAACGTGTGCTTATTTACACAGCATTTGGGACAGCAGAATGAGTCATTCAATTGCTTGTCCATAGGAGAGTCCAGCCTCACAGAACAACTACGAAGAACAGTATATTTAGGTAGAGACAATGCCTTTGGTGTTCACACTTATGGTAACAAAATACACCAGAACTGTAATTTTTGAGTGGATACCAGCCTTGCCAGCCAGCAGTGTCAAACAAGACATATATTATACTGCCCATTTTCCTGCTCCTTTCAGGGAGGCAACTTACAAGCTTATTCATCAGCGTGAGGCAAAGCTGACAGAAGAGAAACTATTCTTACACATTTTAGGGTTTCTGTTACACCTCAATTAGTCATCTCCTATGTGGAAAAGTTACAGGATAAATTTTAAATTCATAGCTATAAAATAAGTCAGATACACTGAGTGGAGAATCAAGATTTACTAATGCAAGGACAATGTTTCCTTTTCACATATTTTAAATCTATATACTCCAATTTTTGAAACCTACCATTCCATGCATGTGCAGTGAACAAAACCTTTAGAATGTCTCCTTTGGGTCCCAAACAAAAATTCTTAAAAAAAAAAAATTAAAATATACCTTCACATCATTTGCTTTGCAGATTCCATAAGTATAATGTGAAAAAAAAAAATTATGTGCTAGTTTTGCAGGCATTGGGAAGAGTGTATTAGCAATCCTTGGGTTCCAGTGCATCATATGATGATTATGAACAGCCAAGCACATTTGATTATGTATTTGAAATACATAAATATTGTTTATATTTTATCAAATCATATGTTTATCTCAGGGAATGCTTTGAAAGCCTCCAAAAATCTGGCGAATGAGGAGTCAATTTACAAGTATTTCAAGAACATTTGAAATCTGGATGGCTCACACTTCTTATGCCAACAAAACTAGAAGCCAAAGCAATGCTTCAGGATGACAGACATGCACAATTTTCCCTGACTGTTGACTTACTAAAGAACACTTTGTGACTAATAATTAGAAAAAAAGGAAGAGGAAGAAATGGTCTAATTGTGCTTCAAATTAAGTCTTTCCATTGTCTATTTCTGGCATAGGCAAAGGCTAACTGGAAATGCTCCAGAATACCCTTTCTGTACTAAACTAAAGACATAACACAACTGGCAGAAAATGAAATGAATTTTTAAAAAAAGGCTTTAGAACAAATAGAAACCAAACCTCTGTCATGCCTTGTTTGCTGCTTATCTGTGACTACTCTCACAAACTGGAGTCTAACATCCTTCACATCTGCTAACCACACATCTACCATAAGGAAAACGACTCAAACTTTAAGCTTCCAAAATGTAAGAGTCAATAATGCCCTATTACTGCAAGTGCTAAAACAGACCACAACTCTTCTTTAAATCACCTGCAAATAACAGATGGGGTTCAGCAGTCCAACTCTCTTTTAATACACCATTGTCTAACAAAGACCATATATATTATCAGTTTATTTCTTTGCATACATTAACAGTTAACTGCATTTTCATACAATGCAACATTTAGCAATCCCACATAAAGCACAACCCTCAAACATTTTAAATGGGTACCAAAGTTTCTGTTACAGCCACTACATAGGCAAATGAAATGCCAGCACGTCCATGTAAGAACTATGGCAAAATTGCTATGAAACACAAACTTTGTTTTCCTTTATGTCCATTTCAAGTTTTGCATTTTATCCCATGGGATCTTTTAGCCAGTACAGGTTTATTTATGTGTGCTGAGCTAACATGACAATCGCTACTAACTGTCATGCCTCCAAAGCTCCCTTGTTTTGCCTGGAAGAAACATTAATGTTTACTCTACACTCTCTTCTCTGTTAAGTGAAGCAAAAACCATGCAGCTTTATTGCACTGGCAGTCCCTTCTCATGATTTTTACCCCTCATGCATCAAGTCTAAATCTACAATGAGTTTAAGTAAAAGCTAAAAAATAAAATGCAATTAAATAATGTAGTGTTCCCAACTGCTGAATTTTCTTTGTAAGACCAGAATCTCTCAGCTGTGCAAACTGGGTTAGCAGACATAAAGAACTCCGTCATATTGGGAAGGTGGGGGGTGATGCTGAACTGTGCCAGACCAGATGGCAGACTTCAAACTTATCTGCAACCTCTTCACTGAGTATGTGCAGGACAATAACAATGACTGCCCATGAATGGAGCCTTTCACCCACCAGACACAAACAGCTACATGAGCATCATCAACACAGTTCTCTATTCTCTGCCCTCTGCTTTCTTCTACTCTAGCACAGCTCGCTGAAAACAGAGACAACTTCTAGCTAGCACAGGGAGCAAAGGAAGAAGAAAAAGATAACGTGGGTGGAGGCAGCAAGTTAGTAATAGAGTCAGTATTTCCCCTACCTTTAACCCATGCTACTGCTACACTAATTCGGTCTACATATAAGTAAAGTACACCACCCCACCCCCACCAACATTTTAAAGTGTATGCCACTCATTAGACAACTGAAAACATAGAAAATGAAATGCAACCCACCAACTTAAGAAAGAATACTGCTCAAACAAGGATCTGTGAAATCATTTTGTCAAAGACAAATTTCAATTTAGCAAAAAATTATGGGGGTTAGGATGGGGTGGTAACAATTTTTCTTTTTATTCAACAATGCTTAAGGGGAGACTGAAGACAAGAATGCAAGTGCACTCACAAAACACTTAGTACCACCAAGATAAGATTCAAGACTACAAAGCAATTGTCTTTGACATCAACAATGTCTAAAGAGACAGTACCAAGAAAGCAAGAAGGGAAGAAAATTAAACCATGGTGACACCTAATAAACACACAGTTTTAGACAACTAAGGGAACTCCAGTCAATTCCCCTGAAAGTGGCATTAAGACTAATTCAGAATGAATACAAGGATGGTCCTGGCCAATACAACCGCTGAGAGCCATTATGCTGAAATATCTTCAACCCCGAGAATTTCCTGTGGCACAGGCAACAAGTCCTGATTAATCCATTACCATCAATGAGTGAATTCCTGCTCTCCCTTCAAGCCTCCAGGGCTACAACCACCCTAATGTGCATCAGTCATCTGAGCCTCTCCAATTCACCTAAATAACACAGAATGAGACCCAGAATAGAAGCAGGAAGTTTTGGTGTTCTAAGTGCCAGTTAAGTGCCAAAGATGGGACAACAGAGAAGAGACAGTGTAAGCAAGAATGTTGAGGAAGGAAGGATGAGAGGACAGGGAAGTCATATCCTCCCATTTCTGGGGGTTGTGGAATTGCAGCCTTTTTCTGTAACACTATTACCAGCAAGAAAGTATACCAGACCACACACACCTTTGGTGGGCCAGTGCATGGCAGTTCTTTTACAGGATTTCCCTGCACTTCCAGGTCAGAGAGCTCTTAAATACAAAACAGAGCTATTTTTTAAGATAGAATACTAAAGTTAATAATTGCAAAGCCTAGTTTCCTTTTTCAGACAAGCATTGCCTCCCATCAAAACTGTCTTCCATTTTACTTAGGAAGAGCATAACATGAAGTTGCAGCAGAAAGAATGACTTTTTAAAGTTACCTGTACTGCCTGGAGAAGACAGAAAGTATTGGTCAAAAGGGCAGAGCTGCCAAGACACCAAGCTCTTTCAGAAGAGCTACAGCAGCAGAGAAAAGTATTAAAGGTCAGCTCAACTACAGGCAGTCTCAAGAAAGACAGGCAAAAAGAAAGGAGCTAACTTGATGCACTATGTTAGAATAACAAATCTCAAAACAGATCTGCTGTGACCATGAATAAATAGCCTCTCCCACTTTCTGCATAAAAACCGTTGGGGTTTTTCCCTATATGGACATTAGAACTCCTTCAAAGGCTATTTCCTCAGAGGGATGTTTTCTATTAGAAACAGCACCATTGAGTCAGCTGTGTGGGTGGGAGGGTATAATTCAGCCCTACTAGTAAAAGGTGTTTTGGTTCACAACCTAGCCAAGAGGATTAATAAACCCTTAAACTAGTTTTGGACCACTAAATGAATGAAATAGGAAATAAACTGCTTTGTTGATACCCAATGATTCTTCCAAACAATCCATTAAAAAGCTAAATTAATTTAAAAAACACCACCACAGAATCTGTCACAAACTTAAAAAAGTGATTTCCCTTTCTCTGTTCACCAGTGATAAGTTACTTCTCAGTAAGAAGTCCTATCCTATCACATAACAATTGTAATACTGAATAGCTGAATACCTATTCTGTAAACCTGGGGACAATTTCTCAGATTTGAACACCTTCCTCAGGCTACTCAAAGTAAAAACAACAGATAAAACCAAAACAAAGCAGCACAGTTAATGAGTGCAGAGGTTTCTGTTCTCAACAGGAGAGAACAATCTGGATATCAAATTACTGACACTTTTTGGTTACCTCCACCAAAGGAATCAATCATTCTTATCAACTTATCTAGGCAGAGAAACAATAGCCACATTCTTATACGAGAGGCAATCACTGGGTTTCTACAAAGGCAGCCCTCACATGTCTTTGAGAAAAGCTTTTGGATGATTTTGGGCCTTGCAGTCAGTGGCCAAGAGCTCAGAAAGCAACCGAGAAAGCAACTGCAACACTTGCAGCAATATAGATTAGCTTCCTGTGAAGACAAAGCAACTTCTTGACCTCTGTCCTTTGATTCACCAAAATCAAGTTAATTAAGGGCAGCAGGTGGTTTGTTGATTACTCATGACACAAAGAATTGAAAAAATCTGGAAGACAAGAAGAGCAATTTTACTGATGGCTCAAGCATATCACTCCTAAAGTAAACGAATCTAGAGGGAGACCTGCAAGATCAACTGCAGAAAACACCTTGCATTAAAAATCAAAAAATGCAACGTTCATGCTTTTCCTATGCTATGCAAGCTAGAGCAACGAACTGACATAAGTAATCTTTTCAGCCTGAGAAGAGACCAAAATGCAAGACTGCCTACATTTCCACATCATAAAGACATAGATATAACCATGAATAACAGCTGGAGATGCAAAAAAAAAAAACCAAAAACCACCAACCCCAAAACAACAACAACAACAACAAAACAAACCCAAAAAAGTCTTATCATACCATAAAAAGAAAATGATTGACAAACAAACAACAGTATAATCGATGACTGTCATAGGCTGGGCTTGAACACTTAGGCCTACAGCAATAATGCAAAAGTTTACCTAAACTGTCACTCACTCATTTCTCACCATTTCAAAGACAGACTTAAATCAAAATGTGACCTCAAAGAGTTGATCATAAGACTGACAATTCACTGCATCATTCACTCTGCATGAGATGAACTTTTGTTGCAGATGTGTAGAACCATGCTTTCAGCACAGCTCATTGAGATTAGTTTTAATTATTGATTAGAATAAACTCAGCTTACTCCAGTTTTCTCTTATAAAAGAGAACATGCATATTAGTACAACTGACATTTTAACAGGTCAGATTTCTGTTTCAGAGAGTATTCCTACCAGACAGCTTCTAGTTTAAGTTCTCATAATTCACTGGAACATTTTCTACATTTCCTCTCACAAGTCACCAGCACTTGCAATGTTCACTGAACTGGCTGTTCTTACTGAAGTTTCCTCTCTGATTAATCAATGTCAAAGCACCAAAATCCCAAATGACTATCTACTAATGTTGTACTGCAGCCCAGTTATTTTTCTGTGTTGTGTATTGCTTCAAACAGTTCCTCCTGTCATACATTAAACAGGAATATTAAGTAGCAGCAAATCACTGGTATAGTACAGCTCCACATAAGCACCCATAAATTGCTCCATGTGTTTCAGGTATTAACTGTACTGTAACAGGAATGTAGTTCTGTCAATTGTGCTTTCTTTTTTCCACAGCTGTGCACTCCTCAGATTTAAATGAAAAGCAATATATGGTATTTCCTTCAAATAAAAATATCAACTATAAAAACATTAAAATGCATGATTGGCTTAGGAGGAGAAAGAAATGGGGAAAGCTCTTAGAAAAACCAAAACCAAACCCCATTCCTTACAGGAAATTTCCTTGCAGACAGAAACAATAACAGAGAAATCAGTAGCTACAACACGTGCAGTTCCTGCAAAAGCAAATCATAAATCAACCCCACTGCACTTCAGAGTTTAGCTATGAATGTCAGCATGGAAGTGAGGTGGTACAGCGTGTGTAAGTTTGAAGAGAAAAACCCAACCCAAACAAAAATCTTGAATTAGTGACACTCTACCTCAGTGACTGGCTGCCCTTGTGATGTCAAGTCCAGTTCCTGAGGTCTTGTCACCTTATCGATATCCAAGGAGTCCATGCTGGAAGCTGCAGAGGTCACGCTGGAACGGGAGGAGTTACTGATGGAGCGCACCTCAGCATCGCTCACCGTGCCAGCAGATGCTGTCCTCCTGTGCTGGGCACTAACCACTGGCTTGGTGTCTTCTGCAACAGACTGCTGGGCTGCCTCATCCATGCTCAAAGAGGCCTTCTCTAGCTGTGCAGTGATGTCATCCAGAGACACATTGGCATGTGATGGTTTAGTCACCTTAGCAGAGGAGGAGGATAATCCTTTCATGCTGCCGTGCTTAGTGGAAGGTCGACTAGCAGGTGGTTTCTGAGTTTTGGATTCTGGGGCAAGGCGTTTCACTGCAGCATTGTTTGCTGAGTGAGACCCGATGCTGCTGAGCTCCTGCTCTATGGAACAGAGATCAGCCATGAGGGCATCTAGATCCACAGTCTCCCCCTGATTCAGGGCTTCTGCAACAAACAAGAGTAGTCAGTATGTGCAGAATTATTTCACTTGCAACTCTCCACTTTGTGTTATCGAATCTAATGCTTAAGAGAGCAAAGGAAGCAGTATTTTCTCTTCCCATCTGTATTGCAAAATCTCTGCCCACTGCTGAACAGAAATTCATTTGCACTACTACCCTTGACCAGTGCAACTTTTACTAAACAAATGTTTAGTATGTTTAACCTAAACAAATATGTTTAGGTTAAACATATTTGTCAGCAAAAGAAGTCTATAAATGTTCAGATTACATGTGAAAAGTTTAAACTGCTTTCCTGTGAACAGAATGTAAGAATACATTTGCATAGTATCATGCCTCGCTTTTCAAAAAAGTGCAGATGTTTTGCTAAGCATTTTCTGCTAAACTAATGCAACTGCTTTAAAAAACAAAACCAAACCAAAAAATACTATATACTGAAGCCTTTAAATAAATTAAGGTTTCCTTCTGTTTATCTTGAAAGCATTCTGTAGCTATATTCCTGCATCCTGTTCTGTAAAACAAAATGCTCTTTCTTCCCTGTTAACAGATACACACTAATTCATTCTTTCATGAGACCAGATCCCAGAACATGCTTTATCATACAAATACTACACTACAGTTCACATATACTAGGTGTTGTAAAAGCTACTGCTTTAGGACACTCAAATACTCAAAAAAAAAGGACAGCAGAAAGCAATGCCTTCAGCAAATATGTTCTCACCTCAGCCATAAGTGTATTCAAATGTTCTTGTATTTTGCAATATTTTAATTTATAGTTTGAATAGGTTTTTTTCTTAAACTAGTATTTTTCTTAAACTATATGGGGTAAATAATTCAACAAACCATTCAAATTGTACATGGAGAAGCGATATGAGAAGTTGGCAAGATTGGTTTCCTGGCGGAGAGGTGACCTCTTCACTGGTGCCACAGGCTTGTCTGTATCCAAACTCTGAAAAAGATAAAAAAAAAAGGCAAAATAAAATTTCATAAGGAATTGGGCAAGCAAATTCTTAAAATTAATGAGAATTAATTTTTTCAAAGAGAAATTTTTCGAAAGTTACTGGTATATATATACCCTCTCCCCCCCTTTTTCAGGCCTTAGACTGAAAACTTATGTTACCATACCAAAGAGATTTAACTTCAGATATGCAATAAAGAAAAAGTTTTAAACCCATTCTGCTTTTTTCAGAATCAAAAGAAGCATTTTCCAAATGCTTCTTTGAGTGGTGTTACACACCAGCTCATTTTGAAACAGATAGCTGACTTACCTGTAATAATTTCACTGCAGCAAACAGCACAAGCATTTGAACACATTCAAACTGAGGTAAGAGTCTAAGATACCTAAGTAAGGTAAGATCTCTAAGATATACACATTAGCTTATGAACATAATTATGGCACAAGCACATAAAAACATTCAATGAAGAATCCTATTTTATTAACAGGGATTTACATTCGCTAAATTCAGAATTTTTTGAACAGTCTTTCCTTTGAATAACATTAAGTTATGAAAATAAACCCCAGCCTGTTTATGTAGGACATACTTTTTAAGAAAAACTAGCATAGGTTAAAAAAAGAAACTCTTTCCTAACAAATACACTGAATTGTTATATTATGATGGCTAATATGGTAAAATATTATAATAAATCCCAGGATTTTTGTAAGTAGCAAGCAGTAGGGCACTGTGAACCAGCTGGTGACCCAAGAGGTACATGACAGGGTCAGGAGCTGCTGTCCCTGGAGTGCACTGTGTTACATGGGGAATCCAGCTCTTGCTGTCACTGAAGCTCAACAGGCCTGCAGAACATCTGAAATTAAGCAATGCTTAATGGGTCTAAGACCCACTGTGTTCCTCTGTGAATATCCTCACTCGAGGTGATCTACAAAGCCCATGCCTTCAAAATGGTTCACACCACTAAAAACCCTTCACAGTAAGACAAAATCCAGCAAGAATTAGTATATACAGATTTCATGTCACACTCTTCCATTCATCTCAGAAGGCAAGGTCCTTTCTTGCCCTGCGTGTATGACCTCAGGAAAAAAAAGGAAAAGTAATTTTCCCCTATAGCACTATATACATTTGGAACTTGCTGGCAGAGCCAATAACAGAGATGAGCCTGAATTTGAAATCCTCTTACATGATTAGCTTAATTTTCCATCAGTCTTTGGCTAAGATGAAGATGACAAAAACTGCCTCTTCTCTAGCTTAATGACACTTCAGTTATCATACCTTTGGTTAATCTTATATGATAAATAGGGAGAAGATTATATATGCTATTCAGGAAGGCCAGTTCACACAGCTGAAAAATCCCCCTGCAGGTAGTCACAGAGAAATGACCTATCACCCCAGGAGAGCAACATACCATGCAAAATCCAGGATCTGCTTCTGAAGCAAAGGAAAAGCATTAGAAAGAAGGAAGGACCAAAAGATGTCCTATCAGCTGCTTCTCCAATGCAGGAAGAGCACTCTGGAACAATGCTGAGTCCTTGTGAGTGTATCGGTACCCGATTATGTTATCAGTGGCAACATTCACAATTTTTTCTTATTGCTGCTCAGGTGCAACAAATAAATGCTATCACAGTTGGACAATGTCAAACCACACGTTTTGAGACACAGCCTCTCCTGTCACCTAAAGTCCATGTTCCCCTATAAACATGAGGACAGAATTACAATAATCAATTCTAATAATTAACTCCATAATTCCTGGAAGGAACCATGCCCTTTGGGATAGGTCACACTAATAGGTTGTGCAAAATGAATTTAACAATCTTAAGACATGGAAAACAAGCCAATTTATAAACCTTTAAAGATTACTGAACTGGTCACAAGCTACAGTCTACCTTGCTGCAAGTGGCAGTGCTAAACAGTTAGCATCCAACTGAAAAGAAACATAGTACTAAGAAAAAATTATTCTGTGAGATGACTGAAACCTCCCTCACCTGTGTGAGTTTGTCCAGTTCGCCCAGCCAGGCCCCAAACATCTTGTCGAGATCCTGATCCTCCTTATCACTATCTTCTTCTGCACCATGGTCAAGCTCTTCATCTGATAACTGCTCCATCTGGAAAAAAAAAGAAATTTGCTACTCAAACTTTCTTATCAGTGTCTAAGGAACACTTTCAGAAATGTAGTAGCTGACACCAGTTTTTTAAGTCAAAGCACATGTCTGTCCATAAACTTTATAAAAACTCCTGCTTACTAATAAATACTTAGTATGAAAGTCACAATGGATAACTCCAAAGCCATTTTTGCAGCTCACTTTTGTAAGAGCCATCCAGAAAAAGATTAAGAACAGAGTTCACAATATTTAATATACCATCAGAAATTCGTGCTAGCCTTGCATATGCCTTCATTGCCAGCTATTGTTGGCAAAATCTATTGACATTACGTTAGAAAAATCCAACTCTTGTCCAAGGAATTTAGCTAACCACAGTTAAGCGACACCATTCAACCAACAGGAAGTGCAGTCTCACTGCACTGCAAATAGATCACTCTACAAATCTGTAAACAGAAATGCTTAAACTGGCCCTAGAGAATGTCAACAATACATTCCCTGACACAGCTGAAATCTTGGACACTGACCAGATTACTTCAGTGATACTGCACAATTTTTATTCAACAAAGGAACCTCTCTCTGGAAGCAAAGAGTCACCATAACATCTATCAGATCCTCCTTCATTCAACATATTTGTGACCAAGGTAAAGACAATGTTCTCCAAAGTTTATCTGTTATTATCTCAAAGAAAAATAACCTTTTGTTTAAATTTCTTTTCCAAACATGTCCTCCAGCTACTTTTATGGAGCTAAGACACACATGCCTTTCTATGTACACACAATACTGATACAGATAGAATCTGGTTCAGAAAGAGAATTTATATACTTGGTGGGGCAACAATCTAGGTAATCATTTGGAAGCAGTCAGGCAGTACAGAAGGGTAAATTCCAGAGATGTGCTATAGAATGTCCAAAGACACATGAGATCACCAGAAAGAACTACACAAAAAAAAAAATCAATAGTGAGTTGTACAGCTTGATTTACTCAAGTCATGGGCTACATAGTTATTTGCTACACAGCTTTCCAAAAGCACCAGTTTACATTTCATAAATTTAAAAACGAACTTTTTAAGTGCTACTCTTCAAGAAAAGACAAATCTTGGTATGAAAGACATCAATGTCCAACATTGTAGAGTCAAACTGATAAGAGATGTTACAAAAGATGATAAAGGGTTATCTCAGAGAAAAAACTACTCGATCCACTTTTTATTTTATATGACAGTTCTCATGCAAAAAACCAACAAACCCTCTATGATTTCAAAATAGTCTTCCCTTGTATTTATAAATTGTTTTCATTTCACTTTACCTTGATGAAATAAATCAAAGTAGACTTCAGAGGTGATCTGTAATTCTGAAGTCAGTAGAAAATAATGTCTACCATGGAAGCAAGATACTGCCATCCACTTGCTCCAGGCAAAGCTGCTTCAGTCTACTACCTGAGATTCTACTTTTGTAGGAGAGCACAATGCAACCTTAAAAGAGGCAATAATATTAAAGCTAACTTGTCATGGCACACTGCACTGCACAAACACTGAACAGATTAAATTCACCATCTGAATCTCGTTTTTTCCAACACTTGCTTTGAGTCCTGCACTCTAATGAATGATGGGAAGTGCTTCTTAAAATCTAAGGGTGATGCTGTAATTGAAAAAAAAACCCCAATATGCTTATGTAATATTGCTGCATCCTTCCACTATGACTGCACCAGTTTTTATATCCTGTAAGTCAGGCATGCCTTCCCCTGCAAGATTCCTCTCCATGATACCTCCTGCAAGTCCTCCTACGTACAAAACTGCAGACAGCATGGTAGCAGCAATTCACACGCTGCCTGAACTTCTGCAAAGCAAACCTAAGCTGTATTCCACTTTTATCCCCCTTCAAAGCTTTGCCTTACGACTTAGGCTTTTACATGGACCAGAAATACTGTAAACTCAAGAAAAAACCCATTATGCTTAACATGACATGGTCAAACTGCTGTAAAAGTGTTCACATTTGACAACATAGCATTTCTCAATGCCTAGATATATTTGAAGAAAAGAATTTTTATTTTAAAGCTAAAGGAAACTATTAAAAGAGTGCCTTAAAAATAGGACTGTGAACTGGCAAGTCAAATAAGTGGAATCTGTGACATAAACCACTCAAAGCTCAGTTATTTACAGATACTTTACACTGCTAGCCTTTCCCTTTTTGAGCTGTTTTTAACACTTACTCTGGTTAGATGGACTTGTTTTGCAGTGCATTCATTACATAGCACTGTTCATAACTCACCATTTCATTAAGAGAAGAGCTTGATCTTTTTACTAATATTTCTGAGGATCCATGCTGTGGAAAGCATTCTCAATTTCCCCTAAACTGTTACTTTAGCGATTTTAACTTGGCATCATAGACACTGCTTTGGTTCCAGTTACTCTGAAGACAGAATTAGCAGCCTAAAGAGAACTTTTACAAGTGACGTACTGTTGTGTCAGCATGTCTGGCACTAAACTGTATAGTATTTGCCAGCTCCTTGTAGTCCCCACCCAAGCTTCCTAACGTCAGCTGCATTTCCTATGAGCCTGTCAACATTTACTTGCAAAAGGCACACAGAGGTTAGTGTCTCACTTCAGAAACAGCTAATATTACGCTGTGAGTTCTGTAAAAGGAAATCTGTCTTAGCACAAGTTCCACAACTGGAAGATATCCCAAAGAACATTATTTAAAGAATTAATTCAATAAATTAAGGCAGAGACAAAACGCTCAGAAAGCAGTATATGAATTTCTTGGCATAAGAACTCAAAACATCAACCACTTCAAAAAAGAGTGCACATTCCAATTGAAAACTCCAATTTTCCTTTTTACAGCCATTTTCTTTCTTGCTGTTATCACAGCAAATATGCACCAAACTTCAGCACATCATGATCTAAGTGGGAGTCATTGCACCTTTCTAAGGATACAACATCTTTATTTATAACAAGAAAGAAAACCAGCATAGATACAAGGGGTGATGGGTTATGTGTGTTTTGTTTAGTTGGGTTGGGGTTTTTTTGTTGAAGGAGTCATTTAGAATCGAATTAGATGTAAAAACTGGAAAGGGAAGAATTGTTCTGATGTGACTTCATAAAGTAAGCCACTTATATTCCTAAAGCATTTATAGAGGAGCAGATTTTAAATAGTTTTTGTTTCTGCCTAGCTCATACCAGATTACATGCCAAAGTAACTTCAGTATTCAAGCTGCTTTCCAACACTTCACCTTCTATTCTGTTCAAGTGTATGTCAGAGTGGAACATAAAGAAAATGCGCAACATCATTCTGAGATACCTAGATAAAATAAAGTGTCAACACAGTATTGTGTTTCATATGGAAGTAATGCTTCCTGCACTAAAACATGGTCTATGCATCATTTCGTTATCCACTATGGACTGTGACAGTCTATTTCATGTTTGAAATGCTACTAAAACAGGCAGACTCCTGATCACTCTAAGTCAACTATCTAGTTTCCAAAACAGTTAATTAGATTTCACCTTGAAATGCATGAAGCACAGTATTCTAATATTAGTTTATAAAAAATTATTAAGGCTTTCATTAGAAGTTACCAGTTGTAACATTTTATCATAACCGGCTGTTTTTAATTACACTGTAAAAAAAAACCAACAAAAACAACAACTCACCAATAATTTAGGGGGAAAAAAGAGAAATATTTACTCTTTTGAGATGATTCTTATATTCTTAGTATGCCAGGACAAGCACACTTGACATAAAACACATGAGGAAAGATGGAAAGCCCAAGAACAATGCTTCAAATATAGCATTTCAACATTTTCTTGAGAAGACACCACCACAGAATTCTAAAACTAAGAAACAGCTGTCATCTGAAAGCAACAGCTTTGGGACAGAGTTAAATTATAATCAAAGGTGTACCTAAAGTGTCTTTCACTGAGACCCTGGCATGAGGGAAGTGTCTTGCACTGACACCCTATTCTGCACACTTGCATGTTCAGACAGTAGTTCCTACCTTAAATCAAGCCAGTTGATTGAGACAAATGAGATTTTTATTATATTAACGATATCTCCTTATAAAGAAAACACTCTGCACTGAAAAAAAAGCAGTTGTAAAATAATTAAGTTGCAGCTCTTGTCTATACCACAATTAACTGATGATGCAAAGACTGTAAGAGAAACAAAAATAGAATTCTGAGTCCAACTGGAAACACCAATATGCATAAATAAATGTGTTTATTCACCATAATTTCAGAGGAACTGTGATAAGAATTCTGAGCTAGAGATGCTTCAGTATGTTCAAAACCAACTGACAGCATAAAACCCCAAATGAAAACACACCACCTTTCAGGCAACTGATGTTTTCACCCCCAACCTTCCTTAATATTTAAACACAAGCTTGTACACGGCCATGCTTGCTCCTGAAATAACAATTTTCTTTCTAAAACAACTATGAAATTTGTTACAAAGATGTTTTAGGGATGCAGTAGACAATACACAAATGTTTACAACACCATCTCAAGAAATAACTGGTTTTCTGTGTTTTAAAATCTAGCCTCAGGAATGATGTAGCATACCCTGGTTTGGGAAACATACTCTGTCTGGACCTCATCCAGAAGTCCAAGTTCCTCGACTTGTGATCATTCCTGTGTCATTATGCCAATATCCATTTCTGTTCAAATGTTGTATATGATAGAACACTACAGTAATATAGCATACAAGCACATAAGCACTGTGTGCACATAAACACCAGAGTAAGAATCTAAAGCAGATTTTCATCTCTAATATTCATTCACCTGACTGCTTAAAGAAATAAGGTTATTTGAACAGAAAAAAAAAATTGAAATGCTTTCTCAAAACTGACAGCCAAAGCTCACATCCCTGTTCCATGTTTCTACACATTTCCAAAATTAAAGTCATGGTAAATAATGACAGGTACTTTGAGCACAGACCTTGTTTGTACCACATTAATCCTCTCTCCATGTGACAAGGACCAATCATATTTAGCACATTTTTCAAAGTAAGAGATTCTTATGCTATAACTGACACTAACATTTCTCCTTTGAATTTAATACCACAGCACGCTAAGCTAATGACAGTGCAGATCACTTGCTTTAGTGTTTCTGTGTTTCTTCTTAATAAGCATAAAGTATTCTGAAAATAATTACTCCTGAAAAAGATATTTGGAGGGGGATTAGAAAGTTATAGGAAGCTCTTTGTTCATTATCCAACATTCTATAACCCAGTTTATGTTAAGAGTAATCTAGATGAAAACCTGAAAAAAAAGGATTTGCTTTCTTTAAGCTTCAAATAGCATAGGTAATAGCTGAATACATCCCAAGGCTCTCCTGCAGTACCAGACATTCCAATGACTCTCAAATTCAAAAACTGAGATACAAATCTGTCAGCCAAAAAACTCAAATTCAGCACATTCCAAATGAAAAAAATCTTATGCCAAGTGAAAACCCATTTCAATATACTATTTTGAGCCAACTTTGAGTTTCGTTTTTCTTTTTAACCATTCTTCAGGCAATAGTCTTCCAGACTTGGCAGTAACAAAACAAGGTGAAAACATATTGAATGTCTGATAAAAGATAAATCTTCAGACATTTCATTGAAAGCAAAGGGACCTTTTATAACCAATACTCTGAAATACTGCGGGTGGACCTCTTGAAATCCTGGACATCAATATAAAATCGACAAAAAAACCAGTCACACATCAATAGATTGCAGACATAATTAAGGTGTATAAAGCATTCATTATTACTGTGACGACCTTGGATTTAAGTCTACTATCTATTTCCTGCCCTTCCTTCCTTACTCCCCAACTTGTGAAGGGTATTTTCTTTATATCAACATACTATCTGCCACAATTAGATTAATCTGTCCTGTCCAACTCACCTACACTGCAGCTATAAGGGAAGCAAGGCACTCAGCATTGCTCTGGAAACTTGTTTTCATTTAATTCCACACTTTTTTAAAAAACAAACTGATTAGTAGCAATTTGAAAATAGCACTGGCAAAAAAAGAAACATGTTTACACACATGGATTCTTTAAGCTGTTCTGCAAAATTAAAAGACATCATTGTACTTTTGCAATAACTACGATTCTTTAAACAGAGTAAGTCAAGAACAGAACATGCAATGTACAAGACTTACTCAGAACAACTGTGAAAAGAAAGACAATTCCACAATACATTAAAAGAGTTTTAAAAGCAATGCACGGTTTGAGCATATTTCTTTTTCAAGTATTTTACTTTATATCAGACAGTCAGTCTAGACTGCAGAACTCCAGCAAGTATGAAAACCAGGCATCCTCTCTTTCTGGTCTTTTCAGGTTTAACTGGGAGATGCAAAAACTGGACAGCCCACTGTATTCCCTCATTTGCCCGCTGATGTGTGCAACATGCAAGAATGTGTCTTTGAAACCACAGAAAAGAAACCTGGTGTCTGAAAATGCATGTTTTGATCTGTACACAGGCTACAGTTTCAATGAAAGATCAACTATGGCTGCTGAAAGTAACAGTTATTCAAACATACACAGCATGATTTCTAATGCTACTCTTAAAATTAAGCACATGCCTCTACAAGAACTTGCCTTTGCCTCTAGCTGTTTGTATTTCAAGCCCAGTCAAACAACAACCTTTTCACTAAGCTCATAAAAATATTTTTCTTTACATTATTTATAAGTTTGTAATATAAATATTTATAGCACACAAGTGAACACATAACTTACATTTTAACAACTGCTAATAAAGCAATTGTTTGAAAAATCAACTGGAAGAAGAAAAAAAATCTTAGTCAGATATCAGAACGTAACATCAAAGCAAATTGTCTCACTACTTCTGGAATCCCCCAAAATACATCCATGCTGTATATAGCAAATACAGATTTTCTAAAACTTGGTTCTGTTCATGAGAGCACTGTTATCCCTTTCAGATTCTAACAGACTGTTCAACAGCTACCCTCAGAGATTCTAACCAGGAAAGTCAAACATATCCCAGTTGCTCCCTGCTCTTCCACAGATTTAACACCCAATCTTTATAACAAACCAGACACAGATAAGACAACACAGTATTCTTCACAGACAATACAAATATGAAAGAATCAAGACCTTTTTGGCTAGCAGCATGAAGAAACAGAAAAACATACTTCTCCATGTTCACATCCTCTGCAGTTCCCTTTGTATTTAAGCAGAATTTATACACTCCCCCTCTAACTTTACTTGACACTAGCACCCACAATTTCCTGAAATAAAAACACTGAAGATACCAGAATGTTTACTTCATCATCTTGATTTCTAACACTGGAAAATCATTCTGATGTGCCACAGCAAAACCACCCACAAAATACCCACCCTTCTTTGTTTGAAAGCTTTGAGAAGTAAAATGAAAAGTGCATCAAGCAGAATACCCTGTATTCCACAGGGTTGGTTTCCGCTTCTAAGCTGTCTTGGTATTATTATGACTTTATATTGACTCTACCTTTCCATACTTGCAATCTGAAATTTTAAATTTGTCTCCAAAGTGTGCCTCCTTTTTACTGAAATACATTTATAAGATCTTGTTTCCTGTACGGTAAGGGAAGCACCAAAATTACAGCAATGTCACCAGAAGAATCTAACTGCATTTGAAATTTGCGCTGTTGGGAAGGCACACAGTAAAACCTTTATTCCCTCCAATATATTTCAGTGCCTGACTCACATCTAGCCAAACAGATGCTGCCTTGAAAAGAAGGGGCTTTATCAATCATTGTATCCCATTTCCTGAACCAAGATTCCAGCCAGAGTACCCAAGTGGACATTAAATTAATTCCCACTAAAAAAGCATCCTAGATTACATCATGTCTCACTGAACAGTCTTTATGAAGACAAACTGAAGACAAGTATAAAAAATATTTAGATCCTAAAAAGAAAACTTGCCTCAGCTAAAGTATTTTTCAAGTAGAAGATAAAATATAGGTGCTCTGTAAAACAACACTCGTAAGTTGCAGGAGCCAGCATCTTAAGACTTACCAGCTGAGACTAGAGAATTTTCAGCACAGTCTGTCTTCAGTAGGTACATATATACGTCGAAACTACATTAGCTCCAATTTTCCAGAATCTTCATTATGTGGTTATCCTAACATAAATACTGCTGCAGCATCTCTGCATTCAGTTTTACCTTTGGAATGATGCCCAAAAAAGAATAATAAATATGAACAAGCAGACTAAGAATAGGTATGAATCTTGTTGTAATATTTGGCCTAATGCACACATCTCAGGGAGTACCCAAGTATTCCCATAGCTCTGGCCCAATAATAACAATCAGCAGGCTAACAGCAGCACTTTCAGGATCACTCTGCACTTAAGAAGCATTAGCCCATCAATCACTCAAAAATTCACATCTTTTTACAGACTGGTCTATTGTGCCTGTAGAGGGTCTTTTTCCACCAGGAATAAATACTCAAATAAACTACTTTTTACACATACACTAAGTTGTCTTTCAACTGTAAGAAAGCAAAATAAAGCAAGTAACTGTCAACTACCCATAAAAGCTGGACATCTCAACAGTGTTTACTGTTATAAATGGTATAAATGAATGAACAAACCAACCGGGAGAGGAGAGATGTAAGAAAATCACTTAGGTCATAGGTCAAAGTACAATGCAGGTGGGAGTATTTCCTCCTAAGACTGAGCTACTATATGCTTTAGTTCAGTTAAAAACTAATTTTTGCTCAAGGGACCCTCTCAAAGGTTAAAAACAAGCATTATGCCAATGCTCACTTAAGATACCACAGCAGACATTGGCATCTGTATGATGTGGGTATGATCTAGAAGTAGTTGCCAAATCCCTTTCCACAAGGACCTAGTGGCAGCCTATGAACCACGGCTCAAAAAACAGGTGAGTAATGCTTTAGCTATGATAAATAAACAATATTCTTCACAGCTTGCTTTTATGTCAGGGTATACATTGTTTACACTAACCTCAGCTGCAATAGGCTGGAAGGTGACTTAGGATTCCTGGTAAGAATTAAGACTACATTATGAAGAGGTGCATTTCACTATAGCTGGAACTACCATCTCCAGAAAAAAAGATTTAAAAAAAAAATCAAAACCACAAGTGTATTTTTCAGAAGACCCACAAATTAACGTTTGATACCTTTAAAGTACATAGGTGTTTCATTCTTAGCATTTATGAGTCAACATATTTTGCTGTTCATAGCTGGCCATGACAAAACTGCATGACCATAAGAGACACCACGTGGAAAAGAAGTATTTAGAGGATGAATAGGGAAATAATCTTTTGGCTGGAACGTTTATTTAAGAAGGAAAAAGTATATTCAGTTTAGAACACATCTGATTTACTTTAAACCCACCTCTAACAAACTGAGCAGAAGAACAACACTGCCTTAAACCAAAAAACCCCACATATAAACAACAGGCTACCCTGGCTCAACTAATTTTATATTTTAAGCCACTAATAAGACCAGATTTAAGTACTCCAACTGGCAGTCAACTTTCATCCTCCAACTTCATAGCAAACTGTAAGGAGAGACATAAACCCCCTCTCTATCCCCACCATTCTTTTGCATCACCAACCTCTACATAGAAGCATTCGTGTTTATTAAAGTGTGAGAGGTAGATGGGGGGGGAGGGGGAAGAGGAAGTACAGTACTGAACCACGGGGTTACCAGAAATGGAATTACTATGTAAGGAGAGGTTTTTTCGTGGAAGAGCTGTGTCTTGTGGAAGGCTTGGAAGGGCTGCATTGAGGGAGCAAAGCTGGGAGAGCAGAGCTCAAGAGAGCCTTGTGCATGTAGAAGAAAGAGTGATATGGGGCTCTGGACAGAGACGAGTCCTAGCAGTCAAAACTGGAAGGAAAAGCTGCAAGTTATTAGGAACAGGGCAGTTTTCTGTGAAAGGAAAGGGGAGGGGATCATTGGCAGTAAATCAACACTGCTCACTAGGTAGTGATGTGAGGCACTTAGGCTGATGGGGTCCTTGCCACACAATGAAATTTGCGAGCAACTATGTGGCATGAAAAGGAGAAACTACAGGCAAGTTCTTCTGGATATGGATAGAGGTGAAAAAAAATATTTATGAACCTCAAAAATGCCAGAGAATCACTGCTTTGTGAGAGTATTTTACCAGCATCTTCCCTTGGGTCTTGCAGGTCATTAAGCAAAATTTCAGATACTCATAAAGCCTTATGTGCCACATCAAGACAGAAAGCCAGCATCCTGCTGCATCAACTTCAATTCACCATCTTCCTTGATACTGTAAGAATCCAAGTTGTATTTTGAGAATTCCACCAGGTGAGAGAAGAAAATAAAAATTGCCTGAAGGATGTCCTACACTTGCTCAACTTTCCTTCTCTTTTTCTGCTCAGAAAGTAAAAGAGAAGCTGTTCCAGAAGTGAAGTCAATCCACAAAGCAATTTTTGAGTGACATCTGGTTGAGCTACAGGGCAACGCTGGATGACACCTTCACTTTTCTCTAGTAAAGCCTGCACAAATTGCTGAAGAGGAGAAAGTCTTAAGCAGGTATTTAGAAAGATACACTCATCTCTGATAAGAGCTGAAAATACAACTTAATTCTTACTTGCCATTTTAGCAGAATGTGACTGAAAAGCTCTCTCCCAAAGCTTCTGACTACCCCCCTCAAAACAACCCTAGCAAAAAAACCAAAATAAACAACACTCCACCTCACAAAAAATTAAACCAAACAAAAACCCAGAGAAAACTGACAATAGGTCTCCCTGCATTTTTTTCTTTTTAATACTTTCTTCTCTTGGGATTTTGGCTTCTATGTTAATTCAACATCGTTTCTCTCAAGGGTGGTTTAACAATCTTAAAGAAACAAGTCCACATAATAGCTCAAACTATTATCAGCAACTGGAGGTATAGAGCAATGAAATTTGTCACAGACTGCCAACAGGAATCTAAACATTGCCTACTGAGCACTGACCTCAATGTCTAGCTTATAAGCCTTCTGAAACTAATTTAAATTTTTTTAAAATTAATTTTATATACTTAAGATATGCTCTAAAGATATATGTTCATACTGAAAAGCTGCATTACTTCAGTTTCTAAATAAATCCTGGCACCAGAAAGTGAGGGAGGGAAGCAGGGAGACACACTACTACTGGGTACCACTCCCTGGAAAAAACAGCATTTAAAGCAAGAAAGCAGCCTCAACATAAAAAAACCCATTTTGCTATGTCAAAGGTTAGTGAAGTCTAAAAGCCAGTTAACACCAACTGATGCATACCAAAAGACTTTATCTAGAATTTAATTGCCTCAAGATTAAGACCTAATGTAAATATTTAACACAGAATCAATGTTTTAAAAGCACACATTCCCAAAAAAGTACAGAAATTACCTTCCATAGCAAAAAGGAAAAAAGACAGTGTAAGTAATGCCACTGAGAAAGCAAACATGAAACTTCTACACAGTTGGAACAATCATGGAAGATGGGGCTGACAGCTGGGTCTTGTTAAAGGAGGACTTTAAACAGAAGTATTTAAACTCATGGGATTAGGCCAGCATTCCTAAGAAATGCTGTTCAGATCTTAAGCTGCAGAGACCTTGTCTAAGCAGCTCAGCAAATGAGTCACATAAACAACTACTGTAAAGTCTGCTGCCACCACACTAGGAAGCTTTGTGAATGAAGCTTTTCTTGCATATGAAAACTAAAGACAGAGTGTTTTGCTATTGGATTGGGGGGGGGCGGGTAAGGGGAAAATAATCAAATAAGTCAACAGACTCCAGACTGCCACTTAAAATCATAAGTTTCAAATTTGCTTCCCAAAAAACTATCTTTCCTCAAACATTTAAACTAATGAGATTTTTAATTCAGTGAACGGTAATTCTAAACTGGTGGCTGAGAGCAGCTATCATACACATAGACACATTTATGCAGTGCATTATGCTTCACTTTATGTTTTGCTTACAAACATGCTTGGAAATTCAGTCAGTCGGTATTCAATTATTCGTTCTCTTTCCCAAGTCTGATGCTGTGGTAAAGGCAGGGCAGATTTAGATGAAAACAAAACAGAACAGCATAGGCTGACTAAAATAATCTTAACATTTATAAAAAGCATTTTAAAAAGTAGTATTTTTTAGATCAGATTGATACAAAGCCATCTTGAGTAACATGGGTACTTGTTTTCCATGCAACTTTTTTTCATGACTGAGCTTTTTTCAACATCAGGACTTTGTAGCAATGGTCATACTGACTGAAGATACCATACACTAGTCTCATTTCCATGCTGAGAGACACAAGTTCAGAGGGACAGGAATGAGATACTTCATGGCAGTCACTGATCTGGGGATAGAGACCCTCCTATCACCACTGAACTGTGAACCTCAAGGGTCTTGGCAGCTTTCAAGCACTTGAGAAGAATGGTATTCTACAGGACAGTGCATGGACTTTACCACAGAATATATTCCCACACAATGCCCAGCAGCAAAAGGCAGGATTATTTCTTTTAATAGCCACTACTCTTTGACTGCCATCCTGGCAGCCACAGAGGCTCTGCTCCATCCTGATGGATTTGGAACATGCTACTCAATGAAGAGTCATAGGTGAACACAACTTGTGTATTTCTCAAGACAAACAGGGGAGTAACTTTCAAAGTAATTTCCATGGCCCACATTCAAGCTTCCCAGGAAAAGCAAAGCTGGGAGTGGGCTCTGTGACATGCCAAAGGTAGCAGATCATCTGTGCTTGCCCCTCCAGAAACAACGTCACCTAGAAGCACACACTGGGCTGTGCATACCCAACAGCTCCAGTCACATAGGAAAGGAGGGGCTGCAGCACGCTCTTCCTCCTTCCTGTTCTCTCCTGGGATAAATATACCATCTGTTCAGATGAAGAAGTTGAGCACCAAAATGTTACTTCCAACAGCAAATCCTTCCATTTGCCCTATTCTCAGAAACATGCTAACGGCAAAGGGGCAGCCTAACTCCTACCTGCATTGCTCTGCATGATCAACACATTCATCAAATACATCCCAAACTATTGTCAGCTGAGTAAATCTTCACACTCTTATTCTTAGCCATGCATTTGAGAAATTCAGTCAATTTCTTATTGTTATCAGCATTTAACCACTGCAGGATATTAATAAAAAAGCCAAACTACAACACACTTTGGATGCTGACACAACTGCCTCAGAAGCAACAAAATTGTGAAATTATCTTTCTCTCTATTCCAGGATAAATTCTCTACAGTCCTTTTCAAAGGAGTTTCTGGAAAAATGTCTCTACAAGCTTTCCTGATGTCTTTTCTTTTTTAAGCTCCCACTCCTCCAGTTTAAAACAACTTATACATTAAAGCTTGAGCCAGGCTAACACCTCACTGCTGTTGTGGAAAGGAAATCTCTTTCCTCTCCATCCATTAGCATGTTGCTCCAGAACATCACCGAGCCTGCTCAACCTTCTAAACCATCAGAAAACCCACTCAACACTCCAAACACCAAAACAGTCTTTCTGCTGCAGCAGCAAACAGAAATCGATTGCCCAGTGACTGGACAAATAATAGAGCAAACACATTCTTTTGAGTTCATACTGGACAGCTGGGAGAAGGGACAGCGAAAGAAACAAGTGGGACTTCCCCTTTTTGGAAGCAGCGAGTTCACCTGTAACAGGTTCACATGGAATCTGCAACTCCACTTCTAGCTCAGAGTGTACTGTAAGACTCAAGCATTTTGTTTATGTTCCTAAGTCCATAATAATCAGAAAAGCCTACCTTTCCCATTAGTACATAGAAATTTTCAAATGCTACCTACTGTAGAGCACATGCAATCACATACGTATGACACTGAAAAACCAGTATAATTTTGCTGAATTTGCATTTATGTTAAAATTGGATCAGTTTCACCAAATGAGTAAAATAACAAGCCTTAATAAATTACCTTCTCTACAAACATATTTAGAGCTTGTCGTTTTTATTACAAGCACTTAATATTTTAGTACTTTTCAAAAATCAAGTTAATCCCTGGAGAAGACTACATTTAAACAGCAGTTGGAAGAAGGAAAAAAATCACGAAACATTAGCACCCATAAATACATTTATAATTCTGAATTCAGAAAATTTCCAATTTAAACTCTGTAGCACTGAGGCACAAGATATGAAAACATAGCATGCCCATGCCGTTAGCTTTCAAATTAGTGGCTAAACACAAAAATGGCATCTTACCTTTCACACTTTTCCATTTAATGCTTACAAGCACTGGTCAGACATTTCTGCAAACTAAAAACTTGTTTCACAAGCATGGGACCTTAGATGTATCTGTGGTATTTCTCAGAACTAACTCAAAGACAACATGCCTGCTTGAGAGTATGTCTGTATAGATATATATAATTTTAAAAAAATATTATTTATATAATAAAAGCATTGTCAACATAAGCTAATCACTAGAGTAGTCTCTAGGTATTTATAACATTTAAATGTTTGTGCATGAGCAAAGGTGCAGCTCTGTTAAAAAGCATCACAGAACTGATGACATACAGGTACAACTGAACACAAATTCCACCAAACCGTACAATTGGAAGGGGCTCAGAGTTTAACAGGCTTATATTTGTAGCGCTGTTTTCCCAAGTTTTCAGGAACAAACAAGACATCCTTCCCTTGGATGCAAACGTTCCTTTGCCACATGAAAAGGTATGAAGTGGCATGAAGCTGCACCAGGGGAAATTAAGCCTGAACAGCAGGAAAAGGTTCTTCACTGAGAGGGTGGTGGTTAGGCACTGGAACAGCTCTCCAGCAGCGTGGTCAGAGCACCAAGCCTGCCAGAGTTCAAGGAGCACTTGGATGATGATCTTAAGTCATGTCATATGGTTTTGGTTTTGGAAGTCCTGTGAGGAACAGGGAGTTGGACACAATGATCCTTACTGGACCCCTTCCAACTTGAGATAAACTGTGATTCCATGAATTATCTCCTCTGAGTGCAGCTACAACTGTGCAGTTTACTACTAAGTGCATAAGTTAAAGTTCAATTTCTTGTTGTCGGAACCATACACATTAACTAGCTGACAGAGGCTGCCTCTCCTGGCAGTGTAAGAAATATTCTGCAGCCTTCACACAAAAATGATTATGTCATAATACTCGAGTTCACATTTGTTTTAATGTTTGTATGTGGCTTCATTCAGATGAGTATTCACAATCAGCTGGCACCACCAGCATCCAGCTGAGCGCCTCTGACTGCAGTAAGCAATGAGAAATGAGGTGAGCAGCTTCAGGCAGAAGCAACAGAGCACCCTTCCTCCTACATTTCTTCACAGCCCTCCAGACTACATAATCTGCTTTCAAAACTTTTACATGCCAGTAAAACTACATTTGGTTTGGGGGTTTGCACCTTGTTTTTTTGGGTGGGGAAAGGCAGCGGGGAGAGCACAAAAGGTTAATGTTATACCATAATACTTTCAAAAACAGCTTAATTCAAATTCTTTCATAAGAATACTGGGATCACTCATAATTCCAGGCAAGGAATAATAAGGGCTCACAAAATTCTGTGTAATGACCAGAAAGTAACAGCACCAAACTAAGTCTGCAATAACTCAGGAAAAGTAAAAATTTTTTAATCTTTTCAACACATTGCCCGAGGCAGGACTTCGAAATTCCTTTGGAATGATACTTATTTTAAAATATCTTCTGCTACATCTTTACTTGGTGTAAAAAATACAAGAACCCTGCTACTCTGCTGTACATCCCTAGTACCTTAATTCTAAGTTTTTTGATAGAACGCTAATTGCAACCATACCCAATTTTTGTTTCCCAGTGTTTGCAATCATTTTTCTCTTACAGAAAGATGAAGAAGGACCCTTATATTCTGTTTTCTAAAAAAGGGAGAATGACTACTTTCCAATGTCCTTGCCCAGTGCAGACATATCTCTCTAGGACACTCTTAAGGTTTTCCTAATGCAAATGGCATCTTAGAAATTTTTGGTTTCAAGAGGTGTACAGAGCTCAGTAATCAAACAAAGGTACCAGCCAACTGTACTCTTGGCCGTGGCTAGAGTATCTTGTGATACTCTGCACAGACAGCTTGTTGCTGTTGAAATCATGTGGCCTCTAAAGAGCATCACAAAACATATATACTGTATTTATTATTACTTTATTAGACAATTTAGAGTCCAACACACAAATTTCAGAAAACTTCAAGTAAGCAACAGTTTGTCCAGCAACAAATGTTACTGGTTTTTTTGCTATCACAGCTTAATATTAGATGCCATCAAGGCCGAATCATTCCTGAACTCAATGGGAAAATGGAAAGTTTGCAAGAAGTCTAAACAGATGACTTTTCTTAACTAGCCAGATATTTTAATTGCTTCATCTTTCCCTGACAGAAATGTAGTATTATTAAGATACTGTTTAAACAATAAAACCCAACAAAACAGAACACCTTTTACAGACGTTGATACTACAAGTCTGTTTAAAAACCTCAAAACTTTTGTAGATGAGTTATTAACACATGCTATTTCAGCTTTTTCTATAGAACGTAAAAATTCATGTCTTCATATGAAAACAAAGAGATCCAATTTCAAGAATTAAAATTTAGTTAGAAAACCAGGGCTAAAAATGAGCTTAATACCATATTGCATACTGAGTTTGCATCATGCTCCAAGAGCCATGCCCTTCCTAAGGCAAATACAACCCCAGTTTACAGTATTGATGCAGCCAGGTTCAGTTCCCTTCCAAAATATTTAAGCCTGTGTCCATAAGGCTGATTGCCAGTGCTGTCATTTCCTTCAGTTTGGAAGGCAGCAGGAAACATGGCTCACAACAAATGCAGGAATACCGGACATATACAAACAAAACAGAACCTACCGTCCACACTGAGCTATTTTTGAAGTCTGGCCAAATCTGCAACTTAACCATAGTGAACACCTCCCAGGATTAAGGGTATTGCGGTCATGAATTCTCACAGCTGAAGATTTTTCTGCTATATAAAACCAGGACAAATTCTTATTCTAGACATACATTCTTTTGGCAGGACCACGGGAGGAGGTTATATCCAGCTCACAGAAAATTAGGTCACCCATTTCATAAGCAAATATAAACTGCATGCTGAAGTCTGTAAGCATTTCATAGACACTGTCCCTCAACAGAAATTTGGAAGGGAATTATCACAAATTCTGCATACAGCTAGAATAATTATAAACGCAGGAGGAAGGAAGTTCATATTTACAACCTTAGTCAAACAAAAAAAAACATTATATCATCTTAGCAGCTGTGTAAGAATTTGGCAAGGCTCTGAGTAAAGTTTTTTTCTGAATATCCCAAAAGAACAATTATTTTTGTTTCCTGGAACATTTCTTCTTTGGTATAAAGACCTCTCTAAGGATTGAGCCAGATGAATAAACTACAGAATACAACACTGAAAGTGGAATGTGTACCACAATGACTATTTTTACTGCTAAAGCAGCTGAGTTGACCACACTGTATAAGGAATGTAATTTGCGACACTAGAAATGCTAATTATTTGGACCACATTCACGTCTTCATAAAGACAAGGGTTGGCAAGAAAGAACTGATCTGGCATTAATTTGCTGTAGCCAAAATGAGGCACAAAGCAGCAAGAGTAGCTGTTTACAATGTAGGTGACAATGATCAGTTTAAAAGCCACATTACAATGAATCTCTTAATTCAGTACCATCTCAATATTTAAAATGAAAATAATTTCCTAGTTGTGTTTGTCTACTGCACTATGAAAAAGTTTATGCAGATGCAGAAGTTTGTAGCACATTCCATTAGCCTACAGTCTCATTTCCTTGGATTGCTAACAGTGCAGTGTGAAGTGGCTGGAAGATTTTTATAGTTTCATTTTTTGCAGAAAAGATTTTTACGCTTGCATCTTAGATCTTTATCTCAAGCTGAATCAAATCAAAGCAGTAGCACCATGAAAGGATTTACAATGAAGCTTTGAAAAAGAAGAATTATTTAATGGCTTTTATAATTTCTCTATCTTTCTTCAGACTTCAAATGCCCATTCAGGTCTAAGTCTTGCTGGCACCTTCCTCCTTTTACCCTTCCAAAAGATTTATAAAGTTTTGTTGATAGGAGCTATAGCGTAGCATACTCTAAAGGGCCAGCTTGTAACAAATCAGAACAGGTTTAAAAGTCAAAAAGGAAAACAAAAAATCATTTTTGCAGAGTTATAAATTTCATTCCACGTGGAGCTTTCTGCACATTCTTCCTTCAACCCAACACATCTCTGCAGTAAAGGTAGCTTATAACTACTGAATATAGCTAAATTCCTTGTGTATATTTATTTATGAATAACTTATGGGAGGGTCCAGGTCCAGACTGTAAAGGAATGTTTCATTTGATAGTGCCACACATCTGTCTCCATCAGCAAGAGGGGAACACTGGAATGAAACAAAACTGCTTCTTCAGAGGGTATGAAATCTATACAGGCGATGGACTTCATCTATCTTCACCCTTCAGAACCGGAGATGTTACTCCATCAGAAAAATGAGGTGTTACAGCTCTTCCTATTCAATCACCACCTTCTTCTTCCTCCTTTTCCTCCACAAGAAGCATGTTAAAGTGCATTCATCCAGGTCAGGGCATCTCGTCTTGTTCATTTACATCACAGCAAGCAGTTCCCTTACTAACTCGGGAACATGAAAGAGGGATGGGTAGAGAACATGGTCTGGTAACCAGAAATATAGCTCTTTTGTCATATATCCCATGGCATTAATTTCCCCTCTCCTTCTACTCAGTAGTAGAAACAGAATTAAAGCTAACAAAGCCTTTTGGTTCCTGACCGTAGAAACAAGGAAGTATCTTTTTAAAAGCTGGCAGATTAGGACAAGGCAGAACAGCTCTTCAATCAGTATGACACATCAGCAAAGCCAACGAACAATGAAATCTGATTTTAAAATGGATAGTCTAACTTCAGTAAAACATGATCAGTGTTTTCTGATTCTAGTATCCAAGAACACTTTCATCAATACTTTTCAGGAAGACTTCTAGTACTGTGACAGGGACTGTGCCACATTAGACTTCAGATGTAAATCTTTAATGAGAAAAATGTTTTTTCATACCACAGCCTGATGAAAGACAAGCTGGCTGTTTCTAGAATAAATGAGAGAAGTTACATTTGAGCCTTTAAAATAAAGTAATAGAGAACCATAACGGAGCCCACCCAGAAACAGAGAAGACATTTGAATTTTCATAGCATGTAAGTGTATTAGGAAACAAGTGCCTGAATTATGTTATTTGTGACTCTGCGGCTAAAGAGATTTGACATAAGTCACAGGAACAGTTTTTAAACAGTTCACATGATCATCAGCCATTTTATAAAAATATAAGAACATCTATCACCATCTGAGTTAGGTATCTAGGTTCAACCATCTATGAGTACATGTAGGTTCTATATATTTTTGTATAGAATGGAAGATTGAGACGTTAATTGCCAAATTGATTTTGCAGCTTGGGGTGGGACAAAAATCAGACTTAAAATCAGATCAAAGACAACCCAAACATTTAATAAAGTAGAAAGGAAAAGGTTTTTATAGAAAAATAACCCAATGCTTTTTGACACTACTATGCAAAATATTTCAGATGCTGTATCCAAAATAACCCCAGGCTACAAATAAAGAAAACCAAAGAAGAAATAGTTAACAATGTTATGAAAATCCAAGTTTCTCTACATAAATCTTCTGATTCACCTAACGCAAATAAGATGCGTTAGATAATAAAATTCCTTTTTGCAAGAGGAAGTGATAGCAGAATGAAGAAAGAGTATTAAGAAGTCAAGAAAGATTCGTGTATTTGGGACTGGACAATGTTACACACATACAGAAGACAGTAGATACCATTTAAACAATAATTTTACAAGTCAAAGATTGGAAGGAAAACTTTACCAGCTTTGTCTTAAAAAAGCCAAGAGACCACAAACAAATACCAAAAAACCCCAACCAGGAGACTCTCTGCGCCTTTGCACATAAAGAAAAGCAAATGAGGTAAGTCTACTTTCTGCAGAAAACATAAAAACATGCCCAAAGTCAGTGGAAGAAAGTTGGGAATGATTTCCACACAGTGCTCTTATTGCAGTGCTAAGCAGTGCTGGTGACATGGGCCAAGAATGTATTCTCTGCTATCATTTTCTAGCTGCAAATGTATTAAAAAGATCAGAAAGTTAGAAAGAACCGTTCTATTTATACCAATACACTTTTTGCACACTTGCTCATAAACAGCACTAGTAAAGAGGCACATAGTATTACCAGCATTACTAGACTCCTCAGATACTTAAATACCAATAAAGTCTTTAAGACATAGTTAGGTCTTAGGGTTGGTTTGCGCTTTTTTTTTTACTTAACTATTTATAGACAAGGTACGTTTTATTGTGCTGGTGAAGCTGAAACAACCTCTGTTTTCATACAGCTGGATTTGACACTCAGCTGAAATTGTTATTTTGCATGTAACAAAAATCCTTCAACACGCTTTGAAGGATGATACATAGAAATAGAATAAATACAGATGCAATTACCTGGGTAATTTTCCCATAATATTGAAAGAAGTCTTAAAAACAATTCTGTTTTACTCAACTCAGAGAAAACCAGAGATATGGATCATGTTGTTTTGCTGTCCTTTTTCTGTTCAACAGTATTCTAGAATCTTAACCTCACATTTTGATACTGTCTGATTACACAGCAGTGTAACAAAAGCCTGACATAACTGTAATCAGAGAAAAGTTAGTGCAATAACGACTCTTTGAAAGCCGGGGCATGAACATGCACAGGGCAATTTTAGTCAAGAAACTAGCCAAAACTCATTATTTAATAGCCTTTTACTGTTCTAGTAGCTAGAACAATCAGCAAGGAATGACAAAACAACGAGGTGCTAGCATGCTATAAGTAGCATTTGCTGTCAGAGCTGCCAGTGGAGCTGCATGCTTATTAAGGGAAGTGACTGGCTCTGGTTCCATTGCAGCACCACAGCGAATGCCCACCAGGAATTCACTAATGCCTGTTAGCACTGTTTCAAAGGCACTGTCTCTTTCCACTGCACAACCACTTATGAGCCCTAGAAATGAAACAGCTCAATCACAAGCCAGAGTGTGCCCCACAACATCACTCAAGAAGCAATACCTGTGAAAACCAAACGGGAGGCATTCTAAGTCCTTGTTCCTGGCCTCAACTTGTTATCTGATGTCACAACCTTCTTTCAGAAGAAAACAATTAAAGAACAATATATCATTCACATGCTCTGTGCTACGCAGTCAGGTCAATTTTAACAGTACCTCTTTCCAGCTCTATTATTGCTAACAGTTAAAAAACCCTATTTTTAAAAAATCAATCAAGTCACAGAAACTGAGTTCTCAGCCCCTTTTTCAATTCCTCTGCATCATCTAAGAACTCATCCCAGCTGAGCAGACTACACATGAAGCATAGGACTAGCATAGCTCATAAATACCATCCAACCTCCAACCATGAGCCTTTTGAGATGGGGAACACCAAGAACAATATCCTGCCCAGTTCTCAGTGGACACAATATCTCCTGTGGGACAGTTCTAGCCAAAGACATTAAGAGCATGAGTGCAAACGTAAACCCAAGTACAGGAAGGAACTGAGCACAGAAAAAAGTATTTTTCTACCTACCCACTTTCAAATCAAGAAGCATTTCAGAAGCAAACATTCCAAGAGCAATTCCCAAAAAGAGGACAAGAAAGCTACACATACAAATTTCAAACCTACTCGTTGTCTGCAACTCAACTAGAGGAGTGGAAGACTGTATGAAGAAAAAAAAAATGAATGTAACATGAGAGCAGAAAAAGTGTGTTTCAAAGATGACAAGGACAGCATTTAATCCATAATATAATGCTTCCTCTGTGGCAGACCTAACTTCCTCTTTTAATGTCCTGTTCCTCAAGACACTGTGAAAGCTCAGCAATACAGAGAGGGCACAAATTGATTTTTACATAATGCCAAGTCATGGATATTAATTCAGTGCTTATTCTGATAATCTTTGAAAAGTAATAGATCACAGTTAATTACAAACATACTTTCTAAATATGATCTGTAAAATACGTTGGCAGTACAGTGACAATAAAAATATAAAAACTACATAGTTATCTATCTGTATGCCATTAAATACCAGGCTATTACATGCACATCTAATGACAGAAGGATCATCAGTATGTACTACAGTTGAAATACAAGCCTCAAATCACACATTCAAAGTAGTTCCACATAGCTACCTATGTGGTAGCAGACTGCTGCTATCCTCCCCAGTGAAATGTTACTCGTCACATGATGAATGCAAGCAGAACTCGAGAAATTATGGCAGAAATATTAAGCAAACTAAGAGCATCTTTTACTGGACCTTCAATTACCTCAGAGTTGTGCCCTTCAGTTTAATAGATGACTCCATCACAGCATTACAGCCCTCCACAATAAGTCATGTCAGGCAAAATTTTAAGTTTTCTTTTGAAAAGTGAACTAATAATGTAATATTTTAAATAATTAACCATCTACATATTCCAAATTCTACTAAAAAACCAAAACAACTTCACACCCTACATATCATCATTTCAAACAATGGCTATCACTAAACTCCAAAAAGTTAGATATTTACTGTGAGTGTCTTGGAATAAACAGACACAATAAAATGCAATGATTTATGATGCATAGTTTACACACCGTATCCAGATACAAAATACTTAGTCATATTGCAAAACCAAGAAAAGCCCTACTTTTTAATATACCTTAGTTCAATATTCCTGTCAATAATACTGGCTGAATCATTCTAAAATACCAACAGTTCAACTCAATTCAGAAGGAGTCATTTTATGAACAAAGCAGCAGCTGTTGAATCTATCAGTAGCTGTGCCTTCACAACTCTTACGGGCACATCGTCATATAGTGAAGGCATGCGCAGTTGTAAACCCAAATATTTAAATCCACACTGCAAGGCAAAAAGAATGCAGACAACATAAGGCCAGCTGCAATTTTTACACTTTCATAAGAGAACAACCAATCCTTTATCTTGCTTTTCAAGTCACTCTGAAATAGAAAAAAAAAAAAGATTTAGGCAGCTTTAACTAGAACAATGTACTACACAAGACACATCAATATCTTGTAGCATTGTATCATATTTCATCAGAACATGTGTACAGAAATATTGTTCTCAAATGCTCACAGCCTGTCACGAGTTGTATTAAAAAGCATGCCAGATCAAGCTTATCTCAGAAAGTTAATGAGAATAACTTAAAAAAAAATAATTCTGGTCTCCTAGTTTCAGGTGACATACATTCTAAACAAATGAAAAACCGCGTACCTTCAAGATTAGAAAAAAATGCAGGTGGAATTCAAGCTCAGAAGGGGTTATATAAACCTATTCAAAATCAAAACACTAAGGTAAAGTCCTAAGATAAAGTCTTAGGAAGACATTGTTTTAAAGCACATTCTCCTGTTTGGCAAATACAGTCCTATTTTATTACTTGTTAATGCATCTTTTACACTAAAGTATAAAAAGACATGAGGTTGGGCAACAGTCACATTATACAGGACAAAATTTGCATCGCCATCTTCAAAATTAGAAAGTATATGCTTCACAAGAACTGGTGGAAAACATTAATAATCAGATGTACTAAATAATGAGGAATAATTTAAAAAGTGAAAGATAATACCATATCTTGACTTATGTACTGCACTCAGATCAGTCTTTAGGCCATAAAGCAAGCAGGTTCAATTTAAACACCTTACGTGAAAGGACAGCAAGGCAGTGTGTACATTAAATCAAAGTAATTTGCATCAAGTGAATGCTTTTTAACTACACTACATGTATTTTAAATTTAAAGGCCACACAAAGCTAACATACTTTCAAATGATCTAGAAAAATAATGGACACATAAAATCATTCCCTAAGCTTTCAGGCCTCCCACTCTACACAAGCTAACTTCCTACATGATACTGGTAAATATATTGACTACCTGATCCTTCAGGAGAATGAAGATTGACACCTCTTTACAAAGAGAGAGGCACCCAAGTCATCACAGTTCAAAAATGAAACACCATTGATGTTGAAAGTCCATAGTCTGAAAACACTTTGTTTACTCTGTGCTGGACTTTCAACCCCACAATGCACGCCAGTCGTTCCAGAAATATTCCATTACGGTTGATAAAAGATAATTTAAGTAGTAATATTACAAAGTAGTAATAACTAATCCCAAGGGCTTTTTTTTTTTTTAACTTCTTGGTTTTGAGAACCTTCTGAACTTTTTACACACATCCAAGCTGAGTAGGTATAAACAGTACCAAAACAGAGTTTCACTCAAGCTAATTACAAGGACAGTGCTTTTAGGGGGTTTGCTTTCTCATTTATTTTTAACTAGAACATCTCTGATTTTCACTAACTGGGATAGGAAGCACAGAAGGTTAAGCTGTATGCTGCACTATCAAATGGCCTGGAGTTAACACAGAGCATTCTTCATAAAGACACTGTAGGTTTCATTTTAACAACTGTGATGTGGATATGTGGTTCCTCTTGAAAATTTCACTAATTTCCATACTGGTTCCATTTTCTGCTCTAAAAACTGCCAGAAAGGAAGAAACACTCACACCTTTCTATGGGACCCTCCTCCTTCCATGTAATTGCTGAAAATGAGACTTCTCACTTTTGCCATGCTTCTCAGAAAGTATCTCCGAGGTCTCTAATCCAGAACAACCGACTATTTCTTCATGAAAATAATTCTTTCCTTCTGCCCTGGGCAAGAATTTATTGCTGACATTCACATCAATGTGACAAACAGCCTTTCAGTTCCACAGAACTGATCGTAAGATATCACTAAGTTACTTATTAATAGACACAACAGAGTAAAGATGAAAGAAAAAGTGATCTTCTCTTATCCAGCTTCAGGCAGAATGGTTCTCCTGACCTGTGACGTGCACAGAGACGGATCAAGTCTTAGCCAGGATCACTTATTGCAAGGTCACTAGTGACTGAAAACTACTGACTTCCTTCCTCCACCCCAAAAAAAATGCCACTATTGAATAGATAGAAGAACCCTCAGACATGACTGCTGTTAACTAAACTCCAGAGTACTAGAAATGTGCACTGATACACACAGCTTGCAGGACACTTTTCTGGGAACAGCATGCAGTCACCCATGTTTCTGTCAAAGCCACTAAGAACCACACCTTCAAGTAAAAGGTCATTCTCTTGAGTCATGCATTAAAAACCTAAGTGACAACTTCGTTGGAGAACAGAGGTCTGTACAGCATTTTTATTTAAAGGCTCAGAACAACCTAATAATTTTTTCATGATGGGGATTTTTAAAAAAATGTACTATAAACCACATTTATGCAAAGTCTTTAGTCACCTGTGAAGAGGAATGATTACTGACACCCTGGAAGTCCAAACTTGCATAGGTTTATTAAAACAGATTCTAACAATGATTAACTCAGTTTTAAATGGTGCAATAACATCACAGTGATTCTTCTAGCAAGAAGAGCAAGAAGCAAAATTACTAAGGTAAGGACAAGTAAGTGGCTAGCATGTTTGGGGGTTTTGTGCATGTTTTTCTCACATCTAGACTCCAATGACCTTTACATATACAAAATCAACTCAAGCATGGTTTAGTGGTGGACTTGGCAGTGCTGGGTTAATGGTTGGACTCAATCTTAAAGGTCTTTTCCAACCTAAACAATTCTATGATTCTATAAATAAAGACAGCTTGGAATTCTTGGCTTCTGGCATAGAATCAAAAATCCTATGCAAGATGCCTCATCGCTATACAGGCATGAAACAGGCAAGTCAGGATGAAATCAAGAACAACCATACACGAGCGAGAAACTGCTTAGAACAGCCAACAGTGCAATACCAAAGAATGAGGCTTTAAGTCCAGACACAATCCATAAATATTGTACTTCCCACAGAACAATGGAGAGAAATCTCCCTGGGCAGTGAACACTGTCTTTGCAGGACGCAAGAATAGATACTGCATTTATTTTACATAGGGTGTCTTATTCTTGTCGACAGAGAGTCTCAGAGTTAACACAAATTTAAGAACTTTGGATCTTATCTTCATGTGCCTTCTGGCAACAATATGAGAAAACCTGAGGGAACACTGTCATAGTCATAATGAAATGGTTTCAAATTTGTTAGAGTACTTCTCCTCTTACCTAATTCAATACTTCTTGCTCTAAACCACAAAAGAGTAACAAGCAATGAGCTCAGACACAGTGTAGGAAAAAATCCCATGGGACTTAAATTAAGGCAATTAGTATGCAAGCACAGTATTTCTGCAAAGCTAATAAGCTTCCCATACCAATTTCACCTCTGAAGACCATCATTATGCCGCAAAAACCAGTCTTGCTCCTAAGATGTTTGAAAGCATGCTGAAAACATTATTTTCAATGCTGAGCTAGAACCCATCCCAGTTTTGTAAAGCAGATTGTCTAAGTAAGTACAGATAACATTAGTCATCTAGATATGAAAATGAAACTATTTACAAAATCACAGGGCAAAGTATTTTCTACAACAGATTCTGAAAGTCTGGACTGATGCCTTTAAACATTCATGAAACACAAACAGCAGCCTGGAAGGGAGTTTGTCCTTATTTTTCAAAATGCTTTAACATCCCAGAAGTAAAAGAATCTTGAATTCTGCAAAACAATATATAATCATGATCTAGGAAGATGTATAGAAGGATGTAGCTTCTCCTTTCAGCAGCTCCCAACACATCACCCCTTCAATTTTATCCATTTGGCATGCTGTGGATTATGAGGTTAACTGGATCACAGAACTTACATGGATTTAATCTTGCCAGTCTCTGGTTTTTTTATGACTATTTTTAATGCACAATAGTTTAGTGATCTCTAAAGCTACCTAAGGATAATTCTGCCAGGAAAAGTGTAAGGGGAAGAGAAGTTGTCTCCAGTCTCCACTGCTTCTCTTCTGCTCTTACTAATACTATCTCATTACGGGACCTACATGGAAAAGAAAAACCCACTGAGTGGAACACACAGTTCTTGAGACTGGGTCAGCACTTGCAGAGATGCAAGCAGGGACTATACCAGCCTTAGCAAATGCATCTGCATGGAGATTAATGACTGGAGTAAGTATATAAACAACACATGGGGAACTTTACTTCTTTCAAAGAACCTGCATATTTGTTTTGCTAACACTATTTTCTATAGCAACTCGAAGTCTATTGGTGACATCACATCTTTTCACTACTGGTGTATCACAAGGATCAATTCAGCAACTTCACAGTTAAACATAAGAGTACCACTACAAATCTACAAGACCTCTGAGAGAGAGAAAAATCTGTCAAACAGAGTTTCAATATTCTTTCCCAGTGGTTAACTCAATCAAATCTGCATTTTAGACAGAATATCTAACCGTAACAATTGATCGAACTATTGAAAAGAAATCCCCAGATGTCAAAAAAGTGGGCTTTCTTCATCAGTGATTGAAACAATACAGTTGGGCAAAACTGTCTTAGCATAATCTCTAAGTTACAAGAAGAATAAAATTACACACGCACAAGAAAACCCCACATTATGAATTCTATGTTGTAAAGTTAGCATTTTTCACATTATCCAATAACTTACTCAACATTTAATGTTGCACTTAACTCAGCAGCCTTTTTATTACATATATTGAAGGGATTTAAGTGCAAACGTGATATCAGAGTAAGAATTCAACCACTTGAGTCGGGACTATTTTACCATCAATGCTTGATACATACTTGTTATTTGCACTTCTAATACTATTGAATGATACAGCCTTTAAAATACAAGTTTACAAGCAGATAATGCAAATTCACCAATTACAATTTCAGTAAAGTTAGCAATTAAGTCTTTTGGAGATTTCTGAAACATTTTTCCTTTTACCATGACCAACTGGATTTCAGAAGATGAAGTGTAATTTTGCAAAGAGTAACCCGTGACAAGTTTACAGCACTTCCTCAAAGAACTCACAGAGTTTTTCACAAATCACTGATACACAACTGTACAACAGCAGTAGAAACTACTTGATCGTCAACAGTTTTAGTTTGGGGGGAGCAATTTTACCAGGAGTCTAAAACCAAGCTGAAACATTAAGACTATGATCACATAGAATAAACCACCTTTTCTGTAATACATATGGCCGCTCTTAAGGCAGAAAAGTGGTAACATGGTGACAGAATTTGCATCAAGATGAAATCTACCCATGTATCAAGCAACAAGCTCTTCTTGGAGCTTTTCTTAGGGGAGCAAACTGTTTCTTCCTACTGGAAGAGCCAAGAAGGCAACAATTAAAGTAACTACAAGACATAACTTTATTTCACATCTTGACTGTAAGCACAGCACAATTCCACTTTTTTTTTTTACTTATTTTAACAAACTTTTAAGGACAAAAAGACACCAGGAATACTACAGGTCCTACCAAAACAGCAAACTGCTAAGTCTTTGGTAAAAGGGAAGGACAATGAGACAATTACAGCACTGGCAGAAGCAAGGGACCGCATGCCAGCAGTTGGCAGTGGACCTCAGCTCTCAGTGTCATATGAACAAAAGTGTCTGCCAGGCTCCCTACACCTGCTCCCAAAGCTTTCTGAAGAGTGAAATTATCAGAGAGGATGAAGGGTGCCAATGAGCTTCCCTCCAGCCCTTTTCTTTCTCTACTCCCCTAAAATCCAACTAAGTCATTATAAGACAGCAAAAAATTATTTTCCTAATATTTAACATAAGGCCAGTTTCAAATTGTCATGTACGTCATCTTCCTCTATACAGTTCCCGACAAATACGGTGACAGCTCACAGAACAAGACATTTCAAGAGATCTTCACTAACAGATGTATTTTAAAAAACAAGTTCAACAATCTGTTTAACATCTTACACGAAACACTTCTGCTAAAGCTGGACATAGCAAATAACTGAAACTCCTACTTGGAACAAAACAGAGAAGTGACTTTAATTCATTGAAATGTCAGAAAATGTCAGTCAATATATCTGGATCAAGTTGCACAAAAATATTCTGCAGATACTTTTCTTAGTCTTTGTAAGATTTTCCTATACGCATGATTATAAGCCATCTTTATCATTAACGAGTTTTAGTCCTTTCTCACAGGGACTGATATGTTTAAGTGGATAGTTATTACTAATTTCTAGTATTAACATCTAAAAAATAATACACCATTCTCAATGAACACTTTTTTAAAGTGCTGATAATACTTGCAGATTGACAAGAAGAAAATTAAATCCCTTGTTAATCTGAAGAACAACTATAGCAGGAATTACAGCACAAGTTTCTTTACTGGCATTTCCTAACCTTGTAGACATTCCTAAAGGTAGAAAACATTCCATGTATGTACTCACTCAAAATCTGTGACTGCCAATTATCAAAGATATTTTTTGAATTCTTTAGAGGACTTACTCAATATGTCAACTTTGGTTTTGTAATTAACATTTTCATAAACAAAATTAATACTCTACATAGAAATGGGTTAAACTTGACTACTCAGCAGCCTGCTGTCATTTCAATGTATTATTAAACCTTAGCAATAAAACAGATTTGGATTGCACTTTTTTGCAAGGCCTGTTTATCTAACATTGCCCGATTCAGCTGTGCATCAACACATTTTCTTCTAGCAATTGCAGAGAAAGGGTGTGAAACATGACAAAATGGCTTATTGTTGGGGCCAGAAACAGAAACTGGACATTTCTGGCTTTGGTAAGCATTTGTAACAAGTTCTAGATTTAATCAGCAGGGTCCTCAGTATGAACAGATTGTTAATGGGAAGTTGTGAAGTACATTATTTCAGTTCTACTTGAAAATTCCACAATAAAACTATTGTTTAATGTTACAGAAAAGGCAGAGTGTGATTATTTTGCGACTTTTGGCTTCATTTGTAACTCAAGAGATTTGGATTTTTCTTCTATTAAGAAGGTAATCTAAATTATTTAACAGCTGGGATCTTCAGCACTATTCTTCCCAGTATTTGCTTAAGTGGCTTAGTCACTCAGATTTAACTCTGCCCCAGTTTGATATATTTTTACTTCCCCCTCCAGTGGCTGAAAAACATTTGAATAAGGAAGGCAAGTTGTATGACCAGTAAAGATGAGACTAACACAGGATAAAGATCTTCAATTTAAAGCACAAAGAATTAAATATTTCTGGCTAAAAAAGCCAGGTGATTGTGTTAAAAACCTTAATGCTGAAGCAATAGATAAAGGACCAAATTCAAAGAAGCAACAGCTAAAAAAGATCAGTGGTTTGGGGGAAATACGGCAATATCCATATATTCTGGCAGTCAGAAGACTGAGACATCCTCTTGAAAAATAAAGCCTCTTAATATCAATCACAGTGAACCATTATTTAGCAAAGGCATTGCAGCAGTCTCACACTATAAACCAACAGGTGTTCCCTGTACCAGAGCTTACTTTACTAAGAAAGGAACAGGCTGAAACACACAAGAAGCTGGAAACCATTTACGTCAATACACTACTCCACTGTAAAGAAACTATTTTAAATTCAAACCTCAAGGCAGTGGTCTCAAGATACTAGGCAAGGAAGACAGACCGAAGATCATATAAAATTTGTCAGTGTTCTCTTTCACATTATTTTTTATACTCTTTCAAGAGATTAACAGCTGGTACACTACACTGCTTTCCTGAACTGTGGTTTATCTCTTAGTAATACCTTTCTCACTCTCATCATATGCTGAGTCAGAGAAGCAGTGATAGAAGGATGCTTCATTGCATGTCATCTGAGTAGAAAAACGAAGCCATTTTAAGGAAATATCTGAAAATTAAAATTGTAGAAAGGTGATAAATAAATTCCTTAGTGCCACTTACTTTTCTATTGCATGAAAATAAAAAGCTTCTGTAACATGGACTTCTGTACAGTAATTTGAGTATTGCCCAGTGATATGGAAAACCACATACCAACTTAGGTGCAGAAAAGCAGTGCTGTATTCTGCTATCCACCACACCCACTCAAGAATGATATCAGTGTATTAAATTTGGATGTGTCTAGATCTTTATATAACTTATGTGGAAAGTATTCCCTAGATTATGACCTATACTTTTGTTCTTCAAGATGATTTATAAAGAAATTTTCCTGTTCCTCTATTTTAACAGGAAACTTCTCAGCAGAGAAAAGCTGATTAAAGACAATAAAATTGGAAGATTTGTTGTTTTAGACATATTGTTTCAATAAACATCTATAATTCATTCATCAATTAATTTTTCTGCTCTAAGGTGTTTGAGAAGCTAATGTATCCATGTCTGGAGGGCACTAGGGGGAACAGACAAAAAAGAGGCAATTCGTTCAAAATGGAGTAGGTGTGATTCTCCAGTCTCACGAAACATTCATCCATCACATGAATGGTAACATAAAGATACCAGCTATATGAAATAGTTTACTTTGGCCAAATGCAGTGTACCTGTCATCAAACAGTAAAAAATAAATCTACTACATATACTGCTGTTCATCCCCTCCTAAACACCTATAGCCCAGTAAAAATATAAAATACTAGTAAAAATGCAGCGAGAGTGTAGAAACACACATGTGATTATTTTTTGCCCCACAAGATAACAAATCCAAAAGAAATAAAATCTTCCAAAATGAACAGGTAAGTCATTGGCTTCTAAAGACAACCAGCATTAATGCAGGAGAAAAATAAGTATAGCCATATGAATTTTACAAGGTCATGTGACACTTATGTATACAGACACTCCTCCTTTCCCTCCCACCATCCGTGATTTTCCCCATGCAGAAAAAATAATATACCACTCTCCCAGTTTCATGAAAACCAATGGAGACATCAAGCTTGCTTGGGAGGCTCTTCGCAAACCAGCCTGCCTTCAGTAAGTCGTATGGCTAAAAAGCTTAAAAGATTTCAGGTTTGGGGGTTTGGTGTTTGGCTTTTAACCCATCTTTCCTTCTTGCAGCAGGAACGAGGATTTGCGCGTTTTGTTCCGCGGGTGGCAGAGCGCGCCTGGGCGATGCCCGCGCTGGGGACCCGAGCGCCTGCGGCTGCACAGGGTGGAGACTCACCCAAGCTGACATTGTCTGCATACCACACACTACATCCCTCGCGCATCCCCGGCTGACTCCCCAGCCTTTTCCGAGGCATGCCTCACTCGGGGAAAACCAGGGGGGCACACACCTACAAGGAGCCGCCACCAGTCACCGGCACAGCAGAGCCTCTCTGGAAAAAACCACCCGATGGTGTCTGGGGCGTGGAGGGTCGCAGGGCAGGATCGCGGGCCGGTAAATGCGCGCCCCTCCCGCACCCCTTCGCTCCGCTGCTCCCGGCCCAGCCCCGGCGGGGGCTCGGGGGCTCAGGCAGGAAACGCCATCCGTCGGCTCTGCCTCCGCCGCCCCCCAGAAAAGCGCGACACGAAGGCGGCTCCGCCACTCACCTCGCCCCGGCTCCGGGGAGCCCCGGCGGGCAGCGGCGACGCCCCACAGAACAGAGGAGCGAGGCGCCGGGTTCGCTCCCGCTCGCTGCCGGCGGCGGCACCCGGCTCCGCTCCGCCCGCAGACCCCCTCGGCGGCTACCGCTGCTCCCGCCGCTCCCGCCGCCGCTAATGGTGGCCGCCGATACCGGCTCCTTTCGCCGCTCCCTTCCTTTCCCGTTCCTTGTTTCCGCCGAGCGCGGAACCGCCTCCGCCCGGCGGCCGAGGCGCGTCCCTGCCCCGCAGCGGAGACGCCGCTCCCCACACGCCGCTGCCGCCCCAGCGCCGCCGCCGCTCCGGGCTCCCCCCCGCCGCTCACTTCCGGCGCGCGGGCCGCGCCTCGCCCCGCCCTGCCGGGAGCGGCGCCAGCCACGGGGGGCGGCGACGGCCCCGCAGCGCCAGGGCGGCCGTTGGGCACGCGGGCGGCCGTTGGGCGCGAGGGACGGTTGGGCGCGCGGGGGGCGGTTGGGCGCGCGGAGCCGATCGGTCCCCGCGGTGCCGTAGCCCGCGGAGCGGGTCCGCCCGCGCCGGGCGGTGACCAGCGCGCTCACGGCGGGCGCCGCCCGCGCCCCAGGCAGCTCGGAGCTGCGGTTCCGTCTGCAGGTAAAGGCGCCGGGGGACGTTCCTCGTAGCGATCACCGAAGGTTTCTGTTGGCAGCAAATTACCAAATCTTACCGAAATCCTCGGTCGCGTGTCCCGCTGACCCTCGGCCAGCCCCGGACCGCGCCACGTCGGCTACGCGGTGCCCCGGCCGGGAGTTTGCCTCCGTTTCTCATCCTACCACAGCTTCAGGGAGGAGATCCCATATTTTTAAGTAATTTACAAAATGGGATAAAACGCATTGCTTGCTACTGCAGACAGTGCTGTAGGAGAGGAGATTCGCTTAACTACAGTTGATTGCCTGGGGGCTTCAAGCTACAGCGCAGGAGAAGTGGCATCCACGCTGCCTTCCTCCAGGAACGTGCTTCTCCCCTGTGCTAGAACCGCTGTCTATTGTGACACAGCACAGGCATGTTTTACATCAGGTTTTATCTGCCAGTATTTGACAGACAGAAAACTTCAGTCAGTTGAAACACAGTATTTTCCATAACTGTGAACAATTATGCAAAATGACGCGAGTTCTGCTGCTGTAACTACTAATTTGCCAGTGAGGTTACAAGCTAGGTCAACAGCAACAGGTTTAAAATAAAAGCTAGTACCTGGAGAAAATTATTTTCATGTGTACATACAATTAAGTAATTCGAAAGACAAAGTTCACCCATATAATTCTAACATATTTAGCAGAAGAACTTTGCTGTATAAATTCACCTTAACATGTAATCACTTCCAAATTCTGGACAACATAATAAAATGTTGCCAATTAACAACATCCCAGACAAGCTGAGATCAAAGCTATGGATACAAAAATATATAAATTATCAATATGGAATAAAAATACATGCATTCATCACCAAGAGATTACAGTAGTCTTCTAGTAAACATTTTTAATCTGACCATTCCAAATACTAGACTGCTACTGATACACTGCTTCACAGTTTGTGGAAATTCCACAATTAAAAAGTGTCTGGGCTCATATTATTTAGTGAAAGTGATAAGTAATACAGTTTTCAGTGCTGTTCTGCACTTGCTGTATATCAGCAGCGAGGCAGAGCTGAAAGAGACTATGAATCTGATGTTATCGGCAGGTTTGGACTTTGTCTCCAGGTTGTATTAATCCCACCACACTTTCCTGCTGATCTTCCGTGACCCCGAAGGGATTAGAATGACAACACCTCCCCCAGCAGCAGACTTGAGATGGATGTAGGAAGCTCAGGGAGTGCATGGGCAATGCAAGAAGCAACTCGGGTGTGCCATGGCCAGGTTCCTTCTGGCAGCTCCATGGCAGCTGACCCAGCACAGAAACCATACCATGTCATGTTCTGCGCCACTGCAGCTCAGGAACTGCATGGCCATGAAGGGTACAAAACTTCATACCTTCAATATGAAATTCTATAGTAAGGAAACAAAGGTTGTAGCTGACTACTGCAAACTCTGCTTTTGGTGTGTGGAAATGTTTTTATTCATTTATATCAAACTTGCTAATTTGCCCCTGAGCCTGAGCAGACAATAGACAACACAGTTAATTTAATGTTGGGTAGAGATCAGAGCTAGACCACCTTAAGCTAGAGGACCAGATCCTACAGAACCACTATCCAATTACATACATAAGTTACTAATGTAAAATCATCCCCCAGGCCAAGGAAATAGTACATACCTGCAAGCAGACGTTGGGTAAGCTTTTCAAAGCAGTACAGGAAATTTAGTCATACATCTGCCAATAAGATTAACAGTTAATGAATTAATAAAAATAGTGAAACCTTTTGAGTAGGTTAAAAGGTCAGCTTAAATATATATCTGCATTGAAATAAGAAATGATAAATCAGATCATTTTTTTAATGAGGGCAATATTTCCATGGCTAATGACCCTTTCTTCTCCCCAAATGCTGTCTATCAAATCTCAGTTTTAGATATAGCTAAGCACTGCCAGCAGCTGAGCTTAATTTTGAATCCTTCAAAAGTTTTATTTTCTGTATTTAAGTAATTCTGAATAAGAAAACATAAATAAACAAAGATTACATAGGCTTCTGGATCATTAGACAGCTAGGGGAATTTCCATACAGGATACACCAAGCAAAGGGTGGAAATGTGAGAGTTCAAAATTAACAAAAATCAACTCTCATATTAATTGCTTTGTTGGACCTAAGAAAGCTCAATGACTTGTGCAGTAAAAATTTCACATTTTGGTGAAAACCAGCTGGGTCTGATCCAGACTCTGTCAATCAAAACTGTATGTGTGCATATATAGGTACGTCTCTGTATACACACAACTATTCCGTCATGGAACCTCGAGCACCTATGATGCCTGTCAGCTCTAGCAAGAAGAACAGTCTGACTCTTTTCACCTGCTTCTTTATGATTTTTTTTTTTTTTTGCCAACTACAGGGTTCAAGGTACAAAATCATTTAAAAGCCTTTCCTGTTTATCAATAGCTTGCTCAGCCTATACTGTACCTATTGCTGCTCAGCTAGCTATAATGGCATTTCCAAATAGGAATTACGACAAAGTATTGCAGTATTTCTTAGCAACAGGTATAGCACCCATAGCCATTAACATCAATAATTCAGCTCATCCAGACTTACGTTAAAAACGTCTTTTCTCAGATCTTATCTACTGTTCATAAACAAGGATGTCTTGAAGGGTTCTGACCTTGCAGCAACTGGTAGCTGACAACAGTAGCCTGTAATAGAAAATGCAGACTTGGACAGAAGCTTCTGGGGTTTCAAGCCAGCCAGGTTGATACACAATCCATTGCAGAAACTCCTCATACTCTAGGTTAAGACCACTAAGCTTTCTCAGGGCTGCTGTTCTTAGGGAAGGCTGATGCTATTTGCATGTGGGAACAAGTTCAGAGGAGCACCACAAACACTGGAATGTAAACACCATTTTCTGAACTCATTTAATCACTGTAAATGAGAAAAATCTTGACTAATTCCAGCTAAAGTACTCCTGAATTGCAGTGGGATGACAGCTCTGAATCCAAAGCACAGAATGTCTGTGGATGAAAATATAACCACTCTTTTCTATACGCACCTTCCCTCCACCTCTAAGAACTAGAGAAGCATTCCTTTTCTTTCCATTTCTCAGGTGATGAGTGAACAAGCTACTTCCCTAAAGTCAGAAAGGAAACCTTGTTCCTAGCCAGGGTCTGAGTTCTGCTCTCATCAATGCCAAATCAGTCCCTTGCTTGGGAGGGGACTTCATTACAAACTTACTATTGATACTCTTTTTATGGAAATGTCAGAACTGCAGACTGGCAAATAATCTATCTATAGCATTCATTATCATCATTACCCCTTTTAAAGAAGACTCAAACCACCCTATCACACATCTCAATAAATCAGCGTGGCTAACACATGCCAAAAAAACCATTTCTTCTTGACCCTCAAAGCAATCAGCTTATGCTGCTGAAGCAGGAAGCTTGTTTGTCCCCTGCATTGTTGTAATCTAGTGCATACAGCTGCAAATGTTGTCTTTGCTCACAAAGCTTCTTAAATCCCTTTTTTAATTCTACTAAACTCTTTGCCTTGATGACTGCCCATGACAATTGGATTCCATAGACAGAAAATATACTGTGTGAAATCGTATTGAAAACATGTTCTGGAGGGTTTTGCTCTATGAATTGGGGTATAGAGGCTGCAATTAGCTGACTTCACTACACGCTTGATGAAATTTCATTTTATGTGAAGTTCACCTTGCCTCCATGATCTGTACAACCCTCCACTACTCTTTATTCTGCACAGTTAACTTTCTGGTTCCTTTTTAGGCCCTCTGAGGCATGCTGTGGCCCTGGTGAATGTATCTGAGCACCTGTGCAACCATGCACATAAAAATAGGAAAGGAGCAGCACACTAACAGATTAGGATCTTCCAACATACAGGGCACCACAGGGACTCTCTGGACTCTTCTCCCAGGCTGAAGTCAGTAATTGATTTTAATGGGAGCAGGGCTGAGCTAATGCTGGCACTTTGGAAAATCCCACCCAAGGGATTCAGTGATATTGAAAGTGCTTGAGGCAGGTTAACTGCAGGCATTTCCACTAATGGGGAATGGCGCAGTTGTCTTTATTAATTTTTCTTCTCCAAAGTGCAATTAGAATGTATGTATTTTTATATCCTTAGGAACAAAATAATGTAAAATGCTTCTATTTCCAGAGGTTCTTTCTGAAAGGCAAATAAACGAGTGATTTTCTGCAGCACACTTACAGGCTTAAGATCTATCACACTCCCCAAAAATCTATTAATACTCTCTTGCTGCCCTTCCTTCAACTGATTTAATATGATTACAAGGGAAAATAATGTCAGTGAGTGTCCCAATCACAGCAGATTTGTAAAGCAAGGTTTTTCATCATGCTCTTGGAGACAGGAAAACCAATACTTTTCTGTCTGACTGTACCTTTAAAACCAAGAGAAAAAAATTCAGTGGTGAAGATGATTTGGAAAATGGCGACTAACATGGGTAAAAAAAGGTGACATGAACTAGAATGGGGTGCCAACAACAAGAAGGGGGATGATGTAAACGAATGCTAAAGTAGGGGACACTGACTCTGTTATGGGCAGTTTTTGGCGAGGTCACAACAGGGTAAGTGTGGTCTAAAAAAGAGGCCAAAGCTATGGCAAAAATTTTGCAAACAACTATAAATAAATACAGTGTTTATCTTTGATTTCTTTGAGTGATGTCTCTGAAAACTATGAGATTACTCATTCATAAAAATGTTGCGGCTTTGGCACATAATTCACTTAAAATACAAATAGTGATTATTTTCCACACATTTATTCAAACAACACTAGAATTTTAAAAGAAGCAACAAGTAGTTATTTACCTTTTACATTACTTTTAACCTATTTTTACTTCCTCTATAACTTTTCATTTTACACTGAAAATGCTCTTTCATCTCACTTCAGAAGGGATATCTTTTGCTTACTGAGGTAGAAAAAAGGCATTTTAATTTAATGTTGAAAATGTTGAAATGTCCTTCCAGACCAAATACTTTATATGCAGTTAATGCTCATTACAGATTGCAGTTAATGCTCATTACAGAATGATTATCTGCTAGATCTGACTTAATAATTCTTAAAGTGTAAATGATTTTATCAATGTGCAATATAATAGAGTTATCAGTTACATTGCTGCCTGAGAGAGAAATGAATTCTGGATCTTCAAAAAAGATCACCGTGAAAATCCAAAAGACTACATTTAGTTTCCTTTTTTGAAAGAGAGGAAAATTCAGTCAAACCCATTCATGCACTGGCCATAATTGCAGGGGGAGCTTTGTGTAGATGTACTGCAGCCATGTGGCACAGTTTCTGGAGCTGCAGAGATAGATTGGCACATCTCTTTTATGCTCAGTGCTGGCACTGGTTTGTTTTTCCAGTTACTATCAACTGTTCTTTCTCAAGTATCTTCAGCTACATCTTGTCCCCAGATCTCATCCTGGAAAGTGACCTGCTCAAATTAACTTTTCATTTCAGGAGGCAGCTGGTACTAATTAAGTTGCACAGACCAGGTAGAAAGTACAGCTTTCTCCAGAAGTTCCCTGCTATTTAACTGTACCAAATGTTTACAGAGCAGAACTATTTTTTTTCCCGTAATTTTTATGTAGATGTGAAATATTTGACATATATCTTGTAAATCACATATTAGGATTTACTGGAATTTCTGTCTTGACCATTTAAGTGACATTAGCTGGACTGTTAACATTTTTAAAAGAAGTAGTTTAAAAAGGTGCAGTTGTTCTTTCAGTGAGTGACTAAAAATAGCTGTGGGAAGTTTCAGATTCTTTTTTTGAACAGCTGTAGATAACTGGACAGTAGATTTTTGAACAGTAAATTTTAGCATTTTTATCACTGTACTTTGAAACTTCTACAATTTCTTTTAAAACTCCCATTCTGAATTGAAATGTGGAAAATAAACATTTCGTTATGTTTAATGTAGTCTGTGTGATGTTTCTGGACTTATCAGAGAGAGCTGTCATGATTTTTGAATAATTTTAGTGATGAGGTAGAAAAAATAAAATGGCACTTCCGAAGAACTTTCAAGATTTTTACTCAAGATTTGATGAGCAAAAATCCAAGCAATCCTCATTAGTAATTCTTCCAGAGAAAATTTCCTTCTTGAATTGTAATGTGGACTTTTGAGGTAGACGACTTGGGAGCATCTGTATAGGAAAATTCAATTGCCTTAGCTATCAGTGATTTCTCTTAGCCTGAGACACGTGTGCAGTGTTATATACAGATGCTCCCATACACATAATGTATGTTTGAATGTAATTTGTTCTCAAGTACTCAGGGATTACCTTTAACTAAATGAAGAGTGGGATTAAGTGAACATATGGTGTTAAGAAAGCTGAAAATAAAATCCCCCTCCATCTTACTCCACCACACTTATACTGCTCATTAGGGGATTACTTCTGAGTCTGTGTGGACAAGATTTCTGAGGAAGGAACTGACAGGCATAAAGTTTCACAGGTTTTGAGAGAAATCCTGCAAAATTATACTAAGTTAAAGGTATGCTTTCTTCTACTCAAATCTTGAAACCCATTTTTCACTTGTCCTGCATCAATGTGTACATGTAGAGAAAGGGAAGACCCAGTGGATTCTTTTGACTTATATTATTTCATGTAGGTTTTCTGTAAGTCAAACTACAGTCATAACTGGACGCTGCCTTCTTATTAAACACCTGTTTATAAATGCAACTGGAAGGCTGACGAGCCTACACTAAAGTGACAGATTTTCAGTCAAAAAATCTATACATTTATTGTTAAAAATTATTTGTGAAATTAGATTTAAAAGCCCATGATTTTCATGATTATTTACCTCACAATTAGGCTTAAAAAAGATATAAAAACCCTTGCAACATCTATTGTATATGCCAACTAATAACAAACTGGATAACGCAGTGTGAAAATAGGATCAAAGGACAGAGCCCATGGTCCCACAGCAACACTGTGCTTTTGTATTTAGCTAGTGTAGCCCAGTTCACGTTTAGCAACCTCAGTGAGGTCTTCTGGTCACCTTGGAGGCACCTTATTGACACTTCTCTTTCTCGAGCTGTGCATATATTTGTATCCTAGGTGATTCTGCCATCCTGCTACTTCCTCCAGATCCTCCCAGAGGTCCGTTAATGTTAACCAATTTTCCCAGCCCAGTATGCCCTCTTCACATAAGCTTCAAATCCTTGTAAAACTCATCAAAATCTAACCATCTCTTCCTCTTCTAGTGATTAGTTGTTCTCCTACAACTACTAGCTATCTTCTCCTTTGTGTCCTCTAATAAACTCCCTGGACAAATCTATGAAGACACTGCATGGTCCTTTACAAACCTCTTCCATATGCACTCCATTTTGACATCTTTAAAGCTGATAACACCACCAAAGCAACCAGCAGGAATACAAATGTCTCAAAGTAGCAATCTGCCAATGCTTACAGTGCACAAAATCTATGTGTACAACTGCCTGTTTTTATTTTTGCTATTCTTGGCCTTCCTTTCCCATTTCCTCCACAGGATATTCTTCCATTTTTTTTATTGTGTCAAAACTCCTGTCAGCTCTTTAGTAAAACATATGTCCCCTGTCACATATGTGTGAATATCTGGCATAAATGAGCACTGAGAGCAGAGGCAGGACCTGGGTAACCACACCCCTACTGCTGCCTGTAGTGTCAATACTGACTGAGGCGGCAGGCAGCAAATCCCAGGGATCCAGGCTGCATCAGCTGCTGCCCTAACAGTCAGTGTGCAAGCAGTACACCTGGTGCCCTTGCACACAGTGGACAGCTGGTTTGGTTAAAGTGGCCAGCCCGGAGACCCTCAGCTACTGAGCTACCTGGCCAGAGTGACAGCTCCCACAGGCCTGCTTCAGCCGTTCCAGACAAACAGCTCCATCCATCTTCTTCCACCAGGACAAAATTTTTGCACAGGAGCCTGACACCTGTTACAATGCAATAAATGGTGCAAAAGAAGCCTGGTCTTTTAGGGACTAACCCCTGCTGATTTACAAGTGCATTGGAGAACATTCAAGGTGACGGGCTGTGCTCCAGTCTCACCAGAAATGGGATCTGGGCTCAGCTGCAGGCCCATCCCCAAGGCAGGTTGTGTTGTGGTGACAGTGCAGGTCACAGCTCTGTAAGCTGGGCTGCATGTCTGCTGCAGCAGGCAGGCATCCTGCACTGCTTGCTCCTCTGCTAGGACTGCGGAGCAGTGCCTTGAAGGGGGGTGCCAGGCCCTTTGCAGCTGCCAGAGGATGTGGAAGTCTCTTAATGCACTGGATGTGGCAAGGCTCTTAATGGAGTGACTGTTTCCTGAGAAACTCTCCTCTACCACAGCCAAGAAATGGTGGTGAGTAGGGTCTGTGCAGCTGGGCCAGGCTGGGGAAGTGAAGATGCAGACTGCAGCTGCGTCTCCTTTAAATAGTTTATGAGTGGTGCTCGCTTTGGGTTTTGTTTTACAACCAACCAGAAACCAGCCTCAGCAGCACCCCATATGTTCCTTGTCTTTTGTTTGCTTGGCCATGTTTATTGCACAGGTTTACTTAGGATCCAGCTATGACAATGTCATGGGTTCATTGTGTACACTGTCAAAGACATGAGACCGAGCCCAACACCTGTGTTTAAAACATTATGGCTGTGTCTGAAAAGTCAAAAAAAAAGGGCGTATGATCGGTTCTGAGCTATTCTTACACCACTGTAAACAATTTAAGCTAGCTAAATAGAAATCCTGCCACTAAATACAAGTGTCAAATTGCAACCAGATTCTCAGCATGCCAAGCCCACATCACTGTTGTTCTAGATTTCCCTTTCACTGAGTAACCTGGCAGTGCCTTGTGTTAAGCAGCTGATAACAGCATTGCTGTTACCTATTCCCTGCTCATCTGACTGCTCCTGTGCAGGTCCACCTCTCAGTATGCGACAGTGGACTCACAAGAACCCTGGGGCATATTGAGGGAAGAAGCGTAACTTCTCTTCCAGATGAGAATGTACCCAGAGCCTGAATTACCGCTGGTCAGAAAGTTGTGTGCAGAACTCTGTATTGAAGCTCAGACTTATACCTTGGAAACAAATGCTCTCCTTTAAATAAAGACAATTCTCCTTCTGCCATATCCTTTGGTCTCCAAGACATCCCTAACCCCATTTGCTCAATCCCCATTTTACCCTTGCTCTAAGGTATGTCTAATCAATTTTCTGTTTCTGCTTACACATCTTTGGACATCTAATATACATAATTCGCTCCAGTGTGAAGGTTTAGACTATAAGTATAACCTTCTATAAGTGCTTCCCACGTTAAGATTTCAAGATCAAAATGGCTCCCTGAGTGTTGATGTGTTTGCTGCCTCCTTTGAACCTAAAGAATCCACAGATAGCAAGGAGATGTATACAGGCAACACATGCTGCTAATTTCTCTGAAAGTCTAAGATTAAGGCTAAGTCCACTGAAAGCCTGTGCTATTATATGAGTATCAGTCAGAGAAGGGAAATTTTGGCAGCATTTATAGCTCTAACATGGAAGTGAACGTCTTGGGAGGAAAGTATTTTGGTCACTGTGGCTAATGCTGAGTTAGTGTAAGCTATACAAGTTAAAGCATATTTATTTTCCTTTGTATTAGTTGTCCCTGAAGTAGGACTGTGTTTGAACAGTTGGTACATTCAATCTAGCACAGACCTGGCACATAGTTTCCTGCTACATCCATTCCTGTTCTTTTCTGATCAAACGTCATGTGGGATTAGCACAATAAATCTAGATTACAGAACAGAAGCAGTGCTCATTTTTAATTTTCTAGTGTCATTGAGTTTGTGATACAGTCCAAATATGGCTGGAACCCAGTGTTTGTATTCAACTTGACTATGTGGTTAACTTTGCTTTTCTCACTGAAATATGTCATCTGTACTAAAGAGAACAGTTCCGCAGCACAAATTCCCCTCTGTCTTAGTATGAATTGTTGTATAAAAATGAGGTCACTCTCTCTGTAAGGAATATTCTTTAAAATGTTTATGAAAATATTTCTTCTGCATTTTAAAAAAAGTAGTATTTTAAATTTATGTGTTTTTTAAATTTGCTTCTGCAAAATCAGCCTTCAGTGAATACTTACCATAGCATGGAAGATAGTGCTGCAAGGGAGTGCGCCAAGAGTACTTAAGGGTTCACTTCATGGAAGTGAGCTTCTGCTAAAACTGAAGCAGAACCGCATGAAGCTAGAGTAGGTCTCAAGCCTGGCTGCATAAGTTAGGAATCTTCGTATCAATAACTAAATGCAATGGCCTGGTTTTCCAAAATGGTCAACAGGCATCTACATTTCTCATTGAAATCAATAGGCATTGCATATGCTTAATATCCTGGAAAACCAGGCCACTTATATTTAGGAGTTTAAATATGATATTTGGAGCTTAAATTTCACCTACTAGAGTTAAAAAGTCAGAGTATGTAAAACCTATTCTTAAGTGGGATGTCTGATTTAGTGCCAGAGTTTGCAGTTAACTAAGATAAATGATTCATATGCTGACCCCCTCACTGCCTCCTAAATTATTACCCTTATACTGAGATACCTTAGCTGTAGCCTAGACCACTAAGAGAGAAACTTGGTTTGAGAACCCTTCTTGGAAACCCTTCCTACAACAATGTTCTTCATGGATATTAGCCTTAACAGTCAGCATTTTCATTTGACTTGAATGCAACTGTTATCAAAATGCTATTGGGTCAATTTGGTCTAAAGAAAAAAATCAAAAAAAGCAGAAAAATTAGCTGTGCAGCTTCCATCCTAGGCAGAGGTACCATTGCCCTCCACAAAGAGCTGGGTGCCTGGAGCCTCAGCGCTCTGAAGCTGTGCTGTCTGGGCTTCCAAGCGGGAGAAGGCTGAGGGCTTGGGGGAAATCACCTCGAACAGCTGCTCACAGGCAGTACTGAACTGGCATAATCATTCAATCACACTGCCCAAGTCCTTTGCCATGTCTAGCAAAAAGCAAACACGGATAAAAGAGTTTCTCTGCTTCTAATTAATGAAATAGAAAACTTATTTGCTTCTCAGTGCTTGGCCTGGGAGACAAAACAGGTGATCTGCTTTTTTGGTTAACCTTTACTACAGTGATTGGCTCCTCTTGAGGGTACAGAGGGAGAGACACTGGTTTGTATTTTCCACTTAGCTCTGAAAAAGGGTCAAGGACCACTTCCCTTCAGTCATTAAGATCTTTGTGCCTGCATGTGCACCAGGAAAAATCATTATACCACAGGGTGGAACTTGGCTTCATCTTTGTCGCATGGCACATTAGAGGACAGTGCTAGTAGCCACAGTACTACTTTGCAGTCACCATCATAGAGTCCATTCTCTCACCATTAAAGAAGAATATTGGGTTATTACTTCAAACACTAATCAGAGCATCATGAGCAGCTCTGCTCATGGCTGCCAGTTACATGGATGCAGAGACCAATCTTTGCTTGATACTTTGGCCTGTGTTTAATAAGGTACTGTAGGTACCAGCAGTCATAGGCAAGTCTCTGCAGTGCTGTTTAGCTGGTTCAGCGCCCAGCAGCAGCAGGAGCACAGCCACAGGGATGTGGAGATTGTCATTTGGCGCTAGTTTAAAGTTAAAATTGCAATCACAGTGTTTCTGGAGTCTCAGCGATACTCCTGCATCTGCACAGCTATCTTTAGTACAAACTTCCAGCATGTAGCCCATGAATTTTGCGTGCTAGATTAGAAAAGGTCCCTTAAACAAATACAAGTTCTTTCAAAGAATTTATCTCATCACCAATCCTTATTATGAAATGTCCTTGCAAGCATGAGATTACTACACACAACATTTTCAGTTTCCATTTATTTCTGCCCCAACCCCAAGACCTGGTGGTCACAGCCCCCTCTCCCTGACTTGTCTGGTGGAAGAAAATCGAGGAAAATCACTACAATGCATGATCTATTTCTTCATGGTTTGAAAAAAGATTTAAATAGCAAGTACTGCCAAGAGATTGCAGGAGTCCGAATCCTATTTTTTAGATATTGTTTGGACGGTGCCTATGGTAAGATCCTTAATATTCTAGAAGCTAAGACTTCCCTAGTTGTGTAAAAGAGGCTTTCAGAAAGTAGCTGTCTGTTAGGTCATCACTATGCTATTCAGAGTGGGGAAGGCTGGGGTTCATGCATCCTGCAAAGGCCTGACTCCAACCTACTTAACGTAGAAAAAACCCTTTCTGATTTTAGTGGATTTCGGACCAGATCTTACCCATGAGCAGTAGTGAATGTCGGTGTGACCCAGATTCAAGAATGAGGTCTGCTGGGTACATTTTACAGGTAAAGACTGAGTACTGGGGGGGACCATGATGTCAATGCAGGCTCCCTAGAGCAACATTGGAGCACTCTGCATGACTGAATCTGCCTCAAGCCATGACCTGCATCTTCAGAAATCTTTCTGACATTGGGTAATTTATCCTTTCAATACATCTACTGGGAAAACTCTATGACTAGGTTACAGGAAAAGAAGTGGCACGTGAAGCAGGGATGCATTTGTAGGTGCTGAAGAGCTTGAACTTTTGATGAAAGTGAAAAAAGCTGAGAGTGTACCTTCTCTGTCAAGAAAAATACCCCAAAAACCAAAACCACGCTTCTACTTACTTTTATCCACAAAGAGATTTTGTCTGAAAGCCAGAATTAAAACTCAAAAGTTCCTGGCTTAAACCAAAACCCAGCTGCAGGATAGAGTTTCATTATAGAAGTTATTTATCTACCGAAACTATTTAAAGACAGGAAGTGTTATCTGTGGTTAGGATTAATCTTCTCTGTCACATAGCCTGTCTCCTGAATGAGAGATTAATGCAGAGTATAGTTTCCTGACAGGCAAGAAGCATTGTATGGATTTTGTTAATTTCTGTGGGAAGAAGCAAAGCCAAGTAAATTGCGCCATTCATTGCACGTTGGGACACTGTCAGCCAAAAATATCTCAGCTCAGACTGCTCATTGTGCCAGATTTGATAGACAGAAATGGGCAAAGAAACCTCTATCACACCCCAACGTCCAAGTCCACCTTGCCAAAAAGGGAGAATGTCCAAAATACTGGACATGCAGCAGACAGTAGGCAGCTTCCTCTTGTCCTGACAAACTTTAGTGCTCCCTCAAGAAAAAATGAGAGTGCAAGAAAAGCAAGGCACAGTAGGGAGGCAGAGCAAACATGGAATGGTGACACCAAAGATGCTGGTGGAAGAGCAGAGGCAGAATGGAAGAAAATGTGACAGCTGGAACTGGTATTTTCTGCCCTGTGTCCTCAGTCAGCCCTTGGCACCTTGACCACACACACAGCAGGCACACAGACAGGGCACAGTGAGACCCAACCGCAGAACATCCTCTCTGGGCTCTTGTCATGCTGCCAAGGTGCAGATATAGTGCACTGCCCTCTGTACACATTCACAGAGGAGAGGAACTTGTGCCAATAACCCAGGATAAGAATTTACTTGTTTAACTTGAAGGAAGGAGGTCATCACACATCTTTTGTCTTCCCAGATGGGGCTGCCTTGTCTGCTTTGCTATTTGTATAGCCGTCTACACAGCTGAAATATTTGCATTTTTTTCCTGTGCCCTGCAGCCAGTGCAGCACTGTTTGAGCTGGTAAAATGCCAGACTCTTACTCAGTTGTAAGACTGAACTGGTGATCTAGTTGGCTTTGTTATGTTATTGTCGGCCACAGCAGCAAGATAGCAGACATCACTACCAAGATCATCAAAGAGAACATTCAATCTTAAGGAAAAAAAAAAGAAAAAAGCTGGGTCATAAATTACACCACAAATCTATTTCTAGCCTAAAATAATATGTATTATTATCAAAACACATATGCTAGAAAAAGGTCAGGACTTGACCTGCTCATTTTGGATGATACGATGTGCTGCTGTTGGTAATGACATGATTGAAGCCTTATGGGATCTTCAGAAAATTATGTGCTAATTATGCGTTAATGTGATCAGTTCATATGTGCCTGATGACTGGCTTTCCAGTGCTGAGTACAGTTTATTCCCCAGCAGATCAACTACGTGTGAGAACTTCAGAGACAAATACAGGAAGTTATTATTTAAAGAAAAAGGAATTTGTGGCATGACTCCTTTTTTTTTTTTAACCTTAAAATGGTGATAGAGTTGTTAATTTTAAATGAGAATTATTCCTATTTTGGTGTAGGAGAAGATGGTTTTTGAAGTATAAGACAAGAGAACACTGTCTTGTGTGTTACAGTCTGAGACTAACACAACAGGATCAACCCAGTGCAAACATCCCCCGTTTATCTTAGCAAGAGATGTAAAGATTATTTTTAATCCTTTGAGTGCTTTGTACCTTTAAGATGGTATTTCTGAAACCATGAAGAGCTCACTGCGACATTAAGTATTGATTACTTATAACACAGCTCACACAGTGTTTTTGTGGTATACTACTCAATTAACACAGTTTATATTTTCACTCCTCTTTAAAGATCTCAAATTTCAATGATCCAATGGGCAGCTTAGAGCGCTGACATACTTCTTGTCCTCAGTCATCCTTATATACTGTTTGGAAGAGCTGGGCAATGGCCACCATCCCTTCTAGTATCCCTGATGACACAGGCTCAGACATTAGAGCTGCATCAGAGCAGGCCATGAAATCACAGGGTACTTGCACTGTACACTGTGAATGGCTGCACCATTCAAGTAGAACTGTTTCATACATTTATTACATATTGTGTGTGGAGAGTGCACTCGATCTAAAGGCATTGTCTGGCAGCTCAGCTTCACTTCATCCTAACGAAAATAAGGTGTATGTTCCATACTACAGTAGACATGACAACCAAAACCATGCCTCAAGACACAGCTGGCCTTCTCTGTGTTAGTTTTTCACTCTGTGCTACTTTAGTCTTTTCAGACTGCTCCTTATGGGCAGCAAGCTGTGTGTATGTGTTTCTCTGCAGATAGCACTGTTCCCTGCCTTTGAAGCGCCCTCATGTTGTAGTTTGCTCTTTTCTTTATTCCTTCCCATGTAACTAGAGTGGTGGATGCTTTATAGATAAGGGCTGGGAAATGGCTGAATGTGTGTGTCCATGAAACATACTCAAACAAAATGAAAGCTGGGACTGACCCTTGAAATTTCACTACAAACATTTTCATGCATTCAAATGGCTTAGTTGACTTCAGAGGGGCTGCTAATTACGTAAGGGCTATCTGTGTGGAAGAGACAGCAAGATGGACACTTTGTTTATTGATATGAAAATGCAGCTAGCTTGAAGTTGCTTGGAGATTGTGATAAAGGATGTCTAAGAAAGATAGCAAGTTCATAAAGTGTTTCATTTTAAAGCATGTAGAGTATTATTAGCAGAGCAGCTGTAGCTTTTTATAACATTTCGTAATGCATGTGATGTGGCATTTTGAAATGAAAATCTTTTTTATGGCTGTTTTTTTGTCGCGTACATCATAGCCAAGAGCCCTCCTTTTCCAGAGCATTCTCTAACTGAGTCTGCACTAAGACTCAGACAACCTTTGAAGGGTAAGGACCTTTAAAGCACAAAACTGTTTTCCAAGAAGAAAGTTAGGTAAATTTGCCAGATTGAACTAACTAGCTCTAAGGAAGAAACAGCCCGTGTTTTTGCATCCCTGCAGCGGAAGAGCTGAGACATTCCCAGGCGTGGCCCTGGCAAAGTCCAGTGCCCACGTATTTCTGGAATGAATGCCAGCTGCCTCCACGTCTTCTCACTCACACATTGAAACGCTGTACAGTCAAAGCCACCAGGACTTGCAGAGAGCTCTGCAAATGATCTCAGGGGAAAGTAATCTAGGACCTTTTGCTCCTAAAAAAAGAGATCCCTGAAACTGGATTCACTTTACTAGAGGACAAGAGAGCCTTTTGAATGAAGAACAGAACCTGAAAATTCTTTATGCTTTCACTCCTGAAGGAACTCCTGGGCATTTCATCTCAGCCATTAATTATTTCAAACACAATCACTGCAAATTTAGAACTCATCCTGATTGCTTTAAACAAAAAGATGGGCACATGGAAGTACATAGCTGTAATGTAACTCCTAGGTCACAGAAAGGGTAAAGGACACCTGCCACTAGTTCAGCCACAAAACCTGCCATTTTCCACCAGAGACATGGAATAGGTTCCAGATCCGTCTGCAAACTTGAGAAAACCACTGAATCATCTCTTGGTTTAGTTTCCTCATCTCTGAATAAGGAAATCTTCTTGCAGAGAGAGCTTTAGCTTAGAAATCCATGGAAAGCTCTTTCTACTCAGAAGGAAAATATGACAAGTATGTGACAATGTTGTGACATACACACAAAAAAGCAGCACTAAGCCCTGCTTCCCTGTAACAGTCTTGTAAACAATCAGCACCTTCCAGTGGATTTGCTAAAATCAATGATATCTTCACACATACAGATTCTTTCAAAGTTCAGCTACCAAACATGACCTTGAAAAAACATTACATTCCTATGAAAAACAAGTCTGGACACTGATAAGCAGTACTGGAAAATTACACTTGATCAGGCAGACTCATAAGCATTAGATTGTTAATCTCTTATCCCTTCAAAGATCTTGTCCACTTAGAAATGAAAACGTATTGTTACAAAGGCAAGGAAGCACCTTTCCACTGGATAAACTGCTGACTACCTTATGTCTTTCATTTATATGCCAAAGCCTGAGCTGCATTGTACCCTCTTTTCTCCCTCCCAAAATATTGCTGAAGATAAAGGGAGCAACTGTTCTCTGCAAGCTTCTACTGCCTGCAGGCCATCCTCTCCGAGCCACCTGTGAAACCAGTCATTTTACCTTCTCTTGTACTTCCTGCAGCAGAAGGCAGGTTCATACAGGCTCCCCCAGTCTGCCCCTGCATCTCTCCCTTTCCCCCTTCAACTGCAGTGATACCTTTGCCTGCTGTGTTTGTTTGGGTAGGCTACAAAGCAGCACACACCCTGCCCAGCACTGCAGCATAGGGGTCCAGGCATCACCCCGTGTTGGTCCCTATTCTGGTGCTTGCCTTTGTAGTTCAGGGACACCGTCTGTCCCTTCCCTCACCTCTCCTAGGCTCATTCCAATCCCCACCCACCCGCACCTTAATCTAGAATCTGGCATTTAGATTTGACTGACTTTCAAAGTATAAATGGGTCAGGTCATTTAGCATAGACTGATAGGTTGCGATTGCAGTTCTTTGCGTGCTGAGTCACCCTGGCAGCAGATGTCATCTGCTTCTCGTTCGAGGGAGAGGCACACAGTAAATTAAAAATGCAATATGCACTGCTAAAATCTTATACAGCTGTATTCAGCAGAGATGAGTGGGAGTAATAAGACAGTAAAATTACAGGGGGTTCTACTATGAAGGCAAAAATTCAGGGGAAAAGCTTTTGTATAAGCACTTAGTTCAGTTACCCACGTGTGCTTCAATAACTGGCTAAATATAGAACACCCAAACTATTGGAAAAACAAAGGAAATGGAGACCCAGGAAAAAGAAGCCACTGATGGTGATGCAGGAAATACTTCTGAATTAAACTATTCCGCTGCAGCCTTTGTAATGTTCTCAGAAGACCACAGTAGTAAAAAATGAGTCATTCCTGGGCTTGAGTGTAACATTGGCTTGATATTGTTGATGGGGGATTGCGAGGAATCTGTGTGGCAGTAGGGTAAATTGTGTTTGTTTTTACAGACATGTATAAAAATACACATCACTAGAAAATCAAAGCAACAACCACAACATACCAAAGACTTTCCACAGGAGACAGAGAGCCTAATTCTCTGAGAGCCAATGACCCCAGCTGCTCTCAGAGCTGAGAACGTCACTCGCTGTCAAGACCTGACCCAGAAGAAAGGAAATCAGGGCTGCATTTCATTATTTTGGCACAACAGACTTCAACAGCTGCAACTAGGGTTAACGAACTGCAAGTTAACTTCCAGAGGCACAAACCATATCAGCCTTCCTTCAGAATCAAACACATTTGTTTCCCTGAAAATCTATCAAATCCATTGCAAAAACAAGGTCCTTTGTATGTGGCTCAAGCCGCTGGAGTGGAAAAGACACCCTGAGTAAGCATAGGTCAAATGGGGTTAAGCTTTCTTTCTTCCATGAGTTATCTGGAAAGGATTAGAATCCAGCAGCACCCCTGGCCACCAAATGTGCTCAGACATCTCAGCTGAACTCTAGGTATCTTCCAGCAAAAAGATTTTTTTTCTTCCCCCTAACAGTATTTGTTCTCACATGTTTAAGGTACTTAGTGGCAGTTGACACTGAAAAAAAACCACACTGCTAGACTTGTAGTATTTGTTGAAAAGAAGGAAGTTTTTACTGAAATATTGGCCTCTGTTTTTCACAGGGAAGAAATCAATAGTTTTCTATTGGACTAAATCTTCTGTAAGTGCAGCCTGTTGGCTGACTAACTGGATTGATGTTTACAACCCTGTTTCACTCTTCCTATACTGCAAATTCTCAAAGCAGAAGTTTTTAACCTTAAAACAGTAATGATTTTAACTGTAAATGTCTTGTCTTCTTCCTTTCCCCTTAATTCACCATCAGACTGGTATCTCACTGCAATTTACATCAGCAGGACTTCAGGAGAGAGTGGGTGAGCATTGCTTTGTCTTTTATGGCCTTTAACACAAAGATTTTAAAAGTTTTTCTAAGATTAAAGATTTGTAGGGCTAAGTAGGGGATTTGGATAGCTCAAGTGTACAAGATTTGAGGCAGTAATTTCCCAGAAGGTGGCTTGGAAATGCTCTCCATGTGACAAAGAACCACCCCCAAATCTGGGAGACTCACATGGATGAGGTTTGTAGAGCTTTGTGCAGCTTCACCTTACCCCAGCTCACCTGTGCACTGACACAGCCCCTGCAGGAGCCAAGCTCGCAGGCCTGCCTACATGCTGTGGGAAGCAAATTTCACACAGTGGAACTGAAAAGCACTTCAGATCATACCATGAGATTTGGATAATTTTAATTTTGGGGTTTTTTTTCTACTGAGATCTATTAATTAGCACATTTGGCTAGACTGGAGGAAAAAAAACTTAGAAAAATAGACTTAAGGGAACTATCTCAAATTAGCTCATGGATGACTTCTGTCTTCTTTTCCAGTGATATTTGCTCTTTGAAGGCTTGAGAGTCTGTTTCATGTTTATCAAAGTGAAAGCTATTACTGAAATCAAAGTCCTTTTAAGTAATTTAAAAAGGTGTGCAACAGTTTTCTTCAAGTAGTCATAAACTGCATGGTCCTGCCTGTGAAATTTCTCCAGACAGAATGGCACAGCCTGCAAACTTGCCCTAAATTTCCAGCATTTTATTCTGCCAAGGGCAGGACAAGATTGGCCACAGTGCCCTCCTCCTGCCACAGGGCTTTGGTTGCTGTCACCCTCATAGCCAGGGCAGAGCACTGGAATACAGAGTCCTTTGCTCCAAACTGGTCCTAAATTGAACTTTGTACAGCAGACAGGAGGTATTCACATCCAGCATTTTGGTCTGAGGCCCACCCTAAATACAAAGATTTTTCTTTAAAATACAATGCTTGAATTTAGTAATGAACAGTACATGTTAAAAATGACTATGCCAGTTTGCAACACCCTCCCACCCTGTGAGATGTACTGCATGTAATGGTGTTATATAGGTTGTTTACCATGGCACAGATGAGTCTGATGACACTATCTGTATTATCAGGGAGGAAGTGCCCAGGAAACAAAACCCGAGCTATATTCAGTCCTGGTGTAAGCACTTGCATCCTCATTTTGTCAGAGCATTTATTGTGCAGCCCAGAGTACAAGCCTAATCAGAACTCCCTATCCTCACTGCTTATATAACAACTTTCTCTGCTCCCCCTCTCCTTCTGCAGGCTTCACTTAAAAAAAAAAAAAATTAGAGGGTAAAAATATTGTCCTAAAAATGCAGCTGCCTGCATTTAGATCCTTGCTACCTGTTAAAGGATATGGGGCAGTGGGAGACTGCACTCTGAGCGATCAGGGCAAGTAAAGAGGACTTTAGGGCATGCAATTCTGTCTGATGGCACGAAATCTGTCTTTTGGCTTAGTTAAATCAACATAAAATGTGTTTGACACAGTATTTGTTGCAATTTTCTCTCCTCTTCCTTGCTATTTAGTCTCGGTGCCTCTATGCATCTGACTGTTTTTACAGAGCCAATGGGTGATTTTTCCCACATTTTTTCAGCTCTCAAAGTTATATCACTGAGGCTATTTTCCTTGCATGGGTTTCATGCATATGGACTGTTGACTACCTTCTTGATCTGGTCTCTTGCCAGATCAAGATGTGAAGGTGTGTTGCCAGTGTGAATATTTTTGTCAAGAGATCTCCCTTCTGTTGTGGTGCAGGCATGGCAGGTGGATGCTGGGAGGTGTCTAGTTGTCTTTTGTGAAGTGACCAGAGGTGTGAAAAAAGAGAAATTCAGGCTACTCTGAAAACAGCCTGCACTGTCAGTAGCAAATGTGAGACAAATACAAGGTAAATTTTCTGCTTTCTTGTGAAAGGTCTTAATAAGAATATAGAAATTCAGTCAGTGAGGAGTTGAGAAAGCTCCTGGTGTCAGCAAACTGAGGAGGTTTGTACCATGTGGCTCAATCACTCTTGATCTCTCATGTTGGAGATAGAGAGCTTACAGTTTTGCAAGAGTCCTAGGAGATTATCTGGTTCTCAACAAATTTAAACATCCAGTAAATTAGTCCTAACTACTGCTTTCAGACACTGCCTTCCTTCTCCTCCCTCTTGTCTTTATCTGACAAAACCAACATGGTCAAATTTATGATTTGTAGTTAGAGGGCCTATTTTAAATTTACAGCCATAGGAAGCCATTTAAGCCTTTAGCACAAGAAAAGCTGACTAACAGAGGCATCATGGGTTTATAGGCCAGCACCAGAGCTAGCACACAAAGTATCCAGCATTTCAAATAGCTCATTCACAAAAATCTGTATACTGCGTTCTGGAGGGAGTCAAATCCTGTTTGCCTTTTGGGAGTTGTCACATTGAAGCCAATTGGATTACTCATTTGTTTGAGGCAAGCAGGATTTAACCCTCCAAGAAACAAAATGGATTTGCTAAATGAAAGGGATTAGTTTTTTCTATGTAATATTGCGATAACAAAACCAAAAACAAACAAAAGGAAAACAAAAGGCATCATTCTCCTTTTTTCTTGCAATATGAAGCAAGAAGTAGAACGGGACTCTTCTATGGCCTATGCATTTTCATTTTAGTTGCCAGCATGTTGAAATCATCATGCCAGTGCCAGTGGATGCTTTTCAGTATGTAGGTCATAGCAGGCTAAATTGTTTTTGGAGGGTGGAGCTCCTCTCTTGCTTTGGTGTTTGAGACAGGGTATACTGTTTGGTCTTAGGCCCAGAGTAATCTACAGTGGATTTAAAACTGGACATAGTTTGTGATTAGTCAGTGCTAGGGGCTGGTAAGTCAACTGCAGGTATTTGCCATTCTTGGGATGTGCTGATACTGGAAAATAGGCTGCCTATGATGATGGCTTACAAGATAACAGGTCAAGTCTTGGACCCTTTCTTGAAAGTGAAATAAAGTTTACATTCAAGGTGTTAGTCTGAGTGAGCACTGCCTTTGGATTCATTCAGCACAGAAAGAAAAAGTAAATAGGCAACAGGTCCGTTTGTACTGGAATAGATTTCATCCCCTGAATTGGCACATGTGAGAGAGGAATGGTGCTGTTCTATAAATGAACAGCCTCTGTGTCGCTGGAGTTAAAGAAATTGCAGCCACACTGCACTGCAGCTCTCACCATTTGTCATCCTTCCCAGACACTCAAGACTGAAGTCACTGAGCATTCCTAGATTTCCATGGTCTTCCTGGGAGATGCATTTGCTTCAAGATGCATCCTCTTTCGTGGTCAGTGTATACTGGGCATCCACTCATGAGCTTTGCTGCAGTGCCAGCAGCCCCTGATTTGATAAGCTAGGCTCTGACACGCACTAGGAGACAGATCCAGTCTTTCCCCTCTGTGCTTTTACAGAAGCAGGGAGTGGCAGCTCCTCTACAGCAAGCCTCATGGGCAGGGTGATACCATCCAGTCTGAAACTAACCACCACATTCACACAGCAGTCTGCCAGGTAGTCTCTGCATTTGTACCCTTATGTAGCTCAGTGATTCCTTTTTTTTGCTAGACTTGTATTCTATCATGGAGTTGCTTCTCTTAGCTTACAGTCTATTCTGAAATCTTGAAACACTGAGCATAAACCTGGAGCAGCATCTGTATCACATGTAATGAAAATTCTCTGTAGGATAGGAATAAGTCTTTACAGCAATATCAAATCTATGCTTCTTCTCAAGACAAGGGGCAATATTCAAATGAGTAAGAAAAGAGCTCAGCAGAATTACGAGGACCTCTGTTTGGAAGATTCCACACAGATACAAAGTCCTTATCCTCTATCAATATATGTAACAGCAGTTATGCAGAGAGAGAAACAGTCTACAGCCTTTAAGTACGAATATTTCTGAACTTGATCAGTATGAATCTGTTACTGATTGTAATGCTATCTTTGGATTAGTTTTTATTCCTTCCCCAATGCAGAGAGACCCAACAGAGGAGTGGCTTCACAGAGGAAAGTCACTTCAATCAATGCTAAAAAGTTCCGAGTGTTGTGTCAGTTCATACCAAGTCCAAGATTCAACACAGGAGGAGACAGCATATATGAGGAAGAGATTTACATGTACATTAGTTCTCTACACAAATCTGTCTCCCTCCTGAAAAACAGCTGTGAGCTCCACAGACTCAGGATAGCTGTAAGACACAGAGGGTGAAAGATTTATTAATTCTTTTAAAACTTTAGCAATGATGCTATTCATCTGCCAAATGACAGATCTCTTGGTGGCAAGGATTTCATGTTCAACCAGACTGCTATTTGAAGTACGCTGAAAAGTTTGCAATCTGCTATACAAATATGAGAAGGAGAGAAAAGTTTGCTCAGTAGCAGCTGTAACCCATGAAAAGCAAAACAAAATCCACTCTGGCAAGGAGCTGCCCCTCTGAGTCCATCTACTACAGTCTGCACAGCAGATTAAGAACCACTTTTTTCCCCTCCAGAGGGCTTCTGTTTTACCCATGCTGGTACAAAGGAGGAGCAGAAGGCATTAAGTGAGAAGCAAGTGAGGTCAAAGATGAGTGTTTTCAATCAGCTGAATGATCAAACTGTGCTGCAAGCTAAATTCAGGCTGGTGTAATAGATCCCTCAAACTACCTCACTTTTCATGTTGCTGCTCAGGCAACCAAAGCCTAAGGCCTCTGTTGCTGAGGAACAGACAATGCAGGATTGCTTATACCTCTGCTGTACTAATTATTTTTCCCCAGCTGCTGCAGAAAACATCTGCCCTATGATGATAGTCCTGGTTGTCACATCATCTGACAAGGTATCAGGAAAAGGCAGCTCTCTTCCCATCTCTAAACATCTCAGAAATATATAAAGAAATTGAGTCAGGAGAAAAACTCCCATTTTGTAATGACAAATGTTACAGTGTTGGCTTATGGATTTTCCACCATTAGTCAGAGAAGAAGGAAAAGCTTGTCCTTGCTTCAGAGGAACAAGGAAAGCACTGTGTGTGAGGGGATGCAGCAGCTGGTGGGAAGCAAGAACAGAGGCTCCATAAAACATGAGAGATGCTCTGCTCTGCTGGATGCTGTTCCCAGTCCTCAGACTGTTACATGAGGAAAGAGCTTTGCCCACCCACAGCTAGCATCGAGGGTATTCCTGGACCAGGCTCTTGTCCAGCTGAGCATTGAGTCTCAGGCATTTACTCCTGTGGGGTTTACCTTCTCTGCTCTGTTGCCCTGAGGCACAGAGGCACCAGCCACTGTACAGGCAAAGCTTTCTTCAAGATTGGCTTCACTGACATTCTAAGCCAGACGCGGGTGATGGTGTCTGGGGACTGCATTAAAACTGCTTACTTTTTCTTCTAATCTATCAGAAGACTTTGCCAAGGTACCTTCAAATGCAACAGAAGTGCCTGTTATTCTTGGACTTTCCTAGTGTCCTTAGCTCCTATAAATTACAGGAAGGTTGAGTGACACAGAATGTGCATTATCTTCTAAAGGAGGCTTTTTATTGTTACAGTGCCAAGCTAGAAGAGAGCATGAAAAGAGCAAAGGAGGTAGTGACTATTATTTGAGTTGTAGTGCTCTTCAAGGCTTGAAAAGGATTGCTCTGAGCCATTGTTAAATAACCCTTGCTTTCGGTGTGGCTGGGTGGCTATTCCCCTGTATAGGGCTGCTGGGCTGAATCCAGCCCTACGCCTTTGAGAACAGGGCTGCTGCAAAGAGTGACACACAGCTTTTTTTTTCTACATGGGAATATCAAGACAGGAGTAGCATTAAAAAAATAGGTCAGGTATTTCTATTTAAAGTACTTGTCAAGAAATAAAGAGGTGCAGCTTGGTTTTTCTGGTTTGCATTTCAACATTTGTGAGGACTGTGATTGTGCCAGAGCTGAATGGCAGCCTCAAGTCCAGGGCACTCTTTCTGGGGTGAGGCTGCCCAGGCCACCCTGTGATACTGCCTGCAGCCCAGCCACTCGCAGGCTCCTGTGCCTGGAGCTCCTGCTTCCTGGGGAGTAACAAGATGCATAAGAAAAGGTTAGCAATAGGTAAGAAATGCTCTCACAGTCTTGGCTTTGTTGGGGCTAAATATCTGCCATGCTGATCTGGAATAAAATAAAGCACAATATCAGATCAAATTCACTAATAGCAAAATCCTATTAACTGTGCATTTTCTCACTATACAAAGGCTAGTCATGGGGTCCTGAGTAACAGTGGTCTCATTCTGCAGAGCAGATCTTATTTTACATTCTTGGGGCCAGATGCTCAGTTGGTGTAAGTAACTGTATCTCTAAGCTGTAGCCACCCTGAATTACACCAGCTACAATGTTGACCCTCTGTTAATTGCACATATTACAATTCTTTGGAATTTCTCTTGCCACAGACTGCAGTAAAAAAGCATTTTCTGGTGGTGAAAGGTCAGTAAACATATCTGAGATGAAACAATCTCTTTGTGATTACGTTTATGCTTTAAGAATGATTTTTCCTTCCACAAACATAACATACATGGTCTGTCTAGAAGTTTTGAGCAAAAATGTTTGTGTGCAATGACTACAAATAAAACAATAAATTGTTTCCACTTATAAAAACAATTGTTTTTCCTGACTTTAAACCTATCTGCATGTGATTAATTCTCCTAGGAGTTGCTGATGATTACTTGCCTGTTTCCTTCACTTATGGGTTATAAGACCATCCCCAGGGCAATGTCTGTTAATTTCTAATTTAGCCTGGTTTAACTAGCCCAATTATTCAGCAACCCTTAGACAGACAGAACTAGATTTCTGAACTTGCCTTTCCTCAAGTCAGCTGCAATCAGGCTGAAGGTGAAGTCTGTAATCACATAAGTGCAGTATCAATTTAAAGGCCTGAGCCTGTGTCCTCCCTGGAGCTGGATGGTTTGGCAGGGCAGACCAGTCCCTGGTGGCAGGGCAGGGGCTAACAGCCACTCCAGCTTGTATGGAAGAGCTCATCTCCTTAGACTGAACTGCTCTGGTTTGTCATAAAGCACTGTCATTGTTCCAACCTCATCTGCTGTTCCTGGCAGATATGCTGAACCAACAGTCTGGGGAGCATAGACTTGTGTGTCCCCACAAGGGGCAGAAGTAGGACAAGCACCCCTGGCCCACCTGGCCTGGCTGATTTGTCCTGCAGCCAGACAGTGTGGGTCACCCTCCCCACTGTTTGCTGTGAAGAGCTATGCAGCAGCCCGTGGCAATGGCAGGCAGTCCAGGAGGAGACTGGCAGTACCCCTGAGCTGTTCTGAGCTGTTAGGGTACTTTGTGCCTTTAGTGCCTCCTCTCTGCCTGCCAGGAAGTTCCCTTCCATTTATGCCCTCTTGTCCCAGAGACACATGCAGGAGATGCTCAGACACAGACCCTGGGTATGCCAGATACTATCCCATCTAAACCTTCATCTGCCCAGCCAGGTAAACATTAGGATGCTATTAATATCCTGTGTTCCTTCCACCCTTCATACCCACCCTGTTTAAGCACCAGTGCCTTTTTACACAGCTCAGAGCCTGTTCCAGACCTATGGAGGCCATGCATGCAAGTGCCTGTCAGACAGTGTGCTATGCGATGATCTCAGGCTTTGGAGCAGGGGCTGTCATTTTACTTGACTGGAGGCTGTTTCCCTTACTCTGACCTTACCAGTGAGCACATTCAGTAATCACCAAAAATTTCTTGTATTACCTTCAAGTGGGTAGCAGAAGCTGACCCCCTGCAAGGCGTGCACACACACATACACACCCACATTCGTTAGTCTTCACATAAAAAAGAGAGCTAAAGTCAGCAGTAGACTTTACTGCTTAATATCTCCTCCCTGGATTTCTTACTTGATGGTATGTAATGAAAAGTGGCTTTGTAGAAGAGAAGGAAAATAATTAGAAGCCTTCAGTTTTTGCATCTAAATTGCTGCAGACACTATAAACAAGTATTAGTCTAAGAGCTCCATAGGCATCCACAATTTCAGAGACACTTCAGGTTTTACAAATTACAGAATCTAGTCTAGATTTTCATCAGAAGTATTAGCACTGGTTTCTTACTGACTCTCAATCTAGTTGCATAACAGAATAAATTTAAAATTCTCTCTCCCTGTTTTGGTGTTTAGCCCTTCCATCACGCTGCAAGGAGGTATGATTTATTTGTCCTTGTAAGAACCCATAATTAAAGTACACATTGATTACACAATGTCTGACATAGCTACAGACTCTGCACTGCAAGTGGGTTTTGAATATGACACAGCTGAGAGTGCATATGGTTTGGTGTTATATGGGAGGAATACATGGGAGATACTTGGAAGCAGAAATCAGATTAAAGGAGAGAGTTATCATTTTTTGCTCGCCTAAATATGAACATAAATAAGGCTGTACATAGATTTTCCGCATTAGTCAAGGAAAAGGATTATGAACACTTCCTCTAAGCGATGGCATTATTAAATGTTCATTTGATATGTGAGAAGCTTTGTTCTGTAATCACAGAAAAAACCCCAGTGGCAGTTATCAGGCCAAACAGACCTGTCTTACTTGAAATGTTAGAGCACGATTGAATGTGGATCATTAATTGACATATGAATAGTTCTGAATTCCTCCTTTGAATGAAGTATCAAAAAATACCAAATAATGTAATCAATTTAATAGCAGGAATAACCCATCAATAAAGCAGACACAGCATTCACACAGGCACTGCAAACACTTTTTAATATAGAAACATATTTCAGCCTCAGACTTCTATGAATTCCTTACATAGGATGGGAAGAAAATGACTGTAAAATGCCAGCTATCTCGATGGTGTTTTTATTAGATGAAGTAACTTGAATCTGGTTTTCATTCAGATCTGGATTTACCTGTGTCATAAGAAATGATGGAAAACCTTTGCTGTGAGTTATTAAAAAACGTAGAGGCTAATTCAGTCCTTTTCCTGTCCAACACTTACTGAGCCTTTGTTAGCCAGCATTGTTCACATCTGCTTACAGGGAGCACACCGAGGAACATGTGATCCAGCTGTTGCTATGGTATCTAGTGGGATTTTAAGAGAATAACAGAAGAAACAGTGGCAAGAAAAGAACCCCTCCAGCTGACACCTGAGTTAAAGGGACATTGCCAAAAATTATGAGTTGACCATACTTAACCTTTATTTATTAGGGTGGGGTTTCTTTTGTTTTGTTTTGTTTTTTCTGAAGGAGTTGAGTATTTAGCACTCCAGCGAGAATTAAGAGCACCTGGAGCCTCTGGGGGCAAAGGATATCAATACTAATAATACAGTCATGTGATTTCTTTTTAAACATCTCCTTTAGCAGAATGAAATCTGCTTTGAACTGAGCTCTTAAAACATTCAGTAAGCCCAGTTTATCATCAGTGCAAGAGCGCAGATACCCAATTCATTACAGAAATCAGTGGGTAGATGAGCTATAGCTAGTACCTTGAACCAACCTTTCCCTGTCTCCTGCTCATTCCTGCCAGACTACAGACAATATAAAGACATCACAACATTGTTCCCCAGATACTTTCTAGAGCAATATCTCTTACACTGATGTCCTGCTGCTGCATTACACCTACAGCCTATCAGAAAAACTGACATACAGAATGAAGTATTGGTTTTCCATCTTCTTCCTCAGACAGAGGTTTTCCAAGAGCTGGCTAGTAAGCAGTGAAATTCCAAGGAGTGTTCGGCTGAGTTCAATATTCAGCCTTTTGTAAGACAACCAACAATTTGGAGCCTGCATAGCCTCAGGAGAGTGAGCTTTCCCCTTGTTTCTGCTGGTACTTCCCTTCAGTGGGTTGGTCAGAGACACTGGGATTACTGTTCTGACTTTCTTGCATGCCTGTGGCAAGCCAAGCTCAGCCTGTGATCATCAGTTGTGTAAAAAGCATGTACTACACATGGAGCATCCCTTGCTCCATGCCTTGGAAGACATCCACAGATAAGAGAATAGCTATTTGAGATTACCTTATATTTGGTCATAAAGTGGTTGTGAAGCAGCTGTCCTTGCTTCTGGGGAAGTTTTCTCTTTCTGACATCCCATCCTTGAAGTCTCAGAGCTATTTTCTATGCCTGGGCATTAGCTTACAGTCACCCAACATGCTCCAAGGCAGAGGGACTCTGAGGCAAAAGCCCGAGAGAGATGAGAGCAACGAGCACACAGAAAGCTCAGTCTGCCATGGTGCTCTACCCACCTGCTTGGGGAGGCTCTACATCTCCTCACTGCGTGTCCATTCTTACCCTCTGCCATGATGTACCTGTGGGTGACTGTAGCTGTGTTCAGGAGAGCCTGCAGAACTTGCTTCTGCATGATGCCCTGGCCAGTTCTTGTGAGCCAATGTACTGGAAGGGTGCCAGTGCCCTCCCAGCTGAGAAGAGCAGAAGTTTGGCATTTCACCTAGTTGTGCATGAAGGTTCAAGTGAGGCTGGTTTTGTCCTGATGCTTCCTCCATTTCTAGCATTAGCTTGATAATGATAACCTCTGAGAGCCACCACCACAGCTGGTGGTGTAGCTGCAGAACTACTGTGTGTTTCTTGCAAAGACAGAGGACCAGACATGGTGATAAAGATAGAACAATGCACGCTGTCTTGAATGAAAAGGATCAAAAAATCTGCTTTCCTGACTTGAACATAGATAGTTTGCTCTGCCAAAGCTAGAAGAGGGTTTAAAATATTTTTTCTGCTCCATGGTTCCTTTTGATTCTTACAGACTTCATGAATTAATCAGGAGAATACTTGGTATAGTAGGTGGAGATATGAGAGGCTGTTTATGTTCAGTTATGAACACAAAATTCTTTGTAGAACTAATCTATAAAACAAAGACTTGGAAGAATTGTATACAGTTTAATAGCTCTCTTATACAACTTGATGATAAAATATGCATAATCCAATATTATATGGCTTTTTTTCCCCTGACAGGATATGAATAATTGATGATTTTATTTTTTTTAACCACAAACCTCTTGTCATGACCCAGTCAAATATTATGATCTTAGAATGCTTTACCCAGCAAACGAAACTAGGAGACACTGCACTCTGCATGAGTAGTCCTGCTATGCACTTGTGACAGAGCAGCAGGGCTGGGCTAAGGGCTGGGATAAGAAGTGACTCATGTACTTCCAAGGTATTTCTTGTAACTGGCCTTTGAAAGCCCATATGATAATTCCACAGCAAAGGAAGGCTGTAACATTTAGTAACACAGAAAGAGGCACTTCACGGAAACACTCCTCAGCTCAGGAGTGCCAACAAGCTATCTTATCAAAGTGCTGATAAAGAAGCAACAGAAAAGAAGTTTGGGAACTTCTGCTAAGGGTCTGTCCAGCACACTGCTGAGTGCAGTGAGCAGCAGGCAGGAAGATGCAGTTTGTGAGGCTGCTGCTTACATTGTGTCTGCCCCTCGCTCTGCCCCTAGCCACTCAACCTCTCCCACTGAGCCTGGCACTAAACCCTTGTTTGCAAGCTTCTTCCTGTGGATTCCAAATCAATAATACTGATGCCTGTCATTTTCCTTGGTTTGATTAATTTTGGTCATCTAGGACAAAATCACAGCCTTTCTTCAGAAAAGGAGATCTTTGCAAGGGACACCACTGAATGTGGGAATTTCTGCCTGATATCAACATAACTTTTTTTGTACAGAAGCTACTCAGTTTCACTTTCTATTGGCATCACGAATGACTATTTGCAGTCCATTTCTTCCCTTTTTCTATGTATTTTTGCAACTTTGACTTGGCTTTCTCAACTTTCAACAAGCAGAAGTGCTTTTCAATAAAAAAAGCTATTTAAGCCACAAGAATATTCTCTGCCTTCTACTTCTGTACATCCCATGGACTTCTTCTTATCTTCCCACATCCTCTCCACCTTTGATTTGCCTTTCTGTCCTTCTACTGCTCAGCCTGTGTACTAGTGTGATCTCACCTCTGCTACAGTTCTTAGTCATTTCCTCCTGCCCCTTGAAATCCCATTTCCCTTCATTCCCTAGTTGCCAGCTCTCTATTTCCCTGCATATGTAGTAAACTCCTATTGCTATTTCCACATATACAGTGGGAGTTTACAAGTATATATATATATATTGATTCAAGCAGCTCTTGAGTGGCTGTTCAGCTGCAGAGATCACAGTACCTCTTTATTCCAATGGGCATCTGAAATAGAAACCCATTGACACGGGACAATATAAAGGTGCAGATTGACATGAGCAAACTAGTCACAGGCGACATTGTGCATGCCCTGTATGTCCCTAAATATACTCCTGTCTATTTTAAATTCCAACTCATTTGGAGACCAAGGATATTACTCTTAAGAAACAATTTGCTTGGAGAATATAATTTGTATTCTTGGTGGTTTAGTGAACACTGCTCAGTTATCTTAAATTATTTCCTTAGTTACATTTTTATTGAGATGCTCAGTGTCTTAAATATGAGGTAGGCTGCCAGGAATTAAAGATTAACACCACCAGTGTTTCTCTGGATATTTCAGAACATGAAAGGGCAATTTGCTGGTGTACAGAAGGCAAACTTCTGTTGTGGCAATGTGTTCACAGCTGTTATGAAGGGAGGCAAAGCCTTGCAAAGTGAGGTCAATAAACCAGACAGTTAATCAAATTTATGAAAGTCATGACCAGTGGGACTACATTAAAATGTTCTCTGGGAAATGTATGTCACCCATAGACAAAATAACTTTTGTCTCAGGAAGGTAGGTGGGAGCAGATCAATTTAATCTGTTGAGAAGCAAGGAAGAAACACTGAATATTGATACTTTGGGAACTGTCTATGGACTAAGTGACAGTGAGAATCTGAGGTAAAACAAAATGTTCTGGCAACACATACAAGGTTGTGTTTAAAAATTCAAATGTGACAAATTGAAATGAAGTTTTGCAAAGAGAAGTTCTTCTGGAGTTCTGGAGAATCCCCCTCTCTTTCTTTTTTTTTTTTTATTTTTCTTCATGTGTTCTGTACTTTGTAGAATTCATAATGTGTTTTGTTTGCCAAATGTACCTATCTGTTGCCCAGTGAAGAAGCAATATATTTTTTGTCAATACAGAGGACAGGTGATACTAAGAAATGATTCTGTGCATGATGGCAGGGAAGTTAAATTTGTTGGATCTTTGTATGAACTTTTACATATGGTTTTCAGAATTAGCTCTACAGAACATATACCTTTGTTAAGAACTTAAATTTCAGTTAGTATAATTTGCATTAAGTAATGGTTAAATAGACAAATTATAAAGTTAGTAAGTCCAATTATTTTCTTTATCAATACTCTAAACAGGCCTGAAATCTGGTAACTGGCTGCAGTGATTTACTTGAAAAGCAAGTGGGCAGCTGGCTGGTGTATAGGAAGCAAATGTGCCTCCCCAGTAATTGCTAACTTCCCTGGAAAACTGTAACTGTTGCTATTTCACAGGGAGATACTCTGAATACAAAGAACAAAGTGTTAAATGGCTTAGTTCCAAGCACACGTGGTAGTGGCTTTGTTATGACCTAACTACACTTTATGTGAGGCAGTGTTTTTAAGGAGCGGTAATGACTTTTATTAGACCGATATAATTGGAAAATCAGGCAAGTTTTCTTGAAGTCCCAAATCAAAGTGGCTGTCCTCAACACTAAATACAGGTTGAGAACAATTACTGTGATTTTAATTTCTAAATTCCTGTAAGATTCTTTGTTTGAAGTTCCCTTAAGATTCACAGCTCCCAAACATAGAACTAATTTAAGCTTCAAATTTGAGTGTCTGCCTGATTTTTCTGCATGCAATAGTTTTGCCTCCTGGCAGCTGTTTTAATCTGCAGGCATTAACAGTACATGTGATATGCTATTTTATAAAGAACATTTATTGTACAGCACTTAATGTATAAAATATACTCAACTGGTAAAGCAGTGATGTAGTTCCTACCCCAAAGAACTCAGGCACCTTTTAAACTTACAGCCTATGGCTATGAGTAAACTGTCTGTTGGCTGGGCCTGAGTTCAGGCTTGTTCCCCATGCTGCATGCTCTGTGAAGCTACAGGCATCTACAGAAACAAGACCAAACTGGAAAAAGCACAAATTAGGAAAGGAAAAGGAGGGATGTGCCAATGAGCTCTCTAACCTGTTTCTTTGCCAGAGGGTGCTTGAAACACACTACCATGGAGAGTTCACTACTCTGTAAATACCGAAATTTCAAAGATGGTATGTGTTGCCCTCGGTAACTGGAAACTCCTTCTAAAGCAAAGAAGTCATCCATCGAAAAAGCATTAACACTGACAGATCCAGTCTAAGTTCTTTGATCAAATAGTGACAGCCCAAAATAATACTCTCAGTGGCACCAGTTCTATCCTGTCCTTCGAGGGAACAGCGAAGCACTGTTATTGGAATTACACATTTGGTCCTCAGCCTGCACTAAGTCCTTAGAAAAGGCACTCAAACCTCATATTTCTTAAAGTAGTGGATGATAAAAAGAGAAACACGAAGGACAGGGAAAAGAAAAGAGCTCTATCAAATGAGAAAAGACATATTAGACTTTGTTTCTCCTTAGAATGCTGTCTGCCAGGTTTGTATAAATGCTGGTGTTCAAACACAGATTTGCTAATTTATAGTTAAGGCTGTACAAGAGCACTTAGCTAACAGATGTTTCTGAATGCAAAAGGACACTATTGTCTGTAGCACTTGCATGCTCCAATGGTATCTAGCCATTAAAATCAAATTATAGAATCAGAGAGAACCAAACCTCATGTAGTAACATCTGTTGGACCCAGAAGTGAGGCAAGACCCGTTTATAATCATCCTGCTTGTCCTAAGTGCTATATCATATTACACCAAGATTTTCTGTAGATGCTTGAGGCACAACAAGGAAACAATGAAAACAAAAGAGAAATGTGTTCAGCAACGTCTGCTCTTTTAGAGTCAGTTTTATATACACATGCTCACTTGTCTTCCTTGTCTCTCTGGAGTCAAAGACTAAAGCAAATTCAACCAGAAGGTGGCCTAATTAGATTGCTTTTATATTTAAGGTAGCACCACCTGCAGTCATTAAAAGTCTAAATTATAGTACTGTCATGACAGAGCACTACAGTGCTTGATAAATAGGAGGAGACAAAGCAGCAGAGATGAGTGGCTTTAGAAATCAACATAGAAGGAATCAGAAGAACATGGAAGACTTCTGAGGCTCCATCATTGCGGGTTTTGTGAAACAACATTATGTATTAAGAACAAGAGGGTAGACAATGGAAAACATCTGCATGAATAATGTTTCTGCTTTATGTACTCAGCAAGAAGTTTTAAGCTCCAAATATGCCTTTATTTTCATAACGGGGGAAAAGAAGGGAAAGGTTTCTCAGATAGATGGTACTTTTAATACAAACAACACTGCTATATGGATATCTTATCAAAATGCCTGGGTCAAAAGTAATTTCTGGCTCCTCATTTTTCTGAGAAAGTTCGAGTATGATCCATGAGCAGGTCAGCAAGAGTCTTTGCCCATTATTGCTGCTCTTTAGAAGTATGAGAGTGCTAAGACACTACGCAGAAGATCCCTCAGCAGGGACTGGGGATACAGTGCAGCCAACTTGAAGCACTTTTGTGTGGTCTGATTTATAAAGACCCTGGCCTTTAACATGAAAATAAGGCCTTGTTTTGATGCATGTCCAGGTGCACCCAGAAGTCAAGCCACTATTCAACTATATCCTTGTAAAGAGCTGTATTCACAAAGAGCTCATGCAAACTGTAACTGTCAGAAGTCTGACATCTGGCAGGTGTGCAGGTTAGCCTGCATATATGAACCAGACATAAACTAGAAAATTGAAGCAGACATAGGACAACATCAGGAAGAAAAAGAAAGGTACAAATGTAGGAATGTGTCTGAGAATGGAATGGAAAAAGTCCTAGCCAAATTACTTTACGTGGTATTTTATTATTAGAATGCCAAAAGAGCTATAGAACACAGAACTGAAATTTCATACACAGGATTTTATTTGCATATATTAATTTCCAAATGATGGAAGTATGGGATCTTTTCTGAGATACACAAAAGCTCTGTGACCCTGCCACACCTTCCATGATGTGGCAGATCCATCATCTCAGGCAGGAACAGACTTCTCGCTTTTTTTGAAGTGTGGGAGCAGTTGAGTTGGATGCCTATGAAAAAGATATTATATAATACTCATGAAGCAGTTTCAACAGGAAGTTAACTTTCTTTTACAGAACACTAATGGTCATAGAAATGACACTGAAGGCCAGACTCTGCAGCCTGTCTGTATCAGGACACAATGGAGAGAAAAGAGCAGGCACAGAAGTGTTTTTGAGAAAAAATTAGGCATTTTAACATGACCAGGTTTTCCATACAATAAACAATGTGGCCATTTTGAAAATTACTTTCAAAGGAAATGTGTGAATTAGATCTTTGGGCATTTTGGTTTTTATTCCATTTCCCTTTGTGTCTCCACTGCTAAATATTACACAGTTTGAAATAAATAATAGTCAGTTCCACTGTGTTTGCCAAAGGTATTACAAAGCAAAGAAGGGTTGTCATGGAGACAGAAATTCTTAAGTGAAGCAATTGAATCCCTAAAATATTTAAGCAACACTTACTCTGCAATACAAACATGAAGTAGAATATTTGTGACAAGAAGCTAGTTTGGAATTTCTCATGTTGGAATTGAAAAATGAAATAAATCTAAACCCATCTTGGAAAATAAAATCAAATGGCTGCTAGATATGTTTAACTGAGGAAAAAAGTATACAGTCACCTACATGTCTATACAAGGACATGTAACTCATCACAGAAAAAGAAATAAGCATAGCTACATCTCTGACTTTTACCTGCTTCTGGGCTGAAGTGCTGCAACATGTCTCTTCTGATGAGGAAAACAAGTTTCTCTGGTGGTTCAAATCATCAAGAAGAATTAACTGTATTTTCATTTTGTCTGCCATTTCTTTTTGAGTGGCTGTTTAACCTACTGAGTTGAGGCAGCGAGTTGGTGCTATATGAATGCATAGAGACCTTCTGAGAGGACCCTAAAAAGGTAGCTCAGACTTACAGAAATGCAATTCCTCCTCAGTGTTGCTTTAAGACCAAACCTTCCCAGACCTGAAATAATGCAAGGGGCAGCTGCCCATTCAGCAGATTGCATTTTTCATCATGCTTTATTAAGCTAGTTTGGACCTGGTAATTACATCTGCAAGCCCAAAGGATGTGTTTAGTGGGACAAAAATTGGATAGCCAAACTCAAAGTGTATACCCCAAACCATCTGTGTCCAGCATTGCTGAGAGGTATTAGGAAATTAATTTTTACCAGTTTCTAGTCTTTCCCATTACTCCAAGCCCTTACTGTTCATTTTGAACAGGTTTCTTTGTCTCTTCTCTTTGTATCATCTAGTCATTTCTTCTCCTCACTTTGCACTAAGCAACAAGGGAAGAACAACAAGGAGTCAAAGGAAAGGAGCAAAATATTGGCTGAAATAAAGAAAGAAGAAATGGAAATCTGAACAGATGTCTCAAGCAAAACTCCCATGGCCCTTCACTGGGATATCTGCCCAAGTAAGGGAGCATGGGGAGGGCAGGAAACAGCCTAGGGAGATCTTTAAATATTGCATAGCTAGTAGTTAATTCAGATCAAGTGTTCCTGGGGACAGTTTGTTGTAATGAGAAGAATTTACTGAAGGTGTAGGAGGGGCACATAGTTTTTGCAATATCACTGCTTTCCCAGGCTCTCTCCCAAGTCTGTCACTTTGAGAGCTGTATGTTTTAATCCTCAGGAGAACACTGACTGGAAAATGAAACAATTTATGGCAGGCCAAATACCACACATTTATCCATTTAGCCTTTTGATAAATTTCCCACTGATTAATGCAACTTCCTAAAGTTACTGATAAAGGAGCCCTGTGTTCCCTGAAAACACTGAATGGTTAGAGGGCAGCAGCTCTGACAACTTATATCCACAGAACACATAATGGAACTGCCTCAAAACCTCCCGTTGCTAATTGACAGTGAAAAGGAGAAATGCGCAGTAAGCAAAGGTTCTTCATCTGATAATTGGCCTGCCCACATGTAACCATTGATGGCTGATACTTGGCACCCAAAGCATGGGAATACAGGACCCTGAACTTGTCACACTCTGGCACCCCCACAGTAAGTATGTGTCCTCTCTTAACCTTGGCTTCCTGCTTCCTCTGCCTCCTGCTTCCTCCTTCTTTTGCAGCAAGCTCCAACTTCCTCTCCTTGTTTTCATGGCTCTCAATGTTTCAAACCTTGTTCCTCTTTTTATTTTCTCATTCCTTATGAGGGTTCTTTGAGGTCTTTCAAACAATGTCAAGTCTTACTTAGCACCAGCATTTATACCTCCTGGTAGCAACCTGCTCTTCCTTTCTTCTTCACATGCCAAATTTTATGCCAAACTCTTTTTCCTGCTTATTCTGTTTGACAGTCTCTCTTTGACAAAGCATTTACAAGAATGATGCTCCCCCAAAATATGAGTGTCTCAGTAGTCATTCTGTTATTTACAGAAGGATCTTACAAATTTGAAAACCAGTGGTTATCTCACGCACCTCAGTGAACTGACTGTCTCTCTGAAGCACTGACCACTGCGCATGTGCAGATTAAATACAAGGATCCCCTTCCTGAGCAGCACACAGTGGGGCTTTCAGGAGAACAAGTGAGCAACTATATAGCAACTTCACCAGTGCATCACTGTTGTGTGTCCTCCGGGCTACTCAAGTAGTCCAGAGCAATCAGGGTGCATCGTATGCTGGATGCCAAGGCCTTCCTCTCCCATGCACTCCTGATGCTATTTTTGCACCCTGGGGAACAGCAGGATCACCCTCATCACCACCATCCTGTACTCCATAAGGTCAGCCTGAGCAGTCACTGTGAGGGTGACATACCTCTGCCTCCGGGACATGCAGCACACTCAAAATCAGGGCTTGGATTTCACAAATCACATGAGTATCTGCAGTCCTTGCCCAGCCTTAAAACTGATGGAACCTTTGGGCAGGGCCACACTTGGACTGAGCTGGCCCTGGCACAAAGATGACAGTAATTAAATAGTTATACTAATGATAAAAGCTGCTGATTACTTTATCCGGCCTAGACAACATATCCAGCTCCCACCAAGCATTCTCTTTTCTTCCACACATGCAAACACTGTAAATTTTGTATTATGCTGTTTCAGTAATGGATCATTCACTAATCAGTCATTAACTGAAACATCCATGTCCAAGAGCATTGTGGTATCTCATCTCTGTACGTTTAGAAACCCTCAAGAAATGATTAAAAAGCCTCAAGTCCACAGAAATGTCTGGGAATCCCTTTGTTTTAAATGAAACTAAAGACCAATCATTTCCCTGAAATGCTCAGCTTGTTCTGAATGCCTTGTTTAAATCAAATACAGATATGCTCTATTATTTTCTGCAGAGCCATTTGCCTGCTCAGAGACAGAGAAAAGAATGTTGTAATGTAAGTGCATGGACATCTCCACATCAAACAAACCCCACACCCAGGTCTGTGATCAGCTGGGTGTCCCAGAGGATGAGGAGGTATTTTAACAATGCTGCAGCTTGTTGGAAGAGAAAGATGTGGAGAAGGCATAAAGCTGCAGAAAAAGGAGAACAGGTTTTTCATTTTAAGGATGACCTTTACAAATACTATTCCCTTTGGGCGAGGTTACATTAAAGCTAGACAGCTCAAACAATATTAAATCTCAGATGAGATTCCATTTCTGAAGTGCTTTTCTTCTGAGGAACCTGAAACACTTTCAGAGAAACATGAATTAAGTTTCACAGCAGCAGTATGTATGAAGCAATGATTATTCCCCATTTAGTAAATGGGGAATAAAAATGGGTATAAAAATGCAAAGGGGCCACTTGAGTGGTCCAAGGGAGTTACAGGAAGCCTTGCAACAACATAGAAATAGAATCCAGACCTCTTGACTCCTAGACTTGTATTTAACCATCAAGTCATTCTTCCCTTACATGCTCAAGATGTTGAAATCTACACAGCACCAACAAGTCAAAGATCTGAGCGATGCTTGCCTTAGATTTTGAAAGTATATACCTAAAATAGTATATGCATAGACAGGAAGAGACAATTATCTCAGGTATTACATAGCAGAGTGTGGCATAAATGGCAAATTTAGTTTTTTCCATGGTGTGCTGCTCGAGTAGGACTCCATAAGTTCATTCTTGTTCCCAGCTGGGAAATGATTCCAGGAAATGGAGTTGGGAGAGGACAGTTAGAGTATGTTTATTGACCTAGATCTTTCTAAGGTCAATCAATCAGATATTTACCAAAAAATAAATAAATATACATAAGTGTTTTGCTCTGATAAAGATGATGCTACAAGGAGGATGAAGGAGCAAAGGAGTATTTTCATGTGTAGAAAACACTTCTGCGGGGTTTTAAAAATATATTTAATTATAACAAAAGAAATAACAAATAAGCCTGGAAAGATTGTTGCTTATTATCATGTTTGAACGGAGGGATGGCAGCACAGATCATCTACTTCTGAATTGTAGGACAATTATTAACAGTATTAAACAGGAAAGGCTACTCTCAAGAAAGACTTCTAAAATGAAGAGTTGCTTGTGTTTTCACTGGTTAATGCTTAAAATCTCTATTCTGGGTTCAATTCACCAACTTAAAGCATCATACAAAGAAGGCAATTTTAACAAGTCTAACACTTCATGACTAAGGAAAATAAATCCAGTTATGTTTTCCAGTGTTTGATCACTATGCAGGTTTGTGTGACACTGGCTATTTACTTTTGGTCTGAAACAAGGCCCTTCACAGAGGCTGGTATGTGCTCTTTACTGAGATAGCTTTGAATGCCAAGGCAGTTGCATATCCAGTAGTTTTAATTTGGTCAGAAGGCATTAGTCTCAAAAGCAAGGAGAGACAAAAAACATTTGCCTCCCCTAAGTGGTCAGTCTTGGGTGAGGACAAGTAACAGTAAATTAAGACAAAGAGGAAAAGGAGAGACTGCTTGCTTTTCTTTTCATTTCTGCTTTGTTTTCTAGCTCTGGTATTTACAGCCTATTAGCCTGAATGCATGTGTGTGCTGCGTCCTGATTTCTAGCCTCACTGTTTTTCAGTGCAATTTTGAAAACACATAATAGATTCCTTTCAGTTGCTCAGCTCAGTTAGCGAGCAGCCTCTTGCACTCAGCAATTGAAACACCAAATTAAACAAGACACCAATACTTTGAAAGCAATGTTCCAGCTCAGAAATATGCAGAAAAAAGCTAATTTCTTCATACTGGGATAAAGACAGACCTGCTTTTTGCCTCATTCCAAAGGAAAGGAGACCTGATGCCAGGCTGGCATGGGAGTTCCAGTCCAAGCACAGCATCTGGATGCTGGCCTTCCTCCCCACAGTGGAGCAGTTCCTGACTTTGTCTATATAACAAGACAGGGATGAACAAACACGACGGGAAGAGAATTGGCACAAGATCAAGCTACCAGAACAGCCATATCCCTTACGTATCTCCCCAGAGAAGAATTGCCACCCTTCATTAAGCTGTGGTCATTATTTGTTATGATTACTGAGTTTATATTGCTTCATTGGGGTTTTCCAGTTGTACAGGAACAAAGTGTCTGGGGATTTGCTGCAGGATGGGTTAGATTCATTTTCAAATCAGAACTAAACTGTGATAGGCAGACAGACAGCTGAGGATAATCTACATTAAAGAGAAAGTGCACACTCAGAGAAATTCAGGTAGCAGCCAAAAAAACCAAACCTGTTTATCACTGACTGCTGAAATTTGTCATTTTCCAAAGCCCCATCCTGAAACTACACTGTGTGATTTGAGGGCTGTACCCTAGTTGTGATTATTCTGTGGGATGCACAAGAAAATAGTGCCTTTTTTCTGCTTAAAATCATTCATACCTTCAAGCTTGATGCCCATTACAGCCCTGTGAGCAGGTGAACCTCTAAGCTTGAATCCCTTGCAGTCTAATGGCAACATGAATTACTGGATTTACTAATGAGATGCTCCAGGAAACTGTTAGCAGTAATTTGTACAGAGAAGTAATCTGTCCAGATAAAAGAAACATGAAGTTGAATCTTTATACAAAACTCATTGCAAACCTGAAACAAGCTTTATGTCATATGCTATTTGTTTTTAATTAGGAAAAGAACAGTACAGGGCAGGTTTTCTTAACAGTTGTATTTGTCTCTGTCTTATAGATAAAATTCAGTGGTTTCAAAATGCACTAGTATGAAACAAACCTGAACTGACAATAAGGAAGAGACTAAAGACATACTAAGAATAGTCTTTGTTCACAGCCTTAGAGGATATGTTCTTTGCTGTGGTGCTTACAGATATAACAATCATTTTTATCCCATTGGTCACCCAAAAAAGCCTTTCTCAACATTTCTATTGGGCAATATTGTTTCCATGTAGCTTCTAGAAGTTGCAGAATTGCTAAAATACATGTGCTGCCTACGATTATCTTGACATGTCCTGTTTCTCGTATTGCAGTCATGTCTAGTTGACCTGGAACAGATTGTGTTTGTCTGGGCTGGCCAGTTCTTGACACAGAAACATCTTTGCCTGAAGGGTTATGAGAAATGGAAGAAAAGAGAGTGAAGAAGACCACTGAGATTGTCAGGCCCTGTTCCTCAGACTGTTTCTTACTATGAAATGACACAGCAGTGTTTTCCACTGTTACCATGGCATTTTGCAAACAACTCCAGCACACTGGCTAGAAATTAAGTGGGCAAACCTCAAGGATTTTGGCAGTTTGAATAAATGTCTGCAAGGATCTGGCTGGACTTGGGGACAGGCTGTCCTTTGCAAAAGAAACCACAGAAACTGGTAGAGATGCACCCATTTTCTAAGGGCCTCTGCAAAATCTAGAGAGAAGGGTAAGAGTCAAGATAAACATCCATAAAAACAGCGAGGCAGGGCAGTGACTGGAAAAAAGTGTCCCATGGTGTACAATCCTGTACAGTGAAGAAAGGCAGAAGGGAATAAAAAAACAAAGAGGTGAATGGAGGAGACCAGAGAGAGAGGTGCTGCCTATGCTTGAAGAGGAACAGGATGCATATCATATTGCAGATGAGAACTGCAGTGCCTGGTGTGGCATGTGATCACAACCATGGGCATCTTCCCAGGGGACCTCTTAGAAGGTTTCCAGGCCCACGGTTTTGGAGAAGGGCAGGTTCTCCTGAGAGATAGTACCAGCTGCAAGGGAAGTAGGGACCACAGAACTGTCAACAGAAGATAGTAATTCTGTAGTGTGGGCAAAATTTAGGAGCTCAGTTAGGAAACCACTGGGGGTAGAAAGAAGCAGAGTTAACCCTGCTAGATCGCTACGTCACTAAATTGTAAATAGCTGGAGTTCTCTGACTTTGCCAAGGCTCTTCTTTCTTTTCCTAAAGCTTCCTATCACAGGTTATGCGAGAGTTTAAGACTGCCTCTTGGGTTAGGATTTACTCTGTTCTGAATAAACACTACTTACAATAAGACATATATTGCTTCAAGTAATGCCTCCCTTTCCAGGAAAACGTTCAGTACATAAGGAACATCCTGTGGTCACACAGTGACAGTGAGGCCACTGGCCAACCTCTTCTCCCGGGTGACTTGGCTGAATGTGGCAGTGTTAGATGCCTTGCATCTGTGTGCTCCCATTCTTGTGCTATTAAGTACATTTCCCAGTCTCAGCTGAAGCGGCAAACAGGAATAACAGAAAAATACCACAATAGCAGCTGTTTTGCTGGATTTTATGGAATGGAAGCCTAGGAGTACTGGAAATCTTCAAATAAACCTTTTTTCCCTAAAAGAAACTTCCAGATGCATGAGCCATGAGTGTTTGTGAACAAGCAATGTTTGGCTAGTGAGCTTGCCCTTTTGATGTCTACCACTTGGCATTAGATTTATAATAAATATGTAATCACTTTCCAAAAACTCAGTAACTTACAAGAACATTAACATGATTTGGTGGTAAATGGGTTCATAATTTCATTGGAGGGCCACTATCTATCTGACTGTGTATTTTAGCAGGGTTTCCTTCCTTGGATAGATTGTTCTTGAATTAAAAATTCCAAAACTGAGAGCAGTCCTTATTAAAAATGTAATGGGTTCAACAAGCTAGTGAACAACTGCTATAATGTTCAAAACTACATGTGATGTGTACTGTGTTAATTTTACCAGTCAGTCAAGGAACCTCTTTTTACATGAAGTATTTCAAAGAAAACCAGGTCATTTGTTCCACAGGTGGCAGGATGCTGTGTGCAAATATTCTCCCTCTGTTTATGATCTTGTAGTAAAATGAACAGACTTCACCTACAAAAGATTCATAAAGCTTTGCAAGTGTTATAGCTGCTCACTGTGGTGTGTTATACACTTTCCAATGGCTATAGAAAAAGGGGCACAAGGGGATTGTGATCCAAAACAGGATTTGTACAACTCCTAAAAAACTCCGGACAGATGATTAACCAGTCAAAAGACTCGAGCACTAGAGATGGAAACCTATAGTCAGTCTGCTGCTCTGCTGAGGTACTCTTGCCCTTTAGAGAGTTTTTCCTAATGCTGAAGTCTGGCTTGCTGCAGTGCAATGCTATCGTCCTTGCCTTGCCTATGACAGACATGAAGGACATGCCATTTCCCTCCTCTTTGCAGCAGCCTTTTGTGTATTCAATTACTGCTATTCTCCCCTCAGTCCCCTCTTCTGTGAGTGAATACACACTCTCCAATCCTTTCCAGACTTCTGACTGATCTTAGTGCACTTCTCTAATCTCCTTCCAGCTGGGCACAGCTTTCTGGCTACACAGTGCCCCAGCCACCGCTTGCTGCTCTAGCTAAAGGCATTACTGTTGCAGATCCTCACAGACCTTTTTTTTCCCACAGCTGCTGTCTCACCTGTTGCTCCTCACTGTGTACTGGTGCTGCAGACTGTTTCTGCATGGTTGGTGAATCTTGCACTTTACTGGTTTTACGTAAAATCAGTTCTACAGTTTGTTCAGTTTTTACCACTTGAATCCTATCCCCCAACATGGCTGCAATTCCTCCCACCCAGCGCTGTGTGGAGATTTGAAAAGCAGACTCTATTCATCATCCAAGTTATTAATGAAAGTAATGAACAGTGCCAGGCCAGACCAGACTCCTGTGGAACTCAGAACTAAGGAGCTCAGTTTATCCTTCTATTTTGACAGCAAATTGCCTGTAACTACTCAGCCTTGTTGATGATCAGTTTGATACTCACTTTCATCTGGCCGTGTTTCTCTTTCTTGCTTACTAAAAGCTCTGCCAGAAGCCTATGAAAATCAAGATATATGGCATTTACTGCTTCTCCCTGTCAGCATGGTAAGGATTACCTCATCAAATGATGAAATTAGAAGGTTTGACGCAGTTTGTTCTTCAGAGAGCCATGATTTTTTCCTCTCAGTACTTATGAATAATGGCTTGACTAATTTTTCCAGTATCTTTTTCAGGAACTGAAATAAGCTGAGCTCTCTATAATGCTCTGACTTTTCTTTAAAAAGAGAGAAAAACCAGCATGATGTTTGCCCTCTTTCCTTTTCGATACCTTGGCTTTCTTGAGAGAACCATAAATGGTTCTGAAATTAAATCAGGTAATTCTCAAAGTATTCTGAGCTATAATTCATCAAGACCAGTTAATTTGCATGTAGTTGGCTTCTTTATGCCATTCCCAACCACTTTTCTCCTTATCCTAAGTGCAGATCATACTACTTTGCTGTGGTGTCTGTTGTGCCGGTTACCTGCCTGCAGCTGGTTCCTGAAGCCCCTGAGTGAAAAACAGCATGTGGCTTTCTGAGTAACATTTCCCCTTTCTGCTCAGTAATGAGCCATTTCCCTGGGATTTGTTTTATTGCATATTTCTTTTGTGTACCTGCAGAACTGTTTCTTCTCAGTCTTTACATAATCTGCTCATGTTACTTCATTTTGTGCTCTTGTGGTTATGTTTGAATCGTGTATGCTGGTGCCATGCTTGTATACTCACCTTCAGCAATCCTCTAGTTTCTTTATATCTATCTTCTCTTTCTTAGCAGCCTTTCCCTTACATCTGTCCAGAGCAGGATCTTCCCAACCAAATCTTGGAACATTTTAAAATATGCATTTTTGATGTCTATACTGTTTATTTTGTTGTCTTCCTTCTTTTTCAATTTCCAAAAGAAGGCCATGGAAGCTGGAAGCACTTGCCCCTCTGAAAAGAAGATGCTGACTGTGTTTTTGTTATTCTGATCACAAGACCAGCACTTTAACTGTACAGTAAGAAGAGCTTGTGGGCTCCTGTTTCTTCAGCGTGAAGAGATATTTTCTGCCAGACAGCACTAAAGTGCGGATGCCTCTCACGAATTCTTATCTGTGCATGTTATCTGATGCAAGGTGCAGAGAGTGCTTTGTGAAAGTTCAAAAAAAATGGCAGCATCTCCAGCTGCAAAAGTATCTTGTGCTTCTAGTCCCCATCACAGAAAACAGCCATGTATCATCAGAGTTTCCACAACAACTGTGAGAGACAACTATTTCACTCAGACACATTTGGTCCTGCTGGGAGACATACAATTGTCTCCATCGGTTTTTAGCTATACACATTAAAGTGCTTTGCCCAAGTATATAAATCACTAATGTCAACTGCCCACAAGTAAGCACACCTGCATCTTCCTGAAATTGTTTTTCATTTAAATACATCTGCTACCTAATAGCAAAGGGTCTTTGAAAATTTAGATGACAAACTAGAGAAGACGTGAGCCCTCTCTGTGATGAGAGGGCACATTTAGAAGGCATGAAACCTTATGGTTTCAAGAGCCAAACTTCCAATATTTTTCAAATTCAGATCTGTTTGGATTAGAAAATTATCTCAAGCCTTCAGCTGGTGCCTATATCTACAACATGTGAGATGATATGTCTGAAGTCATCAAAACTGAGCCCACATATGTCTTACTTGAACAATGAAATGCTGACGGAACAACCAAAACCGAATAACAAGTCAACAAGCTAATCTACATCCTTCCAGCACACTTCCTAAAGTGTGATGTAACCACATAATAATACCACAGCCTACAGCTTATATGTCTCACACAAAATCTGAGTACTTGCAAACATTAGGGAGGACAGACCTAAAGCAAAAATTTGCATCTTTACATTAACTGAAGAACACATACATCTCTTCTTGCCTTCATGTTCTGTCCTAGAACTGAACGCGAATCAGGATTGGCTAGTTCTTACAAAGAGGAGGGGGGTGAAAAAACTAAAGCATAAAAGCTTTAGAGCATTTCTGACCAGGATGGAATATAGCAGAAACCAAAATGTCAAAATGTGCGAAGACAGTCTTCTCACATGGTCTGCAGTCCATGCTTACCAGTTTAACAGATTCCAACAGGTCAAATAAGGAGTGGGTATGAAATCTTGACCCAATTAAATCCATGGCAAAAATCTCATTGATTTTTCTGGGACCAAGATTTCAGTCTGGTCACACTATGTCCAAATGTTGATTTTTTTAAAAAAAATCAGCAAATGTCATACAGTGTTTTACACATTTATACATTCATTTTCAGAGAAACTGGAATGTTTTTGGGCAAGGGAATATACATAGGTGACTTTGCTGTCAGCTCAAAATGGGCTGCTGTTCCAGTATACTGAAACTTCATTCTATAGATGAAAGCATGGACAAAGAAATACACTGCAGTGCAGGCAGAGAGTGGCCAAGGTATAGATTTTGTTATGAAAGCCCCTAACTCCCTAGATCCCAGAGAGTTACATTATTCTCAGCAAGATGCAATGAACTCATGCCTCTCAGCAACAGAAGAGGTCTCCCTGTTGTGTAGATTAAGAGGCCAATGCTGTTTTCAGGAGCTGAGTGGAGTTTTCTGGAACTCCAACACACCAGCACCTGGGTCCCAGACGGATTGCTCTCTCCCAGCTGCTTAGCCCACAGTCACTGCTCTTCCTCAATGGACAGGACCATCACAAACAGGCATTCCTGGCAAGGGGCAACCTGGGTCTTGACTCTGGGGTTGTTCCCTCTGCTTTGAAATCTACCCTCTGGTCTTAAAACAATGCTTCCCCACTTCAAGCTGGTTAGAGCTGAACAATGCACTCCACCTGCCTGCAGACTGCCTGTTCATGCCTGACTTGGGTACGGTGTGTGCTCTTCGCACTTCCTGCCAGTGTTTACAGCCAGGCTGCAGAGAGAATTCAAGAGCTCCTGTGCTGTCTCCAGCTCTCCACACCTTTGTAGGCTTCTGCCTGTCCAGAACCCATGTTTGCTCTAGCGCTCTTAGATTATCTTAAGTTCAATGCATTACTTTAGGCTAATGAACAAATGAAAACTAGTATAACCTATCTCCAGGGATGAAAGGAAGAGCCAAGAGCAAATCCTGAAATATCAAAGTGATGATGTCAGTTAAACCTCTTTACAAAACAGTCAAGTGGAAAGACTGAAAAGGAAGGTTGCTCTTTTACTGTAATAAGGTCAAATAAAGAGCAAAACACTCTCTCCTTCTCATCATTACAGTACTACTAGAGATTGGGTTTTTCAAATAGTTTCCCTGCTACAGTCAAAGATATTTACTTTATACAGGTATGTCCTCACATTGTTAATCCCCTCTAGGCATTCAGAAAAAGAGAAATCTATTTCTGCTAGCTTTATTAGTTCCCAGACTGGAGCTGTATGAATTGTTTATGATAACTGATTCATTTTATTTAGTACATTTTTCCTTCTTGTGACTTGACCATCACGTTATCCTGACTCTTGTGTTTGTTGGACTAATCATAAATATTCACCAAACAGATTATACAAATACATTTCAATTGATGAGTTGTTTGCAGACCAATGTCTCTGAAAATACCCAAATTACTTTTTATGCCCCCAAGGGTATGTGGCTGTTTGCCCAACTGACATGCCATAGTTTCTGACAGAGGAAGTGAAACCTTTAAAATAGGAGAATAATGACGGAAGCATATCAGTTCCTGAACAGATAATAGTTATTAATACTAATCTGTATTAAAAATTGTTTACAAAATGTTTAGGACTCTCAAATCTGTTGTTAAACTAACAGCTTAAATTAACATGACCTCTGGAAACCCGGAGTGATATAGTATCATAAGACTAGTACTGAATCACTTTCTTCTATTTCCAAAAGCTCTCCTACTTACTAACTTTTCTATTATCCTGCAGTACTGGTCTGTGAAAACCTCCAAGGATATTGCATATAATACAAAACACACATGCAACTAATCATGGAAATTTAAGCAATACTAACTAAGGGAAATTTGGCTGAACAGGCAAAATGTTATATAGAATAATTTGTTTTGTAAAAAACATTTACAAAATTACTTCCACTTATGAAATGAGGACTGAATTAATTATTGCCTTTTTATAAACCACATGGACACTTTGGAGGCTTGTGAGAATATTTGTTTTAAAAAAGGTGTGTGCAAGTAGAAGGCAGATTTAGGGTTAATAGTCATCAACAATAATCTGCTGAAGCCATAGAAAAATGACAGCTGAAAACTTCAGGCTTCTGAGGCATAAAAACAAAAGCTCAGAAATCATGAACTATAATTTATCATAAAACCTTAATAGAGTTGGCCACAAAAATGTACTTCAATTTTTATAAACTCTCAAACTGTCCTGAAATCATCAAAACCAGAGGTTTTACATTGCTTTTAATAACCTCCAAAGCTTAGTGAGATATTAAAATTTGATTGTATTTTAATATCATCTGAAAGATTATCCAACAGCTGCAATAAGCAATATGCAGCAGGACCTCTCAGGGTCAAACTTTGTGTATAGGAAGAGATGAGATTATTTTGGTTTTATTAGATTTTATTTTATTTATATGCATATGAGGCAGCAGCAATGGGAATAGGGGCTTTCCAACCCTATAGCTGCCTACAGGCTCAGATTTCCTAGGTAGTTCTGGCACACAGTGCTTGGTTGTCAGTCAGTTTTGGGATGATCTCTAGTGCCAAGTTTAGCTTGTAAGAGCAAGCTGTGCTGTCTGCCAGGAGCCCCCGGGTGGTGACCACACCAAGGACAGTGACATGGCCCTTCACACTAAAAAGGCCTGCTGCTCATGTGCTGAGGGATGAGCCACTGGCATGTCCAAGGGACCAATACTTCTTGGGCCCAAGATACATTAGGGGAGACACCAAAGCGTTCAGCACCCTGGTGGTTCCCTGCTGCACCTTATGGCTTGCATCAGTAGACAGAGCAGATGCCTCTGAAATAAAGGATGGAAATTTTTTTCTATTTCTTGGATGGATGGGACTTCTAATAAACCATCATATGATTTTTTTCTCCTCCTCTTTAAAACAGCAAGGATTCCTGCCTTCTGAACCCAGCAAGGTCTTTGTAAACAGCAAAGCAATTGTTTTCAATTTCCTGTTTAAAGGAATAGTCTAAGGGAATGCTGGCATGTCGAAAATATGAAAGGTTTATTTTCTATGAAAAAATCCATTATAAAATTAATAAGCACTTATCAGAATTCACATGCATATCCAAATGAGTAAGCAGATGCTTCCTATTGTGATTTGAAAAAGACTCGCCTCTGCTTTCAGCCTTTTTCACAGTTAAGAATCAGGAATATTAGTCCTTAGTTCCTATGTGGAAATATTTAAAACTCTTTCTAATGTATTTATGATGTTTTCCTATGCAGTCCTGCACAAACATTTCCAGTGTGCTATGACTCAGTACTTTTCTGAAGTAGCAGAAATACAATGAAAAGTCTGTTTCTCATAGTACTTTGGCAGAAAACAACTCTGTGGGTTAGTGTTGGCAACACCACAGTCTAAGAATAGGGCACTTCTCAGGCAGAAAGTTGTTGAATTTGGACATAAGCTAGGTTTGCCTAGGCGTAAAGAAGCCACTGTCTTCAGGGAAAGAAGTAATTTGGAAATGCTTATTCTACAAGTTAGTGTGCTAGTGTCTACCAAAATAATTATTTCCTGTGAGGACTACTCAGAATGAAGTAATCTCAAAGAATATATTCCACTGGATGAGCGAGGTTGCTGGGCAGCTCTCCGACACTTCCTCAAAGGAGCTCTCATTGTGTTGAGTGCTCTATTCTAGTTCCAATTGTTCATAAACATGAGTAATGCTTCCTTCCAAATTTGTAAATGGGAAGAACTGTAAATGTGTAGTGCTCCACCATCCATGTGCTGCGCTGATAGCACTACTACCATCATTGTGAAATGCAGGGCAAGACAAAAAGTAACACAACAATGAGGAAGTGGAAGAGTCAAAGCTTTTAAAATGAGCTTGAACATGACAGCCTTAAAGCCTAATACACTGAGCTGAGCCTGGGCTGTGCTGGTTCTGATGAACCCAGGGGAGATGGAAGGGTTTTCTCTAGCTAAGGCTTTACCCATAAATACAGGCTATACAGATTGTTCTCTACAAATAAAAGCAATGCAGGCAATTCCTCAGAAGCCTCAGCTACAACATTCCTTTACTGTGGGTAACATTTGCCAAGCAACTCAAGTGTCAACACCACCAGTTTGATTTCATTCTTGCTTTGCCCCAGGGCTCTGGTTTCCTGATTATCCATACTATTCATGTGCTGCTTTTAGCAGCAAAAATTTTGGTCAATTATTTCCCTCCAAACGGAAACGCTGGCACAGATGGCAGAGAAGCCAAGCCCAGTCAGATCATATTGTAGGTGTAATTCCCAGGCTTGGGCTCCTGTTCCATGGGACTGCCATTCAGCACAGCCCCAGAAAGCCCTCCCCCCTTGACAGCCCTCAACACACCTTCAGACCTTGCAGGACCTCCCATGACACTCCACCTTGCCCTCAGATGTGAAAATGCAGTCCTAGCAGACGGAAATCTTTCTGCTGGTATTTAGAGATATATGTAACTTTTCTGCACAAGCTGTAGACAGCCACGTCTGGAAGCCATGTTTTTGCACAAAGATGAATTTTCAATTTGTCTGCTCAAGATTTCTAGGCCTTAAGTTCTTTGGAAGACGCTTCCTCTTATTTAAAATTGCCTGCAGTATTTCTGCAGTGCTTATTCATATCTTTTGTCTTCAGCTGGATAATGGAGATGGAAATAATTTATCTCCCTCTGAAAGAATGAGGTGTGCTGAACTCCTTCCTATACAGGATAACACTGCTTGGTTGCCCTATCTTCCATGGTAATATGTAGGGCTTTCCACCTTCTCTACCCAAGCCGAAAAAGTACCAGGCAGTGCAATCAGCAGAAACCATTCTCCCTCTAGCACTAATCTCGAAACACTTTTATCGCAGAACATTTTGCACATATATGTACTCACCTGTGGGCTTCATTTCAGGTGTTCCTATCTAAACACTGGCCTCTAATGAAGCAGCAGCCATATGTCAGATAACAGGCAGGTGACAGATGGAGTTAATCATGCAGCTTTGAACCATTCTCCCCCTACTCATTAATCCACCTCCTTTAAGGCTTGTTCTAACAGCCCAAACCAAGAATAGGTACAGCCAGAAGATATGGTTACAATGTTGCAACTTGGATGAGATTTTTAACTTGAAAAGAGCCAGGAACGTACATATGTGAACTCCTACCCCTTTCCCAACAAATACTAATGAACAGGTTCCAGCTATTAGCATTAAATATAATCAGTCTGTCAAGGAAATGTTTCTTTCCCCAAATAGGGAAGGCTTCTCTCAAGCTCTCTTTCAAGTTTATATGTGTTTGATGGTAGCGCTTAGTCCTATGTTAGCGACACATTTATGGGCTGCTGTCTTGAGGGCTGGAAACAAAAATTTCACATCTTTCCAAAGAGAAAGCTCCCTTTCCACTGTGACACATCATATTTAGTTCTGGTCCTGGTATGTTCCTGTGTACCAGACAACTTAAAATTCCCTCTGAAGGGTTATATTAATATTTCCTTCTAAGGTTAATGGTTGTACTTGTGATATGAAGACACCTGGATTCACAAAAAGAAGGACACAAAAACACATCAGTGTGCACGGGAAATGACAACATAGAATGGAGGCCGTCAGAAAACTGAATGGTCCTTGGAAGGTACAGAGTTTACCAGGGCTATTCGTAGAGGTTCCTAGCTCTGCCACTAACCTAAGGCATGTCCTTGGGCATGTCTCTTTGCCTTGCTGTGATTCCATTCTCCATCTATAAAGTGAGGGTAACATGTCACTTTATGAAGAGCTTCAGGTGACAAATGCAACATAACTCCTTGGGCCAGCGTACTGAACGTAGTAGGAGGTGAATAACATACATAATTTATTGTCTTCCTAGTTAAAAATAGCACGTCAGTTCATTACATTCTTTCTGTCACCCCACTTCTGCATCTCTACAGCAGCTAGTTAAAGCACACTTTGCTCGTAAGCAAGATGTGAAAGAATCAACGTTCCATCTATACCCAGGATGCGCAGCACTGTTCAAAACAAATCATTACTTGGAGCAGCAATGGAAGAATCAAGATGCTTTAAGATGCTTTAAGAATTGCTTTAAGAATCAAGATGCTTTAAGAAAGAAAGAATTTACTTTAGCCGTTGACAACATCCAAGCATGCAAAACAAGCATAATAACGCCTACCTAGACTACTCACTCAAGGTCTGTGTCATGATTCTTTAAGGTGGGGAAGCAAGAGGAAGATTTTCTCAGACAACTGTTAATCTTACTATATAGTTGCAGGACAGCGTAGGGGCTTAAAAGTTAATTGCCTATAGTAGTTCAAAGGGAATTCTAGTGACCTACTGTCTCCCATCAGACTGGAGTCTTCAGAAATATGTGAATGATAGTATATTGATGCAATCATTCTTCTAGTAATGCATATCCATTTTTATTTACTTGAGAACAGGAATATGTGCTGAGAACAATTATGGCACTATACAACTAGTCATTAAAGGGAAGCTTAATTTATTTTAAAATTACCTTCTAAACTATCCACTTTTTTAATAATAACAAATCTGGAATGTCTTTCTTTAACACCTGAACACTTGGCTCAGGATACGTGGGTCATTATTTTCTCATTATTTAATGCAAAGGCAAACTGGGGGCCTGCTTAGGATTTCTTGGGACTCTTAAAGTTATCCAGAAAATCCTTCAGAAACCATAGTAGATCCTGTTAGATTTCTCTAAAACTCAGGTCATAGTTCCTGTCAGTGCTTGTTTTTCTAACAGTAGGCATGAAAAGCTATGATCAAATACCTAGATTGTTGTTTTATTTACATACTGTGATGAGTAAAACACGCAAACCCATACTCTAAATTCTTGTGTACCCTGAAAACCTATTTACAAACCTTTAATTTACTTCTCTTGGACTGCAATTTCAGCCATTTTGTGACGGGATGGAAACATTCTTTTTCCCAAACATGGCCAAATGGCATTTTTAGCTCTTTCAGTGCTCTCACAGCTCTAGTTCCATAGAAATTACAGTGTTAGTCTGGATCTCCATCGCTGTGACAGCAAGCAGATTCTGTCCGCCAGTGTACAGACAGACTCAACAGACTGAAATATGAATGGAAAATGGGGTAAGAACAGAAGTCAATACTGCCTGAATTAATGTTACTGCAGAACACCCTTGGGTAATGTCCAGGATATAGAAAGATAGATACTTAGGTGGGAGAATGATGAAAATCTAAGAGTGAGGGCATACAGAGAGACGTTCTCACATGTTTTTTTTTCCCCCAGATTTATTTCTATGTGGTTCGCCCTAAGTACATGATGGCTTACTGAAACCTAAAGTATCTTCTTCCCCTGCCCTGATAATGACTTTTGCAAAAGAAAAAGATCACATATATGAAGTAGCAAAGCCAAGTATCCAAGTGATTGGAAATGTTTAAATTAGATGAAGAGCTGCAATTTCAAGAAGGAACGGAGCCATACTCTCAGAAACACAATGGTTTTAAAATCCTAGAAAACTAATATGTGCAGATGAGCCAACAGCTATCAGGGGCGGGCGGGGAAGCACCCTTCCTTATTCCAGGGATCAAAGAATAAAGAATTAGGCAAAACTAAAATCCAAACTCAAAAAAAAGAAACTCTGGAAAGAGCGATGCTGGTACCCCTATTCATCAACACAGAGAGAAATGATAGATCACAGCTTGGTCTCTAGAGCCACAGTGGATACTGGCCCAGTGGTCCCTCTTCCCTGTCCTGAATTCCACCAGTCCAGTCCCTGTTTGCAATCAGTGCTGTGGTCTGTCCTCACAATGGGAGAGGCACATGAATTGCAGTAAAGGATGGAAGGGAATAAATGAATCCTCACTCAGAGAGTGCACACTGTTCCCTCAGGTTTTTATTACTGGTATTCTTAGAGCAGGATCTCTTCCTACACAGCTGTTTCCGTAATCTGGTTTCCACCTGAACGGTGCCCTTTGCCAGTGTATGCCAGTGAAATTAATGGCAGTATCTCTCTCTGCAATGTATTCTGCTAATTCTATGATGAGGGTGAAATGTACTCGTTGTGCATATCCAGTCTATATCCCAAATACAGAAAGGATCTGACAGCCAGGATGCAGATTGTGTAAGCTGAATTACCAAGTCAAGCAAGATGTTACCAGAGCCAGCAGTGGGTTTTCATATCTGCGACAGCAATTCAACAAAAAGATACTGAATTTTGTAACTTTTTTGGAGGGGTTTTCACTACAAGTTAAGCTGAGACTATTTAATTGGTAATTGCATGTACACTCATATGACTCATATATAAAAAAATGCATCAGGACATTTATCTAGATACCACAAAAGTGAGCTAAGAAAAAGAGAATCTGATTTTTCTCTCTTTTTTACTTTTTAATTAATTTAAGGAAATTCCAAAACTTTTGGTATTGCAGACAACCTACACTGATTGCGAAACAAAGACTATTGTTTAAATTCCTAGACAGCAAATGGATCTACCGGCTAAGGCAGCTCATAAATTGCATTTGTAATTTCTCATAAATCATGGCCTAAGGGCTTCAGATACTAAGGGATATGAAAGAACAGCACAGGGTCCTTCATCCCTTTCTATAACTGCCCAATTTACTTGCAAGTCTCCCTGCTAAGCACCTTCCCTTTTCTCTCAAATCAAAGATAATGACAGGCATTGATACAGTTAAATATTTCTACTTCGGTGGATGAAACTAAATCGTTAATAACCAGAGCTCCTCACAGTTATAAATGACATCACCTGGCTCTCAAAACTTGCTCTTGTAAGGGAAAAGGTGACATTGAGCTTGCAAAGCAAAGAGAGCATTTCCCTGATGAGTTGAAGAAGAAACTTCACATAAGAAGGCCTCTATGAAAGCACTGATTGAGCAATGTGCTTACTGCATGCTGCCTTTACTTAGATGTTAATTGGATTACAGTTGTGCTCATTCATAAATTGGGATGTTTTTCAAAATGGGAAGGTATACCACATTGCTGTTGCCTGCACTATTGGCTCTGCATTCAGGCAAAAAGCAGATGCAGAAAAATGAGTATTGAACAAACTACTGCCAAAATATGTCAGCGTTCCCAGGGGCTGGGAAAGCAGGCAAAAGCAAGACGGCAGGCCAAGAGAGGAAGATTTCTGCTCCTAGAAGTGAGGAAAGATGAAGATTTCTGAGCACACAACTTAGCTGAGGGGCAAGGCCTGGCCAACAGGAACCTGGAAACTGGTGCTTGCTTCTACCATGATGATGGAACTAGTGTACATGTGCATGTACTCTTGGTAAATAAAGAGTACTGTGTCCCTAGAGAAGGCCATTCCTCCCTGACAGAAGCAGCCTTGCAGAGCCCCAAACATAACTACATCTTGCAGCACAGGGCTGACAGTCTCTATCTTGAAATGTAGGCTTCCAGCACCTTTTAAGCATTACTGAACTTTGCAGAGGCAACTTCCTAAGACTAAAATCATCAAACAATTTAACTTCCTGTTCATGCATTGCCATTACAGTGGTTTCACTTGGTGATGTATCATGTGCTGCCGAGGGAGGAGGAGAGAAGTTGTGTGAGCACCCGAGGGTGCAGCCTGGCCCCACAGAGAAGGAAGGCTGGTGCTGTGGGGCCCTGGGAGACGTGGCAGTGCCTGCAGGGGGTGGGGACAAGGCAGTGAGCCCACCATTAGCACCATGCTCCTGGGGATCCTCGTGGTGCTCTGTTTCATCCCCACTGCTGATGTAACAGGTAACAAAATCCCCCAATATTTCAATTCTTTCCTCTATTTTCCCTCATTTTGATCATCAAGGGGTAGTAGGTCTGGTATTGCTTTGAATTAATTTTGCAAAAATTGTTCTGTGTTTGGATGAAAGGAGAGAGAGACAGCATGCTGCTAGGTCTGCAACTAGATCAACTTCATATGACCAAGAGGCCAATTTTTCTCATGCCAAAAGTATCCCTCAAGATGAGACCCAAGAGCTTTCTTTTAATTTGACTTTTCTCTAGATCCATTTGGAAATTGCATGCATTGGTAGAGGGGCATTTATTTCACTTACCCCCTGGGCTTTACAAGTTCTGCTCACAAGCGCCTTTTCATGGGGGCAGCAGGTGTGAGCAGACCTGGTGTCAGCACCTCTCTTGGGGCAGACTCTCCACACCCCCAAGTCTACTAGTACAGCTTCAGGTTCCCCCATGGCCTAGCTTGGTATGATGGGCTCCGGAGCTGAGCGCACCAACATTCTCACAGGACTAGCAAATATAAGGGTCAAAGGCAGAGTTGCTTACTGAGCTCAAAGACGGGAGCATGGGACTTGCCAAGTTTCTGATTTTTGCATTGTTTAGTGGTTTACTGATACTTACTAGACATCTAGTTTCTTTCTGAAGATCTTCCAGGGAGAAGAAAAATCTTTTTGTGATTTTGAAATCCTGACTCTTAGTGAATACTCCTGACTTTTCAGTTGTTGTGGCTGAGGGTATTTCTCTTGGTCATGTCTTGCTGATGCAGTGTTCGTATGTTCAGAGCTAACATGTCTTTCCAACAGGTACATTAAAATGCAAAGCAAGGTAAGGGATCCTGGCTTTTCCTAGGATAATCTTGAGACCGACAATTTTTCAGACTGCTGGCTGTGAACTGTTGTTACTACATCTTCTCCAAATATTAGTGTTTTGTATTTTATAGGGAAGTTACAGATGGGAATAAAAATCTGTTTTCCAGTACAAAATTTTTAACAGAGAACATTTTTAAAAAGTTGCTTTTTCTAGTATGAGAGATGTAATTGAATCTAATTTTTCCTTATTTCTACCTTGTTTTTCCATAGCTCTTTTCCTCAGTGAAGGCATTGTAATTTGCATGTGATCTACATTTCTTTAAGTGATCATAGGTTTTTTACTTCCTTGTCCTTTCCCATGTTTATAATCCCGTGTTTGCAATATCATAATTATTCCCACAGCAGGCTCCTGGATTGTCAAAGCAGACACTAATTCCAGGAGGGGATAAGTATCAGCAGTAGGTTAACAGTTCTGAACACAGTTCCATGAGGTGTGAACAGCTTTTAAGCAGTGCTTTTGAATTGCAACAAAATAAATACAGTGTGTGGTTCTCAGACCTAGGCATTATGCCATGGCTTTATAGACTTACATACACTTGCTTTGCATGAAGAACTTGTGTTTCTCCAACAGACTCACCAAGACTGTTCAACTGCTTAAAGAGAACCACATGAGATCATTAGCTTCTCAGGGCTCTCATCCTTTTCCCCATCTATTTTCTTCACTCTTCATTTTCAGGATGATTGATCCTTAGTACATGGAAAACATTAAGGCAGGTCAAAACCCTGCAGGACTACCTCAAGCCATTAAGTGCATTATAAGCCTCAAGTATTTTAGTTTGGGAAAAACAACAGAATTTGTCCTGTTCTGCTGCTATTAGACTGTACCAGTGACTGCTGCAGATTGAGTTTGAATCATAGAAAGGGACTTAAAATATTAGTTTAGTCACTTCCCTTTTTGTAGAAACACTAACATTTAAAAAGTTTGTCCTCCTCCCCTTTTTGTTGGCAAAATAATTACCTCGCTGTGGTCAGAGAGGCAGCTAGATCAAGTGTCTGGTATTCTGTGAAATAAGTAATATAAGCAGGTTCCCACTGCAGTGTACCATAACTTACCTCATCTTTTTTACTACGCACATAACCTTCTGGCTTATGGTCTCTGGGGGTTGAAATCAACCTCTAACCCACTGAGGTTACCAGAATACAGAAGATGGATGAGGCAAGGTTAGCTGAGATTAGATCAACTAATTTTTGTTTTAAAAAATAAATCACAAACTGCCAAGAAAACCCCCTGTGCCCACACTGGGTTTGATTCAAGCAAGAGTGTCACCTGGGCTTTCTAGATTACTATGCTGCCTGCAGTACTCACAGTAAAGCATGAAAAGTTTAGCAGAAAGCAGGTCTGTAAGGGCCAGAAGAAGAGCATGCCCCCAGCTGCATATTAGACACACAGCTGGGTGGCCTCAAACTAAAATAAAAGAGAAAGACCCTTGTACCTAGGAAGGTAGAGTAAACGTAACTGAACAACAGACCAGCAGCAGCAGCAAAAATGAAATAGCTTTGTTTATAACATACCTGTGTGCCTTTCTGCCTGTGGGTTAAACAAATTCCTTTCAGGTTTTTCCCTATCCCCCCAAGGAATTAAGTGGGCCATTTCTTTTCTGTGCTTACAGAAATCCCAACTTATCTTAGATACTTCACTCTGGAAAACAGCTCATTGAAGGTGACTGGCATAAAAAAGCAAGAAGAGTACGAAATATTTTTAGCAGAATATTTTTTTCCAATAGCTGATGATGATTCATGGAAAGTTCTGGAGAAAAAAAAGCCAAACCCCACCTTCACGTAGCTATTTTCCATACTTTGTCAACTCCACTTTCTTGGTGAATAGAAGTTTTGCTTACATCAGGGTTCGATGATCAAAAAGTCAGTATTTTACAGATATTATAGATGGATGGCATTTTGCTTCATGATGCAAAACCCCCTCACATGTGATTTTAAGACATGTCCAGCACTACAAATAAGTTGTAAAAAAGCTTAACAAACATTTAGAGATGTTACATACCATTGCATATAAATCCTAAGATCATGAGAAGGCTTGCAGCCTGTGCACACTGACTGTGATTTTACATTTTTAAACATCACAGCTTTTTGAAATGGTAAACAATGATTTTTCATAACTGCTATTTTCCTGACTGGGTAAGGCCAAGATATAGATATTTATTACTACACAACATGACTGAACATGCTCTGAAGTGGCAATCATAACCCTATTTAGGGGAATGGAAACACCTACTAAATGTTTTAGAGTCTCACCATTTAACAAACCCAAAGTGACACTTATGAGGAAAAATTGGCTCTGTGAAGGCAAAAGCAGCCTCAGCCCATGTTTGCTCAGAATGGTTTAGATCCTACTAAGAATGTAGTCAAATCCTATTCAGATCACAAGTGAAGTGAGGGATGTTTGGTGTTACTCTGTCTTCCCTGTGAAACTAATACACATATTAGCTTGACTGAGTTTCTTCAATTCAAAAAAACCTCCAAGTCCAGAGGAGGAGGATGACAGCAGGGCTTGTCTAACATGCCAGTGGGGTAAGCTTGCCTTGCCCCTGTTGGCATTGCAGCCCAACATATTCATGTGGTGCTAATTAGTTCCAATAAATGAAAAAAATATATTTCCTTTAATTTAGATTTGAACTAGTATCAATCCACTGTGTGGAAATGGATTTGGGTGCTTAGCTTAAATCATGTAGGAGCTGTCTTCATTTAATGATCCACAAATGAGCTTTTTCCCACTGCTCAGTCAGTCTGCATAACAGCATCAGCAGCTTGCAGCTGGGTTATCAAGCCCAGCCTGCAAGACAAGGCAAACAGATTGGACTATAAATCCAAGAGGTGAAAATAAGTAGAAGGAATTTATCATTTTATGTGGGTGTATCAAAGGAGACTGGTTGCCAATTAGCACAATATCATGGCAGGGACATAAATAGTCCAGAGTTGTAGTTAAATAGCGGAGCTCAAGGCATAAAGCTCAGGTTTAAATGTCACAAATACAGGTCAGCTGATGACAGCAAAAACGATGGGGCTAAGGGTCTGCAGAAGAATCTAAATAACATCTGAAGGTAATCCCTCAGTGATGAGATTTTCAGTGTTCTTTGACTTTCCCCTGGCCACAGCAAAAATATGATCAGGCTGAGGAATAAACATCCATTTGTTTTTTGTAAGTATTTGCAATGAAAACGGGCAAGCACTTTTCTAAGTGTCACGCTTCTTTCTGTTCTGGGACTCTATTTTGGTTGTCAGCTCTGAGACAGAAAAGGTCTCCACTGAAGGTGTATTCAGACCCTGTGACAATGAGGGTTGTAGTGGTGCACAAATACTGCAAATCAGTAGAGTAACTCTGTCTCAAGTGAGTTGTGTAGAATTCTGCTGTGCTAAAGGCTGAACAATTCTACCACAGACTTGCAAACTGCCACTTAGGTCAAAGATTAATTTTTTTGGCCAACAAAAATATGATCAAATACCTAGTCAAAAGGGGTAGAATCCAAACCCCACATTTACTAAAATGCCTTATAAGCCTATGCGTGAGCTTTTGTCGGAAAATGCTGATTCGATGAAACGGAATTGTTTTGCTGAAATGTCTTCATTTCGATGAAAATTCACTGCAGGCACCACCTCAACTATAGACTTGCCCTCTCTGTTCTTTGCCACTTTGTCCTAGGATTCCAAGATACTTGTCTCTCTCTGCTGGAAAGCCTGGAAATGCTCATCCTTCATCCAAAGTTTCACAGTGTTGGGTCCCCCGCAAACATGGGATTTCAGAGCTGTTACGAGCTCTCCTCAACCCCCCTAACCCCCCAAAAACAATGTTGAGCAAAGAGACACAAGGAGGGTGGACTACAATCTTTCTTTGCTAAAGATGAGCATTCCCTGTCCCACATCTCCTCCTCTCGCTTGAAGCAAGGGCTGGTAGACAAGACTTTCAATGAGAAAATTAACAACTTCAGCAGTTTCATAGGTTCTACTGGTAACCAGAGAACCTGCTAGACATGCGTTGTTTTTACTGCCTACACCCTACCACTAATCCTGGCCATCTCACACATGTCCTTGTGTTTACTTTACTCCCTGGACCACACTGATCCCAAAGGAGGATCCTACTCAAGAGGCTGGGGTACTTCATCTTGTGCAGGTGTGAATACACTAAATGTCATTTGGTGCCAAATATCGTTACACACAGTTTTAAACACTAATTTTCTGAGCATTCTGGATCTGGCCTCCTTCCCACTTCATTTCTCTTACTAGCTTTTTTGAAGTCTTGCCACATGGATTAAGTAGAAAGAATCTAGGTTTGCACCACATTTTGAGGACAAGAGGTACAATTGTCAATCTAACAGCCACAGTGATTCCCAGGGATCTGTAAAAGACTATCCAGACCACATGTGAGCTGAGCTTATGTAAAGACTTAAGCAGTCATACAAAAGCTTTTGCAAGTCTCTAGTTTAAAAGCCAAAACTCCCTTCCTCTTACTTAGGGGTCATCATTTGAAAAGGATGGGCCTCATTTGTACAGGATGACTTTTCTTGGAAGAAGTATTTCTGCATAGGCCTTGCAGTATTTTATTGTTTGGCAGATGGTAGCACAGAGGTCTACAAGTCAGAAAACATTTCCTGTTTATGTATCAGCGTGGTCAATTCAAATTCAATTATATGTTCATGTGACATGCTTTTTTGCAGGCCATTCAAGTGCTAAGTGCCAATGCAGTGTCGAATTAGTCAGCTCCTGAGTCCTTTGAGAGATTAAGAATCTACTACAGCTGCTAGCTAGAGAAATTATGCATTTTACATTAAAATTATAGCAGTTGAATGCTTTTAGTGTTCATTGCCCAAGATCCAAACCCTTGAAATGGTTCAGCAAATCCACCTGCAAACTCTTCAGGAGACCTTGAATTAAAAAGTAAATGTATAAATAATATTCTCTTATCTGACACTGACTGCAGTGTCAATTAATAGTATTTTCTCTCCATAATGTTCCCTGGGAAATTGCTTGCTAAGTAAAGGATAGACTTAAATGGCCTTATATATACACACATGCACACAGATGCAGGCTAGGCTTCTGAGACCTGATGTTAACTCTTAATCATGGGCCACTGACTGTGCTAGTGTTCTGACTGAAGAAAAATACTCTTGACCTCATAGTCTCCCTTAGTGACTATGTAATTATTTATATACAGGTGTTGTTGAAACAATAGCTCCTGTGAGAAACTGCTTCTGCAGAAGGGTGGTTTTGCACTCCCTAGTAGGGAGTGTCAGCAGGGGAGAGGACATGTGGAGAAGAGTTGCATGGGAGGATGTGTGGTTCTGAAGTCTCATACTGTATTTTATAAACAAGTCCTTTTCTCACTTTCTCCCCTCCCTCCCAGAAAACAAGATTTTAGTGGCTCAGCATCCTTTGCTCACTGTAGTTAACCGAACTGCAACTCTAGTTTGCAACTACACATACAATGGGACAGGGAAGGAATTTCGAGCTTCGCTACACAAAGGAACGGACAGTTCAGTTGAAGTTTGCTTTATTTCATGGAACACAACCAAAGTTAGCAGAAATTCAAATAAAGAATTCAACTGCCAGGGGGGTCGTGATAAAGACAAAGTCATCTTCAATCTTTGGAACATGAATGCCAACCAAACTGACATCTACTTCTGCAAAATTGAGGTCATGTATCCACCCCCATATGTCTACAATGAGAAGAGCAATGGGACTGTCATTCATGTGAAAGGTAAGCTGAGAAATCTCTGTAGGCCGGTATCCTCCCTATACACACTCCCTACATAATAGCTGGAGACATTAAAACTTTTTTTTTGTTTCCTTAAAAAAAAAGTTGCATGGCCCAGTAAAACTACATTCCTGCTTCACATTTCCTGAAGATCTTAAAATTATGATTAATACAAATGACACATTGGAACAAGAAGTAAATAAGCAGAGATCAATGTTTTTGCTTTCATGTACTTAAAGTTTTCTTTGCTCTTTCCTTAAAGAGACACCCACCCAAACACAAGAACCTCAGTCTGCAATTCCTTTGTGGATTCTGGCAACAGTGACCGGAATTCTTGCACTCTACAGTATGCTAATAACTGCAGTTTTTATTAACTACTGGGTAAGAAACTAGTATTTTTTTTTGCTCTATATGGTCCTTATCCCTAGTTCATTTCTCAGGCTATACTTGCCATGTTTACCACTAACTCACTGATACCCCTTCAGTACAGGATGAAAGTGTTTCTTTATCCCAGCTATGCATGCATACTCATGGTGTACCCCAAAAGAGTTGAAACACCAGATGCTCTCCATGTGGGCAGTCAGGCCTCTGCTGTAGAGTCCTAGAGCAAATAGTAATACCACATTGTTGGCATTGCCCTGCACACCAGCGATACTGGGACACTGTCTCTACCTCTTCCACTTGAACCTGCCAGGGAAATCCAGAACTCTTAGCATTTCTGGCAAAACCCTTTGAGACTATACTGATATGAGCTCCCCTACAATAAAACAACCTATAGAGAGCCCTCAGTTGGCCCAGGACCATCTGCACTGGTGCCTTGTGCCTACCCAGCAATTCCCTTGAACAACCACTATTTCTGGCAGCTTGACTGCAAGGGAATAGAAGCACCTGGATCCCAGCAGTCCCTTATCTGTACATCAACACTAAGAAAGCTGAGACAGCCTTATGGCTCATTATTTTTGCTTTCTAACCTCTCTGGAGAGTTGACTGCCCCAAGTCATACCTAGTTCTGCTGGAGTAAAAGAAGAGAAGCATGATGCAGGGACAGCAGAAGGACATTTTCCTTGTCAAGTCCTAGGACTGTGATCTCCAGAGCCAATTTACACTATTTATTCCATGTGAGAAAGACTTGAACATAGAGAACTCAATTCATTGCACTGTGACTTTCCCCTCTATCTTTGCTGTTAAATAGCAATTTTCAACACAGCAATTATGAGGTAGTCTGTATAAAGGGTCCAGAGTCCCTGCCAGGTTAAATGTTGCATGCATACAGAAAGCCACTGTCACTGCTACCTGAAGCTTGAGATCTGCTAAGTGTTCCACAAAAAGACACTTTCTCAATCTGCGGCTATTTTTAATGGAAAACAATCAAAGAGGGCACTGCCATAGGAAACCACAAAGGCAGGTTAAGTGGTTCTTCTTTGTGCCCTATTGTAGAGGCTGACTGAGGAGAGCTGAGAGGATTACAGTGAACAGCTGCTGGTGTTGCAGTGCTGTGCTACGGTGGCTGTGCCACAGATGAGATGCTATAGCTTCAAATCCATCATTTACAATCTGAACCATTTTCTCTGTGCTATATTCAGTTGTTACTTAATGGCTACACACTTTGCTACTAACATGTCTGCTCCCAGCAAGAGTGACAAGGCTGCATTGCCAAGTGTGTTTGCTGCATCAGTTTTTACCTGCTGTTATTACTGCTGCTAGTATTCTTCAGATAATATGTATTCGGACTGTGGATGTCTTTAGAGTGTTGTTGAAGGTAAACAAAACTGCCTAGAAGACATTGTGAATTGTTAAAAAAAGGTCCTAATTGTGATACTCAACAGACATGGCAAGCCTGACCAGTTCCTGAAAGCAGCTAAAGATTTGTCTATTTTCACACAGTTCTGCCTTCCCTGAAGGAAAACTGCTTTCCATTGCAAAAGTCTTTGATCCTGTAGCAGCCCAACATTCACGCATGCTAGCAAAATGTCTTTCTCCCATGCAAAACTACCTCTTAGGTGAATTAGAAATCCTGTATTATGGAGATGAACACACAGAGATAAAGCTTTTGTATCTGATGCTTTACATGCATTGACTGCATTACATGGCTTAAGCAGTATGTAACTTACATTCAACACTTTGCATAGATATAACATTATTATAAAAAAGCTTAAAATATTTCATAGTAACTGCCCCAGTCTGCACATACAACATAATTCAACCATCAGATTTTCTGATGCAGACCTCCTCGAATGCCACAGCATCATATGTATGTATACTGCAGCATATGCAACTATTTCTGTACATGGAAAGGAAATGTCAGTAAAAAGGAGATTGCAAAAGAAGGTATGATCAGTATTAAGGAAAAAGCATGGAAGCACTTTACTTACCCCGATCAATAAAGCCTTAAGCTATGTAAAAAACACCAACCTTGTGCACAGCCTACAGCAGTCAGAGGCTGAAATGCTGCTGTAGCCACAAATTTGCTCTGTGATTTTAGGCAAATTATTTCACCTCTCTTCTGCTACTCTTATTTTTGAAAGAGCCGATGCTTCCCTTGTCTCACAGGGACATTATAAGCAGGAATTAAACAGTGGAAATAAGATTTTTGAGGCCCAGATAGGAAAACATAAAAGATTAACATCAGCTCTGATTCTTTCACCCCTTGAAGGAAGGTTCAGAGCAACACATGCATTGTGTTTTACTGCTGTAAATGGTAGGAAAACCATTACACACATAGTCTGGGCTGATTTTTCCTGCTTTTATTCTGTTTGAGTTAAGCTAATTTCTCTTTTCCTCCTAATAAATGAGGATAGCCTTCACAGCTCAGACTCTATTGTTTCTGCTGAATCATTCCACAGATGAGAGAGGCATGATGATGGTGAGAGGCATCCGTTTGTATCATTGGTATGCAGCATTCCTTTACCTGAAGAACTAACACCATAAATCTCTCACCAGATAAGATGGAGACTTACTTTCAGGTTGAGCAAATTCCATAGATTATGTGATGAGAATCTGTGTTCTAATTCTTTTCCAAATGTATTTAAACTTGAAGCTGCCTTACAAATATGCTTGCTTCCCTGAACAAGGACCTAGGGCCAGAATTCAGCAGTCAATATGAGAGTTTTCATAGTTCTCTCCACTCTTCTCCCTCAGCAAAAATCCAAAAAGAATATGTACCATCAGAGTGACTACATGAACATGACTCCCCGGCACCCACCACACCAGAAGAACAAGGGTTACCCGTCCTATGCACCAACGCGAGACTACACGGCGTATCGGTCCTGGCAGCCCTGATATCACCAGCAGAGCCACCATGAGCCTCGTGTGCATCCAGGCACTCACTTGCTCTTGGGCATGGAAGGACAGCCTCTCATGTTCTCATTGTGTTTGTTGCTATTGATCACGGACACCTACACCATAGCAAGTATTAGCTAAACTTTGGTATACTAAAAGAAAATCCAGACTAACAAACAAATATAAAAAGGAGGGCCAGAGGGGGGGAAGTAAAGAATTATTTTTTTTCTATGATGGCTGAAAATAAGGCTCAGTTTGCACTGAGGGTTGTCAGTGGGTAAGACGGAAAGATGACATCAGACCTCAGAACTGGTCTCTTCCTAACATCTGTGGTTTTGCTCAGCTGGAAGAAGCAGAACTTCTGATCTTTTCTAATAACTACTGCCTTAGATTTAACCCTTAATTTCCTTCCCTGTATGTGTAACCCTCATATTATTGCTGTTAAACCTGGCAAAATATAAAAAATAATCTTTTTTTTTCCTCTACAAGACCAGGACAAAGTTTCAAGTTCAAAACACATGCTTAAATGAAAGAGGAAAAGGTTAGTCAGAAGCCATCCAACTATTAGGCTATGGAACAGATGATATGCCAGGACAAATCAAGCTGACAGAAAACTAGTAAACCTTCAACATGTGAGTCCTTTGGCTGGACAATTTGTAAATGTTCATAAGGCCATCTGCAGTCATGACCAAGCAGCTCCACAGACTGAGAAAGCAATCAACCTGAAGACAGAATCAGGACAAGCAGGAGAGGAAGAAAGATCTGTCTTTGTCATGAACAACCCAATTTCTGTTTTGTTTGCCTTCTCCATCAAGGGAATGCAAATTCATAAATGAAGCATTAGAAGACAGAGAGGTCAGATTTTGAGAAGATTTTTACCTTTATTTTTGAATTTTTGTTTCCATCCAGAAGGTATTCTCCTGAGTCCTCCTGAAAATTCATGCACATCTTCTGGCACTGAGGTTGTACTAGAGCTCTTTCAAAAATCTGGGTTGACTTATGAGCAACTAAAGATCACTTGAATTTCTTTCCTATAAGTGCCCAATTTTTGGGGTGTGAGAGGATTCTTCATTCCCAGCATTGTGAGTTGGACCTGCAAGTGCTCAGACATCTGCAAGATCTGCTCTGGACACTTTGAGGAACTTTGTGTTATCTGGAAGTTACTTTTCTCTCTAAAGATGTTCTTCAGGACTGTTCCATGCCAGAGTAGGACAAAGTGTTTAGCAAAACCTGATTCATTCTTTCAATCTAGTATGTTTACAATAACAGGACATCCTAAATTGTAATTGTGGTTGTCTTGGCATAAAATCCCTTTTCATACTGAAGAGAAAAGGTTTATTTTATAGAGACTACTGAATAAACAATTGAAAGAAAAAAAATCCACATCCCCACCTTGAAATAAAATGTGAATTGTACAACATCTAATTTCCTTCAAACCAAGATAAAAAAATTTCTTTCTCTCTTTGAGGGGACAGGACAAAATAGAGATGTGGAAGCATGACAACAGTCGGCTTTGATGTCTTAAGCCAAGAAAACAACTGTGGCACTTCCAAATTGGAAGTTTTATTTGAGTTTTCTGGCTGGACCCCAAACCATTCCTTCTGAGTCTTACATCACCATGAACCATGTTCCTGGAGGGTACTGTGCCACCTCTGAGCAATGGTGAGGTGTCCCCTGCCTCCAGACAGGGACAGCAGAGCCCTGATGGCAATAGTGAGCAAGGCCCAAGAGGCAGTGCTGGACCTTCAGCATGGGAATCCAGTCATGGACCCAGCAGGCCCCTAGAGCCTTGGTCTGGTTCAGTTCAGCAAACTCAAAAGCTTATGATTGAACTGAAGAAATTCAAAACAAAGTCTTATTTATTTCTTCTCCTTTCCCTTCACCACATGCACAAACACTCCAAGGCCGACATTTTTCCACATACAGTTTTTACACTCTTTTCCTGAAAAGCCCTTCACTGCACCTTTGTATTGCATCTTAGGCAGCAAGGAACATATGCACAGAGCAAAGGGGAGGGAGCCAGGCCGGACACATGGAAGTCACTGCATGGCTGCAGCCTGGCCCTCCTTGCTGGCACTGACTGGGACAATGTTCATGCTTTGCCACCTCCCTCCTCACTTGGAGGGGAGGTATGAATGATCCTGTGCTGTGGCATCAAGACGCTCCCAGCAAAGACCAGCAGGCTCAGCACAGATCTCTGTGTGGCACAGATCACAGTATGGCACTGTCTCACCAAGCTCCAGTGCTGTCATTGTAAAACACAATGACATGTATGATCACAATGTGCTGTGGAAAATCACATCTTCTAGTGCAAATATAAGGTGAGATGACAAATGTGTATCGAGCCCATAAAACATGATAAATGGTCTTCGCATAAACTGCATACATACATATTTAGGTAGAGATGCATCTATTTCATTACATCTATATTCCCTAGAGTTTTATTATACTTTTTGCAATCTCCTTTTGAAATTATTAACTAGATACAGTAAATTAAATCTTGAATGAATGTATTAGGCCTGAGGCTAGTCAGAGGAATGTATTACTTTCTAAAGCAAATATTGGTATAATTTGCTTTCCTTCCCCTAACACTTTTGTACTTTCCATATTTAAAACATACTGATAGCTCCCAGGACATGATACTGGAGAGTAAGTCCTGGAACAACTGCAACAAGTATTAATTCATTTGACTGACCAATAAGGAAGGGAGATACAGGGAAATATCCTAAACTTAAAATGAAAAAAATGAGGAGAATCAGGACATGAGAAGCACCAGCACTGTATTAGAATGGACATTGCTGTTATATTAAAGCTCTGCAGGGACATGAATTACAGGCTGTTAGAGATGGGATACCAGTAAATTCCTTTTATCCACCCCTGTAAAGCACTAAAATAAAGTGTTTGCAGAGAAGCACGCCAGTTAAGCCTGGAGTCTGGCTCTGCATATGTGGATTAGCATATTCAACAAACAGCAATCCTAATTTATTCCATCTGGTTTTAGGCAATGCAAAACACGCCAGGACAGCCCCGTCCCTCCCTGGCCCTGCCTTTGGGGTCTACATGTTGTTTAGGGGATGATGTAAAGAGAAACCTCCCTCTGCTGCAGCTCTGAACTTAGAAACTGTCCCTCATGGAGGGTAGAGGTAGATCAGTTGGGTTTTCTGCCTTACACACAGGTTTTAATTCAAATGCAAATATAATCCTGCCAAAGAGTGATTTAATATTTCATCCTCCTTTCCCCCACTTTTGGGTCTCAGTGTCAAATGAACATCTGATCTGCAGTCATCATATCTGAACAGCAATCAACATATGTTGCAAGGGGTCAACCAAGGGTTGTGCAGCTCCAGCCCCCTGCATGCTGATTCCAGTTCTGCACGTCTCCAGCACAACACAATACAACAGCCTGGCTTTTCTCTGCTTTTAGGAACCAAAGCCCTAGGAGACAAATGCTGAGGAGGTAGCCTGTGTTATCTCTGCAGCATCTTGAACCTTCCCCATTGGGGTGGTCAGGCTTACTACAGCCAAAAGTCTTGGAAATTCCTTCTAGTATGAATATTCCAAATTCCAATATCCTCCTCCTGTATAACCTTTTTCTTTCAAAATGCCACCTATTTCTTCTGTAGCTTTAAACATGAACCCTGCATCTCTGCAAAACAATATCATATCTTCCTTCTTTGTGCATCATCTTTTTCCTTTTGTTTCTATTCCAGGAGTTTCAGGAGTTCAGGAACCCATCCTATTTGTTAATCTCTAACACTATTGTTCAGCCTTCCACATGTGTCCCTGCATGACTGGTTATTTCCTTCACAAAGACTGTCTTGTATGGCACATTCCTTCTCAGCTTGGGATAAGGAGTTGCCATAAGAGATTGGAGCCATGTGGTGATTGGATAGGTACATGCTTTCTTTTGAAGGATTTTGGGGGTCTTTTATCCCTTTGATCTCTCCCATCATCTTCAGATTTTCAGTTGTGCCAAACAGCCACGTGGGAATCCCACACACCACATGCTTCCCACAGTGCATTTAATTTCTGTATATTTCATTTCCTGTGCATAGCAGGCTCTTGGCTATTCCAAAGTTCATTATGCCTGCAGACACGCTCTGACAGCAAAAGCAACTTTGGCTACTGATGGTATGTTTGACTAATAAAAACATGGTACAAAAAGCTTGAGTTTTAGGAGCATGCAGACAAAGGCTTCAGCGCTAAAGATCAAATCTTTCCACTTACAGCGAGGCTTTTGCTGTGTGACTGGAAAATGTGTTATGCAAGATGAATCACAGGCCAAGACATAATTGTGTTATGGACTCACTCATACTAACCAGAAAACAGGTTAGGGTGATGAGAACAGGATCAGCTTTGTTAAGGTCCAGTAAAGACGAGGAAAGGCTGAAAACAGAACTAAGCAGTAATTTGTAGCCAAAGTCAGTGTCTTTAAGTGGCTGTGAGAGGGAAACTAGCTGCTTATCTTGATGCAAACAGTTTGTTCTTCACAATTAGGTGCTTTTGTTAGAGCATCACATTACAGTATGTTACTATTCCAGCCTCAAGGGCATGCAGATAGTATGATGTGGCCAATTTGGCTGACAAAGTATTAGGAGGCTGCCAATTTCATATAAACCCATTTGCAAGGGAACAAAAAGTTGAATGGTCTCAAATTCATGGTGGATTTTTTTTGTTTGTTTGTTTGCTTGCTTTTTTTTTTCTTTCTTCCTGGATCTTCAGGATCAAGGCACTGGTTCTTATTTCCTGCTCCTCCTGACTTTCTATTATTTCAAATAAAAATTAAATGTAACTTTACTTTTAGGTCACATAAACTTACAAGGAGCTCTTCAGTTTCATTAATTCATTGAAACTTTGAGGAATTTTCAAATGCCACAGTTTTCGTAGCCATTGTATCATTATGTGGATACATAATTCCTTTTCCTCACTGTCTTTTTATTCCTTTAAGGGAACTATTCTGGATAGGTTGAAATGATCTCATGGGTTGGAACAAATCTAGTTTTTCAGACAGGAAAGATTACTACCTAACTAGCAAAATCAAAGATGCAAACAAGCAATTAGTAACAGTTCTGTGGAAATTAACAAAGTGGTTTCAGTCTGGTAGGAGGATCAAACAGCCTTTTTACAGTATCCTTTTCCTCTAAAATAAAGACGCTTAAGAAATTACATACTAAAGTACCTTTAAAGACAAGAGATCATCTTGCGAAATTAAGAAATCAAAGGCAGGAAATGTCCGAAGGAAGCTTTCCTATCCTGCCTCCCTTCTGCCCCCTTGTGTGACCGGAGTGGCTCTTTAATTACACTGCATTTTCCCCTTCTGAGCCGAGCCCACGCTGAGCAGGCCAGCCCCGCTCCCTCGCAGCGCTGCGGGGAGGCTCCGGCTACGGCCAGAGCAGGAGCTCAGCGGGCGACAGATTCCGAGTGCAGCTCAAGCCCTTCACGTGGAGGGCTGCAGCAGGGCACAGCCAGAAAGCAGGCTAGCTTCGATAATAGCTAAATTAGTGCCTGACAGCCTCGTCAGTGCCCCGTTAAATTAGATCACTCTGTCGTGAGTCAGAACGAACTGATTTTCCTGCTGTGCTCGCTGCCTGTGACAGCCCTTGGGCTATAGTCTTCAAACACCAGTGGTCAAGATGAGAGCTGATTTATTTTTTTTCCCGAAAATGACAAAGTGGCTTGCTCACGTTTCTTCCTGGGCTTCTCAGCCTTCCCCAGACAAATCAAAATTGGCTGCAGAAAGGAAATAGTTTCCTTATTTGCATAGCTCATCAGCCCCTGATATTCAGACAGAGGCTGAAGTCCAGGGTGAAATGAGGCCTTTGGGAGCATTATCCCCTCCTTCTAGCTCTCTGTCTTATTAGCTGATTGGCGAAGTAATGCCAGTGTTTTATCTCAGCAACAACAACAAAGAATGAGACTATGAAGATACAGAATTGGACAGCTGGGGAATAACCTCTTTCCCTCCTGCAGACACACACAGTGGACACTACTTTCACGTCCAGCCCTGTAATGGAGCAATTCACCAGTAAGGATGGGAGGAGCAAAATGGGTTAAAGGAGAAATCACTCTGAAATCTCTTCAGTGAAACTCTGCAACAGTCCCTCAGGGAATGGAAATGGACAAACCAGCTGCAGGATGTACTACACAACCCAGACTTTTGCCTCTGCCTAGCTCTGTACTAGAAATAACTAAAATAATTAAAAACATCCTAGTCCTTCTTGCCTCAAGAAGTACTTTTTACTGCTCAGGCTCTTCTGCATCATTAATTGATGGTGAAAGCCAGGTTAGGTCCTGTGTGTGGACTAGGGTGCACAGCGGACTCCCAAGAAACTCTTGAGATGAAAGCACAAATTATGTTCAAAGGGCAATGTACAAGCAAACTGGCTGGAAAGAGGATGGATAAATGGCTGACACAGGGAAAGTGAAGTTAAGCAACTCCAGAGCTTTCCTCCAGCAGCTAGAGAAATGCATTAGTTTGAACTGCAGCTCTGGTGTATTTCCTTCAATAAAAGCAGTTCTTGGAAGGATGAAGGTTCTGTGGTTATTTCAGGACATTTAAGTCAAAATAACCATACACATACAAAAAAGGTTTTAAAATATCCTTATTTTTGCCTTTTCTCCTTTCTGTACTAAAACATGACTTACTTGCAAATCCTACATTTAACCTGCAGTATGACATTTTTTAAATTAGTGTTGCTTTGTTGTTGGTCTTTTTATTTATTTATTTATTAACGTGTGTATGCTGTAGTTCTGCAATCTGATTTCAAACCACTGAGGCAGAGGCAAAATGAGGACTGGGGTGTAGGCAGAGTATACGGATTGAAGCTCAGCACTGCATGGCAGTACCCACACGCTGTGAAAGACAGCAGGTACAAAGTGGAATTCAAAGAGTCCACAAGTTAAATGAGCAACCTGGTGAAGAAATGTCAGTTAGAAATGAGCAGCAGAAACCAGCTCTATTTTCCTACTGCTGTGGCTTTGCTTGGCGACGATGACATACAAAGATTAAGCCTAACTGCACGAGCTCCAGTTGTTTATCTCTTTTTTTATCATCACCAGTAAGTAAAGGAGATGTGTGGGTGTCACCTGCAAAAAAAAAAAGTTCCCTTTCTCAGAGAAAAACATCTGCAGATACGAAAAGGCAAATGGTCTTGTTTAATTCATGTATATCCAGTTTCCTTCCTGTCACTAATCTGCAGCACTGAATTTAGTCTCCTGGATTTCCTTAGCTTTATTACGCTGAGAGAGAGTGCAAGAGAGAGGGAGACAGAGAGACTTGAGCAATATTAAGTGCCCAGAATGACTTCAATCACTGAGGTCGTTTGTAAATCACTAAGATAGCCTGGCTCCCAGGGCATGGAGTTTGATTTTCCCTGCCCCCTCCTCTGATCTGCTGAACTATGGAGATTTGCAACAAGAAAAGCTATCTGCTGTGTAATCAATTCACAGAATAACATTTTGTTTGGTCTACTATTGATGGATGCTAGCAGAAACTGGAAGCCCTGGGTTCATGACACAAGTGTTAGTGTCCATATAGAAGATGTGGTTCTTCTGTCCTTGCATGTTTATGCCTGTGACAGAATGGACCTCTGCACACAGTTAAACACTGCTTGCTGCATACATTGCAGAGAGATCACTACCTAAAAAAAGATTTAAAGCAGAGGCATTTCCTACAGTGGAACTACTGAGGGATCCTATACGTATGGACATGTAAACAACTGTACAATCACAGATGCACACTTTGGTGTTTCCTCCCTATTATTATGCATATATGTAAAAATAAAATAAAAAAAACCAAACCAGTGAGCATATGTCTTGGATTGCACATCAAGCACAGTATGCTGAACTGCATCTAAGGTATCTCTAGATGAATAATGTTTGACTTGGCTGTGTGCTTACTTGTCTGGGTCAATTTACCAGCCACTGAAATATAAGAAGCATCAGAAAAATTAAAAATTCAGACTATCTGTATTTAGAAGTAAGACTATCCTATACCTCCAAATTTGCTGTAATTTGCTCTAGCCCTGGACTTGAGATATATTCATAAGACTTTTATCACTAAACCCAGTGAGAACACTGATGACCATCCCTTTTTGTCTGCAGATCAGAGAGTGGATTCCCTGTGGCTCTGCTACAGCTGTTCTAATCATCAAGAGTGCATGTTGCACTCTTCTTGTGCCCCAGCTACAGCCCAGGAAAACCAAGGTTTCAACCTTGCACTTGGGCAGAGTTTCTTGCCCAAGTGCAAAATATGATTCACCTTCCCCACTAAACAGACCTCTTCATAAAAATTAAACTCACTTGTTCTCAATAGCTGCCATAATGAATGCTTGGTCAATAAAGATTCATTCTTTGTTCTTGCAAACAAGTTCTTGTGCCCATTTACTGAGGGAAGGAATCCAGCTGATGTATCATTAGTTGTGTGAGGAAGTTGCACATCTGTGCAACTTGCTGTGGGAGTGTCTTCATTCCTCATGTAAATGCTGGGTTGTAATCTGGGTCAATAAACTAATGTTTAGCACTTTTGGCTACTGAAGCACAAAAGGAAAATATCAGAACCCAAAATCTGTGAAATTTGAGGGACTGATCAATTCAGTGCTTCCTCTTGTTGAATTACATGAGCACTAGCAGCTGAGTAGCACTCTTGGATCCCTTAGGACTGAGTTCACACTGAAATATCTCCAAGTTTAGCATCTCATATGCGTATAGATTGCAAAGACACAGCAAAGTTCTAAGGTGTCCAAGACAGGGGGAAAATACAGAGAAACAAAGGGTTTTACTTGCTAAAGGCAAACTGTTTTTGTGCTGGGAACAGGAAACCAAGAGAGTGCAAAGGATGTTGTGGCTGTTGGAAGTGTATGCACCACAGTAGTTACTGTGCATACCTGGGTGACTCATCATCAGTGTGATGCTGGCTTGCATTCTAATGTCCCTCCTCCCCCAGCTGAAGTCAGCTGGCTCATCCTGCCTGGCCTCTCCATGTTTCATCTCTGCTAGGGTATCATCTGAAAAGCACTTGGGCCGACATAGGATATACATGTGACACACAGAGGAGCGACATGTCAGTCCTTGCTTGAGGAGACAAGAAATGGAAAAAGGAAGTGAAGGGGGAAGCAGAATGGTGCTCACATATGCACATGTATGCACATGTATGAAGCTCAGCAGTTGTGAGGATAGAAAGCACAACTGGGACATTCTTCACACTGCTTGTAAACTCTACCCACTGTACCCACCATGGATGCACCATGTGCATCTTGTGGGGGACTCACTGATTCGCAGAAACTAGAGGAAATAGTCACTTGATCACCTGTAAAGTTTGGGATTGGGATTTTTTTATAATGAGTTTTTCTATGGTCACAGAGTTGCCCATTTCTCACAGGCTTTCCACAACTCAAGTTGTTCCCTAGGACTTAGGACAGAGGATGAAAACCTTTGGTTATTAGATGACAGGGTTGGGGAACCTTTCCATTTAGAAAGGAGACAGCATTGCTGCTGCTGTGGGAGTGAAGGACTAAAGCAGCATGGCAGTACACTGTGGTAATAGAGTATGGCAAATTGAAGGCAGCAGAAAGTCAAAGATCTGCATCAGACTTTGTCTGTGCCACCAGGCTGGAGCCTTGTGAAGGTCATCTGTCCCACTGCTCTTAAGGAAAGATCGGGAATGCACCACATTACACAGCAAGAAGGCAAGTGAAGGTGACAAGTCTGACTTGGGAGCAGGAGGTTCAGATTGACTCACATTTTTTATTCCACAAGAAGATTGACGGGGTATTGACAAGCATACTCAGCACACATTCCCTCTGCAAACTGTGGAACTTGCTTTGCATACCAAGGATAAATTAGTCTGCAATTTATTCTTGCACAGACCATAAGCATATTCATGTACAGAAAGAATAATGACTGAAGTCTATTCGTTCATCAATTCGTGCAGATGCCCTGTAGCTCTGGGTAGCTGCTGTCCATACAATTCAGCAATTTGGTTGCCAAGATCACCTGCACTGAAAGGTCATCAGAAAGACTTGGCAGAAGCAGTGTAATATAAAGATGACGCAGAGAAGCAGATAGGTGAGCTTAGCTGTCAGCACTGCCTCTGAGTTTTCATTGGCACTTCCTAAGTATCTTCCTTACTGAGACTGCAAGCTCTTAGGGCTGTTCTCACTCGTGACTACATTTTTGTACAGTACCTGGGACCCTGAGTCTTGGTCAAGGTCCTCATAGTGTAGTACAAATGACAGTGATAACTTCAGAAGATGTTATATCAGATCCTCATTCCCTTCTTCAGCAAATGTCAGCACTAAGAGCCATGGAGGGGAAAGTATGATAAAAACAAACCTGCAAAGTTGCAGGGGCTACGACAGAAACACATAAATGTTCTTGTTTTCCTCCTTCTACACGTTTCACTTCCCTTCTGACATATCTCTTATTTACTGCTTGGAACACATCTGGCCATCAGGGCTGTGGTTTTTCCAGAGCTTATTTTTCACTTTATCACTTATTTATATGGCTGCACGTGTCAACATCAAAGGAAAGCCAAGAAAACAATATCAACAGAGAGGTCTGTAAGTGATTTCTCACATTGCACAACCCAGAAACCACAGGTGATCCCCTCACACTGAATTCAAGCACAGCACTGCTCTGAAATAGTTCCACTGAGAGAGCGATTTGCTGATGCTTGACTCACAACAAATTTGCAACATCATAGTACTGGGGGTGAAACAAGGAGGAAGAACAGAGTGCAGATTAGGCACACATACACAGCCCAGAAGACAAATGAGTGTTTTTCAAAGGGCAGAAAGAAGCTTTAGGCATACCTCACACTCCTTCTGCCCCTCACACCCACTCCCACTATTCGAACATACTGAAAATGCCTTATCCCATGGGGAATTGATTATATGTGTAAATGTTTACCCTCTCTCAACCCATATATGGTTGAGAGAGGGTAAACATTTACACATATAATCAATTCTACGAGAATATAATGTTTCTTTTAGAGTTATGCCAGCATGATTTTCTATTTCCCCAGCTTTGCTTGGTGTAAGGTCTTCTTGCACAAACAGTCCATACTGCTCAGTGACTGCTGTCTGCCCTGTTCTCTGGTTGGCAAAGTGTGTCCCTTTCTAATGGAAAAAAACCATGCCTGAAGAAACTTGCTTTCTGAATGTATCAGCCACTCCTCTTGCTAACTGGATCATACAAACTCTCTTGCCTCGTCCTGGGGGACCCAGAACTCATGAGGTTTTTTTGCAACAGAACATAAACACACAGACCTGTGCTCCATCTGGCAATGGTGTCCTGTTTCCAACAAACCTAGCTGCCCCAGTGGAAGATATTAAGCCTTTCTAATGGCCTAGCTTGCCCTAAAAGCAGTGTGTTTATATCATTAGCTAGCAGTCTTTAACAGGGGCCTTTAACAGGAGCTTTGAGAAATAATCTTTATGATTTTCATTTTATGCAATTGCACTCATTATGATCACAAATATGCATTTATATTACAGTTATAATCAAAGATCTATTTTTTTCCATGCTGTACAAGCTGAAAAGTGATATTCCATGCCCTGAAGAATTTAGAGGGTAACAGCAAAACAGGTAAGAGCTGATTGACTGGGAAATAGACTATAAGAATATGTAAGGAATTGTAATGTGATTGGCATGTATGGCTCTTTGCTTTTAAATTGGGTGTATAACCAATGAAAAAGGAATGAAAAGAGAGGACTATATATTGTTGCTGCCTTTTGGGCTTAGCTGGCTTTGTTTTCAGTCAACCACCAGTTTAATGCTTGAGAAGAGGAACACAATCTACATCTCTCTGCTACACAACAGTGAACTGCCAGCAGTGACTGTTTGGGATTTACACTGGTGCAAGAGCGTGAAATTTGGAACAGGAAACATTTTTTCTTTTTTCATAACACCGCGTATAACCTGCCTGCTGCAGCCAGCAATCTGCAGAGGAGTTTCTCCAGTTTCTGGCTAATCGGTTGAATTGTCTCTTTCTTCCTAGACTCTGAGGCCTTCGTTAACTTCCTCTCTGCTCCCAGCTATTATTCCTGGAGAGTTTTGTTAGGATGCTGTCAGATACATGTGAGGGAGAGATTTCTTTGCACTGAAAAGATGAGCTGATCCAATATTCCTTTCCTGACAAACCAGGGTGCTTTCTCCTGCCAGTATGTGACTGGCAGAACTGGGCTCTGTATTTTATGCCTCACCCTGAGCTCAACAGCAGCAGTGTATTCACTTCATTCATTAATTGCAACAGTTCCCTTTACGGCGAGCTGTAAATGCACAGTAATAAACCTAATGGTATTATGTAGTGTAGACTCCAGCTCGTGTTGCTACTCATTCTCTCAAAGCAGAGACTGCTCAGGAGAAGGGATGGCTGCCTAATTAACCTCCTTCTGCATTGAGGAAGCCTTGGCAATTGGGTCATTTTAATTTAGATTTCAGCACCAATTACTTTGATTTCAAAAGAACCCTCCCTTCCTTGGATCAAAACAAATTTGTCATCTACAGCCCACTGGGCCTCCAGGTTTCAGCTTCACTTGCAAATATTAACTGACAGGATAGGGAAATTGCTTACAGTGACGATGAATGAAAGCACAAATACTGTGCCCTCTTTGCAATGTCAGCATGTGCTGGTATTTCTTTAGCAAATATGGAATCTCACTGGTGACATCAACTGTAGGAAAAGATATCTCTACATTATAGCAGGAATCCCATCCCCTAGGGAAATAGTATGGCAATACGTTAGTTGTTTTGAAGAACTAATACAAAAATACACAGAGGGTATTAATGGTTTTTTTGCCCTCAAATCTGAGGTCTCTGCTACTGAAGCAGAGCCCTTTTGATGAGGCTTGGTGAGTCCTGTGCACAGAGAGGACAACCATGTGAGGAAGCATTCCTTCAAAACCTCAGAAGAAATGTAGCCATCCACTGGGCAACAGCCTGGATCATTAGAAGGTCAAACCTCTTTGTGAAGAGTGAGACAAAGAGCAGTGGCACATCAGAACAACCTTCTGTTGTTATAAGGAAAAGAAGGACAAACAGAAGTTCTTCAAGGGATCAGCTACTCTGAAAGAAAAACCCACAAATTGATATGAGATCTCTATTTTCCAGGGACAACTATCTGAAAGCATCTTAAATAAATCAGGAACTCCTGAGCCACCAGGTGTACAGAGACCATTTCAGGCACTACAAGGCTTAACTATGCATGCCACCTAAATAATCCATTAAGTTTTTAGGACATGGATACCTTTAAAAGCCTTTGAGTTTTCCATATACTTGGAAAGAGTCAAAATGTCAGATCATCTTATCTTTTCTAGGTGAACAAAACAAATAATTTTGCAAAAACTTTGCAGATGCTCTCACTGAAAAAGTATTTCAGGAGACAGCTTGAAGCTTGAAACTTTCATGTAAATGAAGAGGCTGACCATCAGCCTTTTATGAATTTCACATGGCAAGGACGATGGAAAAAAAGTGGAAATGGCTCCATTATCTCAAAAACAAAATGGCAACCCTCAGCTGTGTAAAATACGTTTCCTTTTCTATTGAGATGCTTTAGGTTTTGAAGGGTTAAGTCACCAACATGGAGCAACTCCAACGCTGCAGAAAAAACCCTGTGAGAGCTTTTTAGTGGTGTGTATGTCTCTGCAGAGTGATGTGTCTGCAAACCATACTGAATTATCTGATTAGGAAGTGAGAAAAAACAAAGGCAGCCTGCAGTGAGAAAATGAAACTGTGCAGAATCCATCTGCCAGCAAAGCAATTAAAAAGATGGAATTCTTAGAACAGCATTGATTGTCGTTTGTGTATGACACACAGTGGGCTCTGATTCCCACAGATAATGCTCATGCATTGCAGCACCTGAAGACCATGTGGTGATCACTATGTAACCCACTACAACTTCAGTAGCTAGCACTACTTTAATCCCTAACTAAGCCATTTAACAGGTGTGAGACTGAACAGTCTCTTCACACAGAGAATGGTGCAGAAAGACTTGCTTGTTTGTTTTTTATTTCCTGTAAATGTATTTCTGAGAAGGTTTTGTGGATATGTATCTCCCTCCTCTGGTGCACAATAAAGTAACACCCTGGTGGAAGATTTGGGAGATTTGATGTGGAAGAAAACGAAAATGGGGAAAGAGTCCACAGTGAAGGAGCACTTCATAAAACTCATGGGAGATAATGTATTTCCTTTTTTTCTCAGTTTCATTATACTGTCATCATATAATATAAACATAATAGCTGCCCTCTATACCTGGGCACTTTGCATTCATGAATAGTTTTCCTTAGAAATAGTTCAGCCCTCATTTGATGCCAAACGTCCATGAATGTCAAAGAAAGTGCACACTGCCCCTGGCAAACTGGTGATGGATGAGGAGAAGGTTGAGGCACTCAAAAACATTTTTTGCCTCAGTCTCCACTGGAAACCCCACTTCCCACATCTCTTGAGTGGATGGACTGCATGACAGGGAGACTGGGGGAACAAAGTATCTCCCACTGTAAGAGAAGATCACATTCATGAGCATCTAAGGCACCCAGTGACAGGCATCCCAGAGTCCCAAGGGAATTAGCTGATGTAATTGCCAACCCTTCCTCTGTGATATTTGAAAAGACATGGAAGTCAAGTGAAGTCTCAGGTGACTGCAAAAAGGGAAATATTGCACCCATTTTTAAGAAGTGTAGAAAGAAAGACCATGGGAACTACTGACCTGTCAAACTCACCTCTGTGCCTGGGAAGATCATGGAACAGATCAACCCAGACAACCTAGTGTCCTTCTGTGTTGGAGTGACTACATCAGGGGACAAGGAAAGAGCTGCAGATGTCATCTATCTGAACTCCTGTAAGGACTTTGACACGGTCCCCCAGCACCTTTCTCTCTAAACTGGAGAGAGATGGATTTGATGGGTGGACTGATGGATGGATGAGGAATTGGCTGGCCAGTTGTACCCAGAGGGTAGTGATCAATGGCTCAATGTTCAGATGGACATCAATGACAAGTGGTGTCCCTCAGGGGTCTGTGCTGGGACCTGTACAGTTACCCATCTTCATCAGTTACAACAGACAGTGGAATCAGGTGCACCCTTGGCAAATTTGCAGACACCACCAAGCTGAGTGGTCCTGTTGACACACCTGACAGATGGGATGCCATCCAGAAGGACCTGAACAAGCTTGAGAAGTGGGCCCTTGGGAATCTCATGAGGTTTAATAAGACCAAGTGCAAGGTGTGCTGCACCTGAGTCAGGGCATCCCCTGGTGTTAATCAAGGTTGGGGCATGAATAGACTGAGAGCAGCCCTGCTGAGAAGGACTTGGGGGTGCTAGTGGATGAGAGGCTGGACATGAGCCAGCGCCGTGTGCTCCCAGCCCAGAATGCCAATCGTGTTCTGGGCTGCATCCAAAGCAGTGAAGCCAGCAGAGTGAGGGAAGGGATTCTGCCCCTGTACTTTGCTATTATGGGACCCCACCTGGAGTAGTGTCCTCGACACAGGAAAAGCATGGACCTAGTGGAGAGGGTCCAGAGGAGGGCCACAAAAATGATCAGAAGGATGAACACCTCTCCTATGAGGACAGGCTGAGAGAGTTGGGGTTGTTCAGCTTGGAGAAGAGCAAGCTCAAGGGATACCTTACTGTAGCCTTGCAATACTTAAAGGGAGCTAACCATAAAGATGGGGACAGGCTTTTTAGAAAGGCCTGATGCAACAGGACAAGGCACAGTGGTTTTAAACTAAATGAAGGTAGATTTAGACTAGATATAATGAATAAATTTTTGACAATGAGGGTGATGAAACAGTGGAACAGGCTGTCCAGAGAGATGGGAGATGTCCCAGCCCTGGAAACATCCAAGGTCAGGTTGGACAGGGCTCTGGGCAACCTGTCCTAGTTGAAGATCTCCTTGCTTATTGCAGGAGGGTTGGACTAGAGATCTTTAAAGGTCCCTTCCAACCCAAACTACTCTATGATTCTGTGATCTTCTCTGAACTCAATTCTTTCATTCCTATCGGGTTGATCCTGTTTCTTATCAAGACGACACAGAGACACGTTTTCCCATTTTCTTGGTTGTTTTGTTCATTCACAAAAATGGCATGACTGCAAGTTGCCAGACCACATGTTAAAATGACCTGTATTTCACTCATTTTAATAATTTTATGTAGATCTATATTTGGCACTACAGTGAGTCCACTCATGGCCTGTGAGAAAACCTAAAGAAACAGGGTTCATCTCATCTAACATCTGACATCAGTAAAGAGACAATTTCTCTCTGCTGATTTGAAAGGGCTCTGGAGAACTATCTTAGGTGTAGACACTTGCATTGGCTAGCAGCCTGCCTTAGGCAGTTCCCAGAAAAAAACCTTCCCACCTCTTGTGCTCCACTCTACCTTCTGTTTAGTTCATCTTCTGTTTGAGTTGGGTACTCTGCCAGAAATCCTGAGAGAATAATATCATTGCCCTAGTCCAGAACATCAGCTGGAAAGGAAAAGTGATCTGGGCAGGGAGTAGCAAGCTATCACTGTGACATTCATCTGCAGCCCAGCAGGTGTTCCCTCACAGGTGGGTAGGAAACTGCTTGTTGCTTCTCCAAGCAAGACTGCTCAAGCTGGTGCAGAAAATTCAGATTAGAAGAGAAATTCTTCATGTGCAAACTTCTTTATTCTTTGACACAGTTAAGAGAATTTAAGAAGAAAAACTCTGTGGGCTTGAGTGCTTGCTAAGAGAAAAAAGAATTAAAAGGCTTTACAGTGTGCCGAGCTCGATATAAGCAGACGGCTGCCAAAGAGCTACTTAGCTCAAGTGGCCTCACAAAACTCTGTGTCTGTACTATGACTGCTCAGCTAACCATGTCAGTGGTACAGCAGCTCTTACTTGGTCATTTGGGGGATGGGCATACAGTGCTCATCTAAGCCCAGCCACCCTCTAAGAGCTACAACACTCAAATGGGCCTGAAGTGTTGCCTGAAGTAGTTATGTCTCACACTGGGAAAGGCACAGGCAACAGCTCTATTTGCTCTTTCAGTTTTTACTTGGTTGCATAGAAATTCAGCTTTTCCCCTTGAACACATGGGCAGCCTTTGAGACAGAAGGAGATAAATTAAAAAACCCAGAAGGAAGTAAATGAATCAAGAATTAAAAGGAGCATCTAATACTGAAAGAGGAAAATGAGAAACTATAGAATATGATCCTGAAATGTAATGCACAGCTATGCCTTTATTGCTTTCAGAATAAAATGGCAATGATCATAATATTAAAAAGATCACTGTGTGTGCCCAACACTTGGAAATTCAATTGCTTTACTCAGTGTAAGTGATACAAGTGTGCAAGGCAGAGTGATTTTAAATTACTGAAATGATATTTAAAAACTCTGCAAACCATTTCCCTGCCTTTAAACTTGTACCGTTTGTACAGCACATCAGTGCTGTCCCTGGACTAAAAAAAAATAATAAAAAAAAAAGGCTTCATTCTTGCACAGGAGCGTTTGAATTATGGATATTAAAATAAAAAATGTGGCCGAGATCATAATTTTGCTTCTCCAACCTCTCCAGCGAGTGGATTAAGTACGCTCCTGTTTGCTGCAGGTCAGCTTGTGGCTGTGCTGATGAAAAGCAGTGGGCTTCAGCAGCATCCACAATTTACAGAAAGCTGTATTCACGCTGTCATCTCCCGTTCCCGTGCTGTGGCAGCAGTCAGTGACAAGAGGCTGAGGTACGCGCTGCCCGAGCTCTCGCACACGCCAAGCCCCGCGCACTGCCCGTCCCGCAGCACACAGGCGCACTGACTCCGCTCCCCGGTGTGCGCTCGGGCACAGCGCTGGTTTCGCGGCGCTGCTCGGGGCGGAGCGGAGCGGAGCTGTTCCTGCCCGCGCCGGTGGCACCGAACGCCGGCGCCTGCCGCCAGCGCCCCCCCGCGGCCGCCGCCCGCCGCTGCGGCTGCTGCCGCTCGCCTCGCCCGGCAGCCCCGAGCCCCCGCGCTGCCGCAGGTCCCCTCCTGCCTCCGCCCACGCCAGGCACTCCGCACAAAGCCAGGAGCTGCTCTTGTGCGCCAAGAGTCTGCAAAGCGCCGGCACGCACCGTCCCCCCTACGCAGCCGAGAGCTCATGCGGGCTCTCTGCACATTCACATTGATTCACGGCCTTTCTGCCACAAGCACTCGGGGACAGGAGGGCGGCTAGGAAAGGGGGCAGTCTCTGGTATCTCAAGGAGCAGAGTTTCTCCACCTGCTGACCCACATGGATCAAAATTCTCCTGTCTTTACAGCCTCGCAGGGAGCTAGCTAGCAGCACCTCACAGATTCTGGGATGTGCTTTGCCTTAGCTTTGGCTCGTGCATCCCACTGCTCTGCTGTAAGCAGAAAAGGCTGTTACGTATCTGGAAGGAAAATTGTGTGTCCCTTCCGGAAAACCACCTACTCTGATGGGCTGCTGCAGTCCTCTGTTCAACATGGGCAATTTGTGACCTGAGCCGAGGAAAACTGCATGTGGGAAAAGGAGCTTGGAGGTGCCTCTTCTGCTGAGATCCCCCTCAGCCTTTCCCCAGGGTCCAGAGGAATTTGATGCATTTCCGAAAGTAACAAATGTTCTTGAAAGCAGTGACATTCAGTGCTGAGTACCAGAGGTCTCCCAGGACTGTTTTGGACAGTTCCCACATGAGAGGATGTGGGGAGGAGAGAAAGAGGTCAGGGGTCTGTTTGCTCATTCTTTATATGAAGGCCAAATGAGGGAACTGGAGACTCCAGAAGGTTCACCACAGTTCTCACAACTCTGTTCATTCCACAGTGCACACTTGTCTCAGCTGGTAAACAAAGCCCAATAGTATAAGCCCCAGGAATAAGCTTTACTTGATATAGCTGACAATTCCAGGTTTACACTTCTGCTTCCCATTTAAAACTGTGTAAGACAAAGTATGACTCCATCCCAGGACAGCAGGAAATATTCCCTACATTTCCCATGAGTTCCCAATCTACTGATAAACTTGGGGTTTCTCACCTCACATCCTCATATAGTGATACTCCTTCAGCCCCATAAGTTATGAAGACACCAGCACTGAGCAAGACAAAATTTTCCCTGGCAGGAGAACTGGGCTCTGCACAAAACTGGCCAAAGGACAAAAGCACTAAACCAAAGACCAGTGGTGATGAGGAGGATACGAAAGGAAAGACTTGGCTGGCTCACACATGTTTCATAGTTACCTTCGATATTTCACCATTCCTGCCAAGGGCACGGTATTGCTGGTTCTGAGAATGTAGCATGTCAAGTGACATTTGGTTGTGGTAGACCTAATTTTATGGTGACACTTTGTACAAACCCACAGCTCTCAAACTGAAGAGGAGGAGGGCTTGCGAGAAATGAATTCTTCAGGAAGGTATGGCAGATGCTTTTCTAAGAATATACTACATGGTAACACATAATACTCTTGCCAAAGGGGAAAGGCCAAAGATATACACTGCCTTGTTCATCTATCAAGGAGGTCAGATAAGAACATTATTGCACACTCAGTTCATTTTTTTACTTCTACCTTATTTTTTTCATTACTCACTTACACCAGAGTCTTTACCTAATTGGCTGTGCTTAAATATTTTGGAGGGATGCTGCATTAAGAGAAATTAAGCTGAGATTCACTCCCCATCTCTTTTTAGCTTCCCTTTTTTTTTTGGGCTGCCAAGTTATAGTGGTCAGCGGCTGTGGTTTCTTGTTACGCTCTCCCTTACAGATACAAGATACTAGATACGAGATTACAAAACCTGGTCCTAAAGTGAGGATGACAACACCATAAATGTGAAGCATGAATATCAGAGAATAATAGAATATCCTGAGATGGAAGGGACCCACAAGAATTATCAAAGTCCATCTCCTGACCCTGAACAGGACTACCCCATGCATCATACCATGTGCCTGGGAGCGTTGTCCAAATGCTTCTTGAAGGTGTGGGTGTACTTTAGGGGAAAAACTCACAACACTTTTAAGATTTGAGGCCCACTCTTTAATGTAAAAGGTATGTTCTTCCTAGAAGGGGAGAGCCTCATGAGTTCCTTATAAAGCCTCAGGGTTCCAACCCCCAGAGTTACAGGAACATCGGCTCACAAATCTTGCAAGTAAAGTTCCCTTTGCACCATTTCCCTGTGGCTAAATCTTGCTTTGTATCTATTAGTAAATCAAATGGGTCTGAGGACACTCCTGTGAAAACCTCTCAGCCTCCAAAGCTGGGCGGCTGCATCCAAACTGCTTATCTGGAGCTGGTACTGGAATATCCTCACTCCACTCCACGTGTGGGGCCCTTCAGTGAGGGCACTTGCTGGCTGCCCCGGGATAATGGCTGTCTGTCCCCCTGCCAGCACCATGAGCTGCTAACTAACACTTGATCTTTGAGTTTAAATACCTTACAACACTCAGGCACAGCTGCTGGAGAATGGTATGGGGACAGACAGGGTATTCCTGGAGCCCAGAGCCATTCATTCCAGAGACAAATACCTTATGGCAAACACCCAAAGCTGCATCTGCTGTTCAGGGTGACATGTAGCAGGGTTCCTCACATCTCCATCATTCCTACAGCTATGGCTGATCCAACAGAATTTACATTATAAACACAAACAACTAGGTTGAAATTCTGGGCACCCAGAACTCCTTTTCTGTGACCTCCCTCTTGAGGTTCCCAACATGCCCAGATTTGCCTTATCCTTTGGAGAGAGGGCCCAGCCCTGCTTTAACCCCATCACATTCACTTGATATGTCTGTCTGTCTCTGTAGTGAACTGTGTGTTTCTGGAAGACATTCCTCTGTTCAAATTAAATATTGTTAATATTTTTCACAGCCATCATTCAAATCAGCCTCTCCTTCAGCCCTTTCTATCAGAGCAAATGTACCATTTTCATAGAAAATTTTACTACAGTAGTCATTGCTTGTAGAGGGCCTTTGAGGTCAAAGCTGAGTAGACCTCAAGTGCCTCACAAGGCAACTGTGTAGAAATAAATTTTAATTTCAAAGATTCATTTCATCCATTTACTCTCTGAGCTGACACTGCTCACAAGTGTGAGCGATATCACACTTGTGTGTCAAGCCATATTACAGACTACATGTTTAGGATTCAATTATCTTCACTATATATTAGATGTACTATATACGATGTGCTGGAGAGTCAAGACTCAGAAAGATTTAAACACAAACAAAATGTATGTGTTTGAGAAAAAGCCTTAAGGAATTCTCCTGCCCAGACCGTCAGGAGTCTTTTGTGCTAGGTAGTATTTTAGGACATGTTTTCATTATCTGCTTTACCTGATCTCAGTCAGCATCATCAAGAAAAGGCAGCACCATCCAGACTGCTTCTCTGGCTTCCAGCTGCACCACCATTCTGTTGTGGTGGCACCTGTGGCTAGCACAGACCTTTCCCGTGAGAATTCTTCCTCTCTTCTTCCTGTGTTTTACAAACAAAGATAAAGTTTGGATGTTTGTTGAAACAGTTTCTCAAAATATGGACAGTTCAGGCCTGGCCAATCAGGCCTAGGGGGAGGCTTCGAACTGAGCAATCTGGGTGACCTTTGAAAAGTCTATATAAGTTGGAATTAAATAATAAAAGCTTCTTGATGTGACACTTTGAACCTGGACCTTCTTTCTCTGCTAGCGGCTCAACAGCGACGGGCACTGGGATTAATTTGGCTGTGGCATGAACTGGAGCAAAGAAAGGATTTAGCTTGCACAGCTGCACAAGGTCTAATGCTGCTACAAGAGAGAGAAAGGCTTTGGGTACTCGGCTAGGGATTTCAGGGAGCAGAGAAGGATCCTGCCCAATTTGGTACAAGTTGCTCTTCCATGGGGTCAGGCTGTCGGTGAAACCACACCCACAGGACAGGGACCCTTCTTTCTTCTCTGTGTGATGAGACAATTCAGGCACTGTGCAGTGTCTTCTCACTTGGATCACAATAATTTGTACAGTAAGATCCCTCAAGTTTAATCAATTAAAAGGTGACAGTTTTGGCCTGCCTGAGGGAAATGATGAGGTGGGAGGGTGATAGCTCCTTTAGCTTAAGAGGTAAGAGCTGAGACCTAGCAGTAGCACACACCTAACAGCAGGCCTGCTCTCCCTTGGCAGGGAAGGCTTAGTGCTGTCTTGTGTAACGTTGCTGTCACAGGAGGAATCTTTTAGCAGCTCAAAGGCAGCACAATTGCCTGTCCTGAATGTGTGCCCACAGTGTAACAACAGAGGTGGCCCTGTTAGTTGGTAAAAAGTGCTGCTCCCTGAGGAGAATTTCCTCTTCAAGGTTGACAATTGCCAAGGCAAATTAGAGCTGCCTGCAATTTTAAGGGTACAAGGACAAACTTTTTGTCATGTCTTCACCAGAAATCAAGTCACATGAAACATGATTTGACACTAAGACATGTCTGAGCATCACAATGTCCCTGAAATGAGCAGAAGCAACTCAGAAGATAAGGTGCCATTAGCTAAGCTCTGCTCCTGCCTGATCTTCAAGGACTGGAGGTCTTGGTGGCACAGGAATTAAAAAACTGGCCTGTCCTTGGTAACAAAATACCTTAGCATCTGCCTTCCCTTTCCTGCTAAATGAATGATGGTTGCTGTAGGCACACACTCTTGTAGAAAATTTCCAGCTATCAAGGGGAAAATATGTCCAACAATGACACAGACAATTATGGTAGGCATTTACACAGCTAGGAGTGTACAAGCTAGATGTGGCCTTCATTGATATTTGCTATTAAACCACGTAACTGAGCAAAAGCCTTTAAGAAATTGTGGGCACTTAATGGAGTGGATCCAAATAAAAGCAAATGCAGGTTAACTAAAAATGTAGTTAATCCCTGGAAGTGCAGAGCAGATGGATTACCATGTACAGTGTGCAGGTGGCTGCTGTCCATTTTAGTGCAAAGGGAAGGACCTGTGCTCAGCTGGGGCACCCAGGATACCACCTCAAAGCCCCACTGGCCCTATGCACAAGTGAGAAGTGGAGGAAAGAGAACACTCTTGTGTGAATTGCAAACAGTAATACTAAAGCAAGAAGCAGGTGCGTTCCTCCTCAAGATCAGCTGAAAAGCCTGGTAGCATGAGGGTGAAAGAGGCATGGTCCTGCTTCAAAGAGGTTGCTGGGGAGGGAGTGACTGTGATTCACTTCAGGAGAGTGTTGGTTCACAGTAAGGAAGAGGCTGGCACCCCTTGCCTCCCACCATGCTCACTGGTGCAGTGTTGGCAGTCACAGGGCACAGAGAAGGGGGAAATGAAGAGATCAGGGTGGCTTCAAGAGGAGGGGGAAATCAAAGCCTCTTCCTTTCCCTCTTCTGCTTCTGGTCCCTCAGTTTGAACTTGCATGTCTTAGTTCTGTTGTGTTTCTTGGTGTTTTTTTTCCCTAGAGGGTCACCTGCAAGGACAGACTCTGTGAAGAGAATCCCTCTACCCTGTGCCAAAAAGAACTTCTGCTCTGCTACAGATCCTGAAGAACATCAGCTGGCAGGCCTGGCCTGCTATCCCTGCTCTCCCTGCCATCCCTGTATCGGTGCTACCTGGGGGTGCCGTGGGTGCCCTGGGGCAAGTGGCTGCACCTCGTCCTTTCTGCTGACACCAGCAGAGTAGTAAAAAGTTTTACAAGTAACTTCATGAACCAAGACATGTAACCATTTCTGTCCTCTCAGCTGCATTTGCCTCACAGGATGGAAGCATTTGATATCTCAAAAGATAAAGAACATTTTGTTGTAAGCAAAAGAAAACTAGAGAAGATTGATGGTGGGATGAGGGAGGGTGGAAATGAGTTCAAAACCATAGACAAGGCATAAGTCTAAATAATCAAATGAGTGAGGAGGGCTCTAGTGTGCAAGTGAAGAGGCATTGAGTCACGTTTCAAGCTCGTACCACAAAATGATCTATCACTATTTCCCAGAAGGTGATTAGTTTGCATAATTCGGAAGTTTTATGAAGGGTGTTCACTGGAACTCAGTGAATAATTATTTTTTTGTGTTTCACAGGCAAATCTGGAAAGTCAAGAGCACTCATTTCAGTCAGACTGAAAGAAAAATAATTGATTTTTTTGTGAATTGAGAAGTAAAACAGGAAATAATTTGGAGGCTTCCAAACAGACATTTAATCCTAAAAAAATTAAGGCCAAGGATTTTGATGGTGGCTATTTAAATATAGTTGAAAAATAGTTTTAATAGTTATAGTTTAAAAATAGAGGCCTTTTTGAAAGAAAATGATGCTTTAAAAGAAAAATAAAAAAATTTAATTAGAAAGAAAAACAAAGAATTATTTAATTTGAAATTCTAATTTTTTTTCTTGATAATAAAGAATATGATTGTACTGGCCAAGCTCCTGAAATGTATTACTATCTCCTGTCCTAAACTTTTGCCTGAAGAAGTTTATTTCAAAAACAAAAGCTCCATTCCAAGGCTTGACAATTTATCAGGCAAATCCAAATTTCTCAAGAATCCAGAGCCTGCAGCTCCATGTGTCTCCAGCTCCTCAGTGGCCCAGGGACTTTAACAAAACACTAATCAGTCACTGCAAAGTCACAGACAGAAATTATAGCGGCACTCTCTCCAGAGCCTGCATTTGCCAGCTCAGTGCATCATGACTTAATACACAGTCTACCATTAAAATGCTTGCAAATGAAATTACTGTTTCAGAATGCAGTATTAAAAGAGCAACAACAAAAGTGCTCTTACAGAGCATTTGTAGTTAAACCCCATCAAGGCAGGAATGAACAATGCTGTAGTTCAGCAGCTGAAGGAATGGTAATGAAGGGAGACTGAGCCCTGCTTAACCCCTCTAGCCCAAAGTCCTTGGTACAGAGATACCAAGGACTTTCACTGAATCTCGACCCCTGGCAATAAGCCAGCACAGGCTGATATATAAGGCACATAGTATTGCAGCAACACCACTTACAAAGCTGTGGCAGCAAAAATTGTTGATGTGCTCAGGTCCTTAGAGTTACAAGAACAAGGCAGTCTGCTGGCTTCTACTTCTTGTGAAAGATATCATTTAGTTGCTGACATTTGAAACTCACAAAAAGTGGGTTAATACAATGGCCATTTAAATGAGCAAACATAGCAAAAAACCTTAGGAAGTGAAACTTTCTCAAGAAAGCTTTGCTTAACTGCAGTTGTTCTTGCTGAAAAAGGTTGTTCCCTTCATCTTTTTCTCATATCACCCACTATTGGTCCTAGATGGAAAAAAGAAAAAATATATTTTGCCAGTATGTAAGACAGCGTTGGGGTTTTTTTGCAAAAGAGCTAATGATTTAAAAATGTAAAATATTGTTGGGGACTTAAAAAAAATTATGGAAATAGGTACATGCATTTTCTAAAAATTTCCCCTTTTCCTTCAACATTTCTTCAAAATTGCAAAATTCAAAACATTTTTTCTTATTTTGCTTAGAGTTTGATTTTTATTTGACCTCATTCAACACATTTGTTTTCTTTGTATACACTAGATATAATCTCACTGCTATCGAAAAGAAAAATTCCCCAAGTGGCATGTTACCCACAAGCCCATCCTTCTTTTTCTATACTGTCTTACTGATTTTGCAGCCTTTTTTCATAAACTCTCTCCCCTCTAGGAACATATTTGCAAACTTCCTTGTTTGAATTCTTTTGGAGGATGAGTTTTAATTTTAAAATATAGGATTTCCTAGCTGTGTTTTCAGGTATGATTGTGGGAGGAATCAGCTAGAGCTGTGAAGAAGCACTTAAGCTGAATGCTCACTGCAGTCAGAGGCTTTGTAAGTAGGCATTAATCAGTGCTCAGCTTAAATAACCAGGAGAGCAAGCTGGCCACACTCACATATTCAAATTAATATCCTTAAGAGCTGCTATAGATGTGACTGTATAATTGAATATGAGAAAGATAAAGCTTGTGAACCTAATGTCTGTCAGCAATGAGGTAGAGTAAGAAGGCGTTCTGAACAGAGAGGTAGAGGCTTGTCAGCTATTTCAAACTTCACTTTAGCTAATAAAGACTTCAGCTTCTCCTTGCACATCTGGCCTTTCAGACTTTTCAGGGGTTTGGTTTTGTACTTAGCCCTGGCAGGCACTTTGGGAATGAGCAATTGCTAAGTCCCAGAAATGTGGTTTCAAATACTTCATACAGTAGGGAAGACAAAGGGATTTTGAGTTATCACTAATCCAAGAGTAAGGCTTTGTACATGAGATCAGACTCTGTGGTGAAGTGTGGGTTGAACAACAAATCCTGCAGCTGATGCATTTTGAAAGGTAAAGGAGCTGATTTTAGTTTGCTGACTCACCTAATGCCAGACACAAAGCCACTGCTTGGCTGTAGTATCCCATTTGCAGAGACATCTGCTTTATGGAGTGACAATATTTTTGCAACTGCTACACTTCAAAACCAGAAAGATTCTTGCAAAGCCTGGGATTTATTCTAAAATCCTCTGCTAGAAATTCTGTATCTTTGTTTTCCAGAGTCTCCAGCCTATGATTTATTAACTATTCTAATGGCAACTCACAATCCTTGCATACATCACTGTAAACCTGCAGTAACGTGGTGGCATGGACCAAAGGCAAACAGTTTGAACATTTAAGTTCCTTACATCAGGGCATCAACCCAACAGATCTTAGACATAATTCCCAGGAAGACATTCTCTTACAAGCCCTGAATAAACAATCTGTGATAAAGCCACTATACATTCTATGCTTTTTGTAAATAAAACTGCAAGGAAAGAGGCAAGGAGAAGGTGTCTGAAACAGAAAAGCAAAGCAAGGTTTATAGCAGGGAGGGATTCTGAAATGGTCCCCTCAGTGCTGTGTTTCCACATCACCTTGCTCTATCATGCAAAATTTAAAGAGCATTATTGACAGGGATGCAGGTGGTGCATTATCTGGTCTTAACTAAAATATTTTTTCATTCATAAGAGGCTTCTGGGCAGGATTTGTCTAGGAATGTATTTCACTCAGCCTAACAGTGACATCTAAAAGCACAAAAAAGCTACATATGCCCTTTACTGATCTAACCAGTCATATTTCTACCAAAACATCCTTTCCCCTTTGGTATTCTCATTCCCCCATCTCCATCTCATCACAAGCCCTCTGAGATTTCCACACAGAAGCTGTTCCCCTACAATGTCCAAGGCCTGCGCCTTGTGTTCCCAAACTCAGTGTGCCCCAGGGAAGACATGCATCCTGTGCTGTAGTTCTGAGACCTAGTCCCTGCAAAGGAAAATCAGACAAAATGTGGATGGGGTTGAATGTGACCAAATACCTTTAGAAGCCTTAGCTCATAACTCCTGTTCACCTCAACTGCTGAAACAATCTCTTTGCTGGCCTTTACAAATGTTGGCTCACTGCTGTGTATTCACAATGTTAGAGTGAATCTGTCAGTTTGAAACCTTGCCATTCTTTTTGTGCCTGTTCAGTGACTTCTGCCTCTTGCTACATTACTGTTTTCTCCCTTAATTTCGTTTGATTTAATTTAATTTAATTTTATTTTATTTTCTCGCCCATCCCATTCTATCAGCTCACATTCACTCTTCAGAAATGTTCTCCAGACTTTGGCAAACAAAGCTGATCTTCATTACTCACTTGTTTTTAATTCAAAGAAGTACTTCAGAATCTGATCCATCTCCTTCCTTGGATGGACTTCGCACTGTGAGCTTAGGAAAATGCCTTTCCTTGTCAGGTCTCCTGTCTTTCAAACATTTGGATTCTCTGTATGTCTACTGACCTGGAGCACTATCTCTTTTATGTAAACTTCATTGAGTCCTTTGCTTTATAAAGGTTTAATTCTAGGTTTTCCAGGAGTCTGGCTTTGATCTTAATAGTTTGACATATCATAATTTTCTTTCCCTCTTTTTTTTAAAATCAGGGACTTAATTAGCCCTGTGTAAACTGGAAGTAGGCCCTTAATTATGCCCCTTATCTGTACACTTTAAAATATTTCTTACCCATCTCATTTTTTATCAGAACGTCATTTCTCACATTTTCAGCAAAACTTTATTATTTATTCTTGTGTCCCTCATTAAATGCAAACTGCTGCACTGTCATAGCCAGAGACTCAGAAATATGTCCACCTTTTGCTGGTTTTCCTTCTTGCAATTCTTTAAGAATAAAGGAAAGTGGGAGTAAAACATTTCTCCAGTATTTCTCCAGTCATGGGGTACATTTAACTGCTTAATTTTAGACCTGGGGGTTTCTTGGGTTCTTCTCTGCTTATTCAAGAAAACAGACTAGCTTTCAATGTTTGCTTTGGGTTGAAGATACCTGCTTTATTCTGTGCTCAATCGCAAGCGATGATCGGTCTAGAAACAACAAATACATGGAGCTCCGCTTTGGAAAACTCCCTCCAGTAAAGGAAAGCCGTTAAATGTCTTTCAAGACACTTATGGTCTCTGTTAAAATTTGTCCTAAAATCCTTCCCTTGCCACAACCCCCTCCAGGAAACTGGAGAAGAATAAGGAAGTCAGTGTGTGAAGACCTTTTCCCTGTGTTGTTTCTCAATCCTGCATCTCTATTTCCTTTTACTTTTGTCTGTATCTCTTTCCATACATCTCAGATCTTACATTTTGACTGTAAGCTGCATGGGGATGGGGTGGGGGCAATACATTCACACAGGCAGAGGGCCTGATTGCTACTGGGACATAGATGGCTTATGACAAATAATATGTAGCAAAGCCAGCCAGGTAAGGGCTAGAACATAGACCTTCAAGGCTAACTCAGAACTGCTAGCCTGGAAAGTTGGGAAGAAATTTGCCCTGTATGTCAGATAATTACAGATGCCCTGAATATCAGGAAAGCTTGGATATAATTAACTTTACAGCAGGGGAAACAAAGCCTAGCTTCCAGAGAAGAAATACCAATGATTATATCACAAAGGAAAAAGACACTCACACACCCACCCACATCTCAAATCTTTCTTGACAATCTACTGGTCAGCAGAAGTGCACAAGAAGACCAACCTTGTGCCCTAAGAAGCAGTGGAAAGAGAATTCCTCAGCTAGTGCTGTGCTTCTCTCTTCTGAGGCTGGATTGAGGGCACGAGGTTATGACTGAAGAGCAGCAAAACCAGGTTAGAAGCTGAGAAAAAGGCAACAATCCTGCGAGACTTAAAACCAGGCAGTTTTATGATGTGAATTGTGGTTCCTTCAAGAACTAAGCCTGATCCACTAAACTTGGTTATATCTAGGCCTTTACTTACACTAATCAGGTTTCAGTCCTTTAATGGTAATGAAACGATATTTTTCCAGTCATTCTGTTATTTCCTTTTCTCTTTACGTCTTGTTTTGTAGAAAAGATTTTTTTCTTCAGCCATACCACTTAGAGGTCTGGATTTTTTTCAAATGACAGTGTATTTCAAAACCCCAATAGGTTTGTGGCAAAGTAACATGGTAAAAATGTGAAGTGTTTAACATAATAAGACATGATCTCACATTTTGAGTTTAGCAAAATGTCCTGAAACCAGATACTTATGCAAATTATAAGAATCTCTTCTCTCCGTTACATCTCACACAATTTACCAAGCAAGTTCCTGTCACAGAAGAAAAAAAACATGGGCAGCATGAGACAGGCTGAAAAGTATGAAAATAATATTGTGAATAATAACATTTTGCAATGGGAATTCTGACGGGGTATCAGCAGGAAGGTTTGCCCTAACAAGTGTTCAATGAAGAAAAGCAAATCACTAGAATGCAAGTCACTAACCCAAAATGAGAAAGAAACTTACATGAGAAACCCAGTTATTTAACTTCCTAGCAATCTGAGTAATCACAGTAGTGTAGTCCAGTGTAAAATTGCATGTCCCTCCCTCTGCTAAGTTCAAAGAGGTTGTGAGGCCCAAACCACTCCTAAGCCGAGCCCGTTGTTTAAGGCTCTGCATCTTAGCACTGCAAGGCCCTCAGTCCTCTTCTCTGCTCTGCCACTTCACTGTGGTAGTTTATATAGAGTATCAAGGTTTCCTGTGAATTGGGAATTAGTATCACCCCTAAAAACAAAGAGCACTATAGTGTAAGTATGTCCATTAAATAAGTATCTTATATTGATCTTTTGTAGCACAAAGCACAGGTTTTAGAAACAGCCTGAGGCATAACCTCACTTAAAGACCCATGTCTCAAATTCAAATTTAGGGCTCTTTCAGTCATTCCCTTGCCCAGCCACCAGGTCATGTGTAAGGTTCCATTTACGGGGAAGGGTGAAAGTTGAAGAGTTCCCAAGATAAAACAGTCAGGGCAGGAATATACCAGACTACACAGACAAGAAGCTGCAGTAACTAGGCAAGAGAGGTCATATGGCTGTAGCCCACAAAGCATGGCCTATATTTTTCATGTGATATATTCAGGGAAGGTGGAGCAAGCAGAAGTCCGGAGGCTTCTTGACCAGCTGAAGAGTAGTTAGAAGACAGACACAACAGAGACAAAAGGTGTCCATAGTGATTCTTGTGGATTTTATTTTAGTGGGGAATTCATTTAGTTACCAATACCTTGTTCCATGCTATAACTGAGCTGGGAAGGATGGGAGCAGTGAAAGTGAGATCTTACTTGGAACAAAATCTCTTTTACTGCATGATCTATTTGCTGTCTGCAACCATTAACTCATGATCCAAAGTCTGATTAGGAAGGGTAGAGGGCACCATGGCAAGGTGATCTCTATCCATTGGAAAGGGTAACCCAAGGCAGCCCGGGCTCACTGCAGGCTGCCCTATCTGCAAAGACAGAGATGATCAAGAGACTCCACAAGGAGACATGTTGTGGTTTACTTAGAAGAGTGATGATCGTAACATGAGGCTTTTAATGAGGAACAGGGGTAAAAATGAAAAAGTCGTGGATCTGAAAAGGCACCTTGGGAATAAAACAGCCAGGAAACAAAATGAATACCACTGGTAACAAAGCTAGCTAGAGCAGTTTAAAACGAGAGAGAGGACTGCCATAGTGCTATCTGTCACTGTAGCAGTGCAAGATCCTGTGGATATGTGTAGCATGAGCAGTGAGTTTTAAGTGGCAATCCTTTGCCAGTGTTTAGTGGCTAACTGCACCATCAATTTTCAGTCTAAGTCAATTATCAGGAGATGACACTATAGTTGATGAAGGTCAAATGCATCATTTGTTTAACTGCATGCAAAATCCAAGCCCAAAAGATATGAAGGGCAGATAATTTAGTTACTACCCTGGATATGAAAATGTCAGGCATAACCTGGTAATTTCATGCCATAAATCTCACTGATATTCTGGTGCATGATGTTGCAATAGCACTTATTTAATATTAGATTTAATATTAAAATTGATTTAAGCTTGTCTAACCAGTTATACAATATGTGCCTGTCACATTGTTAGGGTGCAGTTTTTAATTTTCCCATAGCTGTATTTTTATTTATCATCATTTCTGTTTTGAATGCTGGTTAAGATTAAAATGAATGTGAATCTGTCACTACAAATAATTCTTGCATAACCTAAGTATGGAAGCAGTAAACTTATTTACATCATTAGGTATTGATGTGATTTCAAGACTAAGTGTTTATCCTGGATCTTTGCATTGGGCAGGCTAGTGTTCAGGAAGTAATGCTGTTAGTTTTTCTAGGTCACTGTGCAAAAACAGGTCTTTGCAATCTACTAGATCTGCACATATAAATGATGAAGCACCTTCTAAAAGAACTTCTCAAAGTGTGGGTAAAAAAAAGAATGCTGACCTTCAGGATAACTGAAGTGAATCTTCATTTTTATGGAATTCTTTAGGCAATGATTTATGGATATGACAGCCTATCACATAAAAAAGCAAAACAGTTTTCAGAACTTACATGACTTTTAAAAGGCCCATGAGCAAAAACTGTTTCACTGAGATTTGAAATGATGCAGCTGCTCTAAGCAGAGATAGCAATAATCAGAGCTCCTGCAGTGTTTTTCATCTGTTGATGTCAAGGTAGTTAGGCAGTAAAGTCCGTAGGTAGCAAAGTTCTGTACAGATGTGGAAGTCATTAGCGATAAACCTAGATAATTTTTTCTTGGAAACAGGAAAGCTTAAAGAGGTTGGGTTATGATTCAAGTCACATTGCTGATATGAAAAGATGAAGTAATTGCAAGTATAATCAGTATTTTGAAGGGGGTACCAATTTTTAAACATCAAAAGCACTAACATTAAAGCAAGCAAAGAAATTGGGGGTGGAGGCAAGTCCTCCATAAAAAAGCTAGCTTGCAGTGATTCACTGTGCCACATTAGGCAGAAATACAGTTCTCAGCATGTTGTCCTGGTAGGAAATACCTGATGATTGCTAAAATATTAAGTGCTATGATTTTGCAAGCTGGCACCACCAAAGGGTCTGAACTGCTCTAATGATGATTACCTTTCCTCCCACAATTCTTAATGCAGAATGGACAGCAGTTTCAGATTGAATATATATTTTCCATCTGCTGAATAGTTGTTTTTGTTCATGCTTTTTGAGGTTAACTATGCACGTACTAGTCAAACCCACTGCTTCCGTTCTCGTAAAACCAAAACAAAGCTTCATATTACTTTCAGGTACAGCATCTGGGATCAAAGCTATATATACACACTGGCTCTGTGTGGGTTCAAACACTTCGAAGATTCAGTATCCTGAAAGGTGTCACCTCTTTTCCAGTCCTGAGAGTTCCAGTTTGTCTTAACGTCTGAAGGCATCAGACACCTTCAGCCCCTTCAGCATCTGTCCCAGCACAGGAATGCTCTCAATATTGGTCACCGTGGGCTTTCTCTGCACAGCCACTGCCATTGCTGAAGGTGGGTAGATAAAGCAGGCAAGGTATCTGGGGGTGTTGACTTGTTTTCAGTTTCATGTCCTTGCAGGAGATGGACTTGGTATAACAGGGAGAGGAAGGTGACAAATGACTGATGGGAGTGAGCTCTTGGGACACTGCAAGATGTCTGGAAAACCAGACACAAACTTTACAGCAGTACTATCTGTAGGGACACTGGGCAACACTCAGAGTAGCTCAAGAAGGAAGGAAAGATCTTGAAAAATCAGCCCTGCAAGTGAAGTTGTGACAGCTGATAACATGTGTATTGAGGTTTGAATGGATGAAGAAATTCTACTCTTCATCTGGAATTCTTGCACTTCAGAACTGAAGAGGATATGCTCTGCCCCAAAATGGACTGATATAAAATGAGATTGAAAAAATAATACTGAGTCTTCACAGCCTAATAAAGCAGAATACAGTGCCTTCCCGTCATGTGTCAGGACAGAATATAGAAGTTGCAAAAAGCTGCCAGTGGGGTTGTATATGGTACAGTAATTTCCCCTTAAGATTTTTTTTGCAGTCTGTTTATCAGGCTTTGCTGTGTGCTACTGTATTGGCTTGGAGTTTATACTGTTGCTATACTGTGGCTTGGGAGTAGCTGGTTAAAAATAAGGAGCAAAAAAGATCAGAAATAAAAATATGCAGACAGGTTTTCTATTCAGCTTTGCTGCTACCTTAACAGTTCTGTTCCATGTTCCATATAAGATGTCAATTTTTTTGTGCCTAAATGTAAACATGTTTATTTCTACTTGGGAGAAATTTTGGTTTAAAAGCATGATTTTAAATTTCAAATTTCAGCCTTACCATCTATAGTCTATTTTTCTGTTTTCTCATGTATGTCAAAAAGTCTGTGTTGTGGGAAACTGAAGCATGCAGGTCATTCATTGCTCAAGTAAGTGGGCTAAATAACCTACTGTTTAAGCAACAAGTAATTGCTTGGATTTGTAATATAATTTTTAGTAATCAAAGCATTTCTTGAGCTTTTCAAAGAACATTAATACAGTGCTACTGTGAATTGTGGTCTTGGAGTCTTTTCTTTGAAAGCAGCATTTCTAGGAATTACCCATGGATAATAGGAGGTGGCAGGACTCCCTTCCTACTGTGCAGGTTTGAGGTAAATGACTCCAGATCCTTTCTTGACAGTTCACTTACCCTCATGCTCTTTCCTTCCTTACAGTAATGGAAGTGACTCAGCCAGCAATGGTGCTGGCAAACAGGCAAGGAGTCGCCCGCTTGGTGTGTAAATACAAGAACATTGGGAATGCAAAGGAAATTCGAGTGACTTTGCTTAAACAGACTGGTGACCAGTTCACAGAAATTTGTGCTTCATCCTACACCACGGAGTTTAAAACGTTCTTTGTGGAAAAGGTCATTCAGTGCCATGTTAGCCCTGGCCAAAACAATGTGACCCTCACCCTCGCTGGCCTGCAAGCAAATGACACTGGGCTTTATGTTTGCAAGATGGAGCGGATGTACCCCCCACCCTATTTCATGAACAAGGGAAATGGGACACATCTCTATGTCATTGGTAAGCCAAGCAGGGTTACTGTACTGTGCTATTTCCAGGTTAAGGGAGTTGCTATTATGTCTCAAAGGTCTTCAGAGTTCCGTTTGTGAGAAGTGAGGGTGAATATTGGTTTGAGCTCTGAAAATCTTGATTAGCTCTTTTTTCTTTCAGGTCACCCTGCACACACCCAAAGCAAGCATAGTCACAGCTATGCAATGCATTTAGCAGCTTAGAGATGTTTGATAACATAAAGCAACACCATGCAGTGTACATGTATGTCTCAGTAGTTAGATACAGAAGTGCAAAAGTAACAGAGTAAGGTGTATGCTCTTCTTCAGATAAAGATTATTCCATTGACAGTTGAGTGGGCAGCAACTCAGAGCTCAGTCCTGGTGATATCCTGGGATAGCACATGCTAGAGAGGAACAGTGTAGAGGCTGATTTACTGACTCTGGGGCCATCCTCATGAGGCTCATGTGTGACATGACTTGCATTATATCATATATTTTAGATCCAGAACCTTGTCCAGACACTGCCATATACCTCTGGGTACTAGGAGCTACTGCCTCAGGATTTTTTCTTTACAGTATCATCATCTCAGCCTTTCTTGTGGGCAAAGCGGTAAGTCTCATCAACTCAGCCCCCTTCTGCTAATAATACCCCTTTGTGTGAGGGCAAGGAGAAAGAAATGACAACAGGGAAGAACACTGGGAACAAACCCAGTGGGATGCTCCATCTTACTAGTGCAGAGTTATTACAACAATGCAAATTGAGAGAACTTGCTGGAGCTGCCACTTACATTTGTTTATGGCTCACTTGTGTGGCCAGAGTACCAGAAAGCAGTCAGCTTCCTTCAGCTGAACTGAGCCTTGGCTTAGGTTTGGATGCTTAAAACCAGTCAAGGTCTTCGCTGCTTCTGGGGTTGAAGGCAACAGTCTTCATGTATACTCTGATTTCACAAATCCCAGGATTTGCTTTTTCCTTTTCTCAACATTCACCTCTGCAAAGCAAATTTAAACAGGCTTCTACTTGGATGGTGGAAGTGTACCTTAAAGCATTTTTAATTTCACATCTAGAAATGTCTGTACAAAAGTATGCAAAATGTAACCCTGGGTTGCCTTTTTCCACAGAGTTCTGCAATACTCATAGTCTGTTAGAAATGAACCTGAGCTTGAAACCAAACAATATGTCTGTCCCATATTTTTCAGTCAGTCCTTGTCCCTAGAAGTTAAATGAAACAGTCTGGTGTGAACACTCCTAATTTTGAACCAGCACTGAACTCTGAAGCAAGACCACCTTTAAAGGGATAAATGAATGGCAGGACTCTTTTTTAAAAATATAAATAGCCCCTGTATATCCTGATCCTCCCTCAAACGGTCTCAACAGATCTTCCACAAAGAGGCAGAGAAAGGTGTCTAGAATACATTCTACTCAGTAAAGGAAGAACATCCATTGGTTTCTCTAAAATGTGCTGGTCAATGATCATGCTGTGATCACATGTTTACCTTCTTCCTGTATTTTACAGATAAAGAGAAGACGATGTCTCACTACTGGAGTCTATGTGAAAATGCCTTCTGAAAAACTAGAGAAAAAGGTGATTCCATTCCACATAACTGTTAACTGTAACAAGGAAAGGGAGCAACCATTTCCTAGCTGGGATGGAGAGTCTGCTAATTCATTTCAGTTAAAGAAATAAAATAATTATCTTTTTCCAAAAGGTGTACAGGAAGGTGAGAGAATATTCTTTGTAACTTCTATGGTTTGAAGGAGAATAAATGGTATATGCATTAGTATTTGAAGATTAACCCTGTCACATAAAAATGGCTACATTAGGCCATTGACTTTTTTGAGATGTATTGTAACAATATGTAATATATATATGTGTGTGTATAGCATTAAGAGCTATTGCTGTTGCAGTTGAGCATCTTACTGTCAAATTTCACCATGCCTACTGATCAACTGAAATCCAAACACTATTATGATAGAGGCTTGTGTGTCATTGCAAGGCTGATCCACAGGTCTGGGGGGCAGAGGCAGGAGAGCACACTAATGTACAAAGGAATGTTGACTTTTTTTCCCTGCATTGATATTTATTGGTTCCATTTCTGGTATTAGTGCTCTGCACTTCCACACAGGCCTCCCCATAGGCTGGCACTGATGGCACTGCTGCTCTGACCTTAGCTCCCTTCAGTGTCATTGTGTCCCAAAAGTGCTGTGTGGGAGCTGACTGATGGTCTCTGAGCCAGTGCTGATGGTTTGGTTTAAAAAAATGCTCCAGAAGGAGCCCTCTTGGGCTGTGCTGGGAGAATGTCCCAGCTCTGCTGGGGCCTTGTGTTTTACAAATGCTAAATTAGCATCTATCCAAAAGGCAGAAGTATGTTGCTGTGTTTAACCAAGTCTATTTTCCATGAAAATATTGACAGTGTATAATCTTGTTTATTAGTTATGTACCATTCAATAAAAACCTTGAAGCTTTGCCCAAATTCATGTTCATTTCTTACTCGCCTTTCTCAGAAGAAACAGGAAGCGGCTACATGTTAGAAAGCAGTGAAGACAACATGAACCTTTCTGACCCCGTGTTTTGCCCTTCAGAGACAGCCTGTGTGCTCACTTGTGCCAACACTTCCTTTCTCAGCTCTCCTCAGCTGGCCACCATTACAGTCTGTCAGTTCTTCTACTTGACTAGTTACAGCTGCTGTGATGTGCTTCAGAAGACACTACCAATCAAGTTTGCACTTCCAGTAGAGTTACTTGCAGAAAGTAGCTGTAATGCCTTTGACAGCACCTCCTGCACACGTTTAAACAAAACAAAAAAACCTGTCCTAGTTTCAAATCCTGTTTTCTTTGCACCACTCTGACACTCACTAAATGCTAGTCAACACACAAAGCTGCTGGAGCTTAAAACAAATTTAGTATTCTCAGGTACTATCTACTACTTTGAGTCTTTGCTATCAAAATTTCACTTTGCAACCCAAAACACTGGCAGCATGTCTCTGTTTCACAGCTGTGAATCCATCTTCTTGGCTGCACAGCTGTGAAGCCAAACCCCAGAGCCCTGGGGTGGCAGTAGCTCCCAGAACACCAAATCTCATAGCTCTTCTAGTCTGCTTTCCCTCTCTTGCCCATTCATCTGGCAGCACCTCCAACTGTGCATAGACACACTCACATTCTCAATTTGCCAGTGTTGGCAGGTGCTAACTGCTCTCTCAGTGTTGATATACGAGTGGGCTATATTAAGTAAAAGTAGCACCTGATGATATATCCTTTTTTTGAAGGTGTTTTAGTATTCTGACATCAGTCTGGGATTTTTCCCTAACTTTTCACTACCTGGCATTTTGGGGATAAAAAATGGTAAAAGATCACATATCTGATGTCACTGCAAAATGATTAAACTTCTGCCCATGCAAGTGCAGCCTGATCAAAGAAATGTGTTCTATGACTCCATGATGACAAATAGGTTTGACCCACACATCCACTTGTACAAGCTGTACAAAGCATGAATAATTATCCAGTGCAATTTTTTCCACCACAGCAATAGTAATTCAGATATCCTGTGAATCATGTGTCTGACTCCTAATCAGGAGTTGTTTCTTCTTTTTCCTTTCTTTGACAATTCCTATATACTGGGACCAAGAACTTTTCTTAAGCAATCTAGAAGCAGCTCAAGTACATTATTTTCTAAGTTTATCCCTCCTGGGTGAAGAGATGCTTTGGACCTGTATCCACAACCTCATGACCCCTGGCCACAGCTGGCTGTGAATCTACGTCACCATAGAACCTATGTATATTCCAATTAATCTCCATTTCTGGCATAGCTAGGCCTTCTGCATCCACCTGGGCTATTTCCTCCTAGCACACCAGCATTTCCTGTAACAACCAGTGAAGAATTCTGCCATAAATAAGCAACAGGTTACTAAAATAGCTGAACAGCAAAAGTTATGGGAGAGCAGAACAGAAACAATTATCTCACATATGGTAATAGCAACATTTTGTTTTGCTCCTGCACTTAAATAATTCTTGGCACAATGTTAATTAATTATCCTATTAGAAATTACCCAAATTGCCCAAATTTTCTGTCTGTTCTGAGCTTCTCTTCATCCTCAGTGGTTACTTTTTAAAACCTTCTCTTGTTTCTGCAGTGCTTAATTTTCTTTGGTCTTCCTTAGCACTCTAGCCACATTTTCTGAGCTAAATGTTATATAATGCTTTATCACTTTTTGTTCTAAGCCAGGTTCCCATTTTGAATGTTCTGGCAGGTGCACTCAAATCAGCAGATGTGGCAGTGAAGACAAAGTGAGATTTCAGTTCAGATTTCATTGACAATTATATTCTCGTAATTTGTATCTGGCACTACAGAGATGAGTGGATCCTAAGTACCCGCAGAGATGATATTTATATCTACCTCCATATGGTCCATATAGCAGCTAGTTCTGATGAGGGCAGAGGCCTGACCTCAGGGAATTTCCATTGTCCTGTGCTGCCCTCTAGAACCTCAAGGTCTGTGCTTTTCCTGGATACTTGGAGATCATCTTTCACTATCAGCACCCCAAAAATTCTACATGTACAAATCAAATATAATGTTCTGTCACATCCCAGCAGTACCAAAATAAAAGGTGCAAACATTAGGTCAGTGTACATCCCAAACAATGCAATAAAGAGGAAAACATGTCTCTTTCTGGGAAGAATGTGCAAAGCAAAGGCAAAAGAATTTGGTCTCAGAACTCTGCTCATTAGAATGGGGAGTTTTAAAACACAACTGACTATCTTACCTGGACAGCTATAGGATGAAACCATACTGCCTGGCGAGGTTCAGAAAGAGTCTCTTTTAATGTGCTCTTCATCCCTTTAGGAGATGTGTCAGCCTGTTTGTGAAACAGAGAGGGTGAGTTTCTGGCTGGATGAGTAGGCATTCACAGGTATACTTGTCTGCATCAAAGACAATGGCATATGCATATACCACTCCCAGCCCCCAATATTCTACTTTCATTTCCATCCACTTCTTTAGCTGAACATTTTTTTCCTTGTCATTTTCAATTATCAGAGCCCTATCTGATACAGAAAACCATATGACGAAGTTTTCCCACAGGGCTACTCTATGAGTAGGCAATGAGTAGCCTATGATTTTAGGATTAGAGATTCCCCATTCTTTGAAGGAATCTGTGAATCTGAACTCATTTTTCAGTCAGGCCTTGAGGTCTGTCAGGAAAATTCATTAATTCTGTTTTCCACAGAGACATAACAAAAAAAAAAATTATTAAGGACTCCTAGGTCCTCCTACTACTAATACTCCTAGGTAATTCCTAACAGGTTTGATGCAATTGCTGTCTGAGTCTATACTGACTTTGAGCTTTGCAGGTCCAAAGAGTGGGAATATGTGTTTGAGGGGCTGAGGTGAAGTTTGAAGGCAAAGTTTGTAATGTAAAATACAACTGGCTTCTTCCTTTCACTAGACAAAAGCTATTGCTGGGGAGTGAGTTCTGAAAAATAAACCAGAAAATGTACCATTTTCCCAGTGATGGGAACAGTCTGAAACATGACTAAAGAGCTCTACCTCTAGGAGAGGCATAAAGAGGAATCGGATGATGTATCCAAGCGTTATAACATGAAATCCAAACCAAAGAAGGCTGGTGTATAGCAGATGGATTTATGCATTACTAAAACCAATTTACTGCTGACATTTGCAAACTGTGTGCTTGCTTGAACATGTAAAAGTTATTTCAAGCTAGTTTCTACCATAGCTAAGCAGTGGGGCCTCTGCAAATAACAGTTACTGATACAAGATCTTAGAAACTGGGGGAAGGCGGATGTGTAAAAATTGCCCCTGAAGTCAGTTTAGAAATTGTTGTTTACTAGAGGGACAGAGCAAGGAAGAGTTTAGGTGAGGGACAAAACTTCACTGAGAATCGTTAGTAATTGCAGCTGATGTAACATAGCAGATGCTTCCATGAACTAAGAGATTGTTACCTACTCAAAATATCACTATTCTTTCCTTTTTCAACTTTTCAAATGTAGTTTTCTTTCTATTTCCATAGCAAGCTGTCTTAACCACAGTCATGTTTCTATATTTTAATGACCATTTTTTAGTGGTTATGAAGTTACAGTGGAACAAAAAGTTCCCAGTTTCTTCATTGATGGCTTTTCTTCTTCATTCTTTTCTGACTGCTGTTTTTAATGAGTAGTATTTGAAAATGTTCAGGTTGATCTGCTTCATTCAGCAAAAAGCAAAGCCTTGCTTTTAGGGCAATGGAATTTCTCACATAACTCTATGATTCCAATAGGTGGTACTTCTAGATTACCACCTCCCATAACAGCACAGCTGATACAACCAGGAAAGCTTGAACCACTGGGTGACATCTAGTTGGACTACACTGTGCTGTGTGGGGGATTTATTGACATTCATGGTCTACCCTGTGATGCAGCAGCTTGTGTTGAAAGCAGCAGGGTGCTTTATTCTTCCCAGACCCATCAGTGCCTGGGATGCAGGTTTTCAATAGGAAATAAGTGTTAAAGTTTGGGCCAAGATTGCTATTGACATGAAAAATATAGGACTGCTGGTTTTATATAAATAAAAAGATTTACACTGAGCAAATTTCTTTCAAACTAGAAGCTCAGTAGCCTGAAGACTCTTACAGTTCAGTATACACAGGCAATAAACGAATCCTGCTCTACATTAAATGAGTTATAGTTAATTTATTACACCTTAGTCTTCTTTTTAGAGTTTCTCCTTGGGAATTTGTAGCTTCCTTGAACTAGTGATGGAAGGGACCAACAGAAGTACGGCTTATTTTTGTGCAAACTAGAAGATCTTCCCTCTGCAAACTAGAAAGTGTGAGAGGATTGATATCTACTAACTTCCACAGTACTTAGTGCTCAGCACTTGCAACATCATCAACTGTAAGAAATATTTCAATATTCTTCCTCCCTGTGAAAATTCTCATTAGAAGCTGGGTCTCTGTTGGCCTTCAGCTGAACTCCAGATGCCTCTTTCCATGTGCTGGCACGTGGGGAAAGCTGAGGTGTTTGAAGTTCTGTAGAAGCTTTGACAAGACTTCTTTTCATCTTGCATGCTTTCAGAGTTGACCTTCGTATCTGCCAGACAGAGCTGCTTGTTCTTGCTATTGTCATCTCTCTACTTTGTTTGAAGCCAAACAAATACAAGTAGGCGATTAAATATAGGCCTTCTCCTGTGCTACAAAGAGTCTTAGGTGGTATTATGGTCTAATTGATCTGCATCATACAGATTAAAAACCTAGAGGTAATGAACTGGATAAAAATTGTAAAAATATTTGGTGGTGGAGAAACAAGTACCAAAAATAATCCTCATTTGAAACTGTCACAAAACGTGGTATGTTAGCAGTACTTAATCAAGATCAGAAAGCAAAACAGTTCATTTCTCTGTAAGTTATCAAATTCTTCTGGTAAGTGACACTTTGGAAACATTTGACAGCTTCATAACTGGCTGACAATGTTTTACATGCAGGAAAGTTGCCCAGAACAGCAGTAATCAGCAGAATAAGTTGGTTTCATAGTTGAGCTATGGTGAGGTGTTAGATCGTGTGGGTAGCACTTATAAAAGCTTTCTCACTTTTAATTCTGTAGCAAAGATGACTGTCTGCTTCACAAATTAATAATATTTTCCTTTCTCTCATAATGCCAAATGAATTCATTGTATCATATTTTATTATATGACTATTTGTCTACGATTCTATTTATAGCACTCTTTCACTAAGATGAAACATCTCTTAAGCTCTTTTCCCTCTTCATCTCTCTGCAATAATACAGCATCATTATTATAATTGTACCAACAGGTTCCAAATTTATGTTATTCCTCCTCTCTTATGTAAGCCACAGGCATATATCTGGTGTAAATATTCTTCACATCAATGCCATCATTTATACTGCAATTTTCAGAAAAACTTGCATTATTATCATGTTTTTACTTCATATTTTTATGACTAAAAAAGACCAGGTTTCCACATACTTTCATTAAATACAGCAATTGCTTTACTATCACTGATCACAAGGAAGGTGTGGTTCTTTCATGGGAGTCTGTAGAGATGCTTCACTCGTGCTTCAGATGCCTCAGTCAGAAATACACCTTAAGCAGTGGCTTTATGGTTCCTAGAAGGAGGGCAGTCCCTATGCTAAGTGTGTGCATGTGTTTTCTTGGTTTGTCTTCCAGTGCTGGAGGCTCCACAGGAGCAGATCACTCATGTTTCATCCAACAAATCTGTGAACTAGAAGGAGATGCAGGCTGTGTCTTACCCAGGAGGTGGATGACTTGCAGGAGAGGGGAACAACCTGCACAGCACTGCTGGAAGTCAGGTGGCAAAAGGAAGAGGCTGGAGGAAGTGAGAGGGAGTCAGCCTGTCTGCAGACAGTGTGAATGGCATCTCCAAATGTGGCAACTTTGACATGGCTCTCCCCCAAGAAGCTGACTTAGATACAGCAACATGGATGCTCTTGGTTTACTTTTCAACATGCAGAACATGAAACTCTCAGCACCTAATCTCCTCTAGAGAGATGAAGTACTTGAATTTAACGACCTCTGCCACTCACAGTAAAGGTGTCAATATTTATTTTGGCAAATTTTTGTGCATAGAAAGATTTGGGGGGTGAAAAAGGAAATTTTTTGGCATTTTTATATCAAATAGTTGGACTTCTTTGAAATAGTGTTTAAAATTTAACTATATCAAATTTACAACAAAAATACCCTTTTTGTCAAACATAATTTTTTTCTCAACTTCCTAGTTTGCCAAAAATTCAAATTTTCAGTTTAGACAGTGAATTTAAAACTATTTATTCTCATAACTCTAGTCTTTGCAAAAGAACAGAAATTATGGATATGAGTGTCAAACCCATAAAGAAAAAAGAAAATGAAGCTTTAACATCACAAAAGCCAGATGAGGCCATATTTAGTGAAAACTGTTGTGTGGATCTTTCTTTCTCACCTTACAATGAAACCAGAAGTGTTCTGTGTTATTTGTTACATTTGAGAAGCTGGAAACAGCCTGTTGCATGTGAAGCAGGTAGTGTGGGAAAGTAGATTCAGGGTTTAAATCTGTTAAACATATACAATGAAATACAGTAATAGAAAAATATGCTTATGAAATATGCAGAACTCTATACTCAGAACTCCTGGAGGCTTCCCTTGCTACCTAAACCCACACTTTGTCATAAAAAAACTCTTGACAAAACCTGTCACTTAGTCAGCAATTCATTGTCTTGACTCTGTTCTAAAGTAAAACCTAAAAATTATTAAAAAAATTGAAGTGTTGCCAGTTTCTGCCTTGTTGCTAGAAAATATTTCCATGTTTTGCGGAACTACAGCATTCAGTCTTTTCAGCATGAAACTGATGCATTGATGATAAGTGATCACTAGAGATACCATAGTCCTTTTGTAATAAAATGTTTAAAATAATATCCCAGCAAAATCTCAAATCAAGAGATTTTACAAGCTCTGCAGAGCCCTCTTTAGTTCCTGTCCTAATTTCTACACGTAGGTATGTATGAGTACAAGGCTGACATTTTCCAGTGAGGGGCGAGTTGATGTAATTAGTCACCTCCACTTGACTAGAATTGTCCAGGAAGCTCATACAGAGAATGCTCATCTATTGAAAAAGCCTCTGTGCACGTGTGCATGTGCATGAATGGCAGCAATTAAACCAGGCTTGCCAAAACTTTTCTTGGGTCAAAGTAACACTTTGTGTTCAGCACCAGAGACAAGAAGGAGAAGAGCCACTTGCCCAAAGGCTGTGGTACTGCTGGGAAGTGAGACACCCAGGTTACTGCTGCCCGATCCAACACCAAAGGCAGGAACGTGCCTGGAGCACTGACTATCCTCACTCTCGGCACTTTCAGTGGAAGACTTTGAAGGCTGGCAGGCCTTCTTGATTTCTACTGATAATCTGTGAAAGATGGCAATTTTGTACTGATAGAGAGTGGGAAATTCTTGAAACTCTGCAAGTGTAATCACAAAGGTACTGATTTTCTTTGTCGCATTAAAGTCCTTTGAGATTTCTAAAGAGTATTTGCCATTACCAATGGTGTCCTGTTACAGCATGGATCAAAAGCAGATGTAGTAATGAGTACTGTGAAGCTACGTCTTGCAACAGAACTAGGAATCACTGCTTTCAACAATTTTCAAACACTTAAACATCCTTTACCCGGTAGATTTTTATGACAGAAGGAGCTGGTTGTATAAGTTTCAAAACCAATAAGCACCATTCTTCTGCATGCAAGAAGGAGCTCAGATCTCGAAAATTCATCTTTAACTCTTATTAATGATTTGGATGCTCCACCTACAAAGGATTGGTCTTTTGAATCTGTTTCTGGCTGGGGTTTTATCTGTGCTGGTAATACTGTGTTTAGTTTTTCTTTTCCCTTTCCTAGTCACACATATACTGCACTGTGCATCCTATTAGTACTGTTTGTAGGTAGTTAATAATGAGATATCCTAGCTCATCTTTTTGAAACTGGCAAACTATGCAGCAGACTGTGCCCTTGGCTCCAAGCCCTGCTGCAGTCACTGTTAACTCACTGGGAATACCAAAAGGCACTCAGCTCTTCAACAGAACAGCACAGCAGCAGCAACTCTTTATTTCGTATGAGGTGATTATTGCAAATATTACTATTTTCAATAATCAGGAAGAGTACAACATAAATGAATACTAATAAAAGAGGACCTGTTCTACAATGTCTGTAGGCATCATTCAAGACCAGACAGAGCAGGCAGGAAAAAAAAGGTAGTAATGATACTGATAGACACAACAGCAGCTGTCCACTTTCCAGCAGTGCCCAAGAGCAGATGTCAGGGATGAGTATACAATGAAGAAAAGCATGCTCTGAAACCTCCCTAAAATACTCTTCCAGCCCTCCTTTGCCAGCAGCTGAGGAACTCCAAAGGGTAGTGTGTCTTTAACAGGCTCAAGGGATTTCTCTTCCACGGATTTATTCCATCACTTTTTGAAACCCTGTGGATTTTTGAGTTCACATAAACAAGGATGATCAGCTGTTCTGTATTACAGAAGAAATGAAAGAACTCAAAACAACACAAATACCCTTGAAAAACAGTGGAAAAACCTAGATAGACCAAAGGGGACATCTGGGGTAGTTTGTAAAGTTTGGAAACAATGAAATGTTTCTTTTCATAGTGGAAAGCCAGTTATGTTTCCATATCAACTAGAATAATTTTTATCTGTCTGATATAAAGCTAATAATAAAATCACCCCTTTCTTCTCTGTAACCACTAACACTAATCACATACTTATGAAAATGTAACTAGAAGGAAAGATGCAAATAGCCAAATTAATTTTTTCCTCTTCAACTATTTTTCTCCTTCAAGCAAAAGAAGGACCGAAACAGTCCGTCATTCAAGAATTACAGAGCATTCACTGATGTCACTAGAAAACACAGTGTAACCACAGAACCACAGCAACCCAATGAGAAGTAGAGTGGTGTGACTGGCTTACTTTTTTTTTTGTTTGGTTTAGGTTTTTTTTGCATTTTTTTTGTTTTGTTGTTATTTGGTTTGGTTTGGTTTGGTTTCTTACAGGTTTTTCCTTACCTAGCACAGAAGGGAAAAAACCAGTGGCTTGTGGAGGTACCTGCCTAAATCAATTCAACATGAATCCATGATCTTCTAACTACAGAATCCTATATTGTTGATTGCATGTGCAGCAAGACACCCAGCATAAGAAGTAATACTTTTGCACCCTCACCATCATACTGTGAACACTAACAACACAGTGCTTACAGATTTCTGGGTCTCAACAAGCACGTCCTAGCATCAGGCAAAGAGGTAAGTCTTAAAAAGGAACTGGGATAAGCAAAAGGAATACAATCACACCCAAGAGCACCTTTGAAGAGTTACACAGCAGCAGCTGAGGGCCACTCTTGTCAAAGGGAGTCTAATTCAGCTAACAAAAATAGGCATCAACTGTGAGGCTGACCTCTGTGGTAGGTACTGAACACAAATTCAGTGCTCATGACTTTGCAAGGGCCATACCTTGCCTCTGCTGCTGACACAGTACAGCAGTATAGCAGGCAGACAAGGGATAAAGGATTCTAGCAACCAAACACGACAAGCAACAAGAAGAGAAGATTTTAAACTAAAGAGAGACGGGACACACGCATGTGACTTTTCAGTGGATACCCACAACAACAGAATAAGCAGTTGATCTATAAACAGGTCTACAGACAAAAAACTGAGATTTATCACATCATCTTTTTGCGAGCTATCTGATGAGACATAGTTCCATTCCTGGCCTGGCAGCAAACCAAGGCAGCTTCCAGCCAGAAGGGGATTCCTGAGGAATTCTGAAGTTAGGTTTTGGAACAGTGCTATAATTAATCCCAGATGCTAATGTAACATTAATGTTTAGAAGCAGTATCAACACAGTGGAAACACCAACTTCCTCGTCTTCTGACAGTCCTCTACATTCATGAGAGTATAAATGTAAAGGTTGTACCAGCTGAGAATAAAAAATAAAAAATCAGAGGTCAAGTATCTTGCCTCACAGATAAATATCCAACAGTGGGTGCTTAGTGAGGAATGTAACATGAGGAAAGACATATGGTAATGCTATCCAGAAAAACTCTCATAACCTACAAAAAGTTTCAGGTTGAGGACTTGTCTGATTCTGATGAGAAGACAGAAAATCCAGGATTCTGTAGTATCTATAGAAACAATATGGACACCTCTATTCCCTCAGCTTCTCTATGCTGCAGTAGGCTCCAGCAGGCTGCTGGACTTGTGCTCTGGATATGGGTGTGCTTTGCTGTGGTTCATCAGGATTACATGAGGCTACAGACCCAAGTGAAGCAGCAGTGTGGTGAGGACAACAAAAGCCCCCCAAGCAAACATTCACTTTTAATGAGCAACAACCACAGAGCTGAGATCAAAGAGACCCAGCATGTAAAGCTTGTTTTTTTCAGTCAGTCATGGGCAAGCAGGGAACTGCACATTCCTATACAATGTGTATACATCTGCCCAGACTAACTAAATAGTGGCTGGGACCAACTTAGACTGAGAAGAGCTTATTGAGGTTTTATTCTGAGCACAAGGGTGTATTAGCTACTGGGGAGCTTGCCTGAATATAGCTAGATATTTCCTGTGTTCAGGCTGACACTGGGATCCTGTTAGAGCTGGTTTGGATATGTTCACTGTAAACTGTATGAAGAGTGCTCTAGAGACACAGGGCACCTAATCAAGGTGTGAGCCTGGCAGCTGCAGAGCTCATTCTTTTTGCCCCCACTGCTGTGTCTCCTGGGAGCAAAGAGGTGCACAGCAGCTGGGAACTTCAGTGAAGAAATCTGGTGTCTTTACATGACAAAGGTCACTCACCAGAATATCCTATGGTGAGCTGCAGTGTGGTCACTGTGGTTAAAGTCATGTTTTAGAGTAGTCATTTCAATCACATATCTATTCTAGAGAATATAGATATCTGATTTCTATTTTTTGCTTGTCACTCTTGTTATTACTGCAAATTATTTTTCGTGTGGCGACAGCATCCAAGATAGCTGCAAGAAGTGCAAGGGGTGTGTCTAGACCCCTCCCTTACAGTGAGCTCCTGAAGCACACCAAGTGCTTTAAAGCTCTGCTTCACTGGGTTAAAAGTACTCTGGGACAAATAGCAAACATATCAGAAAGATTTATAGTCGACTTCCACCCTCTCTCTTGCAGGAGAGAATTTGTTCCCGGGTTTAATGTTGTTTAACTCAGTTACTTTGAGGGGCAGCAAACTCTGCTGAGTTCTGTCCAGCCTAGGAGGAGTTCCACCTTCACTCTTCACTACAGCACCTCTGAGACTGCATCAGCCACACACTTGTAGATCCTTGCTGTGATTCCCTGGGAAGTGATTTCTATTCAAGCTCCATTAGCTCTTGATCTTTCTTGGAATGTTGGAAGGATTGTTTTTACGGCTTGTTCTTTCTCATCAAATTAGCAAGGACAGATGAGCAATGTCCAAATACCCACAGAAAAGACCAAACCCCCTTCTCCGCTATGACACTTTCAAAACTTCCTGAGCCCTAAGAAACCTTAGGGCTCCGTCCCTCCAAGCGCAGGCATTGGAGACACTGACACTGCACTGCTCTCTGCTGTGCGGTTTCAGAATTTCTTTCTGATGAAAAGAAACCCAAACCCCTTTAAACATAAAGCCAGGTGCACGTACAGAGGCTCGTGTGGGATTCTGACAAACCACGAAGAGCAGTCGTACCTACGTGAGGGCCGACGCGGGGCCGTGCTGGGTGACCGTGCGGGCCGAGACCGGGCTGAGGGCAAGTCCCGTGTGGGAGCGGCACGGCCCCATCGGGCACTGCACGGCTCCATGGGGCACGGCACGGCTCCACGGCGCACGTCACGGCCCCACCGGGCACGGCACATCCCCATCCCGCCCGGCACGGAGGCACCGCCTGGCGCTCTCGCTCGCCGCCTCAGCCGCCCGGCCCACAGCGCCCCCTGGCGGCCGCGCCGCAGAGCCGCCCGCGGCCGGGGGACACTGCTGGGCGGCACTGCCCGGCTGGGCGCTCACCGCGGGCACACGGCTTTCGGCCACGGGCCAGGAATGCTGCTCCCCGCGTTTCAAAGCGTGCAGGTGAGCTCAGCCTGAAAGGCAGCTCTTGGAAACACCTCCTGCAGAAGGGGAAGCAAATCCTTCGACGGTCCCTTGCGGCAGCACTGCAGGGTGGCCAGCTTTGGTTGTCTCTGCTCTGGCACCCATCAGATGAGTGCGGCTGGACGGAGCGAGGGAATGTCACCTGTGCAGGTGGGAGAACTGCCTGCGGGAGCCTCGGCCTGCATGTACAAAGCACTTGTTCCCAAGGCAGTAACTTGTGAGATTCTGAATGGCAGACACAAAATAAAGGAGACTTAGTTACATATTTTAACTCCAAATCCACCAAGGACTGGAGACAGCTAGCTGTCTAAGCCTAGCTCCAGTTAACCACTAACAACAATAATGAAGCCTGGCTTGGAAACACTTGAGAGACAGGGTTTCCACAAGCAGTTTAAGTTAGCTGGGAAAAGCATGTGTGTGTCTTCAGCCACTTCAGTGTTTCTGGAAGTCCAAGCCAGGGTTGTGCTGCTTCACCTGTCATTGCAATTTCAGCATAACTTTTCATTTATCTCTTATCTGCAAGAACACATGATAACTTTGGGGACTTTTGTGTAGGAGGAAGTTTGTCTTTCTTACACTGTCAATACAGTAGTAGCAAGAGTTTACCTTTAAAAAGTAATCACAACAATGCTGAGATAAAAATCACACCACAAACCCCAAGCAGCACCACAGAATGTGGCTCTTTCCATCCTAAGTCCTCAAAGGCAGCTGACCAGATAACCACATAATAGGAGTCCCCACCCTACTGCAAGCTTTGAAACAGTTGGGGTGTGAAAATTTTACAAAATGTGTATAATTTGTCACTGTCACACCTAGAATAACTTCCATGGTCACCCAGCTCATCTGCATGTATCTGTCATGCATGCTCCCCCTAGTGCCAGACTAACAGTCTGGGTCTCAAGGTTTGCCCTTCACTTGAGTTTTACATATTTGCCATCCATTCTGAAAGACTTCCCTTCCAAACCTAGATATAAGTGGCCCTGTAGCAAAGTCCCACACAGCAGCATGCTGGCCATAGGGAACTGCAATGCCTTCAGAAGGTACACTCCTCCTTCTGGAACACTGCCCATGAATACAGGCCATCTACAATCCTTGTATTTTCCTAAATACCTCCTGCACACTCAGGCATATGCCTGCAAAAAGTACCCACTGTAGTACTGCTCCTGGAAGGGCACATTCCTAGTACACATGGTTGTTATCTTTGTTGATATTCTAGACAGTAAACCTTCTCCAACCACCCTATAGGTCTGCAGTCCCCCCCACCAGCCCATGCACATGCGTTTTATTGGGCCCTTTCTATCTGCACCCCACATCCTGAAGAAGTGGTTCGGTACCTCTTTTAGGTAACTGTGTTGCAGGAGGCACAGGGCTGGATACACAGAGGCACAGCAGTTCCTGAGATCAGATGGACACTTTTCCTATGTGGCTCTCTGTTGCCTTGAGTCAGCCAGTCCAAAACATTAGTCCCAGGATCTGAAGCGGCATTTAGAATCACAGAACAGTTTTGGTTGGAAGGGACTTTTAAACACCATCTAGTCCAGCCCCCCAGCAATAAGCAGGGATATCTTCAACTTGCTCAGGTTTCTTCCAGGGATGGGACATCTACTGCCTCTCTGGGCAACCTGTTTAGGCTTGACTGAATTTGCCACTTAGCACCTGTCGACTGAATTTATAGGTCAATGCCCTTGCAAGCCTTAGAACTCGGCTAAAATCCTTAACAGACATTTTTTTTCTTCTTTAGGCAAACTCAATGACAATGAAATATTCTCAAGCATCATCATAAAAAAAAGAAACCCAAACCAAACCCCAAAAAGAAGTGGTTAATGGGGTAACTGAGCTTGTGTCAAGAAGCAAAGCCACACACAGTCTCACCTCAAAGCAGACTGTCTCATTAGATTTGCTCTGCAGAGAGGTGTTTGCCTGGCTGCTGAGCTGGCTGAGCTGAGCCCCAGTAGCCTCCACTGGCACATGGATGGAAGGAATATTACAGCATGCCCACAGGCCTGGGGGAGAGATCAGACCAATGTATTGGCAAAGGAGACATCAGAACAAATGAGGGAGCACATGAGCTGCGTTTCAGGCTGAAATCTCTACATCCTGAATGACTGCAGCTTGTTTACACACCTAATGGGGAGTGGTGCAGATGGGAAGTGGGATTTAAAGCCCTCACAGAACTTTAAAAATAGCACAGTGAAAGTCATTGTTCCCTTTCTCAATTAGGAAGACAGGAAATGAAAACACATGAGTGTAGAGGCTTTCTGCTCCAGCCCTGAGGGAATGACCCAGAGTCATGAGAATATAGGCCAGATATTGAAGCGAAGAATGAGAAGCAGCAGGAGACAATGGAATATAATTTGTGTGGATAAACTATAGCAGTCTCTGCAGAAAGAATCACAAAACGTTCTATGGAGAGAATATTTTATATTGCTGTGGGCAACTGCTCATCCATGAGCAGAAGTGGAAAACTGCTGATGCAATGGAGTAAGAGTCTTCAATGCACCTTGTTTTCACGGTGGACCATGCAGTATAATTTCGCTAACATGGACATTGTTTTGAGTGACAACAGTAAATATGTGTTATGTGATTAAACAGAGCAAAGAAAAATATACATCATATATACAGGGAAAATCTTTGCTGTGTCCTTGGGGAAAGTGCAGGAGTGTTGTTTTCCAAGTTACTTGGAATGAGAAAGGAGAAGCACTGAAGACTGTGTAGAGAGAACACTGGTGTATGGAGCAAGGGATAAGCAAACCCATTTCTCTTTGAAAATGGACATATCACTGAATGTATTTTTAAAGGCATAAAAATTCTCATAAGGATTTTCCAGTTTGTAAACAGTCAAAAGCAAAATGATAGGAAAAAAAAAGGAGATTATCACTATAGGTAGCATTGGGAGTAGGACATGAAGAAAGAATAGGGCATGGGGTGAAGGAGAAGCTACATTCCAGACAGGAGTTACTGCACATGGTGAAGGGAAGCTATTGCTTGAGGAGAAGGATAGTCAGGGACTGGGGATAGTCAGGTTGGAGGAGAAAAGAAGTCACCTCTGAGAGGCGTATGTGGATGGGAGAGAGAAAATCAAGACACAGAGAAGAGAAATGAGTGAGGATGGAAAAAGGAAACACGTGTCTGTGAGCAAAAATAGTTACAGTTGTAGGAAGCCTGTGGAAACAGACTGCTTGTTCCAGGTGTTTAACTGTAACCAACCGTAGTATTTACAAGAAACACCTCTAAATTGCAGTAATGATGTCTATGTGAAGTAGGTAAGTGCTGACAGGGGAGCGAGGCAAAGATGGAAAGATTGAAAGGCAGCGGAGGAGTCTCTGTTGCTGTGGGACTAGAAGGTGAGCATCCCTCAGACTGAGCACAGAGCTAGACTTTGTGTCTCTCTGCTTGTGAATGTACACTGTGAGTGCCCCAGGCTCTGCTGGCTCATTGTCAAATACACTTGAAATCACTGTTTTGATCAAACTTCAGAGGGCTGTCAAATACACCCCAAAGTGTTCTCTGGGCTTGACCCTTTTGAAATAAAGGGATTGGTGTATTCTAGCAATCCCAAGTGCCAGGAAGCAGAAAAGAAGAAAGTGTAATTGTAGACTTGAAGCTATAATTATAGTAAAGAGAGAGGACTTAACATATACAAACTGGACAGTGAGACTTTCTTCAATTGTTGTAGCAGCCAAGCTATGCTGGTAGCTATTCTTCCCCCACAAGTGAAATTGATGCATATTAATCATCTCTGCAGTGGTGTAAGTGATACAGTCACAGAGAGGGAGAGAAGGAGTAGGTTGCTCAAAAATAACTATATTGGTTAAAAAAAAACCCTAACAAAATTACTTTCTTAACAAAATGTTTAAATTTTTAAGAAAGACAACAAATTTTGGAACCCCAACAATACTGATTTGTTTTAAAGCTTGTTTTCATTAAAAAATAGCTAAAACTTTCCACATGGAGTACATTCCCCTACACATTTATTGGTCTTCCCAGTCAGTGATAGGCTTTGTAGGGACTCAGTCCTTGGTGTGTTGTCACCATGCTCTCCCAAAGATGTGCATATGGGTATTTGACACACGATTCTTTCCCACCCTTAATTCTGTAGCAGCAGCAGCTCTTTTTAGTATAAGCTTTTCTGGGAGCCACTCCCACATTTATTTGAGGGGCAATAAAGGTCATGTCCTAGGAGAAGGTTCCTCTGTTCCTTCAGCACTTCCCATTAGTTTCTATGGGAGATGGAAGAGATGATCCCTCCTGGAACCTCAGTAGATCCCAATATGGTTCATAACTTCATAGGCAAAGCACAGGAGTCAGCTGTATGATTTGTAGGTTTATCATTGTTTGAACCTGGATAGACTTCTGGGCTTTAAAATTAAAAGCATATTGCACAAACTTCCTCTAGTTAGAGTTAACTAATTTTGGCCCCAGAGACTTGAGCTGAAAATTTAGATCAACACCTGTCTTGATTCAGGTTTTACGTCTCCCTGTAATTTTTTAAAAGGCATAGATTTGCAGGGCTTTGAAAAGATTTGAAGAAAGTAAAACTCTGCCAATGCCCATGTGAAGAGATCTTTAGCAGAAAGAGTGAAAGACATTAAATCACTTTTTGAAGAAGAGTAAACCAACATGTGAGGGTTTATTCACACAGTATAGAATAGGAGTAAATCTGTAACACAGTCCTGTTATTTACCAATTATTTGACCATTTCAAGGACTCAACCCCAGCAGTGTCTGTCAGGCACCACTAGCTGTCCTTTGTGCTTTCTCTTTGTGCAATCAGAAACGTGAACTGTATCTGACATATCAACTGTGATTTGGAAGCTGTTTCTCTTGCATATTTTCTGCACTATAATTAGTATTATAGACATAAATAAGCAGCCAGGATTAAATGATTGTAGAACATGTTATCACAAAGGGTCCTAAAATATTCCCAGAATAAAGATGGATAACAGGTCAGAATAGAGTGTGCTGCACAAAGGCAAGGAAGAGGAAAGGAGAGAATCTTTTGACCTAAGACCCTAGGGCACGGAGTCACATCTCCTCTCACAGAGCCACATGGAGTTTCTCATGAAACTCCAGGAAAAACAAGCCTGATCTCCAGGACGGAAGTCATGTTGGAGTGGACCTTTTAGAAGTAACAGGGCTGAAGGGATCTTTCTGCAATTTGGACATGTTCTTCCTACCAATTTCACGACAAGGACACACGAGAGACTCCTACCCCACAAATGAATGGTTTCTACATAGAGCAAGACCATTAGTTATGTAAAATCAGTTGAAACTGATGGGGAGAAACCAGGTTGCCAGTTACAGATATGCATATATTGTAAGTTAATACTAGTTGCTGACCATGGGCCATCTGCAGAAGTCTACTGTAGATAACTGCAGCCTCTGTCATGATAGACTTTACCAGAAACAGTCTTTACAAAGTGAACCTCAAATAAAATGTCAGAAAATCTTTCATCTTCCTGTCTGTGACAGCAAGCCATTAGGTAGGAAAAAAAATAAAGCATGAAACCTCACAGGTATGTTCAACAGCTAATGCTGACATAGCTATAACGTAGTGAGGGATTAAATATTAAAAAGTCATTCGGATTATAGTTTTCCTCAGAGCCCACAAACCACTTCCTTTCCTACCCATGTGTTTTCCCCCATCTTCACAGCAGACAGAAGGCTGATGCCTCTGTGTCAGGCAGGCATGAAGGCAGCTGCTGTAACTTTCTGTGTCCTCTGCTTTCAGTTTGAAGCCCTGTATGGTGAGTAACATTTTGGATTATTCTCCTTGCAGTAGATGTCTCTATAGAATATAACTTAGCTGGTGATGGGAGATAGTAAATGAGGCATGATAGCTAGGGGTTGAAGGAATAAAGGTAATGGAGGGTAACAGCTGCAGAAAAACTACTCTCAGCTTTAGTATGACTAGAGTTCATGGGAAGAGAATTCCTGCCAGCATAGGGCATTTGCTCTGAAACGAAAAAGTACAAGTTTTCATTGTTTATGTTCTTTAACTCATCTGCTCAGTGTTATCCTTTTGCTGTTTAGATTGTAGTGCTCCAGCCAGCTTCCCTTGATGGATAAAAGATGTCACAGCAGCATGACGGTGAATAATAAAGAGAAACCAAATTATCAATATTAAACCTGCTCGTTTGGGCAGGGAAATTTTATACAATGAAAAATGTAAATGGCAGGGAAGAGTAGATGAGATCATTTTGGTGCAGGCTTGAAACACTGACTTGAAAGGAAGCATGGCATCTCTATGTGTTTGAGAACGTGCACAGCGACATCACCAATCGCAGTCCAGCCATAAATATGGATATAGCATTTAACAAGATTCAGTGTTTTATCCCAGGTATGCAAAGTAAAATATCACAGCTTTATCTGTAACCTTTCTGAAACCCACATATTTATGGGTCAGGATGGAAATACAGATAATAACTGATTAAAAAGAGTCTTTTTTTCCTGTACATATTCTGCCCAAGGATTTGGCATGATGCATCATGTAAGTAAGATCTGAGATTTAGTATGCACAGTTACTAAACACCATCTAAATGTGCTCCTATGAAGGTCATGCCAAGGAGTATTAAATGTTTGTTTCTGAAATTCTAGTGAAAAAGGATAGAATTTAAGTACTCCTGAGGTTTCATACAGAACTTCAACTTTTCTATCAATAAAACTAGTTTTCAGCTCTTTAGGTAATGCAGACACCTTTTTGAAGGCTAACTAATATATGGACACTATACTGAATTTTCAGATAGAAAGAAAAGATGAGGGAAATCACAGGAAAGAGTAATTGTAATCATTGTCTCTAAAAGGAGTTCCCCTTGAAAAGTTGTTCTTAAATCTACTAACAAAAGATCCTTTCAGTTTGGTTACATGCTTCTCTGTTTTTGGGCAGGGGACTGAGGTAAGGAGATGACAAGAAAAAGAGACTGCCTATAAGAAGAAATGGTATCTCTCAAGTTTTTTGTCTTACTGTGTTCTCAGCATAACTTGTGACCTATGGATGTAAATAGACCACAGGAGGTGATACATATGTGCACATGTGTGCATTATGATTTGATAATCCAATTGTGATTAAAAAATTGTTCATAAGAGCAGGAGCTCTCTGTTGCCTGCAGATAAACACAGGCACTGGGATATTGGAGGACAGAGCTGTAAGTAGGATTGCATGGCACTTGAGGTCCTTGCTATGAAACACTGCACATGAGCTTTTGCACTCCAACATTTGTGAAGCATTATCACTCTGCACCCACAGATCTCCTGCTGTCAGTACAGGAGGAAACCACGGTAATTTCTTAGAAGGGTTTCTGAAATATAATTAACACTGGCTGTTGTTTCTGTGGGTTATTTTATAAGAATTTTGGTGTTTCTCGACCTAAGTTATACCACAGAAAAAATTCAGATTAAAGGTGGCTCCCTAGAATAATTCTGGCCATTACTTGCTTTGCCCAGAAGCACTTTCCTCTCTTAATCCTGGATTCTTGAAAGATAGAAACATGTTAGTTTTAGGCATATGACTAATGACACTAAATTGACAGCATCATCTTTCAGAGTGCCTTGAAAGGTCAAAACTACAGCAACTTAAAAACTGTGCATAGTTTTATTATGCATTTAGCATTAACAAAACAAATGTGTTTGTTTTGAAGGCAGGGTCTGCAATTTCCTTGCTAATTGTCGGAGGCAAACACACACAAGTAAAATTATGCATGTTCTTTTTATCAGCTTGTTAGTTTTCTGAGGGCTGGGCAGATAATACAAACAGCAAGAAAACCAAGTAACAGTATTCTATTCTCCTACCCTAAACCCCAAGCTAGAAAAAGGATTGAAAGTGATTTTTAAACTTCTGTTGGGACCAAAATGAGTAATGGATTGGTGATGTTTTCAAATAGTGATGGGTCTGCCAAAAAGCAACTAGAAAGCTCAAAAGTGCAATCCCATTATAGTGAAAATAACACACTTTCCACTGGCCTCAGTATCTAAGCACACTATCATAGAAATTCCCAAATTTCTGCCAAAAGGCTTTCCTGCTGCACTAAGATGAAATTGAGATGGAAATGCACAATGACTGTAAATACACTTACACACAAATGTACACACACACACACACACACACTCTTTCAGGGTTTAACATAACAAGATGTAACTTTCATACACATGTTAATCTCGGATTTATATCCAAACCACAATATTTGTCTTGGCATTCCGTTTCACACTGGGTGAGCCAAGAACAACTCCATTGTGATGCTGCTAGGAAACAAACTAAAGATTTTTTTCCTCTTGTCTCAAAACTTTATATGCAATTGAATTATCTCTTTTATGAAAAATAACAAAAAGGAATCTTACAGCCAAATGTAAACATCTTTACTGCTGAGCCAGTGAAATTCTTCTGTTCAATTTCAACAGTACCATAATGTAGACTCTTATTCACACATTTCTAAGGTAGAAGTAGGGAGAATTAGTCAGTGGACCTCTCAATATTATTGGATGTTTAAACCCCAGTTTGCTATCTCACATCCCACTAAATGTACATTCATTCTGACTGGAGCTTGGCAAGAAACATCCCAAATGTGTCTTGCCACTAACAACAGAGTGTTTTACACATCCATATGATTACCCTAGGAATGAGCAGGTAGAAATGGGCACAGAAGATCAGCAGTCAGGCACAGGGAAGGGGAAAGAGCAACTTTTTAGTATTCATCAAGTGCATTCAAATTAGGAGCTGATGCAGAATAGCTAGTGAGTTGGAAATTTATATCAGCTTTAACCCATTGTGGTCATCCATGCAGACAATTTTGGTTTTAATCTCAGGCACTGTTAATCAAATTCTAAAACGTGCTGCCTTTACCCCATGCTAAGCACACTCTTCTATATGGGCACTTGTTTCAGAGGAATACTAATTGCATCACATTTACCAAAATGCTCATTCAGAGAAGTATATTACTGAGTCTTTCTTGAAAACAGGCATTTTAGGCTTCTGGGTTGGAGAGAATACAAAACAATCTTTCAGCTTGCCACAAGGTCACATGAGCTAAATGCTTAATGACCTCTCTCTGCCCTTTTCCATTAAAAACAAGCATTAAAATCATGATCTCTGACAAACATTAACCCACATGGTATGAAAGGGCAATTTCATTAGCTAACAGCCAAATTGAACTATTCTCAGAGTCAAAGAGAGAAAACAAATTTGAAGTTGTTACTTCAGTGCTCAGAGTAGGGTTGTCCCATGTTCCTCTGGGACACTGAATGTGAGGACACAAAGAATGTGGCACCACTTGGCACTGTAGCTGCCCTGACAGAGTCAGCATCTGCCTTTCCTCTCAGATGACCAGTGACAAATGTAAAGGTTTCAGCTGCAGGTGGGTGCTTCTCAAAAGTACCAGATCAGCTCATGCATTCATCATGCTCCGTAGCTTCTGCCGTACATTTGCTTTTGCTTCTCTTTCCTAAATAATTTGCTGCCTGCTTGGCCTAATTTTAAAGGTATGTGTTACCAAACTACATGATGTCAAATTACAGAGCATTTAAAATTACCTTTATTTCAAATGGTCTTCTCATGGCAACTGTTTTCCTTCATTGTGCAACATATAAGTAATTAGAAATTATTTGTTTATTTGACCTTTGCTTTCAGCTTTTCAGACTATATCACATTTTAAAGGCTTGCACTTTCTGTCTGTGCCTTCAGTAGTTCTAGGGCTCTATTTCACTGTGGCTTGGCAAGTTGTGTGTTTTTTCTGCCTTATCTTCACACCAGTGGTACAAGATGCTAAACACCTTGTCTGTTATCATACACTTAAGTAATACTCCTGAGAGGAGTACAGATATTAGAACTGTCACTGAATTAGATAAGGGCGCTGACTGTGCACAGTAAACCAGGAAGAATGTATTTGATAACTAGGAAAATGGTAAATCAGTCAAAAAGGGATAACAGCTTCTATTGCTCTCTAACTGAGCATCACAAAGTGTTTTCCAGAAGTCCATTAGCTTCTGTGTCACACTAAAGATATTTTAAATGAGTATCATTCATTTCAATGCCCTTGCCAATGGCAGTAACTGGGGAGCACCAATTCAAAGAAGGAAAGAACATGAACATTAGCAGATTGAAAGAGTTGAGAGCATACAAAAGTACCCGAAAGTCAATGCTCCTATGTTCCTGAGTATATACAGGCCAAATGTCAAAGATAACAGGTGCCTTGGAAAAAAAATATTATTTATACTATGTAATCAGTGCAATACCTGGCACAGCTGGGGATCTACTCTGTGTGGATCCAGACTACCATGTAGTAGTAACAAGAGTAGGAGAGTGCATCAAAGTTTTAAAGTATTTGCCCCGTATTTCCTTAGCATCATAAAATCCTGAAGTAGATATATTTAATTCTAAGCAGCGTCTGAAGAGCTTACGCAGGCTACCAGAAAACAGGAAATGCAGATACAGTTTTTTTTCTGTTTGTCTGTCCGCCTATCTGAACATTTAATTTTAGGACACTGCAAAATGAAGATTTTCAAATGTAACACTATCAGACTGTGCTATGTTGCCAGTACTAACATACAAATCATTCCAAAGTGTTGCCATAGTGTGTGGTGATGGAGCCAGAAGTTAAAAAACCAGAACCAGAACAATTATGAAAATGTGTCTGTGCTTTGTAATGAAGGTCGCCTATGAGCAATAAGAGAAAAAGTTGCTACTGGAAAAGGAACAAAACCATATGCATTGCTTGAATGTTTTCTTGCTGTATGTATTGGAACATCGTCCAGATAACTATAAATGTTTCAATGCAGTGTTACGCAGTGGGGAAGCAGAATAAACATTGATGGAAATGAGCACTTTGTTCTGGGAAAAATATAATGCTGGCTCATTGCAGAATCAGAATTCTTGAGAAATCAAAAGTGAACTTTTTTATTTGGGGCAGATTTCCTCAGTATCTTGGTGAAAGCTTTACTTTCATGTCAGTTCTATTTCCGAAGCACGCGTATTACTTTGCAGAAGTGTTTTAAAAATTTGTGAATGTTATACGTATTATCAATATAAATTCTTGCCTTAAAAATTTTCTTTCTACTTTAATTTTTATACTTTATATTTCATTCTTTTATCATATCATATGAAGTAATGGTGTCAAAAGGATCAGATAGGATAATGATAAAAATTAAAAAATAGCTTCGGCATCTTTACATGGCTCAGCCCCTGTTCCTACACTGCTCTCGAATTTTGAACAGAAACAATTTTGTATTTTTCAGGAGTTGACAGCTGCTCATCATGTCTGTGCAAAAATATAGGTAAGATGCATTTGCCTAATTTGGTTTACTGTTTTAAATGCCTTTCTATATCAGAAAATACTGCCCTTGAAGAAAAAACCTGCCATTTTTTACTGCACATTTTAACATATTTTTCCCTGAGGGAGTTTTCTGTGCTATTGCTTGCTGACTTTTCAAAGTCAAACTGTGAGGTAGCAGGACATCTTCAGTTAGTTTATTTTCTTCTCCAAGAAGTTTGTTAAATGAGAGTTGCACAACATCTGAGAGTTTTTAATAGAGATTTTGGGGAGGTCAAATGTGATTTCTGGATTGCATGAGGATGCAGACAGTGATATTTGTCCTCTACGCCTTCCATTACCTGAGTGATAACGGTGCTATAGCCATCTAACTAATTAGATTGAAACTTTATGTCATGCCACAAATCACCATCTATTCCACAAAGAAAAGCCAAGTCCTTTGGTTAAGGCAGTTATGTAGGAGCTTGGTGTTCACATTCCATTTTAAATTTTCAGCTACATTGTCAAACTGGCTGGGTGGATGGGCCCAGAGAGTGGTGGTGAATAGTTATATTCAGCTGGCCACTTACAATTGGGGTTCCCCTGGGCTCAGTTTTGGGGCCAGTGCTGTTTAATATCTTTATCAATAATCTGGACGAGGGTGCACCCTTAATTTGCAGATAACACCAAGTTAGGTGGAAGTGTTAGGTGGGAGTATAGGAAGGCTCTGCAGAGGGATCTGGACTAGATTGATGGGCCCAGATCAATTATGTGAGGTTCAACAAGACCAAGTGCCAGGCCAACTGCACTTGGGTCACAACAACCCAGGCAGCTCTACATGCTGGGGTAGGAGTGTCTGGAAAGCTGCCTGGTAAGGGTCCTGAGGGTGCTGGTCAGCAGCCAGCTGAATACAAGCCAGTGTGTGCCCAGGTGGCCAAGAAGGCCAGTGGCATCCTGGCCTGTGTCAATAATTGTGTGGCCAGCAGGACCAGGGCAGTGATTCTCCCCCTGTACTGTGCAATGGTGAGGCCACACCTTGAATCCTGTGTCCAGCTTTGGGCCCCTCACTACAGAAAAGACATTGAGGTATCGGAGTGGGTCCAGAGGAAGCAGCAGAGCTGGTGAAAGGAGTGGCTGAGGGAGCTGGGGGGCTTTAGCTTGAAAAAACGAGGCTCAGGGGAGAACTTGCCATTTTCTACACCTACCCGAATGGAGGCTTCTGCAAGGTAGGGTTCAGTCTCTTTTAAGTAACAAGTAACAAGAGGAAATAGCCTCAAGTTGCATGGGGAGAGATTTAGACTGGATATTAGGAAAAATTTCTTCACTGAAAGAGCGGTCAAGCATTGGAACAGACTGCCCAGGGAAGTGGTGGAGTCATCATCCCTGGAGGGATTTAAAAGACACACAGGTGCGGCACTTAGGGACATGGTTTAGTGGTGGACTTGGCAATGCTGGGTTAATAGCTGGACTCTATGATCTTAAGGGTCTTTTCTAAGCAAAATGATTTTATAATTCCATGTTTATTAGGGTACAGATTACAAACAATAAGCCAAAGATAATTATCATCATCATCATCTTTGTCCCACTTGTTTTATCTGTGAATAGACAATCTGACACGGGACGGGGATTATATGTCTATGTAGCGTTTGGTCCAGGGGCCTTCAAACAATATCTAGGAACTAATACTGTAAGTAACATTAGTAACTTTACCATTTAGTAAGCAATTTAGTAACTTCAGTAGCAAGTAATATTATCAAGGTCACTGATCTAATGTTAATAGTAACCTCTCCAGCCTTAGAGCAGGTAACAGGCCAGGTCTCATTTATTTTATCAGTGATGTCTGACATAACCAGAATGATGCACTGGTATCTCACTGTGAGTGCTGCTTTCCACAGCCAGATCATTCTGAGTACCTACGTGCCTTAAATTACAATTGCATGGTTAATTTATTTTTGTTTAAATTAGTTTCTTAGCACTTTAAAGATTATTTTCACTGCTATGAGAGTGACTATACTTATTGTTTTCATTTCTTCAGATCAGCCCCATGTCTCTGACCCCCACGTGATGGTGAAATTTGAAAATGGAAACTTCAGTTTCACATTCCCCAACCCCGAAAATGTGAGCGAGTTCAACATGACCCTCTTCAAAGGGCATGAAAAGAAGAAAATCTGTTCACTCTATCTGAGTAAAGAGAAAGTTATCTCCAAAACTGATGTCACCTACTGTCAGACACAGAATTCAAGTAGCAGCACCACTTTCATTCTTAAAAATCTGGAAAAAAAACATAGTGACATTTATACCTACTGCCTGGAGATATTCTTGCCCCCTCCATACATAGATTGCTGTCTGAGAGAAGTCTATTTGTATGTCCAAGGTAAGTTTACTTCTCCCCTCACTTCAGTTTACTGATAAGTAGGCATTGCACATAGCTATGCTGCAGCGAAAAATGTGACAAGAGTTTTCACAACTAATTACCAGGCAGCTTAAAACTACTTAGCAGGGGGTTGGTAACAGTGGAGCTGTGTTGGCAGACTGCTCAGCATGTCCTTTCCATAGTTTTTCATCTTCTTGGGCAGGTTTTGCATGCCATGCTGAGCTTTGCATATTGGTGGTGGCACCCAAGTTAGCTTGACTACAGCTTCTAGAGTACTGCAGTCTCACCTTTGATGGCAATGGCAATTTCCCTTGTCCACTTTTCAAAATGCTGAGTATAAATGTTAAGATTAGGTTTAGTCAGTGGGAAAAAAATCCATTCTGAGAGCTATCTTTACATGCACAGGATTAAAGAAAATCAATTGTCAAATATTCATACTAGTAGTACCATATGGAACTCTTTGATGCCATTGAGGTGTGAAGAAAATGGTGTTCACCTCTCTGAAGCAGACCATCAGCTTTAAAGCCTTCTTAGAGCAGAAGATATCCAAAACTGTTGAGAATTTTCAGCCATTTACTCAGAAGGGCTTGGACTAACTCCAGAAGACTAACTGCACAGGCTTTAATTTTGAACTGGCTTTCCTTCAGTGGCTGTTTGGCATATTAAACTGAAAAAGTTAATAGTGTTTTTGCCAGTTCTTGGTTCTCCACACAGTTCAGTGGCAGCACGTTGTCCTTCCCTTGCTTTCTTTCTCTCTATGCAGGTACTTACTGCATATAAGCTTAAACCTTGTTCAGATCTGAAACACCAGCATGCTCTCAAGCCTGGCTTGGTTTCTTTGCAGTCTACACTTTCAGCACTGTATACCAACAGTTTCACCTCTTTTTCTGAAAAGAGGCCATCTTCTGCTTCCTGCTGAATACACTTTTCCAAAGTGGCAATTCACCTCAGGAAAATCCTTCTTCAGAGTTCACTTTTGCTAATTTATTCATAGAAGGGGGAAAAGAATTTGAAGTTATCTGTTAGGAGGCAAAAATGCAAATTATGAGTAATGACTTTTTTTTGCCTCCCCATCTTCAGATAAGGAAGACTGCTTTTCACTGGGACTTGTGCCATGGATAATTATTGGCCTGATAATTTTTACCATTTTCTGTGTCTGCTGTGTTGTGGCCTGTTGCTTAAGGAACAAGGTAAGCAAGCATATGAGATTATGCAGAACCCTTCTGCCAAAGTTCATGGATGGGGGAACTTGATCCAATGAGATATAGAGGGTGGGACAGGCACATACTCAGCACATGCTGCGTTTTTTGACAAAAAGACTGACGTTAATTTTCCACTGGAATTCAAGTCATTGATGACAGCAGCTCAGATTTAATTTTTCTAAGGTAGAATTGTTTATTGATTTAAAGGCTTGGGACCAAAGGAAAGAGGAGAAATGCTGCACAGGTCAGCAAAATTACTTTGGTAAGCAATCCACCTGATTGTTTTCTTCAAGAAGGAGAAACAAATCATCAGTGGAGCAATTCCAGCACTGTTCTGCTGCAAAACTACTTAAACCAAGAACCATTTGGCTCAGGAAAGAAGGAAGACCATGCACATTAGCCGTTCTTTTGGGCAATGTGTGTTATTAACTTTCAGTTTGTTTTATTCCAAGTTTTCTATGTGAGTTTGAGCTGTCTATTCTGACCTTAATGTTCCCACTGAAAACAGTCAGAGTAACTGCCCCACTTAATGAACAAAAGCAGATATGGCAAAGGCTAGCGACCACAAATTAAATTAATGGCATTTTCTCTCTGTTGGCAGAATCAGAAGTGTGAATCCAACTCCCATGAGTACAACAGTGAATACATGCCCATGGCAGCAGTGAATGCAGCTAAAAAACCAAGGATCTGAGGTTGTGTTCAGCCTAGTTGTACCTCTGCTTGTGTCTGTTGCAAGATTTCTCTGGGAGGGGAAGAACTGCTTGCTGTCTCTGCCATTGATTCTGGGTGGGTGGGTGGGTGACTGAGTGGGATGGTTGCAACAGCTTCTTAATGGAGTTCATGCTGCCACGTTGTAGGAAGACAAAATTAAAAGCAAAATCCCTGGAAACCTTTTGAATCATAATGATGGGCTGTTTCCTAGAAATGCCACTGCTTCCTGTCTGTGCAAAGTAATGATATTACGCATGAGGAAGAGATGCAAAACTGTTCTGTTCAGATTCTTGAGATTATGCATACCCCAAATCTCTCTGGGGAAGTGACCTACTAGATTTACTGAGTGTTACTGGCTAAGGGCAAATATTCCGTAGAGAATGAGGAACTTCCTAACTGCTTAAGCCCTACAGAACAGAAACAGAATTTGGATGGATTCAGACATATGGGTGGTGCACGTAACTGATTCTCTGTTTCTCTTCTAGGTATAATTTGCTTGTGACATGGAAATTTTGGAAGCAGTTTTCGAGCTACTTGAACCTGGACAATGGGAAATCAGCATTTCCCCACCTTTCCCAACCTCCCTGAGCTCTCATGATGGCCCTGTGCTCAGTCATGTGACACCCACTGTAGTACTGTTCTGAGCTGTTTCCCTTTAGCCTTGTTTGTGAACTGGCACCCTGCCTGATCCACTGACTCGGACATGAAATGATAATGTGTTAAAGATGTCAGCTTTTAGTTGAAGAAAATGTTTCCTGTAGTACTGCTACAGAGAGAACTTTTATTTTCTAGTCTCCTTTATGAAAAACCTTCCACTGGAGACAAAAAAAAAAGACTACCTCCAAAGCCAATTCTTGTGGCACAGCCATACTGCCATGTATTGCACATGCCCTTTTGTTAGGGTTAGTTTAGCAGGGGAACAAAACCTGAGAGAGTATAGCAGAGACTTCTCTGTGACACACCACCTCAGGTATGTGCATCTGCATTTTTCCTATTTATGCTATCAATACATCTTTGCCATTCACACCTTGGGGTTCCTCTCATTTTATTAAATCCTGAATGCTTTTACTAACAAGAATATATTACAGGATGAACATATTGTATGACTGTAATTGCTCCTTAAATTAGTTCAAACCTGCAAGATCTGTCCCCAAACTAGGAGGCACAGTCTCTCCTGTTTGTGTCTTGTAGCACAAACACAACACAGTCCCTAAGGCCAGTATATTCAGACTCTGCATTGCAATTATCCTCCTCTTGTGGTTTGACATGAAACTTTTAGAACTTCCCCAGTTGGTTTAGGGGTTACTTCACCTGCCTCAAATTGCTCAGAGCCTTCAGTATGAACAAAACAATCAATCCTTCATGCTCCATGTGAAGTCCATCACAACTCTGACCATAAATTGCCAGCTGTGAATCCAGCCTGCATATCTTGCCAGACTCCATTGGGCTGCTGGAACTAGAGCAGTACATTGATTCTGAACCTCTCTGTAATACTTTAAAAACCCCAAATATTGGTCAGAGGACACTACTGAGAAGGATATACAGCCTGCTTGTGTGGCAAACAGAAGGCTGGTTCCAAATTTGATAGGGCAAATGGGGATGAGGAGGAAATAAACTGGTACATCAAGAACAGGGTTTTCCTCAACAAACACCTGAATACACAGAAGTATTGCAGAGAGAAGGTGCAAACTGCTAACCATGACATTAAGCAAAGGAAAATGAGTAAAGCATCGAAGGAGATGGGGACTGCCAGTTACACAGCCCTGCTCAGATAACCAGCTTCTAGGCAGAGAGGAAGAGGGGAACTTTGGCATGTTGGGTAATATTACATTCTCTCCCACCATTCTTTGACAAATTACTTGACCTCCCCAGCAAACTAAGCTCTTCTCTGTACATCCATAAATACATTTATTTCATAATAAAAAAAAAAAAAAGGTGAAATTGTTGCCTTTGAAAATTACTGGTGAAAATACCTAACATCTACTACCTAACACCTACTACCTGTGAGAAGAACCAGATGCAAGATCCTGTGTAAGAGTGGAGAGTCCAATCCCCAGGAACCTTTTGCCAGACTGAGAAGGAAATTCAAGAAATAAAGTTTCTGAAAGAACAAAAAACTTGAGGTTTGCCTTGGGATGCTGCTGGATAAAGGGCAAAAGATGAAAAGTCTGAACAAGGCAGTTCAAAATATGTACATCGTGCACTGGAGAGATAAATGATTTATATTCATTATAACAAAGCTTGTGGAATTCTGAGGTTCCATTACTCCTTGCTTTTTGGCAAAAGATATTTTTATTCTTAATAAAACTTTTTTTATTAAGCCATATGTGTCCATAAGAATGTTCATGCATGCACGCATGTCATGTGAAAGAACTAAGAACAATAAAATCCACAGCACAATGGGGAGAGAGTGCAGGGCAATTTATCCCTCCATAGCATTTTAGTGGCAAATAGGAAAAGGACTAAGAACAAAAAATATTGAAAAACTGAAAACCAAAAATTTGAACTTGTTTCTAGGCAGTGAGGTGATGACACTGTATCTGTTTATTTCCTTTTCTTTTCATGAGAAAGTGTTTTTCATATTGTCCCATCTTTTCTTCCTTTCCTTTAATCACTTATAAAGTGTACTTATAATGTCCCAGATTATTTTGGGACATTTTTCAATTACTTTCTGCCATTTTCCAATACCTCCAAATCAAAGGGAGCTAAATAAGATAAAGGATGACAGAATTAGAAAAAAGGGAAAAAGCTACATAAAAATAACATCAACTGAGTCTATAGACTGCGTGACATGAAAGGATTAAAATAGAAGAAAATTAAAAAAAACCCAGAAAGACTAAACAAAAAGCCTGATATTCTAGGAGGTCATAATTTCAAAAAGTAAAAGCTCTCCTTGGAAACTCCCAGTTTCGGGAAAAGACCATTTCAAGAGGAACGATAAATGATATATATATATCATAATTTGAACATCTGCATATCTTGAGATGGTTTGAAATGCAAACCTTGATATGTATTTTGCAAGCTTATCTTCCCACCCTGCATTATAAACCCAAGTATGAACGCTCTTGGAGTTTAATGATTAGCTTCAAGATTGCAATTTCATACCTAATATATAGTATAGGGAATGAAATGACACTAAGAGGACAATTTTCCCTTAGTACAGGTATTTCATTGACTTCAAATAGTTTTAAATTCGATCATATTTCTTCCAGACTTTAAGAAATTTATTTCAGGCTGGGGAAGAGAGGCTCCCAAAATTGATTAAAGCAAACAAATTAATCAAAATGAGAATTGGTACTTAAGATATCACACACCATTATTCATAAAGTGTTTTACAATGTGGGCAGTCCCCTATACATTTGAATCTGTAGGTTGCCATGCAGAAGAATACAACAAAAATTAAAAAAAAAATACTAGTAATTAAAATTATTTAGTTAAAAATAAATCCTTTTTGTTAGTAGAGACTTCTGACCATACATGATTTACTGGGGAGCTGGATCTAAGTCTCTGCCTTTGTTTGACTTTAACTACAATGAGACACTCAATACAACCAAGTCCCCTGAGTTGTCCAGTCCATCATTGCTATAGCAGTCTACCCACTGCAGTTAAAACCTCCCATTTCCTTGAGAGATTAAAGTTTGAGATCTGTATTTATGCTCTGTGATTATGAGTTCAATTCAGTGTGTGGGGTTGCTTGGAGAAGAGGGAAGAAGGATTAAACAGCTTTTCTGGCAAAATGAACTGGACAGGTATGAACTGGAGATATGAATAAGAGGTCAGGGGGTGAACTTCATCTAAATGAGTATGCCTGAGCTATTTAATTCCTCTTGGGAGTAATAAGATCTTATATGACTTGAGATCAATTTTTAAAAAGAGATAAATCAGCTCTGATTATCAACAAGAAAGATTTAGCTGCTGCACACATCAAGCATAATAATTTTTAAAAACTGCAAACATTAACAACTTTGAAATATTGAACATCTTCCATATATTCAATCCTGCAACACTCCTCCCAGTTTTTAGTACACTGTTGGCAGATCCATCACCAATGATATTTCATCCCCTGTCTCAATACACTGCAGCAAGTTTCACTGCAGCTTATATATTGTATTGCCATCTCTCAAAACTGAGGCCAGGATTTAACATTTGGATCATGCAAAGACTTGAAAGGGGGAATTCCCTTTTCACCTGATGAGAACGAAGGCTTATTTGCTGCCCTAGGGTTCTTCTGAAAAAGATCTCTGAAAGATTGAGAAAAGTGGAAATTACATTAGCATCAGCTGATGAGAGCAGGAGGGAGCATATTGCCTTCCAAGGGTGGTAGTTTGAACATAATCTATGGCATACAGGAGCAAGTCTATGCTTGCATTTCCATCCCTTCTCCTGGCTATGTCTCTGCTGTTCAGCGACAACCACAGCTCCACAGAAATCCACCTCATTCCATGCCCTGGCTCTTAATGCCTATGCTTCAGAGGTCCAACCAGGACTTTCCCTCCTGCAGCAAGGTAGCACTCCAGGACATTGGCTGACAGCAGCAGGACTTTACAGTGGCTCACTTGTGCAGAAAGGGGAAACTCAGGGGAAGGGCCTGGCAGAAGCCCCTGCTTAGTTATACAGTGGTCATGAAAGAGATATTAAAGACATTTTCACAGCTTTGTTAGAGGGATGTGTGAGTTCCAGGAGCATAGGGAAGACAAAGTAAATTAAAGGATTTCGTATTTGGGGAGTTGCAATACCTCAAGACCGTGACATGGACCCATTTGCAATAAAAGTTGACAAACATTGCCTGTGGGGACAGGTAGCTTCCAGGAAAATACCTGACATCCACCCAGATGATTGACAAAGCCTTATCCAGACAGTATCTTCTATGGACTACACACCTTCTGTAGGCCACAATAAGCAATTCTTAAGGTGTACTTCCAGAGCAAAAAATCACCTGTGCTTAAAAAAAAAATTTTTTTTTCCTCAAAAAGTTGTGGTTTTGATTAAAACATGCTGCCAGCGAATGAGGATCTCTTTCAAACACAATATATTTATTCAGCAGAACACTCCTGGGCCTGGGGCTTCATTCCTGTATGAGGGTCTGATGGAGACACTGTCCTCCCGAACATTGTTCCCATGGTTTTCCATCTGTGAAGGAGCTGCTCAGCCCGACAGGGCTATGCTGCCAGCCAGACAGGAACCCTCAGTGGTCTGCAGCAGTCTGGCCTGGCCAAGGAACCACATCAAGGTAGTGCAAGAGCTGCTGCTGAGCACCTTTTCTGCATTTCCTTGTTTCTTTTTCACACTGTCAAGGCAAAGTGGTCTGAAGCATTTCCTGCTGCACTATCACCAACTTCAAAAGCTAAAGGAAGCTTCATCTGCATCAGGAATCCAACTCAGATGAAATAGACCCTGTTTTTTCTTCCTGCTGACTGGGTTGGTAATCTTTCTGTCTCAAGATCAAAGAAAAAAAGTATGTTCTTTACTGGAAAATACAGACACACGAAAGAAAACAGCCACCCATGTTGAATAGTGGCTCATGATTCATAATTTCCACTGAAAATTTGAGTAAGAGAAATATCCTTTTTAGTCAAGATGATGAAAACGTATCTTTTATTTAGTGAGAAAAGAGGCCTCAGTACATTTTAAGAATAATCCTGTCACTAGGCACAATTATTATTAAACAAAAGTCTCCAAGTGACCCAAATGCCTTCAGCACACACATCCCAGCACTCCTTCTGTAATTAGAAATTAGCCAAAGTAGCTTGCAGAGACTTGAACTGTGTTTGGGTAATGATGATCCATTTCCCTTTCTGTGACAAGCCAGTGTTCAGTTAGTAGACACCAATAAAAACAAGAGCAGTGAAGAAAAACTAGCATAGAAACATTGCTACAGTTAAGGTAGCAGAATAAAACATGCAGTGGATTTTTTAAATGTAGACACTCACTCAGATCACTTTGATGGCTCATCAGAGCATCTCACCAGGAAATGGTGGCCATCCCACCATGGCCATGGAATCCTTTTTTAGTCATTTTTAAGGTACACTTTCTCTGCTTTCTGTGGTATGGGCCAATGCAGATAAAGGATCTGAGTCTAGAGCAAGGGCAACAATGGTAATTTTCAGACATTTAAGAGCAACTGAGCAATCCACAAAAGACCTGCTTGGGTCTGTGACACCTTGAGTTGTTCCGAGATCTTCTCCTAAGAATCCTCTAGCAGAAAAGTGCTATTCTTTTGCCTATATATGGTTGGTTACTGAAGCCATACTCCTGCAGCTCAATCCACAAGTGTTGTCACAATTTTTAATCAGAACTATGGCTTTGCCTTTCTCAGGTGACTGCCAGTGACTAGTGGACTACAGATTTCTCTCTCCCATACTCTCCCTCACCTCACTGAACCGCCAGCCTGTTTCAGGTTGTTTAAATCACCACTCATGGGAGGAGTTATTTGATAACCAGGCGTATGCTCAGTAAAATACTCTGCATTGGGTAAGCCACATGCTACTGACACAATTATAAATCACCTAATTAGGCATTTTGCAGCTGGATGCTGGCTGCACTCTGTGCCTGCAGAGAGATGGTGGCCCATATCTGCCAAGGGCAAAGTAACACCTATGAAAGTTTAGAACGTCAGGAGGATTTTTTGCAACTATTTTATACCTCCTTCTCTGGTATCTTACACATCACCAGTGCTTCCTGTGTCTCCTGTGTCACAGACTAATACTGCTGCAAGGAAATTACCAAGCATGTTTAGAGCTTCCTCAGTTACTGCCCCTCAAACAGGCAAATTCAGGTTGGCAGTAAGGTTTTAGTGAATGAGGCAAGCAGGAAAGGGACACTGGAATTAGTAGGGTATGGCTAGCAGAAAGAGCTGTTAGGTTTCAGGCATATGTAGGAGGAAGATGGGGAGTCTTGTTCTCTTCTCTCCCTTCTACTACCTCACTACTCTGGGTTACAGAATTCCCAGCTGGGGCCTTGTGATACTGATGCTTAATTTCCTCTCCTGCAGGCTCCTCTGCTCATGGTTCTGCAGTTCTGAAGGGATGGAAGGCAAGAAAGGACTTTGTATGTAACTCTGCTTATACAGGAAGCAGGGTGGAAGAGATGAGCCCTGCTCTACAAGCCTGATAAGGACTATCCTTTGCCTGAACTTCAGGAAAGATTTGCCCAATGCCTGTCAACTGAACTGGGTCCCTTGGAGTGAAGAAGGGAAAAGAAGATTCTGAGAGGCTAAACTGATAAGGAGAGGTCAAATTTGGTCCTGTGGATAACTTGTATTCAAGTAATGCTTTGCAAAGCCACTTCATTTCAGTGTAAACTGTACAAACTTTAACAAAACTCCAAACTATGTGAAAGTTAAATGATCTGGGCTTCTTAATCAAGGTTGAGATTTAGGTCAAATTTGCTTAAATTACAATTAAACTGTGAATAATTTTGCCACATCTGGCTACTTTTGATTTGACATAAAAATAATGCAGATTTCACACTACTTTCAGGATGTGCTTATATGGTAGTAAAAATTTGATGAAGCTCTGTGGTTTTCGTTAAGTTTGCTTAAAGATTTAAGCCAAATTCCATCCCTTTGTTTGCAGAGATAACCTAGGTAAGATGAACTCAAATAAAATGAAGAGTCAAACTGTTTTTCTCTGGTTTCTAGGTGGTAACTGCTAACAACTCTTCAGGTCAGTTCCACCACTGCTGCAGTAAAGCTCCCACTGAAATGTCCTACTGTCCTTAGAGGTCCCTGGGGGTTTCCCTTCCAGGCAGCTCTCTGGGGTCCTGTGTCAGGGCTGGACAACCAGGACTAGCTTTCTTCAAATTTCTTCTAACTCTCCAAGTTTTGTCAGGACCACAGATTTCTCAGACTACCAGCAAGAGACTTCAGCACAGTAAATAGCCTGAGACTAAACTGACTGTTGCGAACTTTGAAGAAATCCCATAGGGTTGAAAATGGTAGAAAACACTCTCTTGATGCCAGCCCCTTTCTCAACACAGACTTATAACATATAGGTCCCTCTTCTACATCAAAAAGGGCTGAGTACCAATGCAAAGAGCATAAAAAGCAGCTGGTCTGTGATTTTGCACATGTTGATCTGGGCTTATAGCACAATTCTGCTGACACCTGCACCTATTGGTAACTCTAGGAGAGTCCCCTGAATGTGTACAGGGCAATGCCTAGGGTATCCATGCAGCACTGCAAAACATCCCAGATAATGATGTTTGCAAATAACAGCAGAAGAAAATAACAGCAATGTGAGTTCACATGTGGACAATCAAGCCGTTGTTTGGAATTCCAGCTGGTGAGGCCAGCCAAAAAAGCATTTCTCAGTGTGCTGCTGCTCCATGGGGCTACCAGCAACATGAAATAAGTGAAATATTTTCATAATGAAACTACATATGTACAACCCTAAAAGCACAGAGTAAGCAGATCTTTTAGGAGATGGTATTCTCTCCCTGATTGTATTCAAAGGAAGCATATGCTGCTACCAGCAGTCTGCCTTCTCCACAAACCCAGACAGCTTCTCATGATGGCCTGGGACCAAAATCAGCAACTTCAGCAAGACTTATCTTTCGTAAAGCAACAGTCAGAATCTTTTATCAAGATTGGGTGTATTTTGAGAATATTAACTTCAGTATTACCAAGATAAAAATAGCAATATTTAAGTGAATTATTAACCACACAGCTTCCAGGAATTAAAACCCCTACAAACTAAATCTCTTTTTGAAAGTTGTATGTTATCTAAGATCATTGAGATGGTGATGATCAAGTAACTCAATCTATCAAATATGCAGAAGTGTTTCTGAGGAGTACAGAATTGATGTACACTTCCTTATAAGCCTGTCACATTACCAAACAAATATACATTCTCCTTTTTTTTTTTTAAGAAAAATTGAAGAAGCTAAATGATGTTTCTCACAAATTATTTTGATCTCTCTGATATTCTGTTTCATTCTTCCCCTCCTGCTCCTTCAGATTTGTCTCCTGCCTTTAATTTGGATGTTTCTCCATTGAGTAAGTATTATGCTGTGCAAGTATGGCAAGGCCCTGACCCCTCTTTTCAGGCTTTCTGGTATGCATAATGTAAATAGAATAAAATCACAAAAGTCTTCCCCATCTATACACATCTTCTGAACTCCACCTGCTCTGAGCTAGCCCAGCTATAAATGGGCAATGCTCACTTGGCTGGGAGGCACGAGGTGTGGAAGTGTCACCTCAGCCGCTGCCTCTGTGTGTACGGCGAAGCCACAGCGAGTGTGTGCTGATAAGGAACCAACATCCAGCTTTGATCTTGACCTTTGCCTTTTCACTACAAACAACTGTGTGTCAAAACCTGTTTACCACAAAGCATAAACTATGGTGGGTGTTATCTGGGCAACTGGAGTCCACTCACTTCAGGTGCAGACTAAAAAGTCACTACCATATTGCATCAGCAGAGAGTCTGTGAGCTTCCCTTGGGAACTCAAAAGATCCCAAATAAGCCACAGCAAACTCCTGTCTTCAGTTTCACAGCTCAGTACTTCCCCCTGCTGCTGCTGGGAATTCTTCCCTAGCAAGAATTCAGGCTGCATGATTAAGGACTTCAGTAACCCCGGTAGATGTCTGAAACTGGAGCAAACAGAAGCCAAAGCAGGAATCAAGCTCTGAATCCAGCTAATGTAGCACAGCTAGCAGAGGAACAAGGTCTGCCTAGAAATGCTGCACTCCGTAGACTTGACCTTCCTTTCCTCTTCCAACTCATTGACACCCCTAATCCCAGCACCAAACTGATCTGAAAGCTGAACAAGGTAACTTTGCTACCTGACACCTGAGATATGATTGATCATTGTAGCAGGGGAAGCACAGCTGTCATGGCAAGGTCCTCATCATAAGAAATTGTAGCAGACCCTTCCCCCTGCAATGATAGCTGGGTTCAGAGCACCATAATATATTCTGAGGCCCAAGACTTATTTGGGTCTTCCATAATTATATTCAGGCTTGAATGCGATGGGTTTTCCTACTCTAGCTATTTCATCACATCCTGCAGCACAGGTTTTTCACCTGTGGGTTCACTCCACAGATGCAGACAATGAAAGCAAGGAGTCTCTCAGGGCAGAAGTGCCCTCCTGGAGGAAGGACAGGGCAGATGTCCCCATTCAAGACCAAGTAGCCTTGTGGAAACAACCTGAGCAGTGCAAAGTGGGGGCAAGGCATTACTGTCTCTATACAGTTTCTCACATATAAAGAGAGAATGTTCCTAGTGAACTTGGGATAACGCAGTCAATAGTCTATGTTTTGCAGCCATGCCTGTGTCTCTTATGTCAACTGGAGATGTGATGGTGCACAATCATAAAAATGATCAAAATTTAGGAATTGGGATAATCTGTTAAAAAGTCCAGGCACAGTAAAATCACATAATTTCAAAACCCCGTGCAGGTCAATATTGAGATGGTTTCTCCCAATGAAATAAAGATCCTGTTTGTTTGTTTGTTTTTTAAATGTATAGCACTGCTCCAAGAGTGTTTTCATCAGTGGATCTTTAGTATGTTACTCAGATTGAGTGAAACACTTCCTCAGTGAGAAAAGCAAATGGATAACCCCAGACATGCAGCCATAGCCATGATTGCTGCTGTACCCTTGTCTTTGCCTGAGTGAGAAGGATGCAGCCAGTCCAGAGTGGCCTTTGAGATGTCCCAGTTGTAGACAGTATCGGTGTTCTAAAAACTGCTTAGACACATATGTGGTTTTGGCTTCCGGGAACTGGGTTGAGTGATGGCTGAAAACTTCAGTATAAAGGCCACTTGTGTGTACTAGAGTTACAGATGATAGAGAAATAATTATAATCAGTATTTCATATTATATATAAACCAATACTCTCTGTATGCTATGCAATATTTTGCATATATATACACACCCATCTGCATACATAAATTATTATCATCGGTCTGTTCTGACTGACATATAAACAATAATCTCTGGTTTATGCTTCAAATAAAAGACCTGAAAAAGTCAGAAAAATTAATTACTTAAAATCCTGAGTTTATGAAAATACAGGGAGATACTTTTTTTTTTTTAAATACTAATTCCAGAATGGGAAGAACATTATTAATTTGAGGATGATCAGTGTCTGCCAGCTTTTGGTAAAAGATTTACAGGAACAAAGTTGGTGCACTGTGTTCTCATAGTGTCCTGTTCTAACAGCTCCTGGGGTTATTTCAGTTTCATGAAGGGAAAGACAATGTAGACTTGAGCAGTCTACACTGATGAGGGTGATCTGGTGTGCACAAAACCTCTGGGCTTTTGGTTCATAGATCAAATTCTTTGCTGTGAAAAAAGGCAACCCCCTCCCTTCCCCTCCACAGGATGTGGGATTTGAAGTCTCTAAAGCATATTGCCACAGGTTTTTTTGCCATTACAAAAAAATTTCTTTACCTTGGTCCTTTGCAGAGGAAGGAATAGTATGCCATTGCCTGCATGATACTTGGGAAGAAGCAGTTTCTAGAAAGGTGTCAGAACAACAGGGTTAAAACTTGTGATCTGCAGAACAGGGTTCTTAATCGCCGCCTAGGAGGATGTTTGTATTTTGAGGAGAAACGAATTCCTCAACAGGAAAGAGATCACATCTGTGATGAAGAAAACCTTTCTCACAAAGGAGAAGATAGGGAAACAGGATAGGGAAACAGTATTCAGAGCCTTACCAGTACATAGCCTTGGTATGTCCTGCAAGGCTAGGTACAGATTTATATTTTGAAAGACCTGAAATGTGGCATTATATCTTCCCCCAGGCAGCTATCACAGATGGACAAACATATTCAACCCCATCAATATAGTGGCTGTTGTATATCTCAGACAAAGAGAGCACTAAGAATTCTCATGCACTGAAGGACAGAGTTAAAAAGGGACCTCTGGTTTAGGAAGGTGATGCAGTTGCTATTGGGAAAGTTGAGGCCTTTGAATTTAACAGATTTTCCCTCCCACATTTTATCACCTGCTCCTGCAAAACAGAGTGATAGTTCCTAATGAGACCAACATGTGATTTTCTTCCTAACAGAACAAGGCACATATTATTTCTATGTTTCTCTGCATGTCTAAAGCACACTGCCTCGACCATTTCTGAATGCTAGAAACTGCCAGGGAGCCTGTGGTTTGTTTAAAGAAAGCTCAACTACTGTGGCCTCTGGTCTCTAGGGATATTCTTTTTTTGGGAAATAATCAGTGCATGTGCTCTTATACAGTTCTAGCTCAGACTTTGATACACACTTCAAAACCACAGTGAATGAGCGCCACATTTAACATAAGTCTCTATTACCTATGGGAAGTTTCTCATCTTTTTTCTCAGCTACTTCTTCCTCACAAATGGTGGGTCCCAGGTCTTGACCTTGCTTCTAAAGGGTTTAGGAGCACATGTATGTATAATGGGAACGAAGTTATTTTCCTTTTAGCATTTCTTTTTCCTGTTTTTTGTTTTTTGTTTTTTTTTGCTATATATCAGACACAAACACTTCCCTGAGAGGACAAAATCCACCTTATTCAAAGTGTCCTACCATTACACAAGGCTTGGCAATCTCGACGCTTTTTCTCAGAAAGGAGTTTTGTGAGACAGGATGCCAGATACATGCCCTGCGCATACCACACTCCCCACAGTGAATCAGGAACCCACTGAAGGCCACGTTGTGCAATAGTTCTGGCATATGGAAGGGCCTTCATAGCTTTCACAACATGAATAACTATTCTCATTCAAAATCCAAAGGCCTTATGACAACCTAGGGTTTAGCTTGACCATTACTTTACCAAGAAGGAATGTTATGATGGCCTTATTTGCCCTTATTGGTGTCAACATAACTCACAGGAACTTAATGCAGATTGTCCTAGATGAGCAATAAACACTACTTGTTCTTTCCTTGAAGGGGTAAGCAGCACAACCCAGGTACAGAAAGTCTCCTACATACCATGTGCATTACAATGTCCATGTATGCACACCAGAGGGATGTTTTGTGAATCTCTGTGGTGAAGAGGAATTCATGAGCAGTCCCTCAGCAGAATTACTTTAAATAAGGGCTAGTTTGCCATCCCTGGAAAAAAATTCAAGCACTGTTATAGATTTTTTTCCAGCCATCTGTTCACTGCTCAGCAGTACCTCAGGCAACTTAGCCTACTTGTCCTACCTTTACTCATTTGGAACAATAATTCCTGAAGGGATGAATAATAGTGGAGCAGCATAAATTACGCCCATTTTTTACCTCCCTCAGGAGATCTAAAAAGCAGTTTCTTCAGAGATGTTGTTCCAGCTGTAGGTATAGTTTATTTCCACTAAATCCTCTTCCCAAGAATGTGAAAATCTCAAGGATTTAACTGATGGGATTGTAAAACCTGAGCTCACAATTTATGGGCAATCTCCAGCACAGGCTTTACTGTGCAGAGTAGAGTGAAAGTTCACATTGCTTATATTGTCTTCTGAAAGCATCCCTGTCCAAGCATCACACACCTCTCAGAGTTCCATCCAGCTGCTGAAGTTAGTGTGCCACCTCAGCTACTTCTCTTTCTAATTACTTGCCTGCAAGCTTCACTCTGTATCCAGTATTGCAACAGCACATCATCAGTAAGGCAAAATTAACCTGTCTCACAGTGGTCTAACCCATCTCAGATTCCCTCTTCTCTATTTACTTGACCCCTTTTACAGGTGTAGCAGTTTCAACTATGTAAATCCTGTCCAGGTTGGTAGTTGGCATTTTAATTCTTAAAAGTAAAAAGAGCCAACAGCCTCCCCTGGTAATCTTTTACTTGGCACCTTGTTCTCAAGCACTCTAATAACTCCATCTGCTTTGAAAATGTCACTGGCCTACATCTGTTAATAACCTTTCTCAAGGTTCTTTTGATTTCCAGCACATTCATATAGCCTCCTTTGGTAAAGGAAGGCCTTTCCCTTCTTATTTTCTTTCCCCTTTTCCCTTCTTTTTATTTGCATTTCCTATGGGAAGGACTTCTAACAGGAGGTTTAAGACCTGGTAGCGCTAAGGCAGTGGCAGAAAATGGGACCCATAGCAGCAGCAAAGGATGTCTAGGCCTGCTGACAAGTGTTACTGGCAATGATTACAGGCTGGTTTCAGAGCTCCTATCTGAAGAAGTTCAACTGGGTGCTCAAGAGCAGTGCAGACCTAGAATGTGCTCCTACTCACAGCTGTCAGAGATTTAGTTCAGCTCTACCTGTGTCTCTCCACTGATATTTTCAATGGCAATTAGTTTCTGCTTCCATATGTGCACTTAAAGTTTAGATCACTGAGGGAAATCTATGCTATTTAGGACACATAAACCGCAGCTCCAATAGGAGCAAAGGAAGAGTGAGGTGAGTTGGTGGCCAGGCTCCCACGTCACCCCAGCGCCCGGCTCTCAGCAGCACCCAGCGTGACTTCACTGGAGTCTGGCCCGCAGCAAACCACACACAGCTGCAGGTGTGCTCTTGCCTAGGGAGCAGGACTGTGCCTTCCACTTGAAATGACACACCAAGGAGGAAGATGATATAAGACACAGCTCACACCATCCCTCCAGGTCTTAGAAAGCTGTTTTGCTTATTGACAGCAGACAGCTTCTGCCTTAAAATGAGTGGGAGGTTTAGGGAGAGGATTTGGATCTTGCTTTCAACCCAGAAAGCTGAAACAGGGGAAAAGCTACTGTAGAGGGTGTGCTGCCTTAGATTTATATGGATTTATTTATTTGCTTATTTATTTAAGTCTTTATATTAAATGAGACATGCAGAAGTCTGGGTCTAAGCTGTCTTCTCAGGGAGGCTCATACCTTGATTTTATCAGGTGACAGTTACAATCTAGTTTTTGGGTGAGGGAGGAGGAATGTGCTCAGATCACTGCAAACCAAATTTGAAACAGGCTTTACTGGCACACACATTGCCAGTTTCAGCTCAGGTGACTCAAGAATCACACAAACTGAGTCACTATTTCAGTGACATCAATGCTACTACCTGCAGTGAATTGCTGAAATTTATCAAAATAGTTGTATGATAGAGTTGCTTCTGTTTTAACTCATCCTGTCCCTATCACGGACAGCTAATGGATGGTGGTTTTTAGCTGTGGCCAACTGTCACATTTTCCAACTGGAAGAAGTGAAAATGGTGCAGTGACCATTGCCAGGGGCCAGGCAACCTTTCAGTACTGAGAACAGCCAAACTGACAGCAGGCAAATGCCTCTGATGGTGGTTTTGCTGCCTCTGCCAGCTGTGCCCCAGAACAGCCTCCAGTTCTTGAACCTAAGGGTTTGAGCCAGTTACTTTTGCCCACAGCCATAAAGCACAAGTGTGTCAGCCACCAGCCGTCTTCCCACGCAAGGAGAAGAACAGAGTGAAAATTAACATGGAGGCTGGGAGTCTGGGTCCAAGCCACCCATCATGGAATTATTAGAAATTTTCTCAAGTGGAAGCACAAGGACCGTAAATTTCCTATTCTAATAGAAATCAAAGTAACCCATATCTTTGGGAGGATACGGATGTAGTCAGAGCTGTAAGGTATGGTCCAGTTCCTTATATCATTCATTTACCTCACTTTCATCCCAACACTTAAATTTAGGATGGGCACCTAGGACAAACTCTCAGTGTGGCGTAGTAGGATGTTTAAAAAACCCTCACATTTTGTTTCCTTTCTGCTGGGTTCAGACTTTTAGATGAAAACCTGAAAAATATGTTTGTGCAACAGGAAAATGTGGTATTGAGCTTATCAGAACAAGGTAGGCAACAATTTATTTCATGTGATGATTGCAAAAACTGACAAGGAAACCACAGGACATCAGTGTGAATGCAATGGAACAAGGCCATGAGGCGTGTGTTATGTGCCACAGACATAAGGGTTTGTATAGATTTGAATGAGATTCAATTTAGATCAAAAGGACCTTCAGGGATTTTTTCTCTTTTTTTAAGATAGAAGGATGTCTTTTGGCATTACACAGCTTGTGGCTATTGAGGCAGATCTGAAGGTAACAGGATGTGGAGCATGCACTTCTGATTTACTAGTACAAATGGCTTACACAGGCATGGAAAGTAAACTGCTTTAAGCTCTTTAAGATCAAAGATAAAGGACTTATTAGCAGGACTGTCTGGGGGGGAGTTTTTCCTCATCACTTCCTTGCAATGTTAATTTGGGACAAAGCTACTTCCCTGACAGGCCTATTTGCACAACACCCAGATTTTGTAACACATTCCCTGTACTAACCTCCATGCCAGGACCCCCACAGCCCCCCCCTCTCACTCTGCTGTTGCATTTTGTTTCCTTCTATTTCTCTTGGGTCATAGAATCAAAGAATGGCGTGAATTGGAAGGGACCTTACAGATCATTTGATTCCAACACCACTGCCATGGGCAGACACCTTTCACTAGACCAGGTTGCTCAGAGCTGCATCCAGCTTGGCCTTGAACACATCCAGGGATGGAGCACCCACAGCTTCTCTGGGCAAATTGTTCCAGTGTCTTACTGCCCCCACAGTAAAGAATTTCTCCTGAATAACTAACCTAAATTTCATCTCTTTCAGTTTGCATCCATTAACCCTTGTCTTGTCACTATGGTTCCTGATGAAGAGTCCCTCTCCAGCTTCCTTGCAGGCCCTCCTTCAGATACTGGAAGGTTCCTATGAGGTATCCATATGACCTTCTCTTCTCCAAGCTGAACAGCCCCAACTTTCTCAGCCTGTCAGTACCAACTGTTCTTTTGATTCGTGTTTTCTTACAGCATCTTCATCTATCTGCTGGTAGGAAATAATGACATGACAAACACACCCAAAACACTGCAGAAATAGGCAAATTTGGTTGCTGGAACTTCATGGCAGAATGGTACTTTGCAGCAACCTGAAATGCTCCTACATAATAGCAGTCTGCAAGAATTAAAATACACTGTCATGAAGTACTGTGACAAGTAACTCACAAAAGATACTTTGCTGTGATTTTTCTGTATGTTTTTCACTGTTCCGGAATTCAGTTCAGTATAACTGAGCCCTGAAGAATTTTGTACTGAAATTTAATGCCCTCTAGGACAACCTGGTACAGATAATTTATTCTGTAGAGCTGGTGTTAGCCAGAAGGCAATATTGTCTCTCCCTCAGAAAGCATTATCCTTCAGTTTTTTGTCAACCTACCAACTTTACAATTTAAGACTCATCACAATTTAGAAACTGCAGATGTAGCTTCTTAAATATCACTATCAAAGCATCCAGAACAAGACTTGATGTATAACTTAGAACATGCACAAACCAGCTCCTCTCAGCCTGATGTAGTTGATGTCTCCTTCATGCATTACTTGTTATGTATTTCATGTTCAGCTTTGTGCCCAGCCCCATAGATTGAAGCCTGGGCATGGGGCAGACCTTCCTCATTCTCTTGCTTCCTACCAAAATCTACGAAGTAATGCCCACTCCTGAAAACCATCTGCATCCAAGGGGACTGTGAGACAGAGCAGTTGGTCCCTGAAGAGACTCTTCCTTAAAAGCAAGAGTTATAGAAAAGAAAGGAAATCAAGCTCTTATCCTAGCACTCACCCACTAGCTGTGTACCCCAGTCCTGAATTCCAGCTACCTAGAACATGCTTTCATCCCAACAGTTGTCAGCAATCCTTCAAGTCTTACTCCAGAAACAGAGAAATCTCCTATTTTCCAACTTTCCATCTCAGCTTCTCTCAAGCCTGTTCTGGAAAGTACTAACAGAGATGCTTTCCTCAAAGCTTTATCATTTTCTGCTTCTTGTGAGCTTCTTGCATGAAGAATCTTTAGCTGGATAACACCAATAAGAAATGCCATAAATCAGCACAAATGGGCAGAGAGCCATTCATAAACAGAGCACAGGCATTACTGTTTGAGAAGAAATTAATCAACTTGAATTTTTCAAACTTGAGTTATTTTAAAAGAGAACATTTTATAATTTTCTGTTAACAAGTAAAGATCTTGATAAAATCAGCCAACTTATTATAGTTTCTCACAGAAACAACACAAGGAAAATTACTTTAAACAAAGAACTCTGGAATGCACTAATCAATAATAACCCATTTCTCTCTACATCTTTCCTTCTGACTTTCTCAGAAAAAAAAGCTACTTTACATACCAGATTCTGCTAGCCTTAAAACTGAGATCATGTTGGCCAAATTAATAGTACCATTCTTACTTGTACCAACTATAGTGCAATTCAGCGTATGTGAGTTCTCTAGTAAAACATCCATACACTCTGAATTTTTATGTTGGTGCAAGCCCAGATTCTGTATGATGTTTTCTCTCTATGCAGAAAATATTTTACACCTCATCTCCTCAAATCAAGTTTTCCATAATAAGTGGCTACATTATGTTTCCCCAAGACACAATGTTCTTTCTTTATCACAAATGAAACCAACCTGTGGACTGGGTTTCTAGTGAGATGAATAGTATTTGGACACAAGAGAAAAAGCAGATGAGCCTAGTCCTCATTAAGTTGTTCCTTTTCAGTGAGTAAATGTTAATAGGGATTTTCAATTATGAGAAAAAACTGCAAATCAGACATAAAACTATTGGAAATACTTATTTAGAAAAAGAGGTGTACATCACTGCCACATCTAAGGTTTTCCAGTGTGTAACAATATGCTAATTTTTTACAAGAAGAACCTGTCTCTTTCACAGAAACATTGCAAGAGCCTAAAACACGTCAATGCAAAAGTGTCCCAGTTTTGATTTTGAAATGTAGTCACCTTTCCCCTCAGTTAACAGGACTTTCAAGATTAAAATATCTGTTTCAGGTACAAGATTCTAAAATTTGTTCATATATGTTCATCCCCCTAATAAGTATGACTGAACAGTAAAGATGTTTTAGATAGTACTTCTAGGGTATTTTCTTCAGTGAAATTTGAAAGATTCAACATTTAAAAAAAAGAACAGGTTTATAGTCTGCTCAGGTTTGTTGTTGAATTCAGGTTACTTGCTTTCAGAAAAAGCATATGTTTTAATCTCTGAATTCTTAATAGTCTTAACTCTTAGTGAAAGGTGTCTGCAAACGCACTGTGTTACATATTTAAGGACAATGAGGAGCACACAGACAATGAGAAGGATTATACATTACTTTGTGTAAATCTGGTCTCTCTTTGCTTTTATTATTAAAATAGTGTCTGTTGGAAATAGAGACACTAAGTTCCTATTTGCTTGGTCTTTTTCAAGTTCATGTATGAATGTTCCTCGTATGTTCTTAATTCTGAGTCTCCATTATGTTTTGTCTTCCCTGTTTAGACACTACCTCTTTAGACACTTCTCTGTTTAGACACTTACCACACTAGCTGATTTAGTTTGACTTCTTTAAAGGGATGGAATATAGAATTTCTTTAACCTGTCTCTGCTTGGAAGACAAAAAGTTGTGTGTGATTAACATATAACATCTAGAAATATAACTGCAGATAGATTTCAAAACATGAAGAAACAGAGAAATCCTACCACGTCTTTTGAAATTTATTTTACTGGTTGATCACTTTCAGATTTAAACTCCTGAACCCTTATTTGTGTGGGTAAATCCTTCTGGTCAGTCTCATTTCTGAATTACTGCACACATGCCAGTGCTACATCATTGTCTTGCTGTCACAGTGTTTGGAATTTGGGACTGCACCTTGAACTTGCTCAAATCTTTTGTGAGTACTGATCCATTGCTTGTATTGTATTAGCAAATTGAGACGCCAGCTAAGATTGCACTGCCAGGTGCACAGTACGTCTGTTTCTGTGATGAACAGGCAAAATGCAAGGTATGAGAAAAGTCCTTCCTCTTTATACAGATAAAGAAATAGGAATTTACAAAGGAATAAATGAAGATCAGAATTTGGCTCTGAAACTTGCCTGAGAGGAACAGGAAGTTTGTGGGAACTGAACCCAGAAAGCAAATTCATGTCTAAAAAAAAGTCCTGGAAAAGAGCGAAAAAAAATAAATTATATTTATAACAGATTAGAGCTCCTGTCCTAATTCTGTTTTCTGATACCCAACTGCTTACTGCCTCATATCCTGTAAACTCAGACTATGCTTTGATGCACTCCCACATGCATGGCACCAGACAGACACCATTTGTGTTGTTTCAGTATAAGCCAATTATGAACTGGGAAGCTTTTAGTCAGCAGCTAATGTGATAGTTTCACTGTCTTTAATGGATATGAACCATATATGTTGTGCTGTGTTACATACATTTTCTTCCTTTGCCTGTGAAAGCATTTCTGTGGCCAGAGTACTGTGTAGCATGCTGATTCTGAGTGAGTGTTTGGTGACAAGCTGGAACAAACTCACTGCATCTGGGGTCCTGTACAAAATCTTACCTTTTGGTTCAAATTTTCACTAGCTCCTTTTCTGAGTTCCTTTGATTGTCCTTTTTCATGTTTTTTTCCCATAACATCTCAAGTAACACAATACAGCTGCTACTGTCTGTTATGGCTCTTGACTTTTCCATCTAATTATCTAAACCCTGAAATTATAGAATATTCTCTTACTTAGCCCAAGATGGACCAGAGACAGACTTAAGTATTGGTTAGTAACGAAGCCTTAATAGTCTTCATTTTGGCATAGCATATTTGACTTTCAATAGGTATTGTTGTTTCAATCTTGTGTTAGTTTCATTGTCGTATACAGAGGGTATTTCCACAAAACACATTATTTAAAACAGACTGATTTTTTGCTTGCTGTGTGGTAGATTTGCATATATCACTCTTGTCAACTATAATGAAAGTTACACTTGTAAAAGCCCTGGTGGCAGATTGTGATAAGGCAGATTTGACACACATCATTCTGCAGATAAGGATGCTACAAGACATTGACATTTGTAGTGAAATGCTTTGAGGAAGGACTGTATATAATTGATAATGAGATGCAAATGGCTTGAACAAACTGGATGCCAAAAAGGTGACCAGCCTTGGAAGAAAGTTTGTGGCAGAAATCATGCCATAGAAAAGAGCAGAGATAGAAAGGGCAGGCCAGATTTTCTCCTCTATCCTCACTGCAGAATAAGTGCTACTGAAAGTAAAAACTGGGGAGAAAACAACCCCTTCAAGATCAGAAGGTGGGGTTGGAAGATTTGACAGCAGCATGATCGTTTGCCTGTTTCCTTCTTCCCATCTCCTTCCATTTCACAGTGGGAGTCTTTGAGTGCCTGATGAAGGTTCCCATCTTAAACACACTATGTCTTTGATGCAGGGTTGAGGAAAAAGTAGCAAGTGGTTATTGAAATGTCATACATCATTTCCCATGCCTCCTGCATGAAGAATTCTTTCTGTCTTTCTGTAAAAGAAATGGCATCCTCTATTTACTTGAATGGCAGACACTACTTTCCCATAGCTTCTACTTTAAATAGTTTCAGATATAAGTCAAAGCTTGTTTAGAGCTACAATGATGTTTTGTTGCCGCTACCCTGGTGATTGGTCATACAGTACAGCTGTTGTTTACGAATAATCTCAATAACCTTGAGATCTAGCCAAGCTTGTAGGTTTGAGGGCTCTGCTTGAAAATACAGCCAGCTCAGTTAATTGAACTTGAAATGGGGAGCCTGGGACCTGCCTAAAGAAGTATAGTTATCACCTGGAAATGAACTAAGCCAGGGGTTTGAAATCTTCAAGAAACCTTGAAGCCAGAAAAAAGCTTCCAGTGAAATCTTATAATCATCAAGCCTGGGAGAAGACTTTAGATGTAAGCTTATGATTTGTTTGCTACTTAATGTTGATTTAATAAGGTTCTCTGTATTCCATTATTGTCTTTTAATGCTGGATTCTGCTGGCTCACAGACTTCTTTCCTGTGATTAAAGAAAGTGGAATCTAATAGCCTGTTACCTCAGAGAGATGCAACTGCTTCTTTTCCATATATCACCACAGGCAATCTCTTGCATCAAAACTTGATCACCATCCATGGCTATTTTCTTTAAACAGCTAAAACCAGAGCTATTAACTGCAGAATGAAACCAAAGACATCTCAGATAACTCACTAGATGACTGACTGCAGGTCAGCCAGTGAAAGCTTGGCATCTCCAGTGAAGAACCTAGAAGTTTTCGTGTAGTACAAGAGTCTGTGCTTATGATTTCAGAAAAATATAGCATACAAACCTGTGGACAACAAGAAAAGCCCATGGGCATTTAGCATATGGGAAAATGAATGGAAAATACACCGAGCTGAAATGTAGAGAGAACCACATTTTCTGTTACATTTTAGGGATTTTGTTTTCCATAAGCAGAACGGATCTTGAAAGGCCAGAACACAAAGATGGAGGTATAAGACGCAATGAACAAAAATTATGTGGATAAAACAAAGAGGTATACAGTCCCCTTTCAGAGGTGACACATGTGAGCTGATGGCTCAGTGCCACAAAATGGAATCCAAAGAAATCCATGCCAGAGGACACTGAACCTCCTGCACATGTGAGCTGAGCTGGGCCAGGACCAAGACCCAGGTGAGTCCTCTTTAAGGCAGCCACTCCCGCTGTGTTGGGGCCTGGCACTCTGCAGGGGACAACAGGCTGCCTGTGGTGGCACCAGCATCCCTTGGCTGTGCTCCACAGTGCCGTGCCACACACCTCGGCTGGGAGGACAGCAGACCTGCCGCAGGCAATCTGTTCAAATCTCATTTGGCCAACACTCCTCTGGTGCCCATCAATAAATCCTTTAAATATGTGGTTTTGCATAGCCAAGCGAACTCCCCATTTCCACCTCTTGCCAAAATAATCCATTCTAATCTGCTTTAAACGTTGTCCCACTGCTATATCCCATTTTTCTCCGCACCTCGTCTCCATTTTCCCCCCACAAGAGGGCACTAACACTGCATCCTTTGAGGAGTTTTAGTTCCTTACAAAATGCGCCTCAAAGGAAACCGGTGGAGAGAAGCCAAAGGGACCCAGGCATAAGATTTCAGATCTAGAGCAACTCCCTTCCCCCCGGGGCTCCACAGTTTTAATTCCAAGGTTTTGATTCAGAAACATCTCTGGTAACAGCAGCATGAAGCCTCTAATAGAAGACAGTTGCATAAAGCCACTAATAGGAGATGGTAGTTCAGAGGCATATATTTGATTTTATTTCTGTTTTGTCTCTTGGCCCCTGCTTCAAGCAGTGAGACTATAAAAAAATATGGGAGTCTCTGGAATTAGAAACCTTCACGGACCTTAAGAGAAACCAGTCGGAGAGCTGAGAAATACCAGACACCAAACGTCTCTTGAAATAAAACATATATGAGACAGCCAAGAGACAAATCCTATTCAGGGGAATCAGAGTGAAGTAAAAACACAACTAAAATTGCCATAGGATGGGTAGCATCTAGTGAATAAAGAACAAGCTAAAAAAAGCCCTTGTACTGCATAACCTGACACAGTGACAGCCATGGATGAGACAAGATAAATATACAGAGAAAATGAAAATCAAGAAAGGAAAGCACTTACTTACTTACTTACAGTGGTCTATGGGTTTATGCTTAAAAACACAAAAACAATTCTAAAGAAAGGGAAATTTAGGCTAAGTACCTCACAAGCTTTCTGTACATGGCAGAGAGCCCACATGCTCTCACTCATGCAGGCAGTGAATGACCACATTTAAGCCACTAATTTGGTTCCCTTATTCTGGAATTTATAAATGCTGGGCTAGCCTTCAGGGACAGGACACAGCTACCAAGAGGGTGTTACCTGGCTTCTGCTTGAATTTTAGTTTGCTTAATCTACTAAGAGACATATTTTTACACAACCCCGTGATCAGGGAATGATAAGAAACCATGTAGTGCTCTTTCCTCCTCTCTCCTCCTCCACCTCCACTGGCTGCACAAAGCACTTCCACAGGTAAAGGCAGAACAGTTTTCACCAAGTCCTGTCACTTAAGAAACAGGGGTACTTGATGAACTCACTATGAGATTGGGTTAAACAGATAAAATAAATTGCTTCTTTACAAAAGGCATAGAGAATTTCTTGTATTTGCTGCCACAGGAGGATTTTGATGCTCAGGGAGTGCAAGGGGTATGGACTGGAGACAATGGCCAAGCTTGCATGGTCTCCCTAAACAACTGTTTTTACTGTTACTTCTGGAGAGACGATGTGGAATGACAAATCACTGGTCTGGCTCAGGAGTGTACTTCTATATCGCCATGCTTCCCCCTGCCACTCTTGTGATTTAGGCAGAGCCATAACATCCTATGCTATGATCATCTCATCAACTATCTAAAGGCACCTTGAAAGGTTGGTTTAAAAATGGACTAGAGAGTATTCACAACTCTCTCAAAGCCACCACCTTGCAGGGGTCTGAGGTGGGTGTTGCACACAGAAAACCTGCAGCAAAAACCTGCTGGAAACTGCAGCCTGAACTGATGCTGGAACCATTTGCTGTCAGATGCAATTCCTGTAAAACAAATGCCCTACACCAAACTACATCAGTTTGGCTTAAGTTTATTTTGGCAAACAAACAAAAGGGGGAAGGGAGGGTACTCTTGGTATTGTCCAAACATCCCTTTCCAATGTTTTTCAAATGAAACATTTTGATTTCCTTATTTTAATTGAGCTTCAATAACTCATTTTTAAAAGTACACAATAAAAGAAAGAAAATCAAACTTTAATGAGTGGTGGTCCATGGATTCTGAATCACTTTAACACTTACGGAACATGAAATTTCACTACGCAGTGAAAGAATTAATATATCCAATTTTAACAGGCATAGTAGTAGTAAAAAGAAGGTAATGTTTAATATTATGTGGTATAAGAGTAGCCATCATGTCCTCACTGTTTTCATCATATGAAGGTTTCACTAGAAAAATTCACATAAAAGTGAAAGTTTAGTGTTTAATGCTGTAATGAACACAGAGACAGTAAACACAAGTCTTTCCAGGCAAAGACCTCAAAAGAGACTCTCCTGGACTTTCCAAGGCTCTAATTTTCCTAACGCCCATAAAGGAATCCCTTTCAGGACCAGGTATTTATTGCATGGTCCAAACCCTACGATTGCTCTTCACAGAACTAGGTAAAGGGAACTGTTCTGTTAGAAGGAATTAGATTATTTAGAAAATCAGTTCTGCAAGAGGACTTCAGCACTGGCTCAGAAAATCCAGTTTCTGGATCAACCTTTTGTGTGGCTTTATGCAGGTCATGCAATCAGCCCTGTAGGTAGTGGTGGGCAGCCCACACAAGTGTGGTTGCACCCAGGCATGCACATAGCCCGTTCCACCTAACAACCCCATTTTCTCTGTCAGGCTTAACACCTACTTACCTGTGAGAAGGGTTATTTCACTGCCTTATGAGGAGGAGGGGGAATAACATCGGAGAGACAAAATCCACTAACAAGTGTGTAGTATTCAAACACTGCTGTAGTGTAGGCGGTAGGAACAGAGCTAAATCATTATCGTACTCTACTTACACCTACTCATGGACACACTGATTCATATTGGGAGCATTTGGAGAATACTGGATTGTGCTTACTTTTCATTGCAAGTATGAAAGTGGTGTTTGAATCTAGCTCACGCTTCTATGATTTTTCATGCACCTCTTCTCTGCTGAGGTGTATTTTTTGAAATTATTCATGTAGCCTTTGTTCTGAAAGCAACTTTGAATAAAAACGACAAGAAGTTATAGGAGTTGCTGTACTATTTTCCCCCTCTTTTACAGTTCAGTCCCAGGTTTCACATTAAAGAGTTCCACTCCTTGTTTTTAAGGCTAAGCAGACAACTTTGTTCAAATGACTACTGACAACCCAAGCTGCCTAAAAAGGTGTAAACAGAAAAGGCTTTTGTACCAGGCTCACACTATGGGATGTCACTGAACAGATAGCCAGTTACACTCAATATTTTGGAATTTACATAAATTGTAGGAATTTTGGTTTTTGTTTGTCCGTTGGGGTTTTTCTATTCTTTCACAGTAAATTTTTCCTCTATGACAGTTATTTGTGGTTCATAATGGGAGACTAAAGTATTTAAAGTGGGGAAACAGAAGTCTGGAACAGTAATATTAAAACACTTACCATGTTCCATGCATTAGCACAGTAAATGCTGTAGAATTTAAATTGTCTGTGGACTCAGCACAGACAAGGTGCCAGAAATCTGCAAGTTCTAATCTCATCTTTGCAGCTCTAGAAATAGGCATAAGAGAATTAACTCATCATGCTTTATTACTTGAAAGCATCTATAAACTAAAATTGTATTTCAGATATTCTTCCATAATTGATTCACAGTTTTACTGCAGTTATTTTCTTAATGGCCTTTCCAGGCAATAACTCTTAATCCATAAGCCTGTCCAAAACATGGAAACTTGTTTCCTAATTCATTGCTGGAAGTATCAGGACAGGGAACATGTTCCCAGTGAACAAAACTCCTTATCATTTTAGCATGAATTTTTGCTTGTCCCAGGATTTGTTAGCTGTATCCACACAAGTGTTTCTTAAGCTCCTTTTGGTGTCAGAATTCATTACAAGATCTCCTGCCTAGGAGATGCTTCATCCTTTCCCTGTTTTTCATTTTTCTTTTTTACAAAAGTGAGATAATACTTGAGAAAGATGCCAGATCAAAAAGCCCTCAAGTCCTCCTTGCTACACTCTAAATCCCACGTCAAGAAACACTCATCTCTCCTCCCAAGCATGACTCTTAACCCTTTGTCTAATAAAATAATTGAAACCTGCTCCCAGGCTCTCCTGTGCTCCTCCATGTCCCTTGAAATTCTCAAATAGGATGCTCGGTTGTTGCCCTTTGAACCCACAATGAGTCTATGGAAGTCAAAGCAATTAGTTTAATACATCTAGAGAGCACAGAAGTTCCTCTCATGTCTGGGTCTGAGCCTGCAAGGAACTGCACATCCTCAGCTGCCTTTGACTGAGAATGTCGAAGCACTTCTGAGAACACCAAGACTAGCTGAAATTAAAGCTCTGGATGGAAGAAGACTGTTACTATTAAAGGAATGATAAAGCAATTTTTCATTAGTAAAAAATAGGAAAGGAAATGCAAAAGATTTAGAAGCTGGTATAGAATGATGACAAAAAGATGCAATTAATAGCAAGGAATGTTATAGATGGGGCCTGAAATAATGGGGCTACTGAAAAAGACAGAGTAATGCTAATTCCCAAGGTATCAAGCTCAGCAATCAACCTGTTAGTAAAATTCAGCCTCATCGAAGCAGAAATGGTAATGGTTAACTTTAGGTAGAATTACGTATTGCCATCTCATGGGAGGGACAATGCAGGTACATGTCACCACTGGAAGCACTTTGCTGAGAGAGAGGAAGAGAGAGGAAAGAGGAGTCTAAATCAAAACACCCAAGGTCCTTTTCTTTCCCTCCAGGACACTAACTGTTGTGTGGGGAGAGAATTTGAAAATTTAGGTCCCAGTTTCAGGGAAGGGGAATGTCTGCCAGGATCCTTGTGTCCTGTAAGCCTGAAAGAGTATCTCTTCTCTCCCAGGGAACCTGCTAACCACAGCAGATCTCTGCCTCTCAAAAACTGAGCTGCTGTCCCCTTATGTTCCTATGTCTCTTGGACTGGGAAAGAGCTGCTGAGATCTCTGAAGATTCCTTTACCTATCACTCCTGCCATCAGAGGAAGAAGGTCCTGCTTGAAGAGAGCAGTCATTTTCACAAATTAGGAAATCAACCTCACAAGTTCTGGGTTTTCCCAAAATAACAAAATGTAAGACAGAAGGACACAGACATGTAGAGAACAGTGTTCTGAAGGCAATTTTTGAAAAACCTGAACACATTATTGTACTATCTTTCAAATTTCTTGTATTTTTTCAGATTTTTATTGTACTTTCTCTTGTATGTTTTCTTGAAAAAGCACAATCAGATGGCATTAAAATTTTTTAATGTATCTTTTTAAAATGTATTTTTTAAAAATGTATTTTTTACATGCTCTGCCACCTTCCCAAGAAAATGGGCTGCAATAGTAGCCTGTTTTATCAAAGAGGGGACTGTTTTATTTTCAGAGCCCGTTTTTCTAACCTCTTCACTTCCTGTCCACATAACTGCTCAGAGAAATAGATTTTCCTCCACAGATAGACGTGCTTTCCGTGTCTACTGCTGGGTTTTTAATTGCAATGGCTGTAGCATTAGGTCAGGCTTCAGATATTTGAGTTATAAGAGTTTGACTGTAGCCTCTTAACTAACCTGTTGCATAAATTCTGATTCAGCAATATATTATATGCTGGATTCATTCTTCACATTAATGGGAATACAGCTTTTAATGCAGTTGGAATACAGTGCTGGAAGTTCTGATTCAGCAGGAGATTATGTGCTGAATTCATTCATAATATTAATGGAAGTTTTAAGTGCTGTTGGAAGATATCACTAGAAGGTTTTTTATTTTTTCTTCACACTCTTTTGAAAAATATATTTGAAGGCTTTTTACATGTTGCAGCTCATCCAGATGACACAGCAAAGAGATGCAGCTCTGGTTAATAAACCAAAGGCCTTGCATTCAGGTACCCTGAAGTGTCAGACTTCCATGGTTCTAGCTTCACTCTTCTAAACCATGAGCTTGGACTACTGAGGACCTGTTATGATCTGCTGCAAGCCGCTGAGGCAGGGACAGGGTTTGAGCAGGAGAGTAACCTGCCCAGTTAGAATCTCTGTGGTCCCCTGGGTATTATGAGGAAAGGCCACAACTGCGAGGCCACAGCTAGTAGAAACGATTTCATGGGTCTGATGGCATGTCTAGGTTGGCTGGTAAACAGAAGCTTCACTTTTTCCACACTGCCTTCTTGGAGGGAGAAAAGATGCAGGGGTAAGTACAGAATCTATGTAGTACTGAGAGGAATGACAGAAAACACTGAAAGTGTGGTCTTGAAACTCCTACCAATAACCTGTGAAAAGCGTCCTTTACTCTCCTCAAGCTACTTTATACCGGGTCTAAGACTGCTATAATCTTTTGGAAGAGGTTCCCGATGTGGAATGTTTTAGCCCTGAAGGCAGGATCTATCTAGCTAACACAATTGTGAAAAACCTATAACCCCACTACAGGACAAGAAGGATTTTCCCCAAATGTACCATATTCCCAGACTCTCATTCCTTCCTGCAAAAGCACCTGAAGACTTGCAGCTGCTGAGCTTCTTCCTCTCCAGCACTGCACATTCATGGCTGCTCAGGAACCCATCAGACGCCCCAGCTCATTGAATCAGAGGGGTGTGGGATTTTCTTTCTCATACACATCATGATAGTCATTGTGTAGAGGATATTAAAATTAGGAGCCACCTGCATGTGGTTTCAGAACAATCCAGCTAAGCTTGTAAGATAGGAAGAAGGGAGTGTGGGTGTCTGCTGGGACTCAGATATCCCTAGAGTATGAATGTACAGAAGATAGTTATGAAGTATATTGATCCTCTTGCTAGATGCTGGAATAAAGCCCAGACCTACGCAGACTGAGAATAGGATCTCAATTTTGTGCCAGCAGAGCTACCAGGATGGCTGACTTGGAAATTTGGATTAACTGATGGAAATGTGGACATCTTGTTATCACAAATACACCATTTGGATAGAATTTTTCAAAGTAAAACACACAATACCTTTTCAGTATTGTAAAATCCTGCAAGCTACTATCTCAGCCTGAAGGTGAAGCTTAAATTGCATTAGAGCATAAATCAACACACCAGAGATGACTCAGTTCTCAGTGGACATCCTAGCTCTTGAGGAGCAGCAGGCTGGATGACCTTACCCTATTGCAACTGTCTCAAACTCTTCAGAGATATGGGCAGTAACAGCAACACATTGGTAAGAGGCTTTAAGTCACTGCTAAGAAAACTGCTAAACATGATTGTGTCACACTATGCATTTTTGCTGACATCTCATTTCCTCTCCCATTTTGTGGTGAAGGTATAGACAGGGTTTATTATCAAGTCATCCTTCCTGTGGTAACAGATGGAAGTAACAAAAACAAAAAAGCACACAAAAGGATTGTTAACATCTATGGCAAGTTTCTCGATACTCTGGCCATTAATTTTCAGTACTGCAAGCTGGAATCTATTATCACATCCAAGTGCACCCAATCTCCAAAGAAGGAAAAATAAGTAATAGGAAGAATGGACATATGTTCGATAGAATATTGATCCAGAAAGAGACATAAAGTATTTGACAATGGATACAACACTAAAATATTATTAGGATTAATAAAGTTTTTCTTAAAAAAAATACATAAAATTCACTGGTTTTATGGATAAGCACTCAATTTTACCCATTAGGTTTCAGCTGCAGAACCAAAAGGTTGTTGCTGAACAATGGGCTATTACCTGAGCAGTTGCCTCCTGCAGCTGTAAGCTCAAAGCCTGCTTTTGGATAAAGAAAGAATTTGGTGATCCTAGCTCTGCCTCTTTTTTTATGTAACTCATAAAACACACTGACAAACTGGTTGTCCTTTTGCAAAAACCCCATAAGGTTGGATTAACAGGATTCAGGGTTGAGGTGCAGTGGCTGAACTACAAGATGAAGCTTGTACAGAACATGCATTGTGTCTAGTTCAAACCAGAGCAATTAGCTGTTCACTTTCATGACTATTAAATGCACTCATAATTAAAATTTAAAAGTTTGAAGTCTATACTATTTTTTCCAAGCTCCAATTATGAGTAATAAGATTTAAGTTTAAGTTTAACTTACCTTTTAATAGAGGGTAAAAAGCCCTTATAAATCAGTCAAATAGAAATTGCCATTGAAGAGCTATTACTGAAGAATTGCTGTCGAAGTAAAACTAATTAATATCTGTCATTGCAAAGAGTTAACTACAGAAAACTTTCCTGCTTAACTACCAGCACTATTAAACCACCAGGACTTACATCATCAAAAGAAAAAGTAGGAGAGAACACACTGTTTCTTTTGACATCAGCTTTTATCTTCTGCTCTGGCAAGATTCTATAGTCTTTTTTCAGGAAATCTGACCAGACAGAACCAAGCCAGGCCTGGTTCCCCAATTAGCTCTGGTAATGTGATGTCGGATCACGTTCTCAAAGAGCTTCCCCTTAACTGAACTTCTGGATCACAAAATTACAAAAAAGAGACAAGATCTAAAGAAACCAAGTGGTTAGTAAGTTTCACTGAAGTGACCCAGAGAGGGCTTTGCCACCTTGGGCCCAGAAGCGGTAGCCAGCTCCTGAGACCACACAAAGTGGTGTCATGTCTCCTCCATGGCTCTCATCACACACCCACCCACAGGCCTGCTTGAGATGGATGAGCACTATCCCTATCCAACAGTCAGAATCAAGCTTGCTTATAATCTTCTGTCCCTAGTGAAACACATCTATTCCAACAGACACTTGTGGCCCATGTATTACTAATACCTATGTCTTACTGTGGCAAAAAAGAACTCGGAAGACTTAAAGTACAAAATTTGATGGCTGTCTGGTGCAATATTGGTATTTTCTTCTTGGCTTTGGGACACCTTCTTAACAGTGATTGCAAGCCAAGATTCTTATTAGTGGAGCACTTACTGGATGAGTTCTATGGCTTAATCCTTCATCAAGCATTAGATACATCTTCCCAAGGTCTGTCCCAGTCCTGAAAACATGCAACAGCCTCTCTGAAGAAAGCTCTGATTGCTTATTCAGAAGTCCTCATCAGAGATGATCAGAAATGCTAGTAATGTGAAAATTAAGGCTCTGAGCAAGCTAGTTTAATTTCAAAACTGGTCCTGCTTTGGGAGGAAATTGAACCAGATATCTCCAATGGTCCCTTCCAATGAAGATTGTTCTCTGTTTCTGTGATTGTGCACATGCAGAAATACATGACAGTAAATATATATAACTGGATCAGGGCATAATCAAACTTTTTGTTTTAAAAAAACCAAACAATCCTACTTTGATTGTATCATTTTTATAGTAATTTCCCTGTGATAGATTTCCTGAAAGGATACTGTTATCAGCTGTAAAAGCAAACCATTTATGCCAAATATTTTCCTATCTTGAACAAGTGATAAAGAAAGGTCAGATTTTACTTGAGCTCAGCACAGCACACCTCCACTGGATACTCTTTATCTCTCCTGCTGTCCTTTTGCATGATAAGTATTCATATGTTCCATGCCCAATAGCAACCAGTGCAGGATTTCAGGGTGGCAGCGTTCTCCCCTCCTTCAGCAGCAAGATGAGGAGTCAGTACACACTGCCATTTCTCCAGGGCACCTCAGACCCAGGCAGGTGTTGGCAAATTGGAGGGAATTACATGAGCAGGAACAAATGTGATTAAGGAACTGAAATGACTGATTTATGATGAGAGATTAAAAGACCTCAGGTTAAAAAATTTGGTGAAAAGATGACTAAGGAGAAGGATATTTAACTGTACTTGGTATGGCTTTCCTTTCACTTTAAGAAGGCAAAAAGATCAAAGGAGAAAAGCATCAATCTACAAAAGATAAGAGAAATGGTCCAAAATGGTCCAACAGCTTCTGATGGAACTGATTAAAAAACAAAGACAGAGGTTTTTAGATGGGCAAACCAAGATAGTGCAATTTCTTTCTTATAACAGCTGAGGATCCCAGCCTGCCTGATTTTGATCTTGTCATTTGTCTGAGCAGACCATATTTTCCGAAATTATCTCCACTGATAATGTGACTGAGAAGCAGGTAGGTTAAGGAATGGCAGAGTAATTCAGTCTTTGCACCTAGCCACTCTTTTGACATCCTTGCTGAATATCTGTACTTCTGGTGACAATTGCACATGTGAACACACCCTTCAGGAAAATGGCTAGCTGTGCCCTGGAAACTGGAATAAGATGGTTTAGGTGATTTTCAGTAGAAATGCCTGAAAAGGGAGACCTGAAAAACTGCAAGTAGTCTCAGCATAGCAGTGGTGGAAGTCACATCATTTGTATCAGGCAAACTGAACTGGAAAGAGCATTGATGGATTTTTCAGTGAAAACAACATGGTAAGAGCTCCTGGAGGGGCAAGTAAGCTGGACTCTGTTTGGTCAGGGAGGTGTTTTTTTGTTGGGGGAGTTTAATGTAAACCTCCCCTCAACCCATCCTCAGTGATATACACCTCAGGCTGCAGTACCAGTGCTCACCAACACAACTTGTGGCCTGATGGTTTGCTGCTGTTTGGACTTGCTGTTCCATCACCTTCAGTCTGGTTTCCTGAATCTTTCTCCAGTTAAGAATTAGTTTGGGGAAATGGCTTCAGCTGGAGAGCTCTTACAGTGGAACATGCTCAGCCTTCCTACACATAATCTTTACATTTCATATGTGACTAGCAGAAATCTCTTTAGGAGGTGACAAACCAGGCCAACCTCCAGAACTGCTATGTCATTCTCTGTTTGAGGCAGTCTACATAACTGGGACAACAAATCATGCTCTGGCTTTGCCGTTTTTAGCTGACCACTGGAGAGGAGCTGAGCCACCTGCTGCACTTCTGTGTCTTGGAGATGAATTGCTATAGAAGCAACGATTAGCTAATCCATTGTATTGGATGAACATTCCTTAGTTCTCCCAAGAAAAAGGAATACTTTGCTGTTTGTAATAAAGACACTCACAATGCTCTACTGTTAGCAGTTACTATGGTAACTGCTGGCAACATTTTAAAAATGGCTAAGACTCATTTTTTCACTGGTTACCTGATTTAGTTTGGTTTTCATCACTTGAAACCTGATTTTACATGTAAAATAGCTACCAAATACTACTGTCATGGCCAGCTCAAAGACCAAGTAAGTGATCTACTAGGCTATATCTTACCTGCTGATCTTGAACTGAAGTTTTAGTGACTTCAACAAAACTACTTGGAAAGGTAACCCAGCACGATCAAATTTTAAAACCTCTGTGTTTTGTATGCCTATTTCAATTTGTTGTACTGAGAAAACAACACAGCTAGCTCTTTGTCAGATAAAGGTCTGCATTTTGTTTCAGATACAAGCTCACCAACTTGAATTTGAAATTGGGAGGGAGGGTTTGTTATTACCCAGATAAGTTATCAGATTTTCAGTAGTTAAACAACTTCATGCATTGTTGGGTTGATAGTTGCCATTATATTTAAGGTTGTGACTACCTGTACAAGACATAGAAAAGCTGGAAAGCTCTGATCTTTCCATCTCTCCTCATCTGTATTTTCCTTTCTATGAAAGCAAAGCTGTTTAATTCTGGAAGAATGAGTACCATTCCTTACTCTGGAAAAAAACCTCAACAGCTTGTGCCTTTATAAGCTGCCAAAAGCAAACACCAAACTTAAGTTCTAGTCCAAATTCTGCAGCTGGATCCAGCTTCATTGTAATAAATGGAAGCAGAGGCAGAGCTAACTTTAATGACAAAGCAACCTGTATGCAAGTGAAACTATTTTACTGACTTTACATGTTGGGAAGAAATATAATGATCATTCTGTTCTACACAAGTCTTTTATGCTATGAGCTTTACCAAGACTATAAAATACATTTCTACCGAAAAATACAGCCTTTTGTAACACGATAACATTTGGGAACCATTAGCAGCATGAATGAAGTATTAGATACAGCCTGTGACATCAAGAACAAGGAAAACCAAACAGTTCAAATCAAGACGAAGAAAATGCCAAGAGACAATGTAAATTCATAGTTAAAAAGAACAAACTGGCAAGCATCTTAAAGTGATATTACAAGGGGAAGGAAAACTGGCACAACTTCAGGGAAGTTAAGCAGTTGTTCTTGGAAATCAGCTAGGATACATGCCATGGAAACATAAAATGATAAGAACTATTTGGCATTTGGATCCTATTTATAAATAATCACCCATTTCTACTTTAATAAATCAGGCTCTTTTAGGAAGTGCTGACTTTGTACCTTTTGGCTTTATCCACAGTACTTCAATAATGTTTAGCAAATAAACTTCACAGGAAAACCTCGGGTGTTCAATTAGTTTTAAATGTTTTAGGGTAGGAACTGAGATAATTAAATTAAAAGGATAATGGTGGCTTAATGCTTTGCGGCTCACATGAGATTTATACATTCCAATATAACCTCAAGCTGTACATATGGCATTAGAGAGGAAAAAAAATGAAGGAAAAAGAAAAAAGAAGAGGTTTCTTATTCGAGGAACAAGAGTGTAGTATGGAATCTGACTGCAGTGGGTATTTTCTGGCTTCTCAGGTTTTGTTGGTTTTTCTTCTGTACCAGTGCTTAGCTTGGATGAAGTGACCAGGAAATACAGCACATTCAAATGCCATCTTTCCTGCTGCCCAGCCCTCTGAAACCATGAGCAATGGTAACTGAACTGAACAGCATTGAAACACACTAAGACTTACTTTGCAAGACTCATTTCCTCCTTATGTTAATTATGCTCAGAGGGAATACAGTGCAAACCACAAACCTGGAAAAGCTTGCAAAAATATGCGTCCCTCTCTCAAACTGCAACTGCTAAAACCAAGGGGTTTAACGTTTGCTGTGCAAACTCTGGGATCTGGGGAGGAGTGAGGGCTGGGGGATGTGGAGATGGCAGGGGAGCAAGGGAGAGAGAGTGGGCCCATGCTGGGTGGTTTGGAGCTTTGCAGCTTCTATTTAGCAGCCAAGGGTGGCTGTTTTCCCATCTCAATCCCTGGCTAAAGTTCAGTCATGCATTCTTCTTTGTGAAGAAGGGCCCCTACTTTGAGCGCTCCCAGTACACCCCAAAAGTGTGCCTGTCAGATTTCTTGGCAAGTTGGGAAGCTGCTAGCTAAACTGCAATCAAACAGTTACATATTTTTAAGTTTTAATTTCATATAAGCATGCTGTTTAAAAGAACACAGTTTTCAGAAAAGAAAACCAAAGGGAAGCTTATATCCCTGAAGACTCATGGCAGGAGAATAAACTTTACAAATCCCTAGTGTGCTCTGTGGTGAGATGGCTTCCTTTTCCCACTGAGGAGTGAGCATAGTACTTGACCAGCTGGGTGTCTCCCGGAGACCTTTGGCTGCCTGTGCCACAAACTACAAGCTTTGAGAACATACAAGGAAGCTGGCCTGGCCTGATGCATTTGTGGCTGCTCAGCTCTTCCCCTTTCTCAGGGCAAGACTGCCTCTAAACAGATTGCTGCAAATAACTCTGAAACACTGGAGGTAGAACATCCTTAGTATCTGCAATGTTTAAACTGTTGACCCTTGGATGCAAAAGCAGCAAGGGGAAAATGGGCCGAAAGAGACTCACTGGAATGAAGAAACTCCTTTTAAAGCTAGCTGACAGTCCTAGAAAGAGCCATTCAAATACCTGCTAGCAGAAAATTCATAATATTCAAAGTACAAAAGCCTCTGAGTTGCATTCTGTCTCTCCTAGAGCTTTATGACAGCCAAGGGGAACCCTGCTGATCCATTTGAATCAAGAGAAACTGGATATTATGCCAAATTGCTGGCACAGGTGTAGACTAAGAGTGCAGAAGAGAAGATGGTCTCATCTTTGCACATAATGTCACAGCCTTCCTTTTGACAACTCTGTATCTCTAAAGCCAGAAACAACTGAAAGAAGATTCTACACGTAGATATTGTGCAACTTTTTTTTTTTTTTTTTTCTGTCCTTCATGGAAAATCTGACTCCTCTGTGCTTGTCAGATTCTGTGGAAGAAACCCTGCCTTGGGTTCTTTCAAGACCATGAAGACAGCACCTCACAAACTCCAAGGACTGGCAGGGATTGGTTCATGGCAAGGAAAAATGGACATTGCAAGAGGGGAGATCAAGAAAGTGAGTATCAATTTCTTTGCCACAACTCAGTTCCTTCATTTGTGAAATTCTCCTACCACTGCTAGTTCTTTCCCTTGAGGCTGTTTGGTCTTCAAGGCAATGTTTGCCATATACTGTGCATTTGCACAATGGCTGGCAAAGCAATACTATTCAGAGCTGCTCTACCAGCAGTGAATGCATTAACTCCCTGATTCACTTTGCTTCTTCTATTTGACTATTCAGTGGCACACACGCAATGGACTCATTTAATTTCATGTGGATGTGTATTCATGTTGACTCACTCAGAAATGTCTTTATCTGGTCATAATGGCAGCTCTTTTTGCAGGTGAATGAATACACTTCAGAGCTGTATAATTTCTTTTTTCATTGGACCAATGATATTCAAAGAGGGTTATACTTTAAATCTGAGAACAGCTATGTGAGCCCATTTAGCAGCCTTTTCACTTATCCATGGAGAGTACTTAAAGGAAAATATTTTTCTCTGACTGCTTCAAGTGAAGGTGTCATCCAGTCTTTCAGGAATGGCAGGAAAAGGCTTTTAGAAAGACACGAACCAGCTGAAGAGAGCCCAAAGGAGAGAATCAAGAATGATCAGATGTCTGGAAACATGTGATTTACAGGGAAAGGTGACATAAATTGGGATTGCTTATTCTAAAAGAGACTTGGAGAGGATGTGATAACAGTCTTCCAATACATAAAAGTCTGGTTCACAATGAGAGGGATAACCTGTTTTCTCATGGTAGATATAATGAGAAGTAATAAACTGAAAATTGCTGCATGGCAGACCTAGGTAAGATACTGGGAAGAGCTCTCTCTGTGGGCATAAAGCACTTGAATAGATTGACTAGGGAGATTGTACGGTCCCATTACAGGGGGTCAAAATGGCAGAAGTGTAATACTTCCTTCCTTTCTTTGGGCTAAGGGACAAAATAGATGACCTCCCTTCCTACCCTGTGATTCTTTGTGCTCCCAAATCTATCTTCATGTATAATGTAGAAACTCTGCATTTGAGATTATACAAAAAACAGTATAAAGGAAATCTTGCACTGAATGAAATCATCACTACTTGAAATACAGGAAGTACTTTTGAAAGGCTTCCTTTCATTACTTATTATTAATTTCATTTTAGGTATTCATTTTATAGGTTGTTACACACCAGTGGTGAATACTGGATCCAGAAAGAGGAAATGTAATGGAGATCCTTGGATATTGTTATTTTATATTAGATGAGCTGAACTCTAAACTTGCAGCAATCTTGGCAAAAGCAGATACTTTTACACAAACAGAGCCCAAATGGACTCTGTGGACTTCTGCCATTTGAGCAGCTGCCCACACCTGCCTGGAAGTCCAGGAGCACCAGCTAATCCTTCCCCCTAGCAACAGCCTTGAAAACCAATCTTGAGCTTTCAGAGATTGGCATTGATTTTTCCTTAAGATCTCAGGTTATTCACAGTGACTTCTGCAGCTCCATGCTGGATGCAAAATGCCTTTTTACTGCATTATTATACCTTTTTTTTTTTAATAAACTGCTGCAAACATTGTCAATACTTAACTTACAACAGCAGGAATAATACTGTAGTCAGGTTCAGCTCCCACAGGATAACACTGAACTGATAAAATGCAAAACTATGTATTATCTGATGCATAAATAATGCTGGTAAAGCTATTATTTTTTCATGCTCAGCAGAGAAAAAAATCAATAAAATTTTGTAAAGTTTTGATCATTTCAAAACTTTGTAATTTCAGAACACAATTTTTTGAGAAAAATGCCTGCTGGATATTTGACAGAGTACAAATAGCATTGGCCCCCAAGAGTCACGTGCCACACTGACTTCATGATCTTTCCATGTCTCTCTGTGCCCAGTGGTGTGGCTGCCTTGCTAAGACTATCCTTAGCTGCTCCACACACAGCTGCTGAGGTCACCAGACTGTAAGTAGTTCATTCTCCATCATGAGACAAAATCAAAGAGCTGGGAGCTCTGGACTTTAGATTTCCTTGAGCACCAGGCACAAGGAAATCTAAAGTCATGCAAACTCACCCAGTGGCTCTGAACAGCAGCCTGGGCTCTGCTGAGGAACTCCCAGGAAACTCACCTGCAGAGCCTCAGCCAGCAGTGAGTCACATCCCCTCTGCTGTGAGTGAGCAAAGAGCCACGTCCAAGGAGCTCAACAGCCATCAGCTGGGGGCTGCTTGGCTCTTACATCACTCCCAGCTGTAAATCACAGACAGGAATAGAAACCCAGCATGGTTGAATGTACCAGTTTTTTCCTAGCAGCCTGACCAAAATAGAAATTCAATAAATGAGCAAAAGGAAATTTGAAGAGAAGAGCCCAATTCAGCCCTAGCACAAGCAGTTGTAATTCTACTCACTGTAGGGGCAGGAGTGTCATGTCCTATCTTAAGATTTGGTCCAGAGTAGGTAATGAAGCAAAGTGAAAGAATTACATTGTCTTGCAAGAAAATAAAATACATGTAGCATCTAATTGTCTTCAATGCCAATTTTTAAAATTTTTCTTTATCATCTCTTGAGAAGAGGTCCATAAATGCATAAGAAAGATATTCAAGAAGCCAACCTCAGAAAAGACTCCTGGACTCCCAGGAAGGAAGTCTGTATTCCTCCTATACTATTAAATGCAATTTTCTACATTTATCAAAAAGCTTCTGTCATGAGAGCCAAATTCTTGAGACAAACATGGAGAAAATTAAGCTTCTAGCAGTAGTGGATGGTGTGCCATTAATTAACAGGACGCAGTGTGGTTTGAGGAACAACTGCAGCTTGCAAAGTGAAACGAATGACAGTACAAGGCTCACAAAAGGGATGCACAGCAGAGCTACGTATATGCTGTCCCCAGACTTCTGAATTCACACATTATTCTGCTTTTGAAAGGTGTCATATGGCGGCACAGCAGGCTAATGATATAGCATGTTCAGAGGAATTAGTTTAAGGGGCTTTTTTTTCCCCTAACCCAGTGAAAAATAGTAGAAATAGTGAATTTTTGGAACTTAATGGGATCATACTGTTCTTTCTTCACATTGTCAACTTCACTTAATTTCCTCCTTCCTATTAATGTGTCTAATGCATATGTCAGGCGGAAGCCTGACACACTAGTGGCAAACAGACTGTTGTACGAAGGCGGCAAAGTGTTAAAACAATTGAGCAAGTGAGTACTAAAGTTTGCTGCTCTGGCCATATGGTACAGTGTTTAATTTCCCGTAGTGAAAGAACGTGGCTGTCATAGAAAAAGATGATGAATAAATTTACTTGGGGCAACTTATTATAATGAAGAATGACTTCTCAGAGGAAGCAAACAGAGGAATTTAGAGTCTGATGAGAAGCATATGGGAAGCATTAAGATATAAGCAAGGGTAGCAAGGCTGTGTGCTTTAAGAATGAAAGACATTTAATCGATGCTTGTTGCTGGTGTCGACATATGGAAGTGAGAAATGGGTTTTGATTTGGAAGACAGGAAGAAGGTTAATAGCAGTAAAGGTGGTTGTGGAGTGATTGATACTTTGAATAACTAAGGCAGAAAGGGAGACAGCACTTCATGCAAGTCAGGCAATATACTGAGGAGAACAATGTAATCCAGAAAATAAAGGATATTAAATGACTGGGCAGATCACTAGCCTACAAGGAGAACTGACAGGCCAAACCAGCAGTGATCAAATAGAAGCCCATGGACAGTGAGGGAGCCTGAGACAGGCAAGAGCAGCCAGGCTGGCTGTGAAATGACAGAGCAGAAGAGATCAGCTGTTTCTCAGGATCAGTCTGGTGCAGAACCCCTGTAAAACAAATGATGGTAGGAGATTGGGTGGGAAGGAAACAGCAGGAAGAGTGATGTATGAGGAGTATACACCAGCGTTGCTGCTGTCTGTGTGTGTGAATTTTCCCAATGCCTATGCAAGACAAATCAAGGTGAGTGAATGAGGTTGCACAGTTCCTTCCTTGCAGCAGCTCCTGCTTTATGTGTGCATTTTCTTAAAACCTGAAGGGCACACTGAGCCCTGATGGTTAGCTCTTTTCTCTCTGCTGCAGTTCTCCCACAAGTACTGCATATGATGAAATGGTGTATCCCCAGACCCTGCAATGTGGAGTGACAGGTGGGGACAAGGCCACCTGGCCTTGTTATACAAAGGTAAAATGAGGCAGAAGGCTCCCTGCACACAAACACACTTCCTTGTATGGTCAACAGTTCCCACCTAAGCCCTTCCCAAAGCCTGGGTAGTAAGGTACCATCAGCCTCCAAGTACTGCTTTCAAACTCAATGAGGTTGGACAGGCCCTGACACCACAGGCCTCACAGAGAGGAGCCCTGGGCAAGCTGCTGCACCTGCAAGAGCTTTACCTGTTTGCTCTGGCATGTGTCCCCCACCAACACCCCCCCTCAATTGCTTGGGGTATGCAGAACTGCAGAGAAGCTGAAGGCATATTTTTTCCCCTCCAGTAGATTTCTATTAAAGCCAGCTTCCCAGAGGTGAAAGGTGAGTTCATGAGCTGCCATATGATTTAGCATTTAATACCAGCTTATTCTGCCTGTTTCTGTTACTTTCTCTCAGTCATAACTCTAGCACACAGAATTCATTCTTACCTGTTAAGTGCTGACATTGCACCTACATAATAAGTGATATATAATATGAATGCATAGCTAACCAACTGCACACTCTAGGTACTCTTCATTTTTCAAGCAGAGAAGTGGGCTAACCTGACCCTTATGCTATGCAAGGTTAAAGAACTTATTTTATAATGAAAAATAATTGACATGAAGTAAAAAGAAAATGCAACAAGAAGGTTTACTTTTCTAGGCAATGATCTGCTTTTTATTCATTTGTCTTCAACAATTCATTTAATATGATACAACATAGAAAGATATGGGTTTAAGTGGAGAAATTGCACAGCTTCAAAACTGTAAGAACTTGTGACAACTCCTTAAAGGGAATGAGGCAACTGGCCCCTCTGTGCAGAAGATATTTCTGGTAGAAGGTTTCTTAGGGTCAGCCCTCAACAGCTGCTATTGAAATCAATCTCATTCTGTATCTTCTGTGTTTTGATGACCTTGGCACGAAAAGCCAGTGTATGCAGAAGTGATTAACAGATGCACAAAGTCAGAAGGCATTGTCAGTAAAAAGAAAAGACTATCACTATCTTAAGTGGGAAGAACTAGAAAACCAGAAATGAAATAAAGTTAAGCAATGTGAAGTCATGCACTTAAGGACCAGTAACTGAACTCCTACTGCAAGCTTTGGCTCATTAACTGGCAATTAGTAAGAAGGAGAAAAATATGGGTATATTGTTCATGATCAGTGAATGATCACCAGCCAGCAATGTATTATGGTTCATAATATGTAATATGGCAAAAGCTAAGAAGTTCTGGGTGAAAGGTTTCCAGGGAAAATAAGGAAGCATTGATGTCATCAGACAAATACTGAGACTTCGTTTGGAATATTGGCCAAACTGATTCAAAGCAGTGTAGAGTGTGGTTAGCAAATGGTTAATTACAGTCTTTATTTCATATTCATACACTATGGACATGAAGAAATTTGGTAGGCATGTTAGAACAAAAAAGTTATTGGCTGTGGCACTGTATTCAGTGGCACTGTATCACTAAGACCTGTGTCATACTAACCAGGCATTCTGGAGGCCACAGACTAAATATCTGGTGCTTGCTCCCAGCCTGCAAGCAGGGAGGAGCTCTGGCCAATGCAGGCAGCACTGTGATGAGTCTCTGTTTCCCTGGCATCACAAGAGGAAGAAGATAAAAACTAACAATTCTGAGGTGGACCAGACTGACACCAGCAGCAGGGAGAGTTGCAGAATAAAAGAATGAGAAAGATGATGAAGAATTATCTGAATTCACTAAGTTCTGGCTCCATAGCTCTGAGCAAAAGAAAATCTCACTCTCTGCCTTCTGAACTAGAGGAGAGCAGCAGAGTTGTGCATTGGATCAACCAGGCCTGGAGGACACTAGAGAAAAGAGGACTACAGAAGAGGATGTACTACAGTCAGTCCCTTCCCCTGACTCCTTTAGGCAGAGCTAGGAGAGGGTGAGGTGAATGCAAGCTTTAGTTGAAGACAGACTGAATTAATGAGTTACAATTCACTCTTTCAACAGTGGTGGTGTCATAGAGTTGGGCTTGGAAGGCTTGCTCTCTTGACAAAATCTTTAGTACTTGAAAGAAAATATTTTTGTGGGTGCAAGGGCAATCACAACTCCCTCCTCTCCACCATCAATCCATCTCAGCCTGGAATTTAATTAAATATTTAATGAACACAGTAGGCAAAGATGAAATATTATGTTTAATTTTGCAATCATATTTTTACTTAATAGACCTTTAAAATATCAATTTGGTTTAAAAAGATAATATTCCTTTAATTTTCTCATAAAGGCCACAGAACTTAATTAATGAGAAAAAAAATCTCATTTTAAAGAGCTGGAGACAGGCAGTTACAGAGGAAATTAAAAAAACTGCACAAAACACATTGTCTCATGAGTGTGCTGAGGTACTAAGAAATGCACTCTGAACTGTTGTCCAGACAGGGATAAGCCAGACAGCTCCAGCAAGATGTCTGCATTATCAGTGGGTATTTCTTTTCCATTATTCACAAAGATATTGCTGGGAGAAAGAAGAATGCTTTTCTTGCAGCAAGCACCATAGAACTTGAATATCCAAGAATGTGAACAAGGGAGATGCTGTAACAAGAGGTGAAAAAAAGTGGCTAAATCATCAGTTTTTAAGAATTGGCACAATTCTGGTAAGTGAAGCCAAACTGAGCTCAGTGGAGCACTGAACTATGATGATAGTTAAGGATCTGGCTGAAAATCTTACCAAGGGGTGAAGGAAAGGGAGAGTGATATGCTGCACAGTCAGACAGCAAACCAACATCTCTTGCAAAAGAGAAGCAGGGAATAAAGTGAGGAGAGGGTAGGGAGAAAATAAAATAGCCCAGCTCCTTGAGCACTCTCTCATGTCAGTGCAGCTATGTCCATCTGGGCTAGCCAAGGACTCAGTCTAGGGAAAAAGGGCATTCATCTGGGGCAGCCAAGGTTTTGACGGATAGTCTTCAGCTCCCAGAAATAGAGCTAGAAAAGTGTGCATGTTTTTAATGTGAGTCATCCCTGAATAAAGCACAGCCGAAGTTCACAGAAGGTTCACAAAATCAAACGGGTTATGCAAATCCAAAAAACAGTTCACAAATTCACAAACACAAAGGAACTGCAGTTTGTTCCTTTCTACCAAGGGAGCCTAAGATGACCTAGTATAGCATTCCTGTGTGTGCAGTAAAAGGTGCTGACTTCACCTGCTCTGAGAAGGCCCCAGCAAAGCATGTGAATGCTGCTACCAGAACAGCTCCTCTACCTGGAGATGGGGACACGAAAATAATAAAGGGATCAGGGAATCTATTGTAAAAGGAGAGGCTGAGAGAGCAAGGATTATTTAGCCTGGAGAACGGGAAGCTAAGAGGGATCTTCTCAGTCTATATAAATATCTGATGGTGAAAGTAAAGAAGACAGAGACAGGGATTTCTCATTGGTGCCCAGTGGCTGCACAAAAGACAGTGGGCACAAATTAAAATACAGGAAATTCAGTTTAAACAAAGAAATCACTTTTTCACTAGGAATGTGATGGGACAGTTTTGAGTAGTCTGTTTGGGAAGAGGGGGTGGACTACATGATCTCCAGAGATGCCTGCCAACCACATCCACTCTGAAATGCTGTGAAATACCACTCAGCAAAATCCTGCTTAGCTACTGTTAGATTTGTGTGGTTTGGAGTAGTCTTCAAAGTCTTAGAGTAGCACAAAATTCCACTGAAATTAATTAGCAAGCACTCCTTTGTCTGAATAGATCACAGGTCATTTTTCCACCTCTTAAGTATCCTTTTTTGCCCTGTCACCGCAGGCCTCCTGATAATTATGTAACAAGTACACTTGAGGATGAAGTGATTATAGACTGGGAGCTGCAATCATACTCTGCACAAATCGTATTTTCACCTATGTATGTGCTGTAGACCTGTGACCTGGTTGCAGCGCTGTCATATACACTGTGTAAGAACAAAAGCTCAGCCAGTAGCTCTTCAGCCAGCCAGCCAGGGGTTCTTTACAAAACAACAAACACACCTGCTTTAATGTCTACTCGAGGGATGTAATTATATGAATAAAAGGAGGCCATGTGTGTGGGTGCATAGTTGTGTACTTATTGTTCAAGCGGGAAAGCCAGAAAAGCACATTATGTATACACACAAGTGGCTGCCTTATAGGTTAATAGCACTTGGAGCCTGCAGTCTGGAGTGTCTAGATAAATGTGCACAATTACTTTGTAAAACTGAAAGGGATTCCCTTTATCTGTGTTGAAATTTGCCTTCAAAAATGCTGAGGCTACAGATACCTGGTTTAATACCTGTGAGGGTGAATGGTAATAGGCCATAAATTCTACTCTTTATCTTTACAGAATCATTCTCTCAGACTTGAAAAAGCCAAGAGTCACTCGAAAAAAAAAAAAAAAGGAATATATTTTCTAGCACAAAGAGGCAGATTTTATCCTTTGAAGTATGCAGTTTGCTGGGTGGTGAGTGGTCAGGAATTCCTTGTACTTTACAGAAGGCATCAAGTGTAGGTTTACTTTGCATTGAACTTCTACAACTATTGAAACTCAGTAATTGCTCATTCTTTCCTTTTCTTTCTCCTAAGAAAGACTTATTCCTTTCCTTACTGTTAGAGCTACTGTGCACTCACTCTTCACCAGTCAGATCCAATAAAGGGTTCAGAAGAAGGAGACGCAGATCATCTCCTGTCCAGAGAACAGAAAATGCCTAATTCAGTGCCAACACAGCAGAACCATCTCTGGAGTGTGGAAGCATTTAAACTCATGGGGAACAGGGCTGAATGAAAATGACTATTGGAACAAAAACCCTTCAACATGAAGGATATATGGAAAGTGACAGCTGTACTTTTCAAAGAGGGATGCCTACAGGTAGTACAGAAAGGTTAAAGAGAAGCATGATTCCCAACACCTTGTCCAGACTTGCATCAGGAGACAGTGGAATTCTATGGTTAACAGCAGCTGACTGTGGGTCTGCAGGAGGGACAGCCAGCTTGGAAGAGTGCAATTGGGGGAAGCCTCAAGAAAAAGGAATGTAACCTCACTGCTCTGCAAAATCCTGGGAAAGATTAATATTGCAGTATCAATTATAAGTCACAGGAAATTATTATAGCATTGGTTAAGTACATGTGAGGTCACACTTGAGATGCTGTATGCCTTTCTGGGCACCTTATAAAAGAAGGATATTATGGAAAAGTACCAGAGGGCAACAGATATGACTCAGACACAGCAGTTTTTAGAAAGGTTAGGTAAACTGAATCTGCATTCTTTAAAAAAAAAAAAGGAGATTACAGGACTTACTAAAGTACTGCAGGCAACTTCTGAGAGAAGAAGAAAAAAACTGCTGTAGCCTATTTGAGCTAGGGTGCATGAATGTCATCAACAAAGAACTGACAAACTAAAAGAACTGATGAGGCACTTCAAGGAATAAATTAGCTGGGAAAGAAATGTAGAGCTGCTAAATAAAAAGTTGAAACAATGTGAGGGCAAAGGAATTATTTAGAGAAAGGGAAAGTATGGTCTGACAGAATAAGATAACCTTGGGCAGTTCTTTTTAAATAAGGAATAAAATATTAATCCAGCTGGGTTTCTGTAAGTGTTATACTGGAGGTAAAGCATGCTTGCCTGCATAATGCATGACTGTAGGAGTCAATGACAGGAGTAGTATTAAATGCTATGTGATAATCAGTTGACCAAAAGATGTATTTTTCTCTGGATCATGAAAATGGAATTATAGCATCAGCACAAAAAATGTGAGAGGGCTGGGAAATGCCAAAGATTTCCTGTTTTCTCAGTTTTCTATAAATTAGATGGTCTCACAGGACTAGAAGGGATAACAGTTCTCCAAAATCCATGAATATTACAGCCTGCAGGAGGAAATCCCCTGGATATCAGAGCATGTCAGGAGGTCTGAAACATTGTTTTTTTGGGACTGCCCGTTCTCATGCTGTGCTTCCAGGAACACCCCTGTGGTAGCAGAGTTTTTTTCAGGAGTCACGTTTCTCTCATCTTCCTGCGGATGGAGGCACTATGGAATGAGTTCTCACAGGACGTGTCAGAAGGAAAATTCTTCCCAGCTTGATGCTTTCTCTTATTCTTTTGTTTCCTTTCCTAACCGCATCTCACTAGTACCATATGTGAAAGGCTGTTTGGGGCTACAGCCATGGATAATGTCCAAACAGATTCTCCCAGCAAGATATTCCCCATACCCCCGTGCATGAAGGGCCAGCTCCGAGGTGGAGCTGAGGAAGGTTCAGTGCTGCTGTGGGGATGGCATCTTTGGGTTTGCTCAGAGATGTTTGTTCTCACTAGCATTTCTAGATGAGGAGCAGGCAAAGAGGTGGCCTCTGCCATGCAATGTGGGGAGCTCTCTGTGGGCCCCTGGAGAAATCAGTGCTGGCTGAGGGAAGTGCAGGGCCAGCAGGGAGTGCTTTATTTGAGCCTGGCCACCAGCTGAGCAGGGACCAGTATCCTGCCTTGCCTTGCCCAGCAGGCAGAGGAGCTCTCTCACTTCATCTCTCAAGTCACAGGACTCATGTGGCTCTCAGCAAATCTTGAGAAGAAAACTTGGCCATCCCTCTCTGAGACCCCTTCTGATGGCAGTCGTTAGAGAGGCTCCCTTATGTTTATCTAAGGCACAAGAAGAGACACTGAGCTACAGACAGGCTTTCCTAATGCAAGACCCACACAGTGAAGGACTCTAGTAAATTCATGAGATGGCAATGGTTTTATGGCACTGGAAGCAAAGGGAGCAGAAATATGCTCTCATACAGCAGAGCTGGAGTGGGTGATAATCAGTCTGGGAACTGCTGAACTTCTCCTATTGCTCCCTTAGGTCTTCTATACCTGGACACGTGCAAATATTCTGTGTTTTTCCAACCTCTAATAATGATGGTATGAAATCCCCTGTACCTAGGAAAGGCCAAAGATGGTGGAAACATTACAGAAAGGGCAAAGTAAGGAGGAATAGTTATTTACACCGCTGTGGATGAAGAGCCTCATGAGAGCAATCTCAGTGGCTCAGTTTCTCACACTGAAACAAGTAGGAGCCAACAAGAGGCAGGAGTTGCTGAGGGGCTTGGGTAGCATTCATTATTTATGCAGATCTTGGAAATTGTTACCTCTTTAGGAAAAACATAACTAAATAAAATGGCTGGGAGGCAAACAGATTTCAGTTTAAACAACATTAATTTAAAATACGAATAACAGTCTTGGTAGATTAATCAATCCAAATGTTGGGGCTGTTTGGGGAATTTTTTTCGCCTCTGCAGCTGTATCTTGCTAAGTAACACATTTCTATTTCAAGACTGTTAATGCTGTAGCAGCTGCAACACTCTCTGGGAATTTTTTTAAATCATATTGAAATTAAAGGCCGAGACATAAAAACAAATCCTTCACAGCTATCCTAGCTGATGGTGTTGTAACAGTAACAGGCATTTTCAATACATCATATTCTTGGCACATGCTACTTTTAGTCAGTGCAAGTCATAACACTGCATGTGTCTTAATGCATTTTTCTCTCTGCCACCTGAAGATAATTATCAAATATTAAGAAACTGAGATCACGGCCTCCCTTCAAGAATGTGCTTTATCTCTTCTCTCCCCATTTTGTTGTTTTTTTTTTTTTAATAAAGACATGGAATAACTGGCTCACCCAATTGTTAGCTACAGCTGGTTTTGTCTATTTTTTTAAGAAGTCTGGGTTTCTAAAACGTGTGCACCTAATTGCATAGAAACAAGAGATGTGATTGCAAGCACAAATTAAGTATTTGCATATAGAATGATGAAATAGCCAATTGTGTTGAGCAACTTGATTGCAGGAGCTAAGAGTGTGACTCTGAGCTTATGATATTTCTCTCATATACAGTGTCAGGGAGAAAAAAATGAAATCCAGATGTTGAGTGACCTTCACATGTCATAGAATTATAGAACCATCATAGAAGTTTTGGGCTGAAGAGACCTTATAGATCATCTAGTGCCAACTCCCCAGCCATGGGCAGGAATGCTATGGTCCCACCCAACCTGGCCTTGAACATTGCCAGGGATGGGGCAGCCACAGCTTCTTTGGGCAAGCTGTTCTAGGGCCTCACTACCCTCTGACGAAGAATTTCTTCAGAACATCTAATCTAAATATCTCCTTTTTTAGTTTAAAGCTGTTCCCCCTTGTCCTATCACTATGTGCCTGTGTAAAAATTCATATGTACCTGTGAAGCACAAGTAGGGCTAAGAATGGAGCACATGCCACTGCCCCACGTCTTCTGTATCAGGAAAATAAACCACCTTTTTATTAAAGTCCTATTCAACTGCAGAGCTGTAGGAGTGGCAGCTGTCAGCAGTTGTTTGAGATGAAGAGCTATGAATCCAAACTTTCACATCACATCAATGCTGTTCAGAGTAAAGAGGTGAAAGAACAAGCAAATCCCTTCTCCCCTGCAAAAGCATTGCCTCCAAACCACCTTTTTTCCAGGGTATCAAAAGCCTCAACAGGCTCAGAATCATTTGTAAAACCCAAAGCTGTTCCCTCCTTAATGCCCATTTAGGGCTGAATTTGTAAATGCACCTTCTGCTTCAGTAGATGCAAACCAAGCACAGATCCTTAATAAAAAAGTCCAGACACTTTAAAATGCAGGCTTATTGCCTGCACAGTAGAAGCCCCAGAACTACAATAGACCACAGGAGTGCAAGAGAAGTCAGAATTACTCCATCAAACTAGGAAATTTGCTCCTGTCAGATGAAAAGGCGCTGTGACCCCAGGAAGGGCTCTACAGACTAGAAACAAGCAGAAAAATAGCAATTAGTCCTTTACCCCTCTCTTCAGGAACCTTCCCTTTGAGCTGGGGAAAATGTAATTTCTCTCTCTAAATCTAGCAAAGAGCACAATCACTAAAGCAATGCCCATGGATCAGATACCTGCAGGAGTTTCACAGTGCTCCTCCATCATCCATGGGAGGTGCTATTAGTCTGTCTGAGCTGCATCCTGCTGTTCCAGTCCTCAGAATATGGAGAAATCAGGCCTTAACCAGGGCAAATGGTTGTGGGATTCATGGCAAACAGCAGAGTGATCCTGATGCAAAGTCTGCCTTTATCTTACTATTTGGTAACAGAATATATACCTGGCGTGGCTGGGATGGATGTCTTTCCCTCTCAGTCTGATGGGGAGGAACAGAGAGAAAAAGGTTACAGAAAGCAGGCTCATTGCTCACTACAAGAAAGCAGAAGTTAAGAGTGAGTGACTTGTGGAAGACAAGAAGAAGATGGCTCATGTCCTCACAAGGCAGTGAAAGCAAAGAGGGATTTAGGTGAATAAAAGATACTGGTATCTCCCTCCCCATCAGGTAGAATCTGGTGTATACATCTGAGGCTTGAGGGAGAGATGTAGAAAACCACTGAGGCCTTGTGCTTTTCTGTCAGGAATTAGGCAGGTGTTTGTACTCTTGTGCAAAGCACACAAGCTGTTCTTTCGCCTGATCTTGTAAAAGGGCTGAGTCACTTCCAGCATTCGGTACCCCTCATCATGAGGGTACTGCCACAGACAAATTCAAGGGTCTTTTTCATTCTTCATTGTCTTTGTGTTTCTTTTTTTCTTCCCTTGGCAGAACAAATTTCAGTTAGTTCCCAATGAATCGTTTCCAGCTTTTTGTCTAAGGCTGATGACAAAGGAGAGAGTGTGCTGACAAAAACCAGCCCTATCAAAGTACGATAACATTCTTGCTGTCTGCCTTTATCACAGATCTAAGCAGTGTCAAGAACCCAAGATTTAAACAAGCGGCAAAGCTAAAAATAGATGGAACAAATGCACTTGTTGTTTTGACTTTTAAGAATTATTACAGATGAAATCTGCTTTGTATTTAATATATGCACTGGAAAAGGAGGGGGGCTTCTAGAAGAATTTGGATGCATTCAGCTCTTGCCTTGCAAGTGTAACACAGCTAAGACATGAACCCTGGGCCTGTGAAGGCACATTTATCCACAACCCATCTCTGACCCAGAAGGGTCCCTGTTCCTATGGTTGGATCCAAATGGCTCAATTCCTGCATCTGCACAGTTTCACTGATTTCAGTGCCAGGGCAGACACTGCTGCAGGATGCAAATCTTTGTGGATGTCTAAGTCCAGACAAAGGCATCATCTGAGGACTCTCTTCTGTCTTTGGAGTAGGGGCTGATTCCCACGCGTGGAAGTGCTCAGCACGACAAGAAATCAGCCTGGCCTCCAAGCCACACCACACAAGTGGTGAAACGCCAGGACAGCAGCATCACTGATGGCATTTTATCATGGTTTCTACTTCACGCTATGCCCAGCTGTGCTGGGCAGTTCATTATCATTCATTATGGGTGGAGGCCAAACGTACAGATGGTTTGAGAAATCACGGGATATTTTCATGGCAGATATGCCTACACTGGTTTTTAAACACAATGATTTATATGCTTATGAGGTTCTTAATCCAGTAACTTCTAAAAAGTTTAATAGCAGGGAAAGAATACTTTCAACTTTCCTGTTTCTCTAAACATCTGCTACTGGACAGTCAGGAGCAGGCTGCATTGCACGAGGGATCTTTGATCTAACCCAGTAAGGCCATTTCAGTTCTAAAGGACCGAAAACTCCTGCAGTTTCCTTATTCACTCCTGACCCCAGTGCATATCCTTAAGTGCTCCCTGGTCTCTGCTGCCCAGATAATGACCTCATTTTTTGCTTATTACTGAAGGGCTACTCTTTCTTTGATTAATCATTCCCTGTATTAATATCAAACAGCCTTTGGCTTTCTCAAGTGGATTACTGTTTCTGTCAAATTATTCCCTCCCATTCCTCTCAGATAAAGAAAATGGATAAATTATGACCATCAGTCCAATGGGCATGAAATAGATGCATTTTAAATATAGCTTTGGGGGAAAAAAAGAAGGGGAAAAAAAAAGAAGAAACCCTACGAGTCAGTTAGCGTTTGATATGAACTTGAAATGACTTGTGAAATAGATCAAGAGTCTTAAAGTCTGAGACCTATATTTTGAGTTTCTACAAAGCTGGCTGAGAAATTATGAACATTTTTTGTTGTTGTTCACTTAAAGCAGCTTCAAAAATGGAGCCAAATTTTCTTGAAGGAAGAATGTGCTAGATATTTTTAACCTTTTTTATTTTCAAGGTGGAGGAAAGATATATTTTTTTTTAAAAAGCAATTAAAACTGTATTTTAAAAAGAACTTTCCAGTGTAGGGTAGCTAAAATATGAGGTCTTTGTAATTACAAAGTTCTTTTAACTCTGAAGATCTCAAACCAGTTTAATCATCCAGAATCACCTGTTATATGCGAGACAGCCAGATGTTTTTACCATGCATCACAACCAGATGAACTCTGGACAAATCAGTCTTTCAGTCATCTTGACTACTTGAATGGGTCAGGCAGCAGTGTCATTGCACCCGCCCAGGTGAGAGCTGCTCAGAAATAACCCAAGGCAGTGACAGAATGAGTTTGGAGTCCTAATTCCTGCTCTACCACTCTAACACTTCACTTTCTCAAGTAAAGCTGCAGACATTTCTTTTGCTAGCATGACATCTCACATGAGCTGAGGCAGTGGAGTTGCTGAAGAGGTGTTTTTTTCCTCTGACAAGTTGTCTAGCAAGTTTAATAAATAGAATTCGAAAGGTTTTTAATATTCTCCCCTACAGCTGTGTGAATGGCACTGAGCAAGCTGTTATCTGCTGTTTTTGCAAGAATATGAGTTAATTTCTGAAATTCTAAAATACCATCTGATTTCTCTCCCCGATCAAGAGACAACTGTCTCCAGCAAATTTCAGCTGAATTCTTTGGCAGTCTTCAGCAAAAAAAACCCAGTCCAAACAAAGTTGGGGGTTGGAGAGAATGGAGCTTTGGCTTTCAAAGAACAATGCCTCAACAGAACAAATTACCTACGCAGTCAGAATTAATGCTGGGGACTGCCCAACTAGAAAAAAGGAACCTGGGGTTTCTGGTGGACACCAGGCTGACCATGAGCCTTTAGTGTGCCCTTGCAGCAAAGAAGGTTAACAATAATCAGGGCTACATCAAGCAAAGTATTGCCAGCAGATCATTCAAGGTGATCCTTCCCCTCTACTGAGTACTGGTGAGGCCACACCTGGAGTCCTGTGTCCAGTTCTGGGCTCCCCAGTCCAGGAGAGATATGGACATAGTGGAAGAGTCCAGCCAATGGCCACAAAGTTGATGAAAGGACTCAGAATCAATCCTGTGAGGAAAGGCTGAGAGGACTGGGACTGTTCAGCACGGAGAAGACATGGGGAATCTTATCAATATTTTTAAGTACCTGAAGGAAAGGTGTGTAAAGAGGTTGGAGCCGGGATCTTTTCACAGGTCACAAACTGAAACACAGGAGGTTCCCTCTGAACATCAGGAGACAATGTTTTACTGTCAGGGTGACAGCACTGACACAAGTTGCCCAGGGAGTTTATGGAGTCTTCATCCTTGGAGGTACTCAGAAGTTGTCTGCACACATCCTGGCTGGCAACTGGCTCTAGATGGCCCTGTTTGAGAGGGGGTTTGGACCAGATGACCTTCAGAGGTCCCTTTCAACCTCAATCACTCTGCAATTCTCTGATTTTCTGAAAGCACTGGATGTCAGCAGTTGCAACAGAGTTTGGGGTTGGAGCAGCTTTCAGTCAGCCCAGATGACAGGTCAGGAGCAGCCTGTGAACTTTAGGCACAGCCTCTCCTTTCTAGCTTTCTAGCTTTCTAGCTTTCTAGCTTTCTAGCTTTCTAGCTTTCTAGCTTTCTAGCTTTCTAGCTCTTCAACCAAGAACTTGCAGTACCAGATGTGGAGTTTAATGGGTTTTTCCATATTTCAGCATATAAGGATGTGCTGACTCACACAAGGACCAGATAAAAGATCTATAAAATCAGCTCCAGTAGGTCAGAACAAAGTTTCATGATTGTCCCTTGTCGCTGTTGAGCCGCTAGCAGAGAGAAGGACCCAAGTTCTCAGTGTGGCAAGAAAGAGAGTTTATTATTTTGATTTCAATATATATATAGACTTTTCAGAGGTCGCCCAGATTGGTCAGCCAGAAACCTCCCCCTAGGCCTGATTGGCCAGGCCTGAACTGTCCAAATCTCAAGACACTGTTTGAAAAACATCCAAACTTTATCTTTGTTTATAAAACACAGCGGAATGTTCTCACAAGAAAGACCTGTGCTAGCCACAGTCCCTTGTTCAATGTACGTATTATAAATCTATGATTCTCTTATGTGGAGGAATGTTTAAGAGAGATGTCTCTGGTTTGGGCATGGAGGAGAATGCCAGCAGCCCTAAGAAATATTGTCCCTATTTCTAATGACAAACTTCCATGCAACTCAGTTCTGGACTTTGCTTTTGGGGATATATTACTTACCCACCCCCTGTATGAGCATTATCTGCTGTGCTTGTTGAGGCTTGAAACTGATCTCTGGAAAATTGATGAGACATTTGCCACTGGCTTTGACAGAACGACACACAGATTCAAGTTTTTTCCAATTCTACGTCCTTCCAGCTAACAGCCGCACTGTTTTCTGAGCCCTAACCACAGACCAAAAGATACAAAAATGTTTGAATGCGCCCAAAGTAATTTCCACAGCATAAAAAGCTTTGCCCACTAGATCTGTTAAGTAACACAGGGTTAGATGCGACCTCCTGTAATTTAAATAACTGAGGAAACCTCTTTGATATGGTTCAGGGCCTGTAAACCTTTCACAGAGAAATCTCATTCTACTGTTTTTTTACAGAGGTTCCACAACAGAAAATAATTATAGGGAACAAGTTATGGTGCCATGAATTTGGTCTCAACAATCAAGCTGCTGTGTTTGAAAAGCAAAAGTTCACCAAAGTAGTAACAATAGAGATTGTATCTGTCTAAAGTCTTCACAGGAGTTTATTTTGATTTCTGGAATTGCTTTGCTTACAACTTTGTACAGAATTAACAACTCACTGATTGAGTTTTAAGCTCTGTCCCCAGACAAACACAGCCAGAGGCAGCTCGCAGGGCTTCTGTGTTGTCTAGGAGTCAGAGGAAGTTGTTGGCACAGAACAGGCAGCAGAATTTTGGCCTCTGGCCAATGCACAACTGTGAAAGGCTCAAACCACTGTACAAACAAAAAGGACTCAGTCTCATCCAAGAGCACCTTCAAAAGTGCATTATCATGCAAATATACCAACATGGCTTGTATGAAAAGCAAACAAACAGCACAGATAAACCCAGCTGTGAAATATAGCTGCAGCCTTGATTGAATGTCTCTCCCCCTCCGAAAGTGTAAGCCCAGTACCAGTAACATCAAGGCCAATACAATGAGTAAAGAAGCAAGCAGAGGTGGCACTTCGTTTTACAGTATGACTAAAAATCTCATTAGCAATGCAGATTTTGAGTAAAGCCTGTCCACTGTGTTGAAACACCCAAAGATTAAGTGGTCACACACTTCTGAATTCTTGTGGGCACTTCCAAGGGATCTGCACCACCAGAAGCTCCCCCAGAGCTGAATGAATCACCTGCTTTATAATCATTTCACCCAAATAGAAGGATGTGGGGTGGCCAAGGCACTGTTTAGCAGGACTGCCCTCACCCACACCACACCCATTTTATACACATCAGGAGGAGCTCAATAGGAGAGGTTTGCTTCTGTTCATCTCGGGATGGAGAACAGAGAACAGGATACAGCAGTGAAATATTCTGAAATCTCATCTGTAATTTTCTCCTCTTCCTTCTCTAAAAGACTGCCAAGGAATGAAACACAATCAGTTCTGTGGAAACTGCATATCTAATTCTCATAACAAAATCACCTGAACAGCTTTCTGCAAACAATCACAAAAACTTAGAGCCACATCCTTTTATTTGCTGCATAGATTGAAGCATAGGGGTAGATACCACAGCAGTTACTATTATCTAGCATAACTGGGGCAGAGATAGGCTAAGACTTTTCTAAGGAGGGGAACAGTTCCTCTGAGTTAAATGTAAGCTCTAAGTTTTTATTTAGATGCAAATATAACTAGTCTAATTTTTGAGCATATAAGGCTTTTCCTACGGCTTCTGTGAAAAAGCTTGTGGTGTTCAACAGTCTAGAAGTTGAGGCTCTTCAGGTGCTTACTACTCTGTGATTTCCAGAGGAATTAGCCATGTAACTCTTTTTGAGGAACCTGGATTGGGGTCTTCATTCCAGCTACCAGTTTGACCATGCATTTTAAGGACAATATGAAGAGAACACTTAACTAGTAGAACAGTTTCCTTCCAAATACTTTAAAAATTAAAGATCAATGAAATGATAAATTTGTTTTGAATAGACACTTCTTTCTGCAGTCTACCAGTAAAGTGACTAAAACTTGCAACTCACATCAAGGTCTATGTAGCTCCTGCACTTGTGTGTGCTGACAGCAAAACCTGTGGTTTGGTGTCACCTGCTTACAGGCACACTTGTGCCTGTCTGAGAGAGTAAAGCACCAACCTGCACTGCATGAGAGTATCAGAAGCTCTTCAGTGTCACCCTATCAGATCTACATTGGGCCCCAGGAGGCTGTGTAGTCCTGTGCATTGGGCACTAAATAAATTCTCCAGAGATCTCTGTTCTTTTCTTAGAAATGTTATTCATGTGCTACATGACCTTTGGAGCATCCCTGCACTCCTCTGCACTTCTGCTTCCTCTCCCAGGGCCTGCTTTCTCTCACTGCAAATTCTTAAGAGCAGAAAGTTTCTCATTTTTTCATCCTTCAGTTTCATGCAGGGGTGATGAAATACAAAACATAATAACAACTGAGAAAAACAAAAGCCTATAAATTCTTTTGTAGTTCACGGATGTTATAATTTTGTCCATGAGGACAAGACGGAGCATTATATTCTTGCAACTGCCTCTTCAAGGTATGCCAGGACAATGCAAGTCAGGTCTTTGGCTGAATTGCTATATACATTATTAGGAAAAAGAATTCAAACCCTCAAACAAATCTCACATTGCAGATCCATATCCCTTGCAAAGTTGGTCTGTCTTCCTTGTTTTAACCTCCCACTGGGCCAAAATAAAGCGTCTGCTTGCCAAAGAAAACTCTGACTTTTTCAAGAACTGACACATGAAAAACAAACCCTGAGAGTTTTGATGGCTAGCTTTCCACCAAATCTCCCGGAGCAGCGTTCCCCGCCGGCTCCGTGCTGCGTGGCTGCCTGTACAAAGTGTCCCGCGTGTCCCTGCTCCTGGAGCGCCGTGGCTGTCCCCTCGGTCCCTTGGCCGAGCCGAGCCCGGCTGCCCTGCTCCTCCAGGTGTCAGCACAGCGCTGCCTCGCCCGCCGGGGTCTCCTCCGAGCGCCCTGCGGAAGGGCGGGCGTCTGCTTCCCTCTCGGCTACATTTGTTTTTCTAATTTCTTTTTACTTCAAGGTTTACCAGCTGCTTTATTACCAGCCTGAGCTTTCCTTGCGGTCTCTCCCTCTCTCCTCCTCCTTCCCCCTTTTTTGTTCCTCGAGACAATCACTGTCTCTGGTCCCAGCTGCCACTGCTGATTTTTCATTACAGTTTAATTTAAAACTGGGATTGGAATGGAAATGTCTTTTTGCCATTTGGGGTTTGCGAGGCCTGTGGTTTTATTGCCAAAGGCACAAATGTTAGCTACTACTGTTTTTCCAGAGTACAAGTGTAAGGGGTTTGCCAAAGGGGGGCAAAAGGGTCGTGAGGCTTGTGGGGAATGGTGAGGGGGAGGAATAAATCCGCTTCAGAGAGACAAAATAACCCAATTCTTTGCTTTGCATTTATGCTGGTACACGTGCTGGTGTGTTAGAGGGAGGTGGGGCTGTAACATGTCTCTGGGCATGGATCTGTGCAGTGCGCTCATGAAGCAGATGTGAAAACAGACTAAAGCTCTGCTTGCTTCCTCAGGCCGGGGGGAAACCAAAACAGACTAACTACTTTTCATTTACAGCTCCCTGGCTCTCTTGCTTTATATAGCAAGCTGAGTGTTATATAGCACCCTGCTCAGTAATAGCACTTCAAGGGAAAACAAAACTGCAGCAACGATGTGTGAGATGAAAAGGAGACCTGCTAGTCACTTTCTTCAGTTGTATTTTCCTTGTCTACACCAGAGAGCAGGACACTACAGACATTGCTACAAGCTCTCCCAGGGGGTCAACATTAAGTTGTCCTAAATCAGTGTTCCCCACATGTCCCCAGCTGGCAGATCCTCTGCGACTCCTTCTGGTTTGCTTTATCCAATCTCCTCCATTCATCTATAAGGAAATGATCAGAGAGAGAAGAAAGAAGTAGCAGTGTTTCCAAGTTCAAAATTAACTTAAGCTGGATGGAAATTTAATTCTTTCTCTTTAGAGATAAATGGAGGAGGATGTTGTAGACTGTTGCAGTCTTCAATTCAAATATTCAGCACTGACACAGGAAGCTACTGTTTCCAGCATGGCAGATTTTAGATGGGAGTGCCTAATCTCTGATCTGTTACACTAAAAACAATTATTGTCTCTCCTCCTACAGAGAACCTTATCTTTCCCTGGCTACATCATTTCAGATGTCAGATAGAACGTCTGCATTATCTGGGTGGATCGTACTGACTCTTCACACAACCTAAATTGCAACCTCTTCCCGTGTTGGCCTTGGTCTTTTCTGCATCTGGAGCTTGTCTGGTGTCACTGTGGTATTTCGCTGTCAGTCCACCAGCGTGAGGGCACGTGCCACTCTGCAGGGAGATGTGTAGATCCTGTTCTTCTCCAGCATTCTTCATTTCTGTCTCCACCACCAAACAGGTTCTCAGTTACACAGAAGCACCCACAATACATTCAGTGGGACAGCACAACTTCTGTCCCCATTCAGTTCAGCCTGCTTTCCCCCCTCCTCTCCAGACCTCTAATGAAACTATAGAGTCCTCTGAAATACTGATCCTTCTCCCACAGCAAGTCAAAGACAGTCATTTCTACACCTTCTTGCACTGCTGTAATATATATACATTTCTAAAGAGGAAGTTTTATACTAGAAGAGAAGAAGATGATGTGTCTGTCAGCTTTGCCATGATGTTAGATGTGCTGAGGCACACTGGGGCAGAGCTAAGTAGGGGAGGATGAAAACACTGAACTTAACAATGGAAGGAACCAATTAGGACTCCTGAAAAAGGAAGAAGCCTGATCAGAAAGAGCAGGAAAACATCTTTAAAAAGCTCAAACACAGAAGAAGATCCACGAAGATGAACCAAGATGCTATAGATGTTTGAAGATCCACTCTTAAAGATTTTGCAGTCACATTCAGAAAGAAAGAATAGTTTCCAGAATCACTGCAAATGAAGAGGTAACAGGATTTGGCAGAACCACAAATATGGTAAAGGCTGAACAGAGAAATGCTGAAGACTGTCATCTTCTTCCACTTACAGTGCATAAGTTTTTCTGTCCACTGGCTGTGATCATCCAGAAAACATTTTTTTTGTACAGCGATCTTCCTGTATCCTTGTCAGCCTGCAAATTTAATTTTCAACATCTGTTTTCATTGCTTCCTCTCTGTTTCCAAGTTAGACCCACGTGCCAAGGGATAGTGACAGAAGGCTAACAGAGGGGATTATTTAGTTTTGGTGATGCCCTGTTCACATACAGACAGCCTTGGATGAAGACCTGGCTACTGTCCACAGAAAAACCTCAAACAAACCAATCCTGAAACAAACAAACAAACAAACAAAAAACCAATCAAACTCCAATTTCCCATAGCTTTTCTTGCCCCTCTGTACAAACAGAATCTGCTGGGATCACTGAATAATTAAGAAATAGATCAGTCAGAAGCAGCTTGGATTAATTGCAATGGTTGGCCAAAGGTAAGCTGGCCAAGTGTTTTATTAGAGAAACTGAGACTCTCTTGTCTGCCTGTTCTGAAAGGAATAGAAATGTCTAGACAGGTTCCATGTTCCTGAGGGGAAGCCATGTTTATGAGGAAAGGAATGTGTCTCAGGCACACTGGTAGAAATCATCTATTTCTACAAACGGTGTCTGATGGATTACCAAGGCCTGCCCCAAACTGGGGAATCTGAAAAAAGCATGTCCCCCAGGAGAAGCATTCCCAAGGCTCAACTGGAGACACTAGCTTAGGGTTCAAGCTCACAGTGCTCTGTGGTGGCTCATTGTCCCACCACTGCTGGCAGTACCAGGAACTCCTGCCCAGGCACTCCAGTGGGAGAGTGCATATGGTTTCTCATGCAGTATTTGCATTTTGCTGTGTTGTGGGATTGATCCTGTGAGACTGTACCTGTCATGTCTGGCTTGGGGCCTGCTCCCTGCCTGGGTTTGCTCCTCAGTGTCTCATCTCATGGTCTTCCCAGACAGCACTGATTGCTCTGTGCCACTTCAGTGACCTGGTCCTCCACCTGTCACAGAGAAACCTGCTCCTCCTACAGTCAACCTCCCTCCTATAGTCTCAGGGCAGTTCAAAAGATGTGAGCAGACCGCTGATTCTGGCAAAATAAAACAGTCTCTTAATTGTGAGATTCGGCTTTCCTTGGCCTCAGCTTCTGAGCTACCTTTCCCATGCCCATTGAAGTCACAGTATGGCTTTGCCAGGAGGCATGACAAAGATGCTCTTTGGTGCACCCCTTACAGGACAGCAAGATATGGGAAACCTATGCCCATATCTTCCTCCTACATCACCCACTGACACAATTTCATGCTGGCCTCCCTTGTGATTTTTTATTGAGAACTGTCTCACAAGATTCTCTGATTTGCCAGTCATCATGGCAACTCTTACCCACAGAACTTCTCTTTCTCTCTTTCCATTTATCTCCACCCTGAGAGAACTGTAGGCTGCTCTTAATTGTTCAGATCTTTATTACCCATTTCTGGGAAAGTAATATAGGTACAGATAAATCTCCAGGGTCAGCTCAGACTGTAATATAGGGTGACTAAACAAAATAATATCTCCCACATAACACCTGCAGTTTGCCCTCACACTTTGCTGCATTCTTCATATCGGTCATGTTTTCCTCAGCAGAAACACTTCACACTTCTTGAGAACTTTCCACCTGAAGATCCTACAGGCGGCTACAGACAGAAATAAATTAAGCCACCCAATATCTCAGAGTCAAGAGAAACTGAGAATGTAATAATGTAGCAAGTTATCTATTGATTGTGTTTAAACTTCTAGCCTCTATAGAGGCTAAAGGTCCCCTCAAAATGTTAAAGCAAGTTCTGCAAGTGAATAAATCTCAAAGGAACAGCAACTCTTGTCCTGCTCTTAGGGGTGATTGCTGTCTTCTGCACTGATGAGCTTCCCTGGAGGAATGTGAGGTTTGAAGAGCCTTCCTAATGATATATGAGGCTGTGCTAAAAACATGGAAATTATCAAAAGACAATCTTCTGAATGCCAACATGGCAACTGCATGGGTACCAAGAGACAAAGATGCTGATTCAGCCTCTAGTGTTTTTGTTACCAGTTTGCCTTGGGAGACATTCTTTGTCAGGAGTTCTAGCTCAAAATTCCCCAAATGCTACTTCTGCCAGCCTAAGCCCTTAAAATCACACATTTTAAATCCCCCAGCACATCTGCACTCCAGGCAATCGTTGGGAAAAACATGTTGCTTTTAAGTTTTCAGACCTAGCCTACTGATCCTTCTCTTATGCAATGGTAAACAGAATTCCAGTGGTTTGACCTTTCTCACTGAATTGATGTCAGCACATGAAAACAGTATTTCTTATCCCCGCTGCTCCAAGCACACTTAAAATGTGTGGGGAAAAAACAAACCAAACCCAGCCTCCTCAGGTTTAGTACACTCCAAGACAATGCATTTCCATCCCAGTAAAGATTAAACACTAGTGAGTGCTACAGCAACACTAAAACATCTGTTGAAGGCATCACCAAGTTCATCAAATTATGTGAGTTATGTGAAATCACTGTACAAGAAGCAAGGCATGTGATCTAACTGCAATGTATGAATACAAAAATATCTAGGAAGACTAAAAAACTACATCTCCACAAGGTGTAGAGTAAGGTCAAAGGTAAATACTTTCCGAACTGTTTCAGATATTGTCTTGTTGAGAAGCTGATTAAAGCTTTAAGTGTCTTCCTGTTCAGGAATACTAGAGGCTGTCTTCCTGGTTTCTTAGAGTGAGAATCCTATCCAGGTTTGTTAGCCTGTATTTATAGACTCAGCTATGGAAGAAAATGCAGGCTGAATGTTAGCTGTCCCATTTCACAAGAAAATGGATTTTTGTTCTTATTTGCTGCTATAGAAATTTTTTCAGAAATCTCATGGAAAATCTTATAAAAGCCAGGTTAGCTGCCACATATGGGACCCATTAACTCCTCATTTCTGCTGGTACTTAGCAAATTTTTTTCTGGTGACTACACTTGAACTTTTTGTGGTTTTGTTTTGCTTTGCACCACAGAGCACTCTGTTGACTTGATTTGGTTTTGGAAAGCACTAATGGTAGAATACAGCCCCAGTATATCTGAGAGAATCAGTTAGTTATGTTAAATTGTGTGGAACCACACTCAGATTCTTTGGCAGAGAGAAGAGTCTGATCATCTTTCCTTTTCTTGGGATTTCAGTGCTGGCCACTGTTGCACTGAAAGCTTTGCCCCACACAATGCAAAGGCACACCTGAGGAGTGTGCATTTGGACACAAACTCTATCCCATCCCCCAGTCAGTGGAGGCAAAAAGTGAATCTCCCATTTCTAATGTGGTCTCTGAAGTAGATGTGTGCAGATGTGCCTGTGCATACAGGGAGCTTTGCTGGCCCCTTAGGGAGGTGGCATCCTGTTGACACCTCTTCTGGTGCCTTTGGTATCACATTACACATCTATTCTGATGCCTGTGGCATATGTCTGTTGGAAAGGGCTGCTCATCCTCAGCCTCACCTTGATGGAAAATGGGAAGATAGTACCAACGACCACACATACTTTCCCCCTTGGCATCTGAAACCCTGAAGTTCTGGGGATCTAAACAGTTCCTGCATCCTTTATGTTCTGGAGGTCAGCAAGAAAAAAAGCCCTCTTTACAGACAGTAATATTTCTGGGTTTCAGCCATTTATTTTCAAAGGTCAGAAGGCAAGCCCTGTCAAGGTCATGTGTAGAAATGAGTTTTCTAAGCCATAAACCAATATTGTGGGCCATCAACAGACAGCTGCCTCTGAGGAACCTGTGGAATGCTCTTCAGCCCCATCACACTTCTCATGCCCCTGGTATCCCCCAACATGTCTTGATGCAAAGGAAAGATGCTGCTCCAGCACAGCCCAGCTTTGTGACAGCAGGGCTGCTTTGAAAGGGACTGAGCTGCATTGGCAGGGAAAAGTGGTAAAAGCTTAACAGCATTTGGCAACACCAAATTTATTCAAGCTGGTGTGATTAGCACTTCTTTTTCTTAACCCCCTTTCTCCACAAAAGCGTAAATTATCAGAAGGTGGAGGGATTTTTTTGTTTTTGCTTTTTGTTTGGATGATAAGGGGGCTTGCTGGACTGAATGTGCTTAACAGAAAAAGATGCACACCTTGTATCCAGGTTTATGGCTCTGAAATGCTCGGCTCAGACCATTAGGAAAAGGGTTTGTGCATTTAACCTTTCTCTGGGGAATGGACTACAGGAAAGGCAAAACCTGCCAGATATTGAAGGTCTTTCCTTATAAACTCAGGGCTATTTTTAGTTTTCTAATGTAAAAAATCAGTGAGATGAAGAGTGAAGTGATCCGTTTCCAGCAGAAAAAATGTCTGAATCTTCATTAATAATTCTTCATAGATGGCTGTGTGCCTTTATCTGACAGACTGACAAGCCATGCTAAACAACAGTTACTGCACAAATGGAAAAGATATAATCTCACTACCCAGTCTCGTGGTGCTTCCATTGTCATGTTACATTATGACTGGAGTCTCCACCTTCCCAGAGAGACATGGCAGCAGGGTTATTTCATTAGGATTTGCACAAATGTGCTCATGATGGATGAAGTTTAGTGCTTTGACATGGAAATGTATTTGGAAACTAGAGCTGACACATGATATGAAGAAGGGGAGGGGATGGAAAAAACAAGAACTCAAATGTATAATCTTACCCTCGATCTGCTTGTCAGTGATAATTAGAAAAAGTCTATATCAAAAGCTGAGCTGCAAACTGCCCAGAGGATGGGATTTCATAGCTCCCTATTAAATGTCCAAGCTGGCTTTCACCAAGCCAGGTTAGTGGAAGTTAGTGACATGAGTTCTATTCCTGGCTTTGATTTCCTTGTAAAATAGGTGGCTTCTCCTTGCACTGGTTATGAGGCTGTGGAAAGGAAGACTCCCCTTTTGCCTTACCCTCACGCCCAAGGATAGAATAAGTTGAGTCATTTCACTGTCCTCTGTGGTGCTGAAACCAAGCCAAAACATCTCCAGCCTTTGGGCTGGCTCAGAACAGTCCCAGCTAAGGTATTGAACCTATCTCAGCTGCTGGTGGAATTGGTGTGACCTCATATGCAGCACCAAGTCTGTGACAGTGACACTGCAAGGGCAAGAACAGCTTATAAAGCTGCTTAGCCTGGGCCGATTTTACAATGACAAACACACCCTGAGCTACTGAACTGTTTGCTTTCCTCCCTCTTCCTGATGTTATCACTATTTCCTAAACCCTGCCTGTCAGGCATGCTTTGTTAATAACCCTACAGTTCTCTCCAGAGCAAAGGTTGCTCAACAGCTTTCTCATCTTCCTGCTGCCTGTCAGGAGAGGAAATCACAGCTTTCAGGAGAACCTGACAGAGGGAACTGGATAGCACACTGGGGTCAAGGGTAAGAATGCACGAAGAAGTGAGAAAGCACAGGCACTCCAGCTGGCTGCACAGGAAAAGCTTTGCCTTTGCTTTGCTTTCCCTTGTTTACTGTGTCATGATGTTCCAGGAAGAAACTCAGCAGGCCTTACATCTGAAACAGCCAGCCAAGCACAAATTACTGCCCACAAAGCAGCATGAGGGAGAAGAATGACAACTAAAAATCTTGGCTTAAGTTTTTGATGACTTAGATCTTTCTTCTTAAGCAAAGGAGTCTGAAAGTGTAGTGGACAATGCTACCAGCATTTCACATTGCTATTACATTCTGGCTCATTTTTACTGCTGTCTGTGAGAAGTCCCAGTCGAACCAGAAGTACCAAAGTGTCATCAGAATATATCTACCAACTCCTCCAGCAAAGGAAAAACGTTTGCAAATGGCTTTCCTAAGACTATTAATTGGAGTAAGAACAGCTGAAGCATGGTTTGGAAAGTGCTGTAAGATGTGCTCCTGCATGAAAAGCGTGGTTAGTGAGACCCTCTGGCTGCTCAGCCTGGAGAGTGTTTAGGTCACATCTACACAGCTGGGTCAGGCAAAACCTCTGCATATACTCCCCCACGATTCCTGGGTGTCTCCAGTCTCCACAGTTCTCCAGCCCTGAGGCTAAGCAAATGTCTCCTGACTACCAGCTCTGCAACAGCCCTGTGCAACTGTCTTCTTCACAGGGTAAATTTTTCATGCACTGGTCAAGAAAACCAGATAGGCTTCAGCTTGAAGGAGTGAGGAATGGTTGTGTCTCAAATCATCTGAGTTTAGATTTACTAAAAATTGTCAAAACAAACCACTGGAGAGAATTCATAATTTTCCCTTATGAAGAATTTTATATAAGTGACAAGGTAAAGACGTAGTTGTAAGAGATGTTTGTTGTAAAAGACTGTAACATTTCTGCTGGGGGAAAAAAATTCTTCCACAACAAAACTGAATCCCACAGGGAAAAAAAAAAGGAAAAAGTAGGAAAAGCAAACCAAACAACTTTCCAAACAATTGGTAACAAACGAACCCTCCAAACAATTTTCCTAGAACATGATTTTCTGTCATGGTGATTATATAAAACAACCATCACCATGTGTACAAGAAAGCTATGCTTTAGAATTCTGTTTTTCATGGGATTCTGGTACAGATAAACAGTATTTTACTGACTCAGAAACTGAGGCATGGATGAGAGCAGTGGTTTCATCCCCATCATCCAGTGGGCCAGTAGCAGAAAAATAAATAGTACCAGCCAATCCCAGATCTTCACTGGGCCATGGGATTGATCAGAGATAGCAAAAGTGTAATTGGCAGATGTTGATCAGCTGGCATGAAGTTTGATATTACTTAGATGCAGGGTAATGGGGGGGAAATCTGTTGTGGAGCAAAGAGAAATGGAAGTGGATAGGAAGAGAAAGAAGAAAAAATAACCCAAACACTGAATCAGCCTTGGCATATACTTAAAGTCCAGACAGAATCATCTCAGGGACTCCAAAAGCACTGAGTGATTTTGATCTTCCTGTTAATTGTTTCATATTTGTTTTTCAGCTAGCACAAAAAGGCCAAGTCAGTACCCAGGGGAGGGGCAGGCAGCTGTTCAAAGACCAGTCTCTGGAATATCAGTGTTGAACACAAGTGTCCAGGAAAAAGAAAAATAAGCAGAAATAGGGAGAAGTCTGTGGAGAAGCAAGCTACAAAGCAATCAGCCATCCCACACTGAAAGACATACTGAGCATGTTTTCCCAAGAGCAGTCACAACCTTTGCCTTAACTGCTGCACTTCCCTGTGCAAGGGTGGCTCCTCTTAACAGAATCCACTTGCAGTTTCTATACCCCAAGCTGAGGCTGGGCACAGATATGAGCAAGTATTTGCAGATCCAGAAGGAAAAAGCCACCCCAAAAATATTGTCAGAAAACTAGAAATATACAGAACTGATCAGGGTGGTAAGACAAGCCAAAAAAGCAATTGAGAGACAGAAATATACAATTAAATACATGTGGCTCCCTTCACAAGGAAATGAATGCCAGGAGGAAAAAGGTAAGTTTCAGTAAAGGGGGCAGGAGCTGCTACCCTTCCAATTTCAAAATGCCCTTTATAATTGCCATTGTTTTGGAGAAACACTTTTCTAGAAAATTGTTGGCTTGGATTTGAAAATGTCATTAGACTTAACTGAAGATGCAAAGAAAATACAAAGGATTAAGCAGATGGGGTAGGTAATAAAATGCCAACCCTCCCCCTGTTAATTAAACAAGCCTACCAGATGGTAATGGTGAAGAATGAGGGTCCTGAAGGGGGAGCTCAGCTGCAGGCCATGCTACACCTTCTCCTTAAGGCCCTGATTATAGATACAGAAGGGAGGAAAGGGGAAAGGTTACTCTGTACACTTCAGTTTTTGTTTCTTCTTTTTGTATGTCAGAGGCGAGACCATGGGGCTGACAAGTTCTGGTGAGTTACAGTTTTTGTGAGCCCAAGGATGAGAGAGGTCTCAGGATTAGGACAAAGGCAAAACACCTTATGACAGACACTGCTTTTTTCTTAAAACAACCAAAAGCATCCCTGTGGATCATGGACACAGCTTTGTGTTTTCCATGGAGACAGACATTTAAAAAATTGATATAATGAAAAATGCTGCGCCCCAATGAGTAAGTAATACATTGTGGAGCTTTTCCTGTACTTAGCCCAGAGTCCTAGTTTTCAGAGTAGCTCCTGCCTCACACTGCAAGAACTACTGGTGGACAGTTAATCCTTTACTTGAGATAAAACCAGCATGAAACACTGCCAACATTCTTACATTTATTAAGTTTAAAAATCAGACTTTGTGTCTTTGCATGATTTGTAGTATGCAACTGCTTTTCGTGGATTTAGTCTACTTTCTAAGTTAGTAAGAAATACATATACTTTCTTTGTCCCATGTTATTCATCAGGAAGTTTTGTACAAAGCCCATTTCAGCCTATAAATCTGTGGCAAACTCAATTATTAGTTGACAATTCACCCCTTCCATGGTATCATTGATCACTGCAGTCACACAGCATTGTTTTTTAATCTTTGATGAAGTGTCTGCCCTAGTCCGAATCATTTTCATGTGCCCACTGATAGGCTGTAGAAATGAGACTTAACCAAACCATCATAAGACTACGTCTTCCCTGTCTATAGACCAGTGGTAGGAACATTCAGAGGAGCTGCAAATAGCACAGTGAAAAGGTTTTTTTCATCCTGTGACAGTGTGTCACATTATTACTCTTGTAATTTTGCACTGAGATCCAGAAACAGGGGCTCTTACATACCTGTACATAAATGCATATAGTCTCTGATCCAAAGCACTGACAATCTAAGAAAACTATCTTTGTTCTATAAAAGCAAGACAATGCCCACAGTTCCTTGCTAATGCAGGAACTGAACTCATATCTCTTGGTTTTCCACCTCCCCAACCACCAAATCTCTATTAACTACACAGCACTACCTCTCTTTAGTGGCATTAAAGGGCCACTTGATAGATTTTTTAAATGCAGAAGCAATTTCTACTCATCTACTTGCCACTATATATGACAATTTTTTTTCCTTCCAGAAAGAGTCAGTGATAGAAATTAAGTTAGGAAAGGCACACTAAGAAGGACTTGACCGTCTAAATCAAGGCAAGACAGCTAATTAGTGTAACAAGGTATAGAAGGAAAGTCTCAAGAAAGTGAGACTACACAGGGTAATTATAAAACCAGCAGTTGGCAGAATACAGTCATGTAAGAGTCAAGGCCTAGATTAGTTATTTCTGTAGAATGATTCCAAGACTACCCACAAAAATAACATTTTCCACTGAAAAAATCTTACTTCAGCAGCATGGAGCACAGCCTCTCTTCAGGCCAGGAAACCATGCACAGAGAGACCCCTCAGAAAAGAAAACACAGCAGCATTCCCAAAAGCGAAGATGGAAGCCAAATTGCCCAGTCTCTTCCTGATAACCTTGCAAAGAGATTGTACTTTTGAAGGCTGAGATCTCTGCATGGGAATCTGAAGGACAGAGCAAACCAGTCCTCAAGTAAATCGCCAGTTAGGGAGAAGGATGCTTATTCTTATAAGGAGAAATGAACACAAACTCCTTTGCTAAACTAGGCTCACACTTAGTAGTTTCTCACAAAACCCACAATTTTTGCAGGGTAAAAATAACACCTAGTAAATGAATGAACCTTTGGGACAAGCTGAGGGACATACTCTTCACAGTACTCTGCTTAGAGGGGCCAAGCTATCTTGCAAACCAAGGATATGCCATTTTAAATCCTTGCTTCCTCCTAGGCATAGAGGAGCTCTCAAAGTCTCACGTATTTTTCAGGGTAGATGAAGGACTGAGGGAACTGCTAATGGGTGGGAAACAACACCGCCGCACAAACATGAAAAAGACCTCGTTGGTTTGGAGAAAAAGATTCTGCTGTGTCTGAGAGATCTGACACACTCTCCAATAAAAAGGTATGTGCCAGGATCCAAGGACAGCACCAAATCCCTTCCCAAACTTCACTCTCCCACAATCCCATTCACTCTCCCACTCTTTTTCTCTTCCTCCTTTTGCATTTTTCAGTGAGTCTCACAGGTTAACAAACTCCAGCTGCATCCACTCACCAGACACTGATCCCTCAGCTGTCTGCTTCCAGCCTTACAGACCTGACAGGAAAGTGGAGTTTTGGACTTGGTTCAGATGCTGCAGTGATAAGGGCCATGGAAATACCTTTAGTTAAAGTAAACAGCATTGCATCAGCCTTTTCCATTTTAGGACATTTAAGTCACCAGGTCCAAAGCTTCAGCCTCTTTCTTCCTTCCCTCTCCCACTGTAAGAAAGAGATGGGGTCACACCCCAGGTAGGTTAATGCGTAGGATGAGGAACCTCCCTGAGTAGCTGGAGCATCATCAACTGTTTTAAAGTGCTTTTTGAAAATCAGAAAATGCCATATTTTTAAGCATTCAAGAAAGTAATTCTGTGAGTGTGCTGCAGCCGAAGTGCAGGTTGCAGTGAGGTCAGATGTACATTCATGCTGTCCTCTAGAGCACTGCAGAGCTGGAGTGCTTGCCTTGGAAACCCAGTCAACAGCCAGCAGCTGCCCTTGGGACTGCTCCTCCATAAGAAAACATCCATTTTCTGCAGCAGCCAATGGCAGATCTTACTGTTTATATGTGCCACACAAACCACCTGACAGCTCATGTTCTTCACCCTAGTGCTTACTGATACCTGAGGACAGATGAAAGAAAACAAAACTGTCTCTAACTTCAACACCCCTCCTATTCTTATTCTCTACCTTATCTTGGAAAATAAGGAAGAAGTGCAGCAATAGGGTTTTGGTGGGTTTTTTTTTTGTTTTTGGTGGTTTTTTTGTTATATTCTCATCATTGAGAAAGAGAAGATAATTTGTCATTTCTTGGTCTGATGGAAACTGTGTTTAGGGAACAAGCCCCTGCTGACAGTGTTTTTTATTCCACATGAGCTGTCAAGAAGCTTAGCTGAGGCCATTCAGCAACCACATAGATCAAATGAGATCAGCACAGCTCAAAGCCCAGCAGTTCCTGCAGGAACTTACAGGATGCCCTTCTGCCTGCCCCTACAAGCAGGGACTTAAGCTGTACTTAGTTTAATTTAATCACGAATATGGGTATAAATCCATGAAAAGGATAATGAAAACTGATGAATATGTAGTTGCATCTGTGTGACCCAATATTGACTCAGCAAAATGAGCACCTCCAGGCTAATGTTAATAAATGAATCTCCGAAAAGAGCAAGACCTGCCGCAGTACAGAGCGGCATTATTTTGGCACTAGTAACAAGATAGGGGCAGCAATTAGAGAGGTTTGAAATATTTTTTTATCTCCTTTCAGCTTTGTCTAAGACTTAACTCTTTCTCCTCTGCTGGGGAGGGAATCTACCTGCTGCTGTTGTATTTCTGTGTGTAGGTATGGCAGAAGGGTAGGAACTGTCAGCAGTGTGTGATACCTGCATTCTTCCCTCTGGACAGGGCACTGGCCAAATAATTTGGTCTTTTCTTGGAATGTGAACTTGTTCTTGCTAATTCCCAAAAGGGATCACACCAGTCCTCAGGCCAAAAAGAGCTTTGTCAGGGCCTTCAGCAACAGCAGCAGAATGATGGTCCAAATGATTGGCTCATATGCCTAAACCTGCGAGTGCTGAAGTGAACAAATAGAAAAAAAAAATCAGTGTGGGAAAGTTCCAAGGGTAGGAACCACTTCTGGTTGCAAAGCTGACACCAGTTTCATCCTTAGGAGCAGAAAAACGTGTGGAGAATCTGGATGGCTCAGAGGCTTAGCAAAATCTGAAGAACAGTAAGAAAAAGAAAGATGCTGATAAGGTTCTTTAAAACTTATGTTGCCTTAAATGTTTGTTGTGAACTGTGTTCTCTAAGCCTCACAAATCTTCATGTCACTGCATCTCTGTTTTCTGTAGTTCTCTTATCAGCATATGTGGTTAAGGCTGTGTTTCTTTATATTCTCTCTTCACTTTCATGGAGATGCCTGACTTTGGGCAAAGCATCCTGCTGCTCTGCCTGTTTATCCTTTTCATCGTGTCCTGCGAATTGCTGTTACAGAGTTTATATTGGGTAGATGTAAGAAGCTAGAAGCATAAGAGTTTGCCTTTCCAAAGCAGTATAAACCTTCTCTCCAAAAATTTTCAAAGTATTCAGACAGGGTATGTTTTACAACTCTCCTCTGAGACTTATTGACATTTGGTTTTAGGCCACTGATTCTAATCAGCCTTGTCATGTCTCAATGAGTATAAAAATAACAAAGTGAAACCCAGAAATATGAATATATGAATATATTGCTCTTATAAAAGTGAATATTGAGTCACTTGAAACTTAAACATAATCCAAAAAGCTCTGCTTCAAACACTTTTCAAATAGTGCCTTTTAGATATTGGTGAAAGTCACCAAATTCAGATGCAACTGCTGAGCTGCAAAGGTTTTACTTGACATAGTGTCAGGAGAGGGGCATTTGCAAATCACTAATGCAGACTAGGATTTCTGATAGCTCCAAAGTAGGCCAGTGTTAGAATGTTTATTTTACTCTCTTATTGAAGTGTGACAAGTCTTTGTGGGAGCTGTTGGTCTTCTACACCTTGCTCATTGCTGTCCTCAGCACTTACCTTCCCCACAATTCCTTTGGAAAAAAAGTCCATCATTGGAATTGTATCTGCTTTTATCCTGAAGGTTAATAACTATTTTCTTTGCGAGGAAGGAACTGTCTTGTCTTTTTTTTTTCTTTTTTTTTTTTTGGCTGTAATCCTAAATGGGATAAAGAAAAGAGTTTTCATACACTAGATATTTGAAGGGCTTTGAAGATTTCACTTCACAGAACAAGTAATTTTAGTTTCTGACAGATGGGTTTTATGTTGTCTGAGGAAGAAAGGGCAGAAAGGCAGCAGCAAAGGGTACCATGCTTGGAGAGATATCTAGTTGTGTTGATGAAGCATGTATAGCAAAGGGGGAAATGCTGTCTATGAGGGTCTGGCAGATCAACACTGTGAGAAACATGCCAAGAAGGAACAATAAGGGATATATGTCTGGCTACAAAATGGAGCTAAGGAAATTTATTTTCCTAGCATTGATGCATAGGTGTTCCTCATTAAAAGAGTATACATCAAAAGATGGTACTAGGAGTTATGACTTTTAGAAATAAAGGATTGACATTTCAGCTCCCTGGTTTTGCAGTTTTTGCACACTCAAACCCTCCAGTTCAAGAAAAAATAATAATAAAAAAGCCAATGAAGGATTGATTGCAACATTGGGTTGATGGTGGGTAAAAGGTTAGCAAGTAATTGGTGGGAAAAGCAAGGACAAATAATGGTTGTGCATGTGCAGTACAGTCTATCTGTCTGTCAGTAGGGGAGACAGACGAGACAGACATCCACCACCCCAGAACCATAATGGCTAATGACAGCCTGAAGTGCTGCTGGGCAGTCTCCACCTAGATAGGAGAGACAGCCAAATGTGGATCTTGATTGGGAAAACCCCCACCAAAGGTCAGGATTTAAGCTTGTCCTATCCAAAGGGAATGTATAAGCTATGAAATCTTTGTTTAGGACTCCAGACAGATCCTAAATTCAGCAGAGCTTTGAGTTGTCACAGTATCACCAATAATAAAAACTCATTCTGAAGGTAAGGAAAACCTGCTTGCTGAATTTGTTTGCTACCTCAGTAGCTTTTTAATTAAATAAAAAGTATTAATTCTTCCCTGTCCATTCAAGCTGTGCAGGAGATGACATGCAAGCAAGCATTTGTAGAGAAGCAGCAATGAATTTCCAGAACAGCATTGGCACACCTGCTTTCCCTGAGCTGACTGCTGATGCTCCTGCTGTTATTCCCCAAAATATCATTTTGAAGAGGCAGTTTTTTGTAAGAACATGGTGGTCTGTCCCACCCAGGGTGCAGTTATCAGTAAGTCAGGCAGTAGCACATGGGGAAAAAAGGCTTCAGACATCTAAAAAACATCAGAGTAACTATTATTGTTTCAAGGCAAAAATAGCCATGTTAGACTGTACCTATCCTTCTTTCCTTTTGATAGCTCAGCTGTAATCAAAGAAGCAGACCTTCTATCTAAGTCCCTGATATTCAGGAGAATGGTCATCCAAGGTGACAATAAGGTAATCCTGACCAAGTGAGGTGTCAGGAGATAAGACATTACATCCATTAACATGTTCTTATTTGCACTGTTATCCTTAACCAAAGGGAGCATGGTCAGACCTCCCTTCCATCAGCACCTCAAGTAATCTTGCTGAATTATCTCTTCTGAAGTTTGAAAGCTTTTGTCTGCAGTGACTCCACGATCCACTAATAGCTGAAAGCTGGGTTAGAAAAAAATACAGCCTTCAAATTCCAACTGGAAAGTGAATGTGAGCTTTTTACCTTGTGTTTCACAGTCAAAACACACAGCATTCAAAGATCAAGCCAGGGAGATGGGAGGCATGTGAAGGATGAAGAGAGATGAGCTCCTCACTTTTTAAAAATGAAGTAATTAGCTTAGTAAGTGCAGAAGGAGGAGAGAAAGGAAAGGGACATCCTTTTGTTAGGCATTTATAATACAACCCTCTTTCCTGGCCAGATGTGCTTGCAAGATGTTACCAGATTGCACACACTGATGAATGTAAGGACTGGGGCTACACTAAATTACTTTCAAAGGCATCCATCTGGGGAATTCTCATTTCTAAATACAGGAGATGTTCCATCTATGTGGAGTGCATTTTATTTTTAGGGACTGCCACTCACAGTGGACACTACCAGTTTTCCTGTAGCAAAGAAATGTTATTCCTCTGGTTTTAAATCATGTATGAAACCTTAGGGTACAATGAACAATTTTCCAGGCTTTTAGGGCTGTTATGATTAGGACTTTGATGGAGAAGGCACAAGGGTTGAGGAGCTGGCAAACACTGAAACAATTCATAAGCCATATGGATATAGAAGTTCCCATGAAGCAGTCCCTTGCATGTTGGATAATCTTCAGGTAAATGAATCTTCTATAAGAAGAACTGTTCAGTGTATTTAGGTGAATGTTTGGAATAACAATAGCCTATGTTCTTACTGTCCAGAAGCATAAACAAATAGCCCATTTACATTGCCCCTACAACCTTTAGCAAAACCCTTTTCTAAGGTAAAGTCAGCCCCTGATTGCAGCTTGAATTTCAATATTAAAAGACAGAGCTAGACTGTGGAAAAGGAAAAAGAGTTATAAGTAACTATTGTATAAGCTTCTTCCCTTTGAACCTTGCCTCACACACTGTTCACCAGTCACATAGCCTTGCCTCTGAGCTTCTTTGTCAGAATATAATGGGCAGAAGTTGGAAGCACAGCTCGGTTCATTGTAAGCACTGTGTAAACCTCCAGGGTAATTGAAATTATACATTTTGCAGGAGTTGTTTGAAGAAAAGAATATCCAAAGAGAAGAGGAAAGAGCAGAGCCAGCATAAACTTCTCTAAAAGCAAGGGTGGGTGTGTTGTTGTGAAACCTTGAGGCATGAAAGAAGAAACCTACCCTACAGGGAAGTTTAGAAACCTCTCAGGAAATTTTCTTATAGGGAGCCACATCACCCAGAGGAAGACAGCAGAGTCTCTCTGAGACAAACCCAGGGCCCAGCTGGGAGGTAAAGGTAACTTCCCAGAGGCACCAGGTAATAATTACACTCGGTGCCAGTTTTGCTGCAAGAGGCAAAATTAATTGTTCATGAAGAGGAAAAGAAGCTTCACTGATTCATGGAATGTGTGGAGCACAAAAAACATATTAAAAAAATTATGAAGAGAGATGTGAGGAAAGGATTCTCACTGTACCTTTTCCACAGCTTCCACAGCTCCTTTGCTCTGCCCCTCTGTACCTCTCTCCACATAGAGAAATGTGTTATCTGTTCTACTTATCAGGTCCCTCAGTATACTTATCCCGCGTGACCTCATGCTCTCCTTCTTACAATTCCTTGCCACACAGAACATTGTAATATTATTATTGTTATCATTCTCACTGTTACCTTCCATCTAAAACCCCTGCTGTTTTCAACTCCCCTTCCTCTGCATCATTATGCTCATGGAAGTTTCCACTTGCATTTGAGGGCCAATGTCAAATTAAGTTAAAGCAATTTCAACAAAAGGACAATTTCCCAAAGAAGAGGTATTTCAGGTGGCTCCAAACTGTGAGTTTGTATGGAACACTTTGACAACCTAGTTTCATCTGTACAAAAAATGGAAAAAAAGAAGAGGAAAGTCTGTTTGAAACAAAACAGCATTTTAAAAACAATGTTCCCTTGTTTTGTTTTTTTTTCTTTTTGTCTGAAATTGTTTGATATCTATTCTGCCTGAGTTCATGATACATACCTGGAATTACTTTACTTTGAAAGTGTCAGAATGTATTGTTAACTTGTATTTCAAGTGTTGTATTTCAAATATGTGTTTAGCTGCTTGGAATGAGACTTTGCATTTCCCTGTACATCAAGGCTCCCTCACTTCCTGCTGTTCAGTTGGTCTGAATATTATCCCCATCCTGCCTGTGGTCCAGGTGATGTCTGTGTTTGGGATCTTCCCCTCAGTATCCAAGCCAGCCTAAACACAGGCTTTACACATAGCTTTCAGTGTAACATCTTTAAGTGTTGCCTCTTTAGTCAAGGTTTTATCCAGACTCATGATTTCTTGTTTTCATCACTGAAACATCCTTTGTCTCTATCAGTACAAATGGCATATTGTCACCATTCAGAATAGTGCAGCAAAAATCCCTTTTTGACAGGATCCAGGGGAAGCATGTGCTGTGAGGATCTCTGCTGCTCTTCCAAATAACTACAGAAACAAAGCTTTGAACAAATCATGGTAAAATGAGTACCAGACTGATTAAAAGTCACTGACAAAGAATACATACTGTTAGTGGATCTCTCTCCAACTGGAGGAATACCTTAAGCAGGACCCAGCACCGCGCTGTCCAGACACATCTCTTCGTTCATTGGTGACCTGGGTGAGACAACTGAGGAGACAATCAGAAAATTTGTGTGAAATTGATCTTACTTGTCCTTGTTTTAATTTTCCAGGTGTTTTTAAAAATCTTTGAATAACTAGAATACAGAGCTGAAATACTTTAATATCTCAACTCTGGTTCATTTGAGAACGTTTTATTCCTGGTAACCTTAAGAAGAAAATATTTTATTAATATGTTTATGCCTGAAAACCAGAATTTGGGGATAATCAAAGAGCACTTCCTATCTCTCTCTTCCTCAGCATAGTCTTCTATCATATTCCTTCCTTCTCCCAGATATATCTGAACTAAGTTATATTTCACTTCCCAGCAATATGAAAATATACACACTTCCCCTTAGAAGTGCTTCTCCAGATCTTGTCATGGAAACTTGTGGCAATAACCGAAAAGCAGGATATCATACATGCAAAGCATGGGCTCTGAAAGATATGGCGCTCAAAGCTATAAAGTTAAAATCTGCCTGGCTCTTTGTACTTTCTGTTAAGGTCCCTGTCTTTTAGCAGTAGTGAAAGACATAGGTTCTCCACTGAGCCATTCAAAACAGTTACTGATTTGCAATTCTGTTAAGTCTACATATTAAAGAAGCGTTAAACATTTTCATTTCCTTTTTAAAGCACAAAGATCTTTTTTTCTCTCCTTCCCATTCTGATTGTAGAGGTCAACTTAACTTAATCCAAAATATATTACATGTCTCCAGGTCACTAGCTGTCAAATGACACAAGTTCCACAAAAAAATCTCATGAATTCTTTCCAGAGAAAGTAATTCATTCAGAAAGACTTGGAAAGTTAGAATAGAGATTTAGTTTTTTAAGTGCATCTAGTGTGCAGGCGAGCTGCTAGTTGGCAGCCCCCAAGGCTGCAGTCGCCCAAGCACACACTGACACACTGAAAAGCAGCAGTGCAGGGATCCTGATTCAGCCCTACCCTGTGCCCATCTTCCTGCAGAGCACAGAAGTGATTCTGCATTAGGGACTCATACAGGGCTTTGGTGCCCATCTACTGAGGCACTTAACAGGCTATTTTATGCCACTACTCGGTGGGCTACTCTGGTTCAAAGCAGGCACTTGAGGGCTCTTCTAGATTGCAAGGCAGTACTCAGTATCTGTGTTTGGGAGACAGCTATTCAGCAACAGACTAAGCCTAACCTAAGCTTTCAAGTTGGCCTTCTTGGGGCAATAATTACTTGGTTGCAAGAAAAAGTGGAACGTTGTCAATCCATTCTCAGTTCCCATTTAATTTATCAGTTCCTTGAGCCTCCCAGCACCCCTCAGGCATCCTTTTCTCTGATATTTCTGCCCTCAGCAACTTGAATATGCCTCCCAGGCACTCTTCATTGCTATAGTGATGGCTGGTGGGCACCCTTTGCTATTAAGTGACCAGCTTTCTTTGCCTCCACTCCCCTCCAGGCTCAGCTTTGGAGAGCTTACTACAAAATCTCTTTACCCACCATAAGCTTTCCCTCCGTCTTGATTCCACTCTCCCACCCTCCCACAACTGAACTTCAAAGCTGTTAATAATGCATTGTCAGGTTCCCTCTGAATTTCTGGGAAGCTGGGCACATCTTTAGCGCCTTACCTAAATATTTAATGTGTTAAACTACAATCTCTTCTCAAAACATTGCTTCACCAACTAGTTCAGATTGCAGCTGAGTCTGGTGGCGGTTTTAATGGTGAACTCCCTGACGATTACTATTTATGTCACGTGCTGCTCAAAAGTAAATTCTGCTGTGTGCTGCCTGTTTCCCATAGCAAGTGACAAGCTATGCTGTTAACAGTGAGCATGTAATCACACACTGTACATTACAGCTTTAGCTGCAATGATTTCTTAAAGATTTTAAAATGATCTAACTGGTGAATATTTAGGCATACGGTCTGCTTTGTAATCCTGTTTGTTCCCAGTACATCACTGCTAAATTATATCTGCAGAACTAAGGCTACCATTGTAATTATAGCTTCCATAAGGCTGTAACTGCCCAACAAAGAGAATTCATTCAGGTCAAAACAGTATTTTAATGCCATTATGGCTACAGGGGGCTGCCTGGTAGTGCTGTTCTGACTTGCTGTTTGTTAATTGGTAGTCACAGATGTGGGCATTGAAAACGAGCGGCTGGAAGTTGGGTGAAAGACAAGCTAACATAATTAGTGGGAGTTGGTGAGGAGCTGGACACAGACTTGCAGGCAAAAGAAGCTCCCTGCTTGCCAGCTAAAAAAAGCTTCTGTCTGTGGCTGCAGGGGTTGCTTTCTGAGTCTCACTTCCATCTGCTTGGAAGATGGCTCTCCAAAGGTGGCAGACCAAATCCCATGCTCAGACAAAACACATCTCCTCTGTTGCGCAAAGAGGAAGCCTAGAATAGAGGGCGAAAGCAGTTGTTAAATCCAATCTCAACCAAGCTCAAACACTTGAGCCACAAGAGTCCTTGGTGTTGAGACACCCCTGAGGACAGCTTATTAAAGCAATTTCCCAGATTACCAGAAGAGTGCACTCAGTGGCACAAGAGGACATCTGCTCCCTGGAAGACCTCACAGTGGGGCTCCCCCTCCATTTCCCCTTAGCTGGGTGCCACATCTGTTCACTGCTATGCACCCAAACCAAGACACAACTGCTTCATGTGGATGAAGCTAAGGCTTGGGGGCAAACTCTCTACACTCATCATAAATCACTGCAGTGGGAAGAGAAACAGAGATACTCCTCCTGCATATTGACAGCCATTGCTTTGCCTAGGGAGGCCAAGAGTGCCACAGCACTGAGTGCTTTGAAGAGTGCAGAGCTTAGTTCAAGTACTGAATAAGCAAGAATAAGCAAGAAACTGTTGCCCCTAATTTATTGACATTTTAAATATAATTAATTAATTAATCATATATGTATATACATATATGTGTGTATAAATATGTGGTAGCAGTTCTGCTTTTTTTATAATGCTGCCATATTTTTGACTCCTGGGTCTGCAAAGATTCTATCTCTATCTATTTCTTTGTCCCCCATCTGACATTTTTGCTACAGATTATTCCTAATAAGATACAGACATTTGTACCTCGTTCTTACAGAATTGCATTCTACTGTTTTTCAGATCACATTTCCAAATTGGAAATATCGTTTTGAATTCTCTTCCTGCTAAGCAATGTGCCCATAGACCCTCTGTGCCTGGTGCCACCTGCAAGTTTAACTAGGAGACACATCAATTGTGTCATTTACTGAAGAGATACTAGACTCCTTCCCTCCAGTGCCCACTCACACACCACAGCCCCATGATAATAGGTGCTGTGCAAGCACAGTACTAAAAGATGACTCTACTCCAGCAGAGCTTGCTAGCCTTGTTTAACACTTTAAAATCTCAAGCTAACCTTCATCCCATCTACAGCTCTGACGCTGGGCCTGAAACCGCAAAGTACTCCTTTGATGTAGTATTGGATCCAGCTGAGATGGAGTTCATTTTCCTACAGCAGCCCTCACAGTGCTGTGCTTTGCATTGGTAGCTCAAACACACCAGTGTTGGACTACTGCTGTATCCAGAAGTACTCCTTTGACATGAACCCCCAAAGCACCTCTGAGTCTCCAGAGATCCGGCAAACCATGGCAGAGTTCTGGTTGGTGGTAATTGCCCAGGAAGTCTGCTGCCAAAGTTAATTAGAACCTTAGTATGTCAGAACTGTAAGTGTACTTCCCCCTTCCCAAGTCTACAAAATTTGGTCACTGCAAATGCCAATCTACACAGAAATGCCTTTAGCTACACACACTCCAAGGACATAATTTCTCTAGTCATTGGAAAAGAACATTTCTCTAGATTTAAGCACAACAGGGTCTTGAGCTGTATCTATGCCTCTGACATCAAGGCACATTAATCATCTCCTTATAGAAAATACACAGACATGATGTATGCATTTGGTAAAATTTTATCAATTTACAGCAATCAAATTAATTAGCTAAATTAATTCCTGTTAATTTATTTACATTGCCTATGAATATTTCTTCAATGGATAGCTTCACTAACTGCAATGTTATGTTTCAGAGAAACTTCATAGTAGAGTTCAGCTGTAGATCACGCTTAGAGTGCAATCTCAAATCACATCAGCTTTGACCAACACTGAAATCCTGGAAGCTGTTATCTCACAGGTGATGCTCAGGATTTCAGTCAGCTCAGGAGGTGGATTCTCCTGTTGAAAAGCCACCCTTACAGCACACAAGGGCTGACTCAACCAGGGACAAGTAAAGTATAAACATAGTCAAGGCTAGCAAGTCAAAGTTAACCCTTTAGGTTCTACTGGAGCCTCAAGCTTGGCTTCCCCCTAGTATTTTTGTGAAGAAATTACTCCACATTTTGTTGGCTAACAATAACTTAAGTAAACACAAGTTAGTTTGCTAGTTTTTCTTCTTCAAGAAGGCTTACGGAATTCTGTTTTCAACTGAGGAAAAAAGATGTTAAGTCAGTGTGTTGGTCTCAGCTTTATAAAATCTTCCCTTCTCGTCTTCTTCCCCTCCCTCCTTCTCCCTCACGTTCTTATTTTCCTTGAGTGCTTCATGGAGGCTTTTATAAATAACTGGACATACTCATTCTAACAAGCACTTTGGCCAGCCAGATTCATTTCTGTATAACCCCTTGCAGTGCTATTCAATAATGCGAATAATTACCATAGCAACTGCAGCATGTGGTACATATGGTGCCTCTGAGAAACAAAGCATTTTCTTTCTTTCTTTCTTTTCTTACCCTTAGAAAAGGAGCCACATACATTAGTTTTTAATACAAAATGATGTCTTACAGTGTTTATTAGAGGGGAAAAAAGGTTTACAAATGAAGAGCCATTTCTTGCTCTGCTTAGAAGCTCAGATAATCAATTCTTCATACATTGCGATCCTTTAATCTTTCATTTCCTCACATTACGAGTGTCTACCTTTTTGCAATATGCAGACAATAGATCCTTAGACAACAAAGTACCCTGATTACGTCTCCCTGCACTCTTACTGGCTGGGCACTCCAACAGACAGACAACACAAAGTGAAGGGTGTTGACTTATGGAAGGACTGGATTAATTTTGAAGAGTAGCAGCCCTTCAGTCCTGAGTTCCATATCCCCTGGAGGCTTCCTCCCCTGTGACAGGAACAGCTGAACTATAGAAATGAAGCTGAACCCTAAGTCCTGCAGTGTGCTTCTCATGTCCTGAAAACACTGGTAATATCTTGTTATTAATACTGAGCAGTAAAACTGAGCATTGCAGGAGTTGTTTCACATGCAGTTCCACAGACAGCAGCACCACTCAGGAGTGGGGCCAAGGGCCATTTGGAATGAGTAACTGTGTCAGTCTTATGAGCCAAGGTCCTAAAATGTGTAGCCAAGATGAAGGTGTGGTAGCTTTTTGAGCCTGACTGGTTGTCTCTAAATGTATTCGTTTGTTGACCATACAGCTAGAATCATACAAGCATGGCATGGACAGTGAGTGTGGAACAACGGTGCATTCTAGGAGATCTAGTTATGTGTCTCTAGCAGGGCTTTTCTCAGTCTTTAAGTATTGTGATCATGTTGAATTCAGAGGGATGAGCAAATACTACCTTTTGCTAACAACCACAAATCAGCTCATATTCTTCATACCATCATCCTGCAGCAGGACATTGTGCCCAAAACAAGCTCTTAACTGAACTGTCCTGGCACAGCAAGCTTGTAAGGCTAACTGCCTAAAGCTAGCAGATGCCACAGGACTTCTAAGGGACAAGGGAAAAGCTCAAAGCCTCAGAGCTTCTATGCCTGCCTTTGCTTCCAGCTCAACATTTCCCTCAGTCTGTCTTTGTTGTAATCCTTCCCCAAGGACCCATATCAGAAAAGGTTTCCTGAATGTGCAGACACCTTCTAGGCTCAAGTTTAGGAGATTGAAAAGATGTGACAAGCATGCATGCTTGTCTCTGCCCCACCTTCCTCTGCTGACACATGCCTCCCTGAGCTGTGCATAGCCTGGTTCTGCAGGGGGCTGAAGGGAGGGGTGAGAATGCTGCAAACAAAACAGTTTTCCTCTGTGACCTTCCTACCTGAAAGACTTATATGTCAAGATTCCCCCTTTTTAGCTGATGTTGTCCTGGGACAGTCCCAGATTATTAGATTCTTGTTTAAGATTCCTTTTGAAAACTGTAGCTATAGGTACCTGTAAATCCAGCATGAAAGAGAGATTAGTTATACCTAGCTGTATACATTTGTGCATATATGTTGCACACAGAAATGGCCACCTGAGGTATGTAAATGTGAACCTCTTTTTGTCTGGTTTAAAGCTTAGTTTTAGGGAGCTTAGCTTTAGTTTTCTGTTCAAACTTGGTTGTTAAACCTCAAGCAGGTGACCAGCAGTGCACATTTGCTCTGTAGTCTTCAGCCACCAAACCCAGCTGAAGAAAGCACAGCCCTAGAAGTGCTGATCACCAAACTCAATTTGGAGCAGAAATAAACACTTATTTTCAAAACTGAAATATTTATTACCGTGTTGTACTTGTTGGAATAAGGCTGCAAACACAAGCTCACATTTTAACTAATAATGCCTTCAATAAATATGAAACAACCCATTAGTCTTTGTGTGAATATATTAGTTCACAAAATGTAATATAATGTGGGACTGGGATAACATGACTTATCTGAATACATCTTCTCATAATCAACCTCTCCACATTTAGATGAATCTATTTTGAGCTGCTCTGCCACAATCCAGCAGCAATTTTTCAGACAAGAAGCCACTAGAGCGCGCTTCTTCCCCAGCGATGGACGAGCAGTGTAAACCTGTTTGTGTGAGAGACTGTTTTGCTGAGAAGTGGAGAATTCAGTGACAAGGGGAATTATCATGCACCATTCATTTCCCTGTAATTTAACTCTCAGTAACAAAAGCATAATGTATAGTCTGGTTTACTGGGCTGATTTACAAGACTTTAAGTGAAAAGAAGATTTCCTTCTCTTCTTTTCATGCTGACGTCGGCAGATACAAAGTGTGTGTCTCATAGCATGACATTGCTGTAGGCAGAGCAGTGCAGAAAAAAGCCCTAAGAGGTTGTGGCAGCCCAGGAGCAGAGAAGCGGGCCAGGAACCACAACACAGTGCCTTGCACTCTCATTTGCCACAAGAAAAGCCACCGGCAACACCTCACCAAAGGAGACTGACAGGGAAATGGGGCTCGTACACTTTGCTGCAGCTGTGTGGTTTGTCACCTTCTCACAGAGGCTGGTGTCTCTGATCAGGCAGTGGGAGCTTGCCTTATCTTGTGCAAAACACTGTCCTTAGAGACTACCTTCTTTTCGAAAGCTGAAGTTTTGTTCTGTTGTCTGCACATGGGAGGAAGGAGGTAAATCATACCCCAATAAGGCTCTTCATTTTATGGGACCATATTGCAGCACCATGCTTCTACCATGTATACCCATTAATTCCCTTTGCTCCATCTCTTACCTGCTTCACATGTAAGAAAATTAGATAAGAAAACCTCAATGTGTTGTTACCTAGACTTAATAACACCAACTGGCACTTTTCACTTCTCATTCTAACCTGAGAGGCTGGAGACAGCCTATCATTTACACGCATCTTCATACACCTCAGCTTTTGCTCTGAACTCCTTAATTGAAACCTCTGTAGGTACCTTCTAAGTTTGGTTTTGCTGGTTTAAAAACAAACAAACAAACAAACAAACAATGCTAACATAACCCCTACAACAACCAGAACACCAAAAGAAAACACAGAACAAATTCTCTTTCACAGACAGGAAAACAGCATACCGTACTTTCAGCCTTGATTTAAAACACTCCATTTCTGTCCCATGGTAAAAAGAGAGGCACATATGAGGTGCTAAGGGAACATGAAGTTCAAGAATGAGATTCTTCTCCTGACTGCTATGAATCTTGCGGTTCAGAGGTGGTCAGAAAAAAATACAACAGGTACACCAATATTGCTGTTTTTCAGACTATTTCAGAGCTGAGCAGGAGGCATCACCCTGTGATCTCTTTAGACATGCACACACCTGCAAAAAACCAGCACGTTGAAACACAGAGAAGTGGCCAGGACACCACAGCTTGCTCTCATTCTTTTAGGCTGAGTGTGGGACTTAGCAACAGAGACTCCTTCAATTTCAGTAGAGAGAGCAGGGGAGAGCAAAGGGTGGATACAAGAATTCATGCTCAAGGAGGCAGCAGAGATAGACAAAATGTCACTGTATCTAACCGAAGACAGCCCTGCTGTTCTGGAGGGAGACAACAAGAGAGATTTTCCTGTTTCTGAGATGTGGCATATGAGAACAGCAGTATTAAGAGAGGCTCTGCTTTTCTCTGTGACATCCATGGAGCCTCCCAGGAATGAATTGCCATCTGCCAGGTGCCCACTGCTTTGGAATGAAGGAGGGATGAATGGATGCCATGACAATCCTGGAAAAGCCCTACAAACATGATGGGCAAACTATGGCAATATTTATATAAGGCCAGATGCCAGCCTCTACATTAAGCCTGGAGATTCCTTTGGCCTGTTCAGGTGCTAGCACTTGTCTATTTTTACTTCAGAATTGTCATTCATGCCCACAGACACAAGAAAAAGCTTCTTGAGGTGCCTTACAGCCACCACTTCACTCTCAAGCAGGTTTGTCGGTCAAGAGGATGACCTGCTCTGTGGGCTTCTCTTCAACAGAGTGAGACCTAAAGGAAATATAAACATTCTGGGCAGCCAGGAAGCCAAATAGTGAACTTATATTTTTGCAAGCAGTGCATCCCACACCTACAAGAATTCACAGGTGCAAACCTCAACAGACCCTCAAACCTCTAGAGGACAGGACTTCTTGCCTTAATTTGATACCTCATGTATAAAAGTACCCAGGTCTAAAAGTACCACAAGGCAAATACAAGCAAAAGCAATGCACTACCACAGCTCTGCTACTGTGTCACTTCATTCCCCTTCAAGATTTGTTGCAATAAGCACATCCTACAGGATAGATCATGTCAGCTGGATAACAGCGAATCCTTCAGAGAGACTGACGGGAGATAGAATGGAAAGGAGCCAACTGCTCAGTGGTTTAGGTCTGACTCTGCTCCCAGGTGGATTATGTGAAAGCCACCTCTGGAATTAAGAGTTTCCAGTTTGTAGGCTTGGTATTAGAAGAGCTGTCTAAAAAGGAAATTCTGTGTTTCTGTGCCGTATATACAAAATGAACAAGCTGGACAGAACAAAAAGAACCAAGTAGTGAAGAGAACAGTATCTCCAGCTCTTAAATAGCAGTCATGTGTAAACACTAGTAGCAGTGATAGTGATGTCACCTGTGTAATGCTGACCACAGAAGGCCATGTTACCTCCTACACAAGCCTGGGCTGTGTGCATGCAGAGGCTTGTAAGAAGGTTCGAGGCTCTCAAGGTAGTCTGTAGTGGAAGGAGATTGCAACAACAATATTACAGGCTGAAATAACCCCTACAAATAGATGTGTTAAGAGGACGTGAGCAGAACTCTTCCAGTCCATTGGCTCACTTCAGGCAGTAAAGCAAATGTCTAGACATATCTAAAAAATGATAAATGAGCTTCGCTTCTTCTGTTTTATCAGTTACATTTGATGATTCAACTGCAGTGAACCAGATAAGAAGAGGAGCAGTTGGTTAGTCTGAAATCACAGGGAGTTCCTCTGCACTGAATCCCTGTACCTGATACTGTATTGCCACTACTTCAGCCTGTAGGCAAATCTGTAGGAACATATGTTACAGCAAATGCCTGGATTTCAAGTAAGTTGTTTACCTTAACATGAATTAGCAGGACCATTACAAAGCAGCTGGGATGTCTGGTTCATGTTTTGGTCAGCTCATTGGGACCTACCCAGAGCACCTTCCTGACAGGCAGGAACAGCCACATGCAGTGCCTCTTTGCTGGAGAGAAGTGCAAATCTGGTGTAAGCAGGTGCAAATTTCACTGAAATCAACACTGTGCTCTTGATACTCAGCATCTCTGGCAACCTCAGTTATGGTCTATTGAAGTTCTTATTCCCGTGGTTTTTGTGAGATTGGCTGTCAGTCTAAATCAACCATGGGAAAGATTCCAGCTTGAATACCTGCCTGATAGCTGGTGAGAAAACTGGGACTGTGACAGCTTAGCTTAAAAGATTGCAAACACTGGTTAGCTGCTAAGATGGTAACCATGAGCAAATAAATGTAGTTTATTGCAATAAACTCTCCAGTTGAACCAGGTGACTTTCAAAACTTTAATAAATTCTCTGGTACATTTGTGTTCACACTGATATAAGAAACAAAACTAAATCTTCTACAACTCTCCTGGGATCTACTTATGAGATGTCATGAAAGTTACACACTCCCTGAGCACTGAAGGTAAAGTATGCCCTTCTTAAATAGACCAGAAAATGTGTTCTGAAATTCTTCTGAGTTACAATCATGAGAAAAACCCTACAAAATAAAACTCTTTTATCACTCCCAGTGTACACAAAGTCTAATGAATTCCATGCTGAAAAATGCAGTTAAAGGTAGAGGTGGCTTGAGAATATGTTTGCTCTCCCTTAAAATATCACCATTAAAATATCAGTATGCACAGTTCTAATGCTTTAGATTAAAAAAGAAAAAGTAAAAAAGAAACACCAAGGTGCACAGGAAGTCCCAGAAGTATCCTACGCTGTTCTTACAAGCACATATTTGGCAGCTACAGTCATGCTTTCAATATGTGTTAGCATTATGAAACTTTTCAATCCCAGCTAAAATCCAAATCATAACTGGTTATGCACCATGAATGTGTTTCCCAGGCTTGATTAGGTGACTTACACAACTAACATAGACTGCCCCAAAAAATTCTTGTGTATTTCAACATTTGCATGTTATTAGATACGTGATTATTTTTATAGCTCGTATAGCTCAAGTTATGCAATTCAACTTAGTAACATGCTTCACAGTGTGAAGGCACAGTTAATTCTAATATTTCCAACTGACACAATCTGAAACCCTAGTATTTATTCATGAACTCACTGGAAAACAATTTCAAATAATGAATCAATGTGAGAATTACACAACTGTGAATAGGAAAAAAAAGGAGGATTGTTAAAGGAATTCTTTATTAAGAATGATTCCTTTCTGACTCCAGAGAAGCCTTCTGAAAGCTTAAAAAGGGAAGCTGTAGAAGTTTTCGTTAATGTGAGTGGGGCTCTAGGCTTATTTTTGATGAAGAGACCTGTTCAGTTTCTGGATAGAGCAGTTTTTGTATGGATCTCCTCACAACCAGCAGCACTACAAACTGAGCCTGGGATCAGAGGCTCATGCAGGATTCCTTTGGCATGAGACTCTTCGGTTTAGCATCCAGGCAAGCAAGAAAAGCTCTACAGCCCCAGCGATAATCTCAGTAAAGCACAGGGAGCTGCACTGCCTTTAGTTTATGAAGTGGATTTGCACAGGTGCTAAAATGACAATGAACTAGCAAGAATACTTTGCTTGCACACAGTGGAAGGAATTGGAGGCAATCCTCTTCCCTGGATGTTCCAATGCTGCAGTGCTAACGGGACTCTCAAGCATTACAAAATATTTTTTCCAGAAAAGCCATCAAATGCAAACAATGACCAGATCATTAAAGCAAGACTTCAGTTTTACCTAATCATGTTTCAGAGTCAGATGAATATAAAGTTTCATATAACACCAGATACTTTTTATACATTTTGTGGGTTTAGGACTTCTAAATTATACATTTCTAATAACATCACTAATAACATAACAAAAAGGCAGTCTTACCAATTCAGAAAAGTTTGCGTGGATATAATTTAAACTCTGCTAGAATAAGTAGTTCAGGCTCTCCCTTTTTATTACATTATATTAACATCCTCATGTAAGTGACAATTGTAGTGTCCCCGTAAGATGAAATTTTTACCATTCAAATCCGTAACTGTGTTTGCAGTGCTTTAAAGATGGTGTACAATTGATTTATGGTACAATTGATTTATGCACTCTGTTTTTGCACCACCTGAAAAAATGGGCTGAATGGAGATGTTCCTTGTTACAGATTTTATGTTTTTCACCTGTGTTATATATTGACTCTTGATAAAAAGCTAGTGTAGCTATATGGTGTAAACTGTGAAATAAGTAAGTAAATAGACAGGAGTAGACCCTGACCTGAACATAAAAGATAGAGGCATATGGAGGATGCTCTGGTTTAGCAGTGATATATATTATATACTTCTCACTACAGATGGCTTTGGAAGACCTGCAGTATTGCTACAGGCACAATCGATGGTTGCACCTTGATTTTTGATCTTTGAATATCTTGAACATTTAAAAATACTATAGATTACCTTTGCTTCAGTCCGGGAAAGATAAGAAGGGGAACTAGAGAGGAGACTTCAGGCTTCCCATAATCCCATGAGTGGCAGTGGTTGTGAATTGCCTTTTCCTCTTACCAGCCTCTGTTTAGCAGTTTGACTGAACATAATTTCCTGCTTGGTGTTGGTATTTCGTGTTTCAGATGTATTTTTGCCACTATCTTTTCCTTCCCAACACAAACACTGAGCTGAGAGAATAACATAAAGTTTCCCAACCAAGTTTTTAGGGAATACAGAGGAAGGCAGTGTGCCCCAGAAGCTCTGCACTTGCCCCAGCTCTCCTGCACCTTTACTCACAGAAATGGACCCTGTGCCTTGACAATCCAAACCACACCATGCACCCACAGAGCAAAAGGTGCTGCCAGCAAGTGCACAGAGCTCAGACATCACAGATGCTCAGTGGAGATGCCCTCATTGGGACCAAAGGGTGAGGGAGAGGCAGGAATGCTTAGGAGAAGTCAGAGCTAGCCAAACAGCTCAGTTTCTGTGTGCCTTCAGGGGAAATGTACAAAGCACAGTAAAAATTAGACCTCAGCCCTTCCTAAGCCTCAGCTTACCTTGTGTTGACTACTTTCTTCATTTTATTTTGTTGGCAGTAGCAGTTATCATTTAGATAAAATGCATAATACATACTTGACACAAGAACATGTTAAAACAATTTGGTCTTTGTTTTGTTTTCAGAAAGCATATTGTCAGCAGCTTTACAATAACCCTGCAGAAACACTGATGGGTCCAGCTAGCATGAAAGTACCTACAAGGACAGGATGTGACTAGTGTTTGACACCATGAAAACCAAGATGTTTCTTGTAGCCCTTAGCTAGTTCATGCCAGATTTCAGGCAAAGTAAAAAATTTCTGAGCTTATGCTTACTCTTTCTGTTCGTGATTTCTGATGAATTTTATCAGCTGACTTTTTTTTTCCCTGATGAAAATACAAAATAACTTTAAAACTACAGCCTCCCCATTACTCCAGGCTATATGCTGCGTTATAACTACTTCAGACTATCTGCAGAACTAGGCAGTACCTTAGTCCTGAACTCCAGGGACATATCTCTATGTGCTTAGCAGGTACTTGTGCTATGGTCCTTCAAACCTCCTGAGTGCAGGTGTCAGTAGTTCTTCCTCCCCTTCCCAGAACTGCATTCTGAGGCATCCTAGGGTTCTTTCTGGCTCCAAGACACAGGACAAGCATGTAAGCATCACCTACTAGCTAGGTAGCAGAAAGAAGAATGACTCCCTCACAACTTCCACAGTCTCCTGGGGCTTTCTCCAAAATAAATGGGGACTCAAAAATAAGATAAATTCCACAGCCAGATCCTGAGTAGGGTCCAGCTGTGGACAAGCAATACAGTCAGGAGCACTGTGTCAGCATATCAACAGCAAGATACTATTTTCAAGGGGCAGAATTATTTAGAATCATTCTTCTTCCCATGAAACTGGAATGGGAAATGCAACTCTATTTTTCCCTGACTCTTTTGGACACTGATTCAGAGTACATTTAGACAGATATAAGTTAAACACAGAATCTCCCTAGGCACTTAGAAGGTGCTCAGGCATTTAAATGCCTTCATGAAGAAAGGCTTAGACCTCAAGGATAAAAACCATCTCTCACTCTGAATATAAAAAATACCTGTTAGGGTAATACTACCTTAATGACAAACAGGAGATGGGGAAATTTGGACCCTACCTTGTATGAATAAACTATTTTCAGTTGCTATCTGGAAGCTTTCAGGATCACTTTGAAGACGAAAAAGGAAAAATGAAAATTCACTTAGCCGGATGAATTCTGCTCAGTTCGACACCTAAATCTGGGCTGACTCCATTGATTTCGGTGAAGTAATCTTCTCTTTATACCACTTGAACAGAGACATTTTTGCCTGGGATCATCTCTAAAAATGCATACTTTTTTAAGTTAAAAGAACAAAAAATACTTGGGAGGGCAGGGAGTTTAAAAGTAAACAACAAAAAAAGAGGAAGAAAGAGAATATTTGGGGTAAGAGAAAGTGGGAAAAGGATGAAAGAACATGGAGACTTTTGAAAAGACTTCCAATTGGATTAAAATGATGATAAATGGAGGTGCAGCCCAGGGGTCAGGCTCCTCTCGATAACAGGATCTGAGTGCTCTCAAACAGTTGGTGTCTGTCAGTTATATGGGAGCCCCTTCGGTCTCTTGTGACTAGAGTTTTTCATCGTGTGTTTCTGACAGGATAAAGCAGAGCAGCTAAACAGGATAATTCCCACATTCTGCTGGGTGAGTCATTTCCCTCATGCTTTTGAAAGCCTTGCAGGCAGAGGGGAGCCGTGCTGACAAAGCAGAGGAAGTGCACTTTTTTGGATTTCACAGGGCACCTGGTTCAAACATGTGTCGTTGTGACAGAGAACACCTGCAGCAGAGTTCAGCAGCAGTCTGGCAAGCACAGCCAACCGGCTCGGCTGGGGCCACGCACAGCACATGGGCTAGAGGGCTTTATTCTTTATTTTTATGTTGTTTGTTTAAACCTTCTGGGCAGTAGGATGAAATCTTCAGCCAGTGCACTTTTCTCTCTCATTAGGTGGCAAGAGGCAATGACTGAATTAATGAAGCTGTCCAATGCAGAAACAATCTCTATAGCAAAGAGCCCCATGTGTGAAAGAGTACATGTATAGCTTATTGCTATTTGGCAAGACTGAGCTCAACTGGAGCATCACAGCACTAACAGTGTTCCTGAATGCCAGTTTAGCATTATGGAGGTAAAAGGGCTGCCATTGAGAGCAATCTGAGCGGCTGGTGAGGTTATGGAACCTAGTGATTAGCAGAATAATTACCCCCTGTGGCTCACAACTTATTAATCAACCATTAAAATAGTAATTTTCAAGAACAGACTCAAATGTATTACAGGAAAAAAGGCTGGGATAGTTATTCTGTAGCTACTTTGGGCCAAGTTGAATTCAGCTATTCCAGCAGCCAGGAATGATATCTCTGAACAGCTGAGTGTCTTAGACCCTGTCCAGGACTCAGAGCTCTCCAAAACTGAGTGAAAAACACCTTTGGCCAATGATTTCTGACAGCCTCCTCCTTCTTCCTTGCTCTGGTCCTCCTCACCAGGATGTGCATCCCATTTCCCTGCACCAATGCCATAACTCCAGGCATTCAAGGCAGAGGTTTACAGCCCTGCTCTCAGTGTCAAACATGCACCTGGCCCCTGGGCTGATGAACTGACAGCAGTTGCAGCTGAGCACTGAGCAGATCAGAGTGCAAACGTGCCCAGTCCAAACTGAACCCCACTAGCGCCTTCATGCAAAGCTGTCCAGCTCACCTTATGCCAAACAAGGGAGAAAACAGAAGGCAAAATAAAGTTTCACTTAAACCATGGCTCAGCTGCACTCACACCACCTCCCCAGAGCTGTAGCACCAGGATGGCAGGCCATCTGAGTGGGCTCCGGGGCAGAGATGCTGAGAGCACCTGCCAGTGACACACACCATCAAAACACACAGTGGACCCCAGCTGCTGGCAGACAGCATATGGCAGGAGGCCTGTGCTTGTGTTCCCCACTTGTTTTAACAGCTTTAACTCAGCCCATGACTTGTGCTGCCAGCTCTGTGCGCACTGGCCAGCCTAGCAGTCCAGGTGATCTCTTAATCACCATTTGTTCCTAACCCTCACTTCTTTGTCCAGTCTTTATGTCTGCCTCTTCCATTGCTTTAGCAGATCTGTGTAAAAAATGCTAAAACACTGTCCTCTTCTGACTCCTGCTATAAAATCCCCCCTGCTGAAATGCCTGCAGAATGTTTGGTAACAGCCAGACCATGCACAAGAGGACACTTTTATCTTTCAAGCTAATGAAGAATGTTTCATTGTTTAACCTGCCCCTGCCTGGCCAGAGGCTTCTGATTAGTCTCACGTATTCGTATGTGCAGCTAATCAGGTCTTCAGTGAAAGGACTGTCTTTATTACTTGTGTCCAGCACTTAGCACGACACTGTCCTGAACACATGCTGAGGCTGCAGTACAGAGTAGTAGGATAATTCATGTATTTTCAGATCAGACTGGCTTAATGAAAATCCCAGGATATTTAGAGAATTGGCCAAAGATGTCTCTGAGCACTGAGATCCCCAGAAGGAAAGGTGAGGTGTCAGAAAACTACAAAAGGGCAAGAAAAGTCCCTGTATCTTAAGTGAAAAAAAAAAAAAAAGAGAGAGAGGACTTGAGAAGAAATAATAGTGCTAAAATTCAATTCCCAGAAAAATGTTGGAACAAATAAGCAAATTACTCACGTAACTAGAAGGAAACAAAAGATGAGTAATAGCCAACATGGATTTGTCACAAAGACACCATGTCAAACCAGTGTAACTTCTTTCTGTAATAAGGAATAGCTGTAGGGGAAAAAGAGAAAATGTCATGTGTCTTGACTTCAGTAAGGTTTTTGACACTGACATGTTACTTTGAAAAAGAAGATGAGGAAATGTGGACCAGACAAAAGTACTCCACAGGTCAGGCAATGCAGACTTGGTTGGAAAATCATTCACTGTCAAAGCAGAAAGATAGGCCTAGTGAGGTTCCACAGGGATGATTTAATGTCCTCACTGGGGCCTAGATGATAGATTAGTGAGGACACCCACCAAATCTACAAACGAGGCAGAGATCAGCCAGCAACCTACTGTACTTGTATAGAACAAGGTTGGGCAGCAGTTCTGTAAAAAGGATCACTGAACATGAGTTCACAGCACCATAGCATTCCTTATGGGGAAAAAAAAAATAAAAGGAAAAAAGGGCACTTATCTTTCTGTACAAAAAAAGCATAATATGCATATCATATGAATTAGTATTATTAAGGTCTCCACTGGAGCAATAACTACGGAAAAGTGACCCAGACCCACCTGGGAGACAAAAGGAGATTGACAAGAAAAAACTGTATAAAGATTGCAAAATCTATTGTTGTTTGGTGTGTGGTGATGATAACAAGGAGGGGAGCTGTGCTATGTCCTGAAATGCAGAAAGAGCAGCTTCACAGGAAGCAATGAGTTTGCTCTCCCACCAGTGGTGGGCAGGATGAGTTGTAGTAGACTGAAATGACCACAAACATCAGGTTAATCATTAAAAAGTCTAACAGCAGCACACCATAAAACTAGATTTCCTAGGGAGGCTATCAAATCACTGAAGCTTTCTAAAAATGTCAGGCAAAATATCTTGAGAGAATAGCATAGGTTTAGGTGTAAATGCCTTAGGGCAGGGAGCTAGACTACACATTCATACTGAAAAAAATGTGCCAAATTGGATAAAACACACCCCAAAGTTCAAAACCACAAAAGTTCTAGTGCTTCTGCTTCCTTAACTGTGATGTACTCAGGGAGGATTTTGTTCCAGCATGGTACACTTTTCATAGGTATTCTTTGGCCTGCAAAGTGCAAAATGAAGGCCAACATTACTGTATTAAGAATTTACACCTTATTTTCACAGGTATAAGAAAGAACAAATCCTTGTATTTACAGTCAGTGTAGCATTAGACAGTAAGCCTTGAAGCTCAGAGTTGTTTCTGTGTTGGAATAACAAAAGCACAATCCAGTTACCTTTTCGGTACTGTGTTTTAATGCTTATTTGTCCTGAAAGAGGGGAATGCATCCGTCTGTGCACCAAATTGAACTCCTTTTCCCATACTCTTGCTAACACAGCATCTTATTACATTGCTCTGGTGTAGCAGCAGTTCTAAGGTGCTATTGAAAGGAACAGGACAGACTCTCAATCTGTGATGTATGAGTGTAGATCTAAGTATGGCTTACACATCAGTACGCTTTTTTCATGCCTAGAGTCAAATCGTCGCAAGATGTGATCTTCTCAGATCTTAAAACTGGGACTAAGCTCAGTTAACACTTGACTAGGAGACTTCAAAAGAAAAACCAAGGGCTGGGGTAAGTGTTCGACAAAGCTTTTAACCAGCTCCTCAGCATGGTGCTTGAGGTCACTCTAGAACAAAATGGGTCATGTTTCATACAGAAGAGCCTTGTGGTTACAAATCTGCAGAGAGGAGAGGAGAGGAGAGGAGAGGAGAGGAGAGGAGAGGAGAGGAGAGGAGAGGAGAGGGAAGTTGGAAAAGGGAAAAGGCGAAGGAAAGGCTGGGGAGAAAAGAAAAGCAGCTGCTACAAAATGAAGGACATTTCTATCCGAAAACACTGAGTATGAAACACACAAAAGTAAAAGCCCGTGTTTTTCATTTTGAAAATTAAAATGCAATATTCAAAAATTTAATTTTTTTTCCTGCAGGATCTCTATCCTCTTAAAAAACAACTGTTAACATGTCAGCATTTTGTTCTAAAAAATAGGAAATCTCCTGAAATGCTGAAGTTTTCCACAGGACAGATAATTTTTTTATTTTTTTTTTACCTTTTCTGACAATTACATACCTCTGTCATCTCACAGACAACAGACAACGGGGTCTGTGGAGATGTCTTACTCAGGGAAAGCTGTCAAGAGGTTCCCAGATGTCCACTCTGTCATTCTCCCAAGGATTCCTACTCTGACGGCAAGTACTCATGACCTGCTTGGGAACTAACTCCTGGCAGTCACTTGGGTTTTCCTTGGCAGTTTGGGTTTTCCTTGAGCCATAATTTACAGCAGTTATTCAGCTGCTTCACAAACAGGCAAACCGGAGATGCAGGCAGGAATGCCTAAGAAAGGTAAGGAGAGATCCAGCGTAGACTGGGCAATGAGATCACCTCGTGCTGGGGTGAGAATGACAATAACAACAACGTAATTAAGTCTCCTGCAAAAACGAGGTATTTTCAAGAGCCAGACCAGGCTGACTGTGTGTTCCTCCAGTGTAAGGTTTGTTGCCTCCTTTTGATAAACCTGAGTGCTGATAAACCTTACAGCAAGAGTGTGATGTGCCTCATTACAACACAAACAGTAGCCAAATAAGCATTTGCTGTGGGTATGTGGCTATCAGCACTGGAAAGCTTCCCAGAAACACAGTGTTTCCAGGAGCCCCTTCATGGTTGAGAGGGAGGCTGTCCATCACATAGGGATCAGCATTTTATTATTGCTGTACTGATTAGTTGGGATTCAGCCCAGGGAAGAGATGCCTCAGAGTGGTGTGCTCTAATTGATTTAACTAGCACAGCACGAAGCCTGATGAGTACTTTTTTTTGTTCATGGGGAGGCAGAATCTTGCAGAAAGGTCAAGATGAACCAATAATCAGATGGCTTGGGATAGAAACTTGAGCCAGAAGCACAAGAAAAGGAAACACACCTTTCTCTGGTGACACACTTGTAATACTCCCATATCCAGTAAAATTGCTGTAGTGCTGTGTCAGCACAAGAGTGTGGAGAAAAGGCACAGCAGTCTAAAAGCCAAGCTGAGAGAAGGACAAGGATTGAGCACAGGCTGAACAGTCCAGCTAAGAGGAAAGGGGCTTGCTTCAAAAGTGGCTGTTCTGGCCATGGATGAAGGTGAGACCATCAGTCTCGCCACAAGCATCAGCATCCCATCTGCTCATCCCAGCTTCTCAACTAGAGACTCAGCTGGGGGGAGAAAGATATCTGAGAAGGGAAAAGCATTGTTTATAATAGGCAAAGCAAAAAATCATCCAAAATCCATTTTGGATTCTTTCCTTTCCTCAGCAGAAGTGCAGACCTGGCAGACCTCTCTTGAAAAAGATAGAAAGGTAAGCTTAGAAAGCCATGCTGGGTTAGCAGCATTTCAAAGTCTAGCATTGGGACTGAAAGAAGGACTCATCTCCTTCAAAAGGAATCTCAAGTTTTCCAAGAATTAAGTTACATCACATCCCATTTTCACTTTGACAGAAGTTATATATCACATCAGAATAATTCATCTAAGCTTTGCAGATAATTTCTTCATCAACATGCTTTATTAGAAAAGCAATTTCAAAAAATCCTGACCTTTTATAGGTCACTTCTCTTTTCCTAACCAATCAGATCTCATTGTTCCTTGAGGTCCTAATCAATTATCAGCCCATTTATTTCACTTGATATGAAGACTGTGCCCAATTAATTCAGAGATGCATTAAAGTGAAAGCTTTTACAATTGAAATGAATGTTTTTTACTTTCTGTCATGTTCTGCTCTGGGAAATTAAGTTTAAATAAATGTTAAAGGAATTGTCAATAACACATTGCATAAAGGTCAGGGTGGTCAGGCATTAATACAAGGGGTGTTTTTATTTCTTTATTATTAGAATGTGTTTTCTTTTTTCAGGCAAAAGAGGAGTTGCATACAGCTGCACACCTGTGGTACAGTTGAAGTTTCATTGAAATAAATTGGGATTTGATACCTTCAAAGTCATGACCATTTCCTGCCTCTATTCTTCTGTCTCAATTAATGAAAACTTAAATAGGCTTTCCATTTAATCATCAGGTAGACTGAACTTTGTACTAGTTAAATAGCTCATTAGAAAGATTTGCCTAAGTAGAGCTGAGCTCTCTGATTCTACAGCAGAAGTCTTCATCTATTTGAAAACCCAGTAATTTCTCATAGAGGTAAGACAGGCAGAGAGACTGTGTTTTTAAAATGGTAAATAATTTACCAGCTGCACCCATATTCCTGCTCATAAATTTCTTCAGTTTGGTTTAGTGGAATAACTTTTGCCTCCTGCAAGGTTTTCTGGGCATCTTCTCTATGTGGATGGAGTATGTGGAAACCCTCGTCCCCTCTGTCTTTGTAAGAGACTTAGATAAGGGGACACCACATAATTCCTAGCAGACTTACCAGTAATGGTCTCCTGCAGGCACAAGAAACTTACCTTCCCTGCAGCCCTGGCAGACAGGGAAAAATTCCCTGTGTTTTATAGAGGTGATCCTTAAACAGAGGACCTTAGGCTAGAGTCTTAAACCTAAGGCTAAGATCTGCAGAGGGACCCTGGTATCCCTGGTGACCCAGTAGCACTCTGCTTAACAGCCAGGTGGCCATCTAATGAAAAAGGACACACAATGTGGTCTTCTTAGTGTTCAGCAAAGGACACTTTACATTTTAGGGAAGACCTGGGAATACGTATCAATACTGAATACCTCCAGTACTCACATCTCTGCAAATCTCAGGCTACACACACCCAGTTTTATGTCAGTCGGGACAAAAATCAGCATCTCTTTAGTGTAATTCCAAGGCCTCAGTGTCATGGAAACCCTCTATGGGCTACCTTGGGACTGCAGAAAGCAGGGTTGTGCCAACACACCGTTTCTGTTTTCTTGTTCTGCGGGAGAGTGTTACAACAGAAACGAGCAGTGAGCAGCTTCCCCAAGCACTGTGTGATTCCTTATCTTACTGTACAGAAGCACCCAGTCCTTCCACCTGTCCCAGAGCAGGCATTGAGCTTTAACACACAATACAGGCTAATCCCACACCACTCATTGCACATTGACTAAATGTGTCTGGAGAGATGGGTTTGGCAGTTGGTTTGGGTTTAGGCAGAAATAATTTAGAAGTGCTTTATGAAGCAGAACTGTACTTACTACTTCTGCTGTTGTATTCCCTGCTAGAACAAGCAAGCAAAAGTACAGTTGCAAGTGTGGGAAAGGAAGGGAAAAGCTGGTGGCAGGTGGAATATGTGCCTTCCACCTCAAATGCCAACAGTTGAAAAATGGACTGTTTTAAACCTGGGAGTTTGCACATGTAAAATGGCTTTGCTGATGCAGGAAAAAGCATCTTGTTCTTCCTCTGATGGCTCAGTTGGGAATTGCTGCAGAAAACGTGTCATGTGGAGGAAGAGGGCTAAAACTAAGCTCCCCAGTGTTACCCATTTGTCTTTTTTCAATGTGGCTGCAATTATGGTGTTTTCATTTTTTCAACAATCTGTACAGAATGAGCCAGGGTCCCCTCTGGTTTTAAAAAGTCCCTGGTCAACAATGATATTGCTTTAAAAAAAATCTGGGTAGGAGGCTAGAAAGCACAGACTTTAACTTCATGGGAAAACTTCTGTTGCTCTCTTCAGTTTCCTGTACTTTAGTGACACCACTCACAACAAAAAATATCATCCTTCAAATGGGGTACAAATTTCTGTGTATAAAGTGAAAGCAGTTCAAAAGCAAGAAACTTCTCCATTTACAACCAGTTTGCCATGCAGCTGCCATTTTTCAAGGAAGATGTAAAGAACACTCAGGCCTTTCTCTAGTTTTTTTAGTTAAAGTGTTCTTTTTTTTTTCTGTAGCTTTTTATTGTTTGTGAAAAGAGAAATACACCAATCAAAAATCTGTGAAAACACAACTCAAATGCAATTATTTAATTTTCTACTGGAGTTTTCAGACAGCCTGAAACATCAGCCCTGAGACGCATGATCTTCTCTTTTCATTTCAAAGCAAGCCAGTTCAGATTTTAACTGCAATACCCAGCAATTCCACCCGCTCCTTCACAGTCCTTGGCATGTAAGAATGGCTAAGGAGAATAGCACTATGAAGATCTGAATTACAGTTAGGTCCTTAACCACATGAGGCAGCACAGGAGATGCATGATTGGCTCTCTTGCAGAAGAGCTAACTCTTAAAAGTTTGAAAAATATTGCTCCAAGATACTAAGCACCCTCAATTCCCACTGAGCTCCAAGTAATTAGGTAATGGAGCTTATTTTCAATCTTTATCCCATACTTTTCTTAAAGCATTAAGCCAAAATACATAATCAGTCATTCTGAGCTGCCTCCTATCCTATGAAGCTGAACCAGCACTTACTACTAAACCTGTCTCTGGTTTCAAATTCATTGCTTGATATCACACCCCAGGAATGGGGCCAGTAGGTTTTTAGGGATTTATCTGGAAGTCCAGATTAGTACAGATTCATTTGCCACAACCATCTTTATTTTTTAAGAGAAGTGTACTTATGCCATTAACTACCTTCATTTAATTTTATTTCTTCAGCATCAAACAAAATAACTTGAACTTTGTGGAAATATGGATTCAATCAGTGATCACTGGCCATTTTTTCTTGCCTCAGTTATGAAAGGAGATGAGGTGCTTAAATTACTAGATTTCACATGTGGAAGGAATAAGTCTGAAGGAAATAGCATAGGATTCCTTCCAAGCTTGAATTACAAATTATCCCAGGACCCAGGAGAGGAGCAGAGCAGAGCAGAAAACAAGATTTGAGGAGATTCCTTGTCAAGTCAGTTTCTCAATCAGCCTTGAAAGGCACCTTGAGGATCCAATTTCTTCCTTATGTTGCATTCCCTCACTGGTGTACAAGCTTAAGGGCTGCAGTTGGTACCTTTTTCAATAGCTGTTTATATGATGTGCTGAAGTATTTATCTTGCAATAATGCATGTTAATGTCAATTTTGCAAGAAAAATGAACAGATGAACTGCTTTCCTCAAAGAATTTACTTGTTAGTATGCATCTTGTAGGTACATGCTACTCACATATTACCAACCTGCAGGCTTAAAGAGATTCTTTAAAAAAAACCCTAATAAGGTTTAATATGTGGATATTATTAAAATGTTCAGGTATCAGATGGGGAAAAATTAACATCTTCCTTTAAGCCCTTTCAATTAAGCAAGAATGGTTATATCCATCCATTCTCTTACCATGCCAAGTTTCTTTTTCCTAAATAGGCAGTTCTTTCAGGCAGGCCAGTAGGACTAAATGATATGAGTATTCAGATTAATAGTCCAGGAACTATAATCAGCCATGTGCCAGTGGGTGCTGTTCCTGTTCTGAATGCCCACAAATCTAGAGAGAAATCTCTGCCTAGAGGTTATCTTTAATCTGGCATCAAAATAGAGGAAAATAGCTTCCTTCTCTGGTGCAATGCAGTTCCCATGTCAGTTGGTGCCAAAAGCATTCTGCAGAGAAATAGCAGTAAAAGGAAAACCAGCAGCCAAGCTCTTATATCATGTTTTAAATTTAATTTTTTAATTTCTTTTTTAATAATTGACCTGTCAAGATAATTACTGCAGATCATGAGACAATGTCTCTAGCACATTTAGGAAAAACAGAACCATTTGGAGGAGGATATACATTTTCAAAGGGATTGCTGCCTGGGATGGAAAGCAATTTTACCATCATTGTAAGCATTAGGGAAGAGGGGCAGGAGGGGCACATGAGGGTGGGGTGGGCACTGTGGTCTTTTGTAATTTCAGCTTTTGTCAGGCTTTTGAGAGTTAAAAATCCATCGGCAGATGAGCTTGCTCTGTAAAGGCTACAATTGAAATTAATGAGATAGATTTTGCTTGGAGATGACTGCAGTGCAACAGACTTTCTCAGTGACAGGCTAAGGATAATGCCATGTCTTGCATTATTCAGTGTACAGTTTGCATAGTCTGTAAGTACAGAGCCTGGTCCACTTTGTTTGACTTTTATGCTTACGTCCAGTGGGGCTTGTTTACACTCTGCTTCCCCCTCAAACTTTTCTCCTCCAAATACTCTCCAGGGACTATGAGCTAGAGCATCTCTGCAGGCTGTTACACAGCACCATGCTGCAAATTCAACCCATTAATATGACAGCACATCTGATCCCAACATTACTGTCCACCACTCCCTAGCCCTCCTCTGGGAACAGCTGCTTTTAAATGACAGACACCAGCGTCTCATGCTTTGATATTCAAAAGCTCAGTGGACCGTGCTCTGTGCACTGGGGAGAGAAATATAAGCTGAACCTGCCTGAGAAGAATTCTGCTGCACAGTTTAGCTTCCTCAGTTATTTTAATGCAGCACTGACCAGGTAATAAAATCCTTAATATTGAATATGAGCTTCTGAAGTCACAAATGTCATCAGTTTGAAGTCGAAGCACACACCATCCATTCTAGTATAAAAGAAGCCTAAATCATGGCTCCTTTGAAATCAATATGAAAGCACTTCTTAGACTGAACAGGCCAGAAAATGGTCGTAATTATCATAAAACATAAAATTTCACTTCCTGAACGGAACAGGCATGTTCTTTTTGGGTGTGGAGGTGTGGGGGATGGGCAGTGGGACATGACACTCACAACCAGATGTTTCAGTTGCACACCAAACACTTTCCATTTTTAAGCACACTTCTAGGTGTTACAATTGATAAGGGAACTGTGAGAAAGCAGCCTAAGCATCACTGCTTAAAAGATCTGCTTGAGTCTGCATATAGCCTGAAATGCCAGCTTTGAATTGCTCCTTTCCAATCCGGTTTGGATTCCAAACAGAATACTTTAAGTGGCAGTATTACTAACTGCTCCATTGCTCAAAAGTCTTTGAAAAGATGAGGAAGTACCAGTGTGAGATAAACTACTAGGAAAGGGTGTCCAGTAATGGAGCAGAGAGATAGAGCAGCACTTTCATTCTGCTCAGAAGTTTAGCTTTTAAATACTTGGACAATACACTCCTGAGTCCTGGGTAGACCTACAGTTTAGACCTATCATTCTGTATTTTTTAGCTGACCCTGAATTTATGAGACAAATCATCCTGTTTTATTTTTTAATAGGTAAGCTGCATGACTGACTTACTCTCACAGGGTGCCAATGACACCACTATCTGAAAGGCTACAGATGGTCATTCCTGAATAATCTAAGGCTACATGGCTATGCAGTAGTGGAATAAGAATATGACAAAATGCAGCAGGCCACAGTTTAAAGTAAAGGAGAAATATTTTGAAATCTTTCTTAACCTTCCCTTAAAAACCACAAGGACAAGAAAACCCTTGTGGCCATTGCTATAAGACTGATCAGATGAAGAAAGGAGAGTTTCAGCTATTCCAAGCTCTATTGTTTGCACTTCTTTTAGTTTAACATACCTACTCAGACCTCAGCTACCATTCTGCGCAATACTTCTTTTTTCTGGTGCCTGACAGGTTCTGGTGTTTTAATGCTTCTAGTACATTGGGGCAACTTCATGTCTGTGACAGAACCCAAATTTCACTACTGAAGGGAAAGGGAATTGATCTGCTCTGAGTCACAATTACAAATTCAGCTTCAGAGCACTTTGAAAGCTGCCACAAGGCATTCCCAGCAGGAATTAGTGTCCAGCTGGGACCAAGCAACAGTGTCTGCCTGAGTTCAGAAGCCATTAAAATATAGAAGCACCACTTAATACTGGAAAAAAATGCCTTCCCCCCCCCCCATCTTGCCTCTTCTTTTTAAATCACCACTTAGCATTATTCAAAATGGGCTCCTTAAGAAGCTTCCATTCTGGTTTTTAGGAAGCACTAAATGAGGGATCAAGGCCCAATGTGACCAGAAATCAGCTTTGGTGAAAAGTGCTGATGCTGAAACCAAGCACTTCACACTTGAAAATGTGTTCACTGCTCAGGCAGAAAGGAAAAGACAGGCAAGAAATATACATGTATTTTTTCTGTATTACTTCAGCTCTGTGTCCAGTTTACCATTCACAATTCACAATGCTTGTGCTGGAATGAAACACAGCAGAGTACGAACACAAGCCCAGTACTGCCTTTATTCCTCCTGATTTTGGCTTGTTTCCTTTACCCAAAAGCTCAAAGGCTTTCCTGGCCGTTGTTTCTGGAAAGAGGTTGGCTGGTATGCAAGCTTCTAGCTGCTCCTTGACTTAGACAGACCTACAGGAATTCATGCTGTCCCAGCAAGGGGCTGTGGCTACCTAGGTCAGCAAAAGCCCCGGTGCAATGGGATTGAAATAAAAACCAGAGCTTCCCACTGCCAGTGTGCTTCACTAGGGCAAGTTCTACCTGCTGCAAGAGTCTGAGTCACTCTACACCACCATACCAGAGCTTGTCTCTGTCTAGGGTCCCACATTCCTCTCTGGATTGGACTATTCCCTGACACACTGAAAAATACATGAGATTACAGACCAAGATGGCCTCACTAGAGCTCTGCTACCTACCTGTGCTTTGGCACCTCAGAATCTCTCTTGGAACATAACTGAGCACAGCCCACTTCCTCAGCCCCAGACCTGCACTGTGAGTCCTCTCATGTGAGGCAACATACGAGGGAACAGATGAATAAAGAGGCCCAAAATGCTTTGCACATGGAAATTAATGCAAGCTATTCAGTGCCTTTCATGGCAGATATTAGCCCTCTGTGAGGTTACAGGAAAGAACCAGAGACAGAACAAACCAGATGTGTTCTTGCTTTAAGTCACCCTGAAGTCTGGAGTAAAGTCAAGAATGAGATTTTTGATGAGGTTTTCATCATAAAACCTTCCTCTGGACATACTGGGGAGAACACATTCTTCCCGCCAGTAAGTGCAAAGCAGCTGCCTCCAAGTACCTATGTGCAATACCTTGCAAGAAAAACAAAAATCTCCCTGACTTGGTGCCTGGCTTTCCAACCTGCCACTACCTTAAAAACCAACCATCCCATGGGAAAACATGGAGATGCTGTCAACTCCGTTATTCACAACTGCAGATAAACTCTGATGACACAATATTTTTCCCAAGTGATATTGTGACCTGGGGCAACATAAGCTTCTCAGTCTCCCTTTTCCACCTGGATGCATCCTTCTTGGAATGTTTGCTTGCCACACTGCTTGGTAGGAAATTAGAATTCCAAGAGCACGGATATTTCAGTCCTCTGACTGTAATAAACACATGAGTCAGACAGTTCCTATTTAGTATGCAGGAGAGAAGTCTAAGTGCCTTTTATGGTTAAACATAGATGCTATCTTTGTTGAGAAGAGGAAAGGGGATGCCCCCATTATAATCTATGATTTATTTCTCCTAGCTCTGCCTGACTGTATTTACAGTAAGTTCCTTCTTTCGGAAGCAGGTAGGTTCATCTACAGTTCCACAGTTGTCACAGGAGGATTTTCCTCCCCTCCTGGAAAGTATCCAGTCCTTTTTCTCTCTCAGGACAGGGTAATCCCTCCCTCCCACCTCAAGAAGAGCAGAGAGCTGGAAACCTGCCATGGAAGACTTGCATCAGTTTAATTTTACTGGTAACAATAAAGAGGGTCAGTACCCAATTCTAGAGACAGTGACATGCATACTAAAGCTACTGATTTTCCAGACCCTGCTCCTTCAGCAAAATGATAAAGAGCTGTAGTGCTAGAACTGCCTGTAGCACACTGGTGCCAGAGGGCTGCCAAGGAGCCAAGTGCAGCAAGAACACACCGCATTGCTTGGAAAGACTCAGAATTACAGCTTCTGCTTCAGACAGGAAACAGTGTATGAGCCCTGAGACTCTACCCACAGATACGCCATCTGTGGGAGAATACACAACCTCATTTTATCCCTTCCTGTCCTACACCAAGTCTTTTTTTTTTTTTTTTTTTTTTTTTACCTGTGCAGGTGTGCAAAGGATAAGCCCCAAAACTAAAAGATCCTCCTGGGATGGCAGCCGAGGAAGCCATGATTTACCTTTCCCACTTGTACTTCCCCACCATGCCCTCTGTGCAGCAATACTGCCTTCCCCAGCTCAGGCAGATCAACTGAGCTGTTGCATAAACCTGCCCTGAATGGCCTCAGTCAAAACTAGCCAGGTGAGCAAACACAGCTTAACTGTCAGGCTTTCACTAACCCCCTTCATTTTGAGTGAAATGTGATAGGCAGCAGTCATAAGAGCAGCTTCACCAGTAGATGACACAGGAAAATATATCCCATGAAGAGACAGTGACAAGTAGCCAGCCAACTTGTGTGTCAACATGAGTGCAGATAGGAAAGGATGTACCACAGATGTGAAAGCCCCGTTTCAGACAGTCTCAAAGCTCACTAAATCACCGAGTCCTATCACTAAGCACTTCTAAAGATCTAAAACAAATCAAAAGGAAAGACTGGGCACGTGTCACACTTACGCCTTTCAGAGTGGAGGCCTAAAATATTTACCCCTTGTCTTAGGCAGAAGATGCCCATTTCAGTAGCACTGTCATCACAACATTTTCCCTGTGATTTTCCTGCCCCCAAAACTCTTTCGAATCTATTTTAATGCTGCTAAAAGACTTGTGCATCGCTTTTCTTCCCCAGAATCCTTGTTTACAGCCTGTAGGTATAAGCAGACCTGCTGAGAACAAGAAAAAAATTTACAATGTGTTTTATGAAACAATATCATGTATGTAGCACTGCAAAAGTATGTGCTCCAGAAATCTGGACAATGTGAATACCACATCTTTAAACTTACTTGTAGGATTGAGACAGTGATGTAGGTATGTAAAGTTCTGTTCCCAGAGTAGTAATACTTGATATTATTGGCATGCAAAAGAGCAGAGCACATTTAAATACTATCTAGTTGCTCCTCCTCTCAACATTACAGATTTTTTAAAAATACACTATCTTATCAGGCTTGGAAGAGCCTGGTGTATTGCTTCATATAAGATTATGTCTTTACTACACGTTGGAATAACATTGTATACTACACATAGTGTATTATAATAAGAAATTAGCTTTCTAGAGATCACATTTGTGATATAAGCTCCAATGGCCAGCAAAGTTTTGGCTGAAAAGTGTTACTACCTAATGTTGCCAAGGATGATGTCTCCAAACACCATAACTGTGGCAAAAGTCTATTGTGTAATCATGATATGAACCCCTCAGGCATTAAACTCAGCTGAAACTTCATAAGGGAAAAAAAAAAGGAAAAATATGGGAGAAGCTTCATGAAATTCCTGTGTTTTATTATGAAGTTTCAAACTAGCACTGCTTCGAGTCCTTTGTAGCTGAAAATTGTCCATAAACTTCTGAAGATACATAAGCCTCCAAAACTAGCAAAAGGTCCATAATTAAACCTTGTCTGCCAGAACACTGAAGTAATTCCAAAATATTAGCTTTTCCTGGTGGGATGCTGAATTGCTAGAAAGACTCCTTATTTCCCATGTTCCTTTACTTGTAACTTTCCAAATTATCCAGATTTCTTCCGACAATCAAAGAACTGGTAAGACTTATGAATGTGTTTAGGTTGGAGTGACTCCCCTTAAATGACTCCCCAAAATACTCAATCCCTGCACTCCAGTCAGCCAATACTAACACTGTGTTCAAATGAGTTAGCTTGAAATGGGAAGAAAGGATTTGAACCTCACACACATTTTCGTTCTGTTACATAAGGATATTGGCAGGTTTAACAAGACAGACGGGTTCTAAATTGGTTGTTATTAGTTTAGAAAAAAAACCAAACCCCCTCCTCCCCCCACCCCATGCAAAATCCCCCCACCCTAAGCCCCTAAGTATGTTTGAGACATCCTCAGGGGAAAACATCTGGTCATTACTTAAAAAAAAAGTAAGAAAAAAAATGAAAGGAACATTAATGACAAATGAGAAAGAGGACAGAAAAACAAGTATATTTTTGTGACACCACTCTATAAATTAATGGTATGCTTCAGCATTACCTCTATTCATTTGTGGTCACACATCCTGGGCAGAAACTGCAGTCACAGGGAAAGGCAAAATCACAAGTACTCTTTCTGTTCTGTGTTTGCTAAAACACTTTCATCTGCTTTTACACATTTTGCTCCTCCATGTAATTTTGACTCTTCAGCCAGATCTTTTGTTATGTGAAAGGTCTTTTCTTGATTGGTATTGTCTACTTCTGAAATTCTCTTCTTAAGATGAAACACCAATTAATAAGTTGTTGGTATCCCTATGGTCACTGAACTCCAAGCTATTGTAAGATTTTTTAATGATTTATATGGTTCTTCTCAAACAAACTCCCACTAGGAATCTTTCATTGCTAATTGGTCACCCATCCTCTTGGAACAACTGCTTCATAACCTGTGAAGCTGCTGTTCTAAACCCTTGTCCTTTTCTCATACCCAAACCAGTCCATGTATATTTGGAGTCAATTCCCCTGTTATTACTGCTTCATTAACTTATTTCTCCAAGATCCCCCTTCGCATCCTGTATGCAGTATCTACTTACTGAGGAAAAAGCTGTTTGCACACGCCTGTTACTCCACCTCTAATCAGACTCTGGGAGATTTCTATCTACATAGACTGTCACATGCACTTCACTAAAAATTTACCTCATCAGTTTATTCAGAGTAATTCCTTTTTTTAAAGTTACTGGACTCTCCTCACACCTCTGTGACCCAAGCTGTCCTTTGGGTATACTTCATAGCCAGGAATTACAGTATCTTATTGATTTTTGTCATTGCATCATATTTCAAGCTGTCTGTTGAATAATGTCTATGCTATCAAGGTCCTCTTCTCATAGCAAGCAGTAGTGTCTAGGGCTGTCAATCTTACTGCCATTCATAAGTACTAACATCCACTAAAAATAAATTAGAACAAAAGTGATGTGACAATGAAAAGCAGTAATGTGAATATATTGAAGAAAAAGGCTTTTGTCAAATTTGACTCACATGGAATGTGTTGTATAACACGACCCAAACTGTTTGACAAGAACAAATTATCATTAGATTCCCTATCAAAATAAGCCAAATCCATTAAAATATACAAATAAATCCCGGCTATGAGATCAGCATCCCGTATTACAGGAACCTATGTTTACTAGGTTACACTACTGAATTAAAAAATAGCAAATGTTCTTATCAATAGCTAATCAAGAGCTCCTATTTTTTCCATAATGGAGGAATTTTTTAAATCTTTAACTGAAATCAATTTCAAAAATAGATCGTGGAATTCCATAGGGTTGCTATCATGTTGAATAAAACAGAGATGTAAAAGATGAAAAAACCTGACACCAACAAAATGTAGATGAACTGCAGAAACAGACAAAAGGCCACAGCAGCAGATCAAAGAGACAGCAGCTTGGCAAAGCATGATGGAGCATTACCATAATGAATTTTGTGAGTAAGCAGTGTCCTTTAAAATAATTCTTTTGATCTCTTAAGAAGGCATTAACTATAATCAAGAAAGGGTTTACTTAGCAAAAAATAAAAAATAAAATTAAAAGAGGAATAGGCTTATAGGGGATTTAACTTTAACCCATTTCCAGCACCTCCATCATGATGTTTCATAGATTTCTAACAGGCTTACCCTGATTATCTAGTCTGGCCTTCTGAATTCTAGCCAAAAGAACTTCCTGCAGCAATTCCTGACTTGTACACTGAAAGAGCAATTTCCTCCTGTTTCCTTTCAGGATTAAGAATGAAAGTGAGAGACTGGTCAGATATTTAAATTTAACTAGATTCCAGATCAGTTTCCTGGACTAGAAGGAAATGCAGCTCATCAAATACCTGAGCTGAGATTAAACTCAAGGTTTCCCTGTAGCAAATGTAAAATTGAACCCTCCCAACCCAAGGACAGATAGAAAGAGTTGAGGTGCTCTTAGGAAGCTACGGTGGGATAGTAAAGCCAGACAGAAAAGTCCTGAGAATCTGGGTTTGCTATATTGCTGCATAATAGCTTGGGCAACAAACACTGGTGCCCTTACAGCCAGTTCTGCTATTCCATTTCTCTCCATCCCACAGCAAAGAGCTATCCTCACACTCTCACACACACACTTTTCTCTCAGAAAAAGCAGGAGCTATCAGCAGTTAGAGCCATCGCTTTGCAGGGGACTGCAAACCAGCAAAACCATGGGACCACAGTTGCCATGGGCAACTGGCTGGCTGTGTCTCTTCCTGGCCTCTTCTGGGCTGTGCTGGGCTTGCAGTGAGCAGACAGAACTACAGCACCTCCACAGGAAGAGTCTAAAGGACTGGAGGGAACATGCCTTGTTCTGTTCAGGTTTTGATCCAAACTAGACTAGCAAGACCACAGGAATCATGGAGCAGACTGCTGCCCACCTAGGCATCCAGCTGCCTGCTGGTGCATCTGACAGGCCTGGCCATGCACCAGCACATCAAAAGGAGCTGTAGCTCTCGTTACAGCTGACATAATGAAGGCATGGTGCTAATAATTGTTTGGAGCAGGAGTCTTCTCTTCGGAGAAATTTTCCTGAATGCTGTTAAAGGGGCCCTGGTTGTTTTCAAATGAGCAAGTGAAATCTAAGGCGCTCAGATCTGCTAACAATTATCTTCAGAGCCACTCTTGCCGCTGCCTTTCTCAACTCTGTCCATCACATGGCTCTCAGAGCAGGAGCTGCATGGCAGGTTGAGCACTCTGTGGGGTGGGAAGCCATAACACCTTATTAACTTTTGAGTGACTAAGCCTTTTGTGCAGGAACTGAATATAATTAAAACACATTTTCATTGCTAAGCAGTTAGAATGAGGACCTAGGCTTGGGCTTTTCTATTTGCCCTACCTGACTAGTGAATTTGTGATAAATAGCAATGCTGAAGTTAAGAAAAATCTAAATTTATTTATTGACAAAACAATAACACCAACCAAAAGTGGAAGGCAAAAAGCAATGACTACCTATTATTTAAGCCATTATTTAAGACATCTGATGCAAAAGGCAGGTATTTCTCATTTCAGAAAAAGAAGAAAATTATTCAGAGTGTGGGAACAACTATTTACACAAGCTCAGCAAGTTCCTTTCCATACTTAATATGGCCGTTGACTTTGGAAGATTCCATTTTCCAGTCTTGACTTAAGCTACAGAAACTGCCAGAGTCAACTTAAATTATTTAAAAAGAGGCTTCAACAAGCTGGATATCCCTTCCACCCTTGTGGGAATTCTTGCAAGGATCTGATCAGGCTGAAATATGCCAAAAAACAATGTTTGGCATAAGTGAGTAACTGTGGCTGCTGCTGCTACAGTAATTTAAGAAAGGCAGCAGCTGGGAAAGACTGTTTCTCATGGTAACCCTTTCCATGTGTGTCCTCCACCCAGATGTAAAGTCAAAGACCCTCCTCTCAAAGGAGCAGCTTTGAAGTTCTTAAGTGATATTTAACTCCAACAACATAAACCCTTTATCACCGTTATAAAGCAACCAGTAAAATAAGATACCACACCCCAAAGACTCCAGGACTTCGAAGAGAATAGTTAATGCAGAGGAAGGAGACACAACCTTACTTTGCTCAGGAATCCTAAGAATTGTGCTACATTTTAACAGCGTTGTTTGAAGTCAGAGAATGCAAAGCCACTCAGAGAGATTTTTATCTCCTCAACTCAAACAACAGTGGTAATAGAGACTCCACCATCTGAGTGTGCCTATGACCTGATTTTTGGCTGTTTCTCTGAGATACTTTTGAATTCATATGCTTTTAATTTTTGAAAGAAAAAGTGTTTGGGAAAGGAAGTGAGCATGAAAACTATATCTGCAATCTGGGAGCTACAGTTAACAGAAAGGAATCGTCTGTTTCTTATTTATGTACATAAACACACAAAGTGATGATGAAGGACTCTAGATTCTCTGAGTTTTTCAGAGTGTAATGAAAAAAGCAGCCCCCATAATCTTACATACAGCTTGTCACATACAGATTGATGCTACTCACCCATCAAGGAGAAGCAATGGGGTCTTGGCATATTCTTTCCCCACTCCCAGTGAACCATTCCCAGAACCTCCTGGTACTGACACACGGAGCTCCACAGACTCTCCACCCAGCCCTTATGTTTACATAAATGAAAAACATTTTGATCACACAGTTGAATGGTAAATTTGCATCTATTTAACACTGTAAGAATTATTTCATGATAGAGCAGGGCCAAGTATGTAATACCTTTGTATTTCTTGAATGAAAGCTGGAAGAGCAAGGAGGAGCATATTTGTTTGAAGAAAACGGCTTATTTTCAGTGGCAGTCCCACTTGCATCCAAATCCTCTCCTATTATTCTGCAAACATCCACACTAGCTGCTTTACAGCTTTAAAAAAATGCTCAAAATGCTCAAGCATGGCTTATAACTCTATGTGTATATGGATATATCATATTCACATCACTATTTGTGGAGGAACTGTTCAAGCAACAAGCTGAAAAAGGCCTGAGAACTCAGGGGGAATGCCATAAAACTTGGGCCATCAAGCACACAGATAGAGTAAAACAGCCTGCTCTCAAAGTAGAGCAGCAAACAATTAATGAGAAATGTATTGGATGACAACCCTTATCAGCCACTTCTGAAATAATTGCGAGTATGTTTACAAAACTCGGAGCATATTCAATGACAATTTGAAAAGTGAGTATGAAACTCAATTCATTAAATAGGTTAATTATTTCAAATAGTTCAACCACTTCCTGTAAATCACAGTCTGAAGAAAGCAGCTCTGGCTGAGAAGGGTTTCTATTCAGCATGGCTTGTCACCATGGCCTTTCCTATGCCTCCTGCTTATGTAGCCTGCAGTGGCTCCAGTACTTGTGCCCATGCAGTTGCTCACAGCTCTATGAAGGATTTATAATGGCATTAAAATGGACCATATAAATTGACAGCAAAGCAACAAACACAAGCTTCTCCCCCTTTTTGTCAACATTGTGAACATAGAGGGCTTGTATGGATCAGCTTTCCTCCTGAGGAACCCCTCCAAAGGAGCCTGTGTTCGGAGCAGCCCTGAGGCTGCCACACGCACCCAGCATTACCTGGCCTCTTCCCGCGGCGTCCTCAGCTGCCAGCAACAGCAGCCTCCGCAGTGGGGCATCAACACCCATTTCCTCAGCAAGGCACTGCCCGTCTCCTTGGCAGGCGCTGGCAGCCATTTCTTCAAAGCATATTGCCATCCATCTCCTCAGAGGGTCACTGTCACCCATTTCTTCAGGAAGGCAGCACCTGTCACCTTTGTGGGCACCTGAGGCAAATCCTCAGCAGGGTGCTGTCGGCCATTCTCTCACTGAGGCGACGCTCATCCCCTCAGCAGGCACTGACAGCTGTCAGCAGGCACTGGTACCCCTCTCCTCAGCAGAGCACCGGCTGCCATCTCCTCAGAAAAATGCAGGCATTCCTCTCCTCAGGTGGAGCCCATCTCCTGTCTCTGCGGTGCCAGGCCCTTCCCCACAGCCCTTCTGGGCATCGGCGGGAAGCTGGCTCTGCCCGCCGCCCCTCAGGTAGCTGGCTCTGCCCGCCTCCCCTCAGGTAGCTGGGTCTGCCCGCCTCCCCTCAGGTAGCTGGGTCTGCCCGCCGCCCCTGAGGGAGCTGGCTGCCCGGCCGCCAGGTGAGCTGTGTGCCGGTGGCCACGGGCAGGCAGCTTGGGAGAAAGGCTGCCGGGATCAGGTAGCAGGGCAGTGCAGCTGGCACAGCAACAGGTGGGACTCACAGTGTTTCCTCAAGTCCCTGCTGCCCACAGAGTGTGCAGGATGGCGGCAGGAGCACACTCCAAGGCTAGTCACAGTGGCAAATCCTGCCATGAGGGGAGCAGAGCCCTGGTTTGGAAAGCCCTAGGGCACAGATGTAGGGTGTACAGATGGGCAGAGACCAGGGCACCCAGAACCTTCTGTGTGCAAGGTGTGTCTGTGAGGGCTGATCTGATCGTGTGGGCTCTGCATAGGCTGCAGTGACACTGCTGTGGTGTCGAAAGGCAGTGAATGCACTGACTGATTTGAGTCCGCTCCCATCCCTGCTCTCTACATGCCAACGACGACACACAATAGGGGAAATCATAGAAGCCATGATGACTGAGCTGTGCTGGAGTGTGAGTGAGAGACTTCCATGCGACAGCACTTGACACAAACAGATCACAGCATGTTAAAGTCCTGCAGCAGTATGAGAGGCCTGGAAGTTGTCCTCTGCACCCTCATGCTGCAAGCAGCCAGGTGAAATGGGACTGATGCGTCTGCTTCCTTGCACGTTCAATGGTTGGGATGCCTCTTTTTGAGGAATTGCCAGAGGAATGGCAAAGGATAAAGTTGAAGGTGTCCAGAAACCTGCAAGCCAGGTCAGTCTGCTCTTGTCTTGCTTCTTCCTCAGACTTTGGCCTTGTGTTAGCTCCCAAGTACTAGAGAAATGGGTGACTTGGTATGTTATTCTAAATGCAACAGCAGAAGTGTTCTTGAAAGAGTCATTTGAACTCACAGACCTGAGAAAAATGTAGTTTAACAGGTGCTTATTCATAGAGACCTGAGAAAAATGTAGTTTAACAGGTGCTTATTCATAGAGAATATGCCTTTGCTTCTCACAGTGCATGAGTCTTTGGAGGATCAGGTCCTGTGTCCCTTGTTCTCTCACTAAGCTCTCAGATACAGACAGAACAATAGCAAACTTGAAATCATCTGCAGATTTTGCCAGGTCACACTCATGCCCAGGTATCTCCATGGACTGAATTTGTTAGTAAGCCTTAAAACAAACGCATTTCTAAACACCTATAGATTTGTGTAAAAGCATTGTAATTAAAACTATCTGTGCTTACTAGACAAACCTGTCTAGCCAAATGAATCAACATATACTCCTACTTACTAGAAAACTTTACAGAGCGTATGTTTTGATTAACAAATTACAGACCAGTAATTTGAATTATCTGAACAAGAGCGTTAAAGGAATTAAAGTCATGGTAAGGGTGCAACTGGAAGCATTTCTATTTCTATTCTTTCTATTCATGTTACTTAATTTTTGAGTGCTTTTACTTACATTAATGTAATTGGAACATAATTTGTATCCATTTATTTTTTGAAATCTATTTTATCACAAGCATGTTAAAACAGCTGGCTAAAAAACTGGGCACTGTAAGCATCCAGGAAGCTGCTTGTTGTCAATGATCTTCTTCTGCACTACTGTTTTTTTTTAAATTCAGGCAACAGACTTTCATTTTTTCAGAGTCCATGATAATTTCTCATTGTTTTGCACAAGCATAGGGTGTTGCAAACTGAAATGTACTATTTTTAGGATAATTTAAATGGAAAATATAACCAAAACCTACACATTAAAATCTCCTGTGCGTCTTCAGATTTGAATTGCCTGACCCTGTCTGGCTTTCACTTTCCTTTATTTCCCAAATCTAATCTGTGTCCCCAGCTTACTTGACAGCGTGCCCTGAAATATCTAGCCAGACTTACATATAAGGTGGGTGTTTGTGTCATTTATTAGTTAAGAGGAAACAATTTACTGCTAAATTGTTGCTGGTGATATGTATTAGATTGCTGCTATGTGGTATTTGCTGTGTGTTCATATGCTATATAATCTGTGTGCTTTACAACCTATAAAAGATCAATCATAAAGGCAAGCTGTATCTTCATCACAATCAAGGTAAAAAAACTGCTTTTATGGTTGCCTGTTTTTTATTACCTACAGATTTTATAGTAACTATTAGACCTAAAATATAAAATTTATGTATGTTCAGAAAGTTTAAATGCAGCCAGGAAAAACTTTGCAGTCAGGAGAACACCCACAGTAAATGCAAGAGGGAACATTATGAAGTAGACATCAGTGTATTGGCAACATTACTCAACTCAGAAGATGAGCAGAGTGTATTTCTCATGACTGACTTTTTCACACTGTGGAAACTAGAAAATAAGTGTTGGGTTTGCATTCCAGGTTCACTTGCTTAATTCATTATGCAGATCTTACCACTATAGGAGACTATTTCTCTGCAAAGAACTCTACCTTGCCCAAAAGCCTTTTGGATACATTTAGCTCACTGCTTTGCCAACAGGATCTAATAATTAGTAGACTTCTTCAGAAGGGAACTGTAACCAGAGATGCTGAGGAAAAAAAAATAGTGGACGAAGGCCTCTTACACTTTTTATTCTATGAAAATATATTTAAATTGTTGTCTTATGATGTTTGCAATGTGAGCAGTATCAATCCTCCTTTTTTTGGCTGAGAGAAAATGGGCAAGAGGTGAGTCTCAGAATACTGTGCAGAGGGGGGCTCTCTGCCAATTATTAAAAAAGGGAACCTAATAAACAATTACTTTATCAAGGAGCTTTTCCTGTTGTATGTTTGCTTTCTTTAGGGATTATCCTTACCTTCCACACAACTTTTTTGTAAGTTAAAATTTCAGCTATTTTCATCCCAGGAAAATTATACAATTGCTGGTTACCAAAATCATTGCTGTGTGAAACCCACAAGACTGGAAGTAGAACAGTCAGAAGGGATGAGGTTTCTCCTCAGCTTGTTTAAAACTATTTCCAGTTTGTTTTTTCTCATAAAAATGCTGAGTTTTAGGGCTAAAGGTTCAGTACAGATGCAATATTAAACATCTTGCAAAACTTTCTACAAAACTACAGGAGACAAGAGTCAGTCCTGATATTCCTAATGTAAAAAGCAGGTTGAAATTAGCTTATTCTTAAAAATCTATAGTCTTTCAGGCTTTCATTGTACAAAAGAGCAAAGCAAATTTTAACAATCATGCATGTGTCCCTTGTAAACTTCACTGGTTTTAAGATGTTGGTCATGCCTGTTTTAATGTCACCATGCCACTTTTTTTTCCTATACAAAACCAAAGAAAACAAGGTAAGACCAGAATTTTCCAAACAATTACAAAATTTTGGAAATTTTCAAGTGGTCTTCCTTAAAAAAAGGAAGAACAGTATATAGAGAGAGGACATATCTTTGAAGGTGAATGCAGAAGATCTCTTTAATAATGCCTCCAATGCCCTTCCTTTCTTTGTCAACCAAGTATTTCTGTATTCAGTTGATTCCACCTCCCCGTGATGAGTTGGATGTTCCTATCCCTCTGTTATCACTAAGAGATTTCATTCTGGGCAAGCTGACAGAAATATATCATGGCAGCAGCATCTTCAAATTATGAACGGCACAGGATTTCTGTGTAAACATCAATTTTTCCAGATTGCTGCTGCCTGAAAGCTTTAGAAGCTCTGCTTACAACTTGTGCCTACTCTAATAAATCTTGTGAATGTTTATGAGCAAAATTGTAGCTTGCAACAGTGCTGATTACAACAGCTCTGCTAGGGCAGGCCAGAACCAAGGCCTGACAACCTGAGTAATGCTGAAGTGTTGGCAACTGTTCACCTTAATGCTAATGCCTTCTTCCATCCTTAGGCCAGCCCAGAGTATACACTGATACTGCTTCAAAAGCCTTTCTGAGCACTGGAGAGAACTATGCCACTGATGGAAAATAGGTGCTAAGTAGCCTGCATTGACTGTCAAACTGGCAATCCAGCTCCATCTGGATTCTGAATGATTTTCCATCATCATGTAACAGTATAAGGATCATTTGCCATCTGGCTTCTGAATCAACTGCTGTCATACAAGCAGCACCCAGCTGGTCCAGGGTCAGAATTAATTTGTTATTTGGGGTATCTCCATTTTTAGGTGCCCGGCTTAAGTTAATTCTTCTTGCTGACTGGTTATCAAAGGGAGTTGCAAGCAGTTGTCCTGGAATACTGGGAAACTTCAGCAAAAGCTGTAGTGGTACTCACTGGGGTCAGTGTTTCAGCAGCAAATAGAGCAGACCTGGAGCAGGAGTTGTTACAGTAGCTGGGGTGTCTGCATGCATTCATTGGCTTATTTGGAACTCAAGCGCTTCTGTCTTTTTCTTTCTGGTTTTGGTAAGTGGCTTTAGGAGCAAGAAATACTAAACTGAAAAAAAAGAAAAAGAAGAGAGCCATCTTTAAATGCATTACATTTGGGACCCAGCTGTTGAAGTTCTGAAGTGTAATCATGGCTTCTAAAAACTTTTACCTGTTTGCTTTATTCTTTTGGACATCATCAATCCTTTCACAGTCTCGGTTGTTTTTCTTTTTCCCTGAGCTTTCCTCTGAACATATCTGGTTCAAAGGTCTAATGAAGGGAACTCATTCAATGAACGATTCTCTTTGCCCCAAGGACACTGTGAGGTGGAACAGAACTTTGCCATGAGCACTCCAGGAACATGCACAAGTGGTTAAAGAGCCTTTGGTTATGGAGCTCTCCAGCTACAGGAACACTTCATTTCTCATTTTTCATCTTTATTTCTTTTAAAACCATTTGTAATAAAGCTACAGCCTGAAGTAGAAGAGCTCACCTTAGCTGTAAAGCTTCACTGCAAGGCAGCAAATTGCACTGTATCATAATATCAACCTTATCTAAGATTCATGGAATGAATTATACATATTACATTGCCTTAAAAAATGAAACCTGGTGAAGTATTACTGTAATTTGAAAATCTAAGTAGACTTATACAGTGAGATTTAAAATTTAAACCTGTTTAAATATTAAGCTGATTGGGAAAAATATTTTTGAGAAATGGTATTCAATAGGAAAAGAATCTCCATTCAGAGAAAAGACAGCCCCAAACTAATTTTGTCATAAGAACAAAGCATTAAGAAACAAATTCACTGGGCAACTTCCATCTAGGAAAGCACATAAAATCACAGTCACCCGAACATGTTAATGCCCATTAGTGTGAATTTATGCTGAATTAGGAATTCAAGGGAATGTCAGGTATCATCCCTCCCAATATTTTGGGCAATATGGATTGTGCTAACTTAATTTTATTGATTTATTTTGATCAAGTAAAAGAAAACAATTAGTGTTGGTAGATGATGCGTGAGTTTTTGTATGCATTTTTAACAGCAAAAAACCATAGTGGTGACCAGATCCCAGGGTCTTGATTGCTGCTGTCTGTTCTCAGGTGAAGTGGTGTTTTAGTCTGCATCCTCCACCAATCTTTACCTCTTGTCTCAGCAGAAGAGACACCTCTGTGAGAGCAAAGTGTCAGTTTCTGTCCTTGATCTGCTACTTAGCTGACCATATCACCTTATTATCATTATCCTGCTGGAGTTTTGTTTTACCTCTTCCTCTATTAAGTCTTGCAGGATTTTATAGGTACCATTTTCGTGCTGAATAATGGTTGACCATGATGCTGTTTACATACCAGCATTGTTTGGCTCTGATAAGGATGGTGATAGCAGACAGGAGAGATTTACCCAAAAACTGTCTCACAAATGTGCTTACATTAGTGAGGTCATCTTGAAACTGATCTGAAATCAGGCATTGGTTTCAATCTCAGCATTACTTGGTATGCTTCATACACCATGTGTTCTCTAAGCAAATGTGCACTAAAGCAGGCTGGTGAAGTTAACCAGACAGATGGCTGAAACCTTACATGTGAGATGGATTGGTAAATGAATAGGTAAGGACATGGATGGGTGTTTCAAAAGCCAGAGAAAAGGGTAGTTGATTACAAGGCTAGATAGAAAATGGAAGGTATTATAAAAAGAAATATGGGATAATATAAACAGAGCCCTTAATCCAGTTGACTGTAAATCCCTTTTTCTTAATTGGTTTAGAAACTGTGGGCTGTAATGTGAGACAGAGGGCTCTCAGCTGCTTTTCTTCTTTGCTGTCTGGAATCACATTAAGTGGGAAACAATAGCAGAGCTGACATCTCCTTGTCTGTAGGGGCACTTGGAGCTAATCTGCTATTGAGACTAATACAATTATATGGGATTATAAGATTGCCACTGATATACAGATTAGGGGACTCCCAAAGGGAGTTGCATCTTGGGGTATTACAAAGGGAGAAAATATGCAAGGGGAAAAAAAAACAAAGACACATTTGGATTTGTTTTTCCCAGATTTGAGTGCATACATGAAGATCTTGACCCAGGAATAGGCAAATAATGGATAAGACTTTTATATATTTTGTTTACTCCATACACAATGCTCCAGTGCTCTCCTAAACATTCTGAAGTCGAAGACAAAAATACTTATTTGAAATTGCTGTCTTCTGAGGAAACCACTTCAATACAGCAATTTGAAATGAAGGCACGACCTAGATCCAGAGTTCATGTAGCAGCTAGCTGTCCTTGCTTTCTCCCTTCCTGTGCATGCACAACATACAAAGACAACAGCCCCTAAACGGAACGATGCAAACTCTCTTGGGTAGATTCTGAATGCCCATAAATACCACAGGTGTGAGCCTGATCCTTACATCCTTTTACAGCTTTACTCTGTACTCTCAGAAGAATGAGCACAGAGCAGGGTTAGCACAGCCCACTGTGAATGTGTGTGCTGTAGGCATTGAGCTGACACTCCTGCTACCAGCTTCTGGGTGCCTTAAGCCTTTAATCATTTACATTCTTAACAGCACCATAAGGTGTGTAAATAAAAATGTCCTAAATTTAAAGCTTGTTAACCAACTCACCGCAAGTCACATAAAAATCTGCCTTAGCGTAGCTATCCCTGGTCTCTAGTAACCAGGCCATGTTTCACATATAACCCCTTAAATTCTTATATTTCATAGATATTATTTTTCCCTGGCCAGTTGGCAACAAAATGTAAGCATGCTGTTCCCATCACTCCTATTCCCAACTCTGGGACAAACAGCTGCAATGCTGTTTAGCAGAACTTGCTCATTTGACAATAGCAAGTAAAGAACTTCAACAAAGCTTCCCACTTCCTGTTCTAAGTTTGGTCCAGGCATCTAATAAGAGATTCCTGTGTTCTAGCATAGGAAGAAAAACAGAAACATGAAAATCAACTATGATGATTTCATAGCAATGAATCATGGTAAAACTAGGAATAAAATTTGATTGACAGCAAAGCTCAGTACTTTCTGGATGACGTGGTTGTAACTCAGACCTGGATATTGCTAATTCTGGTGAAGGAGAGGATTGGTTTTCCCATTCACAACTTAAAAATATTTTTCCACACATCCAGGGAAAAATTATGAAAGAAAAATTATACAAGAACTAATGCTGCTGCCATTTTTTTTTTTTTTTTTTAATTTAGGCAAGTGCATTTTTTACAATACTGGGCAGTATCTTCCTAAAAACCACATTCTATATGTCTTGATCTGGGGGACTTTTAGCCTTCAAGGAGAGTTATGTGTGGGCCTAAGCCTCCTTGGGAGCTCATCCTTCATTTTCTTTTAGCCAAAGCATAAAACAAAGTAGCCTTCAGGTCCTAAACCTGCATCAGGCGCTACCCAAGTGCCAAGACACTTTTAAGATTAAAGCAGTTGGGTGGTTGTTTGGCCTCCAGCTTCGTCCATCTCTTTCTTCTTGAGCAGAAGATGAGATCTGATCTTTCTTGGTGGTGCTTGAGGGTAGGTTTCAGAAGTGTCTTTCAATTGTCTGGTGTCCTCATTTGACACACAAAATCCAGTTCCTCTGTCTGAACCAAACTGTACACACTGAACAATGTGTTATATATGGATCTGGAGCCTGAAGCACTGCCTGAGCCTGAAGCGCTGCCTGAGGGACTGACCTGAATTACTTCCCTGAGGAGATCATGCTACTTGCCAGTTTTAGCTGTCATCTGAGAAACATCCTGCTACTGCAAACCAGGGAAAGAATGGTCAGGAGCTGATTTCTAGAAACAGTTCATTGATGGAGGAGGACATAAGACAAATTTCTTTAAGGAAATTTAATTCTAATCATGGTCTCTATGTGAATAAATCAAGGGCTCTTAACTTTCTACAGACCTTCTCCCATGCTGACAGCAAGTTTGCAACAAGATGAAAAGTTGGCCTTTTTGTAGAGATTCCATTATTTATTAGTTTCTTACCTCACTGTTGACTCAGAAGGAAAATAGCTTCCTCTTGCCAGACTGCTGTGCTTGAGTACAACTACTCTTCCACCCTCTATTTTCTTTTTTTTTTCTTTCCTTTTTCTTTCTTTTCTTGCTCACTCCCCAACCACTCCCTAATCTTCCCCCTCCCTTCCCTTTAAGAGGACTTTTCCGTCTAATCTGCATTTTTTTGTCTTTGTAACAACTTCCATTCATTAAAATTAACAAGTTCCTGCTAAGGCTAATATAGTGTCATGAAAATGGAGAAGTAATGCCCTGACATACTCAGTGCAGATGAAATTTTAGCTCAAATACAGGTCAGGCTGCCTGCACATTCAGAAAAAACCTTTTGTTTGCAAAACCTTGTCTATTTTTTTCTGGCTATATTGTGTGACTCAGTACAAAACAATACCTATCCCTATAGATGTAGGCTTTAAAATACAGTATATTGATCAAATTTCTTTTCCATTTTTTTTTAGCAACCAGGGAGCTATAATTTATTTTTATTTGTAGGAAAGCTCAGGTTCAGAAAGCACTCCCTCTAGGACATAGGTCATCCAAGCTTATTCCGCAGACTGAGAGTCTGTACCCCAAAATTAGATAAAACAGAGATTAGCTTCAATCACTCTTTATTTGTGTTTGGAGTACAGAGTTTTAAAAACTGGACTGAGTGGGTGAAAGTAGACAGTATGAGTCTGCCAAACCCCTTGGGCATTTAATCTGACTTAAAGTGAAAAGCTTTGTGGTGGAACTATCTGACAGCAAGACCAGACTCTGTGCTTGCAGATTCCTGTGTGAGAGATGGATGCAGCTTCCCATCTGGCTGGGCACTGGGGGCAGAGAGAGAGACGCAGGTGCAGCAGGGAATGTAAAAGGCAGTTAATGTGCAGTATGAGCAAGAGTGCTACACAAAGCACTTTAAAGTGGGACAAGTGACCGTGTCTTGTTTTTATAGGTAAAGAGCATCTTGTTAAGGTCTGGAGTGGGTTAGAGACTACAGCTTACTGAGGAATTTTTGTGAGGGGAAGTGCAGCTTGAAAGGTGGGAATGACGGGAGAGTGAGCCAAAGCAGCCCTAGGAAACTGAAGTAGGAGAAAACACTGCCATACAGAGGGCTGCTGGCACAGACTCTCAAAGGAGGGCCATCGTGAAATGAGGCCATGTCTTACACATGTATGAGATGTCTGGATGGCTGTCACAGACCTGTTTACTTATAGCCCACAACCTGTACTGGTGCATTGCTTAAACAATGCCAAGCAAAGATGGGAGAGTTTTGCTCCCGAAGCCTGCAGTGTTTGATCAGAGTGTTAGACCTTGTGCCTCTCTCCCAGGGCTGCCACAAGGAGCCATGCTGTAACCTGTAGGTTGCCATCAACAAAACAGAGCCCACAGCAAAACTTGTGCAAGGATCCATAGCTTTGATTTCACACATTCCCACAGGACCTGAAGTAGCCATAAGAGTTGCAGCCAGCAATGGCCTTGAAAATATGAGCAGGTGAGATAAGTTTATCCTTAGTTAGCAATGCTGTGCTTTGAAAATGGTGTGCAGGGAGCTTGAACACAGCAACCTTTACAGCACATTCATATATCACCCGTAGTATGCACATCCACATGTCTACAAATTTGCCTAAGCACCCCTGTGGGATCCACCACAAAGCTGAACACAGCTACACGTACAGGAGTATATGTGGGATTCAGAACATAAAAGAGCTTGAAGTAGTACAGGGCAGATTAGGTTCCTACATACCTAAGCAAGAGATCACAGATCCTATACAGTATACTGTGGAGGGAAGTTGACTCAAACACCTTTCTTTCCAAGTGCTCTACTGTGTAACTTCTAATTGTGACGCAAGTGAAACATAATTACTTGCAATAACATGAAAAAAATCAATTAGCCCCATTTGTTCACAGATATAACCTGCGTTTCTCAGGTGTTTAATTGCAATAGCCACCTGTCAGCAAAAATATTTGTTGCAATTTTGGTTTACATATTTATGGAGGATTGAAAAAATGAATTTGATGAGTTATTGTTCAGTTATTACTGAAGAAATACAGCTGCAGTTCAAGAGTGGGCAAAAATACTACTCTGCTGCTAGATTTATTTGCACAGCTTTAATCTTGGTTATATATGAGAGGAGCTGAATGTTTATGGTTTCCTAACCAAGGGACTATAAACTTTGAGAATAGAGGAAGACAGAAAAATGTAATTCAAATGAGTACAGAGGGTCAATCAGAATTAAGAAAAGAGAAAGGAGAGGAGAGATACTGATTTAATTTAAGCTGCATTAGGGGACTAGATATTAAAAACGTTATTTCCCTGGTGTTTGTCTAAAAACTGCCTTGTAGACATGCAAGGCTGTTTCTCATAATCACAAAAGGTATTAACATGTGAATGGAATGACAATGAAAATTCACTAACACCAAGTTTTCTAAAAAGAAAATTATGATTTTGGGGTGTTTCTACCATGGGTTGTTTGCCTTAGGACTCACAAAGTCTCTCTTTAACTGACCCTTCAAATGTGTCTGAAAAGTGAGAAGTTGAATGTTAGAAACCAGAAACCCCAAATATCATAAACTTTGTCCTGTAATAAGAGAGGAAAACCCATGGTTTTCTATAAATAACTCTCACCGAGTGTTTTGGGATCTTAAACATTGAAAATATACTAAGACACACTTTTTGATCCCAAAACATTTTACAAAACAATGTATCTGTCAAGAAGCATCAACACAGATAAGTGCATTCCGAAATTCAGCAACTGTACAGAGGTGTTCAGCACCACAGCACAGGACAGGAAGTAAAGGCTATTATAAGTAAATAAAACTGTGGGGATGAAATGTGGGTGGCAGAAAGTAGTATTTCAAATTGCAGCCTGATTAGATCAGTTTCTTAGGGTTCACCAAGAGCTCACTGGATTTTTAATGACCAAAAATATTTCCAGAATGATCAGGCCTTGCTTCCGGCTATTGTTCCAGAAAACTCTGGGGCTAGAGACTTACAGCCTTCACAGCAACAGCTAAAGTTTAGGCAGAATATTCAAGAGTGTCTGAGAAAGTACTAGATGCCTGTGTTCAGGCATCTGAATCCCAAGCCATATGTCTCAGCTAAAAGATACTGAAAGCATATTCATTCACCTAACACTGTAAAGAGACAAATAAGGACTATCACAGAGTAGGCTGCTGCTTTGGTGAAAAAGAGTAGTGTAGGAAACTGCAGACCACAGTTTTGCCACAGCCATGAGTGATGGAGTAATCCTCTGTCACAGAACTCTTTGGGCAATCCAAAGTGGAGATGTGCCAGTGTGATGAGTTCCTGTTTAGTCTAGGATACTTCACTTCCTTCACATCACTCGAGAGAGAGATGAAGAAACTTTTCTACCACCTGCCTGCCCAAGAGCTGGGGCAATGAACGTATGGTGGAATACACAATCAATGCTGCCTGAAGACCACTTTTTGTTTTAGTGAGAAATGGGAATCAGTGTTTAAAAAGAAAGCATGCTCATATTTTACACTTGCATGCTTTTAAACAATACTAACAAGATTATTTCAGACTCTTTAGAATACAGAATGAAAGAGTATTTAAAAACTTCTATAACTACACACTGTGAGCCCAACAGTCTGTAACTGCTTTGTTAAAATATAAAACTTTTCAAGCTGACATAATGGATTCATGGATAGCAAGGTCTGGAGGGATGAACTATTATACTCATCAACTCTGACCTCTTGCATATGACACAGTCCAGAGCATTTCACCCAGCAATACCACCATCAAGCCCAGTAATTTATAGCTGAACTGTGCCATCTCTCTCAGAAGGAAGGACATCCAATCTTGATTTAAAGACTTTAGGCGATTAATTTACCACATCCCTTTACCATCTGTTCCAGTGGTTAATTATCATCCGTTAAATGTGTGTCCTATTTGCAGTCTGATCTTTGTCAAATTTAGACTTTTATCTGCCTCTCTGCGGACATGATGGCTCATAATACTTTGATATTTCCCATACATTAGAACTGAAATGTGATGCCTAGACTGAAAATTTCAGGTTTGGAGTTTTATTTTGGTTTGTCTCATTTAAATCTTAACACAAAGACTTTCAAGGCATTGGCACAACGCACTATAAGATTTCATTTTGGAGCAATTTCAATGACTCCGTGTTAATGGCACATAGTATTCCAGATTTTGAGGAGTAAAAATATTATGTGCACTTCATCTGTTTGTTTAGAGTGGTTTTTCCTAATGAAGGCTGTACTGTGCTGAAGTGTAGAAGCATGAGTTTGATCTAGTGGCAGGAATAAGGAGTGCTATGGGTTTTATTCTTCTACCCTGCTCCCAGTTCTGCCACTGCAATTTGATTTGTGAGCCACAAAAAATCACCTCATTCAGTTGTACTTAGGGGGCTGTTACAAAGTGCACAGAGATTTGCAGTTGAACCACACTAAAACCAGCGTCTGCCTCTTTCAAAAGCTCAGTAACTTCAATTAAAGTGATTTCAAAGTCCGATCATACCCTAAACTTTGAGTTCTAAGGTTATGACACCATTATAAAACACATTTTATCTACCAATATATAAATATATTTTTGTGACCAACTAGACACACCCCTTTGGACCAGCCATGTGCAGATGTAAAATATAATTTTGGTGCTAGCGTTGTTCTGTTGTTTAACTTCAGTTATTGTAATTGCCATGTTCCCTTTATAACCTTTTCCTTTATCACATTTGCTTGAATGATCCCAATGTCTATTAAACCCAGAACTCCATTAATTCTCTGGTATTGGACTTTGTTTTTCCTTCAAATGCTTTCCTCTAGCTGAATAGGTGATGACCATTTAAAAACTACTCTTCAGAAATTCTTTACCTCTATCAAGTATAGCTTTAAGGCCTTAGTCTGTGTTTTAGGCTATAAAGAGTTCAACCTTTTTCTAAATAAGCAGTTAAATAACGTTCTTTCAGGTTACCACTTTCTTAGCAGATATTATCATCTGAGTGTAAAGAGTTCCTCAAATACCTGGCATTTTCACCACATAAATATTTCCTTTCCCCATGCCACTAAAGTCTTCAAATTTATCAACAGCCTGCACCATTCTTAGTAAAGAAACGCAGTATTCCCAGCTCCACAATCACACTTGGCTTCCTTGAGCCACACAAAAGTAATCTTACACATGGAGTGGAGAGCCTGGAGTTTAGTGTCCTCCTTCTTAGGGTGCCTTGCCACATCTACAGACTTGTCTGCCGTCCCCTCAGCCGGGCCACTCTCACAAGTGGCCCACAACTCCCCACAGACACTCCTCAGCTGCTCTCTCCTACCTGTGGAGACAGAGCTCCGAGTAATGGTATTCCATACATGACTGGAATTTAGCACTTACAACCTACTTTTCAGTAATTCCTCTCCTGGTGCTTGAGGGACAGCAAATGCTTTTGCATGGTAGCAGCCATCTGAGTGCATGCATTTGTGCAGCTTTGCTTAATGCAGTTCAAATTCACACTCCTGGTCACTGTCCGATAACTTTTATGTACAGACAAGGTCATAGTGATAGAACCAGCCATGCTATGGTAATAAAGATTCTGATCTTTTCTCCAAAGGGATCTTCAGGATGCACAAGGAAGGACCAGTGCCTGCTTGCACTGCCAGACAATGCTGTGCTATCTGTTTTGTTCATGAAGCAATTAGCCCTGAATGCTGGCAGAGTACCATAGATGTCCAGAAAAACAGAACTTTGGGAGTTAATTCCTTCCTAATCCTCCTGTCTTTTAACAGTCATGGAATGCTCCTAGATCTCCTTCGATTGGGAGCTTTAATTAAGAGAATCCTTTTTTTGATCCTAGTTAAAACAAAAGTCCAATTGGATAGCTTTTCAGAAATGTTCCCAAGATGACAGGAAGAATTTTTTGATGGAAAAAGAGCTTTAAACAATCACAGAATTATTACAGTAGTGTAAATGCAAATTGAGACACTTCAAGGAAGTCCATCAAATTCCTCTTGATTTCAATTATCCTCTTCTTTGAATTGGTGTAATCTCAAATTTTATTTCCTTGACCTCAACTTTTCTCAAACCAGCTGGCATATTCTGGATAGTAACTGTATTATCTGAATCAAGATAAATCCCTGGAGACATTGGTCACACAGAGCTACACAGATTAACTCATGGAGAGGCAGTTTTGCTAAATCATGAAATAAGTAAGAGTTGCAACTGTAAAGAATTTTTCCTCCCTTCAACCTCTGTTTTATTCTTGTTAGATTATGTATTCCCAGAATACATCAGACATTGTGATCCTCAGCAATATTTGTGCTTACATTGTTCAGACAATAACAAAAGGTGAAAAATGCTGTTTACCTCTCTATATAAAACACAACATGAAAAAACAATTCCCTTGAAATACATATTTATTCAAGTGAGGTTGGCAGCTACTAGCTCAGGCACACATGAGAGTACTAGAAACCTATGACTAGGGAAGTGCACTGTGAATCTAACATGGAGTGCCATTAGGAAGCAGGATTATCTGCAGCAGGAGCTAATGGAAAAAGAAGCACTTCTGGAGCAGAGTGGTCAGCAAGGACTCAGTTCTGAGCAATGTGGGAACACTGGCCACACAGATGACCTGGCTGCCTGCAGCAGCAGATCTGGCCCAGGACATAAAGCAGTGGTACTCTTATCAGAAATAGCTTATTGCTGTATTTCTGTCTTGCACTGAATTGTGCAAAGCACTCAAAAGTCAGGCCAAGGTATCTGGCCATTATGCTGCACTGGGAACAAAATTTCCTTTGATATTAAATTTGTACCTTTTTATTTCATCAAGAGATGACTTGCATTTAGGCCATAGGACAGAATGAAATGAATTCTCCCTTATCTGTTATCTTCTCTATTACTTTTCACTTTTCAAATTAAGTAATTCTTGTACTCCTTAACTTCATCTGGCATAGACTCTTCCATTCTTTCATGCTGTGTCTTTAATAATTTTCCTGGTTCTTGTCTGCCTTGGTCTCTGCAATGGCCATTTAGAAATGAAGCAACCAGAACTGAATGCAGTAGTTTAGTTGGAGCTATAACACCAATCAGTATAACCGTCCTTCAATATGTTCTACACTATTCTTCCCTCTTTCATACAATCTGACATTTTTACTGAGTTTTTATTTTTTACCAGCTCTGCACATAGAGATGATGTCTTTGTTGCCATCTTTTTTTTCCTGAGAGAGGTTGCAGCAAAGTAACACATAATCCCTCCATGTGCATACATGCATACTTGTGTGTAGTTTAAGTAGCTCTTTGTAAAGTGCATTGTTTTGCACTTCTCTGTCATATAGCAGCAGATTACCTTGAAACTTACTGGAGATCTCTGGTCACATTCTCCAACTTCTGCTTTTTTCCCCCTTCTCTCCCCATCTGCGCTTTGCAAAACTTGATACCAGGGATTTCTCTAATGTAGGATTCCCGTTCCCTCTCTCAGTCTCAGCTCCCAGCCAGGGACTATTAGCAAGAAGTCAAGAAAAATGTGGCCCAATTGGAAGTGTTCCAGAGTTAAGTGATGAGAATAAGCAGAGAGACAAAATACATGGGCATAAGGGAAAAAGGAATTGCTATTGTTAGTTAACCAGAAAAATAAACTGAAAAGACTCACAACAGATAAAGTGGTTACAAAAGGAGAAGAAAAAAGAGTAGGCAGGTATGACAAGTGGAAATGGTTCATCTTGAAGCAAAGGGAAGTTAAATAAAGGAGTATAATTTTCTAGCATTAGGAATGTGCAGTAGTGAGATGGATTGAATGCAGAGGCTTGGGAGTCTCTACCATTCCTCATAACAGGCAAGGCAGGCAACGTAAGTTCGGCAGAGCAGACCCTGTTCCGGTTATGAGAACTCAAGAACTCTTCTCCACCATTTCCTGTGGTTGTGTGCAAGACAGCACCTTGGCATGTGCCCAGCAGCATTTCACATTGTTCCCAGCTGAGGCAGTGTAGCTCCCAGCCTTTACACAGGGTCTTACAGTTGCTGAAGATAACTCAGTGCCAACACAGAACTAATAATGGAAGAAATCAAAATGGCTCCTGGATGTCCCACCAAATGAGTAGGAAGAGAGCAGTGTATCACAGGGGTAGTCTATGGCTTCATGTCCCAAGAAATGTTTCTGACTCTTGCCCACCTGCTTGACAACAGTAACGCATCTCTTCCTTCCTCTGTTCTCTGCCAACCCGTTTGCACTGCAGGGTGAGGACACTCTTGCTAGGTGTCTCTCCAGCACTAACTCCAGCATGGTTTCTTTGTCAAGTCAGTCTGCTAAGCATTACCAGAACACAATAGGCTGGAATAGAAGGCATTAACATCAAGAATTATTTCTGACTGAATATTTCTGTCAAAAGAAACAGCAGGATGTTACCTCCACATCAGAGTAGCATCGTTAAGTATAGAAGTATCTTTCAGTGTCTTCTCCATTGTGAGGTGGCTCACACTTTATAATCAATGTATACATATATTCATACCTACAATATATATGAAGGATACAAATAGACATACGTAGAAATATATTAATACATATGAATATAGAATATATATCTTCTGAGAGGAAAAATAATGAAGTGACTGGTAATGACTATCATTAAGATTAATAATTTCGGCTTGGATGCCAGAGACCTACACTGAAACTTAAGCCCCGGAGGCAGATAAATGCAAACACAGCCCTGCTTTTAACCATAGTTCAAGACTGGTTCTACCAGGAACTGATTAATATAAGGCAGATAGTTTCATTGTGGACACCAGGAAAGCTCTTCCAAGACTGCAGCTAAACCTGCATTGAGACATATCAGCCACTATCATTGAACATGCAGAGCAGTATGTGATGAAACCTTGTTTCAGTGCTCATGAATTAAACTTTTAAAATGCTTTAGAATGAAATTGTTGTCCAGTCCCAAGGCTCCTCTGATTTCTTGTCTTTAGCCATCTCCCCACTGTCTCCACCTTGAAGGTGCTTATCACACCCTCACCTGAAAAGTGCAGATCCTAGTGCTGTTGTGGGAACTGCTGAGTCTGTCTGAGTGCCCTATATTTGTGTTACTGTGTATCAGCTATTCAGGAGGAACAGCCTGTGTGCAAGATCCTATCATTCCGTAATTGTAGTGTTTTGAGGTCACACACTCTGCCCTGAAAGAAGAGTAAATTACCTCAGCTCAGCCATAGGGGAACAAGACATAGCTGAGAACAGTCATGGTGGAGCAGCTGACCTGAGGTAATCTGATGCAAGGAAAGCACTGAGTGCAAGGAACCTGTTGTTAGATTCTGCCGATAGAAAGCAAACTAGGGCAGAGCTAAAGGAAGAAAATGTATTGCTAATTAAAAACATTCATGACCAAGTATATGTTTCACCCCTAAAGCTTCCTGGGTTCTATTAGTTATCTGAGCTGTTGGAGGCATGTATACCCTAACTACAGACCCTCATGAAGAAATTCACCCACTGCTCCTCACAAAATGGTGGAAAAAGGGCTGTGAGGAAACAAAAGATAATGTGCGACTTACTATGCAGTGTTTCCCTTCTAATAATTCCTCTTCAACTGCAGAATCCTATCTCAATTCCCCTTGATTCCAAGACTCTCTGAGTACTAGCTGAAATATACTCTGATAATCAAAGCAAAACCACTTCATAGGAGTGTATTTCAGGAGCAAGGGGATTATAATATTTGCATGCTGTTTCTTACAAAACTATAAACTGGGCATAAAAATAGTAGCACAACATGGTTGGTCCTCTTCTAAGAAATAGTCAAAACCCCAAGATATCACATGGCGGATAACCCATTTAATGACATGGAAGCAATTCCTTCAGTGCTGGATTCAATTAACAATGAACAGAGACAGTTCCTGCTGTGCAAAACCTATGCAAAGGTATGGAGGTTTCAGGGCTTTCTTGACAGACAAATCAGACTCCTTGAGTATTGCTCTTAGCCCATACACTCTCTTTTGCCATGCTATTCATTAGGAAGACTGCCTGACAATTATTCACAGTAGTGTGCTAACGTGGTTTTCAGTATATGATTGTACTTGGAAGTACAATTAATCATTTGAATTGTTTGCCTGTGGAATTATAGGTCATTCAAGTTTTTCAGTGCTTAAACTTTCACAGATTGCTCTGGAGATCCCAAAGAATTGGCTGCTGTTTACACATGTACCAAGAAAAATCCCTTTAAAAGAAGTGAGCCTGTGAGTTGAGAACTGCCTTGCCAGACATGAGACTACCAAGAAGACAGATCGTCTCACATATTGATACAACATCACAATGCAAATATCATATTGCAGTGTCAGGACAACATGCAACAAGTGTTTTGTGGCTCTCTTAAAATCCATTTGATGTGATCCATCCCTCTTCTCATTCCTTCTGTCTGTGCACAGAAAATGTGGTTTGTTTCTTCTCTGTTTCTGGATGCTTGGAAAAATAAGAGATGAAGGCTTGAAAAACATGCTGCATACCAGATACACTAGCTGCCCTCAAGAGCCACAAATAGCCCCATTATTCTTCCAGAATATTTATATTACAGTGATGCCTAGAGGCTCCAGCTAACTGCAGGGCTGTACAAAATCAGGCTGTGTGCCAGCCATGGTACAAATGCAGGTTAACATACAGCCCATTCTCCAATGAGCTTGGGATCTTCACTGCAGCCTCTCGTATATGACAGAATTAAAGATTGGTTTTTTCCCCTCAAGTGCTTCCATGAGACAGGGAAGTTCTATATACCTGCAGAGCTCTCACTGCAGCCAAATCCCTAGACAGTTCTAATAGGAAATTAGTGCTACAAAACTCAAGGTGTGATCTTACGAGAAGGAAAGCTGACATTTATTTACATCTCTAAGTTGATTTTACCTGCTCATACACAGATTTTATAGTCATATTCCTTCTCTTTCTCTAAATAGATACATTTATGTAGATGTGTTATTTTGAAGAAGCAGGCTGTTTGGATAATTAGCTCCAGGTCATATAGGAAGTGGATGTGTATTTACAAGATACATTAAAATTATTACGTATTTCAAGCCAAGATATTAGTGGGAAACCAGCGAGTTTTCCAGTGCAGAAAAGATTAGGTATATAAATGGATATGACTTGTACCAGCAGCCCACCTCTTAAAAGTCAGTAGTTTGAAGAATCTCTTCAGATGGCAGAGATTCAGGAATGCAAAGTGCTGTGTTGCTGAAGAGTTACAATAAAGGCTACTTGCTTCAGCTGGTACACCATCCTTTTATGAGGAAAAACATGTCATCTGAACAGCAGCTTACATTACATTCCTCACAGGATACCCTGACAGAAGTAACAGCCTCCCCACACAGTGCAGGAGCTAAAGGTCTCAGGATTAGAGTGAACAAGGTCAATGTTAATTAATGCTTTAACTAATCGCAGGTTAAGTGCTTCCAGCCACAGGCAGCCTACATCTGCCCTATATATGGTCTGGAGCTGATATGGTTGTAGTAGCTTTTTAAAAGTGTATGTGTATATGTATTTGTTGCATGTAACAGTGAATCAAGTATTAAACTTTCATGAAGTCAGGCATTCTTTCAGGACTGATCTTCAGTGCTGGATACCTTCATTTAATTAGTTTACACAAACAAGCATCTAAGTATCCCCCCTTCCCAACGCTGACTGTAGCTTGAGGCCTGCTCAGTGCCTGGACAAGTGCAGCACTACAACAGGCTGGCACCCAGAAGCAGTGGCTGCTGTTTTGCTCATGGGTACACAGCAAGCTGCATCCATAACTCATAGCCTTTATCTTCCTGGGCAGTGTGTGGGCTGGAGGTACACAGAGAGTTAGCTAGGATGAGACCAACAAAGCAAAACCAAAAACAAAGTCCCAAAACAAACAGTAAAAAAAAAAAAAGCAAAGAAGAACAAGAAATGTGAAGCCCTTTCACCTCCAAGTCATAAACATCTCTTTTGATCTCTGTGTCTCCTATTTCTGATCTGACAAGTATTACAAATGCCAAGCCCACACCCCGCTTCCCTCCAGTGATTAATGTGCTACAGTCTTTCTGAAAGCTTAAAGAGCTCTCCCTTCGGGCCACCACATTTGATAAAGAAATGAAGCCTGGCGATTAATAATTCCCCGGGCTGAGTTTTTGTTTAATAACTATTCTGTCAGTGATAGATCTAAAGGGTGAGGGTGTGGATGTGCGTGCATGTGGAGGGAGTAATTTGATTGTGGCCAGGAGATTTGGCAGGCTGGCATTACAAAGCAGCTCTTTAGCAGTGGCTGGAAAACCAGCATGACAAATCACTCCGTTCTCTGCTTCCCCAACCTACCCCTCTCAACTGAGCTATCTCATTAGTCTCAAGCCAGCCAATCCAAGCCTATGATTTGGGAAATACTTCCTTCTTGACATTCAAGAGAACAATTCCTTACCCGGGGAAAATTACATTTAAAAATAAATGGAAAAGCATCAATCAGCTAGGAAAATATATTCAGGTTTTTGGATCTCTGGAGAAAAAGGTGGGGGTTTTTTATTTTATTACATTTAAACAGGACTGAAGGCCATAGTTTGATTTTTTTAAAACTGAGATAACTAAAAAGATAGCACTATGACATTTGCATATTAATAGTTATGTTTTCTTTATATAGAGACAGTATTTTTCATTATAGCTAAATCTTGAATATTTACAGACCTGTGCAGATGTGCTAGAAGATACCTGTTAGTAGAGACAGATAGGCTACATAGTACAACAAATTACAAGGTGATTGGAATATGTTTTTTCAGACCAGCAAGCCAAATGTATTTCTAAGAATTCTCAAGCCTCCTTTCAGGAAATAAAAAAGATAATAAAAAATATCAAATTAAAATAGCTTTCCTTTAAAACAATTCTCTCTGCTGAACAGTATCTCTTGTTCATTCTTCTTTCTTAGTCCAGAGAAGTATGAGTGTCAGCTGAGCCACTAAGGAGTAATTTCCTCCTGCAGAGTAGCTCCAAACTTGACCTATACAGGACAGTCTTCTTTATAACGTCTCAGCCTATGCACTGAGCAAAAAGAGAAAACAACTTCATTAGTGACAGCTTTCCTGGAGCATCCACAAATCCTAGCTGAGTTCAGGGAGGGATCCTACCCCTTGCTGCACGTGTAACACCCTGTCCAAGGAGCTGATGCCTTACAGCTCTGGATATCTGTCCTCTCCCAGCCCTAGCTATTACTAGCTAGTCAGGCCTCTCCACGGCTATGCATCACCTTTCCCACTGAAGATTACCCTCCTGACAGACATGTTAAGTGACTCCAGCACATTTCACCCAGATGAGGTGGGTTGACTTAGGCATCTTAAATAAGTGAGTCTTCTCTATGTCAGCTGATGGATGACAGACAAATTGGAAGAGTCACAGGAAAGAGTCTCAGCAGACAAGGATGCCCTCTCAGCATCATACAGCAGCAGAATCAGGAATATAATACAGGTTTTCTGGTCCCTAGTCCAGCTTCCCTGTGGATGAAGCTCTCTGCCTTTTCAACTCTGACAGAAAAATACATTCAGCAAACCCTTCTAATGAGATTCCCCACAAATGTATCTGAGGAGATATTTTCATATTATGAGAGAGATTATGAATTTTATCCAGGGGGTAAATAACCTAGAAAATTAGATGTGTCATTGCTAGGCCATGAAAGAAGAATTGATTACATCACCTTTCCCTAATGGGATATTATAACTGACCGTGTATTATTTCTGCAGACCTGCAAGCTCTACCATGTCCCATAATTCACTGCAAAATGTTGGAATTCAGGCTTAGCCCATATCATTACATGAAGATGAAGTGCTAGTGCTGCTCTGAATTACATTTCTATTCATTTTACTCATTTTTTTAAAGTATTTGCTTCCTATACATAAATTGTTACTATTATATAAAGATTTGCTAAGGCACCTTGCTGACAATTTTTCCTCTCTTTTACTCTGAATTAATAACAAAATGCAAATCAGTAGCAGTGGGTTTTTTTTTCTTTCTGCTTAATACAATGCTTGGATAACAGAGCATTTAAAGATTTATGATACATATTAATAGCATTTAAGCACCCTTCAGAGTAAACACCCCTTTGTTTTTCATACTCTCCTTCTATACTTACCTTTTCCTATATTATGTTGGTTCTCTGCATGTCCCACACCTGATCACATTCTTTCTTCTCCACCCCTTCCTTTTCAGTTGGCAGCAAAACCTATCTCACTACTTAAAGAAAGATGACCACTCATCCCATCTGCCACTGCCTAAAATGCAGAGAAAAATCACAATATATCTGGTCACCTAGATAAATCCAGGCAGTACTGTCAGCATTGAATGTCAGGCCACACTCACAAAGGATGCTGCTCTATTAAATTCTTTAGTGATAAAACACTGGTGTGGTAGCTTTAGTCCAGGCCATAATATTCAATAGTCAGTTATTTGTAAAGTCAGACAAACAGCAGTTTCTAGGATTGTGCCAGATTTTTACTAATTTACCCAATTAAAGCTATCAATTGTACATACAATTTCTTTTTTTGCTGGTTACAGCATTCAATTACTAGTTTCGATTCACTGGTGAACTGACAGAAATCTTTTTCAAAAAAATTGAAACCAAACACTTGAAAAAAATTCTCTATACTGTTCATCCAGATTTTATGTGAAATTTACAAAGTAATCTCTTTTCCCCCTGCGGCACTTTTAACTTTGTGATAGGAGGGTGGTTTTGTGGTTATGATGAGCTGTGTGGATGAATCATCTTCTGCATCACCATATTTCATCTTCTCCCTGGAACAGACCAGCCCCACAGTACTGCTAACCATTCTTGCTTTCCCAGGAAAATGTTCTTTCCTCCTCTTCTTTTCTGGGGTTTAAGTAATTTTGTGGTATCTTTAGAAATTATCACCTCTCCCTAGCTGTGTTACCTGTTTTTTATAAAGATGACACCCTGATACCAATATGAACACTATTCAGCATCTTTCTGTGGATGTATTTGGTTTGCATTCGTCACCATTCTGAGCGATTGTGAAACTCTGATCATTCCTAAACTGTCCTGGGGAAAAAAAAAACCAACCAGAAATAATAGTCTTCTCTTTTTGTTTGAGGGGCACTAAAACCAGATGCTAGACTACTAGTCCATCACTTGCCAAGTGTGCAACACCCAAGAAGCACCACCTACTTACTGAGTCCACAGTACTCAAGAAGGAATTTGAGGAAATTGTCACACAGTTTTCCAAAAGCAGCCCATTTTAAAGTATTGCTTATTTCTGACAGGACCTGAGCATCTGTTTCAGTAATTCAGGAAGGAATATTCCAACAGAGTCCAGGAGGAACATGGGAGGTTCCATGCCAGGTACCAGCTGCAGTGCCTGGAGCACATGAGCAGCTCTGAGTGCCAGAAGCCAGCACTGGGTGGCAGGCTAGGATAGCACTTAGGAGTGACTCCCAGCCCTGGTGCACCACTTCTCATCTTTTCCTAAAGTTTCTCCTTGTCGCCTGCAAAAGGCTACAAAAGCTGTCGCTGGATGACCTGGGGACTGCCTTGTTCTACCAGCTGTACCTAAGAAACCAGGCACAGTTCTCCCTATCCCTGCAGCCAAAGGAGGCTGCATATACTGGCTCAGTCTTTTCTCTCTTTAAACTTGAAGTAAAAACAACATGCCTTTGAGAGGGAAAAGTGTGACTGGAATTTGTCCAGGCAGCTAATCTCATGAGTGTAATTTTAGAATGGAGCAGTCTGGTAGTCACAAACATTAATGAGTATATCTTGCACTGCATCCCAGTGTTATAAGTTGTTGTAAAAACAACTTGGGAGTCAGCAGCCTCCTTCTCCATGGAAGTAACCACTTAAACCTTCCTCCATCACCACTTGCAAGGGCAGGACTAACTTGCAAGGTGATCCCCTTGACACAGACCAGCCCTTCTTTATTCCTAGGAAAAGAAATTAATCTGTTGGGCATATGTGCAAATGCTCGTCAAAGTCAGCCCATGGGGACAGAGATGTTTCAGTTCTCACCAACAGAGCTGCTGATGCTTCTGTGCACCTCTGCGATCTTCTTTCTATGTGTTTGGGTGCTCTGTGGCAGTCCAGTTACTGTCTCCTTCTGGGCCTACTGTGATTCACACCAAGAGTCTGCAGACCTTTCAGACACCGGAGCCCTGTCTGAATGCATGAAATGCTAATCTCATTAGATTTCTCATTTTCAGTGTAATATTGTCACACTGCTATGCACCACTGCCACAGATTAGCAGGCTTGCCAGAATGGAGCCCGGCTAATGAGTTAATCCAAATAACACTCAAATCCCAAATCAGATTTAAAGCCATCTAGACAAGGATGGGTGAGGGGGAGGAGGGAAGAGGGTGAGACTAGTTTTGACAGAAGTAGTTGTCAATTAAGTGAGAGAGGGGTGTAAGGGAGAAGCAAGCATGCATTTTTTTCTTGAGAGGACAGGCACAGTCAAACTCCAAGTTACCATGCACAACCCAAATGCAAAACCTGAGAAATAATCTGCAATAACACATGTATCTGTATGGACAGCCAGCTTCTGACTTGAGAGAGAGACCCTTAGCTATAAAAATCAGGAGCTAGCACAGCTTCTACTGCCATCATTTAATCTACAGTGCTTGGAAGGTCTAAGCAGCTTATAGCTCTGAGCTTGATTCATTCCAGCCAGGAACCTGGAGATGAGGGGAAGAGTTGGTTTTCATGTATTAGTTTCTTATTTTAAAAATGACCCAACATGCTGAAGAGATGCACAGAGGCTCAAAGGAAAGGCACTGAGGGAAACACACATCCTTTACTGTTTGTGTTTGAAATAGGTTCCTAAAATGTAGCTGCAGTCTGCAGGGTAGAGCTGGCAGGGATCTCTTTTCCACCACACTTTTAAATGAAATTGCTCCTTTAGTGGGAAAATACTGAATTACTGAAGCTGAAAAATTTCATATGTACATACTGGCTTTGTTAGGCCTCCAGTAAGACACAGTTTCACCTTAGGCTTGGGAAAATGTGGATGGAGCCCAAAGAAGCACCTCAGAACAGCCTGGCCAGCAGAATATAGTCTCAGAACAGAGGAAAACAAGAACACAACAGGGTCAGAGACACCTCCAACCAGGGTCCAAATTTTGAAAGGCCTCAGCTTTAGTTCATGGAGAGCAAAACCTTTTTTTCAGTATTAACCTATATCTCTGGACAAAAATATAGTTTCCCATTCAACAATTTACCAAAGAGTGCCTAAAAAAACAGTATAGCTTTCCATTGCACTTGTTTCCTCCTTGTGGATCCAATCCTGGATGTTTTCCTCAGAAATGTGGATTTTTTTTGCCAACAGTAGAGAATAAGTCTTGCATCCTTTTCATGAAAATCCAAGAACTTAGCACCTTGACCACACAGTTGCAGAAAAGGGAAGTGAAATTCACTTTATGCTGACATCATCAACAAACTTGTCTGCAAAGTTTTACTTCTTTAATCTTTAATTTGACTATTGATGGATGGAGCTAGAAAGAAGAAATTCTGACTCTCAGATGTGAAATTTAACTAAGCAAAACTGCTTAGAGAATTCTATTTTCACTGGCAAATGTAGCAAATTCATTATGGAAACCTCTCTCTGTAGAAACTTTTATCAAACAAATCTTGTTTTTAGAAAACCTTTCTTCCCAGAAGGCATGCTTCTCAGCACACCTCTTACTGCTGTACTTGAACTAACGTGGCAACTATCAGAGCATTCAAGCCCACTGGGCTGATTCAGAACCTGAAGAAGTCAGTGTGAATCTCTGATGATTTCACAACACCTTGATGCAGGCCCTAAACTGCATTGTGTGCAAACAGAATAGCTTGCTAATGCCTCTTTCCAGCTCTCACTAAACAAACAGATAAATAGTAAGCACTCAAAGAAAGTGCAAAGAAACATTCAAAGAAAGTCTGTTTGCTTTATTGTGCCCGTTAAATTGTCCTGATAATAAAGCATGCCAATATGCTGCCAGTTTTTAAGCATGAAACAAATTTTCCAGCTTTTAAGATGTTAGATGTTAGATTTTTTGTTCACTGATAAAGAGATCCCAACGTAAAGGGAATAAAATAGCCACCAGTGCCAAACTTTCCAAATGTATCTAAGCTGCCAGGAGCATGCTTTTGTGTGCACAGATTCTGCACCTTCCAGAGACACAACTGCCCACAACAATCTTCCTGCTCCATGCTAACAAGGTACTAATAACAATAGTAATCACAGTTTGCCTGCTCAGCTCACCCCAGGAGCATGGCAGCAAATTGATGATCATTTCTCATTGTGAATTATGACACAGGCACATCACCTCACCCCTGGAATAAAACAGCACCTGCCAATCCCGTTAAAACAGCAAGGGGAAAAATGAAAGCCCTGCCGTAGCCAATCTGATTCCCTGCTGACTCTAATTACCCAGACGGGAATTTTACAATTGCTTCCTCCACCAACTCCTGCTCTGCAGTCTGCAGACTTTGGCTAGTTCTTTCTTTTGTATGCCTACTGCCACTGAGTAGATTGGGTTCCTAATGAGTCTTGACACTAATGGTACAGGGAGACAGCGCAATTACATATCCCTCTCCCATTCAGAGCAAACCTGGCAGGAAATGACCTGAGACCTCACACCCTTCTGCCCCAAAGAACCCAGTTATAATGCCTCAGGAGCAGGGCCAGCTGGTGCACACTCCCCCCCTCAGCAGCCCTCACTTCACTTCCCCTTTCCATTGTGCAGGTGGCTGGAAACAGTTCTTTATGGCCTAATCCATGACTGGTGGGTTGAGGCTAATACAGAAGCCAGAGAAACCTTAGCACATTTGGAGCTGAAGCTCATCAAAAAAAGAAAAAAAAGAAAGAAAACATTATTTTGCACATGTGCTGGACAGCTCTAACACACAGTTGTTGTCTATTAGGTGTTTAACAATGTGTGTAACTCAGACTGCTTTAAAGTGGGGAGAGGACAGACATGTGCTTCTGTGATTTCCATGTTGATTGGAGTCCAGGTGTAAAAGAGACTGGAGCTACCTATTGAACTGTGAGCTAATTACAAGAAGAAACAGCTGTTGTCTGCTAATGAGGATGCAGATCCATAAGAAGCATGTTAGCTGGTGAGGAATAAACATGTCTTCCGCTCCTTGAGTGAGCAGCAGCCTACAAATGATGTCTTATATCTATGACTCATGTTGCCACATCATCTGAGCAACTCACAGATGATAGTATGTTTGCCTCTGAGAAAAGCCGTGTTAAAGAGGAAAGCCTTAGTCCAAATATACAGGTGGGAAGATGAGGCAGCTGACTAAAGACACATACAGTCTGATCAAAGCATAAACTAAGCCCGAATCAGTTTATTTACACTCCAGTGTTTTAAGAACTAATCTGTTGTTTGCCTCATGCTAGTAACTCTGAACCCAGCATTTCGTGTGTCACTTAATTTCTTTCACTGCTTTATTACCCTACAATAGCATAACCTCACTGCTACTTTTGTTTCCCCTCAGGGGCATGTAAGTCTTCTGCCTCTCAGCTATTTATTGTGATGTATGGGATGTTTCTTTTAGCCTTCAGAGAATTCATCTGACCTTCAAGGTTCTTCCTGCTCCTCTTCACCCCCAGGTAAAAAGGAAGTCCTGCAGTTCTCAGCTGCTCACCAGCTTCTGTCCTGTTGCCCTCCACACACATACAGATTCTCTGTACACCAGTACTCTGTACTTTGTCTCCTGGACAGCATTATCTGTGGTGGCTCTAAAGCTGCCATCAGCATGAGCTGTCTAATTTCAGTGTTTATGGATTATTACAGTTTAACACCAAGCGAAAACATTGGAGAATTTACCTCCAGTGTAAGTTCAGTGGCAACAGTTACAGCATGGATAATTTCAAGGATTATTTAAAACTTTTGCATCCTCTTTTCCTCCAAAATTTGGTCTAAAACATATGTAATTTTAAGCAAACAATGTCTAATTTTGTTCCCACTAATTGCTCTTTTCCTTTTTGACATCGGTTCTCTGTAAAGTTTTGAGGAACAAGAAATATGAAGAGAAAGCATCACAATTATGCAGGTGCTGCTATTCTATAACCCACTACACAAAGAATTCCTTACTTGTAATACATGAAAAAGGAGCAGTAATTTCAAGTAGCTCAGGGAACTCCTAATAGAGTTCTTGCTTTTTATTTCCCTCTCCAGTTTTAAAGTATTATTTACTGCAGTATTCAATTAAGAACAAGAGTTTACTATAGCAACCACAGCAGTGAGAGGTACTATTCACACACACTCTCTGAAATACAAGCTTTTATGCACCTTTTTAGCAACACTTGTTGATAAACCTATGGTATAGGAGAATGCAATGTGGTTTATGAGGAGTGACTTGCACACTAAATGAAGTCTGCAGGAACTGTATTGCTTGAGGTCTTCCCCTTTCTCCCTGACTTCACTTTCCTAGAGTTAGCACACTTGTTAGCAGAGAACAAGACTAATAAAAATATAAGGACAATACCTTTGGACTGGGACTATAAAGGAGGAACTGTCGTATGGCAGCTTTTCTCTCTGCCACTATGTGGCAGCAAAAGTTGCTTGTGATTCACTACGTCAGTATCTTCATAGGCATTCCAGCTGTGACCTTGCCATCACTCATTCTGGGGACCCTCTCTCATTCGGCATCTGTCAGCTGTCAGCATGGGACTCCAGGGAAAATTACAGAAGATTTCTGGAAAATTACAAGGGGCAGCAGAAGGGAGCATTTGATTTGTTCCTATTTTCTCTGTATAAGGCATTTCAGGTGCCTGCAGTTTGCCAGCTTCCTGACTTTCTTTTGCCTGGGTGTCTCCATTCTTCTGTAGTCTTCCACTTAACTGCTTTAGTTTTTCTCATGTCTCTCCATCTCACACAGTCCCTCTTCCCATGATGTCATTTGCCTCCTCAAATCTATTCCACAGGAATTGGGACAGCAACAAAGAATCCTCTCCGCTTCTGATGCAGAGACTGGATATTATTTAGACCTATCAATGAGTACTGATCATTATCTTCCTTGACAAGTTATTCTTTCTCAAGATACACTCCTTCTACCAAAGGCACCTTCCAGGCCCAGCAAAGCTACAAATGCATGTTCGCTGGGAAAACCCGCAATTAACAACTGTGGTTAACCACAAGCAGATAAGACCGATTAAAACATGCCTGTCTTTGTCTAGACTAGATGCTAAGTGGCGTTTGAAGTATACTTACTTTAAATGCTATGAGTAATTCTGTTTTCACATTCCCACCTGCTTCCCCTACTGGTTAAGAACATCATAACAAATATATTCATGGTTCCCGTGAATTTAATATTCAGGATTCTCATTCTTTCATCGATTGAGGTACCATTGAATTCAAGCTGGCAGTGCTCCACACTGTAAAGACAGAAGTGCTGATCGCTGCATCCTGAATTCGTATTTCATTATGGCCTACGTTTTTAACTGATGTATTTTGTTGCATTTTCCATTTCTTTCCTAGAATCCAGCTGCTATTATAGTCAGGTAACCACTTCACTCCACAGGGTAGCTACACTGGGGCAAAAGCTGAAGTGGCAGTTCTGTGGGTATTGTTTGTTAAATGTGTTGGTGTTCAGAATGCTATATGCACATACATTATCACAGTTCTTTGCAGAAAGCAAACATGTTCAAAACTACATTCCATTATGAATTTAGGGAAGAGTGTTGGATTTACATAAAGACCAAACACTCCTTTAGGCAAGAGTTCCTGCTCTGTACTGTTACCTAGGCAATGGCTGTAGGAAGTCTGAACACACGTAAGTAAGGACCTGATCGGCTGGAATTGGGTGCTGCTGATTACAGCTGCTATTTCAAGAAGACTTAAGGGAAACACAGATGCACACCCTAGGCTCACAGAAAGAAACAGCTCTGAGCACTCATGCAATTACAGCTGGGGAAAAGGAACCACTGTGGAGTATCAGGCTGCTCATTAACTTCCCCTGTCAAGGTTAACACCTATATTTTAGCTCTTTACCAGATACCCTGTGAAACTCCCTTTGATAGCTGCTTCTCTCCTCCTGCTGTTGGACCCAAATCAAGGCCTGATCAGACTGTTTTCAATCTTCTTTAAAAAGCCATGGTCAATTTTAAGTGAAATGACATTGCACAAATTGTTTTAATTAAAAGAACCCTGTTTTCTCCTTGACTAGAATCATATCCCAGGTAGCAACAACATTGACAAGAAAATCAACAGGTGGCCTGTTTGCCAATTACCTGAGCATCACATCTGCTTTATTCAGCACATTTTCAGTAGGAGCTGGTTACGTTCACTCAGACTTTTATAGTCTGATTTATTAATGACTTTTAAAATCCAATAGCTAGAAATTTAATTGAATCCCTTCAAAAAGATGTTAAGAAAAGCTGTACTCTTTGACAGGCCAGTGCCAAACAAGAAGTGTAACTGGGGTCGCATTCATTAAAAATCATGTTATTCAGCTCCAGCATATCCACTAGCTTGTTGGAAACCATAATTTTACTACTGATAATTTCCCAAGTCCCACATTGCTACATATTTTGAATATTTTGTCCCAATATGGTCTGATTATTGCTAAGTGTGAAATCACTGCCAACTAATTCTGTGCAGGCTGGATTTAATTTCAGGAAAGGGTGGAGGATGAATTTTACAAAAGGCCTTCTACTGCAATATCCTTCAGTTCAAACTATGGCAAGCCACAAGCAGGCTTGGTACCCATGCTAAGCTTCATGTAACTTGTATCTCCAAGACAGCTCTCTTCAGCATAAATTCAAAGCTCTGCTTCCATAGCTGAGAGCTTGCAGGAGCTGTGCATTCCCTGGGAGCTGTGAAAGGAAATTCCCCAGGCCTAGATCCCCTAACTGACTAAATGCACTAATTATGAACCTGAAATCCCTCTGTGTTATTGCCCCCAGGCTCTTGATACTCCATTTTTCAGCACTCACACTAGCACCTCAGAGCACTTGTGTGCATTCCTTCAGGGCCAGCTTCACAGAAAATGTAGTTGTTAAGTTGCCTTCTTTTAATATGGAAGAAAAATCAATTGTTTTCTCAGTGTTCAAAGCACTGACACAAGTTGTGGAAGCTCTGGATTCAGCTCCATTCCTTGTCCGAGAGGCATTAAGCTCTTAGCTCTGTGGTGGAACAGATTTAACCATCAGGCTAATTCCAGGAAAAGACTTTTGCTGAAACTACAGGACTGCCATCAGCAATGAGGAATGTGATCAAAGGGACAGGGAAGGTCCTTGAGAGATAGCAGATATGAGTTCTCATTCTTTCACCAAAGACTTTACATTAAGACTTCCTATTAAGAAGTTGCTGGTAAAAATACAACTGGCAGACTCAAAAAGCCTAAATGTGCAGATGTCTGATCTGACAACACTGAATGTGGTACCTCAGTTCTAGAAAAGGATACAACTTTAAACACGTCTATCTTCAGCTTGCTGGCTTTTGTGAATTGCTCTCTGGGATGCCTATTTCTGACTGAATACTGCAGGAAGAATCTAGGTACCTCCATGAGGTTTGTGATATTACAAGCTGTAAATTCTGATGTCTTTGTGTCCCAGGTGTCGATACAGTTTTATGGTATTACATATTTCAAGGAGCAATTCTTTCACCCACATCCTGATGGCTTTTACCTCACATGCTCAGGTTTGGAGGACAGCTCCTGAGGAAGAGATGCTGCCAGCCAAACTACCAGTGCTTGACATAACTGCTTTCAGCAGGGAAAAAAAATTCAAGTTTATAATCATAGCCTAAAGCTGAGTAAGGTGAGAGGCTACAATGGATGCTCCCTCACAAGCCCTCTAGATTGTCAGCAGAGGTGAGTGAAGTTACCTCTTCTCTGCCTTGCTGATGACTAAGCCAAAACATCTCTGCAGGACTTAAGCAGAAAAGAGACAATGTTGCTCTGACAAGATCAGCTCGAAGACTACAAGTAGGAAGAGAAATAGGAGCAATCACCTGACATAAATTTAGTGGGACAGCCAGTGGTGATCAAGAGCTTGAAAAAAGTGATTTTTTAGCTCAGCAGCTGAACCAGAAAAAAAAAAAAAAATTTTAGTTGGATTGAACCAAAGCTTTTGTTTTTAAATCCATCATCCTTCCTTTGTGTTGAAGTAGCACCCCATCTGAGCCAAAACAGGATATTTTGTTTTCGAGAACTTGTGAGAAAAGTAAAAAAAAATTAAGGGTAAGATTCAGAGAGTTGTAACCAGTGTAACCAGAGGTCACCAGTGTAACAGTCTCTCAGAAATGGTTGGTGAACTTCAGATTTGAGTATTAATCCCTCAAAGACTAATTAATAAGGGGGTAAGGGTTAAATCCCAGCTCCCTGATGAGTGTTTTGTATGTTAGGTTAGAAAGTTGTGGTACCTCTGAACCCACAAACATACACAATCCCTTGGAGACAAAGACATCCCAAATCTACATACCGCATTGTCTGTTAGGCAAGGCACATTTCTATGGGAGGGGACATTGAAGAAAGGGGGCAAATCCTCAGGCTGAAAAGCCATTGGTCTGTATTCTGTCATGTACCAGAGGTTTTCACAATGTACCCCTCTCATCCTGTTCTGTTACACAGTAAATTAGACTGTCATTTGCCAGTAATGAGGTAGCTACACAAATCTTGCCCTAGAGCAAGAGATACCTTCTCAGCATCCCTTCCATCCCTCTTTTTCTGCAATCCTGTGATCCTGACTGATGAAGAAGTCTTGGGTGAAACAAACCCACTATTTACTATTTGCTTGTGCAGCCTAATAAGTTACCTAAGGGTGAATGAAACAGGATAATGGCTGGCAGGGCAAATTATGTAAATGGGTTTTCCCTGGACACTCTAACTATGCTGAGTGTCCTACCATTAGACAGTGAATTATCTGAGGCCAAAACAGAAAAAGCAAACAAAGAAACTACTGGATAAAGGGAAATGCCTAAAGGGATATAAAGTTCCTTTCTCAAGGAAGTTGAATTTTAAATGTTAACTGGACTGTGGCAGAGTGTATTAGATACTCCCTGGCCCTTTTTTTCCTTTTTTTTTGTGTATTGAAATACTCAGCAAAGTGTCAGTTTTCCATGTTTACCCAGGGGTTATTTCTCCAATAGCAGTTCTCTCCCAGGCATTCACTATCAGTGTGGATGCTCGTTCAGTGACTCTGATCCATTTTCCTGCCACAATGACAGTCTAGGCATAGCTTTGCCTCCCATTAGACTTCCTGCGGAAAGCCAACACTAATGCCAGGTTTGGAGAAAATACTGTCCTTCCATGGACCATAATATGAGACTGCAAAGCAAACTTTGCTTTCAAACAGCCACAACAAAATAACAAACCCACCCCTTCATTTTCTACACTCTATTTTCCTAATTAGGTGGGTGGGGGAACAAATGTCCACATGCAGAAAGTAGGTGGGCATAGGCTGGATAAATCCCATGCTCCCAATTCTTGGCATGGAACAGCACAGCCATTATCCCTTCTAAATGTCAGGGAACTAGCTCCAACTCTATGAGGTGCCAGACACCTGCTCCCACTACTCCCAGCTTTGCCTTCTGCTGTTGCATCTCTCACTCACAGGCCTTGGTGTAATTCCACTCTGCACAAATTGAGCCATAAGTGCCAGGAGAGTGGGATTCTGAAAGCATTTCATAGAAAAGCACAGACCAGGGCAGCAACAGACCCACAAGGAGGTACACAGCTGCCACTTCCATGAAGAGGAGCCACTCAGCACCGAGGCTGTATATTGATAACAAGCCAGGAGAGGGTTAAAGCAAGATGTTTTCTTGCAGGCAGATGAAGAGAAATGGATTTGGGGTTTTTTGGGTTTTTTCACAACAAAAAGAGGCGAAGAGCCACAAAAGGCTATTGAAAGAAGGTAGTGAGCTCTCCTGTCTGACACATGTCGACACAGAAGCAATGGCAACACAACAAGGCTGTGACATTGAAAATGCAGCTCCTCCAGCCACAGGCTGGGCTGCAGGGCAAGTCCTGTGCAGTGAAGTCCTAGGATAGAGGGGAATCTGTCTGACTTAGTGTAAGGAGGCAGCAAGATGGGCAGAGCCTGCCTCAGGAGGTCATCATTCCCTGCCTATGATCAGGGGTCCCTCCATGCTTCAGTCTAATGGTTTAGGGTGTGCAGAGCCAGTGGATCCATAAGCAACCATGGTGTGTAGTGGAAGGAAGAGCTGCAAAAAGTTCGGTAGAGGTTAAAGAAGAAGAGGTGAGAGTGCTTCTCAGTTTCATTCACTGGCTTTGACCAGGGACTCACACTGCTGATCTTGGGCAAGTGATGCCTAATGGGCCATTCAGGAGCTACCTTAATACCTTTCCCATCCTCACTGTACAGCAAAGCAGCCCAGTGGCCAAAACAGGAGCCTGCTGCAGATCATCGCAGTGCTCCAACATGGTCCAGCAAACTTATCACCATTCTTTGACGGATGGAAATGTTTAATGCCCCAGAGGGCTGTCAGCCCACAGCCTTGTTGGAGAGGCACTGACAGCTCTGCCACAGGGACAGTGTGGTTCCCCACTCCTTGATCTGTACAGAATGTGCCATGGTGCTCACAACACTCTTGTCAGCTGAGCTGAGCTGGTTTGGTCTGGAACCAGTGGAAGAGCACACATGCTCTGGAGGCTGTCCACTAAAGACACCAAACAACTCACCAAAAAAAGTACAAGTCTTCTTTTGCCTACTGGGTGGTTTCTCTGGCAAAGATATGCACTGCTCTCCCAATACAAACCATTTGTCAGCTCAATGATTTCCATGAATGTCAGACCAGTTGTGCCCACGAGTAGACCTCAGAATAGGTACCTCATGCTAATGCAGAGAGGAATGTACTGATTGGCATAGAAACAGAATAATAATCCCAGACTACTTTCCACCTCATTTCCAAACCCACAAGTCCCCCATATGTCAGCTTGAGTTGCAATGCTTCACCTATTGACTTTTCTGTGGAATTGGTGAGAATCAATTTGAAAGCTCTTATGTAGGAATTTAGTCTTCCTCTCAGAAAAGAATAAATATTAGTCAAACCTTACACTGCATGATAATAATTTTAATTTTAATTGATATTGCATAGCACCTAGTAATTCCCATCTAAGTTATAGAAGTTTGAACTGTATTCATATAAGGCAAGGATATTCAGGAGACAAGAGGCAAACAGATGTAGAGAGGGCGTGAGAGACAAAGAAATTATGTTGATTTCAGTCACATTCTGAGTCTTATTAAATAACAAGTCACTTTATAGTGGAGGGTTTCTGTTACTGTAGGGTTGGGGTTTTTGTAAGGAAAGTCATTATTGGGAACTGCCAGCTATGTGCCAAGCACATATTTTTCTTTCTGAATTTCTTACTTTCTAAACTCATATAGTACTTTAAAATCTATTGCTGAGGGCAAGTATCCTTCTGAAAGAAACCCTCTGAAAACTACTATTGAGAATATTAACATCTAGAATATGAAATAACGTAAGTCAACAAGTGGTTGTATATGGAAAGTAGGGAAAATACTTGTCTAATCAGCTGTCAGTAGGTCAAATTTTGATCTCAGATAACCAATCTGAAGTAAGTCTGTTTACATGCTCACTAACCTGGTGTCAGTGGGTTAAATGAACTCAGAATCTGCCAGCCACACACACAGTACCCTTAAAATCTTTTTACTTCTGTTATACAAGTCTCATTGTTGGGAGCTATGTGGATTTCCACTTCTGGAGTATTAACTTCCTTTCAGCCAGCAAAATCCCCAAGATCTGTTTGTCTTGGAATCAGAAAGTGCCAGCTGTCTACTTCACCCAGTATGAATAAATGCAGATTTACTGTTTCAGAAAGACTTATAAAGAATTGTGATTTTCTAAAGCCAGAAACAACCTTTTTAATCTCCGCAGGCAATCTCCAGACCTATTTTCCTTTTATACTACCTGTAGACTAAAACCTCTAGAATGTGTATGAAGATCACTAAAGATCATTATCCAGAGAGGGAAGGAGAGAAAGTCAGATTCTAATTGGAGCTATTAAAAAAGTCTCTAGGTTATGTTTGCATTATGTGCTATATTGGAGAAGTGCCCAATTTCAGTTTATATAGGAAGCATTAGCATGGTCAGTTGTGCTATAAACATCAGAGATAACACATGGTCCTTCTTGGTTTGTTGCACAACATCTAGCTTGAGAAAGGAAACAAGAGGGAAGTGAAGGCATGGAGAAAGTGTCAATGAATACTAAAGGAAGGAAAGGGAATTTCATTCAAAACAATTCACTTTCTATTTTTCTTCAATTTCAGGACAGAAGTAAGATGGAGATGAAAAAATCTAAGGTCCAATAATGCTGTCTATTTTTCTTCTCACCTGTGCGAACCAATCCATGAAATTCAGCAGGCTGGTAGGTCTGTCTCTTTCTTACTCCTAGTCCAAGCACAAAAGCACCTGCTGTTGCTGTTGCTGTTGCAAGAGAAAAATAAGTATCTGACAGGAGGGAGGCACAAAAGAAGTATAATCTGGATGGCATTCTCCTCACTTAAATGCAACCCAATGTTAAAAAATCTCAGCTTGCACTCATTGCTCCTGACACAGAGGGCCAGCAAAGCAACCACAAACCCTGACCCTATTCATCATGCCAGGTTAAGAAAAAAAGGACATTTTGACTTAATTACCCTTGTTTGAAGGCAAACTTAAATTTGAATACAAAGCCAGAACAGGCTCTGCCTGTTTTTTTCCCGAAAATGATTTAAAACTTTCCCATGAAAGATTTCAGCACAAAAAGCCCACCCAGTCAAGGTGGCACAAATATCACAAAATACTGTGACCAGATAGAAATCTCAAGAATATCTCAGACCACTGCAGAACTTAATGGCTGAAAACACAGGTTCACATTTAAACCAGCCCAAATACTTTGATGTAACTATAAAGGTGCAGCACCCAGACATCATTGTAGGAACAGTACTTGGAGGGACTCAGACTAACCTTATTATTTCACAAATCTCTCCTCTAAACCTTAGAAACACTCTGTCAGTGTTTAGACATATTATTTTTTCACCTGTTTACTTTAAACTAATTTCACTGTTGGAAAGGCATTTTCTCTTTATTGGCAGGGTATTCACAGAAAAAGCTTTGCTCTCTTGTATGTATTTTAATAATTTACTCAACCAGCATGTACTCACTCATCTTCCTTTCAACTAGCAGTGCAACCATGTGAGTGCAACTCAGTGGATGAAGCAGCTATGAAAAATTGTTTAACTGTGACCTTAAGCAGCCTAGTTATGGCAGAAATCCTCTCCCATTAATCAGTTACACTTTGTCTGTAGTATTGACTTTGTACTCTTTATGGAGCCTTTCATTGCAGAAAAGCTGGTAGATAGCTTAAGAATGTAAAAATTACATTCAGATTTCAGAGCACCAAAAAAAAATAAATAAACAGAAGGAGAAAATATCTTGACAATATTCTTATGCAGCTGCAACATGTACTTTTGGAAATGCGGTGTGGCATTTTCTTGTGTTATTTGAGAAAGTGTGTAATCACCCAGTTGTTTGGCTTATCATACAAGAAGTTGCCAGCAAATAACTGTTATCTCTCAACTGTGAGATTTCTGTCCCTGGCTGACATTGCTGATTAAAGAGTTCCTGTGGTGAGCGAGAGTGGAAAAGCAACCATTTTAGCTGGCAGTATATTATTCCCCATTCATATTACTTTCAAAAAAGGAGGGTGTTTATACAAAGGACAAACAGCATCATAGCTGGAAAGGCAGAAGGAACCATGGGTCTGTAGGAAAACGTTACAATTCAGCACCAATGCAAGATTGTTGATGAGATGTTATGCTGAGGCTGGCAGGCAGCATTTAGTTTGATAGGTAAGATATTCTTACTTATGCAGCTGCCTGCCAGAAGCTGTAGAAATCATCCTGATTAGAAAAAGGCAGTTCTAGAAGCTCTTCTGTGCTGAATAATGTTTCTCTTGTGAATCCTGGCAATTCCTGAAAGTGCTGGTCAGAGGGATTCATGTAGCAGAGCATGTCTCTTACCTCCTCAACAGTGCTGTGGGGGTAGCCATGATGTGCAGGAACACAGGACACCTGGATTTCTGCAATGAAATCCTGAGCAGTTAGATGGTAATCTCACTGGGGGCAAAAGCTCTTTGGAACTACTGTCTGTGCAACACCTAGTGCTGATGTCTTAACAGTAAATGGTTTAACCGAAAGAGACAACTCCAAAGGCAGCAGCAAACACACTTTGGGCCTCATAATCTGAACAGCCATATCTGACCTTTTCTTTGGCTGTCAGGGAAGAATATATTCTTTTTATACAGGCAAATCCCAGAAATAATTAATAGAAATTGAACAGGAGAGGCAGAGCACACAAAGTGAATGGGTTAGCAGGCTCTTTTCTGAAAAAGGGTCTTAGTCCATACCAAAGCAGCTTCAGGCACAATGCATCCCAGTGAGAGAGCATGTGGCCTTATTTGGCACTTCTTCCATCAGCAGGAGCCTCTTCTGCAGGCTATTCACAATCCAACTGAGGCTGGCATCCTTGCCTGGTTGAAGCTGACATGCTGTGCCACATTATGAGTGGGCACAGGACCATCCTAACAGATTAGCATGAAAGCAGGCTTGCCAGAATACCAGTATGTGGATAATACTTAAGTGTTAAAGGGGGGATCTCTGTCCAAAAATGATGAAATTACAGTCTGTGTTCAGCTTGCCCAGTTACAGTTAGGATGTCTGTCACAGGGTATCACAGCTGAGCTTGGCACACCCCAAAGCCATTTCTCCAGCCCATGTCAAGGAAGAAACTCTGTTTCAGGAATCAAGTTCTCTAGAGGACATGACAGATCCCCAGAAAAAACTGTGAGAGTCTCAGTAGACTGGTTGTTTTTCTTGCTGGAGTGCCTGATTTGGCAGGAAAGCCAAATTACAAATTTCTTCTGTTTTTTCAGGGTAATTTGTGTATCTATGAGCTTCATGGTAAATTTTGTAGCAAGAAACAAAGGTTTGGGTCAGACTGTGATGAATTCTATGCAGCTACAAGAAGCCACTCTCCACTTGTTTACAGCCTTGTGAGATGAAAGCAGTTCTCTTTAGTGGGCCTGAGACCACTAGTCCCCATTTGCTCCTTGGAGAAGTACTCTGGCCAAGTTAGATGGCATCCTGGCTGTGTCCCAGCAAGCAATTCAGGCTGACTACCTTCAAAGCTTGCAGAATATGAACTGAGGTTTTGCAAGGTATTTGTTGCACATAACAAGGAGCTATGGTGTATAAGGCAAGGAAAAGTCACACTTGCAGGATTAGCACAGCTCACTTGGCATCCTGCTTTATCTTTCAAAATCAGGGCTTTTCCCATCTGTAGTTGGAAGAGAGACCCACCATTTTGGCTGGACAGGTGATTTACACGAAAAGTATACCTCAGCACCCTTCACAAGATATTAATGCCACATCTGTATACTCTTTTCAGAAGGTTTTCATAATAAAAGAGGAAAAAAACTATATTTGCACAAACCGTGGCTAAAGCGTTCGACATTTTCAAAGGTGTGGGCTGAAACACAGAAATATTTTTAATCCCAGATAAGATCTCAAGGAAATAATTACTGGGCCTGAGAGAAAATGTAAATCAAAACTGTCAAAACTGTGTCAGTAGATTCATTACAGTTTACTTATTTAAGCTGAGAAATAAAACAAGCAGAGTTCTCTGCAAATTTGTGCTCCTGCATCTCCTTTTAGATCTGTCTGTTTACATTTTACAGTGTTTTAGGAATGACACAAAGGTGACAAGTTGCTGAATTCTAAATGTCCTTCAGTAGCTGGAACATTGCATTCCCGTGCCTCTTGATGAGTCACATTACTTATTTGTCACATATGTTGCTCACAGAAGGGAATGTATTCAATGAAGAAATTAATCCAGGCGGCAAGCCATGGACAGATGAATGAAAGTGACCAAAAAGCAGGTTGAAGCAGAAAGCGAGGGAGGGAGAAAGGACTGTTATATCTGTACAGTCTCCAAATCCTTGTAGTATCGAACACAAAGGCTTTAGGGAGTGAAGACAGCACTGAGAAATGCAGAAATCACTCTCTTCCTGCAGCTGAGCAGGAATCTGGTTTGTTGGGACTATGCTCCTTTCTTGATGTTAGACCTCTCTCAGCTGTGCTTTTGCTCCTGACCTGCGGGCAGAGGAGGAGCAGCAGCTAGCATTTGGGTAGGCTGCTTAGCAGAAATGTGAAGAGCCTATGGACCCTTCATCAGGACCCACTGGGAACCCGTTTCAGAAGGAGCAAGAAAACTGGATACATTGCCAGCACTATGCTGAGCTCTTGTTCTTTGGAGTCCAAACTTCAGCCAGACTGTGAAATCAGAGGATTTGGAATTGAAACAAGGGAAAACACAAATACAAAATATGGTTTCTACCACATCACCTCATGTCACCAGTGTCTCCATAGGGCATGTGGACACCAGGCAGGCTCTTGCCAGGTTCATTATTCTAACACAACATGATTTCATCAGCATTTTTTTTATGGAATAGTAGTATTCTGCTATGACAGCCAAAAATTAGCCCTGGTTCTGTTTGGGTCTGTCTCAAACATTATACCCAAACCCCTCATGCTTCATAGCTAAAACACAAGGCTATAGCTATTTTAATGGATTAACACAGTGGCTGCTTCTTCCATCCCAGGTTATTCTTAGTGATTTCCCTAGCCACTGAGATCCAGATCCTGGTCATGGTTTCAGCAACTTAAACACCACAGGACAGTGTAAACTGGCCCTATACACAAGTAATCCAGGCAAGAAGCCGTTGATGTACTAGGCAACGCAGAAAGCAAAAAAATCCTGACCTTTTTTCCAGTACCTAAATGGCTGTGAACTTGGATGAAATTTGAGGTGACCAAACTCATTGCAGCTTTTCTCACAATTTCTGCTCTCTGACAGGAAAAAAGTAACATAGGCACTTTTCTATCAAAGAAAGGCCTCAAGAGCTCTGAATACTTTCTCTTGAAATAGATGGGTTCATGCCAGATGTTTGGCATGACTCCCACTGCCCAGCCAGGGGTTATTTCTTCCATGGGATGGCTTCGGGCTACTCATCACACTGTGATCTTCTGTATTCTGATCTATTCCTGGTTCCTAACTCAGAGGTGGAAGCCTTTCCCATACCAAAGCATCAGGAAAGTCTTGAGCATTATTTCAGTTCTTTTACCTGCTTTCAGGAATGGCTGAGTGGCTGACTGCCCTGGGAATAAATTCTGTGCCTTTTGCTAGAGCAGAATGGTGTTTCCTCTCTAAGGAGGCAGCTTCTGGCTGTGCAGGCTTCTTGGGCTCCAGCAACAACAGCTGTTATGCACAGTGTAGAGAGGTGCATCTTGTGGTAGCCATGTGAGTGAAAGAGGGTTTGGTTCTGTTCAGTTTTTTTTCTTTAAATAAGGGGAATTTAATATTACATTATTTGAGCCATGTTGCTTTCAAATCTGTCCTCTGAGAAACTGAGATCACTGCAGCCTGGAGACAAGGGAATTACAATTCTAGACTAATAAATTTTGGTCTGACCTAAAGCAGTCATGAATCATAAATAATCCCTCTTACCTCATTCATGTGAAGCTAACCACCATGGTGTTGCAGACACTGAACATTGTCCCTGACCTCTTTTCCTGGAAGGACAGTTGGATAGAAAATTTGTGTCCAGTGAAGCATTTCTGCTTACCCAAATCCTTTCTATTAATTCAAAATACAATAAAAAAAGATAGGGTCTTGTACTCTGGAGAAGATGACCAGTCTTAATACATTCTATTTCTCCCCAAACCTTTCAACTTGAAAGCAAAATTCCTCCTCATCTTTTCTTTGCTTGTATAATCTCAGCAGCTCTCTTGGAAAACTAATGAAATAAAAGTGTAACTTGGGATCTCCAGCAGAACCTCCAGCATGTTCATTTAAACGTTTCATACTTCTCAATAAAACAATGACTCAGTGTCATCCAGAAGAACTCTCTTTACCCTCAACTCCTATCAAGCGTGTTAGAAACTGTTGCTACCCAGCAAGGATTAGCTTGTTTATGGCATTATCCAGTTAACCCTGATAGCACTGCACTAAAGTCAGGAGGATGAGCTAGGCAGTAGAAACTGGATGGACAGTTTGAAGTAATTTACAAGAAAGGCTGGATTTGTGCAGAAGCACTGGCATGTAACACACAATTATGTTTAACAAATTTTTAAAATTTGGTCCTAAAAGTTAAAATCAGATTTGAACCACAGGTAAAACTCATATTTGGCATGTTTTGTCCCCATTCTTGCAGGACAGACAAAAAGTAGGCCTGCAATGCAATTCTCCTCTCTAAACCCACTGACATGCTATATTCTGAAATAGCTCAGACTATTCCTCGTTGCTCACATGCACTCATTTGTAAAACACACAAAGAACTCCATTGCTTGCACTATCATTAGAGCATACTTCAGATTCAAAATCAAAACTTTGTCTCCAGCATTCTCACATATACCATGACTGCTTGCCCACCAGGGGACTCCTGATATTTTCATCTAACTTCATGAAGGATTATTTGTCACTTCAAGCCCTCTAGCCACCTGGAACATGGAAATTCCATTTACATAAATTCAGGGCCCAGGTTGTTTCTCTGCTCTCGCTGGCTGTCATAGCAGCCTAATTCATGGGTGGTCACGTCAGCCCTTCATCCTCGCATTGTGCCTTCGAGTCACAAGCTGCAAACACAAAGCTGAAGAAGGAACACATTCTTCAGCCTGGCACTCAACAACAGGCATATGAAACCTAAGGAATTTTATGTAAGCAGGGAGGTTTTAAAGAGACAGTAAGCTACACTGAAAATAACTTCGACACAAATTAATAGTTAATCTCCTTAATACAGATTTTCATGGAAGTCACCTTTACCCAGGAGTCAAGCTCTGGAAAACCATTGGTACCTTTGGGAGCTTACTAGCTATCTTCTACTACAGAATGGATTATTTAAACATTTCAACCTTTGATTAAATGCCTTGGGAAGCTTCAGATGTTGCCTTTCCACACCAAACAGCATCCAAATCAATTGTTGGCATAAACAACAGTCAAGCTGCCTCCTCTTCTTGCCAGAAGAATTAGGTCCAATGGGACTTAGCGATCATAACTTTTTCCACCATAGTTTCCAGCTCAAGACTTTCCACCATGCAGACACCTATTTTTTTGTGTCTTCCAGCCATGGTATGATTTCCAAGAGACTCAAGCTCAAGCCTAGGAAGGCAAGGGCATGGGTCCAGCTCCACTGTGAGACATGGCAGATGATTCTCAGAAATCTGCAGGAATTCTTTTTGTGCAAACCTGATTTGAATTTGATCCTTGTTGAATTTCAATGCAACTGGCAGAACTCTTATATTACAACTGCCTCCTCCTCATTTAGTGCATAGCTCAAAAACTAATATTACCCATCTATTAGCGTTTCACAATGAGTTATTTGTTTAGTAGCAAAGAAAAGTGATTAAAATATACAAATGGTGAAAATCACCTTCTCACCCTCTGCACTGCTGTTTAATTCATGCTGAAGAACAAACAAGATTACAGCCCAGGGACTGTCTCTGGGATGAGTTACATTTGTCCCATTTCCCATTCCTGTTATAATCTTTGTCAAGACAGTAGAATGATATGTCCCATTTGCTGTCCCCTTCACAATATTTGTCAGACTACTGCAATAATATAGTTGCTGGAAACCCACATACACATCATGAATTATTTGTTAATGTAAGGAAAGTGTTCTTGCATTCTCTTTGAGTAATCTGTCCTTCCCTTTAAATCCAGAAGCAGGTACTGATCAACATTATTCATTTTTCCTGCTTTTAGGGTGAGATTTGCTACGCTCAATCCTTTTGTTTGGAAGTGATAAAAGAGGAGGGGGTGTGCAGCAGAATGGCAGACATGGTGTATCACTTTGCTAATTGCAAGGAGGGATCCAGGTGCTGGCAGAGATCAAACCTACTAATATAATATCACCAGCCCTAAAGGGCAAATAATTGCAACAGATAAATCACTGTTCAATAAACACACCATTAGAACAGCCATCCACCCCTGCGCAAACAGCTTTGAGAAAACTTATCTTCTTATGCAAGCATTTGTGCAGGATTAATAGTCATCAACTAACAGTATTTTTTAAACTAATGTCAGAAATGGATATGCTCCATTTGATCTGATATGGCTGCTGCTGAATAAATGCAAATAGGAAAAGAAAATGAAAAAAATGAACACATGACAAGTGGATGCAATGCTTCATAATTAACGGGAAAAGGAAGGAAGGAACAAACGTTGTTTAGTTTGCACTACTAGAAATGACTCACATGGCAGGATACTTGAAAGGGGGGGTCAAGTGATTACCCTAAACAAGCAATCTTGTTATTTTAGGGGTTCAGTTTAAAGACTTACCTGCCACTTCTTGGTTGGAAACTGTGTGAGAACAGGATCACTGCTGTCATGATCAGTGCACCATGCGTCTGACTGGACTGGAAATTACATGGTTTTGAACATTGGGCCACAGTTGGGAAGTGCAGCTCCAGGCTGACTCCTAAAGGAACTGCTGTCCCCTCTGGGGTGGGACTCACTGGAGCCAAGGCACTGTGCAGCTGGAGTTAGAGCTGCTCTGATCCTCTCCCACCCCTGGAGCCCAGGATGACTAAAAGCAAACTTTGAAAACAAGGGAGTGGAGGCTGTGGGTAAGTGGAATGTGATCAGAACCAGGACATACAGAGTTCAGGGGGATCCCAGTCCTGAAACATCAGAGCTGCTCGGGCAGCTTAGCAGCAAGCAGATGACTATAAACAGGTACCCATCATGAGCATTCCCAGCTGTCCCTGCTTGTCTGCCAGCAGTAATCTGGGTGAGCTGCAGCTGTATAAAGGAGATGGTTTTGCTTCACTCTGGGTACACTGAAAGCAGTTGTGTTCTGGTAGTACTACTGCTGGTGCCAGCCATGCTGGAGAGGACCCAAAGGAGTATACCAGAGAAGGGAAGGAAAGAAGGCCAGCTGAATCAGACTGACAGCAGAAGAAAAGCTCTGCTTTAAGCATTCTGCCTGCGGCATGAAGACACCACGGGAACTAGACAGTTTGTGATGTTTGCTATGTCACAGGGATATAAGAGCAAGCTTTGTGTTCCAACCCAGTGGTGCTTCCAGCGCAGTTCACTGTCATATGTAGCTTTGGCAGGGCTGGGAGCAGGGACTCCAGAAAAATACTGGAACTAGCATGGACACAGAACATGCAGCAAAGCATGAAGGAGGAGCACAAGAATATGGTGCCCCCTCAAAAGCAGGGAAGAATGAAGCCAGGCCACTGAGAAACAGCAGTCTCTCTATGACCACCAGTTTGACAAGCCTGCTTATGAAAAGGGTGAAGAAAGGGAATTTACCACTGATACAGCCTGATTAGCAAAACATTTGTTCCTCCCAAGTGAAAGAGCCAAGAGGTTCACTGCAATACATATTTCTGGAGCAAGCAATTGATAACACATGACAGCTAAAAATTAACAATGGAGACTTTCCCCTCCACAGAGAGAGACAGAGATGGCCAACAGCAGGGTGGCCAGGGCAGCCACAGGCCCAGAATGGGTTGCAGACCTTATTTGACCCACATACTCAGCAACTCAAGGGCTTCCTCTCTGCTATAAATGACGCAGAAACCATTTTAGCTCTGTCCTAAACTGAATGCCATGAGCCAGCTGTGCACTCACTGCATCTTTCTTTAAGAGGTTTGCAGTCTTAAGAATCCTGAATGAGAAAGAAATCAAAAGAGGGAGACTGTCATTCATGCCACTCACAAAAAAAATTAACTTTCCTCACCATACAAACAGAAGCAGCAATATGGCAGTTGCATTTCTATTTAGAAAGAAAACAGTAGCAAGAATGCTGTCATTTTTTTCAGAGATTATAAATTCTTCAAAGATACTTTTTTATTGCTGTTTTAAATATGTATTTCCAAATGTGAAATATAGGCATGAACATTGTGTACCAGTTTAAGAAAAAAACAACAAAATAGATACAACTGTGACAATGACCAGATGTCTGAAGACAATAGAAACAGAGAAAGCACAAGGATACAAATTCATCCCCCTAATATCACCCTCCCAGCACCCACCCTTTTTCAGCGCCAGAGATGTTCTCCCTATTCCAATATTATCCTTCCTAAATCATAATTTTTCAGTTAGCCGGTTCAGGTGAGAGCAAGATTATAGTCAACTGTCAATAATTTTCTGCAATGATCCAGAAGGATTTCTTATTTTAGACTAAGAAGGGATGCTTTATACTGATTATATTTGCCATTAGCCAAATACCCAAAACCAAAAAATAACCAAAAACCGCAAGTTAGGCTTACCAGAGGCAAAACACTGCCTTAGTTTTTGCACACGTCAGTCAGACAACAAAGTAGAGGAAAATCAATGAGCATAGATTCCCCAATGAGAGCCAGTTTTGCATTTGCTGCTCTTTACAAAAGGTGTGTAAGTTGATGTCACTTTCATACATCTTGAAAGCAAGACAAATTATTCAGATCTTTCTTTGTGATTAAATGTTGCATTCACCTTATTAATGTATTTCCCCTTGTTAGCTACAGCAGTTGCAGTTATGCAAAACCAGAAGAAGGTATGAATTCCCAGGAACCATCGTGGGGTTTCACAATGTACTGCACAAGGAAAGCAGGCAGTTGCATAATTATTCCAGCATGACATGTTCATGCATAAAATTAGGCCTTCTCTCCAAGCACTGTCTGTCAATAAGCCCTGTAAGTCTATAGGAGAGCTGTTCATAACACATTCAATTTTACCTATCAGTATGATGCCCAATTACTTGGGAAAGGGTGAAAGACTTTATGCCACATCTAAACATGACAGACGTAACCTTTAAGTACTGGCAAATGCCAAGATGTTGCTGGCGGTAGGCATTCTGAACATGTTTGTGTTTTTCTTTGTATGTGATTTCCCTTTTTTTTTTGATAAATGCAAATTGTTAAATATTTTAAACCCCGCATTATCACATCTCACAAGAAGCAAGCTTGGAAAGCAGAAGGAAGTTTTAAACTACATAACATTCCCTAATGCATTTAATATAAGTGGGTTTTGTTTCTTCTACAGGTACTAAAGTAGTCCTTCCCAGACCCCTTATTTCAGCACACAAGTGTAAGGTTATAAGTTCAACACTAGGTCAAATCACTGAGCCCTGCACAAAACTAAAAATTAAAAAAAAAAACCTGTTGTACTTTACTAAGTAAAACACATCAAAAGCCTCTGTTCCCTCTCCAAAGGGTAAAGCTGATGTGTACCTCACAAATCTTTTGAAAGAGGCCAGCATGTCTTCCTTCTTAATACCTCCCAGCAGGGAGCACAACAGCAGGTCTAGTTTATCTTAATTATCTGTCTTTATCTCCATAGGAAGAAGAGATTACTGCCAGTGTGTTGTTGGCTGGAACAGAAGAAGCCAAAGGACACAAGCCATTTCCATTTCTCCACAGCTTCTCTCATAGCTCAGGTAACTGCAATGGGAAAAACTGATCGAGGGAATGGAGACTGGGAGAACAGTATTTCTGTTGTTTTGGGTTGTGCATTGTAGGTGAAAGTGGATGGTCAGAGTCACAGTGTGTGCAGAAGAAAGAAAAAGGTTTTTCTTTGTAAGGGAGGATGTGTTTTATCCTTGCTTACCACGTAGGGAAACAACAAAGAGAAATGCCAGCTTCAGTCACTGAGACAGCCGCAAAAAAAGAGAAGGAAAGAGTATAAGGGATATGTACAGTGCTGAGTGCCCTAAAGACAAAATGTGGCTTTCAAAATGTTCATTTTATAGGGTGGTGTGTGTGGTAGTTCTTTTTGCATTAGGGAACCTATGTTTTTGTCAGTTATTTTCTCTATGCAACACCACACTGCTGACTCTCTTTCAGCTAGCTTAAGGAACAGAGGTTTATGCTCTGGGAAAGGTGTTGTGGCATTTGATTTGAAGCCTATGGCTTATTGGAAGTTGCAGTTTTGCTGTTTTGTGGCAATTTTGGTTTCATCTTTTTTAGTGTAATTGTTGACTGTGTAACTAATGTGCCCTGGTTTTTAGTTCTTTGCTATTAGGAGAGTCCCATTCTGTTTTTCAGCAGAACATCATAAACTGGTTTAGGAGTCTGATATGCTGCTCAGAGAAGTTGATGGGGACTAGAAAAAGATTGTCATGTGCTTCCTAGCACCTAATTACTGAATCACAAATAAGATTGTGACATAAATCAGTTACCATTTTCTAATGTGCTTTGCTCATCTGTGGTGTTTTTTCCAAGATTGCCTTTTTCTTAACTCTTCATGGCCCTGAGGAACAATTGTTTTTGCATCATTTACATCCTGATCAGTACTCATAACTTAGAAGTAATTTCCAAAAATGTTAATGGAAATATTTCGCATATAAGACTCAATAGAAAGACCTTGGGGTAGTGAAACAGACAATTAAAAGTCTGCCAGCTCATCCCAAAAATTTACCTCTCGCTGACCCTATATCTGCTTCACATACTGAATAAACATAAACACAGAATCACTGCTTTACTGCCCTAATCTGGATTATTATTATTACTCTTCCTCTGTTGATTATTTTGTGTGAGAAATTGAAACACTGTTAATTTGCTTTTTGCTGCCTATTTTATGTGACGGGTAGTTACTGATGGTGAATAGTTTTTCCTTGATATTAGGAGCTGGATTATGGTGCACATCTCAGTCCATCAGATGAGCTTTGAGGACTGTGGCAATCTGGAGGTCTCTGTTATGCAATGGGCTGTGGAGAGAACTTCTTGCCTTTGCTCTAACTCTTACATAAAGACACAGTCAGCAGACTGGGTCATTGCTAAATAGGAAACTCTGGCCCTAAGAGTCCCCCATTTAAAGGGAAAATATAAGCTGACCATAAAGCTAAATCAATGTTGATGAGTAGCCTCTCCTTTATCTTCATGCAGTGAAGGGTGGATTTACAGGACTGAAGTCAGCAGGAAACCCTTTCAAGTAGCTTTGAAAATTTTAGCCAAGAATTCTTTTCTAGCAGTCTTTTGGCAGCATGTGCACACCCTTCTGGTTTCCTTTTCGATGAGAATCGTGCTATCCACATAGTGAAGGATTGAAAAAGAAGATACCAATAATAATAATATATTAATTTCAAAAGCTGGCGAGTTTCCTTCCTCCAAATCAGGAAGGACCCTTGAGCCAGCTGGACAGTCTGACTACTGGCTATCAATGCTTTTTTCCAAGACAGAAGTAATTTGATAACTTATTTCAAGCATAAATCTTTGTCTCTTTGAAATATGAACTGTATCTTCTGGCTATCTATAAAAAGCCATACCCGAGAAAGACCCAAATTCTGACTGGGGCCTTCAGGACAATACAGCTAATAAATTAAAGAAATTATAATGATGACTGCTATAATAAGCTGTAAAACTCCAACATGCTGGCATGTAGCCAACAAGTGAAATGGTTGCTGTTTCACTGTTCTGGGAATCCCACAACAGTCTGACAAATCTAAATTTTATTCCAAGACCTGTGTTTGAGGTTCCATCCATACAGGACTCCAGGACTAGTGGCCCAGTGTTTGAGCATGGCTTTTATGCCGGAAAGCATGGGGAGATTTCAGAGCAGTAACAGTATGATAGTTTCTGGTTAGGAAAATAGCCATATCCAAAATATATACACCCACCTGCAGTTTACCAGTGCAGGCCCAAACAAATTACTGACTTGCTCAGCTTTTTGCCCGTGAAAATGTAAAGTTGAGGTGGAAGAGTGATTCAGGCATGGCATTTTTCTTCTGAAGAAGTGGAATAGGGGTAGCATATGTGCATCTCTTTCAGCTGATGTCATGGTCTGTGCTTGGCGAATGGTATTAAAGGACAGACTCCATTTTGTATCACGCTTGTGCAAATCTTCATTCTGTAAAAAAGCAAAACACGCATCAGTTGTGTTCATATTTCATGCTCAAGACTGCTAAACAGCAGTTTATGTTGTGCCAGATTCATTTTTCTTCCTGTCCTTTGTTATTGTAGATATTACCCCAAGGTTGTTACAATTTTCACTATACTCAGAGCTGGAGAAATCCACCTAGGCACAATCATCAAGAATCGTTTTCTTAATCTACCCTCTGTGAATGGAAGGTGAAGTAAAACCCCACTAAAACAGGGGAAAAAGCTATCCATATTGTGCAGTTCTTCCTTTCCTCTCCCATCCAAGGCCTATTTTCTTTCATAACCAGCTCAATGGCATTTCCAAACAGCTGTATGTTTTAATTTTTTCTAGCTGGATTTTTCTAAGCAATCAGAATTCTGCTGCAACATTAAATTTAAAAAAGTAAAAATAAATAGAATGAGCATTTCAACTACAAGCAGTCTTTGCTCTTTCACTGCAGCATGGCTCCCATCCAAAGCCAATTATGTAAAACAGCAGCACCTCGGCACCATTACCACAGCCATCTAAAGGGAAGAATTGCACCTACTCAAAGCTGAAAACATTTTCAAGAAATTTAATTATTTTCTTACTTTCTCGCCTCAAGCATGCTTTTTACCTTACTTCATTCTAAAACGCCTTGGGTGTTATTCAGCTAGAACATATGGAGCACTATATAAATCCAAGTTGTTGCTAATTTTACTTAAAAGTCAGGTTTTATTTTCTGTTTTTACTTCTGCCTGTTTACACTCCTTGAAACATCTTTTGCATTGCCCCAGATGTCGCTTCTCACAGTGCTTCATCTCTTGTACATGTTAATCTTGCTTCTTCAGTACTTGTGATTTTTTGCTTCATACAGTGATGGAGATAAATGCAATGCCAAAAATTAATTGTCAAAGAAAATAGCAAAATTATTAAAGTTCATGCCTTTAAATTCAGTATCAATTAACTTTAATGGTCAAAACCTTTTCATCAATTCATGAAACTATGTAGATCATGATTTCCAAAGGAAGAAGTGACTCTGAGACAGCTCTATATAATAGAGAGATTTCTTTTTATTTTACAGCTTTCTGTCTTAACTTTTACCTACTGTGGAAATAATTTGTAGCTTTTTGTTCTCATATTAGGCTTTCAATGATCTCAGTCAAGAATTCCAAGAATGCTGATAACAGCTGCTGGCAAAGCATGTTCCTTGTTCTGCAGTGGGCTATAAGACAGAATAATCGAAGCATGATTTACTCTCAGATATGGCACTAGTGGGCTCTCTAGAATATATATCAGAGTTACATTCTGGAGGCACAGTGAGTTATTAAATATTGGCCAAAGTTGTGGTGGTCTTCTAGCATGTTTTCTTATTACAGCTGGGGTGCCCAGCAGGCAGTGTTTGTTTCCAAAGAGAGTTCTTCAGAATGGAGTAATTTTAATTTAGATTATAATGTTTCACACATGAACAACACAATTCTTTGCATAAATATTGACGCTGTTTCAAGTGCACACTCATACTTCCTAAATGAAAAATTGTTAAAATTAAAGGGCTGAGTGATTTCTTCAATCTCAAGCGAGGTCATACAGTGTTTTGTGTCTTCCCATCTCTTAGTTTGTAGTGTGAAAATGCTGTGTGCAAGGGTAAAAGGAAATAATGATTTTCTGGTTTATATGTGCCTTTTTGGTTTGAACACTCTAGGTGAGGACTTCACCTGCCTCCAAACTCTCTCAGGTAGTTGGCACTTCAGAAACCACAAACACTGCTTGTTCCTGGTCAAACATGGCAAAGCTGTTGCCTTACAGTTTCTGAGACCGTGGCTACAAGTCATTCCCTTTCAATTAATTTTTCACTCCTTTATGTACATTTCTTCACTAGCATGAACTGAGAACTGTGAATGAAAGTGGTAATTTGGAAGAAATCTCTTTGACTTGGGCATGTGGTCAGACAACCACTAAGAGGCAGTGAAGGGAAGGGGAAATGGGGAGACAAGAACAGGAAGAAAAGACTGGAGGGCACATGGGACTGTACACAGGATTAGGGCAACTATAAACAGAAGAATAGATCTTGGTCCTACAGCACAGATTTTTCTTGTAAAGCAAGTGATTAATACAGTATAGTGTTGACATGAATTCTTCTTGACATCATGGAAAAGAATAAATCAATAGACAAATACAGATTTTGAAAGAAGGAAATACATACTACATTCTAACATATGCATGTTTCTATAAATTGAGCTCGCAGTGCTAACTGGGAAGAGGCAAAAAAATTTGGAACTTTAGGTCAAATCCTCTTTGGAAGCTTCCACTCATTTAAGCACCACCCATACTGACCTTGTGTCTCTGCAGCTTGACTCGATACTTGGACATTGCTGAAAACAATGGCAAGACCATCACTGTACTCAAAAGCACTGGAATTGTAAATAGTCTCTCTGGAATCATTCAGTATGAGTATCAATAGGGGTGTGTTGATGCCTGCTTACAGTAAAGTCCAAATTTTTTACCTCAAGGTTATAGGAAAGACCTGTGGAAAAGAACTGAGCTACAGCCCCTGCCATTCAGTAGCACTGTGCTAGGAGGTCAACAAGAAGTTCATTGTCAGAAAATGTATTAGGTTTGCAAAGCAAGGTTTTGGTACCAGGGAACTACAGGGTGGCTTCTCTGAGGAGCTGTCAGAAGCTTCCTCTGTGTCCAAGAGTGTCAATGCCAGACAGCTCCAAGGTGGACCCATCACCGGCCAGATGACAGTGGTAATGCCGTTGGGTTAGCGTGTTTATTTAAGGAAGGGAAAGAAAGCCTACAGCTGCATTTGCTGTCAGATAGAGGAGTGAGAACATGTGAGAGAAACAGAAGTGCGAGGAGGTGTTCCAGGCACAGAAGCTGAGATTCCCCTGCAGCCCATGTCAAAGACCTCAGTGATGCAGCTCTCCCCCTGCAGCCCATGGAGGTCCACAGTGAAGCAAATAATCACCTGCAGCCCATGGAGGACCCTATGGGGGTCAAAAAGCAGGTGGATGCTCAAAGGAGGCTGTGACCCTGTGAGAAGCCCATACTGAAGCAAGTTTGCTGGTAGGACCTGTGGCCCTATGGTGAGAGGATCCCATGCTGGAGCAGTCTGTTCCTGAAGGACTGCGTCCTGTAGCCCCTGGGACTGAACCACTCTGCACCGCTTGGGCAGAGAAAGCAGAAGATTTGTGAGTAAAACTGAGTCTAGGAAGAAGGAAGTAGTGGGCTGAAAGGTGTTTTAAGATTTATTTTCTCATTATCCTACTCTGATTTGGTCAGTAATAAATTTAACTAATTTCCCCAAGTAGATTCTTTTTTGCCCATGAGAGTAACAGGTGAGTAATCTCTCCTTGTCATTATCTCTCTGTCCTATTCCTGTCTTTTTGTTATATTTTCTCTCCTCTGTCCACTTGAGGAGATGAATGACAGAGCAGCTGTGGTGGGTACCTGGCATCCAGCCAGGGAAAACTCATCACAGTAAATAATATAAAAGAGGTTCTGTGTGATTCTGTTCCACATGGAACTTCTGAAAGTTCAATAATGTCCTATGTCAATCTATTATTATGCTCAGCAGTGTGTGTTGCTGCAGGTAACATGTTGTTTGCTTGCTGTCCCTGATTGAAGATGTGCTGTGTGCAATGCTGTTAAGGCACCAGAGAGCTCTGTCAAGGAAAAGAGCAGTTCCTTGGCTTAAAAAACCCTAAGAGGCCTTAAGAAAGGCTTGTTGGTTCTGCACAAACATAGCAGCATTAAATTATAACCTGAGCTTTTTAGGAGGCTCACTCAAGTACAGCAAATACCAGCTGGAGGGTAAGGAGGGATTTGCTTTCCAAACAGCTAGGACAGGCATTTATTTCACTAAATTAAATAAATATCAGCCTGTTTATGGCAGTAAAAGTCAGCTGGACATCATGAGCTCTGGCTTTTATTGTAGGCTGTTCAGGACCTGGAATCCCAGGGGGAACTGAAGGGAACAAAACAAAGCTACAGAAAAATGCAAATGTGTGGGCTGTGGGTCAGCAGGATCAAGACATCACATCAGGAAGGTGCAGGACAGGTTTCTATCGTGCACCAAAACTAATGCTAATAGAGCTATACTGTTCAGTCATGGTCTCCTGAGAGACTCATCTGCCTGCAGAAGAAATGCAGCATGAACTGTGCTTCTGCCTGGAAGAACACCATCTCTATTCATCCTTTACCTGAGATTGTTGAAATGAGTGGGGCCACCAGGAGAAAATAATCCCTAGACCTTGGAGAAATAAGAAAAGAGAGAAAGGAGGCAGATGCATTTAAAGGAGAAAGACCTTTTTGCATCATTCATGCAATATGCTTTTCAAAGACCAAGGAATGGCAGTTCACAGTCTCGCTAGAAGCGGGCAGCTGTTATTCCTAAAATTGAATCATAGAATGGTTTAGGTTGGAAGGGACTTAAAGATCACCTATTTCCAAACCCCCCTGTCATAGGCAGGGACATCTTTCACTAGACCAGAGCTCCATCTTGCCTGGTCTTGAACACTTCCAGGGATGGGGCATCCACAGCTTCTCTGGGCAACCTGATCCAATCCCTCACCACTCTCAGAGTAAAGAATTTTTTCTAATATCCAATCTAAAGCTACTCTCTTGTAGTTTGAATCCCTTTTCCCTTGTCCTGTCACTGTAAAAAGTCTTGTAAAAAGTCCCTCTCCAGCTTGGACTTCTGTCAACCACAGTGCCATGTAAATTCCCATAAAAATAGCTTTTCTTCCATACAATATACTGGCTTAGTCCTGGTTATTGAGAGCTGCCCAGTGCCTGCCCAAAGGGACAGAAACTGGCCTAGGGAAGAGGAACCAGGCCCAGTTCATTCCCTGTGTGTAGGAGTACAAAGAGCACTTGTATCACCCTAAGAGCACTCATACCATGTTTTCTGTAGCCCTGCAGCCCTGTGTGTATGACCAACCCCTACTACCACTCTTCTTATTGCTTACTGTCCAAATGATGGCTGCAGATGATCTGGAATCTCTCAGCTATGCAACTTCACATGACCCCAGCTGTCCAAAATGCAAGAAAAGGGAGCCCCATCACACAGAATGATGAGGAGGATTTCCAACAATTTCCATCAAATTGTTATTCCTAATGTGGCCTGAGTTTGGGCATTTTGTTGCCATCATGCACTGAATATTCTGTCAGCCTGCAGAGAACCTGTGACTCTCTTCTCTGTGAGCAATCTAGGAGGCAATAGTGCATTCTGTTCAAAAGAATGAGTGAGAAGGCTCCCTTTGATTTGTCATCTTCAACTGATTGCAGGATGGTTGGATTTTCACTTCCTCCTCAAATCTTTTTCCCAGTATTTTTACATTCCCTTCTTTCCAGTACTAACACATTCTTTTAGGAATTTAAGGCCTTCTTTCATTCTTTTTCCTAAGTATATGTGTCCTTTCTGATAAAGCAGACAGCCTTGAAAATACAAATCAGAACACACATACCAACAGGAACAAGATAAACTTTCTGATGAAAAGATTGTTGCTCTAGGCTTCTATTCTTCAGTGAATTGAGACCTTAAAGAAACCTTACCTGAGCTCTGCAGAAAATCTCTGGTGAGGCCAGCATTTTAGTACTGCTCTTGAATCTCAGCATGGTGTTTCTGTCATTTTGCTGGTGGCATTAATGCCTGTGTAGTTGAGAGAGAGGAACGGCAGTGAATTGGCCGATGCTAATGTCAGTACACACAAATGCAGACTTACTTCAAAAAATAAAATAAATTGAACTTACCTAACAATAAGTTAGAAAATCTGATTTCTTATTTGTTCCAATGCTGAGAGGCATTTCCTTTGTCTCAATCTACTTCTCAGCAGGAGTCCCACACTGATGAAGTATCATCAAATTGTCATCACCCACTGAGAGAGACACCCGCACTGCTCACTGATTGGAGAGATGGAAACAGTGACAGGTGTTTCTGAAAACTGTGGGGTCTTAAAATTAAAGGAATACAATATTTTTCCCCTTGTGGCACATTTTTCCAAAATAGAAGAACTCCTGAAGTAAGGCCATGAAAGAGAGAGTGAAGAAGACAAATGAGCCTAGTTAGAGTGGAAAGGAACTAGATGACAAAAGTTTAAGAAAGTCAGCCTTGGTGGTGGGAAGGACTTCGTTCCAGGTCAGCTGAAGCTTTGATAATTCTGTGGCAGAGTAAGGCAAGTCTGTTGTTTGGGTTCATCTCACAATGGCTGTTCAATGAGAGGAATTGGTGGGATTCTGAAAATGGGTCAGTTATTCTTCAGAATAATGCGGGTATCTGTGCTTACATTGGTTAGGATAAAAATACAAAATTTATGCAGGACTGGTAGAATCACTTATTATTAAAACTGAGCAGCTCTCTTCATGGTGAAACCATATTTCATTAGCTTTTTAAACCATTTTAGAGAGCGCAATTGAATTTCTCAAAGAAATTGCTCAGCAGTGATCTCCTCAGCTAAATGGGGATAATGCCAAGCCCTGCTTTTACACAAATGAAAACAAATGTGTTAATTTATGTGAGGTCCACAGCTGCTAAAGTCAGGAATGTGACAAGAATGTCCATGATAAGATGAGTAATCCTAACTTCAGCATGAAGTGAATAGTGTTCAGTAAATAACCTGAGATCATACAAACAGAAGGGAAAAGGAAAATATTGAACAGCTTCTCGCACAGTGGATTTAGTTTGTCCCTTGCATTGTGAGACACAGGCCCTCTGGGGAGAAATAATATATGCTTATGTAATTAGATAATGCATGCACACAGGAGGGTTAATTAAGGTTGCACTGTTCTGACATCTCATATCTGTGTGTTTTTAAATTTGCAGTCTTAGCATTCTGGTGTTTTTCAAGGGATTGTTTTTAACTTTTGTGTTTGTCTATCAGAACAAAAAAAAGTAGTTGTGTTCTAATGCCAACCAACGTTTTGTTTCCCTCCTCTTGCCTAACTGCATTGAAGTCTCCCCTGCCCAACACCACAGGATTCCTCTTAGAGCTTAGACCATGATCAACTCCCTACAGCATCAGCTTATAGGAGAGTGAACAACAATAATTTAGTATTTTCTGCTTCATTCTGCCACTCTCATGAAAAACAACAATAACGCTGAGCAGCCACAGAAAAACATAAAATCAAGTCCTGCCCTTTTTGTGGGGATACCCTCAAAGGTTCTGCTCTTTATGTGGTGTAAGAAGGCAATTGACTGGGAAGGGATTGGTTTGTGTAGGGATGGAGAGTGTTCATGGCAGGCTACCATGCAGCTCTTTCCTGCAGAACACAGCTGAGAGGTCCCATATACCTGGGGTAGATACATGCTAACTGAACAAAAAATGTCTGATTCCTTCTATGCTCAAAATAATTCAATTGTCTCTCATGTAAGGACAAAACCTTTCCTTTGAATCCCTGGGATGAGGGAGCTTTTCAAAGTCTGTGAAAAGCATCAGTCTGGCAGCTCCACAGAATGGTTGGTTTGTGCTTCTGCTGAGCTGAGGGGCAGTTGTTGTAGCCAGGGACTTTGTACTCCACCTGTCACTATTAGGCAGGTAAAGCACTTTAACAGTGTATCTGCTGGGCACTGTCCTGTTGTTTGGTTTTATGCCATTAACCCTCTTCGGAACACACCTGACCCCTTTATCATGATGCTGAATAGTCACACTATGTTTAAGCCTCCCAAGATGGCTTTCAGTTTTAAATTTAGACCAGACATTTTTGTCTCTCGCTACAGTGATTTTTCTCCCATGCTTCTTCTCATTTCATGTGCAACCCCTTCTAAAAATCCTGCAGAAATTAAGAGGGATGAAACATAACAGTCTATAAAAGTATAACAGTGCTCTATTCTGGAGTTGAAATAGAGTCCTGTCTTCTGCAAGCTTTTTGAGCCATCCTAGCAGATTATATTATTTTACAAAGGTGTTAATTGTATTCTATTCTATAGGTTGTTCAGAATGTAAGGAAAGGTTACCATTTTCTCAAAAATTCTACAGGGCTTTACCACAGAAATTGACATCACAGACTATAAAATGCACTCACCACATGAAGTACGCTGATGTCTCTTTTGTTAGGTGTCTTTTATTTTTTGTATGAATTATTTATTACTCATTAATACTGGGAGAAGTGAATTGTGCTCCTGAACATGACCAAGAGAATGACAGAGACTATGTGGCAACAATTACAGGAGTGTGCAGGTTCTCTGAATGCCTGTAAAAATTATTTAGTAGGTTGTAGGGGGAAAAAAGGGTTGTTTAATGTCTGGTTTTGCAGGAAGCTCAAATACCCTGGTGATGAGTGCAATATAAATACCATAGTACAGTATGTGAGCCTAATTTTGTACAAGGAAGTAATACACAAACAGCACAGTAGTCTTTGACATTGTGACATCTACTCTTAGATTTCCAGGAATTTGGTAGGATGAAATAGTCATGACATCTCTATGTGAGGAGCTAAGCACAGAGCAGCACAGCTGCCCATCTACTCCTCAGTAAATACACTGTGAAATAAGGAGATCGCAAGGCACCAGATTCTTGCTCCAGAGCTCCAGGGTGTGCTCTCCCTGCAGAGTATTTGAGCATCATCCCCTAGGTAGGACCTTACCATTTACTTTGCTTTTAATGTTCTCAAAGCATTTTAATCTGTCTTGGGTACTGCTAAAATACTTAGGCCTAACAGATTCTAATGCATTAGGGATACAATATACTCAGCACACCCATCATAATTACATCTTGACCTTTTCTGGCAGGTAACCCCAGCAGGCTAACATCAATGAATTTAGTAGTGGACTCTTTCCTTCTAAGATCAGTGTCTTCATTTCCCTTTTGTAAGTGGTTTTACTTTTTTTGGGCCCTATCTGTGTATGGCTGTTAGTATAATTAATTGCTAAAATAAGTCAGTCTTACAAATGCAGGAGTAAAACAGCGGAGCAGAAAGCAGGTGCAGTTGGAGAGCTGTCACTGAAGAGAGGATGTGGGTGATCATCTGAGTGACATGAAGAGACAAAAGGGTTATGGAGAGTTACTTTCCACAGAAAAGGACCAAATGTCTTTGCACTCTGAATAACTCTTGTTTGAGATTAAAGGAAGCAGAGACGGAGGGTGAGGGGGAGTTTGAACCAAGTAGGCGGAGCTTCTATGGAGCAATTATGGTTGATTTTCTGTGGGGCTTAGAGAGGCATCTTCTCATTTTACCAATGTCATGATTAGATCACCATTGCAATGCATCAACAGATACCAGCAGAGAGTTAGTGGTGTCACTGGCAGCAATGGTAAGTGGACAAATGAAGAGATAGCTGTGTGTGTAAGTGTATGTGCATGCACAGATGATTTGCTCTGTGACAGTGACTACAATGGATTTTACTCAGAAGGAGTGCTCCCTAAAGAGTGGCTTCAGGATCACTTTAAGCTTTAATGGAACACTATGAAAAAAACCCCACAAACCACAGGCACATATTTACATATTTACATATTTGTCATATACCATTAAAGGCAGGAACAGCCAGGGTCAGCAGCAGAAATGGGGATAAGAGAGATGAAGATTTTGTCAGAGGTGCTTAAACCTCCTAAGAATCACAAACAGAAAAAACCTGTGCTATTTTCCCCTATAGTCATGTGTTCTTGTCTGTACAGGCAATGTCTGATCTTGAAATACTTTTAAAATGTCTCACGTGCAGATTCAGTGAAGAAATGGCTGGTGTGGCCTCAATGGGAGACTGGTTCCTCCTGTGTACAATACTGTATAGGCTTGCCACTGAGGGCAAAGAAATTAATGTCTCAACAATAACATGAGCTTCTGACTCCTTTAACTGAAAGCAAGAGCAAGCTGGACTCATATACTTCCTCCCAGTGCTTATTTAGAGATCCAGCATAATTTAGCTCTGAAAGCAGTACTCACATAGTTTTCTTTTTCTCTACATAAATAAAACATTCCTATTGAGATACTTAAAATATGAAGTCAGGTTCTGCTAGGATCTTGGTACGTACTTAAATATAACCATTTTCCTTAGCAGGGTTGGAGATAAAGAAATATCTGTCTCCCTTTTGCTTCCACCCCTGAAGGGTGTTGTGTTTCTAATTTCAGCTGGAAATACAGAAAAGACAAGGTACAAAAAATTTCACATAAAAGCCATTTTTCCATAATTCAGGTATTTTTCTGACCAGTGGCACTCACAGGTATTTCTTTCAGGACTTTATTCAAACTGCAAACCACAGTGAGAGTAAATTTTTCCCCCACTTAAAACTGAATAACAGAACTTTCCTAAAAGTCAGGAGGTCACTGTTAAAAATGCAGATGCTTAAGAGTAATGCACTCTTAATGTTCTTATTTTTAGCTTTAAATTTTGCAATTCTGTTGGATGGCAGGCTTTCAGGCTTTCCTTACCCCATCAAAAGGAACAGAAAGCATTTTTATAAGAGAAAGCTGAGATTCCCACAGACCTAGAGTTTGGAGTTTAAAGAAAACAATCACCAAATATGGCAAGAAACTGTGAGCTGGAGATGTTGAAACACTATTATTATTATCTGCTCTCATCCTGTCTTTCCCAACAGGCTTCACACTAAACAGAGAACAGAGAAAATGCTCTCACCTAAGACAGGATGAATAAGCTGGTTATATTTTAAGAAGTGCCAGGCACCCGCAGCTCCGCTATCAGTGGGAAATGCAGGTGCTCTAAGAATAAGATCTGGTTGTCAGCTTTTTTCTGCTGTTGACTTACCTTCTTGTTCACTCTTCAGGCAAAACACAGTCCCACTGCTTTTCTGTGTAATAGGAATGGAAACTTGTGCCTGTTCTCTGACAACTTCATCTCTGGGCTTAGACAGGGTCATTCAGCCTCTTGGGCAAGCCATAAACGGAGCGTTCTGAGTTTATGGTCTGAAAGAGAGGTCTGACTTAAACACCTTTTTACTTTTCCCCATTTATCTCCCACAGAAACCAGAGTGTGCGAGGATATGTAAGACTATGCCTTCCTCCAGCACAAAGCTGGGATTAGCCTGGCTGAAGAATTACTTTCAGTCCTCGGTGATGACTTTTTTGCAAACAGCAGCACATGGTATGATGTGTGGGCTCATTGGTGGAGTGCCAGACTGCAGTTAGTTGCCTGAACAGGTGTCTGAAGTGTACCCCTCAAAAAGCTTTTTGTCACTGAGAGCAGGCCTGTGCCATGGTCTCTCTTTTCTGGAAGTGGCAGAGCCAATGGCACTAGTTCTCTGAATGACTAGCCTAAAAGCTTTCTTTCACTGCTAAATGCTGACTATGGATGCCTGCTAGTGTGGGATGGAAAAAAAATTACTTTGGATCATCTGATAGAAGGCAATGGTACCAACCTCCACAAATGTACCTCTAGTGGAGTAGAAAGAGAGGCTTGAATAAAGCTAAAATGGAAAGAGCATAGATTAAGCAATAGGAATCCCAGTGAGCAGTGACACCTCTGTGCATATTTCCATGCTAGGAAGGGGGATGGATAGACTCTGCCTCATACTCTGCCAGACCTGCCCTGTTAGTACATCCTCAGCAACCCACAACTTAAAAACACCTGTGAACTAGTAACAGCTTAAAAGAAACATGTATTTCTCTCCCTGATAGTCTTGCATTGACTGCAATTAAGAAGAGGAAGAAGGTAAGGCTGTACAAGTGCATATGCCCCCCAGTCCAGATGAGTTCTTGCTATTTGATGTTTTTCCCTGTCACTTCACTCTGCTTGTTAAAGGTGCCAATTGTATAATTTTGCACTACAATGTGAGAACGCCGTTCACACCCATGGTAATGATGTTCCATTCCATTAGGCTGCACAGCTTTTAATTTCTACTTAATACAGTATCAAGGTTTTATGTCCAACATTCTAAATGCCACAGCATGTTGATGAAAAGAAATTACATTGATGAAACAGTTAGGCAGTGATTAATATGATCCATAACTCAGAGTGATGTAACAGCCCCAGCTTTCTATCCTACACAAAATGATGTCCAATTACTTGCTATTGATCAGATATTGCATTGCACCAAATGGGATGCCAGCATCAATTCATTTCATCATATTGAATTTCAGCCAGTATCATGGGTATTTGGCACATGTTTTGCTGAAACATTTGTCTGCCATCACAGAGCTGATGAACAGGTTGGCATGTTTTGTTTGTGAAAAGGGTGGGGAGGAGATGGGGAAGAGAAAGAAAAGAAATGTGCTAATCCTGCTTGTGAATTTGTCCTCATACCTGGCACTGACAGGACAGAATGCCTCCATGCATGTGCACATTTGTTTCACACAAGTGGCTGCATGTCCATTTCAGACATGTTAACATTCTGTACTGCTCACTGCTTATTTTTTATTGATAATCAAGTGAATAATTAAAGCCCAACAGCTATGTAAAACCCACATAAATCATATTCAATATGCGAGTAATGCACCTCTGCTCAGGCATGGCTCCTGTTATAAATGATGGCCTAGAAATCCATGATTCATACCAGTGTGTATCACTTGCTCACTCTGAATTTGTCTGTAGATGTGGATGCCAGCCAAAACTCAGGGAAATGGGATGGAAATACACAGAGTGGTCTTAAGATGCCTCTTCAGCCCACTTTCCCCTAAAATCATCATTTTGGTTTTATGTTTCTTCTTTGCTGTTGATGTACTATTTCCCAAGCTGACATGCCATTATTTCTGAGCTCTGCTTTCCCTTATTTTAATATTTTGTTGGTATTGTTCCTGCCATTATTAGTTCACTTATAACATTTGTTCCACTCTCCTTTGAAAGAAAACCCTCCCATGGATGTGCTATCGCTATTAACCTCTCTGGCGAAGATCACGAGTCGTGTGCCTGCCACATGGAGTACTGCTAGGCCAAATGTAACAACATCTGCCACGCATTCAACAACTTCCTTTTGGATTCCTCTCACCCTATTTTCACTTCCAGCTCTGAGCAGGAGTGAGATGTCTCTCAGATGCCAGAGGGCTGGGAATGTGCCATCCTTACACTGCTAACTGGGTGAATTTCCGAGACAGGCAAATTAAGCCAACCACTAGAATAAAAGTGGAGATGAGCTGTCCACAGCTTATTTCTGTTGACCCTCAAGGCACCTTCTGCCATTGAACTTCTTTCCAAATCCTTGAAAAATACAGTGGCTGCAAAATTACCAATTATGGAGCTGTAGCTCTGCAAATGTTTACATATCTGCTCAATTTTATGTGCTTGAATGTCTCTGGGGCTGCATGAGGGTGTAAAATTAAGCATACATGGAATTTTTTATAGGCTCCAGTTTTCTACCTTACAGAGCAGATGGCGTTTCTGTAAGCATTGTGGAACATTATATTTAGAAACAATTCCATTTGTTATTCAGATTATTTGTTTACTGGGCACAAACAGCATAGTTGGTATGCTGCAGATGTTGAGAAATATCCCTCTTTTACAAAAAGCTTGTGACTTCAGTGGAGAGTGACTAGAGAGACCTGAGCAGGACAGCCTACCTGAGCTTCTTTCTAGAGAATGTGGCTGACTTTACCTGATAGCATCATTTCTTTTCAAGATACTTCACTCAATTCCACAGTCAACTACTCTAGTGCCTGTAGCAAATTTACAATGTATCCTAGTACACAGGCATTCCTTACGCTTTAAGTGTCTTAGGACAGAGCAGTTGAATCAGGTTATTCAAACTTTAGATCAAACATAAAGAGGAAAAATGGCTGAGATCACAAAATAATTAGGTTAAATAAAGGAAAGAAAATTTTAATTTCTTCTCATTCTATAAGCACTTAGATTTTTCTTAATCAGTTCTACTGTACAGTAATAGTTTATTGCTAAGATGGGATAATGATCACAGCTGTCCACTCAGTATTGAACTTCTAAAAGCCAAAGTATTTTCCATCCATATCCTCTTTTAGAATGTTTTTTCCAAATGCAATTTCAAGTCTATCAGTAAATTATATCTCAGCATGTGTCTGGAGGGAGAAATATTCTTCTGCAATAATTCAGTGCATAAAGGATTCAAGGGACAATTCCCCTGGTAGTACCTGTTTTGCTGTGGCCTTCCACTTGGATTACATCACTTAAAGACAGTTTTTCAGAAGAGTAATTCTCACCACTTCCCCAAAATCAGACCCCTTTACAGTGTTTCAGTGCAGGTATAAAGAAAACTGAGCAATCTCAACTCAGGAGACACTTCTGATTTTGTAGGTTTATATATACTTATTTAATGATAAGTATCCCCCCCCATTTTTTGAATCAAATACCCAATACAGGATTAAGTTCCCCAGTTATTTGTAACTTGATCAGTTTCATTAGAATACTTGAACATTCTCTTCTCCAGGCTGAACAACCAGGTGAAGAGAAGGCTCCAGGGAGATCTCATTGCAGCCTTCCAGTACTTAAGGGGGACCTATAAATATGAGGGACAGAGATTTTTACATGTGCAGATAATGATAGGACAAAGGGGAATACTTCTAAACTAGGAGATGTTTAGATTAGATGTCAGGAAGAAATTCTTTACTGTGAGGGTGGTGAGGCACTGGAAGGGATTTTCCAGAGAAGCTGAGGATGCTCCATCCCTGGCAGTGTTCAATGCCAGGCTGGATGGGGCCCTGAGAAACCTTATCTAGTGAGTAGCATCCCTGTCCATGCCTGTGAAGTTGGAATTCAATGATCTTTAGGGTACCTTCCAAACCAAGCCATTCTATGATTCTGGGATTCATCTCTCTTCATTGGACTACTAGGAACCTAAATATCTCAAAATGTTTTCTACCATTTTCTCTTTAAAAGAGTTTGTGTCTGTGATATGAGATGGTCAAAAAGAAGAGGCGAATCTGATTTTTTGGCAATAGTTCTATGGGGCTTATTAGTGCTTTTAAATTTTTGTTTTATATTAGGAAGGTGGGTTTTTTAAATCTCAGTTGGTAGCAGACAGGTAAAAAAAAGAAAGGGAATAAATACAGCTACTAATTAATTTTATCAGACTTTAGAAAATTAAATGCAAACCCTTTAAAAGTCAATAGTGCTGATGAAAATCCTCCTGCAAATCTCTGAAACAAACTTCAAACAAATTTATGTCTAGCATTCTTAACATCTTCCCTTTTTTCCACCTCTTGAGTCAGTTTCATGTGTGGTTGTTTAAACAGGGAAGAATACAAGACACACTGTAAACTACCTGGCATTGCAAGCTCAGCATTGGAGCTTCACTTCATCCTTGCTTGGTTAAAGGAATTTTCACATCACACCTGAGAAGCTGCTGTAGGTCTAACATGCCCCACAGTTTATGGCCAGGGCTGATCTCAGATCCTCCACCTACTTAAGAGGGAGGATTGGAGCTCAAGGAAAACATAACATTACCAATGAAGATCCTGGAAAAGAACAGATCAGCTTTTTCTCCCAGAATTTTAAATGCCTTTAAAGTTGGAAATTAACATTTAAAATTATAATTCCTCATCCAGTTAGAGAATCACAGCATTACAGAAGAGCTGAGGTTGGGAGGTATCTCTGAAGATCCCCCAGTCTCACCTCCTGCTGAAAGCTGCACTGCCTGGAGCATCCTGCTCCAGGACATACCCAGTCAGGTTTTTTATTATCTGTATGGATGCAGACTCCATAGCCTCTCTGGGTAGCCTGTGCCAGTTCTCATTATATTTCCTTATGTTTAAATGAAATATCTTGTATTTAATTTTGTGCCCACTGCCTCTTGTTCTGCCACTGGGCACAGCTGGGAAGAGTCAAGATCTATATTCCTTGTCCCCCACCATCCTCTGGAGTTTAAACACACTAGATAAGGTGCCCTTGACCTTTCTGTTCTCTTGGCTAAATAATCCCAGATGTCTCAGCCACTGCTCATATGGTAGATGCTCTGATTCCTCTGCCATCTCTTTGTCCCTTTGCTGGATTCACTCCATAATGCCTATGTGCCCCTTTGTGCCTAGAACTGGGGAGCCTAGAACTGGGCACAACTGTGGTCTCACCAATGCTGAGGAGAGGGGAAGGGTCACCTCCTTCAATCTGCTAGAGATCCTCTCCTTATGTTAATCAGCTTCTCATTTTCAAACTAAATCTGTTTGGTTCCTATTTTCAAGCTTGTTTCCATAAATATGAAGAATAAATGGGGGAAAAAACCCAAGTAAGAGAGGAAAAAACCCTAAACACAAAAGCCCACAGAAGAAAGAGAAAGAAGACAATGTGAGACAAGCCCTTGGAGCCCAAGGCCAGGGCTCTGAGAAGAAGTGTCACATTGACAGACTACTTGTAATAAATTTAACAGCTGCCACTGCAGGCGTTGCCATTCAGCCACTCTGGCTTTGACTGCACCCTTTCTTCTATGGAAAAGCTTCAGGCACTAGAGGCACAGCTGGTACCAGCTATGCTGCTTCCGGGTTTCTCTCTGCATTCCAAACTTCCCTTAGCCTACAGGAAGTTTGGAGTAATTTTTTTTGTTCCTCAGGTATTGATGCCTGTGGCATTTGCTCTAGGCTGGCCAGAGAGAATCTGAGAGGACTTGGGTGTTAAGCTGCAGTTGGAAACCTGTACATGTGTGTATCATGGAAAAATTGAAGGGAGGATGGATGCTGCAATCACTTAATATAAGCAACTAGGCAAATAAGGAAGTGATGTTGGAAGAGCAGAGTGGGGAACAACCAAGGAAACAAAATTATTTAGCTAGCATATGGTCCATTGCAGCAACAAACTTCACAATTTCAAGAGGCTTTCCACTATTTATAAAAATGCAATAATAGACTTAAGTGAAAAAAGGCATGAGGGTAGGTATCAGGTGATGTCTGTGATAAGAGAAATATGTAATTGAGCTGGAGTGGAGGTGAAGGCTCTACCTGCACATACAGTGCTATTACATTCTTTTCCACTTGGATACCCTCTCCAAGCACACTAATCCATGGATCTGCAGAAGGATAATCTACTGACATCCAATTTTCTGGGATATTTTTTATTCCTGGAAGGGCCAATTTGTTGACTGAGAGGTGTGGGTGTTAACTCTTTCCTGGCTAAGTGGACCTCAAGAATTAAAGGTGGGTTTGTCATGAGCAATGAGCAAGCCTGTGTTTCCACCTGTCTTCCTGTTGACACTACTAAGTTTCCCAAGCTAAGTAGGATGTTAGAGGGTAGATCACTTCTGCAGTTAGCATAGAGGTAAAGGAACAAATGTAGGCTCTCAAAATTAGCTGAAACAAAGAAAGAGGAGTAGACTAAAATGTTTTGACTGTGATCAATGTTCAGATCTATTTTCTGGAGGTCAAATATAGAATTGTGGGCAAAACCCAATTCTTACATAGATCTTCCTCGCCCTTACAGGATGAATGCATTCCTTTTTCCAACCACAAATGTCTTGAAGCTAGGATAAAAAAGGCCATTGTGCATTGCCAGTGCTCACTACTCCTGGTGCTGACAAAGCCACATTGTTCTCCCCAGGAGCAGAAGGAGGAGAAGGAAGACTGGGAATCAGGGTGTGACCAGCACAGCCTCACAGGGAGCTTAGGGGGCTTTTTGCATCCAGTCAATTCTTTGCAAGCCACAAGGAAAATTTTGCAGCTGCTATTGTAGTGGAGAGAGTCTGGATGGTAGCTGATGTATTTGTGCTACATTTGTACTCTGCATCCTTACAAGAGGCACTGGAAAACAATTTTATAATTTTAAAATGGTTTGATGCATTTAGCGGAGGGATCTGTGTGGTAATGTTGCCTGTGTAAGCACATGCTTGGGTCAGTGACTTGGTTCTTTCATTCCCTGACCAGTGTCAGGCAGGTCTGCCTTCTCAAGTAGTCCCATAGTCCACATATTACTGTACTGCTTTCAGGAAAGGACATGCAGATGCCTGAGGGTAGGGTGGGCTCTCCTTCTGCAGTCACTTACATGCAAATGGCACATCCTTGGCACTCAGAAAAGCAACCCAAGAAATATTCCTGCCTCTGGTCAGACCTGATGAAGGTCCCTCAAGTGTGGAAGTCTGTTGAGTGCTGTGCATGGCAACACTTTGCATTATCTCCTTCAGAAACCTCGGGCCCTCTGTTGAAGCTGAGTGTACATGGACACAGTTTCTTCCGCAGTGTATCCCTGCAGGAAGTACCTCTGCAGAGTACCTCCACATGTTTAAAGGGAGAAGACAAGGGAAAGCATAGTGATGGGATAAGGGAAGATGTGGTGGAGGCTGTTGTTACAAGAGCAGAGGGACCTATTGTGGCACTGTCTGATCTGCTGAACTCCAGGCTCTGGACGTCCTCAGCCACACTGATCCACAGTTTGATCCAGCTGTAGGCATGATGGATCACCATCCACCAGGCATTGCCAGCCCCTCGAGGGAAAGAGAGTGCCTGTGGAGATGACTTCTCCTTTGACCTCTATCTCTAGCACTCCTGGGTTAATTTTGTGTAGAGGGACAGTCTCCAAGAACAAAAATACTCATAAAAATCTCTTGTGGCAAGTTTTTCTCCAAAGGAAAATATCATTTTTATAACTCACTCTTCCCTTACAAACACATGCACACCTCCTGTTTTGTTAATGTCTGGCTGAGTGTTCCCCTTGTGGGTTGACCCCGGTCACCAGATAAAAGGGAATGTCAGATGGGAATTAATGAATCCACTTCCTTCCACTGAAGCCAGGCAGAATAATTCCAGTAACGATTTGCAAAACGGTAATTATTTTAATTTGTGTAACAAGGATGCTGACTTTCATTACCAATGGGCCTGTGTCACACCCTGTTGGGGTTGTACTTTTCCTTTCCATTGCAGAGTGTCCCAAATCCCAATATGGACAGCTATAATAGGACAAACTGCAGTGCAGTTTCCTACACACCCACCTCCTGGCTTCCTGTGCTAAGACTGGGCCAGGTCGTCTCTGTTCCTGGTTGGGCCATAGTCTTTCTCCCATTTCTCAGCAGATCTATCCCCCCTCCAAACATAGCAGGACCAAAACCATGTTTTTTCTCCTGTTCTTGGATCATGACTTTGTGGTGGATCACTTTTTAGCCCTGGAGATTGTCCCCATTTCAGTTCATACATCTTCCTGCTTCAGGTCCCTAGCTCAGAGAAATGGTAATCTCATTCCTGAAGCTCTTCTGCCTGGGAGGCAAATCAATCTGTGCAGAGTACAGGTAAATCATGAAGCATGCAAGCATTTAGAGTTATCAGGTGTCAAAAGAAGGAGCAAATGGGGAAAGGGGCAAGTCATGTTTGTGGAATCTTTTTGTTTTCAGTGAAGAGTGGCCCCAGCCCTCTTCTGCATGCCTGCTTTATCCTTGCCTGTGTGAAAGGACAGGCTGAAATTTCAATGCTAAGTCCATCCCAGGAGGATGCTTTGCTAATTCTTTCAGGGGCAGTGGCTTGCAATCCTTGCCTGCCTGGAGCTCCTAGTTCTGCTTATTTTAAATTAAATGCCTCGTTTCCCAGCATGCTTACATGATGGCTTTGTGTCCCACACAGCTCACTGCTCATTCCCACTTCCAGGCCTGCATAGGAGACACACACACTTTGGTTTGCTTAATATAAAATTCTAGCTAGAGAAATTACTGTCAGATCAGGCAGATGGACACAAGAAAGCATTTGCTGCTCTTCCTTTCCTCCTCTATCTCTGAGCAAGCCTGCCTGGCTCAGGAGGGCAGGGGCAGCTGCTGCTGAAAAGAATGAGACAGATCTTCTTTATTATTCTATCAGGGCAGGAGACAGCAAAGCACTTGACATGAGAGAGTGTCCCTTGAGGTGGCTGAGGCCTGGCTGGGTTGTCACGATTGTACTTTCCACGAGGAACAGAGCAGAGCAGAAAAAGGGTTGGTGGCTGTTGTAGCAGTCGATAAAGTGAAAGGCTTAGCCTGCTGTTTCCTTTCTCATCACTTCCATACTCATTTGTTAAGGTGGATGGCAACATGTCAATTTGCCTCTGGTTATTATGGGGTTTCTTTTATTCTAAGCATGGCCATGTCCAAGCAGCATCTGGAAAGGCATGGTGGCAATTTTTACATAACAGAATTTTCAGAAAAAGGAGCTGGGTCAGGAACCTGACCCCAGATGTGTCTGTTGCAAAAGATCAGTATTGAAAGTCAAAGGAGCTATGCAAGATTTGCACTGCTTATCTGGGATCAAAATATGGACAGTCGTTATAAATGAAAAAAAAAATCTCTTTCTGCTACGCCAGACAGCTGGTCAAAATTGCACAAACACGTTACAATCAAAACACATCTCAATAGCTGTGATTTTGTTGCCTGTGGCCATGCGTGGATGTCACCTCTAAGGGGCACTGTGTGTGTGCGTTGCGCGGCTGGGATCAGCCGGGCAGGGAGAACCGACAGCCGACATCATTCCGCAGGGGCAAGTTGTTTTTCTGGCTGAGAAACAAGACATAATATATAAAATTGCTTTAAGGATAAGAATAGCAAACATGCTGCATAAATAATGTAAAGCAAGAAGAAAGTCCGGCATTGTTTAGAATATTTTATGAGGAATTTATTGCTGTTAATTGAAGGGGAGAGATTGATCACTGAGGAATCTAGCTCATTATTCAACAAAACCTGGATAAATGGTGTGTCGTTTCTCTGTTCTGCTTAGCATTTTCCTTCTGAAACCTTTCTGTTTATGGGAAAAAAAAGGCATTTCAAACCAGATACAAAGTGATGCCCCAGGACCCACCTTCCATTCCCACATAAATACATCAGAAAATAAAGACAGGCAGGATATAATGCTCTCTCTCCTTCCTTTTCTTTTCCTGCTCCCCGACATTTTGAAATTCCTGTTGAACCTCAGCCTGTAAACAAGGGCACCAGAAATGGAGGAAGGGAGGAATCCACTGTTCAGAGCCCCATATTCCCTCATCTCGGGGCCTGCCATGGTTGCACGCGGCAGGGAATTAGAATGCTGATCGTTCCAAGCAGCAGTTGCAGCAGCGCTGTCAGCTCCTTCAGCAAGGAGCCCTGCCAGCTATCGATCCGGCACTGGGAGTCACCTCAGTGCATCGGCGCCCAGGGCCTGATTCTCACCAGCAGGACGCTTTTGATAACAAGGTTGCCTACGTGAGGTGGTTTGAAAGGTCTTTACTGTTAATTTGTTAGGGAAAGAAGCAGAGGGAGGTGAAAAGCCAGCGCATTATGCTAATTTCCCCCCTTTTTTTTCTGCTTTCATTTTGGATGTACTCTCCAGCCTTTGAATAGATGCCTGTAATGAGCTGACTCTAAACAGAAATTCTACCAGAATTAAAATAAGACAAGACTAACTTGGACATGCACTGGGATGCTGATTATATACAACCCATTGCAGCCACCCTCCGATGCCTGTGTAATATTAATTTTTCAATTATCAGCACCAGACTAGTGAAATTAAAGGGCACTGTGTAGATATTAGAGTCTAACCTTGCTTTTTCTATGCTGAAATTGAGAGCCTTGTTCAGCTGAGAACTGATGGATCCAGCCTCAACAGCCATAGAAACAGGTGAGAGGGTTCCATCACCATGCAAATGATTTCCAAGAAACTCAACCAACACTGTGGTGGCATTGGGAGGGACCAAACTGGATGGATAAAGAAGCTGGGCTCTCTAGACACATAGTGATATGCTTAGTCTCCCATCCCCACAGCTGCATAGATATAAGCCCTAGACTGGAGTCACACAGGACCACACCTGAGTGAGTCCCTGAGTGAGAATTACATGGCCTGATCTCACAGCAGCAAGATAATTTTCAAATAAATCTTGATTTTACTAGCTGTGTTTAAAAAAAAAACCCCGAAGCTCAATTTATCTCCATTTGGTATTTTTGTTCCTCATTAAACATTTTGATTTTCAGTTATCAGCATGACATTTTTATTTTTGAACCCCCATTTTGTTTTGATTTTGTTTACGTAATGTACAAATCGGCAAAACTGCTTGAATACAAATTTTCATTTGATCCAAAGCAAACTTTCTTTCAGTCTTCAGTGTTGCAATGTTTTTGTAGTTGATGTCAGCCTAAAAGTATTTTCACCCCATCTTTTTCCCCTGAAACTGCTAATACATTAAAGTTTAACTGTAGTTTCAAAGGACCCTTCCTTTCTGCACCTCCCAGTCACAGAAGGACAGTGAATGCTTTGCAGGGTTCAGGTTTTATAAGATCATCACGACAGATCCTCTTTCTGGATATCTCCTGGTACCAGAGGCTCCCAGCACTACCCAGGGTACCACATAATGAAGAAAATCGGGATTTCTTTTTAAATGGCATCAGATCATTCTTCCTGAGATTTGTCAGTGCTCTGCAGTACAATTCATTACCAGCTGCTTGTGTAAACATTAGAGAGATTAATGTCTGTTTGTGTGGATAATAATACGTGAGGTTTAGTTCTGGGCAAATTTTTGAGGTTTTAGCTTTCTTGGTTTTTTGTTCTTTCTTTTTTGAATTTCTCTAAGGCTTTAATGAAAATCAGGCCTAATTAAGTCTGGGAAATTTTTTTGGCCTGTGCCTTGATTGTTGCAAAGAAAACTCAGGGGTTGCAAGGGAGAACAGCCCATTAAGAAGAAATCAAGTATTTGGGTAGTTTTTCTATCTATTCACCTGTCTCATTCTGCAAAATATTTGCACAAACCTAAGGTTAATGCCTGGATCTGAGCAGCAGCACATGGGTGTTATTGCAGCCATGCTAACCTGCAACAGAAAGAATTACTTTGACTGACCTTCTTTGGACCTGGAATGGTTTCTGAACAGCCAGAGAAGAAGCTGCCCATCAGAAGCCACAAAATGTCACTGCTGGATCTCTTTGAAGTTTTCATCTAGGATGAGGTGGGGAGCTGGTCTCTGAGTGGGAAGGGGTAACGTTTCCCTGCATTATCTTGGCTTTCCCTACCTGCATAGGTGTTCCCTGCCACAGATGGGTACCTGGTAGTGGGGTGACCTCTCCTTGGGTGAGCTGCTTTGTCCCTGCTGAATGGTCTTTCATGCACCTCAGGATCCTCCAACAGCTTGTTAGTTTTCATGCCTGTTGCTCTCCCCTACTTGTACAGAGGGACTGCAAAACCAGCAGCCCCGGAAGTCAGGCACACCATGAATTTATCACAGACTTTTTCAGCGTAGATGCTGTATTAGGTAAGTTTGTTTTCAACCTCACAGTCGGCTGTTTAAATATGGCCCCAGCTGTCTTGTGATAGAACTGCTACACTGACATTTTATTGTGTTTTTTAGAAGCAGATTTAGTCAAATGGTTACGAATAATTTGAACTTTGGAAAGCAAAATCCTGGTTGTTTTTTTCCTGTGGGCTCAGTGCTGGAGAAAACAGGTGATTCATGATGCGACATTATGCTCTTCATTTGAGTGCTGCAAAGATTAGATTAAGCTTCTTGTGTACAGTGTGTGTGACTGAGCCAACACACTGCTGTGGAAAATCTGGTCCCTTCTGCTGCAGCGATGAGCACATAACTCCTCTCTTTGGGAGCCCTAATGGTGGCGAGGGTCAGGCCAAGCACCAGGGCTCAGCTATGGGTCAGCATTCATGGCTCTGTATTTGCATGTCTTTGTGTGTCCCTCGGGTCCATTTATCTTAGGTCTAGCAGGATGGCCCTTCTGTGTCCTAATGCATTTGCAGACAGTGACACAGAGCTGTGATATTCCCTTCCTCCACCTCGTCTACTGCTGAAATTGAGAGAATTGGAACAGAGTGATTTCCAGCAGAGAACAGGAATCAAGAGCAAGGGACTGAACCTTCACATGTATTCATGACCACGCACACTTTTATGGACCCAATAGTACTGTCAAGCATTTCATGGGGCTTTCTATCAAGGACACTATATAACAATAAGTTGTATTGTACTGCACTTTCAGTGAATATATGAGGTAATTGGTGTGCAGTTCCCTAGACTAATACTGGAAGACAGGCACCTGTAGACAGAGAAAATGAAGTTTAAAAATCTCTTTGCTGACTGTGTTCCCCCAGCTGCGAGAGCAAAGCACAGCCAGTAACAGCCATAGATCAGTTGTTCTTAACCCTCTTCAAGCCTGGATCACATCCCTCCACTGCCACCTCATCTTATTAGGATGGAGCTGGGGACTAGTTTAATTTAGCAGTGGAGGGAGGGGTGTAGGCTTACAACCCCTGCCCCTTTCTAATCTCCAGAAGAGGCTTGCCCCCTTTCCACAGTGCTAAGCTGAGATGTAAGCACCAGGCCATGAGATGTTCAGCACACAAAAGGCCAGGAGAGTGAGGAGAAGTCCCTGCCACCCTGAGTCATGGTCCAGGCTGCTGTGAAGGACAGGCTGCTCCCAGGCAGGATGTCTCCCTGACATGTCTCAAGGACTGTGTAACATGTGCTGTCACAGCCAGTCTTGGAGCACTTGGGGAACAGAAAGAGCCAAGCTTGCAGCTCTCTTCTGAGGAGTTTTCCCAGGCCACTATGGGTAATACAGGAGATGTGGGCTGCAGGCAGAGAGCCAGCCCATATTTTCTCTGCAGTTGCATTCAAACAAGATGTTCGTCATAGGACCTATAAATGATATCTCTTCCCAAGGTCTGATCTGTTAATCTGTTGCCCAGCTACAGTCAGCTGGATCACTTAGGTTAGCTCTTCTGGACATGGTGCAAGTCCTTCTTGAAACCAGCTGTCAGCACACTGCATGGCTGGGAATACTCCTCCTGCTAAAGTGCTGGATATGAGCTACAGCCAGGAGGAACAATGTATATTTTCATTCTTGTTCTTTCTTGCTCTGTGAGCTGTCACAAAGCCATTTCATTGAGATGTTGAGTCCCAAATGTCTGGAATATGATTAGGGCTGAGTCATCTTTTCATATCGATTTCTTTATTATTATTATTTCTAACATTTACCCGATTAACCGTGAACAATGATATTTATGGGGAGCATGTCCATCCATACATAAATATTGCTGGTAATATGCCCAGGGAAAACCACTTGCTAGGCAGCAGGACTTTAAAAATGTAGGCAGTGTATTAAAACCCACCCGTAGTGATTTATCCCCTGACTTAATTTCCACAGGAGGAGGTCATGCTGGCAGTTCTGCCATGTTCACAGTGGCCAAAAAGCAGCTAACAGTGTTAGAAGCACTGTGCACCATGGTAATACTGCACTCAAGGTCATTCATTACACATTGCTGCCAGGGCTAGTTATGGCTTCAGATCACCTACCCGTGTGTGGGAATGTAAACTTGCACATCACTGAAGACCCTGGAGCTTTATTTCCACCACACTGTGTATGCAGGCCCGTCAGAATGTCATCCTCTGACCAAGAGAGCAGGTGCAAAGCAGAAAGAAAAGTGACTTGAGAAAGGAGACCTGACTCAGAGATTTGTCCCTCATAATACAACAATGAAAAAGGCAGCAGTGGGATTTTCAAAGCAACATCCTGAGAAAAAATGAAATGGTTCTGTGGACATGTCCCAGCAGATGTAGCACTTCATGGCAGAGCAAGAAGAGACAACACACTGTAAACTCTCTGAAGGCAAGACCAGTGTTTGTAGTCTGTGTGTAGCAAAATAGTGAGCCGGTCTGTGACCTGTCTTCCTGGATTCCACTCAAAAGCAAAGGCTCCTAACTGGTTAGGTAAAATTATAAACAGAAGCAAGTATGTTTGTCAGTGTGCCTCTTTATAAGAAGGTTGTATAGTTACCCACTAGCTATATAACAACTGTGTTGTGATAAGAAAAAACAGATACAATATCTGTCATCAAACCTTTTTTTTTTAAGATGGCTGCAGTATTACAGCCTAAACCTCTCTCAATATCCTGTTGACTATTGTACTCTTCATGTTACTGTTTAACTGTGTCTGAAGACAAATGTTTTATATTAATTCTGATTTCCCTTAAATTGTCTTATTTCATGCTATCGAGCAAATTAATCCACTGAATCAAGGGCAATTCTTTCTGTTGGGTAGCTCATCTTGCTCATTATTCATTTCTGAAAGAGTGAAAATCCTTTATGTAACTTCATGCTTCTCTTGTTTACAGTACTCCCTGTAAATACAAGGAGTTGCTTTTCCTCAGACATTTGCAATTGGGTTGGGAACTGGCTGGAAATTGCCAGTGAAGCAAAGGAAGAGATAGATTAGTTTAACTCGAATCCAGAAGGAATGTAAAGTCCGTTTTGCAGGAAGTTTGCTCTAGGATTGCTTTGGTCCTGGGGAAGCCAGCACATACTCTCCCAGTGTATGTCCAGGAGCTGCACTATGTCTGCCTTGAACTTTGCAAACCTTTCCCCAACTGAATATAACTGCTGGGCAAAATGTTCTGAGCAGAGCTGCAATATGCAGTAAGGACTGTCTGGTTCCCCAGGAATTTGGAAGCCAAACTACAGCAAAATTGAATCTTTTTTAACCTTGATATTTTGGGAAAGAGTAATCTGAACACCTGCAGATTGCAAAATGCTGCAAAATATTCACGAAGATTATCATTAGGTATTACAATATCTAAGACAGTATGCCCTGGTTTTATATCTATATTGTTTATATCTATCTATCTATCTATCTGCTATTTTTATATAATATATCTTCTGGGATCCCAGTGTAAGTCACATGCGCAGTGTATCCTCTGTCTTCTCCCAGTGCCCTTGTCCAAGAGGCAGACCTAGCACTGCGTCAGGCATTGAGGCTGAGGAGTGAATGTGGCCCTGCAGGGGGAATGGATTACAGGCAGGGAGGCCAGAAGCTTGGCTAGTCCTTATCCCACATGCCCACTAATGCACAGTACATGCTGGTGCAGGGAAGAAGAGATTTTGTGGCATTATACAAGTGATTTGAAGGGTGCTCTGTGGCTGTGGGTTGACTGTGGATGCTGCACACACATCTGTGCATGTCACTGCTGAAGGTAGTGGCTTTGTCTGATGTGGAGGCTCTTGGTCTGGTGGCTGATAGCATGTCCCCTCCTGAGAGGGGAGTGAGTGACAGAAGGAATTAAGCTCACATGCATCTCCTGGAAGTAGAAAAACTTTTGAAGAACTAATTTCTTATCTATTTGTTTTAGCAAGACAGGGCTGTGTTTTCATCCTTGTAGACTGATCTTGCTCATTCAAAATTGTTCACTCAACAGGAAAGCAAACACCTCTTTGAGCTATACTTCTCTCACCCACTTACTTGGCAGGAGACACCTGTAAAGAAGAAGATAAATAATGTGTCAAGCATGGTCTGCAGAGGATTCAGCTGAGCAATTTCTGGCTTCCCCTGCATGTCCTCCAGCTGTTGTGCCCCCAGTAACTTCCATTGCTGTACACAGGCTTGGCCTGGCTGCAGTTTCAGTTGGATCTATACTTCCAAATATTGTTCTGATTTAACAATCTGGCTGGGCCAGGACTTCAAACCTCTCCCTGCGTGGACTGGGGAAAATATATAGTAATTATTTCTGCACTCTGCTATGAGCAAACATTTAATACCTGTAAGTAAAAGATTTCAGTCAGGGCACTGGGTCAGCAAACTGCTGCTGTGGGAACCAGAGTCCCAAGTGTCAGGTTCATATGTACCTCATCTCATAGTTTCATGGCTTGGCTTGCCCAGGAAGGGAGACCATTTTTTCTGCTAGCATTTGTCAAATTTATATGTGATGACTGCCAAAGCTCCTCCATGAATTAGCCCTGAAAATTACTTTATGAAAGAAAATTCAAACAAAGCTGAAAGGTATCTGCTTTCAACAGAAATTTCCTGTTATTTGTCTAAAAGAAGTCCCAATTTTCTTCATCCTAAAATTGTGATGCCCCACACCAAACCTGTTGTTCTTTAGCTTGCCGTGGGCAGCAAAGCCACATCCCCACAGCAGGATCAGCATGGAAAGTGGAATATAGCCATGGTGCCAAAGGGGCAGAGTAGAAGGGAGTGGGAGATATTTATACCACAAATACCCAAGACATGTTTTAGAATGCAAGTACTCAGGGGTTGAGTTTTTACCAAAAACTTGAAACTTCTCTGAAAAAGATAAGGGGAAGGTTCGTAAAGGCTTCTACAGGAAAAAGATTAATTTCAGTAATCTCTAATGACTGTATTAAATGATGAATATGTTCTGTTAACCTAATTACTGTTTAGAAAATGGACAGCATGTTGCTTTGCTGTGTGCACCTCAAACATAAAATATTAAAAATCATCTGCATTTTCTAAACTCCCAGGGATTTTCTAATAATAGGCATTCTGGGTGTATGGTAGAAGATATGAGACTTTAACTGGACCTCTGAGTAAGTCTGGCAATCTGGGATTTTCTGAAACTCTTTACTTGTTGGTGTTAACCAATAATATCTGGTGACTCCTTCCCTGTCCTTTGACGCAAGAAATTTCCTCTCCATAAATCCAGTGGCTAAATATTTTAGGTCAGTTTTTAAGAATGAAACAAGAGTTTCTCCATAAACTCTACAACAACAACATATAATGCTTGGTGTGTAAATTTGTAGGTCTCCAGTTAACATGCTTCACTCATCTAGTCAGTGAATTCTGTTGGTGACAATATTCTACTCTTGGCATAAGCAGGTAACACTATCCGTATTCTCTGAAGACCATATATGCAAGGGAAAGCAAAATATCAGAACCAACATTAGCAAGGAGTAGACAGGTTGCCAGAAACTTAGAAATGTACATTTCAATGAGGGAGCTAAGCAGGACAGTTACAACAAATTGTGTCAGGAGTGGTAATCAAATATGGAAAGGGAAGACAAGGCAGTTTTTTTCGTTTGGTTGTTTGGGGTGTTTTAAGATTTAAAGTCAAATCTGTTTTTCTCTAGCTGACAGCTGTGAGGGAGAAAGATTTTAAAATTCATGTTATTAAATTAAAAGCTTAATTTTTGGAGAAGCATTTAATATTAAACCACTTGCACTTGGAGAATTTTTAATTTCTTAAGAACAAAACAGAGTTCTTTCCACAACGGGATTATAGATTGATTATAGTACATCAAAAAAGTAAAATAGATTGATTCATAGCTGTTTGCATACTTGTGCTTACAAACCACATACTGCATGTGCATTTGCTGTTAGTATGATTTATAATAATATGCTGATAGTATTAACTGTAGGCAAACACTTTGCTACACAGGGACCTGACTGAAACAGTTTAGAGAATGGTCAGGGACTGATTAAAGAATGGATGCAGTACACTGGGATGTGCTGTGACTGACAGGGCAGTTTTCCATGCGCTTTCCTCAAACAGTAATTTCTGAGATTTCTTTTTTAAGGGGTTTCTTCAAGGTCTTATGATTTACTTGCACTGCTCTGGAGGCAGGCTTGTTGCTTTGGGGAAATTATTGCTTTGGAGTTGTGATTTAGAAAGCTGGAGATGTAAGAGCAGAGAAGGAAGCAAGGTTGAAAGCTTGGAGGCAAAATGCAAAAGAAGTTACAACTGAGGTGGAAGAATGTGGCACTGCTGGTAATCTTTGCAGATTAAATAAACTTCTCTGGCATGATAAGTGATGTTAATAAGGACAGAGCATTCAGGCGGCAAGATCTGGACTGCTTGGTAAGCTGGATTTTTTAGAAAGCTGGTGTATACACACAGCCACTGGGAAGGTCACATACATGCAAACCAAGAATGTAGCTTATATTTTCAGTTTCAGACTGAGAACTGGAAAGCAGAAATTCTGGAAACGGTGTAAGGGCTATTTTGGATGAACAAATGAATGTGAATTCCCAGTGTGAAGCTGCTGGTATGGGGGCTGATGCAATCCTTGTGCAAGTAAACAAAAGGATTTAGTAGGGCTAGGGAGTGCTAATGCTCGTGCTCAGATATCCAGAAAGTATGCAGAAAATTGGAAAAGCACTACAAAAACAAGTCAGTGAAATTCTACCTTTCAATAAGAGACTTAAAATCTCTTGCAACTATTTTCTAACTTATCCAATGGAAGGTTAAGAAGTTACTTGACTAAGATATTCAAGCATCAATATAAGAACATTTCTGATGTTGATCTTCCACGTGGGAAAGAAACTACAGCAGAAAGGAAGACATCCAAAGTACCAGGAACAATAGATTACCTTATAGCAGTTACTCTACAGGAGCAGTTTGTCCCTTCTGTGCAAGTGTGTGTTTACACCTCTTATCCTGGGAGACAGGCTCCCCTAATACATAACCTCACCATTATTGTAGTTTGCTGTAGGTAAGAACATGAATAGGGGTGATTACTTCAGGGAAGCTGACCCACGGTAATTTTTTCCCTTGAGGTGAATTGCTCAGATGTTAAAGTCCATCGAGAGGTCCAAGGGCTGTCAGCTGAGGCTAGCCACATTTGGATGAAAGATATGATATATTTCTTTTTAACAGGGAGGGTTAAAGATTTAGGTCAAGCTATCTAGGGATGTAGAGGGTTCTCCATTAGTTGCAGTCTTTTAATCAAGACTAGGTGCCTTTGTAAAAGACACACTAATTGTTCAAACAGAAGTTAAAGGTTCAACATGGAAATTCCTGCATGAAATTCTGTGGCCTGTTAGGCTAAATGCTCATAATGAACCTTTCCTAGCCTTTCACTCTATTAATCAGTGAAAAAAATGAACAGACAATTGACAGGTAACCAGGTCCTGTGCAGTTCAGATTGAGGCTAGCAAGGACAAGGTTATTAAATTTGCTGGAAAAGGTAAAAGGAAGTTGAAAAGAAATCTGCCAGAAAAATGGGCAGAGAGCTAGGCATGGCTGAAGTAACTCAGGTTCAGTAGAAGCACTCCCAGACCAATCTGGGACATTCCAAGGGAACAGGGAGGTGTAAGTGGTGCAAATGGCAGAGACTGTGCAATGGAGTGACAGGCAGCCCTTGAAAGAGGAAAACAAGCCCACACTGGAGGAAATGTCACTGCTGATTTAGGGGGTTAGGGTGGGAAATTATTTGCCAGTTCTGACAGAAGAAGGAAGAGAGAGTAATTTGGGCAGAAAGGTGAGACAGCCTTGGGGGAGAGGGTGCAGAGATGGAAAGTCTGGACACTGTGGAAAAGAAGTGAGACAGAAAATAGAGAAGGGTTTGAAGGATGCTTGCTTTGGAGTATACAGAAGTCAGCAGAGCATGAGCCTTCATTCATATAGCACACAGTTGACTTTAATTGCAGGCTTACCTGATGGCATTACCGACATGCTACTGAGGAAAAAACTGGGCCCCTCACATGATACAAAAGCAGTGGATTCCATTTTAACCACTCCATGACCAAAAATAAATTGTACAGTCATCCTATTCCAGACTACCATATTGGTGGCTGAATAGTTAGAACTCAGCAAGTTAGGTAATTTTGCACTGAATATAAATGAGAGTTATAAGATAAATGACATTTAGTGACATTAATTAACTGATTAAATTAAACCTGATATTTTAATCAGAATTTGTTTATGCAAAGCTCTGGATGAAAAAGAAATGGAGTTTAACCTAGTTACTTTTAAAATTTCAGTTACCATAACAACTTCTTGTGATATCAATTAAAGGTGGTCTTTTCTTTACATTATTTTTAGAATTTGAGTTACCATAACAACAGAACGCTGCTTCATTTGCAAAGAGTTAAAATACGTTGTTGTTCTTTGAGAAGCAATCAAAATACAAGTGGAATGCCAGGAATTAATACCCCAGAATGGTTGCACAAACAGTATTTTTCAAACACCTCATGTTGGTGTTTGACTGATGGATCTTCTCCAGTGTGACAGGCTCAAGATGTTCCTTGGTTGCTCAGATCAGGAAGAGATTATTTATCAATTGGAAAAGAGTGGGGCTGTCAGGCACCAGAGGTATTATGAGCTGTCAGATCTGCAAGGAAAAATGATGCACTAGCAAATACATTCACCTGGCCCTCAAGTGCTTCCAGAAGGCAGGCAGGCAGGGGGGTGCCTTTCAGTGAGGCAGTGACCCCCTGCCTTCCCCCCAGAGATCCTCGGTGGGAAGAGAAAAATGCTGACAGATCTTTTCAAGGAGTGTGCTGGGCCACCTTGGGGGTGATCCTTCTATTCTCCCTCTGGCTGTTCTCCTGGGAGGGGTTTTCCCTTCTGCAAGAACGACACCTGTTGTCAGAGAGCAGCCTTGGTACAAACTGCTTATAGAGAGGACTGGATGATGTTATTCTCTCCGCCCAATCCCCCAAGAGCCCCCGTGAGACAAAACTGTGGGTAAGATTACAGGTCAGAGGTGTCACAGTAACCAAGATGTAGAAGGAGCACCACAAACATGCACACATATATCCTTGTGTATGTTTACCATAAAATTAGCTAAGGGTTTACACTTGTTTTAACATAACTATTTATTTTAACATAACTACTGCACTAACTTACCTCCATAGGGGAGGCAAGCAGCTACAGACATCTACAGGGTCTGTGCAGATGGAGCTCTTCTTGCTGAGCTGGATCTTAGAGATCCCAATTACTTGTGTGTAGAGAAAGGGGAGGCCTTTAAGCACTTCAAAGCCCTTGAACCTACAAAGAAAATGCCTTGAAGCAAAACAGCAGCCCATGATGCAATGGCATAAGGTGCTTTTCACAGCCAGGATCCCACCTCTAATCCAGATCTAGAAGAGTAAGGTATGCATCAGCTTCTGTGCTTGCTGTCCTTCTGGGCATTGCTATTCATGAGAGGATGCTGCAACACAGTCCCTCTTATTCAGCTGTGGTTTCCAGTGGATGTATGGGATCAGAGACACTGGAGGCTATTACCAAACTGGAGAAGAAAGCAGGATGTCTGAAATCACAAGCTACTTCCCCCTACTTGCACACTTCCCACACACACTGCACATTGACTGCAGAGGAAAAAGAGACTTATACTGGATTTCTGTTGTTGCCTTTTGATGACAGGACAAATAAACAGGACTATCTTGCATTGTTCTGCAGTGACCTTTTTTCTGGGCAAAGAATGCAGATGAGAGCCTGAAAGTAGGAGAGGCAAGCGTGCATTCCTGTTTGATTGTGGTCTCCTTACTTAATGAGTTTTTAAGAGGAAGAGGAGGAGGAGTGGGTACACAGGGGAATTTGCATGTGCTCTTGTGTCTGAGGCTTATTTAATTAAAAGACAATAAAAATGTCAGCTGCTGCAAGTTGCAATCTGGATCCCCTTCCGCTCCCTGTATCTCCCTTCCTTCTTCCTTCTTTCAAAGCAAATAGATAAGTCATGTGGAGGAGGGGGGGTGTCAAAGAGCAGGACTGCTGCAAAATGCCAGCTTGTGCTGATTTATGTTGGGCTAACATAAATTGTGAGAGGGCTCAAGACAGAATCTGTCTCCTCTCAAGAGCAGCTCCAAAGTCACAGTGTGTTTGCCTCTTGCAGTGGTCCACTAGATATTACTTCAGGGCAGCTTCCTTCCCAGAATGGATGACTTAAAAACACCATCTCTTCTGGTGGCAGCCACTGTGGGGTGAGCCTCAGCTGCTCCTGACACAGTCCCCCTCCTTGGATCTGCTGATGGGTTTGTGAATGCTCCTTGTCCATTTATGCTGAAGTGTGCCTGCTGTCTTGGTGAAGGCTTTAACATGGGTTACACTGGGAACAGCTCATTTTCCCAATGCAGACAAAGGTGTGCTCACATAGAAAGCTCATCTGGTTGAGGCACCTATAATCCACCTATAATCCAAAGCCCTTTTGTCTAAATAAACTGTCCCTATTTGAACAGCAGCCATCCTACCCAGGACTAGTCAAGGTTTGTGTATGCTAAAGCCTGGAATAATGTGTCCTGGTTCGGAACTAGCTGGCTGGGGAGCCCACTTGCAAGCAGGGCTACCCCCTCATGGACTGAGCATCCAGCTTCTGCTGAGTCCTTCCCCAGCCTCTGGACAGAGTCAGATGCTCAGGGATCCTGACTCCCTAAAGCTGAAGGCAGTGTCAAATGAGTGGTAAATATGGCCAAGTGACTGTGGTGTGTCAAACACAAAAATAATTGTGCTCTACACAGAAGAGCTGAAATACTTGTCATGGCAGTGAGAGCAATAGTGCTCCTAATGTTAATTGGTGTGAATCTGGTCTGTATATGGTCTTGCAATGTGCTAGTCTTCATAGCTTCTGAGTGCCTTTCCTTTTGCAACCTCTCATCAGCTCCTAGGAAAGCTAGCTGTATGGAGAATGAATTGTTTTACTGCTGCAACAAGGAAAAGCGTAAGATGATGGAAATAAATGTATTGACAAGTGAGACGAATAAATGTTCCTCTTGTCTGCACTATATAGAGGTGTTTGACATACCAAATTATGATATAACTGTAGGAGTAATGGTTGCAGCTGTTGCCTTTGTAAAATGATCTGTAATGCCACATGCTAATAAGTAAGACAACATGTCTAAGTCATTTTATACGGTGCCAGAAGACTAATCCCATGCCATGCATGCACAGTGCCAGAAGTGGTCATATCACAGCAGTAGGATCAGTCCTGGAATAATCACATCCTTAGGAAAAAATCCTCTGTGTAATACAATGAAATCCCACTTAAACAAGTCAACCTTGTGAATCTATTAGAGCAACATCCCCAGAGTACTGCTACTGTAGTTTGTTTCTAGCACAAAGTGGAACGCTCATGTGTAAAAATGAAGACAGGAGCAGAATATTTACTCAGGTGGAAATAGGCTTCTTTTGGGAATCCTTATGGGGAGAGAGATAGAAGAGCTGCATTTGCCATATGGAGGATATCAAAACCTAAAAACCGTTGTATGCAGCCAACCTGTCAGACTGGTTCTACACACCTAATCCATACAGAACTCCACTTGTCTTCTGGCGGAATCTTCTTTGAGCTAAGATGGGGGATCATCCCCCTAATCTAAAGAAGTTCAAGCCCTTGCTGTATTTTACAATTCATACATTCATCCTGAATAGGAACGGGATGTCACAGAGTCCCAAGGCAGCTTTGTAAATCTCATCATTTAGATTTACAAAATCTGGATTATTTTTTCTCCTATGTACTTTCTATTAGCTCTAAATACCACCTTTGAAAAAAATGCTTTTGACAACTTGCTTCTAAGTATCAACACACACATATAAGTCTAAGAAATACATGAAAACTACCTAGTTATTGGATAATGAAACCAGCTTCGCTAAGTCAGCTGTGCAACACAGGCAGATGTGATTTCCCTAATACCTGGGGCTTAATAATTGCAGTATGTTAGGGCACATTTAAGCTTCCAAATCACAGTAGGCTTTTGTATATCCATGCAGAATGTTGTCCAAGTGTATCTGTTCCTTGCTTTTCTTTCACAGAATGGTATTTATTATATCTATTTACTCTCACAAAGCATAGGAGGAAATGAAAAGAAAAAATAAATAGTCATATTGGTCAGATATCCTCAGGGTCTCTTAAACAGCTGCTGAGCTTTCAATTTTCAAGAAAAGCTGGCAGATTTGAATAGACTGAAGCCAAACTATTCATGGGACTCTTCTGCTTTCATCAGCAGGGGGAAAACTTGACCTTGAATAGGTTCCTAGGCACAAACAAGCATGCATCCACAAAAATACTTGGACGCTCATCCTCCTGCTGCCAGCCTACTGCTCCTCAGCTGGTGGTTTGCACTTCAGCCTTGGGTAGTGGCAATGGAAGAGGGTACTGCCATCCAGAGAATGCTGTACTCTGGCCCCATTCCTTTCCAGTTTCAGACTGGCCAATGAATTATGTGCTGTTGTGGGGGATACACAAGTAGGGACTTCCAAAATATCCTGGGCTCAGCTCTTGCATCGATGGTCCTATCTTTTGCTTCCCTTCCCTCTGATGCTCTTATGTCCTATATGTCTTATGTTGATCACCATATAAACCATGCAGATCTGGAGACATCTTTGAGGAAGGAGCCTTGAAAGGTCTAGGCATTTTTCTGCCCTGAGAAGTACAGCCTCTGTATCCATGGTCTGTCTGTAGGGATTTCATGGCAATTTCATCCCAGCTCAGTAAGTAGTTAAAGGACAAACACAATTTCTCTCCTTTCCCCCCCGCAGTGTATTTACTGATCTCGAGAAGCTGCCATCCTGTCCAAGTGGGGTGCACAGAGTATGAATGCAGGTGAGGCAGATTTCCAAGGAAATCAGCGTGCAAGGCAAATGAATTCCCACAGAGCTTCAGCACATGCTGTTTCCAGACAGGGTTTGGTAACATTGTAAATTAACAGGTGAATTATGACAAAAGGCTTAGGAAAGGTTCCCTATGTAGGTAGAGATGACATACTTACCCAGTGAGTTGCACGAATTCTTTTTTGCCCAAGTAGCTCCTGAATCAGCTATACAGCTGTGTATATGGTATGGTGGAGATTTCAGGCCTCTTGGTAGTCCTACTGGAGAGGTACTATTCCAGAAATTCCTCTAAACAGATGGCCTCTGCAGACATGAAGTCATACAAATGCATTGGAGGGATGTTAATCAGTTTTGCATGCAGTAAATAAGAATGTATTCAGGATGGAACATTTTGAGGCTTAGTCACTGAAAACAGCTTGAAGTTATTTATTGGAGAAGATTTTTGTTTGGGGGCCAGGACAATGGCTGAGAAAAATCAGATCATTTTCTAAAGTGAATAAATCTACCCATACAGATTTTCTTTCTTCCTATCCCTCTTTCCCTCATTACTCATTTTTCTGTCACTTTGTCTGTTGTCTTGATTTACTGTGGCTTTACCCAAAGCAAATTTTCTAAGAGAATGTCAGCTAATTAATAATTGTTTCAACATCATTTTTATCCCAGACCTTTGACCTCTTGGCAGCTCTGCAAAGCATTCTGAGGCATTTCATATTCGCTTAATAAATATTTTTTTAAACGATAAATTGAGAAACAAGACAAAGAACGCATTCTTATTCTTCATTGTTATCCTTTTGAAGAAAGAAAGAAGGCAACAGAGGCAAGTTAGAATAAAACCACAGGCCAAAATCACTAGACACAGATCAACGCATTAAGTCCCATGAAGAAATGGCAGACTCTATGCCTAATATAGGGTAGAAAGGAATGTGTCCAATTATATTGTTTTACTATTTTTTATAATTAACTTTGTTTTATTGCCTTTTATTCCTTGATTCCGCATGTGAGTGTGCATGCTCTCTCTGGAGTGGCATCATTTGTCTTTACTCTGGTGAGGAGGGGATTATGCCTTGCTGAGGCTGCTGTGCCAGTGCAGCGCTGCAAATAATGGTAACAGCCATTCATGTAACTCCCATACACGGTGCTGTGCATGATGGTGCTGTGCAGGGCCACATGTTGGACTTAATGATCCTTGAGGGTCCCTTCCAACTCAGCCTGTTCTGGGATTCACCAAGTGATGCATCTGGCACTTTCCTTTGGAGGCTTCATCAGCATTCCCCTGCCTGCTTGCCTCTTTGCCTGCCTTTAAGTCCTGGCCAGAGAGTACAAACTCCCATCAGAGAGCTCTTCTCTTGCAGGATGTGGGGGGAAATCAGCTCTCTGTTGTCACAGGAATACCAGTTCCAGAAAGAGGGAAGAGTCCAGCTATAGTCCTCCTCGAGGTCTCAGGACTATATTTTGATGTCTGAGGTGAAGTGGTGGCTTTATGTCCTTGACCCAGTTTGATGAGAGCAAAGACATCTCTCAAAAGACTCCAATGATCTGGATAAGGCACTCTATGCAAAGGAGTAGGAGGCATTAAGTCAGGACATTGATGTCTGAATGCAGCCCTGCAGGCAAAGTCCCAGTCTATTTGTGAAGCCAAATGTACTGCCTTGGCTGCATTTTACACAGATTAAGGGTTTGGTGCCACTCCAGCTGTCCTCCAGCTTTTCATCCCATACCCATCCTCAGACCCCTAAGCAGGTATCTGGCCTTGCTCTTTCAGACCATCCCAGATCAGTCTTATCATTTCTTCAGAGAGATTTTTTAGCCACAGTAATTAATTTGACTAGATTAATCAGTTTGACTTGGTCTGATTTCAGAAGTTCCTCACCAGTTTGCTGACCTTGTGACTGTGAACCTTCCCTTATTGCCATAGGTCCTGGGTTCCCATGCTGTTGAAGTGGATCCAGTTCTTCTGGCAAGCTGCAGACATCTTTTGCCTTTATTTCTGTGCTGGAAACTATGGGGAGGGGGGAAAGCAGGAAAAGACAAAGCAAGGTTTCACAAGCTGTGGTCAACATTGGTCAGGCGGTATGCAGAGAACAGTCCCTCAGCCAAAACACAGGGCCCTGAGCCAAGCTTTCTGGATCCTTTTTGTCAGTTCTCCTACACATTTCCTGGATGATTTTGAAGGAATCATTTAAGCTAAATTGGGCATTTGCATCCAAAAGTGCAACTAAAGTGGCTTGATTTTCAGAAGTGCTGAAAGCTTAGAGCTTCTGTTCAGAAAAAGAAAGGCTGTGAGTCTCTTTACAAGGCAAGAAGTGCCTGTCCTTGGAGTCCTGGTTTCCTCATATGATCTTCAACTTTCTTTGCCTTTGCTTTCCACATCTGTAGACTAAGGAGAGCAACAGCTAAATTGAAGGTCTCAGAGAGATTTAATTCAGTAACGTTTGCAAAGATCTCTGAGATCTCAGATGGAAGGCACTATATAAATGCAAAGTATTATTTTATGAAGATCAGTTAGTAGCACTTCATCATTTCAAATGGCACCAATTATACACAATGTATGTTGATATATACACTCTGTTTTTATAAAGTGCTGCTGCATTTGATTCAAACTTATTTGCAGTCTGATAACTACACAGATATTAATAATGCCACAAAGAAGAGAGTTTTGCATGGTCTTTCCTTTCTAAAATTATTTTCTAAGCATTATTTTGTACACACCTAATGCAAGGTTCACCAATCTGTGCACTGGCCTGTGTGCAGGACACTTGTATTGTGCTGGTGACACAAAGCAGCCATAAACTCTTGTAACTTTGTGTCACCAAAGGAGGGGTGCAAAAGCCAAGATGTGTTTGCCAGTGAAGCTGGCTCTGGACAGGTTCAGTCTGTGAATGGTAACAGGTGAGATCTTCTAATGTCCTTTCATATAGGCCAGTTCTTCCTTGAAGAAGTAACTAACGCTTTCTGTAAAAAAAAAGTCTCAATGGATACTTCAAATTAAGATTATGCATATAATCTCCTGTCCATTTTCAGAATGCAATAGCATAATTTACCTAGGTTCAATAAAAGTATCTAGGGATGCCCCTCCTTTCCTCAGCACAAAGAAATAAACACTCTTTCTGTAGCTTTGCCAGTCCTTTCTTTTTCAGACTATACATATGGCATCACTAAAAAAAGCTCTCGAATCATACAGCTAAACTCAGACACAGTGTGCAATTTTGTGTGTCCAACTTTCATTTCTCTGACAAAACACTGGAAGGCAAACCAGGAGTTTTCTTTTATCCCCTCACCTCTATCTCCATGAGTTGCAGCTATATTCCCCCATTGTATTCTCAGCCTTTGCAATTGTTTTAGAAGACTTGTGATATTTGGTTCTTTTTTCTGTCCCAGAATTGGCACACTGCAGAGAAAAAACCCACAAGTGTCATAGTTATTGAACAGCTTGAGAACTTGAGCCAGTATGTCCCTGTGACCTCTGAATGGACATAGGTAGACCTCATTAATCTGCATTTAACCATGTGGAAACACCTGTTGTGGTCTCTCCTGTGCTCACAGCCTTAATGCATGAGGACAGAGGTGAGACAACCCTGCACATCACCTGCCAGAATTTTCCTGTAGTTAGGAACCACTAGAGCTACCCGCTGTCCTAAAGAGCAGGGGCATGTTCAGGATGGGGTCCACTGAAGGGAATAAGTCCCACTACTTCATGTAGCTCTTGACAATTTGCCCACCCAGCAAAAACTGCTGGCCAGCTTCTTCCTACACCAGGGCTTCAAGTGAACCAGCACACCATGGCTTCCCCACAGGTGGGAGCTGCTCCAGAACTCCCTGGAAACTACATTTAGCTGCAGAACCCCAGTGCAGCCCCTCTGCTTGCTGTGCACCAGGCCCCTGGATGGCAGCCGTGCTGGAAGAGTGAGCTGAGATGCCTGCAGAGGGTTCCAGTGTCCTGTGAAGACACACACACAGGTTTTGCAATAGGCACCTTGCCTTGCTAGTGCAGGGGGCAGTGAGAAGATGATGTTCGGATGTCTCTGCTGGAAGTCTTTGCCTCTGTGTTCTGAAAGACACAGACAGCAAACACAGAGGGCACTGGCACCCTGCTGACATGAATTTGCAGTTCACTTAAGCTCAGTTTCAAAAAAGGCTTTCATTTGAGTACCTAACATATCAACTTCCCCAGTGCCTCACATACAATTTAAGAAAAAAACATTCACAGCTCTCAAACCTCTCACAGTGGTTCAGACAGTCCTAGGCTTTAGAAAATACTTAGGAATACTCAAAGAAATTATATTTTCAAATGAATGTATTTTCATCAGGTTCTCTCTGCATCTAAACGCTGCAATGTTTGTGAGTCTGATCTATTTTGAGGACAGCTGCATAATTTAAGTTATTGATGGAAGTATTTGTAAGATAAAGGTTGTGTTTTTCCTATTTTTTTCTCAGCCATATTTTACTCTCTCACTTTGAGTCCATGCCAGCACAGTGGGTTTAAATATTTGATGGCAAGAGAATTGTTTTATTTAGCTTATACTTGAGCATAAGACTTTTCTAGCAACAGAACTACAAAAATCATCTCAGCACAAGATCTAGAGGAGAAGGGTTTTACATGCAATCACACAACATGCCAAAAGGTTCAGACTGTAGAAGTGAAGGCTGGCTATTGACACAGTGGCAGGGAGCTGAAGTTCAAGGCATAAACCAAGAGCAAACTGCAGTGTGGGAGACACAGTCCATGTATGAGAAGTGAGTGGGCTGTGTGTTGAAATGGACACTTCTGAAAACCTGCTGAATTTGTGATTTCACATCTAGGGCTAAACCTGTGAGAGTTTCTAGGAATGACACAGGGTGCTTACAGCTTCTGCAAAGGGGGACACCCTTACTTGCTTCAGACTGAAATGCTAGGAGGACCCCTGGCCCTCAGGTGCCTAGAAAAAGTGGTATGGTTTTCCAAAAGTCTGAGTGGCCTCAGTAGTATTTGCAGCATCTTTGGATTCCTTGCCATGGAAAAAAAGAGTACCCAGCTTAGGTGTGAAATCATTTCATTGCTCATGTGCACAGATATCCTTTTATATTTTATATTTTTTATATTTGATGGATTTGATTTGATTTTAGATCCACTGCATTTCTAAACAAAAGTGTTTCAGAGCAAGGAGAGAATAGTGTGCAAAGTTCATTTTTCAGGCCTTCCCCTCTGCTGACCTAAGATATAACTCAGGGATAGATAACAAATGTATAACCCTTGTTTAAATTTTAATGGGTACACCTTGACATGGAAAAATTTGCCGAGCTGAACACTTGCTTCCTTAAGAGAGACCCAGTGTATAAAACTGGGATATTATAACACGCAAAATAATGGAATAAAAATGTCTGTTACTGTGTTTGCTCGTTACAGACTTTGATCAAGCCACTCCTATTCGTTTGCTTCCAATCATTTAATGAAGCTACTGTGTGTAGAGATTTAGCAGGAGGTACCTGATGCATTTCAAAATAGAGATCATTTGGTTGGGCAAAGCTCAAAACCAGAGGCATTTCACACTGAGTTAAGGCAGTAATTCCCAACAGGAAGCACAAGAGCAAGAATTCATAATTTTTTCCTCTACCTGGCATTGGCTGTAAAAGGACTCAGCCATGCAGGTCAGCTGCAAACGGCTAAAGCAGTTCAAGCTGTAAGTATGTTCCAGCTGCTTGTTCCTGCCCTTCATCTGCAGGTCAGTAAGCAGGGGCAGAGAACTGGAGCCTGGGCAGAAGGATGTCATCTCCCATTCCACTTCCATGTTTTAGGCTGTTAAAAATCAGTGCATTCAGTGGGTCTGAATTCCACCCCTGCAGCAGTCATTTTGGCAGCACAGTTACAATAATTCATTGCTGGGTATTCAAAATGAGGAAAACCACAGCAGGCTCAAGGTGAAGAAAACCATTGTTTATATCTGCAAAATTGAATGTGGAACTCAGAATGGGACATGGGCAAGCCAGTATCAGTGGGATGGCCTTCGGCAGCAAGGTTTGGTACCTCAACAGATGTGTGCAGCATCTTTAGCAGCCATGGAATTGACCTCACCAGAAATTTTCACCTCTGTTCAGGTAAAAGCTTGGCCTCCCCGGCTTAACTACTGAGGGAGCAAGAATCAGGGGAAACAGTTCCCATATTTGTTTAAAGGAACTATAAGATTTACAAATGTAATTAATCATGGCAAGACCCAGATCAGAATTAGAATGCACATAGCCCATTTTTCAGGCTTTTAATACTTTTCTTCTTTAATTGAACTTACTGTGGTTTCAGCTCATTTGAATAAAGCTTCAGATGTATTTGGATTTATTCTAGTTTGAATGATGCCATATGATATTCCTGGGATTCAGTGAGGACTGTAGGATTTCATAGGTATTTTAAGCTGAATTTAAATGGGAAAGGTTACATGGATTGTCACACAAATGGAAATTGCCATGGCTACCAATAATGCTAATCCAATGCCATGACTGACTAATCCTGACCACATTGTGCTCAATAAAGAACTAAGCAAAGATTTCTGCAGGTTGGTTGGTTTTCCAGCAATACCAGCAGCTATCTAACCCGATACAGCTTGAGGAATTTGCATGGATAATGGGCATGGATTGAACATCATCCCAGAAAGCTATTTTTATAAATAATGCCTTTTGAAGATCACTAACAGAGTGCAATGTAGGGCGAGCTCATCTGAGCTCTGGGATGAAATGAAGATCTTATGCTTCTCTCTTTCATAGCACAGGGACAAGATCAACATACCAATTACTGCAAGAGATATTGCATCAACTCTCAAGTTAATGAAATTAAACAAGTCCCTGGAGCCTGCTGATTTTGCTGCTTCATTAGTGGACCTTTTGTTCAGACTGTTCTCCCATAGCTCCATAAGAGCTTGAACTCAGGAGCTTGCAGCAAAGGAGCTGTTTTGGTACAGAGATTTTGGAGTAGGTGTAGGTCAGATCTGAAATCCAAGCATCTGAAAGGCTTTGCATCTGCTCTGCTGGCTTACCTGGCTAGATCCTGTACAGTGCCCTGTGTTTGCAAATGCAGAGAAGAAAATGATGGGCAGGGTAGGGAATTCAGCAAGAGGCAGTGAAACCACTGCTCTGTGGAGGCCAAGCAGTTTGTCCTTAGCAGCAGGAGCAAGGCCAAAGCTGGGTCTGCACAGCTCAGAAGTTCATTTGCTTGTGCCAATATACTTCAAAGCTGTTGTGTCTTCAGGGAGAAAGTCCCTGCAACTGTATTCCCTTGGATTCCAGGTTGTGAAAGAGGGCCAAAACAAGCCCTGCATGCTCCCAGAGTCCCTCAAGGATATCAGTAAGGCTGTTGCATAAACATTTGACTGGTTGCCTTAGCCCTTCATGTAGGGATTAATTTCACAAGGACCTTGAGACTTCTTTAGTTTCAGCTCCTGGAGTTATGCCTACTGCTGAGTGCTGGCTCTGCTCAGAGATGGTCTCTGCTCTCCCTGCAGTCTCTGAATTTGTGCAATTTTCATTTCCGCCTTTCACTTTAAAACACAGTACTACTGTGCAGACTGCAAATCATAGAATATAATCATAGAAGCATTCTAGGAGAGTTGCACTGTATTCAGCGGCTCCCCAAATTCTGGCAAGATTTGAAGGGAAAATGAAATCCATAGGTTTTCTTGCCATTTATTGTTCCTAGTGTAGCCTTTCACTTGCTCTTTTCCTCCTTAACCCCAAAGGTACTAATACCCTTATGCTGAAAGAGAGTGCCCAAATGTCTCTGTAAGACACACACACACACTTTAACTCATCTGAAGTGTGGGGATCCCCATGTGCTGACTCCTTATCAACTACTCTCTGAGCTACTGAAATAACACTCAAGAGGTAAGTGCTGAGCACCTGTCCAGGTGTGGAGCTGACACAGGCTGCCTCTGAGTTCAATACGTTTCTCAATGGCACTTTCTTTCCTCTATATTCTTGTTTTGCTAGCCTGAGGAGAGCCATCTCTCTGTTCAACTGCTGTCAGAAAAGATGAGCTACACTGCTGTTTATTTGCTGCTGGGAAAGTCATTCTAGTGAACTGTAAGAGAAATCATCTGCCCAGGAGTGCTGTTGACTGCAGAAACACACAGATCTAAAACAAAGACACACAAACAACTTGACCAAACCTGCTGGTTTGGGATTATAGGTGATTTCAAAGAGATGTAGGGCTGAAGACTGCAGTACCCATCGACAATAAATTGGAACTGGGTGCCTAATTATATTTATCTTCTACAAAAAGCTAGCATCTGGAATTCTGTACTTCATTGAAATTATGCCACCGATATACTTCTCTTTTGATGCATAAAATACTTGAACACAACTGTCAAGACTATTCCTCTTACCTACCTCCTGTGCAACTCCCTGGAATTTAATCCGTCCCCAGGCCAAGCTGTGTGAGAGATGGAGTAGACTGTCAAAGAAGACCTCTCTGTTCATGCATCTGGATTTCAGTCAGTCCAGTATGCAAGCCTGTTTGATGGAAATGTGATGTTCGGTCATGCCTGTAAAATGCCACTTGTTGTGGAGGAATAATTGGCTTATTCAAAGGGGACTTGGATGACAATTTAATCAGGTGGCAGTAGGATTTGCCCAATGGTGTTGAGTTGTGTTCTCAGCTCAGAGCAGGAGCTGTATCATCTGTTCTGAGCATAAGATACAAGAGCTCCTTTAAAGTTGGGGATGGAATGTAACAGGAGGATATGAAATGGGATAGTAAGAAAATAGTAAACCCATGAGGCCAGAACAGATGGAGATCCATCCTGAAATATGAACAGTTTGTGGTGGCTGAGAGAGACAGCCAGCCACAGCCTGCAGGTGATACCTAGGGTTCCCAGCATCACTGTGAAGCACTAATAGTTTAGGAAGTCCCACTTTAAAGCAGTTGTCCTCCCTTTTTGTGATGATTCTCTGCAGACATTGGAGTCAATGTGGACTTGATTTTGATATCTGTTTGGATTTTTTGTATGCCATTCCTGAGATTATGGCTCAGACTTGTTTCCAAAGTGAGAGCTTGATTTTTCTGAGTGTTCATCTCCTCTGAAATCATGTCCATCTTGTGTGAGCAGGTGGTTCCTTTTATTTGTCGCAAAACTAAAAAGAAGTTTTGATGGAAAACAAGTTTTATATCTTCTCTTTCATACAGACAACATGCAGAACTGCCCTTGGGGCTTTGAATATATTTACATCCTTTCACAATTAACTCTAATGGGACATATGTGGCATTTTTTTTTCTTTTCTGAGCAGATACACTCAAAGCTGCAAAACATCCAGTGTTTAAATAGATCTCATTATATCAGCTACACCAAATCTCTCCTCTTTATATACAGAGGATTAGACTTCTTTTCACTGTCATGCAACATTAAAATAGGAAGGCATACACAAGGCTGACATGGATTTGACAAAAAATTAATGATTTGTACATCACTTTAATGCTTTAAATCTGCAATTCATATATGCTAATTAGGTCATAATGGGGCTGTTTGAGAACAGAACTGTCATCATGCTGCTCTGGCGGCTTCTGGGAGCAAAGATACAGCCCTGCCCTCCCTTGGTTGGCTCCTGGAGTCTGTGCTGTAACCTGGCAGATCTATGACACCATTTTTTTCTTACACAATTGTTTCCTGGATGTGGTGCTTTAATCTATCAGAGTTATGATGGCATATCTCAAATAGCGAGCTCCTGGATCCTGCAATACATCCTGGTGGAAAAGGCATCCAGGCACTATATCTCAGTGATTGATTCCCTGATTTTAAACTGTCACAATCTATCTCATAGGGCAGCTGTCACCTTCCCAGATGCATGAAGTTATATTTATGCAGTGTGCTATGGAAAAAAAAAATGATGATTTTGTTTACAGATAAGTAAGGTTGTAAAACTTAGAAAAACAAAAGAGGATTCAAAAACATGTCTATATTTTATTTTTCATCTGAAAAGCCTGGCATATCTCTCTATTGCAGGAGAACAAAACTGCTCCCTTGTTCAGTTAGATCTCTTTAGTTTTGTACCAGTGGTGCAAAGACAAAAGCTGTGACAACAGAGGGAGAGCCAGAAAGCACCTTCACAAATGGGACAACGGGAAGCAGCAGAACTTGCAAAATGATAGTGTTGCAGAGCATCGTGCTGTGTGATAACATGATCTGTTGTCTTTGCTGACAGCTGCTCTTTAGAGGTTCTACCAAAGCTGCTTTACAGTTGGTACAAGGGTACCTTACATAGAGATTCCACAAAGTATGCAGTAAAAGAGGCCTTGTGAGAGTTTCTTCAGGGAGAGTGTTATAAGTGTCACAGCACTGAGGACAGCTTGATCTTTCAGTCAGCTCCAGATCATAAAGGAGTATTTTCGTAAAGGAGGCATAACACATTCTTTGTCTTAGAAAACTGGAAGAAAGGCTAAGTGTAGATGAATGTCAAAAGATTATAGTTCTGCAAGGAATGATGTATTCAAAAAATTTGGTAAGCAACAGGTCCACATAGCAAATGGGTTCTTCTACTTGTGGGATCCCTCTGCTTGACTTCTCCTTTGACACATTGTCTTCAGTCTTGGTGTCCTTTTTTGTTTCTTCTCTGTCTATACACACACACACACTGACATCCATTCACTCATTTGTAGGCAGAACTGAGCTGGTGGTGAGTGTGCACCTTCTAGAGCCAATGAAACCCATCCCAGTAGGATATCATAGGCTAGTCTTTCCTTGGCCTATGCATCTCTATTGTACCTTGTAAATGTGGGGTGTTTTTATCACCTCAGCAGTAATAACACTGTTACTCATCCATGTCTTTACAGTCATTTTTAAGACATAGAAGTCCATTTTATTTGCACTTCACATGGTCATATATAGAAGCAGCAGTGTCCTTATAGCACACCTTTTTCATTATAGAAAAGCACATTCAAAGCATATCTTCAAGGCAAAGCAGCTCTGTTCATAATCTCACTTTTCATGTACAGTCAACAATCTGAATGAAAATACAGAAGGTCTGCTAGGTGGCATGTCTTGCCTGCTTTGTGCACGGAGTACCAGGGTACACTCTGGATGGTATCAGAAGTGCTGATGTGACAAATATTGCAGTAGTGGCCCATTTTGACCACTCTGCAATACTTTTGTGCAAAGTGCTAATGTAGGCAGTATGGACTACAGGATAGCTGTAGGTTTTATACTGTGCTCAGAGTCCCAACAGAGATTAAAACTCTCCTATGGTTGATGCTGCATGCTCATGGTAAGAGATGATCCCCCTCCCAAAGCTTGCAGTCAAACAGACTAGGCAGATGAAAGACGGGAAGTAGAAGAAGCACAGAGAAGTGAAGTGATTTGCCTGAGGTCACACAGTGGGTCAGTGACGGAGCCAAGAATAAGAAGCCTTGCTACTTCTTGCCAGCATGATGTCCATTGCCTAAAGCTATGTACAGAATTTCTCTGAGGCTGAAATGCTCAGTCTTCTGGAGGGCTGCTGCCAGCAGCAGAGTGCAGCTGCACCATGGAACGACAGCTATTACTTCCTGCAAGGGAGCACTGTGCACGGCCTTGGCAGGGCTTGAGCACAGGGCGCTGCAGTGTGGGTTTGTGTGGCCACCCTGGCACTGGCTCTTCATTGATCTGGCAGCCCTGAGGAGTAGGCACATCCTGATGCAGGGCAGGGGCTGTGTGCACAAGAAATGTCTTCAAGTCATCACTACTAGCCAGTATTTGCCAACAGTGAAATGCAATGAGCTCCATCCTTCCCCCTTATCTAGCCTAGCTGTGTATTACTGCTTCATAGAAAGTCTTTCTTGTGTTGTTTTTATTAATTTCATCTTATTAATGATGCAAGGGATATCTTCCCTTTGCACAGGGAGCCCAGAGACCACATGGGAACTTGAAATATGTTTCCATCTTTTAGGCATTTACAGTTAAGCTGACTGCTTATCCTGGTCAGAACTGGCTTCCAAGTTGGAGTAAAATAAATACAGCCAAATACGTCTGTGGCGTCACAAGGATAATTCAGCGCAACACTAGGTAGGACAGGGACAACCTTGCTAATGACTTCCCAGCTTTTGCTGACTTTTCTGAATGACATCTCCTCCTGACAGGACAAGCAGCTGTAGCCATATCAAGGGAAGCAACAGGGAATTCAAACAGAAAGCATTTGTCATAAGCATAGTTCAGATTTCCTTTGACTAGTATGTTGAGGTTTCATGCATACTGTAATTGATTTAAGCCCTGGACCTTTTGTCCTTGCTTAGAAGTTGCATGTCATGTGGTGCACCAGCCCAGTGCAGGAGTATGTAATGACTACATGGAAAGTACAAGGTGCAAAAGAAAGCAGATAACAACATTAAGGTGTGACACTCAGGGTCTGGTAATAGTCCTAACCTGAGAAAACAGGCTAAGTGCAATCTTTAGTATGTGTTTTGTTTGCTTTAGTAGAAATTGACTCCTGATTCTCTGGATACAGCAAATTTGTCAGCAAGCACATTAATGCCAGATTGATTTTTCCAGCAGTCCTTGTGCCACTCATCATTTCACATGTAAACACACTGAGAAATAAAATCCTCACATTTCCAGTGAAACACAACAGCTCTTTCTACCGGGACTTGTGGTATTTGGTGATGTTCACCACACAGGACAGGAAATCCATTGCTAAAGAGGCAGGGCGTGAAAATACTGGCCCAGTTTCAGTCCAGTTGTCCTCAGCATCATCACTTATGTCCTCAGAGTCACTAGTGTCACACTTCTTGTGGCCAAAGCTGAACTCAGCTTTTCCCAAAGTGACCCTGGTTCTTGGTATCCAACTGAAGACACCTTGGGTCTGAGTCCTAGGGATGTCAAACACCCAGAGATACAGCATCTGTCCCGCAGCAGACACTGACCACTGCATGTCAAGAGTGGCTGCCCAGCACCTGAGACACCCACACTGAATGGCACTTCATCTGAGCTCCTAAACATTCTGTGGGCCCAATTCCAGCTTTTTTAGAAATGCCTTCCCCTGCTCAAGGAAGCCAAAGGCCCTTTAAAACATGTCTGACACTGCTTTCTCCTTCTATTTAGTTACCTCTCATTTCTGCACCTCTGTCGAGCAGCCTCCTCCATATGCATGTTGTCTGTCATCTTACTCAGAAAATGCAACTATAAAGCATAATTAGTATTAATGATGTGAGAGATTGAGTTTCTTATTTGTATTAATTGCTGCTTAATGCTTTAAATGTCTCTAGCACTTAGAAGGTTTTTAAATTAGAAGTATTCCTTTCTGTAGTGTTTTCTCGGAGGGGGGCTCTTACTGACTGGCACTGACTAACCCAGAGTGTGCCATGAGGTTGTTTATATGTTCAGGTCTGTTACCACTAAACAAGGAAAACACTGATGGAGCTTGCTTAAGGGGGAAGAATTATTTCACAGCTAGTGCTGTGCTGAGCTGCGTGTTTGGATTTTAAATAAAAAACATTGCTGTGGAGCTGGAGGGGCCTTGTGTGAGCTCCCATTGCTAATCTTACAGGTGGAGGAGGAGCTCAGCTTCTGTAGTATCTTTAGGTGTGGGTATGGAAGTCAGTGCCCTTTTCTCTGTAAAAGGAAATTCCATAAACCAATCTGTGGGGTTACCAGGGAGCTGCACTTGGCTCTGCTTTAGCAGCTGGAGGATGAGACAGCTTTCCTATATGGAGTGTTAATTGTGCTGTTTAAGCATTTAAGTTATTCGTGTGTGTCCATGTATCACCTTCAAAACCAGTGTCCCCCAGATTCTCAGCCCAGTCCTGTGCATAGCAATGAGTTTTAAGTCCAGCCAGTGACTTCTCTGGAAGAGAGGAACAGTGACAGAGTCCAGCACAAGAATGTCCTTGCTCTCAAAACCTGGTCCATACTTATGAATTAGACATGTAGAATAAGGATTCTGGCTGAACAAGTATATGGTGCATTGATGCACCTGTTACACAGGAACACTTCCCTAAGGAGAAAGGGGAATATACTGCCCACAAAAGGTACCTCTGAAGAGTATGAATTTATCCTATATAGAACAGGTTATATTGACATAACTATTTCACAAAGGGCAACCAATGTGAAAGTTCTTGGACTGACTGGACCAGCATCTGGAAACAGCAGTCCCATCTTCTGGGGTCTGATGGCATTGCTTTGCTACTGCTGCTTTGCAGTTTAATTCAGTTTCTGCATTCTGCTACCAGTGTGCAAATTGTGACTGGAAGAAGTAAATACTGTGACTTATGCTGGTCAGATGGGCTGGTTTAAGAGATTCTTGTGTTCCAGTTCTCTCTTACTATACCACAGCAGTACACAATAGGATTGGCAGAAGGGAATACGTGCTGTCAGACCACCAGGGTCAGGACTGTGTGACAGTGCTGGACCAGGAAATGAAATGGTAAGGCAGAGACCGGTGCTTCTTTTCACAAGTTCCAGAGCTTCTTGTCAGAGCCCTTTGTCATGACTGGAAAAGGTACTTCAACAGAGGTCAGAAAAAGAAGTTTAAAAATTCTACCCCTAGAGCACTGGCTCCTAGAGTGAGACTACATTTGCTGAATGGACCCCAGAGGGATCCTGCAGGTGGCAGCCTGCAGGAAGGAGCAATATCTCACTTTTTACCCTCAGCTGGGGCAGGAGGCCTTTCAGGGGTGTGGAGGAAGTTGCAGGCAGCCATTATCCTCATAATTTTATGTTATGCACATGAAAGGAGCTGTGACTTGCAGGTACAGACCTTCCCCAGGTTTATATGCTTGTCTTTCTGCAGGTAAGTGCTTCCCAGTCTGGGGAGAGGACAGTGTGTTATTGCACACCAAGGCTGCTGTCATAGAGCCACTCTCGTGTATCCTCCATAGTAACTCTGAGGGGAGGAGCATGAGCAGTGAGTTTCACTGCAAGGATGCAAAGTGCAATGAAGGTGGGCATCACCTGCCTGCCTGGGTGTGTCGCCTAAACAGTGTGCTCTCACTGGCAATGAGTAGGCTTAAGAGCTTTCACATGACAGATAGTGCATTAAACCAGAGGCCATGGTGGGCTGGCAGTGGGCTGCCTGAGGTGGTTGTATGTTAAGCAGCGCTCAGGTCAGCTGTGCTCCCAAGTCCATACTCCATGTTCTCGGAGATGCAGTGTGGCCCTTTCTGTCTTGCTGCTGTGATTCTCACAAGGACTAAAATGACACATTTTCCAACCCATTTAACTTTTTACTTCACAGAATGTTTTAAAATGGTGTGTTTTCGTCAAGCCCGCAGATTTTAAGTTCAACAAGTAAATCTTCCTCTTTTTAAAAGGCTTTTGATCTCTGTAAATGTGACAAATGGACCAGAAACCATAGGCATTTAAGAGGCATCTCAGATCCATTGCATACGTGAAGCTTAGCTACAGGAGCAGCACACTGTATGCAGACATTTTATGGCAGAGCTAAGATCTCAAAGTTCCTTATGTTGGATTGTGTCTGGTCTTTCTCACAGCCCTGGGACAGTGGCTGTCCCCTGCCTCCTTCATGAGGATCAACACTAAACCCTGCACCAGAAATGATGCAGCCCCACTCTTCTGTGTGGCCAGAGTGCCTCAGCCTCCCTGGGAGGCCTCTTGCCTGTCTGTCGCAGTCTGTGGCCCTGGGAATGTACAGCGCAGCCTTCCATAGAGCCAGGCATGTTCCTGCACTCGAGTTGAGTTTGTGAAAATGATGCACTGGTCCATAGGCCAGTATACCTGGATTAAAATGCCCTTTAGCATGCACAAAATTATGAGGGATTAGGGTTGTTTGGGGTCCTTAGTCACATGTTTGTCTTGTCACTTCACAGCTGGGGTGAAACACACATTTGTGATGAAAGTGGGTGGTAAAAGTGACACTTAATAGTGTGTCTTGGGCTATTATGTTGACTGTCACCTGAGCTCTATTCTCCTCTGTGACAATTCAGGAATGAAATAATTTCTGCTGTATCTTTAAAAGATTCTGGGTATCATACAAACAGTCTGCCATGAACTGTTTTAACTAAGAACTACTAAAGAATACGGGGGAGTCACTCCACAATGCCCCAGTCCAGGCTTTGGTTATGCAATGTTGCTGTCAGCATTGTAAAGAAAGCAGGAAATTGTACACCTAGCATCAGAAAATAAAGAAAGAAGTTGGATGACAATTTTCAGGCCATTTAACAACAAATTCATGGCCTATTTTTTCTTCTTCTTATTGTTTTTTCCAACAACGGCTGGTTTCTTTTCATTACATATACCTAGGAGTTACTTTCTTTTCATAAAATATGTATATGCAGGAGTGTTTTATAGAAACAGCAAGTAAGGACTGTTATAGGCTCATTTTTTTAGTCCCTCCTTTTGCATGGTAAATAGAATTCAAATTCTGCAATTCTCAAGATACAGACATGTCTACGTAATGTTGACTTCATCAGTATTCTGCATTTTCATTGGTAACCCAGTGCAGCCTGCCCACAAGCTTAGCTATTGCAGAGGAAGAGGAGAGGAAATGCCAGCCAGTCCAAACACAGAATATTGAAAAGGTCAACATAATAGAGCAAGCTGCTATGATTCATAGAGACTTTAAGAGTCTAATATTTCATCCCATGACAAAGATTGTAATGAGAACTGAAAATGGCACAACATTAATTCATCTTTGTGACAAACACCATAATGAGAATGGAAGTGTACAAGCTTCAAATATTCGTGTTACTGATCTGTGGTCCTTGTTCTGTAACAGGACACAAACCCCAACTGCTCACTTAGAAATAGAAATCTAAAATCAACAACTTCTACAGCTATTCTGAACAGCCTGTTACATATTCTGATGCTAATGCAAGCAGAGAGCAGCACAAGCCAAAGTCAACCAAATTTGCAGTGTGCTGCCCAAGCACACATGGCCCACTAGCACAGCCTGGCTGCCAGGGCATGACCATGCTGAACTGTGTCCACGGCTGTGTGTTTGCACTGTTGTGTAGCAAAGAACCTGCTTGCACAGCCTTATGTTCACAAGGGTAGAAACTCCCTGAAGACACTGGGAGTTGGCCAGAGGGCAAAGATAATAAGCTGGCTAGTAGCAAGAAGTCCCTTATTTTCTGCCTCTGACTAGTCCTTATATAAATGGGGTGGGAAGGAATGTGAGTGTAGAAAGTGCTTTCACTTATTACATTTTTAGTCGACATTTTCCATGTTATCTTTAGGGTCACAGCAATATGAGCAGAGCATGTGTTGCAAGTCTAATTTTATATTCTGTTGGTTTGCTTTAAAAAAAGAAAAAGAAAAAAAAGATAGAGAAAGAAAAAGAAAATGGCATATGGACTGTGGCATCAGTTCTTGGAAATGCTCAGATTCATTAAATAAATAGACATGTACCTCGAGTATTGTGATACAAGAGACTGCAATATCACACTTTGCTTTGAGCACTGGGCAGAGCCTCTGGCTTCAGCTCCCCAGGCTGCTGTAAAATGCTGAGACTTTTGTCTTTGTGGAGTGTCACCATACATCCCCTTCCACCCTACCCCAAGGTTTCCAGCTTACCCATCACATTCCAGGTATGTCAGACTATACCTAAGATCTTGATCCACTCTCCTGAAGAGACTTCATTATTATGTGCCAAGTGTCCTGGAAAGCTTTGTATGTCTGATAAAAAGCAAAACACGAACTAGCACTTCTCAGAGATGTGGCCCAAAACACAGCCTGGCTAGTGGGATTCGGCCCTGAACAGCACATAAAATGTTGTCAGAGCATGGTAGTTTTTCTGTCTGAGAGCAGGAATCCACTATGGCTTGGATCACATTAACCTAAGGGATGATATTATTGAGAGAGATTCTTGTTGATCGCTCTTTCCATTCCTTTCCCCCCATGCTTGCAATTGCAGAATTTCCTTCGGGCAATGGAAGCAATTTACTTGCTTAAGTAACATTAGGAGAGTATTTAACGTATATTTAAGAGTGTCACAGTGCAATTTAGCAGCTGGAAACAAGGAGCAAATGAACACCATGTGACATACCAGCTCGTAATGGGCCATCCACAAGTGCTCAGTGGAGCATAGTTTAAGAATCAGTATCTTATTCTATGTTTTAAAAAAATCCTTATAAACAAAAGAATCTGCCTCTCTCGAACACACATGTACAGACACACGGAGCTGTGTGTTTCACATTGCAGACGACGCAGCCAGAGATGTGTTAGCTACTAATGAAACGCAGCTCTGGGAAGGACTGCGGCAGCTGTTGAAAAGCACAAAGTCACGCTACACAGCAAGCTGGAGTGGGAAGTGAAGAGAAATATTGTATCAGGTTGTAACTACATGAGGAATTTAGATAAGCGGAAGGAATTTAGAAAAGCAGAATGTGATCACCCACACTGAAATGTAATTAGCCTGCCAGAGCTTCCACCCCCTTACCAAAGGTGTCATAGGATTGCCAGCAAAGGCGAGCAGTTACTATTCTTGTGCTTGGCAATGTACAAACATGCAAAATGATATAATTTATATCCCGAAGACTTAACAGTTTAAAGCCCCCAATTAGGGTGTCAGGAAGGAAAGTGTAGAGACAGATGAGGAAAGGTGGAATGGGAGTAGGGAAGAATATATATGGTTAACTGATGGTTTGTCCTTAGTGAGTGTATCTGCAAAGTTTAAGGTGCAAATGTGTGTGCATATTTCCAGGGTCAGAGCTTTCCTGAAAACAAGCTTGGAAAAAATGAGCTAAAATAGGGAGGAAAAAGATGGTCAGAGGATGGTGGAGAGCAAGCTAGGGCAAATGTCAAAACATTTGGGGTTGTGAACCTGATCCTAACCTGAAGTTGGTTTAAGGATCTCTCTGACTTCGTTGAAGGCCACGTTTCACCACTGGTACTTTTATGAGTAAATTTATACTTCTGTGACATTTTAAACTGATTATTTTGCAATTGGTTTCCAAGCACCTATTTTCATGCTAGAATGTCACATTAATTCATTCTTAATTGATTCACATGCTTCCAGTTTTTTGAATCCAAACAAGTGTAAAACTTGAGTAGTCAAGATAGTATCTTACAGTGTCTTAGTATCTTACCAAAGATAAAGCTTCTGTAGGATAGTTTATGTAAAGAGAAAGTATCTTACCAAAGACGTAGTTCCTGTAGTTTAAACTCCCTTGCAGATGTCAGAGGTGGCAGCTTTATATATATATCTGTAACTACAAAAAGGTTTCTTGAAAGAAAATGTGTTCCCTGAATTTTACTATTTTTCCAAAGAAAGTTGTTATAGCTGTGGTTATTTAAACTGCACTTGATCTCAAAAGATGTAAGGATGACTAGACACCATGGTTACTTGAATTCTGCAAGATATAGCTGCTTGCCAAAATACAGTTAGAAGGACTGCTATTTAGTGAAACTCTTGTTAGATGCTGTGGTTTTCTTTTGTCTGCCCTGAACAATATGAAATATGTCCATACTGACTAAAAATATTCATACTGCATGGCATACATCAAAATTATAATTTATATTCTCATTCAAAATTAAGTTTTGTGGAAAATGCCTATCAATCTTACTTATAGAAAAGAAAGATTTTTTCCTATAGCTTTATAATTGTAACAATATGCAAATATGCTTTACTTCTCATTCTAGGGAAATAGGGCTTAAAATGTAGAGGGTGTTTTGAATTTTTAGCGTCTGAAAGGATAAGCTCATGGCTTATTTTGTGTCAGTAATGAACAGAAAAAATTGCTTCTCATACTTCCATTTGGCACTTATTTTGTATTTTCTGCAATTAAAGTGGGGTTATAGTCAAATTGACTCTAAAAATGACACATTTATCCTCTCGCAGTGACTCCTGTATCAAATTCCCTCTGATTATATATCAAGAGATGATTTCTCTAGCTGTCAGGACTGCAAATTCATCCTGGGATCTCAAACTGCAAGCTGCATTCTTTATGCTTATTACAACATCATTCGTAACAAAGACCCAGGAATGTGGATGTGATTGACTCTGCGAGATGCAAAGTCCAATCCAGCTCATTCCCCCATGGCACAGCTGGGGGCACAGCAGCACAGGGAAATGCTCTCACATGGCTGGGAGCCAACATGCCTACTCGTGCTGTTTTCTTTTGTAGGTATGTTCATGTAACTGCCTCACATGGACTTTCTAGCCCAGAATAAACTGACCAGATTGGACAGCACTAAAGCCATATGATCATCCCTTTGCTGCAATGACTCGGGTGCAGTCACAGCCTGCAAAATACAGATCTTCATTGAAACACAGGCTTTTGTTTCCTTTCAGCTCCCTTTTGTCTTTAAGAGGAATTAAGAGATCCCAATGTCTGTTTTGTCAGTTCTCATGTCACTAAGTACCTGCCAAGCTTTTAATTTTTACTTATTTTTTTTCAGTTAGATCAGTCTCCTCTCGCTCAGCTTTGCCCAGAAAAACAAAGCTGCAGTCATAGGTGCTGGAAGCACAGCCAGGGAGCTTGCAGTAGCTTGGCATGGTATAGAAGCCCAGAAATGGCTGCAAATGCAGATAAAGGTGCCTTCTCTCTGCTGGCAAAATTTACCTTTCTTGTTCTTAGTTCATCTTGCAGTATTACCAGCAGCACAGGGACTCTGGCACACCTGCCTCTGGGGGGCAATATGGTTATTCCCCAAGGAATATGTCCCACCCGGAGCTCACTCCCTGTGTGACAAGTTTAGCAGTATGAATTGCTCCCCAGGCTGCCGCTGCTCCTGCAGCCTCTTACCTTGAATCATGAGCAAAAGGGGATTTGTTCTTAGCTGGCAAACAGTAAGGTGGAATTGCTGAAGACGTGGTGTCTTTTCCACTCTCTCAAATCCACTACAAGGGAAGGGAGGCCCTTGTGTCAAGGGCTGAGGGAGTCACTGACTTCCCTACAGGCTCCTTTGCTTGCAAGGCCATTGCGAAGCGAGCTCTGCCCACAGTCACATGAGCCAGAGTCCAGAGATGCAGGATGAAGGGCACCTGCATGGCTTCTCCCAGCTTCCAGTCCATAGCAAAGTGAACTCAAACTGGCATGTTAAGAGACCAGCAACTGTATTGTGTCAAGCGTATTTATCACCAGCTCCAGGTGTGGGAGTCATTTCTTTTTACGGTTTATGTAGCAATTTAGTGTGCTGCCACCTCACCAGCCTGATGAGACATCTTCATGCTAATTATTTTCATTCATTAAGTGCATACTGCCATGAACATCTCCTTTGTACTGGAGCATGGGTAGCACAAACTTAGCTGGCAAGAGCAATACAAAAATGGCTATTGCAATAGTGCTGGCACAGGAGAGAGATGTTAACTTGCATACAGACTCAATAATAAATGAAATGTTTGACAAAGAAAAATGAATTGGCGATGTTCCTCCATCTTTCTAAGAAACTGACAGTGTATCCTGCAGCCATGGGGTCCACATGCTGACAGTTACAAAGAGGTTTTGTGAACAAACTAATATAGACTATGTCAGCCTACCATTAATTTTGGAGTTCCTTTTCTGGGCAGTTTGTAAAATCTAATCAATGGGGCATTTTTCAAAAATCTATGAAAATTGTGAGCCTGTAATTGTGCCTTCCTATAATAATAATAGGGAATCTGGCAAGAGAAGGTGAAAGCTACACAATGTGCCTTTCTTCCTGGCTGATGCTGGAATGTGTCCTGCAAGCACAAGCTTTTCCCATTACGCAATAGTCTCATGCAAAATCTTCAGTGATATAACACTACTTGGAGGAATTGGAAACTTCAGATCCACTTTCCCTCCTCTCTTCCCACCATATATATGGTGTTAATACAAAGTTAATATCATGGCTTTCCCCCTACTTTTCCCCTATACAGTTTTAACTGTTTATTTACATATTTCCCTTTTATCTCAAATCATGTGGCAGGCTCTACACATCTGAAGATGGGCTAGTTCCAGCACCCCCATGCTTGAACTGCCTCTTGAACTTTCTCTGATTACACCATTATATATAATGATACATTATTAGTGCCATCAAGGCATGCAGAGTTGGTCACAGTGCTTACACTCTAAATCTGACAGAAGCAAAAAAGAGGGCAATAGTTTAAACAAAGGGGGAAGTGGAGATGACATTGAGGAGGAAATTGATTGCAGAAAGCTTTATGAAATGAGCGCTTAGATGAAAGAGGGCTCTGAAGGAAAGAAAAGAGCCTGTTGGACTAGAAGTTGGGGCTGTTCCAAAATGAGGCCCCTACTCAAGAGAGTGTTTCTGTTGAGGGGAGTGTTTAAGCATGAAGTCAGACATTTGATGGGCTGGGGCACACAGACCTTAGGGAGACGTATATAAAGACACAATGAGAAGGAAGAATTGATAGGAATGTTAGAACAGGAGAACAAGGAGGCCTCATAGTTTGTGTTCAACAGGGTCAAAGTCAGCAAAGTAATAAAATGTGTGTGTGGGAGATTAGGGTTGTCATGCCAGAGGTTCAGGAGAAACTAGCTATTTGAGTGAGAAGGCTTGCAGGGAGAAGTGCTGTATTTCACTAAATAAACCAATATGCTGGTTGGGAGTGGGGCAGATGAACTTTTGAGTGTGTGAACTTTTCTCCAAGGCTTTAGTAACTTTGTTTGGAGACCTGGACAAAAAGAAAAACAAAAACACACATTTTCCACTCTCAACACATTTTGAACTCTTTACTTCCTTAAGTGAATGGCTCACTGTTTGTACCACTGTTGTAAAGCATGGACTTGAGGATTTTGCACTCCAGAGGAATGTTGAAGGTCTGTTTAGAAAGAGGAGAGTGATAGCAGCAGACATGTCTTCATCCACAAATAACATGACAATGAGCTTAAGGGATCTTGCAAACCCAAACCTCTCATTTGATTCTTCTTATTTCTGTTTAACTGAATTGGCGCTTTCCAGATGTTCTTATTGTATGGCTACACAAACAAGAGAAATAAAACTGTGAGGAAAAACACAAGGCTGACTGTTAGGGGGAAGAGAGCAGTGTGGGTAGGAATAAGGGAACAGAGAACAGAGATCACCTGATGGGCATACAGCTAATTTAAGATGAAGGAGACAATCTGCTCTTGATGCCTTTACCATGCGCTTATGGTTTGACAGTGGAGTTTGAATACACATCTGCCATACTAGCATTTACTGTTATATTTTTATCTCTCTTCTGAGTACTGTCTAATATGAGGATATTTGAATTTTTTAAAAGATGGATGATATAGAAGTATAGCCTAGACCATGGACTAGGCACAAGACTCTCTTGGTGGTGAAGGCCTCCATAGCCTTGATATGAAACAGGTGGTGCATGTTTCAAGGGGCTTGTAGAATAACTAAGAAAAATACATCTGAGTACATCTTTCTTCCTCAAAAAAAAAATAAACCTAAAAAAGAAACCCAGCCTTTAAACTTCCAACAACCTTTCATTTAGCTCAGATATATTGCATACCTCTGTGTGTGTGGTTCCTATGGTATATATGTTCTCTACTTGCTCATGATGCATTTATTTGATTGAGCACCCTTAAATCTAATATGACAAATTATTTATCTGTATATTCCTCTGAAAAGATGCAAATAAGGAAGAGTCTCATAAAAATCAGCCACTCCTGTGGAACTGGCTTTGGCACACAGCTGAGTAATGGCACTTTCTCCTGTAGTTGCTGGACTGCTGGCATGGCCCTGCCTGTGCTGAAGGATCCTGACTTAGCCAAGCTGTGCAAAGCAGTGCAACTTTGGGCACTCCTTTCTGTTCAAACCACCATCGTGCAAGCTGACAGCTGGTAGGAGGTAACCTGTAACACCATGGTTTAACATCTTTGTCCTTTTTATTTAAAACCAAGCTTGTAATAAAGTTCTACTGAAAAATAGAAGTTGTGTCAGTAACAGTGGGAGGTAGAACAGAGTTTAACAAGAGAAGCAGTAGGCTAGTGAATAAACTGTTAGTGGAGGTGTGAGTTACTGTGTCTTTGCCTACACTATTTGAATCATCTGCTTTCTTAAAATAAAAGGGCTGTTTATTTCAAACTGCATCTTATAGCTACCTGTCAGAAGTCTAGCATAAAAATATTCTTTCTTCCAGAGAGAGCCATTCATCACTCAACCAGTTAAATATTACTCACTCCATTGATTATACTGTGATTATATTTTCTCTTTAAATAGCTGCTAGAATTGGTTATAAAAGACTCATTTGTTTCTACTGTAGATAGTCTCTTTCTTTAAATGCTTCATTGTTTTGAATTAGTCATTGCAGTTTACACAGCTGAGATGCCAAATGTGATGCCTTTCCGGGTGACATCTGGGAGTTATCTTACTCAGTCTTTTGCCTCCTTATTTTTGGGCTTTCCAAAGGAGCCTCCAAATCCTATGAAAGGAGTATAAGAGTTGTTACTGTCACCCCTTGTACAGAGATGCAACTTAACTTTCTGCAGCGCCAGAAATTCTCGAGTAATTCTTAGAGACAAAAAAAAAGACCTCAGCTTCAAGTGAAGTGATTTTTATCAGATAAATAGGGTGTCTGGAGGCCTGGGTCTCAGACATTGCTCTTCCCTGCTTTCCTTTCTTTCAGCATTTCATGTGCTGTCAGCTGAGGATAGTGAAACCCCACATAAAGTGCTTTAAAATTTCCAGGTGGCAGTAAAAACTCCCTTTAATCGAGCCAATTCCTCCAGGTTTGCATGCTCTCTCTAGAAAGAAACTGCCAGGCAAAGGACTCTCCATAAATATTGTGCAGCCTATGAACATTATCAGCCTGCAGACAACCTGTCATGCAGTTAATTAATTAGACTGAATACTAATTAATTAAGGGGCATCCTCAGTGATTTTGTCCAGAGCCAGCTCAGCAGCTCTTGCATGGCCTGAGGCCTGAACTTGCTGCTTGCCTTCACACAGCACTGTGACTACATGCAAGGGAGCCATCAAAGCAGTGGGAACAATCCTGAATGTGCTATATGGGATTTTACCACCACCTGGGTATCCTTACAGAGCAGCGTGCTGGCTGAGTGTAGGGCTCACAACCCGGCACAGAGCCGAGGCACTTCTTTGTTCATTGTCCATGTCTGTTCTCTCCAGAGCCCTCTCTCTTCCCTTCACTACTCCTCTGACAGTACAAAGCTCTCCCACCAGCCAGCTAAAGTTATAGTGATTCTTTTGAGGATGCTCTCAGTATCCTGCAAACCAGCAGGGAACTTTCCAGCTGCAAGCAGCCTTAGAGACCTTTGCTGCACACCAGCCTTGCTATCACTACACTTATCATCTGCGGCACAGAGGCTTTTGATGGAACTGGAGCTTGTCTTGCAAATGGCCATTCTGTGTGGGAAGAAGTGATTCAGGCTGTGTAAGGGTAGGAAACAGTCCTCAAGTCTTTTCTTTAGATCCACCTCAAAGACATTTTTTAGGATTGTTTCTCAGTGAGAAGGCAATCCTAGCAAGTCTGTCTTTGGAAACTGAAGCTTCTTAAGCCTGGAAAGGATGTAGAAATGTTTAGCACTATCACAATGTCCAAGCACTTATCTACCATACGTGTGTGAGTGAACAACAGTCTTGTGGTCACATCAAAAATACAGCATGTTAGAGGCTGAGCTGTAACTCGTGAGCTCATTTTAAGCAGCTTTAATGGCTCTGAAAGTGATCTGTGACATTTCATTAAAAGACAAACATGGACTGTATTCTGTTATAGATATGCTAAGTCATGGCTGTAAGAGAAAAACAAAACTGAGCTTAAAGTAAAATTTTCAAAAGTGCAAGTAAAACATGGAATGAGATGATCTGAGCCTCTGAAGTTATACTGAGATTCACTTATCCATTATCTTCAAGTTAGGAACCACCTGTTCTTCATAACCGTCTGTTTGTATGAGTGAGGAACTCTGAGTTTAATTAAGTAGCACGTGTGGGTGGAAAAGGCTTTCTGACAGCAGTGAGATTATTAATGGACATCTATCTTGAAGTTCTTTGCATTTTTGAAAGGCTAATTACAATGTAAATTTAGTTTTAAATTATTGCTTTGCTGTGGGATGGAAGTTGTCATTTATTATTAGGTGGATTCTTTTTCAGATCCCAGAAAAACATTGGTTTGTCTGTATAAGCATTGTGTAGTCTCTTATTTTTTCCTAATTTACACTATTTTCTCATGGTTCAATGTGCTGTAAAACATACCTCCATCTCTAGGCTCATTATTTTTATAGGTTTTGGTTTTGGTTTTTTGTAGGTTTTTTGGGGGTTTTTTTGTTTGTTTTTTGTTTTTTGGGGGGGGTTGTGGGGTTTTTTTTTGGTTTTAGTTTTTTGTTTTGTTCTGTATCACTCTAAGGTTTCAAGAAAATGAAACCCAAGCTTTTCAAAAATAGGCCTGTAGCTGAAATCTGGAAAAAGTGAACTTGTCTTCAGAAAATAGCTCTCACTGACTTGCTGGTAGTTAAACATTTTAACTCCTAGTTTATTACATGTAGATGGTGATGTTTGCAACATAAACCCAAATACGCGGGATGCCAGACCATGTTGTGCTGTAGTAAACCCAGAAAATTTCATATATAGCTTGTCAGTACCCACAAGGAAAACAAGCCTCAGCTGTTGGACAGCCTGCAGCACACCCAGCCCTTCCCATGCCCATAGCTCCAACTATAGGAAATGCAGTTTGGTTCTATGCTCTAAGCCAATGTAATGCATGATTTGTGCTCTCTGTATTTCCTCACCGGAGAAGTTTGAATTTGGCCGTGGTACAGGTTTGAGGTGTGAGCCTGAGAGGTGCAGGCACTGTGGGTTAGTCAGTGAAGGGTCTCATGGACAGAAGAGGGTCTTTTGCATCAGGCATGTTGTGCCCTCCTGGTGTTTGCAAGAAGGGGGAAGAGAAAGGCAATGAACTAACACAACCAGGGAGATTTTACTTGTCCTGTTTCTGCAATGACACAGAAAGCAGTTGGCTGAATGTCCACTTTCATTTGTGATTTTTTGTGCTGGGTGTTACCAGATGAAATAGTGCTCTCTGCAGTGGGCTGCAGCCTGCCTGCCAGTGGCCACAGGGTCACTTCGAGGCTAGTAGGAAATAGAAACCTCTGATTCCATACAGGCTCCATTAAAGATCTATCTGCTTTGCCAGTGACAGATAACCTAAAGTTTACAGATGGGAACAACAGGAAAAGATACAATATCCAGTCACATCTGAAGGACCTGCAAAACATGGTAACTCAATTGCACTCAGTAAGCACTTGCTAGCATTGCCACTGATAGAATTCAATTAAAAGCTATTAGCATAACAAGCCATACAAAGGCTGCCAGAGTGCAAGGAAGCTAGAAAGCATCTGACTGGGACTAGGAGAGGGCTGATTTGACAATTTTGATATTTTCTGTTCCTGCCTCATTTAATAGTGAACAATAACAAAGTGCTGATCTGCTCAGTGGCATTTTTTCTTTACCTTTTTCTTAAGTAAGAACTACTTCATAGATATTTCTGAGGCCTACATCCATAATCTGTCTGCCTTAAGGCTCTCTTGAAAGAAAATAAGCACTATATAGCTCTTGTTATGAAAGTTGCACAGTTCATGTATTGCTGGGGGAGGGTACCCACAACAGGAATTTTTTGATTGTGTGGGACATCTGATTGGGTATTTGTTGAAGTCTCCTTGGCCTTATACTCTGTAGCTGTCTACAATTTCTTTTCAAAACATTGAAAATGAAACAGGACTGTGAATTAGAGTAAATTCCTACTTTCTCTAGTGGTCTGTGAAGCAAAATTCTCTTATTAAGGAAAGCAGCCCTTCTAAGAGCCCAATGACACATGAAATACAGGAGCTGTTGTCTACAAAGGATTTGCCATGCCCTGAGCATTGCCCTCAATTTGCCTCACTCACCCACCCACTCTGTTGCTCCCTTGTGTGTGGGGGGTTTTGTCTAAAGCTGCATGCCACAGTACAGAGCTCCTTTTCCCTGGCCATGGGTCCACAGAGCTAGGCTGGGGCTGGCCTTGGGCATGAGCAGCTGCCACAGGCTACAGGGGAAAAAGGAATTTGCCCTAAACCTGGATCTGCGCATATTCATTTCTGGGACAGGAGTTTTTTAAGAAGGCTGGAAATAAGTGATCAATAGATATATTTAAATTCTTAGCAAAAGAATAAATTACAGTTAAGGGCTTAAACAAAACCGTTGCAAAAATAACCTAACCTGGAGTACTGTATCCAGCTCTGAGGCCTCCAACTTGAGGACATGGATGTGTTGGAGCAGGTCCAGAGGAGAGATGCAGGGATGGTGAGAGAGCAGGAGCACCATTCCTATCAAGACATGCTGAGAGAGTTGGAGTAGTTTAGTTTGGAGGAAAGAAGGCTCTGGGGATATCTTATAGCATCTTTTAGTGCCTGAAGAGTGTCAGAGAGGGACTTTTTGCCAGGGCATGTAGTGATAGGACAAGGGCTTTAAACTGAAAGAGATTTAGATTAGATATAAGGAAGAAATTCTTCACTGTATGGATGGTGAGACACTGAAACAGATTGCCCAGAGAAGTTGTGGATGCTCCATCCCTGGAGGTGTTCCTCCAGGTTGGATGGGCTCTGAGCATCCTGGTCTAGTGGAAGGTGTCCTTGCCCATGGCAGGGGGGTTGGAACTGGATGATGGTTAAGGTCCCTTCCAATCCAAACCATTATCTGATCCTATGAAGACATTCCATGGCCATTTCAATACAGGAGAGATGCTTTGCCCCAGATTGTTTCTTAAGGTGATTCTTTGCCTCTTGCAGTCAGTAATACTTAGCAATGCCACAAAGATATTGTGTCACTGCTGAAATTCCTTGTGAGTTCCTGAGATAAAAGCTTGTATAATAATAAAAATAAGATTCATCTTTCTTTTATTCCATAGTCCAGCTAAGGGCATATTTTGTGAAATGGGAGAAAATAGTATGAGAATTTCATTTTAACTAGCTTTTCCTTAAAGTATCTTTTGTCTATTTTTTATATGTACAATAAGGTTTCCTTCCTTGCTCCATAGCTGTGTAGTCATTCCTTCTTGTGTTATTAAAACTGAGAAGAAATGCCTTTAGGTGAAAAGAAACTTATTAATGTGTTAGGTCTTGCTATCAGGAATAGATCCTGATTTATATGTTACAATTTGGGAATGATATTAACTCAAATTACCTTTGTAGAATGAGAAGATACATGTAAATTACAGAAAAATAACTGTGATTTAACAAAATTAAGCCATTTTGTTTTATGTATACCTTCTTTAAAGTAGAAGTAGCAGTAATATTATTAAATTATCCCAAACCCATAGATTAGTATAAACTATTACCTGACTGCAACATTTTGGAGAGAATGATTAAAGAATTATTTGGTGTTATTCTACACTGAATTAATCTAGCTTCATGCTCAAGCAGCTCATTTCAACACAGTGCCATATTTACAAATAACTTCATAGACTTATTTTGGAGTGTTAAACTTAAGACCTTCCCACAGATAAAACAAATCAATTATTCTCCATTTTGCCTGGGTTAAATATTTCAGGGTAGGTATGTCAAGTGGACAGCAAGAAGCTTTGTATCACATTTTCCAATGCTTTTGCATTTAAAGTTTTTATTTTATTATCTTGTTGTGGGGTGGATTCAAATGAATGTGTTTCCAATTTTGCAGTGAATTGTTACAATCTCAAAAGTCTTTTGTAAGCTTCTTGGCATCGATAAGTGATTGTGGTTTTGAACCCAGCTCATAAGGACAGCTATAACACAATCATTCCTCCCTCTCCACACATCACCCCCCAGGCTCTGACTGGGAAATATTACGAGTTAGTTAGCCAAAAGATGTACATGGAAAAAATGCTTTGCTTTTAATAAATGCACAAAGAAACACACAAATGCAGTGTTTAGTCCTCTAGGCTAATATATTCAGGCTTAGTTATATACTTGCATTCACATATTTTAGTCCCCAAATCTAATACAATTTGCCAAAGAAGTTACAGCATTCTCAGCAACTCTGTAGCCATGACAAAGAATCAGGATGCTGATTTAGACAGTTAAATTTGTACCTGCAAATTTATTGGAACACTGTAACTGTAGAAAATGATGAGTTCAGAAAATGTCTTCATGATTATGTCACATGAATAATTGATTTTTTAAAAAATGTTTTCATCCAATTTTTGTAATTGGTTTAGATCAGACTTATTGTCCTGCTAACAAAAGTATTTCTTTTCCCTTCCCCAAAATTTTGATTAGTTCAATTAAAAAAAAATCTGTAAAAAGAGGAGACAAAGGCTGAGGTTCAGAAAACTGCTTGAGGATGCAATGATGTTTTTATTCTCCTCTTGTTCAGTAGCTCAGTGCCTAAGAACTCTTCCCTGAATGTCAAGAGAATGGTTCAAATCCTTCTCAGAACTGCTAAATTTTAAGCAGGATACTCTTTTAGGTGGGTTTTTTGACTAGGCTATAAGTACCTGGAACATGAACTCAGTCCCTTCTCATGAGATTGCAGCTGTACTTTGTACTTGGGACTGCTAAAGTATTTCATGTAGAGGATGATTCCACAGGCTCTTGGTTAGAGTACATGCCTGAGGCTTGTCCCAGAGAGTACTTTTTCTACTGAATACAATAAAAATATCACTGGAAAAAGGTCTATGCCAAAAAAATGATCTTCTCCAATGGCAGTTCCTTTCTTGGGATGTGGGACTTGTGGTGTCCAAGCTTTTCTGGCAAAGGGAATACATTCCACATTATTTGCATGACTTTATAAAAGCAAGACCAAAACTGCATCCTTTCCTCATTCAGATTTTCCTCTCTCTTCATCTTCTCTCATCAGGTATTTTTAGTGGCACTCTTTATGTTAACTTGCAAACCCAAATATAAATAGATTGTGAAGGTGAAGTTACACTTTCAGTTATGTTACAATTCATTAGCAGAATTGTAAAGACCCTCTGTTCTGATCCTGTGCTGCTCCTTTCTCAACTTAACAAACACATCACCCTTCTTGCCAAAACACACCCTGCAGCCAATTGTCACACCAGTGTATATCTGGTAGCTATCTTAATGCAGCCTTGGAAAGATGAGCAATGGGTATAGCAATATTTTGGCATGAATATTAGATGTTTAGACTTTCACATGTACTGTTTTAGGGAATGTGTAAAGTCTCCTACCCACACCTTGAAACAGTTAAGAAATGGCATAAGGCCAGGTAAGAAGTGTAACTGAAATATGAAATATCATGTGAAGGGAAAGACTTCGGAGCACAAAGGTATCACTATGTAACAAGTCCACCATATAAAGGTGAAAAATAGTCAGAAGGAATATGAGATGAGAGGAAGAACCATCCATTTAGTTCAAAGAGTAAACTGAATGTAATATATCCAGATTCAACTTTATATTTATAGTAAGGCAACAGCACACAGCTATCCCTCCTCCAGTTCTTGTAGTTGACACTTCAGTCTGGCACAGTCATCTAAATCTGTAGGAAACGTGACAAAGCTGGGAACTCCGTGGCTGTGAGGAGCAAGCTGCCATGCAAAGAGGATGCTGTGCAGTCCCTTCATCTGACGAATCACGTGAGACAGGCTGAAGACTTCAAAGTTTCATGCTTGCTCTAACAGGGATTTTTAAAAGTAAAAATATGCTGGTTACGTCAGATGTACGTTTTAAGTGGCTAAGAAGCAACCAAGAGAATCCCTAGATGAATTTGCACCTTGTTGACAAGCTTCATGTGACGTGCACAGCTACTTCAAATTCAGGCAATCATTCCTTCCTCAGGAGCAAAACTCTTTGATGTAGCGCTGATCTGAGAAAGCCATTAAGCCCATCTTTAAATATGTGCATAACAATCTAAAACAAAGAGGCTTTTCAAAAGAATCTGGGTCATTTGTGGAGATACATCTAACAGAAATTATTAAACACTGCCTAGAAACCAGTGTTTGCAAAAATAGAAAGCCAGGCTAGGCTCCCAGGGGCCTCAGGCTTGAAAATGGCTGAGTTGCTTAGTGCTGGATGAGCCTGCTCAGGGGCATGTATCTATACACTTAAACCTGCTCAGTGGTTCTGCATTGGTCTTTTGGGAGGGGACAGGAAGGGAGGAAAGTGTTTTTTTCTTGAAATGTTAGTTTTACAAAAGGTTTAATCTGTGCAGACAGCAAGGCATAGTAAAGTAAGGCAGGGCTCACTGTGAGAAATGCACCAGCATGGGAGGGACAAATCCAAGGCTCCTAGGCTGAATTCGGACAGTGTGAGCATCTCACTTGCTGCTGCTCTGGAGCCAAACCTATGCTCTTTCTTCTCTAGACACGAGTGAACAGCAGGCAATAGGGCGTAAGAGCCACTACAGCTGCTCACAGGCTGCCCCCACACCGTCTGCCTTGAAAGCCATTAGGTTTTTCCAAGTGGCTCCAGCTGCATTCCAAGGCATGCACACATAGAATCTGTAGCAGGGCTGGGAAGGGCACCTCTCAACCTTTACTCACCAGGGCAGAGGATGGCAATGCTGTAATTGGCTCCAGGGTCGGTTACAGTCCTGACAGAAAGGCAGGGCATTGCCACATTGGGTAAAATAAGCATGGTTGGACACAGCCTTCTTGCAGGGCTGCATGGTCCATGCAAGGTCACTTTCCTAGTGAGGGAGCCAAAGCCAGGCATTCTGGGCTCACCCCACAAGCTATGCGTTTCAGTTAGGTATTTTCTCCTTGAATAAGCAGGACAAAAGGGATGTGATATGGTGAATCATTTAAGGAAAAAATCACCCTGTCAAGTGGATTATCATCAGCTAAGCAAGGCCCTGGAGGCCAAAACCTCAGTCTCTAAATTATACATGCTGAATGCCTATGCTTTTACTGTATTGTTGAAGCCAAGCCTTCACAGTGGTTTCAGGGACATTAAACATGAAAGAAGAGTTATATTGCAGCTGATACTTGCCCAATGATTCCACCTTAATCTTGGGAATAGCAGGTGTCCCAGACATGCTGTGTCCCTAGCAGGGAGGGAGGGAGGGGATTTGTAGTCATTGGCAGAGATGCCTGTGGGGTCAGTCAGTTGCTAAAACATTAAAGCATATAAAAGCAGGGAACTGCAATCCTCCTAAAAGAATGTACACTCTGCACATGAGAGGAAACAGATGCATTCTCAAGAGGTGGGTGTCACTCTTGCTTGTGATACTCACTTCTCTGACATTTCCTCTGTTTAGTGTCTACCTTTTTCTCATGATTTCACTTTCAAAGGTACCTGTGCACATTAGCAGATGGTTGACTTTCTGTCTATATTTTCTTTCCAGGAGGTGCTCAGAGTCAAAGTTTAAGTGAAAACACCCCTGCATTTGGCTTAACACCTGACATTGTCTGGGTTACTTCAGATCTGAATGTGACACTTGCAAAATTGCACAAATAATTTTCTTATTGGAAATTGTTCCCTGCAATTGCATTTCAATCACAAGGATTATATCCCAAGCTAGCTATTCTCCAGTGAATTATATTATTCTAACCCGAAACTTCAGATATTAAATTAACAGTTTCTTACCCAGGTGTTAGAGGAGTGGGGATGTGAGATTCTGGTGTGTATGTCTGGAAAAAAGCTACAGCTTTCCCCTTTACACTGGGTGCAGCTGTTTTTCTAGGATCTTCTGAGCTGACTGCACTGATCTGGGCTTTTTCTGCAATGAGTCCCTTTTGCTTCTCCCACTGAAATGCTGGTTTTGTGACCATTTATGTGGCAATCAGTATTTGCAATGGTAACCCCCATTCACTGTGCAGTAACACAGCCTCTGAATAGAGCATTTTGTTACATGCTTTTCAGATGAAATTCATCTCACCTGAGGAAACATGGAAAATAACCTATGAAGCACAGGGAATGGAGCAGGACCTTGATCCTGCATTTCCTTGATTGCAACTAGGTCACACGGTGCTTTGCATAGATGCACTAGGAAGCACAAAGCCCCATCATCCTTGACCATCACCTTCCTGGACTACAGGTAGCAGCATGCTGGGAAAAGCTACACCCAAGCATTTCCACATCCTCTTTTTGTTTGTGAGCGTGGGCAACTGGTACAGCTATTTCAAACATCTAAAACTCAAGACGGTCAAAAGGGATGGTTCCTGCACTCTGCTCCCTAGGACAAGCCTGTAAGCACACAGGCTTGTGATACTGAGCTTGTACTCTGGTAGAGGGAGGCCAGTGTAGGGCTGAGTGTGCATGCATGAGAGTTTGAGGTGCAGGGGCTTCATACCTCTAGTGACTGCCATCAGGACTTTTACAGCAACTCTGCTCTGCTCCAGGACTGTGATAATAAGCTGCCCCCTCACTCTGAGCAGTAGTATGATTGAGTCCCCATTTAAAAACGTATTGATTTTGATGGGAGTTTTGATAGAGTATGGCCATTGAAGGAGTGCCAGATTTGGCTGTTAATCTTCGGGATTGCTTCTTTCTGCTTGGTTGAGCATATGCCTCATGTTTGCTGTCCCCAGTGTGAAGGATTTAGGAACTGTCAATATCTCTGTTGACTTATGAAGCTCTAAACACAGTGGGAGCAAGATGCACATTTGGGTCACTCCTGCTGAGGCCTGGCATTTTTAATGGGGTAATTTAACAAGTGCCCACCTTCGGTCCTCCTGTAAGAGCCTGTTGTCCAGGAATACAAGCTGGGAAATCTTTTGGTTGTGTGTTGCTGTGTTGCAGCTGCTGCTGCTGCTCCACGCTCAAACAGAAGCTGAGCTGCAGGGTTATTGCAGGTAATGACACCATTTCATCTTCTGCCTTTGCTGTGTGGGGTGGTCTCTGTCACTCCAGCCATCCTCAGCCTGGCATTGTTCTTAGAGGTGCTCTGCAGAGCGGTGCCTGTGAGCCCAGGTCTGGTCATCAGCAGCAGGGTGGGGTCTGAATTTCAGAGGTATTGAGGACCCACTGATGCCAGCACTTCCAGAGTGCTCCCTGCTCCTGAAAGGTAACCTCTGCCTATGGAGGGTTCTTTGGAAACTCATGTGTCTGTCTTCATAAATTTACCATAGGCACCCTATTTCAGTAAGAATGAGTGGCTTCTGTTAGATACCTGTAAAGATTGCAAGTGTTGTGTTTGAACTAACAGGTACATCAAACATATATGGGAAATAAGACTTTTTGAGGGAGTGATTCCTTTTTGTTTATTTTTTTTAAGTCATGCCTGGCATTTTTGCCACAACCTTAGCTGACAAAGCATTTTCTATCACATTGCCTCAAGACAGCACAGAAGATTAATGTTTGGAATATGCTAAGCTCTTGAAAAAATGTAAAGATAAAATCAGAAAAGAAATTCAACATGTCCCCGAAGCTCTCAACCACAAATGATGCCATTCTAATCTTTGGGGAAATGCAGGACAAGCGCCGTCAGCCTTTCAAAGTCTGCCACAGTGCAGAGGGTAGAGAAGCAAGGCTGAATTTGGAAAAGGGTCACTGTGCTTGCATGGTGTCCTCCAAAAAGCAGAAAATCCATCAGCGCACCAAATAAAGTTCTTCTTTTGGCTAAGCTGTGGATGTCAGCTAGGTGTGGGATACATTCCTAGCTGTTCCTCAGAAGTTTCAGAGTGACCTTGGGGCATATATAGCCTGTTTCCACATTTGTAGAAAAGGGTATATGAAGAATCTTATTCACTGCTTCTTTTGTAGGCTCTGCCAGAGCCTGGAAGCATGGCCCACAGACAGGAGCAGAGAGATACACTGCATTTGTATAAATGCTAATTGTGCTGGGCTCACGTTTAGGTGCTCCACTCATTTGTATGCAAACACACAGGAAAACAACACGTGCAAATGTGGTTCATCTGGCAAGGTGGGAGCAGGGTGACAGCGGGGTCACAGCCGTGGCACAGAGGGTAATGGCTCTGCCTGCTGCAGTCTGCCAGAGGCCATGGACAGAGACCTGCACACAGCACTCAGGCACATAAAGCAGCTTTCTGAGGCAGTCTGCTTCTCTTCCCTTTAAACTGCAGCATGCCATGGAGGGGAAACAGAGTTGCAATAATGAACTTCAAAGTCAAGAGGCCTCAAAAGCCAAAGCTGCTGATTTTTCTAACAGCAGAGCAGTTTCTGATGTCCTTGCTGCAGCTGAAGAGAACTTGGCTAGAGCAAAGCCTGTGGGAAGGTTGGTCCCAGCACCTGTGCTGTTTCCAGCTGAGGCAGGAGAGCTTCACAAGGCCAGGAGAGGAGAGGTGGAAGGTTCTTTGCCCACAGGAATGGTGTCCTGCGTAGATGCAGCCCTTCTGGGAATTGCTAGTTCTGCACAAACTTGGTGGAAAACGGATGATGGGTTTTACTTCATTTCTGAAAAACTGAGCTTTATTTAAACTACAGAGAAGGGCAAGTGACTCTCACTGACTTTTACTCTAGGACCAAAGCTGAAGACGGGTGAGAAGGCTTGGCACAGGTTGATTCCAAGCAGAGGAGGAGGCAGATGCAAATGCACTGCTGCTAGTGGTGTTGTGTTATGCTGTTCCACAGCAAAGCCCTTAGCTGTCATCTAGGCATACATAAATAGATTGGTTTATTTATACATCATCACTGACTACAGTAACTCATGATTTTATCCGACTTGCTTAAAATGATGATTCTTTTGAAAAAATGCAGAAGTTAAACAAACAAACAAGCAAAAACCAAACAAAAAAGCAAGCCAGAAAGCCCCCAGCCAAGCAAAAGAATGCTACAAAGCTCTAAAGCTGAGCAAGATGATCCAAACTGGAAAATGTCCTGAAATTCAAATTTAAAAAAAAAAAAGTTCTTTTGGATTCCAAGTCTTTACAGTACAGTGAAAACATGACTTAAGAAGTCTCTGGTCGCAGTACATGCAGGTCTTGCTTGCTTGTTTTTTTAACAAAAACTGGAATGGTTATGTGTAAGTTGCCTCCATCTGCTGGGCTCTAAACATGCTATTAAGTATCATGAGATTCAGTTTTGCCCATTCACAGTTTTATCTTAAGTTGAGCTTGTCAGCTAACAGGGGAGAAGTTTGCATTAGCTGTGAGGTTAGGACCATAAAACCCACTAAGTCAAGGAAAGAAGGTAACCTGACAATATCTCAAGTGTGCCCCTTGGATCAGGAATACTACACACCATCAATCGCAAAAGAATACTTCGTTTTCAAAGCTATCCCTGTGCTTCATTTCTGGGTCTGCCAGAAATGCAAGAAGTAATAAAAGAAGAGGTGGTTCTAAATGCTATAATGGATCCAAAGGGAGTACAGATGGGGCAGATGATTACAGGACTGAACTCTCTGCTATGGAAATGGACATATCTGAATGGAAATTTCCCTTTACAACTTAACAATGAGGTTACAGCTCTTGAGACTGCATACTGCTGACCACTACTACTTTTCTGGCACAATTTTCTGTAGGAACTTCAATAAAAATATCAAATTGGTAGTAGCACCTTGCTTTCAGAGACTCTCTGAAAGACCCATGTATGTCAGGATAACTTTGTGGTTGAGCCTTTCTTCCCAAGGATCTTTTGAGAACAGAGCATGAGGAAAAGTGCTAAGAAGTCTGTTAAGGCTTCTAGTGTGTCAGCCATTAATCTGGAAGTTCTTTATTAAAAGAGAGTAGCCTGATTTAAAACCTTCAAGTAAATGTTTTTAAATTACTCAAAATATCCTATTTTGAATCTGTCTGAATAAATTCAAAATTGCAACAAAAGGATTCGAAGGACCATAAATTATCTGACTGGCATGATTACCTCAAAAATCTTAATGACTAAAAAAACATGGTTCCCTGTAAAATTGTAGATAAATTAGAAAAATGTAAACTATTTCCATAGCATCTTTCAGTTGTTGTAGAAGACATTAAAAGCCTGAAAAAATGTCACAGAGAAGTTATTGTTCACATTTTGCAGCATCCAAAATAGAAAATATTTCTTTTTGTTCTTTTTATATATTGCTTCTAAATCTCTAATCATTATATTCTGATGGTTTGTGTGCTTAATCACTGCTCATTATCACAATTTTTCTACACAGCGCTGCTAAAAATGTTTGTTTGCAGTTGCCCTTGTACTCTGAACTGTGCCATTTCCCATGCATAGCTTCCTGTGCAGGGAGGCAGAGCATTAATACCCTGTTCAGGTAATTCGGAGAGCAGTGACACTCTGGCATAATTAAATAATGTCATCAGTTTCTGAAGTGAACTCCCTATGGTGAGGCACCGCATGACAAACCTCCTAATACGACACCTACGGCTTTCTTACGCAAAACTGACTTTGCTGTAATGTATTCCATTAGGAGAGCTGCAGTTTAATGGAGAAATCGTTATTTTATTTTATTGGCATTTCATGGATAACGTGGTATGAAGCTTCTGCCCAGTGGATCCTGCTATACTTTCATCCGGTTCAATTAAAGAGCTGTCTCTTCTGTCCTGCCTCTTCAGTGTAATGAGTTTAGATGCTCTCTGACAACAATGCAGCTTTTGTATTCCTGAGCCCCTTCCAAGCTCTCCTCTAAAGCCTCTACAGTTTTCAACAGCCACTTTGAAGTGTGGGCATCCAAAGCATGACACACTGTTCAAGTAACTGTGTCGTCAAATGCTAAATTGTGTCCGTCTCTGATATGTCTGTCCCACAGCTGGGACCCCTAGCATTCCTCCCATCAAACCATTCTCCCCACAGCCACCAGGCCGCGTGAGATCTCAGTCCTGAGGAAAAGGCTGGGAGAGAGGCTCTGCAGTGCTGCCGCTCTCCAGCATCAGGTAGCAGGCAATATGTACCACATGCGTTGTGACAGCAGGGCAAGGCTCCAGCTCTAATATCCATTGTCCTTGTCATATGCTCAAGATGGATTTTCTCACAGCAAAGCTGGACACATTTGTACTGCTGCTGTCTCTGAAAATCAAAAGAAAAGCAGAGAAAGCAGGGACAAAGGACCATTGCACCAGGGTGCCATACATGGCTTGGCTTAGCAGCTTCCTCAGGCTGTCATTCCTCGACAAGGTTTTTCTCCTTTCCAGGTCTCCTATTCTTCCTATTCCTGCTATGTTATACACGAGCTTGTGGATTCCTACCTTATATTCCTCTTACAGTCAGGTTTGCTTTTTTTTTTTACCCATTCCTCACTCTGAGTCCTTGCCTCTCCTGCACTGTTTTATTTATCTATTTAATGCTGTTCTCATGATTATGGTATTTGGGCACCAAGCAACTCGAATAAACTGTCTGTTTCATTGGCTCAAAGTGTTCCCATTTATGTCGGTTGCCTGGTAACAGCTGTTGTAACTGAAGTTGCAAAATTTTTAGTCAAAAAAGAACCCAGTGCTCCCAAACAGCCTGAACTTGAATAAAACTACAAACAGAGCTGGAATTTTCCACGCTTTGGGGCTCTCCAAAGCTGATCTCTCGCTGTCAGCCTGAAAAAGTTCTAACAAAACCAGATTCAGCCTCCTTAAAGTCCTGTGGGGGAGAATGCAGAAAGCCTCGGCTGTGTCTGTGCTCAACTCCTGTCCTTGCTGCACTCACAGGAACGCAAATCATTACCTGAGCCCTGCAGCTGGCTGGAGGCTGCCGGAGAAGCTCGCTCTTGGCTGGAGGGTGTTCCTGACTTCGAAATGGCAACAGAGGGTCTGTCTCTGTTTGTCTCTGCCAGTGCTTTCCACCCCGCAGGATTCGGTTTCGAAGCTAAAAGATGTTTCTAATTACAAGCTTTGCTGAGGCAGGCTGGGAGCTGGGAGGCTGGGTGAATTCAGCTGAGCTGAGGAGAGAGCAGAGGGTGTTGGCAGACAGGCACGTTCCCCCCTTTCTACCTGCCATGAAACCTTTGGTGCTGCATGCTGCGGCTCTGGATGGCGCAGGCAGCACTGCCTCAAATCTGACCCGCCCGTGTCCCACAGCCTGACTCATACTTTGGGTTGGGAAAACGAGCTGAGGAGCTGAGTGATAAGAAGGTGATTTTGCTGCTGAAGAAGCAGCTTTGATTGAAAGCTGTCATGCAGAGACGCTGAGTAGCAGCGATGCAAAGACTGGGCAAAGAAAGGGCACATGGCACCCTTTGCTGCGGGTTCTGACAGTGCCTTCCCTTGGAGCTACTGCAAAACAGCATCAGAGCATCTCCCCAAATTGCTCTTAGATTCTACAGCACCTAGTAAAAGCCCTGATCCTTCTGCTGAGCAGGGAGCACTCAAACCTTGCAGGAACAGACTTTCATGTGACCATAAAATAACTTCAGGGCCAAACTGATAACTGCTGCAGGAAACTGTAGAAACAGATGAAAAACTAACTGCTAACATTATAATGCAAAATCCATACTACAGAAATCAAGAAGACAGGGCACAAGATTTCATGGGCCAGTTACAGTAAAAAAATTAGAATTTTCACGCTTTGTTGCATTAATTGAAAAGAATCTAAAACCACCAATAACATTATTTCATAGTATTATTAATAATTATTCAGTGTTCAAAGTTATTTAATGATGAATCCAAATACAAACAAAATTAGTATGACCAGATCATAATCTATTTTTAAAAATACGAATGAGTTGTTGAAACAGCAAGCAAAAGAAATCAGCATGTGTTTGTTTGTTTGTTTGCTTTTTTCCTTATGGAATTAGTGGGTGTATTTCATTCCCAAAGCCTAGCAGAGGGCAAAAAGAGCATTTTGCCATCCATTTAATATGATTTCGGGGGGGTTGAGAAGCTGCTCGTAATGCCAACATGAAAACTTCCCCTCTGTGTTTGTCAATATGCGCACAGAGGATGGTGTGTGCAGGGTTTAACTGCAGAGCTTTTCAGGGTAATGTTCTCATCACAGAGGAAATCAATGCGATTTTCAAGCCTCAAATAAACCCAAATTTAGCTGCTTTGGGGAAGTAGCAGTATGCATTTGTGCTTCCCAAACTTTGGCCAGGGTAGCCAGCTTTGAGGTTCCTGAAGATCAGGCTTCTGCCACGTGAGATTAAAGACAAACCGAGGAGTATGATGTTAACAGATAACACTAAACAAGATTTGCTTAAATTTTCATGTCCTTAATTACTGCTTAAATATAATGGAACTAAATCATGTATGAGATTGTATTTTTGATCCTTATTGATCTCTGCGATGTGTCTAAACATGTTTGGGCAAAAAAAATTATAGCTGAAAAATATTATTTATTATTAAACAGTATGTCTTACTTTAAGTATCAATATTATGGCCATCAATATTATGGCCTCCAGCATTAGCTTTGCACTGACTAGAAACATAGGAGGTTTTTTTTTGTTTTTTTTTTGACAGATCCAGCACTTGGTAAATACTTGACATTGTCTGTACAGGTACAATCGTCGTTTATTTTCTGAAAAACCCTTTGGCTTTGCATGTAGCTAACAAGAGTATTACTTGCACTTTACCCCCAAATTTCATATTCCTCTTTTTCATCCTATAAAATGATAGTAAAGGTAAAATCTTGTTTGTCCCAAATGTAACATTTAATAAAAGGGACAGGAGGTTTGCTTTTTGGAGTACTATTGTTCTGGTTTCTTTCCCTTTTTCATACCTCTCTTCAAAGGTGTCTGGGTTTGGTCCATTGCCTCCTCTGTTGCCTACAGCACCTGAGCCAGCTGCATCAAGCCTTGCAGAAGCTGACTTGGGGCAGTCAATCACCCAGCAGATAGGTGGTGAGCCAGCAGGGTGGGAACCTCTAAAATGGAAGTTTTGGAAGAGTCCATGACAAACATGATTTCCATTTGAAGCCGGTGACTCCAATAGGAAATTATTTTCTTCCCTAGCACAGGAAAGATTAGTTTGTTATTGGGACAAGGGAGAAAGCTGTCAGCAGAAGCATTTATGTCTTGCATCTATTTATTTATTTATTTATCTGTTGTCCATCCCTGTGCTTACCTGCTTTCCTGAAGCCAACCACACTCGCTAATCAGGAACTACACAGTACTGCTTTGCAGCCATCTGTGAAGGGTTTATTTCTTCTGTCCAGCTCAAAACAGCATTCTCCTGGCATTGCCAGGAGTCTGGGTTGCAGGTTTAAATCAAGCCCTGTGCATTGCACTCCTGTTAAGCACAGTATAACCCCTGGTGATGGGACACTACGTGATGTTTCTCCACTCCTCCTATGTTCCCTAAAGCATAGGAATGGCTATTCAGGGATGAGGCTGATTTGAGTGGCCTCTTCAGCCTAGTCTGTGCTAGCTGCCAGCTCATCCTGAAGAGTTTGGGACAGCGGAGGTAGGGTTGGGGTGGATGTAACCAAGGAGAGGCTGCATGTGAACTGTTGAGGTGAGGGGAGAGTTTGTCCTGCCTTCTGGCTCTGTGCTTACAGGGCGCAGTCAGAGCCAGGGTCCCAGTGGGCACCAGTGGCAGGGGAAGTTGCAGCAGTAAGTGGCAGGCAGAGGAAAACGAGGGGCACAGCTCCAGGCACACTGAGAGGAGCTGGAAAATCTCCTCCTTTTTGCCACACAGACAAGTTTAGGTGGCCTGAGTTTCTTGCTGTAGCTGGTGGAAAGCTGAGAAATCCCTTAGGAGGAAGAGTGTGATAAAATGAGGGAGGGCTTTACACAAAGGCTGACAAGCTGTGACCAGAAGGCATATATTAATGAGGGGAAAGTTGAATTCTCATCTATTCCACCTGTGAATCTCCACTGAAGTCAATGTGGGAAGGCCTAAATGGCAGGAATATCTAAAAACCACTTGCAGTTTAATTATTGTCAAAAAGCTCTAAGAAGAATTTGAGTGGCTGAGGAGTTATGCAGTCTGAATATATATCACCACAGTAAAATCCCATTAGATGCAGATGAAACTACAAGAAGGTGATAGCCAGACTACAGAATAAAATCCTATTCAAAGACTGATGTAATGTATTTTTCCACTGCAGGGCAGGAGTGAAACTTCGAGTTATTGTGTAAAGAGAAAAAGAAACTTTGGCCCTTAGGGCTGCAGTAGGAAATATAGTTTAAAAAAAAATCATTAAAGAAAAATCCCTCTTGAAGACTATGATGTCTATTGATGCAAGGTGCTATTTGTTCTCCTACTGAAGACAGATTTGAAAGACTCTGCAATTACTAATAAATCACTTGCAATATTGAGCAATTACCAACAATGCAATCATAAAACAGTGCAATAACTAAATAATTATACGCTTGTTAGGAGAATATGTTATTGGGCTTCTTGGAAAGAAAGGGGAAGGAGGTGAGAATACAAAAGACAGGATATTGGATACCACACAAATAGCAGCAAAATACACTTCGCAGCCAGAATACTGAGTAGTTGTAGATACATAGGGCCAAATCCTAACCCTAAAGAAAATAAGGGCAAGTTTTAACTATTGATAGGAATTTCTTTTTTTAATAGGAAGATTTATCTGTCATACAAAATACTGAGTATGATGGCTGGAAGAGCTTTCTTCTGTCTATTGGCCATGTTCTATCCAAACCCAGTCCCGAGAGTACCAACTGTCTCAGCAGTATTCTCTTTATTACCTATCCTACTGATAACAGGCTGCTCCTTCCACTGGGGCCCCAGGGGCTCTGAGGAGAGCACTGCACTGCAGTCACAAAAGCATGTCCATGCTGGCTACCAAGGCCCAGCTGGAGCCACAGGAAGCAGATTCACACACTTCAGAGGCAGCTCAAACCCCTGCTGATGCATGGAGGTCACTCTTTCCATACCTAGTAATGGAGGGATTGGGAGTGCTTGGGCTGTAGATGTGCTGCACTGAGGTAAAAACCCCAGAGGGATGGGGAGAGAAGTGGCAAATGGGAAGCTCAGGTTTCATCAGCAGAAACTGAGAGTGACAACACTGCAGTTGTTTAGATTTTCCCCTCAATGAATGCGTGATTATTCCAGAAACAGCTGGAAAAAACATCTGCATAAATGAATTACTTCTTGGAAGGAAAGGTGTATATCAGTTACCATAAGCCAGGCTGATACGCCATTGGCTTGGCTCACTGGCGTTCAGCTGTTGCCTTAGGTGTGAAAGCTGGAATACAACACAAAACAATGAAGATTTTGAAATGCTGTTGGGAAATATTGCCAAGTGCTGTGGAACCAGAAAGCACACTATGTACTGTATACACTAAAGAAAAATATCTGTCGTTGAGGAGATCAAGAAATCATAGCTGAAGGATTTTGGATATGTTCAAGGATTAGGGACCATCTGGAAAAAGGATCATGTGAGGGAGTGTCTGTGGTAAAACATTAAAGGAAATGTGGGCTGCTGTGCATGCCTGACCCAGATAGTTTTGTAGGCACAGTCTACATAAGTAGAGCATAATTTATGGAGCAGACTGGAGACTGATACTCCTGCAAAGCACAATGTCATTCTTGGAATATCAAGCAATCTTTTTCAATAGTGATGGCAAATATGAGAGGAAGGCAAAGAGAATTAGGCTGTGAGCACTAGGAAAGCCCAGACTCCAGTAGCCAAGGGCTATGCTCCTTTCCTCCTCCTGAACAAAGGAAAGGAGGGTGGGCTCTGCTCTAATCCTCCTTCTGGCATGCATTTTAAATAAATCCTTTGTGGTCAGGGGAGGGGAACAGACACTTATACACCCTCCTCCTTCTGTGGCTGAAGGTAATGCAGCTGGCAACAGGGACAGCATCTCTTTCCACTGAGTCCTCTCTCCTCCCTGCTGTGTTGCTAGTGAGATTGATTTGTGATGATGAGACCAAAACATCCTTTCTCTTTGACTTCCCCCAAGGCTGATCTGGCCTGGGTGCCCAACGGTTATCCATGTTTAGAGAAAATCCTTCAGCTTTGGGGAATGAATGGGTAAAAACTTCTACCATCTGTAGCTCATATGACTGGACAGTACAAAATAGCCTGGAAGGAAGGAAGGGAAAAGGCAAGAGAAAGTAAACAGAAAACTGAGAATTGATGAGAATCTTTTTAAAAGCCTGCACATTTAGCTGTGATGTAAATGGTCTTCTCATGACTTTTGTACTGAAATAGACATGTAAAATCACTTACATTAATTAAAATTAAAGATACTGACCAGATTGTGACAAATATAGATGTTGCCATTAGCAGTCACAAACAACGGATGCAAAAAAAAAACAATAAAAAAACCAAAACCAACTAATGAAACCCAGAGCAAAAAAAAAAAAAAAAGAATGTTAAAAGCTAGAAGTAAACAGAATCTAGAAATTACATAATATTAAGCAGAAACCAGTGGTGGCCCTTGAAAGCTCACTTTTTTCTCTTGGATAATCAAAGGCCATATTGTGCCTCTAGGCACAGCTTTGACTAAGGAGAGATGAATAAATTGCATTGCTGCAGGAGTAGCCTTAGGGTGGGAAGAGCAGAGAGCTGGTGTAACATTGCCTTGCTCAGATCAGTAAACAAATGCAGCTCTGCTGTGCAGCAGTTCCCAGCCACCCTGGGAAGTGAGCAGCATTCTCCTAAGGAAGGGTGACAGTGGCCAGCCTCGTGGTCAGGAGAGCAAATCATCACAGTAAAGCTGTCACAGGACATGAGAGCATCCCATGGACACAGGCTCTAAAACACATATTAAACACAAGGTGTTCTGTATCACAGCTAATTTGACAGACTCCAGGATCTTAACCTGAATCTCCTTGATCAGTGCTGTAGTAAAGGGCAAAACTTTCGTTTTCTTCTCTAGCTCTAGAGGAGAATCCCTCATGTGCAACTGCTGAAAATTTTTGGCCACAAATCCCTGCGAGGAAAAAGTTGAGCCTGACTGATTTTCAGGGCAGCCTATGTGCTCCTGCATAACCTCCATTTACTATATACCCTGCTTGTACATTGAGCAACCTGGAGATGAGCAAGATCGTCATGGAGGGGTGGCTCAGACCAAATCTCAGGTGACAGTACACAGCAGATATTGTCAGAGAGTTAATAAACCTCTCTGTTGTCGTTTAGCTGACTATGGAGAATCAGGGAGAGTCCCGAGCTGGGCATACCTTCCACGATCTCACTGCCTGACTCCAAATGTATCTTTCAAAAAGTGCTGTGTCTTTCTGTGCTGTTGCAGAGCAGAAGAGGAGTTTGTTCCTTCTTGGATGTCCTGGAGAAACATCTTGTTGCTCCTGGACAAGATACATCACAGATAGAGCAAGAATGAAACTCTGATGAAGTGATAAGTGGGACCTTAGTGTTCGTTGGTCATGAACCACAAAATTACCCTTCATGCAAAATGAGGTGGAGATTGGAGTGAAGCAGAATTTAGTTGTCAAAGTGCAAACAGTAAGATTATTTCAAGATACGTGAACACAAATAAAAAAGAAATCTAGGATTATATCCACCTATGCTTTAAAGTTAGCTTCAAAAGGTTTTTCTTTCTCTTTCCATATGTCCTAGAGATCGTTATCACTAAGGTGTTTACATAACTTTGCGGCTGACGACCATTTTAAAGACGACTTTAAATATGTAACTTTTATACATAAATCTCCCCTAGGGCTTTATTAAGATTTTCCTTCCCCTCTGGATTTCTCTGAACATACCTTTGGTTTTTTTGAGGGACTAATTTCTCCACCTGCCAAACTTTTAAGAATGTTAATATCCTTTGGACCTATTTAGACAGCACCATCTCCTGCCCACACTGTAAACAGAGCTTGTTATCAACAGCTCTTATGCTTAATTAACTGTAAACAAATCCTTCTGCGATGAGCAAAACATTCCTTTCCACACTGTGGGGTGGGGTTTGGCCCTCAGTGTTCAGCTCTTGTGCACTCAGAGCACAATTCCCGCTGCCAGTGGGAGCTGGAAGGATGCACAGGTTCTCCCAGCAGGGCTGAGTGCAGCCCGGCTGCCTGCCCAGCTCAGCAGAGGGCTCGGCCAGCTCTCTCGCCCTTACCCTGCCCGGAGTGCCAGCAGGGAGCAGGAATCCTTTCTCTTCTGAAGCCCACCTAGACTAACTGAAAGTGGGTTTCTCCCATCTGCTTCCAGACTTTTATTTTGATATTATAGGGGGTATGGTACTGGATATTCAAGCACACTCTTCTTTCATATCCTTATAGAGCATAGATATTAAAAAAATGTATTTCTTGAACTAAATCAATATAGTTATATGAGCAGAAAGAAAATCCAAGGTGAACTAGGGGTGGCATCATGAATGGAAACTGAGAATCATCTTGCTTTGCAAGTCTCACAATTTCTTTATTTATTATTTCAACTTTAAATTAGGTTCAAATTAAACTTTAGCAAGAACCTGATTTTGTATAGATTGTAAACAGATTTTTTTATATTGTAGCTCTAAAAATTCTACTACAGTTTCCAAGAATATTTGTTAGTTTGCTTTCCCTTTATTCACCAACATTGTACCACTGAGACTTGGCAGTGAAAGTGGTTTTATTGATTTTCATTATCCAGGCTGGGAGAAATGCAAAATATAAACAGCAGAAATTATGACCCCTTTTTCCTTTAGTAATTGACGGGTTTACTGGTAACAACATTCAGTAAGTAGCAAACAAATACATTTTACTGTGTTACCAGAAAAAAGTTTGGAAAATCACAAAGCAGATCTCCAAGGATTATGAGATTGATTTAAATGATAAAGTTTTTCTTATTTTCTTTTCATCTGGTTCAACTTTATCCTCAAATCCATTCCAGTCTCTGAAACCCCAGAACAAAACATACCTGTAATAATAATAATAATATCTTAAGGCTCTTTTATGACTTTTTCAAGTTCCTGAACTCAGATTGACTGTATTCCTCTTAGATGGTTTATTAATGGCAGAAAAGAGGTTGAGCCAATAGTGCTCTAGGAGCATGTTCTTTGGCAACCCTGGCTACTGATGTCAAATAGTTAAATGCATAATGGGTGATGGTGTAGGAAGGAGACACTGCTCAGAGCCAAAAATTAAAGGTCAACACTTGTGTTGTCTTGTTAGCAGCAAAACTAGGAAAAATTCCTTTGTGTTTTTAAGCAGGTTGCTTAACCGGTCCATGTCTGCTGGCACAGTGATTGCAAATCTTCACTGACAATTGCTGACTGTTTTGGGATCTTTAGGTAAAGTCAATATAAAAGCGAAATGCTGATTATCCTTATTGCAATTTCCAGTTATAACAGAGAAAGTGTAAGAGTCATTAAGCCTAGAAAAATGTGATTTCAGAAGCTTTAAATTCTACTCCTCTGGCTGGCGCTGTGCTAACGCAGTACCGCTGTTGGCATGAATGGCCAGTGGGGAGGGCAGGGATGTTAGTGGGGCTGCCTTGGTGGTACAGTGTCTGTCCAGCAGGAAACTCCCAGCGGTACCAGTGTTACTCAGGTCAGGTATGGAGCTGTGACCACATTGCTGTCCTGTGAAACAACACAGGGGAGATGGAAGTCCTGTGCTTTTGCACAGTGGAGGGCTGACCCAGCACAAGGGATGACGATGTTGTAAAGTGAACTTGTACCTAGTCAGCACCTTGTGTGGTGGCTGTAGTGTTTCCCGTTAAATGCTTGGGAGCTTGGGAACTGAGTGTACAAATCTGACAGCCTGCAGTCTGTGTGGAGGGGAGCCAGAAGGGACATCAGACCAGTTGTAAAACAAACAGTTGTAATACCAACCCACGTGAAAAGTGCAACAGATTAGCTGTAATTTGGGCAAAGAATTTACCGTCATTAATGAAAGTGGAAGTCTTGTCTACTCCCCTTCCTGCTCCCAGCTGCTGGGCCCTGCCCTTGCTCTCCAGCCTGCTTTGGAATGTGTCAGAACCTTCTCTGCGTGGCCTTTGCTTGCCAACAAAGCAGAAAACCATATTTTCCTTTTCCTGTGTTAGTTTTCTACCAGACTGATGCACTGAAATGGCTCATGGAGACATCCAAGGAGCATCAGGTGGGAAAGAATGATGAAAAGGGAGGAAGGCAAGAGTAGTAACCCTCAGTGACAATGAGTTGTTAAATCTGCTCATCTCCTCTCAAGAAACTGATACCTGAATGTTATGAATATTATCTCATGGATATGTATTTGTGTCTGAAACTCATAACCAGGCTGCCTGCAAAGTACTGTAAGCTGACATAAATCAAAAGAAAAAAGCTCCTGTCTTGCTGTGTCATGTTCTCCCTCGGGCCAGCACAGGCTTTAAACCCTGTCATAGAACAGAGTTCTGATTTCTCCTGATTTTCTGGTTTCTGCAGAACTGATTTGGCTGAAAGCTAATCTGGCAAAAAAATTAATTTCCACAGCATCTCATTGCACAGACCTACAACTGTGCATGTTGGCACACAAAAGGGAATGGATGGGAAAAAACAGCTGGGGCCAGGAGGGAGCAGAAGTCCTCCTCTGGGGGGCAAAGCCAGTTTATGCTGCTTACAGCATTAGCTGGATGATGATCTACTTCACATAAAATATGGTTTAGATTTCTGTCACAGAAACAAGCAGGCAGCTCCTCTTAAGTGCACAAAAGCATAGAAAAAACAGGACCTCATTATTAGTCTGTTTTAAAAGTTGCTGTATTTCACTCTCAGTAAGTTTAAAGTGGACATAAGGATGAGATATTGATGACCTGGTTCTTAGAAGTTTTGTGTGCCCAGTAAGAAGAGGCGTATGTGACTCTGCAGCTGCTTTGGGATTTGGAAGCCTTCAGCTTGCAGAGGTTCATGAGGTATTTTTTTCCCAGGAAAGTATTTTTTGGTCATAGTTCCTGATGATCTCATTCAGGAGCAAACGCGGTAGAGATCTGATAAGTAAAAACTACCCTCATCTCTCTTTCACCCTATTGAATCTCAGGCTGTAGTTTCTTAAGAAGTGTTGTCTTTGAATTCCAGTTCAACACTCCTGGTCCTCCCATACTTGGCTTCTTAGTTGTGCCAATATGACAGCTTTTCTTGTCATACTGTTACCTGCATTGGTGGAACTTACTTTTGGAAAAGTAAGTTTCCCAATCCCTGAGGGGAAAAAAAATCCAACTCTCTGATAGAAGAAAGGGTTTCTTTTCAGAAAGTTGTGCAGACTGAAGTCCTAGGGAGAGTTACAGGTAAAACTTTGATATGTAGGTGTTAATTGTTACCAGATAGCTTCAAAGACTTTCAGACTGTTTCAGCATAAACAAATGTGTAATTCACCCAGAACACAGTAATGTCTTATTAGCAATACCACGCATAACTTTTAAACAAACACTGGCAGACAGTAAACACACTAGTGATTCCTTTGCGACCTTTCCTTACTCCCCCTTGTTGATGTGTGATAATTAAATACAATCACAGTTTCTGTAAGATACTAAGCATGTGCATTTAAAGACAACCTTTTATTTTCTTTCTTTCTGGAACAGCTATAGGTCCTTATAGTCTAATCATAGACACTTTGGACCCTGCTGCTTATGCTTCAGGTATGGTGCTGGGGAAAAAATGGTTTTAAGTTTTTTCGGACATATCAATTGCTCTAACACAAGACACTTTCTCTGTCAACAAGCTCTGTCCAACTCCAGTTGCAGTGCATATGACCTGAACTTTTCAGAACTTGAGAAAAAAGAAAATTATACCACGTTTTTTCCTCAGTGTGTCAGACTTGCTTATAAACAGAGAGGGAGAAAGTGAGAAAGGGAGAAAGAGAAAGAGAGAGAGAGAGAAGTCTTTACATTAACAGTCAATGATTAACCTAAGTAACCAAAACCATAAAAGCACAGGGGTCCAGGCTTCCCACCAGAACATCAGCAGCTGAACTAGAGGAGTGCCCTGAACTTTTCCTGCCTCCTGCTCCCAGTGATTCGGCTCTAAGGCTGCTGTGTGGGACTGCTTCCCCTGATCATTTCTCAGGAGCAAAGAAAGGTGTGAGGAGCTATTGCTCCCTACCCCAGGTAGCCCTGTTGTTCCCTCCTTACAAACCCAGCTTACAGAAATTGCTAGGAGTTATATCAAGGCTTCCCTTTTCCTCCTCCTTGATTATTTTTCATGTGAATCACTTTTGCAGCCTAGCTGACTTGCTGGTCCTTCCAACTGTTGGCAGGAATGCCCATTTAGCATGATGAATTGCTTTATAGTGGTGCTGACCCACGAGAAACCAATGAGCTCCGCTCTGCTATTGGGAGCCAGCAGTGAGCTGGCTTGGGGCTGAGCTGGCAGGGACACAGTGGCCACACGGGCTGACTCCAGGGAACATTTCAGCTGCCCCCAGCACTGTCCTGGGTACTCTGGAGGTGTTTCTGGTCTACAAGCTGTGCTACCTTACCCACAGTGTTTTCTGAAGAAGTAGAACATTCCTGTTTCATTGTATTGCATCTTTGCTCCTGGAGGCAAAAAGAAAGTAAGTTTTCTATGGCTCAAAGCATATGGGATGCACATTTGTTCACTTGCACATGCAAACACACGTACACACCCAGGGAAAGTAGTTCTGTATATGACTTAATAGATTGTTTCCCTGTGAATTGCTCTGAAATTCTGTGCACTGGTGGCAGACACTTCTGGATTTGAAAAGGCAGTGAGGAATTGTATACCGCCTGCATCAGTCCCTTGTGTCTGTTCCTTAGGAGCCAGGATGAATGTTCCACTTGCAGAAGCTTATGTGGCTCTGTCCTCATCTCATTCCAAAACGTCACTATTCACTTTAACCTTCAGCTTATGCTGTTCTGGCCCACTTCCACTGCAACATCTCTGGTACTGTCATTTGGTTACGTCACACAGTGCAGGGCTTGGACTGCCTGTTTCAATGCTAATGTGAATTGGTGGGGCAGTTTTACTGCAGCAATAGTCCCCTCGTGCTGTGTGATGTCATGCTGTGCTTTAGAGGTATTTTTATACTGCCTTTGCTTTGCAGTGATTTTCAGTAATACACATCTCTGTGTAGATTTATCAGTTATGACTGAAAGTATTTGCACTATGTTGAAGGTGGTCTAGTGCTAGGTAAGACGCAGGGAGCACTACTTGGTTACCAAATGGTACAGAAAAGTGTACTTAGCAGAGCAGCAGGTATTTGGGGAGTGCTGCAGAGCCTCACATCCCAATGTGCAGGTTGCATGGCCTCGCTGTACCACGTATTGAAGGGCACAGGCTGTCACTGTATTAGGCGGATGGGCTTCTCTATGTGTTCCTGTATCCTGTAGAGCAGATCTGGTGCTCGGTAGTGCCCGCAGGTCGCTGTGTGGTGTGGCAAGGTGTGTCCGAGGTCTCGCGTCAGTCTCCGTAGGTCGGGGCGGGCAGCTGTGCGCAGGTGTTTCACAGCTTCGCAGGGCAAGGGCTGTGCCGTGGCCCTGGTCGTCGCACCACGGTGCAGGTTGGGCACAGTGTCTCTCCAGGTGTATTTGGTGTGCCACAGGGTCTGCTCGATGCGCAGGGGATGCACCGTGCCTGCCGCGGTCCAGCCCAGCGCCGTGCAGGCGGGAGGGCTGCTGGCCTGCCGGCACACACCTGTGCGTGCCCCGCACAGCCCCGCGCTGCAGCCTCGCGTTTCCCGCCGGTGGCTGCCGGCGCGTACCGCGCTGGGTGCACCCTGGCTGCCCGCTCCGCACCGGCGGCGTGCGGGGGCACCGGTCCTGCGGTCGCACGGGGAGGGTACCGCCGCCCACGGCGCTGACCCGCGGCCCCTTTAAACCGAGCCCGGCGCTCCGTGCCCCGGGCGAGCGCCGCCGCCGCCCGCGGCCGCCCCGCCCGGCCCGGCTCGGCCCGCGCCTCCCGGAGCGCCGCGCGGGGCGGGGCGGGCACGGCGGAAGGAGAGGCCGCGGCCGGGCCTCGCTGCCGGCGCTGCCCGCGCTCCGAGGCGCAGCCCCGCGGGAGCACCTGCCGCCCGCCCCCGTGGGGCCGCCGAGCCGCACCTGCCGGCGCCGCCGGGCCGGGCCGGGCGCCGTTCGTGGGCGGGCAGGGCGGGCATGGCGGCGCGCTGAGATGAAAGTGACCGTGTGCTTCGGGCGGACCGGGATCGTGGTGCCCTGCAAGGACGGGCAGCTCCGCGTGCGGGACCTGACCCAGCAGGCGCTGCAGCGCTACCGCAAGGCCCAGGAGAAGGTGAGGGGCGGCCGGGCCGTGCGCGGAGCCGGGCCGGGGCGAGGGGCGGCCGGGGGAAGGCCCGGGGCCGGCGCGGGGGGCGGCCGGGCTGGAGGGGCGCGGAGGGGCGAGGGGCTGCCGGGCCCTGCTGCCGAGGGGCCCGCGGCCACCTTCCCCCTGCGGGAGTGCCCCTGCCAGGTACTTTGTGCGAGCAGCTGATGCCGGCGGGCTGGGAGCAGGTCCCGCTCAGCTGCCCAGCCAGCAGGGCTCTCACTGCTGTGCGTGTTGACTAACAAACTTGAAACAGACACGAGCGTAACAATAACTTAGTATCAGTCAAGCTTGTGTTTTCTGGCATCAGCTGCTCAGTGAGGTGCTATTTGCATGGGAAGGTGATTTCTTTTATAGGAAAGGAGCTCCAAGTTTTCTTTGGTTGCACCTAATTGAGCATAAAGATATTTTTTCTTTTTTCCTCCAAGAGGCAGGTGCTGAAGGCTAATGGGGTACTGTTCAGTATTGATGAAAGGCCTAGTGTTGCAAATACTGCTTTGTGAAAGAGATTCCAGTTACAAGCCCTGAATTAAGGGCTTGCAGGATTGTTCATCTTCCTAAGACGTCTGAGTGAAAAGTACAGCCAACGTATTATGGGATCTGTTTTGTGACATGTGCTAGTTTCTTATGCACCCAGTCAATTGTTTGATATCCTGAATGCAAAACTAGAAGTAAATTCGAACAAGAATTTACTTCTGTTTTTTGAGAAAACTTGCTGCTGTTATGTTAAATACATCGTGAACAGCTGAGACCGCTCTAGTAGAGATTGCTGTGGTCTCCATGTCGATTCTTCTGAGCAAGTGTCATGCTTTAACCTGCCTTAAGACACATAGAGCTTGACAAATGAAAGGTCTTTTTTCCTAATGACGTTGTCTGTGTGTAATAACTACAAAATGTTTCCAGAATTTTTGGTGGTGTTAGAGCCAATAGTCAGTGAGATCTTTTGCACTGAAGTATACTTCAAGAGAGGAACTTTATCAGAAACAGAATTACTTTCAGCTGTGTTGAATTTGGAAATTTACAAATTGATTTCAGCTTTGATTTGTGGTTGTGATGACATTGGAATTAGTCTCATGATGATGGCTTAAACGTGGCCTGCAAAGCCTTTGCATAAGTATTTCAATTGCCTTTCCTTCTCTACTCGTTATTTACTTTTTTTATTCCTTTTGAAAGGAGTAGAAGGGTGCCTGCCTTCCTAGGTGAAGCCCTGACTGTTCTAGAAGGCTCAATATACAATTATAGGATAGAAATTCCAACAGTGTGAGAAGGGTTCAGATAAATGCCAGACACTTAAGGTGTGCTACAGTTCTCATGAATTTGTAACCAATTGGCTGTTAAAGCAGTATCTACAGAATTTTTTTAATGCCTAGCAATCATCTCCTAGCTGCCCTTCAGTTTGAGGTCAAAATCATCAGCCTTCTTTATAGGACTGCCAGAGTCCATGTTTCTGACCTTGTAGTCCATGTTTCTGACCTTGTATGTCTTTCTTTGCAAATAAGCTTTTTTTTTTTTTTTTTTTGCTTATTTCCTTAAAGAAATTTTGAGTTCCTTATTCTGTAATGTAGGTGGATAAAGTGGGTAAGGTCCAGTTTGTTCAAAAGTTGCTAATCACATTGAGTAATGGCGCTTCAGAGCTAGAGTTTATACAAGGCTATATAAAGAGGCAGAGTGGGGGAGCAACCTAAGGACTTGAAAAGCAGAATAGGTTTTCATTCAAGTCACTAAAAGAAAGTTTTATGATTTGTGTATCCTCTGTCCCTCCCCCCTGTTCACTGGAAATGTAAACAGTTCTCTTGTAGTGCTTTGATTAGCTAGTTTCCAATCTACAAGGTTTGCATTGGAACTGGCCAAAAAGATAAATTTCTTCTTATCTTGACAAGCATCATTCAGCATTAGATTGCTTTCCTGGGGGGAAATTTGGGGTTGGTAAAATAGATCATACAGATGTCTGAAACAATTAATTTTATTACCTTTTGGAGTATTTTTTGACTGATGTAACATGATGGATTGGGTGTTTTGCCACTTTCCTTCTATTAGCTCATTCTAAAATTAACTTTCTTAAAAAAATATAAAATCTTACTTGGAATGGGATTATCTCAAGATAATCAGCAGCTAAAATGTGCTGTGAGGTGTAAGCATAAACAGGTTTGTGCTAAAGATAACTGAATATTTGTTTTTCTTTTCAAAATGCTTAGAATGTTTGGAATACTTTCTGTGACAGAATGCTCTTTCTGTTGGCATGTTAAGTGTTCTTTTTGTAAGTTTTTTTAAAGTGCTAAAATATTTTAAAATAACTAAGTGGAAAATTTTATTGTTAAAGTGCCTGAAGTATTTTGAGAGGGCAGAATTGATACAAGGAATATCTTTCATAGTTGCAGAAAGGAAAATGAAAAAGGTAGCTCGGATACAAGCTTTAGGAACTTTTTGTTAGTTATAGTACTGTCAAATACCACCAAAAATGTTTGAGAGGCTCTGTATTTTGGGAGTTCTGGCAGTCTAGTTTTGCTGTTACACTACAGTCACTTGTCTGGCAAAGGGAAAAATACAAGATTAGAGTATTAATTCATGTATATTGTAAAATATTTCAATATATGTATACAAATAGAAAAATTTTGAATTGGTTTAAACTACTTTGCACTTCTTTTTACTTGTAATAAGAGGAAAGTTGATGCAGTAAATTAAGTTTCTCATTTCTGTGAGACTTTTGGTCGATAATTGAGAACTCTGGGCAGTTGCTTATTGTAGCCAGCTGTGTTTCTTTAGCAAGATTGATTTGGACTGTGTTGGCAAGGTTTGGTCATGAAGGCTCAGTTGCCACAGTTAATGAAGTTGCTTTGTTAACTGAACCAAAACACTGGGCTAATTTCAATTGAAAAGTAAGACTAATTATTTTTTGATGCTACTGAATTCAGTGGCTTTTAGAGGTACTGTTGTAGTTCTGAATGGGCAGATCTTGTCTGATTCACTGGAGGATACAGTAACTGTATGGACTTAAGAACTGTGTGTTACAATATCAACTAAGTGATTTCTGTGCTCTGGGATTTCACCATGTGAATAGTCGTACATATTTAAGAAAAGTTTTGTCTATCAGCTGCTTTGTGAGAATTGTAAATAATTTTCCAGATAATTCACTGTCATCTCAGAAAGTGACATGAGTTTCAGTAGAATGAAGTTTATTGGAACTCTTATGACTCAGTATCTGCTTTTGTTGCTGTTTAGTAATGTACATTAAGGCTTCCTGCTGACAGGTAGATATAGTAGGATTAATGATTCCTTATTGTCAGCCCAGTCCCTAACTTGTTATTTTGGTGCCTTGGGGAGCAATTGTGTGTCATCTGTTGTATTAAGGATTCTTTGCTTGAGTGAGAGCAGATGTACTGCAAAATAGTTGAGTTGCTGTGCCTGATACTGTGTTTGCTTCTCTGTTAAGACATAGCCTTGGATGGAGGATGACATACCTTGTTGATTATTTGCCCGTCAATTGACGGAGACTTATTTTTTTTACCTCCCTTGAGTATGTGAATGAGACGGGAAAAAGAGATTTCTGGATCAACATGGAAGGGTTTCATGTGCACTTGTGATGTCTGGATTTGCATGGTCCTGTTAAAAGCAGTTCCTTAAAATGCATGTGGGGCTAAATGCACTCAAGGTAGATGCACTGTTGTGCTCACATGTCTCCCTTTGGAAATTCTGTTCCCTACAGGTTTGAGGCAACACTTGAATTACCAGCTTTGTAGAGAAGCCCTTGGCACAGCTGGAGACCCTTGCTTACTATCTCAGAGACCTTGAATGTTGCTGGTACAGAAAGTGATGTCTGCCCAGGGAAAAGAATGGCTATGAGACTAGCAAATGAAATCCACAGTGATTTTTCTTTAAGCTGCAGTGAAACTTTTCTGAGGAAAATGTGTAAAACATCTTGCTGCTCCAGATGTTCTTCATCTCTTTGGAGGAGCCAGAGAGGGGAAGTGGTGGTTGTCATCTGTGTATTCATTTACTCGTGTTTGCATACATGGCACTTACCTGCGTGGCTTGACTGAAGTGACTACTTTGGCTGTCTGAAGTCTTGTTCATAAAGCCAGTTGAATGGCTGGGACACAGAAGTCCTGTAGCAAAATCAATAAACACTGCAATTTGTTGTTTAAAATTTGTCATTTTCAGCACTGTTAAATTCTTGAGTGGCTCACTCACAACAGCTTTTGTGGGCCTCTTTCAGGAATGCTGATAGAGACAGTCAAATATTAGTTGCTCTGTCTCCCAGGAACTTGATCTCCACTTGTTATGGGCATTAGAGTGTGTCTTTCCATTTGTGGGAACATACAGAGCCCAGCAGTTAATCCTGGAATGATAATGATAATTTTGATTGGCAGTCAGACTGAGCAGGTAGCAATAAGTGAGTAGGTTAATTCAAGAATGGTGTGGTTTTGATTAGAATGAGCAAAAGTAGGTGCTTTGGGTTGTATTGATGATCTTTCCCAAATTAGGTGCATTTAAAGAGCTAATGCTGCAGGTTGATTGTCTATGTAATTTTGTGAGTCCTAGTAATAAAATGCTTTCTCAGTGTCTTTCTGTTCTTGCTTGCTGACCACATGACAATTAGTTTTCTGGAATTAGGTATTGCTGTTGTAAATCAGCCAGCAAACAGGAGTACGAAATGTTCTTGTAATTTCTTTAAATATGTTGGGGAGAGGGAGAATGATAATTTATTTTGACTCTAAACTCCATGCTTAGAAAAGATGTTTGCAAAAACAGTAGACTTCTTTAGAAGATATATGTGAAAAGTTTTGAAAGAAATTCTTTTTTTAGACCATTTTTTTCTGTTTTGGGCAAATTGTAAGTATTTGGTCCTTCATAAAGGCAGAGTAATAGAGTTATATTTCTTTGGCACTTGTGTACTTTTCTCTTGGACCTGGTCTCTAGGCTTGGTATTTTTTTCCCTGCTGCAGTTTGTCTTAGTTAATTTTATTTTTTTGCTCCCATAGGGATGGGGTGAATCCATAATCTTTGTTTAAGCAAACGAATTCTAAGCACTGTCTTCATGTACTTTTTTTTTGCTAGAAATTAATTATTAATTCCCATATTCTTCTAAGTATACTTAATCAGCTACAGTATCTTAGTGAGCTGTTACATTGTTTTGGCAACTGATGAATTTCAGATCATGGTTTCTGCATTCAGCCTTTGGATTTATCTGCTATGATAGTGTATTAAAAAATGAGAGTCTAACTTGATACACTGCTTTCCCATTACTGTTGCATGAGTTTGAATAACTGACTCACGTTTAGGAAGACAGACAGTGTTAAGTAGAGAAAGGAAAGAAAACGTAAGGAAACAAATGATTTCAGAAACTGTTTATTGACTTAAAAACTCCAGTGGTGATATTTCATTGAGATTGAAGGTATCTTTCAAGTGGCAGAACTTTGGGTCCCTTAAAGAATTTTCTGGATCACTTTTACAGTGACCCAGAAAAACTGAGAGTTATATAGTGCCTGCCTTTTAATCCCTTTTGCATAAAATGTCTGCTTCTGTGTTGTTGTACCATAGCCACTAGTGTTGAGGTAATGACATTTTTGGTAGATTTTCAGCTTTCTTTTCTCACAAGTGTTTATGAGCTAAACAGGAAAACTGCCATTGAACTTAGACTTGTCATAGAAAATGTCTTCTAGGACGTTATGTACTTACGTAACATGAAAAAAGTTTTTTTGGATCTCTTTGTTTCTTGTAAGAAGTTGTCTTCTGCCAGTAATGGGTTTTTGGCTGAATATGGAGTTACCTGTTAATGGGTTTCAGGGGAGCTCAGTTGAAGGGTAGAGCTGGATAAAACTGGTGGAAATTCAATAGGCAAAAAGAGAGTAATCCATCCTGGAAATGCTGCAGGACAGACTTCAGTGTATGTGATAATATTGAGTGTCCATTTTTTTCCTCCCTGATAATATTTATCAAATTCTGACTACTATTCAGTTGTTATTAGTTGAGAGACAGCAAAGATCTGTGTAGTGACTGAATGTTAAACCAGTTATAGGAGGAAACCTTTAAAGAGCAGTAAGTACAGAGTTCTCAGTAGTGACTGCTTGCTGTTGCTCTTTGCCAAGTTGAAGATGAACTCTGAGTAGACTTGAAGGAATTTAAACCTCAAATGGTATTTCTGGCGTGGGATGGAACCGGGAGGTGCTTTTGCTTGCTGCATAAAACTCAGTTTTAATGATTGTTTGTTAATGATTTTTTTAATGATTTTTTCCCTTAAGTATCTGGAAATGAAGGTTTGTGTTCTATTGATATTTTCTGGGAAACATAATGTTTTTGTTTTAACTAATACAGTTATTTGGGCATGATGTTTTATGTTATCTGACTATACTCTCCTCCTTACTCATTTAGTATGATAGGTCAGTTGAAATGCAACATACTGTGCTGTCTGGCATCCTGCTACTGAAGCAGCAGATTTCCTCCCCTGTTTAGCAGAACATTCTTTAGGCTTTCCTAATGATTTGCATGTCAGAACTGCAGCTTTCCTAGGCATGAAGACCTATTGCTTCATTATGGTAAACTCCCTCTAGCCCCCTATAAAGATGCCTGTGTTTCATCTCTAATGAATATGGTAATACTAAAGGTCATGGGCAATTAGTATCATTGAAAACAGATTCTGCTTTTTATTTTTATATTTCATTCTTAAATCTTGCTTATGCAGAAGGATATACCCATTTTATGTCAGGGAACTGACTGAACAGAAATGACAGGCTCATGTGAATGGCTTATTGATAGAAATTGTCTTGTAAATTCCACTGAACTAGGTGGTGCCCTGAATATATTGATAAACTGCGAAAGCTGCTTCACAAGAGAAATTTAGAAAATCACCATGTTACAGGAACTTTTGGAAAAAAACCTATGCAGTACTTGTGTAATATTGTCATTAGTAAAAGCACTTTTTGTTCCCCTCAGGTTATATGTTGTTGTGGTAGTTCTGTAAGCCTTATCATCAGTACTTTATTACTGCCTTGGGATTTCCTCAATAACTTATTTGTGAAGGGAACTCCATGTTACAAGAAATTACTGTTTGCACTGGATAGGACTTCTTTGGGCTGTTATCCTCACTTTAAAGAGAAAAGGTGTAAGACTTGATTTTTTTAAATGTTTGGGGTTTTTTTCTCTTTATGCCTAATCATTATGCTATAGACACCTGCATTAAGTGAACTGTGGTAATGTTTTACTGTCATCAGAATATCTCTTCCTTTCCAGTGTAACCCTGTAATTGTTATGTCACCAGTAAGCACATAAATTCAGAACTGATGACTTGGCTTTGTTGTGGCAGATGCCACGGCACTACTCCAGTGCTCGACTTGCTCTTGGGAATGCTCCCAATTTGGGAGGTTCAGACAAGTTGCTTGTTGGCTTCACGAGAATGCGCTGGCAGCATTTGTTGCCCCAGGGAGACTTCTTACCTTAGTGTTTTTCTTGACTGGTTGTTATGTGTATGAAAAAGAAAACTACGGAATGCTTCAATGAGCATGCTTCTTATAGTCTATGATAAGGATACCATTCAAATGAAGGGTAGATAGGGAGGAAGATGGATGATTGTACTCTTCCAGAGACTGGTATTGGGAATCACAGAATGCAGTCTGATGGGTAGAAGCTAACAGCTGTCACTGGATTCCCTTTCTCCTGCCTAGGGATTTGACCTCAAAGATGAGGTTCCATTGAGCCAAATGGTTTTGCAGTACACCTTACCTGACAAAATGCTTGTCAGATTACCAATAAAATACTGTCTATTGACAATGAATCATAATACACACCCTCTCTGTCATTTTCCTTTACAAAAAATGCAGTAATTTCTAAATCAATAGAAGAAAATTGAGTGCTTAAAGGAGAATTAGATGCAATCAAAAAAACCAGTGGCCTGCATTCCTTGTGTGGCTTTGTTTTTTTACTTTGACTAATCAGTTTCTCTACTCATCTCTTTCTCAGAACCTTAGAAGATACTATCTCATTCTCATTAATCCATCAGAAGCTGAGCTGGTCTTTATCAGCAAACCTAAACATCTAAATTACAGATTTTCTGAGAAGAGACAAAAAATCCTTTATATAATCATCTCCTGTTCCTTTTAATCTGAGTGTCAATGTACAGGTCAAGTAAGAGTAGTTCCAGCTCAAAAGAAGTTAGAATCCAGCAAGTCTCTGTTTGGACCTTTGAAGGAGGGACAAGTCATAAATCCCGGTGGGTTAATCCCACGTGGAGTATTTGTCCTATATCCAAACTCTGGAGCACCCACCTGTAGGCCATCTTACATTTAAGGGTTATTTCTTAAAATGTGAGCATGTATTTGTGCCTTCTCATTACCTGTGAGAGGTACTGGTAGTGTAGTTAGTGTTTCCACATTGCCCTGAAAGCTGATGTGGCAAGCTTCTGTCTGTCCAGTAAGTACATGGGTGATCTGCAGGTGATCTGCCTGATCTGCTGCTGCAGAAGGGGACTGGTTGAAAAGATGCTTGTACCTGCTCTGCAGCTTGTCCTCTTGGCTGGTGTGCCTGGGGGACAGGCAGACTTCAATGTGTCTTCATAAATTCTGATGATGTCCACAGCAAGATAGGTCCCTATTTATGTGTCTCCTCAAAGAAGAGAGTGTATAGTCTTATAGGGTGTATAGAAGTTTTGAGGGTGTATAGTCTTTCCTTGTTTTTTTTGGGTTTTTTTTGGTTTTGTTTGTTTGTTTTTTGGTGTTTTTTTTTGTTTTTTGTTACTCTTACAGTGCTGGATGTCATTAATGGTAAGACCACAATTTCATGTTGAAGATTTGGGGCATAATTCCATCATTTTTCCATGTTTCAAGGAGGTTAACTACTGCAGAATGTAGGCACCATTCACTTCAGTTCCTGTAGGTCAGGCATGTTTTTGTTGAATGCAGTTCTTAGTGGTGCAGTTTACCAGCTGTGACCTTTGCCCAAAATGATGATGGTGATAATTTTTTTTTTAATCCTCTGTGATACTCATTTGGTGGATAGTATTTTGTGTTGGAAAGCTTTCCACTTACATTCTCTGCTTCCCAGTTCTTATTTCTGAGCACAAGCCAGAAGTGAAACCAGACTACAAATTTAAAACTCTTAAGACTGCTTTTATTGGGAATGTTGGCTGCAGGCTGAGTTGGATACAAAACTTCTGCAAGTGGTGAGTTTCATGACTAAAGAGGACAATATGTGACCTGGAACCATGCTTAACTAATGTCTTCCTCTGGAGCTTGTCAGAATTCCATGTGCCATCTAACCCTGCTATTTCTGCCTGTCAGTCAGTTGCAGAACATCTTTCCTATGGATTCCTGGTTGAGCAGCTATTAAAAGTCTCTCTGCCAGCTGCAGCCTTTTCTATAAAGCTTTCTTAACTATTTCAGTAAGGATTTTGATGGAGAAGCTTCATCTCAGGATTTTTTTTGATCAGCCCTAGATGTTACACCCCACAAGGTCAGGACAGAAATACAGTGATGCACAAGTATGATAAGCAATAAAAAAAGCTAGTTGTGGCAGTGTGTCTGCAGCTCTTCTAGAAATAGAAGTTATTCAGGAGTTCGACAAACGTGATCAAGGCGATGTTGCCGTTTTGCAGCAGCTCAAGCTCTGGAGTGGCTCCCTTGCACCATTTCTTTTTCACAGGCAGTAAGGCCTTTGCAGCTGTGCAATGAAAACTGTTCCTCACTCTATCCAGGCCAAAACCAGGTGACTTCCTCTAGCTTGTGTCATACTTCATCATCAGTAAAATGGATCATGGTGCTGCATCTCATCTGTACATTTTTATAAACTGAAGCAAGCTTCTGCTATTAAAATAAATAGTCCTGAAATCTTCTATTCACTGCTTAAATGATTTCTCTAAAGAAGTTTTATTTTCATTATCTTGGTTTTTATTTGAACTGTGGGTTAGTCTACATGAAAGCCTGTGTGGAAACCAGAACTTACACAGGAATTTTTTTTGGTGAGTAAAGACTCCAGAGGGTTTGCTTTCAGAAAAAAAACTCTGCAGTATTTGTTAAGCTTGCAGGAAAAAAAAGGAGGCAAATATAATGTCCTTCATTTAAATGTTTATATATTGTGAACTCTGTGAAACGCTGTTTGCCTCCAAATCACATTCCTACCACTCATACTGAGATAAAAAGTTATTGGCTGTAACAGTGATTTTTGTTAAGGTATAATGATTTTTTTTGAATAAATAAAATAATTGGCTGCAGTAGGGGGTTGTCAGCAATCTATTAGATTATTTTTACAAGGTAGCTTATATCATACCGAGTATGAGTTAATTTGTGGAAATGTCTGGTCTGTTGTAGTGTGTAAAAAATGTAGCATACTTTGCTTTGACTTTTTGACTTTAATTGTATTTTCTTTAGGTTACTCACTCTACTGAGATTTCTGTAGAAATTCTGTCTTTTTCTCTAGGTTGTCCCCCCTGCCCTTCCCCATTCTATAGAATAGGTTAGAACAGTGTACTAATATGTAAAATTTGCTTCATTTTCTTATTTTTCAAAAGTTGTTTCTCACAGTTGCCTTATTTAACAGATATGTATTTTTTTTTCAGTGATGTTGGAAGTTTGACTGTCATGTTCTGTTACTGGCACCTCTCAGCCTGTTCTTTGTCTGTTCAAGAATAGAAGATTGGAGAGGAGATTGCTCTCTTGAATTAAATCTTCCCATGTCTTGTGTAGGATGGAAAGACTTGCTGAAATTTTTCAAGGACTGAAGGGAGTTAACATGCTCAGCTCCTACAGAATTAGGCTCATTTGAAAAACCAAGCTGCTGCCAATTCACAATTAATTTTCCCCTGCTGGCTGTAATGAATGTATCCTGAACAAATGTTTCAGGAGTTCCTGGCATTATAAGCTACAAAAAGAAAACTCCCTGAAGAGCTGGAAACCTGAAATAGTTGTTTTGGGTGACAGAAAGGAGAAGGTTCATTGACATTTCAACATTGTGCATAGCGAAAGGCGAGCATTTGCATAGTAGTAGTCATGATGCAGGTGTTGTTTATGTTGTAATGAAAAAGGAAGATGCACTTTTTTATTTGAGGAAAAAAGATGTGTGTGTGAAGAAAATAATCTAACACCAGCGTTTGTTCTGTCAATGATAAATTATATCTTGTCTGTGTGAGACAAGAAGATTTGCACTTAAAAATCCAGAGAAATCTTCTGTATTAATGTTTCAGGAGCAGTTATATGGATAGCTCTCATTCAGCTGCCAACTGATGGAAGGTACTAACTTTACCTGAAGAAGCCTCATGGAAACCACTCCACTGTCTTTGTGAAGAGCAGAATTAAGAATTAATTTTTGCTCTAAATACTCAACATATCTCAGAAATGCTTAGAAGAACACTCATGACCTGTGCATTTTAAATCTATTACTTCTGAGGATGTTTTCTTCCTTGTGATTACTGTTGTGTTCAATCCACTTATTTTTCAAACTGTCAACAGAACAACATTGCTCTAAACACTTATCCTTTTCACATACTTCCTCTTGGAGTAAGTGGGATTCGGAGTATGCAAATGTTGGCCCCTAAATCCATGGGTCTATAAAAATGTTGGTTTAGGCCATTTTCCATTTACATTGAATTTTGTGTGTTGTGGGGGAGTAATTGCTGCAAATCAGAATGTGAAAGGAGTAGATGGTTTGCTTTTGTACGTTCACGGTGCTTTTTCCTTTCAGACCTTTCATGTATTATTAAAAGTTTAGTGCTGAAGCTGGACTGCATCCTCCTCTGGTCATCCTGGGTCTCAGGTAGCACTGCTTGCAGTGTGGGGTTTTGGGTTTTTTTTAAAATTTTTTAAAAATTTTTATTTTGCTGCAGCAATATTCACTACCCTTCAACTCTAAATAGAAACTGAATATCTACTTTGTTTGTGTTTATTTATATATCAGGAATTTTGCAGTTATATGTGTATCATATTCTTTCTTGTCTGGAATAACAAAATATATATTAATTGCTGTCATAATTTTATTTAATCAGCCATATTCAAAGACACTAGGGAAACACTAGGTAGATTTTTTTTGTAACTTCAGATATTCCAAATGTAAAATACATCTGGCAGTATGCACACGTTGTTTGTCATGGTGTGACACAACAGTCTTTGACACAACAGAATGCAGTGAAAGTGGAGGAGTCTGGCTTATTGTTCATAGTGCAGTTCATTAATGGCTGTAGATATGAAATGAGCATCTCACTAAATGGAAGTCTTGGTCAACCTCTGACTCTTGCCTTAAGGGTTTGAGAATAGACAATTTAAAAAAAAAACCCTCCAGCTTCTTTCCAGATGGCTGAATGCTTGATGTGTCTTTATGTTTAGCTGTCATTCAAATGTGAATGCTGTGGTGATTATAAGTGTCTTCCATTTTTCTGGTTTGAAATTATCTCTTTTATGCATTGTGTGTTTAGAGATTAACGACTTGGCTTGACAATATGGATTTTAGAGCAAAAAAACCCCAACTTGATCATGTAGCAAAATCCAGGATGTTGGTGTTCATAAGCAGACTTGATAGTGCAGGTCATAGTTCCACATGCCATAGTGCAGACCAGAGTAGTTTTGAAATGTTAATAGCAGACTAATAACATTCTACAAAATGTTGTTTCAGTTTTGAATCATCTTGTATGTGGTGAGTTTCACACTAGTTGTTTTTGTTAGTGAAAAAATACTTTTCTGCAATTGAGGAAGAAAAAGTTTCATGAAGGAGGCTTTGTAGGATGGAGTTTCTTTTAACTGGGAAGAAAAAAAAGCTAGATTTAATTTTTAAAAGGAGAGTTTGAATAATATATTTTTATGATGGTTTTAGGTAAGTATGAGTTCATCTTGAAAGATACAAGCTACAGTTTAATGGTCAAACTGTTAAACACTGTTGTACGCTGAAGCACACTGAATGGAGTTTCAGGCTGTTTGGCTGTTTTTCTTGGGGCTGTTTTGTGTGTGTTTTTGTTTTGGTGCCTAGCTTGATTAGTGCAAGAGATACCTGTAATAATGCAGCCAAAGCTGTTGCAGGTTCTGTAGGCATCCAAATGACTTACTTTGTGACCATTAGACCAGCAAATTATGTTGTAATTTTCTTCTTCTATTAACTTGCAGTGGCTTTGTCCTTACTTAGTAGTCATTTGAAGAAGAGAATCGACTGCTTCATTGCATGTGCTGGTTTCCTTTTCAGGCACTGCATGTAAAGTGATAAAATTTAGTGGAAGTAGATCCAATTACTTCGCTGAAAAGCCTTCAGCATCTCGTGGCTCAACTTGTCAGTGACCAGCTCTCTACCTGTTTTTGTGAGTGTGAGTTGGGAACCAGATACGATCATCTCTCTTAATGAGAAGGGAACTGTTACTCTGCAAGTCCTATTGATAGTGCATTGTGCTAAAACAGTCCTATAATATGGTTAGCATTGAGCATTCTTGTGAATAGTGACTGTGTTATGTCCACTTTGCTGTAGGCATTTTCAGCAGATCTTTGTTTAATTTTGCTTCTTATTTGTGCTGGTGCATGAGCATGGCATAATATGGGGAGCTGATGTGTGTGGGTACAGTTCTGGAATGAATGAGGCAGCTGACTGAAAAGTAAATTGGACTCATCTATATCAGTGATGGATGTCATCAAGCTGCAAATGAAAATGAAGATTGTAATGGCATCTCAGGACTGATGCAAAATATATGCAAATATGGCATTTAAACAAGTTTGTTTACCAGCTGTTTTCATGTTAAGTTTATTGTGAGGTTGTTCTGGCTGGATTAAAATGTTGTAAGAGGGGTTTATTTCCATGTGGCTCCTTTGCAAGCTGTGGGTTGGAGAAAGTTGCTGCAAAACAGTAACTGGAACATGTGCCTCAGGTGTAATTTTTCATGTTTGGGCAGAATGTCTTAGTTGACTTACTTAGACATACTTGCCTGTTAGTTGCCTTGCAGTGGCTTTAATGCTGCCTTCTCTTTTCCTCTTAAATCTCTGAAGATCTTCTTCCCAATTCTTTTGTGATTCTGTTTTCCTGAAGACACTTGGAGTAGCAGGAGTAAGCAGTTCTTTTGCCCTTTGGGATAAAGTGCAGGGCAGGGAGAACCCTTCTGAAGTCTGGTGGTATTTAATTTCAATGAAAAAGTGGATAATCTCACTCTCTTCACTATTTTCTATATGACCAAAATCCACTTCATTAGATGAGGTTAGGCATATGGCATAAAGTTTAATGTGTTAATTCTGGCATGTTCTGTATTTCAGTCAGGTGAAGGTGGAGGTTGTTCTCTGGAGCCTTGTTTGAGTTTCATCCAGTTCCATCCCTTGGCTCTGCCAGTATGATTAAATGTTCAGGTGGTTTCGGCTGTTCACCAGGTATATTTGCTGTATTTTGGAAGTCAAATACCAAAACTAATCAACATTGTACTGTGATAATACAAATTTTATTTATATATCAAAAAATATAAGAAAGATTATTATATAATTCCCACAGTGTAGTATTAAGCTGCTCAATATTTGTATTACTTCTTAAATGTCATGATTATTTTCTTTCAAACAATAGCCAGAGCCAGTGAAGCTGGCTCAGCTTTATGGAATTAGGCAGTGCTTGGCTGTTAGTTAGTTGTGCCTTCAGAATATTCTTGACCAAGTTTTTTTTTCTCCTGAGAAGTAAAGGGAAGAGGGAAGCTGGTTAATTTAGTGTTTCATGTGAGAACAAAATAGGTTACAGCATCATCTAATGCAGACCTGCAAACCTTGCTCCAACACCTGCATAGTTAAACCCCTTGTTTCTCTCCCTGAATACTTCATTTTGAGTCCATTACTTTCCACCACCAACTTTTCTTCTTTTCTTTTTTTTCCCCTTTTTGTTTTCACTTTTAATGAACTTCTGCCTCAAAGGGACTCATCTTACATGTTCAAAAACTTCTGATGCTTAGGGTATTTGAACCTACCCTGGCTGTCTCAGCATCATTTTAGCACATGCCCTATGATTGTCCCTTATGGCTCGACTTTGGAGCCCAGTCACTGAATATACTGTGAAAGATCATGTATTTTCTGAGTGAGGAAGGAGACCCCAGGTCCATACTTAACACCTCCCTAAAGACAGCAATGAACTGTGCCTGCTAGGCGGTTGTCAGAGGGCATGGAAAGAGTTGGTTAAGGTTGGTCTAGGTAGTGACACTGGTGGGAATTGGTGCCATTTCTGAAATGCACCAGCTTTGGACATCTGAGAAGGCCATAGTGGTCTGGGCTCTGACTGGTGTCACTGACACTGCACATCTGGCAGTCTTTGGCAAGATTCCTCCCCAGCCTCTGGTTGGTGGTTGATTCATGCAGGAAATAGGGTGGTACTGCAGCAGAAGTCTTGCTGTTTTCTGTGAAATTCCAAAAAATATCTAATGTCTTTCTACAAGGAATTAAGGTTGTGCTCCTATAATTTACCACTATTTTTTCCTCACTTGAGTTTTGTCTAAAGCTCAGTTTATGTTAAAGTTTGACAGGATTCCAAGAAACCTGATTTACATTGACTTACAGGCATTTGTATTCAGTTTTGTTTAGAATCTGGTGTTACTCAATCACATCTTTGAAGCTCCCGGCTGCTTCTGATAAGCAGTCCTGTATCAGCTGCAAATGCATTAATCACTTTATCAAAGAAAGGCCCACCAGTTGTAAATAAAACAATCTTAGATGGTTTCTAGATGCAAGACTGAAGTGCTGGCTGCCCTTATAGATGTGAACCATTTATCATTTTTTGTTGAATATCTGGTATACTTCAGTGCTGAGTTTGTCACAAACTGGAGTTGTGTTAATTTACAGCCAGCCTCATTTCTATCTGTAGCTATTAAATCATTTGAATTTAAGGTATCGTCAGTTTTTTTGGCAAAATAATAGCATTATTCACTCACTTAACTTGGAATTTACTTGTGTATAAGAGTAGTGTGTTACAAATGTCTTTCTTACTTTATTAACTACTTTCCCCTCTAATTTCTCTTCACACATTAGTGTGAAGAGTGTGTGGTAGTCTGAAGGAGTAGCTTTATAGTTCTGTCTGCTCACTTGATGTTGGATTTTAAGAAATCATGGTTGTGGTCCTTAGCCCCCCCAGTGTTACTTTCAGGTAATCAAAAAGCCAGACTCAGTGCTAATTAATTACTTGCCAGGTGTCTGAGGCTGTGTAGCAGTTTTGCTTATTAGCATAACAATACTACTCTTAGTATTGTAGATAATATTTGACATGGAGGGCTTGGAATATGAAAGATAAACCCTAAAATATTGTTGGTTTATTTAGAGATGTTTTGTTCTGAAACTGTTGTGTTAATTGTACAAGTTCGTGTCTTTAGACTGCTTGAACAATGCAGAAACACAAATCTAATGGACTTGAAAAGCTAAAGGATACTCTTAGTTTATGACTGAAGATCAGCTTACATTTATATTCTTACATCTATGTGATTATCTTTGATTTAGTGCCTGGCATACAGTGTGCTTCAGTTTTAACTGAGGCTGTAAAGGGGAGGTTTTTGCTAGTTGTTGCAAGTGCAGTGTGTAGACCTCTGTCTAAATGTGTGTCTCCAGCTTTCTTTGTAAAACCAAAACAGACATACTTGGTCTTCACTAAAATGTCTTGTTAAATGTTGGAGTGTAATGTGAAGGTGGGCTACTGAAGGTGGGCTACTCTACTGATGTATTCTCTGCATCATAGTTTATTCCAACAGTGAGCGATATTTGGAGAGTGGTTTTTCATTCACCTTCGTATTCAGTGTAAAATCTGAATGATTTTATTTTTGAAGGGTTCCAGTGCTGCAAATCAAATAAAAGTTGGAGTATTAGTTGAAATAATCTGGGTCATTTTGCATTTATATATCTTTGCTGTCACAGATTGAGAACACTGTGATAGGGAGATATCAGCAACTTTTTCCATTTTCCTCCTCTGACCCAGTATGGGAGATGGGTATTTTTCCCCCCTGCATATTCAACTGTCAGTATAAACCAATTCTTTCTTCTTTCTGCTTTTTGATAATGGTGAAGTACCTTTCCTGCCTTGTGAAAAATGAAGACTTTCTATTATTACTACATAGTCCTGGTAATTTCTCAAAACATAATAATTTAAAGATGGCTAGAGGACGAGAAATCTACTAGTTCCTCATTGCTGACACTGTCTCTGAGGGCCAGAAGAGACTCGCTGTTCTTCCTTTGTGCTGTGACATAGAGTATGCAAGTGTTGAGTGACTCAAGTGGGAGAAACCTATTCACTGTGCTCCTCTTGGTTTATAACCTGTCTGAAGAACTTTCACTGTGTTTATGTTCTGTGGCTTGTCTTCTAGGATCTCAGGCCAAGATCTTTATCTTAAAATGTGATCTGGGACATTTTTTAGCAGATGAAACTGTATAACCTGTGTGCCAGGTTGCTTGTAGCTCACCTTGAGAGCTCTGATGTCTAAGCCTGTCTTGCTGTAACGAGATGGCTGTTATAGCTAGTAACTGATTGGGTTTCCATCTACCCAAGGAAAACAGTGTGTTAACTGTACATGAAAATCAATCATAAAAGGAAAGAAGTGCAAGAATGGAAGAAGGTTGAGTTTTGTACATCCAAAATGAAGCTCCGTATATGGTGATGTGAAGAGGTGAAGACAGAAAGAAGTGATTATCAGTCCTTGCTCTTGCATTCTGACTACTAGTCATGGTAATACCTAGTCCAATTAATTTCAGAGAGCATAAAAATTTGAAGATGGCTAAAGATCAAGAAATATTCTAGGTTCTACTTGTGACTAGGGATTGACTGATGCTATTTTGGACCATTTAGCATGTCAAATATAAAACCTATGGTCAGCTGTACTTGTGCTGTGTTAGTCTCATTCCAAAGACTAAAAAAAAAAGCTATGCTTTTTAGTTGTTGACTTGTGCCTGGGAAGAGCAAGAGAAGATTTTTCTGCTTTTTTCTGGATGGGTAACAGATTTTTTTTCTTTGTCACAAATCTGTGGTAGTCTACAGGCTTCATGCATGAATTGTTTGGTTGTCTTTGTGCTTTTTCCATCCTTAAGAGCCAGCAAGGCAGTGTGAGCAGACCACACAAAAACTGCAAGTGTATTGAGATAAAACCAACCTTTTTGACAAAGATGAATGTTTCTCTACTGACCTGATCTGATTAGTTCCCCTTGTGACATCATGTGTTTACCACCTTCAAAGACAGAAGCTTTTAAAATTGAATATTTAAAGTGATCTTATGTAAATTACTGTTTTTCAGAACTCCTTTCCTACTTTGTAATTGTACCATTTGGCTATATCCCGTCTAATCGTGATTTGAAAAAAAAAAAGCACTTGAGGGAAGAATACTTTTTCCACAACTAGTATTAAAAGATAAAATGAATGAATATGAACAAAAATTTAGGACACTTGAAAATACATAGAATGAGAATTAATTTTTTTTTAAATTGTTTACAAAGAATAGCTTCCTCTAGTTTAAAAAGAGATCTTTCCAAACAGTAGAAGTAATCGTGTTGTTTTGACGAAAATCATCTTTAATTCAACTCATACTTCAGTATTTATTCCTTTTAGGAGGAGTAAAGTTTCTTCTGTGTTATCCTACAGTGTGAAGAAAACTTCCTAACCTATCTAAAAATCAGAATGTGTGTTTTTGGTCAGAAGCAAAGTGTCATGTATATATAGTTCAGCCTGGCTTCTTGTGATCATGTTTTGGCATGAGGTTTGAAAGCTTGTTAGACCTGCTAAATTTACTGTGAAAAGCAAAGAACTTTGTCTTCCATGTACTCACAAGTTTGATTGCTTGGAATGAACTTCTGTCTGTTCTCCATCACCCTACCCCCCACCCCGTTAAGGTAGAATTCCTCTCTGAAGATCCTTTCTTGTGCGGCTTTGTTTTTATAGTACTTTATTTCATCTGGAAGACAGATTAGGAAGCATTCTTTGCAGTCACCTTTCTAAGACTATTTCTACTGCATGGCCTTCTGTGTTTTATTTCTGGATGCTTAAAAGCAGTTTCTTTCCGAGCAGACTGCCTTGTCCTTTGCCCTTGCCTCAGCTTTAATTTCAGTCTTTGAGCTCACTCAGTATAGACCTTTCTTAAATATTAATAACTTGAGAGAATGTGTGTCACTCCAGCTGGTAGAAGGATACAAAGAAGTTTTATCTTCTCTCTAGTATCGTGAGGCATTTTTGCTTCTAATGCAAGCAGATTCAGAATTTTGGTGGAGAACAGTAGTATTTTGGAATACACAAGGAATTTTTTCTGTCTCAATGTGCTGTAGCATGTTTCTCTTCCTTGTGTTATCTTAAAGGTTTCTGCTGCTTTTGAATTTCTAATTGGAAGGGGTTAAAAATGTGTTGGTTAATTTTATGTAATCGAAGTATAGAGCTGTAAAGACAATACAATTAATTCCAGGTAAGAATTTATTTTCAACAGTGAGACCTAGAAATGCAGGCTTGTAACTTCCTCTGTTGTGTGTAATGCAAACTCAACTCTGGAAGCTTCCTGAGCAGCGAAACCTAAATGCTGCTTTTTCTCTATTTTTTGAAGTTTGTGAAAAGAGGACCAATTTGTACTGAGTTAAGTGTGTGTGTGTGTAAATATGTATGTATATAAAGTATACTCAAGTACTTCATATAGGGAGGCCTATTCAGATCAGGTCTGTGCTAAGAACTGCTACATTTTGTAATGTCTGGAACAGACTTAGTTTCTTGTGCCGCTACCTGTTCATTTTTGATTTTTACAGAAGCTTCTTGTGGCTTCTTTTATTCCATGTTATCTCTGTAACCTACCATATAGTGTGAAATTATACAATTCTACATTCATACATATGAAGAGAGAAGGAGTGCTGGTTCTTTGTCTGGTGTAAGGACAGGGTGCAAGGCATATTGGGGTGTTTGGTTTTTGCCTTAGAGTTTCTCTTAGGTTGCATAATGCCATCAAGTGCATGTATGTTGTGTCGTTGCTGAGCTCTAACTGGTCAGCTCCAGACTGTGATAGTATGTAGTGTTCAAACATTTGCTTTGTGATCAGCTCTTGGTTTTGGGAACTCTGTATTCATATTGCTGTAAAAACAGAGCCCCACCTCTACAACAGCTGATGATGGCAGCCCTGTTGGTGGCAATTGAGATGCAGTTTGACTTAAAAGTATCACTTCAGGCTTGTTTGGAGGTGGTTTTTGTAAGCAAACCAAAAATGCTTAAGGCTGTTCTAATTCAGTGACAAATTTTGAGAAGGATTTAGAGATGAAGTTTGAGGCTGTGACCAACCTCATCCATCTGTTCCTCTCCAAGTAGCTTTCTGTGCTCCGCTCCCCAGGCTGTGGTTTGAGAGTAACTAATTCTTAATGCTGTCTGGTTGTGCATAATGATACATTGTGCAGCCTTAAAAAGCTTATAGAAATCATTAAATACTTCTTAATATATTGAGGTAATGAATCACATTGCAGTTTGTAACCTAAAAATGATTAAGTGGTAGAATACCTGTCTCTTACTGACCTTAACCTACCATATCCCCTTTATTGGAAAATATTTCACAATTGTGAGGTTTTAAATTTTATTTTTACGCTGTCTAAATGACAGAAAACAATGTGGCCAGAGGCCAGTCCTTCCCCCCAAATTTGACCTAGTATTTATTCTGTTGTTGTGTACGTCGAACAGGCATATATGATTTCCATTTTTTAATGCATCCTTTTTTATGTTGTATTCCATTGAAGTCTGTTTGCTCTAGTGAAGCATTAATGTGGAGATACTTCTAAAATATCAGCCTGAGAAGTAATTGTCTGTAAGCCATTCCTATTTCTGAATTTTTTTAGTGCATCTTATTGTTACTATATTTAAATTAAAAATTCCAGTAGAGGGTTCGCTATTTTATGCATTCTGCACAGTAGAACAAAATACAGCATCAAGCAATAATTAGTTGTGAAATCATTAAGTGGTGGTGTTTATTTTAATGGTCAGTTGAAATGTGTTTAAACTTATTAGGATTCTCTTGCTTATTAACAGTCTGAAATACCTAATATGGACTGTAACATTTATGTTGCTTAGTTTTCAGGAAGGTAGACTGATACTTTTGTCTGAGTTTGGAACAAAAAATCAAGAATGTGCTCCAGCTTTTTGATACATTAAAAATATGAATCCATAGATTTATAGAAAAACCTAACAATAAAAGGGAGTGCCTTAATTATAGATTGATTGGTCTTTCACTTGAATGTGTGTGTGGTTTACTGAAAATAAATGATGTAGAAGAATTCTTGAACCTATTTTAGACTATTTGAATGGTGATGGTATAGATGGCAACAGCTAAGTCAGGATTCTGTGACAGCATGAATGTCAAGCCCACTTCTTCAAATTGATGTCACTTCTCTGCCTACGTCGCACTTGTGCATTCATGTGACCTGGCTTTAATTTAACATTTGGTAAATATTTGCATAGTAATTCCTAAAGTGTTCTCCCACACATAAAGGAAATGATGATAAACAGCTTTTAAGTGGCTTGATGTTAAACACAAACATGACTTGCAGCCCTAAGGTAAAACGCACATTAGAGTAGCTGTTCAATATTCATTTGGCAAGTGCTGTTATGAATTACACTAGGTAACTTATTCATACTTTTTCCATCTGTATCTAGATATTTCTGGTTTATGCCTCAGCTGAACTTCTGCCTAAGCATTATGTACTGTGCTGTAGAGAACATCTCTTCACTTGTGATGTTAAGATTTTTTTGGAACCATAGACATGTTTTCTTCAAGATGACTGTTCTAACAGGAGAGCATTTAGGAGCACAGTTAGATTCAGGCAACCATACATGAATGCTGCCCAGAGCTTCCAGGCTGCTGTTAGTTTATTTTTACAAGAGGCTCATTCCTTTGTTTTTCAAAACTAAGTATTTTTTTTAAGTGTGAAAACTTTTAATGGTGATGATTGAGAAGATACTGTGATGAATTATGCCACACACTGTCATTCATTAGAATAAGACTTCAATCTCAAGCTAGATAAAGTTAAAAAAACAGCAAACAGTCAGCTAAACCCCCCCCAAAAAAATTTGTCCTAGCATTTTAGAATACAGTTATCATACTTTTTTCCTTTATATTTCACAGTTTCTCAGCAAGTGCGTTCTAAGTAACTATGACCTTAATCAATCTCTTCCCTGATCAAAAGTAGGGTGTTGTCTTATACCTTGTTTGTAAGCTTAGAAATCCAGCATTTTCTGCTTTCAGGAGGTAAGCAGTGTTTTTGTTGAAGCCATCTAAGACCAGCCCTTCACACAGCCTGTCACCTCTGGTACTGATATTACTGGGTTCTGTCTTTCAGACTCTTCTGAAGGCGCTGGAGAAGCAGCAAAGCCCTCTGTTTTGCAGAGCTTCCAGTGATACATTTTATGAAGTATAGAGTTACTCTGTTACTTTGGAAATGTACTTTGGAGACCCTGCCTAGGAGTTTTAAAACATAGGAGACCAGACGTGTTCTTGATGCTCCTTTTGATTGTTGTGTCTTAGTAAAGCATATGAAACCTAAAGTAAGATCACCCTTTCCCTGAGCAAGTTTGTTTTTCTCTGATAATGATTGTACCTTGGATGTACCACTGGTATATTAAGAGCTCAGAAGAATAGAACAGGTCCAAGAAAATGTGTAAAATATGAATATGTGTCTATGCATGTAGATACAATGCTGTTTGGGACTTTAGATACTCAACTTTTACATCTGCTGGTAGTTAATGGCTTGTTTTAAATGGTGAATTTTGTAAAATATCAATGTTTTGTTTAGTCAAGCTGTCTGGACTCTTGGTGAGAGTAAAGAAACAGAAGAAATTGATACATAACTTTTAGTTGGTTGGTTTTTTGTATAGACACTTTGTATCCAATGCATGGCAGTATTTGAACTCCATCCAAGGAACAGAAAATGTTCTGACTTTGAAATCTCTTTTGAATGGGTGAGTGGTTTTGCTGGTCAGCTGAACCTTTATTACTTCTGTGACTGTGTGGAATTTCCTCCACCTAGGCCATCTAGCAGTAGTTACTGTTTGCTTCATCAAACAAGTCCCTGCCCCCATTGTGGGTTTTTAATTTTCAGGGATGAAGTTCATGTGAGTTAATAGAATCCAGTCTCACATTTGTATTTCTGAGGCAGCAAGTGTTCAGTCTTGCTGTAGTCTCTGGTGGTTATTGTAATTGGGGAATCCTTGAGATCAGAAGGTCCTAGTGTGTTCATAATGTGTGTATCTGGGCCATAGTGTGTGTGAGCGCAGAATCTAATCCATTAAGAGTATTTTTCTTCGAAGGAAGCTTTGAATCCTGCTCTGGTTTAGTTCTTATGTTTCAGTGTGAATTGGCATTCTTTTCTTTTGAAGAATCTTACATTGGCTACACTTGTTCCAAAGGATTGGTAAGGAATGGTGTCTTCTGTTCTTTGAGACTATTTTAGAGATGTTCTCTTGATATTGCCACTAACAAAAATCATTAAATGACTGTACTAGCTGTGACCCAAAGTAAAAGGTTAGGAATTCGTTAAGTTTAATGTAGTTTAGGGTGTCTGTGTGTCTTGAGCTTGTGTCCTGCCAACTTGCGGCATTCTATTGGGACAATAGGGTTTTTACACTCATTTTTTCCTTTGTTTCTGTTTCAATGACACATCTGTGTTGGTGCAGCTACTGAATCACAAATAGAAGTGAGCACTGAAAGCAAAATATTCTAATCAGCTGTATATTTTTTAAACTTCAAGATTATTCTTAACACTTCAACAGCATAATAAATACAACAGGTTTTAATGCATCTTCAGCCAAATAGGTTAGCCACAGAAGTTTGCCTAATTAAGAGAAGTGATTTTCAATTATGCTGTTTTAGTGTTTCTAACTATTAAAAGCTTTTGTGGCTGCATTAGTTAAAAGGTTCAGGAGGAACATCTGTAGCTACTGATGCGTTCTGGTTTTAGAGTATCATGTTTTGTAAGTTTATTAGTAGGGTCAAGCTCCACTCTTTTTCAAGGTATCTGCATTAGGTAAATTGTATTATCTAAATTAACATGCTTATTTATTGCCAGAGGTAGATTTCTTTTCTGCCTTTTCATCTTAGAATTTTATGGTTATGGTAAAAATACCTAAGCCCTGGGCTTAAAGATAGAACTTTGAGCTGTAATAGTTGTCCACACTTCATCACATCTCAGAGAAAAAAGGATATTAATTGAAGTTCTTAAATTTTGTCATTTTGAACATGAGATATGTAGAATGAACAAACATTTGCTATTTCACAAATGGGTGGTTTCACTGCAAAATAAAATAAGTGTAGTGAGAGGTAAATTACAGATGAAGTAGACATGTTACAAGTAGGCATACTTTTAGATGCTTAATTGTGTAGTCATCGTGAAGCCATACTGTATCCAGTTGCACTTAACCCTCAGTTGTAGGTCATCAGTGGTCATCTTTTGTTGTCCATTTCTGAAACATTTCTCAAAGCTATGTGCATGCTACTTTCCTGGCCCTTTATTTTAGCATATTGTGGCCTCTCCATAATATTTGATGGAGGACTCAAATATACTTTGTAATCCTAACTAAGCATGTTTCCTTCTTTTATTGTGCTGTAGCAGATACAGTGTTCATCAGTGTCAATACCACAGAGTACTCCAGGGTGTCACTGTGGCTCAGTGAGCTGCCATGTGCTCATTAAAGCACCATAAGTGGCCCTAGGAGGATAAGCCTTAACTAAGGCAGTTCAGACATAAATGCCACTTGCCCTGTCTCCCTTGGGAGTTATGTGAACACAGGTAGCTGGTATAGTTTGGGGACAGTGGTTACAGACTCTGTGTCTGCTCCCTGATTTTGTATTTCCTGTCAGGGAGAATTTGCTGTTGAGCAGTACCCTCTGAGCCTTTTGGCTTCAGGGTCAGCGAAATGATGGCTAAACTCCTGGTTATTGAACTGAGGGAGTTAATATATGAGGAAAACATTAGTTTTGGAGAATTCATATGATCCCTGTTAATATGGTACAAGAGTGGTATTGGAATTTGAGAGTATTTATTTGTGAAAGCAAACTGGGATTTATTTATTCATTTGGGTTTTCTTTGCTATAATAGCCTAGTCTACCTCCTCAGAGAAATAATGATGGGTGTGTTTTGTAAATCTAAAAATATAAGGATACATCTCCCTACAACCTGTCAGGAGTAGTGCATGTCCATCCATACATATAGATTTATTTAAATATTTGTGCTAATAATAATCAAAATATTCCAGCTATAAAGGATTATAAAACAAAATTTTTTTTTTATTATTTTAAATTAACTATTCAAATTAGATAAAGATTGATAAGGAAATAAAAATGTACTTTTTAAAGCTCTCTTGTGTAGTGTTATATAGGTGGTGTCTTGCTTTTCATCTGTAGTTTCCATTTGCTCTCAGTTTGAATTTTGGATAGTGGCTCCAATCTTCTACCTCGTGACTATAGGGGGAAGTAAGAGGAAAACAACTGGAACAGAAAGCTGCTTTGTCTGACAGCACTAAAATCACGTAAGGTTATGTTAAGAAGTCTTGTATCTGTCTTACAGGATCCAGCTTCCTGGGTAAATATTCACCACCTGGAGTATACAGATGGAGGAATCCTGGACCCAGATGATGTGCTGGCAGATGTTGTGGAAGACAAAGATAAGGTAGAGCTTGTATGAAAATATTATGTGTCTTTTCAAGTAACTAACGCTACTTTTTCATTTCTGGCAGGTGAAATGAGTGTAAAATATTCTTAAACACATCTGCTCATAGGTGCTATAACTGTCCCCTTGTGGAGTAGAAGGGGGGAGTGGATCAAAGCAGTGAGAAGCCTAGCAGTTCACTTAGGACTTAACCTATTCAAGCAGTTCTGTGGTTTTATTTTATTTCTATATTCAAATAGGACGGTGAAAAAATGTGAGTCTTGCAAGACTTTTTTAATGTCATTTAAAATATCTTTTATAATCTCTTCCTTTGCATGGAATAAAGTTTTTGAGAATCATTCAAGTGTAATGGTTGAGGGTGACAAAATAGACAAATACTGTGATGACAAGAGCAGCTGCTTCAACTGTGTTGAATTTCGGGAGTTCCTATGATTTGCTACTGAAAGTCTAAGCAGGCCACTTATTAATTTTAAAAGCTGTGAGTCTCTAAAGTTGAATTCAAATAAGATATATTTCCTTCTGGGTAGAGAAGTAGTAGCTGCAGACAATCCCTGTATAATTTTTTTTAATTATCAAAAAAACTTACCGGTGACTTATTTCAGCATAGAGGAGGAGGGGTATTTTTTATAAAACTTCGCTAATTTAATCTATCTTTTTTAATTCATAAAATCAGAGGAAAAAAATCTAATGCCTTGAAACTGAAGCTCCAAATATGGGATATGCCTGTGCTTTTAGACAAATAGCTTCGTCTATTTAAAGTGCCATATGCTTGATGACTTAAAAAATAATTTAGTATATTGCAGGCAGAATTGCTAGTTTTGTATGCTGTGTTGATTCTTCAATGACTTAATACAAAGCAGAACATTTTGTGTATGATTAATGGGATGCTGCTTCTCTGTATCTTAGAAAATTGTTTAGGGTGTACTTCAATGTCATTTTAGGGCGGTTTGTGTGGGAATTCTTAAAAACAATGGTGCTCTATTTGTTATGTTCTTTTTATCATATTTGTGTTTCTTGCATGTCCATATTTACTGAAAATATACTTGAAACACTTCAAGACTTTTTTTCCCCAGGAATGTTTGGAGACAGGACTGAATTCTGAAATTGAACAGCTGTGTATAAAGGATAAGACCATGAGCATAAGATGTCATAAAATAAGATATTACATCAAGGGGATGTGCATTACTGGTCTCATCAGTTAATGAAAATTAACACATTCACCCAGGATTTTCTCTATTTGGAGTACTGATAGAGGAACACTTGTGCAAATATGAGCGTCAGTGTGCAGAATATTTGATATGCCATCCAGTTTTTAACTTGTGACCAGAGTTTTTACTGTACCACATTGGTGGCTGTAACTGATGGAATATGTGCAGCTGATGAAGCTGCTAGTTCACACACAGCTGTAGGTCTAAGCTTCCTCAGTTATAACAGTGCTAGGTGAGACTCTGAGGCTGCCTTGGGGAAAACTTGCTGGGAAACTGTTTGAAGTGGTCTGGGGTGGTTTAGGAATACAGCAAACTCCTCAATTTCTCTTCCTGTGATGCCTCAATTACATGTGATGTATCACTATCATCTTGTCCTCTTCAGAGTGGCTTTAGTGAGACAGGGATAAGAGACTTGGTGAACAGCAGCAGCTGCAGTGAAAAATCAGATTTTTTTTCATTAAACTAAGGGAGAATGATGTAAGGGATCTGCTGGTCTGAGAGGCTGAAGACTTCTTTCATTTGAGAGTGGAATTGGGCCATAGCATGTGTGAGGAGGTGTCCATACTACCTACTTACAAAGTTTAGTATGATCTGATATCAAAGAACCAGCCTCATAAAAGGCTTACAAATAGTTTTGATAGCTTTACTGTGGCCTGTTAGTCTTTGAGCCTTCACCAGTGTTATTTCCCACTGAGAATCTCAACTAGGGGATCTTTAAGCTTTGCAGAAAAGGGGAGGAGATATTCAGGGGTTGAATTGACCTGCTATCTTACTTGGTGTTTAAAGTCCCTGAATAGATGAAGGAATTTTTGGTACATTTATCTGTGCTCTGCTTGTCTTTGGTTATGATTATCTGTATGTGTGATAAGTGAATAGGCCACAGCTTTGTGGCTCCCTTGTCCTTGTCATCCTTTCCTGTGCATCCAAGCCAGTGATGTAGTTTCACATTAAATCAGTCACTTTCTATAAAAATAGGCCTTGCACTTAACCTCAGTGCCTTTAACCAAAGGTGTGTTTGGCACTGCTGACCATTAAGCTCTTCTTCAGTAGCAGAGGAAACGCTGATGCTTTTTTAAGAGATAATCTGCTCTAGATCACACTTTGATAGCAGTAAATTAGCACAGTTTCTTCGGAGGAAAATGTCCTTGCTAATCTATTGAATTCTTTCAATGTGACAACAAAACAGTGAGAGAGCTATCAGATATAATTTATTTGGAATTTCAAAAGCTTTTGACAGTCCTTAACAATAGACTGTTAAGGAGGGGCAACTACTCATGAGGTAAGCAGCAAGTGCTGTGGTGGGTTAGTGAACAATTGAGTGAGAACTATAAAATGGAATAAATGGTCAGTTTCAAGCCCTGAAATAATGGCACTGGGATGCATAATGCCCATCACTGGGAGTAGCAGTGGTTTTGAGTTCTGCTTACATTAACTTCATGGCATCCTCTTGAACTCCAACTAAATCAAAGTTCAGCAAATAGGCAGCACAGTGGATGATATTAAGAGCTGTCAACTACACAGTTATGCATGCTGGACAGAGTGGCATTTTTTAATTGCCTATAAAACAGATCTAAATTAGTATTACATGTGCTTGGTAATGTGTCATGTGAAAATGCTTTGGAAATTCTGTTGGATGAGATTCCCTCTTGCTGCTCTTGCCTCAGCAATAATCTGTGACCTGAACTGGATGTCAAAGCTAGTTGACATAGTTTTGTAGAATAGCTTTAAAATAGTTCGTTTTCAGTGAGTTATCCAGCAATTGGTTCATGTCCTGATAATCTGAATGATGAATTAATTAAAATCCCCAAATTCTGTCAGTCGAATAAGATGATGCTATTTAAATTGTCTGATTTTAATGCTGAGGCTATAAATTGCGTCCTCTTTCTCTACTGTTCTTAACAGATCTCCCACTTGAAATGACTTCTTGAACAAAGAAATGTTCTGAGAAAATTTCTTTGCTGTGAAAAAGATGTAGTACAAAATGTTTCCCTTTACACCATTGTGTACATGGAGCCCTGTGCTTGGCACATGTCTTAACTTAATGTACCCATCTAGACTTCCCTCTGATTTTAATATGGAATCATGTTTTCAAATACTCACAAACACCTGAGGGGAGGCTAAGAGGATGTAATGAAGGCCTGTGTTAAGTTAAAACTTACTTAGCTTATGGGACAACAAGCTCCCTAGATCAGAACAGTTCTGCTCTCTGAATAAATGTAGAAGTCTACAGGGAAAATACACTTTCTATCGAACTTTGTATGTATATATGTGTTCATATTTTGACAGGATTAAATACAAGCGAAACATGTTTGCAGGTATGCCTTTTCAGCAGAGCCTTTCTGAAATAGATGGTGGTCTGCTGTGATCAGGGTGCTGAGTTTTTCTTTTGTTTGGTTTGTTTTGATTTCGTTTTGTGTTTGTTTTTTTTTTTAACCTGTTTGTTTGCTTTTGTATCTTTTTGTTGTTGTTGCTTGGTACTTTTTGGTTTTTGTGGATATCTTGGGTGTTGTGTTGTTAAGACTGTGTTTGCAAGGGCAGTAATGCAGTAGCTATAGTTGGGCCAACAAAGTTGCTGAACATTTTTTGTAGAGATACATTTTCTGATCAGTGCTGCTGGCAAAAGATTAGGCATGTCATGCTAGGAGGTGATGTGGGTTTAACCTCTCCAGACTTGTTTGTTGACAGCTCGACTGCTAATGGTGGGGAGTGTTTTGTGGTGTGGGCGGAGGTTTTTTTAGGAGTGGAAGGAATAAAAAAAAGAAGTCATTGTGGTGGGCATTGTGCTGACACTGAAATAGCAGCATACTGAAATGATCTTAGAAATTAGTTTTTGCTTGGGCATCTCCTTTGTTAAATATAGATGAGCAGTGTTTTTAACAGCAGCAGAAGCTTTTGAAGGACACAAAGTAATGTCAGTGAAATGCTGAAATAGTGATGCTGTTTCAAGATTTGTAGTGACTGCAACTGTCATTTAAGTGTTTCTAATGATGATATCAAGTAAATGGTATGAATTAAGTGCAGTTCAGATATCTATTTGAGCTAAGCATTTAATGAAATACTAAGTAGGAAAATCAATGAATTCTTTCTTCTCAGTTCACTGGCAGCAGAAATGCAATATTGAGAAAACATGTCTCCTGGATGGTCCCCAAATGCTAGAGAAATCAGCTGCTGGCTGTTCAGAATGGCTGTTGGGCCCGTGCATGTTCCTCATAAGATGCTCAAGATCTCACTGAAGCTTTTTGTCACAGATGCTAAGTAACACTTTGAAGCCTGTGGCTAGCACAGGTCTTTCCCATGAGAATTTTTTCCTGTGTTTTATAAACAAAGATAAAGTTTGGATGTTATGAAAACAGTGTCTCGATATTTGGACAGTTCAGGCCTGGCCAATCAGGCCTAGGGGGAGGTTTCTGACTGACCAATCTGAGTGACCTCTGAAAATCTATATAAGTTGGAATTAAATAATAAAAGCTCTTTTTTTTTTTATGCCACACTGAGAATCCGGGTCTTTTTCTCTGCTAGCGGCTCAACAGCGACAGAAGCCCTACTTCAGCCAGAGGTCTTTGCAAGTAGCTTTAATTTCAGTGAGGCTTTTGCGAGTGTGAGGCTGGTTTGGAAAAGTTGTTTCAACACAGCAGTAAAAATGAAGCAGATGTGAACTTCAAGACTGATATAATTGTACAAAAGAAATATTTTTCTAGGTAGAAAGACATGCTGACAGACATGTTTTCTGTCAGTGGATTTGGAATTTTTCTGTTTGCAGGCATGTTTAGTCACTGGGAGTAATGGCTGGCTTGGTTTAGCACCTGCAGAGCAGTTATTTTCTGACCTGAGTTTGCTCTGTAGACCTTCAGGACTGTCATTTTGACTGTGAAAATGATGGCACACTCTGATATGCAATGTGTATTTGTATTTAAATTATGTTACAAGAAGTTAATTCTACCTTTGATCAGTTACCATTCTCTTCAACCATCAAATTCCTCATGAAATAGAGAAGTGAATCAGAGCCAAACTAACCCTTAGGTAAGTGTAGAAGCCGTGACTCAAGAGTATGAGGTGATAGGGAAAATTTTACATCAAGTTGAAAAATAGCAAAATGAAGTCAGAGTGAGAAGGGGGCTAGTGGACAGAAATATTTTGATAGTTTGAAAAATTAATAAAGGGCTGGGGAATTCTGAGATGGTTTATCCTCATGCAGAGTTACAGCACTGCTGCTTTGAAAGCTTCCCCTGCAAATCCATGGCAGAGGCCTCAATGCTGGTTTATGTTACCTCCCAGTGTGTCAGCAGAGCCTGAAAATGTCATGCTTTACAGCTTTTTTGTTGTATGGCTTGATTCTCAAATATATGATCCATGCAAGTAATGCATACTTAAGTTAGAGAAACACTGTTCGAACTCTAGACTTCTGTGTAATTGAGCTCCCTAGGGTTTTGTAACTTTCTGATAACTGGGGTGCAGAATAGAGGTCTTTTTATTCTTCAGTTTGTTGTACAATAGTGTATTATACTTGTTTGGGAAAAACAGGAAGAGATGTGAGACTTCATTACAGCTGAGAATTTTTACCTATTGAAGTATATGCTGCAGTGGTTTTTTTTCTGTGTACTCCACTACAAGTTATTGCATACTGGGCAAGTTTCCCCTGGAGAAGTTTAAAAAAAATTCCTTTTTTAATAAGAATGTGAGAGAGGTGTCTGGTAGCACAGAAAGCAGTTTAATGATGTTAGTTTCATGTAATATGAAGGTAACATTGGAAGTGGGCAATGGACACAGGATAGTTTAAAATGGTGTGTTATAACTTAGGTGCTCTATGTGTTTGAGAAAATCTGCATCAAAAAGGCATGTATCAAAGAAGAAGAAACTACAGCTTTTCTTCCTTGTAAGGTGGTTAATACTGCTCTGGACTAGGGCTTTGACAAAAAGTTTTATGACATTAGTTGGATAATACCATGGCTCAGTTATTGTTCTAATGTGTGTGCTTTTGCTGACTGTTGAACTGGCTGCAGCAAGTACCCGCTTCAAACTTCTGACACTTAGTGCTTCTGGCAGAGTCGTGGTTACACTTCTGTCAATTTGAATGCCTTTTTGGAAAAACTGGTGTCCAGAGGCAGCCAGTTTTGATGTTTAGTTCCATGCTGCTAATGAGGTAAACCAAGGGATTAATAGATCAAAAAGCCTGCTGTGATCAAGATGAGGAAAATGAAGTTGCGGAAATTTGGCAAAACTTGTATGTAACAGTTGCTGTTCTTTGATTTGGTTTTAATGTATTTTTTTGGGTTTTGGGTTTTTCCTCCCCCCTTCTTATAATTTTAAGGTTGTGGTTAGTATCTCTGCCAGAACATGTGTAGCTGTTCGTGGCTCTTGCTGCCTCTGGTTTTGTATTCATATTTTGTGGTTTCAGTAATGAGATCCTACAGATGCCCAGAAATCTTAAAATTTTATTAGCAAAAGGGTAGCAAATAATGCATTCTTCTTTCAAACACTAAACTGTAGAAATTAAAATGTATTTAACTTCTATTTTGAATAGCACATTTACAACCTCGAAAAGCATAATACAGTATTATCATCTTCATTACATCTGGAGTACTCTCTTCCTTGCGTAAATTCTTTGTAATAGGTTTCAGCTGTTATTTCCAATAATCAGAATTATTAGGATATGAAATTGTTATTGCTGACAGTATTTGTTTTCTTAAATATTCATATCTAGTTCTGAGTGATGAAGTTATAATGACAAAACAGAATGGTGAATAAAAGCTCCATGCTGTTTCTATTCTGTCAAGGGAGTCCCCAGTAGAAGCTCTTCAGATATCTGATGGTTAGCTATACATCCTGTGTCTACAAGGAAGGGAAGTATTAGGGTGTATTTTAAATACTACCTTTACCCTTGTTAGCACATTAAAGTATGGACATGTGAGACTAGAAAATCCAGGAACAAAACAGAGTATCTATCCTTTTGGGCTGCAGCAAAGGAAGCAGGCTGGGGGAGGTGTCTCTCCCTTTCTACTCTGCTCTCATGAGACCCCACCAGGAATACTGAGTTCAGGTCAGGATTCCTCAGCACAAGACAGATGTGGACCTATTGGAGAGGGTCCAGAGGAGAGGCACAAAGTTGATTTGAGGGAAGGAGCACCTCTTCTATGAACACAGGGTGAGAGAGTTGGGATTATTCAGCCTGGAGAAGGCTCCAGGGAGACCTCTTAGCAGCCTTCCAGTGCCTAAAAGGTCTTATAAAAATGAGGGAGAGGGAACTTTTACATGAGCAGATAGTGTTAGGACAAGGGGAAGATTTCTGAACTAAAAGGGGAGAAAGATGAGATATCAGGAACAAATTCTTCAGTGTGAGGATGGTGAGGCACTGGAACAGGTTGCCCAGAGAAGCTGTGGATGCACATTCCTGGAAGTGTTCAAGGCCAGGCTGGATGGGGCTCTGAGCATATCCTGATCTCGTGCATGGAGTCCCTGCACATGGCAGGGGGTGGAACTGAGTGGTCTTTATGCTCCCTTCCAACCAAAACAATTCTATGATTTCCTATTGATTGTAATGATGGCTTTTCCTGTCATCTTCACAAGGCTTTTTGACTTATTCAAAAGGACAGCACCGATGCTTGCTAAGAATGTCCATTAACTTCATCTAGGGTTTACCAAAAGTTTAAAATCAAACAAAAAAAGGCATTTGGGATGAGGCCATTCTTACAGAGAAACTGTAGTCCTTGATTTGTTGGCCTTTCAATGAACTAAGTTGGAGTTTTGTTTTTTGCTATTGACAAAATAATATGCAAACTAGTCAAGCTGTAGCCTATTTTTTTAAAAAAATGTTATCGCACTTTTCAGGAAGAAAAAGTTTCATGCCATTTTGAACCAGTTTAAGAAACAGATGTCTGATTTCACTCTTGTTTAGTAGGGTATGCTGTGAGCCACCATATACATACATACATATAAAAGGATATTTTGGTAGGAGTTGGTCTGTTTATTTTTGAAGTGGGATCTGAACTGTGAGTACCAGGGGGAGGGGGCAAAAAAATCACCATCGTTAATACTTACTAAGCAACACTTTATTTCAGTAATGCAGTGTCTTTTAGAATACAGATTGTGAAGCTTTGCATTTTTATGAAATTTGTTTTAATTTCTTGCTGCAGAGGTGCCATGCATTATTCAAGATTATAAAATGATTTGGATTTCAGGAGCATTTGGATTTGCTGATGAGGATTTCAAGCTGTGTAATTATGAAACTATGCACATGGGTTGGAAGTTCAGAACTCATTAACGTAATCATTAAAATAACCATTTTTTAAGTGTGGTATTACATTCCAGGGTGTGCAATTACACTATCATGTGCTTCTGGTTACTGGAAACATTCTTGTAATAAACTTCAGATCTAGCAATGTGCTTCAAGATAAGTTCATAGCTTTAAGAACAGATACCTGGTCAGATGTTGCTAGGTTATTAAAGAAAATTCAGTTTTATAGATTTAGAGCCATAACATGGTGCCTGTATACATAAGTTAACCTTCTGTTTACCCTACAAGAATTTATAAACTTTTACATATTTAGTGCTGCATAATGTAATTTTTCTTAAAATAGTTATCTTGGAACATCTTGCAAGGGTTACTTATTTCAGCTCTACCTACTTTGACTGTATTGTGTAGGCATGAAGGTTCTTACCAGATGGACTCCACAGTTTTAGTTTTTTCCAGTGTAATGTTTGTGTTTGAACATTCTGAACTGTGAACTCTCTCTTAACATCTGTAACCATCATATTTTTTCCATTTGTGATAAGTATTCCATTACTTTTTCCAGATAAAGAAAAGTTACATAACTGGGTCGGTGGATCTGTGACATTAAAAAAATTCCTGATAGTTTTGGAATAAGATTGTCTATTTAAATATAAAAGGGAGGTTTTTGGAGTTAAAATCCTCTTTTAAGAGATACATAAATCGGAAACTTGTGCTTTTCTACTTTGGTTTTCTTTTGATCCCTCTGATTTGTATTTTGGCTTTTCAAAGAGTATTAAAAACATAGAGCAAGGCAGAAAGTTTGGGACCTGAGTCACTTAGTTTTTGGGGAGTATTCAGCTGTACAGCCATGACACTTTCTCTTGACCTGAAAATGTGTTTTGTCATCTGGGCACTAAGTACTGTAGCTAATTGGTGATCTGACAAGTAAAGCTGTCTGGTTTCTGTTCCTTGTACAATGAGAGGGATGGAGGGAGAGAGGTCATTCTAAGTGCATCTGGCCACAGTGAACTGAATGAACGTTCAAATGTGCTGATGAAAAGAAGCTTCGTATCTCTTTGTGTAAGCATAACCTGGTGGAAGAGTTACTTCTTTGTGATTTTCATTGATGTGACAAATACTTGGAATTCTGTGTACACGTGTTGATGCTTAAGTGCCTTTAAGCACACACATGTTAATGTTTACCAAGGGAGTAATATGCATTGTGAAAGTACTGTAGCCTTGTTGTGGTAAGATAATTTGGTGGGTTGTCTTGCTGTAAAGTAAGCTTTGCTCTTATATACTTTCACACAGTGGTTTCATTATGTTACGTTTAGGAAGCTGAGAGAATTTGGCTTGTTCAGTCTGGAGAAAAGAAGTCTCTGGGAAGACTCATTGCAACCTTTCAGTCCTGGAAAGGGGGCCTGTAAGAAAAATGGGGACAAACTTTTTAGCAGGGCCTGTTACAGTAGGACAAGAAGTGATGGTTTTAAACTGAAAGAAGGCCAATTTAGACTAGATGAGACTTTTACAATGAAGGTGGTGAAATATTAGAGCAAGACTGTTCAGAGAGGCAGGAGATGCACCATCCCTGGAAACATTCAGTGTCAGGTTGAATGGGTTTTTGGGTGACCTGATGGAGCTGAAGATGTCCCTGCCTGTGGCAGCAGGGTTGGCTTAGATGACCTTTAAAGGTCCTTGGCAACCCAAACTACATATGATACTTTTATATCTCATGTCCTGTTGAGATTGCATATGGATGGAGAAAGGGGTTTTTATTCCATTTTACAGTTGATGCTCCAGAGACTCTTTCAGTACAAGGAATTAAACACTTACTGTTATATACATTGTTTAAGACCGTGGTGAAGGAGAAGTTTTGTATTGGTATTTCATTGCTTTTCAGAAGGGCCTGTGTTCTGGCCTGATGAATTGATGTTGGTCTTGGTGCAGTTTTGGGAAACTGCTTCAGTGTTGTAAGCTTTCCTTACTTTAGATTGGTACACAACTCCTGCATCAAGTTCTGTTCTTCTAAATCCTGTGACTCTTCCCTCCAGAAAGTTAAAGCTTGTTCAAAGTTTTGAAACACTGGGAGAAATCTCACACATCAGCAATTGCAGACAGTTTGGGATTTGTGTTTTGGAACTCTCCGCTTGTAATGGGGATGGTGTACTAGTGAGATGCCTAATACCACTGCTATTGTGAAAGCAAATACCTCCTAGAAGTATTAAAACCAATTCAATTCTTGTGTGCAGGTTTGAGAAATGAACCCTTATTTTATTGAAGGCACAGTTGACATGTTTGAAGAAAATACCATGTAAATTGCCTTTAAAAATGCAGACACAGAACTCAGTCTGCCCTAATGTAACTTCAAAAGGCAGGGAAGTACACTGACTCCATACTTCAGCTCAGGAGGCAGCTTGGTGGCTGAAGAATAATAGCCTTTTATTGAAAGTGCCAAGTAAGTGTGAGTTAATTCCTTGTTTGGGGTGTGGAGAGGCTGATGTGTGTGGAAGGTGGTAGGGATGGAGACATATGGACCTTGGATATACCTGTTGTACAGTAAATATCTTCTGAGAAGGTGTAGAAATAAGAGAGCACACCTTCCATCTTTTTGAGAGTTCAGAAGTATTTTCAAAGAACCAGAACACACTGACTGTGTTCATAACCTGCTTACAAGTTTTATGAAGGGTGTTTAACCTGGAGAAAGGGAGGTTCAGGGGAGACCTCTTCTCTCTCTATACCTACCTGAAAGGAGGTTATAGTAGGGTGGGTCAATGGCTTCTGCCAGGTAACAAGTGATAGGACAATCAGAAATAGCCTCAAGTTGCACCAGGGAAGGTTGAGATTGGATATTAGGAAAAATTGCTTCACCAAGAGGGTTGTCAAGCATTAGAACAGGCTGCCCATGGAAGAGGTTGAGTTACCATCCCTGAAGGTATTTAAAAGGTGTGTAGATGTAGCATTTACAGAACATGGTTTAGTGGTGGACTTAACAGTGCTGGATTAATGCTTGGATTCTGTTGTCTTAAGGGTATTTTCCAACCTAAATGATTCTATAATTATGTTCAGTAATGATGCTTTCCTGTTCATTCTCTTATTCTATGACAATGGTGTTAATAGCAAAATTGAGTTAATTTGGAGACTCAAGTCTTGAGGGATTTTAGTTTTCTCCTCATTTTTAAAGATAGATGGAACAATAGTTCAAGAACTTCAGTAAAAAAAAAATAGAATTACACATTTAAGGGTCAAGGTATAATGCTGCCTCTATGTAGTTAAAGTTCAGCTAATTAGCAAAACAAAGTAAAAAAAAAATCCTTAAATAAAAATATGCAGTCAGGAAAATGTAAGAATTGACATCCAGGAGTAAGTAGTCTAGTTAGAAAAAATGATGAAATGGTAAAATATTCTGAACTTTCTAGAATGAGAAAATGTTTGCGGTGCTGCCACCTTCTACAAGCCCTTTCATTGATTTCATTCAATAATAGCTTCACATATAGCAGTTCCTCTAGGGGTTTGGTGCCTTTCTTTTTTTCTTGAAATTCTGATGGAGCTATTTAGAGCTGTTGTCTCATTGCTGTAGTGCCAGTCATCCAGTCCTGGCTTTTTTACTCCAGACTCTTCTCAGACATTTAATGGCATCCTTGTTTTTGAAGTTTCCTTTCCTATTGCAAGGGATGCCAGTTAATCCAGAAGTCAAAGGCTTGAGAGGCAAGAATAAGAAAAGCTTTTGGAAAACATGCTAATGTTTTTGGGCAGCAGGTGTTCTGAAGTGTGTGAAGGCTATTCTAACTTCAGGTTTGTGTAGGAAAACCATCCACAAAAGGATGCCAGACACTTCCTTAAGTTCACTTCTGCTGTTCAGCAGTGGATGATGCTTTTCCCTGTACATAGATCTTTGAGGGTCTAACTTTTTTTCTGCTGGGGTTTGGTTCATGCTCCAGCTCTTATTTTCTAGTGGTAGAACAGTCTATTCTTATAACTGAAAGTGGCTATTTGAAAGAAGGAAACTCAATCATATTTTCCTCAGGTATGAAGGGGTTTCAGCTTTTAGGGCTTTACTGTATTGTCTGAAAATAAGACAGATTTTGCAAATCACTCAGATCTGAGAATCAACATGGGATACCCAAATCTGAAGAATCCTTGGAATTTGTCTGTTGTTGGATGGAAGCATTTTGGACAAGTGTGAAAGAAAAGATGTGAAGAGCAAAGAAGATGTTAAAAATGGTTTCAGTGTGCTTACCATTACCTTTGCTGAGGACAGGGGCTGCAGTGAAGGACCTGTCTCCAGACTAGGTGGTACAGTGGGTGGTGGACTGAGTTCACAGAGGAGAGACCTTTCTGGCTATCAGAAGTCCAGGTTCGTGGAGGAGCACCTGGCTGAGCATTGTGAGTGCAGCTGTTTCCTTAAGTCAGGCTCTGTGGCCAGAGAGCAGCTGCAGAAACGCAAGCTTTTGAGGGGTTGTCTTGTACTGTTCCCTCTTCAGGAGGGAATGCTGGAACTGGAAGAAAAGCTTTGGGGCATCTAGGCTACCTTTAGCTTGTTCAGTTCAAGACTATTCCTGGCTTCTTGTGCCAGAAGAAAACTTAGGATAAAAACATTTGATAAAGACATGCTTGATAGCTGTAGTTGAATAAAATATAGCCTTTTCTTCCCATATGTTTGAAATTATATTTATGTTAGAAAAATGACATAGAATGTCAGTTGTAAACAATATATGGTAAGGGGTAGTTCTGAAAAATGAAGTAGATGTATTTTCACCTTGGTTGAAGGCTTCATTTGTGGATGCTATTTCTGTTACTGTTTGTTGAAAATTTAGTTGAAGACAAGCAATAGTCAAAAATGCAAGATAAAAATGCATTAATAGCTAGCCAAGTGCAGATGTGCATTATGTGGTTTCCTAGAACAGCATTCAAGTGGTATGTGCCCTTATGGCACTGTTCTTGCAAAGTTGCATTTCTTCATGTGGTGTGTGATTTCTTACTAATTAAAACCAGATAGTTTTCAGTCCATAGGGGTTTTTTTGGGTTACTCTCTTCCTGACAAAGCAATTTCATGTCTTTGCTTTTTCAAACAAAATAAGAGCTAACTTGTTGGTGAACTCAAGTTCTACCCTTATGTGATTATTTAACAGGCTATAGTAATTATAGTAATTAGTTGTTTTTTTTAAAGTACACCTTTTCCAATGCATTTTTAACTTTACGGTGTAATTCTCAAGAGGATAATAAAATACATCACAGTAGATCATGCAATCAAGTTAATGTAATCAAGTTGCTAATCATTTCCTTGGAAGAACTTCTATTAGAGAAGATGAAGACTTGCTCTTCTTTTGCTGGAGAAATGTCCTCATTTGCTGTTGATTGAGGTCCTAAGCTTAAGCTGCTAGGTTTAGGTTGACCCAGTGGCACTTTCAAGTTATGATTGCTTGCCTTCCTGGGACTACACAAAGATTACTGACTGATAAGAAATCAAAGAACCGAATTTCAGAGTACTGAGATTTTCCTGATCTTAATATTTTACGTGTTTAAAATCTGAGCAGTCTTTCATATGGTGCTAATGCATTTTATATTAACACTTCTGAAAGTTTTTCTTAGATGACATGTTTCTTACATCGTTTTATGTTCAGCCTTTAAGGAAGGTTTTTCCAAAACTTTCCTTTATATCTAATATCTCCCTGTAGCAGTCAAAGCCTTAAGGAAAAAATGTGTATGATCAAGAAGTTCCTGTGGGTCAGTATAGAATAATGATAGTGAGATGGACAAACAATGCAGCAACAGGAACTAGGTGTCTTAAGATACTTTGCTGTCCCTTTGTGACATTAAACTGCTGAAAGTAGATATGAAATATATTGTGTAAGGAGCTTTGATCACTGTGTGTGGTGTATTTAGTTTTCAAGTTACCAGATCGTATATGAAGCTAAAACTACCCACTGGCTTTATTTGTAATCCTTGTATAGAGCTGTGGTTCTTATTTCTGTGCCTCCTCCTTGCAAACTGGTTACAGTAACTATTGAATAAAGGCGTGAAGGATTTTAATGTCTCCTTTTAGACGACAGCTTCTATTTTGTTATTCAGTATAGTAGCAGCATTCACTTAGTGGCTAAATAACACCTTCATAGCTAGAATTCTATTGAATCTCGTGTATAAACATAACATGGAAAAGTAAATTAATTTGGAGACAGTAGTTATTAATCTAAGAAATCAAATACAAAGTAGGCAAAGATTATTTTTTTCCCCTATAAGGTTTGGTTTTTTTGTGAAGATGAGAGCCTACAAAGGTACATTTTTGTGCTCAGAATCCGTTCCTCAAAAACCTTCCCTGCTCCTTCCAGCCCCCGCAAAGCTAGCCTGAGATACAGCAAAAGACTTGTAGCTATATGTGGTCTCTTTACATCTTACATAAATGAGTCGTGTTCCCATTTCCCTATAACCATTTTAGAATGCTGTCCTGGTCTTCTCATGCAGAAGTGAAGATGGCAGCAGCTGCATACAGCTGTGCTCGCATGCCCTGTGTAGGTTGCCTTTGTCTCTGGAAAAGGAACCTTTACTTCTGAAGGCTCTGCTTCCAGAAGGGCTACTCAGGGACAGTGAATGTTTCTTAGGGTTAACTGTGGCCTTAGCTGTGGTTTGGTGGTTTGTGGTTTTGTGATTTGGTGGCAGCCTTGAGCCAGCCCAGCCTAAATGTGCACTTGCTTTCAAAGAGATGGTGTTGATGTTGGCTGTCCCCACCCAGCCCTGCTGCTCTTGCCATCTGAACTGTACAGGAGCAGTTTTGCATTTAAACTAGTTTGACACAAACACAAAACTTCGTTGGTTTTACCCAGAACGGTTTTCCAAGTTAAGTCCTTTTGTGGGCTCTGTTTTTGCCAGAAGTGGTGAGAGGCAGCAGTTCTGGGTAGGGGAAGGTGTTGCTGATAGCATTTATGAAGTGGTCATGCTACAGCGGTATGTAGGGAGTTGAGGCTCCTGTTCTTTGCTTGGAACCACTACCAGAAGAACTTCAGTTTCAAAGTGTATTGCTAAGCAATAATACAGTAGAATTGGACAATAGATGTCCTTGAGAAATTAGGACCATCTTTCGCTCCTTTGATTGCACTGCTTTGTTGAACTGGACTTTGCTGTAGTAGTTCATAGGTTTTGGAGATTTTGCTCTTATTTCAGTGTCTAATTTTTGCAACTGTCCTCTGATCAAGGAGATTCCATTTGTTTCTTGGAAGGCAGGTAATATGTGAATAATTTATATAATAACTTTGACTTAGAAATTGTAATTGAATATGTAATAAGAACTGTTCTATACCACTTCCTATGCCTTCCTGCTCTGGGCTGTTACTCTTGTACCCAGCTTGCTTGAAGTCCTCTCTGCTCCCCTGGAAGAGGGTGTCTGTTGGGCAGTGCCTCTTATCCTGCCTGCAGGTTTGACTCTTAAAGGAGGTTTTAGGATTGGTGTGTGGGCTTTAAAAAAAAAAAAAATCTATATGCTGCTTCAGCCAAATGTAGGCTGGCAATCAAGAAGCTCTAGTTCATGAAGTCAAAAATATTGCAGAAGACTTTGTTTTCACTTCCTTGGACAAAAAAAAAAAAAGTGGAGAAATACTGTGCTGCAGGAGAAAGGGGTTTGTAGCTGCACTGATTAGCTGTGCTGCTTCAAAGTTTAGAAAACTTGATGATTGGTCACATATAGGGGAGGAAAACTTGATAATTGCAGCAGTTGGAACCTCAGCTTTTCTTCATTAAAACTAATGAGGATATGAATAATTCCACAGTTTGGCGGTCTGAAGAGCCAGTACAAGACCTGGAAATAGAGTTTGTGGGCAGGCTGAAAAGACTGTCCTTGTGCTGTGATACTTAATTGATCAATGACTGTTTCAAAAATCCAAACTTGTACATATGTGTCAGCAGGCATTGGGAGAGTTATATCAAAAGGTTTAGAATGCTCTGTATCATTATAAACATTCGCCATCAGGTGTTTGTGGGCTGCCTGCTTTTCTGCTTTAATTAACTGTATTCTGGTAATAGAACTGAGCTTGAAAGTTAATGTGCACAAATATTGTAGCAGACCTACCTGTCTAGTAACCTAATTGGAGAAGAGGAAAGTTGAGGATGACTGTGCCTAGCTTCCTGGTAGGCAAAGTATGGCACACTGTTTCGACCTACATGTGCACCTGTATCCCTGTATTACTACAGAAAAAGACATATGTGGTGGAACTGTCAGAAATTCATGTAAGAAGTGGTTTCTTATGGCTTATTTATTACTTCAAAAGTGAAATTTTGAAATTGTCCCAACTCAATGTAAAACACACTAGTAAATACTTCCAACTATTCCTTTTGCTGTTTGCTGTCTACTTAGTAACACTAGCCACTGTGTGGAGGATAGCTGAGAATATAAACATAGTTTAAATCTCTTCAAGTCATATAGGACAGAATTGAAGAATAATAACAAACAGCATTTGAAGTATTTTTATCTTGTGTTAACATTTGATTGCATTATAAACAGTGGGTGTTATTGGGACTTCCAGTACTTGGCTTTTTCCCCAGTATGTTCATTACTCTTAGGAAAGAAAAAAAACAAACCCAAACCCAGACTTGTACTGTGAACACATTATAAACACTAGCTTAGTTGCCTTGTGAATTTTTGAGTAGAGTTTCAAGAAGTGGAAAATAGTTTCATCCAGTTAATGGAATATACACTACTGACTCTATCTGATGCAGAGAAAATTGAACTATCTGTTAAAACTGGCCAACTGCGTATTTCCAGTACATTGTTCTGTAGGTGCAGACATTTGTAAAGAGAATTCCTAGACTGTTTATGTGCCAAGAAAAACAAAAACATCTTTTAGCCTTCTGTGGTCTTTATGTGCTGTTGCTTGTTGCCCCTAATTGTCAGGACTGGATGTTACCTTTCCCATCTGACCTAATTTAGTATATTTTCTCTGGGAAATTAGGAACAAGATGCAGAACTTGGCCTTGTTTGGAGAGGATAGTGAATGGAATATCCTTACTATTTAGGGATGACAGCAGATCCTTTCTTTGTCTCTTAGATTTTCTTGTGTTAGGCAGAGGCATCTAAGGTTTTTATCATGAGGGATAAAGGCAGGATTTGAAAAGTGATTGACATAAGTGCCAACAGAATCAGTTCTAGGAAAGCTGTGGTATAATGAAATAAGATGCTATTAGCTGCCAATCAGTTCTGAGAATTTACCAAAAATATGTTTGAGTTGACAGGTTAAAAAAAACCATGAAGGAGAGAGTAAACCATCTCCTAACCCTCTTAAATAAACAAACAAAAAGCTACCAAAACCCCCCCAAACAAAGAGCCTCCACCAAAACCGACCAACTGACGAAGGAAAAAAAATATCAGACAGCCTTTTTGGTTGGTTGTCTCTACCTAGAAACCAACGTATGGACTGATAACATACAGTTAGCTTCCTCAATGTCCTGTCTCCCCAAATTCCTCTCTCCAAAAAGTGAGAGAAAAAGCCAAACCAACAGCAAAAAACCTCTAGCAAAAACCCCCAACTGCTGCTGCATTATGGAAATAGTAACAGCAGCACTTGTTTAGCTGGACTAGGGAACAGTGGTTTGCAGATTGACTGATTTCAGTGTTTTCCATCTCTGCATCATAATCTTACAACCCCAAGAGCATGTTTTGCAGTTTCTGCCTGCCCCTCTGCCTCCAGTATTCTGTTAAGTGTGCAATTACTGGGCAACTCCTGGTTTATGGTTTGGAAAAGGTTGTGTCAATCTGGACAAAGGACTGACTACTGTCACTTGTTAAAATGGATAATTTTACTTTCCTGTTTGAATGTGCCTAGTATGAGCTTTTTCAGTGTTGATTCTTGTTTGATAAGCAAGCATTGTCTAAATGTTTGTTCTGAGAAAACACGTGTTAATGTCATCAGCTCTGAACTTTGGGAGAAGCTAAATGGGCTAAACTCAGATTACTCATTGTAAAGGCTTCACTTCATTCTAGCTTGCAACCATTTTCCATTTCTTTCTTCATTCTGTGTGATTGCATTTACACGCTTACCCCTACACATTTTAGTGTGACATTCAGAACTGTATGTATTATACTTGTGTTTATCTTACTAGTTGTGTAAATGATATTCCTTGCATCAGATACCTGCTTTCTGCTCTTTTATATAGCAAAAGGCTAAAGGCTAAAATGATGGTCCTTATGGTATAAACTAGTGACATGGAGAAGCTGTAGTCTCTTTGAGTAGTCTATTACCATTGCTAAATCCCTTTGAATCGTGTTTTCCAGAGAACTTCCACATGCACAAAGCATCTTCTTTATTCCTGTTAACTTTTTCTATGTTAATTCCATTGTTTCCAGCTGCTGTCTTGCCAGGAAAAGTAGATACAGGACAGTTGGTTCAATGAGCATATTGCAGACAACACCATTTCTTTAATAAAGTCTAACACAAAGTCTGAGAGGCTCTGTCAGAGTGGCAAACAACTGCTTATCCAAACTGAGATTGCTTTATTTTGGCAATCTCCTCTAAAACTTGGCAAAGTACTGGAGCACATAAGGAACTTCTTAAATATATATATTTTTTGTTATTATTTTCACTTCACAAACAACAGATTTATTAAACCATGTCACCTGTGCTTTATGAAAGATTGTAGGCGTAAGTGGCATGAATTGCAAGTGGCAGACAGTATTTGAGAATGTTTGAAATAATAAATTTGAGAGCGTTTGTAATAATGTAATAATAAAATCTACTGTGAGTGGAAAAGATCAGCCATAAATAGAGCTTGCAGGGCTGTGGGTTCCATTGTGCATGGGGTCATGCTGGATAGTAAAAGGTGGGTCCAGCCTCATGTTCCTCTAACATGGAACTGGTTTTGTGTTTGGGTGTCTCACCCCAGCCCAGCCTGCCCCTGGGGCACTCTGTCTTTGCATTGTCACCTTCACTTCAGAGGAATTCTGTCCTTTCTTTGCTTCCTCCCCAGCTGGGGTGTGGGCAGCACAGTGTACTGTGACCAGCAGGCAGTGGGACCTGTGCTTGGTAATGGCATGGTGCTGAGTGATTAGCAGTGCTGAACTGTGTGGCAAGGTTTTGTAAATCTAAAGGCAGAGTACAGATTGCACTGGAGTACATTGCTCCATCATCCTAAGTCTTTGGGCTGCATCAGCTCTGCTGCTGATCATGTGATCAAGTCCCCTTGGGAAAAGTGTGTGTAGAGTCTGGCAAGGCTTGTGCTGTTGTTTTGTGTGGTTTTGAATGTCTTGGGCCACCATTCTTTTTCCTCTAGAAGATTGCTGCTCCCGTGTTCTCTTCCCATGCTTTTGTAACCGGGTATGTGGCATTTGAGTGCTAGTGGAATCATACTTCTTGCCCCTTTCACTCATTAGCTAACAGCGTTAGTGATTATATAGTACTTCTGGCAGAGGCATGGTGTATTGCATTTTAAAATTATTTTATTGTACATGTAGTGTATCCAAAAAAATTTTGTGAAAGAAGTCTTGAAAAGCCAGTTAAGCGGTAGAATATTAATCGTTGTGTTGAATGCACCAACATTTTAAGCAATTAAATGTTTTCATGGGAACGAAGAAGAACTGTCAGTTTGGAATCATGTAACACTTTTTAAAAATTCTAGTAGCTAGTGTTTTGTTAGCTGGCTAGTACTGACAAATCTGTAGCAAAGATTTTTATAGTGCATCTAAGAGACATGTCTTTGAACTTGTACAAGAATTGCCTTTTCTGTTAATTAGGTATCAATGTTTTCTTCCCAGTTGTTAATTGCAGAGGGTTCTTTAAACAATTTGTATTTGGTTCAGTTGTTTTTACTGCATGCATTGGCTTTCAGCAGTGCAGAATGTAAATAAACTTAACAGCTCAACAGTGTGATTACATACTTTATATACTTTAGGTGATGTTGTCTTTTGGGGCTTTTTTACCAGATTTTATAGTGAGACAGTATCTCTTCATTTGTCTGTCTGGATAAACTTTAGTGTTTGGAGAAGGGTATTCTGTCTGCAGTGACTTGCAGTGTAATTACATATTGTTTTGAGTTTGTGCTATGTATTTCAACTGAAAGCCTCTGCTCCAGCTAAAAATTGGACCGAGTGAGCTGAACTAAGGGAGCTTTTTGGATGACACTTGAGTAGACTATATTTCTTTGAAAAATGCAGAAATATTTGGAGAAAAAAATCTAAGGTGAATTTAATTATTTCCTAAATGTGATAACATTTCAACATGCAATCAGTTGGCCCTTGTTTGTGATGCCTTTGGATAGTGGCTGTAGATTATTCTGGACAGCAGTTTATGCTGTGCATTGCACTTCAGGACATGCTCCTTTCCCCATAGATTTTAAATAGACGATTTTTGAATGCACACTGTGGATTCTGATATTTGGAGGAAATTGTAAATTTGAAAGAAGTGGTTCACAGCAGGACTTCCAAAGTCTTTAAGGACTATGTTGTAACTGAGGGACCTTGTGCTAGCCCATGTGCTTGGAAGTGGTTTTGGTGGTGAAGTAAGAAAGGATGGGAACAGTTTTGAATAAAATATGAGTTTCTATTATCTTGATGATACATGGCTGAAAAGCAGGTGTCCAAATGCTCTAGCTGCTGATTCCCAGTAATTTAAACCTGGTTATTTAAGTGTTAAACAGCTGTTAAGGTGTTCTTTCTCTTTTCTACAATGCTGAGGCAATGTTAAAATTTTGTGTGGGCTTATATGTACAAGAATATATGGTATATGTATTTTAATTGTCAGAAAATGCATAATTAAACTGGTAAGACTCGTAGAGTTCTCCATGTACAAATAACATGAATTTTGACGTTCCCAGGTTTGGTTTCATAGGAAATCTAAAGCATGGATGCATAGCCTTCAAGTCCAGTACTCAAGTCGCTTGCACAACAAACCTTATTTAAAAGTATTGGGTTTTCCCTTTGAGCTCAGGTGTAGTCGTCGTTGTCTTTTCCTCTTTTTCGTCTTCCTTTCCTAGGAAAACAACAGTGTTGTTGAATGATCCGAAAGCTGTCAGATTTTAAGTCTTACTGTCCTTGGCTTTCTGAATGAGCAGTGCTGTGTTAGGTGCTTTGGACATTGGTTGGACTAAGTGATTAAAAAAAAAAAGTATTTAAACACTTTTGTATATGCATAGTCTTGGTTTTGTAAAAGTCTGAATGCTTCTGTGCATTCTTCAGCCTCTCTGTTGTATTCCTGTCCCAGGCTCCTTGTGGGCTCTGGAGCTGGCTCTGAGATGGATGGAGGGGCAAACTGAACTAGGGCTTTTCTTGCTTGATCCCAAGCACAGTGTTTGTGTTGTTTCTAGGGAGAGGGGAAAGGGACAGAAGGAAATAGTTCGACTGTAAAGCTCCTTACAGTTTTACAGTGTCCTCATGAGAAGCACATAAGTGAACAATTTTGAGTACATGATTTTCTTTAAAAATCTGATGAAAAATAAAGTAAGTGTTTAAGAAGCTAAATTTTCATTTGTTATCCACTTCATGTCAATGACAGGAGCAATCCAGCACAGAGCTTTTGCTTTTTAAAACACTGTTTTGCAGCCTACTTAAAAGTGATTTTCCTACATGTGGGAAATAGTGAAGTAATTAAACACATTTGGGTCTATGCATAAATTTTCTAAAATTAACTGTCTCTTTCACACTAATCTTTCTTGTCTTTAATTGGGTTGAAATGTGTGAAAGGGAAAAAGGTTTGATAGGGAACTATTTTTCAGAGAGTAGTTTAACTACAGAGCACATAAAGAAGTTGATAAATGTGATTGGGCCAGGGAGGCAGGAACTTTCTGTTAAAACGGGAAATATTTTTGTATTGGTTTCTTCTGCATTGCCTTTGAGTAAATCATCTGCTATTTCCATGCTTTTATACCTCTCACTCCAGTGGAGAAATTCAGGTGTGCTGCAGTTAGGAACAAAATATCCTTTTATTTGGAGAATTAAAAATCCTTAATCATGAAGTTGTGGTTATCACTCACCATATCATTATAAATACACTTAGTGTTAATTAGTTTTCCTGTTTCCCCAGCAGTTTGCTAACCTATTCACTAACAGCAGTGCTGACTAACCTTTTCAGGCTTCAAACATGTCTAATTAGTGAACTTATGCATGACCCACTTGCACAAAAACTGAGAAATCATTCTGAAAGGTGCCCAACAGAAGGATGCATTTCAGGGAGAAATGGAAATGTGATGGAAATAGAGGTTATTTTTAGGTGTGTATTGTGCTGTAGCACAGTTGATAGAAAATAAACAGTTGAAATACTTTGATTGTAGCCATGGCTCTCTCTTTTCGGGTTTATTTAGAGCTGAGTTCTTATCACCGCCCTTCTCAGTGGAATTGTTTCCTGTTTGGAAATTCTTTGCCAGCACTGAGTAGGAAGCTAACTTGTTTCAGGTGTATGTATATGCATTTTAACCCCGAAGCAAATGTTTTTGCACTAGGGAGCTTTTACCTTCAACTCCATCATCTTTGTTTTCAAAGTGTGTTTGCTGTTATAATAAACTCATTTTTTCACTTAACTGAAATTTATGAAGCATATCTTGGGATCAACATTCAGACTTTCACCTGCTGTAACGGATTTGAGACACATGGTTATGCGTTTTGTATTCAACTTTTCACTTCCGAGTAAGTGATTAATCTTTCTCCTTGTCATGTTTTGTGTCACAGTAGCACTGTCATTTTCTCCCTCTGACAGCCTGACACTGTTTAAACATCAGTCTAATTTTGCACATAAGCCAGTTTAAGAGAAGGAAAAAAAATCACGTGAGGCATGTCACAACTTATTTTCAGAAGCAGCAGGCTTGCAGAAGGCACAACTTGCTCTGTTCTGTGTTGATTTCTGCTGACAGCAGGCTGTGGTGTTAAGCACATATAACAAAAATCAGTATTTCAGACAACAGAAGTATGGAGAGTACATGTCTTACTGTGCAATGAAAAGGCAAAGCTTGTTGGAGGGAGGGAGAAGGTGGTGGAGCCCATATATGATTGATTTGTACTGGTACCTCTATCTTTTTAGGGAAAATGTCTGCTTTATGCCATGTGTTTTAAGAATTACAGTTTTCTTAATGTGCTGTACTTCTTGATACAAGTCTTGCCCCCTAGCCTTCAACATTTGAGTCTTCACCTTGAGAATGATGTTTAAATATGCTGACTTCACCCTTCTGTTTTGCAAGTTCACAGTAAGTCAGATGGAGGTCATGTTGAAAATAGAAGTAAGTGATGAGTTAGGAATGGCTTCTGTCACCCATGTATGGAATCTTGAGTGCTGTTCCTTACTCTGTCATCTGAGGTATGTTTGTACAGCATTTTCTTCTTGTTTTGTCCTCCAAGAATCAGCATTTTATGACAAAATGGGAAAATCCTGCTGTTTTGTTTCTTTATAAATGAGTTCCGCAAGAATCTAGAAGCAACATCTGTGACAGGTCAAAAACATAGCTTTTGCTTAAACTTAACAGCACTTTCCATGTGTAACTGTGTATATTATCAGTATTCTGGAGATGTGTGGACATGCTTAGAAGAATAACTAACCAATATATATGGTTGTAATGCTGTCTAATGAGAGAACGGCTAAAGAAATAGCATTGTATCTGGATGTTTCTATCTGAACAAGAGAAGACAGAAAAAGCTGAAAGCCTCCCAGAAAACTTTTGTCAAGGTAAAGTGTTACATTTGTTATTCTGTATATTTTGTAGCTTCTCACTTATCTTTAATGCAACCCCCCACCCCATATTTACTAGATTATAGTGACATTGATTAGGTTATGTGGATCTTCTGGAACAGAGTTGATACTCTATGAAATGTGTTGCTAGTTCAGGGTTAGAACTAAAGCCTGGTCTGTTCCATTTCCCTTCAAGTATCCTGAACCACCCCTGTGCCTTGGTATTGAGAATGAGCAATTCAGGAAATGCCTGTCTATAAAAACATTTTCAGCTTGTATGTATTTGTTAACCTCTTTATATTGGCCATGGGTTTGAAGTTCTAATTTTTTTGTTTTTATTTGCTCCCTGAGTTTTAAACATTTAGAGTTGCAAAGCAAATGTACAATCTCGGAATTTTTTTTAGAGTTTATTATAATCAGAAACATAGTTTTCAATTGTGTTTTCTATGAAATCTCTCTTTGAGCACAGACAAGACAGACAAAGAAGTCATATGTTCATAAAGGAAGGAAAAGAATTAATTCTTCATGCATCCACTTTTTCAAATGCTTTGCAGGATATGTGTAGAAAACTTGATGCAAGGCTGGAGGGTGTTTGTGAAAAAACATGCTACAGTGTCAAATCTGGCTACACGGAGTTCTCTACCATGGGAACAATGTGTGTAAATAACCAAATGCTTGGTGAATTCAGCAATAATCCTTTCCACTGGAAGGATGATAGCTTGTACTTTTTCTGTAAGCAAGTTTTCTTTATTTATTTAATGTAAGAATGCATGACTGAAAGGTACCTACCTTTTAACGGTTTTACTCTGGAAATTGTATAGTAGGAAGTTTATTTTAATGTTTAGTCAGAGTTCTGTAATGGTGAAAATGTCTATTAACCGAATGTTATATAAGGGCAGGAGCGAGAAGAGAACTGGGAGAGAAAATCCAATGGAAAATAGAAAAGACTTAATTTTTCATAGGAAAGGTTTTCTCGTGGTGTCATATTGTCAGCTGTTGTGCACAGTTGCATCATGGTCATTCCAAATATTTTTTTTTCAATATTGAGGCAGTGAGCTGTCATATGTGTGATCTTCTGTCTTGGAAGAAGTTAAAGGTATAAGCTAAATAGCTTTATTTTAAAGTTTATGCTTTTTTTCCATTAAATAATTTTTTTCTCTGTATCTGTGCTGAAGAAGGCATGGTCAAAGTCATCTTCCACAAGGGGTAGGAATTTGAAAAAAACTGATGGGTTTTTTTTTCTTAGGTCCCAAAGATTTTAGTTGAAAAATCTCTGTTTTGGCATAGAAGAGATGCTTCTTTGTGATGAAGGTATCTCTTATTATGTCCAAAGTTATGCTTGTTATTAGAGAGTCTAAATTGTATTGTAAAGGCAATAACAGTTGCCTGACTTTACCAGAAAGCTGTGGGTTAAACAACCTTTCCCTGCTTTTCTGAATTCTGCTGAAGTGGAAAAAAGAAAGGAAAATCACTTGGGTGTGTGTATTCACTGGGTTGACATGTAGGATAGAAGTGTTCCTAGCATCCCAGCCCTACCAGCCTGCCATAGACTTTGTACCTGTTTGTATAATAGTTGCTTGCAGGCTTTCATAATTGTATCCTTCTCTCAGTAGTGGCACAAATGTACACTTTTTATGGCAGTTCCTCAGCCACTGTTAAGCAGCAATACCATTAAAGTCTGACAGCTGTGTCTCAGGGATAATTATTGCTATGTCTACCTGAAAGTCTAACCCTGCACAAAACTCATGATTTCAAACTTTATTTTCAAGTCTATACGATTACAAACTTTATTTTGGGTTTTAGTATATCAAGTAACATCTTTGGGGCTTCAAAATATTTCTACCTCTCCCTTGCTCCTCACTGGAAGAAAGAAACCAGTGTATCAGACAGAAGCACTTAAGTTGTGTTGAAATATTAACTGAAGTACTCATCTTAAAAATAACACCTCTCCTTTTTGCCCTATCTTCTAAGGATGGATGAGAGTTTCTTGTGCTGTTCCCAGAGCACCTTGTTCTGCATTTCTCTGCATGGCCTGCCCTGGTCTTTTTCTGTGTCCCCTTGCTGCCTTATTTGTGGTAGTTCTCCTTTCACAGGGTGTGCGGTGGTGTAAACATCACTGCCTACAAGAGCAGAATGTGCAAAAATGTTTTTATTTCACAGACTTAAGAGAATGTTTCTAAAGAGTGTTTAGTCATTGAGAGTAGCTCTGTCACTCTTACCTTCATCCTCAAGTAAAGCAAATTCCAATGGGCAAACATCACCTGGAAGCAAAATTCTGAGAGCTTGGAAACATTCTCCTTACCTGCTAACTATGAGGAATAGAGAGCTCTGTCTTGTGGGACTGTAGCTCAACTTCTGTGTAGTCGATGTTAGCAAGGTGAAATAGCTTTTATATTTTTTTGACTTTTTTGACTGGTAAGAACTTGATGGAAACTTGAAAGTCATACAGTAATTTCCTGTAGACTGAATACTTCCTGTGTCATGTAAAATGAGCTGGACAATTAGCTGGAAGCCAATGTTAATACTTATTTTTTCCATTAATTTGTAGACAAAGTAGTATCTATCAGAATTGATACTGCCAGTTGCAAGTGGTGGACTATCAGCTGAAGTCATTTGACTGCAGGATGTGTTTCCTGTGCATTCAGAGTCTTCTGAAGCTATTTACTGCAGTCCTGAAAATTGTCAGGGAGACAGCAGGATTTTCTCCCATGAGCAGTGCAGTGGCATGTTGCAGTATGTTGTTTCCATTGTTTTAGGGCATCGCTGGGTGAAGAGGGAAACACTACTCTTTTAACAAGGTCTGTTTTCTCAATTGATGTGTTATTGGCAGTGTAGCAAGCCTTTGTCCTGCTAGGATACATCACCGCAGTACCCTATATTGATGGAACTTTTTGATTTAAAAGGAACCCCAACAAATGTAACCAAACCCAAAACCCCAGACCCAGCGAGAAGATTGATTTCTTTGGGCTGAAGTTTACTTTGTTGCCCATGGGCCAAACTGTCACAAGCAGTTAAGCTTTTCTTCTGAGTCTGATCTAGTATTATTTTTCCCTTTCTGTATGACACAGTGTTTTTAAAGCTGCTGTTGTATGTTGCTAAGCCTGGAAAATGGAGTAGTTTCTTGCAGGATCATCTAATTCAAGTCAGTGCTTACAGATGTGTAAAGGCAATTGCTTGTATGGATTCAGATTTTTCTTGTTACTTCTGGATTTCCCTTCCTGCTATGTACATACTTCCCTTTCATCTGCAGATCAGAGGCAGAAAGTGAAAAGAGGGGTATGAAAAGATGGGTATGTCAGACTCCTTTGAATCAGAAGTAAGCTTTTTCTTCTTCCTCCTCTTAGACTCTCTAATATTAGTTGATCTCTCTTCTTGCCACTCCTCTGGGTTATCACGAGCTGTTGGCAGGATCCAGTCTGTTACTCTGTCCGCTCAACCCTTGTAACACAGCCTGAACTCAAAAGTGTCATTAGGGGAACTCATGGTCCTTAATTGGAGTGTGTTAATAAAGCTGATTTGTATTATGCTGAATGGGGGTTATTTGCCTGAGAGATTTCTTAAAATCTTCAAGGAAAATGAGGAAGCTAATGAAGGTCTTTGATGTCTTCTTTACAGAAGTTAACTGATGTTTGGGTTGCCCATAATTAATTTCATCCTTCAAATTAATTTTCATGAGCTTTACAAATTACTAGTGTTGCACTAGTTCATAGCTCTGGTCTTTCTGTTGGATGTTGATCTTAACTATAGCTTGGGGAAATTCCATTTATGATGGAGGGCAGCATATTGCCATTTGGAGGAAGAATCATGTAGCTTGGAAACAGTGCTGCTTTCTAGGTCTTGTCCAGTGTTACCATTTTGTCTCCCTGTCTCCTAGGGATTCCATTGAGGTGTTTTCTCTTTTCTCCTTGTGTCCACTCACAAACATGTTATGTAGCTTATCACAGCCTGCAAGCATATATATCCCTAAAGAGCACTGGCTTAAAAAAAAAGGAGGTTTTTTGTTTACACAGTCTTCACTGATTCTGTTTATAGATTAATTGGTTTAAAACACTTTGCATAATGATGGATGACAAGAGCATTGGACTCACCTTCAAAACTGTTATTATGCTACAATTTGGCAGTTTATTCCTGTGGAGCCTCACAGTAATGGCTAAGGACCCTGCAAATTCCACATCTGCCTCTTTTGCAAGAAAACATGGAGATGTCAAATTTCATGAAACTATAAACTGCTGTTTAAATGAACTTGCAGGGAGGTGGTTATAAAATCTGAAGATTGAATCCTAGGATCATATTTTAAATAACAAGATTAAATGAGTTTTGAAAGTTCTTCTATTACATTTTTCTCATGCTAACCCTCTTCCTTGTCTTGAGTCAGCATCTTAGCGTAAAAGTTGTTTTGTGTGGTTTTGCTGTCCCTGAGGAGATTTTTTTCATGGTCTTTGGTCCTACCTGTCTAAAATTGCTGAACTGTGAACTGGGCTCTTCTTTGTTTAGTACACCTCCATGTGTGTACTTTCTCTGAGTCCCTTGGGTTGCTTACAGTTAATTAAATTTATCATAAAGGAAGTCCTGGTAGGAACTTGTTTTAGACCAAGTAGACTGAGTCAGCGCTTGTGTAACCAGTACTTTAAAATAGTTTTGTTACAGTATCTTCTTTTTCAATTAAATAGTTCCCTGAGACAAGCAGTTGTTTACTTTTGCGTTTTGGGTAGGATTTCTTCACCTTTGAAAAATCTGTTGAAAAGCCTGGAAATGTTCCATGTTGTATTTATATTAAAAATATTAATATGATGGAAAGGACTTTCACTCTTAGGTAATTCAGAGCTGTGGGTTCCCTTGCTCTGCAATCACATTGAATTTTCTCTTCAGTCAGAGAACAAAGTGAAGATTCTGTGTTGTACCAAGTGAAAATATTTCTATTGAATGAAACAGCTAGTTATTCCATAGGAAATTTTCCTTTATGTTTAAGGCTTTGAAGTACAGTGTTAGGAGCGGAAGAATAGGAAAAGGGGAGATTTTTTTGCCTATTGTAATGCTGTGAATCTCTTACCCTAGTGATGGCCCCAAAAGCCGTGTTGCACCCAGTCTCATCTCTACCCCTTCTGCTGCTGGGCTGCTTCAAAATGACAGCAGTGATGTTCTCCTTTATATTTTCCCATTTTTCATAGACTCCCATTTCTGTTGAAAATAAAAGCACTGAAAGGTTATATTTACTCCTAGATGAAATAGTGAGAGGTGGAAAGAACTCTTGACAGTTGTCCTGAGGCAGCAGAAAAACTAATAATGAAAGGAACAGTTCGATGTCTGTAAAATGTCTGCTCTAAAATGAATACATCCCTCTGCCCTTCTTGGAGATATACTGGTTAGTGGCATTCCAACAGACTGCTGAGTATTGTGGATGATACCCATTACCTAAAACCAGCAGATATTGCTGTAGTGTGGACAATTTCATTTTAGTGTTAGGCTGAAGCATCATTTACATATGCAATAAATAATGAACTCAGAAGCAAAAAGACACATTATGTCAAGTGATTTACATATTTTCATTTCCTTTGCATAAAATGTTCTGTCACAGAGTGACCCAGAACTTGGAAAGTTGCTTGAAGGCACCAGGTCTTTTCACAGGAGAACTTGAAATGGTACTTAGGCAGATGGAAACAGACAATGATATAGATGTAACTATGCAGCAGGGTGGAGATTGTATTATTGAAATTTAGAATTGTTTCCCTATTTATGAAAGACTTTTGGATCCACTCCTCTCTCCAAACTAGCAAACCAGAAATAATTTATTAGATTCTATTAAAATATCCAGTATTTGCTTTAGACAATAGTAAAAGAGAAGGCAGGCTCATCTTCAAAACAAGCACGTTAATATTAGAAACAGAGCTATCTAGAGCTGTCTGAGAGTGGTGTCTTCTCAATATAATCAGGCAATAAAAAAATGTAGGCTTGATGTGTAATTCCACAGCCTCTGCAGCGTTTATTTAATAATTTATATTTTTTTTTTGTCTCTGCTAGTCTGTAGAGACAAAAAGTAATGACTAATGAGACAGGTAAATTCTGAGAGCAGACTGAGAATTTTTTAAACTTCATGATGCATGAGGCTATGTTATGATGATAAAACACAAGCAGAGACTCAGCAACATTCTTGTATTATTACACTGAGAATTTTAGTAGGAGCTAGATGAACCTCTGTTCAAATCTGAGGATAGGTGGTTTGCAGATAAGCTGTCTGCAGTTCCAGCCTTGGATGACAGACTGATGATGCATATAATTTAGAAAGACTAGAGTTTACTGCAATATTTATACTTCCTTAGATTGTCTTGTTCCATATGTACGTGGAAACTGCAAGATTATCCTGAGATACTGGCCATGCTTCAGAAGTGTTAGCTGAAACTTTTAGTTTCTACAGTAGAGTGACTTGGACAAGAAACCACTACTTTAATAACCCTGAAATCAAAATGTAATAGAAGATTATGCTAACTTTTTGTGAAAATTCCTTGGATATGCACGAGGTTGTCTGTATTTGTATTTGGGCTTATTTAATGCTTATTTTATGTCTCTTAGATCCTTGGTCCTTCAACTTTTTCCTAAGGTGTAATGAATATGATTATTTAACACAGTCTGCTGTGAGAAGCAGTGGACAATGACTTGCCCCTTCTTCAACCATGCTAATTAAAGCAAAAATGCATCACAGAAAACATGAACATTCTTGTATTAAAGAAGCCACTTTATAATTTTAAGTACTATATTTTTTGCATTTTACTAAGGATGTGAACTGTAATGCTTTTGTTGAAGATGTTTATTTTGAAATAACAGAATGATCTGTGTGATAGATAAAAAATTAAATTATGTAAACCAGGTTTATTGTCAAGTAAATAACTAGGATTAGATAGGATTTGTAGATACTCACGAGGAGTAGCAGAGTTGTGTCTGTGTGCATGTGAAAATCCAGCCGTGGTTTGTGTTGTTGCTTTAATGACTATTAATATAGTTACAATATTTCATTGATTTTGTTCTTTAATTTCAAATGAGCTCAGTTTTCCCCTCATCCCTTGGTTTGGTTTTGTTAGATTAGCTACCACTTCAGGAGCTCTGGATTGTCTTTGTCCCCTGCAGTGGGTGGTGTCACATGTGCTCTCTTAGATGCTGAAGAAAAGATTTAGCCAGCGCTGCTGCCAGGAAACCAGCCCTGTGCAAGAATTGGTCTCTTATCACCCCTAAGTGTGGGTTAGTGGTTAGGTACAGTTTGCTACAGAACCATTTGATATTGCTGCTTCATTTATAAAGCTACTATTTCACGGGTGTTTGGTGTTGGTTTTCCAGTACTTGCTCCACAGCTGTGGAGTTCTGCTGTTATCCTTAGCACTATTTGTGTGAGCAATGCCATTGACCTTGCAGAACTGTTCATATGGACTATTTTGTCACGGCATAATTTCATATTAAAACTGTATTAATAATGCTTTGTCTTTAGCAGGTTTACATAAAAACTGTATCTGTCCTGTGTTCCTTGTCCCCCCCTACATATTCCTCCACCTTTTGGGTGGAATATGTAATCATTTTGCCACTGTTCTTCCCCTCCCTCACTGGTTGGATAAACAATTTCTTTTTGCTTAAAAATGATTGTAAAGAAGATGTAATAATATATTTATGGTTGTGTTCTGGAAAAAATCTGTAAATGTTTCCCAATTTATAAATATTGGAGGAAAAAAACCCAGCCTCCCAGGGGTTTGGCATCACAAGCCTTGTTTTTCTGAAATTGCATGAGGTGTGGATCTGTATTTTTCTTTGTCATATAAATGCCAGTAGAGCTTTGCTGTTTTCTGCAGGCTTTTCATTTGTATTTTAAGGGTTAAATAACTTTTTCTATTTTTTCTTGATCCATCACTGTAACCACAGTAACCATTTTAACTGTGTTTGATTTATTCCCAGTAGACAAGCAAAAAATTAATATTTAGAGCAATTCATAGGCAAAGCAAACTTATCTCCTCATCCTAGAGGATTTAAGAAATGAATTAATTAACTATTGTTTACTTCAAATTTGGTCTATTATTGACAAGTTAAAAGTTGTTTTGTTGTCTTTTCAGCTTTTTAACTACCTATGTAATCTTTCAGTTTAAAAAAATACACAAAAAAACCCCAAAGGAGCACTCATTGAAACTAATGTTGTAAAAGTGTCAAACCAAGCAAAGATCAGAAAACTTCCAATACGTAAAAGAACCCAACAAACCCTAAATAGCCTGCCCTCAAAAAGGGAGCTCAGAAGTTCATTTGGCTTGATAGCTTTGTTGGAGTTGTGAGAAGCCAAAAAGGTCATAATATCCAAAATGTAAGTGTGGCTTCACTGCAGTTAGCATTCCTTTTTAAAAATGCAAATTCTGAATGTTGGATATTAGGCTCGTATTTGAGCTGTTACATTTATTTTTCCAGCTCTATAATTTCATTTCTAGATCAAAAGCATGCTGCAACTCCTCTTACAGTTATAATGCCTATAATATTATATTATATGTAATGTGCGTAATAGATATGAACACACCATATAATATGTAAATATTTTATGGCTAATATATACCTGTATATATAAAATACAAATATATACAGTTATGTAATACATAATACGTCAGATATGATATCTATGTCTGTATCACAGATACATGAAAGACAATACTACCAGAATTATATCAAATATACATAATAAGATGTATAATACATTATGTATCTTTGTGTATAGATATATGAATAGATATACACACAGCAAATACTGTAGATACTGATATGTAAATATATATATTGGTAATGCAATAATGTATCGGTTATCAGCTCGATCCACATGCAGGCTCACGTCTGGCGTGTGTAAGGGTAAGGCCCTCTAAGTGGGGTGGGAGTTCTTAGCTCATGGAGAAACAAAGGTCTTCATTTTCCCATCGTGGCATTTGTTAACACAAACTTACCTTCTCTAATGTCACAAATGAATTTGCAAGTTTGGGACTTGTGGAGATGAAAGTGGTCTCTTACTTACCTGAGGCATGGCACAAATACAGGAATTGATCACAAACATTCAAGGGAGTGTTTTGTTTTGCACTGCACTGCTTTAAAATGGTATTTCATTAGACTTATAGCCTGACTGCATTTTTTAATTTTTAAGCTTCTACTTAAATGTTTTCTACAGTAATCTTCCATTTTCTTCCCAAGCTAATACTAACAAATAATACTTGGCAGTGATTAATGGTAATTACTGTTCTGTATTATTCTGTGTGGTTCACTTAAATGCAAAATAAAGAAAAACATAAGAGAAAAAACAGAAAATCAAAATGCTGACATGAGAGCAGCAGTTTAGAGAGGTACAAGTGCATTGTATTTTGTTTTAGTATTTTGTGTTAGCTCTCTTGACAAGTATTGTCCCATACTTTGATCTGCTGATAAACTTTATTTTTTACCTACTCTAGCAGCTTATTCTTAAGTGCTCTGCGCAGTCCAGATACTGCTTTTGTTTGTCAGCCGTCAGGAAAGTTCTAGGGAGGCTAATGCAAGATCACTCTCACAATGGAGGAATTATAGAGGAAAGGTGGGAAAATGAGGAATGTCTCCAAAGTGTCATCACCCTGCTGGTGGTGCTGTGGTTGGAACTCTGCTGTGCTGGCGGCTGCAGTGGGCTGTGGCTAACTGGGCAGCTCATGGATGTGGGGTTTTTGCTCCTACCAGAATGCAAAGATGCATCCTAAAGCAACAGTTTTATCTGAAAATCTAAAGTTGTTTTGTTTGCTGCTTCACTAGGAAATGAATATATTGGGATTCTCTGCTTTACCAAGAACTTGGTCTTTGCCTAATTAATCATTAAGGGTTGTCAGCATACGATGGTGGAGCTTATTATTAGATCCTGCACGTATTTCATAGAGCTATGACCCCTTCACAAGTAACTATAGAAACCTCAGCAACCATAGTTATTAGCTTAAATTATGGAGTTCATATTTTTAGAGAATGTTGGCCAGAGTCAGTGGCTAATAATTTTGGTGTTTAAAATGAGGAAGATTGTAAAATTCTGGTTATTTAACTTTGAGTAGCAAATCTCAGTCCTTCATGATTTAAATTGCTTTATAATTTGTTTGAAGTGTAGGAGGAAAGCTGATTTGGAGGGCAGGAGTACTCAAAGATCCTCTTACCATTTCACGATGCTTATAGCACAGGCCTGTGTGGGGAGGTAAGCTGCTGGAAGAGAGCAAATGCAATGTGGTAATCATGATGGTTTCTGTGTTGCTAGAGCTGTAAAATGCAGGGGAGAGAGTACCACAACATGCTAATAAGAAATAGAGATGCTGCTCAAGCACGTTAGGATGGATTTTTTCCTAGTTGAGAGAAAGAGAAACTAACCTGTTTCAGCAGTGGTGGTGTTTTGAAGGAAATAAATCCCAAAGCATTGTGCTTTGGATCAGATCAATGATTTGAGCAAGACCATCCTGTGTGTTTGTGAGTAATTGGGATACAGGGAGCAAGGCAGTGGGCAGAAATAAAACTTGTTTTGATGGCAGGATCAAAATGTTGAAATTAGCCAGTGGGAAGAAACTGCCTGCATTAACTTGGCATAAATGTTGTCCCACTTGTGAGTCATTGAGCTGTTCGAGTAATTAATGCTGTCAGTGTTTTGTTTCTCTGCTCTCCCCTCTGTGTATCTCATCTTACATTGCAGGTTGTTCAGTCTGCAGGTGTTTTTCTGGCAGGGTTCCACTGGCTCACTGAGATGGGGCTGGTTGCTGACAAAGCTGTCCTATTAGCTGGTGTCTCTCCAGGGTACCTTCACACAAATACTTTGTACTAAATAGTTACCTCCTTGAACTGATGTTGCAGGAGACAAATTTAATTCTTAAGGATACATTAATCTCATAGTGATGTTTTAATAATTGGAACAGGTATAAATGTGAGATGGGATATTAAGTTGGGCAAAGTTTGCAGGTAATATTTTTCATCACTGCCAACATTTTAAAGGAAATCTTTCTATCAGCACTGTGGATCTCAAAAGCTTTGTTTTGGTTCCAGCATAACCTGCAATAATTAATGTGCTTAAAAGGAATGAATATAAACAAGTGAGTATAAACACTGAGTGTGGCTGAATGGGGAAGAGGGCTGGTAAAGCAGTTCCCTAAACCTCAGTCTGCTGCACCCAGTTCTTAGGTTTGTTTTTGGTTCAACAGCCCTTAGGGGCTTCTTGGGTAACATCAAATACTCTGGAATCCTGAGTGCCAAAATGAAAGTTTTTATGCTACTTGCAAGGTTTCTGTGTGTATGTTCTCCCTGCTTCCCTTGGGAAGGCTCAGCCTCTGACTGTCCTGTAGTGGAGACTCTGTGGGGAGAAGGCTGAGGGAGGCTGAGAAGTTTGTGTCAGCTGCCTGCCCTCTGCTTTGCTCTGCACAGCTCACCCACTGCTACTGTGTTTAGAGGCTGCCCAAAATGAAATGCAGCAGCCAGGTGAGTTCACCTGGGAGCCTTTTCTCCTACTGACCTGTCAAACGCTTGGGAAGGATAATGACATGCAGCAATTGCAAATCTACAATAATGTGCATGCATGTTTTGTTCCGTACACACCACTAACTTGTTAAATCAGGAGATTGGTTTCTTATGTACCTTTTAACTGTTGAATCTCTCCTCCTTATGAAAATTCGCATCCTCAAAACAACAAGCCTTTATACAGTATTGATGCTTGTTTCGCTGGCTTTTATGCCTTTCAGTCCTTCTGGAGTTGAAGGTTGCAGCAGTTAATAAGCACTTGTGTGTGTATGTTAAATGCTATATAGTATTTATGCATTAGATTGTCATTAGAATTGTGTAAAGATTTATTTATGTTATAATGCTCTGTAAAACTTTGCTTAATAAAAACCCAAAAACCAAACCCAAACCAAAACAATAGCAATTTATATTTTCTTTGTTAAGGCATGTTCTCTGCTCCCAATTCAGCCTTTGGATCACCAGGCTAGCTGACAAAATAATCATATTCTTAATTCTGAAAGCTTGAATCCAGTACATATTTGGCATAGAACACTAATGATACATGTATTTTTCTGTGAACATACTTTCTCAGTAACAGAAAGGGCGTTAAGGATTTTGGCGCTCACTCTCTATGGGTTTCTTGAAGAACCACACTGAACAAAAACTGGCTTTATGCAGGAGCCTGTGCTGCAGTGGGGAAATGAATGGTGCAGAAACTAGGAGTAGCTTTCTTGAAGTGGGCTCATTGGTGTTTACACAGTTGTTTTTTTGGGGTTTTTTTGCAGTAGTGTAAAAATGTAATAACCACGTCTTAAGCATTTTTAAAATAAAATTATAGATAATGAGACATTTGATCTTCATTGTAGACTACAATATAAATATCAAACTTGGTATGTTTTTTTATATACTGCTTTTTTTTCTGAAGAGCTATTGAGGAGGTAGTTACAGTATGTATGTGATCAATAGTCTTCAAAATAGTTTCACCAGTGACTTCGTTAATCCTATTCAGAATGCAGTGATGAAGGGAGAAAAAGAAAAAAATATCACTAAAGAATAATTAGCAGAATGAAATTGAGTTAGCAGGTGTGACATCCAATTATTTTCTTCCCTGGAGATAAATATCAAGTCAAGGTTGGATATTACAATTGGAGTGTAGCACCTCTGCTGCTTCTGCATCAGGCAGAGTGAGAAGTAGCCATGTCGTGTGAAGAAAAAAGGTCATGGCTCTGACTGTTGTGGTTAATGCATAGTTTGTTTCAGGAAGGGGTTAGCCACTTCTGATTGCTGCTTTAATGAGCACTTCCCTTCATAAATATCATTGTTTTAGGGATTGCTACATGGAATGCTTGATTTGGATAGTCTTTTTGCTCTATGGATGGAAACCATATGCAGAGGTTTTTGAAAGACTTGTGTGTTCCAACACAGCATCTTTGAGGGCTAAGACTGAAGCACAGGATTGCTTCCACACACCCAAGGATTTCTTCTAGGCTTTCCTTTTCAGAAGGCAGTTTTAAATAGTTGCACTTCATCTTGTGACAGACTGAGCTAGCCTGGCTCTGTGATAGTTGGATTCCCTGGTCCATTGAAGGGGTGACATAGGGTGGAAAAGCTGGCTGTGACAGATCAATATCAGATTAGCTGTACGTGTGAATCGACCTTACCCCATGGATTGCAACCAAATGCAGTCTTCTGCAATGTGTTAGGCTGTTGAAGACATGGTTTCATCTGTGAAATATGAGAGCTTTTCTTCCCCTTATTATGATAATAAGAAAAGCTTTGTATTTCGTAACTGGTGTCCTTTACTTAAATATTGTTTGGAAATACTGTATCACTTCCTCAGGTTGATACTATGCCTATTGTGTATGTATTTAGTGTTCTTTTAATTTCACTGCTACTTTGGGGTATATTTGGTGCATTCAGTTTTTGCCATGGAACTGTCCAGATTTTCTCCCCTCCTCTCCCTGCCAGGACAGTACAGGCATTATTTTTCTTTTCTTGTTTGTTACTTAGTGTAGTCCAATTCATTCTTGGACTTCTGACAAAATAAGCTCATGGTCTATTAAGAAAAGCTTAACTATTGAAATAGCTATCAAAAAACAATGTCACAAGTACCTGCCCATGTAAATTACAGTGTATGGAAAATGGTGTTGTGTTGGAGAAAAGTTTCATTACTAAACAGATGTAGAACTAGGTTAGAAAGTGTATGTAAATGGTATAATTATCTGCTGGAAATAAATGGAAAACACTGTTAATTGGGTTTTCTATCATGTGAAAATGGCCTGTTTCTCACCCTCTAGTTATTCTTCCTCTCCTTATTTTTAAATTGATGTTGAATTTACTGTTTTCCCCATGGACTATTTTTCTTTGAACTTTTACAGTTTATAACTTACATAGTCAGCACTTTCTTGGTTGAGAGAGGTGGTTCATTGATGTGTTTGTCTAGCTCTGAGAATTTCATTATACTTACGAGATGCAGAAATACTTATATTGGTTTCTTAATGTAGTTTCAATATTCCTTCTAATAAAGTATTCCACTATTCAAACTCTGGCTTAAATTCTATTATATTAAATAGAGATGTGTCATGTAGGCAAGTGTTTTTTGGAATGGGATAGATTTTCATAGTATAATCAAATTGTTTAGGCTTGAAAAGAGCCATAACTGTTGAGCCCAACCATTAACACAGCACTGCCAGGTCCACCACTAAACCATGTCCCTACATGCCACATCTACACATCCTTTAAATTACCTCCAGGGATGGTAACTTCACAACTTCCCTGAGCCATGTGTTCTGATGCATTATAACCCTTTTGGGGTTATCCAATCCTAATATCTGATCTAAACCTTGCCTGCTGAGTATATTATTGTTTCCTTTAAAAGATTGAGATTTGTCATGTTGACCAAATAAGCCTATAATCAGCATAAAAATAGGTTTATTCTAATAGTTGAGTCTCCTAATTAGAATCAGCCTCAAGTGGTACATTTTCCTTGTAGACAGTTTCACATACATCCTCAACTCACAGGAAAAGCAGTAGTATAGGACCTGAAGTGTACTTGGAAACAAGTAGTCTATTCTTTGATGGTCTATTCATATAAACTGAAATTTCTGCTAAGACTTTGTGGCTTTTCCTTTCTTTCTCAGTTGTTTTAGGCATTTGATTTAGAAGAATTCAGTTAAATTCTTGCCTCGTGGATTGAAAATCCATACTCTTTCCCCATTAATTCCTTTTATTTCAGTTGATATTAAGTACCTACTTTTTTTTTACTCTTAATGTTTATGTACTGTAAATTAAATACCTAAAACCTTAGCTCAAAAGTTTCATTTTACCAATAAATTGTTATTGACCCCTGGTATGATCAATATCATAGCTGATGTAGATAATGCTTTGTCCAAGTTCTCAAAGGCAAACCATCCTTTCACAGAGCAGGAGAATACTGTTGGGTGGGTTAGGAAATGAAATACCATTATACCAGTTTCTTGTCTTTTTTTTTTTTTAATGTCTTCTTCCCACTGGTAGTTAATCATTTGGTTAGTCCTAATCATTTACAGATGTTTTCTCTAAAAGATTGTTGTAAGGGGTGGAGAGCAAGCATAACAGATAGTATGCTTTGATAGAAGGGCAAAAGTATGATGAACAGATACATTATAATTTATTGTTTGACTGTTTGCTGGTTTTTAATATTCTGGCTTTTTGTGCAGTATGCATCAGTTCTCACAAGTGAACTTCTTTAGGCTGTCAGTTTGACAAATGGTACATATTAGTTTTTAAAGCTTATTTGTAGCTTCATACTGTCTTTGAATATATTCTCTTTCTGTAGTGTGTCTAAGGTACTCCTTTAACATGACTTGAAATGTTTGAATATTCACAAATATTTTTGTTTAGGTTATTTCCCTGTCATGTTATCATATCTTAAGAGAAAAATCTAACATGACAGAGCACTGTAGGTTTTATTTTCCCTCCTAAGGATTAGGTTTAATACATCCTTACAGCATGTTGAAGGAGTCTGTCCAAATCTGTACTTTCAGTACACTATTCTGTGGCTAAGATAGTTGAAACAAATATCTCTTATGATAGATCATAAAGGTATCTGCATTACTAGATGAAAGTACCCTGCTCCTCTATGGGGATGAAGTTTATAAAATCAGTTTAAAGGAAACAAGTGTCCATTTTTAAACTATGTTCTTTTGCATTTTAGCATTCACTGTGCTCTCCTTGTTCAGTGGGAGCAGGCTGTGGGTTCTGCTATAAAACCATCTGTAGTGGAGGTGCCAGCTTCCTCATACCTGCTGTTCTTGCTCAGTGGCTTCTATGGTTCCAGGATCACAATATGAAAGGAAATCAGTTAAAGTTCAGTTAACTCCTAAAGTTCAGTGTGGAGAGGTGTTGTAGAAGTATTCAAGTACAGTAAATACCATAAACTGCTTATTTCACGTGGTTTATTAAATGTCCATGACAATGGAAATGTCTTGTTTTGTCTCCTGTCTGATGCCTTTGGACCCTGTCTGGGGATTTTTTTTGTTGTGCCATTGTAGAGAGAATATTCAGCTTGTCGGTTCCTTCCTTGTTTATAATTGCATTTGTAGTTCTTCTCTACAATTGCATCATGTTTACCTTTTCCTGGTGACATCAGTGAGCATCAGTTTATAGATACGGCAGCATATAAGAAGCTGGCATGTGCTTGTTTCTAGCTGTTGAGGGCTATGCAGAGTTTTTTCCTAATACTCCTCAGCATGTGTGGTGTTTCCTGTAATGCCAGGCATCTCTTGCTGTGCCTGTGTGTTTCCTCAGCAGGACTAACTTGTGCTCTGCTGGATCAGAGCACACGGAGAATTCACAGGTGCTTGTGAACCCCTGGCTCTCTAGACTTTGACTGAGGTGTTTGCAAATGCAGGCATAAAAAGGATACTTTTTATCTAAAAAAATACTGTGGGGAAGGAAAGAGAAGGGAAAAAAGCAATGTCAAACTCTTTAAATGTTTGAGGCTTTTTTTGTGTCTCAATTCCAATTACTACACACTGGTTTCTTAGGAGTGCCATGCTTAGGATTCTGGTAGGCTGATGTCCCGTGGGATGTCTGAGCTGGCAAGGGTGTGATGTAGTTTACATCAGCAGCTCCTGTCAAAACAGTCGCTTGCAAGTGCTCCTGCTTGTCCTTCTCATTGCTGATTTTTTTTTTCCTTATTAGTGTTTAATCATCACATTTTTCATTATCAAAATGTGAAAGCCAATAAAGTAATACAAACAAGGAATATTTGGGTAATCGCATCAGTAAGTAACAGCATGTTTTACCAGTGATACTTCCCCTACTCCCCCATTCTCTCTAGATCAGAGTTAACACTTGCATGAATTAAATGCTTTAGTGAAGAGCATGAGTTTAAGACTCAGTGAGTGATAAAAATTGACTTCCAAAGGTGAGCAGTGCTGCACAGGAGGCAATTGGCTTGAGTGCTGGTGGGTAAGTCCTTTACGTTTATATAAGGAAGTAAATAAAATTAAATAGTGGACATTTTGGTGAGATCCCTCCTAGGCCTTTCACGTTCCTTGCCTACAGTGGTTTCTTCTGTTTTTCACCCATATGTTATACAGATAAATCAGTTTCCAGCTAATTGGGTTAAGACTTGTTTCCTATTTGCCATCTTGGTAAGGCGAAGGTAAACTGATCTCACAATGTATCTGCTACATTTTCAAAAGAAAGGTCAAAAAATATTTTCTATTAAGCTAAACCTGGGTTTCTGAATGTGCCTTGAACATCTTACTGAAGCAATTACATGGATTTAATGCTCATGCCACAAAACAGACAATTACAATAAGTAATCCACAGCTGAACTTTGAAGTGCTATTTGGCAATATTAAGTAAATCTTGCATGTTTGTTAGCGACTTCAGAACTCATTCTTAAAACTTCCTCAAATTCTGAACTTCGGTCTTTATCCAGCAGACATGTTTGCACAGCGTTAAGCATGAGATAAGCCACATTTGTTTCGATGAGAGACCATTTGAGCCTGAAATTCCTGTCACTCCTGAATTCATTATCTTGTTTTAGCTCTTGTTTATTAGATTTCACTCTAATGCTTTTGCTTGGAAGATTTTTACTCGAAGGTAGATATTGTCAATATAGATGATTTTAAGATCTGATGGCATTTTGTTTTACTTAGGAAGATTTAAGTAGGTTTATCAGTACTGCTGTAGCTGCAGGATACCACCAGTAGTAGCAGTAGCCTCAGCATGCACATGCAATTTATATGTGCCAGACAGTCAGTGTATTATGCTTGGTTTTGGTAATGTAGCTGTTCCCATGAATTTTCCCGTGCTTGTGTGAATACTTTGGAGGAGGAGTAGGGGTGATACTGTTCTTCATTATTGTTTTCTGGGGATTTTGGGGGTTGGGATTTTTGTTTGTTTTAGGAACCTAATGCTTTCATACAAATCCATTTCTGAAGATAGTGCATGAATATGAAGCCAGGCTTCCCTAGCTGAGCTTTTACCTTTCCAGCAGATGTGAGGGAATGTGTTTGGCCATGTCTCCTGCTTGCTGCAATAGACTTACTTGGAGTTATCGACCTGATACCACCTGGCTTCAGACTGCCAGTCCCCTCCTGCCTTTCAAAGGCTGCCAGGCCAGCTAAAGTTAAAGGACCAGCCTTGGAATTAATTTTATCAGCTACAGCTCATTCGGAGAGTTAGGAAATTGTACAGAGAGCCATACTTCCACTTAAATACTTCTGATTTTAGTGAAGCAACATAAATAATAAAATGCAGTAATTTTAGAAATTAACTTCTGTATATTCTGAAGTTGTTAGGAATAATGCATAAAGCACAGTGAGACATACAGATAAGTGAAGTAATATAGTTTAAGATGCTGCATTTCCAGAAGTCATGTTCATTTTATAGGAAATTTAATATGTGAATAACTCACTGTGAAGACAAAAAAACTTAGAAATTATTACTTGAAAAAGTTTTATGGTAATTAGTGAAGGCTGCAGAGAGATTCCATGCTATGATGATCATAATTCAGAAGTGTAAATAATAGACCATTTATTTTTCTCATGGCCTATTAAACGTAGTCTCCGGAGTTATAAAACGGGAGTCAGAACCTCTGGGTGGCTATTTAATTTTTAAATATGTTGATAGAGCAGAGAAGGAAGAGCTCTGAAAGCTTGTGTATCTCTGATTTGTATGTTGTGGAATTAAAAGTAGAGCTAGTTGTTTTCTTTTTTCCTTTAAAAACAAACCAAAGTGATACTTGTTTAAATGGACAGAATTGAAATCTAATGCCTGAGAGAGTTCAGTTTGACAGCTTTTGTAGAAAGTTATTTTAAATTGCAGGATGGATGGCTGATGCAAGGTTTAAGAAAAAAAAGTGAAATCCAGCAAACAAAATCAAGCTCTCAAGATCAGGTGAAGAACACAATGCTAGGGGCTATGCTTTTGAATTTAGTAATGATTTGATTAATACAAAAGAGAAGGATTGTTCACCAAATGAATAAATCCTTGCTGTGGAAAAATGCCCTCTTTTTTTGTTAGGTTTTTTTTGATTTTTTGTTTGCTGTTTTTTTATGGGTTTTTTTGTTTTGCATATGTGAAGATAACAAAACCACATAATACTGTTATTTGTCCAGGTAGCTTAGCGATGCTGTGTACAGGCCACTTGTTTTGATGCTGCTTTTACTTCTGGACTCCCCCAAAAGGAAAACAGACAAAACCCGCAGGATAAGCCTGTGGTGTTCTTGTGTGAAGAACAACCTACCAGAGCAATAGAAATGTTAAAAAAAAAAAAAAGAAAAAAGATTGTGATAAGATGCATTAGAAGCTTGAGAAGTACTCAAGAGTACTCAAGACACATTCCAGTGGAGGATGTTCTTGTTTCACGCATAGGAAGGTGAGCCCAGCTTGTGATCTGCATGCAGCAGGATGTGATGTGGAGGGATTAAACCAGAGATGTCATGACCTCCTCACTGTTTCAGTGCTATTGCCTGTGGCTAATTTTTGGACTGTGTATGACAGAATATTGAGGATCTCCAGCAGTGGTGAAGCTCAAAACTACTTTTTACTGATTGAAGCCTTTATCAACCTCAGTTTTAGGTTAGTAGAGTGAAATTCCTTTTTTTAGCTGAGACAAGCAAAAACTTAAAAAAACGTAATAACTTGTGTAGATCTAAAAGGAACAATGTTGGATATTGTAAATTGCAGAGTTTAAAAAATTTATAAAAGTAGTTAAAGATTTATAAAGGTTCTTAAAACACTTTAATAAGAATAATTCATATAGTAATTCTATAATAAGAACTGTTGCCTGCCTGGATCTTGAAGAATTTATTCTAATATTATTGCTTCAATATGATCTATATACTTGGTTAAAGAATTAATATTCTCATTGGGGATTTTGCTTTCAAGGCTTGTGGCTCAGAACGGTGTGGTGTGTGTGGTACTGGGGAGGTTCCTACCATTCCTCCAGTGTGAATCCAGGCAGAAGGCTGGCTTGGGGGCAGCTGGCAGAGAGGGATCCCCTGGGACAGTGCAGGAGAAGTCTTGGCTCAAGTGCTGTTCATTCAGCTCACGCTGAAGGCCTGAGCTGCTGAATTGCTGTGCAGGCAAGTTTTTGAGCATCGTTACAATTTTTCTAATCAACCTGTAATTATGCTTTTAGCCTGATATAATCGGCCTGCAGCTTGTAAAATGTCCTGTGTATCATTCAAATCTACTCAGGGCAGAGTTAGGAAAGCACATTCCAGAGCTCACTGAATTATAAGAAGGACCTTTAAAAAGTACAGTCTTATTTAAATCAATAAAACGTAATGCTGTGGTGCTAGTGAGACAAGACATGTCCACCACCTTTCAAATATCTTTCTATATTTAATTTTCTATATTTCATTTTCCAGCACCAAACTTCACTTTGCAAGTCAGAAAAACAATTTTTCAGTAGGGTGAAGATCACTTTTGTGATCTTAGGTCACGAAGAGAGTACATTTCTACAGAATATTTGCTGCAATGTGATCCCTGTTATTTGTACCGTGAAGCCAGTAAAAGAGAGAAATTATGACATTATTTGGGTAATTTTTAATGATGTTGCTTTGAAAAGTTGGAATAGAATCTACAATCATAAAATGCAGCAGTAAGCTTAGTTTTGAAACAGTTTTTGATTTGGGTTGCCTTTTAATAGAAAGATTTATGTGTGAAATGAATTGAAAATTTCAGTTCAGTTGCTCCTGTGTAAGCATTCCCTGTGTGCTTTCTGCCTCCCATTACATTTGACATATTTCTTGGCAGCCTGACAGAAACACAGCTTAGTAGACAATGAACCTGAACTAGATTTCTTAATTTTTCTAACCAGTGATAAAATGGAATGGTTATGAAAATAATAAGCTGTCAACAGTGAAAGAAACCACAGCTCTCATTGCAGCTCTGTGGAAGGCCTGGACTGCTGTGCATTCTGTCAAACTGGCTACTTCAAACTTAAAGTAGGGACTCTCCTTTGACATTAGTGATGCTTTTAGTTGACATTACTTTCCCTACAGTCTATACAGTATTTATATTCAATTGTGCAAAGCTTCACTAAAACTGGGTCACTAGATTTTATGACTGCAGTTCCTAAAAAGTAAAAGCAAAAGAGCTTTACTGCAGGTAGTAGTGTACGCTGTCTGTGAGAGAGCACCTAAAGTGCCATCAAAAGTCCCTTTAAAGCTGAAATAGTTTGAAAATGGCAAATCTTTGTAGAAATCTGACCCATGCATAGTGTTTTTAAAAATGAAATCTTGAGAATTAACTTGTCATGAAATGATGGTATGAGCAGAAGAGAAAGGTGAAGCTAGAGCAGAACGTCTTTTCAGGAATAAGGAATTAATGAACAAGAATTGACTTAACTCTAAGCAGAGAATTTCTGGGGATCATTAAATTTCCCAGAAGGCGAAGTCAATTTGCCTTTGGCATCTGCCTTAATGTAGCAGTGACAAGTAGTAGTTTTGCAGACAGACTGTCCTCTAGAGGATCCTAATTCTTAATTGTATAAAAGTTCTAATTGTTCCATTTTTAAGTGCTAACTTGTTTAAGTTGTGCATATAACTTAATTGTGGTATGAACATCCTGGATGAATCTAAATGAAGCAAATAAATCTCACAAGTGTTACTTAAAAAGACAGAATTAAGGACATGCTAAGAAGCCAAGAGATGAAGGGTTTCACTTGCTGAAATATAGTTGTTTTTTAACATCATACTGTTACTGCAATGTTTACAAGTTCCTGTACTGTACTATGCTTTTCCTTCTGAGATGGCATCAGCAGTTGCTTAACAAGGCTTCAGTGAATGTTAGCACAAAGTTAAGCAAAAAAATGCTCTTTAATATTGAAAATTATGCCCTAGTAAGTTATTCAGATGCATTCAGTTGCTGTTGATAGCTGGCCAGAGCCTCTGGTACCACAAGTCCAGGTAAAAAGGCTGGAAAGTAATGTGAAAGCTGAGGCCAAGGGAGATGTCATGATTTCAAGCCTATATTCTCCTCACCACATTGCTCTTGTGTGAGTCTCTGTGGAAAGCTGATTTCAGGAGAGTGACCTGTGTCTTACACATGCCTTAAAATTGGTGTTCTTTTGTAGCAGCTTTCAAATACTCAAAGCTGGCTGAAGTTTTTCTGACAGCTGCTTATGATTATGATAATCTTTTTGAAAGAAAAGGGCATTAATGATTTTTGCTGTTATTAAGTGTACAATGTACATTTAGCTTAAAAGGATATTGGAGATGCTTTCTTGCAGTGTGTTCTGTGAAACTGCTTCCCAATAGAATAGGCATACAAAGAATTTCATCATTTTGGTTAAGACCATTTAATCAACAGCTTAACTATGGAAGGTACCTAAAAAAATCAGTGTTGAATGAGGAATGAATGACGGCTACTTGGACATGTCTTAAATTGAATAGAATTTCCAAAATTACTACAAATAGAAATATTGACGAAGTAATCACCACTTAAAGAAATGATCTCCCTGTTGCTATTCCAGGAAGAAAACACTATCATTGAGAAAAAAAAAAAAAGAAAAAAAAATTAAAAAAAAAGTAAAAGGGATATTAGCAGTATGCTCCTTTTAACAGAAAAATATATATACTAGCAAACTGTATTTAATAGTTTGGTCTATGCTTTGGGAATGTTGATAGTCCATGACTCAGTGTTAATATTACAGAATAGCAGATATATACAGTGCCTGATGATTTTCTGGGTTTTGATTAGATTATAAATCTGCCAGACATTATATGCAAATAGTGAATTCTTTTGGGCAATCGTAATAAGTTTCAAACATGCATTGGTTAATACTGTGTTTACTAGGCAAGAAGAAAGAGCAAAACTTAATTGCAGTATTTAAACTACTGTTTCAGCATGGAAAAATTCCTCTTTTATTTTAGTTACTGATTTCTGATTGAAAAAGATGCACATCCAAATCGTAAAATAACATAAAATGTTAGGTCTCCTGGATAAATTTAGTGTAACTTTTGTGTACCTAAAGCAGATTTGTAATGTGTATGGTTTATCTGAATAGCTCTAGTGCAAAAATGTTTTTGAAATGGGTTTCAGTGGATAAATTGAACGCTGCTTAGGGAGTCTACACAACTAAGTAATTAAGGCCAGTGGTCTGTAACAGTGAGTGCCTTCTATTACAAACACAATTCTAATATCATCACTGCTTTTCAGCACAAGGAAACATGGCCAAGATTTTACCACGTGCCAACATTTTATTCCTGGGAAAAAAAAAGAGAAAAATGTTAATATAGATTGTTTTGCTTTCATGACTAAGGGTCTATCAGGCTTTTTAACAAGTGTGCCATATCACAAGGCCAGGCTCTTTAATATAAGATGGACTAAATCAGTTAGGCAGTGAAAGTCACAAACTCAGTGTTTAGTCCAAAAAACAAACATCACCACCCTCGGCACCCCCTCCCCCCACACCCCACCCCAAAACAGCAACACCAGCCTCCCTCCTCCCCACGTTACTTCTTGTACTGTGGATGTGACTGAAAGCTGACTCCCATCCCTGGATGCAGGGAGCTGCTCAGATGAACTTCACATTCATCACTTAGTAGAAGTAAATGTTGCTTTAAATGTGGACACCCAATTTCCCTCCTTTGCAGCTCTTCAACAACCATTCCTTTGTTTGAATAGTCACAGACATCCCCTCTGGATGGCAGAACAAGGCAAAACAATTACTAGTTGTGGATTCACAGAATTGGACATCTTAAAATAGCAATGCGTTGCTCACCTAAGGTGTCTCCGCACTCCAGCTGAGCTGACAGGCTCTGTTAAGCTATGCTCAGTTGTTTTATTTACAGGCTTTTTGAGATGATTCTCTTGCTTGCTCTGCACTTTGATAATAATCCTGCTGAAATATATTATTTTGGAGCTGTTTTTCAGTAACTCTACAAGATTCAGACCTGAGCAATTGAAAAGAAAGGTGTGTTTAGTTTTATTTAATAGTAAACTGGTACCTCAGTTTTCAGGTTCCTTTAGAGTTGCACAACTTTTTTGATTAAAATTCCAAGTGTCACGGTTATGATAGAAAAGAAGCATTAAAGAAATAAATGCAAAAAGTAATGGTTAAGGAAGGTGAATGAAGCTGATTTTGCTCCTACCCTTTCAAACTTGGGAAATGCGTTAGTCCATTAACTGTGTGGAGACACTTATTATGGATCCATTACAACAGATCACCCCTTTTTTCTAAGGACTTCAGCTCTTGAGTATTTGGAATTTAGACAGATAAAACTGTTATTTCTCACAAATGAATCAGATGCTTGACAGTCAGTTAAAACTTAATTTATGTGTGGGATATAGAGAGTGAATATGGCAGAATTCCAGATTTTTCTGTTAACTTATTCTGTGACTCCTGATGAGCATGTCAGCCCTGAAAAGAGACGGGCTGCTGATGCAGACATAAGATAAACTCATCTTTTTATGGGAGCTTCAATAAACTACCCTAGAGCATAATCCACAGCAAAGCAAAAAAATCACTTGCTTTAAGGAATTTCCTGGTAGCCTTAGGGAGGGTATTAATAGAACTTCTCAAGCTTAACCTTGTTATAAGCCTGTAATGTGGCCATTGTTTGTTCTTAAAAGTCAGGAATTTTAAGAAGATTAATATGAAGACTAACAGAGCTCAGCTGGAATCAGGTTTTATGGTGTTGTCAGTGTCTAGTTAATTCTCAGGTAAAAGTTACTTGCTTTGGTAAAACGTACATTAGACCTCAGCAGTAGTTTTAGTCAAGTATTTGCTCTTAACTTAGGTAAAGAAAAACCTCGACAAAGCAAAGCTGCCTAAATTCTTTTGAAATCTTTAACATTATTAAAGGTTTTCAGCAGACCTGCTTTCTGTTCATTGTGGTGATTTATTGTGTTTTATTTATTTTTTTTAAATTCAAAAATAACGAGTCTTTGATCTGTGCTGTGTTTGAACACTGTTCCCACCTCTGCTGGGCTTTTAGTTAATTTTTAGAGTGCAAGGTGCTCTCAGGGTGAAGAAGACTGTGAAACACAAAGACTGGCAAACCTCATTGGGAGAAGGGAGCAGTGCTGCAAGATGTCGTGGGCTATTGGGCAAAAACTCACTGGATGTGTTGAAGAAATGGATGTATTTTACTGAGGCAATTAACTTGTGCTCTTGCAGTGCACAGGACTTGCAAAGAGTCATGAGAATAGAAACTGAAATTAAGAGAATTGTAGCAGGGAAAAATACTTTATACTTGAATATAAATGCAGTTTACAAATGAAAAGTGCTGATGGATTGAGTGTTGTTGTTTTATCAGTTGTCTTTTTTTTTACTCCCAATTCGGATGCTGGGGAAGAGCAGAATGAACTACTGTGGTGCTTTTTGAGAGGTGTGCAGTTAGCAATTGTGCACCTCTGCTGTATGGGGAAGTTCTGACAGGGCTTGCTCGTGCAGCTATTGTGTTGGTTCTTACAATGTAAACCCAGACAGAGTGACAAAACCTTAGCAAATAAAGGATTGCATTTGGTATTGACTCTATCCCTCAAAGAACTTTCCTTGGCATTTAAGAAAACAATATGATCGAGTGTGTCTTCTCTGGTTTATCGTGTGTGTCTTCGGCTGGGTCCCATTAGGTTTTGCTGTATAGCAGGGCCATACTGATATTTGCTACTACCTTAAATGGTGTGTGTTTGTTTTTCTCTGCTGACAGATAAGAAACAAAACCAAACCCCAGCTATCTGAGGATATAAGATATGACATGGAATAAATACTAACATTTTCATCCAAGCATATATTTAACACTTCCAATGCTAAGCACAGACACATAGTCCAGAAAGCACATGGTTTTTTTTTTTCAGTATCTTCATCTCTGGATGGTGACTACAGGCAGTATCTTAGCTAACACATGTGGAATCCTGCAAATAAAGAAGGGTGAAAGGCTACTTTATAGGTGTCTTTCTAAGGTTCTGGTGCTGGGGGGGAGGAAATGATGAAGTGTGAAAGGACTTGTTTCACACTGCAAGATGAGAGTATATGAACATCTTGGGGTAGCTTAGGTTCTTTCAGAAAGTAAATATAGAAGAGTAAAAAGAAAGTTGCATTTGTGTTTGCAATGTTGATGACTGTGGAAAATTGAATTTAATCCAAGTGCTTTATTTTGTGAAGATTTTTACAGCAGAATGTGTGAAACTGGGTGAACTGAGCTATAAAGATGTTGTGGGAGGGTTTTCTTGTATTTGGCTCTGGGGTACATGGTCAGAGATGAGAATTTTTTGAATAGTAGATTTTAGTTTCCTTCCTTTTCTGGCTTTGTTCCAAAGTGAGCAAAGAGTAATGTGAGGTCAGGTTTCCCTGCTTCCTTGTCCTGTGACTGAGAACAGCACCATCAGCAGTATCGGATTCTAGAAGCCCAGCAGTTTTGGGTATAAAGCAGATTATGTTTTCAGTAGGTCTTTAGTTTTCCTCACTTTTGCTTAGACTGGTGGTACAAAATAAGTTGCTCTCCCCTGTGTTAAGAATTTCTGAAATGTGAGATGAAGATGAACTGGTCACGTGTAGGTTCTTGTGGGATCTCTCTGGGATGCTGTAGTATTTCAGTGTCACTTCCCATAGCACTTAAAGCCATCCTCTGCAGGCAGGGGTCTTGTGATGGCCAGGTTGCTGTTTAGCTCATTCTCTATTGCTAAAGGCACTGTTTTCTTGGATGTTGAAGAATTCTCATCCAGGAATTTGATGTGAGCTTTACAGTGGAATCAAATTCAGTAGTGTCAGATCATGCTCAGAATTTGTGAAAACTAGCATTTCTTTCATTAGCAGAACTGTTTTTCTTATAGGCAAAGCATCTGAGAAGCTAGGAACAATCCAAACCATAAATATTCTAGAAAAGAGAGCCAAATAGGTGCTAACAACCTGTTCTTTTCATCTGAAGATTACTATTTTCAGTGTATTCTTCTTAACATTTGATGTGTCATTCTAGCACAGTGGTCAGATGTTGTCAGTTTAAACTGTGATGCAAATTTTTCCACAAATGGGGCTAGAGATACTTGGTATTGTAACATATGAGGAAGTTACTCTGGTTGTGAGTAAATATGCTCTAGATCTGAGGAAGTCTATGTGAAATTCAAAATGCTGCTGGAGATTTTCTTCTTTTTAAAAGTACTGAACTTCCTAGATAAAATTGACAGCATGTTAATGTCTGATGCTACTTCATGATTGTTCAGCAAAGTGTTGCACAAGGAAAAAGGGGAATATTGGAATATGCTAGTGATCCTAAAGAAACTGTAGTTATAAGATGCTATAGAAACTTTTTTGGTAATCTAAAAGAATCACAAGAATTGTCATTAAAGATGCTGCTTTCTTCTTTCTATAGTTATATTTCTTCTTCTTTTGTTAAGTATCATTTAGTAGCATTGATATATAGCTGATGAAATAGCAATGATGAAACAGGAAATCTTATGAAGATTTGCTCAAAAATGCAGAGTCTGCTCTTCTTGAAATTATACATATCAATAAATGAGGAGAATTAATTTTATTTGTTTAGTTGCTGAAGCTGTTGTATTTTTTTGATCTGTAGTTGGCAAAACCCAGTTACCTGCAATGTGGCCTACAGAAAGTCGGCAGAGTTCTATTCCTGTTTTTATCTGAGTTAATTAGTATTTTATCCTGATCTTGAATTTGAATTCTAGATTTGTAATGGATATGGTTTTCCCTGTGGCAGGAAAATCTGATACAAGTACACTCTGTGATGACTTGTTGAAGAATCTTTAAAGTGAAAACTGAAATAGTTGAATTTATGCTGTTAATTAAATAAGCATCAACATAAATTGAGGAAAAACATTGACAGAGTATATTTTATAAATATTCTTACTTACATGTTCAAGTATTTCATGTTTTTACTACAAAGAGTCAAAATGGTAATACTTTAGATAAGGCACAAATTTTGTAAATCTGTTCAGCTTTAGAAGTTAACCATTTTTCACAGAGGGAGGGGAAGAATGACTTGGTGTTTGCCTTACTAATGTTTTGTCCCAATGTAAACGAGAATATACCCTCTTGTTTAACAGTATTGAGGAGCTGTCCATTGAAACTGGCTGTGCTCCCCTGCAGGTGACCCCCCCGTGTAGGATCTGTGGGAATCTCTTCCTGCTGTTGCAGGCTGCAGTTACTTTGAGAGGTGTCTTGCAAGCTGTAGGACAGAGCCTGTGGTTGGCCACAGGTGGTTGCTGCACCTCTTGATTTCCATGTCACCAGGATTTCTAGAGAAGAGCTGAGGCCTTTTTTCAGGTGATAACCTGTAGCTATAATCCACATGAAACAGTGGCAGTCAGAGGTATTTTACTTCAAAAAGTTGCCACTCCACCGCCCTTTTGTTTCATCTGTTCACAGTGCATGTGTTCCACTAAATGAACTACATCCCTGAGAAGAGAATGGTCACAATGGAGAATGGAGACAAATGCACAAAAGTGGTTAAATCGCTGACCTTTAAAAATGGTCACTACTGTACCCATTAAGAACTGTATGTGCACAGGCAGTGTTATCCCACATCAGTGTGTGTGTGTGTGATGACTGAGATTCCTTGTGTTTGTGGTTGCATTTGCTTAGGTGTCACAGTGATTTCCACCGTACAGAGCTAGATGGAGCTATAAGATCTTCTCTCAATAGGTACAGTGCTAGGGACTCCTCCAAGTTCTCAAGTTTCTGTGTTTCCTTTTGGGCTGGCTTTGTCTACTGAAGAGTTATGAAGAGTTGAGCACACTGTAACCCATAAATGCTCAGTAAGGGAAGCAGCACTCTTTAACCAAGGCCTTGTAAGTAAGTATACTGTGGCTGTAGCCAACAGTTGCCTTACTTGGGAGGCACAAATTTTCATTTGAAATTTGCTCCTCTGGGCCATCAAGGTGGTATTAAAATTGCCAGCTGAGGTATCACAAAGACATTCTGCATAAGGTGTCAATGGCAGTGGAATGGATTGTAAACATGATGAACCTGGCACCTCTCTTGAAGATCCTGTAAGCATAGAAGGGTTGGAGTTGCTTACAGAATTGAGTTCTGCACATATACAGGGATGTGATAGCTAATAGCCAATTTTTAGTAGTGCCTGAATATTTTAACTTGTGTTTTCCCCATTATTTTCTCCTCTTGTCATAACTGTGCTGTTGCTTTGTGCTGCCAATTGGTGATAGGTAGGAAAAGAACGTGAGGTGCTAAATTTTTTGTTTATTGTTCAAGTAAGAATCCTGTGTAATGGTAAGATGGTTTAATAAAGGTCACCTTTGGTGTAGTTAATTGCAATAAAAAATTGCAGCATTGGATTCTCTAGCAGGATTGCTCAGGTCCTTAGCTGTTAACATATGCAGATAATCATGATGGTGAGCACCACAATTTTTAAGTTTTCAAACACCAGTGGAATCAATTAGGTATTTTATTAACTGCTTATGCACTCAAAAATATTCATGTTTTTATTTTTTAAAATTTTTCCTTCTATCTGGCTGTCATTTTGACTTTGCTGGGGACAGGCATGTGGACCAGACAAGAATAGAAAGGAATAGAAAAATACCTTCTGCATTCCGAATTTATGAGGTTTGAATATTGCAAAAGATGCTCTCTTGACAGGCCCAAAGGCTGAATTTCTATGTCTAGAAAACAGACAGCACTCCAGGGAATGGTAGTGCAAAGTTCTATCTTTTCCAGGTGATGCTCATCCCCCCTGAAGTGACCACCTTGAATGTGGTGGCTCAGTCTCCAGTCTTCAGTAGATCTGCTGGCAGAGGGCAGTCAGCATTGGTATCTTTGTTTATATTTGCTTGTCTGGAATAATAAATTGGCCACTTCTTGCTCAGGAAGATAAGAATTACTGTTCTGGATTAGCTGTACTTGTTCCTGTATTTCCTAATTTTTACACAGTGTTCACAAGACTGCAGTATCTAATGATTTTTGTCCTGACACTGCTGCACTGTGGCGACATACTGCTCTTCATTTACAAGCATGAAATGCTGTTGAGGAAGTGAGGCTTGGAGTTGCATAGGACACTGTAACAGGACACTGAACAAATGCCAGCACTCTGGGATCCTTTTTTATATCCTGATCAAACAATTCTTTCTCCCTAGTTTTGGTTTAAGGTGTTAGTAATATTTTGTAGTTAGTACTTGGTTTATGTTATAAAATGCATAGTTTTCATTTCGTGTTAGCATTCTTCAGTGAAACTACAGTTCTTTTCATCTGTACGTATTTCATATTCCACTTTAAAGTTAGGCTGTTATGTTTTTTAAAGTATTTACAATAATAAATGGACTATAAAATTAATAAACTTGTGAAGAAATCGGACAAATGTCTGTAGCACTCGATTCAAACGTTGAAGTATTATAGGCTATACATAATTGCTGTATATAGGTTGATTACTGTATGCAAATATTACAACACTGAGCATCTTTAGTGTATGTTTCTTTTGCTTGATTTAGATCAGAGCTCTGCTGCAGTTTTTTTACAGATGAGAAGTTTCAGCTAGTCCCATGTTTTCTCTTGTGTGAGTAAAAGCCATTCAAGAAGCTTGGCTGCAAATTTCAACATGGCACTATCTACAAATGTGTTTTGAATAGCTTGATCCAAACTACAAATAAAACTTGAATTTTCTGTCACAGATGAGATTTTTGGTTGGTGTGTTGTAGCTTTGCTGGCTTCCCAAGTATGTGGGTAAGAACGAGGGCAGCAGGGTACTTTGCCAGTATATGTCTTGAATTCTAGAGAGAGACAGAGACCTCTGAAATGGATGGACATCATTTGGTGTTATTTAAAGTCTGTGACTGCTTCAAAATGCACTTAGTGTTGTCTGATTGGAACAAGTGTTTGCATCCATGGGAGAGCGTTTTTCTGTCTGCCTGTGTCAGAAGCCTAGTAAACTATGTACTCTGAAAAGGTTTCTGGAAGAGTTTGTCACTTTAGGCAGAGATCTTAACCTTATAATTTAAAATATGATGTATGAAATAGATGACATGGATTCCCTCATGGTGTTGTAACACAGAGAGCTAAAGTTTTTTTTTTTCTTTAATACTATGAGGTATGTAACTGTGCATGTGCTCATGTCTACCTTTCACGTACTCAGAAAAGTGCATTTTCCTTAGTGACATTTGCCAAGCCCTTTGAACAGAGCTAGCTGAATTGAACTGCCAGAGTCCCTGTTTAAGCACCAAAATATGCTTTTGTGTTTTGATAAATGGAGGGAGCAGCAGTGGGACTTGTGGAAATCAGTGCATTCTTCAGATGAATATATTTTCAGCTCTATATTTTGAGCTCTGAGGACTTGCAAGGTGTGGTTGCAGGTAACTGACTCGAGCCCTTGATTTTTTTCAAAAGCTTGACATAGTCATTAAGACTCATCTTATGGCCTCTTGTTGCTCCTTATTGAAGGTGGTACTATGATGCCTTTCTGTCATAGGAAAGATATTATAAGGAAGTTACTATCAAAGAAATGTACAATGGGGTGTTTTAAGATAAGAAAAACATTTATGGTCCTTTTTCCTTTATAATAAACGTACACACTAATTTGAGTAGAAGGCAGTAATTGTTGGGTTCTGATTCCTCTGTTGTTCCTGGCCTGATCACATCTGTGTTTGAGTGCATGCTGTAAACCTTCTTCTCCTATAATTTTCAATGCACCAAAAATTGTAATTTAGTTGATTGTAAAGAAGGAGAGGAAGTGGTATCTGTTAACACTACAAAATCATTCTCTCAAGTTAAAAATAGCAAAAATGAGCAAATTCAACCACCATTTTTTGTGGATTGTTTAGAAAAGAGAATATGTATGCACCAGTACAGATAATTTGAGTTCCAGAGTTTTTTATCAGAATGTGCAGTCTTGAGCTCATTTATTGGGCCTTAAAGTCATGATGAACAAACTTCTCTTTGTGCAGAGTACACAAATTGGATTAAAACCAAGAAACAGAAACAGCAAACTGCCTCAATTTTTATCAGCTACATTGAATGTTGTAAAAGGATCTTAAATCTTCTCCAGGCAAAAGTCTTCCAATATTGCTTTCCCTTGGCTTTCTCTAGTTAAAACTGTGATACCTGAAGGATAGAAGCTGATTTAATATGTCCATGAGGGCATATGCAAGCATATGTCTCTGCTTGCATATCTGTTTGTTCACTTGCCTGTCATCCACACCATAAAAACATTTTTCTTTTCCTTTTTGCACTAAACCAGAGCTCTTGTGGGTTTGCTTCACCCTCCTTTCCCCCAAATGTTAACTGAATCTGTGATTCACAGTTGACTTGCTAGGGTTCAGAGATGAAAAGTTGGAATTTGTGAAGTTTGTCTTGCACAGGGGCGTTGTGAGCAAAGTAGAACACAAAGTCACCTCTGGGGCAGTAGTGACTGTGTGTGATCAGGAAGGCGCAGCTGCTGCTCTGCTTTCTACCAGCAGAATTGGGGTGGGTGTGTGGTTTGGCCACAAAATAAAAAGAGAGAGGCAATAAAGCTGTATTTCCTTACTTCTTTAGCAATATCCTAATGGCACTTGGCTGAGAAAAGGAGGAACATTAAGGCTGGCATTTTATATACTTGTACATATTGTGTCTGTGTATCATGAACCTTGGGTTTTTGCAAGCTCTCTTCATGCTGGAGCAAAATTTGTGATACCATGTCAGATAGCTTTCCAAGATACTTAGAGGAGCACAGCTGGTCATTGCATTGTCTAAAAAGGCAAAAATATTGAAATGCTAGTAGAGACTTTTGGATAGAGTGGTATGTTAAGTGGGCAGTGGGTCTTTTAATATCTACTGATGAAGGAAATTAATGGTATCATTTTAACAAGATACTTAAGCTTGTTTTTCTTTAACCACTAAGGCTAGAAAAGAAGGAAATTGGAATTTGTTCATCGGCTATTTGTTTCCATTGTGGAAGAGAAATAATAGAGAACAGATAAAAATAGATAATCAGCAAAGTGATTTACTGCTGCATGAGTACTCCTAGATTAATGTAGTGATAATATGCTGTCTAGAGCTGGGAAGATGCTCAGAGGAAGAGTTAATGATACTTTATTAATAGTTAGCTTTTATTTTGTATACTCCTACTGTCAAGCTTCATTGTTAATATCATTATTTGTGCTGTTTATTTCTTTTTTAGAGATGAAGAAATCTGCTAATATCTTTCTAATGCATGCGTGTGTGTACACATACATCTGTGTCCTGCAAATGCTCTGTCTTAACTTCCATCCTTACACAATGTACTGTCATCTTCTCTTAAACTTATCTGTTTTCAGCAATTAATCCCTCCCTTGAGATTGATGTGTCTTCAAATGATATTATGAAAAGAAGAAAGCAAGTGTCTTCATTTGCTTTGTAATCTTGCTGGTTGATGGTCTGTACCTCATGACTGGAAGCATTTCTCCAGATTGCAAAAAGTAACAAACTTCCTTTAAGTCAAAGCTTTCATCTCCCAAAATGTGTCCCACAGCTGCAGTTTGGAGATAAGATCAGTTATAGTGAGATATGCACTAATGTGTTTTGGGAGCTGGCAACTCTTTGGGTAAAAGACTCTGTTCTTTCTCTTATGGTAGATTTCAGTGAGAAGGAGGAACTGGGTGGGAATCTAAAAAAACTTCCTATATTTGGTGAGACATCCTAAAAGAGAAAATGAAAACTATTCAGTTACATATAGGTTTTACAATTTCAAATGTTGTCTCTTATTATTATTGTGTTCTAGTTTCTCTTATTTGAACGTTTACAGTGTTAGATCCCATTTTTGTGACTCTGCATATTCAAATGCATACAAAAAAAATCTGTGGTTTCATAGCTTGGTTAAATACATCTTTTCTAAGGACATTCAGGAGAGGTGAGTGAACCAAGATCTATGGGAATAGACCAAGCAAGTTGCTTTAGGTAAGGAAACAGGTTTCTCCCTGCAGGATGTGTCTCGCACTGCAGAAGGAAGGATTACTGGCATGTCAAAAGGCTAGAAAGACCATCTGGTAGGTATCCAGGTATGCCAGTAGGTTGTTGGTGATGAAATCCTGATAGGATTACAGTGCACTTATGATGTGAGGTCTGTGTCGAAGAGCATCCACTACTAATTTTTAAAGATGGAAGATGCAAAACCTGCCTGGAGTCTGCTGTGCATTGTGAGGCTCGGGAACCCGAGCTCTGGAGCGTGGCTGTCATGGGCTTTGTGGTTGCCAGTACCAGATGAGTCGGAGAAGGATCTCTGCCAGCTGTATACAAAGGCCAGGCACAGTGCATGTTTAATTGGACACATACTGATTGGAGCTGGGATTTTGGTTTGCAAGGGAGGGACAAGTCTGTCTGCTTGCAACAGTCAGTTAAATTGCACAGTGTTTTCTTTCCCTTAATAGGAAAAGATGTGGTAATTGTGTAACTGTTTGGATGCATTTCACTTCTTATGTGGAGTAGAGAATCCCATCTGGAAAGAAATTCTTCTCTCTGTAGAAAGGAAGGGTGTGGGCTATTACCTCCCTTTACCAAACTGCTTCCTTTTGCTTCTGTAGCATTTCCAGCTGAGAAGTTTTTCTTTTCTGATTGCCCCTGTTCTTCTTTATTACAGGACGTTCAGAGTGGTGTAAAAATGAAGACTGCTGTTCTTACTGTGAGGGAGAGACTTGGAGGAGATTTTTAAATGTTTAGTGTAGTTGTAGGATAATCAGTGTGTAGTTGGAGCTTCTTTGTCTCCTTTGACTAGTTGCCTGAGTGTTATATGCAATATCTTTGGAAGACAGCAAAATGCATGTTTTACAACCAATGAAGTAAAACTCATGGTTATTTTTCAGAAGCTTACAGCTGTTATGTAGCTGCACAGCAGTTACTTTCCCATGGGCAAGTTATCTTTTAAAATAAATAAATAAATTTGCATAACTCTATAGGGAGTAAGATAAGTGATGTAATAATTACTTAGGAGCAGAGCCAGCATCCTGCAATTACTTTAAAGCACATGTGCTGCAATGTCTCTCTATATTGATATGCTTCTTGTGACATCCTTCTTCTGACACATTCAATTAATGTTTTATTATCTTCTTCCTATTTAGAAAAAAATACCCAGTGACTGAGCTAGGAGCAGAGTAGTGTGTTCACTTACTTAACAAGAATGGTTAAGTGTTTTTTTCCAATCACACTTGGAAGTATCTTTGCTGCATGAGTTGACCTCATATCACTGTAAGTTATTGATTATACTTATGCCTGTGGTTAGCTGAGAATAAACAGTTTGCAGCATTTCCTTCAGTGTGGAAAGCTTATGATGGGGTGGATGTGGTATTGATTAGAATTTTCAGATTTGTTGGGTATCATCATCTGCATTCTCAATGCAGCATATGTGGTAACTGCCAGTCCAGAACAGGGCGTTTCTTGTCTTCCCTTTGAACTCGTTTTGTTTAAAGTACTCCAAACAGGTGACAGTGTGAAGTATTTTGATAGACTCTTTATTTCCATGTGGATTGCATAATTTGCTTATTTTCTGCTTTAAATATGCTATTTTCTTAGCTTTTAAATGATTATATTTATTTTAGTCCCTTTGAAAGAGCGATATGTAGGAAAGGAAAAATATTATGAAGCTGTAAAGCCATGATGAAACAATTTGCACTGGGTTTAGAACTATTGTGTCTGTAAATGTTTTCTTCTATCCCAAAACACATCTGCAGAGGGGATCGTGAGCAGTCAGTGAGCTCTGGTGACTGCTCTGGCTGTTGGGATCCGTAACCAGTGGTACACTGGAAAACCACCATCAGACCCTTGGTAACTGTGTAGTGGCTTGAGGCAAGGCCCAGATGAAGAACTGCAGCCAGGTGGTTTGTGTGCATCAGCTCTGTTCATGACAGCAGCCAGGAAAGAATCCATGGGCTGTACACATGGGCGTGTGTGTGCTCAGAAGGGGACCTGGCTGGGAAGGTGCCACGCGCACAGCGTGTTTAGCAAAAGGGTTCATATGTCTGTATAGAAGGTGCTCACCTCAGCTTGGTGCTGAAAACTTTTTTCAGCTTGTTCAATGAGTGGAGCTTACAATGAGAACACTATGACAGTTCTGGTTCTGTGTTGTAGTTGTGGTAATTAATATTTAGCGTGGTATCTAGTAATTTTCAGCTTCAGTGCACTTTACAAACATTAATTAATTGTCACTGCACCCCTGTGCAGTAGGTAAATGCTTTCTTTGCTGCTGTTTTTTAGAGCAGCTGGGAGCCCTGAGACTTGCAGGCTTACTGGGTCCCACTTGGTGATCTGTACCTTAACATTTTGAAAAGTTCTTTGTTAAATTAGGGTAAGTTGTTATTAATTATGGGTAAAAACAAAATTGTCATTAGATTATTACTGTATTTATTTCTGCAATACTGTGTTCTAGGTGCCACAGATTACATTAGAGGTAAGATACTAAAACCAAATTATTTGTTTTATTTTGCTTATTCTTTGGATGCTTTGGCATCCTCAACTTATGCTGTGGTGGTGGGAGAATTATTTGGAATAAATCGGAGACTTTTCTGTGGCAGTCTTGCCCTTGTCTTCTAAGAGTGCCCTTACTTTGCTGTAGCTCCAGTCTTCATTAGTAATGCTGGGTGAGTATGTTGAGAACTGGCTTTGGAAATGCATTGCCCTCTGCTGTGTCCTGCACACCGTGGAGGTGTCAGTGTGGGTGATCTGCACGGATACAGGAATGTGTGTGCTGGCCTGGGTTTGTAAGTGCTCTCCCCCCATCCCCAGTTTATACAGTGTAATGGGAACAAAGCCATTCATGTGTAAGTGTTGCTTCTGTGTGAGTCTGGCACAAAGACCACTGTGGCTGTGTTTGTAGCTGTTACCTTTCGCTTTCCATTGTGCTGGTCTCAAGTAGAACGTTTGACTGAAAACATTCAGCTCCTGCGGCAAGGCTTTACCCTGGTAACTGTTTTTTGCTTAGAGCTGCTGACAGCTCAAGAAAGCATTCGAAAAACATTTTGCTTACCGGAACAATTCTGCTGACGTATTTTTTTTCCTATCTTTTTATTACTAGCAAAATTTGCATGAAAGCAGGTCTCTGTTTATTGAGAGTTCACAATCCTCAGCTTGACAGTGTAATTAGAGTGGCGTTCAGCTTCCACAATGGAGCTAGAAGGAACTTGCTTGACTTTCCCGTGAACCAGAAACTTCAGGCCCTGTTTAATCATCTTAAACCAAATTTGTGTTAATCCATGTTTTGGTGTGTAACTGAGGCAAGATTCAAAATGAAGTGTTCCGGACAGAGGAAGGCTTTGTATAGCAAAACAGAAGACTCATATGAAAAAGCACTCCCTGTATTTCCCCCAGCCTAATGGAAAATGTCAGGCTGTGGCCCGTTTTAGTCCTAATGATTGAACGTAATCATCTCCGTGGCCCTAATTATGGTCCCATGGTAGGCTGAGATATTAGGTGAGGAATTAGCAGCAGGAGCAGATCAGCTCTTGAGCAGCAAATGTCTCATTATGCTTGAGTGATCAGTATTAAAAATAAAGGGGAGGGTAGAATCAGAAACACACTGCTAAAATACAGTCCAGAGTTACAGAATTTTCCTGCTTTTATATTAATTTCTTACTAATTCTTTGTGTGAAGCATGTAGCTACCTCAGGAGCCCAGAATTTTTATGGTTCCTTCTTTCTCTGCCGGCTCTTTTGTAGCATGTTTGTCCATGCTTGTCTCTGGAGTTCGCAGCAGACCTGTGACCCTTCTCGTTTTAAGAAACACATATTAAATGGAGTGCAAGTGGGCATCATTAGCTCTTTACTGAAAGGATTTATTATTTCAGACATACATACTGTCTTCACCAGAATGGTTTCTCTATATTACTGCTCTTTTGTGGTCTGGGAGTATTCTGGAGTGCTTTTTACTTCTCTGGCCCAAATGAATAGTGTCTGGCTATAGCTTTTTGACTGCTCCAGCAATTTGGAAGCATTTATGTAAAAAAATTAGGAACACAGTGTTGTGGTTCTTTAGATTTAAAGCTTATCTTGATGTGTTTTTAAGAAATCAAGGTTAGCTTTTCTAGTCTCGGAATAATGTTCTGGATTTTTGTTGTCGTGTTGTATTTAGCTTAAGCAGTAGTGAAACCACACTGATTTTTTTCACATTTTATGTTTGCTTAGGGTTTTTTGTTTGAGAAAATTATTCAGCTGGAGAAAGTCAGGTGCTTTGAAATTAGTAATAATACTTTTGTCACAGCACTAATGTATGCTTACAAAAAATTTGTATTTTTTTGAATGGAGTTAAGAATTCAGTACAGTAAACATGTTAGATATTTATGGCTCTTGCCTATAGATGGTAAGGTAGGGTATTTTTAGGCCATATTGTATAATATTTTTTCCTTTTTCCTCTTGCTGCATTTGGTGTCTTGGTCAGTAATTCTCTGTTCTTGAAGAGACCAATCTGCCTGTATAGTAGCTCTAATGGTAGCTCCATAAGAAAAACACCTATCTCTCTATGGAAGATAGGAAAGTTATGGAAGTTGCTTGACCTGTGCATGGAATAATCTATTTCCATATCATTATGGGCTGGTAGACTGTTAGTCCTCTGACTTGCATTGTTGGACTGTTCCAAGAGTGACAGTGGTTAGAATTCACCCCATTCTCATCAAGGAAGTGGGATGTCAGAGTCCAGTAAACATCGCATAAATGTTGATTTTATTATAAAGAACTCTCTTTGTTTGAAAGAAAAAAAACAAACACAAAAAACCTTTGAAAATAACAATTTATTGAAAAATATTATTAATCGATATTCCCATGCACACAAGAAAGCAATACAGCTAGATCAGAGAGCATTCAAAAACAATTATGTATTTACATTCCCTGTTATCTTTATCAGTCCATTTTGGGACCGTGAAAAGAAATTTTTGTAGGCTAGTTTTTCATTCTGTATGTAAAGATGGAGTATGGCTTCAATAAATAATAGACCTAGAAATTAACTGGAATGCTTTTAACAGCTCTGTAATATATAAAGTATGTTTCAGCGATAGGTACAGTTTATATCTTGGTTTGCTAGCTGTAAATGAGATTAATAATGCTCTAGAAATAATGTTGCTTGCTTCTAGAGATGAAAGAATTCAAAAGATAATGGCTTCTGAAAGTTAAATTTCTTTGTTCACGAATACTACAGTAGACAGTGATTAACTGTGAAAGAGTCTTGCTGTAATAAAAATTTGCAAAGCTATAATGTTTATAAAGACATTTTTAATTGCAAGGTTATCTCTGTATGTCTTTTGAGAAAGTTCTTTAAGGATTGACCAGGCAAATGGCTGTTAGTCAGTGTCCTGCTGTTACCCTAAGGCACTCTTGGGGTGTTCTCAAATCGTGTGCTCTAATTGCTTCTTAGAACTGCAGCAAGACCACCAGTCTCATTTCTCATTCAAGGTTGTTTTTGTCACACTGTACTGGATTATATTCTTATTGGATGGCCCCTAACAAAACTATGCAATGCTACTTGTGCAGTGCTTGTGATTTGCTGGCAGTTTTGTGACGGTTATTTCCTGTGGCAGTGGTGCACATGAGCATTAAAAACAAAAGAAGAAAAAAGCAGTATTACATACCTATAGATCAGCTTCATCTCCCTGCAGCTCCATTTATTTGATTAGTATTATGGTGGTATGACAGGGCAATATATCAGAAGTAATCGATCTGATTAGTGTGGAGATGATATAAACACAGATTGTATTGATGTTTAATAATATGGGCATCCAGGGTAAACAGAGATGTTGCATAGGCTGTGTGAAAGGTCTCTATAATGAAAACAGCAAATACAGCAGATTTTTGAGCTAAGTTATTTTTCTGACAAATTTCACAGCAAGTTTTGGGTAGTTTGACTTTGCAGTGTTGAAGATGGTGGTCAGATGGGTTGGCATAAATTGTTTTAATTGTTTTTTGAAATACAGATCTTTTCCCCAAGGCACATCTGAATCTTGATTTCATAGGCTGCCTTATGTTGAGTCAATTCCAATTCTGTGGTAAAGATTGCAGCATTATTAGACATGAAAACAAACACTTCTTTCAATTTTGTTTTTGTTAAAAAGGCTGCATACATCTATTATTAAAATCTTGATCTCTGGGTGATTTGACTTGATGGCAAATTATTTCTTTTCTGTAACTTGGGAAATAAGTGCAGTAAGAATGGGTTTCATTGGATTTTTGAGTGAATGGCCGGAAGGAAATTATCATGAATGAGGGAGCAAAGTGCTATATTGAAGTTACATAGGGAAGAAAGTACTTAAATCAAAATTTCCCCGCTTCAGAAACAATTATTTGGCTGTGTCTGTTTCAGTGCAGGCCCTTGATTGCTTAAGGTGTGTCTTGCAGAGAGCTCCAATGCTCAACCCTTGTAAGAGGTCAGATGTGGGTGCTGAGCTGTGATGTCCCCCCTGCCAGGGGGTTCACAGGAGCTGAGCTGTGCCTCTGGACAGGGTGGGCTGCTGCTGCACCTCTGGAGCTTCCTGGGGAGTGCTCAGCCCAGCAGCCAGCACCACCCTGCCTCTTTGTCAGCCGTTTGGAGCAGGCACTTGGTTTGGAAATACACTGCTGAAAGACAAACCTGCACCATGGCGCAAAGCCTAATGTGCCAATTACTTGCTTTCTCAGTTCAAGTCCTGAGCTTGTCCTAAGAGACTTGTGGCAGTGCCTCCATCCAGCGGTTTGCCTGCTCCCACCTGCACGGGCAGTGCTGATGCCAGCGATGTGCCCTCAAGTATTTGGTGTGCAGGAAGATTGCTAAGCTGGGCCTTCACAGGAGCTGCCAAGGATGAGTTCTGGAATGGCTCATTGTCTGTTGCATGGGGTCCATTCTGTGTTCCTCCTGGTGTCACCAGCAAAAAAATAACCCAAACAACTGATGTGGACTGAAACTTAGCTCTTGAATGGCTACAGTGAAGAGGAGGTGCAGGGGGAACAAGCAGCAGGTCACAAGCTGCAGAACTAGCCCTAAAATCTGGATGATGTTTTCTAAATTGATGGTTAAATGGAATTTGGGGAAAAAAGAGATGGTTAAGTCCAACACTCACTTCAGACCTTTCTGAAGGAAACATGATTTCAAATTAATAAGCTTTCTTTTTAATGACTGGTCTTTCTCTGTTCAAGGTCAAGAAGCGGAGCTTCTTAATTGTGAATTTTCCCCTTTTTATAGGCAAAGGCGTGTTGTTTGGTGAAGCAAAAAGGAATGGCTGTTACACTTTTCAGGGTATTATTTTCAGACTGAATTTGCTTGTTTAATTTGATCAGTTAAACAGAAAACCATTCTTCCCTGTCTGCTTGGTTATGGTTCAGTTATACAAAAAACCAAAGTACTGCTGGGAATTTTCCATTTTCAATATGAAACATTTTGGATCGGATCACAACCTAATTTGTGCCAGGAGTCTGGTATCAAATTCAATTTATGAAGAAGAGCAGTTGATTTACCCACCTGCCTTAATATCATGGAATGTATTTCATAAAATATGGAAAAATATGCACTGCCTTGCACCTGTTTACACATGCAGTAGTAACTGCTGATTGTAGGTATTGCTGGGTATTAATAACATGACAGTATTGAATTTTCAATTTCATAGCAAAAGTATGAAAGAATGTGTATATACGCAAAGAAGCTCATCATTCGTGTGAACAGAAAATACTTTATTTCTAAAATATAGACCCTAGTAGAAGAGTCTGTTCCTTCAACAACTGTTTCCTTTCTTTAGTCTCTATAGAAGGAAAAATTCATTTCAAGATGGTCTGATTAGTCATGTGCCCTTATGGAGTTCCTGATACTGATGCAACTTGATGCTCTATTCCTCAGATACCAACTGCAGTTCTTACAGGCTGCTTGAAAACTAGAAAACTTTGAAAAGTGTTTTTTCCAGTGTCTTGTATTCACTTCAGTTACATCTATGACAGTCCCCTTTTAAAAATATTGTTTATAACACATCAAAAGGAAGATTTGAACAGGATTTTGAAAATCTACATTCTGCTTCTGTGTTACGTTTTTGTTGTAGGCTGGAATGCAGGCTCAGATTCCAATACTGTTGTTTGTATGCATGCAGATTCTCTAATCTCTGAACTCTTCAGTTTTAGTAGTAGCTGCTGCAGTGGTGTCCTTGTCTTCTTTGGAAGTCAGATCAGCTCAGATGACAGGAGCATCACCTGTTGAAATTTAAAAATGTGTTTAAAGCTGTAGTCAGTGGGGTTCTTTTCAAATTGGTCTCTAGTGACCGTCTTCAAAAGCTGTGTGATACTGTTGGGTTCTGTGATGTCAAAAGCTTGGAGGAGAGTGAGATGCATTTGTAATTTGCATCCTGGTTCAGTATTTACCAGGATATTAAATGGTAGTTAAGCACCTTATGTTCCAATTCATTTATGGTGCTGTAGCCTTTTCACCACTGTCTTTTTCCCAGGTTCTTCTCTTAAAGAAACTTGTTAAAACCCACTTATGGATTGCCCATGAAGGTAATTACATTAAGTGTTTGGGTTTTGTGTGGGTGGGTTTTTAATTTATTTTTTGTTTAAATAAAGCTGAATGTCATAACATTGCAATTAGCCAAGCACGTTAAATAAAGGATGGTTACAATAGAGAAAGTAACACTAAAACTGAGAAGGACCATTGGAACCATAAATGTTAAACTTGGTGAAGAAGAAATAAGTGCTTTTCTTGATAAAGCTGGATTTGCAAGTCAGCAGTATTATGAACATCTCTTGAAGGAGTTCTGTACCTTCTTGCAGTGAAAGTGTCTGTTTCTTTGCTGTAATCATTTTTCAACATCATCGCCTTGGTTTCATGTTATAAATCAGAAGAGGAGACTTGTACTGACCTGGTCCAGAGAGCCGTGTGAGCAAGTGCTCGGCGCTGGGAATTGTCTCCAGACCAAGGGGATTTTGTTCATGTGCTTGAAGCTGGGCATGTGTTTAGATGCCCTGGCAGTGATGAGTAACACTTGAGTCTGAGTCCAGGTTTTTTCATAGATTTCAGTACATTGTTGTAAAACTGGGTGTGTGGTGTCTGAGTGCCTTTCCAATTTAGTCATCCTTCCAGCATTTGGCTGAGTGTTAAGACTGCATCCATCCTTCTTGCATACTTTTTTTCCCTGACTAAATGCTAGACTTGTGGTGCTGGAAGTGTGTAATTGTTCAGAGCTTACTTCCTCCTCCTTTCTTTAATTCGAGATTTGTTTTGACAGCTAAAATTCTGGTGGTTTTCTGGTTGTCTGCTGCAGTAGAACCTATGAACAGATGTCAAAGCAGAATGTTTGTGTCCTCTTTTAAGTAGTGAAAATTCAATTTCTCCATTAACTCACGGTTTTACCACCCAGATAATGAAATTTTTTTTGGTTTGGTTTTTTTGTGGTTTTGTATCATCCCATGTCACAAATTTTGGTCTGGTGGTTTAATGACTTTAAGCTAACGTACTTAAATATATTTTTCTTTGCTGGGAAATCCTTTAATTGTTTAAATTACAGTTTTGGTGTTTGATCTAATGTGTATCCTGTGTGTGTCTGAGATTTTTCTTCAGTTTGTACATTTAATCTTTGTTTCAGAGCAGATTTTTATTCTGTGCAAAGAACTGTTAAAATACTCTGTTCTTGAAATACTGGGTGTACATTCCTTACCATAGTCCTGGCACAGATTTTATTGTCTGGGTAGCTTTTAAATCACCATTTTCTTTGTATGTGTGCTTTCAAGTAATTATACTTGACCCCAAATGCTAAAATAAAAATATGGGCATGGGTTAACTTTTCTGCAGATCTGCTGCTGACTCTGCAAACCAGGTTCTCATGCTGCCAGCTCCCTTCTCACTGAGAGTTACAGTGGTGTGCAAATTCATGCTGTAAAATAAAGCTGAGATGTTGTAATTCCTGGGGAGAATGCCGGTGAGGTGCCGTATTTGCGGGAGCTACTCTGGAGATTAGGCTTTATTTAACTATTTGGATTTTAAAGATCAAATTTGCAAAAGCTGTAGGTTAAAAATCTGATGAGTGCTGTTAATTCTTCCTGGGCTCCCTGGAAGGGCTGGTTGTGGCTCCAGCATGCAGGGCCATGCTGGCAGGTGGCTCCATGAGCTCCATGCCCACCACTGGGATGTTGGCTGGGCACTGAAGCTCATGGGCTGGACAAGGGCTCAGCTGCTGTGGGAGCTTCTCCTCTCTTTGCTCCACAGTCAGGAGTGGAGAGGGCAGCTGGGCAAGACATTTGGGACTGTATATGACTTATGTTCTTGAATGGCCTTTCAAGACCCTCATGAAGCATTAAAGGTGCCTCTAATCATTATTGGCAGTAAAGGGCAGAGAAATCATTCTTGGGGTGGTAGGATAAATTCCACAACCTGGGCTTTCATTGTTTTATTTGGCTTGGGTTGCTAGGGTGTTTTGTTGAGGTTTTTTGTTTTGTTTGTTGTTTTGTTTTGGGTTTTGTTTTGTTTTTTTTAATCTGAAGCTTTAATGCTTCTTGTATTTAGTATGTAAACTGTTGCTATTATGAAAAGCTCTGAGATTTGTCTTAAGGTACACTTATTTTTTTAAGTTTCAGTGAAAATCAAAATGAATTATTTGGATTTTGGTTCCTGCTTTGAGAAGTGATGATTTTTAGAACCCTGTTAACTTTCTATTTTAAATAGAGTCTTCACAGTCCACTAAGCAAATAACTTCCACCTTGTTATTGCAGGTTCAGTATTTGTTTCTATAGAAACAGCTGTTGACAAGGTTTTTTTAAACTCTTCCTAATTTCTCAGATTTCTGATAAGTTCTAGACAAACGATTTCCTGAAACCCTTGAAATCAGTAATCTGTGACAAAACAGAAATGTGTAGCTTTGCCTAAGCAGTAGAGATTGGGCAAATGGTGACTGATTGAGAAATGACTTAACTTGCTCAAAATATATAGGTAATACTTTAGATGTTGAAGTGATTCATCTGCATTACAATATGTTGAGTATGTTTTACTACAATTTCTGATTGAGAGAAGACTGTTAGTACCAGTATGGGGTTTTATTTTGACAATTTAAATATCTCAGGCGCTTTGTGTGATTTCTCAGGTGCATCTCAGCTGTGTTCTTAGTCTTTTAAACTGAATCTAAACCTGAAAATAACTGATGCTTTGGCCACTGTGGTTTTTGGGGTTTTTTTTCTGATAAATTATAATAAAGCTTTTCAGAGACAGTTTATACCCCAAAGATTTTTACAGTAATGGTATCATTTTTATAAGTAACCAGTATTGTCTGTTAGGTCAATATATGTTCTATTAGACTTCTTAGCTCATTTGCAGTGAGTGTTATAAGGAGTGTTGAAAACCAGCTTATCCAAAGTTTGCAGGTGCCCACTGTGCCCTTGGGAGCAACTGATCTGCAGTTACATTCCCAAGCCAGCGGCTGTTGGTGAATTGTTCTTGTTGGTATTTTGACTCCTGAAATTGGACAGCCTGTCCTGGCCTTCAGCAGTAGCAAATACAGCAGAAAGCCACTACCTGGAGAGGGTGGGGTGGGGAGAAATTATTAAGGTGTCAGTAATAATAATTATTATTATTAAGGTGTCAGTGTCTGACCTACTGCACAAGGACAGAGGAAATCTGGGAATTGCAAGGGATAGAAAGATGGGCCCTGGGTTCTCTCTGACGTCTGATTATTCTATGGATCTTCATCTCTTCCTCATTGATTATTTAGGACTTGTCAAAGGGCTGCTGCACAACAGCTATATTTGTATTAAGGATAACTTTTGACAGATTTAAAGGTTTTTAAATATCTGAATGAGTTTGGAAAAGATTTCTGTATTCCAGATTTGTAAAGTGGAATTATTCTTAATTTCTTTACATTATACATTAGATGATTATCCTTGTGAAGGCACTTTGTATCAGCTCAGTTGTTCCAAGTAGGTAAAAAAATTAAGAATTTTGCTTTTTATAAGGCAAAGAGAACTTATTTTATGAAAAATTCATCACATTTTAGATTATGTTTTTAGACTATTAGAATCTACTTAAAAATAATTAATTTTACTTTTTCTGTCTTTATCTGATACTGCTTATTTACCCTTCTGTGGAACACTTATTTTCAGTTGTCTTAACTGCTTCTCAAGAAATGGGAAGTTTTTCATTCCTGAGAAAATTCAGGGTGGTGCTGTCCAATGATAGAGGGAGATTGGAAAGCACAAACAGAATCAATTAACAGCAAAGTTGTGCTGCTTTTTGGGTTCAAGCTGACAAAAGCAGAGAAATCAAAAGGTATTGCTTGAGCTCTGCTCAGTGTTGTTTTGTTGTATATATTTGGCATGCTCACTGGAATGGGGACTAGTGCAACATTGCTTTCTGCTTGAAGTTTAGATGTAACATCAAAAGGGAAGATAGAGAGCCTTAACTTAGAATTCCTTGTTGTTTTGGGGTAGGGGGTTTTTGTTGCTTTTTATTTGGTTAGGGGTTTTTTTTTTAGTTGTTTGGGGGTTTTTTTGTTGTTTTTCTTTGGGATTTTTGGGGGGGTTGTTGTTTGTTTAGGGTTTTTTGTTGTTCGGGGGGATTTTGGGGGGGTTGTTTGTTTTTTTGTTTGTTTTGGTTTTGTTTTTGCTTTGTTTGGTTTTGGGTTGGGTTTTTTTCGTGGTTTTTTTGGGGTTTTTTTTTTTGCCAGCTAGTGTTTCTCTTTTAAAGCTAAATATTTGGTTTGGCTGTCACTTTATATTCATGTGATTTTAATGAAAAAGACTTTTATCACAGTAGTTTTAGAGCTAATACTGTATTAGATATAAAAAACTGTTTGCAAACCAGACAAGATAAACAATTTCCTTGTCGTTAATTCTGTATTAGTGCATTTTTGAAAAGAACTGTCACATGGCCTTTCTCCGGGAAAATAATTTCTAAATTCATTGCTGGAAGTTCATAAAAAATGTTAAGTGTTAAGACATTTGTATTGAAGGGAAAGTGATTCTTCTCTGTGGGTCACCCTTGGTACCATAATGCTAGACATTGGAAGAATTGGGGAATGTGGGGAAAAATTGCATGTTTAATAGTGTGGGTTCTGCAGAAAAAGATGGTGCAGCATTTGTACCCCACTGAGCCCACCCTACATCCTAAACTTCTAGAATACCAGACTTTTATTAGCCTACAAATTTGCCCAAAGCTAGGATCATCAGTTGTGTTTAATCTTCCATGTAATCACCAGGGATTATGCTGAATTAGAGTTTCAAATACACCTGTAGTCTCCCTGTTTTTTCTTTCCCTATTCCTCATCTGTTTGATATCATTGTGGCTTTCAGTGCTGAAGAAACGTGGGGGAAGACAGTGGGTGCAGTCAGTGATGGATAAGGATGGGTAAGTAGTGGTTCTTAAGGCAAATACAGAGAAATTTATGTTTGAGTTGGGCTTGAGATACGGTTAAAGCTATTTGGTGCCCTAGTGATGCCATTAGTCCTTTCTGCCCTCACTGGGCTTCAGATTGCAGCTGCAGCTCAAGTGCACAGGAGCTTGGATAAGCATTTGTGCCACTGAGATGCTCTTCATGCCCTCTTACAGCATCAGTGAGCAGCTCCAACCTGCAGCTCTACTTTGCTTCTGGGAGAGCAGCAAGGGTCATGTCCCCTCTTCAGAAAGTCACCTGCCAAGTGCTTTTACTTTTCCTCGTGTGGGCTGTGTGGTGTGAGGTAGGCTGTGTATGACAGAGGACTGTGCTGTGCTCCATCTTCCTGGGAATTGCACAGCCCTTTTTGCTAGAGTGGTTTTGGCAGCACTCCGAAAAGTTGCAATCCCCTGCCATTTTTGATGTAGACAGTTGCCCAAATGCCCCTGTAGGTCAGGACTAACTCCCCAAAGGTAATTGAATAGGCCAGATACTGCAGCACCTGGGCTCTAGCCTGTGCCTACTGGACTTACATAGAAATTTGTGGGTTTATACCATTTTCAGATTTAAATATTTCAAAATACTTTAATGTTTGCTTAAGTTACTTGAACTTGTGGATTAGAAATGAAAAAAAATTGCTTAGACTGCAATTCAGTACTTTGCAGTGGTCTTTAATATCTGTGCCTCTCTTGCAATTTGTAGACCAAATGCTTTTTCCAGTAATGCTGTATTGTCTATGATGTGCTTCTTCTCTCAGCCCTATGGGTTGCTGTCTTGCACTAGTGCAGATGAAAAGAAAATAGGAAAATGTTTTCAAAAAATCTGTCTTGGTTGAGCAGCAAATACTTCAAGAAAATATTGTCACTGGTGATGCTTTGTATTGTGACCAACTGCAAAATTCTCAGCGACAGTGGGACCGCAATTATCTGGTCCATGGTTTTTTGCAGTTGCAGCTATAGATGTCTTAAGAAAAGTTGGGTTTTTTTAACATACTAGTTTAGTAAGGTATTCTGTTTTTTTAGCAGTGTACCTTAAAAGCAACAACACAAAAACTGTTTCAGAGTACTGTACAACAAATTTGATCATAGGCCATGCTTTTATGGCATGGTTCTGAGCTGTAGTACATTTTCATAGTGGAGCAGGTAGTTTCAAAATAAAAAGGCATTTATGCTGAAAAGTGCTTTTAAAATGCTTTAAAGGGCAGCTATGTGGTATGGTGATTTAGCCAGGCACCAAGTATTTCCTATAACTTTTTGGTTGGTTGGTTGGTTGGTTTGGTTTTGGGTGTGGGGTTTTTTGTTTTGTTTCGGGTGTGGGGTTTTTTTTTGTTTTTTTGTTTTGTTTTTGGTGGGTTTTTTTTGTTCCCTTTCTCCCTGCTTTGGTTGTGCTCTGAATTCATGTAGGTCATATAAACTTGTATATTGGCACATTTTTTCATTACTTAAGGCTTGAAATTGGCTAAAATTTAAAAATTGGATGTTAAAATTTTTGATGTAGACGTCATTTAATAATTGTGGGTTTTTTCCTGTGGTTGTGTTGCAAGTGATACATGCAGTGCAGCCTTTTAAATTGCCTCTCTCAAAGCTTTGTAAAAATCAGATATGAAAGAATTAAAAATTCATTTGAGGTTATGGTTGTGAATTTGACTGATGAAAGGTTGAGTGGTCAGTTAATAAATGGTCTTGGGTAGCCTGACCTATGACTTCCTTAGGGTGACTTCGTGCCCTCGTCTGGGCCTTGAGTGTTGGAATCACAAAGTACATCGAGACAATCTTTCTCAAAAGATTGAGTAAAATTCAGTGATGGAAAAGCAAAGCAGGCCCCAAACTGTCAGAGAACCTGAAGTACTGACTGATCCAAACCCCCTATATTTGTACTCTTGTATTAAAAAAAATATTTCCATATGATAATGTAGTAAGTATTCCACTACAGGAATGCTACAGGATTGGTTTGGTTTTGTTGTGAAGATGCAGAACACTGGGAAAATAAATTATTATTTCAATACTTTGTAATTTTTCTCTGGGCCTCTACATGTGAACAGGTAGGAGATCAATTGTGCCTCTAGCCCTGCGTAACTATTTTCCTCTTAGGTGTTCAAGCAATGGCCATCTTTGTTTTCCTTGTCTTCTATATAACTAGGATAAAGCCTGGATTTGGAGGGCTGGCCCTTCAAACATAAGGGTTGCATACTTAAGTTTAGGTGGGGGGGGAGGAATCAGAATCTTGCAGAAATTCACAAGTATACCCCAGCTGGCCTTGCAACACTTGTAATCTGTGGATTTGCAACAGAAGGTGTCAAACAGTATGTATATGTGCATTGAATTGTATATATATTGAATTGGATATGAATTACTTTGTAGACCAAAATGAAAATATTTTAGTTAAAATAATGCATATTAAAGAAATTCATTATAATGGTTAGAGGTATATGGCATATGTGGCAAAGCTACAAAAGTCAAAACCCTGAGGGCTAACTGTTTTATGAAAATAGGTTAATTTAATTGATTCTCCTTAGTGAACTAGGAAGTATCTGTTCTCAAGTATCTCACATATTTCAAAACAGCCCTGTACCAGTACTAATTATTTTTAACGCTGGAGGCTAGGACACAAGCAGTAACACTGGCATTAGTCACAAGCTGACAGAACTGCTGTGTGGCACAGACCTGGCTCTCTGCTGTTGTGTCTGTTGGTTTAGAGGGGACACTTTCCCTCCTCATTCTTTTCTTCCACACATGTGCTGATAAAAATGAAAGTCATGTAGATTGAACTAGACTTGATAGGGAGAAGGGTGTTTTTGGACTAAGCCATCAGTCCTAGTCTTGAATAAGAATGGGCTAAAGTTCCAGTTGTGCCACAGAATGTGTGCTGACCCAGATTTCCTGTGTGCTTGTCAGCAAAGGCCTTGTCTGCCCTGGTCTGTCACTCCCCTGTAAGCTGGACATGTAGTAAATAATGGGAGAACATTGCTAGTGACTAGCTTATTTTTGATGCCAGCCTTTTCAGTGGGCATCAAAATCGATTTCTAGGGCACAATGGCTGCCTGATATCCGGGTCTTTCTAGGCTGCTGTAGAGTAAATGTCTAGCAAGTGGTAGGCGCAGCTCTTCTTGCTGGTTTTTGGAACAATCTCTCCAGTGTTGTGAACAGAATGTATCCTAAACACTTTGTAGTCAAGTGTGTGGCTCAGCATAGGTAAGATTAGAATAATCTGCAATGATCACTCAAAGTGTGAAATGCTGGAAGGTTAAAATCCAGCCTCTGCACTGGCACTGACAGTTGGCCTTGCTGCTGCTTTCATGGTGATCCATCATGTTCTGTTAAATATGGGTGGTTTTTTTCTTTCATTATGAGGAACTTTATTATTTTCTGGTCTGACCTCACCCATTGGCAATTGGCAGACACTGAAATACCGTTCTGAAAGACCATCTCCTGGTTATGACAATTATCTCAGTAGAAAAAATTTACTGTATCCATATTGCTATTGAGGTATTAACTACTAGGTCTACGTGGAGATCCCAGGAGAATATCCTGGAAAACACTGCAGAGACAGAGTGGCAGGATGCTGCAGAGCTGGCTTTGTCTGGAAAGGATTTCCAGGGCAGACTGGTATTAGTGGCCACACCAGGCAGCTCTTATGAGGACACTGCCTCCTTCAGTGCCTGTTCTTGTCCCAGGGACCTTTGAGTTTACTTCCACTTCTACCTCATTAGCTCTTCCTGGTATCTTGCTGATAGACTATTAGTAATTGCATCTCTTTCATGTAAAAAATTCATTTTGTTTTATGTGGCTACTGAGTGTTTGATCTCAAGCCTTCCTGTTGTTTTAACACTGTGTGTCTCATGTGTTGCTAGTAAACACAGTAATCCCTGCTGTAATGTATCCTTGCATTAGTCACTCCTGTCAAAGGCTTGGTCCAGTGTCATTTAATGTAAGAAATTATTCTGTTAGCTTAAATGCAAAAATCTGTTTTTCTTTCCCCCCTCTTTTGTTTTTCCCCCCTCCATCCCACTGTGTATTGTATAGGCTTTTTATTTATTCTGCCAGATTGACTAGATTATAAATGAGAGCTGCATGTTGAAGCCTCTAATTTTTCATAAGTAAATGAATTAATTTATCATAGCTGTTGTGTTTTATTGCTGTCTCGATGCCAGACTGGCCAGCTTCTTTATTCCCCTTTTACCTTCTAAATACTGAATCCATGTCATTGTGTTTGACAGCTTTCTGGTTCCCCTGTCAGATGCAATTTGGTGCTAATCACATTTTCTTTGCTTAGTGTCAATGGTACAGGCCATGCATAATATTCCTGTATGTCCACTTATTTACTTGAAACACAGCTGAAATGTCTTGGGCATTAATCTGATGAAGCTGCTACATTAGAATGCAAAAATGATGCTTGAGTAGTAAGATAATGTGGTGTGGCAGATGTGCAGTAGATAACATTGAGGCTAAACTAGCAATCTTTATCGAGCTCTGATGCATTTTATTTGTTGGTTTTGCATACCTTTTCCTAAAAAAGGATTATTATCAGTTCTGGTTCATTAGAGTGGTGTCACTTATAATTTAGTTCCTTCTTTGTGATCAAACCACAAGAAACTGCTTCTATTCTTCCCTCCACTCCCCATTTTTAAAATACAGGGCGTTGTTTGTTTTGTTTTGTTTAGGTTGTGGGACATACTTCATATATGCTAACTTTTAATAGGAGTGTTCAAGCCTTTCAGTTACTCATTTGGAACTTCCTATTAAAACTGTTCATACATCTCTGCAGCTTTCAAAGCTGCTATTTACAGAGCCCTGAATATTTAAAGTTTCAGTAAGATCCAGCAGTCATTTATTGAAAACTAGAGCATGCCATAGGTGTTCCTTTCCTAACTCCTACAAAGGTAGGTTCGCAACAGTTTTGCCTTAACTCCATTGAAATTATATTTCTTAGTATGTTTTTTTCCAGTTGCCTAGTAATGGGTTTTTTTTGTGTGTTTTGAAATCCTTCTTTTCCAACAAAGAAAAGTGCATGTTTCTGGAAGACCTTGAAACTATAGGTCCTTACAGTGCATTCCAGGAATTTGGGTTTGTTAGTGTTTACCTACTGAATTATGCATTTTCTTTGGTTTCTGCATGCTTCTATCTACTCTGAAATCCTGGCTATCTGCTTCTCTGCTGCTGTATAGAAACAGTGATGATGGCTTGTGAAAGCCCAACTGCTTTATGGGCTGTTCAAATCTATTCTCCCTTTGAAAGAGTGCATTTAAATATGAGATTTGGGAAAGAATGTAGTGTTGATCTGTCATAAAATGGATGAATTGTGAGAAATTTACAGTTTATGAAAAAATTCAGGCAAATGTATGCTTGTCAGCCACATAGACAAGGATTTTTTTTTCCTAGCAGCACTGTCTACAGATGAGTCTTGCAGCTCAGAGTCTTCATTTTAGAGTACATATTGATGTTAGGGGTAAGAGCTTCTGTGGAGTGAATCAGCAGTTCTAAAATTTCCATCTCTTGGTATGGGAATTCTGTTCCCACACAAAGAAATCCAAATTTGGAAAACAAGCTTTATGGAGAGTACATGAGTTCTGCTTAACAATATTTGCATGTCTCTGCAGACAGACTTTATGTGCTCCCAATAAAGCTTCTTGGCAAGTAATTAAAGTGCAAGTTGTTACCTGGTGGGTGTTTCTAATGAAGTTATTTCGTACAACAGGCAGTTTTGTCTATTCTGTGAGAGCTCTGGGTTCTTAAAAACTGCAGATTTACCTGAAACCCTGAATAAAGAATTCTAATTTCAAATACCTTTCACAGAAGGTGTTTTCACAGAACACAGACATGTATACATGCAGTACACTTCTTGTACTTGGTTATTTTTGTAACTTCCCATTGTTAGTGCATAGATAGTGTGTGCTGTTAGTAACAAACAAGCTTAGTGAAACCAGTGCAGTTTTCTGGAGATATTTTCTGGAGGGTTTAGGTTCTTCATTTAAAATCAAGGAATTGGAATGTAGCTGCTGCGTTTTTTTTGTTTGTGGAAACAGAAAATGTTTCATGCCATTAATACATCATCCACTGAGAATATGGGGCAATTCTTCATATTGTCTTACACTCTTAGTAGTACATTTATGCCATGTTTTGGGGTGGTTTTTTAAAGTAATCAAATACAATGCAAAAAGATTCTGGTTTACTAGCAGGTCTGCTAGCTTTTCATTCATGTTCTTTTTTAGAATGCTTCAACAGTATTTGTATATGCTTTAAATTTTGTAGATTATTAGTTTCCCTTGTCAAAGGCATCTGAACTTATATGATGATAATGGAGCTAGAACTGGGGATGGGTTTTGTGGTACCTTAAAATCATTTTACCTCATTTAGGTAAAAATATAGGGCAGTTTGTTGTGCTGCATTATATATTTGGGCGTGGATGTGAGTTCTTTGATTTATTTCACTTATATTTTGTTGTTGATTTGGAAAATATTGAAAGAGTTCCAAAGTAAGATTGAAGTGAAAATATTCAACCGTTAGCCTCTGTGTTGAGACTCCCTGTGGTGATGATTAATTGGTAATGTGAACATCTGTGAAGGAATATGGAAGTGCCAGACTCTTCAGAGGGGCTATAACTGGTTGGTAGGCCTCATGTTCATAGGATGTGGAAGAAAATACCTACAATATCGATAAGTCACTCACTGTTAGTGTGTTTTTTTAATAATGCCTGAGGAAATATTAGTTGAGTGACTTCCTGATTGTTGATGAGGCTCTGATCTGGTTGGATGCACGCTACATCTTAGGGCATTTCAGCTGATGTTTTGGGTGACCTTGTTTTGGGGAGATTTATAGGCTAATCAAGTTGCTCAACACATGTTCAAGATGAAGAAAAGTAATGGTAGACTCCTGCAAGTGTGAGTGGGGATATGAATGAAATAGAGATGTGCTGTCAATTTACATGATTTCTGTTTCCATAGTACTGATTTGAGAATCTTGACTCATGGAATTCCAAAGAGGCAATGCAAGTTGTGATGAAGATGTACGACCCAGGATCTCCCTTTCAGTTGCTGATGTTTCGGCATGGAGTGGCTGGGGTGGACAAGTGCTATTTGTGTGCCTGTAACTGAAGCATGGCTGTTTGCTTGGGATCTCTGTCGTTTGAAGTGTCAGGCTGCTCTGGCTGTTCCCACTAACCAGGACCGTGTGCCATCATCTGCAGTAGAGAGAAGCATGTAAGGGGAAGGGTACACCAAGTGTGGTAGCTGACAGTATTCCAAGTGCCTGCTTGAGCTGGGCTCTTCCATCTGCTGGCAGGCTCCTGGCTGGCACCTGCCACCTTGCTGCAGTTGAAACTGAAACATACTGCTTGCATGAAAAAAATGCTTTTTTTCTTCTTCCCCCCAGACGTACCATATTGTGGCTTTAAAAGAGCCTAAAGAATGCTCTCTCATCTAGAGGCTTCTAAAAATGAGTGATTGTTTTTCAAAGCTTGCTAAAAATACTGTATGCAGGAAACCCTGTAAAGGTTGTTTTTCAGTAACATGTACTTACATACCTGGTGTGAAATGAAAGTTGAAGCAGTGCTTGTTTGGTGCTCTTGGATATGGAAACTTTCAGAAAGGGTTAGGTGCATAATCACATCAGCAGTTGTTGTCTCTTTTGTTCGCTTTTAATGCAGCTGCTAATGGATTCGGGTTTTTTTGTTGGTTTTTTCTTTTAACAAAACATCGGTTAATGTGAGAATTAATATCTGATAATGGGGAGCAAGAAATCTTTGAATGTTAATGGTATTATGTGTGCTCTTTCTACCCTTTTATATTTGCATTCTAATAGGATTGGAATATTTTAATGGCATTAAAAAAATCTGTAAAGAGATTGAGTGTGGGCAAACCCTCAATGATGCACTTTTGGATGAGAAATTTGGGTTGCCAGTGTATTTCACTGTCGGTGTAACAACTGTTTTGATTGCAGAAGGGAAAAAAGCTTTAGTAGTTAGTTGGTTATGTCCTGAGATCCTGTTTCCTAACCACCGAGTGAACTGCCTGAAGTCTAAAGTGATTGAAAAGTAAACAAAAATGTATTTGAAGTAATTGGATTTCAATTAATATATTTCTGCATTTCTTTAAAAGAATCATTGATTTTCAGTGATTGATCACCACTAAAACGTTGATATGCAATCAAATGTCTTTACATTAAATTTAACACTTTTTAAAATGAGGAAAATGCATTATATGCATATGTATGCAATGATACTTAGCATACATTTATTCAGAGTCTTAATTTTTACATTTAGCTTAGGAAATGCTGAGTGACAGTTCTTATTTAGTAGACTATTAATTCCTTCTTCATGGCTTGTGTCAAGCTAGTTTTAGTAATTGAAGTTCAATTAAAGCTGCACAGAACTAAAATGAATTTTAGTTGAGAAAAAATGGGAAACATTCTGGATGCATATTGGGAAGAGTTTTGCATGTAAAACTGATATATTGAACAGAAGCAGTTTGTAGATGATGCATGATAGGCTATGCAGCTGATAAGGTAGATGAGACCAGGAGGAATCTCTCAGGGTTTTGAAGTGAATGGTGCTCAGCTCTTGCGTTCAGTTGTTTCTCAGAGGCTGTAAGAAAGGAAGCCTAGTAAGCTTCCTTGCTTTTCAGTGATCAGATGATTTTTCATTGTGATGATGCTTCTTGTTGAATTGCCTAGATAAACAGAGATAAACTCTTTGCCAAGAGTTGTAATCTCCTGCTCTCAGGAACTTGTCATTTTATCTCTTTAGAAAGCTCTAGTTCCATGTGGTTAGGTCTGTGCTTTTGCCTCCTGTGAGTTTCCTTCAAATGTTGGACAGGAACATGCTACTTGAAAAAAGTTCTCTGGAGGGTAGGACTTGGCTGTGGAACCCTCCTACTTTTTTAGTCTATTTGTACTGCCTTACGGATGATGCAGCAGCCTACCTGTCTTGTGCTGTCAAGTTGTGGTTGAAGTGTAGATCAGAAATGATTGGTATACAGTTACAATCCTGGTGGACTGGGGTGACATGTCCAGAGACTAATGCCACAGATGAGTCAAGAGAAGCTGTAGTGTTTCTTGATGGAGTCTGAAAGCACAGAATGAGAGATGAGGCCTCCTGGTAATTACCGGGATGACTTTTGGATTGGAGCCCAGGGTAGGGGATGGAGCTGCCCTTCTTGCCTCTTCCCTGTGTTAAAGCCCTGACAGCCAAGTGGCTGAGAACTAAGGAATCATTAGTAGGCTCTGATAGAGGGAAGGATCCTGCAGACTTGGAAGTACAGCTCTGCAAACTTAATTTTGATTCCAAACTGTATGCTATTCCCCTGTAACCTAAGCAGCCTGTATAGGAAAATGCAAAGAGCAAAAATAAATTTTTACCACAAATATGGTCAGAACTTCTGTTTAGAGTACATATCCCTTGTCACATTTTTTTTAATGTCTTTGTGTTTCACTTGTGTTAGCCAAACTTACTTAAAATTAATTCCAAGTTCAAATGTAGGAAAAAAGTCTCTTATCTGCACACAATGTTCAATTCTGTTTTGAAATATCCCATGTAGGAGATATTTGGCAGATTTTCCTTTGTCACTTAATGTCTTTGAAGATTAGATGAATTTCTGTTGCTTCCTGTTTCTCAGCTTTTCTGAAATCCCTTGAGTCTCCATGCAAGGGATATTTGGGGGATGCACTTCTCCCAGGCATTGACCTTCTGGGGCAGGCTGATGGAAATGCCATTCTGGAGTGGTGTCAGTGTTAGACCATGGAGCTCCCAGTGAGAACAGCAAACTGAGCCTGGCCTTTGGGGACCACTCTGCAGCCCCAGACAGTGGTGCCTTGATTTAACTTCTAGATTGAGGTACAGCCTGGGAGAGAAAGGAGTGGCATTTTTTTTGTCTTAAACATCTCCCTCCAGTTGGTGTCAAAGTGAATAGTGGACATCCTGAGGCTTGCCAGCTGTGGCTGCCACTCATCACTCCGGAGTGTGTCATATGTTTTGGTTTGGGTTTTTGGGGTTTTTTTGGTTTGTTTATAGGTGTGGGTTTGGTGTTTCTTTTTTAAAAGTACACAGATGTTTAAATCAGAAGTAAAGATACTTACAGAAACCTTTGTGAAGACCAGTGTCAAATTCTGCAGCGTGTGTGACAAATTATTAATAAAAAGCTATTTAACTGACACTGGATAGAAACCCCTGAGACTCGATTTCAGCTAACTGTGAAAAAGCACCTTTAGTCTTTTGAAAAGAAAATAATTTTACTGGAGGATAAGGATTCAAGGCAGAATTAATGTATTTGTAACTTGTCTGGATTTTTTCTTTGTGGATTTTTTCCCCCCTTGGGTTTTCTAAAGCCTCAGAAGCCTCAAAGAGCAGCATGCCATTATGAAAGTGAGGCTTACCTGGAGGGGACTGAATGCTCAGTGTGGCATAGCCACAGAAGAACAGAAAGCCATCCACATGCAGAAACTGATTCAGAGGAGCAGGAATGGCATTCTCATAATATATTGGTTTCTTTTTCCATACTGGAAGAAAGATGTTAAAATAATCTTCCATAAAAGTTGACAAAGAACTGAATCAATATTGTTAGCTTTTTCTAATTCTGTTCAAATTTTTCTAATTTGAACATTAATGTATTTCAGACCATTTGAATAATGCTAGATAACAATGTGATGTGGCAGTGAGGAAGACAAATGTGTTTCTGCTGTGAATCCTTTCATGTACTAGCAGTAAAGCAGGAAAAACATTAATTTTTTGTTACAGAGTTTGGTGAGACCTCAGCATGGATAGCTGAGGAAATAGCCATGATCACTTTTCTGGAGGGACCTAAAATACTGGGCTAGTTTTGTGCCTTCAGTTTTGATGACTCTCTGTGATGTTCAAGATTTTGGAAGATGTAGGACAACTGAAAAATTTCAGGAGAATTTTCTATTAGCTGAAAGTATTTTATGCCTTTCCCGTTATGTTGTTTATTAAGCAGTTAAGCTTACTTTTGAAAGTGGAGCCTGGTATATCATTCACTTTGAGGGTTTTTATATAAAAGTGCTTTGCTTTATGAGTATAATTTAATCATTGGTAATGAGAAGTGGAAAATGGATGAACAAGCTTCTCTCTGAAAAAATCACGTTTGAAATTTCTGAGTAATGATCTGAATGGTCTGAAATCATTTATTCCCAAGACATATCACTGTTTTGCAGAATATTCAAACTACTGTAATCAAAATTAAACTATGCCCTAAGCATGAAGATTATTTTTTCCCAAAAAAGAAAGCTTTGGATCACATTAAACCAGTATTTCACAGTGATAGGACTCTGTTAATTGAATTCAACATTTTGGCTAAATGTATTCTTCAGTGTTTTTTGTTATCTAATAAAAATTTTAGTTTAATTAGGGTAGGTAAGAAACAATGCTTAGTATATTGCAGTATATTCAGTACAACAAAAAAGTTTCCTTTCTTTCAATGTTTTCCTTGCAGAAAATAGTCTCCTTAGGAAATGTTAAGATAATTTTAATCATTGCTCAGAGGTTAGACTTGCAATCCACATTTTTATAGCTAAATGTTACACAAAACTTTGCATCAAGTAAATGTTCAACACTGTACTTAATAGGGTATTGAAATTCAGCCTTAGAAATGAAGTTTGTGTCAAAATCCATCTAATGAGCAATTATAATATCACTTACAGAAAATGTGCTTTGGTTTTACTTTTTGTATCCTATCCTGTTGTGGAAGGACAAGGACATTACTAGTATTGCAGTTTTTGGAATGATTGTTATTTTTTTCTTGTGCATTCTGATTTAGTAAGATGTGTTCATATAGGAATAACAAGGATCAGTGCACGGGTAGCAGAAGGGTATTTATGTGATGTCTTGTCTGCTTGCAAACACATTCATGTCCAAGGTATGCATAACGTGTACATACATGGCTGCTACTAACTTTGCAAATACTGTTTTGCTCAGTTGAATTCTGAATTTTAACTCTCAGAAAACCTTAAAAGGATATTTAATTTTACTGTGGATCTTGGGCATGATGTCAATATTTAATTTGTTTACTAAGAAATTAAGAAACTTATCTATGAAATTATGCTGTGGGCAGCTAATGTTAGGGTAGAAAAATGACTGAAATTTATAATACATAGATCATTCTTTTAAGGAGTATAATGAGCAAGGCAGCAGTAGGATGTCTGTTAGGAACTGATTGCTGAAATGAGTAATTTTTACTGAAGATTTTTTTGTTATTACCAGGGCTGTGACTATCTCTAGAAATGTTACTTTTAGTTTCATTGTTTTCACAGTAATGGTGCATTACAATGTCAAGTCAAAATAATTTTTTTCCTAGTCCTTCTGTTCTGGTAGTTCATTTGGGAATATATATTTGTGTTTGGAACAGCTACATTGCTTCTAAAGTTCCTGAATATTTCACAGTTTTGCCTGTTACTGATCTTTGGAGACAATATAACTTTATAGGTTTCTTCATCAGTTGCTGTAGACTTCATAAACTGGTTTGCCTTTAAAAAAAAGAAAACACAGTTCTTCTGTGAGTGACTTTGTAGTCTTCTAATAATGAGTATGGTGCAACAATTCACATGAATTAGCCAATTGCTAAATACATTTTGAGGATTTTGTTGATATTTCTGTTGCATATCTTTTAAATGTCTCTCCCCTCTCCTTATGTTCCTCTGTCTCAAATTTTATGCATAAAAGCATCATGATGTTTAGGAGCTTTCTTTAGAGACAAGGTTGGAAGAGGTCAGCTGACTTCTACTGAAGCATATAGGAGCATGACGCTTCTGCAAATGAGGTCACTGTGTGAAAGGCAAAAAGTATTCATTTTCTGGTTTTTTTTCAATGGGCTGTGCATACTTTATTATAATGCACTAGAAACTGCCTAGGAATACTGTGTATTGACAGAATTAATAACAAACTAGGAGAGACTGATAGCATTAGTTTATCATTAGGGACAGACCTTTCTTTATCAAGGTGACAACCAGTTTTGTAAGCTTACTTTTGCCTTTCTAGAGCCTGACATATAAACTGTCAGAGACAGGGCAAATAATGCAGTCTCACTAAGTGAGGCATCAGTAGGAATAGGACTCTTGGCAGTTGTAAATACTGAAATGTTTTTCTGCACAGACAGAAACACAGTGTGAGAACTGCATGACGTGTGGCAACATCCCAAGATTTATCAAGCCTGTCTGTACTAATGGAAGTTGTTGTGTGTGCTATGCTGTACAGATGGTTTTACACTTTCTGATGGGTTTTACAATTCAAGTATTTTTTTCTGCTGCTTTTTTTTTCTATTTCCAAAGTTCCACTGCCCCATCCTGTAATGTCCTCTAACAAGATCAAAGCTGTTTAAAACCAAAGAAGCAGCTAATTCATATTCTGTCATTGAGTAATTGGGGCGAAAGCAAAAAAGTATTTTTGCACATGATGCATATTGTCAAATCAATGAGAGAGAGAAAATAAGAAAAGAATGACTTGGTAGAAGTTGGTCTGGGTTTCAGATTTATGTCTAAGAAAGCTAAATGCACACTTGGAACAATAGCCACGGGAACCAATTCCGTTTGTTTGGCACTTGTGAGGCCAAGGCTGAACTGTCATGCCTACTTTTGGTCTCCACTGGTGCAAGAAATACACTGACATATTTGAAACCAGCTCAGCATAGGATCACCAGCGAGCTCAGGGATTGAACATGGCTTGGGGAGAAAGGGTAAGTGAACTTCATAGGGTAAGGGAGAGTGTAGAGAAGACTACACCCTACCTTCTTGAAAGTCCACAGTGAGGAATGAAGAGGTAATGGACATTAAATGCTTATGAGGAAGATTCTGTTAAGATGTGAGAAACTTCTTTTTGCGCTACAAGGGTGGTCAAGCACTGAAACAGATGCCCAGAGGCTTGGGAAATCTTCATCCTTGGAGATGCACAAAAATTGGTTTGGCTCTGAGCAACCAGAGTCAACTTCAAGTTTGAGCCAAGTGCAAGTAGGACTTTACTTTGAGTGAAAGAGTTGACCAGTGACTTCCAGAGATCCTTCCAACCTAAATTGTTCTGTGGGACCTACTCATTAAACTGGAATCTGGAAAACAGATGAACGTTGAAGTGCTCAATACAAATTGGTTTTTAGCATCATAAGTCATTGCCTAGAGTGTGAAGAGCCATGCGATTTCCTAAAAACTTTAGTTATGCCCTCTGGTCTTAGTTGAAATGGTATAATGTCTCTTCACCACAGTTTACTTTGGTTTACGTTTCTGAGGATTTTCACATGCCTATATAATCCAAAGGTTAACAAGCTATCTTGGAGCTTATTAAATTTTGTATTAGATATGTTTGGTTGAGACGCTGGAAGAGTAAGAACAAGTAAAAATTGCTGGTAGTGCAAGTACATCTGGCAGTGTACTAAAGGCCAATGCTTTCCTTAGGTGTTTATAGCTAGGGGGAGTTAGAAGCTTCAGCAGCAGCTTCTGGCCCTTTTGTACAATGCTGTGCAATGTTTCAGCCACCTCAAATGGCATCATGGTGATCAGACAGTCCCTGGGGGTTTGGGAGATGCTGCAGGCATGTACATGGATGTGCTGAGAAGGATACACAGGATATGAGTGGAGTGGGAAGGAAACTTCTGGGAAGGAGCACTGAGGGGGCTGTGGCTGCTAACCAGTGTGAATCCAATGCCTGCTACCACCTCTCACAGGGCTGCATTGAGGCTTGCTTGTTCCCACTTTGGGTTCTTACAAAACCTGCTACAAAGCCCCAGCAGTGAAGAGCCACTGAGTTTCTTCCTGTAAGAAAATGCTCAGCAGCAGTCCACTTCTACATTTCTTTCTGCCATAAATCAGGACTGTCCAACAGTCTGGATTTTTGCAATCTATCAGCTTCACCAGGACTTGAAAAGCATCTGCAAAGCTGCAAGAAGAGGTCAATGCTGGAGAAGTCTGCTGAATGCCAGGCAAGGTGCATGCTAAAAGTAGGAATGCCTGTGGTGCAGTAGGAACTGGGAGCAGCTTGAGCTCTCCTCATTTGGCTTTCCACCTCTCTGCCTCACTTGAGCATACGTAGGTGGCTTGGAGTATCCAGTGTTACTTTGGGTTCTCTCTCAACAAATATGCATATTCTGTCAGGTGGGGTTTGTGTTGTTGTGTAACCAAGCAGTTAATTTAGTATTGAAGTACTATTCCAAGCTAAGATAATTCATATTATGAAGTTGCTATAATTCACATTATGAGAGAGAACATCTATTGCTGCTTACTCACAGTATAGTAACTAAGATGTCATTTTCATTTCTAAGTATAGACTGTCTTATTTCATAGCACAGTAAATTTTTCCTTTTCAATGACTGATTCCAATAAGTGCATTTGACAAGCATGGTTCTAGTAAATAATGCAGTCTTTGGTATTAATTATCTACATTTTTATAGTGCCATTTTAAATGGACTTTACAAAATTAGCTCATCTTCTATAAAGTCCATATAGGTGAAAGTACTCAGTTTTAAGTTAAGCAGAAAAGAAATAATCAGTCTTGCATTCCACAGTCCTTCTTCAATTTGTTTTTTTCACTTCGATAGAGGAAGAATAAAAGCAAAGGGCATTTGTTATCTAGCAAAACTGAGAAGCTATTTCACATGAAAACATAATGAGTGTGACAGGCTACAAATAGCATTGAACATGAATCTTTTACAGAAGAAAGGAGAAATGTCCTTTGGTATATTTACTTCAATCAACCCTAATAAGGCTTGTTTTATGTGTTTTATGCATCCGCCATCATAATTATAAATCCTTGACATTTTAGCACTAGCATTTATATCTGCCAGGGAAGCTACCCGAAGTCAACCCTCAAGGAATGTCTGTATTGTACTATGGATCTCCGTAACAGCTCTCAAGTAGTTACTAAGTGGCTTAAAAAATTACATCTCAGTCATGCTTGAAGGGCTCATCAAACTTCGCCACAAATATCAATGTTAAGTACCCAATCAGCTGCATTGTTTGAAGTACAGTCACGTGTGCCCATGGAGGAATAGGTTGGACAGGAAGAAGAATTATATAAGGGCTTATCAATCAGATAATTTTTTTTTTCATGACCTTTCAAAAGCTCCTTTCCCTTCTTCCTGAAAGAGCTGGGTCTTGAGCTGGGCCTGGCAGCTGCAAGGCATACTGCTTCTCTTCCTATTGAATATTTTCCTTGTATTCTTGGAAACTTTTCTGAGCAGAGGCTACCAGTGTTCATATGTGTGCAATAGGATTCTGTTCTTGGCTTCTTTTGGACAGTACCAAAAAAATCTGAATAACAAGGATAGGAAAAGTATCAGGCGGTCTTTGGGAAGATACTTTGGTGTATGTCGTTTTGGCATGTAGGTAAACAAGATGAGCTAATCACCATAGCTTTCATGTAATATATCTGTAATTTGTTTTCATATGTAGGTGTGAAGGAAGGCTTGCCATATGGTGTGTATATTGGTATTTTTCCTTGACAGCCTTTATTTTAAGTTTAAGAAATTCCAAGGCATACTATTATGCAAGAATACAATTTCAAACACTCATCAGTATATACCAGAAGAATACCTTGAAAGAATGTTGAAGAAAGGTTGTAGAACTCCAGGAAAGTTTTAAATTGAAAAATTAAATAATGCTTTCATCCATTTTGAGGTATCCTAATTACCTTAGTTCTGTCTATGTTGCACTGTGACCAGTCTTTCATCTTTTAACCATTTGAACAGTGTTCTTTCATAAGTAATATACAAAATCTGATTTTACATTAATTGGTTTCTGAAGCAGCTTTGACAGTGTCTTTGTGAAGTTTTTTTTTCTGGTTGAACATATGGTTTACTTTGCTCTCAGTCGTCTTGTCTCAATGTGAAGTCTTCTTGTCCTCTCGTGGGCTTAAGTTAAAAGTATAATTCATGCCTATAGAAGAGTTTCTGTTAGGAAGATGAACTGCAGAAATGTTCCTGCCGTTGTTCACACTTGGTGACACATATGTGCACAGTGCTCTGGGGTGCTCTCCTGGGAGCAGGGACACAAACATCGGCCCAGCTTTGTTAAAGGAGACAGATCTTTCACTATCACAAGATTACAGACAGTGGTGGTCTAAGGAAATGTTAACTCAATGATGTGTTGACAGAAATTTTCTTTGTGTGGTTCAGAGAGCTGAAGCAGCTGGAGATGAAGAGCTGCTTTGCTTCCTGGTTCAGTTCCCTGAACTGCCCCACTGTGGGCCTAGCAAGTGTAGCACTCGTGGTTGGGGAAAGAGAAAAATCAGCATACAGCAGCCTCAAAGTAGATGGCAGATTTTGAACTTAAGATGGTTTGGTGCAAACTGCTGGCAAAAGAGGTAACCTTGCCCTTACCTTGTGTCGCTGGTGCTTGAGTGTTGTAGATGGCTGGAGTAAAGAACTGACCTGGCCAAACTGCTGAAAGAGAGGGGTAAAAAAACCAAATGAATAAAGAATCCCTTGATCCCTTTTTGCATTGGTCATGTAGGTTGCTGCATATTGCTGCATTGGTCAGCTGCAGCCTTTTTCCATCTGTTGTTCATAGGTGCACGCACCTGGGGAGAACTGACGTTCTGATCTTTTAAATTATCTATAACTGTCATTTTGGACACTGCTGTTTTCTGGTATCAGTGTGTCACACATAGAGACACTGGGTATCTTTCTCTTTCTTTGGTATGTATGTGTAGCGATAAGTGCAAGATTAGTCCTACAAATCCCAAACTGAGGGAGCAGAGAACAAGGTAATGTGGTACTGTGGTGAACATCAGTTTCTGCTGTAGCTTAAGTCACCACTTCTCCTTATGTCATGAAGCTTGATGAAATAGTTACTGAGCTTTTCATTCACTCCTCCTGACAGCTCTTTGTTACAATTCAGGTGCTTTCTGTGAAAAGTCTTTACTAATGGACCCAAAACAGGGAGAATATTTTAGCCACATTATTTTGTGAGCAACTGATAACCACACCCAGAGAAGCACTGGCGGGAGCACTGGCGATCAGAAGTAAAGATATGGGTTTAAAAAGTATTTTTTCCTTAAATGGGCATTTGAAGTCATGGACAGAGAGTACCTGAACAGCAAACAAACATGTCTGGAATGAACCCACAGTTTTACTGTCTCCAATTGTCTGCAAGTGAGAGAAGAATTTAGATAAAGTGAATGTGGGGAAAAAAAATTTCGAGGAGAAACTTCCATCCAACCTGAATGAAAAATTTAATACAACTTGAGCATTTAATTGCTTTTTGTGTTTTTGAATGTATCATTTCAGCTGTTGAAAATTGTATCCTTTCAGTCATGTACTGATGCAAGCCTATGACTGAGAACTTCTCTTAGTGATTTTATCCTGACAGTAATTGAAAGCTGATTAATTTAATTGCAAACAAGCTTGTGTTTTGCCATTTCTTCCTCAGTACTTCGTGTACATGCCTGGTGTTCAGGGTCAGAAAGGAAATAGTGGTGTCTATTTTCTAATTCAGTACAGAAAAGCTAGTAAAATATACAGGTTTTAACCTTATTAACAGTAATCTAGTTGTCAAAAATGTAGCTGGAAGGGAAATAATTATGAAACCTTTTATTTAAAATGGTGTACAGGGCAGTGTAAAGCCAGCTGTTTCTGACTTAACAAACACGTGCCTTAAATCACTGTTATTTGTTCAAAGGTGAGGATGTTTTTCTTTAGAATTCTGAAACTCCAATGTTTAATTAAGCTTAATTAGCAAGTACTGAAACAAAACTGTTGCAATATTAATATGGAAGGATTTCTTTTGCTGCCTCTTGTGTGTGTGGTGTCTCTCCCAGTGCCCAGGGAGGCATGGCTGCAGTGTGTGCCCTTCGCTTGATCTTAATTGAATGACTGTCTTTGGGAATACAGTCACAAAATTTGTACATAATCTTGTTTCACTTTTCTGCAAGCTTTATAATTGAAATATCATTAAAGTTTTGGAAGAACAGTGCTACAGGTCAGCATACAAAGTTAAAATCTGGCTGTATTACAGTGCCTTGTAATAAGATACCACCAAAAATGCTAATAAAATGGAAGTACTGGTTATTGTTGCTTTGTGTTGTGACTATGTCAGTGTTGTTAGAGAATTTAGTAATCAAAAATTAAAGATAAGTACTAAATTTTGATAATTTATTGATTTTTCTAGGCAACTGGTAGGATGTTAATAGAGATTCCAAGAATAATGGTTTTAGAACCATTTCACCTATATGGAAATACATGTATATCTTTCACAATAAATATTCATGTTCTTTAATTAACCTTTAAAAAAGAAGATGCCTGACTATACCAAGTGTACAAAATTGTACAACTTACACAGTTTACAAATGTCTACAGTAGTATTTTGATGTGTTAAAAAACCCCAATCAGCTGACATACTGAATTCTCAATATTTGTAAATATTGAACTGGTAAAGAATAAACCAGTGTTGCAAACAGTATTGTTGTTTTCATTATATGTTTTTGGGGGTTTTTTAATGTGTCCTGAAATTCTTTTCAATCAAAAGAGTTTGGCAGTCTGTTCCAATTAAAGAATTTTCCATACTGGAAATGAGAAGTTAGTTATGAGAATTATTTTTGAGTAGTTAATTTACATAACTTTAATTGTATTAATTCCCTTTGAAAGGCTGAAGCAGATACTTATACTTTGATTGATTAGCAGTGTATTTGTGTTAGAATTGCTACTGATAAGATGCTGCTGCAACTGTAGTCCTGAGGAGTTCTCTCCCAAATAAACATTTTAGAAAACAAATGGCTGTTTATTCCACTATGGAGGAAAAGGCATCACATCTCTGCTATCTCCACAGGCAGTACTGTAGCATGTCCTTTCCACACTCTGAAAAAAATGGGAGTTTAACTCTGGATCATGTTAGTTAATTACTGGTGTGTTCCATACTGTAAAGAAATACATTTTCCTTGGTTTTTTTTAATCTGTCAAAATAGTGCCTGGGTGTAGACTAAGGAACTGTGGGTTTCTCACAGAAGTCACTCACAGAATATCAGCCGTGAGAGACTTCACATTTTCAGGCAAGTGTTGGGCCTGTGTGGTCTAGCTCAGGTGGAATTTTCTTCCAGCTGTTTGCCAAGCTGTATTGGCTTACACCTGTGCCCAATCTGCTCCAGCTTGGAGTGTGGGAATGGAGTGCTGGGATGAGTATGACTGGGAAGGGGAGTAATGTTGACTTCTCTTCTTGTGCCTTTGCTGCAGGAGTTGGGAGGAGCCAAAGTGTCTCCATCTGCTGAACCTTCTTGATTGGTGAATGTAAGTGGCAGGTACATTAAGGTGCTTTGATAGAAGCATCGAATTGCTTGTAATCCTTCCACATAATTAGGCAGGAGAAGATCTGCAGGCTTTCTCTGCACTTGGGCACTGTGATTTCTGCCCCTCAACCTGCCTGAACCCAGATCATTTCTGAGCACGTGTCAAGGCAAGTGTTTGACTTGTAGCCTGTCAGCTCTCGAGCAGTGCACCCAATGCTAGGGCAGGTGCTTCAGGGATCCCAGGTGACATGAGGATATTGTTGTTGCAGTCGAAACTCTATTTCAATCTGGGCCCTCTGCGGGTGGAGTGGGCTCCGCTGGCACCCTTGGCCCCGTGCAGGGCGAAGCCTTTGAATGCAGGACTCCCTCAGTCCCCAGGGGCACCCCTGTCCCTGCACTGAGGGGCCTTTCCAAAGGAGACCTGGGGACCTGGCTGCTGGCAGATGACTGTGGTGAGGAGCAGGAGCAGCCTTGCTGGGAATGCAGGGAATGCCTGTGGTGTGGCCATGCTGCCATCGGCTTCTCAGGGCTGGCAGGTGGGTAAGGTGCCATATCTTACAGTGTTGGGAGTCTGTGACCTGATTTACCTGTTAAAATAATTTGATATTACCGTTTCTGCATAAGATTCATTTGAACTTCAGGGGACTAAGGAAAGGTGTGGTGCTTAGATAGCACAGGATGTGATAGTGTCATAATGGACATGAGGCTGTGAGAGAGGCTCTGTCAGGGCCAGGCTGCTGCCCTGGTCTCTGCCCGTGACCACTGGGAAATACTTGCAGAAAGCACATAGAAATAGGTTAATTATAGCATCAGTTTGTCCTGGTTTGCTCTTCTGTTTCATACTGGTACATGTTTTGGAGGTTTCTGAGACTGAGGTAGTGCTTGTACCTATCCATTAAACAGCTCTTGCTGGTGTTTTCCATCACTTTGTCTAATTTTTTTTTAACCAATTCCTACTTTTCACCTCTGCAACATCCCGGGGACAGTAAGCGTAGAATATTCCAAAGTAATATAGTGTTTAATACTCTACAGTGTGAAACCAAGGGGAAACTCAGCTTGGTCTAGTTGAAGAATTCAGTTGTTCCCATCAAATCACAGCTGAGTTCCATTTGTTCCATTCTACCTTGTGGATGCCCAAATGAACTTTGTATCCTGCTATTACCTAAAGTGCTTTCAGTGCCACAGTCCTACACAATGTCCAATTTCCTCTTCATTAGTAACAGCCTCTTTCTTAGAAATTAAATTTCCACAGTGAAAGTGAGACCAAGAGAGCAAACCCTTTGGTGTACAGGGTTTTTACCTGAATCAGGATGAACTTTGATAGCAGCATGAACATGAACAGTCATTTTAGAAACAAATGAAAGATACAATAGGATGGGGTTTTCTGTTTTGTTTCTTTTTCTTGGTACAGGAGAAAATTGCTGTGATCTGTTGGTGTCTGATCTCAGTCAGAGATATATTTTGGCTATATGTAATTTTGGGACATAATGAATGCAGTGTGAACACTTGGGTACTTTACATGTTATGCAGGAATGAGGTTCAAAAAGAGTTGTTCTTATTATTGAAGTTAATATTTTCTATATGCTTTGGACAAATAAAACCCCAATTGTGTGTTGTAGAAACTTAGTTATATGGCCATGGAAAGGAAACAGGCTCCACATGGAAAAAGAGAGCAAGTTTTCTACTGAAGTATTTAAAGGGGTTTGTGTGTCTCTGAAACGTGCTTTGGTAAATATGAGCTGACACATTTCTAGCAACCAAATTATAAATGAGTGGAAGACCTGAAAACGTCAGTTTCTTCCTTTTAGAAGCACTTCAGGATTTTTCTTTCCTTTTATACATTCATTTCTTCCCTTGAGCAAATGAGTTTGTTTAAACGTTTGTTTCAGTACACTGTTTTTCATAGGATATAATTGTTGACACTTCTTGGAAGTGTCAGAGGAGATTTGATGTACTAATATTTTTATAGGAGAGAGCATATGCATACCTTAAAATAACACAGAGAGAGATAAAAAGTAGTAAATCAATCCTTTAAACTTGTTTCTGTGTATATCTTGGTATTGCCTAACCAGTTGTGTGTGTTGTGGTATAATTCCCATGATTAGCTGGGAAAAATATTAGGATGATCTGAAGGAGTTCAGAAAAGTAAAATAAATGAGCACCTTAGGCAAAGTGTTTGCCATTTAAATGGCAGAAGAACTATGTCATGTCACTTGGTGGGGCAGGAAAGACACTTAAACTTCTGCTCTTACCTCCTGTGCTTTTGGAGAGGACTCTGGGGTGCCAAGCATCCTGTTGGTTGAGAACATCATGTCTACTACTTCGTTTTAATAATATTTTTGTTTTCTCAGAGCTGTAACATACTTAGCTGTTTTCCTGGAACTGTAATAAAGTTTACAACCAGCCACATGTGAGTCACTTCTTGATGAAGCTGTGTAAGCACTCTCTGATCACTTTATACTAGTAGGAACCAAAAGGATGTTCCTTGTGAAAGGCCATGTTAGCAGAGACAAAGAATAATTATTCTGGTGTTTTTTATCATTTTAATGTCCACATTGGTGGGAGCTTGGGCTGCAGACTTTGTATCCTGTCACTGCTTACTCTTGGCCTTCCTGTGTGCCTGAAGTGGTGGAAGAGCCAGTGACTGAGGGAGAGTTTTCAGAAACAGTGTAGCTGGTGCACGCTTGCACAGCAGGATGGGGGGAAGGGATGGATGTGTAGTGGGTAGAGAACTGCCAGGTATATGTGTGCTGTGCTGGACCAAGAAACTTTCATCCTTACAGAGACACAGATTGGACAACCAGGGAGGCTTCATGCTCTGTCTTTGTGCTGGGTGCATCTTGTCCTTGGAATGTAGTTATGATGTTCTTACAAATAAAATGTGCATCTGCTCACTCAGTGCAGCTGCTATGGTTGTTTTACCTTTGTGCAGCATGTCAGTCAGTAGCGCTAAAATTTTTAGGCTAATAATACCCTCTACCCCCAAGAATTAAACGCTGTTCTGTGATTTTAAACATGTTCATCCCTAAGTGTTTTGAAATAATGTAAAATGCTCACTAATGGTAGCATGCTAACTCTGAGAAATGTGTGTCAGCACAGGGCAGTGCTGAAGCATATACTTAAGTCATATTGAAGTCAATGTATGTAAACACAAATGTATGTGCTTTCTGCAATCTGTATGTTTGTTGTTAGCTGTTCTGAAATAAGATCATTATTTTTGTACTTTAAAGGAAGTATAAGTTTTATTTTTTTAAAAAAGTGAAGTTTGGAAATACTTTAAATATACAAACTGCATTATCTTTTGTTTTGATAGCTGATTGCTGTTTATGATGAACAAGAAGCTCCCCGTAAGACTGATGGCACCAATGGCAATTTGACAGACAGAAATAGCCCAGACTCATTTGAGACAGAGGTAGCAACTCAGCTGGCTGCCTTTCAGCCCATTGGTGAGATAGAAGTGACTCCTTCTGCCCTAAAACTGGGTATGTATATCTTATATGGTTATTTTTTTTTTCATTTTTCTTTTTCTCTGTATGTCTGTAATCTGATTTTGTTCATTTAAAGGCTTTTTTTTTTTTTAGCATCCCATTGTTTGCCTTGCAGTTCAATCAAGGTCCTTGAGGGAAAACCATATGAGAAGTGTCTGAGGTCACTTGGTCTGTTCAGCCTGGAGAAGGAGAGACTGAGGGAGGCCTCATTGTGGTGTAAAGCTTTCGTGTGAGGGGACATGGAGGACCAGGCACTGATCCCTGGTGACCAGTGATGTGACCCAAGGGAATGGCCTGAAGCTAGTCAGGGAGGGTTTGGGTTGGATGTTAGAAAAATATTCTTCACCCAGAGGGTGGTTGGGAACTGGAACAGGTTCCCCAGCACCAATCCTGACAGCATTCAAGAAGCATTTGGACGATACTCTTTGGCACCTGGTGTGACTCTTGGGGATGTCCTGTGTCCTTGAGGAGGACCAGGAGTTGCTGGCAATCCTTCATCATAGTATTCTGAGAGCACACGAGATGAAGTCTGTGCACAGTATTTTCAAACAACAAATTCATTGGAAAAAAACCCCCAGCTTTGTTTTTGAGGAACCTGGGTTCAATGAGTGTAAAACTGCTGAGTGCAAATACTTTTACCAGTTACCTGAGCTAGTGCCTTGTTTTGGGCATGGGAGGTGGGAAGAGGGATATTCTGGCTGCAAACAGTTCAGCTCTGTGCCTTTAAAGAAGTTGCACAACTGAGTCCATTTGCCTTTCTGACTTTTAAGTGAGCAGACTGTGATTAGGAAAGGCTGCTGCTTAAATCCCTCTTATATCAGAGGGTCCTACATGAACTGCTGCAACTCTGGTGCCCTGTGTTAAGTGTGCCTGGATGGCCAGGAGTTCAGACTAGTTTCCAATTATAAAGAGCTGGAGTTGTTGAACACAAAGCAGTTTGAAATACCTTCTTGGATTGAAAGTAGGCTGAGCTGTCATGTAAGTACTATATACAGAAGCTTTCAAAACCAGATTGAAGGTGACTGCATTGTCTGTCTGCCTGTAAAGCAGCATTTAGCAAATGAATAATGCTCAGGAGAGCCTGCTCTGCATCCCACCAGAGGCCAGTGCCCAGTTCACCCTGTGTTCCTGAGTGCTGCTGGCAGTCTCCAAATGGTGTGCAATAAAATCTGAGTGTGGGCAGCTGGGGTAAGGATAAAAGTACTATTTCTAGTTGTACTACTGTCATGGAGTAGTCTGATTACAACTTCAGGAATGGAATGCTCACTTGTCTATTTGAACTATATTTTTAATGGAAAAGACTAATTAACTAAAGCAGTGAGCTAAAATAAAAATTCTACTAAAGTTCACTGGATAAGGCTGTGTAACTTGACTTCTAACAGAAGTCTGTGCACATTTTTGTGCCTACTGTAGAAAAGACTAAGCTGCATGAGAATTTTTAGTGTGAAATGTGTGTTAATGGATCATATCTGCATTTTTCTGTATCCTAGAACAGAAATATCCTTTTCTGTATTTAATGATACAGGAATTTCTCATAAATAAAAATATTGAGAGAAGACTTATTATTGACGTAACTTGCATGTATTTGTTGGTGTTTTTTGGTGAGCATGAGAGATATGGAATACCTTGTAGCTCAAGGTTCAGTGGTTGAAAGTTTTGCCACTTCATTTTTTGCATATTTTAAAATTGCACTGTTATCACATTTTTGAATGTTTCAGAAAGTAGAGATTGTTTTCCAAATACCTCTGAGCACTATTTAAAAAAACAAAGTGTTTTGTCTAGCATACTGTTACGTAAGTTGAGGGTTGGAGAGAAGAGTACTTCAGCCTCACACAGTTGTGTAAAGCACTTAAGTGCTCAAGCTGTTGAGCTCATCAGTAAGCTACCACATAGTTAATTTCCTACTATTTATGAAATCCTACTATAGAGCGTAAAGGAGATGAAATATAACACGGGAAGAGCAGTCAGGGTTTTATTTTGTTTTCAGTGCAATTCTAGCATATATTTGAACTTAAAACGGTGCTTGCTTCTTAAAAGTAGAGAACATAAATGTTGTGGGTTTGTCTCATCAGTTCTGTTTCAGATTGGTTTATTTTACAAGGTAAGTGAAAGATTTTCTACCTGTTAGTCCTATAACTCAGTTTGTGCCCTGAAATGTAATTGTTTTCTCTTCTGGATTTTACATCTTGGTTTACAATTCTTTGGACTTAATTTTTGCCTTTGTCTTTTGTGTACAAGTCCCTGGTCCTTAAATTATGTGCCTATTTCCATTAGAGGCAAATTGAAACATAAATGAAGAAATAGAAGGACAATTTGGTTGCATCAATATCATTGATGCATGAACCACAGTAGTCTGGCTTCCTGTCTGAGTATTGAATTGACTCCCGCTTTCTAGCAGAAATAAATAATATTAATTTATAAAGCTGTTTTTATTTTGGGAGCAAGGATGTGATTGAATATATACATAGGGAAAAAGTGTTGCTTTCCATGGTAGAGCTGTGCTTCATAGTAAGAACTATCATGTGCTTACCTTTTTGAGTATTTTTACAGAATGCTTTAAGGAAGGAGATTAGGGGAATTCATCGTTATATGAATTATTGGATTGTGAGCAATTTTGCCTGTTAATTTATGTTGGATGTTTTATATTTTATGAAATCAGATCCATGGTTTTATGTAGAAACAATATCTGGCTAATTATCTGCTTGTGGAATACTTAGTGCTTGATGCTTAATAAGCATGTGAAACTAAACACTGCTCTTGTCAGATGTGAGAGAATTGGCACTGGTTTTAGAAGAGACACATGAGATACTGCCTGAAAACATTCCTATCTTTTATAAATTGTATATTTGATCTAGTTGAGTTAATTGTATGTTATACAAAATCCTAAAGCCCTTTCTGTTTATATAGGGATGGCAATAATGATTTTTATTTTTATTTTTTTATGGTTACTTCTTTGAGGGTATTTTTCTGGTTGGTATTCTAGAATACTGATCAGCTTGACTGTCTGAAATTATAGATTTTCTATTCTGTAGTTGGATACCCTTTATTTTTTCCTTTATCGCCTGTAACTCTGAAAGTGAGCCAGAATAAAAACAAGCTTATATTTGACTCAAAAGCTAAAAGAACCTTATATTTACATTCCTTCCAAATACTGGCAAAATTTTAGAGCAAAAAAAAAGTAAGTTTGATCTACTGGATATCAAATTACTTTCTTAATACTTAGTATATATCTCCTTAGAACAGTTCAAGAAGTTATTCGGCTGTTTGTTTTCTTTTCTCTGAAATAAACACTGCTCTACTTTTAAAGCTAACTCTGTTCTCAAACACATGCAGTTGTGGGTTTTTATATTTAATTAAGAAAAAGGCAAGAAGACCTCAATTGTTGGTGGACATGGTATCTTCTCTGTCCATAACATGAGATGCAAACAGATTTAAGTGCCTCCCTCCCTGCCCCACACCACTGGATTATCATGTGCTGTTGCTGACAGTGTCTTTTAGTAATGAAAAAGTAAAAATCCTAATTTGACAGAACCTGTTCTTGGGTAAAGAAAACATTTTATGCGACAATACAAATGGCAATAAAGCACCTGCTAAGATATATTACAAAACTTAGAGAAACACACAACTGTTTAATGTGTTCAGGCAGCTGTTTGAAACAGGGAAAAATTGATCTACTGATTTTGTTGTTTCTGTGGATACGAGAACACTGAGACACAGTTGCTAAGATGGCAGCAGAGCTTGCCTTTACTGTTTCTTGTGAGCAGAATTTCCTAGAGTATAATAATGATGTGGCCATGACAACAATTTTCAAAGAATGATACAGGCAACAAAATGCTGAAATAGCTGATTTACCTTTGAAAAATTTATTGGAGGTAAACTTCAACATCTCTAACCTCAAATACAATTGCAAATTCTTCAATGCCTTTTTTGTACCATGTTTCTTAATTATAAAACTGTGAATAGACAAAGCCCTGCAGTGAACAGTGAAATCACAGTATGCTGAATACTTTGTAGCTGCATGACTTCAGCCCATGGTGAGTGTAGGGTAACACACATCCCAGGGAAAGAGTTTATGGCCCTCATAAACCATCTTGTAATTTTCTGTGCACCTGTAAGCGTGCCAGTAGCTTCTGTTTTCCTTTTGCACCTAATAGTTTACTGTTGTTTTCTAGTGGTTTTCCCCACATGGTAGGTCGTGGAACAGGAAAGGGGGAGTTATTTTCATTATGTCAATTTGTTTTTTCCTTTTCAGTCCATATGGGCAGGAAGGAGAGAGCAGTAATTTATTTACGGAGGAGCCGTTTTATGGACAAGTCACTCTGAGCTGGAAATGCCTTCAGGACTGGCTCGGTGTTTTGCTTGCTTCATTTGGTAAATGATGCTCAAGTAGACACAAACTTAGTTGCTGCTTTTCTCTTGCTTATCTCCTTGGTGTTAAGTAGTCAGGATTTTGCCTGGAGGAAGACAGCCAGTATTTAGACATACTTATTACTTTTGAATCCTAAGGTAGGGAAAAAGTAAGATATAAACTAGGCATCTCCATGATTTTTTGTTGTTTTATTTACTCTTTTTTTTTGTTAATTTGGGAGTTGGTTTGAAGAATCCTGAAGCTGTTTCTTTGAGTATGGTCTGTAGGCAGACAATTAGGTTACTTTGTTGGCTATTACAATAAAATTAGGCACTTAATGGATTGATACCTTTACTAGTGTTCATTTAAAGCTGAGCTTAGATAAAGAAATAATTCCTTGTAACAGATACTGATAGCAGGTAAAAAAATTCTCTTGTAAACTACAGGAGTTAACTCCTCCCTTTGGAAGCTTTCACTGTTCAGTGGAGCAAATATCTTGGTTTTCCCACTGAAAGGTCTTACTTCGGTATTTCAAATTTTGCATTACTTTGTTTTATAGCAAATCTCTGAGATTTTCTCCTTTTATGTACACATGTCCCCACATCTGATTAGTGTTCTAGGCAAGTGGAAGACTTAGGCACAAATAATGGTAGGAACAACTGACTACAGTCTCTCTCCTAGCATAAGCTTACAAATGGTAATGGTAGTTGGAGTTCAAGCTACTTGCAGGCACTTGAGGCTTTTGAGCTGTGAGTTCTTTTGGTTCTGGACATTTCCATAGTGTCTTCTCAGTGAACATTTTCTCCCTGAAAACAAAGATTGCTGGGAATGCTTAAACCCTCAGAAGGTCTAGTTAGTACAGGATAATAAGAGTACTAGCCCAGAAGGTTTTGATTTTCTGTTTTGATGCAGTTGGTGGTGTTCTGGCCATGTCTTTTTGACATTTGGGAAAGGTTACTTTGCACCCTTACGGAATTGCCTTGAAGGTGCTTCAGACAGAGAGTATACTCAATTAGCTTAACATATTCCTGTGGTTTTGGAGTTTCTCTAGTTTAAATTGTGTTCCATGGGATTGTTTAAAACACTTATTTACTTTGAATGGCCCTATGTGTTTGGGTTGCTAAGTCAGTCAGCAGAGGTGCTTTCATTGGCAGTGTCTTAGTGTGAAGTCTAAGGGAATTGAAGGGAAGGTTTCTTCCAGGAAGTTTTGGAAGTTTCTGCCTTGATAGGCCTGACGGGGTTTAAATTATTACCTCCAGGGTACGGATGTTGACAATTTCTGTGTAACTTCAGAGCTTGGAAAGAATTTCTTTTCTTTCTCATCCTCTTTGAAGTGGAAGCATTGTAAGTAGGCTTGAGGGCATTTTAAACAACATATATTTGGTTAGTTCTCTTTCAAGTTGGTGTTGAGATACTACAGAGACACAGGCTGTGTTTTTAAATCCAGAGGAAACCACATTTTTATGTATTTTTAAAATTTATGCAAACATACAATGTGAAACTATTAATCTGATAAACCAAATGTTGCTAATGTCTTGTTTACAGCATACAAGAATAAGTAGGGAAGACATTCCTTCTTCCACAAAAGCCATCCTTTTCTTCTTAATCTTGCAATGTCAGTTTATTGGCTGAGCATTCTGATGTTTGTCAGTACATGGGGTGTACTGCATTCGAGTAACAATTCTCCCCATAAGATTCTGGAAAAACTAACCTTTTGAAATTGGTACATTTCAAAAGAAATGCATTAGAGAAGAACATGGTGTTTTCTGTGGTTTGAGGGAATACTGCTTATTTCCTTAAGGAAATATGGCTGTATTCTCTTTCACTGCGCTGGAGGGCTCCTCTCATAGTAATGATATCAAGTGTTGTTCTGTGCTGTTTGCTGTAGGTGTTGTGAGGATGACACTGTACTTGATAGATTTTTCTCCTCTGCGGCATTCACTGTAATCTGCTTTAAAAGAATTGTGATGATCAATTCTAGTCTACTTGCATTTCTAAAACAAATGGTTTCTGTTCTCAGGCAAGCTAAAGGTTTGAAGATAACTTTTCATTTCAGTCAGAGGGAAAGTCTGGTATATTTTGACCTCATGACTTAAGCTTGGTCTTATTTAGTTGTCCTTGATTCATGGAAATGAGTTTTGCTTTATCTTTGTATTGCAGCAAAAAATACAGTAATATTTTCTGTAAAGATGTATATAAAATTTCCATGTGTTTCTGTGTCTTTGGGCTGCCTATTTACAAAACAAGCCAGTCTTTCCTTCCTTTCACTGTATCCAGGAATTTAGTGCTAGTGTAGGTAATAAATTTATGTGCATAGTTGGTTACCAAAGAATCTTTTTTCTATTTAATAGCCCTTCTGTCTCTGATTTCCCCAAAGATTGTTTCTCATCAATTATTCTGCCTGTCTCTATTCCCCTTGCACTTGGTTTAATATGCCTTACTTTGGACTAAGAGGGGTATCTTCATGAAAATATGTTAAATAGGGAGAAAAATATTTTTCCATCACAAGTTAGACACTTTTCTGTAGTAGCTCTCTAGCTGACATGTTGATTTCCAGCCTTTTATTGCCTCAGGGAAGGTTTTGGGAAAGGTAATGAATGGGACTTAAAATGATGGAATAAATTCCATTATGAAAGTCAACGGTGCTTTTTGACACATATTGTTTGATGTCAGTGCTTTTGCTCAGATTTTGTCTATTTTATGAACTTTGTGATGTTGCTGGTTTTGTTAGTATTTTTATACTGTTATGATGCATAGCTAGTTTTAGAGGTAGTATCTCTTAAAAATATCAACCCATTTAGCTAAATATTTGCAGCTGAAGGTTTTGAAAGGCTGTAATATTAATCATACTTCAAATCTGTAGTGCAGTCTCTGTCAGTACCCTCTAGTGCTGGGTAAGACAGAGGAAAGTGTACCTGTTTATAATTCTCTACAGTACTTGTGGTATATTAGCTGTGAGGCAATGTGGCAAAATGTATATTTCAGGTAGAAATGAGCCTGTTAAGCTTGGCTGATTGAAAGTTTGAAATTGTTCAAGTTAAAAAAATTGGGACTTCAGCTGAAGGTCTCAAGGTAGTAGATCACCTTTTTTTCCTTAAGAAACCAAACTAATACAGTTTTTATGCTTTTTTCTGCATGATTTATTCACTAATGATTGTTTACTGTTGTCTTCCATATGAGCATGTTCCTGTACACAGGTGCACCCATCTTTGTGAAAGTCATCATTAAAGAAGTTACAAATAATCATTGAGCCATTCAATTTGCCCATTGCTGTGAAGTTCTTTCTCATTGCTTTCTATTTGATTTACCCTTTCAAGAGCTTTAGTTGATAGATCATTTTTTGTCCCTCTTCTTTCAAGTGCCTCTTCAGAATGTGATTGTTTCTCACAACAGATATCTAAAATATCAGCCAATCAAAGTGTACAGTTGTGTATTCTCTCACTACACCTGAACATAGTTGGCAGAAAATGCACCTCCCTCCCAACACGTTGCACATTTTTCCCATAGACACACTGGCTGTGGATTTTTGTTTTACTGTCTTTGTAAATCATTACTTCATTAGAGGGAGGTCTGTTTACTGTAGACACTGAGTAAAAGAAGGGAATGTAAAAAGAGAGAAAAGTATGTGCACTGGAAAGGTAAATCTCGCAGGGCATTTTGATCATCTCTTCTAACCCTCCCAAAAAAAGGGACAAGTAACTTTCTGTGACTGGGTCCTTTTTTAACTTCCTATAGCAATAATCACCTTAGCATTGTAAATATTAAGACAGATCAATAAGGAATTATTATTTAATTTCCTCACCATGTAAAAACTCTAGTATCAAACGCAACTATTGTTCAACCAGTTGCAAAGCAAAACAACCCTAAGCTGATTTTCTCCTGAAGCATTCAACTAAACTATAAATCTTGATGTAACACACCAAAATTGATGAGCTATAATAGGATTAGACATTCACAGGAGGTGGCTCATCAGTGTCTTGAAATATGGTGGTGTATATGCCACACAGATCTGGAAATATTTTAAAGGTTATTTTTTGCAAGTTGGTAGGATACAACACTCTTAGGCTTTCTCCCTGAGTCTTTGCTACCACTGTTAGATTCAGGATACTGGGTGAGGTGGAGCTGGTACAGCTGCTGTTATGTTCTTATTCCTTGCAACCTCATAGGAAGTTTCAAGTTCAGGAGGTTTCACTATTTTGTCTTTTAAAATTGTGAAGAAGTTTGAAATTTAAGATTAAAACTAGTTTACCATGACCAGAACAGAAAATAACAACATCTACAAGAGTAAGACATCTGTTTTTATGGAAACATCAAAACAGAAAAGGTTCTTAATTCAAATTAGGTGTGTAAAACACAGGTCACATTTAGCTGTTACAGAAATGTATACTAATGCTGTAATTTGTGATCATCCTTTAAAATACTCTAAAAAATTATTTTGCTACTCTACTGCTTGCAGTAAAATGCTGCCAAAGTGATATTCAAGCTGTACGGTTTAGCTGCCAAAGTTTTAAAGAAAATTAAATCATTGAACCGTGGAAAAGTGACTGCATAAGCACCTGTAACTGATGTTAGCTGAAGTGCTAAACCAGCTTTTGGCAGCATGGCCTCTTTTGCAGGTGCACAGAATATTTTCTTTGTGTCAGTTTATTCAACTAGTACAGTTCATTAAGTATTTCATTTGAAGTTGAGAAATGGGCTGGGAATTGAAATAGAAGAAATACTTATTTTCACCTTTCAATCTGTGAATAAAAATAAGGCGCAAGAGTCTGAGATCTATTAGTTTTAAAATCTTATAGGATATATTACCCTCAAATGATTTATTTAAATTCAGTAACTACAGGTAATATGCTGCTTACAAAAAACAGTGTGTTTAATAAGATAAATAGTTTTTGCTGTGTCCAGCAAGTTGGGTGATGAAGACAACTTGTGTTTTAAGTATATCTGGAGTTCAGTTTCTTTTGACACTTGAATGCCATTTGAAGAATATTAAACTTTAAAAAATAACCAACCAAAGCAAAAACCCAAACAAACCCCCCAAATAAACAAACAATCAGAACCAAACCAAACCCCCTATGTGTATATGTGTGTAGGAAAATTCTAATGAAGCACAATTGTTTGGTTTTTTAAAAAAAAAGAATAATTGAAAAACATAGGCTGTTTGGAGTGACTGTAATTTTTAATCCTGTGTCTAAAGCCGTAAATTGGAGGATGCACATCAGTCAGCACATGGAAAATAGTGTGATTCATGAAGATGCTTCACTTGTACAAGAATAAGAGAAAGCCTGGCCTGTAGTGGAAAGTGCTGATTCTTTTTTGTAGTAGCCAACATGTTTTCACGAAACTCTGACCAGTCTGCCCAGCAAGGGAAAGAATTCCACATTTTGCTGGAATTTGTGTTGGAGGGGGGAAAAAAAATCCCAACTGCCTGCTGTGAGCTGATAAATCCTTGCTCCAGGAGGATTCTGGTGTAGCTTCTTCCCCTCAGCCCAGTCTCTTCCATGTGGTACCTGTAGCCAGGATCCTTTGGAGCAGAGTCATGGTGTTCCCTGGACTCCAGTAAGTCTGTGTGCCCCCTGTCTGAGGAGCTGAAAATAGCAGCACTGTGTTGATAGAGGTGAGAAGATCCTGAAATTACTCTGTACCTGGCATGTGTTAGGACCTTAAGAGTAAGAAAAGAATACCTGGTTAAGATCCAAACTCGAGTTCTGTCCTTTAGCTGGAAACTCTTTTGAGAAAAATGTTTAAATGAGAAGAAAATACCAGCATTATTTGTACATCCTCTGTAGATAGATACGTGTCCTAGTGCCTTGAGAAGTGATTAACTTCTTATCATATGGGTGTGGGTTTTGATCCTGAAACCAGGATTTTTATGATTGAAATAACGTGTGTAGGTGATTCTTACATGTCCATCTTTGAAACGGCAAAAGCTGTAAATGTAAACATTCCATAGTTTTCTCATTTGGCCCTGTTAACATCAAAGAAATTTCATTCTGGTCATAAAAACTGAGAGAACAGTTCTTGTGCTTCATAACTGAAACCTGACTTAATACATAATAGCACATGCAACCAGAGAAAAGAATTATTTTGAAATAACTGACACTGAAAAATATCACCCTAAAACAATATCTATTTAAAGCCATTACTGAGTTTTACTTTTTGGCCACTGCTTTTATTCATCTTTGTAAGAAAAATTACACCTCATTTGGAGTGATAGGGAAGTGCTTTGTTCTGTGCTGAGTTGGTATGTAAAAGACAGCACTTGCTTGAACTGGGTTTTCCCATGTTCATAGATTTAAGTCAATTGTCTTAACTTTTACACCATTGCAGTTAATTAATCTTCTATCCATTGGAATTTAGGAAGTGCACTAAGCACTTTGGGAAGGACAGATAGCTGTAGATTTTAAATTCTATTGATAGGTGCTATTATAAGCAATTTGAGTTAGCTTTAAACATAGAAGTCACATTATCATAGCATTGCACATTAAAAAAAAAATAAAAGAAGCTGTACAGTACTATCAGAAGGTAGAACATACAAGTTTGTGTCAGCCACATTTGAAGTATGTGGCAGAACCATTACATGATGCCTCAGGTGGTGGTAGGCCATGTATCTGAAAGTGACCACATTTACACACACTGATTGCTCAGTGCTGTCAGAAAGTGCTGACTGGAAGACCTGTCTGTATGCCTGTTAACATGAAAGTTGTCGGATAAGAAGAAGAAAAATAGTCACATACAATAATTTGTCATGTATTTAAATATGAATTAAAATCTTGCTTGTACCTTTGTTTCCAGGGCCTGACCTGTTTCATTACAAGACCAGTTTAAAAGCAATTTTGGCTTCTTGATTTAAATGGTATTTGTTTATTTTGTGTCTCTTCTGAGCTCTTCTAGCCAAGAATTGTCAGTTCTGAAGTGCAATTTTACATTTGTGTGTGTATGCATATAGTATTTAGGTGTTTTGTTTTAACTGACTTGAAGTGTTGTGATTTGCTTAGAAGGATCTCTGAAAAAATATTTGGAGGCATCTGCAGGTAAGAAAATAATTTGTCTGTCTGTCCTGGCAGGTGTAATTTGGAAGCAGGCAGCAGAGTAATTGTCATTGGTATGGTCTTCAGCAGTTGACAGTTTGATACACACTTGATGGACAGCTCTTTTCCCATCATAGTCAGCATTTTTATATTCAGGAGCAGAATTTTAAATTATGACTTTAACTGCATAGGTGATTTATTGTGAAACTCTTTCTACCCACTTAGAGTATTCTGTCCAAGTGTATCTTTAGTTCTCCTCTAGAATAATTCTTTCCTGTTACCTAGAGAGGCAAACCAACCAACCTCACAGTATGTTAGTTGTCAGTGATGCAGTAGCACAACAATACATATGTGCTTGTGTTTCCTGTGTTGCTTGGTTTGTCAGCTTACCTGAAAGTCACCTGAGAGTGTTTGCATCCAAAGCAATGCTAAAATCAATTCTTAGTACATAATTTAACCCCATTATAGAAAGCCCAGCCTGCCAAAAATTCTCGTGGGTGATAAAGTCTGGTTGTCTTCAGCATTTTTTGGCAACCTACAACCTAATCTCAAAGAGTAAAGGGATTTCTAGCTGGAGGTGGACTGTGCTTTCCTGAGCAAAGAGACATTAGCGCAAATGACTGAAATTAAGGAAGGATAGGAATAATCTTTTTTTGTGATATTGGTCATCTTGAGTGGTACTCAGCTGTCTAAATGTAGGCCTGAAATCTGATGCCAGAGCCTGGAAACCCTGTACAGCTGTGGGGGGCCCCAGCAGGGGCAGCTGGAGCTCCAGAGTTGCCCTGACCATGTTCAAATCCTGAGCTCCACACCTTGCATTATTTACTTGCAGTTGCACAGCATTCTTGAACAAATCACTTCTCATTAGTGAGGCCCCTCCTAGCCTCAGATCCTGATTTTTGAGCTGCCAAAAGGCTTCAGTGAGGTAGAGCACACTGCTGTTCACAGGGTATGTTATCATCTGTATATAGCCTCTTGGTGAAGTTTAAAAACTAGCAAAACAAAGACAATTGGATGACATTTGATATGGAGATGTTTCTTTTGCCATTGTGTTGATGAAAGTTTTCAGTTTTTAATTGTACACAAATGGCAGAACTCTCTCTTCTGGTTTGTTTTTTTTAATTCTCTAATGCAACCAATTTAAATCTAAGTGTGGTTTCTACCATATGCTTGTTTCAACCATATTTGCAGTTAAAAAAAATATTTCCAAAACATAAGAGTTCAGGGAAAATACACTGTTAACCATGAGTCTGTGTAGATACTAATTTTTGAGGGTGATGTTAGCAAAAAGAAAGATTGATCTACATTGGTTGAAAATAAGTGGTAGACTTCAAGGAAGGAAATCTACAGGAGTCTTCCCTCATCAGTTTTGTCTAAGAGTTTGTATTGTGAATAAGGCTGACAGATGTGCTTAGAAGGTGCTATGGTACCATAAGAAAAGGTCCTCAGTGCAGATTTTTAAGGAAGGGGAAGTGCACCCTGAAGGGATTGAGGTTAAAGGCTGTCATTATAAAAAAAATTTAGTCTTGGACATATGTTTCAATTTTTGTTGTCTGCAAACTCCTGATGCAGTGCTGCAAGATGAGGATAACTATTTTTTTTAACTGAGTTCCTAAGTTTAAAATGCATAGTGCTACTCTGGCACAAAATAGTAGTGCTTATTAAAAACGTGTTCCTATGATCAACTTGGTATGCAGGAAGGAGTTTCTCTCTCTCTCATCGTTCAGGGAAAGATGGATTTTGTGTTTGAGCTTACACTGGTTGTTATAAATGTTCAGCAGAAATGCAAGAGCGTGAGTAGAATAACATGGAAATGCAGCAAGACGAAAGGAAAGCTGTAAGGAAAAAAGCAACATTCAGTTTCCTGACAGAAGAAAACGGATGACAGAATCTCTTAAGAAAACACATATAATTTTCTACAGCATGTCTGTAATAAATAGTATCGGTGATGGTTTTTCATTATGTTTTATTCATGGCTGAGGAAGATGGGGATGAACAAATTCAAGGTATGTATGTGTAATGGATGTGGTCCAACTCCTGAGTCAGGTTGAGTCTGGGGCAGTAGGATGTGGAGAGAGTTCTCTCTTTGGGAATGCAAGGGAGCTTGCTTTCGAGAGCGCTGAGTGTGCAGTACCAAGGAGGCAGGAAGAGGCTGGAAAAAGAAAGGCGCCTGTGGAAGAGGCACAGGCTGGAATGCACTGAGCAGCATGGAATGTGTTCTTATGGCAGGGAACAGCCCAAGCCGTGGAGAAGAGCAGAGATGGGGCAGAGTTTGTTAGCTCAGGGAGCTGCTGGGAATTGCTGTCTCCTGAAAGGGAATAAGGGACTCTTGCCTGCAAAGGAGGGGCGGTACAGCTTCTTCTCAACTCCTTCATCCAGTCGTCCTATTTGCTGTGTATTTTCTTGTGTTAGAAAGCACATTTTGGTTCCATTTATCTTCGTCTAATGAAAGGTTTGTTTTGTGGTATGCTCATGTGAAATAATAAGGGCCAGAAGGACTATTTGGTATTGTTTTAGCTAAAGACTACAGCTGACTTGTTTCACGGAGATGTTATGATGTGTGATATTTCTGTACAAGAAATTACGTTAGATGTCTGTAAATACATTTTTAAAAAATGAAGAAAATAGACTCTGGTTTTCTCTTCAAGAAAAAATTATTTGTAGGTCCCTAAAATTTACGACATACTGGGAGAAAAGAGAAAGCATTGCATACAATAGCCAAAAAGTCCAGTTGTTTTTCTGCAAGTAGGGAAACATTCCAGATGAGCACCATAAATTTCATTGCCTCATGGTAATAAGCAAAAACTTGCAGGAATAAAAAGAAACCAAATAGCTACAAGACCATCTTCCCAAACTGGAAACCAGTATTCTCTATAATCCTACTGCTTCTGCAGACTTTGAAACCAAAGTTTAGACAGCTGTAAATTTTCCTTCAGTTTCTCTGGAAAACACTGACAAAAAGCAAGTGAAAGGAGATCTTCAGAAAATTGAGGATGGGGAGTGTAGTAGAAAGAAGCATGTTGAAACAATCAATACAAAGAGGAGACAGAAGTGCAGTGGTACAGGAGACATCTTTCATCTGCTGGAGCTGCTGGAAGACCCTGGAACAGACAGGTGTCTTGTCTCCCAGCAGTCACAGTATTGGGAGCCTTCATCTTTTCTCTCAGCCAGCGGAATGAGAAAGAAATGAGGAGTTGGTTGTAGAAGACAGCTCAGGAAAAAAGGAGACATCTAACATCAGTGTGTTGGCTTTGTGAGGAGGATGAGCTTGATATAAATTATGTCTTTGGGTGGCGTCACTCATCCCCCTCCTTTCCCATCTTTGACCTCTTTAGCTGACTGTGGGGAATCTTTGGTACCCTCTTTGAGTTACCATGGATTTGTCATTGTGGAAAAAGGAGGACAGAAATGAGTAAAGGGATGATGGCCTTGAAGAGTCTAAGGAACAGTATGCTCACTGAGTTAGGCAAATTTTACAAATAAAAGTATCAGTGCAAAGGGTTTTCAGTAGTTGCTCTGTACTGTGCATGTTTATGTCAAAAGGAGTTGGAGACTAAATTGTGTTGAATCACACAAAAATGTCTCAGCATCTGTTTTCAAACTGTTATATTGAAGAGAGACAAAAAATTGGATACAGGCCACCAGAAACTTTAGTCATACACAGAAAAATTGATTTTAAAGTATAAGTATTTATCTTAAAGAAGGGAGTAACTTGGATTGAGCTTTTATACACCTAGTTGTCAAATATGTCTAGAGGGGAAATAAATTTATCTTCACCTTCATGTGAAGAACAAGAACATCTGAGTGGAGATATTTTGCTCATTTTGACCTATTGACACACTTGGAAAATCACACAAAATGGATAAGTTTGGTGATCAGTCCCTTTCTTCACAACCTCCTTGTAAAAATGTGCATAGCTCTTGGTACAAAGATAGTAATCACTTGGCACTAAAACCAGTATTCACCTTCTGATATTTTAGCATTCCCTTGTTACCAGAACACAAATTTAAGTCTTATTTTTGCTTTTCTTACTGATTTCCTGCAGAAGTGAACATAGAAGGGATTACCTGCATAAAAAAACTTGCTCACTCTGAGGAAGGGTTAAGAGCATTAGGTTCTCTGGTTGCTCCTCAGCATCAGGTGCTGGTATTTATTCAACTATATTGACAAAGTGTGTGTGGTGTGGTAGAGTCACTCCAGCTTTGTTAGCATCTAATGAGGAAACTGTGGCATGTTCAAACTTCTTTTATAGATCTGGTAATTATGGCTGCCATCAGCCTCAGCCACTGTAATTAGTATTATAATTGACAGCTATAATCTCAATTTCACTTACTTGAAATTGTTGTATTAGACCAATGTTCTAGCCTATTTTTGGGGGGGGTGCTTTTTATGGAGCTGCTTTTTGGGGGGCTTTTTTGTTTGTTTGGGGGGGGTTGGTTCTCTGTTTTTTGGTTTTTATAGGTTTTGGGGGGGGTTGTTTGGGTCTGTTTGAGGGTTTTTTTGGTGGGTTTTGTTTGTTTGGTTGGTGGTTTCTTGGGTTGTTTTTGTTTTTTTCTTTTTTTTTTGTGGTTGTCTATGGATTACTTACTTTAAAGGGGGGGAGAGTGATTTTTGTTTAAGTTTAATTTTATTAGTGATAAATAAAATTAACATGAGAAATTCTCATATTCCTAAAGATGTTTTCCCTCTCAGCCCACATGGAAGTTTTGCAAAGGGTATTTTATAGTGGCCTCAGTTAACTGGGCAGCTGTGTTGCTGGAAGCTGCTGACTGGTCTTGGAGGTTATATGCAGAAAGCACTGAATAGACATGCCTAGCTGGGGAGTCTGATTGAAGATGCCTACAAGTGAAACCTGTTTAGCCTTCAGCTTTTCTCAAACAGCTGCTACTGCCTGTGTCTGTTCCCTGGCAATCCTGGCAGTCAGTACTGGGAGACAGATCAGCTGTGAATTAAATTTCTGCCCCCTCCTCTCTTTATTCACGTACTTAGGGTGTTTCTGCAAAACCAGCCCAAGGCATGTGAGATACAAAATGAGGTTAATGTAGGGAGTTATCCGTCAGCTGCCTCTTGTGCCTGAACTGTCACTTACAGGCCTCAGGTTGTGTACCAGAGAGGGGTAGTGGCTGCATCTTGTGAGCTTATGGAAATAAATTTTGAGTAGGTATATGTCCATGCCGCCATATTCAAAGCAACCTTCCATACAAGTTAAGTGTGGGCTTGTTTAATTGGTATGGGAGAGACTAGCAATTGCTCAGTGCAGCCTTTGGACATTGACCAGGAGCAGCTAAGGAATAGTTGAAGATGAGATTGTGAGACCCCAGTTTAGTGGATTAATGCAGAATAGCACAGTGAGGGCTGTCCTTAGGGGGAAGTGAAAGGCTTCAGACCATTTTCTGGTTGAGCAACCACTACCAATTGTATGAACTAAAAATAGTAGTCCAGTTCTTTTTGTGCTTACAAATGTTCCTTAGAGTAAGGATATGGTTTCCCTGTCAGCACTTGATGGTACATGTGGTCACAGATAGATGCAACTAATCATTTGTTTTTCTGAGGAGGTGCCTTTTTCTCCTGTTTGTTAGTAGTTATGTCCTGATTTAGCAGCCCATGGATGGAGGTGTATATAACGGTGCTTAAAAATGTTGTCATTTCTGTGGCCTAGTGAATCTGAAATTTGAACCCTATCAGATATAGTAATTGAATAAGTGGATATTATCACAGATAAGCTTATATTTAAGTGCTACACATGTCTCTTATTTAACTACATGAAGCTTTTCCTTGTGCTAATTTAGCATCCTTGAGCCTTTGAATTCTATTTTGTCTTGTAGGCACACCGCTTCTGGTACGGAGGAGCAGTGATCCAGCCTTGGGCGCACCTGCTGACTTCCCGAGTGCTTCTCACCCCAGTGACCACAGTCTCAAGCATGTTGTGGCAGTAGGTGTCATGTAACTCATCTTTTCCTTAAGACTAAAACTTTTCTTACCTGTGGGTATATAGTAGTTTTATGAGCTATATATGTATTTGGGTCTAGAACAAAATGCATCATACTCATTTTCTGTAAAGCAGAGAATTTCCCTTGGAAAAATAGTTATTTTAGATGATACAATCAATTTACAGTGGTTCTATTTTTTTTAATAAGAGATTTACATAAAGCTCAATGGTGTCATAAGGCATTAGAATATGAACTGAACTTTCAGCAATTATTTATTTATTCAGTATCATATTGTCCTGTTTACAATTGCTTCTTTGGTCTTGTACCCTTTTTCACTTCCCTTGTTTTCTAATGGCATTTCTGTCATCTTTGGTATCTTGTTACTATCCTGCATGGCCTTTTCTTTATCTTACTTTTCTGTTTAACAGCCTGACTCTTTCCGTTTGAGGACAAATTTGTTTTCAGTATAGTTATTACTAAGTATTGTAGTAAAGCTACATTTAATGAAGATGCAGTAGCTCTTAATCATATGTTTTTGCAGGCTGTCTTTAATCTTCTAAAAGTAATGCTGTCTTGGTCATGCTTGGGCCACATGTTTTACTTTGCGGTTTTCAGACCTGAAGCTTTGTGTGTTTGGAAGGTGTTCCTACATTATTTATAAAACCATTAAATTCTTTAGAATTTCTGAATGTCAGCTGGAACACGTAAGTGTCTCAAGCAGAACTGAGCTATTTTGTAGTGTTTGCCTAGAAAGCTCTGGTGGGTCTATTCTGCTCCACTTTAGGCCACATAAATGCTGGCTTAAATGATGGTGCTGCTTTCATTTGCTTGTGACATTTATGCCTTTTCCCCTTTAGGTTCTCTATACAGTGTTGCAGTTCACTCACTGTCCCCAGCTGTGCAAAACAATCTATCTCTGGTTTGTTTCAAAACACCACTCAGAAACCCTGAGTCTCTTTGGTGCAGGAGAGATGTTGCAGACTAGAGCACAGCTAGTTTATAGCAAGGTTCCACAAATGGCTGTAATGGCATGGCATGTTAGGGAGCAGGGGGAGACAGCTGGGGTTCAGCGACACACGCTGGAGGTGGGAACCTTTCAGCTGAAGGTGTATTTGAGACCAAACTTTCAGTTAAGTTCATGTGAATGAAGGAAGCAAACACAAAGTCAGTTGACTTGCATGTTAATAATGTACTGTGGGTCTCAGTCTAACACTGTAATTCTGAAGGCTTACACAGGATTTTAGTTGACTGTTCATTGTTTCTCTTTGCATGGTCAAATGCATGTGCATCTAAATATTTTGCATGCACCTTATTTTCCAATGGCTTGTGTTACTTGCTAAGTGGTGCAATTTTAAAAGTCCTAGTGACTCTCCAAGTACATTATGATGTTACAGGGGGCTGAACTTTGTCAAAGTTCTGCATCATTTGTCAGACCTGTTGGAGCTGAGAGGTTTTTCGTGATGTTTGCTGCAAGCATTTACATATTAATGAAATACTGACTTATTCTGATAAATGAAAGTACAAACGAGAATTCTTGGTTAACAGTGCAGATCTTACACTCTTGGCAAAGTTGAGAAATGTATAAAGTGAGTATGTCAGTATGTAATGCTGACCTCTGGTAGTTTATAACCATGCAAAAAAAGGTGGAAAAATAAGTGAAATCTGTTTCGTTCCGGGGTGTGTTTTGAATGCTTTATAGACCATCAAGAAGAGAAATAAAGTATTTTGTTGAGTTTTTTAATGTAATTTTTGTGGTGACAAGTGCATTTTATGCCACTATGTGAGGATTGCAGTAATACTTGGAGGTTAAAACCTTACCGTGCTTCACTGACTTGCACCAGTACACAGCAATCTCTAGGCCTAAAGGAATTCTCTGTGCTAAAATACAGAGCATCTCTCTGCCAACTCTAGGGGTGAAAGTCAAAGCTGGACAGGTAGCAGGGGTGGAGGACAACTTTTTTTTAATATGTTATGTAAAGTGGGGAGGGGAGGAGGCCCAGAAAGTTGTGGTTTGGTGGTGCTTTTTTTTTTTTTTTGTAAAACCAAAATATCTGTTACAGCAAAATACGTTACACCAGCTCTTATTTTTGCAACAGTACCATTTCTAAAACTCTCATCATCAATCATACTGAAATATGCTTTGGCATAATGTTCTGGGAAACACAGAAAGCTTAAATAACATAGGTTGAATTAGGTACAGATTGTTTTAAAACATGCAGAAAAATCAATATCTGACAAATGAAAAAACATGGCACAAACAACTGAACACTGCATTTTGAAAAGAGCTATAGTCTTTTCCTCAAGTGTTAAAGCAATATTTAGAAAAAATTCATTTGTTCTGTGCATTGCTGCTGAAAATTTAAAGCTAATACTGAATTTTCTTTGCCACAGGCCAGTGTTTTTTTCACATTAAACTGCTTCCTTGTAGTCACATGCAAGTTAGAAAACCCAGAGCTGTTGGTAGATGAAACATTCTTTAGTGCATGTAGTGAAAGTTAAGTCTCTACTTATGCCGCAATTATTTTGTAATTGAAACTGAATTTCCTAATTAGCTAGGCTGTTTTGGCACTTCTGGCGTTTTGGTGTTTGGCACATGTGGAACTGGCACTTCGTCTCTGTGTAGGAATACCTGTGTGCTGCCTTACACGGTGTGCACTGATACGCCAGTGCTTCATCAGAGTCTTTAAAGGGGACTACCACAGGATTCTCTGAGGACAACACTGATTTACCTCCTGAAAAATGCAGTTCAGTTGTACAATGAGTAATGAAATAGGACAGCAAACAGGCAGTAATACAAGAAAAGAACATTGCTATGCCATTCAAGTGAACTGGTTGAACCTTTTGAGCTGTTCACAGTATTTATGGCATCAAGCAGAGCATGTGTTCTGTTTTTCAAAAGTTGTCCCATTTATTCAAAGGAAGATTTTTAAAAAAGACAGCTATATAATTATTACAAAAATAACAAAACATTTTCTGAGTGACCAGGTTGTTTGAGGAGAATTTGAGCTATTCTTTCCTATTTTCTCTGACACATCTTAGCTGTAGTTTTAGCCCCAATTAACAAAATACTTCTAGATCAATCAAAAACTGATAGTGAAGTCCAGCATCTGTTCCCTCAGACTGGAAGTCATTTAACAGATGGTACAAAATTTGAGTTTCTTTTTTCATCCAAACCTCTCTTTCCTTATTGTGATAGCTGCCACTGAAAATTTAAAGACAGTAATCAGGGAAAAATAGGGGTAACACATATCAGAATTTGTTATTGAAGAAAAAGTATTTGGTTTTTTTTGGGTTTTTTTTTTGTTTGTTTGGTTTTTTTTTACTTTATTAGAGGTACTGTTTAGCTCTTCTGCTTAGTTAGAGTCACAGAGTCCTTACCAGGCTTTCAAAAATGGAAACTGCCTTCCCTAGGTATCCAGAAAGGACTTCAGAGATACAGAATTAGTTTAATGTACTTACACACACCTACAGGTTGGGCAGAGAAGTGATTGAGAGCAGCCCTGCGGAGGAGTACTGGAGGAGGTACTGATTGATGAAAAACTCAGTGTGAGCCAGCAACGTTCACTTGCAGCCCAGAAAGTCACCTGAACCCAGGGCTGCAGAAAAAGCATGGTCAGCAGGTCGAGGGAGGGGATTCTGCCTCTACTCCACTCTTGCAAGGCCCCACCTGGAGTGCTGTATCCAGCTCTGGGGTCCCCAGTACAGGAAAGACATGGACCTGTTGGAGTGAGTCCAGAGGAGGGCCATGAAGTTGGTAAGAGGCCTAGAGCACTTCCTCTATGAAGAGGCTGAGAAAGCTGGGACTGTTGAACCTGGGGAAGAGAAGGTCATATGGATACCTCATGGGAACTTTCCCGTATCTGAAGGAAGGCCTGCAAGGAAGCTGGAGAGGGACTCTTCATCAGGAACCATAGTGACAAGACAAGGGTTAATGGATGCAAACTGAAAGAGAGGAAATTTAGGTTAGTTATTCAGGAGAAATTCTTTACTGTGGGGGCAGTGAGACACTGGAACAAGTTTCCCAGAGAAGCTGTGGATGCTCCATCCCTGGATGTGTTCAAGGCCAAGCTGGATGGGGCTCTGAGCAACCTGGTCGAGTGAAAGGTGTCCCTGCCCATATCAGGGGCGTTGGGACTAGGTGATCTTGATTGTCCTTTCCAACCCAAGCCATCCTGGGATTCTGTGATTCTACTGCTCTGAAAAGTTCTGTACCCATAGCTTTGCTATGGCAATAGCCAAGGGCTGGTCCAGCTGCCTTTTGGCTGCAAGTGGCCTGGCCTCAGAAAGTGGCTTTAGCAATGGGCAAGTTGTCTTCAGCTGGGGATCTGCTCTGGAGCAAGGCCATGCAGTGTGATTGAGGTGGTTGAAGCCTTTCAGAAGAAACAAGCGTTCTTGGGGCACTTAACACTTGCTCAGCGCTTGTCTCCAGTTTGCTGAGTGGGGCTGCAGTTTCAGATTCTCTTCACCAACTCAGAAGTTACTCACTGTATCCCTCTGCCCAACATGGTAAAGATGAGATGGAGCAAGACAGACAGTCTGAATTGTGGGGTTCTCTTGGTTTGGTGTTAGGGAGCAGAATACGTATTGCTGCTCCATCCAGTTCATTCAGGTAGTAATTGCTAATGTGTAATTATAACATCTGAACTTTTGTTTCTGAAGCTGTTACTTCTGCTTGTCTCTCTTTTTGCCCAGGGATGGACTTCCTCTATGATCATAAAACTTGATCTGTCATGAGTTGTAGATGGAGGATTGTGATCCTATTTGAATTGATGGGAATTTTGCATTAATTCTGGTGGGACTAAGGTTTCACCCCTTCTTGTTAACTTGCTGATTATTATGGTATGCTATTTTCTGCATGACTTTCTTTTATCCTTACATGTTTTCTGTACAAATACTTAGGTTATCTTGGAGGTAATCAATAGGACTGGCTGATTAAATTGTATTTATCCATATTTAAAGATACAATGAGATGCAGGATCAATTGAAGAGCTGCTCCAGTGGCTCAATACAGTTTCCATTTTTGCCTAGATATGACTTGAAATTGACTGTATTTTATGCATTGTGGGCATGTAATTTGCAATTTTGAATAAGGTTGATATATAATTAGAACATTTTTATGTTTCAAGCTCTTGTTAAAAAGGGTCAAAACCTCCTCTGGTTCTTCTGCCTGTTAATTGTGCTTGTGGTGTATTAGCCTTCGTGATTAAGGGTCTGCAGATTAGCATAATGCCCACATGTGCAAGGATGCAGCTTCATGATTTGTTCCTTTTATATATGATATATGCATACGTAAACATAAAGATATGCTACAAATTTGGATATGTGATAATCAGTAGTACTTGCAAAATTTGTGTTTTAGTATAAAAAACTCCAAGAAATATTAGTTCACCTTATCATGCTATATAAAAGTAGGACAGGGCAGAAAAAGTCTTTGTTGGCACAGTGGTGGAATAATTCCATAGAGTTTATAACTTGATTCAGCAGATTTCTGCTAAGACTTGAGCTAAGCGACTGTACTGCCATAAGGGTTGTATTGTCTGTCTGATTTTGGAGGATGGAACTTTTGTCCACTGTTCACTGGACTAGGTCAGATAGTTTTACTTTCTGGTCCTTTTGTATGTGTTAGAATTTCAATATGAAATCCTCCCAGAGTTATGTGATAGCATCATACAACAGTTTGGGTAGGAAGGGACCTTTAAAGGTCATCTGGTTTCATCCTTCCTACCATAAGCGTGAATGTCTGCCTCTAGATCAGGTTGCTCAGAGCCCTATCCAGCCTGACCTTGAATGTTTCCAGGGACAGGGCATCTCCCACCTCCCTGGGCAGCCTGTTCCAGTGTTTCATCACTTACTTTGTAAAAAACTTCTTCCTTATAGCTAGTCTAAATCTACCCTTTTCAGTTTAAAAACCATTAGCCCTTGTCCTATCACAACAGGCTCTACTAAAAAGTCTGTCCCCATCTTTCTTATAGCTCTCTTTAAGAATTAGAAGAGGTGGACTCTGAGAAGGAAACCAGATATTGGGAGAAATACAGTATTTTTTCAGGAACTAGGAGTGCTGGAAGGATGGTGCACTTATAATGCTTGAAATCAGTGCTTGTTGATGTATAATAATTAGACATCAAAGTAGATATGGAAATACAACTTAGATATTACCATGTGTGTTGTAGGGTAAAGGCAAGACTGCTTCCCTGATGTGGTGTGGTCTCAGGCTGTCATTCAGAATAACAAGGTTTTTAAATTCTGGAAGTCATTTACTTTTTTCTGGTAAAAGTTTTCCTATTAATAATTTAACTCTTGCTCTTGAAATTCTGCAATATGGAACTGAACAGAAGATCTGGGGACATTTAAAAGGATTTTCTGTCATTCAGCTGGGGAGTTCCAAACAGTTGGAGTTTTTTAAAAGGGAATTCTGATGTGGGTGAATCCATTTATAAAGCAACTACTGTGTGCCTGTTTATGCTGTGAAACATATATAGAACACTTCTAATCAGCACAGGAGCTTGTCAGTATATTGCTTTTGATGTCTGATTAGATGATCACAGGGACATCTGCAGTGAGTTAGTTTTGAAGTTGTTGGTGTAAGCACTGCAGAAGCCAGAGCTGTGTGGCACTCTTACACCATGAAAACTGCTGCTCTTAAGGATGTATTATAAATCCAGTGATGCAGGGAGCTGAGGGCTGTTGAAATAATAAAAGCCATTCCTTCTCAATTCTCTCTGCTGCCTCACAGCCCTGTGCTGCTTTTTTTTTTTTCTCCTTCCTTTTGCTGTCTGCTGTGGCATTCTGTGTCAGAAACAAATTATTTTACATTGTAAAGGAAAAACTAAAAATGTAAATTGAATGTTTATTAGAATACTAAATTGTTCATCTGAAAAAGGACAGAAGTGCCCTGTGGTCATTTCCTCTTTTGAGGATGCAAAGCAGTGCATGTGTGTGTGGGGAGAAGTGCTCTTTGCGTTCCTTGCACAGCCTGCGTGTCAGAAAAACTGTATTGTTTTACCTGGATTGTTTAAACTGAGCGGTAGGTGTAATTTACATATTTTTATTTGAGCAGGATAAGTAGACTTTTTGTGATTTATTGTAATAAGAGCTAATAATGAATGTTCTGTGATGTTAATATAGTATATAAATTATCAGTAAAAATGGTGCAATCAGTAGAAGTTGTTATTCATTGTTAACAGGTTGTTTCCAGTGAGAGAAGTACCAGCATTTTACTGACTATTCATGAGAGAAAGTATCTCTAATGAAAATCATAAAAGCTCTTCATTGTTCTTATGTTAGTAGGGGATTGGGTTTTGTTTCCTCTTTAAAATGAATTTTGGGCCCTGGCTGTAATTTTGAAAATACCTTATTATTTATACACCTTCCTCCTTTGGCCTCTGCCTTGTGTAGTCAGGTAGATGAGATTGCAGCTGATGGAAGATGGCTGAGAGACTGAAACTCTTCCTTTTCCTACATGGCCTGTCTTACAAGGAATGTGGAAAAATTAAAGGGTGGAAATAAGAACTGTTGACAAAAAGAGGGATAAAAGGTCAAGCTGTCAATGCTGTTGACGTATATTCATCTCTGTAGCTGCATCTTTGGGGTCCTACAAAACACTGTCATTCCATCTGGAGCAGCTTTTAGCAGGCAGCTTATGCAACAGGCTCATGGCGCTGAAATTGGCATGAAACATTAGCAAGTTACATGTATGTCTGACAGTCAAAAGTGGAAGATGACAGTCAACATGGCTCATGCATATCATTTACTGTCAAGCTCTAGAAGCATTCAGCTGAAATAAAATAAGTTCTCAGTGTCCTACTGAAATGCTTATTACTAAGTAACCTTTTCCATAAATGTAGCATTCTAATGGACAACTAGGAATAATGGCAGAGATGTTTCATACTTACCTAGACACAAGTGTTGGTATGATATTAAGAAACATCTTGGTTTGGATTTTGTAATATGTCATCTTGCAGTGCACTGCTGTATGAAGTTCTGCTCCTGTTTGGTTAATATTTGTGTTTCTCCAAAAGTGAGATGTGTGGCTTTGTTTCTCTTACAGGATTGACAGTTATTCACGCTCTAAGGAGATGGGATTTTTTATTTTGTTAGGTGAGGCCTCTTTGCCACTAAATTACCCAATCTGTTGGAGACACTTTAATCTGGGGATTTGTTCTTCTGTGTAGCTGGTGTCTCAGCTAATCTGGATTTACAGGTTTTTGAGCTGTAATAGTAATAATATAGGTCTTTTTGAAACTTGCACATTCCGTTGCATTTTTTTTTTTTTTAATGGCAGCAGGTCTTGATTTTACTTCATGCCTCTGAAACAATTTCTGACATTGACAACTGGAATGAGGGGAGGAATATTTAGTGCTTCTGTATACTGCGTGCTTTCACTGTTGCAGGTGTTCTGACATGTTGGAGCTGGGAATAACAAACTGAGATCAGTGTGAATATACACTAAAATAGCAAGGGTGAATCAGTGAGCTTCAGGATTTTGGATAAATATCCTACCTTTGATTTTTGTCAGTAATTGCAGTGATTGCTTCTGGCTCTAATGTGTCCTTTTGTTGTAATGTCAGCAGTATAAAATTCTCTGAAATAACTTTAAATTAAAAAAAGGAAGAAATAAACAATATAGTAAATATGCAAATCTTCAGTCAAAAGGAAGTGATTGGACTGTAGATCAACTGTGTTGATGCAAGAGCAAATTGTTGTCACTATTTCTCTGTACCATGAGGGACAATAAGTAACAGTTTGTGAGACACCCTGGTATTCGAAGGTGGGCATAGCTGTGGTCTCACTTGGCACAGTTGTTCTTATGCCATGTTTTAGATCCTAAGAACCATATTTGCCAGTCCAAAGTGTTACACATTCCAAGCAGTGTCATAAGGGGAAAAAAAATGCTGCCCAGATAGACCAATCCTTACAGGATCAGTTGCTCCTGTAAGATTTTTGTTGCTTTTTTTTTCTCTGCAAATTGAGTAGCAGCTTGTGCTTTTTTAAAAATTAATTGTCTTCTTTAAAGTACTAGTAACAATAAGTTTTGCCTTTAATACATCTTGATTTAAACCTTGATTTAATATAGATTTCAATATGGATTCTCAAGCTGCTCTCCAAAATTCAAGTAAAAAGCTTCTTTGTGTCAGTCCCAAGGGATGCTATAATAGCCTCTTTTCTGTATTTGAACTTTTTTTGTTGTTTTTCTTGTAATTTATAATGTGACTGCACTGAAGCATCCTGTGATTCTTGAGAGCGTATCATGGTATCCTAGAGTTAGAATTACTCTCTGTGTTGGTATCTGTGCTGTTGTCTATTTAGCAGCTGTCTTAGAATGACATGAACTTGGACCTGAAATGAAAGAGCTGCTGTCTCTTGTGGCATGCTTGCTCCATTGACCTAATAGCTGTGCATCTGAGATGATTACATGTTTAACACCTGTGGAGATAAATTTGCCTCCTCCTTTTTCTTTCCTCTGCTTTTTAGAATTACCAAGTACAATCAAGTTCACAGCACATCTGTCAGCTTTACAGAAACAAAAGGAAATCCCTTCTTTTCACCTGCCTCACGTCAGTCAAAGAATATGGTGAAGGTTCCTCAGATGTGGCGTTCACTTCCACAGTTCCATTCTTTTATAATCTGCATACATTTTTCTGTCCTTCAAAAACCAGAAGGAGAATCAAGCAGAAATACATTGTTTTGGGGTAAAGTAAGTTCTGCAAGCAGCACTACTGAGCAAGGGCCAGTTAGTCTTCGTTGTCTCATCTTATGGCACTTCACATAAAAGCCCAAATGAATTCTCTTTCTGATGAGAAGAGGCATATTCCAAGGGGAATTTTAGAAAACAATTCTATGAGAACTTGAAAGCATGATAAAAGGAGGTGAGGCCAGGGAACAAAACCAAATTAAATTAATTTTAAGTCACAAAGAAAAAAAAAATCGTTTTATCAACAGGTAGAAAGATATTCCCTTCAATTTGTTTTTAAAAGAAGATGTAGCCAAAATACAGATGTTTCATCCTAAAAGTAAATGAATCAATCAGGAGTGTGAAATACTGCACTTCTTACTGACAAATCTGTTTGTTGCCCAGAAGTTGCTGTCATGGTATTCTTTTCAGCCAAGCAATATAGTCTTAACTGTACATTTGGTTTGAAAGAATATAGGAACATTTTCCTCACATTTGTGTGGCATCCACCATAGCTGCCTAGGTATCACATGTTGCTGGGTGCTTCTGCAGAGACGGTTTTTCTGTTAATGGTATTGGTGAAAATGCTGTGGCACAAAGACCACCTAGAAAAAATGCAAAATGCTTTATTGTAAATCCTCATGTTCCTACCATGGAGGTTCAAGGGAGTAGAGACAGACAGAATGGGCTAGAGAAGTTTTTACACAACATTTTAATTATATACTAATTGCACTGCAAACTTCTAAATATCAGAATTAACTTGGGGTAAAAGAAGTCAGTTCCACTTCAGTCTACAGACCATTCTGTCTGTCTTTGATTGGCTGTTGTTAACCCTGCTAAAATGCTCTATCCCATCATCCAGAAGGGAAGGGAAATTGGATTACTGTTGATAGCAAGTCCGTACATTGATAACAGGATGGTGTGAGATGGGTGCTGTCTTATGGTCAAATTGATAGTCTGGTTAGAACACAAAAGAGCATCTATGGTGTACATTTTTTCCCTTTGAAGCACTTCAGAACATAGCAAGGAGCTGTCAGCATGAGAAATACTATTAGACTAGGGATTACCATGTTAATGATAACAAAGCTATCCTTGAGTTTACAAAACACTGAACCAGATGATTGCTTAATGCCCAGCTGTGATTTTCTGCCTTTTTACCTTTCTTTGTCTACTTTGTGTGTAGTTGTCACTTTCAAAAAGCTGTTTTGAGAGGCGTGTTGATAACTTTATTGTGTTAATGTCATCAGTTACACAAACACTGATATTACCAGGTAAAGTTAGTTCATTAGAACCAGATGCATGCACCCATAAATAAAACGATTTTTTAAAAAATAATGTTGGCAGTATGCCAAAAGATTATGACACTTTCGGAAAATTAGTCTGCTGCCAATTACATGTATTTATGATACTACACAAGTGTCTAAAACATCAAATTATTGATGTTAGTTCTGTTAAAATTACTTTTATAGTAATCAAGTTTTAGTGTCTGATGTTGGCTCCCTGTTAAGGTCAGGAGTAACTTGCAGATTCTAGGTTTAGACTGATTTAAATTTTCTTGAAATCATTCAATATTTAGAGTTCATTACATATCACTCTATATGCCTATGAATATGATGTTGACTACCACATAAATTCTTCTTTATTATTTGTTTAATAATTAAGATTACTTCACGTCTAGGTTTCTCTTCCATTGCTGGTAGTATTTTATTCTGTAACAACCAAACATGCATATTCAGGGCTGGTTAGCAAGGCTCTTTAGTTTGGACAGCAAAAGCCAAGTGAGAAAATACTCTTTGGTGTGATGCATGCAGTTTATAACAGGTTTATATTTCTTTTTAAGTAGTTAAAATAATCTAGGCTTTTGATGAACATGTATTAAGTTAAAAGGTACACATTAAAGTTGGAAAGGAAGTTCATAGCTTTCACCAGCTCTATAAGGAAAAAGAAATAATTTTCAAGCAGAAGACAGAAAAATGTCTCTGCCTGTTGGGAGAGCCTACTGGAAGCTCTTTTTTAGCATGAAAGCATGTCTTTTGGAAAGCAATATAAAGTAATGCTACCTGCTAACGCTATACATGCATATGTAGCATATATATTCATGGGATGCCCTTTGCCAAGAAAGTATTTTAAGAGAATTGAATTTGTGCCTTAGGTACATTATTGTGAGAAGAATAGAAACTATATCAATATCTTGCAGTTCACAGGTATTGAAAGGATGTCTATGCAGCTATGACAGCACAGCTGACTAGAGAGTAAAACTCACTTTCCAGCAACACTGAAATTTGAGAAGGGCTTGGCTACCTGGGTGCATCTGCTGTGGATCTTGGCTGGTACTGTTGGGATCAGCCCCTTGACCTTCTGTAGCCTCACTCTTAACTAGGACCAAACTTACTGATGTGCTTGTCCTGCCATGACTTTGGGTTTTTTGAATTGGGCAGCTGGGGAGGAAGTGATGGGCCACAGGCGGGGGATGTCCCTTGCAGACTCAGCTTTATTCTGTGCTGTATTTTTTTTAATGTGAACTTTAGGTAGCTCCAAGTCAAACAAAAAGTGCTAGCCAACAGAATTGTGGGCATGCATATTGATAATTTTCCCTTGCTTTTGGAGTCAGACTTGGCTGTATGCTGCAACTGGGGAACAGGAGACTCCTATTGAGGAAGACAAATCGTTTCAGGAGTGTTCAGCCTTCAGTCTAATATATTTTTCCTACTGCAGATAGCACTTCTGGGTTCATTATAGCTTACTCTCACCAGTCGTCATTTCTGTCTCAAGGCTGTTGTGCTTTCCAATGTAAAGCAGATTGATGCTGGCACATTTTTTCTATTTTAATTTTACAAAGTTGTCATACTGAAACTGTGCCTCGTATTGGAAGTGCCTTGAAGTGAAGAGATAAACAAAGAACTAAAATAAAATTTAAAAGGAGTATGAACAACATTTCATCTTAGTTTGTCTTTTTTAAAAATAAGCTGAATGGATGTAGTTACCCTTGTGCCACTGTAGTAAGTCTGCAAACATTAGCAGGTCAATCTAAATTGAGTTAGTGTATATGCAGTAAGCAGAAACAGGTGAAAATTAGGTTATCTGTGCCCAACTCTTTCTATATGCTATGAACAGTGAGATATAAACTAGTTTTTGGACATGATTAGGTTTTGTTTATTTTCAGAGAGGGGCAGAGGCAGAACATGTGCTGTATCTACCATAGTTATTAAACCAAGAAACTATATAAAAGTCACTAGCTCAGTTGTGACATTTGCAGGTAACGGTAGAAAGCCCTCTTGTAAATATATCAGAACTGAATCCAGGAGGAAAACCAGCAATAGTCCTTGGTACATTTCAGTTTTATCTCTGAAAAACAAAAGCCAGGAATTTTCTGTCCTTTCACTAAAAAAATCCACCCCAAAAAGTAATTGTCTTTGTCAGTGTCAGAAATGCCAACCAATTTAAAATCTGAAGGATGGTTTATAACTTCACTTTTTATGGTTTGTTGACTCCCAAAAATTTTCAAGTGAAGACTTATCTTATGCTAGATCTTTGTTCTAATGTTCTAAAAGTAGTCAAGGAATTTAGAGGTCTGTTGACCACAAATTGAAGTCATTTTCTGCAGCAAAAAAATAAAAAATGCCAGTGGCAAATATGCTCTCACTGTTAAAGTTCTTGCGTCCACAACTACTGTTAATCTTTGATTTAAAGGGGAATGACAAGTCTTTCTCCCTAGACCAGCTTTGAAATAATGTAATGTGTGACAGCTTTTACATCCCTATGGAAGGCTTTAATCCACATAAATGCACCTCTTGTAACTGGTGAAAAGCAGCATTTGCACAAGCAAGCATGGTTTCTCCAAAGTGGCAGGGTGAGGCCCTTTCCTGAGAACACAGGCTTACCTCTGCAGTAGTGGTTTGTATTCCCCTTTCCCAGCAGAAAGGTAGTTGCCATTTGGTTTTTCCTGTACCATGCCGTGTGATCACCAGTGCAGGATCCAGGTAAAGATCTGGGAGATGCACCTGCAGGCTTCCCCTTGGAAACTACTTGCTCCTACAACTCAGCATTTATTTTCCAGATTGTACCTTATCTCTGTCCTGAATTGTGTTGTAGGGCTCTAAAAATCAATCCACATGCAGAACTGGAAATCCAGCCTTGTCTTTCCCACTACCCTGAACTACTGCTTGAGCAGTAGTTTTCACATGCTCTTACCTAAAATCTTCTATACCTGTTCAGCCTGGATGCTAAAGAATAAAACGACCCTTTTACTAGACACAGCTAATGTTTTCTTTGACAGAGTTTCTCTGTCACTCACGTTCACCAGAGTACAAAATAAAAGTTAGTTAGGTCACAAAATATTAACAACTTCAAGCATCATTCCCCAGTGCTGTTTGCCAAGCCCCTTTGAAATGCTGGTAACCTTACAGGAGGATTTGTGGGAAGAGCATTTTGCTGTTAGATTTTCTGGCATTCAGCACCATTGGTGATCAAATGTGCCTATTTTGCCTTCAAGAGAATTGTGAAGATGAATAGAATTTATTCTGAAGTGTTCAGGTTCTTTCTTTCAGACCAAACTTCAAGGTCTGCTGCTGTTTCTGTGTCATCTCTTACTTCAAAGGTATCTGCCCTTTGACTTTTAAGTTGAGCTGTTGTTGTTGGGCCCCTTTGGGTTGCCTGAGGCTATCAGATGTCCAAATAGCCATAACAACAGAAATAATATTTGCTTTCATATGGTAAACAGTGCCTGTTTGATTGTTACCAGTATGTAAGTCAGTTCAGGCTTAAGGAAGAAAAACCAAATAAAAACAAACTGTTCAAACTTTATTTCAGTTTGCATTCAGCTCCCTCCATCCTTCCATTGTTTTCTAGACTTGCTGGTGCTTGTAGCTGTTGGGATTGGATACAGCCATGGCAAGGATACTTGCACAAAGGAAAAAAACTAATTTTTAGTCCAGATCAAGTGTAATTATACTTGAAAGTGTTCTGGTGTGGTTCCTGTTTTAAGTTCCAGTGAATGTTTGCTGACTAAACTTGTCTCTGTTGAAATTTATAGCCATTTAAACAGGAAAGGGTTATTTGCTGGGAGAGGATGGAGCAAATAGAAAGCCTTATCTCTGTCCTCTTAGAACCTGGACTCCTTCTGTGCTCACGACACTGTGCTGTAGGCAGTTCACGCTTGAAGAAACTGTTCAGACTAGTTTCTGAGCTGGAGTTCAGCTCCCCAGGCCCCTGCATTTGTGATCTTCAGGCTTGAACACTTCATTACCGTTGTACAGGAGGAAATGTATATTGCAGAAGCTCTGAGTAACTTAAAATGATGTAGTGCATCAGTTTAGCAACACAGATCAGTATTATCCTGTTATTTCTGTGTTTTGTTCAATGTATCCAGTAGTTCCTATTAAAATATTAAGCCTAATTCACAGTGCTTTTTTTTGGTTGAAATTTAAAGCCCTGCATGAGATTATGCACAGACACTTGAAAAAATGCCATTTCCACCATGATCTTCTCTTCTACTGGGGGCAACTTTTGTCTAAGATGTATTGCTCTTGCCTGCAGGATGTATCAGCTCCTGGACTATGAAGCTCATTTTCAGAAAAAAGCAGTGAATGCTTCCTTCAGTTGCTTTTGAATTTGGTAAAGTTCATCTGTGAATGAGAGGCTTTTCTTTAGGAAGTCTACCTTGTTCTTTCCTTCAAAAAGTAACTCACTGAAGCTATTTCTTTCTACCTTTTCTTTCTAGAAGAAAAGATAATGTCTTTACTTGTGAGTACCCTGAATGCATTACAGTGATGTGGAGCTATTAAATATGCATATGAGTAGTGCTCAATATAAGAAAGATGCAAGCAAACTCTCATAACTTACAGTGCTTTGGGTTATTATAATGCAATTATAAAATCTTCAGAAAAAAAGATTCCACTGTACAGAATGCTTTTAAATTTGTTTTTCTAAATAGTCCATTTTGATGAGCTTGGCAGAGGTAGTAGGAGTAAGACAAATAAAAATATCTCTAAAACACAACCCACACTCTTACCCCCAGCATACTGCCAGTCTCTCAGCATTTCTGGTTGTGAAGTATCTTTAATTATCATCTGGCCTGGATAATTAATATTGAATTTCTTCATAAGTTATAGTATTTGAAACATTTCACTGGTATATAAAACTGTACTGTGCTTTGTATCTAAGCATATCGTACTGAAGTTTTAAGTTTAAATATTTCACATACATAAAAACTTTGTTAACTTTTCAGGCTGCTCAAATTTTCTGTCAACACATTTCTTAAAATTAAGGGAATTGTAAGTTAAGGAAATACTTGTGTTTATATCAATCTGGCTTCACATGTCTTAGCTGAGAAGCCTCATAAAGAACTGAGATGTACTGAACCTTGTCATTCCGTGCATGTCATGTTCCTCACTTTGTCTTAACTGACCTTGGCCCTCTCAGGTAGGCAGACTTGATTTATTCTGCTATTTGGTACCATACTTTTGGCTTCCAGCTTCTGAGGAACTGGGAACAAGGGAACTTTTTTGTCTTGGGGTATATTTTCTCTGTGTATCTGAAAACAGCTTCAGCACCTTGTGTGGGGAGCTTAGGAAATAGTAGAACTGCACAAAGGCATGCAAATAGACAGGTGAGTTATTTCCTTCCATTTTGTGCCAAACACTTACATGCTAAACATGTCTCTGTGATATTCTGTTTCTAGGAAATCATTGGTATGATTTAGAATGTTTATTTTAAAACAAGAATAAACAAAAATCATAAATTTTGCTGCAAGGCCTTGTTATTACCAACACTTCTCTTGGTATGCCTTCCCTATATTTTTCTCAAAAACAAAGAAGTGGGTGTTGAATTGAAACAGTATGTTTATCCAGGAACACATCTAAGAAATAGGACTGTTAGTAACTCCTGCTACTCTCTGTCTTTTGGAGAGTTACTAGTTTGTCCACATCACCTTTGTGCTTACCTAAGCAACAGCAATGTGTTCCCTAACCTTTGTTCTTGCAGTTAGAGATGCTGCTATTAGTCAACAACAATAGTGCAATTAAGTCCACCTGTAACCTTAAAGTTGTTTCTGGTGGTAATAACTTTGTAGTGTGAAAATGAAGTTACCCATGGGATTTTGTTGGCTTATTCTTCTCTTCAAATGATTTTTAAAAAAATTATGGTTGTGCGAGTCCCCATCATAATCTGATTAGTAGATACAACTGTGCTCATTAAAATGTCCTGAGCTTAATTCATATATAAGGTCTTACAATTGCTGTTCTATTTTATTCGCAGCAAATATGCTGATATATCTTTGCTTAAGATATTTTGTTCGCCCAGGTTCCTTTCAATCGTGTGATAAATCCTGTTTTCTTACACTGCAATTTTTAGTGCTAAGTTATTTACTAACCAGTGCTGTTATTTCAAGATGTCATTAATAATTAACATGGAACCAGATCATTTTATGAAAGGTTATTTTATGATGACTTTTAAAAACCCTAGGAGAGGTTGGAAATACCATTATGCTTCATAAGGATTTATTGGAAATAACAATATACTCTCAGGTGATCTGTCTCTAGTCAAAATTGCCTGCGAAGTTTAAGATAAGCCAGCGATAGTAATGTCTTGGCTCACAGGAGTCATCTGAGTTTTATTAATAATATTCACTCATAAATTCAGGATAACACTGTGCCTGTACTCTCAGATCCTAAAACAAGGTTTTGCATACAGTTCAGCAGAATTAAAATGCTACACAGTTGCCTTAATTTCCATTGAGAACTGGGATTGAGATCAAGGGGTTTATGTAGGACAGTGTGTTTTCTCCCATTTGGATGCAGGCAACTTAATTCTTTGAAGAGATTCAGACAGCATTTTAGCCCTTATTTATTTGTTTTGTGCTCTGTAGGTTAAGATGTTCTCATGGTCTTTTACAGAAATCTTCAAAACAGATGGCCTGGTTTTTTTCTCTCTGACCAACTCTCTTTTAGAGTTTGGTTTAAAGTGTGCCAACAGAGAAATGTAAGAGAATGTGTAGTGTAGGGCTTGCTTGTTAAATAGAGGCCTGGCAAGATGAATTTGTGCTGTATTTTCCTTTGGCCATCATGTATTTTCCTTGCCACAGTGTTGGGGAGTTTTTGTTGAGAATGAAGATGGGCAATTTCATTTGTAGAATTCCCATAGCCAAAGAGAGAGTATTTTAAAGAGAGCTAATTCCTTCTTGTGTTGAAATATGCTGGGAGACCTCCACACTATCTTTGTGACCAGGTACAATTTTTGGAAGAACTTCATCTGCATATATATATATATATATATATATATGTATATATATAATATACATATAAATAGAAAAGGTTTCTTTTGAGACTTTACCATCTCTAAACATATGGAGAAAATGGTTAAATATAAAGCTGTCTGCAGGACAGTACTCACACTATTAGTAACTGATTCAGTAAGTTGCTTAGACTGAAGGAAACCAGGAAGTTTTAAATTAACTCAGTGTGTGAATCTTTTGAAAAGTAAATAAATTTGCAGCCCACGAAGTTAAGGAGAAATACTTAACTCCCTGCAGGAATGAAAGTGCCTTTGATCTAAACAGGCAATGTAATTCTTAGTACCTTGAATCCAGGGGCTGCATTCCAAGCTCAGGAAGCTCTACAGTAATCATACTGTGGTTCCCTGGCACATTGTGGAAGCATCTTGGAAAAATACTTGATGAGTGGATCTCTGAGAGCATTCAGGTCCTTGCCATGCTGTAGATTGGGTCTTTCATGGGACCCTGGTATGAAGATTTCTGATTTCCTGGAGTACAATAGAGAACATGTTTTCTACCTTAACATTTTAGCGAAGCATTTCCCCTGTAACATTTTAAATTCCTTTTTAGTTTTTCCTTTCAGGCAGAGTGCAGCAGAAGCTAGATTTCAATATCTCTTCTTTGCAGCATATTTTCAAGAAATTAATTTTTGTCTCATCTCTTGATATCCACAAGATGTGTCTGGGAGTTTGGTGTTCATGTTCTTTAATGGTTGATGTAAGCTTAGTGTTCAGCCATTGACAAGGACAAACAATGATGGATGTACACCACAGACACCTGGAGAAAAGGTTCTAACTTACACTTGTATGCTTCTGTTTATTTCATAGAGTGGGCTCTGTCAGATTTTTTTTATGTTCTTATGCTTAACATGGCTTGGTTAATATTTCTGAGACACCTGGGCTTTGTCTGTTTATACTCTTGTTGGGCATTGTATTATGCAGACATGTGTGTGCATTCTGGAGTATAGGAAATGCTGTATCTGTTCTACAAAGATTTAGTCAAAGCTAAAATACTCATCTGACTATGCCATCTGTTTTGTGGCTCTCCCATCTCTGCACTCTTCAGACTCCAGCATTACTTGCACACGGAATCACATCCTAATTGTTGTCTCTTTAGCTTTGCAGTGAGGGTGTTCTAAATATTCATCACGTTATGTATATATCATTATTAGAAATCCTAGGCTTTAAGCACACTGTTATCCATTGTTCAGTAAACACAATTACATTGCCCTATCGTTCATCTCTAATGAATCCATGCTAATTGATTAATCAGTGCTGTTGCTCCACTGTGATAATCCCATATGAGGAGTAGTAGTAACATAACTGGCAATTACTAACATACATTGCACACTGAGGAAAACTTAACGTAATACGCTGTAATAATAATAGATAATACACGGGGCAAACTCAGATCAGCAGGAGCAGAGTGGTGCCCTGGCCAGGCCTTTCTGCTGGGAGGAGAGGTGGCCAGGTGGACCTGATGTAGTGGTCTTTGGATGTGGGACCCAGTGATTACTGTGCAGGGGCTCTGTCAGGGTATCCCCGAGGAGTGGGGTGTAACCAAAAGGTGTGTCTAAGAAGACAGAAGCAGGCTTTTTCATAGTTTCATCTGGTGTTGATTACTGAGGTGAGTGCCTTCTTGGCTTAAATATAGCTGTGACAGCAACTGCTGAAGTAAGAGGAAAAGCATTCTGATACCATTACAGCATCTTACTGATGTTACTGTTTCAAAGCATTGAGGAGAAATTTCTGATTCAAGCCAAAGCTTGACATTGGCTCTTGCAGGCTGTGAGCAGTGCTTAGTAGGCTGATGGTAACAATTTTGGTTATCCTTGCTGTCACCGAATCAATGCATCTATGGATTCCTGTTGACAAACCTAGCTTGTTTAATATGTGCCATTCATAAATAGAATTAACAGCAAAATACCAAATGCAGTCTTTAATGAAGACCTTTTTAACTCTGAAAATGGATATGATTTTTAAATTTTGGAAACCTCTGTTGTTCACTCCCAACTATCATTAGTGGTGGTGAAGATAAGTGTAATTTTAATTTTGATGAAAAAAGCAGGTGAAGTCAATAAAGAATTTATTGCAAAGAATAGAGATGCAAGGCTAAATTATCACTTGTACATTGACCTCTTAGATAATACACATTTTTTTAGCTTTTGAGATAATATTGAGGGCATATTGTTGTAACAGAAGCAGAAAGTTTGTCTTTGCACTACTGAATAAATTGGTAAAGTTTTCTTTGTGTGCACTAGATACATGGGATTTTTTTTAAGTGTTCAGAATTAGTAGCTTTATGTGGAGGGAATAAAATTCAAATTTTGTTTGTGGGGGAGATAGCGATGTGCCATCATACGTAATACTGTCTAGATAAGATTTAGATGTTATCTAATTACTACTTTTATGAAGAAGTTACCCTATGTAATGCATAGTGGGTTTAGAGATTTTTTTTTTCTTTATTTTAAAAAAGGAATACAAGCTGTTTCTCTTTGCACAAATAAGAAATTAGTCAAAATGCAGCTTTGTAGTTTGCAAATCTCTTGTAAAATGTTCTGTCAATTAGAGATCTTGGGAGGCTTAAATCTGTGAGTCAAGCCAAGAAAGGTCATGCTGGTGTTCTCTAGGTCTGAGAAAATTTGGTCGATTTCCTTGTAGAAACATTAATTTCTTTCCCAGTTTTGCAATATTAATTGCCCAGTGGCAGTTTCCAACCAAGAGAAGGGATTAGTGTGCATTTGTAGAGCTAATGATAGTGCACTTTTAAGTGACGCTTGTTGCCATGGGAATAATTGCTTACAAATAATTTATATAGTAACTCAAATGTCCAAAGTTTGTGCTCCTTTTTTGAATGCATATTTTTGTCTCCAAATGGATGATACGGAAAAAATAATAACTTTTTGCTTGGAAACACCCACTTCTGTACTGCCTTGCACTGTTGATATGACTGCTAAATGTTCTTTATAAATAAAAGGCTACCCCTGTATTTCTGGACAGTAAATATAGCAACAGTCCTTAAAATATGAAAGTATAATAAATACACTACAAATAAAACAAAATAAAAATATTAATATCCTAACAGATAGCATGTCTCAGGTCAGCCAAAATATTTTAAGTGCTCTAAGCCTGACTTAGTTCAAATTAATAATCTTGCTGAGATGCAAATACTACTGACTCAGGCACAGAGTCCTCTGTAGTGTCTCATTGGCTTGCAGTGCAGACAGAGAGCTCATAGGCAATTAAAATCAGCATGATAAATGGGGAGAGAGCTAATAAACATATTCCCTTTTTTAAAGGTGTCAGTGGTCATATGGCTGGCCAGTTAACTGCATCCTTTAAATAATTAGTCCAGTAATGACAGCTCCTAAAAGTTGTGAACATATACCATATTCCTTATGCTTCCAGTAGTTTTCTGGTTGGTATCGGTGTGTGGGTTGTTTGGTTTGGGTTTTTTTCACCCTTACTACTGGAACATTTCCTTTTATTTTAAGAATTGGTTCCTGGCCAGTAGAGGTGCTAAATCCTAATATTTATCAATATACTATCAATGCTTTTAAAAGCAGCTTTCTACTGTTTTGGAAAAGACATTGCTCACACCTCAGCCTAGAAATTGTTGAAAATGTTGGGCTTACGTCCAGAGTTTTATGTGCAGGAAAGCTACTTCTGGAGATTTTAACTGAGGTATTTTTTCCATTTTTCTTTTTCTCTCAACCCTTCACAAATGGAAGTACTTAGGCACTCCAGCTGTGCCTCTTCCTTCCCTTCACCCATGCAAAACACAGCCAAGGAAGATGTGAACTCTGCAGTACTGTTATAGCAAATGGATTTTTTTTTTTTCTCAGTGATAGAAAAGTTTTTCATTATGAGGACTCTTGGAGTTCTGTTGCCAAATTAATATGTAACAATTTTGATCCCCAGGCCTAAAGTAATCCTTGGTGCTCTTAATAATAAGGAACTTACTGTTTGTATAGGACTTTGGGAAAGAGACCATTGCTTTTTCCAAGCAGAGAACATTCCTCAGCTAGATTTTTGGATGATTAAGATGAAACAGTTTGGGAGTAGGTATAGCACGAAGGGTCAGGGAGAACATTTTGAAGGTTGACATTGGCAAGGTGTGTTTTACATGCAGAAGTTGAACAAGTCCAGGAGAGCTCATGGACTTCAGAGTGGAATGAAGAGTACAGAACCTGGCTGGTGTAGCTTGTGTCCGTGAAGACTTGAAGCTCACCCAGTTTTGGTTCCTTCTGATTTGGGTGCTCCCTGGAAGCTGTGTTTGATACTAGCAGTATCTTGCCCATGTAGAAAGCAGGGACTCCAAGGTGTCTGCTAGCTTGGGTGCAGTAGTATTTAGGAGGGTAGACGAGGCTGCCTCTCACACTTGACCCCAGGAGGTGAGTACCCTTCCCTGGGTTTGTGGGCTCAGCACGTCCTGTTTGCTACTGAGAATTTGCCCTCCTGTTGTTTTAACTGAAGTTGTTGACCACTGAGCTAAAGCATAAGCAATAACTTTGAAAATGTGTGTGTGTGTGCATGATGTTCCTGTCCCACTTTTCCCAAAGATAGTGAGTACATCCCTTGAGCTGCATGTTATAGAGTTGCTCATAATCTGCTTCAATGCTGAGTCACCCAGAGCACTCGGACCTGCTGGGGAAGGGGGTTTCAGGCAGCACAGTGTATGTAATCCACCAGTATAGCCCAGCTGCAATGATGACCCTCAGCAGACAGTTCTTAACAAACAATTTGGGGCAATAATTTCTTACTCCAGACTGATTCTCAGGAGAGTGTCTATTTACGCCCTTGCTTTAAAATAATCTTTTAAATGCCAAGATCACAACTCACTACAATATTCAAGAAATCCGTTGGTAGTTGAGGGGAAAAATATTGCTGTTGTGGTTCCTGAAACTGTCATGTAATTGCTAAAAGCCGTACTATATTATGGCTTTTCTTTGTGCTCTGCTAATTAAACATGAATCCACTTGGATGTTATTAAAAATATCTGAAGACATACAGCTATTCTTATGCTGAAAAATATCTTTTACCAGTCCAGTAGAATACATTTCAATTGACAAGATTGAAAGAAGCTGGGTGATTCTTATTTTCATATTAGTTGACTGCCTAAAAATCATCTTTAGCAAGTGATTAATTGCATTTGTAGATACTGCACAATTGCATCAATTATCCATTTCAAATTAATTTCATTCTGAATAGTTGAGAGGATGATGTAGTTTAATCAGTAAGTGAAATGGAAGTGTTGTAAGCTGTTTAGAAATACTTCCCACATTCTACAGCCCAGTGATTTAAATCAAGCAGACCACTGGAAAAATAAGAAATATACAGTAACAAACACCAATACTTTTCCTTCAGTTTAGCAGCACTTTATTAGCCTCCTTTGCATTGATTTCCATCCTTGATGTATTAATGATAGCAATACAGTTTGAATTATATGTTATGATGCTTATTTAGAAGGAAAAAAGGAAGGCTGTGTTAGATTAAAAAATTAATCTGGAATTTTTTGAGGCATTGTTATGCATGCCTTTGCAATACTAAATCATTCTTGCATACATTTTAGGAAGTGGGTTTGGGTGTTACGTAAAGCTGTATGGACAGGAAGATTGGGAGTTAGCCTGTTACAATCTTGGTAATGAAAGATTAGCCAAGCAAATGAAATGCAGATGTTGACACCAACTTAGTCTTCATATCTAATCCTTGAATGACTGTGAATAATACCCAAGAAAAACAAGTGATGCCCAACACAATTGCTCATCACCCACTGACTGATGTTCAGCCTGATCACTGAGCAGCAATCAGCTCCTCCCAGGCAGCTGCCCCCAGTTTATGCATTGGCCATGATGGTCTAGAGAATCCCCTTGGCCAGGTCAGGTCAGCTGTCCAGCTCTGCTCCCCATGGCTTCTGGTGCAGCCCCTCTGGCAGAGCACGGGGAACTGAAGTGTCCTTGACTTAGGCTGAGCACTACTTAGAACAACCAAAATACCAGTAGTTTATCAACATTATTCTCATAGTAAATCCAAGACAGTCCTGTGCCAGGTACTAAGAAGAAAATTAGTTCTGTCCCAGTCCAAAGCAGGATTCCTCAGTTACAAAAGTTTTTCTTACAAAGAGGTGTTACTGCTACAGTTACAGTACAGGTTTCTGCTAGCTGGAAGCTTGTTATATATTTCACTTGCCAGCTTGTTTGCTGGCCTTGAGATAACCTGACTTTGTACATGGAAAGTAATAAAGATAACTTGAATATTTTCTTTGTGAAGGGTTTCAGTGCCACATCTTCAGTTAGGCCCATGGTGGATTTAAGGCCAAATGGAGGAATAGAGATACTGATTTTCAGTCTAAAATATTTTGAAAGCTTGTGGTGCACTGCATTTTTTTTGCAAACTGATGCTGGTGAGTATCGTAAAGAAGGGCAGTGGTTATTGCAGCTATTTCTGAGCCATTTCAAGAACACACACTTACATTTTGTCCTAACAGACCAGGTGAGCCACAGAGAAACCTTTTGGGCCTAAAAAGTCATGTACAATTGGCCACAACTTGAAAACAGCAGTGGATGCTACTGCTGGGCATTACGGCAAAATGCATATAACTTTGGTTCAAATAGAGTTATCACATTTTAACCTGTGCTTGATTACATTATTACTGAACAAGAAGGGGCCTATATGTGTATTTTCCATGAGTTTTGTGGTTTTCTGTATGCAATGTCAGGTATTGCATTTGTTGTTCTAACTGGAGGTAAACACCTTTACTTTATAACACGGACTAATTGGTTTGGGAATATTTATGAAAGTGTTGATTTTTAAAGCTAAATATAGTGCTTTGGCTTTTTAAACTCATTCTGGCTGTCAGAAATGCTCACATGATCCTGGAAGTGTTGCTAAAACTGTTCAATTTTTAAATACGGTAATTAAAATTGTCTGTTGTGAGAGCAGTAGATGAGACATTTCCTGCATTTGTAAACTGAGCATCCCTTTCACCCCCAGGTTTCCTTGCATCTCACTGTTTATGTTGGTGGGATCTGAACTCTCACTGAACCTTCTTGGAAGGTTTGCTGTTGGCCAAGCAGGGAGAGGGAGCTCTTCAGCCTGCCACCCTGCTCCATGACCTTGTGCTCCTTGGTTTGGATACTTTTCCTTTGTTTTAAAAAGCTGATACCCTCAGGGAATACAGTACTGGAAACTAGAACTTCAGACATACATTTTCACTTTTAACTCTGTCATTAAAAGAAAGTCTCAGATAAAGATACTTTCCCTTGGGTATACCACACTGCTTGAGTCCTAATTTGAGTAGATATGTGTATTTCCTCTATTAATAGAGCTTATGTGTTTCCTTCAAGTTTATGGCTAGTGTTTGATGACCATTTTATATTCCAAGCGTATCCTGCACTCAGTGTTTTCTCCTGTTCTTTATTTAGGGTCCTTGTTCTCTAAATTTATCTATTTTGAGATTTTTCTCATGTTGGTTATTGTATAATAAGAAGTTTTTTTTCAAAGAAAAGGATGTTTTTTGTTACACAGCTTTTCTAAAAATGATGTGTTGGCAATTTTATGCTACCCAAAAACTTATTTGTCTGAAGAATGAATTGTATTCTGAGTCTACCAGACAGACTTGAGGTGATTTAGGGGCTTTCTATAGCCACTGGTGGCCTGTGAATATTTCTAAAGTTTTCTTGCTGAGCTAGGTGATACAGTCAGCTCTTGCATGAATGTGCAAACTTCTGGTGCAGAAGAGCCTCAGCAAAAGATTTGTTTTTAGCTAAAATGGAGTTCAAAACTATACTGTAGCCAGAGTTTAGGTGGAAAACAGATGTAGTACAGTTTCTTTGAGGACAGCAAAACCCAGGGATTTTGAGTTGCAAAGATAGTGAGAAAGCAGAGCAGTGAGGCTGGTGGGCAGCCACTGCTGTGTTGGCTACTCAGGGCTGCACCTTTTGTTTGTGATATAAATGGTTGGCTTGAGCATTTTCAGTCAACTCTGTCTCTCTTTGTCTTTATTCTAGCCAGAAATGGATAACTTCATGTCTCTGTCCAAAAGTGCCACTATTGTTTTTCCCCTCCAGTATTTTGTGGGTTTTATGAAATGAGCCTTTTCAAAAATTAAAGAAAATCCCATATACTTTGTCATACTCACAAAGCTCAATAAGACCATGACTGATGCCATCATGTTTATTGCTGGGGCTAATATGTGCCCATGCTGACTGTTGAATTGAGAAGAGTGAATGTTCACAAAGTAGAAAATGTTACTGCTGGTACATACTCTGTCACTCCTACTGCCTCATGTACATGTTTACCTAACTTGAGAGTTGTCACAGAGTGAATACAAGGCTCTTTCTAGCATTTGGGTTGCAGTTGTTTGCAGAGGGCTGTTATTTAATGGAATCACTCTCTACTGCTTTAATCCTAATTTGAAGAACATGCTTTTAGTAGCACTACCAAGAATTGCTTAATTCAAGTTATCCCTATGTAAAGAAATTTAAAAATTTCCACTGTTCTTAGATGCATTATGCTTCCTTGGCTTTTGCTTCTACCAAACCATTTTGCATTTTATTCCTATGTCCTAAGTGAAAACTGCAATTCTGTCACTGTAAATCTGTTACAGTGTCAGTTGAATTTGAGTCAAGGTGTGTTAGTTGTGTCATTAATTCTGCTACTATTGAGAAACTGACAATCAGTCTTTTTAAAAACTAAACAAGAGATTGAACATTTTTGTGTGCATTGGATCTTTGTCTTTTGACAGTGTCTTTAGTTGCGCATTTTTGGTTTGCTATTATTCTGCTCATTTGTCAGGAGTTGATCTGTTTAAATTTACTGTGCTTCTGATGTAATGCTGAAGTATGAAAGGAATTTGTCCATTTACAGTGATTGTTACGTGACTGAAATACTAATGTCATTCTCAGAGAGCTCAGTTATAATGTCAATGTTATGATCCATGTTTCCTTGATCAGTTAAGCCTTTAAATATATCTGGCTTTGTGTTTACTGACTTGAGCATGTGATAATCTGTGATACGTGGGAGCACTATATGCCTGCAAATCAAAACAGGCAGTAGCGTGCAGGATGGGGGCTCTGACACTGAACTTTTTCTGAAATCCTTCAGCACACTTCTGTCCAGTCAGAAGAGGATAACTTTTCTTTAGAAGCTTTTAACTTTAAATTTAAACAAGCAAAACCCACCACAATAAACAAACATCCCTAGCCAAAAAAAAATAACCCACAAACAAAAGAAACAAAAAAAAAAGGCAAGCTGTAATTGTGTTATGGACTCCAAATTTCATCCTCTAATTCCTCATGGAAGTTTTATCTTGTGGAAAGATTAAATTTGTGGACATGTGTGACTGTCAGGTCCCACACAAGGCTACTTTCTTATTTTCTGTCAGAGGACTGATCATGCCTTGAAACATACAAGGCATGTTTATAAATCTGTTTTTGAAGACCTCTTCCAAAGGCCAGATACCCCTAGTATTTATACTAATCCTCTTATCCAGCTTCAAGATCCTTTCTGCTGGTCTGGCCTTTAGTAGAAAAAAAAGCTTTTTATTGCCATCTTTCTGTAAGGACCTCTTGCTTATCTTGCATTGTAACTGTGCTCTTAGCAATGTTGTACTGTCTACAAAGCAAATTGAAGGATGAGATTATGCTTGTTGATCAAAAAACGGTTCCTTGTGGTCAAAAATCTGTGAACCAGTCAACAGAAACAAGAAATGAGATTGTGTTCTGAACATCAGTGTTTATCATTGCTGTGAAGTCTGTTTCCCAAGAAGTGGGAGCTAGGGGACAAGCATGAGGGTAATCTCACCACAGCAAAACCAGCAGTAACTAAAAGCCCTGAAACAGAGAAATAACGTAGCTTATGTAGCTTGTGTAGACTGCAAGGGAGGTTTCCAATGGCAAAACAGTTCTGAAACGTGAGTAGCACGTTCTCTGTCATGTACTGTGTTCCAGCCAGTATCTGGAAGAAAAGGGTCTAGTAAATTCACAACCCCAAATCTGCTCATGGCGTGACTATATCTAACTTCCAAAAAGTAGAGCCTTTGTAGTACCAGTGTTTTCCATGGTTAGCTAACAAGAGGTTACCTTTGTTGGGAGCATTATTGTTAAGAGATTTGTCTGCTTCCAGCATCTGCTGCTACCAAGGCTTTTTTTAAAGCTTTTGTCAAGATGAAGTTTCAACATATGAAGGCTGTGTGTCTGATTTCTGTTGGTGATGCACTGCTTGAGGTTGAATTCTTGATTTATGAGGTGTGTATGGAATATACTTCAAATAACAAGAACTGTTCCTTGACATGTGGTTCCACTGTGAAAAGTGATTGGAAGAGATGGCACATACTCAATACACAGCTTTTAAAAGTGGTTCTTTATTAGTGACAGAAGTTCACTTTGAGTGAACTATATTGGTCTTGCAGTTGAAGCCAAGTCTGTTGGCTTCTGCTCTAATTAACACACAAAGAGCATCACTACCAATATTATAGGTTCAAAAGTACCATGTGAACCAAAAGGGATCCAGCTTGATTTATATCTCAAGGGTTTGCTTGCAAGGCTGCTCATGATTTTGAAGTGCAAGGCAACCCACACTTGCCCCCAGCTCTCATGATACTTATAAACTAAAAATAAATTGTGCAAATCTTTGAGGGATTCTAAACACCAAACCTTTAAAGCCATCTTTTGAGAGAAGCTGGAACTTTTAATAACGAGTATAGAACTTTTATTGAAAATTAAATTACCTATCTAGTTGGCTTTGTTCTTTGAAATTAATTTATAGCATTGCTACCTTTTGCCTTGAGACAACTTAATATGGCGAGTGTATACACTGGGAAACTACCACTGCAACAACAAAAAAAATAATTATTAACTTTAGGCTTTATCTAGTTAAGATCAGGCTCTGAATTGAATTCTCTTGGTGTGTTGACAGCTGAAGATTTATGTCTTCCAGCTCTATTCCTGTTGCAGAGTTGACAGAAGTGACCTCTCCAAAAAAAGGTCTTTGTTACGGATTTTGCTCTGTTTACATTATTGCCATAAGGGTTGGGATGAAGTACAGTATGTTAAAGCTAATACATCACCTGCTGACAGTGGTCTTATCTCATTGGTAACTATTTCCCTCTCCCAGTATGAAAAAAATGCAAACATTGAGTGTAAGGATCACAAAAAGAAAGTTAAAGAACAGTTTTCAAGAGCTTTAGCATTGATATCTGGACCCCATGTGCACTGTAATTTTGTGTCTGACTGTCCAAATGGCTGCATAATTTCTTTTTCTGGGAAGTTACTGTGAAAATGTCTGCCAGATAAATGCTAGTAAGGGATAGAGTATTAAAAAAAAAAAAAACAAACAGCTATTTAGTTTACTCAAGGTCAGTGTGATCCCTTGGGAGAAAGGAGGAGGCTCAAAGTGGGAAAGAATGGCATTCAGGTTAGGCAAAGAAGAAAGTAAAGTAATATCACAAGCTTCTCCAGTGGAAGGGTGGTGGGACTGGCATGAGGAGCAGGACTTTAGATACCTCCTGTTTCTCCAAATGCTGTGTCACAGGTGCTTCATCAAGAATGCCTCTTTCAGTCCCCACAGTCAGTGGGATGATGTCACTTTATGACTGACTTTCTCTTCCAAATACAGACTCAAATACAAACACCATTGTTCTATATGCATAACTGTGTAGGTACTTTCAATATGTGCTTTGAAATCTCTCAACAGGGTGCTTCCCAGGCGTCCTTTCAGGATGGGGAGATGAACCTCACTGGACCCACAGAACTGCTGTTGGCTCAGAGGGCCCGGCTCCCTGGCAGGTAGGAACGTCTGGTTGGTGCTTGCTCAAGTGGGATTGACCCATTTATGCAATACAAAACTGACTTCTCATTCCAGTTGCACCTCTAGTTCTGCATTGTGCTTCTCCCATGATCTCTTTGTCCCTCCTTTTCCACCCTAAAATTGTATTAGATTCACATACTGGAGCACATATTTGAGCATGATAGTCTTTTACCCTCATTGTTGAATATTGTCGCTGTTGAGCAGCTAGCAGAGTAATGAAAGCATCAGTTCTCAGTGGCGAGAAGGAATGACCTTTATTGTTTTGATTTCATCACATATATAGCGTTCTCAAAAGTCACCCAGATTGGTCAGTCAGAAGCCTTCCCCCAGGCCTGATTGGCCAGGCCTGCACTGCCCAAGTTCTGAGACACTGTTCCAACAACATCCAAACTTTATCTTTATTTATAAAACACAAGAAGAATTCTCATGGGAAAAACCTGCGCTAGCCACAGAATATGATGATTTTTTGGTGCTGTTTGTAGTATAAGGGTAAGGGGGAAATAATACTACTTTAGTATACTTTGGGTGTTGATTTCTGTTCAGTCTTGCAGGTGTTTCATGTCTTAAGATGGAGTATGTTCCTAAGTCATATATTATATCTCAGTAAATAACCATTTAAGTGAACCATATAATCCTAAAATGATCTTCAGTTTAAGTGTCACCTCCGGTATTGAGTGGTAAGGTTATTACTCTGCTGTATTCTGTAATAGATTTTATATCTGTGTTTATACACTGTGAAAACTATTGCTAATATTTCCAGTATTTCCCTGTGCATTGCTTCACTTGAGTAGTCAGATGGAATGAATCCTTTTCTTCTCTTTATTTAACAAGACATGGCCAGTGTTGTTGTACCTGAAGGTGGTCATGGTCCCACTGATAGTTTGGAAAATAACTTTTATTTTAACCAGTCTAAATTTTGAACAAAACTTAGGTAGATATATCATCTGCTTTGGAAACCAGTAGAGTAAAATTGAGAGCTGCATAGCTGAAAGAGGAGGAGGGGAAATTAGGTGTTGTCGAGGTTTAGTAATGAACAGCAGTGTTGCTCCTGAAGTCAAAGGGAAAATTCTAAATGGCTGACATGAAATTGAAAAATAATGATTTTGTAGATAGCATTTGTTACACCAAATTATCAAGCTTGGCTGCCATAGTGGCATAGAGTAGGTTGGTCAGATTCTCAGTGGTGGTGTTGGAGGGGTTGACCTGGTAAATTTAGAGCAAATGGTTTTTATGCTGCTATTTTCCTGTCTCATCATAAGCTTAAATTTCAGTTTTGACTGGTGATCCAGGTCATGCTGAAGTAATCTTTTTGAGTGGGTAAAGGAATTCAGTACTTTGACCAGTATCTTGTGTTTGTTGCAGAACTCTTGCGGTATATATAGCACATTGTATAATTAATCAGGATGTGTTACATGACAAACTTCTGTGTGACAGCTAAAATGTGAAAAATTAATCTGTTTCGATTTTGATGATGGCAGATAGTCATTTGCTATAATTCTGCAGCTTATAGTTGTTTGTCAAAACAGTATAAAATAAAACTCATGAAATAAACAGTATCTGCATGCCTTAATCTTAGAGCATTTATCCTCGCAAACACCTGAGAAAAAAAAATTCTTAATATTCCCATTTTACCTACATGAGGTCTGGGAAAGAGGCATGAAAATGTACCCCATGCCTGTAGAGAAGTTCACGAGAGCAGAGACTCAAAGTTGCTGATGGTCTGGGCCGTGCCATGATTTGGAGAGAAGGATCACCTTTCCTTTCAGAACATGTCAAAAATGTCTTTTCCTTACAAAGGAGTTAATTTCTTATTTTTTCTTGTTCTTTGAGTCATAATTTCAGTAATTTTATGGGTCATTTTATCATCTTGGTACAGTTGTGTTTTTCAACTCAATCTGTCTGGGTTTTTTCCTCCCTCCTGGAGGCCTCCTTGTCACCCAGTGCTTATGCCATTTTGTAATTTCTTCTGCCTGCTGATACTGATACATATTTTTAGAATGGTCTCATCATGAAAAGGAACTGGAGTGCTTTTTCAGCTTTCTCTGCACCTGCCAGGCCTCTAAGTTACACGCCTGCTGATTAGTGTTCATCATGCAGGTATAGAACTTAGTTTAGTTGCTAATTCTTATTTTCTCTTCATGGAATGTTGCTAAAGGCTTCTACAGCTTGTTTCACCTGAGGTAATTATTATGCATCACCAAATATATGCACTCATTTGTCTCTTGATCCGTTAATTTGTAATGGGGATTAATCAAGCTCTGTGCACACTCTGTTCATATTTACTGTTTTCCTTATGCCTTTACTAGGATGTTTTAGACTATATAAGTCCTCTTAGGAATTTTCTGAGAGCATATTATTGTTTATCGAGTTAAACAATTCATTGCTTGCATTTGGGATTCTTCACAAGAAGGTTATGATGCTTGTTTGCTTCATAATTCAGTGGCTATTGGAAATATTGATAATGACAAAAACCCTTGTGATACTTTTCAGGGGTATTCAGGTTTCTAAAATGGCCAGGTTTTCCCTGGCATATCACAAACCAGACAACAATAAGCTTAGGTTTCTGTAGATCTCTTACAATTTTTGCTGAATTCTGCAAACTGTCTTGACATAGGAGCATGGAAGGAAAAGCAATAAAGAATATAGATTGGGATCCCCTTGATTGATGCCTGAGCATGAAAGTGTTGAACAGATAGGGAACAGAGGGAAAGCTGGCCAGAACAGGGTATTCCTGAGAATCTTTTTGCATTGGTGATAATTTTTTTTCTTTTTTTGAAATGAATTGTCTTAATCTTGTTTGAGATTGTATTCAGGGAAAACATTGGCCAAAACCAACCAAACAAAACCAAAACAAAATAGAGAGAAAGGAGCAATGTTTTTTTAAATAGAGTCACAGTAGAATAATTCTAGCAAAATATGCCTTGCTTGTGGTGGTTTTTTGGGTTTTTTGTGTTTTTGTTGTGTTTGGTGTTTTGGGTGTGTTGGGGGTGGTGGGGGGTTTGTGTTGGGTGTTTTGGTTTTGTGTGTTGTTTTTGTGGGTGTTTTTTGTGTGTGGTGTTGTGGTTCCTGTATCCTGAAGAGATTTTAAAAAACACTGTTTTTTCTGCAAGAATTGAGATGGGTACTGTGAGGAATTTTTCCTCAAAATTGTGAATTATATTGGAGTATTTGTATATTCACTGTATTCACAATACTTGTATATTTCACTTTCTTCAAACAGTGCACATTAGAGAAATTCAGAATACAATATTTTGTAAAGCAAAGTTAGTTTGCAGCTCTGTGTAATTTCAAAAGTCAAAGAATTTAAATTTTATAATAACAATTTTGATTTTTGTTTGGCTTTTTTCTTGTAAGTCAAGTTTTTCAAACTGGTTTTCCAAAAGTGTTTTCATTAGGAGTAGAAGGTTTATAAAGGGAAATAATGACTCACTAGAGACCATCTGTCTGTCTCAATTATCTTTATTTGATTGAATGTAAGTAAGGAAGGTTTTATTAATAAAATAATATTAAATAATAAAACTTTTTTTCCACAAGCAGTAAAACAAGCATCTTAACATATAATTTATCTCCTTTTCTACTGTTCTTGCTGGAAGAAGGTGTTACTTATAATTCTGATTTATTCAGGTATTTTTCTTGTATTTTAACGCTGTTAGGGCCATGAGGGACCACTAGGTCATGAACGTTAACCCTTCATTTAAATAAGCCACATTAAGAGATGTTAACAGAGGTAATATTTCAGCCTAATTGTGAGCTACTCTATGCTGTAGACAAAAGGCTATGGGAAAAAGAAAACTGCTGCTGTCCCTGCTGCTTTCACTGCTTTCCTTCCTGTGACTCACTTACCTGAGTTTGGTAAGCTTTAAGGCCTACAATGCCTAAGCAAAATAGCAGCTCATCATGTAAGAAAATGATCTGAGTCTTCTCATCAGAACCGACATGTCTGAGGTCAGAGTCCCTTTCTGACTACAGCCAATAATGGGTATTTTAGAGGGAAGCAGAAAAAAAGAATACCATGATTAATATTTCATGATTGAGAAGCCGACTCAGTTGAACTTTAAGGTTCCAGACTTGGATTATATGCCTCACTCAAGTAGGAAAACTGTTTCATTTGGAGGAAGTCAGTTCACTGGTTTAAGTACATGAAATTATTTGAAGGTGGGGCAAATGAGTGACAATATGGAGGATTTTTGGCTCCTCTGTTCAGAAATTAATGGGAAGTCTCTTTGCCTGGATTCTCTTAAAACATTTCACTGCAAAAGTACTGGGGAAATTTCAGGACTGTATCCTTTGGGAGTCTGAATGTTTTAATTTGATGTTTTGGGAGATGAATTTTACTATAGGAGAGACTTGGAACGTTGGGTCATTGGAATGTTTTTAATGGAACAAATAGTGACAATCCTTTTGTAAATTCTGAAGGTGGCTTTTTTTGCTGTTTATTGGCGAGTAAAGATGATGTTCGGGGTAAAGAAAGCCAAGCTAATGTCATCAGTGTATAAAGTTTTGTATTTCTCCTTGCCTCCTTTCATATTCTCTATTAGATCTGAAAGATTTTCATAATAAGAACAGGGTCTTGATACTCTAGAGATGGTCAGGTAGATATTTGTCACAGCTTTTAACACTGAATTCCTTAGCACACTGTACGTGGGAATACTGGTTTTGAAAACCTTGCTTTTCATGGTAAAAATGACTGTGTTAAGGAACAGTAAACACTAATCTGCTTGGAAGTGGGTGTTTAGCTTAATAGCAGTGGATTAGTTGGAACTCAAAGGGTAATTTATGCATAGATAATTCATTATGTGTTTTCATTATGTTCGGTTTTGCTGTCTTCCCACTTCTTTTTAACAGAGGTCAGGGTTAGTTCCTCGGTTTAAGCATTGTAGATACATAATTAAAGTGTAGCTGAAGCATTTTTTCCTTCTCTGTATTTTCCTATTTTTAACCTACTGTGTCTTTCATTAGTCTAACAACAGAGAATTGGAACAACTTGATTTAAAGAAGAAGAAGACACAAAGCCCTGGTGCTTGCAGGCTGTCTGATTTCCCTCTAAAACTTCAGAGCTAATCCTGTGAGAACTAACTAATTTTAGTGAGGAAAAGAGTCTGGGGTAACTAGATTAATGCATTTCAGTTAGGAGAAGGTTGTTTGCTCTTCAAACCTGAAACTGGAAGATTGTGACATTATTTCATAGTAAATATTTGAACTTTGTGGATAGTTTGCTTCGTTTGTGTAGAATGGAGCAGCTGTTGTGTTCCTGTCTCTTATATAAGAGCAATCAGTGTCCTTAACTGTACCTGGAAAGCTTATCCTTGACTGCACATTGAGTTCTTTCTCCTCTCCTTGTAGGGTGCTCTCTATCCCTATTTAGATATTGTTCAGGTTTTCATCGTTTGAGTACGTTTACTCTGTATAGCATCTTGAGTTCCAGTTCCTTCTTCAGGGCTTTCAAGACATTTTCATCAAAGCTTTGAGCACCTAGTTGAAAAGAGGGAAGGAAAAGTGTGGAGAAGGGGAAGGAGGTGGGTGGGAAGTGTGCTGACAGCTTTAGTTCGGCGGACTACTCTGGAAGCCTTGTCTGGAAGAATGGGCCCAAGTACTGTATCATCATCAGTAACTGTATTGGTTTAGTATGTGAAAGAAGTACATGGACAGAGTCACCACCTTCTTTATTTGGGTAAATCTGTGCACGCTTCCTCTTTAAAATCCCCTTTAGGAATTTGACATCCCTGGTAGGCCTGTGCTCTCTACCAAATGTCAACACCCTTTGTCGATGGATGCTCTCTCTGCTGGAACGGCAGCATTGGAAGAGGAGGCATGGAACTGGAGGTGCAAGTGAAGAACAAGTGAGGAGATACAGCTTAATAACTGCATCTGTGAGCTCTCTACATCTGACTGACATTTAATTCGCCTTTTACTTGGTTGTGGTCAATAAAAACATCACAAAGCACGTTCAGAATATCAGCCTTCTTTTCTGTTTGCAAGGGAAACATTGACATTCTGCACTAAGAGATTTATTTTCAGATATGGCATCTGACTAATCTGTACCTTTTCTTGAAAACACTTGAGAAAGTGTTGAATATGACTAAAATTGCAAAGGAAAATGCCATTGGAATGGTAAATACTTTGTGTTTACTCAAGCAGTAGATTCTTGTGACATACACATGGTGACAAGTTTTGCCCAGTAACCCATGCAGTAAGCAGCTTTTCTGAGGTACTGTCTTCATTGTGTTGCAAAACAATTAATCTGCTTTAGGCTGTGCCTACTGCATTCTCTTAGAAAAATACTACCAAGATTCTCTGGGCATTTGTAACTGGGGAAGGTCAAAGCACCTCAGCGAACTCGGTCTTGCTGCACAATGCAAAATGTTTCTTTCTGGAGAGAGTTCCCTTTTAAGCATCTGTGTGCTCAGTGGTATCTCAAACTGTTGCGTAGTTTTCAGATTTCAGCTAACAGATCTTTTCCCTTTGTGTAACACAAACTGCTAATTCTTGATACAGGTTTCAGGAGAGGGAGCTATAGTATTCCACAGTGAGAACACTGCAAATCTGAGGATCAGATTGATTCACCACTAAATATGACTATTTAATGTGCAGCACTCCATTTAAATTTTGCTTTCCATGTTGCCAATGCTGTGCATGCTCACTACACATGTGTACACCTTCTCTCTTTCTTTGCTGAGCAGTGCTTACCAGCATTTTTAATAACATGGATGCCAAGTCTTCCTGACAAATGTGATAGATGGTGAAGAATATGTCAGAATGCAATAACATCAAGCAAAGAAGAATTTAAATAGCAAATGATGACAGCTCCTTCAGGTTAAAAATCAGTAGTATAACACTGAATGTGGTCTTGGATCAGGTCATGCTGGGCAGGTGTTCTCCTTTGAGTGAGACCCTGAGGTATGTTCAGTGTGCAGCAAGGGGAAGGGAGGTGCCAGTGTGCGTTGGAAGAAGCCTGAGTGTTGTGTTTCTAGTTGGGGTGAACCTTGCAGTTCAGAGAAATTTCACTGACATAAATGCTTTTTAAAAGTTGGCTTATTTTGACTGCTGTAAGTATGTATGTATTCTATAGAGTCTGGGTTCCAAGTTCAGCAAGGACAGTATTTCCTGAGGTAAGAGCTCTGTCTGCTCCTTGAAGAACAAGTAGGAGATAGAGTGCACCACACTGAGGCACCCTCAGTGTACTGTTAACTGATGCTCCCAGCCTCTCATCCCCAGTTAGCATTGGACTCCAGATCTTTTATACTGACTTGATAGGCCAGACTTGTGTTTTCTTTTACTGCAAAAGGTGTTTAAGATCTGCAGGGGAGATTTAAAAGAGGAGTAGGTGATGAGTAGGTTACTAACTTCTGGAATTTAATTTTTTCCTATTTTGGGGTTTGTTTCTTTTTAAAATTTGTTGAATATTACAAAAAAATCTATAAATTACATTCCCTGGTGTCACAGCTGTCAGTCTGCAGTGGACAGCAATTCTGCTTTATCCCACTCCTTTAATTTTTTTTTTAACCTAGCTCTGTTAAACTGAAGAGGCCTGGCACCTTTGTGTTCCATGTGCCTGTGGAGTTTAGTAATTAGTATTCTTAGAGCTCACCCTATTTAGGATCTCACTCAGCTATGCCCTATTCCTGAATACTTTCTCCAGTGTAGTATAAACTGTAAGCCAGCATGAAGTAGTACAGTGCTGAGTTCAGCTGTCCTTGTGGGCAGATTAAACATGCTGGAAGAAGGACAGAACGAGTGAATGATACCAATTGTGTCTCAATCTCTAATCTGTGAGGTTCTTAAACAACTAAAAAAAACAAATCAAATCCCAGATGTCCTGGTTTTTAAAATTTGTAACTGTCGTGCTTTCCTAGGTATAATATAAAAATAGCATGTCCTCAAAGAGCTGTTAAAGTTGGTGTAAAGGGCTGTTTTCTTCTTGGATGTAACTAAAATCCCATGTGTTTGAGAATGAGAAGTCTTTAGATTCATGGATTTTTGATTAAAATTATAATTCCAAATTACCTTTCTTAATACACTGCTCTTATTCTGCACATTAGTGCTCTAGAATATCCATAAGTTTTAGGGTGTACCAAAATTTTTAAAGTAATACATAATGTGCTTATGGGCTATTTGTTTCCACAAAGAAGCCTGTTTTTCTTAGTGTGTAGATTTCATGTTAGGTTTAAAAAGAAGCTTGTATGTTTTCTTTGGCTTTGAGCCTGCTTATAACTGTAAGTGCATTGATTTAATATGACAGCTCACCTGTCTGTCGTGATAGCCCTCAAAAAAATTCCTGCTCTGTTTTACAGTTGCTTGGGAAGACAACTCCTCCCTGGAGTGCACAGGGTTATTTGAGGACAGCTGTAACTTACTGAAATTTTCCCTGTGCAAATGAAAGCCCATTCACTACTTCTGATTATTTTCTGAACCTAAAGGGTTTGACCACTTAATTAACTTATGCGTTTTGATTTTGCAGAAGTTCAAAAGACAATAAAAGTAGCCCTTTAATTATCTTTCTTTGTGTATTAAAAGAATTGGAGGAAGTAGAAGATGGAACTGAAAGAGGAGTTAATTTCCTATGCATGCATTGTTGAGGTTTTTGGTAACCACCCTGATTAGCTTTTCTGACCAGCTTCACTAGAAAAAAATGAATGTAAAAAAACCTACAGGAAGATTTAGTCAGGATTTGCCCACTTGATTAATGAAGAGGGGGAATACAGGAAAGAAAAATTCACAAATGCCTGTTGATGGTGCCCATGTCATGAATACAGTAATATGTAAATCTATTACATTGGAATCAATGGTGGTTTGTTGTTCAGGGTCTTTTCATTTAATATTTACAGAACATAATTTCATTACAGGGCCAGGTTTCTTGGAAGAAGAGTTTACAAAGAGTTAACAAAAAGTTTAGCTAGCTCCCCAAAATTCACTGTGCCCCCTTACTCCATAAAAAATTATATAAACCTATTTTCCAGTCTTATTCCATATTTAGCCAATCGAGCTAAGAATTATTGTATCTGGGGCAAGTTGCTTCTCATTAATCTTTGTGCAACTGCATAAAGGTTCATAACAACAACATAATATTCCTGTGTTATTGAGAGGCAATGCCAGAATTTGTCTAAGGACATTTGCAGTAATTGTGCTCCTTGTGGGAGGGCTTAGCTGTGCCATGTGGGTTTATGTTGTACCTAATGTAATGTGACTGTGTGCTGCCATTTCAAGGGTGGTCACAGATTCCTGATGGGTGTCGGTGCATTTTTACTGAGTCTTGCATCAAATCAAATTATCATAAATCAAGGGTCAGCAAAATCGGTCAGCTGATGCCAGAGGAAGTTGTGGAACTAGGGAAAAATTATCTGAGGGGGTGGGCAGGGTGGTAGGAAAGAGTTGGCTTGGTCATCTTATCTAGCAAATGTGTGCTGTCTGGATCTGGTGCATAGAGAAAGATCAGAAATGTCTTTTTCACTAGCAGTCTGCACTTGATCAGTGTTAGGCTGAGTCTTTATCTCAGGGCAATATCTAAAGTGGCCATTTGGTCCAGTTTCACATGTTGTATTCAAACTGTGGGATTGGCATGCACACAGAGCACGCAGTGAGGGTGTTGTGAATGGCTTTACCCAGGAGCTGGTGCTGGTCACTTGTCCTGAGTGCTGGGGGTGCTCACTGCAGTGGGAGGGGAGGGAGCATTGTGGAAGATGGACACTCTTAGGGAAAGAAGGAACGTGATCTGCTGAAATACAGACATTACTAGTTTAGATTTTTTTAGGTTCTAGCCAGTTCAATACCTTCCTTTTCAAGTCATGGTCACCCAGAATAGAGTTAAGGTCACCCTTAGGCTGCCAGTGTTAAATAGTCAGTAGGAAATGAAACAGCAAAAATCTGTCCAAGATGATATAGATGTTTTTCATAATGGTGTTTGAGGAAGGAAACTTCTTGATAAAATGAGCTGAGTTGCACTACTGATCACTGTTTGTTTTGTTCTTTGTTTGTCAGAGAGGTTGTATGCAACTGAGGGAATAAATCAGGATATTTAAATATTATTTGACTTTATAGCCTTGATGTCCTTTATGTGTGATCTTCATGTTTATAATGTGGCCACATGGGAAAATTGACTGAAGCAGCTCACATGGTGCTTAAATTAAGAACATGTAGAATAAACCCACCCCCCCTTTTTTTTTGATGGTGAAGTCTCTCCTCACTCAAAAGCTGATTTTTAATATTCTAATTCATTTACTTGAGGGTTAACTTAGGAAAATGTCTAGTATTTTATTTCTTTCCCTTTTAAAAAAACACAAATGCTAATCTAAAAAAATTAAAGAATTTCATGGCTGTTTTACTTTTCATTTTATTTTCATATATTAGTGAGCTCTGAGTCAAATATTTTTTCTACAGTATCTGCTATCTGATCAATCAGGAATTTGTTTTAATGTGGAGAATTGTCTGAATAAGCATATGAGATGTGTTTCCCTGTGCTCTTTTTTTAGTGAAATGACAAAAACAGTGGAGATTTCTGGGGAAGGTGGACCCTTGGGAATACATGTAGTGCCATTTTTTTCATCCTTGAGTGGAAGGTAAGATATGTTCTTCATTGCTCAAGAAGTATATTCATGAAAGGATTTCAGTTGTACTTATCTTCAAATAGTTACTGTTTTCCAAAAAGGAAACAAAAATTTGTTTATGACACTGTTGTCCATTACCAAAATATTTTCTGGTCCACGTTCTTTTGGTATAAGACAAGCACAGGATCATTTAGGTTGGAAAAGACCTCAAAGACAATTGAGTCCAACCTTTGACTGATCTCCACCTTGGCAACTAGACCACAGCACTGAGTGCCACATCCAGTTGCTTTCAGTCAATGCCAACATCTTTGTTCATATATGCCCTTTCAGTTGTCTCTGGTTTTATTCTCTGAATGGTAAACTGGAGTCAGTAGTTTTGTGTGGTGTTGGGCTGGTTTTGTTGTGCTGTTGTGGGTTTGTTTGTGTTTGTTATTTTGTTTTGTTTTTCCTAATTGAATGTCTCTGCATAGGCCCTTCCTTAGAGACATACCAGACAAGAAGAGTCAAAAAAATTATTTTCCTCCTCATACCTCATATTTTTCAAGCCATCTTTCAGATTTGGTTGTACAGCATTTATAAAATGTGCTCTATACCATGAACTTTTCTTTGTCACAATACAATTACTTTAATTATAAATGATTTAACGTAGTCCGTTGAGATCACAAAAGCCTATTATAGCAGCATGCTCATATTGATGTGCTGTAGTTAAGACTGCGTCAGCATTTTCATTATAACTGTTTTCCAAGCTATGTAACTCGGATGTGTTAAAAAAAAACCTAGGCTGAAATTTGACATACAGAGGCTTAGCCAGAGAGTTAATTTGACACTGGCAGCCGTGAATAAGAGATGGGAAATTGCCAGAGCCATAAATGGCACTACTTTATAGTAAAATGGCTGCCTATAACACAAAGACAATTATGGCAAAAGTAAAAATTGTCTAATTCTTAAATGTGTCTTTACTTGTCAGCTTTCATGTAGGACAGAGAATGTGGAGGATTGAATTACCTTGTAAAGGTCTGTTTTCTTGGCAAGATCTGAATTTCTAAGTGGACCTAAATTAATTCAGATTGTTTTATTTACCCAAAGGGAAAATAGATATCCACCTGCTGCCTGTAAAAAAGTCATCACTGCCTTAAGACAAAAGTTGGTCTTCGATGGCAGCTGTAGGAGATCAGAGTTATGTCCTTGGCTATGTGGGCTGCCTGATTGTCTGGAGAAATGTCACTTGTGTCTGTTACCCATCCTGAAATAGAGGTGGCAGTTCTTTGATATAGGCGTGCCATAAAGGTTGCAGTGTGTAAACAGTGTATTTTTAGATCGTTTGGTAAAAAAAATTTGATGAGATTGCGAGTTATTAACATCAGTAATTATTGTGGCTGAAATGCAGCTCCATACTCAAGTATGACTGTGTTGAGTGCAACTTTTAAAGACTTCCATGAAGAAGTGTTCCTTGGTCTACATTGCATTCACGTTAGTATGTCTGTGCTTACAAATGTCTTTCGGGATCCCCTGGAGTAGAGGGATCTTTGACAGAGGAACGACTTGTTGTTTAGGCAGTTGTCTTGAATTTTTAGTGATCCTTGGCAGAGCTATACTGATACATTTGTTAAAGCACTGGACTGACTTAAATGGCCTGACCCTCTTTTTTAATCCAGCCTGAGACTAGTGTCTAAATTGTAACTCATCATAACATGAGAAAGTACAGAAGAGCATCTTTATTTCTTTTGGTGACAAAATAGAATTTATGAGGACATGCTGGCCCTGACTAACTGCGTCTGGTATTTCAATTGTAAAGTTATCTTCTAATAAGGTAATGCTGCCTTTAGCCTAGTGCTGCTGCAGACCAAATTTTTTTCTACAGGTCGTTAAAACATCATATTAATTTACAAAATCTTGGTTTAAACAGGAACTACAAAAGTAATGGAAATAATTTCCCCCCTTTCTTTTGCACTTAAATATCATTAAATACAGGAAATTAAAATTTAATAGTGCATTCAAATAGTGCTAAAATCTAGGCTGTAGAAAAAGGAATGAATTTAAGTTGCCTCAGTCTATGTAAGTCAAGCCACTCAGGCACTACAGCACACACAAGTTTCAGACAAGTAGGCAATCATATTGCATTATATGAGTGCAGCATCTAAGCACACAGGATTAGTGAGCAACCAACTTAATTTGTAATTTCCTTTATTTCTGTACTTTAACTGGTTTGCATTTTAACATAGTTGTATCTAATTCGTTCTTAGGTTTAGGTTTTTGATTGCCAGTACTTGGATGTCACCAAAAGAGCCCCTCACCCTGTGGCCCCTCACCACCACTGCCCCTTTGAGTCCTTTAGGGAAGGAGAAAGAATCTTTATGCTATTAAATCACTTTTTTCTGTTAGATACTTCAAAGAAGTAATATTCAATAGTAACCAATTTTTCACTTAGTAATTGATGGGACAGAAGTATAAATTTTTAAGTGTTCTGATGCAGTAAATTTAAAATCAGATGCTCAGTTAATGTAGTGTCATTTGAAATAGTTAATGGCATGCTGTGAATCTGTTGAATAGACTTATATATGAGGGGCAGTCATGAATCTGAGACAAAAATACAGGACTTCTGTTTTGTGATTGGAGTGCTGGCATGTTGAAAATTGCGCATTAATATTTTATGGAGTATAACCAATAGAATATGGTCTCTAAAGGTCATCTTTGATGACCATCTTTGAAGCTGATGTGGTATGGAAATTGAGTGGACAAAGATCGAGTATTAAAGTTCTTCACAAACACGCAGTTGTCAGGTTTTTTTGGGCACTGTACTGGTATCATTGGCTATATCTCTGTTGAATTATAGTTTGCAATACAGAGGTGTTCAGGTAGGTCAGGATTAGCCTAGTGCTCCCAGCAGAGTTATCAACACAGGAATTTTGCAGCATGCACTGTGGCTCACTTACTGCATTACTCTGTGCTGCACCTCAGTTTTCACTTGGACTTACCTTGTTAATGAACAGCTTAGGTGTTGATGTTCTGCTGGTGTCCTGCCACATGGATGAGTAGTATTGTTGTCTTGTATCAAAACTAGGGCTTTTGGCAGCTGAAAAGTTTCAGAGGCTTTTTCAGAAGTAGAAAAGTCAGTTATTTTTTGTCTCATTCTATTGGCTGTTTATTTTATTATACATAAGGTAGAAAATTATTCTAATCTGTTTGTGCTTTTCTTTGGATTAGTGGCAGGAAAAAAAAGCTGCATTGACATTTTTGACTGGAGAGGAATCTAGGTGTTTTCCTCTGTTTCTCCAAGTATGACCTACAGGACTTAATGCTCCCCAAATTCTAGCAAGTAGTAAAGCATTAGTGTGCAGCAAATTTTCTTGGTGTTTTTTGGAATCCCCTCCCTTTTAGTTAATAAGTCAGCTGGAACCTTTCTCTAGGTTACGCACTTCATGGATAGACAGGCTATCATTTCACACACAGTAGAGATTAGTACCTATTTTTAGTTGCTCTAAAGTCATGTCACCACAGTAAGGGTAGTTTTCACCTATATTTTATCTTTTAGGATGCTGGGGCTCTTCATTCGCGGTATTGAAGAAAACAGCAGATCTAGGCGTGATGGTCTTTTCCATGAAAATGAATGCATTGTGAAAATAAACCATGTGGACCTTACAGATAAAACCTTTGCACAGTAAGTGCTGGTTTACTGATACTTTTAACTAGCCAGGATTTTATACAGTGCTGTGTTAAATTGATTTGTAAAGGGATTCATTTTTATTTCAGATAAAATGCCGGTAAAATTGATGTGTGGCAGAAACTTTGTAATTTTCTTTCTGAAACCTCCAAAAAAGGTGAAATTTGAGGAGTTTTATTGAACTTACTGTGCTTACTTAATAGCATTAAATTTTGTAATTGCTATCTTGCCTTTCTAGTTCTTCTGTTACTTTTACTGTATTGTCTTTTTCCCCATAAGACCTTTAGAATGAGTCAACATCACAGCGTGATGTTCTTTTGCAAATGAAATAAGATTTTTTCTTGTGCTGCAGCTTTTTGAGCATTTAATTTTTAAAAAAATACTACTACTGTCAAACTGTGATTAGTTGAGCTAAATGGTAAGTTTCACTTCTTATGACTTTTATTAAAAGTCTGACATTTATTATCTATCTCAAATATTTTTTAAGTAACGGGTTGTTTTGATCATCTATGAATTAATGTGACATTGTTGCACAAAAGAATAGCCTCTCAAACTTCACACATATTTGCTGTAGTAATTAAATAATAATTTGTTTTTGCTTTTAATCCATATGTTTAGACAACTGAGTGATTGTTTATAATATAACAAAAACCTGTTGAGATGTCAAGGGAGTCGAGGCTTAACTTTCTAAACAGTAAGCCAAATGTTCAAGGCTTCTAGACTAAAATCAAATACATAATTTCACAGTTAGGAATAAATATTTGCAAAATAGGTTTTCATGAAACTAACTATGCGTAGTTCTGTAGCATAGGTATTCTCGTTTCTGAGACTGTGCTTCTTGCTTCATGATAGCTTTTCAGTTACAGCTTTCTGCACATTTGGTGGTAAAGGCACTCTACTGTAATACAGTACATGCCATTTTCTTCCATCTGTGGAAATTCCTAAAAACGATACTGATTTTAGCAGAGCATAATTGTTGGTATCTTACTAAAGCATTTGTTGCCTCACTGTGCACTTTTGTAATGAAATTTCTCAAATGAGGTTTTGCTTGAATTAAAACATCTCTTTTCAAAATCATATGTGATCTTTCCTTTACAATGTGTTGTCTCCCCTATGTTTTCTTCTGAATGTAACTAGATTTCCGGAGGCTTTCAGCCCATGAGGTGTTTGTGGAGTGGAGGACTCTGCATATTTTTCTGTAAGGTTACTAGATTTTGGGGCAGTTCAAAATACTGCAGTAAACTTTTCTAGTTCTCTGTCATGCTTTCCTTCAAAATGAGACGTGCAACACATGTACTTTCTACAAGCTTGTGTAAAGTTTTGGGAGTTGGAAGGACTATTTACCATGTGGGAGAGAGACTGGTCTTGTTAGGCTCTGTCATTGAGAGAGAGAAAAGCGACCTAAAGGTGATTCAGAGTAGAGCCTAATTTTGTTGGTCCAAGTTTCCTTATGTTACAAAACCAAGTAATGTGGCTGCAGTGGCATTGGATCTGAGAGGAAAAAAATTTGGGTATTGAGGGCTCAGTGTCTCTCTAGGGACTGGAGAGAGTATTTTCAAAGAGCTCTGGCCTATTCCCAAGTCTTGCATTGTTCTGCTGAATTGTTTTCCAAAATAGCCTTCTATATCATCTCTCTTCCCTGGCTGTTGAGAGTGGCTAAAGAAGGATGCTTTCCAGGTTGAAACTAATCTCCGTGAGCATGCGTTTTAGTTTTCATCTGGCATGGCATAACTGTACTAACATGACAGAAGTCCAAGTTACAGAAATCCAGTAATTGTAAAAGATACAACAAAGCATTGTTCCAATGACTGTTGACCCAGAAATAGCAATCAGATTCTCCTTTGAGAGGAAAATCTGTTGGCTAGTTTCAAATTGACATTTCTTCATAACCCTAGTAAAAGCTGTTTTAACACTTAGAAGAGACTGTTATACACTGTCTCTTTCTAATTTCAGCAGAGACTTTCTAGTATTGCTCCTGACAGTTGCTACTTCTGCAGCTGTAACAGCAGCAGCCTACTTTCTGTATTCCCATGTTTGTAATAGCTATATATTGGGACTGTTAGTCTGCTTTTTCATTTGCTGCTAATCTATTCAATTACATTCTGTTGTGCTACAGAGATTCTAGCACCTCTTTTAACTGACTCCCTTCTTTCTTTAAAGTATGCACTTGGGGTCTCAAGAAATACAAATTTCTCCATTCATTATTTTTTCTCTTTGAAGTGCAGCCAGTTATTTTGCCCCGAAGACTGCATTTAGACTTTCCCATAGGATGTCTTGAGTTATTTCCACTAATTTTTGTTTGAAGGAGATCTTATGTTTTCTCTTACATATATTTTAAATATTAATCTTTTGAAACTGAGTTATTAAATTACCTTATAACATATGACCAAGTGACTGCTTGAAACGATGAAGATGGGGTGTGAAAGAAACTCAGTTAATATTTGACATCCTTATGCTGGAAGTAAGCCATGCTTTCTATCAGGGTAAGGTCTGTCCTTGAGAACTTTTGACAGGGTATAGGTGAACAGATAACCTATAAACTCTGCAGGCACATTGGGGCACAGTCTGTTAGAGCTCTGAAACCCCAAACCTTTGAGGGTGATGCTGAAAGAATGCCTTTATACAACATTCTTCCTGCTAACTTTCTTCTCCAAGTTTGAGGTTTCTCTCTGGCAGCATCTCCTATGAATGAATGTTGCTATTCTGACTCTTGATGCTTGTATACTCAGTGTGTCAAAGATGGTTCTTTCCCACAGCAGTATCCATTGGGACTGACCCCTGACTTTAATGTCTTCATGCTACAGAAAACCCTCTTAAAACAGCCTCTCCTTTCCGCCACCTACTGCTGCAAGGTGGAGGTACTGTGCAGCTCTGTTCATCTGGGAAAGCAGTAGGTGTGCTTTCAAGACATTTATATTTGCAGTGGCATCCTTCCTGTGTTAGTGTAAAAAAAATATTTCAGAAGTGCTTTCAACATTGATTCCTGTTACATAACTGAATGTAAATCCAAAGCCAAGACTTCAGCAAAATACTTAGACTGACAAACACGCTACAGAAAGGTGGAAGATAAGTACAATGTTCTTGGAAGGACTCCATAATTTATTTAAAATGTTATGTAGCCATTACTTCCCCTCTTGGCTGTGGTGGTAGCAACCCCTTTTTCCGTTTATGTAGAAACAGTTGCACCTTTTGATCACCAGTTTTTCTTCTAATATCTTTGTATCCCATACCCTCATCCTATTTTATTGCTGTGGAATCAGCCAGCATTTGCTTTAGGGATTACAAAGGAAACTGAGGAGAAATTAGAGTGGAATTGGAAAAAATGGAGAGTTGAGCTTGCTTGGAGTAGATGTATTCACCAGAACAATTGATGATGAGTGCTCAGTGTGCCTCTATGCCAACAAGAAAATAAGTAACAGGCAAGCACTTGAAAAAAATAGCAAGCTGTAACTTAAGCAGTCTTTTGATGATCTTTTGCCATCAGAACTTCCCTTCCTGGTGCTCTACATGAAGAATTGTGTTCATTAGTTCATTCTGGCTGATATGTTTTCATAGCAACTTAGGAATTCCAACAGATTCGCTGTTCCTACTTGAAATGTAGGAAAGTGCTATAGTTTTGAAATCTTATTTCTTGTGTAGTTTTCTAAAAAGGGACCCTGTAGATGTGAAGATAACGTAAATTTTCATCTTATTTTCTGTAAGCTATTTCAAATTTTGCCCAAATTTTCTGGTTTGTTATGTGAATTTTCATACCTTTCTTTTGAAGGGCTCAGGACATTTTCCGTCAGGCAATGAAATTTCAAAGTGTCGTCTTGGAAGTCCTTCCTCCATATAATCGAGAACAATATGAGAAGTCTGCTATTGCTCCTCTTTGTATTCTGAATAATGAAGAAGGAGTTACAAAATCAAAAATTCCACCTCCTCTTCATCCAAAACCTGCTGTGAAAACAGTTAATCTTTCTGGAGCAAGCTTGGAATCAGGTGTACAGGGAACACTGCAACAAGCTAAGAGCCCCAACCTCCCACGTCTGGGTAGAAAGCCATCTTCTCCCTCACTGTCTCCCCTTATGGGCTTTGGCAATAAGAAAAATGCAAAGAAAATAAAGATAGACCTCAAAAAAGGTAAGTCTTTGGACATAGTATGATGAATTCTGTATCATGTTCTCTATAGTGATACCTTAACTTTTAATTTCACTAGTGACATTAAAAGTGCAAGCAACTTATTTACCATTTAAAAGTTCCAAAACTTTCAAAACGTGTAAGAATGTTGAAGGTAATGTTTTACACAGTGGGCTTTCTCATAAATGTTGGGTATATGTTATCTGGAGCTACTGATTTTTAAGACATCTCTGTTACTGACTGTGGAAGCAATTCCATTAGCAATAAGTGATTTTAAGAGATACTTCAGTCTTTTTACAAGTATAGACTTAAATTTGAACTGTTTGCTGGTGACCTTTATTATTTTATTTAATCTGCTAGTTGACCACAACACGGTTATGACATTCTTTTAAAGATGTGTTTAAAAATATACTCTGTTTCATGTTTTCCAGGAGCTTGACCACAGATCTATCTGTCTTTCCCTTTTTTATTTTTTTGCGAATCTTTGTTTTTCTATCATATTTATTCAGCTGTCAGGAGACCAAATTTGTGTTTATGTCTTTAATTGCTGCTCCATGCAGCTGTCTGTCTTCGAAGGGTATAACAGGTTTAGGCACATGCAGTAAAATGTGCTTAAGCAGATTCCAATTAGCATTTGTATATTCTATTTAATTTCTGTCTCTGATTTGGCTCAGAGTTAAATTTGATCCTAGAAGTGGCCCTCTTGAAAACTGTCTGTAACTTTATTCTTTTAACACATTATCAATGTAATCAAGCTCTCATTTCTTAATTTTCGTTGTTTCTGTATTTGAATCGCTCATTTTTACTTTTGAACTCTTCAGCTTTGTGTTAACGAAATCTACTTCAGAATTTCACTATTCTAGATCTCATGCTTTTGATTTTGAAACACTTATATTTTTAGAAATTATAGCAATGTAATACTGACATGATGATATCTTTGCAAACTATCACATGAGTAGTAATACCACTCAATATAAAAAGATTTCTATGGACTCTACTATTCCTGGTGATTTTAGTGACTTATAACCAATACCTACTATATTTAATGCACTCCCTAATTATTTGTTATAACATAGCTGTTAACACTTGAGGTTGTTTATTTCCAAGTGGCAAACAACTTCACTAATGGAAGCTTGGAAATACCACTTCATCCTTTCTGAACATCAGTCTTTGCATTCAAATCTGCACTCTGCATCATCAGTCTTTGCACTCAAATCATGTGATATTTTCCCCGTTAACCAAGTTGAGTAAAACCTGCTAAATTATATTTCTCATAAATAAACAATTCCAATGCTTGGATTCTATGAAAGATGATTGGCATTAATATGAAGACTAATATTGAAATGACCTAAAGAAAAAATAAATGCATTAAAAAGAGAGTTCTTGCTTTTTATTATTGTGTGCTTACCAAAAGTATTTCCATCTGTAGCTGTTGTAGGAGGATTTAGGTATGTGTTTAGACATCACTAGGCTTCTTCTCTAGGCCATGCAGAAAATTTGCTTGGGTTTACAGCTTTTTGTTTGCTTTCTTTTTTTGAGAGTTATCCTGAATGAATCTCTGGGATATCTTGCTGACATTGTTTGCTTACTTTTAATGATCATTGTTCACATGTTGAAATTTATGTTGAGTTCTTCATCTGACACTCTAGGTCCAGAAGGACTTGGTTTCACGGTGGTTACCAGGGACTCTTCAGTACATGGTCCTGGTCCAATCTTTGTGAAGAATATTTTACCAAAAGGTGCAGCAGTAAAAGATGGTCGTTTGCAGTCAGGAGACAGAATCCTGGAGGTTAGGATAAACATTCATTTTATTTGAATTGCTGAAAATTGATTGCTAGTTTTGTCATTAATCTTTTATTTCCTCATACATATTATTGATGTATGGAACTAGAATTCTTTGCCCTTGGTTTCAAAAAAAAGTCACTCTCACAGCTTCTATGCCGCTGGTTTGCCAACAAGTGTTTTACACCATGAGGTGGAAAAATGATTCTTTTCACAAGGGTCCATGAGGTGTTTGAACAAGGGGAGCCTGATAAGGTCTTGTTTTTTAAAGCAGATAAATGTATTGGTTTAAGAATAAAACATGTGTTGCCTCTTCAGCCACATCCAAAAATCTCCAGTTAATATCAAGCTGGTTAAGTGCTCATTTTAAGGTGCTTTTGTTCAAATTGGTCTGTTTAAAATTTTCAGATATCTTGTGACTTACAATCTTATTATCTAATGGGTTATTTCTACTTACTAACCTCAAAAAGCTCTTAAAGTAAACAGTTTTAATACTAAGGTCTTGTTTCTGCACTTTTCATCTTCAAAGTGCTTTACAAACTAATTAAGTCTCACAAACCCCCCACAAGGTGGGTAAGTACTGCAGAGCTGCTTTAACAGATGGTGAAAATGAGGAGGAAAAAGGTTAAGTAATTTGCGCAGGGCCAGAGGGGGAGACTGTGTGGGAGCTGTTGCTAATTTTTCTTTGCTCTCAGTCACTGAATGGCACCTGTGTTAGGTGAGGGGAACTTAATAAACCTGATAAAAAGCAGTCATAGTCAGAGATATAACATCCACTGTTCCTTTGTGTCTGGTAGGTGAATGGACGGGACATCACCGGCAGGACCCAGGAAGAGCTTGTAGCTATGCTGAGGAGCACAAAGCAAGGGGAGACTGTCTGTCTGATTGTGGCTCGTCAGGAGGAGGCCTTTCTACCTCGAGAGCTGGTAAACTTGTTATTCTTTCCCAAAGAGTGATTTTGAAACAATTCCATGTTTTAAAACTAGCCCAAGAAATAGAAATGAACTCCTGTCAGCTGAGGAAGCCAGCAGAAGGTAGTCATGTCAGGCTTGTTTCTAAAAAGTATTTATGGTTACATTTGATTTTGAGGGATATTTGTTTTTTTTTTCTACTTTAGATGCAATTTCACACAATCTGATTTTTCATCCCCAAAAATGACAGCATAAGCATAACTCACAGGGGAATACTGTAAATTAATTTTGTGAGTGTGAGGTCAAGCATAACTAAAAATGGGTTATTCTCTTTCAGAAAAGCAACAAGCTTTAAACCAGAAATTTAAAGTCCATGTAATGAGCTTGCAGCTTATCAGTAACAAACTAGTGAGGGTGGCTGCCCCCAGGAGATGTCCTGTAAGCCAGGTGCCCAGCTGCAGGAGTGGTGAGGAATACAATTCCAGGGCACTCCTCACAGATTTTGGAAGCAAGCTTTTGCTTGGCTGCTAGCCTTTGACTTAATAGGCTTTTGCTTGTCTTTGTTCCATCTCAAGTGCTTAGTTTTCACTTTTTTTTTTTATTAACACTGGCATGAAACTGTGTTCTTTCTTCTCCCACATAGGCAGAGGCATGCACCAGTATAAAAGTACTATCTGATACATGCTTGTTTCCCCTCAGAGAAGGTCATCTCTTTGGTTGCCTCTTCCTTATCTTGATTGATGGCTATACTTGACCTTTCATTAAGTCCTCAGGATAAGGGAAGGACAGCATTTCCTGCTTTTGTCTCATTTTATCTCCTTCAAAGAACACAAACCGCCTTCATCCTTTTCTTAAGATGCCGCCTTCTTGCTTTTCCTTTAGACTGTTGTCAGGGTCTTCTACAATAATCCTCCATTATGTTTCCTCACAAAACATTGCTGACAATTTTCCTCTTGTTTCCTTGTTACCAGTTGGACCTGGTTGAGCTCAGGGTTGCCTGGGATAGGATAGGAAGCTGGAGGGGCATTCAGGTTCTCTCATGTGAGTCTTCTCTTGTGCCACTGGTCCCCACTTTTTCTTGTAGTAGAGCAGCTGTGAAGTGTCATAGCAAAACTATTCTTGTCTTCATTTTTCTCTTTCATTGTATAATTTTAAAAGAGTATAATGGCAGTTTTCAGCCTTATAATTGCGCATTTGCTGTCAGCAATTCCCAAAGCATCAAAGTTGGTCATTGCATTGCTCTGCTGAGTAAGCCCTGAGCTGTAGAGTCAGTGTCTGTATGGATCAGAGGGAAATTTCTGAGTCTTAAACTACTAAATCACCTATTCTATGTAGAATTTCTTTTCATCTACCAGCTCTTCGAAAATAACAGCTTATTTTTTGAAAAAGCTGCCTGCCAACAGTGTTTCCTTGTGGTTTTTTTAAGTTATAAAGCTTGTTACCTTGAAAATGTACTTTTAAAAAAAGTGTACATTCTTCTCTCTCTTGTTGCCCCAACATTATATGTTATTATATATTGTCATAGTACAAATTCTGCTGGAAATCACTGTAGCAGTGTGTGGGTATAAAAGACTGGAAGAATCTAAAAGCTATTTATAATTTTTACCTGCCACAATTGTGTGATATTAAATCCTAGTCTCTACAGTGAGGATTAACTGCCTTTCAAAAGGTGATTTACTTATGACTGGCATGATTGAAATCCAGGAAGTAGCCACATTTATCCTGCTGGCTTGACCTTCACTTAGATTGCTTTCTCTGTGAAAGAATGATGCACAAGTGATGGCCCTCACTGTAACAGTGATGATATGGGAATTCTAACACTGCTCTGTGTTTCTTGTTATCTCAGTCAAGTACAACATAATACAAATGTGAATTACTGAAATACATTAGATAAATGCATGGAACCAGCCCATCTAAATTAAAAAGCCCTTCAGCAACATCTGGTAGCTCACAGCGAAAGTGAGAGTTACCATACCACTAAGCTACCAGATGTTGATGCTAACACGATGCTTGTTAGAATTCATGAGATGTCTGAGAGTAGTCTCAACAAAGATTAAAAAAAAAAAAAAAATCAAAATTGGTTTAGCTTTTTTGTTTGGTTTCAGCTTTAGCCATGATATTACATCGGCCTAATCCTCTTCTACCTCAAAAGTTACAGTACTCTTTTGATCAAAGAGGAGAAAAATGCCAGCACTTTGAATGTTTGTTTTTGGAAGGAAAGGCAGTGGGTAATCCAATGTTTTTGAAGGACAGCTGTAACTGAGTGCTCTGACTGCATAACATGCATGCAGAATTTACCTGAATACTTGGGGATTTTGTTAATGCCTGGCAATAATACGGTAATTGCTTTATATCAGACTTGTTCTTGCTTTGAGCAGTTCTCTGGGGACTGTAATCCGAGATGTTTGCTTTAGATTCCCTGTTACCTGTTGAAACAAAAAGGAGAAGGGCCAGCTAGTGAAAGTGCCCATTCCCCACAGCTTCCTGCGGCAAAAATACATCTGGAAGCTGTACCCACCAGAAACCCATGCACAAAACCACTTTTGAGCATGTTGCTGCACTAGAACTGGGTTTTTAAGTGGATTTGCTGGAGAGAATTTGGTAAGTGCATGGGCACAAAGCAAATAATGTAATAAAGTCACACTGGGTGGCATTTGATTGAGTGGGTCCATAATAATATAATTTGACTTTTCCTTGTAATAAAGCTGCGGTTGGAGAAAGCTTGGTCTCACGAATGTTTTCTTTTTAGTAGGATAGATGGGAGCAGAGTTCGGGTGTTTTTTTACTGTGATCTGTGCTTATGAATTGCTAGCAAGTAGAAAAATATATTCAGAGTAGGAAGCCTTTACTGCAGCAGCCAAGATGTGATATGGGTGAGGATGAATCAGTGTTGCAAACAGGCATTATTAAATTGTAGGAACTGGGGCTTTGGTTACACTGGCCCAGGCAACATCTGAGAGTTATACAGTTACAGTGTTTGTACATAACGAGGGAAAAGAATTGAAAACCCAATAGTTGTGGGGTTGTTTCTCTTTAAAAAAAAAGAAAGAAGAGGAGGCTGTAATGAGATTTTTTTTTTTAATATATATTGAAAGAGTTCAGTGAAGTAGAATTTGGACCAACCACAGGCTGTCCTCCTTATTATCCAGTTAACCAAATGTTCCCAGTAATTCATGCCAGCTGTTGACAATGTAGAAGCTAAGTAAGGAGCTGCATCCCCAACTCCAGGGGAAGATCTTGATTCACTTAATTACCAGAGTCTACAGAGTGGCCAGTGGTTAGAGTGTTCTTTATGGTGCATTTGGGTTTTAAGCTGTGTAACACTCTTTTCTAAAGGATGGTGAATATTACGAAAAGGTAACTGGTTTAACTGAACAGAGTTAGATTTTCCACCTCTTCTCAAAGTAAATGGAATCTACATCAAACTGTGGCCATCATTCTGTTGTGTTTTGATCATATCTATCTGTTGCATCATGTTTTTGCTCTAGGGAAAATGTGTGATCTGAAAGTGCCATTTCTTTCAATAATGATGTAAAAATCACTTACTTCCCTTCTCTTTCTTTATCCCGGCATTGGTACAAAAAGAAAAACTACTTGAATGAGAGCAGCTCTGGTATAACCCATTTTGTGCTATGATCCTGTGCTATTTTTTATGTTGTATGATGCACGTAAGCAAAAGAATATGACTGTTCTGCAATTGCCAGAAATAGTATAGCACGAAAAATATTTGCATGCACTTTTCTGTAGATTAGAGCACATACATTGTAATTTTTGCATACGCTTTATTTTTTTTAAAGATCTCTTTGACTTACCAGTTGCAACTGTAATTGTTGTTTCTGTGGTTTCTTGGCATATTAACGGATCCCTGAAGAATGGGAGGTGAAAGGAAACAAACCATCATTTTTATAACAATAGCTAAATGAACAACAACATACTAAATGTAGTCTTGGTCTTTAAGTCTTTTTTAATGTGTATTATACAGGATAGAAGGAAACAGGATGAGTGGCAAGTTCAATTAAGCATTTTTTTCTACTTACCATATGATTAACTTTTATGTTTTAGTCTTCCCCTAGTTAATTTCTTCCACTGCCTTGAACTTATATGCCTGAAGGAAAACCAGTTCGCCTATTTGTTTTTAATATTCAAAGCTTAATTTCTATTACTTCCTTCTAATTGTTGCTTGCCTCTTTATGTGCAGGAAATAATAGGTGAAATTACAGCCTAGACTTAACTATTTTTGCACCTGTTTTTGTAGGTCAAAACCATGGTTCTAGTGCTCAGTTATCCAGACAAATAATTTCAGTCAGAAAGTGATTCCAGCAAGTACCATTTCTCTGTTGTGTTACCCCTGTTTCAAGGGAAATTAATTGATAGGGAAAAAAAGAAGTAAATATTGAATTTTAATAGCATACATGACAAGGATCTCTTGAATTGTTCTGAGTAATGAAGTCAAGGAGAGTGTGAATGCATGTGGCACCTTTCATCATTTACAGACTATGTGGATTTTTAAATATCCTGGAGGTTTTAAAGGAAATTTTATTTTTGGACCTATTCTCTTTATCTGGAATAGTTGAGAAGCAAGTGTAGGTTGTGTCTACACAAAAGTATCTTTTTAAAGAGCAAACACTGTGTAATTCACCCCCTCAAAGGTTTTCAGCTTTGTTATGTATTTCAGAAGATAGTTACTAGTTCATTATGTTTTCGAGTTCTGGAAACTGCTTTGAGGTTTATTGAATTGTTACTGTGCTCTTTACAAAAGTCAGTGAGAGATCACTGTTAAGAAGAAATGTGACAATCTTTCCTGTCACAGTGAAAAGTATCTCTTTATCCAGGGTTTGGGTGGGACTCTCTAATTTACCAAAGGGGAATAAATTGCTTAGTAATTTGTGTATCTTTAAAAAGTGGTTGCTTCTTGAGCCCTCATATGCAGTGAAGTGCCCATAAAGGTAGCAGCACAGAAAATGTGATTTTCCATGTAATAGCATTGTCAGCCTTTTTGAGGCCACAGAGATCTTATTGCATCTGGTATGCTATTGCTTTCTCTATCAAGCCCATCAAAGTGCTGTGATCCAGCAATGATTTGCCTTTCAGATCCCACTGTTCTTATATTCCAGCAAACATGAGGAACCTTAAAAGGATGGTCTGAAAGACTTGGTCATAGCATTCATTGCCTGCAAGAGCCTCTGATGGTGCTGTGCCTGCTGCTAAAGACAAAGTTAGAAAGGATACGAGTAAGGAGAGAAAAGCATAATGTTACTTGTACTGTGAGGTAATGTGTTTATTGGATGTATTTTGAGATTACTGTCCAAAACTCTTAGGTTTAGGAATCCTACCTCGGAACATCAGGAAGTGAAAACTGCTTATTTGATAATATCAGTCTTAGCTCTGAGGTTTCCCAGAACTGTTTGGAAGCTCACTTTAATTTAGGAAATCATAGGTATGTATACATCAGAATAAAGGCATATAAAATTTGATCTTAACAGAAATTGAGTCTTCATATGTTTTAGATGCAGTTGCCCAGATCTACAGTATTTGCATTTAATAAAGCCAGAGTATTTGGGCAATCTTTAAATCCTACTAACAAATGTAGTGCCTTGCCATTTACAAGGGTCACCAGTTTAATTCCATAAACCAAATGAACTTTGCTAAAATCTTTCTGTCTTAGAATACATGAAAAAAGTTTTCCTAGGCTGATTTAATGTAAAGCATATGCATGTGGTGTTTGAAGTAGACATAAAAGAATTATACCCTGCTTATTGCTTTGTTTGCTATCCTTTTAAAACAGTAACAGTAAAATGAGTAAAGAGTTGGATTTGTACATCACAGTGTTGTGACCTTTTTGCCCGGAATGTATTTGGAAATGATACAATAGCAGCAACCCTAAATTCACCCTGAAAATACCATGCAGTCTTCCATCTTCATGTGATAAGATTTTAGGCTCTAGGTGCCAAAGTGTATTAACTGCACAAGGCTCCAGCTCAGTGGGGTGCATAAGCGTATGGCTTACCCCATACGTGGGCTGAAAATGGGTGTTTTCACAGTGAGGCTGACCTTGATTGAGGGCTGAACTAGTTAATTTTTCTCCCTCTGTTTCCTAGTTATGTAGCTTGAAAGGTTAAGTGAGACTGCATTTTTAAAAGTTGAAGAGCAGTGCAGACCAAATTACAAATACAAAAGTTTTGCAAGGGCCAACCATTTCCTTGGTGGGCTCTCAAATAGGCATGTCAAGCAAACTGGAGAATCTCTATTTCTGAAATGCATTGTATCTGCCTTGGGTGAAGAGCTGAATCTAGTTTTGTCAGTTTTCAAAGCTGTCATTCCAGAGAGTCTACATAATTCAAACCAGACACATTCTATCTAATACCACACAGATTTGTAGTGTACTGTGTTAATGTTAAAATTATCCAAGTACAGTATAATATATCTCCATGGATTTGCTATTGGCATTCTTGTCTTAGCAGAGCGTGCCATTAGTGACCATTTAGTTTTTATTGCAGTAGGGAGTACAGATAATTTTAAAGAAGCCAATGTGAAAGCATCTGTCAGAACTGCTGAAGATGAATACATGCAACAATGACTTCAATTATTTACTAGATTGTGACAACACTGCAACAGTGTATTACCTTTGAGTATTACTTTCAGTCCAGTGTGTTACAATGTATCTGTTGCAAAATACAGTACAGATTTTACAGTGACTGAATGACTGAACTGTCAGCCAAGTATTTCTTAATTGTGGCTAAGTGCTTGGAAAGAACATTGAGCATGATGCAAATAAAGGGGTATCTTCTTTTCAAGCTTTTCAGCCAATAATAGTTTTGTGGTGCCACAATTTAAATACTTTTATCAGAAAGTAATTGCAAAAGCATGCAAATGTCTTATTTCCTTCATAAACCTTTGAAAATAACCCTCCTGGGTCTTTTCCCTTTCGCTGTCGGCTCTGAATGGCACCCCAGGGAGTTGACATCTCTTATCAGAAATGAGCAGCCAGGCAAGGGGCAGTCAGCATATTGAGAGGCCATAATAGTGTGCTGGTCAAGGGCAGCAGACAGGTACTGAAAGGTCTCTTGTTGTGTTAAACAAATGCTATTTCCTTCCTGCCTAAGTGAGAGCTAATTTTTTTTGTAAGCTTCTCTTTTGGCAAAAAACACAATAAGGATATATAAGGCAACCTTTGCAGTGAGAGATTAGCATTAGACTATCATAAATCCACAGATTAAAAGTGCTATGGTCAATGAGAACAGGCATTGTAAGATTAAATAAAAGGACTAATTGAAAGTGGTGTCCCATGGTAGACAGAGGATTGACACAATATTGTGTAGATATAACTATGGACTAAGTAGAAAGTGGAAGAATAAAATGCACGAGACTTTTTTCAAAGGTTATAGTTCTGATTGTACTACGCTGGTGACTGAGCCATTTTTGTGTGTTGTGGGAGTAGGAGAAGGCTTTTCTGTGATCTTTAAAATATTGAGAATTTATTGGCGAGACCAGTAAGATTTTAGATTATTTTTAATAATCCTTTATTATAATCTTTTAATTAAGAAATCAGAGATCTGATGTATAGATGTGATTCTAAAAAATAAAATCATTGGCAGAAGATTAATCAAATGTATCCTGACTCCCTTAGATATATATTTTCAGTCTGCATTGTTGAATATTATTTAGTACTGTGTTATTAGGGCTTTCTGCCTTCATATCTAGCAAACTCTCTATTCTCTCACCTTTGTATAAACTCTGTTGAACTTTCCTGTCTGGTTTCAGGTGATCTGGCAAATGTCAGAATTGATTTTACTGAAGTTGCATGCAGGTGTATTGGTAGATTAAAACATCCCTGTCCTGATTTCCCTTGTGAGGGATAGTACCTGTTTGGTTATTTGCTCTGTTCTGTTTAACCACTGAGTCTGGACAGCAGGTGAAAAGATTTCCTCTTGGACAACTTCTGTCTGCTACCTTCTGGTCCAGGAGAGAGGCAGGAGATCTTTGTATTCCCCAAACAATTGAGAGAGGTTGGGAGCTACCTAGAATGCTGGATGGTGCAACCAGGAGGGAGCTTGGAGCAGAAGCTGAGACTGGCAAACTGCTCTAAATATTAGAAAACAATCATCACTAGGCTGCAGAGATGTGCATATCAGGAGGGGGACTGTCCAGGGCATGCTGCAGCTGTAGAAGCCATTGAAAGCTGACAGACTAAAATTTAGCAAAGCTGAAGGAAGGACCTGCCCAACAGGTCCTTCACCTGCCCAAAGTGAACACTGGAGACTGATTCTTGAAGTGTTGAGTTGTTTTTCAGTTTTGTGTTGGAGTTTTTTGGATGTGGGGTGTTTGTTTTGTTTTGAACTTCAACCTATGTCTCTGTTGAGTAAGTTCTATTAATACTTAAGAGTGTTCCTGTTGCAATGTATGCATCTTAAAGGGAAGAAATGAGCAAGAATTTGGGCAAAGGGGGCAAGAGATCTGTGTGGATGAATAGAGAGCTCCTGTCATTACTCAAACATAAGCAGGAAATACACAGGAGATGGAAGCAGGGTTAGGTCACTTGGAATGAATATAGAGAGGTTGTCAGAGTAAGTAAAAACGAGATAAGGAAGGCCATGGCCCATCTGGAATGAAATCTGGCCAAGGATGTCAAGGACAACAAGAAAGGCTTCTTCAAATACATCCATACCAAAAGGAAAACCAAGGATAATATGGGGCCCTTACTAAACATAGCAGGGAGCCTGGTAACAGAGGATGCAGAGAAGGCAGAGTTACCAAACACTTTTTTTACACTGGGCTTCACTGACATGGCCAGCCCTCAGGAATCTCTGACCTGGGAGACAAAGGTAAAGGAATGTTGGAAAGAAGAATTTCCCTTGGTCAAGGAGGATTGGGTTAGAGAACACCTGGGCAAATCTGACATCCACAAGTTCACAGTCCCTGATGGGGTCCATCCATGAATGCTGAGAGAGCTGTCGAGGCTATTCACAATCATCTTTGAAAGGTTGTGGTGATCAGGAGAGGTGCCCAAGGACTGGAAGAAAGCAAAATGTAACCCCAGTTTTCAAAAAGAGCAAGAAAGAGGATTCAGGGAACTCTGTCCACATGGATGAAAGTAAGGTAATGAGGAGCAGTGAGCATTATTCATCAGTGACTTGGATGAAGGGGCAGATGGCTCCTCAGCAGGTTTGCTGGGAGGAGTGGCTGATCCCCCTGAGTGCTGTGCAGCCCTTCAGAAGGACCCTGGCAGGTTGGAGACATGGCAGGGAGGAGCCTTTTGAAATTCAGCAGAGGCAAATGCAGGGTTCCACACCTGGAGAGACACAACCCCATGCACCAGCACAGACTGGGAATTGACCTGCTGGAGCAGCTCTGTGGAAAAGGAGCTGGGGGTCCTGGTGGACAATAAGCCCTTCCTGAGCCAGCAGTGCTCCTGTGGCCCAGAAAGCCAATGGGATCCTGGGGTGCAGTAGGAAGGGGGAGCCAGCAGATCAAGGGAGGTGATGCTACCCCTCTGCTCAGCCCTGGAGAGGAACATTTGGGGTGCTGTGTCCAGTTCTGGACTCCTCAACACAGGAGAGACATGGAGCTCCTGGAGTAAGTCCAGAGGATAACGACAAAGATGATTAAGGAACTGGAGCATCTCTATTATGAGGAAAGGCTGAGGGAGCTCAAGGCTGTGGAATCTCCCTCACTGGAGATACTCAAGAACTACCTGGACACAATCCTGTGCCATGTGCTCCCAGATGACCCTGCTTGAGCAGGGGGATTGGGCCCAATCACCCACTCTGCTCCCTTCCAACCTTACCCACTGTGGGGCTGCATGAAAAGTACAGGCCAGGCCATCTCAAAGCTCTGACCATCCCGAGGCATCACCACTTGGCTATCTGGACTTTGATTTATATGAAGACTTCTTGTTTATCCTACTACAATTGAGTTACTTTCCTATATCTGCAGAAGGAAATAGCATCAGTGATACACTATCATTTAATTCCTGCTGCGGTATGATACATTTATTATGGAAAATACATGATGTAGTTGTTGATTGGGTAATTTATAACATAAAGCTGTAAGTTTTTTCCAGGCTAGAAGCGTATTTGTGTTGCAGCTCATTTCATTCATTCTGTGTTTGAGTGAGTTCAGATTCTAGGATGATCTTGAGGTAAGAAGTGTTTCTAATAGAATTCAAGGTTTAGTGTGTTGGAGAGGGTTTCCTTTACCAGACCATAATTCAGCTGATGGTGGTTGCTATATTGTGAAGTATTGATGTCTTGGGATAATGTTTTAGCAAAGTCAGGGAAATAGAAGCAGTAGGAATCCAGCTCCGTGAGTCACTATCAGCATTTAATATTCATACCTGCATATTCTAGGAACAGGGGCCATCATTCATTAAATTAGTTGCCCAAATGAAGCAGTTAATTGATGAGCTGTTAACTTAAGGATGGCTAGAGCTCTTTTTTGTCATCAGTGAAAAGGTGTTGCTTGGGAAGAGCATTATGATCAGGATAATAATTTGAAAATATTCAGCAAGTATAGGATGAAATCAAGCTTCTAGGTTTTGTTCATCCCTTTTTCTCCTCTGGTTTTCCTCCTTTCTTTTGCTTCTCACATCCTCCCATAAATAAGTTTTCAATCTTACATTTGCAATAAATAGTCTCGAGGTTGTAGACTGACTACCAGGCATTTACTATCAGTTGCCATACAATGAGTAGCAGAGGAAAATTTTAAGGGAGTAAGGACAGAGTTTGCTTGCCTTAGAGTGAATTTATCACTGAACTGTATATATGCATCTCCTTTCCTTTAACCCATCCCTGTGAAATCTTTGAATTGACATTCAGCCTCCTTCATGGGTAACAAATTTTTGATAGTACTGTTAGACAAAGCTAAACATTATTTTTAAATCAGCTTTTGCTGGATCTTTGGATAAAGCTGAATATAAATAATTAAAAGAAGAGAAGTTTAGGACTATTGGACTATGTTGAACAAGAAACTTGTGAAGGACTTTAAAAAATATTAGTGTTCTCCAGGAACAGGTAAAAGCAGCTTAAATTAAATTTACTGAAGTTTTTATTTGATTAAGTTATCTGTTTGTTAGAGAATTGTAGTAGGGAAAATGTAGACCAATGTTACAGATTCCAAATTAGGTACTAAGGAAAACATAGGGAATAAAATGCTGACAAAAATTTTCTGTACTTGTGTGGGGTTCTGCTGTACACATCCAGACATGCATGGAGTGGTGTGGTAGGGCTCTTAACAACGGCTAATGCACAGCATAATTATGTTAAAGGAAGTTCTGGGAAATATAGAACATTGAGCAACTCTGTTGGGTGCACAGCTTTCTGTGAAGTCCAAGCTTGTACTGAGGTAGCACTGTAAAGCCATTTGTGACTGCTCTGGTTAAGACAGGCATGAGCACCAGGAGCTTTTATGTCTTGTGGTAACAGCTTCCTCACTGCTTTTCTCACCGTGTGGGGAAAGACAAAACCACAGTATTGACATAGAGAAGGGGCAAGTCTGGTGCAGATGTATTGGATTAAAGTGGAAGAATATCAGAAGCACACAGGAACTGCTTACCTAGGGGACCAGGAAAGTAATGCCAGGTCCTGTCCTAAAGGCAGGAGTCGTCACGTCTGGGACCCTGAGAATTTCTCTGTCCAGATCTTGACAGGGCTTGACAGGATGTGCCAATTGAGTAGAGTTCTGATCTAAGAGTTCTGAATCATCTGATGAGAATATGTGCAAATTGAAAAACCAAAAGGTTGGGCAGAAAATGTTTCCTCTAAAACCTTGAGAAAGTTAAACACAAAATGGTTATATTAGGAGGCCAGTAGTAGTGTGGTTTTTTCCTTATACTGGTTCTTCTGAAGTCGGAGGAGGAGTGTTTACAAGCTATCATTCTATATTGTTCACAGTTGTTACAAATGTATGGATTTTGGGGGGTTATGTTCAGGATGTCTATATCCAAAGCTAAGAAGTAAAACTGACAGATGTGTAACTGAGAATTCTATGCTTTTGGTGAACAAAAACAGAAGCAGAAACAACGCAGGTAGTGGAGATGAATGCTGTTATCAAGACAACTGTCAATGTTCGTGCTGTGTCATTTTTATATTTGGCAGTTAGGCAAATTTTATTGACTTTAATATCATGCAGTCACATTCCAGGAAAAATTTAAACATAGTGCATATTGGGATTGAGATTGATAGTCCTAGTTTCCTGGCTGTGATTCCTCTCTAGCCAGTGGTTGCTTATGAACAGTGAAAGGGCACATGAAATAAATGAAAGTATACTTAAGGCTACTGTTTCTTCAGGGTATTAATTTCTGCACTTAGTTCTGGGGTCATACTTTTGTTGATCAGACAGCACGATACCTGAATGCACAGGTGTGCTCTGGCTGCTGAGCAAACACCTGTACTGCTGGAACCTTTGCTGACAACTGCATTGATACTGCATGTACTGCAGCTTAGGCCCTGAATTGATCCCTCATTAGGTAAGAGGAGGACTGGCCCAGCTACTACACTCCTCCTTGCACGTGGCCTCTACTTGATAATTTAATGTAAGATTTTGACACCCTGGAGGACAGCAGCCAGTCATCTTTCAGCTTGTAATTGTGCTTCCTTTTCATAGTTTATTTCCTGTTAATTTTTTAATATTACTGTTCCAAAGAATAGAAGAAGTGCAAATGACAAAAAATAAAAGCTAATTAATTGTCTTAGAGTTACATGGAGAAGGAAAAGTGGAATAAAATCAATTGTGTTGCATAAAGTATTTTCCACTAACACCTTCCATGAACACTTTATTCCATATAGGTCTGCTTGTCCTCATTTTATTTTTGAGGTGTACCAAAAATTTGATTTTGTTTAATTTTATGATTCTAACCTGCTTGAAAAAAGACAACCAACTACACTACCTTCCCCCCTGCTCAGCGACAGACAGCCCTACAACACTGCAGATAAAATGTACAGTAAAAGAAAGTTCTTTCTGATTTTCCATAGCTGTGGATGCTTGACTTGGCAGTCTTGTAAACAGCACTCTAATCTAGAGAAAATCTTGGGATTAACCTATACCAGAAAGCAAAAAAGAACAATCAAACCTCTATGGAATAAAAGCATGTACAAATGGAGTTAGTGCAGAATAAGTTACTCTGCTTTCAATTCTCACCTTCGCTTTTGTTACACCAGCTTTCCTCTGCAGACAGGTTTAAGGGAAGGACAATTTTTTAAGGATGAAACTCGATTTTCAAAGGGGAATGGGATTTAACAGTACAACTATCATTATAGTTTGTGAGCTGCATGTAAAGATGTTGAGAGTTTTATGGCTTACATTTTTAATGCAGCTGTGTATAAATGTCTTTCCTACATTCTGCTGCAATATCACTTTTATATCATGTGGAACTAAGCTATTTTACTTTCTGTTTAAGCATATTCCCAGGTATCATTAAAAATAACATTTTAAGCCAGATCTTGTGACAAAATGTCAGCTAAATGCACTGTTGATTATAAGGCTGTTTTTTCAAGCTACTTTCTGGAAAAGAGGACTATTTCTTGTCATACAAATCTGTGGATACAACTCATGCCAACTTTTCACCCCTATTTTCATCCTTGTTTTCTCCAACAGAAAGGAGAGCCAAACTGCAGTATTTTTTCTCCAGAAACCACTGAGCAGCTGACCTTTGAGATTCCTCTGAATGATTCTGGCTCTGCTGGACTTGGTGTGAGCTTGAAAGGCAACAAATCTCGGGAGACAGGAGCTGATCTTGGGATTTTCATCAAATCAGTTATTCACGGAGGTGCTGCTTTTAAGGTATGGAAGAAGCACATCAGGAGATGATTGTGTTAGAGTTCTGTCTGTTAGAACACTTGCTGAGTGCTGAATCTCACTTGAAAAGTGTTCTAGGAACGAATACCTTTGTTGCTCATTCCTTTGGGTGAACTACAAATCTGACATTTTGTCCCATGGTTTCTGGGGTTGTTTGTGGTAGGGTTTGCAAAAATGAAAGTGAAATGGTGCAAACCTTAGGGAACATTTGGATGCTGCAGGAAATGGGGAAGGGGAAGAAGGATAAGGATGGGCGGGTATGAATGGAGGCTGCCTTCCAGCTTCCCCACAGCCTACAGATAGGGAAAGTTTGATAGGCTCAGTGACAAAGAAGCTGATAGCTACACTGTTCCTGTAAATAAAAAACTCTCATGATTTTCTTCTTTTTTATTCAAAATACTTTTTTATCACTGTACTAAAAATGTGTCTTAGCTGAGCTTGACATCAGTTGTGCAGAAGTTATCAGTTGTTCCAGAGGTGGATTGAAATGGTAATATTAAATTGGTAAATGACAGTATTATGAGTTGTTCTGTTCCCTCTAAACACTGTACAAAGACTGTTGTATATTTTATGATGAAAAAGGATTTGAATTATTTTCTAATCTTTAGAAAATCTGTTGGCTGCTTTTTTTCCCCCCAAATAAAACTTGGAAAAGGTGACTTCTTTGAATTGGAAACAAATTACTTAATCTTTCAGGGCTAGTAGGTTTAACACTGGTAGAACCATCATGTAATTTTTGTCTTTTATCTCAGCAACTCCTTGCAGTTCTCTTTTCTGTAAAATTACCTTTTAATTCAGCGTTATGTAAATTGCTCTACTGACACCAGCCTGCTGAGTAAGACAATTCACAGCATTAAAACTTTAATGATCATCTATTTACAGCAGCTAGTAAATAGTAATAATCAAGGTTTTAGCTTTCATGAGAATGTTTAATAGTACCCTGCTTCTGTTATTTGCCTGTCCTAGTCTCACGGTTATTTCAAAGCTTGGCTTTTCATCTGCTTGGTGTATACCAGAAGTGAGTTCACACATGTTTGGCCAAATTAGGGCTGGATAAACTCAATTTATGTGCATGTCTGCTGCAGAGTACTACTCATTTTACTGTGGAAATGAGGCTGCCCTCTGTTTTCCCAGCTCTGTGTCCCTGAGTAATTGTCCACACCAGTTGCAGTGACAGTGTATTGCCACGGATAAACTCCTTGTTTTGAATAGCCAAGCTGTGGAGCCATATTCTGTCAGTATCAGTGGGCTGGCTGCCTGACTCCTCACATCACAAACACCTTTTCTACCTCTGTATGTTTGCTACTCTGTTCCCCCACAGTGACTCACTCCAGAGCAGTTCATTTTGGCTTGAGATGTTTGCAGACTACTAGAGCAGGACTTCTGTGCTCACTCCTGACCAGACAGGCAAAGTTAGTCACGATGACTGGAAGATTATTTTGTCTTGTGATAGCCTGTGGTCCTGTGACCCATTCTCTGTTCTACCTCATTGTAACCCTTCACCAGTTAGACCTGGGTTGTGGTAATAGATCTGAGGGGAGGCTCCAGAGCACTTGAGACAGTAGCTGAGGCTCTGGCTTCAAGCAGAACTGTTTCCTATGTGTTGTGTGCAAGTGCTCACAGAATGCAGTCATTTTGGCAGTGTTTTAATACTCACAGCCTACTGTTGTGCAATGCATGGAGAACAGCTGTCTTTCTTCTGTCTAATGACCTTTATGTAGAACACAACCTAATCAGGGGGTATTAACAATTAATAAAATTTCTTGTATCAAGTTAAAAGTGTGCACATATTTGTGCATAAATATTTAAAGATGTCCTATTGTCCTTATTTTAAATCTCTTCTTGGAGCGAGTTTTGAAATAAAAATCTTTTCTTTCCAGCTGGTAGTTGTCCAGAGTGTTTTCCCATGCTATTCATTGTTACTCTCTGAAATGGATTATTATGGATTAAGACATGTGCATTTGCTTTTCAGTGTACAGTGTTTTCTTGGGAAACTGTCACAGGAGGAAATCGTAATACTCACTGACATGAGAATTCTCTCACTATTTTTCACTTCTACGTTTAGAATTTGAAATTATTTCGATTTTGGTGTCTCATGCTAATATAAGTGGGAACTTTATCCCCTTGTCTATACAGTCACTGCTTGTTCTCAGAAGACTACATGTAATACATAGAATTTCAACACATTTGTTTCACTGATAAAGTAAATGCTCAGTCCTTCTAATGCTGTATAAAGGTTTTGATACATTAAATTTCCTTTACCCATGTATTTTTTTAGAATGAAGAGTAAACTATAAGGTGCAGACCATCTTGCTTGGTTACTGACACTTGTTATTGGCTCAAACCAGGGTCTGAAGAAAAGCAAACATTTTTAAGTTTTTTGATACATTAGCACAATTATCTAGCTCTAATGTATTAGTGGCATTGCAAAGTGCAGTAACAGATATTAAAAAAAAAAAAAAACCATAATGGAAGAATTAAAGACTTAAATTTATCTTTTATGATTTTTTCTTTTGTCCTAGCCAAAGGTTTTAAAAAATGTCAATGTGTATAGCATCATACATGCTACAGTAAGATGCAATCCTATTTACTGCTCTACCTATAAAATCAAAACAAAAATGCTTTAAAAGGTCTAAGTTTGTTTTCAAACACTGTATGCTACAGGAATAAAACCAGCTGCTTTTGCTGATTGAACCATTATGTCCCTTCTTAACCTCTGTTTGCAATTTTTGAAGTATCTATGTTTTATCCCTAAGATAAAGAGGTTACTGGAATACTTGATATTTGTAATTATGCAGAGCTTTTCATGTGAAAAAAACCCTAACATTTGACTGAGTTTAAATACATTGTCTTTCTCCCATAATTTTGGGGATTTCAGCCTTGTTCACCTCAAGACATCTTGGCTTTTCACTTATGATGCATTCCTGAGGATCAGATACCTGCAGTCCACTGCAGCTGAAATGAAACAGAGTCATTACTGGAAATAATGGAATATTTTCTGTGTGCGCATTTGTTCAACTCAAACATGGTGTAGTTTGAAAGTCCTTGGTCCTTCTGAGTGCTGTTGCAGTAAAGATTGCTCATTGTGTATAATCGATGGGGAAATTGGACAATTCCAATAAATGCCATCAGGAAATTTCTGACAGAAATGTCATTGGTGTTATAAGGGAAATAGCTTATTGTGCGTTGATAAAAAACATAAGTCCTTGAAGATCATGGCATTATGTCTTCCTGCTCTACTGTAAAATGTGGGAGTCTTGTGAATGACTGTGAAGAATATGGCAGCCATGTGCTGGTAGATTCTGCCCCTTGCTGTGAGTCTCCATAAAAAATCCAGCATGTTTTGAATAAGCAAGGGAAGGAAGAGTAACATCACCCTCTATTAGAATAGCTCAGTAGCAGTTCCAGAGATGGCATTTGAAAACTGTTCTGCTGAAATGCCAAATGTTGTTTTTCTCTTCAAAAGCCACAAAGAAACCTACCTCTCAGAGATGAAAGAAGAAACGTGTTAAAACAACATTTAGCTTGTTTTGAGCCAAGCAGATTTTCTTGCAGTTCAGGCTTCCAAACCAGGCCATAACACAAGGGATGTGAAAATCTGTGTTTGGAAACTGTTTAGATGTTGGGATTTTTTTTTTCTGGTCTCTAAAAAGGCAAAAGGTTTATCTGTGAAGTAACTTCTACCTGTCATGTGGAAACAGCACGCAGCTGTCTTTCAGCCTGTCTTTTACAGGTGACTTAGCAAGTGTGGTTGATCAACATTTTTAAATGATGCACATCTTTTTCTTTCAATCACAATTGAATTGTCAAATTCAAGTTGGATTTTTCATTTAAGTGTTGCACATAACAGAGTGGGAAGAAGAGAGGATGCATTAGAAGAAGTCCTGTAAGAACTAATGTTATTAAAATATAAATAAAGTCTCATACAAAAATATTAAAGGAAAATAAAAATCAGGCCAATACAGAGCTTTCTGAGGCTCAGTGATTCATTTAAAAATGAGTGCTGTGTTCAGGACAATTGCATACTTAAACAGATGTAGTCGTGACAAGATGTATTTGGCATTGTATTTGTATATACTTTAGAAAGAAACTTTAGCAGATATTTATACATGGTGGTTTTCTTCCAGAAAGGAAAAACAGTAATCCAAGAAACTGTGGGACCATAGGGGGAGGACATGAGCACTTGTAAAATTTTCGAAGTCTTACAAAAACTCACAAAAAATAAAATCTTTTTCCCTCAAACTCCTGTTGCTCTGAATAGCTCCATTCATTTCAGCAAATTTTGATAGAACACAAAGGAATTACAACATGTGCAAATAATAAAATTTTCATTTCAGCAGTGTTAAATCTTGTTTCCCTAAATTTTAGCACTTGTGATGGCATCATTTGTATGTAGAGAAAGGGTGGGGTTAGTTTACTGATTTTGAGTGTATGTACATCTAAGTTGGCGTAAAATATTCAGCAGAGAAGTGGGAGGGGTTTCAGTATCTCTTCCAAATGGCATCTCTGTTTTCTATCCTCTATTCCCACACCCTCCCAAGAAAAGTTTTATTTCTCTTCGTTTTCCTTCACTGAATGACTCATCTCCTAATTATTTCTTTCCATCTTCTTGTCCATCCCAGTTTGTTTTGGATTCTTGTATATACTGTTTTTTCTTCAGCTTTGTGGTTATCTGTACTCTGCTGTGGGAATGATGATACCCAGTTCCAACAAAAATAACACTTAATAAATCTGGGTGTGTCACAGCTACTGTAACTCAGTCAAAAATGACTTAGACTTGGCAGCAATAGCAAAATAGCTAATTGAATGTCTTAGTTACAGAAAACAATAGAAATCAGATAGTGTATATATATTTTGTATTGCTCAGATGCATGAAATATATAAACAGTTCAGATGAGTGCCTTATGAAGAGTTTGTGATGAGCCTGTGAATGAATCAGACTCATTTTAACCAAGCACTGTATTCCTGTGTGAGATCCTTCCCTATTATTATTTCTTCACTGCCTTATATCAGATGTCTTCAGTTTCTTACTCTTTCTTCTCCTTGTTTGAGGTCTGATGCCAGCCTGATAATTGTGAACTTGACAAGCTTTAAAAGAAATGCCTGTGTCTCCATTAAACAGGCCTTATTTTCTTGTTAAAGAGAGAAGAGTCCATGGCACATTCTTTCACGAAAAGAAATAAATCACAGATCATAATGACAACAGCAATAGGGCTCCTAAATCACAAAATAGCAGTGTCCACAATTTTATTACACCCACAAATGTCAGTTAACCTTGGCAAATGAAGCTGAATTACTTCTTCAAGGCTTAGGTTACTTGATAAGGCTCAACCCTAATTTTGTTATTGGCAGCAGTTTTGGATGTTGTAATATAGGGACAGCATTAATTAGTAAGGGTGCTTAAGTCACAGTGACCATTCTGTACTGAGGACACTGGCCCATGTGATGGAATGGGAACTGGGACAAGACAGATACTACTAAGATTGTAAGAAAAAATTTTTGGAGTTCTTTCTTACCAGATCTTAATAAAAGATGCATGGAAAACAGCTTGTAGTACTCCTTTTTGTTTGCAGTGTGCATACTAATAGTTACGGTTTGGGCCCTTTTAATCAGCAAAAAGCTTCTTTTCCTTTTTTGGGTGCGGGGAGGGAGGAAAGGGTGGGTTTGGGGTTTTTTTGTCATTTGTCTTATTTTGGTTTTGCATGTTTGGGTTTGGGATTTTTTAATTGATGTAAATTAAACTGCAAATGCAAGAAAAAGAGCAGTCTCCTCATGCACTTCTATGTTTGTATGTGGACTATGAACTCTTTCCAAAATGTGGTAAATAGGTAGAAAAAATTGTCAATTACTGGACACAGAGTTATTTCTGGCACTGTCCAGTCTCTTGTTTATTGAGTTATAAGAGCAATGTCTGATAGTCTGCATCTTGCTTTCCCATATGTAGCACCTCTGCGTAATGATTCTTGATTTTTTTTTTTTTTTTAAGTTGTCTTCATTTTTTGCCTGCAGGACGGTCGTTTGCGAGTGAATGATCAGCTGATTGCAGTGAATGGGGAATCTCTTCTGGGCAAGTCCAACCACGAGGCTATGGAAACACTGAGGCGCTCCATGTCCATGGAGGGGAACATTCGGGGCAGGATCCAGCTGGTTGTTCTCCGCAGGCTGGAGGTGCACACAGAGGTGAAGTTCTACATGCATTTATGAGATCAGTGTCTGTCCAGTCCCAGTGGTTTTGCATGGAAGAGATGATGGCCAAAGTCTTGGTCACAGAGAGCTGCTCCTGGCAGAATGAATTCTCTCCTGGAGAGAGGATTCACACAATGTTTCTAGTTGATATCTCCTGGTCTCACTGTTCTTGTTGAGACTAGGTTAAAAATTATCTTTTATTTTGATTTGACAAGTATTTGAACAAAAGTAAAGTTGATTCCAAAAAGAGTTAATTTAGGATTAATATATTGGTGTAGTTTTGACTGTCTCCTACTTCCTCCAGGCAGATGCTGGGATACAGGCAATTTAAAGTATTGTGATTCCATTTGTTGTTATAATCAGAGACCTTAGTATCTTAGTGTGACTTGAATTTTACTTCACTCTTGTTTTTCTGTTTCATTAGTACTTAATTTTTTTTAGTGTGTTTTTCTGGACCTGTCTTGCCTTTTTTTTTTTTCTGACCTTCAAGGAATTATTATATTTACTTTTCCTGGTCAGATGGAGATCCCTTCAGGATGAGTTTCTGAGTTGATTAACATAAAATTTACTTAAGTGGGTAACAAAATAAGAAAAGAAATACATTTTTAACTATTATGTTTTCTGGACATCATATAAATTGATATTTGCCAGTCACCTCTTATTTTCAAAAATACCGGTTTTATGATCTCCCTTGCTCCTCTTTCATCCATGCATGCACACACATATGCACACTCTTTTCTCATCTTTAGATAGATAATATGCATGTATACTGGCTGCCTTTTCTACTCAACCCAGTTTTAATTTTAACCCTTGAGTAAATCTTTTAGAAGGTTTTAAACATTTGTAGAGCTCTTTAAAATAAAAGTACATACAGGTTCATTTGGGGTGTAAAAAGGTTGTAATAAATCTCATTATAGAATTCCAAGATATTATTTTAAGCTTCTTATTTAATAAGCATCACTGGAACATTTTAAGATGTTACAAACGGTCACGTTTGTGGGTGTATTTGCATAAAATACCAGAGGGAGGAAGAGGATGCAGGTGTCTTCTAATTTAATTAACTCTTAAATATTTTTCTGATAATTTTCTATTTAATTTAGTACCATCATTTATTGGTTGAGAAATGGATTTAGAAATATATTACTTCCCAAACATTATGCTCTAACTTCCTTGGGAGGACAGTTTGGAAAAGCTTCATGGTGTCAATTGTGCCAGGAAAGTATGAAAAGTATCCATTAGAAATTCTGGAATATGTTAAAGGAAAACACATTTTTGCTTTCCTTTTATATGTGACAGCATCCTGCTGTAAGGAAGAATTATGAAGTATATGTTATATTTATTGGGCACTTTTGGAATATAAGAAAGATAGTTCACCTTCAAAGAAAGTTCACTCCTGTGAGTTTTCTTTATTTAAATAAAGCCACTTCTTTTAAAAAAGCTTCCAATCAAACATCAGATTGACCTAGTAAAAGTATGAGGCTGTTTTTTATAGTTAAGTGTATAGTTTTGAATATTATCCAGATGTATGAAGGAGGTAAATAGTCTTGACTCATGCCCTATGAAGAATGCATAATGAGGTCTTGATTGAATCAAATTCATTTTAGACAGGAATTAATTTTTATAGGGTAGTCTTTGCGTTCAATTGTAATTCCATTTGAGTCTGGAGACCATAGCAGAAATGGGTCATTGCCCATTCTTTCCTTTCCCCAGAACAGCTACACAAGCACTGCATCTCAGCTTGGCAGGAGGAGAATATGTTTAGAAATGCATTATTGTTTTTATTGGGCAGGACACTAATGGAGGTCTTCCATGACAGCTATGTTTTATAAGCTGAATACTTGAATTAGGTTGGTTACTGATCAGTTGTTGGGATATTGATTGTGTCATTTATCAAAGAGCTGGAAAAGCAGATTTGTTGATGCTGTTAATTTAAGGCTCCTTCTCTGACTGTGTCTCCAATGGATAGTTTGAAAAAGTAGTAAACATGGACTTTACAACCTAAGGAAGCTTATGTAAACTAAAGATTCCAGTTACAAGAGGAAACACAATTGTCAGTGGCTGTGGGGTGTGTGTGTTACTGTATGGAGGTTGAAAGTAGCCTTTTCAAATGACTGATGCTACACTGAGGAAAAGAGAATATTGGATGTGTAGCCTGTCCTCTAAGCCTACATTTGTAGCCATATTGCCACCATGAGCATCGCTGCACTGATTGGTGTTCTGAGGTGCATTTTTTCCATTTTATTATGTTTATTTTCATTGGTTTTATTCTATCATTATTATATAACAATTTCATTTCTATTAAGTTATGTTATTGTGGTTTTATTATTAAGCTTGAAAGACAAGTTGCAAGGTGATGTAACATGCTGTCCTTCCTTATGTCTTGGTTTGCAGGCAATCACTTGCCAATACATTAAATCTCTTGCATCATTTTAAAAATAAATTACATGGGCTAAATACATGCCTTTCTTCTGTAGATGTGACTATGAAATTTAAAAATATATATTTAGTGTAACATTTGCTGACATAATGAACAGGCAGCTTAAAAATAGAAGCCAGTTGGAGCCCGCTTAAAAAAAAAAAAGATATAAAATCAGCAAAAATATAAAGATTGCTTTGAAAACTAGCCATAATATTCCCCTGTGTGGGTTTTTGGTTTTCCATGAATAATGAGTGCAGAAATGTCTTTCTGGGTCTGTCCCAGTTTTAGAAACTGTGATTTTTATTTATTTTTTTTTCCCAACTTTTTTTTTCCTTTGAGCAACTGCTCAGGAGAATAAATTAGGCACTATGGCATGTATGGGGGGGTAGGAAACGTCTCAAAAGAAAAGCTGACTAGAGGTGTGACAGGAGTTTGTTTAGCTGCTAGCCAGAAGACCTGCGTTTGGGAGTTTGGTGTAACTCCTTACTTGCAAAACTGTTCTCGTGTGTGATCATCAGAACATATGCACTCAGTCTCAGGGAGAAGGGAACCAGCTGGCTGGCAGAAAAATACCATTGGCATTGCCCGTGTTCTTGTGTTGACAATGTCACAAGCTGCCCTCCCAGATGGAGAATTTGAATTTAGCCAGTTGTGGGTCATAAAAAAAAAGTCTTCATTTTTGTGCATCATTCTTAATGGTTGTTATTGCTTGGATATTGTTCTTATTTCATGGTCAGCAAAACCAGACAGCAATTTTGAAGAGATCTCTCCAGTTTCTCATTTGAGAGGAGTCAATATACAGTGAACATATTATATCATCCCACTGTGTCCATGCACTGTCTGCAGTGATGGATGCTCTTCTCATTGTTGAATATGTAAATTTGGTGTTACAATGTGTGGTTCTGTTTTTCCCTTAGGAACGCTCAGACCAGGGAGTCTTTCAAAAATCAGCCTTTGATGGGAGTCATAACTTCGCAGCTGCTTCCCGACGTAATGATACCATTCTTCAGCAATTTGTAACATGCAGTCCTCAGGAAGGATTAAAAGGTAGTCAGTCCCTAGATATCCTTCTCTGTGCTGAGAGAGAGTGCTTTGAGGTTTTGTTTTCTGAAATCCACAGCCACGAGAAGCAGCTAATTAGAGTAAGTGCACACTATGTTACTTTGAGGCTTGAAGATCCAGCGAGGGTGGGAGAGCTGACTCAGAAGTTGTGAATGAGATTCCTGGCACAAATTCCAGTTTAAGTAACAGTTTCTAGCTCGCTGCCCCAACACATAAGGCTGGATAAAAAACAAATGATGAGTGCAAAATATATGTTGTCAAAATGTTTATTTTCTATATATCTTTAATGAGTGCAATGATTTTTGCATTTAATTTTAAGATTATGTCCTAGGTTATTACAGGCTTAATTAATTAATACTAAAACATGATGTGCAAAAAGTACACTTGCTTATTTTAGACTTTAAGGTAAAATTTGTTCAAAGGTTAGAAACATTCCCTTAATTTACAAATTGGAATTATATTAATGAACTCATTAAAAAGAATTTCGTAATTGTGTAAATAGTGCAAAGAAAACCTACATGTGAGCATATGGACGCATACCAGTAAGAGCATTTAAGGCCACTTCTTTTCCTGTCTTTTTTCATTTCTGATGGCATACTGTACTATCTGTCCAATTTGCTCCTGACTCAGCAAGGTACTAGTTATTTGAAAAGTTTAAGTATTTGAGATGGTCTTGACCCCTATCCTTTTAAGTGTGCTCTCATTCTTCAAGCCAAGCACATACTTAAATACCTTTCAGTAGGAAAAAAATATTTTCTTTGATGTAGTTGAATTATGCATGGTTTTTCCCACTTTCCTAGACAACTGTGGAATCAGGGGAGCCTGCAAAAAGTAGTTTCATAGGCTGCTGTGATGAATGTGTGGGGTACTTTTAATCAAAACCAAAGAGCCCTCATCTGTAAAACTCAAGAGAAACTCCTATAGAATTTAGGGGTAAATTATTTGTGTTGACTTCAATATTTTGACAGTGTGACTCCAGGCAAGGAATTAGATATAGTTTAAAGCATTGTAGATATTCAAAGACCACATCCTTTTGTTTAGATCTGCCTGATGTTTCTCTTGTATGGAATTTACACTCATTCTGTAGTTCCACGACAAAAGTGTCCATCCTTAGAGCTAACATGCTCTGTAGAGTAAGTCATTACCAAAGAAATATCAAAAAGCAGCAAATAATGCTTCCTTAAAAACCCTGAAAGCAAATGCTCTGGAGCCATTGGTAGGGATGAATGGCAACTGCTAACTTGTCAATTAAATTCAAAACAAAGTATGTGGAAGAGCTGTACTTTCTGATGAGGATTCTACAATTGTGATCCAAACGTCAGGATGACTAGTTTGCAGTTCAGTCATAAAATCATTTTAATGAGGCATCATTTTAATTAAAGAATCATGGTAGGAAGGCATTGTGGCAAAAAAATGTGATGGCCTCAGAAGAAAATGTGTCAGATGTGGAAAGGAAGCTTTGGAGTGCTGCTGGTGCAGGCACAGCCACAGCCTGGGAAGTGATTGGAATTGGAGTTGGTGGCCAAGCCATGATGAAGATGTTGCTACCACTTAGTCAAGGAATCATTGTATTGTGATTTCTGTTGAAGATTTGGTACTTGATGAGTAAAATTTCAGTGATCTTAATGGAGAACTGCAGAGGCAGCAGGAAGGCTGTAGGACAGCTCTGATAAGAAATTGTTTCGGTGAAAGACACTTTGGGCTTACACTAGTCTCGCACATTGCAGAAATATTTCTCTTATTTTGAAAGCATGGTATTGTTATTGAGCTAATGCTCATTCTGCTTTCCATATGAGCCTGTCGCTTATTTCTTCCCATCACTGGTTCAAATCTTTTTTGCATTCTCACAAAGTTTTGTCCTTTGTCTGTCAAGGCATCTGTAATGGTGAAACACTTTGCCTGTGCACAACCATCTTTTATCTCAGTTATGAACTGTAGGTTGTGTGTCTGTTTAAGGCCATGAGTCACAGACCTAACGAGCTTCTTGTGTCAGGAACAGATCCTTGTAGATGTTCACAGTGTGCTATCTACATCTTGAGTGTAGAAGTGCAGTTGGTACTTTTTTGCAAAAAATAATAAAACAGAAGAGATTTTTAACATAATACAGCATCTAATGTAAGAATTTCATGCAGGGGCTGTATTATGTTTCATAAAATGTCACATTCTTAATTAATGTTTTCTAATAAGTTATTTCCACTACCATTCACTGCTCCTACCAATAAAATTCTTATAAAAGCTCGGCAAAAATACACTGAAGCTTGGTCTGCTAATATTCCTGTCTGTTTTAAGAGTCTTTTTTATTATACATGAGCAAGAAAAACTAATGTCTGGGGAAAAATGCTTGTAGCCAAAACATGAAATTTTGTCTTGCCTGTGGATATTTAAATAAAGGGGGGAGGGTAGCAATCCAATATCGAAATGCCAGTGTTTGTTCTATTTTTGCATGAATAATACTTGCTGCCTTCAGGTCCTCACTTCTTTTGCTGCCAAGCTGTTGCACAGTGTTTTTTAGTGCAACCTCTTTGAGAATTGATACTTCAGTGCCAGCAGCTTTACATTTCTGGTGTTGAAAGATTACTGGAATATGTTTCATTAGAGGTTCTGATATATTTCTTATAAGCCTACATTATAAGCAGTTATAGGGAAAATACTGTCAACTCTCTGGTTAAGTAGTAAAATAATCAAACTTTCTCTATTCCCAAAGACTGGTGAGTCCTCATGGTTGTACTAGCACTTCTCTTTTCATACATTTGTGGTAACATCAAGATAGAAACTTAAGAAGTGAAACTTTCAATTATTTAGATTTTCCTTGTAAATGTGTCTTATAGCCAGACTTAATTTTTAGTCTGCCTAAGTTTATCTTTTTACTCTCTTAGTCTGTTTAATATCTGAAAATTTGATACATGTTGTTCAGTGCTTAGATTTATCTGGATCTGTTAAGGTAATTTCCTGAGGTCTTTAACATGGATCCAGTGACTGCCCCTTAGGTTAAATTCTCTCACTTTCTGGCTCCTGCTCCCATTTTGCTGGGAGCTGTAGTCCCTTGTGATCATTTCCGATTCACTAAGGAAGTCTGACGTTTTTCTGCGTGTACTATTTTTTTACTGCAAGTAAAATACTTGTGGTAACCCATGATCAAACAGCCTTGGTGGAATGATGTACCAATTACTGTGAATCTAAGTTAGTACATTATATGCTCAGTCTCTTGCTGTGGCTGTAGGAGTCTGCTCAAAAAGGCTAACCACAGTGTAAGTGTAGTGTCATTTTTTTAGTTTTTTTAATGTTTTTCCGTCAGGCATCTCTTTCCTACGTCGGATAGTCAGTGGTTTAGGGATTTACTGAGTCAGAGGTTCTGTTTGGACCATTGTGCCATTGATATATGTCTAACTTTTGACACATTTTAAAATACTTTTTAAAAATTTTGTTTCCAAAGCATCCTCATGGCAATGAGTTCTTTGAAAAACACAACTTTGTGTTTGTCCTAGGTGTGCTACTTGCTAGTTAGGCTGGTTGCCTTCTTGTTACTGTGAGACAGTGAGAGCTTCCTTTTCACCTTATGCATGGCTTCTACAATTTCACAGACTCCTCCTGTATCCCCTTTTATTTCTTGTTTCTCTAAAGTAAAGAATCCTAATCCCTGGTCCTTGTAGGAATGTTTCTACCTGTGCCAAACTATCCTTGCTACCTTTTCAATATGTTTCTGGATTATTTTACATCATTTTTCAGATAGGAAGAGTGAAACCTTAGACACTGTTAAAAAATGAGGCACACCATTAGCTCTTGAGTTCTAGTTGGAGTACTTGGAGGGTTGAAGATGTATTCTACATTGAAAAATGCAGGGATTTTTTCTAAGATGAGACCTTTGGGTTGAGAAGTGAATTTACAGGATAGTAATGAACTGGTCTACAGTGAGCACAGCAGTCTTATTAAATATTTGCAGGTATTTAAGCGTTGGTGCTTAGCAAGCCACTGAATGGTTTGAGTAGCTCATATTTGTCTCTGTAAAAAGTAATTTTCTAGCATTAGCTGAATGCTGCTTGTAAAGGTAAAGAAGGAGTTACTGTAATGGTAGGAAAGTGAAGACTGTAATTAAGAAATGCTTCTTTGTTCTCTTGCCATAGGATAACAGAAATTTTTCTTCTGAGCACTTTGCTGAGAATGTGGTTCTCTTCTGTACATGAAAGGTGATAAGTGCTCCCCATCAAAGGGACTTAAAGCATGAACCTACAATGAGTTTAGATGCAGCTGTGGAGAACTTAAAAATGGAGTAAAGCACTCCACTAAAATGGAGTAAAGCAATTTTGCCTTGCACTCAACTTCACTATAAGTACAAAGTTTCCCTATATTTACCTTTAATTATATATATGCAAATCTGAAAATCAGCTCTTCAGGAAATCCCAAGGGGTGTATTTTCTGCTTGGTGTGATTTTAATTCTAGTTTAGTTAGTTTAGGGATTTGAATAATTTGTCATTTACTTCAGCATTGCTTGAGGCCTTCCAGTCATCAGTCAGTGAACTGGTGTAATGTAGCTGTTTCTGCAGGTTATTTAACCCCTTTCTAAATTTTATTTCAGAATTTCCAGTTTCTGATCGTGGCCGTGGTGAAAGCGAAAGTCCTCCTCCTCTCCCACCACATCCCAGTGAGGATCTGCTGAATGAGGATTATAATCACAGGTTGGACTTCAGCTCTTCTTAATAGTTACAGCACTAATTGCTCAGTAGTGGTTGTGGTAATAGTTCTAATTGATTATAAAATCACCTCCTATTTTCTTAAAAATTTGTACCACTCTTTTTAGTCATGTGGAAGATATTTTAGTATAAGCTGTGAATGTTATTTTAGCATTTAGTGTGTTGTTCATTTCAGTTGTACACAAGTTGCAGTATGCCTGCTATCCAGGATCTATGATACCCATCATGTATTCAGTGTAACAAAAAGAATCCCAAAGCATAATCCCAATTAAAGAAAAAAGTTAATTTAAAACTGTACCATGGGTACAGTGTGTAAATGCAGCATGAAGTCTTAAATCTTTAAAAGTCCAAGCTAAACAGTTTATAAGAAACTGAATCTTCTTACGTCACCCAAAGATAATCTTGAGGTTACAAACTGAATTTTCAGTAAGTCTGAACATTGAAATGTGTAAGAGAAAAATTAATGAACAGTTTACCAGCTGTAAAGGTATTGGGTAGATTCTTCAGATACTTTTGCAAAGGCTGGTGTGCTTGATAGCACCTATAAGCTTTAATTTCCTTAGGTAATACAGATGTTTGGAAGTGCAGAAAAAAGTGTAAACACATTGAAGTTCATGATGGCTCATACCCTATCTCAAGCAGCACACAATTCAAATTAAAGGCATAATTTCAACCTATCCTGATGATGATGAATGCAACCAGTCCTGATGAGGATGCTGAAATGCAGTGTTGAACATTGTTTCCTCATTTTCTGTGTATTCAGTTTTGGTAGTCATGCATCTATTGCAATGATATTCAGAAAGTATGCATTTCAGCTAAACATTTAGCCATGTGCATGTCCTTTTGTGCATTGGTGTGAGTAAAAACTACTCTTAAGTGATTGGCTGCATGTAGTATCAAAAAGTGGATGTAATTTAATTATGAATACCTTGAATTCTTCAAGACTTCCATAACTATTTTGTTTTTGCTAACACAGAGTAATTATACTAGAAAAATTTTGTTATTTCTGGTCTCCCAGGCAGGTATGTATGTCATGATAAACAAACAAGTCTACACAGATAAATGCAATTCTGCATTATATTCTCAACTGCAGTTTGTTAGAATCTGTTCCTAATTTTTCCAGCAAGCTAGGAGACAAACATTCTCCTAAATGCTAATGATGTATTAGAATGATGATGAATTTACAGGCCCTTTCTCCCAGCCTGACTTTTCCAGTATTGTATTGTTCTTCCATTTAGAATTTAAGTTCTCTTGAAATTGAATTGCTATATCAAGTCACACTGATTTCACTGAAATTGCATTTCAACAAAACACTTAGGAAGGTATTTTGACACTTTAAAACTAAACCTTTTGATTGAACAATTTGGAAATAAATATTTCCATTTTTCTAACTGCTTTTTTTTTCTCAGGAGCACTTAAAATGATAATTTCTGTTTCTAATCAAAAAGAAATGCATAAGATTTCAGATTGCTTTGAGGTGTTGCACTTTGAGCTGAAAGTGACTTGGAGTTTCACTCAGGTGCAATTTTGAAATGTTTAGAAATATGCCTTGAAGTAAAAGAATGAATAAAAAGACCAAAACAAAATAAAAACCAAAGTGACCAAAGCACAATACCCTGGAATTCTAAAGTCATAGCATGCTCCATAAGATCTCCAGCCTCTGCGTAAGTGGTGCAAGGCTATAAAATAATTACATATTAGCAGATGAAGTAGAATTGATCCAGGTACATTGTCAGTATTTCTCCAACATTCTGTAGCACAATATTTGGAAATGCAGTGGTTAGACAGAACTAGCAAAATGAAAAGAAAATCACTGCTAATCGTTTACATTTATATTTCCATCTGTGATGAAAAACCAAGTGACTGAAGGTTAAGTCTCAGAAAAGGAAGTTGAAGATCAATATCTGATTTTAAAAATGCATGCTGTAAGCAATTGGAGGAAGAAACTCATGTATATTTGGGCTTGCTTTAATTAGTTCACTTGTGGTTTGAACTGGTACCTTAATATTTTACATAACTTTTTCTTTCTCCCTACAGCCCTATGATAAATTCAGCAATGCATTTAAGAGATCAGCACATCAACTTCAGATCTTTGACACCAGCCAAGCAGTCTGAATCAATTAATCTGAAAGCTTCAAAAAGCATGGATCTGGGTAAGAAGGGGTGGGGTCACATATAGGTCAGCTTTTTAGCCTTAGCCCATCTGCACCATCCCTGTTTCTTGCTTTTGTTTCTTTAACACTAAAATCAGAGGGAAAGTTCTCCAGAGGAGCTGCAGTGCTGGGGACAGTGGTCAGCCTCCTCTGGCAGCTATTTGCAAGCACCCTTTTTATTGGAGCTGAAGAAAGTTTGTTGTTTTTTTGGTTTTGTTTTTCTTTTTTTTTTAAGGCCCATTGATTTGAAATCTTAGCTGAGGAAAAGGGGGAATGATGGAAAAATGAGCCGAAAGAATTGCTGTACGAGTTTTGTATGTCTAAAATATAAAGCAAAACAAGCAATCATAAAAGTAATTTCTTCTATAGAATATAAATGTTTGTAAAACTACGGTGGACAAAGGTAACATTCCTAACACAAGTTTGTTTATTTCTTCATTGACAATGACAAACACAGGCAATCAAAGTGTTGCAGTAGATCTTTATAAATGCTTGAAGAGTGTAAGGTTATGGTTCTCTACCCATCAGTACTGTGCAGGAAATCTTGCAGGGGGGTGAAGCGGAAAGTAAAAGGTTCTTTCAATACCGGGAAAGCATTTGCAGGTGGGAGATTAAAAGGTTATTGCAGCTGAAACCAAGTCACGTTTTAATGAGGGTTCAAGAAAATCTGTGAGGTTCTTAAGTCTCAAAAAAAAAGTTTCCTTTTTCCTTTTAATTCTTTTTCGCCAAGCTCAATCTTTATTGTATTTTTTTCAAATTCCAGTGTTGATGGGGAAACTTTGAGGCCTCATATTAGGATATCTTTAATAATAGGTTTGTGTGCTTTGTTGGATCAGTTTTTGTACACCATTGAGAAAAAACAATTAATTTCATATATAGTTTCAAGGCAGCTTTTTGTTACCTTGCAGGTTGTTTTTCCCTGAAACATTCCAGACTGGTCTTAGGTTTTGTACTGTTGATATTTATTGTCATCCTAACGTTATTTTAATGTAACATTAAATGTGTGTACTCCTCTGATGGCTTGTAAGGAAAGCCAGACAGTTATTAATGCAGGATAAGAATGAATATGAATTAATTTAAGAAAGGTCTTAAGGCAGAAATAGAACACTACTGCATGACCAGGCCAGAAATAGGCCATTTTGCTCCTCTGTTCTACTGTTTTGTTGAAGAGTAATGGATTAGGTATTTTTTTAGGGATGAAAATGCTCCTCAAAAAATGATTGAGTTTACAGACTCAAGTCAAAACATATATTGTATGTAGTCTGCTAGAGAAATGAATGTTCATCTTTAGTGAGTCAAATTCTGGAAAGGTTTGCTTCCAGCTGCCATGGAAGTCACAAGAAAGAACACTCACGAGCACCAGTGTAAAATTAGGCAATGGGAATGTGAGTGAGAGCATATTCAGAACTGCCAGGTAACTCATACTTCAAATTCTAGACACAATCTGCTCTTGACACCCAGAAGCAATCCTTTGAAAATATATATGAGTCACTAAATCATGGTGGCTAAAAACTAAAATAAAATTGGCTGCAAAAATAAAATCAAAATTGGATACAAATATGTCTTTTAGATTGTTCAAAAATTGTTGCCTATAGAAGGTAGCTGTTAAAAATGCCCCTTGTGTTATAAAAGTAAAAAATAAAAAGGGTAATAACCAGTCTGATTGGAGTCACAGTTGTGAAGGTAAATCTACTCCTCGAGACAGTCATGTAAGGGACTGGAGGGACTATGAAAGATCTGCACCATATTGTTTTATAAAAAAGAATAGATGAAGTAAAATTCCTTGCACATAGCTTGGCAAGTAATGAAACTGAGGAAGATGAAAGCTAGGACCTTTTACAGTCATTCTCTAGCAAGCAGTGAAGTACCATTGGCTTTCCACCTTTTGAAAGATTGTGATCAGGAGCTACTGACTGGAAGAGGAAACAGAACAGAAACATGAAAATCTCAAGTGAAGTAACTGCAGTATAAATCGCTTCTAATACAAATAAAATCCCAATAGTTTGGTATATAAAAATGTGTTTCCAAATAGAGCATTCATATAATACATATTCCAGGACAGGTTTTTGGGAAAACAAAGTTATTTCTTAGGGTTTTTTTTTTTTTGCTTTCTTCTTACTTAAGTGCAGTCATAACCAACAGTAATTTTCCATCTCAACATGCAGCTGTGTACTCATTACTGATTTCAGTGCACTGTTGGCTATAAAAAAAAAAAAATGAAAGAGAGAAGTGCTGTCTTCATCTTCCAGCAAATTTGGTGACAAAGGAGAGATGTTCCCTCTCTGGAAAGTGCTAGGCCCTATTTTTCCAGTAGTCTTGGGATGCTGTCCACTTACTACTTTTCTTTTTTTCACCAGCTCTGCCAGTCCCTTAAAAAAAAAAAATCTGACATGATGAACAGAAAAAACCACAGAATTGGAGTGCAGGAGAAGAGCTCTAAGACCTTAGAACACGTGATTTAGAAGCAGTTTCTTTCTTCTTAAACCAAGTTGTATCTGAATCATATGTCACCACAGATCTGTGAAATCACCTAGAGATTGGGTCTAGAGGCAGAATGGCACCACAAATTCAGTAGACAACTGAATTGGTCTAATACAAGCATAAATGGGAAATCTATATTACTACTCACTTAGGAAACATTCTACTTCACCCTGAAATGTGTATAATGCATCCCTTGCCTAATTATAAGGTTACAAAGGCGAGGGTTGCTTAATGACATTGCCATCCAAAGGATTGTCAAAGTGGGTAACAGAACATTTTAAACAGAAGAAAATCCAGATATTACTAGGGATTGTGAACCTTATGTGAAAATAATAAATTCATTAAATTAGGGAGCTAGTGAAATTGTATAGTAAGGGCCTCCCTGGCTTTGATGAGGGCTGATGTATACACAAGAGGCAAATCTGTTAAGTAAAGACTAGTCTATAATTACACAGGTTCACAATTTAAACCCATTTAACATTGATGTCTATCTTTGCAGTTTTATATATATTTAGGCCCAGAAACCTTTGAGTGCTTAATCTGTTTTCCAGTCATACTTTTTACAAAATAATAATTGCTATAAATTAATATCTTCAGTGAATAATATGAGGTAATAAGAATGGGTGATGAAAAAGTGTTCACTACTGCTAACATGTTGCATCAGTTTGTTGTTGTCACTCTCCAGAGCAGACCCTGCAGTGAAAGGATCTTGGCACATCCAGCTGTAGGTTACTTGCCAGTAGGGCAGCTGGAGTTCAGTTCATTGACACTTGGTGCATGTCTGTGCTGTTGGCTGGGCAGCTGGACAGGAGCAGAGGGCATGAACCACTGCTGTTTGGTTGTTTAGGCTGTCATGCCACGAGTCCTGTGGACTGACATGAGTCTTAACGGCCACATTCACAGATAGAATGAGTCCAGAAATAGCATTGCCTGAAGTTGGTGCATTTCAAGAACTCAATTTATTTCCAGATGAGTTAGTTTTTGCTTGAACCCACTTTAAAATGATAAAATAAAAATCAGTGGAATGTGTGAGTTATTGAGTAACTGTTGCAGAAATAAAAAACAATAGGAAAAGGCACATCTAGTGGTAATGATATTTTTTTTAGTTTTGCAGATATGAGCAGAGCTTGCCTCATATGTGCAGATGTCCTTGTGCAGAGTCTATGGGGGCAGGGTGACTGGTTCCCTGTTTTAGCATCCATCATTCCACAGTGATCAAATACTTCTCAAAATTTACAGCTTCATTCAGAGTAATAGGCTACAGATTAGTTCCATGTCAGCTATAAGTCTTAATGTTCTTCCCTGCTGCTGTGTTGAGATAATGACAGCACTTTCTGGATCACTGGCAGAGTTCATATCCTGTGTCTTATGGTATATATTTCTTCGCCTTGCCTACTTTTATTTTGAACTGGTGGTGATAAAAAGAGCACAGCCCTCTGTTTTCTTCTACTGGTCCTAGCACCTGACACATCCCCTCAGTTGCATATATTTTTTTGTTCTTCAGTCACAGTCTCCATATGCGAGCAAAGCAAAGATGGCCCTTATGACTGTGACTTCAAGAATTTATGCAGGCCCAAACAAAGTCTGACTTTGTACTGACCAGGGTTGGACTGCATGCCAAGCTTGAACTTGTGCTTAGATCATAGTGTTAAAAATAAGCAAAACAAAGTAAAAAAACAGTGGAAATAAATGTTGTGTTTTCTCTTCCCACTGAACTGGAACACTTTCTTTGAAACTTAACAGCAGATTGAAAATTAAGAAAACAATGGCTTCTAAATAAGTCATTGGAAGGATGATTTTCCCTTTCTTTTAACAACCTTCTATACACACACATTTTGCCTTACATTGCCACAGTTCTCTAGAGAAGAATTTCTATAAAATATTTCATCAGAACCTATTTTCAATAGTGTTTGTTCTTTTAACTATATTTAAAAGGTAATTTTTGTAATGTTAATGTGAAATTTTTTTTTAATGTTGTATTGGAAGGTGTAAATGTGTGTGCTCAATGAAAACTAAAGGAGCGAAGGTGTCCTATTATCTATCTCCAGCACCCTTACTTTCCATAAATCTTTATGCACAGGAGTGATTTAGGCTGTGCATAAATGTACTGTAGAAACTACAGCCATGGGAATTGTATGCAAACACATGAAAGTGTGGCTTGTTTTAACCTGAAGCAACACGAAATTGAATCATATGAATATATAGCAATTTTTTGTGTATCAATTCAGGCGAAGTACTGTGTAGATTTATATTTGAGGATGTTGGTATAATAACCCATGACCACTATCCCAAGGTGATGCTTAATTCCCTCTTCTTTTCCCCATCAAAGGCAAAACCCCATAAATTTTAACTGATTAAACTCTATAGCCTGAAGAAATGGATCTGTCCTTCACTTCATTTTAAATGTGAGTGAAATATTGTTTGCTAAAACATCATTAGACATACTTGGAGTCCCTTAACCTTGGGGCATATTTATTAAAATACCAGCCAGCTTATTTATTTAGGAATAATTAGTAAGCAAATTTGCAAGGTATAAGGTATGGAGTATTCTGCAAGGAAGCCAGTATTTAACTAAATGCTAATTTCTTTGTTAGTGAAGGGATGCATTCAATTACAGCTCAGACTTCTGAAACGCCTCAAAACAAAGGGAAACCCATGTCCCATATCCAGAACGATGTGGAAAATGCAATCAAGATGCTATTAGCTGCTTCATGGTTTGCTCTGAAGCAGATTATTGTTACTCTGAATGTAATTTTTGTAAACTGAAATAAATATCTCAAAACATAGACAAATGAGGACCAGACAGAGCTAATGAAGATTGCTCTTTCAAGCAATGTTTTGATTCAGATACAATTAAAAGAACACATTTGGGAGGTCCCTAGTGATAGTTATGGTATTAGTGGGACAAAAAGAAGTTTGGTATTTTAAAATCATTGTTTTGTTAACCATGTTGTATGTATGGAATACATTTATCTGGTTGCTTTTACTTGAAACCAATTTCAGAACTGCATTTAGGAGCTAGTTAGGTTTGTTAGAGCATTAATGAGGAAATGGAGAAGATGGATCAGAATTCTAAGTGTCTTTTAAATGTTACTGGCTTATCACAGTCATTTAACAAATAATCTTTGGAAGAGAAAGACTTAACAAAAACAGAAATGTCATGGATTTAGGAAAAACTATATTGCTTACGGCTGTAATTGTCTTCGGTGTCAAGATCAAGACATTTTAACATTATTCTAATTTATGTCATGAGTAGCTTTCTAGTACTGTCAGATTAGATGTATATTTTCTGAGGCTACTCTGCAGAATCAGTTTTTACAAATGAACATGATGCAGTTTTCATAGTTTAAATTACTTTCAAATTTCTGTTTGTAAGATCTATAAGGGAAGAACTAAACAAAGTAATTTCTCAAGTGATAGGGACACTGTTAACGGAATTGAAATGAGACTGAAATTAGGTTTATTCTGTATAAAAAAGAGAGGTTTTTAACAAGGCTGATTTTGTGACTCAATTTTTGCACCAAATCTGCGTTGATGCAGTTGAAGGAATGGTGAATTGTGGCATAAAGGCAGAAATGGGCAAAGAGAATATCAACTTTTTGGACTGGTTTTGTAGAAATTGTCTAAGGCTCAAGGAAGCTTGTTGTGGAGCAGACTGAGACCATTTTATAAGCTGTGATGGTGACACAGCTGAGAACATGGTAACACATGCTTGAGGTGGTGGTACTTTTTTAGGCTGCTTTAGTGTGAGTTTTAAGTGAGTGGATCTGTTAATGCAGTTAGATTATTAAAGTGTTGGGGGAGAAAATAGCAATTAAGTTAATGTATAGCTACTATAAGAAAGAAAGTAAAGATGATAATGAAGTAACTTTTAAGCACACTGTTACAAATATGTTGTCTAAACTTTGTCTTAAATCTGTTCTCTATCAATGTTTTCAATCAGTGAATGACAGATTACATTAGGAACTTGCAGTGTAACCCTAGGAATTTGGAAGAAGTGTTAATGACATGCAGAAGATGTGCAGCGGGGGAGTTTTAGCCTAGTATGGTTTCTCTGGAACAGAGGTGAGAGAGGATTAGAAAAGACAACAAAAGTGTAAAAGAAGCCGTGATGGCCTCAATTAGCAGTGTAACCTTCAAGAACAAGTAGTTATGGCGCTACAAGAAAGTGAAGAAATTTGTATCATGCTGGCTGGGAAATTGTAAAACAATGTTTTTTTCTGCCAGGAGAAAAACTTCCATTTAAAGCTAAATATGCCCAGTGGACAGCATCGACTGTACTGCTGGTTCTTCAACAAGTAGTAGTAATAGCAAATGCAAACTTAGGCATTTTCATTCTCCTGTGCTGACACACAAGATGTATCCCTTGGGGATCTTCTCTTAATACAATTGAATTGAAGTATTAAATCAGTTCTAACAAAATTGTTCTGAAAAATCTAATTAGAGAAAACCTTGTACAGGAGAGAAAAAGAATCCAGAATCTTAGTTTAGATGTGATTTATTCCTGTCTTTGAATGTGCTGAACCGGGCATCCCAAATGTTGTGTTAGATGCCATTTTGAAAAAAGTGTACCTTTTTTATTTTTTACTGCATAAGAATAATTTTTCCTCAGCCCTTGTGCAAGCTTTTTGGTAGTCTCAGTGCTTTTCAGTGAGCAGAAATCTGTTAAGGACTCCTAATCCTTCAAGAGTGAGTATCTGGTGGATATCTAGGTGACCCCAGAACACATGCCCTTGTGTGAAGTTTCACTGTCACTGGAGAGATGAGGAGAGGGAATTATTGAAGGAAAATATTTTAAGACTGTGCAAGTTGACCCTTCTTGATGCACACATTTTATTGCTACTGTAGATTTTAGCCTGTGGGTTTTGTATGTAGTACTTCAGGGCAAACATGCAACAGGAAGCAATGTTTTCTAAGTGGTGGTTGTGAGGCAACAATTGACACCATTTCTCTGAGTGATTTATGCTGCTCCTAGATGGGGAAACGCTTCATCCAGAAAATAAAACTGGCAGGAGAATTATGTCCTTGGCACTATCACTGACTAGAACTAATTGATGATGCACTGTCTTCATTATGATGAAAGGGCTGGGTAAGGATATAGTTCACCAGGAAAAAAGTGACCCATTTGAGGCTTTGCTTTCTTATCATGTGTTTAAAGCATAGAAACTGGTGGATTCTGAAAAGTATGGAAGCATCATTTATATATGTAGTGTGGGAATACAGCCCTTGTGAATTGATTCATGTACAGGAAGAAATTTTATATTTGGCTTCCTATTAACTAATAAAGGTATCAGGAAATTTGTTTTCTAGTAAATTCTTTCATGTTTCAGTATCTTACATTATTATTTCTCGTTAATTGTAATTTTAATCCTTGTTTGCTTCTTTTCTGAGTGCAGCACTGCAGCTGGTCTTCAAAGGTACGTGGCAGTTTGTCCAGCAGAAACACACATGACTTTCATGTGTTTAGAAGATTTTTTGGTAGCTCTTGGTCAATGTGAAAAACTGATCCTTCACAAAAGAGTCACTGAAGTTGAGTAGTAGTATCCTCTATCTTGTGAATGGTAGTAACTCTTTGGTTTGGGAGAAAATAATGCAATTGTTCAGCAGCACTGGGCAAAAGGAGGGAAACTGGTTTTCACAATTGGCAGCAGGATTGATTTGTGCTTCTCTTAAAACACAGCTTGGAAGTAGGTTGTTAGCCTCTATGTAAGCCTCAACTATATTTGATGCAAACCTTGAGAAGTACAGAAGGTTTTTGTATACTAAACCCATTGGAAGTCATGCAATTCATGTGAAATGGCTACCTTGAGCAGGGCACAGAAATGGCAGTCAGAACATTTCTGTGGAAGGACATGAAGACATATGGTGTGCTTTTAATGTTGCTAAACAATACTACTTATTTTCTTGAAGAAAAACAGCGCTCCAAAATATTATCGTAGGAAATACTGAAAAACTCAGATTATTCATGGCATAAAGGGTTGGGGTTTCTTACCATCTCTAGGGGCTGTTGGCATAGTTTAAAAAAAAAAGTATCAGTTGTTTGACATCAGCTGGGCAAATTTGTTTGGTTTACTAATATTCCATCTTTCATAATCTGTGGTCTTGCTAGTCCCCCAAATATCCATGTTCTTATTAAGTAGCTGTAGAACTTCTTTCATCTTTTATTTCCGCAATTACTTTGAGTACTGACAGTGAATGCATAACTGGTTTCTGTGGTGAAAATGTGGTTCCTAAATAATAGATGTTACTTTAAAAGAGCTGGTGTGATTTCTACAGGCAAACATTAATAACTTCATGAACTAACAATCCCTGGGGTTCCAGGCACATTTCAAAATGTGAAATATTTGTTTGATTCACAAGTTAAGGAGAAGTGTCTTCTTGTTTGTGAATCTATTTATTCTCTTGCATGAATCCTTCCAAGATTTTTGTTTGAGTGTTTTCTTTACCGTTCCCAAGTTAGGTGGTTTCATTTTTTGAGATGTCATGCATTTAATAATTCTAGCTCAAAATTATACAATAATTCTAGTATCTTCATAAAAATAGTTCCTTGTGCATTCCCAAGTGTGATCTTCTTGAGCTGAAATATTTCAGTTATTTGCAAAGTAATTACTTTTTGATGTTGCAATATAAAAATAATTAGAATTCTTTTTACATGAGTTTTAAGAGTAGATGGTATTTTTTCCTTGTTTCAAGTCTTTCAGATGATTTTCTACAAAGACAGGCCACACTAGTAGACTCATAGAAAAGAAGTTTCCTCTTAGTTCTTGCCTTTTTTCAAAGGCCAAGAATTAGAGGAGGACTATTTTTGTCATAACTGAATGTTTGTATCAATTTTGAACGCTGTGAAAATGGTATTTTGTGGAACAGGCTGTCCTACGTACTACCAAAATGAAACGTGTAGTTACAAAGCTTTCAACATTGGCATACAAAGTATTTACCTTCTGTTAGTTTTGGTTGGTTTTTTTTTTTCTTTTTTCTTTTTCTGCTGTCTTCTCCTTGTTTCCTGGGGAATCAGGGGAATGAATGGGATTTTTATCCAGTGTCTTGTCTGTGCAACTCCTGTTCACTGCAATGAAAGATGGCCAGCCTAGAAGGCCCTGCCTAAGTGTAATAACCCATGAAAGGAAAATTACCCTGTGGAGGTGCACACATATTTTGTTCCAACTTTGATATAGAACTTTAATATTTGCATTTCCCAGTTTTTGTGCATGTGTGTGCTTAAACTCATAATGCTAACCTTGTATTTTGGTAAGATTATTTTTCATTTTCTAATCATTTTATTCTTCCTTTTTTCCCTCCAGTATTAAAATCTAATTTTTGTGTAAAGCTGGTGTGTAAAGTATGATTAAGTTAAACGGATTTATCCCTTTTAATAATGTAAAACTTAGTTTCGGGCAAACCAAGTCATCAGCATAGTTTTAAAAAAATACTGTGAACTTTGGGTTTTGTCTTTTTTTTAAAGTTCCTATGTACTGTAACATTACCTACTTTACATAATTATCATACATTATACTGGTTGCCATTAGTGACTGCTATAATTAAGGTTGTGAATCAGTTCCATTATAATCCCTTGTTTTCACACAATCATAACTTGTCAAAATGCTAACCTTTGGGACCAAAGTTTTCCACAGTTGTTTTGCTTAGAGATAAATTTGGGGGGAGGGAGGAGGAAAAGGAGTTTGAACTTATCCTTATAGTAAATCCTTGTCCAGTCATTTTGCATTATAGGATCAAACTGCATAGCAAGGAGGTAAATAGTTGTCATTTACAGGGACTAGAGAAAAGGTTAAAGGTCAAGGAGTGCAGAACTTCGTTGAGTTTTGGTTGCAATTCTAATTTTGACTAGTCCCATTGCTGTTCTGTTTAGCAGAAACTCTACATAATGCTGCAAACAGTATATAATCTTACTTTATTAGCACCTATGTCCCACAAAAACCCTACATTATCCCAATTTACTGATAATTAGGTGACAATCAGATCACAAAGGTAGAGGAGACATGCAGTGGTCATTTGTGGGTTCATGACTCCAGTTGTGAATGTCAGTTCTGAATCTGATGTTGATTTTTGAGAGTAAAAGCTCCCCTAAATATGAAGTGGGGAGGCAATATAAGAAAATATTTACTGTGATTATTTTCTCAGTAGTAACTCCTAAATGTCAGTAACTACAGTACTGCTCTTTCCTAGGTAGAAAATAGCAGGTTCTTGTATTATTGCAAATTATTGCAAACATTGCAATGTAAATTTTTTATAGTGACCACTATACAAAGCTTGTTTAAGTTTGCATTTGATAGAATTTTTGGTATGACTTGACAATTTATTTTGTCATATAAGGAGATTATGTTTTAAGGCGACTTATAAGGGAGCACTTGGGCAGACAGAGTTGAAGGAGAAGCTTTCAGCCCTAACATTCATTTCCTGTTCTTGTTTTATCATCCCTAACATTACATTTACCACTGATCTTTGCATAGAATTCATTTTAAGAAATAGTGATTGGTTCTTCCCCTCAGCCCTCCAGGAGAGTATTTTAATTAGTTTCTTGAGATATATGATGATAAACTGAAGTAAAGGTACTGAACAGAACTTACAATTCCTTTCACATTCAGAAATTGCTCTTCCACTACTGTCTGCAAACTGTTGTTGCTGCAAACATCTTTCTTTATAAGGTGTTGTGTAATACTACATGGTTACAATTTATAGACAAAATAAAATATAACATACAAAAAATGCATGAGCCTTCAAAAATAACAGGCTTTGGGAGACCTTATTATCTGCAGAGGGTCCCATGAGTCAGTGAGATGTCTTGCAGATGGGAAGGTTTCCACATCTGGATTCTTTTTACAATTGAGGTCTTTGATCTGAAAATGTTACAACTCTCCTATGCCCTGTGATTTGTCTGGCAAGATGAGTTATTTACAAGTGCAATTGCTCTTCTGACAACTCAGTTTTGAGTGTGTAAGTGCTGAGGTCCTGATCTGTAACCCACAAGGACTGCTGGTAGTCCTTTTATTGGTTTCAGAGGGCTTTGACTCAGATATTTGGACTTTGAAGCACCCCATGTGGATTAGGTAAAGAAAGGCTTTTTTTCAGATTATTATAATTTAAAGATTCAGGATGCTGTGTCTGAAATAATTTGACTGTTTCAAAGGCTTGTGAATTTAAATAAGTTTCTGATCTTTGTGTCTTTTCTTTTATTTCTCCAGTGGCAGATGAAAGCAAAGTTGGTTTGTTGGCCGGACACAAATCGGGTAAGCTGTCGTCCTGTTTTGGAGAAAAAGTCAGCAACTTGAAAGTAGTATGGGCAGTAAATGAAATCAGCTTCCAGAAACTGTGGTGGCTAAGAGACTTGCATTTTGAGGCATTACTTTGTATGCACTCACTCCAAGCTGAACAGTGATGGGTTAGGGGTTGCTCTTAGCCAGATAGTGTATGTAGCCAAGTCATTCTCAGGAAGAGCTGGAACTTTATTTTTCAGTACAAGTGTTGTAAATTGAAGATAATGCACTTTCAAATAAGTGGAAGTGCAATGTGTCTTATGGAGTGTAGAGACTTAAACAATACACACTTTCAGAAATACAAGTACTTCTTTGCTTTTTCTTCTTGCTCTGAGTTACACTTACATTACCAGGAATATTGAAGACAACACTAAAAATTCTACAGCGTAAAAAAAAATGTGTCACAGCTTTTCCTTTTATTGTGCTTGTGCAGGAGAAATAATTTGATCTTTCTTAAACTTTTCTGGCCATAATAATAAAAAACATTAGTTCATAGTACTGTAATTACTATACCTGCTTACTAAATAAGTTCTGCCAGCCATGCCATGGTTGCAGCTTACAACTTGCAGCTGTTCAATTGAAAAAACTTTCAAGGCAATGTCACGTAAGATTGTAATTTTTCATGAGCCATGGGTAAGCTGAGATGAGAAACTTTAAACTTCTAGAAAACTTTAGTTATTCAGCAGTCTCTTCTGATGGTAGAAAATCCTGAAGTTTCAGACTGCCCCTTTGTAGCAGGATTGTACGTTGCCTTTTTCCATTCTGTTGATAGATCTAAAAAGCTTAATTCATGTAAAGGAAGGTCAGCTATGAGATTCCTGGTTGTTTATGGTATTCCTTCTCTGTAAAACTTCTTTAGTTCTATGGTGTGGATTTTCCTTATCTGAAGACCTTTTCCTGAACTTAGTAGACAAATTCTTTTTAAATTTTTTTGGCATCTTTCCTAAGTCTGTGAAGTTCTTGGATTCTCTTTCTGAATCAGGGAATAGTTCATGTGTCTTGTAACATTACCACTCCTGGGAAGAAAAAATTTCTTTCAACTTTCTCTTTCGGGAATGTGAAAGCTTCAAAGAAGTGATCTTGTCAACTTGAAGAAGCTGGGGGTGCTGCCCTTGGGCTTTTCCTTGTTCAGAAAAATTACTACAAACATTGCAACATCATGCAGTTTACCAAAGATCAATGGAATTCACTGCTATCAAAGAATATTGGAGTGGTAAGATTATAACTCTTTGGCAATCAATTGTTGTAGCTACATTAAGCTTTATAATACAATTTTTAGTACCACTTGAACTTTCTTCTGCATGCTTCTGCAGATTCTTGAAAACTGACTTTGAAAAGTTTTCTGTTTGAAGACACCTACAAATTTTATATGAACATGTGGACCCATGTTTATTGAACTTTGGCTTGTATGCTTTACTTATTCTTCAGAGGTCTCTTACATATACCTAAGATCTTTTCTCATAAACTAAAATCAATGGCCAGCAGATCACCCTGAGAATAGAAACAAAAATCCCCCAAGTTGTTTCTTTTTTTTTCCCCCTTTAAGAATAAAAAAATCTAGCTAACTTCTGAGAGGGTTGGTGTAAATTTTTTTGTCTGTCCTGTCCACTTTATATACTGTTCAAATACCATTGAAAATGTTTCTCCCACTCTCTATGTTCATTTCCTAACCCTTCATAAAGAGAAATCAATCTGCAATTTTGGTTTCCACATTTTTCCATTCAAATATTTATTTTACAGGTCTGTTCAAGAACATGGTGTTCTTTTTCTCTGGTCCCTTTTTACTCGATGCTTTCTGGAATTATATGTCACATGTGCAATTTTCTGACATTCAGTCACACCACAGAATTCCTATTTTAACATCACTCATTGTGCTGCCTTCCTATAGGTACCATAAGAATGTTAAAAGGCAGACACTGCAGCTTCTTGTGGTGTGAGCAAAACACAGTTATTTTCTCATTACGAAATGAAGAGTTTCCATCCTATTCTCGACTTCAGGAAACTAAATGTATTTCTCTACAGAATTAATTATCACCTACTAACAATCAATGCAATTATCCTATCTCTCCTTCAACATGACTTGTTCTATAAAATACGCAGCTGAGTAATTCTCTCTGGGGAAATATCCTTTCTAATTCTTCTGGGGCAGTGGCTCTTCAAGCATTTAGTCTCAGCTTTTGGTACAGCTACTTTATCCGTCACATATTACATGTTACTGAGCAGCAGCAGCAGGAGTTAGAGGCGTGCATTCATTTCAGAAAGTGTTATCACAATTCTCCATAAGACTGAGGCATTAGAAGGATCTGTAGCTCTAGCGCTGTCTCTTTGTATATTGCACCCACAAGAAGTAGTTCCTTCCCCCAACCCACCCCCCATTAAAAAGTAGATTGGATTTTTAGAAGTCTGTCTGTACACATCCTGAGCTTGTAGGCATGTTCTGTGGGAAGATGGCTGGAGCTTTGTTCCACACGTGTATATTACCCTCATAGAAATCCACCTGTGAATTTTGGTTCTCATACCTGGCCTGTCCTTCATCCTGCTGGGTGGAAAACCCCAGCTGTGCTTACAGCTGTTCTTAGTTTTGAAAATGTTTTCCACTGTGCCATCAGCAAAAGCACTGGAGAGCTGTATTGATGCAGCCTACTCATCCTTTCCTGGACAAAAGCAGAGTTCAGAGTGTGCTTGTGTGTAAGAAAATTTCCCTGAATCCTCTAAGAAGGAATTTGTCCTCTGAAACCTCCCTGTGTGCTCAGCAATGGTATGCTAATACCAATGATGAGAATGAGAAGCAGAGAAGTGGTGCCTCTATTGTGAGGCAGAGAAGATCCTTGAAAATTCATGAAGATGAGAAATCAGCAAGCTTTAGCTTAGTTTTTCGTAAACTCCTAGCTTTTTATAAAGGCAGTTCTAAGAAAGTTAAGAGAATATCCTTTATAAGGAAGGGCAGGACTTGCATATTAAATATAACTTGATTTATATAAAATACTGAAGCTGAGTATTGAATTTTTTGCAGCTATTTTAATTTTTTCTAAAATTCTTTTTTGTGTTCTGATTTACTACTTAGAATACTTTTTAGTATGTATTGACTGTCTGCTGTAGTCTCTGCTGACACAGCTCTTTCAGATGATGCAGTGCTGGAGAAAAGCTGATGAGTCTTTCTTTATGAGCTCTGACATATTAATTAGCAAAATGGTCAGAAAAGCTTTCCTATTTTTATTTTAATGTCACTAGACCAGGCTTTTGGCTGGGGCTGTGTTTCAAGACAGTTTTGAGACAAGATGAGTAAGATCTTATTTTCTTGCTGGCTGCTATGTGAGAAACATGTGGCTGGGCTATGGCTTAGTACCAGCAAGGCTGAGTGATGGGGGTAGCTCTGTTACCAAGCTGAATTTGAATTAATGCTATGTGGTTAAACCACAGCATATGGCAAGAGGTAGGGTTAGGGCTTGAGTAGGAAAAAGCCCATTGGGATAGTTGTAAGGATGCTTCTGCTCAAGGTCTACTCCTTACTGTTAATTTTGCTGCCAGTGCAGTTCCCACATTGCTGCTCAGCCTGTAGAAAGGGTTAGTGTTCTGGGAAAGAAGGCCTGGAGAGGCAGCTGTACAGCTAACTCCTGCAAGGGCAGGCTTTCACATCTGTACTGTTTGTGTGGGGGTGACTGAGTTGTGGTTAAACTGCAATTCAGATGAAAAGTGGAGATAGTTTGGAATAATTTAGGTTAAAGGTCTTGGTGTATCTCTGCATCCTTTAATGCCAGGATGTATTCTGCCTTAAGGACATTTTACTGAGGTTTTGTTAAGGCTAAGCGTGAGGATTAAGATTGTGGTTTAGGACACAGGATTGGTTGAAAAGTTAAGTTTATTGGCAGATTTTATGTGACCACTGGAATAGGGTATGGAAAGTGCAACACATTAACTTCATCATTACGTTCAGTAAAGGCTCTTCAGCCTCCTGCAAAAGCCATGGTTGCATTGATAGGTGAAAAAAGTCTGTGAGATGCTCAGGTTGCATCTGTGAAAGTGTAAGCTGAACGTCCCATTTGGATTTACATTTGAGAGGCACAGGATGATCCCCATCTGTGCTCTGGGCTTCTGTTGTAAGATGGCTTTAGGTTGTCTCTGGAAGCTGTGTGTGGTATATCCCAGCTTTTGAACCATTTCTAGGAAGTGTTTGTGTGAGCAGAAGGGCTGTTACGACTTCTGTAGTGTAGACGATTGCCTTCTAATAAACTCAGGTGTGCCCACATACTGCCATTTTTGCAAGTATAAACATAACCTGTGATTTTAAGGATTCCAGCTTAGTTTTTCACAGGGACAAAGAAGAGTCTGGTGCAGGCAGAATCCAGCATGTTAAAGTTTGTTCTGATAAAAGTATGAATACTAGGCTAAGCTTATTGCTGCAAGTGGAGTTCAGACTTGGAAGACCAGGCAAAACTGGAGAATTTTTTGTTTTAGCTAGAGGAATCATGCAAGATATTGAGCTATTGGAACACCAGAAAAATCCAGTGGTTTATGCATAGTTTTGTAGCACAAAAGGCTTCCTTTTAATCCAGGATTCTGGTGGGAGTTAGCAGTGGATCTAGGAAAGACTACAGAAGGCTTAGTCCATGCTGCTGGGCTTGTTTGAGACTGGTGCCATTGTAATAAGTTTGACTTGCAAGTAAGACAATTATGTCAAAGAGGTGGATAGGGAAGTGCTGTTCTCCTCTCTTTATGCCATGTCTTATAATTTTATTAAATAAGCCTTTTTGCTGCTGTAGATGTCATTAAAGCTCAGCTGTTCAAAGGGAGTGTTGGGTTTAGCACTGAGTTCACAAGGATTTATATAGTAACCAGGTCCACAGTAGAAAAGACTCATGTAAATGGCTGAGCTGCCTAGCATAAGCAGTGAAGTACCTGTCCAAACTAGGGCCTTGCCACTAACTGAAAGCATACAGCATATGAACTCTAACCCTTCCCTTTGCATTTCTGAGAGGAGAGAAAAGGTTGATTTTAATTCATTGTATTTCTCTTTGAGAATAAGGGTGTAATTCTTGGCTGCTTCAATATTCTTGCAAGTATGAAGAGGACTTGTCTACTTCACAGTCTGCAGTATACCTTAGCAACACTAGTGTAACCTAACCTGTGTGGCTTGGATTCTGGTAATAAGCAAACTGTGGTGTCACTGGAAGCTGTGCACTGTGATTTTTCCCTTTGTTCACCCAGTGTGATGCTTGGTGCCATTTCAGTGTGATAGGCACAAAAATAAATGCAAATACCTTTCTATGGTGCTTCAGTTCACTGTAATACCCACAACTCATGCCCCTGTAAGCTTTGAATCATTAAGGTGTGGGTTATGTTTGATGTTTTATTGTGAGGAATATTTTTACAAGATTTTTCAGTCTTTCACGGTTGCATTCACGTGGGCGTCTCTCCCTGAATGATTATATTCTTTTGGTGGTGTTGTTGTTCTTGTTGTTATCAGCATTATTATCATCATCAGCTTTGATTATGATTCTCCAAACAAACTGTTCCTTTGAACTTACAGTCCCAAATAAATTGTCATCTGAGAATATGTATCCATTCATGCAGCTGGGAAGCAAAAAATAAGGTTCCCTTTTTCCTGCAGGTCACTTGTGGAGTGAATGTTTTCTCCTTTATTTATGTCTTGCAAAGTATAAAGTCAAGGATGTTGCATTGAATCTATTATAGTGTTGGGGTTTAAAATGATTTCTAGTCCAAAAACTAAAATGGTCAGCTTTTGTTGAATCACTGGCTGCTGTGTTTTTTTTCTTTTCTTCAAACACAACTTGTCTAGTGAACCTAGGATTATACATTGACTTCCTTAATACTCGATGCCAATATGGCTTTGCTATCCTTTTTTAGTGGACTTTATTTTTTAAATTTTAACATGTATAATAGTGTTAGATATTATATATTGTTATAACAATCTCCATTGCCTAGAGCTGGGAGGGAATGGGGAGGCTTGATTAGTATTCTAGTTGCACAAAAATTGTATATGTTTGTGCATGAGAAGTTTGCTTTTTCACTGACTCAGGAAAAGAAAGGCTGGACACCTACCAGTTCTGTGCTTCAAACCATTATTCTAAATTAACAGAACTCTGTGTTGTTGAATTATAGTGAAAAGCAGTTTGCAAATCAAAATCTCTTCTGAATATCAGGCTGGAGGTCTTTACAGTCCCCCATGCCTGCCAGGTCTATATGGCTGATAAACAGCTCTCAGGTAACATAGTTAGGTGGTCCTCTGTGGAAGGAAACAAACACTAATTTTTACTCTTGAGAAGAATCGTTTTATACTCCCAGTAACTCACCAGCTGTAACTATTCCTTTGGCAGCATTTTTTTCCTTCTTTTTTTTTTGTTGGTTTTTTTTAAGACTTTATTAGCTGTGTGATGATGATTTGTTGTGACCCCTCTTTTGTTAGGTCCTGAGAAAGTCATCTGTAGATAAAAGTCCCTCACTTAAGGGTGATGTTTGATGCCATGATGTTGATCTAAAAGCTTGCCGCTGCTGAATTAAGCAGTCTTGGTCACTGTGCCTCCTATCTGCAGCTGCCTGGTTTCCATTACTTCTTTTTTCTGGTCCTACAGCTTAGCTGGTGAGATGGTTAAGAGAGCTAAACCAGCCAAACATTAAAACAAGAAAGACAAAATGAATAGTGCTGAGATTATCTCCTTGAACCACTCATTTGAGAGACAAGCTTGTGTGCCATTAGAAGGGAAGCTCAGCAAGTGGATGGATGTGAAAGCTGTGAGGCAGCTGTCTACTAAATTACCGTGTCTACCATGTCAAACTATATCCTTGTTAAATTCAAATGCCAAACTTGCATTGCTGGTTTTTGGTGGTTTTTTTTTTAACACTGTTTTACTTGCCATGAATAAAACCACTTTCTCAGTGGCAGGACCAGGGAATAAAAAGTGGCAGTAAACCTCTGCAAACTGAACAAGAGCATCCCTGCTGTCTCATCCTTAGATTGTAAGAATCTTTTCTTAAACCACTTATTCACTTTGATTTTATGGATGCTTTGTGTTCTGTGACTCTTAGTGTGCTTTCTATTAAGATATGGCAGAGCAGTGCCCGTTGATCTTTCTTTGAATTACACTTATTAAAGTGAATAGATCTGATCTGCTGAGAACAATGACAAGCTTTCAGGAGAAACCTGTTTCCCTCCATGTTCTTGTGTGGGATTTAGGATCTAGAGCAAAACTGAATTTAGACCAACAGCAGTGCAGGTGCAAATTGAAGGGTCTGTAATTGAGTTTTTATAAAATAGTATGTTGACTGAGTATTTTCCTCTTATCCCATGATAGTCTTTTATTCATAAAGGCTAAAGCATGGGTTTCTGCCCCCTTTCTCTCTATGCCAACATTATTATTCCTATAATTCCATGATGAGCTGTTGTGGGAAGCTAACGTAGCAGAAAAATAATTCTACCAAAAAGAATAGTATCCTTCTGGTTTAGTCAAGGGAGCAAGAAAAAGGAAGTTCAGGAGAAGAGAAGAATGATTTTGTAACTGACATTTTTTGATCCTGGGATCAGCGTAAGCTGAAGGAAGTTGACTGGGGTGGAGGGGGTAGGCAGATACATCTGAGGGAGAAAGTGTGGATGAAAGAAGATTTCCAGATCTTCAGAGATGTCTTTGTGCTGAAAGAATGGAGGTGGGGGAGCAAGTTTGAGTCTCTTTTATTGTCCTGAAGACTAAACTGAAAGTGAGTTTCTGAGAGGTTTGCTTAATGGCCAGTGCAAGTTGGTTTTGTGTATTTTTGACTGTGTGATGTTCCTTGCTGTTAAAGTACCGTGACTGTCTCTTAGTTGAGTGCGGGCTGCTATGCTCTGGGTCTGGTCCTGTCCTAAGGAGTGAGAAGACTGAGCAGTCCTTGAAAGCAGCCAAGTCTGACAAGCAGGGAGAAGCTTTTGTAAGGGCCAGATGGAGTGAACAGGCAGCTCGGACAGAAAGGACAGTTTTCCTTAAGAGCCGCAGGGACTGGGTAGGGTTTTTTTCAGTCCAGCTTATCACAGAAAGCTGCTGAACCTAAAAACAAATGACCCTGTAAAAGCCTAAGTTGAGCAGAAGCATTTGTTTCACTCTGTCTCACCAAGAAAATTATAATTTTCTGTACTATGAAAGTGTAGTAAACCAACCCTGGCTTTAACAGCAAAGCCCTTTCCGTGTTCGCACTTTAAGAACAAAAGTTCGTCTACTGAGAAAGTCTTTAACAATGTGGACTTCTCTGTGAAGGAAGCTTGTGCCCTAATAGTGGACCAAGGTAAGATATTTCAATGTGACAAGCATAAAATAAAACTCAAAAGTTCCTGCAGGTAGGAACTTTAGAGAGTCCTCCTGTGAGTACATAGCTAGGGAACTGCCTGCTAAAGCGGTGACATTAATTTATTAGAGCAAGATGCCAAAAGTGATTCTGTGTGTGAGGAATGCCTTATTTTTAAATGTGGGTAAACTTCGAGTGCATGACAGAAAGGACAGCCTTTTCCCAGAGGAGAAGGCCTGATCTGGCAGATATCCAAACTACAGTTTTCTAAAATAAACAGTAGAGGTGAAAGATTGGCTTCTTTTCGATCACATCTCAGTAATATGGGACTAATGCATTACCCAGTATAAGTCATTGGCATCCAGGGACTGCAAACCAACAGCCTTTTTTCCTTGGGGAGTATTCTTTGCTCTAGGGGCAGAGAAAGGGGTAGGAACTTTGTTTAGTGTGACTTGGGAAATTTCAAGCTGAGCAGTTCCCCAGTGTTACAGCTCTTTATGATAAAGAAGTGGGAAAAGTGATTAGGAAGAAAAATCCAACACACAGGTATTTTTTCTAGCCATACATTAATACTAATTGACTTTTTTTCTTCCCTTCTCTTTAATTTCCTGAAGTGATTCTGGGCATATTGTTGTATTAAGTGAGGCTTGGGGTGGGTTTAGATGTTCACACTCCATAGTTGCCAATTCTCCCCTAGGTCAGTATTGCTGAATATTGCTCTGTGCAGAATTCAGTGAAGCAGGTCAAGAGTGCATTAAAACCCTCAGAATGTTTAAGTAGTATAAAATGAAATAAAGTGGAGACTTTTAATAGTTGTGATGAATGCACCCACTTAACGGAAGGCCTGCTAGTGTTTGAAGTGGTGATCTGTCTGTGGTAAATCCACTGTGTGTGCCAGCCTGCAGTGGGCTGGAGGAGCCATGTGCCTGCAGAGCTCTGTGTCTGTTGTGCACTGCAATTCTCTCTCTAGGAAACAGTGCTGTGCTGGCACCAGTTACCAGCTGTGGGCTGTTTGGGGCATGCATTCTCTGCTGAGACCTGGTAACACTTTCCACTGTGACTGTCTGTGCTGAGCCTGCCACATTTCATATCTTTGCTGAAAGTTTCTGTCTTGAGTTGGAGCTTCTTACTGCCTTGTATTCCAGGTTGTTTCTGACTCATATGAGCGTAGGAGAGCTTGTAAATATGGTGGATGTGTCTATATGAGGAGTGCAGAAATAAAGCTTTCTCTGAAAGAAAAAGCAGTGTGACTGTGCTAGTGCAGAATTTCACACAGGATAATAGATACTGCAGCTCTGCAGAATTGATCAGTAGGGCCTGATGTCTTGGTATCTCTGGATCCTGGAATATCACATGCAGTAAGAATTGTTACTAAATTTTAAGTGATTGGAGATGGCAAAAAACCAAGAAAACTGGCATTCAGCCTAAGCAAAGGTTAAGAAACAGTATATTTGAAATTTGAAGAATGATAATAAATCAGTGCTTTTTATTGAAACTGTGGAGATTCAAGGTAAGGCATAGCAGCCAGCAAAGCAAATTCAGTGTTTGAAATCATAGGGGCCTCTTGCTGTATGTTGATCTTTAAAGTAGAGAGCTTCTCTGGTGATGGTGCCTGAACAGATGGCTCATGACTGGTAGTAAGCTGGTTCCCATCATGGAACTCTTTCTTTGGCACCAAGAAGAAAGCTGAGAACAGCAAGTGAATCCATCATGTCTCCTGCCTTTTTAGGGCTCTGTAAGCCTCTTTGGTCATCAGTCCTTTAGCTGTTGACAGCCTGACTGCATCCATTTCAGAAAGCAAAATTAATCCTCTTGGTCTGTGTCTTCTGTAATAGAGGAGAAAGTGATGATGTGATTCTAACACCCCTGTGTAACATTTACCACCCTCTGCAGTCAGAACTGGAGTCACAGCCTTCCTGTCAATCTTTTCTCTGACTGTTGGTTTCATGTTCCTTCAGCAATACCTGTGCTGTTTTCAAGATTTGTAGTGAATGATCTGCAGATACTCAGGAAAGACCTTCAGAGTACTAGGTGCTGAAATCTGGCTGTGATCAGTGTTGGCAGCTACTGTGATTCTTTTAGTTGCTTGCTGTGACCAAAGAGACCAACAGCCACTGCTGAATGCCTCATTTTATTAATCCTTTCCCTCCAGGAGCTGGTTTTTTGCTGGGCATAATATTCAGTGCTGGCAGTGGGTATCCTGAAGTCACTGGTGCCAAGGAGTTAATGAATTTGGAAAACTTCCCAGATAATACATCTGGCCCTCTAACTTACATTTTGGAGCATGAAGTATGAGATGTAGAAAGAAGAGCACTGAACTAAATGAGCTCCTGGCTGAAGAGAGGAAGGGTACACTTTTCTTTTTTTAAACTAGTTGACTGAAAGTTAAAAATTACATAGTCCCACAGAAGATTTAACTGTTCTGGTTTTGTTTGGGGTTTTGGTTTTGTGGTTGGTTTGGTTGTTCAGAATTTTTTAGAATTTTGTGGTGCTGTGTATTTGCCAGTTGCATTACCTTCTGAAGCTTGAGTATAGGCAGGGAAGCATTTTTAATTCTCCACTTTGAATGATTCTTCTCCTTCATTTTTTATTTTGAAATCCCATCATGTTGCCATGTCAATAAAAAGGATTTTGAAAGTAATTGATATTTCTAGTCCAGCTCACTTCTGGAATAGTATCTTGTACAATGTTTGCTTTCTATAACATTTGAAATAAGCCTTTATTATATAAAATGGGTTGCTGGCGCTATTTATTAATATACATTTCTGTGTAATAAAAGCTGTGCAGTGCAATATGGTTCAGAAATTAACTTAGAAGAAAAGAATTACATTGCTATTTGTATATCTCATAAAACAGCAACATTTTTAGTGGATCTTTCAATACATGAATGCTACTTAGCACTTACCTACACAGCACTCCAAAAGTACCCAGAATACCATCCATAATTAAGTGTCCTACTAAGCCTAAAAGCAGTGCAGTTGTTTTTTCTGTACATAGCAGTGACAACCCAAATGGAAAGGATTTTGTAGAAGAGTAGAGAGTACTTCCTTGAGTTTCCATCAACTATCAGCAGGTACTTTCCTTTTACCTCAGGCAATGGCACCATGCTGCCCTTTCAAAACATATCTCCTCTTGTGTTTACCTGTTTTGCTGCCTGATGTCTTAATAGATGAAATTTTTCATTTGCTTTAATTTAGTCTTGCATGGGGTGATTTAGTTTCTGATGGTTCTGATGTGGCCTACATGTAATAAACACAATAATTGATACCTTAACTCTGTGAATGCACAGAAGATCCCTATTGACATGAGATCAAGCTTATTTATGTTTGCTTGGATTTTTTCTAAAGAAATGAAAATGCCAGTTCCTTCCCTCCCCACCCCTCCCCCCAAGCAGTGTGACATCTATACTGAGGCTGAACTATATCTGATTCCTGCCCTTTTTGATTATTCACCTTTGGTTGTGAAAGTTCTTTCCTTAATCCTTCTCCCATCTTCAAGTTGGGTCTCTTATCTAAAAGCAGATTCTGTGGATTGAATACCTGTCTGTGAGGAGAGCAGATCTGTGACCTGAAAGGTTCACTTCCAGACTCTCAAGGACCAGGGGAGCATGCAGAGCATAATCAAGTTGCAGGAACTGTTGCTGCACAGCATGTTTCAGTAGACCTTCTCCTGTTCTAGAGTTGGTCAGTTCACAGACTGAAGGGAGTTGGAAGGAACCATTCTGTCTGGTGTGACCAGGGGGCTCAGGGCAAAGCAGGGAATTCCATGGAGAGAGGCAGACACTAGTTCTACAGTTTGCCTAGTTTCTGGCTAGTTTCCTTAGAGCCAGAATAGCAGTGAGACCCTGACTCTGCTGCACTGACAGCTTAAATAGGGATTGTGTCCCTTCCAGGGCTGGGGTCAGGACCTGGCAAACAGAGAGATAAGCAGAACAGAGATAGAACTCAGCATGACAAGTTTGCATCCATTGCTGAAGGGCAAGTGCACTTACAAAGATTGCAAATAAAACCTCTGTTACCTTGCTATGGCAGTTTTCAAGTGTTTCTGTGCAGAAGGACCAGACCAGAGGATCTGGCATTGATTTGTTGGGGTCATTCATGTAATTACCATTTTTGTTGCTATCTGAAGTTGGCATAGATTCCTGTGTTCAAAAAAAGGAGTTGTATTTTTGGTTGCCAGTTATAATGCTGCTGTTGACAAACAGAGATGTTATAAAAGAGAAATTCAATATAGTGTAGTTAATCAGTTGCTTCTATTTTATTGCTTTATAATCTTCTCAGATGCCTAATTCTGAAAATAAAATGACAAAAGTGTTTGATCGAAGCTTCTGGAGTTTAATTCCTTTTTAAAAACTAGCGCTGTAGTTGAATTTTAAAGGTACCAAAAAAAATGAGCATTACATGCAGCACTAAATTTTTCCAGCAGTGCATGGAATAACTGACTGCTTATGACTGAAATGTACATCACAAAATAGCTACAAAGAATAATTCTCAGTCTGAGTTTATACTTAAGGAGCAAACACATTAAAGAAAAAACATACAGGAGAAGATGATTTCTTGCAGTCATTCTTTTCCTGCCACTCTGAAGGAAATATGGATAATTCATTAAGTCTCAGAAAAATCCCTTTGCTCGCCTCTGCTCGGGTTTGATTTTCTTTTCTCTTTTTGTGTACAGAGTATGGGCATAGTGTGCAGTAGTCACTATGTTATCACCTGTTCAGTGTCATGCATGACACATCCCATTACAGATTCTATGAAACTGGAGCCGTTTGAAGTAAAATTTTGCATTCAAGTGTCAACTCAAGTGTGGATTTTATTTGCTTTTTTTTTTGACAGAGATTGTTCTTCCACTGTCTCCTAAAATAACTCTGATATTTGTTTTTGTTTAGGAGAGGAAAAAGTAAGAATTTATGGCAAGAGGTTGGGAAGATAGCAAGTTGGTAGAGGAGGGGGGGAAGTAGAAAAGGATGCTGGGAATGGGGAGGAAAGGGAGATTGGGCATGTCGGTAAAGGAGAAGATGCAGTGTGGGAAAGGGTGACATAACTGAGAGAGTGGGAGACACTAGCTTGTGCTGATCTAGGACAGTAGATCTGCAGCCAGCGTGGGGAAAAAAGGGCAGCAACCAGCTGTGCAGTAGAGAAAACTGCTTTTTTAAGTACAAACAAAACAACCAAACAACAAAACCCCACAAAACAAAACAACCGAAAAAAGTGACAACCAAAAAACCCCCACCAACCCTCTGCTTGTAGAAAACGTTATAAAAAACTTCTGTTAATTAGAAGAATATAAGTTTGAAGGCTTAAGGTGTTTGAAGGAGGCAGCTCTAGCTGTAAGGATGTCTGTAAAGGTAACTCAGACCCTTTCTGTGGGTGCTGGTGTTGTGAGAGTGTTTAATGAAACCCTGACACTTCCCATGCCTTTACTGTCAGCACAAAAGGGATTTGCTTCAGAGCAAAGAAGGCTGTTGTGTAGGCCCAGCCCTCACCTCATTTGTTGTTGGAGGGGAAAGCTGTGTGGTTTTCAGTTTATTCTGACTGGGGATGGGGTGATGATAGTGGTGTAGATGCTCTTAAGGAAAAAGAATTGTAATTTCTGTTTCCTAGCCTTTAAATCTTGCTCAAATTATTTTCTAGCTCTGCCAGTACCCCAGAATTGCTGGAGGCCAGGAGGTGTCTTTAACCACATTCAGTGAGATTGTTTTTCTTCACCGTGGTACCTGGCCTGGGTGTGTGCTGCCTTGCAGAAGTGCTGAGTGCATTCAGGCTGCAGCCAGAGCCAGTTGTGATAGTGCCCTGAGCCCAGGACATGCTCATGTGATGTGCTTAGCAGAGGGCATGGAGGGCAGGTGAATCAAGCCTTGAGAATTTTAAAATGGGAACCTGAATCTTCACCCTCCTGTTTCAATTCCTTGTCACTGAGACACAGGTTGTACACATTTCTCTTAAAATGACGTCATTAGTGTCTGTTGACAAACCCTTACCACTAAGGCTTTGAGAAAGCAGCAAGAAGGCTGTTTATTGCTGATGTCAGGGATCAAAGTCAGTGCTCAGTGCAAAGGGTTGGGGGGGAGGAGGGAGAATTGTTCTACATGTGGAAGAAAATGCATCCTGAAAGAAAGAAACTGGAGTTTTATAAATAAAATTGTCATGATATATTTGGGACATAAAATGAAAGTCTATTAGAATGTGCACATAGAGAGAGAGAGGAGTTGGACACCTCTGCTATGGCATTTTTCAAGCCTAAGCTCTTTACTTTGCAATTTTAATAGTACTCTTTTAAGGTCGTTTTTTTGTATATAATTTTAATACATAGTCTGTTGCTTTAACTACTTTCATTAACATTTTATGAGCCTTTACAGAAAATCAGATGGGAAAATGCAAATAAATTATGCATTTTATTTAGTATGTAGTAGATACAGTATTACTGTATGTGTAAACAAATAAAAATGTTTATTAATATAAGAAACACTATGTTGAAAGATCCTGCTGTAGTCTATAAACCACATAGGCTATAAAGGATCACTTTGAGTTTAACTAGCTAGGACCAAACCTCTGTGTTTGGAACAATACAGAGTGATAGTATAAAAATATTAATTATCTTAGCTCTTATAAATTAAGGGGGGAGTCATGAATTGTGAGGCACAAGATGGAAGCTGAAAACCTTAAAACATTCATTTTCTGAGAGCGAGTACTTAATATTTTATGAAATCCCATAGACTCTCTGGTTGCTTAGTTTTGCCTTTCCTACCCTTCTTCCCCTCCTGGCAGAGCTCACAAGTAATCTTTTAAAATTCTGACCTGAACACTCACCAGTCAGCACAGTGCTGTGTCAGTGATTAGCATACCTGTCTTTTTACTGCTCCTTCACCCTGTGAGATGGCAAAGCAACAGAGAAAGTACGTGTAGGTAGTGAATGTTACTGTTGTTAAGAGATGTGGGTATACACTTGATTTCCTCAAGCCAAAATAATATGTTCATTTAACTTCTGTTTGAAGAGAAAACCCCAGCACCATAGGAGAAAACTTCCTAGCACCATTTATGAAAATCAACACAACCTTGTTTTCATGGCAGTTTGGGGGGTTTTTAGGGGAGTCTTGGTGAAGTTCTGACATTCTGTATGTGTAATACTTCATGTCAACTGGAGATAGAGAAATCTTCTCACCTAGAGTGAAAAAGGGTAAAATTATCAAAATCTAGAGCGAAATCTGCCCTTTTTTGTTCTGAGAAGTTTCCCACCTCACAGGTAGTCCTACTCATTTCAGTGTTCCTCAGGCTGCAGTGACAACACATGTCTGCAGCAATAACGACTTGCAGACCAATATGACTTGGCATTAAAAGCTCCACCTCTTTCTTTCTATCTTCAATCCTGTTACAGCAAATACATTATTCAAATTGAAAGGAAACTTAGACATTTTTAAGGTAGTATTTCTAGCTCAAGAAGCAGAAACAACGGTTCTTCTCCAGGTTTAATGATGAGTGACATTTACAGCACATGAAGAGTCTTTACTTGCACTATAATTTGCATTAGCAGAACAGGGTGCCTGTTTTAGTAGTGATTCTTAGACAAGGGAAGCCAGGAATAACTGCTCTAGTAAATAGCAACAATTAACAATGAGAAAGCCAACAATACTAGAATGACTAATACTGAAATACACTTTTGCAATTTGAGCTTAACCTTTGGTAAGGAATAGTTCTTAAACTTCAAAGAGAATTTCTTAGTACCTTCATATAAATCAATAGCTTTGTAGTTCTCAGTTAAGTAATTTAATTGCTTAATCAGACTAAGAACCTAGTGATTAAAATTGAACAGTCATGTGGTATCAGGCAATATCAATATTAGTTCTTATTCAGAGTAGCTGGTTTAGATCCCACTGAGTGAGCTAGAAGGCAGTATGTTTGCATTATGCTTTAGCATGCAAGAGTATCATCTACGTCTTCTCTAGGGTTAAGAGTACAGACACTGAAGAGTGTCATAGAAATAAGACTATATTAAAGCTGCCACAAAACACCAGCTCCAAATCAGAGAGCTTCTGCACTAAAACAGCTTTGAGGGTTGTTGGATTTTTTAATAATCTATGTTGAAAAAAAATTAACCTGTTCTCTGAAGAGCATCTATGTAAGTAGGGACCATTCTCTCAGAACTGAATTGAAATAAAGAACTACCAAAAATAGTTTAAGAGAACATAATGAATTCAGTGGAGAGGGCTATAGTCTTGCCACTCAAAAGTGAGCCAGTATTGCAAAAGTGAGCCAGGAGTATGGGTAGTCTTGATCAGAAATTATTAGAGGTACTGAATATTAATTCTATGTTGAGTTGGTATAACACCAAGTGCACTGAGGTTTTGGCCCATGGTTCTATGTGTTTTCATAATGCAGGCAATGAGGAATTGATAGGAACAGGAAACAGCAGCATCTTTATTTTGGGGGGGATTTTGTTTGTTGGTCTGGACGCCTTTCATCTGTAACACATCCCAGGAAGTTAGCAGTGGTCATAGTAGATGAGACAAAAAGTCTGCATGGCCTGTGTGTTCTTTCTGATAGTATCAAATGCTAATGCCTAATGAGAAATACAAAGATATGACAAGTTTGTCTTGCTTTTCTCCAAGAGCTCTTCAAAGACTGAAGGCAAGAATAGCTTCCATTTAGCTGATATTCTTCAACAGATCTTGTTGCTCTTGAGTTTTCTTACTTCCCTTTTAGCATATGTAAACTCTTAGTATCCACATCAACAAAAAAAATTACTCACATAAATGTTTATCAGGGTTGTTGCTGCAAAGAGAAATTGACTGATTACCCATTTCTTTCTTTGACTCTTTCAGTAAGATCTGAACCCAAGTAGTAGCTTTCAGCTCCTTCCTGGGGGACTGCTTTTTCACAGGGGGGCCAATTAAGCATATGGTAGAACAGCCATTACATTTTTTATTCTAGTAACATTAGCCTCAGTGTTTCAAAATCTGATTTTAGCTTTTTGCTCTGAAGTAAATTCCATAGTATGTTTCACTATTCCAGGATGAGAGTTGACATACTGTGAAGCTGTAGAAGCAGCTCTGAAGAAGAAGCTGTCAAGAAGCTCTGATTAACCATGTGCTAATATGCATGAAGTTTCAAGAATTGTGTTAATACTTTAGTAATTGATTGCCATAAGTCTATCCTTAGCCACAGTATGGCTTGTTTAGCATTATCTCTTTGAGGGTATTGAGTGGCATGTCTAACGCACATTAACCAATTTTCCCTTTGCCTGTGGAGAAAATTCTGGTCCACAGTAAAAGACTAAAGAAGGTGAAATTATATGATGAAAAACAGAATACAGACGCAAGTGTTCACTCTTGATACACAAGAAAAAAATAGCATAATCATATAGATGATAATATCTTTTTCCATAAGGGGATCACTGAACATGAGAGTTCTTTTTGTACTGACTTGGTCAACTTGTAAAAGTTAACTGCAGCTTTAGCCACCATAAAAAAGGCAAAGTAAGATGTTCTGATATTGCTAGAGAAATACGGCAGATCTGCTTAATATCTGTGACATTGTTCAAAATGTTTGTTCATAATGTTTATGAGACTGACTTTTATTGGAGTTGGAGCAAAAGCTTATTATCTCAAGAATATAAGTGGTATTTTTTATTTAGTTTTAAAAAGCTACTGGGCTAATAACACAGGTAGTAGTTTCTAGTTTTTGTATGGTCGCAGCATGAGTGGAGAAGTGATGTGTTTGCAAAGAATGAGGTTTTATAGCTTTGTGTTGTGTGATTCTATATAGCCAAATATATTTGCCTTAATTTGTAAGATTTGCCTATAGACAGTATCTGCATTTTGGGGGAAAGAGCGATCAATGCTATCCTTTTAGTATTAGAAAACCAAAATATAAAATACGAAATGAGATTGCTAGAAAGGAAGATATTGTTGCAAATGATTCAGAGTATTAAATGGCGATATGTCATCTGCAATATCGCATTGGAATTTGAAAACTTTTTACCAGCTAACTCCCAAATAACCCTAACAGGAGAATGTTAATAAAAATACCAGTTCTTTCTATTTATTTGTGCTGTATATCTGGCAGCATTTTTTGGACACAGATTTATTTCCTGGTTGGGGGATGATGATGAACAGTAACTCTTGCTTTAGACATGAATGTTATTACATTGACTCCATGAAGGTGCTCTGCCTAGAGGTCAGGCCCTGCTAAAGTTAACTGTCAGTCTCAAGGAAAACCAAAGCTGTGATTAAGGATTTGCAGATTCATATTTCAGAAGTTAGCATTATCCAGCATATTTTGGATGGATTCCATCAAGCTTGACCAAAGACCCAATAAAACTTCAGCAAAGAAGTGGAAACCATTACGCAAAATAAGAAAAAGAACAAATCAAAGCATATTCCTTGGAAAGCCTGGGGATTGTTAATATGTAAATACTTCTTAATTTTTTTAATGCTGTAGAGCTAGAAAAAGAACACAGTAAAAATTTACTGTAATGTGGATAAATGTCTTCCAAATTTTTTTAGGTTTGATTTTTTTTTTTTTTTTTTACTGGACTGCACTCACTAGGTGGACACACAAGATAAAAAATAACCCAGGGAAAATACTGCAACAAACTATCCTTATGAACTGCAGTTGGCAGTGATGTTCTTGCCTCAGAAAGCTCACATGATGATGTGTTTAAAGCATGAAGTAATATTTCAAAACTACTGATAATCTATGATGATGCATCCTTGTGCTCTTTGTACTTCTACAGCTATTACTTCTTTCCAGACATTTGATTCCTTGAACTAAGTGAAAACAGCGCTTTCAAAGAGTAAACAGGTTCCTGTTGAAAGGCACATGAACCCATTTGTTTCTTCTTACTCTTTTAGCAAGACCAGGGTGTAGCTGAAGATGGCTTTCTGGATTGCTAAAATAACAGAAAGTTTTTTTTAATCTACAGTTCACCACTTTGAATCCACAACTTACTAACATCTGACACTTGTGCTGTCATTTCTGTAGAATGAGTTATTGTTGCCTGCCTCTCTGTGGGCAGGGCTGTAATGCCAAAGTGTGCTGCTTGCAGAGTACAGTGATCAAAGACAGATACAGCTGCTGTAAGCTGGCAGACAGTGGAAAAGTGTTCATTTACTCCAGCTGAGGATTTGGTCACCAGGTTTGAACCAGGCTGAAAATGAACCTACCTGTTCTATTTCTGGAGTGCCTGTTACCTTGAGCACACTTGGGCCTTGATGGTCGATTAAGACTCTTGAAAATTGCAGTTGCTATCAACTGCTTAGGACCCTGTTCTACACAAAAATTAGAGTTTAGTGCTAACTTGGGATATTCCATTGTACTGTTGTATTTTGATTGGATTGCTGTCTATTTGAAAAACCTGCCTGTTTCTGTGGAAGAGTTGCCTTTGTAATACCAGATTTTGAAATTTCATCGAAGGCTCCACACCAAGTAGCTGAAGTAGATGAAATTGGGCGCTGAGTTTTGCACCTGATCCATGGCACTGTACCAGTTTTCTGACACAGTTGATTAAGTGTGTGATTATCCAAGGACTGGATTATCCTGATCTACTTGTAGCTAGACTCTGGTTCATGCTTCAAGACTGTTTGGGTCACTGAGCAGAATTATGTGTTTTCTGGTAATATGGAGTCCCAGCTTAGAAGAAACCTTAATTTTTCCAAGATATGCCATCTTGGATTTGTCTGTATTAAAATGCCATTTGACTGTGCTTAACCAAGCTGTCCTGGTTGCAGTATCACTGTGGCTGCTGCTTCTATCATCCTGTTAAACTTGAAGACATTTGGAATTTTTGATCATAATTTAGGATAGTATTTTGACTAATTTCTCCAGAAATGTCCCCATTGGTTGATAAGGGACGTCAGCAAGAAAAATTGGCATGACCCTTTCTTCTGTTTTGACACCACATTTCTGCAGTCTGGTACCATGTTATGTTTGTGAGCATGTAGTACTCTCCATTTATTGGGCTAGTGAAAGGGAACAGAAGAATGTCATTTGTACACAGGCGAGAAAAATTAATAAGAAAAGTTGGTATTCCTTTGCTGTTTAAATCATATTCTAAGTTGTTCCATGCAGCAATTCTATTAGCTTTTCTAATTTGATATTTAAACACATTGTACCAATGCAGAACTGAATATTGAAAAGATCCTAAATACATAACTTGGTAATTAATAGCATACCATCTTGAGAATACTGAAAATTGCAGCAGGAAAAACTAAACTTAGAGATCTGGGGAGGTTCCCTTTTCCATGGGGGATATAAAAGGCTAGGTGTACATTTGTTAAACAACTAAGATGGCAACGAGTTTTCAAAAAACACAGATTTATGAAATGGGTTTTACTAGATATCTTTCATCCTTGCCAGTGATTTTTATTTTTTTTTAATATAACCTTTTCATTAAAATGACACATCATGACATACGTAGCAAGCGAGCTGCAAACCTCTTAAGGGAGAGTTGTACTACACATGCCAAAACATAAATCAAGTGTAATGCAGTAAATTGTGTAGACTAGGTCTCAAAGTTAACCAGTATACCTGAAGTAGTATTTTGTCTTTTTTTTTCTCCTTCTTTTTCCCTTGCCTTTTAAGCAAGGCTGGAGTGTAATAGTGTAATCATGAGCTGTGACTCATGTCTGTTAAAAGCTCAGAGGACAGCCAGATGTTACTGGGTGTGAGTCTGTATCTTTGCACACTACAAAACAATTTGCAAAATCCTTTGCTGGAGCTGTTTAGACAGAAACTTCCTTCCCATTAGGTCCATGAATTGGACGTGTTTTTCCTAAGGATTAAGTTTTGTGGAAGAAAGACTTGAAACGACAAGTCTACCAAGGTCCAGCTAGTGTTAGAAGAACATAGCATGTAGATGTGAAAATCGAGCTTTCTTTCCCTAAAAGTTGCAGTGAAGGATGTGGTTCACAACCTACTTGCACGCAAAGCTTGAAAGGTTTCCTTTCAGTCTCTTTTGAGTTATTGGTGAATAGAGGCAAACAATTATTACCCTGCTGGAGGAATTTTTCCCACTCCTCAGTTATTCAGATATGGCAAGAGGAAAGTGTATTCTTTGAGGTTTTTTGTTTTTTCTGAAAACAGTCCTCATCTCTTGAATGAGAGCAACTGAAGTTTCAGTACAGAGGATAGTTTAAGGGGAAAAAAAGAGAAAAGAAGCTGAAGCATGTAAAATAAAGCTTGGTTAAAGTCCCAATATCACTACAATGATGGATTCAGCTCTGAGGAATCTGTAATAAAATACTGCTATCAACTTTATAAGCATTCAAATGATCTTAAAAATCTCACTAGGAAATAAAAAGGAACCTTTGCTGAGGACTTTTCCTGAAAACCATCATAATCCTTTCAAATTCTGCAGGGATTTTGAGTCTCAGTCTTGCCAGATAAGTCTTTCTCGTAGTTAGTAGTAGGTTTGATATAATTCTGCATATTCCCATTTAAGAGTTGGATTTTTGAAATGAACTTAACAAAACTGTTTCAAGACAACTATTATTAAACTCATAAACAGAGCAAAAAAAATGCATGGCTTTGTGAATGGCCTTTGTGTTTGTGTGTAAATAGACTGATTAGAGGTGTATGTCTACCTTCTTCATAGGTTATCTGCTGGCAACTTCAAGCAAAATGTGCATCAATTTCTTAAACTGAAAATTAATCTATGCACTTTCCTTTTGAAATACAAATAGATAAACAGAAGAAAACAGATTTTCATAAATTCTCCTGGAAGTCAATATATAAACTGAACCAAATGTAGGTTAGGAGTGAAGCATGCAAGTTCGCTACTTCTTTTGGTCTGGTTTGTTTTACAGTGCTGCAAGGAACAAATCGTTTTGCATTCCTATGCTAATAGGACACACTAATCACTGGAAAAGGTGACTCTAGTTTTGTTAAGGGTTTATGAATTAAGGGTTATTACTGGAAATGGTTCATTTACTCTGTATGTGCCTGAGACAGAAAGTCTGAGTCCTCTGAAGCTTTTGTAAATACACGTTGCAGAATCTTCCCAGACTGAGATGTTTGCCTGTTTGTAGCTGGCTAATCCAGAAGTGGTTCCCTGATAAGGTTAATGCCCAGTTAATTGCTCCTAGCCTTGACACACAGTTTAATTGCTATTTGGCCAACATATGTTTGGTGCTTGCTCTGTGTAGAATTCTAGCGGATGTAGTGATGCAAACTACAGACTGGTGGAGGGCAAACAAAATAAATACAGTATTTTATGTTCTTTTAATTCAGGGCCAAGTGGATTTGGATGAAGTGTTTATTTAGTTTGCTGGCTGCTTCAGATGCTGTGGCATATTGATTCCTTTTACTACTAGCAGCCATTTAACCTGACCTCTCTCAGATCCAGTATTTTAAAAGCCATAAATTTTAACTTTACTTATGAGCAAGGACTGAAATGCTGTGAAAGCCTTTTTATTAGCAGAGCTTTGCCTTGCTCCATGTTCATGTGTCACCCATGGCAACAATATTTAGAGCATCTTAGATTAGAGCGGCTGTTGGGCAGCTCGGTGGTGGTGGGGTTAGCAATAAAAAGAGCTCATAAATATCTCAAGCATGTAGGATTCACTGCTCAGAATGTGGGCAGGTGTACAAAACCAATGCCATTATTAGCAAAAGGTATCCCTTTCCTGGTTATTTTGTTTAAAGTCTATTTTCTTAGTCTTAATGTTCACAGATAAGGAAGATCTATTCTTTAATTGCAAATTAAATTGCTGATATTGAAATGTATTTTCCTTTGCTGCCTTGGCTTTTTTTTACGATAATCATCTTCCTTGTTTCAATAGCCTAAATTAATCACCGAACAAGGCTTAAAGCAATCTTTAATGTGCAGCTTATATAAGTATTTATAAAAATGTGCCCAGGACAAAAATTGATGCATAAAAATGATATATCACTCTTTGAATTATGAATAAAATGATTGTTATGAAATTCTTTCTGCATTCATGTGTAAAGCTTTAAATTAGTGAAGTAAATACTAAGCCTAATATGAACTTCTTGCATCCTTCTAATTTGTTCTGATTTAAATTAGTAATTTATAAAAATATTATCTCAGATTTGATGACTAAGATTGAGTAATAATTTAGCAGCTCATTTCAAAGTAGGCTTAAGGCTTAACAAAATAGATCATAGCTATGAATTTAATGTAAGTTTTGGCTTGCTTTCTTCTGTTCTGGTACTGAAGAAGTTTCCCCGTCTGTCCCACAGATCAAAGGTAACACCCTAGATGTTAGCCCCGTAGTGTTAGAAGTCACTTTGTTTAAATATTAGTGCAGGGACTCTTTGCTTCATGTTAAACTTTGGCCCGGGAACAAAAATGTTGGTTTAGTTTGAGAAGCATAATTTATATCAATTAGTCTCAGAAAGTGTCACATTTCCCAATCTTTTAAAGCTGGATTTAAATGTTTGACCTTTTCAGAGGGTGGGTGTGGAAGCAGAAATAAAGGAATCGCAGGGCACTGGAATTTTTTTTTGCTGCTACTGAGTCCCAGACTGATCAATTTAAAAGGTGCCTGAAACCACTGGGGAATCCTATTTTCTAAAAACTGGACTTTTTCCTGTCTGCATTACGTCTCCTATTGCAGTTTTCCTCTAGCAGATTGTAACAGCTATATCTAAAGTCAGTTTGCACATAAATATACTAGAGGAGAAAGCTCCTGCATTGTACAAGATAAATAGCTTGGTTTATACTGGGACCTGGTTGGAGGGCAAGTGCTTCAGTTTGTACTAACTAGAGCAAGAACACCAGTCTGTGGAGAAGGAGGGATTCAGATGCCTGCACTGGATGCAGAGCCAGACTGTGAAGTGGAAGGTTATGTGAGAGGCTAGACTTTTGTAACCAAATGAAGAAAACTAATTACTTCAGCAGATAAGATCAGAGGGTTTTTGTGCAAAGACAGGCTTGGCTGCATTTTCTTTGACATTCAGCACTAACCTGGGAAGTGCATGTGCCCCTTGGCTGAGACTTTTGCTTGAACCTCTGCCTTTGCTTCTAATTCTTAGCTTTAATATTGTTGCACTGTGAAACTTGTTAGCATTTTTGAGATGTTTAATGCCACACATATTTTTTTGAAATATTAGCACGTTTCATTGCAGTGTTGTTGTTTGTTAGTGATAAGACTGTAGAAAACAGCAACACCAGCATATATTTCTAAGATGAGAGTAGTGCATTTTCACTTCTTGTCTAATGGCTACCTTATTCCAAGCATTTCCTTTTCAGCTGGCTAAAGCTCAGCATACCTTCTGGGCCCCAAATTGTGAACTGTCATTATTCAGAGCTGAAATTGCAGTTTGTGCAAATGTGAGCTAAATTGCAATCATTATATGTAGTAAAATAGATTGAAATATCTGTAAATCTGAAGACTGTAGCTGTCTCTTATAATCAGAGAACATGTTAAATTCTCCTATGCTTTGATTTCTCTTTATTAGATTTTTTTTTCTGTCCATTGTGAGATTGTTCTGTGTTCAGTATTTCTGCTTATTATTTGGAATGCTTGGACTGAGGTATCAAATGAGCAAAGCTATGTATCTTCTCTTTAATATGTAAGTGCAAGATAGTGATTCTTCTCCTGCTTTTTATCAAGCCCTTAATAATCTTTTCTATGCCACTGTATAAACTAGTGTTGAAGAAAAAGCTACAGTATGATCTAAGACTTTTCTACAGAAATGTTATATTAAAGCTCTTCATTTGAAAATCACAAGCTAAAAGATGTAATGACTTTCAGATTCCTCCTTCCTAAATCATTCTCTGCATTGAATTGGTTGATGATTGAAAAGTATATGAATATAAAAATATAAGTGAGAGGAAAAAATCCTTTGTAGTTGTGCATACTGTGAATCCTACCAGAAATGAATGAAACTACCTTAAACAAAACGGTTAAGAAAGAATGGAACGTGAAGTAATTTAAATCACCATATGATGTTGCAATCTTGTAGAGTGAGCAGTTGGATCAGTTAGGCTGGGGTAGCCTGAGTTCAGTGAGCCCAGGTTGGACACCATGAATGTTTCTCAAGGTGTGTGTCCAGAGCAGAGCAGGGACTGAGCTGTACCTGCTTCTTGGAAGCTGTTGGCATGTCTCACTCTGAATCCTACCACTAAAGAAGTCACCATGGGTGCTTCATGATCAAACAGATGTTTGCCTTTCACTCAGTGCCTTTCACTTTGCTAAAAGTAGTCACATGCTCCCTCCAGCATCCCAATATCCACAGGGTAGGACACTCACTGTTTTTATAACCATTTTCTTTTCCCTAGTACTACATGAACCTCCACCATGTGCAATGCAATATGAACCAGGAATGAGTGTATTTAGGGCACTGGTAAAAAAAGAGCCAAATTATTTATACTTTGTTACAACTCCGTGTTTATTCTGTTTTCTTAATCTCAGTGATGCTTTCCCTTCTTTTTTCCTTTATAGCTTTTTTGTACCTCACTATGTCTTTCAAAATGTAAATAGTAGGTTAGTCTAGCTCACGTAAATACATTCTTCTAAATATTTTCCTTTAGGCATATTCCTGTAGTTTTGGTTTTCAAGAAGAAACATCTAAAAATAAAGTTAATGATAAATATATAAAATGTTTACTCTTTAGGGTGTCTTGGGAGTTGTATTTCATTTAGAATGGCAGTGATTCATGGCTTCTCTTCATTTTTACTCCCTCTGCACGTGCCTTTGGGGTGGCTGCATTGCCCACAATGCTGTGTCATTTGTTTCCCTTTGATTTTTTGATTTTCATGACTGACATCTCACTTTTGGCATATTTCCCTCAGCTGGGCTATAAAATAAAAAAAGGAATGTGCAATGTGGGAAAGAGATAATTTTGGAAAGACCTGACTAATATTAGTAGTAATAAAAGAACAGCAAGCAGGTTTACTTTTATTGGTACATTAAGAATTAAAAAATCTGTGTTTGCCATGTTGGCATTGCGCAGAAAATTGAGGTATGTGTAACACCATCTTTCAGTTAAAGGATGGTCAGTTGCAGATAACATCTAAGAATTTGATTCTAGCCAGTCTGGGCAGGTAGTGATGTCAGTTGCTGTTTTCTCTTATAAATTCAGTAGAGATGTATAAAATAATTCACCATTTATAAAAACAATAAAGTGGATGCTTCAACTGGCTTTTTTCATTGTACTACAAGAAGCAGTAAAAGGAGAGCTCAAGAATTTAAAATCCATAAAAAGAAACATTCTTACACAGTGAGCAATTGAATTTCTCATTGCCAAACTATATTTTTATATTAAAAATCCAGGTAAGGCTAAATATAAACACACGCTATGTATCCCCAGTAATGCTTGTTAATAGCTTGTAAAAGGTAAGGGAGGATTTTTGTTGTTTGTTGGTTTGGGTTCATTGGTTTTTTTGTTTGGTTTTTTTTTTACTCATGAGATAAAAAATCATGTTTTCAGGCTTACAGCAGTTCTCAAGGTCTGCAGAAATGAAAAAGGTACTGGGGTGGGCAGGGGAAGGAAATTTCCCAATTTGGGATGCGATGCTTGTCCATTATGGAGTCTTGTGCATTTCTCTGGAAAGCATCCAGTAATAGCTGCTGGCTCAGAAAGCAAGGGGACAGGTCTCTCTGCTTAGGGAAGCTTTTTAGCTCCTGTAGCTTCAGCTGTGCTCTAGTACGTGATTACTGCAGCTCTGCAGTGAAACGGGGAAAAAAAAGAATAAAAGCTGAATTATAAAAAGATATGAAGTTCTCACTGTTGTTAGTGAAATTTCATACTAAATTGTTAGTCTTAGAATGGGTCAGCTGAATGCTCAATACTAATCTGTGAGTAAGGGTTCTCAGTAAGTTTTTGAATAAATGAGGACATCTCAGTGTGCCCAGGTGTCTAAGGACTTGAGTCATGGTGTGTGTGGGGAGGCTGAGCACACAGCTTGCTGTCTGTTACATGGGGATGCCTTGCTCCAAACTTAAGGTGCTGGTTTGGATTTTGTTAGGAATGGCCTTCACACCTTCCAGTCTTAGTAACTGGCTCAGCTTTATGTAAAACAGGCCATGCCAGTGGGCTGCTGTGCCCCGTGTCCTGCCAAACAGCCCACCAAGGCTGGCTGCTGACTGAAACTTGAGAGAGCTTCTCTGCTGATCAGTGCCTTTCACTTTGCCATTTTTTACACTGTTATATTTCCCTTGGCTTTTCTCCTTCTCAGCCTGAGATAGCCACCAAAGCACCTCTTACTGATGCACAAGTTTTTCGTGGTTTTAAGCGCCTTTATGTTGTATGCAGGTCATTGCTCTAACTCTGTTTTAGCACTTGCTAATTTATCAGTAATGGTAGTCTCCAGAATGGCAATTAGTGAACAGAAGAAGGTTGCACTGTGTGATGGAGCAGCCAGGCTTCCCTTAAACCTGTTTGTCTCCACACACACACCCAATCCCCCACGTGTTTTCAGCTATGTATCAGTCTGCAAGTAATGGAAGTGTAAATTGCTTTATGTAGGCACTATTGACAAGTCTCTATTTGGTGCCAATTCTCAGGTTTTTTGCTTTTGAGAATTCACTGAACATGCTGTTCAGAATTACTTGTGCTCTAGGATTGCTAAAATCATAGCATATCATACTATGATGTGACCCTTGAATCTCTTCAGGCGTGACGGTATGGACATGTAGGTGAAGGGCTTCTGTTATGTTCTCCTGTTGCTTGTGTCAGTACTTCTTAAAAGTTGAAAGCAAAAGCACTTGAGTTCTCAAAGGCAGAAGGCATATTGCAAGGCAAAGTCTCTTCTTGTGTTTTTATGACACATTTACTGTTCTGCCGTATAAAAACAAAGTAGATGCTGCAAAGGCTTTTAAATTATGCTGTGAATTTCCTCATTGATTGGAGTGCATGTATTCATTGAATTTTGTTCTTTACCTATTCTGCTATCATTTTATTCATACTAATTAACACAAATGCTGCCACAAAATAAAGCCTTTCTAAGGTCATATAGTCAAGCATTCAAAAAGAGGGAGGGTTTGGCAGACTCAGTATTTCCTCTGTTTTTCTATGAAATACTTTCTTATGCCTGTAGTCAGGGAATGGTGCAGCAACAGCAACATCATTTATGTTAACCTGTACTTTGCTTGTTTCATGAAAAACCTGCTGTGCACGTTGGTATCATAGCACCACTTTCAGCTTGAAGTAAAAGGCTGGATAAAACTTCGAGAGAACTAGTAATACATCTTTTCGCAGAAGAAATGTGTTTGGAAATATCAACCATTCATACAACCTGTCTCCTTCTAAAAAGCAAAACCTGTTGTGTAGCAGTGTTTGTTTTTGTGAGTCTAAAGATAACGCTCTCCTTGAGACTGTTAGCAGTGTCCAGCTGGACATCGCTGGCAAAGGGGGAAGAAGCAGCCCCATTGTCATCACTGCTGTGGGCTTTACAGTGGCCCAGAGCGAGCCAGCTATCACCCATCACTTTGTCAGGTCTGCAAATTATGTGCCATTCTCTCCAAGTCTGAATGGGGATATTTGCTGAACTAAGTTTAACCTGATGATATTTTTAGAACAAATTACATTGATTGCATACTATTTCAAAGGCCCCAAGTAATAAAGTACACAATTAAATTTATCTGACTAGTTTAATTTCTCTGTGTGGTTTTTGGTATAAAAACGTAACCGCTTGTTTTCCAGACTCTTCTGGCAAAGATTTTGGTCCTACTCTGGGATTAAAGAAGTCCAGTTCTCTTGAGAGTCTTCAGACTGCTGTGGCTGAAGTAAGGAAGAATGAACTCCCCTTTCACAGACCCAGGCCTCACGTGGTGCGGGGTCGGGGATGTAATGAGAGTTTCCGAGCTGCCATTGACAAGTCGTATGATGGACCTGAGGATGGAGAAGAGGGTATGTTGCTAATGGCACTGGTTGACAGAGCCACCTTCACTTGGCAGTGCTGAGGGCCAGCTTGACAGAGTACCATGAGCAAGTCATTTAGTCCAATTGAAGCTGATTACATTTAAAAGCTGCTCACATCTTCCACTGAATAGAGCTGTCTTTGCAGTACCCCATCCAACCTTGACTGGGTTTAGTGTAAAGTCTTTCACTGATCTCCTTTGGGGCAGGGGTGGGTTGGAGGATTTAGAACTCAATCCTTAAATAATTACGTTTTTCAACTTCAAGAAGCAGCTGCTTTCTTCAGATTACATTAAAAATTATCTCTCTTGTTTTACAATTCCCCCTTTTCCAGCCAGGAAATTTGTTTCATGTTGTAGATAAGGCAGAGTGTATTGATAGCACCCTGCTGCTCATTCTGTCACCATGGGCTTTATAGACCCCAGTCTGGAAATATATCTCCTTTAGTATGGAGTGTAAAACTGTGCTTGGATCCTGAGCCCCCCAAATAGAAAGAGCACAGCTCTTTCCCAGCCAGACAGAACATTTTATCTATTTCTTGTTCAGCCACTAAAATAGAAAGATTCCAGGGAGTGAATGAAGTAGTTTTGTTCCATAAGTTGGTTAGTCACCAGAATCTCTTGTTGAAGCTCTCAGCATTTGAATCCCAGAGCATGGTTTTCATGAGCTGATGGAGGTTAACAAGCTAGATGAAATCAGAAAACAGAATAGTGCTTCACTGTGTCAGGATTTTTATATCAGGAATAATAACTAAAAAACAATTAACTAAAATAACTCTGTGTTTAATTTACAATACAAATCTGTTTGAATCCACTAGATCTGTTTAGTCTGCTTTTTAAATTATTCAATTGAATGAGTAAGTATTGTGAGTCATTTGAGCACTTTGCAGACACTCATGCTGTATTTCACATGTTTGCATTTCAGTGGCCCGTAGCCACCCTCACTGCTTCTTTTTCATTCTGTGCAGATGGTGGCTCTGATAAGAGCTCTCATGGGGGTCAAGAAGCTCAAAATGTGGAATCTGCTCCTCCAGGGAACCCTGAAATAGAAGATGCAGAAACCAAAGCAAAAAAAGACAAAAAAAATAGGGAGAAAGAGAAGAAAAAGGGCAAATCTAAAATCAAAGAGAAGAAAAGGAAGGAAGAAAATGAAGATCCAGAAAAGAAAAAGAAGAAAGGCTTTGGTGTCATGTTGAGGTATGGCATTTCGCAGAGCAAAACAGCCTCCCCTTCTCCTTATAAGATAAGGAACAACCGATGCTCTCATAAAGAAGTGGAAAAATTATTTCACTTGGACTCAAATAATGTTTATGTTATTGAAAAAGAAAGCAGTTTATACTTTTACACCAAACTTGTAACTGTGGCAGAAGACATTTGGCAGACAAAATATCTTTTTGTGCCTTTGAAATGCATTCCCATATGTCAGAAAAGATTCAAGGTTTCAGGCTTAAAACAAGCATGTATCAGTGGGGAAGGATTTGTGGGGAGTATTTCTGAGTAATACAAGACCTGCTCCCACACACAGGCCTTTGCCTTCTCTTCCCTTGCTTGTCTGCTTCCTTCACAAGCTGCAGGGAGAGGAGAATTCCTTGTGTAACTGTAAAAGGTCTACTAACATTTGCAGTTGCTGAAAACCACTGCCTATGATAACATCTTTGCTTCGTGGCTTCAGCCATTGCCTGCAGTGACCAAAAGCTCACTGTCCTCCCTGCCCAGCTCGCAAGTGTTTGGATTTCTGCTGTGGCTATTTGTTCTGTGGCTCTGTATACTTTGGAATCATCAGAGCTCTTCAAGCTGTTTCTTTGCCGTTGCTGGCACCTTTGGTGCTGTAGGCACTCTGGTTGCTATCACCCTTCCGTCTGGTACCTGTTGACTCTATTGAGGATTTAAGTGTTTCTGTTTTAGTAGCTCTTTGCATTTGATACAGGGTATGTGATGGAATTTTTGAGTCACCTGGAGGAGGCTAAACTGAAGGACCATGTGGTTACTCATGGCACTTAACATTAGCTTTGGGAGGCTATTGGTATTTCTTGTCATGCTGTATTGTAGACAAGCCACACATACACGGAAGGCACAATCATTGCTTAGGCAAGGATACATTTAACTAGTAATCTGAGAAATGCAGCTGCAAGATCATTCACTGATAATGGTCTTTATTAGGACATACAATGTATGAACTTGCATTACAACTTGCTGTTGCTGTGTTCTCTAGAGTAAAATTACTTGTGTTATATTAACATGGAAGGTTTTATCTGACTTTCTTCCATTTATCAGCAATTGTCCTATGAACTTTTGAACAATGTGGAGATACTGTCAAAAATATACAGGCATACCTATGTGCCAGATTTGCAGGATTTCAACAGTTAGCATTCATAAGATGAAGGTGCCTGGCTGTAGCAGTGTGCTTTCAAATGTGCTCTTCGGGAACAGAGGAGGCATGTACACACACCTGTGCATTGCACATACATTTGTGTTCAGACTGTTTAAAGAAACAAGACTTAACACAGAGCAGTAGTCGAAACCCTGAATAATTAAGAGGGTGACTTCAAAAATGCTTGTGTGTCTTGAGCTTTATATCTATTTTCATTCTTCTTTTTAGCTCTTTGGCAAGAGTAGGAAAGAGAAGGGGAGTGGCATAGAGGTTTGACAAAAGGTTAAGTATTGTTTCATGTATCAAAGATACACAGCAGATTCAAAGTTTGAATTGCAAAGTCTTACCAGGGGTATGATAGCTGAGCCAGAAAGAACATGGGGTGACATCAGAATCCAAAACAAGTTATTGTAGTTGACAGAAACTCTGCTAATGATCAATATGCAAAGCTGGGAACAACAGGTTACCATTTGTAGTGATTCCCTCTTTCAGAATATATTCCACATTTTGGTAGCACACAAGGTTTATACGTCTGCTCCTTCCATAAACTTGTCTATGGTTTAGATTGATAATCTTCCCAGCTGACAGTAATTGTTAATAATATTTATCAGTATGGCAGAACAGAACGGGAATTTCTATCCCACACCACTGAAAATCTGCAAAATGACAAAGATGGAAGCAACACATAATAAACAGAGAAGGAGGTGTAGGTAAGAACTAGCAGTTCACCTGGGAGGTTTTTAGAGGTTCTGCGTTGTTGTCAGTGTTTCTTTCCAGAACTTACGAAACTTGAAAAGAAATTCCTTCCTGAGAAGGTGAGAGTCCTAGGGAATCCTCACCATGATAGAAGTGAAAGAAGGGTGCAAATCTGTAAAATAAAAATTGAACAAGAGTGACCAGTGTGAGTTTACAAAATAATTGGGGACAATATGTCCTGGGCAAGATGAGAAAATCCAGGCTGGTATTTTTTCAGACAGAAACTGCTGCATATGACATGAAAAACAAAACCAATTGATATCACTGTTTTTGAAAGAAATAATAGGGAACTAATAGTGGAATTTAAACAGGTCAAATACCAACTAAATATTCGATTCAAGAGGTACTTTTTCACACTGGAGTCTGGCACTGACACAAGAAGTGTCAGGACGGATGGGGAGGAGGAGAATGCAGTAAGGATGTTTGAAGTATAAGTATTTTAGCAACACGGATGGAAAGAAACATCCAGATTTTTTAATGACGTTGTGGGAATGAAACTGGCATGTTTTATTGGTAGAACATCTGTGGAAGGAATTAGAGAAAGTTTAGGATGACAAAAGTTGTGAGCTTCTGCAGCAGGCAAGGTAGCTACTAATTCTTGGTAGCTTAAGAGAAAGAAGTAGAGAGAAGTATTTAGAAACTGGGATGAGCCTGTTTTTTGACATGATGAATTTAAATTGGAAAGGGAGGCTGCCACATAGGGGGCATTCGAAATGTAAGCACTGTAGAGGAGCAGAAAGCTTGATGGAGAAGGAAATCTACAGTGTGCCTTTTGTAGGTATGGTGGTGGCTGTGCTGTGATCCCCCACGTGTGAGGCCATCAAAAGGGTGAGCAAGGAACAGAGCCCTTGTTAGACTGGCTGGAGAGATCAAGCCAAGGGGAAAAAAGTTATGAAAGCAAGTGTCAGGAGTGGGAAAAGGAAATAATATTCTTGGGACCAGGCGATGTCATGAATTTGTTCAACTGCTCTGGTGACTGCAGCATGTGACCAATCCTGCTGGAGCTGGAGCCCCCACTCTGGTTATGTTCATATTGTTTGTAGTTCGTGGGTAGCTTTGTTCAGAGCTATTTGAGCTGTGCCTGCATGGTTCTGCTGTGCTGTGAGATGCATCCAAACAGAAAAACAGACTTGCTGAACCCATGTCAAAATTGGCTTGAGATAAGTAGGAATTGAGCATCTGTGGTGAAAGCTCCAGGACCAGAAGGACAATGAAAAAGAGAGATCTTGCCAGAAAGCTCAGTGCTAATTAGGACACATGTATTTTCTGGTGAATGACGTGAGGTCAGGTGTAAAGGATGAAAGAAAGTAGAATTTGAGGCTAAAACAGCTGCTGGAAAAGTCCCCCTTGTCTGCGGTGGGATTTTTGTGCTTTACTTGCTGGGTCACACATACAGCTGCAACAAGTTTTACCTTGATAGTGGCCATGTGAATTGGCTGGTTTTCTGCTTTACAATCAATAACAAAGCATTTCAAGATATTAAAACCAAATCCAAGTATTCAGCTGTAGTACGAGAATTGTTGAGCTTTAGTCTTTTGCATCTGAGATTTTTGAACATATTGGAATTGCTACTGCATTGGTTTTTTGCCTTTTTTTTTTTTTAATTTAACAACAGAAAATAGCAAAGCTGTTAGCAGTTGCTAACAGATTTCACTTAGTGCCTCATCTGTTGCTCAGCTGCTATTTACTTGTAGTTCCTGGTCTTTTTTTACACATACAAAAAGAAGAATGATTGCTTTCCTGCTAAGCTTTTCCTTGATTGAAGCTTTATTTAGGTGACTGTGATTCAGGGAGACCATCAAGAAATCATGCTTTTATTTTTGTAATCATTGTTTTTTTTTAAAGTCCTGTTTTTCACCCAGTATTAACTGAAACTCTTGGCTGCAGCATGTTAACGACTGTGGCTTTTGGGCAAAGTAGCTTAATGTACTGGAGATTTGAAATGCAGATGATGCTGGTTAACATCTCTATAATCCAAAGTACTCTTTTGCTGTGGTGCTCACTGCACAGTGTTTTGTTTCCTTGGTTGGTTAGCTCTGATGCATATATTGTCTACCTTAATTCTGAAGGTAGGTGTGTGTGTGTGTGTGTGCTGTGCAAAGAGCAACAGAGTTGACTCTTTTAACTGTTTTTGCATAACGTTGGCCAAGGAGCATTAGATTTTACTTTTTGATGTTTTCTGGCACATTATGCTGTCATTATTCACTAATAACCCAGCACTAGACAACAGACAGAACAATGAATTGTTATTGTGTATCAAGAAAACAGCTGCATTAAATACTTTCATTACTGGAGCTGTGACTAAATGCATACTTCAGTCTCAGGAAAAAGCTGGTGTCTAGCATCTATACTGAATCTTTTTCAGAACAGAAATGCTCTGTGCAGATACATAAAAGCAGCAAGATTTCACAATGCCACATTTGATTCTTGGCTCATCCCTCTTCTCACATTGAGCTGATTGATTCTTTCAGGGCACCACGAGTCTTAGAAGACTGCTGGACCTCAAATGAGCTTCCCTTGAAGGTGTTTCCTATTTTCAAGAAAAACACTAGTGAAATAGCTATCTTTGCCTTTGAGTAATGATAGTGTGTAGTGTCATTGGTTTAGAACTGTCAAAAGCTTTGTGAGGAGGACTCTGTAGGCTGTTTGGAAGGGTTAATTAACCCATTGGTGCAGGGTGTTAGAAATCCCTGATGCCGAACACTGGTGCAAAATGTATTATCACAGGGCTGGGAATGCAAAGCTGATCTAACCAAGAGGTCAATAAAATAAATAAAAAAATATTCCTCAGTTTGCTAGGTGATGAACTCCAGATTTTAAATTTGTGATCCTTAGTTATTGAATTGCCATGCTTTGAAATACTATTAAAATACTCCCTTTTAACAAAGGTGGCTTTGTCTCTAAATTGAGTTGGCAGAAGACTGAACCTTTAAATCACCGGGGAAATGTGACCTCTGCCGTGCAGTGCAGTTCTGTATCCTAATCCCATAGCAGTTGTTACAGTGCTGGAGTATAATAAACATAAGTCTGTGGCTCTCTCTACCTTTTCCAGATAGTGATTGTAAAAATTCTGGGCAGCCCTTTCAGTTTTATGGATATGAAGGTAAGATAGCTAATGGACTGCAGCCACACCAATGGCATTTTAATAGGTAGCTCCCCCAGGCAGAGACCAGGAGGCTGAAGTCATAATTTTTCTCTTTTTATTTTTTTTGTGGCATAGAAATCTAAGAGCAAGTATGTAATTGGTGACTCAGGTTGAAGAGTTGTGCTGAACTGGAGTGCAGTGGGAGAGCACTCTCTCCTTCCATCTTCATTTTTAGGCTGGACTCAGGAAGAAAAAACAACTAACCTTCTTCATATAAAGCAGTGCTTGTCATCATGACTGTTTCACTAGAAAGTATTTTAAAAATCTGTATAGGTGAGGAAATGTCTATCCCCCACCAGTATTGCCCATCAACCATGACTTGCATATTTGTGCACGTATACATGGAGCTGCAAGCCTAGGAAGCAGGAATATATATGTGTATATTAGTTAGATTTGCTTTTTGCTCTTCAGAAAGATGCAATTTCCCACATAATAGTTCATCCTAAATTATTTACCTTCCATTTCACAATATGAGCCATGAATATTTTATTTTTTGTCCCTTTAATTTGCCAATTTTCCTTTGAGCTAAGTGCCTTAGTGATTTTAATTTTTCATTCTAGTTGGAAGACAGAAATGACCCTTTTTTCATTACTACTATTATAGGCCTTGTGCTCAGAATGATACTTTTTACAACCAGCACTGTTGAGCCTGTAATGGTATTGCAGAGTAGATAGCATAATATACAGATATTGACTTCCATTAACTATGGCACTGTGATAACTTATGGAGAGATTTTTTTTCCTACTCCGTTGCCCTTAGAAGTTGAGTGTTATAGAAGAAAAGGTAGCAATATATGAAGAAGGAAGGAGCAAATAATAAAGATGTGACTTGTTGGAGAGAGGCAGCATATATAACTTTTTAATGTATTTATGTGTGCATGATGCTGGAAATCAATATGGACATGGATAGATTAAAAAAAAATGACTAGATTAAATTATGTTTTAATTAGGCTAAAGTTATTTTAGATCCTTTTGTCCTCAGTTGCAAAATGATATGAGATGGATCATGTGTATTTGAAAGACAGCATCAGTTAATGAGGCAGATGAGTTATTTAGAGGCCTTGATTTCCTTTTGCGTAATAAAATTCCCACTTTTCATTTAGGTAAATTAGTAAATAAAACTCCACTTTGCTTTAAAGAGCATAAGACCATTAGAGAGAGGATATATCTACTCAATTTAATGTACCTCGAATTTGTCAAGTACTTTAAAAAAACCAAACATTCATTTTACATGTATAGCTTTTCTTTTCCTCCACCGTATTAATTCCTCCTTGGCTGCATTCATAGTCAGACTAAAGCAGAGAAAATAAGGGGGTTTTGTACTAAAAATGATCATGTGGACTGCCTACTAAAGGCTGATTTGTTTAATTAAGCATCTGTTCTCCCCTTAATATGCATGCAGAAATCTCATTAACGTTAGATGTATGCAAGTGCAGTGAAGAATAGACCCCTCACTCTCATTACTGAACTTGGATAACAAGATTTATATTTACTTAACAGATCAGAGCAGAAAGTTCCCTCTGACTATTTAAAAGGATTTGAAATTACAAACTGTTTGCAAGGAGCATGCTTTTTGTGAAATACTTGCATGTTCACTTCAAGTTGAAATATCATTATTCAAGTCATTACTAAGCAAAAAAAAAACCAAAAAAAAACCAGACAAACAAAAAAATCCCCACAAAATCCTGCAGAGTGCTTTGTCTGTAAGGATTAACTCTGTGCACTAAATTCTACTTAAATGGATACTCGCCTATTTAATACTGACCTCTGTGCATGCCACACTGCTAAAAATAAACTCCAGGTATTTTCAGAAGGTAGCATATTTCCTCTAAGTGTCTGTTTCTAATCTCCCAAGAAATGTGTTCTGCCAGAAGAGTCCTAGAAAGCAGAGTGTATTCTTGAGGAATACTGAACACCACAGCACTGTGTTCATCCATCATTTACTGGAGTTGGCTGTTACTTGCTCTAAAATTCCTCTAAAATCTAGCTGAGGATAAAACTTGAATTCCATGTTTTCTATATAAAATGCGGTACATTGGATATTTCTGTAGGTAGTACAGATGCATTATGGTTAAATGTCCTAGAGGGTTTAAATTCATGCCCACAAGAATTTGAATTAAGGCTTCCTGAGCTGCATCTTAACCAATAAATACATGTTTTGCTCAGGAATACAGTGCAGAGTATAAGTTCTACCTTGAGACCAAAAAAAAACAACACATTTTTGCTGATTTTGATTCAGTAATTCCTGTAACATGAACTTGGTAAATGGCTGGGGCTAGGGGAAGAGACAACAATTAACAGAGAAATTATACAGAAGGGGACTCCTGACAGATTCCTTAACTACAGAGTGCTGGTGGTGCTGGTTTAATAGGTATTGCCATTAACAGCCATCTGTAGAGAAAATAAAATGTACTTATCTCACTGAATTATGATTTATGCCACACAACGCAGTCAAACCAAAGTAATATTTATATTATAGTGCAGAGTCATTGATTAAATGCACATGGCATCTCAAATCCAGTTGACATTTTAAGTTGAAATGGTTGCAGACATGTGGTCATTTATTTAACTATTACTTTAAAAAATGTGTCTCTACTTGTTATTAATAGAAGAAAGTCAGACCTGACCAATATTTCAATAGGCTGACCTTTTGTTTTTCTGACATATAAAAGGAACAAAGCTCCTTTTGGGGTAGTCACAATTTCAGAGCATATGAAGTATGCTAGCTTCAGAAGAAACCTGACCCCTTGAACTACTCTGTCTCTTTCTTCCCTCTTTTTTTCCACACAGGATTTTTGAAAGAAAATGAAGAAGAGATGGTTTAGGAGATAGGAAAAGTTTTAGGTTTGGGGTTAGATAAGAAAAGGTTTAGGAGATCCTGTGAGAGAGAGGCTTTGTTTCAAATGCCTGCTCTGCTACTGATTTCTTGGGAATCACTGGTTAACTCAGCTGCTCTGAGCCCCAGTTTTTACATGAAAGTTATCCTCTGTGCTTGTACAAATGAAAATAACATTTCCCTGCTTCATATTATCATTGTTCAGCTAAACCTGTTAAAAATTAAATACATTTAAAAACTAGTCTGGTTGCTCCTGTAACAGTATAGCAGGCCAATAGTTTTATTCTTAAAATGAAGAAGTAGTAAGCTTTCATATGATTTTCTCAAACTAATTTTCCTCAGTCTCTAGGATTCTTTCCACTCTCTCAGAGGATGACTTACTTTTCCCCCATTGATACTGATCATTCACCTGTTAACTTAGCAGGTAACTGGTGTTCCTATCATCTCCAGCTCTTCATCCTGGACAATGCCTGTTTGTCACCAGATTTCTGTTTTTGTTATTTTTTCCTCCTCTCTCTACCCTGTTCTGCACCCTGGGCTCTCTCTTGTCCTAGTTGTCACCCAGTTTATGCAGAACCTTGAGTAATAAACCCAGCACAGTTCCTTAGTTTGGGCTCTGCCCTCTGAGTTGCTTCTACTCTGCACCTTGTCATGAGCAGCAACTGCTCTAATTTCTCAGTGGTCACAGTGCTGTTTGGCATCTTCCATACAAGTTAATTATGCTATTGAGTGCTCCTCTCACAAGAATATTTACATTCAGAGAGTCTTCCCCTACTTGCTTCCTTTATTCATGAAAATGACATCTCTAGGGTCTTGGCTTAGCCCTGGTGATTGTGAGAGAATTTGATCTGGCTCTTTAGAGGTCTCAGAATAATTCTCAGGGGTGCAAATGAAGAGGTCGTCCCCTTTTTTCCTTTCTGTTCTTGCAACTTCCCACTTTTGCTTTATTTTGTTGTTGTTGTTGTGAAGAAATAGTAAAGAATGAATAAAAAGTAACCAGGGCAAATACAAAATGTTAGCCAAATGCTGACATGAAAAAAACTGTCCCCCTCTGTGTGTTAAAAATTCTGTCTGTGTGTGTATTTAGTACAAGATACCTGAGCCTCTAAGTATTTGCTATATATCTTTAGCATTTAACTTCAGTGTTGGGTTTGAAGGAATGAACTGTATGCCTGTGCCGTTCGTTGTCCCTTATTTGATAGTGAATACCTGGCCCCACACTAACCCCAGATTATCATAAGATTGCTCAGTAGTAATGTGTAAATAGAATTGTAAAGCTATTTTCTCGTGACAGAAGGCCACCATTGTTGTTTGCTGTTTTCCTTCTAGCTAAGGAAACCTAGTGAGTAATGAGTCAGGCACTGTTTCTCCTACCTCTGTCATCTTTGTCTTTAGCTTTTCATCCTCTGATGTGGAAATCTGTATTACAGTAGCTCAGTGTAACAGACATCCTAATGTTCTGTTTTTAATTAAAATTAGATTGAGGAAATAACCAATTCAAAGAAGTTAGCTTTCCTTTTTGTGTCTATCCCCACCCCCCTGCAAATATGCTTTCCATATCCTCTTCAGTGTTTGGAAGCGGTTTTTTTTCATTCACATGCTCTTGGATTGTTCAGCCTCCAGAACAGACAGCGAGGAAGGACTCTCAAGGAAGCTCATTTTTACTCATTTAGTCTTCACAGCATTACATGTTTTTAAATTACTGATTTTTTTTTGTCTGTTTGGTTTGATACAGGCTGCAATGTAAATGTTTTTCATATAAATCTTCGTCAAAATGAAGATTTCACAAAACCAAACTGCTCTGCTTTTGAGAAAAAATTTCCCCAATACAGTTGCAGATTAATTTAAGTGACTATATCTGTGTATAGATACACCAGAGAGTGACATAATTTAAGATACTCAAAAAGAAATTAGCAAATATTTCTTTCCTTTTAAATGGCAGATTGTTATGATTGTAAATGCTGCAATAGGTTAATGTACCTCTTCATCTCTGAAGACCTCCGCCTCATCTCTTCTATAATTAATTCCTATTTAGGCTATTTTAGCTTGGTTGTCATTTGTTGCTTCCCAAACCATCAATCATCTGCAGCAGTGGAGGGTGCTGTAGGCAGGATCAGGCAGAGCTCCAGGAGTTCTGGGCTGAATTGGCTTGGGAAGATAAGAAGTGAAATTTCTAGGTATAGATTTGCTTTGAATCCTCTCTGCCTATAGCAGTGGTGTCAGCTGCTCTGTTCTTACAGGTCAGATGTTTGCTAATTTCAGTAATTGCACAGTGCAAGTTGTATTTACATGCATGTGGTGTGAATGCTGACTCTGTTCTCTAAGGCCACTATGAGAACCTCTAAATCCTGTGGTGCTGGTCCTCTCTAAACTGAACCATTTGTTGGCTTGCCTGTGAAGTCTGTTGCACCCTGTGAGTGGGGAAAACTGATTTGGCAATGTGAGCTTGCTAATTCTGAGTGGATAACTGGCTTTAGTCCCCAGTGCTGAAATGAAGCAAATTTTGGGTTGTTGCATCTCCTGCATGGAAAATACTATTAAAAATCTGTGTCTTAGAGATACTTCAGTGTTTTACAAGGACTTACATGTTTCTGGCATGCTTCGAGTGGAGGAAGGAAGCCACACTCAAAGTAGGTGTTCTAGTTTTCTAATTAGAAACGCACCAAGTTCTAGGCAGTCTAAAATATGCTAACGAAATTATTCCAATAACAGTATATTTATTTCGTTCATCCTTAACATTTATTCTGGTTTAAATACCAGCTTCCTCTGTCTTGTGGGGATATTCAGATTGGAGGGAATGAGTTTAATCTTTTTTTGGTTTTAGGCTAGAGTTTAAAGAAATTGAAAGATTATGTTCCTGTCATAGTGGGAAGAAGGATCACTGCTGGCCCTAGATCTGCTGCAGAGAACTTACATTATACCATAAACTGCTGTCCATGCACTTGTATGGAATTGAAAGTGAGGCACAGACAAAATGATCTTTCACTAGAGAAGATTAAAAAGAAAAAAAAAAGTAACCAACTCCTCTAGAGTAGTGGCAGGGGGAAAGTGAGGATTGGGGTTCAGAATACCAGAGTAGTTAAGATTTACCTGAATGTTAAGGCCTCAATCCAGCACAACAAAGCAACAGACTACAGATACGTTGTATGTGCTTCTGTCTTCTATGTCTTTATTAAAACAATGCATTCACACCATAGTAAAAGGCAACAGTGGAGCTAAAATTAAAATACATAGGTAACCTTTTCAGGAAATGTGTTTGTTGTCAGTAAAGATTGTGTGTGTGAGTATAATTCACCCATCACATGTAGAAACTCAAAATTTTCTACCTTTGCTATTTTAACCTGTTACCTTATACTTGTATATTTATGGAACTCATGTATTAGCACACAAATCTTTGATAGTATTGTATATTAGTTTCCAGAATATCAAGTAAAAGGCTGGGTCTCTCTTTTTGATAAACTATTTTTGTCTTTATTATAAGAACAGCAAAAGATTGGGAGAGGAGGTGATGAATTTACATTTGCATGCTATAATATACTATAAATGGTTCCTCTAGGGGAGGGGAACCAGGAGGTGCTTAGAGGCTTTGTAAGCTAAAAGGAGCTTCTTTCCAGTAGAATAGTCTTGTCACATCACTACATCTGCTTCATCTTCTCAAGGTCACACAGGCACTCAAAGACACTGGAACAGCCCACGCCTGGCAAAAAGCATGTTTGACAGAGTATTGTATTAGTGGCTTCTTGGGACAGCAAGACCATTTGTTGATCTTGGCTGTCAGTTTATTGTCTTTCTCAGTCTTTGTTTATTTTGTGCATGTCAGCCTTTCGCTGTGTACCTTGGGACACAAATTGCCTATAAGAGATCAAATTTGCTGGTCAAAGGTTAAGTCACTCTCATGAGGCTGTTTGCCTGTGATAGCATTGGTGTCTGTTGGCTTTGATACCATATTTACTGCAGTAATATTGTAATGACTTTGCACAGTCATTAAAGCTCAATTGAAAGTTCTAGCATTCCAGGTAGACAGCAGCAAATTCCTTGGTGAATTTGGGCTCTCATTACTCCAGTGGATTTCTTTGTGAGGGATCTTATGTGTTGTATTTAGGAAATGCAAGTCAAATGCAAATGCAATTGAAACTGGGAGCATGATTTTTGTAGAGAGAAATTCTTGTCTACAGGGACTAACGTTTTATGTTGTCCAGCTCTGTATAGACCAGCTCTATCCCTAAGTTTCCACAAAAGTAAATGGAAAATTATGTTGTACATCTAGGTTTCTGTTTAATATCCACCATGCAGAGCAGCTACAGACCTAAACCAAGTCTGCAGTATAAAGGTTGATATGGAAATCTGTAATATAAATCAGAGGAAATGTCATATTTAGCATTGATCAGAAAAGGAGAAAAAAAATGAAATTAAATTAGTTGCATAAGACGTTGCTCTAATTTATAAGCAAAAAGGAAAAGATTGTAAATTAAGCACTGAAGTATGAGGTTTTCACTCTGTTTGTAAATATTGACATAAAATGAGCTTTAAAAAACAATTAAAAATTTAAAATTGTGGTTGGTAGCTTTCTCAAGGACCCAGTTTCAAAGGCTGACCAAACAGAAGAGTGAGACCAAAATAAAACATAAGGGAGGAGGAAAAAAATCCAAGCTGGAAAGCAACTTAAATTGATACATTGTCTGTATACAGATAATTGAAGCCATGAGATTTAATTAAAATTACCAAGTGGATGTTGCTATCAAGAATGAGACAGTGAGACTTAAACAGAATTTCTTTGGATGCGTATGGGTAATTTAGGAGCAAGATAAGAAAAAGTACAATTTTACTATCTGCTGTAGAGAAAGGTGTTCACTGAAAAACAGCTCAAGCTGTGGGCATTTTCCAGGACCCCTGGGTACCAAATTTCAAAGATAACCAAATGTTCTATAAAAGCATCTTGTGATCAATTGTATTGAATGGCACAGAGGAGTTGCATTGAATCAACACAGATGACAATCCATTTGGCTGAGCAAAGAAAGATCGTTACAGACCTTTAATACAGCAGTTTCAGTTCAGTATCTGTTCATTTTGGAACCTGGACTTGTAATAATTGTGTTGGTCTCTTGAAAAAACAAAACTTTATTAAAGTCAATATACAGTAGCAGTTCTCAAACACAGAACAAAGAAAGCTGATAAAGTACTGCAGCAAGCAGGTTTTATAACCTCTTACTTTAGCACAGGTGCCATTTGTGCATTTAAATGACAACACAAAAATTCCAGGTGATCAGACTGAATTCTGCATGGTCAACAGTAAGATTTAAAGTGTTTACTGTTTCATGGCAAATGCAGAAGGAATCGAGATCAGCTGCAGAAGTAATCAGACCTGGTGGCAGAAAATGCAGTAGTAATACCAAGTGGAACAGAGCAGAGCGATCAGAAGGAAGGGTTTGGGGAACCTAGATAAGCAGCAGTCATTTCAAAATAGTGGAGAACATCCTGGAACCTGAAAGTCTTCCTGAAATAAATAACAGCAGATGTTTCAAAGAGATACAGATTGGTCTTAAGCCACAGAAATACAAACATGTAGTGGCTTTGTGGCAAAATTTTCCAGTCAAAGCTTGCTGAACTTCATGGAAGTCTTGTAGTGGATGAGACCCACAGAGTGTTGTTCCTGGGTACAAACAGGTGTGGTGTTGAAGCAAACCAACATGAAGTTGTGATTAATGCTGGTTTTTTTTCTTTTGGGTTGTAGGGGTGTAGGAGAATTAACTCTAGTCCCAGTTCTGTGTGGACTTTAGAGTGATTAATATTTTCTCAGACTTTCTGGGGAAATCCTAGCTTGAGACTGTGAGAATTTGTAAGGTCCACTTCTTCCTTGAATAGGGAGCCTAAAACCAATATATTGAAGTTCTCTGTTTCTTTCAATAACTCAATATCAAATTTCTTTTTCTTCAGAAATATATTTTAACTGATAGCCCTGAAAACTGCAGTCTAAACTTAGAGATATTTCTGCTACTCATTTATTCCTACTTGTATACAAAGATGTCTGAGACCAAATTTATCTTGTAGCTGCATCTTTACAACGCCATTCTTTCTGTTTGTGTTTCAGAAGAATAATTATGGATGAAATTTAGCTTTAGTAATTAATAAAAAAGAAAAAAAGGCAGGTTTTTGTCTATTGTCTGTGCTGGGGTTTAGGGTTAAAATGAGTGAAAAATGGGAGAAACTAATTTTATTTACTTAATATATGGCAGAATTCCCAGAAGCAGCAGATCTGTGAAAGTCGTATTTCTGCCGTGTAGCGCTCTGGGTTGGGTAGGAGATGAAACAGGCTTTTTTTCCCTGTGAATTTTTAGATTTTCATACACTATTTTACCTGTATTCAGACAAAAGTTTCAAAACTCAAATGTTCCTGTTGGGTTAATTCTGAAAAAGAAAAGGGTTGGGTCAGTTAAAAATACGCATTTTTATTCTCACTTTTAATTTTTAGACCCTTTTAAAAAGAACTGAGATGGATATTAATGTGAAGAGCCACTTTGTTTAAAATCCCTTACCTATTGTGAAAATACTTTCTGTGAGAATACAAGAAAACTTGACAATTTAAAAAATCCATTTGTGACATTACTGAATAACATAGAAAAATTGCTAACCAAACAAACACACCCAGTAACCTCCACAGTCTGCTTACTTAGTAAAGTGTACCATCCTAGGAAAGAAAAATGGTATTTTGTAGTACTTCAGGAAAAGGCCTGTAGTGATTGTCATACCCAAGGGTGAGCATTATAAAAAGTATGCGTGATGGGACTGAAAAAATGTAACTTCTGTTGTGTAATCATTGCTGCTCTTAATTCTAAAAATCTGGCCTGTGATGCTTCTAGAACATTGAGCAGAGCTAAGAAGAACTTTCATGTGAAATCAACTCACAGTTCCAAAAATGTCTATAGTAGTAATAATGAGGTTCTGATAAGGCACTGCCTCATGGCTGTGAGGAACAGATGGCAATGGCCATCCAGGCCCTGCTGCAGCCCGTGAGGATCTGCTAGGATTTACTGTGGCATTGAGTGCTCTGAGGAAAGTAAGAAACTTGATCAAAGTAAAACTGAACATCATGGGCTAATAGCTGTGCTCATAGGAAAGCCACTCAGCAGATTCAGCTGAAAGGTTATAAGATGAAAATGAGTATTAAAGAATGATGGCAGCTCTCCAGGAGTGGAGAGGCAATACTAAATGTGAAAATTGAGGCATATAGTTGGCCTCCTTTATGCCTCTTATTTGTTAAAAGTGAGGCTCACACTGTGTGTCTTCTTTAAAGAGAAGAATAATACTGATTTAAGGGCTTCCTCAGCAGTGCTCTCCTCTCTGGATCCCCCGAGCCCCACCCACCCTGTGTTCACAGGGACAGCAGTGCCCTGTCCTGCTGGGTAAGGGACAGCAAGAGCAGTGCATCCATCCTCCAGTAGCTCTTCCCAGTCACTGCAAGGAAACCTACCGTAAAATGTGAATGAATGAACAAGGGAAATACAGTTAGGGATAAAACAATCACTTTTCACTCCCTTCCTTTGAGCCCTGTAGCAGGAACTTTCCAGGCTTTCCCCTGCCTCTGCCCGCCAAGGATATATTTTCTTCAAAGACTGCCCCACAGAAGTCCCAATGCAGGATTTTCTCATGTCATAACTGGTTACAGTTTGTGTCCATATACAGATGCCCTTTGCAGCTTGTTTCCAAAATGAAAGTTGGCATTATGCTTGTTATTGTTCAGCTGTACATAAAGTGAAAGAGACTTTCAAAAATCATTTACAGAAGATTTGCTGTGACTATTGACATTTTCTGACAACCTAATTTTTCTTGTAGACCTTCTGCTCTCCTCCCACCTCTCGCCACATCACAATTCCTACCCTGCAAACAGCAGAAATGTATTTGGGAAAATGAAAAAGTTATGAATCAAACTTAGGAGGTATTTTTTAATTGACCCTGGGTAGACATTTAGATGGAGCTGATAGAAAGGTTGCAGATGTTCTATATTAAAAAGTCTCTTTATATTAGATGATGCTGTGTCCTGCATCAAATGATTGAGTAGTCTCCTGTGGAAACATGCATTTACCCAAAGTACATTCTGAGCAGTTTTAGTTATGTACATATTTCATCTGTCACTGAATTAACCTGAAAAGTCTATGGGTAACCAGATCCCTTGGATATAAGGGCTCGCTTGATGCTTGTTTGATAAAGAACTTTCTTTGATACTGAAACTTAACAGGTTTGTTCTAAAATGAAGCCACTAGTATTTCTCTTGGAACCATAGGCTGCATAGCTTAAAAGCCCAGCATGTCACGTAGAGACTTTGTTCCAGTTACGTATTTCATCATTTGCACCACGTAATGTAGACTGGTTTAGGGCAGGGTTTGTTGGTTGCTTTTTTTTTTTTGTGGTGGGTTTTTTGTTGTTGTTGTTGTTGTTATTAGGTGGTTTTGGTGGTTTTCCTTTTATTTTTGTTGGTGGTGGTCTGGGGGTTTTTTTAATGGGTTTTTGGTTTTTTGGATTTTTTTCTTGTTTTTTTTTTCTTTTTTAAATCCAGACCAAGAATGGTATTAAGCAAAACTGGTTATGTGCATGTGCAGTTTCATTGAAAATGGGTAATGCTGTCAGAGAAAAATAGCACGAAATTCTAGAGACACCAGTTAGAAAATACTGACATTTTCAGTATTTAGAGTAAAATAGTATGAATTGGGATTGAGTTTCAGGCTAGAGAAGTGCTAACTTTAAATCTAATTCAATTTGAATCCTTTGTTACAAGCTGCTTCTTACAATGTAGCTGGGAATCCATAATATTGTATAGTTTCACTTGCATTATATGAAAACATGATCATTTGCCTTTAAAAAAAAAAACCACCACTTCATTTTTAATGTTGTAATCTTTTAATAATGAGTGGCTGAACTATCTCTGTAATTCATTACCCTTTCAGCTGTTAGATGAATGGGATATGTTATGGTTTGTCATTATTCTCCATGGTGGCAAGGAGAACAGACTGGGGATTTAAATCGCTTTCCACCGCATGGGCTATAGACATGCTGATGACTTGCTGTGAGATTACATTTAGTTCCAGGATCTCTGGTGCTTCAGAGCGTAATGCATTCGGTTGCCATGATGAACAAAAGCTTCTGATGGTTTGTGTAGGTATACTAGGAGTGAAATGAAAGAGAAAGAGCAAAGAATGCAAATAAAATGTTGCTTTCTTTTACAAATGACTGGTTGAGTGCAGAGGAAAAAGTAATAAATCTGTGTGAGGAGGGAAACATAGTAGTTGAATTATTATATGGACATCTGCACGTGTGTGTGTAGATATATAATGTGAAATACAGCATAATCTTAACATTGTTTTGTGCATACTTAGGACTGCACTGGCTCATTACCCATTGCATCAAGGATGCTCAAGTGTTTATTATGCTATTTACCAAATTATAGCTATTTCCTGAACAGCCGGCCTCTGCTGAATATGCTTGTATTCTGTCCATCTTTAATAATGAAGCCTGCACTTTGGGGCAGAAACATAGTCTGGCAATGATCAGCAGGAAATAAGAGAGAAATTGGTAATCTCTTTAGCTTTACTGTTTTATGTTGTTTATTTGTCTTTCCCAAGTATTCATTTGGGGAACTTGGGCAGCATAGGTCAGGCAGCTGAATTTCTTGGTGGATATTAGGAACTGGTCTGAAGAGCAAACAGATATCTAGTAAGTTTTTCATGGTGGTTTTTTTCAGTTGCATTTGAGATTTAGCTAGTCTGCTCTGGGTGGAGTGTTGTAATAGTTTTAATAAAAAATATCTGTATGTCACTTTATAAATACCAGATATTTATTTCAACTTCTGCATGGGTATGTAAAATGAATTATATATTGATGAACACTGCTGGGAGGTAGAGGGATTCTAAAGAGTTTTTGAATATTACCATTTATAGTGGTGGAACTTCTACTTTTTTCAAATATATGAGTCAGTTACACCCACTGTTCCTCATGCTTTGTAGCATTGCTCCAAAGTTTAACTTGGTAACACAGTGCTTAATCATAAATCTGATTTTATTTCATTTTAACATTCAGAAAAATATCCTCAATTAAGTTTAAGGAAAACTATTTGGAACATAAATGTTGGCATTTAATCCCTTCAGTTATTGAAAAATAGTCCGATCAATCTCTAGGTTGGCTTTTTAGCTCAAAAATGCCTTAATGTGACAGGAATTCACTATAATCTGTGAAAGGAATGTCTTAATTTATCACAGAGCCCATTACTTTTGAGTTATATTTTGTGCTTTGGGTATCTGTACTTAATTCTTCACAGATAACATAGAATGAAGTCTTCCCTGTTATGTGTTTTAGAAAATTGAGTTTACTGGTTTATTTTCCAAAGAAAAAAGTGGTTTCTCTTACTATGGAGGTAAGTGCAGTGCCTCATAAGTTTCTGGAATGTACTTGTAACTCTACAAAACCAATGTTCTCAAGGTCTTAACAGACAGCTGTGGAAGCTGGGCATTTCTTTGTGGGGAGAACACAGCTGAATCCTCTGTAACTTTTGCATTTCTCCCTCCACACCACTAAGTTCAGTACTTCATACTCATTTCTTATGTACTAGAGAGTGCTAGTCTGGATTAAATGCTTGAGTTTGAGTTAAAAGTACACTGAGGACAAACATGTGTTCAACATTATTCTGTGTGTTTGGACTTTCTTCTGAAGAACCTCCAATTCTATTTAGGATTTTGTATGATGAAGAGTTAAATTCTGTTTTAAGGTACTTGAATCTACCCAAGACTTGCTGCCAATTTTTGTTGCTAACAGAGATGTTCTCCAGCCCCTAAATTTGTGCATCTGTATTTGATAAGGCTGGCAAATGTCTTTGATTAGGATGGGGTTTTTTTTGGAGTGGCCATTCAGAGGCAACTTTCTTCTGTACTCTGATGTGTCTCATAAAGAAAGGTTTTTCACATTAGTGAAGTGCTTAGTTACATTGGAGCAGCATAGTTGTTTTGGGTTTTAGACTTATTTGGACTGTAAAAATGAAATGTAACAAATGTTACCATCTGCTGTTCTCATCCTGCCCCCCCCGCCCTGCTTCCCTCTCAGTGCCCCAACAGATTCTTCCTCTGTTTCATCCTTATTGTCTGATTCAAAATCATGTCAGGGTACTTAAGGCATGTAGTAGCTGCAAGGCATGAAGCGGGAGATCAGCTTTTCCCAAACAAGATTCCACACTTGTTCTGTGAATTAAGGTTTTTTACAAAGGTTAGCCAGAACTACAAGAGCACCTTTTTTTTCTCTCCTTGAAAAGTAAACTTGACACATCTGTCACGTCTGAGGACTGGAAATTTCTGGCTTCATAGAGGAAAATGTGTCACTGTGGTGTATGTCATCTGACCTAACTATCCTAGAGATTTTTGTTCCATTTATCTCCTACACGCTTTATATAATGAAGGAAGTCTCCCTAGGCATGATCAACCACAGAGAGTGAGTAAAACACAATGGTTTTAATCAAGGGTTTCTGCTAACCCAGGTTAGTTGTTACTCTTCAGTCAAAGGTGTTACCTTTCACCTTGGCAACCAGTAATAATTATTCTCTTCGCAGACACTGTGTAGATTTTCACTACCCACTGGTCACAACCTTGTGCTTATATTTATAAGATGCTTTTTCTATTTTGAATCCTAATTTTTTATCCCTTTCAGAAAAATTGATTCCCTGTGTCCTGAATTTCTGGAATTCTGTGATGATCTCCAGTGTGAATATCTTGATAGGAAATGCTACAAAATTCTTTGTATCGGCCAGACTGTATTCCCAGCATGTGTGCAACACAATTCCAGCAAACTTGAGTTACTGCTTTTCCTGTAGAACTCTGTCCACAGCACAAAGGACCTACCAAAAGAATCGAAGAAGAAGCTTTAAAACTCATATGCTGCCCAGTTTATTATTACTGAATTATGTTCAAGAGCCCTCATTTCCAGGCACAATACCCAGCTATTTCAAGGAGGGATGAGGAAGGCAGTGAAAAGCATTAGTGATATTGTTGAAAACTCAGTTTAGTTTCCCTGAGTACCTAACCTTCACACTGAGATTGTTTTCTAAGTAGTCTAGAGTACTCAAAATTGGTCATCTGTTGCAGAGTTAAGGCCCCTGGAAGCCCTGCCTTCTCCCAGCAGGTTGCAGCTGCCACAGGGTAGCAGCAGTGCTGCTAGCAGGGGTGTGGAGGGAGACAGGGTGGTTGGGTTTCCTCCCATCTCCTTGGGCAGCATCCCAGCAGATGATTCAGGGGCTGCTCTGCCTCCTTCCAAGGGTCAGGGATGCAGGAGAGTAGAGGTGCTGCTCTGCCCTGGAGCTGCAGGCTGTAAGGTCACACTTCCTTACAGGAGGTCAAGTGATCTACTAAGAGTCACAGTTGGAAGCCTTCTTTATTTGATGTTAGATTGATGTCAGACAGGATTTTTCACTACAAGGTGTTAAATCTCTTACAAATCTTTGTCAGATTTTTTTTCTTTCAGTTCTGTGGGGGGCTCTGGGGGGCTTCATAGAAGCTGCCAAAGCAAACAGCGACTCCACCCTAAAAATTGAACATTTAAAGCACATGCAAGAAAAGGAAGGTGTAGCAAAGCTTTCCTTAGCATTGCATAATGCTGTGGAGCATCTTTTCCTACCAAACATTCATTACAGGCATTTTTGATTTTTAGCATCTTGCTTTTCTGTAAACAGGGTTCATGTGGTCAACGGACAATCCTGAAGGTGTTTTACCTTTGGGGTTTTAATTAGCTTGTACTGACATAGTAAAACAACAGGTGCCTCATCTGAGCAGGTACCAATAGATACTTCTGCAGAGGTTTTTCTTCCTGTGCCTATTCCTGGTAGTGGTTTTCTGTCAATTACCAGGATGGTCCAGGAGCAAAATGTCTGGGGTGAAGAGAGCTTCATTTTCTCTCGTGCCTTCTTTTTCACACTGTATCCCCCTTTCTCAGACTGGAATATCATTATAGAAGCTTGATGCCCACACACATTTAGCTGTATTTTTTTAGCTAAGCATAAAATTAAAGACTCATTTTACCTTACTGTGTGGGGAAAGCAAGTGAGGGGGTGTACTTTGTACGCTGCATGAATGTTAGTTACTTTTTGGTAAAGAAGTGCTGATAAACACACTGTTTGTAAAGAGGATTCACCTTAAGGCAGGTCTGCAGCGTTGGTCTGGTCAAAGACTCTTTACTTTGCAAACAAAACATGTATCTGTCATAGCATTGCAAGCTACTTTTGTGTATGTGTGTGGCAATGAATGTGTAATAGATCTTCCTTTTTATTCGAATTATCTTGCTTTCCTTTTCTCCTCCTGTGATGAAAGGGACTTGGCATCCCATAATGTCACCATTTGGGTTAAATATTTCACTATGGAAAATCTTACATGCTAGAGTCAAGAGCTACTAACACAAAAGAGGGTAAAAAAGCAAAGGTAAATGTGCATTTATAAACCTAGAGCAGCAAGGCCTAAAATGTGAGAGTTGCAAATGTAATTTTGAAAATGTCAACAAATATGCAGATGCTTTATAATGCCTGTTAATGAATGAACTTGTGCCCCAGCTAACTTTTTAGAGATGAACTGTAAATTCTTCCCTTTTTTCCCTTGCTTGGGCTGCTTCATCCCACACATGCAGGTGTTACAGTATTAGTTTAAAACTGGCTTTGGAGATGACCCTGGTTCATCTCCCTGTGATTGTGTAAAGCCCACACAAACAGAATGGGGATGTGTTAGAAGCATTCATAATCACTCTGAGAGACCTAGGACTCAGTCTGAAAATGAAGAATATGTCAAAGGTATGGAAAGCTTAATTGACGGCCTTAAAAAAACCCAGCAACAAGTAACCTGATAAATGGCGCAGACTGTTAATTAGATGTCTAAATTTACCAATTGTGTCAGGAAAATTAGGACACTGGGAACAATATGTCCCTAAGCTGCTCACTAAACAACTGCTGTACTACTTATTTATATTTATCTGATGAAAAAGTACGTGCTGAAAGGAGCACAGGCGGAAATCTCTCCTCTCTCACTAGCCTGAAGCTCCCAGGCCTCTCTTCTCACAAGGCCTCCATGTCCTGATATTCCCTTGTCTGAACTGATCACTGTAATATGTGGCCACAGGAAATATTAAGCTGTTAAAGAATTTTGATAGTGTGTGTACAGGAGAGAGCTGTGATGGACTTCTGAGGCCTAATGTTCAGTGAAGACAATTTACAAACTGCTGTTTGTTTCATCAGGAATTGGGCTGGGCCCACATCGATGAGAGAAAGAGGGAAGTTCGATTCCCACGTAGGTTTCTATGATTTAAGTAGGTACATATTTAGTGTGTACTGCAAAATGTGGAGTATTTACATATGGGTATGATTATGTGCATATTTAAATACATTTATAATTAAGTAGGCAAATATTTCCATCGTACCTTCACAAGGACCCTGTGCCCTGGGCGTGGAGATGTTCCCTGCAGTGCCTTCAGCCAGCAAGCAGCTCCCAAACACAGGGGAACACCACAGCTCACTTCCCATCCTGCCTGACTTAGGCATTTGTGAGGGGCAGGAGAGATTATCACTTCAGTGATCATTAATTGTCTCTTAAATAGAAGTAACTAAATTTCTAAGCCAGACTTTGCCGTCCTTCCTTGTGTATCTGATACTAGGCAGGGCTAACTACCTAAGGCATAATAAGGATGTTTTGAAAGATAGATGTTTTGCTTGTTTCTGACACTTGGAAGTGATAGCTTTCCAGAGGTATTCTCCCCAGAGCCTGCTTTGGGCTAGTTGGTTTGTTTTGAATTCAGAAGGGAGTTGAGAAAGGACACATTTGCAGTTGGCTGTGTGCACAGCTGGGTTGGAGGTGCCTGTGTGTGCCCTGCTGCTGGCTGGAGCCGATGGTGCAGATCACTGGCCATAGCCCACTGTGTGCTTGGCTGCAGCCCTGCTCTCCTGTGCTTGCTGATGCAAGTGCTGCTGTGCCAGCCCTCATTTCTGGAATGCTGAGCCATGTATTGGCTGGAGCTGTGCAGAATAGCTTGGGAGATGTGTCAGGCAGGTGGCTGTTGGAATCCTTTGAGGGGAAGGTCAAGTACTTAACGCAAGTTTCAATGATAATAATAAGCAGAACTCATAAGAGTTACTGGCTGCAGATCCAAGATGTAGAGGGGGAGATACTGGGATTATAGGGAAGAATATTATGGATAGGGAAGAATGGGAAAGATTTGGATGGGGTTTGTTGTTTTTGGGGTTTTTTTGCAACTGTAGTAGTGAGAAATCTCAGTGATATCTGAGGTAGCTGGGAAGAATGTGTTTCTGGGGCAGCCTTGGGAGAGAGATCCCTGGCAGTGGCTAGTGCTGATCCCCTCCATCCAATAGCAGCTGCTTCTCTGCAGCTCAATCTACACTATCAATGAGTTGCCAACAGGAAAAAATACTAGCTAGGGTAGATGATGGAATATAGACAAGTCTGCCTGCTCCTCAGGCATTATCAAACAGAGCATTATGGACTTCTAGATTGGTATAGGTACATTTCCGGCATTGAATAAAGGTGAAGTGATGGCATTTCTGCTAATACATTCTGTCTAGGAGAAGGATGTTGAAAAAGAAAATTAAACAGCAGCCTTGCAACATCATTTTTCAGTGTGGTGTTGTACAAGACATGGTCTTGCATGAGTTGGGGGATGTGGTTTAGGAGTTCAGCTGAGAGGTTGGAAGGAGTTCTTGAAGTAAAAGTAGGTAGGACCAAAGAAGTTCTGACTATATTTACTACATTTACTTTTTTTTCAACTTTGATGTGCATGGTTTTCTCATTGAACAAAACAAGTTCTACTCTACAGTTAATGTCAGATCAAAACAATCTTGTGTATTCTGATTTGAGTTCCACTTGTTCCAGTACTGACTGACTTTTGTCAATGCCAAGGTGAGGTGAGGGGTGTGGATATGTATGTGTGTGTATGAGGATAGAATTGACAGGTTCTGCAGCTTTGAGGAGGCCACGCTTTGTGCCCCTGGAAATTATGCTATGTAAGCAAAATTAAGGAGAGGGGGGAGAGGCATGTTTCACAACAGTGGCAAAAGTCAGTTGAAAAATATCAGTTTTCTAGTTTTGAAGGTTTTCATGAGCTTTAGATAGTTGTAGTAATTGACACATTAACTTAATTCACATGGATTAAACTTCCGTTTTGTTGACAGAGTGGAAAGATCACACGGTTTACATTATGGCAAATTCATGAGAGAAGCCAGATTAGTTCTTATTTAACAATGAGCTATCCCACTGAGTTCATCCTTCTTTTCTGTCTTAGGGTTTGATGACTTTCCAGGAAATAAGAGGATAGCTTGTGCTTTTCAAACTAGTGCTGTTTTAAAGCACTTACCTTGCTACATAGTTCATCTTGTAAAACTTGAGAAAGCTTTGAAGCACTTCCTAGTCATTATCATATGCCTTCTGACTGTAGTATCAATCTGCATCAACTCCCTGTTCTGTCCCTTCTCTGTCCACTATCACGTACACAAAAATACAATAAAAAACTGGAAGAAAGTTTTCTTCTCTGAACATCACTGAAGTCTGGACCTGACAGTTGTCCAAGTTCACTGTTTCACAGATGTTGGTTCTCAAGTAAGAAATCGTTCCAGTCAGTCCCCAGGTAGAGGATCATGCAGTGACATGGCTTAGACATGGCAAAAGTGAGCCAATTTTAGTAACAGACTGTGGTTTGGATCTGAAAGGAGAGCTCAAAGAATGGGGCTTTTTGCTGGCTGTCGAAGGGCCCAGAGGCTAATGATGAAGGCCAGTAACAAATGGAGTTTAAGGAGGACTGATGAGTCTTAAGGTTGCTGTTATTTTTGGGTCCTGATTTGGGTTAGGTATAAGGTTCAGAAAAGGAGGAACACACTAGTTTCTTAGATGATTCAGGAGGGAAAGGGTCTAAGAGTTTTCTTTATATCTGGAACATTAAGGGATATGATACAGATTGATTTTAAAAAATAGGTCATCAATAGTGTAAGTGATCTGGCTAAGTTTAATCCTGAGCTCAAGTTCCTGTTTAATGATGATAAGAGAGACTTTTTCTGATTTATCGTAATGATTTTCCTTTTAGAAGAACTTTTCTATGTCCTGCTGAAATTCCATTTTTTTCATATTTTCAACCAGTTTGCTGTTTTTGGTATTTGGGAGAATAATGCATCTGAGAAATATAATCTTTTTCTAATAGAAGACACAGAGTTTCTCTGGTGTGAGAACTTGAATGCCACAGGAGAAACATGGTGTTTGCTTTTGTTTTGAGCTGCTGTTCTGTAAAATGGTAAACACTGCATCTACTAGGGGAATTAAAAAGATGGGCTGGAATGAAACAGACCTTTCTCTTTTGGCCTTGCTTCAGGAAAATGAATGTTCCTTAGGATAGGCTGTGATTGGAATCACAATAACATGGAAAGCTTATCTTGAGCTTATCTCCTAGGCCATGCTCAAATTAAAAGGAGCAGCTACTGGAAAAAGGAGAAGGGATGTCCCAGGTGGGGAGCTGTTCATGCCTCTATTTGGCTTTGACTAGTTGTGCTAGTAAGTCAAATTGGAACGTGGTGTCAACTAAATACATTTTTTGAAAATGCTGATAGCAGACGTAAAGTCAACTCACAGGTCAAGATATTTAGTGCACAGCTTTTTGTTTTTCAGACTCTCCATTCCAACTTCTGGATACGTCTTGAGCAAGATAAGAACGTTTAGGCACCTTCATTTCTTTACTTTTCCTTTTTCATTTGTTTCAAACAGCACTAGCCACATTAGGTAAGAGGAAATTCTCACTGTCCTCTGCATAACAGGAAAGTGTCTTATTTGGAGCCAGTTTTCAACCAGTCTGTTAAATACTAGTGATTTTTGTTAAAGATTTCCAATAGAAGCACTAGGGCATTACCTGGCTTTTACAACTTTGCTTATTTAGAGAAAAATGCCTACTAATTGCTAGAGGAAGTATGACTAACAGTACAGAAGATGTAGTTGTTAATTCCAGCTGTTGTGAGTGGACTTGGGGGGAATGTTTTTTCCACGTGTACAGCTTTTTTTTTTCTTTTTTGTACAGTCATTGAACTATATTTGGACTACATTGGACTATATTTTTAGTGATGCTTGTCTTTCCAGCAGCAGTTGGAAAAGAGACAGTGGTGCAAGTGAGACAGAAGGTGGCAGGAAGATGTATGACTGCAGGGAGAGGGGTAAAAGGATTTCATTTTCCCCACATGAGAAGAAAAACAAAATTGGAGCCAGTTAACTAGGCTTTTTAGTTATAAGACCACAACAAAATAACGTAATCATGGCACTCTAAATCAATAATGCAACTTCATCTAAAATTCTGTATATCTTTGATGCAGTTGTCTATATACACAACAATAAGACTACAAAGACAACTCAATTATCATGACAAAAAAAATCTGGTTTAAATGTTTTACCTAATAAATCAAAATAAATAGTGGTATAGAGAGATCAAATGATGAGTGGTATATATACTTGATAAATTAGGCACTCTTTTCACTCTTTCCTGTGATAGGAGACCAAGCATACAGCCAAAGAAATGGAAATGCAGATGCTTAAGTTGTTTCACAGTCAGGTCTCTAGTTTGTTTTACAGATTAAATACTTTCAGCTGAATGTAATTCATCAATGGTGAGCACTGGGGTGGTGCAATTTGTGTTCATATGGTTCAGGGGGTTTAATGCAGTAAATTTTCGGGCCCATAGCCAAAACATGTTTTTCAAGAAGTGCAGAGTGGCTTCTCCTCCCCTGTGCTTGTGAAGGTAGTTTTTAAACAATGATTTATCAAGTTAAGAAATAGAAACAGTACATGTGATCAGTTACAGTTAATGATGAATAAGCAGAATGTTCATGGTAGTGAATACTGATTGTGTTCAGTAATTCATGGATAACTTGAAAGCCAGAATTTTCCCCTACAAACTGTTTGATGGACAACGGCTAATGCCTAATGCATTCAGGAGAAACTGTGATTGTATCAAGCACAATTTGGAAACAAAAGAGACTTAGGTTCATTGACTGACTACACGCCCTGGAGTAGTTTTTTATCAACACCATTTAGTTTTTATTCATGCAGTGATACCGGCAGCTCCTGTGGCATAAGTTTTAATGAAATGAGTGATAGACTTCCTCTGTGTTCTTCAGTCTTCTATGTTGCTATGGCCTTTGAATTTAACTTTTTTTTTTATCACCCTCATAATGAAGATCTTTTTTAGGGCAACTTCTTTGATATAAGATGGTAACATGCAGAATTTTTAAGGCATCTGTTCTCATTTTGGTCTCAAGGTAAAATCAGCACCAGTGGTTTGGTATTGCAAATAGTTGAATGAGTGAATATGACCTTAGGACATAGAGCTGCAGAATTAGTGAGAAAAGAAGTCATAGCCTTTGTGTGGTGAACCAAGCATTCCTGTATCTGAACAAGGAAGTAGAGCTTTTCCCCTACACTGTCACACAAAAATTAACTGTCTGGCAATATAAATAGGAATAGCAATTATTTTTTTAAATAGTGTGTGAACATTTGTGTTTGGGAGTCTCTGTGAAAGGCAAGAAATATGCAAGAAGGAAAAAGTTTTGGGAATCAGGGCTGTTGATAGTGTTTGTACAATTTCAAGGTACGTGGTTGTAATAGCCAGCAAAGCTAATGTAATTCATTGTTTCAAACACTATTCTTGCAATTTTCTCTGGCTTCGTCCAGTAAAATGTGTTTCTTTATCTGATTGCACCAGAATTACTTCTTTTAAGTAATTGTTAAGATTTTAAGATTGAAGGAACAGGAGTGATTGACAGGTTTTCATTGAAACCTTTCAAAGAAATCTTCTGGCTCACAGTTCATGAGCAATACTATTGCAAACAGATATGACAGAGCTGTGTAGCTCATATAATTGACTAAAACTTTCAGTCACTTAGTTCTAATATTTATTTTTTATTTATAAAGTGGTACCAAGGAAGGGATTATAATGTGTTCAGTTTAGTATATCAGCCTGATGAGACAGTCTGTTGTTTAATGACTGGATGAAACCTTCCCCATCCTGCCATTGTCCTTCAGCTGCCAGAGCCACATTTTGTGAGTGTGTTTAAGTCCTTTGCTTTTTCCTGTGTTGGTTAGTCACTCTCTCTTGGCATGAAAATAGCAGTGGAGTCCTGGAGGGTTAGCAGTCTGGCTGACTGGTTTTTATACATGCCATCTAGGATTACTTCTGCTGAAAATAACCAGTAACTAAAAGCCACCATGTATGAAAGCTGAAGATACTTTCTTAAAACTTAAACTCACCTATAACTAAATCAATTTGATTCCTGATAACTATTTGCAAAATCCACCAAAACCTAGTGGCAGAAGAGCTTGGCAAATGCAGGCTGAAGTTCACCTTCCCTGAACATCCCCATTTCCTAGGTCCTGCTCCTGACATTTTGCTTCATGTCAGGTTTGCTGTACCGAGGAAAAGAGGCAAGAGCTTTCTCTTGAGAGTTGTGGCAGAGGTTTTTGCTTAATTAACTGGCAGAGGGTATGCCTGAGAGTGACAGTGCCTCCTTCAGTCCCTGAGTGGTGTTAATTTCCTGCAAAATACAGGGGAATATATTCCCATCAGTATGTCCACACAACTCTTAGTGATGTTAATGAGATCTGGGTGCTCGTATCAGAGGGGAAATTGCTATCTGTGCGCCAGGACTGCATCCCAAATCACTGAACAGTGGAATTGCATTGTCTCACTGGTTCTTTGTTATGGATCGTGTTTTTCAGCAGCTTCATTGTTTTTTTCTTCTATTGCTGCAGCTATCCTAAGCCAAGTTTTCCTAAGAAAACCACAGAATAATCTTGTATCACTTTTGTCAGTATGCCACATCAAGTGCTGTATTTCTGGGAAAATAGCAGAGGGGAATTTTGGCAGGTCAGACAGGTTCTTCTAGACTTGCTCAAAAATAGTGGTGAATTTGTTTCATGAAGATAGCTGTTTGCTTGAAAGCTTCCTTTAATACAATATGAAAGTGATTCAGCCCCCTAATCCATCACTGGAAGTCTCTGCTACCATCCAAGACACTTAAAGGAATCACATTTACAGTTCTAATTGATAGCCACTGTTTTGACAGGCAAACAGATTTCTCCTCCCAGTGGCTTCATGCAGTTGGCCTCCAGCAGACCTTACCATTAGCACAATTCTACTGAAAAGAATATACAAGCTAATAATAAATCTGCGGGAAAGGATATTAACCACAAACTACTATGTCTAATTAGTAATGTACAATAGCCAAGGCCAGGGAGGGAAGGTATTATTTATCAGAATAACTGATTTTGACAGTTTAAAAATGCAAAAACATCTATTATTTGTTATGCCAAAACACATCTTTCAAAATACAGTATATATATAACTCCTCTCTTACTTTGGCATTGTTTTGGATGTTACTGCTTTGTAAAAATGCCAGCTATAGTGAAGGCACAGAGGGAGAATTTGTGTTGCTTTAACTTTAGATGTCCATTATGAAGCCTAAAAACAAGTCATTGTAGGTTTTTCTCTTTGCCTTTACAACCTCCCTTGCCTATTTGAGAGCCATCTCTCTGCCTCTTATGTCTCCCTTCGAAAGCATCTCTTTACCATGAGCTCCCTTAGTTCAGAATTTCTCAAGTGCTCTGAGCCTGAGCGTAAATAAGGCTAATGCATCCTGCTGAGAAAGAGTGGTAGCTCAGCCCCTGTAGAGATCTCTGCATGTCTTTACTGCATATTGCTGCTCAGCATTTCAGAAGCAATACTGCTGGTGCCCAAGACACATTCCTTTTGTGCAGTCTCCAGCAGAAATCCCCAGCAAGAGGTATTTCTGTAGCAATGCAGCAGTAGAGCATATGAAAGGAGTGTGGAGCAAGGATGAGGAGAGCGAGTGTGTTTGGGGGAAGAAGGAAATGAATGAGGAGAGAACTGAAAGGAGACAGGGGGAAATAGTCAAGGGGGAAAAGCATCATAGCAAACTGGCTGGAAAGTGAGGCAGGTAGATATGTAGTGGTAATGTAATCACAGCTCTGAGGTTATCCGTAGGGAAAGAGAATAGGGTAATTTTTACCTTTTGTGACTCAGTTTCTTCATATTGGAATGGATGTGATGATATATGCTCAACACTAACTACTCATTAGAGTCACTATATTCCACAGAATGGAGCCTTCTTGAAGACTGCCATATTGTCTCAATTGAAAAAGGGAGGAGAGTCCTCTGTATTCCTGCTATTTTTCAAGGGTGTTTTTCCTTGGAGATCTTGTTGGAACCTGCAATGTGCAGGTTTGCTTCATGAAAGTCAGATAAGCCCCAACTAATCCCCACTGTGCCATGTAAGGAGAGGAAGGCACGTGATTTGGTTGAGAAGGTGAGCTCTGCAGTGGTGAGATGATTAGCAAATCTGACACCTCGAAATATCATGGCTCTGAGTGCAAATGTAGCAGGTTTTCAGTTTTTATTTGCAAATGTCGTATATTTAATTTGCCTCATGAGTTTTGTAGCTGCAGTTCTGATAATGTCACAGTTCTATGTTGTTTTTCCATAGCCAAGAGGGCTGAGCAAAAAGTTTTGTAGTGCAAGTGGAGATTCTCATAAAGTGCATGAGTAGCTAAAATGCTAAGAAAAGCACTGAATACCATGAGAATTATGATCTGAGAAAAATGGAAAGTCCTTGCCCTGATAAACATGCATAATACATACATATACTGTACATATATATGTAGTTGATACTTCAGCGAATTCTGGTATCATGTGGCTGGTAATAGGGGAAAGAGACACACAACACAGGAGAAAACATAAAACAAAAAAAAACCTCAGCAGCCTGTTTTTGTCAAATCTAGCACCCAGAGAGCTACCCTTTAGCTCCCTTCAGTTGATCTTTTTGCTGTCCCACCTGCAAGTGGCTCTCAGTTACCTGCAGAGGGCTGGAGGTGCTGCTGGGATAGAGGTGTGCTGGTTCTCTTGACTGCAGGATTTTGAAAACCACAGTCAGCAAGTAGTTCTGGCAGCATCTGCAGACTGCACAGCCAGTCTCTGTCTCCTACTTTGCCTTACTGACTGCACCTTAGAGGAATAGGTTCAGTCAGAAACAGCATTTATTTTTTGCTGCATGACAGAGGATAACAAATTTCCAGAAAAATTAGTAGCAAGCCTAACTGCCTGCTTCTTTTCCCTTTCCCTTTCCCGTGACTATTAAATGGAAATTAGGAAATCAGAGTCAAGGGCTGGTTCTTTCCTTTCCTTTGAATATGGAGTTACCATGCCCAAGACATGGATGGGATTATCATGGTCCCCTGGGGTTGGCAGGTTGCCATTTACAGACTCAGTACAGGGTAGGTACAGCAATGTTTCTCTACACAGTTTGGAACAAAATTAGTATTCACTTCAGAAGAAATTACATGATTGTAAAGGGAAACCAAGAGGGGAAAATGACTGGTGCTGTATGGAAGTAGGGACAAATAAGAATATATGGGAATAATTTCTTTCTTTGGTGGAGGATAATTCCACAGTCTGGTGGAGAAACAGGCAGAGCTTGTTGCATTGGGCAGACTATAAATTGATTTTTTTTTTTCCTCCTTCTGATCAAGCTGTAAATCACAGCTGTCCTTGTTTACTGCATATTTTTCTTTTGTGGTATATGTAATGTAGGATACAGATTTCTTGTCCTGCTGACCGGAATGTGGTCACTGGATGATTAAAACATCATTTCATGCAAACTGCCATTGAGCATAGCTGCCATTGAACATTATGATTTTTCTGGTCACATAATAGTAGTAGCAACCCCTTTTCATAAATGCTGCCCCCAATACTCAGACTACCTCAGCATGTTTTCTAAAAATAAGTTCCTTGAAGTATAAAGGATGACTCTTCACAGCTGCCTTCTGTTGTCTATGTTTACAGAGTAGTTGATGAGAGGTTTTCCATTCCATTGGTTCAGCAGATGGACTCTGTGGGTTTACACTTCAGCTCAGGTGGCCCAAGTCTTAGGGTGCCATCACGTTCCTTGAGTTTTGTCTTTGGTCATTTTGTATACTACAGAAGTAAGATTTTGCATATGGTACAGATGAACAGGAGTGCTCTACTGTAAGGATTTCCTAGTACCTACTTACCAGAACGAGTTACATAACTCACCTTTATCTAAATTAAGAGCAAGTTCTGCATTTTAAAAAATAAGGTTTTGGGAGGCTCAAAGGCTTTGGCGAGATGGGTTAGAAGATTTTGGGGTGACTATTTAAAAATTGCCTCTGTTCTGCAATTTCTAGGCAAAAGATCAGCCTCTTGCATTTCACGTGGGAAATGGCTTCCAGTCTTTTATCTGGTACTGAAATATATATATGGATATACACTGATAAAATCCGAGGCAATGATACCAGCAATGAAGATATTCCCTTATTGCTGTCCACATGGTTGATGCTCTCAATAAACTTCAAACTTCACTGTGTAATTTCAGGCTTCTGTTTGACATTTGGTTTCTGTGTGTGACCCTCTTCACTGAAGATTGTAGATTATTTACCTGTGAGGTGTTACAGCAGGCAGCTTCTCATATTCAGTGCTGGGAATTCTTTCAGTAGCCCTTAAATCTGTGAACAATGTGACAATCCAAGCATTAACACAAATGTGATTAAGTATCTTTTCTCAGCTTTGTTTGCTTTGTTCTACTGATGCCTACAAGTTACATAATGAGTAGCATGTACAGGGTCTGCATTAAAGGCAGTTTCACATTGTAGCAGAATTCATGGCAAATTTTTTTTCCTTTTAGCAAAACTTCAGTGGGGAAAAATACTGCACTGTTGATTTATTTTGAATGAACTCGCAGAAGGCTTACTAAGTGCGCCATGTGGAAAGCTCCTTGAAGTGCTGAGGGTTAATACTCTCTGCTCTTAATTTCAAATTCCAGATAAATATGGTTTCAGCTTTGATCTTATCTGGACTAACTCTTTGTCACTGTACTAATTAATTCAGCATGCTGCAGAAAAGATGCTAATTTGGGCATCAAAGAAATAAACGGGTGGGGGGAGGTTGTATTTAATCAGAGTTTTAAAAAGATAAGTTTTACTCCCATTAGACTGGTTGTGGAAGTTCAGTCATTTTAGTCTAGCTACAGCAGTCTGATACAGTAAATAAAAAATAAATTCAAAAATACAGAAATGGCACTTGTTTGTTTAATTTTGATGAACAGGAGCATAATAAGGTGGATTTCTTTATGTTTGCAACTTCTGCATAACCTTCTCTTTTCCTGCTGATCATAATGATTTTAACTCTGATCACAGCATTAGAATAATGTGGATTATCTCCCAAAATAATTTGAAGATGGCTAAATATGAGGATACTCACATTCATGAATTTTGGCTACATTTGTGAAATAGAAATAATAATTGTAGAATAGCACACTTGAGCAATTTGTTGCATGCTTCCACTGATGTAATAAATCAGAGGTTAGGTAATTTCCCTTTTCAGGGGAGCTATTTTTGGTTGCCTAAGCTGCCCTTTTGTTTGCCATGGAAAGCTGCTGCTTTTGCTGCCCTCCTCTTGTTGCTGCCCTGAGAGTGAGCCTCAGCAGTGGGAGGCAGCAGCCTAGCTGCACAAGTCTTTCCTGCAAGCAAACCTCACCAAATCTAGCTAAAAGTGGTTTGTTTTTTTTTTCCCTTTTCCTTTTCCAAATCTCTTTCCAATTTACCCAACAGAATTGGTGTTGTACACAGCACTGGCCCAGAATTGGAGGCACTACCCTCCCAGGAGCAGGGAGCAGGAAGGGTAGAAATGGCGCTCTCCCATGTTTATCATCTTTTTGGGGCTTTCTTCTCACCCTGCCAAAGCAGGGAGATTGGGTCAAAGCCTGCTCCTGGGCAAGGCTTTGTCATGAGGAGGTTTTGCTGTCATGTATTTTATACACTGGGAAGGGCATCCTGATGTTGCTAGGACTAAATCCTCCACAGAGGGAATGGAATCCACTCTCTGGAAGCAAAAGGCTGGCAGAGGGACAAGAGAGATGCTCAACCTCTGCTGGCTCACAGCCCCCCAGCACAGAGCTGCTATTTTACCCTAAGTTTAACTTGTGCATGGAGATACTTTCATCTTCTGGGATATTGGTGAAGATTTGAGCACTGTTGCCCAGCCCTTGCTGTGTGTGCTCCATTCTCAAATTGTCAAGCATGTTTTACCAAAACACGTTCCTTTCTTCTTGCAGTTTTTTTAGCTGTTGCAAAGCTCTTGATCCCACTGGTGTAATATTCAATAGCATACTTCTGCCCAGTAAGTAAACATTTAGTAACAAACCTTTTAGGTATTTAGAGAGCCACTAAAAATGTGAAAGATGTATTTCATTAATGCTGCTATTAACATAAATGTAAAATGAGCCTGGCCTGTAATCACCAGCAAGTCTGACTCACTAAGGATCTTTACAGCAATGTTTAATACTCTGTTAAAGTGTATGTATGAAAGCAATTAATCAAAGCACAGCTCTGCTTCTAGAGTATTTCTTCTATCGTAAAAGCTGAGTGATAAAATAACTTAAAACACACAGCAGTAGTGGCAGTTAATAAGCTTTTTATAGTCCCTGTGTGGACCTGAAAATCATACCTTATTAGTATCTTTATCTTTCTTTCTCACTTATTCATTCTTACTCACATTTAAATTTAATTTTAAGAGTTATTTCTAGTCTTTCATAAGGGACCTGCTTTAATAATCTCAGCATTTTTCCCCATTTTGCTGTGAAATTACTAAGAGTCAGAGCTTTTGTTATATGTACTTTGCAGATCAACCTGGTTTCTTGCAGATCATTTCTCGAGATGTCAAGATTTTCTGTCAGTGTTAGGTTTTGTATCTTGCTTGACTCTGTCATAGGCTCTCTTGAATTATTTTCCCACAGATGTTTTTACTTTCATTATGTACCTTGTAAGCAGCAGTGGAACCTCCTGGTCTTGGGCAACTGAATTAGCTAAGAAATCCAAATTGCTGAATTTAGTCAGCAAGCTGCTTAGAGGTTCCACCCACCAGATGTTTCTGCTGCTTAGAAGTCTGGGACTTTATAGACCTGCCTGCTTTTTAATCCTTGAAGCAAATATCAACACATTTGAGATCTGGAAGCCCACGGCTCCACACGGAAGCAAAGTGTTGCCATGACCACAGCTTTAGGTCTTGCATGCAAGACGTTTATCCCAAGTAATAACAGAGCAAGGCTGAAGTAGGTTTGTTTTCATTTTTATCCCTTAGAATCCCTGGAAAGAAGCATACATATGCTTTTATGCTATAGCCAATAGAATGGCAATAAATACTGCAAGACAACATACATTTGGTATTTGGAGACTTTATTCCCTTAATGTTTCTATGGGGAACAGTTTCAGTTGTTTGCAGGGCACCCTTTGAAATTAATAGAAATAGGATAATGCCTCACTCTTGCACAGCATATTTTCAACAGTCACATGTGGGCTTATCCCAAAGGCACAAAGTGCTTAAAGATCTGTTCACATAAAGAAAATCCCTTTATGTTTTTATTTACAGAACTATGCTCTGAGTAGTTGGAATATTAACTTTCCCAACTGAAAAGTATACTAAGGTTAATAGGGCTATAACATCTTTAGCAATGCTTCCCAGGCATTTACAGTGGATAGTCAAAGAACTGGGGCACTCACTCAACCTGGGAAAGCATGGATTTATTTTCTTACTGTCATTACAATGGCCAGTGGCTTCATTTGACATAAATTGATTATAGATGGCTATAGAATGAGAAGATACAGCTGATCCATTTGTTTTCAGGTCTTCTAGTTATATTTCTTCATTTGTTATAAAAGATTTTCAGAGTAATAAATCCGTTAGATATTAAGTTGAAGAGAATTTGACTGTGCACAGTATAGCAAAACAGACATTTAAAAAATTTGTGTACCATACAATTTTTCATTAATATTTTTATTCTGCTGACAATAGTATTAATATGGAAGGCAGATTTTACCACAGTTCCAATTATTCATTTCCAGGAGAATTGGCATTTTCAAATCCTAAAGCCATTCAGTTTTTGTAGAGTTCTAATATGAATTTGATTAATTCCATAGTATAATTTAACAATCTATTTTATCCTGTTTTTGTTGAAATCAGTAGAGGGCCTTACACTGATACCAATGATAAGATGATCAAACCTGTTTTGATTCTGCAGCAGGTGCTCTTACTACCCTTTTTTTTTTTGTTCCAATAAGCAGTAGAGACTATTAAGCCTACAGTGCACAAACCCATGCAAAATTACAATGGCTGGAAGTTAATTTTATCATCAGAAGCCGAAGGCAATTAGAACACATCAGTGAGCAAACCATAACTTTTAGGACAGGGTGTATAAATTCAGGGAGAGATGATACTGGGTTCTTTGTGGTTTACTACTGTCTGTGTATATTGCTTTTCTTAACCATGTTAAATTTTTTGCTGCTTTTATTTTCTAATATTTGTGCAAGATTTTTGTTGAGCTGAAAAACATAATAATAAGAGAATCGAATGAAAAACAATTATAATAAGAGAATGGATTTTTATGGTATAGCAACGTGCAGAAGAGGCCAAACAAAAAAACCTTGCATCTGAATATTTCCCTAGCCCTGAGCTATATGCTGCATAGTTAGTGTAACAGGTCAAAATTGCAGTGCAAGCTTGCACAAAACCTGCTTGAAGCAAAAAACAGTCATAGAATCATATAATGGTTTGGGTTGGATGGGACCTTAAAGATCACCCAGTTCCACCCCCCTGCCATGGGCAAGGACACCTTCCACTGTCCCAGGTTGCTCAAAGCCCATCCAACCTAGCCTTGAACACCTCCAGCGACGGGGCAGCCACGGTTTCTCTTGGCAACCTGTGCCAGTGCCTCACCACCCTCACAGTGAGGAATTTCTTCTTAATGTCCAATCTAATCCTACCCCCTTTCACTTTAAAGCCATTCCCCTGTGTCCTATCACTCCTTGCCCTTGTAAAAAGTCCCTTTCCATCTCTTTTGTAGGCTCCTTTAGGTACTGGAAGGTGCTATAAGGTCTCCCTGGAGCCTTCTCTTCTCCAGGCTGAACAACCCCAGCTCTCCCAGCCTTTCTTGATAGGAGAGGTGCCCCAGCACTCTGCCCGCCTTTGTGTCTTCCTCTGGACTCACTCCAACAGCTCCATGTCCTTTGTGTGTTGGAGGACCCCAGAGCTGGATGCAGCACTCAAGAAGGGTTCCCACGAGTGCAGAGTGCAGGGGCAAAATCACCTCCCTTAACCTGCTGGCCATACTGCCTTTAGTGCAGCACGACAAAAGTTGTTTTCATCAAGACCAACTCATTATTCCCAGTTTATAATTACACTGAAACTTGCCAAATTTATGGCAAGAGCAGCTCTACCAGCAAGCAGCACTGTTTTCACTAAGGTTTGTCATGTTGGCAGTTATTGCAATCAAAATTGTCACTTTATTTTATTTAAAATGTATTTCTCGAGTAAGCAAGAAATAATATCTAGACTTGAAAGGGATGCATGTTAAAGACTAGTTTTTTTACTTTCCTCTCGAGTATACAACATATCCAACTTCAACTCCCTGCAGCAATACAAAATGCCCAAGAATAATGTTTTCTAAATCAATACATGCTACAGTTGAATATGAAACTCCATAAACCTGTAATTGAAAATGTGGGAGAAATGCAGGCAGCCTGAATACAAACAAAGTACCAGAGCTGGATTATGACCAAGATGCAAGTGCTAATATGGCCTCTTGAGAAAACTGCCATGAGACCTTCCCAGCATGAGCAAGTGTCAGAAAGCAGGGGTGGGTGTTTCAGGAGCAGCTTGCTGGTGCTCATACCCAAGTGATTTCTTGTTTGGCTGCCTGGCATCTCTGTAGAGAGTAATATATGCAGTTTCATCTGGCTTTTCTTTCCCACCTGGGTCATTTCATACCTGTGCACCCGTCTTACTTTCTTTCTCCTCACTCTGTATGTACAACCTGTCTCTCTCTTGTGTTCCCTGGCTGCTGCCTTCACTGCCACCACCACCTTCTGATGGGGTGTGTGACTCCAGTCTCTTGGAACTGCTGGAACTCAGGAAGTAGCAGTGAAATCAGTGTGCTGCTCTACGCTCAGGAAAAGTGTGGAGAGTATATACTGGATTTCTGGAGGCTCTGAATAGAGTAGGTGCCATGAAAAAGGAGCTGAAGATTGGTTGTAGACAAGGTGTATGTATATTCTAAGCAAAGGATTCCTTAAAGAATGTAAGACACCATCTGTTGCTATTGTGACACATAGGGAAAAAGAGAAAACCATGTGCTGATAGGACTCTTTCTGCTCCCCAGCACAGTCCATGACAGAGCCACAATAAAGCATCTCATGTTACTACCTGTAGTATTTACCCTTTTTATTAGTCCCGCATGCTAGGTGTCTGTCTGTCACATCCATCATTCCCTTTCTAACAAAGTTCTTACTGTCTGGAAAACTTGCTGCAGAGTTCCCAGTAACTTCATTTGACCACAAACTCAAAATTATTAATTAAATTCACAAAAAATTTGGATCATCATCTTATGAGCCTGACTATTTGCAAAATTTCTGATTTTGTCAGTGGAGAAACATAAAGTCAATGATTTACAGTTTAAGTATAGGCACAGTAGTTCAGCTGTTGCACTTGAGGCAGCTTGGGCTAACATGAAAAATAAAAAGGATAAAAGAAAAATCACCAAGGTGATGCTGCATACTTTCACAGAAGAGTTTGCAGTGTTGAGTCAGAGTAATTAGTTTGCAATATAGTATATTTAGTGGAAAAAGTAATTACTTTTCTTTACATTGTTGTCATGCATATGAGGACACATTATTTTGCAGGGGAAGACACAGGTTGATCATTTACTTGTGGAACTGACAATTTCAAATTGGTGAAGAGGAGGGGAGGTTTTTAAACTGTTTGGTCCATAATTCATGAGCATATTTGACCCTAGTATTCTGTCTAACTCCACCAGAAATTAAATGTAGCTCCCAGTTCAGCCACCTTTTATAGTCTGTATAGCACAGCCTTGTTATGCATATTTGTACAGTGTATAAAACAACAGTAGAAGCCCCAAACCCACTGGGGCCTCTGGAGGACTTTCACAGCATAAATATTACATGGTAGTATATTACTAGGCAGAAAGAAAACCCCAGAAGTTTAAAAAAGAGCTCTTCTGAGCTGTTTGTACTCTTGGAACAAAGCAAGATTTTATTCTTCTGATTGCATCCTCATTTCAGCAAAGAACAAATCCTAAAATTTGGGTGTCATGAATGAGAGACAGTAGTTACTGGTAGGAGCAGAACAGCAGCCCAGTCTGGGTGCTGACACCACAGCCACTGGCAGATGACTTTCAGAGAGGTGTCGTGTGGCAACAGGAACCTTCAGCCACTTTAAAGTGTGCCATAGTAATATTCCAACTCTGCAATGTCCTGCATTTCAGGTTGGTGGGGCTTTTCAACTCTGAAGCAATAGCTTTCAAAAGTACAGGGTCCAAATCAATTTGTAACCAGTCCTTCCTCTTGCATATGGCCCAGGTAATACTGATAACTTATCTTGCAATGTGGGAAATTTATGAGTCACTTAAGATAAAAACTCCGTGTTTTGATTGCCTAAAATTTCTGTGGTTTATGATAGATAAGTACTGTTTTTTCTTCTGTAATTACTTCCTTATGACTCCTTACTTGTTATCTTTAACAGATTTGGAAAGAAGAAAGAAGATAAAAGTGGGAAGGCAGATCAGAAGGGGGCTCCAAAGCAAGGCATGCTTAAAGAGGAGGAGCTGGAGAAAATGAAAGATGAACGTGAAAGGTGAGTAAATGGCAGCAGCATCTTTGTTCAACAAGTGAAAAACTTCAGAGCCAGGGGTTTCCTGAAGGAACAGCCAGCCAGCCTGTCCCAGACAATGCCCACTGCAGTCAGGTCCAGGCAACCCAGAACATTAGGCCAGTCCTGGCCAAGTCAGAGCTGCTGTGTGAGAGGAGCTTGTTCTCCTGCAGTTTCCGTGCACTTCACTGTAGCATTCAAGTCCCAACTTCTGCTTTAGCTGGTGAAGATCAGTTCCTTCAAAACCTGTTTCACCTCTGCCCGTTCCCAAGGCCAGCTGACAGTAATTTTCTCCTCTACCTCTCTACAGCAAGAATCTCCTCCCTTCTCTCCTGACTGCTGTTGCCATTGTTTTCTAGCACTTTGGATCTCTTTGGCTTCAGCTGGCTGTGCCATGAAATGGTAGTTTTTGTACTTAGGTATGTTCTTTTCTGCATAGTGTTTGCTGGTAAGCCACATGTTGCGGAAATACGTATGCAACAAATGTTGAATATGCCAAGGAAACACCTGGAAGAAAGCAGGTTCAGATGGTTAAAATCAGTCTGTAGAGGCAGGAATCTGCCAGCAGTGGGGTGGGCAAGAAGGGCAAGGCAAGAAGCTGGGTGTGTCCCAGCTAGGAGCTGCTGTATCTCTGAGGTAAGGCCCTAGAGGCTGTCCTGTTCATAAAATACACTTTCCTATGCCCAGTCTTAGCAAATTCCTTATCTTTCCAAATGAAGAGAATTTAGAGTTTTCTGCTTTCCCCCATGTCTACCCTTCAGAAACCAGAAACAGTTTGTCAGTGTCAACAAGGTTCAGAAAACTCCACTTTCCCTTTCCCCAACTCACCCAGAAGTACTTCACACGAGGTCTTTGTTTCCCTCTGATGGCTGCTATCAGAAAAGCTAAAGAGCCCGTAGTTCCTGACACTCAAGAAGTGTCTGCAGTTGATGAGCAAGTGGATAAAGTTACTACAAGCTGTAGTGACACATGTTGTCAGTGCAAGGAGAAAACTTTCAGAGGTGTCTCTTCTTCACTGGAGCATCCTGCTCCTGGGAGAGGGAATGGAAGCAGACATGGTTCCTTTTGGGCAGACAGTGTTTCCACACAGGTCAACTCTGTAGTACATGTCAGTGCCTAGGGAGAAGACACCCTGCTTTCAATTGAGTCATGCAGTGTGTGGTCAGCCCTATAAGTGGGAGCTGATGGGGTTGATGGGGGAAAAAAGTCAATCCAAACACTTGAAGTCGGCTGCTAATTTTTACTATTTTAAAAGCTAGCAAGGTATCTAGTTACTGCAGTGCTGCTACTGGATATGCTTAGCCAGTGCTCAAGTATTTAGTTCATCTAAGTTAAGTAGTGTCAGGAGAAACTTTGTACCATTTGTTTTAAAATTTCTGTGCCGTGTCCTTGATTTTGCCAGATTGATGAGTGCCTTTATATTAAACTGCTGACTCCCAATTTGGATACTGGCAATTTGAGAGGTATGTGTCCTTCATTTTAAAGAAGCCAGTGTCTTTTATTAGGATCCTGGCAAGCTAAGAAGCATGTATTCCATCTGTTAAAGGGCCAGTGTCATTTACTAAAATGTTGGCAGGCTGGAAGGAATGAACCCTTCTGTCTAGAGGTCTAACGTTCCAATTGGACACAAGATAATTGTTCTTAATATTTCTTTAGTGTTGTGTGCTTTTTTTTTAATTACAGTCACTGATTGACAGTAACTTGGTACGGCTGCATTAGAAACTGGCAGCTCAATGTCTCCATCATTCTGGTTTCTCTAGAAATGATTTCAGTTTTGACCTGGAAGAGTTTGTGACTGAAATGGAGAACAGCAGGTGTGTTGAGAAGTGGATGAACCAAGATGATATTTTTAACTCACTTATTTGATTCTTCTTCTGTAAGGCACAAGAATAGGAATATCACCCTTTTATATCAGGTAGTACATCTTATATCTTTGGGGATCCAAATTAAAAAATAAAAATTAAATCAGAAAAATAGTGAAGAATTTTTCTCTTATGTTATCATCAAAGGAATGCAACACCTGCTGTAAAAACAAGCAATTTGCTTCAACTTTCTGAATGAAGTAAGAGCATGGCTGTGTATGTTTGCCCACATAAAACTACCTACAGGCTGACTATTGAGCCCTTCTTGAGCTGATCATAAAATAGAAGAGGCTTTATTTTTGTTAGAGGAAAATGTTATAAAGAAGCTACTTCTCCTATGTGGGTAAAAACTGTTTGGGAAATTGATAAAAATCACTAAGGAAACATTACCTGACTTGAAGGTAGATCAGTCCTTTTTGCTTAGTTGTTGACTTTTCACCTAATGATGATGCTCAGAAAGACAGTAAAGACAAGTTTTATAACTCTGTCCCAAGATTTAGTAATTCTATAATGTAATTCAAGTCCAAGATTTTAATGCACATATTGGCAAAGAAAACCTTGTGGCACATTCACACCATAGATCATCTGCTCCTATGACTTCACTAGCTGCAATCCTGCATACTTGGTCTCATATTTATAAAACTGAAGCTTAGTCAAACACGTTCATATTTTCAAATCTGTTCTTGTTGAGTGAAATGAGTGTATGGTAAAACTACCGGGGGCATAATAGCAGAACAGACTACAGAAACATACCAAGTTTTGTCCCCTGATACCTGTGATCAAATCCTATGTTTAACAGCTTGAACAAACTAAAATTGCTCTTCTAACATTTAGCCTTTCTAGAAGTAACTTAAATGCACACCTAATTTTACTTTTCCAAGATTAGCTGGATAACTAATTCTTGTTCAGATCCTCAATCCAGTTATTACAATCCTGAAGTCATATTTTTTGCATAAACAGCTTTCTTAAGTGCTGACTGGCTACCATTCTGATACTATGATTTTTCATCTCACCATTTTTTTACAGAGGCCATGTTGTCCATTTTGGACACTGGTAGAAGAGGTTGGAGTAGTTGACTTTTGGGCTGGGTGTGACAGGATAAATGATCAAGTGCTTTTCAGCATCTTAGCAGCTGTGGAACTCGCCTGGTTTTGGATATTGGTTTTGCATGCAATATATGCTTGGCAGCTCTCCAAAAAGCAGAACACTGTTCCAAGATCTCAGCTGAGAAATATTTTTCAGTAGGAAGTGCATTTTCAGTTTACAAGAGTAGGCTGTCTCTCACAGGTTAGCAGTTTTTTGATTGGTATTGGATAGGCACAACAATATTTCACGAAATCCCAGGGATACAGGCTTTTTGTAAAGACTGCAGCCTTCTTCCAGAAATTTTGACAAGATTTAGACGTGCAAAAATGTCAAATGTGTTTACTGCACAACTATGGGCTGGCTGTGCAGTACAAGCTCAGTGACTCTGGCTCTGACAGGAAACATCAGCTCTTACGTAGGTGTGCTGCATGAGTGCAAGCCCATCATGCTTGGAACAGGTTGGATTTCCTGCTTGTACAGAGAAGGAGTTGAACAGGGCATGTGCAACAAGTCTGGCACATCCAGAATGTGTTAGAGCTAGTAGGCGTATGCAGACAGAGTAGTCAGTGCTCACTCTGTAGTGCAGATGATTCCCAAAAGGATGGGATTTGCTTGCACATTGGTCCTCAGCATAAATTTGCCTGGCAGCTCCTTTTATGGGCTGCCAAGTTTCAGATTTGAACCTCAGAAAGTGAAAACAAATTTAGTATTTCGCTAGCCTAGTAATTTCTATTTCCATTTCACATTGTCCCAGTCTCAGTCTTCAGTACAGCTCTCTGTGCTGCCTTGTAGCTGCAGTTCTCTGAAGCAGCTCCACATCCTGCACTGAAATGCTGACATCATTATTTTTTTTACTGCTTGTATTCCCTAGCAATCCCCGCCAAGATCAAGGTCTCATTGTGTTCATTGCTGTTAGGGAAGTTTGGGCCTGACCCCAAGCACTTACAGTTGAGGTGGAAGACAGAAAATCTGAGGGGAAAAAAGTGTCCTCCGGGTGGGAATGTGACATTCAGGCAGTGCAGCTGCTTGTCCAGGTTCCTAAAAAGTCCCTGTCAGGCTAAGAATTCATTCCAGGCCTCAGCCCCAGGCTTCCTTTCTTTTCAAAGCCAATACTTTATTACACAACTACTACTTCTGCAAGCTTCAAGTAGTGAACAGGAACTTGGGATGTTAGGCATTCCTCCTTTAGTAATAGCCTTATCTGTGTCCAATTGAATATGAATTCAGTGCCTCCTTTAAATTACTTTCTTCTCCCCCAACCTCCTTTAGTTTTCATTGTGCCAAGGTGCTGCAATGTCAGTGAAACTTGACTGAAGAAAGACAGGAGTTCGTGGTAGTTCAGGAGGATTGACTTAACTGGTGGTACAGTTCTTTGAGGTGGTGGTTTGTCCTTCCTGACACAAGTCACATGCTTCATTGGACTGAGGCCCTATTTTAAATAAACTCATCATTTTGTTCATGCTTCAAAGAGTTTGGCTGTAATAAAGCATGTGCTCCAAAGGTCGAGAATCTGCCCATAAAAGGAAAAAGCAAATGCTATACTGAGGGTTATTTTGATCAAGCTGACTCAAATCTGTATTTTTAGTGTGTTCAGTGTAAATTACTCAGAATTTATCATTTTAGCAACAAGATGTTTGCTACATTATAAAATACTGGAAGAGGCCTTGTCTTTTCCTTCCCTTAAAAAAGATTTCTCTTTATCCCTTCCTCCATTTCTTTCCTCACTCATTTGGGGTTGTCTTTTAATTTTCTAACATTTGAAAGTAATTTTATAACAAACTGGATAAATATATTAGGTGCTTGAGTTTTACACATAATTTTTTTGCCTTTGAAATGCAAATAAAGTAGCTATCAATTGAAAGAAAAAATTTCTTTCCCTGTTTGTTTAGTATTATTTTACTGGGATTTTTCTACTGAGACCTAAGTCTCTTTTCCAACAGAATTGAACACTTGGCATTAGAATAAAATTTAGAAAATGGAGCACCTTGTTGAAAATGGGATGATTTTTTAAAGTAGCGCGAGAGTTAGTTAATAAAGACGCACTCTATGTAAAAAATATCCTCTGCACATTTTTGTGGGAGGAGTTTTGTTAAAACAGTCTTGGTTTTGTAGCCGTCATTGGAATTAATTGAGGAAATTTTTTTTAATAGTATTAAGGCTTGAGTAGAATGTTAGAGAAGCAGAAGGAATATCTGGCCTCTGCTTTCTCAATGTCTGAACCGAATGATTAAGTTATACTGTATCTCAAATTTGGGTAAAACTAAATTGTTTCAGTTTTTATATTAGAGACTAAGTTTCCTTCACTTTTTAGAAACTTTCCTGCAACTGCAGAGCATCTCTGTCGTCTTATCAGCCCTCATGCTTGTTGCCTGTTCCCATAGTTAAAAAATCAATACATACGCTTTTGATATTCGGCAAACAGAGGTTTAATTTTGCAGCTGCAAGATCTCTGCACAAGGGGAATGCATCTTAGAGAAATAAAAACATTTAGAGTCCACTTACAAAGGAGGGAGTACTTGGGAAGGAAACTTCATTCCCTGTCAGCATTTGTTTCATTATATTTAATTACTAACAATTTATATGTTACTGGAAACCAAAATGAAAACAAGAATAGATGGATATATGGCAGTATGGTAGAAGAGCCAAATTGCTTTGAATCAAAAGTTGAAATTCAGACTGTTGCAAAAATCAAAGTATGATTTTTTTAATGCGTAGTGCATCTTAGAGCTCATACACGCGCACATTGTTACCAATCCCATGTAGCTTTTGTTCCTGTGTATTCCTCCACTTGCCAAGTCTAAAAGCATTATTATGGCTGTTTATTGTTCATATTGATCTCTGATAAAACGTTGGTAATTTTTATTCTCACCATTAAGCCCTGTGCTAAACCACATGTTTTTGGGACACCTGAGCTTGTGCATCATTATTTATTAAGGGTTAATCCAACATGGTGTATCTGTTCATTGAGTATTCCTGACTTTGCAGCACAGCTAGGTCCTGTGGTTTAGACAAAATAAAGTGTTGGATGTGATCCCAGTTTTAATACTCCCAATTTATTATAACCATTGAACCCTGATCAGATCACGGATTGGATTGGATCCCAGTTTTTTAAATGTCCCAATTTATTGCTGGCTTGCAACCCTGATAAGAATACATATTTGATTAAGGCTTCAGTTTTCAAAAATTCCAGTTAATTACTTTTAGATTCTTATTAGATCATTGCCGTGTAGTATGGTATGTTGAAGTTATGAGAAAATTACTGGATGCTGTTGCACAGGTCAAGGTCATAGTTTCATTTTGTGCTGACAGTATGAAGTTATCAGATTTCTGTTTATTACTGTGGCAGCACTTGCACTGGACAGGAGGACAGATTAATCCCAACCCATTGATTCTGAATGATTCTCATTTTAGATCTGCTGCTGCTCTGCATACCAGAATATGTAATAAAAGCCTACCACAGAACACTGGGAGATTGATGTTTGGTTATGAGTAGCTGAGGTAGATGGGTCTCACCTACCTTTCACAGGTTTGGTTGTAGCATTTAGAACCAGATAGCAATTTTTGAGCTGCTTTGTGTGGCTTTTCCACTGCTGGAAGACATTTTTAAGACAACATTAGGTCTACAGTTGATCCCCAATTGTCCCAGGTCAAGCATATTAAGAACTGATGATAACAGAATGGCACCTGGAATTTGTCTTTTTCTTTAACTATCACAACACTATTCCAGGTGTTGCTGACTGATGGGAGCAGCACTTCTAGGTGTCATAGCTATGCCCTCAAAATTTAAGCACGTAATTCTCATCCAAGCCATTTAGCATCCTTGTTTTGCTCACCATTGAGGCACTGGTTTGTTCTGGAGACACATTTTTACAAGCTGTGCCACCTGTCCACCTAAGAGGTCAGAGCAGCTCAGGGACAATGGCCTGGCTCTTTCTTGCTTAAATGGGCCTGTGTGTGGTTCTGTTCTGTGTATATCAGAGTTTTATTGTCTGATGGTTATTTTGATGCTATAAACCTGAAATGCTGCTAGAAACAGGCCAAACTAATAAAGTGAAACTGGCCCAGGTTAAAGGAGGGCTTTCTAGGAGACAGACTATCCTGGCCTACGGATTTTCTAGATGCAGTACTGAATGTAGGTCAGCTCTTGCCCACTGTGAAATCAATAAGGGCATAAGAATTACTTGGAAGCAGCATTTCATTCCTTGCCCTTCCATTTGTGATTTATGACAATCTATCGTAAATCTTTGGCATGCACTTTGAAGTAGTGCCACAGCACAGAATTCCTGTTTTTAGCTCCCTTACTACAGGATAAAAATGAGAATGCAACTCATGGGGATAGACAGGCAGGAAATCTGTTTGCATGTGTAAATCTCCATAGTGATCTTAAACCAAAATACCTGAAAGTCTTAAAGCTTTGACTGCTCAGTCAAAGCTGAGTTTTGCTTTCAAATCAAGTGTTAATTAGAAGCAACCTGTGAATCCCAGACTAACAGATGGAGACTGTTCCTGTTCTTGTACAGAGAGATTCTTTTCAATAGGTTCCAGGTTCAATGTCATGTGTAGAATAATGAAATGTGCATGGAGTGCCATATCACATGAAGCTAGGCTTGTTCCTTGCACTACTAGGATTTCATCCAAATGAAGGTATAATGTTCATGCCGTTGCAGAGATGGTTGTGTGAACTCATGAGGTTGTCACCAGGAAGTGGAGCTGCAAGTATCTGTTCAGGAGATGTTCCAAGAATACCCCCTTACTCAAGGAGGTCGCCCAGGCACTCAGCAGCTGCTAGTCTTCCTGAATCTATCCCAAGCTGTGTTAATGCACATGCTTGTGAATGCTGGGTTTTCATGAGGTGTCAGATCAATGTTGTGCCTTCCATGGTCAATACAGTATCTCTGGTATTTTTCCTAAGATGATATTACCAATCCTCAGTGTTTTTCACTGATACTTTCTACAGTAATTGCTGGAGCTGAGTTAGTCACTGGCAGTGAATAAGTTCATAGATGGATGTCTCTGTCTGCCCATAGCTTTTCTGCAGGTGTACTGTGATTACTTTATGCTTGTTCTCTGTTTATCTGATGAACTTCTCTGAAACTGTTTGATGTCTCTGTTGGAGAGCTTGGAGGGATGATTATGTGGCATTGACTGCAACTGGTATTGTGTGCATTCCTGGCATTAAGTACCCCATGTCTAAAGTGTAAGCAAAGTTAAGTCTTATTTTCCAAGAGGATTGTTATTTTGATTCTCTTTTTGTGACTGTTCCAGAATGAGTTAATGTTCACAAAATGGACTTGGGTATGATGTGCACAGCACCTTATGTGCAAATGACAGGAACCTGAGAATTCCTTTAAATCAGCACTGGGAGCTGGGCCTTGCACCTCCAACTAAGGGCTGCAAAGTCTCTGCAGACTCAAGGCCATTTTACGGGTGGAGCTCTTAAAGGTGTCAAAACATCTCAGGTGAAAGATGCTGAAGTAATTTTGACAAATCTGGAATGTTTCCATTCCTTAATCCACATTGTCACAAAACAAGGAGCATCCTGTTGACAGGAGACTGAGAATCCTGATCTGTGCAGTCTGTCTTGCTTTCAGCAAGAGATTGGGCAGAATGACCTTCAGAGGACTCCTTACAATCCAAGTTTTACTGATATTGTCACTTCAAGATGATAACTCTAGGGTAGCTGTGAATAAAGGAAATTACATAATGCCGTAAACTGTAGACTATAATATACTTGGTTTTCTGTAATCTGCTGTGTTTTACCCAGTGTACAACTAATGTGGACAGGCAGAAAAACTTCCTCTGATTTAACAGTAAGAGTAAAAATCATGTTCTTGTTGAAGTTCACAGGATGGGAGAAAACACACTGACCTCATTAGAGCCGGGATTTTCTTTAGGGGGCAGGATCCTGTATAAGTGGGTAATCACTCCTTGTCACCTCAGAAATAAATGGAATAACATTAAGACTTCAGTCTTGTCTGTCCAAAGCTCACATTCCTCATTTTGTGCTATGAAAGGGCTATGTTTCATCTTCAGTTTCTCATAATCTTAAATTTTAAGGTCAGCATAGCTATATCTCCATCTTAGATTTTTCTGTTCTCCCTTTCTTTACTTACAACCCTCCAAAGGCAGCTTCTTTGGTCAGTTTAGTATTTTACAGAAATGGGGTAGTTATCTGGAGCAGGCAATATTTTATGGCTTGGTGGATTTTTATCATTGGGGCATTTAATGCTGCTACAAGAGCTATATTTTGTTACCCTGAGTTAGTCTCTAACTCCCTTAAATTTGTGGCTTGCCTTTTTTTGTTTCTGAGACTATTTTTTTTAATTTCTGTTTCTATTCTTGTTTACAATTACAGAGACTAATTATGGGGGAGATGTTCAAATCCAGCACAATAGAATGAGCTGGAATGAAGAAACACTTGCATTGCTTATGGGGAGGATGTAGAATACCCTGAAAGATAATTCTAAATTAGATATTGTTTGATTCTCCATGAGTCCATATCAGATGTCCTCAATTTGCTGGCAAGAGGTGGATTTTTTTTTTTTTAAGCTATGGGATTTGCCTGCCTCTAGAGTTTTGTTAGGTGATGATGTTTGAAAAAATAAAAATTACTCTTCTCCTGATAAGAGATGCAGGTTTGCATAGGATTGTTAATGTCATTATAGGCCACGTCTGTCTGAAAAATTATTATCAAATTTAAAAAAATTAAAAGCACTGTACTGAAGTTATCTCCTCAGATACTCAACTGAAATATACCCATTCCCATCAGTGGTTATGGCTTATTAATGTCTAAAGGAACATTGTATTCATTCCGCTATTATGTAAATGAATGAAAAAACAAGATTTTAGTTACCAAAATATATTTTGCTAGCAGCTAAAAAGGAATTAAAACATTAAACCAAATGGAAATCTTAGTGACCTCCTGCAGAAATAGGCTGCTTGCCTCTAGACAACCCGTTACTCAATATATGTATGAATTAGGTAAATGAGACACAAAGGCAGATACTAAATCAGATGTAAATTGAGTAATCATTACAGTATGTAGATCTAAGGGAAAGTCACATGAGTGGGGAAAAAAGCAGTGAAGCAGCTGAGTAGAAAAATGCTAAGCCTCTCAATCTTCTCAAAAAACCTAAGGATCAGGCTCCTTAAGTCTAGGTATACCTTAAAGTGATGGTATGCACACTTGATTCCCTACTTTTATTCTGCACCTCTTATTGCAAATGGAATAGAAACTATCCTAAAAGACCTACAGCCCAGTTTCTGTTACATGTTTGGTCTCTGCTTATTTGTTCTTCTCCCTGAGGAACATCTTGCATTGACTTCACTGGCATCTTGCTCATTCATCTACCTGGTCGTGCTTCCACAAAATCTGTTACTTTTACACCACCATATAAGAAATAATGCTGTATTCATCTGAAGTATAAACAAGAGCTCTGTGAAATACATTATTTTGGTTAGCAACTGCTTTTTCAGTCCTGCATTTGACTACGCAGGCATTGTGGGGCTCAAAGCGTGTCATTCTTCATGCTCTGCTCAGTACTAAGCACGTGGTCAATGCATGGTAAATAAAAAAAAAAATTATATCACTTTTACTCTTTCCCTGGAAAGTCAGAAGAAACAGGATAACCCAGAGCTCACAGGGAGTGCAAGGGAGGAGGAGTTCAAACACCTCTGAAAACGTGGTGCTTTTTGTTGTAGCCTGTTTTGGTTGGTTGTCCCTACATTCAGCTGTTGTGATGTGAAATGCAGCCTTACAGCTCTCTGAGTAAGAGAGCCCACAGTGTCTCCTGGCCCAAGCTTGCCACATGCAGGATTTTCCCTCTGGTCAGACCTAGTAGCTGCCAGTGCCACTGAATTACTTCTCGTGTCTCCTGTTGGGCAGCAGGCACCCTGTCTCCAGCTTGGGGGTGGCACAGCCAGGAGGACACGAGTCTCCAAGTCTTGTCCTGATCCAGAGTGATGACTCCTTAGCTGTCACTTGCACACTTTGCTTTGCACACTTTGCTTTGCACACTTTGCCTCAATGTGCAAAGCTCCTTTTGAGCTGGGGCTGCTGTTGGGCCCCCAGAATTGCAGGTTGGGCTGCAGTCATTGTCTTTCTGTTCACTCCCCATTGAAGGCCATCTTTGGGCTCCACAGCTTTTAATGGCCCTGGCCTTCTTTGGGCTGCTAAACTGGTAACATTAAGTCCTGTATTTTAGTTTTCACAGAGTTTTAGGAGCTTCAGCATTTTCTTGATACCCAATCGCAACTCACCCACCCACCCAGCTTCCAACTGCTGGGCCAAGAGATGAGAAGTATCTCTTATGGCTTTCCCCAGCCCTCACATTTCATGCCCAAAAGCATTTCTGGGTCTTCTCCAAAAGTCACTTCTGCTCAGCTGTTCTGGAGTTTTCTTGAGGTAGTTCACATCCCTTCCTGCAGCTGCTTCACTCTGTGTATTCTGCAGTCTTTTAATCCAGCTTTTGCCTGTCAGTGTCTCTGTCACTGATGTCAGGCTAAAGCGTTTTACATTGTGTTTGTCACAGGCGGTGAATATATATGTGGTCATTGACAGTAGCTCAGCAGAAACACAATAACTTGTTAAGCCACAGTAACTCAATCGTGTGTCTGAGCTGCAGCTGGAAGGAGCTCTTTGGGCTGTTAACCCTGTCACAGCTGCTGCACTCTAGGTGTGTGCATCTTTTCATGTGTTACTAGACAAGAAGTGACCGTGTACGATTTGTGCACATATGTCAGATGGGAAGATTATTTGAAGGATAAATGAGAGCATTCCTTGATTTATAGCTCTGGGGGTGTGCTACTGAGCTGTATGTGAGGTGTACAGAAGTGTTTTCTAAATACTGTGTTCCACTTTCAGAAGAGCAGTAGCTATATGGATCCTGTCTTCATTTGACTTCCACAAATGCAGCATGTTTTTTAAATGTTGCCTGGAATTCTGTTGACCTATATATATTATCAAACAATATTTTTTCTGAAATTATTTGTTGTAGAGAAAGGCTATAGTAGGATACATGTTTGGATGCTGTTGAGAAAAAGATAGGTCTCAAGAAAAAAAAGAAAGGGCATTTCTTGATATGGCACTTCTGTTGCCTGTCCTGGCTGCTTGTGTGCCAAGGCTCTGTTTTTTATAGAAACTCAGCTAAGGGAAGTTGGTGCAGTTGTGCAGTGGTTTAACTGGAGATCACAGTGTTCAGGTGGCAGAAGAGATCAAGCAGAATTGATAAATGGTACTCAAAAGGAAATATATCTAACTTCCCTTTGCTCTGTGTGAGTTTTTCTTTTCCCTTTCCCTCATCAAGAAGTTTGTAGAAACTCTAGTGCCACACTAAATTGTTCAGATGGTGATCTGTACCTCTCCTCAGCTCTGGTTTCACTGCCAGCATCATAGTGCTGAGGGACATTTTATCTTTCTTCACAAATTTGCACCAGTTGTTTAGCCAGACCCACCCACTGGTGCAAGCTGGGGGCTGTCTCGAAATAATTGTTCAATGAGCTGTTTGCAATTGCAGTTGTGTTAATTTGGAAGTTTTTTAGGTTGTTGTTGGGGTTTTTTTTTGTAAATAAAGATTTTGCTGTTTGAGGTCGGGAGAATTTCAGAGAGAGGTGCAGAAATGGTGAATGACTTGAGTGGGATATAGAGAAGTAGCCTTCTTAGTAAGAGTTGGCAGATCATTGAAGAAGTTGTGGAGGCAAGCACATGCTCTTTTTTTTTTTCTCAGTAAAGGATTCCTGGGCACCTACTGTTACGTGCTATGGAAAAGATTGCTTTAAAACTGTGTGAAAACATGATGCCAAAATACAGGGTGGAAATGTAAAACTTCACAAAAATGCGAGAAATTTTAAAGATGAAAAACATATGAAATGGCATGGAAGGACAGGTAAATAGAAGGAAAGAAAAAACAGCCATCTGATAGTTTGTTTCCCTATATTTTGAACATTTGGATTGAAATGAAAAAGAGATCACCAAGCACATTTTATAGATTTGTGTGGAAGAGTAAAAAGAAAACACGAAATATTAATGCAATTATAATAGATGTATTGAAAAGATGAAACATTGATCATAAAGAATTTCACATAGCCTGGTATTGACTGGTCCATATAATATAGAATGGAAATAATTGTTCTTGAGAAGATTTGACTTATAATACTGGCAGCAATTGAAGATTGCATTCAGAAGGAGAAGTTGAAGAAGCTAGGCTTATTCACATGAACAAAAGAAAATTGTGGTGACCTAATTCCAGCTTTTGTTGTGCAGAATATAGCAGTATTGATAGCAGGACAAATTACTCTTTCTGGCAGACATGAAAGCAAGATTAGCGTGATGCTGCTGTGCTGCACTACTCTTGCTTTCAAAGTGCTCTCAAGTACCTGGGGGACCAGTGTTGTACTGGTCCAGAGAACAAGAAGGCTCATCATTTTCTGAGAAACAGTCACTCATCTCGGCTCTGTGCCATGCGTTCTGTAGCGCCATGTGATAAGAACATGTAGTCTCATCACCCTGTAGTAAAGACCTCCTTGAAATGTAGTGTCCTCCATTTTTCTGCCTGCGTACTGTGTGTACATGTAGCCATGTATACTGTAGGACTTGTATCTCATTCCATATATTCCTGCACTGAATTATGTGTTTAGGGTGTTTTGGTCCCTAATTGAGGGTGAAGCACTCCACAGTTTCCCAGGTTAAAAAAATGAAGTGACCTCAGCTGCCCCTCCTAAGTCTCACCCTCAAGGCCTTTCATCTTCTTGGTTTCCCTCCTCTGGACACACTGCAATGCTTTGATGTCCTTTTTGCATTGAGGCACCCAAAGCTGCATTGGTACCCAAGGTGGGGCACACAGGATCTGAGCACCACAGAGGAGAAATGTCATCTGCTTTAGTGAGGGAAGGCAGAGTGAATAGTGGGCACCCACCCCCCCACAATGATTGATTCATCTATGCAGGCTCATCCTGCTGTAAAGTATGATTACATGTTAAGTGTTAAAAACCAGCATCACCTCTAGGTAAGTCCTAGTTAATGGAGATGTGGAACTGGAAAGCATGAGTGATATACATTGATGTATTCAAGTATGTGTGTAGAAAGGCATGTTGTTCTCATTAGAATTACTGGTGAACCTTTTTATCTACAAATTATTTCTAAAGTATTAGTATTTTTTAATTATATAATTCTAATGAAACAATAAAAGTAATATGAATCCCATTCTACAGTTAGTAGTTCCTGTCAGTCAGATGGAAGCTTCCAGTGTGCTCATCTGTTTCTTTAGGGAACCTTTTTCTCCGTGCCTTTTAAAGACTTTCTCCAGAACACCTTCATTTTTCGATATGCAGAGTCCTGAGGCCATTAGCCTTGCTGAGATAACTAAGTCTGCTAGACCCTTTTCACTTACACTCCTATGGTACAAATGATTCTGTTCTTTCCACACCAGTGTTGTACGTTTAGTTACAGTCAAAAGCAAATGTTGGCTTCTGTCAGGCATTGCATCTGTGTGTCTTTCTTCTGTTCCTTGTTTCTTCCTCCATGCTTCTCTATTTTCTGTAAATGTTGTTTATTACATACTGTGGTCAGCATTCTGCCAGATCCATCTCATTGCACTTAATTACGCTGTCTTGAAGAGTAGCTGAGCAGTTAACAGAAGAGCTCACAGAGTCTTGCTGTACATTTTTTTTTCTCCAGGAGGAATGTTGAATCATTGAATATCATCTTAACTTGAAATTTACCTGAATATGTTTTACTATTCCAAAGAGATTACACAATGGCCCTGATTAGCAGCAGCGTTTTGTAATACCACTTACGGCTTTATCACAGTGGAATACTGCCAGTAACAGTCTTTACTTCACTTATATGTACCAATTCATTTCTGTCAAATTTCTATTCATTTCTTTGCTGTTTTACTTTGTCCCTATCTCCTATATAATAAGGCATGATTTTCACATTTATGTAGCCAAAAAAAAATTTTTTTTAAATTAGATCTTCAGCAAATTAATTGTGGTCCTTTGATTTGATACAAATAAGCCATCTCTCCATTTACGTTCACATAATCCACTTTTCACAAGTTAATGTATTTAGGAGAATCTAGGTGGGTCAAGTAAGCAAGGGTCAGTAACAGTTCTACTGGCTAATGTAGATAAAAGTTTCAGGACTGGGTTAGGTATATTCAACTGCAGTGTGGAAGGTGCAGAATTAAACCTGTATGTGTTCATGCATCTGCACTTGTGAAAAGCCACACTATGTTCAGCATTAATTTTTTTTTCATCAGAATGGTGACCAACCTTGCTTACAAAAGTGATTGCAAGAGATAACAAAATTGCTGCACGCACCATTCTGTTTTATCTGGCACCAGTTTCACAGTGTACTGAAAGCTCTAAATGGTTGGGCTCAGGGTTGGTGTTTCAAATTTCTGTGATGGTTGCTGCCGAAGCAGATCTCACTGTATATTTGTTCTTTATTTTTCGTTGTTAGGATTGGTGCAAAGCATCAGGAATTACGGCAAAAGCAACTGAGAGGCCTGAGTGATTATTCTAGTGGTCCTGGAGGACCTGACATTGATGATGATGAGGTGGATCCAAATTATGCCAGAGTGAACCACTTCAGAGAGGCTTATCCACCATCAAGCATCTACAGACCAGCATCACCAGCAGTAGGAGAAACCTTTGTTTATCTGCGGGATTCCTCTTCAGCACCCATGGAGAGGGAGCACTTGGAAGGACTGTATGCAAAAATAAACAAGCAGCACTACCCACAGACATCCGGTGACAGGTAATATTGCCACCTGGTATTACAAAAAATGATAGCTTGATGGGGAAGGAGCCTGGGCCTGGGCAGGGGGTCAGACACAGAGACTGTTCAGATGCCCCAAACCCCTGTATTTACTGACTAGAAAGCCATGAATTTCCTCTGACCCAAAAGCAAGATTTGCTGCAGCAGTAACCCCAGAGCATCTGAGCAAGACAACAGTCAAACAGAAATCATTAAAGAGAAGTCCATATTTCACAAACACAATGAATGAACTGACTGCAGTCCAATTCCTGCACTGCTGAGAGAGTGTTTTTTTTCTCTTTCAATCGGGAAAAGTTCTTACCCTGCAGCAAAAACAATCCCAGTTTTCAGATCCCTTTCGATCCTGCAGATCATCAAATGCCTATTAGTAACAGGTTTTGTATGATAGCATGATATATTGTATATGTTTATGGTTTGGATTTTCCCAGCTGTGTGATATTACACACTTTCAATTAGTTTGGGGAGAGGACTGGGAATCATGGCATTTTTATGCAGACTGTGAAGTGTGGCTTCACAAGACTGATTGCCTTTCACAGCCTTTCCAATAACTAAGTGGGAAGGAAAGAACAATTTTTAATCCTTACTGTCAGCCTTCCAGCATTAAAGAAAGATGGTCAAGTTTTTCCTGGGTTAAAGGGAAAACAAAAATTCCTTTGAGTTGATGATATACCCACCATTATAATGATTCTAAAACTGGTTGCTTCTGGTATTTGAGGCTAAAAGAACATGAGTCTTCATTACCGTTGTGGCATTAGTTTATCAATGTTGGCTTTTTCAAACCAAAGTACAAGTATGTGGGGAAGATATACCAGTCTCTGTGAAAAGAAGAACTGACAGAGGACAGACATGGGGGACTTAAGGAACTGCCATGCTTTGAACTCATATTACAATCTGTAGTGTCTCCCCATAGCCTTAATCTGTGCTATGTAATACCACACTCGTTAATTTTGGAGAAATATGTCAGCACAGATATAGGAGTGTTTCCAGTCTGTGGCACCATAGTACTTTAAAAGCATCTACTGACTCATTGTTATAAATACTAATAAAACACTTCTGACATAAATCTAAGTTCTTAGCAGGGGGAACGGGCCAAGTATCTGTTTTTCACCTAAATACTGTATGGTAGAGTTCTTTCCAAACATAATGACAGTGCTTTTCTTTTTCTTCCATATTATTAACTCTTCCCCTACTGAATGAAATAAGAGGTAGTGATCCCAGCTTTCTTCCACTTGGATTTCATTTTTCTAGAAAAGTCTTGAGGCAGTTGTCACTGAAGTCAAACAAAAGCTGCATGTAGTAAAGGGATCAGAAACTGAATTCATACTAACTTAATAAACCAAGATCTGAGAATTCCCAGGGGAGGGTGTCTAAATTCAGGTGTGTGTATCTTCCAAATATGAACATATACATATATACCTCAGCTGGACTAAGACATTGTTATAAAAGTTGCTTTGTGATTTCAGTTTTAACAGGACTTTATAGCTTTACATTTTAAATATGTCATCAGTTTTGAAGTGGGGTGTTTAGATTGTTTTTCCATGCAGAAAAAAAGAAATGCTCAAGTCTTTAGTTTTGTTGCTTCTAGTGGATTGATTGTATTGTGGTTTTGACTACAGTGGATGAACTCTTGACTTGCTATGGGGACAAGACTGAAGTTTAGATTCGGTATTGGGATCCTGGATTTCAGTGTGGATTTAGCTGTAATTGCATGATAACATAATAACTCAGTGAAAAACCACAACCAAAACATCAAGCGGGCAGGAAAAGTTACCTCAAAGCTGAGCCCATGATCAAAAGTCACGCTGAGAGGCTGCTCCATCTGTAATGAAAGACCAACAGTCCACAACTTTGCTTTGTTGAATTTCTCAGGCTTGTAGAGGCTGTTTAACCACATTAGGAAAAAAATAGGAAATGTGAGATTCTTATTAGGCTGCCTTTGTTCTTTTTTTAAATCTTTCTTTTCTTTGTCTGAGAGAGAAAATGGTGTTGTTATTCACCAGCAGAAATGTGCCAAACATGAATAATTCTATGTGAATTTATGCAGTGGGTCGTGAGGTCTCAGCCAGCAGTTGTTGAATAAAGTGGCAACTTCAGGCAAGGAAATATTTCTGTGCTAGAGGGAGAGTATTGAAAGGAGAAAGAGATGAGGAAAGAAAAAATCCCTGGATAACGTGTTAATTAAGAAAACAATCTGCTTCCAGGGGTCAAGTATGAAAACTACCTTGTCTCAAAATTATGGGAAAGGGTTGTAATGGATGCTTATAAGCCAAACCACAGTTATTTTGTGTTTGTGGGGCTGAACATTTATCAACACATGGGTCATGTAAACACTTACGCTTTGCTCTCACTAGCATATGCATGCTTTCTTTCAAAGTTTTGCTGTTCATTTTACTTTAGATGGATGAGTTTTTCTCCCACACGTGACTCTCGAGTTGTAATATAGTGCATAGAGACTTGATCAGTGACTAAAGTAAATGGGGTTAGGAATAGAAGGAGGGTTTGAACACTGAGAGAATAGATTACTTCATTTTGGTCTGAGAATTCCAGTTATGTATCATTATGATTGAGAATTAAAATTCATTGTTTGAAACAAGAAGTTAATTTTTATTTTATGTTGTTTTTGCAGAATAATGTATTAGCATAATTAATGCCTTTTTCAAATGGGAGGCCATTTATAAAGTATGAAGCTTAGTGGTCAGAAAAGAGCAGTTCACATTTTGCATGCACTTACTTTCCCTTTTCTCATCACCAGAATCCATCGAGTATTCCTGGTTTGTTCTTCACATAGATTCACAGTTTAAACTGAGAATGCTCTCAGAGTGCAGGAAAGCAATAGGCTGCACATGTATGGGGTGTGTTGCTTTAATCATTATGAAGTATGTTTGCTGCCTGCAACACTGCTCCTCAGGGCACACAGACCTGCTCCACATTGCTGTTTGTGTACTAACGTCCCATTTACCTCCTCTTGCATCTGGCATCTCAGGGGCTTTTTGCTTTGGGTTTTTGGGGGCTTTGCTTTGTGTCTTATTTACAACTGTTGTGTAACGTTCTTCTGCACTGCTTCACAATTGTTGATTTTCATTCCAATGATGACTATATTCAGTGAAATAGAAGTAATTTTTTGTGTATATTTTGCTGAAAGCTTTGGAATTCTTAACTAAGAGAGGTGCTATATAAATGTAAATTGTCCTTATTAATGAATATAGCAAAAGCATTAGCATGATCAGTGTATTCTGTGAATGTAAAGTTAGGGTGGAAAAAAAAATTAGCTGGCAAAATCACACATTTCTTTGTAAATCAAGCATTTTTCTGTTTATTTCTAATTAGCCACAATTTTCTGTAATGCAAATGGCATCCCTAAGGATGGTGCAGCCTGCACAGCCACCTTGTGCAGCTGGTGAACTTACAGGGTCTTTGCCTGAGATGCTGTGCGTTTCCGAGCCTGTGGCAGAGGCTGAGTGATCTGTGGCCCATATGTTCCTGAAATGGGTGGTAAGTCACATCTCTGAGTTTAGTCATCAAGGCTGTGCCATGACAGTGCTAAGTTGCACTGTGGCAGAGCCTAGGTGTCAGACCAAAGCCAAAAGAGCAGATGCATAGCACTATTATCACTTAAATGTCAGGCATGTCACACGGTGAAACCCTTTCTCACATTTCGAATAAACAATTTCCTCTTTTTTTCCTCCCGTGAAGATGGTGCTGTCAAGTATATCCAAACACCCCAAGTACATCCCTGGAAAGGTTCTAGAGACTTTACTCAACTTATTTTCTCAGCCCAGAACTATGAAACACTTAAAGTCTGATGCCAAACTCATTGCCAAGTATAATTCTTCATTTATTTATGTGGCTTATCTTGGGGAATTTCAAAGTGCTGGTCTGACAAAAACGAATACAGTTTTCCTTTGTTTAGGAAGAATGGATTCAGAGCTGTATCTTGTTGCAGTTTGAAAAAAATATCAATAAAAAAACAGCACTGTTTTATTACATAGAAGTAAAGTCCAAAGCCCCAGTCTTATCCAGCTTTTTCTTTTTTTTTTACTTTTGGAGATGCTATGTGGGAACCCACTGTGCAAGATCTAAATTTCTAAATTTCTATAATGTTAATTACTTAATTGAAAAATAGATCTTCCTTGTTTCAGGGTGAAAACTTCCTTATGGCAACTTGCAGTCTATCAGAATGCTCAGTCTAGCAGCATTCAAAGCTGAAATGGGAAAATTAAACTCATACCTCTGTGCAACACTATGTCCCTCACATCTCACTCTCAGAGCTGGCCTGAGTCAAGAGAGAGGAGAGACACTGAGCTGTCTGCTTCTCCCTCTTGAGGGATCAAAGAAAGAAACTGCTCTGCATGTCCTAAGGAACCAAATGCCAAATGTAAGCAACTTGTAAGCCTAAGAGGAGGGTAAAAAGGGACTGGAGTTTTGAAATTTAGCAAAAGGAGTCTTTTTTATTAAAAGGCTAAATGCTCATCTTTTGGGCCAGTATGGGTCCCTCACATCCTGCTCAATCCAAGGCAATAGGAATCCAGAGCTGCTCAGAAAAGTATTTGTTGAAAAAGGACAAGCTGGGGTTGCCCAGGTGTGGCACTTGGCCCTGTGTGTCTCATATGCCAGAAGCTGAAGTTTTCTTGTTCTCAGTTCAGCATACTGTGGGCGTTGCTCATTGTGCATCCATTTACAGCACCCTTCATCACTGACTAACTAAAAGCAATCCACTGCTCTAGGAATGGATGGTCCTTTACTCAGGGAAGATTGTTCTTTGAGATGGCTATCATGGAGGCAAGGTGGGGATTGAATGAGGCTATGTAATATGTGCCCTTTGCCTTGCATTACTGTGGAAAGAGAAATACAGTCATGCATTGGAATATTTTGATTCACAAAGTGTGACAAGTACAAGCAAGGTATGTAGTCTCTCTTACCATACAGCCTCTTCTGCTTGGTGTCCTAAAATCATCTGAGCTGTTTCATTGTCCTGTACTACTCTACATCCCAAGACTCTCCTTTGATTCCTCTGGAATTTACTCTTTCTGAAACATACCACAGGGCCCTCTGAACTTTTGCATGCCATCTGGTCACTGCTTCCATAATGTTAAAACCAAAAACTTAGTGTTTGGGCAACTTGCTGTCTGTCCTGGCTGATGGATTTCTGACAACAGTTAAATTCAGACTGGTGTTGACAATACAGCAGAAGTTCCCTGGTTTCTGGTGGCTCTCAGTAGAACTGTCCTGCTCATGGAGGAAGGGCAGTCCAGAAACCCCTTTGGCCACCAGTTCCAGTGTAGATTGTGCCATTGGAGTTAGACTTGTACTGTGTAATTTGCTCCCAATACTACTGGCAGTTGTCCTCCTCAGGGTGAGTGAATGCTGCATATTCACTGTGCCAACCTGGGAAAATATTGAGTAACTGGACTGCCTGAGGAAACATTTTTAAACAAGCCTGGAGTTTATTTCCTACCTATGTGGGAAAAAAAAAAAAAATCTCCTGGTAGCATTCAAGCAAAGTTACTTTATTATTAGAGTTCACTCTGCTGTTTCCCAGGAACCTCTCATCCAGATCTTCCAACTTTGGGACCCAAGCCCTATCACTTATTTCTCATGAAAACCCAGATTTCATGGAACTCAGGTGACCCTGAGCACTTTGGAGCGTGTCTAAGGAGAAGGAAGTTGTCAAACTGCTGCTGCTGCCATGTAATGTGTGCATGCTTGTTCGAGGCCATGCATTCTTCAGCAGAAATAAATTCTGTCAGGAATAGTCACAAATCTGCCTGCGTGCATCCTGCTTGCTAGGGTTTGCATTTGGATCACCTCACTTATTGACAGATGTGTAAAATTTTATATACTGCACTCCCACAACTCCCCTGTGACTGTCCTGCTGCAGATGCTGGGAAGCCTGAGTTTTGGCAGCTGTGTTAAGCATTCAGGTTTGGGTTGGGTTTTTTCCCTCCAGCCCTGTCTTTTCTTATGTGATATATTATTGTATGGAATTATTTTACGTTAATTCTGCATATTTACTGGTAATGTCCCATTCTTTCAGCCGTTTGGATGTAAATGCAAAAGATAGGTCCCTGGAGAGAAAACCAGGTCTGTTACTGGGAAGATGAGACCATCCGAGAGGATAGAGTGAAATGCAGATGGTGTTGTCAGCCTCTTAAATGTACAAATAAAGACAAAATGAGATCGTCCATGCAGCTGGAATGAAATCATATCGCCTTGCATGTGTTCCTGCCATAGTGTATTTCCTAGTGTGAGCAAGAGATGCTAAATTCTGTCTTCTGCAGGATGTGATTTGACCAAAACCTCGTACTTGCTTCTTTAACCAGCAGCAGAATGATGTGTGTATTAACTTTTCTCTGCACTGTTTTTTTTAAGAAAACACCATTTAATTTTAAATGCTAATATGTGTGTGTGGTTAATTAAGAAGCTAGAATTGACTATAAGGTTGGTAAGCTCCAAGAAAGAGAGAGAAGGATCATTACACTTCTGGTCATAGATAGCTATTTGTGAACCAGCTGATAATGTGCAAAATTAACATTTTGTAAGGGGCATTTTAAATGAATGGTTAATGGCTGAAGATTAATTAAACTGGGTTGTTTAAAAGACATGCAGTTAAAATCTTGTTTATAGTCCAGTCACTTCTGTACTGAAAGTGCAAACCCTAATAGCATTTGGTATTTCCATTTAGTAGACAAGCAATGTAACTAGATATTTTATTTTAACAAAGAGGTCTACCTTAGTGGATACACAGTATGGGTGGATGGATATAGCCTTGTGTACTGTGTTTTCTTCTTCCAAGTTAACAGTTGTCTGGTAGCAGTACAGACAGAGAAATGCATTTCCTCTGAGAATTTGGTAATCTTAAATAATATTGTTAAATCTTACTTTAATTAAAGTGTAGAGGACATGATTAAGTCTAATGTGGCTCTGTTTTCCCACTACTCTCCAGTAGTCTGTTCTATTTCATACACTTCAGGGTTTTCAAAATACTCAGCTTTTCATTGCTCCAGGTTGTCTTCTGTCAGAACGAGTCTCTTTGGCCCCATCATTAGCCCTGCAGAGTTGCTCTAACTAAGGGAAAAAAAAAAAGAAATATGTTTGTTAGGTTTGTTCTATACTGCAGTTCTGGTTAAATGATGAATGTGAGCCTAGTCCCATTTCCCTGATTGAAGAGAAACAAGCAGAAGGTCATTATGCTGCTCACAGTTGTGAGGCTTGTCCTTCCAGCAAGTCCTTTGCCAAGAAATTGTTTGTTTTTCTTTTGTTTTCCCTTTCTCTCAGCCCAGTTCCCAATCTTTTTATTAACCATCTCCCGTTTTCTCCCCCAGCTTCTTGACATACTCATTTTGCCATATGATCTCCTAGCTTCTGGATATGCAAGTAGTTCAGAGAAAACCCTGGTGACTTGGCCTTGTGCAATCTTTGCTGTGTAGCCTGCTGTATGATGAATCTAGGTTGCTGACCTCGGGGACCTCACACTATCCAAAACCATGACTTTCAAAAAAATTCTCTCCTAATGTTTTTTTTCCTAGCTGCTACTAGTTAAATGGGAGAAAGGCATTCTTTTTTTCATTGTAGAGATAGTCTTGGTTTAGTAAAAGTGAAGGTGAGAGTATGGGGTTTTGTTGTGCTGGCTTTTAAGTCTGTGAATGAATCTGTCTGTTTTGGAGGTGGAAGAGTTTGGACATGAGGAGCACAGACCAGTTCAAGTGTATTAGTACCTGGATGTTCACACTCCAGGTGATGCATACGAGCTCATGGCAAGCTCTCTCCTGACTTCCTACTTCGTTGAGGTAAATTAGTGATCAAACTATTCTTAAAAAATAGTCAGAGCATAGTGGGACACAAAGAATCATTTCTGCAAAGTCTGAAAATATGAACAAAGAGTTACGTTTGGAGGAGGGGAAAAAAAGGGTTATCACTGGAGCAGTTCAAAATGCTGAGTAGCTCCAGTTAAGAGAGTAGTGATACCTGTCTAGCAGGGTTGGAGAAGTAACTCAGATATAACAGGGAAAATGGACATGGACTCACTGGAGACATGAGAATTTTTTTTTCAGTGTCTTCTCTTCTGTTTGAGGTTATGTAAGGTCAGTGAGGCCTGTGCTGACAGGTTCCCCTGAGTTACCAGTAGGGCAGCTCTCAGCCCTGCTTCTCATTAAGCAGTGAGGAGCATAACAGAGCCCTGAGAGTCTTCAAGCAGCATCCCACAATTTCTTGTACATTCTCAAAATACTCACTTGGTTTTCCTAGATCACCAGCAAAACTGCTTAAACCAGGTGAGAAGGCTGCAGCACAGGGACCCATGGGGTGCTCCTCAGACCCACCAGCACTGCCAGGTTCTGCTGCCACCAGGAACAATACAGGAACTCTAGTAGGGTTTTCCAGCATGACTGCTCATGTCCAGGCAAGGTGCTTAGCTCTGTATGGTATTCATACAGCTTAACTGTGTAGTGGAAACCTCACAGTGGAAATTGTTGTCATCGCTACACATTCATAAGATATAGGGAATTCTTCCTGTACACTGATGTTTCTGCAGTCACAGTTTACCTGGAGTTTACACTGGCACATCTTTAAGATTTTACTGCTAATTGCAGCATAATAAGATATAAAAGGTCTAAAGGTGCCACAGATCTGACTTCAGCATGAGTCAGTGGGAACCTTCTCTTGGATCTCAAGCATTCTCATCTTTCAGGCATCTAACAGCAGGATAAAATGACTGCTCCCAAAAATTATCCATGACCTTGTTCCCTGTTTGTGTCAAGATGCCAGGGGCAAAAAGTTACCCAAGCGCTTAGTTGGCAGCATTGTTGACAGAAAGTATAGGCAAAAGCATGAACCAGATCTTTTGATTAGCAGAAAACTGTAAAAACTGATGTTGTTTGAAAAGCTGAAAATCGCTCAATATTTTGCTAGCAAATATATTGGGAAGAATGATGAGATGTGATGGAAATGGCTTAATAGGCAACAGGATGCTGAATAAAAAGACAATAATTGTGATTATTGTCTGACAGCTGTGCAGAGTGTACAGTCGATGACAAACTCTAAAACGTGCTGTTTTTCAATCCATGATCACAAATCCACTGGCACAGACAGTAATCCAAGGGGTCAGAGTAAGCCAAGAAATAGTTTATTGTTTCATCAGCTCAAGTCTTCTGATGTAGTTAAGTTGGTATATACCCTGAACCTCTGTGACTGCCCTTACATTCCCACGAGGAGACCTGGCACCATCTGGAGTCCACGTGTACTGTGGCTAAGCAGCAGTTTCTCTGGCAGGTCGTGCAGCAGCAGGGCATTTGTTGACATTGATCAAGGTATCAGTATTGATCTTGGGATGGTCTGAGAGAATTGTGACTGTTTTGTGGAGAGTGATGTTAGACTCTCATGGAAAATGAAAGAAACTACTTGTCTTCAACTACATCGTGGTCTGCATCTGAGAGGTCTTTCATTAGGACAGAGGGACATGAGAAAATGATGTTGCTTCAGATAGTCACACTGGTTATCTCTTTTTATCACTAACTTGTCCTTGATGTCTGGAGGCCGTTTTTAGAAAGAGTGAAGGTGATTGCATGAAAGATTTTATACTCTTCAGTTGCCTGCCAAACAGGTAGCTGCCTTCATTTTTCCTTTCCACCAAACTGAAGTGGAGAAAAACAAAAAAAGAGCCCACAGTAAAAAAGGTGCAAGAGGAGTAAGTGTGAGGTACAGAAAGTGCTAAAATTGAAATCAATGTAACATACTTGTAGAGCAATAAATGTTCTGTTAATTTATTTTTCTCCTTCTTGTTTCTCTCCAGTTTCCTACCTGTGTACCAGTAGGTCAGTGTGACAGTTTTGCAGTGTCACAGTCCTCTGTTCAACGTGCGCTCTGGGAGGTTGTTAGCCCCCTCCCTTCAGTGACTTGGAAGCAGTAAGGAGGAACAAGAAAGAGACAGCTAATGTTTTAAAATTTCAAACAACATCTTATCATTCAGTCTTTGACCCATATTTATGGTTTAATGCCTTCAATCACTTAATTTTAATCTTATATAAAATTGTACAGCATAATAGTATCTGAGGGGCATTTCTTCTCAAACCAGTATTAGCTGGAACATGTCCTTCAGCACTGGAGTTTATCTGTTATAAACACTTCTGCCCTTAGGCTTAGATGCCTACTTAGTCCTGCATATGGTTATTACCTTGTAAATGGGAATAAACTGTAAATGATCATTATGGTATTTACATAAATGCATATAAAACAATTATTTTGAGACTGGCATGTAAGTTTAAGCATGGAACATGTTTCTAATGCAAGTGTTGTGCATGGCCTGGCAATTGAAAAGTAAGCAGCAAGGCACCTTCAGAAGTGTGGAACGCACATTACAACATGGTTGGTCTTGTGGAGAGGCGGGGAGAGGGCATCTGTTTTCTATGCCTGAGTCACCATAATGCTCAGTAACTGTCTGAAAGGATTGCCTTTAACTGTGCTGGAAATGTGCTGCAAACCAGGGGACGTGGGCTGCTTCTGCTCTGCTCTGCTCTTGGGTAATGGCAGAGGAGGCTTCCTCTGTCTGCAGTCCCTGCTTTGCATGTCAGCAGAAACTTCCATAACATGGCAAAAGGGTGTGAGGTTGTGCCAGGAGGGTTGGGGAGCAGCATCAGAGCAATAAACCTGTTCCTAATTGTTATTGATTGGTAATACTCAAATGACAAGCAGTCTGTAGTCCTCCACCTGAAAAAGGTGTTGTTTTCTTCCTTTAACGTCTTCTGCTGTTACTGATTTGAAAAAAAATAAAGAAACTAAAAAAACACAAAAAACAAACCAAGAGGCAATTATTTTGCGCCTCTGTATACAATGGCAATGTTTAAGCAGCAGCTGCTTCAGAAAGGGAGAGTAAAGGGGACTGGGGGGAAGGGATTGATCTTTTCCTCCTTTTCTCTGTAAATACCACTGTCTGCATCAGTGGTGATGCTTTGACCTCCTTACTACACAGCTTGAGAAGTCTCTTGCTCTCAGTGACATGTTCTGGCTCCAAAAGTGAATAGGCAGGAGTCTCATTCTCTTTCTTTGGACGCTGCTACAAAGAGATTATCAATCTAAACATGATAGGGGCTCGAGAATCCCTCCCAAATTTAGGCTTGTTAGTCTGAGTACTGGTATTTTTTACATGTCTGTGTGGCATCTGAAACTGTTCTTTCATACCTTTTTGCCTTTAATCTGCACTCTGCCCACTATCTCATTGCTATTAGCTGTGGCAAATATACCAGATGTCTGAGCAGCTTCATTGTTCTGTTGTTTTTCTTTTCCAGACTCTAGTGCATAGATAGATGTTAATTTCTCTTTTGTGTAAAACTCGCCTCCGAGGAATAAGATTACCAGTGTTCAGTCTTTGGCCGGTAGATACTGAGGTCTCATATCTTTTGAGTGCTTTGTCTCAGTTAGCATTTCTACTAGCTCAGTGCATTTATAGTGAGGGTCTGTTTTTCTTTAATGCCCATGGAACCTTAAATTAATGTCCCTTGACTTAAGGAAAACAATTTTAACATGTTTTTAAAATGTTTTCTGTATTCCCAGGGTTGAGCAATGATACACAAAGACACCTGCTCTTCCAAGTGGGTGGAAATTGAAAATCGTGCCAAGAAAAATGCTGTTTCTCAGAAAAGATCAAAATATGCATTGTTTAAAGCATGGCATAAACAAAATAGATTATGTAAGAATCGTGGGCCCTTGTCTGGGATGAGATCACTCACTTTTGGGTCCATACCTTTTCTACTAACAGTACTTTGTGCTTACATCTAAAAGGCCATGCATGAACTACTTGTTTCCCCAGCAACTTTGAAAAAGATAGTTAGAAAGCTACAGGCACTGTAGGAGCACAGTTCCCACCATGACCACTGATGTGCTTGAGTAACACAGCAGTAGGTCCAAACCATTAAGAAAACATGTTTCTTTAAAATGGGTCAAAGAACAACTGATTGATTTACAGATAAGAAATGTGAACACTTTGGATTTGACATTTTTTTAAAGTACAAAATATGTCATTTGTATAGTTACATAAGACAGAAATTGTAAATTTATGTTGCACAATCTGAAAAGCAAATGATACCATGTGGATTTGTGTTTGCTGTTCAGAAAGAAAACTGATACGCAAGTCCTGTTTCCATCAAAGTAAGTGGCAAAATCTCTGTTGATTGAGATGGGAAATCGGAATTGATTCCCCTGCCTGGTTCACCCTGGAAGAATGAAGTGATATTTTCTTTTCTGTTTTATACTTATTAGTTTCACAGCCAGGTTACTGTAACTTGAGCTTTTCTGCCATACTTCTGTGTGGCTGTTTTTGTTAACTGCATTTATTACCTTTTGGCCTGTTCTTTACATCATGCTATTGACAAAATGATTTTTACTTTTTTTTACCCCAAAGTTTAGAGCAGAGAATACGGAAAAGTCTGCAACATTAATTGGACTAGACTGCAGCATTTAAAGTAACCTATTCTATCGTCCATTTACCTCCCACATGAAATGAAAACTCTATTTTGATCTGAACTGTCACAGATAATTTCTGCACATAAAACACATCCAGAGACAGCTTTCAAATGGAGTTGTCACTTCTTATTTAGCAGGCTGGGGACTCTCTATTGTTGTCAAACCCTCTTTGCAAAAGCATCACTAACACACTGATTTGCACAGTTGTATGTAAGAGAAGGAATGGTTGTACAGCTTCCATGAAACAAAAAATTGTACGTAGCTGCTGAAATACTCTGCAGCTGAACTTACCTACTGTATAAGAGAATATTCCTTTTTTTTTTCTTTATGATTACTATATTTGAGCAGGTCTTCGTACTGTTCTGATGTGGGGAGGGGTTGTTTTTAATGGAATGGGGTTTTCATGTGAATAGTGACAATTAACATTTAAAAGCTAGTAACCAACATTCTGTTATTTTCCCTGACCTCTGTTGGACCAGAAGTTTGGCTTTAATCTCTTCACAAATTTCAAGAATTCTTAAGCAAGTGCACTGGGAATATCTCTGAGTTGTGAGTACAGAACTGCTGCCTCAGAGTGTATTCCAGCCAAGATGCTTAGGCAAGGCTGTAGGGCACTTGTTTCCAGACTGCTATTCTGATGGTGGCCAATGTGGCCATCTGGTGAGGCCGGCTGGAAGACCCAGCTATGGCATCACAGAAGAAGACAGCTTAAAACTTGAGAACTACTATTCTTCAGACATTATTTTCATAACATTCCATTTGCCTTCGAATGTGATATATTTTCATAAAATAAACTTGCCTCCTGGCCTCACTTGTATTCTCAAAAATCTATGCTTTTGGAATAGGCAGTTAAACAGTAGTAATGTGTGAGTTTTATTTCATTTTCTTCACAAGGTTGGAAAATTGACCAGGATTAGGGGGTGAAGAATTTGGTTAGTCCTTTATTGCTGTCTCCACAACCACTTATGCAGGATTAAACAGCAAAACACAAGCTGGCGGAATGCTCTTCTGACCCAATTCTGCACCACAGCACAGATAGGAGACTATCTGCTGATCTAACTGATAAGCATGACTTTGTCAAATCCAGATGGATGTGAAAGGAGTGAAACACAGATGAGGCCCAAGAGCCAGAGTCTTGCATTTTCTCTAGCTGCCTGAATCCTTTAGGTATCTTCACTCTGCAGCTGGGGCTGGGGGCCAGGACTGGGGGGAGGGAAGCTGCCTGTTGCAGTGTGGAATCTACAGAAAAACGAAACTAAAAGCTAGCACCTTAAATATTACTGGCCAAAGCAAATTGCCTATTTTAAGGACCATATCTTCTGCAATGAAGCAAGTGATACAGAATGGAAATCACATTCTGATTTCTAAGCTGTATGCCAGAAGATTTGAGGCTTCTTTGTTCAGTTTTTGTGTCTCAAACTCCCTCCTGGAGAGTGGTGTGATGGGGAGGGGGTTTCTCTGTTCCCACTTTTGCCTGTAAATGTACTGTATTCATTAATCAAATTTAGTGGCTATCCCATGGGGAGCAGTGAATTAGATGGGGGGGAAGGGGTAGTTTTATGCATTAGTGGAGAATATACTTGAATGCAGGAAAATGAGGGAAGGAAAAATCTTATGGTCAATGTGCTTAAGTTAGTAATAGGGCACATCCATGGGGTTTTAAGGTTGGATCATTGCAGAAAAAATGCAGCAGATGGAAGCGCTCTTTCTTTCTCCCAGATCTCATTGGGTCAGCTTGCTTTCCTCTGTCTTGGTGGGACAAGTGTACAACCCTGGACTGCATTCAGCATGCTCAGCTATCTACTGCTCCAGGAATGGAGGCTGTGGTCCACATTTCTGATGGTTGGCAAGCTTATAAAGTTGGGGACTAGAGAAGTGAAGGGATGTTTATCTTACATTGGAAATAGTAATCTTGCAGGCTGCATTCTCATGGGTATTCTGTGCATACTCTTTACAGTTACCTGACACCAAAGCAGCTCAGTCCTATTTGTCCAGTAGCTCTGTCAGGTTGTTAGTTCTTCTTAATAAAAAAATGTGTATTCTGTCCGCAGTGGCTTTAAACAGCATTGAGGCTCACAAATTCTGAATTTGTCTTTGCAGCCTGCATGGGCATGTTAGATTTGCCTTCTTCCTAAACATCAAATATCATTGTCAGGCATCCTATGGACCAGTGGTGTTTCCATATTATCTTGTGCTCCCCTATCTGCTTTTACTGTTTCCATTGCTCTGCTGTGTATGGGAACAGGACTGTCTATTTATTACAGATCTCTTCAGAGCCTATTGCAAGGAGAGTTTCAAAGGCAGCATCTGCAGGTTCTTCCCTTGTGGTCCAAACCAGCTGGCAAGTGGCCTGCTCCAGTCCAAGGGTGATGTGTGTTAGTTAATATTGGTGTGTCCTGAGAGCACAGTGCTGTCCAAAGCACCCCAAAACTTCAAAGCTTGCTTTTCAGCAGGTCTGCCTTCAAAACGTGAAGGAACATGTCTTGAAGCAGTGCCATTTACTGACTCTTGAGAATAGCCCTAAGTAGTGGCCACACCCTCATTTCAAAGGCAATATATGGGGCCATTATCTGAGCAAATACCATGCATGTCACTGAAAATCCATTGATGATGATGAATTCTAGTTACTGATGACTGCAGCCAGATACAGAATGGTGAGCAGGGGGTAAAACATTAGCCCTTAAGCTCTGTGAGTTGCTCTCTGTAAACTGGTCAGGGTTTCGTAAGAGCTCAAGGAAAAAAAAAAGAAAAAAGAAGAGGTGAGGAAATAAGGAGACAAGGAAAGAAGGAGTAACGAAACTAAACAAAGCATCCTTTGGGGGGAAGGGAAAAGCAGATTAAAAGATTTTAGAAGAGAAAAAATTAAGGATTTGAACAGTGACAGAACCTTCTCTTTGCAAACTGGCAGAAAGATGTTTGTGTGTAGAAGAGTTAATTCTCTTCTGTTTGAAAAATCCCAAGAGTTTCAGGAAAAGTTGCATTTCTTGATTATTTAGAAACCGTCAAGGAGAAACATGCAGGGAAACTATGGAAAAAATATGCTGCTAGAACTGTTGTTGATCTGCTATGGGATGAGTGCATTTGTGTTTGAAAATGCTACCAAATGCTGACCAAGGTGAGCATAAACAAAACTGGTTTAGTGTCCTGAATTTCATTGCTAAGTGGGGTTAACTTGTATGAACCTGAAAGAATTCATGATTTTCTTGTTTGCAAGTAACTTGTGCTCATGTGATGTGATGCTACTATATACCACCTTTAAGGAAAAAAATGTACAATTCCAGAGACAGGCCATCAAGGTTTGATAGTCATTTTCATAAATTGGTGAAAGCACAATGTATTTTAGATAATTACAAGGGAAACTCAGTGCTAGAAGCAGAACACATTCTGATTTGCAAAATGTGGATGGATGATACTTCCCCTCCCTGCTTCCCTGCTTCACACCGTCAGTGAATATTCCTTGCTTGTGCCATCGCTGACCAAGATGAGCAGAGGCAGGTCCCTGCACAGCCAGCAGCCCCTGCAGCGGGAGCTGAGCCGGGGCTGTGCCCTGTAGTGCCTCCATCCGCCGGCCCTGGATGGGCTGCTGGGGGGAGCCTTGCCAAACATCCTCCCAACAGGGAATTTATGGAGTGACCTGAAACCACAGTATGCAAGTGTGCTGAGCATGGGTGATGGGGTCTTTTGTTTATTTGTCTTGTTCATGTTACAAAATAGAGGTGATGGAAGAAGGTATTTGTTTTCGTGGTCTTGACTCAGAGTGCCTTTGCCATTAACCACTGCCCCTGCCCAGCCTTTTCTGCAGTGCTCACTTGTCAGCTTTGACCATGTTCCCCAGAGTGAGATTTCTTCTCATTTTATAACGAGAAACAGGACATTCAGGTTTTTCCATGTGTTGCCACCAAAACCAATATTACAGCCAGACTCAGCGGCAATGATGGCAGCACACAATAATAACCATCTCACATGCGATTTAGATTAACTGCTTTTCTGTTTAGTTCATATAATGCCTCAACAGCATGATCTGATTTGCTGTTTTCACATAATCCATCATTAATTCTTTGAGTTACAAAATGACATTTTTTAGTAGCAGATGGAGGCAAACGGGCTCCCCTACATTCAGAAGGGAATTTCACTTTCTCCGAATGCAGTTATGTCACTTTGTCTGATAAAAATTTATCTGATTTTTATTTTAAATGTGGTTTCCTTTTGCAAGTATGAGGATCTTGGAGAGCAGTAATGCTTCTATTAGAAGTGTTGTCTTTAAGGCTGCCTTTCAGCATAGGTGGAACTGAGTGGTAATCACTGGCTGCAGACCTCCAGCTCTGATGGCAAGGGAAGAGAGGAGTAGGTGTTTCGGCAGCATGCACAGATTGCCTCCTCCTCCTCCATCTGAGGAAGCTGCTGTTGTGGCTGCCAGAGGAAACTTTTGGGCTTGTAGAGGACAGCTGTGGCACCCACATGGCTCCTGTCAGTGGTGGCAGCAACAGGAATAGGAGCTCTCCTACCACAGGCAGTACAGGAAAGCAAATAGGAGTGGCTCTTTGGGGAGTCAGAATTGTTTCCAGGGCTTGGAAAAAGAGGAAAAAGGGACTAAAGGTAAAGAGTTGCATGGAGACAAGGGAGGCTGTCTCCTTCTTGCCATTTCCATACATGAGAGGTGTAGAAGCTCTGCACCCACTCTTCCCCAATCTAGCAGTCCTTTGCTAATTGTCTTCCCCTGCCTAAAACCTTTCGGTCCATGCCTGCCCTCCTCCCCTTTTTTCCACACAGCCTGTTGGAATCTTCCCTGCCTCCCAATGAACTTTACTCTGCCATTGCTGAATTGCATTTTGCCACCCCACGAATGAAAACAAATTAAACTACTTTATCTCGATCATTTGTGCAGCAAAATGCAATTTGCTTGTTTTGCTGCCAGTCTTTGAGCCAACTCTGCTCTGGACACTTTTATCACTTTGCAATCTAATCTGCTGAATATCTCAGATCCTCTTGCATTGAAAGAAAATGTGTTTTTAAGACAAAATTTTTTAAAATCCAGCTCTGTATTTATGCATGCACAAATCCACAGTGATATACATGTCCTCATATATCTATGTATGTATATACGTACCTGTATAATAAATAAAAAATACATATCACACTTTGAAAGTCCACACCTAACTTGCTAATGTCAGCTACAGTTGATGGACAGCCAAGTCAGACTCTTTTTATAGTCCATTTCTAAAATGAAACCATAAATTTTAAACCCAGGCTTCATCATTGCAGAGAAAAAAGCTTTTCCAGCCTATTGATGAAATATAACATTTGATAGGATTTATGAGGCCCAGATTCAGGAGGATAATTTGCAGAGCACTTAAAGCTCCTTTTTCCTGCCCTTTGCCTTCCCTCCTCTCAAATACACATACCAAAAAAAGCCATTAGTAATGAAAAATTATTAAGGAAGATTTTTCTTGATTCCATACAAATGTCAATTTGTGAGAGAGAAAGAGGAAGCAAACAGTTGCAGGAGCTCTTACAGTAAAGGGGTCTAAGTAGAGCCAGGGTGATTATATGAGAGGAATACTGGCTTTTACTGATAAATGCATGGTGTGATTATTTGCTGTAATACAGTCATTTGTAATGTGTCTGTGTGTGTATGGTTTTTAATAGTTCCGGATGGAATTTATTTTTTTATCACATTGATATATTCACAAACCAGCCACACAAAGTTAAAAATAAAACCGATACCCAGCTTCTTGGTATCTTGATAAAGTTTCCTTCTGGCTTGTATTACCAGAGTGATAATTTCGGAGGAAAAACATCTTCTGTAACTTGTGATCACAGTATCTGTCAAATGGTAGGAAATGAAGAAAACTGCCAGACAGTGTCAGATTTATTAACAGCTCTAAGAAAACCAAAATTAATGCGTTTTCTCTTCTTTGATGGGTTGAAATGTCCATGTGCTGTACTTATCTTAATGGACAAGTGAAGGAAGTAGCGCTCATCAATTAAGTCTCTCATTAAGCTGACTACAGCTTAATCTGGAGCACATGCAGGAGTAGTGTGTGCATACCAGGCTGTACCCCCAAAGGTGTTGTGGTTATTGTTAAGGAGCACTCATCCCACAGGTGCCAGGAGCAAGCCAGCTTTGTGGTGCCTTCAGGGACATGGAGCTACCTGCTGGACGAGGGAGGATGCAGTCCTATAGGGCAGGGAGGGGGACAGCCATAGAAACAGGCTGTGCCAGTTGTGCCTGGGGAGCTGCTGGTCTGACTTCCATTGGGAAACTGTATTTCCACGTGTTCATAACCAACCTTCAACCATTTGGGTTGAAAGTGCCTATGTAGGAGGTGTGCTGAAGCTGAATTTTTATGGAATGAAGTAACAGCTGGGTTGGGGGGTTTTTGGAGGTGGGGTGGAGGGGGTGTAGCTTGAAGGAGAAGAAGACAAGGGGTTGTTTTGTCTGTGCAAAAAGTAAAAAGAAGGAGTATATATTCTTTCAACAAGAATCTGTAGTTTTTCCATATGCTGGAATGGGGTCTTTATATTTTGCAAGGGAACACAGCCTAGTCTTATACCAGACTGTGGCTTTTGCCACCCCTTGAACGGTGACAATTTGACTAAGTTATAAGATTTAGAGTACTTCCCACACACATGATAGAAACTTGGCTGCTAACTTCAGTAAAAGAGCTCATCCTGAACTGCCAGAGCCTGTACATGTTTTTCCAGTAGCAGGTTCTGGCTGCAGGGACCAGAGAGACTCCTGTTGCAGGAATGAAGAATGAGCTGAACAGGGCATGATCAGTGTTCCCAGGCCCTAACATCCCACCTTCCAGGGAAGAAAAGGGTGAGCTGATTTGCATGCCCTAAAAAATGCCAGGGGCAGGACAAGAATAGGAACAGAGGAGAGGCTGGAGCGCCTGCAGGATGGGGAGAATAAAGGGGAGTGCTGGGCCAGGCCATAGTTAAGGACAATATGTGGATGCTTCAAAGAAGGGAGAAATTTACCAGCCCGCAGGTTTGATGCTCTGTTAGTGTGACCAACATGAGCACCTCATTTGAACCAGTGCTGAAAGGAGGAAGTGCTGATGGGTGTCCCATGCCACCTGCAGCCCCATCCTCACTGGCAGCTGCTTTGTGAAGTGCTTCTGGGAGATGGGTCCCAAGGAGGGCTGGAAGGAGACATTCTGACCTAGGTGCATCAGGGAGGTGTTTCTGCACTGCAGCTGCCTGGGGGACAGAGATTTGCTTGCATGGGAGGCCAATAACAGGTAGAGGAAATTGGCATCCTTAGCTGAAAGATAGGAAGGGAAAGACTTCTAAACACCAGGATGAGAACAGGGAATTGAGGCAGCAAGACAAAAAGAGATGGGAAAGGATTTGTGAGGTGTGTCTCTAAACATAGCAGTTGAAATCGTGTGAGAATCATTCTGTAGAGTCAGAGGTGAACCTGAACCAGAACACTTGCTCTAGCATTTCTGGGACTCCCAGCCAAACGCAGGAAGATAGGCTTGATCTTCCTTTCCCAAGCAAGGTATGCCAAGAAATGGTTCTGTGATGTTTGAAGATTCTATTACTTCATTTTTTCCATTTTAATTTAACATTTTTCGAAGCAATTACTAAACAGGAGTAGGGCTTACCTTCAGTCTTAAATATCTCTGTTCTCCAAGAGGAAAAGTGGGAGTAACTTCCTATTAGAAGTGCAGTGGAGTTGCAGCTGTAAGGAGGAGCTAGAAAAACAACACGTCTGGAAGTCCATGAGCTTCCATTGCCGGCATAATGCAAAGTAATTAAGTTACACTGCTAACTTGAGGCCTTCAGGTTCAGAAATACTTCTCCAAAATGCAGTTTGGCTTAAAGTAAAGAGTTTAATTCTGTTGATGCAGAGCTGGTGGTGAAAGTTGGTTGAAGGAATGTTGACTCCCCAGTCTGTGAATGCAAACTAAACAACGGTGGTCCCAGGATCCAGCTGCACCGGGGGAAGTGCCCAAGAAAGAAGCCTGCTGGAAGGGTAGATAGGGTGACCTTGGCAGCAGCAGAACTTTGCAAAAATCCATCTACCACTTCAGCATCTGTCATGCTTTTTGTTGAGCAATAATCACGAGCTATATTTGCTATATATAATTCCTGAGAGAAGCCAGTGGTAACTGATGTTTTGATTTTTGAGTGCATTCCTGTGAAACTGCTCAAATCTCAGTTGTAACTTGGAAATACTGCCCTATCAGAGAACCAAAAGGAATTTACCTTCAGGGTTGTCCCCATGGTGAGATTGTCATAAAATTTTTAGCCCCTTGCACTATTACAGTGTAGAAAAATATAATTAGGCCTGTTTCTCTTGCACATCTGTTAAATGTTTCATGCGTCCTTTTAGTGTATATTCTGAATAAGTGAACTTTAGATCAGGATACTGGAGTTAGGATGTTCTGAAGAGTGTGTATGGATTATAGCCCTCTGCAAGAAGCCCCACATGTTATTAGAGTCATTCGGGCACACTCAGCAGTGCTTTCTCTTTGCTGTGCGTTTCACTCACAGCCAGCAAAATGTGTTAGAAATAATTTCATTTGTTGTCTTTCCTTTTCTTTAACTTGTAGTTGAAGCATTAAATGCTTTCTGTGTAAGGCTTACACGCTTCACCTTGCATGTGCCAGTGGCTTAATAAGAGCATCTGCTGTCTTTCTGTAGCAAATCTGATGATTTCTCTATGCACGTATATTTAGTTGTACATATAAATAGAATCCAGGCACTGTTAGATGCATATGAAAGTGTACGTCAGATTGAAATGGTAACATATGAGGTTTTCTGCAGTCCCATTTATGAAGTATCAAGTTAAAAACAAAGCTGTGAAGTAGCCAGAAAACTTTTTATTTCTGCAGCCAAAGGCATATGCTTGTACAGCCTAACCTAATTAGGTTTCTGATATGTTCTTAGAATGGTCAGTATTTCATGTGTTGTATCGTTGTCTGCGAGCTGTTTTTTCATTATTGGTTGGATTTTATGCAGCAGAAAGTAGGAAAGCACTGCTCCAGATGTCTGGCTCCTTTCACCGACTTTGTTGCTGTCTACAGCAAAATTTGAGTTTTAACTCTACAGAGCAAATTCCCTTTGAATCTTTGGATACCCTTAAACAGTATAGTACTGGAGTATGTGTAAATGTCTACAAAGTAGAGTGATTGGAGTGGCTGGTTTAAGAGGAGCTATAAAATGGTTCCAGCTGGAGTGCATTCTTGAGGTAAGCTCAAAATGCACTCCAAATTGTCAGCACACTACTCAGAAAAAACACAAGAAACAAATCATCTTTAGTGTGCTTCACTTCCCTTAATGCACATAAGGATAGTGTAAATGGAAGCTGGTCAATTTTCAACAGTTTGTGTAAAATTGTCCCTAGGTTTTGCTTCTGTACTTCAGCCTTTGTGAATAAATGCATCACATGGGGTTGTAAGTATACCTGGGTGTATTTCTGTGGTCATAATGCCGTCTATATTTCAATAAGTATTGTGTATCTGTCCATTAATATTTATATGGAACTGAGGGCTTTGGTTCTTGCAATTTTTAATAAACATTGATGGTGTTACTAGTTTATACAGAGCATTCAATATGCTCCATCAAAATGGCAGCTCTAATTAGGTTCCTTGAATTAGCTAATGGATTTTGAGAAAGATAGCTTACAAAGCTCTTACAGCTGTCCAAGATATTCCTGCCATGGCAGAAAGACAAAAGGCCGCTGGAAGCTACAGACTTTAAAGCTTTAGAAATGCAGCTGACAGTTAAAAAAGATAAATTACATTTGTATTTTTTTCCTGTAAAAGTCCTAATACTGGATTAATGTTATCTTTGTAGTGACCATTCATTTGAAACACCCCTAAAAAGCCAACTTTATGGTAAGGATGTGTTTTGGCTCTGAGATCTGTACATCCCTGATGCTTTGCACATGATGTAAATTCTTTTTTATTTTTAAAATGTAAGCTATATCTGTCATAGAATTACAGACAGAGAGACCTTTTTTTTCAGTTGAGGTTGAGATCTCTACCTCCTTTCTAGCTAGGCCAGGTATTAAAAAAGCAAACCACACAGAGGATTAGTTGCTGCCACTCTGCCAGTGGCATGGATTGGCATGTATGTAACGAAGAGCAGATGACATAGTCTCTAGTATGAAACTTGGAGAAGTAATTTCTGAGAGAAAATGGATAGTTACTCTGGGCTTTGTAGTTTTCATCAAAATATGTTTCAGAACAGGGGCAGCAGCATCTACTGTGAGGGAATTCTTAGATCCTCAATTCTTCTCTCACAAGGGCGTGCAGAAATGAAGACTGCACTGAATTGTCACCTTCTCTCCCTCCTGCTTTTGCTTTGTGTGGGGTAAAGAGAATTCCTGAGGGACTCTTGAATGGCTAATTCATTGGAAGTTTGTAAAGTAGTTATTATTTCAGCTTTAGTGATAAGTTTAATAAATGGCAGTGTGAAAAGCAATAGCCTGTAAGTGAAAAAACCTAGCTGCCAGTTGCAGGCAGGTGTAATTGCCTTTTAAGAAATAGACTTACATTTCTACACTAGAGTTTAGCATTCAGCGTTTGCTTTGTTGAATTGTTAAAGCTGCTGTAAATGGCGTTTGGAGGGCTGAAAATCTGCTCTGTGTTGATGTGACCTATCTATTGTAAATATGCCAGCTGCTTTACATCAGCAAAGTAAAATACCCCCTCCCAAGCTGTGTTGTAATACAAAGTGCCAAAAAAGGCAATTTAAGTACTTTGCCGTGTAAATCCAGATGAAATTACCTTGGAGAGAAGGCCTTCAATTATGCCTCACACGTGACTTCTGCATGATGGATAAAAGGCATAATTGATATCATCTTTAGTGAAGAAACCAGAAACTGTTGCATTGTCTAGAGGCTACTGAAAATACCAGGAAAATCTGCTTTTCATTATTTTCATTGTGTATTGTTTATAGAGAGTTTGGTTGTTGTCAGCAGCCGAGTCCCTAATCTCCCTGCTTTCCGAGCCCTTCGGAGACAAGTGCACATCTCACATCAACAAGACAGCAGTAAACTGGTCCCATGCCAGAAACAGACATTGCCATTAACCAGCCTGAACTGGAAAGGCATCCCTTTTTTATTATTAGTTAAGATCTGGTGATTGCCTTCTTTGATGAGGCACAAGACATTGAGCAGAGAAAAGGAAAAAAATCTCTTTTCTTTGAAATGAGGATGACAATCTGGCTACAAACAAGAAAATGTCTGCCTTTTTCTATTTCCTTTCTACTTGATTGCAAATAATGTGTTTCTGTTAGAGTAGCACATACCATATCTGCTTACAGTGAAGTTAAACTTCAGCATGCCAATTTTATTTCCATAAAACAACAAATTAGGCTATACCTCCCGTTATTTCTGGCCAGCTATGAGTTATACAACTATGAGTTATGAAGGAGAGTAATGGAGATGAGAAGTGGCTGGTTTGAGAAGATGATGCTCATTTGAATGTCTAGGCCGTCTGCCATGACAAACAGGAAAAGGTGTTGTATGTCATGTGAAGGGAGGGAAACATAAAAGGTTGCTTTGTGTCAAGCCACTGAGAGATATTTTATAAACAGTTTGGAAAAACTGAAAGTGATACAAATCTGTTGGTCTCAATCTTCAAATGGTTCTTTTGAGGCTTCTGTAAACATATTGTGAGCTATTTGGGGAAAGAAAAGGTTAATGACATTGCTAATTCATATCATGCAAGGTTCTCTTTCCTTCTTTCTTCCTAATGAGTCTGTAGGAACCTGAGAATATCATCTTCTCTCTTTCCACTAAGCTCCTAATGTCAGGAGGTCAGTAGTGATGTTACAGGGTCAGTAGGACTCAATTTACGTCCAGACAAATGGTAGTCATGTGCTGCCCTAGAAGGCTTTGACCTTTTGGACAAAAGTGGTTGTACTGCTTTTATGTTAGCCTAAAGAATTGAAAGGTGACAGCGTATGTTCCACTGAAGCCCAGTCATGATTTTTTTAAATATTGGAAAGCAGATGAAGATTCGGGCTTTAACAAATTTTGACTTAAAAGAACAGGTTCTAATAAATGTAAATTGCTTCTTCAGTGTAATTTGGTTTTCTGCAGTTTGTTTATGATTCTTTATATGTATTTATGTACATAGCAGCACATTCATCTAATGGTTCTCATGTCAGTCCATCTATGCAGACCTTCTCAGACAGTCCTGCCTAAATGGAACAAGGCTCAAAGTCTGCCTTCCGGTCACTTTGCACAGGTGTGCAAATCAGGTGTCCTTGTGGAGGCCCTCTCCATTGAGAAAGACAGGAATTGTGTATACATGGAGTATATTCCTGCCCAGAGCAAGAAAGCAGATGGTGTGGAGACCAGTAAAGCTATATGTATGGTTCCAGTTCCTAGAAAGATGTGATTCTTTGATTGGGTCCTCAGTATGGCGTGTGTGTAGCCAAAACCCAGGCTGGCTTTGGCTAAACATCAAAGGTGATTCCTGAACCTGCAAGGCAATGTCAGTGATGTCAGCAATGCAGTATTGGTGATGTCAGTAAGGCATTTCTGGCAAGTTTTTCCTTGCAATACCATTTCCTTACTCAAGTGCATATGAAAACAGCAAATGTTCGTTTCTTTCTAAAATCTCTTTCTCTTGGTGGTGAAAAAGATGAAAGCTGAAATATTGTAGGATTATGTTCTTACCATTGATTATCTTTTTATCACTTCCCACCATTCTTTGTTATTCCTTCTAACTATTGAGGTTGCAGAAATATCTTCATAAGCAATGTAATTCTTCAGGGTAGAAATGCAAGGGCCGGAACTGAAAGAGTAACTTACTCAAATATTTATTTGTTATAACTTCAAAATGGAAGTTTTTTATCCTAAGTGGAAGATACTCTTACATGCTCTGTTGGACACCCTTATACTGTATATCTTTGTAGACCACTGTGTTCCTGTCAGTATGTAAAATTAGTTTTGTTTTTTAGCAGGTTGTGAATGGAAGATTGTCCATTCTCTAGAGTCTGTGAATCATGTTTTGTCTTGGATTTATTTATTAATGGAAAATTCTCTAAAAGAATAATTTTTCTTCTTTTTTGTTTGCTTGTGTTGCTTTATTTTAACTTGGAAGCACCAGTTGTTTGCTTAGGGGGCTGACAGTCAGCTGGGTGAAATCAGTGTTTGAAAGAAGTGGCTGGCAAAAAAGCCCTGTGCAATATTAATGTGTTTAAGAAAACCACTGGAAACAAAATGTTTATTGCCTCTTTAAATGTATGTTTATGTATAGCTTTAAGTGGTTCATCTTACTTTGTATGCACAACACTTGTTTTTAATTCTGTATTATCAAGAAAGCTGCAGTAAGTAGTCACTAATTTAAAAAATGTCATTTTAACTTGAATGATGGAAATCCAGATTAGCAACTCAGAGGAAGAACACAGAGGAGATTTTACTGTGCAAAACCTGAGCCATACATGTTAAATGCTGATTATGGTGTTTGGATTCTTTGGGAAAAAAAAGCTAGTCTGTCATATTGGATATATAATAATACTGCTATGGTGCTAGTTCATCTCTCTCTTCAGAGATGATGGGGTGAAATTTCACAGTCATATTTTACATGATGTTGGAGAACTTGAAGCTCAGTCTCTGCTATGTTATGGTTCCATTTTTGTCTTGGCATGTCTGTTACAGCTGTATTGGTTGAGAGGCTCTTTCGAAGCAGGTCCCTTTGTGCTCACAGTGGGCAAGGTGTGCCCTGCATGGTGCTTCTGACAGCTGCAGGCACAGGGGGGAGATTTCTGGCCATTGTTTATCCAGTTGGTGGTACAGCCCCAGCAGCTGGGTTAGAACGATCATGTGGGTTAGAACAATAGCACAGAATTGTTTTTATCTTTCTCCCAAGCCAGAAGAAAGCTTTGGTTTTAAGGACTGTATTTAACAAACTACAGAATGACTGACAGGAATGTGCTTTTTCCTCTTTTGAATGTTCATGGAAGTTTTCTTTTTCTTTTCTATTAAAAAAAATCCCTTGCAGTGTGTGCAGCTTATTGGAAGAGCTGTTGAACTCTTAAGATTGTTTATGGCTTGGGATTTTGGACGTGTTTTGTTATTATTGTTTGAAATCAGCACCTGAGTCTTCATAACTCTTTTTGAAGTTTCTCAGAGATTTATTCCTACACATAGACATTGTTTTAAAACTTCCCAGTGTCAGCTGCTTCTGAATCAGTCTTCTTACACGTAGCACAATTTTAAGAAATCATTCTGAAATCAATCGAAGAATGCAGAGTGGACAGTTCTCTAAGAGTCTTGTGACACAGAGAAGTCTATGGGTAGATTAAATGTTGGATCCTGGGAATATGTAATGGTGGAGGGAATGGTAAATGTGTGCTTGCATGGTTCTCTGAAAAACATGTAGTCCAGCTCCAGAGCCATGTCAGGGAAGCAAGTGTGCACCAAATTGTAGACATGATGAGGACTGTAATAGTTATATCTCCTCAAGGAGAGAGCACTGCACTAAATGTAAAGCTACTGTAAAAGAAATCTGTCTGCTGTACTTACTAGGCTTGCTGAAAAGCTTCAGTAAGTGTCCTTAATAGAAGCTGACTTTGATTGGAGTATTGTTTTTATATTTCCTCTGTAAGTTCAGGTTCCTTTTCAGTATAAATAGTCATGCATCTGAAACATTTGAACTGGTATTCATCTGCTGTTTCCCTGTCTGAGAACTGCTATCTGATCAAACCAATATTTTTTAATTATGTATTTATAGGCAGATGGGAGAATAGTTTACAGTCAATGTATGATCTTCTCTGCAAATCTTGGAATATTGTGTTTGGTTTTTTTTAATATTGCCTTATCAGTTTCTTTTTTTTATTACTGATGACTTCATTCTGTTTGAATTCAATGCTTCAGTTTCTTTGGGGTAAACTAATAGATTATGTATGCGATATTTGCACAGTGCTGATTGAATTCATCTGGTGAGTTTGAATGTGGTTCATATATTCACATAATTGTCAGGAGCCAACTTGAAATTCAGAACTGTTTCATGAGCATTGCACAGGGCATCATATTTATCTCACTTTACTCAGGAATGGGTAAAACTTTCATGGTAAGCTAGAATGCAGCTCTTTCAAAAGCCAATGTCTTTTACATTTAAGCCTATAAACTGTGACAGAGAAAAGAAAAAAAATTGTGGATCTTTAGCTGTATCCTGAAAGTATGAAGCGGATGTACTGACCAACCTTCTTCCTACCTCTTCTCTTGACTTTTCTAACAAGTTCTGAACCTGCTGGCCATTTTTGACCAGACTTGACTGGTGACTTAATGTTCAAGAGATACTGGAACACTAAGTTTTGTGAAAATAAGCAGCCTGCTAGAGAGGCCCAGATGAATGCTCTTGCTGGAGAAAAACACTGCAGTGTGAACCATTATCAGACACGAGAGAACCCACAGGAGAGAAGCACAGGAAATCAGACTTCACGGAGCTGCTTGTTTCCACAGAGATTATGCTTGTGTTTTCACACTAATCCAGATGGATAACTTTCCATGTGCTGCTATCTTTCATTCAAATGTTCCTACTCATTCTCTTGGTTAGGGTTTGTAGTTTAATACAGCGTGGCAGAGGTTTGCCAAAGCAAAATCTGTCAGGCACTGTCTTGTAACATATATCATCAGCTTGAACTCTGCAGCACCACCTCCACTTGCTGGCTCAAAGGGTTTGAGCAGAAGGACATTCACCTACACGAGATCTACAGTCAGTGGAGCACAGGCTCCTGTTACTGTCTCTTGCAATATATCAATCTCAGATTTAGTTTAAGTAGGGGGCAGAAAACCCAGCCTGTGTGGTATTTTCAGATTGCCTCTTCAGCCAAAGAACCTGGAGGTAGAAAGTGGATGTGTGGTCACTAGACCACTGGTGACAGGTTCTATACAGTTTGCAGAGAGGTGCAGGGAGCCAGATTGGCTGGAGTCAAACTAGACCTGTTGCCTGTATTTCTGTGTTTCCCTCTTAGCTAGCACTGCTTTGGGCAGTGGTGTTGGCAAAGCAACAGGGACAATACTTGGGGCCTTTTCTGTATGTTAACAGCCCTCATTAAACACTTTATCTGTACTCACAAGTAATGTCAGGGGATTTCACAGGTATTGTACTGCTCATGAGCTATGGACCAAGCTTCACTCTTCCAAGTGATAGTCCCCATTAGCTAGACCTCAGTCTCAGTATTTTGCAAACTGGAAATGGTTCTCCACTCTTTGACAAGAATTCATGCAAGAACCAATCCTATCTGTGGAAGGAATAAAGGTGAAGAGGGAATATACATTTTTTTCCTCAGTAGTCCACAGAGTTTGTGCAAGATTTCTGCACTGACTTGGCAGATCATGAGAAAAATTTCTTATACTATGGAAGATTTGGGTCAGTCAGCCAGGGAAGCTTGAAACCTCTGGGACTTTGTAGAGTGGATGGATAACATAGGTTCCAGGAAAGGAAGTAATTAGATTTTTGATGGAAACATACTGATGCCACAAGTAAACATTACCAATCCTGACTGCATTTCAGTTGCATTTGATGCCTACATTGAATTTCCCTTTGTTGGTAGTAAATTTCTAACCAGCCTAGATTGCCAATAGCTACTAGAAACTGACTGTTGTTGAACTGATAGGTTTATGTCCAATATTTTGTATGTGCTGTCCACATTCAGTTTGCTGTGCAAATTCTGTAAAGGCTTCCCTAGATTCTGGCACAGTCATAGTGGAGTGCAGTGTAGCAAGATGCTCTACTGAGTCTGCTCATGTGCATAAATCTCTGTCTCTGTAGTCCACTGTTGGCGAGGCAGAGTTAAGATTATAGATTAGGAGAATATATGGTGATGTGCTGCAATAACAATGGTTTGAGTTTAGGAGCAGCCACAAATTAATTGTATAATTAATAATTCCCTGTGAATGCCAGTAAATGCCATTTAGCCATGCAGTCAGTACTCACCCTAGTGCTGACTACAGCAGGGCTGGAAATAGCTGCAGGAAACATTTAATTTATTCATTTTAAATATATCCAAAGTTTTTTTAATTCTTAGCCATTTTCAGGATTTTATTTAATACTTCCTGGTTACAGCTTGAGCTTCCACAGTTGTACAAGTCATGCTGTAAGGTTTTAGAAGGCTCACTAGGGTCAAAATCCAAGAAGGCATATGTTTAACTTGATAAACTAAGCAACTCCACTGGATTTACCAGAGCAATTTGCAATGTATGCGGTTCAGCAACAAGTGAGTCTTTGTGGATTACCAAGTGAATTACTGTTTAATTACCACTTTAAAAAGATGGTGTCAGGATTTAATAGTGTGCTTTCCCATCTCTCTTGCCTCTCCTGAATTTTCATGGCTAATGTTTGAGTTCTTTGTATAATTCGGCAGAAGCTTGTTTTTTTAATGAGACAAAACTTTTCTGTGCTTCTTCACGAATAATAGTTTATTCTTTACCTAGAACATATGCAATTTTAGGGAAATTCCACATTTAGCATGGGAGCAAAAGGAAACATTTTTTGTCAGCTTATCATCATCATCATTATTATTAAAATATGATAGTCATTTATAGCTGCTCACAGGAATGTTAAAAGTTTTCTTGTGCTCCCCCATCTGTCTACATCCATCTGTTGTCTCTTGTCTTGTACTGGAATTGTTAAGTTCTTTGGACAGGGACAGCCTTTCTTAAAAGCAGGAATCAAGTTCACAATTAGCAGCTTTGTTATAACAAGAAAGCAAAAATAAGGCTGATATGAACCAGTGGGAACTATGCAAATCAGGAAAATCAGACAGAAAATCAGACAGGGTCTGGCAATTCTGTGTGCATACCTGGTGTTAGAGATGTGTGTTCATAGGAGTTTTATTTAGCTTTTTTTTTTTTTTTTTCTCCTCAGTGGCTGCACAGGTAGTGGGAATGCTGACCGTATCCAGAGGTTACGGAAGGAGTACCACCAGGCCAGGAGGGAAGGTTTGCCTTTCTATGAGGATGATGAGGGAAGAACTCAGCTGTCTGACTACGACCAGCGTTGGGTAAGTCCACAATGGACTGCAAAGTACTTCTGCAACATTCAGAGTTAGCAGAAGGTGCTGATTTGTTTGTGTTTTCCAGAAATCCTGTATGAGTTTTACATGGATTTAGGGAGTTCATAGAAATGGAGAAATCCTTAATGCCAGCCTACCAAAGAAAATGTTAATACTAACTTGGCTAAAATTGACTGTTCACTGTGTTTGATTTAGTCCCAGGTTTCCTCTCTTTAAGTCCAAGATAGAGAGTCACTGCCAAACTTCATCATATGTGGTAGCATCAAGGCTTTTAAGATGGATTTATGGTACTCTGGCAGTTCATCCAGTGATTCTAAGGGTTAACAAGAACATTAAAAGAGCCTACTGTCACTACACTTAGCTGCAGAGTAAGAGAGGAAATAGAGGCATATCTGCCCTTCCCTTCCTTCTGCACACTGGACAGTAGCAGTCTGACCACGTTACAGCCTTTGTAACTTACATAAAGTGAAAAATGTAATGATTTGCTCCTCTGCCATCAAAAGATCTTAAAATATTCTACCAACACTATGGAACTGTTGCAGGCATGGTGTATTCCCTATTTTACATCCAGGACTCACACAGAAACATATTATCTACCCCACTATTGAAGAGTAGCCTATAACTTACAGAAGAACCAGAGATTAAATCAACATTACCAGATTTTTAAATGTGTTAAATAAATGCAACAGCCATAGTCTATGGGTACGCAAGAGCTCTGACTGAGCAAGTTTTGGACTTGGACTCTGTGTCTTTAGAAGTAATTATAAACAACCAGCATTCAGAAATGTAACTTTGATAAAGTGCAACTTATGCTAACTTTGAAATTTTAGTTTAAAAAGGGACAGAATTGTGTTGAAATCTTAAGCATCCATATGCATCTGAAGTTTGAACTAAGACTGGTTTTAATGTCTCCAAACTATCAGTGTGAATGCTGAAGTGAAATCTGCAATGGCTGGGGCTGTAGTACAAAAAATCCTATACAAGACAAGACTTTATTGCAAGCACAGAGAGATACAGAGTTAAAAAGGGGGTTTTTTTACATAAATTATCATATATATTTGTTCATTAACTCCAAAACTGTTGTTGTATATATTATTCTGATTCAATTACCGAAAGTGTCATCTTCAGCGAAATAATTCTTTCCTTAGAGCAGTTAACTTTAATCCACTGCCTTAAATTTTGTGACCCAAATTTGTGAGTCAATGTACCTGCCATTCTTCTTCTGAATTGCTTTTGTAAACTAAAATAAGCATATGCATCAAATGTGTCTTTCTGTTGAAATTCCATGTTGTGATAAGTGTCCTGACAGGCCTCAGACTTGGTCATTGCCACCTCTTCAGCAGCCTGAGGATTTCTACTTCTTATCTGAAACTGATAAACCTTTATTAATGCTCAGAGGAGGTTGAGATTTATGATCCAGTGTAGTTTCACAAGATTCACAAAGCTTTTTTCTAGGTAATCCTCTCTAAGCCCTTCCTGTTAGGTATAATTCCCAGTGATTACTGATTTCCAAAGCTTTGCCTTTCCTGTGAGGCATGTTGTCCTTAATCAAAGTACCTGAAAGGCTGCCTAAAGTATCTCGGTCTTGAAATGATTCATAATAGTGGCACCAGAATTGCCGCTTTTTGTTCTTCCAATGCAGAATATTTATAAATAGTTTTGTTGTGGGGAATGGCAGTCTGCTCAAAACTCAGAGTTTACCTTGAGGGCTTTAGTACTCTGAAGTTTGTTGCTGCAACAGTTTTTCTTATTGAAGTGGTTTATAAATTTCAAAGACTTCTGGTCTCTTCACTGCAACAATATCACCCATTGATCCATCCAGCCTTGCTTTCATAGGCACTGTCTTTTAGTCTAGAAAATATTGCCGCCAGAGCTTACTCTATTTTGATTCATGGCTGAAAATTCTTCTCCTGAATGTAGTTTAATCCTTAAAATACCTGTTACTATCTACAGAGACAGAAAAAAAGGAACAAAAATAGAATCAAAAAATTAAAAGGAAAACAAATATCTCAGAGTGTCTTGCAGGGAGTCCTCAAGTTATTTTTTAAGCAATGTCATCATTCCCACCTCGGGCAGCTGACCCTCAGCAGTACTGTGGTAACTCAGATTGAACAACAGCTGATTTTTTTCCACCTTTATCACCAGTGAAGAGACATGCTGGTGACTAAATGCATAATTGTGAAAAAATAAAAACTTACTCTAATCTTCAGGACATCAAGTCTTTCTTTAAAGAGACAACAGACAGCTTAGGAGGAGGAAAAACTTCTGGTAGAAGTTTTCTTTCTTCCCACAGGAGGTTATGGCACCAGGGAAGCTGCAGCTGGAAAAGAAACGCTGGGTCTCTGTATTTTTAACACTCGGTTAGTCCTTTCTGTACTTTTCTCAGTCAACTGTTTTACCTAAGCCAACTTTCCTATAAGATGTCTTTCTAATGTACAGCAGCTGCTGTAATCACTTCCCACCATCTCATGAAACATGTAGATAAGTTGGGAAAAGCAGAGGATAATTTGAGAAGACACTATCCCATTGCAAATCAGCAGCCCCAGAAATGGATCCTGGATCTTATCCTCCAAAATAGTATCTGAGAACTCATGAAGCAAATTTCTATCTGATAAAGCTGACATTGACAAGTGGCCCTTAGCTGACACTGTAATGGGACAGAATTTCTAATAGAAGGGGTATTTCTAACAATCTACTTTTTTTTAAGTGGGATAAATCAAGTTAAAGTGCAGAGCTGGCTGAAAAGCTAGCATTGTAAGGGAAAATGATCTCATGACAGGCAATTGGGATCCATAAATGTTTTAAAAATAAGGTCAAAAATTCATTTTAAATAGGCCTGCTATTCTCTCATCATCCATTCTTCCCCCCTGCATCCATTTTCCAATTCTCCTCTGTTCTTCTCATCTGGTACTGGATGATATTTTTGCTCTCTTGCGCCTTCATTCTGCTTTCTCTTCCCCACAGTCTGTTACTTTTCTTTTTGTAAGGAGCTGAATAATTCAGTATAGTGTGTCTCCATAAACAGACAAATGTATATAGCACTGTCTCTGCTGTAGAGCCAGACCCTTTAAAATTCTTTTCCAGTTCCATTGTGCTTCGGTTAGTGGTCGAGTTCTGCATCCTTTAGACTTTCTCTACAATCCCCCATTCCCACCTCCTCTTTTCAGGTTTATAAGTAGGATAAATTATATCCAAATTCTGTATGGTGGATCACAAGGCTTCAAGTAAACCTAGCTAGTTAGCCAAAGGACAGGCTGATAATAAGTATAAATATTGTCTAAGAAAATGAATACCTATTGTTGTGAGCGTAAAATAAGATTACCCTAAAATTTTCTGACAGCTAAGGAATATGGGGATGTATCTGCTCCAAAAAGGGTTTAGGTATGTGCTCGTGTCTTAGGCATGCTTGTGTCTTAATGGGACATCAGACATTCAAAGCACTCATGAACATATTCAATAAAAACCTAATCTGGGTCTCCCAAATGAGGCAGATGTTTATGTGCTATTATCATAGCTGCAGTATCAGTCAGACCGTGAAAGAACTGTGTAAGAATAAGCTGCAAAAACTTAGTCTCTCTAGGAGCTGGAAGGCTTTTTCACAGGCAGTCTTTTTCAGGGCTTTAGAGTCACAGCCTAACAGCAGATCATGAGAAATAGCTAAGGAGCTGTCAAGACAAAGGCATGCAGTTAGCATCTGCACTTGTATTTAAGGGCATTTAAATAATGAGGAATTAATCATCTATTTGAGGATTTACTTGGATTGTCTTACAGACTTTGTACAAAACCAGTTACTTAAAACATCAATTCTTTCCTTCAGGATGGCAGTAAATCCTTGAAAGTTTCTCTTTTTAATGTACATTGAAGGGCTGCATGTAACACTGGCCACATTGCAAATAGTTCTTCACCTGTTAGTGACCACATCAGCTTCACCGTACAGAGCCTTGGGTTAACTGATTCTAAAAGCCATTTCCTTATTTGCAGATCAGATTTGCAAGCTTGTAAATAACCTAAAGATACAAGAAAACCTGTCTCTGGATACTAGCTGTGAACATTTCAATTGAAACAGACCTGTAATATACTGAGTTTTGTCAGTTCCCAGTTGAGACTAGAAAAGAAGAATCATGCCTGTATGTGTTAAAGGCCATGTACTTTATTGTGTGCCTGGCAGGATTCCAAGCCTAAAAATCAACGAGAACAAAGAAAGGAGCATTAATAACTGCATTATTTTTCCATAATGTGTCAAAGGGTTCTGCGCTTCCTTCAGGATGAATAAGGAGCTGTTTGTACTTTTCATGATCAATTAATTCCAGGTTCAGGATGTTGCATTTCAAATAGGTTAGGTTCCTAAAACACACAAACGTTTGTGTTGGACTATGGTTAGAAACCAGAATTCCAGCTTCTAGAATAGTAACATTCCTGTCTTCTAGCGCAATGGGAGAAGCTGACAATTTTATGTGAATCCATGTAGCAGAAACTGATGCAAATTCCAGACTTCTTGAGTCCACAGGCTATTTGTAGAAAATATTAAATAAAAAGAAAAAAAAAAGAAAAATACAATAACATATTTGAAGTAAAGCTGCTTTGAAAAATACAGATCGGAAGTATTTGTTGTAAGAGTATTAATTAAGAGAGTACACAAAACATTTTGCTAGTATGTATGATTAACTTACCGAGTGAGAACTTTTTATGGTTCCAACTTATCTGCATAATGAAGGTTTCAGATTGGGATGTATTTTATAGAGCTGTTCTAACTAAGCAGAGCAATTTTAAAATTTACAGGCCGGCTTTTGGGGGTAGTTTGGGGGGGAAGTTATTTGGGAGAAATCTCTGCCAAACCTCATGTGAAAAATAAACTATTCCAAATGGCATATGCAAGGAGAGCCAAATTCAGTTCCATTAATACTAGTAATAAAGAGTGACTTCTATAACTTGTTTGGAATGATTCCTACTTACACAAAGGTTAGATTTGGCACAGATTATCTGAACCAGAGGGGAGTCTGAAGTGCTCATGGCTTCATGCATACACTTTGTAAATGCTCTCATTTACCAGGGGAGACAGTTCTGGTGCCATATGTCGTCTTATCAAAGTGCATTGGTATGGTTTATACCCTACAATATTATGTGAATTCCAGAAATACATCATGCCATCTATTCCACAAGGTGCCTCAGCATACAGCTGGGTTTTGTAGTTTTTCAATCCTGGGGGGTGATTCTGAGGAGGACAAACTCTAAGCACCTCTCTTATTTCATACAAGTTGTTGAAAGAAATCAGACAAAAAACATGCAGTGCTGCCAGGCTGTGGCCATCCTTGCAGGCTCACAGTACTGAGAGGTTCCAAATTTACACATGTGCCAGCAATCATGTCCCTTGCAGTTAGGACAGGTTCTTCTGATATTGCCCAAATGGAGGATGTGAGTGGGGCATTGCAGAGATCATGACAGCTGCAGTGGATCATCTTGATATGGTATGAAGGGCCCTAGAGGTTTTCCATTGTATACATTTTGACTAATTTGCCAATATGTTCAGGGAGGCAAGAAACAAATCTCTAACTGCTAATTATATTGATATGGGGAGTTCGTGAGCAGGTAATCCATGCTGTTTAGTATGCTGAACTGTTACTGTGTTTGAACACAGAACCTACAGCTCTACAGCTTTTATCTGTGGACTTTTTATTCTGTGGTGCACAGAAAATGGGCAATAATAGCCTTTTTGGAGCTAGGCTGTAATCTGGCATGAGTGCAGTTCTCAGTAGTAGCGGGGTCTTTGCAATTTGCTCCGGGTTTGGCAAGCTTCTGCCAGCATAGGCTTTAACAAGTTTTTGACTGTTTGTTGGTCACTTTGTAGACAGGGGACTGTGTGTCCATTTTTCCTGAGCACGTGTGCACACTCTGCCAAATCTGCCAGCATCACATGGGGAAGCTGGCAGAAGACTGAGATTTTAACACCAAGCCCTTGCACATGGGGCTGCCAAAGGCAGCACTTTGCACCCTGAGCTTTCCCTTACTTACCCCAGTGATACTTCTCCGTGACAGCTTTGTCCCAACCCCAGCAGCTTGGTGCCCCACACACCAATAGAATCAAATGCAGCTGCTCATGGCTCTGACTACAAGGGAAGGGGGAAAGTAGATTTCCTTTTAAAATTGACCTCCTCTTCCGCTGGCCATTAGTAGGAGGCCTGCTTCAACTTCTAAAAGGGGGCCCCAGTTACAACACTCATTTTTTAATCACAAGACAAGTCTGTAATGCCACTGAAATTCATGTCTGAGGCTAAGCATGCACTTAGGTATTTACTGGATCAGGCCTGAAATCAGGCCTCAAACCTGACCCCTTTTCAGGCACAAGCTTTGGCCTTTACTACCAGGTATCCGGTGCATTTGTCAAATAGATGCTGGCATGGTTGACTTCTTTTTCAGTTCGCACAACTTAATCTCCCTGGGTCATGTTCATGTTCGGTGTGTTGCTGATTAAAAAGAAATCTCTTCCCTTAAACATACCCATGATCCAAAGAGTTGCCTGGCTACTGTTGTCCCAGACAGCACTCCCTTTCCTAAAAATGCTGGTCACTGTCCAGCTCTGCCTGCTAGGGATAACATCCCACTAAAACAGAGTGGTTTGGACAAAGGACTGCAAAATTTGTCCATTTAACATCACGGAAAGCAGAATGACCTCAATGAGGCAAACAGCAGTGATTGCCCAATGTGTGCAGAACTTGGAGGTCAAGGGTTGAGCTTGAAAGAAGCTGGGTCAAGTAATACAACTATGTCATTGAGGCTGTTAGAGAACACAGATCTTGTATTTGTTATAGTTAAGTATGTGACAGAAGCCAACTGAAAAAATGGGCTTTTTATTACTTTTGATTTCTGGATTGAGTTCTTCTGTTGTATAACTGTGCAGCGCTTCTCATTACTGCAGTGCAAGATCTGAGGTGGAGGCCTTGGGTCTTCTTGAGTTTTGCTGAAGTTCCCCACTGCAAAATGCTTTAGCAGAACTGCTTGGTAAATTTCAGCCTAGGCACAGTTTCAGCAGTCAGGGTGTCAGTGCTCTGGCTACATTGTTTTCTTGCAGTTGAAAACTAAAAAGTTCAAGATTTCTTCACAGCCAAGGTGTGAAAAGTAATTAGAATGTATCACTGGGTGCTGGGTATCTGCAATTATCTGTGAATATATAAAGGCCGTATTTTTCTCAACAAACAGGCGACATTGTTATAATTATTTAAAATGAAAAAGAAAGTCAGTGACTCAGGCATTGAGAGATTGGGTGGATAACTTTATTAGTTCCCAGTCTAAGGTCTGTAGTGCAGATGCTAATCTAATATGAAGACTGCATTAAAATAAAGTACAAAATATGGGAAAAGAACTGCATTTACCCTGTAAGGCTGGTGCTGTACATAACTTTGACTGTTCTGCTCAAGGCCAGCTCTCTTCAGTGTTCAGCCCTAAGTCTGGCTCTTAAAAACCACTGGAAAAGGAAGCACTAGCATCTTCCTTCTTGCTCCATACAGAATCTGACTGGAACACGTTCCTTCTATCAAATGTGCTGAGTTTTGAGAAGTTCTGCAAAATTTAGTAATCAATTTAATCTTTCTTTGCCTTTGTTTTCTAAAAAATTCTTTAGTGTTTTTGCTTGGTTTAGTAAATTGAATTTGTAAGCAGAAATTTCCCAATGCAGAATGGCATCATGCAACCTAATCTGAAGGATTGATTTTGGTTTGATTTTGGGGGGGGGGGGGGGGTGTTGTGGTTTTTTTTTTAGACACTATTAAGATTTTTTTATATTAAACAAGTGGTTTTGACACTAAACACCAAGAAATCAAGAGCAACACCTACTGCTGCCTGTGTTTTTGGTGCTTTGTCCTCATCAAATGGCCTGACTGCTGTGTTAAGTGTCATGTTGCCCGATATTAAGTAGAGTCATTCCACCTGAACTGTATGTCATAAGTCCTGTATGATAGGAGATATTGAGTCTTCTGCAATCCAGGTGATATTGGAATGTCTGCCTTGCAAGCAGAAATATGGGTTCTGACCCTGCTGCCTCCAAGAGTGTCTTGCTGTGCAGGACAGATGATATGTGAATAATACAGCGTCCCAGAGTAGCATAGATTTCACAAAGTAGTATATCAAATCTAGCATCTAAGTTGTGAATGCGTACAACTGAGCAGGAGGGCAAATACTGGTATCTCCTCTAAAATGCGGTCTGGTCACCAATTGTAAGATTTTTCTAGATTCAGTCTGTTCATCTGTTTTCTTGCTACACTGGAATAATGATTGTCAAAATTACTATTGCAAATAATGCACTTCTGTGTTAGGAATGCCACAGCTGCATGTGACAGCAAACAATGGCAGTAGCTCTGAAGGAACCTCGACCCTGGGGAAGCCTGGATCAGGTGTATACATTACACCATCAGCTATTCCAAGAAAAGTCAGAGTGGCAGATACCTAGAGTGAAATTTTGATTTTGAAGTTACTGTGTAACTCAAAACAAAGTGAGTCACTTGGATTCAAGAGTTTCTTGTAATGCAGTAAGCACGGTTATATTAAATCATATTCTATAGGTCATAATGTGATGATAACTCCTTCAAGATAAGATAAAAATGTATAATTTTAATTACATGCCTATGCCTTCCGTCCCTGGTCTGCCATCATCAAAACAAAGTCATTCTGACAATCTAAGTTCAATCTTTCCTGTGAAATGATTATGGGGAATTTAACAAAATACTATCTAGTGATACCCACCAGTGCATCAGTATGAACATTTACATATGCGTTTGAAGCTAGTTTTTAATGTATTTCTCTTAATTTGCTAGGAAGATACCTGTCAAGTTAGCAATTAAACTGTAATTTGGTCACTGAGGTGTTTACATGGATTAATAGATCTCTCTCTTAGGCGCGTGCTCCTGGGTTTGAAGTAATAGCTATACTGCATGGTAGCATGACCCCACTTGAGTTTCACACACATATGCACAAAATCAAATTCCATCACATTTTAATGCAAATTTTACCTTTGCAAATGATGGCCTGAAAAGAATGAGTTTCCATGGTAACCTTAGGGAACACATAACCTGTTTATCATAACTTCTCCATGAAGCAAGACAGGGGGTGGGGAACATGCTTTGATGTCAGCTATATTTTTCTGTAGACAGTGTTTTGCTCTAGCACATATAGAGAATTTACCAAAATGCTCATGTACTGTCCTAAATCAACTTTTTTTCTCCTTCTTAGAAACAAAAGCAGTCATATGGAATAACATAGGAGATAACTGCAGTAGGCAGTATTCAGCTCCATTAACTGACCTTTCAGCTCAAACTGTAGACAACCTCTCAGTTGTATATAGTTTGACAACTAGGTCAACATTTTAAAAGACCAATCAGAAATTAATAGTTAACAGATCTCTTCCATCACTTTATCTTTCCTTGCTTTCCCTCCATGCTTTAAACTTAGCCCTCAGGTATCCCTGCTGCTATTTCAAAGCCACTTCGGTTTTTCTTGTTCTTCTACTTCACTGCTGAAAGTACTTTTTTGAAAAATGCCTTGAAATATCTCCTATATTTTGGAGCTACCACAGAAAAGAATGTATTGATTATACTTCACATTCGGTGCTGACTTTTGGAGTTGAGGTGGTGGCTCCTGGAGCTGCCATTAGTGAGAGTGAGTTTGATGGCTGTGAGCATCTGTAGGGTTGTATTTTTCCTGCAGATGCACAGTAACTCCTGGCTAAAGGAAAGTATGTCTGCAACATTTTTTTAAGGTCATTAGGAGTAAGGAACAGATGTTGAGGTTTTTCAGAATGTTGCTTTGAAGTGCCACTTAGGAGTCAACTGACAAGACTGACCCTATAGGCAGTGATTTTTGGGCCTGGAACACAGAGGAACCATTGCCCACAGTTACCCATCTGGTATCCATCTGGTACCAGCAAACAACAGACAGTACCAAATCACAGAAAAACTGTACCAACTGCTAAATTGGTATCAGCAAGCAAAGAAGGTCACCACCCAACAGCAGTTGCAAGCAGGAGAAACAATGTCTGTAACATTTACAGGCTGGTATCTGAAGATCCGGAGGAACCTGATGCCATAGCATATGGAAAGCAATTCCTGTCTCTAAGCCTGCTTATGCTGATGTTGTTTGTTCAGTATTAATCCAGTTTTGGGGGGGTGGTGCGGGTTGGGTTTGGTTTTTTTTTTGTTAACCATATTGATTTTGCAGTGTGGAGAGCTTTTGTCACGATGCCATTGAGAGAGCGCCTCTCTTTATTGGCATCTATGTTTAACAGGATTAAGGTGGATTTAATACTCTGTGCTAGAGACTAACCATTCAAATTGTAGGGGTAGTGTTCCATGGTGGTATCAAATCACAATGGAAGGAGTTGAGGTTAACTTTTAACTCCGTGACGGTTTACTTCGCAGTGTTTCTTTGATGTGAAGTATTCTTGGGGAGAGCTGTGGCAGGGGGTTGTTTTCCAGTTTTACTGCCGTCTTCCTATTCTTCCCTTTGGTTGTTTTCCCCCTTCTTCATCCTTTTCTTCTCTTGAAGCAGTGTGCTGGTTTGTACAGTAGCTAAATGCATAAAATGCAATAATACAACAGTGAGAGATTTAGTGCCTCTAGGTGCTACCCCTTCTACTCTTGAGGACCTCCAGCAAGGCGTGATTTTATAGACAATGAAAGGCTTGCTCTCCCCTGTGAAGCTGCCTGCCTGCAGGAAGCTTTTCACTGTCTATTTCCACTACTTGCTCTGCAATTTAGTTCCATGCCCTGCTATTTCCCCCTTCCCTCTCTCTTTTCTTCCCTGACATACACATGCATATACCCCCTGTGTGCACATTCAGCACCAACACCAGATGTAGGTAGACACAGCAAAATAGCATTATCTCAATGTGTGTGTTAAAACCCTCAAAAATACACCAAACATTTTCATTTTGCCATCCTCATCATAAATGGAAATATTGATCTGTCCTCTGTTTGCTTTCCAGGTACTGACACTGTCATTTCATTTTCCCTAAAAAGAACACAAGCTCATAGCTGAGCTGCAAAGCATGGCCATTACACCCTGGCATTGGTGCCAAGAACTCTGCTGACTTAGCTAGAGAAAGATGCTGAAAGCCCCTGACTTTGAGAGAAAATTCAATTCAATTCACTTCATACAATGTCTCTCATGAAGTATTTCAAAATGCCTTATATCAGGAGATAACATAATGAGAAAATGCTTTAGAGAACTGGGTATTCACATTGCAAGACAAAATGATACACAACAATGAACTGGAGTAAAAGAAAAGACGACTGTCATTTAAAAGCAGTAATCATCTGGATAAGTAGTCTTGTAAACTAATTACAGTGAGAAGAGAAGCAAAGAATGCAAGACTGGGAGAAACAAGAAGCAGCTTAGTTTGAAACAGGCTAAAGCAGAGGACTGGTTTTGTGGGGGGAGAGGAATTACACACAATATTGTAGAACAGCTAAAGGAGACCTGCTTTAGAAATGTATCCACACAAGGATTAGTATGCTGTATATTGCATCACAAGTGTATCTCTGTGACAGGTTAAGTTATTCTCTTTAGTGGCTGGGAAGAGATTAATTACATTGGCCTGGTTCAGGGGAAGAGCAATTGAAATGCCTCCTTGTAGTAGGAAAGAATCAATGCTAATGGGTGCTGTGGATTTTTTTGGTTTTTTGTTTTGCTACTTTTAAGATTTTCTCTCAACTCAAGGGCTTCTGTTCGCCTCTACTTTGAGAGTAGGTTTGCAAGTGAGGGTGTTGCAAATCTGGGGCTCATTAAAGACAATTAAGAGATAGAATTAACCAAAACATATTATACAACTAATGGAAAAGGAAGCCACCCACAGAGAGAGACACAGGCCAGGAAATGATCTCATTTTGCTTGGTCAAAAAAAACCATAGTCCTTCAGCACAAGGGATCGGAGGATCGTGGAGTGAGGGTTCAAAAAGCAGAGTGGGGGGTGTGTACAAAAACACTTTTCAGTTCTGGCTTCACCTCCATCTTTGCTGTTTTCTCTCTCCTTAGTGTTGCAAGATGCAGCAAATGCTGAGAGCTTGTTTTCTACAAAACTAAGGCAATTGCCATGTTTTTAAACTGTTATGGGAACAGCCTGTTTCCCTTTTAAAGTTCCCATCTGTGTTTGTATTTCCCTCAGTCTATTGCCTTTATAGAGAATTTTCTGCTCCCTCTAAATCTAAACCATTAGTTTCACCTCCTTGAACAAGAGGTAGGGCATTACCAAGGAGGAAAAGTAAATCCTGAGATAATCAGCTCTGCTTAATTCCACCATGGAACACTGCTGTTTTCAGTGTTCCTGGTGTTCATTGCATAGGGAGAAGGGACCAGTGATTCTGAGTATGTACATTAGTGTGTGAGCTTGTGTATGTCTATATCTGTATAGAGAGACAGTCAGAAGGGGAGCATTTAATTGCCTTGCAATCGGACCAACCAAGTAGTGTTCTGATTGCATACAGCTGATTTTCTAAGTGAAAATTTTCAAACCTATTCAACAGCAAAACCAAGATCATCAGTGACTCTGGAGTGTGTGTCTGTGTTTCTTATGGGGAAGAGGAAGGATGGTTTGATTACTATCTCTTTTTTCCTTTGGACAAGGATGTTTTTCTCATCCAAGAGAAAATGCATTCTAGCAGCATGAACATAACGATTAATCAACACTTAAGCAATAATCAGTGAATGAAAAATGATGACCAGAAACTGAAAATGTACTTGCATAGCTACTTTAGTGCTATTCCTTTGAGATCATGCCCTTGCATTTTAACATGAACAATTCTTATAAAATTAGTGCTGATATATTCCAAAAGGCAGTGATTTAAAAAGCCAGTACTTATTTTTCACTTTAAAAAAAAATACTAACAGTGCATGATACATTAAGATCTGCATAACTAATGTTGTAAAGCTATCTCTGTAGTCTCTGAGATAGAGTCTCAGTTGATATGAACCAGTAATATCTTATGGATTTACTTAAGAGATGAAGATGCCAAAATCATCATCACTGGAGTGCTGTGTTCAAATCCATGTAGACATGTTCAGGATACAGAGATAGAAATGTTTTTCCTGTGTATTTTCACTCAGAAAGGAGATAGAGGCACCGAGAGATGCAGGTGTATGTTAGCTTTGGGAATGCCTCCAAGAGGAATCAGATGCTATTGAAATTAAAACAAAACCCCCCTCATCAGTATTTAGCATGCTTTCCTGAATCAGGGCCAAAGTATGTGGTGGCACTCAGCAGAAACCAAGGCTGTGAGATTCTTCTAGTGAGCCATACCTTGCTTTTGTTCTTCAAGATGTTTTTTTGACAAACTCAGTCACGGTTCTAATAGCATCAAGTGTTCTTTGGAATTATCTCAAAACCAGATCAGAATAAAATGCTTAAAGTGAGTGTGTACTTAGCAAAAAGAAAGTACAACATTCCCATGGAACTGAGCCCAGAAAACAGAACTTTAGGAGAATTTTGCAAGGTGATGACTTGGTGATTGGGCCGTGAGCAGGCACCTATAACCATCTGTTGATTCACCTTCCCAAATTATTAAACCTGTATTTTCTGTTGACATGAGCATAAAAAGGTTTTAGTTATTTGCCACACTACCCAAAACAAACTTGAAAACGTTGGACCATGATTTGGGAAACTCTAACAATTATAATCCTGAGGTATCTGTAAAACGGAGCAGGAACAGAAAAACAAGCTGTCTCAGGATATGCTGGGAAGATGCTGCTTCCTTCAGTATTCTTGGAAACTGTCCTACAGGCAAGTTTGTAACAGGAAAGTTGAAAGTGCTCTCTCTCTTCAGTGGTGGAGGTGGTTTTGAGAGTTGCTGTGGAACATCATCTTGGTTTGCCATTGCAGCCACTTAGTGAAGAAAAGCACAACTAAGAATTTCAAAAAGAAATATTAAAGGTGCTGTCTTATATCCAAACAATGGTAAAGCAGTACCGATGGGCTCATATAAAATTAGGCTCCTCTTTGAGGACTACTTCTGCCATTAAAATCAATGCAACTTAATTAAAGCAAATTATAGATAGATACATCTATAAATAAGATATTAAAGTGCGCTGCTGAATATGATAATTGCTGCATATTTAGCAATCAGCGTGTGTGTTCTGCTTTTGCCAGGAGGGATTTCTTTCAGAGGAATCAATGGAGCTTTATTAAAAACCATCCAAATTAGAGGGAGAAATGATGAGTGTTATAATAATGCAAAATCACTGTTTCAACTTCCATTGCAAAACCAGGAAAGCAAAATATATCCCTCATTGTGTATGTAAGGAAAACATCAGGAAAATTCTTTTGAATTGTGGACACTGGTAGAATTTTTAGTCTTTACCTTTTGCCGCTAAACATAAAAAAACTGGATGGAAAAAAACATGCTTTCTGTGGAAATGCTGGAGGTCTTCGAGGGTAGGATAATGAGGATATCACAGCAGTAAGGAATTAAGAAGACCCCATCGATCAACTTCCTCCATTTCACATGGAACATCCAGTTCCCTGCCTTACATCACCTGCCTCTGTTTTAGCAGCTAAAGTAAGTGTTAGCAAGTCAAATTGTGTTCTTAAGTTTCACTTGCACTTCCCAGAACCAGGCTGAGTTGAAATGCAAAACATAAATGGGTGAATTTTGATGCTTCACCTGTATATGAAACACTGAGACCAGGGTGGGGAGCAAATCCAATTTTGCCTCTCCGTTTTTCTTCAGTTTTCACTTAATTGAAAACAAAAACCAACTGTGTCTCAGCAGAGGGGAGACCTGAAGGTTAAAGGGCAAATTCCGTTATACCACAGCTCTTTTTGGCATGCTGAATCTCAACCCATGTGATTAGAAACGCTCACAGACAAAAGAAGAGCTTTGAGAACAGAGGTCAAAGCAGCATCTGAATCAAGTCCTTTAACAGATGATCACAAGACTATTGAAAAATGTACTAAGCAATGCAGCAGTTCTGTGTGTCATGTTTATACACAGACTTTCAGGCAAAAAGCAGAACTGGGTGGCATTTTCAAAGCACTTGGATTGATGGCAGAGCAGAAGCTTCACTCTGCAGCCTTCCTGGGGTGGCTCCTGTCTTTTAGTGAATGTCAGTCATATAAAATACAATGGTAGTATCCTGCCACTTTTTATGGGTAGAAAACCACAGTGCACAAGCTCAAGTGACTTTCCTGAGTATACACAGTGAATAAATGAAAAAGTTAGGAGTCCCAGGACTCCTATCTTCATAAGCTTTTCCTGATCTCCCATAATTTTAAATAAGTCAGGTGTGGCTTAAATGGAGTCAGCAGTGTTTTGCCCTGGATCACAAAAGTGTAGGTAAAATCACATCAGCCTTGAGGAAGTTATGCTATTGCTACTTACTTAGTGGGCAGCACATGGTCCAAATTTTCTTTCTAATCTTCATGGTAACTGAAATATTTGGAGGAGACTTATTGTTCAGAAGTCAGCAAAACAAAAGGTTAAAAGGCAAGAGTAAAAGGGCCGAGATGCTTAGCATGTAAGTGAGGAATTAATAATCCTGAATGCAACATCCACTGTATATTTTATTTTTCAACAGTGGGAAACTTCTGACTCGGAGCAGTGGTTTTTCTGTAGCTGGTTAGGAAGCTGTGAAACAATTTTTTTAACATACTGATCCCTGCAATGATGATGAAGTTTTCTGTGTGCAGCTCTAAATACCTGCAGGAGAGGGAACAGTAACTGCAACTTTATGAGATAGACAACCTGAAAATGGCTCTGCATAATTTATTTTCCGTATAACCAGTATCCATGGTCTTGGGTTTTCAGTGTGCTGACTCCACTCAGGATGGACCTTGAGCAGGGAGTCAGGTGGGAATTTGTGAGAAGAAGTAGAGCCCCAGGCAAAAACACACTGTCCTGCTGAATCCTGCTGGCAGGGGCAAGGAGTTGTTGCTCATTTCTATTTGCAATGTGGTAGCTCTCACCTTGAGCTGTGTGGATGCGCAAGAAAAAGTCAGTTCTGGTTTCATGAACCTTACACTTCAAAAAAGATCGCTATGGTTGTTATTTTTCGTACCACAACATTTGTCCAACCCGTAACACCTTGATCTATAAGGAAGGAGCAAGGGAGGCTTCCCTGCTAGCAGCTAGAAATGTAGCCTTTAACAAATGCTCCAAGAGGAAGGCAGTATAAGACAGATGAGGGGGAATGAAATGCAGGATCTCCTGGGGAAAAAACACAGTCTCATGCACTTTTCTGCACTGTTTTCAAGATAATCAGTAGCTTCAGGATTAAATAAATCCTTTCTCTTCCCTTAAAGAATTGTTATTCTGCAACCCCAGAATTTTCCTCTAGGCAAATTCCAGAATTACTCAAGACACCTACTTGCAGGTATACTCTATTTATGCATTAAAATTTACTTGCAGATATTTGAATGCTCTAAGATACTTGTTTCTGCCTTGATCTACAAGTGCAGGTTCATATCACCCCTTTTTGTTATTTTCCTGGGACCTTTCCCTGGGGAAGGTTAGCAGGCTAGAGATACTCACTGCTAGCTTATCACTTCCATGTGGTAGAAATCTCCTCAAAGTGCCCTGCAGTTACCATGTTTGCCAGGGACATTGCTTGCACTGACACTTGCATTGATTTTGTTTCATCTCTTTCTTTACAGTTGTTTTCCCTTTCTGTTTTGCATCTGCATGTGAAATGTGAAACTGTAAATCTTCCTTCATTTTTCTGTTTTGATAAAAATACAAATTCTGTTTGTCTAGGGAACTGTAGGGAGCCCCAGCATTCACTCATTCTTCTCTGCCTTTTGGCCTTTCAGGTTGGTCCCCTGCTGAAGGCTGTGGACTTGGACAGAGGAGAGCAGCACATAGTGCCCACGCTGTCCTTCAGTCTGCACTTCCACCAGCCTGGTTCTGCTGCTGGGAACCAGCAGGGGTTTAATTAAGGATGCAGGGGTGTCATGGGATATTTTCTGAAGTGATACCTTTCTATCACAGAAATCTTGTTTGCTAGTGGAAGTTGCCGTTTTTAGAAAAAGAGACTTAACAAGAACATTCTCTAGCCATGTTGAAAAAACACCGCTCTGTCAGAAAATCCTGACCATGAAGGCATTGAGTTATATGGAGGCAGTGTCTTGCCAGTTTGTCTGGTGCCTTGTCTCCAAGTGTGGCCACTGCTGTGAGCTTCAGAGAATTCACTGGGATTCCCAAAGGGGCAATTAGTAGAATAACCTGCTGATACAGAGGTTCTGCTCTCCCATTCAGTTCTCTGAGGCAATGCCTCTCTTCAACCTGGCAAAGACTTTGCTGTCTTCTGCTAGTGGGTTTGATTCAGATTTGTATCCAGTTTATTAGTTCTACATTCAACAACGCCCTTGGCCATACCAATACTTTGCAACAGTTATATTTCATGAAATGTTTGTTGTTGTTTTTTGATAAAGATAGTATTTCCTTTCCTCAATTTAAGCGTGCTGCTCTTTTAATTGCACTGATAGGATGATGGCTGTTTCTGTGTTTATCTCTGCCCGTTACTTTTGCATATTCATGTTTTGCTTGTTAGTTGAGGCCGCTCTTGAGAGATGAACTGTTTGTAATGATGGCACTTATTTAAGTTGATGTTGTTAATTTAAACCCTAAAAATACAGGAGCGTGTTTTGGATCATTCTTTCTGTTGTGTGTTACCATACATTTGTGAAGTGTATATTTCACCTGCTGTTGTGTTCTCTTTATTGGGGTGTTGGTCTCATAAGCTCTTCCAGCTGCATCTGTAGGGACTCAGCATTGCACCTTCTGTCAGCTCCCACCTTGCTGGTCACCTCATGGTCACATCCTGTCTGGCTTTAATAGGACTTCCAGGTTTTAATTTTTCTTTTTTTTAATGAAGATTAGCGTTTGTTTGCCTAAATATGTTGTGATTATTAACTGTGTGGTTAAAACTTCCACACCTGGTCTGAGGGCCAGCTGCATATGTCCTGTTTCAGGAAAGGAGGAGAAGCTGGAATATTTTGATCTTACTAATTAGTACATTTCACACTGATTTTTAGCTTAGTTTGTTGTAGAAGGCAGCAAAGGAACCCTTTGCTTTGACTCTTTCTGAAACATAAATAACTTCTACTAAGGAGGTGTTTCTATTTTCACAATTTCTCTTTTCATCGGGATAGTATTTTATTCCAGGCACCATTTTGGCACTCCAGGCTGAGTGATGATACGTTTTTACTGTCGCATGGACAGATGGAGAAGGGAAATCAGAAGAAATGGCTGAGCCTTTAATTAGCTGTGCAGAGCCAGAGCCTGCTTTTCCAGTGCATTGGGGGTTTTATATAGGGTGTGGAGACTCAGCCGCTCGATGGATCCAAATTAGCAAAATTGTGTATCCGCCACCAGGGTGTTTCTATGGTAACTGTCTCTCAAATCATATATACAAACAGACCTGGCAGGGGGTATTGCCTTCTATTTGGTCTGTAGGAAACCATCAAAAAAGGGGTGTTTTCAGGCTGAAAACCAGCCTTGTGATGTAAATATTTTTTACTTTTAGTGGTTGGTATAAGTTTGGGGATCACTGCTTGATGGTGGCACAATTCTGAGTGTTAGTGTTTTTTCACGTCGCCTGGGTGCTGTTGCTCCCTTTAGGTGTGAGAGTGCAGGAAACTCACACGGGGCTGTGACTGCACCATTACCAGGCACGTGCACATAATTAATACTATATCTACAGCTGCACAGGTAGACCACGTACTATGTGTTTTTTATGGTGAGAGATCAGATTATACGTTTGTGTCTTTTCCCTTCATGCTTCTTCACATAACAGGAGGAATCTGGAGGGTCTTCTCTCACCAGTGTACCTGGGAACTTAAGGGAAATTATGAACCTGATGAAATTAGTAGTGTAAGACCAGCCAAAGTGGCTGTGACTCTTCACCTAAGTGACTCTATAAAGTCTCTCTGCATGTTTCTTTTCCTGGTGAAAAAAATGAATGACTGATCCCTTTAGCCTACTGCCCTCTTTTTGAAATGTAGGGCAATTATTGTTATTTTTTTCTCATCGAAAGTCAGGCACTGCTAAAGCATGGGTCATTTCAAATCAGAGGTGGTTATTTCTTGTGGCCAACAGTTCTGTGAGGACTCCTTTTTCTTTTGAGTCAGGTAAAGGAAAGCTTGCAAGAGGCCTGTACTAAATAATTTTTTCAACTTACAAATATCTTGGATGTTTGATGAATGCCAAGGTGCATAACAAAATTTGTCTGGAATAATTCCTAAGCGTGTCTAGTAGCTCCAAATGATACTGCCTCTCTGTGAGTTGGACTGGGCTTATGTAATGTACACAGAAATGCTTTGTTAAGGTAGATAACACTTGAAACACCTGAATGCACAACTTTTCTCATTGCAGGGGCTTATGCATCGCTTCAGTGAAAATGGTATATTGTGCGTAAATTACAGGACTGACAGAAATGTACTTTAACCTGTAGAATGCAAAAAACATGTTAATTTTTGTTTTCTCTTTTTTCTAATCGGGCATTTGCTGAAAGCTCGGTGTGATTTATTACTTTCTTTTTAATGAATTGTTAAAAATGTTTGAAAAGGCATTAAATCTTCCTTTCTGCTATTAATCTGTAAAAGGGGAAGGGGATTTTAAATGGCCTCTTAGTATATTGCTTTATAAAACTGCTGATTCTAGCAGCACCGGAATAGGAATACATACTAATGTAGGAAACACTGAAGGCAGTCAGAGCCTCCTCCATTTATGGAAGAAAAGACTAATAGCTCCATTTTAACAAGGCTCTTAACACTTTGGGCCATCAGCAGGCATTGAGTGAGTGAAATTGGGAGAGCTCCTGTGTGCTAAAAGCATTGAAGTTCACCGTTTGGTACCCGGTTGGAGCCTTCCTGATAGAATTGTGCTCCCCAGCCAACGCCGGTTGCCATCTTGAACACAAACCAAGTAGCGCTGGCATTTTGACTGAGTGCACTAATGCTGCACTTTTGAAATGGCACCAGAGCGTCATAAATGCACTTAACTCCCAGCTGGATGCTTAGCTTTGCAGTGGCGTTAGGGGAAGTTTCTGGATTCGTGTTAAGAATGAAAGAAAACCTGTTTGTATCATATTTTATACTTAAGCAAAACATGCTAGTGGAGGGGAAAAAAACAGACGTGGTATTAAAATGTTAGCTTTGATTCAGGTAGGTATGCCACTGTAATCAGAACAGTGTGCTTAGGTAGATGATGTCCCCATGTTACTGAATTCCAGGAGGAAGTCCAGCCAGGGAAGGAGAGAGAGTATCCCAGGTAGTAGGCAGACGAGGGAAAGGCTCTGAAGATTGTACCTGCTTTAAGCACTTCTTTGATACAGAAGCCTTTCTTGTTAGCAGTGATAAGATTATGTATGGGATTTAGAGCTTCTTTGAGCCCCTGCCTTTCTTTTGTTGATTTTGGCATGTTGCAGCATCATGTGTTCTCTGCTTATCGTTTTGAGATGCATTGTTAGTAGCTGGGCTGCATAATTGATCTTCATCTCTAATTATTCTCTTCTCCACAGGTGCCTGGAAAAGGTCCAGATGGGAGCTCATACAGTCTTCACTTCGAGGGGGTGGAAAGGCAGTATGCATCCTTACCCAGGTACAGCACCAAGCCTCATGCACACACTCTGGCTCGCCCTCCTTCCAGTGGGTTGGGGAAGCAGCCCCCAGCTGATGTCTGACTCTAACATGAGGGATTATTCTGTACTTTTGTCTTGTCACCTTTTGCTGCTGATGTACTGCCATTTTATAACCATACTATTAACTTGGACTTTTGAATTTTTAAAAACAGGTCTCTCATTGAACATGTCAGCAAGAGTCATGATCCATAGGTAGAGAACATGGCATTGAGGGAGCTGGCTCTGCAAGAGTTATAACAGGTCGTAGCAGGGCATAAATGACTGAGTTTGTAGTGATATAATCCTAGCTGGCATTGACAGAATGTTGCTGTGGAAAGCTTCCACTACAGCAGCCACAGCTACTGAAGTCCCACTGTTGCTGCAAGGGCTGTCTGACTGCAGTCCTATTCCAGCAGAGCATCTCTGTGCTTTAACTGAATGCTCTGGAAACATGATTGAATTCTCTGAGGGCTTTTTTTAATTTTTAATCCTTATCAACTCAATAAAGAGTAATTCCAGTCTGAAACCAGTGGGGCATAACAAAAAGGAAGCATTTCAGAGATTTCAGCCCTGTTTCTATGGGAGTTCTAATAGCAGAGTGTAACATAAATCAAGCCAGAAAGGGCAGTGAGAGGATGCTAAAAGAGATAGTGGGAAGCAGTGAGAGGAAAACAAAAATAGAAAAATATTCCCCCTTTAGAATTAGAAGGCTGGACAAGGCCTCAGAGGGGTGGTCCAATCCACTTCTTGGACCTGCAAGCAGGCTAATCTGTAAAAGCAAAGCAAAAATAGGTATGTATAAACAATAAGAGATTTTTTTGTTGTGAAGTAGTGCTGGCATTTAGGAAATCAGTGGGTTGTTTCTTTTTGCTGCTTTTTCTTTTTCCACTCAGCTATTTACATTCAAATGTGTCACTGAAAGATTGATTGATAAATATGTAATGCTGTGTCCACTTTCAGATGAAAATACAAAGAATATCTTACTGTTGGAAACCAGAATATAAAGGCTGTCTCACAAGCCATTGTTGGATGTCTGTAGGCATTTTTAATATATGTGGTTTCTAAACCAAAGGATGTGTCTGCAGTTTACTTACTGCCTTCAAATTACATTTGTCAGCCATTTTTTCTTGGAGATTCATCCTGGACAGTGAATGGCTTTCCAACAGCATGTCTTGTATGTATTTCCTGGCTGACTATGGATATTCTTATTCTTCTGGGTGAATAGACATCTTTTTTCCCAGTTCTCCAGCACTCATGTTTCCCCGTCATGTTTTTAGCAGTGGTTTTTGCATGGTAGTTAGGTGCACTTTGATTATGCACACTCCTTTTTTATTTATTTTGAACTTCCATTTTGTTGAGTACTTCCCTGTGGATTTCAAAAGTAAATTCAGAATTGGTGCCCAGTGTAACTCTCTACAACAATTTATGTATTTGTGTATCATGTCTTTTATTCGTTTTCCCTGTAAGAAAATGAACAGTATTTTTTCAAGTATTTTAAACTGAAAATTTCCCAGTGAAGTAACTTCTGTCACCCAGAATTGTTTTGATTTCACCAGTATTCCTTTCAAGGGAGAGTGACCAGAAGTGAGCACTACGGGGTAGACATTCCCTTGCTTTATGTAGTAAATGTTCTCTGTATCCCTTCTGTCCTGTTCCTTTCCAAACTGCTGCATCCTCAGCATATTGCCTAGGTGTGTTTACTGCTCATCTCTACAACCTGTGGTTTTGTGGGGTTTGTTTGCTTGGTTTTTGGTTTCGGGGTTTTTTGGGTTTGTTTTTTTTTTTTTAAGTAGATTTATGTCAATCAGATCATGAATTCTACAGTGTTCTTCCCCAAACCTCCATTTAACTTGCTGGGGACACAACTCTCCATCTGTTATGACAGGTTGGAGTAGTTAACTGGCTGGAAGTCTCCATTTAGAAAGTCATCCAAATATTCCCTAAGCTTTTGAAGACCACTGTGAGTGTCCTTTCTCTCCGTGCCCGAGGAGTTTATGCTGGAGAGTGAGAAGACCTGCGCTTCAGCAAGGCTGTTTGTGCTTCCCCACCCAAACACTCATGCCTGCTGCACTCAAGCCAAGCTGTGTCTCCAGAGGGTTTCCACCCTGGCAGGAGCAGAGCTTTGGGATATCACACCCTTGGGTGTGCCTACAGTTCAGCGATCAGCTGCTGCTTTTTATACTTGAGTTTTGTAAGTTTTGCAGTTTCATGTTACTGCAGTAATTAAGCCCTGGCAGTCACAAATGACTAGATTGTACAGTGAAGTCTAAATCCAGACGAGGGGGATGCAGTCTCATTGCCAGCCACTAATGGAAATGAGTGATTTCTTTTGTTCTCATGGCTGACTGCCCAGGAGTATAGAGGAATCCAGGTAAAAACCACCCATTTGCCAGCCTATTCTCGGTGGAGAATCCATGAAAACTGCTGTAATGAGCAGCATTATTTAAAAGAAAAAAAAAGAAAACCAGGAAGAAAATTAAGAGAAAGAAACAGGAATGTAGAAAGACATGAAGAGGTAGTATTTCCTCAAAAGAGTAGCTTCCTTCTCTCTAGCATTTTCATATTAGTTCACAGTTTCCTGCCCTTGGGTTTATTCCCCTTCTTTTGTACTGTCCTCACCGTGGTGAGACCACTGAGCCACATTTGGTACAGATGCCATATGGAACTGTCTGCATACTTAGCCATTTAAGCCCAGTTTAATAAGAGATACTTAGAGAGGCTTCAGATGAGGGTTGTAGATGCTGGGGAAAGAATTCTTACTGCAATATTGTGTTGAGTCCAGGAGGATATGACCTTTGCCTGCCGCTCTGGTGTGGCACACACAAGGAAGGAGAGAAAAGCGCTTGGACTGCAGCCAGTTTCACAGGATGAGGAGGAAGGAAGGCATCTGTGCTATGTCAAGAGTTGCTGGGACCTACAGAGTGAAGCTGTTCTGCTCACCTGAAAGCCAGCAGGACTCATGCCAGTGTGTGGGGGCATGGACAAATTAAGGAAGCGAGCTTTGGTCTTCCTCCCCACCGGGCAAGAAGGAGGAATGTTCACCTGCCAAATATCTTTATGAGTGTTTGATGCCCCTAAGACACTGACCCATTCCTTTGCAAAGGCATGCATCCTGCATGAAGTCAGATCTGAACATACCTGCTGCTGGCTTGTAAAATTCTAAGCTTTGAAACATCGTTGTGGCTTTGCCTTGGTTTTTCTTTTTCTGTTTTTCTCTGAAGCTGTTAATTTAAGTCTAGATATTAAGGGCCAAATTCAGGTGATACAAGTCTCTATTAACCATATTTGAGGAATTCAGCTGTTAAGTGTTCTTGTCTTTTCAGTCAGTGCAGCAGCAAATTCACTGTCCTGGTCTCACTGAAGTCAGTGATGTCCTTTTTGCCTTTGAGTGGAGGATCTGTTCCTGTATAAGGTTACATGTTTAATTAAAAGGGGAAAACAGGAGGCAGCAGCCTTTGGAGAAAGGCTTTCTGTGTGACTGGTCTGAGGAGTGGCGAGCTGAGCTACATAGTTAAGCTTCTAGGTAAAATAATGCCAGCCTGTAGGCTTGCTTTGGAAATCTACAGAGGCAAACATCTGAATTAAATGATAAGTGGCTGTGGCAGGAGAGTGGCAGGTCTTCATCTCTCACTGCATTGTGCTGCTCTGTCTGCGGAAAAGCAGCAAAGAGGGAGAGACAGAATGGAAAGCTTTGCAAGAGGGATACAGTTCTTTGCACTCGATACTTAGGTGTTGCCCTGAGGCTACGGCTAAGTAGTGCTGAGTAGTAGTATTAAGCAATGTTAAATCCTCCTGCTTAGGAGGAAAATGGCTTGATTCTTATACCTCTTAGCCTCTTCTTTGGGGAAGAAGAGCAGGGCAAGGTTGTGAGAGCCAGAAAAACATTTGTATCTTTTAAATTGTTTTTAATGCCTGTTTTCTTGGTGTAATTCAGAATATTTTCCTGATGGAGCTATGGAACAGATATGAAGCTGAAGCTGCTCTGCTTGTTCATAGTTCTATTTTTGAGCTTGCTTTTATGGAAGTCTGTCTTAATGTAAATCACAGTCTTGCTAATGGCAGCCTTGTTTGGAGAAGCCTCATGTTCAAGGACACGTTCTTCTCTGTGGTGATGGAAAAGCTGGCTGTGACCAAAAGCAGGCTGACAGACACTGAGACGGCACACTGGTTGACATGATGAGTGTGGATTAGAAAGCTCAGCCATCTTTCCAATAGGAAATGCTGATTCCAATGGAAAACTAGTACTTCAGACTTTCTCTAGAATCCTCGTATTATTTGAACAATACATTTATGTCAAGAAAAGGGGGAGGGCCAGAAAGGCAATAAGAGCATCAGAAAATAACTGCTAGCATGGAAAAATGAGTTCAGGCTGTGTAGATGGGTTCAGCTGTATTGCTGTGGCTGGAATGAGAGTGCTGAGCAAACTGGTAATTGGCTCACAAGGATGTCTGTCTTAAATGGAACATGCATCCTGAAACAGGAAACTTGGAAACATATTAAGGAACTAGCCCTGCTGTACAGTGGCAACAGGGAGTCTTGCCATGCTGGAAGCTTCTCAGACTGACCACGCAACTTGGACTTCCTAAGGCAGGAGCTAAAAGCAGAATGCTCTCCATTTCTAGGTATGATACCGGAAGGGACAATTTTGATCACCTTGCCTGAGCCCTCCAAGACTTCCTACATTTCTGCATCAAACTAAATTTCCGTTTTGATCCATCCCATTACTTCTGTAAATGTATTTGCAAAAGCATCTAACCTGGAATTAGAATGTCCCATTGTGGAGAATTCATTATGTGCTTCAGAGGTTAATTATTTTACTACTTAAAGAAATTACACACTTTTTTCCCCTCAAAATCTGACATTACCCAATTTCAGCTCCTAGATACTATGGCAAATATTTTTTCTGCTAGATGTTAGGAACCAAGCCTGCAAAATGTCTTCACTTGAGTATTTCTATGCAGAGATCATTTATGTTATGTTTTCACCTCCCTTTCAATAAATTAGATTGAGCACTTCGGTCTTACACTGTAGAGCATGAAAACAGCATTGACTCAAGGGGCCAGAGTACCAATGCAGTCAATTTAGGAAGTAGCCTCTAGAGCTGAGTTGAAAACATTTCCAGCCCTTCAGATCAAAAGCAAAGTTTTGGTAATAACTGTGTCATAAACAGATAAGTTTCCTCCAACAGAAAGAATGGATTACTTCACATGTTTCATTAGCTTCTTCTTGCACTAGTATGTTCTTGCCTTTATTTTCCTGAGTTTACTTCAAAATGCAAGATTTCTGTAATTTAATTGAATCCCGAAAACATCATCAGAAAGTGACTTGACACAAATCACGAGAAAAAGTTAATTGTCTATTAAATAAGACTCATCATTCACCATTGTCTAGCAGAATCTGAAATTAATATACTGACATTACTTAAATATGTATATAGTGTATTCTCTTGGTTAACAAAAAAGAAATCACAGTTTTAGTGCAGACTATAATTAGCTGTAAATCAACTTGTCAGAGCATTCCCAGCCTCTGGGAATTGACTAGCCAAGGACCACAGATGAAAAAGCAAGGTTTAAAATGAATTATTTAAATCAAAATTCCCTGCATGCTGGTTTAAATCACAATTATTTTTTTTTACTTTTTGCTTTTAATCACTTTGAGTTAACATATTCCATCACATGTTGGAAAAAAATCTGTCCTCTTTCTTATTTAGTATCCTTCATCTCCATTCCTCCTTGGCATCCAACAGTTTGTTGCATGGCATTGACCCAGCAGTCATGGTTATGGCCATCAGCTGAGGGGTGTCACATCCTGCTTGGTGTTGGTGGTGATCAGTGCCAAGCGGTGGCACAGTGGTTCTCAGTGACAGTGTTGCTCTGTCCCATCATACAGCTGCTGTTCTGCCAAGTTGTCCTCCAGACACCTCCTTGGTGCTCAGACACTCCTTAGTAACAGCCTGCCTCTGGTTTTCACTGTTCCTCTCAGCAGCTGACTTCGTTACATGGCTCTACTGAAACTGCAATTTTCTCTGGTTTTTATTTGCCCAAAGTGGTGCCTTATGGCAGGCAGAGGGTGACAATGCTGATGCAGGGAATGCCATTGCTGCCTTGAAATACTGTTTAAATTGGAGCATTGTTCACCTGGTTAAAAAGAGCATCTGCAGATCCTTTCTCATAAAGGGGAACAAGGGTGCCAAAACATTAATGTCAGTGGAATAGTTTATCAACCCTGTCCAGAATCACCCACATCTTAGTCTGTCAGTGAAAGCATGTTATTGGACATATGTTACACAGCTACAAGGTGAGCCTGTTAACTTTTTGTGCATAATATAATACCCAATATTTTTAGTAATACCCAGGACTTTCCCTCCAAAGGGATAGAAACCAGAGAAGAGTAGTTTGGTGGGAAAATACTGTGTAGTTCCAGGTGGCTAAGTCTGTATCTCCCTCATTTCTCATACTGATTAAAATAAGAGAAGATGGTCAAGAGGAATGTTTAATAACCAGTTGTAAATGGTCTTTTTAAATTTTTTACATAAATCATATATTTTTAATATTCCCCTGGCATAGCTTCAAAAGTAAGTAGACTTGATAATTTGGTGTCTTAAATAGGATTAGAACTAAATAGGGTGCAAAAAATGAATGGCCCAACTAACTTCATCACACTAGTCATGTGAAATATAAGTAATACTCAAACAGTATATTCTCCAGTATACTTGATTATTAGCTTTCTCTTCTGTTTTAATCCTCTAAAGTAATATCAGTAATTCAGGGAATTTTTTTAATATGATTTTTATCTTGACAGCTGTGCTTTTATTGAAAATGCAGCAAAATCTTGTCTGTCTGTATCTTCCAATGTGGTGATCTCATTATAAATGAAATATGTGCATGGTTTTAGTTGGATTTTAAGTGCTGGCAGGTGAATTTAGAATCAGTTTTAATGGAAATACTGGTCCTACTCAAGGACCTCCAAGATACATTGCAATAAACCAGCCAAGATGAAATACAGGCATAGAAAAAAGATCATTCTTACACACTAGACCCCAAGCTTGGGAACCAAGCTGATGTGCTCATTAAAAGATTAGCTTAAATCCAATTTCAAACAGTTTTAAGATTTGGTGAACTAACTTCTCTTAACTCTGGAAGATAATGAAACTGCTTGCTGTGGAAACTATCCAGTGTCTAAGAGATGTCAGGGAAATCATTGTATTTCAAGGACAGAGCCCAAATCCATAGCAGGACACCAGATTTGTGATACATACATGCAGCAGAAAGCTGGAAGTGCTCTGTTGCAACATTTCTGTTCCACTTCAGTTTCAATCACTCTGCTCAGGTATGCCATGGTACCTAATATCACCTCAGTGCCATATGTGAAGTCTGAAGATTTTTCTTCACATATGATGTCCAAACACATTTGTCCAAAAATGTGCAGAGTTCGTAAATAACCTGCATATACCTTCTACAGGGAGAGTCTCAGTCATTCAAAGCAGAGCAGGCAGGAAAGGGGTCAATGTACTACAGACCTTTCAAAAAATGGGCTTGTGTCTCTAAGACTTGATTGAAAGGAGGAAAGAAATTTGTAAACAGGATCACAGTTTCAGAAATCTCGGTGGTGAATAGAAAAGGAAGGAGATTTAGTTGTAAAACATACCTCCAGCTTTCTAATAAAATAGAAATATCACTGGAAATGAACATGATGCCTCCATCCAAGCCAAATTAAGCCTAAATAATGAAAAGGTATACTTTGGAAAGTCAGAAAGGTCAAGGTTCATGACATCAAATCATGGATTGCAGCTGGCAGGCCACCTCTATAATTTCCATGGGAATAACTAAAGAAAAATTGACCGAAGAAAATGTCTGTAACAACTGGGACATAGCTTAAAAAAAAAAAAACCACTAAAAGCCAGATGTCCCAGAAGAATACTTTGGAAGTGTAGAAGGAGGCAGACGGGGATGGGGATTGTCAATTTTCCTAATAAGTCAGTCAACTCCTCATAGCAAAAAGCCAGTTAATGCAATATGGAATAGTTTAAAAGTCAATTAATATTTTGAAACTAAACAGCCAGCCTTTTTGCAAGGAGATACTATCCGGAGTAAATAAAAATACTTTCAAGTGTCACATTTACAGAAAACATGGATCTGGTATGAATTTTAGTATATAACCAGGCATAAGGACCTCCCACTCAAACTAAGGGCACCAAATTCAGCTTAAAAATATGGGAGATGGAGGAAAATACTGCATTTGAACAAAAGGGCTTGAATTAACATTATAAAATTTAATGAAGTCATGTAGACATTGCCTCAGAAAAGAAAGCTGTATTAACTATGCCTCCAGTGAGTAAAAGAACAAAACAACTGTTAGGGAACAAAATATTAATGAAAGAAAAAAGTGTCAGTACAAAATGGTTAGGTTGAGATGAAGGATCTGTGGAAAAAAGATAAGTGAATGCAAATTAAAAAGAAGATTAAATTAAAAACCAAAAGCATATATCCCATAGAATGCATCAACAGAGTGATGTGCTGGGTGAAACCTGGGGAATAAGATGTGTGCTCCAAAATGCAAATACATCCATTGCATTGTTAAGATGGATATTGAAATGGCTCAGGAGACCATCAGACTGGGAAGCTCAGCTGGCTGCTTTGTAGGTATGGATATTTGGAATAAAAATGTTGCTGCTTATGCTGCATTGTAATTCAGAACTGATCAAACACTGTGGGCTCTAGGCTGCAAAGGTGAGAAAAAGAGCATTGTAAAATAAGACAACTCTGCTGCAGTTCTTGGCTTTATCTTTCCCTTGATAAATACGTCTGGAGGTGCGGCTGAAAGACGGCTGTGAGCACACGTGCTTTAAAAACAGCTAACAAAGGAAAAATGTAGGAAGCCAACAGTATCAGCTGTAAATATGTATTATTTCTGAGGATGTTGGATCAGCAAGCTTCCTGCAGCTCTCAGTGTTGTGCGTGAACCTCCTGTATGTTGTGTCATTGCTCAGCTATGTTCCTGTGGGCAAGCAGCAGCTTTGCAGTAGCACCCTTTGCTCAGAAGCAGACTGCAGTTAGTTGTCTGTATCAGATCTCAGCCAATTCTTTTGTCTCCATGCAATCTTTGCAAAGCATGCTCAGAAAAAAACCCAACCAACCAAAAAAAAAAAAAATTAAAAAAAAAAACAAAACAGTGGCAAGTTTCAAGCTTCTAATAGCAAGCCATTTAAAGAGAGTCAGTTATAGGTATTCTTATGTATGTGTTTAGGAAAGGGGAAAGACTGTGATGATGAAGTAGGGAAGTGAATTGCATGTGGACAGTCTTAATTGCATGCTGCAAGGTAATGACAGGCTGTGAAATCTGAAGACCTCAAATATAGTTCTGTGTTCTTTTACAGACATGTAGGGGACAGAGTCGTGAGCACTCCGTGTGCCACCCACCGAGAAATGAGAAGCAGAGTGGGGGAGATGTGAGGAGTAGAGAAGCACAAGGGCAGCGTGTTGAGCAGACCTGCCGTTGTTTGTTATCCTTGGTGAAACCCTGCCTTGTGAGGAAAGAGCTTTTATATAAACTGGTGATTAAAGGAAAGAGGTATCTAATTTGGGATTAAGAGAATCACTGAAGAATTTAATAGTAAAAACAGTTGCTAGAGCAGCTGTTTCAACACAGCTCAGACAATTGGCAGCCAAACTGCTTCCATTTCATAAGTAGGTGACATATTTAATTTCTCTGCACAGAAGTCTTAAACGTATCAGGAGAAGAGTCTTACTTTTAGAGGGTTTTGTCCAAATTTCTTTGCTCATATATCCACCAAAGGCTTTTATGTTGCTCTTCAAATATGATGCTTTAGAAAGTCATGCTTTGGATATGTTGATCCAGCTGGAGAACAGCTAGAAATGTACTATTAGAAGCTGGTACCAGCCTGGTCCAAAACCACTGCAATTCATGGATGTGTTCCTAATGATTGCAGTCAGTTTAGACTGAAAGGCAACCAATGTTGGAGCATATTCTTTGATTTCTTTGCTGTCTGGGTCAGTCTGGTAGTAATTTGATAAACTCTGATTAGGTTACTTGTTGTTTTCCCCAAGAATTCTGCCCATCAGTGTTAGCAGTTTCTCTCCAGATTTTGGAGATTCTAGTAAACGGAATATATCTTTTCCTGCTCTATATATTCTTAAGCCCATCCAATCTTATCACAGATATAAGTGAAATAAAAATAGTCACTAAAAATGAATGCAATTCAAGGTTGTTGAAGAATTGCAAACACTCAGATCACTAGTGGTTATGGACCAGTAACTTTGTTAAGAGCAAGCATAGAACTAAAACTCCTGCTGTAGCCTGTTAGAGAAGATTAATTCCTCTTTCTTAAAAATCTTTACCCTCATCTCTAGGCTTGGAAAAGATCACATTGTTCTAGCATTTAATAGTTATGTAAATTAGTACTAATTTTGTCATTTAGCACCTGTGCAGAATTTTCTACTAGAACAGTTCTTTCAAATATGCTATAAACAAAGCATAAGATGCACAGTGATACTGTTCTTTAGTGGATGCTTATTTGGGAAAATCTGCATAAGCTATTCAGCATCTTTACCACAGGTAAAGATGTTGTGGATATCCAGAAACAGGGCAGCAAAGCTTTGTAGTCATGTGGTTAGGCTTAAATAGCATATAGACCACTAGTCAGACTTTCTGCAAGCTTTATTTTGAAAATATATGTAATACCATAATGCATATGCTAAAAATTTAACCACATCTTTACGTTAATGGTTGTGTCTTTACTGTACTCAAAACCTTTGTCTGACAAACATAACTTAGGTTGCCTGTTGACAGAACTCATCCTTCTGCTGGCTTCTGCCTGGTGTTGCTGTGGCCTCCACTGTTCTGTCCTCTGTTCTGTGTGAGCAGATGGGATCCTACAGCTGTTTGAATAAATATTAGTTTTAAAGAATTATGCTGCTCTGATTAACCATTCATTGAGGGGGGAAATGGCAGGGAAGAGAACATCTAAGAAGTCCCTATGTTTCAGGCCTGTTGCCCAAAAGCTTTCATTTAAATGTTGGAGCAGTGATGAGGTGAGGAGTTATGTAAACTGGAAGCTGTTCCTCAAATCACCATCTTCTCTCTGCATAGAGTGTAATTGATAGCTTATGTGCTTGCAGCAGCTGAAAAAATAGAGCAGAACATGCAAACACGTCCACTGTATAACATACGTGGGAAGCAAGTGGAGGAGAGTGTTAACTTTAATAGAAAGTGAATTATCTGCCATTTTTGTTCCACCCCAGACGTAATTCAGCAAGGAGATTGGATCTGTGCGCTAGATAGTCTGAGACAGTGCCTTGGAAATTGGCAGTCAGAGTTCCATCCAGAGGGCAGGAAATGTGTGAACAAAACCCAGCCCAGGTTATCAAGCAAAACCCCAAGCCAACAGGAGTCCTTGGATATTGAGTAGCTGGCACTTTTCTTCATTTAAAGAAGAAAAATAGCCCTTGTTTTACAGGTGAAAGGAGATGCTTTGAGAGCAGTCTGTTGCAGATCATGGCAAAATCTGGCAAGAAAAACCAATCTCAGCATGATTTCACAGCAAAAATCCGTGTGACTGGCTTTTTGCTTGAATCTAGGTGCTAGTGTACTGTTGTATATATATCCATGTGTCACCTCATGGTTTTGGTTTGGTCCCTCATTTAGCATTTCTGCTTATGAGTTTGGGTTCAATCTGTGATACTATGCTTTAAAGAAAAGGCATGTTTGTTTACTGAGAACTGAGTTGTCTTCAGTATAGAAAGAATGTATTTTTAGAAGCATGGTATGGCCACAGCTTTTCCCTTTGTTTTGCTTTTTTAAGGAGATAATAGTGATACGCTCTTGAACTGAACTCAACCAGCCAACACAATAGCTGGGACAAAGCATGTAGAAAAAAGGATGCTAACAGTCCTTCCTCCAAAGATGCTCAAACAGCAAACACACATTCAGCGATTAAAGATTTCCAGAATCAGTTAAAAGCTTTGAGGATCCCAGTAGCCGTGCTCAGAACACCCATGTGACTTCGCTGTGTGTAGACTTCTGGCAGTCTTCTAATTAGCTTTGTAGGGGTCTCTGAAGGCATCTGGGTTTCTCACTGACTCGGGAATTAGGCTGAATTTAGGCTGCCTGAATATACCAGTGCTGGGTTTGAGCATTTTTGAGCGTTCCTGTATGGATCTCTTTGCCCCTCTGGAACGGCGAGCAGGAGCAGCGCGGTGGGATGGGCTTTGCTGCAGCACTGACTGCACCACGCTTTGTGGCAGAAAGCACACAGCAGATCGGTTTAAAATGAAAGGGAATTAAAAAAAAAAAAGAAAAAGGCAAATTCAATTAGTCATTTGAAATTGAGTTGGGGCTTACAACTTGAATTTTTAGGCCCAGATCCATCAGAGCACTTAAGCACCTGCTTTACCTTGAATACATTTTGCTTTTCAATAGCAGTCATTTGCCTAGCTATCAGAGACCTCCAGGAAACCTGGGCTTAAATGGACATTGTAAAGGATGGAGGAAGGATGGCAGACAGGCAGTAGTACTTGGAGAAATTTCACTTTTTCACTCCCTAGACCTTATGTGGTTTAAATAATGCCTCCTTAATGCAATGCTTTGTGTTACATACCGTGTAAATAATGTCAAGAAAGGTTATTTAATGATAATTTGACTTTTTCTTTGAAAAGACTTGTTACTAATCTTCACCCGAAATCTCTTTAGTATTATTGAGGGGAATAACAACCTTAATGCCATTTTGGTTTGATTTCTTTGTATGAAGGGGTAGCAACTCTCCCTTCTCTCTCGTCACCAAACATCTGAAGCAAGCTCTGTTATTGAGAGATTACTGCAGTGCTAGTTGGTCTTACAGAGATTTCATCAGAAACATTTCATTTTTAATGGACAATGGAAAACGCTCAGCTGTCCATTATTACACTTCTTTGTACACAGTCTAAAAATATAAATGGAAATTATAATTACATCTGTAATTCTGGGTCCCAGCTGAAATCACTTTAATCCCAATGTGAAGGAAAAAATCAATACAGAACCCTTAACCCTGGTCTTTTCCTCCTTAGATATTTCATTTTCAGTTGTACTAGTTTATACCACAAGTTTCATAAGTTTTTTAAGGGATTTTAGTATACGGAGACAATTTTGCATCCTCAAAATGGTATTGCTACTTCGTGCTTTTCTGATTTAGAAGCTGTAATGATGTTCTTGAGTAATGGGTTATATTGTAGCTGCTTGATATAATAGGATGTTTCTCTCTTTTACTTTTTGATCATTAAAAAGAGGGGCCTTTGAAATGTTGCAAAGTTCTTTTAAAGAAAATCCAATTTTACTGGCCGCAGAATTCCACTTTTTTTTTTTTTAGAGAGGAACCCAAGTCAGCATTAAGGATTTACCATTGAAATTTGGAAAAGACATCTTTCTCGACTCACCACAGGCTCTCGCTACGATATTGTGCCTTTGTCCTATGGGTTTCAAGTCTGTCAAGGTTAAATATTATCATTTGGGGGTTTTGTATCAACATCTGCAAGTACAGAAATGTCATCAAGTGTTTTGTGTTTCTGAAGCCTGCACCTTTTGGCAAACCCAGACTTAGACCTATAGTTGCTTTTGTTTAAGTTAGCATATGAGGAGGAAAGGAGAGGTTATGCTGTAAGACTTATGCAAACTGTTAATTGTGCACTAATTGCAGCTTCCTCTGAAACATCTGGTTGTGGTAATAGTCCCAGACGTGATGCTGCAGATTAGGGCACACTGTGCTACATTGCCTCAGTTGCCACACTGTTAGTAATCATAGATGTAACATCCACAGAGCAGAGGTGTGCTGGTCATCTCGGCAGAATGTTGTTTCTTTGTAATTGCATGTATGTACTGTTTCCTAGATCATGGGCCCTCAAAAAGTAAAGCATAAATTAGCAGCATTGTGGTCAGTCTTTTTCTCTGAATACCTGAAAGACACAACTGAAAAGGAATGTTTCCACTTGAAGTGAGGCATTTCAGCAACCTACGTTTAGTACCCGAGGTATTTATTTGCTGTCTAAGGTTGTCAGGCTTTAACTTCCTGATTTCATTCCAGGATACAGATGTTTCATTCTCTCCCTGCCCTCTCCTCCCCTTTCAAATACCATTCTTCCATACAAGAGCCTAATCCAAAGACCTTTGAAATGCTTCCATTGACATCCAGAGGCTTTGGCTAGGGCTGGATGAGTCTGGGGCACAAAGTTCTTCACATCAACGCTATTCCCTCTTCTCAGTCTGGTATCTAGGCAAAGCACAGATGTTTTTCCATCTTTACTTCCCCCTGCAAAGTATCTTGATGTTTTTTTTATGAACTTGCCACTTCAAGTCTATCACACTGCACAATCTGAAAATACTTAGAGTGATATTATAGTAGTGACCTTTATTGTTCATTAGTGAATCAGCAGCCTAGCTTACTGTGGCTTTAAATGAGCTATATAAATTGGTTGTTATTTTCAATGATGATTCCCTTGATTTGAACATACTAGAGCAAAGATAATTGATTGATTCATTATGTAAAAGATTGTTTCAAGTTGGAGGGTGTTTTTATTTAATTTTTTCCCCCAGCCAAATTGAGATATGCTGTCTGGAATCTTTGCCAGGTTCATATCAGGAGGCACTATTGCTTTTCTTTTTCTCACTGATGGCACATAGTAGCCTTCCTGGGTGGAGCAGGGATGCCTCTTTGATTGTGGTGCTGTTCATTGTCAGCTGAAGCTGCTGACAGTGCCATGTCTTGCATGTAAGACTTTGTTGCACATCTTTGACACATGATGTATGTATGCTTTCAAAAGAAATTAAAGCCCATACCAGGTAGTGCTGTCCAAAGTCTCTCTCTGTCTCAATGCTGGCTTGCCCCTGTCCTATGTTCCAAGTACTGGGCTGTCACCTCTGTAAGGTATCACTTATGGGCATCACAATGCCCAGCTGTTGGCATTGCTTTGCCAAGGATGCAGTGTTTTGGTGTCTTTAAAGCATTCTTTTCTGTCTTCAGCTGTGTGCTCCTCTTTCAGCTTCAGGATCCTGGTATCTTCTGATCTAGATACCTGACCAAGCTGATAGAACTGTTACAACAGCCTGTACTTGCTCTCTCTAAGACGTTGTTTTCCTCTAAGGTCTTTGCTATTGCAAATTTTATCTTGTCATCTGTCATGCAGCACAGTGTGCAGATGGCACAGAAGAAGTTTGTTTAGAAGCTACAAATCTCATTTATTACAAGTGTTAGGGGGGATGCACGTAGATTGGGCACATTGGTGATTGTACCAGTTCCCAAAGGGCAAAGGATGCTGCATGCCCTGGGACCATGCTGTGGATGCATGGTGCTGCCCTGAGCCAGGAATGCATGGAAGAAAATCACATCGATCTGATGATGTCTTATGTCATCTGGGACACATTGCTGGCACTGCCAGGGTTGGTGCTGCTGGCAAAGAAAGCAGAGAACAGTAAACAGGCCAGGATGGGGTAGTGGTAAAATCATGATGTATGATGTGCTCCAGGAATCCAAGCCTAGGCCTTGCTCAAGGAGACAGCACAGCAGGGGATGTGCCATCTTGTGCTGTTGTCCTGTCCACCCATTTCCATCTTGTGATCTAACATGATGACCTCTGACTTCCAGATTTGCTTATGGAAACCAAGTCCAGCAAATTAAATAGGGAAGAACTGAACCCAGAGGTGTATGAAAGTCAGTAGTTATGTTGTCTTCGTCTGTGAATGGAACATGTTTGTGTATATCTATAGGCATTTAACCTAGTACCATATATATGAGTAGAAACTCCACCTGTGCCCATAAAGCAGTTGGGAGCTGTATTTGTGTTTCCTCCATGCTCAGTGGTTCGAGTGTCACAGCAACCTTACAGTGGTTATCACAGTGGTGGTTGGAAGTGGTGGCACGTGTGTTTGTCTCATTCAAGCACAGCTATTCTACAGGGCATCTTGAGGGGATGTTTGCAGATTCACATCTGTGTCTCACTTCTCCAAAATCTGCTTCTGCTCCCAGGACCTGGTGTGCTAAACCCTCCTCATCTGAGCAAGTCAACAGCCTGTCCCAGGCTGCTGCCTAAGAGAATGGCAGGGACTTTGTAAATAAAGGAAACAATTGAATGATAAGTTCACACTTCAGCACACTGCTTAACAACCTGATAACAGTTAATTACATACAGTATTTTTAAATGCAGCAACAGGGAGATAACTCGTGCAGAGGTGGAGCACAGGCCCTTGGGCCTCATGAGCGAGGGTTAACCTCTTACTGCCCATGTGCCTAAAGAGATTGGTGGTTGCAGCTCCGAATGTCACCAGTTCTGAACTTTTACTGGCCAGCAGGGACTCGGGGTCATGCACATAAAGTGTCCTCAGCCACGGGTAGGGGCAGAGGAGAACTGTGCTCAGACCCTAAACTTGTGGGTCCTGCTTTGAGAGCAACCTGTGTGCTGGCAGGCAGAAAATGCGGGGTGGTAACCCCAGGGTTGTCTCCACCAGAGGCAGCAGGTAGAGCATGTCCAGTCGGGAATCGCTGAGTTCCCGCGGCCGCGCTGATGTTGGTGTAACTGAAGGAGCTCTGCAGGAAGGAGCAGCATAAACACAGCTGGAATGGGCGCTGGCGGCCGGCTGCGAGTCACAGCAGCTGCGCTCGGTGCTACTGCTCCCTGGGCACCGGGTGGGACACTTCCGTCTCTGCGAGCCCAGAGAGATTGAGGGTTTGACCCTTGTTATTTAAAGCACAACTTCAGGATATCTGCTGTCAGAGCACCCGCAAAGTTTGTGACTTAATGCAAGTCTAATTAACTGATTTGCCTATCCAAATCTGGAGATTTACACACTTCTATAGAGGCAGCCGTAAAGTTATAACTTCAGCTGTTTATCATGCCCTGAGCCTTTAAATCTCAATTATGAAAGGTGGTGTTTAATGGCTGGCTGGAAAATGGGTGGTTACCAGAGTGTTAATGGAGTGCGGCAAGCCAGGAAATGTATAATCTAATGCCTGTATAGAAATGAAAGGTTCTAACAAAAGAAAATATTAGGGGGGAGGATGTACTTAGAGGCTGTTTGTGCTATTTAGGAGCAAATCAGTACATGAGCAGTAGAGAAACAATGGGGACTGAAATACTGAAAAAAGAAATAAGAGCTGCTTGTTTTTAAGGTCCCTCTCCTCCCCCCCCAACAGCCATCCTGCCATCCTTCTCTGGATCTTGAGCTTTGCCTTTGTTGCAAAGGGGAAGAAAAAGGAACGATAAGTCACAGTGAGTTTAACAGAACGTCTGGACTAGAAAAAAACAAAATGAAGGAAAAAATAACCAGCTACATATTGCTTTTTACTGAAGCATGGTTTTACTACCCAGTCTGTGCCATTGGAGGCAGAATCAACAGCCATGCTTCATCATGGCAGTGGGAGAAAATGCTGCAAGGAAAGCTTTAATTTAAATGAGAAATGCTCTAAGAAAAAGAAAAAAAGCCTAAAAGCTTGGTCTTAACATTAATAACCACTTCTTACAGGTTTTTACTAGCCCACTAAAGATCAGACAGCATGTTAAGGTCCCAGTGGCTGAACAGTAATGACCTGGGCCCAGGTTATTATTACTTAGGAAGATTCTTTTAATGATTTATTTCTGTTATTTGTGGAAAATCATTTGAATAGTACAGCTGAATGGTCACCATGCTTTAAATTCATTTTGCATGAAAAAGGAGAACAGGGTAGAATTTGGGTTTATGTATTTCTGAGAGCACTTCACGAAAGCAGTGTGGATAGCAGTCGTGCTGTGAATTGATAGGCAAAGGGTGGAGGCTGCCCTGCTCGGGAGGAGCTCTTCTGGAGTGTGGCTGATTCCTTCTGAACAGCAATCTTAACTATGGCAACAGAATTTCTTTTAAATCAGATTTAAAACTCCTGAACCACCGCAGACTCTTGAATTTCTACTCTGATAGCCTTAAAAAAAGCAGAGACCTCCAGAAGGGGTTAGGATGAGGCAAAGGGACCCAGATAGTATTTCTGGCTTTTGTGCATTTTTTTTGCTTTTGCTGCACTGAGGCCCATGTTGGGGTCTTGCTTCTGCACCTCAGTCCCTTCTCACTGATTGCCTGCTCTTGAGTGAATTAATTGGCTTTTCTCAGGGCAGGGGCAGTGGGGTCCCCCTGTCTTTTGGGAGTTGCTACACAGAAAGACAGTGCAAGTATTACTATGGTGCAGTTTTCAATTCAGCATCTCGCCCCAGTGCTGGCAGTTCCACACATGTTCAGTACTTTTTTTGTGTTAGTTTGAGTTCTCATTGAAATGCAAAAGTCTACTCAGAAGCCTAAACATTTGCTTCTCTTGCTGGCTTAAGAGGCATATGTCCTTTAAAAAGAAGTTTTCTCCCCTCCAATGTAACTTGGTCAGCATCTTCTCAGAAATGTGACTCAGAAGACCAAAGGCCAAGAGCTCTTTTAGTCTATAGGAAGAGCTTTTGGTCCCCACTGATCTGCAAAACAAAAGACCAAAGGGACCTTACAATCTCAGCCAGGTCTCTCCCCAGCGGAGCACGGGGGTTCCTGAGCAACAAGCATGACTGCTTAGCATTGAGAGTAGGTTACCAGTGCCAAGAGGTTAATGACTCACATGGCATTATGTTGTGTTGAATAATGAGTAACATCTGAAATGGCACATGTTGTAATGACTCGCTACTTAGAGTACCAATCTACTTAAGATCCCTTTAAGCTTGAAGAGATCACAGAATAGCCATGTCTTATTCAATAGGTGCTACTTTATTTTATGCCTCCTGGTAGAAGAGATGTACCATGCCTGAGAGCATATGAACAAAACAAGTGAGGAATTGAGTAGGAAGGATTATTGCACTAGTTGTTTTGAATGCTTATTGGGCATTTATAGAGCATCAGCTAGCATATTTTGGGTTTTGTTTTTGTTGATTCGAGGGTTTTAATCCTGGTTGTCACAGTTCCTATATTTGTAGGTTGGATTTAGGGAAGGAAAGAAAGGGGAGCTTTGCCTGCAGGATGGGATTATCAGAAACTGGTCTGAGATTTGCTGTGGAAAATAAACTAATGCTAGAGCAAAGCAGCAACACTGTTTTATGGTTTGGTCACTGACGAGAGGGCAGCATTAAACGGGAGTGCCAATTAAATGCCACTCTAAATTCTGATGTTAACAAATCTGTGACATAGTTAGGGATTGAGAACAATCTATTTTCTTGCAGACAAAATAAGTTGTTCATGCTGTCATAGGAAGTCTTAGATAATATTACAGTAAAGTTTTAAACCTGTCAGACACTGTTTGCCTGTCTTACAGTTGTTTCTGCAGTCTGCTTCCCTGCATGGAAGGCTGGTATGTGGCTAAACTGTATACGTGGTCTTAGATGTAAAAGCTAGTGTGACACCTAAGTGTCTTCAATTGCTAAGAACAGCCCAGGGAGCAGCTGGGGCCCAACACCTCAAAATGTGGCCCTCTGCTAACAATAAAGGACTTGGTTCTCCAGCTGCTTTAAGGCTGGACTTCATATAAACATGTCTCTGCACTTGCCTGCTGGGATTATGGTGCTTTAAGATGTTTGTTTCTAAATATTTCAAGATGCAATATTGGTGAGAAAGAGAAATTGTGCATATAAACTCTCATGTTCAGGCCAGTTAGCACCACTTGTAGTTTTCACAAAACTGTATGCAAGGGAAGAGAATCAGGCCTGCCTGCACTACATGTGAAATGTATTGCTTGAATTTCAAACAAACTTACATGGACCCCTCCTTTTCCAAACCAAATAGGAATTCTTTAAAAAGGGTAGAGAGATCTTTCCACTCTTCCACCATTCACATCCCCCCCCCCCCTCCAAAATGCTGGTCATTAAATAATCATTATTTTTATGTGTCTGCAAAGCCTATGGAAGTCAAAACTGAGTAATATACATTGCAGAGTGTTCTGCTAATCCAGTCCAACCGCAGTCGTGCCTGGCCCAGGGAAGAGGGTCTGGTAACTGGAAACCTGACACTAAAGGAATTCCAAACACAGTCCTCAAACTAAAAACAGCTCTCTCTGCATGGCATGTGCTACATGAGAGCCAGGGATTGTATTCGTTTACGTTATCTGATTTTTCAGCCTTGTATTGTTGATAAAAGAACAGGAGAAGGAAGCACCTCCACCAGCTCAGCCCATAAATAAAGTGTGGATGGTGTGTTTGAGGTTAGTATGACATTACTAGACATCTGCCTTCTTCTGAGAGGTACAAGCCTCTCTCACAGGCAGCAGCCACTGAGCACTTCCTTGTGCCGCAGATTCTTCCCAGTGCTTAGATACCAAATTTGATTCCCAGTGGATTTTAAATGCAAACCCCTTCTTTGGCTTTGGGAAGTATTGATCTGAAAGGGCAAAGAATATTTATTATAGGAGTATCTCACCTATTAAGATACAGAGACCAACCTTAATGCATCTCAGTGACTTTCATCTGCAGTGTTTTAAAATTATTTTAATTTGTTTATTTTATGTTATATGCATGTTGAATATTAAGTAATAGAAGTTCTTAGTGCCACTGACTACAAACAGCACTGCAGTATCTTTAATACTGAATATGGGGAGATAGGGACTACGTGGTCTTTTCAGTTATCTGTTTTTAGGGTTTGTTGAGAAGAGCTTTATAAAGGCACAGTGTATTTTACTTGATACTGAAAGATTGTTTGCATAATTTATTTCTAACATCAGCTTCTATTCTTTAAAAGTAGATCCTCCTGGCTGAGAGCAAACAGCACATAATCACACTGCATACAATGGAGCTCTTCAATGAGAATTTGGACACAGGACCTTGTTGCTTTCTCCTGTTCTTTGTTCCCACCCTGGGCTGTCTGATGCCATCACCCAGAGTCTCTGTATGTCTTGCTTAGACATGAAAGAGACTGCAGCCAAATGTGGGCTTTCTATTTGCTACTTAGTCTGTGGCTATCTTTGAAGTTGATTTCAAGAAGTACTCTAACAAAGTAAGAAGGCAGGTTTTCATGTGAGATTATATCCCTTGCAAAATATTCCCTCAGCAGCAAGGAGGAGACAGTGATGTAAGAAGAGAGCATTCCCTTCCTTGCTTTTTACCAGGTACTAAGAGGGTGACCCCTGTGACTATCCCTGTAGAACAGAGGGAAGAAAAACCCTTTGTCACGAAGAAATCCAAACCCCCAACGTGATGGGCCACAGCGTGAACAGTTAGACTGTCATTTTGCTTTTCTTTCCTTTCAGATAGCCCAAGCATGTGTCTCCTGGCTGATGTTAAAGGTGACCTGCAAATGGAGGTTATCAATGAAATGCAGTAAACCTGAAATGTAATTACTTTTTTTCTGATTATTTTTGGAAGCATCAGGTATTTAGGCCAGTCTACTCTGTAAGATTTTCCACAGTTGAAGAATTACTAAGACAAGGTTTAAAAAAAATAGGAACTGCAGAAAGCAAGAAGTGTTTAGCTAGGGCTTTTGAAGCCTTCTGATACCTGTGACTAAATAACATTTTGGGTATAAGAAATCTTTCCTAAGTATTCCAAATCCAGTGTTTCAGTTTTAAATAAACCCAGAAGGTCTTAAAAATTCTGCAGTAAAGCCAGAAAATACTGCATTTTTTGTGCTTGGAAGATAAATAAAGCAGAGATAGAAAAACAAACCTGCTTTAGGCTTTACTTGTCATAGAGAAAATAACAACATGTTAATTGAACATCAGGCACAAATTACCTGCTTTACTTGGATAAGGCTACTTTGTGCTCGTAATGCTCAGAATGGATCACAGTTGTTAACTGGTGAATCATTTTAAAAGATAAACTGGTAGAGCTGCTAACCAGGATATGAAGTGAAACACATTTGCATGGCTGGGTGTGATCTGTAATTTCTCTGCAGGGGAAGATGAGATTTTGCTTCCTTAAAATAAAGTAGACATTTTAAGGGACACCTTGCTCATGACATTTTTGAGGAGTGTTTTCACACTGCCGCACCAGTTTCACTCTTTTGTGGAACTTAGTGCTTCTTTCTCCATTCAATCACTTCCTGCAGCAGCAGCCTCTGCTTTTAGCTAGACCCACATCCATAATGCACTTTCCAATGGGACCCAGCAGAGCTGAACTATCAGCAAAACCAGGTTTTGAGCTCTGAGATCAGTTCCTTCCCAGGATGTTGTGTCAGCTTCCCTACCTTCTGCCTGCCATTAATTGCACTGTATCCCCAGGTCAAACAACTGACCAAAAATCTGGAAAACAGCTGACGGTCAGAGCAGCTCCTGCTCAGCATGTCCTCTCAGAGGGCACACTCCTGGCCTGGTCCTTTTGAGAGGCTGGACCTGCTTGACCCAATTTGTGGATTTTTGATCACTCCCCTGGGTCACTGATTTTCCACTTGAGGTTATTGGTTTGACCCCCACACCGTGGGTCACTTGGGAGGTGTGATATGGCCCTGTGAACTCTGAACTCATCAGAAGCCAACAAAAACAGTGAGAGAGGGAAGAAGAATTTCATTAGGACCTCCTCAGAGGTGGCGGTGTCTGCCGAGGGAAAATGTAGGAGTTGTTTTGCTTCTTGCAGAAACAAGCACAGCATCTACAAGGGACTTCCAAGTAGAAAGTGTTTGTTTGGTTTGTTTTGGCAATTTCTTTAAGGATAAACAACAGCATCTACTTTTACACCATGGGCTATCAAGTGAGAAGGGTGTTGGTTCAGAGGAGCTCTCCTCTTCCTGCTGGGAACTGCCCCCAGTGTCCCAGACTTACTGCTAATGGTGACAGCATTTCTGCAGCCAGAGCCTGGTATTTGCAGTTGTTTCTTCTGCCTTAAAAAGATTGACTTTCTGGTGGTTAATTTGTCACACTTGAGGAGGAAAGGGCAGTTTTTTCCTGTATTTTAAGACTGGTCAGATAAAGGTTCATGGAGACTCTGTAGGCTGGTTGGTTGCACTGTGAGCAGCCCCCTAAGAATGGACTTCACCAGGCATGGGTGGTAGATGGGGAAGAATGAATCATCAGGAGATAATTTGGTTCCAACATGCTGTCCTGGTCATAAAACAGAAAAGAAGTGTTGTCATTGTAGCTTGTGTATCTGCAAGCATAACACCCACTGGGGTCACTAGGGGAAGTGAGCTGCAGAGTGTGGAGCAGCCATGAGGATATCTTTTGTGAAATTTCCCTCAGTTATGCTGCCCAGAGTCAGACTTTTGGACTGTGTTTCCCAAGGTTTTACTCAGGCAAAAGTTCTTCTTATCATTGGTTAGATCATTCCTTGTATTATCCCCAAGGCTGTTAAAATAACTCACATACCTTCTGTCTTCGTGGGGCTTTCCTAAAGGGTTCATGTGAAGTGGATTCCAGTCAGGTCTCTGTGTACAACCTCTCCTCCCAGGTGCTAAGTCGTGACTCTGAGGAAGACACTCAAGAATTACACCACCTATGGGTGTTTCGCCCTCAGAGAAAGGAAACTGGTGCTGACAGTGACCAACTTGGGGTTTTATTTTTTAAAGAAAGATTTTTCTCTTCCCACATGTTCTGCAGTTTGTCTACACAACCACAGATGGTGTTAGCAGTAAGTGAACTGATGGTGGGTTTAGTTCAGTAGGAGGCGTATCAGCAATGGAGATCTGATGGTATTAGCTCAGGCAGCTTGGGGCCATTTCTCAGGTCTGGCACGCTTTGCTTGCCCAGGCTCATCTTCACTGCACAGTCCTGGGTCAGAGCAGCCTGAGTGCACAACCCTCTCCACAGTCACAGCTTCTGTGGCAGCAGTGTAACACTGATTCCTAAAACTGGACTGGCTGAGCTTTCCTGGAAACAGCTCTTTTGGCTAGATGGCAAAGCCCACCCCTCTTTTTTCCTGCTCCTTGCAGACCTCTGGTGTCAGTTGAGGTGTGAGTTGTGTTACTGAAATCTCAGTACACCAGAGTTGTGGCTCAGTTCTGTTCTCAGCCATCATTTTGGTACCAATTAATCTTGAATTTGTTTTTTTAGAGTAATTTAATTTGCAGTTAGAACTCTGTCCAAAAGCTACCTGACTTTTCAGTGAATTCTGGATCAAGTTTCAAGCTCAGTCCTCTTTTAATGTGATCCACAAGAATTTTGTTGATTATAGCTGCCGATGAGAACACCTCATAAAACCTAATGTACAGGCTTTTGAGCATGATCCTTATATTAAAAGGTGATGGATGCAGGTTTGACATGTGTTCCTGTTGGTGTGCTGCTTGACACGAAGCAGTTCCTACCATTGCAGAGCCTTTTATGATTGGAAGTACATTTTTGTGCACAGAGGCATTAAAGCTGAGTGTGATGGGACTGACTAGTGGACAAGCCTTCATGCAGAAATATGTGGAGAAGCTCTTTGGCCTGCTGTGGAAATTAGGCTTTGTTGCAAGGCGTAGGTGTGTGAGCAGCGACAGCAATTGTCTCAGTACATACGGTTAAGAGTGCTTTGGTATCTCAGAGGGTGGCTTCAGGCCCTTCAGCACTTTGTCTGGACTGTTTCACCAGGAGGTGGGGGGGAAGCTGGGAGTGCCTGTCTTTTATAATGTTCTGTTTTTAAAGCAGAAGGTCTCTGGGGAGCATAGGGTCCTAAAAGTCCAAGGCCTGGAATGCTTCCTTTTGCTCTTTCCATTTTAAACAGGAAACATTTGCACTAAGTTATTCCAGGAGGAGAATTGTAGGTTCATTTCAAGGCAGATAATGTTTGTTCATTGCCTGTGTCCATGATTTACCCCATGGGCTTAAACGAGTGCAGCAGAAAACCACATGTTTTGTTTTACTACATGCTAAACAAGTTCCAGCAGAGTCTGGGAGCCCAGGTTAAGAAAGAAGGAGCATGCTTGTAAAAGCTCTGTGTGAACAAGAGAGTCATTGACAAATTTTGAACACCTGATCTGCTGTACCAGAATGAAGACTTTTTTCATAATCTATGCAAAGAATATTTAAACAGTTGATGAGTTCAGTCCCAAAGCCACAGAGCAAGTGTAATTGATTTATACTTCCAGCCCCTGCTTTGGGTCAAAACTCTGTCTTCTTCCCTCAGCTCTCATTTGGAGAGAAACTTCCTGTGCAGTCAATGAGAGGTTTTGTCCAAAGTGCAAGGACATTTGCAGTCAGACTGGCAAAAACTCCTAATTGAGTTGAACTTTTGGGGTTGCTCTGGTGACATGTCTGTGAGAACAATTATTTTTGCCATTTCAAAAGTACCACAAGTTAAGTTGTACTAGGAAAAAATATCAATGCTTCATTAGTGCAAATCATGAAATTAAGATGCAGAAGGCTACAGAGGGGGCGCCATGGCACATCCTTGGGGATGACACATTCACATGTTGCTTATCACGTGAACTAGGGCTTGTGAGATCCATACTGATGCAGACAAGTTACAGAACTATTGTAATAGCAGGCCTTCTAGATCACAGGTTTTTTAAAACCTCATTGGCAACTTGCCCATTAAACACAGGTATTGTAGCCTGACATCCCTAGTGCTTCTTCCAGGAATTCCAGTTTTTCCAGCTATGGTGTTTGGAAAGTTTTACAGACTGACATATTAGGAGAGAATAGTGGGAAATGGCCTGGAAAGCGTGAATATTTGTGCATGTAAAGCTTATGGGATTTGCAGACTTGCAGACCCAACTCATCTGTTTATCCTCAGGCTAGATAAGATTCAGTCAAACATGCATTGTTTAAAGGAGCTTTGTTTCCATTATGGCAAATGGATCACAGGAGACTGACTTTGGGAGGTTAAGGGCTCCAGTGCTCCCCCATTGTAAAAGGGCTGTGATGTGCGCTGGACCCTTCCTCCAGTGTCCTGGATGTTACAAACTTTTGTAGCATGCAGGTGGGAAGCTTGTTATCCTTCAGAAGTTCTTTTCATTCATCAGGACTTGTCATGCTTGAGGTGGCATTTCCTCTCCCAAAGTAAACATAGATGGTATGTACAATAATGTATCACTGGGCTAGTAGACTGCCTTTTTATGTGCTTTATTATGTTTTTCCTCCTCAGGCGTGGACCTGCAGAGCCACTAGAATATTTAACAGGGCCACGAGTTACGTACAAAGAGAGAGATCTTCCCTACTACCATGGAGGACAGCCTGTTATCCACCCATCCAAGGGGAACTACATCCGTGTGCCAGACACAAGAGTGGCAGAATTGAGGTACCCTCAGTATTACACAGCCCAGCCCATCACAAACCAGCATAAAGGACCCCTCCGGCAGGACGTGCCACCCTCCCCACCTCAGTCCCACCGAGCACCAGCGTACCATGAAATAGTCCGACACCGTGGGACCAGTCCAGACCAGTACCAGTACAGGCAACAGGACCCCAGGCAGAAGAACCCCATGACTGCAGCTGTATAGCCATGCACTGGACTTGGGGCGGCAGGAGCCCCATTGGACGTCATCCTTGTAGAGTTGTTCCCAAGCATAGCTGCCTGTAAGAATGGCACACAAGACCTGGAGTTGTTCTTACTGAGCTGGGCTCAGCGCAGGTGCTTTCTAACAGGCAAACTAAAGCCACGTAAGGTACAATGTGTTTTGAGTATGTGAGGTACCAGACAGTTGAGTGTTTTTTAATTCCTTTTAAAAATAGAAAGTGGCTGCTGGAAATGAAACACAACACTTAATACACCTCAGGGCTATTTACTGAATCCAGTTACACCTTTACAGTACATAGCTGTCTGTGTAAGGGCAGCGGAGTCACCAGAGTTTACTTCAGAGTGCTGTTGTAGAGCCTTTTAAGTGAGAACACAACGTGCAGTACAGACTTCTTGCAGAGCTGGGGATCTTGTGTATCCAGTGTGTGATCATGAAAAGGGACTGCCAGAGAGGTAGTGGCCACATTCCAGGCACGTCCTGACCAACAGCTCTGCTTTAAGGATGCTGCGGTTCCAGATTTGTGATCTGGCCTCCGTCTTCCTCTTTCTTTTTGATGGTGGCAGCATTTATCTTGCAACCTTCATTTTTTGCAGTTTGTGTATCAAGACTCTCGTCTTACTGTACCTGCTGCAGCTGGAGTAGGCAAAAAGCCTTTTCCTCTATGGCTGGGCAGGCGCACAGAGGACAGGCAGCCACCTGAGAACTGTGTCTGTAGGGGGGAGGGTGTGTGCTTGTGAGTGTTTGTTAGTTATATAGTGTGCAGTCTTTAACTGTAAACCCTGGAGACCAGATCCTCAGCTACTGTCAGGAAGTGTCGCTCTAGGGGTTTCAGCGGAGCCGGCCTATAAGAAGTGGCCGGGGAGGTGAGCACGGGCATGGACTCCATAATTCATTTGAAGTTCCTGTGTCAGGTGCTGCCTTGGCTCCATCAGGGCAGCCCATTCCTGCCTGCTGCAGGCAGTGTTGGAGAGAAGTGCCTGCCCTGTGCAGTGCAGCAGTGCGTGCTGTGCCCTGTGCAGCCCAGTGCCGCCACAAGGCACCTGTTCATGAGGGGCCATCCTCGCTCCACGAGGGAAGCTCAGCCGTGCCAAGTGCCAAACTGCTCGAATTCCTGCAGCCAGAGGCCATCAGGTCAGTAGGGAAAGGGGCTTTTCACAGCAAGGGGTGAGGGAAAAGACAAGGAAAGCAACAGGAAGGGCTTCAGGACCCTGGGGCCCAGGAGAAAGAGGTGAGAATAGCTGTTTGTAGCAAGTTATTGGCAGGAGTGCATAGGAAGAGAGAAGGTGTGGGTGGGGAGGGGGTGTCAGCAGCACAGCAGAGCCACGGCACGGGGGACAGGGTGGTGGGGTACATGCCCATCTCTTTGCATCACACAGCCTGAGTTTGCTCTGCAGACAGAAATGCATCCACAGAAATCCAGCCACAGGGACCTGTGTGACCTGACCTAAGAGGGGGCTCTGAGTGCTTAGAGATCTGTCTCAAGGATTTTGTCACAGGGAAACCATGCAGTATTGTGACCTAGAAATATGTTATTTCCAAGTGTCCTTAATTCCTCGACTTCTGCCTTTTGGGAGTGTCACTAAACCATTAGGCCTCCTCTCCTCATCAGGAAAAGACTGTGACCTGGCCAAGGATTAAGCATAAGGATTTCTTTGATGTCTTTTTGACACCTTTGGTATGCAACAGATTAAATCCTATAAATCACTTCCCAGGTGTTAAATACCACCAGGAAGGTTTGTCCTGCTAGGAGTGCGTCCTGCCAGCAGGTAATGGCCCTGATGAGAAGCAGCATTCAATGCCAGCCTCTGTTTCTTCTTTGCTGATGATGCTGGTGAGAGCCCGGTGTAACCCTGAGGCACAGGGAGCACTTGCAGCTGCCTGAGTGGCCGGCAGGCTCTAGTGTTTGCATTCCCACCAGCCTCCACCCACCAGCAGGGCTGGGAAACAGGGGAGAGGAGACAGCTTTCCGTGGTGGGGGAGCACTGCCATGATTCAGATAGAGGGCTGGACTCCCTGGGGCAGGGGCAGGCACAGCTCTAAATCCAGTCAGGAGGAAGCATTGGTGGGAGGGAGAGAAGAAGAGGAATGCAACTGATTATGAAGCAAGGATGTTTGGTTCTTGTTTCATTTCTTTCTGCCCTCTTCCCTAGTAAAGTTGGAGGGAAAAACCTCTGGAGGGAGTTTTGGATGTAAAGCTCTCAGTACCCTCCATAAATAAGGCGCATTCCCCAAGGAAGCCGTGCCTGTCATGTACGTGCTCTACACAGCCTTGTACTTCTCTCAGAAAGCTTTGGATGCTGTAGGATAGTCAGCCAGGACTTGGCAGCCACAGGATAGCCGCTGGTGTTATAAAGGCATGTTGAAAGTGAAGCAAAAACAAATTAAAATACTTTCCTTTCCCTCCTTGAAATATGACCCCTGATACATTTGATCCAGCTGTAAAGAAACTAATGTTTGCGACAGTGGCTTTATCAAGCCAGGCCACAATTAAGAACAGCTCTGAATATAAGCTACTGCCTTTGTAAATCACTCTCAACTAACCCTTCAAATGGCATCACAGCACAGTGAACAGAACTTATTTACAGTATTTCATGAGCCAGAGCCAAATAAAATCTGGATGGAAACAGCTCCTGGGTTATTTATAGCCTTGGAAAGACCTGCCCAACATCTCCCCGTAACCTGAATCTTTCCTTAGGAGCTCCCCTTGACTGTATCGGCTCCACTCAATTGAGGCAGACAGATCAAACTAACACCTTCTGAGCTGTTAATCTTACCTTACCCTGCAGGTTATTAAATGATGCTTCTGCTCAGTAAGCAGAAATCAGTAGAGAGCTTCTTCCACTCAAGAAAAGAAAAAAAAAAAAAAGTGCTCTAATATATGGATGCATCCTACAGGTAAGGAGCTAAGGAGGAAGAACAGTGTGACCTAGCTAGGGAAACATGACCAAAAAGTATTACAGAGCATCTCGTCAATCTCTGGTGCCATTGTTCTGGGAGAAAATTGCCATTTGCTGGTTTAATATCTGGTAGAGGTACGGTATTTTCAAAAGTATAATGTGTAACTACAGTATATATAGTCAGCTTTTCTGCAGTGTAAAATGTATGATTTTAGCACCATATTGTGGAAAAATATGTACCGTGCAGAATTCACGAGGTGCTACAACTGACGGTTGAAAATACACACTTGCAAAATCCAAAAGAGCCGTTAAGTAACAAGTTGTTCTTTTCCCATATGTCCATATGTTTGGAAAAATTATGAGTCTGAAATGCTCTTGACACGTAATTGCCTCACACTCCCTCATCCAAAATGTGCCAGTCCAGCAGCAGAGTTACTGACGTAGTGGGTGTGAAGGGAGAGTTGGGTTTGCCACGGGAGCAGCCCTGAGTGTGCGTGTGAGCAGGCATCAGGACCAGGGGAGAGGGGCCCGTGCTCACATGAAGCTGAAGCTTTGATTTCCTGAGCTGGTGGCGTGCAGCCTGCATGTCTGGCTCTGGCACAGGGCCAGCCAGGCCCAGCAGTTGAAAGATTAAGAGATAGAAAAAGAGCCTGTGGATTTTCTGAGTGACCACCCACTAGTAAGCCATGATCTTGGCCTGCAAGCCGATGTTACCACTGTGATATATTATGATGCAGAAGTCTCTAGGTATCCCTCGAATGCATAAAGAAATATCAATTGCCCTTTGCGGGGAAAGAAAAAGGGGAAACTAAGCATAGAAAAGAAAAAAAAAAAGGCTCTTGCCTTGAAAAAGTGCATACAGCCCTGAATTCCAATTCACTCCAGCTTCCTGATCTAGAAATAGCTTCACATGCTGCCTAATTTTTTTACAGATTAATTGTGCTACCTCTTCCTCCCAGCCTCACAGATTTGTTTATCAGAGAGTTAGTGCTGTGAGTGAATCCTACTGACTGCTCTGCCAGGGCCACATCCTGACGCTCTGTTCTGAGCAGGGGCTGCTTTGCACTTTCAACAGGCCCCACACCTGTGCTCCCCATCACAGTTGTTCTGCAGGGTCCGTAAGCCTTACATGCAAAATCAGAAGTGCTATTCACTATCTCTGCATAGGAGAGAAAGCTTTGTAAGACACTATTCTGTTACTGTGAGGTAGAGAGAGGTACTTGTGATCCTGACAATACCTGTGTGTTTAAGTGAAACTGATTTTAAAATCATGTGTGATTGTTTTGGGGGAGAAATTCAACACATAATTTGAGAGGTTTTTTCTAGTACCACGTCAAAGATTTTGATCTCTTGTTACATATGGCTATATAAATTTTACCTGTTTTATTTTGCATTAAAATAAAGGCTTTAAGACTATAGATGATTATGTATTTGTATGTAGAGTCTTTCCCTTCTTTGTGTCTACAAAGTCATCCTCAGCCATGGATATGATTTGATATTAGAAGATGATACATGGTCAAGCTGGATCAGAATTGGTAAGGTGACTTTTTTAACAAAAAAACAAAAATGCAACAGCCATGTGCTGCTTTCAGAAAAAGAAAGCATCACAGGGCTTAACTTGATTCCATCTCAAATCTGCATTGTCTTCAGTTGTATCACCTGAATCCTGATTCCATACCCTGGGATTGAAAGGAGAAGTAGGAGAGAAGTCCCTTGCCAGCGCAGAGAATTTCAGCTTAGGCAGCTGCGTGTTCATTGCTGAAGTTCCCCAGGGAGTTTCACCTCAACATGGAGCTCTTCTCTTGTTGGTACCAGCAGAGGTGTCCCATAGCCTGTAGCAGCTGCCAGGTCCAACCAGCTCAGAGGGCTGGAGACTCTTGCCACAGATTCAGGACTCCTTGGAAGTTCTGCACAGGCATTTCGCGTGAGGTCAGAGCTATGGGTTGCAGTGAGATTCAGGCAAGAGTGTTATGTTAGATGGACTAATTTTCAAAATGGATACTTAAATGAGAAATCATTAGTACAGGAAGAAGGAATAATGAAACCTTTCTAAGATGGAAATTTTGGGTTACTATAAATAAAAAGGAAAGAGTAAAAGAACAAAATAGACAGAAATGTGCAGGTTTACAACACAAGGTGTATCAGAAATGGCAGTAATGGGTTAACAAAAATACATGTGTACTGCACTCCAAAACATTTTGAATGCAGGCCTTGGTATCTATAGGCAAGAAAGTTCATGGACAGCTGTCAGTCAATTTTAGCATGTATTAAATTATAATCCACATAGACACCAATTGTAGAACCAATCAGGTTATAACCTGCACTCACAGCTAAAAACTGTACAAATAAAAATGATACGTGCATTTCTCCTGCTGGAGCTATACAAAGAGTAGCAAAAGACAAAGTAGGAGTGTATTAAGAGCTGGAAACTCAGTGACCACAGTTTCAGATAGTGGTCCTTCTGCCTTGACAGTGGTCTCCTGTGGTTTCCCCATGACGGCACTCACTTCCCTGGGACCTGGGCTCAAGCTGAAATCTATTTTGCAGTTGCTGCTCTGTCTGCATAAAGAAGTATGTGGAGCTATTTGACTGTTAATTAATTTTAATGAACAAGACTGCACCCTCATGAGACCTGTATCCCGCTGTAAGCAGAGTGGGATGTGGCGCCTTCCTGCACGGAGGGTCTCGGAGCTGGGTTCCCCCAGCAGAAGTACAGTGACCTGCTGCAATGTGCTCTGCCCAGCCCAGAGCATCGCAGCCTCTCAGGCATGAGGAGTGGGCCAGCTGTGCTGCTTAGGAGGCTCTCAGGAAGCAAAACACCATTACCAAGAATGGAATGGAGCTAAGCTGCTCCAGCAGCCTCCCAGAAGGCATTTAGGGCTTCTAGTAATTCCCACAGGGCTCTGGCTCAAAGGCTCTGGAGGTCTCCTGAGGAGATTGCTCAGACTCCCTTTGCGTGGTGTGCTCATCTCTGCAGAGAAGGTATGGAGGCACTGAGACGTGCCTTGGGAAAGGGTGGAAACAAGTAAGACTGAGAAGGGATCCTAATTCTCAAGTGTGGGATCTGCTCCAGGGAAGACATCTTGGCTGATGGTTTTCTCCGTGGGCTGGATGGGAATGATCTGACACAGGCAACCAGAGAGACAGGATTGCTCTGGGAAGGGGTAAGGAGAGGCAAGGGGGTGGAGAGTGGGAAATGACTAGGAGAGGCAACTGGAGCAAAGAAAAAGGGATGAGAAATTAGTGTAGATTGGAAAGGGGGTTGGAGGGTGTCAGACCTGAACAGGAAATAAGTGGGAAGAAGGGGAGATTGTCCCCAGTGTGCAAAGTTCACAAACAAACAAGTAAGGTGGAACTTTATGATAATGTTATCTAATGCTCCCCAGTTTCCGTTTTGCATCCCAGTGTGTGTCCAAAGTCATGACCAGTGACAAAGCAGCACAAAGCTACCTATGCCTGAGGGAGAAAGCAGAAGGGCAAGTAGGAATTGCAAGGAAACCCATCAACCATAAGGGTAGAGAGACACCCCTCACATCACTGCACCCTCGCTAGACCACATGTTGGAATGCAGATCTCACAGCCTGTTCCATACACACCTTCCTTCACCTGGGGTAGCACCAACAACATAAAGTCTCCTTTTCTAACTGCCTTTTCCTCCAGGGGTTCCCCCTGATCTCTGATGTGCCCAAAGCCACGTCAACCTTCAACACAACATTTGCCTTCACTGCTGAGAAGCCTTCCATGCCATCTGTGAGCATAGGTAACCAACACCGATAACTTTGCTGGCACCTGAACATGATACAGTTAAAGTATGTGTTCCCCAGGGCCTGTGTCCATGTGAGGTGGGGCTGTGGCATCATTATAGACAGGGACAAGTCATCTCTGAATCAGTGCTTTGTGGGTATAGGTTGCAAGAAAGACAGGTTTCATCTCCACTGCCTGTTTGCTTGTCTAGAGTAAATTTTTGACATATGCAAAAGCTGTTTTATTGCTGGCCTTGTACAAAAATCCTGAACCAGTTTCAAGGGCCAAAAAGGTGATTATGGTCTTCAAAACAGAATTAATTCTCAAACTGTTCCCAAAACATTCCTGACAAACTAACCTAAGCCAGACAATTTGGCTGTTCTCACGGTAAAAGGAAACCTCTGTGCAGAGGAAACAGCCCAGCTTTTCCACAATATCTGCATCTGAAAGAAAGTAATTTATTGGGAAACATGTACAGTAGAGTAAAATAGCAAAATAAGACATTCAATGAGGCTTCTATATAAAACTGTGCCCTTTGCCTCCAGCAGATAATGAATAAAAATGATATAAAGAAGCAATGAACATTCAATGTTTTATATTTAAAATACATTTGTGTGGAAAACAATGTGGCATAGAAACAGGACTGAAGGGTTCTCCAAGATAATGCCAGAAGCTGTGAGATGTTAGCAGTTTTGTCGTATAAGTTTCAAGGTGTAGGTTTTTAATTTTCTCTTATGAATCACAGAAGCAGTCGTGAAAACTGTCATTAAAATTCATAGCAAGAAAAGTAAACTTACATTAAAACCTACCCCATTCTTCTCTGAATTCTTGGTGCTGATTAGGAAGAAATGTCTGCTTCTCTGCCAAAACCTTACCTACACAATCTGATTTAGTCTCTAGGCTCTGTTTAACTGGAGTTTCCATACATCACATCCTTCAATCTGGAGTACAAAGGAAAAAGAAACCCTAAAAAATTGCAGCCTAGATTTTCAAACCAGCAAGCTACAATGTTAAGAGGTTTCATTCACCATAGTTTTTCTAGGAATGAAAAGAGAAGAAAAAGATGGAGCAAATATGAAGAAACTAGTTTATAAGTAAATATAAATAAATAAATAAACCAGCCCTCCCTTCCTCCTAGGTATAGATATGCATAGATATGTGTATATATACATACATACTTATGTATTGCTGCTTTTGGTTTAAAAATCAAGTTTACTTTTCCAGTTTATTTCTAGCCATTTCCTCTCCCTGGAGTCAGTATTTACAGCAATGTAAATGCAGGTGAGGAAAGCAGCATAAATGGTGACGACCTGGTTAATGAGTGGATGGATGTGCAGAACCACTGAGCCACGCAAGCAAAACGAGGAGGAAGCTCTCAGACAGAGCACTGTTTCCCCATGCTGCATATTGCTCCAGTGCCTGCATCCCTGTAAGTGACCATTTGCAGAGGTGAGCTGAGTTTGCAGGGCAGCCCCTGCCCCAGCTGTGGAAAGGATTTGCAAGGCTGCTGCTGGGGGTGAGGGCTCCTGTGCTGGGCACTGGCACAGCAGCAGCAGCACTCGCTGGCCCAGCCAGGATCAGGAGGGTGGCTGGCACCTCTAGGGAGATTGAAACCAAAGCATGAGTTACAGCAGTCATGAGGCTGCTCTTAAGATTGAAGCTGCCTGACAGCCTACAGGTTATTTCAGCAAGCAGAGGAAATCAGACACTCTGAGCATGCTCAGTTTCCAGCTCTGTATTCGCATTTTGCCAAATTAATCACAACTAATTCAGTAAGTGGAGTGTTAGGTTCAAGAAGGGTGTTTCTCATCTTTTCACAGAGGCACATGCACACATCTTCCTCACCATGGAGAATGTCCTTCCTTGTTTCCCTCCTTCTTTTTCCTCTCTCCCCAGTGTTGAAAATAAGCCCCACAGGCCAGTCATTTTTCTTTACAGATAGCAAGAGGACAGTAAGGCCTCGGTCCAATGTGCATTTAATGCAGCCATGTTGCCAGGCTCATCCTCCTGCCCCATCCCTCCCTCCTAACACTTGGTCCCACCCCATCCCCACGTCCTTTCTCCTTCCTCAGTTGTAGGGATTTTCATTGCTGTGAAAGGACAATGGTAACTGAGCTGCTATTGAAAAAAAGACTGATTTGTTTTTTCTTTGCTGGGCTGTTTTTTACATGGGTCATTTCCCAATGCAGTTACTCAAATTGCTTTGATGGCACAACAGAGTAGATGGAGCGGTGAGGGGAGCAAGGCTGGGGGTGAGGATGGGTTGGAGAGTGGTTTGACTGCCATTGCTACAAAACAGAAAAGGAAAAGAGGAATGCTAAATCACAGCCAAAGCGCAGTGTGTCTGGGGCTTGGATTTGAAAAGTCAAGCACTGTCTTCTGTAGCAGTTACATTCCTCTGCACGTTTACTTCTGGCCAAGTTTCCTGAGAGCACAGGCAGCATTCACCAAGTTTGAATTCTTTAGGCTCTCTCCTGTGGATTTTCTTCTGTGTTTAGCATTAGGAAAAGATGGGAAATCTTGATGCTTCACATAGGTTGTGGGTTTTCCCTTTCCTGGGATTACTTACCCATGGAGTCAGCAGGGAGCCGCTGGGACCCCTCTCTTCCCCTTGCAGTTCAGAGGTAACACACACATCAATCACTTTGATGGTCTGGGATAGGGGTGCCAGGGAAGCAGTGCAGTCATGGGCTCAGTTATGCAGGGCACGCTGAGGTTCCCACCTTCTCAGGCTTCCTCATCTCAGACGGCTTCTCCCAAGGATTCCTGTGAGAGGGGGACAGGGGACAGCAAGGGTGTAACCAGCAGGTCCCAAAGTGAGGTCAGGATGCTCACTGGCACAGCCCCAACTCTATCACAGTGGGTTTTCTGTAGGACTTTTTTTGTCCTGCTGGCAGGGACTGGCTCAGGGATGCCAGCAAATGATTCAAGTCACCCTGTAACATGGTTTGTATCAGTCATGGGTTTGGCCCATAGCAGTGACATTTGGCTGATGCTCCCCGAGCCTCAGAGATGAGAGAGGAGCCTGTCTGCCAGCTGAATTTCAGGTCCTCCCTGGCCCTGAAAACTCTGGGAGAACAATGGGAGCCCTTGGCCCACATGGGTAGTTGTCCGGGGCAGTGTTTCAAGGAGTGTAGCTTTTGTTTTGGCTGTTTGGTTACATGTCTCCTCTTGGATGTTTCTGCTGTGCAAAAGGCATTTGTTCTCTCACCAACTTCAATGAGGTTGAGTCCAGCTGGATATGTGTTTTAGGTGTAGAGAGCCAACAATACCCCCATCAGCAGCCCCATCCTGAGAGAGCCCGGGGACAGCACTAGCCTGGGCACACTGTGCTGTCCATGTGCTCTCAGGAGCAGGAATGAAAACACTATTTGCAAACGGTCTCACTGGAGTGGGTCTGGGTACTGAGCCCAGAGGGCAGCTGTGGGGGCTCTCTGCACTGGGGAATGCTTTGATGCTTTGTGTGCCCAGGATGTTCAGGTTTATCCTCTAGCTGCCAAGTAACCTGGTTGTTTGCTTTAATTTGCTAAGCCTTTTTATTTTTAAGAAATCCTTTATTTATTTAAAAACCCAACATTTCCAATTAGTTCACTCTGCTCCTTTTTTGCCCTTCTCCCACACGTCCTAGAGCAGGAGCCTCAGCTCACAAACCAGAGCACCAGTCAGGGTGCAAATATAAAATAGGCCCAACAGCTGCCAAGCACAGACAGGCACATTGAGTGGGTGCCTGCACAAGGCAGGCAGGTTCCAGAGACAGTGATTCAGCTGCAGACGGACAAACATGCAGACTCCTGCCACAGTCTGTGTGCAGGGGAGGGTGGTGGGGTTGCCAGGGGCTGTGTGCTGGGGTCCCAGACCCCAGGGAGCTGCCCTGGCACTTTGTGCCAGCACTGGCAGATTATTAAACAGGGCATGGGCTCAGTTTACTTTTACCCCTGCTGTCAGCCTTCATAAGCTGAGATGTTTTAAGTTGTCCTTATCCTCAGATTAATAAATTCTGCTATGTAAGAGTGTAAACACAGGAAAAGAACTCGACTGAAAAAAACACCCAAAAAATTCAGGCTGATGCTGTGCAGTCAGGACATTTCTTTTCCTGACAGGATATGGGATCAGAGTTTAAAAATACACATTATGAAATGTGTGTTGGGGGGCAAGGGGCTGAGTAGACAAATGAAGCACATTGTTGGCTGAGCGGGAGAGCCTGTGAGATGAGCCTGTTTAGCAGCAGGTCCCTGCAGATCCCCAAGCCACGGCTGCAGGTGGCCATGGAGGCAGCACAGCAGGGCTGAAGTCAGGGCCCATCCTGGCTCCACATCCGCTGGGTCCCCAGCAGTGAAGGGACAGCAAGGAGACAGCAAAGGGATAGCGGGGGCAGCACGGCCACTGTGGGGTGATGGCCCCAGGCAGAGCTGCTGCCCCGCAGGCACAGGGCCAGCTGGCCTCATGGGCAGCCCCAGCACGGTGGGTGAGATGGCCCTGAGCAAGCACAGCTCCTGGCCGCCTCCCTCACGCTCAGGTGCGATGGACTGGCATGTCGTGCTCCACAGCCACTGTGGCCTGGCAAGAAGAGCCTCCAGACTCCTCAGCCAGCTTCCACACAGGCAGGGGAAGCTCCATGGTGGTGAACATCCTCTCCCTTTACTCATATGTCCCAGTGACATAGTATCTGCTCCAAATGCAAGCCTCCTCTCGGGATGCAGCTGATTTTTCCCGATAGAGGTTGGATATGGAGAGCATAACCCCAGTGTGGGTGCATTTTTACTTTTCTGTTGGGGTCCCCTCCGAGAGCCCCTGTCCCAAAGACACAGCACACGCAGGACTGGCTGAGCAAGTGGCAGGCTGACCCCACACAGCCCCCCAGGCCACACCAGGAGAGAGGTGGGATCCAGGCAGTAGGCCTGCAGACAAAGCCAGGAAGCTGGTGCTGGTCAGGCATTTCAGGGGAGGGCATGATTTCCACAACAATAAACACATCTGATTATTTGATTAGAGGGAAGATGAGGTCCCCAGGAGGAGGGCCTCACACACAAAAGACAAATAACTCGTGCCCCCGCTGGCAGTGACAGGGCAGGAAGATGAGGGCAATGTCCTGTTGAGGCTTTGATCAGCCAGGGTCAAGCGTGCAAGCTGCTAACACGGCTGGAGTCTGACTAGGAAGAGGTTCCCGCTGCAGGATCATGCCTGGCCCTCTCCCAGCCCTCCACTCATCTTTCCTGCTGTCCTTCACCCCCTGGCTGGGATGCAATGTGGGAGCCTTCCCAGGCAGATCCTGCCTCCTGACCTCTCCTGGCTCCAGCAAGGCCATGTCCACTCCAAGCCCCGCAGTGCCAGGCATCACAGCAAATCCCTCTACTGCTGCCACTTACTCATCTGCAGCTCCTGGGATAAGCCAGTGAAAGAGGCTTCTTGGTCTCACATCACCCCTCTTGCCATTGTGCAAGTGGAGAGAGATGCCGAGATGCAGCAGTGGGAAGACAGGAGAGTGATGGAAGGGCAGAGAGGGTAATCTTCCAGTTCCATTGCTCCTGGGCACTTGGATAGGCTGCGTATAGTCATGGGCACTTGGGGATTTTCCTGTCTCCTGGAAGGTCAAGCTGTCCTCTTCACTCTGCCATAAATGACCCTGGGGACTTTGCATTTCAAGGCATGGTTCTCAGTGGTGCCAGCAACTGATGGTCCTGGATGGAAGCTGGATAAAGTGTTCAGTGTAACTTTTTACAGCTGTTCTGTGGCTTCATAAGACAGGTGGCCTCAAAGCCTTGGTGCCCCAATATCTTGACCCACATGGGTCCCTCCTGCAGAAAAGCCCCATGGCTCAGAAGAGCAGGAAGGCACCCTGTATGTATAGAAAACGGCTTGAAGCTCTGAGCTGCACTCTTACTCTTCCTTGGACATTATGTGTAGAAGTAACTTGTATTTGGCAAACAGAATTGCAGTGCTTGGAAGTGAGACCACTTCCAAATAAATTATTTGGCACTTGGAGACTGGAGTTCTGCAAGATCGTTACAAACACAACACAATCCTTTCAAGTGAGAGAGACCCTTGCTTATCTGCTGCGTTGCGGGGAGAACTGGCTGAAAACAAAAATCACTGGCACTCCAAACAGCAGGGTAAGCAAAAAGAAAAAAAAGAAACTGTTGTTTCAAACCTTCAACAGGTTTCTACACACAGTTGTATCACATAGAAGCAGTATATAGATCATGTGTGGGCAAGCTCTTGAGATTCTGATCCCAGGTTACATCTAAGAGTTTATTTAATGTTAAAAAAAAATCTGCTTCTTGCTTCAATGTATGTGTGCTCTCTGAGGATTTCTATGCAGACATGGATGGAATAGGCTGGAGCAGTGGAAGTTTGTGCTGTGCATGCTTCATAGCCTCTCTCATTCCCCAAGCTCGTTTCAAGCTGTCTGAGTGGCCAAGGCCACAAGGAAATGTTTGCCAGTCAGTTTGTCATCTCGCACCCTCAATAAATCATCCTAATATCATCTGGCAAAGAGCTCGTAGAGATCTGGACAACCTTGACAGAAAGTGTGGGTAATGGGCTGGGAAATCCAGCAGAAGAGTTTTGGGGAACATGAGACCACAAGATATGAGCCTTCCCTGATCTGCTGCGAGACCTTAGGTCTCTGCCTAAGAGTACAGCTAGAAAGCACTCCCTTAAATGGATGCCACATCAGAGATATTGACTTACCAGTGGCCTGGGTATGATTACCCATGAAACTTCAACCTGGGGTATGAGTATCACTAAGAGACAAACAATCCCATCTGCAGCCTGCCCCTTCGAGATGTCTTCTCTGTTTATAGAAAAGAAGGGGGTGGTGAGCGTCTGTTAAAATGTATAACTTCCTGGCATCATCTTGAGGAGTCATAGCTTTTAGTGGGACTAGTCAATCAAAACTGTCTAATGGCACAGGGGTCAGTGCTCCTCAACTTCTTCCTCGCAGTGGCTGTGGCAAAGAAACAGGGATGCTAAAAATAACTTTTCTGTCCCAAAATATCTTGACTTATTTGAGGGTGTATATGTAAAGGGAGCACTAATATTTCACATGGCTGGTGCCCTGTGACCAGCACATCCCTGGGGACGCAGAGATCTCTGGAGACCTGCAGGGAGAGTAGAGGAGGGAAACCATGACCTCAGGGAACAAAGTAAATTTTGCAAAGCAAAAAGAGATGCCTGTATAACCTCCCATAACTACAGGCTCTCAGATGATTGCCAGAAGAATCACTAGGTTTGGCTTAAACTAATGAAAAAAAAAAGGCAAAAAAAGCTGTCCTTTCCAACCTGCACCCACATTCTCATTTACCTTGGGAAAAAAAAAAAAAGCAAAAACATGCCTAGATATGAATTCTGCACCAGAAGTAGTATTTTACACCGACTCGCAGAGGGTAAATGACTTCTTGTGGTATATAGCAGTGGGAATTCAAGCATGTAATGTAATAACAAGAAAGGATTTTTAGATTTGTCTCAGAAGCCCTGCTAGCTCAGACATTATAAAAAAAGAATGCCAAACTTTCATATCTCTGTGAACACAAGACAGAAGTAAAACTTTCTTAAAAAGAGTGAAATATGTCTCCAGTTTGAGACGAGTTCTCTATTTTGAAAAATTGCTGCAGAAAACATGGGCAAACAGCACCTCACATCTGAACAGCAGATTACTGTTCCTCAGCTATTTACTGGTGTAATTAAATGCCACAGAGCAACTGCCTGACCAACTTCTTTGCTTAGTAAACATTTCCTTATTCATTTGCATGGGATGTGACAGCACCAGATCCAAGCCTCAGTCAGGGCTTCCAAGCAAAATCACAAAGCAAATAGTAAGGAAAAGTCTTCTAGTGCTGCCTCTTGGGGTGAAACAGCAACACAACACAGCAGACCAGGATGGGACATGAAAAATACAGAATGCACTTAGAGCTGACAGCCATAGTGTAATGTGACCCCAGCCACATTGGTATTTGATTAGCGAACACGATTGGGAAACAGCCCTGCTCTTAGGAGAAAGAAATCTTTCATATCCCCTACAGTCAAGCCCTCAGCTTTGTTTTATCTGGGAGATGGCATCTGAATGCTTCAGTAGAACAGGCTGTTCTATGAGAGCAAATTACCCTCCGTGTGTCCCTGTGCACAGGACTTTCCCTGGGGGGGCCGGATGAAGGAGAAGCAGCTTGCAGCAGTCCCAGAGGAGGTCTGTGCAGGACTCTGGTGGCTTGTGAGCCTCCCAAGTGCCTGCTGTGTGCAGGGCTGAGGCCATCACACTGCAGAGAGGGAGAGCTTGTGAATTTGTGTGCTATGCTTTTTAGTTTGATTATTGGGAGGTGACTGGCAGGTGAGGGAGACACAGAATATGTATGCTGCTGCAGGGTCACCAGCTCAAGCCACCGGTGTTGAGCTCTGTCTGTCGGGTCTAACAGAAGGACAACCTACAAGTCCTCTTTTCCTCCACCTCCTCCTCCCAAGGCTGCAAATGGCAGGTTCATCCTGCACACAAGCCCAGACACTTGCTAGCCTCTTCACAGAGGAGCTCAGCATAGCCAACTAGCATGAAAGAATCTTTTTGGGGGACAAAACTGGAGGCTCCAGCTTTCCTCTTCCCCCTCCTCACCCCCCACACCCTCCCGCTGCTGCACCACATGTCTGTGATATTTTATTTCAATCAGCTTTGTTTTGCTCCTGAAATCTGCTTCACTCCCTCTGTCCAGACATTTCATTTCCCTTGGAGACAGGTAAATAAGTAAATAACTGCAGTCAAAACCCTGTGTGAGTACCTAAGCCTGGAGTGCTAGGAAGCAACTAGTGTGTCTGATTTTCCAGTGAAAGTCCAGGTGCAATCTCGGCAGCACGGCTACTGTCTGCCTTTCAAGCAGATGTCTTCATCTAAAGCCCCCGCCACCACCCCACTCCCTTTGTGCATCCTCACAGGGAGGACGGGAGTGGGAGACAATATAAATTAATATCCATTGGAATGACAGCAGCTGGTGCCTTGCATAGCTGTGAACACGTGTCTTAGAAGTAGAGTGATTAGTCGTAAAACTGTGTAGCTGAATGTTTATGCTTGATCAATTACTGGTAAACAATAGATGGTGGTTTTTTCCAAGTGGGAGGAGTGAGGGGAGGGAGGCTTCAGCCATGAGATGATTTTCTTCTTTTTTTTGTTGGTAATGATAGCTTCAAAGAGCATGGGGACTAGTTACTGAAAAGGCTGGCAAACCGCATCTTCTGAAATCCACTGGTTGCAGGCAGCACTTTGCAGTCTAAACCTCGCACAGATCTTGTTTTTCCAAACTTCTTAACATTTATGAGGGATGGATTCAGTTGCCCAAAGCAAGGAACATGTGGGAATGAATTAGGCAAAGCTTTCTAGTGCACAAGCATGCATGCATTATGTGTAAAGGCCTTCAGCTGGAAGAAAACTTTTTGTTTCTATACTTAGAACCTCTCCTACTGCCCCAGTTAAGCAGAAATGCTCCTGTCAGAGCAGTGTCCTGTTAGTGGCTGCAGTGTGGCATAGGAGTGTGCCTTCAGCTCCAGTTCAAATTCCTTAGCAGCACTAATTGCAAACACAGTCTGTGTCACTCCCCACATCCGCAAAAAAAAAGAAAGAAATTGAGTTACATTTTGCAATAATTCTAATGGAAATGCTAATGGGATGAACAGCAATATGAGGCCAGTGAATGACCCAGCAATTTCATCTGTGCTGGCAACAGATGACCATCTAAACCATGTTCGGGTAATTCTTCCTCTCATTAGCAGCACAATAACTCATACACACAAATCCATAGGCATTTGCTATAATTTTTTAACATGGCTGGAAATAGAAGTAAGCACATGCAGTATGCAAGCGTTACAGCATGTGTTGGCTGTAAATCTGTCTGGAAGTGGCCTGATTCTGTTCCTGGTTAAAGCAGTGGGAATTTTGCCATTGACTTCAATGGAAGCAGGATGGGATTTTTTGGACCTGTTTTAAAGTGGGACTGTGTTTCTTTGGAACAAAGTTTTCAGATTCACAGCTACATTTCAGTACTTGGCTTGAACTCATGTCGATTCACCTTTCATGTGTTTAACAGATGGGGCTTCTTTGCTGCTCACCTTCTGTTTGGCATCAGCACTGTAACCAGCCTCCGCTGGGTGACAGCCACCTGTGGCTGTGCTGTGGGACTGAGCTGAGAGAAGGAGGGAGCTCACATTGCAATCTCTGGGCACCTGTGGTTCAAATGTGTTAGAGCACTTGGAAGAGAGAGCCACTGCTTTCATGTTTTTCAGCAGGTGAAAGATCAAAATGTTTCTTATAGCACCCAGCATTGAGATGAGTGGTGGTGAGGAGCACATGGGCCTCTGCTCTGCTTGGAATGGGTCTAGTATTTCTGTGTTGTGTCATGTAAAATGGGGGTGATTGCAATCACTATGGCTTTCCTAAACTACCTGTAGCCCTTTGGGATAGCACTGTGTTGCAGGTACTAGGATATACATACATACTTTTAGCTTAAGTGTGTAAGGAAGGGGCTTATATATGGTATATGACCATGTGTTTCTCTGCTGCTGCCACAGCAACTTTTGAACCATTGGGCAATTTCATCAGAAATACAAACCCCCTGCAAGATTTGCAAAAACAGCTGGGGAGATAGGACAGAGGGGCCATGTTAGTGCCATCACGTCAGGAAAAGTCTCTGCTCAACCTTTATTATACATCCATGAATCCAACCACATGCTAAGCTCCTCTAGGAAAGCAGCATTCATTTGTCCCATTGCTCACAGAACTAATTGCTTCATTGATATTCATTTCTGGTGGCCACAATATGATGAGTCCAGCTCTTTTTTTCTCATCAAAGACTACACTTTCATGCTGCTCTTTTCTAGCATTGTCCCTGCTCTCAGCTGGCTTCCTTGCTGAACACTTTCAGCTCCCTCTTCCCAGCTCTGCCTCTGCCTGCTCCCTACAAAAACCCTTGGGCTCCTCTACCAATTGTCTTCTCACTTCCCAGGGAGACATCTCCTTCACACTTTGCTAGCAACGTGACACCTAGGCCCCCTCTCTCATTACTCACCCAGGACATCCTCTCTCAGCTGTTGATGCTTTACAGCTCATCCCTCCACCCCCCATCTGAAATTCCCATCACAACAAAAAACTCAGGGATGAAAAAATAATAATATGTATTATTTCAATAGGAGCCTTAAAAACAAAAAGCTTTTGCAACAACTTTCCAGTCAGAACCACAGAGACCATTGTAAGACAGAAAAACCTAAGAAACAGCAGCTGTAAAATATATTTAAAAGCCTTTATTCTTTCCTATCACAATGTGGCAAAAGAGACTAAATACAGCTTTCCATTTGTTTAACTAAAAGCTGCCATTCCTCAGTCTCTTTGAAGATAATGATACCTACAGTTACAATCAAACTGCAGCACACACATGGAAAACTTTGAGCTCTGTACCAACTTTGCACAATGTATTATTAATAGCAAGATTTGTGAACCCAAATGCTCTCAGGTGCTGAGAGCAAGGGGAAGCCTGACTGTGCTGGGCTCATGGTTGATGCTGATAAATGCAGCACACTGAAGAGGAAAAAGAAAAACTAGCAACTGAGGATTGTTTGGATTACAGTAACCACTGGATTCACTGAGCTGTGCATGGGGAGAGACCAGTCAGGAGCGCAACATCAAGCAGAGAAGTCAGACAAGGGGTGAGAGGGAAAAGGTATCAGCTGTCCCATTTTGCTGACATGGAAATGAAACAAAGCAAAGGTACTGCTCACAGGGCTGCACTAAGGTGGGTCCTGGGTCTCTTGTCTGGCTAAGAATGACCAAAAGATCCTACTGATTCTCTGAATCTGAAGCTGCATGGCCTCAAAACCACCCCTCATTTCAGAGTGCCTGATAATAGTTGTTCTAGTGCACCTTTTTACTTCAGCAGATTCTTGCTGCTAAGCCCTAAGCCTGAGAAGCACAGCCTGAATTTGCAGAGGGCCACGTGCTCCTAATGCCCTGTGAAGGCAGGTGAGCACAAGAGTGTTTTCACTGCCCTGCTGTAGAAGCTGCCCGGAAAAATTAGTTGCTTTCTGGCTGTTGTTCTGCAGTCCCAGTTCCCTGGGGGACCATCTGGTGCGGTTATTTGAGGCATGGGCTTCATGGCCACCCTACTGACTGTGAAGCAGCCTTAGCACCATTGATTTCTATAAGAAGTTACACTAAAAAGTCAATGAGGTCTGTGTGCAGGATCCTGAGGAGAGAGAGGTAACACTTCTTGGGAAAAAAGATCTACTCTGCAATGATAAGGAAGCACCACCCCCAGAAGGACAGGGGGTGACTGTGATTACAAACATGCATGGAAAGGGAGGGGAGGCAGGTCTGCTCCAAGACTGTGGATTTCTTGTCTAGGAAGTGGCATAAACGCACAGTCTGACTTGAGAGATGCGCTTATGTCAAAAGGACGATTATGAAGACAATCTTCAGCCTTATACATCCAGCAGAGCTGTCTCCAGCAAGATCATAGTGCCACTAAGAACTTTTTAGGAAGGTACATAAGTTCTATGCCAAACATGCTTTGAAATGTTCTCAAAACACGGGAGTGTTTGGCCATGAGGAAAACACAGCTCAGCCTGGCTTCCAGCTATCAGCTGGGATCCTCTAGATCTATTCCTGTCTGGTTTTTATGAACAGATTATGCATTGCTTTTTTCTGTTATGAGATTGCTTTTTGAGGTCACTGACATACGCTAGGTGACGTTAAGTGAAAAGCAATGGTTCCCTTAGGAATCGCTGACTTTCTGGGACATCCTCACCTAAGTGGTCTGTGTTAAAAACCATCTACAAACAACAATTCAGCAGCATCAGAAGTTCCTACCTCTGATATTGCACAGACATAGTCAAATGGCAATCTCTCGCTCAACAGTTTACAACTTAACTAAATGCAAAAGTAATCCACAGGCTTGTCATCCATGTTGTATCTGGCTCTTGGTTTTTGTCTGCTTTGTCTCTTCAGATTGTAAACTGTTTGAGGCAAGAACTGTCTCTGAGTCTGTGTTTGGACAGAAGAGAGGTCCCGGTCCTTGCACAGCCAGGTACCATAATAAATATAAGGCACGACAATTTATTTTAAAATGAACATCAAAGAAAATAAAAGATTAAAAGGGAAAGAAAACCTTTCACAGCTTAAGGCTTTCCCCCATGACAGTGCTCCAGAAGAATGTGCTATCTGCTGGAGAGAGCTAACTGCTAACCCCAGCTGCTGGGAGGGCTGTGTGACGTACCACCACCACGGAAGTCACGCCGGAATGTGCCTGGGATGGGGAGGGAGGGAGGGGGAAGAAGGGTGAGGTCAAAAGCTAAACCATGATAAGCAAAAGAGAAATCCCTTTAAAATACACACACGCATTTTCTTGCCAGAATCTATCAAGCCAAGTGCCAAAGTATGGTAATGGCATTTTGTTTATAGGAAAAAAGAAATAGCTTCTGTCCTAAGAACTTGTTTGCCAAGTTTCAGGCAAAGGGGGGCCTAAGTGACTTGCTGGTTTAAGAATTTGTGTATTTTTAAGGAGGTGTTCTGGTAAAACTGGTGGCATGGCCCTTTCTAACACTGAGCACACAACCCTGTGAGTGCTGACTGCAGATAGTGACACTCCATGGAAGGCAGCCCAGTGGAAGGCAACGGCAGCACTTACAGCTAAAGAAATCATGTACAGTTAAAGAAATCATGCTGGATTTGCAGGGCTCAGCCACTTGGGTCACACCCAGCCATCAGTGAAATTGATGGGTGAACTCCCACCAGCTTCAGCGGACTTTAAATGAGGCTTTAAATGTAACTGGGTAGAGGTCCACAAATGTGTCCCTCCAGTTCTGTCAGTGGAAAATTTGACCCTAACTGGAGTGTGGTCCAGCTGGAGCTTCCCCAGCATGAAGCTGACCGTGTGCAGCTCTGTGGGTAGGAACCACAGTCAGTGGGCCATTTTGGGTGCTTTTAGCAAGTGAACATGCAGAGCTTGGGTCACCTCACACAAGTGGTTATTTGATTTTCCAAGAGTCTTAACTGCACCCTAGAGTTACAGTGGAGAAAGACTCAAGCTCCAGACAAAGCTCTTAGCAAAGCCCACAGAATTGCCAGGATCTGTTGGAGGAACAGATGGCCTTTACAGCTCCATGGTCTCCCTTTCGCAAGTGAGGAGAACCTGTGAGAAATCACCACCTTCCTCACAAGCTGAGGGACCAGTTGGTGTGTGGACAAGGAGCATGCCAAAGTAGAGAGGAACCAAGCAGGTTATTTGTGGAGATGGGGTCAGGAGGGATGCCTCCCTGTAGTTTTGGGGTTTTGCTGCCTGGTTTCTGATGCCCTTAGCAAAGGGACAGACCTGTTGGCATACTACAGCAATTCAGGACCTGTCCTTCCAGCCTGGCTCACTGTGTGTCCCCCTCCCCTCCTCCATTTCCCCTCCAGGTCCATTCACTGTGCCAAACAACAGCATGCAATCATCTTGTGGGGCTTATTTCTGCCTAATATACCCACCCAGTGGAATTTCAGTGAACATTAAAGTGGTAGATGGAGCCTTTAATGAAGTTAACCTGCTGAAACCAGGAGAGCATTTGGTTGAAGTACACCTGAAAGCCCTGGATTACACAGCAGCTGCTTCAAAAGAAACCCATTGCCTCCTTTCATACCACTGCTGTATTGAGAAATAATACAGCACCTTTATATTCCGCCTAATTTAGTCAGCTTGCTGAGGTCTGAAAGCTTTTTTTATTAACTCTGAAGATGCAGGGTCTTTCCTCCCCAGTGTCAGCACCACTGTTCTGTCCCACAGTCTGCTGCTTGGAGCAGGCCCCAGCAGCACCTCTGCACCCCTCCCACAGCTCAGCACCTCCTGAGCCTGCAGGAGTTGCTTTCCCTCTCTCTGCTAATCCCATGATGGATTTTAATTCCATCAGTTTGCTTCCTCTGTATTCTTCTCTGTTTTCTGCCATTTATTAATTTTTTCCCCCATCCCCTTGATCTGTATCTTTGTTTTTTTCACCACCTCCCTCCTCCACACTTCTTTTACCTCTGCATTTTTCCCTCCTTCTTTTCATTTCTCCTTTCCAGGCTGCCTCAGCACTCCCCTCATTTCCCCTGCAGCAGTCAGTGCTGTTCCCATCCTCTCCCTCCAGCCAGCCTCTAGCTGCTGGCACTGCAGCAGGGCAGTGCTGGCCCAGGACCCGTGTGGCTGCCTGAGCTTCAGGCCACACCACAGCTGGGCAGGCAGAGCACTGGAGCAGCCTCTGCACGCCAGCAGGGCTCCTCCTGTATCAAATATCTGTGTGCAGGCGAGGCAGGGGGAGAAAGCAGCTCCCTGCCGCTCTGAAGATAGGGTGGCAGCTTGAAAAATTGGGGGGGACCAACTTTGTTAGAAGGAGGTGATCAGTAATAGGGTATGTGGGCAGTAAAAGGGTGGGCAGTCATAGGGTGGGCAAGCACTTGCCTGCTGCAGCACCCACAGAGCTGAAGGGGCAGCCTCTGGGCTTGCTCTGCAGGCACTGCTTAGCAGATTAGCAGATGTGGTACTGCCCATGAAAAATTAACAGGGTAGCTTGCTAATTAAGCCACCTCTAGACTGAAAGTTTATGGATTTGAATGCAATGTGCCAAACTGCTTTGTCCAAGTTGGGGTAGTAGCCTGCTTTTTGAGTATGGAAAAATTCCCCAGCAAGTAGTCTGGTTGAAGACTAGGGCTAATGGGATGCTAAGGTAATTATTGGCTATTTGTGGCTATAAAATGAGATCTCGTAATCATGCACCTGATAGACTAATAAAAACATTTTATATGATGCACTTAGAGCTTTTTAGCTGGGGATTTCAAAGCACTGTCTGGAGGAGGAAAAGTGCAACCAGAAGTCTGCATTTCTGTGAGGAACTGGGAGACAACCCACACTGTTTGCCCCCATGCCCTGTGCTCCCGCTCCTTGGATACCCTGCCAAAAATGTTTGAGTCCCTGCCCTCCTGCTGACTGACAATACTTATGGTTTTATCTAGGCCGGGTATCATTTTTCCCCACTCTCATTCCTAACCCTGTTTCAGTCCTGCCGTGCTGTTTTCTCTGGAAGGCTGTCAAGACCTGCATTGGAAGTAGTGTGTTTTGACATAAAACTGGGGGAGACACCCTGTTTGTCCAACTACTCTGGAGCCTGTAGAAGGTTACAGGGATACATAATGCCTTGGTTTTAATTTTATTTTCTTTTAAATCAGGATTGAGAAAGGCTCTAAAGAAAACTTGGGGAATTCCTTCTTTACAGACACCTCCTGATGGTCAGTTCATGGGGAGAGAAGGACTCATTTAGATAGAGGAAGCTGTGATTGAAAATAAATGAGGCTTTGTGATCAATGTTTAAGAGGAGCTGCAATTAGCAGGAAGAGAAGAGCATAGCTGCAGAGTGCCAGGGAAAACTCTAGGTACACAGGCCCTCGGGTCACCAGCAGGGAACTAAGCAGTGTTTGAGGAGGCTTTCTGCCGGAGGGGAGGAGAGATAGGGGAAATTTCACTGCATCACAGCTCTGACTAATGCTTGGGCTGCAAAATTCCTTCAACCAAATTTAATGCAGATGGTACGTTAAATATTACAGTACCATTAAATTACATATTGTCTCATTTTCAGTGAGGTTTTGGGGATGTTTCTGACATACAGACACGGAAAAATGCTGCATTTCCCAATGGGTTTGGCGAGTTCTTACTTGTGGGTTTTAAATACCCGCAGGACGACTGAGGAGAGCCCTCAGCCCTTTGGCAGAAGCAAGACTTCCCGGCATGGACAGCTGATGAGGTCCAGCCTCCCTGGGGGCATGGAGCAATGCCCACAGCAGCAGCAGCCACAGCCACAGCAGCAGCAGCAGCTGCCCCTGGAAACAGGCAGAGGTAAGCTCATGGTACATCGCATCACCTTGTGCTCAGTACCATCAAACCCAAGAGAGGGTTAGAATCTTATATGCTCCCTAAAGAAGTATTTTTGACACTTCTGTACCTGAGCTGGAGTAAGGGATGTCACCAGCTCTATTATCATCCTGTCCTGAGCACCTGCAGTGGTAGAAACTGCAGCAGCACTGCCTGATTCTTTAGTTGTGCCTTTCCTTTCCTGATAGTGGCGTGCTGAGGAGAGGAGACGTGAGATCTGACACCAAACACAGGGCTGGATTTGTGGAAAGCAACTGAAAAGCACCTGAGAGAAACCTCTGTGGAACAGCAGGTAACTTCATTTCCCATCACCATTCTCTTTCCTAGGGTTATCTTTTCTTCATTCAGTAACAGATCAGAGCTGTTATCAGTTCAAGGTTGTGTTTGCACTCTTCTATTGACCTTAACCAGGGAAAACGGAACATAATGGAAGAAAAATTGCCCCTGTGCCATATGGTACGTGAGATGGGGCCATCTCTGATTAGGGCTTGGTAACCTCTTCCTTTTCCATGCGTGTCTTAAGAGAGGAATGATTCATGCTGTGGGTTTATATTACACTCTGATATCTGTGTTATGTTTTGCAAGGGCTATTTATACACGCAAAAAATCACACTTTGCTAGCTCGATAGTAGTCTAACTATAAGCAAGTAGTAAATAATAGTTGCATAATTCCACATCAAAATACAATAAACAAGGCAGTAGATTCTGTTGCCACTGGCTTTGCATTGACTTCAGCGGGTTTTGGAGCACATTTGAGCCACAGAAGATGCAAAATCAGGTATCAAAACACACAGAAGGAAGAGGGATGCTACAGCCCTCAGGGTAACGGCTGAAATATCAGATCTATCTGTCAGGCCAAATCTGTTGCTGTCAATGAACCTCCACTGGCCTCAGAGGAACTCTAAGCATTTGTGTTGTGTGAAAGTGCTTAAACAGGTTGGCATCGTGATTTCATTGACGTGAGCTGGTAATGCTACTCGTAACTGATAGACAGCAGAGTACAAAATAATTAGTCTCATCACCCTAAATGAATACCAGTGAAACGTTCTTACTTTCCCTCTCACCCACACAATGATGTATCTCACTTCTGCCACATGCCAGTATCTCTTCACTAATTACCAACTTTAAATAAATGAGATAACATAGCTTTAATAGTTTTGTCTACTGTTTATTTGGAAGTTGGAATCAAAAAGCTAGGGAGTCAACAACATAAAGAATTTGTTTTTAAATGGCTTTTTGGTGCAGAGGTTTAGGGCTCATTTCACTTGCTTTGAAATTTCACCTCTCAGAAAGGAGGGAGGTGTGAGTTAGCCCCAATTTGCCAGGTAGCAGCTTTTAAGCCTGTTGTGGTCTGTGAATATAAGCAATAAGTAAATGCACGGTCCCAGCAGTTACAGCTCAGGCAGAGACTCCTCACCCTCCCAGGGCAAATGCAAATAAACTTTCCGCGCACTGCTCGGCTGACTATGTGAACGCTGCTCTCGGTTTGTATTTTTAAAGAGCATGTCGGGGAAAACGGGTTTGGAGCGTGGAAGCCAACTGTGGTGCAGTCCCGGAGGGGTTTTGCATCTGTCCCTTGCAGCAGCCTTTGCACCGCAACGTGGGTGCCAGGAGCGAGGCAGCGTGTGCTTCCCGCTCCTCGCTCTGGCAGGCGGCTCTGGCTGAGGCTCGGCGCTTCTGGGTCTCGGCCGGCAGCGGCAGAAGCCCACGAGCAGGGACAATCCTTGTCCTGATGCTCCCCCATCCGACAATTTCTGGGTGTCTCCCTTCGCGCAGCCGACTCTTTTGCCGTTATTTCCACCGGGTTTGGTTCCTGCCCGCGCTGCGGGTCCGTCAGCGCCCGGGGCGGGGGTCGCTCGGCACCGGCGGCACGGCAGCGCTGCCGGGACGCGCCCGGCTCGGCGGGGCCACTGGGCGCCCCGCGCTGCCCCTGTCCCCACGCCGCTCGGCCGGCGCGCTGCCCGCGGGCGGGGCGGGCGGGCGGGGCGCGGGGGGCGGTGCGGTGCGCGGGCGGGCGGGGGGGCGCGGGGGGCGGTGCCGGCGCTCGGTGCTGACAGCCACATGCCGCCCTGCCTGAAAAGGCTGCGAGGCGCCGGCGGGGAGGGAGAGGAGGCGCAGACGGCGCCCCTAGCCCGCACCACCGCCGCCGCGCCCCGGGGGATGCCGAGGCGCCGGCCCCGCGGGTCGCCCTAGGGGAGAGGCGCTCCGCCGGCACCGCCCGCCCCGCAGTCCCGGCGCGGGGAACGCCGCCGCCCCTCGCCGAGCCCCGCCGGAGCTGGTCGCGAGTGGGGCGCCCACGCGGGGCGCGGCGCGCCCGGGGTAGGGAGGCGAAGCCCGGCCCCGCAGCCTCGGGTCTCGTGCTGTGGGTTTTTGGTTTTTTATTTTTATAATTTGTTCCGGAGGATGGATACGTTTCTTCTCGCGTGGGGATTTCTAGGGCTGTGCTTGCCCGGCTCCGGAGGCACGGCGGAGACAGGTAAGGCGTCCTTAGGGACGAGGGATGTCCCCGTCCGCCCAACTTTCGGGTTCCCGGGTGCGGTCCCGGTCTCACGCAGACATGCTTAGCGTGGGAATAAATTTAGGGAATATATGAGGTATCGGCCGCGCCACGCAGCTTTCGCAGCACGGGTTTCGGAGGGGCTCATGCGTGTGGCGGGGCGGGGATGGCGCAACCCCGGCAAGGAGCGCAGCGGTTCCAACCGCGCGGCTCCCAACGCCCGGCGTGAGGGGGCGAGAGGACCGAGCCGCATCGGAAAGTTGCGTGCTGGGTTTTTGGGGAGCCGCGTGGAAGGGAGGGGAAGCGGTAGAGATCAGCCACATGCCGGACACTCGCATCCGAATGCCCGCGGCCCCGTGCCGGTTGCTACCTCGGGAAACTTTAGGTGAGAAATTAAAATCATCTGGCAGGGAGCAGGCAGCCGTGAAGGGCTGGGAGCGGGCGAAGCTTAGCGGCGGCGGCACCCTCAGGAGAGGCTGCCCGCGGTACGTAGGGGACCTGCACTTACTTTGCAAACGCCGGGCTGTCCCGGGACAAGGCGGGTTCATGGCAGGTAATGGGACGCGAATGTGTTTCTCTGCTCTTCGCTGAAGAGCTAGGCTGGATTGTGAGGAGGTGCTGGGATGTAAGCCGTCTTTGCGTGGCTTCGGCATGGGGACAGGCGTGGGGCAGGCTCAGGCTGGGCCCTGTGCTCCCCGGCCACTGGCTTTGAGTCTCGCTAATGGGGGCAACAGGGTCCCGATCTGGAATGGTCCCTGGAGGAAGAGGATATGCCGTCCACTGCTCTCTCGTGGCTCCTTCTGCCCTCAGGAGCTGCCTGGCAGGACGGCAGCGCCAAGCCGGCAGCTGCTGAGCTGTGGGTTTGCCTTCCCGTTAGTCGGGGCCTCGGGACATGGCTCAGGGCCCTGAGCTGCGGTCTGACCCGAGCACTGTTAGATGATGGCAGAGTGCATTCTGCCTTCTCCTGCCTCTCCGCCTTCTGCCCCGGAGCTGTGTGACCACCCAGCTTCCCCTTGAAAAGGGGAAGTGAGACAGTATCTGGTGCTTGAGAAAATCCCTCTCTTTTGCAGACCGAAGCACAGACATTCCCGATATACATTCAGTTGCTGGTTGGCATCATCTCCTTCCTTACGGTTATAAACGAAAAGGAGAAAAAAAAGCCCATCTTTTGTTCCAGTAGGAAAACGAATAGGCAGTTGATGGGATGAAGAGAAAGGACAGTGTCCTGGGAGGCCCTTGCTGAGTGCAACAGTCTTTCCAGATGATCCCTGTTGCAGAAGCGGTCTCTGATCTCCCGGAGTAGGTTTTGTGCTGTGGCAGATCGGGCTGTAACGTGAGGCTGGCTCCTGGGGGTGCACTGGCCAGCCTGATTGTGATCCCTGTGGCTGCTGAGCCCGAGTGTGTGCCTGTCTCCATGTGTGCACCTCCTTCTCTCCTGAAGTGAGTTCGGCATCAGCACTGTTAACTAGGAAGAGGTTTGTGAGCAAACCGTGTCTCTCAGGCCATTCAGTCGCTGTAAGCAGTGTTTATTTGAATGCGGGGTTTTCCCGGCTAAGCAGAGCATCACATGGTGTTGGAGCCAGCAAGGAAGTTGTCTCCCTGTGGTCGACACCAGCGGTGGTTTGCCGAGATGATGATGTGTGGCTGCAAACCCGGTCAAATGACTTTATTGCTAGCACAGCGAGCAAAGGTACGGGGTAATGGGATGCAAACCTCGATCAGGCTACACTCAGCTCCAGTAAATTAGCCAGCCTAGTAAGGAAAACATGCCAGAGGTAGATGGATTTATGTTTCAGTCTGGTGTATCTGAAAGCCTTCCCCCATTATGAAAGTCCCTCTTTAGGTTCCCTAAGGGAGGTTAGTAGAGAGGGGAGACGTTTTTAATAGACAATAATATGATAATCCACATGGAAAAAAACCTCATGCAATATTTCTACAGTAAGAGATAAACAGTGCAGCTGCCAATTTGTATGTAGCCAAGCAAACCCTGAGATAACCATGGAGGAGAGTGGGTGGGAGACCTGTGAAGATAAATCTGAAGGTTGGATGGCTGTGTTTTTCATTTTCCCGTAAAAAGCAATGAAGTAAGAAAGTAACAGATTTGAGTGACCCAAGTACTGAGCCATTCAGATGATGTTTATGCAGCTCTGAGCAAAGCTCACTCTAAAGCCTTCCAAATAGTTTACTTAAAAGCTAGTATTTTTAGTAATGACTTAGGAGATGTAGCAAGGTGGGGAGTGGGACCAAAACAAATTGCTGCCAAGTAAGCGCACGGCCACACATACAAACATGCACACACACACCCACGCAAGCACTGAGTGTAGTGCCTTATGCCCGTGTGCTGTTAACTCAGCTCTTCATGGAAACAAAAGCTTTTTTAGACTAGGAATCAGATAGTTGTCAGGAGCATCACTGAAAACCTCTCATACAAGCTCGGTGGGGGGCTCTGACCCAGGTTAGGATGCTGCATTTTGTTTTCCTAATTTTACTGCTACAGAAAACCATGGTGTGTGGTGACTGGAGTGACAGGCATACATATTGGTCCCAGAGGACTCTAGGGAAGCACTTTCCATCTCCCTGCCTTCCTCCTTCTGCCCCCCCCCCCCCGCCTTCCTCCTTCTCAGCATCTACTCTGTGTTTGGTACCTTGTGCGTGGCTCTGGAAGGTTAAAAAGAGAAAGCACTCCACTTTGCTGGGCTGGAGAAGGCAGCACTTCCCGTCCCAGCAGCTGGTCTGGGCAGGGGGCTGAGTTGGTTTCCTAGTAGAAACCTCCAGTGCCGCCAGGCACCAGGATATGGTGGCCTTGTACTGCAGATAGCTTGAGAGGAGAAAGCATCCTTCATGGGGTTTAGGAAGCTGTCAGGTTCAGATAAGGCTGGGATCCTATCCTGTGGGACACCCAGTTGTATTAATAAGGAAAAATTAATTTTTAAGCACTGGGATTGCTGCCAAATTATATGACCTCTGACAGACCAGCTGTGCTAGGAAAATAAATTGTCTACATCTGAGACCCGTGATCCTATCTGAAATCGAAATAGAAAAAAAGTTGTCATTTAGCTACGGTGGTGGGGGCAGATTGCAGCAGCCTGAGAGCAACCTGGAAGCTGCTAAACTTGTTTTCCATTGTGTGGTGAAGTCACCACCACCGTACCCCCATGGGGTCTCGGGAATACAGTTGTCTAATCCGGGAAGTGTGGAGAGCTGATGAGCCTGCACACACCCAAACTGGGGCTGATGGTTTCAGCACGGGGGTGGGGGCACAAGCGGGGTGTGAACGTTTCCAGCTCCATCCTCACTCTGTAACAGCCCTTTGACACATTTCTAATTATAATACAGACACAGACAAAGAGGTAGCTGGGCTATTTTCGAAATCCCTGTCTACACCCTGGTGGAAACCGCAATACTAGCAACAACATAAATCAGGGCTGTTGCTAACAGTGTTGCACACAGCTTAGCGCTACAGTAGCATGGGTTTAATCACGCTCAGAATCAAAGGGTCAGCCTGCTCCCTGCCTCAGCCAAAGCGCAATCTCAGAAGGCCAGATCCTGGGCCAGGCTTGATGCCTGTGCAGTGAAAAGACACAAACACAGACACGGAGGAGAGGTTTGTCAGCACGAGGTCAGCAGGCACAGGGCCAAACACTCGAAATCACAACTTGGATCTGTAACCCCTTCTGTGTGCAGGCGGTGCCCATGAATCAGGGAGGACAGCTAGAGTAATGCTGGGAGGCTGGGACTCCACTTACAGCCTTGGTGAGGCCACCTCTTCCCAAGCAGGTTGGGAAAGGGGGTACAAGCAGCAAGTTGGCATGAAGAATAGCCCAAAGTATTACTTGCAGGGGTGGATGGCTGTAGGGACCTTGTCTGACTACTTCTTCCCTTCTCTTCATACTTGATGAGTCAAAGAAAATGGGCTCCAGAGATGAAGTGCTGGGCTCCAGGTCTTTGAAACTTGCCCTCATTTCTCCCTGTGCATTTGAGACAAAGGCAAGACATCTGCCCAGCTGTTCTGGTGGGTCACCCCTAGCTGTGAAGTGCTGTCTGTGTCAGGCTTGAACACTTGCCTTTTTCTATGGCCCTTCTAGGAAGATGGTGAAGCCAGAAGGATGCTGTCCTTTCACTCTGCTTACATTTCATTGAAAGGCCCTTTTGAACTGCTCTTTTGAAAGGATGCGTGTGGAAAGAGGAGGGAGAAAAACCCCAGCCCCTCATGCATGTAGACACACACGCACATAAAATCTCCCTGGTTCCTCCCCTCTCTTCAGAGGCACACAGATCTCCACCTTTCCTCTTATGCACAGAGCCTCTCCAGTCAGGGGGGACTGCCTTGCTGCCTGCCACAGGCACACACACACACTTCTGTATCCATCTGTCCCTTCCCTGTACTGTCCCTCACACACCCAGAGCCCCTCGACAACTTTCTTCCTCACGCACACCCACAAGCTCGCTGCTGCATTCCTCTCTTTCTGTTTGACTGCTGACTGTGGGCTCAGCAGGTAACAATGTGTTTAAAACGCTCACCAGAATGTGCAGTAACTTTGGTCTAGTGGTGAGGCTCAGCAGCAGCTGGATTTGAGCAAGCTGCCAAAGGCTGAAGCCTCTGCTGCTCGGCAGTGTGCATGGGGGGACCCGCGGTGGGGCTCTCTCGAGTAGCTCAGGAGGTGCTGCTTCCCTCCTGTCCCATCCGTGGGGATGTCGGCAGCCAACACACATTCTGCTCTGAGGCTCCAACAGGGCCCCTGGGAGGGAGGGCCAAGCCAGGGGTGTTGTGAGATTGAGAGGCTCTGCCAGATGCTGTGGGAAGAGGCAGGAGTAAACTGCCATTGCCTGATGGGGAAAAGCAGGATTCAGTTTCAGAATGGACCCTGACAGATGAGTTCAAAAGGTGTGAGGAGGCTGGGAGGGTGTGCGGGGAGATGAGAGATGAGATAAGCTTTTTTTTCTTCTTGGAATTTTTAAAATAATAATACTAATTAATATTTCAGAGGCACTGAACACCTTTCATCAAGCTTGAAGATCTTTAGAGAGGAATCCTAAGGGAATCTTTTTTCCATGTGTACTACTAGAAGTGTCTCTTGTCTCCGTGGCCCTTGAACCAGTCTGTTATTGACAACATTTGTGGGGGTGGCTCAGCAAATTTTCATTGTCATATTTTTTCCTCATGTAGCCTATAGGTAGGGTGGCAGGCTGCCATGCTTAAAGCTTCAAGCTTCCCCAGATCTGTTTCCCTGCCTGCAGTACTGCAGAGTTTTACTTAGAAACTGCCTGACCTGCAGCTTGAGAGTCTCTTAAAGCTGCCACCTATTCCTGGGAGATGGCAGTGTGTTTCCATGAGACTTCAAGCCCTGCGGAGCCTAACACAGAGGCAGGAGAGGCAGGCATGATTTCTGCAAGTTCAAAATGCATTATCCGCCTCCCTTGCATGTGTACACACTTGCATGCTCTCCAGGATGATTACTGGAGCAGCCAGAAGTTGTAATTCCAGACCCACTGATTACATTCGCAGGCAAGCTGGGAGAATTGTATGCACACGTATATATAGAAAGACTAACACTATTAACTTGGTTGCCCTATTGGAATTGCATTTGCTTCTGATATAAGGTGACAAATAATAAAGTTGGTGAAGGCAGACAAACAGGATATAAAATCTCATCAAAGATATAAGAGAGAGGTTGGACAGGATGGACATATAAAGGTCAAGGTTGTCACTGGCTGAAGCAGTACAAAGCGATGTCAGCCCCTGGAAAGCAGTTATCCAGAACCCCAGGGGTGGAAATCAGCTGAACTCCAGTGATTTTAAAGCTAATTACATGGATTTGCATGCAGGATTTGGCCCTCTCATTTTCCATGGTGAAGCTTGAGAAGGTCTCTATTTCAGGTTTCTACTTAATTCTTTTGTGGATTAACATGGGGGAAAAAAGTGCAGGATATCCAACGTCTCCAAATCTCCTCCTCTCTCTTCCTCCCTCCAACATTCCCTTCTTATTTAAAAATAATTTGAAATGATCTCTTTTTGCAAAGGCTCACAGCTAAAATGTTCCATTTGCTGAGCTTTCCGGTGTTCCCCTTTCACTGCTGTCCAGTGCTATAAAACGAATATATTGCATCCCTTCCCAGTTGCCTTAGGAAGCAGTCAAATGGCTGCATTCCTCAACTGATGGATTGGCGCGTTCCTTTCTTGCTTAAGCCCAGACAGTGTTTTATGAGCTTGTCTCATGACAGGCTTGAGACACTTTGAATTGAACAAAATCCTAGTTCAAATCACAAAAGCAGTCTTTAAATTCTACTTTGCCATGTCTCTACTTATAAATGAAATTTTAGTTAAACTGGCAAAGGTCCTCAATCAAATGTTATGGGGACTTGCCCTAGTTGTGTGAAATCTCAAGATGTGTGTGTGGGTAGTGCTCCGGAATGAAATGTGCATGTAAGAGTCTTGTGTTGTTTGGGTGTGTTTGTCCATTAATTTGTTCAGGAAGCCTTTGAAGCTTTATCTCACAATCCAAAGCAAACACACTTCTGCTAAAATGATCTATGCTCCTGGGGATAAAATATCTAATCTTATTAGCTTCCTCTGCACTATGTCTCTCTCCTTGGCTAGTGGCTAAACTGCATGATTTAAATCCGAGAGTTCATACTTGTGTTCCTGCCTCTTGTGAAAGTTGTGCCGTGTGGTTTGGGGTGAGAGCCCCTGCCACATTAGCTGTGCCCAGCTAGGGTCAGAGCTTGGGGAATGAGGCAGGATGAGCGTTAATGGTAATGAATCCTTGGCAGGAGAGGTCTGTTTGTCTCCTCTATATCAGGGTTTGGCAAAGTGCTTGGACATGCATGGACCTTGAAAAACTCTGACCTTTGAAGAGCTGTGTCACTAAGAGAACTGCAGCATGGGTTTCCTGCACAAGGGCTCCAGCCAAGTTCAGCAGCTCTGAGAGAAGTGGGTCATGTATGCCAGCACCATGTATGCCAGAGGATTGGCAGGACAAATCTCTGCCCAGTGCTGAATTCTGGGACATGGAAATCTTCTGCAGTGGTTGAATGAGAGTGTGTAGTTGGGCTGGAGGGCCTCATGCCAGGAGGAGAAGTGATAAGGGTAGGCGATGCATCCGCCTGCTGTGGAACTCCCACATCTCTCTCCCTTGTTCCTTTGCTGTCCTCAAAAGTTGCTCTTTTCAAGCAGCACAGACAGCAATGCTGTTGCTGCTTCTAAGGCATCCAGAACACCTTAAAGTTAGTGCACAGCCCTGAGTTATATTCCAAAAGTAAACTGAGCCCAGCAGATCAAAACACGTGGTAGTTTTGTGCTGGACACTACAAACTCTGAGAGGCTGTAGTATGTATGTTTGTTGTGAAATGGGCCTCTTCTGGTGATGATTATTTTTGTTACAGGCAGAGTTGGCTTTAGTTTCTGTGTGGAAGGTCCAACAATAACAGTGAGCCCTGCTCTCCTGGGGTGAGGGAAATCCAGAGGGGTTTAATGGGCAGGAAATTCAAGTAGGAGAATGCCCTGCTCCCGGCCTAAGGTTTCAGCATGCGCCTGATGAGCTGCAGAACTGAAAAACCCCAAGTGTGGGTGAAGGTTCCTGGGGCCTGGCTGTTATTTTTGGGTCTCCTGAGTGATGCTTGCTTGTTGTGGCCTGGGGGAGGCAGGAGGAGATTTCATCAGCCTGGGTGTCTCCAGCAGGTCACGGCAGAGAAAGAGGTGTCTGTCCCTTGTAAAGGGTGAGGAGCTCAGCTGCTGATTCCCATCTCCACAGGAAACTTCAGAGTTGCACACTGTACAATACAGCATTTGCAGGAGTTCACTCCTCGTGAGCTTCTCCACATCTTCTTTTCTCATCCCTGTGGCTTGGTTGTCATCCTCTGCTGTAGTTCTCCCTTTGGGGTGGCCCTGCATGGAGAGGGTTGCAGGGATAATGTATAATATGGTGAGCCTTAGTGTAAAGGGAGATCTGCATATTTCCCAACCTGACCATAGGCTGCTCCAACCTGCCAAGGACTATTGACCTCCATAGCCTCCTCTGAGGAGCCCTGCTTCTCTCCTGTGGCCTTGTTGTTGGCACAGCACTCCACTGGCCCTTCTACCATGTGGACTGGCAGGGGCCCCAGCAGTTTGCTTTCAACGCCTGTATTTTGCTTACTGAGCAACGGGATGTCCCACGCACCTGGCAGACTTGGCTTGTACTTTAGAATTTAATTTTAATTTTATTAAGTGAATTCAGGGCTGGCAGAAGCTGCCAAAGCCCATTAGCTATGGTACACTTCTTGCTTCCAAAGCACACAGCCTGAGCAGTAGCCATGCCACTCACCTTTGCTTTTTTTTTTCTTTTGTATGCATGCAATGCATCAGTTTGTAAGAATCCATTTACATAGAAGCTTGAGCCTCTACTGTGTCCAAAACAGGCCATATTTCATACAGAAATACAGTGGTTGGCATGACTGCTGAGTCAAACCCTTTGCCCATCAGTGGACATGGTGATACATTTTTTTTGTCCTTGTTGCAGGTGTTCACCTGCTACATACCAGTGAGTCAAAAGAGAAAAAGCCCAACAGAACAAACACAGAGATATTAAAGTCATTTTGTATCTTCAGATAACACTGAGAAGCCTCGAGTCCCCTGGTATGCTGTTGCCCACCATGTGGGCAAGGCAGTGCTGTACTGACTTAGCCCCCTTCATTTCTCTGGACCTTCTTGTAGAGGAGTGAATGAGAGGACAAAATATGTTCCTCTGAGAGACACAGATAAGCTTTCCTGCAGGTGGGAGAACTTCACTGCTGCAGGAAGATGGTGATGTTTTCCTGGTTGTATGTGAACACCTGAAGGATGTGGCTGGCTCTTTTGTTTACTCAGGGGTTTCACCTGCTTGTCCTGTTTTGCTGGAGAGACCTCAGCTGAAGAGAGCTGGGCTCCAGCCCCTCTTGTTCAGGCTGTCCTCACTGGCATCAATAGTTAAATTTGGGCACCAAGCTGACCTGAAACTGGGATCAAGCCTAGGGTTTTCCTTAGCTCAGTCTCACTGAGCTGCGATGGCCTTCCAGGGCAAGGGACAAATTTCAGGGTCAGGGTAGAACTGTATTTCTGCTCCTGAGTTCGTTTGTTGGGGAAGAGCTGGAGCAAGCTGGAGGCTGACACCTCTGTTCACATGCCAGTTCCCCTCCAACTGGTTGCATTGCAAGGGCTCACAGGGTGCTCACGGCATCCAGCATGAGTAAGGGGCTAGCAGCTTCTGAGTGGTGGGTGATGTTGGTGGTATCAGCCTAGCGGGTAGCATGTGTGTGAAAGCTGGAGAGACAGGGAGGGGATGACGAGGTGTGGAAGGATTGACTGTATTTTCATTGTTTCGAGACTTCGCCCTTTCCAAGAAAAATAATCTGCAGCTTGAATATTTTTCTTTGCTGGAGGGGGTGGACATGTGTGCAAACGAGGTGTGAATTTTTATGAGAAGGTGTGAAAGTGCGTACATGAGTGAAGTGTGAATTACACGTCTATTTGTACATTGATGTCAACAAGTCGGTGAATTTCTTCTTTCCACGTGAATGACTCTTTCTCTCCCTCTCTCCAAACCCACATAAATACATGTGTGGGCAAATATGCCTTCCTGAGAGAAGATATTTGTGCAAGAATGTAGGTTTGTAAATGTTTGTGTGTTGAGCAAGCTCTCCTGCGGAACAAAACCAGATGTTTTTTGGTATTCTCAGCTCTTCGTGGCAGTGTTGATTTTTCTCCTCGTATTTTTCAGGATACTTACAGGATTATTTTAAGGGAAGGCTGCAGATCTGCCTTTGGGTGTGTGAGAAGAAAGTTATTTTGAAGAATGAATGTGTTAGAGGGCATGAAAAACATGGGGGAAACGGCGTGTTTTTTCATGGCAAAGGAAGCCTTGCTGCCCCATGAAGGGCCCTCCTGTTGGCCTTGTTTTCTCACAGGACACGTGCATTTTCTGCAGGCAGCATGCAGACAGCAGGTTGTTTATTCAAAGTGCTTTTTTCCAGGAAGCATTACTGCTGAGGGGTCCTGTCTGACTCCTGCTGCTCGCCTTGGCTCTGGAAAGAGGGCAGTTTGAATGCAGGCTGGGATGTCTCTACTGAGAGCGGGTGGATTTGTGACAGCCTGGCAGGGGACACCCCTGGGACCTGGCAGATCCCATGGCAGAGGAACAGAGCCAGATCCACATCATGGGGCTGAGGCCACACAATCTGCACTGCTTTGCTTCTCCTGGGTGGTCCTGGGGCTTTGCAGTGAGTGCTGCTGTGCAGGGACAGGAACATCCTCAGGACCAAGGCAGTGGGGAGCACTGTGAAAACCCTAGGCTCACAGAGCTCCTGGGATGTGTGGTTGCTCTCCTGTATCAAGGGTGATGCTCCTCTGTGCCTTGGCTCCCCTGGGGGTGTGGGATGTGCTGCAGGCCCCATCTCAGGGCATGCACATGTGGGCCCTGGGAAAACTCACTCACACCCTCCTGCACCTCCAGGGTCCTCTGGGGCTGTGCGGGAGCTGTGGGGATAACCTGACAGTGGGGACAGCCCACGAGGGTTTGCATCCCACATTGTACCCCACTGCTCATTGTCAGGGAGGGAAAGGACTTTCCACAATGCAGGACCAGGATCACACTGTATGCTTGCCAGCCTGCCCTTTGGAGTGGCTTAGGGTTTTGTTGGGTTTTGCCCATTTTTGTGGGTTTTGTGTGTTTTCTGGGTATGAAGAGGCAACGCTGTCTCCTGGGGGAAGCTGTTGCAGCCTGTGAGCCTGGGTGCTGGTACAAGGGGGTGGCAGGGGAGTAGGGGCAGCAGGGCACACACAATGGGGGCCCCATGGAGAACAGGGCTTTGGGATTTGTAGTGCATTATCAAGTGACCCCATGATGCAGATTTTCCTCCCAGCAAGTAATGCAATAATAAATTTGATTTGCAGCATTCATGAGATTAAATGTTTTTTTGATTATGAAATCACCCTCTAGGGCCTGTTCTAGCCCAAAGCTGAGAGAGCTTCCTCTGCTTACCATGCAGCCATTGCCAGCCATTTGTGGGCTTGTCCCACAAAACCACCACTGCTTATTATCTGTGTCTGCAGCTCCAGTGGCTGGGTTAGCTTGCAAGTCTGCTGAGACAGATTTGTTGGGGCAGGCGGGCTGGGGAGGGAAAGCACACCAAGCAGAGAGGGGCTTTCATGGGGCTGCACTCTGGGGCCGGGAGGGATGGGTGCTGTCCTTAGCTCTGCCACACAGTGCAGGTGGGCCTGGGCTCACCATCATCCCTGATGTGCCTCAGTTTCCTTCCCTGGAAACAGCAAACTTTCTGCCCTTCTGCAGCTGGATTAAATTTGTAGTGTCCAGATTCTGGTGTCTCCCGAGGCAGCTGTGGGAGACTGACGCAAAGCAGCTTGCAAAGGAGGCAAAAGAAGGGATAAAATGAGGCAGCTCCAGATGATCTGATATCAATCTGTCTCTTACTTTATGGCTCTGTAATTGCCTTGGCAAGAGCATTCATTTCTCTTTTCTGGTCTGTGTGAAATGTGGTATGTAAGTGTGGCAGGAGGTGGAGGGGAAAGGAGTGTATTTGTTCTGCAGAATAATTCTCCTTGCCCAGAGATTAATATCAAGTATCAGAGTACCAAAGGGATGTCAGTGGCCTGGAGAATGGTCTTTATCAGACCACCCCTATCAGTGGCCCAGGGAGACTTGCTGTGCACACCTGATGCCCAGAACCTGTTTCAATGCTTTGTTCCCTTCTGTGTCTCTGCAGCTCAGCCATGCGGGGGTCGCCTGAACTCCAAGGACGCTGGGTACATCACCTCCCCAGGGTACCCCAATGACTACCCCTCCCACCAGAACTGTGAATGGGTCATCTACGCCCCTGAATCCAACCAGAAGATCATCCTCAACTTCAACCCTCACTTTGAAATCGAAAAACATGACTGCAAGTAAGAGCCTTCCTCTTCCTCTCTAGTACATAGTTACCTCCTCTTCCTGGTTTTGCCTGGTGGCATGGGTCTCATGTTTCCTTGCACTTGAAATCAAGCATCATCCTGAGCCCCCATACTGCTGCATCTCCTTGCCTTTCAGGAGCAAGAGTTGCCTGTGAGGTTGTAAGATGCTGCTTTGGGCACACAGGATGAGCCTAGTCTGCAACAAACTGGTAGTTTTTAATTTGGCCTGATACCACCTGAAAGCAAAACCCAACTGGCTTTCAATCTGAGCTTTACTTTGGTTAAAAAGCTGCTTGTTTTTCTGTGTCAAAGTGGCTTCACTGTTCTTTTAAACTGTGCTGGGAGAGCAGAGCAATTTCCTGGTGTGTAACTAGGCAGAGGTATGGCAGAGAGCCCTGTGGCTGGAGACACAGATTTGGGCCATCTGAGGCTGGAGGCGTGGTGGTCTGAGCTGTTTGGGCTGGATCTGACTTCCCATAAGCTTTTTCTGCTATGTTTGGCAAACTGGGGGGGTGGTTTTGTTTGCTTTTTTTTCCTTTTTCTTATAAGAAAGGATTCAGAAACTAGACGTCTGAGAAAAACAATTAATAATTAGTAAAGAATAATTAATGGCATCAAAGGGCACTGTAAAAGGCTGAGTTAATAACGTGGTCCCAGCAGACATGTAAACCTGTGAGATTAATCTGGAAACTACAGCCAGCTACAGGGATCCCTGAGTGTGAAGGAGCTTGGGGTCTCCTGAAGCAGGCATGACATAGCAGTCCCGCTAGATACACTGATCCTGTTGATTAAAAGGGGCTTGCATATGGAGAGGGAAACTCTGTTTGCAAAAAAGGACAAAGGAACAGGGGAAGCATTTATGGGGCTGCAGAATCAGTCCTGTGGAGAACAAAGAATTCATCATGGGTTTGATGATGTACCGAAGGTTATGAAGTGCAGAGCTGGATCCTCAGCTACCATAAATCAGCATAGCTCCTTTAACTCTAATGAAGGTGTGCTGATTGATGTCATTGAGGATCTCGTCACCCCCCACAGATAGAGCCTGGGCTAATAAGGCTTTGAACACCATGAACTCTCCATGAAGTCACTGTGTGTGCAAGGTGTTTAGCGCTCCGCAGGATCAGGCCTGTGTATAAAGAAGGGAGAAGGTAGAGAAAGGCTTCATGTGGGCACAGATGAACACAACAGGGCCTTGCAGCAGATGGGAGAATGATACTTTCTATCAGATTTTATTATTACTTGCAGGGGCTGAACTGCACAGCCTCCTGCCAGCTAATGCAGTTGCCCCAAATTCACAGTAATAAAAACTGTATAGGCCCATATTTGCAGTCTGAAGAGTATGCCATATGTATTGTCCAGGACAGTGTTGTGTGCAGGGCAGGGATTAAACTGGGCAGGAGGGACTCCAGCTTCTGCCTCTTCAAGGTCTCAGGCAAGCAAAACCAGGCTGGTCAGAGAGCTGGAAATCCCCACGAGCACCAGGCTTTTCCTCCACCAGCAGGAAGAAGTCAGTTTCAGCTCTGAGCATCTTGTGCAACTTTTGCCATGTTTTGCTGCTTGTGAGAGAACATTGTCTGGTCCCAAGCTGCAGGTGGTGTGTGCAGTAGGACTGCCTGAGCACTGGGGGTGTTGGTTATCCCTTTGCTGCTTTCTGCTTTACTGTGGCAATCTTCTGAGTGGCTGCTGTGTGGTCTCACTATTTCCCTTTCTGTGTGTATGTGCACAAGGGAGCCTTTATTAAAGAGAAACAGGATTTATCCACTGTGCACCTGAGCTTCTGCTGGCCACAGCTGTGAGCTGAGAGCCAAGCTGACTTAGGGTGCCTGCTCTCTTGAGCCAGCACTGAATAGGAGTGGGTTTGAAAGAGCTTCATGGACAGTGCTTGATAGGAAACATAACTGAACAGTCAAAACAGTGCAAAATAAACATGGCCTGAAAGAGATGGATAGAAGTGAAATTTTTTTAAGTGACCATCCAGAAGGAGGCAAATATGAACATTGTGTAATGCTTGAGCATTAATACTTACATTACATTAATAATAGGTGACCATCTAGCAATAAATCTCATCTGAATGTCAGAGGTTTTTTATGAAGAAGAAAAGACCCCATTGCAGCTGCAGGTGTGAACCTTAACAGGAACAGGAGTTCAGCATCAAAGACAGTCTCAGGGCAGAGCCCTCCTCTTGACATCTCATCATTAATATAGAGCACATTCACATCAAGGTGACAGGCAGATGGACTCCACTGAGGCACTTGATCTCTGGGCAGAAAAGGTGCTCTGCTCTGGTGTTGCTACCTGGCAGCTATCGGAGCAACGGGGCAGCCAGTCTGTGCTTCCAGCTGCCAGAGGTAAACACCATAACCCCTTCCTCTGTTGCTTCTTCTTTCAACATTTCATTTTACCTTATTAGGCTAAAGTTTCTCCCTCATAAAGCATAACATTTACATTCCTAAAACCCATTTGAAAGTCTACAAAAATATCTCCAAAAGTCTTTTTAGTTTTACTGTATCCCTTCTGGCCTTCCTTGTATCTGCTTTAGATTTCCCTTTGGGACAGGAGGCATTTCCTCCCGTGTTTTGTACAGTGCCTGGCACCCTGGAGACTTCTGCAGGAAGGTCAGTGATTTCCCCTAGGCCAGCAGCTGGCCGGAAGGGGCTTACAAACCTGGTGCTGCCCAGATGCCAGAGCAAGAGCTGGCTGCAGACAGCAGCTTCTGCAGCCTGGAGGGTGGAAGCATCAGCCACAGATGGATGCCCAAGGTGGCAGCCAGGGGTGGCTGCTCTGTGCTGCTCGTTGCTATTGTTTTCTGGAGGCACATCTAGGCTTTTATTTTCAGCTGTATCCAGCTGCACTAAGAAGTAACTGCACTGTACCACCGCCATAATGAAAGGAGTAATTTGGTGTAATTGAAGCCCCAGAACATCTCTCTCTCTCTCTGCTGTGTCTGTACTCAGAGGAAGTGTCTTTCTTTGGGAGCATACAGCCTAAGCAGTAGCCATGCCACTCACCTTTTCTTTTTTTTTAAGGTTAAGAAAATTGGCCTCCTCCTGCTGCTGAGCTGTTGTGCACCAGCAGGGATCCCTGTGGCAGGGAGGATGGGCATGCTGTGACAGAGAGTATGGGCCCCGGGCCATTGTTCATGCTGTCCTGCAGCTGTGGAGCCACAGCAGTAATGACAGAGCCAAAAGGGAAGTTTGATGCTCTGATAAAAGATCTGCTAAACTATTTGGAAATGATCATCCTAGCGCCTGACTATTTCTTCCCCTCTGTGCTGTGATTGCAGCTGTAGCTCAGGTACTGCACCCCACATCATTGGTATCTGTTCACTGAACAGGGAAGTGGCATCCAGTGGAAAAGAGCAGGCTGCTGCTGTGGTGAAATATTTCCACTTCCATATGGCGTAGTGGTTGCTGGGCAGTCTTTTTCATGGCAGGGTTTATTTGGGATCCTAGAGGTGACCTGAGCCATTGGCAATATGTGTGCAACAGGGATGGCTATCTCCCAGCTTGTGCAGTCATGTAGCTGAGCTGTCCACTCCTTCTTAGTGGCCAGTTTGCTGTTCTGTCTGCTCTGCTTGCTTAGAAAATCCAAGTCTGAAACCTCAGCTATGAGTGAATCATTCCATTTATGACCAACCACCTTTTCCATTTGTGCCACCCTCCAGCTGCTCGTCTTCGTTTTGACCTCTAAAAGCTCCCTACTGCCTCAGTAGCCCCCAGCCACCCTCAGCTGACCCTACCAGAGGATTAGGCTGGGCAGTGGGCAGGCAGCAGAGGCACACTCCCTCCAGGCTGCAGTGGACACGCTCGTGCTTCCTCTGCAAGCAGAAGACCTTCCAGCTGAGTCATAACATCTGCTCCAGAGGAACGATGTTGCTTTAAAAAAAGCCTGACTGATAGTCAGACCGTGCCCAGTGGATTTTTCTGCAGCCATTTCCAACACATGCTGCAACTGGGTTGCCGTCGGTGGGATCCCTGCCTGGGAAGAACTTGGGGGACCGCTGCCGTGGCTAGCAGCCCCCTCTGGTGGCACACGCCAAATGCTGGCAAACGCTGCTGGAAACAGGGGCCAGGGACTCCCGAAACAGGCTGGAGATGGCAAATTGGAAACGGAGATGCAGTCAGGCTCTTCCTCCTGACTTCGGGTCCCGCTGTCAAGCCCAGAAGGTTTGCAGAAACAGGAAGTGGGGTCGGTGTCATGCGGAAATTTATACAGTTGTCACTGTTGCCTTGTAAGTGCTGTAATGGTGCCAGGAGAGTTGAACCAAGCGCAGCATCCTGATGTGTGCTGGATCCAGGGCAGGCATGGCAGGAGACACGCCTGCTCCCAGCTTGAAGGGCAGAGTGAACCAAGACTTGGCAAGGGGAGTCACAATGCTCCTAGTGCCCATCTCACAGAGCACGGCTGGCCAGGGGACACTGGCAGAAACATCCTGGTGTTCCCTTGCCACAGTACATGCAGCTTGGGCAGCCAGTGAAGGCCTCTTATGGCAGCATGGCCATCTCCTGAGTATCCAAAAAGCTGGGCACTGGAACAAAACAGCTCTGCATTCTTCCTAGAGAGCCACAGAGACACTGGCTCAAATTCCTTTGAGCTGAGGTGGCAGAGAGAGCTGCATCCAGACCCATTAGCCACAGCCAGCCAGGCAGCTGGCGGCTGCAGCATTCAGCCTGCCTCTCTTGCCATCTCCTTCAAACAAGAGCATAATATTGCAAGAAGCCATCCTTCCATCAGTGAAGGTTAAGAGTAGACAAGGCAGCAATCATGGACAGCTAATTAGTAAATGCTTTGAAAAGTATGCATAATTAGCTTATTGGTAAACATTTTAGAAACAATGCAGTTCATCTTGTGATTGGCAAATGCTTAGAAAAGAGAAATACATTTGGAGCACTAGAGAATGCCAGGACTTGGAGGGGCCGTTCTCTAGGATGCAAGGGGAAGTGACTGCATCTCCTGAAGCACTGGGGGAGTAGAGCTTTAACTTTGCAGTGAGGGGAAGTCAAAGATGAGATGTTAAGGAAGGCATTTGCTTGCTCATACATTTGTGGCATGGGTAGCCAGAAGCAACGTTTCAAACGTACAGGAAATAATTCAGTCTGGGTAACATGACACTGCAGCTCAACTCGTCTTCAAATGAGCTTTTACTGTTTTTTAGCTCCATCCAGCATCCTCTGTATGGGTCATAATTCCCATCAAGCCCGGATCATTTTCCGAAATGGAACATCAGTGAATGGGCTGGCTGTGACAGTGTTAGACCAGGCACTGGAGTTAACAGCTCAAGGTTGTTCGCCTCCCTGTTCTCTGCTTCCCATCTCTGCTTGCTCTGTGGCTGTGCTTCTCTATGCCCCAGAGCCTTTCCCTGGAGTGACAAGCCCGGTCCAGGCCCCACAGAAGGTGGTGGCCCCAAATGCACTCTCATGGGGTCTGCTATGTCCCACCAGCTCACTAACATCCGGTGCATACGAGTCAGATCTCATTTTGCACCTTGTTTCCTGTTGGCATGATGACAAATTGAGGGCCAGCTGGTGACACTGGGAACAATAGCATTGGAGATAGAGACCTCTCCCCCTCCTTCCTGCTGTTGAGGAGGAGCTGGTAGTGGTGGTGCTGTACTCACTTCTTTGTCAGCCTCTCTGTCCAGCGAGGGAAGCAACAGGATCCCGCAGTGACTGGAGAGGGAGAAAACACAGGGCTGGCTGTGCTGACTCCTCACTAAGTGGGCTCAGAAATCAGCTAAAACTGTCAGAAACGTGCTTTTTTTGAGCAAGCACTGTAAGCCACACTCCAGCTCTAAGTCCTTTGCATCTTTGCAGACCTTGCTCAGCACAGATGCCATAGGATAGGTGTAAAGCAATCCCACTGGAATGCCTGATAAACCACAGGGTTGAGGTGCTCATGCTTTCAGCAGAGACTGAGGTCCTTGGCTATCTTTGCAACAGTGCTCCAGCCCACTGTGTGACACCAGGTAACACCCTTCACAAAGGGTCATCCCAAACGGGTCTCAGGAGCCTAAATTAATTTCTGTGGGGCTATGAGTCTTGGTCACTTTTTTTGTGTTGTACAGTGGACTTCACAGTGCTCTTCAGCATCATGTGTTTGCTGTCAGGATGCAGAAGTTAGAAGGTTTAGTGAATGTAAGAAGAGTCGCAGAATGGTATTAAAAAAATTATCCATGTTCTGTTAAGGACTAGATACAGACCCCAGTAAATGCAACAGGAGGTTTTACCTTGATTTGCATAGGCACTAGTTTAGCCTTTTAATGAGCAACTGTTTGACTTAGCTACATGCAGCCTTTTTAATGGATATAATCCGTATTGTCTGGCTGTAACAGGGGAGTGGCAGGCTCCCCAGCAAATAGAAGTTCTGGCAATTCTGAGATTTGGGTTCTTCCCCCTCCCTGCTATTGATTTACTGTTCCTGCCTTGGTGAATCACCTAAAATTCCCTGCCTTGTAAAGAGGATAAAATCTGGGCATCTGCAGGCATAAAACCCAGTCTAGATAGCAAGAGTGCACACTCCCCTCCAAAGGCTGCTGAGCAGCAGCTTCACACAGGAGCAGGTCAGAGCACTGCAGACGACAACCAGTTCATTCTCAGCTGGGTGTGAATTCTGCAATTAAATATGAATGCAAAATAAAAAGAACAGACTGCAAAGAGCAGACTGAAAACCAGAAGAAATTTGTGGTTGCTTTTGCCCAGAACTCAGCATAGAACATATTTGAAGGAATTGAGAGAGGTTATGTTTTACTCTGAGGCAGTTTTCTTTAGTTCTCAGTTTTCTTTAAATCAAGCCACTGCACACCACCATTGAATGGCAATGTAATAATATGTTGCAAACCACAGTCTGGTGATCCTGGAATTCCTTATAAGTTAATAGCAGTCATGGTCCACTAATCACAGCTAGGATGTTTTAAGCAACTGTCTTTGATATATCAGTTCAAACACATAGAAAGCCTTCCTTATGCTGGCTTAGTGAGTAGATCATTAGATCAGTAGAAAGAGTGAATAACCTAGGGTTTTTCTGTTGGTTTCTCACCCCACTCCTAATCCCAAGGAATTCTTGAGATCTACATACAGCCTTGGTGAGCAATAACAGTACAGTAGTATGGTGTGGTTTTAAAGTAACACTGGGTCAGACATGGAGATATTATTGTTTAATGAATTCCTAGAAGCAAAGCCTGAAGCAGTGGGGTCTGACAGCAGAAATCCTCCGCTAAAGACTTCGTCCTGTTACAAATGGCATGGAAACTGGCAGGGTGGCTGCTCGTGTTACGTGACTGCCCCCGCCTTCTTGCAGCGGTACATAAGTCACTGTGGTCAGTGTCAGGAAAGGCAAGCCCCTTTTTTTTTTTTTTTTTTTTTTGAGGTGGAATTCCCCTTTCCTGAGCAGCACTACAGAAGACACTGTGGTCTCTGTGAGGAATTTTTTGAGGTGGAGTTCTGCTTTCCTGAGACAGGCAGCGCTCACCCGCTGGTGGTGGGAGAGCCCCTGTGTTCAGCCCCGTGCCTGCCAAGGCCTGCTGCATGCAGGGTGTTCGCATAGGAAGTGCTCACTGTATTAGAAACCTTCAGGGAAACCTCAAAGCTGGGGTTGCTGATGGATGTTGAGCAAGGAGAAGTGACCCCCGCCTCCACCGGCAGCACGAGAGTTTGAGGCATGTGCTCAGTTTCCTTCCTCTTTTGTGAGTGTTGGTATGAGGTTTCATTTACATTGTTATTTTACAGTGAAAAGGAAGGTGTAATGGCTGTCTCTTTGGTAATACTGATGTTTGGCTGTTAATCATGGGCGGGAACCAGGTCTGGGATCTCTATCAGCAGAGGGGACTGACTCACCATTGATCTATGTTCACTGCATCTTGTTGAAGTTTTTTGACCCATTTGATTTGTTAGGTTTTCTTTTGTGAAAACCCTCTGATTTTTCTGCTGTTCGGGAGCAAAACATCTCTCTGTCTTTAAATATGGCAGATGGGGATTTCTTCAGATGTCCAACAACTCAATTGAAGGAGACCTCAGGAGACCTCTCCCCTTCCCTGTCCCCCTTCTCAGCCTGTCTTTTCATCTGCAATCTGGAGATGTAAGGGCTACAGTAATAGAGTGTCAGAGGAAGTAATTGATTCATCACACGCCGAGAGAGGAGTCTGTTGCCTTCAGTGTCAATGGAGCTGAACCACAGCCTGGAAGGGTGAGGGAGGCTTGTAAACACTCCATGGCTGAGCTGGCAGGACAAAGCAGACACACTGCCACGGCTGAACGGGAGGGTGACACAAAGGGTTGCTTGAAAGACAATCTTTCTGAACAAAGCAGTGGCAGGGTACTTGTTTGTGGGAGAAACGGGGACAATCCCATCCCCCTGTTCCCAGAGCACATTAAGGAGAAAAGGTACCAACCAGCTTCATGCAGCATCCCATTCCCTTGTCTCTGTCTGCCTGTTCTATCTTGGTGTGGCTGCCTCTCTGACCTGCTGTCCTGGGCTGGGCTGAGCTCTCCTCAGGGGTACCAACCAGCCCCTGCCAGCAGCTAATTCCTCCCACACCCCCAGATAGTTACTGCTGCCTCAGAGAACCCTGTGGGAGGTCACTGCTGCTGCCAATGCACAACAAGGTGTGGCATGTGCATGGCACAACATTCACTCTTGCTGAGGCATTGATTGTGCTCAGACTGGGCACTGTTTGGTTCAGATGGTTATTGAGCTGCAAGTGCCCAGATTTAGAGGAGGGAAGGGGGCAGGAGATGCTGTGCTAGCTGTACAGTATGCAAGGAAGGATCAGGCAGGTTTGGTGCACTGTTTGCCCCAGAAACAGCTCTTACTACAAGCTGGCACAGCCAAATTGTGGGAATGCCCAAATAGTGGAGGCTGCAGTCTTGGCAGCAAAGCTTTACTCACTTGTGCATCAGCTAAGGCAGGAGCTGGGCTGTGAACAGGCTGTGTCTGAGAAAATATGGGGTCAGAAAGTCGTCCTGTGGTGGGCCAGTGCCAGGGTGACCATCCCTCATTAATGAGGTATGTAGACAGCCAGGGTGAGGGTGGGCTGGTCAGGGCTCTGTTCTTACAACCTCTGTTATACAATTGGTGCTTAACGAGGTGTTTATTTCAGTTTTGTGCTGAAAAAAAGCCAGTGCAAATGAGTGACAGTGGAAAGCCCAGCTACAAAGCTCCCATCTGATCCCAGTTTTTACTCTTTCTTTTCGCTCTTCACTGCATGTTGTGTCTAAGGCCATGACTGATACTGCACCTGCGAGGTGTGATGGGACATCACTCGCTCCTCTGGGAACAGGGCTGGCACAGCAGGATGTGTGAGTGTTCCCTAATCCTCATCAGCACCCCAGAACTTGGGCAGCCTGGCCTAAGCTTGTCTCCATCTATTGCCTGGGCTGTCAGGCACTGGATGCCATCAGGAAAGGGAAACCTGTGCCCTCACTGCAAAGTGATCAAAGTGAGCATTTGCCCTTGCCTTCTGCCTGCTCTGCTGATTTTCGGCAGTAAATTTTCCTTTTGTGGTTGTTATCTTTTATTTTTTTTTTCTTTCTGCTAGTGATCAAGTGCCTGCAAGTGGTGACAGTAAAATGACATAGAAACCAAAGTCTAATTTTTCCCACAGATGGATTGTAGCAGAAGGAGAAAAGTGCAAATGCATTTTCTCAAGTGTCCTGCGGTTTGGGGTATGAAAGGGTGGTGAGTTGCTTCAGTTCCCTTAGAGCAGCAACAGAAGGCAGAATGCCATGGAAAGGGGCTTATTCTGAACATGCTTTATATATTTTATTCCTGATTTCACCATAATTCTCCCCTCCTCAATGAACACCAAAGACACCTCGCAACAAAAGACCCCTGTAGCTAAAAATAGAAGAGTGAGGAATTTATAGAGATGGTTTAGGAGACAGAAATAAAATTAAACAGCCATGTGCAACTCCTGAACAACAGCCTGCAGAAAGCCCCCGAAGTGCACATTAGCACATCTCTTTTTCTTATATAACGGACAGTTTTCCAGACATGCCCCAGATGAGAGCATTTCTCCAGCTCGCCTTTCTGTAGAGATCTGGCAGAGCAGCTTGAAGGAGGCAGCCCGGGGATGAACCGCAAAGCACGGGGGAGCCTTTGCTCTCCTGTCTCAGGGGAGGGCAGCAGCATGCTAGGAGCTGAAATTCCCTCCTGAACCAGAACTTGCCTCAGGAGCAGTTTGCAGTTATGTTTTATTCCTCCCTTTGTGCAAAGTATTTTGACTAACTTCCCCCCCACCATAAGTTAGCAGTAAGTGTTAAAAGCCTCTTCGCATCAACGGTGTAAGGGAGTGAAAACAGCCCAAAGAGTATAAATAGGGGCTCTTTATAGTTTCAGTTTTTGTCTTCAAGGCATTTTTGAAGAAGTTTTCCAATCCGATAGTGTTATTTTCTCTCATTCTCTGTTTTTTTCCTTTTTCCTCTCTTTAAAAAATTTTTCTTTTTCTTTCCCTATAATTGGATAACTGGATTTTTTTCATTTCTCAGAAATTCTGGTCAGATTTTTTGAGGAGATAAGAAAATAATCCAAAGCACAGTAGAATGATTACAAACCCCCACAATACCGTGATTACACAAGAGGTAATTGGATACAACAAATTCAAAACAAACTTCCGAGAAATCCTAAGCAGTTATGCCAGTGCCATCGCCCCCCACTCACCCCACCCCAGCCTGCCTTTTCTGCTGCTGCCGTTGGATTTTTGTCATTTTAGTCACTGAAATCCAGTGAAATCCCTTCAGATTCAGAGCAATTATAGCCTGTTTCTCTCTGTTGTTGCCAGGGACAATTATTTCCATAAGGGCAAAACAAGGGCAAGCTCTGTGAGCATCTTTTGCCTCAGCATGGGCAAAAATGGTCCCAAAAGGTGCAGACTGAGATCAGATTCATTTCTCCAATGTTCAGACACCCAAAGCCCAAGTCTAGTCAATGAGAGTGATTTAAAGTACCTCTGTTGTCAATGCAGAAGAACAATTAATCCATCCCAAGCTGGGTGTGAGAAGTCTGCTTCCACTGAGAGCAGAGGACGTTTAGTTGGCTAAAGCTAGATGTGGTACAGGCTTTTTAGTTCTGTGCACAAATCTATACCAGGGCCTGTGTCTATGAGGACTGATTCTCTTCTCACACCAGGATAAATTAGGAGTGATTACCCTTAAAATGATGAGTTACACATGTGTAAAACCAGTTCAAGTCAAAGGAGAATCCAATTCATCTGCTGTATTTATAATTAATTACTCTGATTAAGGGCTGGCAGCTAAGATCAAACTTCATTGCTCTTGTTTCATCAGACAGCAGAGGTGCTTGTCTCTGCTATCATGGCTGTAAAAAAAAAAAAATCATTTAAAAGTCCTCAGCTTCTGGAACAATTTACCCTTTGAAGGGTATATCCTGCAGTTGCTCAAGACTGTGTAAACATTCTGGAAAAGTTTTTTTTGTCTTTCGCAATGTAACCACCCCTGAAATAAGGATTTGGTTGGAAGGTGGCATACAAAAGAGCATGAAGATGGGTGGTGACACAGAAAAATCGACTAAGCCAGCTAGCATGTAATGGACACTAATTCTAGCCACCTCTTGATTGCACAACAAGCACAGAGATGCTGGTTCACCATTTCTTAACTATCTCTATACTGCAACTGCTATTTAATTTCTAAGAAACTGCCTGTTCTTAGAGGATGTTTTAAAAACCTTATGCTTCTTATAACAATTTCTAAGAAATAAACTTCCCACCACCTTTTCAAACAAGGAACAATTGTACTTACTACCTGCCATTGTGGCTAAGTATGTGCCTTCCCCAGCTACCTGCAGAGTATTAACACCTGCTGAATTTTGCTAGAATTGCAGTTTCTCTTCCTCTCCTCAGCAGATGCATTCAAGATGCAGTGACATATGGTTCAAGCAGATCAGGGGTCAGCCCTGGGCATTCCCAAATTTAGGGTTGTTGGCATGCAGTCTGTACCTATTTTTCTCTCTATCAATCTAGGCCAGATTTCTCCAATATAATATAACCTCTTCAATTAAGACTGGCTTCTATTCTTGGCTGTGCTGCAAACTTCCTGTGTGACCTTGGGCCAGACACTGCTTCTCTCTGCTTTCCCACCTCCCAGGGTCTCGTGAGAATCCCATCCTTACTGTTTGCCAGCTGCAGTCCTGAGCCCCATGGAAACGCCTATAAATAATAGCTCCAAATTAAACATTGGGGAAGTTCAGGTTAGAGCCCTGCATCTCTCTCCAGTCCTGGCAAGCACTGAAAACTGGGCTTTGCTGAGTGCAAGTCCTCACCTACTTCAAATCATAGCTCTAGAGAGAGACTGAGGAAGCTGCCAGCTAGGTCAGAGCTTGGCCTGGGGAGCCACTCCTGCTTAGGTTTTGAAGCAAAGCTTGCACCAGTTTATGTATTCAGAGGACTCACAGTATGGCTGTGAACATATAAATAATTTGTTATTCGTGTTTCTCCCCATCCTAAGCTAGTGTCCCTGTAATGCCCTTGAAGCATGTTTCAGTGGGGAAGGACTCAGCATCTCTTGGGACCTCGGGATGAGGGTCAATGGGGTTGTTGATTTTGTGATCAGCAGTATGGGTCACTGAACTGCTTTGTGCAGTGTCCCTCTGGAGAGGAGCACCCAGAGGAATGTCACAGGCTTTTTGGTGCGGCTCCCCAGGTGGGCTGTAGCATCTCTGGAACTCAGCAGTGCTTGGGTGGGCACCTGGGAGGTCTGTCCTGGCCCCGGGGGATCGTGGAGCACAGCTCAATGGCCATGGAGCAGATTAGCTATTTCGCAACAGAAGAGAACTGAAAAGGTGAAGGTCTTCTCATAATCACCACAGCTGGGGCTTGTTTGCCTTTGTTGCACCTCATTTGGAGAGGCAGCAACAAAGTGACATAGGGAAAATAGAAAGGAAAGACTGGGAAGCAGAGAGGTTGACTGGAGGAAAAAGCAAGCAAACAAGCATGAATAATACAGGCATTAGAAGTGCTTTATAATTAGTTTATAAAAGCTCTCTTAACATCAGCAAAGCACTTTCTACTGAAAAATCTGTAATAAAAACGCAGCAATATTTGTAAGCATCGTACATTTTCGATTTAATTCTGTTAAACAGCTTCTAGAAGAGCATCTAAGCCTTGTATTTCCCTTCTTTCTCAGCCTCCATTGTCTGGGCAGTTAAAAGCACTTCAGCATTGCCTCCCTGCCTCAACAGTCCCTGGGGGAAAGCTGTTTGAGGCAGTTTCAAACCAACTCACTGGCCTTCCCACTCAAGCAGAAGCTGAGAATATCCTGCCACTGGAGGAGCAGTCAAATGTGGTTACTTTTCCTGCAGAAGAAGAGTTGGTTAATCCATTGATAATACTCATGGGTTACAGAGGTTGCACCCTGCCCTCACATATTTATGCTTGGCTCACTGGTGCAATGCCTAGGTGTCCCACCCAGCTGTGCCCTAGTCAGTAACTACCTGAAAAAAAATGGTTAGGGCAGAAAACATGGTTGGGTTTTCTTCCTTCCAATTGTTCTTCTTTTTCACAAGGGAAAAAGAAAGTCTGGAAACCATGCTTAAGCTTAATGGGAGCAAAAATTTGGCCAAACTAGATTGCAACATGTCCAGTGACCCAGCATGAGGAGAATGGGGTTTACCAGTTTGTGTGTTTGAGGGCCAAGGCATAGACATGACTGAAGCACTTGGCTCCAAAAGAATCTGTGGCGGGGATTAGCTGGCATTCTTGCTGAAGTTTGGAAGGTTAACAGTTTTGACTGGATGTCTTTGGTGTTTCATTTTAAAAGCCTAAAGCTTATTTGCTGTGATGGAGAGGGAGTTGGTGCTCCTGCTCATCTGGGCAGGAGCTATCTCCCAAGTGTAATACTTCCCCCATTCACGCTCTGTTTATATGACCCAAAGAAACCATTTTGCCTCATGTGGAGCAGAGGACTTGGGCCAAGATTTTTTAACTAGGGAAGAAAACTCTTACACATTTATATTAATTTTACATTTGGCAAAAAAATTATTCCCTGACCTTCTCTTAAGGGCTTTTTTTTCAGTTGTTTTTAACATTCGATTTATTAAGGATTAGCTCCAGTATGAGAAAGCTCAGTTAGATGCTTGAATGAAGCCAAATAGGGTTTAATTCAAAGAAGCAAATGTTTCCTGTTGATTTACTTACTAGATTCATTCTTTTAATTTTCCATTTGCAGATTGCCCATGAGCAGATTGAAATATTCCCAAATTGTATGTATTATTGTAAGTCAGTCACCCATTCAATAAGCAAATATTTCTCAGTCCAGAACTTGCTGCTGAAATTGCAGGGCTCCTGCAGAAGTGGGTGGCTTGAGGAGCCCTGGGGACAGCACTGGGACGTTTGGTGTGCTGTCTACATCAGAAGCTGTGATCATTGCAGTCAAGTAGCTGAAGCCATGTACTGTGTTGGCGAGTTACAACCCCACAAGGACACAAACAGATGTGATTCCCTGCGATGCAGCTCACCTCTGCCGGTGCATGAAAGTGGCAGCTTTCACAATCCACTCCATTAACTGTGTTTTGCCAACATTCATGTTTTTGCCAAATTAATTTTTTGCCACATATTCACAATTTCACTAGTAGCCAGTAGCCCTGCAGCACAGATGTGCACTTCAGATGTGGAAGGGCTGCAAGCACGCTGAAAGCAAGCAGTTATTTAGAGAACAAAATGTCCCCGCTGTTTGCTCAGTACTGCTTTAAACAAATAGACAAACAAGGAGGAAAGAATTCTACTTAGAAGAAGCACCAACACTGCCTTCTATGTTCCTCTTCCCTGGAGAGAAGGTAGGATCAAACCACACATGATGGACATTAGCGGGGTCACGCAGGGTTCTGCTGACTGGTGTCAGGGTAATAAGGGGTCACAAGGTGACAGGGGGCTAGGCAGAGCTGAGGAGAGAGCAGAGGGAGCAGATCTTCATTTGCATTGTTCTCTGTCCACACACCAGCTAAGCCAAATGCTCTCCCTGTTCAAGTGCCACTTCTGAAGACCGTTTGGATTTCACCTTGGCCAAGCCAATTGAGTCTGTAATGAAGTTAAAGGCTGGGTGATCGCAGCTAGTTGAGTGCTCGGTCCAGCGTAGACAGGATTTTATCTGCAGGCATTTTGCTTCTGGCTCTCAGCCTGATTTAGTCCCAGAAAGGAGTGAAACCAAAGCTGTCTGGGCCATCTTTCTTTGTGGAGGAGCACACTGAGTCCCTGTAAGTTTGTTTTGAGGCTGTTGCTTGCCGATATGTGCTTTGTAGAACGGGAATGAGTCACATGAGGATCATTCAGTATCCAGCAAGCTACTTCTCCTTTCAACTCTCCATTCCCAAACAGAAGATCTTGTGACAAAGAAGAAAGGCAGATTCCTGGCAGCCTGGAAATGCTTTTTCCCCCCCTGGCCCCGTGAGAAGAGCCTGTAGCATGTTGTTCAAACAGGTTGATACAAAGCAAATAAACAGTCCTAGAGAGATGGTCAGTTTCTGTAAATAGCAGCGTGCTGGCCTGAGAGGAGAGGGGCGGGAGAACGTGGGTGTTAGAAAGCAGCTGAAGAACAAGATGTACATGTAAAAGCTGTTTGTTTCTTCACAGCACGCACAGCCTGATACTACTACCTTGCCTAGTCATGGCCTAGAAAGTATGAAGGAATCTGTGGGAGTTTCACCTTCCAGCCAGGCTTTGTAATAAGCTTTTGTCTCTGCACCAGGAAGCAATTCTTCTAACCTTCCACATTCCTCCCCCAGACCAGTCAGATACCCAGGAGCCATGCCAGTGGGCAGGTGAAATATCTTCAAGTAGGATTTAGCAAAGGCAGGTTGCAGTTAGAGGATGTACAGTATTGTACTCAGCAATAGTGAGTGTGGCTCTTACACAACACTTATCCACAGAAAATCTTTGTTAGCACCTAATAGAACAGGATTAATATTTATGTCTAAGTGTGTGCTTGCCATGCTTGTTAAAGGACCAATGTGGTGTCAGTGCACAAAATAGCTACCTGTTCGCATGAGTTGGACATTGACAGTCTTATGCTTGGTGCATGTTTGGCTACATGGATACTGGAATAAAGTGAGCTCAGCCAAATAGCACAATGGCACTTCAAAACAGAGGTCAGGGGAGGAGAGCAGCCCCAGGAGAGTTGTATCTGCGCTTCTCCCATGCCAAAGGAGTTTTGTGGAAATGGAGGTAAAGTGTCTCCTAAATGCTGCATGTTGGCTCTGAAGGTGAAGTGGATATATGTGCAATAAATTAATGATGTGAATGGCAACAGAGGAAAGGATCTAAACATAGACAGACAAAAGAGAAAAAATGTTTTGGGGTCTGTGGTGTGGTGTGAATAAGGGAGTCCCAGGTACCTGTCTGGAAAACGTTCTGTGAAATACGCAGATGCCAAGAGTGGGTTTGGTTTGTTCCTGGCATGCTGAAGCATCTCCCTGACAGATGGTTTCCCTGCCATTTCACCTGCCTCCGCAGGTACGACTACATCGAGATCCGCGATGGGGACAGTGAAGCAGCAGACCTGCTGGGCAAGCACTGTGGGAACATTGCACCTCCTACCATCATCTCCTCTGGCCCCTCTCTCTATATCAAGTTCACCTCAGACTACGCACGGCAAGGCGCCGGCTTCTCTCTGCGCTATGAGATATATAAGACAGGTGAGTGTCTGAGTCAGTGTCTGTCTCCCAGACTGTTGGCCACAATTATCTTCACCAGGAGATGCCTTTGACCACCTTTACAATGTGATTTGTAGCATGTTTTCCAGAGATAAAGAACTTTTTTTTTTAAATTTACAAGTCTGTGTATCACATTTCCAAGAAGGTAAAGATGTTAGTGGCACATGACAGTGCATTTTTGGATCACAGTGTGGCAATAAAAACAGGGTTCCTCCTTAAATGTTCTCTTGTATTCGAGGACTAGAAACATACATCTTTTCTCCCTGGCATGTGCAGAACTTGTTAGGGCTAAAAGGGGATTGTCCCTCTGTTAGAAGTGCATGGAGCTCCCCCTCCTGTGGAGTTGCAATTCAGGACTGATCAATGGTGCTGTGTTTTCTCTCCCTGGATGTGGGGTTTGTAACTGGGGAACTCTGCTTTTCAAGTGATTGCTGTCAGCATCGCTGTCAAAGTCTGAGGCAGCACCTTTCCAGGCTGATATGAGGAACTGTTTATAATTCTGTTTAATACTGAACTATTATTGAGGAAAGAAAAAGCTTCTCAAAGCCCTTTTAATAGTGTTTCTGTCTAAATATTTGCCAGAATTTTGTGTCTGGAAGAAGGAGGCTTGAGAAAATAATCCCTGCTCTGTGTGCATGTGGGAGAGGTGTGCTTGCATGCTGAGGGAACAAGAGTGTGTTTTACACAGGCGCCTGCCCTGTGCCTGGTTAGTCGATGGTTAGGATGCAGATTAGTCGTGAAATGGTTTAATGGTTCAGCCAGACATTGGGGTTTGCTAAGGCCAGTTGCCATCACAGCAGATGGCAAAGAATGCCTGTGTACAGCGGGGAAGACCCACCTCAGCCCCCCTTGCCTCTCTCTCCCGGCACATACCTCCTGTGAGCCCAGCAGACTGTGCTGGGTTGCTGACCTCGCATTGGGTCTATGCCCCGACTCAGGGCGTGAGGCAGTGTGGGGTGGGCCAGCTGGCTGAGGTGGCCAGGCCATGCTGTGGGAAGGGATGGCAGGCAGGAACCTTGCCGATCTGGGTGGGAGCCAGTAAGGGACCAAATTCATGGGGAAAGGAGAAGTTGTTACCGGTAGGGAGGGAGAGGAATCAAGGGCTGATCTGCAAGAGAACAAGTATTGGATGGAGGCTGGAGCTGAGTTTGTGTCTCTCGATGTAAGTCCCTGCAGTACTGCCCTCAGGTCTGAAGTGGTGTTGGTGTTTCTTTTGCCACCCCCACCCCTGCAAACAACCATGTTCTCCAGATACAGACACCATTTTTTTAGAGCCACAGCCTGTGATATCAAGGCTGGCAAGGCAGGTTTTGGCACAGGAGCATAGATGAGCCTGTGATCCAGGAGTGCTCCCAGCCCCAGTCCCTGCCAGGGCTCCAGAGAGGGAGGTGGGCAGTGCTGGCTGCGGGGCTACTGCAGTACAAGCTAACCCTGCCTTTTCTTGGCAGGCAGGCAGGAATGGGCCAAGTTTCTGTCTGAGCTGTCAGGGTAACCAGCAAGGTTGTCACCAGCTTTAAAGGTCATCAGATTGTCATTGTCCACATCAGTACAGGCAGCAGTGGCTGCAGATTCCTTCTGTCTTAAAGGTGACCTGAAAAAACAACTCTTTTCAATCGAGCATTTATTTCCCCACCTTGTCTAAATTTCCCTTATCGCAGTGTGAGAGAGGAGCAATCTGCATACAAACAACTGCATACCAGTCTTTGAATCCCCTGATGGGTATCAGTCAGCGGTCTGTTGGCTGACAAAAGAGCTGCCTGCCCTGGCTGGTCCAGCCTCCCTGCTGCTCCCTTTGTGAGTCAGTTTGGCAGGGCCAGTCTGAGCTCTCCAGCGCTGGGCATCAAAGTCTCCTCTCAGGCTGGCCTGTGCTGCCGAAGCCAGCATGACTCCCGTTGGTTATCTGCAGCTTCCTTATAAAAAGCTGATCAGGGTGTTTGCTGCCATTAGCCAAAATGTAGACAAAGATGCCAAATGCGATAAGAGCCCCACATGAGGAAACTGCCGTCTAATGTGGTGACATAGTTACATCTCTTTCCTGTCTCTAGAGGACAGTCCCTGACTCTGGGTTTAGTCTTTGATTTTATCCCTAGCTCAAAGCTTGTGTTATTTTCCCTGTTTACCTGTTTGTCTTTCAAGTTGTTTAGAACGAAGCACACCCTTATCCCTGTTCATGGCATTATGCTGTGATTTGTGTTTTGCCTCTGCATTTTACCCCACAGGTTCGCACCAGAAAAGCTGGCTGCTTCATTAGGTAGTCAATTAAGAGCCTCTCCTGAGTAGCTCTCCAGCCAGGCACTGCATAATGCAGTGCAAGATCCTGCTATTACTGCGGGCTGTTGGCCTGACTCCGGTAGGTTAATGCTGAATTGAATAACACGTCCCCCATTAGTCCTGGGAAGACTCGTGCTGCCTTGAAGAGCCAGAGCAAAAGGGTTTGTAGCGGAGAAGGAGAGTGTCCCAGTAGAAGTGAAGCAGAAACCTTTGCAAATGCTTGTGCTGTGTTGCAGCAGTGGCCAGCAGCCTCTCTAAAATCCCCTGTCCCTTCTGATAGCTCCAGGCTGCAGATTTCTGTTGCCTATTGTCCTGGCAAGGGTTTCAAAGTCACTGTGGTATGAATATGACACAAGTTCCCCTTTCCCCAGCCACCCCGAGGCACCTTGGCTGTATGAGAGGGGGCACCGAGCTGGCCGGGCTGCAGCCGAGGCCAGTGCTGAGGTCAGCAACAAATAAGAGGCAACATTGTCTGCCCCCCTCACCATGCAAAGGTCTTCCTTAAGGATAGAAATAACTTGCATTTCTGGTGTGGATGGCTCATTCTGTGAAAAAGAGGGCTCTGTTCCTGCTCTCAGCAGAGATCCCCCTGCCATGGCCCCTGTTACCCCCACTCTCGCCATGGCCACGTTGTGGGGACCTGTGCTGGAGCTGGCCCCTGTCCCTTGTGTGGGTCCCGGGTGAGCCGCAGGCTAACTGTGCACTTCCCAAGGGTTTGCAGCAAACAGTGCAGACACTGGCACTCTCCCACAGGCCCTTTCACTGTGTAAATATTTGTGCTTCCAGATTTTCTCAAGAGGAAACTGAGGCACAGCTGTCTGTGCTGGAAGGGTGGAGTTTGCAGGAGACTGGCCCATGGGGACAGCCTTTCCAAAAGGAATACATCCCATTACTCCTCTCTGCCCCATCCCAGGCAGCCACAGCTCCCTCCAATTTAGAACCATGTTGTCCACTACACTGACCTCATGGACGTTGTCTTTCCGCCTGTGGAAAGCTTTGAAAGTCACCTTTTCAGTTCTTGCAGTAAATTCACACTGCTCTTATGCTGCAGGACATTTCCAGAAGTGAATACATAACCCTGCTAACCTCAAAATGGGGTTTCCACAGTGTCAAGCTGTTGGCATTAATCATCATTGTTGGTAAGGCTGTGGGTTTTTCCTGCTGCTACAGGCTCTGAGGACTGCTCCAGAAACTTCACTGCCTCCAACGGCACTATTGAGTCTCCGGGTTTTCCCGACAAGTATCCACACAACCTGGACTGTGTCTTTACCATCATAGCCAAGCCAAAGACAGAAATCCTCCTCCACTTTGTGCTTTTCGACCTTGAGCACGACCCACTGCAGGCGGGGGAAGGAGACTGCAAGTACGACTGGCTAGACATCTGGGATGGCATCCCTCAGGGTAAGCCACGGGGCGCTGCACTGCTGTCCTTGGTCCTTCCTGGTGTGTCACAAAGCTCCAGAACTGTGCAGTCTGTGTCTGAACACTGAGGGTGGTAAACCTCAAAGGTGGCTGCAGCATGCAACCTGCCATCGTGGCACTGCATGGCCAGCTTAGGGACAGTGTGCTTGCAGAAGGCTGCATTCATTAAACCACAAAGTACTGCTCTGTTGTAACCACTGATCTGAAAAGCCCCATGGGACACTCCAAACACCAGCAGTTCTCCGCTGGGGAAGGGCAGTGGGTTCATGCAATGATGGGAGGATTCCAACCTTATAGCAAAACTGAGAAACAGAGCATTTTGGAGCATTTCCCAGCAATTGCAGAGCAATGCCTGCTGCAGTGGATATTTCTGCACTGCATGGCAGCAGGCCAGTGGATATAAAAAACAGCCCATCCCCGATGCCTATCTTTTATCCCAATCGGTCCTGCTAAGGCCTCCCTGCTGAGTGATGCCAATGTGCTGGTAACCCAGCAGGCTGGTGGAAAAGCAAGCATTACCTTTTCTGCTCTTTCTTTTGCAGTTGGCCCCTTGATAGGCAGGTATTGTGGCACTAAGATGCCATCGGACATCCGCTCAACCACCGGCGTCCTCTCTCTCACCTTCCACACCGACCTGGCAGTGGCTAAGGATGGTTTCTCTGCTCAGTACTACTTGATCCACCAGGAAGTCCCAGAAAGTAAGTTGGAAATGTGTGTGTATGACTTAGTTGTGTCCCCTGTGTTTCCTATCTTTCATTTGGCTCATACAAGAGTATGAAATGTGTCCAGGGACTGGCTCCCCACAAGAAGTGCAGACAGCAGTTTCACAGAGAACAGGTCTGTTGTCTGTTCCTGATAGAAGGGAGATTTCAGTAAGAATTTCACTTTCTGACCTTTTGTTGACTTTTCACTTGCTTGTGAAGTCTTCTCAATACCTTTTGGGTTAGAATCCTTCATGTATGTGCTTAACCCAAAGGATTTAGGGGAAGGCTTCAGCCCAGTATGTGCAGCAGATTCATTCAAGCATGGGGGAAAATGCGCTCTCTCTCTCTCTCTCTCAGGTTTTCGAGAAATTCACAGGCCTAAACCACAAACTGGAATTTCTTGGCTGTCTAATTAAAGACTGCTTAAAGCGCAAAGAATTTCAAGCCACATTTTGTTTTATAACCCTTAATAAGGGAGGTAAATTGATGTGGAGTGAGGAAGTAAGTTGTGTGTTTTGGAAATGAAGAGCATTTTGATTCTTTGTGTAACACTTGCAGGCAAGGAAAGGTTCCATTAGTTTTCCCATGGTATTTTTGCATCAGAGATACTGTTCTTGACCTCTGTTTGCAGTGAAGCTCTGATACAGCAGCAGAAGCCTTCAGGACACCCCTCAGTCCCAGAGAAAGAGAGGAAGTCCCTGACCTGCCACTGAAAGCCCATGACAGCGAACAGGGTAGAGCAGGGGGTGTGCAGAACCAGGGCAGCAGGGTTACAACCTCTCACTTTGTGATTGAGTAAGGAATGTTCTGCTGAGGCTGTGAGAGTCACAGACAAGCTCTTCACCATTACCTATTGCCACTCTCAGCTGATCTGTTCTTTAATCCCTTTTCTATTCTGTTCTTTAAAAGGATTTGGAAATAAGATGTTAAACACAAAGCCTGAGAAATCAAGCACAAGAGCCATTGTTAAAGGGCCAGGCCTGTTTTCATTTATGGTGGTGTAAATTGAAACTTTAATAATAGCACTGACATCCTAACTTGGCCCATCATTTCCACCTAAGGTTGACTTGGCCACATTAAAAACACAGGCAGTTTGGTGGAGCCCCATTGGTTTGCAGCAGCAGCACACTTGGACCAATGCACTATTTTCTATCACTGTTTTCTTTGCTATTGTTTTTACAGGACAGCTGCCATAAAATAGACGAGGTGTGCATAAAATTGAGCTAATTGTGACTTTTAAAACCTTAGAAGTGAGGAGATCCAAATGAAAGCATAGCAGAGTCTTTTATAATCTTGTCTGGTTAATTCCTATGGGCCTGATACCACATATAGTGCATACATATATACAGAACACATATATACATGCATCCCTACTCTCACATGCACACAAAACCTATATAGCTGCCCATTCCAGTCCTTGATGTTCCTGCTGGCAGCACAACTGTAAGCACCCTCCTAATGTGTCTGTCTGTACTCCTTGCCTTGTCAGTGCTCACATTTCACCTACAGCCTTCAAGAAGATGGGAACTTTGTGACAAGGGTGCTTGGAACATCTTGGTGGAGGTGCAGGGAGGGAAGGGACAGAATTGTGTCAAAACTCAGCAAAGGTGAAGAAGATAGAGAAAGGGAGAAAGACCCAGACTGTACTAGTGTTCAGAGGGCCGTGCAAACAGAAAGCTGCCCTATCTATAATTTTTCAGGGCCATCTGTGAACTCACACAAACTGCAAGATGGTGTGGATCTGTTCATCCTTCCAGACAGGCAGCTTCACTCAGGGTTAGCTGGAGAGATTCGTTCAGGGCTGCCTTTCACTTGGGGGTGAAGTACTGAGACTGCAAATTGATCTCTGTGTATGTCTGTGTCTGCTCTAGACTTTCAGTGCAATGTGCCTCTGGGGATGGAGTCTGGCAGGATCTCCAACATGCAGATCAGTGCCTCCTCCACCTACTCAGATGGGCGATGGACCCCTCAGCAGAGCCGGCTCAACAGTGATGACAACGGCTGGACCCCCAATGTAGACAGCAACAAAGAGTACCTCCAGGTACCTTTCCAGCTCCCTCGCCTCTTCCCCCACCAAATGGAGTGTCAAGCTGTTAAACTGACCCTTGACCATAAGGCTTGTTGAATTTTTTATTGCCTCTGTGGCCCATGGGGAGCAAGCGGCAGGGGAGCTGCAGTGCCTCCGTGAAAGGCAACAGGCTGGCTCTCCCATTAGCTTGCTTGCACAAGGACTGACTCCATCCTGTCTCTCTCCCACCCCCCCTTCCTGCCCAAAGCCTTGATGGACTTTCCAGCAGACTGACAGAGACTGAGAGACCTCTGCCACTTACAAGGGCCACTGACTCCGCCACTGGCCTGAGGACCAAAGTCTCCAGGGGGTGCATAGAAAAACAACTAGAATAATATTTATCTCATCAGGGATGCAGGGAGCGTGAGCGGGCTGATGTCAGGTGGGGGCCTGACAGAGCAAAGGCTTTCCCTGGGAGCTGGTTAGAGCCACAGTGTGTCCACACACAGCTTCTGGCTGTGTCACATTGCCAGGAGACACTGCTTGCTAAAGGGCACTATGAGCAGGAGGTGGTGAATGTCATTGCCTCCAGCAGACGTCTCATTCTTCATTCATGGCAGGGCTACTAAGCCAGCTCTGCTGACCTTTCTCAACCCATGTTGTAAAACAAAAAAAAAAAAAAAAAAACAGCAAGGGAAAACCAGGAACTGCAGCACTTGCTAATTGGATATCACGCTTTTATTTCACATTGAAAAAGCTGGTCTCTGTCCTGCTTTAATGGACATGAGCTTCTGTCCAGATCCTATTGCTTGGTCTGAGGCAGGAAGAAGGTTTTGTGATGGTCCCATATGAACAGATGTCAAGATTCTTAGCTACTCTTGTCCCAGGGTCCTGTCCTGCTGAAGTCAGCCCTGGGGAGGGTTGTGCCTGTTGAACTGAGTACCCACAGGTAGAGTGAGACAGGCTGAATTTGCACCTTTTCATTCTTCAGAGACAGAGGGAGGAGCTAACTAGGCACTCTGGGCTCTCAGGTGGTCATCACTCTATTTCTTGTCCCTTTTTCCCCTGGAAAGGTGGACCTCCAGTTCCTGACTGTGCTCACAGCCATTGCCACACAGGGTGCCATCTCGAGAGAAACCCAGAAGGGCTACTATGTCCGTACCTACAAGCTGGAGGTCAGCACCAATGGGGAGGACTGGATGATGTACCGACACGGGAAAAACCACAAGGTAAAGGCCTTTTTGTCTCTTTTGCCTGCATCTTGGTGAGTCTTGCAACCAGCAAGAGGGAAGAGTACAGAGAGATTTTGAGGCCCGGAGGGTTTAATCTGTGAGGGACCCTTTTTCTGATGATGGCTAAAACACTGATGTTGCTCTGAGCAGAAATAGTCCTTTCTCCTCTGCACAGCAATGAGGAAACACTATTCCTTGGAAAACCTGGCTGCTGCTGCATCTTTCGTGGTGGTGAGAGTATGTTATTTGACTGCAAATGAAGGAGAAAATGTTTTCACAGCCTGTGTTTTGCCATACAAGATTCATTGAGCTTTTATGGTCGTGGACCCGTCTGCATGCTGGGTTAACAATCACAAAACCACATGAAACTGTAGTTCAGGAGTTACTGAGGCCTGGAAATGAAAGGGCACAAATCCTAAGAGGCAATTGCACCATCCCAGAGAACAAAACGAGCAATAAATAATGACAAACAATTCAGGCTGCCAGAGTGTTGGATCTGCACTAGCAGGCATGGTCACCAAGGGTGCATTGAGCCCTGGGAGTTCTGCATGCTCTTGCTGTGTTTCTGGGACACCCACAGAGGTGGGAGCAAGAAGGAGGGAGGGTAAATATGGGTGTTCACCCTTTTCACACCTTATGGGTGCTGGTGTGTGGCCAGGAAAGATAAACTTGGAGTGGTCTGCGTGGGAGGTTTGGTTTATGGGGAGGAGGGTTAAGGAAGCTGTGGTGCTGGGCTGGTTTTTCTCTGTCAATTGCTTTGGTCATGGGCTTGTTCCCTGGTTAATGCTGCCTCAAGAAAGTGCTTTCCTGCTCTTCTGTGGCACCCAGCAGCAGTGCTGCTGTGTTCAGTTCCTCCCCGCTGATGTGCCGTAGCGTGTCTGTGTGAACTCTGTGGCTGGGGTCCCACACACCTCCCCCCACACACACGTCCCAGTAATTTTTGATTGCTCAGCACTTCTATTAAATTAGCTGTCCCTTCCATTTGCTGGCACAGGCACTGCTGGCATGAAATGCAGTAGCCTGCCTTGTCCAGGAATCATCCAGACATTTCCTTCCCTTCCGGGCTGTGTGATTTCCCCTTCCCCACAAGTGTGTCTTAGGTTCAAATTCCCTCTGCTTCCCAGAATGAGTCTTCTCTGTGTGGAGGTCCCTACTAGAGTCTCATACCTGCAATATTTGGAGTATTTAAGCTCCTCATGTGCCAGTGAGGTAGTGTTAGTCCTATTTTAGAAGTAGGGAAATGGAGGCACAGGGCAGCCCAGCACCACATTGGGGAGTCCTCAGAGCTGGGCTCCTCCAGATCTCAGGTGGGCTGGCTTCAGGACAGTAGCTCATGGCAAAGCTCATGTACAGCCCTAACACAGTGCCCTGCAGTGGTGTTGAACCTCTGTGCTCTCCCAGGACCCACTGGCCACTGCAGACCTTTCTGTGAGCCAGGGCCATCTCTCCTCACCCCAGGTGAGTTTGGGGTCTCATTGGGACTTTTTTGTAAGCTGAGGCAGGCAGGAGATATGTGTCATCCTGGACAGAGAGATGAGCTATATATACAGCTCAGTGTTTCAAATAACTACTGGAAATAAAATTACCTTTTCAAGTCTTAACTGGAGCAGGAATCTGGTCTGGAGGGTGGTTTTAGTTGCAGAGGAGGATAAATGTCCCATGCTTGCAGTCCTGGGCATTGGACACTGGCTCCTCGGCCAGGGTGGAGCAGGACAGCATGACTGATGTCAGCGCTGCTAAGCCAATTTACATTGCTCCAGCAAGACCCTAAAGCCTGGCTGGTGTCAATCCAAAACGATCCCACAGCCACCTAAATTGCCACTATTTCAGGATTTGGCCCTTGATTGCTGTCAGCTTTTTTCTACTCTGTTTTGTCTTCATAAAAAAAAGTGGAAAAATCAAACCTTCTTTTTTACTCCTCTATTCCAGTCTCTATTCATTCCCGTGTTCTGGCCTTAATTTAGCAGACACCTCCCAAGGCTGGAGGATAAGTAATTGCTTTTTGGTGGCTCGCCTACCCCTTGCATCCGGGTGACTGCTTTCCTGCCCCACCAAACAACTGGCTGCCAGCTGCTGAGCTGCAGAGGGGCAGGGCCAGGCCACTTGCTCCCAGACCTGGTGCCGGAGGGCTCTGGCCCCACATTCCGTGCCCACATTAATCCCTGCGGTTCCTGTGCTGAGCGAGCTCCCAGCTGTCTGTGCTGAATGGAGGTGCAGCTCCCTCCCTGCGTCAGTGCGGAGCTCCGCACAGCCCCGGCTGCAGCGCTGGAGCCAACCATGCCAAATAGATTCGTCAAGTCTGCCGCAGCTTGATTTGGTGCCATGAGGAGCAGGGAGGGAGGGGAAGGTGTGGACTGACAGGGACTCTCTATATACATGCAGGTAGATATATATATATATAGACACATACATATATACTCACACTTATATCCACACACACATATATATGCACACACACACACAGGCATATGGGGTGTACCAAACACTGCTCTGAATTTCTGCCAGCTCTGTGGGCCAAAAGCAAAGCTCTGCCACGAATAGGTGGGTCAGCTAACATTTCCATCTTCATCAGGGAGCTAAAGCCAGAGGAAACCAGAAAGTACAGGAGGAATGGGGAGGGGATGATGCAGAGGATGGGGAGCTCTGACCGCCTCTCTTTTGCCCCCCTGCTTCCCCTCCCTCCAGTGTTTCAGATGACAGTGGGGCCAGGGTGTTTCCCTGCCAAATGTGATGGCTCACCTTTGAGTCCCCAGCTGCTGGCACTCGCAGCAAGGGAAACGGGAAAGGCAGGATGGAGCAGCGGAAAATGTGATTAATATGTGCTCGCAGCAGACAGGGCTGGCTGGGCTGTTTCCGTGCTGAGCACTGCTATGTTTCTGGGATGGGGAGGGAGTGGGAAGGCAGCCGGCAGGAGTGCAGCCCTGCACTCACACCCTTCTCTTCCCACCCCACCCCTGCCAGGCTTTCCCTTCCTGGCAGCCCACTCTCCACAGAGAGAAAGCCCAGCACACACCAGACTTCCCCCTGTCCCGGGGGTGGTGCTCTGTCCTTCCCTCAGGCATGGGACTAGGGGAGAGACTCACCCAGCAACCTGGCCAGAGGTGCCAAGCTGTCCTCCTGTGTGTCCCCAAGAGAGGGGACAGGACAGAGAGTGGTCACCACCATGTGCCACCCCATACTTGCCCTTACTATTCACCCTCAGGGGGCAAGGCCAAACCGACCCTGCCACAAAAATGCTGGTCTTGCTCTCGCCATCCCTGCTGTGTCCACCACCTGTGACCTGGGGCCAGGCCAATGGCCTCAGAAGTTACCTTCCAGGTAGTGTGCATGCCAAGATCTTATCTAGTGGTTTGCAAATGTCTTTAGAAAACAACAACTCTTCTTTAACCCAAGGAAGGAAAAGAGCACCTGGCTGGATTTGACCTTTTGTTTTTGGCCATTTTCTTCACCTGGCAGGATTTGACCTTTTATTTTTGTTCATTTTGGACAGACTTAACTCTGAGGATTTTATAGGAAAAACAAGTTCTCATCCATGTTGATCTGCTTCCTTCTTTGTAGCATCTCAGGTTCCAGCTCCTGTGTGGTCTGAGCCACTCCATCTTCGTAATGGCAGAGATGAGCTCACAGGAATTATCTAGTATGGTGAGGGACTTGGGATGGGATGGATTTCAGGATTTGGAGTGGGTTGGGACCATGATGAGTGCTGCTCTTGCTGCCTCCATTGCTCTCTGTGTAAAATGCAACTAAAGCATTTGTTTTCAGAACCTGTAGAAGTCAATGGATGAGAAATGGCAGCAAGATCCAGCTGATGTGCATTTTTCATTTCCTACTCATTTTGATGGTTTTGTACTTGTTATTAGCTAACTTTCCTGGGTGGCACTTTAGGTGGTGGGTGCACAAAGGTTGAATTGCTGCAAAAAGCAAAGTATCTCAGCTATACATTGGAACTGGGGACATCAGAGGTTTTTGGTACTGGCAGTGACTATTGAGGATGACTCTTTGGAGACCCTTGTGCTTTCCCTTAGGAGTGTTCCTCTGTCTTTTCAGTTCTTAATCGTGTCTCCTGTGTTCGTTCACCTGAGGAAAGAGAGAAAAGCTTTCAGTCCTGTGGCTTTTTTATCTGGAGAACTCAGGAAAAGCTTGCACAGTGACCCAGAGGGCCACAAGTGTTTCTGTGCAGAGACATCATGGTGCAGAGGATTTGCCCAGAAACATCCAGGTCCCAGCCTGCTTCTGCTGCTTTTGCAGGCAGGACAAAGACATCAGGCTTTGCCAAAGGCAGCCTTGCGCATTCACCCTTGGTGCAGTACCTGGGGAGAATTACAGCCCTGGCTTTCCTAGCAAGGCTGCAGCTTTGTATTTCTGGGCTTGATATCTCCTTTGCAGGCTAACATAGTACCTCTCCTCATGTCCCTGATGATTCTCAAATCTGAGTGGAGCCTCTCAAAGACACAGAGCTGGCAAGCCCAGCCCAGCACACTGTGCCTTGCCCAGACGCCGTGCTTTGTTGAACGTTGCCAAGTATCATTTTTCTTTTAACTCCTTGTTCATGGATTTAATAAATCCAGAACTATCCACCCTCCACTTGAGCCAGAATCCTCCCACCATCAAACATGCCCCATTTTATGCCTTCCCTATCAGACAAGGAAAATAATCTCCCCTACTTTTCTCCTTCATGCTTCTCTGTCTAAATCCTGAAGCCTTAATCCTGTTAGCATGCTCTGTTCCAGGGCTCTGTCTCCACAGGAGTAACATAATCCCGCAGTAAATCTAGTGGGTCCAAAGAGACACACACATTCGGACGAAGGCAGGGCTGCTGCCATCCTTGGCCTTCTCTTCCTTCCTCAGACGCTTTCTTCGGCTCCCCAAGAAATTGTGTAGTGGCCAAGCAGCATAATAAATACAGCAGGAGAGAGGTTACCTCCTGCCCCTCCCTGACTCATTGCCTCTTCAAATTCATGGCACTTTTTGTCTCCCTGCCCTTCATTTCCTTCACTCCAAACTGCCAGTGGCACAATTCCCATCTCCACTGGAACAAATGTAGCTTCAGAAATCCCCCCATCACCCTTTGGTTCCAACATGTCAGAAATGCAACTTTTAAGTGCTGGTGTGGAGCTTGCATGTGTATGCACATGGAAAACTTTCACAGTCCTCCTCTAGCCTAGACATCATCTCCCCTACTTTTACAGCCTCTCCCCTACCACTTGCTTTCTGCAGCAAATTAATTAAGCAGGTCAGCTCTCATTGATTATCAATTTAATTTTACATGCAGACCTGCAGTCTGGACTAAAACGGAAGTAAACATACAGTGTATGGGCAGCTTTTTGACGCAGCAGTGAAAGAGAGTTCCCTTGACTGTTCCTTGGAAAGTGCTTTTAATTTGTTAATGGTTTTCCCATTCGTCTTCTGGCTCCATCACCCTTCAGTGTGTGTTCATGTGCATACGCGTGTGTGCTCTCCACTGAGTGTATATCTATTTATCTATCTATCTCCCTAGATCACAGCCAGGTATTTTTTTTCTGCTGGTGTAAATTACTGTGACTTCTTATACTTCGATGGTGATATGTTGATTTACACCATTCGAAGACTTGGCTCAAAATATGTGCTGAGTGGGATGGGAAGCAGATAGGACGGGAGGAATAGCAATGTTCTATTTTGGTAGAGAGGGAAGAAATCTTTGCTTTCTTGGCACTCCCAATTTCACACATTTTCTTGCTAGTTCTTCCTATGCTGTAAGTGCTAATTTGAGGCAGGATGTAGAGCCTGTTGAAGTCAATGGGCCTCTCTCCACAGCATGCTGGGGCCCTGGCGTCAGCATTTCCAGTACAGGGAAACCAGACGGTCAGGGTCAGACCCTGGTCAGCAGCATCAGGACCTGTGGGCTCGCAGTGCATTTCCACTTGGGAAGAAGGCTAAAAGAGTACCCATGTGAGAATACCCCAGGTCTCTAACAGCACTGAGCACATGCCCTCTGAAAATGGCCGCTTCCTGTTACGCTGAAAGGGTTGGGAAGTGACGACTTGCTGTGATCACCTGGAGTTGTTCAGAAGCAAGTTTCAATGGGAGAGATCCTGCCAGTGCAGCTGATACCAGAGCTGGAAATCAGGTGTCGATTCTGCCCTCACAAGCTGGCAATCTGGAGTGTCATGATCCAGATTCAGAGTTCATAGCTTGTTGAATGGGATCTAGCCTGAGTAAGTTGCTGACTTCTAAATCTAAAGCAGAATTGAAATTGCTCTTTTTGGAAGCAGGTGGTTGGGACCAAGGTTGTATAAGATGTTTTCGGCAATGCCTATAGCAGTGTTAAGGTTTTTGGGCTCAGTCCTGCTTCTGCTTTCTGTCAAGCTTGACTACAGAAGTCAACAACAAATTATGCTGGTGTAAATTTGGATTCTGGCCCCTGATGCTCGTATGTGTGAAGTGCGCTAAAAAAGAACAAAACATGAAATATGTTAAACCAAAAAGAGCAGCAAACCTCGTCAGTGACTGTTAAACATGCTGGTCCATATGCAACCTTTGGCTCATGGAGTCTTCACACTGCCAATGGTGGGAAGCAAACAGAGGTTGCCAGGAGAAGACTCCACTGGACTTGCTGCCCTTGAACATCTGCTGTGGCCACTATTAGGAGCCATCCTCTGGGAGAGAGGACTTTTGGGCTGACCTGACGAGCTGCTCCTTGTGCTAAAATAGTTGCACCAGCAACTATTTATATAAACATTTCCTGTCCTCCGGTGTTAGGTTCAGAGGTAAGGTGTTGTGTGTCAGCTTCTGTGTTGGCATAAAGCTGAAGGCTTTGCTGTGGTGTGGAAATATATCCTTTCAAACTCTGTGTGTGTGTGAGTGTGAGTGTGTGTGTGTGTGTTTGCCCCCATGGGATAACAAGACATATACACACACACACATGCCTGGAGAGTGTTTCACAGTAACCACTCTTCTTATAGCTCTCCTGCTGGGAGAAAAGGGTATTTGGTGTCTGCTGAGCAAGGAAAAGGATGGGAAGTGGGGTCAGACAGGATAAAATAGGATATTAAAAACACATAAACCATGCTGTGTTGCTAAACGGTAGCAGCATGAGATATATTCTCCAGATTAGCATTTCTGCTTAAGTTCACATCAACCCCGCATTGCAATTACCAGCCAGATTTGCAACTGAGTCCTTCTGTGAGGTGGCTGCTCCCTGCCCTGAAGGAGTTCATGGAGATGTGCAGGGGCAGCCCAGAGCTGGCTGGTTGCTGTGAACAGCCCTGTGGACACCCTCTGCACACCCTGGTGTGTTGGAACCTGTGAGAAGAGCAGTAACATGCTGTCTGCAAGCCTAGAGCCATGGGAGGCTTATGAAATACTTCCTAGCTGCTATTCAAGGGAAGGGGCCAGGATACTGCCTCACCCCTTCTTCTGTCCTGAATTGTTTGATTCTTGCCTCCCACAGGAGACTGGTGCCAGAGGTTATGCTCTCCTGCTTTTCTGAGATAAACTTAGTGGGAACTCCTGTGCCTAGTACACATATGCATGGTAGGAGCCTGCAGAAGAACCCAGCCAATATCTCAGTGTGGATGTGGTTCCTCGCTGAGATGGGAGGATAGTCTTGCCCTGTCCTGAAGTGCCTGCGTGCTTGGAGGGAAAGCAGACAATGCCTGTAGCCTTGGTTTGTGAGCTCTAGTGCTTTGTGCTGGGGCAGAGAAAGGGTTGAAAACTACCCTCCAGCTGGGAATTTCCTCTTTCCCTCCCTTTTTTTTCCCTCTGTGACTTTGCAGCCTGAAACAGAAACACATGTATCCAGTCCTTGTCTGGTCTATTAAAAACATGGGCAGAAGAGGTGGATCTAGCATCCATCTGGTAGTTATTGATTATGGCCATCTGGTAAGGCAGCAGCCTTTTCATACCATGTGGGATCATAAACTCCCGAAAAGCTGTCTCCATGTGGCACGTGCATGGGAGAGGCAAAGGCAAGAGGCTGGCTGAGGCACCAGCTTGTCACCTCAGGCAGAGGTGCATCCTTCCTGCTTGCACCACTGCTTGCACGTGATGTTTGCCAGTGGAGCTCAGAGCAAGGATGTGTCAGGATGTCAGCCTGTTTGGGGGCATCTGCTCGTTTGTGCTGGAGCAGATCTAGGTTTTGGGGCAAGCTTGAAGCAGCTGTGAACTTATAGTCTGAGGTGCTTCGAAGTGCTGTGAGAGGCAGTCAGGCAGAAAGCTCTTGGTAGGTAAGTCCATCCACCATGCCGTCCTGCCAGCAGTTCAGATCTCCCTGCTGGCCCCTGGTGCTTGCCTTGGTTGGAGGCTGGCCCTGACCAGAAAGCCTTTCCTTGGTTTTCCTTGCTGAGATTATTTTGACTGCTTATCTGGTGAGGAAGTACCAGTATGTGCAAAAGTACATTTGTGACTGCCTTCCCTTGCAGACATTTCAGGCCAATGAGGATGCCACAGAGGTGGTTCTCAACAAGATCCACAGCCCAGTGCTCACACGCTTTGTGCGCATCCGCCCGCAGACCTGGCACAACGGCATCGCCCTGAGGCTGGAGCTGTATGGCTGCCGCATCACTGGTGAGGGTCCCCTCCTCCCCCTGGCCTCAGTGCTCCTCTCTGTCCCTCCAACAGCCTGTCCTGGGGTGCTCTCCCTTTGCCACAGTCATGGCTGCTTGGGGTGGGAATGGTGACACTGTGAGCAGCAGGAGACATCCGTCAAAAGGGATGCGCTTGGAGGGACAGGACTCCAGGTGCTGGAGGGAGGGGGAAATGCCCAGTGCAGGTGTTGGTTTAGTGTTCAGAGTTTAAAGCTGTGAGGAGAACCAGAGAACTTCCCTTCAACAGCCCTGACTGTTCATGCCATTTCCTTCCCTGCAGATTCACCCTGCTCCAACTTGCTGGGAATGCTTTCTGGCCTCATTCCTGACTCACAGATCTCTGCCTCTTCCATCAGAGGCTATGACTGGTCTCCCAGCATGGCCCGCCTGGTGAGCAGCCGCTCGGGCTGGTTTCCCCGTGTCCCCCAAGCCCAGCCTGGGGAGGAGTGGCTGCAGGTGGACCTTGGCATCCCGAAGAACATCAAAGGCGTCATTATTCAGGGGGCTCGTGGAGGGGACAGTGTGACCACCACCGAGTCCCGCTCCTTTGTGAAGAAGTTTAAGGTGGCCTACAGCATGAATGGAAAAGACTGGGACTTCATCCAGGACCCCAAAACAATGCAAGCCAAGGTAGGCACTGCCTGAAGCAACTGCAAAACAGAGTATGTTTCTAGCTAGCTTCAGTCTGCCTAATGAGGTCTCAGGAAATTGGCTGTCCACTCCCACAGAGACCTTGGGAGCTTGGGTTGTCACCATGAACTCCCCTGGTGCTGCTCCAAATCTCTACTAGAGGCCATAAGTCCCACCTTTCCCCAGGGATGGCAATTTCTTTTAATTTTCTGTTGTGGACCTGACCTGGGGATGTGCACATCACCTGCTGCTTCTCCCAGCTCCTGCAGGTCAGAGTCCAAAAGATGGTGTGTGCAATTGTGTTTTACACAAACCAATTACGTATTCTATGGGGAAAGGTGTGGCTGTTGTGGTGTGCACCTCTGAAAGAGGAAGATAAATTACAACTTCTCGTTGGGAAATTTGCTATGTGAAGTCCCTTTGACACACTGGTGTGACCCTGTGAAATTCCCCATATTTTTTCCATATCATTGGAGCTCCCTATAATCTTTCTACTTAGTGATATGGGAGTGGCAGGGGGCTTGAGGAATAAATAAATTCTCTGCTACTGCCTGTTCTGTTTTTATGTATACTCCTCTGCTTAAAATCTGGGTAAGTTTTAATTTTTCCTGATCCTACAAATGAGGGCTGATGCTATCTATAGCCCTCTGTTTTTTCCCCACAGACTTTAGTTCATGCATGTAAGCTGAAAAACAGCAGTACTTGGACTGTGAGGAAAATCAAGCATTTACACTATCCTAGAACATGCAGTAGCTTCTTTATTTACCAAAGGACAAATCTGATCTCATTTATATGTGAAGTTAGTGGATATTCCCCAGGTTTCCCTGCATGGCTTGGATCAGAATCTAACCCCTGGATTCTGAGCAGAGGCCAGGAGAGATTGTGCAAGTTTCTTAGAAATAGCCTGGCTGGTCCTCTTGAAACAAAGAAGGAACAGCCCAGTTTCTGCTCAGCTGGGCTCAACGGTCTGGAATCGGACAGCTAAACTATTTCAACCTGTGGCTACATCCTGCCAGACCCAAAATATCAAATCTGGTTGAGAGCATGTGAAATGCACACATCTCTTGCCTTTTCTCTCTCCCTCTTTCTCTCTGTAGCTTTTTGAAGGCAACATCCACTATGACATCCCTGAGGTCCGGAGGTTTGACCCTGTTCCTGCCCAGTACATCCGAGTGCACCCCGAGAGGTGGTCCCCAGCAGGAATAGGAATGCGCCTGGAGGTGCTGGGCTGTGACTGGACAGGTAGGAACACCTATGCCTGTGATCACTGGCTGCACTGGGGCCATGCCAGGCACTAAAGCAGCAAGGTGCAAACTTAAGGTTGTTTCCTGCTGTCCTACCTCAGGCCACACTGTGGCAGGGAGACTGCAGCCATGAAGGCAGGACTTGTAGGGTGGCTTGGCCCCACCTCTTTATTTCCACCTTGGAAAGAACTGGCCTTGATGCAGGATGTAGCAGCAATGTTTGGACTCCAAGGTTTTACACAGAACCCCATGCAGAATTTGTCTCCAACTCCCTTCACACTCCTTTCAGATCTTGTATCTGGATGTTGTGTAGGCTTTCCCAGTCTCTTATGTTAGACAACATTTGGGCTTTTTAGTCCAAATAATAAGACAAAAAGTAGGAGGAGAAGCAGAGGTGCAGAATAGGTGTGCAGTGACTAATACTTCATATCTTGAGCTGCCACAACACAGCTTTGTGGTAAAAACAGCTGTCCATCTCTCACTGAACCCAGTGTGGAAACCTTTTTTGCAGACAAGGCCGGGGAGTTAACTCTTTGACAGCTCTACAACATCCCTAAGACTCAGGACATTTGTTCACTTTTTCCCACCTGTTTTTCACACATGGTATGTCTTTCAACCACCATTGTTTTTAATACAGAGACAAAAACTGACTTAACACGCTCACTGGGATCAGTTGAGGTTGTGCCTTTGACCCTCTGAGGTTCAGTGGTGATTGATTGCTCCATAGTTTCATCCCCAAAAGCAAAAAATGCACCCAACAGGTCACTGTGTCTGATGCTAACTTTTCAGTGCCAGGGGCTAGTTGTCCTCTTTTTTAATATTTTATTTTTTAATAATCTGCTTACATATGAATCTGGAGTCCAGATGTCAGTGATAAAGAGGTATGATTTCCATTTTATAAACACATATGTAGAAGGCATTTTCTTTTAAGAATTCCCATCCTAGGAAGCTTGAAAAATTCAGAGGTTTTTTTTACTCTTCTGTGTAGTCTTTACTAACATTTCCTCCTGTAACATGCTGCAGGATGCATTGCAAACACTTAAAATCAAATCACACAACACATGTATACCTTATTAATACTGATAATTTGTCACTTTTGAAGTCAATAGTAAATATCCCTCTAGACTGGGAATCCATCGTAAATTATCTAAACTTTAAATCAGATTAGATCTTCATCTAAATCTTACAGCATCTTAGGGTGTTGTGGGAGAAGCAGGTGCGAGAAGCAGGAGCTGAGGCTTTGTGCAGAAGTGGTCAGGCAGCTCCCACATTGCTGCTTCCTGCAGCTCCCAGGAGTCTCCAGTTGCCAGATCTCTGCAGACCATGGCTGGATGGTGCATCACAGCACTGCATCACTGCCATAAAGGGAGGCACTCACACAGGACCTCCAACCATGTGCATGTCAGCCCTTCCACTGCACTCCTGCAGCTTGGAGAATAAGAGGGGTTTGTTGTCCTTAAATTCTTGTGCTATATTGGGCCCAGATTTTCTTTTATATGTGTCCATGCTCATTTTCAATATCAGTAGCAACAGCACATGTTTTTTCCAGGCGAGGTGCTTTATGGTCATTTCCCAGTCTGGGTAATAATTTGCACATTGTAATGTTTAAAACTCAACTGCCAAGTCATAAATATCCATAGCTTTATTAATCTACAGGCATTCAGCTTTGTAATCAGAGCGGGGCTTGTAATCTTGTGGATTCACCATGTTATAAAAAGCATTTATATCCCCGATGCAACCTGGGCAGCAGAGATAGCCCATGGCATTATCTGCATGCATAATCCAGGCTGGCTACATGCAGCAGTCCTTGACAATGCTGAGACAGAGCCCTCCTTTGCTGGGAGGACCCAGGCATGTTACAAAAGTGGCTGCAAAAACCCAGGCAATTGCACTTGCTTGGGAACAAGATTAAGAAATGGATTAAAACAAGCTGATTAAAAATATTTTCAAGTAAGGGTCTAAACCTATGTGCACCCCACCCAGCTGTTCCTATTTCTTATCAGCAACAAACATCTTAATTACTGAGTTAAACAAGTAACAGCCACAACTGGACTCACAAACTAGCTGGCTAGTAACTCAAAAATTGGGAAGCAGGCAGTCAGCAATTGGCTTCTTTCAAAGACCTGCCAAAATTTTTCCTCTGAAGAGTGGAGAATGATGAATGTTCACTTGCAGCTGGGTTTCTCTCCTTTGAAGTTCCAAACATCTGGTTTCAATTGCTCAGTGACTTTGCATTTTGATTAGCAGTTACCACCAGTCGAACAGACACTTGCAGGGCCAGGGAGGGAATGAGAAAGTGAGCAGGCAAGACCTCTCTTTTTCACTTTCCATTTCACACATGACGCTGTCCTGCCTGTTATTTTCATTATCTCTTGTAACCATCATGTTGCAGCTCTGCCATGGTAACTGATTTTTCAAGATATATTTCTGCAGCTTGTCCAGGGCAGTGCAACACTGTTGATTTACATCCGCTCAGCATCTGTGTCCCATATGGGACTTGGCTTTCAAGGTCCTTCCCCATTGTCACATTTCAGCTATAAATCTTGATATACAGGAACAACAACCAAAAAAAATGTACCAGCTCTAAATAAGTTGCAGCTTTTGATATGTTGCCTTCACCTGCTGCTTTTTTTTTTCTTTTCTTTTTTATGACATTTTTCTGTGCCTGGCTGCTTGCAATTTGCTTCTTGGTTGCTTTTGGAGTTTTATGGGGTTGTAACAAATTTGAACTTACAAATTAAAAGACTTTGAGGTTATTTGGTATTTTATCCTGAACAAAAGACAGCCACTGGGAAAAAAAAAACCCTGAGAGTTTATGTACAAGATGTTTAATAACAGGAAAATAAAAGGGCATAAAGGAGCCTATGGAAAATATTCAATGTATTTAGCTATTTCCTCCCGCTTCTGGCTTTATTAAATGATATCCTGAAGGGTGCCGACAAAGGAACACAATCACACATAACTGAGCAAAGCTGCCACTTTCAAAAAGTGGAAAGAATCAAGTCTGCTGTACTCCACTTAATACATCCATAAAAGGAGAGTTTGGTGGAACTTAATGTCATTTACTGTTGATCTTAATATCCTTCCCTTTCTTGCTTAAATTTCCCCTGACACCTGCTTGGAGGTTGTTACACATGGGCCACGTTAGAGAAAGGGAAATTGGACAGAGACCCTTTGAAAGCGCAGTCAGGAGCCTGGAGTGTGAAACCAGATGCTTTCTGCAGTGAGCCAGAGCTCACCAGGGGATCCTCTGGGTCCGTTTGTGGTTACATCATTCGTGGGTTTGAGTGACTTGTTTTATAAATTGGCACAATTGGTGGGAATGTTGTGTGTGTTTTTTTAATATGTCATATGCCTTTATGAAAGAAAAAGATGTTCTGCCTGTGATCTCACTTATCCAGTAATGACAGCTAAGTGGATTACTAACACCAGTGTAGATTGTCGATTAAAAAATGAAGAGAAAAAGTAGCGTGTATGTCTAGAGAAGAGTTGTTCAGTGGGAACTCCAAATCCATAGAACTCCCATATGGAAAGACAGTTCACTCGAAGTTCAAACCATGCTGACATTTGTAGCACATGGAAATTTCATGGCATACTTATTCTATCTCTTCCTGCCATTATAAGAACATGAGAAAAAGATTTTTTTGCCTTGTTTCTCCTACCTGGGCTTCTTGTACTGTCTGTTGCAAACAGCTTCTCTACTCCATTTTTTTCAGATGTCAAGCCCACTGCAGAGACGCTGGTGCCCACTTTGAAGAGTGAGGAGACCACCACTCCATACCCAACTGATGCAGAAGCAACTGACTGTGGTGATAGCTGTGTGGAAGAGGAGGGTACGTATCAGAGCAGCACATCTTTATCTCAATGAGTGATGGGTTAAGAGCTAGGAAAATACTCTTATCTTCCCATTAGCTCCAATACATGGGGCTGATTCCTGGAAAGCTTAGAGTAATATTATTAGTGATAGGCCAGGATTTTAAAAAAAATCCAAAACCAACCCATAAACAAATCTGCCAAAATCTGATAAGTTATATCAAGGAAGGATGGAAGAGCACGAGATAGCAACTAATTCAGTCCCTAGGGTACAAGACATGAAGAGCTGTTTTCTCTGCTTCCTTACATGACCTGAAGAAACTCATTTAGTGCCCTGTTTAGAACCACCTCCGTTCCAGATCCCCCTTGCCTGGATGTCATAAACTCAGAAGGTGATTCAGACTGCCTGGAATGTAGGGCTCCTTCTTCAGGAGTCACAACTGTGGGAGTAAATCACGACATGTACCAAAGACTGATGTCCTGAACACTTACCTGCTTAAGGATTATCTTCCCTAATATCAGCAGCTTATAATTTAGGAGGACAGTCTGGGCTCCTTGTGCAGGCAGCAGAGAGAGGGGAACACTGACTCCACGCAGGATTTCACCCATCCAGCCTTAGATGGCTGTCAGATGCACATGAAATGGTTTGGTATCTGTAGCACTTGCCTACTTCTTCTGACTATGGAAGAAGCCGAATGTCAGTTTAGGCTACATGCTGTGCTTGTTAAGAGCCAGTGCTGGGGGAGGGCTAATCTCCTCTGCCTCAAATCCCTATCTGTAAAAGCAGACATCATATTCTTCTGCTTCTTGCAAGGGGGATGTGAGCATCTAAAGCTTGTGAAATGTCCAGATGAAGAGGAGAGGGCTTGACAGAGCTGTGCAAGGTTAGTTGTACAGTGCAGTGTTCAGGAAATGCACTCCCCTGAGCACGACAGCAGAGCCTGGAGCATTGACAGAAGGACATCAACAAGACTCACAAGGAAAAGCTATCCTCTGAGATAGCTCCTAGGACTTCTGTCAGCTCAGCTTTCAATCCCAGAGAAAAATTAATGGGTTTTAAAATAAATAAATTAAAAAAGAATATTAATTGGCTTTTTCACATCTCCCATTGGGATTCTGCTGTTTCTTTAGAACACTTTAGTTCTAGAAATATAAGTTGCAGAAGTAGCTCAAAGGGCCTGATTCTCATTGCTTTACCTTAGCGATAAGCGTGTGCAGCCCTGCAACCATTGAGGCACTTGGGAAACTGCTGAGAGGAAATTTAGGCCAGTAAGAGTGTCTGCAAGAACACGATTCCTGGGTGCAATCCAGGGCAAGAGACCAAGCAGAGTATCCAGAGTGTGGAACCAGCCTCCCTGTCAGCTTCCCTCAGATTTAGCAACAATTTTCAATTCTCATACTCCATAAAACAATGAGTGTGTTTCTCTGGACAATCAGATTTATGACAGCCAAACAGAAACAATGCTGCTCTCCAGGGTATGAGATTAGATTGGAATAAAAGGATCCATGATCTGCATTGTTTTATTTTGGAGTGGGAGCATGTAGAAAAAGCCCTCTGCCCCTCGCAGCAAAGTTCCCCTGATGCCTATCACTTGAGTCACTCACCTCCTTCTGGCTATCGCTCACTTTGTGGGCACTGTGATTTAAAACTTCCTCTTTGCTCAGGAAAATCCTGGCCTATAATTAGGCTCAGACGTGCGTGTCCGCTGAGTGCTTGGTATGGATTCAGACCATTTCTGCAGCCTCCATGCCGTGTGACTGATTCCCTCAGCCAAAGGAGCCAGCAGCTGCCTCACTGCTACATGCAGCCCCTGGCATGTGCCTGCCTGCCCACAGCCCTGTCTCTGCAGGAAAGCTCTCCAGAGCTTTCAAAGCTGTTGTCATAGGGGAATTAACTCCGCTCCTGTTTCAAGATGAAAAGTTAAAGTCTTGCCCAAAGACCATGCGGTGAGTCCATAGCAGACCTAGAAATAGAGGCTGGCTCCTTTCACTCAGAATCCAAAAGCTTGAGCTCATGGTGGCCCCACATTTTCCATGGTAGCACTTCCACAAGAAGGTAGGAAGCAGTGAGTGACAGCTCTCCAGGATGACAGACAGCTCCCGTCTGGTGCAAGTGGCTAGGTCTGTCACTCAGGAGCTGGGTTTCTGGAGCACTTGAGATTCTCCTTTTAGAGCCAGAGCAGGAACTGCTGAGCATGGGGCACTCAGGAAGGACTCTTCCCTGACATTTAGAAAGGCATTTAATATTGACCACTTTAGGGGATGAAGAGAAGGTGCTGATTAGAGTCTGGATGCATTTGGTTCTTGCTTTTATATTTGCTTAGTTTGGTGGATTAGCCACAGGACGTGGTGTGAACATTTTGCTGATGCAGAACTTAAGGCTGATCCTTGGAGCTGAGGAAATGTGAGATAGGTTAAAAGCATCAGTGTGAGTGAGATTTCATGCTTTTTTCAGTTTTGACGGATTGCCAGCTATTTTAGTTTTGGGTTGGTTTTTAACAGCAACCCTTCATGGGTAGGTCATTTTTTAATCCAACTTTATTTTGCTTCTATTTCTTTTTATAAGATTTCCAACTCCCTGCGAACTTCAACTGCAACTTTGATCTTCCTGAAGGCCTTTGTGGTTGGTCACACGACTTGGCAACCGGTTATACGTGGTCTTTTCAGCCTACAGGCACCTGGATTGGCAACTCCGAACCAAGTTCTGACACTGTGCCTGGTAAGATGATTAATACCAAAGCAGGGAAGAGAGAGCTGATGGGGCTTTCTCTACATGAACAGTATGAATGATTATTGCACAGCTATCATGAGTTGTGAGGGCTGTGCAGAACTGAACTTCTTTTACGGAAGCTTGCAGATGCTTTGCTGTGTGGTTCTTGACTTATTTATAGGACCGTGACCGCTTGCACTGAATTGTACTAGCTGTCCTCTTGAGATAGCCTTGAATCAGACACTGGGCTTTGAATCCCATGGGACCGTGAAGGTTAGCCCAGGCTTTGTTCCACATCCTCATCCAAATGTCCTCTGTTTTTTCCCCAGAATGCATTTCTTCCTCTCCCATATGTTACTCAGATTGCCTGTAGTCTTCAGCTACTCTGCACTCTGGGCTTGCATAGGCTGGATTTCAGTCTTCTCCAAGTGAAGGATGAGCTAAGCCCTAAGAATGCTGAAAATGCCAGCTTCTTGCTGTTTGACTTTTGCTCTTTTTCTCTACTTGCTTTGGAAGCAGGAGATTTGCATGAGTGTGACAGAGCCTAATTTATGGAGGACCTCACTGAGACGTGCTGACGTGGGTTGCAAGGGAGCCTGCCTCTGGCAATGTGGTTGATAGATCAAGTTCTTCAGCTCCACATCTTGGAACTCATGCCAGGACTAGTGTGCTTTCCTTCTCCCTCATTGACTTTGTGGCAGGGTTGGCATGAAGAACATTTCTCAATTTCCTCGTAACAGTAGACTGTGTCACTGTAGCATCGCTTCACTCTCAGTCATTGCTTGTGAAAGTCAAGGCTCCCGCAGGGGAGCTGGCAGATCTTACCTGTCCTGGGCTCTGCCCTGCTGCCTGGTGATTGCAGTGCCTGTGTGTCACACCCCAGGGAGCTGTGCATGATGTGGGCTCCTCCTCGCCCTCTTGGTAAGGTTGAGTCTCGGAATGCAAACATTCAGGCGAACCTGTTAGCCACCTGGCAGAGTCGCTGGCCAGATTGGCAGTGCCGCCAGCCAGTTGGAAAGCCATGCAGCCAACACCTGGTAGGCAGTGCTAAAGAGGAAAATATGTATTCCAGAAACATATGGGAAGAGGAGAATCTGCTACATCTCCACACACAAATCACCCCCACACAAATGCACACATCATTTCTCTCTTCAGCTCCTGAGGTGCTTGGCTTTTTTCTAAGAGACACGGTAATGCTGTAAGTGCAGCCCATATGGACATCTGACAAATTCTTTGGCGTGACATAGGGACACAGTGTCTGCTATGGAGAAAAATATTTTCATATTTCAAGTGTTTATCTCTTCAGCATTTGAGTGCTTTAGAAGATTAATATCTGGAGCTCAGTGGAGCCTCAGGCAACAGGAGAGAACACTTACAGCCAGCCCCAGACTTAATAACCCTCCCCATCTCGTTCACTGTAATAATGTTTAATTAATATAAGTCTCCTGCAAGTAGGATAAAAATTACTTATTTTTATAACTCAGACTCAATTTTTCATTTCATTTCCTCTCCCCTGAGTCTCCCTACAATTAGTTGGCCATAGTTTCTTAGAAGACTCTGTTGTAGCCCAGGAGGAGCTGGTGCTGCTTCAGACAGCTCAGCATGCAATCCTGGTTTTTACCCTTCTCTTTCTCCTTTTCTCAGTTATGAATTGCACAGTCTCATCACTGGGGCTGGGGAATGTTGTCCCACTGAGTTCAGAGGTCTGTTTCTGTGCCGGTGTAGAGAGCTCTCTCTTAGGGTGCTGTGCAGAGTAGGGCACCGAAGCACTGATGGGGTGCAGGCAGGCGCTCCAGCACTGCCCCCCAAGTCACAGGCTGTGTGGGCTGGAGAAGAGAAGGAGGTGGTGGCTCCAGGGGGCTGGACTGACTCACCCATAGCTGTGGGGGAAGCCAGCAGCACACAGCAGCACAGGCTGAGGGATTGTTGTTGGCACTGCCATGGATCTGCCTCCTGACTGGGGCAGGTAAGGGTGTGCCCTCCTGGCATCTGTGGGCATCTGCTGCCTTGCCCCCACAGCACAGGGCTGCAGAGGAGTCAGAATACAGGGGCATCACTGCCACGCCTCACTTTGGTCCTACTCTTAGAAATTAAGAAGATGTGACACAAAAGGAAGCAACTATTTGCTTTTTTCCTCCCCGCACAGCTTTTAAAGGCAACTGGAGAAACATGAAAAAGAGGCGATGCCAGCTCCTTGGTGGGGACAGAATCAAAGCATTGTTTGGTTCACACTCCCCCATTCTTCCCCTGCCCTTCCCTCGTGCTCCCTCCAGCACTTTGTTTCTACTTAGAAAATTCACGCTCAGACTCCAGGGAGCAAGGAATGAAAAGCCGTTGTTCGGGGTGGTCTTTGCTTGTGAATTCCCCACCCTGGGGTGAGCAGTTGGGTGAAGGAGAGCAGCTGTGCTTGGTTAGAGGCAGGGCAAAAGCTAAGGGGAACTGAATGCTGCTGGAGCCCTATTTACCCTGATTTAAAGGTGCTGGCCCAGGCTAGAGGCCATGGCTGCTCCACCATAGCAAGGAAGTGTGCTGTGCCTTTAAGAGCTATGTGGAATGTGTTTCTACTTCTTTTGAAAACGGCAAAACAAAAATTAAAATTAAAAAGGAAAAAATAATAATGAAAGGAGGAGCCCTGGCTCAGTCTGCATATGAGAGAGGGGGAAGGAAATGACCATGGTGAAATATCCTCTGTGAGGCACTTGATTAGAAAAGTCTGCTGAGACACAGGCCTGAATTCCTCAGATATCTCCCAATTTCATTTTATGCGCTGCATGCAATTCCTCCTTGTCTTTGGCACGGAGAACTTCTCAAGACTGACAAGACACCCACTGCTCTCATTCCACTATTTTTATTTCCAAGATACTCTTTCAGGCATCTCTGCATTTCTTTTTTTAGCCCTGTGTTCCTTGGGCTCTTCGCACCATGGATTAGCTCCACGTCCTCTCCTGCAGGCTCCCATTACACGTCTGGGGACCTCATTGGTGAAAGTGGAGCCAAAGTGCCCAGCTCAGCAGAAGCCCAGCATGGTTCCAACTGCTACCTGCCCTTTGCAAGCCCAGAAAATACCATTGGCTCCCTTTTCCATACCCCCACAAGAGATTGCCAGGATTTTTCTCTCTATGGACTTTCAGATGCTTCCCATCTGTAGAAAGATTCCCCTTAGCTGCACCTAGCAAGCTTCAAGGAGCAACAAGTTCAGGTTTCAATGAGATTTCATCCCCCCTCCTGCTGCATGCAATGGCAGCATGCCTTTGGTGTCAAGATAAAGGTCTTAAGACCTGAAAATAAATCTGGGTTGATAACTTGGGCACCTCAACTTTTCACCATCTTTGAATTTCACTGGGGTTTTGATCCTGAAGGGTCTAAAGATCTTGGGTCGTATCCTTGGTTGGTTGGTGGGATTGTATCGCTCTCAGTGATGCTACACTAATAAGCCAGCACTGAAAAGCTGGAATCTCTGTGTTTTACCCATTTTTTCCCCTTTCTTGAAGCACTTAAGTAAATAAGCTGTGGTCCTAGAAGAGCACTGTGGGATCTACAGCTTCACCATGTATTGCGTCTCCTTCGGGTGAACACAGCGTCAGGGTCAGAGCCCTGGCAGCATCGTGGACCCCGTGTGGTTCGGATGTTGGCAGCTGTATGTGCACAGAGAAAAGGAAGCACTTTTAACCTTGCAGCTCTCCTGACCACACAGCTTTTGGGCTGGGCTGCAAAAACCCACTGAGAGCTTCTCTTGTGGGCCATGGCCTCGCTGGCTTTGAGGGTCAGGAATGCTGCTCATTTGGGTTGCGGGCACTGCAGGGAAAGGTTTATTTGTTTCAAAGTGTTTTCAGCAGAGGAGTGTTTATAGTGCTCTGAAGTTTCGTAAGAGCTTATTTTTTAAGAGAAACAAATGTTAAGCTGTTTTTAAGCTGATGGTGACCCCTTACCATTCCTGTATTTTTCCCATGGGATCTTTAAAAGGGAAAGTTTCATATTTTTCCTGCAATCCTTGAGAACTGCTGCCTAAAGGCCTTGATTCTACTGTGTCCAAACCAGCAGAAAGGTTTTCATGGTGTTAACAAAGCAGGGCTGGACTGAAGTGGGTCTGCATTTACTCTCACGAGAGTCTCAGGGTTTATGCCTTGGGGACACAATTTGACCTTAAGGGTCAATCCTGTGTCCTTTGAAGTAGGAAGGAGTTTTACATGTGGGGTGGTATGAAAGACAAGCGTTTCTGTGCAATGAGTGAGCAGCTGCACACTGTGGGAAGGAGACCACATATCCAGCTCTGTCTCTCTTCACTCCCCTCATGTGTGGTGCAGATTGCCTCTCTGCAAAGCTGTACATGTCTCTCCTGACTCTCGTTTGCACAGCGAGGGCAGCAAATGCTAAGAAGTCCTTCATGCCCTGGCTGTCCACAGCATGGCACAGCTGGGACACTCCAGCACCCTGATCACAGGAGATTTGCTGAGCATCAGCTGGGCTGTGTGAGTTCTCTGGCTGCAGGCTGGGGCCAGGCTCTGGCTGTCCATGTGCCCATACTGTCTTTCATGAGAGAAAGAGGTATGGCCATGGTCTGCTCCAGCAAAACTCCTGCTTGCTTGGACTGGGCTGGAGGCAGAGGAGGGGCAGCCTGTTCAGCCTGCAGTGCTGCAGGAACAGACACTGTGCACGGGGTTGTGCACACCTTTCATGTAGGGCAGGCAGGGTGCCCGCCACGCTGCCAGAGGACAGGTTTTGGTGGCTGGCAGCTCACTTAGCATAAATGTCAGGCTCTAATTGGCATTTGATTTGTCAGGGACACTGTGCCCTCCCTGCACTCCTGGGGGGAGGTAGCAGGACTCACAGTCGGACCGTGCTGTTGAGGACATGAAGCTTAACTGAGAGGATGTAATGGCCAATCCTTTAGAAAGGCTCCAGAGAGCAGGCTGAGAGCTTGGTTCTGGGTAAGTGGGGGGTTTTAATGCCTTTTGACGGACTGATTTAGAGACTGAAATGGCAAGGACTTGGCAGGCTAATTAACACATAATCAAAATTGAGGGGATTTTCCAGCAGATGTAGTGATCTAGTTAATATAAATATTAGTTTTATGGAGGATTGACTTCCCATCATAAATGAAAGTCTGTCATTGAGGAGAGGCCTCTCACGAAATTACAGCGGCAGCCTTTTGAGGTGAATTTGCATGATTTGCCAAAAAATTTAAAGATATTATAACCATCCAATTTCAATCTGCATATTCATGCAGATACCATTCCCTTGCTACCAGACTGCCCTGCAGTCATGAGGGTATCTGAGCTGATCTGCTCCCCAGGAATGGCAAGAGCTGATGCAGCTTCCGCCTCACATACCCCAGAAGAACAGCAGGATCATACCCCACTGGGATGTCCCCTTGGCCGTAACGCAGTGTGGCTGGGGTGGCATTTGGGGCTGTGCAGGCAGCAGATAGTGCCCTGAGCAGTGTGGTCACCTATGGGATTTGACACACAAGAGGTGGCTGCTGCTGGGCTGCAGTGCTGCCAACCAAAGCACGCTGTGGATCAAACTCTGCAACGAAGCAGAGTGCAGCGACCTTTGGAGGGATGTAAGTGAAGGCAATTCATGTGGTTGCTCCATAGGAGCAGCAGCTGTAACGCAGCAATATCCAGTGAGGGGGAAATGCAGAGGGAATCTCAAATCTCAATAATTGCTTGTGTACACGCTGCCCAACATGTTTTGCTGGAACACGTCCAGATGTGCTGCTGAGATCCATGAGGGAAGGCACTTTTCTTGAGAAAGGGGGTGAGACGTGCAGGACCCAAGCACAGGCAGGCTGACCTTGCAGAGGGGGCAGCTGCTGTGGCTTGTGCTTGCAGCCTGACCCAAACTGTGAGGCTTCATCCCCCACTGCCCCTAATGTCCTCTCAGATGGCTTCCTAGCAGGAGGGGACAGGTGCGCCAAGAGGAAGGCACATTGCCCAGATGGTTGGTTTGCAGAGCCCAGCTGGTGATTTATCCAGGACTCGCTGCCATGCACACACGAGGGGCTCTGCCATCGTCCGGCTGGGGTGGTTGCATGTTCACACTACTGGCTCCCTTACATCCAGATGATCCCATAAATCTTCCATGAGATTTGTGCCACAGCATCAGTTGCAAAACAGAGGTAAAATGCCTGAGTGGGTTTGTCCTGCCTTTTTTGAGCCGGTGCTTTGAACTACCAGTGCCAGTTCTGTGGGGGATGTAGCTGTCGTGTGAGCTGGAATAGAGACTGCAAAGCAAAGTTCTGGGAAAGAGATTAAAATGCATTTCTGATCCTGGAAGAATTGATCAGCTCATCATTGCAAAGCTCCCTTCAAGTGTTTTAACAGGGGAAATCAGCCTTTCAGATGCTTTCTGTGCCAAAGGTTTCCATTTACTGTATCAAACAGAGTGACTGCTGGAGCCATCGGGCTTCCACATGCTGTTCCAACAATTAGCTCCACAGTGCCCTTATTCAGTCAGTCTCAGCAAATTTGTAGGGCTTTTCCAAAGGTCCAACTAGCCATTAGAGTGATCCAACTATTTCATCTTCAAATGGCATAGCAAGTCATGCCTGCCTGCACTCGGCTTTCCACTCCAGAAACTGGTACTGGTAGCAGGAGCAAGAGCACAGGGTGCCCAAACCCACTCCTACTTGCAGGGGAGCAACTGGATTCACCACCCAAAGACTGAGCCTCCTTGCAGCCCTTGGGACTGCCAGTAGGTCCTGGGGAGCTCTGTGGGCCCCAGCAAGAATTAGGCAGGGACCACAGGAGATGGAGGGCTCCCAAGGCTCTGAAAGACCTTGTGGTGCTGAGGGGAGCATTAGTTTTGGCTGCAGTTTAGGACAAACAGAAGGTCAGTGTCAACCCTGGCAGAGGGATGTGACTCAGATGTACACAGGCTCTTCTGCTGAAGTGGCAAGGCAGCCACACTGGATACCACTAGCTCCTAGGGTATGGATCATGGGAGGTGTCCAGCTGCAGAGCTAGAACAGTCCCATCTGATCAACTGTGGGCTCTGGGTGGATCCAAGGATGGTTCAAAACACTGCACTTAATCAGGCTGCTTAGATACTGGCACCAAAAGTTAGTCTTGAACTTTGAGGATCTGGATTTGATCATTCTTGAGCCATGGCTAGAGCTTTCATGAAAGATTTGCCTGTGAGACCATTTCAGCTGTGAGATAAGTGTATGACTGCAGTCTGATTTGCTCCCTTGTTTGTTGTTGCAGTTCTCTTCTTGTTGCTGCTTTTCTATTTGAAGAGGCTTGTAGTGAATTACAAAAAGAGGATTTTAATTCAGGAGACCTTGATGACTTATTATGCCTTATCACTCCTTAGGCATGGAGTACAGCTTGTTCTTTTTTTAATTCCCCCACTTGTTTATCTCCCACATCTCCTCCTCCACTACTACCACTCTGAGGTAAATCACAAGAACACTCCTCCATTAGAAAACGGCATGGTACTTTTTCAAGTGATTCACTCAAGCAGGAGTGGGCAAACACACTTTCATCTTTTTTTCTGCTACTGTTTGTTGGCATAAAGTGCCAAGTGGCCCAGGGGCATTTCATAGGTGCTGGAAAATATTGCTAAAAATGTTGCTCTTTCTATATGTGGCCAGTCGGGAACAGATTTGTCCTTCACACAGCAAAATCAGTGAAAGTTCATAGGAGTGGGTATGCTTTTGAAATACTTTGATCATACATGCCAGGAGTAGAATGATGGCAAATATCTCTGTTATCTTGTCCTAAATTTATTTTAGAAAGACGTGTAGCTCACAGTGGTTGGTTTCTGCTCTCTGGCACTGACAAACTTGCAGCTGGGCCAGCGCCATTGATAGATCTCCCTTGGGCTGTGATGTCACCTGACTGCTGAGCAGCAGTGAGGTCAGCTGCTGGTTTCTGGGCGGGAACTGTCTTTCCATGGATTCCAAGTTCAGGTCTCTCTGATTTAAGTTTTGGAGGTGTTTTGAGTGCACTTTGCAAATATTCTGAGTACAGACACTGCTCTTGCCATTGCTGTGGGCACTGAAGCTGCAGCGGGAGCAGGGCAAGCAGAGCTGCTGCTCAGAGTTTGGCCCATCAGGTCCAGGAGGCTAAGAGTAAGGGAAGGAAGTGACAAACCCTTCAGTATGGTTCTGGGGCAGAGATAACCCTCCTGTGCCTCAGCTGGCACATGCTGGCACAAAGTACCAGTGGCACTTGCCCACTGTCAATCAAAAGTATGCCCATCCCTCTGTTGAGCAAAATGCAAAATCTAGCAATATCTGTAATTGGCCTGTCTGTGTCACCTTGGACTGCAGCTCTGCAGTTGGAGCAACCCAAGAGACTCTGTCCTGACATTGGTCATGATGGGGGCACAGGTAAGGATCACTTCAGCTACACTCTTGGCTTTCAGTCTGTCCTAAGGGACTAAAGACATCCAAGCTGCAAATGGGAAGCTCCTTAAGGAGGCTTCTCATCAGAGAGGGCTGGAAACCACTGATTCCTGAAAAATTCACGTGTGCCCAGGGATTTGTACCCATAGGCTTTTGCTGCTATTGGTATTCAGATCAAATATCTTCAGTTCCACTTTCAGCCTTGAACTTCTCCTGGGATATCAAGTGTATCAAATCTCTCCTCCCTGAGGACTGACAAAAAATGTGGTACAATTTAAATGTAATATTAGAGCAAGTGAATCCTCTGTTGTCTGTATTTCAGCTACCTTCAGGTTTTCAACCACCCAGTTATCACCTATGCATGCTTCACTCATTTGGGTCCATGTCCTTCCTCTGTGCTGTGCTTTAGAGGCTGTTTTGCTGCATTATGGAAAAACTGAGAGCCAGAGTTTCATTTTGTTGTGTGTATCCTCAAAACAAGATGAGCTTTCAGCACTAGCATTTAGAAAAACCCACCTCAGGCTTGTTCACTGAGGAAGCTCCCAGTAGAATAAACACACATACCCCCTGCCAATGCAATAATCGTGGCATCACTTCCTCTGACAATAACTTGCTCCAGCTTTTTAACTTCTAATTATGTCAGTATTTTTCTTAATGACTTTCTGGTTTTGCTGTTGGTCTCATACCAAGGGAGAGGTTGGTGGGTGGTGAGGGAAGTGTGCCACTCCATGCAGCAGTGGCACAGCTGGGTGAGCACACAAAGGGTGCCAATGTGAGACCCCACTTTTGCAGGCATGAGGCTGCACTGCCATGCAGCACAGCCAAAGCCACTTGGCAGAAGGTGAGACACTTGTTACCAGTGGCTGCAGAAAATAATAGAATGGTGTTTTTCTCACTGAACAGATGTGAAGAATTACCTGCAGCTGCAAAGCAGCGGAAGGAGGGAAGGCCAGCGAGCCCGGCTCATCAGCCCCACCATCTATCTGCCCCAGAGTGCGGTCTGCATGGTTTTCCAGTACCAGGCATGGGGCAGCAACGGAGTGATGCTGCGGGTCTGGCGGGAAGCCAGCCAGGAGCACAAGGCACTGTGGGTCATCACCGAGGACCAAGGGGAGGAGTGGAGGGAAGGCCGGATCATTTTGCCAAGCTACGACATGGAGTACCGGGTAAGACATGGAATATTGGTTAAGATGCTTGCAGAAGGTGTGCTGGACCAAGTAGACTTCTCCAGCTTCTTGATTTCAGTGTTTCAGAGCCCAGGCCCATTCATCATTAGGGAATGTGGCTGTTTTCATTGTGTTTCTCAAGTTACCATAGTAACTAAGCTACACTGTTTGTTATTCTGAGAGTGCCTGTCTTCTGCACAGACTTGGGCCTTTGTTCAGCCTGTTGCCTTTCATATTCTTCTGATCTCCCATTTTGCAAATATTCTTTCTTTTTCTTTTTTTTCTTCTTTTTTTTTTCATTTTGTTTTGTGCATTTCTTCCCCCTCCTATTGAAGGTCAGCAGATAGTCTGACCAGAGGCAGATCTGCAGCTCCAGGGAGCAAACCCAGCAGCCAGGAGAAGTGGGAAGCTGGGAGAGAGCACAGCCAGCTCTTAAGGGTGGGCAGCAAACAGCCATTCTCCAGCCTCAGCTGCAAGTGTTGACATAGGAAGAGGGAATGCGAGCTCATTTGTGAATCCTCTTCTCAGATACCTTAGGCTAGATCAGAGGGCTGAGTGCAGTGCTGTGGGATCAAGGCCCTGTCCCACTGTCAGATCAGTGGAAGAGACGGGATGAGCTGAAGGGAGGAAGGGAGCTGTGCTGCTTGGCACAGCCACCTGAGCCCCTCTGGCACAGCTGTACCAGCACCCCATGGAGAGGCTGCTGCTTCCAGGAGTGTCTTTGGCATGGTTAGCCCCTCCAGGCAGCGTGCCATTTGCCAGGGAGACACGGCTACTGTTGTCACTTGTTAATGAGCATCAGCACAGCATCCAGCACCCTCCAATGCAGAAGGAATCATGTACTTGCAGGCTTGAGGCAGCACTTTAATGACCACCCTGGTGAGGAGCCTTGCTCCAGCCAGCTCCCAGCCCTGACCCTGACCCAGGGAGCTGCTGCTGTCAGGCCACTGACCCCTCCAAACTCCTGCCTCCCACACGGGTTGACAGCCTGGGCTTGGGACCCACAGCCCAGACAGTCCATCGTCTGTGCAGTCAGCCCTTCAGGGAGGTGTCCTTGCAAGCAGGCATGGATCCCAGGCACCCTAGATAAAAGGGGGCACATAATATGGGAGAGGAGGTTTGTGAAATACATAGCCCTAGGAAATTATTTGGACTCTTAGAATCCTAGTATCACTAAGGTTGGAAAAGACCACCAGGATCATAAAGTCCAATCATTAACCCAGCACCACCATGTGCAGCACTAAACCATATCCACAAGTGCCACATCCACATGCCTTTTGAACACTTCCACGGATGGTGGTTCTACCACTTCCCATGACAGCCTATTCCAATGCCTTGAGAGTAGGCAGGGGGATATAAAGCAAGAGCTTTGCACAGCAGCTGTGTGACTAGTTTGCTTGTATGGGTTTGGCTTTTTAATAAAATACCAGAAAACACAATATGCCTACAGATAAGAATGATGGGCACTGGCTGCCTATTTTGTGTGTTAAACATGAATATACCAGCATTGGCTGAATAATGGTGTCATTATGTAAATATTGCAAGTGTCTCCACTCAGCAGTTCTTAGAGCTAACGACTCTACTTATTTTTGTAAATATATTTTGCCTGTGATTAAGTAGGAATAAGCTGACCCTTCTCCTCTAACATTTCAATACTCCTTATGTAATGTTGATTTGCAGTTAATGTAGCTGTGCATTTTGTGTCCTTCCCTTCATTTTTCTGATCATAGCTCAGTTAATACCATGGGCCAAAGCTGCTGCTGCAGTAACTCAGTGTTATGCCACTTACACAATTTGTGCATGGGCCGGGGGGGTTCACCTAGTCTTTACCCTTTCCCTTGGGAGCAGCAGCCACTCTCTTCCTCCCAACTTAGCACTGATGTTTCTGTCCTGGTTTCCCACAGATTGTGTTTGAGGGATTTATCCGCAATGGCCACTCGGGAGAGCTGGCCCTGGATGACATCCGGCTCGGCACTGACATCCCACTGGAGAACTGCATGGGTACGTGCTGCATCCCACCGGTGGGGCAGGGAGGGGGTGGGGCAGCTCAGGCTGGAGAGCCTTTGCTTGCAAGCTGTCAGTGGGCCACCTCTCCCCTGGCTGAGTTACCAGGAGTTTCTGGCTCTCAGCTGGGACTTTCCTTGCCCATGAAAGAAATGAGGGCGACTCAGCCCCTGGGGGATGGGGGCTCTGCCTGCGTTGGTGTGAGGAGAAGGAAGCACATGTCTCTGCCACGCAATGCTGAAAGAGCAGCTGAGGGTTACTGAGGACTATTCTATGTGATAAGGACATACACCAAATTTAAAAGGAAAGTGCTGAACAAAAGAAGCCAGCTGTCAGTCAGTATTACACGCTTAGTGAGGCCGGTGAGTTCAAAAGGAGTCTTCTCTAATAAGAAAAAAAAAAACAGCAGAGAGGTTTTACAGCAATGTTAACAGGATAACAAAAGAAGTTTTTGTCCTAGAATTCACCATTTCCCAAACCAGGCCAAAAGCCAGGTGAAGACAGAGAAGACTTGGAAAAAAAAAAAGGAGCAAAAAACGTGTGTTTCAGCAGTTTGCTGGTGGAGTCATTGCACTGCACTTCTCTAGCTATCCATGCAGTCACACTGATAGCTCTGGTTGCCATCTAGCTTGGGTGTGGATTTAGAGGTATCCGAGCCAAGCATGGGACCAGCAGTATTCAATTAGTGGGATCTGGGCTGAGAGCTGCCCAGAGCAGTGAACGGCTGCTCTTCTGCATGATCTGGCTGAGGCATGTTTCACTAGGAAGTGTCTGACCTGTCCTGAAGCCAATGGAAAAAGCAGAGAAGAGTATCTCTCCCTTTCAGGCTTTGAAAGGCCCCATTCAGTGAAGCTGCTCTCCTTCCCCCACCAAGGGAGGATCCCAGTGCCTCCTAACCCAAGCACGACAAGCACCCTCTTCCAAGGGGTGTTTCTCAGGGGAGGAAGCACAGGACAAACAGTGCTTGGGGAGGGCTGGTTACATTTCTTGCCCACCTATGCAGGCAGGTGATGGTGAAGATGGTGCAGGAACCAGCGCTGATAATAAAACTGAGAACTAGAACTGCCCCAGAGATGCTCTTAAGCACCATCAATCCCCATTTCTTTGATGCTTTGAACTCTGCTGGTCTCCCATCTGCCAAAGGAGCTAATGCTTCAGATGTCAAATTCCCACTATTTAAGGCTTGACAGTGGTGTTTTAATCTCTTGCCTTCTATGGCATTAAAGAGAAGCAAGACCGATGATTAACACTAATAGTATTTCCTATCTAAATTCTTTTGAGCTCAGCAATTCACCTAGCTCCAGTGTTATTGTATCTTGGGCCTCATGAACCTAAATCTTAATATTTCAAAAACAAAAGCATTAATAAATTACAAAGTTTCAAGCAGTTCCAGCCCAAAAAATAACACCAAACTGCCACACAAAATTATTTTACCCAATCTAGGAAGCTGAATGTGGATCTTAAAACCCATAAGGAACATTTGTTTCAGATCATTGCCAGCAAAGGGCTCCCACTGCAAACTTTAATGTAACTTAGGGGTCATTTCTGTTTTCACCAAAATAATAATGAAATGGTAGAGATACCGTGCTGCTCTCTCTTTCAGAGCCATGAGAATAGCTGACTCCAGCACAGGCTACTGTTTTTTCAAACATAATCCTTGGAAGTAATCTGATTCCTTTTTAGCATGAAAGAACGCTAATAAGTCACAATAACTTTTTCCTTGACAAATGTGTCATTTGCATTTTGAACCCGAGTGATGATTTCATAGCACTCAGTAGAGCCAGAGTCTGCTTCTGTGACTCACAGGCATAATGCAGAAGTAATCTAAAAATAATCAGAAGTCTATTACTTCTGCAAGAAAGTAATCAGTAGTAAGTACCGATTATTGCTTTTCAGATCCAGTAATTTGTAATAGATTACTTCTTCAAAGTATCTTGAAAGAAGGAAAAATATCACTTGCCTTTGTTTCTTGTCACTGTGAGATGGAGAGGAGCAGGGCATCACTGCCCAGAATTAACACAGTTCCTGTGTGAGTAACAGTGCCAGAGTTGAGCCAGAAACCAAACCAATTTTGGAAATTTAGGGGATTTCAGGGTTTCATCAATGGGCCAGGTGAGGCTTTGTCACTGGATGACTCAGGCCAGCCAGGCTGAATCCAAATGATCCCCAACCTCAGGCATATTTTTCTCTGAAGTGGGTTTGAGTCTTGCAACTGTTTGGTCCCAGCTGAGGCTGAGTTTCTCCCAGTCCTGGCTGAGGTTGGCTGGCTCCCTGTGCTGTTCCCAGCAAGTGGCTCCTGGGGGGCACAGACACACCTTGGCCACTGAAAATCAACAGGAGTGTAAACTGGGGGCTTGGTGTGTAATACTCCCCTCTTTAACACAAGTTTTTGTTTTTCCTCTGCAGAACCCATCACAGCTTTCCCAGGTGAGAACTCCTACTTTCCAGGTAAAACTGCACTTCTCTCGGTGGTTTTGTTCGGCTGGCATGGGCTTTTACATAGAAGGAAGGCAATGTGTGTGCTTGTACAAACAGCAAATGTTCTGAGCACTGAAATGGCAAGTGTGTACTAAACCTCCCCCACCACAGCAGCAGGAGATGGCATCCTCTGACTTCTGCTAGGTGACAGGGAACAGGCAAGCAGGCAAGTCCCCTCTCTTGGGACTGAATAGCGTTAGGAAACCTGCCATCATGAGAAGCACTTAGCTCCTGAAGAGCAGCTAAGCCCAAAATAAGAAGGCTGAGGAATAGAGTACTTTTCAGTTGATTTAAGTGGGAAAAACCAGTAGCCAATTAAAAGTGAAATCTGGTGGCAGTAATTCACGTTATTGTGAGGGAAGGTGGTTCTCTAGCTCATAGATGCAGTGGGGGTGTTCAGCTGCTGGCAAAGGAGGGTGGGGCCAAGTCTGCTTGGAAGGGGAAGAGAGTTGGGAGGTAGAAGTGGGAGAGCAAACTGTCATAAGGAGCTCTGAAGGTGACAGTCAATAAAAGGAAAACAAGGTAAAAATGGTGCATTTAACAGCTTAATACTAGCCTGGAGAATAGAAACCAACATTTCACTGTTCAGACCTGCAGGGTAGGAGAAAAGGGGAGGAACTCCAGAAAACTGCCTCTCTCTTTTTAGTGGGGATGCTGTTTGTCTTGCTCTGGGGTGGGAAAAACTATCTACTTTTGCAGACATCAGTTTAGTCTGAGGGGCTAACCTGTGTTTTGATTTCGAAATTTGTTTTCCCGCCTGCCTCTTCAGGAATGTGTCTGGGGGTTGTGTTGTGATGAAGAGCAAACTTGGAGCTCCCCTTAATTTTGAAAGTTGTTTTGTCAATTCAATCAACATGCCCTTTGCTTTCACTGGGACATGACGCCCGTACTCTTTCCATCCCCTGCTATGCTGGTGAACTGTAAGATATGGCTGGATTGTACTCTAGAAGCAGCTGCATCTGCGTGTGGGCAAAGCTGTCTCTCCTGGGTGTGTGCATTGGGAGCTGTGGCAGTAAAGGCAAAGTAGACACCAAGACTGATGTCACGTGCACGATTCTGTCCCTGGAGATTCAGGCCCTGGAGTGTTACCAACATCAGGGACAAGTGCAGGGTCTAGTACCGTATTTTACAGTCATACGCATACTGTTACAACTAGAAATTTAGTTCTTCTTGTTTATTGGCTGCTTATTTATCTGATATTCAGGCTTGTGGCATTATGGAAAAGCTGCTGCAATGTTCTCAGCTGACAGTTAAAGCCTCACAACCCTTCATGACTTCCACCATTGCTCTACATTCTCCTAGGCCTGGTGTGGTATCTATTTTGCGAACACCATCCTTGTCTTTTGGAATTTGTAACAGTTTGCACCTCTGTCTGGGTCCTCTATTCTATTCTAAGGTCTATCCTAAAGTCCTGCTAGTTCATATTGTTTGTCTTTCCCTTCACCCCCTTCCCTGCTGCCTGAGTGCCTCCACTTCCCCATCATATCCCCCAGGGCACACTGGATGGGGCTGGGGAGCAGCAGTGAGGTCCTTGAGCACCACAGGCAGATGCTCTTACAGGCACACCTCCCCTTCACACTGGAACTTGCCAGCTTGTTCCAGTGGCTCCCGCCCATTCCTGGCTCCCTCAAGGGCATCCTAGCATTGGTCATAACAGGGGAGCAATTGCAATTGTAGCAAAAAGTTTCCCTGGATGACAGGTAGGAAGAGATGGCACAGAGGGATGGAGTGACCTGGGAAAGAGCAAAGTGCAGAGGGAAAAGATGAAGAAGTGAAGACTGGAGGTAATTACATGATAATGACTAAACTGAGGGAGAGACAGATGCCCAGCAGGAGGAGAGGGTAAAATGAGGGGAAGAAGTCCCTGGCTGGAGAAAAAAACTGAGCTGGAGAGAAAAAACTATGCAGGAATTACGGAGATATTCTACTGCCCCCACTCCTGCAATTACATGATGAGCTGAAAAAGTCAGATGACATTAAAAATAATAGCAAATCCTTCCTCTCCTGGCTTGGGAGCGAAGCTGAAAATATGCACCTTACAGGCACCAGGATCACAAGGCAAATAATAAGAGATTTGTGTAGGCGGAATATGTTTCACATAGTGGGTCGGGATCTTTCAGGACCAGTAAAGTGTGCTTGAACTGTACTGCACTTGAGAGTTGATGCATTTCACCCTTAAAGAAAGGGTATGACAAGTGTCTGGAGGCAAGGAATTAGATAAATACCTGCCTAAAAAGAGATACAGTGCAATGAACGTGGAGAAAAAACATGGGGAGAATCTGCCTTTGGGACTGGTGGATTCTCTCCCAGCAGGTATCCTGAAATCAAGATAGAGATGTCTCCCTGGAGAAATGACAGGTAGCAGTTATGGAGTTGAGATTGACACTGGTTTTGTGGCATTCACATTAGATGAGTGTAATACTTGCTTTCATCTGTGTCATCTATGAAAAGTCCAGCTGTGTTGCTTGTCCACAGCAGTTAATGTCAGTGATTTCGGGAAGGAATACGAGCTGTGACACGGCAGTGGCAGAGCAAGGCAGGCAGCCCTCTAGGCAGCTTTCTGGAACGGATTTTCTCCTTTTTTTTTTTTCCCAGATGACTATTGCTTTTCCTTCTTTGGGTTTTGATTCTCACTGCAAAGCTCCAAAACTAGCCCCTATAGAGTCTTCCCTATTGAAAAGAGAATGGGGCAGTACGTGGCCAGGCTGGAGGTGTAAGCACCAACAACACACCTACATAAAAAGCCCGCCCTGTAAGGATTAAATCGGGTTTCCACTGACTGGTGTTCCAAGCTGTGCCATAAACACAGCAGCCAAAACTTGACAGCAACAGCAGGAGGCAGTTCTTTATTAAGACGAGAGCACTAGTGAATAAATGAGGAAGGGCAAGTGTGTGTGTGTGTGGCGGAAGGCAAGCGAGAGTGGAAAAATTATTAAGTTAAGAAGATGGATTTTTTTTCCATCTCCCTGAGCAGTGAACTTTTCCATTGATATAACAGAAAACTTCCAGAGAGCAGCAGAGCCAGTAAAAACAGAGGAGATAACATCAGTGCTGTGTGCTGAGTGGATGGGCAGCTATATTTAGTGGCTGGCAGTGTAAGGAAGAACAATCATTAATGTTGGGAATTGGCTTCGTTAGGGCTTAGAGACAACTGAGTGTGATTCCTTAATGACTTCAGTTGCTAAATGAACTCTCCAGACTTCTGGTATCTCCCCAGCAGGGCCACGCGGTGCGGAAACAGGGGCTGAGGAAGGGCTCTGCACCACCCCTCATGCTTGCAGCCCTGGCTGGGACATCTGGAGTGGGTCAGGGCCAAGCAAGGGCTGTCCTGAAGCTGCAGCCAGCTTGAGTTCCCCCAGGGATCCTTCTCACGAGCAGGATTGTCTGCAGTACAACATACTGCTTTCCTCCGTCCCCAGGCAGGCAGAGGGCAGAGGTGCACGAGGAAGGGGCAGGGGCTGCAGGCTGGCACTATGGCATGTGCTCCTCTCTGGCCAGACTCACCTTTTGTATCCTCAGCCTTCCACTGGGCAATGCACAGCCATCAGGAGGGAGCCTTCCTCCCTCTCTCTTGAGACTCAGGAGCTGTTGTCACCCCTGACACCTGCCCCTCTCCCAACCCATTTCCACCACGAGACCTGGTGCGTATCAGTGGTGTGAGAGGCTGTTTGTAAATCTCTCACTGAAACAAAGCACTATGTAAGCAGAGACTGTCACCAAGTGTAAACACAAGTGGCCTCTACACAGTGAGCAGCCCCATGATCTTTCTGGGGGTCAGCCCTGCACCCCCATGCTGTCAGGCACAGGAGAGGTGTTGCTGATCCACTGGGGATGCTGCTGTGTCATGTTCAGGTCTGGGCTGGCTCGGCCAGCTGGATCTGTGGAGCGAGACAGTGGGGGGTTATCAGTGAGGCTCAAGGCAGCACTGAACATCCTCAGCCTCACAGGGAGCTGGCAGCAGCCCCCATGGGATGTCCCACATTGCCATCCCCCAGGCAGATGTTTGAGGGGCTGCAGCTGCTTGAGGAGGTGCAGGGATGTGCTGCTTTCATCCTCCTGCACCAGCATGGGCAGTGGAGGTAGGGAAGGAGGTCCGAGGGCTGCCTGCTCCCTGTCTTTGTCATCCTCAACACACTGCCCAGTCTGTGTCCCTCTTCTGCAGGCACCTTTGAGGGGCAGGAGGGACAGGCCCACCCCCACTCCTGTTGGCAAAGGGCAGCTGGGGTGAGACAGGTTGAGAGTGGAATATCTGCCAGTTAGGCTTCTCCTGAGACATCCAAATTTCTTGCCTATAATGACAAATATGTGGGTGGTTCCCAGCCTCCTGCTCTGTAAAAGCAGGATTTGTTTTGCTTGTGTGGGTTTTTTTTCCAGCTTTTGAGGTGGTTTTTTGTTGTAGCTATGCATCTGGGTGCATTGTGTGTTCTTGGTTTTAGTCCGTGTGCCCAGGTTTTGGGGAATGGGGAGGAGAGAGGCAGAGGAACCATCATTTTGCCTCATCCCCTGTGCCACTAGCAGCAAAGCCATCACCATCCCAAATTTCCTGCCAGTGACTCTGCTCTTAGGCAGTGTTTGGAAGGGAGGGCAGAGGCTGTGCTGCAAGATGCCCTTGCTGCTGGTAAAGCTGAATGCATCCTGTACTGTTCTGTATTTTCCCCTTGGCATCCTCCAAGCCTGCTCAGCAAATCAAGCTGCACTTTGGTTAGCACAGAGCTCAACAACGTGCTGACACCAAGCCCAGGAGCCCCCAAAGTTCTGCTTGCCAGCACCGAGTCAGGGGCTGCCCCCAGTAGCCAGCCGGGGGCAGGAGGAGAGGGTGAGCACAGGGAGGTCCACGTGTCCAGAAGCAGAGCAAACACTCCGCAGAGTTTCCCGGGGGACTCCAGCCCGCTTGAAGTAACCCGTAAATAAAAGCGGTGCGAAAATACATCCCTCCCTAGTTATTTACAGCTCGCCCCCACGAGTGTTGCTGGGGAGGCGAGAGCGGCGTGTGCAGGAGCAGCAGTGCCGAGCGGGTCCCGGCCGTGGGCGGCGCAGACCCCGCGCTGCAGGAGCCGTGTGTGCGCTCAGCTCCACGGGCCCCGCGCCTGAGCAGCAGATGTGTGCGGGGCTGTCCCGGTGTGACCCGCCAAGAGACAGCAGCCGAGCAGCCGTGCTAGACAGCTGTGAGAGTAGGAAGGGTTGAACACCGCTGGGCTGAGTCTGCCTGCCCGTGAGTTCAAGGGAGGCAGGTGCTTTTCCAGCCCTCCCAAGGTGTGTTGCTTTATCAGCATGAATTCGTAGTCCTGGCATGCTTAAGCTGCAGAGAGCATGAGTCTCTTATCTGAATATTGGGTTGAATTTTGCAGCCCATGCTGTATAAATAATTAAAACCATCCTTTCTTGCTTTAAGAAATAGTAAGGAAATCTGTGTAAGTCTGTGAATGGGGCACCTACTGAGACTAGACCTGTATGCAGAGCACCTTCAGACAGAGAACTTCTTCTCTGTCTTTTCAATAAAAACGACAAATGCTTCTCCCTGTAATGTCTTCCCCAGTCTCCTGTGGTAACTTCCTCGGCCATCTGAGATTACGCTTTTCTTCCAATTAGGAATGTCATGTGTTTTGTCACTGCTTGACAATATCTGCCATGTGGAGACAAAACCAGGTGGCTGATCTGGAGATGGCCAAAAAAAAGACGGGAAAAAAACATTCGTTGATGCCAGAAATAACAGTAATAATAGTGTGCATATGGAATTTGCATTGCGATCCAGGCAGCCTGATTAATTAAAAGGGAAGAGCAAGGCCCTTGAATATGCAGGCTCAGCAAATGTCAGGCTGTGCCCTCCCCTAAGAGCATGCCCCGTATCTGGAGGCGGCTGTGGGACCTCGTGTTGCTCCGTGCTGTACTCTTGAAAGCATGTGTGTTTCTTTTTGTGCGTCTGCATGCCTCCCACCTAGCAACCCTGTTCTGTGTCTCCTCCCCAGGGGCAACCCTCCTGCCAGGGACCGAGCCCACAGTGGACACGGTGTCAGTGCAGCCCATCCCAGCCTACTGGTATTACGTTATTGCCGCCGGAGGTGCTGTTGTGGTGCTGGTCTCCGTCGCGCTGGCCCTTGTGCTCCACTACCACCGGTTCCGCTATGCGGCCAAGAAGAGTGATCACTCCATCACCTACAAAACCTCCCACTATGCCAACGGGGCCCCTGTGGCCGTGGAGCCCACCCTAACCATAAAACTAGAGCAAGACCCCAGCTTGCGCTGCTGAGAGCCGAACAGGAACGAGAAAGCAAACAAAACACAAAACAGACAGACAGAAACTAAGACTTCAAATACGTTGCCTCAGTTTTGCACTTTTTTCCTTACCTAGCATATGTGTGAACTCTTAGATATCTCCATCCCTTCTCTGTCCCCCAGCCCTCCCCGAATCTTTTACAAACTCTAAACTAATGCTGCATCTTGGATCGCCAGAAGAGACACACCGCCCCTTCACTTCAGAAGTGAACGCTCCCTTTCTATTACTTTTCAAGGATTCTTGGGGTGTCGGGTGGGGGTTTATTTTGTTTTGTTGTGTTTGTTTGGGGAGTTGGGTTTTTTTGTTGGTCGGCTTTTTTTTTTTCTCCTCCCAGTAGGCAACCTGCAAGGGAACCTGATGGTGAGCCTGGAAGCTTGTGTGTGAGGCTCGCGTGCATGTGTGCTAAATCTGCGTGTGCGAGTGTGCATGGGAGTGTGTGTGTCTGACTGACTGAATGTATATTTAGAAACAGCCCCTTTTTGATGTGCTTGTTGTTGCTTCTACTTGCACAGGGAATGCCTTTGTTTTTGTTGTTGTTGTTGTTAATTTCCCCCCCTTCCCACTTCCTCTCTGGAAGGTCTGGGACGTGTTTATGGTGAATGCCCTGATTTGTTTACTTGGGGAAGAGAGCAATGCTTTTTTGTTGCCTTATCTAGCTTTGGCTGGGTTTCTTGTTTGATAGTGTTAATGTCCTGGGTGCAAATTGAGAAGAGGCCAGGTTGGACAGTAGAAATGTCCACCTCAGATGGCTAGAAGAATCCAGAGAGGTCCATAGATATTCAAAAAGTAAGATCTCTCCATTTTATTCCTTCTGCAGCCAACATGATAACACAGCCATTGTTTGGAAGAGGGAGGGGAAGCCCTCCTCTTCCCCCACCCGCAAGTGAATCTATTTAAAGTTGCCTTATATCAGAGAAGCTCATAATGAATGTTTTGTTTGTATCTGTTAAAGCCAGCCTTAGGGTAACACGTAGACTTCAGCAGGTCTTAGTGGATGCTAAATACTGTAGTTTCTTGAGAATTGAAGGTTTATTTATTTAATAAGTATCCTCGTTCTGGGTGCTGATAGTTTTGCTTTTACATGGGGAAGGGGGAGAAGACTCCTCCTTGTCTTTCTGCTAGAAATATTCAAGGGACAAGTACAGTTCCCCTTTCTGGGTTTGTTTTTTTTTTTCTTCTGCCCAATCCATAGCTGCTGAATCATAAAAATTGCCCGTTGACTTTCTAGAATGTCAGTTTTGCGTTTGCTAATGTTCTGCTTCTTCGAGCGCCAGTAACATCTAGCAAGCCAAGCCCAGCCAGTGCGCCTGGGGGGCCCAGCTATTGCTGCTGCTTTAACTGGGGAGGCGAGGAGGAGCCTCCACATGCCTCCGACTGTTGAATGGCCCAGCGTATTGTAGTGGAAATGCCTTATATAAATTACTGAATGATGACATGCAAAAGTGATTTGAATTGTTAACTCTAATCTGTTTGCAGGCAAAAAAAGTACCTCCAGTGAGCAAGGTTCTCCATCTTGTTTGTGTCCATCTGTGATGAGTGATCAGATTCCCTCCCCCTTTCTAAACTTGCTAGTGCCCACCCTTCCTTTGCCCATTAATATTGCATAAAATGAATCAAGATGAGCAGCTCTGTTAACCTCCCTGCAGCCTTGAGCTGCTTTTTGGTCTGGGAAACAGTAGAAATACAAACTGTGCTTAAGTGGTATTGGCCCCTGTTGCAGCATAGCCCTATACCCAGGGGATGTCTGTCAATGGGGGTATCACTCTATCCCCCTCCTTGCCTTAATTCATGCAGCCCTGAATTCAGCTCCCCATACTGTTTTCACAACAGATTTCAGTGGGATCCTCTCAGCTGCAGCAGCAAGTGTCTAAAACATGCAGGGAGTGCAGAAAAGCCCAGGGTGATGTGCCATGGTGAGCACATTAAGTGTGATGTGTGCTCAGGGCACCAATGCACCCGGGCCTGGCTCCCACGAGGTTTTTGAGAGCAGCAGGGACATGCCTGTCCCATAGGGCCAGAATGGACTCGGGGAGCTCCTGCCACCTGGAAGGCAGTGCCATTGAAAGGTCCCTGGAGAGGGACTTACAGGGCCAGGGTGCTTTCACCGTGAGCCTCCTTGTCACACAGCACTGGTGTTGCAGTGCATCTGGTTTGGGATGTGGAATCCCATCCCTCTCAGTCAGCTGCAAATTAAAACAGATGTGAAATACTGGCATGTGCTCACTGCATTTTCAGGTCAGCCCAAGCCATGTCAGCAGATGATATTGTCACATTTCCAAAGTCAGTTCAGCCTTTCTAGTTCAGACGATCTCACTTTGACCAGGTTCACCCCCATAGACTTAGCAAGTGTGCATTGGTGTGTCAGAGAGGAGAATGTGGCACCCTGTCTTTCAAACCAAAATCACCAAAGACAAAACAGAAGGTCACTTCAAGATTTTTACTCCCAGTTCTCCCCTGGTCCTTGAGCCCTGACATCCCCAGCATTGCCCAGTTGCCTGTGTGTGAAAAATATCTTGTGGAAATTTGAAATTCTTTGAAGATGTATTGTGGAATGTAATAAAATGATGATATTTTTATACAAATATCTGGGGTTTTTCTTTCTTCTTCTTCCTTTGCTAACAAAAATGCTGTTGGTTGAAGCAAAGCAGAGTTTCAAAACTCTTTGGAGTGTCAGGGCTATTTCTTTTAGCCAAGTGAAGCTCCTGCTCCTGCTGTGTGCAGACCCAGCTCCCAGCAGCACAGCTGCTGTGTGCACCCTGCCTTGTTGCACTCAGGACTGGGCCATTAATAGCAGCTTTTATATCCATTACATTTGTACCAGTCCTTCGTGGGAGTTTTGGGAGGCTCGACTGACTCTTGGGATTGTTTGGGGATTTCACTAGTGTTGCCTAAGTGCTAAATTGCTCAGTGTGATTATGCAGAATTTCTCCAGCTGGGGCCCCTGGAGACAGGACATCCTACTTTCCAGGGCCCCTGGGGCTGGCTCAGCTGCCAGCTCAGCTGAGCTGCATGCTCTGTCCCTGAGCACAGCAAAAAATGGGGAAGCCATTACCAAAATTAATAATGAAAACAGCAATGCCTTCTTCTTCTGTGCAGTCCTCGTCTCTGTGTGTCAGACTGTTCAGGAAACCCGCATGGGAGTGGCCTGGGTGCCACAGCACCGAGTGTTTGGACAGGTGTATGTCCCCTGCTTTCCCTCCCCCTGAGTCCTCCCAACTTGTTACAGGGACCTCTGCTGCAGCAGTTCTGCTTCCAATCTTCTCTAGGTGCACCTTTCACCCCTTCAGCAGAGTCAGCAGCATCACATTTCATGTGAAATATATTTTGCTGCCAGTTTGAGAGGTTTTTCCTTCCCTCCTTCATTTATTTTTCCTTCTATCATATTCTTTACCCTGGCATAAAGCTCAGCTTTGCAATGAAACTTCCTGACTTTGCTAAGAATTCAGACCATCAACAAAAAAATAATTCAAATGTGATCCCTCACATTGGCTATTCAAACACAAGCAAAGCTGAGGACCCATGCTGCTTTTTTGGAAGAGGCGTTTTTTCCCTCTAATTGTACAGCAAAGCAGATTACATTTGTAATTTGCATTTTGTACACTTCAGCGACTGTTCAAGCAAAATTCAAAACAAATATGCACATGTGAAAAACAGGGAGGGAGAAACTGACTGATGGCTTCCCAACAAGAAAGAAAAAAATTCTGTTAAGTAAACAGACGAAAAGGGAGGAATCGTTCAGGATTAATTATTCCATACATGCACCACAGACAGATTGGCCAGAGAGTTGGGTGCTGCTCAGGCTGCAGCACATCCTAGGGAAGAAAGCAGCTAAAATTAGCATGCTTTGTTTAAGGAAATAAATACAGCTTAGTGTGATTTTGATGCAAACTCTTCTGCCAGCAACTTCAGGCATTTAAGTGTCTACTTTAAAAAAAAAGTGGTAAACTTTTCAGGGGAGCAGTAGGGGCTCTGTTTTTCAGGGAGCAACATTAGGGAGCACATTAGCCTGATGTGTCCGATGTGTCACAGGGAGGCTTCAGGCGAGGCTCCCTAGTGGTATATGGCCTGATGGTGTCAATGTTTTTATCTTGTCTCTACAGTTGGTGTCATATTGTAGGAGCAGAAGGGGGTCCATGGGCACTCTGTGAGCACTGGGGCAAAGCCAGTGCCTAATGGGGATGTGAGAGAAGGAGTGCTGACCTGGCAAATCAAAGGGCGCCGTGGGAAGGGCTGTGCTGTGCCTTGGCAATGTCAGTGTGCCCGAGATGGCTGATCAGTCAGGAGCAGGCTGCAAAGCTCATTCACCAGCCGAGGGACACAGTTGGGTCAGCCTCCTGCCACAGCAGGCACCTGCAGGATGACACCTGGCACAGAGACCCCAGAGCTGCTTTCCCTCCAGGGCTGTGGGGATGAGGTTGGCTTTTCCTGGCCTGGCTGAAATGCCTCTGCTGCCGAGCACAAGGGAACAAGGTAGAAACCAGGATGTGCATGGAGCTATGTTTGGATTTTTACCCCTCTAGAAACCCTGTGAAAACCTACTGACTTTACCGGGGCCAGCCCCCACTTACCCCGTGTCAGGGCAGCAGTGAGGCACGCAGACAGCAGGCGAGGCCCCGAGGCGAGCTTGGACAGCCGCCTGGCTTTCCGCCACAGCTCCTCCATCAGTGGCTTTGGCGGCTCTTAGCAGAGACTGCAGGCGTGACTGCCAGTTTGAGGAATCGTGTCGTTAGCCATTGCACTGTAAAAACAAACAGCAACAACGGGGAGGGTGATAAACGTACCAGGATGCCACAAAACTGCCGGCTTCTCCCCCAGCTCTGAGCCCTTTTGTGGCAGTGGAGGGGACAGTGCCACCCTTGGGCCGAGGAGCTGCTTGGCTTGGGATAGGTGAGCTCCAGCACAGAGCACCAAAGCTGCGTGTCAGCTCCTTTCCCGGGTAGTCCAGCACTGAGAGAGAGGGAGAGGAAACACACGCTGTGTGATGCTGCTGTCGTGGCGTACGCACACATGCCACCACCGCCGTGTCCCTGGCCTGGTGCCGGTGCTGAGGAGAGGTGCAAAAGCAGGGCACGCTGGAGAAGGAGTCAGGATGCAACAGGGGATGTGTCTGCTTCAGGGAGGCTTTGGCAGGGTACTCCTTTGGGGCAGCCACCCTGGCCATCTGCCATGCGTGCAGCAGGGCCGGCTGCCATGTGTTGGAGGGCAGCACTGAGGCTGGAATATACCTGCCTGCTCGTGGCCACCTCCACACCAAGCACCCAGCCTGGCTCCATGTCTCCTAGTGCTTTTGGTGGGGGATCTTCACCTGCCCAGCCATACTTCCCACCTTACCTTCATATGGGAAGCCCAAGGAATATAAGAGGCTTATCTGTGCCCCCAGTGTGCCGATAGTTCTGTGGTGGTCTGTGGCATGCACCATCGGCCACCGCCGGGGCAGCCCTAAGGCAATCAGAGAATAAGGTCCAGGGCTTCCGGCACTGCGGAGGGATGCCGAGCTGGGGAGTGGCAGCTTGTTTGCTTTCTTTAATGCTCAACTGTAGCCAAAGCACTGTTTTAATTTGAAATTTGGCAGGGATTTATCCCTTCTGTAAACTAAAGTAGTCCTGTGTTTCTGGGGGAGTGGGAAAGAGAGAAGTGAGGTGGATTTTCAGCTGGAAATAGAGCAATGGGAGATTCAGAGGGAGTGTTTCTGCCTGGAGTCTGTGCTGCTGCTTTGAGAAGCGCTTCTCCATTTGCCGAGGGTGGGAGGTGTCACCCCCAGCCCCCGGGGCTCCCAGCCAGAGGAGCAGCGCTGCGCAGCCGCCAAGCAGAGCGGTGTCAAGGCAAGGCCACGGCGGCTGCTTTGCTGTGTCAAAACAAAATGATGTGTGTTGGAGTCACACTATTGCTGCGGAGAGAAAAGGACTGGGAATGAGCAAAGAGAGAAAAGCAAGGATGAGAGCAGAGCTGGAGCTCTGTTTCTCTCTGCCAAGGCTGGGAAATGGCAATTTCTGACCCCATTTTCCTGGCTTTGGCTGCATTTAATATTTCAGACCCTCGTGGGTACTGTTTGGCAGCAGAGCAGTGGTGTACCTCCTACGCTCCCCTTGGTGGGCAGGATAGCAGTGGCCAAGAGGGATGTTGTAGCAGCAGGAGAGAGGAGTGAGCATGTAGCTGGCTGCCCTCGAGTCCTTTCCACAGTGGGGAAACAACCATGTGCTGCTTATTTCCCCAAAACCAGCAATTTGTTTCTCTTCCTCCTACACGCTCTGCTTTTTTGTCCCAGCAGGCACAGCCACAGATATTACTGGAAAGTAAAGACTGTAGGTAGCAGAGCTCACAAACCACCATCACCTGGTGCATCACTTTAAGCCCCAGAGCCCATGGACCGCTGCAGAAAGTGGGGAGCAGGAGCACAGGGATGCTGGAAGTGCATCCTGGGTGCTCTCCTGGCCAGGCTATCCTGTGCCAGAGCAGCTCTAGGCAGGCAATAATATCTGGAAATTGCTGCAAGTTTGATATATTGTTTGGGAAAGCCACCTCCTGCTGAGAGGCTCATTCTGTTCGCTCAGAAAGACTCCAAGAGGCACCACACATAATTTGCCTGTGTGTAGAGAAAGATGCAGGGTGATTGAGCTCTGGCCCAAGGTGTAGGGACCTGGCAGGAGGCAGCACCTGGTGTCTGGACTTAAACCAGACAAAGTCAGGCTAGAAAGAAACAGCAATTTTTTTTTCCTGACAGTTGTCATTTGCCTTGAGAGAATGTGTCCAGTTTCCAGAAATCAGGGCTGGGTGTTCTCTCCAGAGCAATAGCTCCTGGCTTGGAGCAGAGGTCTCTGCCCGAGGTGGTGGTGCTGCTGGTGAGGCCATGCAGGAGGGCAGCTGTGGTGGTGGGAAGTACCTGCCAGGCCATAAGACATGCCGAGCTCAGCTTCAGAGAGGTGAGCTGCCTCGGGCAGGTTTGGAGAGCTTCCCTGCCAGAGGCATAAGTATGTCTGCGGTGGGACACCAAAGAACCTCTGGCACAATCCCTCCCACCCCTGCTACTATTTTAAAACAGATGTACACTGAAGCTCTTTAATCTCTGGAAATACTAATTCTCTCCTGGTTTCCCTCCATGTGAGTTCATATAAACATGGTACTTAAATCTGTCCTTGTCTTTGATTAGAATTTCATCTTTCTTTTTTCAGGTCCCATAAATTAGCCTTTTAGCTGGCAGTGCTCTCAGATCCAACAGATAACAGCCTTTCTCAGCATCTGGCTGTTTCCAACATCATCTTGCTAATATCATCTTTTGGCCATGACTGGTTAGGTGTTCACAGCTATCATTTGGCACACAGGCTTTAAAAAACAGCCTCTCACTCAGGAGAAATCATTCCTCATATTTAATTGCAGTTTCCCCCTAACTTTCTTAACTACCTTTCTCTAGTATATTTTTTTTCCCTTTTAAAATGCGAGGTAAATTGTGCCTGGAATACACCCTTTAAGGAAGCAGCTGTCCACAACACAGAGTGATTCATGTTTCTCCCATTCTGCCCACCAGCTTGCAGGTCTTTTCTGGGCACCACTTTCTAAGGGAGCTGCCTTCTGTGGCCTGCTCCGCTTGTGACAGTATTGTTGAGACTTGTACCAAAGGAGCCTAATTGATGACAAACAGCAGGCTAAATTCTGTGACAGGCTAGATTCTAAATCATCTCCTCTAGGAACTGAACTGAGACCACCAGCTTCAATTCCCACAGACACCCACACAGCCTGAGCTGATTCAGTTAATGACTCGAGAATCCCCAGTATGGAAAAAGAAACGTCGCATTATATTTTTCTAAAGCTTTCCAGAGGGTGTAGAGCCCTGCATGATAACATACAATCAAATAGCAATGAAATAGCATGTGGGGAACAGAAGAATGAGGGCCTGAGGAGGAAAGAAAATGGGCAAGTAGGAAAGTATCATTTAAGCAGGACTTAAGAGTCAAATTAGCATGGGGAATTGAGCAAATCACTAGAAGAGTAAATAGTTTCTGGGCTGGGCTTTTTGTATAAATGTTCTCTCTTTTCAAGTTTTCCCAGCGCTCCTTCCTTTCAGGCTGGAAGAACTGGTGTTCTTTTGAAAGTGTTGATTAACCAATACTTTTTTATTTCTGGCTTTTCCCTCAAGGTTACCCTGGGAAATAACAAAAGGATCAAATTGCTCGCTTGTTCTCTCACGAAATTTAGAGCAGCTACAATATGGAAAGTCAAATGACTTCCAACAGCCTTTCTCCACACATGGGCTCCTTGGGCAGACTGTTGTCCAGTTTTGACCTCTGCTTGTCTTTGAGCAACATGCAGTTTCTGGGTGGCACGGATGGCAAATCTCACTGCTTGTCTTCCAGTGGGTGACTAGCAGTGCAAACGTCTCCACGTGTGAACTGCTTTGCAAGTTATTTTTCCACATGTTTGGTTCTAAATGTTTGCAAGAGGCCCTCAGGCAGTTCTCCCAGCCCTAAGATGTTGCCATCTGGGCCTGTCAGTTCGAGAACTGTTGAGAAATCATGTGAACTCGCTGCTGAAGTGAGGACTTACAGAAGGCAGTGTGCACCTATGTTTCTTCAACAAGGTACCAGCAGCCTTGAGTCACCTTAACTACCTGACTCACTAGATGCAGAACTCATCAGCAGGAGGGGCAAATGTTGGGCTGTGTGCATTCCTGTTGCTAGGCTCGCTTGAAAATTCAAAGAAATCCCTTAAACCTTTGGGTGCAGATACAATTCTGCCCGAGGAGTGGGAAGGTATCGTTAGTACCAGCAGAGGATTGCTGCAGTCAGGTGTCAGGTGGTGCTGGGGCAGCATGACTTCAAGCAGAGACCCTGCTTTGGAAAAGAATCTTGAAATGTAGCTGCCATGGATTGCCTGACACAGTTGTCTGGGATAGCAAAAAAATGTATTTGACAATCCAGGAGGCCTTTTCAAGTCTTAAATACCCATGCAAATATGCAGAAATATTCTTTTATAAGGTTTTGAATAATTTCTTTGCACATGGCTTTTTAGGCACAAGTTACATTCTTTGGTTTTGGTTGTTTATAAGTAACCTCTTTAAAGTCTTCTTGCCATTTTGGCACAAGACACAAAGTAATCTTGGTTCCAACCACAACTATTTCCAAGGTGTGACTTCTATCGCTTTCTAGTCCCTGAATTTTTGCATTCCTGATCATTTTGAGACACCTTCTCAGTTAAGGACCCCAAGTTACAGTCAGCTTTGAAAACTCTTGGCAGATTGAAATGAAAAGACATTTTCTTTTGGAAAAGTGAAAAAGAGCCATGGTAACTGTACGCAGAGATAATGATAGGAAGACTGCACAGGAAAATAACTTACTTCTGCTCAGATTATAATATGTGCATTTGGTTACTAGTCCTTGGTCTGTGCTGAACAATAGAAAGAAATGTCACCACTAAAAGGAATTTGGATCAAGGAAATGTTAACACAAGGACCTAGATATGGACACCCATTTGCCTCTCTCTCCATCTCAACCAGCTTTTACATTAAAACATATAATGATGATACATGAATTCCTCAAATTACTGTGAAGTTACATGAAACCCAAAGAGGAGCTGGGTCATTGAAGCTCTATATCCAGTAAGATGTACGGGAAAAGATGAAAAGTAGTGTGCTAAATGGATCCAGCATTAGTGGCAAGTAATGACAGGCACTAAGATCCTATTCAAAGGTGTAAGGGTAATACCCATGAGCATGTTAATAGTGAATTATGGCCATTATGGAGGCACCAGTGACAATATTTTAGTGCTATTCAAGTTGTCCAGTTTCTTTGCTTTTCGCTCACTCTCTTTTCTTCTTAAAAGCTGCTCATTTGGTGGTTATGAAATGTGACGTAGTGTGAAGATTCTGTTCTCTCAAGTGTGCAAGAGTCTTCATTGACTTTGGCTAAGGGAAGAAGATAAAGGGCTCTTCCTCCCTCCATGAGGAAGAGCCTTGTAGAAGTTTGACTATTACTTTCTTCTGGCTGGTCTCACAATCCAGTGACTAGTGGCAATGATGCACCTGGAAGGCCTCTTTTAACAAACAGTGCTTCCCATTTTGTTGTTCTAGTGAACTTCCCAAGAATGGAGGATGACTTTCCAAGCTCTGAGCAAGACTTTGAAGACAACGATGATCCAGGTTGGTATGCAAATGCCACATGGACAATTCAGCTGTGGCAGCTTGTGTTTCAGTGTCAGATGCTAAGAATACTCACAAACCTCAGCTTTAGTGAAGTTAGGAGCTAGAACACACTTGAGGACATAAACTGAAGTGGTGGCTTAGTGTTCAAAGACATTAATTTTCTTTTCCTGTTTTCCTTTTTCAACAGCCAGCAACCTTGCAAAGTCAATATATTGTATTTGTGTTAGGACAAGTGAAACTGATCTTTTAAGCATTAATTGCTGCTTGCATGGCATTTTGACTTGTAAATGAAGAAAATTAGGTCTGAGACCTGTGACAGATTGATTCCATAGTTTTGAACCCAGTGGCACTGGAAGGGCCAGAGTTTTGGTGGGTGCAAAACGCTTGCATGCTGTGTCAATTGTCTGATGTGTTAAAGTAAATCAGGGTGCCTAACTTCCTTGGTAGTTTGGTGCTTCACCTTATTTCTAGACCTGGGTTAGTGAATCCTGCTGAGATATTCCCATACTTTATATACTTTACATACTTTAACTCTTGCAAAGCCATCACAATCCAAGTAAGAAATATATAAAGGTGAGGGGGGAATAAAAAGTGATCCCTGGATAATAAGTGCCCGTTCCACTGCAGATTACTTTGGATCGGATAGGAACGACACACTGTTCTCTACTAACTCTCCAGGAACCCCGAAGCTGGACAAAGAGAAAAGCTGGCTATACACCCTGGATCCCATCCTGGTGACCATTATAGCAATGAGCTCCCTCGGTGTCCTCCTTGGGGCCATCTGCGCTGGTCTGCTCCTCTACTGCACGTGCTCCTATGCTGGACTGTCCTCACGGAGCTCCACCACGCTGGAGAACTACAACTTCGAACTGTACGACGGCATCAAGCACAAGGTCAAGATGAACCACCAGAAGTGCTGCTCAGAGGCCTGATGGGTGCCTGGGGATCACCCTTGGCTTTGTGCCCAGTGAGGTGGGCTGGCAGGGGAGTACATTTTTTGCTGTTTTCTATGGGAACTGAATGCCATAACAGGGAATGAGGGGAGCAGGAGGAGTGAGGGGAGGCACTGCTCCTGCCACCAGGTCCTGCTGCCAGGTCACACTCCACCAGGACCGAGTGGCTTTCCTGCAAACCAGACTGTGCTGGGCCAGGGGGGACCGAGCCCTTTGTTTCTTGGTTCATCTTCATTTTCTGCTGATGTGAGTGGCTGGGTTGTGGTGAGGGAGCCTGGTTTACCTTTTGGATGTGAGAAACTAAATGTTGGTTATTATTTCCCACCTCCTTTCTCTGGTGAGTTGCTGAGAAGGCTGAGGGATTTCTTTAGAAATAACACACACACACTTGGAGCCCCTGTCCATTTTAGACTCTGTCTAGATATCATTGTAGAGATTTGTGCACTTCACGCTAAGAACAGGAAGCTGCAGTTTGCAGTCCTGAAAATGGAAGCATGTTGTTACCTTCAACTTTACTTCTCCTGGTAGCAGGGGAAAGGTGGGATACTGGCTTTAGTGTCAACAGTAACAACAGCACTTTCTGAAATCATTAAGAAAGAAAATAGAAGGGAAACACTATGTGTAGAAGCACCTCTTTGAGAGAAGCTGAAGAGCCTTAAAGTGATTTGTGAATAAGAGCCATTTATTAAATCCAGATCTTTGATTGCAACAGCTGAAGCCTTCATCGGGAAGGCCTTTATTTGAATCTCCCACCCCTCTTGAGCCTGCCATTTTTCTTTTTGCTATAATGAGAAATTTGCAGCAAACAAAAGGTAGAGTCTGTCAGGTTGCTGGCACTTACGCAATGGCTTTGGGAAGGGGGCTTCACTTGGGGTTTGACTTGAGGTACAGTGCCAAGGCCTCTCCAAAGTGCCAGGGAGGGAAAATGAACAGGGAGAGAGGGTGGAGCCATGCCCACAGCCCTGGGGAGCCTGGCCATGGTGCCCACTGGCACCCCCTCACCTTCCTGGTGCTCCCCTTCTCCCAGGAGCTGGGGGGTGTGAGCTGGTGCCATCAGCACTGCTGGACCAAACGGCTGCCGCCATATCCTCTTTGGAGCAAAGCTGTGTTGCTCCTGAACAGTAGCAAAAACCCCAAGTTCTAGCTATGAGCTGTGTTTTTTGGTTTTTTTTTTACTTTGAACAAGTGCCTTAGAAGAAGTATTTTTCCTCCAGCTGATGATCAGTGCTGTATCAAACAGCAAGTGCGGCCTTCATCCTTCCCCACAAAATGCTCTTCTTCACCACTCTCTGCCCAGCAGAATTCTCCCTGGGTAGAACCCAGCAGAAATCTCGTCCTGCTACTTTCAAATGGTCTGGCTACATTGTGTGGCAGCTGATACCTCTCAACTTGCCACTGTGCTGTGGGAGAGGAGTGTTATGAAAACAGCTGAACGGAGAAAAGACTTCAAATGCTGAACCCCAAACCGATGCCTTCATTTCCAGTTCACTACAGATGGATCACTTCTATCAGCTTGCACATACATAAATAAGAAACCTTTCTGTCACATTGGGTTTTTTTTCCCAGGGGCTCTTTGGTAATACCTGGCATGTCCTGATTTTTATATTTTACCTGGCAAATAGTTTGGGTTGGGTATGGAATTATTTTCCTCACTAACTATCACTGACAAAGGTGTGATGTGTTGTGAAGCTCAGTTTGCCCAGCCCCACAAACACATTGTGCAGGAGTCCAGGTGTCTGGGGACACAAGCAACATCTGGAGAGGAGATGAGCATGGACACATGAGCAGTGTCACAGCTGCTCCTCAGTACTGTGGGAATAGGAACATTTGTCTACTGTTTCACGAAGAGCTCCCTCAGACAATAAGTTTTTAGAAAAAAAGAACCCTTCTTGGCTGTAAGAAAGACTCACGTGTACTGGGGGAGCAGATACAGCACCTACGTCATCAGAGCATCCGTGGTTCGTACACACATGCAGAGATGCGCACACACAAAGGCCTTCATTTTTTTAATTCACACTGTGCACCCGACAAAACAGCAGTAAATGTGTCTCTGATTCTCCTTTCGAATCACCTTATTTCTTTTGGTGTTTTTCACAGAAGAATTCCACAGGGGTGTTATTTTACTGTACAAAAGAAACAGAGGCAGTGAGAGGAAATGTACCAGACCATTTCAAAGCTGGATTGCTGCTGCTCTGTGATTTTATCCCCTTCAAATCACTGGAGAGGGGAAGGATGAATGGAAAAGGACCATACAGTAGAAAAGACAACTTAGGCAAACAATAGGTGAAAATATATAATTAAAAAGGTGATGTTATGGTGTCTAGTAGGCGTACAGAGAGAAGAGTTCATATATACATATATTCAGAAATAGTGTGTTTGCACACGCACGTGAATTCTCTGTATGTATCGTGTATGTGACTTATTCCGTGGGACTGACTCGTGTTAATGTATCTCTTGATCTGGGGCAGGAGAGTACTGCTGACCTTGGCACTAAGGTGGCACAGGCCCAGCACAGCAGCGCCCAGCCCGTGTGTCCCGCTCGCCCCTGGCAGCTGGGGCAGGGCCCACGTGTGCGCTTGCCAGGCGAGAGAAGGCCGATAATGCTGCACAGCCAATACCTCACTTACCTCTGCCAGGTGCTTTACTGTTCTACGGAAAACTGTGTTTGATTGTAACTTCAACAGGGAGCGGGGGAAAAGTCATCAGTGCATTCAATTCATTGCATCCTCCTCTGCAAATAGATTAGGTTTGCTGATTGCAATTCGCTCTGTGAAATTCAGAAAAAAAAATCGGCATTAATGCCTTTGCTTAAATGGGCAATTGCCTCCACACGCTTCCCATGGCAGGACATGTTGCTAATGGGTGGGCTGTAGTGCTGGGTGACTTCATTTTGTGGGAAGGTGCAGGAGGTGAGCATGGGAATTAACCATTAAGAAATTATATGCAGAAATGGAAATTCTCCAAGGTTTGCAGTTCAAGGTATTTGACCGTTCACTGGCTGAGCCAGGACTTATGGACTTAAAGAGCTTTTACTGTGATTCTTTGGTGTAACAAACAAACAAACAAAACAAAACAAAAAATAAAACTGTGTTTATATGATTTGTATAAAAACCTTTTAAAATTACTATTTAATAAACATTATGGTAGAGATTATGTTTCAATGGCTTTTTTATTCATGAAAGAGCAGCAACAAGGAAGCCAAACTGGAAGAAGGCTGTGGGCAGTACGGAATTGAGGTGCAACTGGAGGCACAGAGGGCCATGCCCACTGATGTCCTTTGCTGTGCACTGCCTGTCCCTTTGGATTACCCTTTGGATTACCCTGGATTACCCTGTCCCTTTGGCTGCCTGGCACACTGAGGTGACATGGGGTTTTAATGCAGACCCAGTGCACACACACAGCCTCTTCTATCAGAGCTGGGGACAGCTGGAAGCTGCACTGGCCCAAAAGCAGCACCGGAGACCAAACCCCAGAGTGGATGCAGATCCCTTCCTGTCACCCTCTGCCACTGCCCAATGCTGCCAGTGATCGCAGTGAAGAGTGCAGTTTTAGGCTATGAAAAACATCATTTATAACTAAAGTGTTCTGGTGGGGACCAGCTGGTCTCAGTTTGTCCACCTCACAAAGGTGCAGGTGCTGGTATCCCATGGTATTCCTGTCCTGTTTCTAGGAACCTGCCCAAGTGGGCACTGACTGGGATGGGCTGGTCTGCAGTTCAGTTTCAGCCCCGTCCTTTGGTGTCACACAAAGACAGTGTGGACTCCTGACAAACCCCAGTGCCGAGCCTGGCTCCACATACTCGTCTTCTCCATCCTTCCTCGGCTCTGTCCCACTGCCCTGGGGGAAGCCTAGGCCCAGGGGAGCCTCGTGTCTCACAGGGGTCCCAGCACCCTGCAGCAGGCAGCCAGGAGCCACTGCAGGGCTACAGAAGAGAGAAGCTGTGGGACTGAACCTATGGCTTGGATATGCTTGTTTATTTATGGGCACCCTGACAAATGAGAGCCAATCCATCAAGCCCTGGGCACCTTGAGAGCAAATGAAATTTTGCTGCCATCTCCAACACGATGACCCCCTCCCAAAGCGTCTGTGTGGTAAAGAGGGTCTTTAAGCGATGAAGGGTGGCTGGCAGCTTAGATGAAGATGACAGTGTAGCTGCAACCTTGACAGCTCTCCTCTCACCCAGGAATAAAGAACTGATGTGCAGATTGATACCTGGGGGAGAGGCTGTCAGAGAGCAGGACGGAGACGGCAGATAAGCGACTCAATCAGTGTCAGACCTGTCCTGCCGTAACACCGCCTGTAAATCACTGCGGTTTAAGGGGAGCCTCGGCTAACGCAGGGAGCAGAGAGCAGGTAATAGAAACACGGCAGGCAAAGCAGATGTGCTCTCTGGCAGAGGCTAAAAGCCTGTGAGCTGGGCTGAACCTGCTGCCTGGGCACCAAGGAGGGGCAGGCACCCACTTCAGGAAATTGAAATCTTCAGGCAGTTTTTTTCAGCACAAGCTGGGATTGCACGTGGGTGGGGCTGCTTGTGGAGCCGGCAGGATGGGGTGGGACCCGGGGTGCCCCGGTGCATTTGCCATGCCCACAAGGGTACCCACTGCCAGCAGAGGCCAGACCGTGGGGAGCCACGGGGGGTGTTTCATGTGGCACTGAAGTAATCAGGGGCTGAGCAGGCTAATGAAATCGATTTCACCATTCTCAGGCTGCTCCAAGATGAGGATCCAGCTACTCCAGCACATCTCTAGAGCTGACTGCAATCGTGTGCAAACCCTTGCTGTTTCTCTTGCCCCTTTTTCTTTCAAATATTCTTTTGCTTTTGGTTTTAATGGGAAATCTTTTCAAATAATGACTTGCTCTCTGGACAGCTGGGGGCTTGGCAGTGAGGGGAGCCATGGGGCTGAGCTAATGAGTGGATTCCTAATTAATTAATTGCAGGCAGGTGCAAGTAGAGCCTCCTGTTGCCTCACTCTCTCCTGCCTCTCTCTGAAGAACGCCTCTGTCTCCCGGAGCCTGGCACTATTGCCAGCCATCCAATGAGACTGAGCGAAACCTGGTGCCAGCTTTGCCATGGACAATGATTTTGGCAGGCAGGGAGGCTGGTGGTCCAGCTCCTCCCTGAAGGGAGCACAGGGAGCCTGTCCATTGCAGCACATGGCCTTTGCATCTGTAACTGCCAGGCTCCCTAGACCTTGATGATGAGCACCCATAAGGGCACCTTTGCTCCATTAGGAAGCTCCCGATAGCCCCTTCCCATAAAAGCGGGATTGCTTTGTTTACTGTAGCTGCACCGAAATAATTCACACCTTCCCACTTTACACCCCAAATGGACAAACCAACCTGGGCTTGAGGTGTTGGTGAACCCCAAAGTGCTGATTCCTGGTGAGCTGAGCACCAGGGATGTGACTGCAGCCAGTGCCACCACTGCTGTGTCCCTGCTGTGTCCTTTCAGCCTTACTGTGGCTTCTCAGTAGAGCCCTGTGGTGTAAATACAGAGGGTGACACTGAGTTTTGGTCTGTATACATCTGTAGCAAAATCTGCATTGAATTCAATAGGTCCTTATTGTCACTCACACTGATCAGGTAGGACTAGGCTTTCCTCTCAACTCCTGTTACATGCAGTGAGCCATTTGAGGCAACAAACTCACCATGTCTAAAGCAGTTTAATGGGAAAATAACTAATCTTGAATGTATTGAGAGGCAATGACTCCTCTCTCGGCTCCTGTGTCATAACTCAGTTGCACCACTAATATCCAAAATGGAAAGCACTGAATTAAACACTCAGCAGCTCTACCCCCGCCTTGGCCTGGGTGCCAAAAATCAAGGGAAGAAATACAGCTCTGCTTCCTTGTGCTGCTGCAGTGGGTGGAGGGCTGCAGGGTGCGCCAGTGCATGCTGGTGGCTCAGGACTGTTTGCTGCAATAGATTTTGCTAACATTTCCTTGGTTAAATGTTTACAAACCTAGAGGAAATAGCTGTCCCAGATGTTGCTGATAATTTCCTATCAGGTCCCTCCTGGTGTTGTGCAGGGCTGCTTTGTCACCCTTCGGATCAGCTGCCAATCTCATACTTAATAACAGACTTGACTTCTGTACAATAACTGTCAAAATTTCTAGCACTGTTTTTGCCCCGCTGGTCTCTCGGGTTTGTTCAGAGTAACTCTGCCCTGGCTCCCAGCCCAGCTCTCTCTGCAGCCCTGGAAGTACACTCCCAGGCAGAGTGGCTTCAGCAGAGGCACAGGACACCTCCTTGATGGGCTGTGTTGAGCAACGCAGCCATTGCCAAATGCGTTTCAACCTCATATTTTACGAAGACATTCAATGTGCTTACCAAGGCTGGGGAGCCTTTTACACCACAGCAATAATCCAGCGCTCGGCCGTGAAATCCTCAGCACAGTGTCACATCCATCCCTTTCAGCAGAGAAGTTTTATTAACTTAGGGTGTGAAAAGTTTTGGAGAGCAAAAGTCTCTCTTCCCTCTGAGAGAAATAAGGATGATTTAAGCAGTCTGGGTGTATTTGAGATGGAGAGTGAGTCCCCCAGCTGACACATCAGAGGGAAAAACTGTAAGCCGAGGCTGCATTTATTAAAGAAGGAAGCTGAGGCTGTGCAAAGCCAACCTTTCTAAGCACTCCACGAGAGCATTTTAATAAAAAGCACAACAAGCCCACAACAAATCATGTCTTGAAAGCAAAAAAAAAAAAAAAAAAAAAAGTCAATTCCTGTCAAGGTTTGAAGAATCGTTTGAGCTTAAGGAAAAGCGAATTCCTGCTATGCTCCCCTCCCCTGCCCTCCTCTGCTGTGCGTGGAGCAAAGCCATGGCAAACGCCGCCTGTGACACACCGCAAATCACGGTGGAGAGCGGGGGGGCTGCCGCCGGCCCTCCGCGGGAAGGCCCACAGAAGGATTGAAGCTTAGAGAAAATGGAATTTATAGTCAGAGCATTAAAATATTAAAGGGCCTTAAAGAACAGCCATGAATCTGATTTCGGAGGGGGGTGGGACGCGAGTCTGTCATCAGGCAGAGACAAACGGCTGCTGGACTTGACAACTCACATAAATCTGACGGAGGAGAAGAAATAAAGCCCAATCAGAGCCCCAAAAAAAAGAAAAAAAAAAAGGTGATGAAAAGATTTTAGGGCATGAAGTGTGAAAAGGAGAAGGAAAGCTAAAGAAGATAAGGAGTTGAAAGCCGAAGAGTGATTATAAAAATAGCAGCAGAAGTACAGATGGAGGTAGAGGACAGGAATTATTTTAAATGGCTAGAAGTGCCCTGGTGGCACAGGTATTTTTGACAATCTTGCCCAAGACTACATGATTTTCTTGCACAGCAAGAACTTCTTGGGTTGGCTTCAACAGTTCAGAGCTCTATTGACAGAAGGAGGAGCAGCACCCACCATGCAAAAAACACCAGCTCTGAGCCCCTGGCCAAGAGGGGTGGGCACAGGCAGCCCCATATGGCCCCAGTGTCGCCGAGCGTAAGGGAGACAAACCCCTCCATTTCCAGAGGTAGAGCAGCAGTCACCAGGCAAGTACCCACATCCTGCTCCCCACAAGCAGCAAACCCCATTCCTGAATTGGAGATTGTTTCCCCAGGGATGTGTCTCCAGGCTGATCCCAGAGCTTCCTCTAGTGCCACAGGCAATGGCTGTGGATGGTCTATTGTGCAAGAAGTGTGGGGATGAGCCTGCCCTGCCCCACACTTTTCACCTTCCAGTGGGATCTGCCCCAGAGGCAACCATGCCCCACTGAGAGTGGGACAGCTGGGAATCAGCCCCTCAGCGCCTCAGGGGCTGCTGCCACACTGTGAGGAGAGACCGCAAATCCAGCCAGAAGCCACAGCCAGGACCCGCTGTAAGTTGGGAAACAGCGTGCAGTGAGGACTGGATTTATGAAATGCTGTCTGTAAGCCAGCCCTCCCTCCGAAACACTAAACAAAAAACAACATTCAGATACATTTCGGAGGAAAACACAAAGCATCTGGTTCCCTTCGCTGGTGTACATAGCAAGAGAAAAGTTGGCAGTACATTTGCTTACCATAAAAGAGAGAGCTATGCAAAAAAAAAGCCACATTAGAGTAACGTTGCCCAAAACAGAGTTAAATGTCTGCCTTGTTTTGAACGGGCTCGTGGTGGAAATGTGAGCAAAGGTCAGTCCAAATTAATGAGAACTGAAAATGAATTGGCTATGCTGGGACTGGCACTCTGCCACCACATCTCGCCCAGCAATTCTTATTTATCCATTTATTTATTTTGTTGGATGAGGAGACTTTCTGCAAACACATAGGAAACCAGGCCTGGCGCTCCCTATGGGTGACAAACGCCGTTTCAGCCAGGGAGATATGGTTTGTGTACACCCATCCCTGTCCTCACTACATCCCTCTCTTGCACCCACACAGGAGGTGATGGGAGCCTGGCCCCCTGCTGGGGGGCTTTCCCAGATACTGGTGACCCTGCCTAAGCAAAAGCACCATCTGAGGCCGCCCAGCCCTCACAGCCTGGACAGGGATGAGGATGGGGACATGCAGAGAAGCTGTACCACTTCCTGCCACAGGCTGTCCCATCACCACTGCCCATTGCTGCCACTGCAAGAAAATCCCAGTGCCCCGAAGGTGCCAATTCCCTGCCAACATGTGGCAGGCCAGTTGTGTCGAGGAGAGAGTTTTCCATGGCTCTTTCTGACACACAAGCAGTGATTACCTGCTGAAGCAGCTAAAAAGTTCTGTTTGTTTTGGTTTAGAGGAAAGGAGGAGGAGAAGACCAGTCCCAGCTCTGGCTTTCTTCCTGGAAAGGGAAAACCATCTCAGTAACTCTTGCTTTTCTGAACTACAAATACACAAGTACTTGGTGCCATTCAAGGAGTTCCTTCCAGTTGCAGCAGCACCACACTCCAGAGGACTGGGACAAACACCAAGGAACATGCTGAAGTGGACAAAGGCAAAGGCAGCAGCACAGTTAACCCTTCCCAGGCACCCCCACAGGGCTGTGTGCCTTGGGGATTCAGGGAGGGGGATGGTGCAAAGCACATTAGCCCATTTCCCTGGGATGAGAAGCCCCAGCCTTGTCCCCACCAGCTCTGTGGAGGCCAGGTACAGACACAGGTATCAGCAAGGAGCATCCTAATCTGGGCCTGGTGGCATTATGGAGCAAGTCAGAGTCCCACTTGGAACTGTTTCAAAAATAGTCTTTTTTTCCAAAGGGAGAAGTTAGACTTTGAGCTTAGAAACTTTAGCGTCAATTTAAGAGGAAGAGATGGGTCAGAGTAGGTCCCTTTAAGGCAGTTTCAGATAGCCACAGCCCATCTATGCTGTTGGCATTACCCCTGCCAGGGTCACATGCAGGGATGAGGCTCTGGGCACACACTGGGTTAATTATCCCCACTGACCATCATCAAACAGCCAGGGCTCTGCTGACAATGCCATGTCCAAAACTCATTAAAACAGAGCAGTGCCACACTTGGGAACAAGCACTGTACTGCTTTGGGATAAAACCATTCCAACTGTGATCTGCAGTCCCTGCTGTGCAGCAATGCCAGACCACAGCACGTGAGGACAGGACTGTAATGGGACCTACAGCCAAGCAGCTCTAAATCAGGATCTATTTCAAGGGCTGAGGAGGACAGTGAGGCTGGGTGGAATGGTGGATCATTTGGGAGGATGGGAAGGGCCGCTTTATCTTGTATTTCTGTATATCCAGTGTCACAAACAGGACATTGCCCAATGACTTAAAAAATTAACACCTCTGCCTGAGGTTATCAGCTTCAGGATAATGACAAAGTTGTGAACGCAGCAATTTTGCTGGAATTGAAGGGATTCAGCATTCTGACTTGGGAATAAGTTACGATGTTTTCCTCAGATACTGGAGATGAAGGAAAGATAATGCTGATGAAGTGCAGGGAGCCACGCACAGCCACAGTGACTCATCACAGCTGCCCAGGTGACTTTGCCGGCTAGGGAAATATTTGCACAAGTTTTAACTAGTGTTCCTCCTGATGCCAAGGGATACCCTGATGAATTTGGATGGCAGTGAGAGGGTACCAGGCTCCTCTGGGCATATGGGGATAGTCACATTCTAAAAACCTCTGGTCAGGAGACCCAGTCTGCACTGTAACACTGTCCCTGACAAAACCAAACACTTCTTCTTCAAATGAGGAACTAATTATAAAACACCTCCAGCTGATGTCCCCATTTAGCCTGGACAGGATACACTTTGGCTTGGTCTGCAAACATGGACAATGCTGCCAGCCCTTTGCCCATGCCCAACTAAGCATCCTGCACCTCTTCCCTACACAGATAACCACAGGATTTGCTTCACCTCGGGACAAGAGCTGTTCGTCCTGGCTCTCCCCCTGTCCTGCAGTCCCCACGTGGAGGGGCTTCATGGGTACAGTCTGAGACACCCACCTGCTTCCACATAGGGAAGCCACAACCTGCACATGAGAATTCTCACATGGAGAAGGAAGCTCCCAGCAGCTGCTGCATCATTCATGGTGAACGGGTGGTGAGGCTGAAGCTCACATCTGCTGGAGATGCTGCCTAGTATGAGTCAGAAATGTTAGCCAGGGTCTTAAAAGTAAATTTTGTTTGCACTTTCAGGGGAAGAAAATACACCCAGAACCTGAATTGTAAAAAAAAAAAATAAAAAAAAAAAATATATATATATATATATATATAAAAAAATACAATCCATTAGCAAATTAAATAAAATCAAGGCTGAAATTGTGTTTTTGTGGCATTGGTTTTTGCAAGGGCCCCACGCTCCAGCCTCAGAGGTCACTGGCAAGGCAGGATGCTGCCTTTATACTGCTCCTTTGGTGCTCTGCTTTACAGCGGAGATTAATTTAGGGAAAAAAAAAAGGATTATTTTTAAAAAAGCTTACCTCTCTCTCTCTCCTCCACCGCCCTCCCTAGGCAGTGATGGGGGATAATGAACTGCTGGGACTGTCATCCAAAGAGTGCTTAATGACAGTATTCACTCTGTGTGTGTAGCATCGGCTGTTCTCAGAGCTCTCATTATGAATAGTTTTCAAGCTGTTTTGACTATTTTCTGTTACAAAGAGGAGCTCACTGTTGGCTGCCTATTTTCATCACTGAAGCTGGCCAACGTAATCCACACGGAGCTGTAACACCATGGCCAATGGCTAACGCTCCCATTCTCTCGCCTCCAATTTAGGGCAGTGGAGAAAGGCCAGGCTCTCCTGCCCTGTCCCTTGCTTCTTCTTCACTGTTTCTTTTTTTGGGCTCATGCTCTGGTTTTGCAGGTGTTGCTTCTCTAAACTGTCTGGCTACAGTGTCCCGAGTTGCATCTCCTTGTGGTGCTGGACCCAGGGGTGTTCATGGCACTGCCAAGCCAGCGCCTCCCAGTGTCCACTTTTGGGGGCTGAGTCCTCACTGCAGGCTTGGCAAGGGGAAGGACACCCAGCCTGAGCTTCATCTGTGCCGCAGAGACACCATGAAGATGCGCTAAAGCAATCTGTTATCCCATCTTTTCCCAGACCCTTTGCCGTGAGACACAATATTTCGGAGGGGCAGCTGAAATATTGCTGGTGTTAATTTAGTTTCGGTCTGCTCGCTGTTAACTTTGGGCTTGCTGCGCTTTTTGTTGCTCCTTTTCCTTGAAGAAAGCTTATTTCTCATAAAACAGGGCGACAAGCAGCTTGGCACCACAGACACTTTAAAGATGTTTGAACATTTGCAAGAGGAAGCAAACACATTTTTTAAATATTATGAAAAGCACCTTGAACAACTTCTCAGCAAGAGCCCTCCCTCGGGCTCCATCCTTTGCTGCAGGAGCCCATCGCTCAGCCTGGGAGCAGCTGAGGCCCAGTGCATCCCTCCACACTTTGGTGCTGCATCTCACAATCCTGCTCCATGCAGGCCATCCCCCAGGGCTGGGACAGGGACTCGGGGCCCTGAGTAGGAGATGAGCTCTGCTGAATCACAGTATTTTTAAAAATTATGAAGGACACCCCACAGCAGCTCCTCTCTGCATCCATACTCAACTGCCAGCCCTGGGGAGTGGCTCATAAACATAAGGAGGAAAATAAGTTAACAACATACTCTAGCATTGTCAAGCGAGCAGTGGTTCCTGAGCCACTCCTGGGTCTCACTGAGGTTTTCAGGTATCATTTCACTGTACCCTACTTATATGAAATTGGGATATGACTTGTCTTTGTTTTTCCTCAAATGAGCCTTTATTTCCTGGTCAGCATAACACTTGAGGGGTAACTTTATTTTTTATAAATTGTGAGAAAAATTAGGGGTAGCTAAGCACAAAAAATGTACATGTCTGCTAGTGTCCAGAGCTAAACAGGTTTTTTTTTAATAAAAAGCCCTTTTCTGGCTAGAAGACTTTCCTTTCTAGTATTTTGACACTCCAAACACACATCAGTCTTCACTTGTCTTCTTGTCCCTTCTGACACAGTGCCACGTTCCTTGTGTTTCCCCACTGATTTTTCTTGGTAAAGCCGTGTCCCTGCCAGCTGCCTGGACACAGGCACACAAATCACAGCCTCCAGGCACGGCAGCACTGATGGCCAGCAGAGACCATTAGATCATCTCACCTGACCTTCCCTGATGCAGGGCTGGGTCTGGCATTCAATTACTCCTTACCAAGCCTGGTAATTCCTGCATGGCTCAAGTGTATGGGGCAGAAATGCATCCTGTCTGCGTCTAAATATATCAAAGGCAAGGGAATGCACTGCTCTCCTGGGTAGTTTAATCTTTATTAACATTCGCTTTTTAAAAGGTCTGTTTGATTCACAATTTGAATTTGTCTGGCTTCAGCTTCCAGGCGCGGGCTCGTGTGATGCCTTTCTCCTCTAGATTAAACAGCCTTTTAATACCTGCCTTCCTCTCCCCATGAAGGTACCTCACACAGCACAATTAAGTCACCTCTTGATCTTCTTTTTAATAAGCTAAACAAGCTGAGCTCCTCCAGTTTCACACTGTAAGACATTCCCTCAGCCCTTCCCAAGGATCAAATCTCTAATTCCTCCTGATCCCATGCCGGGGGGGATGCGTGGTGAAGCAGCCCTGTGCAGCTGATGAAATTAAGAAGCTCGCAGGAGATGGCAGCTTCTCCCTGCTACCTGCTCCCCCAGCCAGCCTGTATTTTTGGGGAGGCTGCCTAGGGGCATCCAGTGACACTTCACACCTCTCCAGGGACCTCCCCCCCCCACCAAGTTCCCCAGTCACTAAACAATGGGGAGGCAGTACCACAGCTGCCCCCACGTGTATGTATGAGATGCCATATCATATATGTGTATGTATGAGATGCCAGATGAGCAACAAAATTTAAGGCTGTTCCCTAGTGCAGGGAAGTTGGGGTGTTCCTAGAGCCACCAACTACTTTATGCAACACTGCCACACCAAGCCATCCCCATCAACTTTAGCCATCCATAAAATTCACAACTCCCCATGGTTTTAGGTGGCTTTGGTGCCATCACTCAGAGCTTCCCCCCAGGGCACCCACAGCATTTACTGACCAAAATAAGCAACTGGACAAAGCCTTTCTTCATTCAACATTTACCTGGAGGGACAATAAAACAGCATTGGCCAAATAATGGAAGCCAATGCACATGCAATGCTGCACACACATTATTGACAAGAGTCGTAACTTTTGATCCATTTTTTAATATGTTTCCTTCTGAACTGGAGCCCAAGTGCCCCAGCGAGTGCATGCAGGGACGGGGATATTTTGAGTGATGCAGCTTTACAGCCAGCCAGCCCACAAGCTGGATTTTAGCCACGGGCTTCAGCAATACGATTTCACACAGTGTTATAACATTTTAGCTGGGAGACTAGGCAGGGCCCCTTGCGCTCTCCACCGGGTATTTGTCCTGCCTGCGAATCAATTACAGAAGACACGGCGTGCATTAGGATTGCTGCTTGGCACCTATTTCAGCCCTGATATATGTTGCTCTGCTCCACAACAAACGACTCAGATAAACCTCCAGGAGGTCGTGTCTGTCAGCAAGGTTTTTATTAGGTGAGCCATGCCCATTCTCACAACAGTAGGGCTACCTGGCAGAAAATTGTAAGCTGTTTCCCTTGGAGGGGGCAAGCCCTAAATGAGTTTCCCAGTCTCACTTTGGGAACACACTCAGATATTAAAGGGACCAGAGAGTATCATTACTGCCAGGTGATAAAAACAACCACTATTTGGGAAGACTGATGGCCTTTGTAAAAGCTCCCAACAGAAGCTCCATTCTGCACAGTGGATAATAACAGCCGTCTTGGGCTGAAATCCCAAAGCAGCTGCATTTTCCAAGGCTACAAAAGTGACTTCAGGATTCCTGGCGCCACATTGCTCAAGCATCACTTTTTGGCAGTCGGAAAGCCCAAGAGCAGTTAATATTCTTCAATGATCACAGCTTAAAGATGTCATCTGCTCTCTCCCCACTTGCAGCTCTGCTTTCTGGATTGCCTCCCTGTATCAGCAAGGGTGAGGTGTCAGCAAGAGCAGAGGCTACCTGGGGTAGGAAGGCCACCAAAAACATCTTCCCCCTTGCAACAGGAAGCGGCAGGTTTAAGTCTAGTTCTCCACCACTAAAATCGCTGCCTAAAATCAAATTGCATCATGAGGACATCATTGCATCAAACTATAGATATGACCTTGCACACCAGCTTGTGCTCTGGGAGCAGGCTGCACCTTCTGGTAACCACCTCCAGCCCATTTTCACTAATTGCAGTCCCCTGCTTGGCAATTACAGCTCCCTGACCACTGGTCCTAGGGCAAGGCACAGGCTGTGACATCTCATTTTCCTACCACTCTCTTGGCCACGGCCACACTGAGCAGGCTGTCCCAGCTGAGAAATAGTCCGTCTGCTCAGGAGCTACTGGAATCTTTCCAGGGTTTTGCCAGTCCTTGGACCATGGCTCCTCAACAAATACAGAGCTGCCATCAGCTCACCTGGGTGCCGAACAGATCCCCACTGATCTACTGACCAGCTTAACACACAGTTAATTTCTGTGGCTGTTTCCTGCACCCCTTTCCATTCCCATGTCACTGGTCCCAAGGGTGACCTTGTGAGAGCCCAGAGGGAAGGTGGAGCAGCATGGGGATGTGGTGAGGCCATGATGCGCCATCACCCCACCCACGGGGCTGTCCACTGTGGCAGACTCAGCAGCCACGGGGATGCCTCTCACCAATGTCCCTGCCTCAGGGCAGAGGCTGAAATGGGGGCAACATTCGCCAGAGGGCAAATAAGAAAGGCACAGCACATTTCAGCTCTGCCCCTGTTTGTGCCCCTCCTTATCAGCACAGAGGTATTGGGTGCGAGGGTAGGGGTGCTGGCTAGCCCCTTGCATGCCTGGTGCTGGTCTGGGGGCTGTGCACAGCAGCCACCGGGTGGCTCCTGCACCAGAGCTGCCCCACATGGGGAACTGGCTTCAGCTTGCTTTCACAACAAGGTGCCCCATGGCCCATGTCGCTTGCATTCATCCCTGACACCTGCTCATCCAGCTCAAGTGCTTTTTCCTACGTGGGTTTTCTTGGCTGTTTTCTCTAGATGAAGATTTTCTGAAGACTGCTGGTTCCCTTTGTAACCTTTCAAGAGTCCTCTCTGTATGAAGTTCTCTTCACATCATCTCCAACAGATGCAGGTAATAAAGTCACAGCAGATTTACGAGTTTGAGAATCTCATTATATCTATCTACCCATCAGGAAAAGGAGCCGTCTTTAAAAGAGGCAGGGGATGGATTTTGCTGTTACCTATTGTTTAAAAGGATGAAGAAACCGTCTTCAATCCTTCCCAGCCACAATTGTGTAAAAGCATCCTCTGAATTCACCAAGCACAGTGCCAGCCTCTGCCAACGTCAGAACACAGTGCCACAGCTCTTTGGAGAGCTGAGAGCACCCAGCTCCACAACTGTGCATCTCAGCCAAGTGCCTCAGCTGGCACCAACTTCAGGCCCAGCCACAGTGCTGCTGTGGATGACAATCATCCCAGGCAGACTGTGCTCTTGGAGCCCTGTTAGAGACAAGTTAGAACAGCTCATGAAGGACAATGGCAGCTCACTGTCTGCCTGTGGAGGTGAACATCCTCAGCAAGCTGCAGGGGGGAACAGGGAGCTCCTCACATGTGTCCATGTCCGCAAAACCATGATATCATGTCCATAAAGCATAGGGGTTTTGCTATGGAGCCCAGACAGGACTACCATACTATCTCCATCCATCCCATCATAGACCCCACACCACAGCCATCCACCCTGGCAATGGCTTGCCATGAAGAACAAAGGCTGCAAGCAAACCAGGCAGAAGAAAGAGAACCAGGGGGACTGACGATTTTCAGAAGTCCTGTGTCAGGAAAGAGGTGACAATTTCTATCCCACCCCATGCAGCACTGAAGCCACTGCCCTAATGAGCCCTCACAGCAAGCACTCTCTCCCAGGCTCTGTGGGAGCAGTGCAGCCAGCTCCTTGCCTGTTCCCATGCTCTCCACTGCTGCTTTCCCAGCAGCCAGGCCAGCTCTCCTCCAGGGAGCTCCCATCTGCCTGTGCCTGTGGGGATGGGGGGTTTGCATCAGGAAGGGCTAACACTGGAGACACTCAGAGACAAAAGCTTCTGGGTAGTGTTGGAGAGGGTTAAACAAGCACATTAGCAGGATCCAGCCTGGCGGATCATGGTAATGGGTCATGTGTTTGCCATGTTCCTCGACCACATCAGTCAGGGATTTGTAATGGCTGAAGTCCCCACTTGGGAAATACATTTTCCAGGCATGGTTCCAGTCAAAAGGCAGCTCCGCAGCCCTATTGTGAGCATGATTTTGCAGCTTATTTGCAAATGGTCAGAGACCATTTCTCCCAGCCCAGCTCATTCCTAAATCACTCAGCAGTGCTCAGTGCTGTGCTCAGCCTTGAAGCTAGAGAAACCCTTGTGCTCATCCCCAGATCTCTGCTGAGTTACTTTGTTCAGGGCAGGTCAGAGGCTGGGACTTGGGAAAGGAGCATCAGGACGTGACAGAGATCTGACATGAAATCATGGCTTCTGCAAGGTCAGCAGGGCTTTGGTAGCCAGCTTACAACCACAATTTCGGCTTCAAAATGCTGGTGTCTGGGGCCTTCAGTCACTCCCTGCTCTGTTTCACAGATACGGAGCCCCTCTCTCTGCAAACATAACAAATCAGTTTTGATCTTTCCCATCAGCCTCTTTTGCAAACACACATCCTGTGTGACATCTCTGCTTATACATCAAAACACTTGGAGAAACAAAGCAGAAACCTGTCAACTAAAAAATTAATTAGGACAGAACCCTGATTCTGAACAAATAAGTAAAACCCCACCTCCCTCCAGCTCTTTAACCAAAAACCTCCATGCAAGGATTAACTGGCAGTGAGCAGTCACAGCCATTTCGTTTGAAAGGTGACTAGTCTGTAGCTGAAATATTGGCGTTTACTTTGCAAACACTCTCTGTTTTTTTACAAAAGAACAGGGAAAAAGCCCACCCTTGGCCACTGCAAATCCTCACTGTTGTATGAAGCAAAACATCGCGTCCCACCCGAAAATGTGAATTCATGATGATATTTTGTCTCATGCTGATCTAATTGGTGAACCATGGTGAGGCAGAGCCTGTGTTCGAGGAGTCCCTGTGTGTGTAGCCCTACATCCACGCCCCCAGTGTCAGTGCCCCTGGCCTCGGCTGGCTGGACCTTGCGCTGGGCTGGGGCTGCAGCTGTGCTTTAGCACCACTTGGACCCTGCAGCTCTGAGCACCCACCTCACACATGGGCTGGGTGGGTGTGCAGCAGCTGAGGGACTGGCCCTTCACAGGGACTTTCACCCCTGCAAACCTCTTGCCAACAAGAGCAGCTGAGTCAAGCAGCACTTCCATGAGCCGTGCTGGAGGAGGGAGGCTTTGGCGGGGAGCAGTTGGGGGATGCTGGCTGAATGGCAGCTGACAGCAGAGGTGCTGGAGCACTGCAAATGCTCTGTACAAACCCAGGTGCCCAGATGCTACCAGACCACCATGCCAGCAAATGGCCCCAGGCCAGCATGTGGGACTCCACAGTGTCCCTGTGGTGTCAGTGATGGGGAAGCATTGACATCGATGGAGCAGCTCACTGGCTCCAAGCTGGAAGGAGACAGGGAGCTGTGGCCCCACAGTAGGCTGGCAGTGACTGGCAGTGATCACTACCAGCACACCAGCTTCTGCCTCTTCCCATAGCACAGCATAAAATACAGCTGATAGAGGAGTTTTGGTGCAATCTACAAGACAGATTTCAGTGCAAGAGTCAGCAAAAATGTCTTCTGCTTGAAAAAAAAGCCAATCAGGATTAGAGACAAAGTCTGATTTAGAAGAGGGGGCGGGGGGGAACCAATCCACAAAGAAAAGAGACAACAGTTTTGGCCAACACACCATGGCATCCATTAAATGAAACAACCTGTCATTTGCATTCACTTGGCAAGTGACTAGACCTGAACTTGGCTGCACACTTGATGATCCACCATTACTTTCCAGGGAGGAGGTTGAAATATTCTTATTCCTATTCATTAGGCCAAAGTAATTCTCTTAATGCCACTGAACCAGCCATGGACAAGATGCTGCACATAATGTCATTGGCAGTGTTGCTAAATGAAATCCCTCTGCAAGCAGTCAGGGGAATCAATACTCACAGTAATTTGTCCTTCCAAGTTTTCCTCCCACGCCATCTTATTTGTGGTGTCAGCCTGCACCAGCTCCATCTACCTCAGCCATGAGTGGGGCATAGATGGTCCTGGGGTGGGGTGGGTGCCCCAGTTAGGTGCTCTGCCTCTGCTACTCTCCTCCATTTGGGAGCCACGTCCCAGACTCATGGGCAGTACCTCTGTATGGCCCAACATGTTGCCATGGGGCAGGCAGGCTTTGTTGCAGGACTCATCAAGAGCCAAAAGAGCGGTACGAGGTGGTCTCCCCTGGCTCCTTGGAATATGAAGGCTGATTTTATAACTTGTATCCCAATAGAATAGTGGCTTTTTCCAGTAATTGGAAATACAGCAAAGCCTTCATTAAATTATTAGCCAGAAATTCAGCTTCTGTTAGACGATGCTGCCACACCACGGCAAACATATCAGGCCATCAGTGAGTGCAGGGCCCAGGGACAACCCAGCCCTCACACATTAGCTGGAGTAAATCTTTATTGCTTCCTGAGCCCTTGCTTTGGAACACATTAAACATCAATATCACAGCACTCAATGTCGCTCAATATTATATCAAATCATTAGCAGAAGGTTAATCATTACAAAAAGAAGAGGTCTCAGCTAGCAATTCACTCATTTCCTATGTGACAGCACTACCATTAGCACAGCAGCACAAAGGTTCAGGCTCAGTGGCGCTGCTCGCTACCTGAATGTGTCACCATGACTGGTAGGTGGAGGGAGAAGGGCCCCTGTCTGTCCACAGTCAGAAGAAGGGACATGCCCAAGGGGCAGCCAGGTTCCATCCAAATCCCCATTTTCCCAGCCAGCATGGAAGCCAGCTCAGTGGCAGAACCTCTCGAAGGATTAGGCCTGAAACAGGATTCCAGTTGCAGCCGCTGTCATCCCACAGTGTAGTCAGCCAGGAGCCCTGCAAACCCAGGGAGGTCTGCACAGCAGGAGGGCCCCTTTAGAGTTCTGTCCTGTCATAAAAAAATATATATTACCAAGTTCAAACCCTTGTGTTTCTTTTCTGCTGGCATAATAACTTTGAAATGTATTATTGCTGAGACACTCGCCTCTCCCTGCCAACAACTCCCTGGAGAAAAGCACTAGCAGAAGAAAAGAACTTTTTACAGCTTCTTCATAAAAGAAGTCAGAAATCCACTGGACCTAATCAACTTTTCTTAGAGATGACGGGAACAGAGCTGCAGCTGCAGTACACCAGTGGAACCTCATTGGTATGTCACAGAGAAAGCTCCAAATGTGCTCTGTATCTTAGCTGGTCTCGGCCATGAAAGCAAAAATTTGTGTTGCTGCCTCCTCTGCCAGCTGTGCTAGGAAAGGGTGGAGGACCAATACTGCAGTCCAGGAAGAAGTAACAGGAAAAGAGAAGCATTTAAGTAAAACCACTCACTAACACTATAGATCTCCTTACCGGGTCAGCCTGCCAACACATCAGCACAGCTGGATGGTGTGTGTGAAGGGAACCTACAGCTGATTTAGGATAGCAGCCTAAATCAGACGGTTTTTAGGCTGCTCTTTTCAGTCAGCCACGGAACACTGGTGCCAGAAATCTCAGCAAGAGCCATATTAGCGGCTGGTCCTTCCACTGCCAGGAGCTGTGCCGTCTGCAGGAGAAGACTTCCATTTCAGAAAGCACCTGACGGCCTCCAAGCTAATTTTCCCTGCTCTCAGGGATAAAGGCAGCCACAGATGTGGTTAGAACTTTGATTATTTTTTTAAATCATTTGAGAAATCATCTTGCCAGAGAACAGTTGGAAATTATAGTCCTAAGCAGCTCAGAGGCAGCTCAGCTGGCAGACTTGAAAATAAGGCCATTGTATTAAGCATTTAAACTGGAAAAATTAATGGTTTGGCAGTGAGACAGTAGATCAAAAACTGATGCTGTCCTGGGGTTTTGCAAGTAGGCAAGGACCAAGGGCATGAGGTGGGGCTGAGCTGGCCCAGCATGCTGCTCAGCTCTGCAGGGTAAGGGCAGAGCCAGGCAGGGTGTCCCTGCCGTGGGCAGCTCTGACTTCAGCCAGCAGTACCCCATGTCACTTTGCCTTGCTGCATCCTGGTTCCCTTCACCCATCACCAGGGACATCAGCACCTCTCTCACCCAGCAGCATGTTCAGACGCTGAGTGTGAGAGCATCCTGCCCAATGGGTCAGGGACCTCAATCCATGCTGCAAAATCTGGATTCCAATGCCGTTGTTTCTTGGGTGTGTGCTGGCTGCAGCAGCAGCAGTGGGCAGCTACAGGCACCTGAGAAACCAAGCATGTGAGGCAGCAGTTTAGGGCAGACCACAGGGGATTACTTCTTCCCTTCCTTCAATTCCTAGTGGAGAAATAGAAAGGCAAGTGTAATCAATTTGGCATGTATCTATTTACTATGAGCACATACAAAAGACTCATAACAGATCTCCTCCCCCACCTTTGGCAGTCAGCCTACATGTTGGCAAGCAAAAGATGTTATCTTAAAGATTCACTGCAATACCCTGAGTCATGCTGGAAGTCTGAATGCACCAGGAAGCCTGCTGAAGGCAAGGACCTTGTGCAGGGACGCTGCCTTCCTTTGTATTGCTTGCAGCGACATTCACCAGCTCGAATCCTCCACACCACCAGCACCGAGGGGCCTCACGGACAGCAACAATTCACCGGCCTGCTCCAAAGAGTGGGAGATGTGAGACTCCAGTCCTGGGCCTGCGACCAAGAGTACAACAGCACCGCTCCACCAAAGTTCTGCCTCAACCAACTGGGCTTCAATTGGAACTCCAGCTACACCTCACCTTCCTAAGCAGGGTCCCTGGGGGCAAGTGGTTACTGAGGTGGCTGACTCAGGGCACTGGGCTGTGGGAGATGCTGTAAGCCAGGGAATGTGACAGAGGAGCAATGGCAGTGGAGCTAAACTGATTTACATCAGCTGAGGAACTACCACACGGTTGGGCAACAGAGCATAGCCATGCAAGGGAGGAATAGCAAATTCAAAGCCCAGCATTAACACAATGCTCAGTTGAGCAACTCAAGGACTCCTAGGAGAAGAAATTCAAACCAGGCAAAGGTCTTAAATTAGGTGTATTTGGAAGCTGAAAGCTTTAGCTCCATGTCCCCATCAGGCAAATTTGAACTTACACAGCAGAAACCTGAACTTTTCTGGGGAAGAGGACTCCTCCCAGCCTGTAAAGTTTTCTGCAAGGGTAGGTATCTGTTCCCACTATTCCAGTGACAGTCCCTTTTCAGAGTAGACAGAGCTCAGCAGAAATAAAGTTCTATGGCCTCTGCAGATGATGGATACTTCATACCCCAGTAGTCCTCAGCAAACAGCAAAGCCTGGACCACGAAACATGCTTTAACCAGATTGTGCAGCAACAAGTTTTCAGCCATCCCTGGACAGAAAACCAGCTCAGGAAAATGCTGCATCACTGAAATCCGTTTGAGAGAAAGGGGGCTCTGCAGTCCACAATCGCAGAGAGGTCCCGGGTGTACACTGAAACCACATTTTGGGATGAAGATGACACAAAATATATCACATTATGGTCATCTGCAAACTACCAGATGGAATTAGCACATTTGTGGCAGCTGTTAGTTATTGCAGGGAGACAAATAGATCTGAAGGCTAAAGGATCAGATAAAATAATTTCATATGAACTCCTGCAAGACACAGGCCACAGAAACAAAAGTCCATAATTTCTGTCTGACCCCAGGCTTGTGTCTTAGAGAGATCTTCAATCTGTATTTGAAGATACTGGTGGATGGAAACTCTACCATCCTTCCAAATACATTAGTAGGTAATCTTAAGCATTAACAAGGGAGACACCCCGTGCTTTTACCTGTCTTAATCTTTCAGGCGTTGTATATTGTTATGCTTCTGTCCTCCAAATTAAACGACCCCCTGCTCCCAGAAGCCTTATTTCTAAATAAGTACTTAGAGATGATGATCCAGTCACTTCTTAACCTTTCCTTTGTTACGCTAAATTAGTTTAAACTTCCTTCATGGCTCCCTTCAGAGAAAGTTTTCCAACCTCTGAACCTTCTTATCTCCCCAGGCAGCCTCTGGCAGCCCCTCTAGCCCCACTGCCCCACCAAAGGAGCTGCTTAATTGAGCAGGAAGCCAAAGCTGTTTAAGCAAATCACTCTGGAAGGTGAGGAAATATGCCCTGGTGTCCTGAGGCTTCCACAAAACTTCCTTGTCCCAGCCTGGATTTGCTGATATCCGACCATCATCCCTCCCTGCCAATGGCACCCTGCCTGGTGCCCCTGCTGCTGCCATCACCCCAGCCCCATGGCCCTGCCTTTCCCAGCGCCAAGGGCACCGGGACATGCTGTGCACAGCCAAATCTGCTAAGCAATTAATTAACAGTGATAATTAACCTCTTCGATTACTTTTATGCCTTCCCAACAAAACTCTGGGGTGCTTTTGTTTACTTGCTGTGTGGCAACCGCTTGATGGATTTATATGAAGTAAATTAATAAATAGGCAGTACCCATGGCAAGAAATAATTGGAAGGACTTAATGTCACTGATTAAATTATCCATTCAAAAAGCAAGCGTTTCAGCAAAGCTTTTTTCTTCTCTCCTCCATCCGCACATCAGGAGCTCAGTGCCTGGCAGGCCACCTCTCCCTGCGCCGGCGCATCTCTCCTTACAGCCCATCTCTGCCACAGCGCTTCAAAGGCACGTGGCGGTGCCTGACAGCGAGGATGACATTTGTCACGCTGACCTTCACCACCGCATCGTTCCCCCTGCTGTCCCAACACCCCTCTTCTGCCCACTCCTCCGTGACTGTCCACACCCCGAGCCCCACACTGACATTTCCAGCTCCTCAGCGCAGGGACTGTCCGGCTTCACCAGGAGACCATAGGTCGCAGCTTCGATCCTGGCCGGGCCGCGGGGCGGGGGCTCCCCTCAGGCTCCGGGCTCCCTCAGCCTCCGAGCCCCCTCAGGCTCCGGGCCCGGCACCGCCGGGCACGGCGGGCACAGCGCGGAGCCCGCTCGGTGCGTGAGCCCCGAGCTCCATCTAGCGGGGCCGGCAGGGCCGGGCCGGGCCCGTCTGTGGAGCCCCGCGCTGCCGGGGACACTGCCTCCCGGGACACCGCTGCCTCCCAGCGACATCAACCCCCATGGCTGCTGTACCTGCCGCAGAGCAAGCAAGTCCCAGGGTCAAGGAATTCAGTGAGGTGAGGAATGTTTGCGTCTTCCCTCCCTTTGTGAACCCCAGTGCTTTAGTGACATAAAGCCAGCACTGATATCAGCTGCAGGCTTTCTAAATCACTCTTTGCCTCGCTTCCCTCTGGCTCTTATCTTTCTAAGATTCCACACTAAAACACTCATGGAAAAGTTCACAATTGCTTTCATGAGTTTGTAAGTTACTTATTATCTGCTGGCTGTTCAAGTGTAGTTCCCTAGACTTTTTAGATTGTAGTTTCTCTGTAAACTTGAAGGGATGCAGACAGATTCAAGGCCCAGGTGACATTTTCAGAAAACCTGATGCAGAAGTCACAAGGTTTGAGCTTTGCACCCCATTCCCCATGGAGCATTAACATGTTCCTCCCACCAAATAAAGAAGGTTAGATAGTCACTTCTGGCATTACTTTTTGCCCAAAGGCCGCATTATTTGGTGCTCCTGTGGAGTCCTGAGTGCACTCTTGGCATGGGGTGAGAGGAGCTGCTGCTCAAACCCAGTGTCCAAGTGCTCTAATCCCATACTCCAGATGGGAGGGAGGTGGATCAGTCACCCTTCTGGGTGGGTCTCCTTCCCCCACCATCTACCAGTGCTTAAAAAAATCAAAGTTGCAGCACAGAACATCATGAGATTTGTCCTAAAAGAAAGCAAATTTTACTTACCCTCTTTATTTAAGGCAATGGGGCAAGAGTTTCATTTTTCCTCTGCAGCACTGAGAGCAGCCACCTTTCTCCTTTCTAAGAAGAGCAGAGTTTGTCACTGAGGTTTTAGAGAAAGTTCAGCTCCTGGAAGGACTTGTAGCAGCGGGGCCCTGCTTCCTGCAGGATGGAGAAGAGCTGCAACCAGCCTGTTTCTCCAGTTTTGTGTTGACATTTTTATTTTGCGTTGCTCCTTATCAGCTCAGGGCCAGCCTGGCCCACAGGCAGCTGATGACATTTCCAGTCATCGGCATTTTTCCAGTTGAGCTGAGATTAAGCCAGTGTCTTCTCATAAGGGCTTGTACATTAAAGCACTGAAAGAACACTAACAGCCTCATCAACGGCCCAGGCTTTCCCGTGGTCTCGCAGTGCTCCTGCTATCGTGCCTGCTGTGTTTCAGAGTTGGTGCCACCTGCCCCTGGAAAGGCTCGGGAAGGGCTGATGGCTGAGCCAGCAGGGTGCTATGCTGGCACACAGACCTCAGGCACTGCTAACACCGTGGCTGGCTGCTTCCACCTGCTGAATCGAATGAGTCTGGACATCACCCACCTCCTCTACCAGGAAAGACAGAACAAATTGTAAATCAGGGTCTGCAAAAAGCTTTACCAACCATGCTCCTGCTTGTGCCCCAGCTGCCCACCTGTTGCATCAGGGTTGGCTCTGGCCTTGTGTTATGAATGCCTCCACCTAAACATTTCTCCTGGCTCAAACCCATGCCAGTTAAGTCAGTGCAATGTCTTGTCTTGCTTTTAAATGAGTCTAGCTCCAGTTACCCTTGGCTGTGTGATCTGGGGTGTGGACTAAATGTACAATGACCCTCCCAAGGAATAAGGTTGGGCACCTGATTCCCAAATTGCATTCGATGCTCCAGGGCAGAAATCCATACAGAGGATATCAAATGATCTTAGTCAGGTTTTCTGAACCTGAAAACATCACCACTTTAAAGGCTTTTAGCTCTGACTTGCCCAGGATGTATCAAGAACTTGGTTCAAAAAAACACAGCCTGCAGCCCTGTGAGACACCAAGCCTTGGGCATGTAAAAGTGTATGGAGAAATGCATTTCTCCATGTACTGAAGCTTGATTTTATGTGGTCTGGACATTGCCTTATGGAGGAAAGGGCAAGACAGTTAAAAACTGACAGTCTGTCTTATGGATGTGCACACACACACCCCACAACACACCTGGCCCAGTTCATGCTGAGAAGTCCCCTGTGAAGGCCCCCACATCAGCATTCTGTCAGGGGAGGCCATGACTTGCTCAAATATGTGTCCACAGATTCACAGCTAACAAACTAGGTACTGGCGTTTAGAAAGGCAAAAAAAAATGGCATGTGTGTCTTGGCAGGTGTCTGTAATAACAAATAGCAGTAATCATAATAATAACAAAAATTACAATAATCATAAGAAACAGTAATAAAGGCCCCTGCATGCTGCCAGCTGGACTGAATTGCCTGTGTAGAGCAGTCCACTAGCTCTCCCCGCTCCAAAAGCAGAGATGCCATATTATCAAACAGTTCCTTATCTGGAGAGAGCTGATGAGCGTGGGCTGCTTCCCCTGGTCTCTTTACCCCCAACAAAATCTTCCACCAGCAGTGAACAAATCACTTGCATTGCAGGCATTCACCAGAAATCAAAGCCCTGGCAAGTTATTATTGCCCTGACACTCTTCCCAAGAGGAGGTTAATGCTGAGCTCTTTATCCCTTCTGTATTCCTGCTTTCCCTGACACGCTTGATTTTTTTTTGCATTTGCAGGTAGTTCTGCTTTATTTGATCACAGCTCACTCGCCTGTCTAATGACTTCAAATCGTCCGTCTGTCCTGCAGAGCGACCGTCTCCACGGCAGCTCGCTTTGCCTATCCCACCTGCATGCTCAACCTGATGTTTCCTTAGCAATTCAGCTTTGGAAACACATTTCCTTCTTATCCAGTACAAGGGCCAAGCTGAAGCTGTGAATGCCAGCCTTGCACAGCACTGCCCACAGCTGGACTATGGAGGAGGCAGCAGCCTCAGCCCTTTCTGAGAGGTGAGGAGATGAGGGCAGGCGGAGGAGGGCAGCTGGCATCCCCTGGCCAGGCACAGGGCTAATCTACTCAGGAGCCAGCCAGACTCAGATGCAGGAGGAACTGCAGCACTTCTTCAGCTGTACCCCTATGGGATGGAGGGCAGAGAAGCTTGCAAGTCAAGTGGCTCCTCCTGCAATAGAATGTTAGAATTAAAATTAGGATTTGCTATGTGTTGTGCTTTCTGTGTCCCTGGGGCTTCTGGCTCCTGGCTGGGCAGCAGAGTGCCCAAGAGACAAGTCAGTGTCATGAGCCTGTGACTTGCCACCCACTCACAAAGCAACCTGGCAGATAAGGTGCCTAAAACATCATTTTTGATTCCAAGAACAATGTTTCTATTTGCCCCCTGGGCCCCACCCCGGCAGCCCCATGGGTAATAGCTCAGGGCTGCCATGGGCAGGGCTGTAACAATCTGCTGCCTTGGCCAGCCATGCACCCCTCCCCTGGCCCTCTGCTGAAGCTCCTGTTGTCACTGCCTATCTCTGAGGGGCACATGGGTCCAGGGAGCAAACTGCACCCATATTCCCCAGTGTGACATCCCTCTGGGTGGGCTGTGAGGGTGTCAGAGCTGCCTGAGCTCCTGCCAGCCTGGGAGCATTATAGGAGAGCTCTGCCTGTTGACCCAAGCCCCAGGACATGACAGAAAGCCATGTGTGCTGACAGAGAGCACAGCAATGGCCTTTCCTGTGTGCTGTCGGGATGAGGGTTTGGAGCTGTTATGTTTTCTGTATACAGTGAGATCAAAATATGAGCTTTCAAAATGACTTGAGATTAGCTGGAGGGAAACAACAGAGAGGGAGTGCACAGCACATCCCTGCTTGATTTAACTGCTTGCACACCACACACACAGACTACCCTTCTGCAACACGCAGGCAATGTAGCCCTGGTGGGCTCCAGAAAATTGTACCCTTGGCTGAGGGCACGAGCGTCTTCTTCATAAGTGACCAAAGCTGTGCTGGGCTCAGGGAGGGCCAGGCAGGTCCCCTGGACCTAAATATCACCTTACAGCTCTGGTACAGGGTCTCAAATGGGCTAGGGTACCCTGGAGCAAGGTTCAAGGTGATCTTGAGTCCTCAGCAACAGTCAGGTGTGCTGAAGAGAACCATAGAGAGCTATTCCCAAAGCCACTGGAGGACAGGGGGAGAGCAGGAGCTGCTGTTTTGGCAGGGATCACCAACATCACACGCACAACACTGGACATGCTGAGGAGCCATCCCTACCATGCTGTGGAGCCATCCCTACCATGCTGTGGAGCCATCCCTACCATGCTGTGCACAGCCACACCAGCCTGCCTGCCTGCCTGCCAGCCGAGCAGGTCTGCGGAATAAATTCCAGCTGTTTACATGCTTAAGAAATGCAGATACATGAGGCACAGGCCTCAGACACCAAAATACCTCATTGTACTTGCAAATGAAGCATCTCAGTATTTAAGTGCACAGAATTTGCAGGTGCCATTAATTTTCCCCGCAGTTTGGTGTCTGGTGAAAACTAGAGGCAAGAGAGTTGTCAACAGGAGAGTGCACCTGCAGTTGTGAGGATGCCTTAAAATCAGTGACAAAGCAGTTACAAAACCCAGGACCAAACTAAGGCAAGCTGGTGAAGCATGCAAAAGAGCCACCCCAGCAGGACAGAGCAGCTGTTGTCACCTGTGAAGTCAGGCAGGCACAGTTGCCATGTCCCTAAAAGGACCACTTACCTGATAGCCTGTTAATGCTGAAACTGCTGCCAGCCAGTCTGTTCTCTCTCCTGAAGAAGAGTCCAGGTGATAAATACCCAACAGGAGCTTTTTCATCACAAAAGTGGAAAAAAAAATCAGAAAGTGATACACTCTTCTAGTAAAGCTTCTTTTCCATCAGACTGTCACAGGTAACTGCCAAAAAATGTTCAGAGTGGAAGATGAGACAAGGAAAAGCTTAGAAAGGTTCATTACACCTGAAAATGAGATACATGTGCAAAGCAGCGGTTAGGAAAGGAGTAGCATCAACACGTGTCTGCCGGTCTCCTGCAAATAAATGCATCTTCCCAAGTGTCATCAGCAAAGGGCTTAAGGAAGGGGAAATTTTACCATAAAACATGTAATTGTTGGTGGGGTATGGTGAAAAGAAAGAGCCAGGAGTCTCTTACTTCCCAAGGGAGGCTGGGGGTAGTCATGGACTGGCATTCACTTAGAGCTGATGGAAACTGAAAATAAGGAGGATCACTCGGCTTGCAAGTGGGATTTCTGCAGCATATAGATGACTGGCTGTATCAGGACAGCCCCTAGGAGAGGTGGGATGGATGGCAGTCATGACTCTTGTGCAGGTGAAATGAAGCATTTTTGAAAAAAAAATGGGTTTAGTCAGGTCTAGGATTCAAATGTAAGGTTTTCATTAAGTATAAATAGTCCCTTGTGTTGGTATAGTGTTTTCCTCTTATGAACCGGTCTGGATTTCCATCTGTAATGCCTCCTCCCTCACATGGCATGGCAACACTGCACAGCCACATGCTTTCTCTTCAAGATACTCCCAAGAGGTAGGAAGATGCAATTAGTAGCCTACAGCATCAAGAAGCACATGCAGGAGCACAGGACATTTCTGGTTTAGCCATGAGATGACCAGGTGTCTCAGCATGGGGCCACCCTCCCTCTGGACCCAAGCCTCCTAAGATGGCCTCAGAGGACACCATAAAGCTCCGGGGAAAAGTTTCTGAGCAAACCAGCATAGTGAGAGCTGTGCTGGCTCCTCCAGCTGGTAATGTGGAGGGGGCTTTGGGACCATGAGGGGTGGGAAAGGGGAAGCCCATCTTCCTACATGCACAGTCATAGCACAGAGGAGGAAGGAGAACAGTGTTTAGACACTGAAGGTTTTTTCTCATCTGTATTTGGTCATAAGTGAAAGCTCTCGTAACAGCTCTCTGTAAAATAATCTTTTTCTCCTGTGGATAGGTAAAGTGACTCTCAGATTAGAAAGTGCTGAGGAGTGCTCCTGCTAATTTGTCTTTGCTAATGCTTCCTTTAAGATCCTCTTCCAGACAATGCAAGTGATGTTCTTTTTATAAAACTTGACTATAAAATTTACTTTAGCACAGGACAGGTAGTACAAACTCACCTGTGGAGATTGTCACGAGCCTGCAAACCCACACGTTATCTTTCAGAGAGGTGACCAGGTGTATTTTAAAACCTCAAGATCAGTGTTGTAAACTGTGTGCTGACACCCAGCCTCCAATGGCAGACATAAGAAAAGTCCCAAATAAAAGGTCCTCCCTAGGAAGAACATGATAGATGATAGAGAAGTCTCAAGGGAAAAAACATGTTTGCAGAGATGCAGGAGCTTCGCCCAGTGAGTCTGGAGCTGTCAAAATCCAGGTTGTCAGGATAATTGAAGAAAAACAATTTTGTAAAGAATAATGAGCTAAAGTGAAGGAAATGTATTTCCTCAGCTCTGGAAATGGGATATACTGTTTCACATAGTGGAAGAGCCTAGTGAGACATTTTGACATACATCATTCAGGCACTGAAGAGATGCAGCCTCTTTAGGAAATTAAGTAATGAGAGTGAATAGGAATAAATGTGTCTTTGGAGCAGATGAAAGGACTCCAGATGTGTAAAGGGCTGTGACTGCTTCATATTGTTTGGGACTTTCAGTGCTGAAAACAAGAGAGACAATCCTGATGAAATATATAAGCCTTCATCTGAATGCTATAAAGACAGAATCAAACCTGATATTAAAGCTCAAATACAGAAAGGAAATGCAAGAGGAAATGAAAAGTGAAAAAGAATCTCCTCTTGAAAAAAGTAATAAAGATATTCCACTTTCCCATGCTCTCCCTTATCTCACATCATTTGGGGAGCACTGGTTCTGCATATGTGAGCCTCTGCACAGACTCTACCACATACTGCAGAATGCTATTTCTTGGTTTGAAAAGAACAATTGGAACTGAGAGCCCTGTCGTGCTTGTCAGTAGCCCCAGGTCTACAGGTCATACACTGTCACTGTCATTGCCACCAGGTGCTCTCTGGCAGCTCAGTCATGGCCACTTTGGAATAAACCTGGCACAGGACACGAACTACTTTGGGTTGATTATTAAAAACCCAGGCTATATTTATATTACAAAAACCTCTTACAGTGGTCAGCTGCTCCTTGCAGAGTTTGGGCAATGAAATGAAACTAGGAATGCAAAACTAAAGATGATGGACCGAGCAAGGTGAAGTCCCCCTCTGCGGCAAACTGCAGCATCTTTGTTGAGCCCGTGGCCATCCACCTGGGTTCTCACTATTTGCTCCTTCCAGGACCCAACACCATGTGCAGCACTTCCCACACACTTGCTGGGACCACACATCTGAGGTGTCTTCAGACAGACCTGTCAGACTGGCACAGGTGCTGGTCTGGAAGACACAGCTCCATCTGGGTGTAGTTCTGGCATGGCAGGACGAAGCAGGAGAGCCACTGCCAGCAAGGCTCATTCAGCCTGAATCTCAAACAAGAATATCCTACAGTCCTTCCTGCCTTAGCTGTGCCTGAGTCTGTGATGACAGCACTCTGCACGTTTTTTGTGGCCACCAGCAGGCTGCTCCCACCTGGAGAGCAACTCAGAAGGCACCCATTCCCCTGGGACCTGCCCTGCAGCTGGGACAAACACACCTTTGCAGATAACACTGCTAACATCAGATTCTGTCCTTTGAGACACTGGGGCCCTGCTCTACCACATGCTGTTGGGGTGACTGCAGAGGAAAGCACCACTGCCTTCATTCTGCACCTCCACCCTGGGGAACAGTGTTTCTCTCCTGCACAAGATCATGATAGTAGGATTATTAGAAGCATGCCATGAACTCAGATAGGCCATTAGCAAGGAACAATCCCTAGGTAAATAATTAGCAAATTACCTGTTTGAAAACAGAAGGACAAAACTTAATTCTTGATTGCTAACACTCTGGCATCTTTCACATAAAAATTACAGCCAATAAGCAATTCCACAATGCAGGTCTTGCACAGTAATATTTTCCTTTGCCAAGCCATTTTCCCAGAGTAAACAAAAACCTCTGAGAATGCTTATCTTGGTATAAAACCTTGCAAGAAAAATAAACAGAAAATTATGTCCAAAATGAAAAATAAAATAGCCTGTGTTGGTTTTACAGCGCTGGGAAAGCCATAAAACTTAATACTCCAAGTGCAAGAGCTTGAAGCTGTTTGCTGTCATCAGTGTATCCCTTCTATTGAACACCATCTTCCACTGCGAATAAGTCCCAAACAGCTGGTGGAAAAACAAGAGGCAGAAGGAAAACAAGGCTGAATTGTGAAGTATATGGATGATTTGTTCTTATGGCATTAAAAATGACCAAAGTAAAAAGGGAAGTTTCTTTTATAATTCTGATGTATTTTAAGAATTTTGCATCACAGGCTGCATTTCAATTACAGGACCAGAGTGTAAAAATGGATGGGACATGATGCTTAAAACCCACCAGTTTTCCAGAAAGGAAGTCTCACACCACGATGGCTACCCATATAGGACAGGGTGAATAATGTGGGCTGGGGGGGCTGATAAGGCAGCAAAAGAATTAAAATAACTGTCTGTCACAGCTGCATGGACTGCAAAGTGGAGCTTTGGACAAGAGAGAATTGTGAGCAAGAGTTGGATCCACTGTAAGTTGGGGTCTAAGTAAAATCTGCAGGTTGTCCACCAGAGACAGTCAGTCACTGAGCAGCACAAAGACAAAACAAAGACAAGGAGGGAGATGTGTAGCAGAGAGTGTACAAGGTGGTGGTGGAGATGGTGAAGATGGACCCGTGCTATCAGGTGTCACAGGGATGTTGGGGTGCATAGGACAATGGACAGCCTGTGAGATGGACTTGCAAAGTACATGCAGGCACCAGAACTGAAAGATAACTGAAAGATAGTGTCTTTTTGTGTCACTCACTGATTCTGAACAGATTGAGTCACACTGAGTCACTGGCTCTTTTCTGCTTATATCCTCCATAATTTTCTGTACAGCTTAGATTATATTTAGAGCCACTAGAAGATCCATGAATTGTTTGTCTCTTACATACTCAGCTTAGACCGCCCGATGGGGATTCTGCAATTGGTTAAGAGCACCAGTCATAAAATCCAGCAAGAAGCAGGAAGAGACAGACAGAAAGCTTGTGGATAAATATCCTGTGTTACTGGGGGAAAAATTAAGCAAAAGAGTGCCTGCAAGTATTCAATTAATTGAGAGTTAAGCTGCCACCCAGCAGCCCTGTTTTCTGTCACCTGGCAGAGGCAGATGGCATCAGTGCTGCCTGTGGGCAAAGTCTGCCCAAAGCCAGAGACATACTCAAAGAGGCACAGCATGATCTCTGTGAAACACTTTGCTCCCCACAGCACAGGGCTGTGTGAAAGTAGCCAACATCACAGCAAACCAGGATGAGCAGGACTGGTAGCTTTTAAAGCATTTTTAATGGGAAATGGTGTCTGATAAAGGCATCATCTTTTTGGCATGTCATCACAGAGAATTTGCTACAGGCAGCCAGCTAACCAGGACAAGCAAAATATCACAGAAGCTTTAGTGAATTTTTCTAGGATTGTTTGTCAAGATCCTCTTCTCCATCATCTTTAAAAAGGCCGACTGAGACCTTGCCTGATTCTAATTTCATAATTAGGAATATTAGGAATAGCTCTGCCAAGCAAGGTCTCATACCCGGGCAGAGCTGGTAGAGATAAAAGAGACAAGTGAAGAGGATAAGGTTTGACAAGGAACAATTCTGAGTTCTAGGAATCTAATTTTGCTTACCAGAATCTCTTCAACAACAGTTTTAGTTGCAGTCTGAGGGGAAAGGAGATGGAGAGGACAAGACAAAAACATTGCATAGAATGAGCAAAATACTGGGAAGAAAAGGAGGAGAGAAAAAAACCCTAAAACCTATATTAAACAGTAGGACCCAAGGGAGAACAGAAAAAAAAAAAAAAGAGATTATTAACAGAGGAAACTGGCTGGCTCCACTGAGCAAATGTTGGTTAACAGAAAAATTAAATTCTGCAGGATTAAACAAGGCATTAAACTGGTTGGGGAAAAAAAACAAAAAACCAAACCCAACAAAAACCCAATAATGACATGCTCTCAGATATAAGTCAAGTGGTTTTACTGACTTGAACACTCAACTGGACTAAAAAAGCTCTTTACTAAAGCAGCCATAGCAAATGTATCCAAATTGCTGAGAGCACAAGAAGACTACACATTTAAGGAGATATCCTCTGCTGATGCTAATACTTGTCTCTTGATTCAGGCAGCAAGTTTAAATGTCTATAGCAACAGGAAACAGGAACATGCAGAGAAGAACCCCATGAAGATGGGTGTCTTGGATTTCACCCATCCATATCCTTCCAGGCACTTAAAGAATCATGCCTTGAACCTCTCTAGCCATCCCAGCTGGGTTCATCCTAATAGCGTGATGGCAAAGACCATTTTTCCCCAGCAAATGGAAAATGAAATCCAACAAAGGTTAGTTTGAAGACTTGCCCAAAACTGGTTTAAAGAATTTTAATGCCTCTGGAACTCAGGCAGGTCTCCTAACACTGAAAGGGATTTGCACCACCATGGAGAGATACAGGGAAGCTGCAATCATGTACCACATGTCCTATGTGGAAATGGCAACAACAGTCACTTTGGGAAATATCTGTGAACAATTCCAGGGTTTGGTTCTGCACTAATTTCACTGGCACAAATGTGGACGAGCTCTGCCAATGTGGCAGTATTGCAACTGAGACTCACAGCTTGAAATCAAACCTTGGCAGAGTACTGGCCCAGATCTGACATAAATCAGCCTCTCTGTTCTTGCTGATGCTTTGGCACAAGCTGGCTGAGGAAGAGTTGTTGCTACCCCTTCAGCTGGAGTTGAATCCAATGCATTCCTCCCTGAGTGCTGCCACTATCAGCACACATAAAGCCTTGGTGCAAGAAAGCCACAGCTTGAGGAGAAAGGTTTCAGCACACTTAAAACCCTACAAAAAACAGGATTATTTTCATCTGTGAAATTCTTTTTAGCATGAGCCATACACTGTTGTGCTGTAGATGCTCTGATGAACGACAAGGCAGACAGGGGAAGGTGCCACATCAGATGTCAGCTGTCCTCCACACAAGACTTTGTCCTCCTTGGGGTCACAGCACAGGCTCATGGCACTGCTCTGCAGCTGGGAAGAGCCTCTCCCCTCTCACCAGAGCACTTTCTCTTCTGCTGCAAAGGGCCATCACTACATCCAGCACAGTTGCAATGGAGAAGCTGGAAGTGTTTGAAGTCCATGACACCCTCCCAGGAAACATGGGCTTGCTGAACACAAGGGAGCTGTGAAAAAGCACTGTTCTATGTGACAGCATTTAGGGCTGTATCAGCTGCCCAGCCAGCATCAGCTGCCTGGCAGGCACCGCAGTAGGGCCCTAGAAATCAGATTTGCAGGAGTGCCCTGGGGCTGGCTGATTACAAGGAGGTTTTTCCACCAAGAGTCGCACAGTTTGAAAGTAAACACTTGGAACAGGCAGGAACCTGAAGCTGGTGCACAAGCTAAGCAGAAACAATCAGAGCCAGACTGAGTTTACATTGCAGGACTCTCCTCCACACTAGTGGCTGTGCTGGCCATCACAAATGAGATGTGAGGGGTGAACAAGAGTCTCTTGGTCCTGAGGATATCTGTCAAGGGAGGTACTGGATGCAGACACAGAACTTCTGAACCACTGTTCCCCTGCAGAAGCACAAGAATGCACCTGAATATCAAAGCTACTTTGCTTTCAGGGACGTTTTTAGCACAATACTTCAATTTTTTCCCCTAGATTCAGTGGTACCAAGACTCTTCACTGGCACCTTCCACAATTTATAAATTAGCAGTAACAATAAAACAAGGCAGGCATTCCTGGGCTGAACGTCAAGCCAGCAAACATGACACTCACCTCTTAGCCCCTTAAAACAAGCATCCTGTATCACTAGTTCAGACCTGAAAGCTGCTGAGCACCAGCCCCATGCTTGGGGCATAGGCTTCAGGGGAAACTGTGGAAGATGGCCCCCATTATTTCCTGCAGATGGGACAATTACATGTAACTATGCTGGGAAAGAGAGAGGTTGTCTTCACCTCTGCAGGAAGCCAGCTCCCAAATTTAATGAAGGTTTCTCTTTCCAATTGCTTCACCAAATACCAGAGCAACACTTGCTCCTGTAACAAAATGTCACTTGCTTTTCAAGTACAAACTAAATGAGCTTTCCTGAGAAAATAATTGCCAACTGTTAAAAAGCTACTGTTGGAGCTTGAGAGGACTATTAAAATACAAAGAAAAATGTACCACATTCTTCCTGAATTGATACTTCAAACAAACCTATTTGTGTTTTGAAATGTGGCACTAGAACAATGACCAGTTGCTTTTGTAAAATTTCAGACTGAGAGCCATGCAATCATTTTCTAAGAGCAGCATTTATCTGTTGTTCATGAAAATAGTGGGGGAAAAAAACCCCACAGGTCAATCAGTCAGTCTCTGCCTTAGTCAGCAGAGGAGTCTCAATCCATCTCTCATCAAGACCACAGAGGAATGGCCAGCTCAGGACCAGAGTGGACACCTCTGCTTCTGCCAGGGAGTCATCCTCAGGGAAGAGCCCCTATTTTCCTAACTTCCACCTTCTTAGTCCTCATTGCAGCCTTAAATCTTACACCAGACAGCAACTTACTTTTGCTGTTTTGTTAAAAGCAGATTTTAAATAACTATTTTCTCCATGAGAATCAAGTCCTCCTCTTGCCATTTTGAGTGCTACTTGAGATGGAGCACTTTGAAGGATCAGCTTTGTAGTATCTACACACACAGCTAGAACTGCATCAGTAACAGCCCAGAACTGTCTCATCACTATTACCCCCGGAGTGTCTAAATGCCTCAGGCCCATAACCTTGAGAATTCCCTAGAAAGGACAAGCTTGGGGTAGATTTTCTGGAGCCATATTGCACTGAACTTATACTGCTGCACTCTCCCTATGTTGACTTTCAGCATATGTTCTTTTCTGTCATCGCTCTGTCTTGACAAAGGTCTGGATGCAACACTCTCAGTGTACTCCCATCTCCCAGGAACACAAGGTATTAAAGCACAGTTTCATCTTTGCCACGAAACCTTTGCAGCACATGTTGGCATAAAAGACTACCCTGTTCACTGACTACTTACCCCACAGCCTGAATTACAACCAGGTACTGTGAAATGCTGCCCTAATTACACTGTCTAGTATAGCTGGGCGACTGTTCATTAAAAGAAAAGTCAAATTAGTGAATCTCTCTCTCATCAGTCTCTGCTGGTTGTTACTTCGATGACCAGGTCAGACTGCTAATGAAAAACAGAACCTGGGAGATGGTCTCACCAAGGACACAACTGCTGCCTCTCAAGTCACAACCTCAAACACACTGGAGATGAAGACAAGCAAAGCAAACACCAGTGGAAGTACAAACCCTCATGTCAGAAGGCAGAGACAAAAGACTTCACAAAACAAATGGTGAGAGGGAGACGCAGCAGCCATCTACTTACTGCGAAGTGGCCAAGGCGTTGTTCTGTCCAAAGAGAGGACATCCTTCAAGGTACTGTGGAAAAGCCACTCTGGGAGCTCAACCTGGAAGGGCAGTGCCAGCCAAGACACTCCTGTTGGCACCAGCCACAGCACAGTGGCACAAACAGCAGCTGTGTCCAAAACAAGGCAGTGGCAATTGCCAGTGTCTGACCAACGTAGGTCATATCCACACCTTGGCCTGGCAAGCCTGCCCGAGAGCTGGCCAGAGCCCCACAGCACCTCAGCAACCATCATTTCTCATCCACATGCTAGTTATCAAACTCCCAACTTAACCAGTTTTGTTGATGAAGCCGGTATGTATATTTTTGTATCTCAAAAAACATAACATACATGAGAAGATTCTATTCTATACACCTTAAATTATACTTCCTCAAACCAGAAAACAGGATGAAGAAGATCTGATCTCCAGACCAGTGAGCCAGAGCTAGAAAGCACTATAATTAGAATCAGGACTGAGACTGAAGACCCCGGGTTGTTTGCAAAACTAATTAGCTAATGTCATTAGAAAACAACAGAGAATAAACAAGAGCCAAATCAGACTCTACAGCAATCTAAGGAAAGGACAGTTTAATAACTGTACTTAGGATATGTTTTAAATGAAAAAAAAAAAAAAATCACTTTATAGAGTAGATTTCATCCTGGGCAATATCCATACATCTTGGACTTAGCAAAATGGCTAGGAGAAGAGGGTTTCATCATAGTAAACACAGCTACTTCACAGCAAGATTTATTAATACATCCAAAAGAAAGAAAGAAAATCATTTTGTCACACTATATACAGATAATACATACAGTGTTTTATACACATATTACATCAGTTTTTACACAAGAAAAATATACATAAAAATGTAAACTTTTGTATACAAAAACCCTTAAACAAATTAAACAAGGACCAGATAACAAAAGGAGACCAATCTATTCTCATTTAATTGATTTTTTTTTTAAATGGTAATACAGTACATTCATTGAGAAATATGAGGAACATGTGAGCCAACCTTTCCTATTTAAAGGGAAAGTACAAACACAAGCTTTCCTCCCCGCCCCTGGAATGCTGTCCGTGAGCCTCCAGCACTAGAAGCAGTGGTGCGAGTTGCCATTGCTGCCAGGGACCCCTAAGGAAAGGACCCTTCTTCTCGGGCACCTCCATGCCCCACGCTCTCCAAAAGTGACACATCCACAGCAGCAACCTGGGCTGGGCTGTTTGTGCGCATTAGCCAGTCTTCCAGCTAATAGCGTGAGACGGGACGCGGCAATGCCCGTTTGTATGTTCCCTTTAAGCAGTCATTAAGTGGATTAGCGTTGCTGGAGGAAGTTGTTTATTTTTCCCAATGTACGGTATGCTGAACACATGTGTCAGGGATGGGAGGGGAGAAGGAAGGGGTGTAAGAGACTGCTAATCCTTGCTACCATGCAGTTACTTCAAAATCAGGTACGTTTGCAAGCTACAATTCACTGGTTCAAAATACACTGCCTCACCTTTGCTTTCCCACTGCAACTTGTTTACATTTTAAACTCTAGTGACCGAACAACTGTATGAGGCTCTTTGTTACAAGGCTGTTTCTGATATCAAAGCATGATCAAGCTACCTTTAAAATGACACCAAACACAAACTTCTTGGAGACAGCCTTAAAAAGAGAGAGCATTCCCTCTAAGCACTTCAGATTGTCCATTTGCCACCTTCTTTTATTAAGTCTAGGATAAATATATTAACCCTTAACTGCAAAAAGGATATTGGTTGAGCTTCTGGCATCTGTTTTGCTCCACTTGCAGATAAACATTTTTGGGAATTGGAGGGAAAAAAACCCAAAAAACAAACCCACAACAATAAACTCAAATTTTAAAACCTCAGGCATAAAATGAGAAGGGAATTATTTAACATGTTGGTGAAAAACTGTTGCAGAAACTTGAACTTGTTGGAAACAAACAGACGATAGATTCCAATGAAGGCTCCTCACATTAAATAAGTTAGACGGGTTACAGACATCTTCAATAAAAACATCCATCCTCCACAAAGTATGTTAAAATGAAACACAATAGTGATGCACTGGTATTTCTCCTAAAAAGGACAGAAGGACATGAAATCTCCTTAGTGATATAAGTACTATTGAATGTAGGAGGTGAACAATGATTTACGAAAGAAATGAAGGAAAAAGCTGTGTAAAAGAAATCATGAATCATTAACTATAATTGGACAAAAGGGGGATGGGGCAGAATGCAATTACTGTATGCCTCAGAAACACCTGAAAGAAATAAATACTTAGAAACTTGTGTTTCCATTTCTTTCTTATATTCACCTAAACAATGGTGGGAGTAAGGGCTTGTCTGCTTGCTTTTGTTTTTTCATTTCCTTTTTTTTTCTTTTTCTTTTCTTTTTTAAAATAACAACCCTTCTAGTAAAAATTCAAGACAATTACAAATGGCTTTAGATAATTAAAAGTCTCCTTTTTAAAATAAAAAAACTTTGATAACACATTTCTCCATTTCTTCTATATAATGCAGCTTCAGTGAAAATAAGTCATAAGGGACAGCAATTTGCAAAAAATGTGTGGAAAGAAATTGCCAACCAAGGTTCATAACATATACATATGTATATGCAAAACATCTATACTCTATATACATATTTAATATACGTATGCATGAGTATATATCAGGAGATAACCAACAGGTACATTCTCCACATACATAAACTGAAATAGCATAATAGGCGTGTGCGTATAAATCTCTATGATACACACGCAGTACACAGACATACCCATACACACGCCCCAACATATGTATTATAGAAATTGTGTATGATTGCATGAAAGCTCAGATGGAACGGTACACCAGTTACCTTTTTCTAACAGAAATGCAAGGAAGACAAAATTCCATGGCTGAATTGTGGCCAAGAAAAATTGTGTCATAGCCATATTGAAAACATGGAATCCGGTATGGCTCCATGACAGAACTGGAGCAGCATTCTCCACTGAAACTGAAGCCTAAGTTACACAGCACTTCAATGTGACTGAGCAGGTTGCTGACAGCTGCTTTCTGCTAAAAGGATATAGAAGCTCCATTTAGCCAGAAAACAGAAAATAAAACACTTAAGCCCACAATTTACTTGCATAAGCAAGATCACCCAATACACAATTAGATGCAAAGTGCTAGCATGTTAATGGTCAACTCTGCACTCCATTTTAAAATCTGTTTTATGGTAAAGTGTAACAAACTGTGTTTCTTTTAATATGTTTGATGACACCCTCATTGCTCAGAGCAGAGCACAAGGCTGCCTTCTGCTTACTGCCTGTGTTATGAGAAACACAAACCAAACTTCTTTTTTCTCCCTAGGGTTGAAAACTGGGAGGTAGTGTTTGGTGGATGCAGTTTTCTCATTTTGACCATTTAAATATGATGCTGGGTTAACCTTTTAATACACTAGGAAGCTTTGCATCAGGTTCCATGAAAAGTTTGTATTCATCTGCAAATCAATCACAGTCCTACTGAATCACAATTGAATTGCTGGGGAAGTTCGCTTAAGTTCAAGCAGGTGCTCAGGGCCCAATTCAGCTACTACTCCAGTCACCAAGAGAATTTCCCTAATGCATAAGCAGAGCTGGATTGGGCCATTAAAGCAGATTGCTGCTAGCAAGAGAAACTGCAGAGATGCAGGGAACAAGGAGGAGCTGGAATGGAGGCAATGGAGCAGAGAAGCAGAAGAAGTTGGCATTGCAAGCGGCCTCAACGAGACTTAATATAAAACAAAAGCAGAGACATAGCAAGGAAACTCCACTGTGAGGGCTGAGGAAACATAAACCAATGGTGACCAAGCTCAGATCAGTCTCTGAGTCATCCAGACACCTCAGAAGAATTTAAAACAACTTGTCTGGCACAAGTGCTTACCTGTTGCACATAGGTTATGTGGATAGTCCCTCTCTAGCTCACACACTTATTCTTGTTACAGCTAATGTACAGGTGTGTGATACAAGGTATATTCCATCTATAAATCTGTATGCATGTATATATAGATTTAGATAGATTGCATTCATACATATTTATTGTACATCATGAGGGCAAGTCCACATTCAGCAAAATGCTACCATTATCTCATATACAGATATATCTCTCTGTACAGGTATACCCAAAAATGGGTCTACTCTCCTCCATAAAGGCATAAAGATTTATGCTCCCAATTCCCATTACCACCAAATAAGCAGCAGAAAAGGCCTCTGACAACTTCCACCTCCCTATTCTTTTGCCTATATGCATATGTGCCAGAAACAAATTGTGGGGAAAAGGAAAGGGATGCCTGGGGGGTATCAACATAATATGAAGGGGAATATAAAACAAAAATTTGCAAAAAATTTCAAATTTCTATTTAATACTGGAAGCTCTGTTTTTCTAAAAAGGTTTTTAAAGTCACCAAGACTATCATACTTAAAAGTGATACTGTATGAATAAATAACGATTAGGTAACTTTCTCCAGCCTAAATAGAACAGTACGAAGAGTAAGCCAATCTGTAAGAATGCTTCTGACTTCTTACAATTTCAAGTAGGAGCTCCCATAAAGAAACCTTCCTTCTCCAATTACAAAAAAAAGGTAAGCGATCACAATCAAATTCAGAATTTCACAGCCTGAGTGAAACTCCCTTGACTGAATGCATATTTTGTTCTGCAATCCCACAACAGCAATTTTGGGACAAAATTGAGATACACAAAGATCCTCAGGAGAGAAAAAAAAACTACTTTGAAGACAAGATCCTTTTATGGAATGGATTTCCTCACTCCACAAACAGTACCCCTTACAATCTAATTGGAAAACACAAGTACACTGATTGATGGCATTTTCCAAGTCAGACCATAGGAGATTCAGGTATTACTTTACAAAGATAGAGCAATTCTCATGCCTCTCCATCCCATTGAATGCAAACTTTCCCATTCAGTTTCTCCTGAAAAACTAATTTCTTCTATCACTCCTCCTTCCCCATTTGTTTTGTTTAAAGGCTGTCTTTGGGAGCTTGGTATTTTCATGGCATTTTAAACAGGGCTCAAAGCAATTCATTTGAAAAACAGTAAAATTGACATGATATCAGAGTTAGCCTTATAACAGAAGATTATATAGTAGAGAGTTTCAGTTATTTACACAACAGTGAGGACATAACAACCCCCTACTAAATAATCACATTTCTACAATACATTCCATCACCTCTTGACTACTTTTCTCTTTACAAAACTATGACCTACATACAATATACACATTCATATCGCACATACATCCCCCCCCAATGCATATTTTTTGTGTGTATATATAATACATACATGCACACAAGCAGTCTAATTCTATTTGTAAGTCACAGTGGGAATTCCTTTGTGAGGAAAGGAGGGGAAAAATTCCTGAATAAGACACTGTAGATGCCTAATGTTCCAACTTTTCAAATTCCAACTCACAGAGCTAACTGGAAATAAATACATTAAAAAAAAGAAAAGGTCTTACAAACTTGGTTCACAACTCCCAGCTACAGTAGTTGGATTTTTAAATTTGATCTATTTACCCTGTAACTAAATTTCTAATCATAGGTACAAACCACAGATAAATTATTGCAGAATGTAACACTCAAAATTTAAAAAGAGTTATAGGAACAGTAATATAAGGGTTAAAAAGAGTTCTATACTTGTTGATACAGGATACCATTTTATTTATATATATATCTATATATAGATATAGATATCTGCAAGGTAGCAAAGAATAGCTGTACACCTTGACACGGCAAAGATCCAGTGTAAAAAGGTGCTTCACTAGTTTGTTTTTCCAAAAAAGCTTGTATATAATTTTATAGCTATTAAAAACACATATGCAACATAATTCATTACACTCAATACAGCTTTAGTATAAAACTTATAATTTATGAGGTGATGTTAATAGCATAAATTAATATACCATTTCTCTTAAAATCTACAATAAGTATTCTGAAAGCTCATTGGGGAAGGGTATCTTTAAATAAAAAGTTTAAAGCTGAGCGTGATGAAAAAGATTCTGTATGTTGAACTTGAGATGAGAGCCCCGAGAAGAGAAAGAGTCTGTAAGCCAGACACCATTGACTATAAAACTGAACAAAGATTTCTCCTTCTTGCGCTCTCACTTAGGTGACGCTCTACCTTAAATTATTATTTACTTTTAAAACTATTTACTTTTTCTTTTTTTTTTTCTTTTTTTTTTCTTTTTTTTTTGTTAACTGCCCTTATTTCCACAAGGAATCCCTGAGACATACCCAAAACTGTACAGTGAAGGTCATCACTGTTCAGAGAAACTGGTTCAACCCCTTCTGGTAGGATGTAACTATTTTGCATGAGAATCAAAATGTCCATCACTTCAGACTGAATCTATTTGCACCAGAACCAACTACACTGTTTAAGACGCAGGTTAGAGAGCCATTTCAGGGTAAATCAGTCCACTCCAAGGTAGAAGCCAATGCCATCGCAGTTAGCTACATCAGAGCAATCTGCACCAAAGTTAAAGTTTTCCAGAGGATACCTGGGAACATTACCTATCCACAGCTCATCTCCGTGGGCACCAGCTGACAACGACAGAAAGCAGGTTAAACATTAGCATGACTGGACCAAGTTCAACATGCCTATGTGGTCAACACGTGGGTAACTCTGGACATCTCACTGTGTGTGTGTGTTTGAGGGACCAGCAAGAGGAAGAGTAGGAAGAATGCATTTTTCTACGTTACGTACAGTTTTATGGTCAAAAGCCCAAGATTCATCCTATTCACTTCCAGACCAAATTCTATGACCTAGAGTAGACTGAAAAGATGCCAACACTTACTTCAAGGAGACAGATAAAGAAAGCCTTCTCCAGCTACTGCTGTCAGCTTACAGCTATGCTCACTTTGTCCTTTCATGCTTCCACTACATTACCTCATTCCATAGTAGCTAGAGAAGGAGCATATGAATGCAGAGTAAAACATGGGAAAGCGAAGAACTCAACAACCGTAAATATAAGAACAGCAAAGGGAAAATAGTCACTTACTGTTTGAGTTTTTTAAAAAGAGGCTAAAGACACAAGTGAGAAAATTGCTCTAAGATGCATCTTTTCAAACTCCTTCTCCTCCCCCAAACTTTTCTTTCCCAAAAAAAGTATTTTTGTCTAGTTTTAGAGACAAGCCTGAAACTTTATCTGGTAAAACTAAGGTCTCTTATGACCAGACCTCTCCTAAAGTCCAAGTTTAAGCCAAGTGAATACAAATACAGATTCTTGTGACCAACCCTCCTTACTTTTATTTGGGCTTGTGCATATTAAGAAAAAACAATTTAAATTTTGATTTTTGACTTCCTAATCATACACACCTCAAAAAAAGAGGAACTTCTGAGAAGGTAAATTCTTGATAAAAATGCCTGTATATTCACTGCTAGTGTGTGCACCCACTTGATCAATGTTGCACCCTCAGCATCTAGTTCTTGACATATTAGCATCCTGTGAAACATCTCCTGACTCACTGCTCTGAGAAATACTTTGATCTATTGCACTGTCATTCTAGCTTCAAAATGTATGTTATGGATTACAGGAATCTCTTCTCCTTTTTTATAGTCAGATTTGCTCAGAACCATGGAAGACTTCACCAGCCAGCATAAGTTACATTGGAGAAGTGTCTGAGAATGGGAAAATAGAAGCAAGAATGATGAAGAATGCAGAGTGGAAGGAAACAAAGGAGGTACAAGAAGTAGCCCACAAATCCCCATCATTAAATGTTACCCAAAAGATCAGAAAGACCTCGTGGATCAGAAGGTGAGAAAGACCTAAAGATCTGGCCAGCACATGAACCCCAAACTATTCCTTCAGTTACTATTTCTGCTACCAGTGGACCTTGCAACAGGTCTGCACAAGAGACTCCTTCACATGTAAAAATACAAAAGAAAAATTACACCAGTTCCATCAGGGAAGCTGCCCAGACATCCACACAAATGTCTCACTGCAGAAGATCACTGCAAGTAACTTTTCTATTGTTTGTCAGCTGAAAGCAACTCCTGCCACCATTCTGTGCCCTTCAAGTCTTGAAAGGTTAACTGCAGGTAGCTGGCTAAAAATTTTTCCCTTCTCTCTGCCCAAAGGCTCATACCGTTGGAGAATTCATGAGTGGATTTAGCTCACTGCAGCACAAAGAAGGGAGAAATACCCTTGGAGGCCTGACAATGCCTACAGGGAAACGCAGCAGCAAGGAGGCTGCAGGAGCTCGGGGAGGAGCTGAGTTCAGAAGCAGCCTAGGTAGCTACCAGGGCCAGCTTCTCACGGAAGAAATGTGCCCACTGTTTACTGTACACCTTTGCAAGACTTTCTTGGCAAGCAGATTCAATCCCAGACTGTATTTAAATGTGGTAACTGCAAAACGAAGCTTCAAACTGAATTTGGCTACTGGTTTGCAGGTTCAATCCCAGGTCTTTTGCCTTGGCCATACTTCTAAAGCCAGCGGCAGCTCACAACAGAATATCCTAATTTTTCAATACTCATCTTCCTTTTAAAAAAAAAACCAAACCTTCCCCTTGGCTTCTCTTTGCCACTAGGTACAATTCTCCTTTGACAATTTCTTTTCTCTGATTTTTGCCTAGCAGGTGATAAGCTTCTCAGGGCTTTCAATGCTTTCCAAATGAGAACTGCAAATCCCTATTTCAGTTGGAAATCTAGCTGTTGCCATTTTCTCCACAGTGCCTGAGGCAGACCTGCAACTGTGCTACTTCTCAGCATTATCAATTTAAACCTTTTATGCTCAACCATAGGGAGAAGCATGCTACTAACGAGAAGGGATCTAAGCAGGAACCTGGAGAAACTGGTAGGCAGGAGGAGACAAAATGATGCATCTTTTCTTGTATCATAATAATTATGAAGCCAAAGAACAAATCATCTTTGAGCTAAGTGCATATAGTTCCCCTCAAAGTTGGTGTAAAGTCTTCCTAGGTGAAAGGAAACATCAAAGTGTGTCTTAAAGAACGTCTTACACACCCAGAGAGCATGAAGCTATTCCTGATAAGCCTCTGTACACTGTCAAAATTCATCTCGCATTAAGTACTTTTATACTGAGACTGAGGTCCTATTATTGCCAAAATAACGTAAATTATATTCTCTGTCTAATTTTTTTCATTCCTTAAAACTCCAATATTACGGAAAGAAATTAACTATTAGCTTCAACTAGCCTTATTCCATTTGTCAACACATAAAGGGCTCAACAGGTATCGAGCATCTGAAATTGCTACACTGGCTCTTTGGTGAAGGGGTGACGAGAGTGCTAATTGCTGTAAGAGCTGATACTCAAAAACATTTGTGAGGGAGCATGGATTCTACTTGGGAACTGTATAAATAACAGCCTCGAGGATTACCTTAACCTGGCCTGCAGTATTTCCCAGAGGAAGAGGTACGGAGTATCTCTGACTGCACATACCTCTCAATTGGATCTCTCGCATCCAACAGCAAGACACTGATGCACTGAAGTCAACAGGCTGTGTGGGTGTAGAAGCCCACCTGGAATGATCCACCTTGTAAAGCTAAGATCAAGACCCGTAACTGCTTGGTAGCCATGTAGCCATGAAATTGGTGGCAGTGAAAAAATGAGTGGTGAACCAGGAAAAGGCAAGAGTGGTGGCCCGTTTCAGAACACTGTGTTAGACAGGACAGAGGGATTCCTATTTCAAATGTATACAAACTGAAGTTTATTTTTGAAAGTGCAGCTTTATTGCAAACTTAGTTTGCTCATTGAAAAAATGTTACGCAGTCACCTTTCAGGGAAGAGTCATCAAGCAATATACAAAAATTGAAATCTAAGTGGGGGAAGAGAGTTGATATCCTAAGCTACTTTAAAGAAGTGCAGGTACATAAAGGCCATTGATTTCAAATGGGAATCATGGACCTGCATAGCTCTGAGAGCTTTTGAAATTCCCTGTCTACATCAATGCACAGATTAGGAGCTGGGTTCTGTTCTGAGTTAGACCAGTACAAACTCACCTTGACCTTAGACTGGAAAGCTCCTCTTTAATTTATACCAACACAACCAAGCAGAACTTGGCTCTCAGTTCCTACCCTCTCTTCCCCCCCAGCATTTGCTAAGAAAGAGAACTGTGATGTGGGACAAATATACTCTGCACTAGCTGCAGCTTCATTAGAAGTTTGATGGGCACAAGAACCATTTCAAGACCAAAGTCCTGAAACCAATACATAGAAATTAACACCCTCTAAAATTACATGAATACACATGCAGATTAAAGAATTTGGTATACTAGCTCTCCACTCTTTTTCAGTCAGACATTCCAACGCATTGAAGAAGGTATATGAACACAATGAAAATCATCTGCAAATCAAACAGTTGTCTCCTCAACAAAGTATGGGTAACATAATACAAAAATAAATAAAAGCCTTGTCAGATTTGCCTCATTCACAATACCACTGGGCATTCCTCAATCAGCAGGACAATCACAAGCAGGATTTCATAGGCTTCAATTAAACTTTTTATGTGATTTAAAAACATATAAGTGTTACAAACATATTTAAATCACCACCTTAAAATACTCTGCTTATATTATTAAGATCTATTTTACCAAGTATGAAATAATGACTTCATAACAACAGAAGCATGAATTTTTTTTTTCTTCCACCCACATACACTTGCAATTTCAGAAAAGGACATATGAGTATCCATACTCTTTTATATTTAAAGAGGACAGATAATTCAAGAAAAGAGGGATAGTATGATTGCTACAATAGTAAGAAGACACAAGACCTATCCCATTTAATCTCTGTTCCTTAGGAAGATGCAAGGAGAGGTTTGGGACAGATATTTTGGTGTGTGCCTGACTACTAACAAAATGAATTTCTATAGCAACTAAACTTTATTCAGTGATCCTTCACTCAAAAAGTTTATTAGGCCTCCCTATTACATGTGCTTGGTTCTCTTAACTTCCTGAAATAGACTAGAATACACTCAGGTAAGACTTTTTACTGTAAGATAGAATAAAATTCATCATCTACAGTAAAAGACAGAAGTGTAGAATTTTCTGTTTTCTCTCATCTGCATCTCTGAAACAAACCAAGAAGAGTAGAGACTTATTATGTTAAATAGGAGCTACTTTTACAGTAAAAGTCAGAATACAGTAGCAAGTTTGAGCCCTATAGAGTCACAAGCAAATTCCTTCTTGATAAGGAGATGCAGGTAAACACCTCAGAATTTCTGCTGCTATTACCTCTTGGATTAAAAACCATAAAATTAAATAATAATAATTTTAAAGAATCTAGAACCTAGCTGACCCCTTTCTTTAGGAACTGGAATTACTACCAAAGAGTGAGTATTATTGTTAGCAGGTGATCAGTACAAACAAAACCATCCTGCAGACAGAAGGAATTCTTACCTATTTCGCTTTAGTGATTTCTCTTTTAGTTAGCTATGACTGCTGATAGGCACCTGCTAGCTCCTTACATACATTCAGCTTCCCACACAGAGCACCAAACCCTACAAGTGTCAAAAAAATTATATGGCTCTCAGGGGATTAAAAACTATCAAAGGAAGTCTCACTAGTTAGACATATTGTGAAAAATGCATCCATTTGAAACTTACAATGGGTCTGAACTAGACTTGTGTGGATGGGCAGAATACCAACCTAATTCTTCCTGTTTCAGCTGGGAAATTCCTGTCAGCCTGTCAGGCAAAGAGTTCTGGACAAAGACACACTTAAAAAGGCAAATCATCAATGCTACAAGGCCACAGTAATTCAGCAAAGAAGGGAATTTCTCACAGGAATCTTCACTAATCCATGATCTGTATTTCAATCCTTCTGTTTATCTCTTTTTTTTCCTGGGCTAACTTCATATCAGCCTTCAAGTTTATGGGCAACCAGACAACTGATCCCTTTGCTACTCAATGAATTACAAATCATAAAAAACCCCAAAAATCAGCATGCAGTAAGAACAGTGACCAGTTCTGGAAGAGGACAACTCCCACTTGTTCAACAAAAGAAGAAAAGGAATCACTGCTCCCTGCACCCCAAACACACACACGCACACAGAGGAGGTCAAGAGACTATTTCAAGAAACTGCCAAACTCATCCTTGAATCATGATCTTGATTTAGGACTTCAGTGCACTATTCTCAAATCAATGTGTGCAGCCAAGTTGTCCATGCCAGATGCTACCTTTGGAAAATAAAGTAAATTTTAAAAAATTAAAAAAAAAAAAAAAAAATCAAGAGACTTCTGCCCACTGGAAAACTTTCCACCAGATGCTAATGGGATGGCAAGCACTGATCCAAACCCTAGGGAACAGTAACACACATCAGTGATCTGAGGTATCTTCCCATTTCTAGGTCTTACTGCTAAGATCAATTACATCCAGTAACTGTGCTGTATCCTTAAGGAATTATTGGGGAACAGTGAACCTGCCTGCAATAAATGAGCACCGGTGCGTAACAAGCACATGTGAATGCTACAGCAAGGTTCACAGAGGGCTAACCCTGGTCAGTACTGAAGCAGGGGTTTTCTTCTCAACCCCCTCTTAAAAAAAAGGGAAGAGAAGACAGACAAAATAAAGAAAAAGGGAAAAAGGAAAGATAGAAAACACAGGTCCCCCATCTACCTGCAGGGAGCCAGGCAGACAAGCTCAGTTGGAGGTGGTGAAGGGCGCGGATGCGTTATTGGTACTGGTAGCGGTGGCACCGGTCACTGCGAAGCCCGTGGGAGGAGCTATGGAGCTGTGGCTGGGCTGCAGGTCCTTGGGAATGCCACTGTGGGAGCTCAGCTGGTGCCCAAAGGCTGCGCTGAACTGAGGGAGCTGTTGCTTAGGGGAGGTGGAGCCCATGAGTTCAGCGGAGGCAGGACCCATGCCACTGAAACTGGTCTGCGGTAACCCCGGAAGCACACTGGAGCTGTTGGGGGTCACAGTGGCGAAGGCAGGCTGTGTGGTCTCTGAGTGCGAGGTGGTAGGTGGTGTGGACAGGGAGGTGGACAGGAGGTGTCCATCTGCACCAAGAAGGTTGCTAAACGGAGAGGGGTCCCCAAGATTGACAGGAAGATTTCCCCAGTGAGTTCTGGGGTTGACCACCCCGCTAAGTGGCACATCCAGCTGAGTTGGGAGCAAGTGCTGTGCCATCATGGGCATCTCTGCTGAGAAGGTAGCTGCCAAGTTATCACCAGAAAAGGATGTGGTGTGAGGGGATGTGATATGGTCACTGTAGGGAGACGGCACATGCTCGCTATCATAATGGCTTCCATGGGGTGAGGAGTGTGAATGGTCACTGCTGTATTGCTGTCGTGAGGTGATCAGGTCATCTGCCTTGCTCAGCAGCTGGGCAGGGTGGGGCCTCTGGGAGGCATGGCTGCCATCATGAAGTCCATGAAACTGTCCTGGGAAGGCTCTCTCCCCAAGGCCACTCTGGCTTATCAGAGTGGCAGAAGTAAGGCCAACGTTGGCTGGGGCTGAGAACTGCCCCTGGATCTGCCCTGCCAGGGGCGTAGGTGGGTTGGACAAGGTAGCAGAACGGAGCAAGTTCTCATCCAGCTCCAGACCGGAGAAATTATCATGTACTATACGCCCATTCAACAGCTCCCCCAGATCCGTGTTAACCTCTCGACTCAAGGACTGCATTCCTGGAGCTCCAGCACCTGTAGAGAACACCCCTATCGCTCTATCTGACAGCTCCTGAACTGGCACACCATCTGTCTGTGTAAGTACTCCAATGGTACTCAGGCACTCAAGAGAAGTTACAGCCTGTAGGGCCCGTTCCAGTTCTTCAGCCTCTTCTGTGGTCGGAAGAAGATCTCCATTTTTACCTGCAGAAACAGGGACACCAGCAGTTAGTGAGCTGCTCTCAGGTGAGCCTGGCACTGGCACTCAAAGGAGGCAGATGTGCAGACAGTTCACTACAGAGCTGCAGGGTATGATGCCCTTCCAGCATGGCTTGCAGTACACAGAAAGTATCATTTAACAGTGTTCACTAGCTAAGAATGGTAAGAAAACTGTAAAATTACACCTTCCTCTTCAATGGAAATCCCCCTCTCCCCCTTCTCTTCCACATACTACAATAGGAGATGCCTCTTAAATTTTCTAGACCTAAAGTAAAAATGCTTAAGTAAGATTTTCTTCAATGCTGCAATAACACACATAGTCCACAACCCCTCTTTCTACTTACCACATTACAGCTTGGACCTAAAATTTACACAGACAGTATAATTTAGGTTAATTTCAACTCAAACACAATCTGATGTCATGTTATATCAGAAAATGACCAAAGAAATCATGTACCTAACTCCAGGCTGTTCTAATTTCTTTGTTATATGTGATAGGTACTGAGCTGTAGAATGCAGAAATTCAGGCACATTTCTGATCAAAAGCTAGTTTCAAAAATGTATGTAAGGATTTTATTCTCACTGTCTTCTCTTTTTATCAAAGACCAACATTGACTGTGATTCCAGCCCCACACGATGGCAGAAAGATGCCATTACTGACAATACTCTTGATTAAACTGTAACACTGACAGGCAGTAAAAATGTAAAATGAATTATTAAAATACTAAACCAATTATGATTTTCAGAGCAGTAATTATATGAGCAAGCAGAGAACTATACACACAGCCTTCTTAAAGTCTGCTTTACTTCAGAGCTCACGAACAATACAGCAAATGCACAGTTCCTTCTCTAGAATTTATTACCTCTGTAATAAACTCCTCAAAACGCAGTTTAGAAACACTCACTTCTTCAGTTCACTGACTGTGCTCATGCTAGCATAAAATAAAATGGTACCTTCAAAGAAATCAAAATCTTGCAAGTCATCGGGCAGCCGCGGCAGGACATCAGAGAAGTCCTCCTGATTCAATTCCAAGTCATGTGGAATGTCTGTGATTTCATTGGCGATATCATCAGGCAGCTCATCGGCACTGAGCTCTGGTGTGGAGGGGCTCCTGAACAGAAAGGAACATTAGTCCCTTGTGCTCAACTCTGCTTCCTCCAAAGGACAACTATCAGTGCATATCCATTTATAATGGATGCCTCCCCATGTATTTTTTCCCCCATCATCTAGGAAAAGAATGCTTCTAGGAATTTCTTTAGGAAGCTTAAGCTTAGGCTATTCATTAATTACGTAAAAGGCAATGACAGGAGTGAGATATTTTACCCATCAAACCCAATCACTGCTCAAATCCAAAATGACCCACTCTAAAAGTTTTTTTCAACAATCACATGGAGATACAATTTCTAGCCCTGCTCCAGATGCTGCTCAGCACAGCAAAGTCACAGCTTGGTACAGTGCTCAGTGGCAATGCTCAAGCCAGCACTGGGAAGCTGGGCAGGAACAGCACTGACCGTATGTGGGGTATCTCTACTGGCAGTGAGACACTGGCAGGCATGGTGAGGTTCCCTTGGGGCACTGCAGGAGGAATGGGTTTCTGGGGCCGCCGGGGGCCTCGCCTTCTCTTCTTCTTGTGTTTTTTGGTAAGTGCAGGTGGTTTCGTTTTTTTCCTGGGTTTCCTCTGCTGCTGGTGCTGAACTTTACGGGAGCTGTCCCCTCTCAAGAAATTATCCTTTGGGAGCAAAACAATGGAAGCATATTAAGGACAAATATTACTTTCCTTGCTTTTTTCACCCTGGTCATTCCACAGATATGTGGAATGTAATATAGGAGGGACTGTTAACTTACACTCAGGCACAGTTTAAAAAACTGAGTTGTTTCCTTCCTCATTGACCCCAATGACAGAAATAACATAGACCAAATTATGAGGTATGGTAAATAGAAGATTGTGCAGTGTCACTTTAAAAATTATCATAGCAAACCCTAACTAAATAGTGCAAAACTGTAACCTTTAGCAGCACTCCTGTAAGTATTAAAGACAAAAGTGAGGTGGTGTTAATGTGGATAATGTGCAGCAGCTGAAGCCAGAATCCTCAAGTGCCCACTGACATAACAGAGGGACAGCACTGAGGAGACAGAATCAATACTGCTGGAGTAGGGTAAGGATGGGGGTAAACAATTATGGCCTCATTGCTTCTGAACAGCAATCTCTGACCCATTAAAAAATAAATCAAACCATCATCAGTCTTCAGTTACCATCATACCATCATACTGGGAATGGCAGAGAATTGTATTTGCAACAGAGGTAAACCTTGAGAGACATACTGAATATTGCCTAGAAGAGGGGTAAACCACATACATATCTGTGTAGCACAAACTCTCACACTGTAATCCAAAAAACTCTGTAATTCGTAACTATTGGAGAGGCTGGACAAAAACAGTAACAAAAAACTTTCAATAACCAAACAAAACAAAACAAAACAGGCAGTTTTACACCTAATTGAAGTGTAAGGACAAGAAACCTTGAAGAAGGGGCAGGACAGAAGTGGGCTTATGAATTATCCTAAAGGTTTTGCTCTGGAACATAGGAGGCATAAAAGGAGAGAAAAGGACATCAACTTCATTTCTCAGTTCTCTCAACTTGAGGTAGGCCACTGCTTTTCCTCTGGGATCCATGGATCCCTGAAGGAGGTTAAAGACAAATTCTAATAGTTACTAAAAGGTAAATAAAGTAGAAAACCATTATTTGCATCCTTGTAATTGCTTTCTACATTTCCTTCAGAAAATACTTTGGGCCCCATGTACCAAGGGTGCTTAAGATGCAGTGTTCTTAATACCACAATCATATTATATTCACATCCAAGGAACAGGAGTGAGCCCAAATAAAATGGCCACAGGATATCTCAAAATGATCTTCTGTATTTCAATTCAAGACAATAATCAAATTTCCTCCAGTGAAGGATATTCTCATGTACACTTTCCTATATCCTTAAAACTATGTAGAAGATTTTAACATACTTTACACTAACTGGGAACGTTTGGCAAGTTTTACCTTTTTAAGAAAAATAATAGTAAACAAGCTCTTAATTCATAAACTTGCTAGTTGTCAAGGAAAAGTTCATAGAAAGATTGGGGTTAAAACTTCTGATCATCCCAATACACAAATAAATACAATTTTGGCTTTGTACTTACCATTTTTTTGGCATGTTCTTCGCACAGAGGTGTCTGATGTGTAATGTCAAAAACTGGCACAGAGCACTGTTGACCATCTGCAAACTTGGCTGTGCAACTCGAGAAGAGCTGCTGAGAACGATTCAATAAGATATCTGTGCATTTTTGCATCAGGAATAACACAAGACAACGGTGGAGGAACGCCCTTTGATTTATCAATCTGATAAAGATCAGAGCCTTCAGCTCTATCTGTCCATAGATGCTACTTTTAATGAGTATCTTAACTTTGCTATTCAAGTTCAAAGCTAGGTAAGGCTCAAACCCAACTTTTAAAGTGAAAAAACTGCATTCATGCAGAATCTCTAATGATTTTATTACATACTGAGATAGTTTTATAAAAGCAGCCATTTCACTAATGAGTTCTTAGCAAAAAGAAGCCTTTTCCTGGAGTCTTAATCAATAGATCAATAGTAGCACTTGGAACAGTGTAGTCAACAGGACTATTTCCTTACAGACTAATGACAATCCATACTGAAACATTAAAGAAAGAGTATTTCTTAATTCAATCTTTTAAGGTACATTCTTGGCATTTATCTTTAGAGCACAGACAAAGAAGTTTCAAGATCCTTCCTGCTCCTCTGAAAAAAAGATGTGCAAGCAGACAGAAAGGTCAAGTAAATCCAAACGTAAGCTTGCTGAGATTTCCTTCAGAAAAATCCCTAGCAGGAGTAAAAATGTTTCCAGACTTACAGCAAATCAAACAGATATTTCATTGCATCTTTTTTCAAACAACATTAGAAGCATTCCTTGCATCTTGAACAGTTCTCAGACCTCAACATCACTACATATGCTCGTAAAAAGTTAAAACAAAAAAAAAGGACAAAGAAAATGAAAAACATGCAGAACAATCCGGACAGCAGACTTGGATGGATGGGTCAGTACCAAACAAAAAAATCCCATCAGAGTCATGAGGCAAATCCCAAACACAGCTGCACACCATGGTGCTCTCTCATAGAGGTTTTGAACTGCTTTCCAGACTGCTTTTAAGGGGTCTGCAAAAAAAATCAACCAATAAAAACAGGGCATCTGCAAAACAAAAAGATTGAAAAGGCGCTGCAGTCTGATGGCAACTGAACATACCAGCACTAGTCACTTTTAATACCAAAACTAAAAGCTTCAACAAAGGAGTCACTCCAACAAAAGCACCAACAATTCTTCAGCCAAAAACAAAAAAGACAAAGTCTGAAGAATTTTGAAGTATTACAGGTCATAAGTCTGCCTTTTTATAGTCTTCAGAACCAAAACTCATATCTAATGTGCTCTCTTCTTCCTGCAATCTTAAAGCATTGACTTTTAACATCCTTTTCAGGCTTTGCTTGAAATTCCAAGCGCAGGGAATCCTTCCTCATCTAGACTACAACATTCCGTGACTCCTTCTATTCAGCTTCTTTAAACAACACAAAGTATGATTTCCATCTTTCTAGTCAGTGTAAGCCACCTTTATACACCATGTATAAAAACCTGTTTCCATAAAACTGTCACAGGAAGTGGTCTATGTGAACCTACTAAGAGCTGTATGAAAGCCAAGAGGCTGAAAGCCAAATAGTTTGTACCAAGTCATTGTGAAGGATGATCATTTTGTAAAGGTTTCTTGCACACACTAAATACAGCTTACAAAGCAAAATGATGTTCCTATTAGAGATACCAGCAGCAAACTACTTATCTTCACTGTCTACAGACCCAAATCAGACAGCAAAATTAAAAGCAAAGTCATTGATGACACACCTCTTTGTGAAAACTTATTTGTCAATGCAAAATCTAACAAACAAACACACCTCCCCTAAAACAGAACAACTTCCCGAGTGCAACAAATGCCTGAGTGCAACTCCCAAACAGAGTTAAGAGGATACGCTGAAAACAGTGCCTGGTGAATGGAAGGGCCTTGTTAGTGCACTGCTCTCCCTTCGAAGTCCCACTGCAGGTTGTTGGTTCTGCATCTCTCTGCCTTGCTTGGCTTGTGCTGAAAAGAAAGCATAAAAGAGTTTAGAGACAATACCCCAGTCTCAGGTGGTTACTTAACACAATCATTATACTGAATGTGGCACAACAGGATGAAAAGTTGTAACACACGTGTGTGTGTGTATGTGTGTCATGATCCAGATGGGTGCACACTACTACCAGACTCTACACAGGGACAGAGAATAGATGTCAATGACAGGTGAAGGTGTGAGTATAGTAACAGGATTATTGCTTATTTCATGGGGCCTTAATTGTAATGAGAGGTGCTATGTGCTACTACCATGTAAGTATTACAACATCTTGCAACAGAGCCAAGGGCAGCAGTAGGTGAGTGTCAACATAGGTGACCCTCAAAATGAGGTCAGTCTTTAGAATTCAATGTATTGAGTATGCCTACATGGGAGTCAAGTGCACTTCCAAGCCTGTTCATAAATTAAAACATGCCGAGCATCCCCAGAGCTTACATGCAAGCATGTGCTCAGACAAACTTAGACTGAGCTCTGGAGTGGCAGAGCCTGAGCGTGCTCAACATGGATAAAAGCTCTCCTTCATAACGTGCTACAGCCCAATCCACCAGCAGTGCCCGGAGTCGGGCGCTTCCTCAGCACAGCCTCTATGCTTTGAGCCTGAGCTGCAAGCAGGCGACCAGACAGCAGTGTGGACGAGTATTCAAGCGTTACACAGCTTGCTTGGGGTTAGCCTGCTCTCCAGGCATGTGTCACCTTCATGGAGGTAAAGCTGGCGATTCCAGGGCTGACTTGCACCTCTGTACACGTTGTTTTCTAGGTTGACAAAAAGCTGTCTGTAGCCTGACTGTTTTCCTTCAGCCATTTCTGTCATCAACTGCACTTTGACTGAGCAAAGTTTTAGTTAGCAGTGTTACTCCTGTGAAAAATTTTGTATCTGAAAAGACTCTGTGGTTACTTAAATCGACCAGAGCAGTGATGACAGGCATAACTGGCTTTGCTGGTCTACCCAAAACAATGTAAACCTTTTTTTGCTTAATAAAAGGCAAAAATAATAGCGAAAAAACAGCAAGATCTTATCAGTTCAGGTGAAGTTTTGCTGTAGTTAAAGTTTGGAGAAATTTACACATTGTAAACTAGTAATGGACTTCTACATTACACCTCAGAGCAGCTCTTCAGCATCAGTCCACCTCCCCAACAATAAACCCTCCAACTGTCACAAACCACATCCCACTGTCCAGGAACAAAAGCATCCCATTAAACAGAATATACTCTCAGTACCTTGCTCCAACCTGCATCTCATACTATCTACTACACCCCACAGTCCCACATCCTGTAATGCAAAACCACAAAAGCAAAAGGATGCTTCTGATACCCCAGACATAACACCAGGGTTCAGACTTAGAGAGTTCCTGCACAAATATGAATCAACCAACTCTCCATATGCTGAGAGCTGGAGGGATGTTGACATTATCTAGAAAGAATTCCCACAGAAAGTAACCTTCAAAGTTGTTAGAAGTTATGTATTTTGTTGCCAATTTTCATTTAATGTTAGATTGAGTTAAATCTAACAAAAAGCATGAGCTTAAATTTGGTTTGCTGGGAAGAATTAAGAGGAGGTACAGACTTTTCAAATAAAGCTGTCTGAAAAACAGAATCTGAACTGAATCAGTGAATTACAGACCAGACTGCACACCTTCTACTGGCATAGCAAAATACCAGATATTTGAAGGAAACAAAAATACATAGATTAATTAATAAGAATAAAGTTTAGCAGGCCACTAACTTACTTTGTGAGATTTAAGAAACTGGGCCCAGATACTGCTGAACAAACCATGCACATTTTAAAACATAAAGCTGGAGAATGCCTGTCTTCATGGAAAACTCTGTATGCCATGTTTATTTTACTCCACTAACAGGCATTTATGCATCATGGTTTCTCTGCCTTGTGCACGATTACCAATTTCAGAGTTCATCATTTCAGCTGTTGGACGCTCAGCCCATCTCCACCCTGGCCCACCCCCAGGCTCCTGCAGTCCCAGGGCATGTCTAACCTGGTACAAGCACACGTAGCTCTCCGGAGCTCCTGTATGAGCTGCCCAGCGCGCTCCGGCTCTCTGCTGGCCGCCTGCAGCAAGGCTTTCCGGAGCGTGTGCCGGCATTTCTTCTGACGAGATTCTGCCCGCTCCAGGCGGCAGAGGTGCTTGTATTTCTGCTGAAAGTAAGTGCAAAGTCTGGTCACCCTGGAACTCCTGTCATCTGCATTGTCATCGTCGGACCTGAGGAAGGGAAAATAAAAACAAATAGGCTCAAAGTTACTACCTGTTTTTTTTCCCCGCGGAAGCTAATTTAATAGAATCGTTAAGCTGGCATCCATCTTCTAGGCACACAAACATCCAAATGCTGAAATCAGGCTGGAATGCCAGAGAAATAGTAAGAGCAGGATCCCTTTTAAATTCTAAAAGTATTTGCCCTTCTTAGTATGTCATTATTAGAGATTACATCAATTTATCATCTAGTCTGACACATTCAAATGTCTGGAGCCTGCTGTTCAAAAACAAATCTATACTGTTAACCTTTATTTACTGTAAATGTCTCAGCAAATGAGACCAATACTTAAAGTGCAATTAATGGAGAGGACAATGGTGGGGAATTGTGTGGTGGAAATTTATCGAGGAAAGATCATGCTGGAGAATATGGTCAAATTCTAACAAGAACCAAAACTGCTGACTTTTTCCAATTCCTTTTACTCTGCCAGTTGGTGTATTCCTTTTTAAACCAAAATACACACTAGCACAGCTAACAGCTGATACTGATTTCCCCTTGGTGCAGACTTGTAGTTGAGTTACAGTACAATAGTAGAGAAGAAATTCACGTATATCTCCTAAGATACAGAGGGAAAGATCAGACCAGGGCTAAGCAATGACCCGATGAAGGACTAATCCAACTCTCTGTTTGCTTAAGAAAGCCCTTTTCCATCTATCTTGGCTCTCAGAATGCCCAGGCACATATCAAGACCATCAAGCCATGTCAACACATTCAGTTAAACGAAGTAAAAGTCATGAAACAGAAAATCATCACTGGAACTTGTTAAAACAACAAGGTCCATGAGCTACCCAGAAGTTCTCCATAACGAGCACTAGTTTGCAGAATGAGTTTTTTGTTCATGGAGTGACAAAATACATGTGCTGAATCTAAACTGAACAGGGTCTGCTTTGCTTTTCCTGTAAGTTTTCCCTTACAGAACAGAGAAACCTTTTGCTAACTTTCCTATCTATAACACAAAGAAAGCACAGGGGAAAGAAGAGAAATCCAAACAAATGAAGCAAATCAAAAGCTTGCAATGTTCAGAGCCATGGTACTGAATGAGCTGACACCCAAACCCACACACAGCAAAGGAGGCCACAGCTGAGACGGAAGAGATGCGAAATACCAGCCATGGTATTTACTAAATAAAGTACAATCCAGAAATGCAGACAGCAGATCTGTCCCTGAAAGGCAGTATGATGAAGACCTACTTTATTTTCTGGAAACTCTGACTCTATTTACACACAGGACAAATGGAAGAGACTGCAACCATTTCCACTAAGGCTTTCCATGAAAACTCCACAGCAGCAAATGCTGCCTTTGACACAAATGCATGCTTTAATGAAGTGTTATGTAAAGTCAACCAAACTATGCTTTTTATCTATTAAAACAGATTACAACTTATTTTTTAGAAGCATAAATTACAAGTAATTAACCTCTGCAATTACATGCTTAGCAGCAAATGTAACCTGTTAAAAATATTTCACATATGTAAAGTTAAGAATATTTTTACCTTGAAAATTAAAAGAAAATACACTTTTAAGATTTCTTAGGAGAGAATGCTTACTGGGAAAAACTAGCTGTTTAGAAAAAAATAACTGTGGGCTATTTAAAATAGATTTCCCTTTTTCTAATGTCTTTATAAAACATGAATACATAGATAGTATATATATTTATAGGTAGGTATAAAATCTTAAATATTTTGTTACTGCTCTGGGCCAAAACTTTTAAACAAAGTTATTGATTTAATTTTAAATATGATTAAAAATTAATCTTAAGAAAAGAGCATTCCTTAGGGGAAAGAAGTGTTTCTTTTGGGTGGAAAGAGTGTTTTTTAATGTACATTTCTCTATATTTGAGACTTTTTGCTTCTCTCACATTGAAAGAATCAGAAAAAATGTCATTGTATCCTAAAATATTTTTGATCTTTAGTTTATGAGATCATTTTTTAAAAGTAGCTGAAGACATATATCAAAGGTATAGAAAGAAAACATGTCTGCAGCGGGCAAGGGCTTATTTTGTGCCAAACAGTTTCTAAAAGCCTGTTCAGAACTTTGTTCCCAGGCCAGTAAGATTAGCCAAAACATTTATACGTTCAAAGAAACCGAAAAATATCAAAATAAAACCTCCTCTTTTTTTTTTTTTTAGTAGGCAAGTAATGAAAATGAAAGATACTTTTATTGTTGTTCTTTCATAAACAAGTTTGCCAAATTCTATTTAGTTTATTCTCCTAAGCCACATATAGAACTTCTGAAGTTCAACTTAATGTGTGGCATTTCATTTTTACAAAGATTTCTGAAAGTGCACACGAGCCATTTGATAATCCAAAATGCTTCTTCCCAACCCTTCCCTTTCAGAGTTTCTTATGGAAACATCAGGGGGATTATTGCTCAGTGTTCATGAAGAAAACAAAGATAGCACGAAGCAGCAGAAAGGAAAAGCAAAAGGGTAGCATGAGCAACCAGGCACCACCAGGGATCGAGGAGAACATGCTCTCTATTCTTAGACCCCCCAGCAACTGTATTTCAAATCCCTCCTCACAGAGTTTTGAAGAACATTCCCATCTTTCTTCTAGTTATTCTAGTTATTGGGAGTTATTAAATCTAACTTTTGACAACACAGTGTTGATATTTGATGCTTTGAGCGAGCTGGTATCAGGAGGGACTCACACTCCTTTTTCAAACTTGCTACTTGAAATGTTTGCTTTATCTATATTTCAGCGTAGGAAGTGAAAAATACTTTGTTATAAAGTCATTTGTTTTCCAGTACTTTCTAAGATACCAGACGCAGTAATCAAATTATCTCGGGAAAGCTTCAGTAATCTGCAGCAGGGAACAGCCCCTGCTTTCTCTCCAAATTGCTGCTCCAACAAGGGATTCCTCCCACCCCAGCAACCTTCTCTGCCAGCATCCAGCCTGCACTGTGCCCACTGCCAGCTCCTGTGCTATTTGAACTCAAACATTTGTGCCTGCCTCGAAGCACTGCATCCTGAAATCCTGGGAGCATAGGAACACAATTTTTCAAAATTAAAGCACAGAATAATAAAAGCAAACATCTGGCCTGCGTTTCCACAGATGATTGCAACAATATGAATTTTACAGATTAAAAGGCCAGAAGGCAAGTGAACCAAAAAATGTATTACTGTTGTCATGGTTTAACCCCATCCAGCAATTAAGTACTACAGTGCTGCATGCTCCCTCTCCCTGCTCCCAGCAGTGGGACGGGGAGTGGAATCAGAAAAAAAATGCCTTGTGGGGTGAGCTAAGAATAGCTTATTAATGGAAACAAAGTAAAATATACTGCTACTATTTATTGTAACAAAAAAAAAAAAAGAAAAATAAACACCAAGAAAAACAAGTGATGCCCTATACAGCTGCTCACCACCCAGTGACTGATACTTTAAGCCCACCTTGAGCAGCAATCGGCTTCTCTCAGGCAGCTGCCCCCAGTTTATGCATTGGCCATGATGCTCTAGGCTGTGGAGAATCCCCTTGGCCAGGTCAGGTCAGCTGTCCAGCTCTGCTCCCCATGGCTTCTGGTGCAGCCCCTCTGGCAGAGCACAGGGAACTGAAGTGTCCTTGACTTAGGCTGAGCACTACTTAGAGCAACCAAACCATCAGAGCGTTATCAACGCTGTTCTCATATTGAACCCAAAACACAGCACTGAGCCAGCTACTAAGAACAAAATGAGCACTACCCCAGCCAAAACCAGGACACTGTTAAGATATTAATTTTAAACAAATCTGGTGAATTTCTGAGAGTTTAAGAGCAGCTAGAGTATCCCACAAGAAGTTCAACAGAAAGTTAGAGATTTCTGCCAGAATCACACAAGGAGAAATGCTGAGAACCAGCTGTCCAGTAATGCAGAAATTAACTGTTCACTTTCTTTCAATAGTCTGTTCTGAGAAGCATTCCTCCCACTGTATTCCATGGAGTCAAAAGGAACAGGACAGAACAGAGTCAGCTGGTACGGACCACAAGCTAAGACACAAATTAATGGAGAAAAAAGAGCTTTCATTTTACTATGAAAACCAGCAAGTAAATCCCGTAAGTTTAGTTACGTGATTTCAAAAACCACAGGTTTTGGGGAAATAATCTCCATTAGTTTTCGGGTAAAGTAAGTCCCCAAAATTCAGAGTTGTAAGAAGTCACTGGCTGACTTTAGGAGTCACCAGTCTGCACTGACAGAGTAGCAAGACAGAGTCATTTTGACAAATCAAATCTCCCCAGAAACAGCCTGAAATAATTCATCTTCAGCAGCAGACAGACCACATGGCAGAATTGTCAAAGTGAAACATTTCAGATAATAAAAATCTCTACAGAAGTTTGCAGAATAGGAACTAAAGTTTTAGAAGGCTGACATCAAGTCAATGCTTATCCAAAATCAAAACTAGTAAAGTTGCTGAAGAGCTAAGCTGATGGAAGTACAAAAGCAGTCAGTTGCATACAAAAATTTATCCATCATGGATAGTTAAGACAGCATTTAACTGAGGTGCATAAAATGCTAGAATGGAACAGAAAATGTCAAGACAGGGTATTATTTTCTCTCAGTGTGTGAAAAGAGTAGGTAGAATCCAAAGGAAGCTAAGACAAAACACACAGAGATGACCTTTATAAGTTGACCAAAAAAATAGGGATCTATGGTAGAATCATATCAAATGTCAAAGAGAGAAGAGTGGAAGGGAAGTTATTTAACAGATATATCTGCTGTGGAAAGTTATGTATGATTTATAGTCTGACAGTCTGTTCATGTTTACCCAAAACACTTTATTTAAAAGTTGCCTTTTAAGCTAAAAGTAATGTTTATGAAAGCTCACTCTGTAACTACTGATGCCCTAAAAAACAACAGTCATTCATAACAAAAAACCCCCTTTATTTTAAAAAAGTGAAGTCTACACACTGCTTAATAGCTTTGATTCACTGACGGTTCTCAGTATTTAGCATCCTGGCATGTGTCCTGATGACAGAGATACAGCTTTGTTTGTTTGTTCACCTTGAGGACACTCTTCAGAGATGGCAGGAAATTCTAGAAAGTTTCAGAATTACCACGTAACAACAAAATAAGGTTTCATTAACACCATTACTCTAAGTGTGATATTTAAAAATTTAAAAAATAGAAGAAAGTTGTAGTATCAAAAAGTCCAGTTGCATAGTGAATGAGAGTCATGTTACAGAAACTATATTCAAATTTCATTGAGACCCCAATTTCTTTGTTAACAATATATGACAATTTTGTTACAATACTACAGTTAGGATGCTTTGTTTTAACTGTGCATCTTAAAATTTACATTAATAGACGTATATTATCATATCCTGCTGTAGGTTTAGATTTGTGACATAGCAGTTTATGGAGAACATCATAAGCTTTTCTGCACCAGGAGCTAATTCCTGCTCTACTTATCTTTTTGGTTACATCACTTCCTTTCAATGCTCAGAAGTACTAACAGAGGTTTATTCAACACTTAATTACGAACAGAAATACCATGGCCTTTACAAAAGCACATTAAAACAATAGCTGGCATAATTATCATAAGAATTCATGAGTAAAATGTAACGAGTTTACCAACAAAGTTATTCACTAACAGTAAGAAAGACAAGAAACCAATAGCAACTCCATTTGATTCTAATTCAGGACCTCCAATCCTCAAGCCACACAAGTTCATGGATAAATCCCACTAAACTCAATTAAATTTAGGCAAACAAGCTTAAATCCTTTCCTGATGCATCCTTCTGATAGCAGACTGCACAAAGGTCTCTAAGTTAGCTGGAAACTGGGACAGAAGGCGACAAGCTGTTCCATAGCTCTTACAAACAAATGACTTCAAACAATCCTTTGTTTCAGCAAAATACTTGAACAAGTGCTTAGGTTCCACTGACTCCACTTGAAGTGAAGCTCACATTTACATGATTTATTCCATCAAGGCCAGCATGAATACCAAAGAATCATACTCACTCAGGTCTCTCATAGCCGAGGCTTTCTCGGATAGACCACGCAACCTGGTAAGGGGAGGTTTGCTCTGAATCCTCCAACTCTTCTCCACTGTCTTCAGACCAATCCAGTCCTAAGGGAATTGAAAACAAGGAAGCTGCATGAAAAGAACATCCATCCACCTTATATAAGCCTCTGAGCAACCTCTGACACAAAAGATGAATGTATAGCATAGTTGCAAGCATAATTACGTTTGATTAAATCGTGCATTATTTTCAATTATACAGGAAAACCTATAGCAACATCTCCTATAGTGTGCAAACAGCATGCACTGATTTTTGTCATAATTGAGTTTTCTTTTTAAAATCCTTACTGGCTTCTTTATCCATAAACAGTGGAAGAAAAATCACCAGCTTTCTTACCCACAGAGAAATACTACAGTTTTCATAACCAAGTACGAGGTAAGAGAGAAGTCCCTGTCATGAAGAACTGACTACTTGGTGAACTTTAATACCATATGATCTAAATAGGCCAGTTTCATTTCTGTTTATATTCCAACCCCTTCTCTGTGCCAAAACATAGAAGAACATGAAAACCGTAAGACACAGCAGCATGGACAGAGATAGATACACAGCTAGGCAGGATGTTCCTCTGCTCAGTCCAAATGCACATATTAGCATGAAGAGAGAGCATCAGGGAGAGACACCCTCCTGCACTTGAACCAAGCAGCACTTTTCACTTAATGATGATGCAGTATGATCAACTTACTGTGTACTCCAGCAGCCTCAGTTAGTCAATCTACACACAGCTGTTGAACAGGACAGCCAGAAAGAGGCCAGTAAGTTCTCAGGTGGAACATTTTATCTGGAACTTCATCTTTGGTAGTTTTACCTACTCTCTTTCCCATATCCAGTGAACTTCTTGGCACTTTCTTGTAGCAGATAGGATAAAATCCCATTGCTGCATTTACAAGCCACCATTATTTCTTTTTTCATTTTCTTATGTGCTCCTTGAAAATGGATAGAGTTAAGGAGCATTTAATTTTTCCTAAAACTAAACTAAACAACTATATGTGAGATGATTCCGAAGTCAGATGCTTTGAATTTGGGAAATACATCAGTACTTGGTCACATATTTTCAGAGTTAGACACACACACACACACACACACACACACACATATGCTTGGAATACAGTCATCAAGTAAATCTTCATCATATAACCAGCACCTTAACATGAGCCACAAATATCAGAAAGCCAAATTTTCAGGAACTTCAGCATCCTAAAAAATATATATTTTGTTTTTAAGACATACATTTAAACTAAATTAAGATACCTTAAGACTTTTTTTAAATGTTAAAATTGTACTTTCAATTTAAATATTTCTTTTTCCTCTTGCCCCTTCCATAAAGAAATGAAAAAACAATTTAATCATTCCATAAAGATGCCCACAATTGACAACCACATAGTAAACTGTTTACCCAAAGTTTAAAAACAAAATCAGAAGATGTGCTGTTTTGCTTCCACTAGGCACTGCAGAAATGAAGGAATAAAATCTAATCCAGATTCAGCTATATTTTCACTGAAGACTGCAGTTACATTAATATCCAATTGCATGGCTCTGATGTTGGTACACACAAAACTGGCTTAATCTTTCAAAAGATTCTGTGCAGTCATCTCTAGTGCTGCTCAAGCATAGAAAAGAAATCCTGAAATACTCTGAACTGGCATAACTAGTCTTTGATATCAAGGCTTATAACGAATAAATAACAAATATATTTTCCAGTCTCACATAATTAATATGTAAATTCCTTTACTTTGTCAAATATAAACTGTTCTTGATGCATCCACATACAGTTATGCACCTACCTAACTGTACATGCATAGTTCTAACTGGTTTTTATTTTTACTATGCCTCTTTTTTAGGAAAACCTATTCTCTTCTCCACATGATAATGCAAAACATTAAGCACAGAAAGAAATCTTTCTATAGTCTTTCAAAACACAGGTCACTTTCTAAGTTATTGAGGTCTGTGACACCCAGAAATGCCTCTGGAGCTGCCATTCCTCTAAAGACCTGCACTATATATAGGAGCATCAAAGCTGTTTTCTGAAGAACAATTTCCTTTGGAGACATTCTATGGGATGCTAATTATCTTCTGAACAAATAGTCAAACTATCCCAAGAGTGCCAAAGGGCAGATTTTAACAGCAAATTAAGAAAAGGTTAATTGAAATAGCAAGAATTACAGATGTTTGCAATTAAGTAAGACATTACATGGGGAATGTCCAGATTTATTTGAAGTCTTTTCTTATTTTAAACAATCATAAATGGTGTTTTAGTCTTATATCATACAGACTCATATTTCCTTTTCCCTGTCAGTATTTTACTTGTTAGAAAAGTACAACCTAAAACTAAGCAGAAAAGTAACTTTGGAGGGTGAGGAAGACAAAAAGGACAGAAAAGTGTGCCTAGGTCTATATTCACAATCAGACAAATAAGCCACAAGGTCAGTTGCCTTTTCAAAGCTTTACAGAGCACTGCTACCATAGCACCAATTTGGTTATTATTGCTTACATTTTCACACGCAGCTATTAATTGTTATGATTTCTAGATAATATGTAATGGGAAGACTATTTCTGCACTGGCATGCAGACAAAACTCCACCCTTCCAGCCACCTCCTGTAACAGCACTACTCTCCTGCAGTGGTCTTTTCCTTGTGTTCATCCAAATTGTATACATAACTAGGGACCAGTCAAGAAAAATTCTCACATGTTCCAATTTTCCAATCAGGTCAACTGGAAATTTCAATCTGCAGAGATTGATGGGTCAAATGGCCAAACTTTTACATATATTCATTTTGTCACATGCACTTGTCACACATCTAATGTTCAATCTAACTTTGTCCACTCATGTAGATACAGCTAGTGTCACCTTTACTACTCAAGTTGCAAACATTCTATATGAGGTCTTTATAATCCAAACAATGTTTTCTACACCTCAGTTTGATTTCTCAAATGGTTAATAGAACATTAAGAAGAATAAGCAACCAAAATGCTATAAATCATTTGTGATGGGTTCGGGCATTCCCTTCGTAGAGAACTGGGCTAAAGAAAATGCCAAGCGGTTACCTAGCTCAGGGTTGTTTTGTAAGGACCACACAGGAATGCAGGACAGGGCCAGGAAGCCTTTCCCCTTTAGTCTTTTTGTTTCAGGTTACAAAATACAGCTGCAGCACACCTATTAGCAACTCACCTAAATGAGGAAACAGATCAGTGTCCAGCTGCTGTTTTCGAGTGCACAGTTTCACCAGTCTCTGTAGCCGGCTCATGCAGGACGAGTGCGGAGAGAAGGCTGTGGCTTTCATGAGGACCCGGTCAGTCCTTGGCGGGTCTGTGACAGGAGCCCTGACGGGTGGCAGGACAGGCAGAGGTCTCTTGTTAGACAACTGCCGCGCTTGTGCTATAGTGTGTGTGGTGGGTGCCACTCCCTGCATTGGTAGGCTGGTGTTCAGAGGTTGAGGTGACTTGCAGACTATGCCCTGCGGTAGCCCTGTCGGCTTTAACGAAGCTGATGAAGGTGGCAGATGGGAGTGCTGCTGCTGCAGAGGCTGCTGCTGCAAAGGTGCAGGAATGGGGCTAAAGTGCTCTTGGCGAACTTTTAAAATCTCTGTCTCTCTCTGGCGCTGCCGGTTTTGAGCCAACTTGCTCTGCAACTTTTTCTTCACTGTTGCCCCTTTCTTTAGGTCATCATCCTCCTCATTGAAAGCAAAGGGGTCTTCTAATTCTGCCTCCAGGTAGTGGAGAGGAAGCCTTGCCCCTGGAGGGGAGAGGGACATCCCATCCAGTCCATTGGGCATCTTCAAGGCCAGGCTGGGCACTGTCAGACTGAAGGCCATAGCATCCATCTGATGCCTGGCCTTTACCTCCTCTATGGGATCATTCTTTTTCTTCCTCTCCTTTTTCGGTATAAAGCCAAGTACCTGCAGGTGGCTGTTGCAGTACCTTTGAAAAGTAAAAGCTGTCAGTTATTAACTAAACTTTCATAAGTAAAATCTGAAGACAAGACATCGCTTAAGGGAAACCCACACACACATCTCAAGCAAATATAAATTTGAAACACCAGAAATTTTGTAAGTGTACACAACTGCTTCTAATACAACAGATAACTGTGGTGATCATTTCAAAACCTCCTAAGAAAAAGTACATTGAAGACTACTTTCTTTCATTTGCCTTGCAGTGCAAGTAGTTAACATTTTCATCATTTTCACCATTATTATTATGAGTACCACTGTAGTAGGGAGCAGTTTCTTACAAGGACAATCTCAGTGGATATCTGCTGTGAAGGGTCACTATTTCCACTTAATGAACAAGTACCATAAATACTTAAAATTCTGTTTTAGTAGTTTAACATGATGAATTTTGAAGCCAGAGGATTAGCCTCTGGCTAATGTTATTCAAATAAAAATCTAGTTTAAAACAAATTCTCTGGTGCTAGAAAGCATTTACACAATGCCAGGAATACATATACATACAATCCACAAACATGGATTTTAAGTTCTTCTAATATGAGAAACCTTCAAAGTCATGCTATTAAAAAAAAAAAAAGAAAGCAAAACAGTCTTTGAAAATTTGTCACGAAAGTTAAAATAATTATAATTTATGCCACAGATAACATACTTAAAAAGTAAGCAATTAACTTTTGCCTGACTGGAACAAGCATGTGATAGAAATTTAGGAACCATGATCTGATCCTTTTCCTGGATGTCACAGGCTGGCATTCCTGCCTCTGCAGAACCCACCAACCCTACAGAATCCCATCTATAACTTCCAGCTTATAGATGACCAAAATACAAGGAAAGAGTGTCCATCAAGGTATTTATGGACAAGATAATGAAATGTCCATGAGGGTATTCTTTAAAATCTGATCAGTATGAATCTGGGAACAGTAAGTTTTATTGCACAAATAGGTTAAAATTATATTATTTCTGATCTTCATGGCGAAAAAAAGGCAGAAAAGCCCAAAACAGCCCCCCCAAAAGGTTTAGCACTTCAGTTTAGTCACTTTCAACTTGTCAACCCATTTCTAAAGAAACAGTATGTGAACAGCTCTTAAGGGTCCTTAAAAGGGAAAAAAGAGAAAGCAAATTCATATATGCTATTTAATGGTCTCCATATATGTAGCTTCTTGAGGGACCCATGCTCCTAAGGTTTCACAAATCCGAAAAGGCTGAAAAGTACTGCTGCTTATTATTGCCTAAATAATTTCTTCATTACATTATGTTATAAGTAATAAATAAACCTAAATGAGGCAAGCTAGAAGCCAGCAACTTGTGCAGTCCTTATTAGAACACACTGGAATACTGTAAATTCATACTGAGAGATGGACTTCTAAAAATAAAATTATATAATGAGGGCTCAATAAAGCTTCCCTTAAAGTCAACAAGCACTGTTTCCATATTTAAAATTAAGCCCTTTTTAAATATTTTGTTTGAACAGTTACAACAGCACTTTTAGTATGACACAAGAAAAAACCAATAAGCAGATAAAACAAACACAAGGGAATTCTTTTCCCTCTTATGCAAATAAAGAGTGTTTTGCTCAATGCAAACGCTTCCTGTATATTGTTTAGAACTTAAATTATTGTCATCCTGTGCTTGTGCTGATGTGAGGAGGTAGAACTGGATAGTCTGTTTTCATTGCAAAAACAGTAAGAAAAGAAATAGAAAAGGTTAATTATCTATGGAAAGGTAATAAGCTTGCTCAGATTCTCTGAGTTTTAGGCTGCTAAGAGTTTGGCTTGTTCATTTAACTTTAACAGAATGATTTTTATATGGCAGAGAATAAAGCTCTGGCTCTCACAAATAGCCATACTGCACCACTGAGAGACAACTGGCTCCTCTGGACACAAACCCACAGGTGCCAGACTACAACATACAGACTCCAATACACACTGACCTGGCTCTGTGCTTTAGGCTCTATCAAATCCCAGTCTTCCAGCATAACCAAGGCTGTTACACCTTGGACTAACAGGTACAAGAAGAAACCAGGAAGGGCAGTTCAGTCTTCTCTGGGTAAAGAAGACTACAGACATGCAGTTTTGGCTAGACCAAATAGCTCATTAGCACCAACTCAGCCTTGACCTTGTCAGGCTCTCGCTAGTCCCGCGCAGAGCCAGGGGGGCCATGCACACACATTTCCTCACCCTGCAGGGTCCAGGATGGCATTTTAGCTGGCCCTGGCCTAAACTAGCTCTGACTTCACACGGTGCTGCAGAGTCTGCATTAGTAGCTCAAGCTCCATGGAAGTCAGATTACTGGGAAGACAGGAATAGAACCTGCAAGTAGCACAGTGCTTTTCATATAGCTCTGAGCATGAAACCCATTAGGGTCAAGTAGGCCCTACAAGAGCCAATTCTGACAAGCCTGCCTTAGAGGTTCAGTTTGTCACTTCTGTAATGTGCCTGGGAGTTATGCTTGGCTGGCAGTATCAGAAAAAATAAAGGGTTTTTTTTTCCCTTCCTTATTCAGTGCCAAAGGAACTTAACCTGTGCAGGTAAGGTCAAATGAAGTCCACAAATATGGTGGGTTGATATCCATTAAAATTATCATAACATGAAGCACACAAAATGTAATGGGCTTTGAAGGCTTCAGCTGACAGTTTCCCACATCCACTGGGAAAGCAAGAATTCAGACAGTGAAGTTTTCTACCTACAGCTGCATTCTGCTTCTTAGTACACCCCAGTGTGGTATTGATTTCCATCACTTAAAAGAAGATCCAAATAAAGTTGGAAGCAGCTTGCATGTTACCAAAATATTTAAAGACTCTCTTGAACAAGGAGAACTAGAGACAAAATAGTGTCTAACCCAACTCAATTGTAATAAACCTATATTTAAAAATCAAGTGTGTGTTTGGCTAAGAAAGAATTAGGATATGTACTCAGAGAAAATACAGATCTAAAACCCACGTGTGTATTATCCTACATATATATATTCTTTAAAAAAACAAGACAGTGAATAGAAATATCAAACTTCAAATGAGGCAGTGAAGTCTCGCACTATTAATAGATTTAATCTGTAGAATGTTAATGGTTAATAGGAAATCTAATAATATGGCACCACATTAACCATCTTTGTGGCTGGTAGCATCCCATTTGTTGGGGGTCAAGTGATAATTCTTTTTAATTATCTGTAGACAGACTATGGAGCTTTTGGCTTATAATGCATGCATCTTCTTGAAATATATTTTTTATGATCTCTAAAAGTATAAAAGAAGATAGCTGTCAGAGCATCATACAGCCTGCTTCTGATCATGTACAGTTACATGCCTAAAACTGTGACAAAATGACCATCTGACAGTAATTCTGTACACAGAAAATGAAAAGCAATGAGTGAAGAACTCAGACACTGCAAATATCTTTATATTGAACAGAGTGTGAAAAAAGTCTCCTAAGAAACAGATACAGGTTTGCCTGCTAAAAAAAAAGAAGTTTAGAACAGCCACAGTCTTATCACTAGCATTCATTAAACATTATTGTTAAAATTAAACTCTGCCCTGAGAAACAGTCTTCTAAAATATTCTTTCAAACTATCACATCCTCTCATTTGAAATTAAAAGTTTATTTTCTCTTTCAGACACCTGCTGTCCTCTTCAAGTACTGTAATGTGACACTCGACATGCAACTGAATTATTCTAATATAACATACACCAGATGTCATGACCACACTTCACTTTAACTTGAGAAAAATCAAAAAGAACAAAGTGTGAACTCAATTCAAGGTGTAAAGAAAAATCACAAATTCCATGGGAACATATGAGACCTAAAGAAGTGTCATTAAGTACTATTACTTCTATTGTTTTTCAGTATGACCCCTGGTAAACAGGAACTCTGGCTCAGTCAGCGTTTGCATGTTAAATTACAGCATACCATTTGTGCTAACAATTTCCATGATCATTTCTGCAAGCTTATTTCCAAAGAGCCTCAATTGTACAGTAGCAAAGAAACACTCACCGACTGTCAAATTACAGCTTAAAGTTATTCATCTTGTGCCATTTGAGCATTTGCCCTACAGCTTTTGACAAACATTCATGTTTTTTTCTCACATCATCAGTCTCCTCAGCTGAAATGGCAGGTGAAGTGCAAGTTAATTTAGAGCACAGTCCAACTGTTTCAGACAAGAGAGGGAGCTGTGAGCTGAGAAGGAAGTTATATGTAGGGCACAGTGGGAACATTGCTAATAATGCAAAAGGTTAGTGAATGGCAGCTAATAATGTGAAAGGTCAGTGAATAGTGGTTTGATTTTTTGGGGCATATTTTGTTCATATTTTAGGTCTAAAAAAGAATTTCTAACAGAACAAGCCTCAGATAGTTAACACACACATTAAATAAATACTGTGTTACTGGTAAAACCTGCAACGACAGCTCTGAAAAATAAAGTCATATATAGATGGCAGGCAAGATTAGACAAATTCTGCTATTCCAGCCCAAGCAGCATCAATGAGACTGGTGTTCAGGAAATCTTAAAGAGCAAGGAAGAATGCCCTTGTGCAGCTGCAATTGAGGAAATCTGCTTTTAATTCCCATTCTCAACAACTTCAAGGATTTCTTTTGCAAGGAATTTAATACCTGGGCACTCTGGGTATCTTCATTTGAGCAGAGAGGGGGAGAGAAATAAGGAAAGCAAAGAAGAAAGGGAGTATATGGCATTTTCCCAGCTGGCTCATCTGTTATCAAGTAATATTTATTTTATTCCAGTAAAACAACACTACAGATCACTACCAAATCACCAACACTGAACTGTAATTTTGGATTTGTCCCTATGTGTCACTGCTCACTGCATCCAGAAGATAAGAATTTTCAACTGCTTGTCCTGAAAAAGCAGATGGAAGTGTGCTTTTGGCACTGCTGGCTAAACAAGCAGGCCTTTTTAAGAGCATGTACTGTGAGTGACAAAGCAAATGAGTTAGAACAGCTGATATTGTGTAGCAGGTTTGATCCACAGTTTATAGTGAACTTGAGGAAAGCAATGAACTCTCCCAATAAACTTCCTTGGGATTAAGTTACTGCCCTCTTTCTGAGTACTTGACTCCCACAGAAAATAAAATAAAGTTTACTGGTCTTAAAACAAAATCCTCAAAGGAACATCCTGGAATACAATTCACTCAGGCCAGTTCCTCCCTCATCCTGAAACCAGGCAGCAACTTAAATAAAACTCAAGCCTCTGTCCCAGCCACTTCCCACTTTGCAGATAGGAAACCACAACTCACCTACGGTCCTCAGACTTGGGGATGGGGTTGGTGCAGCGTTGGCTGTTATACTTGGCCACATATTCACATTGCTTGAAGGGGGCAGTCTTGTCCTCCAGAACGTGTCTGATACAGAAGGCGTAGCCGTTAAGTCGCCTCTGCTTGCACAGTTTGGGGCTATATGAGCACAAGGGCTTATTGTCAACCTCAGAGAAGTGTATGTGTTTGCCTTCATACATCACGTGACTCTATTCCTTGTGAACATCAGCTGAAAGAACCAAAATATTGAGACAAATCACAAAAGAGAAGAAAAAATGCATTCAGTTCTAGGTTGTGTGTTTCATTTTGGCAGGAAAGAAGGACCCAAAACAATACCTGATTTTAAATCTTCTGTACCATATCAATGTTAAGAGAGACCCCAAGGACACCACTATCCTGGAATGATGATGAACCAAGATGAAGCAGATTGTCTAAGAAAAATATCAAAAGGGTCAATGTCAGTAAGAATAAAACAGATATTACTAGTGTTCAGTAAGTAAACAGGCACAGGTAGTCACCAAGCCTGGGGTTCAGCTAGCATCCAATAAAACAAATCCATAGCACAACAGCTATCAATCAGTAGTCACATATCTTTGGAAAACATGAAAGAAATTACTGAGGAAAGAAAATTCTACTGCCACCACACTTTAATCACCTGAAACAGAACTTCACTCATCTACCAGAAAGTGATTAGAAGCTACAAGCTGAAAAAGGTTAAGTGTCAGATCAGATCATTTGCTTTCGGAAATCAAGTTGAAAGATGATTATCCCATTTGATTGCAGAGGGTTTGCTTCAAGTATCTTTGCTCACAAAACCACCAGCAACTGTCCCTGCTATGCAAAACTATTTCATCAGTCAGTGAAACAAAGTTGGCTTTTTTTAAGAAAAGCTCTCTTTACCACACCTGATAAACAGCCTTCAGATCTTGTAGCTGCTTCCAATTTCTGTAAGCATTCATATGCAGTACTTCCTGAGGTCATCACGGTTCTTCAAAGCGTCTCACTTTACTTATTTTCTTATATTATAACTTACAGAACTTATAAAAATATGTATTTATAAATAAATATAAATATTTATTTATATTCCTCACTGTACTTATTTTAGGGAAATGTAGGCATTAATATGAGTCAGTACTCCCATCAATGCCAGGAGGGCCAAAATGTGAATTCAGCAAGAGGCTGGGGAGTTTTCCCCCTCAAGTAGATTCCTACAACGCAAATCCATGCAGCCATAAGGTACTTTTTCAGTTCCCAACATTACGGAAGTCTTTGGCAATCATCTTTTCTAAAAAACAAACAAAACCCCCAAACCATCCCAAAGTAGTTTCGAATAAAATTGATAATACGTATATTCTGCAGCTACTCTCATACATTAGGCTTAACCTGCAAAAGGTAGGTTTTATTTAGAAAGGTCATCCTGAAGCACTGGAATGAACTCTTCTGAACACTGTGTATTCATTCAATACTCAGTTCAGTTTTCTATGTGTTATACACCAAGGAAAGGAATGTTCACAGAGGTGATATTCAGGAAATACATAATAAATTAGAGGCATGTGACAAATGTACAGATTACCACCTCAATGAAGTTACATGTTCCCAAGGCCCAAAATGGCAATAACAGAATTGCAAGGAGGAAGCCTATACAGACTTTGCAGGAAAGATGCACTTTCCTCTTGTAAAGGTACAAGCCTCCACTTGCTGCTGTAAAAAAGTACCAAGAGAAAATGACAAGCACTATGGCACTGGGGGATCTAGAACAGCAATTTTAAGTCACCAGGGCAAAACAAAACACCCTGTCCCACAGAGTAAGTGGCATAAATCTGGCCTTCATTAGCATACATTTAGCTGTAGAAGCAGGACAGAAGAGTAATAAAAATTTTAAAACACACTTAGAATTCTTGGAACAGCTGTACATGCACATGTACAGCATACACAGCACTTGAATGGAGACACCTGCTACAGAACGTAACTACTGCAAGCGACCTGAACAATCATTTGACAATAATGATAACTTTGTATTTCCTCTTGATACACATTTTCCCTTTCCCTGCACACACGCAAGCAGGCACCCCCAGAGGCAGGGGCCTCGCTCTTTGCTTACACCAGATAGCCACAACATAAGCACAGACACCTGTCCAGTTCCAATCACTTTTCCCAACTTTTCTCAATGCACAGAAGCACATACTCTATACATATTTGAAACCAATCACTGGAGTATGACTTTCCAGAACACATCAGTCTTAAGAACAAGTAAGTTCATTGATGACTGTGCCCTTCAAAAATACAGAATGGGAAGAGAGAACAATCTCTTCTTTAGCATGTTAAGGACCAAATTCTTTCAGTCACCTTGGCTCAGGCAGACACTGACCTACACTTCAGTATTATTCAGCAACAACATTAACAAAAGACATAAGTCCCATGGGAACATGACCCATACAGGAGTTGTAGTCAGCGTTTGTATCCCATATGTTTAAGAGATGGACTCTTCTATAACTATGGCAGCAAAAGTAATCAAATGAGTCTTAACTACTTGCATCTCACACACACAACACTGACAGAAAGCCTTTCGCAGGGGAGCTTGCTTCTCTCAGTAGTTTATCAAAGCTTGTATTTGGTGGCATACTGGACTGGATGTAACATTTAAAGACCAAGAGCATCTTGCAGCTGGGGTGACCCACATGTTGCTGTCTTTTTTATTCTGGTTTATTTATCACCTTCTTTAAACTACTACTGTCATGCTTTGCAGAGTTTCTGACAGATCACTAACTTTCTCCTCTTTTGTACAACCCAGCCATATTTCTTTTCTGAAAGTTATCAAGCAACAGACCAAAGTAAAAGAGTTCCTCAGGATGGTTCCAAAGTAAACATTGAGAAATGCATACCTTGTGTGCCTCCGTTAAGCTTCTGTAAAGAAACTGCTCCACAGTTTCCAGCTACTATAACCCTAGATTTTTTTCTTGTGGCCACAGTCTTCTTTTTGGATTTAACTCATAATTAAGCCTTATATTTGCATTTAACTTGACTGTGTCAAGGCAGGCACAGTATTCCACTTCTCACTTGTCTGAAAGATAGAGGGCACACGTACAACGCCATATGAAACATTCACACAAAAATACTGACAATAATCCCCAGGGAAACCAATGAGCATAAACATGAATTTTTGAGTCTATATATACACTAAGAGAAGCTCATGCAAATATAACCATCTTAAAAATCCTGACAGGAATCAATTAGTGCAACTACAGAGCAAGGAACGAGAAAGCTACTAAACATAATAGCCAACCACTGTTACATTAAAAAAAAACAACACAGCAACTTTCTCAAACTTGCAATTATATCTTTATTGGTAGATTCTTAAACAGGCTCCCCAAAAGACATGTCACTATGTGGATACACTGGCAGCATCAGAGACTGAAGTTGTACTTAATCTAAAAAGAGCTTTTTCTTTTTACTTCCATAGCATACCATATAAGAGTGTGTATGTGTGTATATATATATAAATATATAAAAATAACAAAGACACTTAAATCTATTAATTCTGATTTCATCTGATGCAGTGTTTTATTTTTAACAATTTACTGGAGTTCTTAACAGAGCTCTTCGCCACTACATAAAAAGTAGCACAAGCATGGAATAGGCATATGTCACTTAACTGAGAACTGAAACTACACTTAGCTAAATAGTGGGTGGGGGAGAAATTATTTTTGTCCCACAGTATTCAGTAAGAGATGACGGAAACATGGACTTCCCCTGGAAAACGCAAATGCTTAAGCAACTGTACTTCACTATAAAAATATCACAATACAAAACTTTCTGGAAGCTGTTTTGGATTTTGCATTTATATTCCACATGGAAGATGTAGGAAGGTTCAACAGAAAAAAAAATTATGCCTGCATGTGCTCAAACTAACTTTAGCCACAACCCGTGAATGAGAAACCAGAAGTTGCTTCTTGAGGAACCTAGATTTCCTTAAACAACTGATTCTAAATAAAAGATCTTGAGCTACTCAGAAGCAACCGGGCAAAGAACAGAAGGGAATCCAAAAATGTGTGCCCTTGCCAAATGATGTAATGCATGACTGAGGTTTAAAAAATCATGGTAGGGAATAAGGTGAATACAGAGCAGTCATACACCATATCACACAATATTAGAACTAGGGGTCCCTGGTGAAGTCAGTAAGAGATTGACTCAAAACATATTAAAGAAGTACTCCTTCATTTTTACTACTCTCAGGTAGTGAACTGCTGAAACTTGCTGTCACATGAGACTATGGAAGCAGACAGTATCATCAGGTTCAAAAAGGCAACAGAGAAGTTCATAGACAATGGAGATGTAAGTGTTGCACCCACCAGCATGACCAATTTAACAAATATGGATGGTGGAGGAGTAAGCAAAGGAAGCACAGAAAAAGTGGCTGGGCTTTCATGCTCTTCCTAAATAACATCACTTATTCCTACTGCCCAAGACAGCACATTTGGTTGGATCCAAACTGATCTGACCCACCAGGGTATTCTTCAGGATCTTAGGAGGTTACCACTAATATTTGTAACTTTATAACTCATTAATTTCTCCCTTTGTTCCATTTTTTATTCTTGAGCAGCTGACTGGAAAAAAATCTTCTCCCTCTGACCAAAGTCCTATCTGGACATGTGAAGAAGAGTAACAAACTTAGCACCCCAGCAAGGCTTTATAGCAAGGACAGGCAGGACACAGAGCAAAGCCACATTCTGAGACATCAGCATTTAAGAGCAGAGCTATTTGTCCTGCTAAGTGCAGCCACTGGTAGTCTATAAGACAACTGAAGGTGGTTTGCACAATGATTGCAAAAAGAGAAATTAAAGATTTTAATACACACAGATACTCACTGGTACAACTGCCAATACCTACTACCACCCTCTGGAAGAAACCAGCTCCCAACTGCTTTTAGTATTGGCTTTTTAGTACACAATCAGCTCCCTTGCAGTGCACATCAGCTCCAAGACAACCAAGCTGTAGCTCTGCACTCCACATACCCTCTTCCAAAAGAGTAAACAGTCCTTCAGAGAGGCTGGAAAACAGTGTAGCAGCAAAATTTGGAGGACAATCTTTACTATAACCATACCCAGGTACCAGCATCATGTCATACAGAAATCCAGTACCTGACATTTTCTGTAGTCTACAGGGAAGTTAATGGCTTACTCACTAACAGAAAGCACTATAGTCTCAAGACTCAGATAGGTAATTTTGAGCAAATGCTGTGCTGAAAACATTAGAGTATTTTAAATCATGTGGGATGATACATTCTTAAACATATGCTCAGAACTTGACATTCAATGTACGTAAGACCCTTTTAGGCAATGGAATCCCCAAATGCATTGTAAATTGCAAGGCAATTATATGCTGGTGGTTAAAAGATGTATAATTAAGAGGACTGAGCTCAGAGCCTCACACACTGCATCCAAACAAAACCCACGACTAAAAGATCTTTACTGTGTTGTTTTGCATTTGCTAATACTAGCCCAAATTTCATGTTAAATTGCTTGGTGTGTTCATGACATCTCACAGACAAGGTACAAATTATCTCCACATGTTTCCAAAACCATCAGCTTGGGGCCAGAAGTGGGACATGGATCTAATAGAATCTCAGCTTTTCCACAAACACAAATAACATAAATAGCAGTTCTCTCAATTCCTCTTGACCAAGAAAGAACAAGTACCTGCCACTGTCAGACCCCTTTCCTGAAACTAAGCAAACACACAGAGTGCAAGGTGTTTGGCAACATGGAATTTCATCCAGTCCAAGATGAACAGAAACCATAAAATTCATGACAAAAAGTTTGCTAAAGTTTGCTACCTTATGGCAAAACTTTTCTATCAGTATCAGTAAAAAGTACACTTCTAAGAAGAAAGCAAAAATCATTTTTTCTATTTCATAGCAACTAATACCTCTCTTGAAAATGTCTTGTTCTATCAAGAGAAGCTGCACCACATCTAATTGTGATCAACATCAACACCACAAAGTTTTAACTTCTGTCCTTATTCTGTGATTTAACCATAAGTTTGGCTTAGCTCTGATCTTTTAACAGCTCAGTTCTCTACTACACCCAGCTACCAAACCAAGACTGCTGTAATTGTGGAAATAAGAGTCTTTTTGTCAGTAAAAGCCTTCCAAATGAGACCGAGAACACCGGGAAGCAACCAAAGTCAACTACGAGAGTTCCTGTACAGAACACTTTTACAAACTAGAGTATAATCCTTACTCAAGAAGGCCTCTGAAGTGCAGGTACTGCAACACACATGCAAGTGCCCTGACAGATCAAGCCATTCAACATGTTAAGACCTTACAAGATATTTTTAGTTACCAGCTGGAATCATATTTTGGACTAGTTTTTTTCACATGTTAAGGTCTACCTAGGAAGAAAGAAGTAGCATTGCCCTCATTCTGCCTTTTTAGAAAGCTTATTACTTCAGCTCTGGAAAACGGCAGTTTACATCACATAAGGATGTCCAATATATTAACAGAAAAGCAGCAGAATATTTTAGGCAACACTGGTAAAACAGATTATGTTTTAGAATATAACACAATAAATACAGAATAAAATTTAAGCATCATTTCTTACAGTAGTAACAGCTAGAAAACTCATAGACTTGTAACTAGTTACAATCAAGAGCAGAAAACATGAGGAGGGAAAATAAAACTCTTTTTGTTCACAAACTGAACAGGTTCTGAGTTCATTCCTACACCAAATGAACTTAAGCAGGAATTTTCATTTCAGCTGATTCACTCATCTCTACCTCACAGCACCTTAGAAAAAACCTGAGAAAGATACCCCAAAGCCTACAAAACAACAAACATTTAAGACTCTTAAGAATTTTAGAAACTTCAGAGGATTTCTAAAGCAAAAAGATCTTAGGTAGGAAGAGTCATAACTATTGCCAAGAGTACAGTCCTAAAGATTTCCAAAAAAGTGATTTCCTAAACATGGCTATTCCTGACCTAAGGCTCAAGATGGGCTCTGTATCTTGAAAGTCCTTTGAACAAGGATTTCTCTATTTGAGCAGAAGGCCCCAGGCCCCATTCCTGCAATCACATCCTCACAGGGAGATTCTCAGGCATGCTTATTTCAATGTAGTTATAAACAGGCCTGGGTTTTGCCAGGATGAGCAGGGCTGCAAGAGGTGGCCTTCAGATACAGCAACAAATGGAACCTTTAGGCCATTGCAACATGTCAGAAATATACTTTAAAAACATTATCTCAAAATACCAAAAGCATGATCCTGAGATAGAGATTAAACATACCACAACACACCTTACATCTGTACTTGGAGGAAAAGAAAGTCCAAGCCTTTTATTTATTCAAATAGCAGATAACCTGCCCTTCCATATGAGGTTAAATAAAATACCTTTGACTTATTTTTAGTCCCAATACTACGAAGACAAATAAGCTTATATTCACACAACACAATATCATTCTTGCTTCAGTAGGAATATTCAATAAATTAACCAATAGAGCTCCTCACAGAGGAACCTTTCAGCACGTATAAGCTATTGGAGTTTCCGTGTGGTCTTACAATAAATTTGTGCCTCCTGATGATTTCCCATACCGCAAGAGCACGGTATATGCAGCTCTGTAAAACCAGGCCCCACATACAAATTCATTCACCCATCACAAAAATTCTGAACATCCAAATAACCTCCAGTATGTAGATTTCGGGTTGCTTTCTGTATATTAATTTAACTTCACAATTAATAAGACTTGTGTGATCGTTGTATATATTACAAACAGCTCAGGCAAAAGGCTGAACGTCACCAGGTTGTGCCAGCTTCATACAGAACAGGAGTGCTGTGGTTCAGCCATCATACCTGGGGAGTATGGCCTTAGCACGAAACACTGCCAGTGCAGGTGAGCCCACAGGGGAGGGCACCTGTCTGCAGGGAAACGGTGCACTGCCCTAATTTTGTCACTTTTAAGTGTCCCTATCCTCAAAAACTGAAAGGCCTTAAAATAAACCTTCACTGCATGTTGTTGAGTAACAAAGTTAGAACTAACTAACTTTGTTTTAATCAGATGGTACAATATAAGGCTTTAAGGTGAGCGTTACTGTCACTGCCAAAATTCATTTGAGGTTACTCGCACAAAGCCATTACTATTTTGACCTAAAAGACACATTAAGGAGTATTTGACCAAAACGCGCCACCTCTCGCATTAGAAACCGGAGCTATTTCACCTGTGCGGGGTGAAGCGCGTTGGTGGGTCTTCCAGTGCACTCACTTCACAACTACCAGACGTTCTTTTCCCTGAAAAAAAGGTTCCTTTCATTTTCAGTCCCGGGGGGCAGCGGCACCGCACGGAGACCCCCCAGCCCAGCGGGACCCCAGCGCACAGGGACAGTCAGGGTGCCCAGGGGGGACATGAGGGCCAGACACAGCCCTTCTGTGCAGGGGCTACTCGGGCTATCTCCTCCCCGGCTGAGCAGCCAGAGGGCTGCTGCCCCTGTCCCACTGACGGGTCCCGGGACAGTGGGGTGGCTGAGGAGCCCCAGCCCGGCCGCGGCAGGCTCAGGCGGCCAGCGGCCCGGCGTGTGCCGGAGCACCAAGGTGCGGCCAGGGCAGCCCCTCGCCCCTGCCCCTCGGTCCCTGCTCCGGGCCGGCCGGGCCCACGTGCCGGCAGCTCAGGGGCGGGGGGGCACGCCGAGGGCTTCCCCGCACCCCAAAACCAGCCCCCGCTCCCTCCCAAAAAGTTTTGCGGCGAATCCAGCCGCCGCCAGCCCGGCCGAAGGGGGTCACCGCCGGGGGGAAAAGGGGGTACGGGACGGGCGGGGGGAACCTGCGGCCGCATTCCGAGCTGCCCCCGCCCCGCCGGCACCGGCCCCGCGGCCGCAGGCAGGGGGTGAGCAGCGGCGGCGGCGGGGGGGAAAGCACCCCAAAAACGCCGCGAAACTTTCCAGGCCGCGGCCGGCGCAGCCCCGCGGGACCGGCACCGCCTCCGCCGCGGCGGCCCCGCACCGGGCTGGGGGAGGGGGCGACCCCCCACCCCGCCGCCGCTCATTAAAAGTAATTTCGGCAAATTAATGCCGCCCCCGTCCCCCCGTCCCGCGGCCCCCTCGCCCCGCGCGGGGGGCGCGGGGGGCTCGGAGGGGGGGAGCGGCCCCGGCCGCGGTGCCCCCACAGCCTCCCCCCGGGCGCCCGGCCCCAGCGGCGGCGGGGCTCGGCCCGCTCTGGGCCCGGGGCCCGGCGCGGGGGGCCCGGCGGGGCGGGGAGCGGAGCGGCCGGGCCGCGCGGCGCCGAGGCCTAGCGCCCCCCCGCCCCCGTTCTCCCCCGCCGCCCTTCACCTCCCGGGCAAAGGCGCCGCGCCCCGACCCTCCCGCTGGGCCCCGGCGGCCGTCTCACCCCCCTCCGGCTCTCCTCCCGGCGCCCGAAAGCTTCAAAACCGCCCTGGTTCCCCGCACCCCCTGCCGCGGCCTACGCCGCCGCGGCCGATCCCCGGCCTCGCGTAGCCCGCCTCCCCACCCGCCCTGCACCCTCCGCACCGCCTGCCGCGCTACGCGAGCCCGGGGATGCAGGCCGGGCCTGGCTTACCTTTCCAGCTGCTTTTTTTTCCCTCCTCTCTCTCCTCTCCCCCCTTTCCCTCTGTTGGGCTGACAGATCAGAGTTTCCTCCCCAGCAGAGGGACTGGGAATGTGCTCGGGCTCTGTGCTGAGGAGCTGCTGCCCCCCTGTCTCTGAGAAGATCCTGCTTTTTGTGGGGAGGAAGCTTTGGGGGCTCTTTATTATTTTAAAACTACAAAGTGCTCAGAGGGTAGGTGATTATTAAGGGGAATCCCTGAATATATTCTCCAGCAAAGAAGGCAGGGCTGCTGGGGCTGCTCAAGAAGAGAGCCAGCAGCCTCCTATAGCACCACTACAGGCACCGAGAGGACATAACATCAGAGAGCGGCTCCTCTGCCCTCCAAAACAACAACTTTCCTACCATCTTGGAGGTAGTAGAGAGGGAGAGAGGGAGGGGGAAAAAAAGTACAGAAGGTTTTTATAAAGTGTCAGTTTGGAGGAGGGAGCCCAATGGCCAAAAGAAAATATTTTATCATTTTGTGACTTTTTATTTTAAATAAAAATAAAATACAAAGGCTTGTGGCTGAAGAAAAAAAAATTTTAATAACCTGTAAAGATCAACTCTCTGGAAAAAAAATTAAAGGAGGTACGGTAAAATATATAATTTTAGTAACTTTTTTGTTCTTAAGACAATGTATATTTTTCTGTATTTATAAAGTTGATAACTTTTTGGTCATTGTGTGATGATTTTATAAATTAGTGTGTAATTGTGAAAGTTCCTGTAACTTTTTTCTTTTTTTTTTTTTTTGGTACTTGTAATATTAGTAAACAGCTGAGATTGATGTCGGATAGTTTGGTGTAACTGTACCATAACGTCTTTCTCTCTCTCAAGGCATTGTAAATAAAATTGGGTGTACAGGTAGGAAAAAACCCTTTTTCTTTATTATTATGTTTTATTTTTACTTTTTTATTTCTTTCTAGAGTAGGCTATGTAGAGAAACTGTGGGGGATTTAATGCAATTGAGAGGAACCCGTGATAGGTATCTGAGAAATTGTGCTGTCATAAATTTAGCATTGTCTACCCTTCAGTATGGGATGCGAAAAAACAGAACTCATAGCAAGAAATTTGGGGGCAATAGTTGAGTTTTGGTTTTAATGTTTTCAAAGCGCGTTGCAGCCTTCTAAAAATCTGTTTTGGTTCTTTTTAAGTTACTGTTTTGATTTGGGGACTTTGGTTTTGATATTTAAGACTATTATTCCTGACTTACAGAGTTGAGAAGTGCTATAAATTTATATGACAGTGTCTTGTAATATATATTAATAGTGCTTTTCTGTGTTGCAGATATTTTTGTTAGATTGTAAAAAATATGTTAAGTGCTGTCAAAACAATGTAAGGTGCTATGGTATATCTATAGGTGAAGACTCTGATCTCTATTCAGCAGACCTGTGATAATGTTTCTTGAAGTAGTATTATGCACAGCCCTATTCAGAGATGAACTGCAAAGATGCCTTTTTATTTGTCCCGAAGGAGGAGGAAATAATTAGGAGACTAATGAGCTATACATTAAGTTTTTTCCATTGTAAAAATTATTCAGGTGGTATAGACTAATTGAACTGCAGTCAGACTAAGGTAATATGGATGATGGTACTGAATTATGTAGTATATTATCCTCTGCCAAATCTGAAATATGTTGGTTTAGTTCAATTCTTGCAGTCTTAAAAAAAATATATATATTTAGATATGTCCACTATTCAAAACATACTTTGAGTTTGTCCAGCCTGCATGGTGACCGTAGTTTGTGTGTTCACAGTGGGTTTTTCATTTAGATAAATAATTTTTAATTAAAGTATAATCAAAAGTCAGCTGGTCTTTGTATCAAACTATTTTTTGTTCAGTAGAATTTTTTTAGATTACGGTTAGTCTACCCTAGCACATTTTAATAATCCAGAGTGTTGCGTTCTATGGAGTTATTGCACGGGAGGTGTTCTTCTGTATACAATTATTAATCTGTTAAATGGATCATTCTGAAGATGTTAGAAAACACAAAAAAAAAACCCCAAATATGGTGCTCCTATATTGTATTTCAAAATATTTTGTATAGAAGTAATGCGATAATTAGGTCCTTCATAATTTTGCCAGTCATTATTGTATGCTTTGGAACATGAAGTATGATGATTCTTTTGTAAGCTATTTCAATAAAACCTACTTTTATATCCTATACCTAAAATTAATTACAAGAATGACAGGGATTACAAATGTTGGTCAGGTATGGGATGATTGAAAAGCCGTAAACCCTTTGAAATATTGCAAATAAATTATTTCAGTCAATTTAAGAATTCAATAAATGCAGCATAAACGAGTATTTCCTTTTATTCTAAACAGATAAAGGGCCAAATTCTCAGACCCCAGTTTTGCAAGAGCTTGCAGGTCTGATTATTCAGAAGTGTTTGAAGGATCACTCTGTAATTCCTTGCAGAAAACTCTTACCAAGTCAGTAGGATTTTGCTAGAGTACCAAATTCAAGTTTCTGCACAAAGTGATTTCTTGTATCTACCGTTGTGTTAAACAAGAGAATTACTACTTTCAACTGTAGTTCAGTATAATTCAACTACAGTTCAAGTTCTCTTCATTGGGCTAGTAAGATGTTTTTTGTATTTTAGGAAGAAAGGCACACCATGAACAACTAATCTATGCTGCATCTTTCTGTGGCACTCTTGAGAATATCTGTACAGCACACTTAGTATCTTGGAATTGTATTTTTTAATAGGATGCAGGTGATACAACATTTTAGAGAAATGGCTATGAATGCACTTGAGAACCTGAGCACAGAAACAATATTAAACCGTTTCTTTGGCTTATGTGTTTGATTTGCAGATAGTGACTTTAATCAGATTACTTGCATGTCTAAATTTAAACATGCATCATAGTAGCATTACACATTTTGATGACATCCTGAGATATATTTCATTTGTGTTAATTGTGAAGCCAGAAGCTTAATGCCAAGCAAGAGAAGAAACATTTTGAATCTAGTTTGGAATAGGAAAACTTGAAATGGGATACTTGTAGTACCTTGTACCCAAAAAAAAAAAAACCAAAAAAAATCAGTCTTTTTAAGGAGAAGAAAGTAAAGATGAAAAATTTGCCAGACCTTAGTTACGTGGACTATTGTATAATCATCAACAGAGAAATTAAAATTTGTACTTTATAGATAGAGAAATTTATTTAACAAACCTTTATTTACCTGAGAGGAATTTGCTTTTCACTAGCTTACTAAAAGATGCAAGTATTATTTTAATTGTTTTACTGAAAATAAAATGTTTAATGGTAGCAACCTAAAGAAGCAATCTGCTAGCTTTAGTAATGTAGAATGAAAAGATTTTAAAAAAAAAGGATTTGTTCATCTTTACAGACAAGACTCCTAAACTGGGACATACATTATTTTGATGGGTAGAGCAGTGCTCTGAAATTACACTGGAGAACAAATTGGACTCTGAAACTTCTGTACAAGGACAGCATATAAACCCAAAGCATGAAAGGTCTCTTGTACACCATTCAGAATTGTATTCTGGAATGTCCATTTCTTCACTACAGAATAGCTCTGTCTCCCTTCCTTTAAATCGGCCTCATCCCTGGACCCACCGCTCCATCCAGTAAACTTATTGTACACTTGAGCAGAGAGTGGTCAGAGAACATTAATGTTCTGTAAATCACAGGTTTCTGGCTAATGAGGCATTCTGTGCTGATGTGTCTCACTTGTATTAGTAGTGAGACAGAGGGCAGTGACACAGAGAATGAGCTTTGTGAGTCTAATAAAAGCAATGAAATAGGTGCTTTAGGTTGTACACCAGTTACTGGAGGAGGCTGCATCAAGAAATGAACCTTGACTCTCTTGCAAGGTCGTACGCACCCCGAATACAGACCTCAAGAATTTCTGGAGCATGACTTAGACTCTGTGCATGTGATGAGGAGTTTCAGGTTCTCCACAAATAGTGTTATACTGTCGGCATCTTGGTATTATTTCTTGAAAGACACATACTGAGGGAACAGTTTCAGTGTCTTCGAATGCTTGTGAAAGGAATTGTCACTTTCTTTAAAATGCAGGTGAATGTTGTGAAGGGGAAGAAGAAGAAGTGTATAGATGTTTGAGATTTTTATATGCGGAGAGCCACATTTGTGTAGAAGTTCTTGTCTTTAGGAGTTTAAAGACTGAAAAGGGTGAGAAATTAAATAAAACCCAATGTTATGATACATTCTTCTAAGCAATGTCTTGAGCAGGTGTTATGTGGTATGAGTTTATTTAATTGTGGCAAGTTCTGAGGTAAAGATAACCGTTCAATCCCAGCATATTAGTATTATGGAAAAATGCTTATTCTTATTTTTCAATAATTCTTTAACGTGGACATTTTATAGCAATGATTGTCTCTTGTATATCTGGGTTTCAGTTACTCTGTCTGCTGCAGTTGTACGTATTTGATAACCAGCATGCTTTTTGCCAGTTTTTCAAACAGCAGAGTCCTTATGTTAGAAACCCTATCTACGGCCTGAGGATTTTTGTCAAGGAAGTATACCTAAGTTATGGCATAAATTGAGCTTCTTAATTCAGTTGCTGAACTCCTTCTGACCCATGCTTCAGTGCACTCCTGTGTGGCAGATAGCACAGCTGAAAGTATAGGAAAAGCCATATGTACTTTAAAGTCCTAAATGCTAGCAAAGCAATACGAAGTACAGGTGGCTATCCTTGTTTTCCTGTGTCTTAGGGGCTTCATTAAAGCTTTTTTGAGCAGTGGGAATTTTGCTGTGGGTTTCAGTAGGAGTATAGCTGCAGAAGTATTTAACCAATTGGGAGCAGATGTATGCTAGCTATTACATGATAATATAATTAATTGATAGTGAACTGTACTGAAAATAGTAATTAACTAAGACTTCACTAATCTGTTCTTCATTATCAATGTGTATTTTAATCTGCATTAAATAAATGGTATCATCTTCCTAAAGCTCAGCAAAGACCAAAGAGTAAGACTGTTAATTGTGGGAAGGTTGTCCAGAGTACAGTAGGCATCTGTGGAGACCTCTTTAAACTGAGGACAAATGAATGGAATAAGCTGTCCCAGCAGAATGCTCTAAGACCATTCCATTTTGCTGGGAAGCCCTCTGTTAATTCAAATTATACTATTATATTTTTACTGTCTGCTTCTGTCTATTGATATTTCATTAACTGTAATTGTAGTGGTTAAGAAGCTCCACAGTTTATCACCAGTCCTCCTCTCTGCTCTTAGTCCAGTTACTCACCTACATTTGGGTTGCAGAGGGTCTTGGTCACCACTTCAAGTTGGAAAGATGAGAATTCCCACTGTGGACCAAATCAACAGTCTTAAGTCTTCTGAAAGTAGCTTCCAACAAATATCATGTGATAGATACTTGAGAAATAAGAAACATGTAGGACAGGACTTTTCAAAAATAGTAAAAGCTGAGCTAACATCAAAGCATAAAGCTTAATTAGTGTCTAAGGTCATGGGATTCCAGTGGATTTTGAAAGTTGTTACAAATGAAGCTTCTTGCTCTTAGTGTGTTTCTTTTTGATAGGTGGTTCTTATCTCTGAGCCATGTCAAACATAAACACAGGTGTACAGAAGGTGACAAGAAGAAATAAAACTATTTCTTTGAAATATTAGTTAAGTACATTCAAAACTCAGTATTAGCTGAGTGAGGAGATGTCTCTACTGTCTCTTCTGCCTCCAAATTTCTGTAGGTTTCTCAGCATTAGGCACTGTGAATAGATGCTTACATGTAGCTGTAAGAAAACATAATAATTATTAACAGTGTTTAGCATAGCAAGTTTTGCTGATTATGGAATCACTCATTTTGTTTGAATCACAAGGTTCTCCCTGTGCTATTTTTCTGTGGTGTTGAGCTATGGAGAGTTGGAGTAACGTGGGTACTTTGGGACACTTTGGTGACATCATTCCATCAACTAATATGTGTTACTGTAAATTTTCTTTTGGATAAAACCTTACACAACAGAAAGGACCATGACTTGCATAAGCCCACACACACAGTGAAGGATTTGCTGTTCATTTCTGAACAAAGTTTTCCTTGTGACTCTGTAAACTTAAGTGTTTTGTTTGCAAAGGTACTTGTGCCCATTTGGCATTTCATCATCATTATTATTAAAACATCTATTAATAAATTAATAATTGTGTGTTTTGTTTGGCTTTGGTTTTTTTGTTGTTTTTAAACAGGAATTTAAAAGTTCCATCTTGAGCAGTGCAATTTCTCATGTAATTCTGAGAGAAATTACGCATTTTAATATTTTGGGGGGTTCTTGCACTCCTTATAAAAAGCTTACTGCAGTTGTCAGTGACATCCTTAGCCTTTAGCTGCTCTCCAGAATTCCCCATTTACTTACTACTTTTTTTGCATGTTGGTAGTCACTATGAAGTCCTCTTCTCTCTGTTTGCTTTGTAGCACCTTGCAGCCCTTCATCACTAAAGGTGATTTCATCTAATTGCATATTCAAAGGACAACACAATAAATCATTATTAGGAGACTGTCTTGCTTTGGGAGAGGGAGAGGATGTTTTGACTTACTTTGGAGTATTTTATGAGGAGCAGGGGTGTGAGAACAGGGATGAAGTTATATTTTCCCTTTGGATTAAGGCTGATGCCAGTCTGCCACTCTGCTTTTCCTTTAGAGCTATGACCCTGAGCTGCTTTTCTGTTGGTTTCAATATTAAAATACAGCACATCCCCCAATCCAGCATATAGCAGACAGTCTTGCAAGAATCTTACCAGCCTCAGAAGAGGTGCTGATCCCAAATCTTTAACTTCCTGGGGAAATGCTACAGACACTTTGTTTTCTGCCTTGAGCTATGCTTCAAAATACATTTAAAGTCAGTTACAACTATTTTTATGAATGGGCTAATTTTGTTGGACATTTCAGAGTCTTGCTGAGGACATACCTGTTTGACTTGAACTCTGTTAGGTTTGCTCTTAGTGAAGCAGCTCGTTACACTGCCCAGGGTTTTAAGCACTCTCCCTTTGGAACTATGGGGATGCATGCATGGGATGCTGGTGCTTTCAGTAAGGTGGCTATCGAACAGGGGTTGGGCTTTTTTTAAATTTTGTTTGGTTTGAAATCACTGCTTTAGGCTTTGATGCTTAAATCTGCCTGCAGTTATAGTTTCCCTTTAATCTGACTGCACCTGGCCTAAACTTGCTTGAAAGTATAACTGCTTTGTATGGTTTTACCTTGAATTAACACACCCTTTGCCTTCTCTACTCCCCACAACCACCTGCTGAAGACAAGACTACAAAAGGGCAAGATTTTATCTATGTTCGGGGTTAATAGTTTGCACACACGAGCTGTATTTACACAGGACTGTGTTCAGAGGAGGATACTTAATGACTAACCCCATCCATCTCTGCCCAGACACAGTCCTGTTGCTTGGCAGGCTGTACAGGCAGGAGCGCACAGGAGCAAGCGAGATGAAGGTTACTGCACCTCAAGTGACTGGCGGTGCACCCGGTGAGAAGTTCTGCCAGTTGGCCACCAGGTGGAACCAGCGCTGCTCTCGGGTTCTTGCATCTCCGCCGGGGCTGGGCTCAGCTCCAGAACGAAGTGGAACAAAGCCCCTGCCCACCCCAGCAGAGTCGGGCTAAAGGCACCCACCAGCCTTGCATGCCGAGTGAGCTGCATCCGCACACTGACGGCTCAGGCAGCGTTATCACCTGGCTAATCAGCCCTTACCTTATCCATCAAGAACAATATTCAGAGCAGGTTTATGTCCCACCATCCCAGCTCTTCATTGCCACTTCATAATTCTCTAATCTCAGGTTGCAGCTTCAGGACCAGCAAGTAGTAGCACTAACTGTAAACTTTTATTTCTTAAATAAACAGAGGTAAGTTGCATGAATAACCCTGTTTCTGTAATTTTTGTTCCAATATTTTGCCCAGCCTATGTCACTTCCCTGCCTTTGCAGATCCCTGTTATCCTTTTGTCACTAGCAGGGTAAAAGTCCACCTGTGCACCGACTGTCCAGCCACCAGAGCAAACAGAAGAGATAAGGGAAGGTTTACACTCTAAACTCAGTGGGTAAGAACGCTAGTTTAGATTTCTCTTTACTGTCTAGTTTCCAACAGTCACATTTATAGAGAGCCTCTTTGCTATTACCAAGTTTGGCTGAAAAATTCTGTACTTGGTGACTAGTTAGGTAGGAAATAGGGTAGGAAGAGGACAGACAGCACCCCATGTACTTCTTATCCTCTTGCCTTTCACAGTAAAGGCTGGACAGTTTTTGAGTAGAAACAAGAATATACTTTATGTACTAACTGAAAGACTTGGAGTAGTAAGAAGTGTACAGTTGCCTTTTTTTGTACCACCAAGAGAACTGACCCTGTCTCTGTTGGTAACTGGAGATGGCAGGCTGAGAAACAACATCCAGCATTTAAGACTTGTGTAAGGACACTGTGATATACCAGGATAACCAGGAAGAGTTTTCTTCCTCGGCAGAAAGAAAACAATTTTTTTAAAAGTTACTTCTTACTGAAAAATCCTAAACATGGAACAAAAAAGGAATTTTATAAAACTAAGACTTCTACAGCAGCACTCCCCTGCACTCAGTATTATTCTACACTGAGAAGTGTAGCTTTTCCTCATGCGAAATTAACTTTTTTTTTTAAATAATAAAGTTGGAAGTGATGGCTTTATGGTACTGTTCCCATTTTCAAGATTCCTGGAAGAATTACACTGAACCTTAGTAGCCAGTTGAAGTTATCCTTCTTCCAAATTTACAATAACCAGCACCATAGAGAGGAGAGAGTCACTGATGTTATCCTAAAGCATAAAAGAACCCCAACCACTCAACCAAAAAATACCACACAACCCCTTCCCCCACTTTACTATAAAAAGATCAGTGCACAGAGAAACTATTCTGAGATTTTTTTTCGTATTTGAACTGGTATAAAGGCCTTTTGTCTTTTTGCTAATTTTTAAAGCAATTCAGTATGAGGAAGCTGTGTGAAGACTGCTTTTTTTTTCCACAGCATCAAAATTATTTGTATTTCCTCCAACAGTAGTCTCAACTGAAACTGAATGAAGAAACATACAAATATCCAGAGCAGTGATAGGTCTGAACATTGGCATAAAACCATGTATGAGGGACAACTTGCTTTAAAAGTGCATTACAAAAATAGCATGCTCACGTTTTGACCTGGGCTTAAAATTAAGATACCTGGATACTTTGGACAAAAGTTATAATCTAGTATTTTTGCCATGTAAATTCCTTCCTAGATAATCAAGATTTGCTGAGTCTGAGTTGCTTACTGATTTCTTGCCATGGAAAAAGCATGAGCTACATGAATTACATGGTTTGGTATTATAATTTATTTGTATACAATCATCACGTACCCTGCCCTCTGGGTACAGTAAGTTGAGTGCTGCATGTTCCCTCAGACACAACAGTCCTATAGTATGATGGGACTATCTGAAGTAATGAAAATGTGAATGAAGGAAGAAAAAAAAAAATACAACGGCCTGTCAAATAGATTTGGAAAAAAATCTATCAGTCATAGCAGTTAACTGCAACAAAAACTTAGAGGTGGTGGCAGTCTGATTACTCTCTAGCAGATGGATGGCTCTTCTACTGCATGAGCACCTTCAACAACAGCTTTCACACACTTGGCCATTGTCTGGGATGCTCTGCTGATGGAGTCTGTAAAAAAAACAAAAACCAAACATGTCAGTGCACAGACATAATACAGAAGAAATTTAGTACAAGACTGGATACAAAAAGGATAAGTAAAACCACTTAGCTGAAAATACAGTTGGTGCTTTATGTAAATTCCAAGTAATTTTACTGAAAAATTTTGTGTCTTCAAAATACTCAGATCCTATGTATCTTAGTGGAAAGCTTTAAATGACTCATAAGAATCTTACTGTAAAGCTAAGTAAAATGTTCTGCTGATTTCAGAATGGAAACACCACACTATACATACCTGTCATATAAAAGTCTTTTATTGTGAGCTGAGGTGGAACAAGAGGATCAGCAAGAAGCTGCTCCTTCGCTAACTGTGGTAAGAAAGGAAAAGAAAGAAAGTCACCTTTATGATAGGAACTTATTACCAAAGCATTTGTTTAGTGAATTCTGTATTCAGTGTGGGTCAAAAAAAGTTTCTTGTACTACATATGAAGAAGGCCCATTTTTTAAAAAAGCATTCTGCTATATAAAAGCACTAAATCATTCCAAGATGCTTCAGTTTTGCTTACCTTTGCCAATTCATTTGCCTGGACGAAGTAGTTAGCTTCTTCCACATCATCATATCGAACCAGATTAGGTGATACTTCTTCTAAACGCTTCCGTATTTGATCGAGGGTCTCATAAGGCAAGGTCAAACCAGCCAACTAAGAGATTCATAGAAAGAAATGCCATCAAGTCTAGGGATTTAATTCCTAATGGTTTAGATTACCATTTCATTAACATAGCTAAAGTAAAATGAGGAAAAATCTACACTCCTGAAAACACAGGCAGTTAGAATGTACAAAGGGTTCTGTTGGACTTCTGATGCCTACATAGTCGACACTTGCCCAAACAGGCTCTCCTGTTTGCTATACAAAGGAAAAAAAGAAAATAAGTACTTTTGTCCTCCCATACAGATGTCACTTGTATTTTCCTTAGCTTACCACCGAGTGAGATAAAAGTTGATGCAATTATCAATGCATCTTGTTCCCTGTGAGTAGTAAGCACATATTTTGACCTCATCTAATTATACTTGATCCTGGCCTCAGAGTCTGTGCTGTTTCCTTTCTAAAAAGCAAGAAACTGCAAGCTCCCATGAGTTTCCTCTGAAGCACTTCATGAAAACCTGTAAAATTTGCAACGCTTCTCGCATATATATTCCAACAGCATACAGCAGCTACAATATTGGAGCTATCCTCAAACGGGAAACAATATGATGTAACTCACAGAATAAACAAGAGATTCAGTATAAAACATTACTTCTTAAAAATAGTCATGTGTTTCCCTGAATATGTACCTCTTTTTACACTAGCAAGTGTTTACACAAAGCAACTTAAACTCTCCGTATACTTTATTAGAAACAACTTATAAAAGCAACAGTACCTCAGAGACAGCTCTAATAATTTTCCAGTCTTCCCTTGCCATCCCAGGAGGTGTTACTGCTACTCTTGTCTGCTGGGCCCTACCTTCAGTATTCACATATGTGGCTGCCTTCTCTGTATATGCTGCTCCCGGGAGAATAACATCTGCCATGGGAGCTCCCACATCCCCATGATGCCCTAAATACATGGAAAGAGGACACAGTATACAACATATGAGACATAAGTAAGTCAATGCTTTACTAACACAATACAGAATTTCTGTGTTCCCAGGAGAAAAAGTTTCTAAGTTTTGCTTGGCATGAAGCCTATTAGGCTGACTGCTCTGAGATCTTACTTGCCTAGTACTTTGGGGAGAATGAATGGACTACAAGCAAGAGTAAATGGTACTGCAGACTCTATAGTCACACAGATTTGGGGTGTTCTTGGAACAATGATTCTTAGATTAGGATAAGGTCATGTTTTGGTATGACAGAACAGCTGGAAACAAATGCTGTTTTGTCTGCCAGGTCTGAAGCTATGTTCCAGAAGACCTATATTGGTTAATATTCCCTTATTACTCATCAACAGTTTGCTGTCTTTACCTAAGAAGTAGGTAACTAGTATCTCAGTTATGTGTTAGAAGTTCCATTTCTTGGCAGAAAATAAAGGCTAGAATTCCTCAAAGGGTTTTATGCTACTGTTTGCACTTTTTCTCCAGCTATTAAGAGAGCAACATTTCTTAATTTACATCTACTAATTACCTTGATAGATGATAAAACAGTCCTTTGGCAGGTCTTGACGTGTTATACAACCTGAATCTGCTCCCAAGAGATACAATACTTTGGGAGGACTTTTTCTAATTGCTTCCACTCCTGGCTTGAAACCCAGGTCCAAAGCAGCTACTTGGCTTGCAACCCTGTAAGAACAAACATATCATGATTTTAAGTTATTTCAGAATTCTTCCTCTCCCATCTGAACAGACCTCACTTCTTTTTCTGACTAAGTATCTTGAAGGGATATAAGAGGTTCCTAATACTAACACGACAAACACAAAGCTCAAAGGCAACTGAAATTTTTAACAGAGTATTTGACAGAGTATCAAGTTAGTTTTGAATTTTGACAACCTGACACCATTTGAAGTTTTTACAGGGAATCTCACTTATTTAAGATGGGATAACAAAAATAAAGGCAGACATTGAAAGTCAGGGCCTGGTGGCAGGCAGCTCACTGGCGAAGCTTGATGCTCCAGATGACATTTCAGCTATGAATGGAACTCATCAGGCCTGTAATTTAGGGCACTCACGTGGAAGATGAAAGACCAACTCTTGGGCCATAAGCTACGTAAAATCATCGAAGACTTAAGACCACTATTTCATCACTATTCATGTATTCACACATAAAAATACTTTTAAAAGGATGAAATAATCGTTTTCTGGCAGTCCTCCTTTTCCAAAGAAACAGTTTTGCATAATCCTCCATAATCAGGTGCCAGACTTATTTAAAAGAAGAAAGATTCTCTCTAGAGTACAGATCTTCCAATGTAACTCATTTTGTCTGACACAGCCAGACATAGAAGTTTCAGCAAGTTAAATTGCTTTTTACACTTAAGGTAGAACGGATGGTACACCATAAGTATGGAAGTCAATATGAAAGACTGCCAAACCACACTTCAAAATGGTATCATGAATGTTCTTTAACTCATCAGTGTTTTGGTACTAAATATTTCAGTTTTAGCAGCAGAATGTTATATTCATGTTTCCTTCAAAGGACCAAGCCCTGCTCTAACTATACTAGTTTTACATCAATGAAGCTGCTTTTGGCAGAAGAAATTTGTTGAATCTCTGCAATTGAGTGCCATTACATTTGTTGAAATAATTTTTCCTTTACAAAGGTGGTCAATTTGACAGAATTTTAGAAAGAGAGTGATGATGGACTGTCCAAGAGAAGCTTGGACTATTAAAAGGACTAATATCCCAATAAACTGAACAGCTAAGATCAAAAGCCCTCAAATGAAAATCTTTGAAGCTCTTCTATTCTCTATTCATTTGAGAAGCTGCACAATAAAAGGAATATTAAAAAAAAAACAATGAAAAGAAACTGTATTATTCAAATACTCTTGCCATTTTTTCTTCCTCTAGATAAAATGCAGTCATTTAGCAAGTGACACTGGTCTGCTGTGCATCCTAGTGAGCACCGTAGTAGATGTTATTAAGCTCTCTCGTATTCTGTACGTCTAGATTGAAACCTTAAATTCCACGTGTGAATATAATAAATTAATAAAATTTCATGGAGAGCCTGAAAGGTTTGCCACACCAAGGAACCTATTTTTAATAAGAAGCTTTTGCTAGCTTGTACTTCTGGTTTTTGTATTTCCTACAGGTTTTAACCCAGAAAGCTGCTTGTGTTTACAAAGCAATCTGTACACATTCACATTGTAGTAACCTGTGTAGCCCAATGTCAAAGCAAGATGCTCCCAAAGAAAGTTTTAAATCAAACCTGTGTAGGATGTTCATGACTTTCCAATCAGGACCAGCACCACTCTTGGCCCTGGCATTCTGTGAAATGGTGGAAACGGCAGCATGGATGGCAGCTCCATCACTGCGCTGCAGGGCTGCACTTCCTACCACCACCATTGGCTTTTTGGCTTGGTCCAGGACCTGTGCAAGTCAAGAATCAAGAAATTCATTCCACACCTACAAAGACAATTCTTGGTACAGATAATGTAATAAATCCCCAAATTTCTCTCTAAGTCTTCAATGCAAACCTACAGTTCAAAAAGGGTCATTGTTTCATTTAGAGATAAAGCCAAGACAAACTGCTGATAGCAGTAAACTACCTTGTCAATACAAAACTCTACACTCAATAACCACACATTTAAGTGGAAACAGCAGTGCCTGAAACAGCCTGTTTTATGTCAAGAAATATTCCAGAAGTTTCCTGCACTGCAGTTTTACACACCTAAATATATTACACAGTTTATATATATATATATATATACACACACACACACATTGGTGCACACTAATCATTACCTCATACCGGCATTTGATTAAAAGCAAATAACCCTCTCTACAATATGGTACTTTTCTTCAAATATGTCTCTGGGGAATTCAGGTTATTACTCAATACCTGTGGCATTTAACAGTCACAATCTGAAGTTCTGTGTACCTTGCAGAAGGCATGTTTGCCAGAAGCAATGTCCTGAAGTATCTGTGGGGACTCTCCAAGATGTTCGTATCGGTAGGTCAAATTCACAGGAGAACCAACAAGGGCCACTTGCAAGTCATTGTGAAGCCAGCTGAAAAACCGGCAAATATTTTATAAAAATCAAAGAAATACAGAGTTTTACCCAACCAAAGCCAGTAATTATAACCTCAGCACTAACCTGAAATAGGATTTCAAAGGAATTTAAATGGCATTGTTTTGGTAACATGTAGTTTAGCATTATTCTGACTGTTAAGCAAACCTAAAGGTTTTTTAAAAGGATTATTTCTCTGTATATATTCCAGAACCAGTAAAGCAACACACCTTACATGGCAAGTTCATAACTCAATTCCCTCCTCCCCTCAAAATTCAGTTTTAGAAATCCACTTATTTCTTAGATAAACACAAAAAAACTTAGCTGGTTAGAAATTTTTTTTGCAGCTTCTCATGGCATAGACTTATAAAATGTATGAAATGTATACATTCAGAAATCTCGCTGCATCTTCTCCCCTCAAAATTTCAAGGCCATTACTGTTTAAAATTACATACTTTCAAAGATCCCATCATTAAGAAGAACAGGGCTTTTATAGACCTCATTTGCCTCATACTGACATATCTTATTAAAATTGAATTAGCTACATTCAAAAGTTTGGGAAAGCCACACTACTTGGCAAAGAAAATGTTAACTTGAATGACTGCTTCTAAACTCAGCACATCTGATTTGTTACAAAAATACAAAAAGCAGTAAACTGATGCTGAAAATAAATCTTTAAAGAATAAGCCTTAAACTTATATAAAAGAGAAAATCTGAGGTGTCTGTGTAATGTAACAAAGGAATAAATGTCTGAGTAGATGAATTTAATGTAAAATGTCAAAGTGGGAATGAACCAGCTCTACACTGCAGGGTACTACCCTTTTTCCACACATAAATCACCATTCCCTTTACTAAAAGGTGAACTAAATCCAATGATCCCATCTGAATGAATGCTCTCATGTTACTGCCTGCAGCTCCAACCAAGCACTGTATCAAATCCAGACGGATTCACATGCTTATTCGCCACCAAGGAATACAAACCTCTTTCGAATTCTAGCATTGAAAAGCGGTGCCTCAAAGCGTGGATTGGTGCCAACCAGAAGGAGGACATCTGCCTCCTCCACCCCAGCAATCTTGGTGTTAAGCAGGTAGTTAGAGCGTAAATCTGTGCTGTAACAAAAACAGATAAGAAAGAGGAAGATAATTCAGTAGAGGGAAGGAATGCTATGGTAAAGACTGAGGATGCTCAAAATACTTTTTCATCTCAGGAGAAGAAAGAGAAATAAGAGATTTCTCAATCCAAATTACTAATCATAATTGTACTACAGTTTTACTACACAAATAGAAATAGACTAACTTACCCAGCTTACAACAGAGTGTAACTGGCTTTCAGTAACTGACTGTTAAACTGCAGCAGCCATGCACAGAGTATAACATGAGGTAAAGTGTGCAACCCTCGATGAAGTAGAGACTATGTATCAACTCACAATCCGTAAATACTCTCTATAAGTGAGTATTGTAAATTCAAATAAATCCTGCTAATGCATCAGCAGTTATGTCTGGTAATTTCAGAATATTGCCATGAGATGATCTGCAGACTGGAAAACGTATTAACATACTAATTACAGACAGACATTGCCTGTCCTCTTACCCAGCTCCAGCAGTAGGAAAGATCTCTTCAGTGCAGAGCGTATCACAATTCACTCTATTCAGCAAGTCTTTCAGAGCTATTAGTGCTTCTGCATCCACCAGCCCTCCTACAATTGCTGCTACTTCCTTACCTTCGACTGCGTGTAGCTGGAGAGAAAGGAAGTATAAACATAAACAAAAGAAAATGCTGAAATAAATTCTCTTTTAGACCAGGTAAGTATTTGTTATTTAAGGGCATGCCAAAGCCAGCAGTGCAACCGCTGGCCTGGAGTAGCACAAACAGCTCAGTGGTGTCTGAGTCCTGCCAGGCAGCAAATCCAGCTCCTTCAGAACTCATGATAAGCAAAGAAGAGCTCTCTGTATTCTGTGCAGGTCTCTCCCACTTGAGTTATTGCTCAGATGTAGCTAATTCTCATTTGGCGTGGTGAGAGAGGAAGATTGGTGAATGCTTTTATTTTAACAAAGCCACAGTGCAGACAGAATACAAACTCCCATAACACAAGCTCCAGTGGTAAACTTAACTCAAAGGTATTATCAGAAAAGCAATAGCTTTTGTAACAAACCCTGCTACTGTACCATGGGCAAAAACATCCTTGAGGAAAGTTCAATTACAGTTATTCAATTCTACTTCACCCACATAAAATTTTTAATCAAAATCCAGAGCAGTCATGCAGCACTTCATTTGAGCTGCAGAATCAATCACCACACAGAGAAAGCACTGAGGAAAGCACAATTCAGATATAAGTAATACAGATTTAATGTCTTTGATGGCAAAAGTGGTGATAGCAGAGTTTAAATAAATTTAAAGATGTCTTCAGATAGATCAGAGTATTCGGGAAAATTGCTTCCTCCTAAGTTTCTGAAGGAACAGTTTACTTTCCTATTTAAATAAAAGCAATTTCTCTGCCAATGCTCCAAATGAAATTACGATCAGAAAAAGTTCTTTAAAAGGTCCAATCCACGAAGCAGAAAATATTAGTCAATATAAGAAATTTAAGTGAAAACACAATGGATTAGAAGTCAAATGTTCCCCTCCAACCTTAAAGCAAAAAGCCTTTTTAATATAACTCATTTGATATTAATAATTGTAATACATCCAGCTTTCGAAATTAATTTTAGAATACTTATATTGAAAATTGCTCTTACCACACCAGCAACACGAGCTAGTACATCCTCCCATGAGGCATAAACAAATACTCCTTTCTCATTTTTGATCATTGGCTGAGTCAGTCTCTGACGCTTCAGACCATCATAAGCAAACCTAAGGGAACACCACAAATATTATAAAAGAGCAAAGACAAAGATAATTGTGTATAATTCTGTGACTGAGTTTTCTAATTGCAAGCCTTTAGAAAAGAGAAATACAATAAATATTTCCCCTGAAAAATTAACATTTTCCTTCTCAATAACACACAAAACAATCAGTAATACAAATAAAAGTTACTATGAAAAAAGTTACAAAAATCAGAACATTAGAAAACTCAGCAACTTCAATTATAGAATTAAAAAACATATTTTACCAATTCTCCTTCTTCACTGTAGCGTTACAATACTAACAGTTAAATCCAGAAGTCAGTGCTACTGTGCACACTTCTGGTTCTGCAAAATGTGCCTTTAATGCATGCATAAACACATGTGGGTACAAGCCCATCCCACACACCTTGTTTTGTCAGATATCCACTCCTCATTGATATCTTCATGCAGCCTTGGCAAAATTCTCATCACTTCTCCAGTTCTCGTGCTCACTACAATGTTGCTTCCAACTGCATCAAGAACATCAATTGACTCTACCTTCCTGTTTAGAAGAACAAATAAACCACTTGCAGTCTTTCATAGACAAGCAGCAACAGTGTCTTATTTTTGGCCTGAATACAGTTAATTTTCTTCCTAGTAACTGGTATAGTGCTGTATTTTGGATTTAGGGTGAGAATAGTATTGATAACTCAGAGATGTTCTAGTTGTTGCTAAGCAACATTTACACCACATCAAGGATTTTTCAGCTTCTCACCCCATCCCACCAGGAAGGAGGTCAAGGGGACACAGGCAGGACAGCTGACCCCAGCTGGCTAAAGGGATGTTCTGTACCACACAGCATCAAGCTCAGCACATGAATGAGGGAAAGGTGGCTGGGGGCTGCTGCTCAGGGACTGGCTGAGCTTTGGCTGGCAGGTGGTGAGCAATTGCACTGTGCATCGTTTGCTTTGTATATTCTAATTCTTTTGTCATTATTATAATTTTCTTTTTCTGTCCTATTAAACTGTCTTTATTTCAGTCCACAAATTTTACTTTTTTTCCTCTCAGTTTTCTCTCCCATCCCCCATGAGGGGCTGAAGTGAGCAAGTGGCTATGTGGTATTTAGCTGCCTGCTGAGTTAAACCAGAGCAGTCCTTTTAAGCATCAAGTGTGGGGCATGAAGAGTTGAGATAACAACAGATCTGACCAGAGTGTGTTAAAACAGATTTGTTATAAGCATTCATTGTATTAGTTTAACAGTCGCTGGTCTTGGAGCTGCGCATTCTCAGAGCTGTGTAATGTAACACCTTGCTGGCTGGAGATGTTCCCTGTTTGCTGTTTATCATCTCTCGAAGGTGGGTTAAGGATGTCATTCTGTCACGGTGTGCTACACTAGTTTATGATGCGACAAAAGTGGTGCTCAAAAGACTGATGTGGCGCTTGCACTCAGCAGCGCTGCCGGCCCCGTGCTTGGGGAGCCCTCCAGCGGACACAGTTGGTAATTACACCCTTCACCTTCGCGGAGCCCATCTGCGGGGAGACACCTTTCTTCCTCTGACTTCCCCTGCTCCTCCAGACTAATTACAATAGCTCTTGAGGATTTTGAATGTCCTCGGCACGCTCAAACCAGCATGTTCCTATGCTCAAGGCCAGGCTGGATAAGTCTCGAGCAGCCTGGTCCAGTGAGAGGTGTCCCTGCCCACAGCAGGGGTGTTTGGGACTAGATGATCTTCAACGTCCATTCCAACCCTTAACATTCTATGCTTCTGTCTCCTGAATGCTTCTGGTCTTGTTTAGAGTTTAAACAACTATGTAAGAATACCACACAGAGATCTGCTCTGAGGCTGGACAGCTTAGTTTCACAAGATATTTTAAATAAGGTCCTCAACAATTACTGAGTTAATAAACTCATATTTTCCTTTATACACATCTTTTACTAAGCAGTCAGCACAACCTACAAGTCCAAAATATTTCAGGGTAAAATTAAGGGAAGAACAGTCTAAAAGTTATAACATTCTTCCTTTTCTTAAATAAGCTGTAAGTAAAAGAATTTGTGTTAGATTCAGTCTATGGAAAAATCTACAACAAAAAGGCAGAAAATAAAAATCAGAGAAAACCCTGGTATCAGGGATGGACATATCCTAAGATAAACTACATGACAAACAGAGAAAGCTCTGTCTTCAATATGAGTTAAGACACCTACCTTGTCTCCCATGGGCGTGCAGTAAAGGCATATGGCTTGGAGGTAAGAGCACCAACTGGGCAGATGTCAATAATATTTCCTGATAACTCAGACATAAACATTTTTTCAACGTAAGTACCAACTTGCATATCATTTCCTCTTCCGGTAGTTCCCAAGTCATCTACCCCTGCAATCTCACTAGCAAACCTGGTAGATGCACAAAGAAGGAGAAACAGATCTGGAATGTACAACTGCAACACAGAACATTTTTCAGGCCTCATCTCATTTTCTTAAGATAAAACATTAGCCTTAGTTCCTACACCTAAAAAAAGAAAACAATTGTTTAAACGCATTACTCAGCACCACCACATGCAGTACGATTTGCAGAATTTCATTCAGAAAGGGTCACAAAAACTAGGGGGAGTTATCTCAAAAACCAGAGCAGTTCAGTACTCACTGTATTTCACAGAGTCCAAGATAAGTCCTAACTAAAAAGATCTTTCTAGAACTAGTTGGGGACATTGTATTCTTTTCTACCTGGCTCATGTTGGCTGGTACTGCATCTCAGGACTACAGAACAGCATAAATATAGCTACAGAGGCTATCAAGAATAAATAAATCTTAACAACTGTGGCTGAGAAAGTCATATATCCATTCTGGCACCAACACCATGGGACCAGTTCAGCCCTGCAGAATTCTGATTTCACTTTCGTGCATTGGTCATCTCTCTCTGTTTCCTGTCTGGTAGCTCCAGGAAACAAGCTATCAGTCACTAACAGAAATAAAATTCTTAAGCACAATCAGAAAAGAATTTTTTTAAAAACCAATTACCCCTCATGGGGCTTCTTTCACTAGAATAAACTGACACAAATATGCCTGGCTCAGTACTCTCCTCAGTGAAAAGGAAAGGACATTACCTGATGCATCGAGTGCACTGTATACACCGAGTCATGATGGTTTTGACTAATGGGCCAATGTTCTTGTCCTCCACAGCACGTTTGCTCTCTCTGAATCTGCTCCTATCGCTGCCAAACATCATCGATTGGTCCTAGAACAGACAACAGAAAACATACCCAGGCTGCTGGAAAGCACAGTTTCACCTAAGACAGGAGTATTATACGTAAGTTTACACATTTAATTGGATATTGTACCTGTAGATCACATTCTCCACCCTGATCACAGATAGGGCAGTCCAATGGGTGATTTGCCAGCAGAAACTCCATCACACCCTCTCTGTTAGGTTCAGAGAATGAAGTTAATGTCAACTTTCCATCATTTAGCAGATAGTAAAACTGACCAGCAAAAGGAGGCTAAAAGAAAGGTACCTTGCTTTCCTGGACTTCTCAGAGTTTGTCAGTATGTTCCAGCCCTTCATAACTGGCATGGCACAGGCGGCAACTGGCTGCAATCATCATAAAAAGCAAGCATGAACACAACATATTTCTTTTCAGAATAGGCACAAACCCCCAACTCCACCCTCCCAATTCTAACATAGGTATCTGTTATAACTAGAAATAAAGAGGTCTGCAAGGAAAAAGAAGACAGAACTGGTAAAGCCACTAGAAGCCTATTTATTAATAATCTGCTATGATTAGTTAAATTTGTCATGATTTATTTTAAGTTAAAAATGCTACAATTTCTAGTCCCAATTCAAGCAGTTACACCATTAAGAACGCCAATTGCAATAGATACAAGGCAAATCAAAGAGCTTCAGCAGACATCTGGAAAACCTCTAGAATTGAAGTTCAGATTATGAATCATTTATAAGACATTTATTTGCACAAAGCCTCCATAAAGTCTTGGAATAAAATTATTCTCAAGACTACTACAAAATTAACAAACCTCCTGCTCAGTAAACAAATCCCTCTTACTGTTCAATCACATGACTTCCACCTTTAGCCACAACCCAACATTTCCAGACACACGAAGCTCAAACTGAGGAATTGAAGCTGAGGTGAGCTAAAAAATTTTATGTGTGAGTATAAATGTGTAATTCAAGACTGAACTCCAAAAGAAAGTGCACAGATTTCTCAGTACTGCTGAAGACAGTGTTCAGTCCTGACATCAAATACTATATCCCAACAGATTTCAGTGCATTAAAATAAAAACTGCAATCTTTACTTAGAATGAACTTGCAGATACGAATCCTGCAGCTGAATTCATACAGTATCTAAAGTTTACCATTTATGTAGTATCAGCTGAAAATGTGTGGCTAAAGCTTGAATTACAAAGTATAAAATGCATCTGTCTGCAAACACACAGCTAGCGAATGCCCATGTCCAGGAGCAAGATAATCCATAATAACCTGAGAACTGACTTTGACCCATAGGCAATCACTGCGTTCCAGTGGGGAGATGAGAAAAAACTGCTTTGAGCAGCTGAATGACAACAATTATTTACAAGATTTAAAGTGGGCCCTAAGCACAGCATAAAATTCCTGTTGAAGTCGATTATCTCATATTCCATATTGCAATTCCTATGAAACACAAACAATACCTTTGGAGCTTTCTCTATTTCCACAAGACACATCCTACAGTTTCCAGCAACAGAGAGACGATCATGGTAACAAAAACGAGGTATCTGAACTCCAGCCTTTTCACATGCCTATAAAAAAATAAGAAACAAAAGAAAATTCAATCTTAGTTAGACTTTTCAGTTCCACCTCAGAAAACATTATGCAGCTTTTCAAAGAATAACACTGTCAGTGCTCAAGTGCATTTGACCTTTCATCTTAAGAAGTGACCATAAATAAAAAATTGTGACGTAGCAAAAAAATGTCAGGATATCAATTACAAATATATTTTTTCTAACCTTCGTAACTGATTGAGGAAATGAGAACTGAGCTCTCTTTCATTCTTTCCTCCAATAATAGGGAGAATTCTCTGTAACAGGACACTAGCAATACAAATAACTTTTTTAAGAGCACATACACTCTTTAAAGAAAAGTGCATTAAAGCAAAAATTGAAAAACATAAAGAGAGCAACAAGGGGCATAATGATTTCTGATAATTCAACAACACAGATACTCTGTATAAAGGTACTTGAGCACACTCTAGCTTCAACTTCAGCAGACCCCAAATTTACTTGAAATTTTAGCCTGAAAAGTAACAATGCTCAGTACAGGCTGGGAGATCCAAGTTCCCTTTCTTCCCACACCAAGAATAATAGAAGCAGCTAAGGATGAGTACTCTGAATCATAACAACTAATAACTAAAAGGAGACAATCCCTCATTTACCCAAGACACACTGTAACAAGACACAAAATGTACAGGTTCTGAAAGACTACAAGGTCACAGTGTTCAGAGACAGAAGTTCAACCAGAATTTATCAAAGTCTGTTATTGCCTTGCATAATGCTTTGCAGCTGGGATTGATGCTGCATGCATCTTCTTTCAGGCAACCATGGCATATTTTTCTTTTTCAAACACTGAATTCCCCCAAGGATTTCTGTCACGTGAAATTGCATCACAGTCAAAACACCCCTACAGAACTGCAAGAAACAATGTAAAGGTGGGTGGTTTTTTGCTGTCTAGGATAGAACACGCTGCCAAGAAGTGAGACAGGAAGTCCCAGAAATGCAGAATGCCGTTCCTCACACCTGAAGTACTGTGGTTCCGGGGTTCACCAGGACAGGATGGCCATCCACAAACACCTCTATTTGGTTGCTGGCTGCTGTTGCAGTTGTACGCCCTGAAGGGCATGGAAAAAGAAAACAAAAAACAACTTTCACTTACTGCTAGATGCAAACCATCAGACACCCACGCTGCTGATTTCAGTTATACAGGGCTGACAGAATCCCAGTTCTACAAACAGAGCAACACACAGTCCCTTAGCCTGCAAACCAAGTAGGCATATGCGCCCTTCAATAAATGAACTGCACATACATTTAACCACGTACATTTATTACCACAGGCATTGTGTATAAACTACAGACACTTACCACATACTCTGGAGGACTGGGTGACCCCAGCTAAGGTCCTGGGGACAGCAAGCAGTCGAAGCATGGTGCTTTGGTAAGAGAGAAAACGGCACTGTTGTTACCAGTTCAAATGTTTGCTGGCAAGTTTCAAACAGGCAGAGTCAAAACTTCTACACCAGGTGCAAAGGTGCACGTATGCACACCTATGTGTGCAGTTATGGGAGAGCGAGTTACCTCCTTCAAACGCAAGATACGACTCTAGCAATCTACACCCGCACAGGAATGTCACCGAGCGGCCTCTCCACCTGCAGCGGAGCGCCGGCCCCGGCCCCGCTCCCCCACGGACCGGACGGAGCAGCTCGGCGGCGGCGGGCCCCGTGTGGCCGTCCCCGGGGCCGAGGGCACGGCCGGCGACAGCGCGACCCGGCACGGGGGTCACCTTGGAGGCGCCGCCGCCCGCCGGGCAGCCCCCGGCCCGCCGCCCGGCCCGTCAAGGACACCGGGAGCGGCGGCGGGCGGAGGCGCCCGGAGCAGCGTTGTCCGCCCCCAGAGCCCGCGCTGCAGCGGCAGCTCCGTTACCTGGCGCGGGACGGGCGGCGGCGCCGCGGGACGGCTGCGCTGCGCCTCGGCCTCTCTGGCGGCGGCCTCGGGCCTTTCCGCCACTGCCCTCAGCCTCCTTCGGCGCTCTCCGGAGCCTTCTTCGGCAATCTCCGGAGCGGGCCGTCCGCGCTCGGCAACCTCCGGAGCGAGCCGCTTCGGGGATTTCCGGCAAGCTCTCGGCGGACGCTGACACTGGGCAATTTCCGCCGCTAGCCCGTAGCCTTTTCGGCCACCGTCATACGCACTGCCCTCCCTCGGCAATTTCCGTCCTTTTCCGCCCCTTTCTTCGTCCAACTACGGCAATTTCCGCTGTGGCAGCGGGGCGGGGTGTGGCGACAGTATAATGTTACAAAACGCCTGTAAGGTCGCAAATCTTTCTAGTATTCGTAGCCGGCCTCACTTTTATTACTCCGATGCTTCCCCGCACCTCCGGAGTTCCGTACTCTAGAGCAGGCGACCCGTGAGGAGCTACCTCGCAGCTCGCTCTCGCGGAGGGACACGGTTGCGCGCAGTGCGCGGAGGGATACGGGAGCTTTATAAGCGCGGCGCAGGCGCGGCGTGGCCCTTTCCCGCGGCGGTGGCGGTCGGGGCGGGCGCTGCGTGTGTGTCGCGCCGCCGCCATGGGCTTCGGGGACCTGAAGTCCGCCGCGGGCCTCCGCGTCCTCAACGACTTCCTGGCCGACAAGAGCTACATCGAGGGGTGAGAGGCGGCGTGGGGGGTACCGGGGTGCGGGGAAGGTGAGTCGGGCCTGGCGGAGACAGGCGCTGGGGACGCGGAAGGGCCCTGAGTCACCCCGGCAGCTGCACGGGCGGCGCTGCTCGGCGGCCGCTGCTGCTCCACGTGTTTGTGCGTTCCCCGAGCAAGGGGTTAATTCGGCTTGTTCCTGCAGGTACGTCCCTTCGCAGGCTGACATAGCAGTGTTCGAAGCGATCGCTGCCCCGCCGCCTGCAGACTTGTTCCATGCACTCCGGTGGTACAATCACATTAAGTCGTATGAAAAGCAAAAGGCAAGGTATGGTTCAACTGCGAAGTTGCAATATCTCCGCGAGCTGGCCTACAAATTGTTGCATTTGTTTCTCGGAGTTTAATCAAAACTGGCTTCCAGGAGCACCACGTGGCAGTTTGTGTTGTCGTTGGAACACAAACAGCTCCAGAAGCAGGGCAGACCTTCTGTCACTATGGGAGATAAAAACAGTGATTTGCGATACTGAAGAACATGTAAAAAAAAGGGATATTTGGAAGGAAATACTACCTTTTTTTCTTCCAGTGATTTTAAGTGTTCATGAAATATGCTGTATTGACATCCATGGAGACTGCAGGCCTTTCTATAAAGGTATAGCACAGGTGGGGTCAGTGTTACTGCACTGCTTTCTAAAGTTGTTTCACAAAGTCCACTCTGGAAACCACTTAAAATTCCTGAAAACAAAAGCCAGTTTTGTGCCTCCAGTAACAGCAGTTCACATTAGCAATTAAACTATGAGCATATTCTAAGGGAACCAGACTATATAAGTCATGGGAGAAGGTAAACTCAGGGGTTCTGGTCCCTTACCCTGTTGAGAGTGAGGGTTTAGGGTAAAGTGCTCACTAAAACTTATAAAAGTAACAGTTACCGTGCAATAGTGTATTTTCAGTCACTTACTTGTTTTTAAACAAGAGAAAGTATTTCTGGGAAAGCATGAACAAGAAGTTAGTAATTCATCCTAGACAGAATATGTTGCAGATAAAGGATTACAGTAAAAAAGCTTTTCTGTGGACATGCTTAGTTGGAGCAGCAGTGTTGGGCAGCATCATACTTGCACTGATGAGCTACAGCAAATCCCATATTCACAGATTGCTCAACTGGAACGTCAGGAGCTGGGGGCTGTCTTTTAAGAGGTTTTGATTTCAAGTAGCAGAATTGGATTTTTATTCCTTTGAACACAAGGTTTTCATTACAAATGCATTTATAGGTGCCCTGATGAGCTGACAGTGATTGTATTGACATTTAAGTAGGTTCCTAATATCTGCATTTTTCTTTCAGCTTGCCAGGAGTAAAGAAGGCTTTGGGAAAATACGGTCCTGCTGATGTTGAGGATACAACAGGTGCAGCCACAGATAGCAAAGATGATGATGACATTGACCTTTTTGGATCTGATGATGAGGAGGTACTTGTGACATTTTAGTATTACTTTTACTGCTTTTAAAAAATTACCCTGGTGTGCTGATTTTCACCTTGACCTAGTTTAAGTTACTTATATTTGTAACCTTGATAACAGATCCTGCTTGGAATTCTCAAGTGTAGCTATCTTTGCAGAATAGAAAGCTTGGAAGGTAAAACCTCAAAAGTGAGAAAATAGAGTTTTGGAATGAGGTGAACTGTCCAACTTTGACTGGTTACATGATGAATAAAACAAAAAATCACCATCTTTCGGCTGACAGTTGTGATGATTTGTTTTTATCTGAATAGATGCCAGTCAGTTTGGTAGTGCTTTGAAGATGTGGGGGTTTGGTGCTTTTGTGTAATTGCAAATTTCTCTTTCAGGAAAGTGAAGAAGCAAAGAAACTGAGGGAAGAGCGTCTGGCCCAGTATGAATCAAAGAAGTCCAAAAGTATGTATGCCAAGAACTTCCTAATCTTTTATGCTTGAGTTAATTTTCATGCATTTGAACAGGGTGGCTGGAAACACTAATTAACTGTAATAATAGATCAGCTTGACTGGAATGAGACAGGAGTAATTGGCTTCACTTAAATTGTTTCTGAGCTCAGCCTTCCCACAGCAAATCGGAGTGTTAACATACTTTTTGTTCTGCTTGATGCACTCCTCCTGCTTGTTCTTTACAGAGACTCAGCTTCCTATATAAGTGGAGATAACTCGAGAATTTTCTTTGAAAGTTTAGAGAAACGGCTGCAATATGCAAGTTAATCCACAGCTACTGGTCTGGAACTGTTCAGAACTGTAGCAGTTGCAGTATTCCCTCTGTGGAAAATAAACTGTTACACAGCTTTAAGCTCCTTCTCAGATCTTCTGAAAAGGACTTCCTATGTAACAAACACTGTCAGGCACTTAAGCCTGTATTCTCTTGTGGGACTGTTTCTCAAGAATATAATGTATCTGCATATGGAACGTTGGGATATGCGCAGCTGCAGTACTTCAGAAGTGCACATTGTTACCAGAGGCCTGTCACAGCAATGTGAGCAGGTTCTTGTTCATGAAATTAAAAAAGTTGTTTTACATAAAACTCGTTTGTAATTCATGAGTTTTTGAAAAATTCCTTCCTTTTCACGGTGATTTTCTTCCTCCAGAGCCAGCTGTTGTTGCCAAGTCATCAATCTTGCTTGATGTGAAACCTTGGGATGATGAGACAGACATGGCCAAACTGGAGGAGTGTGTTCGAAGCATTCAAGCAGATGGCTTGGTCTGGGGATCTTGTAAGTACAGGAAAAATTCAGAGCAGGGCAAGAGAGAGAGTGCAGTCCCTTGGGATAATGTATGAGTAGTTGGACCTGTGGTCACTGTTTGCTGCTCTGAAATGGAGCTGGCAAAACAGAACTGCAATACTATAGTACTTCAGTGTCTTTACATGGGCAGAAGTGTATCAGTGCAGCAGTCTGGTTAAGATTCAAACACAGATTTTAAAAGTTTCAGATCTGCTATCCTGCATCTCCCTGTACAATTCCTGATGCAGCAAACAAACACCCTTATCACCTACATCACTGGTTTGGGGAAGGGGTGGAGGTCCACAGAAAGAAACCGTTTTTCAATCATTTGTAATGAATACTGGGTTGTTAATTGGATGGTCCACAATGTGGAACAAAGGCTGCGTTTATGTATTCCTGCAAATTGCTTTGGTCAGTTCAATCTTACATATGTATTTTTAAGAGATTCATCAATTAAGGAGTACTAAATGCCTTTTTTGTTTTGCAGCCAAGCTAGTACCTGTTGGCTATGGTATCAAAAAGCTTCAGATCCAGTGCGTTGTTGAAGATGATAAAGTTGGAACAGATATGCTGGAAGAGAGAATAACAGCTTTTGAAGATTATGTACAATCAATGGATGTAGCTGCTTTCAATAAGATTTAATTAAGTCTTGATATGTCTAGAATAAATGTTGTTGCAAAAAATGCGTTCTGTGCATAATTCAAAATCTTGGAGTAATCCAGCTCACAAATGTAAGGTTTTCTTAATGGGTAAAACAGAAGTAGAAACTAAATTTCAAGGTTGCTCTGACACCTCACTGTAGTACCTAAGAGAAAATAGAAAATTTACATTTGCCATCACTTCACAGTTACCATTAACATGCCTTTAAAATACTGAAATGCTCTTTGTTCCATTTGTGGAGGAAATTGCATCTTTGGAAATGTCTGTAATTCCTCTGGAAGGAGGGATGGCTTTAAGGGAAAAGAGCTCAGTCAAAAGGCAAGTAATGTTTTAGTGGGTAAGCTGTAGTATAAATTCCTTTTGTTTAGTAAGGGTAGTGACTTACCAAGTGCACCATGGCTTTTGTTGGAAGGTAAAACTCCAGTGAGAGTGAGATGAAGCTAAGTTCCAAATGACTGCAGTGCTCTAGAGATGAGGCCTGAGTGAGACAGCACTGGTACCTTCTCACCTGTTGTATGACTTGGAGTTTTATTTTTCATTCTGAGGCTTGGAAACCTCTGCAATGGAATAACGGCGAGTATTTTTTATTTTTCCTTTGAGGAGCGGCTTCCCTGCGTGGCAAGGGCGGTGCCTGTGGGGGGCGCAGCGAGCCCAGCGCTGCCCCGGGTTTGGCACCTGCCGCAAGGAGCAGGGCTGGCGCTGGGAGTGAGCCCCGGGTTACATAAGGAACTTGGCATGTGCTCCTGACTTCAAAACAGCAATTAAAAAAAAACTACTGAAAATGCAAACACATCAAGGATATAAAAAGTAGTGAAATTAACATCAGTTTGAGCTGTTTACTCAGCTTTAGATTGGTTTCTAGACTGATTTTGACTTTTTTTTAATGATTGAAGAACCTAAAAGGAATAAATTGTTTCCCAAAAACTATCCATAGAAATGGTACAAATGTAAAAGCTGTAGAAGTTGTAAATGTTCCAGTCTAATTCACATTTCTAGCCCTTGCACTGGACTGACAGGATTTATTGTGACTGTGAAATGGAAGCCTTTTATGTGCCACTTTGGTCACTCTGAGATGAAGATGCTCAGTGTCAAAGCCTGACAGGAGCAGTTTAACTCTTTTTGTTCTTTTTTTCACAGAGCGTCTGTGTGGTTATCTGGCACAGCAGGTCCTCTTTCTCCTTGTTTAAAGGTCTGCCAACTTCAGATTATGTAAGAGCTTTGTTTATAATTTATCTCAGAAAAAAAATCTGCCTCCTAGAGATTAAAAGCAGTGTTAAAGACTAGAAAGTGAGTATAATTACAGGCTCACTTGCCACCTTCTATAAACCTAACTGCTAAAGGACCAACTTCATCCTGTGTGTAGCTAATGCACAGTACCCTTTCTCTGGCAATTCTTGAGCTGTTGCTGCTGCTAAATCAGGTAGCTTAGTTTAACCAATTCCATCATGGTGCTGTTAAAAGCAAGAAATTGGAAAATGCCATATCAACAAAACAAATTATTAAAACTTCTGCCTCAAAAATACAGGTTTTACTATCTTTGGCCATCACTGTTTCTGACCTCCCATTCAATGTGCTGCTTACCTTTATACTCTTGGCCTTGAAATTAAAGCAAAATACAGCACTGAGTCATCCATGAGACCTGCCAGACTGGATTTGTGTGTGTATATTACTTTCATGCTAAGCATGCATGTACAGACTCTTTGGTTGTTGAGATTTCTTTTGTGTCTTGGGTTTTGGAATTTTTTCCCCCTATTGTTAAAAGGAAAGTTGCTGCACAGGGACAATACAAACAAAAAAAAAAACCCAGAGAGCTCAGTCTTCCCAGTAAGAAAATAGGTAGGCATGTGGGCAGGAGAATTCCACTCAATCCACTTGTGTTTATGTTAGGTGTTTTTGTGTAGCATTTGGGTATGTGCTGGTATATTGCTGTGTCATTGTGCCTGTGAAAAATCAGCACCCTGGATTAAATGAGGCAAGTATCCCAAGTGCACCCAATAACAGAAAGATCAGTAGAAAATTCCATAACTGCAATAGGTGATATAGGAATACTGGGAAAACAGTTTTAACAAAAACTTATCTACATAAAAACCTTCAGATACACAAACTGTCCAGGAAAGAGATAAAAGTAAATAGAGCTTGTCTATTATGAGATGTGTCAATAACTATTTCTATAGTATCTCTTTGCGTGATAAATCAAATTCCTTTTTCTGGCCTTTTTTTTCCATTGCGGTGAGTTGAATGAGTGTTCCTCAGACCAAGCAGCATAGAATTGTTGGTATTGTTTTGGAGACTCTTTGGGAACAGAAGCTTAGATCATTATCTGTTTTGTTTAGGTATCTTGTGTTACTCTCAAAGAAGAGATTTACAGATAATTCTGTAACTGATCTTGGTGTGAACGGTCATAGTTACATTGCACAATTGTTAATCCACTTAATTCCATAGATCAAGGCTGGGTTTGGCCTTAATTCTATTCTGTCTCCTGTCTGCTTCAGGCCACACTTTCTATTCAGTTATGCAGTCATATATGATGGGACATATATGCTCCCCCATTTGAAAATCAGTCTCTGTGCTGGAAATAGGAATGTGTGTGTGCTCACAGCTGATGTGCAAGAAGAAAGCTGAAGTGAACCTTAATTCCCATAGCAGAAAGGGCCAGGGATTGATTTCACCTTCCAAAATCTTTAGGAAGGAGCTGTTGTAAGAAAAGACAGTCACCAGATATTGCTGCTAAGAAAAGCAAATGAACATGCTCTTTGGAAACAACATAATTTTATTACTTCACTTGGACTACAGTCAGAAGAGTACATCATTCTTAGAAAGATGTCAGGGAACATGTAAAGAAAAACGGCAAAATGTTTGATTTAGGCACTTTCAGGAACACAGTGCCAAAATATTATTATGAGTAACTATGTACCAGGCAGCAAATGACTCAAAGGAAGAATGCTGCTTACCAGCTTTCCAGCCCAAAGGGAAATACACTGAAATTCCACTGATCCTGCCTGACTCTCTGACTGAAACCAGAGCCCGAAGAAATAGTTACAGATCACAGACTGTTTCTTTTTATGCAGCTACCAATATTGGATGTGCTCATGTATACAGATATATATTTTATACAAAAGCAAGTCTATTTACATATAAGGCTTCAATTACAGTATAAATGCTACTAATGTGTGTTGGCAGGCCACATAAACTAAGTAGATTATATGAAAGACATTTTTATTCTACATGCCTAGGCCAAAAACTAGGAAAAAATAATTCAAATTTAAAAGCTCTATGCTTTTACTTTTATTGGAGTTTTGCTCCACATTCAACTTTTTAATTAAGTGGTATTGCATGAGAAATTGGTTCGCTCCACATAGCATGTATATATATATTTGCATTGGTGCATGTGAGATTCTGCAGCAAGCAACAGGTTGGAACAGAATACAGCATAACTGGGACTACTTCATCTTTCTTATGGGAGTGGACTGCATTTCCTGGATTGCCTCTTACTTGGAAAAGAAGTCTGAATTTGGCTACAGACTTGTAACAGAATACTGATGAGTTCACCCCACCCATTTTTTTAACCTTGACATCAAGGCAAACAAAATGTTATATACAATAATTGTAAACCTCTGTAGGACTAAAATTTTAAACATAGAAAAAGAAGTGTGGCACAGAAGCTGTAAGAAATATTTTCATTAATTCTTTGCACATTTCAAATCAGCCTATATGAAACGTGCTCAGTATTTTGCACCCAGCTGGTGCTAAAAACACAAGAATACATGATGTGTCTTTGTTTTGACTATAAGAGCTCTGGGAGAAGACACATTTTATTTCCATATTCTTCTTTTTTGACAATAGAAGGAGGTAATTCACTGTTCTCTCTCTCGGGATTCTTCTCCAGCTGCAGAGTGGAGCCACTAATACCTTCACGTAGGTGGGATGTAGCCAGGGGATTCCTCCTTGAGGCAGAAGTAGGCAATCAGGAGACTCATGACCCTCTGATGCACGGCCTTGGATAAAAATGCCTCAATTAAGAGTGGCATCAGCAATGGCAAGGAGGAATATTTTTATTATGTGCTCCTTTGATATCAATGAGGTATGGAACCACAGCAAAACTACATGATTACAACATTCGTCATCAAAAGCCCAGTTAGAAATATTCCACTTATGCTGATAACTTTCAGTTCAGGCTGTATGTGCATTGCAAGGACACACATCCAAATCATGTGTCGCTTAAAATCTTTCAATTAAAGCAGCAAGTGCAATTAAGCCAGCTGTTTACAGAAAACTGTATATGCAAAGATGCACATCTGACTGGCAGATGTGAAGTCAAGAACGCCTCCAAATCTCCTGGCAGCTCTTTTGGAGAGGGCTGGTGAGAAGAGCAGTCACTGGGCAGTTTCACAGTAGTGCACAGGCGCATTGTCTGAGCTCCACAGCTGCTCGCTGACCGTTCCTGAGCGGCTCACCTCCCACAGGGCCAGCTTTAACACCTCAGACACTGTGGTCTTCACCTGGGCCTGGAACTTTTTGCTTATCAGAACGTAGAGGATTGGATTGAGGCAACTGTTGATGAAACCAAGGCCAGTGGAGAGGGGAATACCATCCTGTAGCAAGTCATGCAAGTTTTCATCATGGTGAGCAGACAGCTCCACAATGCTGAATATATGATACGGTGTCCAGCAGACAAAAAAAGCTACAACTACAGCAATGATGGTCCAGAAAAGCCTGCTAGAAGTCAATACAGTTCTCCTCTTCACTTTGACAATCAGCAGTGAGTAGCAAATAACCATGGTCATTAAAGGAAATAGGTAACCAAATGCAAGCCTCACCCAAATGAGAATGTGATGTGTCAGCAAGATAAGTTCTCTGTCATGCACATGGAAGTTGTTGTAGCAAATGGTGACATTGTTGAGAACTGTAGCTGTGTCTCGAAAGTATAAGGCAGGGCCACCAATAATTGCAGCTGACATCCAAATGATTCCACTCAGAACGAGGGTGTTCCTTACAGTCCTGTATTTGTAGGAAAAGACTGGGTGGACGAGGCGGATGTAGCGGTCAAGGCTGATGAATGTCAGGAAGAAAACACTGGCAAACATATTAAGTAGTGCAATGAAGGAGTTCATTTTGCACAGCCACTTCCCAAAAGGCCAGTGGAAGCCCATTGCCACGTATGTAATGTAGAGGGGAAGGAAGAGAACAAAAATGAAATCTGCAATGGCCAGATTCAGGAACCAGAGTGTGGAAACAGATTTATCCCACTTAAAGCCCATAAACCAGATGACAATGGCATTACCTGGCACTCCCAGCAGAAATGCCACACTGTAAAAGAAAAGGGAAATAATATGGGCAGTGCTGAGGGAGGACTGGGGTGACTCATCTTCCTCAGACAGATCATAGAAATAAGAGTAGTTGTCAAAGTCTTCAAATGTCATGCTGCAGAGTTCCTTTCTGGGGAAGAAAAGAAATTAATTGGTCAAAGGAGAAATGTTTTACTGCACTGTAAATAGTAAACAGCAATTCTTTCAAGTTCTTGGTCATAAACCAAAAACATTGTTTTAGTTTCACGTATCTATCACTTTTTATCTGTCAGATGCTAGCACAAAGCTCATGAAGAATTTTGGTCACAAGCATTTCAAGAAATGTTCAAATCAAAACAGCACTTGAAATCTTCAAGAACTGTTTTCCTTACATTATTTTCTTAAAAGTCAGCACTGACCATAGTATCACCAATAAATTTGTAGGAGACCAGATGCAAAGTTTTACTGAAGTATGATTTTGCTATTCTTTTCTGGTCAGGTTTCGTATTTTATTGCTCTGTTCCTTTGTGAAGCAAGTTCTATGGATTATATCTGTCTAAAATCAGAGGAGCATCAGACATCTATATATGCAAAAAAGTTCACTTAAAATGCCAGGAAGCCATCTTTTATAAAATTATACCCACCACCCCTGCCTGTAGTTAACAAAATGACAGACAGCAATTTCTCAAGCAACTAAAAGTTCATGGGTTTATTAATCTCTTTCATATATCTGTCTTTGTATCAAGAAATTATGATTTTCAGGCACATTTAAAGTATTGGATTTCCTTAACACAGCAAAGGATGTAGAGAAGGAAATATACAGAACATATTGCAGTGATAATACATACAACTTAGGTACTCTTCCACTAGTGAGCTGAGAGACAGGTAATAGATGAAACAAAATTAAGCTTTCCATGAACATAAAACACACTGTAAGAGCTATAAATGAAACTATTTGTGTATCCTTTTTTCTTTCTTTTTTTAAAAATTTTTTTAAAGACAGAATTTGCAGAATTTTCTGTTTTCTTCTCCTGCAAATGCTTCTGGAAGTTAAAAGTACAACATGATTTTTCACATTGAAATTTTTTCTGTGGGTGGGAGGGAAGGTGAGGGGGAGGGGAAAGTGAAATATAAACCAAAACTGTGGGAAAAAAAATTAATGAGAAAACAGACAGGAAAGAGAGTTTGAACACCAAAAAGAAAAGCAGTCAGAAGTTATTTCACAGTATTATTTCACAGTGTAGACAAAGCTGCAGCACATTACAGGTGGCCACAGTCAGACAAAAGTATCTGCAATGATCAAAACAATTATTCTGCTAAACTCTGTCATCATTTAAAGCTGAATTGTTTGGCTGGACTCAGCTGCACTGAAAACCTGTGCCTGAGAGCAGAATACAACCAGTCCATTAGCTGTACTGTGAATTATCCTACCGCTACATTTCTAAGTGCTACCTCCATTCCGAAACCAAAATTCAGCCCGCACTTTTGGAACTCAGCCCTGCATTCCTGCAATTCCATTAATTATAGCTAAGGACAACAGGAGAGGGGTCTCCAGAGCACACTGCCTGCAGAACCACATCTGCAAACTCGTATTCATGTACTCACCTTTCCTCCACAAAGTAGTTCACTCAGTTTGAAGGGATTAGTCACACTAGTGAAGCTACGCATGTGCACATGCATTAGCAGGATTAGACTTCTCATTTGTAGATGGATAGACAAGGAAGGAAAAAAAGGTTGTGTAATTTTATATCGCTTGATTAAAAAAATATGTAGTAAGAGTCAGCACAGCCTGTTCTGTCAAGAGGCTACGATAGCCTTTGTAATTTACATCAGGCTGAAGGAATGTTATTTGGTTTGCTGTCCTGATAAAATGATACTTATTGGGCTGCGTTTATGTAATTACATGCCCCTTGGGGGTGGATACTGCATCAAATACCACTACCACCCATCTGAGTAATTTTTTCAAACAGCTTAACAGCTGCTGAGAGAAGAGTATAAACATGGAGCAGTACCACTAACATCTGGAACATTACATGTGGACAGTTTCAGAGGACAGTTAGTTTAATAACTGGATTTTAAAGTGGGTTTGCCTACACAAAAAATTATACCTTCAAATCAAATTTATGCAACTAAACAAATAAAAAAATCCAACTATAATGACAGTGATAAACACTTGCCTACTGCCCAACAATGTTAATTTTATATTTAGCATTTTAAAGATTATGTATAGCAGGAGAAAAAACACATACCTAAATAAATGCCAAATATTTCCCAAGCCTCCTGTAGTTTAAAACTCCATTGAAAGAGCACACCTGTAGAATGCAAATATTTTTCCAAGCTTATACTTTTCCTTATCTCTAACTCTAGTCTTCAACGCAGTGACTCTTTAGCAGTGGGAGTGAAAACGCAGAAAGAACATTGCTTCCCACTGCTCCCAGTACACAGATGCTGAAATTAGACTCTATGGCTGGGGCTCAGCAAAGACTGCCAATTACATTTGCAAAGCCCAGAAACCTTTACTTCTGCCATTGACATACATGAAGCACTTCAATAGCAGAACTCATGGTATTAAGCCCTGTCCTGAAAAAGATAAACAGTAGGTGATTGTCAGTGGAGTTATACTGGTTCGCATCAATAAGGACACAGATTTTTTCCACTAACCGTACTTTATCAGGGATGTTTCTTTGTGGTCTTGAAATAGAATATCTCTTAATACATGACTCTAAACTTAATAAATTTTCAGAGTCAGAACTGTCTTGCAGTTCAACTCTAGGTCTTATGAAGAAATCTAATTGTGTTCCTTACTCTGTCACTAATTTCCTGTATGATCTTTGAAAAATGGCTTACTTTCCAACCTGGAAAAATTCTCATGAACCTGCCTTTAAACTGAGGCTCAGTAGAGAAAACAATACTTCTAGACAGCAGTTTCTGCTTGGCTTTAAGGCAACTGCTAGAAAGGGTAAGGGAGGTTTGGTGCAGTTCACTGGCTCAGTGTCTGCTGGTCTGGGGAGCCAGTGCATGGAAAACATTTTTCAATAAACAGGAAAGTGTGGTTTGAGGCCTGCCAATAAGCCTTGGGAGCAGCCACAGGTTACAGAACAGTGTTCTATTGCATATGGATTAATATAGCCAAGTTTAGACTTCATCCTGTCCTTTTTCAAAAATTTTATTTTAAATAGCAAACACCCTGTGTAAAGTGTACACTCAGCAGTTGCTTGACGAGTCCATTCCTGTTTGCTGAGGTCACAAGCAGCTCTAAAAACTGAGCCTCCTTGATTCAGTTGCTTAATTATGAAAATAGTTGACCAGGAGGTTTCATTTCCTGTCCTCTTCTGTAAAACAGAAGTTAATTACTCAATGACTTCACAGGAATATCGCAGGATGGCACTTGGTGCTTTTAGATCCTGGGACAGAAAGCAGAATTACCAAGAAATACAGATCATTAGGAAATATTTCTAAAACACAAAGCCACAGATCTGCTGGGAAAAGACTTCACCATGTGTTGCATGAACTGTCTTTCTCTGAATTTCAGCAGGGAATTACAGACTTGGATCTCAGTTGACATATTCATAGCTTTTTACTAAAAGTACCTAGAGTTCACGTCCTCTGCCACTATTATAGTTGAGCCATAATGACAACTTGGACAAATGATTGGATCTGCTTAAAATAGAACAGCTCTTGTCACACTCACAATGGCCTTAGAGTTGTGGCACGGGACCAGTACTTTGGAATCTATTCATGGCTATGCCACATGCATCCTGTCTGACCAGGGGAAGTCGTTTGACCCCTCCACACCTCAGCCCTGAGGTCAGCAGAATGGCTTTGGAATTGAATTACATTGGGTTTTCAGTCTAAAATAGAAGAAAACAAACAAAAAAGTTGCAATTTCCACCCACTTCACTTGAAGCAAAATCCTCCTGGGGGTTCAAAGTTCCCTGGGCACCACACAAGTTAAGACCTAACTGAATTACACTGCCAGTCTATAGGGCTCAGCCCATACAATCTCTCTCTCTCACATTTGGTCCTAATTACTTTTGAATTTTACAGAAAGGTCAAAGGGAAGAGTTTATTCATTGTCTATGTTAGTTAAAAATTAACACAAATATTTGAGTGGTAGTCCCCAAAATCTATTTTCCCAGTGCGATAAATGGTGTTTAGAGCCTCTGGCCAGCTAAATTGGTTTCAGAGGTCACAGTAGTGGCTCCTGACTTACTAGGGAAATTATGGTTTGAAGAGTTGGCTGTCTTAACAGTCCAGTTCATAGAGGGAATGTATTACACAAATCCTCCTTTCAAAATTGTCTTTTTGAACAATTGTGAGCACATCACATTCCATGTGTATTATCTGTGGCTAAAGGAAAGCTTATTTGATTGCATCACTTCAACTTCTGCCATTTGCAAAAGTCAAAAGTTGGAGGACAACTAGTTTCACAAAAGGTCACCTAAAGCCTGCTTGTCAAACTATGTGTCAGTAAGTATGTCCAGGTATTGAATTTAGTTGAGAGCCCTCATAATTTTTTTTTTAACTTTTGAGGTGACGAATTTTGAATTTATCTAGCTTCAGAAACATAAACATGGTAGTTTATCTGTAAAGTTCAAAACTCAGAAGACAGCAAATTTGTTAGAGGTACACATGTATTTCTGGCAAGTGTTTTACAAAGACATAGGATAGATTCTAAAACTCACAAGGAATACTGATGAAATTACAGACTGTCATGGATTCATATTTCTCCCTCAAAAGGACAAAGCCAAGATAACCAGTTGCCTCTACACGGAAACATTCCTATAGCAGGAGGTGCCTGATACACTTACACTACAAAATTAAATCATAGTTATGCTGCAGTTTAAGCCCAAAGTTGGCCCTGCAGACAAAGCTACTAGGCAATGAGCATTTCAAGCTAGTATACACAAAAGCTGAATCAAGGTTTGTGTCTACATTTTCTCTTTCACAGTACTGTCTTTCGACTATCCTTTTAATCGTCATTAGATACATGGAAACCTAATTACTTCACATGTCATCCTGAATTCAGTAATTAGAACAGGTCAAAACAGATATGACATGTGACTGGAAACCTTTTTGAGCCACAAGGGAGATGTATTTGTTCTAGCAGATAAGAAAGGAATGCAAATAACCATCACTCACCATTATGTCTCTCAGTGAAGCAGTGTTGGAAATGTATATGCAATGTACTAGCCAGACATCTCCTAAAACTTAGGCCAAAAACAACTTTCTTCGAGCAAGGCCAAACATGACCCTGTTAGTCATAACACACCACCTCCTCTGTGGTATTGAAGTCATTTGACCAGATAATAGCCTGATAGCATTTTATACAAAGTGAGTGTTACATCAGGATGAACAAACCCATATAGCACAGACTCAGTTAATATTGCTAAAGCTATGATTTCAGAGCAGCAGTTTTACCAACACGGAAATGTTAAACAAGAAACGGAAAATCCAATTTTATATCTAAATAAGGCTGCTGTAGTGTGGCTAGCACAGGTCTTTCTCATGAGAAATCCTTTTGTGTTTTATAAATAAAGATAAGGTTTGGATGTTATTAAAAACAGTGTCCCAAGACTTGGACGGTGCAGACCTGGCCAATCAGGCCTAGGGGGAGGTTTTTGACTGACCAATCTGGGTGACTTTTGAAAACTCTATATATATGATGAAATCAAAACAATAAAGGCCTTTTCCTTCTTGCCACTGAGAACTGGTGCTTTCATTACTCTGCTAGCTGCTCAACAGCGACACTGTAGTAGGAAAAGTACCACAGTAGTTCTAGCCTGAATATAAAATATCTTCCAGACAATGGTTGTAATTGAGCAGTGTACCATTTCCACAATCAGATACCTGATGGATGTCTGGAACCAGCAACTGTGTATCATCAAAACGGATTTATTTTCATGCTGGTATGAAGCACCAAGTCTTCCATTCCCAAAGGTGACAAAGAAACACAGATGTCCCCAGGATACGCACTGGCAAAGGGGATACACTTGAAAACTCCAGAGTTAGCACTTGTTTCTGCTCTTATTCCCTTCTGTTAATGCAGCTAAAAGTAAAACTAACTTTTTAAATATTCCTTTGAAATGTAAGGTGTTGCTGTGGCCACTGCAAATCACATAACCACAAAAATAGCACATCAGAGTCAGGAAAATGACTGGTCATATCTGTGAAACACCTAAAAGTATCACCATTTTTAGAGAAAAATAATTCTAATATTCTTACCAAAAAAATAGACGTTTAGCTAAACTGTGCCACTTGAGATTTAAAAACTGTCTTATGTATTGTATGTGTCAGCACTGCCAAAGTATTTACATAACCAGTCATAATGCTTCAGTATTCATAACTCTTACTGAAACAAGGTTCAAGGGAGAAGTATCATCAGTCTGCTTTACAGATGAGAATGCTGAGAATGACCCACAGGAAGTCTCTGATCAAACCACCTGCTAAATCTAGAGTACCTGTCTAGTGGTTCAACCACAGACCTATCCTCCTTCCTTAAATTTAGCACTGTCCCTTCATTCATGACGAAGTGAAGAAACCACGGCTTCACCTCTGGGAGACCTTCCTTCCCCTTCCTGAAGGGAGGCTCTCTCCTGTGCCACCATGTCCATTGAGGTGGAGGAAGACAGCACTTACCTGGGCAGCCCTTATGGGTTCTGATCTGTTTTCTCTGCACTGAAGAGAAAAGGAACCTGAAATTCCACCATTTGCTTGTCAGATACATTTCTCTGCAGTCCCAGGAGACACCTCAGAGCCATTAAACACAGCTCTCAGATGAGAGCCCAGCAGGTGCACCATGTATCCTACTGGCTGTACGGTAACACACTAATGAAGCATTGTTCCATGGAAGCTTCATGTGTTTTCTATTCCTCCTCAAATGCCAGAAGTACTTTCTTTGGCTATAAGCCACCATAATAACTACATACCTAGAGTTACAGAGAGAACCGATTAAAAAAATTTAAGTGCCTCAGCTTCGCAGTGCCTGGACTGATGAGATAATGAATGCTTGCATTTCTAATTCATTATGGCTTTTTGAGTTTTCGTGCAAAAATTACTTAGGATTTTTACTTTGCAACTGTTTAATATATTTGTGATGAAAGAAGATTTTGACTAGCATTCATGGGATCATCATATGATCATGCAGCTCTGAGCATGTTTTTTAAATGGTTGTACTGTTTCAACAAACACATGCTTTAATCGCAACTGCCTCCTAACAACAAGTAGCAAAGTGAGAATAGAAGAGAAAGAATAAATGCAGAGATGGTTTTTCAGCAGTTGCCTCAGCAGACTAATTAAACATATGTTAGACAACAGCTATTCTAAAGGTATTGCAGGGTAGCAACAGGTCATTACAGAAAAAATCCAAAGTAACACTCTCTCCAGATACAAAATACATATCAAATAACAGATTAAAAATAGAGTAAAATTTGCTCTATTTACAGTCCTTTTTAAAAAAAGAATTAAGACATAACCCTAGAGAAAACTAGCACCAGAACTCATTCCTCTAACATGCCTTCTTATACCCTATTCAATTTCACAGATTAATTTCCCAGTCACTTATTACAGTATGCTTGGCTGTGCACTGCCCTCTAAATTGATCTCTGTTTTCCTAGGTTTATTCTACTCCTCATTAATATACATCAACAGTTTCTTCTAGCATGAATGTAATATTGCTATGCTTATATTCCTCTTGAATCACTCTTGCATGGGTTTATCAGAACATCCAATTCCAAAATACTGCTAGTACATATCTTATCAGCTGGAATGTTTTGGATAGCATACTTTATTATGTCCTCACAGTTAATATAGTAGGATCACTATGTACAGTAGATTAAGGGTGTCCACTTCTGTATCCGTGTTATTCTAATATTCCTACTCATACAAAGCTAACTATTTTTTAAGATCAAGTCTATAATAAGTACCACATTTATTCCTGCAAAACTGAAAAATTCGTCTTGTTAAACACAATTTCAGGAGGACTGAAGATTTATCTATCCCCCTTATATGGTATTTGGAACGTTCCCCAGCGCTGATAGGAATTGATGGCACCTATGATTAAGGCATTAAATTAGGAGCTTGGAAATACTGGTTTTACAGGGTTTCCATATTACCTTTGCAAATCACTTTTTACTTGACTCTGCCAGATATGGTAAAACACCCTCAGTTAACAGTACTCAGGTTTCTTAAATGGGCAATGGTTCTTAACATTTCCAAAATATCTCATTAAAATGATGTGGAGCTGAAGGTCATTAAAAGAGGATCACTAGAAAGAAGAGATGGGAGTGTAGAAAGTGACATTACATTAACTGTATAGAACTTACTACTCATCACTTTCTCTCCTCTAGAAGGCCTCAGAAGGGAATAAAAACTTGTGTGCCAGGCTCACACTTGTTGAAAGAAGCAAGTATTTTATGTTGGGAAAGTACCCAAAGGCCCTAGTCCTTGAGATCAAAGTCTCATTGGATCTAGGCACTATATGCACATAATGAAAGACAATTCCTACTTTGTTTATAATTAAAAAGAATGAACAGACACAAGAAGAGTAGGGAAAGGAAGAGATATTCCTTGCCCAAAGCCAAACAGTAAATTTGAAGGTAGAGTTGGAAGCAGAATAACTTGCCAAAAGAATAAAGAGGAAAATATCTTTCCTGTGGATAGAGGGAAAAGATGCTGGTTCTTCATATTTGTGCCTTGTGATTCTTGAAATACATCCTTCAAGCAGTATCAAAAAGGGACAAGAGAGCCTGGCTAGGGGAAGAGAAGGAGAATGCTACAAACTTTTTGCTAACTACTGTCCCTGGCAAGGACTGGAGACTTCCACAGCGCTGGCCTTTGCAGATAACCTTTGCAAGCAAGCCTGACTTGCAGCAATTGGTTTTGTTAGCTTCCTTCTGAGCCCAGTAATGAAAAATTATTTTATCTGCAGCAGGTCTTTTCAGCTCATCTAAAGAATTGCAGCAAAATGGTGGCCCAAGTATAAGAGAGCTGCAACAAGCCAGCAGAAATTCCCTTCGGAAAAAGCAACCATGGTCTAATACACAGCTTTTTCCTCCTGTTTTAAGGTCCTCAGCCTCTGGAACATACTAAAGATACATAGCGTGCAGAAGTAGCTGAGCTCCCCTGGAAGTACTATATGCTACCTCTCAGGACACATAACTTTTTGTTTTTGTCTCAGAAGCCTCAAGAACACTGTAAAAGTAAAAGCATGTGTGAGAGAGTTCATCTCTGCATGATGGCATCTTCCCTTCTAAAACCAATGTCACTCGGACACTGCCTACCAATGTCACAGAAATCCCTTTCTTCTGCTAAGAGGCAACAAGTAACTGATTCTCACAGTCAACTCTCTTTTGCAAAGACAGCCACAACAGAGCCCTGCACTGTTCTGAAACTGCTAGCTTTAGACTGAAAGAACACAAATTAAACCATTATCAGAAATAATGAGTGCAAATTAGCCAGACAACCAGCCACCACAGTAAGAGAGACAGCTGAACTGCTGGCACATTCCATAAGACTAAATAAATAAACAAGCAGATAATAAGAGCATTCAATAGATTACAATCCCCTGGAAACCTAGCTGCTGCTTAATGCTTGGAATAGTAGAGTTATTAATACAAAATTATTATCTAATAAAAAATCACAGACTTCAAGTGTCTGTTAAACAAAAGCACAAGGAAAAGAAAATTCTTTAAGGCAACTGGCTTTATTAGGAAACAGATATAAATTTTCCTTTTGAATCAATCTATCAGAAATAAACACAAATCTAAGCATTTCAGAAGTTGTTCATATGGTTGTCAGCAGAAAAAGAAATTCTTAAAATGAAAAGAAAGAATGTACAACGTACAGTACACAGAAAGTGCATTCTTTCCATCAACACTTTTCCTCTGCCCTCAATAGTGCAGAAAAAATCCATAATCAAATCCTGCCTAGGAATCCTTATACAGAGCTTCCCTGACTTATGATCCCTTTCCACAAAGGCAATTAGACAATCCAGACCATAAATTCATTCTCGAGAGTGAAATAACTCCCACTATGCCATACTCAAGGAGATTCTCAGTTCAGTAGAGGGGGACTCCAATGTCCACCATGGCACATATAAAATCCCTAGGATTGAAGTCAATTTGATAGGACCTCTATCCTGTCTGCCTGGCACAAGCCACTGACAATGTTTTAAATTTGGCCAGAAGTTGCAGTGAGATTAAACCAAAGTAAATTGGGTTATCAAAATATTTGCATTTCCTAGTTCAGCTGAGGCAGAACAATAATATGATTCTAGTGGAAGTAAGCTATCATAGGAAAGTTAATTCTGAAATCCATTTCTACAAATCTGCTCTGACAAACTCCTTTACCCTGACATACCCTTACTGACTCTCTTCTCTTTAGCTATGAATTAGTAAGCATTTTATATTATTCAGTAATACAATTTTATTCAGCTAGAAAGCAAAGGTTTTAATTAATGGACAATGTTCAATGTATACACGTTCTGTAAGTCCACAAAAACAGGTCTGGGATGTTGTTTGGCTTGCAAGATCACATTTAGAAAGGCAACAGGTGACAATGACACTCTTATCACTAAGTGTGAATAGGAGGTGGAATCTGTTCCTGTCTCATTGTGTGGTAGTACACAAGGCTTCAAATCTTATTGTCACTTTGAGGAAACATGTTCCAATACACTTAATGAAAGCTAGATCCATATCCTACCTTATTCCACACTGGTTAAGGAAAACGTACACACTTTCTAGCTTAGATCACAGAAACCTTATTTGTTTCTGCAGAACTGTAATTCTTCAGAATTATTTTGTTAATCTGCTATTTAAGTTGAAATGATTTCCAGTTTCCGTTGTAGAATCTGTTCAGATCAGAACAGATGTATTTTTTTTTAATAATACTGGAAATTGCTACAGCTATAGAAGACACACTATCCCATAGCAAATAAAAAAAATTAAACCAAACACACTGGGGAACACAGAGGGGAGAGAGACATTTAAGTCAAGGTCACTTACCATCCTCTGACAGGATAAAACTCCTTGAACTGTGTATTAACATATTCAAAAGGAATTGAAAATTAAATTCATGCACCCTTTCATATCTTTTCTTGGTGCTGGGGTGATTCAAAGTAATCTTTGAAGTAAATGAGTATCACATTCTTTCTTCCAAGAAGCTCTTTTAGCCAGTACATGCTACACCACCTTACAGCGTTTGCCTGCAAGTGTTGTTGCAGCAGTAGAGACACATTATTTAGAAGGAAAGGGAGAGAAAGGTTTTAAATATAAGAGAGTTTGACCTACCTTGCTTAGTTCTTTGAAACAAAAGGCACTGTAAATCAGAGATGTGAGCTCTGTAGCAGAAGGAAGAATGAAATGATCTGCAGAGTTCAGAGCGACTTCAGTGTGATTCCAGCTGCTTCGCTTGGCTACTGCCTTCCTTCTAATAAAGCTGCAGAATGATATAACGCCGAGTTTGTTTTCAGCTGAGGAAGTTGTTTCCAACTTCCCTTGGTTTTCTAGACCCATTTTTGAAATATTGCCATGCTGTATAATCCCAGTATTTCACCAAAAATAAATGTTAGACATGTGAATGAATCATTTTGGTCAGTGTCCAAGCAAGCAACAGATGTGGTGGCTGATGAATGGAAAGAGACCTTACAGTTGTGGGCTGCTTTTTGTTATGCAGAGAAGAGGTTGAACAGTATTTCTTTGTAAGCACACTGGTTTATAGAAAATAATGTTGAATGAGCTGAAAGATGTTTAAAAAGTCACACTGAAAGCATCATTTTGTAACTGTACAGTGTGATACATTCATTTGGTATTTAGGATTAGTAGATTAATCTCCTTGTGTGTGTAAGAGAGAAGTAAGCTCGTCAAAACACTAATTAGTGACTCTCTCTGTCAGATAGTATTCTGGTCAGGAATTTGAACTGGATTTTAGATAATTGGGCCTGATTCCCAGTTCTGTAAAGAGCCTGATGAGTTTTGTGGCCAGGCCTCATGACCTCCATGCCGCTCAATTTCTCAGTCAATAAAATGGAAATGTTATTCCACTAGTATCTACCTACCATAGCTTACCTGACTCTGATGGTACCACACTCATCATGCCATTTTAAATCAGCTAAGCATCTGTCAGCCTACCCTGCAATGGAAGCAATAATCTAACAGTGGTACTCCTCTGTCACTAATGCAAAACATGTAATATGTTCAACACTGATTGAATCTAGTCAATGCCAAATCATCGAGATTTCAAATCTATTGATTCCAGTCAAAAATTAGAAAAAATGCCAACAAACCAACCAACCAACGAACCAACCAACAAAAAATCCCCACAGAAGAGTGAAGTGCTTAGTGAGATCAGCCAAACTGGGATTTCAGCATCTGGTTAGCAAGGCTATTACTTCTTAGGCAACTCTCTTTATGTTCACAGACCACAGATTCTCTTAACAGGAACCAAAAACTCCTAGCAAAACTAGCCTTCTTCATTCTTCCTCCATGACAGTTCCTCTTGTTCTGCCAATAAAACTTTAAATACTGAAAGCTTGTACATGAGTGGGAAAGCCTCTAATTCCATGAAAGGAGGATGGGGACTATGCACAGAGCCCCTTGACCATGAGAAAAGGACAGGGGAGCAGGATTCCTGTGAATATATGGAGACAAACAGAGGAGGTTGCCTGAGGAAAGCACCTCACTTGTTTATTTCTTGCATTTTAAAGATCTCCTCTTTCCTCTAGGTAACTGATTGGTGAATCTTCACCGATAAAAGCTCTTTAATTAGTAGTTATCTCTTTTTTAGTAAGGGTAAATTCAGTCAGCATTTAACAGCAGATCTGCCGAGGGTTTTTTGCCTGTAATGGCACGAGTCTGTGCCTCCCTAGGTACTTTGCCAAATCTAGTTATTGTAAGGCAGTTAATTCAAACGTTTGCTCAGTACTATTTCAGCAGGACAAAAGAGGAATTTAATGGGTAGATAACCCCCAGACATGATCCACAAGAAAAGATAAATACCCCAGCAGTCACAATTTGCCAAATGCTCTTCTCAATCTCGGTGAAGGGAGCATTCTGAAAAGTGCAAAGGATTCTTGCAGTCTGGGTTAGTGAGGAATTGTCCTTAAGGGGCTGTTTCCTTCACCATAAACTGAAACAGGTTTGTGACTACTCTAACATATACTGGTGTTAATACCTCAGCTCTTCCATCCTTCAAAACCAAGGGAGGATTAAATCCCACTTAGCAATTTTCCTCATCCTTCCTTACTACTGCATCAAATATTTAATAACAAATGCTGAGGGCCCAGAAGTCATTTCACAGAGGAAAGTTTCATAGGAAATCAGATTTTTTTTTTCCAAGAATAGCAGATTACTACATTTAAAATACTTTTTCTCCCTCCCTGTCCTACCTAAATTTGCTCCTTTTCCATTGAACAGGACTTTTGCTTTGATGAGCAATTACCCAATTTGCACAGTATAACCAGCATAGTAACCTACCTGGGAGGAAAAAAAAAAAAAAGAAAAAAAAAGAGAGAACAGAATTTTACAAGCAAAATTGCATTCATTCTGAAAGAATTTAGTTCTGCTTGTTTTCTGTTCAGATCTAAATACAGCATTTTAGTCGTATATTGTTTTGATTAACCACAGTGGAAATCTTAAATCCCTGAAGAATGTAAGCTTAGGCTCTAAATGTTTCATTGTTTTAGTTCTTTCTATGCTCAGACACAGTGAAACTGGAACGGTGAGTCACAAATTACATGCCTTTTTAATATACACTTTTGTGCAACCCATTAACCACTGACATCATTTGAGTGTGATCTCAGATAACTTTGTGAAAGTTATATGCTATGTGGAAGAAAATTAGTGAATAAAAAAAATACCTTGTTTGATTTCATGTTTTCTCCTTTCTCTATTTGGAAGTTATATTTTATTTTGCCATGCTATTTGTGTTTTTTCAACGGGCTAAGTTATCAAATTCTTGGAATTTTTACCCTACATTAAGTATGGCAATACACCAGAGAGCTCTGAAGAGGGACATGTATTCCTGAGCACGCGGTGCGCGTGGAGCTTGGAAAGCAGGGAGATACTGCTTTATACCTGATGGAAAAAGAACAAAGGAGAGGATTTAATATAATGTCTATTATACAGATAATAGACATTGGGTCATCCAGCAGCAAATAAACTGGGTCTATACAAAACCAAGTTAATTTTAAAAGCACTTCTGATTCTTTGGGATTTTTTTAACCCTGTAAAACAAAAAAAAAGAGGATGTATGAGGAAAAAATACAGGGGAAAAACTTTCAGAAATGCTTTACCAGTATTAACCAAAGCACAAATTACAAAACAATAAAAAACCAAAAGTAACTTAATTTATCTGGATTGCCAACAATTGCCTGATAGTTCAGACAATTATACCCACTGCTGGGACCACTGGATCTTATCAAGTTGCCTATTAGTATGTGCAGATAATCTCAGCACTAATCAACACCCTATCAATGTTCACTAACTCAGTTAAATTGTACAAACCTCGAATTTACAAATTAGGTCAAACAAAAGATATTTAGTTTTTCTCAGGGCTAATTTAAGATGAACAACACAAGAAAGCAACTACTTACTGTTGTTTGCAGTTCAGTTTTTTTTTTAGAAAAGTAATTCTTCACTGCTCCTTTGTCCTCATTGAATACCTCATCGACTAAAATCCACTCTGGAAAGACCACGTTTAACTACCTGACAATCAGGAAAAGGGTCATTTCCTCCCTTCCTGTGAAACTAATGGCTATTCATGCCTATCCTTTAGGTAAAGCTGTAATGTTTACTTGTGGCTTAGTTACCCACTATATACCAGAGTCAGCAACTACGACAAAATTCTCCAGCAACACATTTGAACAACACACCCAATGAAGAAAGGTTTGGCTCATTTAGGCAGGTCCACACCTCTTTCTGTGATGATATTAACAATCTGAAAGATTTTAATGTATAACACACTGAAGAAATTCAGTAATTCTGCAGAAATTCTCATTACTTTAGTCAGGTCAAAACACACAAGCATATATTTCTATATGTGTATATATGAATGTATATACATACCAGTTCAAGCTGCAGCACTTCATGTAACTCCTGCAAACACAGTCAGCAGAGTGTCACATTCTATAAAATAATAAATATTAGAGAATAATTTATTATCGTCTACATTTATTATGTGATATGTGTATTATATATTATTATATAATGTATGTAATGTATTATTATATAATGTATTTTTATATGATACCTGGGAAAAATTCTATTAGAAATACCCTTTTTCCTCTATAGATTTTGCTTCTATATGTGCATTTTTCCCTCATTTTCCACAAATAAGTAGGAATTATTTTCTACATAACTTTCAGACCACAGGTATTCAAATTCTATATTCGTATGACACTAAAATAAGAGATTATACCTGCCACTTAGATAACACTTGAAATCCATGGAATTTTCAGAGGATGTTTTGACAACCAAACTTCTGATATATGTCATTGAGTGCTAAAGATTATATTAATTTAATAGCTAACCAGCCAACTTGACAACAGTATTTTTCCATTTTAGGCAAAGTGCTGTCTCCTCCCATAGAAAGGAATGTCAGTGTTTGGAAAAATGATTTCAGAGAGATCTACAGAGATTAGAGACACAAAAACAAGGCTATGCAAACTCTAGTTGTTTCTCTACGTATTTTCACAAAATATTTTCATATTTTCAGTACTGGTATATGGATTCATCAACTTGCACTTTTTCACCTCACATCAATTACTTGGAACTACAGAGTTACCTAGACAGGTCTGAGGAGCAAAGACAGAATTTACTGCACCTTGGATTGAGTCAGATGTCTCAAAATCTGCACAAAGCTTTGCCAGTCTAGTTTCAAAGAAACCCAAAGCACAGAGATGAACCTTAGCCACAGCTCTTCAGGATTTAGGCTGCCTCCACCCACTCAGGATGCATGTCACCAGCATAATTGCTTATACCTATGCTTGCAACAAACAGAGATCTTATTTTCCATTTAAAGTGCAAAGACTGGAGAGTCAGTTATCCATCTCTTATATAATATGTCTTTGCATTAAACCCCCAAATCCACAGTTCAAATTGAATTACATTATAGTGCTACAGTGGGCAAAACTCTGGCCCAAGAAGTGCTTAGGTTTCACATTCTGCAGTCAACTATTAACAATTCACAGCCAAGTTATTGAAGACTCTTATGATGAATAACAATGCATAAACCAAGCAGATTTGCATGAAGGAGACAATCACTAGTTCCAGTCCCCCACTATTCTACGACTAGACTATTGCTCTTGGCTGCTGTATTCACTGAGACACAGCTGGTCTTAAACACAAACAAAATGCAAGCAGGGAAACTGAAAAGGATTCCAACTCCCTGAAAAAGACACAGACCAAAACTGAGTGTTGACACAAAACTTGGGACAGCTTTGTCCCTGAAAATATATGCTAATAGTCAGAGTGCCTACATGGGACTCACATGTGATCAAGTAAGGTTGTTGCTTTGCATCATGAATACTCAAAATCTTAACTAAGAGAAGAACCTGTGAACATGTGGAATTGTAGAGTCTGCTGGTTACTCTTTACAATACTTGACCAGCCACTGACATTCCTTAGGAATTATGAAATGCTAAGGTTTTAAACAGGACAGTAGTTCCTTACAATGAGGAATGGTTCCTGAACATCAGTGCAAAGCTGATGCAAATCAAATCTAAATCAAACTCAATCACTTACAGATCTGAGCATGTGCTGAAATATTCTGGGTTAAGTGGTTTTAATACATATTCATTCACATTTTTAAAGCTGCTTTTTATAGTCAGCTCCATTTGTCAGACTATTTTTCTGCTTAGTGAATGTAAACATGTTTTGTGAAACACGTGACCTTAGCTCCACAGGGATTTAAATTATTTATCCATAGAAATGAACGTGAGACAGGGAGAACCAATGCAAGCTTCTGCGTACCACTCTGCATTTGTCCTCTCTGATAACACAGTTTTGCTTCTAAACCCTACCCAGCTCTCAGCCTCTAATGAGTTGGGAGTTGATAAATCCCTATAAACCTGCTACTTGTAATAGAGAAAGCAAATTATTAGAGGCTCTGAAAAACACTTTGCTAGTTAAAGGCTCAGTGAATAAGTTAACCTCAACGCTTTAATTTCCTTCAATAAAAGCAAAACTAGAATCATCTCTAAGAAATTGGTAGTGGGCTCAGGGGACAAGGCATAGAAAATCAGTCTAAGCAAAAAGACAGATAACCCCCCCCAAAATTTATTTGTCCATTCCGGTTCTAATCCTTAAGCTCCATCACAACACAAAAAGGTTAATCTTAAATCTTTCTTATTTTGTAATCTATTTTTTGAGAAGACTATGTAACCCAATTCAGCACTTAGCATGAACTTCAATATTGAATTTACATTAATACAGAGATTAGACTTAGCATTTTATGTAAAGGACATTTAATGTGCTACTTGTCTTTCAAGACAAGTAGGCTCCCTTCTTTCAAGAGAAGACAGGAAGTTTGTGGAGAAGGGAACAGTCACTTCTCCATTTCAGGTTGAGAGACTAGGCAAAGGGAAATTACACTAATTGTATGTACCTTGGGTGCAAACCAGAAATTGAATTCAGATTACTTCAGTATTAGAAACACAACCTAACAACATAGAATAGATCAGAAAAAGAGAAAGGCTAAACAATGATCCAAAGTAATGGTATGTGAAATGCTGAAGAAATACAAATAAAATGAAAGGCTTTTTGTTTAAAAGTTCTTTTTCTCCCTTTTAAAATTTTTCTATGAAAAACTCTGTGTTTTCAAACTATCAGAGAAAGAGGCTTCTTTCAAAGGCCAATGTTTTTGCTAATCAGCATTCCTACCCTAAAATTAAGTTTTGTCCTTGGGAAAAAACCCAGAACTTCTCTTGTTTAACTTTCTGCTTGCTTCCTGAATAGGATAAAGAAATCTTTCTTTAAATTATTCGCATGGTAAAGAAAAGTAGAGAGTCTGCTTGCTCTCAGATGTAAGAAAATATCTTATGTGGTTTACTGTGGGAACAGTAAAAAAATTTAACATGATTTAGAACAGCCAGTGCAGAGAAAAATAACACTTACTTAACTACCTTGGGAATACATTTTGACCCCACCTTAAACTGACTGCAGAACATCCAGTGACTCAACATAATAATATATATTTTTGGAACACCCCAACTCCTGTAAATTACATTACAGACAAGGAAACTGCAGAAGCATTTTACATTCTGGATTATCTTAAATTTATATCCATCTATTTATAATCAGAAAAGTTCCATTAAAATGCGTGGATATAAACATTTAATTCGGAATATTATGAAGGGTAAAAGCAGGTTCACAACTTCTGAGAGCTTGACAATTCCTGATAAACAGAATTAATAACCTCCCAAGGAGCTTTGAGAAAATTATCTCTTTGTATGAGAAAGACATTACTCCTTGCTTGAGTAATGAGAACTAATATTTACTTCTCCAAAAATGCCTTGAGTTTCTACTGTGAGAGAATGTGAGGTAGACTATAAGGGAGTCTTAGTCATCTATTATACTTATTTAAAATATTTCAAGACTCTCACATTAGCATTTGATTAAAAAGCCACATGCATTTTCTACCTTATCTATTAATAAAAAGAAGGATGTTTTAAAACACGCTAAAGAAAACATTAAGCCAAGCAGATGAGACTAATTCTGTTCTGAGTGTAAGTGTATTTCAGTCATGTTATCTGACTGTGCTTAAGACAAGAACCTATTGGTCTTTCTGTTCCCTTCATAGCTGAAGGCTCTCAGGCTGCAGAGCTCCCTCAAGCATGGGGGAAATTGAGTTATTTTACAACTTTCTCATGCATTTTCCAGCACACGTCAGAACTTATCACATATTTCCAAGTAATTTGGTAATGAACAATTGTACTTGAAAATTCTGCAATTCTCCAAGGCCAATCTGACTATATCAATGAGACAATTTTAAAATTCGCATTATTTCTGAAAGTAAATATGAAACAATGGCAAAATCGAATGGAGAAATTCTAAGGAACTGCTATTTTTGAAGCTATAAAAAAATTCCATGCACAACATCCTGCAATTCATGAGCAGTCACTTACAGACAACCCCAAACTTTCTGACCTAGTCCCTTTCTTTATGTCACTTCCCTAAAAAAACAGGCAGAGTTATTTCAGAGAGATGAACTGACTGAACAATCATTAACTGAAAATAGAAATGACTGTGACTCTAACAGTAAACTATTAAGAATTTTATGATGGAAAATGTGTTCTCTGAAAGCAGAATGCTCTTTAGTATACAAATTTCTCAAATGCTGAATTAATGTCTTTTTGTTTTCTTTTAGAACATTCTAAAAACATGTTAATTTAAACTAATGGAGAGATTCAAAACAATTGCAGCAAAGCTAGGGTAGGATTTGAAATCTAATGTAAAATTATTAGAAGCCCATCATGCAGAAATTTTATGAAAACAGTGTATTTGTATACATTTAGTAGCCATTCAGCGTTGTCTCCTCAGTTCCTTCTGGAATGACAAACCAGCAAATGAACAGCAACAGCAGCACTAACAGCAATAATGAAACACTCTAGGATCAGTGCATCCCACAATTTTTCTCAGCACTACTACAATAAAAATCTCTATATTCCATACATGGACATGTATACAGAAATAAAATCCAGACTGTAATTTTAGTGGAAAAAAATGTGTAGAACCCACAAACTCTGACAATATAAATTGTGAAAATAATTGTATATATTTACAATTTATATTTACAATATAAATTGTAAATATAAGCCTGTGAAAGCAGCAGCATGCCCTCCAAATAACAATAAAAAATAGACTAGGGGAGGACTTTCTTCTAATAGGATATTGGAAAAAGACTCAAAGTGTGAAGTACTTCAAGTAAACTTTAAAAAATTTAAGACCTGATTACAAGAAAGTAAAATAACATTTTTAGGAGACAATTCTCCCCCCATGCATTTCAAGAGTTTTTTTAAAGCCCTCTCAGTTCTAAATGATATTTCAAACTTTTTTCTTGGCAATTACAAAATCATGTTTCAATTATAACACAACTGCCAAGCTTTTTGGTTGATTAAATGACTAAGCAATAAAAAAGAAAATTTAAGTTTCAAATTTTTAATCTTAAGAAGGTTGTTCTGGCAAGAAGATGAAAAACAGAAACAACAATCTTTTAAGCATCTTTTAAGTTTTGGGGTTAAGCTAATATCCTGCATACTGAGGATGTTTGTATTATTAGCTCAGGTAAAGCTCTTCTTGTAAAATTAAACAAAACTTTGAGTACAAAACAAAAAGCAATGTTCAGTTTTAGACAATGAGAAAACAAGCAGAACGCCCATAATAAATTTGCCAAAGTATACCAAAGCATATAAAAGACCATTATTATTTTTTAAACATGTTTTTCATTTAAAAATGGGAAAAATGCTTATAATAAAGAAGAATCACTGTGTAATAGTAATATGTCAACTTCAGCAAACTGTTTGAGTAAAGCAGAGCAAAGAAAACAAGAAGGCCTGTTTTATGAAGAGATTATCCTTGTCTTCTACACAGGTGAGGAATTATTTTCTTTTCCCTTGAAAAACCTTATTAAATATCACAGAATTTATACTAAAGGGGAAAACTGAAATACCTCAGAGGATCAGATAATTGTTCCACAAGTCTTGTACCTGATATCAGCCAGTGGTCAGCATCAGATTTTTCAGTGAAAGACAACAATTACTTCTTAGGAATAAAAGGTTTTAATATAGTGCCAGGCATTATGGAACAGCCATTCTACTGTAAAGTTGGAAACATACTCCTTCCACAAGGTTACTCAGAATGTGAAGTTCTCTAAACTCGACACATGTAGTCAGACTGCCTTGTTAGAACACAGGCTAAAACCAGCATCCCATCTTTGGGAACATTTGGCAAAAGTAATCTCTACATGGCTCAAGCCCCAGACCTTCAACTGCTGTCAGTCAGTCAACACTTAGCTCAGATCCTTTTGAAGAACTTTACCAAAACAATTTAAGGATAAATTAGGCTTATAACATCAGAACGTAAAAAGTATATATGCAACAAAATAAAACTCTAGCCAAGAGTTTCCTGCCAGCTAGTTTTACCGATCTTGATTTTCTTTCATCACATTCTCTCTTTTCCAATCTGAACCCAGCTGTTGGAAAAAATTTGAGACTCTTTAGGAGAGAGTCTGTCTGTCTTTGTTAATTTGTCTTAATGTTTTCATAGGTATCACGTTGACTTACATTTGGCTAACAGAAGTGAAAACCATAAAAAAATCAAAGCAAAAGCAGAAAGCAAAGCAGTGAAAGGTGTATGGGGCAGGGGCAGTTTTTAAAATCTGAATAAACAAGTAAAGATACCAGCAAAGAGAAAAAGTCTGATGCTTAGATCAGGAGAAAGAATAGTTTTTAAACAGGAAAGGAAGTTTGTCACCTTTACTCAATGTTCATGCACATATGTGAGTAGTTTCCTAGGGGGGGAAGAGGAGACTGAAGGAAAAGTAATCTCTGTCAATACTTTACCTGAATTTGAATCAAGAAGCAACCTCAAGCTCATAAATAGAGAAAGAGTTGAAAGCTAAGAAATACTTGGCGACACAAGCCTAAGTTCTGCTATGTTTGAGTGACAGTCCATGAGATAGAATGTTACATTCAATCTTGCAAAAATATTCAGGAATACTCTGAGGACAAGTTGTATGGCATTATAAGACAGACTGCACAGATGTCTCATTGCTAAAAAGGACTTCTGTTCCACATGAGCCATTCTGGAAAAGGAACTTCAGTGCTTCAGCTATGTAACCAAGCTTCCTTTGTTTCAACAAGCTATGGAGTTAGCCGAGCCACAGTAACTTGCTAATCCTGACATAAACCACCATAAAAGTAAACTGTTTTAGCCTAAGATAACATGTCTATATATGTGTTTGCCACATGTTTAAACAATGAAGTTCTGCTGACGTGCAATAATTTGGGCACGTGCCTGAGCCTTCATGCATGCAAATTTTCTCCACAGAAAGTTCCAGTTTTTCCAAGTTGTGTATGATGCTAGGCAACGAAGCATTGACAGGCAACTTTAGTTCTGTATTAAATATTTATTTTTCAGCAAGAAAGATACATTCACACATATGCACATATGAAAAGAATTCAAGAGCAAGTAAATTGAGCCCTCCCAAAGAGAAGGCTTCTCCCGCTCTTCTGTCATCTGAGATTTGTGTTCAATTACTTGCTCAGCGTGGGTGGACATTTTTAAGCTATGGTTTCATAATCACACAGCCACACAGCAGTGCCTTTTTACAGCAAGCTCTTTGAATTTTCCATATCACAGTGCATTCAAGATTGTTTTCCCTCCATTGCACAATGCAAGTCTGTATCTGCACCTGTCTTCACACATAAGGGTGTTGTGTTGACTTTGTGTCTGCCTGGATTGCCTAAAATACCCTGCTGCTTCAGCAGAATGAGAGAAATATGCAATGGCTGGTTTCCCACAGGAGACAAGATAAACGATCAAAACCCTACAGCTGAAAACTAAGAGAACCTGAGGGAAGGTCTCATCCTTAAGCCAAGGTATAAGAGAAGCAGATGTAGCATTAGCTCTGATACAGCCAGACTTTAACGTTCTGATAAAACCTCCTTTAAACAAGGCACACCATGAAAAGCAAGTTACTTTTAATGACCGAAAATTTAAAAAAAAAAAAAAAAAAGGCCAAACCTTATGGCCTGCTCTCAAGTACATGAAATAATGTGTTTCGAAGGAGAAAATGACTACTACAGTTGTTGAAACCAAACTTAGCTAAGAGGTTACTTCTGTGTGACCAGAACACCCTGGCCGGGCTGACAAAAAGACACCACCCCGAGGCGTTCCGGAGCAGTTTCCCAGCGCCTGGGCAGGAGGAAGGGAGGCTTTGGGAGCACCCTGCGAGCTGTGCTCCGGCAGCTCCCGCCAGCCCGGCCCGCATGGCGGGTGCGGCACGGCAGCCAGGCGGGCGGAGCGCGGCGCTGAGGGAAGGAGGTGCCGCGCCGGGCCCGGAGCTGCCGCCCGGGGAACCGCAGCTCCCGCCATTCCCTTCGCGGGGCGCGGCCCGCCGACCCGGAGCAGGAAGCACAGGATGGCGGCCCTTGACCCCAGCGCGGCACTGAAGAGCCGACGGGGAATGATGGAGGTGAGACGGCGGCGGGAGCGGGGAGCCGGGAGCGGGCGGGCGAGAGCGCGGCCGCCTCAGCGTCCCCTCAGCGCTCGGCGGCGGCTGCCGGCTCCCGGCTCCCGGCGGGGCGGGCGGAGCTCCCGCGGCAGAGCCGGCCCCGCTCCCTCGGCTGCCGCCGGCCCTGCGGCTCCGCCCCGGGCGGCCGGGGACGGGGCGAGGCCAGGCGAGGCGGGCACGGCCAGGCGGGACGGGAGCCCCGAGCCGGGGCGGTGAGGGCACAGGGCACGGAGCACGGGGCACATGGCACAGGCCGCTCCTGAAGGGAGCTGCCGCCTCCTCGTTTGTGGAGTGCTGTGGGAAGGCAAGGCACTCTGTCAGGGGAGAGTTTCTCCCCTCGTTCTCCCTTTGCCTGCCCCGCGCTGTTGCTCTCAGGTGAAGTGGCGGTGGAGGTTGTTATGCGGTCTATTTCGAGGAGCAGCTTTTATTGCCTTTTTAGCTTTTTTGTTTTACTTACCGCAGTGCAAGAGTGACACTGTCTGGAGAGTTTGTCTGACGCCTTTGACACCCAGATACTATCAGAATGCACCACTGATATATACATATTTTAAAATTAATATTTAATTTTTTTTTTGCTTGTGCCTTTCATGCCTTTTGGTTGCCTTGTTAAATGTGATTGAGGTTTTTCACTCTATTTTCATTCTGTGCACAGAGTAATTCAATGAAACCAAAACAAAAGAGTGACTCTAGAGACAGCTGCTAAAATAGCTTGCTTGGAAATTTACACGAATAAATATTTCTGTGTGTAACTGGTTGTTTTTACATTTGTTATAATTTAAATTTTTTTTTGGTGGTGAAACGTTTAAACTTAATCTTAAACAGGTATTATTTACTTTTTAATCCAACAGTTTAAGGCACTTCCCACTGTAAATATCTTAACTGAGGTAGAATTTTGCAGTCTTTCCATGGACAACTGAAAAGTCCTTTGTGGTTTTATAGCTGTAGTCTCTTTTTTAAAAAAGTAAGGATTTCAAATTGGCCATCCAGACTTTGGCAACATTAATAAGTTATCTACGTCGCTGATTTCCTTAATATGATTAGTTTGTGGTTTAAGCTTGACTTCAGATGGTGAGCAAGCTCTATATAGTTTGAGTTCAGACTTATTTATTTCTTCTGTACACTAGTGGTCTTATAACACACTGATGTAACGAGAATAGGTTTTCCTCTGAGAAATTCCTCTAAGAGATTAGGTCTTCTTCTGATGTTTTTCTGTTAGCTACTAAATGATAGCTGGGCATTTACAACTTTTACCTAACACAGCTCTCCTCCAGTGAGAAAATCTGGTCCATTCAGTCTCCTTGAACTGTGAAATGATGACAAGGAGATCCAGACTGGAGTAATTCAGTGTAGTTATTTTCATAGTCCTGGCCTGTTTAAAGTTACTTTGTGTCTAACTCAGTTTAAATATAATTGTACCTGCAGCTGAGTGAACTCTCACTGGCCCCTCACCATTGAAATTAGTCCTTGCAATTAAGAAGTAACGAACAATTGTAGTAATCATCCAATATATTGCAGTTGTGACTGCTTGGCATCTTTGAGATGAAACTAAACATTGGTGTGTCGAAGTGCCTTAATCCCCTTTTGGGGCAGTGGATGGGGATGAATGGTTGTGATGTCCCCTGGTGACTGTGGAACAGCTGTCTGACTGCCTCATCTGTGGGGTAGCTTCCTCTGTGGTTGCTCCACTCTTGCCACACTTTTAGCTTTATCATAAGATTATATATATGCAGTAAGACTTGAATAAGTTGACTTCAAGAATGTAGAACAAGTTGTTTTACATAAAGCATCACTCATGAAAGATAGTCTTCTGTGGTTTTCCTTCACTTTCTTTTGGGTCCTGGCTGTGTATAGGACATAGAACAGGATGACTGAGATCAGTTGATCTGTCAAAAAAGCTTTTCTCAGCTGCCAGATGAAAAAGTTTTTAAGAACGGCTTGTTTCTTGTTGCGGTTTCTTGTTTATTTGTTGTTTTTTGTTGGTTTTTTAAATGTTATTGCATAAATTGTAACACTGTGGAAAGGAGAAGGAGTTTGATGTTTTGGTGGATTGTTTTGTTTTATGGGGGGGTGATGTTTAAAGTTGAGCTGTTAAGATACTCCTTCTGATCATAACTGCTATAACAGTCCAGGTGTTTTATCACAAGCAGTGCGTAGTCTGGGAAAGAACAAGAAAAAGTTAAAGAAAACTAATAACAAACCACACATCTGTCAAGCCTGGTGGTATGGAGCCTCATGTAGGAGCAATTTTTCTATGTATATGAGAACAAGAAAGGAGAAGGGAAGGAATGATTCTTGTTAAAACAGTTTATAAAAGATGAAAAATAAAAGTGGTTGATATGAAACTTTGTTATCCCATAAATAAACAAATGGTAAGTGAGGAGCAGATCTCAGAATTGCTAAATCCCAGAGTTTTGAAACAGGATATGGTAATACTGGTGATAGTGATGTGTATATTATAGTGATATGCTAGTGATAAAACTTAATTGTGTATATAATAGGTTCATTTCAGTTTGGTTAATATTGAGGAATTTGTTTTCTGTTACTGCAGAAGTATAGTTTACTTCATGAGTGCTAGCATCCAAAATGACAACGACATGTAGTACATAGGGTCACGAAGAAGAAAGAAGAAACAAAGATATTCCAGAAGGAATGGTTAACATTTATATAGAAAAGACTGTCGAAACGACTTCCGTACTAAAAAAGATGTGCTGCAGACTTCAAAAAGTTTTATCCATTTGTTCAACTGTTGGCAAAGTAGTACAGAAGATTTTACATGCCTTAGGACATGGAAAACATGCATTATTAATGTTATTTTAAAAGGCTCTTTAACTTCCTTGTTGCCAGATGGGATGAGAAAAGTGTCCTGCACTGCAAATGGCCTCCTGTTCGACATTTATTGTTTGCTAGTCTGGAGTCAGCTTTGGTGGATGAGGAAGGCTGGTGACTCTAAGGTAGGTACTAGAAAGCTGATTTAACAATTCTGTTCTATAATGTTAAAAGGCCTATGTGACACTTGGAAGTCCTTTGTGTTTGGATGCCCTAAAGCACGTAACTGCTTCTTGCTGCAGTTGTATCTTTATTAAAAATTGTGAGATTCAGAATTGATTTGCAGATCTTTTGAGCAATAAGGCTTACTCTTCCAGCCTAGATAATTGCTTTGTGTGTGGTAGGTCTCACATGGGTTTTCTTACATATATCTCTCATCTTAATTGTTAAGGCATCTTAGGAAATTGAGAAATTAATTTGACAAGGTTATTGCTTAATAACCTAACAGAGTCTAGACGGTGCTCATAAGTATAGTATTTTACTTCATTAATTAGAAGTTAGCCCCTTCTATCAAAGCTAACATGTAATGTTAAATATCGTATTAGGGTATCTAGTAAAGCAGAGGTTTCTTTTTAGAATGCAGCTGCATTTAAGTCAAATACTGGTCTATAGCTGAAACAGTATAGAGCTTCTGAAGAAGTAGCTTGGACTTGTAGCTTGGACTGGAGGAGAAGCTTCAGGGTATGATGAGTATGAGGATGGACTGACTTTTCCAAAATTTTTTACATGCAGATGTTTGAGAGAATCAAACGATCTGATGAAGCTTCTGCTTCTTCAGCACAAGGTAAGAAGTTCAAAAAATTCAAAGTAGTTTTTGTTGCATTTTAAAATGTAATACTTATCAATAGAAGCATTAGTTCATCTTGTAGTTTCAATTGCATACTTTGATTTGTTAAATTTCATTACTGAACTCAGAAGGAAGGAGTGACTTCTGAATTATCCATAGAGTTTCCATGTAGGTTTTATTTTTTTGTCCTGTTGTAAGCTGTTCGAGACCTTTTACATTTTATCTCAGTATTCATGAATGTCACAGTACCAATGTAGATTGCCTAGTCTTGAACCCAGGCAGATCAGTAGAAAATTCTCACTCACCTCAGCCATGAAAGAGTAAAGCTTATTTTGTGAAGTTTTTGGAAGAACTTCGCAGGCAAAAGGATCTCTTCATGCTTTTTTGAACTTACCAAACCCTTTAGCTCCATTTAAAATAGTAGTTTTACAAATGCAATGTAAGAGAAGTAGTTAGCTGCAGGTAAAACTTTCTTCATCTTGATGCTCTGTTGGTTTTTGTGTTTTATGTATGTGTGTTTGGTTGGTTTACTTCTTGGTTGTTGTTTTTGTTTTTTTGTAGGAATCCAAAGACATGGTGTTGAGGGCTCTATACAACAGGACAGCAGTAGCAGGTAAGTTAGGTGATGATCTTGATCCAGCTTACTGCTTACCAAAGTAAAAGGGGAAAAGTCTGCTTTTCAGCCTTATCTTTTGCCTTGTGTAATGGATGACAGTGACACAATATGGATTAAGTGTATGATGGAAGTACTGTGTGTCTTATACCCCCTGTTAAAAAACTGTGGGGAAGGCATGTTGTAGTGCCCCAAACTACTGTGTGGGTTGTCAGTTGTCTTTGGTATTTTTTTCTTTTATTTCAAAATACTAGCGAACAGACAAATGAAAAGATGACTCTGCCTTTTTCTTTAGAAGCAAATATTTTCAGATTTCAGCTGACTGCCTTCAAGCTATTATCCTTTGTTCCACATTTAAAGAAAAATTCTATAGTGAAATTTACTTGAGAATACTTTAAAATTTGTAGTTCCACTTAGAATTACAATTCTGAAATACAAACATTTGTCTTGCAAATTTTTCCCATCTCTATAGTAATATATTTAGAATTTCCATGCTAAGGACGTGGATTAAACAATCCAACATGTCTTTATAGTATTACCTGCTTCTTTCAGTTTACACAGAAGAGGGCAAGAACATCCTCGGCCTGGAGCATCCACTGTGCAAAATAGACAAGGATACTGCAACTGTTGCCATGTACACTACAGTAATCTGGAACAGGTCAGACAGCTTCTGCCTAATTTGGCAGTAGATAGCAAGGAGTACCTAAAGGCTTTATCAGCTTAGAAAATATCAGATTCTATACTGAACAACCAATATCGAGTGAAAAATAAGCAGTTTGTGAATTGCACGATATGTGCACTGAATAAGATACCTTGCTTATTTGTTAGCTGTTGTAAAAGATGCTGGTGCAGTGGCATGGCTGCTGCAGCCTGCTTCTCTGAAGGGGCACAAGGCTGTGCATTGCATCCATTATGGTTTTTTCTGTGTCTTTAATCTTGAGATCTTTATATGTTGTAAAGTATTAGGGTTATAGTAATATGTTAGATACCAAGGCTGGAGACATTCAATCAACTATTTTCAGTTCTTTAGCTCTATCAGTCTCCTGTCCTTTAGACTTTTATAATTAGAAAGTGGAAGCCTATTTAATCTTCTACACTTAAAAAAGTCTTGTTAAGTAGAGTGAATTATTGGATGTTTGCTCATATGAAGTTCAAGAATATTATAAGTAATTTATAGATACATTTAGAGTATTTGTTTTGGTTAAGAGACTTGTAAGCAGCTGTAAGATTTGTGAGGGTATTTATACTGGTTAGAAGAGATTTGTCAGCAGCTATCAGAACCACTAATTTAAGTTCCAACTCAGAAAGATGTTTCAATACGTTTTAGTATTATTTGAGACTACCTGAGTATACTTAAAAATCCCAATCAAGGCTTTAAAATAAAAAAGCTGAAGATTTTTCTTTTTATTTAAATATTTTCATAACAGTGGTGTAATGTTTCACCTGGGACGGAAATTTTAGGAATAGGCCTGTGTGTTAGCAGTATTAGACTAATCATCTGTTTTGTCTTTCACCAGCATATTTTCAGCTCCCAGCACAGACATTTTACAACATACTGTAGGAATCGCATGGGTACCAGTAGCTTGATGGAGCGTTTCCTCCAAGATGTTTTACAGCATCATCCCCACAGATACCATGACAGCAGGTATAGTACAGAAGGCTTTTTTATTTTTAATGTGTTAGTGGAATGAATGTATTAGGAATTTCTAGTTCTGTTCTACTGCTGAGCAGTAAATTTTGCCCATTTGAGGTGAAATTTGCTCAATGAAGACAATTTAGAAAGACATGTATTTATATAAACAGCATGCAAGTATATTGCTTTTGTGTTGTCTGCACTTTTAAACTTCTTTTCACTACTTATGGATTTGAAACAACACCACTGATAGCATTTAAACGTGAAGACCTGAAAAAAGAAGGAATATAATTACACTTAACAATGGCAGACTGTACAGTCTCACACACACACATATATATGTATATTTTATGTATATGTATATATATATGTATATTTTATGGTATGTTTTGAAAGAGTTCATTATTTTGGTTTGTTGTTTGTTGATTATGTCAGGTAAGTATTTACGTGTTTATTTCATTGTCCTTGCAGTTTACATGTTCAATTAATATTTGAATTACATTAATTGGCCAATTCGATAATGCTCAGATTTTGAAAAGTGTTCTCTTTATTTCTCATGTGTGTGTTTCAAGAGTGATAAGAGGATCAATGTGTTAAGTTTTTCTCTGTAGTTGAAGGAAAATCAATTAAATCTCATCCCTCATTCGTTATGTTCTGAAAGTCAGACAAAAATCCCAGTGTGATCCCCGTACAGCACAGTGCTTCTCGATGTACAGCTCTGCTATATGTCTGATAAACAAGCAGAAGGGTATTTTGTCTGAAGCACTCAGTGATATTACTGGGGATGTGACAGTATAAGCAAATATGCATGTCTATGCCAAACTAGCCCATGACATGATGCGCACATCACTGCAAGTAAATAAATTGTCCTCCCATCTTAAATAAATAAATTTTATTGCACTGTCTTGAGAACATTCACCCTTTTTTGCCGTGGAGAACATAGAGGATTCATTTTAAGGCAACATGCAAATGAAAAAAGCCCTCTCTTGAGGTTTCACTAATACAAGGTTGTTCCTCTGGTGAATGAAACCTTCTACCAAGGAAAAACAATTACCTATGTTCCTCTTAAGTTGTTGGAAGGAAGAACAGAATGAGAAAAAATATGCAAAATCTAGATTAAATTGGAGGAAGAAGGGGGAAGAGTAACCCCAGATCTAGACAGTTTGGAGGAAGAAAAGCAAAGATGGAAAAGAAAGCATGAATAGATTTATGTTGTGGTCCTGCTCTGAAAGGAAAGTCATGGTCTTAACTGACACCCGAAGTACGATTTTGATTCTCTCCTTTCTCATGTTAAAACACTTGGTTTTATGCACAGTTTCACTCTGTTTTTTTAAATACCTGTTTTTACTATTTAGCGGAATTCACACAAGGGATCTTTAGAGTGTTATTTTAAAAGATTATGGAAACATTTGTAAGATTTGATTTGTTTTACAGAACCAGTATACCTAGTAGTTATGCGGAAAAAGGAAAAATCATCAGAGCTTTGCCTTATACTGAATTTCAAAGGATATTGTTGTTCTCCCCCAGTAAAAATACAAAACAAAACCCAAACACCCACAAACCACCAAATCATTCCTTCCTCCAAACTCTTGGTATGTAAGTTTTTTACCTAAAGAAATAATACTGAGCATTTAAGAAAGTAAATCTTCATTCTGCTTAACAGAGGGGGTAATTTGTAGGAAAACTGTCAGAAGTTCCTAATTATGTAAAACTGTTGTTCTGTTCCCTTCCCCCCAGAGACATTTGCTGAAAAGTCATTTGTGAAAAGTGGTTGTAGGCTGTTAACTGAGTTAGAGACCTAGGAGTCTGCTAAAGTTTCTCCATATGAAAATCTATTTAGTTTTATATTCAGTCTTTCAGCAATGTGTAGATGCCAGGACACAGAGATGTTTCATGCAAAGTTGGAAGAACTCTGAAGTTAGGAAGTTAAAAGATTACTTCTGCATTTGGCCTTCCCTTTAGGTCCTATTTCAGGGCTTAGGTGACCAAGAATTTGTGCAAGGGCAAAGCAGCAGTTCAGCTGGCAGGCGTTGTTTGATCATCTGATGTATTTGATTACTTTGCATTCATATAGTAATAAAAATAATCCTCTTATGTTTTAATGTTTCATTATACAAGGTTTCTGTTTCTTAATCAGTCATACATCCCTTAGCTGTATGTACTCCTAGTTATATAACCAAGGAAATTACTGTACTATAAAATTTGTTAGCGATACTTCTGTTAGCTGCTGTCTGCCATATATTAAAGTAAGCATCCATTTGGGTCTCACCAGGTCTGGTTATAATTTTCAAGTGAAACACAGTATTCTCTTCTTCAGTTATATTTACTTATTTTTAAAATTGTTTTCATTGGATTGCCCAGCTGCTACACATTGAAGCCTTGTGGGTTCCTGTGTTGCATGGGAAAAATAGTCTATATCTGTCAGCTGTGTTAATTCTGCAAAACACAAACCCTTGTGTTTGAGGCAGTCCTAAAGACAGGATTGCCAGTTACGGAATATATAAAAAACTGTTGTCACAGCAAGACTGAACAGCCCTAACTTGGCTTCTTACAGGAGTGAGTCAGAAGCTCTGGTGTGTTTGTGAGAAACAGTAAGCATGGAATTCCTTGGCCACATGTTTAGAGTTCCTATCAGGCAGCCACATTTTGTAGGGAAAAGGGCATTTATACTCAACAACGGTTTTATGCTGTGTTATATCATTATGTTCCATTTCTCTACAAAAGCTCAATTTTAAGTAATGATAGTATGACCAGTGAAATAACCTCTATATAAGCTTACCACTTCAAAAAAAGGATCTTTACTTTTCCTGCTTTGCTGTATTTATAAAATAATTGTAATTTATGTTTGGCCATTCTTAATTGATGGTTGCATGAAGAGGGTGCTAGACTAATGCCCAAATTTTTATCTTTAGCTTTGTGGAGCATTTCCCCTTCCATAATTAAAAAAAAAAATTAGTATCTCTGTCAAAGTAGCAGAAACAGAAATTTCAGTTTGTTCATTAGAAGTGATGCAGTCTAGGTTATTACTCTTAAAAAAAACCCCTCTGCTATTGTTTGAAAAATTTTAAGCATATTTAGAGTATTAATATAAGCCGATTTTTTTTCTCCCCTCCCCTTTAGACCAACCTATGATGACATGCCACTCCCCGTCACTCTGGAGGCTCCAAGGCTTTCTTGCCTGTCCTCAGAAGAGATGCAGAAAAAGAGGAACAGTGAGAAACAGGAGATTTCCAGCAAAGACCAGGAGTCCATTCATGAAATACGCTCTTCTGCTCCATGCCTGTCTCATGAGGGCACAAAGAAAACTTTTGTAACACAAGCAGGTTTTCAAAAACTTCAAAGAGACCAGGAACGTGTTCCAGGAAAATCCCAGCAGTCTACTGGCATTTGTAGCGATAAAAATTGGGTAACTCTGAAAAATGCTCAAATTGTGAATCGTAGCCATGCAGGTCAGTTTACAGCTGTGAGCCCTGTACCTCAGCAATTTTCTCTCAGTCCTACAATCCACAGTTCTTCTGTTAATCCTAGAACAGGAAAAAATGTTAGGGATTTGGCAGCATCCAATCTGTTTCAGCGTAGCAGATGTGATGAAAGAGCAATGGAGGTGTGCAATAATGATGTGTTATTGAACCCACGCTTGAATCCTGCTCCAGTGCTGGTTCACCGAAAACACCCTTCAGTTTCTCATCAGAATCCCACATGCAGCCACAGCAATTCTTTCCTTATTACCTCAGGTCAATCTCTCTCGAAGCGAGATAGTTTACGAACTCAGGATGAAACTTTGGTGTCTGATCTCCGTCTCAGGGATACTGTGGGTGTCAGCAGCTCCCTAGAACTTGGGACATCCCCACAACTAGCAAGATGCAAAAACACGAAGATAAACAGTGGTGATGAAAGTTCAGTGGATAAAACTATTGAAGATGTAATTTTGAAATACTGCCATGAAACTACATCTAAAGAAATTTATTTCAAAGAAGAGAAAAATCCTTGTGTAGCTTTTTCATCACTTCTGGATCATACTAGTTTAGAGGGCTCTGAAATGAGTTTTGACTGTGATGCACCAATACAGGTAGGAGCAGACTTACCCAAGGCAGCTATAAAAGATATAGAGTTCCTAAAAGAGGTCCAAGTAAGTTTGCAAGATAAAGACTATGGAACACAGCTCTGTTCTGTTTTAAAAACTGAGTCATTAGAAAAAATAGAAACAGTGAAAAAGGATGTTGTAGCTCATACTGAAGAACCAGTTCTTCCAGCTCTGCCTCACGTGCCTCCTTCTTTTGTGGGAAAGACTTGGTCTCAAATAATGTATGAAGATGATATAAAAATTGAAGAACTTGTACGTGATTTCAGGGAAGGTCGTTTTCGCTGCTACTTTAACAGTGAATCCGCAGCCAACTGTACAGGGAAGAGAATGAAGAAAAAAAAGCAGAAGGATGAAAAAAGGATCAATATTACTGAGAGTAAAAGAAAAGAAAGTGCATCAGTTAAAGCATTGCCAGAATTTAATGATGCTTTAAGTGGTGGCTCTGATTTTGATAACCCATCTTTAGCCTCAGATACACTATGCAACCCACAAATTGTGAAAATGCCTAGGAAAAGGACATGGCGCCTGGCTTCAAGATGTCAGGTGGTTAAAGTCAGCCATGGCACCCAAACGAGTCTGCTGAACTACCCTGTAGCCAAAAGGAAAATGTCTAGAAGAGAATCTGATCCAGCTGATCAGAAAGCAAGCATCGCATGGCTGGAGAATGAAAAAACCCCAAACATGAAAACTAGATTATGTGCCCTTAAACTTCCAGAGTCCTATAGCAAGATCATGAGTCCTGTACAGCCCAAGACAGTGGTGTATGTACTCTCGTGCCCAGAGGTAAAACAGTGTAAAGGTAAACCTGTAGATATTCCCAAAATGAGGAGAAATCATAACTCCACAGATAGCAAGGACTCTGTAAGGTATAAATACAAACAGTGTTCTCTCAAATATTATGACCCACTGACAAATCGAATTCTGAAAACACCTCCAAAGAGTACAGGTGGAGAAAAGGCCAAAAAGCCCTCTCATGTTCGACAGCTTTTCAGAAGTCTCAGCTTTGATGCAAACATGAAGAAACTAGCTGATGCACAGAGAGAAAGCACGCCATCAAAGTCACTCAATTGGTCTAACTTCTATAGTTCTCCTTCAGCATCTTTCCTGCCAGATTCAGATAAAGGGAATGATGCAGCCTCAAGTCAAAAGGCAGATGGACCTTCTGTTTCCACAGAAAGAACAGATTGTCTCCTATCTGAGAACTCTTTTAAACACCTGATCATTTCACCTTTGAACTCTGTAATAGAAGGAGATTATAGATTAATTCCTTTTAATAGAGTTACCAAAACTCCTCTGACCTCCATCAGGAGTGAGTGGTTAGAGAGGGAGACTCCAAAAGCAATGTGGAAGAGAAAAGAAGGCGCTAATAAAGAACCAGGTTTTTCCAGAAAGGCTGCAGGATCTAAGACTGTCAGATGTACTGTTGGGAGAAGAGGAAACAGAGTAACCACAGGCAAACAAACGTCCAGAACTAAAAAACAGCAAAAAGAGGGGATGAGAAGACAACTTCAGCCTTGTGCCCAGAAATCTGCTTTCTCCATCCATAGGTGCCAGACAAGGAAAACTACAGTGGGAAAGCACCCTAAGAAAGAAAAGCCCGATGCTAAAAAATTAAAGGTGAGGAGGAAACCAAAAAGGGCCTTTCTGAACTCAACAGTTGTAACAGGGATTCCTGAAAAGAGGCAGAAAGTCACATCAGAATCTTTTCCCAAGAAACCAGAGCAAGCTTCCTCCAAAGTCAGGAACTGGGAAGTAGGTGGAGATCGGGGCCATCCTAGTGCTGTGAACCGACCCTCTAGAAGAACTTCCGCTGTACCATTACTTCGAAACTGTCTTGTTCTACCAGGTGAGAGCTAGCTACCAAAAGAACTTTTTCTTTCTTTTTTTATAGCCAGCACCTGGAAGAAGGAAGAGGAAAAAAAGGAGGTCATAGACAACGCTGTCGAAGTGCTAGAGCTCCAGAAAGTGCAAAGCCAGTGTAATGTGAAACAAATACAACTGTAAACTCAGTTCTTGTTCCTGGAATATGGGGAGACAATGTATTGCACTGTTCTACTGTGTGAAGCTGCAGAAGTTGTGGGTTTCAGTTAATAGCACTTAGAATCATATTTACTAATCTTCACCTGTACATCAGCAAAATTACCTTGAATGGTATCATATTGCTATTATGGTATTATCAGTGCGTAACAGTGCACTATAATAAGGTAATTTGGAAGCTGTGTTAATTAATTGTGCCTATTTTAATTTTTTCACATAATTCTAAAGTGCAGAAGATGACTCCGTTGCTATGCTAGAAATTTAATGAAGATACATCAGTCGGGGCTGAATTCTGTGTATGTATTTTGTGTTTGTGTATATGTGCACTTTCTTCAACACATAATATATGATTGCCTGTGGAATGGCATTAAAATTCATACAGTATGATACAATTCAGATCAATTCAGTACTTTCCTGAAATGAAATACAATTTTACACATTTTTGTATTGACTTTTTTTTTTTCCTGAAACCATGTCCAAAGCATTATTTTTGGACAAAAAGTCACTGTGGGCTCTCATCAAGCCATAATGGACCATGCTGGTAAGGAAATATCTCTCTTTAGGGAACTGTTCAAATGGTGGTGGCTAAAGTGAAATCTTGAATTTTAAAAGAAATATAGGGTAAGATTTTGGGGCTTTTTGTTTGTTTCTAATGGCTTATTGATAAAGTTTGTAGGTGAATTTCACATTCCTTAGTGAAGGGGATGGAAAATTTACAATGCAAACAAATGGCAGTGAGTTGTTTTAGAATGTCAGCCTTGAGTTTGGGGTTCTGTGCTTTTCTGACTTTAATTTGGCATGGTGTTGGTTAAATTTTTATGGACTAGAGTTCAAATTTTCTTTCTCAACTTTCAGTTAGATATTTAAATAAACCTAACACAGCATCCATCTAAAGGTATTCAAAATCAAATACTTGTGTAAAAAACTTGGTTGAATTAAAATTATATTGCACAGGAGATTCATGTTTGGCCACTGGTGTTCCAACTACTATGGTTTTATGGCAAAAAAACTTAAACCCATGGTGTTTTGTGTTTTAGCTTAATTTTATTTTCTTTTTTTAATAGCTGTTATGATGACAGTGTATTTCATGTGGTTAGGAGACATAAAGCCATGTTTTGTGGATGTTTCTGTGCTTTAAAACCCAAGATTAATGGTTCATGTATAGTAAATTAAGCACATAGTTAAGAATCATCAAGATCTGGGCTTTGGTTTTTAAATCTTCAATTTGATATATTTTATAATCGGTGAAGGTCTTTGCAAATTCTCTAGTGGTACAGTACATTTTCTCAGAATACAAGAAAAACATGGAAAAGAGCAGACCCTGCTATCTCTGGCATTGAACATACTATCTGTTCATTTCCCCCTCAGAAAATAAAACCATTCTTGATTCTTCATACCCTTCTTTCCGAAAGTGTCAAGGGTCACGGATTTGGACTGACATAAAGGTAGACTTGTAAATGGTTTATTTTAACATACAGTATCTGAAGGAAATGTAAAAGCTGTCATTATAAACCACATGTTCAGAGAGTATTTTGGGTATTTTTTAATGTATATGCATATTTACCAAGATAAAAAAAAGATGTGCATGTGTCAGCTGGAAAGTAAGTTCCTCTACAAATCACATATGGTCTGACAGATTTTTTTATTTGTCTTAATTTATTTTATATTTTATATAATAGTTGATTTCTATGGATGGATTTTCCTATGGTTGTCAGTAGACACAGAATCTTATGACTGTATTGCAAGTCACTGGAAAATGAAGGGCTATAATATAAATTCTTATAGCCCTCTTAACTAACTGTGCCTGTATAATTTAATATTTTGCCTAATATAAAACTGATGTTTTTAAAGCAAAGTTTTAAAGGAATGGTTTTTATAGAAAGGCTAATTTTTAGATAAAGCAAAAGAAGATTTTTAAATAAAGTTTGTTTTAAAGCAAAGCTTTAACTCTATAGATAAGTCCTATTCTAACATATTTTTATGATACAAGAATGTTTTCCTATCTAACTTCTTCCATCTGATTTTTCACAGTATTTTACACATGAAGAGCATGAATTATTTTGTGTGTGAATAAGTTTTAATGCACATTGTACTTTAAGAGCACTAGTGTGTATTTGTCTAGAATCAAAATACTGTTCTCCAAGCTCATTCATTGTACGTTTGTCTTACTCTGGTGCACAACTTTTCCTTGAAATCTTGAGTAATAAAAATGTGTTAAGGACTATAGAATGACTAATATTTTTAGACTGTAATGTCTTTTGTTGTTGTTGTTGTTTTTGATAATAGACCCTCTTATCAGGGTGGGATTTATAAAAGAAAAATGTTATATTTAAATAAAAGTGTAAGTAGCTATATATTTTCCTTAAAAAAAAAAGAAAAATGAAAAAAGTATGAAACATAAGAATTTATTAGAAGAATAAGACTTGGTGTACAAGTCTGGAAACATTTCTGTGGTTGGCATTGTCAAAATAAGTTTTACTGTAATCTTGGATGTTAATCTGTGCCTCACTTCTGAGTGTTCAGAAACCTCTTCTGTGCATGCTCGATGATTACTAAGAAAAAGAAAAAAGTGTGATACGAGAAGTAAGTGCAGAAACTGCTTTGGAAAGACAATTGATGAACATATTTGCAAAATAAAATATTGGAAAAACACTCAATATCATGTGCAAGAAGGAGAAAAGGGAAGTATTTGAGGGGCTTGAGATATAGGCAAGCACTTTCCTGTTAGATAAATGGTACAGTTTTTGCCCTTATGGAATAGAACATTGTTTCATTAGCAATGGGGCTGAAACTTCAAAGCATGCTTGCGAAGTCTACACAAATGGCAAATTTGAGAAATGAAATACTTCCTTTCTGAAATTAATGGGAGGGTTGGTTTCTTGTTTCTGTTTTTGTTTGTGGTTTTTTTTTTCCGTTTGTGTTTTTTGAGGGGGCAGGAGTGGGTTCTTTTAATGTTTGTGGATAATGATGTTTTGTCAGTATGTTTGCATGTCTTAATATAGAGAAGCAAGGAAAGAGCTGGATTAGAGAGGAATGAAGTCACGCTTTTTGATTTAAATTGGCAGCAGTTATAACCAAGATCTTTTATAGCAGTTGAGAAAAACGTTCATTTCTTCTTCAAGGCACATGCAATTTTAACCTGTAAGTTCATAGGTTTTTTTAATACATTTCACAGTGTTTAAGAAGTCTCTCCCTACATGAAGTGTTCATTCAACCTTTCAAAACAATCTTATTCTAAGCAGATAGATTTTTATTATTCACTAGCATTGTGAACCATGACTGTAACCCAGTCATATGGTGCCAGGTGCTAACCAAACATTAAATAGCAATCCCCCAGAACTTTAGATATCTGACACTTGCACCTCACAGTTCTTCAGTTAAGTTTCTGATAGGATTTTTTGCTCTGTTCTTCTTTCTGACAGGTTTGCATCCAATGTTCTTGTAATTGTGTTATGAAAGTACCCCTCTCTGGGATTCAGATAAATGAGGTATTTCTGTTTGTAATGAGACTATGGCTTAATCTGAAGTTGCGTTTATGTTTCACGCTAAATTTGTGCCCAAATGAGAATGTGCTTTTGTGGTTTTCATGTTCTTATTATTGATAATGTATTTTGCAATAATTTTGCTTGGTGTTGTAATTTTTTATCTGCTTCTCTATCTCTACTCTGTGGTCATTTGACACGATGTGGTTTTGTAAGGATACAGTGATACTACAGACTCAACCAGCGCTGTTGCTGGATGTTCTTTCTCTGTATCTTCTGCTCATTTTATTTCAGATTTATTGTTTCCACTGTTTTTCTCAGTCATGTTTTTGGATTTGTTTTTATTTTTATGTTGTAAAGAGCTAAATTACAGGGCAGCATGTTCTGTTTGGAAGTAAATCAGTGACAGGTAACAGAAGAGGATGTTCTCCCAGTCTGAAGTGTAGAGGGCAGGTTGGTACAGGTGCTCTTGTGCTCGAGAGTCTGCTTTACTTCACTGAGTAGTGTGAAACAGGAGTGGGATGATGATTCTTGATCCCTTTGATGGTCTTCCTTTTTCCCTTAGGGTCACTCTGCCTGAGAACAAAGCAATCTGAACTCATACTGGAAATAAAGGTTTTTCAGCTTTTGGTGTTTTGGGGACAGATAGGAAAAGTGTAATGTATCTCTCTCACTAATGTAACTAAAATCTCTGATTTTTTCCCTTTAATGTTTTATCTGCTGAATTACAGCATTTCTGATAATATTTTTCAGAAAAAAATGTAATAGGGTAGTTCTGAGCATGCCCAGAAGCAAAGGTTTTATTCCTTGTTTGTTTTGCAGTTATAAATTCATTCATTCCTTCAGCAGAACAAATCTTGTTTTAATAAAATAAAAACTGAGTATGCGTTTTTGGAGTTTCTTTATTCTTGAAGTGGAATTTAACTTGAAGCTATTTGCTGTAATTTGTTGTGGAAAGAGCACCACAGAATGCCATGGAATAAGCGACTTCTATGAAGGCAGACAGTTGTAATTTAAACAGCTGTTGACAGTGGTGTGATATCTTGACTCAGTGAAGCCAGGATTCATCCTATTCTGTGCCAGCTGAAGCAATGACACCCTGTGATGGCATTGAAAAGATGGTGGATACATTTAAAATGTCTAACTTCATTTTGGGAGCATGAAACCAAGAAGCTCCGACCACATGGCAAGCCAGATCATTGCAGAACTTACTCATTAACAGTTTTTTGAAAATGTGCACTTATTATATGAGCGCAGGGGCTGAAAGTATAATCTTAAGGTGCTTTCTACTTTATGCAAAATGGTTTGACATTTATAATCATAGACCAAATTAATGCGGGCAGAACTCTCTTCAAAATTGTGTGTAACAATACTTTTAAGAGTATCTGGTAAACAGATTACTAGAATACCTTGAACAATGTAATACCTTGCTCTGTAAATTTTGTAGTAATTTCCTATTTTTGTGGCAGTGCCTGTTCAAACCATTGTGATCTTTTGCAGGAGCAACGCACAGAGATGTGTCAGATCAGTAAATGGCTGAGAGGCAGAGGCATATGGTTTCCTGAGGCTTTAGTAAGTCATAAAATTTCAGGACATGCTTTGCAGTTTTCAGTCCATACTTGAAAATAGCCATGTATTATGTAGTTGGCTGAATGAAGTTAATGCTGTGCTATCAAATAATGATTAACTAAAGAAATACCTGTTCAAACACAAAGTTACAAACATGGTACTCTAATCAAATTTTAAGTCAGGTGACTGCATCTTTCATGGGAAATAAAAGCAATTCACAATATGCTTACACAGTGTATAAGGGAGATCCAGTCCAAATTGGTATATTTGAGAGTTATGATGGAATTAATAGTATAATTTTAGTTGGCTTGGGATTCACTGGAGTAATTAGTGTTATAATTATTGTGTTTTGATGGTTCTGGAAGTCATAATTATTTTCTTGGAGAGCAGAAGCGTTTCTTATGAAACGTATGAGCACATCATTTTTGCAGTTTGTGATTTAACAGTGTCAGCATTTCTAAACTTAGGTTCTTTTTTTGTCAGTGTTCCACCCTTAAGGAAAACTGAAAAACCATTTTTCCTGAATACTGGGATTCATAAAAAGGTTTTTCAATATCACACATCCTCAAATATAAATGTACTTTAGTGCATTAAACTGGTCAGCTTCTCATATTTGCTGTGTCATACTGCATTAATGTTGGCACTAGTGCATCTGAAAATGTTGGTTATAGCTTACTTTAGTTATGATTAATATTGTGCAAACAAATTGCAGAATCAAAATACACCCTTGCTAGCTCATGCAGAGAGCTTAAATACTGTGCTGGCCTGGAGATCGTGCTGTAAGAATTAACAGAGAAGCTGAAGGCAGAGTCCTTGGCATACATGTTCCATCCCTTGTGGATGTAAGGCATGTGTATGACTTGCTTTTTATTACAAATTTTAAGATGAAGAGGGAGGTAGAAGTGAGACATAGGATTTACATACGTATTTTAGATTGGAACTAGATAAACAAAACACCCAAAACTGAATATTCTTTTTTTTTTTTTAGTGTTTATCTCTGTTTTATCTGAACCTTAACAAACAGTTATCAAAATCCATCTACTCCTGTGGTGGTTTGGCTCAGATTCCGTCAGTCACTCTTCTGGTATGTTACTTTTGTTTGCTTAATGCATGGATAATACTTGTCTTTACTGCTGCTTGTTTGATAATTTCAGCCACTGTTAAGAGGGGAAAAATGTTTATAACAAAGGTTGTCTATGTACATCCTTTTGAAGGCTAAAGAGAAGAGTTGTAAGGCAGTACATGGCTACCAGCAGATTTCTCCACATGCCAAAAGGAGCTCTCTTAAAATTCAGGTCTAGTGGTGAGTAACCAATTAGTTTCCCAAATGATGGTAGAAACACTTTTCATTTAATTGGCATTAGACTCAATCTGCATACAATTAAAAATAAACATACTGACTTTCTGGTGACAGATATTTTATGGATTTCTAAATGTGTCTAGTGCTTTAATTTTTCGATCTGTTCTAGCAAATTGTTGTTTCCTGAGTTATTGCCAACACACTCTAGTTCTGATTGAATCTGGAGTCAGGGTAATAATGGAGTCAAAGTCAGCATATTTTTACCTACCACAATTAGTTACTGTGCATACAGCACTTTCTGTGGATGTAAAGAACTCTTAAGTGTTTAATATGATCAATAATTATTTTCTATGTTATTCTTATTTTAGGCATTAGTATTAAATGTGTTTTTAAAAATGCATTGATACATTTATATTTTTGTGAATATAAATGTTTATTTATCATTGATAAGCACAATATTTTTTATTTTTAGAGCTCAAAGGAGAGCACTAATGAAATAGTATTTTACATATTTTTATTTCCAATTATACAGACTATTCACTTTTCCTGTGCTTAGCAAATTTCTATTCTTCCTCCCTCATACTCCTCCATTTTAAAATAAGAATTCATCTGCAATGCAGAGTTCTCCATCTTTTTTTCTCAGAGTAGGGTGTGATGAGTGTCATTCGGCTGTATCACAAAGATGTTTTTATGTAATTATGTAGTTATTGCATCTGCCTTCATAACTCTACCTCTGTCTTTTCATGGAAGCTGTGAAGGGGAGCCAAGCATCCCTGTCTGTCCCTAGTCCGTTTGTTTTATTGCCCAGCCCATCCTTCTCAAGCTCCTTATGCAGTCAGCAGGTCAATTCCCCTCTTTTCCTTTGTTTCATCTAGCTCTACAGTATGTTGGAAAACAACCGTTTTTAATTCACAGGAAAAAATGAGTTGAAACCATTCTCAACCAGTTTTTCCTGTAAGAGACTCACATTCTAGTGTATGTGTGGGGAAACAAAAAAAATCTGACTTATATTTTGGCAAACCTTGTCTTCCCACCATCTCCCCTAAGCCGCAAGGGCTGAGGTTGGCAGGCACCTCTGGTGACCATCTGCTCCAATCCCGTGCTCACGGCAGGCTCAGCTGGAGCAGGCTGCTCAGGGCCAGCCACATCCCACGGATTTTGAGCATCTCCAAGCATGGACATTCCACAGCCTTTCTGGGCAACCAGTTCCAGCACCTGACCACCCACCCCTCCGCAGTTTAGAAGTTTTTTATCTGTTTAAACAGAGTTCTGTATTTCAGTTTGTGCTCACTGCGTCCTGTCCTTTCGCCGTGCCCTGTGTGTTTGTTCCCTGGCTGGCAGCTGGACCAGTGCTCGTGCTATGAGTCCCCTGGTGTGCTGGCACTGTCTGTGGGGGCTGTGGGGAACAGCTGGCACTGATACCCTTGCCCAGCTGTTCCAGGGGAGATTTTCTTCAAGTGAGGAGCCCAGCTTATCTGAAGGTGCTAGTGAGGACCTATGTGGGCTTTGGTTTTCCTGGTATTTACCTGGCTTCTGTAGCAAAATGAGTCCTCTAAGCCAACTTTCTAAGGCTTAGAAAGGCTTTTTATCTTACAGGAGTTGGGTTGTTTGGATTTTTGTTTTCTCTTTTTCCCCACTAGATTTTCCTTGGTTCACTTGAATATTTCATATTATGTGGGTTTGCTGACTGCAAATCTAAAACTTCATAGTTCCGTGCTACAATTATAAATTTGTTACAAATCTCTACAGTTTTTACATATGTTCTTTTCATGACTTTTTTTTCCTGTTTGCTTTCAGCTCCATTTACTCTTGATTGCAACTACTGTATCGGCTTACATTGAGTCCAAGATTTTGTTCTAATTGGCTTAGTACTAATTTGGCTTGATAAATATTTTACAAGCATGGCATTCAGGGTAACTTGCTGTTGCTTATTTTTTTAGGGCTTTTTTTACACTTTAAATTTCTTATTGTTTGTTCTGCTTCTTTCATTTGTATGGACCTTCTTGCCTGTATTCATAAGGAGTTTCTGTTTGGTTTCCCACTGCTGATAATTAGATGAAGTAGCTTTTAATAAGGAGAGCTGGAGGAAGAGGAGTTAAGAGCCCTCTTTTGCTGACTTTTGTTGCCATGGCTTTCTCCAAAGTAGGCTAGTGGCATTGTGCAAAAACCCCAGGCTTTTATCACTTTATCACTTTGTCTCCTTTCTTAAGGATAAGGGATGTCAACTCTATAAAAATATAGGTATGTAGATAAAAAATGTTGTAGAACAGCTAAAATAGTAACATTAGATGGGCATGTTTTGCCTCTGCACTCTCTCCTAAATTCGCTATGAACAAAAACTCGATAAATTTGTATCAGATATCAGAGAGATGATGTTACAGACTTTCTCAGTGTGAAAGCTTGCAATGTTCATCCCTCCTTTTATACTTAGATTTATCTTTAAGAGGGCATTTTGTTTTCATTTCCTTTTTGTTTGAATATTGTGGCATGTCTCTGTCATTTGTCTAAGTTCTTTCTCCTAGACCATCTTAAAATGAGAGTGCTGTATTTCTTTTTGTTAATATACTCATTTCTCATAAGTTTTTAGGAGGAAAGAATTAACATTTGCCAAAAAGTGACTTGTAAATCTGAGTTCCACTATCATCAGTTTGTGTGAAACTTAGTAAATTCTTTAATTACATCTGAAGAGGTGGGGAAGGCATGAGTCTGCAACTCACTCTGAAATTTTATGTGAAGTTCTTAAGTTGTGGTAGATTTGAGTTCTTTTTCTCCTTTCTCTTCAGCACTGTTTTAAAGAGCTACTTTGTGCTGTTAGCAATGTCTTGACAGTCAAAATGCTCAGCCTGTAAGTGGATTTGAACGGACTGAGTAGTAAACTTCAAGCACAAGTTGATTTGGTTTTAACTTTCATTTTCATGTTTGTATCATTTAGAAGTGAAGAGGACTATTGCTTGTATCACAGTCTCAGCTTTGTACTTTCAAGGAAGAAGAGCTTTCTAAATGATGAATTCCGAAGGTATTTGTATGCCAAGTGTGGCTACTTAGTTGAGGAAAGGTTGTGGTAGTTTTTATTTTTATTTAAAGTAAATATTTAAACTTAATGGACTTGATGTAAGTGAAGGTCATGTAGCGTCTCAGATGTCAAGAGATCATTTTGTAAGCAGCCTGTAGGAGGATACTTGCTCTTTCTCAGCCTCTTGGTATTATGTCACTTAAGGCACACGGAATTTCTCTTGTAATTGCAAACTACATATGTCCACTACACTGAAAATTAACGTTGGAAGAAGTAGTAAGAGGCTGGAATCACTCTCCTCGAATAAAAAAATAAATTGTTGCATATAGTGTGAAAGGCCTTTATGGTATGATGGCATTCACTGTGTGATGTCAAGGTTTTGTCCATTCATACTTGTGTAAGTACTGTGCTTATTTGTCAGCTAGAGTATCTAATTGAAAGATAGATTTGAACCAAATTATATTGAAGTAACTGAGATTTTGGAAAATTTGGATGTAGATCTTAATTTTGCAGTTTGAATATGTGAATTTAATAAATACAGAATAAACTTTAGTGTTGCTGTATCTGTCCCAGTCAAGGGAGGGCAATAGGACATGAATCCAGTAAGTTACAGCCCAGATCATCTAAGAGCTAACTTCTGTCATCAGCAATCTTCTGTCAGTTCAAGGGGACCCACTTCTGAAATGCTGATTCAGAGCCAGAGTGCTGCAGATATAGCAGAATATTCATCCATGTGGTTGGGCTGAAATCAGCTGTTGTCAACATGAAGACCTTAAGTGCCAGAAAGGAGCCTGGGCCAGGTCCCAGGTGTGATGTGCCATTCCCTGAGGTATCCACTCCACTGTTTGTACTCCAAGAATATTTGTTCATTTTACTTAAATATATGAATTATTTTGCTTTACTGTTATCAGTAGTGGAAAAGCTTTACAACTACATCAGACCATCATTTCGACATGAGTCTACCTGCCTATCCCAAATTTAGTTGCATTACAGTTTCTTACCTGCTGCTTCCAATTAAGAATATCTTTAGCTTGCTTTTCTTCAGTGGCTTGCATGTTGGATAGTGTAAAATCAAAAACCACTTCCTATCACTCTGCCTAGAGCCAAATGCTAATTCTTCCTGTTCTTAACTGGTGCTTTGATAGTAAGTATCACAACACAGGCGACTGCACAGCCGGGCTGCCAGCGAACATTCTCCTCCCAGCTGCGCAGCTGCTTCAGGCAAGCTAACTATAGCTTTGTTTTTGTGAGTGGTATGTCAAAGCCATCTATTTATAAACCAAATTAGAAAATGCCTTGGAACTGTAATTTCTCTTTCAGGCTTCACTTCCGGCTATCCAGAAGCTCAGTATTCCAGATACACAGATTTGGCTATAAAATTTGAACTTGCCTAAAAATAAAAAATAATATATTAAAAAAATCAAAACAAAAACCCCTGTTAAATTAGAAAATTTTGGAGTATATATATGTCAGTCAAAAAACACTTTAAAATATTTTTATACTTTACCTGTAAGATGAATCATGAAGGATACAGGGATGCATTAATAAAATTATTTGTATTTACTTTTTCCATTTCCCATAATTTCCAATTAGCTATTTTTCTTTAAAGTATTTCTTAGTAATAAACTGCCATTATGCTTGTTTTAAAGGCCAGAAAAATGAGGTAAGGTACAATGCTTAAGAGAAACATTTTAAACGTGTTCACTACTTTTGACCACCTTCAGTTTCAAATCAAAATGCACATTGACTAATGCTAGAGGTTTGAATGGTCTGGATGCTGGTCCAAGTATTTGCTTGAAATTTATGAGGATCAGGCCCTAGGTAACCTGAAATGAATATCAATAACAATAGCATTCAATGTAAATGGAGATCCTTGATCATGTGGAGATAAGCAACCTTCCAGAATCCACAAAAGAAACATAGGCCCTCCAATTCTTTCTGATTTGTAGATCAATATATCACTATTGCAAGGACTTAACTTTTCTTACTACTCTGTAGGGGCCTGGGTAAAGTTGTGGAGTTTAGATCTGGATTACATAGGCTGAACTACACTAACCTCCTGTGGGTAATATTTCAGTCTGTAGGTAGCCAGCCTTTTATCTGCAGAGCCATTCTCTGAATGTTGAGTAAGACAGCGTGAGGAGCCAGTAGACTATAGTTACCCATGGGGAGGTGATGTTAGGAGTCTATGCAAATGGTTTTGGAAGGGTTTTCTGCATTAAATAATAGACTTCTCTCCCAGATTAATCTCCTATAACTAAGCATTTTCTTTTAAATATAAACGGCTCTGTGCCACTTTTAGAACACTTGGATTACTTTGTTAAATTATTAACCAGTTTTTATCATCGGTAGGAGAGTTTTTATAGAAATGAGAGCAGGATCTTACTCACTGGTTATTTTTAAAATGTGCAAATGTGAAGGCTTGTACTTGTGACAAGGCTCATGAGGCGTAACAGAGCTGTTGTACAGATTTTAAAAGAATTACAAAAATTAGAGATAGAAATCATTCTTTTTAGGCATACAACTCCATCCAGGTTTGGTCCTTACAGTGTATTTGATATTCTGCTTCTGAAATCAGGATGTTGAGGCTATTTAGAAGCTGGTAAGTTTTTATTATATTTCAGGATACAGCTAGTAGGCTGTGAATATTGAAGCAAGGGGGCAACTGGTATATTAATCTTAATTTACTGATAGTATTTTCTGCCTTGACAGAAGGCATGGGTTGGCAGTAGGCTGTATGTAATCTTCTTTTTCTTCTACTTTTTCTATCACTTGCAGTAGGGGCTGCAGGTAAACAAGCACTGTTTTGCTTGAAGGGCTGACAGGAGAGAGGTCCAGCTGCAGGGGTATAGCTAAGTGGATTACTGTCAACTAAGTATTTGGAAGTCCTTAGTCCCAAGTTCTCTGTGATTTACCTGGAGCATACCAACGTAACTGCTCTCCATAAATTCCATATCCTGGGCTAGTGAAGTGTGGTCAGGCATGAAGAAGTCTCTGTAATGATGTCTGCCAGATCCTGAGCAACTCTGCTTCTGGACAAGAAAGACAGGCTCTTCCAGAGCTATTGCTCCACCCTCTTTGGTAGGCAACTGAAAACAAAAAATGTCTGTTTAGCTCCAAACTGTAATGAAACATAATGCAAGAATATATCAAAATTCACCAGAAAATTTAATTACCTTTCTGCAGAGTACAACTTGTCTGTTGTAACTGAAAATATTTTGGTGAAGGGTGGTGTAACAAATGAGAATTGAGAGAACGTGGGTGTCTCTTCATCCAAGGCCCTACAGCATTACTTTTTCCAAATAAATTTAGAAGTTCCTGCTTTACATTTCACATGCCTGTTCCAGTTTTCATATTCAGCAGGTTAAACACAAAAGTATTTGCTGAAAAAGTGTGGATGTCATGAAGGTTGATCTGTGCAATCTCTGAGAACTTGCATTACATGGCCATTTTTAAATAGTGTCAGTGTGCCCAAAGTTAAAATTTAAATTCAATAACATCACTTTCAGTGTTGTATTACACTGTGTTGTATTTCCACTTTTTCTCTTTGCATTATGCAAAACCAGAATTTATTTTCAATGGAAAATTACTAAATTTGAAAATTGTTTATGGATATATGCTTTGTGCTGTTTATATAGCAAAATGCTCTTCTGACATTGGCAAGGCATATTCGGCAGATGGCTGAGGAGAGTCTAATCCTTTCCCTCCTGGCACAAGGAATGATAATTACTATGTGCCTTAAGCAAAGAGCCTTCTAGATATTCAGCTGCCTTTCCTATTGGGGCAGAAATATCTGCTGGAGGACGTAATGGAAAGATCTCCATGTAAATTCCTTTTCTTTACAGTAAAAATCAACAAAAAAAAAGGGAAAAAAAGTAAGAAATCTCTACTATCTCTAAATGTCACTTGGAAAAGTAACAGGCCTTGCTGGCAGCCTAATGCAGCTCACACCAAGGATTCATGCTGGGTGGAGCTTGAGTTTGGCAGGATAAGTGGGAAGAGATTACAACTGCTTTCATCAAAACAGAATCAGTTTTCAGGAGAGGCAGCAAAGGATATCTCTGTCTCCTCCTGACACAGCCATCTGAGACCTGTGGAAGATGTGGTAGGAGGGTTACTAGATGAGCATTTGGCACTTCTTGTCTCATTATTTGCAGTTTCATTGAATTGACAATGAAGCACCAGAGCAAAGGCGCCAGAAAAAGGTCAGAAAAAACCCTGTTTGCCTGACATGGGAAAATCACTCAATGAAACCCGAGACCTTTCACCATGAAGGTAACCCAGAGAGCTCAGGTCCTTCCAGTGCTGTTCAAATAGGGAAGGCACCCCTAGTGCTGATCCAAGGTCCTTGTTCGCAGCTGCCTCATTTCCAACAGCGACATGACAGGAAGCCAAGGGATGAGAAAGACAGAAGACAGCGCTTGCCCTAGCACCCGCTGAGACCTGGCTGTCCTTGTTCAACTGCTGCATTTACTGAGCCCTTATCTGCCCCTGCCCCACCACGCAGCATGGCAGGGAGTGGGAAAGGTGACCTGGCTGCAAGAGTGATTCTGCTGTGGGGCTGCTCCTGCCTGACCTGGCCAGCAGCAGGGAGCAGGGAAATTCAGAGAGATACTGACTAGCATCTTCACTGGCAATGAAATTTCCTCCAAAGAAGAGCATGAAGATGGCCGTGGGCCAAAGAAAGAGCTCAGTGCCTGACCCACGTACCTACCTGTGAGTGTGTGGTGGGAAGCCTTGTGGGCTGTTGGGAGGGAGACAGTCACCTAAGGGCCTCCTTTGTCTTTTTGTCTTTCCAGCAAAGGCCTTCAGACCCAAACCATGCAGGTCTTGTGTGTGCTGTTTAGCACTTTTCCCTGTGCATACTCAGAGTCTTTTACCCAGGAAGTTACTCTGCCAAGCTGATTCTGACAAAACAAGCTTCCCCAGCCCTGCCCAAGCCTGTTCTCCGAAGGCTGATGGCATTTGGCAACCCAGCATCTGGAGCTCTTCTGTGGCTAATAGGCCAGCTGAGAGAATCTGCCTGCTCACAGTTTGCGTGGGCTATACTGGCATGGTCTGGCTGGTGTGGTGGCATCAGCCAAAAGAAGTCCCTAAGGAAGATTGTTATTTATCCAATATCTGTGCTTTTTAGAAGTTAAATTTGTTACTTTCTGCTATTTACCATCTTAATACTCTAACATACCAGCTGCTAAATCTTCTGTGCTGACACTTTTCTCTTGCTCCTCAAGATCTCATTTCTGCTCACAGCAATACCTGGGTAAGCTCCTGGTCTGTGTCACTGCTTCTGGGGGCCCTGTAAGGTCTAGTGCCAGACCTGCACTGAGAGCAGCTGAGAGGCAAATGGGGCAGTCCAAGCTGTGGTCACAAGCTGGGGGACATGCTATCTGCACACCCCTGCTATGTGAGTACGTTATTTCCTCAGTGACCTAGTTTTATGAATAAAAAAGTCTTCTCTCTTCATAACTACAGTAACAAAGAATTTTATTAATGTTTGCCACTATAAAGAAAAGGTTACTGTGTCTTAATTTTACTAGGTTGCTTTAAAACCGATAAGATTTTATGGAAGCTGGGAGATGGCTTGTGATCAGCTGTCAGTTCTATGTGCACGCTTCTTCGAGAAATGAGTCTGTAGGGATGACTCAGGCTTGGCAACAAAAGATGTTCCCTCTGTAAAACAGTTACATCTGAAAATGTAAGGCTCTTTCTTCATTGCTGTCGGAGAAGGGAGGGGATGATAAGATTACTAGGATGATGATGAATATTTTAAATTTGAGCTCTCAGTTCAGCTGCATGACAGCTCATATCAGGCAGATAACATTTTCTACCCTGACTGGATAAGCACATTAGTGCTTCCAGTACAGATTCTAGTTCTGGCTCTACAGCTGGTTGCCTTTACACATTTGTCTGGGACCAAAAAGAGTTCCAGAAACCTGCATTTAAATGTCACTGGAAGCCTATTTGTATCTTATCTAAGCCCAGACTGAGGGCTGTTACCATATGCCCACATCTCTAAGGGCTGTTCTCACAATAGAAATAACTAAATTTACTTGAAAAGCAGAAAGAGAGAGGTTTCAAGTGTGGCAGCTCCCAGGAGGTAACCAGAGCTCTTTTACACTAGCCTGGGTGCTGTGCTGCAGTGTAGATTGAGAAAGTCAGGTTTAAAACAATTAGGCTCAAGAAAGCAAGGTCATTCTCTAGCTAGCATAAAACAGGCTGATGTTTTGAATTGAACTATTGAGAGGCCAAACTTCCTGAAACAGTAATAGAATTGCATGTGTTTCTTGTGATTGCATTAGCAAAATAATGCCAAAGAAATACTATCATTCTGATCACATTGGCTTTGAGCTAAGAATTTTGTTATTATTTTATTTCAGTGATGTTCCTTGTCCATATCCATTCAACCATTTTTAGTTCTCTCTTAGAGTTTGTGGGTGGTATAATGTTGTGACATACTGTTGTATTGCTTAAACAGAGCCAGAATCAATGGATGCTAAGGCTGTTTAAAAGCAGTTTTCTCTTCTACAAGAAAAGTCAATATATCTGTAAGCAAAATGAGCAAAAAGAAACATTTTGTGCTCAGCAGGATCTCTTTGTGGAGGTTTCACGGATTATTCAACTATGTTGGGGAGCACCATAAATTTTGGAATGGGGCTAAAATAATGTTTAAAAAACCCCCAAAACAGGCAGGAAAACACTGTCCAGTGGGAAGGGCCTTGAAGTGCCTTTGGCCAGCAGAGGTCAGACTGTCCTTTGGACTGTGTAGTTAATCTGCTTGGTACCTTTGGGCATGTTCCCCTGCTGTTTAATGCTTTAATCCACCAAGCTTTGCCAGCTGAAGCATATTTGTTTATTTATTTAAGAAATTCTTTTGCAATCCAAGCTCCACATGGAGTATCAGCACTTGAGAACAGTAATAAATTTAAGAATAATTCAAGTTTCTCTGAGTAAATACTTTATTTTCCAGCCCTATGATCCAAGTTTTGTGAGTTCATTTGATATGGGAATACTATTTGGTCTGAAACGCAATTTAGTCATCAGTAAGGTTTTTTTAATTTTTATTTTGATTCTTGTTTAGGTACTTGATGCTTGCAGTGCTTTGATTATCAGCAAACTGGGCCTTTTCATCTACAAGTAGGAGCAGCTAATTTTCTGGAGTTGTTTGGAGTAAGCAAATATTTTCTGCTGCAAGTTAATGCATTCCTATGGTTTTCTTAATATTTATGTGAAATTCTTTAACTATGATATTGTAGATGGTGCAACTAAACCTTAATTAATAGTCCATAGTTATGGGCTGCTTCTGGTGACTTCTCTCTTCGAGCAGTAGCTGCTGGCACCTGTGTGCACACAGACAAGAGTGCCATGCTCCTTGTGCTCATCTTCAGCAAGAAAGTGTTCTGGCATCATTATACATTGAAACCTTTGGTTTCTCAAGGCAAAAACCTTGGGAAAGGCAGCAACCTCCTTTATTTATGTGGTTTCTGGTGTCCACTTGTAAAAAATGGGATGAAGAGATTAGAAACTGAAAGGTGGTTAATGTTGGATCATTTCTTAGTCATAAGATAGGGATGGAATTTAAGAGAGAAAAGCAAATTAATTAATTCCTCATAAGAAGTGGTTTTATAAATAATAATAGAAAAAGCTAACATAATAAGCCTGTTCTTGGTAGTGTGGGGTATAGGAAAACTAGCACTTTTTCAGTCATGTATGCTACAAAGATACTCCATGCAGGATGAAATAGTGCTGCTTTAATTTCCAAGGATGTCTTAAAAAAACATGCTACATTTCCATAGTAACAACAAATAATAACGTGTGTTTAACTTGTGGTTAACTAGTGGGATAAGCAATTCCAGTAAGCCATGGGGAACATATGCTTATAGAGAAATAATAAGATCTTTGAAGGGTGACTAAGTGTGAGTTCATGTGGGTGAAACGAAAAATGAAAGCAGCGGGGTAAAGGACATAATTTCACATCCCCCAGGTGTGGGTTCTTGACATGACAATCCACATGGGAGGGTTGTGTATGGCTCCTGTGGGTGTGAGAGAGGAGTATCCCCTTTCATGGTTGTGAGGGCTTGGGTTTTTTTGTGCCTCAATGATTTGTCGCTGAGATTTTTGTTCAGAAAATTAGCAAGAAGCCTAAGGGGTGCCTACTACACTGGGGAAAGACTGTTTGGATCTTTTTTGCATTTGTACAAAGATGACAAAGCAGAAGTAAACCTCTGAAGTATTGCTGCATTATGGCACTGACAGTTCGAGTCTGGTAAAGTAGTAAAATATTGTCAGGTCATGATCCTTTCTGTGCTTTGGGATATGGAAAATTTACTTGAGCTTCCTTATGAAGCAAGAATCTGCTCAAGGAATTAATAGCAAGAATTATGTAAAACATTCACTGGGATCTGTGCATAATTTTGATGCAATGTTACAAAACTACTCTGTTGATGCACTCTTTGGCAGATGGGTCATGAGAATGACCAAATCTGTGACTAACCTCTTTAAGATTTGGGAATCCATGGATCCAGAATGACTGGTGGGGAGAAGTTGAAAGAAGACTTTCTTTGGTTGTATATAAAAACTTATGAGGAAATTAGTTTAGAATGTCTTTGGTGTGGGGATCATAACCCACCAATCTGTGATCCATGTCCATTATCCATTATTGCAAGTTATTTATGTGATAGAAAATATATTTTTGTAACTCAAATGTGTTGGGGACGCCCTAAGGCTTTAGTCCCACAATTTGATAATACTTTGCACTGATTTTTCTTAAAAACTCAGACCATCTCTCTAGAGAAATGATGGTTAAATGTTTTAGGCTCTCCAGGGGAATCAGTGCCAAAGCCTAGATACAATATCAAATAGGAATCTTTTAGGGTAGCGTGTTTCATGTCTGATTCATCCCTATGCCTAATTAGGGAAAGAGCAGGGAAACTGGTCCAATTTTATCTATGAAGAAAAGGCAGGATGCCTAATTTGATATCACAGTTTCTGGGTTTTTTTCTTCCTGTTTCGTAGAGCCGCATTTCTTGGAAACACCAGGATTTTCCTCATATGATGAAGGTTGCTGCTTCTCAGAATTTTGACCTACCTTTTACAGCTTAGTAGGACAGCAGTGATGACAGCAGCATCTGCACAGGTGTCTCTGTTGAATGCAAGACTGTGTACCTGAGCTGCAACTCAGCACCTGCCAATTATTGAAGGAAGAATATTTTTATTTATAGGTGAACATTGGAAAAGCAACTGTAACACCTTTTAATTCTTCATGACCATGCCCAGTGAACCATCTTCCAAGCAGTAGTAGCTATAGATAGTAAGTTCTTTTTCCCAGTGAGGTTTAGTAGCTCAAACGTGCGTTGTACTGGCATGGCCATATTCCTTCTGCATCTCAGGCTAATGCAAGCTTTACTCTTTGGGGCCTCTCTGTGCTGAAAGATATTTTCAACTTCAGTCTCATGAAATTTTCACCTATCACTTGGGCTTAGATGCTGTAAGCACTGAGAGCCTGGTCCTTTCTACCAGTAGAGGGAATGAGCTTTGAGTGCTAGTGTTGCCACAGGAACAAATGGGGGGCACAAGAACAAATGGGTTTCTGTTGGGCATGAATAAGTTTGGTCTGGGAAGGAGGAGGATTTACTTTGTGATTCTAGCCATGAGCTTCTGAAACTGCCTTCCAGTGGTAGAAGAAGGACACTTTTAAAGGCGATGTATGGAATGAACTGTGCAGTGGAATAACTGGGGATTGGACTTGATAACTCCATAAATTCCTTGCAGTCCTCTTCTCCCCTGTGCAAGTGTGTCAGGGAATGAGTGATGACATCATCCCTCCCCTTTCCAAAGCTGCACTGGAATAGCTGCAATCTTGCTTTTTTAGAGTCTACCACTTGGAAATGTTTGATCAGCTTTGGCAAGTGCTTGGGATGTGAACTCCATGAATTTATATTGAAGGATATATAAATCAAAGTATATATCTAAGTAAGATTTCCCCTGCCACCCCATCTTACTTTCTTGACACTATTTTTACATTTTACTTCACAAGAGTGAAACAAGCTAGCAAGGAGCAGGCTGCTGTCACAGCCAGAGTTAGAAGTGCTTGCTTATTAGAAGAGCAGCCTTTTTTTTTCTTTGCTGGTGGCATATGTTTTACTTGCTAAGTATATCTGTATTACAACAGTTGACAAATTTGTTCTAGGTAGCCTCATTGACCAGCATGTTTCTGCTGCTACTCTCTCTCTCATTAATAATTTGGACAATATGGGGAATGATTGCAGTTTTTTGTATAGTAATATTTCCATTGATGGCAGAATCCTCACTGCAGTGTCTTGTGTACAATTTCTTATATGCAGTTGCTTAAACACTGGTGAGGAATCCTACTAAACAGCTTGTAAATTCCTTTGGCTATGAAGGCTTAGTTAATTATACAGGAGGACACAGTGAATTAATTCTGAAATTAGTCTGGCACAATTTATCCAAAATAATTTCTCCTGCATCCAGAATTAAATGATTGACTTCAAGTTTCACCTGGATGCAATTTGAACTGCAATTAATAAACTCTCTGATCCATTTGCTATTAGCAGCACAGCCGTGTTCCCTTTCCATCCTTGCTGAACACTGGTAAGATATGTTCTTTTTATCATTTTAATTTCTTCACTTAACATTAGTATTTCACAGTGTTAAGGGGAGGGGGCTGGCAAGTATATCCTAGTTACTGGATGTATTCCACCCTGGAGTGCTAGAACATACACTACTTGCAAAAGAGTTCATTTGTGCATTACCACTGTGTGCAGGGTATTAATGAAGATGTCCACACAGATCTCAGTAAATGAGTGACAGTTCTGAGGGAAAAGTGGCATTTTTTACTGTATTTTATTCTACAGTATTACTGTGTTTAAAATAGTGTTATGCCCAATATTGTGCATAGCTCCACTATTGTACATAGAGGGGAAAATTTGTTTTAGGGCTCCGTTGAACAACAAAGTAACAGGAGAAAGCTCTTCCTCTACAGTGTATGAGGTTGAAATAAAGATGGAAAAGTGAAGACTAATGGAAACTCAGTTCTGTTAGATCTACAGTTTGGAAAGTGATGCCTGCTTCTGAAGAAGCTAGTCAATGCTCTGTTGCCTGAATCTGTCTCACTTATTTGTCACATTACTGTATCACGTAATGGTTCCCTGTCCCCCTTTTCAGTTGCTGAAAAGTATTTAAAGAGGCTAAAATAAACAGAATAAATGAAAAGTACTGATTTTTCTGATTAAATGCTGTGGGGCTGCTGCATTGTTAGATGGTGGGATGTGTAGCAAGAGATGGTCATATAATTAAAAAAAATTCTAACAGCAATATTCTCTTTCACGCTACTTACTGAGGAGCTCTTTAAGAATAGCTGAACATGGAGAATTGGTGAGTATTCAAACATGAATGATTAAAACCAGTTATGCTAGTGCAATGCATTGTTCGTTGCAATTACCAGGTTTCTTCTCAGTCTAAATTATCCATAGTTACACTGCGTATGATACAAAGTAAGGAAATATGGGTGGCATGACGTTTCAGTACAGCTTTGTCTTCGCTGTTAACCCCCTGTTGAGAAATAGAGAATGGCTACCACCCTCTTTTGCATGCAGATTACAGGTTGTGTGCATCAGTTATGTGCCAGTTAATGAGGTTCTATTGTTAAAAGTTCCCTGTGTAATTACCACTTTTTAGACTTGTAGCATGTTTGGTACCCCTCCCTCTGTTAGATTTCTTCCGTTATTTACAGCATTGGCTGGGTTATTTGCTACTGCAAATAAAAAGGAAATTTCTCTTAACAGGGGTCTGTCATTTTGCCATGTGTGTGCACCACAGAGCACAGCAGGACCCTGGCCTACAGCTGAGCTTGCTGGTGCTGCAGTAATGTGAGTAAATCAGAGTCAGACTTGACTGCTGCCCTTCCTTGGGAGCAGAGTTCAGCCATGGCTGCTCCTGCTGTGCTGTTTGTGCTGCCTGCACCCTGTGGCTTTCATACCCTTCATTGCCCAGGGTCAGTCTGGAACTGCCCTACTGGAATCACCTGTTATTACCAAAGTGACAGACTGTGCTAGTGCTTTACTCTTCTGTAATGATCATCACTGTTGTAAATTTGATAGCCAGTGTTCTTGTGGCATCCTTGCAAAGACTTTTTCATAAATCAGTCACCCATGTTTGCGTGTCCTGAACTCATCTCCTTCATATTCCATCTGCAACAGAAATATTCCTCTTTCTGTTAAAATGAAAACCAGTTTTTCTCTGTGGGGAATATCCAGGAATATCCCACTTGCTTATTTGTTACAGGACTTGTTATGTGGATTTTTGGAATAAATGTTAGATACGAGACTGCTGATGAAACACAGAAATTATCTTTGTTTTCTAGTAAGACACTGTCTTATTGTGCTCACTCAAAAAGATGGATGTTATTTATGCTTTGTAAGGAGCACATTCTTTAAAACTATATTTTACATAGAGATTTTCCCAGGACAAGAATACGGTGATATGCTGCCTTTTTTAAGTGACATCAGAAAAGGCATTTAATTGTGTTGGAAGGTTGTTATCTTTATGGCTGGGTTAACAGAGTCTGGAGTAGCATCTCCCAGCTGAGAATCAATATGAACAGTCAAAAATATAATCAGCAGTTTTACATCTGAAGCCTTTTTTATTTGAATTGTAGCATTATGAAATTTCATCCCATGTGCTCACTGACCCCCACCCTGATAAAGGAGTAAGGAACTGGAAAGCTCTAGGTGATCATCTGAAGTTGTGATGTAAAGTGTATTTATCACCCTGACTGAAAGTATGTGTATACCTTGCATGGTACACATTTGCTCCCCAGCCAGCCTTGAAACTCAGGCTGTCAGCTGTTTCCTGTGTGCTTCTGACTTAGATGTTTCAATTTCTTTCACTGGATACAGATGCTACAATAATCCATGCTTCTGGGATTTTTTCTTTCAGACATCTGCAGCGCAATCTATCTGGGATTATTTCATAGTGTCTTTCAAAGTTGAAAACAAGTTTAAAAAAAAAAAAAAGCAGGTGTCATTCATAGTAGGACACTTAATCTTGAGCTCATTATGCTCTGTGAACTGCATATGACCATCTGAAGGTTTCTAGCAGGTTTATGAGGCACAGCTTGAGCTACCGGCCCACCAGGGCTTTGGAGAGCAGGCATGTCTGCTTTAAATGGTTATTCAGGTGATTATTTCTCCTGCAGGCTTGGACACAAGGTAAAAGAACTTCAGAAAATCTTTGCCCTAGACCACCTTTGCACAAAAAGGTAATCATTATTTTCTGCCCTCAAAATGTGGCCAGCAAATTCAGGACCTAGTAGTTTCAGAGAGCAGGTGTTTCAGCATTCATATCTAGTGATGAGGAACAGCTGGGCTGGGTGGGCTGCATAGAAAATGTCTGGAAATGTGAGCTTTAAGGAAGACCATTTTGTGCAGAAAACCAGTATAGCTTTCTCATTCGACCTAGACAACAGTGAAATCCTAAGGCACATTTTATGTTCTTTTTCACCCCCAGCCATACCATGGATCTCTCTCTTCTATGTGTTTGTCTGCTGTTACACACCTTGATTTTGAGTTTCCACAAGCGGCATCTATTTAACCAGCATGAGAATTCAGAATTAATTTTTTTAAAAAGTAATCATGCTACTGTTATAAAGTAGTCTGCATGGTAATGATCTGTAAAGCTGCTTATACTTTTTAAATTAACAACGATAATGAATTCAGGCTGGAATGTAGAGAAAATTACGTGAAACAGAAAACTTCCTATTTTCTGGAAATCCATGTGGTATGCAGACTCAGAAGGTATAAGCTGACAGAAAAAAAGCAATATCCAGACAAACAAAGGAGAAACATCTTTATTTCCTCCGCAGCAAGACTTGCACAAAAATAAAGCATATCTGTTCTTGGGTATTAGAAGTCTGCTGGGCAAAATGTTTGCTAAGAACTCCATATCTAAGCTTGTCTCTGAGCTCAGGTTTTCTGACTCCTGAAGTCAGAATGAATACAAAGCAGCAGATTCATCTTCTCGTATCTCTTTGAAGTTATTTTTATCTGTGTAACTATTCTTCATATTGGTGGTTCACCCCAGGCATGCTGGACTGGAAGTATGAGAGATACTGTTCGCTGCACCGGAATGCACCACTACTTGTGTTTGCAGCCCAGGCTGTCTGCAGAGAGGATTTACACCAGGTCAGAGTCTGACCATGCACCTCGCTGCAGTCCTTCTCTTGGTTTATTGTACACACACCCATTTTCTTTGTCAATATATGTACACTTTTTGGGTAAAATTTGGTTCTCTCCTCCACCTCCCCCCCCTTCACTGCAGGGGTTAGCTGCAGTAAAGATGAACAGGTCCCAGGGACCAAAGAGAAGGCCGGGGGGATGCAAGGAACAGAGCTGTTAGCTGGAGGCGTTGGGAGGGAGGAGAGGGGGAGCCTGAACCTCCGCACAGCACTTGGAGCAGGCACTGCTCCTGCATCCCTCTGCAGTAGCTGGGGACTGCCAGCCCTGAAATGGCTCAACTTGCAGAGCTGCCCGGGGCGCCAAGACCGGCCTGCTGCTGTTCTCAGGAGAACGAGCTGCCCCTGCTGCTGTTCAGTGTCTCTGGAGACTCTTCCGAACTTTGCTCAGGGCTCACGGATTTCAAAGGAATTTCACTCTGCGTGGAAGTTCATTAAAATAATTCCTAAGCCCAGCTGGTCGCAGCTGTGCCCGAGTCAGGGGAGGTCCGTGCGCTACGCCGCGGACAGTCCCGCACCCCAGCTGCGCTCCCGCCCGTTCGGCCGTGCCCGGGGGCCGCGCCCCGCCGCACCGAGACACCCCGGCCCGGGAGCAGCTCCGCGCGCAGCTGCCGCCGGTCACCCCGCCGGCAGGCAGCACCTCCCGGCTGCACAGCGGGCGGCGGCACCCGGGACAGGCGCGGCGCGTCCGGCCCCGTCCCGGAGCGCGTCCGAGGGCCGCGGGCGTGCCGGGAGTGCCGGGGTGCGGCGTCCCGCCGGGACCCGCGGGCAGCACGTCGGACAGCGGCCGCGGCCCCGCCCGGTGAGGGCCGAGCGCGCGTGCGCGGGGCCGCGCGCCCGGCGGCGGGAGGAGAAGGTGCGCGCGCCGCCGCCCTCCCGCCCCCGCGCTGAGGTGCCGAGGCGGTGCCGGCGTGTCCCTCACGGCGGCGGCAGGAGCCGCACGGGCGGTGCCGCTGCGGGGACCCGCCCGCCCCCGCGCCGAGGTGCCGCTGTGTCCGTCGCGGCGGCGGCAGGAGCCGCACGGGCGGTGCCGCTGCGGGGACCCGCCCGCGCCGCTCCGCCCGCGCCCCCCGGGCGCAGCCCGCCGGCCGTGAGGGCTGTGCCGCGCTGCCCCCCCGCCCCGGGGCGCTATGAGCCATGAAGCCGCCCGGCAGCATCTCCCTGCGGCAGCCTGGCTGCGGCGGCCGCCGCCGCCCCGCGCTCCTGCCGCTCCTCGGCCGCCTCGTCTCGCTGCTGCTGCTCCTCCATGGCTCCTCCTGCCCCCGGGCCCGTGCGGCTGCAGCGGCCGCCGGTGGGTATGGCGGGGTGCGGGTGCGTGTGCCTGAGGGGTCCGCGGCCCTTCGCTCCCCGTCCCCCGCGATAAACCCCGGCAGCATCCATTTCCCCATAACCGTTCCTTCCTCCCTTCCAGCTCCCAGCTTTGTGTGCGTGTCTGTGTCGGTGTGTGCAAACCCGGGGCTCAGTTAACATTTCCTTAGCTTGCTTGCTTACACAAAAGAGAGGTACGTGCGGTTCCGGTGCTGCAGTGTGCTGGGTAGGGATGCTGTGCGTGGAAAGACGCCGGTGAGGGATGCGACAGAAAAAGCTCCGGTGGGCTTTGTATGTGTCACGGTGCGTGTGGACGGGGATCCGCTAATTTGCCTGCTTGGGGCCGGATTTTCGTGTGTGCTTTGTTGTTTGTTTGCTCTTCGTTGCATATAGGTGACAAGTGGAATGCTCCGAAGGCAGTCTGTCTGTGCATCATGTTATTATTGTTAGTACATTGCTGTTACATTGTAATATTGTTATGTTGTTACATCGCGTTGATTGACTGTGTTGAAATTTTAATGAGGAAAGATACAGGGTTTCATTTGAAAAGCTGCTACTGAAGAAAACGGCTCTTGTCAAAGTTAAAAGAAGTAGAAATCAATTCCCTTTACATAATAGGAAGTTTAGCATTCAGTGCACATGGACTCTGAATTCACTGTGTGCTAGGAACATGGGAAGTATTCTGGTTTTTGTAGATTTTTTTTTTTGGTGAAACAATTCAGCTATCAAAGAGGGTGTAGGGGGGTAACTACATATCCATTAAGTTGGGCTTTTTTTCTTCCTGAAGGTTGAGAGGTATTAAAATATTTATAATCTATGACTACATATGAAAATGTATATGCAATTAAATAAATAACATTCTTTCTGAAATAATTTTATGTGTGAAAAATGAATCAAAATCTAGCTCAATGAGTAAGCTGTCTTTTTGTTTGCTTGAGTGATTAGTAAAATGTTAGAAAACTGCAAGCAAATATGTAGCTTTTTCATGGAAATAAACACATTCTGCCATGGAATTTATAGCTGGCATATCTTTCTTCCCCAGGCCTGCACTGGAATAAAACAGCAAGCGGTATAGAGGAAGTACTGGCAGATGAAGAGAATACATTTCAACAGAGTAACAGCAGTAACAGTAAAAATAACAGCTACAGCAATGAAATCCAGAAAGAAATCACACTGCCTTCAAGACTAATCTATTACATCAACAGAGACTCTGAGACCCCTTACCATATCCTGGATACCAGGGCAAGGCACCAGCAGAAACATGACAAGGTAGGGTAAAAAGAGGCTCATCTGCAGAATTTTCAAAGAAGTGATATGTGATGTGAAGCCGTGTGTGTTTTAATCTGTAGCTATTTAAGACTTAACGGTGGTCCCTACCACTATTTTTCGGAATTCAAGGAGTACACATAATTAAAAAAGAATGTAATTTCCCTTGTGTTAACTTAAAAATAATTATTTTGAATTTCAGGATGGTTGAGAAACGGAACTGTAGATAAAACAAGTGAGAATTAGGCAAAGTTGACTTGACTAATCAGCATAGATTCAGGTGTCTTCACTTATGGCACACCATCATCAACAAAATGTTTCTTCCAAAATAGCTCTAGACTGCAGAAGTATCTGCATAGGGAGCTTCTTTGGAATCCTAAACTTGCAGCATGAGTTACTTAGCTTTGAGTGTACTGTGCACTACCTAATAAATGCAGCATTGGTTTCCTGCCACTGCATGGCCAGCAAAGACTGCTGTTAAGTGTTACCATTTTTTGTCAAATGGTACCTGCATTCTTCATTTTTAATGACAAGGTCTAATATTCCATTTTGTATGAATGCAGCTAGAAAGTTGTTTTTTCCCTGAAATTGTATGGAATTGAACAAATGTTGGTTTTGTGGAATAACTTTGTAAAGAAGTAAACCTGTCTAAACAATAGCACTTAGTAGCCTTTAAATTTATTTCATCCTATTTTTATAAATATTTAAAAATTTAATTTCTTTCTACAGACTAAAAGGTAAAGTGAAGGTTAAGATGGTTTGAATATAAAGAGATGACCATTGTAGGGAAGAGACAACAAAGCAAATCAGTGTGTATGATATTACTGAAGGATTTAGCTATGATGGAGCTCATCATAGCTAAATGAATAGCATTTTTCTTGAAATTTTAGACAGTGGATTTAGTACTTGTTATATGTGCTTATGTTGGTATTGATTATGTGCCATTTCAGATGTGGAATTAATATGAAGGCACTAAATAATCTTTGGAAAAAAGGCAAGTTGAGGTAGTTGTATAGATTTGAATGTTTTAATAGGAAGAAAGCTTACTTCCTAGCTTATTGAGCATGGATACTGGTATGTGCCTTTGGACACATCTCAATACACCAATATGTTATGGTTGGCAGAGAAAAGCTTTTTGATTGTTGGATACTAGAGCCACTTAAGAGAACACTACATTCAGAACTAATACTCTTTGAAGTGAGACCACTCTTTTAAATACACTTAAAACATCTTACTGTTCCCCTTTTTGGAGAGGGGATTGGGAAGAAAGGGATTTACAAGTGCTTGCAGACTTGCCTTTGGGAATAATGCTTCCTCCATATTGCTGTATGTGTTTCTTTTCTTGGGATCCATGGAGGACAATGTCCACCAATCTCTTTGCTTACCCAGCATTGCCCACAAGAACGTTGCTGTTGTTGCCTATCCTTCCTATGCCCTACCTTGTTATCTACATGTTGGAGTGAAGCTCTGCAGAAATCAGTGCTGACAGAATCGGTATTGATTTCCTTGGGCATGCTTGCTGCTGAGTATTGTGTAAAGTGGATCTTCTTTCTACTCACTGTGTCCCTTTTAAGCATAGGGAATGCTAATGCTGCAGTTTTTCCCACAGAAGAGTTCCTTAATCCTGGACCTTCATGGACAGGGGCATTATGATAACTTCATTCTTCCAGCATGAAATTTCTATTGTTTTATATTAATTGTTTATATTTAGTTGAAGGAAAGAGTTGATTATGTTCATCGTCTGGGTGGATTTTTGTATGTCTTGCTTGCAGATCATCATACCTGACACCTTCACCCCAATTTACATCTTGTGCCTTTCCTTGCATGAAGCAATTCCTTTGCCCTTTCTTCTACTTAACCAATAGATAAAATGTTTGTTTTCATATGATTTTGTTCTGTTTAACATTTGCTATAATCTCTGTAGAGCAATAATTGGGGGCAGGGGGAAGTCTGGAAGGTGTAAAAGGAAAACAGCCCCAACAACTTGTAAACAAAACAATGCAATTGGTTGTGAAAGATACACAAAGGTTGGTTTTGACTTGGGGGGGGGAATTTTTCTGTGCTGGCTTTTATCCTTCCCCAGAATTAAAATAAATGCTATATGGTAATAAATCTTATTTATGAGACTTTGATGTCTCTCACATTGGTAATAAAGAAAAGTAGCCAAGAATGCCTTTATAGTTAGGTAAAGAAAGACATATGTATTTAGGATTTTTTTTAATATCACGTGAGAAAAGTAAAGACAGATATGATGGCCTTATATATGTATAGAGCAGAGAAAGTTGGGGGAAAATTTTTTTTGTTCTTTTACTGATCTTGGAACTATAAATCCTTTAACCTGTGTTTTCTTGTCAGCCTTAATATGCCATTTTTAGGCATATGATGTGGATATAGTCCCTAACTATTGATAATATTCAGTAGACTATTTTCTATGGAACTTCACTATAGTGGTTAGAATAATGTAATATGGCCAGTTTGTGGGATTAGGCCTGAATGCCTCAGAAATGCTGAGTCACTATAAGGAGAGGGTGAGACTAGAGGAAATGGTGTGCATGTGGGAAGAAAGAGGTAAAGCTAGAGAAATATAATTATATAAAATTATTTAAAATGCTTTTTTAACGTCATGTCCTAAAACGATCTGCCACCTTCCTCGTGAAATGTTGGTAGAAATTAAACACCTGAAAAAAAATAGTGTACCAGAGAATCAAAAATTCAAATAAGTTATTTCTTAGCACTGATTCTCTCTATCCTCTTTTGGTGAAATGTCATCATATTGAGAGGGTGTATGTGATCAAAGCTATTGGTAGACCCTCTCTCATTCCTTCTTCTTGGAAAAAGTTTTTTTTCACTGTTAAAAGAAGGAAATGTTCACCATAGTTTTGACAAAGTGATCTATTTCCAAGGGGGAGAGAGTTCTAGTGTATACTCTATTTTAGCTTTTTGCTCTAAAAAAAGCTGATTTCAAATACTTGGTGCTTGAAGATTAAAATCTGTATACCTGTTTCCTCATAGTCAAATTAAGTCTAGCTGGTTTTGAGTTCTTCTGAAGTTATTTTTAGAGCAAAATGCTCAAAAATGAGCATCTATTTATAAAAACACACTGAAGAAGCTCACAGGAATCCTTAAACTTGATGAAGAGGTCTGAGTCACCTGTCTTTGGTCTTTTTAAACTTCTGCAGGTGGAGGTAGTGTTTCGAATGAACTCTATTGAACTCTAATCTCTCTATTGAACCAAATTACTTCATTTTCGCAGACTACATACACAAGATTTTTAGGACCCAGCAGGAAGACTGCATGGGGCACAATTTGTCATAAAGGGCTAGGAGCAAGTCCTTATGGTGGCCAGCAGAGGGAAAAACCCTGCAGTGCAAGCTGTGATCTGAAGATAATAGGATTCCTGGAGAAACACAGCTCAGGGCAACCTTAGCAAATTTTGAGTGGGAAATAACTTGAACTGGATGCATATGAAGGAAGACTGTATCTGCTGGACAGCCTCTGAATCATAAGTTTTCAGTAGCTGTAAAGAAGCCATGTCTTCATGCATAATTCTAAGCTCTTAGTGTAGTTTTGGGGAGGAGAGAGGTGTTAAGAAAACTGTTTTGCAGACCCTAAAGAGGAAAAAATAAGAAGAGTACTTTTTATTGTGAAGATGTTCCACCTTCCCCCAAAGAGTTTGATTTATTTTGAGCTATTTTTCATGGGGTGGAACTCCAGGTGTTTCTGGTCAGTCAGCTGTTTGTCATTTATATAGAGAAAATACTCCTGCCAGGTGAATGCAATATTTTTGCTATGTTGCCTTGCTTTAAAGGTTGAGCTACAGTGCTGTCTCAATCATTTATGTAATTTTAATATGCAGCATGCAGTATGAAAGTTGAGCAGGAAAGCATCCTTAAGATGGAAGGAAAACAGCTGTTTGCTATTGAAAAAGAAGTGATATTGAAGAAAAAGCAGGTATTTTTGGGGTTTTTTTTGTGAAAGACAAAAGGGAAATGGTAAACTCTCAAGAGGGGGCATCATGTGAATTCTTACAAAAATCCAGATAAAAATCCTATGCACTAGTTAGTCTTACCTTATTGCCTGTTTTAGGGAGGTCTTCACTTTTAATCCCCCTGTAACAAAAACTGGTCAAAATAATGAATGAAGTTCATGTGACTGATATATATTAGACTGTTGAGGAATCTTTGTAGTATTTCAGCTGGCTTTGCTTTTTTCTCACCCCAGATTTTTTTGTGGTGCAGCTTTGGTTTACACCACTTGTAAAAGAAAGATTGTGTGTACTTTGTATTTTTTTCTATTCTGTATTAACTTTATGTTAATGCAAAAGGCTTGTCTTGACTCTGTCTTCAGTAGTTACTAACAGGAGGATTGAAATTGGTGTTCCTGTCTTTGTTTTCTGGGAGTAGGAGATTTTCCTTATAGCAACTTCAGCTGGATCTAGATCTTTATTTCATAGTTGAAATGTGGGTCATGTTGTAGAAATAACTTTTTAAATTCTTTTTTAAAAAAATACATTTCTGGATCCTCTCATAAGCTTCACACAATAACCTATAAAAGGCTTCAGTTCCTAAGTGTTAGGTTGCACACCACTTGTACTTGTTATGCCTTGTTCCAAAGTAAAAATAAACTTATAGGTTTTTTAGCATTTGTGGGAAGCTGGGTACTGCAGGAAAGTGGCCCAAGATAAGGATGCACTATTTGGAGAGTCTTATAAAAAAGCCTCAAGAGGGATATGGCTTTGGAGGCCAGTGTTACTGCAGAAGGGTACCTAAGTCTTGTCATGTTGGGAGAGAACGGTGGGTTCTGGCCCCTGGGGTTAGATGCACAACAATAGGATTGCTTCCAGGGACAGACCTGGATCTTTGTTCACATGCCCACAATCTTTCTTTCATAGAACAGTCCTCAAGGCTTGGGGTTCAAGTGCATCAAAGACCACATTATTGTTAAAGACCAGAGACGAGCCATTAACAGGAGGTTTTCTGAAATGCTTTATATTTTAAACATAAGTTTTCACATGCTCCTGGGACATTCATGTATTCTGTTTCAATAGGAAATGCTTTATTTCCAAGGAGTAGTGGAAGGTTGTCTTGGCAGATGTGGCAGGAGTAGAAGGTAACCAAATGCTAAAAGAAGGATGGTTTCTGTATGGAGTCTGAGGATAGGCCAACAAGCTAAAAGCAGCATAAGGAACTAATATATAGTAAGTCACGCTGATTTGTGACAAAACTTATGCTATTATTAGAATGAAGGTCTAGAGCAAAAAAGTGTTTTAATGGTGTAAAATCCATCTAAATCTGACTTACATTTCTATTTCCATAATGGGAGTGATGAAACCCTCGCTCAGCATCTAAACTGAGAGAGGTAGCTTTTGGCCATTATTTTAGTCAGTGGAACAGTATGCACAAATAGATTTCTAAAAGCAATAAGATTGTCCTTTAGAGATTTTATCTGTACGAATATAGCAAAAGACCCATCGCTACCATTAGTCAGTTAAATAATGGTGTTACTTTTGTTTAAAGACTTGTGACAGAACTTCGTATTTTTGAAGGGATAATACATTATTGTGTTTGGCATAGTTTTACTGTGAAGAAAGTAAAATCAACATAGTAGTTTACTTTTGGTATGATGATTGTAAATTTCCTGAAAGTCTGAAAAAAGTGAATTACGGACAAATGATGCCCAAATGGGATATTGAAAACAATGAAAGCATTCAAGTTGTGACATAGATCAGTAGAAATGAGATTCCAGTTGCAAATATTTTCATCTTGAAACTTACTGTAAACTAATGACTGATTTGAAAGAAACTGGAGTTCTTTACTGATATGGATTTTTAGCTTGGGAAAAACCCTGAGAGCTACTTCTTTGGATAAGCAGCTACAGCACTCTTAGAATGTCCCTAGTATGAAGAATCTCTTATTACGGTGACTACACCAGTAATTTGAGCTTCCTGAGCAGTGGGGAAGAAAAAAAAAAAGACTTTTTTGTTCTTCTTTTTTAATTTTTTCTCTAAAATTTGGGTATGGGGACAGGAAGAATTTGAAAGACTCAGACCTTTTTTCAACCCACATCTCTATGCATCATCAGTAAGTCTTTGCTGAAGAAAAACTTTATATAATTTTGGAGCTTTGCCATTAGAATAGATTATAGCTGTCAAAGCAGGAACCTTTGCAGAGGTTTTTAGATTATAAGGAAATATGGACAAAGAAATGTGGTCTCCTCTTTATGTAAATAGAGAATACTTATGCAGGTGTGAGCATATGCATGCATGCAAGTTGTGCAAGAAGTTGATGTTTAGTATTTTTCCTGTAAAAATATATATATTCTTCAACATATGTGGTGATCTACATGATATTCTTATTTGAATTCATATTCCTATGTCAATGAGAAGAACACCATATTTCAGATTATACTTCAGATATTGTATTACCCAGTAGCTAATGAGAGAATACAGTGAAATTATAAGGTGGATATCAGAATTGCACAGATACTTTTCAGAAATATTTCCTCCCATCATTGTGGTATATGACGGTTGTAATGCCTAAAACACCTGGCGGCAACTCACTGGTAGCTTTCTATGCTAACACATTGCAGGAAAATAATCAGTTTCAGGTTTAGATACTTAGTTTCATTACCTTCAGCTGGCTTCTGGCTTATGGCTTTCGTGGGTGGTTACCTATTGTTAAACTGGTTTAAGACAATCTGTATTTGCTGCAGCTGTAGTGTATTGCATTCACCTGAATTCAAAACAGTGTTTTTACTTAACTGCAGGGATTTAAAATCCAGTGTTCTTTTTATAACCAATGGCTTCAGCTGAGTTTGGTGGAGAACATGCCCTACTGCAGGGCATCAAATTAGTGTCAGCTGCTTTGCAGCAATTGCTCTTGTGTACAGGTTACATCTGCTAGTGAGTCACACTAATAGATAGCAAGTACTGGTTTTATACACAGAAGGAGTTGTTTTCAGAAATAGTGGTGTTGCTATATCTAATTCTACAAGATGAAGGGTTTTTATGATCTTGCAGACCAAGAATACAAATTATTTTTAATAATCTGAAATTGCAGAAGGATAAAGAATACATGGTTGATGGCTTAGAAACTTGAAGGGTGATACACAGGCATCATTGGATGGGCTTGATTGGACTACAGAAAAACTACAGAAGATCAGACTAGTCATCCATCTTAACTGTCCCTGAATCAGTAGCTGATGCCTAGGGAGAGATTTCTCATATTTCAGAATGATCTTAATGGAGTAGTTCATGCTCTTGTAACTTTTCCAGATAGTTAATTTTGAAATCTTGTTTGAGGTGTATATATATATATGACACATCATTTTAGGTAAGTGTTACATGTGGAGGAGACTCAAAGCAGTAGCTTGTGTAACTCTTAAGTGGAATCTTTATGGCATAAAACTAATTGCAGGCCTTTTTGTGCAACAAGTTTTCATGCCTTAAAAAAATTAAATTAATACATGTGTGTTTTGAAAACATAATGAGGTTTTTGTCACAAACAGGTGCTTGGAAAGCTCCTTGTGACACTTGTTCCTTGATTTCACTCTGAAAAAAAATGGAGCCAGGGGTGAAAAACCTCTCCTACTAGGCATGTATTTAACCTGACATTCTCTGCTTTTTAAAAATTTTTTCTTTTTAAAATGTATATGCTAGCAGATTCTCTCTGATTATGCCACCTGTTTGTCTTTATACTTGAACTGCTTTGCTCTGCTGATTCAGAGCAGCTGTAAACTCAGTTCTTCCAGGCCAGTGTTAGCAAACTGGTAAACTGGTGAGACAACAATGAACATTTACCAAAAAATAGAACAGAGAGAAAACTTACTACTGGTTTGCTTCTGTATTATTTTAGATATCAGGTAGGAATATTATTTTTTTTCATTTTTGTTCAGAGTCACTGTATTTTTTCAATAAACAAAACCAGGCTTTAGCTAAGATTATTTAATGACATTAAAGGTATTTAAAATATTTTGTAAGTATGTGACTTTTTTTAAAAAAAAGAAGTCTGACAACAAAGTTCTGTGGCCTATTGAAAGGGAAATTATAATTCTGGCAGCAAAAAAAGATGAAGTAATACAGGAAACGTCACAGCTGATTTTAGTCACAATAGCAACTTCTAAAAAAATTATTTTGAAGAATTTTCTGAAAGATGATGAATAACTTTGCTGAGAAAGAAGATGAAAATCAGTGCTGCTTTGTGTAGTGCAAGAATGGAAGAGAAACATAAAGAGCTTATCCTTTGTGGAGAAATTTTCAAAGGAGAACAGAACTGTGGGCCATAAAAGCTAACTTTCATAGTATTTAAGCTAAGCTGTAAACTAGCTAGATATTGTCTGTCACTTACCTGAAGATTAATCATGGTGTTCAATAAAAACCAGTGGTTTTTGTCTTTTCACTAAAGGACCTAATTAAAGTTGGACTAATATTGCAACTTTGTGTAATTATTAATACTGTATCAAATTAGTGTATAAGTAAGCATGATTTGATTAGAACATTATCAGGAAAGAGATGCTATGAAATTCCGATCTAATCTCTTCAACCCTGCTGGAACAGTGTCTTCACAGAAAAGAAATTCTTGTATCATCTCTTTTTATTTTTCTAGAAAACAGACAGTCGTGTTTTAAATGTCTTTGGTTACAGTTACAACAGTATAGAGAAAAATAAAGAATGCAGTTTAACTGACAAGATATGTATCTGACAAGAACTGAGTATCCTGGAAGTTAAACTTAACTCCCTATACAAGACAAGCTACTGTTGTTTTTGTTGTATGTTGACCAGCATCAGTATTCTTTATACTGGTTTAGCTACTGTGCCAAGTACAAAGCCATTAATTGTGAAGTAATTACTTTGAAGGAGTTTTCATAATGTGTAATATGAGCCTTAGCACGATTTTCATATTTGAAAGTGTGTATTACAAATGCTTTAATTATTCCAGCCTTTTAAAGGGAATGAATGCAATAATTAAAAGAACACTATACTACATTACTTACGCTTTTGTTACATAACTGTTTGGTTATGGCAAAATACAGACACCTGCATGAAATTTTTTTATTTCTCTTTTTTTTCCTTCTTTTTGTGAGGAAAGAGTGTGTAATTGAAAGCATGTTTTTCAGGTACCATTTTCTTCCCTCTAAAAAGGAAAATCCTTTTGAAGGGCAAAGGTTTTCATATACACATGAGATTCATGAAAATAAGCATGTTTTCCATAACTTTGTTTTTCACAGTCACATTTGTTGTATTTAAAACTCAATCAGTCTTTTGACAACTGTGTGTTCCTGTTTACAGGCTGTACATCTGGCTCAGGCAAGTTTCCAGATTGAGGCCTTTGGCTCTAAATTCATCCTTGACCTCACATTGAATAAGTAAGTGCATGATTTGAGGTTTCTTTCATTCCTGCTCTTATTATCTTTTGGTACAAAGTCAGGGCATGTAATATTCCACGATCTGATGAAAAAAGATGCTGTTATCCAAGTTTATTAATACAAAATAACATTTAACATCTTTTAATGTGAGGTAGCAGTAACCCTTGCTGACACCCATAAAATAGATACCCTTAAAATTTTATTGTTCATGGTAAAATAAATTATGATAGATGGAGAAATTCCAGTAGTGGTAGTGTTTGCAAAGTGTGGATTTTCTTGTACTTTTTTTTACTAATTGATGAACTGTCATGAGGTGTTTTATTTGCTCAAGTCAATGTGTAGGAATACTGTAAATACATGTATGAATGGCTCATCTTTATTGATCTGGAAAATATGCTATTGTCACTACAATCATGAAGCTCCTAATGAGATGGGAATCCTAATGGTGTGGCTGTACTGACATCTGGAATCTGTTTTCCTGTAAGACAGAAAATTTTACATAATTGTCAGGTCTAGAAGAACTGATTTGTGATACAGGGCAGTGGTGGTTTAGTTGTTTATATCACTTATGCTTTTATACCACTGCAGAAGGTATGGAACTATGTGATTTTCTAAAAATTGTAATGAAATTTTTTTTGCTACTGGAAGTTTAAGAATAAGGTAGAAGTATAAAATCTATACTAAGTACTGGACAGGTAAAATTATCTACAGTAATGCTCAAAAGTGCATTTGTGCCTTTTATGGCCCTTGAGACTTTCAGCATGGTTAAAAAGGGAGAAACTAATTGCATTTACAGAATTTGCAGAAACAATTGCATACTGACTTTAAAAAGCATTCCTCTGGTCTTGAGGTTTATATGAGGTCTTATTTGGATCTTAACTGTCAGGTAATGGAAGTTTTGTTAGGGATGAAGATGGAAACTTATTAAATCTAATAGCTTTTCAAAGCAGCAAGTTACGGCTTTATAAAATTTGCAGAACTTATATTTGCGTATTTTGCTTCTTGGCTGCTAATTATCAGGTATTTTGCTGTAAAGGTGAACTGGAAATATTTTCCTTCATCCATGCATAATTTTGAAGTTAGGTTGCTCTTGTATTTTTGTCTTTTAAAATGTTATGTGAAATCTTGAGTGTCTGGCAAAAGATGAATTAGTATGAAGGCAGGGAATGTCACACAGAATTGAAGGACAAAGAAAAGCTTGAAGATAACTGGGTGTTCTCTAGGCTCTGGAAGACTTATAGCGTAGTGCAAGACTGTGTTGTTTTATGAGGGTTGGACCTATGCATAGTAATTCCAGTGGACTATCACAACATACTTGTGAAGGGAACCTATATTTAGTGCCCTCCAAGCTACAGGGAATTTCTCCTCTTGGTCTGTTTTCCACTGCTCCTGTCTGCACATCCAGCCAGTAGTGCGAGTGAGCACACATTCCCGAGATGGCACTCTGTGCAGGGTATGGCTGGTCACACAGACTGTCACAAAGGAAAAACATTGCCTTTACTAGCACCACATAAACATACTGACAGCACTTAAGTGAGTAAGAAGACAAACAGCCTGATATAGTTCTCTTGTAACTGATGAGAATTGAAAGTTTGCTGGTGAAAGGTACACCAGCCCTTTTCTGATCTACAGGAAGGCCAATATTCACTGATGCAAATGTTTACACAGGCTTTAAGTTCATCCAATATTGATGTCTAGGCTTGAGGTCTCTTATTTGGTCACTGTCTTCGGCCTAGGCTTCCCAGATTCAGGTCTCCCTACAGCTGCTGACTGACTCTCAAGTCTTCTTGCTCATCACCCCTATGCAGAATAGAGAGCAAAGTCACAAAGGGGGTATTATAAGTAGGACTTAACATAGGACAGACTTAACATAGGACTCCTGTCAGGAGCAGGGCTGTGCCAAACAAGCCTACTGTCTTGCAGCTTCCACTAGTGACTCTTTTTTATGCCACTTCCTCTCCATTTTCTGACACTTGTTCTGTCCTGATTCACCTTCCCTACCTTTGGCACATTCCCTGAATGTTCCATAAAAATGATTGCACAATATCCACAAGTCCAGGCAGACGTCCTGAGATAAGTTTGTTCCTTCCCGGGAGACAAATGATGTTGTTTGTTAATTCTTATCTGTTCTAAAGTTCTGGCTGTACCTCTTCAAGACTATGCTTGAGTGGCTTCTTCTGTGGCCCATTGGTCAGTGGCCTAAAGGAGATAATAATGAAGACCAGAACCTTATCTCTTGCTCATTAGGATTCGGGTTTCGGTTGCATTTCCTGTCCGAGTCTCATGCTGAATGGCTACTATCCAAGTAACATCACAAACCTATGACATTCCCCATATCCTTGCAATGTTGCCCATTGCCCAGTATTGCTATTTGTCCTTGCTTATTTTTAACAACAAATGGTTCATAAGGTAAATGTACAGATTTTTTCTAATTTTGGCTGCTTTCTCAGCAATCAAGAAATGCAGTGCCTATCACTTCAAAAAGAGAAAGGGAACTTACTTGCCGTGCACCTTAGATGAAGAAGTCCTGCTCCTGTGATATCAGGAACGGTCTTGCTGTCTATATGTAAGGTGCAGGGTGTGCAGATGCCTTACTGATACCCCTACTGCTTGCCTCTTTATACATTAGGTTTTCTCCTAGCTTCCTTAGTGTTTTTTTACTCATAAACATTTGACTCTTTATCTGGTTCTGCTCCAGAAAATGACTTCAAAAACCTGTCATACTTTTTGACTGGACATAATGCTCTAAAACTGTAAGTCATAAAACTTGCAACATAAATTGTAAATACCTGTAGACAATGATTTGAAAAAGATACATTCTTTTATTTCAGTTATGTTTATGTGTTCAGCAAAAAGCAGCATTTTGTGACTATGTTGGATTCCAATGAATTTTAATTGGCATACTGGTATTGCTAATGTCTAGTCAGAAGCAAGGGCAGAACAAGTGGGCCAGACTTTAGTTGTTACATGCTATTGGCCAAAATAATACAGTTGTGTGTGGAATATGAATTTAAAATAGAGAAATACCCTTGTATATGTTGAATCTGTTTGAATCAGTTGCTCTAAGTTGACTAAATGCCACCTACATTGTATGGATTCTGTGCATTTTGGTTTTGTTCCTGTGGTTTTTTTTTGAATGTTCTACAAGTAATTAAAGCTAAAATTGAGGATGATTGTTACATACAAACATGTTCTAATTTTAAGAGTTCTTTACCTCTGTTGCAAATTTTGTGATTGCCTACCTTCTGTGTTGCAGTTACTCTTTTCTTCACAGCAAATATTATAACTCGACAGTGAAGAAAATTATATATTCAATTTCATTAGAAACTGTCGAGCTTTTGTAACAAGAAGGGGTGGCAGTCTCAAAGTTTATGGAGCCTGTTACTAGGAGATTTTACTTTGTTTTCCATCTCACTATGGTGCAATGGCACAAACAGCTTGAAGGAAATACAAGCCCCTCAAGCCCTTGAATCCAGTGGGCAGAGACAATTAACATGTAAGATTTGTATGGAGTTTGAATGGATAGCCAACTTTGCAGCTGCACAAGGTCTAAACCAGATAAAGTATAAGGTGTTATCCTAAAGGTGATTTTTGGTAGCTTTTTCTGATAAGAAGACAAGGGGAAAATGCTCAGTTTTGAACTCCTTAGCAAGGTGGCTTACTCTGAAATTTTAGACATCTTGCTCCTTGCTATACTCAAATGTTTGACCAGTTTCAGGCTGTGAGTGTGATGCCAATTATGGCAATGTGTAATAATTGCAGATATGTTGATTGTGGAAATAATTTGATGCAAAAAGTAATAGTTTTTGTAATCTGTCATGGATTAAATAATGTTTTTAGTTAATACTCTTAGTACAAAAATGGAAGATTGTAGGGCACTAGTGGGGTAACAATCCCATTTGAAAAGTTAGACCTATAATTCAGCTGTGATTGTCTGCCCAAAATCAATAAATCCCCGATGCAATGAGTAACATGTGGCATTGTCATAAAACACAATTTATATAAAAAGCCTCTAAAAATTATCACTTATTTCAGTGAGTTCACTTCCGTCCTCAAACAATAGTTTTGTAACGTTATATTTGGATAGTCAATGATCCTAGTATATCTGACCAGTTTCTTATTTTATATTGATGCATTATTTACACAAACAAATGTTTGCAAGGTGCTGGCAAATTAGTTTTTAATGATCTCATTTCCAGCAACATGTAAAAGGCTTTTAACTTACTGTTCCTCTGCTGAAAGAGAAGAGTTTTTGCAGGTAACTCTTAATGTCCAGTTTAAAGATAGCAGGTTTTATGTTCTGGTGTAGTACTGAAACACATTAAAGAACAATACTACCAAAAGCAGTGCATTAAGGATGTCTATTCACTGCTTTTTTAGTGAGGAGGGAAGTTGGCTGTATTTTCTGGAAGTTTGCAGCCATGGTCTAGTACCAGCCTCCAAATAAAGAGATCCCCACCAGCACACGGGGCTGAGGCCATACTGGAACCTTCACCACTGGGACTGTGGTGGCTGAGACATGTCCAAGAATAGGTAATTAGTTAACTGAGCTGGACAGAAACAGAAGGTAAAACCCACAGGCAAAAAAATTCTTTCCCATCCTTTTGATAACTTGCCTCAAAATTTAGGATTCTGGGGGAAGGGGAGAAAAAAAAAAAATCACCAAAATCAGTCTATGTTTCTTAGTTTTTTCTTCTTTTCTCTGTAGAAGTCCATATTACCAGGAAACTCAGTTTCCAGGAAAATGGATTTCTTTTCAATGAAGATGTAATATAAAAATATGTGACACCTTTGACATGAACTGAAAAAACCCAACCCCACCGCATTTGACCGTAACATGACTTAATGATTTGAGACATTAAAATATGATGACTATTGTGGAAAGTCAGTTTCTTTTGTGAAATGCAGCCAACATTACAGCAAATTTTATCTAATAGTTTAAACTTTATAATTGGTGTTTACCCTTTGTGGTGTATATTTCTGTAGGACTGAATTAACTTGAGAGTGGTCCCAGAGGAGGTTACAATGTTAGCCTAATTTAAAAAAACAGTAGGGCAGTAACTGAATTATTTGAGAAACTATTTGATTCTTGGGTTTTTTTGAAAATGGAAATGGGAAACTAGTCACAGTTTTTCAGAAGGAAACTTTGCATATTTATGACATTTTCTTAAACACTTAAACATTTAGGGTACTAAATGGATCCTATAAAATACACAAGCTAAATTAAATGTGATAATAGTACTGTGAAAAGTTGAATTCTAGTCACCTTTAAAAAATTTGTCACAGATGAAATGGAAGGAACTCAGTGTTAGTGTGTGTGCCCTCCTCTTAGTGCAGTCTTGAATTTCTCAGTTGTAGATAAAAGGGCTTTATTCCCAGAGCTGGAGGCAACCTATTAAAAGTTATCATTTGTCTCAGTGGGCATTTCATGTGCAAAGTCTTAGAGGCAGATGTGAAAACCTCTTATTACCCTCACAATAAAGAGTTCATTCCTTATATTTAAATCTATCATCTTTCAGTCTAAAGCCATTCCCCCTTGTCCTATCTCTACATGTCCTTGTAAAAAGTACCACTTGTCAAACCACTTGCTTGGGGAGTGAAAACTTTATTCTGTGCACTCATGATCTTGGATTTAATTAAGTGTGGATCTCTCATGCATCTGAAAAGGATTTTGAATGTCTGTCAGCTAAGATGCAACCACAGCCTTTGGTTTGGTGGATTGTTAGGGTCGACAAGCCTTGGGAAGACAAATACTGATCTGTGACAATATGACAACACTGTAACATTCCGTGTGGCAGGATGAGGATGTTGGTTGCCTCCTCCCTCCCATGTAACAATTTCTGGTATCAAAAGCAGGAGGAGGTTTGAAAGAAGGTCACAAAAATAGTTAAATGTTAATTTTGTTACAGGATGCTGTACCTATTAAACTATTTACAGGAATTAAAGAATTGGAAGAATTTACAGAAAAGAAATCTGAGAGCCATCGTAAACAATTATAATAACTCTGATTTCTGAAATCCTGGTGTCACAGATTGTTGGTTGCTGAGAAACTCCCTGAAAGATTGCTACATGTGCAGCATTGTTTGCTGTCAGACAACATACTAAGCAGCTGTCTGACTTAATGTATCCTTTCATAGGTAATGTTCTTACTCCCAGTAACCAGTGTACCTTGGCAATAGTGAAGAACTCTAATCTTTCCACTTTAGTAGATGTTTCAGTTGATTTCTGATACAGTTCAGTTTTGTCAATAGTGAGATCTTTATGTTGAAGTGAATTCCTGGCATCTCAGTGTTTTGTAGGCTGGCTGAAATCTTTCAATTTGGAGCTACTGTAAAACCTGTGTATGACTGGCCTATGATTAAGTTCATCAAACAAGCCCCTAGGAAGCTCTGTAACTGAATTTAACTTGATTCAATTATAGAGCTAAAGTTGTACAGTATAGTTCAGCATGGAAGCATAGATTAAGGGAACCAAAATAAACTTTGTGTTTGGAGGAATGTACCTCAGATTCTGCTGTAGTCATTAATCTAATCTGAAGGTGCTCAAGTCAGCTCTCTATAAGTATAAATATGCTTATTCCACTCTTTTTTGATATTAGAAATAAAATAATAATGAAAAAAACCTCTCATCCACATCTGGTTGGATTTTTCCTTCATGGAAAGTTGTTTTAATTTGGACTGTTACCATTAGACACAAAGTATCAGAACATCTGGCACATTCAGTGAAGTGTTCAATAGAGAAGAATCAAGTTTCTCTTCTATTTAAAAAACCTTTCTTTAAATGAAAGAAGCTTTAGCAAATATGGTTACCATTGGATGAGACCATTCTGGCAGACAGGTGGCAGCCCTCAGTCTTACACTACAGGTCAATAAAATTCTTACTGATACGTTTTCCAAGCTGGTGAGGAAAGAAAAAGGATCAATTGAAAAGCAATATTGAGTAAATTTGAACAGTTCTTTAGATGAAATTTTTATTTTGTTGATTGTTCTTCTAGGAAACTTGTGTCATAACAAATTGCACCTAAGTGTTTTCCATGGCATAGAACTCTTCTTCTGTAATGCTGTCTAGCTGTTTGTATCTTCACATCCTTGTGCATAACATTTTTGAAGTGATACCATCATCAGCATGATGGTAAATGAAAATATGGTGAAAACTGACCAACATACTGGTAATATGCTGAAGAACTCTTCAAAGTGCTGCCTTCACAATGCTTGCTGAAGTAGCCAGTAAAATACAGCATGTCCATTCTTGGAGGGAGAGCTTTGGGACTTAGCTAGAGAAAGGATCATGGATTTGTTTTCTGAACTCCCTTGAACTGACTCAGGGTTTCTTGCACTGAGATAGACAGACTGATCCAGAAAAAAATATAGAGCATTTTCTGTGCCATTCTATATGAATATTCTAAACCATCTTATTACATGCTTGCCTGTCAGTCTTTTTTGGAGACCTGTTCCCCATTTAAAGATTGCTTAGGTAATTTCAGTTTGTCAATTTGTGGTTAGGTCATCCTTTTCTCTACCTCAAAGACAAACTAAGCAAAACCAGGCAACAATAGCAAGACCATGCAAGGAGTGATTTTTAAATAAATGTACTGTTTATTGTTACAGAATCATTATGGTATTAATAGCAGAAGTCAGTGAGGACTTCCTTTGATTCCATAGTTATGAAAACATTAACCTAGACATTTGTATAATCAGTTGTTTTTTTTTTAATTGCTTGTAAACACAATTGCTTGATCCACAGTATCATGTTCTGTTTTTTTAAGCTTCTTCAAGATAATATAAGAACAAGTAGTAAAGCCTTTCTCTGTTTTAAAGTATAATATTAGGAGTATATGTATTCCTTGGAGACACTCTTGTCAGAGCAGCTTCAAAGACAACAGCCAAGTAAAAACTAATGTAAATGCATACTAGAAATGTAATAATAAATTCCCATAAGAACAGTGAGTTCAACAAAGCTTGTGAATATCATTGAAATTGTTAATATAAACAAGGCTGTAGATGGGCATTGCATTAGATGACAGTGCCTTGATGATCTAACAAAATGCTGCAGTAAGGTCTCTATTTGTTTTTCCCACCTTTATGTGCTACTAAACTATATCTGTCAAATGGACAAAAACATCTGATGCATGTTCTATTAAATAATTCAACTAAACTAGCTTTCTCAGACACTGGTACTGAGCTTGGAACATTTCATAATACTTAATAAATTATTGCCTGGTAATAGGTTAGTATAAAGATAATTTAAGAAGTATGCAAGGAAGGTAATTCTTGCTGTGCTCTGATTTTCTGCAGGCTGTCAACTAGGTTCCTGGAAGCTAATTTGCTTACTTTTGTATGAGATATCTTTTAGTAATTTCATAGCTTTTTTCTACCCAAATCAATTCTGTTCATCAGGATAGTTAGATGCCAGCTGAGGTAAGCCACTTTTTACTCTGCAGCTCTCCTGCTAATGAAAACATCAGCAGTGAAGTATGTGCCAGGGAAGTGCATGTGAGTTCTTCAGAAAGCATCTGCTGCTTGCTATAACAGCTGGCCTATGCCTTCCAATGCAGCACCTACAGGGAATGGCATATCCCTTTGCTGCTTATTTTGCACTTCTCATTGTAATGTGGATAGAAGAACCATGGAGCAGGACAGCTTAATAAGAACAATTATCTAAGACAAACAAGGAAGGGTGGAAGGAACTGTAGGAAAGGACACAGCAGAGAAATTATTTTGTCATGAATTCATTCAACATGATGCAGTTTGATGTGTTTATTGTAAAGAATCATGCTAATGTGTCACTACCTAAATAGACTTTTTTCTGATGTGATCCTAACTGACACTTGTTTCAGTTGAAGCTTGCACTGTTTCTGGTGCTTGTCATATTGAAAAACAAATTTGCTGTACTAGATCCATTTCTGCCCTAAGCAAAATGTAAATGGCTCAAAATGGATCAAAGGTGGCAAAACACAGTCCAGTGTAAATGAGATGCAAATGTATTTTCTAAAACTCGGGTCTGCCTTTCAGAGGTGAATTTAGGCATTCTGTAAATGATAATGAAAGAAGACTTATTTTATGCTGCAGAGACCCCTACTTTATGCATGAGTTGTGTGCCTCACTTTGGGCAATTGTTCTTCTACATGAGCTCTTAGTGCATTCTAGGCCTTTCTTTTTGATGCCACTTGCATAAAGAATCCCATCACACCTCCTGGTGAAATTACAGTGCTCTTCAGTGTGTCTTTTGTGTAGGAAAAAATGTTTGAAAGTTATTTTAAGCTTTAAGCTTTTTTTTTTTTCTTTTCCTTTAATATTTTCTTATGTCTTTTGTCAGATTTGTCAGCATTAATAACAGGCAAAAGTTTTGGTTGAGGAAATTTGCAGTAGCAGTTTTATGTGTATTTTTTTAACATGTCTTCAATGGAATATTCAAAATTCTTGCTGTCCTGAGAAGAATGTTGAGAGAAAAACGCCCTTGCATAACCTTAGTGGTTATGTGTGGCAAGCTTAAAAACATAGTAATGACTAGAAACTAGTGATAAACACCCTGTTCCCACCTAGCATGAGGAACAATTTTGTAAAATCCAAAAGTCTTATAAAAGATTTTCTACTCCACCTTCTAAGGGGTGAACACTGTGTTACATTTGGCAAAAGAGGGCTTCACAAATTAAAGGTGCATTTCATTTACAGCATGGCATTTGGGAAGTATATCATGAACAGCAGGCCTGAATTTTCTTTGGAGGGAGTGTGTTCAGCATGGAGAATTTAACTGATGTGCTTTGTATCCTGCAAATCCCAAATGTCCATCTTGGAGCTGGCTGGCACTGGCTCTGTTGGACATGGGTGAGGCTCCTAGCAGCTTCTCAGAGAGCCACTCCTATAGCCCCCCAACCAAAACCTTTCCACATGGACCCCAATACATATTGGAAAGTCAGTGATGAGACAAATGTAGAGTCTACTGGAAAATTCTGTCTGCTGCATCCTGGCTTTGTACTTGTAATTCATGTGTACATATATGCAGGAGTTTTCCATCATAACTATTCCATGATATCCTATCATGTGCGACGCTGTATTTGGACACCACCTGAATTGGGAATTCCTTGGCAGTTGGAAGTAATGAGATGTTAAAGAATGGAAAAGGTTGGCAGATGAGGGAACCAACTGGTTACAACAGAAGTTCATCCAAAATCCAAGAAGAGAATACTAAACTCTGGAAAGATTCCGCAAAGGGTAGACCAAAGAAATTTTGAGCAGCTCTTATGTCACACAAAATAGGATAAATCTGAGAGAAATGCTGTAATTAAACTACAGTTAGTTGTGAGTCAGTACACACAGTGGGAAATCACTTACTGCAAGCCTTATGAGAGGCAAAAAGCTTTAGTTAGCATAGAAAGAAGGTCTGAGATCAGTCATATAAGGTTACTAGAAGAGGGCAGAAAAAGAATGCGTGAAAGTATGAGCTTAATTTGGAAACAGGTAGATAAGTGCTGATCCAGGAATTGGTTTGAGGAAACCAAATGGTCTCCATGCATTGAAGCAGAAGTGTCTGTAAAAGCTGGAATCTGGTCAGGGCCCTATCACATTGAGAATTGTTCCTGTGTTTAATCACTCTTAGTGATTTTTTTTTTTAATTACTTGTAATTAGAGTTTTCAGTTTTCTTACTTATATCAGTTACCTGTATCCTTATCTGTACCATTCCCATCAAGTACTGAGAACAGTAGTCTTTATGCTTCATAACAAGTATAAAAAATGTAAAGAATAAAAGGACATGATGAACACTCTAAAGGTTAATTATTTTGTATATGTATGCCTTTTTAGAAGCTTCAAATCTTGCCACGTTGAAGAAGTGAATGTTTGTATTGTAGTCAAGTACTGACACCATGCAGCACTTGTATATTCTGCAGAAAGTTTGTAGTTTTGTTCTATGATACAAATAGAGAAAGTTTAAATGATTTAATGCAACTGAATTTATTTTTAAATCTGCACTTTAAAAATACATCTCTTTAATATTGTCTTCAAAGAGATGTTTAAGACTAATTATAAGACTTCAGTAATTATTCAGGGCTATTAGCATTGGTTTTGCAGGCCTAGAGTGCCCACAGTGTGGTCTCTCATGACAAAGGACTTTTAAGAGAACTACTGGTAAACTGACTTCTGCAGGATGCTCTCTAATGAGTGCAGTGCCTGATAAATGTGGCATGAAGAATTGATTTTATGAGCCAGCAGTCCCAGAGTTAAAGTGTTATCAGGATTGCTAATAGCCTAATCTGAGATACCCATTATCATAGGTTGTTGTTAGTCATGAATTCCCATCAGAGCTATTTTGCCAGACCAGACTTCCATAATGATATTTCTTATTTGTAGCAATGATATTTTTGTTTCGATATATGCGCCACTATTGGACTCTTTAATGATTTTTTTTCTTTATTTTTAGTTGTAAGGGTACATTAGAGACTTTAAAAATGCTAAGAATTCTGGATCACATTAAGTAAAATGCTTATCCTGCATATTTGGTGGGGCAGTTAATATATTTAATTGCTTTGCTCTCCCTGGGCTCTATGCTGGCTGCAACCCTGGCTGTAACTTGGTGAAATGTGAATATTGGGGCATTGAGGGTATCACAGGATATGTACAGGCTAGCTATTCTTAGTTTAAAAAAAAAAAAGAAAGAAAGAAGTCTGAACTGTAAATTACACAGTATGGGAAATTTTTATACTTCAGAAATTTGTTTTGCCATAGTTAGGAAGAAAATAAGAATGTGAAAGGTATCTAAAATTAAAAAAGGAAGTAAGAAAAGGGGTAGTATCAGGTGTGTTTTGGGTTGTGTGTTGTGTGGGTTTTTTTAAAGACACATTACTCCTTTTGGGAAAAAAAATGAGTATTTGCAATTTGTGAAAGTGATTATACACTCTTGTCTTCATAACCATAGTGTATTTATTTGTTCAGCCTTATATACACTCAATTTACACTTTTAGATAAAATGTAAAACTTATTTGAAAACGGTGATGAACTAAACATACATTTACTGTCAGCAAATAAAGTTCTAAAACCATGGGGTATTTTTTTTTTGCATATTTAGAAGGCTGGTAATCCAATTGTATAGATAAAATACAAGGGATTAGTTAGCAGAATGGAATTCCCCCTTCTGTACTGCACTCTGACTTCCAATGTACCATCAAACCATGTACTGAACACAAACTGATTGATTTTTTTTCTAAACTGATATACAAGGAAAATAAAAATGGTTTGAAAATGTTAACAAAACCCCCCAAACCTACCCATAGCAGTAGAAAGAGTACTCAGATTTTTTCTCACCTTTATTTATCCTTTCTTTGACAGTGACTTATTATCTTCCAATTACGTGGAGATTCACTATGAAGATGGAAAACCAAAGTTTTCTAAGGTAGTGTGTTCTTAAATTGTCTTTCCGAGGGAACAATTCCAATAAAATGTTTAAAAAAAAAGAGAAAAAATGTTTTTCAAGACTTAAAAATATCTGAAGTTTTTTTCACACCTAGAAGATAACTGTGATCTCATAAGGCTATCTCAGTAATACTAGAGAAATTATATAAAAAAGGAAAGCTGTGTTTTGGGGTGAGGAGTAGGCATTTGTAGGTGGTAGTAGTGAAGATGATCCATTGCTGCCAGAACAATTGCATCTTGTAAAATACAGGAGGTGGAGGGGTTGAAGTCACCATCAGATTAATCTTCATTAATTATTTATGTGTCCTTAGCACAAAGTACAAGGAGAAAGACTAATGGTAATGTTAGACATTTGAACAAACCCAAAAATCTCACAGTGAGTTTTCTTTGCAAGAATTATACAGCTGTGAAACAGAAAATGAAAGATTTAAGTGAAACCTCAACTTCTCTGGAGTTATTACCAAATCAGCATATTGCTAGACATCCAATTAATTATGTTTGTCAGACTAGCTCCCAAACTGAATTCAGTGCCATAGGCTATTGATCCAAAGGCAGATTAAAGTTCTGCAAGGTAGTTCAGCTCTAAGGGAACCAGATCAGTCTGTTTGTTTGTTTGTAGTAACAAAATGAGGACTGGAAGGTTCCTAGTAGGGTTATAAGCAACGTTTTCAGGGAATTACTTTTTTCATATTTGGTAGAAATGACAAAATATTTCTTGCAATCTCATTATTTGTGAATTATATCTGTATTGAGAGTGGAGGCAAGCAAGCATTCTGGTTGTATTCATGTCTTCAAAAGTCCAGACTGTTGTTTGTCCAAGTATTAGATGTTTAGTTTATTATTTTGCCTTTGCTATAGAGAATTTCAAAATAATACATGGCAGATTAGGGCAGAATTAAGCAATTACATTGCAATGTAATTACTGAAATATGCTGTTTTGTTTTCTTCCACTGGATAAGAAAAATAGTTTCATGTAACATACAAAGGAAGTTGTTTCATTAAGACTCAGTATTCTGCAGAATAGACAAAAATGCTAAATGATGCAAGAAAACAATTCCCTCTGGCATTTAGACAAGCTCATGCAATTGTCAGCTGCAGCACTAGCATTGAGCACTGCGGTTGCTGAATCATGAACCTGACTGGAAAATTATATTAGAACTTCAGACTCAGCAAATGGGCTACCTTTGCATGCTGCAGTTACTTGATCCAAACTTCCTAGGGGATGTTTTCTAAATTGTTTTATTTAGAAGCAATAATAGAGCTCCTGAGGTCATGTTAATCTGTAAAAGGCTTAATAATAGATAATAAAAAACCAAACCCAGAACTCCACACAATTTGTGTAGGAGGTCAAGTTAGGATTGTATCCTGGTCTTCTGCTGTGTCTGATAATACTTTTTAGGCCTAAGTAAAAGGTTGTTTTGTTTCCTGATGTGAATCTAAAGAAGTGAGATCTCAATGAAAAGTACTATATTTTTTAGACAGAGATAGTTACAAAAATGACTGAAGAACAAACAGCAATTTCTTTACTCAGATGATCATCTTTAAAGAAAAAAAATATTAAAAAGCTTTGTGTGAGAAATATAATCAGAATTTAGCTGTTAAAAAGCATGTTTTATGCATTCTCAGTGATGAAAGGTAAACACACAGTGATTGCTTTCTCTTTAGTACTTTGATTTAATTATATACAATAGCCTGTGAGAAATTTAATTCAGAATCTGAATAACTCATTAAATAGGATGCAAAATGGAAACAATGCTGTCATAGATAGAAAAAGAGCATTTACATTTTTTCTGCCTTCTTTAGTTATAACAATTGCATAAATAATGGATGGGTTCAATATGCATGTTGGAGTTCAGATGACATGACACAAGAATTAAAAATGCTTTTATGATGAATAGTAGTTTTATCAAACAATGGGTGAGCGACAGTGACACTTCAAGGTTTTTAATAGTATTTTTTGAGAGTACTTTTTCATTGTAGTTTAGTGGAGCTTACTGCTGATAGACAGTAAAGACAACTACCTAATGAGGTAAATGTGTATTGTTAGATTTCTTTAAAAATTAGTTTTAAGCAAAAGACATTAAATCAGGATAATTTTGTGTGTGATTATTTTTGGTTTTAAACATTATTAGGGGGGAGAGCATTGTTACTACCATGGAAACATCAGAGGTGTCCAGGATTCCAAAGTTGCTCTTTCAACTTGTAATGGACTTCAGTAAGTGCATGCTCTAATTTTTCAGACAAGGCTATAACTAATTATTATTCTTGAATATTATCTCTTAATATGGGAGGTACTGAAGCACTACAGGCTCAAAGATGTTTGTAAGTTTTGAAATGCCAGTACCAGCTATGCCAAACTGCTAGCAATTTTTCTTAGTATCATTGGAATTGGTGTTTTGAGGCTCTCTCATGAAACCTTTGAATATAGTAAGTGCAAGTAAATATTTCCCTAGATGAGTTATTATGGTAGAGGATAAACAAGAATTATATTTCAGCATCTTGGATGCTCAGTATTCATGTATAATTCTGTCAGTCAATAGAAAAATGGATCTTTTTGTTAGATTGTACAAGGAAAAAAATGCAAGAAGTTAGCCCTTACTAGCATTAGTTACTGCGAAGTGCAGCTCGGCTATTGATTGTATATTGCATGCTAAGGTGTGTCTTAGGACTTCCTCTCTCCAAGGTCAAATCTTTACTCCTTTTTGTACTTTATCATTGCATTGCCATTACATTTAGTGTTAGTCCATTAAAATATGCCACATAACTTAAAAAAAAAACCATTTCTTAGCTCTACCTATATGGTAGTAATGAACATGTATTTAATATTGATTAGTTTTTCAGCCCTAAGTCTGGTTTTGTCTCATCAAAATTCATATCCTGGAGCCAAACTCATTGTCTTGTAACCCTAAATATCACCTTGTTTTCTTCATGTTCTAGTGGCATGTTCGAAGACAGTACATATTTGTACTTGATAGAGCCAATGGATCTCACCCACACTGCAGTAAGTTCATTTTTGTCTAATTTATTTGGTTTGGGAGAGTGCCCAAGGAATAGCAAATAAAAGCATTAAAATAAATCATTGAGTGATATGTGCCATGCATTCATATGAAAATGAAAAGTATTTTAAAATACTTGATGTGAATTTGTTTCAGGTAGTAAGTGTGTAATTATGATTTACCTATGTTTTTTCTCTGCTTTTCTTTAATCTTTGGTTTCCTACTTGCTGTTGATCATTTAGATGCTGGGAGTAGACAAATAAAACTGTTTCCACAGCCCATGTTTATGGGCTGTCAAAAAGTGTTTATGAATTTGGTCTAGTACTTGAACTAAAGTGTTTATAAATGCATTGAAGGGATCTCTGGAACTCATTTATACATTCCCCTCTAAATAGTTGCATCAGATTGCTCTTGGCCTACCATGATTCCAAAAAGAAGCTTAATTGAGTAGATAACTACATCTGGGTATCTTACACTTTGTATGTCTTAAGGCAGTGGTCACTGTAAATCTTACATGATTGTGATCCAGCATATTCAAATACAAGATTATGCTGGATCAGCATGTAGGACTACATTTATGCAAGTATTTTGCTATTATTGATTTTGTATTTCATGTTTCATGTGTACAACCATTTCTAAAACTTTAGCTGTTAATACAGCTGGTACAATTTCACAGACAGTAGTAAAACTAGGTATATTTCTAACTTCTGAATGATTCAAATATTTGAGTGATTTTCAGTGAGATGATTTTGCAACATTGAGACAGAGAATTCTGAAGGTTTGTATCCTGCTTGGTCTGTAGAAATATTGCAGATGCTGTATCACAGGTCTCAAGCTTGTCTCACTCTGGTGTGTATATGACAGTAAATGTATAGTATATGACAAATAACTAATGCTGCAGAACTGATATGTTTTAGTGACTGTAAAGCTGAAATTACAGTCTGAATAAAGATCCGTGAAATCATTGACTGATGCTGTCAAAGAAACTGGATCAACATTCAGAGGACTTGGTATCATTTGGACAGTCAATTATTAGACTATAAATGAAACTTCAGAGACATGGGGAAATAGTACATCCAAAAGAATCAGTCTCCCTGGGAACAACAGTACATGCTGTGTGTCTGTTTGATGTAGCACATGTTCATAAAGGTTGTAATTCTAAAAACTGACAACACAGACACAGCAAATTCATGGAGATTATATTTATACAACGGTATCCATATAGTAGGAAGAAGAGAATTTGACTAAACTGTTTTCTTGCTTGGGTGAACAAAGGAAACCAGGATATCTCTCTGTGTGGTATTTCAGTAAAAGTTGTCAGTAGAGCAAAAGTTCTGGTTATAAAAGTGAGATACCATTTGCCAACTCAAGGATTCAAGTTGAACTCTAAATGGTAACAAAATAGATGAGATACATAATTTTCTCAGAACTACTGAAATGAATGCAGCTACAGAGAGCTTTCAGAAGCTCATTTTTTGATTGCAGTATGGGAGATAGATGTCTTGAACACAGCCTTCAGCATGTACTTTATTCAGCTTGATTAACCTTAACTACAGTAGATACTATAAAAAACTCCCTCTTCTTCCCCCCAAAATCCAGAAAACATATGCAGTATTGTCCTTCAGTGTGTTATATATTTCTTAGGGAAGTTACAGTACAGTAGCATCTTACCCTTTGAAAAGAATTGCTTGTTTTGGCGGGCTCTGCAGAGGAGGTGTTACGGAAGAAGAGTTGATTTCTAGAGTAGATACTCAAATGTGATAATTTGGGGTCTGCCAGCCTTCTAAAGAAAATATACATTAAAAATCTTGTCCTTTTAAAGTGTGGTATGCACCAATAAAACAGGGTGAAATAATCCTCTTAAGGATAGTATATTGATTGGTTTCTTGGGATTTGCTGCAATTAGATAGGATTTTTGTCACTAGTAGTAATAGTTGCTTTTCATCTGTGTGAGGAAGAGTTCAACCAGATATAGGCTTTCTAATCCAATTTATTGGAATAAATTATCTATGTTCTCTAATGCTAAAGTTTTTAAAGGACTCTTTAAGGTAATCTCAAAGACTTCTATGACATTTCAGTTTTGTAGATTGGTTAATTTGCTGAAGCAGAGGCTCTATGATTTGCTCAGGATTGCAAATAGGTTGCTTCAAATTAGCACTTTCCCAAATTGGTACTATAGTTGCTTGCATTTTATAGAAAAATAAAAATTATAAATACTGAAAGAAGTCCCACATTTTTCACTTGAAGTTATTAATTAGAAGAAAAATTCACATATTTTTCTTATCAGGAAAGTAAAAGTAGGCCACATATCATCCAAAGAACTTATGGAACACAAGCCTCCAAGCAGTTGCGGGACCTTGGTACGTTTTTGCTTATGTTATGAGTTTTTCAATATTGGAAATAATTGTATAACTTGGAAAATTTTAATATTAGGCTAGCGGTGTTTATAAAATTGCTGATTATTTAGAAAATCTTGAAAAATAGATACTGACCTGACTTTTTCCACAATTATTGCAATGGAATTTAGATTTTTCAAAAAGCAGCTGTAGGATTTTCATCCATAGACCTGTATTTAGCTTTCCTCTGAAAATCACTAAATGTAATCAGTGATATTAACGTTACTGAGGCAATGAGGTAGAAGAAAACATGTATTCTAAGCCCAGGTTACAATTTCTTCACCTCTCCTTGCATGTTTTAACTTTAAGATTCCTAATTTACTTGAGTTTTGATATATTTTATGTATTTTTAAAAAATGAGCTTTTGAAAAGAAAGGGTGGTTCTAATTTTGGTGATCTTGATCTACTTTTGGTTTGGACAATGTACAAAGTGTACATAAGTAGTTTAAAATAATGCCATGAAATTCTTAAATTGTAATTTTTACAGAGACTGCCTCTAGTTCTGAATGGCCCTTTCTGTCTGAACTGCAGTGGCTGAGGAGAAGGAGAAGAAAGAGAGCAGTAAGTAGAAGTGTGACCCTGAGTTAAGGGTCACTAACTCACTAATTTGTGTATTTTTTAATGTCGTGAGAACATAGGATTTAGGAAACAAGTATATTTAGAAGCTTAATATTGTCACATAATAAAACTACCAAATGAGAAAACAAGATTTTTCTTTAAAAATAGAAATTCTGGAAGAAAGTTGATAAACTTACTAAAGTGACAGCAATGTTATGCATCAAATAAATAAAAATTTAGTAGGGAAAATGACTAAATTTAGAATGTTAAAGTTTTTGTCTGCTTGAGAATAAAGAATAATTTTGAATGAACTCTTGCTACTTTGTAGATATCTGCCTTTATTGTCATTAGGCTCATTAAGTGGCATGAATAAATCAAAAATCCAAATGTGGACACCCAGAACTGGGTTATTCAGAGAATGTAGGTGGGGCAGTCCTCATGATCTTCACATGTATATGTATCAATTAGGCAAAGAATTGATTAAAGAAGATTAATCTGTATTTTTTTCACTGAGTTGCACAATCCACACCATATTTTTGAGGGTGTATATGTTTTTAGTAACTTCCTTCCTCATTAATCTGTGGTGAATAGTATATAATGAAAGGAGGAGGGAAACAGTGGTGGTGTTTGCACTGAACCAAAAAGAACATTTGCATTTCTCACCCAGTTGTTTCCAGGTTTACATTCCATACATAATATATATTTAATATGTATCTATGATATATTATGTATGTATATATGATAAAAATCAGCTGCAGTTATTTGTGAAAATCACTACATCTTCATGATTCCTCAAAGAATTTCTTTAATCCATCAGTTATCTCGTGGTGTCTTTGAAGAAATGAAATACCTGGAGCTCATGATAGTCAATGACCATAAAATGGTAAGTATATAAATTCAGTGGTGATCTTCCTTTTGGTGACAATTTGTAGGCTGATGTACAGCAATGTGCTGCATCAGCTACTTTTGGGTCCAGGATTTTGTTTATCAGCAGCTATTAATATTTGTATTGTAAGATACACTGTAGGTCGTAATACCTAATGAAGCTTAATGTTACCTAAGATTTTCTGTTGCAATTATATATTCAAAATGAATCTGGAACGCTTAGGTATCATATGGATAAATTAATATGCACGTAACCAACAAAGTATAGCAACAAAACATTTATGTCCAGAGCAAGTACACTGAATAGTCTAAAATTACATCCTATCTTTAAAGTTATATAGAAAGAGGTCAGAATTTGTCACTTTGAGTTTAGTCTTACTCATTTAAATTTCAATGCAGCAAAACATATAGACAAAACTCTGATTGTTCTTCCTGGCTATTTTATACTTATAATCAGGATTCATAATGAAGTGCAAGATAAGTTGTTTGTTTGGTTCAGAATGTGTTTGTCATTAAAAAAACCTCAAAATGGCTGGGGGGAGGAAAGCCCAATTTTTTTTCCCCTTTTTATCTTGTGGGATGACTGGAAAAAGTCAGACTGAGTGACATTTGTTGTAAGCAAGACTTTTTTTTTTTTAAAGTGAAATTCTGCTGATACAATAGTTTTCACTTATTTTATTTGCAAGTAAAGAGCTTTTTATGTCTCTCACCCTGCTGCATGTTTCCCAGTGCTTTATGAAGTTGTGGGCTCTTTTGTCAACACTGAAGGATGATATTTAAGAGCAAGAAATAGAAGACATCAGAATAGGATGAAAAAATTTATACTTGTTCCAGTGCTGAACAGACAGATAATGTGCCCTTCCCTCACCTGTCTAATAAATCATAGAAGTAGTCTGGGCAAAAATAACCTATATTTATCTGTGTTAATTTAGCAATGTGGAGGGAATTTGAATGGGTGAAAAGTGTAGGACAGAAATTTCTTGAGCTGTTTTCATTTGTAAGAAACTACTTTAAGAGCGTTCAGGTGTTAGCTGTTTAGTAGTAGGGCACAATTACTGAAGTTATGGGCATTTTGTTGTCTCGTTTGATGTCTATGATTGGTGTTCCTTATGAAGAGAAAATATTCCTATGTCTGTCTCCTTCCTCTGGCCTCTTCTATTACAGACATGATCAAAGGTGCTCACTACACTTGTTACAGACACTGACTGCTGTCTCCTCTCACACTTTGTTAGAACTTTAGACCACAAGATTTTTTGCTTCATAGTTGTAGTGACTTAGAAGCAGATAATAATTATTTTGAAAGAATAAAATGGATGTACTTAGGAAGTGTTCACAATTAGGAATCACAGCCTGCCAGTCTAGGAGCTCATGAAATGTACTTTCAAGGTTTTCTGCTTACCAGGAGAGGGCAGGTTTCCCCTGCAGCAAAGGTCTTTGTTGGAAGAAGTATCTTAAACCTCTTTGACCATTGTTTTAAAGGTTTAATGCTATGTACTTTCACAACATTTCCTTTCTTCTAGCAATAAAGATACTCTCAACATATTTAATTAGGTTATTGCACTTTTTACTAGTTTAGATTAACTTCTATTAGGATCTATGTTTAACTACATTATGTGGTATATTGCTATTGATTTTAGCATTTTAATACTTTCATGAAAACCAAGAACATTTTCCAGAGCGTATTATTTTAACATTCAACTTCTGGAAGCAATTTTGTGTTCATTTTCTGTGAAATTTGGAGACCTTTTTTTTCCTATCTGCAAATCATATTGTGCAATGTAATCTTGGCTTATAATTTTACAGTTTCTTGAAAGTCATGGATTCATGTTCAGATACCATAGCTGTATCTTTAAAAAATTTGAGTTGGAACAGAAGGGACTTATGAGGCAGGATGAGAAGACATGAAACCATTGTAATAATGTGCACAGAAATGAGGAAGCAGAACTTGTCATACAGCTCATCTACATCCATAAAGACAGAAAAAAAAATTAAGATATCCAGCTTAACTCTTCCCATGTTCAGACACATACTTACTTTTCTCATGCACTCCCTCTTCCATTTTGCCTTTTGGTATAAATACTGCTACATGTCACAAAAGTATTGTGCTATTGAAGACAAGGATGCCTGTGCAAAGAGCTGTGCATGAGTGGTAAATGCTTCATCTTCATGTCTTATAATTAAAGTGGTGGAATGTGGATACTACAGTCTGCTGTGTAACTCATTGGCTTAAGCAGTTCTAATGGGTACAGTATCCTCTCAATTTTGAGCTTATGTTTATTTTTTCCTGTAATTTTGTCTCAAACATTTGAACTCTGATTCTAAATATGATACATCTTGTGGTTAAATGCTCCTTTTACAGTTGGGAAAGGCTGCCTAACATACATGGCTTCCTTTATCTTCCAGGGATTCTTGAATATGAGATATAGGCTGTGATCTGAAAAGCTTTTTGAGCTTTTCCCTTACTCTTCTTTAAAATATTAATTTTCCTTTCATGCTGTAAAAATAAAGAATTAGTAATAAATATTTAAGTTCTCTCTTTTCTTTTAGTTCAAAAGGCACCGTTCTTCAACTGCATACACAAACAATTTTGCAAAGTCTGTGGTAAACCTTGTAGATGCTGTAAGTATCAATGTTTCTTCTGAAAACTTATTCACTGACTTTTACTTTAGCACTGTATTAAAAATGTTAACATTTTCAGATACCAGATTTCAATTACACTTTAAAGTGCATTTTTAATTCCTCTGCAAAAATATAGCCTGGGGTGAATGTATAAGAAACTACCAGATTGTCCATGGCATTTTTCTCAAAGCTTGCAACTGTCAGAGTTTGCCCTTGGCAGGGGTGATTTCGGTATCTGTCACCAATTAAGAATGAGATTAAATCAAATTTAGATTTGTGAAACAAATATAACCACAAGTGATTGAAACTGCAAGTCCATAGGGTGTGGGCTGTAATTCTTTCTGGTTTATTATTGGGAAAAGTATATTGGCTTTCAGAGGCCTTCAGGTTCTCTGCTCTCTCTTCCCTTCTTTTGTTGCTGTTTGCTTCAGGAAATAGAGTTTTCCTCTTAGCAAACAGAAGTAAAGTCTTTATTGATCCACCCCTTTGTCTTCCAGGGGGTTTAATTTGATTGTTTTTTTCTCACGTTGTAAACCATTTTCTGTATATGTTCTCAGCCTGTCTCCCTTAGATTGAAGCATGCTAATACTCTTTTCCTTCAAAGGTCTTGGACAAAATTGAGCTTAGCTGGTTGCTGTCTCTTGCTCTTTTATTTGTCTTTTCTAAGCTGAATATAATACATTGACTTTTTAATAAGGATCATGCTGCCCTGATACAAAACTGGGTTTCAGGTCAGGGTGAATAAAGAATGCATATTTTATAGATCTGCAAGTTCTGCATAACCTTAGTTGACAGAGCTTGACGTGTTTTGAACTGAACCTAAAGATAGCTGTAGTTTTATGTCAGAATCAAGTATCATACACAACATTAAAATGTATATATTAAAACTGTTTTCTTATTATTATTGGCTGATTGTTGTTTCCTTGTCTATGGTAACATTAAAATTTACAGAAAAAAATAATATTTTTACTTGATTCTCACATTGCTTGAGTGGAGTTAAGTGATCATGCTATATAAATGGAAATCAAGCGTTATGTTAATTAAATTTTGATTTATTGGAAAACTGAGAAATTACTTAAGCTCAACTTAAAAATTGTCTTTGGCTACTCTTTCTCTTTGTGATCATTCTTTTTTTCTTTGAGATCATCCAGTGTACCTTTACATTTGTTCTTTGCTGATTTTTATACATGTTTTCTCCAAAACTCAGGGGCAAAAATATTTGACATGAGAATTTTAAAAAAAATGGGAGTGGCTCTCAAAAAAAAGAGCAGCAAGAGTTGTTTTTTTTTCTTCTAAAACCTAAAATTTAAGCTGATCAGAATGATAACCTTTAGGAAATGCAAGGCATTACCAGCTAACTGTTTCCCCATGTTTTCCTCCTGCTTTATCCCTCTTGTCCTTCCGCTTTACTCTTACTGGCTAACTGTGCATGTTTGACCCAGTGTTCTACTCCTGTGCCTGTCCTGTCTCTACCCTCAGATATACAAGGAGCAGCTGAACACCAGGGTGGTTCTCGTTGCTGTGGAAACTTGGACAGACAGAGATCGCATTAATATTCACCCTGACCCTCTGCAGATGCTCCACGATTTCTCCAAGTACCGGCAGCACTACATCAAGCAGCACGCTGATGCTGTGCACCTGCTCTCGTATGTAGCCTCTGCAATGGCTTACAATATTAGTTTGATATCCTTTCCTGTCTACTGCTTTTGTCTACTTGTCTCTTCTTTCTTACTTTTTTGCTTGGTATTCTCTATATCAATCAACATCTGCCTTCCTCAGGAAGCTTGATCCATATTTAACACCTGTTTTTAATAGGTGTAGTTTATACGTTCATGTTGATATATATACATACATTTATAATGATATTTGAATGTCTTTGCAACATGGAGACAGTGATATTTGAAGTGTTTCTGATGAGCCCTTAAGGACATTTGACTTTGCTAATCAGGTGTGTAATGTACTGCTTTTCCAGTTAAGATCAGGAGAGGGCAGAGCTGACAGTATTATGTGTTGCCACAGGAGCATTTCAGTTAGTATATTTATTCACACATGTAGCTGCAGTGATGATTTGCTAATGGAAGGTCTCCTTTAGAGCTGTAATGAATTGTTCTCTGAGACACAATGCATTTTGAGGGGAAATTCCACTTGCATCACTAGGCATGAATTCAACTTTGAGCAAGTATTATTTTACTTCACAGTATTGTAAACAAAGAGGAGGAACTGTGTGTTCCCCTGTGCAGCATAAAGATCATAACCATCTCCCAGCAGCTTACATACTATGAGTATGGAGCAAAAAATGTCTTCAATGGGTTTCTCCTATAATTTATCTTCTGCAGAGGAAGATAAAAATAGGGGATGAAGAATTTCCTCCAGATTTCCTTAATACAGGTATCACAATACAATGCTGATTGTGTTCTTCATAAGATTGTGAAAGTGCTGCTGACATGCACTCTTGGTGACTTTCATGCATGTTTTGTGTCACCTGCTGAAGAGTTTGCCAGCAATGGGCTCTTCTCATGGTGAAAGATACCAAATACAACCTGATATACAGGAAATTCCATTTAAACATAGGGGGGGAAAAACCCCTTTCACTGTGACAGTGGTCAGATGCTAGAACAGGCTGCACAGAGAGGCTGTGGAGTGTTCATGTTTGGAGATTTTCCAAAGCCAGTGAAACATGGTGTGCTCCAACTGAGCCTCCTTGGAGCTGGGCTGATAAACTAGACTATTTCCAAAAGTGCCTGTCAGGCTCAGCCCTTACTACAGTCCTGTGTGTTGCAAAGCCTCTGGCTGTAAGTATTTAGTTAAGCTACAGTCTGAAGGTTCTGATGGCTGTTAGAATGTTCTGAAAAATAAATATATACCTGTATGGAGTATCCTGTCATTAAAAAAAAAACACATTACATTTCAAAGATTAGGTCATTCGTACATCATGCAGGGTGATTGTAGGTCATTTGTAGGCTGTGTAGATTTATTATTATTACTATGAAGTTAAAATAGGTATCATTCATGGTAATTTATAGGCATTTTATTGAATAATTTAGATCTTCCAGATTATATTACTTTGCTAAATTGTTTGGGGTTTATTAACAATAAATGAAAGGAGGCAGGGTTAAAGAGCAGTATTAAATTACTTTCCCTTTAGGTACACCCCTCAGTCTTTTCATTTGAAGTTGAAACTAGAACTTGAATTGGTTTGGATTAAGATCCTACTTTAAAAAGTTCTCAATACTGATACATTTCAGAACAGAATTCTTTCCTTACAGATCATAAATTGGAATATATTGTTAACTTTTTAAAGAAGTTTTATCACTGTATTGTCTTAGGAGTCTGGCACTCTAAGCTTTCTGTGCTTGGTTTGTTTGTGGGTTAAAGACTGATTCTGACTCTACAAGATAAAAATAGTATTTTTGTCAAAGCTTGTATATAATCACCTCTTTCAGTGTTGGTGTTCTGTTTGTAAACTTGCAGTTGCTTTTTATGCTAGAAGAAGAATGTACATGCAATTCTACCATAGTATGTGTGACAGTATGGTCTTTCAATAAGCTCTTGCTGCCCAATGTCAATGTGTTATATTTTCTTCATTTTTATTTGTTTGTAAGGAATGTGACATTTCATTACAAAAGGAGCAGCTTAAGTTACTTTGGAGGGGTTTGCTCTGTGGCCAGAGGAGTAGGAGTGAATGAGGTAATTTTTTTTTTCCATGACTAAAGTGAAATAAAGTAGAATCTCATAATCTCTAGAGTTTATATGTTTCAGTATTCAGGGCTTTAGAGATAACTTATGTATTAAAAAGTTAGGATTCTCACAGCCAGTCTTCTTGATCATCATCAAACTACTGCTCAGAGTGCTTTTCTTTTTAGAAAGCATTTCTCCTGTCTGTATTATTCTCTTTAAAAGAATTTAAATAGTCTTTCATTATATTTTACAGAAATTTAGAGCAAAAAATCTCAGACGGGTATTCGAAACACAGCAGTGAATATCTTTTTGTCTTTTCACTGTGAGATACTTGATCTTCTGAAGTACCAATGACATGTAATTCTTCCTGAATTTTTTTAACATTGAAATTAGGAAAAAAATTGTCCCTGTGGATTGATTTCTTCACTATTGTTATTTTTTTTCCTCATTGCAGTGTTAAATTGATAATGAAAGTCTCCTGTTTTAACATGTGTTGAATTCTAATATTACAGAACTGTTTTACAAATACATAAAAAAGATTTCTTTCTTTAGGATAATCTGAGAGGAGAGATTACTTGAGGTTAGGAGAGGAATATTTTTCTGTTATGTACTTTATTGAGTTTATTTTCCTTGTATCACACGGAACTGTGACTGACTGTACTGAATTATTGAAGTAGTGGGTATGTGGTAAGCCAGAATGAGCCAGTGTAGTGTTCATTGCAATAACTAATGGGTTTTTGTTTTTTTATAATTGTGCTCCTCTTGGAATGCAGTATGGCCTTCCTTTGCCCATGGCACAGGAACTAGCACAAAGTCTGGCTCAGAATCTTGGAATACAATGGGAGCCGGCTGCCAGGAAACCGAGTATGTACATGGAGTATTCTTTTGTCTCCCTTAGATAAATACATAAACACTTCCTTTGTTGTGTTTGAAAGAATTGCCAAAATTGCTGTAACTGTAGAACAAGAATTGCCGCTTTTAGAAATATATGCAGTAAAATTTGAGCTTCAGCAAAATAAGAGCTATCAGTTTAGCGTCATTTTGTAATGACCTCAGTGATGTCCTGTGTTGAGAGGTTAGGTTCATAACCAATATTCAAAGGTATATTGGTAAAAACACCATTAATTTAATTTAGAACTCCTTTTCTATCATCATGAAATGTATAAATCCAATAGAACAATCACTGACTTCTTAAAATGCAAAAATACCTGACTTACAACTGAAGAAATGGTAAGGAGCTGTAACCTAATCCTGTGTGATATTTGCTCAATTTGTTACATTCCTGTTTCACAGCCAGACCACATTTGTGTGGCTTTATCACATGTACAGTGTTGGTACAAAAGCTGCTGCTGCAAAGCCCTTTTCAGGGCTAAAGAAAAATGTTTGGTTTTTCACTTGCATTTTGTAAGCAGTTCGGCTACCTTTTCTCTTCATTTCCTCTTTAAAAATGTGAATGATAATCTTGACTTTACCGTGGAATCACTTCAAAAATCTGTGAAGTAGGAAACCATGTTTAGGGAATATTATTTTGTAAAGCATTGTTTTTGAATTGTGTAAACTAGCAAATTGCTAAAATATTTTATGCATAATTGGTTTTTGATTATGGGCTAAACAGAGTTCATACAATTTATAAATCAGAACTTTTTTAAGCTCAAAGATAGAGGTTTTTGATATGATAGCTTAGTGTCCTTACTTGGATGCCCTTTATTAAAAGGGCAAAGAGAAAGATTAATGAAAGACCTGGTGCAAGTACAAAGAACCCTATAAATAATCTGTAAATATTTTCCATGGAGAAACTCTGGATTTCCAGTAGTAGCTCCAATACATCTATCTTTGGTAGATAATTTTTATGGGTAGTTTGCAGCTTCTGTTTTACCAACCAAAAGGTGGTGTTCTTTTGTTGTTATGTTATGAATTTGGTCACTGTTGACTTACATGCTATAGCTGTAAGTAAACTGTAAATCCATTTTCATTCAACTACTTTTTGAATAAATGTTTGATTGGCTGAGTCACATATTACTGTTAATAATTTTATGCCAAAGGGAAAAAGCCTGGCCTGTCCAGTAACAATTCTCTTTCGGGGCATTCTGTATTTTTAGGGAGGGGGAAATGTGAGCATTTAGAATCATCAATATTATGTGTTCTGCACACACCCTTGTGCTGCCGGTTTTGAGAACATGTAGGGAAGAGCCTTGGCAGCTATCTTTAGCTTTCTATACTGCCTGAAACTTCGTGTTGAGTCTAAGAACCTGCAGAGATGGTAATCTGAAAGTACCACATTTATTTAATGTATTAGTGTGTCTTCAAGTGGGTGGGTTTCCTTTTTGGGGCTAAGAGTTTGTACAGCCAAGCAACCATCAGATCTTTGTATTATTAGTTAAGGTCCATTTTCATAGTGAGTACTTTATATTTATTGTAAGCATATTTATAACTTCTCTCCTTTTCTGTTGTATTTTGGTCTTGTCTGAGAAGAGTGTGACTGCACTGAATCCTGGGGTGGTTGCATCATGGAGGAAACAGGGTATGTCATAAATATCAGCAATTGAGGGCTCTGGAGGGAGTTCATAATTTACATTATGACAGAAATATTTACGCATTGGGTTTTATCCATGTATTTTAGTTCTAATAAATAAAAAAACAGAAACAGCTGAAACTCAATCCTTAGCTAAATGATCAGTAAAGTATGAGGGGAATGCACATCTATATGGGAGGAATTTCATTGCCCTCTACACTCACACTCTGCCAGAGATTGTTTTCTCAATACTGTAAGCAATTGATTAGAAAAGGATAACTTCTGAAATATAGGGGTTTGAGTCTTATAAATCACTTCCTCTCAGAATCTTGCTCACTGTGGAAGTTAGATTGCAAAAATCATGGAGAAAATTAGTTTAAAATAAGAAATAGCACTTTAGTAGCGGTGAGCTGTTAGGAAAGGAATGGAGAACCTTCTTATGGCATGGTTACCCCGATCTTTATACTTGTGAATAGACCTCGTTCCCAGATCTCAAAACATGACAATAAACATATCAGACAATTTCTGAGTGAGAAACTACTAATAAAGTACATTTTCAGTAGTCTGGGAAAAAGATAGAGTTGAGGAAATATGAGAGAAGTCTATAACATCATGAACAAATGATTACTCTTTCTTCCACTGTAAGAACTAGGGAGACATGAAATGAGTTTAGCAAATATGACAGAAGAAAATGGGATGAGATTGTTCCACCAGTCTGTATTAAACTGTGAAACCTCTTGCTGTAGCATTTTGTAAGTGCTGAAAAAAAAACCTGAGAGGATACTGGATTATGCATGCAATAGAAAGGGTGCATAGAAGCTACTATGATAATGTGGGTTTACCTTCTTAAGAAGTTTAAAAGCTACAGTTTTATATACTGTACATTCATAAAGTAGAAATATAAAAATGCAAAATGTTTTAAAATCTTTCCTTTGTTCTGATTTTATTGTTTGAGAATGAGACTGAGCTGTCATACTGTTGGACACAGTGGTTGTAAGAAACTGGGATTTACAGTATTAAAAAATGTTGTGACCCCTTTGCCCCTTTCCAGTAGCTGGTGGTGTTTCAAGGCATTTACTCACCTAATTCTTTGCCATTTTAGGGTATACCATTCCAGGAAATTCTCCAAATGCAGCATTGCAGAATACAAAGAATTTTTACTTCGTGGGGGAGGTGCCTGTCTTTTTAACAGGCCAACAAAGGTAACAAATAAGTTGGTAGTCAGGAGACATCTGCTACAAGTTCTAATGAAAATTATTATTTTTCCATCAGTGAAATTATTTCACTGACATACATCTGTTCTCAAATTTATTCAGATATCTGTGTGGGTATTTTCTTGAGGTTGTAATTACCTGACTGTTCATCCCCATAGCATTTAAAAATATTGAGAGGAATGCAACTTGTTTTCTATAATTCTTCACACTCAAGTAACCATAAATATCACATTCAGCATAAATGCACTACTTATTTAAGACATTAGGTGGTGCAAAATAAATCCAGAAGTGAGGTTATAGTGTGTGCTCCACCTACATTCAATTCTTGGACTTTGTGTCTGTGGTTGTTATAAAAAATGCCAATTACCACATTAGGAAACAGAAATCTATAGCTGATTTCATGTAGAGAGTAGTAACTTTTGGTTGTGCTCAAAGTTAACTTCATTTAATTTCTAATGGATGTCTAGCAAACTATAATTCATAGCTGTTTCCTTGTACCATCCATTGCTTTATTTGCCTAAAAACTTACCAAGGTCATAATTTTTTCTAAGACAGTGTTAGCATGACATCCTTCTAAAGCTGACTAGTATAAAAATATTCCATGCAGCTCTTTTTGCCAAGTAAGAGCAATCTAAAGTATTAATATTCTATTTAGTCATAGTGTCAAACTTGCTGTCCTTGTAGAATTTAATACCACATGAGGTTATTAGGCTGTTCTGTTTACTGTGCTGTGCCCTTTGGTGGACCATCACCTTGCACAATTAACTAAAAAAAATTTTGCTTGTTCAAGTGGTTTTGAATTTTTTCCCAGTGTACCAATCTTTGCTTATAAAATAAAAATGCAAGAACTCTTACAGAAAGGAGTAAGAATGTTAATAGAAAAACACAGCTTCAGTTTTTAATGATAGTTGTCAGGCAAAGTAATGTGAAGGAGTTGTCAACTTTACTCCATACAGAATAAAAATCTGATTTACTTTGGGGAAAATGATCCCAGGAAATGGATGAATTATCTTAATATATTATCTCTGTCAGTATTTCACAGCTTTGAAGTACTTTGTGGGGAAAAATAATCATAAAATGTTTAGAATCCTGTTTTTTGGAAGTTAGGAGGCAAGGTAGAAAATCACGTGTTTAATCCTTAAGTAAGTAAAACAGAGTTGTTAAGCAGCTACTGTGATGCCATTTTAAAAATTATAACCTGAGTTATGTTCTGACATGTATATGAACATTAGATGGCTCCTGATTGCCATAGGAAATTTGTGTGTGCCTGCTTGTGTTCTGTAATTTTCTCAATAGAGAACTGAATTTCAGTTTCAGAGTAAGAGATCTTGCTGTTTGCACTGAAGAGTAATAGAAACAGTAGCTTATAGGGGGGAAAAAAACAGATAAATTGTTTTTTTAAATCGTGTCAACATTGCTAGCAAAGAAGAGCACATAAGGATATTTCTTCAGTATTGTTTTGCTTCTGACACCCAGAACTGTAGGTGCTGTTGATTACCTATGTGGTTTATACAACAAAAGTGAAATATTTTCTTTCTTTTTTATTAGGCATTATGATTCCCCCCTACCCCACCAAAAAGTACCAAATAAGAATTCCATCCAAGTTTATATGTAATTTGCATTGTATTATATGTTGTACTTCATATCTTACTGATGGTCAAAAGCTTTACTTCCACTAAGCCCATGCAGAAAGGTTTACTCACAGATTTCACCCTTAGATTTATCTCTTCACATTTTAACTTAACTTTTAACTTCTTGTTTCAATCATGTTCTAGTGAATGTTTCTGTTGCTAATATCCCAGTTAAACTGGAGATTCCTGATATTCTTACATGGTTTTAAAGCAGAATTATATTGAAAACAGACAAGCTTTTTGCAAAACTATTTCTGTGACAAGACTGAAAAATATCTTTAATCAAAATTATGATATGTGAAACCAGTATAGAATCTACATTATCCTGAACTGCAGAATCTATTAGTATGTGTGTGTCTGGTCCTAGGATTAGCTGTTTAGTACCATCTGTATGTGGCTGTGTATAACTTACTAATAAGGCACATAGAACTTCCTTTTGCCAGTATTTCTTAATGTTTATTATTTTCATGCACAAACATTGCACAGGAATAGACAGTAGCCCATTGCATAAGCAAGTATGGGCACCTGAGTGGATCCCAGGAATTATATTGTGGACTGGTTTCTTGAAAGAATTATCAGAGAACTGGTAGTCCATGGAACAGGAATGAAGTTCAAATGTCATCCCCTTAAATATTATTGTAGTGTCTCTCTATTTCTCATCGTTTTCTGACATCAGTGTTCTCCTAAAGAGGACCAGCATTCCTGTGATTCGGCTGCACAGATTTCATGTCTGCAAAATTCTGCTGAGCAGCGCTTGAAAACCACACTGCCTTTCCATCGCTGAGGCACAGTATGTGCATTGTCTGGGACAGCACATTTGTGTAGCATCACAGAAATGGGTTGTGTGTGACACAAATGTCACTTGACACTAGTTTTATTCTTACTTTGGGTTGGGGGCTTTTTCTTTCAGCTCTTTGAAGCCACTGAGTGTGGAAATGGATACGTAGAAGCAGGAGAAGAATGTGACTGTGGTTTTCGAATGGCAAGTAGAGTTATATATTACTCCACAAGTCTTTCTTACAAAATATATTAAGATAAATTAAGTGATTGGTAAGGGAGGGGGGAAAGGTTATGGAAATAAATTTGTTTTGCCTGTTGTTTGGGAACATTTTCATCAAAGGCCTCTGTTAAAACATTTTTTCAAATGACAATGAGTGCAAAGACAGTGTCCTTAGAACAGTTCCTGTTATACCAATGGCAAGATACAGCTGTTTCCCAGCAGTTTTTGAGTTGCACAGGAGAAGTGCTTAGCCCTTTGCTTTTCCTGGATAGTGTGTCTGCGGTGGGACACTCCTGATGCTTTGGAGATAGGGACCTCTGTTCAGACAGAACAAGTAAACTGTTTTCTTCTCTACTGCAGAAATACTCCAATAATGTTTGTGCAAAAATCTTCCCTCTAGATTTGAGTCCTAGTTTTTAAATATAATTGGATCTGTAGTTAGGTTAGGGGATTTTTCTGCATTGAATATGATTCAACTAAGCAGCATGGATTTGGCACAGGCTTCAGGAGATGTGAATCCCTGTGTTGCTACAGCATTTATATGTCACTGTTTTCCCTTTAGTATTTTGAGTATTGCAAAGGCTTCTTCAGCTGACAATTTCAGATCCTCAGTGCTAAACTGAATCTTTTGTCTGCTAGTATGTAATAGTTTATGGTTGTGAAGAAAAAGAAACTTACTTAAAGTGGAAAACTAAACCTTTTGCTTAATGTTTTCCTCAGGAATGCTATGCAGACTGTTGTAAGAAGTGCTCTCTTTCTAATGGAGCTCACTGTAGTGATGGACCGTGCTGTAACACATCATGTCTTGTAAGTGTTGCTGCCATGTATCAATTGTTTTTCAGTTGTCCATGGAAGTCATGTGCAGCCTGTTAAAGCACAAAGTGTGTTTTAGGTAGAAGGAAAAGAAGCAGTTTATGTAGATGTAATCTTAGTCCTGAGCTATATTTTTCATTTTGTAGTTCTTCCCACGAGGTTATGACTGCCGATATGCAGTGAATGAGTGTGACATTGCAGAGTTCTGCACTGGGGATTCTGGACAGGTAAGTGTGCAGAAACTTTCTCTGCTTGCACTGTTGATGTTTGTTTGCACTCTTTTTTTTGTCTTCATTTAACAGGAAAATTGTATTAACAAACTGCACAGTCATGCCCAAAATAATGGTGTAATAAATAAACTCATGGAAAAAAAAAATTGAAGCGGACTCAAAATATGACTTCTTTAGGTTTATTTGGTTTTTATAGCTCTTGGAGTTTTGTGTATAATATTTGTGTCAAGCATCCTCCTTTGATCTTTGCCTGGTCTATTACTTAAATAATAATACACTGCAAATATGAATGTATTCAAATAGTAAGATTTTATGAAATAAAATAGCTTAAAATATAACTGTAGAAAATTGCAGCTAATGGAGTATAGAAACATAGAATCATTTAGGCTGGAAAAGACCTTTTAGATTGACTGCAACCATTAACCCAGCACTGCCAACTCCATCCCTAAACCATGTCCCTAAGTGCCACATCTATGTGTGTTTTAAATACCTCCAGGGATGGTGACTTTAGCATGTCTCTGGGCAGCCTGTTCCAATGCTTGACAACCCTTTTGGTGAAGAAATTTTTCCTAATATCCAATTAAAACCTCCCCTGGCACAACTTAAGGCCATTTCCTCTCATCCTGTAGTTTGTTTCCTGAGCAGAAGAGGCTGACCTCTACCTCTCTACACCTTCTTTTCATGGAGTTGTAGAGAAGGCCCCCCCCTGAGCTTCTTCTTCTCCAGGCTAAACAACCCCAGATCCCTCAATTGCTCCTTGTGAGACTTGTATAAAGTGTGTTATGTTTTCTAAGAGTGTGCACATGTATGAGAATTTTAAAAACTGTAGATCTTATGCATTTGTTCTGAAAACATTTGGCTAATACTCAATTATATAGGAATAAACAGCAAGCAAACATGACCCCAGTATTAGCTACCAAATATCCTGTTACTGAACACATTGGTTCTCATTTTGCCTCACCTCCTTAATTTCTATTTGGAATATGCAGGAACCTTCTATTTCATGGCTCAAGATATTATTTTTTTAATTTCTATTTGTAGCTATAAAGACTGTTGCACTGATTATGTTTTCAACCTACTTTATATGTTATACAATTGTCTTCAAAGCAGGAATTCCATATGTGATACTCTGACGTATTTTTACAGTACACATCACAAAAAAGATTCTTTTTTTTTTTTCAGTGTCCGCCAAATCTTCATAAACAAGATGGGTATGCCTGTGATTCTAATCAGGTATGCAGTGTTTTAAAATCCCTGCACATCAGCAAATGGAAATCAACCAAATACTCGTTTTGTTTTAGCGTTGATTTTTAAAAATCCTGTATTCCATATTTCTTCATAAAATTTGTCCTTTAGACATCAATATTGCTTGTGCTTTGTGCACTCTATGAATAGTAATAATTTCTACTTTGAGTGAAATCCACTTGGTATCTCTACATTTTACATGTAGATCTTTATTACACTCCACATTAATAAGTTCTTTACGACTATATAAAGGTATAAAGCGACTGCTTAAATGTCAGTATGTATTGGACACAAACTGGCTTTGGGAATCTGAGCCAAAATGTGCACTTCATCTACCCAAATGCATGGAAACAATTATACATACCAAGATGTGTGTGAAGAGTGAAAACGAGATATTTGTTGTCAGTGCTAACATGCTGTGTTTTGTTTAGGGTCGTTGCTATAATGGTGAATGCAAGACAAGAGATAATCAATGCAAATACATCTGGGGATCTAGTAAGTTGACTTTAACTACCTTAACTGTATTCTATTTCTGGTTCATTCCTGCCTTTGTTTTGTATTTTTAGTTTGGTTTTTTTTTTTGTTGTTGCTCTTGTCACTCTGAGTTAAAGTTTTCTGGTCAGTAGAGTGAGTAAACTGCAGTGGGAAACTGGCTTGATTGCCAAGTAGAATTCTGAGTCTGGGAGTGGTGTCAGTGAGGTAGTTCTGGCATGATGAGGCTGCAGATCTGGGTAGTGCAGCAAATGCTACTGGAGGGGAGAGGGCTGAGGATTTTTGGGGTATAGTTCAAAAACAGATGTTTTGGGTTTTTTTTTTAATGACAGTCATCAATTCCATGATGCCAGCAGTGGCTCATGCTAAAGCTGCTCCACGTTGCCTCTCCTTCCTATACTGTCCTCCAAGTCAGGAAAATTAGTACATTGGTGTGAACCTAAATATGCATAGTATGGATTTAAGTCCAGGGGTGTTGAGTAAAATATAATTTCAATTGCAATGGGCTTTGCTTGCAGCAGAGAGGGGCTGAATGTTCTGTGTAATGACTTTGAGACAATTCAGCAGAGTAGAACTACCAGGACGTCCTGTACTCTGGCATTTAGTGTGTTCTTGTGCATTTTGTCTAATCATAACTGCCACTGCAGCCACTCTGTCTTATTATTTTATCTTCCTCTATATAACTGTTGTGCTTTTCTCTTTTTTCTAAATTCGTTTTTAGAAAAAACAAATGACCTTGTTAGTAAATAATTATGGGTTTAAAACCTATTTGTTCAGAATTTTCCTCCTAAAAATAGGTAGAAATTACACTTTGGCTGTTCAAGTTTGGTTTCCTGTGAACATCTGAAAAAGAGAATAAAATAAACATTGAGCTGATGTCAGAATATATGCTTATCATAAATGTCTTATATAAAATCTGAAATGCAGCTCAGGAATAACTGCAGTGAAAAACAACTAGATAAAATCTATGTGCAACTGTTATGAAGTGAAAAAAAATTAGACCACAGATAAATTTCATATACAGAATACAATACAGACACTGTGAAGGCTACTTTCCTTCAGTTCAGAGTAAATTTTGAACATATCAGTAGGTATTTCAGTTTAGCCTGTTCTTCCTTGTAGTCACTGGAAAATACCATCTGGGCATATACCTGTGTGTTTAGATTGATGTTTACAGAGAACTGCTGCCATAAATTATCCAGGTTTCAAAGCTGTCATGTTGCCAGTGGAAAGCATGTTTCTTTTTTCTTCATCAACAGAGTCTTCAGGATCTGACAAATTTTGTTATGAAAAGCTTAATACAGAAGGCACAACAAAAGGAAACTGTGGAAAGGATGGAGACCGATGGATTCAGTGCAGCAAGCAGTAAGTTCAGTTTGGTAGAGATTATTTGTAATTTAAATAGATTGGTAATGGTTTAAAATTGTCTATTCTTTCTACTTTTTCATGCATGTTTCAGCAGTTTGTTTTGCACTATTTTGAATCTTCTTTCCCTCGCAAGGTTTGCATCTTGAAAAAGTTCTGCTCTGACAAATCCACGAGTGACTCAGCAATACACTTGTAAAGAATTCCAGATTTTCAAAAGAGTATACTATGACTTTAATTATTTCAGAGGAGCTGAGACAACAAAAAAATCACAAGTTCATAACATAGAAACACCTCAGACTTGGCAGGGATAAATTAGACTGCAAATACGCACATTCTGCTCACTTGGTGTGGGATTGACACCAGATTATGCTGTTTCAAGTTCGTTCCAACCTTTATTTGGACCAGAGAGGACCATGAGACATTTGGATGCTATGGAGAAAAGGCCTGATTCATTTGCATGTGTTCATTACTAGATGAATATTTGATTAAATTTAATTTTCAAGTTAATGATGATCAGTGGATAGACTTAAATTTCTCCTGATTTACTTTCTGTTTTTTAAGTTTTAATTATGTGCATACAAATTTCAGTTTTGAATAGTGTTTTCCTTCTTTGACTATTTTATGCTTGTATAGTGGCTTTTTTATTATTAGTTTTCAGATAGGATCATAAGGAAAGGAGTTATTTAATGAATTTTTTTATATTTAGATGAGGATAGTGTTGTTCTAGTGTGTATGTTAAGCCCCTTATTTCTAAGGGGTAGAGAGATGCAGGACAGTGATCTGACTGAAGGGCTGTTTACATTTTTTTCAGTTTTAGCAAAGTCAGTTTCCAGCATTCATCCAGCTGCTTCTGTGACTTAGGACAATCGGTATTAGCTGATGTCCTTCTATAGAAGATATAAAATATATCTTGTATATCTTATATAAAATATATTTAAATATATGCAGATATAAAATAACATGATATAAAATAAAACAGATTCTTTGCCAAAATTTGGGCACACACAACTGCACACTAACAATTGTTATGGTTCTGTTGTCCTGCAAGGGAAATAAAATTTCCCTGTTGTTCTGCAAGGGAAATAAATTAAAATTTCAAACTTGACAATAACATATAGTGTGTAAGCTGCCAGAGAGAGGGCAAAGCAACTCAGCCTAACATGACAAAGCTTTGTACAACTTGGCTCCTCTTACTTGTACTGCATTGTTCTTAGAGCACAGTTACATTCTGTGTTCATGTGAACATTCACTGGTGCATTAGAATGAATGATGTCTTGTTTCTGCCTCTTGTCATTTAAATAAAATAATATTTCCAGGTTTGCACTCTCAAAGTCTATCATATGGCTTATGGTAATAAATTAACTGTGATCAGCAGCACCATTACCAGACTTTCGTTTTTGTAAGTTTACCTGATATTATTCCAGTAATATATTGATTTATGTTTTCATTTTCCAGTGATGTTTTCTGTGGCTTTTTGCTCTGTACTAATCTTACTAGAGTTCCACGAGTTGGTCAAGTTCAAGGAGAAATTATCCCAAATTCTTTTTATCATCAAGGACGCATAGTGGACTGCAGGTAAAAGATAATGCAGTATTCCAACGTGGTTTTTCTCTGTCAAACCTAATTGAATTAAGATAGACATAAATGTAAGATTCTGTGAATTTTAGGTAATTGCAGCAAAATCATTATTCTGAGTGGTATTTCTTTTGATTTAAAAAAATAAACCCAAACCATAAAAAGTCTAATAGTCCACATTTAAAGAGGGTGAAATGTGGGTTATCCTCCTGAATCTTCTACCTGATTCCTCCAATAGCAGAACTTCAGTCAGAGCAGCATTATGTTTTTCTGGGAGAAAGTGGAGAAAGTCTGTGATTGTCAAAGACCTGTATTTTAAATACAATGATTTTGAATATTAAATACACAAAGAAACAGCTGTAGTGAAATGAAGGCTGAGAGGGAGGAAACTGTGGAGTTGTGGCAGGATAAAGATGTTCAGCTATAGTTCAGTAGCTGAAGGACAGGTGAATGAATTTCAGTCTGCTACAATACTGGGGTTGTATTTTAAAGACATTGGCAACATTGCTGTCACACTAAGAATACACTCTTACATAGTTGGGTCCTGAGTGAATGGTGATTCTTAATTCTTCCATTATTCCATTAGTGTTTTTATACAAATCACATAGGAAGTTAGTTTTAAATTTTTTTCCTAGTAATAGTATTTCACAGCATTTGGAAAAGAAAAAGAAGGGAAAAAAAGAGAAAAAAAAAAAGCATGGTCTGTCAGAGACTTGAAAAACCCCAAAGCCTAAGCTGCCCTTCTTGAGTGTTCAAGTCCTTACCTAGACTTCTTTTTATTTTGACAACTGGAACATGTTGTCATTGCTGTGGATGGACAGAAAAACTCCACTGTTTTGTTAATTCTGTCAGAATGCTTAAATGAAAGAAAGGTGTGAGGCTTTTAGTATCTACATTGACATGTTTTTAATATTTTCAAAAGACTCCATTCATAATACTAATACTATCTTAAAACTTATTTCTCCTAGTGGTGCTCATGTTCTTTTAGATGATGATACAGATCTAGGTTATGTGGAGGATGGAGCTCCATGTGGACCTCAGATGATGTGTCTGGACAAAAAGTGCCTGCCAATTCAGTCCTTGAACATAAGCAGCTGTCCCATTGGTTCCAATGGAAAAGTCTGTTCTGGTCATGGGGTGAGTCTGTCCTGGGAGTGAGCAGCTCTGCTTCCCTACCTCTCTCTGATCCTAGCACCTGAAAGTCTTCCTAAGATGTGTTGATTTGAAACCACAAATGTTCAGTTCAGGGAAAGACTACCATTTTGTGATGCACAGATGAAATTTTAGAAAAGTCATCAAATTGGTTCTGCAATTCTATCCAAAGTGTTGGGTTTGTTGCTCACAAGAAAGACCTTAGTTATTGTAAAGACTTCTGTAATGTACTACTCATATTTCAAGCTACTTGGCCATCTTCAGTTAAAATTTCCTGCACACTAACACCTTTATAAAGTTGATCTTGTGTTCACAGATTTACAGCCCATGGCTTAAATAATTAAAATTCCAAACTGTGGGTCCTCAGCAGAGAGGCAGTTCTTGAACAGTTCCGAACAGTTCTTGGACAGATCCAAAGTCTGTCACTTTACATTCAGGCACATTGTTTTCTTATCCTAGCCATAAGTTCATTTGTCTAAGATGTTTGGTGTGTTTTGATGAGCAGATTCACTGTTTTAAATACTAATAAAATCCACTGTGGCATTCAGTGAGACAAATACTTGCCTAGAGGGCTGGACTTTATACAAGAAAGAGGTTATTTCTTCTTGTTGTCTGTACTTGAATATGAAATTGAGTGTTTCAAAGTAGAGGGTTCGATTCAAAATTAAGAAAAATTTTAAAATTGGAAAGTATCTAGGAGATTAGAAATAATTTTGGTACTTTCTGAGAGTGACATGAGGGGTGAGTGAACTATCCTACCTGTTCTGTTTTGGATCATTATAATTCCTGATTTTGAAAGGGTATTTCAGTTGATCAAACCTGCCATAATGTGCGTTTATCTTCAACTTCTTAGGTAAGATTGTTCAGTGAGTGTTTCTTAAAAACAGAGCTTGATAACAGTTGAACAAAAAAATCACATGTGCTACTTAGAATCATTTGTGTGTAGGTTGTCTGCTGGGTTTTTTTCACCTTATGTTCCAGCATCCAAAAGACGTTTTTAGCTGTCTGTATAATGATTGACTTCATTTCTAGTCCTATAATCAAAACTTCATTATTTGTCTGTTTCTCATGTCATGCTTTTTTCCACAGTAACCTCTTCTAGCAACACCATTGCTTGTTCTTTTTCATATGGAAAGTTTATAGCTATTAACTGTTACTATTGATTTCATGTTTTATGTTTTGTCCATTGGATAGGTTTTCCTGTGTCTAATGAATAAACTGCAAATTTTAGAGTTCTAAGTCCTTTTTTAGATGTCATTCAAGTAAATGTAAACTTAGGAAGAACTCTTCCCTCTCTTTTAGAAGCCAGGCAAGCATTCCTCATTGCTGCTTAGAAAAAATGAAAATATATTGACTTCATTCCACATGGGAGCAAGGTGTGAATGAGAGGTTGGAAAGTGTAACCATGCCTTGAACTTTTTCAAAGGCCTTCTGGGCATCCAGGCTTGAAGTCCAGAGAGCTACCTTATGAAGATCTAACTAGTCTAGATAAATTGCTGTTATTTTTCACAGCCTGTGCAGGTATGTAGTGTCAGTATGATTGGAACCACTTCTGCTTCTCCCAGCATGTGAGAGTATTAAGAGGGTTCAAACTTCCAAGTGTGTTATATCGTTCCAAACACTCAGTGCTATTGTTACAATACGTAAATAGGTAAGTTTTATACCATGAATTAAGTATCTAAGTACATGTTAAAGAAATGCAGTGTGACATGTTAGTAATATGTAGCATAAAACTAACTGCTGTCACTTATTTTCTTTTCCAGGTTTGTAGTAATGAAGCCACTTGCATTTGTAATTTCTCCTGGGCTGGGACAGATTGCAGCATTGATGATCCTGTCAGGGATACCGGTGGCAAGAAGGATGAAGGACCCAAGGGTTTGTGTTTTGTTTCAATTTCGGTGTACTTTTAAATATTTATGATGTTCTTCTGTTGACACATGCTAGCAGAACTAGCGTATAAAAAGCAAATACTATGGTACAGCTGTGTTTAGATCCAGACAGTAAAATTCTGCTTCATGTAGAGGAAGTAGGTTTTTCTGCTTCAAGAATTGATGAAACTTTTACTTTTCTATCATAAATTTGGGGAAGATTTCAACAGGTAATGCTTTTTCCTTCATCCCTTATTCTCTATTTTTTAAAATAATTTTCATTGTGATTGGAATCTGACTTAGTGTAGCGCTTATTATTTATATGATAATTGACTATTTATATTTTAGCAGAGATTTTCAGTTTCCTTAGTTGCTTTCAGCTAATTCAGAGAGCTGTGGCATAAAAAAGGGAAAAGTGGGATGTCCCTGGTAAAATGAGATTCCTGGAAATCATATTGCAATGAAAGAAAAAAAGAAATAAGATTTTTGAGAACTGAAAATATTCTTACAATCATTGTTGCTTGTTCTTATGTATTTAGTAGGTATTTCAACTACAAATAAAGCATAAATAACAGGAGGAGGTATTGAGGAAATAATCAAAAAGGTTTTTCAAAGAGGAGGGAAAGTATTTGAGTTTCTCTCTGACTTCTCTGCCAAAGAATATCTTTGGATTGTGCTGTCCAGTTTTTTTTTATGTCTTTCCTGTCATCAGGGGATTATTCAACATCTCATCCAGTGTTACGCATTTAGATAAAGTTCCCAGTTCCAGGTTCTTCTGCCCCATTTGCAAGGCAGATGGAGAAAAGATAAGAGTTGTTAAAAAATGTAGTCCTGAGGACTCAGACTTTAACTGATTACCCTAAAAGATCCAAGGTTTCAAGGAAGGACAGGATTTGGATATGTCCCTCTAGAATGGCTCTACATCTGTCTTGTGTGCCTTTTTCTGTTACCCCTTAGCAGAATGGTTCCAGTAGACTTTGCCAAGAACTGTTGAAGAGTTCTTAAAACAAATTACTGTTGTAAAGGAGGCTCTCTAGACCAGTCCAGATTTGTATTAGGGAATCTGTACAGGTGCTTCCTGGACTCCCAATCCCAACAGCGTTCAGTGTAGAGCTGCCTGGTTTGTACTCTACCCTTCAAAGCTACTTATCATTCCATTTCCCCTAAAATCCTTCCTGACTGTGCAATGCTGCTTACAGAGTCTTAAAAAAATATATGGAGACCAACACAACAGAGCTGTTCATATCTTTGTGTGTGTGTGGATGAGGAGAGCAGGATTTACAGCTGTGACACTGAGAGCACATGAACTTTACTTTGTTCATTTCCAAATCTGGTAGCTAAGAAATGATTCCCTCCTCTGTGAAAAGGTCTGTAGGAAGGGCAGCACAGAAGGTTCATTATCCAATGATACTTATCTTTGTTACATGATTGTAAGTCAGATTAACTCATCTAGTTCAGAGTGGATATACCTTTGTAAAAATTAATACATCAACGTTGAAATATTCTGGGAAAAAGCCTTAAATAAATAGTATGTGCATGGATTTCTGCCAGTAGGTACAGGCAAAGTTTAGACTGCCTGTTTTTCAGTTTGGAGTCCTCTGCAAAATGGCAAACTCTGCTTTTGTTCAAGGTGGCTCAATGATCTCAAATGATGGATTATATTTCTTATGTTGTTACAGTAATTCACCTAGAAATTAATTTAGGAGACTGAACACTAACAGAACTACTACGATCTCTTTCTGTATGCCTATAGAGGAATTCCTTTGTGAGAAGATTTCAGAAGAGTAAATTAGTAGTTTTCTTTGTTGTAATGATCCAACATACTCAAGCAGCTTCTATTAAGTTTTTTCCCCTTATTATTCCCTATGTCATAATCCAGTTTACAAGTCTAAGAAAGAAACAAAAATACTTATTTTTCCTTAGCCGTAAGTTTGAATGAAGTGTAAAACTCATGGTGTGAAAATTCATCTAATAGGCTTAAGATTTTTCACACCAAAAATCCAGGCACTTTTCTTGCTACAAATTGAAAGTGGAGTTAGGCAGTGTTGCTATTTATATTTATGTATTGTTGTTATAATTGACAATTGTCTGCTATTCTGTTGCACTTTTCAGACTTTTCCATCATCCATCAATTGCTTTTTGGCTCCATTCTCTATTTCAGGATAAAAAAATTGTGGTCCTTAATTATATTGATAATAATACGTGACTCTTGAATTACTCTGAACTCAGCAACCTACTGTATCCTGTATTAGTAGATGTACACAGCATTTAGCAGTTTGGGGAAGACAAAGAGTTCTTGCTGTTAGTTTTTGGTTACTGCAAAAACTTTGAATTACTTTAGAGTGTGGGTTACTAGTTTTGAAATCTGTGGGACTCCATATGCACACAAGATTTTTCATTTGCTGTTTAATTTGCAGAATTAGGCCTTTTATTTGACTAGTGGAGTGGTGTTTGTTTATTTTAATATAGAACTGATGTCTCAAGTGTGTGTGTGTGTGTGTGTGTGTGTGTGTGTGTGTATTTATGAAAAAGGAAAAGAAATTACCAAAATATTTTAAAACACATTTCATTCAGCATGAAGTCTATAAAATCTTGTCCTTTGAAAAAGTTCCCATTTGACAGGGAATTCAGCTGCTTGTTTGTGGTCTATTGGGACTTAATGAATCTATCAAACTTTTATCTCTAATATAGGAAATGTACAGAGTTGTTTTTTTCCTCAAAAGAGTTCCCTTAAAAATAAGGCCTTGATGGCTTAAGAGAGACTATCTGAACATATCAAAACTTCCAGGGTGTTATCTGAAGCATTTCTAGGGTACCTGAAGTTTCTAGGGTAGGTTTTTGCTTTTAAAAGGTGTTACCTGGTTTTGTCATATAGATAAACAGTGAGTCCTGTTGATAAATGCAGTAACAAAGAAAAATATTACAAATTAGTGAAGAAATGAATTTAAAAGTTGGGGATTTTTTGTTGTTTCCTGATGTGGAATTGTTTTCAAACAGTTTTCATTTTCTTTATTTTACTATGGATACAGTAAGTTTCTGGTGAACAAAAAGAAAGCTTTCTTATTGGTGATTTATTGACATTTTGGCTGTTTTAAATAAGCAGTAAGTTGAGGATGTTCCCTTTGAAAGTAAATAATAGAATCACAAGCTAAAAGGAATTTATAGGAAAACTTCTAATTGAAATATTTGCAAGCATTCAAAAAAAACCACGTAGACCTAATTTCAGAAGTTATAAAGCTATAGTATTTGGTAAACAAAGGTTTGTGAGGAGATTTGAATTGTTTATCCAACAAAAGTATATCAAAAAGTATTCCTTTGAGGAATTATTTCATGTTTTCATTTCAGACAATGTGATGATTTCCTGAAAAATTCTTCCCTTTTCCCTCCACACAGTGAGCATGGCCGCTAACAGGCTAATAGGTGCAGTGGCAGGGACCATTCTGGCCTTGGGGGTGATTTTTGGAGGCACAGGGTGGGGAATAGAGTAAGCATATTTCTTAGTTTGAGTTCTCTGTCTGGTGCCTTAGTGTGTGAGGTAACCGTATGCACCTGAGCCCTCTGTGTTCCCCCTTAGCTTTGTCCTGTGGTGACTGTATTACTGTATTTGTCGTGTGGTTTGACTGTGTCTGTGTCATGTGGTTTGCTCATGCAGTGTTGAACCTTCTCCTGTCTGGGATAATGTGGGGCATAAAACAATAAGTTTGTGAATTTTTACATTGTCACCATAAAATTAATTGTCTAAATGTTTCCATTACACAAAATTACAAATTACAAAAAAAAAAAAGGGGGGGAGGGGGAAAAAAAGGAATTTTGCGATTATTTTGCAAAATAGACTAAGTATTGTGGACTGTTTCATTACATGCAGGGCTTTCAGTCTAATGATCAAGCTAGGCAGATGAAAGCTGATGATAGTCATACAGACAGGTAGTATCACAGTAAAGCTTCTGAAGGTTCTGTTGCTAGGATTTTGTTATCTCAAGATAGCACAGTGCTGGAATATACCATTCATGTATATAGATTATGTATGTGCAATTTTTATTGTCTTTTCATAGTTCTAGGAAACTGGAATCCTCAGGGTTATCCCAGTACCCCAATTTTATCCATGAGTTCTATAAATTTGTGTTTATGTAGATATACACATATAAAAAGGCCCATCTAAGAGATGTCTTCATTCTGCATTCCCTGTGCAAACTACAGGTGAAATGACTGTCATTTTGCTGCTCTGAGATTTCCAACTTCTCCATGTTTCTAGTACTATATATTACATCTGCCATGGGACAGTGGCACCTCTCTGAAGGGGAACTCAGAGCAGGACAGTCTGTGATTTCCAATCAGGCTGAGTGCAAAGGCATTCACATACAGTTCTAGTCCAGTGAGGCAGCACTTGGTGTGTCTGAGTTTGCAGCCCTAGGAACCTGTACATACATGAAACTGATCCAGGATTCTCAGAAAAGCAGACGCCTTTGTATTCAGAGAGGACAATTATTAGAAAACAAAGAGAAGGAAGAAGGTAATAGGTCATTTCCTTGAGAAAGTTTAGATCTGGTAGCTTTTACAACTGTTTGCTAAAAACTGTGACTGTGAAAGTTGTAGATGTTTGGGGGATGCATTCTGGAGCAGAAAATTTACCTACAGGTTGAGGACCACTTGCCTTTTGCTTACATTCTGCCTTGTACCCTTCTGTTTGTCTCTTCCCTTACCTGCTGTCTCAAGCCACTCAGGTCTGACCCGTGTCCCTGACCATTTGTTCTTGCTCCTGTATTCCTCTATACCAATGCCAGCTTTTCTTCATCTCTCCTCTGCTTTTCTCACTCACTACCTGACTCATTGGTTTTGTTTCTATCCATTCTTCTTTCCTGCATCTCATCAGTCTTTCTCTGTCCTCTGGTTCCTTCAGATATAAATGTACATTCAAGTAAAGCCACTGCTAATTTTTGTTGGTTTATAGAAAGCACACAGGGAATGCAAATTCCCTCTCAGTTCCTAATGCCCTTCAGGCCCTGCTGGCTGTTACCATCAGTGGCTGCAGGGGAGGGTGTGATCCTCACAACCTCATGCCAGGACCTGTCCTTTTTCCACCTTCCTCACCACTTCACGTGCAAATTGTAAATGTTTGTTCAAAGTGCTGAAATAACTTTAATTACCTATGCTTTACGAATTTATTTCAGGAATCATGTGGGACAAAATGGTACAATAGTTTTTTTCCAGATTTAATACAAAAATGGATACTTAGCTTTGATAACTTAAACCAGAGGATTTGGCTGGCAAAGCAACAGGCAGGAAAAGACAGGAGATCACCAGAGTTGTTACCTGCAAGACAGTCTGCAATAAACTTGCCTTTTCTAATACTGGCAGAGTTTCAAATGGTGTGTATTAGTTCTTGTAGAATCTATTTGATGACAGTACAGATTTAGGGAGTAGTCTGAAGTCTACCAAAGTTACAGGTGTGTTCTGCTTTAACACCTTCAGTAGGATTTGTATCAGGATTTGACCAGGGATGGTACGATAGCCACACCAGAGCAGTTTCCTTGCAGGAAAAGGTGCTGTACCAGGCAGTTATCTGCAGAAGTTTCCTCCTGATAAATCTGTCTGCAAGTCACAGCAGTAGTGTGGTGGAAAGAACAAATATACCAAAGTGTTGCGTCTTGTGATAGCCTGGATGGGAAATGATCCCACAGTATGGTGGTTATTAAAACCTCCCTCTTACTTCCGGTTTGTCAAGCATCTGAGTTCAGTGACTAGAGAAGCTCATTGAGCTGAAACATAGGGATTTTTACTTTTCTTCATAAATGTCACTTTACTAGTAGCAAAATTCTGGTTTATTAATACTACAATTTATTTGGTAATGTTTATTAAAACATAAGGCATAGATCCTTACAGTAAGGTATAACACATAAAAGCAATCTCATTTTAAGTACTTTATTGTGCACAGTCTGTTTTAAAATGACTTATCAGTGATCCTCTTAGATCTCTGTATTTTGAAATTAGAATTCAACAGCTGGAATACTCCAGTCTCATAAACAAGTGGTTGCTGTTTAGTCATCATACCTATTCTACCAGCTTGGGTTTTTCATATTTATACTTTTCTTTTAACTGAACCTAATTATTTTGTATATTATCTTCTTCTGTTTAAATTTTGATTGAATTATTTCATATTTATAGTAAATAAACCCAATACTGATTTTCTTTACTGAAAGAATAAACTGCTGTTTGGTGATTAGATGTGCACTGTGACATGCATACACATCCCCAGGCCATTAAGAACCACGGAACATAGTGAGAAAAGGGATGTAAAAAGTGGTGATTTGGCACATCTTTATCTAATTTATTATTATGTTACTATCAGGTAATCACTGTACCTATTTTGTGGGAATATGGCATTCTGTGGCTAGAAAGAAATCAGCTTTAGAATTTTTCAAGACTTCTGAAATTTATTACAGATAATTACTTGCTGTGTTTTCAGTCTTTTTTTTTCTGTGAGATCATTTGATGAAATCCAGAGTAAACCATAGATCTCAGTCAGATATGGTGGCTCATTAGGCTGCTGTTGCAAGCAAGCCTTAATTGCAACCATAATGCCTGCAGGGTGGCACTTACCCTCCACCATGCTCACACCTGTTAATTTGAGCCAGGTGTGACTGAAAGGTAAGTCCTAATAAGATACATTCTTCCAAATTGCAAAAATTACCTTTTGATTTTTATAATCAAATTTGTGCACTGTTCATCTGTAAAGCTCACTATATTTTTTTTTTTAGTCCAAGTTGTTTATTCATATTTCTGAATAGTCTTTGTATAGGAACTGTAGGAAGCAATTTTTAAAACTTGGTTTTCTTTTAGCCAATCAGAATGTCTAGAAGCACTGATGTAGGAAGTATGTAGTGGATGTAATAAAATTAGGTGGCTGCAGTAAATTTTAAAACTAAGGGCAGGTGCTTATTGTAGTGTGTGGGGCTGGGCAGGAGGTTTTGTGCAGCTGCCCTTGCTCTTTCTTTGCTGCTGTCTGGCTGCTCCTCTTTCTTCCTTATGTTAGCTGTGTGACAGTTTCCCAAACTCAGTTTCAAAACCAATTCATTAGGAAAATTTCAGTTGCTGTGTAGAAATGTTGGTTTGGGAGGTAAGAACTGTTTTTGAAAGCTATTCCTGAATATGTAAATGTTTAAACAAAAAGTGTGCAATATGCTGCAGAAGAATTGTTGAGTTGCTATCATTTTGCCCTAAGTTTAGATCCAATGTTTTACATCAAAGAATGCAATAGGAAGTTTTTGTATAGAGCAAATGTTACTCAAGCCTATTGTCAGTTTTCCTCTGTCCTGTGTAAACAGAGCACTTAAGGGTCAATTTTTAATATCTTATTTAGGTGTTCTCTTGCCCTCTTCAGAAAATTGCACAAACATATTCTGTGCTGCTTCTTTTTGTTGCTCTTTTTTTCTGCTCCACCCTTCCCCACTTTATTGTTCAGTAGCTTCTTGAGGAGGATGAAGAGATGCTTTGATGTTTGGAAAGCTTAGTGGAAATAAACTTTTATTTCAACTTTTGGTCCCTATTATATAATCCTTTGCTTTTGCCAAACAGTTGTAAATTTGGCATTGATGTAACTGTAGGGAGTCTGGACTCTGATTAGCAAGTGGTGCTAGATGCTCTCAGCTCAAATTAAAATATCTACACCTTTCAGGAGCTCCATGAAAAAAATGCAGGCCTTTTTGGTTTTTTATTTCTTTCTCATTTGCTGTAGTCTTAAAATATACAGCATTCATATTTTTCCCTATAAGTTAAGGAATTATTCACAAATATCTTAGTGTCCTCAGCTAACTGTTCGGCAGATAATGGAGTAAGTTACAATGGAATTCACTGTCTCTTACTAGGTTTTTATCTGTGGTAGAAGTCAGCATAGCACAATACAGAGACCAACAGCTTTGTTCATTCCTATTGTTAAAGTAAGTTAAGTGGGGTTGTTGAGACTGTCTAGAGGCATCACCTTGTGTGCTGTCTATATTTCCTGAACTGTTTGACTACCCTTCAGATGCTTCACATAATGTGAATAAAGTCGTTGGTTCTTATGTCTGTCTTACCTAATCCTTTATCACAGGTCCTAGTGCCACCAATCTTATAATAGGCTCCATCGCTGGTGCCATCCTGGTAGCAGCTATTGTCCTTGGGGGGACAGGATGGGGCTTTAAGTAAGCAATGCCGCATGTCTTCTCTTCAGTGGCTCTGGCATTTCTATTTCTTGCTTACATCACTAAATTTTGAGTTCCTGCTACAAGATTTCCAAGTTAACCCCCTAAACTCTAACAAACTGTTTTAAACAAGAAAAGAAAATACATGTGCACTAAACAAGTGGAGGAAATTGATTTGAATATAGCAAATGTTATCAGGGTGCAAAGTTGAATAACAGTAAAAGAATTAATTTAATTTTCATGAATTCACCTAACACTTAGGGAACAAGTCTTTCTTCACCTCCAGTCAGTAGCATTGTTCTCAGAAGCTGATTACAGTGATTAACAATCCCCCAAAAGATACATGTCTTGTTTTGAATGCAGTAGTACTTTCAAACTGCTCAAATTTTTCACAATGAAAGATGTTGTGTAAATGATCAGTGGTGGAAGGAGCAGAGGAGTTTTCAGGAACAAGTGTGTGACACAGTTGACTCAGGAATACCAGTCCTAACTTGTTTGTGCTTGCTGATTTTTTAAAAAAAATATTATTATTGATACACAATTTTTAAAAAATCAGGTTTAGAGAGAACATTTTGAAGTCTTGAGCTGTTTCCTGAAAGATGAAAGCATTTCTCTCCCAATTCTAGTTTGATGTGTTTTCTAACTATGAGGACTAACAATTAGTCATTCTGCTTGTGACTATTAAAGCAAACAGAGTCTTGTATACATGGTATTTAATTCTTACCTTTTGTGTAGTGTCCAGTCTGCCCACATGCATGGTCTGTATTTGGTAAAAGGGATCTCCCTTTAGCACCAGTGTTTATAACCTTACGGATCATGGAAGTATTAAGTACAACTAATTTCTCATGGCATTTCAAGTTGCTATTTCTTTTCAATAACATGAATCAAGGTTAAGCCATGATACAACAAAAGCCATAATTCTTCAAGGAGAAAATATATATATATATAACTGCCTCTATATAAGTAATAATAATTCAAAGAAAATTTTCTACAGTCTCTAGTCATATTTCATGTCAGAGTTAAGAAAAAAAAAATTGTTCCCTAATTGATTGAGGCAGTTATCAAAGTAGAATCTAGTGATAAGGTCATATTTATCTGGCAATTCCCTTTCAAAAGTCACCTGAAAATGTTTTACTTCTGGTTTACATTCTTATATTTTCAAAGTTTCATCTGGCCTTAATTAAATATGCATATAGAAGCAAAATATTTCAAAATCTCTTTCAGCCTTGCTGAAAACAGCAAATCAGGTTTTGCCCTTTTTCCTGGACAATTACTTCCTATTGCAATTACTACTCCCTGTTGCACTGCCTGTGGCTTTTACTCTCAGGAACACCCACCACTTGCCACATTTATTGTTCTCTAAGGGCTTGCTCTGAGGGAAGTTACAGTCCCTAGTCTTCCACTTAATGCTGGCAAGAGCTGCAGCACTACATGCAGCAGCTGTGGGAGCCCCTGCTCCTCATTTTCTTTAGTAAAAAAATATTAAATACAAAATTTATCCAAACATCCATCTATAAGCACAGGTGTATGGTCTTCATAAGTTCTTTCAGCTCTTGCTAGACCTACCTTCTGCTGCTGACTTTTTTGTGGTGGTGGTTGGCTTGTTTTGTTTTCTCTTATAGCTTCTTAGTTAAATAAATTCAATACACTTATTGGTATAATAAATACCCCTAGGTCAGCCTACATTATTTAGCAGTTGCCACAGGGCAGCTCTTGACAAGGTAACTTTAATATAGTCCTACGTCTTTTACATTGTACCTCATATATGGCTGAGATTTTCCATATTTATAAACAGTAAAATAATTTAGTATTTAGTAGTCTTTTATGTAAATAAAGCATTTAAACAATACATAAAATTTCAGTTAGTTGCAGAACAGAGGGTATTTTCCCCCTGCACTTCACTGCAATTAGTTTTTTAAATAAATACAGCAAAATTTTCTGCAAGGCTTGCATTAACATTTCTATTAATATTTTCGTTTTATTAAGACCAACAATGCATGCACATTTAAAACAGTAATATTAGAAACACTAAGACTGTGAGTTCCCATGGGAATTAACCAAGCTAGATTTTGTTGGGAAAAAAATAGTCAGCTTACCTTTTTGGATGAGTGTAAGAGACATATGTTCATTACTTAGCAGTTCATAGATTTTACAGAAACAGTGTGTGCATCCCTAAATTATATGTTTGTATTACACAAGGTAGTTTGTTGAAAACACAATACATGCCACTAAAATATAAAAGAATTAGTCAGTTCTCCCTCTGAGTCTTTTCAAGCTGCCCTGTGCCCTGGCCACCTTTGCCATCAGTACTGCAGCCCCTGCCTCCAGCGGACACGGAGCTTGAGAACTTGCATGAACACAGAGCAGGAGGACAATCGCTCCTTGTCTAAAACAATACAGGATGTAATTGACTATTTCTTTTGTGTTTCACACTTCTCAAACTGCTCTCACAAGTGGTCAGCTTTGCACCCTGGTGTCATTTGTCTGCTCAAAGTGTCATCCCTGTAGAGGCACTGGAAATGGCTCCTGAAGCTCTTCCTCTCACAAGAGCAAGATACAACTGTTTGTTTTCTGTAGCAGAACCTCAAATACACTGGCCTGGCCTAGCTCACAGCTTGAAGTGCATGTTTCTTCTGGGGGTCAGAGGGGAACAGAAAGAGACTTTTCAGCTTGTACACAAAGAAGGCTAGCACACATAGACCCCCTGATACTTGGCTTCAGATAGATCTGGAGGGATAGATGAGGAAAGAGGGATTTTAACTTTTCCTTTTGAAGCAAGTGATGTATTTAGTCTCTGCAACTATGAGAGAAGGTAGCTAATGCTTTACAAACTGGGAGATGTGATTTCTGTTTCACAGGTTATCAGATGTTCATATGAACATACGGTACTGTGGTGTCAAGTCCATATCAAACGTAAGCTGCAATTAAGCAAACTTTGTTCATGAACTGAGGTGGGGGGGTGGGGTTGGAGGGGAAGTGTAAAAGAAGGCTTGATGCAAGTTCAGAGAAAGAAAGTAAAAACAGCTCAACCGACAACTTCCAGTTTCAAGAGTGATTCCAAGGTTAATTTGTCAATCAAGTTAATGTGTGGACAGAATAGGTAAGAAAAACATTAACTGACAATTTTATGGAGTATAGAATCTCAGTAGACGTGTCAGGTGGCTTAGAGTTAAAGGCTGTGGCTGGAAACTTTGTTAAGAAGTATATTTTACTCAGTTGAGCCTTGCATAATAAAGCTGCTGGTGTTTAGACAGAAGTAAGAACTTCATTTTGGTGCAGAAAGTCTGTGCAAGGTTTCAGTACAGTGTTTAATAGAGGAAGGATATTTTTACCATCAGAGTGGCCTAATGTCTACTCTAGGGGCCTACACTTCTTTTTCCTAGCAACTATTCACTTCAGTAATACAAGTCAATTTATGCTTTTGTTACTGACTTTAACAGCAATTTTGGTAACAAGACAACGCTGCTAAGAGGCAATGCCCGTAAAACTGACATGGGAATGCACATGAAAAAGCTGCTGCTTGTTATAGCAGAATACAAAAGTGGCAGATTGCAGGCACAATTCTATTTCCAGCGATTGTCCTTAGCTAAAGAGCTGCAGGGTTTTCTGTTCCTCTAATGGAATATTAATGGAGGAATCAAAGACTTACCCAGCTATAACAGATGCCGAGGTTGTGCAGTTGCATTTAGACCCTAAAGGTTTCCACAAGGCATTGGAATGCTGGTGGCAATTTCATGAGGAAGGTGGTTTTGGTCCCTTAACAGCATTTCCATCAAGCATGAATTGTGGACCAGAATCCAGTCAGTGCTGCAGAAACAGCAGCTAGAATCAAACATGTGATATTTTCCTCACTTTTTTTCCAAACTACTGGACTAAATGGAAGGTCAGTGTCTTATTTTACATTGCTTATTTTAGTCACTAATTTTGTTAATTTTAACTAGTTTTCTAGCAAAAATTCATTTATTTAAGCTCTTCTTCAAAATTTGAACTATGCTTTAGGAATGCCTATGAAAACATGAGCTTGTTGAAGTAGTTAAAATACTGGGTTTGCATAAAATCTTTAAATACTTCAATAAAGCTTTGTACTTACATGATCACAGACAGTGCAAGTAAGGTACTCTGTGACAACATTCCTAGTTAGTTGCACCAAAAACCACGGTAGATTGCAGCAAAGTATTTCTTACATACATCCAGCCTTTTTTGAAACCAGTTTTTATTTTCTGAAATAGTTTTTGTTGGTCATTCTCTAACATGACCCTGTAAGAGAGGTAGTGATGTGCTATAGCATGGATTGCCTTTTTGATTCATAATCACCTATAATTTTCTTTTTGTTAGAAACCCTTTTTCTGGTTGGATTACAGACTGAAAGGCTGCCCCTCATTATTTAAAGAGGCATTAAAACTTTAAAGGCAAAGAAGAAGTTAATGTTCTAAGACCTTCCACATAAACCGACAAAGGACTAGGAAGCAGCATCATTCTCCTGTGTGTCCTTCCATGGAGGATTCTTCTGCCCCACCTTACCATTTAACTGAAGCATAGCAGAAGGAACCTTGTACTGCTATAACTCATAGCTATAAAGTGGTGGAAATATCCAGAACCTGCTATTCACCTACTCTCCTTTATTGTCATTTTCTTGGGGAAGAGAGAGACTTGTTCTACTTGCCAATTTAAGTTAGACTACTAATTGTCTTCATTTTAGTATTATAATGGTTGGTAATTCAGGATGAAGTTGTTAAAGCAGGTCAGAGAATCAGAGTAGAATTTCAATTCCTGCAGGGTAATACCTCCTTGCCCACCTCTGAAGTGCTACTATGGCAGCAGAGAGAAGTGGCAGCTCTTGTTAAAGCTTTGCATGTGTGTACTGTTTCCTTATTGACACTGTACCTCATATTCTGTATTTCAGGCTCTTATTTTAGTTCTTCATATGTTTCTCTCTCTCATACAACATTGTTAGCAGAATATCCTAAGTGAAGAAAGGCAGTGGTTTGGTCAGTATCTTGTTCCTCAAAGGCTGTATTTCTGCTGAATAAAACTAGGAATTAAGTAAATGTATAGTTTGGACAGATCACAGAATGCAGGATGAGGTTTGTACTGAACACTACACTAGTGGAGATCAGGTTAGAAAAGAATTGATAGGATAAAAGTCAAAAGTGTTTTGCTAGGTTGTACTGGAAAGCTAGCATAGCATCTGTCCTCTGTACTATGTGCTAAGACTTTTTATAAAGTCCATTCCTTTTATTAAAATAAGCTCAGGTAACACTGTAATTCAGTGTCTGTTTTAAGGGCTTGTCTTCTTCAAGCAAACTGGAATATGGTTATACTTCCCATAGAGTAGGACAAGTTATGTCACCTGGATTTTTCATGTGTGTTGTTAATTTAAAAGAACTAATTAGTTGTTCATCAGTAGCGCTTGAATTCAAGGATGCCAGACAGTATTTAAAAGAAGTAGGTACAGGGGAAGAGAAGCAGACATGTCGTTTTCCCATTGAAACTGACAGGACAAGCAGATGCACAGCAGCCTTTAACTCACATTGAAACAAGTTCTATTATATTCATACTTCCTATCAGGCAGTTTTGCAAGTTGGCCTGAAAAATTAATTTCCTCATCTCAAATTTACCTGTAGTTCAGAGGAAGAGGGATTGAGATACTGAAGTAATGTCAGCCTCATTCTAAAGGAGCATTAGGACAATAATCCTGGAGAGGAAAAGACTGAAAGATGAACACAGTAATCTTCTTTCAGAAACCAGCAATTCTTAAGCATTCATCTTACAGAAATTAAATCACAGGCAGCCAAGGAAAAAAACCAAAATCAAGGATGCCCAGGAATTACCAGCCTCTGGAAGTCCTCTCAAAAAGAATTAGCCTTTGCATTAGTCTCAAACCACCAGATAAACCCTCTGTATAGAGTGTTTATAAATATTGTAGCAGTGGTAGGGGTTAGCAGGGCTGCAGAAGATTGAAAATCCAGGGGTTGGTCTGTAGCTTTAGGTAATCTATGAACCGTTCGGTATTTTGTGCATGTTGGTTTGGTGGCGGTAGTGATGTGTATGCCCAATGGTAAAACTAAATGCATGAGCCCCTTGCTTGATGCCCCACATAAAGCCAGATACTGGGGAGGTTGCACCCAACTTTTGTTGTTGCTTCCTAATGTCTTGCTGTTTGACATAGGACATCAACATCGCAGGAGACTGGATGTCACCAGCTTGCTGCCCACTGTTAACATTCAGTTCTAACCACACAACTTACAAAGCTGTCCAGTCTCCTTCGAATGCAATGTCTCAGCTGTCTTTTGCGCCTTACTAAGATTCACAGCACTTATGGTCAATAGTGTGGTAAGAGCTCACAGAGGCACACACACTTTTGTTATACTTTTACATAAACTAAATTCTGGTGTAGCCAGAGCTGGGCACTTGCTCTGAGGACTCAAGCCTCTGCGGGCTGAAGTGTTACCATTCCTGATACTTATGACTTACTCTCTTTGGGTAAATGCATGCATTCTTGGCCTAGTGCACACGAGTGTTACTGGGAGCTGAAAGTTTCTACAAATCTAGAGCACCACTTGAAGTACTACAGAAATAATTGATTTCTGTATGCCAGCATGATCTTTAAACTGCATAAGGAAACCAGTACTTGATACCATGCTACAGAAAGCATGCAACCAAATTCTTTAAATAGTTATCCCTTAAAAAAATTACTGGTGAAACTATCTCAGTGTGAGCTTTTTACTTTACTATGACCTTAGCAATGACTTTGTTCCACTTACATCTAACTAATGTCTTGCATTTTTCTCTTTTCATCTCCTTTTGATGCAATCTGGAAGAAATGTCAAAAAACGAAGGTTCGATCCAACTCAACAAGGCCCTATCTGAAGAAATGCCATTCAAAAAGCTGCTTCTTGCACTACCAGATTTTGGGTATGATGTCTTTGCTGTAGCTACACAGAAACTAAACCAGGAAGGAAGAACATGAGAACAGTAACTATAAAAACAAAGTTGGGATGTTGGGATTTGAGTTGGTAGAACGCTGTCCTTTTTGGAGATAAGTTGGAAATACTTCCTCTATTCACACCTTTCTCTTGTTAACATTAACTGACAAGTGTTACAAGCAAACTGCTTCAACAATCAGGTGTTTTTTTCCTTTTCTCAAACTAAGAAGGAGACACACAGACCAAGTGCAATAAGAGAACTGTTCCAAAATAATGGAACAGCAGAAGATTCTTTTCCCAGCCTGCTGGCACTCTAACTTCACTTGAGTTCGCATGACTTCCTTTTTCTTATCAAACTCCAGTGGCATGAGGAGCTAATTTTGAAAGGGTAACCTGCATGGCTCACATACAAACAACCAAGTTAGCAAGCTGACCCCAAGCAGAATCTGCAGCCCAATCAATACAAATCACTGGAAAGCCAGTGCCAGGCTTCAATAGCTTTCCCAGCCAAGCAGTGAATTCTGCTGCTGGACTTGAGGGTTCCCTGCTCCATGAGCTCGCTGTCCACCTTGTTTTGGTCTCCTGGACCAGGAGTCTGTTGGGTATGGAAGCTAGTGAATGATGGATGGAATTCTTCGAAGAAGGAAAAAGTGTAAATATGGAAATAAGATTTTGATGTATCATTTTCACAGATTATATATAAATATATATGTATATGAAAGAAAAGGATTTCCATATAAAAAGGTTCTATTCTTTATGTAAATCTATTTTTGATGTTGGGTTTGGTTTTGGGATTTTTTTTTCCTCCCCTTTTTTTCTGTAGCATGTTGTACAGCGGATGTTCTGGGCTTGCTCAAAAAAGGCAGATAACAGCATGCAGATGCAGGGAGTTCTGACACCAAACAGATGTGATCTAAAGTTTGTATGCTTGAAACCAAAAACAATTAAAATGTATAAATGCATATCTATGTTTTGACTATAAGTCTGAATTACTTTTTTTGGGCTGTTATACAGACTTTTCCATAATATAGTATTAGTAACATTCTCTCAAACTAATCACAAAAGTGCCAAGCTCTTTTTTTTTTTTTTTAAGTATAGCTACTTCTTTCCTGCCTAGATCCTGTAAAATAAAAACTTAAATAAGCCTTAAAATATTCAAAAAATGTTAATGCTTGGAATGAGTTATTCTTCTCTTGCCTTCTGCCCATCCACTCGAAGCAGCTTGCAAAGTGAACTGACCTTTTTAACTCACTCCCTGTATCTCTTTGATGCATGTCACTTTTCAAAGTTTAATGCAAGATTAATATTTTGACCCTTGGCTACTGATAGCCAGTTACCATCACAATATGTGCAAAATCCCATGTAATTTCAGGTGCATTGTCATTACTTTTAGAAACACCTTCTGTACAAATAGATTTTTGCAAAGTGGTCCTGGGCAGCTGTCCTGTGACTCTAGGAGCTGGACTAGCCTGGCTGCAGCTGCCTTGAGAAGGGTATGGGAAAATGTCTAGTTTAGGCTTCCCTTAAAGTACAGAGCTGTACAGTCTGGCTCATCCTTTTAACCGTGACTTAAAACTTAAATCATTTGGCAAGTGAAATAAATGAAAATTTAATTGCTGCATCTGATAATCAGAATTAAAGACTTTTGTGATTTTGGATTTAATTTAAAAGTTGTAGTTTAGTAACAACACTATTAACTCCATCTTTGTTCAGTGGAAATCCATTCCCCAAGTTAGCTTTAAGAGCCAAACATTAACAAAATGCTGCAGATATTTTCCTGGGAGTTAGAAAACCTCATTTCAGTTATTTTTCTTATTATGATAATGTTCAATTCGATAATCTTACAATATATTGGGTTTGATTCACAGTTATTAAATATTTTCAATCAGCTTTAACATAATCACATTTACACTTACTACGTTATAAGTTAAAGGTGCTGCACACAGGTAGTTGACATTAATAGAAATTATAAACCTTATTCTGAAAAAATTCCTGCTTTGCTTCAAGCAGAATTAAATTAGTGACATTTCTCCTGATGACAAACCAAAAATACTTGCAACTGTATTATGGTTCTCTAAATGCTTTGGGAACACAATGTCTAATTTTTTGGGGCTTCTGCTTCTAAAGCAAGCATAAACCACAACAGAAACACTAGTGGTATCAAAAATTAAAATAAGTAAAGTAAACTGGATATACATAAACTACCTGTGTAATAAACCTTGGAGAAGCATTTCACAAACAACATTGTTAGTGTGTGATGTGATGTTTTAAATCAGACCACAGTGGTCCCCGACTACTATGTATATATGTTCAGTGCTGGAGTAACTTTTTTATTTACACCAGCACTTTCATAGGAATTACAATTTCTTGACTGAATTTGTGCTCCAGTCCTCAGCCACTGTGTGTATGGGAAGAACACACTTTCTGCCCTGTGTGTACACAACACAAGTGACAACACAGCTCGGAGTAGGTACAAGCTGAAGTGCTTCCTGTGGTGGTAGGCAGTTAAACTGGGTTTGGTAGGTGTTGATTTTCTACATCCCCCTTTGCTGTGCTTTGGGAAGTGCATATCCATCTAGTGATAATTTGTTCATCACAAAGCATCACCAAAAGAAGACCAGGTTGACTCTGCCTCCATTTCATCCACTCTACGTTTGCTCCATTATTTACCTATTCAGCTGGACAAGAAACTGCGGTAACTGTATAGCTCATTCCAGTCTGCTGCATGATCTCACTGATTTGATCTGATACTGCTAAAAGAGAAGTCTGCCAGGCAAATTAACAGCTGTATAGGTGCATGTTCAAGAATACTTAAGGCTGGAGTCTAACCAATTTTTCTTTACTATGCAAAGATGGGTATTGCACAAACAGATGAGACAAATGTCAAAGGAAATGCCGTAGAATACTTGAAGTTATGTTTTAAGCCTAATCGGTCATGTTTTATATTCATTACTGCTTCCACTGTTACTCTTCCTTTTAAAAATGATTTGTAATTATTTTTTTAAGTGCACAACTTGATATTGTTATAAATCAGGTTTCTGTTTGAAGTTAATACTCATTCATATCCTGTTGGCTGCTAATGAATGGAAATTCAATAGTCCTTGTTCTGCATCTTAGCAAGATGAGTATTAAAAATGTCATGAACATGGAATGGAGTAGTTTTTAATTTTCAATCTTTTTTTCCTTATTTATTCTCTCAGTTGAATTTAATTTCTATGTTCGAGGAATCATCACCTTTGTAGTAGTGGAAATTGGAGTTTTCTTTTATCAAAGATCTCTGAAACTGTGTCAAATCTCACGGTGAGGCTCTGTCTGTGGGAGGCCTTTGCACACAACCTTTCCGCCGTGCATGGAACCAGCACCTCGGCACCCAGGATGTGCTGGGCCTGCTTCAGTCCCAGCTGTTGGCTGCACTGAGTTCAGTGACACCTGGAGGCTTTTGTTAGTTGAGGGAAGCCTTTTCCAGCCCAAAAATCTGGATTATATAATTAGAAGAAGTCCAAAATGAGGCCTTTGAAATATTCCTTAAATAATCACATCATAACAACCACATACGATGGTCATCACTTCAATGGAATACTGAATGAAACTCAATTTCCCTTTTCTTTTTTTGCCAGACTAACTCTAGTGCAGCCAGCCTGGGAAAATTAAATGCTTGCATGTCACAGTTACCAGATAACTACTGATACTGTTTTGCTTTCTCCAGCTCCAGACAGGCAAACAAAATACACTTTTGTCTTAGTATCTCCCAAGGTTCTCTATGAAAGCACATTTATCATTTAGAACTATAGAGTGAGCAAGCACTGTCATTAAAGGTGCTACTATTATCCATTTTTATGTCCTGTCATTTGAATATAGGATTTATCTATAAACTCAATATGAACATGCAGCATTTTGGCTATAATTAGAATAGACAGTCATTCCTTAAAACAGGAGTTGAGTCTTTTGCTGCATATTAATAGAAAAGCAATATAGAGATAGATGCATACCTGCTTTTGATTTTACACAGAAAAATTCTTAGAATTGTTTTTGAAAACTTTCACAATTCCAGCACAAAACACTGAAGAGTGATGTTGCTGGAGCACTTATCACAAACAAAAACAACAACAAGCCATGTTGTACAAATGCAAAACCCCCTCTTATTCTAAATGCACTTACTACAGATTCCTACCTATAAGAGCTGAAAAGTTAATTTAACGTGAATCGTCAGTAATACCACAGAGACTGTTTAAGTGGTCATGGGAAGCTTAAATAAAGAGAAAGTAACTAGGAATTTTAGTAGTAGATGTGCTCAAACCAGTATGATTGAAAGCAAAAAGTCACAAAAACATTATCTTAAAGCTGCACATACTATAATTCAGTTCAGTGATTTCGTGTTCACAATTCAACAAACACATTTTTGTAGGTTTGTGCAGTAAGTTATTTAGTGGGAACATGTAACACAGGAGGGGACACAACCCCTAGATAAGTACAAGGACTCCACATCAGACCAGCATCACCAGCCACTTAAGGTGGTGGTGATTTCTGAAAAACCACAAACTGCTGAGGGCTGTGTAATCCTGAATGCTCTAATTTGTAGAAAACCCATAATCAACTGTCAGTTGATTTGTGCTCATTAATTTTTTTTCCTAAAAATGCTTGGTTTTGTCATAAGTCATGGGATACCCCCCATCTTTACCCCTAATACTATAACAGGCCATCCTTTAGTGTGGCACTTTCTGAGCCAGCGTAAAAATCTCCCCCTCAAAGCATGGAGGAACTTAAATGCATTTTACATGGTCCAAGTCCAGTTGTCAGACTTCATAAGCACAACACTCCACCACTATGTATCATACATTCACAGATTTACTCAGCCATCAGTCCAGCTGTTAAAGACTTTGAATTTGCTTTGGAGACTGTGAAGCAATGTTTGCATCTGCACTACACAGAGAAGTTGAGAGAGAAGGGCTGGTTGTTAAAGCTGTATTTTAATTGGTGACAAAGGCAAGACCACAACACACTCCTTACATTACACACTGGTAATGTGCTGTGGTTTATAACATCTGTTTTGCCTCTTGTGCAGAAAGGGAGTGTCCCCACACATAACATGTGCTGCTTCTCTGCAGTCTAACCCAGACAGTGTTCAGCCAACAAAGGACACAAGCAAACTACTTTTGACTGATTTCCTATCTCCAGTTGACATGGTGATCAGTTTATTCTCAAGACTGAAACATGTTTAAATACTTCAAACCTAGTGCTATTTGCATAAGCCTTAAGAGAAACTTTGAAATGGTAACTTCATGACAGCTGTGCTAAGCTTATTTCCATATAAATTGCAGGAAACATAGGCTAACAACTGACAGTTCCCAGTTTCCCCACTTGACTCCTTTAAAAGTATTTTGTGCATATTGGAAATAAGAATCAATATCCTTATGCATGTTGCCCTCACCTTGACATCCAAGATAAAAATTTACGACTTGCCTTGAAATAGAATAAGCACTGACCTTATTAATTCAGGACGGCTTTTCCATAGGTTGGGTCTTTGGACTGTTGAGGTTTTAATTATCTACTACATACCTACTCTTCAGAGGGGATTTCTCAACACATACATAGTACTCAGGATGCTATGGATTCACAGCACAGTGAAACAGGCCTAATCAGTACATAAAAGTACATAAAAGCTTTACTGTTCCTAGAAAGGAGTATTTAGTATGGCAGAAAACTGAACTGATCTATCCTGAGTGTCTAATCCAGGTGATGGGGCACCTGCTTGCCTTTTGGAACTTCAGCACAACCAAGTAATTCACAGTACTTGTAAAGAGCAGTTATTTTCTGAAAGAAATACCCCCCTCTTACCCTCCCAGGTGGCTACTGAACTGCAGACCAGCCAAAGTGGAAGTTTCTGTACCCAAGGGTTACAGAAGGAAATGGCACCAACAGCACCAACTGATTTTCCTGTGAGCCTGCAGCTTTCACAGCATTCTAAGAACCTTTGCACAAACGTGATGGGAGCTGTGCTGAACAGCACCTGGTGCTGTCAAGCTGAAGGAAGTGCCCAGACCCTACTGGCACAACACACCCCTATTTTCCCCTGGTCAGTGTGCTGAGCTGTGTGGCAGCAGCCCTGGGGACACCTAAAGCTCCACCTGCCTGCCTATAGCAAAGGCTGATTGTCAGCCTTTAGTGCAGCCACACACAGATGTTTCCGCTCATCTCTTCAGTTTATATAAACAAAGGTGCTTATCTCTCTAGCAAGGACCTCTTCCCAAAACATGATTTATGGCAGTCTGGTTTGCTCCAAAACACACCAATAGCTGTGTAATTAGAGAATGACTGTACAGAACTTGCAATAGTGGTGCTCATGGTCTTGTTAAGCAGTCTCAATCTGTGCTTTCAAAGAGAAGGCTCAAGTTACTTTTAAAATACAAGAACCACAGTCTAAACCTCCATACTCCATTCACATATTTATGTTGGCATTTGACATATTCTGACCATCCATTTCCTTCCCAGACCTTGTCCCTTGTCAACATGCCCATCTCTAAGGGTGGAACAACAATGAAATCAGATGGATGTAAAGTGCACAAGCAACCCTGTTTCCTTTGGAGTTGGTCATTTCTCCCGTTTCCTTTCAGGCACATCTATATTGCTATTTCAAGACTTGCTCCATTATGAAGTTACTCTTACAGATATTGTTAACAATAACATAGTTTACAGACAATGAATGCTTGACCAGGATTCCTGTGTGATGAGAAAGCAGTTCCAAGAAACTGAACTATTCTAGTGCCCTCCAGCATTCACAGAAAAGCTTCAGGAAATTAAAGATTTAACTTCTGCTTTGTGTAATGAGGAGGTCCTGAACACAAGACTGAAAATTGTTTCTTTCTTTCTGCAAATGAGACAATTCCCTTACATTACAGAATCCTGTCTGTGTACTGTTGGATCAGAGGGCCGGGCAGGTAGGTAAAAGATTCAGGTCCCATTACAGTTTTGCTTCAGTTTTCCTTCCTCTGGTTTGGCTGGGCATTTTTCACTTCAAACACAAGATCTCTAGGACAGGAACTGTCATACTCAAAGGTGACCTTTAGCACCTAGGCTAGGGAGCACTCGTTTTAGGCAGAGCTGGTTGGCTGATACGTTTGAGACAACCCCCTTCCCCAGGTATTCAAAAAAATTATAATCTTCATGAAATATGCAGCTTTTTAGCTGTGCCTAATCAGTAATATGATAGGAAAGAAAGGACCTTGTTAAATCAAACTATAGTATTTTCAGAATCTCCATATTTAACTTACTACATAGAAATTCAGTCTAGTATCACCTTTGTAGCATCCCCTTTGAGATTAGGTTTCAAAGGCTACATTTGTGAAATAAAAATGGGAGTTTCAAAGGCTGAGTGGCCTGACCTATTAAAAATAAAGAGAAGATATATATTTTTTTTAAAAATCCAATGTTATATCTGCCTCTATCACGTGGCTCCTTACTGACAATGTATGGGTTTTGTCTCATCTAAGTAATCTAAATGACAGAGCTTGAACTACTTCACTCAGGAAAATCATTCAAGAGGGCAGATTTTCCTGCCAATAAATTATTCATGACAGATCTTACACATTAAAAAACCCCCAACTTTCTCCTCTGACAACAGCAGTAGTGTACTTATAAGGCTTCACATCTGTGGCTTGAAGAGCTGCAAGTACTTTACAAATGCCAAAGAACTAGTAGCAGAACAGAGTAAAGCAGATAGTCCAGCAAAGAGTCTGAAAATGAACAGCTAACCAAGGAGAGCCAAAGATCCCTCAACTACCTTTCACATGAGACAATATTCTCATTACTCTCCATAATTTTCTGTGACCTATTTCTTGGCCCTAATTTGCTATCCCCCCTTGCTCCAATTTCTTCTTGAAGACTGTTTTCCCCAAACTGCTTCAAGTGGGAATGTGCAGGCTCCCAGCATCAGGTCCTGGCTGCCAGGGGAGTATCTGTGCTGTGGGATGAGTGTGACAGTGGCAGGGCTGGCACCCTTCCTTGGAAGGCCCACTGACATGGCACAGGAGCTGCCCTGAGGCAAGCATGCTCAAACACACTCTTCTCCCAAGAGCTGTGGGAAAGAAACTCCCTCAGAGCAAGAAAAGACAGGAGATGCCACACTGCAATCTTACTCTGCTTCAGGAAAGAACACACTGTGAAAATGCTTTTCTTCCCCAGAAGATTTGGCTGTAACTCCCTGGGAGAAACTGATCCCATAATAGCCTTGTTTTCTTAGATATTAGTGGCAGTTTTCTGAAAACGTTTCACTGAACTGCTCTTTTAACTGTGACATACCCAGGGGGACTCTGCTGTCTGCCTGGAGTGCTGAAGGTGAGAAGAGTTTCTCCATTGCCTGTGAGTACAGGAGGAAGCAGGAGGGCTGAATCAGGAAGAACCAATGACTTTATTCTGGACTGTGTTGATATCAGTCCAGCACCCAAATGACAACAAATCCCTTAATTCAAAAATTATTAGTTGTCTGGCTATAAATATCCAGAATTCCATTAAAGTGAATCAAAAGCTCTCTAACTGAATGCTTAAAGTGAGACAACTTGCCCAAAAAACATGAATGATTAACTTTTAATGTACTATATTAATCAGTTTGGGTTTTTTTCTTGTTTTCTTGGAATGTTTTAGTCTAGAAAGAAATGTGCTCACATCCTTTACAAAGGTTCATTTGCATTTATAGTGTCACATATCACCAAATTATGTTTTCAAAAATACAATTTTCTAACCAACATTGCTTAGCTTGTAAAAATACCTGCTCCACATATCTTTTCAAAGCTTGCGTAAATACATTTGTCAGGAGAAGTGTTACCTCTTTCACAAATTAATTTAAATAAGTGTCAACAATGAAGCCACTTCAAACTTCTGATATGTCACCTAAAGCTACTCTTGGGGAAACACTCCAAATATGGCACTGGAGACAGAGCTGCTTGTATACGACACTAGTAGGCATGGAGAGAGAAAGGAACACATTATTTAATAAAGACAAATCTATTCTAATAGGGAGATGGTGTTCCTCCAACCTTCTAGCAGAAGGCCACTTCCCAGGCACAGGCTAGAGACATGCCAGGGTGCTCACAAGGCTCCAGCTTCTGGCACAGAAAACACTGGTCACCTGGCCTGTCCCATGTCTTGTCTGCCAGCGCCATGGAAATGTTTCGGGTCATCAGCAATAGTGCACAGCACTGAAGAATTCTATGTGCAAGTGGCTAGCAGTAATGTTTCCATGGGGTAGAACTGCTTAAGTGTTGTATCACACCCACTGACTTTCCTGCTGGCCATTTCAACAGACCATAGACCTAGACGCTCACTTTGTGAGCATAGATTCAATCCACAAAAAAAAAAAAAAACAACAAAAAAACCACCTACATAAAAAGTTTAAAAAAACAGGTTTAGATACTGAAGGCCCTCTACATATAATTTTAAAAATTAATAAAATATAGCCACAGACTTTGTATCAAGTATTTAATTTCATTTCCAAGAAGCTTTAGGTATATTTGTCAGGGAACAAATTTTAAGGACAGTTTAATCTCCTACTTAAAAGAGAATTGGAAAAGGTATAAATGGGAGTAGGATTCCACACTTTGCCTTTATGGATTTTGAAGAAAAATCAAGTCTCTGCCAGGTGCCATGAATTAAAAGCTAACAGACCTTTGGGTTTCCCCACTCTGAGAATCACAAGTTTTGCCGTTGCTGTCACTTAGCCAGGTTTCACACAAGGCTGAAGTAATTTGGAACCCAATTCAGCAAAACACAAACTTTCAGCTAAGAATATGTCTGTAAAGCATTGTTTAATAAGCCTAAACGTGTCTTTCATCACGTGGGACATTTAAAAAAGCTTAATACTGCATTCAGGTGTGGCTGCCTATGGCAGTAGCAGGCAAGCTGTACATACCACCACACTGCTGTCTCAGTCTCCGTGCTGAATCTCTTTTTTTATGTGTAAATGCTGACTTACCTCAGGCAACCATAAGCCACTGCCTATTAGCTTAAATGTTAATTTTAAACAACATCAGAAGGTTTGCTGGGAACAAATGTAAGAAGGAAGCAACTCTGCATACAGTTATTTACACCTTTGCTCTATTCAAAATGCAAATACCAGTGAAATGGCCTCCTACTTTTCTTACTTATGCACTATTCCTATATCCTGATCATTTAAACTTTTGCTTTACTTTTATTTTTTCTGATAAAAAATAGCATCTTTTCTGTAGTGTTACATGATCTGAAACCTCTGTCTCATCTATGAGTAACATAATCAACATTTCTTGATAAAAATACCCTTCTGCAAATTTCTCTGGATATGACCTACAGCTCATGTGAATTAAATTCACAAGATATGGAGACCCACAGAAGATATGAACACTGGCTGCTGGGGGAGCATAACATGCACTTCAATGAAAGATCGATAGCTTAAGAAGGGCACACAAAGCTTTACTAAAGGAGTTTGTGGAACTGAATGAGGTGGCCAATCCTTGTATATTTCTTCTCCACTAGGAGGCTGAGGTGATCAATCTAATTATCAAAACCCTCTTTCCCAGAAATAGAATATGAGTGCTCTGGTTCAGAGGGAGCAGACTGTAGTAAGCTCAGGAAGTATTTGTGAAGCCAACTATTTTATCTGTAGCAGTATTTCCCTTAAGCAGCAACTCTCATTTCTGTGAGAGCCCCAGGGTCAGTACCCTTGGGTCTGCCAGGATTCTGAGCGGAATGAAACCAATGCTGTTCTTGATCCAAAACCAGATAAAGTGCACTCCAGAAGGGGACTCAAACTCGCTTCTTCACAATGAATCCACAAAGGTTGCAGGTTGACAAAAACTTATCAATTCACAAGAAACATTTTCACCTTTGCCTTTCCATTTGGCTCTAGCCTTAACAGCATGGGGCAGAGTCCTCAGAGTGAGACACCACAGACCCAGAAACACCAGCAAAACCAACTTCTGTGGCATTTTAGTCTTGCTCTACTCTGGCCCCCTGCAGCCAGGCCAGCCATGAACACAAGCAGCCCCAGAGCTTTTTCTACCCAGGAGCTGCCTTCAGGTTCCATCACAACACCCAGGTCTCACCTGCACACTTGCCTTCTCTCCTTTGCCCAAATACAGAGGAGGCAAGGAGAAGCACACTGGCTACTTATTTGCCAAGGGGGCTCCAGACTGCATATGGGTCCAGAATCAGCTGGAGAGCGTACAGCCCTCCAAGGTAGCTCTTTAGGTAAAGCTGTGTAAATTAAGCTGTAGTGAGCAGCTCAGCCCAACTACTACAATTAATACCTTTACTGGCTTTCTGTGGCTTTGCTCTTCTCTGGGTGTCTGCTACAACTGCCAGGAGAGCTGAACCTGCTGCAAATGGGCTGAGACCTAGCCAGCAAATAGCTCTACTTGTGCCACACAGACATCCCTCTGGGGTGGAGGGATCCGCAACAGCCAGGCACATAAAGACGTCTGAGGGCTGAGCCAGCTCTGGACAACTTGAGCTCCAAGGTTGGACTTGTTTTCCACTCTTCCCCGCCTGCCCCCCCCCCGCCCCGATGCAGAACGGGTAAGAGAAGGGGCAAGGGGAGGGCCGCAGCTTTGCCAAGTCTGCCACCCTCCCACCCCGCTGCGCACCCCTTTCCCTCGTCCAGAGGCAGCACGGCCACCAGGCTGCCCCGGGAGCGCCGCGGTGCGCAAGGAGAGGGGCACAGGTTGGGCAGAGAAGCGGAGCTTACTTGCAGTAACGGCAGGTCTGCATAGAGAAGGAGGGAGCTCCGGGTGCCCGGGAGCCGCGGCAGGTCCCGGGGCGCGGGGGCTGCTCCCGAGCCCTGACGTAAAAACTAAGTGGGGCTGCCCGCTTCGGCTTCTTAAGGAGCGCGGCGGCGGCAGCGGGCACGGAGAGTCCTGCCGTGCCCGGAGCGCCAAGGTAAGGGCTCAGCGGCGGGGCGGAGCGGAGCGGGACGGGAGCGGCGGGGCGGGAGCGGCGCTGCCCGGAGCCTCGGGAGCCGCGCGGGACTCCCGGGGATGCTGCACCGGACGGGCACCCGCCCCGGGACCGGCTGCGGCAGCCTCACGGCCGAGGGACGATCCGTAAGTTAAATGATAGTGACAAATTAACTGATGAACTTTTTGATTATTATTGCAAGGCATTATCCATGACGGGGAGTGGAGCGGGAGACTAAACTGCAAGGAGAAGCGGGGATAAGGCGGGGGGGGGAGCGGGGGAGACGGCGGGAAAAGTCAGAACCAGAAAGTGTAAATAGCACTCACACACAAACTTCAGTGTATGGACAGACAGACCTAAAGATGGGAGGGCGTAGGGGATGAATTGCATGGAAGAATTCACCACATGCAGAGGTAAGATATTAATGAAATCTGGTGTTTCTTGAACATCCCTTCCAGCTCTACACTATCTAAAAAAATACATTCTTGAATCTTGTTGAAGACGAACAGCACAATGCTGCCGGAGGTTGACCAGACCATAAGGAATTTGCTACTGGCCCTTACTAATGCCATTCACCCCATACTTTCATGGGCACCCATTCTCATATTAGTGCCCTACAAGCTTCCTGCCTAGGGCTGTCCCTTTGTTTTGACAAATCCAGAACCTTTGTCTTACCCAGTTTTGTAACTTAAAAGGTTTATGATAGGTGCTGGGAAGCAGAAAATGCAAAGCAACCAGTTCAGTTGTTAACCTGTACAAATGAGATGGCCTCTGTCAAAGTCACAGACCCATCATTTAAAGGATTTCAATATTATTCTTATTTAGTTCAAACAATGGAATAATACTAAAAGAGGCTAATAACACTATCTGTTGTTGTTGCAGCTCCCCCCCACTGCTGTCCCATGTGTGTCTCCCCACCCCCATGGCCATATCAGATTGCCAAATTGCTTTGAAAACCAGAAACTTGATAAAGTTAATTATGTCCCTTGAAAAAGTCTCACTAAACAGAGAGATACATGCATACTGCGTGGCATGTGTCCATAGGTGTATGTGCCCAGTGGAAGGGCTCTGATGCACAAACAAGAATAAACTGACTCAGAGAACATTTTTGGCTTGTTTCTGAGAAAGCAATCAAACCATGCCTGTGGAGCAGGGTACAGAAGAATGTTTCTTGAGGATCTTGGGAGCAGCAGGAGGACAGCCCCATTACTACCACTGTCATAAGTGACATCTACTAGGCAGAGCAGCTTGGGAAGAGCAAGCTGGCCCTCTTATTCCTTGTGTGTAATGGTCAGATCGAGGGCTGCCAAGCCAGTTTTTTTTCATGAGATCCCAACTCAGATTAAAAAGTGACTGTAAGCAGTTGGGGAGTAAAGTCTGAATACCTCAAAAATGTTCCCAGAACCTGACCAGGTAGCCAAATGGGGGCTAGCTAAGAATATCATTGCTACAATTGAAATCTCTGAAGACTCCTTTAGCTCTACAATGAAATATGTTCCACAAAGCAGCCTACTCTTCCCTAAAGGCTGTGGCTGGGCTGCCTTTCATGTACAATCCCTCTGCACATCCATATCCTGCCTTTGGCATTTTTCTTCACATAGCAAGGGAACATTTCTTCATGATCGCTCACGGAAGAGACTTTCTACACAGAAAGCCAGTTGATTACCTAGCTTATTAAGAGAAGTGGCTTCCCCACCCCCAACAATCAAACTGAAAATGCACAAGCACGAATACTCAGCACATCAGCATATACATTAAACAAAACTTTGTCCTAAATGCTAATCTCAGATGTTGCTGATTTCCACAAATGGGAAGTTCTCCATATGCCATGAGCTGTACTAAAAACAACCCTCAAACCTGTTACAATGTCAGAAATGCTAGAAGCATATTAGAAAATTCAAGAGAAGTACAAACTAGAAATGAAATCTGATGGAGACAACTGGGCCTTTCTGTCCACAAAAGGTGATAATTCTCAGAATTTATACCCATCAATTAGAGATGCTACTTAGCAAATTTCAGTTTTTACAAACTGACAATCCTTAGTGATCTGCAATAGACATCTGTACTTTATATATATATTATAAATACATCTCAGCACAGGAAAGACATCACCCTGTTAGAGCAAGTCCAGAGAAGGGCCACAAAAACAATAAGGAGGCAAAGCAGTTCTCCTATGAGGAAAGGCTGAAAAAGTTGGGGCTGTTCAGCCTGGAGAGGAGCAGGCTCCAGGGAGACCTTGTTGCAGCCTTCCAGTACTTGAAGAGGGCCTGTAAGAATGATGGGGACAGGCTTTTTAGCAGGGCCTGTTGCAATAGGACAAAGGGTGATGGTTTCAAATTGAAGGAGGGTCAATTTAGATTAAAGAAAAAAATCTTTTACAATGAGGGTGGTGAGACACTGGAACGGGCTGTTCAGAGAAGTGGGAGATGCCCCATCCCTGAAAACAGTCAAGGTCAGGGCAACCTGACCAAGGCTCTGGGCAACCTGATGTGGTTGAAGATGTCCCTGCCGATGGCACAAGGGTTGGACTAGAGACCTTTAAAGGTCCTTTGCAACCTGAACTGTTCTATGATTCTATATGCATGTATACATGTTGTACAATACAGCTGCCATGTGATGGCTTTATTATACCCTCTTTTCAGAGCTGGTCTGCATTTTAGCACATAAAACACTCCTGGTCAATAGATGAATTTGCAACCTGCATTAATTAGAACAATTAAAACATTTTCCACAAAAGTTTTCCACCTGCTGTCCACTGATCCTTGTGATTCTGAAGAATTCTTTAAAGGGCTCATAAAATTTTGAGAAAAGCAAGATTGCTTAAAGGCTTAAATTACGTAAAAAGGAATAGATTTTTACTGAAAAAGATTAGGGATCTGTAAAACAAAAAAGGCAAAAAACTTCCAGATAAGACAGTTCATCATAATGTCTTATTTGAGGATGATTAAGGCATTTTTACATGTTTCTGGTCCATAAGCATTGCAACTCCTCTATTATTTAAATATATATGCAAAAAGCATACACAAATCTTTAATGAACAGAGAAACAATATCTGAGTACCTTCTATATCATGTAAAGTACCAGGACTTTATTCCTACATCTAAGAGTGAAACATTTTTCGTCTCTCGGTTTTCTTACATTTCAGTGACACAAATGGATCTTGGAAGCAGAGTAAGAATCCACTGTACCATGAGACTCACGTGCTCTCTCTTACTCATGGCAGCATTCTGTGTGACACCTTTCCTCTGCCATAGTCAAACTGACCCACTAGCTCTTGGGCGAGCAGACCCCCAGTGCTGGGAATCCTCCTCAGCTGTTCTACTGGAGATGAGGAAACCTCGCATTTCTGACTCTGTCAGTGGCTTTTGGGACTTCATGATCTTTCTGAAATCTTCAGAGAACTTGAAGCATGGGGCTTTGTTCTGGGATCTGGCTCAGCTCTTCTGGGATATCTATGTGGACTGTGTGCTCTCCAGAACCCATGGCCTAGGAAGAAGGCAGCTGGCAGGAGCTGAGCAGAAGATTGCCACACTACATTCTCAATTCACAGGGAGAAATAAAGGTCACTACTCCTTTAATATGCATCTAATGGGCAAGAAGCAGAGTCAAGTGGGAAAGAAAAGAGATTGAGGCTTATTGTGCTATGTGGTAGTAGGACAGAAACAGAGGACAGTGCTGTGCAAAAACCCCAGTTACTCTTCCCTAGTAGAGCCAGGTTTATGTAGATGTGATTTCAGTAAAAATTTGACCTCCAAACAACCTGAAGTCTAACAACAGCTTTTCAGTTTCTGTTTGATGGGGCAGGAGAAGCGACAGAAAGTGTAATACAGGAAGATTCAAACAAAGAAGGCAGCTCAGTAACTGCATATACCTATATATTCTTCCACAACAGCATTTTTACCACTGTTGTGCTATGAACAGGCTAGTTCTGAATTCCCCATTCTGGGAGGAATGCACTGCATTGGTGCTGTTGGGGAGAGTGGCAGTCTTTCAGCAGAAGGTAAGGGTACATCTACTTGCCATCTAGCCGTCAGCCACTAAATGATTTCCACACTGGTAAATTTACCCAACACACAATGGAAACAGACTTAGGACTTTGATGCATGCAGGCTTTCAGACACTTCTACGGCTCCAGGAAGATCACCACTACCTGTGACACTAAATGCTGCAATTCTTAATCTCCAGGTTCCCAGCCCCAGAGAAGAACCCCCAGACCCCTCTTCATATCCACGTCACTTATCCTCCTCATTCCCAAAAGGGAGATACAGCATAGCTTTTCCTAAATCTCAGTCCCTTACAAGGCTTCAGTTCTGATCCTGCTACCAATAGCTGTATCCTTCCCTGGAGAATATCCACGTTCAGATAGGGACAGATGCTATAATTTAATGCAGAGGTAGAAGGGCTGTTGCCATCACCAACAGTGTAGCGCATCAGGCCCTCAGTGAGAAGGCAGAACCACCTTTACACTTCAATGGATTGAGACCCTTATCTCCACTTCCTAGAGCAGCATCTTAGTTATTAAGATGTTTGGGGGAAATGTTCATGGAATAATGACGAACCTCTCTGAGCAGCTACCTATTAGAGCGTGTCTAAAAAATGAACTTTAAGTCAGGGTTTTCGCATCCCAGGGACAATATACCACTGGACAGTCCCACTCTTGCCTACAAACCTAAAAAAAATTTGAGTATTGAAAATGAGAATTTGGGATAGGAAGGACTGAGAGGTCCTCACCCTATTACCTACAGGCAGTAACCTGGGCATTAAGCTCAGAGACAGGAGTGGAGTTTGAATCAATCTCCTCAGACTGAGAAGCTCACACACACAGGGTCAGTTTCTAAACTACCAGTCAAACAATCGCTACCTGCATTTTAAAAGCAAGGAGTGGATCCTATCCTGCTCTGCAAAGAATCTATCACATAGGTCTGACTGGATCTTTACTGTGCTGGCATGCAGTACAGAACCCACTTCTGGTTTCCAAGTGGTCTTAGACATCACAAAGGCAACAAGTTGCTCAATCCTTACCAGACTGATGCCCTTTTGGGTGCAAACAGAATACAAGGCAATCATATTGTTAAAAACTGAGATAACCCACCAGGCTAAAGAATCAGATTAGTTTTTGTTTAGGATTGCAGCTTTGAATATCACTCCCACTTTGCCTTTTGCTTACATCTGGCTCTTCATATCTATATCACACTCTGATTTTCCAAAACAAAGAGCTTTTGTTCCAGTCAAGATTAAGAGTCTGATCTATTTTGAAGAATCAAATTAAGGGTTTTATGATAAATTCTGACTTTCGTTTACTCTTATACAAATAAATTTTAAGTACTTCTAAGTATTCACACCCTCTTTGTTTTGTGGATTGTAATCAGTTCATCTGGTTTCTCTGTACAACTGATTAACATCAGTCTCTAGCAGGCAGTTATAGCAGCAACAGCCTGATTTTTTTTGAGGAGCTATCTAACTTCTCATCCAAGTCTCCCAGTTTCTTTTCAAAGCTGGCTGTTTTAATCTTTGTTTCATCAGTGAAAGTAGAAATCAATTGGTAATAATTACAGATAGAAATCACATAGCAAATGATGGGGAATAGAATTACCACTTACACATAAAGAGACGTAGAAGCCTGTTTTCTCAGCCCTGTGAACAATACTAACAGCACTTAAATTATCTTGTGTAGTTCACATTAACATAGGTGGGTATAAATAGCTTTCAGTAGGCTTATTCTAGAATTCAAAAAATAAAGGAAATTTTTTTTGCTTTATACTGTTACTTTTGCAACAGTTGATAACTTTATTGCTTAATACCAAAGTTCTTCATCCTATTCCTCTTAAATAGTTAAAATTTCATATATTTGTGGTTTGGGATTTTTTAAAATTGCAAACATAATCATAAATCAGGAATGAGGAGCAATCTGGAAACTGCATTCATTGTAGCTCCTTAAACATATCACTGAATTGGAAAAGCAAGACAGAAATCTGAACTTGGCACAGAAATACTGATATTAAGGTGTTATTATTAGCATTACATTTCAGAACTAACTGATAAATCCTGCTTGTGAAGACTGAGTATCAGGAATTTTTCTAAGGAAAAAAAAAAGTTCACAAAGCAAAAAAACCTAGCATATGCCTTGCTAAGAGCTTCTCAGTAGTAACTAAACAAAACTGCTTTGTCACATCTTAGAAGCACTTCCACAGTTACCCATACTTGATCCTCCTGGGAAATAATTCTCTTCGAGTGTGCACCAAGAAGTGGGAGAAGTAGCCTAGTTCCAGACTCACAGGTTCAAACACTGTTTGCTGGACAAGTCTAGTCCCTCCAGGCTTTTGACTGTACTCACAGTCAAAAAACACTCAAACTCTACACAATCCATGAAAAAGACTACAAAATCAGATCAGCTGAATATGAGTAATCTGAATAACTGTCTCAATCCACCTAAAATCCTACTTAACCCAGCAGCATTTCAGCTTCCACAGAGAAGTCTTCCATAGAGAAGTGTTAATCAGGTTTAAGCAGAGACAAGTAGGGAGAGTTTTTCAGTTACCTTGCCAAGCTATCTTTAGTAACTCATCCCTTTCACCTAACAAAATACAAACACTATGAAAATGCAGGTTTCACAAATTCATTTCCAATCCATTACAACACTGTAGCTATGCTATAGTTATACCAACTCTTAACCAAGACAAGACTTTAGAACCACAAGGAAAACATAGTTTTTGTACTCACAGCAAATCTTCCCGAAGAGCAGCTGTACAAGAAGAGCCTCCTCAAGAAGCCACATAGCACAAATCCCCCTAAAAGCACCTAAGGAGTGTAGACACAAACCCTCTACCTCTGTTCTCCTTACTGAGCAGTCCCTCTGCCCCCTGCCACTCAGTGGCCTCAGCTGTGCACAGCTCCCTCACAGGTGCAGCTGGTTGGGCTCAGACCAGCCCTTGCACCTGGCCCAAGACAGAGCTAACTTGCTGTCCCAACTCTGCAGGGTGCCAGGGAGGGTAGTGGGGCAAAGGCTACTTTACATTTGAAGTCTGGTAAATAAGCAGATATTGTGTCAACCAGTTACTTTTTCAGAAGACAAATATGTTTAAAAGAAAGAAAACCAATCTGCTGCCTTTTAGAGATCATTGCAAAGAAAATGCCCCATAGTTCCTCAGGGAAATAACAAATGTGCTACTTGACAGTGTGAGAGATCTCACCCACTATGCAGAGAGGTTGAGAGCAAGCTGGTGAGTCAGTAGGATTCTGAGCAGAGTTAAGCACTTTGATTCTGCTGATTACAAGTAGAAGAGTCTTATAGGAAGACTAAAGGAGAAGGTCCATACTGAGGGAAAAGATCAAAGTGACTTGCCACTGAAAGGCAACTTGCAAATGGAGGGACATGGCTATCACTAGAGAAAGAGGCTTGGGGACAATGCTCAAAAATGAGGACCAGCAGCAGCTAAAGGCAGAGGAAACACAGATGTGGGAAACTGAGTATTCAGCTGCTCTTTGCTGTTTGGAAATTATTTACTTATATGCATTTTTATGTCACTTTTCAGGAACATTTTCTCATATTCAGAGGTCGTCAGTTCTGAAGAAGAAAGACTCATTTGAAGATTTAATAAGTATCCACATACATAAGAGTAGATCTATATTACTTGGAAGAATTATTGGAGAGCTAGGAAAAAAGAGAAAATGACACATTTAGTCTAAGGTCTTGATTTGTAGATTTTTTTAACTTCTCTTTATTTTTTGCATTTTAATCCCCATTGATGTCAATTTACATGGTGGAAGAAGGCCTGTAACCTCGAGCACTACATCTCTGATTACCTTGGACTTCTGGGTTTTCTTAATTACCTATGAATTTAGTCTCCTTACTAAACTGTATGATATATAAGCAGTTGCCTACTTTAATCTGTGTGTATATAAGGCTTTTTGTAATACATGTGATCTGTTCAAACTATTGTATTTTGGGTGCCAAAACAGGCAACCTTCAATAAACATAGACAAGCAGAGAAGGAAGTTGTCAAAAAACCTCCACTGGTTCCAAGACAGGATTAGAGTTGAGACGGTGATGTTTGATTGTATGCATAGCTGTACCCTTGTACAAAGCAACCACTCCTCAAATACATCATCTTACTAAAGAAAAATAGTACATATTTCTACATGAAAAATACCTTCCAAAAATGTTTTCAGTTTTCCAGTAAAAGGGTTAACAGATTTTACCAGCTTCTCTGCTTTCATACTTAAAATGTTTAATCACAAGAATTCTCATACATAACTTGCATTTGCTTCTTTTTTTAGTTTACAGGTTGATTGTAGAAAAATCAGTTTCTTCTGACTCTTATTGATATCCCTAATAGTGACAACCCTAAAATTGCCTAACAGGCAATTTTACATTAAACTAATGCAAAATAACTTATGATAGGGAACATTTGATGCTTTTATGATATAAATTATTTCCATTGCCAGACTGGCTGGATGCAACTATGAATCTCATCTTTCCAGAGCAATTACATTTAGTGGTTCATTCAAACTTTCTTTCCTGAGCATGTAGCAATATTTGGTGGGCTTTTTTCTTTTTCCCAAATGCCCACAGAAAAACTGGCTTCCTGGTTGTTCATCAACTTGCAGAAATAGGTTCAAGTAACAAACTGTGTAAAGAAATCTTGAAATGGTTCCTGGCCTGAACAAAATAAGGCTTAAACACAATCCCACTGGGGGAAATCCTGACTTAAGGAAGCAAATAAAAAACTGTAAGAGGGCTAACAGCTTTAATGGCACTGAATTTGTGCTTCAGGTTAACCATGCAAAAAAACATTTAAATGTTCAAGAGAGGAGGGAACACTAAAGCAGGATAAACACAGGAACAGACAGTTGAGTGTACTCAGCAACACACCCCAGTTGCAGTCACAGCCTAGGAGAGTGCTTTGCTACCACATGGGAGGGCAGCAGAAGCATTGTTACAACAGTTCTGTTCACTCCTGTACCTATGTTTTAATGAACTACATTACATTAATATATCCAAAAGCCCTGTTGTTGCAGCTTTGTATCAACATAGGAGATGCAATCTTCACTCCCAGTCCCTACCAAGATCAGCACTTGACAAAGAGTGCATTACAGGCTGGATGCCTCAGCCCACCAGGATTGGTACTGTAGTAGAGCAGATGTTACCTGTTCCCATAAGCTCCCAAGCAAGAGCAAATGTGAAATCAGACAGATTGTCTGAACAGGTCCTGCTTAACTTAGGTGCTTTTCCATAGGGCCCTTTGGGAAGAGGTTAGTGCTTCCACTTCAGATAGGTCCCACCTGCAACAACAGAATCCCTTAGGAAATAGCTCATGGCAGCTTTCTTTCTCCCTTCAGACAGAAGTACCACTGGGCCAAGATGATATTTAGCTTAAACAAATTTGCAATATGTCTCTGCTTCACTAATCTTCTTAATTAATAGGCTGTAGCAAAATTCAGCCTTTGAGGCAATGGGCTGGAAAGGATGTGATAGAAAGACTGACAAAACAGATTAATCTCTAGGACAGATCACACTATGGAGAACATTTGGAAATTGCTGATGTAAAGAGACAATCTGTGTTACTAATTGTACTGAAATAAAAAAGGGGATGGAACTAACTACGTGTAAACCTGCAAGTGACAGAGTGCATGTAATAAAAGAGTGACTATGTTAAAAAAAACCAAGGGCTCTGAGTATGAGATGAAAGTAGATCTGCTATACAGGAACATTTAAAAATGTCACTGTGTTTAAAGACAGGATATTGCCTACTATCACTGTTCCTTATAAACTTCCTGGCAGATCTTTGAGTGAGCTAGGATTGTTTTTGCAGTATCTGTTCCTGACTTACTGTTTCTCAGTCAGAGTGTATCAGAAGAAGGATGGGATGAACATGTCTTACTGATGTTCCTTCACTGCCAGCTGAACTGAATAACAACAAAATAAAGACCTCGTGATTTTTCTCCCTTTCATCTTACAGAGATCTGGGAGCTAAACAACTGCATCTTAGCATGGAAGACACCTCTTTGAGTCTTTACATACTGCCATGAAAGAAGAGTTCATGATAGTTCAGGAATATCTATTTGTAAGAATTTGTGCTCCAGATCTGTTCAGTGTTGCTTCAGACCAAACCAGCATTTGTCAGTTGCTAATGATTCCAACCAAGTTTCATTCAGATGCTCATACTAGAAGATTTAAAGCCTCCTCAGAAGCTGATGGGTATCTTCTTGTAATCAACAGTTAGGTTCCTCGGATTGTTGTGTGTGTCTCTTGGCACTGGCATATTGCAAAAGCTACTAAGCTTCTACCTCACAGTATATTTATTTATGTTATGAGATGAGTATATCCACTTTCCAATGACCTCATCACTATTTGTTCTCTAGGTTCCTCCCTCCTCCCTCAATAAGTTTAATTTCTTTATCTTTCACCCTCTTTACACTTCCTTTGCTAGAGACAAACCACTTCTTAGCTTCCAGTAGCATACTATTATCTGTTGCTGTAAATTCTTGAGTGTTTGCAGTATGTGTAATTCAGGCTTCCTTTGACCAAAACTATCAGAAAGAATGAGGAATGTTCATTAATCTCACTACCACAGTGTAAGGTCTTTCAAGAAGATGGCTGAGGGGCTACCAACAGAGAATAAGCTTTCTACCTCTAATGAGTCAGGCACTCCCTTTATCTTGATGATTATAACTCATCCTGAAAAATACAACACAAGGAAAATCTATGTGGAGTTCTGCTGAGCAGTTTTTCTTAAGCCCTATGCTTTTCATTAGCCTTTTCAATCACACCAACCTAAATGCTGTTTGATTATATATGGAACAAAGCTTCAGTTAGTTTACCTAACTTTTCTCCCAGACCTTCCAAAAATATTTTGTTTTCACCCAAGTGAAATTTATTTTCTTTGTAATCACAGAAAAAATCCTGTAAAAATTATGAGTATTTTCTTTCTTGGAAAGCTGGTATAGTTTCAGTGAAATAACTAAAATCCTTAAAAGTATGCAAATTTTCTTGAACCATGACTGGTTTTGAGCATACACAAACATACTCATTCACTATTTTTATGTACCTCCTGCAAAACAGTGATAGTAAGTAGCTGACTCTATATTTTTTTCTCTCTGATGTGGTACTGAATAATTTCCATTTCTCAGATCTTTAAAATCCTTCTGTGCATTACAAGGGGGAAAAAAAGTTTTCCTTGTTGCTGGCATCAACAAGAAATACAGCATCATTCCAAGGGAGTAACTTGACCATGGGATATCAACAGCTAAAGAGAGAGAAATGGGCAATCGTTTGCACTGCTCAGGAATTTACAGCACAGGAGCTGGAAATCACCAATAGAAAATGAACATAGCTCTCCAAAATGTTCCTGGGGCAGTCAGTAAATGCAGAAATCTGTCATGCTACGTTATTACAAGGCAACATCTGAGACACTTTAAAAAGTCTTTTTAACAGACATGGCATCAATTACCTTAAGTAGTTCAGGGAAGCTGTAAGGTGAATGGCAGTTTCCATCATTTACAAGCTGGTGAAATTACTTGGCTGATGAGGTCAGAAAAGGACCTGCAAACATGCTCAGCTGTAGAGAAGAACTCCTGGTGCAAAGCAGTTTGTTGGGCTGAAAAGTAGAACAGATTTTAAGTCTTTCCAAGCTTTTGGATTCTGCCAGAGCCCTAGAAAACTCTTTATAAATCTCTAAGATAACTCTGTAGAAACAGCAGCTTTTTCTGTCATATTCCTTATTACATCCTAATTAACAAAACTGAGGCATGCTGAGCGTTGAACAAAGCCCTGCTGTGTAAGACCAATGACTACAGAGGGACTTTGTACCACTGGAAGTCTCCTGAGACTAGAGTTATAGTTACAGTGTCACAGAAGTGGCAAGGGCAAAGCCTTCCAGTGCCCCCACCAGTTTAAGTTTGCTCCTAAACTGACTGCCAAGACTGATTTCCTCCTAGGAGCTTTGACTCATCCAGTTTCAAATCAGTCCAACATTAGGGGCTATATTTGGAATATGCTCTACCTTACAATAAAGAATAATACTACAAAGGCTGGGGTAAGATTTTGAGTTCCCTCTGAGGGTTACATGATTATGAACAATATTATGGAGAACTGGATGGAGGTAGGAAGACAGCGTCAAGATGACTAGAGAATTTATACCTGGCTGGATTTGGAGAGACAATGCATCCTTCAGTTTCATCATTAGCAGTTCAACTTCTTCTCTGACTTCCTTCTCATCAGGTGGTATCTGCACTGCAGTGGGAATAAGAACTGTATTCTTCATGATTCCACTGAAAGAGTTTTCTGTCAATTTAGGCAGATATGTTTGCTTCTCTTTTGCTTTTTTATGCTGTCCCATAAAGTATTTGTCACTCTGCAGGGACACTGACTCCAGTGGGTCATCTGAGAACATGAAGTCCACTGCAGTGGGAACCTCAGGTGTCTGTAAAAGCTGCATTCTATTTGCAGAGTTTGGGGGATTCAAAGATTTCCATTCTGCATGTGTTCTGGAGGTAGGCCTTATTTGGGCAGGATTCAATCCACCCTGCATTCTCCTTTCCAGCAGAACATGGGGATTTCTTGGCATTGTATTATGACACCGTGCAAAAAGATGCTCTGATGACTGCAACATTGTCTACAATAGACAAAACACAGAAAATACATTGTGAAAATAATTGATATTTCAGTTTGCCAGTAGTTCTAAAACAGCGTTGCTGAAAATGCTACAAAAAATGCTGTAGGGGGAAAATATGTATGCATCTTCTGTGAAATAAGGGCCTTTTTAGAATCTCAGAAATAACTGTAATGATGAAGAATCACTACAATTGAAAACAAATATTTTCTATAACATGTCTGTATTACATCCCAGTAAAAGACAGCAATTAGGAATGACATTTTATTTATTCTATGCCAGCACTTTGTTTTTCTCTGAAGAACAGACTGCAATGAAGTATCTAACACTTCTGTTGGAAACCATTTTCTCACTCTTATTGGAATATTCGTTATTTTCATTGCAGTAGTATTTAAACATCCTAACATGGATATCTGTGCTAGATGCGAGATATACACAGAATGACAAGAAAATCCCTACTACAAAGACCTTATCTGCTTTCTCTGAAGAGAAGAACCTGAGATGACTGAAAATACAAGTGGAAGGTACATTAAATAGTATCAAGAGTGCTGTTCTGCTGTAGTTAGTGTTCAGTAATGGCTCATAGCTGTGATGATTCTTGCTATATCTATCACTATACCTTTACTTCTTCCTTCATGTGCTGCAGCGTCATTTGCAGGTTTTCATGGCTTACTCTCAGTCTTTGGAGTTTTGCCTCTATTTTGCAACTTTTTTCTTCCTGGCAGTTATGAAGAAATTGCATTTTGTCCTTCCATTTGTTGAACTGCTTCTTTATGTACCTAGCAGAGACACAGGTGGGATTTTTGCTAGACCACACATACACAAATATATGCAGTCATGGAAACAAGCCAACACTTTAACACAAACTTCATCCCTTTACCAGTTCAGGAAATTTTTGGGATTAGAGGCCAATATTTCAGCAGCTGGACTGTATCCATGGAATTAGCAAGAGCATGAGTGTTCTAGATGAGGAAAGATGAGAGCTGAGTGGAACTATGGCCAGGACTGAACCTCGCATCTTGGAATTTTACCTTTTCCAGAAAGGCAGCTGCATCACAAGAGACATTATAGCAGTCCCTTTGTGTAGAAGCAAATTACTTATAGCAACTCCCTGACCTGCAAAGGATTCCCATTACATGCCTGGGCTGCAATGAAGTAAAAGCAGCTTCTAACCCTCTGATAAAGTTTCTTCCTGCTTGTGGTATTCTACATGGTTCCTTTGATACCAGTGGTGTCTGCCAAGCCACTTGTCCTTGAAAACACACTGTTTTGCAATCAGAAGTGCCACCCTCCCATGCACACCAGAGATTTAGAAATTACTTATTCAGAGCACAGTATGACAAAAATACCGCCCATAATTCTGTTCTAGTTGTGATTTCTCTAAGAAGCCAAGGTACAAATAGTTTTGCTTTCCTCACGGCTGAGGTGGAGACAGTAAAGTTTGTTAACACTACAGTAATAAACCAACTGCTTCATATCACAGATCTGAAATAGTTATCTGCCTTGCTTAGTTACATTCAGAAATTAATCCAATTCACTTGCTTTTGGTTATGCTTTGGCTTAGAGACAAGAGACTCATCCATTTCACTTGAATTATGCAATATTTGTCTGAATGGAACAGCAAATCAGACCATTTAAATTAAAATTAATATCACAGCGGTCCCTTATAACAACATTTAAGGGCTCTTCACTGTAAAGTGCGGTCTTCTTTCAACTCAGAGCCCAGTTCTGTGAACAGACATGTGAATGCTGGAAGTTGGTCCACAAACAAGAATAAAGAACTTCCCATGAGCAATGTGATTCATTCACCCAGTGCTGTGATAAAGCTCTGGGTCAGAGGGTGATGCAGCATTATAAGAGCAGGTTTTCCAAATATCCTCTCAACCACTGCTAATCTAAATGAAAGCTGATGATCTTTGCCATATCTCTTTATTTTCCCAAGTGAGAACAGACTTACAATGAAACTGCAATTGTTTAGCTCTGATCTTGGAGTGCCCTTGTGTGAATTTGGAGCAGCAATTGTACTTAGAATGAAGTAGAACAAGAGGAGAGGGAACTGAACGTACTGAAGGAAATAAAGAGAGTGGATTAAGGATCAAATTCTACACTTCACTGTAATTCCATCAGTTGCAGCCATGATAGCCGTGGTTATATAGAGAGCACATTTATATACCACTACAAAAATGAAGGAGGGGAAGGCAAAAATGCAAGTAAAAGGTAAGCATTGTTGCTCATACACCAACATCCCCCTTGCTATGCCATCCAAGCAAACAAGCCTCACAAGAAATTTTTAATTTAGGAATTAATATTTTACAATGTCAAAGATTTTAATATCAGAAGGAACTTCCGTGATAAACAGTTATGGATTTTATACCAGTAGTTACTGTATTCAGCCTATTAATCTCTGTTCCATGTACAGCATATTTTTTAGAATGATATCCTACTCCAATTTAAAAGCTTCATGCAAATGATGAAATTTGTGTTCATTAAGCCTTATTCAGAGAAAAGTTTTTTAAAGTATGCTATTTTGATATTTTTATGTGGATGAACATCCTTTTCCCTAAAAATTGCTTTTAGAACTATAAACTAGCAATTGCAGAAATGCTGATGAAAGCAAACCAAAATGCTTTGCTTTGCCATTGTTTTTCCAGTGATCATCATCTAAAATTTTGGTTGCTGAGTTTTTATTATTCATCCTCATTTGATAGGATATTTTTTTAATCTCAAAATCTCCAAAGTATGGAAAAATCCTCTGTGTTCTAACCCTCCAGCTGAAGCAGCACTTTCCACCAGTCTTCAGTCAGTGTACTACTGTATTTACCCACCTGCTGTCACTGTGAATACTTTTAATGGATTCGTGCATTTTTAATACATCAGCTTCAAAAGAGGCTATTGCCTAAAACAAAAAGAAGTATCTGTTCATAACTTTATCAGCAATAACATTTCATTTTTACGCACAAGTTTAACTGTAAGAGTGCATGGCAAATTTTGCATTTGGTCTGTTTTACAGACTTACCAGTTAACTTTCTGAATTTAATGTCTTACGATCAACTGATGCAACAAAGTATTTCTAATGGCTGGAAAACCTTTTCTATAGAACAAATTCTTTGTTCTAAGACAAACTTAAGTGTATGAGAATTTGTTTGAAATTAGAACAAAATCCATATTCCCAAGAATTTCTGCAAAATGGAATATTCTGATTTGGGAACCATCTCTCCCAAGTCCCACCAGTGCTTTGAGACAAGGAGATGGAGAGAGAGACTGTATGTAGAAGAGAGAAGAGAAACTCCTGTTCTTTAGACAGAAGTAGCATTCTCTGGACCATGCAGGAAACAGCAGCCCAGAAGTCAGAGAGACTAACACTTTCCAGCTAAACTACTTTTGAGGCATGATTTAAGTTGGGCAACAATCAGCGCTGCCAGGAAATTATGAGACTAAGAGCTGGATAGCGCAGGATCTCCATATTCATGGATCCTGTAAAAGCAATCACTGGACTTAGTGTCCACATATTTTGAATCAAAGTGGAAATAATCTGCACTATAGGATCTTAGAAATCAGTATCAAACTGCTCAAAAGGAATTCTCATCCCAGAGAGAAACAAGAGAGCAATGCACCTGACCAAATCCCAGTATAGGGATGCAAGTCCTGTCTTACTATTTTCTAAAATGACAAATGCCAACCATCAAAATTCTGTGTGTAAGCAATGTCTGCCCACAACTTCTCCTGCAGATATCTGCTGGCTGGCATTGTACCTTGAGCTGGGCAGCAGAGTTCTAAAAGATAGGTCTTCCAAAGGGCAGCACAGGAGTAGCAGCCAAAGTGTTCCCTACATTCTGAGTAAATGCAGAGCTACCAATCTCTCAGAAAATATTGAAACAAAAAACTGCTATGTACTTATTTTAGCTACTCTGTCCTACCCCCTTCTTTAGCATTGTTTCTGTGGAGGGAACCTGGGAACGGATTAATGCAGACCTTTTGTGCATTAGCTATTTTAGTTGGAGTGGACACTGCTCTGGGTTTATCATAAGAGGGCGCATTCTGTCCTCTTGTTATTTCCATGGTAACAAAAATGGCCTGAGACTAGTAAGAATTAAGGCATTCTTCTTTGACATTTGCTTGCAGTAGGAGGACATGATGGCCTTTTTTACTGTCAGAATAGCGAGAGGACTCCAGTCTCATCTAGACTTTAGCGTGCTACTCTACGACAACTAGAAAAACCCCAAAGCAAATATTCTTACAGGTGCTTGTGAAGGTCATAGAAGTCAAGAAGTTAGTCATAAATCTTGGGAAGACAGCAAATCCAAACTTCACTAAGTTTTCAGATTCCGCATTCTTTTCCATAAGTGACGAATTAACAGAAAGGTGAAGCTGCCCATTACCTTTTCATTGGAATTAGAGGGCAATTAGATAATTAACTTGCTAGGTCTTATTCACAGCTTTAGCAGTATTACTACTTCATGTTTTGCTCACCTGAGCTATTGTCTTGCCGTGCTCTGACATCTTGTTGTTATTCTCACTCTTCTGCATTACAGTCCTGTTTTCAGGTATGAACCTGGGTGACTCTGGGACACAATTGTCCACTGGGAAAGACACATTTTCAGGGCCAGGTAGTGATGAAACACTGATTTCTGCAGGAGGACTGTATACCAATAGAGAAATAATGAGTAGGGAAAGGATCAGGACTCCATGGTTTTGCTACCCAGAAAGATCCAAATAAAACCAATGCAGTGTAAGTAGACGGACAGATGTGCTATTGACTAAGCAAGAAGTAAAGTTTAACTACGCCTGCTGGCATATTTGGGTTGAAAGAATGAAATTCCTGGAAACAAATTCCTCTCTCCCAACAGAATCTCAATGACAGGTTCTTCTTTCCACCCATTTAATTTCAGTGCAATTTGCTGCTTTTCTTTTTTGCTTTCTTTAGCCAAGAGCTAAATATATTAGGAAATTCAACTAGAAAAAGACAAGTAAGTATCCTGCTGTTCCGTCCATTCTATGCTAGGAAAAGCCTAGATATTATCAGCCCCACAGTGACACCTGTAACAGCAACCCCAAATTCTTCTTTGTCTCATTGTTTATCTAAACAATAGGTAAGCAAACCCCCACAGAATTAAAGAGAAATCTCCATTGCTTGATTAAATTATTAAATAATTATTAAATAATGTTTTGTTGCTGAATATAAGAGAGGAAATATTAGCAATGAAAGATGGTTTGCATTTCAGCACATTCTAAAAAACAAACATTGAAATAATGTTCTCCATCAGAATCACTGTAACTATCATCCCTCAGTTATATAGTATATAAAAAACTGTTTTCTAACTGCAAACCTACCGGAGTAGCACAATCCAGTTTTATAAACAGATTTTTCTCCTCCTTCACATAAAGGTGAAATTAATGATATTAGAGCAGACTGACCATTTTTTCCCTATTTCAGTCTCACTGAAGCCTCATTTGGAGAACATGTGTGAGATGCAAGACAGTTGCTACCAGGAAGGAATCTCACCCTTTCTATGTTTGTACTGGTAATCTCCTATAATCGTTCCCTTCAGTTTCTATATCTAAATATCAACCAAAACCTCATAGCAAGGAAGGAGAAATTATTGGGAAAAATCCCAACATAACCTCCAATGCTCATTATTAACCACTGTGATCAGTGGAAATACAGTAATGACTTTAAATATTAAGCAAAGCACACAAAACTACTGATCTGAAAGAAAAGGAATAGTGAGATCAGCTACTTGCTATTGCGAGTAATCCCACAGGCCTGCAATTCAGTGGGACTTGAGTAGAATGACTGTCAGTGAATGCACTGTGGGTCACATGAGAAAAGTATTCACAGTTAATTTCCAATGGATTTATCACAGAGGAGGTGCTTAAAAACTCATGCAGTTGTGAAAGGTAGTAAATATTTACAATGCTTGACCCTAAACTGAGCATAAGAAATGGAATGAAGTGAAAGAGACAACATAAGAAAGGAGAGAAGCAAGACACAAGGATGTTATTTTTAATAAGACAACTGATCATTAGGTTTTCAGGATGTAAACATGGTTAAGGTACAGAACAATGTGCAGCAACTTCTCAGTTATTTTTTCCTGTTCAATAGAAAAATGATGACATGGTTTCTGTCACAACAAAATCCCTTACTCAAAGGACATAACCAAGCAATACTCCATAGCCTGACATTCAGAGATTATAAATTAATCTGAAACTGAAACTCACGAAGTCTTTTTGTGAGAAGGGAAGTGCCTCTTCTCCACTGACTCCAGAGCTGCCCTTCTCTGAGCCTCCTTTCTTCTGCAGCGCTCTTGAAACAGATTGTTCCTGACAGTGTGGAGAAAGTGCTTTGCATTCACCTGTGCTGACATCTATTGCAATGAGGGATAATAAAGAAGAAAGTGAATTTTCAAACAGGTACTGCCCAGGGGCAGACACAGGCCAAGGCAAAGGCAGAAAGAAAAAGGTCCACCTGTTCACAACTGAACAAGCTCATGGCTGCTATCTGAGCCCTAAAAGGGGAGCTGAGGTGGGTGATGATGCAGGACCACAGACAAATGCAGCTCCAGTTCTTTTAAACAAAACCCTGCCTGGGCCAAAGTCAGGCAGCCTAGAAATGCCTAACACAGGAATTTGGTAGTTACAGTGATTAAGCTCACAGTCACAATATTAATTCTGCCTGACTAGTATCTAAGTTCCCTCTTGATCAATGGGAAGAAGTACTTTTATGTCGCTGTTGAGCCGCTAGCAGAGAAGGAAAACCCCGGATTCTCAGCGTGGCGAAGAAAAGGCAGGTTTATTATTTTGATTTCAATATATATAGATTTTTCAGAGGTCGCCCAGATTGGTGAGCCAGAAACTTCCCCCTAGGCCTGATTGGCCAGGCCTGAACTGTCCAAATCTCGAGACACTGTTTAAAAAACATCCAAACTTTATCTTTGTTCATAAAACACAACGGAATGTTCTCATGAGAAAGACCTGTGCTAGCCACACTTTTATACTTGTACAAAGCATTTGTATATATGGTCTTCCATGGCTCACATCCTCCTCTCACAGAATACAGTATAATACTCATCCATTTATCAAAGCAGTGTCAGGCTCATGTACAACAACTAAGCTCACTAGCTGTATTACTGGAGGACACAAACCAATTCTGCCCCAGGAGGTGACTACTGCAGAACATGGGGTGAGCCCTGACAGACTGAACAGGAAAACACAAAGAAAACTTACCACATGCCTCCTGGTACTTCTCAACGTGGTAGTAACATTACCACAAGGTGTCAGCACGGTAAGGAAAAACAGTGCTGATATTTCAAACGCCCACTCAGCAGCTCAGACCCTGATACAGACAGTGAAAACTTACCCAGACAAGGACAGTGTCTGCTAAGAGTGGAAGGTATATGGGGATAGCAACTTACTGCTGATTATTTTATGTACCACACAACAGATATAAAAATGGTATCTGTCATAGTGAGTAGCTTATCTTTTAAATTTTGGTATAGATTTTGGTCTGCATTGTTATATTTGGCCTATAAAGTAATATTTACAGGGTCAGTGTTCGAGCAGGGCTTCATAAAGGAAACCTAAATTCAATGATTCAATTGCAACAGAGCAGCAACAATGTGGCTGCAATCCAGGCTGCATCATCTCCTGCCTTGCTTTATCTCTCTTGCCCTTCCTTCTGGTGCTTCCACAAACACACACTCCCATTCACTCTCCATTGACATTGATTTTAATAGCTCTACTTAGAAATCTCTACCTGAGGAGAGCAGTTAACACTTGATTCTCCTACTTTCTCACAGATGGAGCATGAGGAAGAATATTTGGAGGACTGAATTGTTATTTTTAATGCAGATATTGAGCATCCAGATATAAATTTCTCACAATGTTAGCAATAGGGTTTTGTTTTCAGAAAGAGAGCAATGAAGTTGCAACAGTTTAATGTTACCCCGTACAAAGGATGACTACAAGAGCAGTCTAACAGTCTTTAGTTTTAGTGCAGACACTGGCTACCCAGGTATCTTTCACATTAACTGCAGGGGTTTGGGAAGGAGACCAGGAAGTACAGCTTTCTAGGGAAACTTTCTTAAGTGTTTTTCAGCTCATTTACTGGAACAGAAAGATACTGTTACACAGGTCCACAAAAAACCCATCCGCTGCTCTGTGCAAGATCTGGAATCTCCTGCTCAAAGGAGAAGCTGATCTTCCAAACACAAATTCCCAGTACAGTACTTTGCAACTAGTGTGATGATAGCACAACTTGCCGCTGTAACAGAGTCCAAATATGTGAGCTTAGCTGGGCACATGCTGCCTCTTTGTGCTGTATCCCTGACAAATGAGACAGAAAAGCTGAGACAAATGAGAGACAAATGTCAGATAAGTTTACAATAAAGTGGAAAAACTAAAGATATTCAGAAAAGAGAACAAAAGAAAGAGATTTCATGCAGGAGTTTGTACAACTTTAGGATGAAATAATTTCTGAATAAATCTGCGCTAGGATTGGGATGAAGGAGCATTGGGACACTAAGGGGACTTTTCACAGGTTTAAGGATTATCTGCTGAAAGAAAACTTTCCATAAAACTCCTCAAGAAGAAAATTTGCACTGGGATATTTCTTAGCTCAATTCAGTTGTTTCAGAACAAAACACTCATTCTAAAGTTAGAAGCCTGCCTTTTTCCTTTTCCTGTCTCACTGTTCCCAGACTAACAATGCTAATATGCCATGGCCATTATGGCTAATACACATATAATTTTAAAATGAATGTAGCTCAGGAATTTACTGCCTACTTGTCTACATGAAGAACCTCAGCAGGGAAATTAATCAATACAATGGGATTCTACCTGCACACAGTGTTCCACAACAGGATGCCATCTCTTATGTGGTTTGCAGAGACGGCCAGTGAAAAAGCAGGCTTGGCAAAGATCAAAATTGAGGCACTTTAAACAGCGATACCTGTGAGGGAAAACAAAAGGACTTATTTACTTCTTCACAAGCAAGAAATTGGTGTAGGTAATATTGATTACTGAAAATCCAGATCCCTGGGCTCTGGAAATGCAAAGAAACATCTTTGTTAGAATAATGACTTTCCTCAGCATTCTCTGAATTCAAGTTATTTTGTCCAAATGATTGTGGACTGTTCTCCAAACCCACCAGTGATTTTGATCTTATTTACTTGTTGCAGTGAAATGCAGTCCATGGAATAAACCATTGTTCTAGCACCATTTTCCATTTCTGAGAATGCAGTTAGAACTTCATATGCTTCTTATGCACCAGCTTGCCTCTATTTGCTGCTCTCATGGAACTGTATTATTACTACATGATTGACATAGGATTTGTAAGCAAAAAACAAAAAATGTGAGAAAATAAACCTGCAAGCTTACTATTAATCTCAATATAGTAGCAGTAAAATGTTTTCCTGAGCATTCTGTTCAGAAGGAAATGGATAGTGTTCTTTTTATACCACTATGCCATTTTATACAATTACTTAGATGACCAAGAGGCTAAGATGGAAAACTTAACTAGCCAGTTAGTACAACTGCTTACAGGACAAAGGACTAAGAAATGAGATAGACAGGTTTCATTGACTTTTCCTTTGAACTGCCAGTTTACCTTCAGCAAGTTTTCATAGTCATGTCCCTGCTAGTGAGCTAAACAGAAGTAGGATGAAGGCTTGAGCCCTAGACTGCAGTGGTTCCCTTTCCCTCTTTTACTGGTTAAATTTGATTTTGTCCAAGTTTGTTGCTTAATACATCAGTTATAGCCTGAAAGGTATGCAAACAATGGTAAGAACTAATTATGTGGATGCTAAAGACCACAGACACACCTGATGCCTGTAATGGGGAAAACTTGGCAGACTGCATCTAGCTTGGTGAGAAACCATTTCTGTGGCTGATAATCTGTAACATGTAGGGAGCCACAGGAGAACAGCAGGCTCCGATCTCAGCCAAGACAGGAATTTTTCTTCGACAATAGCTGTAGTCCGAACCTAGAAAAAATACATGTCTCAAGTTCATACATTTACCTGGAAAAAACTGGTGTCTCTTCTACAATTCCTAATAAAAGCTCTGATAATGGATTTTGCTAGCATAGATTTTCCATTAACGTAAACTGTTACTGGGTTCCAAAGGTTTTGCAATAAATGCAAGAGTTCTCAGTAGTATCTCACTGAACGTCTTTTCTATAGATACAAATCCTTCCATACTGTGAGACTGATGATCAGCCCTGCTTCTTAAAAGTAGATACTTGGGGATGTTATGTGGTGATACACTTGAAGTCTTAATCAATCAGCAACATTCAGAATAATTTTCCAGGACATCAGAATTTCACTCACCCCATGGAAACAGTCATGAATTGCAATTTCCACACAAGACAGAGTGCAGCCTTCTCCCACAATGGCTGGGATCTACATCAAGAAGAAAGGCTCAGAAACACCTCAGTAAAAAACAGATGTTCCCATCATGCTCTGCTGTGATAGTGACAGCACACAGATGGTGAAGTATCTATAGCAATGCCATTTTACATACTGTTCTGAAGAAAACCCGTTCATATTCATACCATCAATATGCAGTTTCATAGTTCAGGATGTGTCGGAATGATTTGCTGCCAAATCACTTACTGTAATGGATTAACATACCATGTTTCCACATTATAATACTGAAGGACACTGAGTTTGAATCTCAGAGGTCATTTTCAGATCCCATATTCAGCATCAGTTCAGCTGGAAATACCTGTATGCTAAGGAAACTTGCTGCAACTGCAAGCTATTCCAGCGAGTACAGACCTCTGAAGTTTGGAGCTGCTTTAGGAACAGTTGTATCCAGCTGTTTCCAGGACCTGTAAGCTCAGGCACCATGAATTCACAGAGGCATTCACTAATGCAAGAGGTTATTCTGAGAACAGGGGCAGAATTTGATTCTTTTACTGACATTGTGTGGTAGTTCCCTATGTTCACAAAGGGACATTAGCTATTAGCTTCACTCCCATAAGGTAATCAAACATAAAAAGGCATCAGCCAAAAGGTCTTTTTCTCCTAGATTAGTACACTCCTACAAAAACTGTTGTGTAACAGCACTGCAGTGGTGTTACCTGATTTAGGTCTGTTAGCAGGCTTCTCAGGGCACTACGGGTAATCAAGGCCACCTTCCCATCAGGGACAGCATAAAAGTGGAAGAAAGCTGAAAACAAGAAGAAAAAACTGAAATCCTGGCAGAGCCTGAACTGCCTTCAAGCTATCTTCAAACTGCTATGGTAATTGCAGTCTACCAAATAAATCCCTCAAGAAAGTTTCACTTTATTATGTACCTAACAGGCTCTCAGCAGCTGCTGTGACCATACTTCTTCCTACAGTGAGGGAAGGAGAAGGAAAGCAAAGAAGAAAAGCAATGAACTCATGCTCACAGAATTAAGAAAAGTACTTAAATATGTTCATACAAGAAAATCCCTATTTAAATTGTGAATTGCTAATTGCAAATTGCAATTTGGAAGGAAATATACTATACAAAGTGGAAGAGTATGAGGTCAATATTGTGGCCCATTTGTTCTTCCTTTTGACCACTTAATTCAGGCAGAAATATTTGTGCTGCATGCCACACTGGCTACCTTTACCTCATATACTTAGTTCTTGAAGCATTTTGTTTAAAAGCTTGCTGGATCAAATACACAAAATGGTTTTCTAATCCAATGAACTTTAAAACTATGGGGCTTCTGTTCTTTTCTGCTAGGCAAATAGAAGCTCTACTTATCATAAACTTTGTTATGACCTCTTCTGAGGCTTTTTATTGCAAAGATGGCTACAGACATTGATTGAAAACATTATTCTGCACCAGCCTTTCTCTACAACTAAGCAGTCAACATAAATTACTTTTTGCATGGCAGAACTGTATTTTTGTTTAAAATAAAAAAATTACAATAGAAATTTTCCTCAATGTTCAATATTTCAGGCAATGTATAAAATCATACATTTCCCACCTCTGTATTTAGCCAGTAGAGTGCCTCCTGAAAGGGAAATTAAGGCAGCTGCAGCAGATCTAGTTTTGACATACCCTGTTCCAGATCTAGGAAAATGAAATAAGTTATACTACATTCACTGAAAATATAAAACCTGAAACTTCTAAAGAACAGGATATTGCTATGTAGGAAGAAAACTTCAAAACAAGTACCTTTTTATATGTATAAATATAAATGTTGTAACATTTCAGTGATATTTTATGTCTAGAACCCTTTTTCACTGAACATAACTGCAGAGGTTAACTGTCCCAAGATACCATGCAATCATAAAACAAAAAGACAACATCTCCTTCAAGGACTTCACATTCCAAGTAAAATGTAATTTTACATTAACAATGTATGTCCTAAAAAATTTTTGCTCTTTTGTTGTGGAAAGCCTTCCCAAATAGAGTAATGAATAAAGGATACAATCTGAGTTTTGCATATATCATCAGGCAGCTCCACTATGTTCCCAGATCTGCACTGAGCTTCTCTTGGGCTGATTACATTTAATTTCACTGCAACTCAATTTAATCAAAAGGATATATGCAGGAGCAGGACTTTAGTTTTGACCGTTAGATAATAAACAATGTAGATTAATTTAGAACCCAATTTTGTGACATAGGCACCTAATGAAAAACACAATTACTTTTTGTGAAGACAATGCAGACATAAATCGGAAACAACAAATCAGGAAATCCTGGAAATCTATATTTAGGATATTACCTTTGCAAAGCTTCAGAATATCATTAAATAAAATTTTCTTCAAGAGTCTTTAGATAAACCCACACTGTGTAAAGCTGCAATATAGTCTCTAAAGTAGGAACTGCATTGGAAATTGTTGTTTTTCCAGAAATTTCAAAGAAAAAACTCCAAGACTAAAGCTGAAGTATACAATCAAACCCCCTTAAGATGTTTATGTAAGTTTATTAAACACGGAAAATTCCTATATGCTCCTCCTATGAAATACTTCCCAGTGTTAATAGTGGAGAATAGAAGTCTACAGAGAAAACATGATTAGAAGAAAATTATAAGAAGCTTTTTCTATTTTATATACCAGTCAAGAAACTTGTGACATTCTTTTTTAAAAAGAAATTGCAGCAAAAAGAAGGTGGCACAGCCCTAAGAAAAGTGACTAAAAGACCAAGATAATCCTGTTAAGAAGATTCTTCTAAATTATTTCCCTACAGCGCACACAAATTACAAAATACTCTTGATGTTTCTAGCTCTGTTTCTTAATACACCAGTTTATTCTTAGCCTTAATTGATTTTTCTAAGTACAAAAAAATTGATAAAATGGGACCTTAAGCAGTAGTGTTCATATTATTAATGAATAATAATTCAAGAAAATATCCTGCAGACCACTTACATCTCATTTACTTTCAATAAATAAGTTTGTTCTGATGTAGAAGGGAATAAATTTCACCTATGGTAAATAACTTGTACAATGAACTTTGTCTTTTAAATCTGACACAATCACAAACCAATCCTGCCTTTAGTGAGTTAACTCATTCTTCACAAACAATACATAAGAAAAATACACTCTGTGAGCTGTTTCCTTATTATTTTCAGAAACTATTTGCTATTTACTAAGCTGCTCAGCTTAGTTATGAGACATCAATTTTGTTTCATAATTGATAGATGAAATTTTTAAGCTAGAGAAAAATGAATAATGAAAGGTGACTGGCAAATTCTTGACCTGTGCATTGGTACAGTTCTCCAGAGGGAAATATGGATCCTTTTTTAGGAGTGTATCAAAATATCTTGCAAGTGAGAAAAAGAGCTACTCTGTAAAGATGTTCAGAGAAAATGTTAGCATGGACTGGCAGAAGTCTGAATTTCCAAATAGTTTTGGAAACATTTGACCACTGGTTTTTTTGAAGCAGGTTTGTGCCTCATATTTCTACAGTTGAACTGCTCCTGATTTTTATTAGCAAAACCACCAAAGTAAAACCAATCAAAATGGGAAAGTTTCACACAGAAATGGTGTTAAAAGTGGTAGAAACAGACTTAGTCTAGCAATACTTGGGGTGGGAGCTAGGTGATTTTTTAAGACCCCATCCAAAAAGCTATTCTGTGACTCTATGGTCCTTCACAATGGACCTACATTTATTTTTCTTCTCACCTGTCATACATGGCAACCAGCAGGCTCAATGTGAATCCAGCAGCTCTTGGATCTACTTGGCCTGGTTTTTCTAATCTTGCCCTTTGGAAAAGTTTCATCAGCATCCTAGAGACTTGCTGCACGTTCAGAGAAATCTGCTCTTCCCTCTGGCTTTGTTCACTTGATAGGATGTGCTGAATCAGAGAAACATCAATCAGATCCACTGTGGGAAAATTAAGAAATGAGTGAGGATCCCTGCCTTTTCATGAATGGAAGCATGACAGTTTTTTATTAGAAATGCCTAGCTAAGACAAGTCTGTAAAATGAAGCCTAAAACAGTAAACAACATAAAAAGAAAACCAGTACCTGTGTGAATGAATACTTCCACACTGACACAGAGCATCAGACAGATTAACCATCTCAGGGCCAAGACCAGACTAAATATATTCACAGATGAGCATCCCCAAATGAAAAATACATGGCCAAGGTCAACGAACTAGTCACCTGCTCTATGCTACCCTGAAGACCTCACTTGCAATTTTGTGCATTTTCAGCAACAGACTGTTTCCCATGGAAAAATCAAGGTTTTGATGAAATTCAGTTCAATATGGAATTTATATCCAGTAATGTCAAAGTGAGCTAAGTGACCAGGACTTTGTTGCACAAGTCTTTGCTTGCACTGAATTCTCCTTCACTTCAAAGACAGGGAGAATGAATACTAACCAGGAATTTTCTGGTCTATCATATTTTATTTTGCTCTCATTAATTCTAATAGTGCAGTCAATGCATTTTCAATAAGCCATGATTATTTCCAATAAATCAGCTCCTAAGAAACACATTAGAATTTGACTTTTCATGAGCATGATAATACAAAGATAGAGATTAATAACTGTCAGTGTTGTCTACATAGCAGTGTTGCAGATTGTAACAATAATTTGATTCTCCCGTAATTTTAGAATTTTATTAATATATTTCCATTGACATTCAAAAGGAAAAAGTAATCAATTTGTATATGAAGCAATATCTAGATCTTAAGTGTTTGTAATGCATTCTGAAATTCTATGGTGGAAAATAAGAGAGCAAAGTAGCATAATAACTCATGGTGACAGCAATGCAAATTTTATACAGATTCTCCTCCCTGTAAAAGCACAGGCTTCTCTTTGGCTACTAACACTGGCAAAGACTTTGTACTGAGCGTAGTTTCAGGGCTGTTCTGTAGACGGAGTTCTGAACATCACTGAAAGCCTCTGTGAAAGAAAACAAACACATTACAATAGAGTGGTTCATTCAAAACTAACTAAAAATCAAAACAAACAAATTTGGAGTTTGGAGTTGATCAAAACTCTGAAGGAAAATTTTGGGGAAAACAAAAAGAAAACAGAAAGAAAACATTTTTTTAATTCAAATAACTTTGGGGGCGAAGAGTCTTCTTGTAAACAGTGACATGATGAGTTGTAAAAACAGAATTTAACATGGAGAGCACATCTGCTTCTTTGGGAATCAAGTTTATTCATGGACCAGAAAAAGGGTTATGAGGGTAATGCAATACACATACTTTAGCCAAGATCATAATGAAATAATATTTTTTCAGGCAAACAGGTTTTTTAAATAGAGATGCTTTTCTACAAGGAATAGTTTGTCAGTCTGCACAGCAGGGTTACTATTTTGAATGCATATTGTTTCAAGCACTAAACAAATATTCTGTCAAGATCAACATGTGAGACTTGCAGAAGAAGATAAGCCGTTTACCAGAGCAACTGACTTTTGATATCTCTGTTTAGCAAACCCACTCAATCTGCTTGACTAAATCCTATACCGTTATATGATTTCAGCTCATTTCTTTCACATTACTAAAGAATGTTTTTCTGAGTGGAAGGTAAGAGATGCTGACCATGACCTATACCTGATACTTTACACACATACTTAGAACTTCAAGACAAAAAAAAAAGGCTTGTTCACTAAACTTCAGAAACTAGAAAGGGATTTATCATAGTTATCCTTCTGTCCTCAGAAACTCTTTCTCCCTGTATTTCAGAGAGGAAGAGTTACGCACAGTTGATTAAGGTTAAAGATAAGCAACAAATACGTACAAATCAGAGAAATAACTCACAAAACACTTTACCTGTTCAGCCTGAAAACAAGCCAATCTGTGTGCAATGGTTTCCAACAAACACACCAGATTAATATTAATAGTCAGCAAATTATGGGCTCTGCTGGTTCCCAGATGCTCTCTAAGCTATAGAAAGATGCCAATAACTGCTGTACCATCTGTTAAGTCCTGCTCTTGTCATAGTACGTTTTGTGATATTATTTGGAGATGGTGTGTAGCATGTCATACAACGTGAAAAATTAGTTTTGACTTCCATACATCATCAGTTCTTTCCTCAATAAACTGATCCAAAGCCCTTTTGAAAACAACAGAACAACTCCCACAGTTTTCAGTAGGCTACAGATTAAGTTCGAAATGCTCATTTTCAAATACAAATGCTAGAAATATACACGATTCAACTCAAACACCTTCCATGCACAAGATGATTTTCTAAGTGAAGGGAATCTGTTTTAGTAGCCATCTGCTACTCAATTCAAGTCCATCCTTACAGACAAAATGTGGCCTCAAAGCAGGGCATTCTGTGCCTGTCAAGCACAGTTCCAGAATTAACTTGCGAGGGCACCCAAGTGAAATAGCAAAGAAAAAAAACCCCAACCAAAAATACAAAGCATTTTAGAATTATTATCTACGAGAGGCTATTTAGGGACATTAAAGTCTTTAATTTCTCATAGGAAAGGAGCTTCCCTCTGGACAGAAAACCAGCATGTAATCATCCTGCTGTGGGTCAAATTTCACCTCAAGAAGCATAAATGCCCTTTGTTGAGAAGCTGACAAAGGAGCTCCTACACACACAGAAGAGTGTGCTGATTCCTGACATCTTCAGCTGGTTACCTGCTAGTCTGCATTTTGAGATATTTGCTCTGTGGCAGATGAAGTACCTGCTGAGATTTTGCACTCAAAAAGGAAGCATATGGCCATCCTTCATGCCTATTCCAGAATATGGGAAAAAACTTAGCATATATTATAAATTAGGGAACATGGCCCTTGTGTGCCTGACCATTCCATAAGTCAACGTGATAATGGCAAGGAAGGTGCCAGGACAGATCCAACAATAAAGGTAGGATATCACAGCTGTGTAATTTGTCACTCACGTGCTACAGCACAGAGATTCTCAAGGTGCCATGATTTCATTACAATTCAGTAGTTTCTGTTCTCAAAGACAGAGAAATGCCTTTTGAGAAAAGTTGGAAAAAATAAGAAAAATCCTTACCCTGGAAGTCTGGATCCATTTGAAATGAACAGATGGCATTAGGCATTCTATAACAAAACAAACCAAAGTGTAAAACCACATATTCTAGACAGAGACATATCGAACCATTCAAATTAAACCTTTTAATCTGAACAATTTACTGGATGCATTTCAGAAATTAAATTAAACAGAATTACATAAAACAAAATAGTTTTGGTGCCACGTGCAGAGAAATGCCAGCAAATTGCAAGCTCTCTGCTCAGCATAAAATAGGAGTAATTGAAGTAACTGCAAAACTGTAGCAGGGCAAAACCAATCCTCAAAACAGTTTTAAGTACAGGAAATGAGATCTTTCACTATTTAAAGTCCAATGTTTACACGCAGGATTACTACACAGTCCACACTGTACAATTTCACGTCACAGAAGGCATATATTTACTCCAGACTCTTCCCAAAATTCATTGATTGCAATTACTCACACGTATTTTCTAGAATTTTCAAGCAGAATGAAAGTTTTAGGCTGAGCTGGCATTATTTCTAATTGAGCTGATATGGGAGGGAAAAAGGAAGCTTAACCATGAATCCACTTATTTAAACTCTGAAAGCAAAAGTAGTTATGTCCCTGTGAGAATGGAAGCTGAATGTCTCCCCTTAGGATTTATTTCATTAATGCTCTAAACTACATTACACTTCCAAACACAGAAATATAAATATTAATTAACTGTAGTAACTATCTTTCAGTTAACACTGCAGTTGCAAAATACTAGGTATAGTAGATCTAAGTTGCACAAGATTTAAAGGCCATCTATATGGTTTATTGTGGAGAAAAAAGGGAAATTTTGCTAGAACAAACAAAAAGTTGAAAATTATCTAAAACTTAAAAAATAAATTTGGTGTTAAATCTGAACTTAAACAAATGTTTACTTATTACATTTTTTCAGTGAGAATCATTGATCATTTGTCAGAAACATGACAGAATACTGGCCAATTATGAAGCACAAATATTCAATGATCTAAAATGTTTGAGTCTACCATAAGCATGCTTCTCACAATTTTAATTGGTGAAAGCTGCAACTTTGTGTTTCAGTCCCTAAATAACATAATTTTAAATACATAAAATACTGGGATACAGATTTCCTTTAATGGTCTTTTTCATTCAAGACTACAATGCCATGGTTTTTACTGAAGTCCTTGTTTGAAAGAAACACCACTATGTTTCTTTTCCACTATTCTATTTTCTTCCCTACTAAGGGTTCTGCAAGACTACAGATCTGCCCAGCATTTACACAGGAAAGTAACTTTGCCTATAGATATATATTCATATGCAAAATATATGAAAATATGATGTAACTGCTCCTAAAATAGCTGCAGTAGTAAATGCTTCCCACAGCTTGATGGAAAAGTCCATGTATGGAAATCAGTGAAATCAGAAGACACTGAGCAATGAATTAAACATAAGTATTTAGTGAAAGCTACATGTAGCAACCTAGAAGGCAGACTTACAAACACACAGCTTGCCTCCTTTTTTTTCTCTGCATCAGAGGTCCATAAAATATAGAAAGTGGATGAATATAAAAATATCCAGGTTAAACTCAAATTAGAACTCATTAGAATTTTCTCACTCAAATAAGAACAGATCCACTGACTTATTGAATTATACAGCATGCATAATCTATGAGTGCTTGATAGTTACTGTAAGATGACCAGATCTTTATCCAGTACAGGACAATGTCTAACATTTAAATTACCCATATGGCAAAATAGTCTGTAGCCTTGTACTAGGGTATTCATTCAGGGTCTCAAAGTTAAACGTGTTTATGTGTACTACCATACTGGCCATCATTGCATAGCATCATATCTATGAATACACCCTCCAAAAAGTTACAAAAGACATTATTAATGTATGCACAGTCTATATTTTCACATACAAAACTCTGTGAACAGTCCAGATCTTGACTGCAGTAGGACTGCCTTGGTGAAACGAACAGAATTTACTTCAGTGTTAGCACATGAACACAATATGAAAGTAGAAGCAGTATCTGTCGCTCATGAAATCTGAAGTAACTTTGCTCATTGATTCACTGTTTCAGCCCATGTGTTATATTTCAGTTACTTGTGTGCTTTAATAATGAAAAACACTTAAGAAAACAAAGAAAAATAAAATTATGTACAAATATACAGGAAATAAATTGTTACAATTATAAATTCTGGTCCCATTAACACGAATACTCTCATGTGGAGAACAAGGGTAGCCTTTTTCTTGAATCCTAGTGGAATGTGAAAGAAAAGTAACATTTGATTACTTATAAGTAATTTGTTTGCCTTACAGGTCCACAGAATACGTACTTTAGTAAATCAAATGCATTTTGAAGCATGCTACATAATTAAATTAAAGTACAGAGAAAGACAAGCCACGTGAAGTAAGGCAGAAACCTCCCAACAGATCAATTGACTTGATCACAGAGACTTTTCTTCTTTTGAAATCAGACAACATATGATCAACATTTAAAATATGCATAAAAGAATGTACAATTACTTTTGTTTCCTGTGAAGGGTGAAAACATTCTATGTTTTGCTCAAAGGCCAAAATTATTGTCTCCTGTTAAATACAGTAGCTGCACTTACCTTCCTGTCATTACTTACTAAAGGTCCAGAAGTCAGATGGCACCGCTAGAGAAGTCCAGTAGTTTTAAAAGTCACTTAACAGTTGACTTCAAGACACAATTCTAAAGGTTTTGCTTTTAAATTAAAGCTGCTCACAACAAATGCCTAGCAAAGGCCCAGATCAAAGTATCAGGTAATTGTCTAAGCAGTCAAAACAGAGAACACTAATTAATTAGTAATAAATATCCTGAATTATTAAAGATAAAACTTCTTTGATCTTTGTTTCAAAGCATTTTTTTATGGTTGGAGTGCAATATTTCTAAATTGAGGGGCCTTTACCAAGCATCTCCCAGTTGCTGAGAAACAGTGTTGCCATAGAGACTGAAAATGAGGTGGAAGCTGACAAGTAATGCAGAAAGCACAGTGTGCTGTAACAAAGAGTTGGGGCAGCTATACAAAGAAGAAAAAGAGTAAGCCCTAGTGGTAATGTCCTAGAATAAGAATTGTTCAGACCAACCAGAAAGCTGTTCAGTACACCCAAATGCTAGGGTTTATGAGGAGTCTATATATAACGTTTATAAGACACATACATTTAGCTTAAAGCCCTTTCTCATAAATTTTTTAACAGTTACTTGAACACCTAGGTAGCAGGAGTCATTAATACCATGAATATCCTGTATACATAACATTACTTAGTAACGTGTGCAAAAATGTGTACCAGAAATTGCTTATTGCTTACAGAAAACCCAAACTTAGTGATGACTAAGCCAATCACTATATTACAACTGTAACCAACGTTGAATATGTTACCATATTTTAGGTTTCCTATTATTTTTATTCATTCTTTCTCTCACAGGCAAAACCTAGGAAAAGAAACTTTTCCATTCCCTTATGTTTCCATGAGGAAAGACCTAATTTCCCTGCAGACCACTAGACAAATACAGTCAGAATACTTTAGGATACATGAGACATCCCAAACAGTTTTTTTTCTTTCTACTCCCTCTGAGGAAAAAGGTTTTCAGTTGGTGACTCAGAAGTTGAATAAGCCTAGCTAGATATTGCAGGAACAGTTATTTTCTTTCCATTAACATCCTTGCAGTGTTGGTGCTTGAGCTGCAGTTTGTTTGAACTATCTCCACAGGCAGAATAAAAGAATTCAAAGAGTAAGTCTGCTAAAGCCCATACATATAGACAAAGCCCAAATGTAAATACACATTAGAGAAGCTGACTTTTGCTCTTCTGTCTTGGAGAAGGAACTATAGGAAAACCAGGTAGTTTGTAGAGACTACTGGTAGCATCCCTCCCTGCTATGTTCTCCTGAGACATCTGCCTCCAGATGCTCCTCAGAAACTCAGCTGATCTTCTGTGCATACACTACTAGATACTAATTCCCTGGAGACCACCTCCTCATGAAATGAATGATACCTAAGCCCTTTCTTCAAGACTTTTTACAATACCTGTCTCTACAATTTCCATGGGAAGTCTTACATAAAGACACTTATAACAATATCTCAGTTCCTCTAAATGTTGCATCTCCTACATACACTTTACATAAAACCCTACTCTTCCAGCCCCCTTGTGATACCTCCGCTTTCTGAGCTCCTCTTTCTTAGACCAGTGAGACATCCCTCTCATCCTGTCCTAATCAGCCTCTTGATGCAAATACACTCCTCTTGGTTTCCTCACATAAGAAGTCTATCCCTATTCAGAGCTTGAACCTCCATTTGAACAGAAATAATTAATTTATTGCAAATATATGTAACTGATTCAAAGAACAGGAAGCTTTGTATTTTGCTTTAAACATATCTGATAAAAAATTAGCAAGTACAGTAACATTTCATTAACACAGTCTCCATCATTTAAGCCACCAAAAACAAGCAAGTGAAAGTGGTTCCTCAACAATTATGTTTAGATAAGAATTTAATTATGTTAAAATTACAACACGAGTATTGCCTTGAAACTCATGAAATAAATAAAAAAAACATGGAAACAAAAATTATCTTGTCACTAAGGAAATGTATGAACTTCTATTTTTGTGTTAAAAATCAATTTTGCCTAAGAAGACATTTTATTACAAAATTACTGTGTTTCAGCACCTCTGAAACAAATACTTGGAATTATAAAACTGCTACTCTGTATGTGACAGTCCTGCTCAAAATTTTCATATGAACATTTTAGGCATTTAACTATGTTTTTGCAATCGCTTATTGGTCTGAAGAAATAAGTTGCTGGATGCAAATGAAATCCTAAACTCATTAAAAACAGTAGGAATTTTACTTTGGTCTGCATGTTAAGAATGTAATATTCACAATGGTTTTGAAATATTTTTCCACCTATAGATTTACTGGCTGTTTTTTTATGAGGAAAATACTGCAAAACTACAGCATGCTTAGACTTTCTTTGTGGTTTGCTCTTTTGAGCAACGGAAACCTTATTTTAAGATGGAAATTTCCAGCATTTTCTCCTCCAAAAAACTCTAGCTAAAGTGACCCAGTAGGCAGGGTTTCCATTTCTGTAAAAAAAAGCAAAAACATTAGCTCTTTTTGCTAGCCTCCTAAAACACTCCCACATGCAGGGAGATAAGCAGGGCACTTTGGGAATGCTTGAACACCTGATATTGATGTCACAGGAGAAGGCCACAACTAAGCACATCACTGGGAAGGCCTCTGCTTAGCATTTAACGGTAACACAAGAGGAATGGGACAGCATTACAGAACAGCAGTGCCACACATGTGGAGAGCAGACAGGGAAGGACACTCTTATCTAACTGGGAAACTCCTGTCTGGGTTAAACAAGGTCATGATTAGCTGAATAATTGAATTCTGCATTCATCAAGAATATCTTATTGTGTCTGCAGTCCTTTCCCAAGAAACAAACATGGATAACCAAAGGCTTATGTGCTCACTAGATGTTCTGGGCATCAAGCTCCAAATAGTTTCCCCATTCTTCAGCCTGCCCTTAATGGAGAAGAACAGCTCATAGTTCTTAACAGGAAGGGCTTATACAAAAGTACTGGAAAGAAACTGAAGGAAGGGAGAAACAAAACAATCTTGGGAAAAGGTCTGTAGAAATGAAAAACAGAAAGAAATGGCAAGAACATTGGGAAAGTGCAGGAATTTCACAACCTGAGAATAGAGAAAGAGTGAAAAAACAAAACTAAAACATGCTTTAGTGTCCATCTGTTCTCATTTTGATGAATGAGGACAGAGAACCTAAAAAGCAAGCTAAATAGAAAAAGCAGCACAGCAACGCTTGGGAGAAGATGTGGAGCTTTTATTCTGCTTCATATGGATGCATTTCTTTTATTTCCTTTAGTGCAACGAGCTTTTCCTAAATGGAAGAAAAAGCACTTTTAATACCACCCATTCTTTTAATCAGCTATGATTCCTAGCACAAACTTAAAATATGTTAAAACAAAATAATTCTTACACATTACTAGTATGACTGAAGATTACAAAATCTGATTGAAGCTAGAATGTAGAGTTTGGGACCAGTCTTTTTTAGTATTTCAATAGTAAAAATAAAATCTTTTTGCCTCACTAAGTGACAAGAAGTTCATGATGAAATTAGTGCTCAAATGATTTTGTATTTTCTGGAAAAGCCCTAATTTTAGTAAGGTCTGGCCTTCATTCATGCAGCGTCACAGCCATAAAATGCCAAAATATGTGTCTTCTAGCTTAGAAATACTCTGAATACCACATTAGCAAAATCAACATAGAATGTAGAAACATTAAATTAAAGGTAATATTTCTGTTTTGCACAAAGCCTGCTGAACTTTGGAGTGCAAATTCTACACTTTACATAGGTAAACTTATTTTATTATCTCCTCTTTGGGCAGAAGAACAGTTGTCTGTTCATTTCAATACACAAATACTCCCTTATGCTTATAAATACATGGTCATTACCATGCATCAGTGCACATGTGCAGTTTGTACATCTCACAGAGTCAAGGTCTCAGTGTTCAAAGTTGTATCACAACGTGCCCATAGGTGGCAGAATGGGCATACACAAGAAATACTCACCTGAACCAGCTCGTGGGATAAGCGTCCCAGAACTTTTTGGGTAGTTTCATTAATTTCTAATTCTGTCATGACTTCCCAGTTACCATTCTGGAACCTCACTGGCATAGAGAAAGTAATTCCTTCGGGAATGCGAAACTGACCTGAAGAAGAAGGGAAAACAATTACGGAACATGTTATTTCTGATCACATCCCCACCAGTGTCAACATAACATCCTACAGACTTGCAAAAGTCTGTAACTATAAGGTCTCAGTATAAATGGAGACTGCCTTTTTCAGTCTACAATTCAAAAAAGAATGTCCCTTTTACTGTAACTTTGTACTTTATTTAGACGTACATGAATCATAGCATCAGACTAGTTTGGGTTGCAAGAGACCTTTAAAGGTCTCTAGTTCAACCCTTCTGCCATGGGCAGGGACATTGTCAAATGTATCTGAGTCCCTACCAACTTGACCTTGAATGTTTTCTGGGTTGGGGCATCTGCCTTTCTGGGCAGCCTGTTACAGTGTCTTACCACACTCACTGTAAAAATCTTATTTATATGTAATCTAAATTGACCCTCCTTCACTTTAAATCCATTACCCCTTGTCCTGTTGTAACAGGCCCTGCTAAAATGCTTGCCCCCATCTTTCTGATAAGAACTTTTAAGCACTGGAAGGTGCTACAAGGTCTCCCCAGTGCCTTTTCTTCTTCAGGCTGAACAACCTCAACTCTCTCAGCCTCTTTTCGTAAGAGAGGTGTTCATCCCCGTGATCATTCTGTGTCGCCTTCCTCTGGACCATCTCCAACAGGTGTCTTTCCTGTGTTGTAACACAATTGCTCTACCAGCTGTACATCTCATAAAAAGGGAAAAAATTATTTATTTCATAGAAATGTTAAATGGCTACTGTGACATATTCCATTTATTGATTCACATAACTACACAAGGCCTTTTATAGCCTAGGCTCTAAGAACTATAGAGTTCTTGCACAAAACACATACATCAGAAAAGCATTTAAACTAGAAGACTAAGGGCTGATCTGCATAAAAACAATATTAACCTAAGACATGCCTGTAAAAAGTGAGTATCATCACAAGCTCTGTTAGATCTGGAAGTTCTTATGATGAAACAAACTCTTAGCCTCACATTGGTTGTTTTACAAGCTTTTATTAAATTAAAAATATTGATTAAAAATAACATTATAGATAGGGCAAAGCTATAACATGTAGGGCAAAGCGACAAGAGAACATGTGAAGCAAAAATAGATTTACCTTTACTAAGTATTCCCACAGAAATGATCTCCCCAGAAGGAGAGCCATGGTACCAGTACCGCAGCACAGTGGCTATGGCATGAGCAGGTAATATTCCTGTACAACGAGACACCCGGGAACTCAGTGTACTCTGTGCAGATAGGAAATCTGAATGGATCCATTCGCTACCAACAAAAAAATGGGTGGAAAAGGGATGAGAAGCTAAGATGACTGCAGGAAGAGTAGCTTCTTAGAGAAAAAAATAACTATATCCAAGGAAAGAAAATAGTCAAAACTCACTCAAACTTCATTACTGAAGGCAAGGCATTTACAGACAGAGAAAAAAAAGTCTAACAAAAAGGAGCTTTAAAAGTAACAAGTAGGACTTTCCTATGAAAGTTAGGTCATTTACTCAAGTCATAACCTCTATTATTATTGTAATTTATGGGTATTACTGCCTTATGTAAGAACCCAGCCATGAAGCATAATCTCCCTCTGCTAGGCTCAGTACGCATAGGACAAAAGAAATGTCTGTTCTCCAGTAAATGCTAGGTTTAGAGCAGAGTGGGAGCTCCATATAGCCAGGCCGGGGTGCATGTCACATCTGCTGCCCTCTCACTGCATCCACCCTTTCTCTGGTACTGTTCTTTCCACAGGAAGCTATCTAGCTGACAAGGTATCCTTTTCAAATATGTTAACAAACCATCTGGTTTTGGAAATTGACAACATTAGCATGCTCAGGCCTATTCCCTCTAATTCAGGAACAGATATCTGTCTAATACTATTTCAAAGTTTCTTCATGCAATAGATATCTAAGTCACTACCTGGACTTTCATTACTTCTTATAAACTGCTCATGATACAACAGAATAGAATAGATATCCATTTAAAATGTAGGAAAAATATAGTTATAAAAAAAGATGGCCAGAGAGTCAGAACTATGTATAGCACTAGGAACTACTCAACTTCTTTTGCACATGGAGTATCTCAGCTTGTGATTTCCTTTATGAACAGTGCCAATCAGTAAAGACAAATCTTGAAAACAAAAACCTTTTCTGATGTTTTATTACACAGTTCAGATAAACAAGGATAAAAAGCAGTTATTTAGTTTTACTTTAAAGAAATAAATCTGTACTGTACCTATCATAAATCACCTTCAACAAAGGACGTTGAAAATTAGCAGGGCCCCAAATAGCAGACTCATATCCATAAAGTTTTGTATGTGACAAATCAATGTAGTTAGAGCCAGTAATATTTCCCCAAACAATCACATCTTTAACTCCTGTAACAGAGGAAAATACATAGATTAGTGAAGAGACAAATAGTTTCAGAAAAATAGGCTTCAGAAATCCCTTTCAAGATTAATTACTCAAATCAGTGCCCTGCCTTGCTAGCAGAAATTATTTGCTCTGAAAAATGCAACCAAGTTCTTCATAATATATGAAACCTCATCACAAGCTGACAATGGAACTTTAATTTATATCATGTTACTGTAAATAATAGATAAAAATCTAGTAAATAATTAACTATTAAAAACAGTAACAAATCATATTGCAAACATAAAGCAATGTTCCTTTTAAAATCCTGTAAAAATAAACAATAAAAACAATCATTAAAAAAATAAAAACTACCTGCTTTGGTAAAAAGGATTTTCTCAAATAACCTGCTGATAGGCTATTCAGCCTATTAACTTGCTTTTCTACTTTATTAGGCTCCCAAATATCTAGACTTGTCATTAAGGACCAGTTCTATCTATGCAACACTTAAAGAATCCCGACGCTGAGCTGACTGTTAGAGCACACCTTTGCTATGCAGTGCAGAGATGTGCAAATATAACCAAACTATAACAATTGACTCGAGAATGAAAGTTAATTAATCCCGAAATAATACTACAACACAGACCTACTTTACTCTCATTATCTGCACAGCAGTATGTTGTTATGTTTATTCACAGCTCCAAAATAACAATGCACTACAGAGTGAAAATGCAATCTTGAAGTCCTAGTTCCCAATCTACAACACAACTGTCCTCCTTACCATATTTCCTCCTTAGCATGAAATACACACGAGTGTGGCAGACTTGCATTCTGAAGCAAGCAAAAGACACCCTGGCCTTCTGTACAGCCAAGAAATTCAGTGGGTGCACCACTGTGCTTGCACTTCTGCATACATATCAACTGTGTTCTGAAATGAAATGTGTACTCCCAAAAGTGTGCTGAGTTCCCCAAATCCTATATAAACATTCACCTGCTATGTCCATATTCAGCTTCCTGGCGAGCATGGCTTTAGCTGCACTTTCCCAGGATGTCGCAATGGCAATGATATTTTCAGGCCTAATGGATGGGCCGTATGTTCTAATCATCGTTGCCTTAAGGTTTGCAAAGGTTTTTCCTGATGAAATTACTTTGACCTCACTCTTGGCATTCTTCTCAATCAAGGGAGCATACACTTGGCAGGTCTCACTCACTTCTCTGATGTAGTTCTCAAGGGATTGGACTTCAAGGTTTAAGAGGACATCATCAAGAACAATGATAATATCAGCTTCAATAAAAGCCTGATCTATTTCTGTGTGCCCTGAAATACTGCGGAGAAGTGGGAACGCCATGTCTTCAGCTTCCATTACAATACTGCAAAGAATTTCCTTAGACTGGTCAGTGTCAAGCAAATGGATACTGATTTCTGTGGTCATCCCAAACACTTCTCCATTTGCCAACAGAGGGATCAGATGATAACAGATTGGAGCTGATGCACTGGTAAGAGAAGGATGTAGAAAAGTTACAGTGAGCTACAAAGAATGAACAACTGCTTGTTTGGAAGTATTACATAAACACAAAGGCATTTATTTTGTATTTGATTACATTTAAAGATACCATTAGCTTGGATCCCTTACTGCTCTTTTTGTCATTTTAACAGTTAAGAATTAAAACAGTTGGGTCCTCCTTTCATTTGAAGGTTTTTCCATCCTGTGCATTTCAGTCAATGCTGTCACTTAAAAGTTGATGTTTTGATAAAATGACAATTTTTAAGGTGCTGTATTAGGACTTCTAGAAATACAATTTAAGAAATTTTTAAAGGTAGAACTGCAAGAGACTTTACCTACTTAATATTTCAAACAACATTTAATGCAAGATAGCTGCACTATAAAATTTCTAGTTTATTTTGTAAATGCTTGCTGCTCCCTAAACTGATCTGAGGTCCAAATGATGTCTGTTCACACCTCTCATTTAAACTGGACTAAAAGGTAAAAAAGGCATAAATTATTTCTAAGTTATATACTCACTGCTCATACTGAAGGATGCAGATCCCAATCCAAATCATCAAATTACAGGGATTTGTGCATAAATTCAGATGGTCACAGCTGTTATATGTGACAGGAAAAAGTGCATTCTTCTGAACTGAGTAAAAGTTCACAGATACCCTCTTCACTCTCACCTGGTGATCCAGATCTGCATAGGCTTGATAAGACTTTTAATCTCTTCTTCCTCTTTTACAATTTCAAGATGTGCCTGCAGGTTCTCCTCAGCAATGCTTAACATTTCTTCACTCAGCATCATTGAAGTGATGGCGTAATATTGCTAAGAACATAAAAGGATGATCTCTAATCAAATGGCAGCACAAATCCGTCAAGGTAACATTAACAATAGCTTTATTTTACATTTGAAGGAGGAAAAAGGAACAACATTGTAAAACATGGGTTTACAGTATTAAAGGCAGCTTATTACCTGAGCATATTCCAGAAAATCATTAAGTCCTCCCAGAAGCTGACCCTTCCCTCCACGGTCCAACAGCTCTCTCCAAATGATAGGAGACTGCCTGTGTTCCCATCCATTTGTTTCACAGATGTCATGAAGCCACTGCTGATGTAAACATACCCACCAAATGATTTAATACTTCACATTTGACAGCATTTAAACATTACAGCTACAAGCATTCTTACTATTTCCTCTCAATACATAATTACAAGATACTTCAGAATTTATGTACCAGCAGGCACAAAACGGGGGAATAACACAAAGCAAGGTATGATGATACACTGGGATAGCTCACTTAAAAGTCTTGATTTCACTTAGTTCTCTTGGTGATACAGAAGTTAGCAATTTTGTGAAGCAGTGGGTAACCTAAGAACTCTTAATTAGCCACAGAAGGTAACTAAGGTGAAAGGGCTTATTGTTTTTCACTTAACTGTTAAAGTTACTTGGCAGAGGTGTCAAGAAAATATCTGAGGTTAATAAATATCATAGTACTGTCTATCTCATGGAGTAAGACTGAAGCTTTTTCAAAGTGTTATAGGAACTACAGTGTAGACATGGCAGCATGTCTACAGCATAAGTACTCAGAAAGGGCCATCCACATTGTAAACAAATATGTGATATTTAACTTCATACTTCCACTGTAACTCAAAGCCCTTGAATGCCTCAAATGCTTTTGACAAGTAACAACTCTGAAGGTATATGCAATCAGAGCAAAAAATTTGCAGGCTGAACAGCCATTTATACATTAAATAAAAAACAGAAAACCAACCAATCAATCAAAACCATCCTGTACTGTTACTGTATTGTTACTGACAATACAGCTTTAGGCTGGCCCACATTTTATGCCCATTTTCTGTGGTAAGACTCGCAGAGATGTCAGCTGCTCAAAACATTGAAACCTTTTCTCTGGCTGGCTCTCACAGCCAAAGCTGCTTCTGCAGCGCCTCCATCCACATGTCAAACCACTAATACAAGAGAAGAAACATACTACAGAGAAGCACATTTCTTTGCTTGTAGAGCAACTTGACTTAGAATTCCCTACCTCCCACTCGTCAGGGTGCTGAGTAATCTTGTGAACCTTAAAGTTGGGCAAATTAGTCTGGAGATAGTCAGCCAGGAGTTCAGCTTTGGCATAGTACGGGCAGTTTGCCCTACCTGTGAACATAGCAAGAGTAGCACAAATGCATTATTTTGACATTCACTGACAAGGCTTAAAAGACCAAACGTCGTTTAACGTGAGCCAGCTAAGGAAGGGTAATACTGCAGGTGAAACAGACTCTCGAGCCAGCGTTCAATGGGCCAAGGGGGCCACCGCTGTGGGGACAGCAGCAGAGAGGCTGAAGCCTCCCGGGCTGGATGAAGGGGGAACGCTGACTCGGGCCCGGCTGAGCCGGCGCGCTGTGAGGACTCGGCTCCCGGAGAGCCGCAAAGAGGGCACGGGGGTGAGCCCGCACGGAGGGGTGACCGCTGCAAAGCACGGCGAGCTGCCCCGCCGGCTCCCGGGGCAAGCTGCTGCCGCCGGGGCTGTCCCGCCCGGCTCCCCGGTGCCGGCGCAGTGCTGTCCCGCCCGGGTTCCCGGTGCCGGTGCGAGGTGCCGCCCGGGTTCCCGGTCCCGGTGCAGGTGCCGCCGGCGCAGTGCTGTCCCGCCCGGGTTCCCGGTGCCGGTGCGAGGTGCCGCCGGCGCAGTGCTGTCCCGCCCGGGTTCCCGGTGCCGGTGCGAGGTGCCGCCGGCGCAGTGCTGTCCCGCCCGGTCGCGGCTCCCCTCACCCGCCACCACGAACTTGGCCATGCGCGCGCCGCCCTGCAACCGCCGCTGTGGCGTTGCTCAGCAACGCGCCGCGCGCCAAAGTGGCAGTTTGTCCCTCGGCCCGCGCCGTCCCTCTCGCGAGGCGCGCCGGGAGCTGGCGGGCAGCGGGGCGGTGTCATGGCGGCGCCGCGTGTGAGGTAACAGAGCTGCCGGGAGTCCCGACGCGGCTCTCCCCGGCCCTTCCCGGTCCCTTCCCGCCCGCCGCCATCCCCGCCATTCCGACCGCGGGCTCCGAGCCGGTGCGGAGCCGCCGGAAGACCTCCGTCTCCTTGTACTGTCCTTCGGGAAGTGATCCCGAAAGCCAGCGGTTCTCCCCGGCGCGGGCAGAGCGGCCGCGGGTGTGCCGTGCAGGCGGCTTTCCCTGGGATGGCAGGGAGCCTGGGACAGGCTGGCGGGCGGGCTGCTGTCACCCGCTGCTGAAGGGCTGCAGGACCCTCGGGGACGCGTCTGCCTGGGGAAACACTGTCATTAGGAAAACACTGTGCTTCCCGGCAAAACTCTTAGGCAGAGCAACAAACAGGAAGCAACGGTTGATGCTCGAGCTGTCCTTGGGCTGAGAAATTTGATTGAAACGTAGGAGACCAAATAAAAGCCTCTCTGCAAACCGTTTCCCAGGGATCTTTTACCAACTCTGCCTTCATGTAAAAGTGCACAGATTTGGCAGTTGAAACTGTAGGAATTGAAAGTCTGGTAGCTAATCCATAATTTTCGATTGTTTTTACAGATTCGTGATCTTATGCAGTTTCTCCAGAACTGTTTCCACTGGTAGAATGTCGTCGGATCCCTTACTTTGAGTTGGCGTTTCAAGTCTATGCATGGGGCATTGGCAAAAATGAATAATAAAATCAGTTATTTGTTAAATACTGTCAGATGCGTGCATAGGTACAGTTCTGTGCTCACGCCCAAATCTTTAGCGACAACAAGGAAACACATTTTAAGGATTGGCAGATACAGGGATCCCTTGACAAATGTGGACTTTAGGAAATTATTTTCAAATACTTTGCCTTCTCTGCATGGATCATCTGTTCGGTTTCTGTCTCAAAAGACAGATGTTTTTAGCACAGGAGCAGAGGCATTGGTGAGTGAGAAGGCTTCCCAGAGCTCCTTGGAAGATGAGAAGCTGTATGATTCTGGGAGCTTCAACCCAAAGCGTGCAGTGGATCATAGTGATCCGTTCTTTACCAGTCTCCGGAATTGCACCAGTCCTTGTGATGCACTGGACTTGGCTTCAGAGGCAGCAGTTTCCAGTAAGCACTACGCAAACGCTTTAACCATGGCCTGGAGGCTCCTCAAAAACCTGTCGGAAGAGCAGCAGCGCTACGAGAAGCAGCTGGTCTTCGAGCACCCGGCGTTCGTGAAGCTGTGCCAGCAGCTGCTGTGCAGCGCGCGCAGGATGACACGGGGGGACCTGGTGTTCAGCCTGCACGCCCTGGTGAGCCTCGGCGTGCCTCAGAACACACTCCTAGTCCAGACTTTGCTGAGAGTGTGCCAAGTAAGTATGAAAAACCTTCAGAATTTGGGCTGAAACCTCGTGAGTAATTCTGGGAGTCTGTGCAGCATCAGAGAGAGTTGGATTACATCCCTGGTTTAGTCTGATGTTCCATGGAAACAGTTCCCGTGGTTCATTTGTGTGTACTTCTGATTTCCTTAATTTTTGAAACTATTGCCAGGTTTCAGATTTAAAAGAGAGGAGAAGTCTTAAAAATCATTACCACTTTCAAATGATCTAAGTTTGACTGATGTGAGATCTTGTAGGGTCTCTGCAGAATTAAAGCTTGTAAATTGACTGTTGAGGGGAAAAAGAAAATGGCAAATACAGATTAAGAGTGGTCAGTTTTTGTTTTCTGAAACTTACTGGTTTGAAGTAATCTGACGTCAAAACTTTTAACAGGAGAGGCTCAATCAACTTGATAACCGATGTGTCTCAGTTTTGGCAACTACTGTAGCAGGGATGGATAAAGACAAGAATGTGAGCGCTCTTCAAGCTGGATTACAGTGAGAAAAATATATCTTTCACATGTTCTTTGTATTTAAATGTCATTTGAGTACGTATCTGTTAGAAATCATCAAGGGAGTGTCTGCACGTAAGATTCATCTTTGGTTTTAGGATTTAAGTTATCACATGAGATAAGAGCTGTGCTAGACAGTGAATTTTGGCACTGTCTTTGCAGTTTCGAGGAGGAGGGCTTCCAGTGGTAAAGGGTGCTTGTCTGGTCTGCAGGGATTGTGTTCTGACTTCAGCTCCACCAACATAGTTTTTTTGTGATGTTGATCAAGTCCCTTCACATATCTATCTCTCTTTTATCTATGTGCAGACAGGAGGTAATGAGACTATTGTACTTAGGGACCTATCTGATTTTTCATTATGAAAAACATTGTTTAACAGCCTGGGAATATTTTCTGTCAGTTTAGTTAGTAAAAATTAAGATGAAGACTAGTTGCATTCCAGCAAGTCCCTCTGTGTAGTGATTTATCAGCACAACTTCTTTGGCTGTGGTGTATTTTTTCTGGGCCAGTGTGATTTATGTGTGTAACCAATCTGCTCACTCCCAAGAGATTGCTTTTACTAAGGCTATCACAAAACTTGCCATGGATTAGTACTTTTGAATCCTGTATAACATTCTGATTTGCGAAAGTGGATATGATACTTAAAAATCAGGTTCTCCTGGAAGCACAGGTACACAGTTCTTAGAAGTTTGTGGAAAGCAGGAGACCCATCTGCAGTTCTCTGTTTTGATGTCCAGAACTCTGGCCCATTTGCAGGGATGTATTTCAGACCAGTGCACTGCCTTAGAAAGTGACTGTTCATATATTTGTAGGTATATTTACCTGTACAGGTATATTTAAGGGTGGTTCAGATATAACAATTACAATACTGCCCTTTGATCCAGAAAAGGAGGTCCTAAGGGTGCACTTTCACCTTGTGTTTATGATCTCTGTGTTGTGATAGACACTTCTGTTCTTGCAGCCCACAGCACTGCTTGTTTGGTTTTATTCCTCACTTGCATCCAGTCGTTTTCTGTGTCTGTTCCTGAGTTTTCTGTCTGTTTCAGAGCTTGCCTGTCCATAGATGATTTAAAGATAAAAATGTGCAATTTTCTTTTTCTGCAGAAGGGTGTTAATCCCTTGAGGCTTAACAGCACTCATATCTGCACTGTCACATGTGCAGCCTGATCAGGTGCCCCTGCTGTAAGTGCATCAGGAACAATATTCATCTATCAGGATAATGTTAGGAAAGCATTTATATTTTTTCCATGTGTAAAATATCTGTGCTGCAACTATGTCACGTAGAGTTATGCCAGCATTTTAAAAAAAAGAGGTGAGAGAGGAGCAGGGAATTACAGCTTTAACTTGGGGGTTAGTGAAGAAGAATGGGGGTGCTTACCTGTTTCTGCTGAAATGATGAGAGCTCTTTGGTGTGTTTCTCCATCAGGTTGCTAGTGGAGCAGCGAATTTCAAGTATCAGAGACATCTTTATTCTGCAAAACCTGATGAAATGCCTGGGAAAAGATGCACCAGCCTTTCTGAAAAAGAAGTTGGAGGTAAAGTTATTTGGAGGCTCATTTTACTCTCACAAAGCCTGTGTTCTTGCATTGTTTATACATTGTGGGTCATTCTTTGCAGACACTGAAAGAAAATGTAATAGAAAAGTAACTGTGTTTGCTGTATGCATCATAGTCGAGCTCTATCTCTAGGAAGAACTTATATTTGGAGGTTGGTAACAAAAGGACTTGAAGCAGTAGAACAGCAGTGCCCTCACCTTTTGGGCCACATGGTGTTTCATGGAAGTGCTTGCAGGCTGTTCCCAGATTCCCTGGCCCAGCTTGTGACTGAAGACCAGGTGACAGAAAACTGGTCTGTGATGGGACTGTGTCCAGTAATCATATGAGGCAGGAGGACTGATGAGAGTGAGATGCCAGAACTCCCCAAGCTCATGGTCGTTTTTCTGTGTATGTGAAAGGTCCCCTGGGAAATATAATGGTTGGGAGCAGGCTGTAGGTTTTATGGCAGGATGTACTGGGTTTCATCCCCTGATTAAAAAACCCTTTTTGAAACTTCTTTCAAACAGGGCCTGCTAGTGTTTTCATCACATAACTGAAGGACTCTGATGTTAAGAATTTGTAATAGCATTCATGAAACATAAAACTGAGAGGAAAATAACACTTGCATTGGTTAACTAAAGGGAGCTCTTAATTTTCTGCACCCACAGGGTGCTACTTTTTTACAGTGTAATTTCTTATCATAGGTGCATTTTGTATTTAACCTCCAATATGTTTACAGTAAAAATATTGTACTTTCATAGCCAATATACTTGGTAGTTTCATTTTTACTGTCATTTATATCAATCTAATTACTGCTTTGGTAAATGAAATCTCCTTTGTGGCATCAGAGTTGACCTTCTCTGCCTCAGTCCCCATTTGTAGCTGGGTGTTTGTATTAAATACAGGCCACTCACATACTATTGGATCACTTTGGAGGCTTACAGCTTTCATGCACATGCAAAACCATAATTGGACTACTATGAACTTTTAAGTTAACTGTCAGTTTTATTTCTGCCAGTTTTTTAAGAGTTGGTAGAAGATATGTATTCACAGTGTTTTTACTGAGACTTTTTTATTTTAAAATAATCATATAAAGGCAAATTGCTGGAAACTTGTGTAGTACACATTTCTAGAGCACTTGACCTGCTATAATTGTGTATTAAGAAATTGAGAGTAGTTATTTTATGTCTTTACTGGTTTTTGCTTCTTTTTCTTTCATATAAATCTGAACTAAGGAACTTGGGAAAGTTTTGGTGAAAATGTCTTCACCAGAAATCAATGATAATATACCTGAAGAATGAAGGATTTAATAAACTCTGATTCACTTTAGATGGCAGTTTTGAGAGAAATAGACGGTTTGACTCTTCCGAATGCTCTGCGTATGTTTTGGGCTCTTGTTGCAATGAATTATTGTTCCCTTCCAATCCTGAATGCCTGCAGTAAAAAGATCCAGGGTAAGAAAAAACATGTTAATTAAATTTCCCTTCTTCATACCAAATTCTTCCTAATTATTGTCTCATCTCCCTTTTCTGATTTCCTTTAAAACTCAGGAAACATCTTTGTTTTACAGGATATTATAGTTATGTGGAGCCATTTGACAAGCAGCAGGACAGAAAATTACTGATCAATAATAAAATCAAACAGCTCTTGTCATTGATTCACATATTTTTCTGTACACAGGATTTAAGAAAAATAATTTAATTCTAGTGAGGAAAAGAGATTTCAAATAAAATTCTATTTAAAAATCTGAATTGGAAATTGACAACTTGCAGGATGGATTGGTGACTTAGTGTGATTAGTTGGTAAACTAAAGGAAATAGTGTTTCCTTGATTACTAGATTTAATTATTGAGGATTGCTTAATAACTAACCTCATGCTGTAGCCCTTAAAAACATTAAATGAAAGCTAATGCTTTCACCTCTCTCCATACCTTTCTAATAATACACTCCATAAGTATATGTGGTCAGTATGTGTAGATTCATGCTTAAAATACATAATAATTTGTGTATCAAAATAGCATTCTTAGCAGAAATGACCCAGAAGTGTTGAGGCTGCTTGTACAGCCTTTAATTGTCCTGTTTGTTCATGTGTTTGGACACAATGTTTTAATTACACATGCTGGCTTCTCCCATGGGACTTTCACCACACTCAGCACACAGGCCAGGTGGCATACACAGAGGGACCAGTGACTTCAGCATTTTTTTAGTGCATGCTGAAAATCAAAAATCCTGGAACAGAAGACATTCTGGGAACACAATCTTCTTGCTTATTTTGTTAATTTGTCCCCTTTTGCTGATAATGTATTGTAGCTTAATTCTGGCTCAGTTCGGTTTCTTCCTTCTCTCACTTTCTTCATGTGTTTTAGCTCAGTTGAGTTTTGCTTAGCTAGTCTCAGTCTTCCACAGTTTCTTATCGTCGTATTTTTCCCCTCTTCCATCCCTTAACCAAATTTTCCTACAATGTTTCAATGTTTCCAACCTACAGCTCCCATTGCTTTTTATCATTTGTCCTTCTTTGATCTTCTGTTACAGAAAATGTCCAAGATGCTCCATTTTGGCAGTTAATACTCATTCTGGAAGCTTGTTACACTCTCCAGTACCGCAATGTAAAACTGTTTTCAGCATTAGCAGGCTATGTTAACTCTACTGCCTACCTTTGGGACAAAAGACAGGTAAATTATTTGAGGCCAAATAATTATAGTGGTACTGACAGAGTATCTGATGCTTCTGTCTTACATTTCTTCATGTTTGTGTTTGATCTTTGGAGAGCAAATTTTTATGAATACCAATCTGATGAAGTTGATAGTTGCATTTTTAAAATGCTGTTCTATTTATTGATAAGTATGTTGACTTAAACTCTCTTTTCTTTTAGATGATCCTCTTTCTCTCTGCCTGTGAGGTACTTGGCTTTCAGCCTAGTGGGTTGATGGGTATTTTTGCTGAAAAGGTGACAGAAGACCCTGAATTCCTTAACTTGAAAAACCTTTTGGTTGTTCTCCGAGTGTATTCACGACTCAACTATGTTCCCACAGCCCAAAAGCAGCTGTAGGTTTTCATTTAGAGTGCTTGATAATATGGTACACAGTCATTATAGAATACTGTATGGCAACTAGTATTTGGTTACATTTTTGGAAGAGCTCATAATCCTGTTTCATTCATCTATAAAGTAAATTGCTGTGTCTTCATATTTTTTCTAAATAGAATTTTTTTCTCTAACTGCAAGTGAAGACTTTGGTTCTAGACTGACCAGGCTACTAGATCTGTTGATAGGTAGCTGTATCCTCAAAGTAACAATCAAGGACTAATGTACAGATAACGCAAAATACAATTATACAAGATAATAAAGATTTCTAAGTTGTATTTTTGTTTGAAATATGTATTTTATATAGCCTCATTTCTGTATTTAAATACTTTTCTTCTGCTTTTGGAAAAGGTTTTTTGAGACTCTTCACAGCTGCTTGAATAAATTCCTGCCTCAGATTTCCAACACAGAACTGCTGAAGGCAGTGTATTCTTTTGGCATCTTAGGATGTCTTCCCCAACGTGCACTTGATGAGCTGCTGCAAAAGGAGAGCAAGGATGAACTTATACTGTCAGGTCAGACCTTACTTTGTCATGTTCTTGTTTTAAACAGGATGTTTGCCTGTGTCTGTAATTTGTTGCACTTGTGTTAAAAGATAAACAAGATTAATATTAAATTTGAAGTCCTCAAGACAAAGCTGATGTAGTGATAGTGATCTGAGTGATCTGGGTCTCCACTATGGAATCAGGTTTATTGTCTTGAGCCCCATGGTGGCAACAGTTTAATAGTAGGTGTGCAATTAAATGACAAGAGGTAAAGATGGGATTTGTGGAGATGGTAAAAATGTGTGAGGTATAGGGGTTGTATTGTCAGTAGATGTTCGGGCATTTTTTAAAACACAGGAAGTCTTAAACTTTGTAAAATAACTTTAGTACCTGGAATCATGAATAAAAGTGGGATTTGGAATGCTCTGAGTTATAATGAGGTACATGGAATTGTTTGTAGAAGAATTTGGTTTCCACATTACAATTTTGTACAGCTAGTAGACTAGTCCAGTGGAGTTTGCTGTGCTAGAACAGACTGTAAATGATAATAACGTGAAAAAATCCCTGGTATAATACATTGTATGTAATATTTTTTGTATTCTTTTTCAGATGATCTTAAAGAACCAAACGCAATGATGCTTCACTGTGTGAAAACATGTATGGAACTTGACAGCCCTTCTTTCAGAAAGCCTGCAGTTGTGCAGACTGAGAATTTGTCCTCATTAGTACCTCTTAGTCTCAGGAAGGCTCAGGAGGCACTGATAGAACTTCTGGGAGATGAGAACATGTTTCAGCAAAATGTTCAGCTGCCATACAAATACCATATTGGTATGAAGCTATATTACTGTCATATTATTTTTAATATGGATTTACAATACCCCAAAATAATAAATTTGCATAGGGTGCAAATGAGTAAAAGTTTAACACTTTGAAGATACAGTCTTTTAACAAAAGATGTCATTGATTCATGAATATGCTTTTTATGATGCTTCTGTTGAAGTATTTAAGTCCATTTACTAAAACTTTTATGATTTCTCGTGTTTACAAAAGTGCTTTGGACTTTTTGTTAGCCATCAGCAAGCAGATGTTAATTGTACATAAGTCCGATGTGGCCAGCTTTCAGAGAGTTGTCACGTTAGTACCAAATCATGTTAGAAGTAAAGCCAAACAGCAGCTGCCTTTTGTTCTCCTTTGTTCTTCTTTGTTCTCTTGTTTCTTCTCTGAAGTTCTTGCTAAGGTTTAGGCTCTACTTTGATTTATGAAATGGGATATTACCTTCTGTTGGATTCTTTTATGTTTTGATACTGCTTTTTTTTTTTTGCCAGCCACCAAGCTTATCAGTTTTTGTGGACTCATAATAATTTTATTCTTAAATATTTCTAATGAGGAATTAGATTGCAGGAAAATATGAGTAGGCATGACCTACTGCAGTCAAGAGTAGTTTCTTTAAACAATGATTTCACTCCATAAACTTAAATCTGCAGTTTCCAGAAAAAAAATTATTTCTTCTGGAGATGTGCAAGCTACAGCCATATATTCATTGCAGCGATGCAAAAGCTATCAGTAGTCAATTATTGGAGAACAGCAATTAGGAACAGACCAATGATGGTGTCTATTAACTTTTTCAAATGAGCTGTTCATTTGAAAATAATTTGAACAATTAATGGGTTCAAATGAGAACATTAATTTTAACATCTTGCAGACTTAAATGTTTTGTTTCATTTTCAGATTTTGAAATTAGAATGGATTCAGACAGAACAAAAGTGCTCCCTATAGCTGCCACAGATGATCATCCTGACTCCCAAGTTCAGAGGTATTTTCTTTTGACTGCATATTTTTCCTAGGAGGCTAGTTTTATTTGCATGTATCCCATCCCGTTACTTCTTTGGTTCACTGTTTTGCAAAAGCAAAGTAGATAACTCAATTGTTATGTGTGCTAACTGGAATATGCAAAAGTTGCCATGCCAGGGCAGAGCAAGAATTTATCCAGCTTGATACCTTCTTCTAACAGAAGCTAACACTTAACATTTCAGAGAAAGAGGCAGCATCACAGTGATCTGATACTCTTGTAATGAATGCAGGTAGTCATTTTTTAAAAAGTACTTGTCTGATTAAACATTCAGTTATTCTCTCAAGTCTTAACAATTTTCATCTTAGTGGTATGTTATGGCAGTTAATTCAGCTACTGAAATATAATTTGAATAAAAAGGATCATCATATCCACATTTTAGGTGATTAATCTTGTGTAGAAGAATGACCTCTCAGTAACTGAAGCAAGACATATATTGTTTAAGTAATGCTTAAGCATTACTTAAATCGGGTAATACTTAACATGTGTGCTGGATCACTGTATTTTGTACACTTTGCTTTTTGATAAAAGCAGAGCTAGTGAGTTGTGTAACAGAAACTTGGTGTTCCAAGGCATTCAGCTTTCCTCACCTTTCCTAGTAGGTTTTTATGGCAGGAAATGACTGATTCTGAACATCATTAGCAAAGGATCAAAGTAAATGCAGAATCTGTCAAATTAATGGAGAATGTTGAATGTTGATCTATTTCCTTCTCATTGTGGAGAAGTGGAAATCTAAGCACTTAATTCTGCTGTAGGTATTTGGGTAGATGCTGGTACTTGTGTGAAGCTTATGGAAGAAAAGTATAAATTACTTACATCTGAAGAAGGAAGAGGATAATGACATTTGTGCAGTCCTGATATTTTTGCATACCAGAAACACATACTTGTATTCTGCAGTATTAATGGACGTCATTGAATTGTTGTCTTAAAAATGCTTATTCTGCATTTGTACAATGAAGTCTTCCCTACTCTTCTTGGTTGCAGGTTGGCTTTTCTGTTTGCTCCTGTGTCTGCCTTCTGTCTGGGTACAACACATCCTCAGGGGAAGCTGGCAATGAAGATGCGGCATCTAAATAAACTGGGTTATCATGTGATTCTGGTAAGAAGAGTTCTGTTACTGTCTCTGATTCAGTCCTTTTATCAGCACAGTGAAGAGTATGTTTGGTACTCAACAAGGTCAGGCTTAGTTCTACAAAGCATGAAGGTTCACCAGGGATGGTGAGCTTTCTCCAGAGTGACAATTGTATATCTTTTCTGCTTGGAGGGTGGTGGTGTCACTAGGGAGAAAGGAGAGAGGAACAGTAAAAGACAAGCTAGTACTTATTATTATCAGTAAATAAATAGTTGAGGGAAAGAAATCAATCCATTTATTTCTTTGTACCTAAGAAATGTATGTGTCCTTGGCTTATTTCCTTGATTTTTATAGAATAAATTATTCAAATGAACTTTTTTTCAGAATACAACTTGCTGTGGCCTTCTCATCACTGAGCACTTGGTTTGTAGAACAAGGTAGTTTGGACAATAATGTGCCCTTCACTTTTACTTTCTTCCAGATTCAGAACAAGAAGTTTCAGGAAATGACAAATGAAGATGCAGTTGAGTTTTTGAAAGGAAAAATTTATTCAGAAGATGCTTTCTCATTTCCTAAAGCAACTGTGCAGGATAATAATTAAAATAAAGGAAGAGTTTTGGGTCTCCTTGATTTCTGTTTTTCCTGTGTAATTAATGTAAGGATTTTAACAGAAGAGATAAACAGTTTTATACACAACTGCCTGCTCTACCATAGTACAAAGTAAGAAAAGTTTGTGAAATGAACACTGCCTGCTGATAGTGGGAGTTTTCTTTTGTGAAGTGGGAGCAGATTTTCTTTAGTGGAACGAAATAATCCAAAAAGCACCTTCACATCTATTGCTGTTATAATGTCTTAATTTAATGTGTACTTTGCTTCCACTCCTGCATGCCCCTAGTCAAATTTCTTCCTTCCCTTGAGCTGGACCAGAGAAAAGATGTAGCTATTTCAAGTGCTATTTTGGAACTGGGCCTGCAACTTGGCAATAGGAGGATTCCCTCTCAACATTCTGTGTAGTTCTTTATGCAGAGCTATATATGGTAAATCAGTAAATAATCCTAAGTGGTATATTAAAAGGTCCAGTTGCATAGAAAGTTTCTGAAGAAATCAATCTAGCGTAGTTTTCAGAAGTTTAGGCCATTAATGGTTCTGCTCGCTGTGTGCTTTTCTTTTGAACACTTTGCTTCACTGCTACTGTAATAGATTTAGTTACTTCTCACAACCAGAACACAGATCTGTATGCCTTTATAAACTGACTCCCGCTCTCTGTTTCTGATATTTGTAGCTCCATTACTATTCAGAGAAGTATTGCAATACTCGTATTAGTTCATTACACACTGTGATGCATCTCCACTGATCTGTTACGTAGTGATGCAATTGATTATGCTGGCAGAGTTCCAGAAGTGCAAAGCACCTTTGGACCTTCCATATGAAGGAGCAAAGAATTGATACATCTTTTCTGTTCTTTGTGATATGTAACTGATAAAATGTATTTTGTTCTGCTGGAGTTGCTGAAGTTGCCAACAACAGTGTGCTCGTTTCTGCAGTGTAATCAGATTGTTGCTCACAATTTTACTGTACCACAGTCACAGGCCCATGGGCATGAAGGGAAGCAGGGAAACAGCAATACTTTCTACAGTGACTGTGTGCTGCCTAACTGTGGTGCCCTTGCTACACTCGCTAAGCTACAAGCACTGTGTTCTTTGTCTTTGGAGTAGCATGGACACATGGTTAAGGTACTACAATCGTTATATAAAAAACGTATTCTAGTGATGAGATAAGGTTTAAAAGAAACAATATGCTTAGAAAAATTCATTGCCCAACATTTTGATCAATGTGTAGATAAAATATGGTGTATATTTATGAAGGAAGCAGGGCAAGCAAAGCAGCATTGTCACTGCTCTCTGGCATAAAAAGCAGAGAGAGCTGTTCAGCATTTCAGTCTCTGAAATGCAGCACATGCAGAAAAACAGATTTGATGCAATTGTAAAACTTAACAGCCAGAGCAGAGGTCATCTGCTTGTCTTGATGAGAAGTTTGTTGTGCCCCTGTTTTGGATCTTCCACTTAAAGGAAGCATTGTCTGTGAAGCAGACTGGTCAGTGCCATTCTGTTGCTCTGAGCTGGACTCATGTGCAGTGCTCAGTGCAGGTCTCAGCCTGCACTGCAGGACATCTGAAATACTCTGTGCTGGAGGGCCAGGTGACACCCAGAGCTGTGTTTGAGAAAGCACTTGGTGCTGTTCAAAGCTGGAACCCTGCAAACCAATACTGCAGTATCAGCCACAGCTCTTGCCTGGGCTGGGGAGCTGCTTCCTCCAGCTGCTTGGAGCTGTTCAGTCAGGTCCTCGGTTGCAGGTACATAACTCTTCAAGGACAAAACATGAGCAGATGTGCCAGCAGCCTGGACAGAATTAGCCACCAGTGGACACAAAATGGCATAGCATGTTATTAAATTCGGTAATCGCTATACATTCTTTCTTAAACACCTTGTGAGGAGGCAGAAACTTACACAAGCAATATGGAAGTGTAGTATGCCATAAGGATCACCTTGCTTACTAACATTTCTTGCCCTATGCTCTCTCAATAATTTATATTGTTCCTATGTCATCTACATTGATTCATAGTTCCAAGCAGTATGTAACTGCTGCCAGAGACTTCAAAGCTGTGGGTTTCTTGGATCTTTACATATACTAAAAAAGTAGTCTGCTGAGAATAAACCCAGGTTTTTCAGGTGTCCCATTCCTGTAGTAAGGAAGATCTAATCCCCTGTTCTGTGCATTACAATCTATATTTAGAATACCATTCTCCTCTCTTGAATCATTATTAAAATTAGAGGGAGACTCACAATGAAGATCAACAGTAATTATTTTGCATCTGTAATTACAGGGTTTGTCACTGCTTAGAGTGCTCAGTGTGAAAGGTGCAAAATTCCCTTCTTAAACCAAACAGATACAAAATGGATGATTTTGGCTGACCTGCTAGTGAGGCTAACTGGAGATGTAAGCCACATCTTTTTCTACCATTTTCACAGTCTGCCTGCAGACTCGGGAACATGTGTTTCTAACCTTTATTCACACTTGGAACACTTTGCAAGTGCAGTGGCTGGAAATTTTTTCTCAATGAGGAGTAAGGAACAAGGAAGCTGTATATGGCTTTATTTCATACAGCCCATGGGTGTATCTTATTATGGATGGAACCCAGACATTTGCTGTGATGTTTGACTGATTAAAGATATTTCAAGGGTGTATTGAATCTCTAACAAGCCAAGGTTCTCAACTCCATGTAAAATGAAAATAGGTAATTCATTAAGTAAACAAAATTGCTGAAGCAGGGGAGAATTTTCAATTAATTGAAGGCTTGTTAGAGAAAGTATAGAGCTTAGTGTCATTATATAGCTATGACTTAAAGATAGTGGACTCAGCTGCACAAAGCAACCATATATTTGACCAGAGTCTCATAGGAAGGCTATATATTTTATTCCTGGGCCACAAAGAAGTCAGAAGTGTAGAAGTATATATTTCCTTAATTTTGAGCTATGAAATACTGGACTTAAATTTTTGTCCTGCCAATCTCAAAGAAACTGACCCTGCCTTTTATGATTCCCAGTTTTCAACATGCTGCTTGCTGTTAGACATTTTTTCATTCATTAATCTTGTCTTATTACAAAACAGTAAAATGCCATGATAAAGCTGGATTATCTGGCAATTTTTTCCCTTGAGAATAATGCATATACTATTCATCCTGTGAAATCTCCATGTCACCTGAAGGCTATACATACAGAAGTGTGACAAGGTTAGATCATTTTCATATATCACACAATCAAGAAGAAAACATTGAGAGAAGGATTTACAATGTAAATTATATAACAAATTTCACTGGCCCAAGGATCATGTTAAGTATTGCAGGATGCATGAACAGATCTAAAATGAAAGCAAGAAACAGAAAGGCAGAAGATGAGGGCTGCAAGGATCAGGAAGATTCTTGCATTAACAGAAAATAAACTGGTACCATCTGAGCAAAAGTGAAACAAATTTTGTGAAGTAATGCAAAATGAGAACAGTGAGTGTTTGGAAGAACAAATTTTCTGCATAGACAGTTGGATTTGTAGACCTTGATGATCTGCAGTTCTCTCCTGCTTGGATTTCCTCATGTTTAAAACTACTTTTGAACCCTAACTCCAGGCTTTTCAGGATATTACATTTTCCAGCCACTCATTTCACAAGGAAACTCTCACATACAGGAACTGTCTTCAAGATTTCCACCTTGCTCTCAAAATTATAAAGATATTCATAAGTGACTGGAAAAGAGGGACTAAAAGTTCTTCAAAAGAGTGGGATTTTTGTTAAGAAATCAGAATCTAAAGAAACTGGATCTTGATTTGAAGCCTATTTCTCAGGTATTGCAACTGTTTTTGCATGGACAAGAGGTTGAGTAATGCTTTGTATGCAGAGTCCGAGAGATGTGGTTTTGGTTAATTGGTAAAGTGAAGAAAATACTAAGGCTTCCCTTTTTTTCCCCCTTCTGGTCATTTCACATAGGTATTATTGTATATTGCCATTTGTTAACATTGAGCTATTCTCTTTGCACACAAATATCAGTGCACATAAGTTTGCATGAATGGTGTTCCAGTTTCAATATCTCTTTACTGACACTACAATATTGGAATGAAAATAGAACTGCACGTGTTTTGTACAGCTCAAAAAAAGATGGAGCATTCACTCCTAGGTGAAATGTGCTGAAATTAGTTATTTCAAAACAAAAACAGAGCCATAGTTATCTGTTGGTTGTGACATACATACTTTTAAGGTGACTATGGTACTTAGGCATAAGTTTTACTGAACATGTAAATCCTGTGGTATTGGGTTTTTGTGCTAGTAACCACAGTGGTTTTAGTAGTTCTGCACTGTTCATCTCTTTTAAGTGATGCAAATATAATGGAATTCTGAACTATGTTTAAAATCAGTCCTTCTAGTTGTAGCAGGTTTTCCCCCCTTTTTCAGTTTTTCTGGGCAAAAACAGTATAAAGTGAAAGTATGAATGTGGTGGCAACTGTAAATAGCCACCCAGAATAAGAACAAGGAGAATTTGTACTGTCTGCAGCAAAAGTCCTTGTGTCCACATATAATCAGTGAGCTTTTTGTTCCATGCTGTTTCCTCTCTCCAAAAATGCTCCTATGAGTACTCCAGTAACATTGTTGCCATGGCACCTATTAAAACCTAGATAAGCTCTTGCATTATGAAGCAAGACGAATTTTTTTTTATGAACAGGAGAACTTATTTTCACTTTTCACTGCTATAGGTAAGGGACTCTATCCATGCCTACAGACAGGGTCAATTTTTCCTGAACACTTCTGATTCTTATGTGCCACAGTTTATTTTTATCAGTTCAATCCACAAAGGGTTCTTCCTAAATATTCTGTATTTGCCCATTTGCAGATTCTGCTGCACATAAGACGTCAGCTGTACTATTATCACCTTTTAGAACGGTGGGGAAGTGTGTGGGGACTGTGGGAGGAGGGGGAGTGGCTCCTCAGCTGGTTTAGATTAAAGTCAGGGCATTACTGCAAATACACACCAGCTGAGGCAGTGGCTCTACCACTTCAAAGCAAAAAATTTCAAGTGTTAAGTGAGCCCAGTTTTCTCATTTTGCAGTAGGGAGCAGCTGGTGAATTGGCCTCTGCACAGAGGCTGGTGTGAACAGCAACAATTGTCACTGAAGCCTTGATTTGTGCTGACACAGATGAGATGTGATTCAGGAAATATACAATGGCCTGTTGTGGAGGAGCCCACATGTGAAATGTCATTCACATAATAAAAGACTGTTTAATCTTTTAAAATATGTATATTGAAGACCAATACTGGGTGGTCATTTGCCCTTTGTGATCACTCAGCAGTTAGATATCAGCTTTATCAGAACATCAGGCAGCTCCTTGACACACAGAACTCTCCAGAAGAGACAAAGGACACCTACAGCCCTTGCACGCTGCTGTATGGGGCAAAAAGAGGGCAAAGACTTAAGATGCATTTGTATTTCTTGGTTTAGAACATGCTTAGAATTTTGCCAATGAGTGACTTGTCCAAGGGACATGCAATCTTCTAAATAAATCTTCAGTCTGGGTCACTTCTGTATAAATGTAAGGAATATGATGGAGATCTGAAAAGTAAAGCAGACAAAAAAATACACATGTGCATGTGTTTTTAGAGATTTACTCTGTATTAGTCTGCACTCAGGGAGCAGTACAAAATGGTGAATGCCCTCACTGATATCAGCAAGAAGATTTTCTTCTCAGTTGGTAGTAATCCCCCTAAGAGGTAGTACTGAGGAGTATGAAGGTGGGTTCAATTTCTGCTGATGCAGAATAATATAAAGAACTTTCCAAAGTTTCTGGTGTTGGTGGTAGGTTTGATATTCATTTGCTGAACCTAATCACTCAGTATTTGAAGGAGAAAAAAGAGAACAATGAAGGTATCAAAACCATTCTCTGTGAGCAGAGATAAAATGATCTGACACTCTGACAGAAGGTAATAGAGACATGGGGAATCTGTCTTCAGCTCCCTGCTTGCTACTGCTTATCTGTCTGCTCACAGGAAAGTCACTGAGAAGGTTCTCAGGGCACACCCAGATTCCTGGTGTTCTGCAACCATCTTAGTGCATGACTCCAAGGAATTCCTGGTTTGGCAGCAGAGGCACAGTTCTAGCACAGCCAGGTGTCTGTGCTCCCTCTCTGTATTATGGGGATGCCCCCATATTTTGTTGCTTGGATTTGTAAGATCTCCTGGGCAGAGTTGGCTGATGTTTCAGATTCATTCCTTGCACAAAGAGCAGGAACAGTTCAGACATGAGAGTGGAGAAAGTCTTGGCTGCCTTTGCTGAAGAATCCCAAAAGTTGTGCCCAATGCAAGCCATGTCAACAGTCTTACTGCAAACCTACACCGCCATGTCACACAGCAAGCTCTTCAAACCTACACTATCCAGTCCCTTACTCAGACACTATCAGCAGCAATTACTTTTAACAAAATCACACACCAAAATACAAGCTGTTTCGACTGTATGTCCCTCCCATACATACACATCACACTTCAAACCTGGCTTACAAATTCTTTAAGGCTAATTTGCAAAAATATACTGGAAATTCTACTGACTATAAGTTATGTAGAATGGAAGTGTTTGGCTCAGGCAAGATCCACTTTGAGATCTTTTGTCAGGTAATATTGATTTCATTGATGATCTCTGAGATTGTTCAGGGACATCATAAGCATTTTTAACAGTTTCTCACGGTGGTTGAGGGGTCTGGAGCATTACTCCCCTTGCATGGAACTACATGAATGCAAACTGGCATTGCACAGAGAGCTTAGTGTTTGTGTCATTGTTGATAGAATGAAGGACAAAGGTTAACATGAGCATGTTTTATAGTTGCAAAAGCTAATTATTTAATATACAGTGAATATATTTTGTGTTTAAGAAATCATATGCAAGCATATTCACATCTAATCATAAAGTATCTTAGTGCTTGTAACAGAACTAATTAAAAATAATCTTGGCTATTCTAGGAGACAGTGCAGTAAGCTTGTTTTTTAACCATTAGGCAATAATAGAGACTTATGTGCTGTCCTTTACAGTTCTGCTAATAGCAATAATATAATACTAATTTATTTACATACAAAGGTAATTATTTTATTTAAAAATACAAGCCAGATTTCTAATGTTATTTGGTGTCTTCTTTGAAAAGGCCTAATTAAAACAAAGAGTGTATTACTTTGACAGCTAAAGCTTTACAAGAAGTTTTGTTTCTCCACAAAATCAAGGACTCTTGCCTAATTTTTGCCCACTCAGAACACCAATGCAGGATCAAACACTTCTGTAAATTCTTTTTTTCCCTAGAGCAATACCATTGAAATCATAAGTTCTAATCATGTCATCAGAAGGTATTCTTATAAAGGAAAGTTTTCAGGACCAGAGAAGGTGAGTTAAAAAAAACTAACTAACTTCTTTTTCTGACAGTGGTTTCAATCCCATTAAAATCTTTGAGCAAATTGAATATTTCCTTTGACGAAACTAAAGGGCAATATTCTGCAGCCAGCCTTGTATGTGTCAACTTGGAGTTCAGTGATTTACCATTGCACCTGAAATACACTGCTGATGCTTTTAAAAGTTAAATTGCACAATCCTTATGCAGAATAATTTCCCATAGGAATTGTATTTACATAAGGACTGTAGGATTTTGTGTGCAACTCCTTGTAAACATGATCACCCTTAACCCCTAGAACTGAGCCAAAAGAGTTTGGTACCTTTTAGTATCACATGGTAAATAGCATTTTGAATTCAGACTATATGTTAAGCTCAAGGTCCTTAAGCAGTGATATTTTGCTTTCTAAAGAATGAAGTAAAAATAACCACTCAGGCCACCTGTTGTTAAGGAAAGACAATTCAGTACTAACATTTTTCTTTCCTGTTCAAGAAAATGGTGCCTGAGGAAGTTGCTCTGCCAGGCTAATTAGACCAATACAGGTTTTGTCAGCTTGGTTCTGTCTGCTTCCATAAGGAGCTGCTTGCTGAATGGGTACTTGAAGCTCCTCTCTTATAAGAAAGCTGTTTAAGATCTACATCACAGGACTTGTGGAGAAAAGGCAGGTGTCATTTCCCACACTGACACAGCACACTGGTTTTTACAGCTGTGCTCAAGTATGTGAATATGCATGTATATAAATGCTGTAAAATCCATTGAGAAATCCTTGAAAGTATCTGTAAATGTGTATTTCTTGAAGATGCTGATCATGTGCCAATATTCAAATTAGTTTCACTAAGATAAAGCTCATGTATCCTGTGTCATTTGATGATCTGCAGGACATTTAAGGCTGGCTTCATGGAACTAATTTTAAGGTTTGCCAGTAATGTCATTCTAATCTAGTGTATGTTGGCTGGAATTCTTTCTGGTTTGTGATTATTTTAAAGTCCCAAATGCAAGGTTAATGGGGTGTTTTCAGTGTAATATCAGAGAAAGAGAGAGAACAAGGAAATGTCAGCAAGATGACTCCAGAACGAAATTGTTGTAACTCAGCACAGTTTCCAATATATTCCCATTTATGCTAGGATTGTTGCTAGAGCTGGTGAGATTTGAGAACACTTAAAACTGTCAAATCACAATGCAGTCCAGAGACTTTCAGTAAAACCTTTCTTTAACAAAGCTGTGGAAGCTGAAGACTTGAAATACTGAGAGGAGCAATGATTCACATCGCAGGCCACACAACATATTGCTGAATACAAAAATGCTACAGAATTACAGCCATATATACATATATATATATATATATATATATGCACATATATAGAGGTATATTTAATTTTGTAGAATCAATTGGAGTATTTTGAACATTGCTCACAAAAACCAGAAATTTTTTCGTACTCATAGAAAAAGACAATACCTATAGAATATGCTATCTCCTGTGAAAAGACAATGGGAAACAGAACTGTCAATTCATTGTGTTCTTCTCCCAAGTAAATCTGCAGTAATAACCAGAGGATATTTTAGTAAAACAGCTGAATTATCTACCCCACTCTTCAGAGGAGCACAAGACTAGAATTTAAGCCACATTAGTCTGCTACTGTTTTGACCCTACCGAGTGTGGATTCTGTTTTCAATGCATACGGTGAGTTTTCTGCAGCAACAAGAGAAGGACATTTACTGGAGGATGATTTTCTCAGAATCAAAATGATTATTTAAAAAATGTTGATTGCATTGAGATCCATCTAGTTTAGTTAGATTTTTAGTTCAGTGTGGGATTTATCTGTGAAATGGGAAAGCTTAACATGATGAACTGATGTTTGTGGAGATACACAAGTGTGTACATTTTGTTGTTTTTTTAACAAGTTCTTTGTCCTTGAAAGTAGCATGCAGCTCAGTAGGGAATCTGGGTGCAGGCAGCTACCAGGATCCAACTCACTGCTATATGATAGTTGTTTAAAACATGTGGTATGCTTCAGTATGCAATCTTTAAACAAAACATTTCTAGCTTGTGGCTGTTGCTACACAAACTGTATGCAGATAAGTCACAAATAGCTGAGCATATGTGTGGTGCAAGGTTAAAACAATAACAAGCAGGTCGAGTCATTCAAACACTGGAAATCACTTTGACTCCAGGCCAAAAGCTTAGCTGGAGATGATATCAGTATGGGATAAAAAGAGGATAAACTAACAGGCTTAGCAGCCAGCTTGTTGGAGTCAGCATATAGTATCTATACTTCCAGCAGGAGAGCAGATGGTCATATATTTAAGGAAGCACCAGACAGGGAGTCAGGAGATCTGAATTCTATTCCTGTCTCTGCAGCAGCGTTCCTATGTCACCTTGGGGAGTCACATTTTTCCCCTTTTTTCTTAATCTTTTAAGTAGTGGAAATAATATTTGCTTGTCTAACAGGGCAGTTGAGAGGCTAACTGATGCTGAAAAAAAATGCTCTGAAGCTCTGAGAAGAATGTATGGAAGACATAAAAAGTAAGCTTGTTTGGAAGAAAGTACACCACATGGTTTCATGTGGCATGTTTGTGCCACATATTTACGACCTTTCCTCTCCCCAGAAAGTCCCTTGCCTTTTTGTATACAGTTTTCAAGAAGGGAATAAATGGATTAAGCTGCATTCCTAATTTGCTAGAAAGATAAGCAGCTGCTAGTAAGAACCTGACCAAAGAACAGGCTTTATTACTGAGAGAGACATTATTTATGCCCAAGAGTGCAATAGGCTTGTTGAAGCTAACTGCTCTTCCCAAGATATTTTTTTGCACTGGTGGTGGAATAATGTCTCTAATAGCTTTTATTCTGAATTCAGAAGTGCTGCTTGCAAGCTGAACATAAGTAGAAAATTAAGTATTGTCTTTTATGAACGAATCTTCTGCTGAAATCCCAAAAAAGTCCATTTCTTAAATCAGAGAAATATTCGTGATTATTTGCACAGGACTTTCATCTAAAGCCCATTAAAATCAACTAGACTTCAAAAGAATCCAAATCAAAGACCTAGCAAGCAACTGTCATTTCTTCTGAATTCTACGCCTATTAAGCAAAATTACTTGTCTATCTATCATCCATCTATCTATCTATCTATCTATCTATCTATCTATCTATCATCTAGCATCTATCTATCTATCTATCTATCAATCTATCTATCTATCTATCATCTATCTATCTATCTATCTTCATAACACTTTGGCATCATAGGAGCGATGTTTTCACCACAGAATAAACAGCTTCTGCTTTCAACATGAAAGCTATGGGCTGGAGTTGAATTTTAGTGCTTATCATAATTTCCTCAATTTCTCTTTACGCTTCCATTGTTTTTTTGTTCCTAGATTCTGAATCCCTGTAAAGGGACTGAACCCCAGTTCAAAGCCAGGTCTGTTAAAAGGGCACAGAAAACACTGCAGAAGCCTAAAAAACATTAGTCTGCCCCATAGCAGTGGTGGAGACAAAGGAAACAAAAGCAAAGGTTATCTGAGCAGATGTCCCAAGTGTTAATATGAACTTCCAACATGAATTTGTTTTGCTGATTCCTCACAAATGAAGCCGCATCTAATCCTGTAAATTTGACTTCTTTTGGCTCTTCTGGAAGTCATTGTGGGTTGGATAAATACATGGAGAGAAATACTCAGCATTTTCAGGTCCAGGCTGTTGAGAAGGTTGTAATAACACAGAAAGGGTCTGGTGTGATTTATTAAGAAGAACATGTTCTTCTCTTGCCTGCAGCCTGGTTTTGTAAGAACACACTTTTGAGTTAAGCTGTTCCTCTTTTATACTGGGACAGTTCTGCTGCCTGTTTCCTTGATAATAGTCTTTGCAAAAATGTAAGAAGACTTCATAGGTTGATGAGGAGAATCTGTAAATACCCACAATTACAGTATGCTATCATGTCCATTACATATGTACACAAACTAACTTACTGGAGTCTCTGCACTCCAAATCCATCCAGTTTTCTTCATTAAATCACCACAAGATAGTTTAATTCAAGAGAGAGAGTGAGGGAAACAATTTTTTCTGAAGAATTGTACTATGTGTCTAACTGCAATGTACAAATATTTACTCCTGCTATGTGAACTGAACAAGAAATTAAATATTTCAGACAGTAGTGAGCCCACTTTTTTAATACGCAACAAAAACACCCTTTATGACAGTGTAGAATTGTTAGTCTGTGGCCAGAGACTGATCCGGACCAACTGAGAGTAGTTTAGATAAAGCTTTGATGTCCCAATATTTCCCTTTTACAGGAGTGTTTGTTACTCTTTCATGTCCTCTTTTAAGTTAGGTAAGTGATAGAATTGCAGTTAAGAGGTCACAGAAGTGATCCATAAAGGCACAAACACAAAAAGAAAGAGAGTAGGGATGGAGCTTGTTTTACCACCGTTTCTCTTTTCTTCCCTATCTCTATGATTTTTGTAAGCTAATCTTCATGAGTTGCCATAGATCTTGCAGCTAACACTTTCTCTAAATATTACCAATTCTGTCACAAAACATTTTCAAAGATAGAAAGGTGACAAAAAGAAAAATGTTCTTAGTTCTTAGAGTGTTTCAGTAAGAATGTTGCTAATTGTGTTTGTGTTTTGGGGTGTGGAACAGACTTTTAAGAATTAAGAAAAAGTAGAACTATTTACAAGTGAAGTTAATGATTTATCAAGGGCAGGCTGCCTTCCAGGATAAGTCTAGTTGTATATTATAATTGTACAAATCACGTGTTCAGTCCAGATTTATCCTCCTCCTCTTTAGTCCTGAACTGTCAGTGCTGGGCTCTTCGCAGAAAGATGCGGCTTTCTCTTGGGATTGTCTTTTCTCTGGGGATACTAATTCCTGGAAAATTCAGCTTGAAATTGCAATATGACAGGTGAGTGTGAACAGGGTTTCATGAAGAATTGTGCAGGCAGTGACATTCCCAGAAACTGTGTAAGAATAATAATAACAATTATGAGCTGAAAAACTGGACACAGGGTTACTAAGCTGAAAGCTTTGTAAGATTGGGAAAGAAAACATAAAGACGGGAAATGAAGAATGAGTGAATCAAATCCAAGCCAACAAAGATATAGCTACAGCAGTTGGAGCCACAGAATGGCCCTCAAATTCATCTCAGGATGCTCTGTTTCCATTAGCTGAAATTCATTTGGCTTAGCCTCTTTCATAATGAACTTTGAAACTAGATGCTGCCGGAGTAAAATGCCTTTTCTGAGTATAAAGCAAGGGGTATGACTGAGCAAAATTATATCTATTAATAAAACACAGATTAGATTATGTGAAAAAGATAGTGAAGCCCTGTTGGAAATCAGTAACAATTAGGAAAAAAAAGCTAAGGGAGTTATTTTACACAATTTTCACTCCAAGGTGTTCAGAGAATGAGATTATCACATTTTTTTTATTACTGATTAATGTTTTGAAAAGTATGAAATCTCTAGTTTTGCTTTATTTTCCATTCTCAGTTCCACTTCAGAAAATGAGTGATGTAAAATTACACTGTTTGTCTATCTAAGCTATTTTTATTTCATTCACCCTCAACTTTCATGGAATGATAGGTAACTGCCATTGTGGCTGCTGAGATCTTCAGGGTGGGCATGAGCATAGTGTGGAAGCCACCTATCCACATACAAGTTTATACAGGGAATTTCCTAAAGTAAACAGAGAAAGTAGTCCAGTGCTGAATGCCTCTAGACTAAATGTATCCCTAGAATATAGTCATAAAAAGGACAGAAAGCCAAGCAATACCTACAGCAAGTAAGTTCCTTCATTGCGTACACATTCAGCAGCTCTCATGGAAAATCTCCTAGCAGCGCATACAGAGTCAATACTCAAAATGTGTTGTTTCCTAGGATAATATTTAGTCTTTAGATTTGTGTCAGAGATGCAGTTAGAACCTGATTTCCATTAATAGAATTCAACAGATCCTTGCTAATGTATTGTTCATTTTTATTTCTAATTATTGCCCAGAATTGAACCTGTCGAGTACTTGCACGGAATTTAAAAACAGGTATTGAATGGTCAGTGTCACTTGGGTGGACAGCACCTGCACAAAGACAAAATTATTAGTAAAGCCCATTTTCATTGTCATCTGCTCAACAATGAAATGAAATATCCAATCTATGAGTATCCAAGGACACACAGCTTGTGCTGAGAAAAGTCCTTTAATTTGTTAAAAAAGCTTAACTGTAGAATTTTTGAAATGTAGTTCTCATGGGGTCTCATAGGCTGACTTTGCACTTCCCCACTGAGAAACTCTGTCCATAATCATAAACCAATGTAGGCTTTCTAATCTTAGTTTACTATTAAAAATGGTTTGTCTCCACACTGGCTATTGTGAAAGGTTTATCAGTAAATAAGAGCTGGCCATCTGGCAGCAATCTGACTGTCTGGAATTTCTCTGATTTGGTGTAATTAAGACATAATGTCAATGAGGATAGAAAGATATTACAGGATATTGTTTCCCTTCCTGATAGACAAAGAACAAAGCAAGCCTAGGCATTTAGAGAGAATAAACTCTGAACTGCAGCTGAGATGTTTATTCCACTAGCAAAGATGTTTATCCTGCATCTACAAGGTTTATTACAAAGATATCATGACTGTTTTACCAATCTGTACAACATGATTGTCGTACCATTGCTGTGAGCAATGCAAATGTAATCACTTTGCCCCATGGATATAGGGCTATCAGCATCTCATAAACCAGCAGTAAACTGCCTGTTCTAACTATCGAGTTCTCTATCAGCAAAGGTGATATTTTCAAGAGAGATGTAAAAAAACTACAAATCCCCCTATTTCTCTGGGGATAAAGTGAATGAATAGTGAATTCTATTTGTATGTATATTAAGCTGATAATTGTACATTTCTGCACAGAAGCACAAAAGATGGCAGTTGCAGTTCAGATGATGAGAGCATATTATATTGATGGATAAAATGACCACGGCTTGCTTTTGCAACAAGAATTTCTGTTACAAAAGCTTTAAAATGTAAAATTTTCATTTTGTTGTTCTTGTCCTGTGAAGACTCCAAGACCCATTGAAGTCACTGTGAAAAAAGACTGTGAAGCAATAGTTTCCAGTTGCTAGCAAATAAGCAAGTTTTTAGGGTTCTCCATTCTATCAGTACTGGATAACTGCTCTCTCACCTTCAGTAATGCAATATAGTCATCAACATCCAAAACCCTTTCACTAGAAACATCACATTTGCTGTCAGTCCTGGAAAGCTGATCTGAATGAACACAAAGAAACCCAGACAAAAATAACTACAAGGGCTTTTTAAATATAGAAATAATATAGGTTTAATATAGGTTTGCTTTTTCTGCATTTCCATCCATTTTAATTTGTTCTTTGTAAACTTGAAATATTTTCATCAGATTAAGCCTATAGTAAATGAAAGTTTCATGGGATCTCATGAAAATATATACTAAGACACTAGATTCTCTGTGTCTTTTCTAGAAATATAAAATTATAGATTCTGTACTAGAAATTTTTATTTCATGTGAATTGAGTAAGAATATGCAGTTCTGGAGACCACAATATTCACTGTTTTGGAATAAATTTGCCGTTCTCATGACAGGCAGTTTGTGGTCATCTCAAGCTCTTAGCAATATTCATTTACTATAACTATCAAAATTTTCCGGATGCTGAAATAGACTAGCCAAACACAAAGTTAATTGGGAACAATTGAATAAATCCCAAATGTGAGGGGAAGAAAGTGGCATCTTATCAAATAAACAGTTCATCATGTATTACCAAAGCCTTTATTCTAGTCCTGGTCCTGCAAAAGCAGAAACATACCTCAGGGCTCATGCAATCAGCTGGCTTCTGTGAAGCTGGTGTGGTGAAGGACTGACACTGACAAGGAAGCAGAGTGGCTAATGCTCTAGCAACAGAAAAGTCACATCACTTAATTCTATTTGCAGCTAAAACATTCCACAAATTCTTATTTTAGAGTTGTTTTTGTTGGAGCAGCACTGTTACATGCTCTGTCTTCCTTCTACATAACAAAGTATCTCCTTTTGACTTATGAAATTATGGATACTTTAAAAGACGCTAAAACTGATCATATTTCTCTACTGAATTTCCAGGGATCAGGTTTTGCATATTGTGCCAGAAACATTTCAGCAAGTCCAGCATCTTCAGCTTCTTTGCAGTACCTTAATGGTAAGTAAAAATAACTACACGTGCCAAACAGAGTGGGGGCTTTGGCTATAAACCAGATATGCATGTAGCTCAGGACAGGAATGAAGGTTAAAGAAAACTGGAAAAAGCTTTATCTAACTTTTTTTTAGTTGTAGTGTAGTGTGGAATTGCCCTTCTGCTACCTGAAGGAGTTTATGTGAAGAAGTTAGTTTCTTTGCATGGGTCTGTGAAAGTGCTGCTCCTTACCAGTGGTGCTTGAGCCAATAAAAGAAACAAAGCCTGTGCTGTGTGCTCTGTGAACAGATGACTGGAGAGTTATGGGGACAATTTGAAGGAAAATGTCTTTCATTTGTTGATATGCAACTACTCCATTGTAGCTGGATTTGTGGAAGCCCCGGCTACCTGAAGGCATCAGGGCTGGAGAAGAGCTGCACGTAAGAGTCCCAGCCCCTCTGGTGCAGGAGGTGAAAGACAGTTTAGATCAGCATATGATCTCTTACAGGTACAATCTCTAATACCTTGATGGGGAAGGCTATCTCTAACAATCTCCCTTGCTATCACAAAAGGACCAAGCCCTGTTTGATGAACAGTCAGCAAGTACTGGCAATAGAACTCAACCTTTGCTCCGAAAGCCTCCAATCTCCCTTGACCAGCCAAATGTACAGATGCTGTATAAACCTTTAAAAGGACATTCTCCTCTGCCCTATTTATTTACCTTCCACCCATCTGGACTGTGAATTTGAAACTGAAACCTGAGATAGCCCAATCTGTCTTGTTTCCTGCTGTGGCATTCTTAGTGGTCACTGAGAGGATGGCACTTGGATGTGTGACTCTGTTTTTAGTCTAAACTCGAGAGGCCAAACTTGGTATAACCACTACTTATTGGAGCATGCTTTGCTCTTGGAAAGCATGGGTATTTGAATGCAGGGTCCTCTCTCTTGCGGAGAGCCCAAAGGTTTAATTGGTATCACTGCAGGGAAGCAGTCTCTAGCTCTCCTTTTCCCTTCCCCATCTCTTGTTGCTCCTCTGGTTTGGAAAAGAGACCTTTCAAAGTGAATATTCAGCCACTTATAAAGCTTCATTTTTCTACCCCTATCCCCTTCATCAGGCTGGCACCATCCAGCCAAAAGAGACATCCCAGCTTAGGACAAGGATCCCAGTGGCTGGTGTCCACTGTGCACATGACTGGGAGCCACAACCTGCAAATGTCCCATGATGCTTTATCACACCTACCCAACCTCATCTTCCCTAATTTACAATCAGAAATCATAATCCAGATACAAAGAGTGTTTATAAAGGCAAATGGGATTAGATAAGATCTATTCTTCTCACAGTCCTGTTCCCATTTGGAACTGATTTTTTAAGGTAATCAGTAGCTAATTTAATTTAGCTGTATTTAATATAAACAATCCTGTAGTCATTCAGGGCTGATGACAAATGGTCTGTGGACATACACTGACATTTACCAATCAAAGATGAGTTTAAGGAGGATTGATGTCACTTCAAAGCTGTTTTGAGTTAAAGCTGATCTTGACATTCTGCATCTTGCCTGACAAGTTCCTTTAGTAAGTGTGATGCCCTGACAACCAGAGATGAAGAGATATGAGGCTGGAGCCAGAACAAATTATCTAGCATGAGGTTTAGATGTTCAGTACTTAGACAATGTTCCGGAAGATATTTAACCTCTTATTTATGTCAAGACTCCTTATTTTCTAATGGTTGCAACTGATTCTAGTGGAAATTTAAAGCTTAAACTGAAATTAGCAGCTTAACTGTGTTTTCCCTTGGCCAGAACTGTATCTACCTTACATAGGGTTCTACAGACAGAGATGAGTAATTATTAGTAAAGACGAAAATTTTTGCTTTGTATTGCAAAGAGGCTGAGATGAGTAAAACAATAATAGAGTCAAAGTTCCTATAACAGATTCAAAGTAGGAACCACCCTTTAGAATGCAGCTGACGTGCAGGGAAGGTAACATGACAGTTGGGTATACAATGATAGAGACATAAATGACAAATTATAATAAGGACATCAATATTCCAACTGTGTCAGGCTCTGTGGTTTCAATTCTCGAGAGCACTGATAAGGTATTTTATGTGTGTGGTTTCAGTTCATGCGAATTTTCACTGCCTGAATTTTAGTTTGAAGTTTAGATGTGAATAAACATCAAAGCTCAGAGTGAAAGTCAGCTGTAACTACTCTTAAAAGTTTCCTATGCGCAGTTTCCAGAAATGCCAGTCAGTGCCAGTGTCAGCAGAAAAGCCTGTTAGCAGTTCCAGCATTTGAGATCAACAGTGTTTGAGCTACCTTGGCAATTGTCTTATCGCAAGCATTTACAATGAGCGCAGATTTGCAGCCATTATAAGGGGCTGATTGCAGTGAGATAGAACAGCCTCTGATCCAAAGTCCACTGAAGCCAAGGAGGAGGTTTTATTGATTCCCTGGATCATGGAATCATGTCTGTGTTATACTAGTTCCTGAGCTATTTTTGTAGCAAAAAAAGCAAAAAGAGCTATTTGACAGAAATAAGGGCTTTGTTCTGATTTTTGCAAATTGCAATGAATATTTCTGTGAAATCTCTGCAAATTGAAAATTTCTCAATAAAATACAATGAATCCCTAATATTAAATTTATCTCTTTCCCCTCCTTTTCCCAAAAGGTGGTATTTTCAGAGTTGTGCTCAAAAATAGAAGTGGTGAAGAAAAAAAAATCTTGAAATATTTTTCCTTGGTAGAAAATTGACAACTTTAAAAGAAGTCTGGTAAAAATTATTACTTTATTGTTAAAATCCTGTAAAACCTCAGTACTTTGAACTTTGTCTTACATGAAAGTAACCATAATGACGATGGTGATCATTTTGCCAGGCAATTAACTACAGAAGAGGTTAAATCCTTGCATTTGCTGATGTAAGCAATGTACCCACCATGGCAGTTCTGCAGCAACTGTTCGGGATTGTTTTCTATCTTCCCTTTCCCCTTCCTTCAGAGTCCTGATACCTGATGTGCAGAAACTTGTGGATCAGAGCATGCCAAGGGAGAGGAGCAGCCACAGACAGGTCTCAGGAGGTTATGTCTACACCGATTACCATCCAATGGAAGAGGTAAAGAAGAACCTAAGTCTGCTTGTGTTCTTTGTTGTTTTCTGTTCTGTAAATGCCACAGCAGCTAACTCTGATTGCAGAAAGCTCAGCTGAAGTCAGTGGACCTCATTTTGGCTTTCTTCTTTGAAGAATCAGTCCTTACTCTTCACTAGAATCCTAGCCTGATTGAATTGAATATGCATTTACCATTGATTTTTATTAAATCCTCAATTCTCACTTACCAAAACATAAATGCTCTGTGTGAAGAAGCCATGTTGTTTTGCAGATAATATTCTGTGGTTCAGTTGATTGGTTTGCCACCTTTCTACCCTGTCATTCTTTATCTCTAGTATTTATTCATTCTTAAGCTCCAGGTGCTGAGCTAAATGCAACGTGCAATGACTATTGTGGTGTCTGCAATCCCAGTGAAGAAGAAGAGGTGAACAGTGGGAGATCTGTAGAAAAAAGCAATTTAAGGGCAGATTTTTGACACTTTAGGAGAAAATAATGTCATAGGGGTGGGCAGTGACAACTTCTTAGTGTCATGTTTCATGGACCAGTTGGCAAACGTGGACAAAACAGAGCATGGTAGTAATTCTTTCTCTTACCTGCATAATAAAAGTGAGAGAACAGAGTTAACCCCCATGTATGTTTTGGTTGAGCTACCCATTGAGGATGACTGCTGCTGACTCAGAAGTGGAAAATCAGGGCTGATAGGGAAGAGACTGCAATACTGTTTTGAAGATTTGATGGTGTGGCTTTGTGTCTGGTGGACTCAATAGGAAGACACCCAGTAGGATGGGCATGTTAAATGAGATCCAGAATGGAGTATCCGTGTTGTATTGCAGTGATGTTTTCTTTTAACACCCAGTGAGACATGACCATGCCTTTGCACAGAGGCATGTGAAACACCTTCCATGACTGTGACATCACAGACTTTAATAAACTCTGAGGAAAATGTTGCTTGTCTAAACAAAAAATGCTTCAATCTGGAAATGGAGGTGGGAAAAAGAAGGAAATTCCCACTTCGGACCAAGAATTCTTTGCAACTATTTCAGATTTATCAATGGATGACTGAGATCCAGAAGAACAACAGTGAGCTGGTGACTCAGCACATCCTGGGGAAGACATTTGAGAATCGAACAATGTATTACCTACAGGTAGGGGAGGAACTTTCCCTTAATAATAAAACATATCTTAATGAAAAAAGTAAAGTACTCGGGGGAAGACAGGGTTCAGATGTTTCCTAAGATAGCGTTCATCCCAATTCACTGAAATAACAGGAGATGGTTTTACTCCTCTGCAGTACAGTAAGATTTGCCAACTTGCATGTACACTATCATCATGAGCTTGCTATTGCTATTATGTAGTGGAAACTACAAGTTTAACTGAAGTCTTATTTAGAAATTAAAATCAAGCTGAAACTAGCTTGGCAACAGCTCTGTGTGAGGATAAAGGCTTTTGTTATTTTTAGTACTTTTTACAGCAGATAGCCCTTCTGCTAGCAGTATTCTAGGACATTTTTTTATTGAACACACTAGTAAAATCCATAGTTTTAATATTTGGGTTAGTTATTGCCTAATCTGTTCCTATCACTGAGTAGTATTAGATTCCCTGCCTTTTTGTGATTCCCCTCCAAAAAAAAAAAAAATTACAAAATCTTCAACTAGGAACAACTACTGCCATGAATGACTAATACAAATCAAAAAGGAAAAAAATTAACTGTTCTATTAACTGTTCTGTTGACACTCCTGCTCAAGAGACATTTTAAAGCTCATGCCTTGTGATACAACGGAGATGGGGCTTTTAGGAAAAAGAGCTTGTCATAAAGATATCTGTAATAATAATAACAATAATAATAATCTCAGATGGCTCAATGGTGTACCAAGGTACATCCTTTACTTTCAGTATTCCATTAAGCTATTTTATTGTAATGTAACAGTTTTTAAATTATTTACATTCTCTCAGATCAGTCAACCATCAAATAAACCCAAAAAGATAATTTGGATGGACTGTGGGATTCATGCTAGAGAATGGATCTCTCCAGCCTTCTGTCAGTGGTTTGTGAAAGAAGTAAGTCCTTACTCTTCCATTTAGATAATAAGAAAACTATAACGCTTAGGACACTTCAGTTCCCTTCCCTATTGTGAGACCAAGAATTATGCTTTTTTGTTAAAATGTGATTTGCAAAATTAGCATATAGTACAGATATCTGTGGAGACCAAAGTGCAAATCACAGTTTGAGATATGGGACAATACTAGGTCATGTGCCAGTTCCTCCACCTGAAGTGTTTCCAAAGCCTTCCAAAATTTGGTATCAACCTCTCCTTTTCCCACAGTGGCTGTTAGATCAAGCCTCTCTGAATCAAAATGTCACAGTCCTCCTGAAATAAAGAAACCCTAAGCTATGATATAGCAATGTTCCATGTGCACAGAATGTACCTGGCACATTGGGGATCAAGTAGATGTTGGACACCATGGTGATATCCAGGAGTGAGTGATCACCTGATGATAGTTCTAAACTTGCTGTTTGCAGTGATTACCACTAAATTCCCTGCTCAGTGCTCTGTAATTTTTCTTTTCAGATTCTTCAAAATTACAAATCTGACCCAAAGATAAGCAGATTTCTGCAGAATTTGGACCTTTATGTCTTGCCAGTCCTCAATATTGATGGCTACATCTATTCCTGGGAAAAAGTAAGTAGTGAAAATCCAGGAACTAGACTGAAAGTCAGATGTGCCCAGCACATTTTGCTCCTTTTAGACAGAGTCACAGCAATTAAACAGAAAACAGTGACAATACTCACATAAATCCTCTCGTGGCAGAGACATTTTGTTTCTTCTGGCAAAGCAGTGGTCCCTTGAGGTTGAAGAGCTAAATATTCTTGGAAAATGTTATGAGCCTTGGGAAGACAAAACCATAAGATCAATTGCTTTTGGGTTTCTGGGGATGGGCTTACTTCTCAAGGCCTGGTTGATGGAGTTAAGCATGTCTAGAAGAGTCATTCATTATTCACAAAAGATCTCACTTAAGTAGCCAGTGGGTCTTAGCTGCTTTCATGGGACAGGAGGAGAATTGGTCAAATATTGGGCTATTTGGTTTTGAAATAGGTGTGCCCTCCCAAATAATCTTCCTTTTCTGATATGGAGCATAATGCAAAATGTTGGTCTTCAGCCACTCTCACCATGCTTCCAGATGTCTGAGCCCAGATGAAGCCTCTTTTAAAGCAGGAAGTTGGGATGGCCCAAGAGGCTCAGCCTAGCACCACGTGGATCAAGCTGTCTCCCAGCTTGCTCCCCAGCAAGTTTGGGGCAGACCATACACTGCACTTGGATGCACAGGTAGTTCAGCTGGGAAGCTCATACAGGCAGTGCAGTGAGGTCTGCACAGAACCAAGTACAGCTGTGAGTATACCAGGGAACCAAGGAGCAGTAGCAAGATTAGCTGAGGAAAAAAGGGATTAATCTTGAATCAGAAACACTATCATCTCTTACCCCTCACAATGCCAAGTCTTCCTTAGGAGTACAACACTGCACAGAAGCAGTTGGGTACTACAGAAAAAGCATACTTTAAAAAAAAAAAAAAAGCTCAGGAGGCTTATTTCAGGGTGCATGCAGGTTTGTGGCAGATGACAGCCTGGCTGTAGTAGATGAATTGTTCTGCCCCTAAGCTTTATCCCCCTTTCATGCAGAGTTGCACTCTTACAATACCTGGATTAGTTAGAATGCAGAGGTCTAAAATAAAGGACTCTTTACACCATATAATCACTGGGCCATATGCATCATTGAGGTTTTTTGATGTAACTGAAATTACTTTTCTTTAGGAACGTTTGTGGAGAAAAAATCGTTCTCCATATAATAATGGCACCTGCTATGGCACAGATCTGAACCGAAACTTCAATTCATCCTGGGGCAGTAAGTCTGAAGTATTTCAGATCATGAACACAAATGTAAAGCAAGAGTAATAACTAGTTTCTGATGAATATAGTTCTATAAGAAAGGAATATTCACCTTGTTGTCATCAAGGCATATGTGAAAATAAAATCCTGGTTTGTCAAAACATTAACTCATTGACTTTCAACCCATATTTATTTTTGTGAGCAGAAAATTGCTCTAATGTAACTATACGTCTAATTCACTGCAGGAGCAAGCATCAGCTCTAGGTAGGAATGTTAGGAGTTAGTCACTTAACAGCCAATATTTACATTTGCCATGAATTTCAAGGAGCCTTCAAAGCTTCCCTGGCATGTGGTACACTGTGGTGGTGTCAGAGTGTTTTTGTTGCAGACATCCTGTAAACGTGCAATAAATATTCCAATCTTGTAGCAAATTTTAGTTGCTACCAACTGAGTGTAATGCTAAAGTCCCACTGAGCTGTCTAGTCCCCTGCCCACATAAACAATGCCTTAACACTCCAAGGTAAATTTCCCAGTTCCCTCTGAACTGGTGTTTCATATTTCTCCTTTGATGTAGTGTTTGTATTCCTTCCCAGGTGTTGGTATATCTTTTAACTGCAGCAGTGAAGTCTTCTGTGGATCTGGACCAGAATCAGAGCCTGAGACAAGAGCTGTGGCTCAGTTTGTCAGAAGCAAGAAGAGTGACATTGTGTGCTATTTAACAATGCATTCCTATGGGCAGCTCATCCTCACTCCATATGGTTCCACAACTGAACCTGCAAGTAACAGTGAAGAACTGGTATGGCCAAACTTTCATCTTCAACATTCACAGAGAGCAAGTACAGGCAGTAGCATGTGGTACAACTTTACTTGCCCTCTTGCCTTCCTTCAGAGGAGCTGGGCTTGTTCAGGGACTTGGCTCCTAGAGTTACTGCTTCTCTGTTCCACATCAGTAAGGTTTATTTGTCCCAGAAATCCTAATTCTTCATCTTAAATCAGGAAAATTGAACTACTACAGATAGGGTTAATGCAATGCAAGGTAAATGGAGAAGAGCACCAACTTCTGCTGCATACAAGAATGAATTTGCACTTTAGGATGCCAGCACATTATACATATATGGTTATCATGATTGTGTCCAGAAAGGGCATTCCAAACATGCTCTTGGAAAAATGGGAGCAAAGTATCACCTATTTCTTGGTTACTTCTTCCCTCAGTTTCTGCATGTTCTGATTCACTCATGTGTGTATTTATGAAGATTCCAATAGTTGAAGGACTAGTCAAGAGCATGAGGGATTTGGGTTTGGACTTCATATTAGTAATCTGAGAATTCATTTATTTAGTCTGTGGCTCAGTTTCTAAAGATGGTGGGATACAGATTCTATAGCAATAAAACGAGTAAGAGATCAATCACTGCTGTAGTCATTACCAGTGTGTTATACAGCATAGACTCTTAATGCACCAAAATACTGACTCTAGCTTTACAGTAAAGCAAATAGCATCTCTACCTAGTAGCAGAGTAATTTTTATAATTTTAATAAAAATTGCATTAAAAATCAATAACGATTTGTCCAAATGTTTCTAATGGGTTCCTCTAAAGACCTGAAGTAACATCAAAACTTAAAGCTGATCATATGTAAATGTAAAGCTGAAAGAGATGAAAATTTTGGTCCACCCAAAATACTTGCCAAAGGTACTGCCACTGTTGACAATGCTGTTCCTATTTTGAATTTCCAGATGCAAGTTGCAAAGGAAGCAGCTGCTGCATTGACAGGAAAGTATGGGACCATCTATAGAGTAGGATCAACTGCTTCAATTTTGTGTAAGTTTTTTTATGTCTCTCTTTGATTGCTCTGTTTTTCAAAGAATTCTTGTGTCACAGGCATCAGCAAGTACTGTTTTGCTGAGTTTCTACTTTGAGTAATATTTAAAGGGCTGGATTGGTGGAACATGCAAGCAGCAGTCATTTGAATACAAGATAACTCTGTAAGTTATAAAGCTGACTGTAGGAACGAATGAAGCATTGATCAGAAGTTAGTTCCTACATGCATTCCTCACAGATACATCACAGAGGACAGAAGGAGATTGGTGATAAATCATCCTGACCCTGCTGAAGTCAGCAGCAAAACTCCTATTTGTCTTCACTGGAATCACGCAAAAATTAAAATCCCAATCAGGTCTACAGTTACTCCATCAGACCTTATCACATGGCAGCTGCTTGCAATTTTGTGTGAAATATATCGGTTTCAGCCCTGTGTCTAATAGACTGTATGGCCACATCACGAACACATCACAGCTAATATGAGTTGACAGCCTTTACAAAGAGGATTGAGGGCCCTAGAGACTGCCTAGTAAACCCAATATTTTCCCAGTAAGCAATAAGTCATGCTAGTCAGTGAGAACAGTAAGTAGTTGGCTCCAGAACCCATATGTTTTGCATATTCCAGTGGCTGTCTCTGCCAGTCCCCGAGTGCCAGTCCCTGAGTCACACACTGCATGAGCAATGCAGTGTAATGTGCCTAGGACTGCATTTTGCCAGGGTTTGTACTGAATAGGTAAGAAAAATGATCCATGAGGAAGATGAACAGAGATACAGGGAAGCAGCCAGAAATTTTTCAGATTTGACCAAAATTATGCTTAAAAATAAATATAAAGAGAAATTCTAGTCAGTGTCAATGTAGGAAATTAAGTACAAGCACAGAAAAATGTCAAATCCATCTTGTACCCCACACTAATAACAGTAAAATGGGAAAAAGACAGAATCCCTGAAACTCATCTTCTGTTACTGTACAATACCCTTTTATGAATAACTGTGTCATTTAGGAAACTCCATGGAAGACTTTTACTATAGTTAAGAATTACAGCACCTAGAAACTCTGTTTTCTGTGTCACAGTGATATATGGTTACTGCTTGGTTCAGGGATTCTGGTATAAACTTGCATTGACTGTAGCAAGAAGTATTTTCAAAGAACCATGCTTAATACAGATATCTCCTCTCTATTTTGAAATTCACAGACAGTAACTCAGGCTCCTCACGGGACTGGGTCCACACAATTGGCATTCCTCTCTCCTACACGTTTGAACTGCGAGACACGGGTACTCATGGTTTTGTTCTCCCTGCTGACCAAATCCAGCCCACGTGTGAGGAGACTATGCTGGCTGTGACAACTATCATAGACTATGTTGATAAGAAGTACTTCCCAGGTGGGGCTGTGATGCTGACCTCCAGCAGCCTGGGCCTGAGCCTTTGCCTGAGTATTGTAATTACATGGATGGTTTCTTAAAAACGGCTTAGAGAACGCAGCAAGAAAGTCACATGCAAAATACAAAGTCTCCTCAAAAATAAAAAATTACATAAGCAAAGGAACTAAATGTCAAGTATTTTATTAAAGGCTCATCCCATAAAATAAAAGCACTTGTGGTTTTAATAGCTATGCTTTTGGGAAGAAGGAAAAGATGAAGAGCTGTGGCAATTTCCCAAGGTTCACTTGCTGGCTTTGCTTATACTTTAAGCGACTTTCAAACACTAATTCCTGACAAGTACTCATGGGCACAGAGCACCATTACTCCCTGGTTCTCTGGAGCCTGTTTTCATGGGCTAACCTAAGCCTATGCAGCCCTTCTGTCAGCTATAGTCCTGCTCTGTCACCATTTTCCCTACTGCCTGAACCGGCTGACTTCTGTGTGTTGCTGGCCTTAGCAGGATGCCTGTGAGACTTAAAAGTCCTCAAATCCCACTACAGAAATTTGGATAGCCTCATTGACATTCACTTGCCTTCCCTAAACTGTCACATTGGGATTTGCTAGAAAATACAGGGCCTCAAAAGCTGGTGAAAAGCCATAAATCAGGAAGCCATGACCTGCAGCCTGAAACAAGCTGAAGAGTTGAATTGGTTTAAGTGTATGGGGACAGAGAAGAGGTGTGGTCCTGTCACTTCGATGCCATCAGAATAGTGAAGATGGAAGGTGCCCAAATCCTCCAAAAATTTAAAAGGGAAAGGGAAAAGAAAGATAAGGATGGGGTGCTATTCCTACAGAGCAGACCAGAGAATGATTTCTTTGCATCTTCAACTTCCAAAACTGTGACTGGTGGTGACATTTGTCCTCCTTAAGCCAGGCTCTTAAGGGATTTCATGATAGATTGTACATAAAGAAACTCTATTTACAGAGGAGTTCCTTTCTTACCAACCATCTTAATCCTTTGGGGCTGAGTTTACAGAAGGACTGCAGCCCAGCTGTCTGCTCTCCATCACTTGGGAGAGCCTGCAACCTTCAGGGATCTTCCTGGGATGTTAATGCAAAGCTGGAAGCTCAGTGGAGTGCCAGAGGAAAGGAAACATTTCAGCTTGTGGAGCAGGAGCTCTCCAATTGAGCCACTCGACAGGGAATGCCAAGGTAAGAGCTTTTGTGATGTTACAGCCAACACCAGAGGGTGCAGGACATTCACTGAAATAAGGAAGGGTTATTTTAACCTGTACTCTGCTTTTGAATCCAGGAGTCCCACATCCCAGAAATATATTCACCAGGCTAGGCTACTACAAATAACAGATGGGGCTTTTTGTCTTTATAGAAAATGAAGAACCTATGGAATGGGGGGGCAGGGGGGGGTGGAAATGAAATGTCTGATTTTCTTTGCAAATGTCAAATTGTGCTTGAAAATTGGAAGTGTTTTAACCAGAGGTTTTTCCACGAAGTATTTCCAGCTTTGGGGAAGAGAATGCTGTCCAATTCTCTTTCAACGTTGCCAAGAGAAGGATGTGTATGATTTCATCATGGTACTGTTAAAAAAAAAAAAAAAAAGGACACAACCTTGCAGTCATTTTTCCAAAGCATATCCTGTTATCAACTGGACAAATCTCACCTTCTGTGTTCCTTGTCCACAGATTATTACCAACTGGTGTAACTAAATCTGCCTAAGTTCTGCAGGTTCCCCAGAGCACTGTCTTCCCAGACCAACCACTCATCTACAGTAAGACCCGTCTGTTGCTGGGCGCTGGAGCAGGTGTCACTAATTAGCACCTCTCCCCACAGAAGCTTTGCTCCCTAAACTTGTGTTTAGTTTAGGATGTGACTTGTAAGTCTTTTTATTTGTATTTGTATATTCTGTCTTTGGAACTGCAAGAAACAAGACAAGTCCATCTGGCCCATGACTGTGAGCTGTGTTTAAGCAAGTGGAGTTTGACCACAAGTGCTCTGTAGCCATTTGCTGGCAAACTGCAGTGAAGCTCTCCGGTGCCACCAGCAGCAGATGGCAGTGCCCTCTGGGAACCAGTGCCCACACACTGACCTTGCCAAAGCCAGCCCAAGCCTGGGCTGCCACCAAATGCTTTCCAAACCTAACCCATGACTACACTGGTAGAAAAATGCCAACAGTCAAGGCTTCTTTACTGGATTCAAAGACGTTGCACAGTTTCTATGCCTAAAGCCAAAGATGAGGGGAGTTGGTTTGGCTGTCAGTATCTTTTGATACAAAGGTTTATCTCTACAAGATACTGCCAGGTGTGTCCTAAAGTTAATTACCAAGCTTCTGTGGAATGGCTCAGTCCCTCATTAGCTCTTCTTGTTGTAATAACATCCATCATGCATGGGAAGATACCCCTGCACATGGCACTGAGGCAAGAGGATACAGGGGGATTTCACCTCCAGAATTGCCAGCATTTAAGCATCACAGAAGAGGAGAGGAAGCCTTTGCCAGAAAATAAATAAATAAATATATATATATATATATTTGGCAATAATCATTACCTAGAAGAATGTCTGCTGCTGTCAGCACACTGATTATGCCTGGGTGTACAGCTCCTTGGATCTGTTAGCAATGGCTCACCCACTTTGCACAGGGAAACCATAAATGAATGTTGTGTGGAAGCAGAACCTTGCCCCCACTGCCAGTGCAGAACAGACCTCCTGCAAGGAGTGCTTACAGTCCCTCTTAGGAACTATCATTGCACAAGCAAACCACAACCACTAAAAGGCCCAAGCTGCAGCACATTGATCTTTAGAAATTTTACATGGGTTCTATTATTTCACATACCCTCCCAGTTTGCTGACATCTGGGTGTATCTTTTGAGCTTGTAAAAGAGTAACTGACAAAAATCACTGCAGAGAGGGTGTATTTTACCAACCATGATTTGCAAAGGAAAGTTTTAAAGAAAAATGTAGTGCGGATGTCTCTGCTGAAACTCCCCTTACTTCACAAGTCTCGGCTTTCCCTCTCCTGCATTTCTTTGTTGCTTTCTCTGGCCCTTGACAGTTTTGCTTCATTATGAAGTATGGAAAGAGCTGCATTCTGGTCTCTTGCATGTTAGTGGAAGCACAGCATTATCCTACTGAAACTATAACATGACTTTCAATTCACTCATGTAAACACATGCAAAACAAAAAGTTATCATGAAAAACTAGAAGATTCTTCTATTCATTGCCATTTCTCACCAATAATTTTACCAAGAACCATGCTCCTTCCCTTTCTTTCTCACACTTAAACACCTGTATTGTGCTTGTTTTATTATATAATCAGTGCTGTGAAGGTTTAATTACTTTTGCTTATTCAGGTTACTGAAAAAACCAAGGGCATCCCAGTTCTGAGTAATAGTGTTCTATATTATCCTTGTTAACATTTTATCTGTAGTACAAAAATAAAGATTGACAAAAGGATCATCAGTGATCTCGTTCCATTCCACACAAGGAGCTCCTCTCTGTTAATTTTTCCTCCATGCTATGTTAATTTGATACAGTCCTCAGGCTCCTAACAAGTTAGCAACACTGCCCTCATTAAGGAAAGTGAACATATCACAAGGGACTGTAATATTAAATGAACGTGTGTAGCCTCATTTCTTAGAGCATCACATGATAGAAGAGCAAAAATCTACAGTTTTGAAGGGACTGTAGAAAACACCTCTGGCAGATCACCTTCTGGGGAAGCATTTGCAATTCAAGTTGTTACTGCCTGATAAGCTGCCTATGCTCCAAATATCATTCTTTTGTGCCGATTCTATTCCAAGCAAAAAACTCTCAGACTTGAATATCTTACACTGTGTATGAAAACTGGGAGGAGTCTTAACCAGGACAAACCTGCTCAGAAACACAGAAGAATGTTCTCAGTGTGTTCCAGACAATTTTCCAAATGTAGTCTAGAGGCCTACTTTAGACAGAAAGGTCAGGCTCTGAATGAAAATCAAAGTATCCTGAGCTGGTTTTGAGCTCGCTTTAGTCAACAAGCTGTAGGTCTGCATGGTCTTGATAAGCTTTATCTCATTCCCCATATCTCCTTTTAGCTTCATCTAGAGCTGGGTTTCCTTGACTAGCTAGGATGTCCAGTGGTATCATACACAAAAATCACAGCAGAACCCACTGCTTTTTTGACACATGCTGTTCTAACAATTTCCTTCCTCACAAATGGCTGGCCAAGGCTGCTTTCTTTTCATTACCACTAAGCTGACAGGGGACAAATAGTAAGACAAAATTACATGGGGTTATGATTGGCCATTAGGATTAGTAAACTTGGGTACTCTTCATGAAGATCTTGTCTAGAAAGCATTTTATATTTCTTGTATCTGTCTTCCAACAAATCTGTATGATCTTTGCTGGTATAAAATATAAAGGAATAATTTGATAACAACCTGTCATCACTTGCTCCTGTCTGCCAAATTTCACAGGGTCTGTTTATGTGCATGGCAGGCATTCATAAAACCCACTTCTTTTCTGCAAGCTGGCAAATAATATCAATGCACTTATTCAGAAGTGGCAAGCAGAAAGAGCAAATGCCATGTCATCATCACACCTTTTAACTCACCTCAGTACTCTGACCTAAAGCGCATCCCATCACAGCTACACTCTGTTGTGTGGGAGTGCCTCTAATGAAGGCAATGTAATTTAGGGAGAGGTGGTTTGGATTGCATAGTATCAACTGCAGTGGAAAATCCCTAGAGGAGGGATAGCATTTGCAAAAATGTTGGAGATTTATTGTGCTGACAAAGATGTAAGTACACTGGCTTTAGCAGTGGGAAAGAGGAAATGGATAGGTCACAGATGGACTAATCATGCCATTTTCCTAGGTTTAGCTTCTTTGGCATGAGTGTCTAGAAAAGACAGCCCTTGTTTTTAAAATACAAACTCTTTCTGTTCTCAAATATCCACACAGCTTTACCTGGGAGAGTTCTGAGGAGAAAAAGGATTACTGATGTATGTTACTTAGCTCTGATTAGTGAGGCACAGGGTGGAAAAAGGATAAAATTAATGAGGGAGATACTGAGCACAAGCAATAACCAGAAAGCAAGGAACACACAAGTAGGCAACACACTCTGTGATAATTAGGTGTAAAAGTCTATTTGCCACAGACACATAGTGGAAGTTCCCATCCTAAGATTGCAGAGCAGACCTTTATGTCATTTACCGCTTGTGCCAGGGCAGGTCAATCAACCGACTGCAGCAAGTATTCCCCATTCACTGCCATTGTCTAACACACAAAAAATATAAGTTTTGTTTTATGTCTGTGTTCCTAGTCTCAAAAACACAAAAGAAAAGAGAAACACATGAATCTTTGAAAAAGGACTCTTTGCTCCAAATTCTATCTTCTCACTTCAGTCACTGTTTCTGCAAACTTTAGATTTGCCTCTTGGGACTTTTTTCCCCCAAACTTCCCAGTTAAAAACAAATGAAGTAGATTTCTTTACTCAGGTTTTGTGGGGGCTTATGCTTTAGCTTCCACTTGAAAAATGAGTCTTTATTTTGGGTTAGCAATGTCCCTTGTGGTTGATCACTTGTCATGCTGGAATTGTTTGTGAATTCGTTGGTGTTTGCTTCACCAGTTACCTGCGACATTGGTCTGAATCAATCACAGTATGATTGTGAAAACACTTAAAAGGATCATTATTTAGATGTAGAAACCTGGGAAAGCCAGCTGGGTGTCAAACTCTTGACTAGGAAATATTATAAAAGGGTCATACACAGGGATAACAAACCATTACACACCAGGAGAACATAATTCTATTGGGGAAATGATTCCACAAGACTGCACAGCCAAAATGCATTACTTGGCATTGCTCCCATCTCAGAGGCAGGTATTAAGCTACTTGTGCATGGACAAATCTATCCTGCTGTATTTTGTCTGCTACCCAGAAAATCCCATTCATTTCAGAAACTTGAGTGCCTTAAATCCCCAAAATATTATGCAAGGATATTCTTCGCATCCAAGCAACTGGGAATCAATAACAGTCTTGGGAAAGTGCAAGATGAAGAATAAAGTTTAATAGCAATTATTCATGGAAAGCAATCTTAACCTTTTTTTAATATAATTTGGAAAGCCAAATTTAAAGGATTCTTGAATGCTAAGGCCATCTCCATCACGATAATCCTGTGTCTTAGGTGAAGATCTTTTTAAAGGATCTATGCTGATGTAAAAGTGACCAGAAAAGAACCAGTAATTTGTTTTCTGAATAGGCTAACATGGCACTTTCCCATGCTGTAAACTCTTAGGGATAGACACCATTTACTTTACCTTCCTGTACATCAAATACAACAACACCTACTGCAAAATTAATTTTAGGTTCTATTTGAACAGCAAAAATAATTTTTTATGTGACTTCAGTAGCTCCAGTGGGACAAACACAGTGAAGCCCACATGGGTGCTGAAAGTCTTACTAGAAGTGAGACTACTCAAAAAAGCACATGTGAACTGAAGGGAAAGAGGATCCACTTACATAAGGTACGTAGCAAGATGAACTACCATCACAGCAAGATCACAGAATGGGCTCTACTCACAGCCCTGTATTCAAACTGAGACACAGAGCTTTAAAATGAAAGAAGGTTTCAAAGGAAAAGAAATTGTTTCCAGGCACAGGTGTACTCTAAAAATCCATAGCATCCTTGAGCTAATCAATATTTTTTGCCTATCACATTTCTTCCACATAGTATTTTTAGTAATGTAGTGTAAATTTCTCATTCTGCTTTTCTAAAGAAAAAACATTAAAAGCATTTGATAGTATGTTTAACAGGTATTCTTATGAAACACACCCTGCCTAAAGGTCACTGGGTTTTTTTGAGAGTCCTTAGATTTCTACATGAAGTGCAGCAGGTTTTACTTAGAAGACTAAACCCAACCCAAACATTGACATGGTACCATGCTATTCTTTGCAATTAATGACTCCATCTCTTTCTCAGCTTCAAAACACACAGATACTTTAGAGAAACCCACCAGGAGCACTAATATGATGCTGTGTCAGGAGGAGGCTGCAGTGAGCGGGTAAGGAGTTTTGACCTCACAGAAAGCCAGAGTGTCTCAGAGGACTCTTTGGTAAGGAACAACAGCATTTTCCAAACCCAAGAGTGGGAATAGAAACTGCTTAAGGGGAAATCATCCTCCTTGTTGAGTAGTCATTTTTTCTAGATGAAAAGGGAGAGAATTTGTAAAATTCAATGTACGTCCAAGATGTAAATACTGTAAATAAGTATTATATGCTTAAGGAGAAAAGATAGCTGACTGTAATTTAAAAGGCAATGTTAAACTTGCTGTACCAACATTCCAAATTTAAGCTTGAAATTAGTCCAGCACACCAGCAGGGTCTCACAATCTGAATTTCTAAGGTTTCTGTCACCATGGTAGCTAAGTGGCAATGGGCTTAATCCTGCACTCATTGAGTCCATAGTCAGACTTCTCCTGGCCTTAGCAATGCTGGATCTGACCCTGTAAATCCTAACATGCTTGAGTCCACAGCTTGATTTCTAAAACCATTTTACCCACTTTCCCACGGCAAATTGGGTTGTGAATTCTGTGGAAACCATTCACTTGAAAGATGTCCGGGGGAGATTTCTTTCATTCAGCAACAAATCCCTGACTGATTAAAAGAACTATGTTGACAGCCCTACAGGAAGCCATGCCATCCACTCCTTGGGCAGCAGGCACTTTTGGCAACACGTGCCAATTTAGAAGACAGGGAAGAGTAAGGGAGGGGAATCAGGAGTCAGACAAGGTCCCTGGAAACTTCCAAGCTATTTTAAAAAGAAGGGAATTGTTGCCTTGGTTAAATGCAATTCCCAGATTCTCACAGCCAGCTAGACAAATGAACCATTATACTAAAACATTTATATTGTCCTCAGTGGATGATGATAAAATGTAATGATTAGATAATATGCTGGAGTACACATAACTCTTCAACAAAATCACCAGCTCTGTGGGATAAAGATGCCTCTAAAAGCCCAGGCCCACAGACATAAACACTTGGGCTCTAATCACCTTCTGTTTTTATCCTCTTTTCCTCAAGAAATAAGGCCTGAGAGATCATGCTATCTCTCAGCCTCTCCTTAATAACTTGTGAACCAGCTGGCTGCCTTCAGCCAAACTGGCAATGTGAAAGAGGTCAGAAAAGCAAGAAGTTCCTGCAAGCTCCGTAGGAAAAGGAGGCTGCATGGAGTACAAACCCCATGTTTGTGCCTTTAAAAGGGAAAGGGTGCACATTAAGGTCAGTAATTAGGACTTGTTTGAAAAGAGCTGGGGGGGCCTCTCCAAGAGAAGAGCAGGGGAAATTGCAGGTGCCTTTAGGCACACTTACGATGGAAATTGAAGAGAAGTGGGTTACAGACTGTGTGTGGGCGGGGACACAATTTCTGAGAAAACTTCATTAATTCTGCTGCTTGGGTGTATTATTGTTTTCTGTAAAAATGATGAGGATTATTAGACATAGCTGGTAATTGCATTACTGACATGAAAAGGCCTTAACAAAACCACAAGGGGATGACAAGAAAAGAAGCTCCATTACTGAGAAACCATGCAAAATGTGATACAGAAGGAGAGCCAAGATCAACATATAACTTACACTGCATATTGACTAAAGTAATCTTTCTAAGTCTGGTCATCATCATTTCCTCTCTTCCTCTTACATTTTTATCCTCCCTACTCATCTTTCATTTTATAGAAGGTGTAACTGCAGCCAAGAAATCTGGTCCACAATAAGAGATGCTGAAAATTCCTGGATTCTGGTCCAGTCAGCTAATGGATGACTATCACTCTGAAGAGGAACCAGAGTAAAATGCTATATAACACTGGTAGAAAATTAATGCGTGGCAGAAAATTAATCCTGCATTACAAGCACCGTCTTTTGTTATTTTCTGGCTTTTCAAAAGGACAAAATATATAATATCTTGATAATGGGTTGAAGCTCTTTAGATTTCAAATCTGTTGAAATTTCTGGTTCTTATTTTAGGATCCCAGCTACAGGTTTAAGAAATTAACGTCAAGCTCCTGTTCTTGACATGCTGAAAGTGTGGGTTTCTGGCACATGCATTAAAAAAAGGATGTGTTATAAATTGGCTTCCTAGGGCCTGAGGACTTTGGAAAAAGACTTATTAAAAGTTATGCAGCATTAGGAAGCAGAACACGTTCAAAACCTTCTGCTGTACAAAATGACTCATAAGGTTATACCACCGATTTTGCTAGTAACACCGGAGGAAAATTATGTCCTAGATCAAAAACACTCAGATGTTGCGATCTTGTTCCTGGGGAAGACATATGACACATTTTACCAGGATTATTTCCTCAGCTGAATGAAGTGACTGAGAAAGTAGATAATATCAGCATATTCAATGCAAGTGGCGGGCAATGAGCGGATAAGTTCTTATGTCTTGATCTTGCTCTTATTTGTAGATGCTGACACATCTCCCTTGGACTTTAGGAAAGTAGGACCAACACTAATATAGCTGTTCTTCATTTCCTGCTTTCTTTTCCAATGCATTCTTCCTATCTGTAGCTCCCTGTGACTGGTCTTTTTAGATTCTCTCCCAGGAAGCTTGTTCATGTCTTCTTATCTGTTTGCCTAAGCCAGTGGAAGAGAATATGTAGCTCTTTGCCTTTGTATAACATTTGCTTATGATCCAGTGGTATCTTTGGAAGAGCTAGCACTTTCAATGATCTATCTGAAGCATGCTCAAAATAAGACTGTTAATGCCCTTTCAGAATTACTGTCCTCCCACTGGCAGGGGCAAGGACATAGATGGGTTGTATGCAAACCAAAATATATGATCAAGAAAGAACAAAGAGACAAAAGCACTTTCACAAAAGAAGAAAGTAGATGAGGTTACATTCAAAATATGTGTTCCACTGTGGAGTGACAATCTGTGGTTGAAGACTCACAGGGTCATGACCAGCTCACCCTTCCTTTATTGTTAAATTGGGAGAATTTATGTATTAATTTCTATTTATGTAGCTTTTAAGACCAATACTAAGAGGGCAGGGCCATCCTGTAAAAGGTATGGTGACATTTACAACAAAGGCAGTTCCTCTTCCACATAGATAGCACATACCTTGCAACCTACACAGTATGCAGCACAAGGAGAGTGAGACATTTCAAATGGGAGATGAATGGGGGGCAAAGCAAGAGCCAAGCCAGGGACACTAGAGCAGGCTTGTTGTTCAGTCACAGGCAGAGGCAAACATCCTGATTTATGTCTGCTGCAAGCTAACTGGGTTGTGTTGGCTGAGGGTGTGAAGCAGATTTCATTTTCACTGCCATCCTGCTTTGCTACAGACAGCAAGAATAGCACAATGTGAGTTCAGGAGCCCACAGATAACTGCCTGGAACCAACAGTACAATCCCCTTGCCTCCATGAGAGGGAGGGAATTTTCCTCAAGTATGGCTGCTTTAATTCCCCCCTCATTTTAACATGAGCAAAAACAGCTGAGTCACATTTGAAAGTCAGGTTTTGAGGCTCCAGCTCCTGGACTTTGAGTTATCATCTGTCTGTTACCTCCTTCAGCTGGGAATTGCTCAGCTCAGCTGGGGACATTTCACATCCATTTTCTCTGCTGACTTCCTTTGTTAACCTGTTGTGTCTCACCTCTTTAGATAATAAGCTCTACAGTATCCTCATTGTAGTCTATATGTACAGTGCCAAGCATGACATGGCACCAGATCCCTTCTTGGAGTATCCATAATTTACTAAAATCCAAACAGAGCTACAGGAAAGGCGGAAAGAAAAACAACTCCAAGAGTTTATAGGGAGCACAAAAAGGAACAAATTTGTCAGTGTTCTATTACCTTCTGCCCTAAGGAGAGGGGCAACAGCTGTGGCAGCAGCTACCAGGAATGTCCTTAGTGAGGGCAGGGGAGATGGTGGTTCTGGTTGGTGGTAAACAACAGGCACCTGTGTATGTCACAGCAACACGCCTTTTTTATTCATTTTAGCATCTCTTTTGACAGCTTCTGGATTTTTTCCCCTTTATTTTAACCAAATAGAAACAGTTGGAAGTGGGGCCACTTCTGAATGCCCAGTGCTTTGTTTTGGCAAGCTAGGGAAATACAGTGACACTTCCATCTTGTCTGAAAGGGATAAAAGACATCTCAGACCTTACATAGGCTAATGCTTCCTTGTGGGTTTTTATTGCAGGGTTAAGCCCTGTTTTGAAAAGGTAGGAAAACTTACATGGAAAATGCCCAGGGGCTTTTGAATTGGTTTATAAAAATAGCTGCCTGAAGAAGAAAAAGAAAAGGAAACATGAGAAACAGACTCAGCACCAAATAGTTTCTAGTGTATCCATCTATTGCAACTAGTGTGATATTAATAGAAAGCACACCAGCAGGGAGTGGGAAAATAAACATATTTTCACTCACATAAAGGGACTGCCTAAATGACTCACATATGCAAAAATAAATAAATGGCTCCCCATGATAATCTGAAACTATATTTTATCCACATAAACAACTCAGATTCTTAACTGTAACCTAACATGTTAAATTCACTTGGTTTTATTTGAGGGCATGGACAGATTGAGTGATCAATCTCTATTACACTGAGCTTTTTTTTTATCCCATCCTTACAGTGCCATTTTTCTTCCCACTAGACATTTTAGTTCATTTCCCTGAGCCTTCTTCAGCTTAATAGCTGCATTTCAGACTTACAGAAAAAAAAAAAGCTATCAAACTTCCAGAGAGGAGTGAGTAAGTAAGTGAATGTTGTGCATGAGAGCAGGAAATATAGCAAATAAAAACAGAGCAAAAGGGCAATTGTTAGCATTGCATGTACTGCACTTAGAGGATAACAGTTACATATTCCAGTTTCATAATGGAGATGTTCAAGGTCAACCAGGTGCTGGCTTCAGATGCTGTAAAATCAAGAGGCAGAGGGTTTTTTGTCTTGTAGAACTGGCAAACAGGTATTCCCCTAGGGAAATGGAATGAGGACACAGCAATTAACTCTCCCGTTTCTGCATTCGGAGTGCTAATCACATCCTTAGCAACTGCATGGTCACTATGCTACCGACAACATCTTTTGCTCAAATCCTTTCTGACTCATTCTCCTGGTAACTTTGGTGATGGTCAGAGCAGAGGTGACGTACACTCGCTGACACTGTGCTGACTGGTTCCATCAATCTCCATTCTGCAATTTTGGATGCTATTGCAAACGAAAATGAGCTCCAAGGATAGAGAGGAAGCCAGTAAGTGTCTGGAGAATCTGTGCTGTTTGCTTCTCAGAAACGCTGTGCAAATGACAAACATGATGCCTCACCACAGCCTCTCTGCTCTAATAGTCTTAAATGTGAGGCTAATGAACTTTAGCTTTCAACTCTATTGAACCTCATTATACTGTAAATACCCTTTGTGTAACATCTTCTTGTGACTCAGATACCAAAAACAATAATGAAGCTATCAGAAGGACAGGAAAAAGCTACAATCTTAAAAAAAAAAAAAGCCAATTGGGTTCATCTTTCCACAGCAAATAGTTGTCCTGGGAGAGGCAGTGAAAAATTATAAAGGTTGTAATGAAAAAATGCTTGATATTGACACATTTATGGATGCTAACAGAATCAGAAAATAGCACACAGGAAACAGACTAACAATCTGTCCTTGATGGAGTTGCTTAGAGTGGTTGCTGAATCTCTCCCGTAAGAGGTACTATCCCATGCATTGCAGACACAAACAACTGGAACCAGCTGTCATTCAGTGAACATGCAGAGTTCACATCACTTATCTGTAACTGCTTCAAGAGCTCCAGTGACACACAAAAAAACTGGAAGCCTAGTCCTCCTTGTGTGGAGAGGACTGCTGACTCCCTTGCCTCCCCAGCAGTACAGTGAAGGAGTGAAGTGGTGAAGGAGAATTTACTCAAGACTCCAGCCCTTTATTTTCAAATCTCAGTGTTTTGGTACACAGGAAGGTCAATCTTACTATCAGTCAAGCAGAGAGAAGGAAACAAGTGTTTTCAGGGAAAAGATAGATGTCATGTAATCAAAGTATATGAAGTCTGTATCAGGACACCATGCAGTTAATAGGAAGATGAGGAAACATTCCCTGTCAGCATTTTTTTCAATATCTCCCTAGATGCAGGATTATGTCCTTTGATAAAGCTGGCGCTGATCAGTTTTGGAGGTAGAACAGGTGGATGCTTTGTGGACCTAGGGTGACAAACATCTGTTTTCACATGTGGGAGATAACAAAATGGAAGGTACGGGTACTGGGAGGTAGTCAACTGGAGTAGGAGTTTCAATTAGTACTGACTGAGAATCAGATAAATGCATAACTTAAGAAGGATTCACAGAGTGGACATCTTCAATGTCAGCATTTATTATATATTCATAACTGGAGGACCTCAGTTCTCCATTTTCCTAATAGATACCTGCAGCAAAGATGTCCTGAATGCTGTATACCACTCATTGATTGCAGGGCAAACATTATTGGAGTGCCAATATTTGCTTTTTTTCCAGAGTTGTCATTGTTTGAGAGGGTATAAGTCATTTTGGACAAAGCTCTACTAGTGATGTATTAACTAAGTCACAGAAGAAAAACATCTTGCATGCCTACTCTGGGCTATTTTCACTTTGTGTTTTACTTTGCAGTGAAAACAACTGCTAAACATGATAAATCCAGAACATGAGCAATAATTAGTGATAGTGGAATTGGAGATACACCCATAAATGCAAGTTTGGTCAGCTTACCCAAAGCCTTCACCACAAATTTTATTAAAAACCCTGCTCACTATTTGCATGAAGTTGCAGTACCAGAGTATGGTAATTTGACAGGTTGACTGAGCTGTAGACTGTGCAGAAATACTTCAGTTCATCCTATTGGTCCACTGGTCATTCAATATATAGGCTATATATATATTCAATATATATAGGTCATTCAATATATCATATAACCATCTCCCAAGGGAGATGGAAGATCACTATGATTTTTGGTAATAAAATGCCTGGGGAGTCTCCTGCTGCACTTGGAAAGAAGACAGAAGAAAAGTGGATTGCAAAATCTAAATACAATGGTCTTGGCTCCCTGACATAAGTCAAGAGTATGTTATTTGGAAGTTGAACACGTATTTCAAATCCAGAAATCCACAGCACGGAACTAGAAGTTTTGAAAGGACAGCTTTGTTACCCGTGGTTGTTTTGCTCACTTCAATGTTTTTCCTCCACCCTGCTCTATAATCAGCATACAGTTTGACCTTGTATATAAATATGTGCCTTTCAGTGGGCATTTAAATGAATTATTATTCTTATGCAAGCCAGTTGGAAAGGTGTTTAAATACATGATACGTCTTTTTACGCGAGCAGAAATTTGGTTTCATGAACAGGAACCTCAAGCATCTGAAGTAGACAAAAATTTATGCAAAGGATCTGACATGAAATTTTTGCCTGTTCTATGCCAGAGCTTACATTTACATGAAACATTACCAAGAGTCTGTTAAATAGGAATTTATCTTGTCATTAAACTGTTTGGTAACTGCTGGTCAGCGTAAGCCATGTTTCTCTTTGTGTGTAGTCTGAAGGGAGCAAGAGCCTCTCACAGCTCCAGTTGCATAGGATAGTTCAAATATAAAAGCCTGTGTGTTCAGCTCACTGTGCATGCTTGGGACATTTCCCAAAGGATTGGATATTTCACTAACACCACAAGTTCCTTGCTTCCTCGTTTTTCACTTCTGATGAAACTTCCTCTATCAAAGACCAGAGTTAATGATCCAGATTTAATCAACAAAAGTATTTACATTTCAAAATAATGAGACCCACTCAGCTGGTAACTTGTTAATTAGTTCCCAAGCTTTCTCCTTTTATTCTCTTGTGCTGCAGTGGTGCAGCTGACAATCCTTCCAATATTAAGGGAAGTCATTTGAGCAAGTGTTATCTCAATCCTATCTTGCTCCAGGATCAATTTACAACAATGTGTTGTTTACAGGAGAACTACTCCTGATTTACCTAGAGGTAAATTTCTTTATGTATCACACTCTCTTACCCTTCCTAACAAGTTTTTGCCTTGTATTTTTGCATGCTGAATGTCTGCAAAGCAATTTGGTACCTGAATTTAAGCCTCTCTGCCCTGTTATCTTTTAAAAATATTATTCTTTCATTCTGGAGCTCCCAATACTTGAGGTCAGATTCACATTTATAGAAAAGCTATTTGTACCACTTTATAATTCTGTGCCATTTTTTTTCCTTAATTCTACATAAAGGCCCTTCTACCCAGCCATACAAAGGTATCAGAATGTAAATAAGAATCTTTCCATAAATATTTTTCTAGCATCCCAACATTTGCAAGTGTGGATGGACGTAAAGAATGAGGATCTGTTCCCAATTTCTGTCCCAGTAGTAATATAGTCTGAAATACATGTGCTGGGTTTCATAGTCTTCTTCAGCAGCTCCCTTAGCAACTAGAAAGCTCCATCAATTAGTCCTCAGTGCAGGATATGCTTCAGCTGACCTGCTGGTAATCAGTTGCTCCAGAGCCTAGATTGATTTTGCCCTGTGATTATCAATTCTCCAGTCAGACAGAATACATAAGACCTTAAAAACAAAAAGACATTTCAAGAAATAAGATCAGGATATTTTACTCAGCACACAATTTCCTCCTATAATCCAATTTTTCAGTGTGTGCTTAACTTCAAGCACAATTAATCACCTCTTTAGGAATAGGAAATTTTTCTGGAACTGGAGACAATGTCTTCTCTTCTACAGTTCCATAGTTGTGTAGTTGTGCACCTTCTTTTTCCTTTCTTTTTTTTTTCCCCCCCACATTTCCCCTTTTCTTTTTTCCCTGTCACATATAATGCAACCGTGCAAAGTTCTTTTCTTTTCTAAAAATGGTGGGTGGGCAAGGAGACAATTAATTAAATTATAAGGTCGGGAAATGAGTTATTAAAATAGCAGCACATTCCCAACTTTTTAACAAGAATTTGTATTTCTGAAACATTTAAAATTCTCTGGAGGCCTGAGGACAAAGTACACATAAGAATGAACCTGGCTTTTTAACTGATTGTTTATCTTCTATAAATTACTTACATAACTAAGTGTCTGAAAAACACAAATTAGCACCAAGATGCTGCACAAATAGCAAGTAAAACAAAACAAAAGAAGAAATAAAACCGCAATGCAAAACTTTATCCTTCCCAAGTCTCTGGGACATCTTTTGAATACCCATCTAATTTTAAATGGTTGTGACCATGGCAAAAAATGCTCCAACATATCAAAAATGTGGAAAAATATTGCCAATATTTTAAAAATATTTGAACAGGAAAATCCCATATTTTAATCAGACATTTAGAGCCTGCATTTCTTGCCTGTAAGCCAATGCAATGATTCTGATATTCACAGAAACATGATCCAGCCCTAGCACTGGCAGAAGCTGTGATTTTTGGATCTGAGCTCCAGAGAACAAAATTCTAGAAATGTAATTCATGAACTGGAGGATTTGGGTTGGATGTATTTCACTTGCAATACTTGAAAGGAATCTAGTCACTTCCTTAAAGATAATCTCATGTTTTCATAAGGGTTACTCATGAAGGGTTACTCATCAACAAGGTTTCCAGATTGTTTGTCCATAGGAGGAATAAATCTTGAAGAATATCAAGATTTTATAGCCAAATTTGTGACAAGCAGTGAACTAAGTGCCTATACATGCAAAAACTACTCACCTGATGAAACGTCCCTGATTAAATAGATGGTTCACCAGAACAAAGAGAAGGAGTAAAAACTAGGGAAGGGGCGTAATTAATCAAGTATTTTTTCAAGCTACTACTATTCTTTTCTTCCTCCTTTTCCTGTACTTTAAAAAAACTTCATCCTCCTAGAATAGTCTATCAATAGCATAAACATTCACAACAGATTGGCCTAGAGTGGACTCTGATCCACTTTCACTATTAAGACAAACCTTCCATTGACCAGTGAGTTTGACCCTGAAATACACTCTTCTCATTGACTGGTCAGAGCTCAGCTTTGCTGCCCACTTCATGTGATGCACATCATGCACCTATTTATTTAGGATCCAGAATGAGAAGTGAGAGTTACTGAAAATCTGTTCTGAACTACTTTAGTTTAATTCAGAAATTTGTGGGATTCAGTGGAGAGCCAGCAAGACTAACCTAGTTGTGGAATCAGAATGTTAGCCATTGTCCATCAGGCCCTGGCCACATTATTTTTCAAATACAAATAATCTTTGTTGTGACTATGAATAAACAGGGTAGGGGTTCGGTTTGCCTTTTTTTTTTTTTTTTTAACTTTTACATGACATTTGGACATCTGTTGCTACAAAGAACTGTTCCAATATTTGACCTTAATCTTGTGGAGTACTTTCCTACACCTCCCAAATTTAATACCTTAATTTCAGCATGTGCAAGGTGTAAGATTAAGCAACTCAAGGATGCTTTGAGGCAATCTGGTCTATCATCTGCAGAGTGGTGTGTGAGTCTTCTGCCAATATCCACAGCAACAAGAAAAGAGCTGGATTATTGTCATAATGATTTTGTGTAAGGAAGATATAAAGAGGAATAGCAGAAAGAACAGTATCTTCAAAAATATTTCTGTGTAAAGTTAGGGTATGGCATAGGAAGGTAGAGAAGCAGTCATTAGATAATCTAGAGTTTAAAACCTACTCTATGTTATTTGTGACCACTATAAGTTACTCAGAAAAAACTTCGTTGCTCAGCCTAAGGCTTTGAATATCCTTACTCACAGTTCTGTAGCTTGTTCACTAGCTTCTTGATTTGATTTTGTACTTTTTATTAGAAAATTCTTCCTTTATGAATTTGAATATTGGCAAGCTACCCTTTGGCATGCTTCTTACCCAGGGGAGGTTGCTCAGTTATGCTGTGGTCCCTTTTATTGACTCCTAACTTACAGTTGCTTCTTGTCAGCCATTAATAGATAAATATTTTACTATCTGGTTTTTTTCATCTATTAAAATCTTACCTATACAGAAGGGTCTGGCAGCTGCAGAGTCCTCTTTGTACCCTTCACTCCATGACCTAACATGTCCTGGCTCTAGAGATTACAGTAAGTGTTACAATATCCCATTTAATGTTAACACTGCCTCATTTTTCAGGAATACCTATTATATCAAGTTCTCCTTCCATGGTCAAACACTCTGCTTTCACTTGTAATTATTTTTAAGCTCGTGGTATGCAGACATTGATATTACTTATTTTTTGCTATATACCTATTTTTAAACAATTCCTCTGCTTAGTTCCCTACTTCAGAATATACCAATGTGATTTCAGTTTAGTTATCCTCAATGTAATCCATCATCCCTCTTCCCATCATTTAGAAATGGATACAGAATTAAGATGCTGATGGGGAGAAAAGAAGATATGTGGAAATGCAGGCATTCTTTTACCCAAAGACATGACTACTTACATGCTACCCAGTGCTACCTACTACCCATGCTACCTACTTCATGCCACCCAGTGCAGGCAACTCCCTGCCTGATCCTGCAGGGAGTGATGAGGTTAGAGCTGTGTGGCCACAAACCCCTTTCCATAATTAGATCAGAGCTGCATTCTCCCTTGGAAATGCTCACTCCTTACCATCAAGACATGACATGTCAAAGCTCACTTTTCTTTATTTTTTTCTTTCTTTTTTTTTTTTTAAGCAATGGGACAGCTGATTTTTCCTAGCATTTTTTTCCCTGTCAGGAAAATGATAATGAAAAACAATTTCTACTTTGAATTTTTTTTAGGTATTCCATTACTGAGCCTTCCATTGGCTCACTGGAAACTGTGAGAGAGGGTTTGATTCTTTTCTGTGGAAAGAACATGGAAAAACCTTACTAGGCTTTTTGTAGCAAAAGAACAATTTTTCTTTTATCCAGGATTTTGCTTCAATTTTGTATAACATTTCTTTCAAAATACATGTCCCAGTTTCCTTTTAAACTTCTTTATTCTGTTCTGCTGCTGAAAAGCCTGCAAATGGAAGGGGAGAACTAGGAACTCCCCACGTCAATCAGCTCTATTCATTCAATGGCTATATTTATTAGTTTCATTAAAAACATATTGAGCAGCCCTGGTTCCTCAGTTCTGCACTCCTACACAATCCTGACTGCCTTGCCATCCCCGTGTCAGTAAGGGCTCTATCCTGAGGCCTCCCTCTGCTTGAGATTCCACATGAAGCATGAATCCAAGAGGATATCACATGCTCTTGGGCCTTGCTGGAAAGATTTCACAGAGCTTGATGAGTGTGGAGGGGGTTGGGGACAGTTAGATGAGGAAAAAATAAGTACCAAGATTAATTGATAGTTCTTTTTTTAAAAAAAGGAATGGAATGAAAAAATCTGTGTAAAGCTTGGAAAATGTCTCCATTGCTACTGCCATTCATTCACTGACATGAATGTACATGTAACATCTCACAAGCACATTGCTCACAAGCTACGGTTTTGTAGGAAATAGAACACTCTGGGCTGCCATCCGACAAAGGAGCAGTTCTTGGAGAAGGCTGTTAATTTGCTACATTTGTAATGCTGAAGCATGGACTAGTCCCCTTCAGAAAATGTTATGTTCTCTACATAACTCTTCCTGTTCTTATTAAAATCAAAACTATGTGGACAAGCAGAACCGCAGCAGGAGCCTGCTGCTTATGGGGCAAAAAGAATGGGTGCCAACAATAGTATTATAACTATATTGACTGTCTTTTAGCACTTTTGTTGGTGTCTTTAAAAAAAAAAAACTTTTTTATTGTATGGCAACATACAAAAAGCTTTGTATGAATCAAAAAATCTCCATACTCAGGACTGAGAATTAAAGTTGCAATTTAAGCACTACTTAAGTTGAACACCTTCCTAGTAGCTTTAGTGGTCTTTAGCTCAGACATCAGGCTAGAGACAACTTTTCAGAAAATGAAATTTCTTTCTGTATTCAGGCCTGAAGAGTGATCCATAAAAATCTATCTGCTCAAACACATTTGAACTAAACATCTTCCTCTCTTTGGAAATGATCTCTCTTTCTATAAACATCAGATTGAATAACTGCTACCTAAATACCCTAATTTCCTTCCCTATATATATATATCTGGACCACAAACTTTAACATCTACACCCTACAAGTCTTCAAGACAGGAAGAGACTGGAGTATGCACTGATACACTTAAGCTCTCCCAAGGATATATCACATACAATCTCTTCCATACATACCCTCTTTTGTTTTTTCTTAAGTGGGTCATAATGTATTAGCCCACAGTATCTTACATAACCATGGTATTTTTTGTCTTTTATGGCAATCGAGATTCAAGGATACAGCAAAAAAGATCTGGTTTCTACAAAACAAAAAAAAATCTTAGTATTACTTGCCCTGTCCTCAAAATGTTCTCAGACTTGAGTTGAGGTTTTCTTCGAATGTTTTGTCTTCATTGTCCTCTTGCTCCCTTTCTCTTCTGTAAAACAAAAAATCAGTAAGGCATTTAAATCTGAGTGTACGTTTCTCTATGAAATTGACACAAACATGCAAGCAATTTTCTCAGAGTTGTTGACTACTTTTCATCTGTTTAAGCAGCTTCCAAGCAAGTCCTTCCCTACACGGAAATAGGGCACTTCTGAAAAATGAAGTATAATTGGCCAAAACCCTTTTGACACAGTGATTCACTGACAGTGATTTCTGATTAATTAGGGACACATTCTCCTCTTGATATATATATAATGTAACTCCCACTAACGTCAAAGAGAAAGCTGCCCTTCTTAAGTTTGTCAGGCAGCAACTACCCAGGGGCTGGTCTGTTGTTCAGGGGCTGAACAGAATTGCTCAGCCTCTGGATGTTGTTTTCACCTGCCCACCACAGAGGGTCAACATCCTTCTGGTCCATGTGCCTCTTGCTGCCTGTAACACCAAGTACAGGCAGCGCAGGGGAAGGAGGAGGCCTGCCCAGCCTGGCGGCTGTCCTTGGCACAGCTGACATCTGGAAGCACAGTGTTGGACATCTGAGGAGCCAAGCTGAAATGGCCCAGCTGCCAGCAGCTGTTCAGAAAGCAGAACAGCTACTTCTCCTACTGCAGATCAATTAATTTTGGTCAATAGCTGGTCACAGTGACACAGTTGCTGTGATGCCGTGGTGCTCCCCTCACGGCCAGCTGCGGTCATCGGGAGAGCCCGAGAGCAGCTGCTGGAGGGAATGGCGCTGTGTGGGAGAATTGGCAGTGCTCATATTGACACAGAAAGGCACCTGGAGCCTCCAGGGGCTGCCTGCTCAGCATGGCTTGCATCACACTACTGAATTCTCTTATTTTCCCCACACAGTCTCCCAAAACACCACCCGTGTCTGTCCCTTCGGGCACCTGCTGGCCCTGGGCCCCACCCAGGCAGGGCTGCGGGGGTGTCTGATAGGGCCATACCAACAATTTAACAATTTAAGGGACAACTGGACCATCGCCCTGTGTTGAGTTTACTAATGAAAATGTGACCTGTGGATGCCTAGGTTGCTGGGTTTAATCCATAGCGTGGCTCAGGAGAGTGGGGACACAGCATGAGGAATGCTGACAGAAAAGCAGGCAATAGCAGGGTAATAGCAATGCCCACCACAAAGAACATGGCAGCAGTTTATACTTCTTTGGTTACATTTCATAATTCTTTGGTGAAAATAAAAACCCTCCTGGCTCTGCAGAAAGCCTGGACAGCTTTGCAGTGGGGGACCCCAAAGCAGTGAGGTAGGGGGTGGGGGAAGAGGGGTGACAGAATGACTGTACAGGGAGAGGGCAGCATGGCTTCCATGTACCTGGAAAGGACCCACCTGATGGGAGAACAAGTCATCCTGGGCTTCCCTTCCACCTTAATGCTGGAAGGGAAGCTGCTGAGGCCCTGAGCAGGGCTGGCTCCTGCAGTCCATGCCAAACGGTGCCTGCTGGGACAGGCCGCCTGTGCCAGGGCACCTGAGGGGAGAAAGGCACCATTCGGAGGCTCACCTGAGGGCTTTGGCCGTGAGGGGCCTGAGGAGCTCTGCTGAGGGCCTTGCTCTCCACAGGGCTAAGAACAGAAACTCACCTGGCAGCATGAAAACCTGGAAACAGAGAGAAAGGAGGAGTGGGCTGAGATCATTTGGGGAAATGCTTGCAAGATGAGCACCAGAAAACAAAGCAGAATGGAAACAGTTAAGGTTTATTAACAACCATTATTTGGGATTGCAGGGTGCTTGAGGTGATGCCTTGGTGCTCCCCACATGACTTTACCTGGAGACAAAGATCTGTAGCTGAGTCCTTCCGTTCTGTGCCACACCTCAGGAACTGTATTTAGCTTACACGCTGGCAGCTCACATTGTTTCCCAGAGCATCAGGTGTTGTTCTTTGATCATGAGGGCTGTGCCCCTCTTCCTATTCCAAATTATCTTCTTTCTAGCAGCTCTTTCTGCACCATAAGCCAGCCACACTATTTCAGGGTCACATGAAAGAGGTGGAAAGAAACATGTATTTTTAGGACCAAAATATTCACCTGAGAAGGCCAATGTTCTCTTTGCTGAATTTTAGGTACTTGAATTTATTCTGCAGCTGTCAAAAGCTGTGAGGGGAAAAAAAAAGACAGAAGAGAAAAAAAAAAGTAAGAAGCTTTTGTTGAAGGTCAGGAAAGTTCCCATTTCTTGAAGATCCTTCCTGAATATCCAAAATGCTTTTAAAATGGTATTATCACTCACCTATACTTCTCTTTGCCTGAGGGATTAGTACTGGTCCTAGGTTTCATGACATCAGCTAGACTGAATCCTGAGGGGGAAAGTGCCCCCTCAGGTCCCCTAATTTATGTCAGTAAATTAGAAATACTAGATAAGATCCTCAAACCAGAAGGCAAACATTTGCCTGGAATTGGACTCTGGTTTCCAGTTCCCACACTATGTGGCTTGGGGATCTCAAGTTGAACTGCTGTTCTACTTGTTTATGATACTTTTGTTCAGTCTGCACCCCCAAAAAGCCCAGCAGAAATTCAGCAGATAAAGGTAAATTTGACTGAGTTTGGAAGAGTATTCAAATTCCTGAAGAATTTTAACCTCAGTACTAATTAGTTATAGCATCTTCATCTTGTTCAGTTTTATTGCCTCTCCATCAGTTGACGTTAAACTGACAGAACAGAAGCAGACAATGAGTAAGAAACCATGCACAGGGGTACATGAGGAATGGTCAGTGAAAATAGGGTGTGGCTGTTATGATTTCAGACAAGAGATCTCCAGAAAACTGAAGTCAATGGACAAACTATGGACCCAGAAGGCCCCTGGAAGTAATTTTTCCAATAATCCTCTTTTGCTCTCACAGTACCACAGAGGTACACAATGAGGCACATGAACTCTCAGCCAGAAAACTGGGCTTGTGACTGGGTCCTTGGAAAGATTTCCAGCCAGGTGGTCAGAAACCGTTCATGAAAAACTGTTCATTTCATATCAAAACTGACAATTAAACCCAGAAATATTACAAATATTTGTAGAAAGCAATAAAATAACGTAATTCTGGTGGCAAACCTTTGCTTTCATTCACTTTTAATGCTACTCTCCTTATTTAATCTCATTAGAAAAAGGTGAGTAAAGCAAAAAATAAAAATCACAATTAAAAAAAAAAATTAAAAAGAGGCAGAAAAACCTGAGAGCTGGGATTGTTCAGCATGGAAAAGAGAAGGCTTTGGAGGAACCTCAATGTAGCCTTTTAGTGCCTTAAGGGGGCTCATAAAAAGCATGGTGAGAATTTTCATATGAGCAGATCATGACAGGAAAAGTGGTAATGGTTTTAAACTAAAATTGGGAAGGCTTAGATTAGGCATTAGGAAAAAAGTTCTTTACTCAGAGGGTGGTGAAGCACTGGATCAGGTTGCCCAGGGAGGTTTGGATGTCCCATCCCTGGCAGTGCTCAAGACCAGGTTGGATGGCACCCTGAGCAACCAGATCTAGCAGGTGACATCCCTTCCTGTGGCAGGGGGATTGGAACCAGATGATCTTTAAGGTCCCTTTCAACCCAACCTATTCTATGATTCTATGACTCTATGTCTGAAAAGTCATGCAAAGTCTGCACATGATGAGTTTGCATCAGATGAGCTCAACAGAAGCCTCATATATAGTTTAACCCTGGAAGTGAATGGATTTTTCTTTCCTCAGAAAACTCTGCACCCAACAGTGGGAGTTGCTCAACATGTGTGACTGTGTGGTACTGAACAATTTCAGACAAGAGGAGTTCACTCACTTTATGGCCTTTCCCTGGCCTCCAGCCCAGGGAAGTTTCTGAGAGCTATTCCTGCAGACTAATAACTACTTGCTTCTAAGAGAAAGTGTTTGATAGCAAAACATTGTATTTTCTGAAAGTTCCTGGAAAACAAACTGTTTACATGCTTACCTGTAATTGATAATCATCCCTCCAATTGGGTTTCAGGCTGTGCTGCCCCTCAAAAGATTCTTCCAGAAGCCTCTGGAAGTCCCTCTCACAGGAGAGCAAAGTACTAATTTACACTAGAAATATCTTTGTCTAGACATACAGACACGTAATACAAACTATCAGAAAGATCAAGGTAGGTGAGCTGCTAAAAGCTTCCAGAGGTTTTCAAGGAAAAGAAAAAGCGAAGGAACCTAGACCTTGTCTTTAGAAGAAAAAAAGCTATAATGTCAAAATTCTATTTGCAGAAATAATTCTGTGTCAAACATAACTCCATTCATACCAACATCATACAAATACTTTGATCCACAACAGAGACCATTTTTTTCAGCTATGACAACTCACTATCTGAATCACTCCTATTTTGTGACACCAGGATACCACTGTCACACTGAAGCAGTAAGAGCATGGTCCAGTTTTGACCATTTGGAACACAAGCCCAAAATTTGGACCTGTGCTGAGCCCTTTTTCAGTGCTCAAGAGCTGTTTGTTAACATACACCCAAACACTACAAATTATGTCCATCATTAAACATCTGGTACAATCTGAGTAATCAAAGCAGCCATGGGCATCACTTCTTCATTGTCTTCCAACTTGACCATATGGTTTTCCAGAAATGCTCACCAACATCCCAGTTCCTTTTGCCTTCAACTCATCCCTGGAGTGAGTTTCCTCTGGATATGTCTCTCTTCATTAGCTACAGAGGGAGTACAAGTGGGCAGGCTAGAGTGATCACCTGACTTCCAGATGCAGATGTCAGAGGAGGGGAATCCTACCCTCTGTCTGTCTGACATAAACAATCCTAGCAGGTTTCCCAACAGGGCAAGTGAGGCATGTTGTCCCAGAAATGAAACCCAGCCAGCTGGCACCAGATGAGCCCTACAGAATGTCCTGCTGCAATGCCCACTGAGGTTGCAGCAGTGCGTGAACACAAGGCAGCAAAAACCTAAAGGGATGTTGGCTTGACTTGAAAAAGTAATTTCATTTTATGTCATGACACTGCAAAGTAATTGTGCTCAAAATAACTGTTTTTACTGCCTAAATATGTTTTTAGTACTTGAGCATCCAGGTGGATTCAATTGTGCTTGCAATTTTGCAGACATTAACGAGGGAGACTAAATGACTGAGGCGGGGAAAGAGAACAATGCTGCACTCCTGTGAGACAGCCTGACACGCAGACTAGAGCACAGCACTAGCTCTCAGGAGCCTCAAAGTCTAGTCCTGTTTTGACCACTCACTGACAAATGTTGTAGAGCTAAGCATGGAAAATGAAATACAACTGTTCTCTGTGTCTTTTACAAAATAATACTGGCTGAAATCTTCAACAAGTGTAAGCTATCAAATAGCAGAAATCACTGACTCCAAAAGAAGCAGGATTACAAGCCAAATTCAGTCAGTTTATAAGAATAAGAGCTTCCTTCTTGAGCATCTTTTCCAAACGCAACATGTGGCACAGCATGAATATAAGCAACACTTGAACTGTCATGAAATACATTAAAAATAAAATAAATTATTTAAATCCAGAAATATCATTCTGAAAGGTTAAGCACATTTAGAAGTTGTAATTTTTATGTCAATAACTATTTACAGAACCATAGCCTTAACTGATACTCCAAGAGCCATTTCACTCTTCACCAAAGTTTTCATAAAAGAAATAATATACAAGGCACACTAAACACTGTCGGGCCAAACACATTCTACTGTTTATTACACATATTACATTCTTAAATAAAAATGCGTCACATAACATTTTTGCATAGATATCTTACAATATACCAATTTAAAAAAGAATTATGAAACAGACCAGTAACAAAAATAAATTTTTTCTTCATTAATAATTTTGTAACATTAACATACCACCATCATATAATACAAATAATATTTTTAAATCTTAAGACTTTTTGTACAGCAAAAAAACTGACAAAGTAATATATTTATATATATATATATATAAAAAGCTTAAAAAAAATAAAATGTCAAAAAAAGGCAGAACTGAGGGCTACAAGATTGGGTACTTCTGTGATATATTAGAAATACCAGAGTAGGCCTGAGAGAACGCGACCGAGGGCATCTCCGAAATGCACTTGTCAGACACATCTGGTAAAAGAAAAATTATAGTGCAAAATGAAAGTCCTTCAAGCAACGTTGTTTTTTTGTTTTTGTTTTTTTTTCTTTTTTCTTTTTTTCATAGGGAGCATTCATACTTTTCTTGTTGTTGTTTTTGCTAAAGAAAAATTCCCCAAACAAAAATCTAACGTGTGGTAGAGAGCAAGAAAAGTTTCAAAGAACAAGAGGGACACCAGGTCACTTTGCAAAGTGAAAAAAAAAAAAAAATCTCAGCCTGCATTATTATTTTTTCAACTAGATGAGCAGACATGCCAACCTAAGGCCTTGTTTCTAAGAGAAAAGCTGTTACAGTTTATATGCAGTGATTTAAAAACCAGGTACTTAAATTGGTGCAAGAACCTTCCTGTAGAGGTATCTTAATTAGTTGAAGCATTTCTTACACTTCAGCTTAACTGCATAGGATGCCAATGCAAACACAACCCAGGCAATCTGGTAACAGGTGCAGCTACAAAGTGATTTTAACTACACTGATATTTTAATGTAGGGCAGCTTCCCTAGTAGAGACATGGCCTTGGTAACAAAGTAGTGTTTAAACCAGTGTTTTGATCTACTTCCAGAATCTGACAGGTCTGGGGATTTAAACACAGAGTGATGGGTAAAATGTATGTTGCAAAACATAAAGATCAGCCCTTCAGCCATCAGGCCTTCCAGGGACTGCATGTTAGTTTTTCATTTCCCCGAGAGCCCAACAATAAAGGCTAAAATTGCCATGTTTCTGTCCATTCTAGTTCCCTTTTAGTGTGTACATGCGAAGCCCTCATTCCCCTCCCTTCCCACCTCCCCTCCCAATCCCCAAATTTGCAGCCTACTCATTCACAGTACACAGCAACATGTATTTCCCAGTGCTGTTGAAAACTTTCCTACAAAAGCTGACATGATTCCTAAAATGCAGTGGCAACAGCAAGTGCCCTCCCTAAACGAAAGCAATAGGCACGGTTGGCTACTACAAACTGTAAGTCAGTAGCTCAGTTTGCTCTTCTGTGTAGGTATATACAGTATACTGTTGTACATCCGCACCCAGACAGAGACAGGGTGGAGAACCTGTTATCTGGCAGTACATAGAAGTTAGGACCAAAGCACTTAGAAAAAAAATCATCAAAGCTTTCATTTTGAAAATCGCAGAGTTCCAACTTCAATTATTACACCAAAAATGCCATCAACAAGCATTAAGGAAAACTATAAAACCCTGTTTGAAAAATGATGCCTGCATTTGAAAGTTTTCAGGTAGGGAAACTCATTCTTGAGGTGATAAACACAGTCTACTCCCCATCTCCACATTTTTATGTATATAATTTATATATACAACTGTATCATTATATATATAATTTATATAGCACAAGTATTCTCAAGAGTTCTTCCTCTAAGGGAGAAGGAAATTCTCAGCTTTACAACACAGACCTTAGTACCTGGCAGGCCAGATCCTACAGTCCTTACAATGCTAAATCTTGCCACTGAAGCCTGTGCAGAGCTGTGGAGGAGAAAGACTGCAGTAGCCATCCCTAGACTATTAATAAAAAGAGACACAAGTGTGACAAAAGGAAGAAGAATATCCAAGTCTAATCTGGTAAAGATCATTCATGAAGGTGTAGTTTAAATGCTAATGAAAGACAGGCAAGGCTTGTCAATGAACAGTTGGAGTATCTTGGGAGAAAAGTATTTCCATTTCTTCAAGACAGAGTTAAATAGTTATTGTCAAGCATTGGGTTTTTTCTTGGTATGCAGATATCTTTACAAGTGCAATTCTATCTGAAATCAGCAAAGAGTACTTTAGGAGCTCTGGGTTAGAGCATTGCCCAGGATATAAAAGCTCAAAAACAGTCTTACTGGATGGAATGACAGAATGTGCCAAGTCCTGAATGAAATCAAGAGTAAAAGCCCTTGATCCACTGAGTGCTGGCCTAGTAACATTAAATTATTTACAAAATTTTCATCTTTTAAATTTTTTTTAAATTTAAAGATTTTGACATACATTAGGAGGCGAGGAAGGGAAACATTTAAGGAAGTTGAATTTCATCAGCTTTGTCAAAAGTACCAATTACCCTGTCTTTTGTAAACAGACAAATAAAGTGTGGTAAATAGGCAGAGCAACCTTTATTTTAGATACAAACCCCAGATTGTCTAGGGTCAGATAAAAATGAGGGACAAAGCCTGATTCTGTAGATATCAGAAAGGTCACAGCTAAGATATACGCAATCACTGCAATGATCATATTGATCAACTCCGTTTTAGCTATACACCCCAGTGATTAGTTATTTTTTTATGCCTGAAGTTAAAACAATTCCAAAAGCAAGGATTGGAGGGATCCTCTTGCATTCAGGTTCTTCTTGCCCATCTTGTTTGGTCAGTCCTTCCCATGCATTAAGTGAAAATATGCTACCCCCAAATAATAGCAATTCCAAAAAGTCTGAGGAAAATAAGAATGAATGGAAAAAAAAAAATTCACCTTTGGAGAAATATGTTAGCTTAGATCTCAGGTCTTGGAAACCACTTCTGAGACACCACATGGATCTTCCAGGCTAACAAACTTGTTTCTGGAATATCTGGCTGGTCCCTGCAGCTGTGACACATCTCAAGGTATGCTATGGCTTCAAACTGGTTTGCTAAGTGTTTGGGGTTTTTTTAAGATTTCTTCCTCTCTAGGTCTCCTCATGAAGAAACCTTATAAAATTTAACAAGGATGAAACTCTCAGAATAGGAGAAAAAAACCTATAGACCTGCCCTACAGTCTGTTCCATCAGCACAAGACTATGAAGAAATAGAACCAGTACACATTTAATCAGTGAGAGCTGTGAAATGAATCATAGAAACACAGAAAAATTAATATTGGAAGGTACTTCTGGAGTATCTTCCAATGTTAGGAGGTCACCTAATCCAACATTCAACCCTTTGTTTAAAGAAAGATTAGTTAGATCACAATGCTACTGCTCAGGGCCTTGTCCAAGACATTGAAAGAATCTAGAATTTCACTTCAGTTGCCAGTTTAGCCAGGTAATGCAATTGTCTAGACTGAGTGCTAGTTATTGAAAAAGAACAACATAGAGATAATAAAAAATGCTCTGGATTCTGCAATCTGCTTTTCTGTTAGACCAATTTTGATAAAATATATGTGATGTTTTATGTTGATCTTTATCTCCTAAGGGGAAAACCAAAGAGAACAAAGATGTACTGAAGTGTTGTTTTAGTATAAAAAGTGACTAAAATACAACATCACGTGTCTTCATATTTGATATAGTACAAATGAAAAAATAATTTTTTTAGTTTCAAGTAAACCATCAATCATTATGTTGAGAAAAACAGAATTTTGCTTGCCAGGCCTCAAGCTGGCAGTATAGAACTATATTTCTATAAGCATATTTTTATGCACAGATTCAGCAAATTTGATTAGAAAACCATTTATACTGGTGCTTTCTGAATTATTTTTTATTAGTCAGTTTTCAAAACAGAATCTTGTCTTCGAGTATAAGTTGTCTCAATTAGATAATAAGAAAATCCAGAACAAATAAATTATATCAACACTTGATATGATATGAAGCACATCTTGACCTGGAATATTCTGTCTTGGTCTCCCTATTACGAGACAATGATTGACATATTGGAGCAAGTCTAGCAGAGAGTCACCATGAAGGTTGTGGAACACATGATGGATGAAGAGAGGCTGAGGGACATGATTCAGCCTTAGGAAGAGAAGGGTGAGTGTAGATCTTATTGCTATCTCCAAACACCTAACCAAGACTGTAGAGAAGAAGCCAGACCCTTCTTGGAGGTGCACAGTGGAAGAGTCACTGGGAACAGGTTTGAACATGGAAAATTTCAACTTGACACACAGATTTTTGATTTTTTTTTTTAACCATGAAAGTGGTTAAATATTGGAACAGCTTGCACAGAGAGGTTGCAGAATTTCCATTCTTGGGGATATTTAAAACTCAGCTGGATATGGCTGTGAGCAACCAGCTCTAGTTGAAGGTTGGCTAAGATGGCCTCTGGAGGCCCCTTTCTACATACATGATTCTATGATTGACTGCTCTGCTCCAAAATATTATTTAGCTAATCACAAAAACTCACACTTGTTTTAGTTGCTTCCTCTGTATACACTATTTTGTGAGAGTTTTAGCTCAACTTGTTTTCATCCTATAGTTCCACGGCCTTGGAAACCACAATCTGACTTTCTTATAATGGCTTCTGTTTTGCAAATAGGCATAAATCTAGCATTGAAGGAAACAAGGGTAAAGCTTCTCCTTTCTACAGCTGGATAACTCAGTCCTCAACTGTCATCAAATAATCTATTTATGGGCTTGCTTTCACCAAGCCTTACACAGAGCCTTTCCTCTTTAGTCTGATTCTACTTATAATCTACAGAGAGAGGACAACTGTACAACTTTAGCAAGGAGACACAGGCCCAAAAAGGAACTAACTATAACAGACTACACAAGTTTGAAGTGTACAGCTTAAAATATCTGCAAAGAAACAAAACTTGTCATTGTAAAAAACCAGTCCTGGAATGTGTCATTAATTATGCCTTTCCAAAATGGAGACTCTTTCTATAAAATGCCAAAGTTACGGTTCAAAATTTTAGTAATGACTAAGACACTTGCATATGAGCACCCAAAAACTGAAGTCAAGAGATTGACTGAGTACACCATATATACAGCTGAAAAATATCTCCCTTTTCAAACACAAGAGGTGGTTCCAAAGCTCAAATTTTGGCTTCAGAGTTCAAGACCTGCTACAAAGCCTGAGAAATTTGAAATCAGCCTTTTACCTCCCTTCTTTCTATGCTTTTTACGCTATTTGGATCCGTGATTTAGATGTAGGCCTGCCTTTAGAACAAAGTAAACAGATATTTCAGCTTTTTTTTTTTCCACCCAGCTTTTTTCTTGTTCTGGCATATTTAAATCAGATGCCAATGAGACCATAAATGACAACTGGAACTAAAAAACAGTCTTGCCTGACTTCTTCCAATTTAAATAGAGTCTGGTGCTTAAACCATCACTTAATAATTAAGGTTGGTGGACTAGTGATAGTACATCTAAAGGCAGGTGTGTTCAGAGGACAAAGGAGGATATTTATGCAGGTTCACAGCCAATGAAGATCATAGTGGACAATTTGAGAGCATAAATTGTAGGACACTACAGTAAGGGAATTCTAGGATTCTCTTATACTTTTTCTAATCTAATGCACTCCCTGGATGCTCTACAGTTTCACACAGCTGAGGTTTCAGTTCCCATTAGACATTTTCCTGAGGGGCAGCAGAGAGGCAGCAGCAATCTCTGCTCTCTGGTGACCAGTGACAGAATCCAAGGGAATGGGATGGAGCTATGTCAGGGGAGGTTCAGGCTGGACATTAGGGAAAAGGTCTTCACCTAGAGGGTGGCTGGGCACTGGAACAGCTCCCCAGGGAAGGGGTCACAGCCACAAGCCTGCCAGAGCTCAAGGAGCGTTTGGACAATGCTCTCAGGCACATGATGGGATTCTTGGGGTGTCCTGTGCAGGGCCAGAAGCTGGACTTGATGATCCTTGTGGGTACCTTCCAACTCAGGATACTCTGTGATTCTGTGATCAGGCAGGATGCACTATATACTCCAATGCAAACTGGATTCTAGGGCCCTCAGTCCCAGTGGAACAGCTGGGTGGAATGGCCATAAAAAGTATGCAAATACAGAAGTAGAGAAATACGAGATTGTCAGCAAGCAGTGCTCTGCAATTTTTAAATGTATACATATATATATATAAAAGCATATATATATACACATATAGAGTACAGTTAGTTTTAAATCTTTGGAATAAATTCAATTTTTGTTCTCTCTCTCTTTCTTTCTGACTTTCACTCTCTCTCATGCTCTAATCACGAATATTACATCATTGTCCCTAAAAGATGGTTAGATTTTGGTCCATATTTCATGCCATATGGGCCAGACATCGTATTTCCCCCCTGTCCTCAAAGTGTTCAGTTGACAGTCACAGTGTTTTGTGAAAACTGTGAGGAAAACCAGCATCTTTTGAATAAATTCAATCTCTCACTGGAACCAAAGGTTGCAAAATGCTGAGAATTCAAGTGCCAAGGATCCTGGTGACAGCTCTTAAATATCTACTGAGTTTCTTGTTTGCTCTTTTTCCCCCTAAGAGTAAAATTTTACCTCCCAAAAAATAAATTAAGGGAAATATTTAACAGTCAGTAAGTCAAAACAGTCAAAGAAGGGCAGTTGGCTAACACATTATAAAAGAGCAGCAACCATTTGTGGACCACACGCTATTTTGTTTCATTTCTAGACACCTCTTGTAGGGATGGTCCCAGAATATACAAAATATACAACCTAATGACCACCTGCCTGCTTGCATAGGCCATTTTTATGGTCCTAAATGCAGTCTTTGGAGTCAGGGCCAGTGCCAAATATGTTCAAATACAAGTTATGGCAATACATTTTTTAGGGTTTTTTTCCTTTTGTAATGAAGACTTTAATCCACTTTGAGGCAAAGAAATCGAATTATCAATAGGACGGAAGGGTGAGCATGAGACTTCCACTTCTTGATGATTCACACCGTAGGCCAAAATGGACCTCTAGGTTAGTAATACTTTAGACCAATCATTTGGAAATGCCTCACTGCTGTATGTAAAATCCCTCCCTTCAACGCTCACATGATTACATTTTTTCATATAGGAGTGGGCTACAGCATCAACTTGATGAATGGAAAAGCAGGACTTTGATAATTTCTTTAAAGGCCTAATGCTGAATGAAGCCATTGTACTTGGAAGAGGTTCTTGATTTCCTACTCAGAGACTGGAGTAGGATTTTTGGCTTGGGGGGAGTTTTTTGTGTAAGATGCTGAACAAACATTAGATTTAAATTAAAACATCTGCAGGTGCTCTTTACACAAACAGAAGTCTAATGTTTTAAATTGGTTAATAGAAGAACTGCAAGAAAAAGCAACATAATTCACCACTAAATCACCGTGGGCTGTGGCTAACATGCTCACATGATGTGGAAGGAATCCTGTAGTCATGCCTGTGTGGCCAGTCCCAGACTGATATCCAGGTGAAGACAAGGAGTTCTGAAGATCACTTGTTTGTGGAGAAAGGAGAAAAAAGGTTTAAGCTTCCAAACAAGCTTTTAAAGTTTTTTGTTCAAAAAATAAACAAGAAGTCCTAGCTATGGCAATAAGGTGAGGCTTACAGAGATATTAGGTGCTGTATCTCAGGGGTTTATTCCTTGGCTACTTAGCCATCGTGGCAGCAGCTTCCAGAGTCCCTAGTGCATATGTTGTGCAATAGCCAAAAAAAAAAAAAATTAAAATTAAATCAACCAACAAAAATATAATCCTCCGTGAAGTCTACATAAACTCAGGCCAAAAAGAGGATATTTGTGTCACAAGTGTCACTCCACAGTCTGCTGCCATTAAGGCCACTGGTATTGACTTAAAAGGATCTCAACAGCTCAGTTCTAGGAAGAAGAACCAAAACCAAGACAGGTCAAAGTGTCTGTGAGGAGTCTGATGCACTGAACATTAAGAATTCTCAGACAAAGAACAAAAAAAGAAGAGGTTAATTTTGGCTACCAAACTGGGATTTGGTTTTCTAGGTCATTTTTCCCCCCATCTATTTAAAAAGAAAGTTAGTGCTACAAATATGCAACTTCAAGACGACATATTCTTCTACTGAGTTGCACTGAGAAGCAAGTTAGATAAGCCCCTCCTACTGCCGTCCTCCTGCAAGGAAGCCTCCTCTGTTTTCTTTGATTTCCACTGGCAAACGCAGGAAGCAAATCCAAGAGGGATGAAGTACTGTAAGCAATTGTTCTTTTTCACTGACTTCACCTCTATACCATTTCCTTGCCTGCATCTTCTCCCATCCAGCTGGGGCAAGGCATTAAAGAACTGATGTACGTATTGAAGTGTAACTGGGTGCATGACAGTGTGAGCATGTGGTCCTTGTACAGAGGATTACAAGGGATCAAGTTCTCTTCTCCTGTAAGGTAGCACGTTGTAACTTGAGTTCCACTTTCATCTCACAACACTTAGCCCAGATGACATCCACGCCAAGCTGGCTGATATTTAGATATGTCTCTTCATGTGGAGGGCAAGGTGATCCGACCTGGAAAAACACCTGCAACATAAAGCAAGCAGGAAATTGAATAAGTATAGGCTTTGGAAAACAGGGTTTCTGCTCCTTCCTTGTGATGTGAAGGATAAAATATATATCTAAGTTTAAAGACATTCCTTGGGTCATCCATGGATCACCACCAAACTCTGTGTGACTGACCTCTGTAACCACTGCCCTGGCTCTTCAGCAGCTAAAGAGACTACTTTTCTCCTTCCTCTGTTCCTCTCCCTCCTGCCTCTTTCATTGAGTCAAACATCAGGGAAGAGTGCTCATCTATGCACCTGTACTATAAAACCAAATATTTAGGATGTGTGTGTTTGCATATTAAAAAAAAATCAGTTTTATTCAAGTACTCAACAACATCATTGTTAAAAATACCAGCTTTCTCAAGTGCCCACTACTTGCAACAAGCACTGAAGAATGATGTTAGTTTTGAAAGCTGAATTCTCATTTCTAACTCCAAATTGGAAGGAAAACTGGTTCAGAGTTTGAAGAGTGACAATCCTTCAGGCTTCATATCTCTCCCTTCCTCTCTGCTGGGAATCTGGGAGCTAATATGTGGATTCTGATGAACATTATCTCCCTGAAGGATGTTGATAGAAGATACTATGCCTGTTTTGTAAGAGTGACAATTGAGACAGAGAAGGCGAGCAAGTTGTAAATCACACAGGTGTAGTAACACCAGTTGGGGTGGGGGGGGGCGGAGAAAGCCAGGACCTGAGCTTTCAACTTCTGTTCTTTATTCACAAAGATTTTTTTTTCCATCTCATTAGAAAACATAATGTTTTGTCATTCTGAACATGTAGCTGGATCCTGATGAGATAGAGTGGCAACCCTAAAGAACTAGCTGAGTTTTGGGGCTGGTCTAAACATGTAGTTAATCGGGAATAAGGTAGAGCATAAATTTGAAATGAAGCATCTATCCTTTATTAACTCCCTCGCTAAAGGCTTATGACTGCCTTCTTCTGAAATCCACTGCCTTTTTCTACTTGATCCACTCAGGAGGTAGGTTAAGATACTCAGAAAAAAACACACTTAATCCATGAGGAGAGCAACCCCACAAAGAGTTAATCAAAAATTCATATTCTAGAAGAGCTGCCTTGTAATACACAAGCTGCAGGGCACTCACAGCAGCAGAACAGTAGCCCAAATTCAGGAACTTCACAGCACCAAGATCTTGTCAGAGTGATCAAGGGAATAAGTTCTCAGAAGGACAAGTGCTTTTCTTACCTTTCAATATATGCTTTATTCTATCAAGTAAGCAAAAATACTTTTTTGACTCCACACCCATTAGACATGGGATTGAAAGTGCCAATTCATTTCTCACCCACCGTCACAGTGTCATTTAAGATACATACGGCACCGCAAAGCAAACCACAGGACAAGCAGGCAGTGGTTCTGGCTGCCTACCCCACAGCCCTAAAATGGAGCCTGTCTGTCACAGTGGCAGGACTCAGACACACTCAGAAATTAAACTTCTACTAGAAACTTCAGTTCAGCATTAAAAACCAGAAGGTTTTCAAGTTTCCTGCAAATCCTGGCTTGCCTTCTTTCCACCTTAAGCCACAAGGCGCTGGCTTATTTATTTTAAAAACATTTACTACAAATATCATACCAACCCCCACACATCTGTGGCTTCTGAGTGAACTGGTTTTGTAGGCTCCAAGAGCACCAGGAACATACAGAACTGACATGCCTGGCATGTCTTTTCATTGCTCCACAGAATCAAACTACAAAACAGCCACCAATAATGGGCTGAAGACTATCCAAATGGCTTATTGTGAGAATCAAGATAGCTCATACATGGGCACCAAGTGTATTTGTACAAAAGCAGTAGCTGAGTATTTTGTACTTTTCAGAAAGAAGCAGATGAACAAATTGAACAACCTAGAAAAAAAAACAAAAAACAACACTGATAGATAAAAAAAAGACAGTCAATCTAAAGGCAAATAGTACCCAAAAAATACCCAAAGGAAAAACACCCTAAGTAGAGAAAGTCTGAGAAAGAGAAGAACGATAAAAATAAAGCTATTTTAAATAGCTGGGGGGCCTTTTCTGTCCTGCTGGAGTATTCCACTGCACATGTAATTGATCTGCATCTCCACACAGAGATGAGTGATCAACAGGTACATTTTTAGAACAAAGACACCTTGCAACAAGGCACCTTCCGTAAGCAAAGTCATATAATAATTTTCTATGAATGAGCATAACTCTGCTCAAGTCAGCCCTTCTCTACTTGCAGGGCTTACAAGGGAGTTAATACCTTCAGAATGGCAAAAATGAAAGACTTCAAAATAGGATGGAGGCTGCATTCCTCCAAGTTCCTACATGAGGCACAGCAAGACAGACATGAATATGACAATGGACCCTGGGCTTTCAACACAGCAGGCTCTGCACAGCTAGAATTTTCTAGCCCTAGGGTGCCAAAATACACCCTTGGACCAACGTCTCTCTCATCAGTCTAAACTGAGAAAGCAGCATGCTCTGGCTACAAGGGCTGCCAAAACAAAACAACAGCTTGAGTGGCTGCCAAAAAGACATGCACCAGCTGGCACTTCAGTCTAGGACTAGTCATAAGACCACCACCCAAGCACAGCTTTTCCTCTCCAATTGTCTCTTTTATAGATGGAACCCAGGAAAGTGTATGCTGAGTCACGCCATAGCAAGATGTGTTAAACATATAGATCCAATACATTGTTTCACGTCAATAACCCCTGCATTAGCATCTATAGTATTTTAATAGCTAATAAAATGGTGCCATATTTGCTAGTTTATAGCTAATAAAATGGTACAATACTAATTCTTCATATTCTCCTGCTGACTAATTTTGTTCCTTGTATCTCTTGGTAAGGCTGGTGGATGTGGATATTTATTTTCAACAGTAAAACAGTCCATACAAAGTTTTTGCAGCTAAATCATGCAGTCAAAAAGCCTACTGATTACTGGACACACTTTTTTCTTTCTGGGACTAGAGGTAGCAGTGGAAGAGGCTCCACAGGATAAGCTGTCAAAGGAAACTACTCTCTTCAAAAATTAAGAAACAGGAGCTTGCTGGTGTCTAGTCCTGTCATGACACAAGACTTTTGCTCTGTATCTCTGGCTCTACACCTCTTTCAGTTCCAGACCAGCTCTGCACATCATACGTGGGCCCATCACAGCCTTCTTCATCATCCCTCCCCCAGTCTAGCTCTTCCTAGAAAGGACAGTTTATGCTAGAATAAGACATTCTAATTATAAAAGTCATAGTGATGTGTGATACATAAATTCCCTGCTCCCAAATATGATTCCTTCCTTTCTCTTTTTGCTGTATCTCCTTAGCAACACAATACTGCTTGGCACGGAAGCCTCTGGAGGAGAAAAAGGGAAGGTAAGTACAATGAGAGAGAATATATTGCTCAGCCATTTTTATTACCAGCTGTGGATTTTCCACAGTGGGATGTGTTCATTCCAGCTAAGTGCACTCCAAGCTTGCTATCAACAAGGAAACCATGTTCACATGTGCACACACGCAGAGAGGAATATGCACCCCAACAGTCTGGCACTAAGTGGCTGTCTCCTAAATACATATTTACGTAGAATAAGCAAGTGTCACCACCCTGTCAAACTCTTCCCCTTGAAGTGCTGAGGGTTTGCACTGTGTGCGGAACAACCCTAGCCTGTGTTTCTGAAGGACAAAATTCCTGGGGAATGCTAATAACCAGCATAACCCTGATGTCTGGAAGGCACTAAGGACTTTCCTGTGGTGCTTTCTCCACCACTTTAGCTGATTGTCCTTTCTCTCCTGTTGCCACAAAGCCACACGCCATTTGCAGTACATATGATATTACTCAAACCAGCAGTAGTTTGCCAGCTATGACTAACACTGTGATCTGTGGGCTGCGTGGTGTTGGGATAGGGCTGGGAAAGCAGAAGAGAATCTCATCCTCTTATCTCTTTTGTTATAAAATTGACTTGTACACAGAGGACATTAATACCCTTTTGATGTTGGTCAGAAGGTGAGAGACACAAGCACATCTAAAAGCAGCCTTGGAAGGGAACTAGAGCCAGACTGTGTGAACAACATTCCCTTCTCCTATCTGAATCACCCCTTCCATGCTCTGTTTGCCAAGAGACAGCCTTCAGCTCTGAGCAACATGCATAGGATTTGTGCTACACCAGTGTTGTTAAAACAGCTCCAATCAGCTCCTTAAAATCCAGCAAGCCAGCATGTCTGAGAGAATGGCCACAGCTCCTGTCAGTAATGGCTAGTGTAGCAGTATAACGGGTAGCAGTTCAAATACAGAGAAACTGTGTTCCAGCTGGAACCCTGGCTCAGGAAGGCACATCTTTAAAAGTCTGCCTAAATAACTAAAGGCAGTTTCAGGCTCATGTTTCAGTGCTTGCTCGAGGTGACCTCTGCAATAGGTGGTAGCAGAGAGGCCTGGGAATGAGAAAAGAATGAAAAACAGTAGTATGGCAGAGTGGGGCAAAAGAACAGGCACTGTCACTCTAAAAGCTTGCAACAATTAACTGGGGGAATAAGGATCAATCTGCCTCCTATCATCCCACACAGATGGTATGGGCATAGAGTTTAACAGCACACAGTCCCCAGCACTCTTAACTTTATTAATAATGTTTTCCCTTCATCTACAGATTCAGCAGAAGAGCAGAAAATGCATTAGGTGATTACAGGAATATATCTTTTGACTGCAGTGACTGAGTTTGCTGCCAAAGAGGAAAGCTAGGTAGGAAGGGATAATATGTAGAGGGAGAATAATGAACACTTAACAAAGGGCTGAAAGAGACCTAGGAGTTGAAAATACTGGCTATATTTCTTTAGATCTCTGCTAAAAATATTGTTTGTCCTGACACAGAAACCCTGGGGCTGTGTGTGTATGTGTATGTGTGTTTGTGCGGCCGCTCAGAGGAAAGAAAAGAGAAAGGCAATGCCTTACATTTAAAACAACGAACATAATTGTTCTCATTCACAGAAGTGCTTAAACAAAAGCAGAACTGCAGAGGTCCCTACTTGGCTTATCCTGTCCCTCATTCTGAGCAAACAAAAGATAATCCAGGGATAAAACAAAAGATAATCCAAGAGGAAGCCCTCCATGGAGGAAGGGGGACGGTAAGAGGGGAGACAAGGGCAGAAGAGCACTTAAGGAGATGAAGCTCTTGGAAAGGCAGGATGTGAAAATGATCAAATTTCCTTCCCATAAACGGATGGGGTCCCTTGTTTATGTCCCACACATCCTCTCTCCACGCATATTCTCTGTTGGTCTGGTGTACCCAGAGGCTTCCTAGAGCCTTTATTGTATTACAAAACGTTTCCTTATCACAGTCAAGAACCTTAGTGCTGCATTAAAAAGATGGGTAATTTTCTTAAGCCTCTTTTAAAAATATATATAAATAGGATTAGCTGGATAACATGTTCAGATGCAAGCACATTATTTGATTACTCAGTAGTGGATCCAGGTTTCACCCAGGGCACTGCCAATCTTCAGCTGGGGGGGTGAATGGGGGAGAAGTGCCCATTGTTCGATCCTGTCAGTGCTGTCAAGAGTCATTACAGGGGTAATTGCTTTTGCTCCACCCTGCTTTCTTATCAATTTGGACTGGGGATGTGGAGAAGGGTGTCCTTTGGTTTTGTTTCTAAATTCAAAGAACCCAGCTTTCAAAAACACTCCGCACCAAGCAAGGATGACCAGATTTTTTAGAGAAGCTCAGTATTTATTGGAGCAGCAGCAGCAGCAGCAAGGACTGTAAAACCAATCGCATGAGCGGCCCTAGGGGAGGCTCTCCGGGGGAGCTGCTGGGTGCTCAGCTCACACCTCATTTCTGAGTGCCCAGAGCACTGCTTCCTGACAGGCTCCTCAGGAACCTCGGCTCTGCACACCTGACAGGCTTTGAAATCTGGACACTCACGGAATTAAGGTGCAGAGTATTTCCCACTTCAAACAGATGTCAAGGGTGAGATTTAAAACTGAAGAAAAATATTCACTAATTAGCAGAAATGTGCAGAGATCACTGATCCTACACAAAACAACCCCATGAACTTGAACTGTAAGGTATGTTTAAATCACTCTTGGGCTTTTGAAAATGGTGCCCTTTGTTATCTTTTCTTTATGTTCTTCTGCTACATCCAGGGAAGTCTGGGGCCCCTAGACTCAGTGGTAAGAGAAGACAACGATCATACAGAAATAAATGCTTTTTTCCTAGAGGTTTCCTATAGATTTGGGGCACTTGCAGCGCAACAGCCACACACACTCCCCATCCCTCCTGCCATACACCCATGTTTTTCTGAGGCCCATCCTGCCAAAATGTGAGTAGCCAGCAGTGGTGCTTAGGGTAGTCCTTGAAGCAGAGCAAATAGAAGGAGTTCTACCTTTGTGAGCACAGCAGGCTTACAGGATCAGGAGACAGAAAGCTGGGGAGATGTTATTTTGAGAGGTCCATCAATGAAATGGTCTAAGGTCGTCTGGATGTACTCTCTGCTTTAAGAGTATTAACAAGAGCTGCCCTATGAACTGAATCCTGTGCCCACAACACACACCAGCAGGGTTCAGTCAGACCTACATTTGGTCCCACATTTCTCTCTGTGCTGTGGGATAGAAACAGCTTAGACTGCTTAGGAAGTATTCACCATCTGCCAGACTGCCTGGCCACCGAGGCAGAGAGGACAGGGGCAGAGCAGAGGGTCCCTCCATGGTCCAGGGATCGAGGCAGGGGTACAGAAGAGGCCTCTCTGCTGGGAGCCATGTCTCTTGTCTGTGGGAGCTGGCGGCTCCAAGCCAGTCACAAAAGTCCACATGTTTCTTGAACACCATGTTAGGAGCTGCATTACCTGTCACAATGGTTGCATTTAAAGGGCTTTGCACCCGTGTGCTTTCTGTAATGCCTCGTGAGCTCGTCACTCCGTGCAAAACGCCACTCGCACCCTTCCCACGAGCATTTGTAAGGCTTCTCACCTGCAGAGGGGAGGAGAGAACAGTCAGCGTGGCAGCAGCATTACTGAGCACTCAACTTGATAGCCCTGTGTCCTCCCACCCTGCCTCTAACCCATTCAAGTAAGTTAGCCCATCACACAATTCATGGTCAGTGTGGGATAGAAATAACTTTGGGCTTATGATGCATTGTACTGGGGATAGTTCCAGTCCAGATTTTATCACTGTTAAAATGCTCACACAACTTTACCTCCTGTTTCTACAAAACCAGCCAATTGGCCTTTGAAGAAGCCCCAAGTATGTCCTCAAATGTGTATGCAGCTGTGTGGTTGAAGCTTCATTTTCAAACAGCTTTGCAGTTCACCCTAACCTTGTCAGATGCATTACTGTGGTACCTGAGTGACCGTGCTAACACCTGAACACTGTACAGGTGTGCACAACTCCAGAGTGACCACCACTACTGCATCACATGCCTTACTCTGATTTTATTTACCCTTTGCATGGCCAGACTCATGTCTGTTCCCCTAAACCATTCACACCTGTGGCTAGCACAGGTTTTTCCCATGAGAAGTTTTCTTGTGTTTTGTAAATAAAGATAAAGTTTGGATGTTGTTGGAACAGTGTCCCAGAACTTGGGCAGTGCAGGCCTGGCCAATCAGGCCTGGGAGAAGGCTTCTGACTGACCAATCTGGGTGACTTTTGAGAACTCTATATATGTGATGAAATCAAAACAATAAAGGTCATTCCTTCTTGCCACTGAGAACTGGTGCCTTCATTACTCTGCTAGCTGCTCAACAGCGACACACACCAGCTGCCCCAAGGACTGCATCTTTTTTACTTGCTTCTGGCAACAAAATCTACTCCTTGGATCAAGAAACTATGCATCAGGGTGTCAAGTGTGAGAGAATACATTTTTACTTCTTTGAATCAGCTGGTTCTGCCCCAAAATATTAACAACACCACTGAAGGCAGTGAGTGCGCCGGGTAAAACAGGGGAGATTCTAGTCTGCTGGTAGGAGTTGGACTCAATGATCCTTGTGGGTCACTTCAAATTCAGGATATTCTATGTTTCTGTGTTCATATCTAGCTATCTTCTAATGCACATCAGTCTCTGCAGATCAAAGTCTGTCATAGTGTAACATCTGTGGAGTCATTAAAACCTTCTGATGAAGAATTCCAAGGTCTCATGACTCCCTTTTCCTTATTCAGTGCACATGCACTGGTGTGCATCCAAATTTAACATCTCCCCCCACAACAAATGCTCCAATGAATCTCCTCCTATATAAACTCTATGTCACTCTTCCCCATGCAGTCAGTTGAGATAAAATACAGACAAGAAATCACTTTCACTACCAAGCTATTAAGTGGATTATTACTTATTTATTTGTTCTTAAAATTGCTAAGAATGTAATCTTAAAAAACCCACCACAGGCCACATTGAGGTTGCAGTCTGTGTGACCCCTCTAGGCCAGTCACATGAAACAATCACTTGACCACAGCAGACAGTGCAGAGACACAGATTGCTGTATTTAGTGCATCTATTCAGCAAGTAGAAGAGCAAGATCTGATTATCGGAGACCTATGTATATCATGATGATGAACTGGAGAAGCCAGAAAGAGCAAGAAAAGGGAAAGGGAATTGCACTAAAATACATGAAAAAGATGCTGCTCTCTGGTGAGTGAGTTTCTGCAGACATCTTGTAGCACAGGCAGCTGTGCTGCACAGTGGTCATCTGCCCCAGACAGAGCAGCAGAATGGGCTGAGACCTTAACTGCAGTTGAGCCATTTTACTGGCGTCCGAGAAGTTTCTTTGGCTCAGTAGTTCAATTAAAGAATTCATTGGGATGAAGGTGTGAAGAGGGGGCAGCAGCTGGCAAGACTACACCAAAATATCCACTTATCCCACGGTTCCTGAAAGAAGAAAGGCCAGCCTGGATGTGCCTGTTGTGAGTCACAGTCCTCCATGGGAAAATGTCCAAAAGAGCAATGGACTGAGCCAACAATAACACTACCCTCTTAGACTGTGCCTGCTTGGTCGTCTCTGCAGACTTACCTCTTGGATTTTTATTCTTTGAACATGATTTCTTCAGGAAAATAAAAAGTTAGAAACTTCTTGTTAATGAGCAAGGTGCTGTTGTCTTGTTTCCGGGCTGGTTGCTCAACTGTACCTCAAACACTGTCACCAGTGCTGGCCCCAAGCACTGGAGCTGCAGTTGCAGCACTCTCCTCCTGGGCCCTTTGCACCCTATATAGCAAACTGCATCCGCTCTCCTCAGAGAAAAGGAATTTCCCAGGCCTGGTCCCATGCCCATGATGGCACACTGGTTTTGTCTGAACAGCTCATGAATTGTTTTAAAAAGTTGTCAGTAAACAAGTCTCAATGATAATGCAGTTCCTTGGTTCTCTGACGCTCTCTAGTGCCTATGTTAGAGTGGAGACAGCAAGGCAGAGAAACTGCCTTGCAGCACGTTTGCCACGCATGCTGCAAAGCAAATGCAGAAAACGACTTCTCAGCCAAATCTGGCAGGTACAGCCAGTCTCAAGGATACAGTCATCTACCGAGCAAAAGGGTGAAGGAAAAGCATCCTGGGCTTTCTGTGAAACTATATAGGCTATTAGGACTGAAGTGGAGTTTGGCTTGTTAAAATTTGTCAAGAGCTTTGAAAATATACAGTGCTATATATAGGTTATGAGAGACAGAAATGCCAAGCACTGTTACTGGTAAACCCACAGAATGCCACATATCTCTGTTACTTGCTGCAGGGGCTCCTCTCCCAAGTGTTCCAGCTCTGGCATTGCACAGCCCTGAGCTGAGTTTTGCTTTCAGATGCTTATTCCTTTGTAACCCAAGCCCTGTTCTGCAAAATGTCAGACAGTACCTCTTAGTGCTCCAGCCTGCGTGCTGGCATACCGTGTTCCCAGTGGCACAAGGTAAATGCAAAGGAGCACAATGACCTTTAAAGCCATGTCAGACGGCTCCTTGACCCAGAGAACTCAAAGAGGTTAGATTTCCTGCCCTCCTGAAGCTGCTCAAAAACACAGGAGGGAAGGAGGAGAGAGACCTGCTTGTCTCTGCATGTAAAGACTAAGAACAAACTGCTCCTTTAATGGCTGCTTTCACCTTACATGAAGATGAAATGGAAGTGTATCTTGTCAAGGTGCTGATATGTAGAAAGCATGGGAATGAAGGAGAGGGGAGGGTCCTCCTACCTCAGTGCTGGCAATAGCAGGGAGAAGAAATGGGAAGGATCCTTTCCATGTGTTAGGGTGTTCTCTTGTTCAGAGGCTTAGTGAGAATAAAAAGATAGATGATGAAATCTGCCTCTGCTGAAGGCAATGGCAAAACTCCTACTCACTTCTACAGGGCCAGGATCTCCCCTTTTTAAGAAATTAATTATGAGCTTCAAAATCCAATTAAAAATAGGAACATCACGGGGCTGTGCCACATTGAATTTTTTCCTAATTTCTCAAATTAAAAACCACTCTTAAAACTTAAGGCTCTATGCCTTAAGTCGCCTTTATTCAACACAAGGATCTGTGCAGTCCTTAAACAAATCCATAAATCCACATTTATACAAATGGAGGAGCCAGTCCTTATCCAAAAATAAGCTGATACCTAGATATGCAGCTATTAAATACTAAGTTCTTTCAGTTCAGAACTTACTCCACACCATGGAGCTGGTTCAGATTCCACACATCCATAAATGCACCTGGGAAGGGCAGGCAGCCAGCAGTGCAGACATATTCAAGCAGTGAATTATGCAATTTTCTTAGATGAGCACTAGTGTTAAAAAAATGTATCATTTGCTTATGGAAAATCTATAACCAACCCAGAACACTGGCTTTCAGCTGTTTCTACTTCACCCCCTGGGAGTCAGAGACACTATCTAGTGATTTCAAACTTACTGACTTGTAGTTTCCATGGGCAGCATGCGCATCAGAGAGCAGTGCAGCACAGAGGAGAGCTGCAGAGATGGTGGGTACCCAGGACCCAACATCCACACTGTGTGCATTTGAGAGGTCCCAGACATATTTCTCTTGTCCAAGGAGTAAGGCAGTGTTTGCTAAGACATCTCACAGAAGCTGTTTCAGCAAAGAGTGATTAGTAGAAACATTAGGTTACAGGACACAGAGGTACCTAACCAAGATCAGCTGAGGACATGATCACAATACTACAGCACACAATTGGCATATTATACTTCTTAAAGCTGCATTATTTATTGCCAATCCCAAGGGTTAGAAAGTCATGAGTCCACTCTTCCACAGAAATAATGAGATTTTAAAGAAGAAAACAATAATATTCAGACATTACTTGCTTTCTGCTTTGTAGATAACCTAGGGCCACGATTTTAAACTTCTCTTTGCAGCCCTGCAGGCTAGGAACATTTATTTTGAAATACAGAGGAAGAAATTTGCTCTCTATCCCTCGAATTTCAACAGCAGGGACTTTAAGAAGAAAACCCTCCAGATTTTGGGATGAGCACAATAAGATCACAGACTTCCAACGCTATGGGGTGAAACCCTGGGTCCATCCAAGTCATAGGAAAAATGTTTATTAGGCTCAAGTTTTACCCTGTATCTTTACAGAATTGAAAGCAAACAAAGATATTATGATATATTATGATCCATTCATATCTATTTCCTTACCCCTCCCCTGCACTCTCTTGTAGGGCACTTAGTAAAACAATCAAGTAGTTTAAGCCCCCAGTCTTGCAGTGAACTTGAGAGGAGAATCACAGTCAAAATCCTTGCTGATACTTCTCTGTGCTAAAATGTGGTAGGGACTCCTTTTGTCCCTCGACACTCCTTTTTGATTTAGCCAAAGATGTTTAAAGAAACTGAGGGGAAACCCCCAAATCCTGTATGCATATTTTGAAAGCCTTTCAAAGAAGATATTCATTGCATTATGTTTGAAGAGCTCCTTAAGAAGATATTGCATAGCTACACAAAGCTAGCATGCAAAAGTGTGTTTAAGAAAACAACAGAAAAAAATCAGCATGTGTTCTAATACACTGTGAATTATTTAAATATATATAACTTCCGAATCAAAAAAGAGTTGTCGGAACGAAACACAAATATTTCCTTCCTTTTTAAAATCTGTAATTTAAGAACCATTTAAAATGAAACAAGTTCTAAAAGTCTCAATGCCTAAGAATAGGTATTGAAAGACAGCTTCAGCTACACTTGTTTCAAGAATGATGTTCCTGGAGAACTGAACAAACTGTAAAATTACAACTGAGAAAAGGAATTAAATGCAAAATTTCTTGCTTGTATTTTTCCTAAAAGGAAGCTCTGGGGGTCTGAGCTGTGTGAAGAAATGTGTGAAGAATCAAGTAGTGCTACTGGCTTTTTAAGAGTGTTTTAATAACTTTCCTTGCTACCCTAAGAGTGTTTTCATAACTTTTCTTGCTACCCTTTCTGAGAAATCCTTTTGGGACCTACTGTTCCTGGGCTGGTGAGTGGGACCATGCCATTGCAGCAAGCAGCAGTGTCCCTGCAGGATGAACCCAGGCATCCTTCAGAGGCTGGTGCCCATGGGGATGCTGCTGCTGCAGACACAAGCCACTCAGAAGTGCCAGAAGCTGGTGTGGCTTGAGAGGAGAAACAGCCCCCAGATCACCTCGCAGAGAAATGCCAGGCAGGCATTCCTAGTGCTCTACAGTTTATTGTGAAAGTCTGCCTCAGCACAATGAGACGCCTAATATGGAGCATCACATTACCAATATTTTATATTTATGTAGCACTCTTCATCTCCAAGGGTCCCTGAGAGCTTCACAAGCTACATATGTGGCATACCAATGAAGCCAAGCCATAATTCTTTTAATTAGCTGAACATCAGCACACAGCACATGGCACAACAGAAAATGTTACTGGTCACTCCTCTCTTCCCATGTGAAGAGCTACATGAGATTTAATAGAAACTTGTCTCAGAAGGACATTTGGGTTTAAGAAGCCCTGAAAAATGAAATCTAACCAGATAGGTCTCCTTAACACCAGTGCCTGTCCTCCCTCATTACACATATACACTTTGTCAAATACGAGACACAGAAGAGGAGTTACCCCAGATCTGCTTCTTGTTAAATATCCCCACTTACACACCAGATTCAGCATGTTACCATCACATGGCTCAGGCAGCTGCTTTGCTGGTGAGGTTACAGAAAAGCTAGTGAGCAGCTGCAGTCCAGCTCACAACAATATCACCCTCTTTTTAAGATTAATAAGTTCATTTCTTTAGCAAAAAGGAAGAGCAGGCTATTTAATACACATATCCTCTGGAGATCAATGCTAATATCTAAGCGTATGTGCGTGCAACCCATCAACCAGTAAAACTAATTACAAAAATCAATTTCAGATACTTTTCTGGGCCTTTCATTCCTCAATATACTCCTAATTGATTTTTGTTGGAGAATAGAAAGCCTAATTAATACTTTTATTATTAAAAAGGAATGCAAAGGAGGGGGCAATGGTCAGTGCTTAACTGGCCCACCAATGTTTTCTACCCAAAAAAAGAGAAAAAAATTGTTAAATTGGCATTTTATTCAAAGTTTTGCCACCTGCTGGAGAAATGGAAAAGGCTTTGAAAGGGTGACAAAGCACAAGAGAAAAGCTGGCAGAAGACCGTATGGGGCAGAAGAGGAATGTGACAGGATTGTGAAATATACAATGTGAGAAGGTTGTACCTATTTTTAGAAGGGCAGGGATGATCAAGTGTAAAAGCAGTACATTTCCATGAATGATGTACAGTTCCTTTCATCCAAAAAGGTCAACAGTGCCCTTATAGAGAGGTGACTCTGATCATATCTATATTAGAGATGGGGGAAAAGAGGTTAAGAAGCAGACCCGAAGTCCAATCAGTCTTTCTATAAACTTCAAAGCTCCGAGTTAGTTCCTAAGGGCCTTGCCAAAGCTTGTCTACTGAGCCAGCAGTCTTCAGCATGTAGCCATTCAGGATACAAAAGGAAACCAATTTTTGCAGCATTATGCCTTACACACACACAAGCACCTAACACACATCCACAAAGCCCACTTGCCTAGCTGAAAAGCAGAGAAAAGCAAAGCATGTAGCAACATTCAAAGAACTGAAAATGTTCCATTTTCTACTCAAGAGGATGCATTTAACAAGGGCACGTTGCCATCCATGCCGAGCCCTGAAGGAGGGGAGGAATGCCTGGCTTTATCTCTCTGAGTCTGTGCAAGACTCCCATTGAGAGTGACAAAGCCTTTGCAATGTGCTCCCCATTCAAACCCCCCTCCACAGCTCCTCTCTGAAGGAAGCTTTGGGATGGTGAGGAGCAGCACTGGGGGACAGCTGCTGGTGCCAGCCCGAGCACACAGCCCAAGCTTCTGCCCCATTAATTGCCGGCACATCCTCCCTGGGCCAGGCCCTGGGGACAGCAGCAGAGCAGCAGGGACAGGCAAGCACCCGGCAGCAACACCAGGAGCAAAACTACCCAATTAAGCCTCCAGAATAAGTGGTGTGGAGGGGGGAGGAAAAGGAAGAAAAGAAAAAAAAAAAAGAGGAGAGAGGAGAGGGGAGAGGGAGGGAGGGAGAGGGGGCAGGGGGAGGGGGAGGGAGGGAGGGAGGGAAAAGGGAAAAAGGAAAAAGGAAGAAAAGGAAGGGAAGGGAAGGGAAGGGAAGGGAAGGGAAGGGAAGGGAAGGGAAGGGAAGGGAAGGGAAGGGAAGGGAAGGGAAGGGAAGGAAGGAAGGGAAGGGAAGGGAAGGGAAGGGAAGGGAAGGAAAGGAAAGGAAAGGAAAGGAAGGGAAGGGAAGGGAAGGGAAGGGAAGGGAAGGGAAGGGAAGGGAAGGGAAGGGAAAAAGAAAAGAAAAGAAAAGAAAAGAAAAGAAAAGAAAAGAAAAGAAAAGAAAAGAAAAGAAAAGAAAAGAAAAGAAAAGAAAAGAAAAGAAAAGAGAAAAATGGAGTTGCTTGGCAACGGGCAGGCAGAAGCAGCTGTGCAGCAGGTCGGGCTGGTACCCAGGCGGCAGGGCCGGCCCATTAGCACCCCGCATCTCATGCATTTCGTGCCGGGGTCTCCTAGTAACAGCCTGTGCACGCCAGGCTGTTGCGCTTCCCCTCCTCTCCTGTTTCTCCCGATCACGCGAGGCATCGCTGTTTGCCCTAATTACACATTCTCCACTGCTTCAAGCTGCCATTACTTCGGTCCCCAGAGGAGCAGCAAGAAATTTTTAAAAATGTCCTCTAATAAAGGCTTCTAGTTTCAGATTCTGTGGAGCTCTGTGTGCTCAAAGATGCAAGGCAAGGTAGCAGCGGCAGAAGGAACAGATGAAAAAGGAAAAAATTCAGCAGCTCACTGGGTCAGATTCTTTCAGCACCCTGAAACATGTTCTCTTCCCTTTGTTTTTTGTAAGGTATCTTAGAGGGTGGGCAGTGAGACAGCCTTTAAGGGACATGGTGCGTATTTACATAATTTGGAGCAGTGTATCAAAGACATGCTCCTTGGAAACCTATGTTTCAGGTCAAGAGTTTCTGAGAAATTCAAGACTATATATAAAGGCAAATAGGCCAGGAAAAACATGAGACACACATGTATCACGGACTGTACTCAGAAATGACAAAAGAAAATCAAGAGGAACAAGACTCCCCTTTTCCAGATGCTAACATTTTAAATGGTTTTGTTTCATATTTTTGCTAATGAATGTAGGTTTTGCTTAGTCAAACTATTGCAGTGCTGATGTTATTTAGCATTTACCATCTACTCCCTTTAGCCACCAGAAAATCAGAGAAAAGATGACCAAAATAATGATGCAGACTGACAGAGACAGCACAGGAATAAAACACAAGGGGAAAAGAATATATATACCTTTTGATTCCCCAATTTTGTCAACAACAAAAATGGAAAAATACTCAGGATCTCCATCATTCATGCATTGAATTCGATTTGGGGGTGGATGCAAAAGGGAAATCATGTGCTTGGGCTTAAAGCAAACACTGGCAAGTTCTTCCAGTAAAGGCTGCCCTGATGCCCAGGCAGAGCTACCTACACAGTGGCAGGCACGTGATGTTTGAAGGAGATCCCATCCTTCCTGGTGCTTGCTCTGTCCTTGGGCAGAGCTGGCAGGCTGCACCCAACAGCACACGAGCTCCTTGCTTCTCCACACTCAGCAGGGCTCAGTAAAAAGGTCTTGGCAATGCTGCTGGGCAACCCTTGGTGAACCAAGCAGACTAATCTCAAGAGCACAAGGCAGCAAGAAAAGGTAATTAATTTTACCAGCTAGGAAGTTTCCCCATCTGGATTTTGGAAAAGGCACAAATGACTACCTCTGCTTGGCTCTAAGGGGGGTACGTGCAACCAGTTGGAAACCACCCAGGTCATTCATGCTGCCTGGTGAGTGTAACCAAAGGAGAACGCACATGTATTATGACATTCCAATGCTGGGTGACCCTGTGTCTTCACGGAGGAAAATTAAAAAATAAAGAGGTTTTCTGCATGAAACGTGTTTCCTAACACACATTCAAAGCCAAACAAAGCCCAAGAAAAAAATCACCTTTGGGGTTCTATGGGTCTTGTAAAGATTAATGATAAAATATCACTCATATGGAAGTCCGTTTACAACGGATCATAGCTTAATCCATTCAAGCTAATTTTTACCCAGATATTCACAGATAGAAGTCTTCTATTGTTTTCAACTACACAGGCCAAGTTTTTAGCTAAACTTGTTACACTGTGCACAGTTCTTTTCTCTCTGCCTCTTTCCAACACACATGCTCCAATTTCTAAAATAACAAACAACAACCAGGCTGGAAAAAACCCCAAATGCGGAAAATTTCACTCTGAAGAAGGAAAGGCTTTGCAAACTTTACAGGTGACCAAGGTGTACAAATGGATGTTTATACTAACTAATGTATTAAGACCTCTCTGTGTGTGGTGAGAGTCCAGATGTACAGAAGGAAGGAATAAATCCCCACTAAGCCTCTGAATGTGCACTGCTGTACCGTTGAGTATACCTTTCTTTCGGAACTCAGCTGGGCATCAGCTTTTATCTTGAAACTCATGTTTGTCTTCATTAGCTTAGCTAGCATGCCTGCAAATGTTTTTTCAGCATTCAGTTTTTACAGCCACAGTTTTCAGTCCTGAGTTTTGAAGGCCAGACATCTTCAGGACAAATCTGCCGAACACATTTGTGTGTGTATCTGCAAATGGGGACTGGGATTGCAAATTGGCCTGCAGTGTTTTAAAGGCTTTGATTCTTATTGAGCCTTCTTATCACGTCTAAAGCCGAGCAGTGGAAAGATTTTAGTTTTGCAGTTGTTGTCCTGACATTCTTTCACCCAATGTGCAAGTTGATCCACACACAGAGCTGAGGTATTTAGAGCTCTGTGCAAAAAGGAGTCCTGAGTGGCAAATCCACAAAGGTAAGCACAGATGCATCACCTATTGCTCTAGTGAGAATCTGAATCACTGCATGTGTTATGAAGGGAGTAAGCCCCTTTGAAGCCCCTTTATATGGCAGACTGCATCCAATTGCCATTGTGGTGATAAAGGGTGATCAAACACATGTTGAAAGGTAATGGTATGTTGAGAACAATCTTACTAATCCTCCTACAGGTCAGTTTGTCCAATCTCCTGCTCAAGAGGGGTCAAGATATTTTGTCAAAATGTATTAATTTTTGGCTTTCCTCTTAACATGGATTGCTGCTTTGCCCTCAAGAGGATTCTGTGTGGAAACACATCATGGCTGTCCTGCACAGCACGAAATGCAGCTTGGATGGAGTCTGGGCACAGTTCAGAGTGTAGGTCCTGTGGGACACAATGCCACTCCATTGCTGGGCTTAGTGCCTGCCAGCAACCATGGGAGTAGCAGGCTTCAAAATCCACCTATCCAAGTCCTTCCCAGCTCCATTTTGGCCTTCATCACTCACTGGCTAGGCAGAAAACACCTTGTGACCTCACAGAACCCTATGCAACAGCAGCCCATGATGTCACCTTGCCAACACATGCAAGCACACAGAGACTGGGCAGCCACTCAGCCCAGGACATCACAGCCTGAACTCTGGCCAACATGGCAGGCCGAGGCAGCTCACGTGTCAAGATGGCATCCTTGCAAAAGACCAGAATGAGGCTCGTCCTGGTGGTCTTCCTGACCATGGTGCTCCACAGGCTGTCTCTGTCATTTGTTGCTGTCAAGTGTATGGCCGAAGAATGGGCCAGCAGCACTGACCCTTGCAATCCTCAGGACCGGGTCAGGTTCAGGACGGACATCAGTGCTGAGGGTGCAATGAAACTGACTGCTGTCACTGAGAGCATGACTGCTGCAAGGACCAGCACCACCTGCCTTTGCACTTCTCAGGACAGGGACTGGGACAGGGTCAGGGTCAGGACAGACATCACTCCTGAGTGACTGAAGCAATCGCCCATTATCTCAGAGAGTGCAGCCTCTAACCTGCCCTACCCTTTGTGCCAGTTTTGGAACTACCTTGCCCCTTGTACAGACCTGGTTGCTCTGTACAGCCTGGCAACCTGTGGGGCTGCTCAGTATGGCTTGTATTGCCTTCTATATCTGGAGAAATGTGACAGAACCTCAGGGACAGGGAAGGTGATGGATGTCCTCATCTTCAGTAGAGACAGACTGCTGGGAAAAGAGCACCTTCAGGTGGTCCAAATTGTTCTACACGGTGGAGGCCAAAACCAGTCTGCCATGTAGGGCCATGAGGCTTTCTACTGCATCCACATGAAAGAGCTCTCCTGAGCCAAGGAACCAAAGATAATTGACAAAACAATCAAGATAAAACCAGATTACAGGGAAAAAACAATGACAACTCATCAAACTAGGGAAAGGGTAATTTTGGAAGAGAGAGATTATGACCATCGACTCATGGCGTGCTGATTCAAGAACTCAAAGAAGAAGACGACTGAGCAAAAGGAGCAAATAATTTAATCAAAAAAAGATTAAATAATAATTAATGGACTAATAATATTAACTATGACTTATAGCCAAGGAATATTAATGCCTCTGTTTCCATCAAATGATCTGTGGGAGGAGCTAGACCAACTGGCAGCACAGTGGCAAACCCATGCGGGCTGCTGAATTGTGGCAAGACATTGCTGCCCAGGTAGAGAAGCTGGTTTTAAATGTACACCATGTAGATGCCCACATACCCAAGAGTCAGGCTACTGAAAAACATTGCAACAATGAACAGGTGGATTGGGCCGCCAAGATGAAAGTGTCTCAGGTGGATCTGGACTGGCAACATAAAGGTGAATTATTTCTGGCTCGGTGGGTCCATGATGGCTCAGGTCATCAGCGAAGAGATGCAAGATATGGATAGGCTCGTGATCAAGGGGCAGACTTTACCACAGACAATATCTTCCAGGTCATACATAACTGTGAAACATGTGCTGCAATCAAACAGGCCAAGAGTAAAGCCTATCACCACCTGATAGAGGTGACGATGGTTGAAATATAAGTATGGGGAGGCCTGGCGGATCAATTACATCACACTTCCACAAACCCACGAAGCCATGAGCTGACAACGGTAGAGACAACCACTGGATGGCTGGAGATGTACCCCGTGCCTCATGCCACTGCCTAGAACACCATCCTGGGCATTGAAAAGCAAGTCCTGTGGTGACATGGAACCTGAGTCAGACATTGGGACTAATTTCAAAAATAGCCTCACAGACACCTGGGCCAGAAAGCATGGGACTGAACGGGTGTCTCGTATTCCCTATCCCTATCAAGTCGGTCTCCCTACCTGCAGCTGGGTTGTGCTATAAGGTGGGCACCACCTATGCCATTGTCCCCATGGTTTTATTCGGGACCCCACCACTGTTGGCAAAAGCATAGACACCTCCACTTGTTTAGGTCAACTTCCATGAAGCCTTATAGTTCATCTGCTCCTGCTTTCTAGTTGCTGCTGCTGGTATGTAGGTGTGTGGGACTGTGTCCACATGGGGTGTGAAAGACAGGCTCTGGATTCGGAGAGGTCTGTCCAGGCTGCTGGCTACCTGCCCAGATATGACCCAGACTCAAACACCCACCCTGTGCTTAGAAAAAGCCTCTAATCCAGCACCTGCTTTTAAGACGAGAGGTAGCACACTTGGCTTTTCCTGCCCAGAGCACGTCAGGTCCCCCAGTTATGCCCACCTCAGCCTAAAACAGCATTTCTGAGCACACATCTCCAATTCATGCCTGGCATGACCTCAAATACTTTGGAAATGACAGTGCTTTTGGACAAATGGACTAGAAAATCATAGCTTCTCATTGTTAACTTGCCAATTCTATCCAGCGTGGGACAGCAGCAACGCAAAGGGAAAATGGCAGAAGACAAATCTGTAGGTTTTCCTTGAGTCTCTTTCTGTGACCTTGATCATTTGCACACTGGCTGTGTGCTTCACAGGGGCTCAGGAGTGGATGGATGGGTATAAAGAAAACACTAAATTAAAAACTCAAGAAGGCTCCTCTGTGCCTTACCAAGGCAGACTGCCATAACACTTGGAGGCACCTGCACTTGCCCTCCTGCAGATGCTGAACAGACAGCAAACATCAATTTCTTGGTCTACCTTGCACCAGAAATCTTCTCACATGGCAAACAAACAAACAAAAAATACCTATGTATATTTCCAACCCAAACAATAAGATTGTCCTGTGCTATTGCTCTGGCAAATGATGGAGCAGAAACACAAGACTCAGAATTCAGGTATTGACAACTAAGCAATGGATGAACACCACTGGTGCTTTAAATGGCAAGGGCTGCTTTTGGCAGGGGCCATGCTCCTGCTGCCTGGGTGGTTCTCAAAGGTCATTTCCTAAGTCTAAGCTCTTGCTTTAATAATGCAGTGAAGCTCTGACCCTTCACAATGAAATCACAACACTCCCCTCCAAACTTGCCAAATGGCTAAAAGGCTTTAAGATCAGAAAGTTTTAAGGAGCTCAAGATCAAGTTGCGCTTATTTTAATCAGCTTTGATAAAGACCTGTTACATTTTTATACAAAAAAACTTTTTAAAAGTCCAACATCACAAAAAAACCACATCTTTCCAAATGGGCTAAGCAACTGTACCTCTCCAAAAAATCCAGCCCTGAATGAAGGTCTTTCACACACCCTTCTTCTCTCAATGCCCTGGCTCTCATTTCCAGCAGCATATTCACCCCTTGCTTCAGCTGCTGGCATTGAAGCTTCAGGATCCTCCATGTCCCTCCATGTCCCCTTGGCAGGTTTCAGCCCTCCACACAGAGCTGTGGACTCACCACAAAGCTACGGGTCTCTGAACAGCAAAACATCTTAGGTTTTGGCTTTAATTTCTCCTATGCCACCAATACTGTTCTCCCAAATGCTTTTCCCTAAGTCATTATTTAAAACCTGGCATCCTGCAGAATTGGTGCTGTGCTTGGCTACTTGCTTTTTCCTTCTCTTCATTGGCTTTCTGTTCACAGATGCTACCACACTAACACAATACAGCAATGCAGCTTCCCATTCATGTGCTATCACTGACACAGAGTTCTTTATTTTCCCTATTTTTCCTTTACTTTGTATTAATCTTCTTTATCTATCATCCAGCCTACTCTCCTCAACTTTGTCTCCTCCAACAATTTCCAAATTCCAGATACTTCCACTTTTATCGCCAACACTTGGGGAATGTTCTTCTCTATTGTTTTATATACCATCTCAAAAACCTTCCTGTTAGTTAATGCTCTGTCTAATCTCTTGTGTGTCTCATCTTTTCTTGCAAATGTAGTAATTTGTTTTCCTGCAGAGTAGATTTGTTTGTTTTAGTTACTCTCACCCAGCATTTTGGATCAAAGAACTATATAATTTAAAATAAGATGTCCTGACAATGTGAAACAAACCCCACTTGAAGAAGTGCTATCTTAAGATCGCATTTAGTCTGGTAACATCTATTTACATGGGTATTTCCCACTGGTTTAGCCCTTAGAAACTTAAATACAGATGTGAGATGCCCAACTGTTGCTTCTCAGACTTGAGCTTCAGTTGTATCAAATCCTGGTTTTGTATCGCTAAAGGAAAAAAAAAAAGCAAACCTTCTGACACTCACAAAATGCAAATCCTAGCAGAAGCCTATAAGGATATTTTTTTTTATCACTGTTCCAATCTTAAGGATTTCCTGATCAGTTTTTATGTGATGCATCATCCCCGGTCAGAAAGTATCCATGCCATCTTATACCTTCCCCTGCACATTACTGCAAGGAATACTGATAGGAATGGTTTTGTCAGGAGATAGAAATCTCCAGAAGTCTTTGATCTGGGAGACACAGTCACATCCCATGACTAATCTTTCCATAGGTCACAGGCCAGCTCACCCTTAGACTTATTTGCATTCAGACACTCTCCAGCAATATCCTGTTTTCTAATTTAGGAAGTACTGATGATTATACATGGGTTTTGGCTCATTCGAATTCCTTCCCTCTGCACTCTCCATTACATTGACAATTCATCTCCATGCATGTGTAAAGACAGGATGAAAATTTTCCTCTCTCAAAAGAGAGAAAATCCCATTGTTTGCACTGATGTATGCTCCATGAATAACTGTGAGAGAATGTGCTAGGGTTGAATTACCATGCCAGTCCTGGTTGCTCCTTCTTCAGATGATTTTACCTCACCCTCACACTGGCAGTGTGGTTTTTCCAAAACTACAGCTCACATTTTCCTCCTGTTTACAGGCCCAGCTGCTATTTCTTCCCTGAGGGGCTTCTTTGCTGTGCTCTGACAGTCAGTCCCACCACTACTCTTAGCTCCTTTACACACCCTTAACTTTAGATGCCCCAGCTTGCTTTGAGTTCAGTCAAATATTTTCATTTCCCTTTCCATACAGACAATGTTTTTCCCTTTCCCTTCCAGATTAAATTCTCTCCCACACAGATGATTGTTTTTCCCTCTCCAAAGGTCATCCAGAAAGTGGTTTCATAACCAGTTCGACCACTGATAGGCCTTATAGTGCTGTCCTGATTCTCTAGCAGATGAGATGTGAGAGAGTAATGTGGAAGATGCACCAAGTGTAATGTGGGGTCTGATTGTCTCTGAGCTTCCCAGCAAAGTAAAACCCCAAGAAAGGATTGTTCCAAATCTAGCAAGCTGCTATCAGCCTGCATTGCCTGCAGCCCAGCGTGGCTCATCACGCAGCAGCAAGGAACACCAGCCAGCATCTGTCTGGTCAGCCTTACATATGAACGAAAGGAATGCAGCCTCCTTCCGCTGCCTTCCACCCCCCACCCGCTCCTGGCCCATGGTTTCTTGTTTTCATGCACTGCAGTAAATCCCTTTGATCCAGCAAGTGGACTTTGCACGTGCAAGCTGAGTGACCAGCCCACATCTGCCTCCCTGCCTGTGAACCCCACACTGGGAGCTCTTTGTTGGGGCACTCACACCCTACACAGAGCCCACACTGGCAGACTGCTCTCTCGCATGACACACTAACAAACCACCAGCCAAAGGAAAATATCTCACAATCATTTCAGACCCTCTGGCTCAGCCACTGACTAAGCCAAGTGGCTACTAGCCATTGGCACTGCTGGGTGCATTCGCAACCCACAGTACACTCAGTTCAGGCATGAAAAAACACAAAGCACCCATGGAGAAAAGGGTTCCTTGTCCCATGCCCTGAAGGCTGCATGGGAAAGGAGACAGCCCTGACATTTATAATTCAGTCCCAAATTTCCATAGCTTTTCCTCTCTGTCCCACTCTTTTACCAGAGAAAGGATGTCCCTGTGGGGAAACCCCACTGAAGAGGCCAGTGTGATCACATTTAATATCTTGATTGTACCAGCTCTCATTTAAGGCATCCAACATTCAGTGTGTTTTAAGGGAACAGAGCATGTAAGCAGTATGAAGGGGTCTGAATGACTTTGTGCTCCAGACTCAGATAAGCTGTTTAGATAAACCTATCACACCCTTTCTCTCAATTTACTCAAATTGCTCCTAAGATCTAAATGTTCACAGGTATTTAGACAACCTGCAACCACAGACAAAAATGAGAGACAGGTTCTCTGCTCCCAGGTTCTGCATCAAAGATGTGTTTTAACAACAAGGCTGCATTCAGTCCTCATCATCAAGGGAAACTATGCTTTCTACAAAGCTGTGCATAGTTAGGACATGGTCAGGGGCAGGGTGGTTTTACAGCTGCTAAGAAAGGAGAGATCATCGTCCATTTGTATTCCCTCTTGGTTTTTGCCTTCATGCTTTCCCAACAACCTATGCTATCTGCTCAGGACATGGTGAATGGAAAAAGAAATACTCCCAAAATTAGGGGCTGTTTAAACCACTGATGGTTTAACTGGCAAGATCAGAGGAGTAGCTGATCCCACCAGGTGAGGTGCTGGGAATGGGAGGTCTGGGCTCTGCACCCAGGCAGCTGCAGTCTCATCATCTGATAAAGGTCTGCACCATCTGCCAGCAGAGGCAGATGTGACTTTCTCACCATGTCAAACACTGCTGTGGATGGGGAGGCTCAGCACATCATGGCACCACTTACAGTCCAAGGCTATTCAACAGAAAGATCACAGGGCCATTGAGAAACATTGCTCATCATGGATTAATTGTAAAACATAAGATTTCACATGGTGACGTTAGAGGGGAAAGGTTTTGACCTCATAAAATTCAACCAGACCTAAAGCTTGGTACAAAAGTATGCAAACTCTTACAAGATTTTGACACTAAAGGATAAAAGTGTTGAGAGATTAGTCGTTTTCGCAAGTGCTCCTCATGACTTCTTGTCCATATCTCCATCTGGGTGACAAAACCAGGAAAACTTCACAGGTTCACCCTTTCCAGGCTATTGTGTCATATCCCTGACTGACTTCAGGAAAATCTGTGGAAGACCCATCACTTCCAGCTCAAGGAGGAACATGGGGGTCACATCTGAACAGACAAGATCACTGTGTCAACAGCTCTCACACTCTTCATTTGTGCTTTCATGGAAGCTCCATGGTCTGCTGGAAGGCCTTGGCTGGGACATCCCACTGGCCAGCCCCAGCAGGGAAAAGCCCTCACAGCAGCATTGGCACTACAAGGAACCAACATTTTGACCATGTTGATGCTGATTTTAAAATGATTGTACTGCTTTCACTGGTTTTCAAATCACCGAAACACAGGTGAGGTCACTCCTGGCAAGGTGGCTATCCCCAGTAAAAGCACTAGAAAGCCCATATTAAAGGATCAATGTCTTTTATGTCTTACTATGATTTATACTTAAGACCATGTAGCTTTTACAGTGCTGCCTAGTATGTGATGGATGCAGCTCTCTTAACAACCCACATATTTGTCTGATTTACTGCATTGGTCTAACATGTTATTTTCTACCTTGCAAGAACAACCTTGCTTCTAGGAATCTGCCTGCATGATAAGATCGTGAACTAAACGTGCAGTCATTGTAAGAGACCACACATTTTACAGTAAAATTGAGAAAACTGATTATAGCAATCCCTCTGGAAACAAGAATAATCACATGATAAGACAGTGCTAATGGGAATTTATCATCTCTCATCACGTGTGAAGCGTAGAACAAAGCAGCAACGTGTGTGAACTGCATAGCTATTAATGCCAATGACTATCAGCTGAAAAGCTACTAGGGACTATGAAGAAATGAGAGGAGGGAACCTGAACAACCAACCTAAACCGATTCAGTAACAAGCTTACACACACACACACACATACATATATATAACATTTGTAAATGTTACCCAAAATACCAGCCTCACATCTATCCATACATCCTATTCCCTCTCTACCTACACTGTTCATTCAAACTCCATGTCATTCTTTTATTTGCTCTCTCTATATTTTAGCACTGGAGAAGTCCAAGATCACGAGTATCTGAAGGGTATGTGCCTCTGTGTGCCTACACATCTGCATCTACACATGCTGCCTCATGCACAGATTATTCCTAAACCACATATCTAAGATCTGAAGCACATTTCTCTTTCTCCCATACAAAAGGCACTAAAAACCTACCCACGCTGTTTTCTATTTGAAGAAAATAACACTTGACTAAACTTAACATTTTTTAAGTTGTCTTGGGGAAGTGAGTGCCAAAAGCCCAAAGTGACATGCACATAGTTTTCATATGATACATCTACATCCCTCAGGCATCCTAAAATTACTCTGCATCAAGCCCCATAAGACATATGAAACCCCAACAGGCTACTGGTAGATGGTGAACTCCTGTGTTCTATGGAATAATGGGTACATTTGCTGGCCTACCATATTTTCCACTGCCCTGTTTCATAAACAGAAGCTCGGACTTTCAGAAGAGATTTTTTTTCTTTTCTAAATGAGAATAAAAGGAGATGGTTACAGGTAGGTGGCAGGAGGACAAGATGAGAGAAGCATCCTACATAAGTACCTGTATGAGTCCTCTGGTGAGCCTTTAAGTGGGAGCTCTTTGTATAAACTTTCCGGCACCCATTAAACTGACAGCGATGAACCCTCTTCTTGTTTTCTGGGGATGCTTCTGCCCCTGTACCTCCTTGCTCACTGTCACTTTGCCCGGTTTTTATTGTCCCCGCAGTCGCTGTTGCTACACCCACTTTCACAGAGCTGAGTGAAGTTTTCTTGGCTACCAATTTCAATGTCACTGTGCCATCCACCGCTGAGAGAGTCTGTGGGGTTTTTACGAGGTGGCGGCTGAGCTCCGGAGAGGAAGGGGGGGTTAATGAGGTCACTGCATTGAGCTGGGCCTGGTTGACGGCTGTGTAGCCTTCTGTGGAAGAGCTGGTGGACTGCGAGCTGAGGCACGTCTCAGACAGCAGTTTGTCACGGGAGAGGATAATGTCTATGTTGGCGCTTTTGTCACATGGACTCGTCTCCACTGGTAAAAGGATGGGGTCCAGCCGTCGGATACTGTCCTCTGCATCTGGGGCTGAGGAGGCGTGAAGGAAGCAGTCCAAATCTTCACCAAAGGTCTCAGAGATCTTCCGCGGCTCAGTCTGAAGGTATCGCTCCAACTCCAGGCATGTCTGCAGAAGGGAAAGGGAGAGGGGAGGGAGAGAAACCGCTTTTAGAGAGAGATTATAGCATAGCTCCCACTGAGGGCAGGAGAACAACATGGTCCAGAGGCATTCCAAGACAGCACTTATGACAGCACATCATCTTCTTGTGAGATGGCCACACACTGGGAGACATGAAGATTTGGCCCTTGTTTGAGGCTGCTCCAAGACAGTCTGGGAATACCCACATAGGGTACCAGGTATTATAGTAGAAGTGAAGATACAACAACCAGAAAACATTTATTACATTTTCATTAAAGCCTGTGCACTGTTACATGGTACCAGGGCATTCCCAACTTTAAGTATAATCTGTCCAACAGTCACTGCAAATGAAACTATCCTAATGGACCCATCATCTGGCCATGTACAAACAAAAAGTCACCTCTCCAAATAACTGCTTCCTCTTCCTTCACAAACATTAACTTTCTCTCCAAATTTAACTCAGCGTAGTTGGCTGGGGCCCAATCTGTTCCTAAAACAGCACAATTCTGAAGTGTGGCATTTTAAGATAGGAGGCAGAAAAGCTTCCAGTGAGACTACAGCTTGTTTAAAAGGACTGAGAGAAAGAAAGGTGACAGAAAAAAAAGGATCTACTGTCAGTTTTAGAGACAGTTTTGGCACATCTGGAGCTTCCTGTGGACAGGACACTAGACTTACACACAAACATACACACCCTTATTAAAAAGTAGGTAAAGTTGCAGTCAAAGAGGCTGCCACATAAAAATGTGTTTCTGCACCTCCACAGCAGTGATCATCAGCACAAGAATGGGATGAGCCTCCTACATAAATGAGCCTTCTTATGAAGTGCCCTGAGCTTGCCCCTATAAAGCCTCCAGGCACCAATGCACTGCCCAGTGTTCTCCATAGCCAACATTATAAACTTTTATTGTTTATAGAGAACCATTTGCTGTAGTTTCTGGAGCTTTTAATTGAGTTTATTAGCACTATTTTTCATTTCTCGCTGCTTGAAAAGATAGCTGGTTTAATACCACCACTGTGATTTCACAAGACTTGGAGAAAGATACATTCTTCTAACTAATGTTTTAGAAACCTCTAAAAACTACTCCTCTGAGAACACTTCTAGCAATATTAAGAAAGGGGTTTTAGGCAAAAATTTTGTGTCTATGGGAGCTGGTGACCCAGCTACATCTCAACCTGGAAAGTCCAGCATCTGATCAAGAAATAAAAGCTTCATATGACCAGAGGAGAGACAGGGACTTCTGCCTTCTGAGTACAAAGGTCTCATCCACAGGAGTGTACAGAGGCCCCACTCACAGCTCTCTAGGAACTGCAGGTAATTTGAGATTATTACTTTCAAAGCTCCCAGGAAGCAGCACTATTGGTTGCAGATACAATGTGGTGGGATGACTTTCAGAGTTCACAACAAAATTTGCCACACAGTTACCTGTTTGTTTCTTTTTTAATTAACAGCTGCTTATAGATCAGAGCTACAGAGATAGACAAAAAGCAACAGAACAGAATATATGCAAGTGAGACATGCTGTACTTCAGCATGTAGGTAATTTTCAGAGGTATAAGACTGCACACAGGCCTGGGGGTGGGACACTTAGCAATTGTACTTGCCTTAAGCAACCTTTCAGTTTTCTTTATAAGGTGCACTTCTGGGACTGAGAAAAACAGCTTTAGCTGGGAATCTGCTCTCTCCCCAGATAAATCCTAATGGGTTTTGGGAGAAGCTTTCCAACATGGCAGTAATAACCCCCACCACCAGGAGAGGCAATGCTTTTGAGTTCTCCACATCATGTAATTTGGGCTTTCTGGTCCACTTAGCCTTCATCCAGTGGGGCAGAAACAGGTTTAGGGGCCCAAAAAATGAAAGGCTTCCAAAGGAAAGAGCAAGCATAATCACAAATTAGGGGTGGAAAGGGGGAGGGCAGCAGCAGGGAAGAGAGACAAGGACTCAAGGCCATTAAATCTGATGACAGTGACATGAAATTTCAATTGCTGTGGGACCAGAGAGCTGCATGCCAGCTCTGGGCTGCCCGTGGAGGGGAGGCAAGCAGGAGGTGCTGCTCCTTTAAGGCATCACTACCCCACGACAACAATAGTGGGCCTGACAGTTTTTCCAGCTTCACCATTAATTTTCCATAAAGAGCAGTTTCTCGATGAGCCCTTTTCAGGCAAAGCCTGATGCTTCACAAACCTGTAATTATTCCTGGCTCCCCCCTCCCGCAGCCACTGCACCTGTGCCATTTCAAGACACCAGCTGGTCATGTCTTGCCTTCTGCCTCTGAAATCCAAAACCAGTGGATCAAGCCCATCTCCCCATAGAAGGGGGGAGAAAAACAACTCAAAGAAACAATATAATGCAGTCCCTCCCTCCCACCCCCCTCAGCCTCTCCACCAAGTCAATAGCAGGGAAGAGCCTAGCAACGCTGAGCCAGAAAAGCCCTGCACCTAATCTGCATGGCAGACAAAGCCTGGCGAGGGGTTATGGCCACAGCCCTTCCCTTACCTCCTGCCAGGGCCCTACCTGCTGCTGCATTTTTTTTTTTGGTGGCAGAAACAAAGCATCTTTCCCCATATGCACTTCCCAGCTTATGCCAAGTACCTTATGCGACCTTCTCTCCTTGTGGTCCAGATCTCCCAGGGAGTGGTGAGGAAGGGTTTAGAAACCGGCCTGCTTTTTTCAGTCCTTGCCCTGGCATAACAGTTTTTAGGCCAACTAAGCCCACCACCTTGTCTTGAGTTCTGACTTCAAGAAACCAGTCATGCTGAGACCACCGAGGTCCCCACTCCAGCCTGGTGGATCATCAGGAGGGGCAGGAAAGTTCTTTGGTCTCCACTCTCACAAAGCTATTTGCCACTGAGCACATCAAAAACTACCTTTTTTTGTTCTTCTACTTCCACTACCACCCTGGTAGGAAAATAGTTCAAGAATATCTCAGACAGGAGTGAGCTGCTCTTGTCAAAGTTCTGCTGGATGTCCAGCTTCTCCTTCACCACTTGTGCAAGAGAGGGAGCTTTGTGTAACAGATGGAGTACATCACATGTGACATGAAGTCTGACTACCCTTTAGTTGCTACATTGCAGACAACTTGATGGGTATTAAACTTTCTTACCCAGTGCCTGTAGGATACACAGCAATAAGGACTTTAAAAATTGCAAAATTAAGAAGATGGCTCCTCAACTGGCTGTTGGCTGTCGAGCCAGTTTCACCAGCTAGGGATAAAAAAGTGACCCACTAATTCAACCCATCTGCCCTGATTAATGAAGGTGATTCTCCCTGGACCTTGCTCCTCAATTTAATCAGTTAAAAGAAATAATCATTCATGGCTGACAAATAATAGGATGTGGCTTTGCAAGAAATATTTGAAGAAAGCCAGATAGAAAAGGACAGCAGTCTGGCATGTGGAAAATCCTGTCAAGGCCTCAGTCTGATTTTTCAGTTTTGGATACAATTGCAAAAATACTCACTTCCCCAGCAGAGGAACATTTCCATCACCTGCAAAGAACGCTGTGTTTTCCCTCCCAGTAACTCAAAACATCTCTTTGCTCCCCGTATTATACTATCATCCATGTCCTCTGGGGCACATGAAGTAGCAGAACATAGGTAAACTGCACACCATTACACTTCCATGTGCAGTACCAGATCCTTCAGACAGTACAAGACAAAGCTTGTACTTCAGAAGGTACAAGCTGCAAAGCTGTCCTATCCCTGGTAAAGACCTATTTCAGAGTTTGCAGCAGCACTGGTCCAGGAAAATTCACTGTTCAGTATGTCTGTCAATTGACAAAGGTATGACCTCTAATCTAGTTGTATTCTTACCTCTGAAGCTCATCTACTGAAAGTAAAGACTATTTACAAAACATGTTGCACAAAGAACTAGTCTTGGTTAACAGCCATGTTGTGTATCAGAATTTCACCCATACACACAGACTTTTGAAAAATAACAGGCCACTTTAGAAGCACCTGCCCATGCTGTGAAGTCTTTAAAGCACTCAGACTCCTGGGAGTTTTGCACAGTTAAAGATAGGACAATATGGCAACAGTAAAGTTCTGCCAAGAGAGAAAAAAAGCCCTTAATAAGTAAAAAAAACAGTAATAATTTAAGGACAGAACGTCAGTGAAGAGACCTTATCAACATGTTCACTGGGTTCCTCTGTTTTATTCATGCTGAAGTATTTTATAATATCTTGATTCTGAATTTTTCTAGCAGATCATCAGAAGTTCTTATCTGGAAGTGCTAGTTACTTCTAAGTGCCATTTTACTGCAAATATAATTGGACATCAAGCACTGAACTTGGAAGTTATCCAAAACCTAATTAGGAAGTTGGATACTTAGATCAGGCTGTGACAGAAAATTAAAATGTCGAATGTGGCTGACAAATAGGTCTGATCTACCAGGTCTGTTTACAATACTTGAAAGGATTCTCTTTGTAATTTACACAAGCAAAGCAGAATTACAAATGCAATAGTGAAGGTCAAATTTCTACTTCCATCATGACCCCATTGCTTTCCATTGGCATGTGAAGAAAGGGGCCTCATTTCTAAATAACTGTGAAAATCTCAAGACTCCACTGGAGGCGAAACTGTCTTCAACCTGAAGACAACCCAAAACAATAACACTAAGGTCAGTGCCATCACCATTCACTCAAGTTCAGAACAAACAGTGGCACCAGCTCCAGTGCCCATATCAGTGTTTCACTGTATAGCAGAACAGCAAAAGCTCTGAGCAGCACTGACACTTGCATTGCTGATACCACAGGCAGAAACTGAACTGGATGTTGTGGGGTGGCCCTGAAGCTAAGAGGAATAAAAGATTCAAAACTTACCTGCCTTCCCTGAAATGCCATGCTATTTTTTATCCTTAACCCTAAAACCAGATTTGAACGATGGATCTTCTTCCCACTGCCAAAAGCCTTCATTACTTCCTGAACAACAACAAAGCCCAATACTCCTGCCCATCTATTCCAAGATTGTCATCTGTTCCCACCCAGCTGCCAAAACCTCCAGCTTTTCCTCTTGGCAACTTTTACTGGGCAGTTGCTAGTCGTGAAAAAGCTGCAGCACATTAGAAGCTTAACATTTGGGACAGAATAAAATAAACAGAATTTTAGTATTAAAATAAGTAGTTTTGCAAAATACACTTGGGAAAAATGGAAAACCGCAGCCTGAAATGAATGTATATAAGAAAAAGTCTCAGGCTATAGCAAGTAATTTCTACTGCAAAGGTTTTAAGACAAAACTAGTCACGTGCCAGCATATCTTGCCTATGTGTTAACACAGTTCATTAAAAAAAATGAGCTAAAACCACCCCTCAGGTACAACAGTAAGATATTTATTGACAGCTAACTTGTGGTAAATATTTGTATGTATATTCCTAATCCCTTGAGTATATGAAACAAATCAAGTTAACTGGATGCTCAACAATCAGGCTGTTGCCACATGGAAAACACAGGCACAGGCACTGTTGGCAGAGAAAGATCATATGATATGAAAAGACTTGTTTTCCTGTGGTAACTTCACCATATGCCTGAGGCGTCAGGCCAGTGTTCCCTAACAACATCTGAGTGGGTCACACCAGCCACCAGAGTCTGCAATGGACAAGTCTATTAATTCTTGACTCCCCTACACAGGACTAAAGTCTCTGTTTGCTAATTTCTTCAACACAATAATGGCCTGTGCCCATTTTCCCTCTTGGTCTCAGCCCAAAGAATGAACCGTTGAGGAAGTGTATTTAGCCAAACCAGCTCATTCACTGTTATTCATGCACAACAGCACTCTCAATAAACTCTTCTACCATGACCCAGATGGCTTTCTCCCTCGATCTTCTCCTCTTATGCTTCTCCAGAGTGTAAGAAATGCTGAAATCAAAAGCCTCAACTGCATTCATTGAAGATAATTTTAAAGTAAAAATGTGGATGTAAAGGACAGAATCACTACCTTCATGTAAACACCATTCATTTTCCTGTTGCTCTGGGGCATGATGTAACTAGGGTTATCAAAGATTCTGATCAGACTCTAAAGCTCAAAGAATCAAAATCAAATTTACCATAAATTAGCGATTTTCAACAGCAGAAATCGGTGGTAACAAATGTCTTAAACAGAAAAAAGTCTGAACCCATAACTCTAACCAAGGAGTCAAGATCAGGCTTTGTTCCCAAACTTAGTGATAATGAAATACACCTTTATCTAACAAACATACTTTTAAATGGACAAGCCAAATTTGTTCACTAAAAATCTGTGGTATTTGGGCCTTAAGCATAGAGAATTTCAGTGCACTGGTTATGAGATACTGAACAAAGGACTGCAGCTAAGCGTGGCTGAATTTGATAGACATCTAGATTTAAAAAAAAAAAAGGATGAAAGAAATCTGCAAACACTGAACCAGGGCTTTGGAGGGCTTTTGTTATTTTTTTTGGACTGTTTAATAAAGACAGAAAAAATATCTGCAACCAGTCACAACAACAAAAAATAGCATCAATGTCAGCAAAGGATTAAGGATAGCCAAATGAAGAATTCAAAAGGGCAAGCAGTCCATTGTGCTGGTATCAAAATATGATAAAAGCCATGTGTGCTTGTACACCACCATATGCCCTGCACGCTGCCATGCAGTCCAGACAGCAAGTAGCCATACAATGACCATTTGAAAAATTATATATATGAAGTAAGAGTGTTTCACAATGTTTCTGAAGAGAGCATTTCTTTATATAACAACCTTGGATGGCTTTGAGTGAGCTGGCTAGTGGCCCTCACTGCAAACTTTTCTCCAAACTTCATCAAGCGTGTATTTAACCTGTTGTCATCCAGTTTGGAAGCAGCTTTAGTTTAGCATTATAAACAGCAAAAAGGCACAATTAGCTCCTTGAATTGCCAGTCCTAGCTCCCACTGAAATCAAAGGATCAGGTTCAAAGCATGCCCCAGAGTGTGGTAAACTTCTCACAGGAAATGGATATGCAAGAGCAAATGCTGACGGCTGTGGAATGTACAAAGCAGAGCAATATTTTAGGTCTCGATTCTCAATTAAGATTCATCCTTAGAAAGTATTGCAGTGGGGTTACACAGCAGAATTGGATTCCTTGTAATTACTCTGGTTAGGTTCATGAATGAAAAAATGTACTCTTTAGAGAAGTTTTATTAACACCCAGAGATATCTTAACAATTCCTACTCACAGCTGATACAAATGTATACAGCAGTTGCATTTGCGCACTCAGGCAACAGCATATTCATAAGCACAGTCTGTCACAATTAGCTTATTAAACCAAACCTGGAGCAGAGATGTGATCAATACACTCAATATACGGAACGTTTCATAAGAGTCCTGGGTTGTGAGTCATCTCGTCTGCTCTGACCTAAAAATATATTAAACAAGAGGATGCATAACACTGAATTCCTAACCCAAAAACATGCAATTCCTCATATTGACTTTGCATGATCAACATTTTTGTGCTGGGACTACAGTGTCTACCCTGTACATGATGCCCATTCATTATCACATCTCAGGGCTCAAAAAATCCTTTGTATGTTCCCTTTTGTATTATTTTTGGCTGTGGGGAGGAAGAGGTGGGGACCTGTCTGGGAAACAGGAAGCAGGAGGAAGGAGGGGAATGCGTTGTAGAATAAGGGCAGAACAAAAAAAAAAGAAGAAAAGAGCACTTATACCATTTCTAAACAATAATAAACATATAGGACCAAAGACTGCCTCCAGCCATGTGGGGTGCAGTGGGCTGTTTGGCTGCAGTTTAGACATTATTGGGAGCACAGCAACTGTCCAAGCACATTCACAAAAAGCCATTTGCTGCTTTTTTCTTTGATTTCTTTTTAATCATTTGGGCCATTTGTTATCTTACAAGAGCAAGAAGATGCATGTGCTACTGTGATAAATATGCCAATCTGGGCAAGGAAAAGAGAAGACAACAGACTTGAGTTCTGCTATTGCACCAAGAAAAAAACCTCAGACTAAAAACAAAGTGATGGGAAGCACAACCGGATTCTCAGTTGGGGTAAATCAGCACAGAGCAGCCCTGATTTCATGGTTCCTGTTTACATCAGCTGAGGACCTTGCCAACACTCAAAATCCATGAAATGCTGCTCTTGATTAGCACCACTTAACTCTGTGGCTTACATTAGACAGAACTCAACATGTTTTTTAATGGCTGGAGGTAGTTATTTTCTATTACAAATCTTGTCTACTTTATTAGGGACAGTATGACCTAAATGGAAAAATAGGAAGAATTTAAAAACAACAACTATCAGACATCCTGATACTTGGATTTGTTTCTTCTCTCTCTCTCTCTCTCATTTTTTTTTAATTTTTTTTTTTAATTTTGGGTAGTCTATATGGGATATTCACAAACTGGTTCCTACCACTTCTAGGCCAGAGTGTTCATCATCTGTGCACAGAAACAACAGCCTTCATGCTTGAATGTCCCATTGCAAGTAAACATGCATCTCACTTTAAAGCCAGGTGCCTTCCAAAGGATGCTACATTACAGTCAAAGGTGTTTTTCCACTGCTTTTCATTTCAACACTGTTCTGCCAAGGCTCTTGTTCCGAAACTCCTAGCCACCAGGAATTTTGATCAGCCTCAAAATCTCACAGGCAGTGCACTCAGGCTCTTACACACCCTGATAAAAGCAGCATGGTCCTCTTTAAGAGCAATTTGCAAGAGCACATTGGTAAAGAGCCTGCCAGTATTGGCTCAAACGCTCAGCAGCAGCCCAGGCAGCCACTCACAGGCATCTGAGATCTGTATCCCCAAAATATATTAGATCAAAAAAAAGAAAAGGGATCTGGCACAGCATTTGGTGGATATCATTAGCAACTCAAGGTGCGCTGTCAGAACTGGACAGGGCAGTGCTCACTCCTCGTGAAAGGATCACAGATCGGCCTCATGTCAGCTCCCAGCAGGCTGTATGGGACTGGCTGCACATGGCACTGGAAGGCAGGAGATCCTGTTAAGAGCCCTGCCATTTGTTGACTTGAGAAAGCTCAGCAGGTCAGACCCCAGCTGCTCAGAGTCAGCACACCTCTGTGAGCCAATTGACACAACCACCGCTCTCACACTGGCTCACTTTCTTCCGTCTGTTGACTGTGGACACCCACCCAGTTGTTATGATTTTAATATGCTGCAATATGAAAGTGCTACTTCAGGACAAAGTTATTAATAGCAAAGCAGCCAGAAAATAGCCTACAAGGAATGCAATGTTTTGGCATTCCTGGAAGATGGGATGACTTCCCATTATCTAAGAAACCACCAGGGTTAATTCAAGATGTTTCTGTGCACAAGCCTGTCTTTTGTCACTATATGATAAGCCATCATGACATACCTTCATAGGAATGCCCTGTATGGGTACCTGCACACTGCAGCAGTTCACAGAGACTACAACGCAGAAAGGCCCAAAGGCTGGTATTTTGTTACTCTAAGTAGGCTGGTGAAAAGCAGAGGTTGGGTGCTGTGCCAAAGCATCAGCAGAAACAGGTTAGGAGAAGCTCTACTGTTCCTGAAGGGACAGGACCTGTTTATGCCCTTCTCAAAAACCTGTCTGACTCCAGGATCTCAGAGAGGCTCTAAATTTCAGCCTCTCTTCCCCTGTCAGCACCCTCTCCTTCCCTTGTTTATTCATGCTGCATTTCCTCAGCAACATTCTTTCTTTGGGCAGGAGCCTCACAGTCAAGGCAAGTCATTGTCCCTTCTCAGGTTCTCTTTTAAACTTTCTGTGTCTCCTAGCAAAATATCCTTGGAAATGTATTAGAGAATACTGTGGAAAACACCAGACCCTGACTCATTTGTGTTGGCACCCTTCTCCCTAAAATTAATTGGGAGGGTTCCCAAATTAATTCCAGGTACATCACTGAGCACAACACTCAGCACCACCTTGTAGAGATGATACCACAGCAAGGCATCTCTCCACTGGCAAGGCTCTTGGCACCCCTTCTGCCTGCACCCACACTGCTGAGAGGCTCTTCATGAGGCTTTCAGCTTTCCAGCCCCATCCTTACGTATCCTCCTTGAGCAAATCAAATGAAACTTGACATTGCCATCTTTCCCTGAGAGGCAAAGGCCTGAATGATGATGCAAGGAATTGGAGGATGTCATGTTCACAGCACTACAGCATTACCCACTAAACCACCACAGAGAGCTCCAGCTCACTACTGAAAATGCACTGCAGAGAACTGTGGTCTTTCACCATGCTCCAAAAAAGGAAAAAAACAACAAACCCACTTAACAACAAGGAAAAGAGGAAACATATTTTAGTCACTATAAACTCAGCAGTGGACATTTTATCTGGCATATTTCCATATCTGACATTTTAAAAATGAAGTTAGTTTACCTTAAGTGTCTTATTTCCCCCAGTTTCCCTTTTCCACTGTACTTAAGTCCATATAGCATCTCCCAAGATAAGCCTGCCTTTGTGGGTTGGCTTTGTATCACTCTTTCCCTCTATTGTTTTTCTGAGACGTGATGGAATTCTCCAAAGTCACAGCTTGGAAGACTACAGACAGGTTCTCTTGGCATGGTTTGCAGGAATGGGATAGGTGGGAACTGAGGAAGAACAGCCTCTCCAGCTGCAGGAAGGGGGTTCCTCTCATGGTATAGCCAATCCTTCCTGGCATTTGGTTTATCATTGATACTGTTTAACTAAAGCTGATTTTCAGTAGCCCTTAAAGGTGGAGTCTGTAGCCAGCTCTTGTCATCCCAAACACTTCAGACCTCTGTCACCATGCTTTGCTACAATCCCTGCAATAGCAAACACAAACATTATGCTCCCCCAAGTACAAATTACAGCTTTCAGGAACTGCAATTTTATTTTGGTTATAAAAATACAAAGGTAGCCTTTATGGTGGGAGAGGAGCCACATGAGAGACCACAGGCTAAGTCTTCGCTTCACAGGGAACATTCCTGGGAGCACTCTGCTGCCTCACCTCCGGCCAGTTCTGCTTCCCAAGTGGTTAGCTTCCCAAGCAGTTGTGCTTCCCAAGTAGTTGCATGATAACAGAGCTCAAGGGAGAGCCCAAATGTCTTGTGGTGGCCAAAGCTACCAGAGAGATCTGCTTCAGATCCTGCAGTCCAGGAACTGGGACTCAGAGAGAGACAGAAACACACTCAAACTGCATTTCTTTAGTTATAGCTAGCACTACTGGCAGCCTGGGCATTCAGGATAATTTTCCAGGCATGACTTGCGACTTGGTTGTTACTCTGAGCCCCTGCAGGATACACTGCAGCACTTCTGGACACATGGGCTCTGTTCAGAGCATCTTGGAGGTGTTCCGACAGTCACCAGAGCAAGCTTCAAGGGATTTCCTCCACTTCAAGTGTCTCTAACCCTTCCCTGCTCTGCAGATGTCCCATCACTAGCCAGCACCAAGCTCCCGACACCTGTCAAAGACGCATGATATCAAATTGCTACTCCAAGCCCCTGAGTACCCCTAGGCATTTCAGTCCTCCTGTCAAGCTTGCTAATGTGTCCCTTCCCTGCCACGAGTAATGATGCATTCCTGGAAGCAAAAACTGCATTAAAAGTCTTCTTTACATGTGAGCTAAGAGCTTTCTTTGCCTCATACCATTTTTACTCATAAATATAATATCAAGGTGATCGTGTTCTTCTCAGACTACTCAAGAGTGTTCTGTAAGTAAAACCTGCAATTGGCAATTTATCAGATGGAAAAATAAAAGCCACATTTGGTTTCTCCCTACACTTAAAAATGACCACGTGCAGTCTCTGAAGCAGTCTGATCTTTTCAACAAGGTCATGAATATCAGCTGAGGGGGTGGAAGGAGAAATAAAACCATCCTGCACTTGTTTTCCCTTCCGTGCTGCTTTCTTACTAATGTTTTGCTCACTTTCTAAGCAAAGAGGAAGCGTCTCCTGGTTCCCGACACCCTGTGTTTATCCACATTCCAGCAACCAGTGGCTGCTCCTCCAGGCACTCTCCAAGGGCAAACAACTGAATCTTGCCACAATGCAATTATGAACTTGAGCCACATTCAGCTCCGAGTGGGAATGAGGTGGGAGCCCTGTGAGAAGCAGTGATAGAAGCAGTAGATGGTGGGATACCATCAAATCTTTTGAAAACGTTGCTTCTGCAGGCTTAAGACAAAAAGCACAGCACACCCTTTGCCTAGTGAAAGGCCTAGAAAATGCACTTTAGGAGGCACAGCCTTAGGAGTCAGAATAAATCCTCTCAGATGTCCCTGGTGACAAAGCAGCCCAATTTGGTCAATACAGCAGCATTATTAACACTGCGCTGCCTTACATGAGGATAGTCATATGTTCTTGCCTCTGCTGAGCATGGGGGAAGGGGTGCAAACTCCTACAGCAATTCACAGGGGAAACGTCTCTCTCAAAATCATTAACACTGCACAAAGAATCTCTTACCCATTTTCATGGAAGCTGCTTTTTTGGGAGCTGCTTTTTTTGCTTTTCTGCTTCTCTAGTATTGATCAAGCTTGGGTGGAATCCTAGAAATACTATGTGCTTTATGGTTTTCCCAAAAAGAAATTTTATTTTTTACAACTTAGGATCTCTACCTTCAGGCTTTTGTTTTTGCAGCTATGAATAGCCTTCATTTTGGGGGCTGGGCATAGATACATAATTGTAGGTGGTTAACAACAGAAGGTAGGACTTAATGATTAATAAATTTATTTAAATTATTTTGAGAATTAGAAATTAAGTGTATTTGGATTCAAGCAGAAATATTGGTAATAAAAAAGCATATCTCTGTATTATAGATACACACATATATCTCACTGCTGCTCCTGAGCCCCAGCCAGAGTCATGGCCTTTCTGTGTTTGGTTCTTGACAAACACATTTACAGACAGTCCTGGTAATTCAGGGACTGGCAAAAGAATGGAAGGCAAAGGAAAACAGTCCTAGCTAACCACCTGCTTAACCATGGCCAGCAAATCTGGGGATTATGTAAAATCTAGGTCCTGTGTGTGCCTGGTGACAAGTCTGCAGAGAGCTAGAGAGGTTACCACCCCTATATGTCAGGTGACTCAGACTGGAAGAAAACGTATCAGAGAAGCTAAAGTGGTAGTAACAACATGGTAGGAAGAATTGACTAATAAGAAAAAAAGGGCCAGTCCGGCAAATGGCCTTTAAAAACACAAGAAAGACCTTCTTACCCACAAAGAGGGGTGTCACCCACTGCTGGAAAAGAAAAACTACCACAGAAATAGTGCATCAGCCCCAGCCACCTTTCTCTAGCACTCATCTGGGACAACACATTGTCAAAACCAGAAAACAACAGACTCGCTCCTTTTCACTGGGAAGAAATCCTGCCATTCTTTCCCTCTGCCACCTCTCCACCAAAAAACACTGAGACCATCAAATCCAAACTCTATACCAAGAAGGTTAAAAATGCTGAGTTTGAGCACACCAGGCCACCTCCACACCGTGTCTGGTAAGCGTTTCTCACCAGACAAGTGTGGTGCTGCTTCAGAGCTGCTGGCACAAAGTTCTCCCAGAAAGGGGTGCTGCAGAAGTGTCTAGACAGACTAAAATTAAAAAGAACAAATTATATGACACTGCCCACTGTCTGCACAGCAGGGCCAGATTCTCAGAGGGAGGAGTAAATAGCTGGTGCCATAAACGTAGCTAGTGGAATCATCTTAATTTACACTGAGCAAGGATCTGGCCCAGAAAAATATTCCTCTAAACTCTGCAGCCAAAAATTCCTCTGCTAGACCGCATTCCACCAGTTAAACTGCCAGAGAAGACAATTGCAGAAATAATTTAATTAAAATGGAGATCAGGGAGCTGGTATCCTTTTCAAGCTCTGCTCTTGACTTCCTCTCTCCAACAACTGAGCGCTTGGATGTCCCAGTTTCCCAGTCTGTAAAATCAGCATGCTGCAGCTTCTCTGCTTTCTGAGGACAATGGCTGTGAAGCATCCTATCTGTTCAAAGCCCAACCATCAAATCAAATAGATATCTGAATGCTCAGAACCTCTGGGTCTTGCATGAAAGAACATGTATTTTTCTCTGCGGAAACAGGTCTGTCGTTGCTCCAGAAAAATTTGAGCTTCAAAAAGGCAACTTGCAAGTTTTGCTTCCAAAACTGTAGGTGTCAGGTTCTCCAGCTTATTGGGGTACTGCTAAGGATTTTTGCTGCTACAGACTGCTCAAACTTGCCAGCACAGTTCTGGTACTGAAGCAAGAGTTAGACAGAGAGTACTGCTTTCCCACAATTTTCTCATTCATATTTTATTTCTGAACTTCAACTTCTGTTCTGATTAACATCTGGAAGAACAGTGAATTTTCTGAATATTCAACTCTTTCAAGAAGTCATTAGATGAAAAAAATACACCCAGGATGTAGACCAGTGCAATCACATGAACATGTCATAAGGATGGTGCCATGTGATGTCTCATTGTAGCAGGTCCTTTGTTTTCACTCCCTAATTTCTGTTAAAACATTTGGCTTTTTACATCCTGGTCTGCAGAACCACTAGCAATGGCACATGGTTTAGGATCTGTTTCTTTACAGTCCTCATGTTCCACACGAAAGTCCCTGACAGATACTCACAGCTTAAGAGATTTTTGAATAAAGAGGAGACAGATTAGAGTTTGTGTGAGAAGTTTTCAAGCAAGGACCCACAGAGCCCCACTGCCTGCAGCCAGCTGTGTGCCTCTCTGGTATTTGATGAGGCCCCACTGTTTTGTTGTAACCCTCCCTGCACGGAGCCAGCAGTTTCCCTCCGCACAGGAAGGAAAGGGAATCACCCATCTTCTGAAATGCCAGGAAAATACTTCTTTGCCATGTAAGCAGCCCAAGCTGACTCAAAGGAGCAGAGATGGTTAAAAGCAGCACAGTGGGCTAACACAGCAGGAAGGTCCAGAGTCCAGGGTGTCCCGACAAGCAAATGGAAAGTGCCTTGCAGTCTAGAGCAGCTGTGGTTCGTGTGTCCCACTTCTACCCCTCCCCTAGCTCAGGCAGGCTCCTCTGCCTTATGCTAAGGGCTTTGGCAAATCCTCCTTTAAGGTGCAGGGCCAGGGTGCAAGAAGCCACAGTGCTCAAGGCCACCACAGTCACCCACCACAGTGGATGGTGGCAGAAGGGGGGATACTCCAGAGGGACGATGGTGGGATTCCAGTATTGACCACACAGCATTTCAGGCAGGCTGCTCGCTGCCCACATTGGAGCAGCTTCCTTCCTTAAGTGCTGTGCAGCCTCAAGAGGCTGGAGAGGTGGGCAGAGAAGAGCAATCAGAAGTTCAGCAAAGGCAAATGCAGGGTCCCACACCTGGGGAGACACAACCCCATGCACCAGCACAGACTGGGAATTGACCTGCTGAACCAGCTCTGTGGAAAAGGAGCTGGGGGTCCTGGTGGACAATAAGCCCTTCCTGAGGCAGCAGTGCTCCTGTGGCCAAGAAAGCCAATGGGATCCTGGGGTGCAGTAGGAAGGGGGAGCCGGCAGATCAAGGGAGGTGATCCTACCCCTCTGCTCAGCCCTGGTGAGGAACATCTGGGGTGCTGTGTCCAGTTCTGGACTCCTCAGCACAGGAGAGATTTATGAAGAAAGGAGGATATTATGAGGAAAGGATATTATGAGGAAATAGCACAGGAGGATATTATGAGGAAAGGCTGAGGGAGCTCAAGGCTGTGGAATCTCCCTCACTAGAGATACTCAAAAACTACCTGAACACAATCCTGTGCCATGTGCTCCAGGATGCCCCTGCTTGAGTAGGAGTTTAGACTGGACAACCCACTGTGGTCCCTTCCAACCCTACCCACTCTGTGATTCTGTGAAGAGAAGGGTAGAGGTGTGCCAGGTGGGCACCCGAATTCAAGGGGCCTTTACCCTTTAACTATGGCCCAGGTTAAACACCATTTCACATCCATCAACCAGCATACAGGTACTTTTTCCCAAACACAGGTCAACAACGCACAGCAGCCCTAACAGCTTTTCCCAATACTAATACTACCCCACGGTTATATTTGTGCTTTTAGGCTCTTTGAAATGCTGAGATCTTTCATGACTCACTGTCAAAAGCCAGCACTTAGAACCAGCTACCATCAAGTCAAGTCATCAACACCAATTTGACTTCACTCCATTTAAAGTCTGTTTCATTAAACAAACAAACAGAATTCTGGCATCATTTTTTTTTGTTTCCCTTTACTCTGATGGATCACAGCCCTTGCTATAAAAACATGCTTAATAAAAACAAATTGGAAAACTAAGGAAACTCATAAAAAGCTCTGATTGTGAAGAAAAGCAGGGAAAAGGGTTTAAGGAGGAAATGCTACATTTTTCTGTGATGCCAGCAGAAAGAGGCAGTTTATAAAGAAAACCACATAGTGGCAGGAAATAAATCCTTGAGACTGAATTTGGAAAAACACAAATTAATGCATTTATGGAGGAAACAGCAACACAACATGCACATCTAACGCAAACCAGAGATCCAGTAAGGGTGACAAGAGTCCTAGAACAGATAAGACACAGAGAAGAGCAACATAGCTTCGAGGATACATTCTCAGCATCTGATACACAGGAAAACTGGAAGGAACAGAGAGATGGAAAGTATGACAAAACTCAAAGGGATATGCACCTTTATTACTATTTATCACGTCTGTTCTGCAGTCAGAGTTGTAATCTCCAGTCAATGAGTAGCCATCTCATTTCACATTTAGATAAAAAATCCTTGAAATAGTTAATATAGGTGATGATGGGGAAAAGCATCACAGCTTTGTGCAGCTATGAACAGGGTGAATCCAAACAAAGCAACGGACTTGCTCATGGAGAAGAGAGAGAATAGGGGAGGGGGAAGACTTAGCAGCAAAAGAGAACAGTCTGTTAGATATTCCTCCCCTAAATTAGGTTTTATGACAGGCTTCCAAGGAATGCAAGGCTTCACACCAGGTGGATTTCAAAGCACACTGGAAAGCACCACTGAGGCATACATTAAGAAATGGCACCTGGGCAGAAGAATTTCATGATCTAACAGTAGCAATTTCCAAAATTTCCTTGTTTGTTTCTGGGCCAAATCTGCTTATGTGCAGTTTATTGGTGCTGGACGAAGACAGAGACCAAAAATGCTTTTCATCATGTGCACCTGGCTCTTGAATCTCATTTGCCTTCAAAATTAGCCAGTAAAACCCACCTGCTGAGCACAAGGTCTTCTCTGACCCTTCTGTAACCTTAGAGGCCAAGCTGCAGTAAGAACATACCCTTTACCCCCCACCATGACATAACATGACACAACATGACACAGACTCCCTTTGGATGCCAGCCAGAGCAGGAAGAAGCCCCCATTTCCATGAACCTGGACTCTCCTCTGAGATGTATGTCCAACCTGACACACAGTACACATGTCATGAATTCTCAAAATGAAACGTGCCTGGCCATCCATATGTGCATGCACAGGACCCTTCATGACTCACGCTTACACTACGGCTTTTCAACATCATTAAAACAGAGCAAAAAGGCCTCAAAGAAGGCTTGTGTACAGAAGTGGATTTTAATGTCAAAAAAGGCCATTCTGATAATTTAGTCTCACCTCTGGATGACACTGTTCACTGAAGAGCACAAAGAGCTCCCTTGAATACTCATTTATAACCACTTTCAGGTTGCTTTCCACTGTTAGATATGAAAGTCTGAGGGTAAATCAGAATGGGAACCTTCCTTCTATCCATGCATTGAGACTTTTAAGAGACCTCTCTCATCTGTTATAATTTCACAGATGGGTATGACTGTCCTAGGGGAAGCAGTGCCTACACCAGACATTATCCTACCTTTCAGTGTTGGGGAGGCCACATTTAGCTCTTAGAAACATCTAGTTCCCTTCCACACCCACATTTTCTTCATTTATAAAACCAGTGAAAACAAATCATGCTTCATCCTCAGTTTTATAGAGGGCAGCTCAGGACCTCTCATTCCTTCATGGAAAGAAAATTTCTTTCTGTACAGTTTCCATTATTTATTAGCTGAAGGTGGGGGGAGAAATGTTATTTATAGGATGCCTAAGGCCATGCTCACTATAAAACAGGAATAAGTCAATATAGCTAGAGCACAACTTAGTGGCCTATTGTGCAACGTTTTAAAAAATGTACTCTCTCATTACAGCACTTCAGAATATCTCCTCCCCAACACCAGTGAAAATACATATATGAGAGCTATAGAGCCGCAATATTGTTTTAATCAAATAATTAACATGGGTGTGCTGTTTTCTGCCCACATCCTGATATTTAGTCCATATCCTGACAAGACCTAGGATTTGTATAGACTGTTCTCCTGAAAGGTGTCAAGTGACTTTGTGGACACTGGGCCACTGTAAATTCACTGTAACTTTGGCAGATCTGCACTCACTGACTGACCTGAAATCCCCAATGTGATGTGGGTACTATTCTTTCAATTTACAAAGAGAAAAACCATTCAGAACTGAATGCCAAAGGTGTCCTTGACCTTTTCTACTTAAAGAAATGGAAATGAGACAGAAATTCCCATCTTACACCATAGTGCAACACCACCTGACCAGAGATGCAGCTTCCTCAAACAAAACACTCACTGAATAGTATATGGCATAGCTCTCGTTGCATGAAATAATTCTCATGAGACAATCCCAGTGAGGAGGAGCCTTCAACCTAGAGCATCCACTCAGTGTCCAGCTAGGGCACTCAGGACTTGGAGTCACATACACTAGAGGTATTTGGGAGTAAGAAACCACCAATGCCTTGCTTCCCTTGCTCTCCCTCAAATGTGCTGTTATAAGAAATGCAATTCGCATGTCGGAAACAGAAATCCCACCTACTGGCATTCTTCTCAGCACTCAGAAACAATGCTGGGAAGTCACCCAGTCAGTCACCTGTCTACCAAGTCTTTCACACCAGAAACTAACTCTGCACTGACATTCTTTTGTTCTCCCTCAAACAGCTGGGGTTTATTCATGTTTTAAACAAACTCCCAGAACTCAGAAAGCCCATGACAAGTTAGGCACACTCAGTAAAGAATATTTAAACTGGGCACCCTGAAACTTATTTGTCAGCATCCAAGAAAGATTAATAAAACAGTCACTCTCAGAAAACAGACAGCTATCTTGAGTGAACAGAAAATCAAGGCTGCCTGAAGAGAAAGCATGAGCTTTGCAGCCAACTCAGAAGTACAGCGTGGTGCAAAGGCCACCCCATATTACCCTTTAAACCCCCAAATCGCCCCAGATCCTGAGGGGGTTTCATTCAAGCACACAACTTTATCCAGAAGGCACTGGAGACAGGTATTTCAGCCTGTGTCTGGAAGGTTTCAACCTGTAATCAATGGCACAAGCACCAAAGCTCCCACTGACTTTGACTGACTTGCTTCCTCTAAAAAAACCCCTCAGGTTAAACCAGGTTCTTACATTTTTAAACATTGCCTACAAGTATCCTTCTTTGCACTGCAGAAACACAGGAAAGTTAAGAGAAGTGGCAGTAAGAGAAGTCTATACTTTTCCCTGCAGTAGAAAGTAGGAAACTACTCCTACTTACATCCACTTACCTGACATCCACTTACCCTGAAATTCTTAACCCTGCAAGAAAAGCACCTTACCAAGCTCTTTCACTGGGTCACATCACTTAAAGCAGTCTGCCCTATCTTCCAAGATACTGGAGACCTCCAAGACTCCAAAACACAAGAAGTGTTTTCTTCCTCTGGTCTGACCAGACAGAAACATGCCTTACTCTCCCTACTTGACATAAATCCCCACTGCTCTTTCACAGGCTTCTTAGATCCCCAACTCTCAGAGACTCCTGGTTACATCAGAACCACCCTTCTCAGCACCAAAGCCAGCTAAGCTCCCTTAATTGTGTAGGAAAGCCTACTAAAATTCAACACTATCCTGAAAGATCAAAACCCAAAAACAAATAGAAGAAATATGTGCCTTGGTAAGAATCTGATGTACAGCAACCTTCAGATGTTCACAACCACCCTGAGGTGCTGGCATAGCTTATGAACAACTAGGGGAGGACTGTGACACCTCCAGAATGAACTGGGACAGCAGCATCAGGGGGAGCCAGAAAAGAGCTATTTTACCCAAACTGACTGTATTCTCAAAGCAGTCCAGTGCTCTTTGCTTCTCCCTTATTACGTTAAAATGCAGATAAATTTAAAAATAAAAACAAGAGGCACTGAAATTCACCCCCATCTGATCTAGACACTAATGAGGGAGGTCTTTTCCACTGGCACCAATTTTCCATTGTGCAGCAAATGCAGTCTGTCCACTGTCCACGTGTCAGAAACAAAGCCACTTTTGGCTTGATGCTTTCCATATGAAACACTAGATCCCATCTTTCTTCTCCCTTCTGCCTTTTCCTTTCCATACTTAATTCCTCACACTGCAGCTGTAGTATGCTGCAGATGAGTGGAATGTTTTCTTCAGAGCAGCACAAATTTTCCAGGCTGATAGGGAAGGCCAAAAGAAAGAAAAGAAAAAAAAAAAAAAAAACAAAACCCCAAACAAGAGTTATTTAGTACTTTTCACCAGCTTGAAGCAGGCAGCAAGCTCTGCAGGGCTGGCACCCTTCAAATCACTGCACAGCCACAGGAAAAGAACAAAGCCCCTGTGCCACTCAGCCCACCCTGCATCCAGGGACGTGGCACACCTCAGATGCCAAATCCAGCAGGAAACCAGAGGTGCCAAGGCAGGGCAAGTGCACTAACTCCAAATCAGCACAGCACCTCACCAGCAGCAGCTGAGCAAATGGGAGAGGAGAGACCAGCAGCTGCAAGGAGACAAGGAAGACGTGTGATTGCACTGCTTTTGTGCATCCTGTGTATCAACATGCCTTGCCAGGCCCTTCCCTGAGGAAGGGAGAGCAGGCACCCTAACAAGAGACCAGAAGTATCCAGACACTGCTCACAGCATCATGTAGTGCTGTGTACGCAGCTCACAAAAGATAACAGTCACAGGATGCAGAGTCTGGATACCTTTGACTAGCCAAATTGCTAATAGCGAGGAAAAATTAATCAACTTTTAGGGGCACAAGACCTGAAATGAAAAGCTAAAATTGACAACAAAGTGGAAGATGTCATTCAAACTAAGTCTCTCACACTGAAAAGTGCCTGCCCCTCAGGAAATTCTAGGAAGTAGAACTGGTTGAAAGATTTCTCCCTAACGTTCTCAGAAAAAAAAAAATACACTTTTGCCCAATCTTTTATTGGAATATATATTCATTTTGGAGTCAACATGTTATCCACTGAAATTTCACACATCCAAAGTGTAATCCATAAGTGCAGACTTGACTCAAGAAATGCAGTGAGTCAAATCTGGGTCCCACACCTAAGTGCTGTGATGTGCATTTTGGGTGTAAAAAGCAAGCAGACAAGAGCACCTCTCACCCCCCTTCTACTCTGCCACCCACTGAACAATTTTCACTGTGGCCTTTGATCACTAGAATCTTTGTTTCCAATCCAGCCCTGGTAGAAAACAAAGGCAGGCGATTAAAGGCAGTCCCGTACTTCACCCCCACCAGCACAAAGCAATTCAGCACAATGCTGATTCCCCTCCTGGCTGGAGCAAAGGCAAGTCAGCAGAAATTGCAAATGTTCAAAACCCAAGAACTTTCCTTATGTATGGAAGTGAATTTTGCCCACTTGAGAGTCAGGATTAAAACCAAATGCTTAACACCATAGTAGCCTATTAGTAATGAAAGCATTTTTTAAATCTAATTTACTTGTCATGACACATGCCTTTTTCCTCACCCCACAATCTAAACAAACACTCATTTTCACTGTGATTTCCAGTTACTTCAGCCATACCAGAAGAATGCTGCAGTGACAGAGCCGCAAAGGCAGAAGGTGGGCAAGATGATCCTGTACAAAACCCACAAACCCTGTTTCCAGGGCTTTTTTATTTACCTAGGTGGAAATACTTCCATTGATTGCAGTTTCTGTAAGAACATGCTAGCTTACAAAGGTCCATCATGGTCAAACTTCAACCCTATATCAGCATCCCTTTAAAACTGACCTTCTGAGGCTACAGGTTTAATGGCAGGATTTTTAAATCAAGACACTAATTGGAGTATCTCCGAAGAGCCTCTCACAAGCCAGTGTCCTTCTCCTTCACATCCTTTCCCATCAATCACACTGTCTCCTCCCAAGCTTGCATGTGTCACTGTCTCCTCCCAAGCTTGCCTGTGTCACTGTCTACTTCTCTAACCCTTGCAGAATAGGAGCTGTTGACCCCACATAAGATTTAAACTCCAGCTTTGCACTCTGGTCCACAATGCTGGGAAACAACAAGAAGATTAGGATATGTGGCATGTTGCCTGTAAGTATCATGCTCAAAACCATTATTACTTTCAAGTATGGTTGGTGGGCCTTCAGCAAGCACTACTATGCAGTCTCCACATAAACAATTCAGACTGTTTGGTCTGTGTTGTGCAGCACACTACACACCTCTTAACAGTTAGCCAAAAAGTAACACAAGTAATGAATACACAGTTGCACTGAGTGGAAATGCTTTGGATTGGAAAGGATCCTTCACATGCAAGAACAAAGAGTGGATGGGTACCTGCTTTAAAAGGATCAACAGCATCAGAGCAGCTTGATACATCAGAGCTGATATATAAAACCTTTTAAAGAAAAAAAATTAAATGCTTTCAGTCCAACCTTCCTACACTCAACTCCAATACCTACTAAAATCTTGAGAAGGGTCAAATCAGTGCCATGCACAGGTTGTCACAAAGACAACCCAGACCACTGGAAAGTGGCATTTAAGCTTACTTCCCAGCATCTTCTTTTGATTTTTTCATAGAGGCAACACCACAACCTGCCAAGAGCTTCCCTGCACAGAAGCTGTCCTGGCTGCTGGTGTGGCAGAATATGGGCCTGCAGCTCCAGAGGGGTTGGCTGCCCATGTCCCCATGGCCCCATGGCCTTGCACAGCCCTCCCCTTCCCCAGCTGCTGTGCCCGAGCACCACAAACCTGGAACAGGAATCCCTGCAGCAGAGGATCACAACAGAAGAGCTGCCAACTCATCTTGTAACTGAAGAACTGAGAAGCAAAGGTTTGGTGTCCTGATTAAATCCAAGATGTCTAACATTCTTTGAGCATTAAGGCTGAAACAATTTCTTCTAAGGAGGGAAATGTAACACGAATTCACAGGCAGCTTACTCTTACAGGCAGCCTAACAACTCGAGCAGCCAAGCAGTCTTCCTCACCAGCTGCTGCCAGGGCAGGAATGGTAAATACAGCCTGGTGACCAAAGCAATACATGAGCTTTTTCTGATGTACACACCCATAAATGCCACAGTACTTTCATTTTCTTAATGCTGCTGGAATCAAGTAAGAGCTAGAAATCCCAGGTTGTTGGGGATTTTTTGATAATAAAAGACAACAAAAAAATCTTCAGTGGCTCAAATGCAAGAAAAGTATAAAGAATACCAAATTAAAAAATAAAAGGGCTGTGACTTTAAAGAAAATCTCAGTGTCTTGGGAACCAGGCAAGATTTTTTATCTCGCAGTGGCAATGTTGGGAAGAGAATCTTTTCCTGGCAGGTTCATTTTGTTTGTTTGCTACACAATCAGCTGAAGTCTGCAGTTCAAGTGAATCCAGACTAATTTTGACCAAGGCGGAAGCACCCATAGTACAGAAAGGAGACGCAGAGAGAAGAAATTCAGTAATTCAGGTGAGCGATTCCTGTAACGTCAGTCTAAAAGACACCACAAAAAATAGTACTCCCAGCTCCTGAGCACTGCTGGGAGTTTGGAAGTGGTGGGGATATTGTAAATGTAGGGAAAAGATAGGGAGCACTAGAGAATACAGGGAAGCAGAAAGAGGAGCCTGGCACTACTCTTGAAAACACCTTTATTTTAATTCTCAAAAAATTCAGGTTTAGCATCAAAAAAGAAAACTGCCACCAATTACAACACCTGTGCATAACTTTTAGTGAGGTTTTGAGCATGATGATCAAAAGCCTACAATTTTTCTTCCCCTCTGCAGAATGTGACAAACTTGATAGGAGATGAGGTGTGCTACTACCCATTGCTTAATGTACTAAACACCAGTGTTGCTCAGTTAGTGAGCAAAATCCCTTTGTTTCTTAAGGACAACTGCAATCAAGGTCGTTCTGTGCAGCTACAATCAAAGACAAGCAGCTTCCTTCTTGCTTCCCTATAATGTTTCTTAACGCAGAATGGAGAAACAACACACTGGATGTTTCTCAGTGGAGAATCATTTGATAAAGCCTCAAAAATAAACCCCAACAATATCCAGAAGATAACATTTGCGTCAACCCTGGAGAGCTTAAGTATGAAATTGCAATCCGGAACTGAAAACCTTCTGCCATTTCCACGTGGAAGCATCACACTGCAGACCAACTATATATCATGATTTTCATGTAGCCTATGAAAATCTATGCATTGCCTATTCAATAGGACATACAGAAATGTGGGAGCTTGGGGGAGGGTACATTTAAGCATCCCAAACAAGCAAGAGAAAATATTTTCTAGTTGAGTACCCACATTATGATCGTGCATTGCTTAAAGGTATTTACCCCATTTCAAAATCACTTGACACAAGTCATTCACATAATCAGCTATTTTAAGACCTGTAACATGGATTGCGAGACTCTATGCTTTCACAATGCCAAGAAATAATCACTTTGAACAACAGATTCTATAATTAAGAAATCATGTAACAATAGAGACAGCAGTTTTGAGCTTGTCTTTCCTCTCTTTGTCCATCTCTTTCTGTAAGGTGACAGGAGCATGCTTTCAGCACATGGAGCAAGCAGAGGGGCTGCAGGTATAAATGGAACGGCATTCAGAGTCTGAAATACACTGCATTACACATGTTCTTGGAAGTCAACCATTTCTGAAAGTTATTCTCAAGAGGCATGATGTACTATAAGCACTTAAGAAATGTGTTACACTGTGACTGGAACCAAGATGAAATAGCAATATTAAAAGCGATGGTTTAGTTTATGTAGTGGCCAACTATGCCATTAAACTAGAACAATGGAGACGATGGGGAGGCAGGAATGTTCTTCAGTGTGATTTATTCCTTTACAGTAGGAGTGGAAATTTTTCCTATAGGCCTGAAAATGACCCCATCTGCCAAGCAAAAGTCAGCATTAAGATGTAAGAATTCTGCTAGATTAGTCACCTTGGGATACTCTGCTCTCACATGGCACAGGGATGTCAAAGCCCTTTTCCAGAATGAGTCAAAACTCAGCCTTCTGAGCTCTGCAAAAATCATCAGACCTTAGAATTGCTGTTGTCAGTCACTTCAGAAAGAGGGAAACTGAGGTTTGAAGAATTGATTAAAAACAGGCAAAGAAGGCTATACGAAAGGGTCAACAGCAAAACAAAGGCTTCCTCGATCCTATGCTTTACAGGAAATGTGCATTTTTCTTGAAAGGATCATTGTTTACTGCAGCTGAGAGCAGCTGGGTCAGCCAAGGCAAAAGGAAATGTTATCAGGCAATGGTTATCAGCAAACAATATAATGCCATTTCCACTTCTGCCAGCCAATTAGACCTGTGCTGCCTGCTGACACATGTGAGAAAGGCTATCTCCTTCAGAATAAGCCAGGGTTTGGCACCTAAGCCCTGCTGCTTTTATACAGCTGCATCAGCTACACATGATGACTCTGTGCATCCACCTGCTCTTTGTGCTCCCATATTCTGACATTACGGGAACTGCCATGCTAGAGGCTGCCCTATGGCTCCCACAGAATATGAAGACAGCCACAAAACGTCGCCTGATCAGACCTGGTTCACAATAGGACGGTGAGTTCAGAGTCCACCAAGAGGCCTATGGAGAAGGATAATAGGGATAGTTTGAAATGTCACCCCTAGGAAGAGGCATAACTGATTACAAAAGATGCCTTCTGCACCCTGATCTTTCAATGACCCCCTAAATGACATTGTGAAGGCCCAGCAGGAAGAACTGAGAGAAGCCCCATGTCCATCTTTTCCAAATTCTCAGACCCGCTCTCCCCCTCTATGCAGCCTGGCACACAAAGTGGGACCACGTGCAGCTTCACAGGCTATGCTCCTCAGTCATCTCCCTCAAAAACAGCCTCCTACCCACTTCCTTCCTCTGCAGAGTAATGAGGCGCTCTTCAGCCTCGTGCTGTCTCTCCCAGCAGTCTGGTTCCAATCTCAAGGATGCCACATGAGACAGCCACCCCAGAGCAATGGCATTTGTGGCCAGAGGTCCTCCTGCAGCAGTGCAGCAGCCATGCAGGTGCTGACATCTCCCCCCGCCCTGGGCCTGAACTGCAGAGTCAGCTCACAGGGACAGGGAGAAGTAGGACGGTTCAATCAGAGCCAGGATGAAGCACCAGGCAGAAACACACAGATGCTGAGGTACCAGCCAGCTGACTTAGAGCAAACAACTCATTTCCCAATGCACAGAGCCCACCTCTTCCTTTAATCCCTCCTCAGTGCCACAGAGGCTCAACACTGCTGGAAAAGCTAAACAAAGTTCTCTCCCCTGATGAAATTGCACTATTAATTACTTGTTAGATTCTGATGTCCTCACTCCAAGAAAAAAATCCTCCTGACCTCAAAAGTGTTTTGTCTGAAGGAGTACACCCAAAGCTCAGAGAGGAGCTCAGCTTTTTATTGCCTAAAACCCAAGCTCTCCCTCCCCAAAAGGTGTTTTAAAGGAACATCAGACACATCACAAGCTCATTTACAGCTTCCACTTCAGGTATTTTCACTTCCACAATGCAAACTATGTCCAGGGTGAAATGAAGGGTTTTTTGTTTGTATTTTTGCCTTCTAAAAAAGAAACCTACACAAAAGGAGACAATCTGTTCCCACACAAAATCTGTTTGTTTTGTACATATTGCTGGGTTGCACTCATTCAACTCCAACACTAATTGTCAAAAGCAGAGACACCAAACTTGCTCACATTCCTCTTGCAGTGGGAAGGAAAAACGGGAGATCAGCTGACTGTGTGGAAGCATTTAGCAACCTGCCTGTGCTGTCAGTGCCCTCCTGAGTAATGGGTGTTTCACAATCGGAAATACAAGCAACTGGCCCAGCTGTATATTCCTCAGCCAGCAGCTACCAGACTGTTGTCTAGGCTCAGGAGAAAAGAAGACAGGACTGTGTCAACACTTTAACTCCAAGGCATACTCTGATTTTCAGTGGGGCAAGTGCATCTTTCATGGTATCACAGTGAGCATCGATTCTCAGAGCAGAACCTGGCATTGACTAACCTCTGCACATCACACACTAGTAGCTGCTAATCACAAAATTGGAGCTCACACGTGATGAGGAAGCTTGCTCTTAACCCACACAACTACTTTCCCCCTCAACCCCCGCCTTTTTAAGAGATTGAAGTAATCTCTTGGGGCACTGCTTTGCTGCTGGGAGAAGCACTACCGTGGAGCCTCTGTGAAGCTCACGTATGGCACCATTGGAGCAGAGGCAAGACTTGTTCAAGTGTTTTTACTCAAAATTAAAGCTGCTGTTTACCACTTCTGAGACATCCCACAGGGATCAGTCACTGTCCTCTCAGCTCACTTCCCTGGGGTCTCAACTATAGCCTTTAGCTTTAAAAGATACTTCAGAAACACACACACATTCTTTGTCTCAAGGTTGCTGCAGTTTGCCTAAAATAAGTAAATCCCCAAGACCTGATTACATTTGCAAGTGATTTAGAATTAAATTGGGGTCTCTGTGTCAGTGGGTCTGCCAAGCTTGTGTAACAGCATGGTTTCTGCACAGCCAGCTTCAGCTGCTCCCACCACTGACACATCAGTTTTGCTGCCTGTTGTTTGTAAGGAGAGTCCAGGCAGCAACAGGGGAGCAAAACATAAATACAGGATGCATTATGAAACACTGGGCACTGGTTGCAGGATTTGAGAGGAAATCAGGGGAAAACGTAGCAAATTATTTTCAGCTCTTCTTTTTAAGCATACGTGTAGAATCATTAGTGTTCAACCAGGAGCGTGACTTTAAATTCTGCAATGGTAACATTGGGATTGGGTAGGTGCATGCTACTGTATAAAACAAACTGCTCCTCTTCCACACATAAAAGAAGGCAGAAGGAGACACAGTATCACTCGCAGCACTGCCTAAAGCATGCTGGCTATGTCAACACACTATGTCGCTTTGGACTGTTTGGACTGTTACTAATATGCAAACGAATGTGCAACCGATCCAACAACGATGTTATGAATTTCTTTTTTATTAAATTATATTAACCTCTTCAGTTTAATTAGCATGTTAAAAATATAAAAGGAAAGCAGATGTGACCATCATGGATGTGTGCGCTGAATATTAATAACAAAAAGCATCCCCTCCCCCTTGGAGGATAAAGCAAAGTTGGATCGGTCATTTTGCAAAATAAACCCTGAATGTGTTCACCCTGTAGCTGACAATAAACCTCTGTTTTGTGTGCATATACATACAAAGCTGAAGCCAAAATGATTTTATTATGGTAAACCTTTAGAGATCCAGCCCCGGTCCAGCTGGCTGACAATGCTACAGCCCGAGTACTCCCCAGAAGCTCTGCCATCCACATTTCTACCCATACACGCTTCTAAGGAAAAATTAAATTAACATCCCAAACTGTCACTTACTGGAGACCTAACACAGGCTACCCTTACACTAGCCAAGACTCAGGTGAATGCTGGCAAGATGAAATCCAGTGGCTCGTTATTCTCACACTGATAGTGCCACGGGTCCGTGCGCTGCAATAGCACCACATGTCATCCCAGCCACACTCCACTATTTCTACCCACCAGCAGATGTTTTTTTTTTTTCTTTTAAAGAGACACCAGTTTCCAGAATTTCACCTGGTTTATCACCTCTGCCAGAAAATCACATCAAGAAACAGGACTATCTCACAACGTTTGGCCATAAATACGAATGCTGTCTTTCCTTTTCCTTCAATATCCCAGCTGATAACTATTTATAGTTAACAACTGGGTTCATAGTGTATTTTATACAGCTCTTCTCTGTAACCTACTCTTCCCCTTGGTCTTACCTATTCATGCTACCAGTCATCATTTTAATGTATTTGTAATACTTGATTTCCTTCTTTATCCTAATTCTGTCTGCATATTAACCCTACAGTGCCTTAAAACACGCTGGTTTACTGGAACCAGCCTAAGGCGTCATTGTTTCAAGACAGCAAGAAGTGTGTGTTTCTACCCATCTTCCAAGAAAAATGAAAAAAAAAAAAAAGAAAAATAAGTCACATTTCTAGTTACTGAACTTAGCGTTAAAGCTTTTGCTAGTGCTTCCACATACCTGCCCACCCTCCACCTCTGACTTAAGCTACAATTTTTATTGACATACACTAATTACCTGAAAATAAGAATGATCTATTCCATTTCCACCAGCTGCCAGTTGTCAGCACTGGCTAGAAGTGATCGGGCTTGTTTAAAAGAACAAAACAAAAAAATCTAAGCTCAAAAATAAAATAAAAATAGTAGTCATCATAAAAACAAAACCCTAAAGAATGCCACCGGATCTCAGGTACTGCCGGGTGTGCTCAGAAAGGACTGAAGGCAGACAGATTTGAATGGACTGCTCAGTTTGTCACAGTAAAAAACACAGAGATTTAAAGGTCTACCCACGCGGAAAAAAAAAATTACCACCAAAAAACCCCAACCCTGAATTAAAGAACAAAAATAAAATAAAGTCAGAAATGCAGCCTCAATGCATCGACTGTCTGCGCTTAAGAGATTTACAGGAGTAATTTAAATGATTCACCTGCTGCCAGTTTTCCTCCAAGGATGGCAAAGCTGAGAAGTAGCCGGTGTCGTGGACAAGCTGGAGTTCCTGGAATATACTATAACTAGCCAAGACATCCATGCTGCTGCTGAGCAAGACCCTTTCTTTCTGCTTTTGTGTGTGTTTGTTTGCTCGGGTGGGGGGTTGTTTTTGATCATAAAAAAAAAAAGGAGGAGGAAAATCAACCAATGATAGATCCAGCGTCCCTTTGGCTTTGTTTTGTTTCAGTCACACTTTAAAAAAAAGAGAGAGAAAGAGGATCAGCGCGGAGGGACGGCGAGGTTCGGGGACCGGGCCGAGGAGGACGAGCGGCGCCGGCGCGCACCGAGCACCCCGCGGCCGCCGCACCGGGGCACGTCCCCGCCGCGCTCCGCGCAGCCCCGCGCCACGGCCATGCGCGCTCGCGACCGCCCTGCCCGCCGCCCCCTCCCCTCTTTATTTTCGGGACACCACATCCCACATCCCGCCCCCCCTCACTCGCTCCCCTCCCCGCTCCTCTCTCACCCTCCCTCAGCGAGCCCGGCCCCCCCCGCGCGCGCAGCCGCGCGGCCCCTCTCAGGCAGCGCGTGGCCATGTAGGGTAAACGGCGGGGCGGGAGGGGCGGGCCCGCCGCGCGCCTGAAGACACCGGGGGCCAATAGCGACGCCGCTCGAGGCGCGGGGGGCGGGGCCGGAGCGCCAGCGCCTGCGGCGATTGGCCGGCAGCGCTGGTCCCGCCCCTTCCCCGAGGCTCGCGAGGCGGCGCGCGGCGAGCTATTTTTAGGGCGCTATATAAGAGGGCGGCGAGGCGCGCGGCGGAGGCAGAGTGCGGCGCGGTGAGGGGCGGTGCGGGCTGTGCGGGCTGTGCGCGCTTCGGCTGCGGGCGCCGGGCGAGCCGCGGCCCGGCCTGGGCTGCCCCGCGGGTGGTGCCTGACCCACCCTGTGCCCAGCCCTGTGCCCCTACCCAGCCTCTAGCGCTCGAGACCCCGCGGCTGAGGATGGCCGGGCCAGTCGCAGATGGTTCAGGGAAAGATGTGCGGCTGATGAGTTGGAAGGAGGGGAGTGGGAATACTCCCCGAGCAGGAGTCGCCGGCATGAGGAGTAGGTGCACGGTGTGGGCAGGGCACAGGAGCCCAGCTTCTGAGTGCTGCTCCAACCTGGCTGTCCCCAGAAATGCACGTGTGCTTACCAAGGCATCTATCATGGCATTTAATCAGGCTTAGATGTGAGCTGAGCCCTCTCTGAGTGCTAGTTCGGGCTGGCTAATGAGCTGTTTGACCTTAAATGGTTAGTGTGGTGCAGAGCTTCCCCAAAATCACTCTGGCACTGGGCACGGTTGCAGTTCTGCTTTTGGAAGGATTGCAGAACTGAGTGTGCTCATTTGAAGATGATGGGGGTAGGGAGGGGCTTCCAGTAATAGGAGAAATATGTTCTCTTTGTTGCTCTCAAATTCAGAGGGCCCTGTGGTCCCATTGGTTGCACTGCCAGGGCTGTGTCTGGCCACCAGACTGCTGGATGAATGTCCCCCTGGTGCCCTTTAATGGTGGGTTGTTGGTACTGTAAGTTGGACTGGGTATCAGGGCAAGCAGATGCTGCCAGGGATTGCTAAACTATCTCCTTGTAGAGCAGTTGCATCACAGTTTCCTTGCCGTGACTAAGATGTCTTTCCTTACTATTCTCTTCCTTTTGCACCTGGATGAGTGTGCCAGGGCCAGGCCTTGGCTGGTGTCAATTGGTGAGATGCCACTAGCACAGACACGTCTCTCCCCAGGTGCCCTAGTCAGACTGATGGGAAAGTATGAGGCAGCAGAATTCATCAGGGCTGATTAGTTCATAGTATATTTTCTTTCTTGGCCTTTCCAAAACTGGGTCCATGCTAACAATTTTGAAAAACATATTTAAAGAAGGCTTGTCAGAATAAACCATTAAAGAAGGCCTGGATAATGGCTGCACCAATCCCAAGTTCTTGTACATGCTGTGAAGAAGAATGAAGCAGAGTAGCACCTCTCTAGTCTGAGGAGTCAAAATGTAGAGGGAAAAGGGGAAAATGAAGCCTTTGGTGAAGAACTGCAGTAATCGGGAAAGAACTTGACATAGGCAATTTTCTGAAATAAATGGTCTCACCACAACAAAAACTCTCTTTGTGGTTGCATTGAAGAAGCAGGAGGATCGCTCATGGGAGCTGTTGGTCAGGCACTGACTTGAGGCTGCAGGTCTGGACAGTTCAGGGACAGCTCCCTAGAAGTTGGCTGTCTCCTGTGAGCTGCTTGTGAAAACGATGCCATCCCCAGCCTTCACCCGGGGAGCCATAGGTTGTCTCAAACAGGATCATTCCTGCCATCTTTAGCTTAGCAGAGAAGCTGTGTGTGAGGCTGGACATGAATAATAAACTACTCTTTCTCATAAATATACCCATAAATGTGTAAATGTATGTGTTAGTGGGAAGATGAGAGGGAAGGTTACCGCAGCAAGCACTGCTGGAGAGGTCTTGCAGACTGTCTTTACCCATTCCAAGCATGCCTCAATCTGGCAAAGCAACACCTTTCCTGGGCACCTTGGGAAGGGAAAACTTTTAAACACTGGAGAGAATTTGACAAAGATGGTCAGATGCAGTAAGAAGCAGCACTTGAGTATCTCAACACACTCCTGTACTGAGAGGGTTACAGAAGAAATACCTGTTTCAGAAAAAGCCTTTTATAAGCATTTATCCTTAACAGCTTGTCAGAACAAGGCCGAATGCATATGCAGAGGCTTTTCTGACCTAGGCAAGGAAATAAAGGACAAAAGCAGTGAAGGTTTATGCTCTCAGCTACTTAAATATCTAAATGTCTTAAACCTTTTGTCTTCAAATTTTGTAATTCCCGTAGCTGAAAAACCTGTAAGTGCTTTATTTCTGACCTTGTTTATAATAGCAGAACTACTATTTTAATATGGCAAAGATTAGTAGTCTGATGCCCAAGCCCCCTTCTAGCCTGGCCTGTGCAAGCTGTGGGTTGCTCATACTTTGGTTTATTGCAAAGCTCAGTGTACAGGCAGCCCAGGAGTCCTCTGCTTGATAGTCACCTCTGCTTGCCACTGAGTAGTTCTCATTTGAATAAATTAAAATCTTTCTAGTTGTCTGTCTTACCCTGAACTTTCTGCTGAAAGCATGTCCTGTAGGAACTGCCAGTTTTCTACCCTCATAGAGAAGGTCTTTCTCAGTTGTGGAGCTCAGCTGCTCTACACCAGTGAAGAGCCCAGACTGTGCCCAGGTTGCACTGTAACTGGTGGCCAGATCTGATGAGCAGATGCTGGTCTGCTTCTCTGGCTGGCTTCAGGAGGAATTGTGTCTGAGGGCAGGATTTTGGCTGTAAGCCTTGAGGTGAAGAGCTAGGCTACAGATCTGGCAGTTTGCCTGGGTGGTTTCCAGGCAGACATTGCATTTTTATTGTCTCAGTTATTCTGCTTTGGAGGTCAGTCGAGAAAGCAGAATGGGGTTGTCACTTGGCAGAAGTAGAAAAGCCTAGACAAAAAATGAATGTGGTGGTATGCTGGGTATAAAACTGTTAGTCCAGCACCAGAGGTGGCATCTACCTGTGCTAACCCAGAGGTAATGGAGGGCGATTTCTGCCAAGCTCTCATTTCCCAGGCTGTACTGACCTTTCTCCTGGCAGATCGCCACTTTCCCTGCCCTGGCCCAACCACGCCAGCCATCAGGGAGAGCAACGCAATCAGATGTGGAGGAGGAGCACTATCTCCCCACTGCTACACAGCTGGGCTCAAGGGCACAGAGGACTACACAAAAATGCAGGCAAACGGGGCAGGCTGGACCTGCAGGGAGTAAAGATGGACATTTCAGCCAGAGCACAGGTTTGTCCCATAACAGGTAAAGAGAAAAGCTTGCGCAGTGAGAAGACTTCATCATTCCTGTGACTTACTGAAATGTCAGGAAGATGCAGGGAAGTAGTATGGCTGGTTGTGCAATAGCACCAGGGGGCTTTGGCACCTGGGAAATGGGAAGTGGTTATATTTTTGGCATTAAAGGGCAATGAGAGTGGTTAGTCCTAGTGAAAAGAAAGAAAACGTTTCCCTGCTCCTTCTGCTCTTCAAGTGAAAGAGGAAAGGTGACTTCACTGTTTTCTCTGAGGAGCTTGAATTTATCAGAGTCTGCCATAGGACCTTTGGCAACAGCCTTTTCTACTCTTTTCAAGTAAGGAGTGCAAAATCACTCCCTGCACTTGGCTGAGTGCCTACAAGGCACTGGTGTGCACAGAAGCACAATTTTGATAGCTCTGATTGTTTTCCGTTACAACATTTCTGTCCCCACTGCCCCAGAAGCAATGGCAAGGGATGCTTAGTGGGGACCCACCAGGGAGGGCTTATTTGAAGGGGACTTTTGGATGTTGATTTTGTGTTTCTTTGCTTTGGCTTGGGCAGAGACAAGATGCCATAAAGCAGTCAGGGAGTATATCAATTCATATTTTAAACATTTCACTGAATGCACCTCCTTTGGTACCAATGATGTTTCAACAGCTACACTGAGTTCCCCTGTACACAGCTCATGATGCAGTTTTAAACCCCATGGCCTTCTGCATAGTCAACAAAAGTGCTAAAGCACTTTCTCCTGCAGGGACAGCTTGGTCCAGGTGTCCAGGCTACCAGTTTCTTCTACCATCACATTTGCATGTTCAGCTGCCAGCTGCATCTTCCTCTCCTCCATCTCAGACTGACCTGATACAGCTTTTCTGTACTTAGAGCCTGTGACAGTGTTGGTTAGAGGTGTTGATTCTTCAGGCTGTGTCCCTCTGGGAGAGGAAGAGGCTGTGCCTGCAGGTTGCTAGGGTTGAGGTTGCCACTGGTTGTAAAGCCTTGCAATGATGAAAGAGGGGGAGAAGTACTGAGAAATGCACTGGAGTGTGCTTGGATTTGTAGTTCAGCATCTCCAGAAGTGGATGCAGAAGGTTGCTACTGTGGAAGTGGAGAGTTTGTGGTTATGGCCAGGTGGCTGTCAGAGGCACAGCAGAAGAGCTCACAGGTGACCCTGCTGTCCAGGGTTGCTACTTCCTGATATTCTGGTGTGTCTCTTCATCTGTATCCATGTCCACATCTGATGAGAAACAAAATCTTAACAAGCATGAAGCAGCAAAAAGGGAGACAACTTCCTTTCCTGCAGTGAAGCATTTCTCTGTAGGCCCCAGAAATCCCCCATTCCTCCTCCAGCTGGATACCTCACTCCTTCCCAACCTCTCATCTCCTCCTCAGACCTCATTTTCCTGGAGAAAGGTCACTACTGTTGCCCCCATGTCTGCACAGCAACATTTCAGTGACCTGGAGGCCTGTTCAGTATTTCATGCTTCCTTCTGGCTGATGCAGCCCAGGACACAGGGAGCAGAGGTTTTTCCCTTCCCATCTCCATGCTGGGGAGCATCAGGGTGTAGCTTGCAGCCATCAGCGGCACTTGACTCTGGACAGGACACACTGAAGCAAGGTGGTGGCATCTCTATGCTGGGCATGAGTGAGTGGAGGTGTCTCCTGGCCTCCAGTGAGTCACAACCTGTTCCCCAGATCTTCAGCAGCAAAAGGGGACAAGAGAGTATGTTACAGCAGGTTCCTGTGCCTCCCCTCCTTCCTGAAAACAGGCACCATTTGGCTCCCCTTCTCTTTCAAATCAGTGCCCTGTGGACATTGCAATGGGTTTAATTGCAGGGCAGCTAATGAGCACTCCTCCAGGATTAGAGATGGAATGGATCTAACCCATAATCATAGCTTAGGGCACCCAAAAGTCTCAGTGGACTTTGCAAGTTGATCGCTGGCCAGACACAGAAAGTCTTTGATGGGAAAACACAACATGCCATCCTGAAACAGAAACATTATCCAGCTGAGTTCTCTGGGCTGAGACAAAAAAGCTCAAAGCCTGATGCTTCAAGGGAAAGTTAGAAATCATAGTTTAATGGGACTGATCCAGATCTGTCATGGAGGCTTTTGACCCCCTGTCCTGAAAAGGCAGCAAGCATGCTCAGCATGTAACAGGATTGAGTTTCCACTGTGGGGAAGGAGTCTGTTGTGGTTTGTTCACGTGCTCTATGGTTTTTGTATTTCTTGTAATAATTTTTACCTTATGGCTGTGGCTGTTTGCATTAGGATTGGTCTCTTTCTCCCAGTTTTCAAAGCCAGGACACAAAGCCATGCTGGAGGAGAGCACTGAGGTTGGTTGTGATGGTGGGGCAAAGTTTCCTGAGGCAGAGGCACAACCCCAGTGGAACTGGTGGAAAATGCGATTTTCTTAGGGTCCCACCAAGAGCTTGGAACCCATCTGGATCTAATCACTCCCTCTGCTGTCTTTCAAGTCCTCCCTTCTGCCCAAAGCGATCTGTATGTTTCTGAATCTCTTGGCAAGGGCAGTTATCATTGCTATTCTGTTGGTGTTCAGCATCTGACATAAACAGTCTCTGATCATATTAGTAAGCTCTCAGGTACTTCTACAGTACAAATAATAAATAATAATGAGCTGCAAGGAAGCCCTCTGAGTCTCAAGTTCAGGCTGGACTCCTGCAGCTTCCACATGAGATGTCCACTGTAGACCTTTCTGGGCTGCTGTTGCAGCAGTGCTGCAGGAAAGTGGCCTGGGCTGGGGGGTCCCAGCAGCCTTGGGAGATGCTGTGCAGCTATGAGCAAACACACTTGTGTGCTGCCTCTCTGGGTTGGTGGCCTTTTAATGAATGGGTTGGATCACACTTCGGTAATTTATAGGAAGTCTTACAATAAAATATGAGAACATTGGCATGGGTCAGTAGATGGCAACTGGGGACTGGCTTGTGTTCTTATTACACACATTACTCTGGACAAATGTTGGTTTGTCTTGGCTTTAGCCAGCAAGAGCCTTGTTAAGAAGAGCTGATATCACAGCAGAGGTAGCACACACAGCAAGAGGGACCTGCTGTGCACAGCTCTTCTGCAGTGCTTCAGAAAGCACCCACAGCATGTGGGGCCTGTGGGAAGAAGAGGATTCTCTGGAAACAAGGTTAAGAGCAGCATCACTGGGGTTTTCTCCCTAGACTTTTTGCAGAGGAAGGAGATGCAATGCATTAAGAGCAAAGCCTGTCTTTGGCTGGAAGCTGCAAGACACACTGTTCTGTTTTCACATCCTCTTGGGGTTTCCCTTTAGTCCTGTTCCTTACAAGAAGCTGCTGAAGGTGTGGCTCTCACAGCCAAGTGCAGATGTGTGAATTAATAAGGAAACATTGGCATGCAGGGAAGCAAGCCTTTGCTGCTTGCCTGCTGGCCAGCTTTCCATGTTCCCTGACAAAGGTGCATGAAGAGTAAAGTACCTGTCTTGGCACAGCAGTGGCCAGGATTCATACAAAGAGACTGCAGTCAAACTCTGCTCTGGTTTACGAGTTGGGCTTTGCTGGCTCTGCTGGCATAACACAGGAGCAACACCTGGGTATCGCAGCATTTCCCCCTCTAAAGAGCATCTCATTGAGGACTCCTGTTATGAAAAAAGATAGAAACATCTTCTCCCTTGGGCATGGGTTAAACGTGAGAGAGACAAAACTGAGCCCAAAGTAAGAAAGTCAGAACCCAGAAACCCATATCCTCTCAAGTTGCGCATTAATGCACAGTGGCTATCATACCTGCTCCCTCTGAGCTCTCTCTGGCTGGAGAAGATTCCTGGCTGCCTGACTTGATTTGGGAGTTGAGGGAGCTCTGTTGGCCTGTCCTTTTCTTCTGGGACAGTGCTCAGCAGGGGGCCAGCAGTTTGTCATTCCTGCCCTCTGTACCCATAGCAATTCCTGCCAGCAGTGTGTAAATGTTATTACTGGTACAGCCACGGGGAATGTTATAAGATTATTTTATAAGGAGTAAGGGAAAAAATTTTATAAAATGGAAGTTGCCTGCAGAAGCTAAGATGAGAAGTTGTTTTGAAGAAAGAAATTAAGAGGTTATACAGGTGATAAAGTGATAGCCAGGAAGATCTGAGTCTTGTTCTGCTTTGAGAGCTGGTTTGTGGGTGGCCGACCGTAGAGATGCTGGGTCTCATCATTCCTGCCAGAGCTTTGCCAAGCAGAAGGCAGGTGCCTTTCTTGCCAGATGGATCCCTGCTGATTTCCAAAACCAGGAGTTGAGAGACAGAGATACAGAGCTTTGGAGGAGCAAAGGATGAGAGAGACATGTCTCTCTAGAAACTCTTACAGATTCTTGGAAGCAGGCAAGCAGGCTCTGTGGCTGCCTCAGTCTCTGACATCACTTTTTCTGTGTGGTAACACACTGAGGCATCACTGAGTTTTTGACAGGGGAGTCTCAAGGGCTTTCACGGCCTGGATGGGTGACATACAATATTGCCATGCCCTTGCTGTCAGTACCACTCTGTTGGGGAATGACCCCTCTCCTGTTCAGATAAGAAGTAAAAGCACTGGCCACAAACTTCCCACCCTTTGGCTCCTCCACCCTCCAGTTCACCAGGGGCCACCCAGGGAGACCAACTGTGGGGGCTGAACCTCTGCCCTCTTGCATTTTTCGAGCATGTAGTTCTGCTGCAGAGAGCAGCCTGAGAAACCATGACAAATCCCTTTCTGGGCAGAGTCACTAAAGTATGTGTGTATGTATTTTTTAATCATTTTTATTAACCTATTCTGCACAAATTCAGGAGCAGTTTTCCTTAAGTTGTCATGATGAAGGTTAACAGAGTATTCCTGCAAAAACTTTCCCCCAGCACTTGTGGTGTTAAGTGTGATTTTATAAGCCAGCAGGATTGCTCATGCCTTGCCAAAACTGGGGATGCACAGTCCTTCTCCTTAAGAAGGGCAACTGCTGCAGGAGCTCACTCTGGGTCCCTTTGAAGTCAATGGCAAATTTCCCATTGGCTTAAGTAGGAACATGTGTTTCAAGAAATGAATAATGTGAAACTTGAAAAGCAAGAGGTGGTGTGATCAGGACATGGCCTGGTTTGACCTGGGGACTCAACTTATGTTTTACTGCTACGTCTGCCTCCATCTCTCAGCCGTTCATTAAGTGGTACAAGTTTGATTTGTGTCGAAGAGAGCTACATACTATTATTAGTAACCTATATTATGAGCATTAATGGGATTAGGACTGATAAACTATGGAGGTTTCTTTCTTTTCTACCGGTAATTTCCACTTTAAATTGGACTTGGATAGAGTGTGTGTCAGGGTTTACGGCCTCTGTATTTATCATGCATGTTTTGTTCCTGCTTTTGACAAGCTGGTGGAAAAGTCTAGGAGTACAGATTAAAGAGGTCTTTGGAAAGAAATCCCTAAAAAGAGGCTTGTTGAAGCAGCTGGTATTTTCTTCTTCAGAGCAGACTAGACAGTTAATAAAATTATGTTGATGTTGCTGTGATGAGTTGATCCTTAGGGCTGACACAGGGCTTGTCCCCAGACACAGCTCTTGCTGGCTGCAGGAAAGTGGGTGAAGATCCGCCAAGCCCACAGAGAAGTTGGCACTACAGGTGGGTTTCAGTTCAACTGTGATCCTCAGCTTAGCCCATGTGGTCACCCCGTGCATCTGTGCAGGACTCAGGCAGACCTTGGCTGCTGCAGCACCAGGAAGCAATTCTGGGAGCTCTAGCCAAGCCTAAGTTGTTTTAGTAAAAGCCACTGGTGATAATATCAGGGATTTATAAACCAGCACAGTCTGTAGTGTGGGGCTGTGGCTGTACAGGGGGCAGGGCAGCTCAGCTGTGCATTGCAGAAAGTGTTGGTGGAGAGCTCTCTGTGCAGGACTGCAGGAGGGATGTGCCCATGGCCAGCAGCTCCAGCCCAGGCTTGGAAGGGCAGTGGCCACCATGGCTCCAGCTGCATGTGGAGCCCTGCAGGGTGAGACCCCACCTGTGCCACAGGCACCAGCATGGTCCTCATGGGCCAGAGCATCCTGAGGATGCCAGCAGCTCCCATCCCCTCGGGACCTGCTGCCCAGCACCGTGTCCTCCCCACTAGAGCAGCAGGGAGGCTGGACAGGCATTGCCATGTGTCTTGCCATTCATTGCAGGACAAATGCTTATTGAAATAATTGCCTCTAACAGCTTGGGAGAGGCCATTAGGGTCTGCCCGGGCAGTGATCTACAGATAATGACTCCCTCCGAGATTTTCTCACTCCTGCAATCCTCATACCAGGTGCATTAAAGCCGACCTGCAAAGAAAAATGTTTTTCTCTTTGTCTCTCTCCTTTGTCTTTTTTTATTATTTTTTAAAATTCCTTGTAGAGTTTTATGAAATACCACTGTTATTGGTCCATTGCTCATTGCTTCTTAGTGGTAGCTTTAAAGAGTGAGCCCTGCTTTTTATGGAGTGGGAGACAAACTTGCTGATATTTTACCTTAAACAGAGAGGGACTGTTGAGGTGAGCCTTCACTGAGCAGAGGGATTTTATGGGTTGCAGGCAGGGGATGCAAATCCTTAACTGGAGGGACAAAGGTGCCAGGTGTGATGAGAGGAACCTGTTCTCCCAAGCCCTTCAGTGGGAGGGGCTGTGAAGATCTCCAGCAGAAGGGAATTTTCATTTGAAGAACATGCAGCTTTTTTTTTCTAACTGAAGCATTTTGTGAGAATGTGCCAATCTGGAAATAATTTTCAACAGGAAAGTCAAAGTGAATTATTTGGGTTTCTCTGTTTTGCTTTGATAATGGTGAAATGCCTTGTTTTGAGTCCATGATGAAAAAAATTTTTACTTTCACCTTCTCATTTTACAACATTTTCTGCTAACTATAGATACACTGTTCAAAACAGTTAGTATTTTGTAGTTATCTTTTTCTAGATGTTATTTAATACCATATTTATTTTACTATATGTGCTGTTGTGTTTTGACATCTAAGCAAAGTGTCTTTTTGTTTTAGTCAAATAAAATTAAGTTTACATGCCAAGGCAAAACAATTCAATGTTTATTGAAATTAAATCTTTTCTTAATTTTGGGGGGTTTGTATTTTTTTTTGTTTCATTGGATATGGGTGTTTATTTTTAGTTTGTTTTTTTTCTTTTTAGTTTTCCACTTTTTGATGGGAAACTATATTCTAGGTGTGAGGCTGTGGAAATCACTTGTTTTCAGTCAGTATGCTCTTGGGCACTCAAGTTAAATCAGAGCTAGCAATTAAAAAGCAAGCAAGCAGGTTAAAAAGAGTATGAGAAAAAAATAATTTCCCTTTTCAGTTAATGAGGCTTCATGTGGAAGAAGAAAGAGAGGATGAAAGGCTTTAGTGTGACCTGTTGTGTAGCAGTGGTAATGCTTAGGAAATGACTGTAGGATGTCCATGTTTGCAGTCACCTTCTGATCAGCTCCCAGGCTGGAGCTGATGAAGTTGTGCCCAGAAGAAGTGGAGAAGGTGGTGCAGATTCCTGAGGTAGAGAGCAGTACCTCTGCCTCACACAGACATCAGGCTTTGGGTGCTGGCGTTTCTGTTATCAGTGTTGCTAACTTGTTGTGTGATGCTTTCACATTTTGCTGTGATAATGGCATGTATACATCACACTTGGAAGATGCTTTTTATTGACTTAATGTGAATATTATTGTCATCGTTTATTATGGGGAAGTATCTCATAGTAATTGAAATACAATATGGTGCCATTAATCACTCTGAGTATGAAATGCTAACTTTAAACTGTTCATAGTGTATTAAATGCTCCTCTAACCATAAAACAATTTGACTTGCAGTCGGATAGTTTACAAATGGCCAATGTTTAGGATTCATGGTGATTGACATTTATGTGGCAGTGTTCGTGTGCTCTTGTTCCTGAACAATATATTTTCTTTGAGATTTCTGTGAAGGTATTGGGACTTGCAGCTTTCCAGTTCCCTGATGCAGAGATGTAAAGGGATGCAAACTGCAGGCATGACCATTGTGTTTTACAGCATGTCCACTGCAAACCTGAGAGATGTGTGACAGTCTGGATTGCCCAGTGGGCAGTATACAGTAGACATCACTGGTCTTCTTTCCTCAAGACTCCTGGTGAAGGAAAGCAGTAAAGAAAGGACAAAAACTCAAATAGTGGGGTTTTAGGTGGGGACTGCTGAAATTAAACTCTTTTGCATTCATGGGACGCTTTTCTAAATTCTCCTGTATTCATCAGAAAGGAAATAAATGCTTTTTAAAATAGTATTCAATTAAAAATTAATCCACCTACCAAAACGGAAAAAATAATGTAAACTGATATAATAGTGAAACAATAGCAGTGCCATCCACAGTGCTTTGGTCAGCTGTGATAAATCACCTCCAGGTCTGCCCAGCTTCTGGCCTCTCCTCACCCCTGGCACCCTGAGAAGTGGGAGAAGCCCTCAGGAGCAGCTCCAGCCCAGCTCCAGGAATAGCAAAGCCCTGCATGCTCAGTGCCCCAGGATTTCAGCGGGAAGCACCAAGCGCTGGAGCCAGGCTGTGTCCACCCCTGCCACCTGTGGCACAAGCCATGTGTGTGCCCAGTGGCACAGCAGCACCCTCAGGGACAGGTCAGGGGCTGTGTGCTGTGCAGATGTCTGCACCAACAGGCATGGCACAGCACGGCACGGCACAGCATGGCACAGCCTGGCACAGCCTGGCCAGGAGTGAGGCAGGCTGGACACAATACATTATCTTAGAATAGAAATCTCAGACATTTGCTGCTGCTGTGGCTGTGAGAAGCACTGCTATTAAAGCACTTACAGGAGCCTCACTTTTTACTGCCGGGTTTAAAAGAGGTACTTCAATGGCATTCACAGGAGGGGAGAAGATGTGTAAGGTCATTTCACAGGGCACATGTTTAAAGATTTTCCAAGAAGAGCAGAGCAAGGTCTTTCTTCTGGGGAGAGAGGGTTTTTTTTTTTTTAGCCAGAGCTTTTATTGTCAATATGTATTTTTAACAGAAGGGAAGCAATAGAAGCTGTAGCAGGTGACAGAGCCCACTGCTGTTCAGCTGCTGACATTTATAAAACAATGCCAACATCTCTTCAAAACAGCCGCTTGCTTTCCACTACTGTATTGATGTACACATTTATCTTATAGCCGACAGCAGCAAGATGAAAATGATAATGCATGAAGAAATCCCAGAGGCGCAGCCCAGTGGTTTTGCAAGGCAGCCTCTTTGCCTTTGGCATCATCTGGATGTAACGGTCCTAGATGAGGCAGTATGAAGCAGCACGGGCTGCTCTCTCATACTTACTTAGTGCTCGCTCTTTTTTCCTGTTTCTGGTGACACCACCTGAGTATATCTTAATCATCCTAGTGCATTTACATTTATTTCTCAATTATGTATAAACAAACCTGGGCAGTTCGATGGCAGATGTTGGCTGGAGAGCGCTGATCAACTGTGAGGTTGTGTAACATGGTGGGCACCAGAGAGGTGAAAAATGAGTGTACTACAGGCTATAAAACAGAAGTAACCTTCCAAGTAGCATATTGGAGCAGAATAAATTTAGTATGCAGCATCAGTATAGACTGGGGGACACATGAATACTGGTGCCAATCAGTGGGCTCAGCCCTTGTGTCACCTGTTCAGGCCCCAGATCTTTGCTGGGGGAGCACTGAGGTGCCATGGGACTCACACTGAAAGCCCCATGTGTAAGGCTTCCCTTATCTGGCACTGAGGTGCCTCCTGCGCTGAGGAGGAGGAGGAAGACTGGCCACACTAGGTTGGAGCCCAGCCTTGCAAATCAGCTCTTGATCAGGCATTTTTGGTCATGTAAGAATAGTCCTCATGGCAGCAGGCTGACCTTCACTCCAGAGGAAAGCTTATCACATCTCGTAGGATGCTCCTTACCACAAGGAAATCAATATGGCAATAAGCTTTTATTTCTGGATGAAAAATTAAAATAAAGAATACGCCATATCTATTGATTCTTTGAATTTACATATTTGGATATATATGTTTGATGTCTGCCTTCTGTGTGCAGCTGTTTGCCAAATGTGACAGGATTTGTTTTTTAAACCTGGGGGTGAGTTCTGCCCTGTGCATTTAAAATAAGATTTCTCTAAATTATTGAATATGTCAATAAATAAAGCAGAGGAAGCAGGCAAAGAAAACCCAGAGGTCCTTGGTGAAAGGAAGTTGTAGATGCTGGTAATAGGCTCTTACAGAAGTAAAAGAGGAATAAAAAGGGCAACTAAAAAAAATGAAAGGGACAAAGAGTGGAACTGGGTATGTCTGCTCTGATTTTCTCTGGGTTTGATGGTGTTTACTGGCTTGGCCATTGACTGCATTTTTGCATTTCTGTGAATTTAACTCTGCTTCGTAGTGGAAGGTGCAGGATAAGAGAAACATTTAAATAAATGCTGCAGCAAAGGGAGGAGAGAAGTCCGAGATGTGTGGGTGTCACAGATGTCCATGGGATGTGGGAGACAGGCCCCAGGATGAGGGAGCCCCTGAGGAGCTGCCAGTGCCTGGGCACAGGGAAGGACAGTGCTGGGGAAACCCAAGGGACTGGTGAGGAGGAAGGGGGCACAAGCATGGCCAGTGGCAGGGCTGGGGGCTGCCTGCAAGTGCCTCAGCCCTGACCCCACTGCCCCGCCAGCTCGTGGGGGAGCTGATGAATAAAACATCACATTTTACAGAACATGTGTCATCCCAGCCCCAACATTATAAAGTCCCTTACTCTCCTCTCAAGAGATCTTGCAAGAGCAACCATTTAAATGAGTGTTACATTATTTACAAGTTTCACTATTATTAAATTAATGTTACATTCATCAGGGCTTTTGTTTTGTTTTGTTTTCAAAGCAGAGCTGCAATTTGAGCAACATATTCATCAAGTCTGAAATGGTGGCTCCAATTATTTTAACATTCATTTGCCCATTCAGCTTCCTTTGCATCTGCTGGTTTCCTCCCCGTGACAGTATGTCGAAGCTGGGACACATTTGTGCTGCTCAGCTGCGATGCCACCGCGAGGGATGTGATGGAACACGTTCGATCCCAGCGCGGTCAAGGCCAGCAGCGCTCTCCTGCAGGGGCAGTGAGATGCAGGTTGCAAAGGCAGCACGTGCCCAGGTGCAGATCTCCTTTCTCCGCTGGCAGACCCCTGCTGGTGTCAGACACGTAAAGATGGAGCTGGCAACTTCCTAAGGATAACAAAAAAAAGCTCCATCGATTTGCTGGCACAGGAGCCTCAGTACGGCAGTCGTGTGCATGTGTTGTAGCAGTGCTTGTCAAGGTGAGTGTGGGCTAATTGGTCCAAATCTGAAAGGATGCTCTTGAGTGCTGGGTAAGCAACCATAAGAAAGCATCAGCCATTCAGCAAGTGCTGAAAATAAGCCAGAATAGCTTTAAAAAAAAAAAGTTTCATTATTTATTTTTATGCTGGAAGTGTAAGCTTTCCTGTCATGATCGTAAAATCTGATCATTTATTAATGCTCCTCGCTTTGAGGCTACATTGCATACCATCCCCACCTTCTGCCATTCCTGGTGTCTTCAGCCTGGTCCCACAGCTGTGCCCTGACATCTACTCATGCTGCTGCCCATCCCACAGCAGGTGCCAGGAGCCCCCTCTTCCCAGCCACAGGCTCTGGTAAGGCAGTGGCGGGGAAAGAGTAGACTTTTAGAAACAAAAATCAATAGCCATGGTCTGTTTTCCCTTTGTCTGCGTTCTCAGCCTGAGAGATTCACTTGAGCTTCTCCTGCAACCACAGGAGCTAATGACATGCTTTTGTTTTTGTATTCTATTTTTTTTTTCCCAGATGAGACAGGAGGATCTCATCTGATTATTTACCCAAAAAAGCTAGGGCCTCTAGGGTAGGCACAACCCAAACATCACGGGGCTCCCCGTAACACCGTGCAAGGAGATGGCTCTGATGTGCAAGCACCCTTTTAGGGCCACACTGATGTTCGTGGGATGAGCCCTGGCAGCTCACAGACCCTGATTTTGTGCCTCCCCAGCACACCCCCTGGGATCTCTTCACTGCTGTGGCAATGCAGGAGCTGTGGGGCCACATCTCTCAGGGACCAGCTGGAGCATCAGTAGGATGCACGGCTGGGGGGGTGTGTGGGAGACAGGATAGCAGCGTTTGGAAAAATAATGAAATGTGGCCCCTGAAAGACTCTCAGCGACAGCTCCTCGGATGTGCCTGTGCTCTGTTCATTAATCTGTGATAATTAGACTTATTTGCAGAGGTTAACAGCAGTGGCACATGGTAATTAACCACTCGTTCCCTGCCGAACAACTCATAAAGCTTCTCAGATGCCACAGGTCTGGCTGCAGGTAGTTGTGGAGCTGATGGGGCCCAGTGCTGGGAAGTCAGGGACACCTTCCCAGGGGAAGATATCCCTGAGACCCCCTGGCTGTCCCAGACCTGCTGCAGGGACAAGATGCAGGGGAGTAGGAGGAAAACAAATTGGTACCCCTCTGGTTTTTGCCCCTCTGCTTCTACTCTAGCTTGGTGGCCAGCCAGGGGCTGTAATTTCCCTAGAGCATGGGCAATACTGCCCCAGGAACTGCAGTGCTGCTGGTGGCAGGTATTTTGGCAGGGTGAGTAGAAAGGGACCAATGTACCCCCCAGTTTTGCAAGGCATTGGATATATGGTATATTGGATATATGGATATATGGCATTAGAGCCACCAAGCACCTCAGTGGGTCCCGATGGTCAGTATTAGCAGAGCCGTGCTCAGTTTGACCAGCGTAGGGGTTAGGGAAGATGGAGCAGAAGGGCGGATTTTGGACAAGCCTTCCCCTCCCCTTTCATTTCTTCTCCCCCTCTCTACCCCCAAACCCCCCCCAGCGAAACCAAGCTAATTAGTCAAATAGATGAGGATAGGCCAGGCAGGGAGAAGCCCCGTTGCGTGTCCTATATTAGTAACTCACGTGGGAGTAGCCAGATTGGAAGGAGATTGAAAGGGAAAATTGTAGGTGTACATCGGAAGATAAGTGGGCTAAGCCTTTCCCGCGGCCCCGCGTGCCTGGCTCCCGACACAAAAATGATGTCATCCCTCTCGGTGGCCAGCCAGCCACCCCACATCAGCCCCCCGCGGTGTGACGGCCAGCGGGATGCTGCTGGGGGCTTCAGCCTCTCAATAAATGATGAGCCGCGGGTGGGAGGGAGGCAGGGCAGGCGCTTTGACCGGCATTAAAGCAATTACCCAGGAGCGAAGAGGGAGAAACACTGGGTTTAGCCCAAAAAAAGTTGCACGGGCAGCTGCAGGGAGGGGGGCAGCCTGCGACAGGGGTTTCTGGAGGCACTGGCTGCATCCGTGTTTCTTGGGCTGCCTGCCCCAGCCGCTGCCATCCCCATCTCAGGCAGAAGGGTCCTGCTTGCCAAAACACAACCATTGTGTCTGCACTGAGTTGCTTTGGAGATCATAGGGTCTGAGTCTTCTCTACCTTACCTGAGGCTTGTCGCAGGTAACTTCTGTTCTCAGGAAGTTGCTGTGTACAAACACCATCCTGTGTGTCTCGGTGATTAGAAATGCTCTCTGCTGCGCTGACCCGCACAGTGCAGTCCCATCCCAGAGCACATCGTACTGGCGTCCCCAAATGTTCAGAGGACCTCTGGAGTGGGCATCACAGAAACACACGCTGTGACTGCAGCACTTCCATTAGAAAGTGTGTTAAACAAAGGAGCACGCCTTTGCAGCAGGCAGCAGCATGGTGGGTGATTTTCTGACTCACTGATGGGGCAAATTTCAGAATTAGGGGCCCCATGTGGTGATTTCTGTTCTCCTGTCAGTGACCACTGGCAGGCCCTTCCCTTGAGGCGTGACACACCAGCCTGTGGAGTACTCTCCTGCCACTCGGAGGGAAGCAATGGATATTTGCAATTAGTGCCTTCACCCTGGGCTCAGGAGTTTGCTTATCAATCAGGCAAGTGCAGCACAGAGATTTTCAGCCTTTGTTGGAGGCAGGTGCAGCAGGCTGCATCCAGTGCCATGCTTTGGGAGGGCAGGGGCTCCCTGCTCCGCCTGGCATCCCGGATGCTGCCTGTTCCGCTCTCTGGCTGGCACTGGCAGTTCTCAATTCCCACGCCAATGGCAAGTGAGGTGACAAGTCCAGTCCTTGGCTCTGTCAAACCTACTTTCCTGACCTACTTTTCTTCACTCTGCAGTGGTGGAGCAATGCCCAGTGTGTGCCTTGTGCTGGTGGCACCGTTGCGTGCAGGATAGCTCTGCTCCTGCTGGCTGAGAGGGCATCTCCGCAGCAAAAGTTTCCAGGAATGAGAAAACCACGGAAATGCAAAAAGCAAGGGGAACAAAGAGCATCTCCTGCTGACACCCTGCAGCCAGCAGTGCCCATCTCATTCTGTAAGACCCTCCAACCCTGCTGTCAAGGGCAAAACACAGCCAGCTGTGGGCCGTGGTGAGGGGTCTGAAGGATAGCAGGCTCAGGAAGTGCTGTTCTGTTGTTCCTATCACTGCATTCGTTTCCGCTTCCTTTCACCTTCAGAGTAAAAGCCAAGCAAAGATGCTGACCCATTTCCAAGGGTTTTTTCCTTCCAGGATTTTTTTCCTTCCAGGTTTTTCCTTTCTGAGTTTTTTTCCCTGCCGGGACAAAAGTCTTTAGCCTTTTAGTCTTTAGGGTAGTTCAGTGAAGTCAGTCATTTTATGTATGGCTGCCTTTCCTTGGTGATGGTAGGGAGCAGAAAAGGCAGTGCCTGGCAAGCTCTGGGCCTTGGAAAGGGAAAACAAGGGGAAGGGAAGGAGTGCAAGGGGAAGCACTTCTGCTGCCAACCTCTACCTTCACCAAAAAATTTTTCCTTGTGCCTTGTGCCTGGGAAAAATCACATGGGGAAAAATGTCAGTGCTCATGACTCCAGGGCTGGTTTTACTGGTGTGTGGTCCTGCACCTCTCCCTCTCTTCGCTCTTGAGCCTCCTTTGCCAGCTTGCTCTCACACTTCCCCACAGCCATTCCTCACACCTTTCCTGTCTGCCTGCTCTTCTTGCCCCAGGACATCTTCATAGTCACAGACAAGCACCTTTGTTGCGCCAGCTCCCACTGAATCTCGCAGGCAGTGCAGGTGTTCCTGCTGCCTTGTGTGCCTGTGTTTTCTATATTTTGCTTATTGTTTCAGCTCTTCAGTGTATCAGATGAATTCACCAACTTCTTCAGCCCAAATGACAGGACACAGGAACCTCCACAGATCTAACACACAGTTTTGCTGGTACACAAGCTTTCCAGTTCACAGGATGTGCCACTGTATCCAGAAATTAAAAGCATAAATTCTTTGTGAATTAGACAGAAACTTAAAAACTAGCCAGACTTCCCTCAACTGGAAGAATGTCATAAGTGAGTTTGGGAAGCTCTCAAATCCTGGGTCTGGGCAGACCCACCAGGAGTGCAGGGATGTCCTTGTGATTTCTTTTTTTTTGGGTCAGTGACAGTTCATTGAGCAGGAGATGGAACATTTCAGGCTGCCATTTGTCAGTGCATTTCTAACTAGCTGCAAAAATGAGTGCTTGCATCTGAAGGAAAAACATAGATAGGCACATTCATAGTAATGGGAATAAGCATTTGGTCAGCAGGACAGTTCTCTCCCAGCTTGCTGGCAATGCTTGAGGTTTCTGTGGTCTGTGATCTCCTCTTACCACCTGGCTCAGCAAAAAACCAATGCAGATCCCAGCACATGCAGCCCAAACACAAGACCAAAATGCTGTGCTAGGGTTGCCTTGCCAGAAAGGGTCACATGCTGATGTTTTATCATTGTCCCTCCAGCTTGGGGTCTCCATTGGGATGCTGGCCCACAATGGCAGGGCTCTGTCTGTGGGGTCTCAAGGGCTGTGTTAGTACTGCAGCTCTGCTGCTGCTGCTGCTGCAAAGCTCTGCCACTGCATAGCAGCTGCCACTGCTGTATTTTAATGGCCATTTTCATGGCACTATGAGACAACCTAACTCCTTAAAGCAGCATGGAGGTTTGCAGAAGGACTCTGGAAATTATGCCACATGATAAGAACACAGTTTGAGGGTTCACTGGAGACTTTCCTTTAAGCCACACTTCACCTCTTCCTGGAGCCTATCTGTGCATCCATCTGGGTGTGCTCAGCAGGCACAGAGGGAAATCTTGTTTGTGGAAATGCTACTGGTGGCCTCACTTTTCTGAAGTCTGAATACATAACAGAATATTTGCATTTTTTTTCTTCCATCTCTTGTTCCCTTTCTGGTTTTTTCCAGGGATAAGTGGGCTATGAGAGCAATAGTAACTACACTGGCACAGCAAAGGAAATGTCTAGTGGTGTGAGTACTGACAATAAAAACCCCATCTTCTGAGCCACAGTTCTAAAGAGTGAGTTTCTGTAAAAAGACAAAAATAATGCCAAACAAAACCTGCTCCTTGATGTGGCTTACAGAATGAAAATTAGCCCGGTGTTTCAATTTTTATTTCATTAAAAAGGTTTCCCCACTTTCTAACCAGCTATTGCAAAAGGATTTGCCATTAGTAACAGAAGAAGCTTCACATCTGGTCGGGGTTTCACCGTCAGACAAAGGGGAGGACTTTAGTGAGGCATTAAATGTAGATAATGGATTATCAACAGGGAGAACAGACCTTGGGAGGGTGGGTGTGGGGAGGGACGAGGGGACGATGAGGCATCAAGGGGCACAAAGGCAGCAAAGTCAGACATCTGGGAGGGCTGCAAAGAGCCCTAGGGGGGCTGCTGCTCCCTCCTTGGGCGGCTGCGGCTGATCCCCTGATGCCTCCCAGACACGGCAGTCAAGAGGGAAAATCAAATATTAACTGGTTCCTGCTCCCAACCTGCGTGAGGAAAAAGATGAGTGAAGCAGGAGGGAGACTGGTGGAGCCAGGAGAACAGTAGGAAGCCATGCAGAAGCCAAACACTAAATTATTAGTGAGCATGAGTAGCAAAGCTTTCAAAGGCAGCTTTGACAGAGACACTAACAAAATCCCCAGGGTAGACAAGAGCCTTTGTTAAAATTAGTGTAAGACCTATGTAGCAGCTTTGCTGGATTGAGAGAGCAGCCTTGGGATGGAAGAAGGTGAGCAGGAAGGAGCCGGGAGACAACAAAGTGCCTGGGAACAGCAGCAGGGAGACCTAGCGGAGCTGAACAAATCCGGGGAGGGGGAAGATTTGCAGTTGATTACGCTCCATCCTGCCCAGCAACCCCCAGCCTGGAGCAGGACCCCAGGCACATGGCAGAGCCAGAGCCAAAGCCAGCAGCCTGGGCAGCAGGTGCTGGGAAGCAGTGCCCAGAGGAGCACCACCGTTGGCAAACACCAGTTCATCCGGAGCACCTGGAGCAGCGGGCTTGGAGCAGCCGCCAGGGCTCTATCCATCCAGCCTGGCATGTGGAGCCTGAGCCTGGCTCTGTGCGCCTGTCCTGGATCAGTCCTGGCTCTGCACCCCTGCCTTCTCCTTCCTCTGTGCCTTGTAGGTCAGGACCCTCCCCGGACACGCACTGCCCCTCTGGCACCCCAGGGAAATGGCCTGGTGGCTTGGCAGCCCCAGCAGCCTCAGCATGGGGGAGAACCCAGAGAGGGCCCCATATAGATTGAAAACGGGAGAGCAGGAGCTCTGGGGCATGGGAAGGGCAAGCTAGGGAGGAGAAGCCATGGGCAATAAATTGCTTTCTGTCCGCAGACCTTCACCTTGACTCAGACTCAGACTGGGAAGGAGATTCTCAGATATCCAACAGGAAGAAAAGACCCTCTGGAACAGCCTGAACTGCTGGTTATTTGGCATTTGCAGTATTGCCTTATCTTTGGGATCACAGTGTCTTGCAATTTGTCCCTCCAGTGCTTCCCACAGTGTGAATGCCAAGCAGAGCTGGTCCTGTAGCTTCTTAGTACCCCAGCTGTCAGCAGAGTTTGGTGGCAGTAACCTTGTCCCCCTCAGGAAACCTTGCTGGAAGGGAAGACATGGAGGGATGATGGGTGATGCTTGAGGAACTGAGCAGAGGCAGCTACATCTTCCTAAGGAACAGCTGAGGCTCTCAGGGTAGGGATTGTGCCAGGCCTGCTGCCCACATCAGGAGCCCCGGGGTCTTGGGGACAAGGCAGTGGAAAGGGTCAGCCAGCTAAAGCGAGTGGATTTGGTCAAGCTCCATCCCTGGAGGATCCTGCCATGGCCACTGTGAGCCTGCACCCCGCTCCGTCCTCTCTGCTGTCGGCAGAAGCAGCACAATTTAAAAGCAGCTTTGGCTTCACCTCCTCTGAAAGACGGGCCCAGGTCCAAAACCTACTGACGTCAAGAGCAGCCTGGCCCCGGCAGAGCTTGCTCGAGATGGTTTTGGTCTGATGAGAGCTCATCAGTCATACCAGAGCTCCAGAAACGCCAAACAAAGGGCGGCTCAGCCCGAAGTGTTTGTATGGCCACGTTGCCATAGTGTCCGGGAACCTCGGGTTTTAAACAGCCATCCTCACAGCAGCCTTGGGAGGGAGGGATGCTTGTCTGGGTCCCACGCAAGGAAATGGAGGCACAGAGCCATAAATCACTTGCCTGTGGCTGAAGAAAAGGAGAGCTTGTGGGCTGTGAGCCTTGTGGGGTGCAGGCCAGTCCTTCCCAGCCTCCCCTGTGCTTGCAAGGGTTGACAAAAGGCCAATATCTCAGTCTCTGGTGTTGCTGAAGGCCTCTTAGGTGTCTGTCTGGCCCTTGCATGGATGTAGTGATGCCTGCAGCTAGGCAGTACCATGGGATGGAGCAAACAAGAGCCATCACTGTGCTGGGGGACAGGAGCATGGCAGGGGGAACAGCAGTCTGTAAATAAGCTATGGCAGCAGCTGACCCAGTCTGCAGGCTCTTTTTGGAGAAGACCCAAGCATGTTGCTTTGAACATCAGGCACGCAGCACACACCAAAGGGAAGCTGCCTGACCCGGGCAGGACGGATGGCTGGAGGACACAGGGCAGGGAGCCACGGGCTCTAACAGGAGCTACTGCAACCATCAGGCTGTCTTATTTTGCAGAGACTGGGCTTGCAATGCTAATGCTCTTGGTACCTTTCCAGCAGGGATATGCAGGAGCGTCCGGTGGGTGTGACTCAGCACAGGCAGAGCTGCAGCAGCGTCCCCAGCAGCGTCCCCAGCCCTGCACCACTGCCCTCTTCCCAGCTGGCATGCTCTGCCCAGGGCAGGCGCTGGGGGCTGCCAGCAGCCTTGGCCCAGCAGCAGGGACTGGAAAAGGTGGGATCATGGCAAGGAAAACCCTAATGCTTCAAAGAGTGGTGTCAGCCCCATGGGAACTGGATTTCTGTGAGTGATTAAATTCCCTAAGTGCTTTTGCTGTCGACTTTATAGGCATGCATCCGGGGTCAAAAGCGACCCCAGCTTTTAACAGTGGCTCTGGAAATAAGAGAAAGGTGAGAGAAGAATGGTGGGAGTGTCCGTGCAGGAGTGACAGGGATACAGCTCCCAAGGACACACACACAGATCGAGACAAAAGCCTGCGTGAAACCACAGGATTCATACAGGCAGTCCCTGATGGCAGAACAGCCACAGACCCTGCCCCAAAATGAGGTGCAGGGGGTGCCTGAGCTCTGCTCAGGGGAGGACAGCACTCTCCTTTGTCTGTGGCTCATGGAAGAGCAAAAACCCCTGCACATCCAGGGAAGCCCTGGGGGCCCTGGGACCTGAGACTAGGTTTTTCTTATTTGGGTTGCTGTCTTGTAGGTGTCTTCTCTGTGTGAAAAAAGTCCTGGAGGGTAAAAGCTGTTAAAGATGTTTCCCATTTGCTGGTTTAGCTGATGGGACTGATAGTTGATATGTTTTGCTGAAGCAGATGGAGGATGAGCCCATGGAAAATGTACCATAGAAGGAGGAAGGATGCTGAGGCTTCAACAAAGGCTTTTTATCCAAAATGTCAGCTGGTCATTGAAATTAAGTGATGTTAATAACAAAACAAACAGAAACACTGGACAACAAACAGCCTGATTCAGTCATGTCACAGCAGCTCAGCTCACACCATTATCATTTCTGTAACAATACCATAGGCAAGCCTCTTTCCCTCCCCAGGGCCTGGAGGTAAAACAAAGATCCCTATTTCTAATGTCAAAAAGTAGCTTTACAAAAATACCTACTTCCAGGTCTTTTTATTCAGCACAGGGAAGCAAACACTGGGCATGGGCCCAAATTGTACTTTCCTTTGTGGGTCACCTTTAAGAATTGAACAAATGGAGGATCTCAACATTAAAATAGAATATGACTGGAAACTTCATCAGGGTTTGAACTCCCCTTGGCATGCCTCCGACCTTCCCTGGGACACAGAAAACCTGGAGCTTCATGAACGACATTGTCCAGGAATCTACTCTGGCCACTCGGAGCAGGGCCCAGGCATCCGCTCACCGCGCCGGATGCACTGCGCTGCTGAGATACGCCTTGACCTTTGCAGTGATGGGCCTTGGAGGGCTAGGAAATCCTGGCCTGGCTGAGGGAAAATCCTCGTGCACAAATTAGCGTTGCAAAGCCCCCCTTCATTGCAAGGTTCCTGCACCAGCCAGTGCTCCCTCACTGGGCACTGTCACTGGAGAAAGCGAGGATAGGGAGAGGGCTCTGGGGAAGGGGTGTGTTGCAAGAGAGCAGCCTTCCCACACCACCTACCCCTTTTCCTGTCTGTGATGGGGAAAAGTCTGCTGGTCACTTCTGGGGCTGCTGTGTACCTGCAGGGTGCCCATGCCTGCCAGCAGCTCAGAGAGCAGGGGTCAGGCAGCTCCCTCCATGTGCTGCCCTCTCCCTGGTGACAGGAAATCTGCTGAAACAGTTCATGATGATGTTTCTCCAGGCACTGGAGGGTGAACTCAGGCTGCTTGGAGGGAAAGGGAAATCCAAACCACCCCCCTGGGGCTGGAGGAGCCACCTGAGCATTTTCTGTCTGGTGCCAGTAGATGTCACTGGGACCAGTAGACACTGGTCCCCCCCCAGTGTCACATCTTATCCCGTCATGTCAAGAATATGATAGGATATTTCCCTGCAATATTTCAAGCCACCCCATTACAAACCAGGATGGAAGGGCTGTATCTTGCAACAGGAGCTGGGGAGAGAGGTCTTTTCCCTCCCAGCTGACAGTGGTGGGAAATGGTCCATGGGCAATGGATGTTTATGAAGCTGTGGGAAGGGACTGGGTGGCCTCAGCTCCCATCTCAGTTTTTTCTACCTTCTTCATCTGTGCTGCGGTAACAACCAGAGCCCTCAGCTTAAATCCCAGCAGATAGGACTATATCATCCTGAAGTTGGAGAAAGCAGGGCAGTGAGAGGGGAGACACCTGTGTGGAGCCCCAGCTCAGTGGACATCTGTCCTGCTGCCACCCCCCTCTGCCATGCACCCCCATGTCCCCCTGCAGACTGTGCAGGGGTGGCTTTCCTTGATTTCCTCACTGCCTTCTGCCTGTACCCCCAACACCAGCCTCCTCTCCTCCTTGGCCTTCCCTCCTCCTACCACCCTCTCTGACTCTCATCCTAGGGCCGGACAAACCACACACCTCCTGCCCTCGCTTGCAGCTGCGGCTTTGGCATGCTTACATCCAGAGAGCACTGTAAATAAATCCTGGACGTATCCAGATTTATAACTTAATGGTCTGGCTATAAAAAGTTATTTCCCTTTTCAGCCCTTTTGCAATAGGCTTGCCCCTCCTCTCATCATTTATTTGTTACTATGAATATTTGATGGCTGACTGTAACAAGAAGTTTAAATACCTAAATTCATTCTCTGGTCCAGGCACACTGGCTGCCTGGCTGTTGCCAGGGAGTTGTATGGCAGCCTGGAACTTGGGAGGTCTGGGGGGGCTCTGCAGGTCTATAGGGGGGCGAGGAGAACTCACATGCCAATATGTGCTATGGGGTGAGACCTTGCAAAGGCTCAGGCAGTGACTGAGCTTTGGGAAGGCTTGGTGAGGACAGGAGATGGCACTGCTCCCACAGTCATCCCTATTGCTGCCATCACCCCGTGGTGACTCCTCCTTTCCTTCTTCAGCTCCCTTGTCCTCACGGTGTATCCCAATCCCTGTGGGGAGCACAATTCTCACCTGTCACCCTGCGGGGGCACAAGGCGCTTCATCCCTGTACAACAGCTCAGCCGACAGAAAGAAAATGCATCCTTGCTGTGTTTGCACAGAGGATATTGGTCTGTGGGAGAAAGGGGCGAGTTGCCTTATTTCTTTCTCAGGCAGGCTGCCAGCTCTGCAGATAGATGGTCAGGGCTATGGCCTTGGGTTGGGGCTGGCTGGCTCTGAAACCCACCGTGAGCCACAAGAACAAAAGATCCGCAGTCTCTGTTCCTTGCTTGCTTGGCAACTCGTGTGCTCAGGTTTGCATGGATGTTTTCTCCTGGCATGTCCAGCCCGCTCAGGTATGACCCATGTGACACATCTCTCAGCAGTTCCACCGCGTTTTCTCCCCCTCCTGGCCAGGCACATGGCGAGCCCAGGCAGCCCCTGCAGAGCAACACGAGCCCATCCTGAGCTCAGCGCCTCGCGTCGCACACGCTGCACGTGGAGGCAGGTTTCCGGGAGATCTGAGAGCATCCAGCTCACTCTGTCCAGATCCATTGTCAGCACCTCGGAAAGAAAATGCCACATCAAACTGGTGGGAATTCAGCTTGTTTTTTTCTCCTGCTCCTGGGTCCCTGCCAGGGGTGCAGAGCAAAGCCACCTGGCCTGTCCTGCCCACACAAACCTGCCCTTGCTCTTGCACCAGTCCACAAAGACTTAGCGCAGGCATTAGGAGTGTGGCAGTGCTGACAACCATCCCACATTGCTGGGGAAACAGAGCTCATGACCAAAACAACGGGAGGAAAACGCCCTTTGGAATGGCACCTCCTGCACACCTCATACCACCCCGTGTTGCTATAATTTGTTGGGGGTCAGGAGGACCTGCAGCAGCCCAGCCTGTCCCTCTACACGGGGACTGGCAGCTCATGTCTCTGCTGCCTGCCCTGAGCATGGCATGGAGGCTTCCAGGGCATAAATAATTCAAGAGCAGTGAAGAGGATTTCTTCCCCCCTTCCTCCCTTCCCTGGCTTATAACAAATGTTAATTTAATCAATCGGCAGTAAATCTGGCTGGTTGCTGACTCACGACAGATGGTGCCCCTGCGGGCTGTAGCAGCAGCTTCCCTCCCTCCTTTGGAGATGAACAATGCGGGAGCCGTTTCCTTGCTTTTCACCTTTTCCCTCTTTTCCTTGAGTTGGTACCAAATGGACACGACTGCAAAATATGTCCGAGGCTGCAGGCGGAGGTGCTGAGCTGGCAACAGGAAACCCTGGCTGCTGCAGATTGCCTTGTACACTGCCCTGGCTGGACTTAATTTGGGGCTAATGAGGCCACGAGGTGCACGGGGCTCAAAGGTGCAGCACTGGCGCTGCCACTGGTATTTGCCAGCACCAAAGGGCTGTTGCAACATTCAAAAACCCAGTAGAAGATGTTATCCAGGTGCAGGGCAGTTCACCATGCTGGTGACCTTGTGCTTCTGAGACAGTGGGAGCAGGACCCTGACATGGATCTGCCCCCCAATGCTCCCCACCCCACTCTTCAACCCTCACAGCCTGAACTGGGAAGTGGGAGCAGGGCAAGGCTTCCAAGGGCATCAAGGCTTTTAGAGGTGTGGGAAAGACAGTGTTTCAGCAAGGGGATTGATTTTAACAGAGAAATTAATTACTTTCTGGTCACCCTGTGTGGTGGTGTGCTGGTGGTGTGCTGGTGGTGTGCTGGTGGTGCTGGTGATGCTGATGTCTGCTCACCTGAGTACAGGTCATATTCCATTGTCCAGTTTAGGAGGTTATTTAGAAACGGGAGAGAAACAAATCTCCCCATGATGGGCCTGGCATCAGCACGCAGCTACCTGAGGGTGTTATTCTCTTGGGCTGACAGAAAAAGCGGAAAGCAGCTAGACAAAACTGTCTGGAAACAAACATAAAAGTACCAATTACTGCTAAAACAAGCTCACATTTTTGCACTTTTATCAATCTCTGGTAATGTTTTGACCTGTGTAACAGCAGGACAAGGAGGATGTGACGAGACCAAATTGGAAATTGTGTGTTGAAATGTTCTCCTAAATGAAAATTGGTTTACAATGAAATGGATTTTTTTCTGCTTCAACATGTCCATTTTTGCTTACAAAAAATCAATGACAGCTTAAAAAAATTAAAACATTTCTTCGAAAGTTTAATGGGGAAGAAAAAAAAGAAAAGCCTTTCCATGATGAATGTACCATTTTCATCAGATAAAACCTATTAATATGAGCTAGAAAGCTTTTACTTAGTGGGTTAAAAAAAAATTACTCCAGTGGCCTTTTTTTGCTGAGATCAAGAGCAGTATGTTTAATATCTGTTACAGCCTCTGTCAGGAGACTACCTGCTGCCTTGGCAGGGGATGCAGTCAATTATCTAATAGGTCCTTCCCGCGGCGGAGCGTCAGGTTGCCTTGGTGCTGCCAGGGCCAGGGGGACAAAAACAAGGTTCTGGTGTGGCCTCCCCATGTGTGATGAAAAGGGGGGGCTGTGTCAGGGGTCCTGCAGGGTGCTGCTCCCCCCAGCACTGTTGTTTCACTGTTGTTCCTCCTCAAGGAGGACCAAGACCTGGTTTTGAAATGAGCCCTGGGAGCCAGCTGCAGGCGGGAGCACCTGACGTTGGGGTTTCCTGAAAAACAAGCAGCGAATGCCCAGCTCCCAGCGAGGGGTTTGGCTCTGACTGGTTTTAGAGTCCTCATACAGCTTCTGGTTAGAGGAAAAGACCTTTACTCTTCATCTGTTGTTCTGTGTTTCCTCTCCTCGTCGTGCCAGACACCTGCTCACCATTTTTTGCAGACTTGTTCCTAACATGCATTTGCTGCTTCAGCCTAGGTTGGGTCTCTCACACAGATGCACAGCAGAAATCTCTCCTGGCCTTGATTTTCCCTCTGCATTGGTCCTCATCTCTCTGGGGAAGGGATGGTGTCTTTCGCATCTCAAATGCCATCCAGACCAGGACCAGCAGATAATTAATAATGGAAAACAACACCATGGCCGTTCCTTGGATGTCACTTACCCTGAAATGGGAAGCAGTTGAGGGCTGTGAATCAGCAGCACTTGCTGTGGAGAGTGCTCTTTCAATACATTGATTTCGTGTAGCACAGCTCCCTAAAGAGTGTGCGGGGTTTGCTCACAAAGCTTTGATTTGGCTAATCAGCAGGATTATCTGCTGCGCTGTGTCTTGGGGCTCTTGGAAATGAAAGGAATTATAAAAGTATATTAATATATTACAACATCTACTTGCCAGTGGCTCCTGCCCAGCACGGGCCCTGGCACCCGCCACAGGGGAAGCTGGCAGAGCTCCCAGCACCTCCAGCATCTCCCTCCTTCCCTGAAGAGTGCCTGTCCACATTCTGTCCTGGGGTGAAATTGCTGCTGCAATCCCATTTACTACCACTCTAAGTGCTACCTGGAGTGTTTCTCTTCCCAGCTATAGGAAGAATGAATGTCCCTTCCTTGAACACCCCTGTGTCAATGCCACCAAATGATAGGATAACCCAGGTAATGAGAGGGAATATCTACATCTCTGGTTCTGTTTTTGCTTTGATGTGACTTGAACTTCGACATCACCTCCTTAGGGCACATCAGAGCACCACCATCCCAGTTTGCATGACAACGACACCAATGGGTTTTCCCTGTCCCTGTCCAGCTGATAATAATTTGGTTTGTTTTAAGGAGGCTCCAATCTGGGCTACAGCGCATGGTTTAATGCATTTTAAGTTGCCTGGTGATGGCAGCTGGTGTCCCTGTCCTCCAGCACAGAGGTTTCCAGGACACGTCGCCCACTGAAGCAACATGTCTTTTCTACCCCAATGTGTGGCCCTGGTGTTGTGGAGTAACTCAGCCCTTCCCCAAGGATTCAAAAGGCTCTTGAGGCAAAACACACTATGTGGTTTCTGTATGATTTTTAAAGCCTGCTTTTAGACCTGCTTGTGGAAACCTTGAATTTCTGCTAGACCACGATGCTCTGGAGGGGAGCTGCGTGGCAATTAAAATGCTGCCGTTGTTCTGTTTCAATTAGAGGTCCTCTTAATTGCCAAGTCTTCAAGGTTTTTAAACTAGCCTCTGGTGAAAGACTGCAGCAGCGTGTGGAGATAGGCTGTATTCACATGTCATCTCACGCCAGCAGCCATCGGAACAGCTACTCCACTGCAACCACATCGGGCTATCACAGCTTGCTTCTTTATTTCTTTTGTCACTGTTGTTCATTACCAAAGAGCTCGGCTGCTGTTCAACAAAGCACTTAAGGCCTTGCTTCATTTGCAGTGAAGTCAATTCCCTTTTGCGGTGCTGCAGCGTGTCTACATTAAGGATTTGCGTGGAAAGAACACCAGATCGCCGCTTCTGTCACTCCTCCCAGTCTCGGCAAGCTGGAAGTGATGCATTACCTCCCAAAGCACTGCTTTAAAAAAAAGTGTGCATATTCCACACATATTCTCCAAAATATACCTATTTATTTGAATTTGTTCCTATTCAGAATTAGGATAAGGGTTTCCATACCAATTCTTACATTCATTTGGCTGGTTAAGGAACAGTATTGTAGTCTCTTCCCAAAACTTTTTTTAACTGTTGTCCTTCCTTTTTCAGACATTCCCACTGCCCCTCAGAGCACCAACTCTAAAGGGTTATGCATCTTCAGGGGATGCACTGTGGGATGAAAAGGAGCTGGACTGCTATGGATGACTAGAGGAAAATTATTTCCACGTGTGCAGAGGTTACTGCTTGCCTGGGAAGGCGATATGGAAAGGAATCAGTGCAGAGATCCTTAAAGCTTATGGCACGCAGAGAGAAACCGTGTGGGAGGAAGAGGAAGGAAGTCTGCAGAGACGAATTTGGGGAGGCTGATTTAAATAAATCCCACAGAAGGGTTTTCTCACAGGAAATACATTTATTGGATCAAGAAGGCAATAAACCAAGCAGATGATCCTTATCGAGGCTTCTGTGCTCGGGGGGAGCAGGGCCAAAGGCAGCCATGATGATAACACAGATAACCTCCGTGACGATTTGCCGTGAGTGACACGCTGAAGTTTTACACGCTTCTCAGAAGCCCTGTCATTCAGCCACTCTCCTTGCTATAAAAAAGGTTAATTGATGCAAACCACATTTTTTCCACCAGCATGTGCCAAAGCAGCCAGTGTATTGTACACACACAAAACAACAACCAGGCTTTCGCATGGCTTGAATTAGATGGATGACAAGAGCTACCAGGGGGAGTCAATTAAGCTGCAACCTTGGAGTCAAACTTGCAGATTTTATAACAGTGCCTAGTAAATAATGGGTACTTGCACATCTCCTTTCACTAAGAGGCACTAGCATATGTCTTTGAATATGTTCTCCTGGTAATTGCACAGGGAGCATACACATTTGGTCCTGTTGTCTACCATGAATAATGCATAGCGAAGAGGGGGGAGCCAAAAGTGCCGAGCTGCTCGTTTTTAGATGGACTTTTTTATCATTGTTATTTAGATGTCACAGCCATTCTCCTAAAGAATTGTTTGCCTCCTTTGTCACTGCAAAAGTGGGCTTATTTAGGGGGGAAACAAAAAACCTAACCATGCACTAAAGCTAATCTGAGATTATCCATGCAAATTGGCAGCTGAGATTCAGATGTGAAAATCTACCCCCGATAAAAATGACTAAGAGGATTTCTGCTGAATTTCGTTTTTTCTCCTGACTCACTAATCCATGCTGGGGAAAAATCCTCCTGTCCAGTCTTGTTTAGGTTAAGGAACATTAATAATGTTGAGCTGAGGACAGCAGGTATCGGGATCCATTTTAAGCGCGTGCTGCACTGCTGTTGCACTGCTCACAAAGCACAGGCTTTGCTTCTCCCCTCAGTATTCCCCACATTTGCCTTAAATCAAAGAGGTTAGTCAGCACAGCCGGCTCCTTTGCTTTCAACCTGCTGGGGTTTTTTTTCTTAAAACTCCCACTCAAAAGGCAGAATCAATTCAAAACCCAGGAAGCCTAAAGGCTAAGCAAGCTGCCCGGGGAAAATAGAAAGAGTATGTGTTTGCAGGCTGAGGTTTGAATATCTTGTAGGAGCCAGAGCTCCAGCTGTGTCTGGATTGTACCTTCGCAGTACTAGCACGCAACGGGAGCATCTTTTGGAGACGTCGCCATGCTGGCTCTGCCCAGCGCCAGCAGCCACGGCAGTGAGGAAGCAGCAATGCTCCCAGCCATGCAGGCAGTTTGGGTTGCCATTTCCAAGGAAAATTGGTTTAAAATCCAGCTTGCCAGTTAGGTATTTACTGTACAACAGTTTTCATCGTTCATAATGCAATCTGAGAGTTACCTCCCGCAGCGGTGGTTAAACCTGTACGAATGCATTTCCAGCAGCTGAGGTGGAGGCTGCACGTGCCCATGCTCCTGTGTGCAGCATGTGATTGCTTGTCCCTTGTAACCACCTTTAACTGCTCTGTTACAGCACGTGCCATACAAATTGCTTGCATCAGTTCGGTTAAGCTAAACTAGACTGTTACTTATTAATATAAAGAGCTATATTTTTTCCTGCAACAAGCATGCTTGAATCCCTTTGGGAATCCTGCATAGCATGTGCTGAGGTGCAGCTCCTGGTGGGGTTTCACTCAGGATAAATACACACAAGCAGCTAGAATTCCTGAAATGTTGCTTAAGCCAGCTCAGCACACAGGGGTGCTGGACCTTCCTTTGGAACAGGATTGAGGACACCATGCAGCTCTTGGTGGGGGCAGGACTGTCACATCCTTATCACAGGACTTGGTGGTAGACCATGGAGAGAGGGGGAAAATGCTCACACCAAACACCACCTGATCACCCAAGCAAGGTGGCCATGTGGTGCCATGGGTCCAGGACAGCTGCCCTGGTGTGGGGCTGGGAGCAAGGGCCAGGGCAGCCTCCCTAGATCACCACCAAACTGCCTTGGATATCCATCCCAGCCTTGTGGTGTGGGGGCTGGAGAGGAAGGAAACGGTAATTTGTGTATGGTTTCAAATATTGTTGTATTTTTCAAGGGATTTTGTGTCCGCTTGCTTTTAATTTCGTTAAAATCCCAGATATTTGGACGCGTTCCACGGCTGACTGAAAAATGAGGGGGCTGGAAAGGATTATGTGAAAAAGTTGTCAACATATTCCTCTTCCCACACTCCACGCTTCCCCAAAGTGCCCCAAAACCTCCAAAAATGTCAATCAATAATAATTAGCCCATCAGACACAAGTGAGAAAATTCAGGCCCGTGAGCCGGCATGTCCCCCCTCCCCACGAGCGCCGCGGAGCCGCTGGGTACTGTGCCAGCCTCGAAGCCTCGCCGGGGGCGTGGGAGGATTTGGACGAGGCAGCAGCCTCAGTGCCAGCTCTGGGCACCAGCAGCTCTGGCAGTGACAGCCATTTCTTCACATTCCCGTGGCGCGCAGCGATGCGGAGGCTGCAGGGTGCATAGATGCACCCCAAGGGACCCCGACTCCCCGGGGGACCCGCAGCAGTGGCCTTGTGGCCGGGCGGCTGGAGGAGGATGGCAACACCCCACCCTGCAGCCTGCTGCCCTGCCTGCCTGGGGGATCCAGGGGATGTGGCCTGGCAGCCAACATTAGCATCCAGGCAAAGCTACGGTCAGGAACTGTCTTGCTTGGATAACCTCGAAATGTCAGTGCTGCGTCTCACCTGCTCCCGTAAGCACAGCTATTGATGCAGCAGCATTTTTTAATCCCACAAGTGAGCTAGATTTCAGGAAAAGCTTAGAAAGTGCTGCCGACGCTTGTGCCAAAGACATTTGGGAAGGAAAGAGTATTTCTACACTCTCCTCCCCTCACTGACAAGCACAGACCCCACCACTTGCTATTAATCACACGTTGGTAGCACCTGGCGCCAGTACAGGGTTTTTTCCTCTAAAGAAATTCCTCCGAACTAATGAATGCCATTTAGCCAGAGTGTGTCAGAGGCCTGAATGGGCTCAGGAAATCGTCCCTGGGAAGAGGGGCTTTCTTTCAGGGTTCAAAGTCTTCTTGATGTGTTTTAACCCTTAGATGCCTGAAAAAAGTCTGTGTTTTCTGTAGGAGCACTTCCATTTTATTGTCATCACTAGATTTATGAACACATTAAAAAAGGCCCATGTTACAAGTTCAGCTCTTAGAATGGTCACCTTTTACCTGGCAGTAAACAGGTGAAATGCCTTTATTCTTCCCCTGTCATGGCTGGATTTCACTTAGCACTCTCACAGTGACTCTGGTCAGGACTAGTTGGGGGCATTACTCAGCTACAAAGGGACCCAGGGCTTCCAGTTTCTGGCAGATACGAGTAGCTAAAGCCGCCCTGTTTCCCAAACAAAAGCTGGCATGCACACACATGAGCACATCCCTGCACGCAGCCACGCTGCAAATGATGTAACCACTGCTGGAAATGCATCAGGGCCCCGGAGGGAGCGCTGGCGACTGGTGCTCCTGCAGGCTGTCAGCTCCTGCTCTCCACAGCAGCAAAAAACTGTGGTCAGATCACCACGTGTGTGGGGGACAGCACAAAATCAGGACGAGCAGTGTAGCTACTGGAGAAACTGATATATTTCACTTTGAGGACTCAGAGAAGGTTTTTATGAGATTTTAATTATCCCATATTTTAATTATTGATTGATCGGTCCCCCAGTGAAGCAAGATTGCCAAAAAGGGGGTTTCAGGACAGAGTAAAGCCCATCTGTGTCTCTCTGGGTGTTAGTTGCTCGAGGCACATTCAGTAGGGCTGTTCCCTGTGCGCTAAAATGCAGGCAGTATGGAAAGGAGCCTGGCTCTTTACTAAATACACTGCAGGCATCAGTCCATCAGGAGGGATGCCTTTAGCCTTCAGCTGATTTTCCATCTTACAGGATAGACAGATGGACAGATGGATGCTCAGGTACAGCACCCCAAAACCTCTTTGTCCTGCAGCACTAAAAGCCAGGGGAGGGCTTGTGCTCTATCAAGGGGAAAATTATCCTACAACAGCCCATTTTGGCCATCATGTGGAGAGGTGGGAGGCACTGTTTTATTTACTCCAAATCCCCTCAACTACCCCCAGCCTTCCCCGCTTTGGGGCAGCGCTGCCCAGCAGGGTCTGCACTGCCAGGTTGCACCCTGTACCCTGAAGGTGCTGGGCCACTCCCTGCCCTGCAGCTTTCCCCTGCAAACAGGGAGGCATGTGCTTCATTTTGGCGGCACGAGGAGTCCCACCGGGGCTAATTATAACTCCTAGGATTTTATCAACAATTAGCTCAGCACGGATGGTCACATATCTGCACAGCGCCAGCTGTTATTATCGGCTGGGCTGGTAATAATGCTGGCTTCTAATTTTCCCAAGTATTCCCCATCTTAAAACCTTGCTTTTGGTTACTCACAATGCTGCCGAACTTTTAACCATTTAGACAAACATTCTTCATCACAAGAATCTGCCTTCAAGGAGATTTTATTTATGTCTAGAAAGATTTCATTCAGGCTAAGACAAAGAAATGGCTTTGCTCATGGAAAGTGCTCTCTGGTTTTAGGCAGCTCTAGGCTGTCCCTACTTTGACTTTGGCGACTGGATACTTTACAAATGTGGTTTTTAGACTACATAGCCCATGTAACTCACTGCTGAGTAATCTCAGAGGAACTTTGTGACAGGGCAGGAGGTGGTCACAGCATCCTGTCACCGTGGCTTCTGGCTTGCTGCTTCTCTCTGAAGCCACCAGCCCAGGAGGTTTGCTGCCATTAACCTCTAATATCTGGCTGCTTCTTTTTTCCCAGCCCAGGCTATACTGAGAGAAACTCATCCCTGCAGTTCAGTGTTCATCCCTCAGGGGTCTAATGCAGGAGGAGATGCTGGCAAGGAAGCAATGAAGCACATGGACACCACAGGAGATGAGATGTGCTGCAAAGCCCAGCGCTGTTGGGGCAGAGAGGCTCTGACTGAGGGGTCTGCAGTGATCCCTGGGTGATGGGGCTGGACAGACCGTGAGCATGAGGGGAGCTTGGGCAGGGATGGCAGATTGAGTATCCCTAGGGGAATTGCCTCCCCTGAAAGGTGTCAGGAGTATTTGGACTGAGCAGGGATGAAGAGCAGCGCATTTCTGCATTTCTTGGCACCACATCACTGCAAGCACCTCCAGGGAGCAAAAGGGTGAAGATGCTGAGAAAACTAGGAAAGAAAGGGGAAGAACTGATCGGGGAGAGCTAGCAAGGAATGAAAGGACAGGGTGGAGACATAGGGCTGGCAGGATGATTAGCACCAGATGGCAGGTATCAATTATTTACCATTTATGTACAATAAAAAAATACAATTTAACGATGGGAAGAGCATGAAACAAGCTCAATAGCAATTCAAAAGCATATGGAAATAAAATGCAGCAAATTAAGGGGTTGTAATAAATGTGCATCGCTGGTTGTAATGCCCCTGAAAGAATTATAAATGTGAAGCCTTTGTGAATTACACTTAAAAATAAATGTAACATAAAAAAGAAATTAGGTACACAAATAACTTTACATTCAGGCATTTATAAAATAAAATCTGTTTGCAGCATCTAATTAGAAAAAGGGCTCTAATGAGCCTCACTCTTCTTTACCTTAGAGACAAGGCTGAAATGTTAAAAGTGGATATAGGTGTGGTGGGTGCCATTAAAAACTCAACTTCCCTAACTTTCCAGTCATTTCAGAGATGAGATATCTCTTTTCCAAAGAGGGAGCTGAAATTGTGGTGCCATTAAACCTCTGCTGTGTCTGGAGAGGCCATCTGTACCTCCCTGTGGATGCCCCGATGCTGGCACCGCCTTCCTTTAGTATTGCCACTATTACTCAACTGCTGGATCAATACATTAACGTTGACTAGTGGAAAAAGACAAGACTACCCTGAGCTTGAAATGTGCAACTCCCAGCAAAGATCCTGTGTTGCTGTAAGTGGTATTTTTTGGTTTACCACAGGATGGGTACTGCTGGAGTTGGCAGAATAATCTTAGCGCAGTGAGCAGTGCCAGTGCCACCCAAGCCACGTGCTCTGTATAAAACAGTATGTCAGAAACAAAACAAGGTCAAGGCAGATTACTCCTTTCCAGTGGATTAGAAATTTTCCATCAAAATGTTGTTCAACTGATCACTTCCTGCAGAGCATTTGCTTTTCGCTGACCAGTGCTTTCCAACAGCTGTACAGTGAAGGCAAATCAGCAGTGTTCTTTGCTTTGCTCCCACACCCCAACACACACACACACACAAATTATTGGCAACTACTTTGAAGTTCTTCACAAATTATGTTTCACTGGGCAGAGGCCTGGGGAAGGTTTGCTCAGCACTTAAATTGCATTTTCCACCTTTCTTTTCTAGGGAGCACTGATAGCAAAGGAAGCAATTGCCAAAAAGGGGACAGCCTCCTGTCCTGAAGCTTTTGGTGTGGTAAATCATTTGGAGAGAGGGGATGTCCCACAGAGGCTGTGGGCAGCAATGCTGATGAGCAGAGTGATGGGCAGGGTGGTTGCTCCCAGCCTGGAGAAGCCTTGCCAGGTGAGATGGCAGTGGCTGGGCTGCAGGACAGTGGTGTGGGCCACAACCCATCCATGTGGATGGAACAGAGAGACACCACTTGCCCTAAAGTTCTTGTATTTGCCTCGCACATCGGCATCAACTCCACGTTTTAAAATATTTAATCTACGCAGCCTGGTTGCCATGGGAACCCTCATGTAGAAATCTGGACTTCGGGTTAATCAGAAGGATCCTTCCCACAGCTGGGCAGGAGCTGGGCTTCCCCTCATGCAGTGCTGTCGCTGTTGAGCAGCTAGCAGAGTAATGAATGCATCGGTTCTCAGTGGCAAGAAGGAATGACCTTTATTGTTTTGATTTCATCACATATATAGAGTTCTCAAAAGTCACCCAGATTGCGTCGAAGCCTTCCCCCAGGCCTGATTGGCAGGCCTGCACTGCCCAAGTTCTGGGACACTGTTCCAAAAACATCCAAACTTTATCTTTATTTACAAAACACAAGAAAACTTCTCATGGGAAAAACTGTGCTAGCCACACAGTGCCAGCACCGTTCCTTGCCAAGGGATTTGCTCTGCCCCACTAAAGGGTATTTCAGCCTCTAATTCACTGTCACCTAAGCCTTGGGAAATCCTCTCCCTAACACTCACGTAATTCCTACTGGAAGTCCTGGGCTGCCCCAGAGTACTCGCTGTGGAGAAAGCTCTTTTCCACAAGCAGTCTAGGAAATGTCTGTGGCACCTGGTTGACACCACAGGAAGGCTCTGATTCCCACTGCACACATTGCCAAGTAAGAGAACGGAGACCATGAGCAGCCTGCTTGGAGAAAAGGGCTCTGAATTCTCATGATGGCTAAAGACAATCATTCCTTTGCTCATTTCAACACCTCTGTAAGCAGCAGGAATTCGGGCTGAGAACACAGAATAAAGCACAGAGGTTATCAGCAGAGCTCAGCCTCTTCAATTTGGCCAATATACACCAGTGTGTATAAAAGGACAAACCCACTTAGGAATTTCATAATCCTTTCACAGATCACCTTTGTCTTTCTTTATTTTCTGGTTTGTGGTGTAAAGTGCTCAGCATGCTGTAGAGCACGAGCAGCTGCACCTCCTGCACAGTGGCAATGAGATGCTTCCCTCAATTTGAGCCCCCTCCAGCAAACTCCTACTCCCACACAAATCCCATAATTCATCCTCCAGGTGACCTACTGGGGACCACTGTCTGACCAAAGTACAGACTTCTCATCCCATACAGTTGTCCCAGTTATCCCCCCAAATACTCCATCAGTCACAAGAGGTGTACAAGACTGAGAGATGCTGATGGAAACCCAGCATTGCCCATGGCCACAGTGCCTGGGCACAGGGTCTCTCAGAGCAGAAACCAGCGGTACACAGTGTTTTGCTGCTCATAATGACTGGGATGTGTTAGCCAGGCCATCCTTATGGCCTCATCCAAAGCTTTTCATCTGGTGTGGAGGATTTTTCATTACTAACCTTTAAGTGTGAGCAAATTGGTGACTCTTGCTCTGCTTTCCTGGCCACTGTCCCCTTATGTCACCCAGGGAAGATAAGGTGGGACTGGGCACCCCTGACAGTGGTGAGGAGGAAGAAAGGGTTCCCTCTGCACAGCCAGCACTGCTGTTCCTTCCCTTCCCTTCTATTTTTAGATGTCTCCTCCCACTCCTGTTTAAATATATTACCTAGATCCATAATATTTGCCAGCTGGGGGTAGTAACACTGGCTCCCAAGGTGCCTGCGGCATTTACACAAAATTAGGCAATGGAAGAAAACCGTCTCAGCAATTACGTGAGAGATGAGGGTGAGCCAAAAAGAAAAATGTATGCAAAAGGTGTGTTCTACTGCCAACAAATTAAGGTTAAATTACAGAGTCCAGGAGCCTTCAAATAACTTAAATGTTGTATTACAAATTTAGGTCCAATTAACGAATTAAGTAGGAAAATAAGCTTATTGCCTAGCAGCTGCCATAGGAGGTAAACAGCAATGACCTTCTCTCCCATCACCAAATGACACAGTTAATAAAAAACCCAAATTAAAACAATTTCCTCAGTGCCTGCACTCTGCAACCCTCCTCTGCTCTGAATCGGCCCAGGTGCTGGGGCCAGCCAGTGATGCATGGATGCCACACAAGCCTCCCCCAGCTCCAGTGATGGGTGGATGCTGCACAAGCCTCTCCCAGCTCCTCTGCAGCCCTGCCTGCACCTTGGCACAAGCAAATAGTTATTCTATAACCTCCATGCCTCCCGACCAGGGCTAAGACCCAGCCCTGCTCTGCTCTGCTCTGGCCACTTGCAAGCACAGTGGCTGCAGAGAACGGGGCCAGGGCCCAGAGCATCCCCCCAGCTTGGGTGCTGTGACCAGCAGGAGCAGGTCCGCCCCGCCACGTTCCCTACAACAGTGTTTCAGCAAACAACTCGCTGCCGACTGCCCTTTTTTATTACTTTACAGCACAGTTTTTCCTCAAATTTTATGGCATTTCATTAGAGCCGCCAGAAGGTGATACTGCCCCCTTTCCAGAAGTGAAATAAATTCAAGTTTTATCGCTTCTGGAAATGCTGGAACAGCTGTCAGGACATTTGATGGATTTACTCAATTACAGGACTTGTGGAGCATTTTATACTTACATCCGCACCCAAGTCTAATATACTGTACTAGATGTTTGTTCCCCCCGTTATCTCTTTGCATCTCCCTCCCTAATAATGGTCAACTTGTTATTTTTCCCTTAATTCCTTTCTTTACTGTAACCTTTTTTCTCCACAATAATCATCTAGCATTTTCCTTCTTTACTTCCCAATAACATTTAACCTCTCTATGCAAGCAGGCAGTGACCCCAGAGCTGGCGAGTGCCCCCATGACAGCTTAATCAAAAGAGCACTTCCCCCCAGTCCTGGCAGGTTTCAGGTTGGATGTCATGGGGACAGACTGAGAGAGGAGGACTGACTCCTCTGTGCTGCCCTGTGCCTTCTGGGCACAATTTCCTTGGAAATAAAGCCCCTCTCTACCTCCTCACTGATTTTGGAGCTTCCCAGTGCAGGCAACACCCCATATGCAGGGACCTCTCGCCATCTGGGAGTGCAGGAGGAAGCCCATGGCTGTGTCCACCTCCTGAAGACATTCCTGACAGATGAATGCTCGTTTCCCAGTGCTCCCAAGGGAGCCCTTCTCATCTGGGCTGCTCCAGGGACTGTTTTCCAAGTGATCTATAAGGAATAATTTCTCAGGCTCTTCTCCACCCTGTCGTGTACCTGACAGGCTGTATCAGCTCACACACCACCATGAACAGATCCCGTATTGATGGAGGCATTATCTCCTTGTTGCATCTTTCAGGGAGGATGCCCCACCAGGGTCTAGGGATCGATGGAGATCTGTATTTTGCCAGGGTAAAATTACCTCAGCTCACCAATGAAATGCACAAGGATGCCAAATTACAACTTTCCCTTCTTGCTGTCTGCGATCCGAAGTGGAAAGACAGCTCAAGGTCTGCAGCTTCCCAAGGCATTGAGCAGCACAGGGGTTTGGACAGGAATGTCCCCTATGAGCATCCTCCCTCCAAAATGAGGAGAGTGCTGGGGGCAACAGAGCTAAGCACTGTTGAAAAAGGCTGCTACTGCTTTGTGTCACTTAAAATAAGCACTTTAAATCCATGCCTTCCTCTGAGGCACAGGGAAAGGAAATCCTGCAGAAGCAAGTGCCCCAGCACTGCGTGTACTGCTACAAGAAGTTGCAACAGTCAAAAAAGGCACGTGTGTTTTGAGGTTTGCCTCATTTAACCCAAAACTTTATCTCTTTGAGAGGATGGCGGCAGCCAGGGAGCAGGATGAGGTGTCCACTCACTGTAGAAGCAGGAGTGAAATAGAGTTGAGATGAAGATGTAGCCCATCCTAGAGGAGCACTTGTACCCTCTCATTGCCAGGTTCAGGCACCACCTGGGTTTTCCACCTTCCCCCCATCCCCTGCCATCCCACCCATGAGAGGTGACAGAGAAATCTGAAGGAGTGCTCCATGCAGAACACTGCAGATCTGCAGCAAATTTCCACAAGCCAAGGTGTGATCCCAGATTTATTCAAATTTGAACAATTAAGGCAATTAAAGGCAAAGAAGTGCTTGGGGAAGGGGGGAATCTACTACCAAATAGACTTGCTATTACAGTCTATCAAATTGACACAAAAAGATTAAAAATCTGATTTACATTTAAAAAAAAAAAAAGAAGAAAAGGAATAACAAAAAGACTAGCATTCCCTAAAATAGATAACACATCCTGCTGAGAAAATCACTCCACACATAAAAGAGAAGCAAAGGTGATTACATATAACAAAACTAATCTTCTCTATTGCTTTAATCACCTCAGACCATTTCACCTGCTTATTTGGAAACTGTTAACCCAAGGAAAAAATTATTGTAAGGACGTCCTCATTTCCAGTGCTGTGCTCGAATGGGCTTGCTTTCCTAGACATCCATCCCCCGTGTCTTTAACAACAGCCATTGCTCTGCAAGATAAATGTTTGCTTGAGACTATTCTGTAGTTAATACATATATTCATGACTCAAGCGTAATGCAGCAAGGAAAGAGGGTACCGGGAAGCCATGAGTGACCCACCGGGGCCATGGCAGGAGTCTGTCTGCCCTGCTACTGCCACAGCCAGCAGTAAATTTTGCCCAAATTTTATGGGTGTGTAGTGCAGGGGCCTGGTGGGTGGCCTGGGCACAGGGTGCCCAAAGGTAGCCCTGAATGTTTTCTTCCTAAAATCCTGAATGGCAAGGTCAAACGGAGCTTACCCGGGGCTGTTCACAGAGCTAGTTACATGAGTGTCTGTGGGATGAGCAAGATGAGAGATGATTGTCTCTCCTTTCATGGGGTGCCTTCCACCCCAGCACCTCTGGGATCTCCTTGCATGCCAAAACCACCATTGCTGGGACCTGCAGCTGGTCAGCAGCTCATACCCACACCCTGTCACAGCACAGGAGAGGGGGAGAACTACATGTGGCGAGCGGTGAGAGAGGTTTTAGATTGGCAGAACGGATTTATCATGCCAGGGCCGTCGGCCAGGGTCAGTTTGGAGGAGCAGTGCTTGCATGCCCCCCCATGCCCACCTGTAGGTGTGTGTGACACACAGCAGTGCCCAGGTGAGTGCAGAGCCCCTGTGTGCCCATGGCTGGCCCCCTGCACACGTCACCAACACACAGCCTGCAAGCAGCTGTGGCACAGCTGGCGCTGACCTGGCAGCTGGGAGCCAGAGGCTCACTGCCACACTCCAGGGAGCAGGAAATGGCAGTGACTGGCGCAGGCACAGGGAAAGAGGTAATGGTAAAGCAAATGGGTTTCATGCATTGATGCTCTGCCTCTAGTCGGGGTGAGCTGCAAAGAGCCCCAGCTTTCAGGTGCACATGGTGTATCCAGGCTGTGGCCTCGGCACTGGCAGTGAGAGCAGGAGTGCCTCACCTGGCTGTGGGAACCTTAACACACTGAGTCCACAAAGCTGAACGTGTTTGCCCTCTGCTACACGCGTTTGATTGTCTTGATATTAATTGTATTTGATGCTGGGATGCAACACCTCTTGCTAAATCAGACACAGTACATTAAGTGATGGTTCTTTCTTCGCCCAAGTAGCAGCTTGTGAGATTTTACAGATGGTTCATTGTTATATGTCACAGCTTTGATCCCACTGAAGCCATGGAAGCTCACCGACACAGCAGGTTTTGTGTCAGAGCTAAGTGAGTAAATAAACATGCAGAGAGGAGGCTTCCAAGCAGCAGCAGCCTGGAGTGGCACCGGGTGCTGCTGCTGTCACTGGCAGCTCCGTGTTGTGGCGGTAAATTCTCACAGGTGTCTATAATTCACCCCAAACACCTCACTCATTTTTCTTACAAATGCAGTTTCACCATGATCTGCAAATTCAGGGCTGGCATGAGTGATATGTGTTATCCTGGGATGTCAGCAAGAACAGGTAAAAAAATTTCCTCTCCCAGTTACTGCTTTACAAATCAGTTCAGGCAGGAAATACATGCACTGCCCTTTCAGAGACTCATTACCTCCAACAGCTGGGATATTCAGAAGAGAAGACATCAAGCCTGGGTGCATGGAGGGAATGGGTGAACAGCAAGCATCGTCCTCCCAGCCATAAAGCACAGAAATCGAATTAAATCATGTCAAATTGAGGGACAAAAAGCCAGTTATAGATCCATTTTGCAATGCCAGCTGACATGGCTTCCATTTGTGACTCGTTGAGTGACATTACTTATCCTGAGTGCTTCTCTGGCAATATAAGCTCCTAATGTGAAGACATGTGTAAAAATTACAGTAAAATGAATGAAACCCAGGAAATTATGTAAAGTTTACAGGGTTGCTATTTTTTTACTTTTTTTTTTCTTCCTTTTTTGAGGCCTCCTCTCAATTTCTGCCTTCTAAATAAGGATCTGGGCAATGCATCAGCTGACAGTGCCCTGGAGCAATGAGCTCTTCTGCTTTTGATGCATCTGAGCAACTTGAAACTAATACCAGCATGCACTGTACAGTGAATAGACCGTCATGTTGATGAGGCAAATCCTGCAGCACTTAAAAGCAATCTATGCTGAAGTGTCCCATGTATCTTTGTCTTCAAAGTGCAACACACTTATGAAAATTGCAGATGCTGTGGTGCTATTTGTCTGGAAGGAGACATTACAGGTGACATATGAACCTGATTTCTCAAACAGATGAGGTCTGTGAGAGGATTAAGGAAACATCAATAAATTAAGATGTAGAATAAAGTTCCTGCTGTTTCCTTGGCCTCTCTCTTGTTGGCTTGAGAGTCAAGTGCTCACGACTGCAAACTTGGCAGAGCACCTGGCATCTCTCCTTTGCCTACTGCTATAATACAAGCAGATCTTATGCCATGACTCCCCCTTGATAGAGCAGGCAAAGCCCCAGTCCCCAGTGCCCTTGACTGCCCCAGTGCCCCCTCCTCAGCCCCTCGACCATCAGCCCTTGGCCATCATTGTGCAAGGCATCCAGCATGCAAACGCGGATTTGTTTTGAATTTTGTTCTTTTTCTAGCTGTGCACTGCAAACCCACATGGTGCCCCTTCCTGAAATCCATCGGAGACAGCATGGAGATGTCAGTCTGTCCAGGAGCACAGGTGTGCAGGCAGCTCATGGGTCTGGGGTTACAGCCTGTGTCCCTACATCAAGTGGGGGATCCCTAGGGAAGGCAGTCACCTTAGTTCAAGACCCACATGGAGATTTCTATGTTTCTTCAGTGTCCTTTGTGCATGAAATACGGTTAAATGTAAGGGGGAAAATGTTTCCTTCTCTGCAGTGACCCCAGGAACAATGTAATTAAACCCATATTGCAGCCCCATTGCAGCAGCCCCTCTCACAGCTGTGCTTCCCAAGGAGACAAAACACGGGAAGAGAAACCAAATTCCTGCTGCCATCTTCAGCTCTGCCCTGATAATGCAGTGCAGCAGGGCTGTGCAGGGGCAGCACACTGCTTACCCACAGCCCCAATACTCCTGCAGGCTCACCCTGTCCTGGCTGCTCATGGGAAGACCACCGGGCACCATGTTAGGAGCAGGTGCTGGCTGCCCACCCAGAGAGCTGCACTGGATGGTACCACCCCAAAATCAGCACCCAAGAGATAAACTGTTTGAAGTCCCAAGAAGTGCGTATGTCTCTCATAAAGCATTCACAGTGGCACAGCAAGGCATCAAAATATTTTGCCTTTTCTTCAAAACAGATTTTTTTGGCTGTTGCATTGGATATAAATGGAATTTTTTAGAAAGGGTGAAATAATTGCATGAGGGTCTATACCAGCTAAACAATCTGGACAGATCTGATCTACATCTTTTTTCTGACTTGGTTAGAAATTGTGTGACTCCACAGACTGAGTGGAAAAAAACACACAGTAAGAAAAGACTGGGTTTTTTATGAGCACAAATGCAGGTGGAGAAGGTTAAAGATAGCAAGGCAGATAAAGGGAACAGACATGACCTGGTCTGACTGAGGTTACAGCAGATGCTATCACCAGTAGCCATGTTTGGTTGAAGCAGCTGGCCTGTGCTATCCCCTTGGGACAGCACTGTCCACACAACGAGTTAGGAAGGAGCAAGAGGGGAAGGAGCTTGGCTCTGTCTTTCCCAACTGCAGTGGGAGCAGGGCAGCAGAAGCCAAGCCCCAGAGAGCAGTCTGGGAGCGTGCAGGCTGCACTAGCAGCATGACTCCCACACTGAAGCCAGCTGCAAGCCATTTTCCCCTTTTTCAGCACAGTCTGCTTCAAAGGAACAAGGGACATCTCCAAACTTGGGACATAAAAAAGGAATCAAGGGAAGACAGAAGTATTTCCATTTGTTTCACTGCAGATAATGGGTGGCAGCTACCACTCTGAAGATCAAGTCTTCCACTGCTGAAGACCTCCAGCTGACACATCACCAGTCATTTACAACCCACCATTAAACATATATGGTCATTATAACTCCTTTCTCTGCTATTTGCAGCCTCAGGACTTTTTGCTTAGGCTGCACATAAGTTCTTGTTTGGAAAATTTAAAAGGAGGGAAAAAAATAACAATCTTGATCTCCCAGAAACTGTCTCAGTGCTGGGGAGAGAGATCGTGCTGGCGTCCCAGCAGGGTGGCACACTCAAACAGAATTATCAGAGCAACTCAAGGTACACATATAGCTTCTCATGATAGTGCTCCAAACCACAGATACCTATGTCATCCTACATACTTCTAGGCATGGCACTCCATTATTTCTTGCATTAAACCCATCTTAAACAGGACTCCAAGAGTTTGATGTTGCTTGCAGGTACTCATAGGAAAATTTAATGATTAACCAAACCTTTTTCCAAAGCAGTTTTTCTTCCCTGTAGCAGTAACACCTGTGTTTCTCTAGCTATTAAATATATAATCCCAGAGGCACTACCAACCTTTGTTGATGGGCTCAGCTTTGGCCAGAGGCACATCCATCTTGGAGCCGACTGGCATTGTCTCCATCAAACGTAAGGGAAGCTCCTGGCAGCTTCTCAGAGAAGCCACCCTTGTAGTCCCCCACTACCAAGACCTTGCCATGCAAACCCAGTCTTTCCCTCCCAAAAGCAAGACCAGATCTGCAGGGAAAGGCGATATCCTCTGTTAGACCCTCTGCTGTGGTAAAAGCTGGCAGAGGAGTTTTGGAACCCCTGGTATCCCACAGACCCCTCAGCAGCCACCCCTGCTCTGCAGTGCACAGCAGCATGAAGGAGGGCTTGACCAAAGTCTGCCTGGCTTTTCCAACGGTATTCTTTGTTCAGATCAGAAAAACTGCCTCTCCCTACAAACCTTTCATCACTTGAGATACCTCCCCACAGAGATGACATGGAGAAATGATGGGGAAAGGAATGATCAAAGAACACTATTATCAGGATTTTTGGCAGCTGTGCTATCATTCCAAATGTAGGCATGGCAGACACTGCTCTGGAGCACTGGCAGGCCCGTGGCTGCATATCAGCCCATGCTAAATGAGATGTCCTTAACAAGCAGGGATGCTGCACAAAGACATCAGGGCTGGAAAAAAACAGACTTCCTCCCCAACGGTGTCTGACCCAAGGTAGCTCATGTGAGCTTGCCTAACAGAGCAGACACCATCACCTAGATTTTAACTTGGTTAAGTAACTGGCACGCAGCCCACTACCCTCTGCAGATGAAACCAACCCCAGGTTATCTGGCCTTCACAGCTGTTTAACCTGAGGTTATTCCTCTTGGACTGGGGTTGGCACACTCTGTTAGAGCTCTGGCACTGTGCTTACAGAAACAGCTTGTTTCTGTTCACTAGGAGTTAGTGCTGTAGCATGGTGCTTTCTCTTGCATTTTCAGGCTCCTGTGGCTCCCACATTTCTGCCTTGCAGAGATGTTTGTGTCAGCCAACTCATGGAAATTTGGCACAGAAATGGTACTGTGTTGCATTGTTTTCTCACTCTACAGTTCATGATCCCTCCCGGTCCTCGCAAATCACAGTTACAATTAGGGCTGCCAAGCCTCAAAGACAAAAGCAGCTTTGGGATATTTATCCCACCTTCTTGTTTGACACATAGTTGGTATAGCCCTGAGGGAAGTGACAGTGAAGGCAAGATCAGAGAATGAGAGGAGGATGAAATTCAGAGCTTAGGAACACAAAAACCGCTGTAACTCAGGGCAGGTCTCATGTCCACCATGAGAATCTGTGGTGGGAGATATCAGGAGCAAGGTCAGACCTAACTACAGCTTTGCAAACTACAAAATTACTACTGCATTTCCATTTTGCAGAAATCAAGATTCATCCAGATGAGGTTCAGCAGAAACTCCAAATTGAGGCAAGAAACCCTGGATAGGCAGTGTCCAATTTGTTCACTGTCTGCTAAAAGCATCCATGAATGAAACCAAACTGGATCTTTTCATTGGTTTTACTTGTTTACTTATGCTCCCAAAAGAGCTAAATGTATTTGGCAGATTGAGACAGGTGTGATGGCATAGGGCTAGAGATCACCCATGCCCCAGAGCTAAATAAAAGTGAGGAAATATTCTCTGCTAAGCAACATCAGCTCTCCATGTGCTGCATCCTGATACAGCAGCATCCTTCCCACTGTTCTTCTTAATCTCTTCCTACAGACAGAAACGGGCAGGAGAGTTCCTCTCCCAGAATAACTTACTCTCCATTCAGAGCAGAGTCTTTCCAAGGTGAAGCTATTCAAATTAAACTACAAATCTTCTCATCTAGGGATAACACTCTGCTGCCTTCCCAAACCTGTTCTCATTTTCTTTTGCCATTTTGACACCATTAGCCTTCCACAAGCACTAGCACACACAGAGATAATTCTGTTAATTTTATCGTGCTTGGAAAGGCAGAGAACAGCCTAAACTCAGCCAAATGCTTGGCTTTGACTTTTCCCCATCGTATAATAACCTTTTGTATATAGCTCTGCATGGCAACTCATTTATATCAAATCTTACCAGTTAAGGGAGAGGGGAAAGGGGGGCAATCAATAGTTATCTTGCCAAGGGGATCTGCAGTCAGTAGCCTCCAGTTTTCCTGCATGCAGAGCCAGCTCCTGCCTCGCTGCTGCCCAGCCAGGGTGGTGCTGTGAATCCCATGGCTCCACACCCACAGTCAGGCAGCAGGTACAACCCATGGCTGGACAACCAGGGAGCACCTCACAGCCAGCTGTGCCCTGTGGCTCCCGGGGCACCACCAGCACTGCAGGGCTGCTGGAGACTTGGAAACACAAAGCCTTCATACCCTTGGGGCTTGGGGGAACCACGGAATGGGAGGGTAACAAGCATTTCCACAGCCGTGTGATATGAGCAGGGTCTGTCCAAAATTAAAAAAGGATGACTTGTATATAAGTTGAGGTGAGGAGCTGCTTTTCGGATACTGATTTCTCGTGCAGATTTTCACGCAGACAGCCCCAGGGCCATTTCCCCAGCCCTCAGCAGCGGCTCACTGGGGCTGCCTGCCAGCAGCAGACAAGGCAGGTGCAGCACCAGGAGCCCCCAGGCAGTGCTGAAAATGCTTCTCAGTGTGTTCCCAGCAGTGGCATGTGAGGGTCACTTCAGTGGGACTGAGGGTCATCATCCCAAAGAAAGGGACACCAGGTCAGACAGGGTCCTCGGGGAGTGCTGGAGACCACTTCCCACCTCAGCACTCACCTATGCCCTGAGGAGATCAGCCCCAGAGGGAGACACAGAGGAGAAAGAAAACATTTGTACTGCAATTAACTGACTTAAGATTTTCTAAATTGGTAGATTCCTTCTCTACGCAGTTTTTGCTTCAAGCACAGTGTAGAAAAAAATCGATTTGTTTCTCCCAGTCCAATTCCCTTCTGTCTAATAGGTCTGTTGTAAATGTCAATTTTACTGTCATTTACACTGTGCCCATCTGAGCTATTTTATCAATAGCTAAATAAGAATACTTTAAAGTAATGTGATTTTTTATTTGAATTCCAATTTATGTTCAGATGCTTTGACACAAATCTAGTAAGGAAGGCTCACTATTTTCATAGAACAAATTAAATCGTATGTTATATAGCCACACAAGTAAATATGTTATATCACTGGATAAATAAATACTTGTGATTAGATACAGTATCTCATTCTTACCTACACATAACAGCAAGGCTGATGGAAGTATTGTACAAATCACTGTGCTTTAATAGTTAGCAGTCCATTAAAATGAACCTGAAAGACAATAGGCAAGAACAAGCACACACACACAAAAAGGCGAAACCTAGTTATCTGGACCAAGACTTCCTGCTTGCCGGTTTCCGATTCAAAGCAGCTTAGACTCATTTTTCACTTAAGCCAGTGCCTCTGGGCAGAGAGGTCAGAGCGTAATTAGTTCTGCAGAAGATGTCGGAGATGGATAAAAGGTGATAATGGACCCTGCTGGTGGGATGGATGATGGGGATGGGGATGGGGATGGGGATGGGGATGGACAATGGTGATGGGCTGCCAGAAATAGGGCAGAGTTAAAGCTGCAGAGCCAGAATCAGTATCTGGACAATCCAATAGCCAAAATTGCCCATTTGCAGGGAGTTTGGGAGAGAGCATTGATCTTGGTTCATGTTGTCAGACAATGCTTTCCTCCTGACTGTGGAAGAGAAAATCAGTTCTTTTTAAGCTGATAAACACATCCCAGCTGGGACCCAATTTGTTGTTTGGATATTACAGGCTGAGAGACAGACTGGAGTCCTGGCATGTTTTAAAGAAATTGTGGCTCCCTCATCAGCTAAATTAGTAATAGATAGCACACGCCTGTTATGGAAACCAAAGAGGGCTAATGCTAATCATTCTTTTCTTCCACCCACCCCCTTTTTTGCCTGCATTTTGCTTCAGATCAACCTGCACTACTTTTTAAGTGCTGTCACAGTATTTTTTTTCTAAACAATCTCTCCCTCCTTCCCCTAACTCCTGCAACCTGAGTTTATACTAAGTGGACATGCTAAGAAATGGAGCTGCTGAATGTCCATGGACTTCTGTTTAATCAAGACTGTGAGATAGTGATCCTGAAACCAAACACTACACACAGGCTCTTCTCTTTCTGCCAGCACCAAAATTATTCACCAAATTAGTGTTTGCTAGCTTCTGGAGGGGTGGTATTAATTTTTTTTCAAATTGTGCTAGTTAGTCTAAATAATATTTTCTGTATGATAGGAACTGGCTCAAAACCAGCAGGATGTGCCAATAGAAATGGGGTATTTAACATCAGAGTGATATAGAAAATACCACCCTGAACAGCCACCTCTGAGTTAAAATGTAGGCACTCAGGGCCAAAGCTGAGGGCATTTCCAGGAATTATTGCCTAATTTCCCTTTCTCTTCCCTTTTCACCCTGACAGAATTTACTGTGTTTGGTTTGGTTTCTCATTTCAGCTTTCACTTCCACTGTGTCTCATCCAACAGCTTTTTCCTCCGTGTGCAGCTGATGAAATCCCATTGCCCTCTGAAAGGAAAAGGTCTCCAACTGGTGTGTTACTGGGAAGCCCCAACTCCTCCTCCCTCATGTGTAGGGCCAATGCAGCCCCATGACAGCAATTGCTTCATAGCATTCAGGGTCCTAGGTATACCACAGTGCTAGGTCAGTATCCCATTAATTTTATATTGGCCATGCCTGGTACTTTATTGAATGCTAATTATACCAGTCATAGCTTTTTCTAGCTCTTGAAGCAACAGAAAGATTTTGAGTGTAGCCAGGCCCACAAGCCATGAGGTATGTGATAAAAGGGCTCAATAGACAAAAAAACAGTCACCATTGTTTGGAGAGATACCAGGTATTTACAGCATCTCTAAGCCCCTCCCTGGTCACCATTTCAATTCTCCCTTCTGTGTGACAATCTGTCACATGAAAACACAAGATGCTCTTTAAAGCTTACGTGACCTTTAGAGGTTCAGCCCGAAGCAGTTTTGCTGACATCTGGCACATGAGGGACTTGCCATAAGATAGGATAACAACAACAACCGTGCTTCTGCAGGGCCAGCATCTGTCGATCCCAAGGCAGGGAAAGCAGCACGGAGGAGGGAGGCTGGCAGGTTGTACCTGAGCTGGCACTGCAGTGCTGAGCCTGAGTGACACTTTGCTAAGTCAGAGGGGACAGACATAGAGGCAGAGGAGGCAGCCTGGTGAAAAGGGGGTTTAGTGAGAACACAATTCATCATTTATCTTTGGATAAGGAGTGGGGGTCCCCAGAAGCCTGGGACTACATGAGCTAGGATGTCTCTGCAATGAGAAGACACTGTGTAAAGAATCTGGTCTAAATTTTCAGAACAAAGTAATCCAAATGAGAAATGGTTAAACAGGCCTCAAGCAAAGTGAGAAGAAATTCAGCTTAATGAGTAAGACAAAGAGAAGTGAAGCTATAAAGGGAAGAAAACCATGACTTTCAGGAGGAATTTTTCATTGATTGAACAAAAGCCTAGACTTTTTCCTATTCTGCATGGAGTTATAACAGGGGGCTAGGCTGGGCTTTCTGCAATGTGCTCAAGGAGCCAGAAGATTTGTATTTCTGGCTATCCTTAGAAATCACAGCACACTGTCAAAGTGTCAAAAAGCTGCTTGTGCTTATCTGTTCCCATACTCCTGCCCTTGAAACATCCCCTCTGCTTCTGGGAGAGGTGATATTTGATAATTCAGAAATGGGCTGCTATTTAGCACAGAATGTAACCAAAGCATTCGGAGCTCTGTAATCAATGGCTACACTGGCCAGAGTGGGCAAACCCTGCTGCAGCAGCCTGGGAGCTGGGAAGGTCCTCTGCTCCACACAAGGAAACGTATGGTGGGGAACAGCTCAATCCCTGGCTCAGGGCAGAGGATTTCCCCTCCCTGGCTGCTCCATCAGTGAAAGAGACGTGATGCTGCTCCAGCAGGATGGTGCAGCAGTGGGGCTCCATATTTCAAACAGCAGGGGTTAAGCAAAGTGACCAATTTCCTTGGGCTAATTGAGCATGCAATCTGCCTGCTTGTAAAGCCTGTATTTGGCCAGCAAGATTTATTACTTTTAGCAATGATGAATGTCCCAGAGCAGTAAGGGCAGATCTGAGCTGCAGATCATTAACTTTAAGTGGGATGATGTTGAAAAACCATTTCTATTTTTGGTTACTTTGTTCTGAGTTAACTGTGAATTTAGACCTAGTTCTGTAATAAAGTGCTCAGGGAGTCCAGTGAATCTTGTTCTCTGTGGCAGATACTAAACCTGTAGGGCTTTGTCCGTATCCTGATGAGTAAGCAGTTCTAGCTGATCCTGAGAGGCTATGAAATGATAGAAGACTGCTCTGGATGGGAGCTTGCAGTTAAGCCTCCATCTATCTCAGAAGCAGAAGCCGAAATGGAGGACTGGCATGCCTTTGTCATTGGCTTTCAGAATAACACCTCTTTATTATCTTCATCGTCCTCAGAAAGTCAGCACCAGTTGGGAGCTTGGTCTGTGCTACTGAACGGCCGTGTCCATCACAGGGGTATGTTTGCACCCCCTGCCTTTCGTACATCTGCTTTAAAATCAGTCACTCAGTTTGTCTAAGCTGGAAATTGCAATGCGATACTCTGCACAGTGAAAAGTGCTGGATGCTTTACTGTCTAATGTAACATCTGTCCCCCTTCACATTCATTTTTTGTAAATACTCTGCCTTTCCTTGGGAGAATAGCCATTAGTGCACACAGCTGCAAAGCCCCAGAGCACACCCTGCCTTCTTTTCTCCCCAGCAATACTTGTGCTTAATGTCATATTCGTACAAAACACACTCTCCCTGTTCCTGCACTGCCAGAGCACAGTGGTCCTCTAAAAATTGTCAACGAGTGTTTGATGCTGAGAGATAATTTTATGTTAAATCACTCCCAAAGATCTCTGGGGCCAGTATAAAATACTTTTGTGTTGCTGTCTTTACAGCTGTATGTAGACTGAAAACGCATGTGCATCTGTGTTTCCACTATAAATATTGTCTTTCATGCTATCACCACAGCAGCGTTGCCTGCTCCAGGTGACATCGCGTGCCTTGTGACTGCCACACCACAAACCTTTCTTGATCTCCACATCGCTTGTTAGCCTCTATGAACCCTGGGCCATGGGCACTGAACTGCAGTGCTGTGTGCAAGGAATCCAATGCTCAGAGTAACCAACCTGGAAGCTGCAAAGCTAATGAATTTGCCTCTAAGGCTTAATTGTAAGAAAAGTAATTAATCTTGCTGGGTTTCACTCATCATCAAGCAAACTTCTGCTGATGAAGAAGAAAACTGCTTCTAAGTTAGCCTCTCCCTGTTGGACTTGGTGGGTAATCGGCACATTGTTGCCATCCCATTTTCTATAGATTCCCCAAGAGGCAGCCATGGAAGGAAGGTGTAGTCAATGAGGGAAGGGGGTTTTGCAGCTCAGACTTTCACTCCCTCTCCCAAAGTTCTAAGCTTGCTTAGTGCCCCAGTTTTGCTCAGAAGGGAAGGAGGAACGTGCAAAACAGCTGTTGGAAGGTTCCACTGCATTTGTGTATGTGATGTCCACTCATACAGCCCTGCCACTGAGCCAGTCTGAGTCAAGGATGAATCCCGCTTCCATCCTTTTATGGTTTAAGCCTCTGTGGTGGCACAAGAGATGGAGATACACAACACTGGGTGTAATCTCAAATCCCTTCAGGCATCTGGCCCATAGGAGGCATTTGTTTTAGTTTGCAATGAACTGCTCTCTTGAGCTGTCTGTAATATGAGGAGCCTACACTGGCCAGCAGAGAAGTAGCCACTGCTCAAGATGCCCTGTGCAAACTCATCAGTGAGCTGATGGACTCTCAGAGAAGTGCTGCAGAGCCACCAGGGAGCTGTGAGTGAGAGCAGGACTGGCAGAGAGTTGGATGCCAGACCAGCCCTAAAGGGGCAGCAGGATCAGAGCCACGCTAGGAGCTGTGTAGCTGCGTAAAGGCAGTCCTGGCTGGTCTGGAGGACCACCAGTGGCACTCTCATCACTCAGGCTGAGAGTGTTCCCCAGGTTTCTGATGGGAGCCATATGCTGAGATCTGGTTATTGCACTTCATTTGCCTTTCAAGGAGCAGAATTTATTCCCTTAAAGGTTTATTGCTGTGATTCTTCAGGCTTGCTGCACAGGGGCAAACAATTTAGTTCTGGGAAACATGCATGGGTGGTGAATGTATGTGATTTTTGTCACTTGGGTGAGCAAAAAAAGCTGAGGGAACACAAACATTAACACAAAGGGCAAAGAGAAGGAAGGGAAAAGAGTTAAAGAAATCCATGAGTCAAACAAGAGGCACTCAGATGGCTACATTAGTTCTGCTCATCATAAATATTTTCTCAGACAAAATACTTTACTACTACAAGGAGTACAAAGGCTGAATACTTATACTTTGATCTCAGAATCACTTCTGGAAATGCAGAAGTTTTAGCAAAATGTTCATGTTTTAGATGAATTAAAACATATTTTTAATTACCTAGTTTGATTTATATCTGTACATGATAACAAAATGCAGACAAGATACTTTATTAAACACACATTAAAATATTAGAACTCTGTGCAATGGGGCTAGAGTTCAAATGTCAAAATACTATTTAAAAAAACCCTCTACCTCAGTATCCTGTGAAATGAGAAGGATGTGATGGTAAGACAAGCCTTTTGCACCTCTATTGGTGATTTGGAGTGAGAAGCACTTCCATTCACTGCCAATGAATGGACCAAATCAAGAACACTGATTTTAGATTTCTCGCTTGTCTCAAAAGCTTTAAGTGGAAGAAACATTCTGCTCCCAACAGGAGTTGTAAAAGACCTATTTAGTACATGGAGATTTTCATATCCTAGCAGACTCTCAAAAGGCAAAATAATCTCCAAAAATTATGTCAGCTGTACACAGCAGACAGGAATGGGTATGAGCCAAAGGCATGGCAGAGGTCCAAAACAGCCAGGACAAAAACGGGTGGCAGCCAAGGCTATGCTGCACTGCAACCTCGAAGCTCCTGTCTGCAGGCAGGGCAGAGGGAAAAAGTGTAGTGGAAGCAGAAAATGTGCTGTGGCCCAAGCCATAGTACATGTTGTCAATGAAACAATGTTTTCGCCGTTTAACCTCAGTTACCTTCTTTTCTTTTTAAATGTCAAAGGTAGGGTTCTTTCAGTTTATTTTAAAATAACTGTAATCAACAAAATCTAAGGCAAAGTATAGATGTAATTGCTCCCTGCATCGTGTCTTGCAATTTTTGGTGGAGTTAGATGGAACTCAGCATAGGTAAAATCAGTTCAACCTTTTTGAGAAAACAAGAGCTGAGATGAACTGAACTAAATTGCACACCAGTGATATGTGATGCAGAGCACCTGGCAGTGGTGTCGTGCCAGGCCAGCTGCAAAAATGAACCAGACTGGGAGCTTCAAATCTTGTTATGTAGTGCCATCTTGAGGTCTTGGGAAATGAAAAGCAGCTTTTCTGAGTATGGCTAGTTTTCATTTGCTTGTAGTTGGAGCAGTCTGTTCTTCAGGGTGAATCATAGAGTGCATTCAGCTGTGTTTGTGAACTGGAGAAGATGGGGATGGACTCACTTGGCTGGAGCATCACTGGCTCTTTCTGGGCTCCCTGGTGGCACCAGCTCTTTCAAACACCTTTCCCACAAACAGTTCACTTATCCAGCGTTTAGAACTCCCAGCGACAGACACCATGCTGGCACAGCAGATGAGATTGAGGACCACAGCACATGGCTGCTTCTCTTCTCTGACAAGGCACAAACACACACCTGGTTCTCTGCCCTGCGGTGCCAACTTTTGTCCCTCTTGAGAGGTGGCAAAGCAGGAAGCTGGATCCCCATGCAGGGGTACAGCCCTTTGGGGGCAGGGCTAGCAGGTCCCTCATGGCACCAGTGTTTTGGGGGGATGTGCCTGGTCCTTTGATACCATCTCCCATGGCATACTCCTGGAAAAGCTGGCAGCCCATGATGTGGACAGGTGCACTCTTCACTGGGCTAAGAACTGGCCGGATGGCTGGGCCTGGAAAGTGGTGGTGAATGGTGCTGCATCCAGTCAGGATCCAGTCACTAATGGTGTTCCCCAAGGACAGTGTATTCAATATCTTTATGGATGATATGGATGGGGCGTGGAGTCTGCCATTAGCAAATTAGCAGATGACACCTAGTTGGGTGGGAGTGTTGATCTGCTGGAGGGCAGGAAGGGTCTGCAGAGGAATCTGGACAGGCTGGATCAATGGTGAGATCAATGATGTTCAACAAGATGAAGTGCCAGGTCCTACACTTGCATCACAACAACCCCATGCAGTTCTACAGGTTGGGGCAGAGTGGCTGGAAAGCAGTTCAGCAGAAAAAGACCTGGGGGTGCTGGTCAACAGCTGCTGAACATGAGCCAGTGTGTGCCCAGGTGGCCAGCAAGGCCAACAGCACCTGGCCTGTGTCAGGAATAGCGTGGCCAGCAGGACCAGGGCAGTGACTGTCCCCCTGTACTCGGCACTGGTGAGGCCACACCTTGAGTGCTGTGTCCAGTTCTGGGGCTTTCTATTCAGGGAGAGCATTGAGGTGTGGGAGTGTGGCCAGAGAAAGGAGATGGGAGCTGGTGAAGGGCCTGGAGCACAAGTCTGGCGAGCAGTGGCTGAGGGAGCTGGGGTTTAGCCTGGACAAAAGGAGACTGTAGCCACATGGGGGTGGTCACTTCTCCCAGGCAACTAGTGACAGGACAAGAGGGCACAGTCTTAAGCTGAGCCTGGGGAGGTTTGGACATTAGGAAGAATTTCTTCACAGAAGGAGTAGTGAAATATTGGAATGGGCTGCCCAGGGAGGTGGTGGAGTCAGCGTCCCTGGAGGTGTTTCAGGAATTTGAACATTTAGTGCTATGGCCCAGTCGGCATGGTGGTGTTCAGTCCCCGGTGAGACCCGATGACCTCAGAGGTCTTTCCCACCCTGATCCATTCCGTGAATCTGCACGGAAACAGGCCGGGTGCCCGCGGGGAAGCGGGCGCGCGCTCGGTCACGCGCTCCGGCTCCTCTCGGCCCCTTCCGTGAGCGCTCGCGAGTTTCCGGCAGCCTCGGCCGCGCGCACGGCGGGGCGGGGGCGCGGGGGGGTGAGCGCGCGCTCCCCCCTTCCCCCGCAGCCCCGCTCGGTGCTTCCCGCGCGGGCCGCCCCGGGGCGGAAGCGCCGCTCGCGCCTTCCCGCCGCCCGCTCGGCTCTTTCCGCCTCCCCCTCCGGGGCGCTTCGTTTGTTTCCGCGGCCGCTCGGCTCTTTCCGCGGGGGCCGGCGGCGCGCTCGGCCGTTCCCGCCGCCTGCCGGGCGCTCGGCGCTTTCCGTGAGCGCTCGGCGGTTTCCGTGCGGGGCCGGGCGCGCTCGGCGCTTGCTCCCTGGCTGGCGCTCCTCAGTCGGCCGCTGCCTGCCTGTCGCCGGGCTGGGAGCGCCTGTGTGTGTGAGTGACGCGGCGGAGGTGTAGTTTGACGCGGTGTGTTACGTGGGGGAGAGAATAAAACTGCGGCGAGATCCCAGGCGCGAACGAAAGCAGTGACGGAGCAGCCTGGTAACCGGTAAGAGGAGGACGGCGCCCAGCAAACAGGGGCGGGGGGGAGGGAAGGAAATGGAGCCCGGCGGGGACCAGGGGAGCCGCCGGGCGGCAGGACGCGGGGGCCCGGCCGCGCACCGCCCGCGGGAGGGGCGCCCGCCTTAAAGATGGAGCCGAGCCCTGCAACATCCCCGCCGCCGCCGCGCCGCGAACAAAGGATAATGGCGGATGGGAGCCGGCCCGGCGGCGGCCGCCACGGCCGGGCGGCGGCGGCTCTGCCGGCAGCCAGCGGCGGCGCTCAGCGCGGCGGGGAAGGGGCACCGCGCCCCCCGGCCCCGGGAGGAGGCGGCGGAGGACGACGACGAGGGGGAGCGGCGGCGGGGGGCGGCCGCGCTCCCGCCCGCGCCCCCTCCCCGCCCCGCCGTGTGCGCTCCGGCTCTCGCTGCCCCGCTGCCGCCCCCCGGCCCCGCCGGGCTCCGGGCACCCTCCCGCGGGGCCGCCGCGGCCCCCCGCGCCCGCCGGAGTTCCGCTTGCCCGGCGCCCCGAGCGCGCCGTACGGATAAACAAACAGACTCCCGCCGTGATGGACACGAGTGCGTGGGGCGCTCCCCGGCTCTGTAACGAGAAGCTTTTAATAAAATCTGTGCTCGGCAGCCGGGGCAGCGCTTGGTGTGGTGGCTCGCTGTTGCTCCGTCTCCGGGAGGCCGCGGCGGGCGGCGGTGCCGGTGGTCACCCAACACCGCGCTGCGCTGCGCTCCGCTCCGGGCGGACCCGCGGGCACGGCACTGCCCGAGCCGGCGCGCAGCTCACGTAACAGGGATACAGTTCCCTCTTGCCGCGCTGCTTCTCCCCGCGTAGTATTTTTAACCCAGAGTGAACTTGAGCCAGGCTGCGGCTGGTAAATCTCGGTTTGGGATTTGCTTTTGCCAGTTTTCCACAGACTTGGGTGCTGCACGGCGAACAGGATTTGACCTCTATCCCAGCTTTAGTAGCAAATGTCAGCTCAAACGTCTTTTTCCACCTTACACCAGCCTTGCCTTGCTGCAGCTGTGGGCCTTTTTTCCTGTTTTCTTGCCTAGAATAGAGGACAGTGTGTTGACTTTATTCTACTTTCAAATCCTGGATATCTGCAGTTTTGTGTACAGTAGTAAGTAAAAACAACGTGGCAGACTCAAAAAACTTTTTAAGCAAAGATTGTTACATGTCTTAAATGTATGCAAGGATGAAAAATTTTTAATGGTCATATGACTTTTCTTCATGAAACACTTTTAAAATTTTTGTTTCTTAAATATTGGAATGCCTGCTCACAGTCTGCTTCTGGAATAACACCTGTCTTTTTTCTTTTTTGTGTTTCCTTGGGGTTAGAAACATGTTTCCTGTTTCTTAAATAAAAGACCAGAGACTTCTCAGAAATATAATGTATCACTGTTTAGTCCCATTCTGAGCACCACTAAACACTATTTCAGAATACAGGAATTTTGAGACTCTACTTGCATCCTTTCCTTGTATCAACAAATACGGATTTATACAGTAAAATATGAAGTCACTGGAATAAGTTTTATTCAAAATGGGTATTTGTGACTCACATGTATGCTTCCATGTATATAAATTTCTGTCACTTCCACCACTTCTTTTGAAATGAAGGCCAAAGATGCTCTACATCACTTCACTGAATAATACCATCACGAGAAGAGAGTTTTTAAAGTTTTAATTGATTAATAGACATCTGAGCTGTTGACAGTGATTAAAGAGAGTGTAATTGTTTGTCTATTTCATTCATTCTTGAGTTGATGGAATACACACTACATTTTAAATACAAAAATGGGACAGAAAATCCTTGCTTGTTGTTTTTTTGTAGTTTTAGAAAAACATTTTATTTTATTCTATTTCATAGTAAGAGTGGAAGACTGTCAGATCCATATTTTACAACACAGATCTCCATTTCCTCACCAGCTTTGTGCCCTCACAGGTCAGAGAGCAAGGGGAAGAGAGTGGTGGTTGTATATTTGCTAAGCATCACTTACAGGTGACCTAAAATGCAATAGCTGCATGTAGGAAAGAAGAGAGTAATAATTTGTAAGGTTTTAATTTAATTCATAGAACACCAGTGTTCTGATTGGTACTCTCAGTATGGTGTCCAGATCTGCACTGAACAGTCTGCATCTAATTTTTTTTTTCTCATGGTTTTGGTGATAGGTGTGTCTGCTACTCTGGGTAAAAAAAAATGGAAGAATCAAACAAAAAAACCCAACACAAAAAAACACACCATAGGTCTAAAAGCGGGAGGGGGTTTGCTGAGACAGAAAATTTAGCAACATCTCATTTAGACTGTCAAGTCGTCAATCTGGCTGTTTCTTGGAAACCTGCACCAGCACAGTTATTGCTGTACAAAATCTGTAGATCTTACTCTGTCGAGTAGCTGTTCTGCTGCAGTAAGAAGCAGCCTCTTCTTGCCTAAGTGTAGCTACAGCTCTATAGGTGCATATTTTGATAGCAGACAAGGCCCCAGCTTGGAATTTCTGTTGGCACCATTTTGAAACAAATGGGATATTCACACTCCACCTCTATTTTTGGATCTCTGGAAGCAAGTGGAGATCAGTTACTCATGCCACACTTCTAGAGGTTTTTGTGCAGTGAGAAGGCTGTGTTAGCTTTCTGCCACTAATCTAACTAAAGTTAGTTTCATGGGACGTGACAGCAATCCTCAGCTACAGAAACAACCCTACTCAATTATGTTTGAGCTCTCTAGCACCTTGCCTGCATACAGTTGAAGTTTCATGCCAAGCAGTGATTTTTCTTTTCTCTGAATCAAAAATTGTGTTGCCTCATCTGCAGTCTGTGAGGTTGTATTTCATAGTGATTATGAAAACCTGAGCAGCCTGCTATTAATGATCTACGTACATCTCCCAGCATGAAGGCATTGGTACCTATTTTGCTCTACAAAGCTTTTAGATCCCTTGATTGTACTGCATTTAAAAAGGTGAGTGAGAACAAACACAGCACCTTCTAGTTTTCCAGATTTCTAAAACAGCCTTGCTAGCTGTGCCAAAGGTGAAAATGTGCCAGGCTCTAGTTGGTCTTTCAGGTAAAAAAGCACTTGAAAACAGCCAAGGATTCTCTGCTGCTGTTTTTGTCTGGCAGTGCTGGATTTACAGTATTATGTGTGAAGTGGAAGGAATAGAAAACTCTGTTAGAAGAGCCACTTCAAGGTGAGAGGATAAAGAATTTGGAGGAAGTATGTTCCTGTTTGGATGCATCTGTGTGGTTTACCTAGCATATGTACATAGAAGTTTAAAGCAGCACTGATATTGTTAGGTACAGTGATTTTGAGTAGAGTGCAGAGAGGCACAGGATATTATCCTAAGATGATAAGCATTCCTATTTTTCTCCTGAGAATATTGTGAGATTTGATATTTGTAATAAATCAAGGCCATTAGGTGAAAAATGGAAAAATATTTCCAAAGATATGAGAATCCTGCCAATTGCTCTTCTGGGTTTCGTTACTTCTCAGTTGTTCTCTGACAGGAGACTGCAGTGGCTCCTTGAGACACACTTGGAGGAAGCCTTGCAATTAACTATTTTGAAGCTACCTTAGTGCAGGAAACTAAAATAAAAATCTCTATCCATGATGCTTTTACTCTTTTTGGAGGGGAAGGCTAAAGTGATGTGTAAAAATATCTGATCTTCAAAGTGTTTTCAGTGGTAGCTTGTTTGGTCAATGAGGTTATCAGGCAAACTGCTTTTCCCTGCACATAGAAGAACTAAAGCTGGGTTGTATTTTCCTCTTTAGGCAGAAGCGTTTTCAGGTAGATTTCTAAACTTAGAAAAGAGCAAGTAGCCAAAGAAATCCAGGAATTTTTGAAGCTTATCTACTGGCTGAGGAAACCGTAGTTCCTCATAGCATTTTTTGGTAGTAATACTGGACAAAGCATCTTCCATGTCTTTTCCACTGCAGTAGCACAAATGCTTGGGCTACTGCATGGAGAAATGATCCAGCTGTTTGAGGGGTGTGGAGCCTGGTTCATTTTCACCTGCATCATTCCCTCTCCTGATTGCTGCATGGTTGTACAGTAGCTGTACCAGCATAATCAGGGGAAGGGATGGGGCTGGAATGAGTACAGAGATAAGGGCAGCTCAAGCAGCTGTACCACTAAATGAGAAAATGCAGCCTACATAAAAAAAATTAAATTACTGCTGTGTTTGTAACTCAACTGGATGACATAGATCATGCTGGGGTTTTTCTTGCCACAGAGCTGGATCGTTCATCTAAGTTTAAGTTCTTACATGTGCTAACCATGAGCAAATGAACATGAACAACAGCTGTTCCCAAACTTCAATATCATTTATTCATACTGGTTGTTGTGCTGCTTATTTACTTGGCTTAAACACCTTTTGTGTGGTTTTTTAACAAGTTCTCTATGCACTTTCTTTGTTTTTTATTCTTCACGTTTTATTTTAAGTTCTTCATTGCTTTTCTCTGCTGCTCTTTGCTGCAATATTTTAATAATCTCTTCAGAAACTCTACAACCTCCTGTGACATTTTGGGTCCAGTACTACATGCTCTTTTCTTATAGGTGCTACCCTAAATCTCTCATTGTGTACTGCTGTTCCAGTATCAATTGGATTTTGCTTTCCCTTGCACCTTTCCTGGGGCTTGAATGTCAAATCTCATCTGTAAAATCTCTCTCATCATCTTTTATACCCCATTAAATAATGGATGGGAAGCATTATTTTCTTGCCTTTTTTTTTCTGATGACATGTCATCTGGCTGTGTGTAGCTGGCCAGGCCTCAAAATCCACTTGGTGCCTGTCCATTCCTCCAAGGGGCATGCAATGTGAGCAGGATTTGTAAATTTATACCTATGTAGATTGCAGTTAGTTTTCTTTCTCTTGGGGAAAAAAAAAAAGCCCTGGGTGTTACTGTAGATGTAGAACCCCTCTTTGTGAAACTCATGCAAGTTTTCCTTTTGTGCTGATAGGAAAATACAGGGAGATACAAAGGGAGGGAAGATGTGAAGAAGGTTACTGTGTACTAATGCCACAGTATAGCCAACAGCATACCAGCAAAAGTAGTCTGTTGCTGTGGTTTTGTGTGAGCTGATACAACTGTATGTGGCTCTCAAGAGACAGACATCTTGCTCTCCTCTGCTCCTAGTTGTGTGGTGTTGGACCATCCCTTTACATTGGCTGTAGTGTTGATTGTATGTAAAAAGTAATGAGCCAGTTCTAATCACTAACCCAGGAGAGAACTGTGCGGTTTCAGTAGATTAATTTTCTCCCGCATGAGTGAGCTGAATTGGTTGGTGATTGAGATGCTGTTAGCACAAACACCAGTGCAAATTTGCAGAGCATCTGTAGGGAAAAGAAGGAGAGGGACACAGCTTTCTCCCTTCAGTAGCAGAGAGCTGTGTCAGCAGACCCATCTTGGGGAATGGCAGCATATCCTTGACTTGGAGCAAAAGAAGGAAGAATTGGACTCTGTCCATGCTGATCAGAGCCACATGAGTTTGCCTTTGCAGCTAGGAAAGCTAGAACACAGTAAGTAGAAGAAAAAACAAAACAAAACAAAGCACAAGAGGAAAGTTTCCTTGTTTTAAAACCCTGATGATACCCGCCTCCTTATCAGAGGCAGGTTTCAGTCTTCTCAAGACGTTAGATCAGTGTACCTCTTAGGTCCTTTTCATTATGAGGAGCCCAGTCAGCTGGGGAGAATTATATATAACATGTCTTTAGTGAAGCCTAACTTGAAATGCAGAGTTCCAGAAGGGGTTCAGGTCCAACACTTGGGTGTACATCCTGTGAGCTGGCCCAAGGCACCGGGACAGTGAGCTGACTGTAGTTTCACTGTTGCTACAAACTGATAAATGCCTTGGCCTGTCTTCCAGATTGTGAAATAATTAATGGTGGCTGAAACTACTGGCATGGAAGTTGTAGTGTAAAGTTAACGTGGTGTGTGTAAGTAGTGCACATTACCCTAGGCTGGGAAGAGGAAGAAGTGTGTTACCTGCCACAGATAGCTGCTTTGTCAGTAATGTGGCTGTTTGAAAAACACATCTCTGCCCAATCCTCAGAAAGCTAATATTTATTATATAAAAAATACTCATCCCATTTCCAGCCTCCCACTCTTAAGCAGAGTCATCAGAACAACAGTAATCAAATTACAGAATATAGATGTTTTCTCCAGCATTTTTGTTGGCTTCCCACAGTCTTGTGACACATATACCTGTGATTTGATCTACTTTGCTTTCATTGACAGGCCTGGCTGCAGCAGGGGAGACTCTGCGCTACCTTCCTTGTTATTGTTCCTGTGCCAGTAGCACCAGTACAGCTGCCTGTGAACTGGATCAGAGAGCTGGTCCAGGCTAGAAATTTGTTGTGTTTCCCTTGTGTGTAGTGCAAATTGGTTGCCCAGTCCTATTTACTACACTGCTTCACAGCCAGGTGTAAACATGTATATATAAGAAAGAATTGAGAGGAAAGCAGAGCCTGAGCTGGCAGTGCTGCCAGCAGAAATGCTTGCAGACTGTAGTTGCAGAAAGCGAAATGGAGATTTTGTTTTGTGTGCAACACACTGCTGTAAAATACAGATTCTGTTTCTTTCTCTGGCCCTTTCTTGTTCACAGGTGGCTCCCATTGCTTACTCAGGGTCATTGCTGACCTTCAGCATTACCAGGACATCACACCCCTGTTCCACGGGGAAAGTTATGTTGCCCATAGGTAATGCAGGTCTTAAGCTCCAGTTAAATATTTGAGAAACAAATTACTCTCTGTTTGGAGATTATGGTTTTGCAGAGTAGATCTGCCTGGCAGGCATATGAGAGATCTTTCTCCTTCAAAAGGCTCTCTGGCACTGCCCAGGCAAATTTACGAAATACATGAAAAATAAAGTGGAATCCACTTGGTTGATAACATCAGTCTAAATTATTTTACTACAAAGTTTGACTGTTTCATTTCAGTTGGTTTTTAGAGAGAGGCTGCGTCGTAGATTTATTTTTGGTGTATTAAACAACATAGTCTGATGATGCTTCAAGAGTAGTGCTAATTGACCAAGCAACATAAAACCAGTTGAAAACATAAAACCAGTAAAGTCAGAGCAATTTTAGGATTTAAAAGTACTTCCAAGTCTGAGCTGTGGTTTAAGACCTAGATCTTTAATTTCAATGTTGCAATCAATTTTGTGAATAGAATGCATTCAGAAATTGGACAAGGGCAAGGTTTGCAAGGAAGTGCTGTTTTTCTGGGGCATATTCTCCTCTTGCACTCCAACCTCAGAAAGAATTCAAAGGTTTTTACTTCCTGGATAGCATTGAAGCAAAAAGTATTCTGTACTGCTTGTTAAAAATGAAACAGAGCTATTAAATGATTAAAAAACTATGTTGGTTTTACAAATACAGGTTATTTTAAATTTTTTTCAGACATTTGACTTGATATTTGGTAATTGACAGCTTTGTATTAATAACTCAGTTTTATTTTCAGGTGGCCATTTCTAAAGATACTCTATTAATAAAGCAGTGAAAACATTGGTCTGAAACATCCATTTTGTTGTGTTTTCTTTCTGAACTCATTAGAAGTGTTTTGGTTTTTTTAAACAAGAGTTTCCAATATTTACCAAGTTACATAACTTCATGCTTTTATACTATGGGTTGAACTCTAGAAATCCCACATACGTTCCAAGCATCAAACTGAATGAGTACTGTTTGTTTTAATAGTTTATGCTTGTCAAGTTTGCAGCTTAAATATCTGAAGTGACATTTTTTATGAATTAATGCTTTAGCCGCTGACATTCAGGGGTATGTTAGAAGCATTAGCAACGGAGCTGTCCCTTCTCACCAACAAACAGAATCTCAGCAGACACAAATTCTACCTAAAATTCTCTTGTCAAGTTTAACTGTGCGGCTTATAAATACATGAAACTCCATGCTTGCCCTGAGTTCCCTAACTGATTTGATAGATCTCTATAACAGAACAATATGAAAACAAGTGTGATCTGTGTCACTTTAGGATTCCAGTATCTGACTATTTTCAGTGTACAGTGTTCTGCTGAGGTCACCTACATTATTTAAACTTCAGGCTTTTAAAAAATCATTATTTATTTTTAAAAAATTTATTATTTTTATTATTATTACATAAACAAAACAAATGTATGATGAATTATAGGTATCTAATTTTAACATTTGAGACCATACATAGAACTTTAAATACTGACAGTTGCTCTCCTTCGTTACAGGGTGGAAAACGAAACATTTACTTTATTCATGGGAAAGTCCCCCGAATATCTGGGACTTCCCAGAAGATTTGAGTTTCAGAACATAAATTTACATTCACAGTACTTTAGAATGTCATGTTTAATCAGTATAATCTGTAAGAGCCTTTGGTCCAGTCTTACAGTATTCTATTCTGATAAATTAGATGTGTCTATTAATATTTTCACACTATAAAATTAACAGAGTCTCTGGAAACATTTCTTTGGAATAGAAAGATTACAGGTAATAATAAACGTGTTTATGTGGTTCTCTGGCTTTATCACATTATTCCATTAAATCGTACCTGGTATGTAATTTAAATTAATACAATTAAGAAAACACCTCTGTGGAGGTGATTGCTTTTTCTGTTACAGGTCTGAGATTACTGTGTGTTGTATTCTTGGCCCTTGGGCTTGGAGCACTCAGGTTTACCTACACTGGTATAGGCCTGTGTAATGCTCTGGTTTTTATTTGTTTATTTTTACAAGTTGTTCCTAATCTGCTCAGAGCACCAAAAGAGAGCTGGGCATCCTGTATAGTTTCAAAGTAGCTTCACTTTTTTTCACATAAGCATTTGTCACAGACCCAGTGACTGAGGCTGTGGATTTCTATGGCACATATGTAGAGTGAAGCCTGTGCAGGAGACAGTCAGATTAAATACCCTTGTCCTAACAACATCTTAGTTCTTCACTTTTAGGAGAGTGGCTCTGCTGAGCAATCACTCATCGCTTCTGTAGTTGTTTGCTGAGAACAAGTTTCAGTCATTCCCTCACCTCAGAGATAACCCTTTATTTAATAAAAACGTGTAGAGGCTCACCCTACAGAGTTGCAGGATGCCCCAGGCTTGGGATTGCAACAGTTCTTCCAGCTGATGCCTCAGACGTGGAATGTTTAAAGGTTGCTTGGCCAGCGGACAAAGATCCTTACAACATTTCAAAAGGTTGTCAAAATATGTCATGCAGCATTTAGGTGGTTCTTATTCTGCCAGAATGAATGTGAGGCAGTAAAAGACCATAAACATAGAAATGCATATGGGGGAGAACCAATATAATAATATTCACCTGAATTACTCTGGCAGGTCAGGTGGAAATTTCAAGTTCTGGCAGCTCTACCCAGTGGAAAAAAAGGAACACATGGACCTTTTTAGATGATCTTTGCCTTGCTAACTTGGCATCATTTTCTGCTCTGAACACTCCTTTAATTACTGTAGTGACACAGTCCTCTTTTCTCCCTGTCATTGGGAAAGGAGAAGGTCTCTGACCTCTTGCAGAATTAGCCCTCCTTTCTGTCACTCTGGGCTGCCTTAGCTCTTCTGCTGGAACACCTTCACATGCCAGTGTTGGCTGTGAAAGGAAGTGGCTCAAAATGTTCTGCTGGGTGACCAGCACAGCAGGGTAAACTATTTATTTGGCATATCTAGATATCTGGGTGGTAGGAGAGAGCTGTTTGTAAATGCTCACTGCCAGTCAGGTCCAACGTGCCTCCTTGCAAGGGGTCATGGTGCTGAGCCCAAGCGAAGAGCCCGTGCTGAGGGCAGGGTGTAGTGGCTCGGGCACAGGCCCTCCTTAGCAGAAAAGGTGCTAGTTTATTGTACCCATCTCTGTACTCATGTTACCGAGGGTCAGGCTGCATTAATAGGCTTTTAGATGGATGCTATTCCATCCAGCAAGCTTTCACCCCGGGCAGAGCAGAACTCCTCACTTGTCACAGTACACATGTAATCATGTCATCCTTTTTCAATAAAGCTGCCATCAGCCTGGTGTGCAGTCACAGGTCAGCACCAGAGTTAGAACGGCAAATACAAGAAGTGGCTGACTTCAGGTAGCTGCCCTCAGCTGGGCTGAGGTCAGCTTCAGATCCCATGGAGTCATGGATTCCTACCTTCTCCACCCACAGCTCTTTCAGTCAAAGATAAAATGAGAATTTGATTAGGGCCGGAAATTAAAGCTTGCCATGAGTGGCTGTGCTGATTATTGACTTGCTAGGCCTGTACCAATTGCAATGAGCCCTTTCCTGGAACTGTGGTGTATTCAGCAGGATCATTAGCTCCCCAACAGCATCATGAATCATTTGGTGACTATTATTTTATGTTGCCTTAAAGATGTCTGCCTGCAAATGCTACTGTTCAGATACACTGTTGTGATGGGTTTTATTAAGTAACCAGCAGCTGCACGTGATGAGGTGAGCCACAGTACTTTGAGCAGACACAGGGAGAAGCATGTATTTTATTTTGGCAGTTTCACATGGTTTCATTTTTGTAAAAAGAAAGCTTTTACAGTTGGTAAGAATTGCGAGAAATCTGCACAGGTTGAAAATTAGGTGATTTTTATGTCCTAAAAATAATGTCAGAACATCTGAGAACAGATGGTAAGCTGTAATAAAGTGCAGTCAGTTTGTAAGTAATTGAAATGCATAAATACTATATTGGCAATGAATGTGTTAAGAACTACAAAATTGGTAGAATTCTCAGAAGTCTTTGTGAATAGATTGAATATGTTGGCCAGGACATTCTTTAAAATGTCTTGCTTCTCTAAAATTCAGTTTGCAGATATCTTTGGTGGGGTTTGGATTTTTTATGGCACATATAAAGGTGTTAATAAATAGTTATCACAATTCTTTTCTGCATGTTGAGGATCACAGACTGAGCATGTGAATTAGTCTTTTAATACCCTAAGTGCCTTCAATAGGAGCACAGAGCATTTATAAATAGAACATATTTATGGATTATGTTTTCAATAATAATAATAGTTACCTAATGACTTTGTAACCTTCCTGGGATTTGTTTTGACATTTTGTTTTGTCTAAGTGAAGTCTCACAGTATTTTGGGGGCATTTCTGAATGGGGAGGGGATGAGACAGTGGAGAGTCATTTGTTTGCTTTTCACTGTTATTGCCTCAGGAAATGCTTGCTCTGGTGTCTCCCCTTGGGCACTTCTGCTGGGCTCTGCAGAATTCATGTATTCACATAAGACCTATCCCAACTATTAGATAAGGTTAGTGAAAAGGGGTATGGGGGTTTATATATATATTTACAATTTATTCTGTATTGAACAAGAAAAGGCAGTATAGATTAAACTTGAATTAAATCATGTGTGTGTGCCAAATGCTCGCTGTATGCTTTTGTATTTATTCATGTAATTTCTGATATAAGAAATAATTGCAGTTAATAGCTGTCAGAGTCTCTTTTAAAAAGCTTGAGGGCAGAAATGCTAGATACAGTGCCAAGAGTGTGGAGTCAAATCAGGAAAATACAGCAATGAAGAGTGTTTACGCGACTTTCACTCACACACCTTACCTGTGCCTACTGATTCACCATCTGCCTAGTAAATGTCAGCTTGCTTGAGTTATGGTAACAGAGAACCAAATCTAGAGGCAATTGTTGATTCGGGTGCTCACCACTGTAGCTGTGAGTTTACATTTTTGGTCTTCTGCCTTTGTTTTAAAATCTGCCACTGCATTTTCTTTAGTGAAAGGTTGAGCATGCAACACAAATACTTTCCAATACTGTCATTACTCACATATCTAAGTCAGGTAGGTATGAGAAATTTTCACTGACAAGTTTTGTTGAAAAAGTCATGAGCCAGAAAAGTTTGTTAGTTTTAAGTAATACTCCTGGGTTGCATTTCTTCTATGTTCTGTATGAAAATACTACCTTGTTCACCTCTTTTGCACTGGCTGTTGCAGTATGTATTCGGTCAGCAGAGAGTTTTTAGACACTCTGAGTGTCATATTCACAGGGACAGAGGGTAGAACTACAGATACTACATGCTGTTGTTGGAATGATTCTGCTTTGTGCAAGATATTTTTACAACGAGATTAAATTTTTCTTGTATGTTCAAGATGAAGTACTTTAACTTCAGTGACAAGAAGAATTTTTCCAGCTTTTTATTCTTCAGTTTGCCTGGCAGATTGCTTTATTGCAGATTATTTGCAGAACACAAATAATCTGAAGACTCTTCTCCATTTTTGACATTTTTAGTGGAGTTGGTTGTTGCGCCCATTCTTTTATTTCCACTTCCACTTGGTTTGCCTGGCCTTTGGGCTTCCCTGACCCAGAAGCTGGTGTGATCATCAAACAGCTTTGTGGAGAACTCATTCAGTGGTGTGGTGAAAGGTAGATTTCAGATGAAGCAGCAAACACAGGTTATGTTCACAGTATGACGCACAGACTTGTCACCCAAGGAAGAGGATCGGGGAGCAAATACCCAGGAGCAGTGGCAGTGCCAGCTTGGGATGACAAAGAGGCTGTGGTGTAAATTGCAATTCTTGTGCCAACCCACTATAGTCATTAGTGACAAAGAGAGATAATTATGGGCCTGTCTTGTCCTGTTAAGCATTTATTACTGGTTATTTGAAGTCCCATGTGTTAGCTGTAAATAAAATTATTTTTCTCTGAACATTTTCATTCTGGCAGTCACTGAATGGAGTCCATAAAGTGGCTGTTGAGCTGTGGCTGAAAGGGCTACCACACTGCAGGGTGACAGTGGAAATGTTTACAGATTGCAGGTCAATATTGTCAGTACTTATGCTGGAGATGAGAAAACAATTGTATACCAGAGTGATGTTTGATGATCTTCTCAGTGCTTTCATGGTGGATCTGTGGCTTTATCAAGCCACATGCAGTAAATACAGAATGAGTCAAATTCCTGCAGCTTTGGATACTGGAGCTGTGCTTGCTTCCTGAACAATTGTGCTGGCACACCTACTGTGAATACAGGGCTTGAGAAACAGGCATTGCCTCAGTTTCCCTTTCCTCAGCTGCTCTGGTCCTTCACTGCCTTGAGCAGCTGGGTGGTTGGATCTTTTCCTGGATCAGGAGCCTAATATGGCGGCAGAGTGACCTCTGAAGGTGTTGGGTAAGCAAATGACTGGGTGTAGTACAATCAGGCTCAGAATGGGCATGAGTTTGTTGGGTCTCTGCGCTGCTTCTGGAGGTTGTAGTTTTTCTTCAGAATCTGTATGTATACATTAATAAAATGAATCCAGCAGTCAGAGGAGGATTCTTTACAGTGTGTCACTTGGCAAAGCTGTGCTTGCTGGGGAGCAGGCGTGACAGTACCTCTGAGGCGTGAAGCAAACCGTGTTGCCTGGAGGTGCAGTTATGTCGTATAGCCAGTGACTGTCAGTGTAAGCTTGAACTTCTGACAGGGAATCGCCACCATAATGCTACTAAAGAGAGAAGAGAAAGGCTTGCAGGGAGAGGTGCTGTGTTTTACTGTGCCAGCTGTCCAACTGAAAAACACAGAAAGCTTTGGGGCATCCAGGACTTCTGCAAAAGGGGATGGGAGGTTTTATCTGCTCTGAGAGCCACAGTGTGGTACTTTGGTTCTTGGATTTACTAGCATTTGGGAAGGGACATCCACCTTTTTTTCCTCCAGTCTGCCTTGGGAGATGAAAAGCAGCCTGTCTGCAGAGTAGGAAAGGTCCATGGCTTGTGAGAGCAAGGAAAAAACAAGGAGCAGAGCCTCATCTTTATGTAACATGCTAAAATTCATGGGGGGTAAGTCAGACAGGAGGTAGAAGAAGATGTAGGGAAGTAAAATAGAGCAGGCAGAGCACAGACATATCATGGGGAGGATACTAGAGAGTGAAGAAGATGAGACCTGTGGGAAGACAATTATATTTTATCCTGACTCTGTAGGCAGGTGGGAGGGGAGGTAGCTAACAGCTCGTGCTCTGAATACACAGCAGTGATGCTCACTGTAATTAACAGGGATTACAGGAGTTAGCGTTATCTGTAGCACCTTGTTCAGCATCCTGTCTTTAAGATACTGAAGATCAGTAGATACCTCAAAAGACTACTGGAACCTCCAAAAATTACCTAATCTTCCCCTCTCATGAAAACATTTATTTGAATTTTTAAAGATTAGAGGTCAATTTAAATTCTGACTCATTAGGTTTTTATCTTCCTTTTAGTTCTGCACATTTTTTGGTATGAAAAACCATACTAATTCAGGGTATTCTTGGATATTGTTTTTATCCAAGTGCCTGTCTAACCCATGTTTGAATTGTAATAAATTTCTTATTATCGGTAGCATCATTGATCTATTTATGCAATAAATGAAGTATCAATTTTCATAACTTGTAATAGATTTTTTTGGTTTTTCATTTTTATGATGAATTTGACAGAATTCATCATCAATTTGACAGAATTTGACATCTTTAAGCTTTTCTGGTTTTATAATCAGACAGTGCATGTTTCTAGTTTACTTACCCTGTTAATAATTTAAATATATTTCATAGGTTTTGAAACATTTCTCTCCTTTCTGGGATAAATGATAAAAATCTGTCTTGTCTCTTCATAGAACAGGATTTCATTGCCCTAAATACTTGCTTTCTCTGAACACCCAAATTCCACAGAACCCATTTTTAATATGGGCTCCCAGCCTCTGCACTGTAATCTAGCTTATGTATAGGGTCCAGCTATACATACATAGTAAAGATTACCCTGTTTCTCTGTTGTTGCAGTCTAGCTCTCTAGCTTTTCTTGTCATAAATGCCTGTCAAGCAGAAATCTCAAGTGATCTCTCTGCAGTAGTCCTTAGCTAAGTGCCCTTTCCAGGTTTATGCATCTGAGGAGACAGGTTTATTTGGATTTTTCTGCAGTGTGTGTAGTTCAGTTACATTCTGCGACTGTTTGTTTTTATTAGCATCTGTCTCCTGTGGTCATGGTGTAAATTCAGCTGGGACAGTTACTTATCCTCTGTTGAACTCCTTCCTCCCAGTCTTGATTTAGCTAAAATAAATGACCATGTGTCAGCTGAATATTTCACTGTTTGGCTCTTTGCCTCCAGAGTTTGAGATGATTAGTAAGTATGTTATTAATAAAAAGTATTAGTAAATATAATATTGCCACTTCTGAACTAACAGAGTATGCTGTGTATTACAAAAGTCACAAGCTAAACAATCTCTAACCAGGGAGTCCCATCAGTTTTCTGGTGTTCAGTGTTCATACCCAGGATGTTTTAGACAAGCAGTGTCTGGTTTTCCAACTTTGGTTGTTAATAGCTGTTTTTTTCAGTTAGTTTCATGTAGAATACTTGGTTCAACTATTGGAGTTACGAATCTTTCCTCAAAGTATGTGTGTGTGGGTGTCCTTTCCTCAAGGTGGAAAGTAGCCTGGAAGCAAGGAAAAATGAGAAGTGTGCTCCCTTTGCTCCCATGTGCTGTCCATGGCCTGGAGACTTGTTCCCCACTAGGACACTTTCAGATCACTGTCTCCAGCTGAGAAGTACTGGTGTAGTGGCTGCCAGGGAAATCAGTGCCAGGGAGCAGGGTGGGCCACTGTGAACAGGGCAGGAGGAATAAAAGGAGGGGGTGGCACCCACAAGAACAGAAAGATGCTGGGATACTGGTCAGCAAAACTTGTCTGGACTAGGGATAGAAAAAGCATAGAAAGGAGATGTACAGATCGGTGTTCATTTGTATGCGTGGGGAGGTTAAGGTTTCAAACCACACATATTGTCATCTGTTACACTGTAAATTGCAAGAACTAATACGAATTGACAACCTTAATTTCAGCCATCATGGCCTTACCCATACACACAGTTTACTAAGTGTTTATGTTCTGTGTGCATGGTCCTGTACATCTTGGCGATACTGGTCATACCCAAACTTAGAACCAGGTAGTGACCAGTGTATCTGGAATATGATGCCTTGATGCTCAAAAATCTGATTAATCCTTTTTCTCACAAATCACTGTAAAAGGTAGTCGTGAAGCTGTTAGAATACAAATACTGGGATGTATAGGTGCAAGGAAAATTGAATCAGGGTCCTTAGAACCTGCAAATAACACAAGACTGAGAGCTTCTCAAAAAACTTCAGGTCGTTGTAAACTCACTTGAACTGCATGTGTCAAGATGTAACTCTTGCAGACAGCTTCCTGCATTGCTTGGTGCTTACAGTATGAAATGAGGAAGTTCCTTTTAGGTGTTTGCAATTCACGTTAGGAGTTTGATTTCTGAAATGTTGGTGTTGTAGGGGAGGGAGTATGTCAAACAGTTAATCCTTTTGCTGATTACATATGCAAAAGATGATGCAAGTTGTGGAAGCCAAGCTTGTAAAACCGGAGGATCTTTGCTGAATAGTGTATGAGAGGATTGGAAATTCTTCCTAGGAAAACATTGCATTTATCAGCAGGAATTTGGCAACACATTTACCTTTGTGAATATTGCTAAATACCTGATACTTGCACATTTCATCCATTTCTAATCCCAATTGACTCCATGCTGGAGTCATGATTTCTATCAGCAAACAAAAGCATTATTAGTTTTGCAATATACTTGAATTTGTAGCTGGGGAGTTGTTTTTTAAAATTCTTCGGAGATACTTGGCTGGGAGATGTTGCTGATGTAAAAGATCTGCTCCTGAAATGGTTCCGATGAGGTAGTCTTTTGGCTGGAGTCACCATGATACATGCATAGAATTGTGAAAAAGTCATTGATTTGCTTACCTTGGAAAAATAGTGAAATGGTAATGGAAATGGTAAAAATCCAAAGGAGGCCTACAGTAATCTGGTTTGTAGTTTTCAAAATACAGAATACTCAAAAGAAAAATGGGCATATAGCATGGAGAACTGAGCATTGAAATATAACTTGTCCATTAAAGTTGGGATAGAAAACCACTTAAACTGTTTTAATTGAGTCTTTTAAAGATGTTTGGTAATGTATATTGTTTGGTAATGTATATTACAAATAGTAATAGTGCATGTGTTTTCTTGTGTGCTTTTTGAAATATGAAATGCAACATGGGAAAGACTTGGTATTTTAGGAAAGAACTGAGTTACTGTATTTGCATGGATACAGTCTATTCTTGAAATTCTTATAAAATTATAATATCTAGACTACTTAAAATGCAGTGAGTTTATAATTAATTCTTTCATATCGAGTTTACAAGTATATAGATATGGACAGAGTATTATTTATCTGTGAGCGTGTCAGACTAATACTTGGTAGCACAGAAATCTTGGCAAGAGAGAGAGGCATAACAAAATTAATTTGCTTTTTTTTAATGGTGTGTTTTCTTTTATTGTTTGTTTTTAAGGAAAATCAGGTTTCATTCTTTTCCTTCTTTACTGATGTTGGAACTAAATATTTGATACTTTAACATTTCAGTGTTCACACATACACACAAGCTCATTTGAACAGTCACTTTCAATAGTAAATATTCAGGTTTTGATTTACATACATTGACTTGCTTTCTTTCGTTGTAGTATAGTTACTACTTTGAAATGCTCTTTTATCTTTTCTGGTTTTCATTGGTTACTGTAAGACAGACATTTCATATTGAGGGTTGAAGTGTGACTGGTGTTTTAGGCAGTATAAAAGATATTCTCTCCTGTAACACTGAGGTATAGTTTGCAATGAAATGGAAGTTTCTCTGACTTTGTGTTGAAAATGAAATGTCTGGAGGATGGACACAGTACCACCACCTGTATTGCTGCTTCTAAGTCTTTTCCTCGGGGTGCCAGTTGAGCTGAGGAAGGAGAGGCATTTCTGCTTCTTTCCACCTTTTTCTGATCTGAGCATGCTTTGCCTCCAGGCCTCTTCCCAAAGCAGAAATGCTGTAGTGGTTGTTTTGGACCAGCTCTGAAGAGAGGTGTGCTGCTCTAGGGTAGCCAGAGGCCTGAACAGGCTGAGCAGCACAGGGTGGTACACAGAATTAGTGTTGTGGCTGTGGAGGTAATACCCATTCTTAATATTTGAGATTCTGAATAATGCAGTAACATTGCTATATAATTTCCTTGTATGTTGAAGTTCTTTTTTATATCAAATATTTTCATATCAGCACTTAAAGAAAAACTGAAAAGTGATTTTCTCAGATCTGTGCAGAATTTAACAGTCATTGCACTCTGCCTACATGCATGGGTTTGGAAGTTATGCAACCTCTTTTTATAGAGTTGTGTGTTCTGGTAATCTAGGTTTGCTCAGTTAGTGCTTAGAAATGTAAGTGCATTAGGAGCTATATGTGATAAAAAGCTTAGGTCATGGCAAACTGCTGTGTACCTCTAAATATAAAAACATTTGCAGTAAGGTTCAAGTAGAAATTGCTTCCATCATTTTTTATACTGGTTTTAAAATTACTGGGTGGAAAATGCTAAGTTGCTGTGATGTAGAGCCATTCTCAGTGTGGTTGTGGAAAGAACTTACGTGGAGATGCTGCATATTTAGTTCAGACAAAGATGACTGAGGACTGAGTGCCCAGCACAGAAACAATTGTTATTGGTTGTCTGCAGACTGCAGCTGGGGGAAAGGGAGGGCTGTTACAGGGCATGTTGTCACCTTGACACTGAGGGAGTGCCCTTCCTGACACACTGATGGGTCTTTATTCCAAATTGCAGAGGTGCTAGGTCATCATAGTGCAATTGCTCAGTTTTTTGGGATGAGCAAAATGCATTTTTTCTGGTCTCATTGTTGGAGGAGACTGGACTTGTTTTTCAGAAACATTATACACGGAAGGATCAACCTGAGGCAGATACCTGGCATGAAAAGAATTTGCCCGAGTACTAATAGTTTGGCAACATTTAATAAGCAAATTAAAACAGTATGTAGTAATGGGAATTCAGCTGCAGTGATTGCTACCAGACCCACCAAGGATAATGGACTTGCATACCAACCCAGACTTACGACAAATATTGTGATTGTAGGTAACTAAATGACCATGGAATCTGGAGCAGAGAACCAGCAGAGTGGAGATGCAGCCGGTACAGAGGCAGAAACCCAACAGATGACAGTACAGGCACAACCACAGATTGCAACGTTAGCCCAGGTATAAAAATCATACGGTGTAATAGTTTTACCTATGGTTAATATTTTTAAGAGGGATAATGTCTGCTCACGGGCCTGAGAGAATATTCCATTGATACCATTCTGAAACAGGTTCGATGTATAGTTCCTTTAATATTTGTCTTCACATTTTTAAAGCAGTAGAGATTTTTAACTTCACAGCAGGCTGTGTTAGTTCTGAAGAACTGTATGTGTGTAAATTGTGTAATGTTAACACAATAATGAATGAAAATATTTCGAGCATTCCTTACCACAACCATACCACTGAAAGGTATTTTTTCAATACATATAATCTACTGTCTTTTTTATATTGACTGGATTGTCTTGCTGTTGTGTTTTCTGTTAAAAACTTGTCTATAGTAGTCAGTTTAATTCTGAAGAAAAAGAACTGAATATACAGGTACATAATGCAGCAAATACAGCATCAGATGGGATTAATATTATAATCAAGTGGAACAATCTGGCAGTTGACAGCTCGTGTTATCCTGTTGTCTCCAGAGTTTCACAGAATTGTTGACAAGTTAGAGAGACAGAAGTAGATCGCTTGTTATTCCCAAATTACTTTGGAGAGACAAGAAATGCAATCCCAGCTACATCTCTGATTTTGGAATCAGGTTTCTTTTGAGAATACACTGACGGTTGGCAGATGCAGCTCCATTGTATAAATGACTACAGAATCTGTTTGGCTCTCTTCTGTAACCATTTAATTTTAAAACTATTTGTAGTCTGCAGAGAACAAACAGGTGGTTTTGATCTCATATTTTATGGAATTGGGTGTCTTTTAAGTGGCACAAGTGTTAAATCACTTCACATTTTATAAATAATTAATGTCTTTTTAAAGTCATTACACCTTTTGGTAGTCCAGAGGTAGTACACTTCCATTCAAGTGATAGTGTAGGGATTGGAGCTGTTAAAATGCACAGGGGGATTTTATTGGGTGAAGCTGTAGTGTGAATTTACAAGCCACCAGCTGCCCTGCACCAGCTTGCGTCGTTGGGCAGTTTTCTCACTGTCTAACTTAGGCACAGGATGTAGGTGGTGTGAATAACACTTCAGTGTGAACTGAGTGGAAGTAGTTTATTTCTCTTGCAAAACCAGTAAACTGCTTCTCACTTGATGTGCTTTAAGGTTTAGTCCAGAGAAAAAAGAATGTTTTAAATTTATGTCCTAACATACTAACCTCCAGGGAGCTGAACTTAAAAGTATGTAGGGGGTAGAATGCACTTTACTCAGACATAATTACCCCAGAACTTGAATGAGATTTTTTTCCAAGTAAGAAAATGCTATACAGGTATGGTTAAAATCCATGTGAACCACCATATTGTCATTCACTACATTATTTGCACCTTAGCTTTTCCCCAGCCTGTACATAGTTTGTGGAGGTGATACAACAGTCTAAACACAATTTCTTGTGTTCTTCACATCAGTGTTACATTACTATGATATTTTTAATACGCGAAGTGGTAGTGTTTGGCATTAGGGAGTGCCCTCAGAAGCCTAGCCAAATCTAAATAACTAATTATATCAATTTAATTTTTTCATTATCTTGTAAGGTCACCCCTCTTGCAAGCTTAGTTTAATTGCTGCATTTTTAGCAAGTTCAGGGTAGTTTTCAGAGTCAAAAGGAAACTCGTCCCAGTTCCACAAGGTATGAGTCAGAGACATCTGCGGAAGTTACACTCTGCTGTGCGCTTAATCCAGCCACAGCAGCCTCCAGTTGATCAGCTTTGCTGTCATTGCCAAGGACTGTTTAGTCAGACGTGCATTATTAAAAAAGGTCACTTGGTAAAGGAGTATAATTTGCCAGAGGAAAGTGTGCTTGTGTCAATCTCAGCCCCAGTTTCTCTCAGATGTGAGTTAAGTGCCACCGTGTAATGCTGCAGCTGCTTTCCTGAAAAAGGAAGGTAAAAGCAAATGCAAATTGGTGGATTAGGGAGAGACAGCTGTGGAGGGGAGAGGTCTACATGTAATTCCCTTTAATTTTGTTGTTAAGCAAGATTTCATTGTAAGTGGTGGATGTTTATGGAAATTCAGAGATCAGCTATTGCAGCTTTTTGAGAACCACGTGTTCATGGGGACAGCAGAGGATTTCCTTCTGTATCCAGTACATAGCAGCCCTTTGAGATTAGGTAGGACAGCAGTGCAGCCCTTTCTTGCACTGCAGCTGTATGGATCAGATTTTTTTAAATGCTGTTGAGCCCTGGAGGATTGTTAGATTTTCCAGACCTCAGTGTCTAGAACAAGGCTGGCTAGTCAGTGACCCGTGACCTGGCTGAGGTCTGGCAGAGCAGCTCAAGCTTGCCTGCAGTCCTTCCCCGAGGATCATGGTGGGTGGGAGGGACACAGATCGAGGGTGGGGTGTGCTGGCACAGCATCCCTGGTGCCCCCAGCCTTGCAGGAGCCCCCAGCCCTGAACATGTCCATTGTGTCACCAGAGAGGTGGGAGTACTGGATGTGCCCCGGGCATTGGCCCATGGAGCAGCCCTGCTGTGTGGCACTTCAGCTGCCCCGAGTAGTTCCTATGGCCTGCCAGGGTGAGAGTGCCCCGTGCAGTGTGAACAGCATTGTGTGGCTGCTGCTGTCCCCAGAGCCAGAGGTGTACTGTGCCGTGCTGAGGTCATCAGAGTACCCCTGTTGGCATAGCTGTAGGTCTGTGTGGAGAAACACAGTTGTGTTTAAAATGTGGGCCATTTTTCCTCACAGAAATAACTCTCGAGACTAGAGTTTGTGTTGACCTGTTACACTGAGCCACAATAACTGCCTAAAAAATACTTATTTCCGCTGCAAACTCATGGGGTTTCTGTCTGAACACAGTTTTCTTCATTTATATGCACTTTGCCAGCTTCTCATATGGTTTAATCTGTAAAAAGTGAAAGGTATGATTCCCTAAAAATGTTAAGTTCTTACATCTGGCAAACTCTTTGCATTCTCTTGAGTGAGAACAAAAATAGCTCCGCTCCCATATGTTTCTGCCTCTGACTCAGCAGTGTCTGTAGGAGTACACCCGAGTCTGAGCAGTATCCAAGTGAAGTAAGTGAAAGGTAATGATTTGTTTGTATCAGGTTACCTCAAAATAGAGGCAGTTGTGTTTTTCTTATTCTTGTCCGTGATTTTACAAATTATGTTTGAGCCTGCAGAAATTCTGCATTAGATTAATTCATGAAGTAGGTCAGGTATTGGGCTTAGGCAGTTCAAGGGATTTTACATTATGCTGCAACATTTGGGTCATCTAACTGGGGTCTAGAAGAGACATAGTTCTTTCACCGAAAAGAATATTGAACTAAGATTTTGCAATAACCTAATTTATGCTCACTGTCTCTTTTTTGCAGGTATCTATGCCAGCAGCACATGCAACATCCTCTGCACCCACGGTGACCTTAGTTCAGCTGCCCAATGGGCAGACGGTTCAGGTGCATGGAGTAATTCAGGCTGCCCAGCCATCAGTTATTCAGTCTCCACAGGTCCAGACAGTTCAGGTACTGACTGAAGAAATTCCTAATATGTGAATTGGGCCTTAGAAATAGGCCTATCATTGCACTGGTTTTCATGTATTTGTGTCCTGGGTTGTGGTTTTGCAAATCTGTACAGTATTTGCTACTCTGTGACTTTTTTTTCTGTTCTGTCGTAACCACTTTTCAGTTTTAAACATTGCTGAGTTTCATTTCCCTCTAGAATTTGTTTGGTGAGTTTAACAGCTTTATAGTATTTCTTACAGTATTATTCTACTTTTTCTCTCTACTGTATATCCATACAGCTTTATTGAGTAAGAGTTGATACTACTCTGAAGCAAACAAATGGGTGAACTTTTTTTAATAATAAAATTTTTAATAATTAATGAGGCCTGTATTCTTGGATGAGAGTCTTTGCTACATAGGAAATATTTGGATTGGTTTACAAAACAGGTGTCTGTATGTTACTGGTGCTTAAAATAAACCTGTCAGTCCTTACATAGAAATGGCTTAAAAATGTGCCTGTTGAGTCTTGTGTGCTTTGTAAAGCCTTAGCATTTTCTCTTCTGTAAAGCAAGACAGGTAATACAATATGATGAGATAGCTTGAAGATACAGGAGACAAGTAGTCTGAAATCTTCAAAACCTCTAATTTGCTTTTCATCCACTTGGAAGTTCAATGTTACTGAATGCAGAAATTGTTTGGTGTACAGCAATTACACAGGATAAGGACTGTACATCATTCCTTTGCTGTTAGAACACTGAGCTCAAAAATGTTTAATTTAATTATGTAAATTATGTAAATGTTTAATTTAAATGTAAAATTTAAAAAGTAGGCATTGTGACTTTTTTATACAGATATTTAACTGGGTATTATTTTAAAAAATAAGGCAGGCATAATTTAAAACTAGGCCATTCTGATAATAATCTTCATTTTTTCCTTATCAGCTTCAGTGCTGAGTTTATGGCAGGGTCTACCTTCCTCAGCCATTGCAGTCAAAAGTTTAGAGTTTTAATCTATCAGAGGTGAGCAGTTTTGAGATAAGTGCACAAGTTACTAGCCTGGAGGTGGAAGATAAGAGATTGACAATGAAGCCATGCTTGGAATTCACCTGGTTCAATGCAGATCCATCGTGTTTTGATATTCAGAGGCCAGTAGTTCACAGTCAGTCTTGGACATATTCAGGCCCTCTGTCTGATAACTGTGAGATATGGGTGCCAGCAAGATTTTTAAGCCGTTAGGAATGTTCTCTACAGTGTATAAAATGTCAGGCTGTGAGCTCTGTTTCTCACACAAGCATCATTAGCTTTTGTATATTTGTGATGTGACTATAGTCATTTGGAAGACAGTGTCTTTTTATGTATTGGATGTGGTTTTATATATTTTAGCACATTTTGAATTTTAAATTATTTAAAATATTTTAATATGATACATACAAACATTTTAGCTTTCCTGCATAAACATTTTTTTTAGCATAGATATTCAGAATTGCAGCACTACATTACTTTCTAATATCTTCATGTATGACATCTTCCTGGCAATTTCCCCTCTAAAAGGCAGTCTCTCTTTAACATACCTACCTCGTTATTTATAAATTGATGTTTCATCAGTATTTTATTCTTTGTTCCCAAACATTTCTGCTATCTTAATTTGGTTTAATTATTCTCTCTGTAAATTTTATTTAAAAATCTTCGTTACGTTGCAGTGGATGAAAACAAAACCTCATGGAAGGCAAAAGCTGTATGATATATTATTGTTTATGTTTTCTTATTGGAGTATTTAAATTGTAAAGAACATTCTGGTAGGTAGATCACTGACTGTGGTCATCCTTTCCTGGATATGTTACTAAGCAGTAACTTTCTATTCATTTTATAGATAGAAGTACTGTAGAATACTTTCATTGTGGTGTTTTTCACAGGATGTCAACATTTCCTTAAAATAAAGACTTTGGAACTGTCCTGTTAAATTTGATTGCTGTTCTTATTTACAGATCTCCACTATAGCAGAAAGTGAAGATTCACAGGAATCCGTAGACAGTGTCACAGACTCACAGAAACGAAGAGAAATTCTTTCCAGACGACCCTCCTACAGGTATGGAGGTTAAAGCAGAAGCATCTTGCTTGATGGATGGGTGCCTTCACATGGAGATACAAACAGTGGGATTGGATAGTTATTTTTAGATTTACCATTTAACTGAAATCTCTCTTCTGCAATGTCTTTGAATTGGAATATGGTATCTGTCCATGGAATAGGATGTAAAGAGATGAGCAAGTAGAAGGAGGAGGAAGAAATCTCAGCAGTTACACTCACTTAAGACACAAGTGAGCTGAGACTATGCTAATTGCCACTTTTCAGAAAATTGAGGTATCATTGTGCTAGATGCCTTAGAAATAGCTTTAATGAATATTTAATACACAAAATACACTGAAGCTTTGTAAAAAGTGACTTCTGTGTAATTTGTATTCTCCAAGAAAAACCAACTCTGCTGGTTTTCATTATTGTTGAAATGCTAGCAGCAATCAAATTCCTTTCTCCCATGAGACTTGGGAATATGTGATGTTCCATAGCTCAGAGAGAATTTCTGCTTGAGCAAAGTCGTTTGTGTTTAAAGTTTAAGTCAGTATATGAGTTGAATGTAGTGAAAGGCATCTAGTGTCTCTGTTTGTCATGGCAAATACCTCTGGCAAAACCAACTCAGGTTTTCCTTCCCATGCTGTTAGTCATGTTACTTTATTAATTAAGCCTTCCTACAGCTTTTTGTGTCGGCACTAAATCCCACTTTCATTCTTAAAACATGCTAAGTAGCATTAAGGAACAGCTCTGGAGTTCAGTAGGTTTTAAGTGACCTGTGGATTCCTGCTGCTTTAGAAAATTCAGATGCTCCTTTTTTTCTTTATGAACATAGCCTTAGAAATAGGAGCTTGACTATAGGTCTGAGCATATCTCAGCCATGATACTTTAATAGCATTTGGGAGTTTATTCTCTACCTTGTCCAGCAGCCTTTCAAGGCTATTCTGCTGAAGATAGTGAAAAATCACTGCTGAAGATAGTGAAAAATCACTGCTGAAGATCCCTAGCCATAATAGATCTGGGAAAATATTTTTATTTGTGAGGAGCAGTGTTAACTTCAAGGCTGCCACAGACTCCTTTCAGTCTGCTTCTGCAGCAAGACACTTGATTTTACTATATATGGAAGAGTGGCTGTATATGGTGAGAAAACAGAGCTAAGTAAACAAGCAGCAAAACTGAGAAGAGTGCTTGTGCGTGCTGAGTCCTCATTGAGATGGACTCCTTTGCATGCACTGATGCCACAGCACAGCCTCTATCTTCAAACCAGATCATGGTGACTCAGCAGCACTTGGTAGTTGTAAAACTTGTATATGCAGCTTAGACTGTGGGCTGGCATTGGTTATGTCAGAAAGGCTGACCCAGACCACTGCTGTCTTTAGTACTTCCCAGCTGGCGTTATTCAGCCTGCTGTAACTGACCCCAGAAACAAGATAGGTGCTGATATGTTCACAGAATTGAAAGCTATACCTCTTCCACAGAAACTCCTCTGTGATTCTGCTATAAAGTGCATCATGTATTCCGCATGCCAGTTCATAGCTCCTGTATTTGTAAAGCTGCCACCTTACCTTTTGGCTTAAATCCATCTTTATGGTGGCAAAGGCAGGTTTTAACCACCATGTCATAATGATACAAGATTAAAAAATTATTTTTTTATCTCCTTGGATTTTGTTCTTAATCATCTCTGCTTTCTCCATATTTTTTTATCTGTTTCATTCATTAGTTTCTGGTCTAACACCTCGATTGCAAACTCTTTGGATGGGTATTTTTTATTTGTCCAAGTGGTTCTTGTCACAGTGTTGTGCAATACTGGGGTTCTTGCATGCACACAAAGTCAAAATAACAAAAGCAAAGCTCTGTTGGTCAAGCTGCTTAGCAAAATGGCTGCTCACCCCACATAGCTTCATACAGATGTTCTGGCTCCCACAGCCTTAGGAGGCTTGTATAAGAAATTAGTGTTGTCTTGGAAGTTGGGGTCTACAGCTGTGTTTGCTTCATCCCACTGTGACTTCTAGTGCCAATCCACTGGAAAACAAAGAATTACAAACAATACTGCCCTTTACCTAAGGGCATTACATTTACCTAAGGGCATTTCCAGCATTTTGCAGTGACATAGTGAATATGCCAGCAGTGAAAAAGGCTTGACAATCCTCCAAGGAAGGACAGACAGTGTTTGATCTCCAGGATGCAAATAGCAATGACTGCTGTGGTCAGTCTGCAGTTACATCCAGTGGGACCTGTAGCAATGGTGTTTTATAAGTTTTGACTTTGGATAATTAGCTCATGGAAATACTGAAACAATCTGTCCTTTCCTTTACCCATAAACTTTCTCAGGCAGGGCACCTGTGAACATAACTGCAAGACTGTTCCCAAGCACTGGGTATTGTCTCCCAGGCAGGTGTTATAGTATGATCTGGTTGCTCTCAGTCAGCATTCCTGCTATCTCCTTGGTACTCAGCCCTCTGGCTGAGGTGTTTATAGTCTTTGAAATGGAGCAGTTCCCCCAGTGTAAGTGAGGAGACAGGTTCTGACTTTTTTTTTTCAAGTGTTTGTATAGCTAAAAGCAGGAAACAAATAAAAATGGATGAGAGAAACACACTCTTAAGAAAAAGGGAAGGTTGTGATAGCTGTACCATGGGTTTTGAGAAGCACAGCTGTTCTGTGCCAGCTCCCTTGCCTATCAGTGCTTGGTATTTTGAGCAATCCTTTCCAATAGAATTTTGAAGATAGTGTGTGGTTTTCATTCTGCACTCATATTTTCCTTGCTGTCTTGCTGCACTTCACAGTTTTCCCCAGCACTGTGTATCAGATAGAATATTTTTCTCCCCCATTTTTTATTAAAATCTTTACAACACACTGTCTTTGCCAGAAAAATTTTGAATGACTTGTCCTCAGACGCCCCAGGAGTGCCAAGGATTGAAGAAGAGAAGTCTGAAGAGGAAACAGCAGCACCTGCCATCGCCACTGTTACGGTGCCAACTCCCATTTACCAAACCAGCAGTGGGCAGTACAGTATGTAGTTTGAATTTCTCAGTGGTGCTAGTAAGTGGTAATGAGAAGATGAGCAACTATTATTTCTATAACTGTTTGGATAGGTCAAAGCAGGAGGTGAAAAAAAGATAATCAGGCCTTTTAAACACATTTCTATTGTAAGTATTTGAAAGGCTCAATTAACTTTCTGGGATTGCTTGCCACTTGGTGCAGCTAATGCATCCTGAAGCAAAACAGGAACTAACCATAATGCTATTACAAACTTCTTCACTTCAGGAACTAGAAGGAGAAATTGAGAAGTTTATTTTTTTGTTGGCAGATTATTAACACTCGTTCACAAAACTGTAACCTCGTAATTAGAAAAAAAACTACAGTCTGCTATTGCATTTTCAGAAAGTCTTGAAAAAATAAGAATGTCAACAACCTTAATATATGTCATAAGTATGTATTTCTATGTTTTTTTTATTTATTAGATTTTATATAGTGCTTTGACTTGAAGGATTGAGGATATGGCAGTAAAGATAAAGATGCATGCTGTCTCACACAAACACATACAGCATTAAACATACAAAAGGGAGAAAGAACTACATTTTTACATCTGTCTCTTCAAATCTCTTTAAAATTCTGTATCTCTGTTTACTCCTTAGTCCATTTGCCTTGTACCCTGCTTAATTTTATTGAAACAGATGTGGTTAATTCTGATTCCTAATATAAATTTAAAATAACTGCTTCTGCAGACACTTAAGATTTTGGTATGTCTGTATATAGGAACACAGTGAAATTCTGTGTAGTCACAAAAAAGGGGATGTCCCAGTATACCTGTCCCAGTATGACAGGATTGAGGGAAAGAAAGATAAAAAGACCAGCAAAGTTAAGACTGCCTGAACCAAACTGTACCTTCATGAATGAAAAAACAGCTAGGAAGGGTCTGAGGAAGTTGTAGAGAAGTGGGGATACAATCAGAAGAAAAAAATGCCAAAACAAGAAGAAAGTGAAACACAAGATGGATAGCACTAGCAGCAGAAGAGACTGAAGGACATAAAAGACAGAAGATGAGGGGAGTTTCAGATGAGAAGTAAGGACTGAGAAAAAGACCTAAACCAACCAAGAAGGAAATCTTAACTAGCAAGTTAAAAAGTATTCCCTGGGGGAAGATTGTAGCTCCTTTGTGTGATGCTGTTTTATTAGAAAAACCAACTTCTATTTTAGGCGGTGGGTTTTGGTCCTCACAAAAATTTGAAAACTTAACTTTCAAAGGATGATTTTTGTGATGTGTGCTGAAGCCATGTGTTTGATTTGGGGGTGGGTAAGGGTTCAAGGGATTTAGCTCGGATCAGTATTCCTCCATACCTAGGCTTAAGACTGTAAGTTGGTGAGTAAATTAGTGTCTTAAATGCGAGCTTGATTTTTTTTGTCTGCAGTTGCTATCACCCAAGGAGGAGCAATACAGTTGTCTAACAATGGCACAGATGGAGTACAAGGTCTCCAGACATTGACGATGACTAATGCAGCTGCAACCCAACCTGGCACCACCATCTTACAATATGCACAGACCACAGATGGACAGCAGATCCTTGTACCCAGCAACCAGGTTGTTGTACAAGGTGAGAAACTTCACAGCCAGGCACTCTGTATAACGTTTTCTCCATGCAAATATAAGTTGCCAACCTAACTTCTTCAAATGTGTCAGGAAACAGAATTAACACTTTTGGCACACATGAGTCTACAAAATTATTGAAATTCTGGACAAAGCAATTTGTCACATTTTGTTGAAGCCTTCCCCTTTAGGTTGGTAAAATTGTGGATATTTGAGGTTTAATATATTTATTTTTACTTTTCCATGCTGTCTTTCTTCCTGCATTTTATCTGCACAAATTTTTTCATATGTTCTACAAAAACTAATACCACTTTAGAGTTCTGAGTTCTCCCATATCTGCAATGATAGGAAACTTAAAGCAAAGCATGAAAGATAAGAGAGAAGGTTGCTTGATTCTTTCTAAAAAGACCCTTCAATTTATTAATAATTTTTCCCCATTTTTAATTGCAAGTCATAATTTCTTCCTGTTGTGACTTTTGTAACTATTCACTGACTCAATCATCAGTGAGTCTTGGAGTCATAGAACAATTTAGGAGAGTGCCTTAAGTGATCATTTGATCTAGCTCTCAACTGAGCTACTTTAGCTTAGAATAAGTTGTGGGGTGCTATTGTATTAAAATACATATTTTGGTTTATTGAAAATTGAGGGGTATTAAAAATTTTTTATAGAAAATAACAGTACCCCTGCTTCCATGATTGTAAAGTAGTTGATGTGAAAGTTATCCAGTGAAGATTTCACCATGCATCAATAAAAATGCAGAGCAGAGAAGAGTATTATTGTTGCATTGATCTTCGAGTTTTTGTGTTCTTAAGGACAAATTATTTATTTAGGTAGTGTTATGGTTATTTATGAGGTCAGACAAAATAAATACACTCCTAGATTACAGTAAATAGAAGAAAGCCAAAACCTTGTTCATTCTAGAAAAGCAATAGAGTGCACTGTCCCTCTCTTGTGGGAGTAAATGCTACGTTTTCACACCTTTTTTCTGCTCCAGATGCTTACACATGCTGTTCCTCCTTTTGCAGATAGACATTTGGAGCATTGTTAGAAATAGTGTTGACCCCATCCATCTCTAGAACTGCTAGAACTGCCCAAAAACCAGAGAAGTAAAAAGAAATGTACCAAGGGAGAAAGAAGCACAGCTATACAGCAAGACAAATCAAGTTATCAAGCACAAGTGAAGACTTTCTTAACAGGAATGCCCAAAGGCCTGTATATATTATAGGTATATATAGCGTAATAAACTAAGCTTGAGGTAGCAGTGATGACCCAGATGATGGCTGTCCCTCCTGAGCTGTGGCCCAGGGCGCACAGCTAGAGGGATGACTGGGTTAGAGAGGTGACTGCATTAGAGAGATGAGTAGGTGCTCTCCACAGCATGTGTGACAGCGCTGTCACCAGACTGATGTCATGTTGCCGTGTGTCCCTGTAGCTGCCTCAGGAGACGTGCAGACCTACCAGATCCGCACCGCCCCGACCAGCACCATTGCACCAGGAGTGGTCATGGCGTCCTCTCCAGCACTTCCCACCCAGCCGGCAGAAGAGGCTGCGCGGAAGAGAGAAGTGCGTCTAATGAAGAACAGGCACGTACACTTAGAGCACCTTTTCCTTCCCAGTCAGCTCTGCCTAGGCCTAGAGTGTCAAGCACTAACAGTCCTGATCTTTCTCAGTCATGTTACGAAATGCTGTGTGAAGAATTAGCCTTTATTTAAAGGTGCAAAGCAAAGATGCACATCTGCTAATGCCACGTGTTGTGACCGTGCAACCTTGAGTAAAGTGTCAGACTCATTCTGTAGGTGTGTGAATTTCGTTGTTGCAATAAGGAGAAAAGTAATTGGTGAGTTACTTGTACAACTGCAGATACGCTGTTATAAACACCAGTGTGAGTTTGGGTTTTTTTGAGTTACTATATTCATGTAGTTTCATTTCTTGGATTCTTTTCCTTAGCTTTCTGCATGCATTCTTGCTGCTGACCCACCTGTGCTCTTTGTGAGTACTTTCTTGATTGTCTTAATTGTTCTTTTAGTTGTTTTGGGTTTTCTGCTCCAGGGACAGACAGGCTTAAGCAAAGACTACATGAGCAGCTGTTGCTTTTGATTGAAGCCTTGTGGAGCCAGTAGTGGCAGCAGAGGGGCTAAAATGAAGATAGACATGTCGTGATCCTGTAGGATTCAATGTGTGAGGAGGAACAGCTAAGCGTACAGAGGTGGGAGCTGTTTGAGGTAGCAAAGGAGGGGAGCAGTAGAGAGAAGTTGAGCATGTTGCTCCTGAAGTCTGTTGCTGTGGCAGTGGGAAGGGGTGGGCCTGAACTAACACATCACACCAAGCGTGGACTCTTATCCACAGGCCACAGATTGGAATCTGTGTGTTACACTGTGACACTGGGAACACAGTGCTTCCCACCCTTCTGAGCAAGGGAAGCCCCCTGAAAGCCTTGTTAACTTCATCTGTCAGTCTGAAAAAACTGATGTTGTACAGTTTCATTTATCTTCTGTAGGTTGCTGTGCTGTGAACACAACAGAAACTTACTTCCAGTGCTTATACGAGGGGCTTTAATGAAGTAAATAATGCTGAACAGCAGAGTTCACTTTTTTAAAAGGTTTTTGTACAGACTGTCACCCATCTCCCTTTTTATATATTTTTCTCATACCAGTGAATAGTAGATACCACCCTTTCAGGCTCAGCATTTGAGAAAAATTTAATTAGAATCACAGAATACCCTCATTTAGTCAGCAGTCTTATTCCAGTAAAAGAAGGCTTTTGTGTTTGTGTAAGCCAAGAAAAACAATGGAGAATTACCCCCACTTAAGTTAAATTGACAGCTTTTGCAACAGTATCATGTTGCGTGTGGTGCTTTTAGCCTGTCTGCTTAATAGATATTTGCAAATCTAAGCTCCATAGCAAAGTGGCGAAAAGAGACGTAGAGGCAGATGGTAAGGTGGTACTTAGTGGAGGATTATAGTGTAAATATTCATAGATATTATTGTGCAAATTTTCTGTATAAATTTTACATTTTTAAAGCTCTCTTGTAATTGTATAAATCTGGCTGTTCATAATGAACAACTAGTACACACAGACCTTGAGTTTGCTTAACATACACAGCCTAAGCTGGAAAAAAATCACAGAAAGAAAACGTTGTCACCCAAGGAGACTTGATAGTAGTTTGCACTGGGAGGCACTTCCTGATCCAATAGTACTTAATCTTTTGGTAGCAGCCAGAAATTACTTAGCTTCTGAATGTTACACATGGCTTACTGAAGCACTGCAAGCATGTGAAATTGTATTTGTAGGAGTGACAAATGGATACCTGAGTCCTTTCAGGGCTTAAGGACTATGTTTTCTTCATCCTGTCTTGCTTGTGGAGCTGAACTTCAAAAATTTACTTTAGAGGTTTCTTATTCAGTTAGGTCCTGGAATGCATTCTTTTTTTACAGTTACTATTTATCTAATGAGGGAAGGAACTGGATTTGGATTTGCCCTCTCATTTCCCAGAACACTGACTGTCTCACCAGTCTCTGTAGTGTTTTCAGTGAAGGGACTCACAGACTCTTATTTTTGAAGTTGTTCTGCTTTGCACCTAAAGGTTCAGGGCAAGTAAGTATGTCTGTTTCCATGTGTCTGCAGAGTGCTGCTTGGACAAGTTGCACTGCAGGAGGAGAGCCCTCTGCCTGGGCTCCCATCTGCCTGTGGCATTTAGCCTTGTGCTTACTTTGCATGTTGGTGCCATTATGTTGCTGTGCAGGGTAGCTTCTGCCTTGGTGTTCCTGCCTTCAGGATGCTCAGCAGCACATTAATACCTTTCAGGTGTTTTTCACTAGTATTCTCGGTATGTTACCAAGTTTACTTATAGGCAGCTCAGTCTTTACAAGCAAGACTTAGGAGTTTGACTGTCCCGAGGTCTTTTTCAGCACATTACCACTGCTGTGTTTTTGGCATAGCTGACAGGGACTAAAGAATTATATGGTTCCTAGTGACTGTTCATTTTGTGATATTTTTACTTGAGTCATTAATATTATCATTGCAGTGATGCAGACATCATAATTAAAATGAAAGCATTGCTCAAGAGCAAGTACAAGAATGCTCTAAACACAGCACTTTTTTGCACCAGTTGAACATCTTGTTGGATTGCAGCAAAGGGAAAAGTTAAAGACTATAAAAAGAATAACATGTGATAATAAAAGCAGTTAAATTATTGCAGCAGCATTTGACTCAGCCTAAAGGCTCTAATGTAAATCCTGCAAGTAAAATTTTATCACTCACTAGGATCCTTTTCTCAAAGAAACAGAATTCTAGTCGTGGTGTGTTACTGGGATCTGTATGTTGAAATTATATGTGGATCTTAAGTGTGCATGATTTGTGAGGAGCAATTGTTATGAACTCAGTGTTTTTTCCTCACTTGCATTTCTTAACAATACCTCCATGTTCTGAAAATGGCAGTAGTAGGTAAAGGTTTGACCTGAAAGCAGTTAAGTAGCCCATGTCTGCAAATGATTGTTCTGGATTTGAATGGTCTTTTTTGCTTTGCAGAGAGGCAGCACGTGAATGTCGCAGGAAGAAAAAGGAGTATGTGAAATGTCTAGAAAATCGAGTGGCTGTGCTTGAAAACCAAAACAAGACACTGATTGAGGAGTTGAAAGCACTTAAGGACCTTTACTGCCACAAATCAGATTAATTTTGGATTCTCATTTTCACTTGTCCAGGTGGGATAGAGACTGGTTCTGGCTGTACCCAGAAAGACAAAGTAAACTTTTTATTTTCTAAACATTTCTTTTTTTCTATGCGCAAAACTGCCTGAAGCAACTACAGAATATACTTCATCAGTGCTTTGCATCAAACTGTGAATGTTCAAGTACTTGCCTCCACTTCTCCCCTTACAAGATGTATTTCATCATCAATCTCAGCGTGAAGAAGAACAGGCTTCTTTCTCATCTCCCGATCTTCTTCAAGGAGTAACAGTGATCACTTGGGAAGTTACTGTGGGGAGGGTCCTTTTGTAAAGATGTCAAGAACTTGTGCTGAGCTCTTTCCATTGCCTTAGAGACAGAACCACCCCAGCCTCTTGGTCCAGAGAACTGTGGGCCACGTAGGTGGAGCATGCATGGTACATTGAAGAAGCAATGGTTGCCAAATTGGTTTCACAATTATTTTCGTGATGAACTATACAAATACACGGCTAAGCAGCATGCCAAATGAAGGGCGCTTCACTGTCATGTTCTTGGTGTGGAGATAACAGACCTTTTTCAAGCTAGCCCAGGAGGGAGTTTGATTTGTAATCTGTATTAAGCCCTCCTGGACTAGTAGAACCTTCTCCATACCTCAGAAACAAATGCATTGAAATGAGCTTCACTGGTCAGTTGTTGCTTCTCATAGCTTACGTGTGCAAGTGTGTTCAGCACTCTGAATACACAGAAAAGAGACACCAGCTTGATAGGATATAGTTTGGGCAATGATACTTGAATGGGAAAGAAAAGAATAAAAAAAAGAAGCAATAGTGACGTTCTGAAAACAGTCCCATAGTAAGCAAGGGTAACACATGAAAGCATTACCTATTAGTATGCAGAATAACTAAGCAGTTGAAGCATGGCCAGCTCCACTTAAGTATTCCGTGATGACAGTATGGTCTGTGTCCCAAGTCCTCTCAAGTAATGAGGTTGTTTTTATTTCCCTACCACTGTCTTATGCAATGGAAATTATCATACTCAATGGAAATATCAGCCTGGTTTGCTAAAATAATTTTCAAACTTTGAGGCTGCCTTCCATACATAAATTAAGTTGCAGTATGACAACTTCTAGGACAACCTCAAATACTGAACAGGACTTCAAACACAAATATTCCAACTCCTGCATCACAAGGGGCAATACAGGTTATTTGAATGTGGCCAGGTTAGCCAAACTCTTAATTTATTTGGGGTATTTTTTCATGGAAAGGGTCAGATTTACTGAGTAATCTAGTCCTGCAACCAAAATTACTCACGTGCCTCAGATGTTTGCAAGATCAGGTTTTTTTCTGTGCACTGAGGAATTGTGATCTTTCCCAGATCTATGACGTTAAAAAAGGTAGTTCATGTTTAAAAAAACTGTGTACTAAGCATTAGGTCTTCAGACGAATCATGCTCAAAAGGAACCAAAAAAGAACATCAAGAAGCTGTCAAAAAGAAGGTGTCAAAAAGAATCATGTGCAGTTTGTGTACTGGCCCTCTGAAGCCAGTCTCTTGCTATGTGAACTTGGGTCATTTGATGGAGTAAGTTTACCTTGGGCTTCTGGTTAAACTTTTATGTATAGAAACATACGGATAAGGCTCTGGTCTATACTAATGCCTTGCCTAGCAGAGTATTAGCTAATGTTTTTTCCCATTCACTCTATCTGTTTTTAAGATAAATTTCACACACAAGCTTCTAAAAGGTTATACAATCAGTGTGATGTTACAAGAAAAATATTTGGAAGACTCCGGCAGTTGCGTCTCAAACACCTAAGCAGTATTAAAAGTTCTAGATTTTTCGTTTGAGAGGGCATTCAGTTTCCAAGAGACTTACTCTAAAAGGAGCAGGGTTAAACTTACAGCATTACTGTTAAATCTAGAGTTACCAAGAATTTCAAATAACGCTTGTATTTCAAGAAGAACAGAAGTATCAGAAATGTGAAATAATTAACTTTCACAAGTTTTGTGGGGGTTTATAAATGGTCTATTTTTATCTGCCACAGAGAGTTAATCTTTGTGTTTTTATTTAATGGGAGATGAATCTATTAGTTTAGCAATGCAGATTTAAAGAAGACCCTAAGTTCTCAGCAACGCTTTTATAAAAATGATCTGATTCTTAAAATCAGCAAATACAAATACATAAAACGGTTACATTTTCTAGAATTAGTACTGAAGTAAAAATGTTGATAATGCAGGAATCATTCTTGTAAAACATGAAGCTCATGGTGGCCTCATTTGCAATTACACTGAATGGTTTCTCCAGGTTTGAGAAACAGAAAAGGCAGTATATGCCCATATTAAGGCTGTTTTTTTGTGGAACATCAGTGTGCAAAAATGTGAGGTTTTGCTGTGAACCTGAGCGAGGCGAGCTGGGCTCTGAGAGCTGTGTCTGGTGGGTAACACTGTCTAGAGCTTGCTGATAACCACTGGGCACAAAACCTGGGAGCTGAATGGGCATGGGAGCCTAAAACAGTGCCCAGGTGGGGTTCTCCTAAAACAGAGTTGGTGCAAATTTGTGTGGCAGTGAGAGGAGAACTGTGTTACCAGTTTGTCTGTGTGTGGTCTGCAAGTGGCCTGTAGTGGTTTTAGCCTAGACTTCATTAGCAAATAAAGTTTCGCTAAGATGAAGAATGTAATTTGAAGTACATAGGGGTCTACAAGAATCTTTATTTTTATTTATGCTGCACTGAGGATTTAGGGACGTGAATTTATTTAATGAAAATTGTAAATGACAATAATAAAAAATGTATTAGACCAAGTACAGGGCTGGCTAGGCTACCCATACATGCTTTACTACTCATATTGACCCAAAAAGGGAAAGATGATGACACAGGAATCCATTCCTATGTTATTTACCAAGTAGTGAGGTTGGGGTAATAAGCTTCTATGAACTAAGGCCATTTGGAAGTAGGATGGAAATTATGCTGACAAGGGGGAGGGAGGATTAGTTTTATATCTCACAGTTGTGAGTTTTCAAGAACTGATAGCCTGTTTTACCTGAAGAGAGGGTTAGAAAGGGCTAGATCCATTATGTTCATAATAAACAAGAATTGGTTTGAAATATAATTTTTGTAATGTCATTATTTTGCAAAACAACAGCACCAGTCAGGCAGTTAAGATATTGTCAAAGGTGCTCTTTTAATTTAGATATTCTTGGAAAATACATATGTATAATATATGTACATATATATATATATATACACACAGTATATAATCTACAGCTCTGAGAGCTTTTAAGTCAGGAATGCTGAGTATTATAGTATATGGAGGTCAGAAAAAAAATTTTTACTTTTCTGTGAGTGTCTGGGTGTGTGTGGATGTATGTGTGTGTGTGTGTGTGTGAAAGCTCCCCCCCACCCCAGTAGCTCTGGGTTGCGTTACTCTAGCGCTTATTACTGATTTGTTTTCTGCTGTTTCTCAGTTACCCATTTTCAAGAATTTTATTTCATCTTTCGTGGCTTTTGTGAGGTTTGTTTTTTATTGATGAAGATTTCTGAAACTACGTAAACAGTTGTTTTACAACCACCACCACCCAGAGTAATTCACTTTTGTGCTTTTTCTCTTTGGCAGCTATATATCAAAGGCAAAACATTTGGAAAGGTTGTTAAGGTGTTATTTTCTAAAGGAACCACTGGTAAGACTTCTGTTTTCCTCCTGGGGTAGTGGCGATGCATTTTTACCTAGCAGCAATTTCACCAGCACTGGGTAGTTGCCGGCACTGTTGCTTGTATCCGAAAGCACAATTTTAGCCTGTCATGCTCGTCAGGACTGCTCAGACACCTCTAGTTCTGGCTAGCCTGGAGTTGCCATTTCCATTGTAGATCACTGTTTTCTCTGGTACTTGTACATTGGTCAGAAAATTGGTGGGGTGTTTGGAATCATTAACAGGCTCAGGAAAAAAAAATATGTAATAAGGAAAAACAGCCCTGATAGTTTCTGACCTAAATTGGTACCCCAGGTTGTTTTTTTAAAATCTGGGCTTCCAGTAATCTGCAGCAGCAAGTAGTCATCTGTTAGTGAAAACTGGCCCCTGCTTTTTTATTTTGGTTTTTTTTCATTTATGACAGTGCATTTTGTGGGTTAAAGACAAGTCTCCCCATCAAAGCAAGTTCAATATCAGTGGTTGCAAATCTATGTCGATTCATAGAGGATTTAATTGATTTTCTAAGACCTTGTTTTTATTGTAATTTTTTCACCCTGAAGCCTGATTAGTGATGTAACATTTGCCAATGATACAACCAAAAGGTCATGTATTTATTTTTGTTACACTATGTTCTTTGTAAATGTTCAATTAAAATGTGCACTTTTTAAAAAAAAATTAAAACAAAAAAACAAAAGCAAAAAAACCCCAACAAAACACAGAAAACAAAAAAATTTAAATCAATTGGGTTTGCTTGAGAAGCTTTCTGGCATAATTGTTGTAATCCTGCTGCCTGCACACAATTCACTCCTCTCCACAGCAGTTGACTCCTTTGCTGATTTAACTTGCAGATTGGTACCTGGTGCCCAGCAGGCATTGCTTCAGAAGGGCAGGAGAGCTGAAGGGGCAAGAATCAAGCATGTGGTGTCTCAACAGTATGTAGAGGATGGATGTGAAATTATATTTTTAGAGTAGAACTAGTTCAGTGATCCCATGTGGGAAAGGGAGGTTAATTTGGAAGGAAAGCGAAACTATTTTTCAGACACTTTATTCCCCTTAATTTGAGATTTGTCTGCAGATTTTACAAGCTGCATTCCAAGAAAAAAAATTGAAAGGCTTTCCAGTAATTTGACACCAGGAAGTAAAGGTACATTGACACTGTCATTGTGCTTGAAAAGAAGAGCACAACCACCTTTCTTTTGCAGAAATGATGATAATTTAACTATAACCCTGAAGTCTGTCACTGTGAGCAGGTTTTTAAAAGCATACAGTACATTGATGGTTCTCTGTTGTCTGCCTGGGAACTCGTTTTCCTGAGCCGTGTCATTTGCTAACTGTAAAAGACATTGATTTTACAGAAACCTGAATGTATCCTGAAGCTTATTTGGTCTGGAAGGAGGCAGACTGGTGAAGAGAGGGTGCTGAAATCCACCTACTGTGTGCTTGTGACAGGTTCAGGTCTGTGGATAGATACAGCTTAAGTTTGTACATCTTTGGGGAAAAGGGACCAGATCGAGGTGGTGAAGAGGGTTTACATTTCAAGTGTTTTGCCTTGGGATGTGTTTGTTAAATGTATATAAGCTGTGGCCTGCAAAGAGATGTGCTTGGGCTAGTTTGCATAGCACAATGGAAGAGTGACCTGTTTGCTTTCTGGCACTGCAGGGGCAGGTTTGTGACTGCTCTGTGGTGAGTTCAGGGCTTGCTTTTAGCAGGAGAGGCAGGAGCACTCAGCTGTCCCTGGGAGCTGTGTGCTGGCAGGGACAGGGCCAGGGACAGGCTGGAATGCCCCGTGGTTGGCACACTCCATAAGCTGAGCGTTCACTGCACTCATGACTTGAGCAGTCGGTTCACTCAGCCTCAGCTACATATTTCTCTAAATTAGGGGATAGCTGAGTGAGAGCATGAGGAAGGCAGGCCTTGAGCCAGTTACTTATCTGGAAATGGCCACTCTAGAGAACTAAGGATGTTCGGGTGCTCTCCACAAATTGTGTTTTATCCAGGTGCCACTCCATTTTTTTTGTGTTTAATTACATTTATTTATATTAAAACATTGATTTTAAAAAGTTCTACAACTTCAGGTTTGTGTGAGATTTGAAACTGTGCTGCAATGGACTTCTTGGGATGGGAACAGGGCAAGAAGAGGTGCTATTTGCAGCCAACCCCTCCACGGACTTCCACCCTCATCCACAGATTGGTTGTTCACTTCAAAAATGAGTTGTTTCTACTCTGGATTTATAATTTGAAATTGTTTTGAAACAATGTTTTTCAGGGAAGCTTCCAGAGTGAGGGTTATTATTCTCCCTTTGTAGTGTAAGCTGGAAAGAGTATGTTCACCTCATCTGCATTTCTGATTCTTTACCCAAACCATGTCAGCACAGAACAGGGTATTTGAGCTTGACTCCCACAGACTTGTGGAAGTTAAAAGGCTAAATGAAAATTCATTATTGGGGGAAAACAAACTCTTTTTTACATCTCCCCAAAAATCTAGAAACATCCCTGTTGTATTGTGTTCTTTTTTTTTTTCTTTTTTTTTTCCTTTTTTTTTTGTGCTTTATCTGTGTTTAAAAAAATTGTACTGGGTTATAATGCATTTTATTAACACTATGTACATATTAGCTGCTTTGTGTTTCAGAATGGTAGTAATTGCTTTGTATATTAAAGTGATTCTTGTGAATTTGTGAATTATTGTCATAAAGAAGTGCTTTTTCTTACTGTAACCTTTGTGGTATAAACTGTCATAACTCCCTTTTTACACAAACATTTATGTGCAGTCACATAAACATGCTTTAAAAAATGCTACAAAGTCTCTTTTTTGAGCAGGGTGTTCCATTTACACTGATTTAGTGGCAAATGGTAGCTAGAGGAATATGGGAAAAGGCATATTTTGAGCAGCCTATGGTGTCCTCTCAATTTGTGGCCTACTCTAAGTATTCATGGGGTATTCTCCCCAACGAGAATGCTTTTTTAATCTTTTAGATTAGTCAGAGGTTAAGTCCTGAAAAATAAAGTTTCTCTTCCTCCCGATATTTTTAAAGCTGCTTTCCAATATCCATTCTGGTGGCAGTTCTGTTGTTTAATTATGTCTGAAAGACTTACACCTTTCACAGTTTAAATATGCTGCATGTCTCTCTTTTAAGCATTCCTGTAAACCATGTACTACTGATCTTAATAACAACAGAAACAGAAGGCAGCAAACACTGCAAGGATCGCAACCCTATTACGTAATCCGCGAGGCTGGATCCAAACACTGGGATGAGAGCCAGGAGAACAAATTCAGCACTGAGGTAAACACACCTCCAGTGAAATCAAGGGAGGCAGTAAGGTCAGCTCATTACAGCTGGGATTTTGTAGTTTTCATAATGCCACTCACATTCTTGCTCAGAAAAATCTATAGTAGTGAGGGAGAATCCCGAATGGGGGTTTGTCCCTGAGGAAAAAAATGCAGTTTGGCTTGAATTTTGCACTGATAAAACTGGGTAACACAGATCCTTGTGCAGTCAGCTGGTAGACCTGACTCTTTTGACACTGCTGTACCTTGAAGCTCTTAGTCCATAAGATGCAGAGCTGAGTCTCTTACTGTGTATCTTAATATCAATCAAACATTGCTTTAGTTGCAATGACTACTTCAGAGAAGTTTGTTCCTTGCAAAATGACATGTTTCAGGGATGATTTCTGAGTCTCACAGCATGGTCATGTGCTATCTGCTCACTCTCCTGTGGCTTGGACCCACTCCCTGGAGTGAGTGAATTTCTCAAGACACTATTTGTGTATTGCCTTACTACTCAGGGACCCATGCCCAAACATCCTTCGGAGAGATGAGCTCAGATCACCTGTTAGAAAACAGGACCAGTGCAATGGAACCACCCAAAGGCGAGTGGGATTCTCTGGTGCTGGGATGAACAGGGTGACAGAAAGTGCTTGGGCAGGGTCTTGGCATAATTGCCAAACAGCTGCTGAGGCATTGTCATGCATCCTCTCATACTAGAGCAGGAGCTCACGTGGGACCCAGGGGCTAGGACACCAGAGTTTGCAGGTGGCACTGCAGAGGGCTGCTCTCTCTCCTCACTCACCAGCAGTTGTATCTGTGCTGCTTCTGTCCTCATCTAGCATGATTCACTCGCAGCCTGACTCACTCCTGACCTCTCCTTGAAGGTAAGTGTGACGGGAATACAAAAAGCTTGTGGGACAGCAGAAGGCAGTGCTCTCTGCATGGTGCACATGGGTGTGAGCACTGCCCGGGGGAATGGACTGTGGGTTTCAGCTGAGTTACATTCTCACTGTTGATGCCTGCCCTAAACACTGTACTTTAAATGCAACCACAACTGACTTGCACGTGGTTGTGGCCTAACTGCAGTAGTCTGGATCTGTTCTCCTAAATCTAACCGGACCTGTATCCCAGTAGCACTCAGAGGAGAAGGTGTCCCCTTCGGGGGTGCCACTTGCCGGGCTGGGGAGGGGCCACCAAGAACTCAGCTCTGCAGGTCGGGGCAAGGCACTTACCTGAGCTGCCAGTGCATTCTCATGCTTTTCTCCACAATTACTTATGGGCAGTAGCATTGCTTCAGCCTTCAAACACTCCCTTGGGTTTGCATATTGCTGCTGTGTTACAGCAGCACAGCAAAAGAAGCCAAGCCTGGTCTCTACTGGCACATGCCTACTCCGGCAGGATGGCTGTGGGCTGTAACAGCAGCAGTGGGAAATCTGACACTGAAAACAATTGGAGATGGAATTAAACTGATTTGTTTTCAAAGTATAAAACTGTTTCTATAGTCAGAGCAAGGCCTGGGGCAAAGCCCCCTGCTTAGAAGTGTGTAGGGTGTAGGTTGGTGCATCAGGTTTTATTCTGTGCTTTATTCTGTGCTACTTAAGCAGGCTTTTTAGCATGTTCCTGCTATGGCAACAGTGCAAGCTGCTATGGCTGTCAGTACTGCAAGCTCCAGCCTCTTGCGAGCGCCAAGCGCTGCCAGGCTTTTCCCACAGGAAAGTTCCCTGGGGCACTCACAAGCCCAGGCACCAGCACATTGCTTTCTGCCAGCTCCAGCCCGAGGGGAGCCTGAGGTACAGACAAGCCTAATGCCTAATCCCCTATGAGCTTGGAGACAAGGAAACACCAGTGGGGAGGAAAAGGGAGAGGAGAGAACTTACAGCCACACTCAAAACTGGAGCCAGAGAGAGTGGGGAGAGATCATAATCTTTTCAACCATTGCTCACCCAGCTGATAGGACAGAATAAGCTACGTCTGACACATTGGAGCTCATCTCATGATCTGTTTTCAATTAGAGGTGCTGTCTTCCTTCCCCGACTTCAGTTTCAGGCTGTGAATTCCCAGCCAGCTGCCTAAGTACTGTTTTAGTGACACCATGTGGCTTCTGAGGATACTGTTATAGCAAGTGTTTCAGAGCAGCAACTCCCAGACTGAGTCCAAAGCCAAGCCAGGAACTTTGCTGAAAACATGCAAGAGACGTGCCAGGAATGAAGCACAAACCTTAATGGTAAATGTGTCATTTCCACAGTACAGTCAGCCCCACTTCTAGACCACCAACCAGGAAGTATGATGGGAGCAGAAGTGTCATAAAGTTCCAAAATGTCCATGGCCCAAAGCAGCTGCTGCTGTTTGCTGTTGCCAGTGCCAAAGACATGCACATGCTCAAAGTCTGAGCCTGACCTGAGGCTTTTTGCGTTTAAGTTTAAAGCAAAGGAAGTTCCACATCCACACAGAAAAAAAAGGTAGTAAAGCAATTCCTGCATTTAGAGGTGTAGCTGTCTTCTGTTAGCCCATTGTTTTCATCAGTTTCATCCTTCCACCACTAGAAAGAGAAGGAAGCCTGCTGCTGGTGCAAGCTGGACTCAGATCTTGTGGGATAAACACACAGATGTGTTTTACAAGCTCAAGGTACGATATCTGTTATTTAGAACAGTGTCTCAACTACCACTGTGCACTGAAAGCACACTGAAATACAGACAATGTCCCAAGGTTCCAAGTAATGCAAGAGTAAGTACTTCCCCTGCTACAAAGACTTTACAGAGCATCCTCCTTTCCCAAATAGCAGCTCTCAGAGTCAGAAGGAGCACAAAGGCACAAAGTAGAACATTATCTATCTAGTGGTACTTTGAGAGTCAAGGACTGATTAGATATTTTAAGAACAGTTTGAGTCTCCTTGTTGCACTTACCCAGCTGGCACGTGTGCATGTGTATCTCCTCCAAGGAGCCTTGATCTGTGTGAGGGAGGCTTGTTAGGGACAACTCATAAACCACAACTGCCCCTCCGGATCTTGTTCTTTGTTTCACTGTGCCTCTTCAATGCAGCAGTGACAGCAATAGAACAACTTTATAGCATCCGCCTTTGTTTCTTTTTGCCCCGTAAGTGGTCTCTTTTACCACAACTTCTAAGATGCAGAAGTCCTGAAGAGTTAAAGCATTTAGAGCTGGAGCTTTAGTTTTTATTTCATCCACTCTTACTTTTTTAGAGTTAAGGAATTGATAAAAAGAAAAAAACCCACTGTAATCTATTTAAGTTTCCCCCAGCAGTTGTGTGGTTTGATTTCAAACAACAGACCTTTTGATATAATAATTTTGATGCTGGAGATTTCTGCGCCTTAAATCAGTTTCAAAACTTACATTTAATAAAAAGACAGTGGAACACCCTACACAACTCTATACAGAAATGAAGTAGAGGTTCAGTATGTAGAACAGAAGTACAACCCTTGCTGTATTAGAACATGTGATCAGACAAGACCATCAGAACAAGAAGTGAAATAACAACTGCAACTTCATGCTTAGGAACGAGTGTATTGAGTAGAAACAAAGGGGAGAATTGAACAGCATCAGTGGCTTATTAACAAAGCAGAGTCAAAAGTCATCCTTGCGACTACCCCTCTGTGCTTTGTAGATATGAACATCCTTACTGGAATCATAATGGACTTCATATACAGAGAAACGGTCTCTCAGCATTTTCAAGAACTTGAGATCCCGGTCATAGCGGATACGACAGGAAAGAAGAATCACAGTTTGGTCTGAGCACAGGTGCTCCAGTGTCTGAAGCAGTTCTGCAAATGTTTCTTCCAGATAAACAATGTCTGCACCCAGGATGAAGTCAAATGCTCCCGGAGGGAAGTTATCCAGGTCTTTTCCCCATGTCAGCTCCTTCACCACAGCTCTGGGACGTAGTTCAGGGGGCAAGTTTGCCTGCACGTTTGATTCCAGGAACTCCAGTGCTGCCGCCCTGTCTGTGATGGTAACACGGGCACCTAAGGGGGACAGGAGGACATGGCTCATCAGTCTGTGCCCCTCAATACAGCACGTGGAACACAATGCTCAAACTCCAGCAGGCTCCTTAGTTCTTGTTAAACATTAACAGCTCCCCTGAGCAGCCTGATTAAAAACAAACAAGAGAACAAAACAAGCAAGACCCCCATCTACAGACATCCTACTCTTCATCATTACTTAAGAATATAAAGTGTACTCTATGTGAAGATTAAGTCTGGTAGGGAAAAAAAATATGTTTTCTGGTGCTCTTTTTTAATGCATGAAAGTCAAGGAGTTACTTTTGGCCTTTCCACATGTGACAGAAGAATAAATTACAGCAGTTGTTACAATTAACCTGCTCCAATTCCATGTTTTTCTGTAGGAGAGAGGCAGCTAGAAAGCCTCTTTCGCAGGTCAGACAAAAGTTAAGCCTGTGTGATTTTTCATGGCATAACTATATTTTGTTAAATTGTTTTGTTTCTATTATTTCAATAGACACCTTTAACAGCTACAAGAGCTTTGAATTACAAAGTTAACCTGGGAGAGGTAGCACAGATTTAACATACTACCCAGCTCCTGTTTCAGCCACAGACAGATCACTGGCAAATCCCTTCATTTCTCCATGCCCTGGCTTCCCTGTCTGCAAGATGGGCTAATGCAAGGCTTATGCAAGCTCAGAGAGTGGTTTCTGTCTGTAGCTTTATCTGCATCCCAGGACAAGTGGAAGACAGGAAGTGCAGCATTTGTTCCCTGGGGAGGAATAGCTGCAGAGCTGAAAGCTGCCGAGCTGCCTGCCATGGTAACAGGCGTCAGCCTGAACAGGGTCCCGCCATAAAGTAAACTGCAGTGGCACCATCACTGCAACAAATATCTCAGCAGGCCCTCAAGGCTAACAAGGAAGGAAGATGACTCAGAGAAGAACCATCACAGTTCACATATGCAGCTTTGGTCCTCACTTCCATAGCAGGCATGTACATGTAAAAGTTGTAAATGGCATAACTGTACATTACAGTTGTAAATGGCTTTCAACAAGACAACAAAAAAGCCCTTACCTAGTAACGTGACCACTATTCCCAGCAATCCAGTTCCAGCTCCCAGCTCGATCACAGACCGATCCCTGAGATCAATGCCTTCCATCTCCAGATAAGCACACAGGACAACAGCCTAAGCCAAGAGACAAGGGCAATTAATCACAGGGCTCATTTCAGTCATACCCTGAGCACAGGGTTTCTGGTTTAACCTGAAAATTGAGTCAGGTGCTTCAGATCTGCAGCAAGACTTTGTTAAGCCCTTCTCTGCTTCCTGTGTGCACATGTAGTCTTTTTATGCATTTTATGGAAGACTTACTGGCAAGAGGAAAAAAGAACCACAGAGGTTACAACTTGGATGTGGTAACTGCTCCATGAATCCCCAAACATAACAGGAGGTAGAAAGAGTTGTGTTTGGAGAGGAAAAGCTAAGGGACTGTCAAACACTAGTGAATGAACACGGTATTGCAAAAGTCCAGAATAAGGTTTCATAGTATCTTGTATTTCAAAAACCTTCTGCACAACACTGGCATGCTGTCAGGAAGGACACGGGAAAGTAAAGTAGTAACACTTCTAGCTGGTTGTATCTAGCATGTTACATGTTATATAGATCTTGGTAAGGACCTCTCCCCACAGCAAGTTCTGTCAAAGTTGATGTCCAGAAAGGTGAGCAGCCCTGTACACCAATTCATTTAAGAAGTTTGCTAAAAATGCTACGCTTATTCTCTTAAACTAGAAATAAAAGTGCAATGTGTGTGTACACTGAGATCCAAACCAATGGGAAGCCCTTGGATTCCTACAGTGATGCTGTGAGTGACTGCCCTGCAGCCTTGGACCCACAACAAACCCCTGGGTTTTGGACGGTTCTTATCGCCAAGATAAAGTCTATCACCAGTCCTGCTTGAGGCTACAAGCAGTAGGCTACATGCTGTGCTCTGAAGGGTGCCAAGCTAACATCACCAGCCACTGTAAAGAAAGAGGTGAGACTTATCCAGAATATTTCCTACATTAGGCACTGGCCGTGAAGTGTTTAGGTGAGTTTTCCCTTGCGGTCCTGCAGGAGGATCTCTTATGGGGGAAGAGGGAAAAGCAAAGCAGAATTCAGTATTTTCTTTTCTAACATTAAAAAAAAAAAATTAAAAGCCTTCCCTATATAGTTCAACGTTAAATAATTTTCTACGGTGAATGTGAAAACTCGGCAAGAGTCACAGGAAGGCACCGAGCGCAGAAAGCCTCCGCTAGCCACAAACACCTACCGCGTCCCAGACCACGGCCGCCACCCCCAGCCGCCGCCAGTCCTGCTGCAGGCGGATGGTGCGGCTGGCGAAGCGGAAGGTGGCCGAAGGGCTGTGCAGCTGCCGCGCTGCCCAGCCGCCTCCCTCCTCGTAAGGCACCAAGGCCATCCCGCCGCCGGCCGCCGCAGCCCCAGGCCCCGGCTCTTCGCGCCTTCGGCCGCCGGCTGGGCCCTGCCCGAGCTCCGCGCCGCTCCGCACGGCGGGCAGCGAACGGCCCGGGACGGCCGCGGGCACAGCCCCGATCCTCGCCCGGGCCCGGCCCTCCCGCTCCGCCCGCGCCGCAGCCCCGCAGCCGCCGCACAGCGCCCGGCCCGGCCCCCGGCGCTGCAGCCAGGGGCGGGCGCGGCCTCTCCGCACCGCCCGAGCGGGACGGCGGCGCTCAGCGGCCGCGCCGGGGTGCTGACATCCCGGCTACGGAGGGCTGGGCTGGGCTGGAAGGTCACCGGAGCGGCGGGAGCGGGGCCCAAGGCGGCAGGCGAGGCTGTCCCGGGGCGGTGGCGGGCCCGGCAGCGCGGGGAAGGGGAAGGGCCGAGCCCACGCCCGAAGGCGGGAGGGCCCGGGCGGCCCGCAGGGAGAGGCCGCGCTCTGCATCCTGCGGGAGGCTGGGCCCGGAGCGGCTCCTCGCCTGCTCACAGCCCCTGCCACGCGAAAAGGTGCTGGGGAAAGGCCCCACGCCCTGTGGGACATTGTTAGCTGTCGCCACAGCCTCCATGGTGCTAGCCTCTGGCTTTTGCGTCGGGGGTGTTTGAAGTCAGTGCGCAGGAAAGGCCTTTGTCCAGCCCACCAGCCTCGTCCTCCGTTACTGGAGAACGCGGAGAGCATTATCTCTGCAGTGCTCCTCACAGACTGGAAAAGGCCCCTCTGTCGCTGCCTAACCAGCGCAGGAACACAGCAGTTGTGCATGTCTCTGTCGAGCACTGCCCAAGGCAGCACAGCCAGAGCTGCTCTCGGCTGGCAGTGTGGTGGAAACGCTGCTCGGCGCTGTGTGAGCATGGGCTTCTCTTCACCTTTGGCTCCATTTAATCTCTTGTTTGGCAAAACAACACAGTGCTCCTCTCCTGTGCTACTTGAACTAGCTCCAAAGACTCCTAAAGGCCATGGGAGAGCCGGCAGCTCTCCTGCTCTGGCTGCTGGAGGCACTGCTGCGGGTCCCACACAGAACGGCGTGGTGCCTACAGCCACACTGCTCAGCCCTGAGAGGAGCACGGGGCAGCAAGGGCAGCGGACACATCTTCTCTGCCCCTCTAGTGGCTCTGTGCCCTGACAGCTCCCGGTGACACCACCGGTGGGGCAAGGCCGGCCCCTCCAAGCTGGGGACAGAGTAACCAGCTCCGGAATACATCCCTTCTCTTTCCCACAGGGACCAGCAAATCTCTCTGGCAGACAAAGGCAAATGTGGTTACATCGAAAAGCTGTCACTTTCAACAGTGGGTCAAGATTCATGAAAACCTGTGGAGGATCATTATAGTTTGCACAGGGGGTGCAAAAAATAAAGCTTTTTTTTAGGGTTCTGCTACTGTAGGAGAATGGAACCCAAAATTTTACTCGCCCCAAACCAGTCCATACTTGCCTTGTGGCAACTCAGACCTCTTCCCATAAACATGCCAGAACAGGTGTGATGATTCAGTTTTCTGTGGTTTTATGTCCTAAAGTGCTGGTCCCTTGCCACTATTCCTGCTTTTGAGGGTTTGAAATTGCTTGTGCTATTATCTTGATTATTTTTTAAATTATTTATATAGGCAGTGTGGGAAAAGCAATGAGAGTGATTACAGTGGAAAATGAGAACTCTGTTTGAACGAGTTTTTGAGTCACTTACACTGTGCTTAAACTACACCATGAGGCAAATAGAGGGGAAACTCCCAAACGGCACAAAGCTTTCACCTCTACCTCCTGAACCACTTGCCGACCCTGGGTTCTCCAACCAAAATGTAAAGGAGTGTGGCAGGCCTCCAGTGCTCCCAGCTGCCTCCTTTCTGTCCCCAGATGAGTTTTCTTCCCCTGCAGTATTTCATAAGATCAAGTGTCTAGCAGAATAGCAACTAGAGTAAAAAAAGACTGCATGTGGAAATGTATTGTTCCCAAAGATGATAATGCAGTGAGTGCTTTTATCCCAATAATGTGATTTTGTTAGTCAGATATCCCTGAATATCTCTGGAGTGCAGCAGGTTTTCTACCAATCCTGCCATGCTTGCCAGAAGTATTTACCCTTCTTCCCTGATAAAGTTACTCTGGCACTGACTTCCATGAGCCTTAGACAGGAGATCAGAAACTATTTTATGGATCATAACTGGATAGTGAAGCTATCAAAGGAGAAGCAAGTCCACTAGAAGGTTAGTAAGGGCCCTGATTCCACATATTTATTCTGAGCCTATATTTGCCTTGTCTTCCCCTTTCCATATCCATTTTCTAAGAAGATGAAGTACCTGGGTATTATAGTGACAGAGAGGGACACTTGGTTTTTTTCTACCTTTCCTGACAGTAAAAGAATAAGGAAAACACAACAACACAGACTTATGGCTCAAACAGATGCCTAGAGCTGAAATGCTTTTCTCCCAGCAGGCCTAAAGCTCAGCACAGCAGTGAAGTGGTGAAAATGTAGCCTGGTTTGTCTTTTGAGCACTGCAGAGGGCTGTAAGGACACCTGAGCTGCAGGCAATCTTGCAAAGTAGGAAAGAGCTGATTTTAAGGTAAGCAAGAATGATGTAAAGTGTGAAGAAACACCGATTAAAGTCCATTCTTACCTCATTCAACTACTTGATAGAGCAGGCATAACATAGCAAATTATGAGTAAATCCTGCCACCTCAGATTTGGGTAAGCTGCTCGGGGTAATTAAGAAAAAGTATTTAAGTGCAATGGTCCTTGTAATACTTAAAAGATCAAAGAACAAAGCAGGTAAGATAGAAATGAGTACAAATTATTTTGAATCTGTACCAATATAACACTCTCTCTGAAATCTTCTCTTTGCTGCTTAGTATGTAAAATCCTCTCTTAGAAATGAATGTGACAGTTCTTGTGATACTTCTGCAGACACTGTGGATGCACTGCATGTCTGCGCATGGATTTTGGAGACATCCGTAATGGGAAAATACTGCATCTCTCACACAGTCTCTGGTTACCAAGGCAAAGGCAGGTATAAATAGAAACAATCTGATTTTTTTTTTTAACTCTATCTAGAAACCTGTGTTGTTGATAACCCTCTGACAGCAACGCCTTATTCCAAATGGTTCTGTTCTACATTTGTGTGGAAACTTCTGGTTTAAGCCTTTCCTATCTAAGTAAACAGCAGCTACTTCTGGTTGTCATTCCACTGAAATATGAAAATTGAGTTGGAAGTAAAGTTTGGACAAATATCTGTTTTGCTAAGAGCTTTCATCAATCAAATGAACAAGAGCTAACACAAAGCTTGGAGGAAAACCCAGAAAAGAAAGTGGTCTTTCTCCCTAAATATCACTGTAAGTGGCCATTCAAATGCCTAGCACTGAAATGATTTAACATGTTTTGCATTTTCATCTTCACCAGTAGAAGAATCTTCCAGATTCTCCACACCAATAAAATAGATGGGGTGGTGAATCACTTGCTGTTCAGTACAAAGGAATAAAGCAGAGATTAATTTGGTTGATGACAGCTTGCAGTTGCAGAATCAAGCCTCTTGAAGTGATTTGGATCCTTTGAAACCGATGGAATGAAAGAACTTAAGTTTCTGCAGAAACTGGTAGGTTATCAGTAGACCTTACAACTTTCTGCTTCTACAAAATCCTTGCAAAAAGTGTGAAATATTGAAATAAATGCATGATGTGATCTAGTGTGTAATTTCCTTTACACACAGAGTTACATTAAACAGTGGAAGTAATGATCAAAAATATGAAGATGTATCATTTTGTAAGTGCTTGAGCTGAAACACAGGAAGTTTCTGGAACCTCTGAAGAGGGAATTGTTCCCATCAGTAATATTACATTCATGCCTTCAACCTTGCATCTTGATAAACTCACACATAATCACCACGTTTATTAAAGTGTCTTGTTACAGAAATATCACTTAGCTTTTAGTAGAATTATATGACTGAGCTCTCAAAGGCCTTGCAGGTCTGAAAGCTGACATTGTTCTGAAGTTTTAATTAAAGACCAAAAAGCAAACAGGGTAAGCTCTTCTTCAGAACCAACCACTGGATTTCCAGCTGCATTTCATTTGCTGGAAACCTCCTCCCAGATGTTCGCAGACCTACAGCCTTACCCACATCTCCAGCTGCTGAACTTCCAGGCCCACGAGATGCCACGTGTCAGGTCTTGGGATGGAAGAGTCCATAACCCACAGAGCAAGACTGACACATGAGCAGTGGGTGCACCCTGGGAAAGGCTGCTCCAGCACTGCCCCCGGGAGCATAGGGCTGTGGTGGGGAAGTGGAGCAGACATGGGGCAGGGAAAATACTGCAAAAACCTCCATTTTGTGGGGTCTGAGTATGATCTAGAGGCTTAACATTAGGTTGCCAAATTTATGATGTGCTCTATAGGTGCAACTGGAGAGGAAATTACAGTGCAAGCAATGCACTGTACTATTTTAAAACTAGTTAACAATTAATTTTAAACTATTTAAAAACAATTATATGGGCAGGCAGACAACAGCTATAGCATTCATATAGATGCAGAGGCATCTGCCTCAATGCAGATGTTACCCTTTTAAAAGAAGCAAGAGTCCAAGCATATGAAAAATGTGGGCAGTTTTAGTGTTATTTCTAATGGTATTGTCAGCGTTCCTCTTTGTGAGTCCTTGGAAAGAAAATCCTTCAGACAATGGAGAAGATGGAAGAATTGAGTCTAAGCAATTTCAGGTACCTTAAAACTATCAGAGAGGGCCCCTTAGCACCACCTTCCAGGCTTTGGTGGCCCAAAGTTGGAATTAAAACTGCAGAAGTTTACCCTAAACAAACTTGCTGCAGGACTTACACATGCACAGTTAGACTTTCCTGAATAAACTCACTATTCATGTTAATGTTTGTGTTAAAATACTGAAAAGCCTTTTCCTTTTTCTTCTCCACGTAAGAAATTTGTATCCATAAGCTGCAGTAACAGCTATTTCTAATACTTGATAAATTAAAGTGGTGGTTCTGCCAGCCCAAAGTACAGTTTTTCAGGCCTTCATTTTGGCTGCAGCACATCTCAAATTTTCTTCTCAGGTACTAAGCCTCCATTAGCTCTAACTTAGTCTTTGATAACTGTCAAGCTGGTTTTATTTTACCTTAAGACAAAATGAAGGTAGGAGCAGAAAAGTGAAGCAAGATAAAGAAAGGTTTACTCCTACATGCTTGTGCTGTTGGTATCCCTGCAGCGATCCAGATGCTCGCATGCCAGCCAAGCAGCCTCTGCATTGCCTGTAATGACACCTTAGATTGCAGCAAAGGCAAAAGGAGGGATTTAATCAATGATAGCAGCACTGCAGTCTGTCCTTATGCTATGAAACACAGGCTCCCCAGCTCTGGTTTGCTTGTATGCACCGCTAGTCAATGTATTACAGGACATTTAATAGTGTGTGAAACTTTAGGGCTACAAAAAATCCACCTTGTGTGTTCTGAATAACCTCACTGGTTACTCTTCTCCCCAAGCATTGGAATATTCTATTTCTCTAACTACTGTTTTGCTCCGGGATTTTTCCCTTAAATGGCTGTAGTCTTATGTTACTTGTCAGCTTCAAAAGACATCACACATGCAACATTTTTGTCCTGTCAGCTGGTAGTGGTTTTCAAAACAGGATGCCTATTTTTCCCCCCATTATTTGCAAGTGAGACACAGAAGTCTGAGCTTTTGTTTTCAGTTGGCTATACAGGTTCAACCTGGTGATTCATTCTTCCTGCAGCTACATTTCCAGGAAAAGACAAAGCCCTGGCTCTTCTCCAAGTTATCCAAGTAAAATCAGAAAGCACTCTTTCTCCCACAGATGGGACACTTTCTAAGAAGGGAGAAATTGAACAAAACACATCCCAGAGGTAGTGTCACCACCACCCTGCTGACAGGCAAGGAGGTGCATGGCCTTGGAAAGGCCTGTGTAGTACCAAGTCAGGGTGAAGATAATAGCAGAGTTTACCGGATTTAAGATTCTTGGCCCTGTGAAGCACAACCAAGTGTGTGCAAGGAGCCATTCTCCATTTCTGGGACTGATGGTGACTGTGAAGCTGGATGGCTTACAGAAAATCCTGCAATTTCATTTCAAGCCTTTTAGAAGACTCTCATCTTCTTGTTGCAGTTGGTATGGACAAGAACATACACTTGGAGTTGGGAATTTTTCAAGAGTTATTACTCATAGACAAGCTGGTAACTTTGGTTTCAGACATCTCCTCGTAGGAATACTGCTGCTCACAGATGAAGAGAAGCCTGGTTTTTCATCATGAAGCAAAGGACTACAGGGTTGTGTGGTTGTGAATGCAAGTGCTGAGATTTCAGAGAGGGTGTTAAATAAAATCTGCACAACTCTGCCCACAAGGAGCCATCACAGGAAATGTAAAGACTTGTCTGAGAAGTGGGGTTCCTTTGAACGCAAGCAGACAGCGGCTCACACGTACTGAGCAAATGGGCCAAGTAAAGAGGCAGAATTACCTCCCCCTGTAAGCCCACAAGCCAAAACACAGCTGGTAGCACTAATATTAGTCCTGTCAAGCCTGGCAGTCTTCATTTGTTATGCACCCTGCAAATAATTATACATATAGTTAAGCTTATAGCTCAGAAGCTGCATTTAGTAGTTGGCAGGGCGTCCTCCTCACTGGTATTGCTCCTCTGACCTCATTAGACTAACATGAGGAGCAAGTCTGGTCCTTTGTATTTTCAGAATAAACCATAGGTCTTTCTAACCTCTGCATATCAGGAACAGAGGTCACTAGTTGTCACTGTTGTCACAATCTGATTTGGGGTTTGTTTCAAGGTGCTGTCTGACCTTCCTTAAAGACTGTGTGGAGTTCTCCTGAAGTTTGCAGCAACTTCCCCAGAGGGCTTAAATTAGGACTCGTTTCCCACATTTTTGAAAGTTGCTTTCCCTTTTGTGAAAATTAAAGCATGAGGAGGGGCTTGCTGCCCACTGGGTGCCCTGCTCAGAGACGAGGGGTGGTAATTGAGAGTCCCATGGTACAGACCTATCTTTCTGGAGCAGGAAGAAAAGAGGTTGAATCTCAGCAGTCCGTAGTAAGCTATTTTCAGCTCAGGCATTCATTATTGCCACGATCTGCCATCCAAAATGCCTGCTTATGCAAAATGTGGAACTAGGTATGTGCTGCCCATTGTACATCAAAGTAATTGATTTTTGTAATAATGGAAAGTGTCTGATGATTCACTGGGGTAAATCAAGCAAAACAGTAGAAAGACGAGACAGAAAATAGGAAGAGAACCAGGACCAGTAATAAATCATGATAGAGGGTATTCAGTGTATTGCTATAGCAGTAAGTCAGTAGAGTGTTAAGCTGCATAAATAAAAGATAATGTGTTTCATTTCTGCAGGGTGTTGCTCAGACTACACCTATTAACAGGATCACCTAGTTCTGCAGAAAATACACACAGCAACAGGTTTTGTCATATTATCCGGACAAATCAGATCTGTATTAAGATTTTAAGAGTTACTTTGCCAAAATGGAGCAGGAAATGAATATTCCTCATCACTGCAGCTAAAGGAAAACATGCACAGATATGGAAAATTACTCTTTACTGGTGTACTGAGGTATGTGGAAGCGGAAGCTTAACTTCTCCTGGAATGACATGGAGGTGGGACTGTTTGCTATTTCTGTGACTTCCAGGGATTAAACTCAGCTTCCTCTTGCTTAAGGCCTACATGTATAAGTCCTCACAGGGAAAGAGACTACTGATTTCTTTCCTCCCTGTGCATGTTTGTATAAATCCTGATACTCTACGACAGCGCTAGTGAGGGGGAAGAGCAGCCTTCATCTCTCCCCCTTTGCGGCATTACACACTGAGATCAAGTATGAGACCCATGGGAAACTTCAGCCTCTGGGAGGCAGAGGAACCAAAACCTTCACGCCCAAATAACAGTGAGGCATGTCACATACTCCAGCCACTCCAAGTTCCCAGCATTTTTCATCTATCGGCACAAGTATGTGGGGTTTTGGCTGTTGGCCCCGATGACTGAGTTCTGGTGCTCAGCTGCCTGGTGAGCCACTCTTGCTCACTTCCTCACCCTTGAACAAGGATTTTCCATTGTCCAAAACAGCAGCTTTGGCAAAGGACCTCTGAGAGTTAGCAGAGGTCCCGGCTTGCTGCTGGGATCCCCTGAGGCACTTGCTGCAGCTGAACCTCCCTTTGCCGAAGCCAGGCAGCCCCACGGCACATGCTGGCATGGCTGCAGGGAACGGACAGACTTGGTTTTAGACACTGACACTCCACATGCCTGCTGTCTGGCTGAGATGTGCAGATTTGCAGCTCACCTCCATTGGCATGGAGTCACTGAAAGGGGCCCAGCAGTGCAGCAGGAGTGTAGCTTGCACAGCCACTCCAGCTTTTGAAAATAGTCAGCCAGGTGCAAAGAGTGAGGGAAGGTATTGCTCTTCTAGTGCAAGAGTAAATTATGCCAGTTTTCATATTAGATAGTGCAGATGTAAGCCAACTCTTATTCTTGCTTGAGAATTAATTACTTCAGTAAGCAATGACAACCCTCTAGCTTCTTCTCTTTCCCCAACACCCTCACAAAAAAATCAGTGGGTGCAAAGCCAGAGGGAAGAAAACACCAATCTCTGAATGGCTATTTTGCATGAAGCCCCTTTTCCCTCCCTGGCTCAGGTCAGTCCTGTTCCACCCAGTGGTTAGCCCCTGGTTCTTCCCGGAACTGGAAGGAGGACTGGCTGGCCTGCAGCATTCCAAGCAGAGTGCAGAGGCTGCAGAGGGACGTTGGGCTGAAGTGGTTCGAGAAGTGCTGAAAGCCAATCTTCCCCAAGGCCCTCCTGTAATCCACAGCGAGGTCAGATTCCTCTGGACTAACGAGGCTTTGCAAACTGTCAGTAGCATGGAGACGGGCTTAGCTAACATAGTTTAGAGAAACTGCTGGTAAGTGAAAAGGTATCATTCATCAGTCTGAGGGAATAATCCTCATGTAAGACTGTAAATAATTTGGTTTGTGCTTTTTTTTATGCCTGGGATTAAGCTGTACAGATGCTGGAAACGCAGCATCTATGACTTCCTCTCTTCAAAGAAACTACACATTGTTTGCCTGAGAACTCTTGTGTTTGTCATCACATGGGAGAGCCAACATTAGGAGTTTTCATACAAAATGGAGCAAAACCCTGAGCCTGCTTATCTTTGGAATAACTGCCAGCATGATAGCAGCGTTTTGTAATACTTTTGTGTGCTCTTAAGCCTTCTGCAGAGCCATTCTTCTTATCAGAGGCCAGAGTTAAATTTTTGTAGCGATAGTGGGTTGATCCATTGCAGAACGACACAGGTTTGTTTATCAGGGCCTCTGCTGTGGGTATCTTGTCCTCTAATCCATCTTCCCTGGAGTGTATTTGAACATTCCAGTCCTGTGAGAATCTCGCAGGTAGCTGAAACTCAGCAAGCAAATACGCAATTGCTGGGGATTTCCAGTGATCCCGGGGGATCCCGGCGACCTCGTGCAGTGTCCCTTTCCCGGACTGCTCGCACGGACGGCACACAACAGCGAACGGAGCGCGCAGCGGGCGGCGGGACGCGGCACTGCCGAGGCTCTGCTGCCCCAGGGCCGGGAGCCCTTCAGCCCTTTACAGGGAGGGGGAGAAGTCGGCCACGAGCTGCTGGAACTCGCAGGAGCAGCGGCGCGGCTGTCCGCAGCCCCCCGCTCCCTGCTGCGCGCAGCCGCGGCGGGAGAGCCGCCGGGGCAGTCCTGGCGTTCCGGCTCGTGTTGCTGCGCCGTGCAATCGCCGCCGCTGTCTCCCCGCTGTCCCGCTGTCCCGCACTCCCGCACTGCCGCTCCGCTCCCGCCGCGCCCGCAGCACGTGCGCCCCGACAGGCGCGAGTCCCCCGGGGGTGGGGCCGAGCGCGCGGCGCCGGGGGGCGTGGCCACGGGGGCGCGACCGAGGCCGCGAGGCCGGCGCTCGGTGCGCGCGTGCGCGTGAGGAAGGCGGTGAGGGGGAACGCGGGCCAGGGGCGGGCGCGGCGGCGGCGGCGGCGGGCGCGTGACGAACCCCGCTCCCATTGGCGGAGCGGCCGTCACGCGGCGCCGCGGCGGGAGGCGATTGGGCGGTGGCGGGGCGGGGCCCGGGCTCCCCCCGGCGGCCGCTCGCGCGAGGCCCGTGCTCGCCGCGCGCAGGAGGCGGCGGGGCGGTCGCGCGGCCGTGGGGGCGGGCGGGGCCGCGCGCGGCCGGGGCGGGGGCGGCGGCGCTGAGCCCGCCCCGCGCTCCGACCCGCCCTGCGCCCGCCTCCCCTCCCCCGGCCCAGCCCGGAGCCGCGCAGCCGGGGCCCGGCGGGGGAGCTCCGAGCTCCATGGGCAACACCGTCACCTGCTGCGTATCCCCGGACGCCAGCCCCAAGCTCAGCCGGGCTCGCGGCGGCGGCGGCGGGGCAGCGCCGGGGCCCGATCGCTGGGCGGACGCGTACCAGGCGGCGGCGGCAGCGGGCGGCGGCGGCGGCGGCGGCGGCGGTTCGGGGTCGGCGGAGGCCGAGTCGGGGGACTCGGATCCCGGTGGCGGCGGCGGTCCCCACCTCCAGCACATTAGCGACCGGGAGTTCCCGGATGGTGAGCGACGGGCGGGCGGGGAGCGCCGGGCACCGCATCCCCGTCCCCGCGGTGCCCCCGCTCCGCTCGGGCGGGTACCCGGGGGGCACCGGCGGCCCGAGGCGCGGCCCCTTTGTCCGGCGGCGGGGGCAGCGAGGTCCCGCCGGCCCCGCGGGGCTCGGCCCGCGCCGCGCCCCAGGCAAAGTTCCCCGCGGCTGTCACGGCGGCGGCACGGCCCCGGCGGGTCTGGGTTCGGGCCGGGACCTCCGCCCGCGGGACCAGCCTGGGGCCGCTCGGCGAGTCCCCGCCCGGGCCGGGAGCGCCTCCCCTGCCCGGGGGCGCCCGGCCCTGCCCGGGTCCCGCAGAGAGGGTCGGGGAGCAAGAAGGGAACGTGGCAGAGCCCCCGGGTGCTCCCGGCTGAGGTGGAGAAGTCTGGCTGCTCGTTTCTCCTTAACTGTAGAGCCGTGATTCGGTCGCAGCGTTCGGGCAGATCGCAAAAGCCGCTGCATTTCCAGTCTCTGCTGAACAGGAGGAAGGAAGAGGGTGTGTGGGGAGTAAGGGAATTAAGAATTACAATGTGTGCATATGACATCACCGTGGCTGGACGTGGGTAATTTATACTCTGGCTGTGCAGGGTTCTAACTGCACTCATTTCACCGGCCGGCGTTCCTGTCGCGTAGCTCTCTGTGTTCCCAGTTTGCTTTCCTTGGACTCACGGGAAAGTACGTGTGTGCTGCTCAGATTGCTCGCAGTCACACCCGGAGCGCTGGTACCGCACAGACTCGCTCCGTGAGGCATCTCCTGGCTGCCCGGGAGGGCTGCAGGGCTGTGCTGCGGGAGTTCCCGAGCCCTGTAACAGGTTCGGGGTGCTCCTGGCTGCCCGGGAGGGCTGCAGGGCTGTGCTGCGGGAGTTCCCGAGCCTCATGTAACAGGTTCGGGGTGCTCCTGGCTGCCCGGGCGCTCACGTGGTGCTGCCGGAGCCGCGCAGCGCAGTCTGACGCCTCATGATATTCAAAACTTAGTTTAATTAACGAACATCTTGCTATTCCTCCTTGCAATTATAACCACACCTAGGTGAAATATATTCGCGTGAAAAAAGATAGCCTGCCTGACATCTTTAATGTACCATGCATGCAATAATCACTGTAATCCATACTCCTCTTGAACTTTTGAAAAAATTTTTGCTATCAAACTGGCTGCAGAAGAGTGTGGGGAGACCCTCAGAAATGGAATTATTAAACTTGCAGTGTTCTGCGCAGCACCATATGGTGCAGCTGTTCCAGAAATGAGATGGAATAGTCAGCCCCTTGAATCTCCTCTGAGACAGCTGTGCAGTACTGCAGTAGTAGAAATTACGTTTGCTGCCTAGGAGAAATAAACCTTTATTTTTGCAGGAAGATATTACAGAAATCACTCAACTCATTAGGGGAGGAGGAGCTAAACTCTCTAAAGATTCTAATAAGCCAAGCAAAAATGCCTAAGCGGAACAAATCTTCTCAGGAATAAGAGTTGTATTTGTTTGAATCTTTAGTATGTGATCATGTCAGCAGTGCTTAGTAACAGATTTAATTGTGAATTGGCCTTAAAGTAGGGAAGTGTTTAATTTTTTTTGAATTTGTGAGCCTGAATAAGAGTGTATAGTCCAAGAATAAGATAGTAGCTGTCTATCACAAATTTTACTTTTGTAGCTACGGAAACTTTAGTCTTGAGACAGGAGATAAAGACATAACAATTAGAACTGCATAAGTAGTATATGTTTAAGATGATTTTAAAGATCATTTGTACAGTGGTGTGTGGTTCACTATTGCCCTCCAAAGTAGATGTGCTGCAAGTGACAGATGCTGTTTGAAGTTTTCTGATTGATGTAACCTTTCAGGGGTGCAGAAAGTATCAAAGTTTGGTACATTTATTAAAATAAAATTCTGAATTGTCAATATTAGAAGTAAAGCTTCATTTTTGAATGATTTTCATTGATTTTTGAATGCTACAAAGTACTACCTGGATAGAATTGAAGCAGTTAACTTCATAATGTAAAGCACTATTTGTGAAGTCTAAAATTAAGTGTTATGAAGCAGGCTTTATCAAGGAGTTTGAAGTGATACTGCTGTTTAATTTAATACCTTCTATGAAATAATAAATCTGTAATATACCAGGTAGCTATGCTTATTCCTCTTAAACTCTAGGATGTAAAAGCTGTCAGCATACCCAAACCAATGAAACAGCCTGTGTGTTTCTGTGCTGTTGACTACTACAAAGCATTAGTTTCATTTGGGGGATAAAATGTACTTCTTATAATTGATTAATATATAATATCATAGGTTAGCTAAGATGCAAACTTAGTCTGTAATAGAAGGCTGAGAACCTACTGACTGCCCTTTTCTTGAATGCTTTGGCAGGAAGAAAAGAGAAGGCTGCAAGGAAAAAGTCAAGATCATTTTGGCTATTTTTGTTCCATGCTGCTCAGTTCTAGAAGTTTCTAGGAAAACAGCTAAATATATCAGAAAGCATGTGTTGGAATGCGATGGAGATGCTTCATTCCTTAAATTTCTACCTCTGCATCGTTTGTTGTTCTTAAGTCTGTCTTAGTACTTTTGCACTTGTTTTGCTAAAATTGAATGTTTCGGTTGTATCAGGAATGCAGAAGTTACCAACCAAGCTTTGGGCTTTTTGTTTTGTGTTGTTTCATAGCTTTGTGTTACGCTTTCATAGCAAGTGGAATGTGTTCCTCGCAGGTCTGTGCTCTTAAGTGAGCTTCTGTAGCTTCTCCAGCACACTATACTACTTAACATGCACTACTTTCCAGTCAGCACTGCTTAGATTGTCTGTATCGGATCAGGATGAAACAAGAAAAATCTCATTTTCTTAAAATGGGCAGATTATTATGTGGTATTTATGTATGACAAAAACGCAGTGGTAGGTGGTATGGAGGTAAGACACATAGTAAAACTTAAAGTTTCCTGTTTCAACAGAATTCAAACAGGAAAGCTTTGTCAGATCCTCTACTAAGAGAATTTAAAGGATGATTTTGTACTTTATAGCTCTCAAGATCCTGAGCCATAACCTGTTTGGTGCATGCTTTTTCTGAATGAGAAATAAGCCTATATTTGTGGTTTGATATGCTAAGCCAAATTGGATTAAGTAAACGGGAATAAACGTAACTTTGAAAACAGTAGTTTATTCCAAATAGGTTCATGCCTACTGCTAATATTAAATATCAAGGGCTGCCATGAATCGAAAGCAGCTAGTTGACTTTGCAGCTGAGCAGTAAGTGTTCCTTAAACCAACAGTTCAACACAGTTTGAATTGACCAAAAAGGCTTTTCCTATCTAGTTTTAGTAATGGTAGCTCTTTGATCTTAGCGTGCCATTTGGGCTGTCGTGATTACTGGGGTTTGGGTTGGTTTGGTTGTTTGGGTTTCTCCCCACAAATGAGTGTCTGCTAATCTTTATTTTGGGCTTTCTTTTTTTTTCCTGTGATTTTTTTCTGGTTATTTGGGGGAGAACTTCTCACAGTTGAAACTTTCTTGCCAGATCCCTATTTTTAAACATAGATCTACTTTTTCATAAATTCTTTGATCCTTGGATGAAACTAGAACAAGACCTTGTTTGGCCTGTGTTTCTCACTTGTTCTTGAAAACATCTCCATCCACAGCTGTTGTTTACTGAGCTTGAGCAGAGATTTGCCTGATTCCCTTGAATCAAAGGGAAGAGTGTTGGCCTGCTGAAGTGGTGGGACAAAGTGACCTGGTAGCCTCACCTGAATATCTGGGGGTGGAGAATGACAAGGGAAAAGACAGTAAGGGATGAGAAGGAACAGCACATGGGGTCAGGAGAAGAGCTGAGTGGGGTGTGTTCATCACACAGAGGTTAGATGGGAAAGCAAATGGAAGGGGACTTTGAAGAGGGGAATTAATAGGGATGAAGCAAATGAGGTTTACCTGAATAGGCTCAGACTAGTGCCTAGGAGTAACTCTTGAAAGGTTCAGGTTGCCTGCATGCTGCAGTTATTTAACAGTGCTGAAGATGAACAGATATTTGGGTATATTGATTGTCTGTGATCTGGTTTCACTAACAGCTTGTCTATAAGCCTCCTTGCAGAAGGTCTAAGTAGTGTTCATTTGTTTCTCTTATATAATTTCAGCTTATTTCAGGCATGTGGGTGGAGGTTTTTTCCTGGTTTTTTTTTAGTTTGGGGTTTTTTTTGTTGTTGGGGATTTTTTAAAAATCCTAGTTAAAATGTTAGTTAAAACACTTTGGTGCAAGGAATCAGCTTTTTGATGCCAGCAGTTTTCATCACAGGAAAGACTTAACCATCTTGTGTTGGATTTTGTGCCTCTCGAGTTGAAGATCTGTAGCTGCATAGGCTGACAAATACTGTTGTCTGTTTACACCAACATGAAGCTAGGGCTAAAACCAAATGACGCTCTGCTGCCTTTTCTAGTGCTCCCTCCCCTTTTTTCCTTCTAGTCACTGAGGTTTTTCACTTAACTTAGACTTGCTCTTCGTTCCCCAAAGCTGTCAATATCCCTTTCCTAAAACTGACTAGAGATTCATTACAAAGGTATTTGTAGCAGTTGCAGATAGTCTGTGATCTTGACAGAGGTGAAGTAATGGACTTTCTGTAAGTCTGAAACACCTTCCATGTTGCTGCCTTGAGAAGCCTGATGTCATGGCCTCTAGAAACTGTGAAGTACCTGGAGTGGAAATGACTGAATCACAAAGTCATCCAGAAACAGCAATGAAATTGATCTACAGATTTGGGAATTGGAGATAAAATTGTTCATTGCTGTAGTATACTATTTGTATTTCTGTTCTTATGCTTGCATACTGTTGGCAGCTAAGGAATCCTCTATCCTTTTCACTCAATCTTGGAGACTTTTGCAGTGAGCAAGTAAAGCTTAGGTTTTTAGGGAATAGTTGATATGGAACATATGTACATGAAGCTCATGTGGAAGGAGACTGATTTGTGTCTTTGGTGTGTTTCTTCAGGCTTTCAGCATAACAGGTATTAAAAGGAAATATATAATCAGAGGGCTTTGATGAAACTTATAGAACTAAGGAAACTCAATTAATTTTCATCTTCTTTTTTTTTTTAACTAGTTCCGTGTGACTTAACTCAAGCATCCTTTTCCTCTGCTGGCTTTCTTTAGGAAATTTGTTGTTTTCCCTCCTACCTGCAGGGTAGATGAAGAACAACAGAAGTTCTGTGGCTAGAAGTATGTGTTCTCTCAAGTGTGGTCATTGTGGTGAGGTCATACCAAAAAGCTGACTAACAGGGGAATGAACTCTTGCACAGCCAACAAAGCACAAAACCCTGCTCCTCCCAGATTCATATTGCACATTAAATTAACATTTCTAACAGATTTTCTTCCACATACAGGGAGAAGGAAGAAGTTACTGTGGGAGGCAGGAGGGAAATTCTATCAAACATTAAGAACCCAGACCTTGCATCTGTAGATCCTTGCCAGCAAGCTTATGTTGAGATTTATAAATCTACTGGTTTTTTCTTCATTACAGCTAGAGTTTGAATGTGCACTTTTATTTCACTTACTAGAAAAAGAATGTTTTCAGAAGAAAACTCTGCATGTTTTGATTTCAAGAGATAAGTGAGGATGGTACTGACTTAAAAAAACTTGGTGGTATTTGTTTAAATGTGTAGTAAAGCCAGATGAATAAAACTGAAGATCTACTTGCAGGTGATGTAAATATCAGGATTACCTTAACTGCTTACACAAAAATCCCCCTGTCAGCCAGGTAGCATTCTACAGTGTTTGATGAGCTGTGTGTGTATAGCACAGCTTTGCTTCTGTTTGGAGTTCTGAAAGGGTCTCAAATCATTGCAGTAATCAAACATTGTTGATTTCTTTCCAGTGTGAAAACTGACACTGGCTTGTTATGAAATGTGTCAGTCAGGCTCAGATAATAAACTGTTGAATGCCAGTATCTTTCAAAAACTAAAAAAAGCTTTTCTGTAAAGCCCTTGGACATGTTTTGTTATGTGAATAGTTATGTTTCTTTTATAGAACAAACTGCAGGTAAGGTCCAGACTTCATTTGAAGTTTGCAAATGTGAGCAATTGGAAGAGGTGAAAAATGTACCATGTGCCAGTGCATCAGGTGGCATGTGACACTAGCAACCACTACAGTGTGTCTTGCTTTGGTTACCTGCAGACACTGCCTGAGACTGAATTTCTGGTACTCACCTGTTCTGCTTACTGAACCATGGCTTGTAAGTAAGGCAGAGAATGTGTGAGGAATTGTTACAGGAAAGCTTTCTTTACACTTGGTGTTGTTCACCATGGATCTAGGATTCTAAAATTTGGTTGCTTTTCAGTGTGTACAGTTGGAAATTTTTGGTTTGGCTTATCAGTTACAAAAGTAGAGCCGTGGACTTCTACTTTGGCCTCTGGTGATAGTGAATTGTGTTATGTGTGAAGGTCAGTGTGGGGAATAAAAAATTGGACAGCATGGAACTAATTCTCCTTGTCCTTTAAATGGAGTACAGGAACACATCCCTAACAAAATGTTAGTTACTTCTAAGATCAAGCTTGTGAGCTACTGTTTTCCTTCTAGTTCAAAGGTAAAATCCTAGGGGCACCTTGTTTACCACTGTTTTAACTTGTCCTGGTTTTGCTGTGGAATTTGGGGCACTCCTGACACCCTGCCATGGCTAAAATCTGCAGAAATGCTTATAACCCTGGCAGGTACCTCAGGAAATGTGTGGCAGCCTCCTGGCTCTGTTTGGACCTGGAAAGGGTGGCTGCTGTGTTGTGTGGAACAGATCCCTCGGTCGTGTTTCCCCAGCAGGGGCTGTGAATGGGCTGCAACAGGATCGTGTTGGGATGTCCTGTGGAGGCTGCAGAGAGTGGTGTGGATCCTCCTGCACTTTAGGAAGTTAAAGGACATGTATTAGTACTGTATTGTTTTGGGGTTTTTTTAAGCCACATAAATTAATAAATTACTTAAACCCTAGGTAGTCTCCAGTATTTAATAGATACTCTGCACTTTTGCTTTCTAAATTCTTCTGATTTTAGTAGCAAACTTGAAATATTTACAGTGTCAGTTTCTCCAGCCCAACTCTGGAATGTGGTGTAAAAGAGCAAATAATTCCTTTCTAATTAAGAGAGTTTGCTGTATATTGAAGTAATTTCTGCATCCTTCCAAAACATCAGTGTACACTTAGATATGTGCTGGGTATTGGTAATGATATTACTGTTTCTGTAGTAGTGCCATAAAGATCAACTGACAGATTTTAAACAGCTTTAAAGCATCCTTCTGTGTGTATTGTGTAAATTCACAATACTTAGAAATAATCTTTTAACAATAAGAGTTGCAAATGGAAAGCAAACTATGCATGCTGGGCTCTCTGGTGCATTTGGTGTGGCTGGGATGAGTAAACAAAGCAGGTTAAATTCAGAAACCAGAGTTGTAACTTTGCTAAAAGGTTTTGGGAAAAGAATTAGAATAATATAATTTGACGGATAAATCATTTTATATGAAGTTATTGTTAGGAATAACAGACTTTCTGAAATGGATTGGCAAATTTGCTTGTCTGATTTGTTATAATTTTTACATCTTTATTGGGAATGTTAAGTGACCTGCATCTTTACAGCATAACGTAATGAAATACAAGGGAAACTCAAGCATTTGTCAAAGCTAGTAAGTCACTGAGCAAGTGAAAAGGCTCAGTTTAGAGCAAAGATGATTTTATAATTTAATGCTTTAAATATGTGCTGTATCAAAATGTTACTGCTGTGTAGTAAAGCAAAGGATGGGCTAAAACTGCTAAAGGAAATGTAATACTTTATTGTTCTGAAGTAATGAAATTTTCAAAGGGCTGCTACTTAGTGACATTTTTGACTGTCAGCTTTATTCACAGGATAATACTTGTAGCACGATGCAATGTGTAAAATGTGTTTGTAATAATTAGAAGTCACCCGTGGAGGTGTGTAAGCCATAGATAAGTAGCTAGCATTACAAATTCCTAAAACCTACACACATTCTTACATGGCATAGATAAAAGTAAAATCTTCATGTGGATTTTGTTTTGTGAAAGGACATAAGATCTTGAGCTAGAGCAGAGGATTGCTTTTAAAATTGATGTGATGTGCCCTGTGGGGGACTGTGCACAAACAGCAGCAGCAGAGGTGGCTGAGATTGTCTGAAAGGCAAGCAAGCTGCAAGGGATTCCTCAAAAGAGGAAGGGTGGCAGAGGGAAGCAAGTTCAGGCTTCTCTCTGCTCCACTTGAAGGCAGGGTTGATCTGACAAGCTTGGTAGTACACATGAGTAAATGGCTCTGAGAGATGCAGAGAAAGCAGGAGGAAGGTTGTTTTTAATACACTGTTCTCAGAGACAGGGGAAAGGCCTTTGTGTAACAACATTATTGTGCTGCTCTCATAGACAATTTCAGGTGGGCATCTTCCCTTCTCAAACCTCTTTTATCACAGAGTGTGAGGGTCTGATATAAAGTGTTTTGATTTCTATTGAGCTGATAGCCTCTAGAACAAAAATGTTCTGGAGCTGTTTTCTTGCTTTTTATATCATTCTGTTGTTCCTTTCACTTCTCTCATTCTTGCTTCTGCACGCTTTAATTCCTATTTTTCCTGTCCTGTGGCACATGCTTTCTTTTTCTGCTACCTTTTCTTTGAAGCTTGAGTTTTCTGTTGTACAACTTCTGATGCAGCTCCTACTCAAGACTTACTCTTACTTTCAGGGCTAGTATGTTGGATTTGGTCTCATAAGTGCTACCAGGATGAAGGATTAGGAGTTTTATGCTTGGTTGTGAGCCAAATTGTTTGCAGACAGATTTATCTCTTCCTCTGCCTTTTCTTTTGCTGTTTCCCATTACATTTTACCTCTGCTCATGTCCTTATCTGCCTCTTGCCTTATGTTTCCTTCATCAGCTGTATTTGCTGTTGCTTTCTGGTATTTCATGAACAACACTGGCAGTTTAGTATGAGCAAATCACATGACTAATTTTTCCATTGCTTAGAAAAAAGCATTGTCCAGGGAAAATGGCACAGGCAGGATGGTTAAAATTCTGTGGCTGCTTGTAAGGGGAAGGCTACAGGGAGATGATCTATTAAATGCATCTTTCTTTGCAGTCTCTTGCTAGACCAAAGCAGGTGCACTGTGTCTGCTCATGCCATGTTATCCTGCAGTAACAGGCCCAGCTACAGTTGGTCTTGATCATTTCTGGTGGGGTTTTGTACCAAGAGCTGCACGATGTGTCTTGGACTTCATTAGTACCCCAACTCTGGTTGTATAATCTGTGTTGTGGATTTAATGTGCTTTAATTTCATGTGATTTAATACACCTGACTTTGTCCAGCAGAAAGCTCCTTGTGTCTGGCAGAGCCACCGTGGAACTGGAGCCAGTGAAAGTCTTACTATCCTTTCAGTTCTGTTCCTCTCCTTAAATGTGTGGGTCTGCTTGGTTCAGGGGGTTGACTTACATCGTTTTGTCAGTTTTGTGTCACTTAGTGCAGGCTGCAGTGCTGTGGATTTTCTTGCCTGGAATGACAAGAAGACATTGCAAACACTTCTTGTCTGGGCTGAAAGTTGGTTGTATTCATTCTTGTGATTTTAGTGCCTGATTTTAAACCTGATTTCTTACATGTAAGATGCATGGACAGAGGGATTGGCAGAGCACAAAAAGAGGTAGAAACAATGTAAGAAGTGAGCATTAACAAGTCTCAAGGTTTCAAAGTACATCAAAACCGTAGGGAAGTCAAGTGTATTTTTTAATGAGGTGAGGGAGGATGAGTGTTATCCTGTACTGTCTCTTCCCTGGGAAAAAAGCCATCTGTGCTGTTCAGCGTTTATCAGTGACCTGGAGGAGGCGATGGAGGATGCCCAAATTGCAGATGACAGCCCACAGTCAATGTGCTGGAGGCTGCTTATTCAGAGCAGGATTGGGCCAACATGAACCACTCCTATGCAATTGAGCAAGGAGAAACATGGGGTCTTGTGTTGAGAGTTACTGACTTCTGTAGCCCTTTCCCTTCAGCTTTCCTGTGCTTGTTCCTCCCCCGTTTTCCTTGCTGCTTTCCCTTAAATACAGCACAAGTCTTGTACAGTCCTGCATGCTCTTCCCTACCATTCCACAGTGTGTCTCGCAGCCCTGCAGGCATTAGTACCCCTAATGGGAAAGGTGGTCTAGGCTCTATGGACCCTTATGTGAAGTTCTCAAGGCTCAGCTCTGTAAAGCCTTGAGCAGCCTTATATTCTATCAAAAGCTGATTCTATTTTCAGGAAGAGGTTGAACTAGAGACTTCTGAAGACCTTTCTAACCTGACTTACCCAGTTATTCTAAAAGTTGCTGCTGAACTGTAAATAAATAAATTCTGAGTTGTTTGCTCTGTTTGCATCATAACTTGGTGATAATAATCTGTATTTTAAGTCCGCATATTGCAGTCTTGTTCTGCCTGTTGATGATACTTCAGTTACTTGGTAGGCTGGCAAAATGCTTCCACTTCTGAATGCTTTCACTTCTGAATCACTGTTTGTGTTTGGTTTGTTTGTTTGTTATTGCAGCGCTAGCATTAGAAGCTGTATACTGTCTGTTAAGTGATTTTGTTAAATCAGTATGAGAAACTTGTCAGACTTGTGGACAAATTTTAAACAAGTTATAGTATTTTGTTAGGATGTTACAAGTGGTAGGTAAAATGTGGCAGTATGGCATGCTATTGCATGCTGGATTTTTATTTTTTCAGAGAATCAACTGTGTATTAGCTCATACTTGAGGTATGAGCTGTAAGGCAAATTCCATTCTAGGGCTTCTCAACCAGGACTTCTTACCTGAATTTAATCAATCATTTAAAATATATCTGTTCACTCTGTGGTATGAATGAGCACAGTAAGGCAACAATAGAAATACTGGTTTCGTAAATTAGCTTTTTAAAACTTCACAAGATGGTCTGCTTTCATGGCTGACTCTGGTCTTTTTTGGGAGGAGGGGAAAATTCCCTTTTGAACAGTCTTGGTGTTCCTAAACAGATGTTGGCTACATTACTCATACAGCAGAGACTCAAAATTACAGTGGTCTACATGCTGGATCAGTGTCAGAGCAATGCTGTTGGACTAAGATCAGCAATGCTGTAAAGCCAAGTACTTGGAAAACATGGATGTCTGGATACCAGTGTTGTGCACCAGTGGGAATCTGGAATGAGAAGTTTTGGGAACACATGTACTTTTGCAGTTACATTCCCTTGCTGACACAGGAGGGCTGTGGCTGTGCTGTGGGGTAGGTGCAGTAGCACAAACATTCACACAGTTAAGACTTCCAGCACCCAGACAGTTTGTGGTTTGGCAGAGTTCTGTTGGTTGGGTGCATAAAAGATGATGGGTTTTTTTAATTAAAAGTTGATGGTGATTCTTAGATGACTTTGCTTTTTAGGGGTGTGGCAGCTGTGTTGGTGTCCCACCTTGACCACTTAGAAGTGCTCGTGAGTGTATGAGGTTGTATGGCTGGCATGGCATAAGAATGACAACTGTAAATGGATGCAAAATTGCTCTTCCCAGGACTTAGAGGATCACAGTCCTAGATTATTCTGTTCATGTGTGCACATAAGTCACTGTGTCTGTAGTGTGATTTCTTTGTAACAGCTGTTTCTTCTGTCAAAGCTAAGGCAGCTCAAAGTTTCATCATCATGGTCACAGTTTCATCAACAAACTTTGGTGATCACTTCCATCCTAATCTAAGGGAATAATACATCCTCTTCTAATGCCATCACTGCTCTGTTGTGGCCTAGGATTAAAGCAGTCATTTTGTTCTTCAATAACTATACTTTAGCTTTACATGGTTTTACTTGAAATTCCAAAAGAACTGAATCGTATAAGCTTCATGTTTTGATATTTATCAGCACTGAAAATGTTACTTATTAGGTTCTTTTTTTAAGACCACAGAGATTGTTTCCTGCTGTATTTGGTACATAGAGCATAGAGGGAAAGATCACAGAGGGAAAGATCAGCAGTGATAATTTTTGTTGTTCTGGTGGGTTTTTTTAAATTATTTTCTTGATAAAATTCTAGTTTTCTGGTCACTACTGAGCACATGTCCCACACCCAGCTACTGCAACATGCAGGGGCACTTACTGACTTCTGAACATAAATGTTGCTTTTTGAGATCTTCCTGTCCAGATTTTTTTTTTTTAAGAGGGAAAAATGTAAAATTTTTATTAATCTTTTGCAAAAGTAAAGTTTTGTTTGAGAGAGACATCCCATTCTATGTGGGTTTGATCTTATTTGTGTCACTGTGCTTGAGCACTTTGAGCCTGGGTGGGAATTGTTGCAGTTACCATCTTTTGTTAAAGGTGTCTTCTTTTTTGTGTCCTCTTTATTTCAGATTTAGCCTTGGAATCTAATCCATCTGATCATCCCAGAGCAAGCACAATTTTCCTAAGCAAGTCACAAACAGATGGTAAGCTGAGGTTTTTTCCAATTTAACAAAAAATGAGAGAAAAATTGGAAAAATAACCAAAAATAACAGCTGAAGAACACAGTGCTTCAATTCTTTCAAAGCATACAGATTAGTAGTTTATGTATTTACACAGAAATGTGGCTTTAGACCATTTTATTTAACACTTAAAATCACTTGTTCTTCAAAACGCTTAAATATCAGATTTCAGAGTGCAGATCCTAGTAGTCTGAAGGAGCAAGCCTTTCTTCAGTAGGTGTATTCAAGTTTCAAGCAATGGTGGGTTCTTTTATGACCAGAGACTGTTTTAAGAATTGTTTTAAAGTAAAAAAAAAAACAAAAAAAAACCTAATTTAAAAAGAAAAAAAAGTTTTGTGTAATAAATAATAAGCCTAAGTCATTTGCCTATATCAGTTGCTTTTGAATATGTTGTTTTAAAGTGTTTGAGTAGTTTCAGAGGATAAATATTCCCCAATCCTGGTTTTAATTATAGAGATGTACTGGGATTTTCAGTTTCTTTGCAGATCCCATAATAAAGTCAATTTTGAACAAGTGCTATAGCTTGTGCATTCAAAATGCTGTTGAAAAGTGGAGGCATTTCTAAATTGCACTAATAAAAGCAAATTCTGTCAACACTACATTTTGAAGTTGCAACTAAAAAAAAGTTTAAGATAGTCTTTTTAAAATTCTTGTATTTCTTTTATAGTTGGTTCTTGTTTGAAGCACTGTTTTGCTAAGAGAGTGATGCACTTGAGGCTGGATATGTTGATGGAAAGCTGCAGTGTGTCTTTTAACTTGCCATAGCTTTGCCACAGAAAAGAATTATTTTGACAGGTCTGTCAGTTGCTGTCCTGCTATTCAGTCTTGTGGCAAGTGGTAAAATTGTCAGTTGTATCAACTTTGCAGTGCTCAGATAATCTGTGAGCAGTGGGAACAAGCAGTAACCTGGTTCTCCAGAAGAGATGATGCCAAGGAAATGTAAAGACCTCTTTTTTTGGGGTCTTTAAGGTCAGTCTTCAAACAGCCAGAGGGTCTGACCTCGTTTCAAACACCTCTTAGATGAGCAGTGCTGAAGGTGCAGCTCACAAGTTGACAGAGTTCAGAAACACTCTGCAGCTTTCCAGCTTTGCTGCAAATAATATTCAAACTATGTGAACAGGCTTGTGGGGGGCGGTATTGCTTTTAAATGTGGTTTGGTTTTCTTCAAATGAAATGTATTGAATTGTGTTGATGTAGAAAAAGGCTGTGCTAGGTGAAGTAGTAATTATTATATTATTCTCTGAAGTTTGTGTTAGATGAACTGAATTTTATGGATCAGTTGGGCAGAATAATTTATTTTGTAATTGCCCTGGTTCTTCTTTAGTTAACCTTCCATAGAATTAGTAGAATTAATTCCCATAAGTTTTCTCTCAGTGTGATGTTAACAAGATTATGAGTTTTGATTTATGCAAAAAGACTAAAAAAATATTGATACTCTTTTCCAATTGTCAGTTTTTCTAAATACGTAAGAGAGTGTGTCCTGCTAAAGAGAGGTGATGACTTGAGGTTAGAACTTTGGAGAGGTGCCTGTCCAGGCTGATCACATTTGTGCATATGTGCACCTCTCAGCTCTCCCCAGCACACTGTTGTATTGCTGCTGTCGCAGCTGGAAGTTTAACCTTGCAGTCTTTTTTGAAAGACTAACACAGTTAAAGATGATCAAATGACATGGTTGCAGTTATGTGATAAATAGGTGCATAGCTTGTGCCAGCACCTTCTGTATAGTGAAATGCCCTTTTACTTTCTGCTGTCTAATAGGAGCGAGAACATGTAAATAATGCTGGTCACCTCATTTTCTCCTTGTGTGCCTTTGGCAGGATCAGGGTGTGCTGGTTTTGCCTCTCTTTGCTGTTGGATGTTGGACATTGTCTGTTTGGACTGTCTGAAATCATCCTGGATTTCATGACACACAGCATCTTTTCAAAGCAGAGACATTTTTCCCCTTAGTGTGATGGAAAGTAGTTGTTCCTAAATGTACATGTGGGCAGACAGAAGTAGGATGTAGCTTACTAGCTAAATAAAACTTGGTATTTTTTCCTCAAACTACTTTTCCAGACACCTAAAGTAAAATTTGAAACTTTTAATACTTACGTACTTTAGAAAACTAGGTTAATAGAATGACTTTATTGAATGTAAATTGGGAAACCTTTCAGTTCACATTCTTTTTCCCTCTTTCTAGTGCGAGAGAAGAGGAAGAGTAACCATATAAATCATGTAAGTAAACCAGATTCTATAATAATAATATTAGGGTATTGGGCCAAAGACATATTCTAGGAAACAACTGTAGTCGTTCTAGGTATATAGTCTCACACATGTTCCCAATCTTCTTTAGAAAGGTAAAACTGAATTATCTTTGCCTGTCTCTGAAAAATAAACAGGCACAGTATCATAAAGCATAGAATGGCGGATGTCAAAAGAATAAGAATCAGAATTAATTTTTTGTTGTATCAGTCTTAAGCATTTCAGAACAGTAAAGAAGAAAATACAAGCCAACTTATCAGTATTTTCTTGCAAACAGAAATAAAACTGCATTAATTTCTCAGCTGAGATGGCAAGTCTGGAATGGCCTGCTGATTGAGTATTGCTACAGGACTTACTTTAAGAAGTGTGTCCAGTATGAAAAGAGAAAGATGAACTAATATCATCAGTATCATAAACAAGTGATAATCCATTAGTTTTAAAATCTGAAAATACGCTCTGAGCTCTTTCCGCAAATATTAGTTGGTTTGGATACTTCACTTGCCAAAAAAAAAAAGCCAAAACAAAAAAGATGCAATGTCATTAATAAGTGGATAAAAAATCATTGACTAGTAAAGGTAAGAATGGAAGTTAGTAACCTAAAGCTTAAAAATACTGTCTAGCAAAAGTGTCTACTGATAAAGTACTGGTAAGATAATGGCATTTCAAGTCTCTTTTATCAAGTGTGATTATGCAAGGAGTGGGGATATTCTTTTTATTTTTTTTGTCTCTTTTTCTGTTACAATTCCAGCTTTGGTTTGCCAGCACCAAGGTGAACTGTGATTGGATTGTTTTTGCTGGCAAACTTCAGCTGGAATGGGAGATATTCCCAGGCAGCTATTGAGTTGTGAAGGGTGCCAACATTTTCATATGGAAGATTTTCAAGTTTTAGACAAGGCATTTAAAAAAATTGTGGTGAAAACTAATGAATCTTGAATTGTTTGATTAAAATTCCTCCCTCAGTTACGATGTCCTATCTCTAGTGCAAGGCATTCTCTAAAAATGCTCAGGGAAGCCTAGATAGGGTTCTGTTATAAGATTTCTCACAGTAAAAAATGTACAGGATTAGGAGGGATGATGGAGCATATTGCTAGCTCTAAATAATAATAGTAAAAGTAAGGGTAATAGCAGTACTCTGTTTCCAGATTGCAGATGCTAAACAGGACATGTGAGAAGGGAGCCATGTCAGGAGAAGGTTTCTTTTTTTGAAACTGTAACATGACAAAACCTCAAATGCAGAACTGTCTTCACAAGGAGCAATACTGAATAACCACAACCTGTAAAGGTATAGGATGTAAAAGAAGAGACATGGTGATTATGGAGTCACAGGGAAATCTAATAGAGAGGGAAGACTGAGACACAAATGGACAAGAGTGGAATGGGAGAGAACTGAGAAAATCAGAGGACTTGCTGCTTTAGCTCAGCTTTTTCTGCTATAAATTATCTGAAATCATGTTGTGTATTACAAGGGATGATTTATAAATGTATTTTACACAAAGGAAGTAGATGGCTACAGGGTGGCTTACGTTGCAGCAGCCACCATCCACAGAGACCTCCTGTGCAATAACCACTTGAGGTGTAAAGCCAGTATTCAGTGTGCTAAACAAAAGCTTACAGAATCCCTCTTTTTGAATGTATTTCAGTTCTTTTCTTCTTTTCTTTTTTCTCCCCAAGGTTTCTCCTGGGCAGCTTACGAAAAAATACAGCTCATGCTCAACAATATTTATAGATGACAGCACTGTCAGTCAGCCTAACCTTAGAAGCACAATAAAGTGGTAAGGACCCTTTGTCATCAACGAGGGCTTGAGTGGCATTGTAAGCATTACTTGGGATTTTCTGGGGGTCTTGTCTGTTCCCAATTCAAACCAATTGCAACCTTGAATGAGAGAAGCACAGCACTGCTTCTGCAGTGGTCGTGGGTGGGGTGTAGAGGTCTGGGTGATTGCTGGAGGGAGCTCTTGTTTCAGTCACAGAGCTTAGGTACTGTCCTATTTCAAAGTCATTCTCATTGTGCACCTGAGGCAGTGCAGAAGTGTGTCAGCATTGTGGGTTTGAAAGTATGTGTTGAGGTGGGAGTTCAGGTCACACTGAAAGCCAAATCAAGAAATCCTTGATCTGGGAAAACTTGAAATGGATTTTTTATGGAGTTGCAGGAAAAGTTGCAGGACTGTTTGGTACTTGCCAGTGGTATTAGTCTGCCCTCTAGTTGTGGAAAACCAGCATGTTGCTGGCTTGGGGTTTAGTTCTGGCCTTTCTGCTTTTTCTTAATGTACTTTATATTTTAGGTAGGTGATAATTATGTTCTCCAATGTAAATGGCTGCTGGACCTAATTTTCTGGGTACCAGAAAGTCAGTTATTTGCACTTAGATGATACCAGTTGAGAATTGAGAAGAGAGTTTTACCATGCTTGAGGGGAAAGGAAGGCTGAGTAGATTGAGCCCCAGTAGACTTTACTGATTTAATAGTGTAGTAGAATTTGGAAATGTCTGAGTTGTCACTTTAAAATTTGGTTTCAGACAAAGGTATGCAGCATGTCACTGCTTTTCTAGAGAAATAAAAACCTAAAAAATTATGCTTATGCCATTTTGAAGTGCTGTACAGCTGACATCAGATCACAACTTTTTTGTGATGGGTTCCTGTGATGGCAGTGTTCCTGTTAACACCATGAGTAAAGAATCTGAAATTTAGCCACAGTAGATGAGTGTTAATTTATGAAACCTATTGCCTCACTTAGCAGAGACTGAAATCTGTTCTTGACCATTTATTGTATAAGGCATATCATCTTCTCTATTACTCTCTTTTTTAGAGAAGTCCTAAATTAGACAGCCAGACAGAGTTAAAACATCTGCAGAATCTCTACAATGGTATATGTGACATCAAGTAGAATTTATATTTTAGTTGGGAAGAGTCCTCATTTTCACTAAATATCACCTAATCATAAATTAAGGTATCTTTTTGAAATGTCACTTAACACTTACTTTGTTGCACAAGTATCTGTACAATGAATGTAAAAGTATTTTGGCTGGCAGATTTGATTGGCCAATTCCTGTCTAGACAGTTAAACATCAGAAATGAGATATGGAGTACTTGGGAATGTGAGAGGAGGTCACTGCAAAATGGATTTGTAACATTTTGCCCTGAATGAGAGCTTTTGCAGTGGAATAGTGTGCATGCAATATGCTTTGTTAAATCTTCTTTTTCTTTTCTCTTTTTTAGTGTAACATTAGCAATATTCTACCATATAAAGAATAGGTGAGTGAACTCTTTTCTTTGCTGAAATACAATGACTTTCTTTTAGAGGCAGGGATATAAAATCATAGAATCATTAAGGCTGGAAAAAAACTCTTTAAGATCATAGAGTCAAATATGGTCTCGGTCACTTCAGTGACAGCTGGTGAAACTTCTTAAAGGAGGTGAAAAATCTGGCACTTTATGCTGTACCTGCCTCCTCTTTGTACTCCCTCTTGAGCAGCTGTGGAAGGGTCAGTAATGCACCCATCCAATGGCACATAAAACTCCAAAACAGGGAGTGAGGAAAACACACTTAACTCACTGCAAATCAGCCTTTGGACTTCATTCAGCTTTTCCTCAATAGAGAGGTACAGATTAGTTTTGATGGGTGATGGAACACTGTCCATGTACACTCTTGCCATTATAGCTAGCTCCAGCATGTGCTTCAGAATTACAGCTGACTTTTTAATGTAAATGCTATTAATGAGATGGTTTCACATTTTGAGGGAAAACTGTATTAAGCATAATACAAGAACATGGAAAGCTATTGTTTAGCATCTTAAATACTTAGTTGTAAGGACTCATCATTAAATTCATTGCAAAAACACGAGGTAGCTCCATACCATTTTCTAGGAAAAGCTGAGCTATAAAATATATCCCTTTATCCTCTTTATTGAACAATGATGTTTAGAAGAGCATAGCATTACCAATTAACTCCTATTGCTAAACCAGAGATCTTTGTTTTGTAGAGATTCTGACAGATCATTGGATATTTTTGATGAAAAATCTCATCCTCTCACAGTAAGTGTAATTTTTTGATCCTCTGAATGTGTGTCAAAAATATCTTGATTTGTGTTGTGTAAGTCATAAAAATGTATTAGCACCAGACAACAATCAAATTGAGCTTAAAGAATGTCTTTAAATATAATACACAGTGCAAACAATGATTTTTGATATCAGCTAGATCATGAACGGAGCCCAATCTTTCTAAATGTTGCAAAGTATGTTTGGTTTTCTATGTTTTGACTATGAATAGAAAGCAAGCATGTGCCCAGTTCTTTTGTATTCCATGTCTAAAGTTTCTTGTCCATCTCTTTTCTTCCCCTCTGTAATACTGCTTTATTAAAAGTGTTTTCTATTTATTTAGGAAGACATGGTTAGTAGGTATGTGCCTAACCTTTTAAATGACTGCAAAGAGGAGAACATAATACATGAAGCATCACACAAAGCAGGCAACAGTGAGTTTAGCCTTAAAAAAACCTGAAAGGCAACATTTTAAAGCAAATATGCTTAAGGCTGCTTAACAGCCTTCCTGCAGTAACAGGAAGGAGCATTCAGCATGTGATTTTAATGTGACTGGTCCTGGTGCACCTTTTTAGACATTCTTAAAGATGCAAAATCTCATAGTACAGGGAAGCTCAAGAGTGGAGTGTATGCTTTTCACATCCAGTTTGAGCACTCCTAGCTTAATGCCTGTCTTACAGCACCACTTCCTTTGTTTTTAATTTTAAATGAAGTTAGCAAAGATCCAGTGGCTTTAAAAATTCGATTTGCTGTGGGACTTACCTGAGTGAACACAGTTCAACCTTTTTCATGGATTTTACTTGTTAATAAACAGATTTTAATAAACAATTTAATATTTTACGTTTGTTAAAGTTTAATCCTTAAATATGAGCCATTGTGCTAGGAATTGTACAGTACAGTACAATATAAATAAATGCAGCTCTTTACTGAATTAAAAAAAAAGAACTTCAAGACAAGAGCTATATCCAAGATTTCTTGTATGGACTATAGGACTTCAGAGCAAAAAGTGTGGACCAAAACTGTTTTACATGCCTAAATCTGTTGGTTTGCATTCAAAATTATTTATGTAATATGAACTCCACTTCATCAGACAATTTCTATATTTAACAGCCTGACATCTTTTGATCCTTTCATACAGTCTACCTCCTATTTAATGAGAAGAACATAATTGTGTCCTCTAGGGAACATTTAAAGGTCTCTTCAATTTTACTGCAGCATACAGACAGAAATAGAGTTATGGCTGATTGTCACTCTTCTGAGGCAAAGGCACACATGGCTTATTAGTTTCTATAGCAATGCTGTTTTGCCTAGGTACCTACTGTTCCTTCAAAAAGGTTAATTAGCAGGAAGAAATCTCTGAACACCTTGTCTTCCAAAGATGTAGTCACAAGGAGTCCAAACCAGGCTCAGTTGACCCTAATGTGACCCAGTTTCTGGTATCGTGGGTTTCGTCACAAATACCAGTCTTAGTGCTTCCTCCCTCAAACCAGTGTCTTGGTTTAAGACAGTTTAAAAGGCGAACACTCTGGAAAAAGTTGCCTCCCCATATAGGTTCAACCAACCCCTTTCCACCAATGAGGAATGAATACGGGTAGATGTAAGTGAAAAAAATAACAGTTTGCTAACAGAACAGCAACAGCCAAAAACTAACAGTAAATAACTGCTAGATACCAAACTGCTGAATCTCACACTCCAAGGAGAGACCCAAAATGCCAGAAATACCCTTCCCAAGGTGAGAAAACCATTAACTACATCCTATCTGAAATGAGGGGAAAAAAACCCAAAGTGAGAACTCAGAAAGGGCAGAGTATCTGCTTAAGGCAAGACCAAGCAGCCAACAAAGCAAATCCACACAGCAACAGGTCCCAGCTGCCTCCCAGAGCTGACTTTAGAAGCACCTTGGATAGCACCCACCCATCCCCAGCTTCCCTGCAGCAGGGTCCTGAATAGACAGTAACAGTTTTTGGGCACACATAAATGGGGAATACAGAAACATTTTGGGCTACCTCAAGACGTGCAGTCAGCAAAAATGTACTTCCAGATGTGTTTTTGTACGACTGGTAGCACAGGAATGATGAGCATTCCTACTCATGCTAATCCTAATGTTGCATGCCCCCCTTGCAGAGATAACCTCCGTTGGTTAGTGGTGTATTAGAAGGCTGTGTGGACAGCACAAAGTTAACTTACCTCTGCATTTTATTTGACAATGCTCCCTGGCTATTTTGAGCTACAAAACCACAGGAAAACACTCCTTTGCTTACCTTAAAACTACTAGCTTAGTGTCAAGCAGGTATGCTGTTCTCAGCTGCTGTCTTTACCATACTGTAGGTCTAACTTGGACTGTAGACAGAAATCTATTATTCAGTATCAGCATTGCAGAACCAGTGTGCAGAGTTGAAGCTCTTGAAGTTTCATCCCTCCAGAAAAAGTGCTGGATATCAGAATCTCTCAAACACTTATTTTAGGATTGCTTTTACAGACTCTTTATTTCTGAGTTTTTCTTCTCCCCTGTATTTAGAAATGGTTTAGCATTGTGTCAGAGTTAAATCTAGTTGTTCATTAGCTTTGTTGTCTTTCTGGAGTCTCTCAAGAAGGAGTCCTATGAAGACACTGTAAATTACTTTCTAGTTCTGCCTGTGACAGAGTTATTGCCATTGGTTCTTCAGCACTTCCTCAGCCGGAAGAGGAATCTTGTGAAGCCTGTTAATTTTGCCTTTTGAAGAGTCATTGTTTCCCTGGTCTGTATATACCGGTAATTTTCTTGCAGGGGGAAGCTTTTTATACATCTTTTTCAGTCTGTATAATGTTCCATGGACAATAGCACTTGCAATGACAATGGTAGTTTCCTGCTCTTTCCTGTTAGCCCTACAGGTCAAGCAAGTGTTCAGAAGGGAGATACCAGCTAAAGCTCTTGTGTTTTGTTCAGAATATTTGCAATATTGCAAGGCTGCTTCTTCCAGTGTGTAATTTTGTTCTGCCTCTGTAACAGGAAAGGGTTGTATACACCTCAGTGAAAAGAAGCAACCTGTTCTTTAGAGTCAGTGTTAAGTAAGACAGACGCTCAGTAATTGCAAGAACTTTCTTTCAGCGGGAAGAAGTCCCAGATGACTACTACAAGCATGACCCTGACCACAAGCACATCTACCGGTTTGTTCGGACACTCTTCAGTGCGGCACAGCTGACAGCGGAATGTGCAATAGTGACACTGGTAAGAGGTGCCTGGAGTGCTGAAACTTGGGCTTTTGGAAGACTTTCCCCTCTCCTCATTAAGAGAACTAGGCTGAGCTGACATTTAAATAGTTTAGAGTATTTCATGAAACCCTATTAATGAAGGCACAGTACCAGTGAGTTCATTAGAGATTTCTAAGTAATCACAGAAGTGATTAAATAAAAGGGCAATTCCCTTTTCTGTATATAAATATGTAATGCTTAATTATTTGTCCAATAAAAACCTGTTTGTTTCATAATACATAACTCACTGAAGAAGCTTGAGAAAAGCAGAACAGCGGGATGCTGTAAACAGTGGGGTGTAATGAGATCATACACAAAGACATCTTTTATTTCGGTTGTGTGGAAGGGAAAGTGTAAGTTTTAAGTTCATATTAACTAGAATAAGTAATACTGCCTTAAGGGATCAAGAGTCAATCCTATAGGAGCTCTAGGAGAGGATCTTTCTCATTAATATGTCTTTCAATCATTGCCACCTTTTCACCAAACTTTTTTTTTAATTAAGCCAAAGAGGCTATAACTTTTCTTCCCCAGGTGACACAGTGGTACATAGAATTTAAGAACAATATTAAGATAATAATCTCATTACAGTTTGTTGTTTGATTTCAGAAAGCATGATGGATTAAAAAGATTATCAATGATACTGATTTTATATATATATATATATATATGTGCATATATGTATATGAAGAAAATTTTAAAAGCATGTGTATAATTGCTACTTTAGACAGTCTCTCAAACTGCACTTCATTGCACACTAAATTTCAGTCTTCATTATGGCTTTTTTTCTGAAAAACAGTGTCAAAAGAGAACAAAACTGTCACGAAAAGACAATATAGCAATTAAGCAAACTTAGCTTGAAGGATTCTCTTCAATAAGGAAATGAGTATTTAAAAGGTTTGGATATTTAAGAGCTGTTGAAAGTCTGAAAGTGGCTGGAGGATTTTGCTTTTTCAAAGACAGGCAAGCAATTTTGAGAGAACAGGATGACAGCTAACCCTGGGCAAGCTATCTGAAGTATCTACAAAAAAACTGAGTTAGTTTTTGAAGTGGATTTTACCACTAGATGGCCCTGTTATTATAGGAACACATTTAGGATATTTGAAGGCTACAAGCCAAGGATGGGAAGAAAGTATGGGGAGACCACGGCGACAAAGATTAATCCTTCCTTTAGACTTTAATGGGTGAAACTTCTCTCACCCACTAATATATCTAAAGCTACATTAGGAACTTGGACTTAGGTGAGGGAATATAAAAATTAAAAACAATTTTTATTCAAATCTGAAAGTGTGAATTACTTAGTACATGGATCATTATTAGGAGTGTGGATAGTAAAGAACTTTCAAGGAAGGGAGAGATTCAACATCCTAGAGTTGGTGTGAGATTTCATGGGAGCAACGAGTAAAAGACCAAGACATATCTTTGGACTTGGGTATCTCTCACTGTCCAAGTAGTTGGTGATGGAGATGAAGGGATTGAAGTCTGTTGTATACAGTGTAAAATAGAAATAGCACTAGAAGGCCTTTCAAGGAAAGACAGCGATTAACACATCTTTGTCCCATCACTAGAGACCAGAGTGGAGGTTTTAGCACTTCCTGTTAAGCTACAGGTGCTGAACCATAACTGTGATGAAAAGCTAATGTGATGCTGAGTGATTTGCTGTCCCAGGTAGGCCCAGTGAGAGCCTGCCAGTGAAGTGTGACTTGGTGACAGAGCTGGAGCAGTGCTCATTGCTCAGAACTCATACCTCAGGAGCTCTTGTGTACCCTGGTGGTCCAGGTATTATCACAAGTGTGATAATAAAAAATGGAACCCCTGAAAATTTGGATTCTTAAGTGTAAGTGGCAATCACTAATACTTATTTTGACACAGTTAACAGTAATAAATAGTCCTATTGGACTGGCATGTTTGCTGCTCAGAACTCTGCTTCAGGTCTTCATTTCACACATACAATTGTGGGGTTTTGTTGTTAGGGGTTTTTTTTCCTTCTTCTTTCTATAGGTTTATTTGGAAAGGCTTTTAACCTATGCAGAGATTGACATATGCCCTAGTAACTGGAAGAGGATAGTCCTAGGAGCTATTCTGCTGGCTTCTAAAGTCTGGGATGATCAGGCTGTTTGGAATGTGGATTATTGCCAAATACTGAAGGACATTACTGTTGAGGACATGTAAGTTGCAAGGTTTGGGTAATCTACAGTGGTGGGGTTTTGGGGTGGGTTTTTTTTGTGTGGTGGGGTTTTTTTTGTTTTTTTAAATAGCTATTTTTGTGACCATACTGAAAAAATACATCTTTGTTGCTATGATATATGTACATGGTGTATATTTGGTATCTGGCCTCATTCACTTTTTCACCTCAAGAAACTTTGAATAATTACCCTACTTCGAGAGAAATCTGTATTAATAATTTTAATGACTTAGGTGAATGACTTCAAAGTTGGTTTTCTTTACCTTCTTTCTCTCAGTGATGAGCTATGGAACTAAACTGCCCAATTTATCATCTCATCAGAAGGTTTTTTTAGAAGGAAAAAAGTGAACTAAATGTATTCCCTGCTTTTTCTGTTTTAGAATTTGAAGAATTGCAAGGTAAACCATAACTTGTGACTTTCATGTCTGCTTGTGTATCCAGCTAAGGCCTAAATATCTCAAGATCTGAATTGCTAGTGCTGCTACTGGCAGGCAGGTGGTGTTGTTTGTGTGGGTAGCTGTGGTTGCCTGTGTTACACAGCTACTGCCACAGCTTATCCTCTCTAGGTGGGTTCTTAGACATGCAGTGCTGAAAACTAAGTCCTCAGTCTTATTCCTGCTTGTTTATGTAAGGCTGTTCCTTGCATGTATTTTTGTCTCTGATGTGGATTTCAGTTTTTCAGAAATTTTGAACCTACTGTCTTTTCTTGCTGCACTCAGCTTTAAGCCCTACAGATTCTGCAGTATTGGGAAGATATTCATCCTCATGGCTCTAGGCTCATACTGTGGGCTGGAGGTGTGTTTATGTGGACTGTATTTTTTGGCCCATTAGGTTTGTTGTTAAATTCCTTCTCACAAGGTTCTCAGAGCTTTGAAATGTCAACATTATTTTTATGTTTTAATTCTATTTGCCAGCTTGTTCTCCTATTTCCCTTATTATCACAGTGGTAGAAATGATACAAGGCCAGCTTAAAACACCAGGCTTTCTGGCCTTGCTTTCATTACGTGCTCTGTGTGTGAGTTCCACCACAGTGCTGTGCCCTGAGCATGTGTCCAGACTGTGCAGTGACAGCCAGTTCTAGCACAGGAGCAGACTGAGCTGGTAGAGCTCTGCACACAGCAGTGGGAGGCTGCCTGTGTGGTGGGAGTGTGTTCTTGCCCCAGGCACTATTCCCTGGATTCAGCCCAAACTAATGTTTGAAATACATTAAGTAATGATTCATTCGGGACTCTTAAAGAGGAGGAATATTTAGTTTTCTTCCTTTTAGGTGGGGGGCTGTATTTCTAAAAATGAGGGAGTTTTCTGCAGCAAAACAAATTTTATTATGCAAATTATTTCACATTTCAAACAGCAACCACTGTTACTTACTTTATACATACTTCTTGCCTGGGAGGTCTTTGTCTCAAAATGCAGGCCTGTGCCAGCCCTGCTTTCAGGAAAGCATAATTAGTGATTTTATACAATGTACATCTTCACTCAACCTGGCCCTGAGTGCTCATCTATCTGAGGAACGTACTTGAAGTGTTGCTGCAAATAATTCTGAGATGGCTGAAGTGGGGTCAGCAAGTGCTGGAGTGTACATCTTGCTCTTTTTGATGTCTCCTCTTCTAGCCCTCTTTGGGACAAATCAAATTGATAGCACTGAATATATCTGCAACAAGCAGGATATTTATTCTCTGTTGCCCATGCTGGGTCTCCTGAAATTGTCAGTACTTGCATTTTCAAAGCAGTGATGGTGGTAAGGAAAATAGATGGAATTTAGGCATATTTTTTCCCTCCAATTTGAAGATGGGATTTTTTAAATCCCATCTCATTTGAAATGACTTAGCCCTTTGAATTTAGGTATGGGCAGGAGCTGTACTACCCGCTTCCTGATGGTGGCACGGGGTGTTCATCCCAAGCTCTGCAACTTGGCAGACTTCGCTGCTCCTTGGCTGGATAACATCACCATAATAGGGACCTTGAAAAACTGCTTAAAATACTCAGAAAAACATTTTTCAGTTTATAAGTCTTCTTTCAATTCATAGTTGGTACTATAGTTAATTGCTAGTTTTAGTAGTTCCAGCATTTTTTAACCAGTCACTTGATAGTGAGTATTAGCTATTCCAAATACAAGAGTTAGTGAGAGAAAAAAATTGGCAAAGGACTTCAGCCACAGTTGCATTTTAATGTTGGAGATAGCTGGTGATGCTGCCAAAAAAACCCAAAATCCCAGCAGCTTCCCAGCTAAAGATGGCTTGGCAGGATTCTACCAGGTATGTCTCCCTGGGTGGGCCATTCCAGTGCAGGTACAGCCTGTCTACAAGAACTGATGGCAAGATTTGTTTGTGAACTCCCGTGAATTTTCCTCTTGGCTCTCTGTATCTACAATGATCTCACTAACCTGACAGACACTAGTGTTGAACCACTGCAAGCCCAAGCATAGGGGCTGCAGCACTCTGCAACTGGCAAAAGGTTGTATATCTGATTTAGTTCACCCAATTTGCAAATGCCTCTGTGTGTGTGTGTGTGTGTGTGTGTGTGTGTGTGTGTGTATGTCCAAGCCAAGCACCCCTTGTGAAGGCAGCACAGGTGCACCTCTTCCCCACCAAACTCCCTTGACTCCCTCAGAGTCATGCTGGCAGCTGCCCCTCCCCAGCTCTGTTAGGGCAGGAGCTGGGGGCTCTCAGGTTGCACGTTGTGAAAGGATACAGGATCCAGGCCTGGAAACTGCCACATGTGGTCATTTGCCTTTCCCTCATCCTACTCAACATAGCTGAAGTGTTCCTCTTACTTTTTCTATCACAAGCCATTTTCTAATTGACCAAACCAAAGGTGGGTTTTTTAATGAAAGGCATTTTTCTTTTGGGTTTTGGGAGATGGGTGTTTTTGTTTGTTTTACTTATTTCCAGTGGGAAAAAAAAAATCAAAGAAAATTCATTTGATATTTGGAAGTCATCCTTTGTCAGAGCTTGCTTGCTTTGATGAGAGCGAATCCATAATCGCTGAAAAATTACTGTGCAGCTGCTAATCTTGCCATGATTGTTTGTAAGGGAACACATGCTGTTCATTCTTTAGGCTACATGTATTTGTAAATAAGGGACAGAAAACATGAGCACTATCCTTTCCCAGGTTTTAAACCACTGTTAATAGACTTGTTAATCCAATGAAGAATTGTATTTTTACAGAATTAAAATGTATTAGCCTAGTGAGTACAAAAGGGGCAGTGAAGAGCATTTATTCACTGGGTAAATCAAGCTCTGATCAGCTGATCATCAAAACATTATCTGATTTACATTTCTATAGGCTTATGACCATATGAACAGGAAATTAATTTTGGCACTAGGTTCAATGATACTCAAGTCTGCTATGCTAGAAACAAGCACAAAGCTGCTATTCATATTGAGACCCACCATCCAATACAGGACAACACGGATGGTTCCTTGATTTATTTGCCCCCTCACTGATAGGTAAAGCATCCATTTTAAAATCCCCCAAAAAAAGCAATAACAACCTTCACACTGACTTTGTGCAACTCATCTTCTGGTGTATTCACAGTTGGCCTATACAGCTGCTAAATTCTGTTGGAACATGCTACCTGTAGGAATTGTTGTTGAGTTGGTGTTGAACTAAATTGCTCTGTTTGGGTACCACCAGTTTCTTTTTAGGTTAATTTGTAAAACATTGTTTTTCCTCTGTAGAATATCTTTGCTCCAGCTGACCACGGTACAGTAGCTGAAGCAGCTTTTCTCATGTCATGGCACTCTCCACGCTTTCCTCCAAGTATTTTGCCCAGTGAAAACAGACAAGAGAGTAAAAACCGGACAGTGCCCTTTGACATAGTACTTTGTTATCCTGCCTAATGCTATTGAGGAGAAAATTCCTTCTCCCACCTAATGCTGCTTATTTATTTATTTATTGGAGATGAATCCATGTTGCTTCAAGAGGCTTTTTTCTGTGAGATAATAGCAGCAGCTCTTCACAGATCCATTTGTTGCCGTGGTGATCTGCCTACTCCTTTTGTTAGTCCGCCTCTACTTCAATAAACCCCCTTCCTGTTATCAGCCTGGTGAAAATGTCTGCAAGTTCTTCAGAGCTAATAAACAGCATACATCATTCCTTTCATCTGATCACTATAGTGTGGGGCCGTATGAGAGTGAGAATGGCGCATGAATTGTACAGCTGCACTAATGGAACTCCGAAGAATGAACCTCCCCGCGCAGCCGAGCGAGTGCACGACAGGGCACTGCCTTCCTCTCCGAGCCGGAGGTGCCAGGACTCAAAAGCTGCACCTTGTTTTGAGCACCAGGGAATGACCTGTCTCTCGAAACTAATAATGCAGAGCTCTCAATGACCTGTTTCAAAGTTGCTGGTTTTAAAACAAGCTTGAGGTCTCTTCAGTGTTTTCAGCCAGCTAAAACAATCTTTTTTTTCCTTTGTCTTCTGTCCCTTACACCTCCTAGGAATGAGATGGAAAGACACTTCTTGGAGCTACTGCAGTTTAATATCAATGTTCCTGCCAGTGTTTACGCCAAATACTACTTTGATCTTCGCTCCCTAGCAGATGACAATAACCTGAGCTTTCTGCTGGAGCCTCTCAGTAAAGAGAGAGCACAGAAGCTGGAGGTAAATGGTCTGAGAGTGGCTGAGCAGGGGACTCTGTCTGTATGAGTAGTAAGAGCATCTGTTGCTAATCATGTTAAGTGGTGGTTAGAAAAACTAAAAAGCTTTTAGATTAGTGTATTACAGGGTAATTTAACCCCTTTATAAATACAGTTAGCACTTCTAAAACCATGCCTAGGCTAAGCTAGTACTCTGAGAAAGGGAAGGGTTTTGGAAGAGATTACGAAAGTCTAGCAGATCGCAAAATAAAATGGATATTATTTTGGGAACCGTAGCTCAGCTAGGCTACTTAAGATTGAAAGGATTAGTGTCATATGTAATGGATTGTGTGTCCTTCCCTGGTCACAGTTTGTATTCCAGGCACCTAGAGACAGTCACATTCAGACCCTTCTAAATACTACCAGCTGAAGGTTCCCACTGCATCCCACTGCACAGCTGCTTTTTAGATTTAGAGGGAGCACTCTTACTGCTCTCATGGTTTAATAAACCATTTGTCTGGGGACAGCTGCAGAAATAAGTTGTGGATTCCCACCTTTCCAAAGAAATGTTGTTTAAGGATAGACTTCTGGAATAGCCCATTCTTGCAAATCCATCAGAATGCCCAGAGGAGTGTAAGTGCAGATTACTGTCCCTTTCTGCTCAATGGGAAAGGCTACCCTTCTGGGGAGGCCCCACAGCCTTCTTGGCATGAAGGCTTATTTTAAAAAACTTTAACTTTTGCAGAGTCAGTCTTCTAGCTGCTGGAGATATGTAAGACATTTTGAAAATATATTAATTACCTGGGTTCCCAGGGAAATTTCTTGTTGGATCAATGCAACCTTTCATCTGTCCAGGTTTAATTGATGACTCTGCATGTTGTTTTGTTGACCTTTCAACAAAAGCATTACCACAGGCCCTGTGTACACTGATACCATAGTCCCTTTCAAAGAGGGGTGTGCTGCAGTATTCTTGGCTTATATTGTTCTGTTGTCCACTCCCAATAATTCTGCCAAGTGCTAGGGATTTTATTTGGTCCCATAAGTGCCTGAACTTTGGGAATAAATGTGATCCATCCTGGTCCTTTGGAATGATAAATATGATATGCCTATGAATTCCTCTATTTAAAGTTAAGCAATGCAGCTCTTCTGCTTTGTCTCACCTTTGTTACTTGCACTTTAGGCTAACACTGTCACTAATTGTAAATGTGGTTGTAGGGCAGTTCATAGTCCACAGGAAATTGTTTACTGAACTGCTCAGTGCCAGGGCATAAGTGGATGATTTACAGATTGTGAGCCTGTTTTGTTTCTTCTGTCTTAGCTTGGTAAGAAAGCTGTTTGGGAGCTTGGTATTTAAAACCAGAGTAATTTTCAGTACAGTATGTAATTTGCTATCAGGCACTTACTAATGCATGTATATTGGATGGTTTTGGGTTTCATTCTAAAATGTGATAAGTATTTAAATAATTTGCTAAAATTTCTAATTTTGCCTTTCAGCTAGAAGCACATAAGCAGCTGATAGGAGCCTGTGTAAAGCAGTGAATTAGTGAATGCCAGGGACTGAAAACTGATTTACACCATATGGGCAACCAGGGCTAAATATGTCAACACAGGTTGCTGTGTGATTGATGTGCTAGCATTAAAGCAGGATGGAGAGTCTGTCTGGTCTTGCACCAGGAGCTCACGCCGCCAGTGTCTCAAAGAATGCCACTCTTGAGCCAAATGCATGCCTCCAGAAGGTCGGCAGAAATAAATGTAAATAATTATTTTAAAATACACTTAGGACTTTATTCATGCTCAGAGTGCTTTTCACCTTTTGAACTTGCAGAACACTGGGCTGTGCTGAATGGGTGCTGCCTTAAAGGGAAGGTGTAGGCATGTAGCTGATCACAGGACTCTGAAAGTTCATCTGGTGATAGGTGGTAAATTATTAATGGAAGTAAATGTTCAGGACTGAAATTCAGTTCAACTTTTTTATTACAGGTATCCTTATTAATTTGCACTGATAATGTCTGAAGGCTCCAATCAGAAATAGGCCTTGCAGGGGAGGACACACAGTATTTTTTTTACAATTGTGTTATTAGGATTTAAGAGTAGCTAGATAAACAGGGCAGAGGCAAGCCAATAAATGGGTGAAAAAGCAGTTCAGCACAAGATTGTCTACATGTGCTAATACTTAATTGCTATAATAAAGTATGGCTGCCCCCCTTCTCAGATGATGGGGTGATCCTGGTAAGAGTATGTTGGGAGTGAGGTACATGTAGGGAAGGTAAAGGCGAAACAGACTCTGTAGTAGAACTTCATTTCCTAGGCTTGCCTGAGTGGCCAAGTGTAAGATGCCTGAGAGAGTGCATAAACCTTTTCAGTTTAATCTTTTCTCTCAGAGAAATGCCTGTGTGCATTTCGGCACTGTTGAAATAAAATTTTTGTGCTGCTGTGTGCACCACAGACACAGCTACTAGGGATGATTTTCAACATAACTTCCACAAACTTAAAAAGTCTGAAACGGATCCAAGTTTTTCATTAGATAGTAAGACTAGCAAAATAAAGAATATACTTGGATATGGAAACCACTCACCTTCTCTAGGTGTAGCTCCCTGATGGCTGGGGCTCATTTTAACCTGGGAATAGACCCTGTTACTATGTTCCCTCCAGAGTAGTCCTTATTCACTGTTGTTCTGGGTAAAAAGCCAGCAGCGTCACTGCTGCAGAGCACCTGTGCTGTTGGCATTACACTTGTAAAACTTGCCCTGGAACATTCAAACTTTTCTAATGTGGACTTCCATTTTGTGTCTGTCTGCGGTACCCAGGCAATCTCCCGGCTGTGTGAAGACAAATACAAAGACTTGTCAAAAGCTGCTATGAGACGATCTTTCAGTGCTGATAACTTAGTTGGTATCCGCCGTTGTAATGCCATCCTCTCCTGAGGAGAGAGCAAGGTGCAGCACCATGAACCAGCATCCATATGAGTCGGAGGAATCCACCACTCCATGCACACGAGCCAGTGGTGATGGTGTCTTCCAGCAAGAGGAAGAGAGGAGAGCAAATCAGCCAAGGGAGCCCAGAGCTTGAGGAACATACTTGGTGCAAAAGACAAGACCTTTGTCATATCAATTCTCTCCTCCTCCTAATGTATCCAGAGGTGCAAAAACAAACTTATGTCCTCTCCCCCACAGATGTTTGCTTACTATGTAGGCCTATAGCTGTGAACTCTTGAGGTTTTTCATAATAAGTAGTTTTAAATTTTAGAATTTAAACACTAACCACATGACTGTAGTTACAATGTTCTTCCCTCTCCCCTGTCATCCTGAGTCTCACTGCATTTGTATTTTGGGTCAATGCAGTGTTAACAAAAACAACACATGAGACTCTTAAAGTATAAAGCCACTCTGGAGCTGAAAACAGTAGCATAGACATGTGTTGATGGCTTTTCCCTGGTTTGGCTACTAAAAGCTGCTATTATTGGTGATGTGTTCATACCAAGAAGCTGCCTGGCAGGAAGGAATTCCATCTCTGCACCCACAACTTCACTCCAGTAAAGATTGTCAAAAGACTTTGAATGTTTTGACTGGGGGCAGAGATACGGTTTTATGTATTGTTAAAATGTATAGGGTCCATGCTGCATTTCTTGTGAATTATGGTGCTTCTCTCATTTTCTAATACTTATATTGCTCTGGAAGAGATGTAATCTGTGTATTATTCTGAGGCATTGAATGAAAAAGTTGGTCTGGAAACATCATCACCATCCCAAACAGTGTAGCAATCCAGTGGTGAATGGCGTGTGTGCAGCACTGCTTCTCTGAGTTCTACTGCAGATCTCTTGTGCTATATACAGTGAGTTCCTAAAGCTGATATTGTGCATCCATCTGGCTCTCCTTGGGTTTCAGTTTCCTGGGAGAAAGTTACATTCATAATGAAACAATAATGAGTTTGAGAATCCTGGACTACCTATCAAGGTAGATGGAAAAATATTGTGTTCAACTGAGAATTATCAAAAAGCTTTCTATAAACCTTATTTTTTTTTCCCAAAGTGAATTTTATCTTGTGCAACTGCTCTAGAGGCTTGGGGTTTGTTCGGAGACTTTGGAACAGAGCTTACTTTCAAGCTCTGAAACTGAACTATAAACAGGATAAGTATTATTAGACTCTTCCTGTTACAAGTCTTTGTAGTATCTTCCCTTCTTGGATCCAAATAGGTTCTAGGCAGTGTGTCCTAGGAGCAGATCTCCCTTCAAATGACACGGGTTTTGTGCACTTCCTCTTACAGCCAAGGCCCAGAAACTTACACTGAACAACAAGTCCATCTGCCTTTGGGAATGGGGCTCTGTGAGTGCCATCATCAGTTTGGCTGCACTCAGCTGTTCAAGTGATGCATACAGCCTTTTGCAGTATGCAAATATGCCAGCCCCTGGCTCCCAAATCCATGGAACTTGGCACTTCAGGTATTGATCACAATTCAATATTGAAAATAACACTACATCTTCAGGTGGTTTTCCTTTCTCATGTTTGTATTAAAAGAAAAGCTAATAAACTCTATTTTAATTAAAGTTAAAGGTGAAGGGTGTGTTCTGTACAGCTGTTGGATTCTGCTGCCCCTCAAAAAAGGGGAAAGAAATATAGAAACCCTAGTGGTGTGTGTTAAGGCCTTCTCCATTCCCCACACTGGCCTATCACCTTCATTTGGTCCCAGTGAATTGGGAGTGTCTGGGACCAGGCAGCAGAGTCCTGGCAGGGGTGAAGCCCTGCATGCCTGCCCAGCACTTCCTACATGGTCTTTGGATTTAGAGCTTGACTCAGGCTGCTCAAATAAACCACTCATTAGCAGTTTCTTTGCACTTTAATGGTCTTTAAGTAGGGCCAGTCTCTCTGGAGGTGATTTGGTGGTTTTCAAGTTCTCCCTTGAGGAGCACTAAATTGGAAGCTCTAAGTGACCAGCTCCTGGATTGACTTGTGCCCTAATTGCTAACGAGCTTTGCGTCCCTCAGCAGGGCCAGGTGCCTCAGCTGTGTGGGTTCAGTCTGGTGCTTTCCTGTGGGGCTGTTCCAAAACTCACTGTGAGCTGCTCCACAGAGACTGGGGGCACTAATTTCCCCTTTTTTGCCAAATGAAATGGAGACTCTTCCTGCTGATCTGGATAGCTGATCTGAATGACAGCTCAAGCTGATAGCTGCTTCTGCAGTACATCCTGCAGCAGATGGCTGCTCCCAACCTACTTGCTTTGAATATTACCTGGCTTTAGTTTTACTGTAGCCCAGAACGCATTTTCAATGGTATTTTGGTATGGTCAGCAGATACTAAGCAGGCCTGAACTGCAACTCAGCTTCTAAAGAGGGAAAAAATAGCAATTCCATTTACCAATTCTGGTACTCCTAGAAGAGTTACATTCTGGAAAACACAGCTAGTGTATTTCTTTGCTAAACAATAAAATATAAACCATACAGCTCCCTTTTGAAGTGCTGGGCAGTAACTGTTTCAGAAAGAATTGCATTTAAGTGGTTCTGCTGGACAATGAACTGTGAAGGGGGAATACGCTCCAACTTACACTACTCTATATGCTGGCAACACTTTTCTCAAAGAGGCAAAAGAAAAATTACAATCACACTTAGAATACTGGAATTACAGAGACTGTTACCTACCTCTGCTCCCATGGAAGAGCAACAAGCTATGAGATCAATGTGCCTTGTTTTTCTTAACCCAAGAGCTGAGTAATATTTAATCCATGTTGAGGTGACCTCTGCTTTCAGTTCTGGGGTAGCACTCCCATCTGGCAGTAAATGCTGTTTGCAGAGACAATAGCTGTGTTACGGCCCAGCAAGAATAATGTGAGCACCAGCTAGACTAGCAGGAGTAGCGTGTGTTAGCAGGAAGCCATGGAGGTGTTCGTGGGCTACATGATGCCCTTGGGCTCCAGCAGCCCCTTCCCTTTGTGTACAAGGACTGTGTATTTTGTTTCCAAGGGAATTTTATGAGAACTACTTCAGTTTGGGTTTGGCAGTTAAGAGGACACGCACTTGAGGGATGGAATAAATGTCAAGACCATTGCTCCTGGATAAGAGTATAGGTGTCAAGCATACCCTGAGCAAGCAGAAGAGGACAGAAGAGCCATTGAGGCGAGAGCTTGCACAGGGGCTTGGCAGGCGTGCTCAGGGCAGGGTAAGGCTGCAGCCCCCATCCTGTCCTGGGATTTCCCACAGGACAATGTCACAGAACTGGTATTCCATGTTGTTACCTGGGAAAACTATACTTTCACCTAATAAGCTGTTTTCCAATGTACAGTAAATTACACAGTGCTGCCAAAGTGACTGCAGTGCACTTACTAACACCCACCCCCCAATGGACTAGCAAAAGAGCACTTAACTGGCGGAGCATGGGCCTGTTGGGTTTAGGATTAGGAAAGTCTCAGGCTGCCTTCACAGACAAGGCATTTTCTAGGTGAAATAACCACTTTGGCTTCTGATCTATGGTATTAAAACCTATTCAAAGAGCCACATGGTCCCCATGGCACCCAGCCTGAAACTGCACTGCATTTGCACCATTCAGCCCCAGGGAAGTTGGTGAGTGCCTCGAGGGTGGCCTAAGTTGACCAAGTGGAACCTGGAGAGTGCAGGAGAGACACAGCAGCACAAGCATCAGGCTGGCTGTGTGGGATCATGTGTGTGCAGGAACAGAGTCCTGCAGGTGATTCACACGGCTGCCTGCAGGAAAGGCCCTTCCCTTGCTCGGAAACAGTGGCTTGAGCTAGGCGGTGCATGGCAGCGCTGCCAAACTGCTGTTGACTGAGGAGATGAGGACACAGCAGCTTCCTGGCAGGCAAGAATGACAACAAGGCCGCCAGCAAGGTGCTGGAATTACTTCCTGGAGCAGGCAGTGAGTATCCACAGCTCCTTGGGAAGAACCTGATGCTGAGATGGTTCACATGTCCCCTCCACACCCCAAAACTGCTGCCCTTCAAGTGATAGGATCAGCCTCAATGGTGTGTTTTGCCTGTACTTGAGCATGGGGGGGCAGATCCCTGCAGAATCAGGTGAGTCAGGCTGTGGGACTGTCAGGTTTATCACTGGGTGATGGAATGCTGCTTCCAGGTAAGAGATCCTATCTAGTGGGACCTGGTGTGTGCCTACACACCTAACTAGATAGCAGAGTCCTGCACCATTAGTCACCACGGAGCCAGCCTTAACCCCTTGCTGTCCCTCCTCGCAACAGGAGAGGTCGCACAGCAAATGGCAATGCAGCCACCCAAATGGGCCAGCGGCATGCAGCGTCCTGCTGGGCTCAGAGCTGTCATCAGCTTGGCCTGAAGAGTATCAAAGGGCACCTCTTCAGGGCTTGATCTCAGTGCAGGGCGAGGGACACACTGTGCAAACTGCAGAACGCCAATAAAAGTTGATAGTTAACCCTCTTTTAGCAGCGAGGCATGACCTTGGCCGGTCAGGGGAACGCGCTGTCAGCGAGGTCACGGGCACAGCCAGCACGGCCGCCCCCGAGCACAGAGCTCGGCTCAGGGCAGAGCCAGGCTGCACCACCCAGCCTGGGCACGCCGGCTCTGAGGGCACGGATGTGTGGCATCCTCCGTGCCAAGGGCAGCACTGCGTGGGGTTCGTGCACAGGGAACATGCTATTCCTGTGCCATGCAAGTGTAGTTGCCTCACCAGTTCCCCACGATCCCCAGTGATATGAGCCTTGCACAGCCCTCCAGCACACACCTCCCCATGCCCCCGACAGGTAAGCTTTAAAGGTAATCAATGCTTTAACAGGAGCAAAAGTAAAGAGAACGACACACGCTATTTTTTTATCCTCAGAAATAACTAATCTTGATACTTCTCTTTGAATAAAATTTCTTCAGCTTTTCACAAAATATAGCACAGTTATTTAAGCAACATTGAACAGCATCAGTAATGGAAGAGGCAAAACCCAACATGAAATTGGCTACAGCAGACAGAGCACACAGCAACAGCTCCTTCCTTCCCCCCTCCTGCCACTTGTTGCTGAGAAGCCAGGCTCAAACACGAGTTGATTATATTACCCTACCATTAGATCAAAGCTGAAAATGCTCTTGCATTTTTCAATAGGCCAACGGTTTGTAGCTAATCTTGGATTTCTTTACACAGTCAGTTGCACTTCGGAAAAAACAAAAACAGCAAAATACCACCTTTGACATGGTTTTGTTCATTGTATTGCATGATGTGTGTTTAGCTGTATCTACAAAAGGCACTATAGAGAGAGAGGAGTCCAGCAAGGTGTGGACTGGAGCAGGTTGGAATCATTTAATGCCCTGGATTACAACACGACACTACCCACAGCGTCTCTGCGCCTGACCTGCCTCACTGCTGAGAACACACCTGTCCCTAACCCGTATCAAAGGTCACTACAGCTTCTGTATGTACAAGTTTGGCTATAATACAACTATTTACAGTTTGTAACACAGTGTGGTGCAATTCTGTCCACAATGAAGTACTCCAACATGCTGGAGGGAGTGAGCCCTATTGCAAGAGTGCAGATGGAAGCAGCTGGACAGCCCCTGTCCAGCCCTGTCCCCTCTGTCCTTGCACCTCTGTCTCCTCTAGAACACCCCAGAGACACTCATGCAGTACCTTTATCTGCAGATGTACCACTTGAGTGTTCCCTCACTTCCCAGGCTTTGGTTTTAAAATGAGGTGGAAACCTTTCTGACTGAAGTGGTCCAAAGGTATTGAGAACAACCTCAGATCCCTGCAGTCCTACGGGAGCAAAGCCAGCAGTTGTTCTCCAGTGCTTGAGCAGCTAGGTCACAGTGCCATGCTTGAAGGAGGGCAAAAAGGACTCGAGTAATGGCTGGGCAGTTACATACATGATCACTGCTTAGGGCAGGCAGGGGAAAAAGAAATTAAAAACCAGGTGCTTTCACAAGTGAGGCAGCCAGCCTCATCCTGTGCCACAGCTGGAGTCCCCTGTCCTGGCTGCATTTAGTGACTTTGACAACAGGCTCCCCCCATCATTTTTCTAGTTATTGAAACACAGCTGTCACCACTGCTTAATGCCAGGCAATGGTTCTGTCAGTGCTCAGCTGCTGTCTGATCCAGCGAAGTGAAAAAGGCTTGCAAAGTTGGAGGAAAAGAAGTACGAGCACTCTGCTAAGTTTTCCTAAATTAACTGCTCACTCTCAAACCTGGTGCTGTCTCTGGCAGAGGCACAGCTTTGAAAAAAGCAGCAAGTATTGAAGCCGACTGACTGGAAAACCCAGCTGCTGCTCCAGAGAGACAGCCTGCCGCCTAGTTGGGACACCCCCGTGCAGTCGCCACTCACTGCAGGGGTGCAACCACCCTTTTAGGGTTGGCTGTGCCACGCTCAGCTGCTGTGCCACATGCCACAGCTGGCGGGCAGGGCACCGGGCCTGCCTCCCTGGCCCCAGGTAACCTGCACGGCCCAAGGCAGACGTGAGGAACTCACCCCTCTGCAGAGGGGAGAGGCGCGGAGCAGCTCCCAGCCCTTCCCCGGCACACGGCAGCTCAGGAGAGCCCCGCTCGAGGTGCCAGAGCCAATGATGCCAAGGCTCCTTGCAAAGCTCCTGCTGGGACAGCAGCCTCAGCACCCCACAGCCCCTTGCACAGCCCCTCGGCTCTCCGGATGAGTGACTCCATGGGCGATGGGGCTGGTTACCCATCGCAGAGCAGCGGTCGGTGCCAGCCCGCTGAGCCCACAGGAGTCAGCTCCTGCCTGCTCCTGAGCCCCCTGGCTGAAGGGGAGCCGGATGTGCTTGCCCAGGGCAGAAGGGACTGTGGAGGGTCACCTGGTCCCTGCCTGTGCTGCAGACAGCTGGGAACCTGTCCCTGCCCATCCTGAGGGCTGGGTGGCAGATCCTCTCCATGGCCCCTTCCTCCTGCACTACCACTACCTATGAAGCCCCCAGCCCACACAGCTCCTTCCCTCCTGCTCAGTGTGCTGCCACCCAAGCGGGGCCAGTGACTGCCTCATACCAGGGGCCCCCAGCCTTCTCCTCCTCGATATGCAGCTGTGCCTGAGCACCCTAGGGGCACGGGGGGCAGCCTCCTGCTCTGCCCAGGGAGGCACCCACCTGCCAGCTCTCCCTGACCTGCTTCCACTCTCTGGGCTTTAGTGAGTGGCTCAGTGGCAGTGCCAGCCCCCACCTGCAACTGGGGGCCACCACCCGCCCTGCCTGCTGCAGCTCTGCCTTTCACACCAACACCAGCAAGACCTGCCCAGAGGCTTCTTGTGGGACATAAATCAGTGCTCGAGGGCTACTGCCACCTGACTGGCCCACAGGCAACAGCACCCCAGGACCCCAGCCAGGATGTGGGACCCCAAATGGGGCTTACATGGCAGTGCTAGGCTCCAGGCCTCCCTGACCCTCTGCCCCACATAGCTGGCAGCATCTCCCCCTGCCCTGCCTGGGGCTGCAGCTGCTCTGTGCCTATGGGCACACACACTCGGTCCCAGGCAGCACCACCGCGGTGGGGCTGAGAATGCCAGGGGTGGCCCAGCTGTCAACCCCTCTTCTGTGGTCCAGGGTCTTCGCAACCCTCTCCTCCCTGTGGCTGGGGTCACCGAGGCTCCCTCCGGTCACACATGGGACAGCGGGACCTGCTTGTGGTAGGAGGCCATGCTGGGCAGCACCGTCCTGCCCACCAGCGCTGGGCTGGCCTCACCGTACACAGAGGCACCCACAGGCTTCCTGGCCCGGCAGCAGCGGGTGGTGAAGCGCCTCCAGGACTCGAGTGTCTTGCCAGACCAGATCCAAACGCCAGAGGTGATCCCCACCACAAGGCACATGAAGTACTTGAGCATGAAGACAGCATAGTCAGGCTTGGGACGGTGAGGGTCCCCCGGGCAGGAGCAGTTCTGTGCCTGCTCCCAGGCCTCTCGGTTGTGCTGCTCGTAGATGTAGCAGGCGATGACAATGGTGGCAGGCACCGTGTAAAGCACGGTGAAGATGCCGATGCGGATCATCAGCTTCTCCAGCTTGTCAGTTTTGGTGCCGCCCTGCTTGATCACGCTGCGGATGCGAAAGAGCGATACGAAGCCAGCCAGCAGGAAGAGGCTGCCGGTGAAGAGATAAACCACTAGTGGTGCCAGCACAAAGCCCCGCAGATTCTCCAGGCTCTGGTTGCCCACGTAGCAAACCCCGGCCACCGGGTCACCGTCCACAGAGCTCAGTGCCAGCACAGCAATGGATTTGGCACTGGGGATGAGCCAGGCAGCCAGGTGGAAGTATTGTGAGTAGCTAGCAATGGCCTCATTGCCCCACTTCATGCCAGCTGCCAGGAACCAGGTGAGGGAGAGGATGACCCACCAGATGGAACTGGCCATGCCAAAGAAGTAGAGGAGAAGGAAAACAACGGTGCAGAGGGCAGGGCCTGTGGTCTCATAATGGATGTGGTGGTGCTCCGGGTTGCAAGCCACATTGGCGTGCCCTGCCACCAGCCGCACAATGTAGCCCATGGAGACGAAGAGGTAGCAGGCAGAGAGGAAGATGATGGGGCGCTCGGGGTACTTGAAGCGCTCCATGTCAATGAGGAAGGTGGCCACAGTGGTTGAGGTGGAGAGGAAGCAGAGGATGGACCAGAGGCCGATCCAGAAGGTAGCGAAGGTCTTCTCATCCTGGGTAAAGTAGGGCTGGTAGCAGGGGATGGCACAGTTGAGTACCTTCCCAGTCCTGATGCGGTTGTACAGAGGATGGGACTCCTTGGAGATGGGGATCAGGGGCGCTTTGCACTTGCAAGTCTGACCACAGTCCAGCCCTGAGGGGCGCTGCACATCGAGCGGCGTCAGGTTTTTGGCTATGTCCTTGGCAGGGCGCGTGGGCTTCCCAAAGAAAGGCGGCAGGGTGGTGGCTTCCGTGTGGTTGTATCCCATGCAGAGCACCTCGGAGTCTCCCAGCACCGGCAGGCGGTCGCAGCTCATCCTCTCGGGCCAGGCAAAGCCGTACTGCTGCATGATGGGCGAGCAGCCGGCCTTGGCCCGCTCGCAGACGGAGCGGCAGGGGGGCAGCGGCTTCGTGTAGTCGGACAGGCAGATGGGGGTGTACATGCTGCAGAGGAAGAAGCGCAGGTCCGGGGAGCACTGGATCTCCACCAGCGGCCAGAACTGGTGCACCTCCAGCCCAGCCTCGTCCTGCGTGTCGTGGTTGAACTGGTTGGGCATGTAGGTGAGGTTGTAGCCGATGCCCTTGCACATCGGCACCGTGATCTCCTGGCACACCAGCGCCTTGGAGGCGGCGCGCCCCGCCGCCGGCAGCCCCAGCAGCAGCGGCAGCCCCAGCAGCAGCGGCACCGGCAGCCCCCGGCCGCCCATCGCCGCCGCGCGTCCTACCGCCGCAGCATGTCCCGGGCACCTGCCGCCTCCGCGCCGGGAGCGGGGCCCCGCCGGGAGCGAGAGCGCGACCAGGACCGCCGCCACCGCCGCCGCCACCTGCGCTCTGGGGCGGGCTGGCGCCCCCGCTCCGCGCCGCGCCCGCGCCCCGCCCTGCGCCCCGCCCCGGGACCGCCCGCCGCACCGCCCCCGCCGCTGGTCCCGCCCCGCCGGGGCTCCCCGGGGCCGCCCCCACGCCGGGCACCGATCCCGCGGCGGCGGAACGCCGCGCTGTCCCGGCCCTCTCCGTGCCCCGCCTGCTGGAGGCGTCCCGCCGGGTCCGCGTCCGCCGGCGCTCCGAGTCCCGCAGCGTCCCGCGGGCAGGCGGCGAAGTGAGAAGATGACGGTGCTACCAAGCTACTGACTGCTCCGCATCTGTGCCTCTCCTTCCCCTCCTGCCCGCCGGGCCCCTCAGGAGACCCTGACCCTCCGTTCCCCCAGCGCCGCGACGGCCCGGCTTTCCCGGGCGGGCCAGGGGCAGCGGCTGGAGGAGCAGGGCAGGTTCCCTGCTGCTCCCGCTTCGCCCCTGGCTGCTCGGGCCCTTCAGCCCCTCTTCGCGGGAAGGGGCCGGGGCCTCGCCCCACCGTAACGGGATTGGGACGAACGGCGGGAAACGCTGGGTAAGGGAAGACGTGCAGAGGTCCTGCCAGGATTTGCTTTGCTCCGGCAACGGCACATCAGCCCGGGTACGAGGGGCACGGCAGCATGTACCGGCGCTGCCCTCGTCCCAGCTGCCCGGCTGGGCAGCGCTGCCGACCCCCGAACGCTGAGCCTCGGCGGGAAGGCAAACCGTCCCTGCCCCGATGCAAGCAGCCGCGCTACCACACTCCTGGCCCAGATTCCGGTCGCCCTCCGCTCCGCCTCGGAGCCGCTTCCCTAGCCCCTTCCTTCCTTCCCTCCCAGGCGGGTGGCCGGCGCTGGAGCGCAGCGCGAACCAACGAGCCCGTGCCGGGGCAGAGGGCCCTGCCCAGCGCCCTGCCGTCCCCGGGCTCCTGCCAGGGCCACCGCGGTGGGCACGCTCAGCTGCCAGAAATTCCAATGCTCCAATCCATGCATTCGCAAACGCCGAAATTGCCAGCCTAGTTTTCAGCCACTTCCCTGAAAGCCCTGAAGCCCACAGCATTTGGGGACCTGCTTCAGAAGCCAGATTTGGGGGTCACAGACTGCAGCTGCTATGGCAGAGCCTTATATTCTGGCCAAGGCAGAATATTGCTCCCAAGCCCTCGCACAGGAGGTACTCACTCCACATCAGTGGATGTGGATGGGAGGGCAATTTGGACCAAAGTACTTGCATCCAGCCCTGGATCTGCTGGTCAAGAGACCCACAGCACATCACAGACACAGACAGCTTGCACTCAAGGCCTGGTGCTGCAGAACATCAGCACCTAAAATACCCCTAACTGCACCCAGAGCCTACAAAGCAAAGACTCAAAGCATGACTTAGCTCCTGCCTTCCTCCCAGAAGTAAAACCTGGCTTGCCTATCACTCTGTGGCCAGTGGCTGATGTACCCACAGGCAGAGCACTGACTGCTGCTACCATACACCAAAGTCACCAGGGATTTTAAGGCGAGAGACCTCATGACCATCCCTGAAATCCACACCCACCCAGCCTAGGCATGCATATTACTTGGCACGGTCAACTTTGATCCTTAACATTTTTTTTTAAGAAAAAAAATCTCACATCCCTATACCTCTTTGCTTTATGCTGTAAGTTTTTTCTGTAATAGAGCTATACAGAAGAAAATTACCAGTCACATGTTCCTCTGGAAGACAGTGGCATATCCTTGTAGCAGGAGTCATAACTTTTAATTCTCCCTAACAATGAGTTTCTGTGAACTAGCAGCCCAGCAGAAAGCAATCACAGACAGTTTCATTATGGCTGTCAGTTGATTATCCAAATTATAGCTGAGAGCAGAGGGCAGCCTTTTTATTATCATCATTGCTGTACAAATAGGAAATGCTGATGAAGCTCCATAAGAGCAGAAGTTCTCTTTTTTGTTGAAATTTTTCATTTTTGTAAGCATTCTCTTGGGCAATATCTTAGTTCGATTTGACACACAATGGGAAACAAATAGATAGGTGGGAAGGGAGAAGGTAAGAAAGGGAAAACAGGGTAGCTCTCCATTTCAGTTAATCTATCAACTCTTGTAGCCTGGTTCAGGTTTTGCCACTCCTCCAGATGTATCTAATTCTTAGAGCCTGGCTGTAAATAATGCTGTATTTGCTACACTGGGGACACATAAAATCCAATTAAGAGCCAGGTAGACATCTGTTGGCTTGCTCTGGGCTTCTGTTTCCTTTTTGTTTTTTATGAATATGTAGCAGAACAACCAGAACAGGATTAAATATGGTGTAAGTGCAAGTGCAGTTGATAGGTTTGTTACTCATCTCTTCAGTACAGTATGAGAGTACAGCGCTTTATATGCATCCAGCACTATTAGTAACAGAAGATGTGTCTGCACAAAATTTACTGTGTCGAACCCTGCAGACAAAAAACAAAGTGTTTCCTGGCCCTAAGAAAATGCTTTTGTTGTTAAAAAACCTTTTAAATTATTAAAAATCACTTTACCTTTTGTCCACGTGCAGAAGTGTCCATGAAGCTCCACCATACTAGACAGGTCTGCTTGGGAGTTCAGCTGATCCCTGCTCCTGGCTCCAGCCCAGAGGATACAGGCACAGACTGACAATACATGTGTCCTCACAGACATACCTTCCACCCACTGAGGCATTTTCAGCTGGGATGCAGTGGCTCCTGGTAGAGACAGAAAGTAAAAAGGTGATAAATATTTCTGTATTTGGTTCTTTCACTGCTGATTGTCAGCATGCACTGTTTACCTGGACAAACTGCTTTTGTGAAGGATACGATGACTTTTAAAAGACTTTAGAAAAGGACTATGTGAGCTTCCTTTGTAAAGACTGGCTATTGCCCTTGCCCTTGTTAGAGGACTCAGCAGACTTTTGCAAAGAGCTTTTCAGCCCAGGCTTTGGGCAGGGACAAAGCCAGAGAGCGCTGATCTCGCTTTTGGCGTTGCTGGTACCAAAGCAGGGCAGGAACCTCCTGCCCCTCTTGTCATAGGATCAGCACACCACCCCTGGCCCTCGACCTTTCTTGCTTGAAGCAGCAAATCCCGGTTTTGTCTGCACTGCTGACAAGTCTCCAGCTCCCAGGAAGGGAGTGGTGGGGGCCCAGCGCAGGTGACTCTGGTCTCCTGGTGCCAGTGGGCAGCCTGCCAGTCATCCCAGCTGTAGGCTGTGCTGGCTCAGGCATTGTCCGAATTAGCAGTGACCCTGGTAACAAACTGCTTGAGTGAGGGGGTGCTGGGGTCCTCAAGGTGGTTTGCAGCAGCACAAGACTGTGCCTTACTGCCTGTCATGAGTGCAGGGACAGACATCACGTTTGGCATCATGGTGCACCCCCAGCACAGCAGACCTGCTGTGTACAGGTACAAAAGGATATCACTGTTTTCCCCACACACAGGACATGGCTGCACACTGCACCAAGCCAGGTGAGCTTCTGCTTCCACCCGTGGCAAGTGTTTGCCTGCCCCCCTGAGAGCTGCAAGCTGCCCATGCTGCAAACCCCAGCACCAAGACTGACCTCGTGTAACAGCACCTGGAGCCAGGTGCTCCTAAATGAGACCAAGATCCTTGCTGCACTACAGGCAGGAGGGACCTGGCAGGCAGGGAGAGAAGGACTCTTGGCCCTTTGTGAGCAGGCAGAGCAGAGTGAGAATCACTGCCAGCATCTGCAGAGGGGCTCTGGCACCCAAATCCTACTGAAGTGCAACAGCAGCAGGGGTGAGCATTTCTCATGTGCCCCGATGAATTACAGGCTGTGGTCTGGGGACAGGAATTCAGATTTAAATCACTTGAATGCTTTTCACCATGCCTTGTTGAAATTCCCTTAAAAATCTGAGCTTACATCAATTCAGTTTGTCTTTATATACACCTGTGTAATTACACACCTTAATATATTGCAGGAAAACAAAACCATGCCAAACTACAGCCATATCCAAAAGTTACATGGAACTTGATTTCTGACAGTGACACAGACTTTAGCAACACCTGACACAAGTACTGCAGTCTGTAAAATGCCAGCAGAAGTTCAGGTAAATAAGACCAAAGTAAAATCAGGAAGAGTGGCTGCACATAAAACTAATCTTGCCAAACTCATCACTTATTACTTAACAATACTTGTACATATAAGTGCACATAAATATATGTAATTCATTTTCTTTAGTCTCCACAGGCATTGAGACCTTTCCATAAGCCAAGTTGGAATACTGAAGGGATGTTCCTGTCCTGAGGTGCCACTACCACAGCATGCAGGGGCAGGATCAGGGCCCTGGCCCAAAGTTGCTGGAGGGTTGGTGGTGATGAGCATGGGCCTTTGCCATGCCACAGCCATGGCTGATTTTCATATCTCCTTGGCTGTGATTCACACAATGCTGAGATGAGGAGCAGGTAGTGAAGTTCCTTACATTTTATTTTCTAGCGGGGGGGGGGCGGGGGGGGGGCCGGGAATATAGTGCAGCCTGAAACATCTGAAACTTTTCAGATATGCAGTTTTTGAAACACATCACATTATGCTTTTTTCTTTTCCTTTTTTTCTCATGGGCCCTTGAAAAGAAAACAGTCTCCATAGTGAAGCTGACATGATAAATTAGTATGGCCCTGGCAAAGCCCTCACTCTTCATTTGGCAAATACTTATTTATGGACTTTCAAATTGTGGCTTATGTAACAACAGGGTGAGTGACTTTCAAAAAACCTCCGCCATGTATTGACCTGATAGAGCCTAATGGGTCCTTCAGAGCAATTAGGATTTATTGTGTTAGCGTCTATTGTGTAGAGGGACCATTTTAAAAACATGCGTTATTTACCCAGAAAGCAGTAATGACTGTTTAAATACAGTGAGATTGTTTCTTCAACTCTTGATGCTCTATACATTGCAAAGAAGTTACTCCAAATATTTTTCAGAGTTAAATACTTCGCTCCACTGGGATTTCCAAGCAGGGTTATTGTATGGCACATACAAATTTGTGTTTGTATGCTTATAGCTCTAAGTGAACCGAGCTCTCAGGAAAGCTGCAAAATGAGCAGCCTTGAAACATAGAATCTGAGATATTTTTTCTCAACCAAGGGGCCAGTGCTTGCCACTCTAGTGGTCTGAGCAGCTCAGGCCTTTTCCTAACTTCGAGGGCAGGGCATTTCTCATGAACCACACAAGTTTTGTCCTGTCTGATCTGAAAGTCCAGCAAAAGTGACCGTAAGAGCCACGAACCTGTGGTTTACACCACGGCACATGTAACCCTCTACATGCGCAAGAGGTTGGGACCATCACACTTCCCTGAACCTACTGGGGGCCAGCATGCATGAACACAAGTGTTGGCTCCTGAAGGCTGGTGCAGTGTGAGAAGCCAAACCCCTGGCCAGGCTCCTCAGCAGGCCTGAAGGAGCACAGCTTTGCAGCCCAGCAAAGATCAGCGCTGGCTTACACCAGCTGTGACTCTGACCACAGAGTAAAACAAACCCCCAACTCACACATGAGAAACAACCAGTGCCTCTATGAAATAACAACAACAATAGTAATAATATAGACTAATTACTGCTTGACTTATCTTCAGACCAATGCTGTTTTGATCAGCACTATCTCAAAAATAGGTATTTACTTTTCTGCCCTTTTCCTGCCCTCTCCTTTGCTGTGAGAAACTTTCAGGATGAAACTGCTCAAAGTAAATATTCTTTGGCAAAATTCCTTCCCTGTCATGCTTCAGATCACAGTCTTTGGAGACTTGTTACTATCTGCTTGTTTTACACCAAAATTAAAATATTATCTGTTACAGTTGCAAAGACAGAAGTACTAAGCAGTTTTCTACTCCAGCAAAAAGAGGGACAGGTTAGAGGAACCTTTGGGTGAAAAATTTGTGGCAAGTATTTCAGAGTTAGAATGCAAGTTTGAATGGCCAATCCTCTGGAGAAGGGTGAGGCAGCCTGAACTGAAGCTGGCTGGAACCTGAGATTTCTGTTTTGTGGAAAATTCCAACATTAAAAAACAATGTATAACATACCAGTTTGTTCCAAACAGGGCAGGCTTCCCATACTTCTGAGAAATCCTGCAGCATCAGGAAAAACTAGGTGGTTTCCTGTCAAAATGTGAAGTCCTAGAAGCCCCCTGCCCAGGAAGGCCTTGGGAGCACAGGATGCAGGAATACCTGGAATGGGGGACATGGAAATCCTGGAGTGATGGATCTTGCTCAGAAACTGGGCAGACTTCAGGCAGGAATCTGCCTGGTGAGCATTTGTCTCTTAGGTCCTGCCTGATTTTCAGAGAAAGTTGGTCAGTCAAAACAGAAATGTTTCCAAGAAACTTTCTGTCTCTGCTGAACTGACACTTCACAAGGAAACTGCTCTTGGTATGAACATCTGTGGTTATGGGTGGTCTCTCCTAGCCTTAAAATTCTATGAATTGGTACAAAACATATGACAAGAACTGTTGCTGTTAAAAGCAACTTCAGTCTGTGTTCAGAATAGTTCAAGTTCAGTCTGTCTTCTCCTGAAAATACAGAGTTTATTTTAAATAGGTTTCAAACATGTAAGCCAGTTTGACTGCATTTCTTCGCTAAACTCTCAAGATGCTGTGATCAAGATTTTCCACGTGCAATGATTCTGGACTCTCTAAGGCAACCTTAAGGGACCTGTATGTCCAGAAACTGAACTCCTTTACAACATGCCATATTGCTCACTCAAGATCAGAAGCAATCAAAAATCATGCATTTGAAAGCTTTATCCTGTATAATTACTTATCTATATTACTCTGGAAGGAGAACGTTCATATACAATACACACGTGCTGTGTTTTCATGTTTCCATGAACCAGAAAATATCAAAGCCAGAGACCTCCTGAAACAATGTCCTCTACCTGACCTTTCAGGCATTCTTGCTAAGATCAGGCACTTCAGATTTCCCCTATCTGCTTTTGACATCCTTGAAGTGCTCGACACAGTGTTAGAGGAATATTTGGAACTAAGATTTAGTGAGCAATGCCATTCACATCACATGAATGAAACTATGTTGAAATACAGATTTAAATCCCTGCATAATCAACATTTATTGGACACAATAAAAAGAGCCAGAAACAGATGAAAAGGTAATTAGCACTAGCTGGAACTGTACACATTTTGATTACTTCCTTCTGCAAGTCATTCACAGCATAATATAATACACAGGTCAAAGTGATTTTGGAAAGGATGTTGCTAGCAACCTTCCCATTGAGGTATTAGTCAGATGTGAAGGATTAACACGTGCAAGTGACCCTTACGTGCTCTAGCAGAACAGAAACAGGGAGCAGCATCAGCAGCAGGAGCCAGAAAGGTCTTTTTCCAGCTCAAGGCTGAGCGGTTGATTTCCCAGCTCTCTGGGGCCTTAAGAGCAAGGAGATTTGCTGGGCAAAAGAAGGAACCCATTCTCTAAATCCTGTACCTCACTGCCACGTACAGCAACATCAAGCACACAGTTATGTTATCCTGCTTGGGATATGTCCTGGTGATGCAAGAAAGTGCTCCAAAATATTCCGTAAGTATTAGCATAGCATTGCCAAAAATATTGATGACAAGGTTGTGCAGTCCTCTTATAGGAATTTTTAACCGACCTGATACAATCAAACTGATTTTGTATAAGCAACAAGCTGACAAAAAAGGTAGCACAACTGCTGCATAGATGGGGCTCACGTGGGCCAGCATCTTCCTTATGGCACGGAAATGCTAAAGTAGCTTGGTTCAGCTTTTTGCTCAGAGAAGTCTGTCCAGGTGCAGGAGAATTCACATGGTATATGTATTTTCCTTATGCTGGTAAATTAATTGTCCCCCTGTTTGAGACAAGGGAGCAGCTGAGCCCTTCTCCATGTCTCCCACAGACTGGCACTGCCAGACCTCCAGCCATTACACTATCATGAGGCAGACAGGATTCCACTGGGTGCACTCACAGAAATTCCTGTGTAAGCTTCCACCTGTGCCAGGTGCTGAATGTACCTGCAGTTCAAACTGCCCTTGGGCTGAGCAGACAGGGAACACAAAAAATGGGGAAAGGACAGATAATTCTCCTTATTCATGCAGACAGAAAAGTTCTATGGTTTGCCTCTATGGACAGAGAGAGCTGGGAAAAAACCCTACAGTTCTAAGGTGGAAAAATACCATTCTAGCTCCTGCTGCAGATGCTGCTCCCTGTCTGTTCCACTAGAGCACACGAGACTGCCAACTTCTGGCTCTCTGCTGCAGGGAGGCAAGGCTGCACCTCTCTTCAGTCAGGGCCAGACTTACTGTCCTGGAAACAAAATCCTCTTCTGGTAGATAGGCAGTCTGGAGAGAAACAAAGCAGACTCCTTACCTGGGTCAGACAGGCTGCAACCTGACAGGACTAAACATTCCTCTTTGGGAGAGGAAGGGATAGAGCAAGGTGAGAAGACAGTGTAATCCTTTCAGCTGAGACTTTGCCAAGGACGTTGCTAATTAGCAGAGAGGATGTGCTGTGGCTGGTGAGAGACAGACACGTTCTGTGTTGCGAGACAGTGCCTTCAACCAGCTTTATCTGCGAGACACTGTGAGCTCCCTGATTGTGTTTGCATTGCGGGAGCTATCCCAGCAACACCAGCTCAGCCCTTGATGCCCGCTGTGCTGCCCACAGCCTCACATGAAACCCATGATGGGATTCCAGACAGACAAGAAATCTTAGTCGTGAATCTTATTCCCATTGTTCTAACACGACCAAACCTAGTTTGTATAGACATACAGAGTGGCTGTGGCTGCCAGCTCATGGAAAAAGACAGGTACTGGAGCAGCATCTGTATTTCCTAAGCTTGCTTGGATATTTAGGAGATAGTAGAGTGTTGTACTTGTAGCTACCAGAGGAAACAAGGAGGCATTTTCAATCTCTACCAGAAGTGAGCTGGTAGTCCAGAACTGTCTGTGTGTGTGTATCTCACACACTGCAGTTCGGAAACGTTTCCAGCTGAGACTACTAAATTTGGTCAGTTGGTGTCTGCTCTAACCACAGTGTCTAACCACACAGAGCCTTACCTGCAAGAGCCCAGTTTAAATTTGTGGGACTGTGTGTGGTTGTGCTTGAGATGAGTACCTGTTCCAGCAGCCCTGTATCCAAGGATAGCTGAAACACACATCCATTAGCTAAGAAGAACCAACAAGCTAACCATCAGACTCCACAGTTTTCTGGGAGATTGAGGTGACCCTTTTAGATTGCACATCTCTTCCTCTGCATAGCCATTTGTTAAAATTACTCGCTTTCCCTAACCAGATTAATAAAATAGATTTTATTTTGATTCCCTGACCACATAAAGGGAATGATTGTTAATTTTGTGCCACTGTGTACTTTCCACTGGGGCTAAGATGCCCTGAATATCTCCTCAATACTTAACCACATTTATGTAAAGTCAAATTTGCCTTGTGGCTCTTTTAATTTGGCATATTACCGAGACACAGCTAAGTCTGTTGGACACACAGGCTCCTGACTAAACCTACTACAAAAAGTTCAGGAGATGAGCTGAGACTGATAACAGCAGCAACCTGATCTCTACAGAAACAGGCATTAATCATTCAGCTGCACACTAATGCAGCTTCCTAAGACAATCCCAAGGTGTGCTGGGCCAAGATGTGCTTTAAGAACTTCTGAATGTACCAATTAAGGCCTTAATGTGCCTGAGAGCTGGCATAGATATGAGGGGAGAGAGGTAGAGGCAAGTGCTGCTTGCACTGCAGATTTTTGGAAGTATGGGCAAAGTCTGGTCTTCAGCCTGAGCAGATTCCTCACCTTTACTAAGCTGACCAAGGTGCTATCAGGCCTTTCCCTAAATAGAACATAAAAACCTGGGCAGGGGATTATTTTATGAGGAAAGGGGGAAACAAGAAGCAGAACAACAGCAGTGGCTTCCAAATCTCTGCTGGGGAAAGAGGCACAGGCCACAGACAAACACAGCCCAGCCTCAAGATATGTCGTGTCAGGCTGCAAGAAGGGACAGAGCTACTTTAAAGGTCCTTGACACGGGCACGGTGCTGACTCCGAAACCATACTCCTGCCCTGGCTGAAAAGTACCTGCTGTAATCAGCTAGGAGCTTTAGAGAACGAAATCCAATTTACCTGCCACAAAGAAGAGCCTGGCGAGGCTTCCCCAGAGCCGGTGGGTAAAGGAAGGCTGCCAGTTCCCACCCTGAGCTGCTCCCCTCCCAGCCAGAGCGGAGGGAAGGGGGAAGGGGCAGCTATGGCAGAAAGTGCACGAACAATTCACTGGAGAGCCACGGTGCGCTTTGCAGTTTGCCCACTAATTACTATTAAGCCCTGGTTCCTTTTTGTGTTCCAAGGGGCGTCTTCAATGTGGCACTGCTTCTTGGGCCTTTCACGCGGCTGGGCTAACCCCTGAATAGCGGGCTCCCCCCGCCCCTCGCTACCTCTCCCTTTTTATTTCCCCCTTTTTGCTTTTCTGATAGTATTTTCTGTCCATGTTGTGTAAGGCCCTAAATGAATCTTGACTGCCCCTACAGCCGACTGGAGACGCACAAAAGCGGCCCATTCCAGTGGCCACAGCGCCATTGTGTGCCCTAACAATGCACTAATTGGCGGTGACAATTGTGCGGCTGGGGAAGAAGAGGGGGCCGGCGGGGGGGTGGCGGTGGAACACGGGACATGGTCCTTTCCAATCGCTGAGGCGGGTCAGGAAAAAAAGGAAAGTGCGAGCAGCGAGAAACACGCTCTGCTCCGCGTCTCTCCCGCGGCACGGCCCTGCCCGGCCCAGGCAGTTTGCTACAAGGGCCCCCCATATTCCTAGAGGCAAGGGGAAAGCGAATAATTTTAACGCGTGGCTATGCAGAGCAAGAGATGTGCAATATAAAAGGGTCACCTCAATCTCCCAGGCTGTCTCACCATGCCAGAAGCTGAAGAACTCATGTGATGAGGACACCACTGAGATATTCATGGGAAAAGGTCACACGCAAAGCTAAGGAGATGCTGGTGCTGGGGCACTCTGCTCTGGGTACACACGGGAGATCGCTCATCTCTTTCTAAACTGAGCTGAACATATCTGTATTTTGCATCAGGACAGTGGGATGCAAGGACAGGATGTTCTACAGCACTCTGCTGGGGTAGGTGGTGGTCCTGTGGACTAGGAGGCTGTGGTGCTGCTGGGAGCAGAGGAATGACGGGCCACATCTCCAGCACCACTGAAGAATTACCTTCTGCATCTGGAAAGAAGCATGAAAACACCTTTCCATACAGCGGCATCTAAACAGGGAACAACTACATAGGAACTTCTGATGGAAGAGCAATACTTTTCTAATACGTCCCAGGTATCAGCATAGCTTGGAGAAGGAATCTTGCCATAACCTCATGAAAAGCAGACACAATGAGCAGGGAGGACACACTGGAGCTACAGACCCATGAACAGGCAGGCACTGTGCCTGGATCTAAACTCCCTGGTGCTCTGACTGATTGGGACTGGCATTTCAGTTTGGTCCACTACATATAAACACTGAGCTCAGCTGAGAAGTGTGGTCCTGCAGCCAAACTGCTGAGGGGGAAGCCTACTTGGAAGCCCAGTGTGAGTACCAGAGTTGCAACAGCCTAGAGCTGGAAGTGTGCAGAGTCCAGGGTATGCTGTGTAGAAACCCTGGGACACTGGACTCTTGCCCTTTTCACCTCATGGCCACCCTGAGCACAGTAGTTCACTTATTGTAATCTCTCAGATTTTATGGGTCCTTGTCAGCATTTCTGTGAAATACCAGAGGACATCCCTGCTGCCAGGAGGAACCCTCATCTCTTTCCACTCATTGCAAGGTGGACTTATCAGCTGCATTAGCTCCTAGAATTTGGTGGTGGCAATGTCCTCCCCAAGACAAAATCATTAGTTACCTGCTCGAAACATAGTAAATGTGCTTCTGTTTGCCCTCCCCTAGTAGGTCTCCACACAACTCCTGCTGACAGCTATGGAAACATTCCCATGGATTACCACAGATGCAGGAACAGGGCCTTATGTAGTGAGACTTTTCTACCTCCCCTTTGCCCTAAGCCCTTCACAGAAGTATTTTATCGTTTTATGATGGCGCAGTTAACACTTGACATAAATCTCTAATCACAGCTAACAATGTCAATACCGTGTAAATACCTACAGTAAGAGACCTGTATTTTATTATGCTTTTGCCCTCTTTTACCTGTTATCACCCAGTGTTAACTCTGTGCTAGATGCACGTGTATTTCACAAGGAATCTGCCAATTTTATACACTGCTACTGCTCCTGTCTTTAAATGCTGAGAGCCCAGCTCTGGCTCTTTCACAAACTGCAGCTTTCATTGGAGCCAGCAGATCTTGGATCTGCTTAAAGGATCAAACATGCTGTCTGTAAAACCAGAAACAAGTGTCCTTCAGTGCAGAGTCCAAGCCAGAACGGGACATTTTGCAATATGTACACAACAAAGTATCCACCAGTGTCACAAGCCATTACGTGACAATGCCTGATGACAGAATGGTGCTGGGATCCATTTTCTGCCCTAACCTTGCTCTCGTGGGCATTTGTACCCCTGCACTCAGAAATCAGTGCAGGGGAAGGTACAAACTGGGGGAGAGACACAGGATCACAGAATAAGCTGCATTAGAAGGGACCCACAAGGATTAGGAAATTGAACTCCTGGCCCTGCAGAGCACCATCCACAAGAGTCCAACATGTGCCTGAGAGTGTTGTCCAAACACTTCTTGAGCTCTGTCAGGATTGGTGCTGTGACCACTGCCCTGGGCAGCCTGTTCCAGTGCCCAACCACCCTCCAGGTGAAGAACCTTTTTGTAATATCCAACCTAAACTTCCCCTGACACAACTTCAGGCCATTCCCTAAGTCCTGTCACTGTCATCAGGGAGATCAGTGCCTGCCCCTCCTCTTCCCCTCACAGGGAAGTTGTAACTGCAATGAGGTCTCCTCCCAGTCTCCTCCAGGCTGAACAGACCAAGTGACCTCACTCACTTCTCATACAGCTTCCCCTCAAGGTCCTTCACCATCTTTGTTGCCCTCCCTTGGATGCTTTCTAATAGCTTAATGTCTTCCTTATATTGTGATGCCCAAAACTGCCCACCCGTCGTGTTTCATGACTTTGTCGCTGCATTTCAGATAGTTGTCTGCAGTGTCAGTCAGAAATGAGATTAATTTATAAGCTTTAGTGCTAGGAAAGCACTTTGGACTGAACTGCTTCATGCACACTGATTACATGTATTACTTTCTTACACCAGTTCAGTAATTTGCACTTTCTTATTTTTAAAGAATATCTAACTTTACTAGTAATTCCTTTTTATTTACCTCTAAATGCCTCATATCACCTATATGATAAACACCTGGGAACTTTCAAGTCAATGAAAGTTCAGCCCTTAACACAAGCTCTTATCTGACTAGTCTTGCTATCCAGATGAGTCTTACAAATTCATTTTTAATATCTAAATGAATGCTAATGCCTTGAACTAAATTACAGAAAATACAAAGTCACTTACTATAAACAATGGACTGACTTTCTTTTTTTTGCATGTTTACAGCTTCAATGCCAAGTTTTATATTTGTCTACGCTTCAAATGGATGGAATTTACTCCTGCTTGCCTTGGAGACTTTGTCTGGTTTTAATTGTGACACTTGATTATCTGAGATGCTTTTCACCACCTTCTCATAGTGGTAATACTCAGGCCTCTGGATGGGACCACTATTTTGGAGAGTATTTAGTTAAACAAGAACTCTTTTAACAAGACAGTCCAGAGCTATGTACACACACTCCCAGAATATTTTCATTTGCCCTCAGCATGCTTTCACTGAAAAGGTATGCTAAGCTTCAGACCCAGAAGGTCTCCCTCAGTCCCTAAGAAAGAAGGAGGATGCTAGCTCCATTCTTTTAGAAAAGCAATCAACTTCACATGATAAACCAGTATTGTTAATTTTGGTCTGAGAGGTAAAAGCTTTTTAAAAATAAACTGTCCTGACTTTAAAAGAAGAGCTAGAGCTTGGACTGGCATGCTCTTCCCAGGGCTCCACAGACCCCATGGTCTCTGCTCTGCGTGGATGTTTTTTTCACACCATCTCTTACAGGGTGAAGTGAGATGGGGAGGTGGCAGTGAAAGGGGAAGGAGATGTCACAACAGCATTTGCTCACCTTGTAAAGCAAATAAGGAGGAAGAGAAGGTCTTGCACATGGTTTCCTTGTGTAGCTTGTGTGGTCCCAGTCAAACATTAACTCATTGCTTGTAGCTGATTTCAACACAGGGATGAAGTCCAAAGGTTCCTGCAGGAGAGAGGATTGACATTCTTGATGGGCTTCTGGTCTTTCTGAGGAGGGGCAGGAGGACAGTGAGGGAAGGGATATATCCTTCTCTTTGAAACCTGCCAGAGCATAGGGCTGAGTGTGGAATGCTCTGGGGAGTCTCAGGCAGGGGGTTTGGGCCCATAAGCTCCACCATGGCTCAGTGCTGCAATCCTTAGTCATCAAATCCTGATTCAAGAAGCTGCAGAAGCTCATTAGCTGGTGCACTGGAAGAAATAACCAAGAATCATGCCTGCTCATACATCCATTGGTGTGAGAACCTTTAAAACATGGGCAAAATCCTGCCCTTCTAGCCCCTCAGTGGTCCCCTCAGTTCACCTGGGAGACACCTCCCTTACTTAGAATTCAAGTACCTGACCTTGGACCCTTCTGGCAGAGGTCCATGTGACAGCCATGCAGTAGGGAGCTGCCTCCTGCAAGCCTCCCAGGAGCCTGTATCCAAGGGTGCCTCAAAGCTACGGTAAGCTCCCCTGGGAGCATTGGGCAGGGGTCAGCACCATTAAAAATCTAGGGATTTGTGGCTTTCCAAAAACACTTATGAGATTTAACTGGGAATCCAAACCCCCAGAGCCTGATGCAGGTATCAACAGCACTTCCAGAGACCATCCTGGCTGAGATGCAGGAACAGTAAGTATCATATTTTCTTAGATTTGGAAGACTTTAACCAGAAGAGAAACATTTTTAAGAAAACTATCACTCTTTCAAAGTTTGCCCTACCCATGGTACAGTACCCACTAGAAGTCAAATTAAAAAGGACGAGTAACTTTTTTTTAGTGTTTATTGAGAGTTGCCTTTATACAGGAGGGACTGGTGCTCTGATGCGGTCACAAGTGAACCCAAATAAACCCCGCTCAAGTGTCAACAAGCAATTCAACTCAATGGATTTAAATTATAACATCATTACACAACAATAATAAATTAAGACTATTGCCCAGTAGTTGCAGATAATTAAAAAAAAAATCCTTGTCAAAAGTAAAAAAACCAAAACAACAATGCAAACACAAGAATATGAAACACACATAATAATGTTGCAAATAAGTTAACAGAGTAGCACAAACACATCATGGTTTTCCAAAATCTGGAGGTGCACTGCCAGCAATGCTAAAATTCACTGCAAGTGGTGCAGGTGAGCCGGTGCTCTGGCAAGAAGGAAAGCCCAGGCTGCCAAGGACCACATCAGCCACTGTGCTTCACACCTGGCTTTCCCTGGCTTTTAACTGCCTTGACTGAACTAAAGGTGATTTGGAACCTGCCTTTATCACTTAATACCTGTCAAACACACATTTTGATAATGAATTCTTACTTTTGCTTACCTCAAAGGGCCTGGTATAAGGTAAGTTGGTATCACAAGTATTGATTAAAACAGCCTGAAAGCAGAGTTTAGTTTAAGCAAAATCAACTTGGTAGACAAGTGCATAAGCAAAACTGAAACAAATCCTTTTTCTGCCAGAACAATGCTGTGTATTCAAAGATTTATATTGGTTCAACATGTGGATTAGACAGGAATAAATAAATAATTGAGCCACTGACACTTTTGTATAAAGTCTAATACACTTTGGTCCTAGACAGCTGATAGCTCTCCAGGCCTAGATATCTCTGATGCTGACCAGAAGTGGTATCTTTGCAATGTGGATTAATGGCCACCCAAAGGAATTTGGGTAGCAGTGGCATTTTAAGATATGACTCAAGCCATCATGGCCACACCAAGGTTTTCAAGTAAAGAAGGACTTCACACATTATTATCCAGGCTGTCCCCTCACTGTACTGCTAAAATGCAGTGACAGCACTGCTGCTATCAAACAGGATTCCTACTACTGGTGTCAAATGTAGACTTACAAGATCACAGTCAGTATGGACATATGCCCCAGGCTGACACATGCCACACACTTCAGCAAATAATGCTAAAATTTCAACAGGTTAACCCCCTCTCTCTAAGGTAAGGCTGACCAAACCCTCACTAGGTCAACCTTCAGGGAGCCAGGTTGCATTAAATTTGAGCTTTGAGGAAATGCCTTCACTCCCACAGCACTGGACCCAGCTGTGCACATGAGCAGGGAATGCTCTACAGGAGTCCCTTGCCACGTGGTGTGGGCTGACCAGTGGTTCCAGGAGGAGCAAAACTGCATGTGACCTGACCCTGTTTTATTCCCTGTACTCGACATTGTTATATATGCACTGCTTCTGAAAGTCTTGCACAAAGCACAGCTGCATCTCAGGCTAAGAAGATCAGCTAGTCTCAAAAATACACATAATAAGAAGCAATACCATTTCCATGCTATCCTCTCTCATAATGCCCTCAAAAAGCAGAGATAGTAAACAAATTTTATAGTTACCCTTCCTAGCAAGATGGAAACTGTCACGAGCAAGGGTTTCAAGCTCCAATGCCAAACACATTGCATCATGGCAGAGCATTTCTAAAAAAATCATTCCATTTTGAAAATTTAAGGCACCAAAATGAGCAAAAGTGAGGAGTTCCCACACAGCTTGGTGTCTTCAGAGCTGGTATATGCAGCCTGTAGAACTCACTTCATGAGGGCAGAACAAGCACACCAATTTACTCAGCTGCCCCTGCAAAAGAGCAGGCACAGCCACAGGAGAGTTTCAGTTTAAGTCTACAAGTTAAACAGCAGATGCAATCAGGAAATCCAAAAACAGGAAGAGAGATGCTAATATACAGTACTGTAAGGCACTCCTACTGGGAAGGGAAAATTGGAAGGCAAATTACGAAGGAGAGAATGCTTGGACTCAACTGGTTCAAAAGCAGCACAATGAGCTATGAAGCTCCAAGTCTGGCTATAGGCTCAGTACTGTGAGTAAGGACAGGGACAGTGAGAGAGAAAGAGGGGAGACTGGCTTGCAGCTGAGCAGTAGAAAAAAAAATGAGAAGACTATGATGACTATTCTATTAATTTCTTTTATACAGATCAACAGTCAGCTGCAATCCATGCAGTGACCTTGGGAAGCCTAGGAAACTTGGTGGCTTCTGTTGCTACAGGGGAAAAAGCAAAATTCAACTGGGCAGCTTCCCCATTTCATTGTAAACAGACATCCTTTGCTCTTTTAAAAAATCTTTCAGGACATTATCATCAATCCATTACAATACACACACTATCCTAATAATAAGAGAAGCCTTGACAAGAGGAGCTCTAGAGGTACCCTGATGATTCACTCCTAACAGGGCCATCAGAGCCTGTGGAGTAATGTGGAAAACTAAGTTCCTTACCAAAAAGTATCTTCCCTCACACCTGCCAATTCCTATCAATCCCAGCAGTGAGCTCATATTGTTATGTGCCAGCCAGGATATTTTGTCACATCATGAAGCCATCATTTTCCACCACATAAGACAAAAAAAGGGAATAGGATTCCTAGACAAGAAATACAAATTTATCTTTTTATAGATTGATAATACAAAGAGAGCTACAGTTTGCATCCCCTAGGTAGGCCCACCTTCCCATTAAAGGAAAGGTAGATGGTCAGGGTAAAGAGGAAAAGAGACTTGCATAAGGATCTCTACAATGTCCTAGATTAAAATAATCTCAGACTAACGACTGTAAGTACCTGTAGAGCATGGAGTCATAGTCCACTGCAGTGAAGCATCCTGTTTCTACACTGATAAATTCTGTACAAAGCAAAAGCAGTAACTGGATTACAGATCAATTCCTTCTCAGTCAGCTATGAAAGCATCTTCTCTTTGAAGGAAACAAACAGCATATTTTATTATTGATTCACAATAAAATGGCATTGTTCAAATTTATTTCATGCTTGGGTAGGACAAGACTGGAGGTACTAATACATAATTTCAGCGGGGGGGAGGGAAGGGGTGTGCAGGCAGAGTCATGCAATCTGCAAAGACCCCAGGAACTTTACCAGCTGATGCTCATCCAGAAGTCTGCAGAGCAGAGCCACGTCCAGGCTGTGGGCTGGAGAATGGGCAGAGAATAGCAGTGGGGACCAGCACAGAGCACTGTTAGTACAGCAGAGACAACCATGCAAGGGTGCGGTGCTGTCTGAAACCCAAACCACCTGCAGAACCCCAGGGTGAGGCTCCTGCTTGTAGATGGCTCCTGCAAGAAAATCAACTGAGGGCAGGATTAAGCTTTTCACTATGCTTACAAAAATTGGTGACAGAATATTTATCTTACCCATTCATAAGGAATAACTATTTTTGGATAGGAGCTAGGCATCCCTGAGAGGACATAATCTTCCACATTACAGCCTGCTCCTATAGCTACTGTGAAGCTGTATCATTTTTCCAAAGTAAAAATGAATGTCTACTGTTGTTTACAACAACATTGTATTTTAAAGCAAATAACATGATCTGTATTGTACAGTATCCTTTTGCATAAAGCTCTGGGCACTGACAGAATATCATAACATGCTTTTGCTCTATGTCATTGGTAATGGCAGTGGTTTCAGACCCATGACTAATTCCAGCAGTTTTGCCAACATCATACTCCTTTTATGTTGTAAATCTCTGTTAGCAAAGAAATTGTCCTGTAATACCTGTATGAACCCAGAGCAATTCCAATGCTGTCTATGTTGTTATTCCAGAATTCAATTCCAGTATCTAACCACCCACATGACCGGCACTTTGGAGACAGGACATCTGCCAAAGAAACCAATAGTTTGCAATATCTGAACCTTGATTCCTTGACTCCATATGGTTTTTGACAGTGCACATGAGCAGCCTTCTCTAAACTGAGCTGGACACAAACCAGCACTGTGAGGTATCACAAATACCAGAGCATGATGATATGAAAACCACCACCATTTCTTCTTTAATGACCTAACATTATGTCTACAGATAATTCAAAATAGTACCTGCCAGATTCTGACAGTTTCAGAGCTACTGGCTTTGCCACAAGAGTAATTGTAGTGACACAAGCTGAAAAACATGGGAGCGTTCTGTTTATTCAGCCAGTACCAGTGCAGTTCCTGTTTGCCTGACTAATTCCACAATACTTCCCCAGTGTTTGCATTTCTGAACACACAGGGAATTCTTTGCATGGGAATGGATTTGCAAGGAACATTATACCTTTAAGGGTGATAGCCAAAAGCAACTCATTTCACATGAGGAACAGTGAGCTGAGACAGACACCACTGTGTAGGGGAAGTATTAATTTTAGTGACAAAGGTGCATGATTCACCAGGTTTATTAAGTATGGGAATCCCTACAGCACTTTGCCAAGAACATGGAAAAACCCTCACTTCCTTCTAAAGAATCCCACTGAAAGAAGGATTTCTGGAAAAGAAAGGCACTGGTTGTCCAATGTATACAGATATAAACATGCTTATATATATATATATATATATATATATATAGTAGTTGCACTCAAATTTGAGAAAGCTCAGATTTAGCTACTTTTTCTTTAACTGGCAGCTGGAAAAGGTAACCACTTATATTGCAGTACAAGGCAACTCGTAACATTTTACCTTTTAATGTAAGCATGACGTACCCTGTTCTTTTATTTAAAATACTTCAGCAATTAGTGAGATGCTTCAACGATCAAAACTGCTTTCTGCCTTGAATACAACAGTCTGCAGATTATATAGGAAGCAAAAATCAGTATTCCATATTTTCACAAACCTATGCAAGAGGAGGAAAAATACACATGCAAGTGGCTTTATTCTCCTGAAGCCATATTTGCTTTCTGTATATAGATGTGTGTGTGTGTATATATATATATATAGATATGAATGTTTTCATATGTATGTAATACACATATCACTGCAGGGTGTGGAAAAGAGTTAGGAATGTGAAATGGGGGGAAGACAATCTAACTGCTCATTGGAGGTGAACTCGCAATGAATTAAACATACTGCCAGTAATGACACACACCTCCCCAGCTAAATCCATCATGTACTTTCCTTTACAAAATAATTCACTGTATTTAATACTTCCCTGTGTTCCAGGTGTGTAGAGCAGAATCATAGCTCAAGGAACTTCACTCTCCACCACAGAAGTCATTACAGAACTATAAAATGCCTCGGAGCTCAAAGAGAATGCAGGACAGAAGTTGCATATGAAAACAGCAAACTAGTGTTTCACAATTTTGGAGGTATTTTCTAACTAAAATGGGCAAGACCACTTTCCTGACTATCAGTTTAACAGGTTCAGGTTAGAAAAACATTTAAAGTAAACATGAAATAAAAAGAAAACCAATGTGGACACTTAAAATGCCTTAAACTTTCAGACTGCAAGGAGAAGAACCAATATCATGTTACTACAGACAAGGACATAGCCTCCCACAAATCAAGAGTAACCAGCATAAATCTCAATGGACTTCAGTGACAGACCTTAACTGATATTCCCAGCCTGAATAAAAAGAGTAGCAAGTCCCATGCTTATCTGAATATGGAATAGTTCACTGGGGTGGTTATAAATATATAAACATAACTGAAGGAATCTGCATCTTATGATTGTAAGCACCCTGAATAAGCTTTGATGGGAGATCCTTTTCTTCCCTTGGCAAGGAGATCCTGTAAAATGTACATGTACGGATCCTTTAAAATAGTTCTCTGAAAACATAAGGAAATGGAACCACGTGTCCATATCAGAAGGAGACAGTGGATTTAAAATAATTCCTGTTCTACTGGGTTCTGTGAAAAGCCTCACCAGAACTTCTGCCAAGGCTACTAATGAATAAATAATTCACATAAATAAATAAATGATTCATCAAGTCTAAATGAACAACATAAAAAATAATGCAGTCATGGCAGCAAATATTTTCTGCCTTGAGATAAAGTCTTCCCCAGAGGTGGAAAAGAGCTGGGTACTTAATTAGCTAGACCTAAAGCATTTGACGCAAACCACATTTTGTAAGAGAGCTAACGGCTGGACTTCAATACAGTTTAGCCATTGCTATTTCAATGCCAACAAGGCTTTATGGCCAATTTAGCAGCTCTTATTCACAGATGAAGAAGGTCAGGTAATATTTTTCACAAAAATTTCTGCCTGTCTAAGCTGAGAATTTGCTTGAGCTGGCAGCTGGGAGAGGGATTCTCTTCAGGCTGGCCACTGCCTTAAGGAACTCATGTGTTCTGATATGACAATTCAAACATGTTGCAAGACTCTTCGAAGTTCTCGTCCATATTCAGTTGCCTCCAGAAGGATTTCTGCTTCTTCTGCAATTCTTTACGCACACACCTGGGGCATGGCACAGCCTTCACTTTGCACTCGGAGTGGAAGACAGCACCACAGCTTTCACACCTGCAAACACAAATTAGTGTCAAAATTGAATCACAAAACAGGACCAGAGCATGCAATGGGCTTCACATGGGCTGCGGGCAGTAGGTATTCCTTGACACCATTCTGGGAGCTAAAGCGTGTTATGCTTCATAAGAGTGGCATTGCAAAAGACACTGGTATGCCTACACCTCTGCTGGTGTAAAGCTACTCAGGACCACTAAAATAAGCTGACTTGCATCCATTTTGCAGTTGCTGAGAATCTGTACCAGCGCTTATGCTTCACAGACAAATTTTTAGAAGGATTAATACTTATCTTCTTAGTAACTAGTATTCAGGTCTATCACTGAAAAAACATCAACTTTGTTTTATGAAAGACAAGTCTTGCTTTGGCTTGTAAATAAGGAGTACCAATATTATTTTCCCATAAGGTGTATTTCAGCATTTGCAGATCCTGTGATTCGCAACAGCCTTGATCCGACATAGTCCTCATTGAAGCTCCACTGGTCAGCTGTTTTGGAAAGAGTAAAGAATGGTCCAGTTCAACAGCAGGAGAAGCTGTCATTTCACAAAGTAAAAAATGAAACAGAGGTAGGTGATATTGTCTGCTCTATGTCCTGTGGAAGATTGGATTAGATCAACACAACTGATCTATGTTGATCAATCGATCAACACATTGAGCTATGCATGCTTCTGGCATTCTGTTCTTAACTGTGACATTAAGACTTCAAACAAATCAACTGCTCAAACAACATGACTGGCTTACTTTTGGGGCACTGTGAGGCAATGAACTTAATGTCACAGCAGATCAAGCCCCAGTTCCAGATGGCTGTCAAGCAATGAAACATCTGGCAATCCTGAGTGGGCTACAACTAAACAGTTGGACATTCTCAGCCTTTCAATGCAAATAACTATCTGTAGTGATGAGTTAAGTAGCTACAGCTTTGTAACCAAAGCAAAAAATAAAAGGAGGACTGTCAGAAGTAAAAAGTTTTAGATTTCAGTTGGATAATAAAATAATAAAAGCAACAGAACATCAAACTTCAGAGCAATCCTGAAACACAAATAAGGGGTGGTGGTCACCCCTGATGATTCTGTAGGACATCTTGAAATGCCTTACACTTTTTTTCCTTTCTTGTAGTTATTGTAGTCAAATGACTATATAAGAATCCAAGCGTCCATTGTTATAACTTTAGTGGGCTTTTTTGTTGCTTTGCTTTGAACCTATTTTTCATAGAAATAAGGTTCTTGTCCTCAAGACTGTGACAAACAATTGAAAACACGAAGAAAGAAACTGCCAAAAAGTGAGAAGCCATAAGAACAACTGCAGTATTTTACACGTTATCTGACAAAAGTGAGAGAAGTCCATAAGCTAACAAAACCTGTTAGCTATATTAGCTGTATCTCACCTGTAACTTTAAAAAACTGTTCCTGGTCTGGCTGCACTTGAAGTTTCATGCATGGGTCCACACATGGCCTAAATTTTAGTAACTGCAGAGCTTTGAGAAGGCTATGCAGAGATTTAAGGAGGCACATTTCTAGCTCGCATAAACTGATAAATCTCAAATATGAGTAAGAAAAGGTGAAAGATACTAAGTATATAAAGCAGTGTATCTACTGGCTTCCACACTCTCTTGTAGTAAAACTTGACTGTTGTATTTCTCAGTCCAGCTACAGAGTCTAAATCTGGTTTTGAATCAAGAAACTGGCTCACACAGAGTTATTTACAATTTCCATGCTCAGAGAGTGTGTGTTATTGCCCTTATCCACTGAAGCACATGAACACATGCTTAGGACTCATATCCCAGTGATTTCTTTGGGATTACTGATCTGCCTTCCATTAAGTGTGCTTACGTGCTTTGCTGGGTTGGGATCTCCACAAACAGACACACTAATGGGCAAAGAAGAGACAGAAGACAGCAGTGTCTTTAAAACTTTACACCACTCTGAACTGACACTAATGGTGATTTTATCAAGCTAATTCTCCCTTGTTAGTCAGCAGTTTACAGTGCTCTGGAAGTTGCTAGAGGGTAATGATTGATGAGGAGTGTAATTTTGTGCTCTTGCATTGCCACTCCTCATGCTAGCCCAGTATTCTCTACAGCATGTGTGGAAATGACAAAACCTATCAGAAATTGCTGCTGAAATGGATTGAGCAGGATGAGAGAGGAGCCAGCACACCTGCTCTCTCAAGTCAAAGGCCATCAGCAGAGCAAACAAAGACTAATGGTGTTCAAATTAATATGAATTAATTTTTCAGAAATAAGCTCAGTGGAAAAGACTAACCAACTTTTTTCCTATCGCACAGAATCAAAACAGAGAGAAAAGCTTTCTGAGCTGTTATTCATTAGAGGTGGTGCAGTAGCTGAAGTTCTGCCCAAGAGCCCACACTGTCAGGCACTAAGCAGAGGCAGAGCACACAGCCCCCATCTCACAGTCACTGCACTGGCACCCACTGCTGTCATCCTCGGTCCATTCTAGTGCTCCTACCTCTGAGTGCTGCTCTGAAGACCTATTTTCTGCCTTCTCTGGTGAAGGCTGAGCCCAGCCAAGGGTTGCAGATGACAACAAAGCAGCAGTCTGGAGGAAGGGTGCTCTGAGTTGGAGAACAAAGCTGCCACTAGCTCTCCACAGGAACAAGCAGGGAGGACACCTGCATCAGCCTTCACTGCATGCTTGTATCCCCCTCACTGACAAAGAAAGTCAGTCACCAGGGCAGGAGACAAAGCTGATCTTGCTCTGCCTTTGTGCAAAAGGCAAGTTACTCCTTTTTAACATGGTGAAGCTATACTACCCCAAGCCACCAATACAGCTTTTCATCATATCAAATACAATCTTAACTGTCCCTGGAATGCCAACTGGTTGACCATTTCTAACCTTATTGTGAGAAGTTCACCAGTGATATAAAAAACTCCATCAAGATTATATTCCTTTTTAGAATATTACAAACAGATTGCTTCCTAGTTAATCTTGAGATCTAATTTTATCTCCACATGTGAATTTCATGTGGTTTTTTTTTTTAACTGTTGTTTTCAAGCCTCAGTATATTAAAATTATTTTATTTCTCTGGAGAAATAAAATATATTTTGTAGCCAATAAAAGGCTCACTTAACAGTTCACTACACTTACTTATCTTTCCCTTAACCCTTGTTGTTGTCACAGGTAATTCACCGTTCAGGTGCTATTTCTGTATCCTGACTTATTCTTTGTCTAGAGGCCAAAAAGTCCCTTCATTCTTTGTGAGAATGCTATTCACCACTGATAATAAGCTGATGAGCCCATAGCCATACAGGCCTTTCATGTTTCCTTATTTAATGAATGATATTGTGACACTGCACATTAATAGCATCTTTTTCAAACAGTGTTTGAAGACTTAGTGAACATTGCATGTTGTTTTCGCACAGACATGCAGTCTTCTTAGAAGGCAGCTGAAATAGCTTCCTCTCTATTTTGGTGTTTTCTCTTTTTTCTCCTCTTTCCTGACCTAACTCAATTTCTGTTGAGACTTTAGGGGATGTTTTATGTTTTAAGGATGTTTTACTAGTACAGAGTACAAAAAATGCAGAGAACTATTCAATCTTTAAATAATTTCTGCACTGGAAATATTGCACTGGAAAGTGTAAGAGAAAGGGCAAAGCTCTCCACAGCCAGACAGGCATTATAATGCTCTTATTATTATCATTACTAGTTACAAAAGAAAAGCCTTTCTGCATTAAAAGCATATAATAATTCCTTGTATGCTGAGGAAATGCCGATGTTAGTATCTCCCATTAAGTCTGGGCATTTGAAACACATCAATATTTGGTCAATTGTAAATTCCGGCATGTTCTTTTCATGCTTCACACCTATTTTTCCACAGGATTATGGCTCAAGTAATTCTGGATGCTGCACAACCAATTGATTATGCTCATATTTCTCCTCTGTACTGCACCACCATTAAGCGCGCATGATCAGGATAAGGTGTCCAAAGTGGGGGTACAACTCAAGGAGGCCTCAAAGACCTTTCACCTTAAACAGACAAAATAAAGTAGAGAGGATCAACAGGCTCAGGATGTCATTTGAAAGAGGCTTTTTGTCTCCTAGGAACCTTGCTGGTTGACGGACTTACCAGTGTGACTGTGTTGGGATGAAGCTGAACCAACAAGGTTTATTAGGATACCTTCAGCCCCATCACATGGGCTGTACCTGCCTGGCTCTACCAGATGTACCACCATTCCCACCTCATGACAGGAAGCAAGAGGTGAACTGGCTTGCTCAAGGTCAGCCAGGGGCTCTAAGCAGAGCTGAGAGGGGCAAAGAGCTCCCCTGTCTCACTGCAGTGCCACATTCACCCACCACCCTTCCTTTTGAGATTTTATACATTAGCTTTCATTTTTTCATTTTAAAAACTCATTTCTTTTGTGGCAGACCTTGCACGCATTTGGTCAAGCGAGTAATCCCTTGAAACGAATTTCACCAAGGATTTGATTTAGGGCTGAACTCCTTACTGACTAAACTCTTCAGTTTCTTCTTTCCCTCCATGCAGAGTAAAAGCAGCATTAAATGAGGTTATTCATTATGTTTTCCTTAGATGATGCTAAACATTCACCAAATATCCAAAACACCAAACCACCTGTAACTTGGCTGTTAAAAAACCCCAAAGAGCAACCCACACTAGCTGATGTGAGCCTTGCCTAGGGATTCCAGCATGATCACCATTTCACACTATGCACATGTGCTTGTCTGTAAGTATTTCTGAATTGCTCAGCTGTGAATATCACAGACGGGCCCTTCAAAACTCTCACAGCCTTTAGCAGAACACAAAGGAAAGGAAAAAGGACTAGCCTGTGTTCACTTACAACACAAAAAAAGCCCCAAAGGCAATCAATGCCTGACACACACGTGCAGCAATATTATTCTAGTTGCCTAGGAACCAATGCAAGGAGCCTGCCTAGGGAGGGATGCCCACATAGTAAATGAATGGAACAAAGTTGGCATTAATATGACATTGATTTGTCCCTGCAAGGAGTTGTAATGCCTTGTATGACAGACACATGCTCTTTACTAGACATGGCTATGGGGTTTTTTTATATACTGTACTTAAAAACTGTTAATACTTCAGACTTGGTTTTGAAAACTTTGCCTCTGGAAAAAAAAAGAAGAAAAAAAAAAAAAGAGTCCACTACCCAGTCCCTCAAGTTATTACATATCTGGAATTCACTCTAAATGATTAATTCAGTGTTCAGGGAACCAGCTGCGATTCAAAGCACAATCACAGTCTTCACTTTCCTACACCTGAAGGTGGGTCACCCTTGATAGGCCAGCAGAGCCTGAAGACACTCCTCATTCATAATGGCCTGACTGGGTCCTGGGCTGACCCCAGAGGGTACAGAAACACCAGAAAGCAGCTCATGTGCTGGGGGAAGCAGCACAGAGGGGTGAGCTGGTGAGAGAGGGCAGCCAGCAAGGGGTGTACAGTGACCACCAGCTCACACTGATGGGACTCCCTAAGTACAGCACCCTTGGCTTGCAGCTCCAGAACAGCTGCAGGGACCAACCTAAACACAGCCTGACGTGGTGTCTGTGAATAACACCACCCCTGCTGCTCTAGTAATGCCACCCCAGGATGACCAAATGACACACTACCCGATGTTCCAGCATGAAAACTGCTGGTCCAGGGTCTGTTCCCTTTTTACTCAACAGACTGAGATGCTGAAGAAGCACTCCAGGCAGCAGGGAGGATGAGTGAATAAACCCCTGTCCTGGCTCTCATCTGTACCATCTCATGTCCCTCATTCTGTCATGCCAGCATCCACTGCCAAGGTCAACTGCATGCAACAGACATGCAAAGTGGTCAGAGATATCAAAGCCTCACAACTGAGGAGAAAAGTGGGCAGCTCACTGGAGGGGAGGGAAAATCACCAGTGCTGCTCTGGTGGAAGGGAACTTCAGTGTCAACTCCTCAGTTGCTACATCCAGAGAAATGGCAGAGCAGGACTTCATTTTGGTTGCTCACAGAACAACACGCTAAGGGCAAGGGCTGGACAAGAACAGCTTGATTTAACCACCTGCTCTCCTCCCATAGTGGTGTGCACAGGCTGACATACCACCCTGGATGGTAATTGCAGCAGGGTAAAGCAGGAGCAATGGGATCCTGCAGCTCCCAAGCCTCTTCGCAGAGCCATGTCACTGCTGATTAAGGAGGGAAGTGTGTCCTCAGCTTCTTCCCAGCTATGGGTTCAAAGATTTATGCCATATTATCTACATATATTTCCATACTTGCATCCAAGCAGGAGAACTAAGGACTGACTGCTGGCCTTAGTACTGTGCTCAGCAATTTAAGTTCAGAGATATCCCAAGCCAAGTAACGTGACCTGTAAACAGCAGTTCATAAGAAATCAGTAAAGGGACACTAAAATCAGTATTGAAACTTTTAATCTGAAACTCATAAGATTACACTTTAATCAGTGGAGCTGAGTTACTTTGGAACACAGAGAAGCCCTACACATGATGGATCCATTACTGGAGAGGCTGAAATGCCACAGAGATTCAGGTGTTTACATTGCTCAGGCACATATCCTCTGCCTCTGCAGCTGCCACACCACGAACTGCCCCCCTCCACCTCTCCTGTTATCAACAAACTGTATTCACAAAATGGGGGTTGAAGATCTAAAAGCAGTCTGGCAATACTGTTAACAGTAATATTAACATATTGCCCTCATCTATTATAATTTGACTCTGTTACTTTGCATTTTTCTGTAAGTCTCAAGTCTAAAAATCCTACGACTAAGCCAGGATTTTGCTTTTAGTAAAAGAAAAAGTCAAAGGCAGCTGGACTTCACAACTCTGCATTAAGGTTGAAGACATGCCTACCTGGATCCAAGATGGAAAACAGAAACTTTACATTTAAAGAAGTAAAGTAAATATGTAAATGTAAATATATAAACAGCAAATTCCTAAGGCAATCTTGGAATTTCTGAGCACTTAAGTGTTGACAGTGCTGGCTTTAATGGGCTAAAAAGCAAGTGAAAAGCTATAAGGAACCATATTTGGGAGACAGAGAAGTGTATGTTGCACGAGAAAGAAGGAGAAATAATTAAAAGGTCTTTACTGGCAGGTTGGAAATATCTAGAGTGAGGAAGAAGACACAGCAAAGCAGCTGCAAAATAGAAACTGTAAGCAAGATGGTTGCCATGTCCAGCCAGCAGGGAAGAGCACAAGGAAATGCTGCAGAGACTTTCCTACCTGAAATAAGTATCTGCCTTTAGGCTGAACATTCTAGTTAAAAACCACTCTGACATGAGGCAAATAAAGCCAACCTCTAAAGCTAACTCAGTTGCAGAAGACAATACTTAATGAAAAAGACAGTATATTTTATAGTTTTCTTTTTACATATTCCAGAAAACACTACTGTGCTACCCTGCACAAACAAAAATGAGACAATCAGGGCCAGAAGATTTTTATGGGTTTTGACAGATTCAGGTGAAATTAAATTACCAACAGAATTTAACATCTACTTAGGTGCCTACATTTCCTCAAAGAAAGTGCTGAGCAGATCACTTCAGAGTGCTTTGAACCAACTATCAGCATCTGATAAGCTAAGCTCCTTCAAAAATTAGGTACTAAACTACTAGCAAAACTCAGGTGAGCTGGGCTTGGGGAAAGACTTTCTAGTGTAAGACAAACCAATCAAGAGGGAAAATTATGTACTTTGAGTGATGCCTTTGACCTGTGCCAAGGTATTTCTTGCAAATGCTGTACACTATTTCAGTCTCTCCACCTAACATCCATCTTTAACATTCTCCCAAATGCTCAAAGTTGCATTTGTCCAGTGGCACAGCATCCATAACACAGTAAGCTGTAACCTTGCAAAGACTTCGGTGTGCACAGCCCCAGAGCCTTTAGTTAAGACTTGTCACTATGTGCAAAATACATTCACAGGTCTTATCAGGATGGTGGCCAAAGATTATGGAGGCATCCAAGCTGGTTGATATAGTCAAGCCTGTTCTGTGGCACGTCTATTTTAAACTTAGGTCTTCTGGTTTGTATCTTAAAAGGTCTACATGTCTTAACTGATCGGTAGAACAAATTAACTTAGCAAAGTGAAAATAGTTTAGCCTTGATAAATTAATAGGAACACAAAAGAGCAAGTCTCCATGGTTCACAGACATCTACAGTCAGCACATAAAAGGCAAGGAATGGACTAAATTGTTCTTAACCAAGCAAATAACTTTACCAGCAAAAACCAACTAATTTAATTGCCTGTGAATGTAGTCACTAGGATGATGACACTCAGGCAGTAACAAAACTTTATTAACTGGGTAACATAAAATAATCTAATTCATAACCATAATTGAATAGTTATCTGATGGAACAGAAAACACATTTTAATGAATTCTATTTTAATTCCAAAGGTAATCTCAGTATTCCTTAAGACTTTAAAATTGTTTAAAATTATTCTAAGTTATAAAACAAATACAGCCACTATTATAGACAACATTACACAGAGTTCACTTTTGTTGTTTGGTTGTTAGGGTTTTTCTTAATTTTAGGGGAAAGAAACAAAAACTTTTCCCCACATTAGTGAAGAACAAGCAATATCAGAGCAACTTGAGGGGAAGTGCCTGCTTGCTAACTAATAGGCAAGGATAACTCTAACAAGCCAATTTACAGCTAAAGGTACCTAAAGTCATTGCACAACACTTGTAAATATAAAATATTATAATTTTATATGTTTACTCACTAAATTTAAGCCTGGGACAAATGTAGGCCGAGAAATAAAACACAATGTAGATGCTCAGTTTGTTTAAGTTGCCGGAGCTCCAGCACAAGCGGAGCTGTGAGAGTTTACATTAGCTGGAAATTTGGTCCATGAAATGTTCAATTAATTCAAGAGGCTTTAAAAATACCTGTCATGATTTAAAGGCCTTCAAAAACATGGTGAAGTTGTGAAATTTTGAAAGAACCCTGATTAAGTATTATATAAATACAGGTAACACATAGAAGAGGGAAATGAGGGACAGAAGAACCCAACTAACTGGAAGAAGCCTCAAAAAGATGGGACAATTTTAAAGAATTAACTACTGAATCACAGCTTTCGTTAAGATCTGTGCAGAATGGCCACCTCCCAAGAAAAGCCAGAAAAAGGACATATCATTAGAAAGCTTATGACTTTGTGAGCCCACCCTGACATTCAAGGCAGCAAACTGTTGCACTGTATTGTTGAACAGGATGTAAAGAGCCTGCCAAGCACAGCCCACAGACCCGCTAATTAAGTGAACTGATTGTGTTTGTTTTGGAACCGTTTGCCAACAAAGGAATGTGTCACACTGATTAGTGAGAGAAGGGTATGTAATATATGTGTATTCAAACCCTGAGGAGTGCATAACCCAGGTATTCACTCTGTTTGCCCAAGGACTGACAAAAATGACTCTCAAGCAAATAACCAGACCAAAGAGAAACTCCAGCCCTCAAGAGGGGCCCTCTTTTTCTCTCAGCTGTATCTATCTAAAGAATACTCATCCTTCATAAATTCCTGCTGAAGACTGCGCCAGAAACTGCTGAGAATATTTTAGAGAGAAATAATCTCTTCATCTCAAAACTGACCTAAGAGACCATGAGGATGCAAAGTTAACAGCCAACTGAGGACCACCTTGAAATTGTAATGGCCACTCTGACATCTGTCACTCTTCTCTCCAAAGAGCAAGTAAGGTCAAGGAGGTAGCCAAAAAATCAAATGTCAGCTCAACACAGACATACATATATACATACACACACACACAAAAGCAGGCTTCATTTTTCAAACATGCAGCAAAGAGCTTAAGTCTGCAAAAGATGTCATGCACCCACTATTGAATATTTCTAACCTAAGAGCCCAGTTTGCTGGTAAATAGCATGCTCAAAAGTGAACAAACATCATTCAAATGCAAAAAGAAAAACATGGTCTTCAGAGTTCAGCAGCTCTTTCTTCCTTAACTCTGACGTACAGTGTACAAAGTATGAATACTATGCGGTAGGTAGCAATTCCAGAAAACTGGGATGGAGTAAAGGGAATTGTATTCAATTCTCACTGTACAACGTGGATTCAGAATAGTACAACTAAATCACAAATCTGAGCTGCTTACTCGCAACTCTGACACTTAACTGACATGGAAAGCTGAACACGTTATCAGAATTTTCAGGTATAATTGCAAGTCTTCACATGAACCTTTCAGGACTTGTCATTCCATTTGCCACAAGTTACTCTGTACACCTCCCTACTTCTAACTAGCCTCCTCACCTTACACTTGTTTTTGTTGTGGTCAGTACACCCACTTGAGAAACCTCTGTCACCTTCAAGAGATGGAAACAAACACAAAACCCCTCCACCTGGTCTTCTCCTTCACTGTTTTGGAGCTGATGGAGCTGCACAGTAAAACATACAAGCTCCTCTGTTGGCATAATTTGCTTCCAGAGCAAAAATACGCAACTGAAATAATCTGGTTAGTTCCATATAGATGCATGGGTAGTCATGAGATGAGAAAACTAACTAGAAAGGGAAATGGAAAATGCTGAGGATAAAAACAAGGTTTAGTTATACAGAACACAATAGGAGTAAGCAGAATGACAAAATATGAAAGAGAAATACTGGATAACCTTTCATGCTGATAGTGTTTTAATTAAAACCATTAACAAAGACCGCTGTCTTTGGCATGACATCAACCACAAGTTACCATTTGTGAAACATGAACAAAAGTCCTTTCTGGCTTCTAATTCACATAAAAACAGGAGCTAGAGCAGCTTCTGTTGCCTTGAGCTGCTGAAATCAAATTCTATTTGATTCCAGAAGGTTTAAAATGCTGTAATTGCAAGGTATGTCTGATTTTGGCTGAAGGGCTGGGGAAACAATTTACAACCAATAATGTTTTTGTGACCAAAAATCCCCCAGACAAATCAAATTTTAAAGTAAACCTGTCTTCCCCAATGTTCTTTCATGTTCTCATTAATCTTTTGGGAATATCTTCAATCACCTTTTATACAGTCTCAACAGACATGTTTTATGCCACCTTAGCCTTCCTTTTTAACTCAGCCTATCTCACCATGCACTCTAGATACCTTCTTAAAAGCTGTTTATAGAGCTCAGCTGCACACCTTGTTTAGCTTGTATCCACTGCTTTGTCAATACATTTTTTAGAATAAGACTTGGGGAAAACAATGCGCAAACAATCTTTGAAACTCAGAACAGACTGAAAATTCCTTTAAGAGTAGTGCTTGGTTACTTGCAATTTAACATCTTTGTGCACACAAGGGAACCAGATTCTTAACAAACCCTTTTAACAGGCTGGTCTTGATTGTTTTCAAAGGTGGATCCTTGATTTTTTTCCCCCCCTTTCAAATGAACACTTAGGAGAACAAATTACAATGACTGTATTTGAAACAGCCAAAAAAATACTTATCTGTGGAGGAATGCTGTGCTTTCAGATATACTGCCTTTCTGTAAAGGGTGAAAAAAAAGTATATCCCCTTTATTCAAAATCCAAGACACTATTAAAAAAGAGTAGTAACACTGCTGTGTTGCCAAGTCTGCTTTGGTTTCCTGCATTTTGTTTCTAGGTTTTCCATGTGACTCCTGTCCCTGATGTGGCATCCAGTACTCTAAATGATGTGAAATAAAGGTTCTTTTGTTTAATTTAGGACTGGCATACACTTATACTTACTTTGTAGCCACCTGAGAATAGCAATGTCATTAAAAAAAAAAAAATCTTGCATACACAGGCACAGAGGAATAAACAGACAGAGAGATGAGCACTAGCCATAACATCTCATGGAGAAGACACTTCATTATATTGTTTTATAATGGATGATCCCAGTACATTATGGGCCCAGTAATGCCAGAGAACAGAAAGATGTCTGTGATCACTCCAGAGAAGTAATTTGGCTTTTCAGGACACTTTGCAAACTCAGAAGACCTTTGGATAAATCACACTGTGATGATACTGGGGACTTTTCCCTTTTTGAACAGCTATTCTGAGACTTACAGGGCTTTGGAAAGTAGCACTTCTCATTTGTTTCCACATTTGCTCATGGTGGCCTCCCTGGAGCAGTGATCTACTGTAGCTGCCCAGAAATGTACATTAGTGGAATCTAGTCCCTAGTTATTTAAATAAAAGGTCATGAGGCTGAGAATCCTCAAGGTTTGAACACTCAAATCAAATGTATGACTAACATTAACACATTGGAGTACCTGCTTGTAGAAATGTCCTCGAAGGGGTAAAGGATTTCTCCATTGTTGCAAATCTCACAGATGAAACCCTTTTGGCTACAAAGGCTGCAGCTGTACACATGAGAGGTGGCAAACTTAATCACCTTCCCCAAGAAAGGAGCCAGTTTTCCTTCAATAACCTGGAATGAGAAGACAACGCTGAATGAACCACCCAGAAATAACCAAAATTACCTGAAGGACTGCAACAATATTTATTACTACAGAAATGCAGCTATGTGCTGCTGGTTAAAACAATAGGAAAGCTACTTCCTAATAATTATAGCTCCATGAAAACACAAGTGATCTTAGTAGTCAATGAACCAGCAATGATCTGAACATGAAAACTAACTTACTATCTCTTTGTAAATCTCTACATGGCAATAACATAAAGTATTAGTAGTCATTTTAAGTACAACAACACATTCATATAATAAGGCACAAAGAAGTAAACAGGAAAAGCGTTTAAGGCTTCCATATTGCCTCTGACAGTTATGAATACTGCCTTACCATTTTCACTTATTTTTGCTTTTTATGCACATATTGCAGTTTTGTCTTTGTTTCTTTTCCTCCAAAGTACAAGATTTTTGCATGTATTTTGTGAACAGAGTGCTGGCTTTAGTCCTTTAGTAGGACTGTGTTTCCCATTGAAAACCATTCAAATATAATGGTCTGCTCCTTGCCAAAATTAATAACCTCTTAGTTAAAGTCTTGAAGAGAACTGTTTTTTTTTTTTTATTTTCCCTTTAGTTGCACCTCTCAAATCAAGAAGTTCCAGAGAATCCTGATAGACCATTGGAAATGATTAGCACTTCTGTTAGTGTGGAAAAAATGGCCAAGCCATATACATTAAACTGCTAACCACAACACTCATCTAAATTTGTGACTTGGTGACAATGCCTCAATAAGGGGTTCTATTCAGGCAAAATACTTTCCATTCAGATCAAACTTCTAGAGACTAAGGAATTCTGCTGCTGTAGAGAATAATGAAGATGGAATAAGGCCCTAAGTGTATATTCTTCTCTTCTAGGCTTCCTGTGGTCTGAATGGCAGCTAGGCGGATTAGTGACAGAAATGTGTCACGGGATTTGATAGCAATCTCCCGTAAAAAGGAAAAAGAATGCGGTAATTGCTGACCGAAGACTTGCACAGGGCTGTGCCCTGAAACCCAAGAGTGGGGAGTTTTACACTTAAATGAGTGCCAGACTCAGTTCAGGTACCCCTTCAATAAATATGGTAACACACCACTTGTAATTGGGTTTAGTGCAAACAAATCTAGGGAAAGCAGAGACATCAAGGCAAAGAAGAACAACAGAGTCTGGAAGCAAATAGTAAGGCAGGTAAAAAGGAAATAAATTCGTGTTCCAGGGCAACTTTCTTCCCGCTAGCCAAGAAAGCCAGTACTAAAGAGTACACCTGGAGAAGGAGGTGCATGGGGAGTGCTGGTATTGATGGCACGGAATGCCATGGCCTGAAATGTGCCCCTTCTTTGCCTTCAGCTCCAGCCTGCTAACAACACCTGCAACAACAGGAAGCAGCAATGTTATTGCTACTACTGCAGATAGGACATCTGCTCATGTCAGAGGGAAAAGGACGTTCCTATTGCATTCTGGTATAGGAAGATATCCTTCAACCACAATATAAACAATGCAGAGAAGCTGCTGCATGAAATATGAAAATGAAGCCATAGTTCAAGGTAGTGATACTGCTAACCTTCTAACAGATGGTCAGAAGATAATTTAGCTCCCCTATGATGGGGTTTGTTTTTCATTTTGAAGGAAGAAATATTTTGCTTGCAGACTCCACAGTTACACAGGGTCTGAAAGCCAAACAAGCTCGGAGTAGGGACATGAAAGCTGACAATATTCAAGAAACAGAAAGAAAGAACCAATGAAGCCGCCCAGCTAGTGATCACCCTCCAAAAGCTCACTTAGGCACTAATAGATGAAATACACATACAAAGATAATAAAGAAACCACAATGCATACATATTTTCCAGAGAATTTTCATGCTATAGCAGCAACCTCAGGCCATAAGTGCTCAGCTTAAAATGCCAGGCTTTTAAGACACAGCTGCAAACTCTCTGTCACTGTCAGCAACGATTTAAATCTCTGAACTGAAGTAACATTTTAAATATTGTAATAAACACAACTAACACAATCAATTACCTTCCTAAGCACTTCCTAAGACTGTACAAGGCACAGAAGTTTTCCTGTGCTGGAGTTCACAACCTAAGCAAGACACATTGAGTGGGCAGATGCCCTGAGGAGATGGTGTTATTTGTCCCTCTTTATTTATTTATTTGTATGACTTGTTGTAGCACTGTAGTGGGTGGGCTCATAACTCTGGCCACTGCAGACATACAAGGAAGATGATATCTTCAAAGAGCCATGCATGCCAATTTTGCAATGAGAATTACAGGCCATTTTACTGTATTACAGAAAGAAGACAAAATGTAGCATCAAACCGATGTTATCACTGTCTTTAGCATCTGTAAATTTGGTGTTATTTTGTTTCATCAGAGACCTCAAGGCTGCGCACAAGGCTGCTGCTGCAGCTTTCTCTCATTCTTGTTTGTAGCTAATAAGAATAAAATCCTCATCTCCAATTATGCTAGGCAAGCAGAAAGGAAGATTTCTACTTGCTATCCCAAGTCTACTTGCTGTCTACTTGCTGTTTTGTGGTAACAGTTCTGCAGTGTTTTATGACTTGGGAAAAGGAGCACAGAACATGTAATCAAAGGTGTCAAAACTTTTCCTGTGACTGCCAGAGGTCCAGAGTCAGTCAGTTTAGACATCCCACAACCACAATGGAAGAGTTCCAGGATGTTCTCCCAGCTGATGATCCCAGTGATTGAAGAATAGAAATGTGATAGTCAAATGAAATGAACTATCCAGATATCATGCAAATTGTGGGAGGAAAAAAAAAAACCCAAGTGGCTGCCTTGGCAGAGTCACTAATATTTATGTTATTCTTTACAGCTGTATCTGTTCCTAAAGCCTTTCAGTGACGAAGACTTCATAGCCCCCATGCAGTCTAATCCAGCACATGTCTGCTCTCACTGCTGGAGTCACTCCTAAGCTTCGACCTGAACCTTTCCTGAGAACATTTCAGTTTACAAACTAAGTTTACAAAACAAAGAAACTGTGAAAGCACACACTGCAAGCTGCAGAAAAGTACATCACATTTCAGAAGTGTGGCAATTTAGCACAAAACTAAGTTAAGAGTATGCCAAAGGAACAGAAAACCAAAATTTTTACCATTGACTTATCTCTTTAACATAGGGAATGTCTCAGCATATATGTGGCAAAGGCTTAAAAATATATTCCTGTCTCTTAAAAGAGAAAAAGCATCAAACTTAAAACAAATTAAATTTTTGCTGAGTTCAGATTCTGTTCTACCTACAGCACACATAAAGAGCAAGTTCTGTTTTCTAATCCAAACTCTGCAGAGCAAGCACTTGTTTAACTGTTCAAAACTATGGGTGAGAAGAGATTAATGGTGGCATCCTGGTCATCAATTGACAGAGGGTACAATGCAGCTTTTTCTTCCTTAACTGGACAAGGAATCCATCCCAACATCATTTGGGACACAGGGCCATGCTTATCACTGCCATACCTGGAATATATTGGGGTACACTACTTGGTGATAACAGAAGGAAAATAGCTGTGTCCTGAGGTCCAAAGCAAGCTGTATCTCTGAACAGCCCCAGTGTTCAGATCAGAATCACTGTTCATCTCTCTGGATCAGGAAAAACATTTCTCTAAGCTTCCATAAGATAGAAAGCCATGGCTTTGCACACAGCACCTCCTGTGTGCGTCACAGTAAGAGCTGTATAAAAATACACACCCACATGTACATACATAAAAGCCAGGCCCTGCCCTCAAAGCACTTACAATTTAAACCAACAAAGCAAACACCACTTTTTTCAGTAACTGCCACATATCTTCCACCTGAAATGAGACAAGCTGTGTTTTGGAGGAGCCTCCCATACAGCCTCCCTGCCCACACTGCAGAGAGTGTCTGTCTGGCCAGAGTTTGGCTGCAGGTGCCAGGGCTGCCAGGGAAGAGAGAAGAGAATCCAGGAAATAGAGCAGGAGCAGCTAACTGCCCCACTGCCCAGCCTCCTGCACCCAGCTTGGGAAAGCTTAGGTTGCACTGGAGAGCAAGAGTTTGTCCCATTGTCTGCAGCAATGGGACAAACAAACAGGGTACACAGTATCTGAACATGTGCTAAAAGGATGGTGGCACAGTTATTTTAGATGATTTCTGGAACAGAGGCTTCTCATACAAGTCAAAGTTAAGAATAAAGGTAAATCAAACTTGCTTCTTGGTATATCTTTGTGCTGCTGTTCAGCTGGGGAGCAGTATAATTCTGAAGAAACAATTCTTCAGAATGGGTAAGGTGAAGGGGGAAACACAGGGACTGCCAAACACCAGCAGACAAACCGATGCTGGCAAAGGCTGCAAGAGTCTTGTGCAGTGGGAAGACAGGAGAGATGCACTGGGTTACGTGTTTCCTGATTCAGCAGGAGGAAGAGAAGATAAAAGGCAGCAGGGGCTATGGTACAAGTTGAAATCCCTTTGGATACATCATATTAATATGATTATGAGGGCAATGTGTGATCAGTCAAAGTTTAACTATTTGTCAGGAGGGCTGCTGGCCCCCAGAGGTTTCCTGATCCTTCTATTCAAAGACTGGAAGTAACTCATGGTTCCCTTGCTCCATCAAGGTGATGTTTTCACAAACATATGGACAGCCAGCTGTCTCCAGAGAGCAGGAACTGCAAGGGCCTTAGACCACAGCATCCTCCAAGCCAGAGAAATCCTCCTCAGTGGCCCACTATGTGCACAACAGGGCTCTTGGTCACAGACAGCTTTCGGAAGCAGCAGGCACTGCCCAGGAACCTCTGATTAGTGTCCCTGTGTCTGACCTTCACAATGCATTTCTGAGCCCACAGCACTGCCGCGCACTGGAGGAGAGGTGCTCCCCTCATCTGACACACGCTGAGTTACAGCTCAGTTACAGTTACAGTCCTGACTCCATCCCTCATGCCAGCTCCCTGGGCCGAGCACAGAAGTCCACTTCTGAAGGCCCCACTACCCAGCCCCAGCCTTGCCACTATGCAGCACAAACCCCCAGCCCCCATTACACACAGCAAAGGAGTCAAGTCACTTTGTCTTCACTTTTCAGTCAACAAAGACTCCTCGTATGAGAACATACTTACCAGCATGAAGGAGGGTTGCACAAACCAGTCCCATGGGAGAGCAATGTAGTGAACATGGTGTTGCAATATATGTTTTCATATTAAAAACCAAACTAGGAAAGCAGCCAAGGGAACAGTGGCAGAACTTCTCAAGCCTGTTGAGAGTTTAACCCAGAGAGATGGTAACCTAAACTCATGACTTGTAATAACTTTCTGTTCGGGAAACAGAGCAAGACCAAAAACTAGCCATGAAAAAACCCTATTACAGAATTAGAGTTTGTTCCAGTTCCTGAGAGTTGTTCAAATTACAAAAGGCATTAATAGAAGCCTCTGGGCCAGCCTTAGGGTGGGACTAACTGAAAAGCAAATATTGATTAGACGAGGCAAGCATGGAAGACCCCTCCAAGCTCAAGACTGTGTCATTTCCAAAGATTCAACATCCCAACAACTTTAGGGGGAACTAGAGGAGAGATGTGAAAAAACAGAAGGACAAATGAATTAGCTGTAATCCACTATTGCTTCAAGTAACACTTCCATAGCCTTCCACCCACCTATTAGATCAGGGCCACAGAAATACCCAAACTTTGCATCATGGCCACGTAAATCAGTACTGAAGTCTGTCAGATGTGATGAACTTTCTAGACAGGAAAGAAAAAACAGCACAGTTTTCAGACATTTCTGAGGGCATTGAGTGTTTGTTTTGAGGGCAGGGCTCCTGCCAGCAATGTTAGCTAAGAAGCAAAAGGTACTGAGTAAGACCTCCACCCCTGCAGGAGTCTATGTTGTGAATTTGAGTGAGAGTCATCAAATCTCCAACCCCGTCTGTGCATTTTTACCAACTTCTAAAAGTGTAGAAAATGTTACATAGCATGGAGATAATAAATGCCTTTGATCACCTACATTAGGACTGTCAGAACAGACAGGAAAAGGGAATATAGCTTGCTGAGCTTTCAGATACACTGCTCTGCTCAATGTGAGAAACTGCCAAGGTTAAGAAGTCCAGATTCTCAACAGTGCCATAGCATATTACAACCACATAAAGCATTTCTGGATTAAAATAATTTTTAAATTAAATTTGTTACTCTGATTAATTCCTACTATATGATAATAAAAGTAAAATCTAGCACAATCGAAACAAAAAATCCTTTAAGATCCAAGATAATGGAGAATCAACAGATGAAGGATATCTCAACAGAAGCTATTCAGAATCTAAGAGAAGGAAGAGAAATCTACCCACATCTGTGGATAGATATTCTGCTCTGGCACAAGGGGCAATCAACCAGAGGCATCATGTAAAAGTGTGTCTGGGAACACTGTCACTACACTGTGCCTAAGTGACCAGGGAACAAACACTGAGAGGGGAACTTATTAAATGTACCCAGTGCTCTTGAATCTTTAGATCAAGACCTGCAATTTCCTCATGTACCAGAAGCACTGGAGGAAACCCTGGTTATTATCCTCATAAAGGAGCACCTGCTGCTACTGGCTCTGCTTAAAAGCCTGGCCACCAGGGTTAAGTATTCCAGGTAAAGTGGTAAAAATACTGTAAAACTCAGGTTTTGTATTCCTGCCACTGTGAGACAAGCTAAATTTGCCAAATGGCTTTGTGACCCCACCCTTGTAAATCAGCTTGTTAATCATTATCGTCATAGAGGTGATAAAGTTGTTTTATGAGCCAGCACTGAAGCAGTAACATTAACTACTTATGCAGGGGCTGGTGTATTTCTCTGCAGATAACATTTATTAGAAGGCACTCTCTTTAAAGACACAGGTTTGCTCCATAACCTTCTTTTGGAGCACTGAGCAACCTGTTCCTCTTATTCCTCCAGTATCATCTACATGTCAGACACAAGTGACGCCTGGAGGGCATGGGTTAAGTGATATGAAATCCCTAAAACACCTTGAACTACAGGTTCAAATCCAAACTGGATTGTCCTGGCCTCTCCTCCTGACAGAACAAAATTTATGATTATTTCTCAAGGCCAGACGCACACTTGGCTCTACCCGAGAGACAGAGAGAGACAGAATTTGCCAGGAGGCATTGACGCAATGCAGAAGAGACATGAAAAGCCAAGAGGCACTGAGAAAGCAGAAGGGGTGGTAGACACAAAACTCATTCATGATCCCCAATTATGTAAATTGAAGAGATAGAAAGTGCTTTAATTCACAGGAATAATGTCACAAGTGTGTCTGGCAGAAGGAAGCTACCTGAAGGAGCAGTCAACAATCATGCACAGCTTTCCAACATGCTCTAAAGACAAGGTTTCTGCCTCCATTGGTTTTCTTTCTACCTCTGCAGAAAAAGCTAGTCTGAATCAGGCCTTTTCCTAACAAATGCAGAGGTAAGCTCCATCTTTGCCTGGACTTTCAAACACCACAGAGAATATGCTTCCTGGACTGAGGGAAAGGGCAGATGAAATATCCTAAACAGATTGTTTTGGATTCACCACTGGGATGCTCACTACCCTCCAAATCCCACTGGTGGAAGCTTTATGGAGGAGGACCAAACACTCAATAATCTTTCTTCACCTCCAGGACAGGTGAGAAATATGCTTTTAAAAGTAGTACCAGTGATACAAGAAAATAGGACTAGGTTTTCTAAAGGAAACCTCCAGCTTATTCCTCACCCTGCAGCACAACCGAGATGACTGTTCGACTTGCTTAAAAACTTCTCACCAGGGAGACCCCACCACAGTTCAGTGCTCAGAACAACTGGAAAGTTGTTCCTACTGCCTCCCTCAGATCTCTTTTGCTGCAGTCAGCTACCTTTACTTTACACTCTATCTCCTACTCCTACATTGCAACATCTGTTTCAGAAACCATTTTCTGACAAATTCTCTTGTCAGTCACAAGTGATCTCTGTCACAAGTCAGGATGAGCAAAAGCAGACTGGGGGTGCAGGAAAGATACAATGGTTGCCTCTACCTGTTTGTTTACTGGAAAACAAGCAGGTATTTTCTGCATTCATTAAACATGGAAGGTGGGCATTAAAGCTGAATGGGTAAATGGAATCTCTGCCCCACAAAGATTTCAGGGTCAGGATTTCTGTGATAAAAACCCAGACTTGGAGACAAGTGTGCCACAACACGCTTAGCTAAGGATAATGCAAGTTGCAGAAAAAATAAAGGGAAAACATTCCCTGGCTGGGAAGTTCCTAGCCATTTATATCTAAGGAACAGACAATGCTTGTGGACTGCTAATTTCCTTGAGGATTTTTTCTCTTCCGTTGGCCAGATTCTTAACACCACAAATTCTTGTTATGATTTCAATGCACAATTAATCTTTAGTTCAGAGGAAAAGGAAATGGAAGAAGGAAGGATGATCATGAGGTAAAGGTCCCAGAGATGCAGATATCAGATTTCAGGTCTGCCCCAGCTTTTGTGCAATATACTAGTCAGTCAGCTTTCCTTGCTCCATTTTGACTCCTAGTCATCTCTTTCAGACTGCCTGTCTTGTTTATTTAAATTGCAGGTGATTTAAGGGAAGAATGATCTCTTCTTATTTGTGTGTATGCACTCTAGAATCAGCCACTGTGCACTATTATAAAGCACATTTAAAAAGAACACAGCAGTAACTTTAGAAGAGCCCCGTCTTCTGTTGTGACAGGCATGCTATGGGGCACAATCCCAGCTTCCAAGAGCAGCAGTGATACCACCCCACCCTCTCCCTCCTCTTCCCTTTACACCCTTCGCAGGTCCCTCGCTGTCCCAAAAGCCTGTTCAGCCTGTGGTACAGGTGACAGCAGGGTGGGCAGGAGCAGGCGAGGCCAGGGACTCTGTTCACCCACTGCTGACACCAGCGCACATTGTGCCATGCTAGCTCATCACCCACACAGGGCAGAGAGCAACTCAAAAGGAAACCTTGCAATAAACACTGCAAAGAACAAAAGGAACCCCACAAAACCAAATGACATAATAAATCAAACTAAAGCACAGCAAACTAAATGAGTCAGAATTTGAATAAACAGAAATCAGAAGCCCCCTTTGACTTGTTTGCACCAGGCAGCCTGCCTTGATGGCAGAGCCATTTGCTGTTCACGGCTCCTTCCAGAGTAAATCCCTCAGTATTTTGCACTTTAATGTGGTATTAAACAGATAGTCCACAAATTAGCCCCTAACTAAAACAGGCACTGGGAAGAGGAAGAAATACAAGGTCAAGAGCAAACACTGCTAATCTGTGACAAGTACACATATGGAAGGGGCAAGGTGAAGATGGAGTTTTACATTGGTTGGCGTAGAGGACAAATAAACTGGTGACAGTTCAAGTGAATTTATAGCAGGAGACAGAGAGGATGACAAGGTTCCTCCAAACCCTCCCCCACTCCTCTCATTGAAAGGAAGAAATACCAGAAATTTCAGCAGGATGCAAGCTGACACAAGTGAGAAGGAGATGGAATTGTCTCAGTATAAACAACATGCCTGGAGATCACCTGTGCCACCTCCCCAGCCAGCTCTGCAACAAGACTCACACTCACTGGGTTTCAATTGTCTTTCCTCCTTTCACCTTCCCTCAAGGTTTCCAGGCAGCTACATGTCAATTTTGTCACACCCCAAGTTCTCCTGATCTTGTTGCAAGGATGAATTATAGGTTGTTTTGAGAAAAAAGTATTCAAGCAAAGGTTAAAGGCTGTTTTAATCAAACAAGGTTGAAAGAGTACCAGGAATTTGGCTGGTAGAGAACAGAAAGCACTTTACTTAGCTTAAAAACATACATGACTCCAAAATACAGAGGCAAATAGGCACTCAGGCAGAGAGTATATATACGTGCTTTTTTAAGATTAAGTAGGCAATTGCATGCAGAGACATTAACTGACTCTACATGCCCACTGAGCAAGTTGTTATTCCATGAGTGATAGCACAAAATTAGAAACTTTCCTGCCTTGCATAGGACTGGATCTGGGCATTTTAAGGAGGAGTCCTCTGAGGGATTTTAGAACAAGAAAGCAACATACCAAGAAAATGGCTAGGGCTACTCTGAAAAAAACCTCTGTGAGTACAAAATATATTTAAAAGAAAAATCTAAATAAAGTCTTCTCATATCCAAGCAGGTAGCCCTGAGATAATATTTTATTTCTTGGGAAATCTGGTTTCTACGGATGTTAGTCCTGAAGGAATACCCAGCTGGCTCTTCCAAACTATCATTTTATGTGAAGTAGAGCAATGAGCTCAGAGCCCAGTCTTTCACATTGATAACCTGCATCTCCAGTACTGGGCTTTTCATTCTGCACAGCAGAAAATAACGGAAGAAACCTGTTTAGCACAAAGCAGTAGAAAAGGGGCAATTTACATTACTGCTGCTGCTTCTACAGGCTGAAAAAAAATTAAAATATCTCTGGAGATCTCAACTCAAAAGCTCCTGAAAACCACTGGCACCACTATTGGGTCATTTTAAACCTAGTTTCATTCTAAAAAGCCACACTTACCCCAAGTGGCCTAGATTACATATTGACATGGGAAAGGACCACAATAGGACAATAGATCCTGTTGAAAATTCTGGTTTCATGCAGTGCAGGAACCAGCCCTACTATTAAAAATATCTACTAACAACCTTGCTAGATCTCTAGACTTTGCCTGCAATACCTAATTCTGATGAACTTGTTGTCCTGATAGCAACCTGCCTAAATGCTCCCAGCCAGCTCTTCATCCCTGAGCCTGGCTGGCTCTGCCATGCTCTCTGCCTGACCATGAGCCACTCTGAATGACAGCAATCCCTTCCCCAGCAGAGCTGAGGTAAAAAGGAAATGCCAGTAAGATCATTGTCATTACCACTAATTGCAACCAGAGCTGTCAGCATTTTGGGGAATTACACACACACCGGGAATATCAGCTAACCTGAAGCTTCCTGTTCTGTTGAAAGGCAGCTCAGTGCTGGCAAACTCCAGGAAGTGACAGAAATAAATGATGTGCCAGGTACTTTAGGATGACCCTGCTTGAGCAGGGAGGTTGGACCAGATGACACACCGTGGTGCCTTCCAACCTCACCCATTCTGTGATTCTGTGATAAAGGAGCTACAGCCACAGGAAAGTAGGCAAGCCATTTAACTGCTGCTTTGCTATCAGATCTTTTAATATTTATGAAGATGCACATTTTGTGTTTTACCCATCCTAGGACTATTTTCATATTCCTCTGCTAATATAGTTACCACTGTCAATCAGGCACAGGTCATAAAGCATGACATAAAGACAGCTATTAACACTATGCCATTGTGGTCAAAGATGCATCTTCACCTAGTTAATGAAGAGAATTATCTGGTGTTATTATATCGGTACTAACACACTGCAGGACTTGCACCTCTGTCACACATGCTGTGTCAACGTTGGCTTGGGAGTCTGGGGATGTGAATCACTGTTTTCCCAACAGTGCTGAACTCTGAACTGTGGCAGCTATGGCACAGATATTCTGCCTGGCATTTTGCTGCCCGTGTTGACCACAGTCAATTCCCACAGAGAACTGTGACAGACAAATCTTCAGTCATCTCAGCACAGCCAGGCCTGCCCAAAACATAATTCTCCCTCTCATTTGTCACCTCCAACCCCTCAAGCAGAAAAAGGGCTTGCCTAAAATTAAAAGGATCTGCTGGTACAGCTACATGAGTGAACCTCCTTGATAAATAAAAGCTTGAGATGACACAACTTATATTGGATCACTGAATGAAACAAATGACAGCAACAGACCTTCCCACTGACATAACTCAGTTTGCACTAATGCTTTCACAGGCACAGCTATATCCACTAAGGGCAGGGGGGTATTTGTCATGTACCTAGTTCAGTAATGCTTCTAAAACTAGAACAAACCCAACGTACACTAGCCAAACACCATTTTTTCAATCAATATCGCTAACATGCACAGGCATGTGGGTTAGATGCTACATCCCATCCTTTTTATGCATGAATAAAAAGGAGTTCCTGTGCAGGGATACCATCACTGATGGGCTTGGAATTCAACAGGCTGCATATTACTAATCTATACTAAGCATTTATCAGTAATTGTATGAGGACTGAGTTACCAGAAAAGAAGTTTTACTTCTGAAAAAAAAATCAGCAACTAAAAGGCAAAAAAAGCCCACATTTTGCATTCTTTGCTATTGTTGGGACTGATGAAACAACTCGTTTAAATCAACCTAAAGCTTTGCATATATAAAAATACTAGAAAAAGCATCTCCAGTCTCCTCCTTCACTTCTGTCTAGGAGGTCCAATGAAAGTACAGTGTGAGTTAAAAGCCTGGAGAAGTGAAGGAGACCTAATGATTTCTTTGCTGTTCTAAGGCTCTCTAATCCTGATCTAACAATGTATCAAGCTCAAACTAGAACTTTTGTTTCATTGAAGTTCATTTTTATTCCCTACATTTTTGTTAGGGAGCCTTATATGCAGAACATTAATATTTCCCAGCAAGGAATGCTTCTGTGAGACCAACAGTCCACCAAGCCTAAAATGCCAGCAGGGGCTGCAATCAGTGCTGTATGTAATCAGTGCTACAAATGTCAGAGGAAGATGAAATCATTGATTTGTCTGTCAACAGGGGAGACATCTTCCTAATCCCTTCAGTATAGTATGTCTAGTCTGAAATCTCATAATCCCTTTATTTTATGTACTGTAACTGTGGATATTCTCATTATGGATACTTAATCCTCTCAAAGATGATACACTTCTGGCCTCAGTGACATTACTGTGGCATTAAGTTCCTCATGCCCACTGTGTTCTGCAAAGAAGCATTTCCATTAAGGATTTTTATGCATCCCTCACACTCACTGTATGATCTGTGCCATATTATTGTGAGAACAGGGCTCTCCTGTTCATCCTTTCTCTGCACTATAGTTCACATTATTTTAGCTTCATCTGCAGGTAGTCAGGAAAGTTGATCTGAAGTCAATAATGTTTTGATTAAATTTCAACAGATTAGTTTATCTACAATGTTAAAATGGATGATTTATACTACATTAAATCCCTGTATGGACATACACTTTCAGAATGAAAATAGCTTAAATACAATTTATGTCACTTTGCTTCCAAAGTAAATGGAGATAAACCAAATGAAGGCCACTTATATTTTGAATAACAGTATTTACAGTGTTTCAATGTAATTCAACTCTTTTTAAATTCCCATATTTTGTCACTTCATTATTTTCTCCTGAGTGTTCCTGTGTAAATAAGTCTTCAAATTATCATCTTTTTAAACCTTCCATCTTGTTCACAATTTCCACTTTTGACATCCAGTAATTTTTGCCCTTGTGTGGATCCGTTTCATTTTAGCATATATTTTTAAGTTGGTACAACCAGAATGAAGTAATTGCCATGATTAAGAGAGTTTCTACAGTAAGACCATCACAGAATCACAGAATGGGTAAGGCTGAAAGGGACCATAGTGGGTCATGAGGCAGAACAGGCAAGCTGTGGTGTTTGTGCCTTTTAAATCACACTTGGTGTTTCTGCCTGTTAAATCTGAACTCACCTCATCAGTTGTCTCATCTGCTGACACCTCCAATGACACCAGGATTCTGAGAACATCCCATGGGAATGCCCACAGATAGACTTCTGCAAACTTTAATGTAGTCCCTGGGGCCTTGGTCTGCAATGAAACCTTCTGGAGTACAAGTATGCATTTGTGTGCACATACAAACAAAGACAGTCACTTGCTGCCTCTTTGGTTATTCACATCTGCAGTACTAGCATTTGCTAGTGACTCAAGTACTAGCAAAAACCACTGCCTAACCAGGATTTGCAAAAGTTCCAAAACTGGGGCCATTTTGTTCCAATTTTTTTTTTACTCTGCTTTTAACCTCACAGTTAAAGTCTTCCCCACCAGAGCCCTATCCAAATGGATCCATGCAACAAAGCAACAACCATCCTCACACCACCAGATAGTCCAAGTATATACTCTGCTAGATTCATAATATCTAGGCCCTGTTAAGCTTGGAAAGAGATTTAAATTGGATTTCATTTCAGGATAGTATTATAAGCTGCTTCATCTACTGGCAAACAGGCATTTCAACCTTTTTGCAACTAAGACCAGACCCTCCAACCCCATTTTTGAAACTCAGCTGCTTGGTAGGAAACAACCATGTTTTCTAGGATCTTTAAAGGGAACTTGGCCAGGAAACAAATCAGAATTGAGCTGGGACTAACCAGGGTAAAGGTTGCTTATATCTGCAGATTACCCCTCTCTGCTTTTCTAATTCACTCACCATGCCTTATCTTTCCATTAATCTTTAATAAACCTTTTAGTTAATTCCCCAAACACATGCAATCTACATGACAGCAGGATACAGTGCAAAAGCAGTCCATGGATATGAGGAAATAGGCAGCAGCGGAATCAAAAGGAGGGAAAACTTTCAGGATTAAAACTACCCAAACTGCAGGTCAGTGAAAAATGATGAGCAACTGGGAGAAAGCAGCATTAAGGGGCAAAGCAGACAGGAGGGAGGAGCTGTAAAGGGTATTAATATTTATCTGACCATTGGATTCATTCTCTCAAGGGGGCCCTCCTCTCTTTTCCACTCTGCTTCCACTTTGACAAAAACAGGCAATCTGATTTCAAACTTGGAGCCTCTGAAATGTGGAAAACCCTCTCCATGCTGACAACAAGGATATAGCTAGATTAAAAGGCAAACGCAATTTAACCCACCCCAGCAGAAATAGTAATCAAATTATATTGCCTCTAAATATGGTAAGTTTGGGACTGGGGCCCTTAGGGGAAGAGAAGGTGTCTTGCAAATACAAACACAAAGAAACATGTTAAAGGAAACTGCTAAATCAATGCCTGAATTATGACCTCTACCCTCCTTCTCTCCCCCAGGGTGCTTGATAAGCTGCTGATTGCTTCTAAAATATCTACTACCAATGTCAGGAACTGATTAAGCAGCTTAAAAAACACTGGGGGCTAATAGACAGGCCCACCAGGGAGACTGCAGCTCTGGAGTTAAGTAGCTTGCTTTTTCATGGCTTGATTATTAAAGATGAGATAGCAAAACATGCTGAAAAGATGTGAAAATGGTTTAGACCTCAGGCAATTAGCCTTTTTATTTTATATATGGAATCATTTCTACCCTGTGACTTCACCAGCCACCAAAACCCGTATGTTTCCTGCTGTTCTGTAGTCTCCAGCTCTGAGGGGCATCTGAACTCCCTCAACTTAATGCGCCAACTGAACACCCAGAAATGACTATGCTACCCTTATCCTGCAGAAAAGGCACCACTAGAGAAGGGAAACATAGGTGAAAGAAGCTTACATTGTTTTACATGCCACTGGCAATAGCATTAGATTGAACACAGAGGTGCCCATGTCAGCCAGCACATCTCACTTCATTGCTTGCTCCACTGTGCACCTGAGTACTGCAGCACACTCACCTTAGATTCCCTATCCTCCCTTTTCAGCTATTTTTTCCAAATTCTTGTTTAGTCTGTTACATAATAAAATTCTGCTGTTCAGCTAAATGTACTGCAAGATGCTTGCTTAATTAAATCAATATCGATGCAAAGACATGTTTTGCTGGCACATTACCTTTTCCATGGTCACATTTGTCATGGTAACACTGCATGGCTTAGCTCTGTGTAGCAAGCTTGCTGAGGTTTTTTTGGGATTGGGTTTTTTCCCCCTCTTGTCACAATGCTCAGCAGACTTTGTAAATAATCATGTTGCACTAGGGACTTTACAAACTTTAAAATTCCTGAGTAACTATTCTTTCAAGCAAAGAAATAAACACTACATGTCACCTGTAGGCTGAGATTTTAATGAGAATTTATGGAGATGAAAAATATCTCACAGCAAAGTTCTCTTTGCAGACTACAGTTTTCTTTCACAATCTCTTTCCATCCCAGTTTGAGCACTGATGCTCTAGGCTTTCTCTCTCTCATCCCTAACCAATGCCCCAGCTAAGCCATTTTTACACTAAACTACAAACCACAGAGACAATTTGGAACTACAGGTATTTGTGCTATGAATAGCTAGAAGGGAAATGTACCATTAGCACTGAAGGTGAGAACAGGCTTGATGTGTAACAGGTAGAATTAACTGATGACACTTACCTGCTGAAGGTCTGCCAGAGAATAAAGATGGATTTGCTGGAGAAGATACTCTCTGGGAAAGATCCTGAAAAGAGAAAAATGGATGTGTGTCACACCTTTTGACTGGGAAACTAAAAAGTTTCCTCTCTCCACCAAATAACTGCAGAACAGCGATGTCAGAGAGAGAAAAACAGAGATTATATCACCCTTTAAGCACCAACTATTTTACAGCTCCCTGCATGGGCACAACAGTCCCACAATAAGAATAAATTCTGTGCTAGTGTCATTCTCCAACTGTCAGGTCATGTTCTGAAACATTTACAATAGTTGAAACTATATTGGGAAAAAGGTCATGCAGACACTGTTCTTCCAACATAAAGCTGATCGATATCAATTCCCCTTTGCATACAGAAATACATGTATTAGTATAGACTCCATAATGACTTATTTAAGAAAACAGTGTTTACCTGACATAAGCCAAGGTTTCAGGCAAGACCATTGCTTATGTACTGACAGACCTGGTAAGTAAAGCTAAATTACAGGAAACTGAACAGAGAAGAGATGCCCTAATTAGAGTGATTGGCAGTAAAATGAAAAACTGGGTTAAAATAACATTGCAGAGAAAAAAAAGGACATTGCAAAGTTAAGTGGATATTAGCTAAAAAAGTTTATGAAAACCTATGTATCTGCTATAAAGATGTCAGGAAGAGAAAAAGTACGTCTATCTTTGTGTGCACACAGAGAAACAACAATCTGGCCAGCTTCATTTTCCATTCACACGGAACAAATACACCATCACACTCAGGTATCCTGGGAGTGGAGAGTCACAGTACGCTTGTAAAAAAAGCAACTGAGTATCTTAAGAGGTGAAACTATTTCACACTATGCATTCTCTTTCAGAGAAAAATAAAAAAAAGTAAATTAGGTTCCTTCATCTCAATCACACAGTTTTAACGCAATACAGAAATTAAATTCTTTATATTATTAAATGCATGAACAAGGCTCTGGCAAAGACTGGTTTGTAATGGTGGAACTAAATGGCAGTGAACAGAAAGACCACTGCACATGTTCAGAAACACCCCAAAGATAGTGAAAGGTCAACATGAACTTACATGATCTTGATATGAGACTAATGAGAAAGTACACAGTAACTCCAAGAAGAGATTTTAGAAGCTGCAACAACATAACCAACTAAATCACAGATCAACACTACCAAATGCAATCTTTCCACAGAACACTCCATCTAAGAAATAATGAAAACACCTCTGTTCCTTGCACTCCATCAGTTGTCTTAAACAAAGATACTTTTCAAACGTGTATGTCCTGAAGGGACTATGACTTCTCACTGCTGCTAAGGTGGGCAGTACAAAATCTCATTACTTCTTTTGTACTTTTGAAAAAATTTTAAGCTTTATTGGGGTGGGAGGAGAAGAGTTTTGCAAGCAAGGCACTGACAACTACACACCATCCATCTTATGGCACTCTTCTGGGGCTGGACTGTGCCCTTGGTCCTTCTCAGCCACCAAGCATATCCACTCCATCCACCCCATTCTCAGCTGGAATCTCGCTCAGACACTGCCATTTTCCCCTTTCAGCTCTGCAGACTATATTATTGCTCCTTTTACAGTGGACTGTCTTATAGTGCCTCTGTTGCATCACACTTTCATACTACATTTGGCACAATGTCAAAGACCATTGGAAAACAGTCAAAATCCAGACATCAGACAACATAGAAATTTCTCATTTGCACACAGAAGACTTATTAAAAGCTAAGAAGTCAACTCTACACTTTGAAGCATTAGTATTTTTTCAGCTCAGATAGCACTTCTTTTATGAAAATTTACCCACCATTCTCCCCTGATCATACAGGCAGGCACTAAACAGCACGGTAGCTTTGCCAGGAACTGTATTATTTGCTGATGCTCTTACAGCACTGCTAAGGAAAACAATAAGCTAATGAAAGATTTCCTTTTTCAGGAAATAGCCTGAATAGCCCATCAGGCAAAAATTGTCAACAACTAGTATTGATGACTAACATCACATTCCCCTGCCTTCAAGGATGGCATTTTATTTCCTTATTTCCTGCAAGTTCTATCTCCTAGTAAAAAGTGTGCAGGTGAAAAGCAAACTCATGATCAACCAAATTCCTTTGTCAGGCGAGTCTCAGCCAGCACAGACCATGCTGACAAACATCTTTATCCCTGTACCTGTCCCCTTCTTTAAGACATGTTAATTTGCAGCAATAGCTCTGCAGAGCTGGCATCCAACACACCTCCTCCCTTCCAAACCTATTTCCAGGAAAAGAAAGACGGCACCATCCTCCCAGTTTTATGCAAAACACATATATACACACACATATACTCGGCACTCAAGTGAGGGGAGTGATTTTTTCCATTGCTATAGAAACTGAGGCATAAGAAGCCACTCAGCAAGGCCAGTCCAGCTTCAGAAGTGCAGTCCTTCTATTGACTTGAAAAATTAAAATTGGTTCTCTGTGCTGGGCCGCAGAGAAACAGCCAGGCAGCCAAAGCTCACAAATGCAACAGCATTTACAAAAGTCATGAAGCAACTGGGCCAGTCCCTGCATGATTCCCAATACATGCAGACGTGCAAGACACTCCTTCAACACTTGCCCACACCACCATACAGCACACAGCCCCATGGCTGTGAAACTCTGAAACTGCCTAAAAGGAGGTAGCTCAGCCCCATGTCACATAAATGAAATACTTTTACCACACCTGTGGTGACCTGAGCAACTGCTTCAAAAACAGGTCTTACTGTGCTGCATGTCTGCAATTACGTGCTCCTCCAGAAAATTTCTATTAGTTCCATTTGGAAAGAAAACCCAAAGCTCAACAGCTACCTGAATGTAACTGGTGAAGCCACCTCTCAAAGATGCATCTGTTCATTGCCAGTTTTTGTCAGCCTGTAGTGGGTGGGGAACAAGAGTATAACTCTAACACATTTTCAAAACTCAAACACATTTTCAAAAAATGCTCATCATAAAATGCAAACAAATCAGTTGGGACAGGAAATCCATACAGACCAAGCACTCCAGCAAGCAAGGAAACGACTGATGGCCAGTTTCCAACAGTTTGCTTGCCTGCACAGGTTCTCTGAGCCTAATGAGGTCATGGCTTATATAAAGTCTTTTTCAGTAGGAGGCAAACAGGACTAATTCAGAGCCTCTTGCTTCCCAACACGGACACCTCCTCTCATGTGACTAGTAGGAAAGTAGTGTCTATGCCATCTCCATCCCTCTGCAACTGAAATTGTTCAAAGGAAACCAAAGTCAGTAGAGAACAGCAGGCTAGATGGGGCTCACAAAGACACCATGCCACGGCATTAGCACCCAAAGTACTGCAAGGCATCCAGATCAACCTAAAATCACATTCATGTCCAAAAATCTCACAGAGATTCAGAGCAGGCTAAGATAACTACACTTAGGAACACTTCACTAGAAAATACATATTTAGTTTCTGCATGAGGCTGTATGAGGAACTTCGAGCATGCTTGGATTAATACAAGGCCTTGATCCAAAAAGACCAAAACACATGCTTGAATTTTACTTTTCTCTTAATATAAAGGTCCTTTATAAACACCAAATGGGAAATCTCTGATTAGTCATTTGAAAGCAAAATAAAAGATGTCAGTTTTGTAAATCTTTTGACTGATGTGCTACAACTAACTAGATTTTTTTTTTAAGTTGGTCAATTAAAAGTATTCAATAAACAGTGGCCTTTCAGTCAAATCTTAACACAGAAAAGAAACTGGAGTGAACTAGACAGAGGTCAAATGCAAGATGTTAAGACTCATCACAATAAAAACTCAAACCTCTGCAGCTTCAGAATGTGACCTGTGACCCTTGAGAGGCAAATGGCATCAAGTGCACGTCCCACTAAAAGCACCTCCTAAGCTTTCACAGTTTGGAAACTCCCGGACCAGTTTCACCATTGATGAGTCACAGGACTGCTGTGCTGTAAATCCTGCCTACCAGTCAGGGTTTAGCCTGCAATGAACAAACCAAGTTCAATGCTAACCAGCTTCTAGCTTTGCCAGTTACTGTGAACAATGAAATCCAAAGTCTTACTGGTTAAAGGTCTCTAAATTGCTTTATTGTTATGTCCTAGATACAAACACAATCAATGCAAGCAGAAAAAAACCCACACCATCCAAGAGTTTTGGTCTGGATGACTAAAACTGAAAGAAAGAAGTGAGCATTCTCAGTTTCCGATTATTATTCTTTTTTGCTTGATACTTTGTAATCTGAAGTATAACCTTCAGGCAAGACAGAATCAGAAATTTCATCTGTTCCTTTTCAGATGATCTTATCAGGTAAGTATTTGCACAAACAAAGGTTATCTTTTAGTGTCCTCCTGCAAACAGAACTGCTGATAAGACTTTGCTTTCTGCATTTGGATAAAGCGTGTAGTCATGGCGCTTTGTTAGCACTAAGTAATTGCTCTGCATTTAAAGCCTGTTTATCATCAGCGTAGGTAATTTTTCTTCAATGGGTTAAATACCCTGACAGCCCTGCTAAAGCTACAACCAATTAATTTGCCTATGCCTGACACTATAACCAAAGTACAAACGTGATAAGCAGGGAGAACTCTTCTTTTTACAGTGCAATCAAAAGAAATCAAGTTAGTTGCCAGGTGGGCACAACCAAGTCTCCTTTGTACCAAAAAGCCTACTGAAACCTAGTATGTGAGGGGGGAGGGGAAGCTGGCACCACGATTTCATGTGCCAGCCAGGAGTGCCTCGTTTGACCAGGCTGAGAACTGTATGACTGAGCTCTGACTCACAGGGGACGCAGATGCCCCAGTTCTGCACAGCAGCCCATCCAGCCTCCTCTCCACCCCTCTGCAGCAAGCTGCTACACCCACAGCTGGCACAGCACCAGGGCTCCAAGTCCACTTCCTCATCCAGCACAGCTCATACCCTGGCACTGCAACTTACACCTTTCAAGCTACTGTGCCACGCCACAAACTAAAGCAGCTGAAGGCCAGCACATGCTGATTATTGCTGATTATTGTGGTTTTTTGGCCCTGAACAAGGGACAAGAGCCCTCTTTGGTCCCATCCCTGCAGCCATGCACCAGCACCAGCTGCAGCCACGTGCGGAGCAGACGGACAGGACCTGTGTGCACTCTGATCTCACTGAGAGCTGTTCCAATTTTTCAAAGTTTCTATTTGGTTCTAAAAGTACAGAGGGGTATCAGTGAATTGCCAATTATCCCAAATATACAGGGCAAGGTACATAACTCTTGCTGGGTTTTCACTTGCAATTCATTTGACATGGACATTGTCAATTTAAGGTAGAGAACAGCATCAGAGCTGAGGGGGAAAGGCACGATTTTTTCAGTGTTACTAATTCTCATAGTTTTGTTCAAGCTTTTGATTTTGTATTTTCTTGAAAATCTTAGCTCCAGGAAGTTTGCTGGGAGAGAAGAACCCAAACGTTCCAGCCAACAGAAGTTACTCAGGAAAGTAGGGCCTTGGGAAACTTAGTGATTTCAAAGTTAAAAGGCAATAATAAATGAATGAATTTAAACCAAACCAAAACACTAATTAATTTAATTCTTGTGGCATTATACCAGTTTCTTTTTTTTTTTCCCCCTCTAATTCTATGGGTTTATGCAAAAGAGCATTTGTGAATCATTTCACATTCGTGAGGTATGAACACTTCTGGTTATGTTCTGGGAACAGTCACTCCCACATATATTCAGCTGACACTAAGCCCTAGATTTATTAGCAAGCATGTTCAGGTAAGGTATAATTTCATGTTGTTATGAAATTCCCCACGAGCATCCTTATGTTAAAACAGTTACTCTTATCATTCATCAGCAATCCTGAACCAGTTTACAAATTTTCTACTAAAATGCAGTACACCAATTCTCTCCTTTGTGGTTCCTTGAGCAAGGTTACGGTAACATTGTGAAAGACAAGAATGACTACAGATCTAACTCATTAATCAAGTACCACTTTTACTAAAAGCAGAACACAGAGAATTAGAGACACAGTTTCATTTTGTAATCAAAATAGCTTAGATTCCCCAAAAAATTTGAAATTAAGAATACGAAATTGCTCTTTGCTTTTGTCAGGCACTTTAGAACCCTTGCACTTTTCTGCTGGAAGTTCTAATATAAAAACACAGGGATAAAAATGCCACCAGTCATATTTAACATGGTGTCCACATCCAACAGGAACTTGGTTTTAAATCATTATGTTCGTTTTTTTTAAAGCAACCTGATCTCAAAAGGTGAATGGAAACTACCATTGTGAGAAAGATGTAGTATTACTCATCTCTTTGACAAGGAGATACAGGTGTGCCCCCTAGACCGGAAAATGCTAACGTGAACTGAAAGACCCACCTGTCCTCTGGAAGACTTATCATGGAAAGCTCTGGCATGCTCCTCAGCTGGATGCTTACCATGGCAGAGCATTAGCTTGTGCTTTTGACCTTCCCTTGACATGAACAGACAGCAGCACTGCCTCCACCCTGGTTGCTCTGGCACACATCTCATTGCTACAGCTGTTACCTCTAGTTGAAATGAAAGCTCAAATTCCACCTTAACAACACCCCCACAGTTTAGCCAAACACTTTTTGAGATGCTAATTTGCAAAGATCCCGCATACATGGTCACTTCTTCCAAAAGAGAGAAGAGCTGAAGCAAAGGTGTAGAGGTAGTCTGTTTATATGAGTCCCACCAACAGGCAACTTTATTTCAGCTACTGCAATTACTACAGGCATACAGGATCTAAATGAAACAACAAATGGTTTGTGCACACTTCTCTGTGTCTATTTTCTCACCTCTCCTCACTTTGGGTTATTGTTTGGTCTTAACATTGGTTCCCCTCAGGATATAGAGATATCCTCTTTGAATGAGTTTCCCTCTCAGCCTCTTTCCAATCACCCATGCAACAAATTTTCTTCTTCTGTTGGTCTTGCCATTATCTCAGAGCACTGAAATCACATCCTTCTGTTTTTGCCCTGCTCAAACTTTCTTTTTGCAGTTGCTGCTTTCAGAGTCTGTATCTTTGTTCTCCTGCTCTGGAATTTTCCGCTCCCCAAATGGCCTAACCATTGGAAAGAAAGTGGAGAAAACAGTCTCCTTTGACAGTCTGGAGATGACTTAATGACTTTCTGTTGTCCTTGGTCTGAAAGATGACATAGCCCTGGCTTCACATACGTGAGGTATTTGGAGGTATAGTGATTGCGTAAGATCAATCAGGATTCCTGCGATGTGTTTAGACAGGTTTCCCAATTGCCACACAAATATTTTGAAAGTAATCTACTCCTGTGTCAGAAGTGATATGTCTAAGGCCTCACTGTAGGAAGTGACAGGACTCTATTGTTCAGCATAACGGAATTTGGGCTTGTTTCACCTCGTGCTGACAGACCAGCAGGCTCAGCCAGGACCACACGTCTGCAGCACTAGAGGTGTACCTTTAACCTCCTGCTGCTATACAGGAAGACCAAATTAGAGCCTATTTAGACGCTAAGTGATGTATCTAGCACTAGAGTTTTGCTGGGGTAAAACTGATGTATTGCTATTCTGGAGCTGGTAGGCAAATGATATCAGATAGACATGAGTAACAAGAAGGAAACTTTTCCATATAGCTTCTCACCACCCTTGAGATTTACTTACAGAACAAGGGAACTCCAACAAGCACTAATGCACAGGGGAATGTGCTGCAAAACATTTACCATGTTTCACTGGCATCTGTCTAAAGTACCTGGGCTAGCAGCACCTCAACTGCAAGTTTAGATGCACAGCTGAAAGAGCAGAGGGCCCAGAGGGCTCCCCACATGAAGCTCCAAGGTTGAGCTGAGTTACCCTACCCTACAGCAGATATGCAGGCAGCTGAAGATTACCCAAAAAAATCACTCTGACAGTTCCTTGACCTGAAGAATCTTCAATCATGATGAGAACAAAGCAAACCCAAAACAGAACTTGCATCACTCAGCACAGTTTCATGGAATACCCTCATTATTTAATGGACTCAGAGATTCTCACTGTTTCCTTCCCAGCCATCGATTTTACTGACTCCATCTTGTTTGTCTGGGCCATTCATTCATCCTCTCTGCAGGCTGTGGTGGGATCTGTACAGCTCCACTTGAACTAATTCTGTGTTGGCTCTAGGTTTTAGTCCTGTTTGCCTCTGCCTGAACAGCATCCACATGAACAAGGCAACCAAAACAAGTGAGAACTTGTTGAGTAAAGACATTTGAGGCAAATGATGTGTTGCAATACTGAGGTGACAATTACAGCAAACCAGGCATAACAACATCCCTTGTAAAACACGGAGCTCAGCAACAGCCTGGGAGCCTCACATGGCTAACATCAGAGAAACACTGCTGATATATGGCGGTGGAGGGCCTTATTTCACCTCCCAGCCAAGTCCATGTTCCTTATTTTTCTTCCCCCTGCAAATATAAAAGCTTAGAATCTAGTGGAGCAATAGGTGAGAATAAATCACTGTAACTGTCAAAGACTATTTTCATTGTAAGCCTTTGAGCTACTTTAAGGATTTCTTCTGTCTTTTCCTTTCTTCCTTCCTTTTTTTCTTCCTTTCTACTTAGTCACTTGTTTCTTCAAAGTTCACAATGTGGTTTTAGTTCTGAGTTCCCTGCTAGATGCCAAGTTTCAAAATTCTCAAAGTACCTATCTAGGCACACCAAACATTATAAATAACATTTCCACATTTAAGCTAACTGGATCCTGGGCTAACCTGGTTTATAGCCATCTGGAATTCTTCAGAAAAAGTGACTGTAAGCACTGTAAACAGTTTTGTCTTCAGAGAGGACACCAGGAGTTTCCAACTTCATTGCCATCTTAATTTTGTGATCTGGTTTGAAGAGCAAGGTATAGATTTAAAGTAGATGATAATGCAAATAGTATTAATAAAAGGAACATCAGTGTGATCTGCTTTTCCCTAATAAGGAAGGCTCTATCAGTGTCCCAGAGGCAGCAAGGTGCCAATACAATTAATCAGTCTGTTTTTAGTTCTCTGTAGACAGCAATATTAACAGTTTGTTTCAGTCTGTTTATATGGGTCTGACAGGTCTTCAAGATGCTGTATTCACTTTCTTGTGATTAATAGTTATTCACATACTAAGGTAAAGACCAAGCAGAAAAAGAATATTTTTAGAGCAGGACAGATAACTGGATTCTCTCTCCCAGTCTTTCACTTCTAATTAGGAAACAGTACTGAATTTAGGAATGCTGTCTCACCATATTGTTTAAACTCCTCCTTTTCTTGCAACTTGCCCCTGTGATGAGCCAAAGGAAAATTTAAATCACATATTTTCTTTGTTTACTTTTCAGCTGTGCTCTATAAAGTCATCACATTGACAGTGAACGTCTTCACACTGGGATACTAGATGAAGGCAGCAAAGCCATTGGGAGTATTTTGAGCAATAAGTCCTTATAGGAAATGAGCTTTTCTTCCTTCTCATCTCTGCAAACCTCTTGGGGGACATCTGAGGGAATAACTGAGCACCAAAGCCGCCTCAACGGAGACTTCACAAACCAAGAAGGGCTTCTAAAATTAAGTTCACTTTTCATAAAACTCCTGCTTTTACCACAACAAACTCAGTATGAAACACCTTTTGCTGTGCTATGACTATGTATTTTCCAATAAACAATGCAGTATTTCAGTGCAGCCATGTCATGGATACCAGCTGAGCAAGAGACCAGCATAAATCATATGCTGGGTCACATGCCAGGGGACTACATCTGGCCTCTGCCTTTGGCTGAGGTCATATCACAGAGGAGGGCAGAAGTACTGGAAGGGTGCTTAACTCTGGTCCCTCTCATGCTTTGCTACACTCTGAATGTTTCAAAGATCAGTGGCTGTCTCGCTGTGATGCCATGGCAGGGAGCATGAGGTAGCACATCTGAATGAAAATACTCACACAGAGCCAGAAAAGCCTGAGGAGGAGTAAAAGATGCTCACCACAATGTGTGACCCACCCTGGGCTAACAGCTGTCAATAACAACTTCAGATATTCAGACTCTATAAAATAAAATAATTTTCTTTGGCAGAGGATAACCCAGCTGCCCAGGGAAGTCAGATACAAGCACATCTTTCTGAATGGGTAACGCCTTCAGAACTAGAGTCTAAGAAAAAACAAAACAGGCAGCAGCAGAAGCAACCTACCAAGGAAGCCCTATCCTTGTGCTGTATTTTGGCTGTGGTTCTTTCTTACCTTCTACGCAGATCTTCAGCCACTGCTGCTCTGCAGCTGAACAAGTAGGCTCGCAGAGATTTCAGCTGCTGCCTCAGGCGGACAACAGTTGCCAGAGATTCAACATGCTTGTACAACATGGGATTTTCCTGCTGGATATCAATTAATGGCTCCTCATAAACATATTCCAGGAACTCTTTGGCTTGCTTTGATACCTAAAAAATAAAGCAATTTAGTTAGGCTTTTCTCCCAACTCTTTTTAAGCAGATCTCCCCTCTGTGATCAGTCAGCTACTTTATGCATCTGAAAACTTACTCTGTTACCAATTACAAATGGAGACAGAGTTGAGAGAGATCCAACTCTTCCTGCTTATAGCCAAGTCAAACTTTATCAAGCCCTTCAAAATTGAATGTATGTGATATCTGCAGCCACATATGCTTTTGCTGCAGTGCAACATAGCTTACTGGATTTTTTTGAAGTCTAAAATCTTAATAACCATTTTTTTCCCTGTTAGTATTTTTCTGTTTGTTCACAGCTCTCTTTTTGGCAAAAAGCAAGTTGTTGTGCTTTTTAAAATACAGATAAATACAATTTAATCTTACTGGTATTACTCCCATTACTACCATCTGTAAGAAGTTTTTCACACATTTTTCATGATAGTGATAAATCATTTTTCATGATAGATAAATGAATGGGACTTCTGTTCCATTAGAAAAGATACTCCTGTTTCTTGAGTGAAAAGGCCAAATTCCCTCTCATTCCTTATTTCTGCATTTTATCACAGCTGGAAAAAAGAAGATGTGATTACATGAAATGAGCTGCAAATCACCAGAAACCGTGCTACAGAAATACTATTGGTTCCACAATTCACTTAGTCCTCCTGGACCTCTAAGTCAATGTTTACACTGAGACAAGGGAGGGATGAGTTAGGCTAACAAAAGTAGAAAGGGCACACACACCACAGCCTCTTGAGATTTAGGAAGTTATTTCCCTTCTGGTGCTGTAGGTAAGAACAATACACATCCTTATAAATAGCACCACTTCCAAAACCAGCACGAGTAACTAGCTACTGAGAGGGGAAGCTAGCCCCAGATTTAGCCTTTTCACAACATACAATAAAAATCTAAGAAATAATGCCAAGACCAGCCTTCCCACCAATAACTACATAGATAACAAGATGTGTAATTTTAAATGCAGCAGACCATAACTCCACAGGCTCCCCAGGCCCCGAAGCTGTATTAAATATCTCACCTATTTATACTGAACACTCCACTAATTTCTTTTTTTTTCTTTTTTAAATATCATGCATGTACAAAGAACTGTGCCATCTAAGTGGAATCAGAAGCACCTTGGATTTTGTAGAACAAAATTCTATAAACTCCAGACTTACCAAGTTTTTTAAAACTAGCAATGTTGATATTTTATTATGCTTACTGCAGTGCATAAAAAACCTGAAGTTAAACAACCTGCTTTTACAATCATTAACTATTTGACCGCAGTATCTCAGCAAACCCCTGACAATTTTCATATCCATTGTAATTATTAGCCTTCTTCCACCAATTAGCAAATTAAGGCACATATTTCCATGATTCCCTAGGAGGCTTGTGAATGCTTGGCACAGGGACTAGCTCCTCCCACCAGGAGGACCAGGTGCTCAGTGATGCCTTTGTCTATCTCCTTTCTTTAAGGCTCTGTTGAAGTGATGGACTCCTCATCCCCCCGTCCTGCTGTCTTGGGAACTGGAGGGTGGCTCCTGTCTGGATACTACACCCACACCTGTACCCTGAGTTGGGCATCTCTCCTGAGGCGTTAAGAGCACAGAAACAAAGAGATGCCACAACTGAGGTCCCCTGAGTGACTCATACGTGTGCACTATGGTGACAAAGTATTACTGTGGAGCACTGGTGCTCCATGGTCTGAATGCTGCCTTTGAGGAGAGAGGGGCAAAGCAAACCTTTCTCTCTCCTTGCCAACACAACACACCCATAGAGTGCTGCTTGCAGGAAAAGTGGCTTTCCCCAGCATCACTGGCTGACAGGTAGGTGTCAGTTCACTCTGTATGGCTGACGCAGGCACACACATTTGTAAAACATTAACTCACACTGCCAAACACAGCAATGTTACAAGAGGCTGAAACACAGTCTTAAAATGGGAAAGGTCGGGCAGCAATAGTAATTCAATATTTTAGTATACATCCTAGCATACTCATAGACCCTCAGTTTTACTGGGCAGACAAACAATCCTATTAAATCAGCCATGAGGAGCGAGAAGATGCAAGGTACAATAGTGTTTTAGCTTTAAATGTCATACAAGGATGGATGCTAACATTTCCAGGCCTTTCTCTCATAGAGCCCGCAAACCTACAGTTCAAAATTCAATTCACCAGAAGTCAGCTTCTCTTGAAGCCTTCTGGCACAGGGAGTTAATTTCCTACTGTGTTTGTCTGGCATTTTGTGCAGGCTGAAAGCCACCTGAACCAAACCGCAATACTTAGTGGGCTTTGCGTGCAAACAAGGAAACACTTCGCCTAAACAAGAGGAAGAAAGGGTGTTCACTAGACTGCTTCTTTTCTTTTCCCTTCACACAAACACATGAAAAACACAAATATGAAAACAGTAGGAGACACGGGGGAAAAAGGGAACCTGGGGACTGAGTTGCTGCTTTGGTTCTGACAGAAGAAACATGTCTAAGTGCCAAGTCCTTTCAAAGAGCTTCAATTGCAGCCAAGAGGATTTCTCTTTTCCTACCCACATGCTATCAGATGTTAAATGCATTGCTGTTTTTCAAAATCCTGGGTATGGGAAGTGACAGCTCTAGAGATTTTTATTGTTTCTGCTTTCATGATCTGTCTTGCCTAAAGCAGACAAGAACCTCTTCATTTCCAAATTTTGCTTAATTGATCAAACAGTTTATTTTACTGCTCTGCTCAGATGTTGAGTGCATTAAACATAAAATGAGAAATGTGCCTAGGTACACTGTAAAAGCTCATGTCCTACAGTACCCTTTGGTGCCTGCTTTGCCAGAAAGAGATGGGACAAACCCCAGAAACCCCTGTGGAGGTGGGGAAAAGGTGGCAGTGGAAGGAAGTGCAGGTTTGCAAACTCCTCATTCAATTTTTCTTCCAATTTAAGGATTGACAGACACATTTCAGACTGCATAAAACAAAGAAACTTTTGAATACTGGAGCTCTCTTTGAGTTCTGACCATCAAATGTGGTATGTGCTTATTTCCTGCAGGACCTCTGGAGTGTGCAGCCAGAAGCAGCCAGGAGTGCAGCAAGTGCCCCAGTGCAGAAGTTCCACTTTCAGGCCGTGTTGTGCTACCTGCAAGGGGCAGGGCAATGAGTTTATCTTCATTTTGGGATGCTGCTGCACAGTTTTGTGTGGGCACACTGCCCAATTATGGGAGGTGAAATGCTGCCAAATTAAGTGATTTTACTTTAAAAATAAGCCAAAAGAAAATTACTACCGAGATCATCTCAAGGAAGTGAGACAAGATACCTGTCTTATGCTGCAGGTTTAGGAACCAACCCAGTTAATTTTCTGGGCAATATTACTGACAGCTTAATACGTGGTCTTTGCCTTACCATCCACTAGCCCCATATCAGGTCTACCTATACTACCATGCATAAGCAAGTTTAGTCCTTGGTAAAAGCATTCAAAGAAAGAACTTTTAAATATTCCTGACTTCTAGGCATGGGAGGGCTTTTTGTCTCCACACATAGGAGCTTTGCAACTTTGAAGAATCTTACATTTCACGGCACAAGGCTATAATTTTCCTGATGGCAGGCTCTGGCTACCTTTTAATAATCTCCCCGTCTGACAAATTTTCTTCAAGAGACCTGCTTTTCCTCTAATAGGGCATTTACTGGTTATTTTTTCCTTTTCAAATAGCACATAATAATAATATTCGCAGACACAAAACATCAAACAACCTCTCCTAACAGTGGCTGCTAGGTCTGAAGCCCTGGCATGGTCTGGATTCCTTATGAGTTTGTTATTCTTTCAGCATATACTGCCTGAGATGGCAAAACAACACTGTTACTGTGTTTGCCGGTATAATGCTTTGAGGCATGTAATCAGTGCCCCTATCTAGCAACCAGCCACCAAGGCAGCAGCAAATAGCAGATTAGAAAAGTTTTAGAAAAGCTCTTGTGTGGCAAGTGAGCAACTGCAGAGTTTTCTCTTTATGTTACTTTCGTCTGTCTGGTTCAATCAAGTGCTACAGCAATGTCCTTCTAGTGTCCTCAAAATGTTCATGCCAAGAGACAGGACATACTGGGCCTCACAAATATTGCATTTGGTAAGCCAGTTTCCTATGGGCATTTCCACAGTTTAGCATCCATCACTAAGCAGTGCCAATCCTTAGTCCCTGCTGCTCATGAAACAGGTACTCCTCAAGGGCCCAGTAACTGCATGGATTAGGGCTAAAACAGAGTTTGCAGTGTGCTACCTCTCCCTGTCTCTTGAACAATCACATAAACTATGATGGAAGAGAGGAGCATGGCTGCTCCTGTGGAGGAACACCTTAGGGCTAGCAAGGAAAACTGTGATGAAAATACGTCTTGTTGAGAGAGCATGGCTCATTCTGACAAGAGGGACAAAGAAGACAGTATTAGCAGTCAATGCCTGCAACCTTCGGGCTGTCGCAATGTCTGTGTTGCTATCAGCAATTCAGTTCACTTGCTAGCAATCCAACCTGCAGGCAGATTACCTTGTATTTGGAAGTGTCCCAGTTATGAACCAGCCGTGCAGGGATGAGGAAGCTGTCATCCACATGGCAGGTGCTGCAGTAGTACCATCCACTGTAGCTGCACACCTTGGCTTTCCCATTGGACAAACCTATGGAGCGCTGACAGCCTAGAGAAAAGAGGGTGGGAAAAGTCTGGGTTTGTACATTAAACCAGAGATACACATTTAGGATTGAGTCAGAAAGTTATTCCTCCATCTGAGACCCTTTTAATATTTTATTTATTTTACCAAAGAGACACTTCTCATTCCATAAGAAATAGAGAAATAAATATCAGTATTCTTGGACTAGCACTGAAAAAGCACACACTAACTTGGGCATCTGTGACAAAGAGCTCAGACAGCAGTGAAACGATACTTAGCACTTCTCAAGAAACAAAGGCAGAAGACTTACTTGTGAGACACTGGGCATTTAAAAGCCATGGCCATCTGAAAACCATGGTCTGGAGCTTAGACAGACCACAGAAGTAGTGTATGCTTGCTCCAGAGAGCTCCCATTTCCCCCACAACAGAATGGGCCAGCATTGCCTGCCTGCAGGAGTGCAAGCCAGCTTCCACTGACAGCCAGAAGGGATGCTGACTTGGCAGGTAGGATTCAGCCACAGAATTAGCACACCCAAGGCAAGCCACAGTCAGATCATGAATAATAACTGAGCAGCAGTCACACTGAGAATGAGTAGTTCTTGACTAGCAGTAGTGACACAGCCCAGTTTCCAGCAGGGTTTCTCTTTTCCCTTACGATTGCATTACTCTGTGTCCTACAAGGTCTGAGGTCTGCCTGACGCTTTTTTCACAGCTAGATCCCTTGCCTCTTCCCATGCCCTCTTGTGTGGATTCCCTGGGGTAAAACAATGTATTCAAAAGCTGCTGCTTTAGTTGGGAAGAACTAATGCAGAGTTCTCCTTCACCAGACCACCTGTTTTCACAAAACACATAAAAACTCAATGTACTTGATACCTCTGTCTTTCAATAGTGACTAAAACAAGCCAAAAGGTTCATATAATATTAGAGTGCATGGCTGAAGACAGACAGCACAGTCACATTAAACAACCTGTTCAGGAAGTGAGGCTAAAAATGTTTGGGTAAGATAGATCAAGATGTCTGTGGTTGTTAACACCACCTGTTTGACACACCACACGTGACGGTATTTCTGCTTTTCCTTCAAATGCTGGTGTCCCCACATGACATTTACAGCTTCAGCCACAGCACCAGAGGTCTACTCTACCATGTGCTGTATGCTCAGATGGTCTCTGCTGCAGCTGGTTAGAAATGAGTAGCAGAATCCTTGTACATCACTGCAAAACATCACTTGTTTACTGCAAAAACATTGGTTAAACAGAGTTTTTCAGGTAGAAGTCAAGTGATCAATTGCTTTTGCCAATACAACTAATTTTGTTTAGTGAAATTATGTGACTTCTCCCCAAATATTATGACAGTAAACTATTATCACTGTAGAAATAATTTTTGTATGGTAAATATTAGCAGTGCTTTTTGCAAAGCAGTATATTTGAGGCAGAAAAAAAGCAGGTATCCTTTTTATAAGGGCAAAGTAAATTCAAGTAATTCAGCAGTATGTCACCAAAAAAATGACCTACAACTGTTGCTTGGGATCAGAACTCGGAAACCAACAACTTCATCTTTCCCTCAGTGCAAAGCATGCATTTTCCTGTCTTTTCTCTCATGTTCTTTCCTCTTTCAAATAAAAGCAATTTTCTCAGTGGTCATTTGAAGGTTTCCATGCAGTCCTGCTCCACACTATGATGTTATGAAGGGAGTCAGCTGGCACACTGAGTAGTAAGCCCTGTATCAGTGCTATGTAGTACATACAGAATTTTAACCTTTTTTTTCAGTTTTTTACATGCATTTATACATAAAGGTGAAGTTTTAGAGCAATTTATGAGACATGAAATACCAGTCCTGTTTGTCTGACATGATATTCATCTGACTAGCAGCCCTGGAAGATGCTTGAAGAAGATACTCACACTGTTGCTAAGGAGCCCATGTTTTTAAAAGCACAACAGAGGTAAATCTTTCCCCGCTGTAAAAGAAACAGAGAAGCATACCCACTCCTCTCCTCATGGAGCAAGATGAAATCTAAGAAAGAGGGCATTCCCCTTTCCCAAACTAAATGGGAACAAGACCTCAGTTTATGTTAGCCATACCTCAGTACAGCATGTTCTTCTGTGCCAGCCTTGCTAAAAGAAGTGAAGAGTCTGTACCATTCTCCTTACTAGAAAAGCACTGAGTATCTGTACATAGCTCCAACTTGAGCTTTCATCACACAGAGCCAACTCACCTCAGATGAAACAGAGGCTACCAAATGTCATGTATTTTCTATCTCAGTATGTTTGGACTGGTTGACAAAGCACTAGTGGTAAAGCTGTGTCTGAATGCAAGTAATCTCCCAACTCAGTGTCACTGAAACCTCATAAATATTCTCCACTAGCCAACAGTTACTTGTCTGGGGATGAGGATGGGACAGGACACACTGACTTCATCTAACTAGCACTGTGCATCCCCTGCCACTCCACTGGCTGCTACTTTGTCTTAATGCCCTAACTCCTATCTGTTAGACTGAAGGTAAGAATAAGCTAAAGTACAATTTGAACTGCCAAAATTCTAAATTAAAACATTTGCAGTTGAGAACTCACCATTTTAAGGCCTAATTTCTTGCAGTCTCCTTGAGCCAGAAACTCATTCCAGTCCATGGAGAGTTTTCTCAGGAGAAGACTGACAAAGCACAGAAATGCTGGGGCGCTTCTCTCCTCTTCCCTGTGTTCAGCCCGTAAGAACTGAAATTCTCTGGGGTGAGGAGAGTCTCAGCAAGCAATCTTGCGTGCCCTTTATCTTCAGGAAGGGTGGTTTTATGAAGAGGAGGAAGAAGGAGAAAAAATTCCTACCCAAGCAGCAGGCATTGCTTTCTCCCTTGTTACAACCCTTTCCTGAGCCCACATTTGTTTCCTTTTTCTCTTTACACCCTCAGGTGTATATAATGCAGTGTTTTTCGTTCCTCTTCACACCCTCAGGTAAACATGTTCTGCAAAGCCACATAACAGTTGTATGGCTGGAGTTTGTTATATGATAATGTGGTGCTGGCATCCACCTTACATTTTCCCCTACTTTACAAGCTTTGCTGTTTGAAAATCACCATCTTTTCCATTCCTCTCTGTTGTGATTCATAATGATGGCTATTTCTACAACCCTTTCAAATCAAGTTATCAAAGCACTGATTTTCTTTGATGTTATGCAGTTCAAAGTGATGTAGTGTGACAAACATATATCCGTGGCATAGGCCACTTATGCTACTTTGTTTTTTTAAGATGGAAAAAATAGATCAAGAATGAGAGAGAAAGAAGAGGAAGAAGGAATAGCCATTGGCTTAATCACCCTGGAAATCCTGTACCTGGGCATTCAGGTACATACACTTGCCATCATTTTTATCAGAAGCAAAGCCAGTAGTAATTCCTGGCTTTAAACTCTGGAGCACCTCTCCCAGAAGGACAATCAGATGTAGCTGACCACCTCAGAGTTCAATTAACACAATTCAACAAATAGTTTAGGGTTTGGGAAGGGACCATGTTTGCAGAGAAAACACACACTTGCCTATACAACTAGGGAAAGCATCTTGCACAGGATGGAACAAAAAACCATCACAACTTTCACCAAACCTCTCTCACCTATTCCTAATGCTCACACAGAATATTATCTATATAATATCTGTATAAAGGTCTGGCAAACCATGAGCCTAATGCAAAGAGAATACCACAGTGCTAGCACCTAAAATCACCCCTACCTAAAGAATGTTATAGAGCAAGCTACAGAGGGAAGAAGTGTAGCTGTAAGGTACACTGTTAGCAAAGTGAGGGAAGGAGACATACCAAACCTTTCATCATGGAAAATACAACAAAACAGCCTTGGAATCAAGGAAAGAAAATAGGGGTTAGAAAAAATAGCAGTGAGAAAGTGCTGTTGGGTACAGATGAATCTCAACAATATGTCTGTGAGCAGAGCAGGGGTATCAACATCAAGAGGCTCATGTCCAAGTGCAAAGACTTCAGAAAAAAAGAAGTACAGAAAGTGAGGCTAAAAAGTTGTAACAAAACTCTCTCCTTGATTTAAGATGGAGGTCTAGTATGGAGGAGGAATCCAAGACACCTGAACACAATTCATCTTCTGTGAAGCACAGAAAACACCACTTTCAGGTTGCTGCATACGCTTGTGGTCAAGGAAGACACACACAACTACCCTTTTTATCCAGATACCTTTCTCTTTAATCTTTTAGCAAGAAAGGACTGGAGTAGCTCCACAGTGAAGCAGAGAAAGTGGAAGACCAAATTAGAATCAAGTGCACAACTGTTTTCCTTATTCAATCAAGTGCCTTGCTTGGTATCAGGAAAAGCAAGTCCCTTGTGATTGTGTGCCATAATTAAATCTGTGACAGATTATCTTAGAAGCTAATTCATTTAGAAACAACATACAATGTGAAGAAAAGAAAATGAACCACAGACTTCAAAAGGCTTTCAGCTTGATAAAGCCATAAAGCAGACTAAGCAGAAGGAGCACGACAACAAATTTTCAGTGTTAGATCAGACATTCAACATTGCTCTATCAGCTCAGCACAAACAGAAATAAAGTGAGAATTACTTCAGTTGCTTGCTTTTATTTCTGTGCATCTACATACCACCATGGAAAAACTCAAATTCACAAGGAAGACACACTAACAATCCAGCTTAATTCTCTCTTATGCCTACCAAGGGTTAAATTTGCATTACACTTTGTCCTTTGCCTACCATTACTTTCCAAAGCAATTTTATTTCAAAGAAACAATTAAAAACTTATAGACCTCCAAGCAAAGTCTGACACTACTCACCTTGCCTACATTTTTGTGAGCTTCTTATGAACTTTCAAAAAAGACAATGAAACCTGAACAGATTAAAGTAAAGAAAAAATCTGCATTGAAACCATGAGGGTTTGACCCCATCAAGTTACAAGTACCTAAGCAACATATAAAACCCATGTTATGTCAGCAATCCCACTTTAATTATAAACTAGGTCAGCTTCTCCAGAAATAAGGAAGGGTTCACGCATCCCCAGCTGACTCCAAGGGATGGCCCAACTGTTCCAAGTCAATGGAAACTTGACTATCAGCTATAGCTCAGGAGTAAGTGCTAAATAACAGACTTTCCATCTTCCTCAGCACCATTTGAAGATACAATGCACAGGACTGTCTTTCCTGTCTCACACATTCCAGCTCAGCTGACTTAGCCTGCCAGTGTATGCTTGACAGCTCTGGGCTGGGGAGACTGTTCACTCCAGACATGACCCATCCCACCCTACTGGAGATATCTCAAAGGCACACTGCCTCAGAGCAGCTCTCCGAGGCACATGAGATGAATCCTTCCCTAGGCACTCAACCTTTCTTCTAATCAGCAAAGATTGGATCGGTGTAGACATCCAATATTTAGACAGCTGGGGGTAGGTGAAGTAACACCCTTTATGTCAGTCATGCTGAACACAGAGCTGTGACTTTCTCTAAGATGATCAAGAAAAAAAAATCCCAAGTTGGAAACAAGTCAGGTGTTACAGCACAACATTCTTCATGTCTGTATTGTACTTGTCCTTTGTAGAAGACAGCATACAGGCATGCTGCAGCTTACACATCTAAATTCTGCCTTCCCAGTAAAGCTAATAGTAGTTAAGCCTGTAAATATAACACCAAAATTTAAAAGTCAAAGTGTAAGCTTGCATTTCACATATATAAGTCAAGAGTAACATTTCATCAATAAATGAGAATGAAAAATCCTAGCTGTGTCAAATGACAAGCAACAAAGCTATACATTTGGAAACTAGTTTTTTATGTGCTTGGATTTCCCCACTTGAGTTTCATCAGAAGATAGGTTCTTTTACCTTTAGTATCAAATTCTAAGAAGTGGCAAAATTATATTTTTCCCAGAGAATATGCTCTGACAAAATTACAAACAGATTTGAAGACATGCTTTACACATAACCTATTGTTTATGACTCTTAACACATGGCCAGTTTGCATTCTAGTATTGCACATTTTCAAATCCTTTCCCTGCATTCCCAGGACAACAGTGCTGAGGAATAATACCATACACCTCAAACTAATCTGGTATACTTTTCTCCCATGCCCTTATAGGATTATTGTCTGCAATATCTGGTGTTTTGCTGAGACTCTGAAGTGCTGTCTGAAAGAAGGGAGTGGGAGCTACCATGGAATGACTTATTGGCAGGATTCAGTAATTCACAAGCTCTTTAGTCAGGAATGGGAACTGAACACATTCTCTGGGCCAGCTCTTGCGGTCCGCCTGCCAGCTAGAAGTAAGGAGATAATGTGAGCATAATTAATAATGGCATTCCCATTCGTACAGTCGATTACATTCATGCTTGGTTCATATACTGAGAAGGCAGACCAGAGAACAGAGCAAAGAGCAGGCCAGCCATTTGTGTGACCACAACAAACACTGGTGCCAGCAGCCTCAGCTGCAGACAGGCCTCTTAGCAAAATGAGTCTCTACTTAACCCACTTTTCATTTCCACTGTGGAGTGAGTTTGAAGACCACTTACCCCTGCAGGACTCACTCATTTACTTACACAAGCAAAAAAGCAGCAAAAGCTGGCTTGACTGATTAAAAAGATGCTAGCCCAACAAATAAAGCTGTCTCTTGTACACAAGTCATGAAGAACCTCTGGGTTCTCCAGAGAAGAACTGTGGGGATGGTTTATAAGTGTTGGAACTTTTCAGATCTGAAAAATACTTCCTGTTGTCCAGATGTAACTTTTTCATCTCAACAAAGGTGAGACTTGGACATTTAGACTCCCAGGTTTTGGCATTCTTTTCTTTGAACTCTATGCCAAAAGATCCCTCAGGACTAGTTTCACACAATAAATGGACCACAAAAATCCCCAGGCAACCAAGAGCTCTTTGGGGGCAGTACAACTCACACTCACCCACAAGCCAGCAAGAAACAAGGCATAGCCAAGAACAAATAGCCTATGCTTACAGTAGAGACATGTTCACACCCAGCAGAACCAAGCTCACAACACTACAATAAATTAGCAGAAGAACATACTGAAAACCTGCAGAGTTCTTGGCAGGTGCAGATTTAGAGCAATGGGGTCACCTATCCCCATACAGGCAGCAAAGGCTCCCTTCAAGCCTGTCAGGAGGAACACGTACATTTATCAGCCAAGACAGCTGTATCTACAGTTCCTCTTGCAGGGCTGAGACAAAGAAGTCACTTAATCACCAGTCAATTGCAAAGTGCACATGAGGGTACAGAATAAGTACTGAAATGATCAAGTACTTATTCTAAACTGCAATTCCAGGCACCAGCATGCCATCTCCAAACTGAATCCCATGAAGGAGAATCTCACTCTGTGAAGGCGCCAGCTAAATTCCAGGAGGGTGAAGGACCCAACTTCTACCAGCTTAGACAAAGCTGACTGTTTTCACTGTCACTTCCTCTAGTCACACCATCCTAAAACTGGACTGAAGAACTCACCTTATCAATGAAGATTAAATGGTCTCTGTGATCATAACTGATCACCGATAAATAGGTTTAATCAGCTCAAGCATGGGGTATCTTCCAATTCTTTTCCCAAACGAGCTGACACATGGCAAAGAACTGTGGCCCAGCAATCTTGTGTTTTGAAACATGTAGGTCAACTGCAAAAAAAATGCTCCCTGCTACACAAATTCCAGTCATCCTTGTTTGGAAACACTACCCCCCCACCCTCCCAAGTCAGTGACCTTTTCCAAATACTGACTTAGACCATGTTTTTTTCTTTTCAGCTGGTTTAGAAATACCACTGTTAGCAGTGGAAGTTTTACTTCTAAATGAATAGAAACAGGGGCTGACAGTCACATACAAGACTAGAAGAATAAAGTCTAAAGTGAAGATAACTTAAACAATAAAACCTTTACAGTGCAAAACATTCCTAGGAGATTTTACAGAGTCTCAAATACAGGGAAGGTAAAAAGCTGCTGAAGCCTTGAAAGAAAGAGATCAATTGAAATGAAACCAAGCACAAAACAAATAGAGCACTTGGAAAAAGCACAATCCTAAAAGCCCTGGACAGGTGAGAACAATGGTTACTTGGGACTTAAATGTGACAAGAGTGCTGAAAACCTTCCGAAGGACCTTATGGTATTTTATTATTGTGCTGCATTTTCTAGGATTTATCCTCTAGCATTTTTATTTCAGTGACATGATACAAATAACTTTTGGGTGTAATGATGGTTTACAAAGCACTGGCTAAATTCAAGGATGCTTCTCAACTATCTGTATTTGAGAAGTTTCACCTATAAGGCTTTTTCAGAAGTTGAACAAAGTTGACATCACACCTGACTATTTCGTTTTGCTTTGGTTTTAAATCACACTGGCTTGCAAGCTATTAGGAAATACTTTCTTTTCATTGAGTGGGGAGAAAAACGGAACTTTACTTTTACTGCAGAAGGGCCTGATTCCAGATCAATGGGGTGAGCTGGAGCAGGGGTTGCATGAGCTGGGTATGTTGCACTGGGCCATCCCCCAGCTACACGCGTTATCACGGCACTACGTGCGGAATGATTCCTTGAAAGACAACTCTCCACCTGCTGCTTCGTTTGACAGGGCTGCAAGCTCAGGAAATAGCACATTTACTAACCTTGGCTTCTCTGCACCTAGTGTTCAGCTCAGCCAGCCAAGTCATTGAAGCCCTAATAGCAGCATTTATCGTTTTGGCAAGTGAGGAGACATGGAGAAAGCAGGGAGGAAAAGAGAGAAGGCAATCAAGAAGAGGAGCAAGGAAAGCCTCACAGACTTTGCGAATGAGGTGCAGAGCACATTTTCCAGACGGCAGAAATTCCCACATCCATTAGAATTTGCTGTTTAAGTAACGAGAGTTCCTGGCAGACACAACTGACATCTCTAGAAAAAATGTTGTTTTAATAAAGGACGGGGAAAGAAAATAAAAGGTGAAACAGAAGAGAGACATGAAAAGAACAGGAGCTATGCAAAACCAGGAGGCAATGGCAAAGGCCATACGTCTTCCCAATCTATGGAAAAATGATGCCACATGACAAAGAAATAATGATAGTGAAGGGCTCCTTATAGACCTTCAGGAGAGCTCCTCCAGGAGAAATGCCTACCTTTCCCCAGAAGCCTTTCTCTAAGCCAAAAATATAACTAATGGCTGCAAAAGTAAAAGCATTTATAAACCCCCTACCTCTCCACTGGTAATCGGTGGCCTGTTCATTGATTTTTTCAAATTACAACAAATAATGCCCTGCCCTCTGCAGTAAAACAGAGTTAGAAATGCGGGGAAAAGCTTTTGTATCTGCTGATTAGGCAAAGGCAACTTTTTTCACACTGCCCTTCTGACTCCAATGTATCAACAGTTTGTCCTCCCTGCCCCAGGACTACATGTGACACCAGTGCCCTGGCTTATATCTCGAGTTGAAAAGTGCTAGTCAAACTCCAAGATAAACCTGTCAATAGCGAGGCACAGACATCCACATTCTTCCCTACCTGCTTGTGAATATCAGCTGTTTGTCTGGGAGCAATTCCTTGAAAAGCTTTTACTGAGGCAGAAAAGGAAAAGGGAGATGCAGAGAGCATTTCAAACAGAAAGAAAAAAAAAAAAAAAAAAAAAAAGAGAAACAGGGAGGGGAGCCCCACAAAGACTGCAAAGAGAAAATAAATTTTAAAAAGCCTGTCCCCATCAGGTCCTCCCAGCAACCTTCTTTATCTGAGGTTCATTGTCAATCAATTAGCCAAGGCAGCAGGGGTCTGTAGGAAGGGGGGTAGCTCGAGAGACAATGGTCTGCCCTGTTGTATTACTATTTAATCATTTTTCCTAAATAAATAAAGCAGCCCTGAGGTGCTGTCATGTCAAGGGAATTTATAACAAAAAAACCCTTCATTTTTCATTGGTCATTACTTTTCCTTCCCTCCCACCCCTGCATGACCAGAGAGGGTTATTACTGTAGCCTTAAGTTCCATCTTTGTGTTGCTTGCCTTTGATTCCCACTCGGACCTTGCCACTTTCTGGCACTAATTTGTCAGGCTGAACAAAGGAGGGATTTGTACCTCCTGTAAGGTCTCAATTAGGAAAGGCTTCTGCTGTATTATGTGCCATTGGGACAGGACACAAAGACGGTAATTACAGGAATTTGCACTAAATGGCTGAAGAATTCACAGCAAAACTTTTCTTCCTCCCCCTCCTCATCTTTCTCCAAGCTCACCCCTCCCAGCAGCCCTGGGGAAAACCGCTCTCAATGCCTGCAAGCTGTAATTACCACCAGCAGGCCCCTCCGATTAAACAGCAGCCCATGCCCAGAACGGCACAACCTGCCCGCAGGGAGCAAGGAACAAGGAGAGAGGCTTAGCTTGCCCGTGTGCCTCCTCAGCACAAACTTTTTGAGCCAAACAAGTTTCCCCAGTTATAACTAAAACAATTTTTTTCTTGGCACCATGATAACAGCTCCAAGTTCCAAGGGTCTAAGAGTCTCAGGAAGTGGCAAAGGATCTGCTCCTACAGTAAGTGGTGTGAATCCCCATCCTCGGGGCAGAGAATCCCAGTGACCGGCTTCCCACAGACCCTCCACAACTCACATTTCTCTGCATGAGAGCGTTTGTTGTTTGGCAGACTAAAAGGAGACCACAGGAGCATTGGGAATGCCTCAGGTTTACCAGAAAAAGACATCATGCAACCCGAGTCAGAGCACCTTATTTTTGCAGGGAATACATGAGTGAGTACAGTTTAATCATTCCATGTTTGGCAGAGGGAATCCATCCTTTCCCAGAGAAAAGTCTGCTCCCATACTACATAAAACAAGACTAAAACCTGTTTCACACTGGACACATGTATTTTGTTGCCATCCCATGGCCTGATCCTATTTTAGAGGAGGTCATTGAAAATACCCACTTGGAACTCTACTGAACCTCAGTCAGAGAATGAACCAAAATATAAAACAAATTACATCAAGTCATACAAATGTGACCAAGAACAGACCTGAATTCAGGCAGAAGCCCACATACTGTGAATTAATACAGTATCATTAACTGCAATGATGCCAACCTTCATGATGTTCCAGCTGTCAGGTGGGTGCCATGTACTGTGGAGAGATGAGTGGGAACATGACCTGCAGGTGACTACACCCACAGTCAATTTTGAGGGCAGTCCAGTACTTCTAGGGCCCAGGTCTCTCCTGGAATGGATTCAGGCCAGCCAGCAAGTCCTGGACCCACACAGATACTCCCCAGAGTCATGTGCACTTCCAGAGCAATATGAGAACTCCACACCAAAAGCAGCACAGGGAGGAGGCAGGACTATCACAGCTCCCATAAGACAAGAGAAAAACTCTCCAAAAGAGTTGTTTCTGGTTGAGCTGACAAGTTCTAGTAAGTGTAACTATAGCAAGTCAGAGGCTATAGTTTAGTCAAGTTTGCTCCACACAGGTGCCCTTGCTAAAGTAAAATGACAATGAACTGCATTCACACAGGTCCTCTCTATTTTCACTTCATTCCTGAACTGGATAAAATCATGATCTGCCTAGTTCTAGAGTCAGACACCAAGTAAATTCAAACCCCTTTGATTCTGGACCGCTTTAGAGTGTCCTGAATCAAGAAAACAGCTCAGCCACTCTGTAGGGCAGCCCTGGCCCATGTAGTGCTGTATGTGCAGGATCTAATGTTTCAGCACTGCACATCAAAAGCAGACAAACGTCTGAGTATCCTATAGGTTTTTCTCCACATTTTACAGAGAGAGAGGCTAACTACAGCCACAGTGAGAGGCAGGGAACAGCTGTGCTGCTAAAACACAGAGACACACACACTCTTTCAAGTGATTTTCTTTTCCTGCAGGAGTGTAGGTGCAGATGCTGCAACCTGGTTGCTTACCTGCACACTTGAAGCTTTGAACTGTGAGCCCTCTCTCTAGGGACAGTGTGGTCAGGATGCTCAGGAAGCTGGTGGTCACTGACTGGCGCTTGGTCTTTCTAAGATCATTTCTAAAGGCCCGATCTCCAGGTTTGTTCCTAAGTGTGACCTGTGGGTTTTGAGTTAAACTTCGAGTAGCATTGGCTGCTGCTTTCAGTGCCTCCATCCACTCCTGGGCCCTCAGACGGGTCTCTGCGCGCAGGCGCAGAACGTCTTGGGGAAAGATGACCTGAAAGCAAGAGTCACAGCCATCCTGAGTATCTGTCTGGACCGACAGGCACACATCGACATTGTAGCTCAGCAGGGGATCTTCATCAAGCCTACCAGGCTGGAATGCCATGAGATAAGATCTGTTCAAGACAAAAGTAAATGCCTTCCAGTTATTCTGGACAGTTAACCTGTAAAGAGTCCCTGATTTGAGGATATTTTGGTACTCTTTAGTATTTTCAGTCAAATTCATGGATAGGAAGAGCTCCATAGGCTTCTCTAATAATCCATTGGTTTGAGAATGGTCACTGTTATTTTCAGGCTTTGGCACATTCTCCAGTTTCTCCTGCTGTCTCGTGAAAGCAGGCACAGAAGCTCGCACGGCTTCCCAAAGTTTCTGTCCCCAGTCCAAAGTCTCCCACGAGGACTCTGCCTTCAGCTGTAGCTGTGAGCTGTCTGACAGGACAGTGTCCACCACCTTAGTTTCAATGCCACCAGTAACAGTGACCCTTTGAAAACGCATGAGTGGATACATGGTGGGAAGAGTCTGGTTGCCACTGCTGTCCAAGCAATACAGGTACAGTTTGTACTGGGAGAGCTCAGCGTAACATGTTTGCCAGTAGCTGTCATTGTCTCTTCTAACTTCTAAGTATCCCTTCTTCAGAAGATTTGGGAACACTGTCTTGTGTTCTGGAGGAAACAAAAAGAGAATGTTATGATTAATTTTTTTTAATTGTCTCAAATCACCACATCATTCTGGCTTCTACCCATACACAGCATATCTGAGGATAGGATAACAGAGAGACTCATCATCTAACAATCAGTTTTGCTGATTTATGAGAATCAGGCTCAGAAATAGCAGACATGACCAAAAATGAAAAGCAAGAGGCTGCCCAGAGAGATTCAAACACATACACCTGAGTGCCTCAGCATTTCAGATGCTTCAGAGCAGACTTTTCACAAACCCCAGTCCAAGGCAAAGCTGAGGGGAATCGTCTTCATCCCCAGAAAACCAACCATACACAAGTCACTCCAGGCACTAAAGTGACACAAATTTAAAAGGAATTATCTAAAACATTTCTGAGTTTTAAAAAACGTTTCCATGCAAAATGTGTTTCAATCTGATTTGCGCCACTTCAGCCACCACGGGCAAGTAACCTTTTTCACCTTGGGCTAGACACGTGGCTCTGTGCAATTTCTGTTGGTTCCTGTATAAATTCAGAGGCATTCACTGTTACACTGTAATACTAACTGTTACAATTGGCATCCCAAAACAACCCAGGCCTGAGGAACAAACTCATACTCCCATTTAGGTTCTACTTCACCTTTCCAGTAAGGTTACCTATGATGGGTCTTGTCTTACAAACAGTGACAGATTTAACAAACAGAGGTAAAGGTTTCTGCCTCCGACTGTCCATCTCCCTTGGAGTCTGCTATTCCTGGCACAAGAGCAAGGTAGCCACTTGGAAACAGCTCCTCATCCACTGCCCAGCATAATTAGGTCACAAAAAAAATCAGCATCAACTGACCTTAACACACAGCATTACAAGGGCTGTTCTGCTCGAGATTTCTGCCCTGGGGCTGACAGCCTTTGACACAGGGATAGCTGGAGGCACAAAACATTTTCAGCATCTCAGCTTAACCAGTAACTACTCATGTTACCAGGCCACCTCTAACAAGGTTTAGACATGACTTCTGAGTATACTGAGGATGTCTTCAACACAGAGCTAAGAGAGCAGAAATATCTAAACAGGATGAAGCTTTGTGGCTAGCACAGGCTTTTCCCATGAGAATTCTTCTTGTGTTTTATAAATAAAGTTTGGATGTTATTGGAACAGTGTCCCAGAACTTGGATGGTGCAGGCCTGGCCAATCAGGCCTAGGGGAAGGCTTCTGACTGACCAATCTGGGTGACTTTTGAAAACTCTATATATATGATGAAATCAAAACAATAAAGGTCATTCCTTCTTGCCACTGAGAACTGGTGCTTTCATTACTCTGCTAGCTGCTCAACAGCGACAAAGCTTGGCAAAAAACCAGCCTAGTATGGAAACTACAATCCCCATCTGTACTGGGCTTCTCAGTTAATATGGCCCAGATTGCTGGCCGAACTGCTCTCACCATTGCCGACTAAGGGTGGCTGTCTATCCTCCTGGACCACAAGGAGAGTCAGGGACTCTTAAGTATTTGAGGAACTTAGTTACTGTCCAGGGGCTTCTGATACCAACTGGTGCAACCTTGGGCTGTAACCTTCATCCTAAGAAGATGCTCCTGCCTTTAGCTGAAAGTATTCCTGCAGCTAATTCTCAGTTTTCTCTATGGGCAGGAGGAAGAATCAGAATATCAGCAGTGTAAAAGTTTTTGCCAGCTCTTCAGCAAAGACCAACTTTTAAGGATTTATAAGGATTAAGTAGACAAACTCCAGTTAAACTTAATGAACATACCTGAAAATTAATTGTTTGATGTACTTAATGTCAGTATGTAAATCTCATGTGGGTTAAAAATGGGGGAAGGATGGTAGCTTGCAGGCACACTAACGAAAAGGAGGTGCTTAGGTTTCACCTTCACAGCTCAGCCTCAGCTTCCCCATTCACCCACATATTCAGAATGGAGCCTGCTTTTAACACCATGCTCAAAGCACTCCATCTACAAAGATCTCCTGCAGATATGGCTAAAACCATAACAACAATTTAAAAATTGTTACTTTGGCACGAGGTCTAAAAAGGTCAGTATAACTATACCTTGCATATCAATAAACTACTCGAGAGTATTTCAGCTAAATATGAAAACTGAAAGCCTAATCTATAACCCAGAATGGTAGAGAAAAAGCACACTTTGATAGCCCAAATGGATAGATATGCACACACATGGACACACTAAAATAGAACCAATTTTGTTCACCGTACATCTCTGGCCCTGACATTCATTAGTATTTCTGCGCTAACTCAAAAGCCATTAATTTCTCTGAAACCCACACTAATCCCTTTGTAGTGCAGATAATGGACAGCCATTCTAGAGTCATCTTCCCTTTCTATTAATCCAATCAGGGAGGCAGCGCTTCTGCAGCTCCAACTGCAATCTCTCTCGCTTCCATCAAGTACAGATGACAGTTCAAGCTTCTCCGTAATAAGACAACTCATAACCTTCCCCCAGCCACCCCTCCTTCATCTGCACACAGGTTTGCTTTCTTTTGTTGAGTTAGAGAAAGGCTATCTCTCCCTGTCTTTCACAGAGGCACCCCCCTCTCCCCTCCTTCACCCCACTCCTTCCCTTCAAGCTCTGTGAAATTGGCTCCAATGGCTCTTGCTCAAACTGGGACAGAACCAGCAGCCACCTTGATTAACATTCAAATGCCTCTTATTGGTTAGGTCAGGGCAATAGATGCTGGCAGAGACAGGTTGAATCCATATGCTACACATACACACACACCTTACATCTCTGCTCCTTTATCTCTTCCACATGCAGTGTGCCAGATAATACCTTTTTACTCTGAGAGCAAATGGTACCATCTCTCTATCCACCTTCCAAACAGAAACTGCATCTCTTTTCCTCCTTATGGAGACAGGCAAGAGTAAATTGAAGAAGAGTAAAAATAAAGGAAATAATCACAGTAAATGGCCCACATCTGAGCCATTTTGAGTTATAATTTCAAGGAAAGAAGTGGAAGAAGGCAGAGGAAAACAAAGAGAGACTCAGCAGCTGGGGACAGAGTAATATCCTCCTCAGCATCTCTCCTCTCCCTTAGAAAATGCCCACTTGCCCCAGCTAGGAACTCCTCACATAGCACTGAAACCACGACAGGCTAGCACCCACCTACCACTCGCCACACTTGGGGGCAGCTGGTGCAGGCAGCACCCTGGAGAGAGACCAAATGTTGTATCAGCATGTCCAGACAATACATGCTCTGGAACAACTGATTGTACTTGCAGCTCAGCAGGCATGGCAGGAAAACTTACTCAATTTTCCACCACTGAAGCATTTCTGACAACATTAATACCAAGGAACTTGGAAAAGAGCAGAAGCAGAGATGCCTGGTGAGTGAAGAGTTTGTGTCTTGAGGGGCTACTCCTCTCTGAATTCACTAATGCTTAGTAAGTAATGACTCTAAGTTACAGAGTTTTTGTCAATAGTTCTCCTCTCTGATTTTTATAAAACTGAGCAGACATGTTTGGGACCTAAAATGCTCTCAAACTGGGTTGGGTTAGTCACCTTCTTGGTGGGATTTGCCAGACTGGGGACAAACTGTGCCTCAGATCCACAATGTCCACTATCTTCCTACTTAAAAATAGAGTCTTTTCTTCCCACCTATTTTCCCACCTGGGTCTATAGATTTGTATCTTTCAGTTTGTCAGGGTGCAGGTGCTCAATGCAGTGACAGCTCTAGAGTTCCCTAAGCTCACAGGCACAGCAGGCAAAGAAAACAGCTACCTGGAAAAAGTACTACAGCACCCACATTGTCAGGAGTGGCTGTGTTTGAATGATAACATCCACACCACCATCAAGTTACCTGCTGTGTTTGTAACACTGTTTTAAAGATCCAAAACAGCTTTCACTGTATACTACAAAAGCAGTATTCTCACTTTGTTTGCCAGGCCACATGCCCAGAAACACAAGAGCCTGCCTTGAATTTGCTTACAACTTCTGTCTTTGCTAGCTCCACTTCCCGCTTGTGCCCCATAGCACAAACAGGGTTTATTTCCAGCACATGAGCTAGAAATAAACATTTCTACCAGCAGGCCTACGAAGATACTGCCCCAAAAGGCACAGCTTCTTTTCACATCCTTTTCTTTCTCAGCACATGGAAAGGATCCAGTGTCATTTTATTCGTATTACAGTTTAGTGGTAGAATTGGCAGTGCTGGGTTAATGGAGTAGATAATCTTAAAGAACTTTTCCAACCTAAATGATTCTGTAAAAAAGCAAGCAGCAGGAACAGATAAGCCCATAGTAATGGGTATACTATGAAGGCGAGGAAAAAAATAGTGAAGAGTTAAGCTATGCAGTAACTGGGACAGCTTTGGAGGACTGGGAGACCTCTGCAGGCTCCAGAGGGAAGTCCTTTACCGCAGTGAGGACTGACAGGAGTTGCTGAAGCTCCTCTCAGTATCTCATAACATTCATTTAATTTGGATTAAAACCCTGAAAAGGGATGTCTCCAAAGGCTGCAGCCCCTATGACCCCTTCAACCAATGCACCAAGTTTTATCCAACCTCAAAATATGTTCTTCAGTCTTTTCTGGAGAATAACTACAGATAGGAGAATCGCCACAGATACATGTCTGCAAAACCTACTTTCTTGCTTTTGTGCTTCTCTTTTCAGCTCTGCTCACAGTAGCAGCAAACTCTTTGTAAGGCTCTCTTGTAAACACAGAGAGAAGAAATAGCATGGCTACCTTGTAAAATCTGCACAACAGCTGAACAGAACGGGTAGAGGAAACAGGTTAAAAAGTTATATTTTCAGAGCACAGAAGCCCTCCTTCCTCACAGAAGGTACCCCTGCCTTCAAACAGTCCACACAGAAAGACTCTTGGAGGACACAGCAAGCACTGATAACTTTGAGAAGCGGGTCCATGTGATTTAACAACATGAAGTGCTAGGTGCTGCACCTGCATAACCAGGTAACTCCTGGTATCAGAACAAGCTGGGAAATGAACAGATCAAGAGGAGCCCTGCCACGAAGGACTCAGGGGTGCTGGTGGAAGTGAGGCTGGACATGAGCTGGCAATGTGCACCCACAGCCCAGAAAGCCAAATGTGTCCTGGGCTGCATGCAAGCACTGTAGGCAGCAGAGCGAGGGAGGGGATTCTGCTCGCCATTCCACTCTGGTGAGATCCCACCTGGAGTGCTGCATCTAGCTCAGGGGTCCCCAGCCCAAGAAAAACATGGACCTGTTGGAGCAGTCCAGAGGAGACCAAGTTGATTAGACGGACATAGTATCTCTCCTATGAGGAAAAGCTAAGAGAATTAGGACTGTTTAGCCTGGACAAGAGAGGCTTCAGGGTAACCTCACATGTTATATATATTTATACATGCACACATCTCCTCAAATACAAACACTTAGGCACGTGCTTTTCATGCTCCAATATAGCTGACTTACCTGGAAAACCCAAAACAAAAAAGTTTGTTTTAAGCCTAAACAGGCCACCTATTCATAACTGGAGTCAATCCACCATATGCATAGATGCACACTTTCACAATCTCTTGATTTTTCATTAAGCCCTACCTTTATTTAAATTATAAAAATCATCATGGCACTAGCTGCTTTTATTCTCCCTAAGTGCCCAGTCCACTTCTGGCATCTACAAAATAAGTTGTGGAGAGGGAGACACTGGGTCAGTGTTTCCAAAGCCCTGAGCAGAACCTCTTACAGTGCAGTGCTAGGGAAAGGAAAAGGAAGATGTATCACTTGCTGAAACACCACTTCATATGGCTCACTGGAGACGCCTGCCTCAATCTGATAACAACACTTCCTGTACCCCACACAAAGCTGGCAGGGATGCCTTAATATTGACAAGCACAAATTGAGTGCTTGAGTTTCTGTTAATTGTTTATGGACTAAACAGTCAGCATTACTTAAAGTAAGAGAGCAGAGATCTCAGACCTCACAGTAAAGCTCTGTATGGCCTCTTTTTAATGGCTGCTCTTTCACTTTATGAAAACTGCTTTTGTTTGGATTTGCCATTCTCCCAATAGCTTTAGCATTCAAAGCTCTTTTTAAAGTTTGGCATAAATAGTTAAGGAAATTATCAGAAATACATAGCAAATAAATTTTTTCCTGAGTCAATCTGAATAAGATAGAAGCAAAAAGTAAAACAGGCTTAGTTTTTTACACCATGAAAAGAAGTCAAGATTAGTTTAAGAAATGGTCCTTAGGCAGGCAAACAGACACAGCCACATCAAAAACAACAGAGCTATACTGATTTCTGTCCTTTTAAGAGTTACCTCACAGTTGGGCTTTGGGTGTTTTGTTTGTGTTTTTTAACATCCAATTCCTCTTTCAAGACAAATATTAAAACCAAATAGGAAACTCCTCATATAAATAGAAACAATAAAGCACCAGCACAAACCTGTGTTTCCTTGGATGTCCTCTCCCTTGGTTAATGCCAGGTAGGAGAGCAGAGCACAGTTATTGTCCTGACCAGGTGCAGGTGGCTGCTGCAGGGAGGTGCCTGTGAAGACCACTCTCCAGTTTACATGGCTGATATCAGAGCGTGACCTGTTGTGTCCTGGTTTGAATATGGAGGCTTCCTCATTCTGCACCAGGATGTCATTCACTGAGCGAGGTCTATCTCTCCTTCGCTGGCAGATCTTGAAGATATTAAAAGTTGTGGTCTCCCCTTCCCCTGCCCAAGCAAGGTTGTCAGGAGCTGTTCTCCTCTGCACCATGTGTTGGTCTTTGGCAGGGAATGCTGTCTGAGCTTTGGTTTCCAAGAGGCCATTTTTGCAGTGATCCCAGATGAGGCTACTTTTGGCTAAGGAGGCAACATTCCTCAGGTTCCTGCTCTCTGTTATCTGATCAAATACCTCATGCCCAACCAGTTCAGGGACCTCCTGTACACCATACACCTCAGAGGGCTGCACAATCTTTTCAAGCTTAGTATCAAAACTATTGAAAAAGTCTTCAGTCACTTCCAAGGCAGGGCTAATGTCATCCACTTCAAGAGCCTCCATATCCTTTGCTGCCAGTGGGCTCAGGGTGTTGCGATGCGTTAGGAAGACACCGCATCAATATCGACAGAAAGACCTGCTTCACATCTGTCCTTGGCACACCATTAACTTAGAGGTGGTGGGCAAATACAGTCACCAACCCCAACCCATAGTGGTAGAAGTAATCAAATCAATTTGTCTTCAGAGGGAAGACCTAACACTCACTGAGATCAAGTGGGCTATGGTCCCTGTATGACACAAGTTCATAGTGATGAAGAGTACCTGTAAAGCAAAGCAAAACATCACATCAGTAAGAGTCTCTTCCCAGATAAGTACATTTAATCACATCACTCCTTTCACAGTCATAGTCTAACCTTCTGTTCCAATTGGCACCAATATTACTGTGTATGAAGAAACCCTTTGTGGTTTCTGTTGTTCACTCTGTATGAACTCCGTGTATAATCACTTCTTGAACTGAAACTTGCAGAGAGCAGGATGGGGCACCAGATGACAGGAAACCAAAGCGTGACCATTTATTAACCAGAAAGCTGCATTGAGAGGCAGCCACCTAGGGAATGCTTCATACAGTTTCCCTTATGGCTCTAAGAAAATGTTGACAAAAGACAGGGTTGTAAAATAGGCCAACTAGCCTCAAATAGTTTGCCTTTTTGTCTTAGATTGCTTGAACTCCCAATTTTATGGAGACCAACATGAGTTTTACAGCAGCTACTTTGCCTGCCCATCTGCATGAACAGAACTGTGATATTTGCCAAATAAATCAATGCTATGAGGCCACTGCAGAGCACTGCACATAGTTTCTTTCTAGAATATCACTGTGAACCTAAGTGAAGCCGTGCAGCAACCTAAGCCCTAGAGAGACAATGCATCCTACCAGCAACAAAATATACCATATCCTTCATCGTTGCAAATCTGCTGATCTTCACTTCTAAACTGTTGACTAACTGGGCAAAACATAAAGCCAGCAAGGAGCTTTAAGGCTGGAACTATTGAAAAGCTGTATTGACCACCTGAGCTTACACCTGCAAGGAGGAAGGAAGGGGAGTTTCTACTCCCTGTGGTGCAATAAGGGGAATATCCCATTGCTGACTTCTGTCACACCAAGTCTGCTGCTGCCTAACTTCTCACTCTTGAAGCTCCATTACCAGTGCTGCCATGCTGAAGGAAAATGCACAGTAGGTATGTTTAAATGGGGGTAACCTGTCAAATGTCTGCAAGTTCTTGGGACCTGGAGATTGGGCATTTGTACTGGCAGGAGAACAGCCCTCACATCTCAGACAAATTGCAGCAGTCAGAGCCTGTACATGCAGAGCAACTTAAAGTCAGAGTTTTGAACACACCAGCTCAAATCCTAGAAGTAGCAAAGCTACATTAGCTCAGAGCTCTGCCTAGATTAATACACTCTTAACAAAACTAATTAGCCTGGGCTGGGCTGATAATTAGTGTCTCATTAGCTTGTGAATGTTGCTGAAGTGCTACCAGGACCCATGAAGACTTACACTTAGCAGGAAAAAACATCTATTAAACAGCATCAAAAGCAGATAATACTTCTATTTAAGGTGGTGGGTTTTTAATCCAGAACAGTCTATTAGCCTAACCTCTATTAGGAAAGCTGCTTAAATAGGCACCCTTTCCTACAGCAAGCCAGAGGGAGAGAGGAAGGTGTCCAGCAGACCCCCAAGAAGGTGGCACAGAATTCTGTAGCACAAGCCAATCCCCTCCACAGTCCCCCTGTGGCTTCCTCCCACCCCTGCTTCAGTTGTAGCCAGCCATGGCTCAGTTGTGCTCAAAAGCAGCAGCTCACCCTCCCTCCTAACAGATCTACAGTTCAGACTATGAACTCCACAAAGACACTTCAAGTAGATAACTTTCAAAAGCAAAAACTAATCACATACACAACTCTGGAACATCAAGCCTTTAGTGTGAGATCTTTCTCCCCTTAACTCTTTGCAAGGATTCATTTTGCTAGTCTCATAGTGAACTAGGGTAGGATCAGCTTCAGTAAGTGAACATAGACTAAGACACTGAAGGTAGAGACAAAACCACAACCAGAGGGCTGAACAAAACAGACCTGGAGTTATTTCAAATCAGAACAGTATGGGAGCAGACTCTTTGCAAAGCTGTGCAACTGTGCCAGTTTACAACAGTGGGAAATTAAGTCACCTTGGGCACATCTGCATCATCAGCTTAATGCAGCATGGAGTTCACTCTTGAAGCTCATTCCTGCCAGCAACCCCAGAACAGTGTTCTGCTCCCTGGTACCACAGAGTCTGGGAGCTCAAGGAACAGCCTTAGGGACATAATGTGGTGCAACCTATCCACTCATTCTACATCCTTCTGTGGCATATTTTTAAAGCAAGAATGGTATTTTGAAGTTGCAGACTGGAACAAGCATTCACTTGAACAAAACCAGCACTAACATAACCACAGGCCTGCAGTGAAGACTACAGCCTGGTCCATTCAAAGAAGCTGCCCCATTGGGATTGGCAGAGAATGCAGCCTTGCAAGCCTTGCACTCCCTCACACAACTGGAGTGGCAATCACTCCAGAAGGGCTTGTGACATTGCCACTGCAGCATTCCAGTCACAGCAGATATACTGCTGCTCTGTTCCTTATTTTAAAACACTAGAAAGGGTGGAAAGCAAGGGGAAAAATTGACACTTACATTTAACAAGTTCATTTATAAATGCCGGAGGCTTCAGGTGGCTGAACGTTTCCCTAGATCCTGTGAGACTGGAACTGTCCAGTGTCACCCAGCCAAATGTGGTGATGCCAAACTACAAACTGACCTCATATCCAGTAGGATGCTGAATCACATGGTGATGAGAAGATGACAGGCCCCTGCATCACATGGTTCACAACCTGCAGCATTTATGCCTTCCAAACTAGTCTATTTGCCCTGCTCAATAAAGATGTGAAAGGTGACATCAGTGGTGGTGAACTCATCCTTTCCTACATCACCAAGAGCTGGGCCAGTAATTCCCACTAGCGCTGGGATCCTGCAATTACGTATCCTCCATAAACCCTGTTAGGCACTTTCTGACAGTGGCACTGAACAAAAATTTAATTCAGATGTCTGCATGGATTTGGTGCCAAACAAAAGCAAACTCTGACATGGCAGCAAACAGTTCCATTAGAATCTCCTACAGGAGGGAAAGCAGTAAAAATCACTTCATATGAAGGGAAAAAAAGGGAAACAATGGGATAAGTTAAACTTCTTTTAAGTTACTGTAAGATGTATTGCCTTATATATTATTTCTTGAGACACCTTAGATTTTCCAAAGATATTCATTCTAAGGCAGTGAATATGAGAGGAAGAAAGAAGCAGCTGCCCAAACTATTAAAGGCTGATGAAGCTATGGGCAACTATAAGCCTGGATTTGTGCTCATCCAGGCCCCTGGGAACAAGTCTGACTGAAAAAAGGATGAAGCATGCTGCACTGTACTGAGCAAAAACTGCTGGACACAGGGATTGCAGCAGCTGAAAAACAGTTCTCTGTATGTCTGCCCAGCATGAACATACAGCAATCAGATAATTAATGTGCACTTACAACATGAGTAAAGTCTTTACTATCACAGGTTTACAGTAGCCCCATTACTCACATGGCTGAGGTAAACAGCAAGGATTACTGGTCATAGCACACGAGACACTGAAGTTCAGTTTAGTAAAGATTACCTCCCTTGGAGAAGCCACATGGCTTAAATTAGGTGACAGCACGGTGTGATGGCAGAGAAAAATCATGAATGACAAATGCCAAGGAACATACTCTGGAAAAGATCATTTAATTTCCTGATTTGTTTTCTGGATCCTCATGGGTTATTGGAAAATATCCAAGCATGGCATGGCAAAATTTAAAAAGCGCAGAAAATGTAAGGCTAGAAAGTAATCTTGCAGGTGATACGTGCCACCACAACAGACACCCATCGTGTAGCCCCAGCTCACACACGACATTCAGGACTGTTCAGTCAAGCTCTGGCAGGAGGGAAAGCCAGACCCAGGATGTGCTTAGGAACCAGTGACTGAAGAGATCCAGTAGGTTCACAAATCCATACAGGAAGTGTATATATAAAAGAAACACCTTTCAGTTGGGTTTTCTAAGGAAACAGTTTGTGCCACCATCCTGCCTATTGGCCAGTTATTCTCCTTCTCTCTTTTTTGAACTGTGTAGGTAATTTCCACTAGATGTGACAAAGCAGTAGTGCAGATCTTAAACTGCTGTTCAATACTGGACAGGAAACAAGTCCAAAGTCACCCTGCTACTAACAGAGTAGCAAGCAAAGTTCAGTCCCTTGTCCTCTCTAGGAAGCCAATTTCACCACATAGGTCCCTCCAAATTAGCCACGGCACAAGTGGTTAATGTGAGATGGATCTGAAAACACTGTGAAGCAAAGGAGGAAAGCAGGAAGGAAGAACAGGAGACATCACACAACTTGGTAAGTGATCTTTTTGATTTTGGTGCTTAGAGTACTTCCTACCTCTATCCCAGGTAATAGAGATGTGTAACACAAGAACTGATACACAACAGATAAACAGAGACTTCCCTTTTTCTCTGGTATTTGGAGAGAGAATTAGAAAGGAATAATCAATGATGTTCATGAGGAAATGCATAAATTACAGGAGCTCTCACTCAGTAAAAGGTAGAAAAAGACAGGTAATATTAAAAGTCCCTCAAGTTTCATTAATTCTTAATGACCCTTGGACTCAAATTCCTGGCAAAGATTTGGGTTTCTGAGAATTTTATCTTAAGAGCACAAAAGGAGTTTTTTACAAGCTACCTGTATGCAAACAGAGAGCAGGGGTGCCTCAGGCACTGGGGAGTTTGCCCTATCCCCTTCTCAACACAATGGAACCTGCTGTGGGAACCAGCTCTGCTTATCTCACACAGCATTACAAGTGTGGGCTAAAACTCCAATGCCAAGAAGGAAAACAGAGATTCTTTTAGTTGGGTAACAATTGGGTAGCTGAGCAAATTCAAGCTTCCTTGGGGACATTTATTTCTGTTATGCCACAAGTCTGGACCACTACAGTCCAGCTTCTGGGTTGTGACAAACCCCTGATCTGAAAAACAGGTCACTTGAGGAAGAGGTGGATGCACTGTTTCTTTGAATACAATCCACTGGGACTGGAGCAGCTAAGTACTTACTAAGCTTTTCTGTCAGTCTGAGTAGCCTCAGACTGTGACCCAAATGTCTTCCAGTGGCACCTCAAACAATCACAACCTACAGGTTTTGTTGCTGTAAGAATTTCTGACCTGCTCTGTGGGTCACATCAGACAAGTACTGCCCTGAATCTAAACAGGACACACTTAGGTCAATGACCGTCCTTGAAAACCAGGCTCTGCGGTGCAGAATCCCTGAAGAAGTTTTGAAGCTGATGACTTAGGTGCTACCTACTAGTTAAGAAGTGGAGCTGTATTTGTCAGGTGGGCACACCTGAGTGGGCAGAAGGGAGAACAAGGATGCACAGATGGCTGTTACACACACAGCCTTTAGCATTGCCCATGCAGTTGTGCACATCACTGGCACAGACTGCTTGCACAAGGAGCTGAAGAGCTGACAGTGACAGGTATTGTGGAGTGGCCACTTTCCAGCACCCCTGCTGTAACTATACAACAGATGATGCTTTCTTTATTTCCAGTATAACAAGGCCTACCCAGCAAACATGCTCCATCTCGTTCTGCCCAGAAGCTCTTTCAAAGCATTATGGCATCTTGGTCTCTCTGCCAGGCAAAGCCTCCTCTCCCTCAGCTGTACAGCAGCACAGTGTCATAGCTGCTGTGGATGAAGCCCCAGCATACAGTGTCCCCAGTCAGACCTGCTGCACTGTGTGCCACACAGATGTAATCAAAGAGCAGTCCTGGTTCAAAACACTTCCACTCCAAGAGATTATGAACCCCAGGAAACACAGTGGCCACTTCCCTGAGCAGCAACTGAAAGCTGCACTGCTGCTTGCCTGTCATACTCATCTTGGAGAGGCAACTGATAAGGAGGAATTTCACAAGCAACAACTGTAGACAGTGAGCATCAGCCAGGACACTGTCCTTCTGTAAGCTATCATGTTCTCCTGTCTCCTGGCTGTATTTTGTTCCTGTAACACAAGGCAAGCCTTTTCCCAAGTGATTCCAAAACCCCAGATGACCTACTGCTGTGTACATCAAGTGAGACAGAGCACACAAGCTTGTTAGATTCACCATTTCAATAGCTGGAAGAAATTTACAGTGCCTTGCAAAGAAGAGAAAACTACAGGAAATTTTCATACACAGGGGATCACAGTTTCAAAAGATTGCCATATGATAGCCAATGGTTGGTTCAACATCACCTGGGCAATTGTCTTCAGATCACATTTTCAAAGCCCCTCTTCAAAGGTCTCTTTCCCCAAAGTGAGAAATTAACTAGTTAACTTTTTCAGACCATCCCAACTTTAAAGAGCCTCACAAAAATACCTTTTGACTGATACTCCTGCACAAAAGCACTGACAATATTCAGGAAAAACTCACAAAAACTGGAGAAAGATACATCCTGGTCAGGAATACTTGGCTAAATGGTCAAGAGAGGAGAGCTGAATGTAAGCATAACCACTTCCGTGTTGCAAACCACCTGTTTGCCAGTCTCATTGCCCTTAAGGATGGAATTAACTGCCAACATTTATCAGTGAAGAAGAGCTCCCACATCCTGTCTGCTAGACCTAGGGAGAGGCAAACAGCAGGAACAGCCGCAATTAACTTGGTGCCTAATTACAGTCAAGCTAAAAGACAGAAGTGATCTCTTCTACTTGACAGAAAACAAAACAAAACAAGTGAGAAAAAATGAACTGAAGAAAGAGATGAAACCAGGTAGGAAAAAGAATGCCATGTTCTGAGAGAGGAAACAGAGCCTTAGCAAGGACACATGAGTCTGGCTCTGTGAAGCACAGATTTTCCCCAGCTGCTGATCTCACCCAGTGTCTCAAACAAGGAAGCTCCCCAGGCATCCCTCCCTGTGGAGAGCTAACACATCACAGCTCCAGAACAGCTCATGCAGTGATGAGCACACAGCAATGCACAATAAACAGTGCTTACAATACACATTATCTTTAACTGCCATTTGGAAACAGTGATTAAAACACAAGAAACGCTAAGCTGCAAAGAGACAACAGCCTGCACCAGAACAAAACAGGGCCAGAGGCTGAAGAGCACCTGGGAGTGGAACAAGACAGACCACCAGAAGCATTTCTTTTCCAATTGACTGCTGGACAGCTCTCCCAAGATCTTTATCGCTAATTCGTTTGCCTTGCCGCCATCTGACACATATCCCTCCTGGCTAGGGAGCACCACCAAGTAATGAAGGGCTATATCACTTCCTGAGGATGAGTAACCATTTAAAATCTCAGCAGCTGGACTGGGAGGAAGCATGAAGGACCTTTAGAAAGGAAAAGAACAAAGAGCCAAGCAGACTGACCAGAGAGGAGTAACTAGTGACACACAGTCCAGGCTGCAGCCAGCCAAACCCATCAGCACTAAGGCACTTTCTTAGGTCACATCAGACTGAAATCCAGACCACCCCCCTCTGCATGCTGCCTAGTGGCTGCCTGACTTTGCAAAATCCACAGGGACAAACAGAACAAAGCAGTGCAATAATTTGGACTGAGACATGGATGTGGTCTTAAACACACACGAACCCTCAAATAACAACCCAAAGGAGTGAACAATTTCTGTGCTTATATTCCAGTTTTGTCTAAAATTGTATGACTTGGATTTTACACGTTGTCCTTATCTACAAGAATGCTGCCTGTTTTGCCAGGCACACAGACACTGCAAAACCTCCTGAATTCAGCGCAGAGTACAGAAATTGTCATGGAACAGGGTATCCAAGCAGGGCGATACAAACTCCTCCAGGACAAGAGGAAACATGATTAAACTAGACAAGCAGGAAACAACAAACAACATGACTCAGTCTAATACTTCTAACTGCATCTTCCTCTACGGAGCAGGCCAACTCCTGCTAGGAAGTGAGGCAACTTTGTATATATCAGGTGAAAAAAACCTTTTCTTTAAAAAAAATAACCACTTCTACTTAACACAAACTGAATTTTTTAAAGTATCTCCTCACCGCACATTTTCTAGGACTAGGCTGAAGAGGAAAGACAGTCCTTAAATGCTTGACTTTTGTTTTAAGTTCAGAAATTAAGATATTTTCAGTTTGTCCTTTTTGAGCTGTGAACAAAAATAAAAGGCACAGCTAGGAATAACAGCTTCCACTGCCCCAGACGCCCAAAAGAAGTTAAGAAACTCAGCATCTCCCACAAGAACACAAGAGACCATTTCAGTCCTGAGATCTTGGCACAGCTGTCAAAAAATACACTTGACATCCAAATCTGTACTGCAGAGAGCTTTCTGAATAGCCCTGATCTGCAACTGGAGCTAACTCCTCTCTCCAACTGTGGTACCCAAAGAACTCACTAGGATAGTACAGACCATTCTACAGTGAGACCTGGACTTCCTGTAACTATTAGTGGTTGCATGCTGACATTGATGGAAATATAGCGCTTAATAACAAACTCATTTCAGATCTCAAACTAAGTTCTTCCCTCGTTTTTGAAACAGCCAGGACCACAGAGGTTTGTCACATCAATTGGCAGGGGAAGGACAAGAAGCATTGATCCAAATAATGCTGAAGTTCAGCAATCTACCACAGCAACTCAAATGCTCAGGTCCTGGCAGCCCTGCCACAACAGCTGACCCTGTGGGATGGTCTCACTGCAGAGTTGTGAGACTACTCAGCACAAGTGCTTGCTCTTTTCTAAACTGAACTACATCTTCATTACAGAAAATCTCAGCAGAATCATTACTTCATTACAGAAAATCTTAGCAGAAGCCTTGTAGAAACCTCAAGGCATCTGATACCAAAATGCTAACACATAATGCGACTTCAGTCTGATAAGGTCCTGCAGGAATGATGTATCTAGCTACTATAGACTGATGAGAACTTTCATTCTACAATATAGTGTCCTGTTTCACATTTTAGATTTCTGATTTTTTAAATCCCAAATTGAATTCATTAATTTTGAATATGACATAAAGGTGGCAAAATGAAAACTACCATTGCTTAACGTGTATGAGCATTGGTCCCACTAAGATTCAGATGCTTTCTTATTCTTACATACTGTGACATTTTGTAGTCACTTAGTAGAGCATGCAGTGCTGAAAATGAGATTTGTCTGTAAAACTTTGTGGGATGAGGGCCATTTGTGCATATTTGCAGAAAAGATCAGGAGCAAGTCATGATGCTGTACATAAACGCACACTCGAGTTTCCTCCCATCCCTTACCTCGCACTGCCAGCGACCCTAGCATTTCTGGTGATACTCCAGATAGCTCACATTCATTCCCACATAACAGAGACTCGGTTGTCAGGCCTATTTGTTTCCAGAAGGTATAATTCCACTGTCTGTGCCTGGGTGCCTGCTCCTTAAAAGAAGCAATTTTACTGCAAGGTAAGAAGAGCACAGCATTATGTCATACTCTAGGCTATTACAAGACAGAGGGATGTCAGCATCCTGAGCCTACACACAGTGGAGTCTGACTCGGGGAGCACCCAAATTCCTGCTGAGACCATGAGCCGGGTGGGAGAAACGAAAGCAGGGGGCCATTTGATGCGGAGGGGAACGTGTCCTTCCAGACGGGCACATGACCGCAGGCGTGTTTGTGCTATAAAAGCAACCGCGGCCGCGCCCGGGCCCTCGCACACCGCCCCGTACGCTCGGGCGGGCGGGCAGCGCGGTGAAGGCTGCGGGAAGCCCGGCCCGGCCGCCCGCCCCGGAGCCCCCTGGGGCCCCGCCCCGCCCGCGGCGCGAAGGGAGGATTTATTTACCTGCCGCCGGGGCCGCGCCGTGCCCCTGCTCCGGGAGGAGCCCCGCGCTGGCCCGGCCCGGCGCCCAGCGCCCAGCGCCCCTCCTGCCGCCGCGTCCTGCCGCAAAGCCGTCCCGGCCGCCGCGGGAAACGGCTCCGCCGCACCAAGGTTCCTGCCGCCGCCAGCGCCGCGCCCGCCGAGCCCCGGCCGAGCCGCCCGCCCTGCGCCAGCGCTCGGAGCGGCCGCCAGGCCCGGCAACCCGCCAGTCTCACTTCCCTTAAAAATACAGCAATAGGAAAACCACAGGCTTTCCTGTATAAACACTAGGGTAAAGTTGCGCCTTTTCAAGTTTAAGGCGGCCGAGATTCTCGGGGAGCTGGCACTGGACTTCAGGAGAGGTGGGAAACGCAAAACGCTAACCAGATTCTAAGAGTCGCAAGTGCAAGCCCGTTTACCTAGGCGTGAAGGGTGCAGGGAGCAGCATGGTACATGAATCCATATCGCCACAGGGCAGCAAAGGATCTCCAGCAGAACCTGTTACCCAAGGAAAACAAAGAGTTACAAAACAATTACAAATGGGTTATTTCAGGTAGCATGGCAACCCACCCGGCAATATTGTTCCTGTAAAAATAACCTCATAGCAAAAAACAGCCCCATCCAGATTAGGCATGCACTTGGATTTTGCCGTCCTGTGTACGCAGACCACCTCTGAGTAGCCCCATGCACATGTCTGCACTCACGGGCGTGGTGGTGGTGTCTCGCTGGCTGAGCCCCGGGGGAGTCGGTGGTGCTCTGCTGAGCAGCAGAGATCAGGTTCGTGCTGAAGTGGAACCACACGAAGATGTGGTGCTGAATCGAAACCATAAAGAGGATTCACAATCCACAGCCAAAGGCAGGTGTTAGGTCAGCTTACATCAGTAGTTTATCATCTCCTCACACATAAACCATTTAGTGCAGAGTGCAAAATGCAACTGGCATAATTAACAAAGTTGTATTTGTATGGGTTATCTAACTTCAGTGACAGCGAGGATGAATGAGAGCCTTTGGCACAAAAAATACCAGTTAATCTGATTGAAAATTAATTAACTTTGGCCTTTACAAATAACATTACTAGACCACCATACATTCTAGGTCCTGCTCCCAAAGAGGAATGGCTTCGTCACTGAGTAACAGTCAAGGACCGATCTTTTTATTCCAATTCAGCTGTATGCACTGAGATCCCACAAAGGACAAGGCAGTATCATTACCTGCCATGCTATTTATCACCATCCAGACTTTTCTCAAATGGTACTTAGTAATTTATCTCTTGGGCTTCTTGGAAGGAGAGAGACTCTCTATGACTCCTGCGTCAGACAACGTTTCAGAACTTTGCCTCTCTTCCAGTTACAAACTAAAAGTTTCCCTTCCAGGCCCAACCAAATTGTGCACAGGGCGTGTTAGTCCATTACCTGTGGGGACACAAGTGTCAGGGGAGAGGAGCAGGCAGGCAGTGTGTGCTGTATAAAAATCCATCCCTTCCTTACTTCTGATTCCTCTAGTTGATTTCTCTAGTCGAGACTTTCTTTCCTGCAGTCTGTGTGCTAACAGAGAAAGAAAAAAGAAAGCCAACCAATTATCAACATTATCTTTCAAAGCTGCAGAATAACACTCTCATTTCTGAAGAAATAAGAAACTTTGAATTTTTTTTGGTTTTATTACTATATTTATTTTTCAGAATGCATGTTCCAGGTTTTGCAATTTTCATTGTTTCAGCATATCACTGTCCCCCAACATGAAATCACAAGCTGTTTCCAGTAGGATATACTAGTTTAAGACATCGTGGTGGCTGCGTATCAAGAACCTTCCACGCAGCTTGATTTCCAGCTTTGTCTCCATTGCTCACCAACCATCAGCACATGGCCCAGCACTGAACTGTGCATGGAACCATATGGTAGTCACCTGTATAAGTCAAAAATGTGTACCTTATTTGTCCATGTGACAAAGACATAAAGGAACTCATTTTCCTGCTACTTGGAATGTGTTAAATGTCAGTTTTTCCTCAGTGTTTAAGATTATGGGTCTGCAAAATTAGAGAGTTACACTGAACGAGGGGAAATATGAGTCTCTTTAGTAATACTAGAAAGTTGAATTAGCTGCTTTCCTTGTGGGGAAGTTTGCAAGACCAAGTGCTCCTTCAATCTGAACATCTTCCATGACTACTGCAGAATCATCTTTCGAAGACCAGATCATTGTAGCATGTATCCCTAAGTCTGGCTCTTGTTAACAAGAATCTGAACATCTTTCTCAAACTGGGAAACTTTCAACAACCCTCTGGGCACATCCTTTGCTGGCATGATGTGGAAAGAGCAATGCCTATTTATTGTGGCCACTGACAGACTTGACAGCTCATACCAGCCAAGCATTAAACCCACCGTCTTCCACTACCTCTGAAAAAGTGGCCTTTTTTCACACATTTTAATTACTGACTCCCTACATAGAAGCTATTTCCTCAAAAAAGGCCATTAACTAGAACGTACAGCACAAGATGAAGCCTTTCTGATAATTGTTCCTTGAGCTCATGTTTGTGAAAATAAATATCATCAGATGATTAAATTAAACACCACAGCTAGCCCAGCTATACACTATTTTCACTTATCATGCAGAAGGGGAGATCAAAGAGAAAGGCTCAGGTAGAGTTATCCCAACTCTTCCAAGTTTGGTTGATAGCAACCCACTGAACACACTAATTAGCTTCCTGCTTGGGGTGTGCAGCACAAAATTAACCCTCCCAAAATTGGGTGGTATAGCCATTTTCATGCTCTGTAATCAACTGGATGCAGAGCAGTGAGTGTCTCATCTCCTCTGTATAGTAAAGCAGCAGCACTGCCTGATTCTGATTTTGGGGACTCTTGGGCCTCCATCCCCTTTGGAATTTCATGCGGGTGTGAGAAGAGCTGCGCCTGGAAAACACTGGAGGCACTCCAGTCCTGCGGGGTTTCTGCCTCCCAGCTCTTCCCTTCCCTTCTAGTGAGCAGACACGCCTGTCTCTGCACTCCTGCCCTGAGAAGCAACACGGCTCTCACCAGCCCCCTGGCAAGGGGGCTGCTTAAACAGGGAGATGGTTTCCAAGATGGAGTTTTGCCCAGCACTTGCCTGCTTTACTTCCTTGAGCCCTGGACGGCAGGAGAGGCGAGCGAAGTAGTGGGCAGCGTAGCCAGTTCCCACTGCGAGCCCGCTGTCCTCCCGTGAGCACACACACCCACACAACCAGAAAGCTCTGCTATTCTTCTGCTAATGGGATTGGCACCGCTTAAAGCAGTCTGCGAGGGTATTGTCTGCAACCACAGCAAGAGAAACATTATTCAAAGGCTATTCAGGCCCCAAAAGAAGCGGCAGAGCAGAGTAATTATCGAAGACTCTCCATTAACGAGGGCATCTTTGCCTTTTGTCTGTGTTGGTTTAATAAGGGCCACTAATGGGCCCGGGGGAGGGGCGCACTAATGCTTCTAAACAAACCTCCTTCCCTTCCCCACCCCCGCCCTGTGAGGAGAGCTGCCTTTATGGGCACTGACAGCCGGGCTGGGAGTTACCATATTGCAGAGTGACCTTCGGGAAAACTTAGTGTGAACCCAGCCGCATTCAACCCCATCCCCACCGAGCTGCGTGGAGCATCGTTTGGGTAGCTGTTCTCTTTTTAGCCTTTCCGTATTTCCCGATGCTTGCCAGACCTTTTTGTACACCCCCTGCACGACCTCTCTCATGTCATCTTGTGACCCTTCGTAGCTGGACACGACGGCACTGAGTGGCAGTAATGAGGGACGACAGTGTAGATTAAGTTCTCGCAGCAAAACCTGGGGCTGCTGTCCATTATCCAGCAGCTGTGACTGGGAGATGCTGCTGGGAAGGCAGGACTGGAGCAGCCTCCCCTTCCCACACTGCTGGAGAAGGCAGGCTGGGACTCAGCATGGGCCAATGTCTCCTACTTGTGGCTGTGGGAAGTTCTCTGGCCATGATGAGATGGACTGAGGCAAAAGCAAGCATGAACATCTATCCCAACGTTCTTCAGAGCCACTTTAAGAAGCATGCAGCTAAAATTCTTCTGAGGGCTACTACACTGCCCCCATCTCCAGTTCTAAGGGGCCAATTTTCGAGGCAATTTGCAATACTACAGGCCCAGATGCATGCTGGTCACTGAAACAGTGAAATGGGGCCAAGAGGTCTCAGGAGGTGTCTGCAAAAGAAGGCATTGAAACAGCGAACTGTAATGGTACACACAGGTGCAAATAACGAACGATGTAGCTTTTTCCAAGGTGTTGTGGATACAAGGTTGAGAACTGCTAGACTCATTTTCAGCCAATGAAGAATCTTGAGAACAATAAAAGGAAATTATTCCCCCAATATTTGGGAAGGTCTTTTACTGAAGCCAAGCCATGGACACTGTGCTATTCTATCTCACCTTCAAATCGATGCTTGTACTGTACAAGCAGTCCATGGACTGCAGATACAAAGCAGGGCCTGTGTGCTCATACATGTGCAGGGCAGCAGCCTTGAGAACCTCACTGCTGAGCTTCTTTTGTTATGCTAAATTATTTTATTCAGGTGAGGTTTGGAATCACAAAATTCTCAGTACAGACACCCACCCAGTCCTCTCCACTTAGGCAAATATCCTGGTATTAAAGGTTTATCACAAGCAGAGCAAGAAAGATATGTGGAGACTCCTCACTTCTTAAACCACACAACTCTGTTTTGAAGAAACAGCTTCCACAAAGGATTTTACCCTTGTTTCCTCAGGGCTTGGTAGTTTTGAAATTTTCATGATTTCGGCCTTTTCCTTTTAACATTTCACCAGTAACTGCTTCTCTTCTGACAAAAGAAACTTTTCCGAGGTGTTCCTCTGAGCACCATCTCTATAGGATCAAAACATCTCAGCACAACCTTGCAAGTCAAAGAAAGAGCAATCACCCTTTACGGATAGAGAGCTAAGCCACAGTGAAATTAAATAATACCCGAGGTCATTCTTGCCATGGCAGAGCTAGGAAGTCAATACAGTTCTTTCTCCAGAGTCTTGCTGCACTGTAACAAGATCACTGGCATTCCTTCTCCCTCTTTTGAATCACACTTCTGATACAGAAAATCCACCCTGTTTTCAGCATTTCATTCTTCCTGTTAATCAGTTTCTGTTCATATTCTTTCTTTTTCTTCTTAAAAGAATAATCATTAAACTTGCACAAAACAATTATTACTAGGAGCACAGGACCTGGCCTCTGGTGTGGGTTTTGCTTTTTAAGTGTCTTTAAAAGTTCTTCTTTGCTACTAGCAAATAATGCCGCCAGCTTTGTTGCATATGAAGACAATATTTGAATAAAAACAAAACAACAACTCAGAGGGGAGAACTGAAATGTCATTGATATCCAAAGCAAGGAGAAATGAATAGAAAGGTGGAAAAAAAAGTTGGTTTATGGCTTAGAAGATATGGGTACCACAAAAAAAGTAGTTGCAGCATGTAAAGGAGGGATGGTCAAGGCAGAGATTTGTCATGAGAAAGGGGATTTTTGAGACCCCACGTGAAGGAAATCTCAGTGAGCAGCTTGTGCTTGGCAGGCTGAACTGAGATGATCCTCTAGAAAGGAGGAAAACTCAGAGTTTCCTATCTTCCAGTGACAGAGATAGGATAGGCAAGGAGAGAGCAGTGGATCTATTTCTTGAAACTTCAGCCAGACTAGTACAGCTGAAGGTGAGGTATGAAAGAGATGGAAACTCAGCAAGTAAGGTCTTGGAAGCAAATCTTCAGTCTAAGAGCTACCATCTTGTCTGCAAATCTTTGTCCAATTTATTCTCCTTCAGGCCTAACTCCTGCACCAAGCAGGGAATGACTGCATCAGACCTCATCAAGCCAGTTCTCTTTAAACTTGTTCTTCCACACCTATAATTTAGTATGGAGATAGTCTCTCACCACCTTCCCCCCGCTTTTTTAAATTATTATTAATTCTGCTAGCATTTGAAACTAGCAGACAATGAGTGTAAGCGGATTCCTCCAGGTTGTTCTACTTCACTCTACTGCTGTTATTCTGTTACACTGTAAATAAACTATCTAACTGGGATCTGAATCCTACTAAAACAATGAAAAGGCCTTCATTGGCTGTGCAGTTCTGGATGGTGTCTTGAATTGTGTTTGATCTCACTTAATGTAGATTTGAGCCATTTATTCAATTGCACCTGTGCCTTGAAACCCAGGGGAAATTGGACAGGAGTGAGGAGGAGTAAAATACGCATTTCCAGAAAATCCTTTGTGTATGTTTGCAAGGAGAAGACATATTATATGGGACAGGAAGCAGCTATTAATCTCTGCAAGTGCATCCTGGTTTAGTTCAATGCAACTTCCCTGCTTTGTCTTTGTATCCTTGGAGCTCTTCTTTCTCTACAACACAGGTCTTGTTCTGCCAGCTTAGCAAAAACCTGTCCCTATAATGCCCTCAACTGGTGTTTCCTGCACCTGCCCTCTCCTTTTCATTCCAGCAAGACATTCTCCTGAATAGCAGGAGTGGTACACAGAAGCACACACTCATTTAGCAGCCAGGTAGACCAATGACCCACAAGAGCAGGGGAGACAGTAGCGACTGTGTGGTATTTTGCCTGTCCAAGGAGCTCCACTTGGAAAGGTTTACAGGCAGGAATGCCAGATTAGGGTGGTGACTTTCTGCTTTTACTCCTGTGCTATGCCATGGGCTTCCTGTGAGTTTAAGCAGGCTGCTTTAGTCTCCACGTCTTCATTTCCCTGTCCAGAAAGGGGAATGCTGCTGCAAGGGTACATTTGAGAACACTTAAATCTACCCTGAGAAATTAAGTTGTTCACGAACTCCTGTTCTGACCAGGAGTGGCTGCTGTATCCCTGCACCATGTTTTTGCCTCCCCATTTTATGGGGGTACAGGCAGCCTTAAGGGTTGCAGCTGACTGTCCAATACTCTCATTTCTTGTTGCCTTCTGCTCTGCTCTACCTGCCTATGAACTCTCCCTCCTTGCCTGCCTTTGTTCCAGGCCCATCTTTATTCTTGTCCAGGCCTCACCCATGTCTTGGCCTTTTGTGGCCTGTTTTGGTGCAGTCCATGGTTTCTTCAGCTTCCCAGTCATAAGCATTGACCTTATTCTGTTGTCAGGAAATTTCTTACTCTCCCTGTCAAGTCTTTAATACAGCAGAGAAGAGGAATATCTGTACTATGGGAGGCAGCTCAGCGCAGATATTCCCCTATCCAGCACCGATCTTGCCAGCTTTGGGACTGGGAGGAACACTGACACCTCAGTGCTGTGCAACACTTCACTCACCCCTGGGCCCCTGTGAGCAGCCATCCTGCACCCACAGCCTGGGCCAGTCCCTCTGCATAGCAGCACAAAAGTGTGGAGCCTCCAGCCAATTCAGGGATGTCTCACAAGACACTGCTTGCATTCAGTGTGGATACAGCCTATGAGAGCTCCTTGCTGGGCTGCAAATGCTGTGGGAAGGAAAGACTGAAGCTGGAGCGAGATGAGTGAACAGATGTTACACAGCAATAACTTCCACCCCAATTCCCCTGGAAAGGTTTGGAGAGAGAGCCCTGACCCAGATCCCATCTAGAAGAAGTCTGAGATGCCAAAGCCTTCACAAACATAATCTCTTGACTCTACCATAAAAAAAAAAGTCTGTAACAACTGACCACTCATAGTTGTGGCTGCTAGGAAGTTGGTTTTATTTTCTCCTAAGAAGCTACAGCCAGACCTTAAGTGTCTGCCTCTGCACTCCACTACAGTGACTCTTCATCTTAATCCTAATTTAATTAGCAAGTAGCAGAGTGGGGAACGCTGCCTGATGTTTTAGCCTTTCAGATGCAGTTGCAGTTACATGGAAGTTAGAGCAGCCTCAGGGCTCTTCTTCTCTCTGGCAGGAGGACCAGAGCTCTCAAAAGCATAAATGTGGCCTACAGGTATAATAGCTTACAACTGCTATACAAATACTGTCCTGAGACCTGAAATCCTCTTTACTCCATCTATACTCATGTTCAGAGTATATGCAAGAATATGGTCAACCTGAATAGTATGTGTTATAACAGTCTTGGCCTTTTCCATTTTAACTTCTAAAGCTAGGGCACAAATAAAAAGGAAGGCTGACAGAATTAACATGGAATCCAAGTAAATAAAAATTATGTGTTGGTGTTCATGCAGATGAACTTCTTTGGTGATAAAGGAACATAAATTTACCTTAGCCAGAGAAGTCTCTACAGTGTCACCTATAAGAGAGTAACAGCTGGTTCTGGTACTTACTGCATGCTGTAATAGTAAAGCCCAAGCAATCAAGCTTTATGCAACTGTGTCACAGAATACCAAGGGAAAAAACTTAGGCACTCTGAATCCGAGTACAGCCTGAAAAAGGCTGAAGTATCTCCTACTCCACAAATCAGAGCTGGAAATCATCATAATCAGTTAATGCTGGGAAAACTGTAGTACAAATAAAGTGAGTAAAAAGTAAAAAATGTTAGTGCTTACTTACTTTACAAGTAAGTAAAACTTACACATAGGTATCTATGAAGTCAGTGCTATTGCAATGCCTTCTCATCTTCAGCCTTTTGCAAGAGCCCCGTTGTTTGGCTTCCTTAACAGGATCTTTATCCAGCAGGACAGCGTATTTCTGGCAGCAATATTCCACTGAAATACTGTGACTTGCATTTGAGGGCTTATTGTGTGCCGTATCTCACATCTATCTGTCTATATGGACCTTGCTATCCAATATATTGCATTTTCCCCACCATGGCTACTCTGCCGGAGCACATAGCCGGGCATCACTGCCCTCTCCTGGGCAGAGCTGCCCCCGCACCAACACAAGACTTGCTTTGCCTCAGGCATTGGAGCACTACGGTTGTCCATTTACTGTTGCCCTGACACTTAAAGTAACCTCACCGAGCATTACAGTGACAGCTGAGCTACTTCTGAAGGAATAAAGATTGACTGAAATGCAACTACACAGGATAGAGGTGATGCTCCCTAGGATTAGAGGTCCACGTGTCAAGAACTCTGAATGATGAAATGGATGTAAATTAAAATTTGCTCTGATTATGCAAAGTTATCTTAACTAATATATTTAAGCTAGGCCAGTTCAAGTGTAGCTGCATTTCAGCCTCCAAAGACCCCAAATTCTGGTTGCTAATGTGCTGTCTACTGAACTGGTATAGTACAGAACCATAGTGGCAGAAAAACCAGGAGATGGCAAGAGTCAGCCAGTACCTTTCACAATGTTACCTTGTGTTTTCAAGTCTCCTCCTGGGTGCTTTGGAAAATTTCACTTCAAATACTACTTTGTGTGTATATATATACACACACACATAGTAACACGAGTGTTCCCTGTGTTACAGTCCCCATGTGTTCACAGGCATACCAGACACAACCTATTTCCTCACAGGAAGTTGGGAAGATAAATCCAGTCAAGCCAGAGAGGTGCTCAGATACATAAGAAATTGCAGCTACAGCATTTCATTATCTGAGAGTCTCTGAAAGCCATGTGTAATTTCCTAAGCAGATACATTCAGCCCTACTTATTTTGCCAGTGATGGAAAAAGGTGCATTATAGTAATCAATGGCACTTTCTTTTCCATCTGTGTTTCCTCAAGAACTGTACAAGAGTCATGATTTACTCTGACTGCTCAAGCCACGAGCTCCCTCTAGCATCTAAAAGGATTAATGCAGTTGGTACCTTCATCATCCTCAAGGAACAGGGAGCAAATATAAGAAAATATCAGTAAGATGAAGGAAGTATGACCTTTTTCTTCTTTTTTGACAAAAACAAACAAACAAAAAAAAACCCCAAAACAACAAACCAAAACCAAACCACACACACACACAAAAAAACCCCAAACCAAAAAAAACCAATCCAAAATCCTATTTGTTAGTTATGTGCATAGATAAACACTGTCACCCGAAGAAAGATGAACTAGGTTTCATCACTTTGCCTGGCTTAGTATATATGAAAAGAATTTAGTTGTTTTGAGTTTCAACTGTCTTTTGGAAATTACATAAAGCTTTCAAGAGTTGAATTTCCATCTTTGTGATTAAGTCACACCCTTGTCTCTGAAAGACACTGTGATTCTTTTGATCAAGCACAATTATAACATCACCAGGCTCCAGATCAGGTTTTTGGTCACCTTTTTTATCTGACCATCTTTCATAGCTTTGTCAACATGAACTTCTATGATCTTTTCCTGTCCTACAACCTTATTGCCATTGTAATTGTCACACCTGTCCTTTGGATTGATTCTTTCACCTTGGTCTTTGCATTTGGGACACACAGTTTGGATTTGCTGCACCATGCCAGGTTCAATCTGCTGAACTATAGCTTGCATTCCTCTTCTTTTACACACAGAACATTTTTCTATTGCCCTTCTCTTTCTGCTGCAACTTTCACACCTTGCACAAATAACATTTTTTAAAACTCGCAGCAGAATGTCTAAAAAAAGTTTTCTTCTGCTGACATTTGAGTCCCCATTTCTGTATTCCCAGCTGCTCACCTGGGGTCAGGTGTCTCTTTTATCTTTTTCTTTCTTAAATTGTGCAGACTTCTTCAGGATCTCACTCCACCAGCTTGCTTGGCTGAGGACCACTGCCAGCTGCTCTCTGATCTGCAGTCTTGACCCTTATCACATCAGGGTCACCATTTCACAGTGGACTCATGGCTGCCACTCACCAAGGTGGCAAGCATCAGCTCCTTACTATTTCCTGGTGCACCTTTTTATACCCTTTCTTCACATACATAACAGGTGCTTCTTATTACATGACAGTTAGTAAACTACCCACAGCTGCCTTTTCTAATCAGTCATACACGTTTGCATTCTCTGCTCCATTCTCTAACAAAGCTGTTTACCTCGCTTGTTTAGGGGCACAGCTGTAGCTTTTTTAGGTCTAAGTTGCCCGCAGCCTTTTCCCATCTTACCACAGGTTTCTCTGAGTGCACAGGTGGCTCCAGGGTCTCTTCTTTTTGCAAATTCCAGCCATTGAAAATTAAATACAATCCTGCTTTCCCTACTTGAAACCATTTTTGCTGCAGTCATTTCAAAATGGTCACTTCATTGCTAACAACTGCTGACAATTCTCAGAGAAATGGGAATTAATCAATTCCAAAACACAGATAAAAGGAGTGAATACAGAATGTGAAGTCTCTCAATTGTCTTCTAATAATTAATAATAATATTCAACTTTTACTATTTGCTAGAAAGTAGGTGAAATATCATGCTATGAAGAACTTTTGTATTATGCTTAAAGTATTAACTCTAACTTACGCTACGTAAGAGATCAGATAAAATAGACCCTACAATGGACATGCAAAGGAGTGAACACCCAGTAAAACCTTGACAAAGCCAACAGAAACCAAAACCACCATAGACTGGTATTTTACAAAGTGTTTTATTTCCCAGTTCTTTCTGCAATGGCTCAGAAAGATTATCTTTGTTTGCAAAATCAGAATAAACATCAGTATACCATCAAAAGTATTAGCCTAGGGTTAATCTCTGAAAGATCTTACCTTACTAATGTTAATTATGCTGGCTGACTTTATGATACATTTTGTTAGCACCTGTCCACAGTGAAACTTTTCCATTTTTGCCGTTATTAGCTACTCTCACTAGAGATCTCTCATTTTGCAAAGGAGTCCAGAAGTCTGAAATAAGAGGAATGGAGACACTTTTGTTCATAGATTAAACTAGATGAAGAGAAACATTTCACTATGAAAACATAAAACTTTTTACAATTGCAACTGATGTATGCTAGGTCTCAGCTCCTGAAGATGCTAAATTTGGTTTTTTTGGTTTTTTTTTTTTTTAAATGTCAAATTCACTTTGCCTGTTCCAAGGAAAAGTCACAAGTTTATGGAGTATTTCAGCGTGGAAGATTTTTTGGTAGCTATGGAACATGGATAATCATGGATTTTTCCAGAGCAGCTGGTGGCTAAATGCAAAATGAGGCATTTCTTTCCCTTTTATAAAACTTCAAGAGAAAAGAGAATTGCCATACGTATTATTTCTATGGCCCTGACATGGGCAGAAAAGCTTAATGAATAAATTATACAGAAAATAAACAGTAAGACAATAATTAATAGAGTGAAATCATTGGAAAAAATTACTTGATGAAGGTATAATGACAGTGCAATTCTTTCTGAAGCTCATCTAGATCATCATCAAAGAAGTCCTTTTCATCCACCATGAACAGCTTTATGGACAACTAAAAATTCACCATGCTCCTTTTAACAGAGGCTCTTCCATTCATATGTGAAGAGAAGGGAAGAAAAAAAAAAATATTTACCTAATGTTACCTAATGTTAGGAAGCTATCCACCAGTTTTGTATTCCAAACAGTGCCCCCATTATAAACCAGTAAATGTGTCATGTCACCTAGTACCCTGTCTAGATACCCTTGGTGTCCAGTGCCAGGTATTTTCCATAGGTGGTGTAAGAATACACATATGAAACTTACCCTCTAAAGGAAGTTCCCTTCTCATTCATGAAAAAAAAACCTCAGAAAACCACAAGAATATGAATCTCATTCCCAAACTCTGCCTATTTCTTTTCCTAAAGCAAACAGCACTTTCACCAAAGATGCCACTCACCACAAGCTTTGCCTCATTCTGAAGCACTGCGAGACTGGGAAGATGCTACATCCTTAACATCTCTAAGAACAGCTTTACCAAAGTAGATAAAGTAGAACCTATTGCTGCAGCATCCCCTCCTCAGAATGATTCTCCCATGCTCAAACCTGTACAAATATGGCTGGTATTCCCTTTCAGTTGAAATGTAATGGATTTGACACGTTCCTGAGTTAATTCTCCAGCTGAGATCTACTCTAGTGAAGAGGTGAATAAGCAGAACTTGAAAGGCCTAACCAGAAAATGGCGAGAAAAGCAACTCCTGACTCAGACAAGGTACACTCCTTCCTGCACACAGAATAAATTCTTAAAAAACAAAATTTGATCTATTTTGTGTCTTAAAAAATTAAAGGCAACCATGACTTGCAGTGATCAAATAGAAATCAGTATTTTCCACTGTGACTTGTGTCCAGATGTAAATTTCAATATTTGAATGAACACAAGGAAAACTAATTTCATTTATTGCCAATTAAAATAGATTACATCACTGAGAAACAAAAGCAAATTAAAACTGCACATTCCCTTAATGTTCCCTTCTTTCCTCAGACTCAACTTCACACTTTGAACCCCCAACTTCTCTGCTTCCCCTTGTCCAAAGCAGCACAGGGCAAAGTGGAATATGGGGGTTGCAGTCAATCTGTAACAGCTTTGTTCTGTCACTCAATCCCAGGTCCTCTCCACAGGCTGCAGTCCTTCAGCAGAAGTCTGTTCTGCCATGGCTCCTCCCCATGGACTGCAGCTCCTTCAGAAAAATCTGCACCTGCTCCGGCATGTGATCCTCTGTGGTCTGCAGGGAAATCACCTGCTCCAGCACCCCAAGAAATTCCTCACTCTCCTTCTTCTCCAACCTTGGTGCTCAGAGGACTGTTTCACCTTCTTCCTCACTCCTCTCTGCCATGCAGCATTTTGTGCTTTCTTACAAACACCTCCAGAGAGGTGTCCCCAGCTTCATCGATGTGCTCAGCTATGTCCTGTGGTCAGTCTGTTGCAGAGCGGCCTGGAACCAGCTGTGTCCTGCACAGGGCCACTCACACCAAGGCACCTGAACTCAATACAGAAGCCCAAACTGAAAATTGGACATCAAGAATTTCCTGGCTGTCTCCTGTGCTCTGTTTCAAACTGTGCCCAAAGAGTCATTTGTAGGGACACAATGGGGCAGATCCACAGACTGATCTGGATTCAGAACAATCTAAAGGGGACAAGGACAGATCTTGGTACTGATAACATGCTGCACTGTCTTACACATAGTGCAAGACAGTGCTCTCATCAGCACAGTTCTGCAGTCGTGCTGGCCTGTGTGGAGATGCAGGTGCAGAAGCAGAACCTGTGGCAGGTGCGTCCTGTGAGGACTTCTAGAGTGAAGGGCCCAGCAAAGCTCACCCCAGTATTTCCCATTCCTTAAGCAAAACATAGTGACACCTTACATTTCAGTCATGTAAGAAATCAAACTCCAGCACAGTAAAGCTGAGAGGAAATTAATCCCCAAAACATGGGAAACTGAGGGTAGAAAAATTTTTTAAAACGAGAAATTTGTGTCTGTGCTGCTCTGTGTAAGAGAAAGAGGCAACAGGAGAAAGGCAGAAAAGTGGAAAATGAGAACATGTTAAACGATTTCCCCACTCCCAAAAAGCAGTAAGTATGAGTACACTGGTAGGAGACAACAAAAAATATGGGTAGGCCAATTACAGGTAATTTTATGGCTTGTATTGTGTACACAGTTAGACATGCACTAGCACCTGACATGAAAAACCTGTACACCCACCAAATTATTGTGAGAATATTGATTATAAACCAGTAAAGCCCTCTTTCCACAGATCATCTGTTCTCAGTAGAAGTAAGGTCAAGAAGGTTCCCAGTTTCTCCATCTCCTTCCATGTACAGAACACCTCAGATGAGAGAACAGCTTTGTCAACAGCCAAAACCACGGAGTTGTCAGACCAGTTTGCATCCAGAAGATAACTAGTGCACTGAAGATAAAAGCAAACATACACAATTACCACTCCAGCTTTTATTAGATGTGAGCTCAGAGCATAAATAGTAACAAAATTAACAACTAAAAAGTAGTATATTAATAAAACATTTACCATCTAAAGGGAGCCATTTCAGCCATAAAAAATTGCAATCTTGAGCTGTAACTTTGAGAGCTTTCTATCTCCCGCAAAGCAGCTTTTTGCAAACTTTTCTTGCTTTTCTGTTCTCTGCTTTGGTTTCTTGACAGCTATCTGGAGTACTCTCAGAGGTAAGTGATCCTGAGAAAACATCCAGTATATAGTGAATTAAGAGATAAAAGTGGAAGACAAGGAGGAAACACCTGCACACTTCAGAAAACTGAAGTATCATCTGCAAGAAACAAATACTTTCCAATTCTCTCTTACATTTAATTTTAGCTCTAAGAGAAACAGCTATGTAAAAAAGTTAAATTAATCTAACTTAACAGTGACCTGACAAAGCAGAACTGAACTTAGATCTAGGACAGATTTTTAGGCCAAACTCGTGATTAATTTGCAGAAGCACTGTTCAACTGTAAGTTGGCAATGGGGAGAAATTGAGATTTGTTTTCTTCTCACTGCTGGTCAATGTTTGTCAAGAAACATGTTTAAGAAAATGTATTGTGTAAGGACAGTGCTATGTAAAGAGCAAGAATGCTTACTTTCACCATGATATTCTTCAGTTGCTTATTCCTTCTACCAGCTCCTGTTCTTAAATTAAGCATGCTTGGGGGTGACTGTTCTAGGTGCTCCCAACTATCTGTGTACATTGTCCATGAAGTTTTCATATACAGACCTCCCTTAAGCTAGAAAGCAGAATTCCGTAAGCCTTCCTTCAAGAGATTAATATGAACAGCTTTGCATCAGGTAGAAACACAAATGCACCTGTTCTTGGGAGCTGGAAGGTTTTTCTACTGCTCAACAAGTACTGCAGAACACAGGGGCATAGCCTCAGAATTTGTCCCTAGCTCAGACAGAGCTCAGATTAAGATCAAATCACAGCTGAAGGCTCTCAGTTCATGAGACTTGACCACTCTCGCCACCACTGGTTTCACTAAACCAATGCAAACTCCACACTCAAAGAAAATTCGCCACATCTGGAACTGATGAGGCATCTGGAACTGGATGTGACACAGATGTTAATAAACCACCTATGGTTTGCAGACATTGTTACTCACATGCTGTTAAGTGACCAGGTAGATTATGCAAATGAAAAAGTGCCCTCATGCGATGGGATAGGTCATAACTATGGATTCTGGTGTTATATGTAAGACCCTGAACATGGTGATTTACAGCACAGACAGAAGATCACCTACAGAGGAAGAAAACTGCCAAACCTTTCAGGCTCTGAGCACAGTGGTTTTGAGGGGTAGTTTGGAATGCTTCATGCTCTGGATAAAAAGAAAAAAAATTGAAAAGGCTTTTGTTATTTTAGGTTATTAAAGGGTTAGAAATATACAATGTTATTAATTTTAAGTTAAAGTTTACTCTGTAAAAAGTATATATCTGAAAAGACTCTGGATAAAAGCTCTCTACTGTTTCTTTATAAAACAAGCTTTCATTTACTTTAAGAAAATACACTCAGATAATAGAAAGATCAGGAGGTGCCACTGGCCTACAGTTTCAGTATGACATGCAAAGATGGCAATGTATGAATGAGTATTCATTAACGTTTTGGTACACACTCATAAAAATATTCAGATCTGTCTAAACACTAGGCATCTTGTCAAGCAGATCAGACAAGCAATAATACTAATATTCTGAAAAGGAAGATTTACTTCAATTCTCTGTTGAAAAATCCTCTTCCTCCCACCAAAGAAAGTGCGTTACATAGAAGTCATGTCATCAAACTTTAATCTCCTCTGTTCCATTCCTCCAGGTCGTCTCATAAAATCTTACACACCTTCATGCTCTCCATGTCCCTTGCAAGCTTGTAGAACTTCTTGAGTGGGCAAGCAGAAACAGCTAAGTCAGCACACAATCATTATCTCTCAAGGATGCTTTCAGGACTAGCACAGAGAATGTTAGTCTGGCCCAAGGACAATGGGACTAAACTTCTCCCCTCTCACTGATCTGCCAACACACACCTCTCTGTTTCTGGCTCTCCTACTGCCATTTGATTGCCACACTTAATTGCATTTTAAAGAGTATCTACAGACAGAGACTGTTGTCCAAAGAGCAGAAGCATTCATATGATTTCCTGGAGCTACTGAACTATCAACGTTTGACCAAGGGATAGAGTCAAAATTTTAACAGTATTTTAGTGGCACTTTAGGCTGTATTGACACTTTCCTGCTACAGAAATCCAAGTACATTAGACAAATAATGTCCAAATGGCAGAACCAACAGCATATACGCTTTTGCTCTCTAGTTCCTTCCTAGTGAGGATCCAGAAATCAAATCCTATGAAAGCACTATACTACAAACAGATTTTCATGATGAGCCTTATCAATCCCTGTTAGAAAAAAGATCAGGAAGAGTGAAAAATTTAATTTTCTTAGAACAGCATGCTCTTGTTTAAACAGGCAGAATGTCATTAACAGAAGCCAGTACATGCCAAATGACCACCTGAGCTGTGCTGCAGAGAGCGAATGATGGCTGTAGTAAAAACATTAATTCCAATTATCCACATTCAAATATCTGATTACATGTGCCCTAAAATATCTACATCATTTAACCACAGCTAAGTGTAATTAAAACTGTATTAAAGAATTACATGCAAACAATTATAGTCCTGTCTCCATTTTATTTTGAGGTACATATACATATATATGTGTGTATATATAGATATATATATATGCATACATATTTTAAAACTATTAAGGATCCAAGGGTAACTTGTATGAAGAGGCTACCTACTTTTGCTTTTTGCAAGATTTCTTCTATCTAGAAGAGGCTAACAGACTACTGCTGAGAATTACTCCCACAGCTCCTATTTTCCTGTCCAGGGAAGACTCCTTAGTACAAGAACAGGATGGGGTCCTAGATGACAAATATGCACTAGTACTTTGCATGACACAGCAGTACCATTTATGATCACTCCTTTGAAGACTCTCCAGAAAACACATCAAATCCCTTCAGAAAATAAACATGTCATGTGTCATGTGCATTAGAAATGGAATGGGATACTAAGATGTAAGAGGTTATAGTGGAAAAAAAAAGCATGCACATACATTGCTGTTATTTGCTCTCCCCTCCTTCTCCCCCCAGATCATACCTCAGTTGCTGCTGTTGGATAGACCAGCTGGATAGCTTCTGACCTAAAAAATGAACACCACCTGTTTTACACAAGGCTTGTTTCATTCATTAATGAGGTGCACTGCTGCTGGGAGAAGATAATTGTTACTGATGGGATAGGCTCTGAAGTCTGTTCCTAGGACAGCTTTGTTCAGAAAGACGGGGCAGATCAAAGATGATTTTCTCATCAGAGACACATAAAGAGCAGTAACTTTTCACAGCATCATCTTCAGCTACATCACACTTTCTATCCCTAATGGAACAGATTCTTCCAGCCTAAACATCTGAGAACATATCTGCTTGCAGAGGTTTAAGGGAGAAAAATGTTCATCTCCCAACAGACAGACAACAGGCAGCTACCTTCCACAGCCAGAATCAGGCATTCAAGTGGTATGAAAGAGGCCAGCCCTAACAGCTGGCTAACAGCTGGCAGAAACTGTCCTTTCCTCCATGTTTTATCAAATCTTTTCAACTGCTGTGAATGTAAATGTCCTGTGAAATGGGGCTCCTTCATATTCATCTATGTAATGATGACAAACCCCTAAGCAAGCAAGTTAACAAACTTAATGCAATTTAAAGGAACATATGTACTTATGATTGTGGGGAAAGAGGGAGAAAAACTGATGGGGGCAAAGCTCACCAGTGTTTACTCGTGCAGTGAACTCAGCAGCTCCTTTAACAGTCACACGGTTAAACACTGAGAACTGGAGGGCCTGAAGGCAGAAAGCCTTAGTAGGTGTGAAGAAAGAGACATTTCAGCAGATACTGAGCTGCAGTCAGCGGGATGAGGAGAGCAGCAAGTTAATTCAGTTAGGAAGAAAAGGTTTGTTTTCCTTCGTAACAGGTAAAGAAAAAGAGTCTGCAGCCCTGAGCTGAAGCTCCAAGAGGAGTTTCTTCTTCATATTAGAAGCTAAGAATGGGCACCTCACACTATGGGGAGTCATTTATCTGCCTCTGGTACTCACCAAAACTCAAGCAGCTTTTTTGTTTTTAAGGGCAGGACAGGCTTCCCTTTTCTTCCATACCTTTAAATTCCTACCATAAATTCACGCACTCCACTACCACCATAGGGAGGACCATGGATAGATTCAGGAGCTGCACCGAGCCTCTGGGCTCTCAACTCCAATGCCCCCCCAGCACAATCCCCATCAGCCCTCCCAGCAGGTTCCTTGCTTTTCAGGAACTTCTTTCACCTGGTCTCCCTGGAGCTGTCCTACTTGCTTCTCCATCATTTCTGAAATCCCTAAAATCCACTGTCCTGAAGTATCTCTTGCCTTTCTCCCCATGAGCCCCCACAACCACGACACAGACCATTACTTTAAAAAAACAAGTAGTTTACATTTGAATAGAAATATTATACATTAAGTTACTATAGAAAAAAAAGATATATATACCCACACATTCATATACAGACATTTGCGCCTCTAAATTTTGTAGGAACTGCAATAATTTTATACCACAAAAAGCACTCATTACCAGTACTGGTTTCCATCCAAGAGGCTTCCAGCCTTGAATGAGAACTATGGATGTGTACCTTTTTACACCTTCTCTACATTTTAACAAAAAGTTACTTTTGCATGCACATACAGAAGCACAGCTCTTCTTGTAAAGCAACCAATCACTCTTACAGACAACCAACAAAAAGGATAACTAGAGAGTAAGTTGTTTGCTTACAGTATTGCTGAAGGTCAGGAATTCTAGGTTTGCAAAATAAGTGCTTGCACACAACAACCACAAGAACACAAAGTAAACATCAGAAAAACATCAACAGTTCCAACACAAAGGAATAACTAACTACTTTGCATCAGCTACATAGCTTACTCTGAAAAACCATCCTTGAGTATTCTATTTTAAACAAATTGAACCATTGAAAGTGGTAGCATTTACTTGTATGATTTTTTCCATATACATAGCATTTTTTTCTGTAAAATTAAGGTGGATATTAGTGAACAAAGGTATTAAATTGAATACAGAGACTGGATATCAGTGATGAGTTCATGTTCCTCTAGCAACATGCACAAAACAAATGTAAACACACTCTTTGAAAAAGAAATATTACATTAAATTAAAAAAAACCCACAGTAATAAACTATGTATTTGAAAGACAAAGAATTGAAATTCTGTGAAAATGAAGAAAACTGAAGACAAAGATGTGAGTACTGGCTGAAGAATAATTTAAAGTAAATTTTTCAATACACAGAATTGCAAGTCTAATCCCTAAGCAACTAATTCTTTACTTAATTTCTTACTTTCTTTAAAATTCTTCCAACTTTTTCTTCTATTATTTTCAGAGTACCATGCAAATCAGGATAGAACACAAAATTAATTTCAGAGCCTGCAATTCAAGATGGACTACAAGAATGTTTCTTCCAGCTGTAAGCACTAGGTCAAAAACAGAAATACCATCAGAAATACTGTTCAGCACAGGGTGAGACTGCATGATGGAGAGAATGGCGTTAAAAACCAGAATTGGTAATGAGGGAACTAAGCAAGAACTGATGGAAATGTAACTTTTCTTTCCTTAAACTTTTACTCCCATCATAAATGTCTGCATTGAACAGAACTAAAACTGAAGTAACCTCTTGCTGGTAATCTTTAGCTGTAATTTATTCTTTTGAAAAGAAGCATTCTCAACAATGAGGAAAAATTATCAAAAAAAAGAGCAGTATAAGGCAAGATAATATAGTTTGGAATGCCCTAGTTTAAACTTAATAAAAACTGAAGGTGATGGAATTATTGAATACAGCACAGGGAAGGAGGTATCCATTCTCGTATTGAGCTGGAAAAGAGAAGGTGACTGCTGGCTGAGTGTTCAAGAACTAAGACTGCAGCAGTGAACATCCATCTGGGAGATATTTTCACAATTAGCTAAAAAAAACCTACCAAAAAAACAACCAAGAGACAAGTAAAAAAAAACAAAAAGCCCCAACCAAATTTTAAAAATCCCACAGGTGAGTCTTGTGGAATTTTTCCTGGCCATATATGGGTAAAGCATATCACAAAACAAGTCAGTGTAGGTACTAAATATGACAGGCTCCAAAAAACTGGAGATTTTTTTATGCACTTGCATGGTAAAATTCTGGCTCTTATTCAATAAGAGCATGGTGCTGTTGGAAAATTCTAATGGGAGCTAACCCATAAACATTAGCTTTAAACAAATAGTGTTTACAATGTTAGTTAACCTCAGGGAAGTTACTCAAAAGAAAATGAAAAAATAATTTTAAATGGCCACTATTTAGAAGATTTTTGTGAATGCTTGAATGTAAGTTAAATGTAACAATTTAAATGTTAATATTTTGGTTCCTATAATATTCACAACACTTTCTTCTCTACATAAACGAACTAATAATTTTCTTGGGGTTCTTTGTTTGTTTTCAAGTCTGAAAAAGAGAAAAGTCCTCACACTGCATTCTTCTACAGCATGCAGAAAAAACCCTATTTTTATGATGAAGCTCTCAACCGCATAGTAGGACCTAATAACAGAACAGCTCCTATTGCTGTACATAATCTACTCTGAATGTTGCTCTAGGAATTCAACATATTGGAAGCAAACAATGCAATTGCTTAACTTGATATCTATGTTGGCACCAGTCTCACTTCATTTACAGCTTCAACTTGATTCCATGTTATTTGTAGGTGCAATTTTTTTCTTAAAGAAACTTCTGTCACACATTACACAGCTCTGTGCTTGTCACTTATTATGGCTTTAACATAAATATTGCTAAAAGATAATTTTTATCACATTCAATTTTCTAAAGATTCCTGGTAATAATTTTAATGATATGGACCACATTAGTCTTAGAAGATGTCACTGTTGAGAAAGATGAGTTTGTTTTCTGAATGTTATGGTGACAGAATACTTGGACATATTGCTTTGATTGATATTACTTGCTTTGTTTTCTTGGGCTTCTCTTTGTTAGGAATGTGTCCATAAGCCCTACCCTACACCACAAACAGCAGCAGGTTAAATCACATTTGTCTGAGCTGATAGCTTTACATGCACAAAGCAAGAGGTAGATAAGCTGAAATGGCAGCATCAATCATTTTCCATGAGAAAGACTCCTGCATTTAATTGTTATGACCAACTGCAAATACAGTACCACTGCAAAGGAAGGCTGCATGCATCAATGAACCTCATTATAAAGCCAGAACATAAGTTCAAAGATGTCAAAGTTGAAAACATTCACTGTTACAATTCACACACTTTTCTTTATCATACAACCTTAAATTCACCTGGCAACCTCACCTTTCTCCTCTCCTTGATCTTCACACCATTAACATTATGATCAGGTCAAAGTTGCATTTTCTTAAGCATCCATGTTCTTTATCACTTTGAAGTAGCATCCTGGACCTTCCTTTTGTCACAAAACCATTGCCATACTGATCCACTTTGCTGTTGGATTCTGCGATCTTGGAGCTGACAGATTCTATGGTCTCTGTAGTGCAATAAGAGTCAAGGGTCTCAAGGAGAAAACACAAACCCAGCATTGTGACCCACATTTTAAAGCTAAGGAATTAAATTGTGGAAGACCTTCAGAAACAATGAAGAAAATGGACCATTTGGATAGAATCCAAATTATTCAAAACTTGAAACAGAAGAGAGAGGTGGTGCTCCACGGGACAACTGAATGACCTGGAGTTGGCAGTGAGCCACATCAGTCAAACCAAAACAGCTTTCTGTCAGAACTACTCTCAAATATGCTTAGTCTAAATGTCATAATACAATTATAAAAGAATGGCAGTACTTTGAGAGCACCTGCCTTTCCTTCCAAGACATTTAGAGTTCTCCAATTTGAAAAATCCTTCCAGGCTTCACAGGTGAAGGCGAGGAACTATGGTGAGGAACTGTGGCAGTCTCTGATTTTATCTGTCTCCATAGACAATGCTTTTTCTCTTGGTTCTTGTTTAACTTGGCTCACACAGGTAACAACACCCTCTGTAATTTCTTCAGCTTGAAAACAAAACAAAAATCAAACATTGAAGTTCAAACTCCACTGTGCATTTAAAAAAAGTATTTCAGGAACTCAAGGGTTCCTGATTAATAGGTAAGTTTACCACTATTTAGCTTGACAGACAGTTATGTCACCTACTGTGCTCTAAAATATGACAAGTTGACATGAAGTTATGGCAATAAGGCCCCCCTCAAGTAACAACATTTGAACCAAATTATTTTAAAAAAATATTTGGAGATAGAAAATCCCCTTCAAGCAAAATGTCCTTCCTCTTTCCCATGGAAAAACAAAGCTACCATCTTAATTTTTGGTTTTTGTTGTGAGGCCTTTTTTACTTGTTTTGCAGTGGAATGGAGAACTGGAAGTGCCATTGCTGAAAAAATTAGCTCTAAAGCACGTTGATTTAGAGAATGACTTATACTTCAGGCACAACTGGCCACTCCTTTTTGAGTAAAATAACATTTCTTTAAAAATTCACTTACAATATTTGTCACATACAAAAAATTTTGAGAGACATCAACATCTAGCCTGAACAAATGGGTTAAACATTTGAAAGGTTCTCTGAAATTCTTCTACCCTGGAGAAAAAAGATTTTCTCAGGAGAGAAGTCAAATTCAATTATAAAATAGAAAGCAGCCACTTACACAAACTTTTGAGTACAAGTGGAAAATGCCTTAAGTTTAACTTTGACAATACTGCCACAGCAAAATACTCCATTATTACCTTAACACATAAGAATTTCAGTATATTTCCTCATCTACCCTTAATTTGTACTAAATGCTGTAATATTCTGAAAATGAAAATATAAGAATACATGAAAAAATAAAAAGGTATAAAGTTTTGCTGACCTGCAAAAGTCATTGGTACTTATGGAGATAATTATTGCTATGTCATTAGGAAGGTGTAGCTATGACCTAGCACATCTTTACCTACATGTTCCTGCAGAACGACTTAAAAGTCATCTTTTTAGAAGGTACAGATGACATGAAAAGATAATATAGAAATAATAAAGCATGGCACACTAATGTTTCATACTCTGGGTACATAGAAGACCATGTTGTGCTGATTTCTGTGTGCTCCCTATCTAATAGATCTTCTTCACCGGGCAGTTTATGACAATGCAAGCATCCATTCCTAATCAGGTTCCATGGCTGAGAACTCAGAGATTGTATCTATATTTGATAGCAATGGTTTTAAAGAGCCTTCTGTTTTCACATAAAGTTATTTATGGTGTTTATCAGGTATTTTTTTAAAAACCTTTTCAAACAGGAGTTTGATATTCCAAGCAATTATATACAACTCTATCTGATTATGTCTAAAGCATATTGATTACTACAGAACACCAATAAAACATTATTGAAAATTTTCAAAAATCTGCTGGGATTGTGTCATGAAAAAGTCTTCAAACCCCCCATATTTCTTTCCAAAGAGTTCTAACTAGATTCAATATTCGTTACTTTCTATTCTTATTTCTCCCTAAAAAAATAATTTTGAGGATCATAATTACAGCTAAATATTAGGATTTCTGGCAGAAATACCGTGCTTAACATACCAATTGGCATTTGGTCAAAGAAACTGATTAGCATCTTTTTACAGCAAAAAAAAAGTTTGGTGGGGGAGTTGTGGTTTTTGGTTGTTTATTTATTTTGGTTTGTGGGTTTTTTCCCCTTTTTTTTAAACAGTAAAAGCTAGTTAGAATCAGGTGAAAGAAGTCTGTGTTGGCATTCGCCACTATTAACACATTTGTCTCTCTTCTTCAAGACACACAGAGCAAAATCCACTGTATTTTCTATATTTACATATTATTGAGAAAACTGCAACTTACTAAGTGCTGGATGACTGTCCACAATCTGTACTGGAATAGTGTGTACATCTCCCAAGAGAATCTGATGGACTCCTCCTTCCAGGCTTCTGGAGTCATCTACTCCTCCAGCTGGTACCAGCTGGTCCATGGCAACCAGACCCTGATCAGAGCCAGGCAGAGTCCCAAACACAGATGTAGCAGCACTATGCTGTGTTAGGCCAGCACCTGCTTGCAGACGATGTCCCTGACTAAGTGCTAGGGAATGGCTGGTTATTGCACTCCCTAGGGAATCCAGGAGACTTGCAGAGTTCGGAGGAGAATGGTTATTTACAGCTATCAGGGCTGTTGATCCGTTTGTCGAGGTAAATGTTGACTGCAGCTGTAATCCCTGTGAAAGAGAAGGCAGAAGTACCAACATACCAGTGTTTACAGTAGAAGGAGTTTGCATTTAACAACATGTGTTGCATTTTGGAACTACATAGCTTCTGACTTCCTACTCATCATCTCTTTTGAACAGTCAATCCCAGCAATTCTAGGCTCAAAATGTATTCGAAAACAATTAGGACAATGATATCCAGCAGCATCTAGAAGACTGCTTATGACCATAAAGCTCTGATTTTGGATTGATATTCAGTTTTAGTTCCCCAGTACTTCCCATTCTCATAAGAGATGGCTACTATAAGCTAAACACACTGCTTTTAAGAGAAATGGTGTGAGGTGGAGCCAGGCTATCCTCAGAAAGAGGAAAACGGCAAGTAGAACAGAATCTTACTACAGACTGTATTTCTAGGGAAAAGTTCATGCATTTCGTTGGGTTCAAGAAATACGAAGGCAGCTTTCCAAAGTAGTTAAGGAAAAAGGATAAGAGAGCCAGCTTTGAAGGGAGATGAGCTTTAGAAGAAGCTCTTTTAGCATGACATTCTTATCACTCCCTCTTCAGCCTTTCAACCTGCAAGTTTACAGCTCTGAGCTAGGAGCAGTTTTAAGATATTTTTGTAAGAAGCTGGAGAAGGATTTAAGAGGAATAAACCAGACTGCCTTATCTCCCCGCAGTTTTGCAGCATTTTCATTATGAAATGACTGGACTGTGTGGAAAATGAAAAGGTTGTTGGTTTGAAGTAGAAACTAACTTCGAAGTGTCAAAAGACAGTAGTGGGATCCTCTGCACCACAGCTAAATGCTAAATGTGACATGCAAGAGCAACCAGTAGCTGACAGCTACTTCAAAGTTTGTGTCACCCAGCTACTGTTTGGGATCAGCTGAGAGGGAACTTGCTGTTCTCAGCTCACCTTCAGCACTTCGAGCACAGAATGTTTGATGTTCTGTAAATGACTTGACTGTACCTGAAGTTGTGCAAATATCTTGGGCTGAAGTGAAGAGAGTGAAGACAACAGCTGAGCTGTTTCTGGTATCAAGGACTCCCCGCTCTGGTTGGAGTCTGCTTTGGTGATGACTGACTCTCCTCCTGAGCTCCCTGCAGTGCCAAAGTGAGGAAGCAGACAGTTATGACAAATCTCTTCCGTCTGTTTAATTAAAGCCTCCCCTGCGACCCAAACAAACTCCCTTTAAACTCAATACAGATATACAGAAGATATATATACACATACATATATGCAGAACTTGGATGCTGAAAAAAGGGCTGGGTCTGACAAAAACACCATACTGCAGTTTGTATGTATCTGTACAGAGCAAAAACCAGAGGCACCAGTAAATCTGCTCTTGAGATTGCATTGCCCCCTACACTGTGCAATCAACATGTGCCAAGACATGCTGCTTTGAATTTGTAATTATAAAACTGAAATGTTTCTAGCAAAACAGCAAATAATTTCACAATATCTACACCTCAGCAAGGGCTTAATAACAGACAGGTATCAAAAGAAAGCATTGTCTTCCAAAATAAAAATCTACACAGGAAATTTTCTATGTCTCACCACTCCCTTCCCATCTTTGTGAAATCAGCATAACTTCTATGCAGTATCATCCAAAGTCCATTTATCTTGAGCCCTTTCAGCCTACAGATTACATCACATCCTCAAAATTCTTATTTAATGCAAGAATGATGGACTTCATTTCCTGAAGGCTTGTGAAAACTGAGATTCGCTTGTAGCAATTTCTGCAAGAAAACTTCTCATGAGATCATTGCATTTCCTGTTTGAGCCACCCAGAACATTTTGGTTAAGATTTATGCAGACACAAGTAGACACTGCTCAGCTTCTTATTTCTCAGTTTCACTGTTATGAAGGTAAAAGAAGAACTTGCACTGTGAATGCAGATTAGTCTGGTGAATGCAAAAAAAAAAAAATTGAGAAGGCTCAATTGCAAAACACTCTCTATCAGAAAATCATAGAAAATGTTTCCAGCAATCTGACTGAAGGTAGATTTTTCAACATATATACTGATCTGTAAACTCTTAACTCTTTATCATGTCTGACCAGATGATATATATAAATTTATAAATCTTCTTGAACACAAGTACTTAAAATATTTAGACTCTTAAATATTATACAGAGATCCCATATGCATATGTGAATGTTCACATGCAGGAAGAGATAGTAGTTCCGTCCCTAGGCTGTATTCTACAGCAACACCCCTAGGAAAAAAGGCAATAGATCAATTCCTCCTCTACCCACTACAGAGAAAATTGTATCACATGGAGATAGGGAGTTCTGTACAAACAAATTCTGTTACTGCCTGATTTCTTAAATGTAAAGTTGTCCCCTTTTGGCACAAGTTGAAATTAAAAAAAAAAAAAAATATACAAAGAGTAGTCTGAAAAGTCAATGTTGTTTTCCCTTGCTACCACTTCACAAACATTAATGAGAGCTCATTTTTAGGAAGTCAGGTTTCTTTTTTGTAATACAACTATAAACCTGTGTTGAAAAGTGTACAAACATATACCCACACATATAAGGGGAGAGAAGACAAGCTGCAAAAAAGAGTTTCTGCTTATATTCACCGAGCTGGTGCCCATGTGCAGAAAACTAAACAAATCTCATTGTTTTTCTTCCTGTAAAATTCAGTATGTCACTGGATGGATGCTTACACATTTGATAGGCTACTTTGTTTTAGAAAATTATCTGTGTAAAACAAAGAAAGCAAAAATTGGTCTCCTGAATGTTCTCCAGCATTCAGTTCATACCAAAAGTCATCCCTGCTAAGCTCTATCAGAGCTGTTGAAGGCACAACTATTCTGTGTCTCTCCATAAAAACACAGTAATGGCAATATTAATGTAGGCATGCAAGCTTCAGCACAGTAAGTCTGTTCACATTGCCAATTTCTTTTCCCTTAAGAAACATAACTTCCTTAAAAAAGAGGGACACTGTTCAATCTGTGTCTAAGAATTAACCTCTTGTTCTCTCACAGCTGTAAACACTGGAATTCTTCCCTAAAAGCACCAATCACACCTAATGCTTTTCAGTTCAAATTAATCCATTGCAGCAGCAGCCAAAATAAGAGTTAAAAAATCCCAAACAAAACAGAGCCCAACCTTGGCCTTTTTAAAACGGAAAATGCACTGGTGTACATGAACTGTTTCACATAAATCAGATTCACCAAGTCATTTAGGAGAACTCATGCAGTGAGCCAAACCTCTGGGGGTTTATATTTCCTGCTACAACAAATAAGGAATTGGCTCACGTCACTCTCTGACCTAAGGGGAAAGGGATACAAACATATCAGGACTTCTTCAGGCAAGAACCACAGGACAACTGTTGACAGAAGTAAATCCTGAACAAGACAGCTGTGGCTGTGCCCCTTTGGTCCCTGTAGACTTCTCTTGTCAGTTGTCTAGAACATAATGTACCCACCACCATGTTTCAGTTAAATAGGAAACAAGCTGGCTACTGAGATTAAAAACATCTGTGAAGTCTGCAGCATTATCTGAATGTGTGCAAACAATTAGAATCTTCCACCTCACTTCAACCATATCTCTGCTAAAGGCCAGAGATGAGTTCTGATGAGTTTCACATCAAACCTATTAAACAAAGGATGGGGAGAACATCCACAAACAAAGAAAAGTTCTTTTGGTGTCACACTAGGCAAAATATCCTTCAAACAGCTGGGAACTGCAGAATAATCTAATTTAAAACTTATTACCAGCCACCACAATCCAACAGAACATCTTAGCCTACATGTAATTCCAACTGTGTGGGCAGCAAGTAGATCTAGTTACAAACACCTGTATTTTTTCTTAGCACATATTTTGAAATTGAAGTAATAGTAGTAGGGAACCACTTTCAACAAAAGAAAAACAGCATTAACGTCTTCAAAAAAACCCAGTCCTTTGACTAAGAATGCATAAAAGTAAGTTTATCTAGAAATCTACCATATCTACACTCTAGTTTTGCAACACAGTGGGAAAAAGTTTAACACTCTGTGGCTCAGCAATCACAGGGAAGACGTGATACTTGGGTGTTACATTAATAAAGAAGTTACATCACAAAAAACTGAAGAAACACATCTCTCAGCCCTGATGTCCCTCAACACCTGTGTTTCTGTTCTAAGCATCAAGGAAAAATGGAAAAGAATGCTCTCGATTCCGACAACAGAAATACTTGTTGTTCAGCGCCTGAGCCCAGCACTGGAATTCATCAAGCCAATGGCTTTGCGAGAAGCAGGAGTTTCAGTGTGCACTGAAGTTCTTTTCACAAGACATTGAAGCATATGTGAAGCACAAACCATCTGGGAACTCAAGTACCCAGCTGGATCCTGGATATTGTGTCCCCTGACAGTCCGATCTGTTCAGCAGGAATTTAATTCTCTCTAGACAGGTGTTATTAGCACCTTCATCCAAGGTGAAACATTCTTCCCACATAACCATCCCATTAAGATCTTTGATTGCTTGAAGATGCTAAATAAAAGCCAAATTTATAATTTTAATACTTCTGCCAGTAACATCATGACTACACATTTTTTCCACACATGCAGTCAAATTGTTTAAAAAAAGTAAACCAAAATAGTTATAGCAAAATAATCCTTCTTAAGTTCACCTGAGTGACAGGACATGACAGCAACCTCCCTGTAAGGAAACTGAACTTCTGTGACATAGCTAATAAAACACATTTGGACACAGACAGGTTGTACATGCAATCCTACCCTCTGAAGGTGGTGAGGCAAACGTAACAGTCACTGTTTCTGTGAGGACATTCCCACTGTCTGTGGTCCATTGCAGCTGAAAGGAAAATGATCTCAGTTCTCAGAAAGGATGCAAGCTTGTCTACTGCAGGAACAAAGGTTCAGAACAGGACTGACAAGGAAACAGTGTCTAAAACTACATTTCTTACCTTTTTATAACTAGGCATTTTGGGAGCCCTTGATTCATAAAAAAAAATTGTAAACATACACTGTATCAAGAAGGTTAAAGTCTATTTATGACAGTTTAATGACTTTAAAACAGAAAACAGTCAAACCATTTGGCTAACTAACAAGCACACTTGCTCACCTAGGTTACAACAGTGTAGGGAGAGGGAAAAGACTGATGACAATACTGTTTCTCAAAGCTGATTTTAAATCAGCAATTTCTTAGCAGTCAGTCTCATAACTGGGAAAACTACGATCACTGTGTACCCTTTATTAATCAATACATGGAAGAAAATTAAGGAACAAGATTTAAGAGCTACTGAGCATTTGGAAGAATCAACTCCAAGCTTACCTCACTTGCTCTAAAGTGCGTTTATTACTATTTACACATTCAAAATATTTTTTTAAGTTCTAATTTAGACTGCACCTGAGACACACTTCATCCCCATTTTTTCAGACACTGAAAAGTAGTAGTAACTTCTTCGAAACACAGTGACAAAGCCATGAATAAAATTTTATGCCACATGTCAATTTTTCTACACCAATGGGTTCCAGTTCATGCAGTTATCAGGAAATGCTAGTATTGTATAATTTATCAATCAACTAGCAGCAATCTAATGCTGATGAGATAAATAGTGAATAAGGTCAGAAGGTTTTATTCACATTTAATCCAATCTTGCTCAGCCAGAGATTCCACTGAAAATACTGCTGCTGGAAATATAAAGTCATAGAGAATTTTGGATGAAATACAGCTAAGTGGTAAAAGTTAAGATTTCCAGTATTTAACTCCAAAAATCAAAAAGATACACAAAGGCCAACATACCGTTGCTGGGATACTTTCTGAATTATACACCATTTCTCCATTCCTTAGGGATTTCTGCACTTCATGAATGTGGTTCTTGATGTCATTCACAGTGGGGAAGAAGGACAGGTTATGTCTTTCTGGCACTTCATCAGGTGTGAATAATTCTTTTTCCACATACTTTCTGTCATATGTTAAAGGACATTAAAATACACATATTTAAATATATTCTGCTATTTCCCTCTGTTAAGAGACACTGCTACCTTCTCCCTCCCCTTATTGCAGTGACAAGACAAAAGCAAGCTAGATGGTCTTCTGAGCCACTTTCTTGTGCATCTGCTACAGTCTGGAATTTAAAACCCCCGTTTATTCAAGTAACTTTAAAGAGTACAGCCGCTCTTAGTGGCTATCTACAATGATATGGCAAGAGACAAAAGCTGAAAGACAACTGGGAAATAGATTCAGTAACATGTCAGCCCTTTAGTTACAATCCAAATTAATCAAATGCCAAAGTAGATATAGCACTACAGACTGAGAGCACTGCAGACAGTTCTGTACCTTAGTTGCTTCCTCACTGCATAGACCTGCTCTATTCCCTGAGACACCAGTTCTCGGATCTTGTCTGCCACTTGAGGATGAAGTCGAGAAGGCAGAGTACTGTTCTCATCTCTAACAACTTCTTCCTCCTCCTCAGGAGAAGACACAGAAAAATGGGAGGGTGAAGGAGGGAGGCAAGAAGTTTCCATTTCATGATATTGGTGGGCTTGCTGAGTGGGTAACTGTACATACCACCTAGCAAGAAGGAGAGAGTTTATACATGCTATTCTCAAACAAAGGCAAAAAAATTAGTGTCTTGGGGAAACAGTCTGACAGCTACAAACAACCTAATCAGAGTGACTAAGTTTTTACAGTCCCTGAGCAAGAAGATAATGTCTTTCAGAACTAAGGGCTCTCTCACACCTTTCAATGCAAAATAAACTAGATTAAACCCCAAAATAATACAACTATTTCTATAGATTCCCAGCATGGAAACACCTGCTTAAGTTTCATAACTTGGTGCTTAACACATTCACCAAATTAATACTCAGTGACACAGAAGTCTTACTGATATTGTGGAGGTTTTTGCTATTAATATTAATCAGGAGTCTTAATAAGTGACTAAGTTAAAAAAAAAAGGAAACCAAGTACACTACTGCTTTTTCACTTCATTTGTGAAAATAAAGAAAAAAGCGGAAGTTTCACCTGAGGACACCACCAGCATCTATCAAGTTCTTCTTCAACATGTTGAATGCTTTCTCTTGCTCCATTCTTATGATTTTCTTGTCAATTTTAGGGTCAGTAGGAACCCTGTATTCTGGAAACTTTTGAACCTTTTTAATATAGATCCTTCCAAGGAGGAATAAAAACAATTCTCCATCAGTATACTTTGTCCTTGGGAGGGGAAAGGCAAAAACCCCACCTACTTAATATCAGGCATTAGTATAGAAAAAGTTCAAGCAGAGTGATGCAGGGTGTGAGGAGTCTCTAAAAGAACTGTAAAATTCTTCAGGACACATCAATAGATAAGGATGCAGACAGACACACTTCTGTTCTGCTCTGGAAGCCACTCAGCCAGAGTGATTTTACTCCTCAGCAAAAGCCCTTGTCCCTCAATATAGTAAAAGCACAACACCAATTGTGAACAGGCTGCAGCTCACCCAGCTATGCACAACTGAGCACATACAGAGCTAGCTGCAACTACTCATCAAACACACTCTTAGCTCAGGAAAAACTGAACAAGCACCCAGAAGAATGCTCAAGGGTGAGGAAAAAATCATTAGCGTTGAAGGAGAAAATCCCAGTGAACAGGAAAAGCTGTAACTCTTTCAGCACATAGGACACATGCTGAACTAGGATGACTGACTGATATCAGTGCAATTAAAAGCCTGAAGAAGAAACAACAAATAAGATGACAAAGTTTTAGGAGCAGATATAGTCACTAAAGGACACCACAGTGCCTCATTAATGCTTAGGTAGATAATGAATCCCACATGTATTTCATAGAGTGATGTACTGCTACTTTGCATCCAGGCAACCTATCAAATTTCAGGCTTATTCAGTCAAACAGGACAGTGTTTCTCCCTTACCTCTAAATGAGTATGGGCCTCAAGTTATCAAGGAGATGAAGCTAAAGAGCTACAGTGAGTATCAGCTACCACCCCAAAACAGTACTCTGTCATGGCTCACAGAAAGAATGCTTTCTTAGGATGCTCAGTCACTCTTACAGCTTTATAGATAATTCTTACCTTGCTGGACAAGTGGCTTTGTACAGCTGGCCAGAAGTGCTTTCCTGCTCACCAGCTTTTTTGGGCTGAAATCCTTTCCTTCTTGGCCCATATTGGCACTCCATTACAATGGCTCTGCTTCCTGGAAACAGAAAATAATACACTCTATTCCAGCAATCACCAAACTCATTACAGTAAAATAGTAACTACAGAAGAGATGAGAGTTCTGAAGCAATGATCTGTTTGCCATCAGACTCTTCAGAAGACAGAAACCTTAGATATAGCAAGCAAATACAACGCAAATGTTTCTCTCACAGCACGTACGAACACAGAGCACTTTAAACCATTTCTCAAACTCACTACACTTCACAGCGCTCCTGCAACCTATATGAAAGCAAAATATTGGATTCTCCCCTGGTGAACACCAATATTTTACGGAATGAGAAGTCTTGAAAGGTGCCAAAGGAGCACAATGCTGGTAATAAACATAAAAAGCAGAACCCCCAAAATAATGGAGAAAATTCACAGCTGAAACCAAAGGTGGGATGGTTCCGGTTGGGATAGGGCTAACTTCCTTAACAGTAGCCAGTATAAGGCTATGTTTTGGATTGTGCTGGGAACAGTGCTGGTAACACAGGGCTATTTAGTTACTGCAGAGCAGGGTTTATACAGAGTCAAGGTCTTTTCTGTCTCTTACCCCACCCCACCAATGAGGAGGCTGAGGGACACAAGAAATAGGGAGGGGACACAGCTGGGACAGCTGAACCAACATGACCCAAGTCATATTCCATGTCATATGGCACCATATGCAGCATATAGAGCCAAGGGAAAAAGGAGGTAGGGGGGGATGTTCAAAGTTACAGTGTTTGTCTTCCCAAGTAACCATTACAAATGATGGTGTCCTGCTGAGCTGGGGATGGCTGGACACCTGCCTGGCAATGGGAAGCTGTGAGTGAATTCCTTTGCTTTGCTTGTGTGTGTGCATTCTCCTTTCCCTTTTAAACAGTCCCTACCTCAACTTATGAGTTTTGTCACTTTTACCTTTCTGACTCTCTCCCCCATCCCACTGGGGGAATGAGTGAGTGGTTCTGCGGTAATTTCCAGCTGGGGTCAAACCACAAGAAAAAGTCAGCAGCCATTTCCAGTTTCCTGGCTCAAATCAACACTTCAGATCATGCTGTCCCATAAAAGCTCAGCCTCGCAGTTAGGAAATCTTAAATAACATAGTTTCAGCACAGCATACCCACACAAAACCAGACAGGCTTAAACAAATACTGCTTTGCTCAGTATTTGGAAGAGACTTCTTCCAGCCAGCCCTCTAACAAAAGGGATTGACAAGCAAAGCATTAAAGTGATCAAGAAAATAACATCTTCCAAATTTCTCCCACATAATTTTTAGTTATTTTTTAGCTGTAGTTCATGCACTCCAGTATGCAGGCAAGGAGCTGCCTATGCCACAAGTGAAATACCCAAAAACCTTTTTAAGTATTGTAACAGCAACATAATGTGTTTCTATAAGATACCAAATTACCTAGATGAAACTAAAGATGTCTCAAACGCATGTTGGAGGACAAAAAGAGTAAGTTGCTTTGATTTTATTCTTTGTTTTCTTTCATCTCACAGTTTACGGCTGAAGCTTTAAAACTGGTGCTAACATTTCTCTTTTTTAGTAACTTTCAAGGAAAAAAAGAAGAAAACACTCCTAACATAACCTACATTCCTGTCACTCATTTTCTCTATGTAGCAATTAAAGCCTATTCATTTTACATCCAAATTAAACTCTTAGTAATTTCACATATGCACTGCACAAGCTAAATATGTAATTACCAAGCTGTGAAGTCTGCATGTACATTTAAAAAAAACCCCAAAACCACCAAAAGTCTCTCTGCTGAGGTCTGTTGATGTTTATGTTGTTTGTTTGTTTGTTTGGCTTTTTGAATTTATTTATTACTTTAAAGGTTGCAATTTAAATAATTTGACTCCTAGGGAACAAACTCTCCAAAAGATTATCAAGTTAAGCAAGAATAATCTAACAAGCTCTTACCCTCATGAGAACTTTCATGCCCTAATAGAGCAGATGGGACCTCCACCTAAAGACCCCATCACAAGAACCCCCATCAAATGGTGCTTAGCTAAGTTCTAAAGAACAAAAGCAAATAATCACAACAAAACACAAAAAAGGAAACAAGCTCCTTCAGACTCTCACAGGAGCATCCAAGCTGTTCCTTTTTATATGTTTGTGTCTTGACCTCATCAAAACTAAGGAACAAAGATTCCTCTTTATGGCCAGCTGGCAGCTGATGCTGAAATTTTGAAAGTAGATATTAACATAAAAGTTAGTTACCTGCATTGACAAAGGGGATCCCATCATATGGGACATACTGAGATTTCCACATCAACCGTGTGGCAGGTTTGGCTGGGCTTGGAGACTGGCGTGTCCCCCACACACTCTGTGTCTGCTGCTTGTGGAGCGTGAGAACGCTCTCTAACTCTGTCTCACTCACACAGTAGCCGCGGTACGAGTCCCCAATTCTCTGCATGGAAAGGATGGGAAATAATAGGATTATTCACCCATCTGACTGCTGAACATTACACAAGAAAGCAAAAGCAGTCAGGGACTCTGGGAGGTGAGAACACAGGCCTAGATTTTTGGCATTTCACAGTTTCTGCCCCACACTAGTATCCTCATAAAGAGATTTACCATAGGATTCAACATAAGAGTGGTCTGCACTGAGGTCAGGAGTTTGTCAGCCATTCAAGACCCTAAGAACACCAAGAACCCCTGAAAAGGTTACAGTCACTGCCAAATCTGATTTCCAGAGGTCAACTTCACGCCTGTGGTTTACCCCCAACACACACTTCACTTGCAGTCACTGACTAGACAAATTAGTATTAGAGGAAGTTTTTCACTTGACTGCCATAGAGAATCTCTGAATCACTAGTAATTTGTCTCTCCATCTACTGCAACACACACACGCTGCACTGTGCTGAGCTGAAGCAGAATGCACCTGCTCATGCCACCAGTCTCACCTACTTAGTGCACTAACTTTGAACTGTCTCACACAACATCCCTTCCAGCCTTCAAGGCACTCTTGATTCTCAACATTACCCAGAAACATACTATACCAGATTTGCCATGTCAAACTGATGATGGTTTCAATGAACTCTGCTCATATCTGGGCAACTCCACAAAAACTGCATCTAACTTGACTCAAAGCAGTTAATCCAACTACTCAGTGCCACCACACACATAGTTGGTTCAGTGCTGGTCTACCAGGGCTAGCCAGCAAGCAACAAAACTACTGGGATAGAGAAGGACTTTCCATCCAAACTCAGAAAGCCATGCTCGCTTCTCTTTATATGCAGCTCAGGGTCAGGCTAGCCAACCAGCTGTAACAGCCAGAGTAGTTTGCCTGCTCAGTCTGACAGTGCATCTGTGGGACAAAGTCATGTTGAATGAGTACTAAGGCCTGACATTTATTTTGCCACCTTCAGTGACAGAACAGACAGATGTTTAAATAATACTGACAGCAAAAGCAGCAACGGTTTCTCTCCAAGATTCTCACACAGCTATTTTAGTGACAACTGCTTAAAAGCTGCCTCATAGTCATCTAAGAAAAACAAAATGTCCATGGTTAGCAAGACCTAGAGTCAACAAAAAACCAATGAAGATCTTGTGAATGAACTGGGCCAGCACAGTGCTGCTGTTACTGCAAGGCCAGACACGGAGGTTTGTGTGTGCATTGGGTGTGTGAGTCACTGAGACACAAGCTGTTCACACCTCAGAGCTCACTGCTCTGCAGGCACCGTTGCAGCAGCTGCAAAGGCTGCACTTAAACGGCTGTGGGAGCAAGGGACCTTGGCAATTGTTCAGCTAGAAATTATGAATAACATTTCTGTCCAAAACTTCACCTGAAAAATTCAGGAGAAGCAAAGCAGCTTGAGCAGTACCAGAACTACTTTCTTTCCAGAAGTTTCTTTGCCTTTTGGAAGAGGGATTACAGCACCACTCCACACAATAAATACTGTGCCACCAGCTGGGCTTTTTCCCCATATCTTATACCAGTCACTATAAATCAGCCACTGACCTTATTCCAAAGAGATGAGAAGACTGACAAAACTATTGTGTCAGAAAAGTAGCAAAAACAGTTAAGGCACACTCTCCTATTCTGGCTTTACTTTTGCACAAGTTAGATCATTTTCCCAAAACTGGTGGGAGGGAAGGAGGAGAAGAAGAAAACCATACAGTACATAAGATCTCTGCTCTCTACGAGCTTCACAAGGAGGAAAAGAATAGACAAATGAGACTATCTACTTCAGACAAATACATCAACTTAGCTTTGTATAGTTAATTAATGCAGTTTTCAATTACACTTTATTTCAGTATGCTGATACAGTCAAGAACTACATTCTGATCAGACCACTGGAAACTAAATACATCATTGAAAGTAACCGTTAATTAATTCCTTTTAAACAATGCAATTACCTTGAAGTAACTGCATACTCTCCAGCCCTTTGACTCCAAGGCTCAAGCCAAAAAAAAGGAGCAATTCCTTCTCTCTCCCCTGGCCTTGCCTTAGCAAAGGTACATATAAGCTTACCCCAAAGTACACAAACCAACACTGCAATTTTCCTTGAGGAAACTAACAGCAGCAGGGTACCAGAGGCATTACGCAGTCCAGACACAGCAAATGTAAGCTGAACATTTCAAGGCAGTCAGGGAATCAACACCAAACACAGAGCTTGCTGGTAATTTGGATGACTGTAGCTTTTACTGCTCCGTGCTTGCCTGCAGCACTAACTGCCAAAGGAGTCACTGCCCTTTGGAGTGCAGTGGCTTCACCTGCTGACATCTTGTTGCAAAGTCATTTAGACCTCAACACTGTTTTAAGTTTTTTTCCTATTCTGGCAGGCAACTGAAATAGTGGAGTTGTGAGCTGACATATTTACCAGCATCTCTCCAAACTGGATCTCCAAATTCCAGTAGGACCCTTCAATTCTGTTACTAATAACAGAACATTTTGGCACTTGAAAGATAAATACCTCAAAATCCCAATGTCTCTAGTCTGTGCCCAAGAAAAGGCACATACATTCCAGCACTCCCTGGTGGATCAGGAAGGATTAATGCACACAGGAAACAGTTCTGCTGAACAGCAGAGGGAAATGGTTATGTCCACAGAACACATTCAACGAGACATTATTTCTATTTACTTTTCTTTACAAATAAGAACTTTTCCATACATGCTGCTGTGAATTTTAAGCACAGCAGGTGAAATTTCTTGTAACAGATAGACAAAGCAGATCAATCGTAAGTCCTCTGATAATATGATACCAATAATAACAATTCAGATAAGCCACATGGATGTTAAGACAGGAAAGAATATGCCACATAGTGCTAAAAACACAACGACCTTTATCAACTAACTGGCCGACTGAATTAAGAGACTGATTCTATAACAATGGTATCTCCACCATGGAAGAATTAATGCTATTGATTTTCTGACCTCTTAACATTTAAGTGGACATAAAAGTGGACAGTACCATTTGTGTTAAATAAATAGCAACACACAAAAGGAATAGATTAATATATTTAATTTTAAAATTGTTTTAAGCTGATACCAAAAGAAATTCAATTTCTAGGTCCCTCAAACTTCCAGTTATCAGTGGCCAAGCCAATGGGAGAAAAAAAAAAGAAGTGCTAAAGATATCTACAGAGATTAAGCAGCTAGACAGTATGAGCTTTCCTTTTAAAAAGCATTAAGAGAAAATAAAATAAACATCTATCAGGAAGAGTCTGGTAGCAGGAGGAAGGGGTAGTTGATCTCTCAAGAAACTTCCCATCTCCCTTCCTGTTAAGTAACTTATGATACATTCTAGCTGTTGATAGCATCCCAGTCATCAGGACAGCTCTGCAGACACCTGACAATACGCAGATAAAGCAAGAGCTGTGGTTAGGTCAAAAGCCATTACAGAGAATGAAGAGAGCATTTTTTAACAAAGGAGAAAACAAGCACATGTAATCTAACCTACTGGGACACAAAAAATAAATCAGCAAGAATATCTAAAATAGGAATCCTTAGTAAAATATTGACATTAGGATGCTTTAAGTCTCAGACTTGACACTGGCCAGTCACATGCGTTTTGATTTCCGCATGATAACACAAACCAATATCAACAGTTGCAGAAGCCAGCAAAGTTTGCACTGTAGTTCAACAGCAAACTCTAACAGGGCACACAGTGGCTCTTCCCAGCATGACAAGGTATCAGGTTTTCAGGTATCACATTTCTCACTTTAGGACTTGTTGATGGTCAGTTATTCTGAAATTCACAAAACAGAAAGGGATTTCATAGCATTTTATGTGTTTAACTGTGCTAGCAGTACCGGTACTATATACCAGGAAGATTTAACACCTCCACAGCTATGAATTATCCCTTTCACAGAATAGGATCATTATGTCAGAGCTAGATGATAAAACATCAAGTCAGAATTCTTTGTGGCCCACCTCACAGTTCCTGAGACGGCGTGCCCATGCAGGTGTATTTAGTGGCAATGGTTGAAGAGGGATGGGAAAAGGATCTTCCACTACACTGAAAAAAAAAAATAATGGAAGTATATACAGACATTCAGAAGAGCAACAGTTTAGTCTAAACTAGAGCCAACATCAAATCAGTGTATTATGTATAACCCTGGAACAGATGATCAAACTATGGCTGTCGTATCAACACACCTTAAAAACTGGGGTTCATTTTCTTCATATTCTATTTCATTGTTAAAATAATTTACAAGGAATAAAAGGATTTTAAATCCCCACCGTCTTCTATGTTTAAGTCCTCCAAACACTTAGTATTCTTAGCATTGTTGTCTGATAACAATAGACAAAACACAGTGAAACAGAGCAGCTGATTGTCTTGATAATTTTCTCATGCAAAATGATGGTAAAATGTGGAAGATTAAAACCAGTATCAAACACCTGTTAAATGCTGCACATTTTAATATATTTTAAGTTACTGAAAAATAGTTCCAGTAACTATTTTAAGTACATACCTAGTTTCTCCATTCCCTAAATCCTGGGACAGAAACAAAGCTTACTTGCTGTTAATTACTCCAAAACAAATGTATCAACTCCTGTCTATACAAATATGTCTAATTTCCAAGATTATTTTTCTGACATGTAGAGACAGTGTGCACATTATCTGTCCACAAACTTTTCTCTTTGTTTTACATGTTTCTTAAATACATACAATTTATGCTTTAGTAAGATTACTCGGATCTTTTCCTCTTCTTTGAGGAAAAGATTTCTAAAGAGCATAAACCAATGCAAAGCCAGCTTGCAGTCCACACATAATTTCTAAAGAGCATAAACCAATGCAAAGCCAGCTTGCAGTCCACACAGCAAATGTCTTCTTTGGGAGTTTGTTGTTATTGTCATTATTTTTCATTGCTGTTGTTGTTTTATTTGGTTGGTTTGAGGTTTTGAGAGGTTTTTCAAGTAAAAAAGAATTCCAGAGCATTCAGGAATTTAAATAGTAGGCAACATTTAGCATGGGGAGAGAATCAGACTGGTATCAAGTGCAAAATACATAACAATCAACTAACTTTGGAAACTTGGCTAATCAATCTGCATAAGCGTTTCACCAACATACACCATTAGAAGCTACTTTCTCTTTTTCATCAAAGGACGCTCAAGGAGTTATCCAGAGAACAAATATTAGGCTCTCACAGTTAATGCCAACTACTAAAACCTCCATCTCAAAAATTCATCTCTACAAGTAACTGCTCTTGTGGGAGCACAGCTTGTATAGGTTCTAGAACACTCATCCAAGAAACTCTTCTGCCTCAAACATCAACTTTCCCTGCATTTCCTTCACCGGGTCACTTTCAACTCTTGGCTGGCAGTAAAAGTACCTGTTTAAAGTAATTTCAGTAATTTGCACTGTTTTACTTGAAATGCTCACCTATTCCTCTGGAATACAGGTACTTCAACTGCTTCTATTGCTCTGGCACATACAAAAGTTGCCTGAAATCACAGTTAGCTACACATCATTCACTAACACTATGCGTTCATAACCTCTGTTCCATGGTAATTTTGTGATAAACACTGCAAAAACAAACAGCAAGAAAAAAAGGCAGTGCTAACAGTGGGTCAAAGTGATTGCTCATCCTTTTAACTCCTGACCTACCTGGTGGTTGTTTTTTTTGATACAGTGAGAGATGCCTGTGGATGTAGAATGTAACTGCTTGCACTGTCTGCTATAGAAGCCACCACCACAGTCTGCAGGTTCCCATCACCACACTTCTCTTCTGAAACATCTTTACAAAAATAAAGCAGCTTCTTGGTTAATAACTGAACATAGAATGGGGAAAAACAAGCTATGATTAATGTGCGTTGTTAAAGCAAGCCTTTTGACACAGGAAAGAAGTCCTGTAGATGATAAAGTAGTCTAACAGTTGTGAATCAGTGCTTAAACTCCTGGGGCACATATGAAGATACACTTGATAAGGTTGCTTACATTTAAGGACTTTGGTAATCATGCTACTGCTTATGAATCCCTTCACAACAAAGCAAGTAATCAATAATCACTTGCAAATTACTCTGCTTTACACTTCCAGGAATACATATAGGAATGCACAAGTATTTTGTTCAGCTGCAAGTCACATACTGGTTGCTTTTAAAATAAGAAAAAAATGAAGTAATGATACTGTTTTGTGCTTAGAAAAGAACACTTAAACAAGAAAAACAGGACTCTTGTAATTGAATCTGACATGCTGTTACAGCAAATGTTTTAGCCTTTCTTGGTAAAGGGGAGCAATCCGTAAGCCAAAAATTGCTCTTAGATTGAAGCCTGTGTGTACAGTTAAACAAAAACATAATGGAAAACTGTGAAAGCAGACATTCGATATGTTGGTCTCTTTAGGTGAGAGATTTTTGCCCTTCAACTATGAAAGTTTATTTCTCTCATCCAGACAGAGAGTGGTAAGCTATTGACACAGTACAGAAACGGATCCACAAGAAAGCTCCATAAGAAGATTCGTAAGTGTGCACTTGAATTAACACCACTCTGGCTCACAGCACTGGTTCCTCCCTATAGATGTGCTCTTAAGACATGACAAGGCTACTCTGAAGTCTGCACCATTTCATGCACAACCATCATGCACAAACAAGTGAAACTCAGGGGCTGACAGGCCATTCTCCTTCCCCTTCAATCTCCATAGTAAACCACTGAAAAGTCTTCCTAACTGTCTTTTAAAGATCAAATAACTACAAAGTCTTTCTCACAGTAAGTCTCTAGAAAAAAACAAAACAAAAACATACCACAAATGACACCTGTAGCACTGTTGTAGAAAATGTATTCAAATACTATGACACCAAGCCCCACGTTGAATGAAAAATGAAGATGAAAAAATACTACTTAGTATTGCAACTTAGTGCTTACAAAGAGCAGCAATTGTTTCATAAGCTAAGGCTCTGTCAGCTTTGCAGTCACGTAAGACTCTGCTGTAACCAAACATAGTCCTATCTCTGCAAGAGCTGGGGAGGGAGCGAAGGCATTAGGGTAGGAATAAGCCTTTCAATGCAAGGTCATGAAACCATACTGCAACCCTTAGTGAAAAGGGCTAGATCATGACTTGAACCCCAAGTCTTTTTCCATCCACCCAGCACCAGGACTCTATCCTTACTCTGAGCTATCACTCCACAGGAGCACTTGATCAGTGCTCAGATTTTGAGAGTTTTATACAGAGAATGAATAAACAGTTTAAAAAATATTTGAGTTTAGCAGAACATGACCACCTAGTTCATAGTCTTACCCTGTGAACACAAACTAGTACACAGCATTTTGTCATCCAGCAAGGACTGAAGATAAATAATCAACACTTTCAGATTTCAGTATGTCCATTTCTTGAGAAAACCCTAAAAAAACCCACTTCTAGTTGTGCATCTTAGCACATGTTTAAAATGTGACAATTAACACATTCCAATGAATGGAAAGTTACATTTCATTTTCCTTGACTGGGAACTGAATTTCTACCTAGGTGATTCATTCCCGGCTTCACAAAAGATGCATCATCACCAGTGATCGCTGGAATAGAAGATTTAATGTTCTTCTGGCTGGTCTGCACGACAGGAATTAACTACATTCAAAATGAAATAAACAAATACTGAAAATTTGAAGCTGACAGTACATCTGATGTCACAAATGTCCTTATTAACATTAAATAAGGCAAGAAACAACTCTGTGCTTGATATGTCAATCTACCCATCACATACCCTTCTGAAAGGGGGCATAATAGCTCTTCTTTCATAAGGCTTTTGTCCAACAGAAAATGTGGTGTGTGAGGAGCCAGATTCATAATTAGAAAGGAGATTCAGTGCATATTTTGTCTTACAACTGACTAAGGAAAGGAAACACATAAAAATAAGGTGCTTAAAAAAGATCATGCGGGATGTACTTAATCACGGAGCACACACCCTCAAGTCCCACAGGTTAAACTCACCCTCTGTGCTGGTCACATCCAGAAGCTGACCTGGAGGAATAATCACTTGGGTCACTCCTGGCTGGGCAGAAGGAATGACATGCAGCACCTGTCCGTTTTCTGACTGGCTGGCAACAATCATCTGTAAGGTAGTCACACAGAAGGATGAATGGCACTGGTTTGTATGGTGATCATGCAGCACAACTGGGTTTGCTTATTACCAGAACAGAAAATATTTTAGAATATAATTAGGGCCTGTAAATTTACTTGACTTTATGTAATAAGAAAACTGTCTCTCTATTGTCAATGTCTTAAAATTACTTTCCCCTTTTTAAATAGCCCTTTAATTAAAGAAAACACCCCACCACTGTATATGATTTTATAATGAATTACACACTTATTTGAAACTTACAACACTATTATTAAAGCTATCAAACACCTGAAAGCCATTCATAGCTGGGTGTGCTGTAAATCCATTCATGGACTAGCAGAACTAATCATAACATAAAAATTTTGACATTTACTTCTAAGAAACTGACCTCTGGGCAGCATTTAATGCAAAACCAGAGAGAAGAAAAGCTCCAGAACTTTAAAAAAATACAAATTCAGTCACCTGGGATTCTGAAAAACTTAAACAACTCTTTATGGTATATTTTCCCCTAATTACAAAGGACTTGACCCCAACAATATTACAAAACCTAGAGTAACAAAAAATATCATCTTGTTTCTGATTTATATATATAACATATAAATGTTTCTCCATTTATTATAAATGGAGGAAGCATCTTTACTGAGAGCACAATACATGCCAACCAAACTCTCTGGGTGAGAGCATTACCTTTTTTACAAAATAGATGTTACAGATTACAAAGCAACATTTTAAGAATTAATTGAGGGCTGAGGAAAAGGTGAGACATAATGACTTATTTCTAATGTTCTGATTCCCCCCAAGAAACCAGAGACTTATCCATGGAATATAGAGCAAGCAGCAGCAAGAAGTACGCGATCTTACCACACTATAGCATCCAGGTTTAGTACTGACAAAATACATCAGTTGTTGTTTAATAAGATTAGTAATGGCTGCAGACAGGATTTGCCTACCTGAGGAAGGGCAACTGGAGCATGAACTGAACCACGGAGAAGTTTTAGCATGTTGCTAAAGTCTGAACCAGATGTTGCTACAACAAAGCACCAGGTAAGAGAGCTCTTCAAAGAGCTCCCTCATCTGTGAACACAGCCCCAGCCCTGTTTGCAGACACTCACCATGGGTGCACTGGGCCCTCCCAGGGGCTGCAGCTCACAGAGGGGCTGCAGCTCACAGAGGGGCTGCCTGCTCTGCTCTGCCAGGTGGAATTCCTCTGCAGAGTGGGACCGTGGCTGCGGCGGCCGCGCTGGCACAGCTGATGATGGAGAACTGCCCGAGAGGGGGACTGTGATGGGCAGGGCTGTGGGAGAGTCACTCTGGATAAACAATGGATCCCTGGAATCCATGCACGTTAGCTGCTCTCACAGAAGAAAACCAGTAAAATGTACTTCAAGCAGTAATGTCTACGAAGAGAAAAAAAAAAAAACCCCACAAAAATAAAGAAAGAGAAAAGAACATTTAAAACCAGTGTGCTGGAGTGTATACTCAAAGGTATCTCTTGTCCTTTTGATCAAGATGCTAACACTAGGAGTTCTACTTCTGTTTTCCATTTCCATGATGAAAAAGTATTCATATTCCTACTTCCTAGAATGAAGTCTCTCTACCAAATCAAAAGAAAATCCCTTTCACTCAAAATCTGCCCCCCAAAACCACTTATCACTTTAAAACGTCTCAAGTCTTTCCAGAAACTGAGAAGACTTATATCAAAACCAAAACTGTAAAATATTCACCAGCTTGATTTGACTTCAAAAGAAATCCTAGATACTATTCCACTTGGCCTTTCCATACATGCATTTAGCTATGAAGAAAAAAATCTCTATACATTTTTTTAATTCCTTACCACTGAAGAAACACAAGCAACACAACCTCCAATTCAAGGCCAAGAAGCGTACAGCACAAGGCCAAGAATCAGATCTTCAAAACCTTAAAAAAATAGAGCTTATCCTCATCAAGTTTGAAGAGCCAAAGACTTAGAGTACATCCCATTTTAATTTAATTGCATAAGCACAAATATTTGTCTTGGTGAAACTCTGACAACACAAACATTAAGCATGTAAAAATAATGTAAAAAATAGGCAGCCCCTGTGTACAATAACATGCCAGGCTGTTACTTGGCCAATGCAAGAGAGGCTGCAATTTCTTGTATTTCTTGCAGCAACTGCACAAATGATTCTGATGTTTTTGCGAGAAAAAAATTAATACACTATAAATCAAAGAATGAGGGAAAATGTTTCTAAATTTTATACAAAGTCAGATTTGTCCTAAGTAACTTCATAAAAAATTCTGCAGGTATAAATCTTCTGTGCTGAAACTGCGTACTATAAACTACACCAGAAAAGCAGCAGCAAACAAATGGCACTTCTTGTGTTAGAGATACTGTGCACAGACCATAAGCACACAACTAAATCACTACCTGAACAACATTTGATGTTAAAAGAATGTTCAGCAGAAGAGCATTCACGCACAGAAATCTCCCCAAATAAGAATATCTGGCAATATCTGATAAAGAATACATGAAAGACTCCTCTTCCCCAATATCTACACAGGTGTCCTGTGTCCTTACAGTTTTATTTGTCACATTGGGTCACTAAGCAATGTGACCTAATTTTCAAGTGTTCTGAACTTCTCCTATTCCAACGCACGTCATAAAGTATTCTTTATTTAAAAGGTTTTGTTAACAAAATAAAACACGCATTTCTTCAGCACTGTAACAGGACATAATTACTGAAAGTTGTCATTGTAACATCTGGATATTCATCAGTTCAAAACTGAAAGGCACAGGAATCTAAGAGGAGGATGTACATTCTTAAAAGACATGAGTTTAGTATTATTCTAAAGGCAAGAAAAAAAGCCTGCATTGGTGAAACAGTATATTTTAAACTCATCAGAGTGGATGTAAAGGAAGCATCTACAAGGACAAAGCACTAGTACCTCACCTGAAAAACCTGATCATCTGTTTCTGACTCTCCTGTACCATTACAGCTGCCTATGAACAAATTGTTAGATCCTTCCATAGCAATGTCATGGTCAGCTCCATTTTCTTCCATTACAAGGTGACCTGAAAAGGTTATAAAAGTTCATTTTAGCCTTCTGCCAAGAGATCGCTGCAGGTGTTGTCTTTAGGTCTTATACTATTCAGAGTTAGAAGTTCTAATGCTGTTGCAAGGTAACAGCAAAGTTCTCAAGAAATCCTTGCCTCCTTATCATTGTATTACTCACTGCAGAAAAATTTCCATGTGCTGCTCCAGGAATACAGCTTAGCCTTTTATATGAGACAATTTGCTTGGTTTGTCATTGCACACACAGATACAAAACTCACATACACCCTGCCATCACTTTCATCTGAGTATGTCCACAATCACTGAACTAACAACCAGAGAACACTTGATATTTAAACACATGTCAGCAGTGCTTTATAAATACATTAGTCACCTTCTTCCATAATCACCAGACAGAATTTGCACTATGCAACTCTGTCGTGCAAATATTTTGAATAAAATAAATTTATTTTAAAGGCTTATAAGACAATTTATACTTATTCATTTATAAGTATAAATGAAATAAAATTATTATTGTTAGTCTACAGCAGTATGCTTTGGGCAGAAAAAAAATCACCAGATATATGAAACTACATTTGGCATTTATCATGTGATGAAAGACAAAAAGACAGATCACCTGGCACTTCAGAGATCTACCTCCTAATCCTAAAGAAAGCTTCAAAATGCTCAGGTGCCCACTACAAACCTTCCAGCAGACAGATATTGGACAGTGAATTGCCATATGCACAGGATAATGCTCTCATGCACACAGCATACCCTCTAATGCAGCAACCAATCCCAAATACTCACAAGCAACAGGACAAAATGACAATTAACTTGGTCCCTAACTTACAAGAGTATACATATATCAGACTACACACATAACATACCCAACTGAACAGAAGAAAACTTAACTCCTGTAGTTTGGGGTGAAGGAGGGGGAAGGATGCTCAGGATGTTTCCCTCCAGTATTTACTTTAAAGACAGGCTGCATTATATTAGCATGACTGCTACCAGCTATATCTTCTTCACCACACCACGCAAGTAAGTTCCTCAAGATGGACCTTCTTGGCTGTGGTATTTCAACTGTTTACAGCTTTACTAAGGAGACTGTAACAGGCTAGAGAGTAACTTCAAAAGTACTGTACAACTCTTAAAGCACAGATTTATTCTGCTTTGCAAAGGTATAAAGGACGCAGGCAAAGTAAATCCACATCTCCTTGGCTTTTGAAGCTGAATAAAGCATCCTGCTGATACAAACAACATTGAGAAGTTAAGCTGCTCATATACTCAATATATTAATACTTTAATCTAAAGCAGATTTATTTTTCCACTCAATTTTCAAGCGATGACACTCCAGACCAAGTTCCAAATGAAGTTACCTCATGATTACCAAGTATTTTTGAGCTTTGGATCTGAGAACAATTATAAGAGGTTTCAGTTACAATGTCTGAAGCATGTTAGCAGCAAATGAAAAAAACCCCCAGAAGACTAGATTTTTTTGGTTGAGCAACATCACTCAACCACTTCCTCTCAGTTCAAAGATGTAAAGAAGACACAGCAGTTTTGCTAAAGCAGCACATTTGAGATAAACTGAGTTTGTTCCAGAGATACTGATGATAAGTACTCTGAGCATGTTGGAACCCAACAACAGAACACAAGGACAGCTGTATAGGGACAGAACAATGACCCTAGAGCCCAATATCCTCTATCTAACAATGATTAGTAACAAAGCTCGGGGGAAAATATCCAGCAGTAGGGTAAATACACAGTGATATGTATTCAGCTTCCTTTCATAAGCAGCCCAGAAATACCTGAAGTTTTATTTTTGTGTTTAAAATAATCCCCGTGGTACAATTTTGCCCCATGATTTTGTCTAATCACTGTTGTAATCCAGGCAAACGAGTGACACACACATCATTTGGAAAATTAACTTCATGGTTTAATCATCCAGGTTTTGTTAACCTAAGTGCTTGTGTGCAACCACAAACAAAGACTATTTTTAATCTTGAAGAAATATGCTTCTACAGATGTGTACAAGTACATACACAGTTAATAGATCTTACACAAATATTGCTGACCAATTCCCCAAATAAGAGAGTTAAATCCTATGTATTTATGTATATATTTGGATACTTTGTCATGAACGTGTAAATAACATGCAAGTATCTCAATAAATATTAAGTGAGCACCACAGAAATTCCCACTGTAACACCACTGTATCACATATTGATTAGTGGACTAAAGGAGAAAAATGGAAGTTTAATGTAAGTGTGAAGTGGGAACAAGAGCTGCATCCTCAGAGCACACAAGCAGCTCTCTATGCCTCAGCTTAACCTTAACAAAATTCCACCCAAACCACTTTGTAGGCTGCTTCCCAAGCCCAGCACTCCAGGGCTATTTCCAGCTCACAGGTTAGCGCATTTTAACGACACAGGTCTACTTACTTCACCCTGCCTCCATTTGGGAAGCGCTTAGCCCGAAATAAAAGGAAATCTGTGGCCATTGTTGTTCTTGGTTCACCTCTACAACGAGAGCAAGCAGCCACAGAAACTGCTAGCACAGGCAAACACGATAACCATTGTGAGCACTCTGTGAAGGGTGTTGGTTATACTTAATAGAAAATACATGCAGCTGAATACTTCACCATCAATCTCTTTTGGGTTTTCAGTGAAATGTTTCAGAGGTTTTATAAGAAGACTTCAGATAATTGCATAGCTTACAACAATCAAAATGCCCTCTGAAAAAGCTCTTTCTGAAAGCATTTCTCTACAACCATCCACAGTGGCCCAAATTCACAAGGACATGAATTACAGTAAAACTATCAAGGAGGAAATTAGAGCATAGCTATACTCTCCAGTAAAGGAGTTACAATTAGATTCGTTAACTTGTACCAGGTTTGAGATTTTGTATATCTCTCTCATGGAGGAGCAGGCAATGCTATTAAGAATGCACAGAAGATCTGGGGACTCCCACTTAAAAGGTTTCTCAAGGCAGTTTTGTGTAGGCAACACCAGCAACTGGAAAACGCGCCATGACAAACAATGTTAGGTCTCTGAAGTATGCCTAAGAAATAGATGAGATTTCAGTCTCACGAAACACCAGCACTCCACACCTGCCCACTGCAACCAGCGGAGTCACCAAAACCCGAGTCACCACCCGGGAAACCCCAACTGCGCCTAGAGGCCACGACGGACTGTCAAAAACGTGAGGGGAAAAAGTCATGCACAACCCAAACACACAGCAGCTCCTCACACAGGCAGCCTTCTCCCCAAACACCGAGTCACTTACAGCTTCTTTTAAAGTCCACCGCGCGTTGAGTTTATTACTTCTAGTAGCAGTTTATTGTGGGTGTGTCGCTTGACATGCAGAGAAACAACGCGAGCGGCTCCGAGCAGAGAGCAGCACTCGGGGCAGAGCCCCGCTCGGCACAGCGCGGCGGCCCCGCTCAGGAGCAGGCTCAGGAGCAGGCTCAGGAGCAGGCACAGCAGCCGCTCCAGCACCTGCCCGGCACACCCGAACGCGCCCCGCGCCCCAGCCCTCAGCAGCGCGGAGGGCGCCCCAGCCCGAGCCCGCCGCACCCCTCGGCAGCGCAGCCCCGCGGCGGGACGCGCCGGTCGGTGTCCCGTCGCGGCGGCCCGGGGGCAGCGATGCCGGGAGCGCGTTACTCCACCTGGGCTCGGCTCCCGCAGCCGCACCGCCATGCGCGCCTCCGCCCCGCGCACGCGCGCCCGCCCTCAGCGCGGAGCGGGGCGGGGGCGCGCGGGGAGCGCCGGGAAGGCGGCGGCGCGCGGGCTCTCGGGAGCGCGGCGGGCGCGCGGCACGCGGGCGGCGCGCGGTCCCGCGGGGGGCTCGGCCGGGGCTCGTCGCGACACGTGGTCGGCGCCGGTATCGGCGACAGCGGTGATGGCGCAGCTCACGGCGCGGTTCCGCACCGAGAACCGCAGGTGAGGAGCCTCCCCTGCCGGGCCGGGGGCGGGAGCGGGGAGCGGGTGACGCGGAGCGGTAACGGCGCGCTGTGCCCGCAGGTTCGCCGTGGAGGATGTGCCCTTCTCGGTGCCCGCGGCCTCCGAGACCACCGACCTCAGCCACCTCATCAACAAGCTGCTGGCGGCGGCGCACGGTAGGTTCCGCGGCGGGGCGGCGCTCGGAGCCCGGCATCCCTCGTGTCCGGCCGGCCGGGCCCGGCACCGGCACCGCGCGGCTGTCACTGCAGGCCCTCGGCGGGACCGCGACAGCCCCAGCCTGCTGCCTGGGCCTGGCTGCCCACAGCAGGGCTCTGCGGGAACTTGGTCTGAAACCTGCGCGTACCGGGCTGCCGGGCACTCCCGGGAGAAAGGCTCCGAAGGCTGGAATGGAATACTGTGTGTGCTCGGCGCCGCAGGCCAGGCTGCCACGGCAGATGGGGATGGAAACGTTGCCCAAAACCTGGCACAAGAACTAAGGAAACCAAAAGCTTGGTTTTTATGACAGCCTGTAAGAAAACTTAAGCTATTCTGTCAGTGCTGAAATGGCCTGACTGACTCGAAAGGTTATCTGGGCAAGAACGCTTGTGCAATGTTGCTGGAAGGTCCAATTTTGTATAACGAGTAGAATATTTTCTATTCTTTTGAACAGAAAACTAGTGCACAGTGCAGTGCTTCTGCCAAAATGCAGAAATGACAAATGTCTTTGTCATTTATGCCATTACAAAGGAAGAAATATGAACCAAAAACTCTTATGGTTTTCCTACTGCTGCCACAAATACAGGGCTCTAGCTGGTGTTACAAGTGGCCAGATCCATGCGGAACAGTCAGGAAGCACCACTGGGGTTTGATTACACATAGCTACAGAGGCAAACAACTCTGTGAACCCCAACAGCAAATTTTCCTTCCTCTTAACTTAAATAATCCTGTGGAAGTAATGAGCTGCCCACTTAAAATTGGGAGAAGAAACCAAGTGGTTGGGTTTTTTGTTCTTGTCGTTTGTTTAGGGGTTTTGGTTTGGTTGGGGGGTGGGTGTTTACGTTTGGGTCTTTTTTTAAACACTTCCTGACTCGATTTTCCTGAAACAGTCACAAAATTATTCCGCTCTTGATGGTTTCAAATCAGTAATGACACCTGAACATGGATTTTTCCTAATTTGTTTCAGCGGATCACAAGTATGTGGAATTTGACTTCCTTATCAATGGCCAATTCTTGCGAGTGCCGCTGGTCACACACATGGAAATGGAAAATATTTCCACGGTAAGTCATACTCAGTTTCTCCCCTTGGACAGTAGAACAGACTTAGCCAGTTAACTTCAATCTGATTTAGGTATTACACTGTCAGCTAGGTAGATTTCCTTGCTCAGTTTTATTTCTTTTCTGATTTTCCCAGGAGAATTCCCTGTATTTTTAAATCCATTCTGAACTGCAGTGATTAGAGACTACAGAGCAGTGCAAGGAACATCATTATCCAAACTGTTGTCTGTATACAGTTAAGAGGAAAAATTCGTGTCTTATTGAGTTCATCAGTAGTATATTTTTGTCTCTTATGGGGGGGCATAATGGGGAAGGATAAATACTATCTCTAGAAGATGTTGCAAAGTGTTTTAGTTACCAGTTTTATAATAGTAAATATAGAAGAAGAAGAATGTAAAGAAGAATGAACTCACTTGCTTTTGCTTCCAGCTTGCTATTAATAGTAATTTGATAAAAATATGGAAAGCAATATAATTTACACATTTTTTTCTAAATATCTTAGTTCCACTGATGTGGCAAAGGACTTGGATACCAAAATCTTTGCTCAATAAATTGAGCACACTACAGTTTGCTCAATTTATTTGTACCACACTACAGTTAGATTTTACTGTTACTGCTTAAAAAAACAAAACCATACTAAATCACTGAATAACTGTTTTGTCTGTGAGCTCAGGAAGAAGTGGTGGAAATAGAGTATGTGGAGAAATACATGGCCCCTCAGCCAGAAGAATGCATCTTCCATGATGACTGGATCAGTTCTGTTCAAGGCACTCAAGAATGGTAACACACAAAGCCAATTCTAAGTTTTGTCTTGCTTATTCGTGTTCCTCCATGGTGTCAAATGGAGCAGTATTCTCTCTTTAATAGTCTCTTGGGTGGGTTTTTTCCCCTCTGGTCTTTCTGTATTATTTTTTTTTAACCTGTCAAGTCAGTCAGCTACTTGCTTTTGTAAGCAGTTCACTGACAGTGACTTTAACATAATTAGAAAACAGCTAGAGACACTGAAAATGAGAAACTGCTTATACAAATGAACGAAACAAATGCTGTTTAGCATTCTTTCTCTTAAAGGAAAGCAAGTTTTCCTCATCTCTTTTTTGCTTAAACCCTTGACTTCCAATGTCACACCCATTAGCAACAAATAGGATAGCATATCTTTGTGCAGGGATTTTCCTTAAAAAAGGCCCAAGAGCCATAATTGTCTTTTTCTACTGTGTTTGCACATTAATTTTCCAATCCACTAGGTAATGTTCATGTATTAAGTAGAGGTTTGAAAATGCTCTTAGAACCTCTGGCAACATATGAAAAACAATAAATTAAATTTTAAATAATGTAAGCAATCTTGAGTCTCACCGATCAGAATGTGCAGTATTCTCTATGCTTGTCTTTCTGGCCTGTACTCTTGGCCTCCCAGTTGCAAGGCTTTAATCAAGCTTTGCTCTATAGCAAAAAGATTTTTTTTTACTCTTCCAAGCTATTTCTTTTAAACCAGTTATTGTGCTAATATTTTTCCAAGTTTTTACTTGAAGCTATGTTTCATAATTGGCCTAATGATGTTTCAAATACTGTACCCTGTAGGATATTAACTGGCTGCTACGATCAGACTGCTCGGATCTGGTCTGTGGAAGGAAAATCCATCATTACAATAGCTGGGCATACAGAAGTAGTGAAGGATGTGGCATGGGTGAAGCAAGGTCAGTATACATCGCAGGGGAATAGTAGTAGTTTGATTTATTTGGGGAGAAATGTTAGTATTCCTTAAACATGAATATTTAATTATCTAAATGTAATTACTTCAACCTCTGTCAGTGGTGTGTGTAAGGAACAAAGTCATGGTATGCATAAATAGTCCTTAAACAATAATGAATACAGTTACTTTAAGATGGTTGTTGTCTATCTACCTTGCAGTCTTCATTAGTAAATACTGGTGTATATAGCTGTATTAATTGTACTTGCAGGGTAACATGATGTAAACTGAAATACATACGAGTTTCTGTCTATCTGCAGTTTCTTCTACGATTAGAATAATTATTCATAAAGACTTTGGAAAGCTGAGTTGGGCATGAGTGTAACTTTTTTCTTTCTCAGATAGTTTATCATGCCTGTTACTCAGTGCTTCCATGGACCAGACTGTCCTGCTCTGGGAGTGGAACGTGGAGAAAAACAAAGTGAAAGCCCTTCACTGCTGCAGGGGACACGCTGGGAGTGTCGAGTCTGTGGCTGTTGATTGTACGAGAACCAAAGTGAGTGACTCCTGGAAAGAAACCCTTGTGTTTTGGGATTTAGCAACTTGTACCTCAAAAATCCTCCCTTTGTCCCTGCATAGGTATTCTTCACCATGATTTTAGAACACACTGATAATTTTCCAGTCTTGTTATAAGTCGTGTTGATTGAGAATTTGGAGTGTTAAATCAATGCTAAGCCATAGAATCACAGAATCATTTAGTTTGGAAAACAAGTTAAATTTTAAAGTATATTTTACTTCAAGTGCATGTGAATTTTGTGCTATAATGAACTATTTTTAATTTGACCTAACTTTTCACAGTGGTTTTGGTGGGAAAAAAATTTCTAGAGTACTTGGAAAAAGCAGGTAGTAAAGAGGTTCTTTGCCTTCATCCAGGAATTCAACAATTATGAGCACTCCTACTAAAGGTGGAGGGAGTCATTGCTCCCAGCTCAGGCAGGTGAAAGTAAAACTTTTTGGTGCTGAAGGAAATAAGTATTTTGTAAATATTTTTCCTACAAAGGAAGTAAAAAGAATAATTTTATATGTGCCAAACATTTTTGAGGTTTTTTTGGGACCCCAGCACTGTTCTTCATGTGTTACAACCCAATAGTTAGTTTTACAAGCAAGTCTCTCTTCCAAGGTCTGTCTGGATCAACTTTTAACAAAATGTTTCTGTTCATACAGTTCTGCAGTGGATCCTGGGATAAGATGTTAAAGATATGGTCTGCAGGTAAGATGGAAATTTGTAAGGCTGTACATCACTAGGCTGAGTTACTGGTTTGGTTAATTACACAATTTCAGATCTGGTTATTACCTGCATGATGTTTGTAGGCACCAGAAATTTTGGGATTTGCTTAATTACGTACACGGAGATGGAATACAAAGATCTCTAGCTCAAGTCTGCCTGTCTTCTGTCACAGTACCTACAGATGAAGAAGATGAAATGGAAGAAGCAGCTAACAGACCACGGAAAAAACAGAAGACTGAACAGTTGGGACTAACAAGGGTAAGATGAGCTCCAGGTTTGTCCAGGATTTTTCTTTAGAAGTGTAGCCACAAGAAATAATTTCTCTTTGCTGAAGGTGACTGTAAAACTTCTGCTGGTATGTCTCAGGCTAATCAGACATTTTTATTTGTTGAAATAATAGATTTTTTGATGATACTCACTCACATCTGTCACCATTAAATTTTAGACTCCCCTGGCAACTCTCTCAGGCCATACAGAAGCTGTCTCCTCTGTACTGTGGTCAGATGCTGAAGAAATTTGCAGTGCATCGTGGGACCACACCATTAAACTCTGGGATGCTGAGACTGGAGATCTCAAATCAACTTTGGTGAGATCATTATACCCTATAGGTTCAGCTGAAGTCCAGCTCAGAGAAAAAAAAAAGAGATGTGCTTTATAAAGAATGGTAGCTCCTGCCTTAGAATTACTGTTTTCTTTTCTGACAGACAGGAAACAAAGTGTTTAATTCAGTCTCCTACTCACCACTGTGTCGACGTCTTGCATCAGGGAGCACTGACAGACATATCAGACTATGGGATCCTCGCAGCAAAGGTGAGCTAAAACGTGCATGGTCTCAAAGCTTTCTTCAAAATCAGAACCTTTTCCTGTTGAGAGACATCTCACAAACTGTTTTCTGGTCCCTCTGCTTGAAACCAGTAGTTTGGGGGCTTTTATTAACTACAAAGGTTACATCTATTTTCTGTATTCCAGTGCAAGACTTGTTTTAATTTCTTACCTAATAATTTAGAAGTCTAACTGGGCTTAGGTTTTCCTTTTTTTTTTTTAAACTTACTAATGAATGTTCAACTGTGCAGTTGCATAATGAATTTTTTTTTTGTAAGGTTCAGACTTAGGCTGGTCTGATAATCATTGAAGTGAAATAGTAGTCACTTGGACATGGTACTATATATCATAGACAGATGGAATTATAGATACTATGACTGACCCTACTGGCTTTATTTTCATAGACATATTTCATAGAATGGTCTGGGCTGGAAGGGGCCTTAAAGATCATCTAGTTCCAATCCTCCTGCGCTGGGCAGGGACTCCTTCCACCAGCACAGATTGCTCAGAGCCCCACCCAGCCTGGCCTTGAACACTTCAGAGCCTGAGCAGCCACAACTTGTCTGGGCAACTAGTTCCAGCGCCTCACCAATCTCTTATCATAGTAAAAAATTTCTTCCTAATATCTAATCTTAACCTACTCTCAGCTGGAAGCCATTTCCCCTTGTCCTGTCAGTATATGTTCTTGTAAATAGTCTTTCACCATCTTTCTTGTAGGCTCTGGTCAGGTACTGGAAGGCCACAAATAGTAAAAAATGTTTAGCTTCTGTAAACCTAATCCAGAGTTCATTAGCATATTACATGTTGTTAATGAAAGCATTTTTTCTTTGCTTTTAAAAAAGATCTTTGAAAAGTCTAGTGACACAGAAATACATTTTGAGGTGTTTGGGGTTGGTTTCTTTTTTGTTTAGTTGGGTTTGTTTCTTTGTTGTTTTTTATCTTCCCCAGAACTTGTGTGGCTTGTGTTTATGTTCACTTTGAATAAAATTCACTTAACACTTAACAAATCCCACTGGATTTTGTACACATCTTAAAAGTGCTGGTTGCAGTTGGCATCTGCTGATGTCTGTTTTTTCCTTTTTCTATTCAGATGGCTCCTTGGTTCTCCTGTCTCTGACTTCTCACACAGGCTGGGTGACATCTGTGAAGTGGTCACCTACCCATGAGCATCAGCTGATCTCTGGTTCTCTGGACAACATTGTGAAGCTTTGGGACACGAGGAGGTAAAATAAACCTGTGTTAGTTGCTGTTCAAAGTCATGTGAGCTTATAGGGTGAGCTACCCCTCGTGAAATAGCACAGGCAGTCAGAGACTTCAATTGGAAACACCTGTGGCATTTGTGAAAACCCTCTAGATTTTGGAAGTCAACCATATAATGAAAGGGAGAAAAATACTTGTAGTCTACCAGAGGGCTGGAAAATATGCACAGTTGAGCAGCATCTGGAAGAAGGAAACTATAACAAACTCTTCCTAACAACTGGGTGAATTTCAGTCTCAAAGTTGCTTGTAAGCAGATGAAAAATGTTGCTGCTTTTCTCTTTGGGGATGTAGGAGAGGATAATACTAATGTGATCAGCTCTGAGAAAGCATCACAGATGGCAGATACCTGTATTCTCTCAAAGTGTTTATAACTTCTTGACCACATGTACTGGATAGCATTGTGATAGCATTTCTTCCTGGGACCAGCTGTTTCCTGTGATTGCTGACATAACTTCAAACCTGTTTTTCACTAGTTGCAAAGCTCCTCTGTATGACTTGGCTGCTCATGAAGACAAGGTTTTGTGTGTGGACTGGACAGAAGCAGGGGTAAGAATCTGAAGAGCAAGTTACTCAATTTATATGCGTGGTGTCCAAGGAGAGAGCTAAAAGCAGTCATGGACTGTTTCTTCCTTATGCTTAAAGCTAGAAGAGAACAGAGGGTTGTAGTTGTGCTGTGGTTGGTATCTGGGTGTTGGTGTCCCCACACTCTGCAAAGGGGAAGGGTGGGAACTGAAGCTCTGTAGCATTAAGTGAGCATTGTACTGATATTCCAAACAAGGAGAGATGAGAACAGCACTGCACCTTACTCAGAAAATGCATTCCAAGGTACTGTTTTCTGGTTCTGGGATTAAAGCAGCAGCATGCAGTAACAGCTGGGGCATGGCAGTCAGGACATGTACAAGGGCAAAACTGTGTAATCGTCTACAACAAGCTGTTCTGCTACTGTAGTGCTACACATGTGTTTAAAATGACCAAAAAAACCCTTTCTGTTAATCTGTAACTTGCCTACAAAAATTTCACTTCTAATTTTAAGAGAGAGTAAGAGACAAAGTTGCTTCTGTACTTTGATTCTGGGTTTTAGTCATGCATTAACAGTTCACAGTAGTGAACATTATCATTACCTTTTCTAAAGGAAAGAAAAATTGAGTCCTTAACTTTTGTGTACTTGCTTTGCTTAGCTCTGGTATTAATCACAGTTTCCTTCTCTCACCAGTTGTTACTGAGTGGAGGAGCAGACAACAAACTGTATTGCTACAGATACCCAGCTACAGCCTCTGATGTTGGGGCATGAAGGTCAACGGGCAGAAGACTTTTTTTTTAGAAACCAAGATTTTTGCAGCAGTTGCTCTGTATTTGCATCTCTACACAATCAGCTTCCGAAGAAAGGAGGAGTTTGTTGCTCAGAGAGCTGTTGTTCCTGGCTTTGAGTGGTAACCTATATCCATATTTGTCACAGAAAAATAGCAAAGCCCAAATGGGATTAATATGAAACAAAGCAAAGGTCATTTCCTCCCATTTTGATGGCTTTGCAGTAACATCTTTTAAATGAACATTTGTATAGCCCTTTTAATGAGAAGTAAACTGTTTGGTGATACTTACAGAAAACTACTTGATTACTAAATTATTTTTTGAGTTTATTGGCTTTCCGTTGGGGAAAAAAAAATAAAGCTTTTATCAACAGTTTGTTGGTTTAGTGTGTCATTCCAGATAAAAATGAGATCTCAGCTCTCCTCTCAGTCTGGCTGTTGGCAGTTCTTATGATTTGGTCCTTAATTAATGAACCCAAGCTTCTTTCTAGGATGAAGACTTGGTATGTTTGCAGTGCAGATGGCATGATATAGAGGAACTTGACAGAATCACTGGCAGATGAAATACTCCATATTTTAGTAGCTCATAAATTAGGGCTCTAGATTATAAGTATGCCAGCCCTGTACCACAGTACTTGTGTTGCAGTATAATTAATGTGGTGTTTTCGTCCTAAAAGCAGATGTGTAGAAGCAAGTGGTAGATCACACAGAGAAGGCAGAAGAATAAGTCATTTGTTCTTAGAACAGATTTGAAAAGTTGCAATAGCTTTTAGAGGATAAAAATTTACGACTGATTTTACTATTGAAACATGCTCAATTTTTCTGCTGGTGGTTTTGCTTTCAGTTCAGCATTTAAATGAAAAACCTATTACTGCAGCATGTTGAATGACATATGTGATGCTGAACCAGCACATTGTTAAACTATGTGGAAACCACACTTGAATATCCTCACCACTGTCTTGGCTTTCAATCATTGCAAGACCTGTACAGCACAAACAAGTCAAATGCTTAAATTAATATTTTTTCTTTGAAGAGTGAGAACTCTGATCTCCAGGTTTATAATAGAGACATATATTGCTGTATATAGACTAGATGTATAATACATGTATAGTTCTGAGTAAGGAGTTTTAATAAATATCAAAGAGCAAAACTGGTGAAAATGGCAAAGGACAGGGGAAGGAGCTCTGAGCCCTTTGCTCTGTAAGTACTGTAACTAACAATTTATGTGCATATGTCTGAAGACTCATGAATGCAAGATGGGCAACCTTAATATGGTTTTCTTGCCTTCCCAGATTGATTTACAAAATACTTTTTAAAAAGATCATGTCACTTGAAGTGTCAGCTTACCTTAGACTAACAATATTTAGACTTAAGAAAACCCAGCTGGCATTAGTTGTTTCAGTGAATCCATTATCTGCTATAGGCTCTAATACGCAGAACGTACCTAGAAAGGTAGGTTTTGACAGACCACAGTTAAAAGCAGGAGTATTTTTACACCCAGGAAAAGTACTATGGCAAAAGAACAGACAAAGAAGGAACTAAGTAAACCACATTAACATGAAGTGATACCAGTGTAAATACACTATATTTTTGGAATTTATCTGTATTACCACCATCCATAAATTATCCTGAAACCAGTACTTTTTCTATTTGGCTGAGAGTTTTTTGGATAATCTGTAATATTAAATAAAATGTTTTTATAAGACTTTCCTTTCAAACATGCAGTCCTTTCATTTGAAATAATGATGTGACATTACAATGGTCAACAGTAGCGGATTTTAAAATTGCAGAAGAACTCAGTCAAAAGCATGGTAATCCAGAATCCAGGTGCTGATGGTGACTCACAAAAAAATACTTTTTCCTCCCTTTTTAAAGACCTAGTGCCCTAGTAGCATAATACAAAACAGTAAAGCGTATTTATGTACTAATTGCTAGTTTTCCTTAAAACTGATACTACAAGTGAGGGGAACAAAGACAATAATCAACTACTGTGAGATTGACCTACATTTGTTTTTTTTTATCAGTGGGAGGTAGGGGGTTGGAGTAGCTTACATTGACAATTTATATGCCAAAAAAAAGCCCAGTCAAGTCTGAATCACCAGTTTTGTCTGATGTAAGCTCATTGGCAAAGATCTCAAATTACATGCAAAAAACTCGAGTTGAAATTAATTGTCACAAAAAACAGTTTAAATTGTCCTGTAAATTGCAGGAAATAAATGACTTTTCAGCTGCCAGTGAGAATATATGGGTGAGTCTGGTCTAGGAAAGACAGCTGCTCAGTTCTGATGAGTCTATCGAGCCATCCAAATCAAGACATGTACTGTATGGAATGCTGAAAATGTAACTCAAACCACAAAAATGTAAATTTCTGTACCAATCTCAATATTCATACTTGAAACTTCAAAATGTCAATTTTCCATGTCTTTGCAATTTATTCCATGGGACAAGTAGTCTGTGACCAACAGGGGATCTCAGTACAAGTTTAAAATGCTGTAATTCTAAATAAACATTGAAATAAGTGCTCTGTGATTACTACTGATACTTTCAGCCTATAATGTGTAATTTAAGCAGAGAAATTTCTTTAAATGTTTGAAATTATCTCTGGATGCAAACCAGAACTCACAAAAAGCTTTATGGAAAAACATGATAAACCAATTATAGCAAAATATCCCAATAATCTCTATTGCTTACCCAAAAGAGTCAACCTCATCATGCTTCGTACTGTCTATGGTCTATAAATATAGGATAGGGAAGTACTGATCTTCAGTCAGACCACAGCTGTTCTAAACTGCATGTGAAAGACAGCTGAAATCCCTTGGAAGAGCCTTCAGGAAATGCTCAGTGAATTAGTTCCTCTCTTTTAACTCCCTCTCTATCCCAGTTCTTGACAACTATTCAAGTTTGTTGCACACACATGCACAAACCAGAAGTCTCTCATGGATTTCTGCTCCCAAGACAGATCAGAAAAACAGCTGCCAAAGTGCAGAAGAAATACTGGAAATTGAAACATTCACAAAAGAATGAAGATGAGTATGTGATAACATCTGATGCAGAGCTGGATGCCAAATTAGTAATAAACCTATGGACCATGAGCAGAGTTAGTAAGAATTGATAGGCAGAATATGAATACATGAAAATGGATCATTTGTTTTCTAATTTAAAGAGCACAAACTTCTATCTCTCTCCCATTCTTTTCTTCTCAGGTTTTGCATCAACTTTAGCCCAAGTGTGGGTTGGTTTGTGGAAATCTGAAAAAATTTTTTGATCTTATAAAAAAAAAAAAAATCAAAATTTGACAGAATTTCCCTGAGAGAATTTCCACTGGACAGATCTTGTCTCTCAGGTCTTTGATTGGTAGTTTGTTATTGTGGTGGACTCTGAGCATAGGATGAGGTGTTACAACTCACTGGCGGTAGGCTTTTAATACTTGGGAGTAGGGCTCAAGAACACTTCTTGGTGTTACACAAAAGATCTTGTTTCCATCTTACATCAACATGCAAATGGTCCTCCTGATATATGCACAGGATTTGAAAGAATCATAGATTTAATAACCATAATGTTTTGCCTTTAGGTTTAAGAGTATACAGAGACCCTCAATGGATACTCTCAGTTGCTTGTCAGAAAACAGTACTTATCTCCTGCAGCTACAATACTAAACAAAGTGTTTCCTAGAGCTAAACAGCACAAATTTAAACAGATCCTGGTTTCAGTTACCCCTCAGTTAATATAGTGAAGTCTATGCAAATCAATTGAATTAATACAGATGTACAGAGGAGCTTACATTCAGTTTACCTGCATGTAACTTACAATAATTGGATCTTATACCTTAATGTAGCTGAAAACTGAGTCAGAACCAGTCTCCAAAAAACCAAATACTCCATGTCAGTGAAACCTTTTCTGACAGGAAATAAATAAGATTTGTCTTCATAGTAACTAAGCTTTGGACAGAATGGTGAGGGGGAGGAGATGATGGTTTTTCTCCCCTTCTAATCCAATCTATGTAAACAGAGGAATCAAAACAACAGATGTTTAGTATGATACTGGCGCCACAGAATCCGGCATGAACTCACCGAAGATGAGGAGACTACAGTTTCCCTATTTCAGTTTTCCAGTCTCTAGCCTGCTGGGATTTAAATGTGCAAGTCCAAACGGTCATGTTACAAAGAAGCCATGACTTTTGCAAGGAGAGCAGTTCCCAAGCTGTGCACCATCCCACCACACACCATTCTGAACCTTTGCTGTATCTATAGGTATTGCTTGCTACATGTAAACAGAGGATTATGAGAAAAATCTGACCAGATCATCCTTGAAAATAATAATATTATACTACATACCAGTGAAGTCTGCTTTAATGAAAGAAATCTCCATTTCTAATATTTTTCTCAGCCTCCTGCAGTATAATGCAGCAACTGAAAAATATTTGCACTTTGGGATGTCTGAATTGTAATCTTTTATATCTTGGCTGACACATTTGAAGGTAATCATTTTGCTTAGCTATCTCAAGTATTGCTTTTGCCATTTCCTACCATACTTCTGTATTTATCTTTTATAATTTATGATACAACAGTCTGTAGGGCTGCTATTTTGAAAAGTTAGAGGGAAACATAAGCTTTTTACATTTCCCTCTGCAGCAGCATCTTCTTGCCATTTACTCTCCTTATTTTGCTGCCCACTCCATGTTTTATAAGCAAAGTATCTGGTTTTTTATTCCTCACAGAAGTATCAAGATCAAGAAGGTAAAAGTCTTCCTCTTTTGAAACAGCCCTTTAGGCTAATGCTCCAATACAGCAGACACTGGGTGTCTAATGCATTGCCACTGTATTTCTCTTCCCACACGTATTTCTAACCACCCTGTGACAGCAGGGCCATGGCAGCAGGCAGTATTTGCCTTTGACACACCTTTTGGCATTTACATTTGCTCTGCATGCGCCTGTGCAGGTAATTTCCCCCCACCCTTAGCAGAATTACCGAGCACCTGAGGAACAGGGGCAAGTTAAAAGGAAGCACAGCTGGTACGCAAGTGATGGAGCAGCAGCCCTGGCTGCTGACACCAGTCCTGTCACCAGCAGCTGGGCAGAACCACTGCCCATGGCCAGATGTCTGCACACCGGTAGCTTAAGCCATCCCCATTCTCCAGGAGCTAATCCTCCCTCTGGGTCTGTGCTCATAAATACCCTTGATGAAAGGCACAAGTAGCTTGAGCCACCACTCTTCTGTGAGCTTTGTCTTGATTGCATTTCATAAACTGTCTACAGTTATGAATAGCAAGTAGCACTCAGCACCTGTCAGTAGTGAAGTTGGACTCTTGTTTCTGTTCTTTTGTTGCTGGGAAGCTTGGTTGCTATGAGATAACAGAATACTTCCACATACTACATTTTCTAGTTTTACATTCATACTGCTTATTTACATGCTTATGTAATTAATAGTTTAACTGATTATGTCCACAAAATAATAAATCAACAATTTCCTTCCAAAAAGTGTTATTTTTTAATATTCTTCCATTCAAATGGCCTGTACAGATATTTACTACTGAGTAGTGGAATACTGGGGAATACTGATGTAGACTTTATGGTACCATATACAGCAAAAGCTTATCCTAGTCTCAGGTTCTTCTTTCTTTTCGCCTCCTTTTTAGCATTCTTATTATTTAAGTAAGTACTGAATGTGTAATATTAGGGACATACATATAGCTATATAGATATATATTTTTATAGTATATAACATCAGGGTACATTAAAACATTTATGGTCTCCTGGGGCAGTCTCTGCTTAGGATTGACCATTGAGAGATTAGGTTTGAGATTTCATAGAAAAATGCATTAATGCTGCATTTTCACAACTAGAAGAATACAAAGTCCTCTGTTAAATTATACTTTGCAAGGCCTATTACCAAGCTGTAATTGTAATGAATAAAGACTTTTCTAATCTTTGAAAACTTCAATAGCACATTATACTAAAAAACAATAATTATGGATTAAAAAAGATTTTATGTCTTTCCAATTAAAAAATTAAATGCCAGCATAATAATAGGCAACTGCTCATGTGCTATTCATTACAAATCATACATTGCAAAATGATAACTAACGTGGAAAGTTTTGGAAAAGAAATTCCCCCTCCATTGCACCTTTACACCTCTTCATCCTTAAAAAAAAACCCCACCAAACCACCAAAACCACCTTGAGATAGTAAAATCAATATTTTGCAGATATATTAATAACATTTAAGGGAAATGGGTATGAAACTAATATTTAAAATTATATTAGAAATAGCCTTTCAAGCTGCTGTTTGCAATGAGCATTTAAAAAGTGTTAAATATTCCAAATTCTTTTGAAATGCTTAACTTATGCATAAAATCATATACACACATGGTTTCTCATTTATTTTAAAAACTTTTGTATTTTGTGTTATTTTTTGAATTATTTAGATATATAATTTACATATAAATCTATTTCGATATTATATTCTTTTCTAAGCTTCTGTAATTCTCAAGAAAAAGAACAGAAAATGTACCATTATAAAATTCCTGGAAACATTACTGGGAACATCCTCTTAAAACCCAGAGTTCAATTAAAGACATTTAGTAGAAGCCCAGCAAAACCCACCATATTTAATAATATGGTAAAATATTCACATTAATCTTCCTTTGTAGCATACCTGTATATCCAGTTTTTATTCCCACTGCCTATCATTTTCACCACTGTTGCATAAGAAGTCTGATATGCACAGTGGTGACTTATTTTTTTAATTCACTCTTCCCCAATCCCAGGCACCCCACATCTAACTGCAAATGTTGGCAAAATCTGAAGGTCATCTTATGCACCTTAGCACTTTGAATAATGTGCTGGTTCTTCCACCCCCAGAGTTCTCATATTAATAAATAAATAGTCAATAAATAGGAATTGCCACACAATTTCATCTTCCAATTACTTTCTTTTTTATAGCCATATATGAGGAAGAAAATAAGCTAGGGCTCTTATCAAAGTCTTGGGCAGATCACAATGCAAGTGAAGCTGGAAGAAGGACAGATGTCAAGGGAAAGGTTTTCAATTTTTCATTTTTGTAGTTCCCTTTCACTCACTTGAATACACTGCTGTTAATTCAATTGGAGGATTAATCACAAGTATAGGGTGCAGAGGTATTTGGAAGAACACATGTCAAAAGCAAAAACCATTTCATACTTGAGGAGAAAACGACTTTGCTAAACTTTGCTAAACTCTGATGTCTGCCAAGCTCACAGGTGTTGAGGATCTAGTGAGAAATGTGAGCTCTGCCCCTCTCCTCCCCAGCTCAAGCTGTGTGCCTGCTCTGTGTCTTTGCCACACATCCTTCTCCTGTTCAGACTGGGCTACACAAACCCCTCAGAACAACTGCTAATATAAACCCACCCAGAGATGCACCAAATGCCAAACTCCAGCCCTGTGCAGTTCTGTAGGAGGATCTTGCTGCTCAAGTGCCAAGGCAACAATAAGCAACAGCTGTTACACATTCCAGCTGTTCTTGGACATTTCCAGTCAACAGATTGAAGGGAAGTTCAATGCAACTGCTGGGCAGACAAACACCTTGCTATCAAAACCAGATCCTTCCCCCACGGGCGACTGTGAGTTGGCAAGAGCAGAGAAGTCATTAGTACTGTAGGACATTTTAGTTCTATTGATATTCAGAACGTTGGGAATTCCAATTTTAAAAATTGGCATTGCCTAAGTTGGTATTTGCAGTGTTCTGATGCACTGCTGTCCACAAGCAGGTAAACAGGTTCCTGTTATTGCTGTAAATTCAGAGCTGCATTTATGGAACACACATCTCTGGTACTTTTACACTTTGGGGCATGGAATGGCAGAAAATCAACTTCATGTACCACCTTCTAGCTTATCATTTACTATTGTTCTTGCTATGTGTTAAGAAGGCAGTGAGGCGCAGCCTGTATGTGAAAGCTGAAAAACTTGAAGACTAAAGTATTAACTGTTTGTAGTTATAGCAGTCCATTTTTCCCACATTTCCCCAAAACATTCTACTCACTTGGGGTCTTGCATCTTTTTACTATTTTCACTTATTTTACACATTGGCCTTTGTTTCACCCTTGGCAGGAACTACTGACATTCTGCCATAAAACTACAATATTGGATGCCCTCTGGCACAGAATAGAGAGAAGCAATGCTGTGGATGAAAGATGAATCCCACAAGTTGTATTCCTGACAAGAGCAAGCAAAATGGAGAATTCAGAAAAGTAAACATTTGTTCATCTATCTACTGTTTACACTACAGGAAGTACTGGCTGCCAACAATTTCACCATGAATTAACTGGATGCAAAGACATGTCACTAGTAGCTAAAATACATACTCAGATGTTTATTGGATGTCAAGAGTGAGCTCAGCAAACAAAACAGAACTAAATTAAACCCTCCACACCTGGAGAACAACTCCCTGTTGTTCTCTGTATTTGTTATTAAAACAGAAGAATGTGCTCACCACCATGAACAAGTCACCGTAAGGGAAACCTTGCAACAACTTGCTTACTCATGTAGACTCATGTAGCTTGCCTTCCAAATGTCTCTCCAGTAGTCACTCCTTTAAGTGCTTTTTCTGAGCAAACCAAAGGGTAAAGGAGAATTTCTTTCTCTTTTCTACCTGAAACAGTCTCCTCCAGGATGACAGTATAATTATATGCAAAGTGCACAGTTAAGATTCTGCAAAATAAAATGGATCAAAGCCAAAACTGCACATTTACTGGTAGATTACTGTAAAAGACTACCTGCACTTCTCAGTTCTAACTTTTAGGAAGTGAAGAGGTTATAATTACCATTCATCATTTCTACATTTTTCTCCAATAGATGGTCAATGTCTATGGAATAGACACGATCACATTACATAAGCACAAAAACCCTCATAACAACAGAAATCTGTAGGCTAGGACGTATTCTAAGTTGTTTTAAATTGACAGATTTTCTAAGCAGAAACTGTTGCAGGTAGCAGACTGAAGAGTAAGAGTCAAAGACTGGTCTCCTTTTGCCTTTGCATGTTCCAGTTTTCACAGGTTTAGCTACAGATGGAAGTAAGGGTTACCAAATCTGAGTTTGAGAAGCTGAAGGGGTGTGGGCCAGAAGGTGAACCTGCTTTAAGGCAGTCCCTGTGCTTGTTGTCACATTCCCTGCCAGTCCATCAGGTATCTGCTGTACCCAGACCCCCCTGCTCACCTGCCTTTGCCAATTCCCCATGACTGAGCGTGCATCTTCCCATGGTAGGTATGGAAGTGATGCTTTTGTCTGTCTGCCTGTGGGAACAGTCTCTCCTGAACTGCACTCTTGCGCAGTTTACTCATCCTTTTCAATGAAAGAGAGCAAATGTAACTGAAGTATTTAAAAATTTATTTTCAACTAAAAAAATATGAAGAATTCTGCAGAGCCTTCTGGGAAGCAACACAAGGAAAAGCTAAGCCTTAATTCCTTGTCTTCCTCCAAGCAAATAAAGATTCTGTGCTCATTCACTTCTGAGTATTCCAATTATCCTTCTATCCAAAAACTACATGCACAAAAATACCTGGACATGAGAACTGCATGCTCAGTAGTGAGTTTTCCAATTTTAGAATATGTTAAGCTTTATGAAGAAATGGCTATAAGATTGGATTGTATTTTGCAAGCTTGAGATGTCACATACTTTTTTTTTAAACTAAACTGAATAGGAAGCCAATTGTTTGAGATCCACATACTATAGAACCAGGCAGTTAAACAAAATGCAAATAGCAGCCAGCTTTAAACTTGTTTAATGAATTATTTGCCTCCCTTAGTATCCTTTCTGTGATTCTGTAAAATAGCTCAGCTCACGTCCAAAGCCCTTGAACAGCCTGAGGACTTCCATCTATATCATTCTGTTGCAAGGAGGCGAATTTCTTTTATACTAAGAGAGTGGCTTTCTTACAGATGCTAAGTTTCAGAAAAGGAGAATGATGAATTCAGCACATTCAAGATTATTCCCCATGGTCATTTGCCAATCTATACAGAAATGTAAAACATTAATTCTCCTTCTCCCTCACTTTTTCCTCTTTTAAATCTCTCTGGCCATATTGTATATTAAAATTCCATCTATAAAAGTGTTTTTACAGAATTAAGAAATCCGATGAAATTAGTATACGACTATACAGCATTGTGACTCAGAAAATGGAATCTTCTTGTTAAGTGTGACCGAAATTTTGGCATACCATCATCTTCCTGAGGAAATATAAACAGTCCCAGTGCTATGAAGTATAACCAGAATTTCCATAATAGTTTCTAAACACATTATTGAAACTATTTTTACAAGCAGAAACTTGAGAGAACATCATCATTACACATCTTGCACTGGAAGAATCAATAAATTGGAGCAATGGAACAATAGGTCAACGTGTTCTTTCTTTCTTAAGAAAGATTTTTTCCTAGCCATTACAGAAGTCTCCCTTATGCAACCCCAGTGAAGAATGTGGAGAGAAGAAAGATGACATTTCCAGAAATATCAGTAAGCAACAAGCACAAAAAATAAACTGCACTCCAGAAGAATCATAAACATTCTGTACATGTTTCATTAGAAAGGAAATAGCTGCTTCCCAGAATTCCTGAAAAAAACCCAAACCCCTCAACTAAAAAAAGACTAATTTCTAATCTTCTTCTTCAAGTTGCAGTCTTTAATTTTATTTCTTTTTCATGTTCTGAACACATTTGATAGTGTGTCTACTCTTTTACTTGGCTAACTGAATTACCAGGAACAGGAAAGCTAACACTTATATTATTTAAACACTTGAAATACCTAAGATAGTTTTCCTGTAGATTGAATGCAAGAGTTTAAGGCCCAGGACCACAGTGATGGGGTCACACATGATTGCTGCTTATCCTGGGCCACCTCACCCACAGTGCCTAGCAGTTCCCTCTGTACACAGGGCCCACATCTCCAGCCCTTAGAATTGCAAGCCCACGACTTACTCATCCTCTCTAAAGTGCAACTCCAGCTCTCAGTATTTGAAGCACATCAGAGGTGATCCCCCAACACTGGTGATACAGCACTGGGGTAGAGTTGGCACAGGCAAGAAATTGGCTCTGTTTTCACCTGATCCCCATTTGGGAGGAAGGCAAAGAAAACAGTTTTGTTTTTATTCAGATTTCAATAGCAGCTGTCGGAAAGCTGCTCAGCAGTTTGGAATGTCAGAAGTAGTCCCTTTGGAGCTGGATTAGAGGGAGATGGAGACAGCCAAGAGCACTAAGCAGATAGCTCTGTAACCATGGAGTAAAACTTACTGCAGATTCACAGATAGAAAGAACCCTATTCTCTGTCACATACAGTTCACCCTCAAATCTTGCAAGGCCTAAACTAAACCTATTCTTCAGGCTTGTCTAACCTACTTGCACTAAACTGTATAAGATACACATTGGTACAAGAACTCTAAAAATAAATCTGCCAGTCTTATTGGAGGGGAAGCTACAATGTCTGCAAGCCAACAAAAATAACAATTTCTCATTCTACTCACAGTTCAGGAAAAATATTCGTTTGCCAAATAAAAAAACCGACAAAACTGATGGGAACGGAAAATATTTTCATGCTGAAAGAGGATATTACAAACAATGGAGACTCAAAGTCAAATCTCTCTTTATCCTTTTTAAAGGAACTTTCTGAAATACAACACCCAATTTTTGCGAGAATGATGTAACCTTTAAACAATGCTACTCAAAATACTTTGTCATCTAACTTTTATGTAATTATTTCTTTAACAAATAATGATGGAGCTGATCCACCCATGCATACACATTTGTTTGAGAACTTCTTCTGGCCTCCTGGCTTTAATTTTCATCCCTTCTGGCAGCATTGAAAAAACTGAAAAAGAGCTGAAAATCTCAGGCCTACTTTTATTTCAGGAATTATTCCAGTAATTCAGAATACAGAAGTTCAATGAAGAAACAATTTGCAGATAAGCAAGCCTGATGATTCCCTGATTTAAGCCCAGAAAATGGTTAAAAAAAAAAAAACCCAAGAAAAATTGTCTGCAACACCTGTACTCAAAACTACTTTTTGAGTTTCTTACTATTATTCTTCAAAAGAGAGGGTAGGTGGAACAGCTTTTCCATGAGCAAAATATATACTCTAGGGCTGAACTAGACAGCACCTAGAACTACCTGCAGTAGGATCACTGTTCTGAGGTCACCTGGTCTGTTCAGCTGGAGAAGGGAAGACTGAGGAGAGACCTCATTGCAGTTACAACTTCCCTGTGAGAGGAAGAGGAGAGGCAGGCACTGATCTCTTCTCCCTGGTGACAGTGACAGGAGTGAGGGAATGGCCTGAAGTTTTGTCTGGGGAGGTTTAGGCTGGATATTAGAAAGGTTCTTCAGCCAGAGGGTGGTTGGGCACTGGAACAGGCTGCCCAGGGCAGTGGTCACAGCACCAATCCTGATAGAGCTCAGGAAGCATTCGGACAAAGCTCCCAGGCACATGGTGTGACTCTTGGGGATGGTGCTCTGCAGGGCCAGGGGTTGCACTCAGTGATCCTTGTGGTCTCTTCCAACTCAAGATATTGTGTGAGTCTATATAAATCATCATTCCCCTCCTCTAGCTGAGATGGTTTGAAAAACCCAACTGGTTCACACTGAAACACGTTAACAACATCATTAACATTTTCCACACAAAGTGCTGCAAGAGGAAAAGGAGGAGGGAGTGCTCCAGCCTGCAAGACCAGGAGTCATCCAGCCCCAGATGGTAGCACACATTTTCAAATGCTTCCCAGTCAGAGGCACACGCATGATAATCTCCTGCAAAAGAGAGGAACAGCTGGCTAATTAACACATTAGCCACACCCAATATTAGGATGAATCAAACCAGCTACAGCTTTAAAAGTCCCAAAACAGCTACAGAGAGCAAAAACTTGGCTCTGCCCTCTGTATAGTGGCCAATAAGCTTGTTCTATGCCACTTGCAGAATCTAAACTCCAAAGCATGAAAAAATTCCTGCAGACCCTGGACTTTCAAATGAGAACATGCACTCATTTAAAAAATGCCAATTGAAATATAGCAGCAACCAAATGAAAACTTCACTACTTATAGAAATTAATTTTTCATCTTGAAAGTAGGTTATGATACAGTTATCTGAATAAGTTTACACATAAAGACATTACATCCCACTGTCCTACTTTCCACATTGCTAAGTTTTGCAGGAGAGAAGACAACTAGAAAATTGAAGAAAGTAAAATTCTGTTGTGTTCTGGCAACTAGAGAATTGAAAGAACACAATTAGTCAATTCTCAGTAATGATAATATTCTGGGAATCTGTATCCCTTACTAAGTCCTGATTCGTTCAGCATTGAAGAGATTAGCCAGCAAAGTGAAAATACATTCTTATGTATTGGGTTCAGAATTTTATAATTTGAATGCACACTCTTCAAACATACATTTTAAAATACTCATCTGGGTTTCTCTGTCAAGACAAAGAAAATAAGAATCAGAAATAGGTTTGGACTGAGTAGATTAAACTGAATTCTTGCAGACTTTCCAGTAAATCCACTAAAAAAATTAATTTTAAAATTTAGGTGCAATTGTCTAGTATGCAATAAAAATAGTTCTAGTGTTCCTTAAATCTGTATCAGTACTTCAGCAAAAAAAAAAGAATCACCATCTCTAATTCTCACAATAATCATAGGTCTTGTAAAGCATGTTTTAAAATGTAAAATACACAGTGTTCAGCACTACAATAAAACCAGAAAGGGATAAAAGCTGATGCAGTTAATAATATCTACTGGGGCATTATTTCCTTAAGCTGCTCAGAGGAAAGACAAAATCCAAACAAGTGGAATAAGTACTAATTTATAATAACTGAGTCACCACAGGGTAGCCTGTGCCTTGTACTCAATCTAATAGGTCATATTTTACAGCATCTTAAGCTTGTAGTTGACATCCAATTCAATACTTCCCAAAAAGTTATTAGCAAAAGTGGTAACATCTGAATTTGCAATGGAAAAATGAATCAGCATAGGACCTCTAGTCCTACTGACCTTTTAGGCTCCCACAAATTCATTTTTCTCTCTTTTAGAGGTCAACCACATTTTGCACTTCCCAGTGAAAGCACTACACTACAATGTTAGACAGCAGTACTACACTCTTGGCTCAGAGAGAGGATTTGTTCTTTACTTTGCATGCTCTTAAGTTCTGCTATCACCAGAAAATGCCAGTAAGAGAAGGGGAAAAAAGTAACATAAACACTCTTATCACACAGTATTTGACACTGCCTGTGCCCAGCCTCATGTAATGGAACTCATGCTGAAGGATGGAGAAAATGTTTAAGCAGATTGTGTTCTATTGGATTATGAAATATTTTTTGTAAGAAACACCAAGTTTGTGCTTTATTAGGACCCCAATTCTTGGTGATCTGAAACATTCTTTGAGTTGCATTCGACATGTGAAGCAGCTCAATCTACCACTTCACTGCATGTACCAATGAATTCAAGTTAGGCCAGAACTTCTGGTTTGTTGAGACAAGAACATACCTTAGTTACTTTTTGTTTGCCTACAGATATATCCTGAGGTAATTTAAATATTTTATTATTTAAAAAGCTCTTATTGTATTTAACAACAAACTTTTTTTTTCTAGCTGTTAGATTATCAAAAGTGTATCAACATAGTTCAGTGGTTTGCAGATGTGAATCTCCTTTCAAATCCAGATGCCACTGGATATTCAGCAGATGAAATGCTTAATATTTAGATAGTTATTCTATGGGCAAATATTGACAGTATTTTATTACAGTGATCTTTAAAACACACCAGTTGCATTTTACTACTATAAAAAGTGTTTAACATCCTGCTACAAACACACATCATCATCTGGTATGATGGTGGACATTCAAGTTCCAAGCAGAACAGCATTAAGGGATTCTACTAAGAATTTCAAAAGAAAAATCAGTCTCTAACACCCTGGGACATTTTGGAGCTTTTTGAAAACCTATTAAGCTGGTATGGTTCAATGCAGATAAGATTTGATTTGTGATGCATCACAGAAGATAAAAACAGGGGGGGAACTAGATTTAGCTAATTATTTTTTATCCCAAGGCCTTCTAAAAATAAAATCCCTGGGGTTGCCAGGCAAATACTAGTTCCAGGAAAATACTCCAGGGCATACAAAGGATTCTTTTTAATTGTTCTATCTTCAAGGAAATCACATGCTTACAACTCACACCTGAGACAGCAAAACTGTATTTGGGACATAAAAGTGGATGTGATGATGGTATCACTTCCCAACCCTGAGAAAGCCATGAATTTTGGTTTTTCACAGAATCATGTAACAGCTTTGGTTAGAAGAGACCTTGAAGTTCATCTTGTTCCAAACCCCTGCAGTGGGCAGGGACACCTTTCACTAGACTAGGTTGCTCAAAGCCCCATCCAGCCTGACTTCCAGGGATGAGGCATCCACAATTTCTCTGGGCACTTTGAAAGCTTTGGAATTGTTCTGCTGGCTATCTGCCATTTCCCAGGACCTTCTCTGGCAACAAAGGTGAGGCTGAGCACAGGTTCTGCATTGTTTCTACTGCAGTTACAAGATGGACATGGTATGCCAAAACCGAGGCATGGTTGAAATCTTGATATTGCCAAAGAAACACACAGAACACCCATCCAGATTAGGCCAGGATGTAGCCCTTTTATGAATTTGCCCATGACATGCCTCTGCCTTAACTTGCAATTAACTTCTTGCAGCACCAAAACCAGCATCAATGCGCTGTGGGTTCCAGTAAGCCCAAGGCCATGGAGAATTACACTGCAGGACAGAGTTTAAAGATTTCCCAGGAACCTGAAGATCAACTTTATGGGCTGAAGGCATTGCTTACAACTTGGATCAAAAGTCATCACAAAAAAATCATTTTCTGTGCGAGGAGAGAGAATTGTTCCATTGAAACTTCAGGAACATGCTATAAAACAACCTCTTAATGAGGAATTAAATATCTATGATTCACAAAAGGTTGAGAATGTTAAAAAAAAGAGCCCAGAACAACCTCAGACCAAACTGCTCTATTTAAACTAGAAATAGAAACAAAAACTTCATCTCAAGAGTAACTCATAATTATCTGACTGCTCAGCCTTATTTGTGGTTAATGATGTTAACTGATGTTAACTGTGTTCACTACAGCAACTACAGGGAATTTTGCAAAACTGCAAACTGTAAACCAAATTCTGCTGTGTCCTTCATCTATTCTACACAGCACCTGACTACATCATGCAGCTGAGCAGTGCCTCTATGATTTCTGTATACAGAAGAATATTTTTCAGGCATGATTAAAATCCTGTAAAAGCCACAGAAAAGATTTGGGCTAGGCCAGGATGTACCTTCTCTATTAATTTGTCCAGTACAAGATATTGTAGGTCAAGTTCTGTCCTAACTTGTAATTAACTGCAGAGATTTGGAAAGATAAAGGACAAAGAGAACATATTCTTACCTGCTGCCTGCCTGACACACACAACTAGATTAATTCTGGCAGTGCTCACTGTTCAGCTACTTGCAGTAGACACCCACTGGCAGGAAACAGAGAAACGTCCCTAACAGCCATTTCCACCAACAGTGAAATTAGTGCTTACAGTGAAACAGTATTTACAGTGGTCAGCTACACATCTGCAGTTGGAAAAGGCATCCACAACAAACTGTGCAAACAGTTTCTTAATCAACAGCCTAATCACAGCAGTTAAACACCCATGCTCCTAAGTGTAGGAATTAATGAGCAGTGTTCTACTTTGCTTGCAGTAATGAGGTTTTAATCTACTACTGAATTTTTTCTTTACTACAAGCAATGTCACACAATGTGAAATTGCTATTGACCACAGACATGCTCCTACATCAATACAAGCATCAGTTACAGGGCTGTGACCCAGTTTATGTGGAACAGGGTTCTGTAAACAGTGCAGGAGGAGGCAAATCAGGCTTGTTTGGCAGGAGTAAGACTTGAAATAAGGCTATATGCAGTGGTGATGAATCTAGCCCATTTCAAATGTGGGAGAATTTCACCTAAGTTATCTCCTCCATCCTATTCTAACTTATGTGTGCACTACACAGCACTTAACCAGTGCTTCTCTAAATGTTATATACAGATGAAATAGTGTTAGATGGTAGCACTTGAAACGTTTTGAAGTCTGGGAGGGATGACCATCTTATACTATTTCCAAATGCTGAGTGGAGAGCCAGGAGGAGGCAAAAGGACAAGAAGGGAATGTGATAAGACACAACAAGCCTTGGCTACAACTTCTATAGCAATTTGCTATGCAGTCAGATCTAACTCTTAAGAAAAAACTGAGATACCTGAGAAATTCTCCTGGTAGTCTCCTGCCTGGTTATCTCTTAAAATCTCAAGGGAAAAAAAAAAAAAAAAAAAAAGAAGTGCTATTTAACTGAAGATTATAACTGCTCATAATGAAAACAGCGAATCAAGAATTGGAAGACTGTTATTGCTCACCACAGAGTTGCTCTTTCCATTCTCTTTGTCTTCATAGATGATCTTCATCAGCTTCTTAATGTCTTTTGCAGTTTACCTATATGTAATGCAAGGTGTGAAGATACTTTAAACACCAGATACATTTACAGTAAAATCATTCCCACATGCATAAAACCTTAAATACTAGATCTGTGATCAGTGGTGAAGAAACAGTTTAATGGAGAATGAAGTCACAGCCTATTTAATAAAGAAACAGATCCTGCTCATCTGGAGACAGGCAAACATCCACAGACAACTGAACAGGTAAAAAAGACTAAAATGTGAGAAAGCATCAAATACAAATTCATTGGCTGTGAATTCCTCTTTTAGATTTCAACCAAGTTTTGACAAATTGACTCATGGACTCTAGCTGTGAAATGCACAATATTGGGAATTTGATGCTCATGTCACATTTATTAGCCAAAGCTTTTCCACCAATGAGAAAGCACAAGCTAGCCTTGCCTTGAGGAGTACACACTAGCAATCCTTCAAGATTCCAAGAAATCTACCCCTCTGTTCTAGAATGAAATATAGCTGACACTAACTTTCCAGAAGGGGAATTGCTCCAAGCCTCTTAGACAAATTAGACCTAAAGTTAACAAAAGAGCTAGCAAAAAAAAACCCCAAAGCAAATAATTTATCTAGTTCACCACTTCTAGTTTAAAGGAATTTTGGCTCCAAATCCTGCTCATGAAGAAAGATGCTTGTTTTGAGTAAACAGACACATGCAGAAAAGGAGACTATTTCAACAATCAGCCTAAATGCCTCCCCAGGTAGGCTTCAGAAGTCGCATTCTACTGAACAGCAGAATGAACATATCAGCAGCAATCCAGGGCTTTTCCTCAGTCCTGCCCTCATACCTTCACTCCCAGCAGAACACATGCTGAATCCTTCTGTTTACAAAATTCAAGACTTTTAGCACCTTCCCCAATAGAGGAATTGTAGTGTCCTCAGGAACTGATCAAACTTACTGCAGATGAAGACAGGGAAAGGCAGAATTTTCAGGACTGTTTTCCAGGATGCACTGGAGGAATGAGGGCATGGATTAAACAAAGATTTCCATCATGACGAATTTCCTCCAAAAGGGTTAAAAAAGCACTTATTTTATTTGCAGTAAATGCCCACCACCCTCAGGCTAAATGCTCAGGCAAATCTTCAGACAGTGAGAACATAAAAATCCCTTGTTACTAAAAATAAATCCAAGATTAGCCCATAGCTCGAAGTGACAACTTTTTATTTTAGGCAGAAACAAAAAAAAGGCCAAAAACATTCCGCTATTGCAGTTTGTAAAATTTTCACTGTTTTCAGTAGAAACAGTTCACAAGTCAGAACGCAATATCCAAATAACATTGTGCAAAATTTTACTGGCATAACTACACATAGCAAAAAGACTAGTGTAAATCAAGAATTCCATTGAAATTAGTTGAGCTGCTCCAGTTTTACAACAGTGTACATCACCTCAGAATAGGCCCTTTTTTGCAGAACATCCCTGGAATTCCTCTTGCTTACAAAAATTGCTTTACATGCAACAAGTAACCTATCAGTACAACATAAGCAAGAACATCTCCACAAGTTATCACAGTGTAACAGAGGAAAACATATCAGCCAATTTCATACAAAGGCAAATCTAATGGCAGTTTTGAACATCCCTTGACTGCTACCCTCAAAAATTGCACATTTCAATAAATGAAATAATTTAGAATGAAGCCAAGCTATGTTCTTAACTATCAGTACATTGACAATTAGGATGGATGATGTGTTCAGAAGGGGCTTGTTTTCTTTTAGCTCAGTAGATTTTCCAAAGAGAGTTGTTTCAAAAGAAGTTTGTGTAAGAAAGTTTCACTTGCAGTGTTATCAGGCCAAGTTCTCTTCTGCTATTCAGATAGACCTGTCAACACTACAGAAGTCTCTGTAGTCAAATACAAATCCCAGTGAAGAACTATTAAACAAAGACCTCACCTGCAGTACTTACTGATGACATGCAATGAAAGCAAGCAAGCAGTAACAGGACTCCATTTACATTTGGAGCATTCAGAAAGAGACAGTTGTGGCTCAATTGGGGTACAGGACTGGAATATCAAAAAACACTTGGCAATAGTTAACATTCTCTCCCCATTTGAATGGATGTGCAAAGTAACAGTTTCCAAACAATGCATTAAGTCATTCTTTGCATGAACAGCACGTTAAGAGTGGATTTTCAGAGTTGCTGAACACTCACAAACTCACATCAAGAAAATACACAGGTATATCTTGCAGTGATTGGTCACTTTGTTTTCCTGTATACCCATATTCAGAAAAACAGTTCTATAGGAACTCTTTGATCACAGTAAAACCAATTGTTGCCCAGTGCTTTCCAGCTCCGTAGCTTACGAGTGGCATACCTTCTATTGCCTTTCCTAAGAGCAAACATTTTTGGTTTAATATATATCAACCTGGCTCAGGTCTAAGCCATCTGATGAAGGGCACACACTTAAACTACGGAATTATATGGAGAAAGCACAGTCCCAATATTCTCAAGTGTTTCAGTGCTTTTATTTCCTTTTTGCAGGTTATATTCATCTCATGAGGTCAAGTAAGAACAACACACAAGCTTTGCTTTTGAGATATATGTAAGTATGCATCAGTTCTGGAAGAGAACAGGTCTGCAAGTCTGTACATAGGAAAAAAAATAACAAGAGATTTCTCAAAAATACCAGCCCTGCCACCAACCATACAGATAAAAGAAGCAGACCTATGCAGACTATATGTGTGCATGCACACAATGAGTCAAATGGAAATCAAGACACCCAAGAAGTCGCCCTGCAGCAATGATCTCTGTAACTGCAAGTGTCTGGTGACAATGCATCCTCCTTTGCCCTCTCAGCTTCACGGAGAAGCTGTCAAGTACTCAGCAAGGAAATATTTAGGAAGGAAATATGGATATCACTGGCACTGAGTTTCTGTGAAGATATCACTGGCACTGTGAAGATATCAGTTAGCATTTTGGAGATGGCAAGGAAACGGAACAGATAATACTTTTGCAAGGAATTACTGTGGTACCACTGAATTATCTTAAACTCAATAAGCAACAAGAAGTTAGGCCTGAGGCAGAGGAAAGGTTAATGGATATGACTTTGTTTCCTTCATCCCAAAAAGCTCAGCTTCGGTGTTTTTCAACAGTCTCAGACTCTGAATTCCAGGAAACTGTATTTTAGAACAAATCAAAAAATAGCCCTGAGACTAAACATACTTTATAGGAGCTGCTATTGCTTTACATAAGTCAAACACAGCAATCATTTACTTCCACAGTATGCAATATTTAATTTTCACTCCCTTTTTTCCTCACTTCGGATGTGTACCTGAAACCAAGAATTTCTCTCCAAGAGTTATGTACTTAAGCATTATCTGTTAATTTTCCAAGTACTTAAATGCTACAGGATTATGGCACCAAGCAGGGAAAGAATAGCTGACGCAGATCAAACTTTAACAAAGGAGCCCTCTTCCCTTGTGCCTTGAGTTTTTGAAAAAAACAATTCCAATAATCACAGCTGCACCATGGACTTCATTACAATGAACTCCTTCCTTGTTATTTAAGTTGAATTTACAACTGGAGTAACATCATTTAGTATATCTCAAAATCAACTGCCAGTGTTATTGAACAAAACCACCAGTCTAAGTGTGGCTAGAAGTGTGAAATACCAAGGAAACAAGAATATCAAGTGTGTCAAGTTGTGCATAAAAAGAGACCTTTACATTTTCTTAAGCTACAAAGTAGGCAATCAAGGAACTGACTAGGTCTATGCATAGTTCGGATTTTAAGTAAGCCAAAAGAATTTGAACTCTTTCAGTAAAAATGTGCTTGTGTAATGCACAGGTCAGCTCACCCCCAAAAAATGAACATCCCACTCTATACATAAAAGAATCTTAAAAAAGCTCCATGCACTCTCAAAGCTATTTGCAAATTGATTTAAATACTTTAGCTAACAGCTATGCTATGGCACAAGACAGCACATAAAAAATTTAAGGCTATTTTTTGTCTGCACATATCAAAGCTGGTCTCAGAACAAGAGCTGTCACATTTTCTTAATTCTGAGTCTTTAGTGTGGATTCATAATAAAGTTGAGCTGCCATTGCAATAGTAGAGTTGTCCTGCATATAAAAAAGACTGAATGTTGTCCTGAATGCAGTTTTTTTATAAAAAGCAAAAACTTCACACATTTACATTTGGTTTTTATCAGAGCAGCTCACTAATTTGTACAGTACATTGTCCAATAACATACAAGGTAAACTACCAGAGAGATACTCAAAGTACTACAACAACAGGTGCAAAAGAAAGTCCCACGGTAAGAAAGCCCACTGCTATTTGGGAGAGTCACACTGTGATGAAAACAAACATCAGAATGCATTTTGGTGAAGTCAGTTAAGTGTCAAGGCTGTAATAAAGGCTTTGTTAACTTTAGCCCTTCGGTTCTTAACCATTCAGTTAAGATCTCCTAATAAAGCACTAGGCAGTTTGGCAACAATGAAGTTCTTTACATGCTACTGTTCCAGAAATAGAAAACAGACTTAAAAGCACTTCCTTCACCTGAATATGATCTGGATTCAGTCGCACCAGGTTTAAACAAACCTATCTAAAGCAGTATATTTTAAGACTTGAAATTGAACTGTTAGTGTTTCAGAAGAAACTAATTAATATACACAAAGCCTAGAAAAGAACTATCAACTGACAAAATAACAGAAGTTTGATGCACAAAGCTGCTTATTATGAAACTCTGCTCCTCAACAACTTCAGGTAACTGACAGAGTCAGTGCAAATCAAAACTGTTACTTCAAAACAATCCTGTCCATTTTCATGGGAATATACATAGTAAACCAAGTTATGCTGGTTTGCTAATTTAACGGATGTAATACTTTAATAATGCCTGGTACAATTGTAATTTACTGATTTTTTTGCATAATGTTTTAAAGATACTATAAATAGAGAACTTGCACATTCTAGTATGATTTACACTTGCTGAATAAGTACACTGCAATCATAGTTACTAATACAGGATTTAAAGGAACAGCCAATATGCATCAAAACTGTGATTGTTATCTGCACAGATATGCAGGGTTTTTTCTCTCAAACGAAATGTTTGCAAGCAAATTCAGCATAATAAGCACTGAACAAGACTGTTATATTTGCAGTATCACCTTTAAATAGTTGCCATTATGAGGAGACCTGAGAATGCAACTGATCCATGGAAGCTATGTAGATATAAGCTGGGTAGATGCAAGCCAGTGAGAACTGCTTGTAACAGACCAATATTCAGAGACTGCCCACAATGACACTAACTTTGAAATTACTGAATCTAACTCTGTTAAAGAGGTACAAGATCAACTTGTTTTGTAAGCAGATATGACACTGGTACTCAGGTCATTGCAGTTTTCTGCATATTTATATTGTATTAACTCAAACCCAAGTAATGCAGTCCAGGAACATAAGAAACGTCAGTGAAGTTCCTAGACAGTTTCTGTTTGCAGTTGCCTTTCCCCCCCCAGATTTTTGCTTCTTACTGTAATTTCAAAGCAACCATTAACTGCCACATTATCAGGACAGACCAAGTATCAAAAAAACATCAAAATCCTCTGTTTTGCATGCCAGCTTAAGCTGCTAGTCCAAAAGGGAGAATGTATCTGCTGCTGTAAACTTCTGGGTAACAGATATCATGCCTGACAAACCATCACCTTCAACGGACACACAAACACCACTATGACGAAAGGGAGGAAACCATGCACAGGTACTTCAGTATTATGTGGCCAGGGTCTATAATACAGTGATGAGTCACATCAGAGCAAATTTGTACCAAGAGTGATTAATGATTCAGGCTGACTCATAAGTAGCTAAGCAAGCCTGTAAGAGACAAGTATTTTCTGGAAGAAACAAGACCGAGTAAGAGGATAATATGTTTTTTCCCTAAATCTGCACAAAAATTCTATGGACAAACAGAACAATACTGGGGCAAGTGCTTTAAAATGCAATTTTCCAGCCAATAAAGCAACACAAGTAGGAATTCTGTGAAGAAAGGAGTTTTACGAATGTGACTTACCAGAAGCACAAATTTTTGATATAAAAAAAATGTACACTATATACTAACACTGTTTTTGCATACTCTTCTGTTTTAAAAGTTTCAAACGTATTAACTTGTCTTGTTTAGGTCTGAGGCTGTTCAGCAAGGTCACATAATTTGAGACTGCCATAATAGTCCAGCAATCCTTTGGTCCCATCAGCTGTAAGCCAGCCAAGTATAAAAGAACCTGCCCTACCAAAGGAAAAAAAAAAAAAAAAGGGTAGGGGGATCATCACCAGGAAACACCATCTGCTACAAACCAGAAAAGGCAAAATTTTGTTACAAAATACACATTTTCATACAAAAGACATCTTGCAAAACCATCTGATTGCCCCTCCCTCTGCAGATTACAATGGCAAATGGGATCAGCTGGTTGGTCTTGAGACTTGTTTTAACGGGGAAAAAAAGTCAAAGGACACACACCATCACAACAACTGGTCCTTTAAATGGCAAAGGATTATGACAGTCTTTGTTTTCACCAGTGTTTAAAAAAAGCAGGAGAGAAACAGAACCAGAGTCTTCAAAAGCAGAAAATGCAACAGCATATCAGCTGCTGCATCCTCCTGAACTTCTCAATGTGCTACCAAACTGTCAATTATACAAACAGCTCGATCATGGCAGTGCCATAAATTGTTAAAACAAAGCTTGTGTGTGATCAGAAAGGTCCAGTCAACTGGCTCCACCTTTTTCCCAGTAGTTGCCCAGAAAAATGTCAAGACAATTTAAATTATTCTTCAGCTTCCTCAATACATCCCGACTGCTGGAGCAGAGAGGTCTGTGGTATTACTGTACTTGTTCCACGAGAGATTCTGTCTTGATCTGTGTTTGTAGTCAAGGAGGCCATAGAAATGGGCTGTAACAAACCAGGCGTCATGCTGGAGGAGACAGTCAGGCTGTGTGTAGTGCCCTTAAGTGTGAGATCCTGTGTGGGAAGAAGTGGCTTGAGGATGCTGACAAGACAGAAAGCAGAGCCACTTTTCGGAATGAAATTCACTTTGTTCTTGTCAGGGCAATAGAAGGCTGGAATTTCATGCAATGGCTTTGGCCTAGAAATAAAATACACACAATAGTTTTATGGAACAATCAAATTGTGCCAATGGCAGGGATGTATTGCTGAATACATCATCAGAAACAAGCTGAGGATTCAATTTTGAAGTTTCAGCTTCTCAATAATGCCTTAATGACACTCTCAGCACACAGCAAACAAGATGTTTTAAACTGCTTGTCCACACGTGCTGCAAGGCAACAGCATGTTTTGGGCAGGCTGTTTCCAAACCTAAGGAACCCAATCAACTTCATGCTGCAGATCACAAACCCTGTCCATGAACTAGCACATTCAATATAGAAAGTATTCTCATTCAATGAGAAAGTACTTTAGGATTGTGTTCTCCAGAAACTTTCACAACCTAACCAGTTCTGCCTCACATACAGACACTATTTATACAGCAAACCCTGTGAAAGAAAGCTGGCACAGCAATGTTCCTAATATTGCATATCTCAAAGCGGTTCACGATGATTGGGGGATCCCCTTTTCTACACTTTTCTGCCTACTTTGCATGTTCACATGAGTGTGCCCTGACTCTCTGCAGAAGATGACCCCACCTTACTAAAAGACTCAAGGCAGAGAGTAAAATGTAGTTTTCATGATCAAGTACCTATAACCTGGGAAGGAAGTGTAAAACACATATTTAGATCCTGACTTGCAATTTTGCCATCTCAGCATAGAACTCAACCCAAGATATGCTTCATTAAAAACAGAGCTGGAATGGAAACAGTGGATGGCACAGGAATGCCTTCTGTGTTCACTTCTAATGCCACAATGTAAATCTACTTACAGCAGCCAAATTCTACTTTAAGACAGAACTATGGAAATCTGCTTTAAAGTCTCTCTTTACTGCTTGAAAAAATTTTTGCTCACTTTTTGTTGTTGCCAGCACTGTCCTTTAGCCTACAACCTCCCCCACCCTTCCTTGTGTTTGTAAGCCAGCCATATGCACTTCTGTCTTTGTTTTACTAGGCCAAGCAAGCCAATCTTCCAGTACACTCTTGTAGAGATACTCTATTCTGAAAAGTAATTCTGATCATGAAATAGGGTAAGTTTCCATGTTAGCCAATTCTCACAAGTGACCAGAAAATTCAACCTCACTTCTAAATTTTCTTTCCAAATGAAAGTCTTATATAGGATTTTCAAACAGAAATTAAGTTAAACAAAGGTTGAGCTTTAAATAGCTACACTCACATATTCCACAAACACAGGGAATTCAAGTAACAGATGTGAAAGAGACTAGAGTGTCTGAGAACTGCCATAGCTAGGTAAAAACTTCTGTAGAAACCTGTTTCACTCTACAGCAGAACGGTCCTACAGCTACACAGCAAGGACTTCCGAAAAGAAATGCAAATACAAGTCAAACTACAATAGAATATGCTCCTGCAGCAAGTGAATCCTATCTATTCTGTTGGCAACATAGTTTACACACACTAAAATAGAGACAGGTAACTTACCATAACCCTTTTTGCATTGCTATGGGACAGGCGATAGAGACCTCTCAAAATACATGTGCACAGGTCAGGCAAGCTCAATTTTTTTTTTAATGAATGTTTATACTAGATGGCATTCTTGAGATAATACAGGCAAAGAGAATTATAACCAATCTATACTCCTTGTGTGATGATGAAATTTTTAACTCTAGGTTAAGATTCTTGCATACAAGTGACATAAGGGCATAAAAGCTCCTCTGAAAATAATAATAAAACATAACGCTCCCAGAATATTCCCAAATGACAAAAGTTGGCTTTTTCAGAATCATCAAAGCATAAAATACTCAGGGTCAAATTCACTTCTCTGTCACAAGAAGTTTCACAGCTACATTGATTTAGCTGAAGAGAGTATGCTCTTCAGAGTCTAGATTACTTGGATGTGCCTGTCAAGCTGCGACATACATTTACTGATGCACCTGCACTACAGCCTATTATTATATCTCTCCCTATCTGATTGAGTTCCTCTCCCACTATCTGCCAGGCAAGAGACAGTCCTTTCATAACAGTCCTCATGACTGGTTTTAAAAAAAACATTTCTCAAGATTTTAATATGAAATTCCTGCAGTAAAACACATTCATATATGCCAGTATATCATTTCACCAAACAACAGAGATCAGGTTAAAGCATGGCTTTAGCAACTGGACTAATAACTTATCTAAAACAAAATCAATGAAGCAATAATTAATCTGATTGTTAGATATTATTTTTTATGTAGCAAAGATCTACTTACAAGTTTTCCTCAAAGACTTTCACCTTTTCACAGCCCTCAGGAGGTTCACGCTTGAACATGTAGCTGTTGTTGGGTTTTGGCGAGGTAGCGTATTTTGGCAAGGGAGAATTATTCCCATTTTCTGCAGGAATAGAGTTTCTCATTACTTAAATGTGTCACACTATAAAAAACCACAAGAGCTACCTTTAAATGCTCCCCAACTTTAAAGCCACTTCATTATCAATGTTACAAAATTAAAAAACATTTTCATTTGCCTTCAAGCATTCATTTGCATACAAACTTTCTTATCTTAATTCCTTTCCTTCCTTCTATTTCTCTTTATTACATTTTCAGGCTCCTCTGCAATCTCTAATCCTTCCTGGACATTTTCAATTTGTAACTGTAAACCTAAATCTATGATTGTCATCACCATCTACCCAAAAGAAATGGGCAGAAGCCACATTCCTTAAAAAACAGAATCTAAAAACAGGTCTATGTTGAATTATAAAATTCTCCTAGAATATCTTAAAAGATTTCAGGTAAAGAAAGAATAATTAAATAAACCCTAAACAGTTAAACTTTTATGGGTGTGCGTATGAAATGCTGTAAGGTTGCCCATTTTGTCCAAGACCATTAAAAATACCCAACACAAGCAAGAGGACTACTGTGCTATTTCACCTGTTACTGTACATTCTTGCTTCTTCAACTTACTTAAAATTCTTGAAGAATCTATTATTTAAAAATAAAAGCTTTTTGGGAAGCACATTCCTCAGTAACATCTACCCAGCTTTAATTAATGTGTACAAGCACAGTATTTGAAGCAATTTGGAAAAAAAATAAATCACTTACAAAAAACCCCACATTCTACCATTTCTCCATGGATGTAGGGAACAAACCCTCTCTTTTACCTTTGTGGTTATGCACACGGCATAAGTTCAGCAGTGTTGAACTTTTAGAGATACACAGTACCTTTATCTCTGGAATCACCAAGCAGATCATCTGCAGAACACGGACTTTCTTCGCTGCCTTCATTACAGATGGTGAGGAATGAGGTTGGAGACACTGACTGGGAGCGGCTGCTGTTGTTGCTGCTCTTGTCTGCTCCACCAGGGGTTTGGGTATCAATGCTGCGAGTGCTGCTGCTGCGCTGCACCAACGGAGGTGGGGCACGGTGCCCGTCTGGAATATCTTGAGGCTGGTAACAATTAAAGATATCAGACAGCTGCTTTTGTCTGGGGAGCAATTTCTTTAAATCCAGTAATGGTGAGGTTTTTTTGGGGTTTCATAAAACCATTTGAAGTAGAAAATTTTATTCATTACACGCAACTCCAAACGAAAATAAGTCAGGATCAGAAACTAAGGACAACAGTTTTTAAGACTTCACTTCATCACAAAATTGCTGAGGTTGGAAGGAACCTCTTGAGATGATCAAGTTTAACATCTCTGCTCAAGCAGAGTCAGGTAGAACAGTGCGTCCAGGACTCTGTCCAGTCCAATTTTTAGTATCTCCATAGAGAATGATTCCATAACTCCTCTGTGCTCCAGTTTTGCACACCCTCGCACATTAATGTTTTTAAATTTATGCCCACTGCCCTTTGCCCTGTCACTGGGCACTACTGAGAAGAGACCAGCTCCCTCCTTTTCAGTTCTGCACATGAGATATTTATATATATTGGTAAGATGCCCCTGAGCTTTCCCTCCTCAAGGCTGAACACTCCCATCTCTCTCAGCTTCTCTTCATATCAAAGACATTGTGGTTCCTTAATTATCTTCACAGTCTGTATTTCCGATACCTTATTAGTAAATTCACCTCTGAAAACCATTACGATAAAATGAACACTAAAAATGGGCAAATTAGGGTTCACCTAGGATGGGGACAGTTCAGCATGGGCAAAAAAGATTTACTACAAAAACTCTCAAAACAGATCTTTTACTTTTTCCCATTTTACTGAGATTTCTTACTTAGAGAAAAAGGTTCAGATTCAAGCTTTAACTCTTTCCTTCCTTTTGCTTTCCAGGAGACTTTTCAACTAACCTTATTAAAGAAAATAATAAACGTAATTAAAACTAATGCCAGACAAATTTAATTCAGAAATGACTTAAACTCAAAGCAAAACCAAAATAATTGTATAGAACAATCATGGCGGCAGATACATACAACAAGTTGTTCCTCTTTGTCTCCTGTCTCCTTAATTATTATCTCAATCTCCTGATTCAATCCTTCTACACTGTTTCGGAATCGTGATCCCGTTGATTTGGTGATAGGTATCACAGGAACGAGAGCACTCTTTGGGATGGGAGCCTAAAGAACCAGAGACAATGAGAAAGCAATGTAGAGTTATTTTCAAAACAAAGTTACTATTTCTACCCAAAAGTGACCCTTGAAACACAACACATCTACACCCCAGTATATCAAGGATTTATAGGAAACCATAATGATTGTGCTCAAATGCGTGCTTTAAGTGAAGAGAGACATCCTGAATTTTGTTTCAAATCCAATTTCCAGCAGGAAAAGCTACACAACCTAGTCTCAAAATGTCCCTTTATATGGTCTGCCTCTAGCTTGACACCACTTTACAAGTAACAATATAACAGTAAACATTTAAATGTAAGTAATTTTGAAGCCTTTAAAATACATTCACATTTCTCCTAAAGTGAGTTATACTACGTCACATTGCTCATTGTTGCATTTACCACGGGTAACCTCATTAAAATTGTATTTCAATGGAAGTGTGTGGCCACATGAAATAACATGACACATGCAGAAGGAAAATTATTCCACAAATATAAGATTGCACTATGCTAGAAATTAAGACCAACATATTAACTATTAAGCAGAATAAAAGGTTGACAAAACAACTTAAGGAGACTTCCACAGAAAGAATAAAATCCCAAACCCAAATGTTAATGCTTAGTTGCTTCAGAATGAAGATTAACATTTTAAAAATCCAGTGTTTCAAAATATGCACAAAAACTTCATTCTCAGAAAACACATTACTGAAGTCTCCCAAAGCTCCCATTGGCACACCACGACTTCTCAAAATTTCCCAATCTCCTCATTAGCACCCGCCCTCCTGTTAAAAAAGTCACACTACCAGAATATTACAAGATTCTGCTCTCATTAATCAGGGCTGTACTACAGGTAATGTACTGCTTCCTGCAAACATTTAGTTCAACTCAAAGAACAGCCCAACACACTTAAGTCACATTAGAATTCCCATGTAAAATTCCTGGACTCTATATCCTGATTAGGATGCCATGATTAAGAGCAGCTCCTCTACTGACTGAAGAACCAGCATTATCTCATCTTCAAAGTGTATTTTTGTGAGAGCGCTTTATTTTATTTTCCTTTATGTAACAAGACTACATAGACACCAAAGCGTTTCAATTTCCTGTGTATGTTCTCAAAAACCACACAAAGCTTGCCTGGCAGAAAAGCTACCTTAGAAAAATTAATGTAAACAAGATAATTTAAAGTGCAGATCATACTGGAGACTTCTTGTCACAATCACAAATCTCTACAGCAGCAAAACTAATTAATTACATTGGTTCTGCTTTTCTGAAACATTAGGTTAGCCATAGAAAGAAAAAACTAAAAAAGACTTGCACAAAAACTACAAAAGCATCTGTTCAGGAAATGCTTGTCACTCTGTTTATGTTGACAAAAATGAAACATTCTCATAATGGCCAAACTTATAAAGAGTTTCAAAAGCCTTGCCTGAAGATGAAAAAAAACACTGGGGAAGAGCAGAAAGAAGTCTGAGAAAGCAACCCTGCTAATTCTGTTCCAAGCAAGGCCCAGGATCAACAATCCAGTAAACTAATATAGATAGATATTCAGTCATTACACAGGTATATCAGCACAAGTTCAGGGACTAAAGACTGTTTATGTACCCAGTTATTAAATATACATGTTCTTAGGACAAACTGAACTTGTTAAAAAGTAGAATGCAAGTACGCTTTAAGATTTCAGCAGCCATTAGCAAAATGTGGGAATTCTTAATCTTTTAAATGTGATTGCCTACCCCAGAAATTCTTAGATTCATGTTATTATTTGAAGAGCTCAAAGTAGATTCAGTAGAGTTCAAAATAGCTCAGTACAGCCTGTTTCGCTTCCAAGTAAAATAATATTCTGTACATGACTGAGGATGATTTCTTAGCCCAGAGTGCCAGAGGGTGGAAAAGGAAGGAGGTATCATGACATGGGTAGAACAATCAGCCTCAAAGACAGAAACTTTTTATTAGAAATACTGCCTTCACAGAGGTCTGCATGGAGCTGGGCCCTGACATGCAGGAATTAGGCTACCAAGCTTTGACTAGTCACCTGGATACCTGGAAACGCTCACAATGAGGCAAGCTGACAAACACAGGATAATAATTACTGGGCTCACACAGTAACACACTGGCAGGGAATTTTCATGCAGGACTTTTAACAGCTCTGAAACTTCTGAAAGGCATGGCATAAACTCACGAGGTAGGAAACAGGGGTAACAACAAATCTATATTGCTCACAGGCATTTCGGGAAAGATGCCCTAAGCTCTTCCAATTTTTTAACAAGTAAAAAAACTATAAACAGAAACCCAGGTCTCATGATGCTTTCAGATACTAACATTGAGTCACCTCTAGGTTGAGCAGATCATGGTAATTCCACTCTCAAAATGAAATGTTCCACCAAATGAGGCGTTAAGAGTGATACAAAAAACCCCAAACCCTGAACACAGCAAACTGCATGCAGTTGGTCTTGCTATTATTATCAATCTATTGGTAAGACATTAGTGACACATGGTTCCTAGGAAAATGAAAAGAGCAAAGGTCTTAATGGTTCATAGTGTGAAGTAGAAATGTAATATCAGCCAAGTGCACTGAGGAAAGAACATTATGTTGGAAAAAATAATCCATTTATTCTTCCATCTGGTTTCAGTTCTGGCCTCAAATCTAGTTTCTCTGTGACACCAAGACTCAGAATATAGAAAGATCCCACTATTTTGACTCCTGTTTACAGGTTTCGTACCATGCAATTAATTCAAAATGTTCTCAGAAGCATCCTGAGATCACCTGAGGAGGCTATGGCCTTTCTGCAAACCCCTCTTCCAGTTAAGAGAGACAGCATGGAACATTTCTGGCATAATGAAAAAAATACACAAAGAACATTCATTTGCTCTGAAAAAAATTGTAGCCAGCAACAAGGACTTGGATCAAGGTCCTCACCAACTATTTCCTGATTCTGAGCAGAGGGTCAAGAGCAGCTAACAAGTCTATTCTATCGAGATAGTGTGGATTTCTTTCTTCACACAAAAATCATATTAGAAAAAGGCACAAATAAGCAACCAATTATAAGCTTAGTTGGCAAGAGCCACTAAAAATTTTGGTAGAATTCAAGAATTGTGGTAAAGTTTAAGTAGGGAAGAAAAGAGGAAATAAATGCACTGAAATTTCTTTTTTTAACTAGAAGAGCATGCCATTTTCCAAATGTTAAGCAGAGTTTACCCAGGCTCTCTAAAGGAACACAGTTTCCTAACACTTTTTCTCACCTTGTCAGGAATCCAACTCCTTCAGCTCAGAAATCTTTACATGACCCTTTAAAGTCAACAAACGCAAAAGTTTCCTTCAAGCTAGGAACACGAAAAAAAATTCTAAATATTCTAATTACTAAATTCTAGTTTCCACACAGTCGTTCCCACAAATCCTGCAGGAACTGAGCTGCTGCCAGAAATTCTAGTTTAGCAGCTCTCAAAAAAAGAATGAGAAAATCTAGGAACTTTGCCCTTGATGTTACAGATTTTCACTCTGACTTAGAAAACAGCTGCTAAATGTCATTAATCTAAACCCTTCACTTACTCTTTTTGAATCCTTCTTTAACTTCTTCCCTTCACAAGTAGCTTGACACAGCTGGCACAAAATTCACCAAGCAAAACAACATTTTGTTTTCTAACACAGTCCTGGAAAAGCTGCTTTGCTTCAGTTTAGATTTTATAGTTTGTTTCACAAGCCCAAAAACTAATTATCCATTGTGCAATATTTTATTCACATACTCTAAAATTTGGCACAACACAAAGACACCCATACAAGAAGCAAAATAATAAAGTAATTATTATTAAAAATGAAAGTTTTATACATAATTTGGGGGGTATTTTTCAGAACAGCAGCATCACAGTTCACGTTTGCAATTAAAACCCACTAAGATTATCTGTACTAAAGTGATAGTACCTTAGCACTCAGAAACCCACAGGTTTGCAGAATGCCAAGCAAACCCCTTAGACTGCATGTAATTCTCCAGTGTACTAAAAGGCCTACAGCAAACATTCCTCAGTAATAGTTTTTGTTTGACAATGTCCTCTAGTTCTGCAAATTTGGATAAAACACCTTCATCAAGTATGTTGAACTGCCTTTTGGTTTGGTTGGGTTTTGGTTTTTTTTTTTAACCAATAGTTTGACACGTTGTATGTTGATTTTCATGAATTTTCTCAGAAACCCCTAGAAAGGGATTGGGTCATTTATTTGTCTTCCTTCATTCATATTTTGGACTGCTCTGACTTGAGCAGTCAGTAAAATCAGCAGCACAGTACACTGCACCCACACAGTAGACTGTACCCATACCTCAGTAACCCCTAAATTGTTATGTCAACAAAATGTAATTCTAAAAAAATCCTAAATACTTCCAGCAACATAGAATCCAAATTACCAACAAACCGAATTCAAGAGGCACTTAAACCCTGAAAAGTCATGACTCCTAATTAAATTACCTACAGCAGGGATAAGAAGGCAGGGTCTGAGACAAGAATTCTAATGACTTTTATACAAAGTAGGAGTTAAGAAGAACAGAGCAGAGGAAATTCAAAACACTATTCTGTTTTCTTATTTTCAGTCTTGAAGCTGAACACATTCACTTAGACACCTGACTTTTACCTATGAAAGAAGCTGGCCTAAATTACTTCCAGGAAGATGGAATGACAGAAATGAAAATTTTTATTTTCTGTTGTCAAATTATGATATTTATTAGGACAATTAATGGTATTTCAGGAGTAATTGGGAATATGATTAGATTTTGAGAGAAGCTTCACAGCTGAAGTACTTCCTCAATTCACAACACTAACAGTTTCATAGTTTCTTTCAACTACATTGCCTTGCCAAGGCTATCATGAGGGATTTGTCCTTTTTGTAACTGTTAAAAAATGGTGTGTATCAAATGTACATTCATGAGATATCAGTAGGGAGAGAAAGAAAAAACATTTTTCTGCTGAAAAAATGACCAAACTTTTCTATTGGTTTTCTTAAAGTTACTCAATCAAAACACACTTGAGAAAGGATCTGTTTCTAAAAGCCTATAATTGTTTTACACCTGTTTTCAATTGAGCTAAAAATATTACACTTCTGTCAACCTGACCTCATTAGAAGTCTTGAGATAAAATTGAAACTGCACACAGAACATGTGGTGGCCTAACCATCACAATTTTTGTAGAAGAGATTACTACTTTAAGTCTCAAGGCATGATAAATGACAGGGAAAAAAGAAACTAAAAAGGCTGAATGAAGTAATGAAGTGTGCAAACAAATAAATAATCCCATGGAATAGCCTTTTGTCAGGTAAACTCTCAATCTCATCACTATTAGACAAGTGTCTGGCAAGACAACAAAATGTGGTCAGAAAAACTACCTTTTATCGGTGTATACAGTTTTACCAGCAGTTTGCTCCATGCCATATTCTACATGCAAAGTCATAATTGTTACAGCAACATGTAATGAAGATGATGATCTACAGTTTTAGATTAAACTTATCTGTCATCCTTTTGTGGAACCTGCAGAATGCACTTTGTACTGAAATTACCTGAAAATGGGAGTTCAAAGCCAGCTCACCCAAGTAACAAAAAGATGTGGGCCCCCATTTACTCAAGCAGCCAAAAGAAAGACATCTATTTCATAGAATTCACCTACAGCTACAACATATTTAGCAGTCTGTGGTATTAATAAGTTCCCTCTAAGACAAATCACAACCTTGAAAGGAGCTAAAAATAGTATTAGTTACCCAATATGGCGAAAAAAGCACACAGCCTTACCTGACTGTGGTTAATGGCTGCATGGTTCCCATGAAAAGGAGACTGTCTTTCCTTGTCACGGTGATGCCTGCTGCTGTGTTTGCTTCTCTGCAGCTGTTGACGCAGTTTTGCAATCTAACAAAGGAAAAACTCACATTAGATTTCAGCAGGTGTATTCAGGTACACACATAATTTCATCCATTTATTCCATCACTTAGTTAAAATTATTTACTAACACAACAGTCATAATTATTGCCAGCACTAGATTATACTCAAGTTTTTGCAAATCTAATATGTTAGCTACTAGTTCAGGTGATGCTCAGAAGACACCTCTGGAGGTTTAGTGAAAAAACTTGAAATACATAAAGTTTGAAAAAAGTGTGGTCATGGCTGTCATTTCCTCCTTTGATGAAAAAATGTCACCTGCATTTAACACCTTCTTTCCCACACATTCAGATAAAAAATATTAATACACCTGCATTGTTATATTAAATCAATATCAAATGAACAGCCATTTCTTATTTTTTACTAAGCCCACCATATGTATAATTAAACAAAGTAATAAAATACTCCTGCCTTCCTGAAGGATCATGGTATCAGAGCATAGAAAAAAAAATTAATCCAAAGGTATCTCACGTAATGGCATTTCTGACCTCCTTGAGTTGTTCATTGCTGCCCCATGATGACGAACGTTTGTGTGAGCTTCTCTTCTTTTCTAAATATTCTTCAGCCCAGGCACTTTCTGTCTGTAGGAAGAAGATTACAGGATTAATTAAAAAAGGTAATTGCTACTTTCTGGCAGAATATTTTGAGACAAATTAGAAAAGAGAACATTTAAGATATGCTAGATTCAGAACTGAAAGTGAACAGCAGTAACCCAACTAGAGCCTTTCTCACAGGTAAAGTACAAAAAAGGTGAAGTGAAACTATATAAATAAAAAAAAAGAAAAACAACAAACCCACAACTTTCAGACCTACTCTAATATAGGAGTGTGCTAGTTTCCCTTCCAAATTACTGAGCATAAGGCAGTATTCACAGCCAGGTGTACCACCAGCTGCTGCAGAGCTCTGAAGTACCAACATGATAGTGCCGAACTGGGGGGAGATGGTATCTTTTATTTCCTGCACAGATGCTGACCTTGTTATTTCTGACACATTAGCAAGGGTGGCTTGGTGTAAACGCTGTGAAAGCCTACGCCAGCAGAGCTCCAAAATCCTGTTCTTGCTCTCGAAAAGTGAGAGTAAGAAAGCAAGGCATATAAGCACCCCTAGAGCTATTGCAAAGCAGGGTATTAATTTATTAATGCCTCGAAGGGTTCCAGGTTCATAGCTGTCCCAGGTCAAGCAGAAAGCAAGACAGATAATACTAAGCTGGTTTCATTAAACCAACAGAGCCATTAGTGTTTAATAAAAAAATCTTGCAAACATACTGTGGTGAAAGAGTTCTGAGAAATGCAAAGTATCCTTAAGACACACTGTATTTAGGGTAAGAAAATGCACAGGCAAGCCTGTGATAATACTGCATGCTTTATGGGCAGTTTGTATTCCCACCTAGCCACCTCCAGGAATGTCTTCAAAAGCAGTGAACTGTAAAGGCTCTAAGACGACAGATAGTAACATCTATCAAGAATCTCTGTGCAGTCACACGAAACACACCTAATGAAGCCAGGGGAAGGATTTCTGCAAGCAGCTCACACACTGAAAGAGACAGCAAATTCCTTGAAATTCACAGTTGCCACCATGCAGCTCCTAGCATACAGTGGTGTTCTAGCTAACTTCATTGTTTGGATATTTCACCTTCTCCTACAGAGAAGAACTTTAATTGCCTCGAAGTTTTGACATCTGCAGTGTGCAGTGGTTGTTCTTACATGCAAGACTAACAGCTTGCAAAAGCCACAAACTGCACTTACTTACCCCATCTGCACTCACATTACAGAAACGCAAGTCTTTTGTGATATTAATCCCTATTTTGCAGGGAATATGGAGTCATAACTCCACATATGCAGGCTGCAAGGCCACCAGTTTCAGTTACAGACACAAGCTCCATACAAATGAAACCTTCACTATCAGTACTTTTTAATCTTCATCATTCCAAATCAAAAACTAACTAGGACAAATCTGAATAATGAAGTTAGTAGGGTTGCTTTGAAATTCCTATTTCATAGCAAAATCAGAATCCATTACAATCTGTTTTTCTAGAAAAGCCCTCACTGATCTTCATCATAAAATAGAATAATTGATAACCCCCATTCTCAAGTACCAATCTTTGTCTAGTCAATTCTCAAATGCCAGTCAGGAGTATCATCCTATCCTCTAGCTCCTGGAACAGCAAGCTTTAGCTACTAAATCTAGCTTCCCAACTCAGCACAACCATTGCACTTGCCTACAGGAGATTAATTAACACTCTAATTAGTCTTTGCCTTTAATTTATATTCAAGACTTTGACTCAATTCAAGAACTATTTAATAAATTAATATCTGATTCATTTTAAAGCATTAAAAGTTGCTTTGATGCTCATCCTCAAAACAAATAGTTAGAAATCTTTTCATATTAAACTAAAGGAAACCTGTAAATCAAGACAAGAAATGCAATACTATTTTAACAAGTCACCCCCTACTTATGCCCCACATTTTGTTTATAATTCTTATTATCAAGAAATAGACCAAATAATCAAAAGGCACAGAGGGATTTCTATTTCTCCAGGTTCTTAAAGTACTACTAATTGATTATTAGTTGTTACTATTTACAACATCCTCCCCCCCTCTCTGGAATTACAAAGAATTTAGTTTAAGGCTAAATTTATTACAGATAGTAGAACACTTCAGGAAAAAAAAGTTCCAAGAGGCAAAAACTTTGTAGTCAAAATGAATTATTAAAGACCTTTAAAAAAAGCCGAAGTAATTGTCTAGTTTTAACTTGTAAGCCTAACAAGTTTCCTTCAAAAGAAAAAAGACAAGATTACTAACACCAGTTATAGAAGCACTCAAAACAACATGAGCAGGTATGAATTCTAGCCAGACCCTTGGATATTCAATAATACACTTATTCATTATCCAACACATATTCTTCAGGTACATAATTCAGTTTCGTTTTATAGACAGGTTTCATCCAAAGAATCAGTTGAAGGAGGAGTCTGATAGAGAGACAGTCTCTGTGTGACCTGGCATCTCTAGCACAGTTCTCAGCTATGACCCATGGGCATCTCTGCAAAGGCCTGCAAGCTCAAGTGTGCCACTAATTGCTGTCTCTTCCCAGTCTGCTTCCTGAAAGACTCTACTCCCTATCCCATAACTCCCCAGAATCAAGATATCTGCTCACTCACGTTGAAAACATCTTTGTAAATTCAGTTCCTGTTCTCTAAATGCTTGAAATCAGAACACATAGGTTTCATGTCAGACTTTGTGAAATCTGATATTACACAGAACCAGAATATCTTACAAATGAAGCTTCATCCAAATATGACATTTTCAGAAAAACTGAACAATATAAATGGGCAGCCTATATTATCTTGGGAAACTAACTATTGTAAGTCACATTTTAAACTTTTCCCTAGCTCCAGTGGTTGCTCTCAGGCCCACCAGAAGATTAAAAGCAATAATATCTCATCAATGTCATATCAACATCAGCTTTGGACATACAGATGTATGTCTATAGCCCTAAATTTTCTACTGGTTTGATAAATGTTAAATTAGGAAGTGCAAACAGATCATTCTAGTTCTCTCAGAAATGCACTACTGTAAATCACCACTAAATGTATTAATTCTGCAGAAATATCTAATGCCCTTTACAGTCTTCCCATTAACCTTTCAAATATATTTCCTCTTATATACAAAAGCCCCACTACCACAGCAGTTAGATGTGTCAGCATTGGAAGAAAAAGAAAAATGCAAGCTAAAAAGGACGATATCTGAAAAATACAGAAATTACAAAAGCCCAACCATGACTCAGATTATATCAAAACCAACCTGAACGAGATCAACTGAACATAGCAAATACTTTGGCAGCAGTACAGAAATATAACTATTTTGAAAAAAGTATTATTCTAAGAAATCATATATGAAAATAAATTGTAAGGACACCCATACAGGTTTAGTTCTGCCCTTTAATGATGCCTTTTAATAGGTAAGCATGAACAGCCATTCCTTGTATATCATATACCTTCCTTCATCCTCCTCCTCTTACCTCAATTTGCTTACTTTTTTCACCCTGTTTTCTAACCATTTTTCCAACTCATTTTCCTGCACAGAAAACTTGCTCCTCAGCTGTCCTTTCTTCTTCACCAGTTTCTAATTCCACCTTATCCACATAGGCGTATTTCCCTACAAAACACCTTCCTTCTCTACTGATGTGCTCCTTGAATTGTGGTCCTTCCCACAGAAGGCTGTGGATCTTGAAAAGGCCACATAGTAACACTGCAGACCTCAGCTGCTCAACACTCTACACATCCTTAGATAATGAATCCTATGTGGACACATTTTTGCTGCTGTTACCAAACCTAACATGGGTTCAGACACAAGGACGTCCCCTCCCACACGCTATCAGGTCCTCTTCCAACTGCATTGTGTTTATGTTCTGGGGAATTAGCAGAGACCTCTTGTTGAAACCATGTTCCAGGAATATGGATTTAAAATCTGATACACTTGCCTCTTTCTTTCACTCTACACCTTCGAGAAAGACCCTGCCAGACTGCATGCACAGAAGGAGAAATGAAACACTAGGGTATTTTAAGGAACAATCCAACTTGAACCACTTCTGCATACAGAAGGGATACGATATAACAACACTCCCTTTAAAGGAGAATGCTAAAACAACTCTCATGTAACGCCAGCTTCATTCAATCATTTGTTGGTTCCATTTTTACAGGTGGCATAGGACTGAACCTTTAACCTTGCACCTTAAAAGCTTGTGAAATTCCGTTATGCAATTGATGTTTATTGGCAAATCAGGTACTTTTTTAATACTTTCCAGCTGAGCTAAATTTCAACACCATTCACGGTTCAACAAGGCAGCTCTTCAATGCAAATGATTCTATTCTTCGTACATAAAACCCAGGTGAACATCAAGGGGCTTTTACAATTAGAGGATGAAAAGTTGGAGATGAACATACATACAAGTATATATCACTAAGTCTTCTGTATAAATTTAAAGTAAACAGTACGTAATTCCAGTGCTATCTAGTCTACTGCACAGTGTAAAACAATGAGCAATAGAGATGTACAATGCACTAGTGTTTTCCTGAGGCAAGAAGGAAGTGGAACACCTAAAAGATACTACAGTTCTCAGCCTTTACTTAAAGAATGCAAATAATTCACATACGCAATAGCAAAGGTAGGATTCCTGTAATTTGAAAGTGAATAGAAATTCATGAGCAAGAAAGCTAAAGCTTTCAAGGGAAAAGCTTCTTACATTTAAATCCTGTCTTCACATTTAAATAGTCCAGAGACACAAAAAATCTGTGCTACCTGTGTGGCTTTGTCTCTCATACAGGGAGCAGCCTGTCCGTGATTATCACGAGGCCACTGTCCAGCAAGGTATGGAGCAGCAAGCGTATCCAGTGACGACGTCCGGCGAACTATACTGGAAGGGCTTGATGAAGGTGGTCTTGATTTGTCTGTTAGAACAAGAACATTTCATTACAAAGAAATCATGACAGAGAGCTTATCCATGTCAATAGCCTACAAGAAATCATACCAAATTGGAACCACTCTGTTATTAAGCATACAACAGCATACTTTTAATATGGAAATTAAGTTTGCTTTTCCAGGCTCTATTCAGTTTGAATAAGCTTTAAATCTGTTTTTACAGTTTTCTTAAAAACATCCTTATGTCAAAAACATTGTATTAGTGCTCATACACCACTATTTACTCCTTTAAAAGTCTAACAGTCATTTGGTCTTAAGTGATGAAGGTGTAGAAGAAACAAAAATTGTTATGTTTACACATACATAAAGGTTAATGAAGAAAAACTGTGTTGAACTTTTTCAATTTAATGCTGAGTTTACAGTTCATTCCACTAGCCCTTCACCCCTTCACCTACTTTACTTCAAAGGATACTATAAACCAGCATGTTTTAATCACCCAGTACATGATATACAAAGTAATCCTTAGATTCAAAAGTCAACTTTGATAAGGTAATGATTTACATTTTACAAGCTAATTGAGACATCTCCTCTTTTTACTGTTGGTAAGTACATTCATATTTGCCTGGTGATGTATCTTCTGCAACACCTCATCTGTAGTGTTTATATCAGTATCCTTTTCCAGAACAATTTAGATACCAAGAGGAATTCTTACTAAAAAAGTTTAAATACAACAACCATAGGAAGTAGCATGAGAAGGAAGGACCTGGTTAAAAACAAAAATTCGTATCTATCCCATCTGTCAATGATGTCTCAGGTAAAGTGGCAGTAAAAGACTACACTGCAAGCTATGAAGAACAAACACTGAAGAAAGTTTCCTCAAAACACTAATTGAGGTTGTTAAATTTAAGAGTTGATAAGCAGCAAAGACCTGGGGTTTAGCTATACATGCATGCTCACACATTCTGAGATGTAAAATGCAAATCCTGAGATCACAATGATCTAAGCTTACTATCTACTCATCTACTCTCCACAAAAAGAATTTCAATCATACTTGAAAGAACTGTGCATTAATCTTGCCTATAATGAATAGAAAGTCCTAAAATACACAGCTAGAACACAGCAAGCATGATTCAGAAATCAGACAGAAGCTTTATAAAAGGGCACTGGAAAACCTCAGTCATATGTCCTCCCTCACTGTGCCTTAGGATGAATTCTGCACTCGCAGTATCAATAACATAGCAATTTGTATTATACATAAACTCATTTACAGGCAAAGGAAAATGTGCCTGATCAGTGTCTGACTGCCAGTCAGAAAATAAAACTATTTACATCAAAAGTCCAAAATTCAATTTCTATGCTGCTGCAATCTACTAAAAACACACATGATAATTACTAATAAAACCTGTTAGGTACAGATTTCAGTGGAGTGGACAGCACCTAAGTCTAGTGACATTCTACACTAAATATCCTCAAGCAAATTTATTACAAATGTACACACTAAAAATATGGGAAATATATCAATTCAACTATAAGGAAACAATTATTAGTCAGGAAACCTCCTCTGGTTTATTATTTCTACAAGTACTAACAATGATACAACCTTACTACTGAGCTCATAGCAGATTTGCTCTCAGGGTGTAGCAGCAAATATGTTTTGGAGTTTGCACTTGAGACTCCTGTATCAAAGAAATTTTCTACTACTACCACCATACAGCACACTGAAGGGTCTGTTTTTGGTATCAAAAGATATCAAAACAATTCCTTTTGTGTGTACTACAGGACAATGTGGCATGCTAATGAAAAAACTACACTTAAAAACTGCGCTTGCTTCCAAAGTTAAATCAAACATGTTATTTGTCTTAGAATTAGCTGACATGTCTTCCTTGTTTGTTTTTCTTGTCAGTTATTATTCTTCCTCTTCAAGAAGCTTCTCTCTTTTTACCAAGGGGAAACAGAAAGGATGTGAAAAGAATTATAAATCAGGAAGTGTACGTAGTCAGCCACATCATCTGCAAAGCCACTGCAGCAGACGGATTCAAAACTGGAGAAGCAGTTTTTTATTACTCTCTCCTCTCCACCACAAAAAAATCCCAAAAACAAAACCAAACAACCCCCAACTGGAAAGACTATTTTGCTGAACATACAGAGAGAATAAGAACTGAAGAGCCTGTTTACTATTTAAGTAAAAAGGAAGCTGTTCATTTCGAGGCACAAAGCCTGTAAATACTCTTTTCTCCTGATTTAAAAAAATCATTCAAGGAATTCTGTTTTCAAATTACTTATATTTAGATGGGAGAATGATGTTTGAATATGTTTTTACTTACTTTTCTACCTTCACAACCTATCTTAATACAAATTGGCAAAGTCTACTACACAATTCTTCTTACTGTTCCAAAACATTTCAGTGGGAACATATACAATGTTTTCATTGCACTTTCCCCTACAATACTTGAAGCAAGTGTTCAGCTGCTATTTTTCCTTGATGTGACCTACATAACAAGAGATCTGCCTCCATAGAGATAACAGTTACAACAGCTGTGGCTGATGAAAAACAATGGAGCTGTTTCATCAAATAGACGCTTCTTAAATATTAGATCTCTTTTAATTGGCCTGATTATCTCCCTAAACCAGTATTTGTGATAAATATCAACCCCCCTATCCATCCACCACTAGTATAAATCTATTTAGAAGTTTTTCTGCAGTCTGGTCTCAAACAAATGAAAGTAATCAAACAAAAATAAAAAGAACATACACAATACAAATCAATGAAGTCCATAATGTGGGGAAATAACAAGCAAGTTGCTGTGTCTTCACCAGTCATTGCTGTACAAGTGACCAACAGAAGCTGCTAGAGGCGACCTGGTCTCACATGCACCTCTTGCAGAGTAAAGCCCAGTGCAAGCTCAGGCACTGTAACAGTGGGACTGCAGAGCAAAATTGAATCAATATAGATGCTTACCAGTAACTAACTGAAAGGTATGAAAGAAACCAAAGAAACATTGTCTAGTACACAGTGTGAGAAAACAAGCAGCAGAAAAGCCCAAGACACCACTGAACTCACAAAATTCCCTGACAGTTCCACTTGAGGCTTTTTTCATACAAGTGGGCTATCCAAAGCAGTGAGAAGGAGTGAGACCCAACTTGCTCCTCTGGCATCAAGGCATACAGCTGACCTTTTTGTTCTGTTTTGGTCAGGCTTTTCCCCAGAAAGGACCTTCATGGGATCTCTTCCATGCACAGCTGGCACAGCCATCTTTTCCAAAAACACAACTGATCTCTGGGGTTTCACCTACTTTTCATGTTTCATTAAAAGAACTGAACAGACTCAGAGCACTAAGAACAGACACACAACTCAACTGTGTATACTCCCTTTGGAACACAATCCTGGCTATCATCCTTACATAAATTTAAGGAGAACCAGTAATTTAAATTTAAAGAGAACCAGTAATTCAAAATTGTCCCACTGTAGAAGAAAGACTGAATTAGTGATGTTTTACAAAACCAAACCTCAGAAAGCCCAAGATGTCCAAGTTCCTTAACTCTAGTAAATTAAAATATTTTTAATCCAAATAAATTCCCCTGAAGTGCTGGCCGCAAGAAACATATACTATGATGCTGCAAAAATGAATTCACTTTCCTTACACCTACCATTTGTTAAACAGCTTAGGTAAGCAGAGCAGGAATGTAATGGCACACAAAGCCTTCTCTCTTATCCTACAGTGATATCTTTCAAAACTGCTGCAAAACCTTGGTAATTAAGATTGACAGGTCTGCAGCTATTATTGTGTCACTCACCAAATTATTAAAATAAATAAATTTTATGGTGAAATTTAAGAATGTAATGGAGTTCCATTTATTCCTCTCTACCTGCAAGGAAAGGTTCACATCTGACCTCTTTAAGACTTCATATACTATTTTCATCATTTCCATTCACACAAGTAGGCTTTGATATTACCCTTCCATAGACAAAAAATTAAAGTTTTGTTCCAGATAAAACTAACTAATTTTTCTCCTTAATTTTCAGAATGAGTTTAGATGTCCAATACAGCCAACTGGAATATACCAGAAAGTCCAGCATCCAGCAAAGAACTCTCTCACTACCTGAAGCCACCTGAAAGTAAACAACTGCTATGGCTCTGGTCTTGACCTTCTTGTTTACACAGCCTGGGACACTGTAACATTTTTGCTGCTGAGCAATTCAACTCCTCTAAGATGTGTTTTCTATAAGAACACAAATAACAAGATCCCATTAGAGGTTTACTCAGTGAACAGACTGAGGCAAAACCAATAAAGATACAGCATACACATTTCTCTATTTCATGCTGCAACAGTGTACTGGTAGGTCAAAATGATGTCCTGTAATGTGTGGTTTGCAGACAGGTAAAGAGTCATATGTGACAACTGAACCAAAACTGGAGATTGCAGGACAGCCATTGCAGTGTAGAAATGAGACCACACCAGAGATGGGAAGGGCAGAACATAAACAGGCAATTAGAAGCTGAATTCTGGGAAGTAAGTGTTAGAGACTGCAGAAAGGGAGGAGTAAAGATGAAAAATGGGTAGTAGCAAGATCTAGGTTCCTGGTCATATTTAGGAGGGAGAGAAGTGGCAAGAAAAGCATGCAAAATTAGAAGTTGTATGACAGAATCTTCTACTTGTAATTACCCTAAAGTCAACAGAAAATTCAGTTGAGTACTTCCAACATCTAATTGCAATTCAGATCAAAAAACAAGGGCTAAAAAACTCCTCCAAAAACCCCACAAAAGTCACATTTGTAAATTCACAAGTTAGGGTTCTCAAGTGCAAAGCAGGTTCATGAAAACTAAGTTCAAAACTATTCAACTGCTTCCCTGAAAAGAAAATCTAAAAACCATGAAACCAAGTCTGAAGTATACAACTTATATTTAGATACAACTTAAACCTAAATACAACCAGTATCTAAACTCAGAAAAAGGTATCATTTGCCTAACCTCAAAGTTCATTTTAACCTAGAAAAAAAAAATCTGCAGCTGTAGGAATGAACAAAAACTGTCATTAACTGAGAGCAAGAAACAGAAAAACCCAAGTTATTCTGCAGTAGATTCTGACCAATACCCTCAAGTGTCCTGTGTGTCTGCACAACCTCATTAGCAAAAAAAGTTCCACCTCCATGTTCTCAACTAACGCTATGTTTCCTCATTTAGATGAAGAAAAAAAACGGACATTAACTCAGCCTCTATCAAGTACTGGACTGCACAACTCAAATGTTAGGCAATATTAAAGAGATTTAGTTTGCTTTTGGGGCCAATACAAGTACTGCTCAGAAATTTGAACATGTGGAAGCAATTAAATGGACACCACTCTCCTGTTTTCACACATCTTGTAAAAGCTAGTGCAGTTATCTTAACACAGTAGAGTGATCAAATCACTTGTTTGCTTCTTTATGTTAATTCTTCAAAGTAGTAAAGAGGCCAGCATGGTTCCAGCAGGCTTCTCCGCAGTGACTACAAGACAGTGCAATTCTTCCATCCTAAGTGGTCTGACACATGCCTTTAAAAACAGTTTTTGGACCTGGACCTCAAGACTAACCATGCTGTTCCCCATTCTGCAGGCCAGGAGACTGCACCTTAGACAAGACTTCTATAAGTTCACAGGAAGAAGACAGGATTTTGTGAGGTGTATAAAGTCTTTCAGATTACTGATTAACGAGAATCGCAAATGAAAAATACGCACATTCCTCGATCCAAAGCCTTAGAATATAGCCTTAATAAAACCTCATTACTCTTATCTGGAAAGTGGAAAATCCAACTCAGAACTTTATCAGTACTCTCTTGCACTAGCAGACTAGCAGGCACAAAGTCATCTTGTACCAACTGGTTATGACTGTCTCATTTGGCAGCATCATTCCTCAAGAGCCAGGAGAGGAAAAAAAGAAAAAACCCAACGTGGTAGTCTGGTTATAATCATTATTTTCGAAAGGGGGAGGAACATTAGGAGAAGCAGAATTGTTAAAGGGAGGGCTAGTCCTAGATTTCTGCATATACATTTCTGCATGTTAGTCTAATTCATTGTTTAGATTACCACAGACAATTCCATGAAAAAGAGTAGCTGCAAGCTTTGGTATGTTAAAAGTAACATTTTTTTCCCCGATTCGAGCACATGAAGACAAAGCCTCACTCATGCACTTCTGAGTAAACTTTTACCCCAAGAAGAAAAGACTTACGTATATAAGCCTCTATGATCCTCAACCTGATGCCAGCTATTACTTCAAGTCCAGCATTCCCATAAAGAATTACTTACTTATTCAAAAACATTAAAAAGCAGTTTGTAACAAAATGTATGCTATCTTCACTGCAGCACAAGCTTGTCATCATTCTCAAGCACACACATCCTTCTGCAGGGTTTGCGTTGAAAAGCACCTAAGAGATCATGAATAGTTTTGTTCTAAATCTGTGCGCCATGCCTAAAGCACCAGTTCTTTAATTGCAAGCTTAGGACACTGTTTGGATCACAACCACAAACACCATCTGGCACGAGGTTCGCAGAAAGGGGAGATGTGAAGGCTTCACAACAGCCCCCAAACACCAAATTCACCTTAAATTTGTGCCCAAGTACCTCCAGTCCATCTGCACCACCGAACCCCTCTCATCTGCCAAGCAGAGGCAGTACTCGCGGTACTACAGCAGCGGTCACAACCCCCACATGGCACGCTTGGCTCTCTATTCCTCTTCTGAAAGCCAGGGCGCAACAGAGCAGCAACAAAAGCAACGAGCCCTTCCCCGCACACACAGCCGGCAAGCCGTGCCGCCGGCCAGAGCAGCGGCAGGGCGGCACCAGCCCGGGCACAGCCCTGTCCCTAGCTGTGCCCCGGGGCACGGCGCGCTCGGAGGCACCGCCGGCCCCAGCCCCGCGCCCGGCCCGGCCCGGGACGTGCCCTTCGCCGCCGGCCCGGACCCCCCGGCGCTCACCTTTGCAGACGGGGGAGCTGGGGCTCTTCCTCTCTGGGGAGCTCCTGCCCGGCTCCGGCGACTGCCGCCGGTGGTGGTGCCGGACCCTGCCCTCCGGCAGCGGAGACACCGGCGAGGAGCAGGGCGAGGGCCCGCAGCCCGGCGGCGGCGGCGGGGGAGGCGGCGGCAGGTGGTGGTGCCGCGGGGGGCTGCCCCGCGCCCCGCCGTGGCCACGCGTGGGGCTGCCCCGCGACGAGGCGCCGCCGCTCCCCGCTCCCCCCGGCGGGGCCGTGGAAGGGCCGCCGCGTCCGCCGCTGCCGGGGGGCGCCGCGCGTGGGAGCCCCGCGCCCGGGCCGCCACCGCTCCTCGTGGGGCTGCCATGTTGTTGCTGCTGCTGCTGCTTGAGCTGGAAGGGCACCGTGGCCCGCATGGGCTGGAGGCGGCTGCTCGCTCCCGCCGCTCCGCCGCCCGCCGCCACCGCCGCCGCGCCGCCTCCCCCCGCCAGGGAGGTGGCGGGGGTCGGGGAGCCGCCGCGCCTCACGCGCTGGTGGGACATTGTCCGTCGGGAGCCGGGGCTCGCGGAAGGCGGCCTGGAGGCGGGGAAGGGCGAGAAAGGTGCCGGGCGCGGGCCGCTCCTCGCGGGGTCCGACGCCTCAGGTGGCGGTGGCGGCCGCCGCAGCCCGGTCCCTGCTCCCGTCCCGCTCCCGTCCCCGCCGCGCCGCTGCGCCCGCAGCCTCCGTGCGCCTCATCAACAATAGTGCCCCGGCCGCGCGCCCCGCCCACCGCGCCCTCCCATTGGGCGCGGCGCCGCTCGGCTCGCGCAGCTACGGCGCGCCCATTGGCTGCGGGGCGCGCGCCTGAGTGGCCGAGCCCGCGCGGGGGCCGCGGGGGGGCGCGGGGCGGGGGCAGCGCTTAAAGGGCCGCGCGCGGGGCCGCGCGCTGCCCCGGCACGTGCCGCGGGGGGGCTCCGGCAGCCAGGGGAACAGAGCGCGCTCCCGGCGGCACAGCGCGCTCCCGAGCCCGCCGGGCGCTCGCCACGGGCACTGCCGGGAGGGTCCCGTTCCAAGGCACCGGTGTCCCTGTGCTGCTCCGTGATTCCCACCCCGAGGTGCTCCAGGAGCGGACGGGGCTCCGCGGCGCTTCATCCAATCGCTTTGCCACCATCTCGGTGTTAGCGATGATGGCACCAGAGACGTGGGCAATATCCAGGCAGACTTGACCCCCTTTTCCCTTAATTGCTGTGTTTACTCTCCTCCGTTAGCTCAGATTAGTTGCATCTTCATTGTTGCATCTTCATTTAATAATACTTGTTAACTGCTGACATCCTCTTAACCAAATTTATACATGAGAGCAGTGAATACGTGCATGGAACAGGCCTTAGTTCATGGCTTGGGTGAGTTCAGTGCAAGATAAACACGTGTTAGCCACCTCAACACAAAAAAGAATCAATGAGGCTTTTTTCTGTCTCTATTGCATACACCTTCTGAGCTACCAGAACTCACACAAATTCTTTTCAATACTGCTCTACAAGTTGCACGTTGCAATTGAAAAGCATTGCTATGATATAAATGGCATGACAACAAATTACATACTGCTCTCTGTTCAGCCTGGTTGTGCTTGGGCTTGGTTTTTCTTTCTTCCTCTTTCCTGTGCTGTTTATGATTGAAGCCCACTTCGCTTAAAAATCTCTGCTTCCCCTTTGAAGGGCTCTATCCTTGTGGCTGTCAAGTCAAACAAACCTGAAAAGCAAGAGTGTGCACAGGCCCTTCTTAAGGATGCCTAGATACTGCTAGATACTGGCCTGCCTGAAGCCTTGAAGGGTAAAGCTCTTGTCAGAGTTGAGAGCTTTTTATGAGGAATCAGACTGGCAAAAGAGAACAGGACAGATGTAGTGACAAGGTTGTTGTGAAGTAAACTCTTGCAGTCTGGATTAATTAAATTTATTTTGAAGGGCATTAGGCTTGCTCACAGGTACTGTAAATGCTAGTAATATGGCCTGAAGGAGAGCTGCATGGGTAAATCAAAACTAGCTACAAGAGGCTGTGTCCATTCTCAAGAATTACCCTGTGCTACCCCTGAAAGGGGCTGCCAAGGGGAAGCACCAGAAGCCTGGCAGGTCACCATCAGTCCTATTGTGTCCTTTTCTTCAACTGTGCAATTTACTTAAGTTACCTCATAAATTACACACAGGGCCACTTCCCAGTCCTTTTCCATCTCAAGCACTGCTGGTACAATGTGGCAAGGCATCAAAATCGCAGATAACCCATAGTTAATGAAATATCTGGGAGACAGTGCTCTCCTCACCAGGAATGGCTGAGAAGCAGAGAACAGTATAAACTGTGTACTGCTGTCTTTGGGGGTTAAGGGATCTCATAATTGCCTCAGTGACTCCATGTATCTATTGAAAAAGAGAACCTCACTTTAAATCTCTCCATGGGTAAACACCCAGGAGGTAGAAAACCAGCACCCAGCATGTCTGGAGCAATAAAAGAAACCTGTCTGCTGCTTTGTCCTTCAGCAGTTTCTGTGACTCATCTGTGGGGCAACACAGCAAAAGAAGTTTTTGAGAAGGGTAAGAAAATAGTGTGAATCCTTCTGAAAGCCAGTTTTGCCATAACACAAAGTAAGGTCAAGGGACAAGGAGAACAAGGTGAACAAGGTTTTAGGAACTAAATGGCAAGATGGACATTGTCAGATGCCAAGGGATGTGATCAACAAAATAACAGCTGTATTTTCACCAACTAACAAAACACCACAGCTGAAGAACAGCCCTACCTGGAGCTGCTGGCGGAAAGCACCAGGGGAGATGTGGACTTTTCAGCTTCTCACCCCATCCCACCAGCAAGAAGGCTGGGGGCACAAGAAGCTGGGGGCACACAAGCAGGACAGCCGACCCCAGCTGGCCAAAGGGATGTTGTGTACCACACAGCATCAAGCTCAGCACATGAACGAGGGGAAAGGTGGCTGGGGGCTGCTGCTCAGGGACTGGCTGAGCTTTGGCTGGTAGGTGGTGAGAAATTGCACTGTGCATCACTTGCTTTCTGTATTCTTCTATTATTGTTATCTATATATAATATCTCTCTATATATATATCTGTAATATCTACTGTATTGTATACATATCTATTATAATAATCATATACCCTATTAAACTGTCTGTATCTCAACCCACAAGTTTTACTTTTCTTCCCCCCCAGTTTGCTTCCCCCACCTACTGGGAAAGAGCAAGTGAGAGAGCAGCTGTGTGGGGTTACCCTGTCAGCTGCCTGACAGGTTAAACCACAACAGCAGCCCAGAACAGTGCACAGTGATCCTAAAGAAGGTTAATTTATGCATGAATTGTTTCACTTCTTTGCTGCAATTTTCAGTCAAGAGCAGAAGATGAGTTCTTCCTGCTGTGACAGCACCCACTCCCAGCAGCTGTACAGCTGTGCAGCAGACTTTCACCCCAGTTTATGCTCACCAGAAATATTGAGAAGCAGTATTTCTCAATATTGCAAGCAGTGTGCCATAAAGATACTTCTAAGGCGCAAAATATTCTGAATGCATTCTTATTGCTATTACTGTTTTGAAGAGGCCAAAAATGACAGGTACTGATTCATATTTATTTTCATGCTGCATGCTATGGAGCCAAGTCACGACTTTGATTGCAGAAGATACCTGTGACAATTATAGTACTTCCCACATTATTGTCACACTGCAGAGATGGCACTGCTCCACACAGTTGCTGTGAGAATATAAAGCAAAGCATTTATGTGTTCTGCTCATCATCAGTTGTATTGCTTTGCACGCAGCAGACGTGAGAGCTCAACATGTAAAGTCATGTACTCAGACCTACTCAAACACCGTGTACTTCTTACGTTCATTTGTTTAAACTGTAACAAATGTGTTACAACAGGATCTTACTCCTACACCTTATGGAAATAATGGAAGGAGCTAAAGCAGGATTATGAACTTGAAAATGGTTTTGAAACTACTTTTCAATTACAAAATAACCCAAACCCTCAAAACTAAGACCTGGCCCCAAAGAATTTTGATTCAGATCCCCCAGACTCTCCTTGTAATTCACAGCTTTCAGGCTCTGGGTTTTTTTCAGCTGTCGCCTTTGTTTCTGCCTGCACACTTTGCCAAATGTGATCCAGGCCACCTCTGAGCTACACATTTCAAATGATTTCACGTGGAGCCTCTAGGCCGGGGTTTTTTCCAATCTGTGACACCTTTACTCTGGCCATCACACCTAATGTAATGGTGCCAACAGTGATCCAAAAAATAGGAATGAAACTCCTCATCACCACAGAGGCTGTGAGCCTTCTACCAGCTGAATCTGCCTTTCAGTGACCACAGTCACTGCAGTGACTCCAAATGCCCTGCAGTCACACTGATCCCACATACACAGCACCCATCTCCATCTCCAGCTCCTCTCTGCCTGGAGGTTTTATCAACCCATTGGCCCTGGGAGCTCAGCAGATACTGGTGTGCTCACATACCAAGCTGAAGTGCCACCCCAGGAGGTGGCAAGCACTCCCACATCCCACTGACCTGGAGGCTCTCGGCACCCATCCAGAGTCGTGCAGAAATGTGCTGCTTTGTTCTCAGTGCTGGGAGATTAAACCCAGACATGGCAGCCACCCCCTTACGTGCAAGATGTTGGCTCTTCCTTAAAATATGGTGTGTGGCAAATGCTGCAGATACAAACAAATCAATCCAAAGGCTGGAAGCATATTGAATGCCCTCAAGGGCAGACTGATCAAACACACAGAGCTGCATGAGCAAATCTGCAACCTGCTGAAAGCAGGGGTGTAAACAAGTCAGGGAACTGGTCAACTGCTAACACCAAATGAAAACCAGAGAAACAAGGGTCAAAGAGGTTTAACTAAGTTGAGAGGCCCAAATCCCTTTGTACAGCTAGTAAAACATATATTATTAGGGAGTTTACTGGTACTAAGGACTGAAAATGTGTGATGAGTACTGCTCGCTGCTCATAATAATATATATGAAAAATGTTCTGTTAAAACAATAGCAGTAATAGTAAACATTACAGAAAATGACTATACTTCAAGCAGCTTCAAATATGTTATTGTCTTATTCTAAAATTAAATAAATGCAAAGCAGCACATGTAGAGGAGCAATCTACTGCCTGAAATTGTTTTTTTACCTACAGTTATTGTAAGCAATATCGAAGGTTGAAAGACTAAAGATTCTGGGAGTCTAATCTAAACATTAGATTATGCCTTAGGATATTTCATTGCATTTCTCATCTCTCCCCTGCAGAGTGAGTTTGTTTTGCATGTTTATGTGGGTGTTCAACATCAACTGGAGAAAAAGACATTTAAAAAAATAGGACAAATATAACAGAATTTGCTTCACACAGAACCTGTAAGAGCCTAGTTAATATTCCAGAATATCTGTGGGGATTTGAGAAGGCAAACAGATTGAAATAAGGTATTAAGATTAAAACAATAAAAAACAACAGATGGGACCTTGGACATAAATCAAACTCCATGCAATAGGAAAAATGCAAAATGCACTCCTGTCACATTTTATAAGGTACAGTCTTTAAGAAAAGTTGTCATAGAAATAACATCTAGAGGCTTCAGTGCCTCGCTGGCATTAAGATAATGCATTTTTGACAAAGAAACTCAGTTCTCAATGCAGTACTTACCTGCAGGCTTGGGAGATGCTCCCACTGCACATTCCTGGCACACATATTTATCTGGGAGAAGTAAAACGGTGATTTCATTAGAAGCCAGTGCTAAGTTCACCTACATGTGACGTTTTTCCACACATACAGATCAGTTTTCTGAGCATGTGTTCAATATCAGCAGCAACACAAGGCAATAACCTCGTGGTGAGTGTCCAGCTGCTGAAGGAGAGGGGCAGCTGGAGTCCTGCTTGCTTCAGTGATGGGAGCTGAAACTGTCCTCACATTGGGATGAGGGAAGAGAATGAGCAGCAGGAAAGGCAAGATGTCCACCTCATGCTGGAATCTTTTTTCAGTAACACTGAGAGAAGTGGCCTAGTTCATTTAAATAAGGGACAGTATAATCTCATTCAGGTATCCTCCAAGATGCTGAATTATAATCTGCACATGATTCCTGCCCTTCAATAAAACTTTCCTTCCTTTTAAGAAGCAAGGAATTTATCTTTCAAAAACTTAGCATTTTTAGCTCATATTTATAGAGCTTGCAAATATAATAGATTTGTCTGCATTTGTGTTGTGTATAGAGATGTAATATGTTTCTGTATTTCTAGTCTCATGTTAGAAAAACATGTGCAAACTATAGAAGGAAATTCTTGATTTAAAAACATTAAACACTGAATTCTCCTGCAAGTCACCGGCACAATTTCTGTACAATGAGTAAAATGGAATTAAATACTATAAAATATTTCTTTCAATTGTTGACATTATAGATTAATTTGGTATGTGACAATATTTCAATTATGTAGGTTTTATGACCATGTTGTAGGATGATAAATATCCTGTATAAATGACAAATACTAATAAAACTACAGATACTTAAGAGAGCAGAGAAGACAGTTCCCTGTTTCTGATTCAGGCCTACAATCTTGTTTTGCTTCTACTTGCTCATATAACATTTAGAAAAGCTAAAGAGTTGGTGGAAAGCATGTTGGCATGGCTTATTCATGCACTGAGAGGCACTGACAAAATGATTTTTCTTCTCTCTCCACAGACATACACTAGATCTGTAGTTAAACTAATTAAATTGAGCAGAGTATGTGATGAAGTGTGAGCATGTGATTCTCCAATTTGAAAAAACACTTACTGGGAAAGAATGGATCAAGCAGAGTTCTGAGTCCTCCCTTGCGCTCAGCCATGGGTGGCAGGGGAGCTTTTGACTTGTTTGGTCACAGCTGAAGCAGACATCAGTTTGTCTCCGTGGTATCATCCTGTCCTCATGCACTGCACCTCCCATTCAGCCTCCAGGAGAGCCAGGGATGTCATCTTGGGCAGGAAGAAAGCAAAGGTGGGCAAAGCCCCAATGCCCAGTGCTGCTCACAGCCAAGCGCTCAGACAAGGTCTCAGGCCCATGCTGCTCAGCAGCAGCAGGCACACATCTCCAGCAGCTGTGGCTGGCATGACTAAGCTGGTGCTTCATCATGGCAAGCCTGGAGGATATCTCTTCTCCTTGAGCCCAGCTGAGCTGCGTGCTGGGCTGTCCCATCTCCCCCAAGGAGGGGCACCTGCCTCATGCTGCGCGCTGAGCAAGAGCTTGGCTGGCAAGAGCTGCTCTCAGCTCTGCCACACACCAGCACGGAGCCAGAGCTCTTCCAGCTGGCATCCCACCAGGGGCTCATCCTGAAACAACCCTGCCCTTCCTCCTGCTTCCCCAGCAGAGTCCAGTTCCTCTGGCTGCCTCCTGCACCCCAACCCAAGACAGGGGAAGGATTCTCAAGGCTGTTGTTGGTTTACCACAGGAGAACCTGTGAGCCTTTCCTGTGGCTGGCTGCTGAGCTGGGGTTAACACAGTGCCCAAATCAAGTCTTTGTGACACTGCTGCTTGCTTCTGCCTGGCTGCAAATACCTCTCATGTCACTTACAGTCTCAGTTCACAGCTTATGTAAATAGAAGGGAACTTCTCTGTGTCTGTACCTTAAAAGCACATTTCCATCCCTCATGATCACAGGGTGAAGTTTAGTTTACTTAGTTGCACTCCGGTTTTCCAGAAGCAAACAATAAAGTTAACCTGTTTAATAGTGATTTTAAGCCAGCCATTTCTGAGGCCTAATTCAGAATTGTTAGTGGTCCTGCAAGAAAATTCTTGGCATGGCAACAAAAATACAGGTTCCCAATAAAGTATTTCTACCTCAGCAGAGATCCATCCTGCAGGAAATTCTCTGGTCACCCATACACATGTTGGCTGCACCAGCACAACTGATGTGTGCATCAGCAATGCCTACCTCCTGGGCTAGTCAGACCTATACCCAGCTACAGTGGTTTGGGTCAGTTCTGATTTTTTGACTAATCCAGAGATCTGGAGGTGCTAGAAATTACTCTTTACAACACATCTGCAGGGATCAATTATTACCTTTCCAATAAAATGAAGGGAGGAGGGGGACAAAGGGAAAGAAAGGGAAGGAGATGGAGAAAAGAGGTATAATTTCAATAATTCAGCAGATTGGCAAAATACCAGTCCCTGCAAAACATAGAGACTGTCAGGAACAAAACCAGGAACAGAGCACAAGCCAACCTCGCTTCCCATGCACACAGTCCCATGTGCACAAAAGTACCTTTTGAAAACTGTATTTCTAGTCACGCTGATTAGGAAATCTGATAGCTTGTGGCATGAACTTCTCCCAAACAAAGGCTGCAATAAGTGACAGGGGAAAGCAAACAGGCCTGTACCATTCCTAGGAGCTGCTTGCAGGCCTGTTTCAAGCAGTGGCACTGGTAAAACGAGCTGTACAACCTCTGTACCCTCTTTATCACAACGCCCTACACTATCCTTTCCTGTTAGCACTTGGCAGCAAGAACAAAGAAACTGGGCCAAAGACAAATGCTGAGTTCTACAGCATTGCTGATACCTGAAACAAATCTCTCTAGCCTCCCTTCGTGCTTTCTCCTTCCTCAAATCCACCTCATGTACTTGAGGTGCTGCCCACTGGCTTTTGTCCATTATCTGCCCAAACCACCTGCCTGCTCTCTATTGACTGTATGTCCTTGTTCTCAAAAGGACATGGGGGACCATGACAGAGGGTGCTGGAAAGCTCCTGTCCTGTGAACTGAAATGCACCTGGATCAGTTGTTTCCAACGTTTCTCAATATTTGCATCTTTAATATTTTTCCAGTGCTCATGTGAGCCCTGTCTAGAAATGCCATTTGCTCAGACACTGCATAGTAAATACAGACTTGCTTTCCTTAATCACCTCCTACAAACCAGCTGTCCTCAGGCAGCCTTATTTATTGTCTTTGTAAAAGAGGCATCAGTGATCCCCAAAGCATGACTTCAGCTCACATCACCATTTGTAGATTTCTCACAGACTTTCCCTGTGGTACTGAGAGCTGAAAGAAGATCCCCTGACATAAAAGCATATAAAAGAATACCTGTGTGCACCATTTAAATTCCAGGAATCAAAACATTTCAAATCTTTATTGGATGGAGAATGACAATGTTTCAGGTTAACATGAAAAGCTTAATTTATACAAATATTTTGGTATAGTTGAGTTTTCTTGCCTGTGGAAAATTAACCTTCTTATCCAATAGAATGTGTTTTGGGTCATGGCAGTGAGCAGATGTCTATAATCTCCTGCACGTGGAGAATTTCCATAACATCAGAATTAGCAAGAAGTAAATAGGCAAAAAACCCCTGAATGGAAACAAATGGAAGACTGACGTGGCTGTGTTCCACAAAGTACGTTCTGCAGCTGCATCACTGCTCTGGAACAAAGGGGAATATAATTATTGTTGTTTTACTTTCATTTCCCATTGGCAAAGAAAAAGCAAATAAAAGGGGTTGTTATTTCTGCAGGGGAGAGCTGGTGGACGTGTGTATGAGGTCACAAAGGGAAATTGTGAGGAGACTTAAAGTCCAAGTAGCTCATGCACCCAATGAAAAATCTATCAGTAAAACTCACCATTAACACTGTTCCTGCAGGGCTGAGTCAGGCCTCTCAGATGCCCTGAGGATAAGGCTCAGCCACACCTGCTGGGGTAGGGTAGGACTTGGCTGCTCTTACTGTCAGCCAAGCCAAGAGTGAGAATTGCTTTTGGGGACACATCTACTTTTGTCACACTGGCTCCCACTCCCTGCTTGCAGGGAAAGCATAGTCCCTTTCTGTAGCCAAAGGTTTCTAGGTTCATTTGTGGGACTGAGATGATTTGCCATACAAGCAGATACTCAACAATACACTACTTGCCTCAGTTTGTTGCTTCCTCCTTATTTATGACAGCTAGAAATGAAGCTCCTCATACTGTCTCCCTTTGCATTTTGGAGTTAGTTCTTTGGCCAGAGACTTGCACCAGTTATTTGCTTGCAAAAATCATCACTGTGGATAGAGAAAAATAAATTAACAAGAAAAACAACAATGCTACTGAGCTGCAGGATGAATTCCACCTATCCGTGTAGAGTGGAAAGCACCAGTCAGTGGAAATTTGCAGAATCCTTCTACTATAACTTAATCCATCTTTTTCAGTTCTGCTGGACAGGACAGCGGCTCTGGGCTGGGAAAGCTTCTGCTTTTAAGAATGCCAGGATATTGTCTCTTCGTGGGGAGGGAGAAGTGCAATAGTTTGTGTGGGAAGGGTGAGGGGCTGCTCTTTGAATTCCTGTCCCAGCGGCAGAGGTTGTTGCTTGCTGTGTTCCTCCACGTGCCTGGTTGCCATCAATCCTGTCCTCTCTGCACACACCAACCAAAACTGAAGGAGAAAAGTATTTAATACTTCCTTCTCCTGCTTTCTTTTTCTGTTTTTCTGCATTTACACTTAGCAAGCAGACAAAGTGTGACAAGAGGTCATGCAAGGCCTGCTGCTTTGAAATATCTGCAAAACTGTGTTCAGTTCCAACACAAGCACCTTGACCTGGCTGGCCAGTGAGAAAGAGGGAAGAAAGGAGCAAAGGCACTGCACTACTCCAGCAAGGGCAAGCCCTTCCTCTTCCTCTCATTCCTGGAGCATGTTACTACTCATGGTCAAGAATAACATGAAAAACCAACAAAAGACCATGCTTTTTGTCATTAATATGATCTTTAATAAATGGAATAATGCACCATTTTACAGCAAGCCTTTTCTCTCAGGCCTAAAGAATAGCCTTTTAAATGTTCTTATCCAATGTCTCTGTATCAATACAATCTCTTTATTTAGGTTTATATATAACAAAGCAATTCTTACAAGTATTCATAGAAAACTCTGTAGTGGCTTTAACAATGTCAGCTTTCATAGTGGCATCCACAGATGATTAAAACCAAAAATTAGCTTTTTATTTCATACTCACACTGTTCCATGAAACACAACTTATACAGCATAGCAAGGGTATTGGGCAGCTTATACAAAAGAAATAACTGAAAGCAATTATTTATAAACTCATACATGATATTTCCTCAGTCGTTTGAGAGGAAAACCAAAAATACCCGTTAACAAAAGGGTTCTGATGAGACTCTATATTCTAGGATTTCTCCCCCTCTTACCCCAGAAAAGCTCGCTCAGAAAGTAATGCGCTCTTTACAGTCTTTCATAAGGAAAATGGCAGTTTCACATCTTCTTATTTCAGCTTTTACAGAAGACCAAACCCTAGAAATTAATTCTTGCCACGTTTATTTTCCTCTTATACTGCATTTAGGGGGGAAATAATCAACAGCGATTGTAAAATATGATTCCAGCTTATATAAATGTGAATAGAGCACGCTTTCCTCTAGAGACAAAAAGCAGACAAGAAACATATACATACAAACTGTTTTAAATACATTTCAACAGAGTGAAAGAGAGAGAAGAGTCACCAATCAGGAAATTCAGAAGTGACAAATGAGTCAGCAATAACTTGGACTTGCCTGTTTGTTCTTGCGACTTCTTACAAATGACAAAAAGTAGAAACATTAACTATTTTCTGAATAAGCAAGACTGAAGTGTGATACTTCATGATACAGTTCTGAAGCACAAAAAACAAAGTGAATCAAGTGCTCTAGAAATAAACCTCACATATGTTTGCTGTCTTAAAAACAAGTGAATGGGCTACAAAAGTGGACGTTTGGGAGACCTTGGAACTAGGAAGTTATAAAGGCTAATTATTTCTGCTTTAAAAGAGTTACCAGGTGAGATGCTGTGCCCCTGATGGACACACTCCAGTGACACATCTGCAGAAGCCTGCAAGGACTGGGAAGAAATCCTTCCTTCCTGTGCCAGTCACTGTGCTGTGGAAGCATGGTGTATGCATTGAAGTTAACCAACTGAACAACTTGAGAATTCAAACAATTGCTGATGATCAAGAGGCTTTGAAAAATATCTGATGATTACACTGTGAATTAGCATAACTCCAACTAGTTCCCGCTTATTATGCACACATGTATATTAAACCATAGTGAAATGAAATAAAGAGAAATGGCCATAAGAAGTAGCTTGTATTAGTAATGCACTGCTAACACAGACCTGTATGGAGACCAGATCAACACTAAAGAGCCTTGGTGTAAATGAGGATTTATCTTGAACCCTTCCACTCCCACTCCCCCAGTGCAGTTGCACTTCCTGACAACAGCCACAGCTGCCCTGTGCTAACCCAGCCCCACAGCCTGAAACCCCAGCAGCAACACCCAGCAAGGCCCAGGAGCTCTGGCTGTCCCTGCAGCCCCACATTCCACATCAGCTTTCCCAGGGCTAATCCTCCCCAGAAATGTTTAACACCACAGCCAGCAGACCCCACCCCTCCTCTGCCCACAATCAAGGGCAGATTGCTCTGATTCCAAGAGCACTGGGCTCAGCTGTGAGCCCATGAGGTGCCTGTTCCCTCAGATACACTGGTGCTGAACAGAACATCCATTAGGATTTGCAGGAGCACCCACATCTGTTATTGCAGACATGGAACTTCTGCCTCCAATTCTACTCAGTACAGAAGAAACCCCAACATGAGAAATCGGATTTGTTACTCTTTCACATCAAAACTGAACCTACTTGGGGTGGGTGAGATCAAAAAGGGATGTATTTCTATACCTACAGTTTCATATGACAATATAGAAGCCTAAAATGTAATTGGATTTAATGGACTAAAATACTATGTTTAAATGGCAACCACACACATAACTATAGCTACTACATAAAAGCCTTGTAAAAATTATCATGTGTTAAGTGTTTTGGGTTATTCTTTGACCTTTGAGAGAGGTATCTGAAATTCCTCAGCTTCAGATATAGCTTGTCATGTGCATTACCAGGCTTCTCTCTCTCTCTCTCTCTCTCTCTCACACATAAGTCCATTGCACCCAAACAATCAGTGACAGGTCTGTGATGGGAGATCTTGAACTATTGGACTGTATGTCACAGTCTGATCCCAGCTTTACTGTCATGCACTAAAGATAATTTTTAAATGGCATATGAAAAAAAAATCCCACATTATACTTTCTACCAGTGCTACCATCTGATGCTGTAACTCACAGAATTTAATCCTGGAATTTACACACAACATACATATGCATCTAAATACATACAGAGTTTACATAAAAATATATATATCTGGCTTCACTGCAATATGTATAGTTTTTTTACTGAAGAAAGGCTTGAGGTTGAACAAAAAATAGTAAGCACATTTTGAAAAGAAGGTAACTATATTTACCTGTTAAAATGGGTACTGGGAGATCAGACAGAAAAGTTCAAATAATCCAAATTGATGCAAAATACTAAGTTGTCCAGTCTATGATCCAATTTTTGAAGACTGATCAATCCAATTTCAATTTACTTTGCTACAAATTTTCCAGTTAGACATCAGGTCATTTATATGCTACTGTGCTTGGCAATTATTATTTTTATGGCTTAATCCCAGCCTGTTTCAGCAATGGGACCAGCCATTGTTTTTATACAAATAAAAATTACAGCATAATTAATTTCCAATGTATAGACTAAATAAGTGATTTTAAAAAAACTCTCCCTAATTAGGCTAGAAATGTCCACAGTAACATTTCAATGGCAGAATGGCTATGAACTTTTGAGTATTTTTCATTAAAGAAAATTGTAATCTGAACATAGACACAGTAATGTTATATTAGTGGATATTTTTTAACATTTAAAAAAGGAATACCATTAGAGCAAAATGCACTGAACACCAGAACTATGGCATATACAAATATACATATATATTTTTAAGTAAGAATTCATTACCATTAAGTTTGGGCCAATAGCTTGTTCCATAGAATTAAAGAACTTCCTTATTCTCCTCTTGGAGGCAGGCAGGATTCTAGATTTCTTTTAGAGAAAGCTGACAGGTGGGAGGATATGTATTTTCTAAACATATTTATGAGGTGGTTTTTTTTTGTTGTTGCTTGTTTCCTGAAACTTGCCAGCATCTATCTTGCATTGTTTTGTGCCCAGTGCACTGAAAAAAAATCAAAATGTGTTGCCTTTGAAAATTAGGTAATTTTCTAAATGGAAACAAGAGACAAATGAATGGCACCAAGAAAGCAAAACAGGAACAGAAATGTTGTTTCAGAAAATATTCTAATTAGGATACTGTCAGATGGTGTTCTTTTAAATTAGGAATCCCTTTGCTTTAGCTGTGCAGTTTAAGTGCATCCTGGAGTTTCAAGAAAGGTCTTGGTAATACTGATTGTTTAGCATATGAAGCTATAAAGCATTACAAACAAATTCAGGGGAAGTGTTGCAGGTAACTTGACTTCTACATACCAATTTCAGAAGGAAATAAACCTGACTATGAGGCATGTCTGTTCAAATGGTTAAAATTCACATTCTAAAAACCATGTTATGTTGGTATCTCTATTACAGGAAACAGAACAAGAGACAATGCATTAACCTAAGCAACTCTCCTGGCTTCTACTAATAAGCCATCTTCCATAACCAGCAAGATTTTTGGATTTTGTCTTATTTAGACAAACATCAAAAATGTTTGCTCTACCATTTTATTTGAATTATCCATTATAAATTACCATAACAAATATTCTACTATTGCCTATTTGACAGTGGCAGAATTAATAGGTATTTACACTACCATTCTATTTTCATTTTGCTGTATTTATCTTGTCAGCAATATACATGAGAAATTGATAGAAAATAATCAACTTTCATCATTATCCTTTTTTTTTTCTTTAAAAGCCAAAGAAACAATTCAAAATCATAACCCACAAGGAAATAAATCACATTTGTCTTCCTTGTTTATGGTACATCTATCAACTATCCCTGTGTTGGATTTGTAAAATTTTTTCTCTTACATGTACTTTGTTTGGCTAAGGATGATTCCCTATGGAACGAGATAAAATTCAGTATCATTTAACTTACAGAGAAAGTGTTCTATGGAGATTGGATTATGTGCTGTGAGGAAAAAAAAAAAGGGCATTACTAAATTAAACACTAAAACCAAACTACTAATCTGATTTCATCTAGCTGTGCAGAATTAGAGTATTTTGGTACCTACTTAGGAGTTTGCTTTGACTGAACATTAAAAATGGCTAGATTTTTCTCTATTTAGTCTATGGGGTATTTTGTGATAAAGTACATTTTTCTTTCATGTTACAAATTATATTTATCCATGGTATATTGCACAGCCAATCTTGCTACTAATTATAACTCATTCCAAAGGCCCTCCAGCAAGTGATAGAAATAGACAAAGGAAAAAAAAAGTATTGTTTAAGGATGTTGAAGAAAAACTGCAGAACAAGATTATTAAAATGATTTTGATTGCATTGATCACAAAAAAGTTGGATTTCTTACAAAGGCCTGGCTTGCAAAGAAAGGCTAAAAGACTGGTGCAAATCTGTCTCAGCAGAAAGAACCAGCAGAGAAATAACTTTTCTCTCCCCAGAGTAGCTTGAGTTAGGTAAGAGTCGTAAATACTCTTTTCAGCCCACATTCTGAAATGCTGATGGATGATACATGCAAGGCAAAGCAGAAGTCATTGGGAAAGGAGTGAAGAATCTTCAATTCCACGATACAGTGCTCACCACAAAACAACACACTGCACTCCAAACAGAGACTCACAGGAGGCCAGAAGAGAAGAGAAACACAGTGAGCAATATGAACAGAATGCCAGAAATTCTGGTTCAGGTCTTGAAACCCAGCTGAGCAACTGGCAGGTTTTCAACATCTGGAACATGAGATTGCAGCAGATGGGAACCCATAGAGCAAATTCAAAGTCCAACCAGAATAATGCTGTATTTTTGAAAAGGGGAGATATAAATGTATTATACAGGGGGAAAACATAATTGTGCCTCAGAGACAAGAGGTACTATTTGAACTGGTGCTTAAAGAGCATAGGGAGCTCAAAATGTGCCTTGTGGCTTGTATTTCTACAACTACACTTAATCAAATTCTGGATTTATAGTGCTATCTCTTGGAGATATCTAGGAGAATCTAAGAAACCTTAAAAAGCATTACAAGAGAAAATCATAGCAATCAAGCACAAGCAAGGGATTTTGGGGAACGGCAAGAATCAGATGTAAGCAAGGCATATATTAGGTTAGTTGTATCAACAGATAGAGAAGAACAGGATTGGCAAAGTTTACCTCGGGGGGAAAAAATAGTAAAACAGCAAGGAAACAAATGAGCTTAAAAGCAGAGAGCATCTGCTTCAGTCAGCTGAAAGAAGACAGGCTGGGGGAGGCAATTGTTTGCTGCCAGTATCCTGCCACAGGAGTCTGGCAGGCTGACTGAATTGATTTTCTTTCTTTGAACATCACCAGTTTTCAGATGAAGTGATAAATCTTTGCTTGTTACCAAAGACTGCTGTGTTACATCTTTTTATATCTAAATAGTTTTTACTGAAGTGTTTTCAATCAGAAAGAATGTTTTTCAGGTGGAAGGCTAATTCTTAGGTGGAAGGAGGTCCTAACTAATAAGGAAATCAATTTTCTTTTAGTAGACAGTAAAACAAATCATTCAAAAAAAAAAGGAAAGGTTTACTTGAGATAGTGAAAAAACAATTTATCTCAATACATATTACATTCACATTCACTGACAGCTAAAATCAATGTGCATACAAACTGAAAGAAGGGACTAAGCAGAGGGGAAAAATAAATCCCCAACCCTCCCCCACAAACACCCATGAAGTTTAAAAGCATGCAATAAATTTTAACAAGATGAATGAAGGCCTCTAAAAACTCTGAAGGGAGGATGAGTTTCAGCTCAACTTGGCAACAACAATCAATTAGGATGCACCTACCTGCATACGTAATCAGGCTGATTTTTACCCCATACTGTAAGGAGGTAAATCAGGAAAGACTTTTGACTCATCACACAACTGTTTTGTGCCAAGTAAGATTCATGACTTTTTCTCTGTGTAAACAAAATACGTTCACAACCTATCTTCACTCAAGCTTTTAAGTATGATAGTTATTAATATTTCTGAATAAAAAGTATTTTTCAATGTACATCACTAGTGATCTAAATAAGGTTTTACATAAATACAGGGGGTGAAACTGCACACAAAATAAAATGGAAAAAATGGCTGACGACGTTTCCTTACATTTGTTCAACATCTTGTTACTCAGAACTTCACCGGCTGGCATCTACTACTGTAAAGGAAACACATTTTGATTTGGAAGGATCGAAAGAAAGGTACAGAGCTCAGATTTTTTTTTTTTGTTCCTTTTTCAAAGCCCTTTCAAGTTGGGGAAAATTCATGCATTGTCACCTCTGAGCACAATGTGATATTGGCAGCTGCTTCAAGCTGGCTACGATGTGCAAAGTTCACTGTCATGACCGGCTGACTGCTCAATTGTCAAGGAAAAATTAACAAATACAAAAATGGGAACATGTGGCAGTTTTAGAAACACACTTCTCAATAAAGCCTACTGTGAACTATAGACTATTGCACATTTCAACATGACACAAGGAAAATAAGGGGTTCAAAAGAGAATACACTTTGTAACATAGAAATATACAGACTAGCTTGTGCACAGAAATCAAAACATGGTTACAAGACACCACTGCAGTCAAACCTGTCTTATAGTCTGCTTATGATCTTAGTGACCTTAAGAAACTGGTCCAAACTGATTATCAGCAATACTTTTTTTTGTAACTTTTTTTTAAAAAAATATTTTGAGACCACATCTTTGATACACATATATATATTCCGTGGTCAAAACAGACAGACTTAACTTTAGCGATACTAAATAAAAGTGCAAAAACGTTCAAAAATAAAACAAAATAAAAAAATATGGAAGCATAAGCTAAAAATTTTCTGCATAGCTGAAATCTATTTAAAGCGAGTCCTTGGTAGGGGTTGCTGACAGGAGGAGAAAGCAGTTTTTTAAAATGTCTTCTGCATGTTTGTTTCAAATAATGCAAAAAAAGGGTCATTTGTCGGCTTTTGAAGTATTTCACAGGCAGTTCACCCCTGCGTCCTTAGAGACCATGGTGGTGGCAGTGCCCCCCTCTGCAAGGTACACAGCAGTGCTGGATTTGGGGGGCACTGCCTGCTCACTGCCGTTGTTGTTGACCTCGCAGTGCAGTGGCTCTGTGGAGATGACCCACGTTGATGGACGCCACCGCTTGAGAGAGTAAGGAGTTTTCACTCGTTTCTTGATCTTCTCTCCTGAGCCTGATTTGCCATCCTGTGAGGAGTCACCTACTGGAGGAAAAAAAAAACAAACCAAAACAAAAAAACAAAACAGAAAATAATATTACGAGGAGGGTAAGATTAGACTGGAGTCCAGGGTTGTTACTTATGTGAAACAGAACAAAAGAACAAAATCTTTAAACACAGAAACAACTGTGTGGCAGAGGCACGACAGGTGTATCAACTACAACAGCTGCCACTAAAACAAAGGGTTAGATTCTGTTCTCTGTCAGAAATTACTTCAGTGAAGTAATTTGTGTTACCTGGAATGCACACTGGCATGAAACAGGAGAATCAGCATTTGCAATTTGAGGGGCTTTTGCAATCATAGTATCTTACATTACCTGTAATGGGAGGTACAAAAAAATGTTGCTACTACAGGACAGGAAAGGCTAAACTTTAAATAGTGCAATTAAATGTTAGGTCTACTAATCCTACTCCACCTGGCAAAGCATTTCACCTGAAGACAAAATGGTCCATTCTCTGTTAAGATCTTAAGTCAGGATTTGGAATGCTGGGTTGCAAACCCAACTTTATTGTGATAAAACTTCAGCAGTAGAAATCTGATTGGTAAAAATCTTTACACAACCCCTTCTTTTAACTTAACCTCCAATTAAAGGAAGACACTGTGATAATATTTTTTCTTTATCTCAATAAGATTTCAACTCATACCAAAATGTTAAGACAAAAATTAAGGTTTCTTACTTATAAGGAAGGCTTAAACATTCCATTGTTGAATAGACAATAACATTTCTTGAAAGATATGTTCTGGTTTGGTTTTAAACCTTTTATTTCCAGAGATGCCTGGCATCCCATTTTATTAGTATCAGAGCATCTTTCTAAATAAACACAGTCAAGAGATTTGCAAGCACCTTTCAAGACTACTGTGACTTCTGGAAATATATTTTCTTTAAAATGCACACCAGGAGGTCTTTCCAATAGCTCAAACAAGCTCAAATGCAGAGGATGTACCTAATTTAACTATATAACTGCATGATTATATTCTTACTGTAAAAAAGGAGAGCCCCATTGTAACCTGTTAGACCTCTGGCCATAAAACTCTTTAGGAAGTAATTCTGAACTGGACTATTAAAATAAATTCCTTCTCTAATTACTTGAATTAATTTTTATGTACATAGTAAATTGATGAAGAATTACTCTAACAATTCTCATTGTTAGAGCAAGGACAGCAAAATAGAAAATGCCTGACCCTCCATTTAGGCTGGGCTAATACAGTAAAATCAGTTGCTTTAAAATCAGGAAGCACATAAATAGTTACTTATAAATTACTTTAATCAATGAGTCTTAGAGACAGCTACTCTTGATAGAATGAGGAAAAGTAAGGAAAAGAAGGTATAATGTGCCCCTGCAGAAAAAAATAGGACTCTTTTTCAATATGCTTTGCAGCTACCAAAGGAGCCTTGTAAGGAATAATGAAAGTTAACCTAGAGTCAGAGTAGATGGGTTAGAAAGAGACAGATTTATTTTGTGTATGTGAAAGGATGATAGTGATCTAATATACTGGAAATGATGGAGACAGGACTTTATCAAAAAGACTGAGATCGTGTTGAGAGAAATGAAATTTATATGAGATTTAATAAGTATGCTTTGAGGAGAGACAGGAGAGACGGAAGTAATTTCTATTCAAGCAGATATATGCAGTTATTAGGTAGAAAAGTGTCAGGGAAACTGTTCAGTCCTGCAGGCACTTACACTGCATACTACTGCTATCCAAACTACTTGTGGCTGACAGATCCAGCGAATTTGGCCTCTGTGCTCTTCTAGTCTGGGTCTGCCCAGGGTTCCTCACTACATTCTGGATGCTGGCTGCAGCTGTGTCTGGACACGGGTTACTGTTGTTGTTGTTGGCGTTTGTTCGGCCGTTATCCAGTGGTCGCTCCCTCCTGTCTACCAGGCGGTCCAGAACACCTTCATCGTGGCCAACCTGCTGCTCCCGCCGCAACAAGGGCTCGTGCTCATCGGGGCTGGAATTGATGTTCAGCCGACTATCCTCCCCACTGAACTGGTTCTGAAGCATCTCCTGGGCCCTCTGTGCTACTGAGCTGCTGGGCTGGCCGGAGGGCACCGTGCCATTGGCATACTGGGTTGTGCCAGCATGAGAGTTTATGCCGTGGCTCCTCCCAGCCACTCCATTCATGGTCACTGTCACGACGTGAGGTTCTGCAGCATTGATAGTGTTCATCTTGGCCACGCCAGTTTCCACTTGCTTCAAGTTTGATTTGTGCTTGCCACCAAATTTTAACCTTGACTCCTTTGTTGAATTTTTGGTGTTTAGAGGGAGGCTAGTAGGCCTCTTCGGAAGATTCTGTTGCTTGGGCAGAGGATAGACCTGAGCAGATGGGACATCCGGAATCAAACACGCTTGACCATTGCCAGCTTGTGTGAAGTCCTGCTGTCCTGTCACCTCTACTGCAAGTTTTATCAGTGGATAAAGCAAGCTGGAACTAGTGCTGCTGAGTGGATCTGGCCCACTAAACTGCTTAAGTGAATGTTCCATCAGATTCTCATCAGAGCTTTCTTTCAGGTTCTTATCCACTTCTTTTGGATCCAATTTATTTGTCTCCAAGTCCTCCTCTGTTAGCTGCAGACAAACAGGGGTGGGCCCACCTGGCTGCATGACATTTGTAGTATGTAAGTTTGTTTCATCCGAATAAGGCATTTCGGATATGGTGGTCATGCCAGTGCTAGGAGTGAGGCCTGTTGTATTGGTGGTGGACAAACTGGTGACACTTGTCTCAGGACTAGGGATGCGAGCTTGGGCTTGCTGTCGCTCGTAGTTAATGGAATTTCTGTTCTTTTCTCCTGAAGTCAATGGTGTAGTGGACATTGAATGTTCAGAAGAAATGTTCTTCACTATGCTGTCAGTGTGGTGGATTGAATCTTCAATGTAGGAAGAGGAAGAATAATCTGGATATGGCCTTATCTTTGAGACACGTCTATGATGTGACAGATTCCTTTAAGAAAAAATAAATGATATTATGATCATATATGTAAAAATCACCTCATACTATAAAGTCTCTCATTTAACAGGGCTGACTGTCTTTGTTTCTTTTCATGCATAAACTAATGATAGATACAGAACAATCTGAGATATTTTGGCAACTTCCTTGAAAAGGCCTGGGGAGACAAAAATTGGGTTTACTAGGGCAAAATTTCATCATGGATGTTATTTCCTAAGTGAACAGTAATTTTCTTCTATTTGTCCAATATGCTGTTTGTCCAGTTGACTGCTAAGGTACTCTATATATAGAGAAGTGATGCCGAGGAAGGCCAACAAAAACCCAACAGACACCAAGAAAGTGATACTGGGAAAATGTTACAAGGTCCTAAGCCATGAAAACTACTATTTTGACAATTTAGGTACTCTATGATTTGAACATAATTTTTTTCATGACAGTAAACACTGTCATATACAACAACATTACTCTTTTCTCAAATCCAGATTTCTAGAGTATACTATTAAGCACTAAAGTCAGTTGTGCAAATTCTCAGTCCCTCTGGATCATAGCAGAGAATGTGCAGCACTTCTCTGCTGAGGTCAGAATAACAGCAACTTAAACAATGGCCCTGCAGTTTGTTAACTGAAAAACTACAGGTTTGAGACTTGGTAATTTCCTGAACTCATACTGACTGCAAATTCACCATTTTTAGCAGAACACTTCAAACAGAAGTTTACGCATCATTTAGCAAGTGTACTTAAAGACAATTCACTTTGTCACTTCATATCATGGCAAGCCTGCTGAGGCAGTTTGCCTAAGCTCAGTTTAAAAGGCCTCTCTGTGAGAAATACAGCTGTTTACATAAAAGGTGCCTGAATTCTGGGGACACACTGGAGATCTTAATAACACAAGCAATTGGAATCATGTCACGCAATACCCATATGCAGACTAGGTCACGTAAAACACTCCACTTCATGGGTGCAGCAAGCGGTAGCTTCTGTCCTGGAGCAAGCTGAGCGCTGCATTGGGTATTTCCTGCTGACTAAACCCAAACGTATTCTTCTCTTACCTCTCATTTTGCATGGCAGTTGACATAGGGTTGACTGTCGGACTAACTGATTTATTTCTCTCCCAAATCATCATGAGTTCTGCCATTCTCTCCTCAGCACACTGTGCTGTTAGGCGAGCTTCTGCATCTTGATCCCAACAGTCTTCAATTGTTTCTTTAAGTGACCTCACAGCCTGCCAGGAGACAAAACCCCTTTATTTTGAGTTATTTTACCTTTATATTGTGCTTCTAATTTACTGTTTTATGGCAGCATTCTGCACACATGAAAACAGTCATAAGCTTGTGAAAGAGAGAAATAGAAGATACAAAATCTCATTCAAAGCTAATTTAACCTAATAATAGCAATATGCAAGCCTAATATTATCATACCTCACACACACACATCAATTGGGAAGACAATTACGTAGGAAAAGCTACATTCACCAATGCCCATACAACCTTCAGGCAGCTCTCTGATGGACACATGTTCAGCTCACTCTCCTTGCTTTATGAGAGCTGTGTACTAGATTGCTGATATTTTGGAAATGCTGCCATGACTATCTTCACAGTTCTGCTAATGGTTACTGCCTTGCTCCCCTGCACTGTATGCAAACAACACCGTGTTCACCCTTTCATCATCCTTTGCTTCCTCAGTCCAACACAGTAACATTCAACTGTCTCATAAGTATCAAGGAATTTGTCTGCGCCACGGGAGGAAATTTTTGTTGCACTTGTTTTACAGGTGGAGAAACAGAAATACACACAAGTTCCTGGCATCACACTGTGGGATAAACTGTACAGTCAGGATCAGAGCTCAAGACCTCCAAAATGTGCTGCCATATGTTCAGGGAACCGGAGAGGAAATAACCAAAATTACGAGCACTGAACATTTGTGCTTCCATTTCATTGGGAGTACAAAAGCCAGGCAGACATTTATGGGCTCCTGCTGCCAGTCTGTGTCCCATGGAGAGGATCTGGTTTGCCAGAACAGCTCACATCTACAGCCCAGCTTTAACCTTTCCAGCACTGAGGACTGTGCATAATCCCAGCTGGCTAAGGCACTCAGTGGGTCCTGCTGGCTGCCTTTGTGCCAGAACTGCCTTGTGCCCTTCTGGCACTGAAGGCAGGACTAGCTCTGAGTATGAGCCAAGAGCTCCTCACCCATGGAGCAGGCTCCTGGCATGGCTTGTGTTTGGCAATCACTGCTGCTTGGCCATGCAGCTCTGGCTGCACAGGTGGGGATGAGCTCCCCCACAAGCAAACCTTTCATCTCCCTCTCCACAGCAGATCACAGAGGGGATAAGCCAATACCTTCTTCATAGCTGAGGGACATGAATTTAAAAGCACCCTCAGGGACAAGGACAAGGACAAGATAGGGTACTGGATCCATTTTCTCTCCCACAATAAAATGCCTTCATTCAGCTTTTAGGACTTGATTTTATCACAATTTAGATAATATCTAAGTCAGTGGACACCCTAATCTCCTGCCTTTCCTCTTTGCAAGATTCTGTCCTACAGGTTTCACCAGCAGCAAATTCAACCAGTGTTTCATTTAATACTGTCTGTCCTCTAGCAGATCCTTTCCTTTTGATGTTTTAAGGATCATGAAAGGAGCGGTAATGACTGTAGAGACAGTTAGCAAAACCGAAGTTCTTGAGCTTCACATTTACCACAAATACGTGTTTTCTATTGCTTTCAGGTTTAAAGACAACTATATTAAAATGCACTATTTACAAGTACTAGCACTCATCAAAAAGATAGAAGGGACCAGAAATCTGCATTATTCTATTACTGTGTTAATATCCTTCAGTGCTGACCTCTGAAGTCAAGCATGGACCTCACTTAAGCAGATTGAGACTGCAGAAGTAACCACAAATTCAGGATTTCACATCTTTTGAGTGCCTTAATTATGTGATCTAAAAAATAAACCACTTTTTTATTTGTATTCCTGAAATAAAAAAGGACAAATGCACTTCTTTAATAGATGAATTTGCATGAAGGTGTTATAACCCATGTCAGCAGAGCTTTAAATAATGGAAAAAAGTCTTTTATCCTAGCCATTAGATAGAGGAGGTTAGGACCTTGGTCCAGAGTGAGGTTATCTGGAGCTTAGTTTTCTACACTATCTGCCCTAGAGTGCTCATTCAGATGTTATCCTAGACTGGCACAGGGTCGAGGAAGTTGTTTGATACCCACTCTTCTCTTAAAGCAATGGTGTAGATCAATCCTTAAAGCTGGAGTTATCATCACCATTTTGATTATTGAGAAAAAAAATCAGTAACAACACAAAGAATGTATTAGGCAGTTTAAATACAGGGATCATCTAGTAATGCTGGAGTCTATCAGCTTGTTAGAACATAATTAACATTTAAAACGGTAATCTGCAAAACAAAACAGCTTCTTGAGCTGTTTTAGTTTTAACTGTCTTCAGAAACAGCTGTCAAGATTGGTTCTTCCAACACTGCATTTGCCAACATGGCTATAGTTAAAACAGCTGTTGTTTGATTTCCTATATACTTTGGGCACTGATTCCTTTTTTTTTCCTCCTTCCCCCCTTTGCCCCAGGACTGGCTGGCCAAGAGTGTGTACTAGAAGAACCTCTCTGCAAAGCTCTCAGCTCAGTTACAACATGTTTTCCTGCAGTGTACCACTGCAGGCTATGCTCCTCTCTGCAAGCAGGTTCTTACATATTTACAAGTACCAGCACAGGTGAGGCCTTGGGCTCCTCCTTGTCTGCACAGTAGCTACAAACTTATCAACCACCAAAGTCTCTGAAGATTGAAGGGCATAATTTCAATAAGGGAATAACTGGAAGTATCTTTTTAAATAACAGTCAAATATGCCATTTTCATACATGCAATTAAGCTACATTACCTAAAGCAAGTTACCATATATCAGGTGCAACCCAGTAACTGTTTGCATTTCACATTGCTTGTAATAAAAGACAAACAGTCCCCTCCAAGCCAAGGGGATTCGCATTACCTGACCTTTGCTGCAGATGAAAGCAAGCACAGACTCTCACCAAAGTTCAGCTGACTTGCCTTAACTTGTTGGCCTGCAGCAGCAAGGCTCTAAGCCATAGCTACACTACTTCAAAACAACAAACAATATTATGATGTTTACAGTCTTGAAAATAAAAATTGAAGATCAAATGAAGCCATATAAAAATTTTGATGCAGTTATAGTGAAATGATTGCTAGAAGCTTTAGCCTCTGCAAATTCTGAAGATGATACAAGTTCAAAAAAGTTTATTACAATGTTTACTGATTTTACTTTTGGAGGAGTATATTGACATTTTTGCCAGTTATTTTAGGTTTTATTAGTTTACAAGATGTCAAAAGGCAAAAAATGCCTTCATGTTTCTCATTCACCACACAGAGAACACATGGGCATTCCAAGCACAATAGTACGAATAGTGTCTAAAAATTAATGAAAGAGGTTATCTTTGGTATATCACACTGCAGCATCAAACAACAACAATAACAATAGTATTTTTCTTTAAAAGAAATCTGGTTTTCATGTCAATAACTTTTAAAAATGGAATTAAATATTTAGGAAGTCCAGGCAGAAACAGCTCCCAGTCCTTAAACACTTAAAAAGAGGAAAAAACCCCAAAACCTGAAAAATTGCTTTTAAGAAATGAGTACATCCTAAAGCTGGTTAAATCACTGTTTCTTTGAAAATATTCTATCTCACCAGACTGTTCTCCTTCCATGCTTCTGGGAATTTTGGTCTTTGCTTCTCTCTAGACACCAAGACTTGCATATCTTCAAAAGTGGGATGGTTTCCGACTTCAGTCTGGAAAGCCATCTGGTACTCTGGCACAGACTCTCCTGTTAGCAAAAGAAAGGAAGGAAAAAAAAATCAATCACAGATTAAAAGGCAGAGCAAAGGCTTTCAGTTGATGAAAGGCATTATCAAAGTTGCTGTCTACCGAGATGTTCCCCACTTTCCCCAAAGTCTGACTTCCAAAAAAAAAAAAAAAGCTGAATTAACTGCAAATGAATTGAGTGCTGTTTAGAGCCTTTCAAAGGATAGCATCTTCAGACTTTGCTGGTTCAGTGGCACATTTGGAATGTCTTGGAGCCTGAGGATGACACCTACTTTCTGTGAAACACCATTGACTGTTTATATTAATGTACTTCATTCAGGAGGAAGCCCAGAAAGATTAGAAGCCTCTGCACATAAAATACAGCTGTTTGACTGTAGAGAGAATGCTGCATTTTAGATTCATTCTATATGCTGTAACTTGGGAAGAAGATGGTGGATGTGGCACAATCTCACACTTAAATTTTAAGTCTGCTTCCTTTGGTTTTATTTTACAGGTATGGAGGATTTCCCTGAATTTTCAATGTCACTATCATAAATAAAAGTACGACTGACTAAAGTCTACATTAAGTCATAGCATTTTTTCAGGAGGAAAGTCTGAAAGACACTTCAGGCACTTCTATCAGTTCTAAGAACTGGAAGCACTGCCTTTGCCATCAGCCTACCTCTCAATATTTTTAAACTCTGGACAATAATAACAACAATAATAAGGCCCAAATAGCATTTAGCATGAGGCCTGCAAACTGCCTGAACAGGTAATTTCAAACCTTTCAGCAGCAACCATGTCTGGCCCTCAGATGCACTGTCCTGACAAGCACCACCTCGAACACTAGATGGCACCGACTTAATGGCAGAAGCAATTGAGAAAACTACTTCCCTTCTTCACTGTCAAAAGCTCGGGCTTGGGAGTACCTTTGGTTGCTGGTGCCACTTCTACCATTATGGTTTTCTCCAGTTGTTTTAGTTACCTGGGAAGAGGTCTGTACATCTCATGAATATCTCCCAGTAGATAAGGCCCAGTGCATACATATCTACTTGTTTCAAAGCAGATTCACAGTCCCTCAAGTTCACTGCTCCTTCAAGCACTTCTGGGGCCATATAGCGGATCGTACCGACCTGGGAAAACAAAACCAAGGCTTCACATCAGGAAGGAATTTCCAAACTCAATTTATTTTTTCATACACTATTCTGCTTGGTATTTTCAATATTTAAGGAAAACATAGCTTGCTCCTAATCAATGTCCTCAGCTTCTAGACTCTCACCAGTCTAGTAATAACAAAACCCTTCCCCTACTCACTCTTTTGTATGTACCAAACCAAATTATTTTGCCCCTTACCTAATGTTCTCATATGAAATATGATATAGTAGATATGTTTCTTTTTCCTGAAAGGACTCTGTTAAACTCCAAGGTATGTGTCATAATGGAAGAGGATCCTGCTGAATAGAAAAATTTGTTCTCTATTCCTGGACTGTCAGCAAGGCTGCACCCTACATACTCCATTGTCACAGGTTATTAACAGTCTTGGAAGACACCTATTCATTTTCACTAGGACATGTGTTAGATTAGAGCACTTACTCTTCAGTACTTGCAGGACAGTATTTTGCCAAAGGATTACTGCTGCATTTTAACCAGCAGTTTCCCTGTTCCTTTGTTCAGTATGGGGAGATCTAGAAAGACCTTCTGCACTCGGTATTTTCAATTTAGCACTTGCTTTCTAAGGGAGGGTGATTAGCACTGTGAAAATTTCTTTGAATGGCATATGAAGTTCTTCTGTAAAAGCACAGACAACAACTACACTGAACCACTAGGGACTCTGTTTAAAACAGTCTCTGTTTTAAAACTGTATTTCGGTCGCCTGTATTAGATGTCAAGTAGAAGATGTAGAATGTGGTATGTTATCATTTAGGAAAACTTAACACCAAAACCACCAAAAAATGTTTGGTCTTCAGTTAGCACTTGCAGTACAAGACTAAAGGGACCTCCACCACATTATCACAGAGAACGTGGTAACCAAACCTACCTTGTGTCTTCTCATATCTCACACAGAAACTTCAGTCTGCCAATCTGTCGCCTTTCAAAATGGCAGGTTTGTTTTGAGTATTTTGAGAATAAAACCAATTTCTTCCTACGGAGGCTTCAGCCCCTTCTCACCCGTACTGCAGCCATTCCCCATCACAGAAATTGTACTAGCTGAACATTGATACAACCATTTGTACTTACCTCACTAATGGCTGCATTGTCTTCCTCACCTGGTCGTACCAGTCTGTTTCCAGTTAACTTCATGGAGAGCCCAAAATCACTGATCACACATGTTCCATCATTCTTTACCAGTACATTGCGGCTGTTCAAGTCCCGATGGGATATTGCAGGTTTGTAATGGTCTATTTGGACACACAAAAGTGCTCATTACTATTTGAGCAATTCTACTGTTTGACAGAATGAGAGAGCCTCATTATGTCTGCTCAACTATTATAAACAGAGAATCAATTTATTTTTTAGAAAGCCGATGTTTCTGCTTCTTTCCAATGAGCTCCAGAGTAAGCCATCTAGAGAAAACTGACTGGCATTCAGAGTTGCACTGTATCTATCCAATATATTATGCTACTGCTATATAGAGTTTTAATGTTTGCCAATAATCTTCTTCCCAAGGGATATTTCAGCATGATTTTGGCAGTGGAGACATTGTGTACTTAAACACAGACCTGCTGCCACAGCCCTAACAGCCATTCCAAATACTCTCTGTCATGTCCACACTCCTGTGTCAAATACAGCACCAATTATTTACGTTATGATTGCAATTACCATTGGCACCTAGTCAGAAGATATGCAGACAGTATTATTCCAGAGAGTCTGAACATGTTCATCTTGCAAGTGATCTGACCTTTTCCAAAGAATAACATCAATTATCCCCAGTTTTTATTTATTTTGTTAGTAAAGCAGTATAGAACTCATTTTACTGTGGAATTTATTCTATTTCATGGGCTCCTTTCTAGCATTCACAGACTGTGGCTGTCTCTCCTTTATGATGGAAGGCGTACACATTTTTCTGGCTGCTAATGGACACACCTGTCTGCACATTTCAAAACGATGAAGTTAAGATGATAGCTGCAGTTTCAATGGCACATAGGAATACTGATTTGAGTATTTTAATAGCATCTTTGGTTTTCATTCTTTGCTAGTGCTGATCCTTAACATTTGAGATATATAGTTTGAAATTTTAATCCATTCACACTTTAATGTAGATATAATGAAACCAGTCTTTTATTTACTGCCAAAAACCTAACACTTCAGTGCTAGGCCATATTCTGCAGCCTGATACATCACAGATCTAAGAATATCTACTTTATAATTATGATACTTCAGCTGCTGAAATACTGGCTGAAGCATGCACCCAGAGATATAAAGATACAAATCAGTATGCTGTCACAGCCAGTACCCTAATAAAGTACCAGAAGTCCAGCAGTATTGTTTGTACACAGCAAAGACTAGGCCCAACCCTCAGTCAAAAATCCAGAGACATGATAAATAAACCTACAGTGGAGATGGAAGATTTAATTATAAAATGTACAATTCACACGCAAACTAAAAATGGCTTTGGTGATTTCTTTCTGAACTGCAAAAACAGACACAACACCTCACTTGTTTGCCCTCTGCTAGAGAGCCAGCCAGTGCTTCAGGTCTTCAGTAATCTGTTGCCATGATACAGCAGCACTGCACAGCTCTGCCTCCTCTTCCTGCCTCTCTCTGGGTCTCTCCCAGCTCATACTCGGTATTTTCACACAAGGGTCACAGACAGAGCCCACAACACGGGGTTGTTCAGAGGGAAGGAACATATCAGTAGTTCTGAACAATCTCTACTTGCATTCATAATTTCCTACTCACAGTACTGTCACAGAGGAGAAAAGAGAAAGGCTGGAATCTGCTACCTGATAGAAATAAGAATATATTTGAGATCTTGGCATCGCTGCCTGGCCTTACCTCCTCGAGGCAGCTCCGTGTGCAGGTACGCCAAGCCCCGAGTTATAGAGTGTGCCAAACGACAAGAGCTCACCCAGTCACTTGTGTGGAGACTCAAATATTTGCACAAAGAACCCTAAAGAGAACCCCCCAAAAAAAGACAAAACAAAAAACAGGGATTAAAATCACTATCCAGTAGAATAACTCAAAATCATTTGGAGATTCAGTTTTATCCACTGCTTCTAAAAGGTATAAACGCACAACTCCTTATGCGTTTACCCACATGTCCTACAACACAAGATTGGACCAAAGTTTCATTAAATTCCAGGGCTGCCATTTCGTTTCTCTAAAGTGGAATAGAAATTTTATCACAGAATAACAGGGATTGCCTCTAGAAGAAATGATATTAATTATAAAAGTCTTCTTGCAGAACAGAATAAAGGTAACCGCAGATGTAACAGCCTGGGTTTCTAAAAAAGTGGGCTTTAGACCATTAGCACTTACAGAATACTTAACACCTCCATTGGCCTTGCTATAATCTATTTATGTATCAAAACAAAAACAGCCCAAAGAAAATTCCAAATAGGAGCAAGTCCAAATGAACTGAAGAAACATGGAAAAAAACAATGTAATGTACCCCTTTTCTTGAAAGAGAAGTTACATGTGTAAAATGGGGGATATTCTAGTAATTTGTCATGAAATCTCTAAGAAAACCAGAAGGAAATGTGTCAATTATGATATTAAGATATTCTAGAAACTGAGACTGCTATCCAAAATTAGTCAGACCCTGCAAACTGACACCTTTGATGCACAGTCCCCCATGACAATATACTCAGTTTAAACGAACTAAATCCTCAAGCATGAAGACCAAGTCAACTGGCCAATTCTGCATGCTTATTATATTTTTAGAACTATGAACTACCCTGGTTTTGCCTATTAAAGTCTGCCATCTTAAAGACGCACCATCTTATCAGATGCAACTAAATAAATCTCCTTGCAAAGTAAGTTCTATAACGTTTGGTTCATAAAAATTTGGTATGAATTCCTCTGGAGTTGACACTCAGGTATGTTAGGCACGCACAATTCAGATGGAGGCACATAGGTAACAGAATTTAAAGTGACCAAAGTATTAGATTGTTTTTTGATCCAGTGCTAAGACTAAAACCAAGTTCCTGACAGTCCTTAATAGAATCATGAAAGTCTTACACCTCTTCAGACTTAGCCTATGCAGAACAAGGAACCCCTAAATAGACAACCTCAGTGAAAACACAGACCAAATGTCACTTGTGCAAGTTTACACAAGTATTTTTTCATTATTTTAAATGCTGTTATATGAACTTCAAAGATATTCTGTAATACATTAAAAAAGCTGTAAATCCACCTAGAAACAAAGGAATTTCACATTTTTCCTTATTGTTCACAGCTCTTTATGAAATACAAGCACTCCTATTAGCCTCCAAATGTCATCATCTTACATTTTTTTCTTGGCTTAGTGGGTTGAGACTGAAGCCCATTCAAACAGAGACCACAGGACTGTTGTCATGATGTGACTGGGAAATACTCACTGTATAAACATCTTAAACCAGCTTCAAGATCTTTCTGCTGCAGAGCCTGACCACCAGCAGATGTTTATTAAACTAGCTGAAGGCTCTGATTTTATGTTTTTAGTGAAGTTCAATATAAATTATAACCATGGGAAGTCTTAGTCAGGATTTAGAGAGATATATATTTGTAATTAAGACTATCTTGTCAGAGTAATGAATTACACATTAAACTGGGGATATCTGTTCTGATTATAGCTTTTGATAAAACTGATGGTTTTAACAATCAGAGATTCCACTGCCATTTTAGAACAATTTTTCCTTTGTTCTAAAGGGACACGTGTGTCCCTCAGAGTGTCTGACTACTGAGGAGATAATTCCGCAGCTATTATGTATTTCCTATGTCATCCCTCACAACCTACTCCCTTACTGACCTCCTACACCTCAGAGTCTCATCAGAACAGCATGCTGATTGATAAACACACATAGCATTCCTTTCACTTGCCTATTTCCTTCAGTCTGAAGGCATGTTTGGATAATAACACAGCCTAGGTCAAACCTATCTGTCTTGCTTTCACCAAGGTAACACCAAGGTAACACCAAGAACAATTTTCTGTGTAAAAATACCCTGGTTCGTGTGTTCTTATTTCCAAGAAGAAAAGTATTTTGAGGGAGAATGATGTTTTGGATGGGGAATATTTCACCTGTACATATTGTATTGGTTAGTCCTTATTGAAATCAGATTTATGGCTCCAGTTTGAGCAGTGCAATTCCCTTCTAGCAGAGCTGCCACAGCAGGCTTCCTTTGCTGCTAACTCCACATACAGCAGAACATCTGCTCACTGAATTACAGATCACACTGTGCATTAATTACACCTGCTGTGCACTTTTTCCAATGACTTCCAAACAACCAGTGAATTGATTTTAGACTAATCTTGCTGTTCTTAATACCACATTGGGAAAGAATCTGGTAATATGATGCCATAAGCTTCATCTGTACATTTAATCAGGTCATTAACAGATCCTGTTTACATAAGCAACAAGACACAATTTTCAATCAAATTACATTGCAGCTGAAAAACCTTTCATTCAAGAAAACAGAAAAACCAGATCACCTGTGAAGACAGTTATGCTATGCCCTCCCAGGAGTAGAATACTCACTTGATTTTACTTAATTGTAAATGTAAATATGCCACTTTTATCAGAGCCACATGCTTTGCCATTGTCCATCTGGTATGGGCATAACTGACCTTTTTCATGCTCACTTCTAGTTTCTGCAATCTCTTCTTAGATGCCTGTCTCTTACAAGCTGACATGATTGTGTTCTTACTTAAAAGTTCCAGTTAAGATACTCTTTATATATTGGTGCTTTGTTGCCTTAAGTTTGTATATAGTGTATATGTGTGTAAATACATACCTGTGTAAGGTATGTATTTCCACATGCATTTAACTTTCAAAACAAACATATACATAGAGCCTAAAAAATCCTAAGACAGGCCATCATTACTGCTATATAGCACTGCTCCGCTGCTTTTTGCTATGCAAATAAGCAGCTTTTTTCCTACTGCCTCCATAAAAGATCAGGCTTCAGCCATCCCCTTTACATCCTGCAGGAAGTGCAATATGAATTTGCTTACTTGAGACCAAAAAGCCCATTAAAAAAATTATTTAACTAAATAAATTAAGTCCTTTCCCATACACAGGCAACCCCCCCCAAGATAAATTGTGACATAATTTTTTGCCTTTTCATATATATATATAATGCCCATATACATTTTATGATTTTTCATGAAAGCTATTCACATTCACATTGCACATTTTTAAAAATTTCTGTTTCTGTAGATGTGTGTACACACACAGAATATTAAGTACCCTAATCCATGAATCTGAGAAATATAAGCACTCCGTCAGCTGAGGAGATTTGAAAATATGGTTCTGGAAAATAAGGCTGCCTTCTTAAGACATGTCCTACATCATCAGTATATGCCACAGAAAGCTTTAAAGAAGATAACAGGGTAAAAAGGCACAATGATTTATTGTACCACAAACTAGTTTGACAACAATCCTGGATCTATTACATTTCACTGTAAAAAACCCCACTATTTACAGCTACTGAGTGAGGTCATAAGACAGAGATCATGCCTTAAAATCAAGACGTTTTTAATTAATTAAATTATTTTTAAGTAAAGACAACTCTTCAAATTTTGTTGTTGAATAAGGACAGAATTGACTAAAAATACCTTGCACCACAACCAAGAGCAAAAGCTCCAGAGCTGAGAATTTGTAAGACTATGTTTGATAAAACTAACTGGGGAATCTCAAAGGGTATTACAGTAACCCACAGTAAGTTGCATTAAAATTGTAATTTATATGGATTATTTTTACATTACTGTGCAAGAAGCACCACCAAAACCTAAAGTACATCCTTTTTATGTGGCTATTCTTAGGATTCTTAACCAACCCAATTGATTTCTTTGAAGCACTTACATTGGGGTAATATTCCATCACCAATAGATATTCCATACGGCCGTCTGCAGTGAATCTCTCATCCCCCACAATGAAGCGGGCGATGTTATCGTGTTCCATCAGTGGAATCCTGTAAATGTTCCTCTCATTGACAAAGTTCTGACGATTAGCAAAAGAAAATACTTTCACAGCAACTGGACGTTCATCTAGGGAACCTTTATACACTGCTCCATATCGTCCCCGGCCAATCAACTGCAAAAAATAGAAATAATTAGTTCACTAAATAATAGATGAAGACAAAACCCAAGTTTTCAACTCTACAAGAATTGTATGCCAACTTTTATCTTGACTTGTAGTATAAGAATAGCGAAGATTGTGAGTATTTTTTAATGAAAACCAGAATTAAAATGCTGTCATGAGGGCTATTTTGGAGTTGGAAACCTCAGCACAAGCCAACATAGCTGTTTCTAAATTGATCTATAGTCTGAATATCCATTGAATATATAATAAATAATCTATGCAGTACTTTTATATACAGAATCAATAAAATACACGTTTTGTGCTGCTAATTCTCTTACTAACTTCTGCCTACTAAAGATTTATAGCTTTTATGTGATCAATTTCATTTCACTCCAGAGATCACAGATATTAAGAGAAACATGTTAGGTTTAGGACAGTATATAAGCTGTACCTTTCAGGTTAGTAATAACAAAATATGCATTTGTAGTGCAAAATAGATGCCAAAAGAGTTAAACAGATTTTAACAGAAAGACGAAATTAATTCCTGACTACCTGTGTGTCTTTATTCTAGCCCCCACTATGTCAGACAGTCTTCAAAAATGACCTCTCTCATCTCCATAGTTACTGCAGAAGAAAGATGAGATCTCTGCTCTAAAGCAAAATGTAGGACCACCTTCAGGAAGAGCCCTAATTTCTAAAACTCAAAAAATCCCAACTACATAAGAATTTAAGCACCTATTTAAAATAATTTTCAGGAAGACCCATACATGAAACTGTAAGGATTTCATTAGCCTTTTCTTTTCTTTTTAAATACTTACAAATGGAGGGGGAATGGAAAACAGAAGGGATAACAAAAGTAGCGTTTCTAAAGACGATAAATTGTCTTATAGGAAAGTTTTCAAAAGTAAAGTATTATTTAATGGAGAGACTTTCTGTTTCTCAGTGTTTTCATATCACTGGGTTGCAAAGCAGCAGTGAGTCAGTTCAAGGTACAAACCTGGAATGCAATCTACCCACAGAGATGTCAAAAGGCAAGCACAGGTTAAAACATTTGTCCTGCAACACCCTGTGACAGAGGGTGGGGGGTCAGCTCCTTAGGATACAAGAAACAGGGCAGAAGACACCACAGCAGATCTCTCCACCAACAAAAGTGCTGCTTTCTCCAAGACTGCATTATCAGCACGAGTAATTTCATCTGGGGCTTTACACACTTCTACAATACACATTGTTAAACTCCTTTAAACTCTGCCTCAAGTACTTTTTTGTTGGCAGAAGACACCCAAGATTCTTTGTTCATTAGTCTGCTGTCATTATTTCAGCAGCTCACACTGCACACCTGCAGTCTGCATCTCTACATGCAGTTTCCATCAGGAAAAAGAAGAAAAGTACCACTCTGCATCTCAGTCATTCTACTCATATTTTTCCTGGCTAAAAGTTTTTTAAAATTCCATATGTTCCATTAAGCATACCAACTGGAAGCATAACATTTTGCAGTTTTGTGATGATACATCTAACATCAAGCTGAGTAGAAAGTTCTGGTTGGTCTCTAGTTGTCATGGAGATACATAGTACCCCAGACTGAAGCATTACTACATATAAAGGCACCACTACTGAAATACACTGCCCTATCTGCAGTACCTTCTATATTCCAAGATTGTTACTAAAGAATTTCAAGTTCCTACAGTAGGGCACTGTACTCAAAGCAAGCTGTGTCAAGCAAAAAAGATGGATCTTTTGATGCAATGCTGAAGTGCAGCACATTCTAATTTTCCCCACTACCTCCCAGTGTTTCTTCTTTTGTTCTCAAGGTAAAACATGCTCTAGCTAATACCAACAATATTACTAACAAAATGAGCCAAAATCTAACTGCAGTAACCCCTTTTTTATTTTCATTTCTTCTTGAAACTGTGATTTAGAAGTGAACATTACAGGAGCACTGATACATTCATTTCTGTAACTTTGCCTGGGATATGACCACAGGCATTATACTGAATAAAAATGAAGATTAAGAACTGAGTTGAATATTTACCTCTAACAGCTTTAGATTATCCAGATCCAATGAGGGCTCTGATGCTGCTGCCTCCATCATGTTCATACTGTGCAAACCTTGTTTACGGTCTCCTGGGGAAGATGGTGAGGAGAAAATTAGACAGTTTCCTTTCTGGACATGCTCCAAGTGAAAAAATGCAACTTACCTGGGACCTGGCAGAAATACATTGTAGGCAAGGATGTGACAAGTAAAAAGGAGTCCTGTAAAATCTTATTAAAGTCAGCAAAAAGAGCAATGAAGGTGCTGATAAGCTACAAACTACAGATACCTGCTACACAACTATTTCCAGAATTCAAAGTCACTGGCAATAACTATAAAGCATGTTCACCACCTCACTTGAGCTGTGCTGAGCAGAGGATTTGTGGAAGAAAAATGGGTCCCAAAATGTCAGGTTGGAGAAATCACAACTCTCTCTAAGCTGTTATGAAAGGGATATCACCATAAAATGTCAGAGAGGAGAAAAGGGAGCATTATGTACAAGCATATAATAGGGACTGGGGAGAACAGAAGACCTAAGTTTAACTTTGAGAAACAGCCAAATGAACAGCTGAAAAAAACAAAGCCAAAAAGATCCTCAATCCCTACCTGCAAGCATCCTGTATCCAAAGAACAGAGCTGCAATCAGGACAGCCAGTACAGACACAGATGCCAGGGCAATAACGATGGTCTCATCTCGATGAAAAGAATGAGAAGAATCTGAAAACAAACAAGACTCTTAAACTGTAAATTCAAAAGAATCAACACTATAAAACATGGAATTGTTATTACAACAATGAGAGGAAGAAATGTACACTGGATTGATTGTAAAACATCACACTAAACTCTTTTTCCTCTCAAAATCTAGGGATGGCAAAAGAGCTGATCAGCCCAAAACCAGCTGGGCACACATTCATCAGCAGCTTTTCCCAGTTTTCCCTTGCCATGCAGAGAGAGGCACTGACAGCAGAAAGTGACTCTTCATTCTATCTGGCCAAATTCAGCCCTGCCATACAAGGCCAAATTGATGCAGGCCTGCTCTGCTCTCTGTGCTTTAATCCAGTTTCCCAGTATGAATCAGATTGGTAACTTTTACAAGTTCCTTTTATTGTTTTTCCCAGGACAAAAGTCTCAGAAGAGTCTGCTAATTGGGCTGACAATATGATGAATATTCAATGTTTCACATTCAAAAACCTAAAACATATATAAATCCACCTATGCAAATATTTCAAAATACTTTGGGGTTCTGATTTGTTTTGCGTCAGCACTCAGATAATTTTGGCGTAAGTCTTATATCTTAATACACAAAAGGACAGGACTATGTCTACAGACTGCAGCAGGAAACCTGAAAAAACAATAAAACACTGAACAAAATTAAATAAAACTAGTTTTATTGAGCCTCTTGTAAAATACCATTTGATTTTTTTGTCAAAATGTGAGTATCTTGCTTTTTCAGGTTTTCTTGGTTGGGATTTTTTTCCCCCAGAGGGGAAAATGATTTCATGAAAACATTTGTTAGCGCCTTCAAATGCTTCTCCATGTCAGACTCCAGTCTTGCTTCTTGCAGGCATATAAAATTCCAGCCACTTTAATACAAAAAATTTTTAGTGCAGATACTTTTCTGATGTCAGAATCACTGGAATGTGGCGCTACAAGACCTCATTTACTTTGGCTTCAAAGCCAAGTTTGGGAACTATGTTTAAACATGTCTTATATAGTGCAAAAAGTACTCCTTAAAAGACTGTAATGAGACCTAACTATGCTAAAACCACAAAATATAAAATGCACACAAGACTTAAACATTGGATAAATCTTTAGGTGAGACTGAAATACCATTCATCCCAGTCTAGCTGAATAAACTGACAAATTCACTTTTCTTGAATTGCATTTAAAAGAAATTAAACATCATTCACTAGTTCAAACCAGTGTGGACAGACTCAAGAGAACCAGTTAAGGGAAAGCAAATTTTAAAGACAACTGTCATTTTTACATAACCATAATGGTGAGGGAAAACAATGATAAGCTGGTAAAACAGAATGCCAGAGAGAGTTTCAGCTGTGACAGAAGTATGTGAAAGATCATCTATCAAAACCCAGATGCAGCTCATATCTGATACCTTTATTTATCCTTTAAATAAGAGGGAGGTTGTGACAATCACAACACCATCAAATTTAAACTTGTTCTGTTAAAAGAATCATCACTACTGGTTTTGTTAAAAGAAGTTTAACTAAGAAAGTAAGTTATTGCAATAGAACACTAATGTGGAATAAGAGCTGTGACTTCCATTGCAAGGAGATTAAAAGATACACATTACAACTGTCATCTAAATTATGAATTCAAAACATAGGCATACATATATATTAAACCCCACAACATCATAAAGGAAACTGTTACACCATACAAAGCCATATGAAACATTACACAAGTGTAAGAAGATGAATAACTGCTGGCAGGGAAATGGTAGTTTTGACTTTCATATTTTTATGAATGGAAATTAACATTTTATTGGGTAATCTTTCAAAATATATATAAAATGTGGCAGGTTTTGCATCAGTTCAATACAGTGTCTAGTATGTACTAAGAAGTAGCAGGTTGTGAGAGACTAACCTTTTTGTTATATCTCAGCTGTATTTTCCTTGACTGCACAGCTAGAGCACAGCCATTTGCTACCTCCCCATGGCCAAACAACCAGCAATCATTTCCACCACTGTTTGCCAAACAATATCTGTTGCCTAGGTAGGATTACTCTTCTTTAGTTTTCTGTGCAAAGGGTTAACAGCATGCCTCCATCAGGGTCTAGAGGGCCCTCTTCTACCCTGGAATGGGATTTTGCTGTTCCTCCAATGCTAGCATGGCCCAGGGCAAGGGCATCCTGAGCAACACACTCCCCAGCAGCTCTGGCTGCCTTGGCACACTCCCATTAAAAGCCTGTGAATGGTGTCACTCTGCAGGCTGAAGAGATACTAGAAAATCTTAAGATAACATTTTGCTCCCAAAAGCAGCTGAAAAACACAGAGAAAAAAGATAATTTCTTTTTCCTTCCTTGATGGATCATCCCCTCTGTGTGCTTTTTCTGTTTAGTGGGTAGCTGTGCAGCCACCAGGTAACCTCACGGACCTCCCTGGTCTTCAAGAGAAAATAATGTTTTAATTTCTTTTAAGCAGAGCTGTTTCTTAAGAATCTTAGATTGAGCTATATTGAACTAATTTTCTATTCCTATAAATATTTTAAAATAACACTGTCAGCATTCCAACAGGCAAATCAGTCCTACAGGGCGAGTTACTACTGTCAGGATGATGAGCAATATTTATAAATTTAAGAATAAATACAAATATCTTCGTAAGGGTAAGTGATCACCCCAACTGAGTGATAACACACAGCTCAAAACCACACGAGTAAAATACTGTGTGTGACAGCCAGCCATTTCCCAGCAAGAATAACTTCATTATCTTTTGCTTGTAAATCTACCCAAAAAGCAAAGCACAAACCCCCACAGTGACAAAAGGCCCAGACAAAATCCCACAGAAGGTGTTATTCCTATCAACCCTCTATCCGCTTTGTAAGACAGTAACTTTGGATGTTGTCAGATTATCAATCTTTCTTAAATAGAACAAAAAGGATATGTCATTTATCAACCCAGTTTTAAAACCTTCCAAAACTTAAAAAAACCCTTATTAACTCACTGAATTTATTAATCCTTCTCTTTTACACCATACTTAACTTTAAATGCCTAACTAAGAACCCTATAGGACCTCTCAATGCATATACAGAGGCTCACATATCCTCTTTTATCTACTTCTCAGTAATTAATACATGTTTTTTTATATACATATGCACAACAGTCTTATTCCTCTTGGTATTATTTAGAGATGCATTTAAACGAACTCACCAAAAGACACATCACTGTAGGTCAATAAAAGTAATCACTAATCTTTAAGCAAGGATGCTTTTTAAGAATGTAAAATGCACATGTATAGGTGTTTCTTTTCATGCTTTCTTCCATGAACTTATAGTCTGGGACAAAACAACCATGACTCCTCATGAATAGGACATTCACTATGAAAGCTGTGATTTGATATTGCATTTCCTATCAGTAGCTCCAGATATATGACAGGACACAAACAAATTTTTCTGAACTAAGACTTGGTTTTCTTAAGTTCTTAACAACCCCTTCCCCAAATCAGTGGACTGTGCTTTTCAAGTTTATTTGCACGGACCAGACACCTGCCCTATAGCTTCAGTGTTTTTTCATCACGTCATTGTACAAATTGACTTCAAACATGCATAACAACCACTCAACAATCTTATTTGAATTTTTAGAAGCATTACTAGTATTTGGGTACTTAACGACAAATACCAATTGATTTAAAAACAAATTGTCCAACACTGTTTTCAAATCTCAGACCAGGAGTGCTGCTATCTCAGTATTATTCCCAAACCAATGTATAGCATAAATAAAGCCTAAAGCACAGAATTAGCTGCAGACTCTGGAAAATCCAATCATTAATGAATTGACTGCTGAGCTAAATTCTACCTACAGTTGTACACAGAAGATCTTGTCAGAGCTTCCTCAGATTTATGTTACTGTAACTGAAAGCAAGGCTAGTGCAGGTGCTTGTTTCACTGCCATCTGCAAATGAGGCTTTCATTTCCAACTTCAGCTTAGGCTCCCTGATCTACAACAAAACGTGCCACAACAAAAAATTAAAGCCAACAGCAACGGCTGTAAGGCCCAAACAACCTTAAGAGCTAATTTCTTATCCCATTTGGATGGGAAGGCAAGCACTGCTTACAGGGCTACTAACTCTGCAAGCAGTAAAGCATAGACACCACGAGGAGGACACCCAGCACATACACACTTCTGTCTTGAAACATTTTGCCAGAATTTCTGATAGTAGCCAGCAGTTTACTGAAGTCTACCAATCCCATCACAAAGAAATATCACAGCAAATAGTGTAAGTCCTGTTTTCTTTTTTTTTTTTTTTTTTGTAAGAAAGAGAAACAAAGCACGACTCATTAAAACAGAAGGACAGCCTCCTTCTGGCTGGGGAGCAGCTGGTAACCGACAAGCCACCATTCCCAGAAGCATCCTGACCTCATCATCAATAAAGAGCTTGTTTTCAGATTCCAAAAACCCGAGTACAACAGCTCCTGTGTACAGAGAAGGTACACACAAATAACTGGGAATGCATTTCAGGGAGAACCGTGAAAGGGAATGCTTCTAGTATTCAGTTAGAAGTGAGTCATCTGGCTGAACACAGCCCTGCACTTGGGATACTCCCTGCAGGCCCTTCTACCACATTAAGCATTTCTCTCTCTTTTCTCAGGCATTACTGCCATTAACAGTTTCCAAGCATTTACACAGTATCTTTGATAAGTTTTTTAAATTAAGCTTCCACACTGCCACACATGGAAGTTGTCAAAATGCTGCCTTCCTAAACTTCCCCAGGAATGACACAGAATGAAGAATCCCGCCAGTGCTAATGGCATCAGGAAGAATAAAGCTTTTTCTTCAAAGTAACTTTTCCACTATAAACATAAGCTTGTACTACTAATTAATGCAAAAGTATTCCAATCTGTGTCTATGCTTGAAAAACTTATTTCCCTGTAATATAACTTTCAAAAATTAAAGCCTCTTTTGCAGGCTTCCTGTTTCCATACTTGAAAATTAGCATTTATCCTATGACCAAAGAATGTTGTGAGAAACCAGAGAAAACTGAGACAAAGCCAGGTGACACCAGACAATGGCAAATGAGTCTGTAAACATACAGAACTCCTTCCTGGGAGCCAGAAAGGGGATGCACGATTCTTCTATCTTCCTTCCCCTTCAGCAAACACTGTGAAACCTGCAGACAGGAGGCTGCTCTGGATAAAGCACCAACTAACCCAGCACGACCCACGTCATGCCGTCAGTTCATCACACCCGTGGCTGTGCTCTTGGAGGGAAAACATTCCACCCTGACTGATGAACTGTGAGGAATCCATGCAGAGCTCTTGTATTTCCTACTTCACCATTCAACATGTTTCCCTGATACTATTACTGAAATGAGGAGGTATGAAGCTAATGGAAGAGGGAGGGAGGGAGGGAGGGAGGGAGGGAGGGAGGAGGGAGGGAGGGAGGGAGGGAGGGAGGGAGGGAGGAAGGAGGAAGGAAGGGAGGGAGGAAGGAAGGAAGGGAGGGAGGGAGGGAGGGAGGAGGGAGGGAGGGAGGAGGGAGGAAGGAAGGGGGAGGAAGGGGGGAGGGGGAGGAGGAGGGAGGAAGGAAGGGGAGGGAGGAAGGAGGGGGAGGGAGGGAGGCAGGAAGGAAGGCAGGAAGGAAGGCAGGAAGGAAGGAAGGCAGGAAGGAAGGAAGGCAGGAAGGAAGGAAGGCAGGAAGGCAGGAAGGCAGGAAGGCAGGAAGGAAGGCAGGAAGGCAGGAAGGCAGGAAGGAAGGCAGGAAGGCAGGAAGGCAGGAAGGCAGGAAGGCAGGAAGGCAGGAAGGAAGGAAGGAAGGAAGGAAGGAAGGAAGGAAGGAAGGAAGGAAGGAAGGAAGGATCTCCTCACTATGGCAGCTGAAAGCTGTCCAGAAAACTTCTCTCTACCACTATACCAAAGGTGCCACACCACGATGGCCAGAGAGCTCCCTGGGACACCAGAGAGGTCACTCTTATGATGAGACATCTTAAGACAGCCGTGAGAAAAGGCAGTAAGTGTTAACCAAGTTGAAAAACTAGGAATCCCAAGGGGAAAAATTTGATTGTATAATTGAAGGCTGTATCCCAACACAAACACACAAAAGGATATGGCCTTGAAACCGTGCAAGCAACAACATTGTTTCCTTATAATATTTGAATGTGAAACCTGAGGCTTTAGAATGTTGTTTCAATGCAATATATTTACATGGTGGTGCTCATATAATAAAGGACATTTACACATAAATCTCCACCAGATCTCTATATTGCTATTAAAGCTTTTCATTCCATTTTCAGAAATCTGCCTGCTCTTCATGTAAATGACTCACAGCTGTGTATCTGTCACACAGTAGTAAATAATTCTAGAAAATATATGTGTGTATTCAAGTTTAGAGAAGCATTGTAGAAAAACATTTTAGAGAACCACACAATTATTCTATAGAATGAAAATCAGTTTTAGAAATAATTACATATGCTCCCACTGAATTTCTGGTAGCTATGTATCAGAAGCCAAGTGGTCTTAAAGCTGATAGGTATCAAAATATCAACATTTATTTAAGTTGCCATATCACATGTAAGTAGCAATGTTAGTCTCGAACACGTAAGGAAAACACCATCCTTTAACCTTCACAGCACAACAGTAACATCTGATTCTTCAAAACAACTACAGCTGTATGGACTCTGATCAAAGTCAGTAAAATTACACAGGGATTCAAAAGATCTGCCCATACAGATCACTTTAAAAAAAAGCAGAGTCTTCACGCCATCCTACAACTATTTCTTTGATGTGATAGATTCAATATGTTCATTGCCAATCTGTTGCAGCAGTTGCTCTTGCATTAAGGAATCTCAATGATATGGAGGATGAGATCAGAAGGAAGAGGGAAAGCTTTCAGTTCCGTCACCAACACGGCGTGAGATGGAAGGCTGCAGTGTGGGGGCAATGTGGCCTTCAGCTGCTGATGACTGCAAATATGCTCTGCAGATCAGAAAGAGACCTTTCAAGTGTATTGAATTCAACTTGCTTTGAAAATCACATTTCTCTTCACAGTGGCCCTGCACAGTTTTTATGACAGTGATAAGATCTTGGTCCTTTGAAAAAACATACAATTAGCAATCTTTTCCAAGGGCCCACAGACCTCAATCATAGTCCATTCATCTGTTTTGTCTACACAAAGCTTCTATCAAACATGTCCTTGGAACTCTCCACAACCAGTAAAATATGCATCCCTTACTGCATTCTAGCAGCACATTCCAACCAAACCAAAACACCTCATCAGGTCTTTTTTCTCTTCCTCCTTTCTGGACAGTAATCAGCATTTCTTTCCAGCCAAGTGACCACTGCTCCATTCCTGATCCACTGTCCTGCAGCAAGAGACTTCAGTCTTCATATTAGAGCAAATGACAAGAAAGCCTCTGACATAAACATTATGCCAAAATGACCCAAACTATTTTATGTAAATCCTAAATTCATTCAGTGCAGGGAACAAAATGTGTAGAGAAGACAAAAAAGTAGAGAACTTTCAACAAAAAAATACATTCATAGCCTTTTAGATACCAGGGACATAGGTCAGACTATCATTTAATGAAAACAAGAACCCCATACACACCAATTTAATTAAAAGCATTTAAACCTGTATTTTTAGTTAAGTTGGAGCTACAAGGCTGGAACACTGTTAAATTATACACTTAAAATGAACTCCAGCAGGAGCTGTTCCAAATTTGCTATTAAACCTATGTATAGCTGAGAATGATGAAAAGAAAAAATAGCATTTCCTAGCAACTTCTGCTACTGACCTAAGCTTTTATAGGTGCATGTTTTAAAATGACTATTACCCATATTCTGTTTTATGAACCCATGTTTAAGAAGTAAGGTTGCATCTTTCTGTAAGCATTTGACAAACTTCATAAAATTAAGATCCATGTCCAAATTTTGCAATAGGACTACAAAATGTTATCAACATGACCGTGTTCAATACTTAAACCAAAGTTAAGATAACGAACACTCTTTCACATAAACTTTTTAGAGGCACTTGAAGGCATAATGAAGTTAGTGAGATAAGTTCTATGGAAGAGAACCAAGCACGGTGCTCATGCAGATGGAAAACAAAATGGGACCTGTATTTATTGTGGGAGATGGTGCAACATTCTTTAACAGAATAATTCTGCCAATCCACAGCCCTAAGGCAACTTTCTTTCATAACTGAAAATGGATCTTTTCCCTGGACTTAAGAGCAAGTCTCTGGTTTCTAGTCTACTGGCTTAGATGAAACAGAAAGTTTGCACTTGCTTCCAATCATGCCAATATTTGAAGAAAAGATTTAAACAGTCACCAATATGTTTCCACTTTGCACTTAGCGTCATCATATTTCACCAATTTTAACTTCATATATAAAAACTTATATACTTATTGTCATAAGGTGCCCTTTATGACACATCTTTTCATTTTTTTCCTCCACATCAGGAGAGCTAAAATTTTAATGCATTTTACACATAATCGCATCATTGTGTGGAACCTGGACTGTCAGAAAGCACCAGTTTCTCATGAGACTTGCAGTAACATCATAACCTGGCAATCATGCATCACAGATCCCATCTGCCTCCTCAGTGAATGCCTCAAAACATCATACAGCTTGGGCTGCAAAATTTATTTCCCATAATGTGCTCCAGAGGAATCCTGCTACAGCTAGAAGTCATTCATCCATGATGGCAGAGTTTCAGTGGACAGATCTCTACTCAAAAATCTGCTGCTGGAAAATGCAATTTGGATTTGAGCTTTGCCTCAAAGAAGAGGAGTCCCTCGCTGTCCCTGCAGCCAGGCAGTTCCAGAGATGGAATCTCTTCCCCAGTCTCTGCCCTCCGCTGCACTGGCTGCCACCAAGCAACCAATCCAGAGCCAGGTTGTGGGGTTTAGACTGGCCTTTTCTGGTTCCTTTTGAATACTGAAGGTTGAAGTGATACATGAAATTCAAAAATGAAGCATGAGTGGTGATAATGTCTTTGGTAGGAGAGTGGGTTATGAAATCCCTAACTGCTCTTTCTTTGATGACTAGATACAAAGAGGTGAATTAGCAGCTTGTCACATTTGTGCAGAAGAAATTAATGAGCTCATAAAAACCCAGCAAAACTTCTCTTTCTGCCTTTTCTTCTGGGAGTTCAGGCATCTTGAGTATAATTTCTAACACTACTGAATTGAACCTTATAATCATGATGTATGTAAAATAAATAGCAATTCAAACCCAAACTAAATTTGGGTTATTCTTTCTGAAGTTTCCTATACACCAATAAATATTTGATTACTAGAGAGATAAAAGAAATATCTTGGTTCTATAGTCAAACTGTTTTTGAGTACACCGCAACCTTACCTTCAAGTGTAATGGAAAGCTAATTTGAGCACTTAACAACATACTGGGGACATCTTCCATATTAAAATAAAGGTCAGAAAAATGTTTTTTAATAAAAAGGCTGAAAACAACATTATCCCCTTATATTCATCTTGGACCAACAGGACTTCCTGCTTATCAAACCAAATGGTAACACCAGCTTTAACATAATGGCACATTTCCAGCTTCTGTAACACACTGCATCAAAAAATACATGTGCGGCAATGGAAAAAAAAATAGTACTTCAGAAAGCCTCTTTAAAGATATTTGAAGTTATTTTGAATACAACAAACTTGATAGCTACATATTTCATGTCTGTAATGTTCACAGGCACTAAAAATAGAGCCCAAAAAATTACATCAAAACACCGAAATGCCTGCTTTTACATGGGTGAGCAAACCACCAATCCCCCCAGATCCTTCAGAAAAGGCAGCTCTGATCCCATGTGCTGCACTTTCCATGGCTTCAAGAGTGCAGAAGCCCAGGAATGCTGTCTACCTGTCAGTCATGATCCCTTTGCTCCTGCAGAAACCCACGTCCCTCCCCTTGCCAGGCATTTCCTTGGAGGGAAGGCAAGCCAAGCCCAAGCAGTGTGGGATGTCTGGGCCTGTCCCAGCAGGTTCTCGCTGGGCACACCTGAAGGAGTGGCAGTGCTGTGTTCACAGCCACAGCACAGGGATGCAGTGCTGCTCCCGCGTGGGCAGCAACACACAGCACTCACATCCCATCAGCAGCGCTGCACACCTCTCATTCACTTCCAGCAATATTTTTTTTCTTGTCAGACTTAGCAACAGGCAAGGAAGAACAAACTGATTTAATGGACATGATTGTACTGGGTGTTTATTCCAAATCATTTCCACAAGCATGCAATGAAATCTGAATTATAGCACAATTTTGGGCAGCCAACCTGCTTCAACTATAAGCCCAAGATCAATACCAGCAGGGTGAGAACGAGTTCTGACAAAACCTTTCATTATGCTTTTGGTTTATGTCCTAGCACTTCAGATGTAATACCCTAAATCAGCTTAATATTGTAATCCTCAAGTGTAATCCTCAAGAGTAGCAAGTAATTTAGTACTAAAACTTAACTTTTCCTACTCTAATTGAAGAACATTTTTCTATACTTTTAGTACAACTCAGTTTAGCGTACATTCTTGTACATAAAAGGTTTTGTGATTTTAAATGTGAAGGCCTAAGCTACAGTGTTGTGAGTTAAACCTGTCTGATATTTTAGAAACATTCACAGTTAGTATTAATAAAAGACTGTGCTTGTCTGGCTAATGCAAACTCAGGCAATGCCCATAGTATTCCAAAAGCTATGCATCTGCTCTAGCTCCTGCTATCATGGTTTAGAAGTAGCATGAATGTACATGTCCCATTTTCCCATTAATCCTACCTATGCTCTTATTTTCCCCAGCCATCTTCTCTACATGGACTTATCATTTCTAACTTTGGCAAATTCTTTTTCTAGGCCTTCAAATATATTTTAGAAGTCTTCTGTAGCTTCGACATGACAATAATCCCTACATTTCTCCATGCTCTAACATCGTACTGGTTGGTCCTACCAGGTATTTCCCAGATGAAATTGTTATTAGGAGGAACTGAGCAATGAAGCAGAAAGTGGGAAGTTGGGACCAGACAGAAGTCCCCCTCCTATCTTGCTCCAGGGTGCCTGAGGAATGCAGTGAACAGTATCTCCCCTTCTCTTCCTCAGGACCGTGGGCACTCTCATTCAGTCTGCATCAGTGTCTCAGACCAGTTCCTTACTTGGTCCCAAACAGCACTGGCCATCACTGAGGACACTGCTGTCCCCTTTGTCCATGCCAGTGAGTGGAGGAGGGCGGCAGAGCAGCTGAACCTCTCTTGGTTCCCGCTGAAAGCTGCCTCTCCTTCCCAGCTGAGAGGCCTTAGCAAGGGCTATTTCCCTCTGTCCTTGCTTAAATGGAGATTCAGATGGTTTTCGGGCAGGAGGAACCTCTCTCCCGAAGATACTTCACAGAGACGAGACACAGCTATCTGGGGACATCCTCAAGGATGTGTGTGTGGAAACAGAGGGCAGAAAAGGCTGTGGGAACCTGAAAGGGCCCATGAGGAGGAGAGGCAGAGCCAGCATTCAGCAGGGCAGGAGCTGAAACAGTGAGAATGGCCCAGAGAGGAGAAAGGCTATAACCTCACGAGAACCCCAGCAAAATCAATAGTCTCCACTGACACACAGCTCCTGTTTCCAAGGCACCAGCTGGAGGGACCTTCTTCAAACAGAAAACTGCATCCTGTATGAGGGCACACAAGTGCATGCTAGATGCATGTAAATGCATTTTCTTTTCCTTAAGGAAAGAAAAATATTCCAGAAGTTGAAATATAAAACAAAGAGAAACTCAGCTTGTGTTTCTGGCTCTGATACAGACTAGCCTGATCTTAGGTAGGTTACTTTGCCTCTCAGTGCTTTATGTTAGCTGGTTATATAATGGGAAAAACAGTACCTTCCCTAACTTCAAAGGTTATTCTGATTACTTTAAAATAGCATGAAGATGAAAAAGGCAATAATGATAAATAGTAATCCTTAGTTTGCACTTATGCAAAATGCTTCTACAGATCTAAGTACTTGATTTCAGATGAAATGCAGCCACCGTTTGATGTTCAGCTCTTGCAGCACAAGTGCCAGCTCAGGCATCCCTTGCCTCCTACTCCCAGGTGCCTGTTCCAGCCCAGCAGTGCCCAACAGCTGTGCTGCACAGCCACGGCTGTGCTGAGCAGGGAGCAGCACGGGAGACAACGGGGAGACCATGGGAGGGGAGGAAGGACCATATCTAAGGCAACATCCCTGCCAAAATAAATATACATCAATCAAGTACAAAGGCTGGTATCAAAGCTATCAATTCGTGTTACAGCTGACGTCACTTGTATAACATGTTCTGTCTGCCCTACAGTAACAAACTTGTTTCAAACCAGGAATAAATATTTCAACACAAATCTGAATAGGTCATGAGGAGACATTTCATAATCCTATGGAAATTACTTGCTAACGACGTTGGAATCTGCATGATTGCAGCTTCTGTAACTCTTTAACATATTTTCCATGTAATAAAATTTTTCTTAAATCAATCCCTGAACTGGTCACAGTCTTGAGTATTGGTTTCAGCTATTTTAATGATGCTGTACAATTAAACTGTAAGTCTGAAACCGGTACCTTCACAAGACACTTATTTACACAGATACTGTAGAAATTAGAATGGAAAAAGCAGCCTTTTTAAAAAAATTAATACAAAGAAGTCTTCTGTCAATCTAATTTACTCAAATCCTGACCGTACCATGAAATCCTATTAAATAAAAGGCAAAACCCTCAAGTCCCATTAAGCAAGTAGAAATCTTTTTTTGCAAAACAAACAAACAAAAAAAAAGAAATTTGAGACTGACTCCTTCCTGACAGGTGCTCCTACTTTAACACATCACAAAATACATGCCATCACAGGCAAGTTTTTCAAATGGTTCTTCTGGTTCCCAACTGGTCACCATAAAAGCATTTCTACACTTCAGTGAAGACACTTTTTAATACATCCTTGTTTGGTCATTCAAAATTTAAGACGCCCTCAATCATTAGTCGAGGTTTAGGAATATGCAACTCCATAAGCTTCATCAAAGTGAAAATGCATAACCAGGACAAAAATGAGGATTTATGATTGCAAATCAACTTCATGCTTTCAGCCTTAATTATGGTTTTGTTGTTGGGGCTTTTTTTTTCTTGTTTTCCTTGCTTATTCCTTCTAGAAACTCACAGGTAATCACACCAGTTTTGCCTCTGAGCGGATACTGTCCTATTATTGTTTTAGACAACAGTTCTGTTTCCCAATCTATCCTTTAAAAGGAAATCCACGTGTTCTGTGAGTTCCATGATGCTTACACAACATACTTTCTATTTTCCTTTCTAAACTGCCATTTCCTGAAAGGTTTCAAATCCTGGAAAGGTCTGTCAGGAGCCCAGTTCACCCCAAAAAATTATGAAGTTGTCAAGTACTTGACCACATTTCTACCAAAAAATCAAAACATAGCTCCATTACAGGTGGAAGTTGATGGCATTTCCAAGAACATATCTGCTTCTCAGAAAAACCTGCAGCTAACAGCACCTACCTGGTAACTGTTTCATTTCACAACCATCTAGAAATAATGGAAAAGCTTGCCTTCCAATCTCATTTCAAGGGCTCCATTATAACACAGGCCAGCATCATACCAATAGCACTTTTGGGAATAAGACATAACCCATTACAGTGATTACAAAGACATTAAGGCAGTGAAGAAATTCATGTCATGCTTCTGGCATCAGATGCGCTAGGCTGCTCATCAAGTTCAACTTAAGCAGAAACTTTAAATGCCTAAAAGGTGGTAATTTCAGTTCTTAAACAGGTAGAAAAAACTAGAAAAACCTCCAAATTTACCTGTTTATGTCCACCTACCAACTCATAAACTAACACGTAAGTGTGCAGGCATAAAATGAACATGTCCTCGATGAACATTTAGGTGACATATGATCTCAGCTAATCAAATCCTCAGTGCTATGTTCCCTTATGTTACAGGAAACTTCTGTTCCACAGCAATCATGGCACACTGACCACACAGCCAAACTCTTCTCAAAAGTAGGACTGTGCTCACCTCCACTCCCTGCTCTGAGTAGTCTACTACAGATTATAATATGACACATCATCTCAGTGTAGGATCAAGCTCAGCAGAGCTGGGAGAATCTGTTCAGACTGATATCTTTAGTATCCTATTTCACTTGGTCTATTCTGGAAAATCTTAGCAAAATCAAGGAGTCATAATTTATTACTTTTCCCCCATTAGCAATATTTAATTATTCTTGTCTTCATCACACGTATCTAACACCCCAAGACTATTATGAAAACTTTCTCCTCACAACAGAGCTTGATGTTTTCAGTTTTAATGAAAATAATAAATATAAAACCAAACCAAACAAAATGCTCTCCCCAAAACCCCAGACATATCTTCCTGAAAAAAACATTTAACTGTAGAAAAAAAATTAAAGTAACGTTAGCATACCTGAGCTATACACTGAAATCTCAAATTAGTTTCAAACTTTTTCCTTGATGCACTCCCTCCCACTGCTACTACTCACTAACTATTCTCTCAGTGCCAGACAGTAGTCATCTCCTATTTAACCCGCTGAAGCTGGGCAGGGACAGCCTACACCCCTCTTGGCTCTGTCTCCCTGTGCCAGCCCTGGCAGTGCTGGCAGAGCTGGGGACAGCACCCCCCAGAGCGCCTGGCACAGCGCTCAGAGATGTGTAATGCTCCTGGCTTCCAGGCTGTACTTACTGCACCCACACACAGTTTTAGTTTGCTCCAGAGACGCTGTGAATGGCTCTGCAGCTGGGAGTGTCTGAGGCAGACACTGCCACAGAGCTCTGCTCACCCAAACCACGGGCAGGGGGGCAGATCCAGCCTCACCTGCAGGAAACAAGTGCAGGATCTGCTGACAGCGCTGATATGAGCAGAGAAACTCAAGTTACTCTTCAGACTCATTAAAACAAACTTCTCAAAAAACAGCTGAAACATTTTCTAAATGTTCATCTGTCATTGATTTCTCTGGCTTTTCATGCCTTATTTCGCAGTAAACTGTCACCAAGTTTTCTCTGCTTTCCCATTGCACTGCAGAACAACAGTGTCTGGACCTGCATTCAGAGGAAGAACATTGCTCCGTGTAATTCACTGTGGCTCAGTCAGCATCATCCATTTTGCCTTAGTCACAGCAATTATATCCTCAGAGAGCAGAAATGGAGGAAAACAGAACCACAGTTAGAATATAACCAATTTGTATTTGCTGCAGTTTGGATGTCTACCCTGTAGGGAGTTCATCTTAGTGTGACTGTGGATATTTTCTTAATGCTTTGGGGTTACTTTGTCTGTTTTTTCTGTTGGGGGGCAGGGCGTGGATTTGAGTTTTGCTTCTTTTTAAAGTTTTTATGTGTGTGGTTTTGGTTTTAGTTTTTTTTCAAGAGTGAAAACCCCCAGGTCAAAGGAATATATACATAAAAACTGTGCTTCTGTTTTGTAACCCTAGTACTAATTTGTTGGGATTTAAAGTTCTATTTCTACTTGTATCAATACTTGTAGAGCAGGTTAATGCTTTAATAGGAGAAACAGAAGTACAACCAAGCAAAAATGATCACAGTGGGTCCATTTAGTTGGTTCAGCTGTGTAGAGCACATATGACCTGTGTATTCCTTTAGATAGACACATCCAGTTTGTGAACAGATCAACAGACAGGGCTCTGAACCACAACTCAAAGATAAAAAGAAATAAGATAAACAGAAATATTTTTATTTGGCATAGGGTAAAAAAATCACTTTCACTGCTACAGCTCCAACACTTGTATTTCCCGTTCTAGCATTACAAAAGTAAGAAGTGTTTTTACACAGGATGCAAGGATACCTTACACCCTTGCTCAAACTATATATAGTTTTAATTCAATATGATTGTCTGAAACAAGGAATTTTTTGCTAGTCTCAGAAAATACTTACAGGCCTGCAGGCACATTTTAAATGAGCCTCCTGCCACCAGTCTAAGGGAAGACAAAAATCCAGGCCAAAGTCAAAAGCTGTCTAATATCATTCACAGGTACTTCAAAAACTTTTAGGAAATAGTGTCAAGAAACATATATCCAGTATTTTGTAGGCTCAACCTTTAAAATACATAAAACTGTAGTGATTAAACATTGAGTCCACCTCACTGGATCCTTCAAAGGAATTTAAAAAAACTGGATCATGAGCTCCTATCTCACTGCAACTTGATATCAATGTCTTAGAAAAAGAAGTCCTTCCTCAGATCTCTCAGAAAATGACAAATCTATCTTTCTTCTTCAAAATAAGAGAAAAAAGCTAAAGCGCAATTAGAAAAAGAAAAAAACTAAGGTAATCACAAGTCTTCACACTTCCCTCTTTCAGTATGTTCCTTGCCCTTAAAGATTGAATTCCTAACTTCTCCACTCTAGACATATCTATATAGCAAATGTTTTTCCATTAATTGATTCTGCATGGAGGTATATTATGCAAATAAACTGAAATTTAAAAAACTTAGTAAGGTAAATTTTAAGGCTAATTAATATATTGCTTTCTTTCAAATTAATAAATGTGTTACAGAATAAAACATCTTAGTATCCCAAAAATGAAACTGTGATAAACAAACCAGGACTTCTGAGAAAAAAAAGTGTATGGACTGTCTACAAAATCTGATGTTCAGTTTTGAGAAAGTTCAATACATATTCTGATATTGAAAACAGGGAAGCTAAAAAACAACAACAAAAAACCTGCAGATCTCTAACAGCTGACATCAAAAATCAGATTTCATACCACAAAATTCAGTCCTAAGGAGAATTGCAACAAGGGAAAAAAAGGCTCTGTCACACACAAAAATAGACACAACAGTCGGTGTCCCAACTCTAATGCTTACGTATTAGTGACCATAGCAACACCTCACCATTCATTTTATTTATTAAATACAAACCAACAAAAATAATAATAGTGAACGGTATACATCAACAACAGCTAATTCAGTACATAAGGAAGGAACATTCCCTGAGCTATCAGACAGAGAACAAAACTGCAACATGACTGGGAAGAGTAATACCACAAAAACACCAAGATAAAATAAAAAGACACAAAGAAATACTCAGTATGGATATACAGAAGAAGTTATGGATTGAGGAACTCTATACTGCATTTAGGTCTCCTTATAACTGTTTCAGGAACTCACCTCACCCTAGTCTGCCCTATTAGCTTCAGTAAGCTTTCTTCATTATACAACCAACAAAAATGTAAATAGACTTCCGGTATCAACCTGAATCGCTGTTTAAGGACAATTACATTCAACATAAATCTTCAAGATTTCAGTGAATATACTGTCATCATCTTGCATTTGGACAGCAACAATAGGAGTTAGTTCAGGTAGAAAATTACAGCTTTGAAAAAAGCTGCAGTTGGTTTATTATCGGTGTAACGTGACCAGGAGCACACTGATACGATGTTTTCTGGGTTGCATTGGCTTCCCTGGATGCTCTATGAATGTTTTGTTTTTCAAACACATAGGTTCTGTTAACCAGAAAGCCAAAAGATCATCTCAGGTGACTTCAAAACAACCCTGACATCTTAATTCTTCAGAAATAATGGAGATATCTATAGCCAGGATGACATACGTCAGGAGCTAGATGCCCAGTTACGAAACTTCACATTCAGAATTCCAGAGTTAGTCACAAGTTCACAGTCCAAACACTTGAGGCACTTGCCTGAATTTGCCATTAATTTTTTAATAAAAAGGACATAAGCCTTTCTTTGCAAGGAAAACTGATTTAAAACACTGATCCCCAATATCCATCCACGTGCAAAGATTTTGTCTGATTCAATGAAGGGATGAAGGGAAAGAGACAACCTATAGCTTCTATTAAGTATAGCTCCTAATCCTTTTTTATACTCCCAACAGAAGATGCTCCAACAGCACAGTTGTGAAAGAAATCAGATGACATAAAGAAGAGTCACCTAGTGCATATATGCAAAGATAAGCACAGACAGTCTCGAGTTCAGGCTTTGGCTGCAGCACCTGCAAGCCAGATCCAAGCTGGCATGGTGCTGCCCTGCAGCCTTTGCTCCCTGCTTTGGGGGCAATGTGGCTAGCTCTGCTCCCAGCCTGCTCTGCACCAGCCTCTGCTCTGCAGGAGCCACCTGGCAGCTAACCCACATAACTACAGCTCTTTTGTCTAAAACTAAATTAACTGTCCTTAAAAATAACTGATCACACTGTTAAAAACCAAATGTTTTATCTACCTAGAGCTACCAGGATTGTGCCAGACTGAAAGGTCATTAGCATTTTACCTCCAGATAGCCCCCTCTCTGAAGATGCACTATATGCTATAGCTTAAGGAAAGGAGCCAGAAATCAATGTTAAGTAATGTATTGGATTTTCTGGATCACAATGCTTTTCAGATAAAGAAAAAAAAATACCAAAAAAGGCTCAATAAGGAAAGGTGATTAATGACCAGCTTTGAAGGGCCAACATATTTTAATTGTCTGTCTGGACTCTCAGTCTCCTCTGAGGCATCGTGCTGAGCTATAGCTGCAACTCAGGTAAGAACTGCAAAGCAGCTGGGCTAACAGGCTATTCTAAGGGTAAGTCAAATGCCAAGAACCAAAAGCTTTCTTTATAAATTGTATCCCTTTGAAAATCATGGGGGTAAAACCAAAATACAGGATCAGATTTTTGTCAGCAAACTTAGCACACAGGATAGAAACAAGTGTGGCTTACTGAAAATGTCTAATTAAAGAGCAAGAAAAAGACATGAAAGGTTTTCCATGGTCTAAACACTATTCTACCCAGATGAGCCTAACAGCATTGAACAGCAAATAACAGCCACGACATTTATAAGTGATCTTCTGTTTTGCACTCCCTAGTCTGCCTCTTACTATGTCAGTAGTCTGAGGACAAAGACTGTTACTGTACTGGGCATGGGCTGGGAATTTATTAGTAGTAGCTGGCAACACCTAGCAGTGCTTTATAACCAAACTTCACAGAACCCTTGCTCCTTTTAATCTTAACTCCATTCATTTCAAAATTGTTCAAGAAAACCAGAGCAGAGCCATGCTAAAAATTCTGAGGATTGCTCTGTGGGTAACATGGCAGGACAAAGGGGGTTATGAGAAACAGTGCTCTCAGCCCAGCAGCTCCAGGCTGCCCAGGGAGACACAACTACAGTATTTTGAAGCTAATGCCCTCTGTCAGGAGCTGGAGCCTGTGCACAGCCATTTCTGCCATTCCAGCTCATTGCAAGGAGCCTTTAGCATGACAAGACAGGGAAAGCAGGAGATCAACACAGCCAACGTGAAAATAAACATTTGAAAAAGCACAGGGACACAGACAAGTAGAACATCCACAAAACATAAACAGTGCTTCCATTTTGCTTGGCAGTGACTTCAACGTACACTATCTCGGCTAATCCAGTCAGTGTACTTTGTTGAGGAGAGTTACCTAAACAAAATTCACAAGTCTTTAAAGGAGAAATGCTCTCACAATGGTGTAGTCTTAATTCCCACTGAAATGTTAAAATTTACAGCACCCTATTACTACCACTACTACACCATCAGAATGCCTGTCAATCCATGTCACCCGAAAGTGCATTGATATGTCAATCTGCCTTCCAGAGAGCTCCTACGCATTTCTCCAATTATTTGTGTTGTTAAGTAGCAGTGTAGGGTTTGTTTAGATTAATGATGATATTATATATATGTATTACATTGCATATTGCAGCATGTGAATAAAGACATAAAAAGTATAGCACCCTTGTCTATTCTCCATTTCACCTTGAGAAAAGGCAAAACAATTTGTTATGCACTACCTTTTTATTTACAGTCCAGCTTTCCACTAATACATTCTGAAAGAGTACCATTCTTAGGAGCTTTATCTGCTTTTACCTTGTGTCTATAAGGCATTCACAAGAAAGCCCCAACATACACTGTCACAAAAGATATCTGCTAATGATGACATTGAATTCATTATACAACAATATAAAAATCTGTACTCAGCATTCCCAGTAAATGGAAAAAGTATCTTTACTGTATTTGTATTACCCAAAGATATTTGCAGATCTTTAAAGTCTTAGAATTTCATAAAACATAAGCAAGTGATTTCCAGCTGAGATGCAAATTAGTGCCTCAGGAACTGCAAATGATACAAGACTGCGAATCACTTATTTACAGATATTAGTTAACTTAAAATGCATGTTTTCACTATTACTGAACGTGGCAAAACCCAGTGATTACAGGACAAAAAAATTTGTGTTTTGTTTCTTAATTTTAGATCTTAAATATGAATCAAACAGTCACTGTGTAGTACTAGAAATAAGCAGGATACTTCAAGGATGACAAAGATGCAGATCAGACAATAATATCAAACAAATAATCTAAAAGTTATGCTCACAGGTACTTGAGGAATTGAAATCTCTAAGGACTCAAATATGTCTAGCCCTCTGAAACAAGGCACAAATATAGCTCTAGCACTTTATAAACACACTATATTGCAACGTCAAGATACAGAAAAAAATCCCACCTTGCATCCAAAAAAAGCCATTTTTAGATTCCAGCATATTTTAAAAAGAACTTTACAAAGATCCTTGCTCTCTGACCTCCAGGTCATAATGCAGCACTAATTCCTGCAGTTACCTTTCCCATCAAGTGTGCTCCAACAGTAGTCTGACAAAGCAATGAGGAATGCACTTATAAAAAGGAAAAAAATTAAAAAGAGGGTTTCGGTTTTTGGATTTTTTGGTAAAAATAATACTTGAAGTGTTTCTGCTTTTTCAAACAAACATGTTTGCTCTTTTAATATGGTTTTCAGCATTTTGTGGGTTTGGTGCACAGCAGAAATTGAAAAACATTTCCAAAACATTTCAATGTCAGTGCAAATAAAACACTTCAATTTTGTCTTCCCGATTAAATGTTTCTGTGAGAGAAAAGAATTACATATACAGTTTTCTGCCTAAGGAGGTTCTGCTTTCACAGCTAACACTTCATATGCAAGACTACAATTTCACATCAAAGCTTTACTTTTAAATTCAGTAAAGATTCAAATTTAATCTCAGGAGACTATGATGTCTTAGAAGTTAAAACAGTAAGTGCTGCTACCAACAATCTTTAAGAGATTCTGCTTTTGATAGATTCAGTTTTAATGGGAAACTGAAGTTACTCAACAAGCATTACCAGTTTGCTTGGGAGACTTGTAAAACATTCCACTGATTCTACAGAAATTAAGGTGTTCACCTGAATTTCTAAATAACCTCCTATTGCAATTGCTTTAATACTGTGTTTCCTACTATAACTTGCACTTCTACTCTTTCTTCCCTATACTAATCGACAACACCATCACTTTTCCCTCAGTTGCAACAACACATGACACAGCCTTAATTAGCACATGTTTCCAAAATCTTATCACTAAGCATTTGTAGCAATGTGTACCCAGTGTCACAGCCCCCTCAGCAGTTAATTAATTTCCTGTAACCAAACAGCAAAAAAAACCCCCACTAAGCACTAAATTTCAGACAGAAAGGCAACCGAAGGCTCAGGAAAATACACAATTGTCAACCACTGGCTAAAAATCAAAATACTTCATAATTAATCCAGTATATAAAAGAATTATTTTGATAAGCCTTATTTTTCATTTTGCCCCTGTATTAGCTGCTCCACAGACAATCTCTTAAAACAGAGACACATACTAAGAAATCTCCAAGCACATTCACTTCTATCTCCTTCAGCAGTTCAGCAACTTCATTTTCTACAGCTCTCTAAAATAACTTCCTCAGAGGCACAGTATCATCCTCGTGCATGAAATGCTTAGCTGTCTCAAAGTTAACTTCTTTTTTGAGAGACATTAAGGCCCTTAACTACTGTCTTTATATTTCCTCCCCTGCCTTATAACACCATGAAGGTACATGAACGACATGGACTGCCTTGTCTCTTCACTGAAGGGAAGAGGTGCCTGACTGACTTCTCTATCATTTCAAGGGTACAAGGTTTAATCCTTATGTAGATCAGTCCCACCTTCATCTTCTAAAACCTAAGATCTGCCACCTTGCAAAAGTTTGTAATTTCCCCTTTACATCTAAATCACTTGAAAAAAAAAAATGCACATGAAGGAAAAAGCTTTTTTACAGAGTATTTTTTTTTAGATTAGACAGATCAGAAATTAAAGACCAGCTTAAACATCAGCTACAAACATAGCTGATCAGGTACTGCAACCCAGCTAAAGTAAATGCATTTCAATTATAAATTAATATCGGATGCTGCTCTCCGGAAAAAGTACTTCAAGACAACTGAGAGTGAGCAGGGTTACAACTTTCCAAAATTAGCCTGACATGATCTAATTCAGCTTCAGTGGGAGTTAGATTGGGCCACGTGCCCACAGCTATGTGAGTCAAACTGATGCCTCTCAAAAACAATAGTTAAATGAAAACTGTCTTATTACTACCATAACTAACCTGTCCCAGGCATGTACGTTAGTAATTACTTTTTTTTTAATGGTAGCTCTTGTCAAAGTTTCTCTACAATTCCATAAGCACTTCAAGACAGATTTTTACATACATATTTTATATGCATAGCAAGAAGGCTGGCAAAGAATGGCAAGGATGTGACACTGGAAAGATAAGCCTCTCTATCAGTGTTTCAGAGTAATGAATAACTTCCTTCACACAGAATAACTGTGTGAGGTGGTCTCTTTCTATCCACAACTCAATGCTCTTATTTAACAGAAGTTTCCTAAATCCTTTAAAAATTACAGCACCACTTGCTGTTATGAGATGCAAACCTGATATAATTTTCAACCCCATGTACCAGTAACTCTCAATGGTTGCTGCCAGGGATTTTTCTCCATATATCACACAAATACATTACCTGTCATACAAAAATATATTCTTAACACTCAGTTGCTGCTACATTAATTTATTTGCAGCACCAGGAAGCAGCCTTGAGGGAAAAAAAATAATTAAAAATTGCTTTTTCATCATGATGTTATTTCAACATGATTATTTCATTACAGCAATACATCTATGACCAACGAGGGAGATCATTTAAGTCTTTAGCTACTTAATTTCTATTTAACTGGCCATTATGAATGAGTGAGGAAGTAATGAATTTGTCTTCAAAACAGGCTCAGAATTTAGGAAGCATTTTGTAGTCGTAAGAGGCAGACACTTAGCAAGTCTCAAACTACTTATTTAACAAAGTCAACGAAGTAAACACATCTCAAAACACTGATCCAGGAAGCCATAGCTGGCCCTTCTCAGATAGGGTTAAGGGGTATATGAGTACACTGGCTGAAGTAAAGATGGAATTTTTTTGGGTCAATTCTTTGTCAAAATGTAAGATGGAAGAATAGTGAATCTATTTGTGAGTGATTTATCACAGAAGAGGAAAGTGTATCTTCCCCAAAAGTGCAAGCTTAAGATTGATGGTGAGTGGTTGTTTTTGAACTTCTACATTTGAGTAGCTCCAAACTCCGCAGGCAAATCTCGAGATCAGAAAAACACACCATTCCCCAACCACTACTTCTCCTGGCATCAGGAAACAGCTATCTTAATCTTTGCATTTTTAATACCTCCAGACTGTGGGTTCTAGACTATAACCCATCCTACAGCATTTGCAAAATTCTAGCTGGAGGGATTAACAACCAACAGCTACTCAAATCTGCCTGGATTATCTTTAAGATAGAAGAGACGAATATTATGACTACTCACATGTCTGATTGTTTTAAATTACCAGCTGCACATTAAGAAGCAGTAAGGATTAAATTTAAGGCTTCAAGAACCTGTTTGTCTTCAATCTTATTTTTCATTTTTATATAAGTTTCATTACAAGACAGGATGGATTACATATATTTATACTCTAATCAAATATGAATTAAAAAAAAAAGCTGTACTGTTCTACAAAGATACAGTTGTGCGATAAATGTTTTGACATCCTAAAAACAACACTGACATTATCTCAAGTATTACACTTAATTTTTCTAATTACTATATGTTATGACAATGATAATTTGATATATCTAACATGTATTAAGATCTTAACTTATTTTTCATCCTCTTGAATCATTTACAGTCTAGCTACATCTTTCAACACACCACTGTTAAGTGTCATAGAAAAATTGCAACCAAAAGATTGTATAAAGTAATTGTTTTATTCATCCATTATTTTTCTGGATGGACTTAGCTCAAGGGCCTAACAGTATTGTGCTGTTTCCATAGATCCTTGCAGATAGCTGCAAGAATACATCTTTAAAAGAAAAACTGCAATTTTCCTTTAAAATTAAGCTTTAAATTGATTAGGGTAATCAGCAAGGTCTTCAGGTTCCATTAGTTTTTAATCTATAGCTGAATTTTTACCTGCCATTCCAGGAATTTTTTATTCTGTATGATTTTACTAAAATGAGAAGAAAAACATTTACAAATACTTAGTTAACTCTTGGTTGAATTCATCAGGCTTCACATAATTGTACACCAACCACCTCTGCTTTGAAATTTTCAGCATCGTAAGTACAGTTCTAGGAGGCCACCTACCTTCCTTTGGGCCATTCAAGAACTATTATGAAAGATACACATAAAAAATAGTGCTCTTACAGTTCACAGGCTATAGTGGAAGGACCTTCTGCAGAAGATTTCCCATGTGACTGTGACCTGTTCAACTTAATCATCTAAAAGGTATGGTAGCACAGATTGCCACAGCCTGTGCAGCGAACCTTGCTAATGTCCTTACAGCATTCTGACAACTATAATAGAAAGGCTGGAAGAGTGCCCAAGAAAGGTACCTAGTAGCTAATACAAAACTTTCCAACAATTCTACAAAAGCTCAATTTTGCCAAAGCAAGAATTCTGTGCTTAATGTTGAGGTGCCAAAATATAATCTTAGATCACCCAAATGGGTTCTGGAAGGAGCTGAGAGACCACGAACAATCCACCACTTGGATTGGAGGTCAGTAACATTGCATGGGTCTGTGTGCTACAGTCTCCCTGCTTTTTCACCCTTCCAGCTTCCTCAAGTATCCTGTACCTCCACAGCGCTACCAGTGTGCTGGATATAAACAGCCAGGAGCAGTCCCATCTCTGTCGGATGCAGCAGTGGTAGAGCTTTACAAATAAAACACCAGAGTGGCAAATGAGGCCATCCTTGCTGCTGGAATAGCCCATCTCCATCTCTTAATGCAGTCAAAGCAGACAGACAACTGTGCAAAGCAACCTACTTTGCTTGTGCTTACGCCTAAAGCCAAATTTGCCTATTATGAAAATGGAAGGTGACACAATAACACAAAACAGCTGGAGTCAGTAGAAATGTACACTGCAGCACTCAATTACAGCTGGGTGAATTAAGGACTGTGTTACAGATTTACTTGCCCCGCCCCCTACCTTGCAAGTCAAGATAGATCTTTCAGCATTAAAAATTCCACTTAAAATTATTTTAAGATCTTATCACTCAAGAACTGGATTAATTCATCTTGTAATTTTAATCCTTGGAGAAGAATAAGCACATTATTTGTAGGAACCTGGTCTTCCTATTTTACAGGGACAGAGAGGGACAAGAAATTATCTCTACACCTGTTTTTCTCCTGTCTCATTTCCCTGTACAACACTCTAACTCCAGTCTCATTTGGGGAGCCCAATCTGATGACTCTTACCAAAGCCAAGAAGAGTCTGTTCTGCACTGCACAGTGCTCAGACACTGATTCCAAATGGTGAATATTTACTGGTTCTACAACCCAAAGGCACCATGTCTTACCTACTTTCTTTACCCATTCATATTGCAGGCACTTTCCAAGCCAAAGGCTGCTGGTTTTTAGCAAGCCAAGCCCTCATTTTGATCAAACTTCCTTACAAATATCAGACCTTACAGCCATTTTTGAAAGCACCAGCGATTAAAGTATCAGTATCTTTACATGGAAGTTAATTCAAATGCTATCATTCCTAAACACAAACTGGTTTTTTGCATTCTGCAGTTGTAAATGCTATCCAATCAGACATCTTCATTTCAAAAAATACTTGCCATTGATAAAGAACTCTTGACATACAGAACAGTTGTGCCTCCATTTACATACCTAACTTTATCCAACTTCCATTTCACAATTCTTATTTAGAAAAGGCTATCCAAATGTTTAAATTAGGCCACTAAGTCAGCTTTTTCACAGGTTCTTTGGGATCACAGCATAACAGTGTGCCTGCTAGTTATGATCTTGCTTCTGTCATAGCAGGTTGAGGGGTCTGAACCCTTGATTTGGATCTGTATGTTAGGGTGATTTTATAACAAATAACTTAACAGAAAATTACATTGCTCAAACTAGTATTCTTTGAACATTATGTCAAAGTTAACCCTTGCCAGCGATATGCAGAAGAAAGCAGTGAGATTTCAGAGTCTGTTGGAGAGAATCTCAGCAGTCTGATACAAGACCAGTTCTACCATGCAAAACCACCTGTGATTCATGACTGAACAGACAGGCCAAACTCTCCAAAGGTACCGTAGTGTTAATGAAACTACTGGTCTGTTTTCAACAGAAGTCATGAATCCTTTTGAATGCCTCCACAGGCTAATGAAGCTGGGCACCCAAATATCAAAACACACAAGATTAGAGACCATTTTGGAAAATATAATCTGCATTCAGCAGTTGCACATACAAACAATCCTCTAGAAAGCATTTAGCTCATTCTTTGAGGACCACTGTGGAATATGAGTGTGACAAACTTTATAAACTCTGTTCTCTTTGCCACCTTGCTGACATAAAAATAGAAAGGTCACAGGTTTCACATTAAACAGTACCATAAAGGAAAGATCTTTTCCTAAAATCTTTACAGCATAGAATGACTAAGACAGAAACATCTGACTTACTGTAAGGTGTTGTATCAGTAGGGTCAGGAGGTGGGAAGTTTTCTGTGAAGTTGACATTACACAAGTCTGTGCTACAGCAGCAGAAGCGGTATGTTCCATTCTGAATCAAGGATGGCGTGGTTGTAACTATACACTCTTCAAAGTGACACTCCTGTGGGTCTCCTATATGAGACCAGCAACCTGTAAAAAGAGGCAAATTACAGTGTTTTTTTCAAAGTAAGTGTAAAATTAGTTCTACTGACTGGATAAACACACCTATAGAAATCCAAACATTACCTAATTAAACATTACAGAGTGGGGTGGAGACAGTTGTCATAATTTGCTTGTCTGACTTTACTACCAACTTTTAAACCAAAACCTACAGAATTTCTTTCAGAACTCCCCACAGCCAAGGAGAAGAAAACAGAGATGAAGACCAACATCAGAGGTGACCAGCTGTCATCTTAATATGATAAAACCTGAATTATTGAGCCTTCTAAGTAGAATGATGCCATTCCCCATTTCCCTGATACCACAGACCGTATCAGCACCCTCTGGTCCACAGTCTAGATGAATTGTGACCAAGTCCCTTCCTTAGGCCACAAGACTGCATCTGTAGCTTGGTGCTTCTTGCATCATTTTCAAAATTCTGCCCTTCCTCATTGTCAACATCACTGGGCTTTTCTACAGAATCACAACTTATTTCCTGGTTAATATCAGGCCCTTTGTCCCTGCAGCAACCATTCCTTCCCAAGTATGGTCAACATCAGTTAAATGTCATTTATCCACAAATACCTGGAAGGGAAAGAGAGAACAGTGGGGCAGAGGTGAGCAGTCAGACTGCTCCCTTCAGCAGATTGCCGATCAAACATGAATCATGGACTACAACTGCACAGGCTGTTTGTAAATACCAGCTGCATTTTCATTCAGCCTTACACTACATTAACTTTCATCTAAGTAAAACAGAGCAGAGTTCCTGAGAATGGTAATCAAAACATGTCTCCAGCAACTCCAAGGCCCTTCACCCCTTACCTTCACTCTCCCCACAGAACAGCACTGAACTACAGTACTGACATGTGACAGTTGTGAACTATAGCTGTAATTTCCTATGTAAACAAGCATCCAATCCATATGAATATACACTTTTCACTTAGTAAGACACTTACTGTTAAATTTGTCATTACATCAATACATACACTGAAATTCAAGAAAGCCATTGTACTCTGGACATCCCAAGTAAAAAGAAATTTGAATGCTTTTTCTTTCAACTGTGCATTGATGTCTTTGGTCTCTTTAAGGAGTCATTCATTTCAAACAACCTTTCTGTTGACATTCAAAATTGCTAAATGAGAAGTTTAAAATTATGCATTTTGTACAATGTGTGAGAAGTATAGTTTTGCAGCTCATCTTTGCATCAGCTGGCTAGATCACAAAACAGTGAAATAAGTAGCAATACTACTTCACTTAAACTGAACTGTTACATACCTTGTTTTACAAGATGTATATCTCCTTCTCGTGTTTTTTCCCAAAGTCCATAGCAGGTACTACCTTTCATGCACAAAATTGTGCCATTTTCCTGGGAGATTCGACTCTCACTGATTCCATGGTCCTGCTGATATGGGTCTTTAAATGCACACAGCCGCTCCTCACTCTGTGTAGCTTTACACAAAGAAAGAAAAATAATTTTTGTCAGTGATTCTACGCATAAAATATTAACTTGAATAAAAGAACTATTAAGATCTTCTGAAACTATACATTCAAACTATCCTGAATTACAGATATATGTTCTTTAGACTGTATTCCCACAGTCAGAAATAAAAATGAGGTCTATCCTCAGGTTTCTTGCACACAGAGGGCAAAAAAAACCCAGCAGATGTCATAAGATGCATGTGCCAATGAAGTTCAAAGGCACAGAATAAAAATTTCATTGCATAGTCTGCCATCACCTGCATTGCTTGTCCTCTAGCCTAAGTTACATGACTGTTTGCTGTTTTGTCCAATGATCACATGCACTACTTAACCGTTTCCAGATCCTAAACCAAGATGATCTTTTGCAGACTGCAATCCAAAACAGTGCCTACCAAATTCAGAGGGCTTTTTTCCACTCTCCGCTATTGACCTATCTCTTTTTTCTCCATGTTAGTCAGCCTTACACTGACACTTACTGCTTTTTGCTCAGCAGCCGAGCAGTTTGGGCTCTTTCACACAGCTTCACTAGCAACCAACCACAACAACACTAACAACAGAATAAAGCCAATACAACTGACTGGCAGTTCTGGGAAACACTGCCTGTAAGCAGGAGCAATGCAGCACGTAAAGTCTCCCCGTGAAACATCCAGCAGGAACATCATAAATGTACAAAAAGAGCTCAGAACCAAATACTCCTTACCACCTGAAAAAATTGTGGGTTTTTTTTCCTTAAGACAAAGCCAAAGCCACCCACAAAAAGTATACTGATTTTCACACAATTATTTAATCAACAAACTCCAAAAATGTAGCACTTTAACTTAAATGTTTTAACTGCCTCTGTCATCTTTTCGCTAGGAAGAGTAAAAACATTCAATCAATAAATTCTTCTGAAAGGCATCAAGTTCAAGATAAATAAATCCTACATTTGTAGTGACTATATTTAGAATATTTTCACTCTCCTGTTACTGATTTTACAAAATGCATGGAAAGCTAGATGTGTAACTACAAGGCACTTAAATATTATTCAGAATACAGCTCAGCAAACATCCAATCACAGTAAGAATTTGTACTACATATTTCAAGAACTAGACTTCATCCAGTTCTTTAACTCCCATCAAAGCTTTGGCAGCAAAAAGATGCAAGATGAAGTAGATTGGTCTTTTGGGAAAAGCATATTTTGAACTTAAAATAAAATTATAGCATATGTAACTGTAAATTATTAAAGGTACTGTAAAAAAAACTGTCTCCTCACAGATGGTTTATTTATTTGATCATTCTTCAGCACTGGCCCCAAAGAAGCCATGTTTTAGCAAGGCAGACTTACTGCAAAAACACTGCCTCACTGTGTCACTGGCGCGGGTGAATCGGTAATAAAAAGAAAAACCAAGAGACTTGGATACATGTGTCTCACTTTTAAGGCTGTTACTACTCATTAAGGAGTCAAAATTTGTCATTCTTTTATGCCGAGACAACCATAAATCGCTGCAGTCTTCAGGCCAGCATTCTGTCAGCGTTTCCCAGTTTATTCTGTGGCGGCAGTAACTGAAATAGCACAACTTCGCTGATTTTTCTACTGGTCTGGTAGGGCGGGTGTGATCAGTTGAGCTGTGTGTCAGCTTAGTGGGGGTAAAGCTCTCAGCTGAAGAGACAGGAACTTCTTAAGCCAGTGTAATTCAATCACAGCTCCATGCACTCCCAGCCCATGCTGCTCACCCACCTCTCCAGCCTCTGGTCAGGGCACTATTAACACTTTGCACCTGGAGCCACACTTCTGCAGTGATAAATGCATTGATGATGAAGCAGGAACTTCCTCAATATTCACAAAGTCAGTTGCCTAAACTTCATATCCAATTTTTTAAAAAATCTCTGTGAGCAGATTTAGTCAAGTAACTGAGTGCAAAAAGGTCACACATTAACAGCCAGCATATGCTGCCTCCAGCAGAACTTGCCAGTTGCACTCTGTAGTTTTATTCTCAGAACAGCTGAGTATGCCAGGCGTGAAGCATCTGTCCTGCATTCTCTGCTCCATGACATGGGACTGGCTAAGAAACAACATATAAAAGGACAGGACCCCACTGCCATAAGGGAACTGGATCTGACCAACTTTCTGAAAATTCAAAGAAATAAAAACTATAACAGAATTACAATTTTCAAGACAGAATGGGATGGAAGTATATAGCCTTGTGAAATAGGACACATCTGCTCCAAGGGACAGTACAAAGGTTTTAAAACCTGTTGCATACGATAGCTGAGTGGGGCTAAGGCCATCCAAGATCTGGGTGTTTACAAAATGCTCAAATTGCTGCAAGATAAGCCCTTTCATAACTTGCTTTTATTGTGAAAAATAAATTTAAAAGAACAGAATTTAAGAAACAGCTACTCAAATCTGGTTTCCTTATTAAAAAAAAAAAAAAAGTAATTCCAGGGAAGTCCACTTTAATAATACCTTAATATGTTTAAAAAAACCAAAGAATCTTTTAACCTATGAACTAATGGAAGAAGGAAAAAAAGACCAAAACAAACCAAAACTTTTCGGGTTTGCCTCAGACTCAGAAAAAAAATTACATGTATCATGTCTGTGCTCCAGAGTCTGCTTTAATTGCTTACTTTTCAGGTCTCAATCTTTCTATAAAACTCTTTTATACTCTATTAAAAATAAAAGTTTTTAACTGTCATGCTAGATGCTGTCCAACCATACACGTACTACAGAAAATAAAAGTAACTACCAAAGGCTTTTCTGATTTAAAAAGACTGTTTTGTCCTGTAAGTATATCCCCCCCTGCAGAGGGAAGGATGGGGCAAGCATGAGAAAATACAACACGCAGAGCAAGCAACCTGAGTGTCTATCTTTATCAGTTCTCTTGCAAAGTAATAAAAATACAAGTTAACTTGACACAATTTAATGTCAGATGATCTCAGTGGGAAACTTTTCCAACAAAAAATAAAGGTTACTCATCCAACAACTAGAGTTTTCATGCTGATCACTGCACATTCCTGCTTCGATTATAACTTGGAGAAGCACAGCCCCTGGGGGAGCAGTACCCACTGCAATACTCTGCTGACCCCTGCCCCTTCCCTGATGGCATGGAACATCTGGAGAACAGGGGACATGGAACAAAAGCCACTTTATTTCTCTCTGTGGCCTCTGTATGTTCATTGTTGAAGCTGTAATGCCGAAGAAAATTGGGTAGGGCAGTCAGATGTACAGAAAGCATCTTGAAGAAAAACAGAATAGATGAGCTGCTTCAGTTACTATGTATGACTTGGGTACATTCCTGCTCCGGGATTTCCTTCTTCCAGGCAGTGGAAACTAGTCAGGTTTAAAAACTTAATACTGGAATACTTCTAGGTCAGGTCTTGAAAGCAGCTTCTAGCCTAGGTGAGTATGCTGTATGCCTTAAACCTTGCCCAAAAGAAGTACTACAAAGTATTAGTACAAAAACCACACAAAAGTGCTAGAGTGCCTCTTGAAAAGTTGATCTGTTTCAACAGAAATCTTACTCTTCAAGGTAAAATACCATTGCTCATTTGGATTTACACATGTTCCACATGGATGACTTTTTTTGCCAGTTTTCAGTCCTCATGGGAGCCAACAGGTATGCAGGGTGCACTCAGAGCTGAAATTCCATCTTCCTGTCCCTTGGGAGCTGTGCACCTGCAATAGCTGAGGGCAGCCGCTAACACTCTCTGTAGCAGCTTCGCTGGAAACAATTCCAAAGCTGCTTCATGCTTGGAGATACTAAAAAACCATCTGGATATAGTCCCAGGCAGCTGGGTCTAGGTGACCCTGCCTGAGCAAGCAGTTGGACAAGATGACCTTCAGAGGTCCCTCTCAAGCTCAACCATTCTGCAATTCTTACATGTCTCCAAGCACTCAATGTGCAGCAACCAGACAGAAAAACTGTTCCTCAGCTGAGCTACTTGGTCTGTTTTGGCTCTGAGGCAGGCGAGATGGTAGGGTAAGACTAGAACTACTGGATTCTCTTGTTTGTCTTCAGTTCAAACAGATCCAAACCCAAGGAAATACCTTAACGTTAAGATCTTCATTAAACAACAAGAGCAATTAAATAACTTATCCTGTGAAGACTGAGGCTCCTGAACTGCTCTATTCGATACATCTGGTTCATTTGCTACCTGCTAGAAACATGAAGGGCAAAGTCCCTGCAGACAAGTGTGCTCACCAGGTATTATGAAGCCATCAGCAGTTCACTGTCCTGTGCTTCTTTCCTTACAGATTTCACAGACCCAAGATGCACCAGCAGTGTAACTTCAAATCAGCAAAATGCAGAAGCCATTTACAGATCAAGCTATGCAGGGTATCTGCCCAGACATGAAATGTCCCAGCATACAAACACAACCAAGACCAAGCACCAAAGTGGCAACATAGGTTTCACAGGACATCTGCGGCATGGCTGAAGTCATCCTACAAAATCCTGAATTTATCTTTATAAGGCAAATTTTATAATAAACTCTGCTTGTTCATCACATAGAACTCATTATACATTTAGATCTTTTCTAATCAACCCTTTAATGAAAGATCATAAGAGATTTTGAAACAAAAAAAAGGCAACTGAATGCCTAAGTGTCATACCCCATCGAAAAATTTGCAACTGCAGACAACTGTAGAAGGAACAGATAGGCTGACACTGAAGAGCACAAAAAGCAAAACTTAATAAATTATGAAGGATTTATAATGAAATGTCAATTTTTCATTCCTCTTGTGTACCAGACTATGTCAAAATAATTCCACAGAAATAATAAAATGAACTCAAGTGTCTGTTCTCTCATCCTGCAGAGATTTCCAACAAAGACAAGAGGGGAAGGCACCATTGCCAGAAGTTCTACCAAGGGAAAAACCAGCAAGAGCATGGCAAGCTCTTCAATTCCCTATCATAAACCAGAAAAACATCCAAAAGCCAAAACGAGTTCTCTTGCTCTCCAGCCTGTTTTACACCTCTGTTTATACAAAAAGACACTTTTATATCCAGTTTCAGAAATGAACAGGAGTGGCATTAGAATTGAATATGAGTGCTCCAAGCAGTCATCTAGGAAACCATAAATGTTCTCAGCTTTCCTGCTTGGCTGCCTTTACCAGTGAGTCTGATCACCATATGCACTTGTAACAGACTTTACTTAAATCAGATTATGAAAACCTATTGTCATATTTCAAGAGGAGAATGGGTAAACAGACTAAATTAAATTACTTTCCTGAAATCACAAAGGAACTGGGAATAGTCCATGGTTTCCCAAGGTCATCCTGTGGCTCATGCTTACTACTTGTCACAGTGCTCTGGGGGGCATGAAGTTCATCCCCGTAACACTATGCAGCCTCAAGAAAGAGGACCACGGCTTCAGGATGTTCCTTTTGGCATATGGCTCAGGTTTTTATGTGATTTATCATCTTAGAAGTAATCAGTTCTATCGTCAACAAAATAAATCTCAATGTTATCACAGAAAAAAATGCTACATAGATGTATTTTCACCCTGTAATCATGCTGCTATTTCCAGCTGCTCAGAAACAGAGAACTGATTCACACTGATAAGTGAATTCTGTCTGTTCACTACAAAAACATCCTGAGATACTATTTGAATATTTGCCTTTTTCCCCCACTAAAGACATTTCTGAACAGTAAAGATCAAAATATATTTACAAGTGCATCTACTTTGTCAGAAATGTTGTGTGCAACTAATTCATCAGTACTAGGATGAGTTTCAACAAGTGTGTCGCTATTGTTTTTAATATAGCAATTCTTTCACTATCACTGTGTGTTCTAGGAAAACAACTACTGAAAACAATGAAAAAGAAATACCAAAAGTTACAGGAATCCAAGTGCAAATCCTTAGAACGTGAGTCATGTTTTCACTAATAGCATCGGAAGTCAGTTCCATTAGTACTTCACTGAATGACACTTCCTGACCTTCATCTACTCAATGCAGTACATAGAATTCACATCAAGTGCAAAGCAAAGGGGAAAGGAAAAAAAAGACTCGACTGTCACGCAAATGCTAATCCATGGTCTAATGGCTGGGATTAAAAATAAATACATACATAAAACGTTTGCCACTTTATGATTAATGCCAGGCAAAACGTTTTGTGACTCAACAGTCACAAATACAAGAATCTGAGATAGCAGTCTGAAGACAAACCTGCATATAATCTACAAGAACAGACCTGCTGGCATCACAGATCACACACAGGGGTACCATGTAGGTAATTACACCAACTGCCTTCAAGTCCATATAGGTGAAGACTTGGGAAAAAAAGGCAAAAAAAGAGAACAGTTTCCACACATTAGTCTGTAATGGAATTTCTTTAAATACAGGCCACCATACATTCAACTGGGAATCTCAGTAGGCTGCAACAGATTTGTTTTCAAAGACTGATGTTTTTTCTGCAACTTGTCCTTTCAATTACTGAGATTTTCATCAGAACAGCCACAGACACAAAACCTGTTTTATTCTGGCCCTGTCAGCTTTCTGTGGAGTTCTTTTATTTACACAATATGGGGAAACACCATTGCCCTTGAGGCAGGGTTATGAGATAGCATGTGTCTTCATAATGCAAACTATTATAAGGAAGGTGCACATCAGGAGGCTCCTCTGAGTGTATCTTTCCAAATACTGATAGCTGAATTCTGCTGTGATGTATAGAGAAACAGAATCTTGAAATCATCGCTTACCAAAAACTCTAATGCTGCTTTTTTTATAACTTTCTCCTCAGAGTTTTCAACTACAAATATTTCTAAATGTGTGTCCACTTATATTAAAATGTATTATAAGCAGATGTCTTTTGAAGGAAGTCATGCTTCTCCAGACAGACCATCATTAATACCAACTTGGAGTGCAAGGAAAAAAGCTAAACTGCTGGTAATGTTCTATGTATTTACACTTCCAATATTCTGCTTTGTAGCATGTTTGACCAACTGCACAGCAGGGATCTGCACTGACTGGACAGAAAAACAAATAAATTGTCTGCCTAAGGATTAGGCATGAGGGCATGAAGGTCTAAACCAACCCAAAATGGCCTGGAGACTTTCTGAGCAAGAGGTCAGGAGCAGCACAGTGCAACACAAAGCCAGGGAATGTTTGGTCAGGCAGGCTGCACAGCCTATTGCTTTACAGCAAACTTCCATGTCAGAAGTCCTCCAGATGGGCTTCAAAATGCAACCGCTGGACTAATATTTTAAAGATATGAAGATTAAATAATGGAAATTTGCACAAGAGAATACAGCAGAACTTCTACGAGGGAGACAGGAAAGAAAAATGCTTCAGAAATTTACATCTGTGGTAAATTTACATGTTTTCCTTCCCTCCCAAGAAAAAGAGGGAAAATAAAAACCATCACAATCATTAACTATTTTACAAGACATAATATGTACCTCAAGATATACTGTAAAATATATTTTGACAATAAACCCCTTACAGTGTTAAAATCTGGAATAATCTGTTCACAGTACTCCATGTCCTCAGCCTTCATTGATGAAAATTATTTTGGTTTTGTCTGCTTTTGCTGACTAACATCACAGTTTCAAATGCTGGCAATTATACAGAGCCAGGCTTTGATTGAGAACTAATGCCAAAACTAAAATGAATGCTAGTACTGATACCCAGTTTGAAGTGATCAACTGCACATGCAGATGACAAAATAACTTATGTTCCTTACAAGGTCCTTTGCTCTCAAAACAGCATTAGACTAGAAAATTCAAGTGTCTTTTTTCTGTACACGATATACATAGTCTTTCCCTTCTCCTCAATCTAGCCTTCAAGCAAGCAAGTAAATCTGAAATCTGGTTTTTTTCCTTGCTCACTGTCTAACAGTGTTGTGGGCTGATCAAGGCTAGCAGCACTGATGGAGACAACAGCCTTTTCCTGTCGAGTTTTCTTCAACAGTACTTGAGTATCTTGGTGTTTCAGCCTCATTCTGAAGAACCAGTGTTCTGGTAGCATTAAATCAGTGCAACAGAGCCAGATCATGTGGCAGCTGTATAGAGTTATGTTGTGCACAAGGTTCATGCTTTGCTTCCCACTCAGGCACTGCTGTCTCAGGGCACTTTGGTACATAGTCCATGGCCTCCTCTGGGTCCCCACCTGGGACCAGCAGACCCTCCTGGCACAGCCTCACTGGCACCTGGCTACCAACACATGCCCCCCCCCGCAGCTTTACATTAGTATTATATACCTCTGCCCAGATGCATCCACCATAGCAGGAATTTCATCAACTGGAATTCATGTAAATGGAGAGGTATGGAGAGGCCAAAAAATAAATTGTCAACTCAAATTCTGTACTGAAGGCCTTGTTCTCCTTTTACCGAAATTTACTCTCAAAGGAAATGTTACCTTAGAAGAACCCAGCTTAAGCAAGAGGAGCGATGCAGCAAAGAACCAGGATGGCAGAGATTTATTGCTAGCAGCTGACAAATTATGTAGTTCCCAAATGCTGCCAGATTTTATGAAAAAATACCTGAGCTTACTGCCAATAAACTGTGTCACTGCCTTATTTTTACAACTTTCTAAATGTGTCTGAGGACCACCAGACCACCTTGTTATGCAAACCTCCCCCAAACCAGACACTACCACAGATGCAAAATTTTATCCACGTAGTTAGTAAGAGCACAAGGCTTGGTGGCAAGAAAGCAAGAAACATCCGTGTTTAGGGTCAAAATTCAAGAATGTCAAGTGAATTTGAACAGTTAATACTGCTTTATATCAAGAGACTGAGGCATTTTTCAGCTGATATGGGAAGGAACAGATTTGAGCTGAATGTGTAATGAGGATATACCTCATTGACTCAGCCAGGGTCAGAGAAGGACAAACTGCAGAATTAAACCCAAGTGGCCTGAAGTCTCAACTACAGCCACAAACAGTTGACCTCTAACTACCTTTACTTGGTGGCCACTAATCAGAACTTCCCCCAACTTACAAGATCTCCTCAGCAATGTATACAACTAAACAAGAAAAAGAACCTACCTCTCACAGTGATTCAGCATTTTCCTTAATATTGTTTTATAGCTGTGTTCAGCTGGTACACAGTTAGGACATTTGTTTTTATTTTATAAGTCTGTCTAGTTCAGCAGGTTTCTTCCTTCCATCTTTTCTCCCCTCTGCTAAATTCCCATTGATTTTTAACATGACATAATTAAAACAAAAGGCACATAAAAAAAGACAGTGGGAAAAGGTTATCAATCTGACCAATATGAAATTCCTAAATATATCACCTGCTAGCTGTGGAAAAAATCCTCTGGTACATTAAAAAAACCTGTTAACAGTATCTTAGTTCAGTGATTACACAGGACTGATGACATTTTATCGCACAATTTAGCGCTTAAGAAGCAGTTAAAGGTTTCATAGCAAGAGACTGAGGCAGGTTTCTTGGTGTTGTAAAAATAGTAAAATGTCATGGCATTTCAGCATGCACTTCGTTAAGCTTTAAAATACTATTTTGTCACCAGACTTCAACTTAGAGCCATTTTCAAAAACTTTTCATATCGTAACAAAATCCAGTCAGTGTGGTCTATGTGGAGACACAAGGGTCCAAGCACATTCAAAAAGTCTTCTGAAAAAGCTTTTAAGCTCAAATACTCGAAAGTAGAAGCAAATTAGCATAAAACATGATTAAACCATTAAATACTATAAAAGTGTCAATTCACAGAATATGTTTAACACTCACTTAAGGGAGAATCCAATCTAAACACACTGGCGGAGGACAAAGCAAAAAAAAAAATTGCCCTCAACTCCAAATGCTTATCTTATTTAAAATAATCTTAGAACTTCCATGAAATTAATGAAGTCAAAGAAGATGATTTTCTGTGCGAATTCACATGGCAAAAAACATTCCTATGGGAAGTCAAATCACATTTATTGGTTTGCACTGCCTTCTTGTCTCAAGATGCAATGATTACTTATGTTACTCCAGGAGCAAACAGGAATTACAGGCTTTACACATAGTTGAATCAGCTCAGAGAGAATCCACTCACAGACTCACAATGTAGAACAAAAGAAAAATTTTCAACAAAAAGCATTTTGCAAGCCAGCTTTAAAGTACACCTTCCACTTCATTTAAGATTAGTCCAACTCATACTAAAGGTTATTTAAGCCCAGATCTCTGGAAAAGCACAGGGAAAGAAGTTGCTGGCCTTCGCTGGCTTGATAGGATTTTGGACATCCAGCTTCTTGAGGTCTCCTGGAAAAATCCTAGTCTACATTTAATCTGAAAGCATGACTAAATTACAGGATTTAAACAAGTCTAGCATTTTTCCAATTATTTTTAATATATTTTTCACTTCCTAAATGACTATGTCTCCATTCAAAGAAAAAAAAAAGTAAGTTCGTGTTGCTGTTTAGCAATTATGTCAGAATAGAAATCACCACAGCCTTAGTCACACATAATCTTTTCCAGTGGCCAGTTTCTATTCATGGAACTGAAAAAGCCTGAATTCTTTATCTTTGCCCTAGACTGGAGTTCAGGGATTTTTTTTCTGGGTATGAGCGTCTGGCTTTTGTTTATCTGGGCTGTCAAAGTAAAGTATCTGCAAGGAATAACACAGGAAACTCTGCAGTAAAAGCAACAGTAAAGCAAACTAATGATGTGGTATTTATGCCCCAAACTCAGATGTAACAGACTTCCCACAGCAAAATCGCTTATTTCAGAGTCTCCTTTACATTCCCTCGAAAAAACATTTGCTACTTGGTAATCCCCTAACACGTCATGTACTCACGTTTCTACCTAGCAGGGATGCCATTTCTACTGCAGATATTACTGAAGCACTTTCGGGAGAACTTTTCAGTAGCTTAAATCTGGAGAAATATAGTACCCATACAGCCTGTCTCTTACAGCATATTACAAAAATTCTTCCTATAAACATCTTTTAGAGAACTTACACTACTGGCAATATCCTGAAACATTTGAAAACTGGCAAACATTCTTCAACGTGAAGCTACAAGGAAATTAAGCTCCTTAATAATCATATTTTGCCCTCAGACAGAAGCATAATCTATTTGGCTTTGAAATCTTAAACCCTGAAGAAAACAACAAGAACAGCAAAAGGCAGAAATTAGCTTCTACCCTGACATGCTTTATGAGGGTATGGAGCCTCTCACCTTCTCAGAATTCCTCACTGAACATATGTTTAAGTTCAAAAACATCTCAAGTCTTTATCTTCAAGGCATTTATTAGTATGCCACGGAATACCCCACAAACCATTGTTATCTTGAGTCAAGAGCATGGTCAACATGACAGCTCTCCAGGCACCTTAACGCAGCCAGCGCAAGGTAAAAGCCAACTCATGCTGGGGACAGACCATTATCAAGGACCAGTAAGAGACTGGGAGCTGCTACAGGAACTTGGGACCTACTTCAAACATTCGTACTCTGTATTCCTTAACTGAGAGCAGATATGGAAAGAATTGTCAGCTAAAGGTATTTATGGTGTTTGTTGAACTCAGCAAAACCAGAAAATAGTGACTTTTGCTTCTGTTAGACTTCAAGGTTATCAGCCCATTGAATAGAGGTCTCTGTTCATACATTTCTTGATGTTACAGTGCTTAAATTGCTAGAAATCTATGGGCACAACACTGAACTATTCAAAATCAACTCATACATTTTCTTTATGCATTTATTCTTTTCCATTTAAATCTTTGTTGTACCAAAACCAACTTCACTGGCTAAGAAGATGATACAAGAAAACTTTTGCAGACTTTGTATTGCCAGGAAAAAAAAAAAATCAGTGTCTAGTCAAGACGAGCTCTTCATTAACTTCTGATTTCTAAACTTACACAGCTAAAAAGGGCGTGGTTGGCACATGCAGACAAGGCCAAGTTACTGAACACACTTTTGTTTCAAGTACTGGTTTCACATACTGAAGTACAGTATGTCACACCAAGGAAACAAACTTCTGGGGACAAGGAAACAAAAAGAAGTATTTTAAACAGAAGAAGATTGTTTTTTATTATCTTTGTTGATGCTAATGACAGGAAACATGGAAAAGGGCACTCCCAAAATAGGCACTCAAGGAAAAGACTGTAATCAACTTGCTTAACATTTTGCATTGCACACCTGAGGACGATGGCTAGAGTTACACTCATAAACCATCTGAACTCCTCACCCTATCTTTGTACCTCAGGTAGCACAGGTTAAAACACCTCACAAGACACAGCAGTAGTGTGTGACAGCAGTAGTGACAGAAAATGTCAGATTCTTCAGGTCACAAGGCAGCACAACCCACCAACCAGCTGCTGCAGAGGTGAGCACAGAGCCAGACTGTGCGGGGGCTTCCCACACACACTGCAGCTCTCCACCACAGACACAGAAAAAATAGCATTTCAGTCCGGGAGAGTCTGCATTGTTTCTGATTCCTGTCCCTACTTAAAGGGCAGGAAATAAGCACATACAGCATCTTGGCATTTGGGACGAGTGAGAAAGGAACAATGCCAATCTCATTATGACAACCAAAAAAACCACAGTGGCATAGAGGCTTTACAATGGCAGAATTTACAAGTTAAGAGGGGTTTCTTCTATGTTTTCACTTTTTTGGAAAGACTTTAGTCTTTCAACACCACAAAGTGTTATATACATTAATACAAGGACATCAAACAAATATCACTTAGTTGATTTGGTGTCTTTTGAAACAAAACTATGATCAAAGACTTTGTTAGCCACTACTGAGAATGTTTTCACTTATGACTGGGGACAGAGTTGAGTGGTGAACATGGTTGTGCTGGGTTAATCGTTAGACTTGTTAATCTTAGAGGTCTTTTCCAACGGTAACAATCCTATGATTCTATGAAATGGTAATTTTTTTCTCTTTCATTTGAACTAGAAGCATTAGAAAGCAATATAACGTGTAGCAAATATTTAAATAGGAGCTTTAAATACGTTCAGATCAGGCTTATTAACTCATGTACTTACTTCCTAGCAAACTGGCTCTAATTTATGAAAATTAAAGTGCAACATTGAAAAACACTCACCTTTGCACATGCATTATTTCGGCTATGTTTCTTTTTAAAAAATAAATGGTTGTACAAAATACTGCATATTTTAAGTAATCCACATGTACTTACAAAGTAGGTTTTCTATTCTTTTTAACAGATTTGTATGAAGGAAAACTTACTTGCAATCTCTCTGTAAATAAGAGATCCTGATCTGAGCCTGAATTACTTGACAGGGCGATAAGCCAGATAAGGACAATTTCTGGTGATTAAAATACAAATCATTCCAGTGTTAAATGCATTTAAGTTCAATGTTTTGCTAAGCAGTTGTAGAAAAGACAGGTCGTTTTTTTTTCCCCCTTTAAACATAGCTATCAGAAAAGGGAAAAACCCAGAAAATACACAACTCATAACCTGAATATGTGTTTTAGAGTCTTAAGGCAAGATATAATTTATTCTACAATATTCACTAAACACATTTACAGGATCAGACAGGTTTTCAGAATCTCTGAGACAAACTAATACTGCAATCAAAGGATTAGCAAACCAGCTGCCTATGTGCCATTACAGCTGATTATCATAGACTGTAGACAGCTAGCTTACTTGGAAAGTGCTTTCAAGAATACTCCATTGTTGCCAGAGAGAAGGGTATAGCAGGGTAATGTGATAATAACTCATTTTACTTATTATACATAAAAAGGGAACTTATGTAATATGAATTGCATGGAGTTTTAGAAAACCTTGTTATAAACTACATTTACAGTAAAACCTGACAAAATTAAGAAAAGACTTACTAAACACTGCCATTCAGATCTAATGATGCTGTGCAGTGAAGGTTTGACTTTTCAATCTTCTCTCCCAGCCTTACTAAAAACTAAACCAATGTCAAAGTTCATCTTATCATGAGACCTTATTACCTTACATATGCTTGAATAAAATCATGGAAGGAGAAAAAAACTGAACAATTTGGAAGTCAGAAAATCTTCAAAATCTTCAAAATCTTTTCAGGTATCTTTCCAGTTCATCACAAGTAGAAAAAAATTGTGAAATAGAAACTTCCAATAGCCCTCAATAAAAAAAAACTGTCCTTGTTATTAAATAGTCCTCTAATAGTTTGTTATGTCCAAATACTTTTCCCTCCCTAAGGCTATGAGAAAGAATTATTGTTCTTACTGGAGACTGAGCTACTACCAAACAGGAAAGCAGCAGAACTCAGCATATTTAAAAAGATACTGATGTGTTTATAGCATTGCCTACAAAACAAAAACAGAGAAGTGTCTTCCATTTTCTAATACCTTGGCATCATATTCTTCACTCCAACTTAACACAACTATAAAATTCAAAATTTATTTACTAGGAAGAAAATTCAGATGTGGACAGAAATTATAGTAGTTTATCTGGTAAAACCACTCCTTTCAGATTACACTGATGCAAACACAAAACTAGTAACCAACTGACTTAATCCCTCACATAGTTAGTAAAAGAAATAATGTTAGCAGAGGAGAGTTGTATCTATCAGAAGTATGGACATGGTGTTCTTTCTGCTGCATATGGTTTACTTTGACTAACACTGGCTTTAGTCTGTGTAATTTGAAATTATATATTAAATTCTGAGATTCCTGTACAGGGAGAAAAACAGGATCATCTTAATCACAGTATCTAGCTATTGATATGGCTTTTGCATCTCAGAAGAGGAAGCCAAAGTCAGAATTTCACAGCCAGTCAAGAGAGGACAGACTGCCTAGGGGGAACTACAGAAGCATAAATATGCACCAGTTATTCAAAGCACAGCTTTCCAGAAAGCTTTTAGATTAAATAGATTATTCCTTCCTACTTGCTTCTTCTCTAGTTTGTCTTTCCTCCCTCACCTTCTGGAGATTTAAAGGTCTTTGAACATCCTGTGTCGGAGATGAAACAACAGCCATTCACAGTTTTTAAATGCTCTGTCTGAACGAGGCAGAGTAGTTAAAGAAAAGCAGCTTACCATAATTTTATCCTCAGCTTCTTTGTTTACAACATGGTTACTCTCCAAATCTTACTTGCTGTCTCTATCCCATAATACTGAAAGGTAAACCTCTCAGGTTTGCAAGCTTTTTTCACTCTTACATAAAATCTCTTGAAATCCACCTCCCTATCCATTCATCCAACTAAAGATGTCTAAGAAGGTCTAAACACAACTTCATCCACGCTGCCTTTGTCTTCTTTATTTTTAAAAGCTGTATTTTAAATTACACCTTGGTTTTTTCTAAATCACAGTTGCATGTCATTGAGGACAATGAGGATGAGAAAAGAGGAAATACTTTGATTGATGTGGGGGTTTCATGTTACCCAGTCACTGTATTATTCAGGGACCAGAAAAGCTAACAGAAATTAAAGTGCAGAAGATCCCAACAACAGAATCAGTTGGATCTCACAGAGGAAATACAAAAGGAGCTCATGCTCAGCTTCATTAATCCTTTCCCCCTGGCCCCCTGCCGCTAATTAGTATGTGGTAAGTGCTCTCTGAGAACACTGGACCATAAGGACGTATGACACAGGTATCAATGCTAAATTGAAAGTAAAATAATGAAAATGTTGGCAGATAAATAAGTCTCTTCTATGTGAAGAGAAGAACACAAAACACAAAACACAAAAACAAAAATCCGGGCCAAGTTACCTTTGCAGAGTAATAGCAAAAGAAAATTTAAAAAGTCCAACAAAAGAAATGTGCAACTGTTACCATCTGACATTAAACAAGTGACGACCAGTTACACAGAAAAAGGAGCATTCCATGGATCAAAAAAGAGGAGTTTAATTCAGTCACATCTGAGCTTTCTCTACCTAATAAGCAGAAACACATCATTCCCTTCAGCTGAAGCTCTCTTGGTTGAATACAAAGCCAAACGAGGAAGCAATGGACAAAAGTAACTAAAGTTCTAAACAAAAATAATTGTATTTTTCTCTATGCAAAAATCAAGTTTCAGGGTATTTCCAGCATTACAGAAAAATGTTAATAGGACACGACAATTCTCAAGCTTTGCACAAGATACTAACTTGTAACTGAAAACAGACAAGTACAATGAAATTCAGCAATCTCTGAACACACTGAGTAGCTTACTTATAAAATACTATCTTTATAATAGTAGCACTTGGACTTTAAGAGCTACTGAAACAATGAGTGCAGAATCTGTCCCACGACATTTAAAGTTCCAGGTAGTTTTACACCACTGCAGAGGTCATTATTATGTACCCTTCCACCTCCCTATTGCACCCCTCAAGCAGTAAGGTTCTCCCTTGCTATTCCTCCCCTTGATGCTTAACCACATTGTACTTCCACCTTACCTTTCAAAGTCCCACTACATTCAGTCCCCCACTGCTCTTTCATCAATCTAGTTATCATTTCTTTGCCTGCTCCTCCCCTGATGTATTTGATAGCAGATGCCAGTTTCTCTCTTAAGCATTACTACACCTTTTCTAGGTCACTCTATACATACAGCACTGTTCCTGTGAGCAGCCGCCAAGTCACAGTCACTCTCACCTAATTTTATCCAAGCTTGTGCAGAAATCAATTTCTACTACAATGTAAGTCCACAATGAAATTAGTTCCTCTTTTTTAAACCATTAAAAAAGTACCAGCAAAACCCCCACACTAACAGATGCATTAAGTTGACACAATATATGGCTCCATTTTGACTGTCTTTGGCATCCTTCAGCCTGTGACCTGGCCTCCACACTTTGGTATTTTTTGCCGAGTCATTTCACTGTGTCGTTATTCTGATTATTAATAAACTGAGGCAGGATCCAACTCATGCTTTCATCCAAGTAAACATCAAAACCAATAAAATAAGAAAGATGAACTTCATCCTGCTTACTCTAATGTCAAAATGCTTACCAAAGTCCCTATTCAGAAGCAACTTGTTCTCTCATTTTATGGGATAACACATATAACTCCAGAATCTGAGGGATAGAGTTATAAGGTGAGATAAGGTGAGAATATTCTAGAGACCTCTGTGGGCTCCAGTGAAGTGACTGGCACAAGCACTCACAGTGGAAGATTCTCTTGGTGACCCCAGGTGAGTCTGGCAGCCAAACCCACAAACTGGAGCAGGAGCTCACACTGATATGCATTCACCAGTGGATGGGCACAGGGCTGCAGTAAGAATGACAGCAGGGGAGATTTCTCCCACGAGGTTTGTTTCTACCCACACAAAAATCAGTCCCTTTCTTAACCCTGTGTCTGCTCTATAACTTAGAGATACCAGATGCTAAAACAGCAGAAGTTCTTTTTTTCAGACTCTGTCCTCCTCTCCTGCCCATCATAAAATACTGCTCACTTGCTATTTCCAATCAAATTTGACAGAAAAGTGAAGACCTCGTGGATACTCATTTCTCCAGGGTTCAATGAAAGCATGCTGGATAGAGGCAAGTGGCACCAGAACCACTCCAATGGAAAGAAAAGTTGCTTATTAGGCACAAGAGATTTGACAGCTGAATGAAGATTACTTAGAAGTGCCTCCTACTTAATCCTAGCACAGCAGCTCACAGAGGACTTCTGGCAAATACAGTGCCCCCAATTTGGCCAGAACTTCCCCAATCATCAGAACTAATCCACATTTCTCACTTCCATAACATTTTAGCATACACATGTAACCATTTACACTTTACTTAAATTGTACTGAAGTTGTTAAGTTCCAGTCAAGTGACAAATGGCAGCATTAGAGGCAAACACAGTGTCAGGGCAGAGGCTGAGAAACACTGCAGAGGTCTCTGTGCTCCTTCTCAGCAGAGAAATGGCTTCCTAACCAAGACCAGTTGAAATGGAGCAGGAGAGGAAATGGAAGTAGAGCCACATGCCGTGTCTTGCCGTGTGTTAATCTAAGCTCAGCCATACGCTCCTCACAGCAGTGTCCATTTTCAAGGCATTACAAACAATTGAATCCTATGGGATCTACATACACACACCCCCCATCACCTTCTGCTGAAGCACACACTAACTTTAATCCTACAGTGGCATAACCATCTTAAAAGAAACGAGAATTTTGTCTATTAAAACCCCAAACTTACACTCAGCAGTAGGATGAACAGAGCAGACATTCTTTTCATTTTATACAGTTTTCTTGACATGCATAAATTGATTTAAAAGATTCCACTCCAGACATAATTTAAAGCTAAATGAATCTGAGGCTGACAATTTTTATTTTCTTCAGCTTTACTTTTTATATGTGTTCAAAGAAAGTAAGTACTGAAAAACATCGCTGCAAGCATCACTATAGCAACTGCAGCTCTTGAAATTTCCTTGATGCAACACACTCAGATTCCAGATGGAACAAAATGCCATGTCTATCTTGATTTTCTAAGGAGTCTCTCTTTCCTACAAAGCCTCCAAAGACTGGCAGGGACATCTGCTGCAGAAGTCGCTCTTGTAAAGACCACACAGACTCAGATAAATTCACCTATTTTCACAGTTCTGAAAAGAAAGAAAACAATCAATATCTGCACCCAAATGCCGGCATGAAATGTCACTAGAACAAGAAAAGAGTTATGCAAGCTATTTATTTGAGTCCCTTTACAACCCAACAGTTGACCTCATTAAAGTCAGAGGCAGTTCTGCCACATATTTCAGCAGAGCCAGAATTCCACACTTATTGGAGATTTCTCTAGTAGACCAGCTCTTGGACTCACCACACTGCATCTAGGGTATTTTATAACATTTCACGACATCTGCTGCCAATCAATTCTGCCTAACTACCTGGATGCAATTTGCAGAAAAGGCTATGTATCCTTGAATTAAAATCTTAGAAAATACTAACAGCAATAATAGTAATTAAGGTTTTTTTTAAAAAGTACTATGGAGATTATAAACAAATCCAGGGTTGTTTTACCTCTAGGAAAAGACAAAAGACTAGAGTAAAGGCACCATTGGCTTATATATTTATGCAGCCATCCAGGGATGAATAACAGATAATTGTGTATTTTGTTCGTTGATTCCACTGTTCCACATGAAATTCAGTGTTATGGAAACAAGAAAAACCAAAATATCATTTCAGGTGCCAGTAAAAACTATAACTGTCACTATAATATTCAAGTAAAAATTAAAACACCATCAGAATGCATCAGTGAACCACCATATCCCCATTGCCAAAAACACATGGAATTAAAAACAATGAAAATTCTGACAGATTCTCTGGTTTGGCTCCTATTCTGAAATATAATTATCAAAACATTCGCCCAGCTCTTGTCTAATCCCTTTGTGAGTTCCTCAGTCCCGATATTTATTACACCTTGCAGGCCAAATGAAGGCCCTGGGCAGGACTGTGGTGCCAGGAAAGACGAGTAATTCACTGCTAACGGCAAGCACAGATGCCAGCGTTTAGAGGGCTCTTGCAAGCCACGGTTTTCAAATGACAGTATGGTCATGTCCTAGTAACATCCTTATGCCCTGGAGAGTCAGCCCTTTGTCCTCCAGTTCACATAAATGAAAACAAGTGTTTATGCATCAAAGAATACTGTCTGTAGTTCTGCTACAGTACAAGTTTCTGCTATAGCTGACAGATGGCTCAGTTCTTATGAGTGGAAGAAAAAACATATCCTACCAGACACCAAATATTTGTGCTTCCTTGGCACACTTCTCAAAGAATTCAAGAACAGAAAAATGGGGACAGTATGAATTCTCCTTCTGAAAGGAAAATAAATAATGGAGGGAAATATACAGGTAATTAAATTAATTAATACTGTGCAGGCCATATTTGAACAATACTAGCTAGAACATACATCTGTACTTCCCTTCTAGAGCCCTGGGCATAACAGTCAAAATAACCTCAGCTGCCAATTATCTACAGTCCCTTGAAAGTCCTTCTATCACAGTGAGGAGCCTGACAGCCACTAGTGGGGAAAGCACAATGGAAAGGTTCATGTTACCACTGTCATTTGACAAATCCATAAGTAGTAACTTATATTCTTTTTCTGTAATAGTAGCTTTTCAGTTTCAAAATTATGAATGAGGGAGTGTCTACAATTTCTGATGGATATCCTATGTATGGAGTTCAGGTCTGAGACAAAGTAGTACCAATATCTAACCTGCAAGCAATGAGGAGAAACTATCATCAACAGCAATAACAACTGAAAACATATTTTAAATGGTTGTCTAAATTCTTAAATCAAATACCTAACCAAAAAATATTTTCTAAATTACATACATGGAGCTTTAGGTACTAAATGCAAACCCAGACATGCAAATTTGATTATATATTTCTGGCATGCTATCAAGGCACAGAAAAACACCACATATATTTGTCTGCTTAACTTTAACTGAAGATGATTCTCCTCATAATTATTCATAATATTTAAAACTTTTTTTTCTGTGAGCTTAACAAGTTCAAGGAAATCACCTCTCACTTGCGCATATTTTACGGGGAAAAAAGTAAAATTTCAATGAAATTACTTCCTTCTAACCATCTCAGCTACTTTTAAGTAGCTGATGGCATGCAGGATCTATGGCTGTAGAGTTCCCATGTCACAAAATATGGCTCTAAGAATGTGCAGCATTAAGATCATGTCAAGGAAAGCTACAACCACCTAAACTATCAAACAGATATATCTTTCACATTCTGTATCACAATATGACATTGTCAAGCTTAGATGGGGAAGAAGTCAACAACAAATACTTCTATGAGGAAGTTTAAGTTTGTCCTTCACCCATTCTAGCATTACTAAACAAATAAGCTGCAGTGGTCAGTTACACTTTTCCTACACACTATTATCAATTACTATGTACTATTAATACAGTAAATGCTTAAATCAACTTATCTGTTCCAACTGGAGGAGAAAATCTGAGTTTTTCAGCTTGGTCAGCAATATTTCCAATACTTTTAGCTTTTGACAATGTTATTTTAAACACTTGCAGAACTACCATTCCTTGAAGATGAAATCCAGAGAAAGTAATAGCCATCAGTACGTTCTCCTCTCTCTGAGGCTACATCCGCTAAAAATTAAACCAGTATTCTAGGAGAAATTGTAAATCAACTCCCTCGAGGCTCCAGTACCAACTATATGTCAATACTTGTGTATCAGCTCAGTGCTCACTCTTCTCTATGCATACATGAGATTTACTAACAAAAGACAGTACCACTACACTGACTCAACATCAGTTTGTGCAATCCTTACAGTAATTCTAAATCCCTGTGAAAAAGCAAACCAAAAAAGAAGTACATTTTCTTTCAGACAACTTATCTGCATTGTAAAACAAGTGTTGGTTTAAAAGCTAACTGTAACCACTCAGCCCTGCCTTGCACTGCCCTGCTCCCAAAAAATGATTAACACCACCGTATGGGACAGGCTGCTTCCCTCCTTCATGATCAACCCTGCTAAATTTTCAGACAATATAGGACTATTCAGATCCCCATCCTGGCCTGCTTCTTTATGTCTCTATTAACTGACCTGCAGCTGTTCAAACAGCAGTGTTTCACCAGCATACAATCTCCTTTACTACAATTTATCTCGTTCAATAACACTTCCTTAAGCTTAAATAAGTGCAGCATCTGAAAAACAGTAACAAATAACTTTCAAAACATACTCCCTAGTCTACAAAAAGATACATACAAGTCTCAGTCAGTTAAGTGCATGACAGTCTGTCTACTGCATCTCCACAAAGGGGTTTTGCTGAAATCACAAGTCCTGGGGAGTCTGAGGGGCCATGTGTTAGTTTTATGAATATTCTGACTCATTATCAGGTTCCGTTCTCAAAACAGAAAACAGCACTGTGTAAGCTTTGCCAGAACAACCAACAACAAAAGCCACCATTTATTTCTTCAGGTAGAGGAGGTTTCCCCAGCTGTGCTAAGAATGCCATCATCTTCCTAAATAAGCTATTAAACTGATGAGGGGACTGTAATTTCTAAAGAAAACTCTGGAAAGAGTTGTTTTTTCAAATTTGCAAAACAAGTCAGCTAACACGAGCAAACAGTCCCTCTCACAGCTGACAGCCCTGGCTGGCAGCAGGTTGTAACTCATTTTCATGCTTCCCCCTGCTCCCCCTGCAATCTTTTTGGGCATTTCTGGGTGAAAGAGAAAGACAGAGGAGAAATCCAGACACATCCACACAACACACATCCAATCCACTGTTAAAAGCAATCCACATTACAATGGCTCAGCTACACTAAATTATTCTGGATTGTCTTTGAACAGACATCTCAGGACACAGTTTTTCATCTTAGTTGTTCAAAACATTCAGCAGGGGAACGCTAAAATGAAAAGCTCTTTATATTGGTGCTGCTCAGAGCTACTGTGTTTTTTAGAAAGCCTTAAATCTTATCCAGATCAAAATCATAGGTTCAATACAGAAGGAAAAACGTGGCATCAGAGTTGAAAATCCTTCTGTCAGGCAGAACTTCTCAAAAAATGTTCTTTCCTGATCTCTTAAAAACAGTTCCCTCAGTTACTGAGTTTTTCAGAAAAGTTACAAATTACCTGAAATTTTCCCCATAACTGATATAGAGAATACATTTTTAGTATTAGCCAAAAAATAGCTTTATGTCTTATAGAAATTATTATTTCAAGCATTTGTAGTTTAAGAAAATGGATTTAAATACATTTAAAAACATAATTTACAGATTGCAAAGAAAGGGACTTTAAAAAAAGATCGTATTTTTCTAAGGTGTAGATGTTTACGTCTTTCACACGTTATTTCTCATTTGATTTGAAGTCCAGCACAAGAGCAGTCAGTTTTACCAAGAGTAGGGGAAAACCTTTGAATGTCCTGTTAGAGCTATTGTGTCCCACGAACGCCAAGGAAACAGGCGAGGGACAGGAGGGACTACATTCAACTTTTACAAGAGGCAGCACAAGTTACGGCCTGGAGTTCATTTCCAAGAACTCAGCTAACCCCTTCGGCACAATAAAACACAGCAGTTGATGGGTGAAGCAGTCTTTTCTTTCTCGCCCTCCCTTTCTGAGCTGCGAGAGAAAGCGTCGAGGCTCCCCTGGCCTCAATGCCTGGCTCTGCTCCAAGCTGCGCTTAATGAGCTCCTGGCAACTCCCTGGCACTGCAGACGCCTCTCAGCGCCACGAACAGCCTGCATCAAACACACAGGGACCCCGGGCAAAGCCGCGCCTGACAGCAGGGCTTGTACTTCAAAATAAAGAGACTAACAGACATTCTAGAATATCGCATAGCCCGGACTGGAGCTGAGCTAATCCATGTCACTTCAGTTCTCCGCCAAGAAAAGCAGGCGCTAATGCCTTATAACAATTAACAAAGTTTACATATAATGCTCTTCAAGTCAGCTAACATTTGATGCAAAAAAAACCCTTAACTCTTCTAATTTCAATTGTCAGAAATACACTTATATATTCAATATTTGAGGGAAAAAATAAATCACTAGTAGTGAAGTTCTGATTACTCTTCCAAGCATCACTGATAGGCAAAGCACTACAACAGGAACCAAACTCTACAACGCAGAAGGAGATTCATTCTTTAAACAAGTATCAACTAAAGAAACACCTCAATAATACATTAGTGACACTACTTATTGTAACTTACTGAAGAATGTAATGCTCATTCATACTTCCATGTCTTTTAAATTACAGTAATTTTTATGCTTTGTATCTGTATTTTAGATTATCTCCTTTTCTGACTGACTACAAGCTTGGTTTTAAAAAAAATACAACCTAGCTATACAATAGAGAGCAGTTTCTCTGCTTCCAAGCTGATCCACATTAAGTTTCAAGCAAAAAAAAAAAAAAATTAACCAGGCTATAATGAAGTGTGCACAGAAAGTGCTGTCTCTTAACCAGTTATGAAGTAGGATTTTCTTGTTTGGTTTAGTGCTTTATTTATTTGGAAAGAAATGTCACTTTTCTCTACAAGAATTTGAAAACTTTATTAAAACTATAATTTAATTGTGTTTGACTGGCTATCATAATACAGGGTGTAACCCAAATCCTTGCTAACAAGGCTCAAAACACTTCTCTTCAAAAAGATCACTTGTGAACAGGAGAGACACCCTGCAAGAAACCACACATTCAGATCCTACTAGCAGCCAAGTTCCATCTGAAAAGGGCAACTTGTGTAAATTACCAGCAGAACTAACAAAGAATCCCATCTCCTCAAGCTCAATGCCAGCACTGTCCAAGCTTCAAAACAAACATGTAGGAAGTTTACTCCCTTAACCATCTTGTGCTGAAAGCAGTTCTCAGCTCTAGTCTTTTGTTTTAAACACAAAAATTGCACACATACTATAAATGTATAGTATATAGCAAAGATATTTACTCTTCAAACCTTAAAGACATTCTGTTTGCAATATCAAATGAACATACCAAGTAAATCCTAGGTTAGGACCAGCACTAGCTCTGTCCACCCACACCAGCCCCGCTGGAATGGAACAAGCTTTTCCCACAGGTAAGGGAGAAGGTTACTGCTTGATCATGTATGACTGAACAAGGAATTAGGAACAGCAAGAGATTGTACCTAGCAAAATATGTGGATGAGCTTAAATGAGCACAAAGTGAAGTTGCAATAAATGCTACAGATAAAACCTAATGCCTCCCCACTGCTGAGAGGAAGAAGGGGGTGCAGGTCTCTCCAGATGAGACTTGGCAACACGATACTGCATCCAACGAAAGGTATTTTGTAGCACATTGCTCAGTAAAGCACTGCATTTGGATAATTTTCCAAAGGCAAACCATTTAATCAAATTCAGTAGTAACAGCACACACAGGGTATGGGAAATACGAACAGCAAACAAGAAGTACAGGTAAGGAAGGTTAAGGTACAAGAGAAGAGATACTGGAAGACAGCAGGTAAGTCCATCTGCCCAGGAGTGGCAAAGCACTGGCTGGGTTACCATTGCTGTGAAAATCCATTCCCACATTAATCACAAATTATACATAAATCGGTCATAACACTGCTGTCAGCTGAAATGTAAAAAAAAACTTTTATACCTAAATAATGATTCTGTGTATTAGATATCACTTAATTTTAAAATTAATTAGCAATCCACTGTATGGTACTGAAGAAAAGGGCTGCAACCAACATCATCCTCTCACTCTGTTAGTTTCAGATTATAAAATACATACAAATGAATGCCTGTGAAATGCAAAAAAAAAAGAATTTATATGTAAGGATACTTGAGAAGAGACACTGATTCTGCCTAATTAACAGGATGGAAGAGATGGAAATGTTTGCTCTTCTTAACCATATTCAGCAACCTGTAATTTAGCAAGCTGCTATCATGAAAAACCTGTTATTCTGTTTATCATTTTCTCACCAAACTGGACTAAAATTTTAGTCTGGATTCCATTTAAATCTTTGTAACGGTGCAGGTGAACATAGTTCTATAATCACACCACTGAGTATTTGCTAAACAGGCTATATTTTGAGGAAGGAGGTGAAAGACCTTTTCCTTTAGATACACTAGAGCAGCCTTTGAACCAGACTGAGGGACAGAGTGAAAAGGCATCAACAATGCCCAGATCAGGGTAATGAAGCAGAAAAGCAGCAGGATCAGCAGCAGCAGCAGAGTGAAGGAGCTGCGAGGACACTGGACCTCCCCCACTGCAGGCAGGATGGCACCACCATGTGCCTACGTGACAACACGGTGACAAAGCACTCCACACTAAGGGTGAAGCTGCAGCTTAAGGCCATTCACCTTCCATGTACTCCTTCTTTAGGGAGCAGCTATGTGTTTTGGAAAACTGCACTTCTTATTCATTTGTACCACCACTGGTGTGCAGCACAAATCCCCTGTGTGATACTTAACAAGAAGGAGATGGGAAAATGCACAAGATTGGCCTTTCGTCATTCTTAATATATGGCCAAAATGATCAGAAGACCTTTATTTTCAGTATGAGACAAAAGGGTTTTTCCCAATGACCCAGTGCACATCATTTACAAGGATTATCCTGCTGGTTAAAAGGCATTTCAGCAAGCTCACTGCTCAGAGAATGAAAAGGTTTTAGGGTGTTACATTAGTTTCCCTCCAGCTATTCACTTGGTGCCAGTAACAGTACAGTACTTTTGAAATCCTACACTTATATTGCATATGTTTCTTGGATGATTTCCAATACTGACCAGTTTCAGATGTTAAACACACAAACATACAATATTTTCCAGTACACTTTTCTGGTTTCTAAGCAGGAGCAGTTTAGGACTCAAGTCAGCGACTACAGCATTTTTTGTAAAAAAAAAAAAACCCTCTAGAAAATTTTCCTCCACAGATATGTAATGAGTATCTCTCTTTTGCATCACTCTGTTCTATCCTGCACATGTGCCAACAGTCTTTACAAAGAAACTAACTGTATCAAATCACAACATCCATAGAAAAGAAACAATGGGCCTTACCCAGCTAATATGCAAATATGGATGTCAAGCAATTTAAAATTTTAAATGCAGTTCAATACCCTTTAATGTCATTAATCAATACTCTTTTCAGGAAGGTAATGGCAAGAAAGAGTTTGTACTAAAAACAACAACAAAACATTTTGCTAGCAATGACCTCTTTCAATCTTGGTAAGATTGACATCTTTCTCTAGAGTTGGAATACACAATTATAGCCTTAGTACATGTAAGCTCACATTTAAAATGTCCATAATTGACTACCAAAAACATTTGTTTACCAGGTCACATGAAAAAAAAGAATTATTGAATTGTGTGGAAGTCTATTATAAAGTATTACTTTATACAAAAGCAATTAAGCACCAAGAAAAATCTGACTTCATGCAAATCCAAGCTGTTTATTATGAACACAAGATAAATGTCTTTGTTTGGCTTATCATTCAAACCAGTATTCAGCAGAACATAAAAGTATCCTTAATTTTGTGCTTATCATTAAGGATTTGTTAATTTTCTGTTGTACCAAGAAACTAGGATTTTGAACCTGGTATTTTGCAAGTTTGCAACAGATCATAAATATGTTTATAGATAGATTATCTATAGATGATTATAGATTATCTACAGATGATAGATATGATGATCTGTCATCATCTAAAATTATGATAGATCATCATTTATCATAAATAGTGATAAAATCAATAGTCTTTACATCCTTTTTATTCTCTTATGCTAGTATCTCTAAAAATCATAGAGCTGTCTAACACCAAGTAAGTTTGTATCAGTCCCATATTTTCTTCAAAAATGAAAATTACTTTCTTAAAATCTCAAGTAAGATACACATTGCACATTGTTCAGCATGTAGTGCTTATAGCTTATCCAAACATGATGCAGAACCACATAGTAACAGCTTGTGTCCATAACACATCTATCACTTTACCAAGTAATCCAAAATGGAGCAATAGATGAAATGGGAGAAGAAAGGAAAAACAGTCACAATCAACTCTTCAGTATGAAATATTTAAGAAAAAGCTTATGTAAAATTGTACTGATGATTTTATTTAAACAAGTGGCTTTTCGAAACAGCAACAATATTATTTTAAAACACATCAAATGTGATACAAGTAGCAGAGCTAGGAAAAGTTCATCAGAGCTCTGCAAGTTTTCTATTTCAATGTCTCCTACCTCTTACTATCTGTCCCACTTTAGAAGTCTCTCAAGAGCCACCTATATCTGCAGTATACTTCTTAGTATACTTCTTAGACAATAATATCCACATCATTTACATATCTTTATTATTTACATTTTCTTATTATCTTCAGTAACCAAAGGCTCACAAATCCAAAAAGTTTATAAAGCCTTTACCCTCCTGCTGCCAGGGATTAGCATATTTAAGTATTCTAGGGAGGCTCACATGAAACAAAAGATAAGGGCTGGGAAGTACCACAAAGAAATGCTTCTCAAGTGGAAATGTGTGCTTTAAAATAAAAGAAAAAAAAAAAAAGAAAAAACCTCAACACTTAAGCATTCACACCACTTGCTATTTACCCAGTGACAGAGGTTAAAAAAATCACTGCAGAAATTCAAAACATAACAAAAGTAGGTGTATCACACACAACCAGCTCAAAGTTATTCAGTTCCTTTTTCCTTGCAGCAAAGGTCTGCCCCAAAGCTCACTAAAAAGCACAATATAGTCAAGCCCCAAAACAAGCCTCTTTCTCCTATAAATCAAGTAAACTTGATTTGAAATCTCTCTTGAAAGAAATCTCTCTCTCTTCAGGCAAGAAGTTCCCAAAACATCAACACTTAAGCCAAGATTTTCATTGAGACAATGCAGTTTTAAATTGCTTGATGTGTTTTTCTACACATCAGTAGTGAACTACTGGGTCTCTTGTGCTCCACGAACCAATTGTGGTGAGACAGATTTTTCTCCTAATCAGCTGCTCAATAACTCTAGACAACCCTGTTATTCAGTAATCCAGGAATAATTCTCTCTTTCTCTCCCGGGGCCATAACACTGCCTCTTAACCCAAACTGAAGCAGGATTAGCACCATTTTGCCTCTTCCCCTCCCCTACTTACTGCCGTTTCACTTGAGCCAGAGTTGACACTCATGAAACTGCACAGTGAACCAGTTTGGAGAGACAATCTGGGGAAAGAGCAAACTGGGAGCAGGGGGAGGTTAATCCTGAGAAGTCTGCTCTCAGAAGGGTCTCACTGAAGCCCTGCTGCTCGCAGGGAAGAGAAGGCAAGGCCAGCTGGCTAAAAGTGCATATTGGAGGCTGGTGGAAGTCCACAAAGGCAGTCCCTGCCAGGTCAAGGTTTAGTTCAATTGGCATGGAACTGCACCCCAGGCTTCACTGCTTCCTTCAAAAGTGAACCAAACATCTAACAATTCTACAGATGCAAAGAAACCACTATTTTTGAGCCAACGGTCGTATCATTGAAATAGAAATTTGTACTCATCAAATGCTGGCTGGAGGCATGTTAGAAAACTCTCATTGTTGTCTGATTGTTTCAGTATTCCACTCTGTGATTTCATCCACACATCCACGAATTAAAACCAAGAACTTTTTCATAGGGAAATGATTTTTAGAATCATTGACTTGTCACACTATGGGAATTTTACAGAAGTTTAAGCTGCAACCTCATCCTACACTGAGTAATTAACAGTATAGAACAGTACAAAGAGCGGTAAAATACTAAACCTTTGCAGACTAAATGCCATTGCACTTCATTCTTTGACCTCTGTGGAGCTAAAATGTAACACCATCTATTTCACAGCAACCTATTACCAAATACATCTACTAGTCTATGGAGAAATTTCAAATTTCTTTGTAAAGAAATGAGAAATGCAAAGAATCTGCTGTGTTATTGATAACACTGCAGGATTGCTTGGTTCAATTTTTTTGAAGTGCTTTAGTACATTTTTGATAGCTCAGTGAATGGACTTCTGGGTAGTTGATTTGCATACATTTTGATAGAATATGCAAAGAATTTCTCTGAAGATGCCTTTAAATAAACTACAGAGAAATCATTCATTATTTCAGTAACTACGAATGATAGATTTCTGTGTCCCAGAGAAATCAGACACCCATGCATTCTCTGCATTAAAATTTAATTGCATTATTTACTAACAACGTGATTTCCTTCCTGAAAATCATTTTATACTCATCTCTGACAAGCCTCTAGAAACTCCTCTAAAAGCCAAGCAAAAAATTTGAAAAATTTACCATAATGTTGTATTTAAAAACAATTTTTTTAAAAATAAAAATTAACAAATCCACATCGAAATACCCAAAATCAAACGCAGATTGTTGGGCAACCATCACTCAAAGAGAAAAATCAGTGATGAGCCTGCTAGTCACAGGTGCCTGGATTCTCCCCAAATCTCATAACTCGCCAATTTTGGCCTTTCCAGACTTCCTATTCCCATACAGCTTCCTGTGAGTAATTACTCCACACAGACATTTCTGAACCATCTCTGAGCAGTAAATCTGTTACTTCCTTCTTTGTACTGACCCTGAGTAACTTCACTCCCGAACAAATACCAGTGGACTTTGGAATTTCAAGTGTTACAAATAATCAGACTTGCCTTTCCTCATACACAACTATTCATGAAATTCAAGACTACTTGTCCAAAGCAAACATCTCAGGTCTTCCTCTAGGATAAGGTAAAGGCACTGGGAAAAGGGAGTGTTTCAAAGAAAGATGACATACAAGCAAGACAACTGCACTGTATCATAACAAAAATGACCTTAAATTAGTTTTATGAGAATGAACTTTGATAATAATGAAAGATAAAAAGGTGTGTGATTACTCAGAACATCTTTTCAATCTCCTTAATGTAAATGGTTACTAAAATAAGAAAAGATAAGCAGGCAAATATTTCAGCCTGGATGGCAGGTGAACTAGGTGAAAGAAATTCAAAGATCTGTTGTTAAAAGAAAAATACACAGCAACAAATACACTTTTTTTCTCCAAGTATTAAAAATTTGTGTCTTACGAATTTAACCAGTTAATCACCTGGATTTTGCATTACGAAGCCATTTCTTTTAACTGCTTACACCTTGTAAACCATTCTGTACAGCACATAAATACTGTATTGTTCTACAAAATTCTACAGCAATTTTCACATTTGAAGTGCTGTTGTAACATTGTAATATTTTATGTTGTTACAATCATTAATCTCCTATGCAGAAAACTCATGCTTCACCAACAGACTTGAATAATATCTATCAGTCTGATACATGTTTAAAGGATAAGTTTAGACAGCTAGCTATGAAACTTTGCTCCAAAAACATAGAAGAAATACAGACCATTCTGCACCAGAGGGAAGTCCCTCCGGCTCTCCAAATTTACAACTTACAATAGGAGACAGATGCATCTTATTAAGAAACCCAGCCACTCACAGAATCTAAGTACATACACAGATCATGTCTGACCATCTAACAGCCTTCAGTTCCTGAATAAATACAGTGAGCAGACAAAGCTAAATTTCTTTCTCAGAATAATTGCCAGAAACACTGAAAATTTCAAAGCTGGGTACAAAAGCAGTGCACACTCCCACTATTTAACAAGTGTTGGAGCTGACCCACAGCAGGAGCCCCACGAGCTGCTGTAACTCACCAGTCTGGCAGAAAACTAGGTCAGTAGCCCCACAAAAACACTGCTTAAATTTCTGCCAGTTAGAGACTTAAAGCTGCTTAATGAGGGGTTCCAGATGAGTACAAGGGAGAGGAAGGACTACATAGCTAGGAGCAGGAGAGAAGCTGGGAGAGATTTCCTAATGGATTGCTGCTGTAGGTAGGATGACTAAATCATCAGCTCCAGGAGCTGCAGTCTCCTGCCTTGTTCCTGAAGGCTCTTGCTAGAATGAGACGAATGGGACACAAGTAAGCAAAGAACCCTAAGTACCCCTCTGCCTCTCCCTACCTCAAAGGGCACTCACTCACCAAACCTCAACTACTGTTAATTGCAGACATGTCTTACAAAGCAATGCTGTGCAAACCCCAAATTCGGTACTCATAGCTACAAATTTATACATCATCTTTAAAAACACATTAAATACCACCTCCATGGAGAAATTACTTCTGTTTGCCCTGAAATGAAAAAGAAAAAAAGAAGGGTGGTGGGGGAAGGGAGAAGGCAGAGAGGAATGTATTTCTTGATAAAACTATTCACATAGAAGAGGTGCAGCAAGAATTTGATATTAAAAGTTTTAAAGAGAATAACTTCCTATCTCAGGAGTTACTTATTTTCAAGGTAACAATGAGCATGCATGTTCTACCAACACAAACTGCTCACTAAACCAAAAATTATATGAACGACAACACTGTAGCATCACATGCAAATCCTCATGCACTGACCCTGCCAAGCACCATTTTCCATCAAATTAATGACAAGTGAGTATTACCCTTTGCTTCCAGCTGCCTAGCTTACACACCAGTCCTGAAGTTTTCACTTTGCCCTACCTGCTCCAAGACCATCAGTAACAGAGATTACATTTCTGAACCACTGAAATGCAGAGTCTGTCCTACCACATGGCTATCTGCAGCTGAAAGGACTTGAAGTATTTTCTAGCTGTGGTGCACTACTTCTGTGTATATTCAATGAACACTGCTCAGTTGCAACTGTTAAGAGTAACAGATAGATAATTCATTCATTAAAGGATAAGTTACAGAGAATTCTTCAAAAATTGACTATTTAGCCTTACCTTTAACAGGAGCCATGACAAGTCCAAAAGAAATATTATTTCTTACAGTGTTATATATTAGCTCTAAAACCATTTCCTGTGGGATAATGGCTTGCTTCTAATGATATCATAAATCACAGGGAATAGTTAAGAATTAGAAAAACAAGGCAAGATATCTATTACTGTTTACAATGTTTAGAAACGTTCAGAGAGTTTGTCTGCAAGCTTTAGTGGCCATTGGGGGTGTGTATGGGGGGCATCTACCTTCAAAACTCATTTTTCTCAGTTCCACACAAATTTTGAAAATGTATCATACCCATAATCACTGTCAACCCCATAAAAATAGGCATTTAAGTTACAGTAATAAATACTGTAATGTTTAATATTTGATCCTGGAGTTAACATCAAATAACTCACATAAATAACACCTAAAAACTGCCCCAGATGGCTTTTAAAGATGTACTAACATAACCTAAAGCTTGTAAGGATAGTACTAGTCAATAAATTCAAGTTGTGGTAACAAAGCAGCCATATTTGACAATATTTGAAAGAATCCATGAAATACTGAAATGTAAGGCCTTTTGAAATTTCCAGTAAAATACAGCTGCTTATTTCTGCTGAATTCCTCCCTTATACCCATCCAAGACAGCTAGCTACCTCTGTCCCATGTTCTGTTCAGACGAGGCTATGGACCTGGGAGGTCTGTGTAGTCCATGCTGGATGGTCACAACAGGAGGTTACCATCTGCTAACAAGTCTGTTCTCAGTCAGGTTTTTGCCTGGGATGTGGAGGGTGGGAGTAGGTTTGGACATGGAGAGAAAGAAGTGTAGTTTTGTTGCTGTTGTTTTAAATATACTATTTCAGCCATAGAGTGGACAGCATACTCTTCTAAACAAGCTTGAACTGAAGTGACCCTCTCTCCCCAGCCTTGCTAATAATACCTGAGGATCTGTGAATCCCTTACGAGTTCTTGATAAGCAAAGCCATAGTATCTTATTAGAAGATGCTATGACAATCACACATTTTAGTCACCTTACAGACAAAACCAGAAAGCTCTACAAACTTCCAGGGCTGCAGTATCAGATTACAGACACAAACCCAGCCAGTACTTCAGAAAACCCGACCTGACCTTCTGACTGGCTGCCACAAAATCTTTACTTCGTTCAAATTCTGCTCCAATTCTACTCTCTATTGTTTCATTGCTTTAGGGAGCTTTCACTTCACAATGAGGGCACTTCTGCCAATGCAGCCCTGCCTCTGTAAATAATTTACTGGTTACATGATTTCATCTTAAGCAGCGACTGGAACTGCAGCATTGGGGAATTTAGAACATGAGTGTCAAAACACGCACTTACCAGAATCCCCCCAACAGCCAGTGCCCTACCATCTGCACTGCCTGGCAGACCTGGAGCAGGTTTCTCCTTGCTGCAGGAACCACCAAATATGTTTCATCAAGATAGGGGTGAAAATTCCCTCCAAGAAGGGTAACTACGTCAACACAGCCACTGTAAGCTTCACCTGGACTACACAAAAGGCAGCCATTACAACTGCTTCACAAGTGGAGCCACGACGAACATTTACTTCTCCTGTAAAGGCCTTTCAAACAATCTTTCATATGTAAAACTAGTTGTCAGACACACAGTTTATACCACTGGGACTGTTCAACAGAGAACACAAACATTTCTCTCCATTGGGATATAAGGTTTTGTTATTCGAAAGCCTGATAGTAAAAATTGGAGCATGGGCAGCTCTGAGGAGTTTTATGCTCTTGTGAACAGATCCATTAAAAACACTCACCTGAATACACATTCTTCTGCTTACAGAGCAGAAAACCAGCTTGAGCAGTCACTAGAATACTGTTCTCCACAGATGGCAGGTGGTTTGAAAAGCGCCAGGAGTGGGGACAAGCTGCAGAATAGCACTGATGTCAACTCTCCATCATTAGATAATAGAGTGCTTGCCTATCTTCTTAAAAAAAAATTGCTAGGAGTTAGATTTCTCCATGCAAAGTCCATGAAATTACTGAATGCTGCGTTGATTTTTTTTGTTGCTAATAATGTCACAAATTCATGCAGAAGGAAAATTTTCATCAAAATCACAAAACAGTGGAAGACAATGGGAATTCCAGTCAAACAGGTTATAAATATTTGCATTAACAGACTTGGTCTGTTTTGTCATTGGCTTTTTCTCACTATTTCGTTTTGTTAAACTGACCACCACAACAAATACTCCTGTCCTAGTTTATCTTCACATTATTTCACCTCAATATGTTCATATACATAACCTGAAATTCAAGTTTTAGACCTCTTCTAAAAACTAATTGCACTGTTAGCCAACTTTTCAATGTTAGTCAATTGCGGACAGCATTGAGGGACAGTTGGGTTGACATTATTTATATTTACTTACTTTAATTTAAATTGAGAGGGGAGGGAGTAATTATATTTATTACAACCCAGCCTGGAATTCTGCTTGTAATTAAGGATCTGACACATCTTAGAACAACCTCATTTTCAGTTGCTTAAGACATTTGCTGGACTATCAGTGAGGTCACAGATTTCATACAGCAGGCGTTTTTCTACTTTTTTACTTAGAAGTTAAAAACAGACTCTGTTAAAATGATGTTGTCATGGCTGAGAGTAAGACCAGAAAAAATAGGTTGTCAAGTCCACATTAAAAACCTTTCTTAAAGTATTCTGTTGACGACTTCTAAAAGTGGAAGAAGCTGAATTTAAGCTGTGGCAGACAGGCTGCCTCATCCCAAGGGTGTGGCTCCTGGTTGGTTTGCGGTGAGCTTTTTTTTTTCTTGTGGGGAAGTGGAAGGGGAACAGAGAGAGGATTGCTCATTTTCTTGACAAAGTACCAAAATTATAAGCCTCTGAAAAACTTCAGAAGAGGTTGTTAGTTTGGAAACTCAATTCTACACAGACCAGCAGCACTGGACATGCTCTACAGTCTCTCTAGGACATGGGATTGTTGCACATGCTGCTTCCATGGGCAGGTAAAAATCTGCTGCTTTACGAATAAGTTGAGGTGAACTTCAGGTTCTCATCCATCACCATTACCTACTCCGGTAAAGCTGGAACTAAAAGCATGATTCTGCCTTCTAATCTCCTTGCTCTTGTCAGAGAGGTCACACAAAATAGAAGAAAAGCCCAAAAATATGAAGAAACTTGGTATGTTAAAAACAGTGAAAAGACAGAACACAGGTCAGTGGAGAAAGGAGCAGTGGTGCCACTGCTCAGAAAAGCAGATAAAAGCAAAGGAGGTAAAAAACAAATGAAAAGACCAAAAGCCAGGGAGAAGATGCAGCTGAAACAGAGAAAAGAAAGACTGGTAATGCTTGTGGTCTCCAATACAGAGTATCTCTGCCTTGCTTTGTAGAAGCAGCTTTTTATTCTTCCCTTTCCCCTGCTTACTCTCCAGGTCCCTGGCATTTATTCCATTATTCTGGTCACAATGTTGAGCTTAGGAGAAAAATATTATTGTAGCAAACAGTAGGAAATAAACTGATCAGTTCAAAGAGATCTTTTTAATAACATCTTGTTTTCACTATATGAAGTTTTAAGTTTGTGCCTGTTTTTCTTTTTAAATTAATTTCTTCCATAACCTTACAGCAGAAAGCTCTCACCAGGCTATCTGGATGCAAGACTGCATACTTCTATTCTGTAGTATTTAGAGAACTACATCAACAAATAAAAATGCTAAGATGCCATGTATTTTTAAATGGTTTGCTGCAGATTCCTGTTTAGTACCAACACAACTACATACTACAGACCTGAAAGAAGGAACATGTTCATACCATGGCAGAGACATAATTATGCACCTCACTAAATTTTCATGTGCATCCAAGTAGTAAATCATTGAAATAACCATTTCTGTTAGAGATGTCTTATCCTTGCAAGTATTTACCAATACTCTAGCATACATTCATCTGTATGCTACAACAGATTGTGATATTTCTAATTTTACTGTACTTTTTCACAAATATAGTTTGACATCTGTACCTAGTTAGAATGTTTGTCCCACAGGAAAGAAAGTATAGCTCAGTGTCCATGTTCCCTTTCATAATGGTTTTCATATGGCCATAATGTAAGGTTTGGCAATGAGAGCATTTTAATTCAAGAATCTAATAACACTATATTGTCCATTTTGGAACTTGGATTCCTGGCTCAAAGTTCCAGCTGTCCACAGATCACTTAAAATATTGTCTCCTAATTCCAAAGCTAATAATTTTAATTAAGACCACAATCATCCTGGGCTTGCTCTCTCCCACACACAAAAAGCCTGAAGAAAAATTACAAAGCTCACCATTAGCAAAAATAATGGCTGTTACAAATATGAAGGGATTTGAAATGAGATTATTACAAGAAAAAAATAGCCACAACTACATTAAAGTTTCACCATAGCATGTGCATCTTAAAATTCACCTAACTGCACTGAGAAGTTGACAATATCTGAGTAAATCCACATAATCGGCTTTTACTGATTCTCAGACAGCAGCCCATAGGACTCCCTCACACTAAACTTTCTATTTGAGATGTGAAAAATTAATAGCTTCAGAGAAGGTTAAAGAAAACACTCTTAGGGTTTCATATGTTCATTTAAATGTCCTTTGGGTCTAGGAACTCCTTGGTATCTACAGAGAAACCAGGACTCAGAATAATTCTACATGCACCAGTATTAGACACCAAAGCATTCCAACAACATAACTGGATAACGCTAAGGCTCAAATTACCTCTTCTATCTTCTAACAGGCAGAACAGGCACTTGAAGAATACTGGGCAGAAGAGAGGAAAAAAAGGGGGGAAAAAACCAAGGAAATACACAAATACGAAAAAAAGGAAATAAAAGTAATGAAATTCCAACGATGTGTTCATGTCTCTACAATTTGGGTTTTTTTGCAATATAAAACCCCAACCATAGTCACTGTCAAAAGAAAAGGAAGAAAACAAGTTACATAGGGAACATTCTAGTTTCCTGCTGCTTCTAAGAAAAGCAGTGAAAGCATGTCAGAGTACAGACACTTGGAACTGCTAATTTAGATGAAGCTTAAGATTAGAAATTCACTTTCATCTAAAATAAGGAACATCCACCATGTGTCTACCAAATAAACACTTTTTTTTGCTGAATCATTAAAATATATTTAAATAGTTGGGCAATTTTACACACTACGTCGTTAGTCATCTGCTTGGCTTTCTTCGCTGTTTTATTAAACACCTCAGAAGCAGCTCAATCAAAAAGACAAGGAGTATGAGTGGATGATACAAAACAGCAGATATTTGAAATCTGTGGCCTGCTTGGCATAACAAGTTGAAGAAATGTAATGGTCAGGAATGATTTTAAAAGTCAGTTTAACTAATCAGAATTCAAACAATAGGGTAAGACACAAAGTAAAACATTCCAAAATATATTTGAAATGACAGGGTTTTCTCTTTTGAGCTTTTTGCATAGAACTGAAACAGAATGGTTGAAAAAGTAACAGAATTAGTGAGAAAGTAATAAATGCATTTCTAAACCTTCCAAAACCAAAATTTCCTTTTAAAATCGGTGTCTCTAATAGTTATATGTTTTGCAATAAAGCTGCCACTTTTCATAACTTTTCTCTGTGAGAGCAGCTCTATTTAGTACAAAGCTATCAAAACCAGCTTTGTACTATGAGATATCTCAAAAAACCCATCAGTCTGGGATTGTAGTGAAAGGATGGTGAATTGGATGCCAATGCACTCGGAGGCAGCAAACCTCTTTGCTGGTGGCACACTAAGCAACAGCGAGATACTTCATCTCACTATGGTCCTCCTCCCACCCACTGTCCATATATTTTTATGTACTGTCAGGCTTTTGCTCGTTACAATCACAGTTAGGCCTCAGTGTTTGTTTTTTTTCCTTTTAAACATCTGTACAGCAACAATCAGCATGCATAGAGCAAGTTCTCAAAACACAATTGGTGTTTCAGAACAGAACACCCAGGGAATGAGACTTGTCTCCACGTTCCAAGAAAAAACAAGATTTATGGCAACTTAGACAATTGTTTAGAGGGGAAAAGCAGCTATTTTTAACTATCCTTCTTAGTGGCTGCACTTAAGGGAGGCTCCCATTTCCTTTCTTCATCTTACGCAGCAGCCGTAACTACTATTTCCTTTTCCTTCAGCTGTTTTTACAAAGTCGCAGCTTGCAACTATGCACTGTCTTCAGTACTGTCCCAGGTTCAAAGCAAAAGCCAAATACTGCTCCCAAACCAACTTCTGCCCTGAAGGGCAGCAGACAACTTTACCTTTGAGTGCATCTATTTCTGTTCCACACAGAAATAGCAAGCCTGAATTAGGTAGGACCCTGAGGCCAGCCAGGGGATCCAGATTGAAGCTGCTGGTGTACAAGTGCAAAAGGGGGTGCAGAGCTCCCACAGATTCTGACTGTGCTGCTTAAGCACTGCTGCTTGGTGTGATCAAGTACAGGAATCTACATGTAGAGACAGACAGCACTATATGAATTGTCAGCTCCTGATGGCCCAATCAAACATTTGGTGGATCACTGAAGAGGAATTTAGGAGCTTCTCTCTTGGAGTACCATTGCTGAAATCCCAGTTAACTCTGACTCTCATTTAATTCTGTATATTTTAAAGCTATGAGATGCTTATTGTCATATGCTAGAGCAAGTCTTCTGCAGTCCTTAACAAAACTAGATAAATGCTACCATATGCCAAGTATGGGACATGAGAAAGGAACTCTATCTTTTTCCTCAGATGGAGACATTTGAGATGAAGACAAATTGTGTTCACATTTGTATACATTTGGTGAATAAAAACCGGAAGGATAGGAAGGGCAGAGCAAGCAAAGGCTACAGCAGTTCTAAGCTAACTTCCAAAGCCTGATCTCATCAGTATTGCACAATACAATTCCAAACACAAAGATGAGAATTCAAAATAAATCTACGAGAACTACAAGGAAAGGTATCTTGCTATCACACTAATGACTAGATACAAATCTCCAAGAGAGATGATCATTTTCTTTTTGAACTGTTACACCCACCTTCCCCTGCCACACAGGAGTTGACAACACTGAGAATAATTTTGGTTTTTGTCTATGCAGTGACAAATTATATTATCAGCTTGCCTTTCAAAAGTCGTGGAACCTTTTAATAAAATGCACCAAAGGATAAATAGTTTGGAAATCTGTGGCATGGAACCTGTATATTCCCCAAGGACTGAAAGAGCCCGTCACAAAATTTTACCTTAACTGCCCCCTCTCCCCAGATATTAACCAAAGCTTCATACAATTCTTCTGAAAGCATTATTTAAATATATATCTGAAATCACTTCCTTAATTACTCACTCAAGCTCATGCATGTTTAAAAGAAGTTTAGTAGATGAGCCACCTCTAGTGAGCTATACTGAGGCAAGTTTAGGTAGGCAATGAGTATCCTACACTGCCTCTAATTTCACCCCACTGCTTCTCCCCCAGAACAAATTATACATCCACAGCAAAGCTGTCAATTAAGATTCTCAGAGTTTGTGTGTGTGCTGAAAGATAATAAAAGTAGAAAAATAAAGGAGCCTTACTTTTTGAAAGCATAGCAGAAGAGTCAGAGAAGCTAAGCATTCCTCTAGGGAAGAATAAACTTCAGTCTCTTGCACTTCCTTTATGCACCGCAGTTGATCTGAGCACTTATCAAAGATCTCTTTTTAGTAACATGATACAACTAGTTTCTTTTCATTAAAGAGAAGAAATGCATAAAACAGCAATGTTCAAGTGGAAATAAAAATGTCTTTCTACAATAACTGAAATAAGGGCAGTAAGTGAAATTTAAGAAGAGATACTATCAAGAAAGAAGCACACAAGAAGAACCACCTCTGAACTGGGGTATATAACATCCAAGAGGAGGAGAGAAGCAGGAAAGTCTGCAACTGTGAAATTCAATTCTCTGCAAGAACATTACCCCTTTTTCTCACCAAATGAGGCAAATACCCTGCAGAGAAAAACACTTTATAAAAACCATCACAGTCATGCACAAAGCATCTGAATTAAGGTCAGATAATTGTTATATTTTAGGGGTTTATATGACTAATTTAATCTTTATTATTAATGCTTTGTTTTTACATAATTCTGATTTTGTGAGTGAAAATAAAACTACAGAATCCTGCTCATTCTCTGCTAAACACATTTGCATCTTTCCTTCTTTAAATGCTCCACTTAGATCTTAATCTGCAGGATTATGATCTCCTGCTCAAGCACAACAATTGACCAGGGAGAAGGAAGAATGTCCACAAAGCCAGATAACATAAAACATGAAATTACAGTGGTAATTATCCTACAGCAACTCAGCATCTGCATACTCACAACTTCTTTCCAAGAGCTATCTTAACACTTACTGCAGGTTAGGAGCATGCACAGAGTTAGTCAAAGCACAGCAGCTGTCAAACGAGTTTCCATCTGAACTCATCCTCTTCCTTTACATCTCTTTGTTCAAGAGTTAACAGTTATCCTCAAGCTGTCATGGTGCATCTTATTCTTTGTGCCTCCTGTGCTATTAGGGGCATCTACTATTAACTGTCCTCACATAACCATGAAAACCTGAAAATACCTTTCCACACTTTCCTCAATAGCTCCCATATTTTTCCACTTGTCAGTCCTCCCCAACTAATTCTGGCAGTGTCTATGCAGAGACCAGGCTGACAAATCCAGCAGAAATATTTAAACAGGGCTCACTTTGAGCTACATCACACTTACCTCTTTAATTTGCTATGCCTTAGCAGTAGACAACATCCACTCTCACAAAATAAAATACAATAAAAAAGCTCTTCTACTGTAAACACTGAAAAGTCAAAGCTCACTCTATTACTCTTCAGTTAAAGAGAGCTGAGGTTCTACTAGCTCTTCCTAATACTTATTGCTCTAAAAGTGCACTTCAAACTTCCTCCCACCTCAACTAGATAATGAGCTTTTCCTTCAATCAAATATAATTAACTGTACAGCAATTCATTAAACCATTTCTTTCAAAAACCACCACCCCTATGAAATGAGAGGGAACCAACATTCTGCAATTCAGATTGCATCCTTTCAGGTGAGACCCTTAACTCCCGGACCTGTGTTGCTGGTGATGGTACTGAGCTCTCCACTTGCCTTTCTGCATGCCCACCACAGCACATTCTTTAGCTGCAAGGTCACTTTTAAGAAGGTGATTAGCCTTCCTTGTTTGCTACAGGATGAATGATGCTCTCGTGCCTGTCTAGACTGAGACTTGATGGAATGCAGTTACCTCTGCACCTCATATTCCCACACCTCACGGAAGTGAAGCAAGTCTCAGTGTTATCAATTAAGCCCTGAAACTAACTGCTTTATGTAATTGCCACAAAGGAATTTACTATCAGATTCCATCGCATACGTCATCCTCTTGTGCTATTAAATATTTCAGCTAAATGTAATAACTGTTTGTTTGTGGTATTCCTAGATTTTAAACTATTCAGTTGCAGTTATATGTTGAAAGCACACGTCGGTAACATAAAGGTAAATTCATGACATGCTTATTCTAACCATCCTAAAAAGAATAACAAAACCGAGGGTGGAGAAGGATGGACAAATCTAGGAAAGAATCAAGACACAAATACCTTCTTCTGTAATAACACTGGTAAACATCCAGCCAGGATGTCTAGTTTTATCTGGAGAAGCCAAGATACTGCAACAGGCTTACACTGCAGTGTTTCCTGGCAGTCTCACTAAAATGCCTGATCTCCAAAATCTCCATCAAGTTCAAAGAACTAACTACAAATTTGTACAAATGAATAAAGTATTCAGGACACGGGAATACTACAAAGGCTTGTGGGATTACACCAGCAGTTTACATAATAAGCATCTGGAAATAGAATATAACTGTACTGAACTTCATTGTCCCAAAGTGATTTAGGGTTTAAGCTTATAGCATGAACACAAAAATGCAAAAAAAGCAACATCGAGAGGCTCAGAACTGGCATCATATCAGCGTAGAAAGGGAAAAGTGACTTATTTATATTCCCATTTAAATATAGAACATTTACATAAATGCTCATTTTCCCCACAGTAATCAGATACAGAAGACAAGTTAGTTGATAAAGCAAAAAAAGTTTAGTATATAGAAATATCTGAATTTATCTTCAGTTAGAAGCCTGTCTAAAGCTGTTGATGTCTTTGGGTTTTTCTTTTGCATGATATGCACGAACATATTGCAGGAAGACTGGAAGTGATATACAACACTGTCGTTAAATGTATGTTGAATTCTGATGTCTGAAAACTATGGATTTAACTACATTTTAAGATTTGAACTTGGCAGAAAAGATACCATATGCACAACAAATACATGAAACCAGCATCAAAGAGGAGCCATATCTTGTCTTGCTGTAGTAAAGCAACACTGAAACATAGGTTCTGTATGTAAACTCCATAGCCATTCAATCATTTAAACTAAGCACTGATTTTCACAAATACATAGCAAATTTATGGAAGATTAATTATAACCAAAGTGGAAAAATCATAAAAAGGATTGAGATTCTAAGCAAATTCTTATTTCAGTACAACCGTGGATTATTCAGGCTCTCTGAAAAACTTTTCAAAAATGTTTTTTCAAAGTTAAAATTTTGGTTTTCACCTGCTTCTTTACAGTTCAAACAAAAACCTGTTGCTGCTATTACCATGAGCATTGGCTGCACACAGTGCAGTTCAGACAGAATTCTGGGGCACATTCTGGATGTACTGGCAATTTCAGATCTTTCTCACCTAGCTAGTGCAAGCTTTGTTCTGAAACAGGCCAGAGTAAGAGTACAATGTACATTGCCTTGTGTGCTACACATAAATCTCTATTCTTCACAATGGGTCCCCCGGTTTTTAATGAGAACCTTTATTAACTGCAGAGCTATTTTCTTCTCCACCTATCTTCTTCCCTGGTTACTGGATCACCAACTCTGTTCCCAGTTTTGTTTATACCACGTTAGAAGTCTATTCTTTATTTTTCTGCATGCCTTATTACGTTCTCAGCCCAGCTCTTTTGTTACTAACCCTCTCCCACTCCTCTAAAACCAGTCAAGAAAATCAAGTTACTGGCCATGATATCACTTTGACAATATCTGCTTCCTTTTGCGGACCTTCACTTCTTTAAGATGAAAGACTTTGTTTTGAAGACTGCTTCAAAGTACCTAACATCTGAATAGTTGTTTCCACATTTAACTCTTCCACTCCTCAACAGAACTCAATTCAACATCCCTCTGAGCACATTCCCTCTTCAATACCTCTACATTTCCTCAGTGAAGTGACTCCTGCTCAGAATATTCTTACCAGTCTCATATATCATGGCACCACTTATTATTCAAGTGTCTCAGGACCTCACTGATTTTTCTCCCCTGCACACTGGAAAGTGAGAAGAAAATATTCTTACATTGTGAAACCACAAAGTTGTTTGAGTTACTGTATTATTACTATATCACTAGTCTTCCTTATTTTAAACAGACCCCCCTTCTCCCCATTTTTAAAATTAATTTCCTATGTGGTCATACCTGGACTGTGTATTCCTGTGCCCAAAGGCCACATCTTTAGTTTTAAGTAGCTATATAGTCTACATACAGATTAATAAAATAATAATTAGGGGGTTATTTGTTTTGCACACAAAGATTCTATTCCAGTATTTCTTAAAATAAGGGAAGCTAAATTTGCTGGCAGCTTCCTTAATGGTACTACATCTCTGACAGGAAACAATAAAAGCGAACAAAGTCTCTCTATTTGCCACTTAAGTTATTTCTAAACCTGTATGGAAAAATTCAGGAATTGCTAGATTTAAAATTCTTGGCTAAAACAATGCGAAACAACTGTGACCAAATAATTGTGTTCTGCTGCAACAGCATTAACTACTACAGATTAAATTTAACTAAAATTTAATTAGGTCAGATTCATCTTAGCATAACTAAAAGAGAAATTATTTAACAGGTCCTGATAGAATCTGGATGTAATTAATAGGTGTAAAGTTTACCCATAATGCAAAATAAACCATTTATAAGGACCATTTTGAAATTAAGATTACCATGCAAACACTAAATTTGCTAATACTAAAATATTAGGTTTTACAGTGGAGCATATTGGTAGGATCAAATTTTGGTAACATACTGGGTACATAAGGCTACATGCACACACACACACACACACACACACACACACACACACACACACAGTTTCACAATTCATCTTCACTGTATCTATGTAATACACATTAGAATTGAGAATTTGCATATATTCTATATTAAAAAGTTTAAAGAGATCCAAATACTGCCGCGGTGGGCATGAGGAATGATTTGTCCTCCTGTTTCCACATCTTTTTTCACTCATTTAGATTCACTGAGTCATTCATCCCTGCCTGCAGAGCCGAGTAAGAATAGCACAGAAGGCTGGAACGAGTTCTTCCACTTCTCAGGCGAGTCCTTTTCCAGCAGCCAGGGAGGCAGGAGTGTGTGCCCTGCTCTCCTGTTTCAGCTGCAGAGCCCAGGCCTGGCTGGTTATTTCAGTCATGGCAGCTGCTCCGGCTGCAGCTCCCTGGCCTGGGCCATGACAGCCAGAAATAAAGGAAAAGAACTTCAAACATGCAAACATGAGAAACCAACACCGCAGTGGCATCCAGACGAACTTCATTACAGGGCTCCTTTTATCCTTCTCTGATTGCAACTGAAATTATTTTAATACAGAAAGCTTGTTCTCAGGCTAAGTGCCTGCTCTGCGTCTATATGGCAGTGCCACTGTCTAACTAAAAAGAGGTGCTACAAGTTTCCTACTACAACCTTCGTTTTCTTCACCTTACTATATTGGTTTTACATACCATTCACATCTCAGGCAGGTAAATATAATAAAAATTTATATGTAGGAACTTGGTAGTGGGTTGGGTTTTTTTTATCCTAATTTTCAGCTAAGTCCCCTCTCTTTAGAAAAACATTTTGTGGTGTTTCGGTTTTAAACAAATAAAAGGACCAACAAAAATTCACAGCATAATAGCACATAATCTTCTGAAAAAAATATGTCCACACCAATATTTTTACAGCTTGGAAGGTATAGGAACACTAAGCCTCCCAATTAAATGAGCTTCACTGATTTCTCTCAGAAGGACAGCATCAGAAGGAAGGACTAATTTTCAAGTAAGTTCAGCAACAAACTAACTACAATAGAACCACTCCATCACTAACAAAAGCAGGCATTTTTAGTGGATAACTAAGCATACTGCTGTGAGATCATTTATATAATGCAATCATGACTATAGAAAATAGCTTTAATAGTAACACAACCCATAGTTTTTCCACACAGAAGTTTGTCAAGTCTAGCAAAGGACTGTAGATTTAGAAAAATCTAAAGAAGGTTCTTTAGCATGGATGGTCTGTGAGTTTTGTTTCAAGTATCTGCTGCTTTGGTTGTAGAAACAAAATATTTTATTTTTAACATATTTTTAACATAAAACCAAACCATACTGAGGAAGTCTTGTAAGGCAAAAGCTAGAGCAGTAGAGCATGTTTAGTCAGTCACTCTTGTCACTGAACTCCATTAGAGCTTCTCACACCAGGTAAACCTGACCTTTGTGACTTAGGCAGAGGGAAGTGCACTCCAAGCCAAGAATGATGAGCTTGAGAGATGACACTGCCAACGCCCAGTACTTTGACATTAATTAAGTGCTGCATTCTCTAATGTATAAACTAAGGAACCCAATTAACATACGTGACCTACGATCAGACTTACAGCCATCTCACCACCACAAAAAAAAAAAAGCCTCTTACCCATATTTTCTTACACCCATCCTGCTTACAACTCAGAATAGTGAAAGCATATATTGTAAAACAAGGACCATAAATGTCAGCTTTTGGCTGGACATAATAATAAGAGCTTCTGTACAGATTTGTTAGTGGCAGGTGGGCAAGGTAATGCAAGGCTCCCTGTACCACCACCTGTGTCACTGTCTGCCATTTACTCCAGCCCAGAAGGTCACTGTACACACCTTGCCCTTATTCCTGCTTAAATAAATAATAAAACTATTTTTTATGCACTTCACAGATTGAAGCAAGTATAATACATTACAAATACATTCAAAGGGACCACAGGAAAAGTCTAAGTTCCAGCACTGTTGGAAAGAAGATCATAAGGAAGCTTGAAGTGTGGGATATCTGAACTACAGTGTATACACAGGACAGTCAGTTAAACCCAGTTTTGAAAGTGTGAAAAACAATGCATACCATTTAAGTTACTCATACACACTGTTTAGTTCCTAAATGGATGACAGCCATTCAGTAAAGTGATTTGGGCACCGTTTTGCAAGGTCAGTCAAAAACCTTGGCTACTACATTGTCTCAGAAACACCAGTTGTTCCACAAGCAGCAAACTAATTGCCTGTAAATGTGACTCTTCTGTAATTGCCTGTAAATGTGACTCCCACACTTCTCAGCCTACTCCCATATCTCCCACAGAAGGGATCCCTCATTCTCCCCCCAGTCTCCTACAGCATGCCAGATGAGCAGAAAACAAAATACACTGTGCATAGTACAGAACAGTGTATGCACCAACATACTACCAGTGTCCCTGCACTGACTGGGCAGCCAGTGTTAAGCAAAGAGAATTACCTAGGCTGAGTTGTGCTCCTCTTTTTCCTTGAAAAACCTCTACCTTGGAACTTTCCTCTACACACTTCCTAATTTTCATGCAAACGGTAGCAAATTAGTATCTTGAGACTTTTCTCATCTTTCACATATGGTTGAAATTGGCTAGCAGATTAAGGAGTTGAGAGGTGGAGATAGAAAGGTTCACAGACGCCAATGACAGTCTTCTGCGTCCATAGTGCCTATTTTTCCTTCCTTCTCTCACAGAAATAACAAACCAAAGACAAAATACAAAGTACTGAGAGATGCAAAAGGTAGACACATTTACAGTTCAAAATAAAAACCATGATTTGATGCAAACTCAAGAAGGCAACTGGCAAAACTGACACATCCCAGTGACTTGAAACAAAATGCCATCACCACCCAAAAGCTTGTGGTTTCCAAACTTACAAGGCGGAGGGAAAAAGAGAAGGGTAAAGGCATCATCTAAATGACTTGGTCTCTCATTCATTTTCACAAGAAAGAAGTCTTCAAAACAGCTACCTACAACTATGCTTTCTCTCTTCCCAGTGCAAAAGCTTCATTCCACTCATTCTCCAAGCAAGTCTGACAAATGTTCAGACACTATCTCTGTCTAGCTGTCTAATACGCCTTGGTTCTCATCCCACAGCAGACCAGACTGAATCCTTCATCCTTTCAAATCTCTCCTGCCCGCCTTTCTTCCTCCTCACCACACCCCCTGACTGACCTCTCCTATCAGATTCTCAGCTGCTCAGCCCAGCTTCCAGCTCTGCAATTAGCAGATTAATAGACATCTCGAGTCAGGAAGGCACCATCAGAAATCGACATTTTGGGAAGAGCATAGTTATCAAAGTTTTTTAAAACTGCATTTTAAAACACTGATGGTCAACTCAAGGTTTCCATCACAAATTACTGCAGCCAAGCTCAAGACACAAAGCTTCAACATGGGAACTTATCTAGACTGATATTCCCTGGTAATTATCTGTGTGTACTCCACACTACATTTTCAGGTGGATTGCCACATATTAATTAAGGCATATCTTAAACAATCTTGCATTATAAAAGAGGGGGGGAAAAATCTACTACTGTTGCATTATGAAAAACATGATAATGAAGCACTGTAACAGGCCAGACTACCTAGACAGGCTGTGAAATCCCTCTTCACAGGAGATTTTAGAGATGTTAGACAGACATTATTATCTGAACTTACACAACCAGACCATGGAGGAAATAGAGAAATCACTTCCAGCCTTATGCTTTTGTGAACTTATGCTTCAGAGAAAAAAAAACAAACAAGGAAAAAAACCCCAAAAAACCTTACTACCAAAAACCCCAGACAAGTAAAAAAAACCAACAAACCAAAAAAAAAAAAAAAAAAAAACCCAAAACACAATAAAACACCCAAAACAAAACACCATAAAATGCACACTGCAGAACATCAGTTGGCCTACTGAAATGTTAATATTTTGGGGAACAGTTCTTGTATTTCACTTATTCTTAAATTCAAAATCAAGCAATGAGTAGCTCCACTAAGTCTACAATCTTAATAAAATTAATAGTTACTGCCTGTAAGCTATGCACAGATTCCAGTCCTACCCAACATAAAGCATCACCCAGCCTGTTTTATTCAGGGCATAAACATTTTGTTCCAAATGAAACTTTACACTCAGCTCACAGCCCTGACCACGAAGTTACATTCTGCCCAGAAAATGACAGCACATATTCATGGCACAGCCAGGCTGAGTCCAAACACAATGCAGCTCCAAGTATCAGGCATTCTGTTGTTAGGAATAAAACATTTCTGAAGAACCCAATATAATTTCTTGTGTCTCTAGTGAGAAAGGCAGAGGGAAATGGCATCTGCCAAGGAAACAATACCACTGACTATACAAACTGCTGAGAAATACTTAATGGAATATAAAAAGGAAGGGGAACAACAATGTAGAAGTCAACAAAAATTTTTTTACAGAAATTTGTAATAAGTGCTAGGAGACACCATCAAAACAGCCACTTCAACAAACTTCACTGCAGGAATAACTTCAAGAAATACAGTTATGCTTCCCTCTTTGTCCAGAGTGAAGTGAGGTTGGCCTGCCTTCGTCAGAGGAGGATAGGCAGACAATTGAGCCAAGCTTTTATACATGGTTTCTTTGAGGGTAAAACCATTCACACTGAAACAAAGTATCTGTGTAACATCTCAGGGCTTGAAATTTGGGTTCCTTGGCCACCAGATGAGCACAGCTTCCATTTCCTCACAGGCTGCGGCTACACTGCACAGTGAAGTACCCAAGTACTGACATTTGCTTGGAAACTCAAACCACCTTAACTGAAACATCACAGAGGTTCGTACAGGCTGATTTACCTAATGGAAAAAAGGCTCTTCCCAGTGGGGTGAAAGGCTGTGTGCAGAATGCTGGGCTTTCACAGCTACACTATTTTTTCACACAAGCACACAGCCCATGAAGCCCTAGCCTGCCATCCAGGCTGCACTTGTGTCTATGGTTATCCATCAGGCACACCAGCGTGCTCCTCAAGAACACAGCATGCTTTCCATCTCCTAGGCTAATATTTCTGAGATAGCTCCCAACACAAAGAGAAAAATAAACTTACTTTTTAGGTTACATTTGAATAAACCATAAACAATGGTTGTAGCTCGAGTAAATAAGTAGAAATTGGGGTGCAGATGAGTTTAAAACCCACCCACCCCACTGTTTAAGATGCAAGATACACAGTCAGTTAGTAATTCGAAACACTGAATTAGAGGAACTGAGTTTAATATCCAAAGGAGATTCTTCCTCATGTCACCCAATTCATGTCAAACAAATTATGTTGAGATTCTAAAGTAACTTTAACCAGCAAAACAGAATTAGATAAAGATGGTTCAGTTCACTCATTTTAATTAATAATTTAAAAATCATTAAAAAATATTTCACTCTCCATCTAATTCCTTTCACACTCTAATTTTTGCAGCCCTGTTGAACCACATAGATATAGAATTATGAAATATTCCCAAAGATAAAAGGATATTTTGTTTGCTTTAGTTTTAATTTTATACTTTCTGCACATAATTTACACATTAGACAATGGAATGCTGTCTACCCTGGACATGTACGCAGAAGGAAAAGTGGTTCAGTATTGCATATCACAGAACGTAAGCAAGTGAAATGAGGAAAGATTGTATCTTTAATATCTGGTCCTATGAACACCCAAACAAAATTCTTTCGCAATACTGGGGAACAGCTCAAAGGTTCACCTCTTCAGGCACAAATCCTCATGATTAACACATCAGAATCCTCTACAATATAAAGACATATAAATATGTCTCATAGTGCTAAACAAAACATTTAGAAACAGGTATTTCAAATAATTTGGGAAATAAAGAACAAAGTGCTGCAAACCGTTTTTGTTCAACACTGCTTTTTAAACCTTTAGCCAAGACTGTTGTCAGCAAAATGTCTTCGCTCTGTAGAGAATGTAGCATTTCTCTTTACAAGGACTAATACATGATTTAAATACAGATTTACCAGATAACTGTTAAGATTTGCATTTTATGGAGGAAGCCAGTAATATTTTCCTTCTAATAATCAGCAAATATTTCTGAATTTAGAGCTAGTTCTTTATTTTATCTTCAATTACAAAGGGAAAGGAAGAACCACATTCTTTCTTCATTCATATTTCAGATTATGAGTGGAACTATCACCTACAGCCCCACTGTAAATTTTTTTGTCATCTTCTTTATTCATCTTTTTATCTTCCCTTTCCTATCCATACCAAGCCCAGATCTTTGTGGGGCTCTCCCCACAGAGGTCTAGATATTCTCCTCCAGACAGAAACTTAAAAACCTGTTATCAAAATACTTTCCTTCTGATGTCATGATTTTGCATTTATAGGCACTCAATACTATACACTGCTGAGATATAGTATCTGTTCACTAATCAGAAGAAAGAATTAGTAGGGGTTTCAAAGCCACAAAGGCAGCATTTTCACTCTGATGGGAGTGTACAGTTCATACTTTGGGGGAGGGGAGGAGAAGAAAGAGTGTTGGCTCTTTCATGAACATAAAAGGGCAGAATTAAACATTAGTGTAGCTTCACCATGCACAGACATTTTTTTCTGAAATGCAGTGTAAACTTAAAATCAACCATTAGCTTCTTTAACTAAAGCTCAAATCATCCATGTAATTACTTTTACAGAGGATTATGACCAAGTTTTTTTAAATGTGAATTGTTAAAATTTCACAATTAAGAAATAAATCACAATGGGAAAATAGGTTCCTATTCACAAAGCAACCAACCAAGCTGGCATCGTTAATACTCTTTTAACAAGGCAGAACTGAAATACTGGGAATGTTGTTGCCAGGTCAGAATGGAAGAGAATTGGGTAAACTGTGCAAATGGGCTCCTACAGCACCTGCCCAGCCCTTGGCCTGCTACAAATCTCTACTTGCTCCTTCAGTAACCCTTCTTCATCAGGGCACAGTAACTACCAACTCACTGAAGTTTTCACAAAGGCAAAAAAAAGGCCTACAATAAAAAAAAAAAAAAATTGAAAGAAAAGTTAAGATGCTGGGCATTCTTGATTCATATGTGCTTTAATACCAAGATTTTTGACCTTCAGAAGTCCCTTCTCCCAGGAAAAAAAAAAAGAGGGGGAAAAAATAAAAACACTCCTCAGAAACGACCACAGAGAGACGCTGCAGACATCCATCTAAAATAATGGCAGTCAAAGGTCAGCATGATACAGGGAACATCAAGCTTTTCATTTATGAATCTTCCTGAAAGAGACCTCTTAGTAGGCAGAAGCAAGAAAATTAGGGACTATCCAGTCAAAGCGATACACAAACTGCCTAAACATGTGTCATTTACAGGATTTTCCTAATAATGACACCAAGTATCTTCAACTTTGACAAATTAATTTTAAGACCTGACTGAAATATAACATGGAAACTACCATCAGCTTGTTGGGTCATCTTTAGCTAGATTCAGCAATTTTCCGACAAGATTTGCTTATGAACTATATATACCCAGCAGCTTACAAAATAACACGAAAGAAAGCAAGCACTGCAGATTGGATCCCGATCTGTAAAACGACAGAAAAGTCGTAGGAGTCTTCCAAAAGTGCTGGGAAATGCATACTGCAAGAACAATTGCCTAACAAAGCTGGGCTACAGTCAAAGGCTCCAACATGCTAATCTGTCACCGTGACAGAAAAGCAAAGGATGCCAGACCAACACACATCTCTCTTCCAACACCCTACGTATGTAACACCGAGCTTCCGAACACAATTAAAAATAGGACTAGAGTGTCCAAATATATGACTGAGGATGCTCTTAGCATTTCTGCTTCCAACTTCTCGTTATAAAACAAGAGTACTCTTCAAGATCTTTCAGCATTCCTTAACATTGGGGTTTTTTGTGTTCTATAATCACAAGTGACAAAAGAAATATCTCCATATTTGCTTCAGATGTCTCCAAGGGAAAAAAAATACCCATTACAGTAATTCTGTTATAAAACTACAGCACATGTGTAAGGCCCCGAGAAGCACCGATGCTGATAAAATTAAAAATGGCTGTGCCCGAAGATCCCACAGCAAAACAGGCACAGTTCTGCTGACGATTAAAATATATATTAAAAATTCCTCCATTACCTTACAAAGGGCGAGGTATGCAAAACAAAAAGATTATATATATTTCCAAAACTGAAGTAAGTTATTAGACAAGAGATGCAGATCTAAGCAAAGGCATTCTTACTGAGCGCAGGTCGAGCTCATTTACACAATAAAGCAGATTTTATTCCCCGAGACAGTTAACGTATCAGGATTTCAAAACTTTTATCAGCCTTCGCCGCCGAAATAGATGCACAGCACTCCGTAAGGAGGCACAGATGTGCCCGAATAGCAGCGGACCCCACCCCCTTGCCGCTGCCAAAATGGCCAGTTCGTTCCGCCCGGTGGCTACTCACCAGCCGCAGTGCCGAGCAGCAGGGTGGCACTGGAGAGCAGGAGCACCAGCACAAGGTGCTGCAGTGAGGCAGGCATACCTGGGCAAGCCGCGGTTCGAGTCGGGAGCAGAAAAAAAAAAGGGGGTTAAAAAAAAAAAAAAAGCCAAACCCCGAAGAGAGGAAATTCCTCCTGCTTTCGCACAGCCTGCCTTAACTCTCTCGGTTTACAATCTCGTCTGGAAGGGCAAATGGCAGATGAGAGGAGCCGTCTTCGCTCTTACTCCATTACAGCCGCCTGCCGTCATGCCTCGGGAGCCGGCAGCGCTCAGCGGACACGGGGGAAGCGCCTGGCTCTGCCTCCCAGCCCCGAGGCATCTCCCCCGCCGGGGAGCACGGCGGCACGCTCCCGACCCCGCTGGGAACCGGGCTATTTCCCACGCAGCTTCACGACATCGAAGAAAGCGCCCGGTCGGGAAGGGAACATATCCAGACGCGCCCACAGCGGTGTCAGTCAGCGCGGGCCCTGAGGGCTGGCCGGGCACGGAGAGCGAGCTACGGGCACACGGCGGCGCCGCGTCCCATCCCGGCAAAGGTCTCTGTCCTCTGGCCGCCCCTCCTCGCTGCCTCACGCTCCGGGGAAGGCGGCGGCGAGGCCCCCTGCTCTCACGGCGAGCGCTGCGGCCGCATCCCGGCCCATCTGCCTCCCGCGCCGGGCGGGCTCCTCTGCGCTGCCCCGGCCCCCGCCGCAGCACCGACGCCACCCCCGGCCACCCCGACAAAGGTGGGGCCCGGGGCGGCGAGGCCCCTCCTCGGCGGCTCCAGCTGCGAGCGCGCCCGGCTGCCCTCCGCGGGCGAAGGCCCTTCGCCTCCTGCGCCTCCCGCCCCGAGTTTCCACAGCGCCGGGCAGCCCGGCCCGGCCTCCTCCCGCCGGTCTTCGCTCAGCCCGTCCGCGCCGCCAGCGCCTTCCTCCCCCCGCGCCGGGCTCGCCGGCGAGGGGCCGCTCCGCCTCCTTCCCCTGCCCGCCGCCGGCTGCGGGCGGGAGCCGAGCGAGGGCCGGAGCTCCGCCGCCCGCGCCCCCTCTCGCCCGCCCGCCCCAACAGCACGGGCGGCTCCAGACACAAAGGGGAGTCGCTGCAGCCGCCGGCCCGGGCGCCCGTCCCGCCGCACCGCCCCCGCCGCCCGGCCCCGCCCCGCACCATAGAGGTGGCTCCAGGTAGGCAGAGCGGGGCCGCCGGGCGGAGCTCCGCAGGCTGAGGGCGGGGCGCGGGGCCGAGGGCACCGCCAGGGTTAGGGGAGCTGAGGGCGAGGGGCGGCTCCGTGAGGCGGGGAAGGCTCCACCGGCCCTGCCCGGGAAGGCCGCGGGAAGGCGGCTAACGGCCCCCTCAGGCAGCCTGTCTGTCAGAGAGGCTGTCAGCAGGGAGGCGTGAGCTCGGGATTCACAAAAAACGCCTGTAACAACACGAAAAAAACGTTTAGCAGTCTCTGAGATTGCATCATGTTTGAACTCCGTGGCCTGCCTGTCAGGCACCCCGGAGCTTGTGCTGCGGCCTCTGGTTCAAGCCCCCGTTATCTGTGTCCCGTGAGCTCCTCTAGCCCTGGCCATACCACCTACTGCTCTCCCGCGGGGAGCCCAGGAAAGCCACCGAACCACAGAATTAAACAGCTTGGAAAAGACCACTGAGATCATCGGATCCAGCCTGTGACCGATCACCCCACTCTGTCAGCTAGACCATGGCACTAAGTGCCACGTCCAGCCTTTCCTTAAACAACTCCAGGGATGGTGACTCCACCACCTCCCTGGGCAGCCCATTCCAATATCGAATCACCCCTTCTGGGAAGAATTTCTTCCTAATGCTGAATCTGAGGTCCACCCAGCTTGTATGGCTTCAGCCACCTCTCCCAAGTAAAACCATTATTTACCTCTTAAATTAAAGAGATGTTATGCTTTCATAAGAAAGCTGAAGTGAGCCCACTGAGCTGTTTGTATGCTTTAACCTTTGCTATATTGCACAGGACCAAAGAGATAAATTGAGGCCAGCAGCTGATGGGAGAACTGTGACTGGAATGTAGAGTCTGATGTTCTGGCCTAGCAAGGCTCTTCCAAACAAGTTTTACAGGCTGTAGCATAGAACAAAAGGTTCTTAAGAACACCCTGCACACCGAAGGCACCTTCATATCTGGGCATCACCGAAGGTTTGATTATGGGAAATGCTTCCCTCTGCCAAAATTCCTATACCAGTTTCAAGAATGGGATACAAGGAATACTAATTCAGAAATCCAATTCCACACCTCAAAATATTAAATGCTATTACATAAAATGGCGTGGTTGCAAATCAGAGTTACAATTTTAGTGATAATAAAGTTTTCTGCATAACTTCATTCCTCTTCACAAGCCATAACAGATGAAGGAGATATAATCTGATACTTTGATCATCAAGAGAATTATTAAATAAATTGTAATAGGATTTTCATCATTGTGATGCTTTGGCCTGGGTCATAGTTTTGACATTCCTAGGGTCAAGATGAATTTATACTAATAGTGATAAAATGTTTTTAAAATTTCCTACAATGTTTTTTCTTCCAATCTATGCAGATCTAACTTGGATACTGGTGAAACAACAAAATATAGAATCCCAGATTCTATATTCAATTTGTATTGCCACTTTCTAGAATTGCAACCACATGTTAACCACAGTATCCTTCCTGTTATTTGTGGAATGTGTCAAGAAATAACCTTTAGAAGCAAACACCCCCTCCCCACCCAGCAGCCAGTACAGTTTTATCTCCAAGAGAGGAAAAAAGCCCCAACACTGAGTTGGTTTTTTTTCAATACCAAAATCCAGTGTTCTTTTCTGGTTCCAGAAAGACACCAAACTATGCAACACACCTGCCCAGCTGTACCCACCAATAAAAGAAGCGAGAACTACTTTGTTCAATGAAAACAAGAACCTAGCCATGTGGGTTACACAGCACTTTCACTGTTTAGATGGTAAAAGAAAATTACTGTAATTGTTTATGACGTGTATGAAAACCTGCTCAGCCTGAAGTAAATGTCAGAAGTCTTCCTTGCTTCAATGGTTCTAGTTTTGGCTCATTAATTAATACTAGGAGTTCTTCTCTACAAGAAATTGTACAAAAGCATATATTCTTCCTTAAAATACTTTTCTTCTCTCCACAAAATGGATTGGATTTTTGTTCTGTGTTTTCCTAAAATGAAGGAACAAGACATGCCATTTTTAATACAATTACTTCCTTTTAGTTTCACAAAAACCCCAAACCTGATCAAGAAAACACCCTAGTGAAGGCCATGGAGCTGTGCATCTGCTTTGCCTGAGTTTATATCAGGCCCTTGGACTAATCTCACAGACTTGCAATCACAGCAGTTTGCAAGAATTTCCTCTCCTTCCCTAAGCTTTTTCGAGATCTCCTCTGCAAGGGCCAGGTCCCTCCTAGCCCGGTGTGGCTGTGAAGGCTGCAAAGGGCCCCTGGTCACACCCCGATGCCAGGCTGCAGAGCAGGAGCTGCTGCTCCCCTGTTTCCCTGGAGCTGGCAGGACTGAGGGGGAGCTGACCCCCACTTCACCACACAGATGTAGAAAGTAATTGCTGCTGTCCAAGCACAGAAGCAGCTTCCTTTTCCCACGGTGGTGGGAGGAAACAAGAGATCCAAACTGTCAGAGTCAGGCTCGCTCATTGTTATGTGCTTGGACAAGAACATATTTATAATTCTTCCTGTGATATTGTTTTATCTGTAAGCTAGGATTTAGCTGTCCTGATATTCAGCAATGTCAAGTAAGGCCTACAGAAAAGCAGTCAGGATAATGAGAACTTGCAGAGCTACAGGACAGTAAATCTGTGGTGCAGGTTCAGGTAAAGGTAAGGGGGAGACAAGAAAAAACATGTCAAATTTACCAAGATTTGAAAGACAATATTCTGACTGAAGCACTGTATTTCCACCAGGAAGAACTCCAACCAATGCAACAACACTATTGAACTTAATGGAGACAAGATTGTTAAAAAATGATATGAGGAGGAAAGACCTTAGGAAGCAGATGGTCTTTTGCAGCTGTGTTCACTGTTATCATAGCCAGGCAGAGGCAAGGCTGCCCCAGGAGCACAGTCATGGGGCAAGGACAAGGAGGACAGTGGCAGAGGAGTCAGGGCCTGGTGGCTGGAAGCTCCCCAAGATGTGAGTCAGATACAGCAGGGGACATGTATCCTGCCCTTGGGTGAGGGAGCTCTGAACAGCACAGGCACAAACAGCACGTGGGGGTTGCCCTTTGCTTCAGCGAGACACTGAGGAGAGAAATGCGGCTGATAGGAGGCTCAGGAGTGTCCTGCTCTTGGTCAGACTGATGCAGACACAAACATGTTGATATCACTTGCAAATTCAACACCACACGTAAGAGAAATTAAACATGTCCTTGTTAGCAGCATCTCCTTTAAACAACACACATCTTTTTTTTTAATTAACTGGAATAAGGGAAACTTATTTTCATGCTACCAAGAGAGTATTCCAATCAGTAGAAAATAAAATGAACAAAGAATGAAGAAAACTGAAATGAACTATGAAACAATAGCTTTAGTTCAATTTCTTTTCAGAAAATCCAATGTTCAGGCACTTTAAAAAAGATTTCTCAGGATGGGTTCACTGTTATCCAAGAGTTTTTCAGCACTGATGCAATAGAACTGTTATCATTGTTAGGACTCTGGGGACTGTTCCTTTGACAGGGCCTTTCATGAAGTCAACAAATCAGTTTAAAACAAGCCATAAATTATATTTGGCTGCCTATCAGCTTGGCCAGAGTGTTCTCCCAGTGCTGCCATAAGTGTTGGGGAAAGAATATAACAATATATCCAGATATTTAGCTTTTAGGGGAGATTTTTTTTCCTAATTTAAAAACAAAGCATCCCCCTAGCATTGACTTTGATGCATAAACATATGTTGGAACAGCCATCAAGATGTTTACAGACTTTCCTACAAATAAATACATCCGTTCTAGATCCTAAGTGATAGCTTAATAAATAATCAACTTGGTACAGATCTCCACAATGAATGCCTGCCACTCATTGCTAAATCAGGGAACTGTCAGCAAGATCATCTCCCCAATCTTGCTTCTGTAACTGTATGTGGAGAGAGAGGTGATTCCTGATAGACAGGATCCAAGACTCCTATAGCTCTCTAGATGTTATTAACATCCTGAATTGCAGCCAGGACGCACTGAAAAGACAATAGTGTCTACTTACAGTCTGCTGAGTTAGCAGCTACAGCTTCAGCCAGTGCAGCCAAACAAGTAATCACACGCAGACGTCATTACCTTCGGAAGTGTTTGGTTACTTGTTTTATAAAGATTTTCCCATCAGTGTCCAATCCTGGGTGTTGCAGACAGGCATTAACATACCCCGATAAGTCCCCCTGGAGTCAGCGTAGGGAAGGTGGCTGGGGAAAGACCACAGTTACAGGGAAGCAGGCACATATGCATAAAGAAAAATTATGAAGCCTCTGGGGACTTCAGAAGCAATCTGAACCCAAAAGTACCTTCCTCAGTCATGGGCATGTTTCCTTGGGAATAGGGAGAGAGAAAAGCACCCTGTCCTTGAGAGCCTTTTTGCAACCTACCAGCAGCACTTTCATCCTGTCTGAATTATTGTTGGGTTTTGCTTCTTTTCCAGGGCTTCATATTATCTTGGGAAAACAGATTCTACAAAAGAGGGACAGAGGGACACCAAGCTGTGACTGAAATCCCAGAAAAGTCCTTTGTGGGGTAAAGTCCTGTTTCTTTGTATTCTTTCTAATATGCAGGATAAGCCCTATCCACAATGGTCAGTCTGTCCTGCCAAGATGTGAGAGTGGGAAAACCTCCAGTGGCATCACATACCAGAACAGGCTCTCATGCTCCCAATTCTACCAATAGCCTTAAGGAAATGGTAAATCAAACTCCCTGCCTCAGAGGGAATTAATTTCCCCTTTAGTCCAGTTAAATAAGTAAAATAATCTGTAAATAATCTGTGCCAGACATTACTTTTGGCCTTTAGACTCATAAAAATCTGTCTGAAGGCTGTTATGACTTCATTTTTCTTTGTCTCTGAAGCACAGAAAAGAGCACCTACTGTTGAGCTTTTGAAAAAAAAACCAAAAACATTTGTGAGTATGAACTAGTAAGTGTTTTCAGACCTGAGTTTTTCTAACTCTAGTAGGCTGTTGTGTAATCTACTACGAGGTGAATCACACTGTGCAATGAAGTCATGACAGTATTTGACATCAACATCCTATATCAGAAGAGGTTTGCAGCAGCTTTGTTTACCTTTTGATGGCAGGCTTTTAATCAATTTAATGCAAAAATTAATTGCACCACTTTTATGGCAGTCACCAGAAAGAGCTATTCTGATATTTAACTCATTTTTTATGCCGGTCTCACATTCCCTGATTTTGGTATAGCGAGTGGTTTCCTATGGGGAGCCCATAATTGCATGATCAAAGGTGTGAGGATCAAGCCTGGAAACAAAAGCAGGTGGGTGTGGGACAGGTCGGCCTTGGGTATGCAGGGACAAGGAGAAGGAAGGAGCACACTGTGGGATAAACAAAGGGAGTATTTTTCCTTTAAAAGTATTAGCAGTGAAATAGTTAATAGCCATTTTTACATTTCATAATACATGGTATTTCCCTGTGATAATGAACTACCGACAGTGTTGGTAGCAGTTGCTGCCTTGTTTTAGAGATAACACTGCTTAGTCTGTGGAAATCTTATCTCCACTTTGGGGGTGGAGGTGAGAGAAACTTTCAAGTTAGCGCTGAGAAGCACCTCCCACTTTGAATTAAGTCTGAAATCACATGTTAAAGGCCTTTTACAGCTTGTCTGAATCTCTTGGCTTGTTCATCATGACATAAAATGGGAAATTTGCTGCAGGGTGTTTATCAGTTCAAAACATCACTTATTCATTCAATCCAACAATGGATGTAGTCAGAAATAGAAATGTACTGAGCTGTGTCAGAATCATCTTCTGGTCCGTAGCAGATGGGTATGTCATCACCACAGACCTGCAGGGTTTCATTCCTGAGAGCTACCTGAGCCTTCTCAGACTCATGACAGGCAGCTGGGAATGGAGCTCACGGAATCTCCAGCACACTCTCCTGATACTGTTACCTTCCTTTGCCTTCTGGTTCTGGGGTTTTGGGTGTTTTTTCCTGTTTCTGTTGTTGGTTGGTGTTTTTATAATCACTCACTACACAAGATAGTTAGCAGTGCAAGTCAGGTAGGTTTTCAAAAGCCACCTTTTCCTTTTTGGTCTTTAATTTCTCATAGACAATTAGGATTAGACCTAAAAATATTTCTCCAATCAGCTCAATACTTCTATCAGAAAGCTATAAAAATGTCCTCTGAGAACAAAATGGAAGCCTCTGATAAAGCCCTGATAGATCTGTGCTCAGTTTGCCGTGGTGGAGGTCCAGAGGAAGCAGCCTCTGTTTGTGCTCATTGCTGGCCATCCTTGAACTCCACACCAGCCTGACAAGTGTCAGGCATTCATCTAAAGAACAGAAGTGGTGTCTACAACATGCATTTGTTGCTTGTTATTTTAAATGACAGTGTGGAGGGAACAGTTTTTGCTCAGACTTCTTACAACAGTTCCCCTTTGCTATGAGAAAGGAGGCATCAAATCTGAGCCCAACAGCAGAGCATCTTCAGGTGTTGGCTTCTCTTGCAAAGGTGAAAAAGAGTAAAAACAGAGTTGAATTTAAGGCCCTTTTAACTCAGTGTTTGTTGCCACAGCAAGGACAGTGTCAGAGGGCTGACCACTCTCAGAGCCACAGCTTCCAGGGAAAGGTGCTGCTCTGAGTGTGCCTGCCCAGCATTCCTCTCCTGCATGCAGCCAGCTCTGGGAATGTCACCGGGAGGAAGATAAAAGTAAAATTAGTACCTTTTACTAAACCAAACAGGAGATTTCTATCCCTTATGCTTCTGCCTGTAACATGACATCTGTTGCCTGACAATTTGGAGACATTTTTATCTGTGAAGAGTGTTCCTTCAGATCAAGAAATGAGTCAGTACCTCTGTACACCCTGCTTGCCTCTCACCGATTGATTTGGAAATATGAACCCAACTAACTGCTTCCCCAAAGCATCCATCAGGAGTCCTCCCATTGAAGTGATACAGGCCAGGACACCAACTCCAGCCACTGAGCAGTCCTGCTTGCTTGGGCCTGCAGCAAATGTTGAGGGCACAGTCACTCCCTACACTATCAACAGTCATTTTGTTTTCTATGAAAACAGAAATTGCAGAGGCCTTAAAAAGCTTTAATTCGCAAACAAGAGCCAGGCCTCCAAAAGGCCATTTCCACAATACAAAATTGGCTGTGCAAGCCTTGGGTGTGTGGCTTAGGGGTCAGAGACAGCACTCCAACTCTGTGAAACCTCTGCCTCTGCCTGCAATTTCAGATTAAAAGGCAAAGACAAATGAGGATGTAGGAATAAGTGAGAAGAGATTTCTACAGGAAAAATTTCCCTTTATCTCCATTGTAAAGAGTTTGTATTTTTCTATAGATGAAAGCGGATCAAAAGCAGGCAGGACCATCTCACAGAAATGCCACATGAGGTGCTTTACATTTCATAAGTTTGAAGGAATTTTTCCTTCTTTTTCCCCTCCTCACATTTGCCACAAAATAGTTGCAATGTTTTGCATATTGCTTTCCCCCCTCCCTTTTCCTCATGCGTCTCTGAGTTCAGTAAAATCAATGTCTGAGCAGGATTTCCCCTCTCTAGCATTTTTGCCAGTTTCATTTTTGTACTCGTTTATTTTTGACCATCCCCTCAACTTTGGAGAAATCACATTTAGCAAAAGGAAAAGCTACACACCTATACCTTTCCTCTCATAACTGCTGAATTTCTAATATTCCCAGGAACAGAAGGGTGGAAGGGGTATGAAATGAGGGCAAACAGAAACATGGACCCTGAAATAAATGTTGAACAGAGAGAGGGAGGAAATTTTATACAAAAGGGAGGGGAGCTGAGGAGGGGATGGAGGAGAGGAAAATTACAGGAGATGGTTATGTTTAAATATGGATTTAAATCAAAATGCGTTTGGATTTAACAAAAAGGAGGATGCTAAACTCAGATCTCTGATGTGAGCCACTCTGACAGGGACACTGGCTTGGAAGTTTCACAGTGCTCATCTGCAGGAGTAGGTCCCTGGGACAGGCTGGCAGATAGTCCTCAACTCAGAACGAAACAAGCAAGTCTCAAGTTTCTCTTGGCTTAACCAAAAGCTGTAAAGCATATTCTTCCTGCCCTCCGCTAGTATTCAGAGCTCCCCTGCGTACTTTGTTGATGAAATCTCTCACCCCAATTCAGGAGATAGCAGCATTTACTAAACATGCTCTGCCTGGCTACCAGAAGAGCTTCTGACCTTGTCCTGTCTTCTCCTTAGCGTTTGGAAAATACTTATCTGTACTCACAGTGACCTCCAGCCAGCTGGGTAAAAAGCTTTGGAGCCAAACATGTGCACAAATAATTCCAGGGGCAGCTGTTACTACAGGATTATCTCTTCCTGTGGTTTCTACTGATAGAAATAGTTAATACATGTTGCAGTTTACAGCCCCTTTCCCTTTAGCAGACCAAGGACCATCTTCCTTCAACTCAGGGCCATTAACCCATCTCAACAACAAGGGCCTTCAATCTGGTACTACCCAGTGTTGCCAAACGTATCCTATTGGATGAAATGGAACCCACAACAGCCAAAATCACAGATCACAGCCCTGCGATCTTTAGCCAGGAATGTCACCATTCAATCAGTCTTCTCAAGCTGTGTGTAACAGAGGCCATTCCATGTGTATCCAAACATAACATCCCCTCTCTCCAACCCCTGCAGCCTCCCACAGCCCAGACACAAGGTGTTTTTTCACCCTGACGCATTGAAGTCCACGCCTGATCAGAGTTCATTCAACCCGAAGAGCAGCAATGACTCGCTTCCAAAAAATGAGACTATTATGGCTAGAGACCATTATGAAAGCCTGTGTGAAGCTGAGACCAGATGTGTGCTCAGCTCACTCCAAATATTGCTTAGAGCAAAGCCCCGGATTGTTTTGGTTTTGTTTTTTAAACAAAACAGGATTGACAGAATCTCCTCTCTAACAAGGAAGATTTTCTGATGCTTTCCTGCACTGCTGTTCCAGATGTGTGCCTGGGCTGGGAGCTCACACCCACCAGCAGTGAGCACAGCAGCTCTCAGAAGTGGCTGAAGACATGGAAGGAGCCCTTACGTGATAGGATGGAGGTGATGGGGATGCCAGTCCATATAAGTTCAGCTCCAAGAATCAGCTTGTGGTCATTGGGACTAGGTTATTCTTTCAGCAGGATGCTCTGTAGCAGCCCCTGGAAGTGAGAGCGATAACACAGCTCTGATCACTTTTTGCCTTTACAGCAAACCTTTTATCAGAGGAACCTCAAAGCAACTTGCCAGTAAGAACGGGCACAACCTCACACTGCGCCTGTGAGATAAGTAAAGGATGGAATAGATTAACTGCTTAAAAGCACACAGCAGCTCTGTGGGATGGAGGAAAAATAAGAAAAAAAATTATATATATACATACACGTTTGAAACCACACAGGGTTTTATGGAGAGGCAGCCTGGAAGGCTGCCAGGATGCTGAAATTGCCACCCCTACACAACCACGACTACCATGGAAACCAGTGGGGCACTGGCAGGCAGGAAAGGAAATCAGCTGAAAAATGGCTTTCCATGAAATGCAGCCAGGCTGGGACACTGCTCCCCTCCTTACTGAGGGAGGCCTACGTGCCTAACCACCAGTGTTGCTGCCGGGGGGAGCTGGGCTCCAGGAAGGAGTAATTCCCAGTAATTTCCCCGCCTGGGGTAACACTTTTCTGGCGGTGGCCAATGGATGACAGCAAAAAGAGGGATGGCTGAAAACTGCTACATCATGTCAGCTGTGGTATGGAGGTAATGGAAACCCTGAGTGCCTAGTGAAGCTTCAACACATGCTGGGAGGTATAGGAAGATCAAAGTCAGTTGACATCTGAATGAGGACAGGGAAGGAACATGTATGTGCAAGCTCCTGCCTGCCCTGTCTGGCGAGGCACGATTAAAAGGCACGAAACACTCATCAGTAATAGTTTTCCCTCAAAATACTAAGAAAGCTCAGAAAAGGATTCCTTTAACCTGAACAAAAGTAAGTAAAGGAGAGAGGCCTGAAAAACAAAACCAAAATAACAAATGAAACTGAATATAACAGGAATAACAGAAATAAACAAACCCAGACAAGCAGTGGAGGAGGAATGAACACAGTGTTGATCTGTCAAGTACACTGTGCCCACATCAAACTACAGAGTAAGCTCAGGGAAATATCCAGCCTCCCGGCTGAGCAAGGACACCTGCTTGTTACCAAACAGCACACATCCCTTAAAAAGCCACACTCCTGGTAAGCCAAGAGAGGAAGAATCCAAGCACAGAACAGCTGTATTCATTCAAAATGCTGCTAAGAGGAACAGCAGCATCTTATGAATAAGCTGGATATGGTGCAACCAGCACCAGGCTTGAGCAGAAATAGCCCATTGGAGATGAGAGGCAAGTAGAGACAGCAGCACACAGCTCTCCCTATGGCTTTCAGCAACTGAAGGATGCAGAGGTGATCTCCTACAGAGCCTAGCTCGAACAGAGGTCAGGAGGACATTTTTACAGAAAAGCAAAGAGGACTGGAAAACCAGAGAAGCAGCAGAGTGGCATGTCTGCTATGCTAAAATGCACAGAGCTAACAGACCTTCCAGTGAGCACAGGGGAGTGCTGGGAGGGAATGGGAACATTGCCATGGCTGGCCCTGGATAAGGCTCTATCTAGGAACAGGCGAGGGCTGTGCTCAAGGCCCAGCCGAGAAATGGGTCTGGAGGAGTGCGAGAACAACAGGATAACATCAGGCACTTCTCACACAGCTGAAGGACCGCCACTGGTCATCAGGAGACAAGTGCAGAAGGGAGACTTTAAAGTGGTGCCAGAAAAAACAAGCTACAGCCAGGGTCGAGGAACATGGGATCCAACTCCTAGTTGTCAGCAGTTGTGGTGTATACATTGCTGAAAACAGATTCAGTGCCAGGAAAATCCAACTCCCAGCATGAAAAGAATAACTTAGGAATGATAATGAGAGAAGCCAAAGCAACTGTGACTGTGAATTAGTGATTACATAAAAGTTTTTATCTTAAAGTTATGTTAGGCCAAATTCTGAAGTAATTTTTTCAGCCAGAATGCTCCCTAGAGACCCTGTGATTTGGCCACAAATTGCTACATCTTAAAAAAAAAAAAAAAAAAGGCACAACAAAACAAAGATTTCCTTTTTATGCTGGCTGCAAATACATAGCAGGCAATAGCCTTGACTTGTATGAAACACTTCTCCAGCAGGTAGCTGAAGTTCTCTGCTTTATGCCACCAACCAGCACCACAGTGAGGGATAAACCAGTCTTCAGAATTTGCTCCCTTATGTGGCTGCTGCATGGGGAAATGGGAACTGTGGTTTTTCCATATGAAGAGAAGTACATGTTATTCAAGCTCCCTGAAACAAGTGAGGTACAATCCACATCACAGTTCCTCCCACTTGGACCTATCAAAGCTACTGCTGAAAAACTGAACATACAGTAGCTTGGGTACTGCCATAAGGAAGCGTAGCAATCATCACTGCCCACAATGTGCTGAACAGCAATAAAAATGGTTTTTCAGAATAGCTGATCTGGGTTAAAATCGACCAATGTCTCAGTGGCAGCCTCACAAGAACAGCAGAAGGATCCTCTCTCTCCTGTTCCCTGGGCAGTACTATGTTCAGCAGCAGCTCCAAGCTTCACACCTGGAGGTCTCTGTGTAGTTTCAAATGAGACATCTGCAAATCCCAAACCCCAGTAAATCCCAAAGAGATGCAGCCACAATGAGACACCTCTCACTTCCCAGAAGCTCTCCCCATTCTGTTTGGAGACTTATCAGACACACAGAACTTCCCTGCTCATTCTTTGGACTTAGCTTACCAGGAGTAATACGCTGCCAACCTGCAATTGCTAAAGAGGTATCAAAAATAACATGAGAAAGGGAATATTTTGAGCAGAAGACACACCCTTCCCATGACAGATGGCCTGCTGTAATAACCCTTACAAAACCAAGGGAAATGTCCTCAAATACCTGTCATAAAATCTGAAGTTCAAATGCTGTGCAGCCAAAAATCCTGGAAATAGTTCTTTCAAGTCATGCAAACACTTTGGAGATTCTCAGAGAAGAAATAGCTGGAAATAGTTTCAGATAAAAGAACCTTTCATGCCAGCTGGCAAAAGGCAAACAGATGGATCAGATAGATGGATAGACAGGGCTTAAAGCCACTTTTGTCTCAGCAGTGGGCTGGGCTCGTGTATGCAACGTCTGAAGGCAGCATATCTCATTATCTGACCCTTAAATGTTAGCTTTATGAAATCATATCAGATGAAGCTGCAGCCTTCAAAAGTGTCTCTCAGCCTGGCAGGACTCTCGCCTTCCTCCCAGCAGCACCATCAGCAGGCCTTGGGGCTGGCTTGGTGCTCATGCAGACCCCTCAGGTCCTCCCCTGCTCAGTGCATCAGTCCAGGCTCTGTCAGAGCTCCAGAAGGTTTATTATGGCACAGGGAGTTTCACAAATATGTGGTCAAAACTCTTATATTCCCATAGTGCAACAGCAGCAGGATGACCAGAGAGGGCAAGAAAGGAAGGATGCTGTGAAGGCTGAAGGGAAATACCCCAAACTTGTGTGCTTGATACATTTAACAGAAATTCACTGAAAGCAGGATGTGATGCACACAAAACAAACCAGGGTAAACCTGCTATACTTTTGGTAGTCTGTGCAGATTGAGAAAGGTGATGTTTAGTGTTAGCTGTGCTTCTGATGCATGAATTGAAAGAGGCCAAACTGAGCCACCTCAGAATGGGAATTACGCCTTGTTTGATGCTGATGGGCCTGAGCCACAGGTTTGTATGAGCCTTTGCAGTTTGCTTAGAGCCAGACACCTGCAGGAAAGACAAAATAAGTACATTGACCAAGAACAGTTTAACTTTCTTTTAGAAATGTGGGGTTTTGCTGTATTTGAACTATGCATCCCTGAAGATTTCATGTCAAAATGGACTTGTGTAATGAATATTAAATATTTGTCAAGAAATTCACAGTTGAAAGTAGTCTGCAATGACAGATCAAAAAGAAGAATCACCTCTGCGCCATTGCTATTCTCATTTGTTTTACGACACATTAATTCATCCAGGAGGACTTTAATACTCACCTGTATAAATACTTTTGCTTTTCACATCAGACATTAAACTGTGCTATCTTGTTCAAGAAGACTCTGAGTTACCAAAGACACACCAGGATTACACCATCAAACTTGCAACATCGAAGCCCTGGCATGACTAATCCCCATGTAAATGGAAAAAGACCAAAGATGGGCAGTCTGTGCAGTGGGTAGGTGCAGGGCCAGACAGTCTCCTCCAGCCCACAGGTGCATGGGAAGCATGTCCCATCCACATGGGAACGGCCTTGAGTCTCTGGCACCCTCTTCCTGGGGTGCACCCTCTTCATAGGGACAGTGGCACAAGTGGCCCTGTGGGCACAGTGGGGCTTGCCTCATGGTGGTCCCCGTCACGTCAGGACAGCGTGGCCTAGGGTAAGGGGGTTTCTCCCAGGAATAATATTGGATTCCTTGTTTGCTTTCATAGGCATGGTCATGGGAAAAATCCACCTTTGCATGAAACATAAAATCACTTTTTAACTGTGGTCTTTGAAAGAGAGGCAAAACTGTCTTCCTTACATAAACTGCACCTGAGAGAGCACGCAGACTTTGTGGTCCATCTTAGAGAACTGGCTGCCAGAAGAAGACATCACCAAGCTGGCTTCCCTCTCCTGTAGGCATCCTCTTGTGATGATTCACACAGCCCAGCTGAAGGGCATTGATGATGTGTCTGTATGATGCAATGACAGAGCTGTGTCAGATCCAACACCAGAGCACTACTTTTCAGAGTAAGGACACTCATTTTTGCTTTGCAGAACCAGTCTAGCCAAAACCTTGTATGAAGTTGGCCCAAACCCTTCCCCAGCACCGGGGTGGCTGATGTGGGCTCCCACAAGGGAGCTCCTGTCAGTGTGGGCTCCTGTCTCTCTCCATTTGAATTCATTAATTAAGGGAAGATGAGGGCAGGACTTGCTATTTCAAGGGACTTGCCCTCACAGGGCAGCATTTCCTGTTGTTTCTGCCATTGAGCTGACAGCACAGGGACCAGAAACAAGAGATGTGAATTAAAAATAAAAAATAAGCAAGACCTGCATCTTTTGCAGGCATGAAACTTGACCATGGGTAGGCAAAACAGTTCATTGCAGCAATTTCTGAAGGTCAGGGCGTCACGAGGGGATGACAATCAACAACTGACAGCCAAAGGAAACCCAGAAGTTTAAGCTGCATGTTGAGCAAATTTGATTGAGAAATCAGAGAAAGCACGGATTCCGTTATTCTACATTCAGAAATTTTTTTTAGGTTAAAAATGCACTTGAAGCTCTTTTTTGCAGCTTTGACCTCAGCAAATGGCAGTTGTTCAACTGTCAGTGTCAGAGTTGTGAGCTCCAGTGATTTACTGCAAGTCTCATGCTAGCTGATATTTCTGACAGCTAGGAGACTCATGTGAATAAATCAGCATTTCAGCTATTACCAGCCTAAGTTTCTATGCATTCTGCTAAAACAAAGGAAAATAAACTGGTCCTACAAATGTGTGTACCAGGAGTTAGCCAAACCACAGAGGCTGCTACCTGAAAGACCACGGTAGTTTGTTTTTTTTAGTTGATGATACGCTGTAGGACATAACAATTTTTCTTTCTTAATGCCTGGAGTTACTTTTAGATTATCCCCTAGATTGTACCTTCAGATTGCACAGGTACCTTTGGACTGTGCTGTTACATTGTCACAGGCTCTGGTGCCCACAGTACCTGCACTTGTGACTCACCACAACACCATGGGGTGGTGGAGGATCATCTACCAGCAGTGGCATCCAATCAAGCCTTGTGCAAAACCTTCACCAGGATTGCTGGGAGATGTGCCTGCTCTCAGTGCCTGTTGCTGGAAATCATCGGGAGTCTCCAGGAAATGCCAGTCAGAAAGGGAGGGAGGCAGCAATAAAGTGAAGATAAATCCCAGCCTAGCATATCAGAAGATCCTTAGTAAAAAGGAGTATTTACAAGTCCTGCTTTGTGCTTTAGGCACAGCATTTGATGAAAGTGGTCTTCTCAGCCTTTTTCATTGGTAAAATGATCCACATCAGTTGGACTTTAGAAACAAAAGGTGAACAGTCTGATAAAACAGATGGCTGGTTCCTGAACAAGTATCTAACCGTCATATAGAAGAAGTGTCTTGAGCATTTGCCTGTAACACTGAGGCTGTTTACCCATGCCTTTCAAAGCAAACAGAAGGGTCACCACTGACCACAATAAGAGTTGGATCCAGATGAAATGCTGCACTCAGCAATTCAATTTTCTACTGGTTTTTCAAGAGATAGTAAGTTTTTACAAACCTTTGGAGGATGAAGTCTTTCACTTGCAGCTCCACTGGCTTCACCATCCTGCCCCAACAACATAAACAAAGCAAATTACCTGAAACTTGCAGACTGCTCTTGTCAGGACAGCACAGTCTTCCTGTTTCTGCATAAGAGGAAGTATTTCCTGGTCTGCAAGGTGTGGTTGGGCAAAAGGAACAGCTCCTTTTCTTTAATTAATTTTGGTGCCATTTGTATCTGCACTTTCTTTTGTAGTTTCAGGTGCACTAGTTATCAGGAATATCTGCTTCTAGGGACAAGCAGTGAAAGTTCTCGATCTGCCTTCCCCTGTGAGATTTTAAAGCCTCCTCTCCCAAAATAAGTGTGAGGCCCTTCCCCACAGATGCTCCAGAGCAGATCTATTTTGATCACCAAAATATTAAACTACACAAACTCAGGGGAAGGAAAAAAAATAAAAGGCCTTTCAAATCAAGTGAATAAGCCAAGGGGGAAAAGACAGACTCAGTCATTTCTCCTACCCATTTAACTAATAGCATTCCACTTCAGAAACGGCACACGCAGAGCCAACCTCTCTGAGTGCCTGTTTACAGCCGAGCTCCTGCAGCTGCCCCTCTCCTGCCCTCCCTGCTGGCCCTGGCTCTGCCGTGCCCCTGCCAGGGGGCAGAGCTGGCAGTGTCCGAGGCAGGGCTGCGTGCAGGGCCATGCTCCCCACCCAGGCCCTGCTCCAGCCAAGTGTTTGAGCAGGCACATACTCGAGTGAAAGGAGCAGGACTGGTTGTGCTGAAAGATAAGATTGTCTGCCAGGGCTTTGTTGGAGGCAGCGTTGCAGATGCAGGAAGGAAAACAAACTGTAAAGATGGCAAAGGGAGAAGGAAAAAAAATGCCCCAAGGGAAGCAGCACTGGCAGGAGACATAGAGCTCCTTGTCAGTGAAGGGCACAGTAATACTGAGAAAAACTTGCACAGCACAAGTCATGTCCTGCCTTAAGAACCCCCCTCGCCCCACTCACTTGTGTGTTCTGCACCTCTCTGAGCAGCCAGTGCTGGGGCAGGGTGCCAGGGACCTTGGCAGCAGGTGGGACAGTTCACCCACACCCCATGTTGCCTGCAAACTGTCCTGCACAGGCAGCTGGGACACTGGCTGTGAGGCCACCTGCAGCAGGGGCTGCTTTGCTCTTGGTGACAAAACCTACCTAGGAAACAAGCTGGGGGGCTACTGACCTGTAAGTATTTCACAGTGGCAGCAGGAGAAGCATTTGGTGGCACAATTTGGAGGAGGATGATCAAATGCTGCTCCTGGAGGAGAGGTGGCAGGTGAAGGACAGCAAAAACAGCAGAGCCAGCCCAGCAGCCCCTGCTGCTCACAAACTGAGCACAGCACTCATGCACTCATGTCATGTTTGCTTCTTTTGGTTGCTTGGTTGTTTTTCCAAATTTAGTCTCCTATTGCATCCATGCATTATGTCTGTCCAATGGATGTAGAAAGGGAACAAGGACCCTCACAAAGGATCTGTGGAGGCCCACCACTTCCTTAAAGATGAAGGTTTTACTACTTGAACATCTTACTTCAAGCAAGGCAAGGATTCAAGGGGAAATCCTAGTTCCAGTTTAGCTCAAGTTAGTCCTGTGCAGCACAGCCTTTTGCATCCACCTGTCCCACAGGTATTTTATGCAGCATAGTTTCCTGCTTTGCACATCTCTACTTGCTTATGGCCCTTTCTCCATTGCCCCAAGCCACAACAACAGGAGGATGCAGTCTCCAGATGGACAGTGAGGATGGTGTGAGGGCAGGGAGGCCAGGGGCAGCTGAGTTTTGGATGTTGAGGTGGGAAATAGCACTGCACAGTGTGTGGTTTTGGTTCTCCGCATTTGGAGGTCAAAACCAGCACCTGCAGCCCCACAGGAGCCCTGCTGAGAGCAGAGGGAGCAGCTGTGGGGTTGGGACTGGTGCAGTCCTGTTGGAATTCAACTGACTAGTGGTAAACTCAATGAGCCAGATAAGACCCGAGACAAGATAATCCACACTGCTGTGCTTTTTGGCCTGATGCATCTCCAAGTTAAACCAGCACCTTGTCCTCACAAGTGGCTGAGCTATGGTTCCTGGCACTCACTGGACCTTAAGCACCAGAGGGTCCACAGCTGTGCCAGAGCACCCGTGGGCAGCTGCACAGCCCCAAGGACCCAGCAATGGCAGTGAAAGCTGCCAGGCTGCTGCTTTGTGCCCCGAGGCTCAAGGTCTTTTTTTTTTCCAGAACAAGGAAAAGAGACTTGTGCTAAGTACCTCCGTTTGTTTAATCCACCGTACAGAAACAAAAGCTTGAGAGGTTCAAAGCTCCAGTGTTTATTCTATCAGGCTTATTTCTGGGCTAAATAAACCATCAAAATCTAAGTCTCAGCTGAAAACATCTAAACATGCTAGTTGAAGCTAATGAATAGTTAGTGTTTGGCAAAGACAAAGCCTGAATCCATAATTATTGTAAGATGAGTCACCTGGAGAAACCAGAGTAGTAGCCAACAAAAAAAAATCCTTTGAATAACTCAATTAGAATGAAGATGCCTAAAAACATGTACATCAGCAACACCACATCCTCAGCACTGGTGAGGCCACAAAGGGGCAGCTCTGTAGAGGATGGTTCAGATCCCCATTGGTCACTGACCAAGGACCCCATCCTGTTCTCACCAGAAGCCCATCCCTGGATACCAGGACAGTCTGACGTCCACATTCCCTCCATGACTCATAGGATTGGACAAGTCAGGCTTTTGCAGACAACAAAAAAGATAAAAATCATATTGCTTGGGGGAGTGCCAAGCTATTATTTCACCCAATTAGAGTCTTGAACCACTGAAAGTTAAAAGGATTTCCTCTGGAAAGAGAACATTCCCCAGCCTGAAAGTCTCCAGAAAGGTACAGGCGCAATAACTCCTGGCATTTGGTGTTAGGAAACAAGCGTCTAGACAAAGCCGCCTTCTTTTGATTTGTTTTTGATGACATTTTTAAAAGATGCTACAGTACAGAACTTGAACTTGAATTTCTATTTTTACACTCTTGGTACCTGTGACAGCTTTACACGTCCAGAACATGCTGGAAATTATTTCCACCTCTTTGGTTGCTTTATTTAACCACTAGAGTCTAGAAGTACTGTACCCCCTGGGGTTCTAATGGATGGATATCACTATTTGCATGGATGTGCTGTCAGGCAGGAACAAGAGCTGGCTGCACTGATCCCTGCAGCTGAAAGTGCCTCCTGGGGAGACCATGTGTGGGTTTGGCCCCATGTCAGTCCTGCTTGAGAAGCCTCACTGATCTGAGGAGCACAAAGGGGCTCTTGCACAGGGGTCTCACAGGAAAGCACCCTGATGCAAAGGTTCAAACACCCCACCATGCACTGCATGTGTCACATCTGGGTCTGGGCACAGGAGCCCTCTGTTGGTTTCCCTGCTTGGCACCTCCTTTCCCACACGTCCTTGCTGTGAACTGAGCAAAGCCATGCAGAATTGTACTAAGGGGAAGTATGGTTTTTACCTCACCCTGCTGTTCCCAGGTGGGCGCAGGCAGGCTGGCATGGGGAGGAAGCACCTTCCCCTGCCACAGCACTGTCCATTATTGCTTCAGCGTGTTGCAATACAGTGATTGAGCAACTGGCAATTATATTGCATTTATCTCTATCTGCAGTGTTATGGTGTTACATTCACAGCTGTCTAAACAGGAGCCTGTCTCCTGCCCATGGTAGGATCCATTTTACATAGCCTCGCTGATCCTGCAGCAGAGAGCAGCAGTAAAGACTGAGCTCAGTTTTTGGTGCTGCCCCCCACCCAACCCGTGCCACAGCAGTTTCTAAAAACATTTTTAAATGTGCTTCTACATTGCTACAAAAGCAACCTTTTTGCCACCCTGCAAGAGGAAATATTTTGTGCTTTGGCACAGCTAGCTTGAATTCCTTTTCAAGAAGAGGGAATTTAGTGTGGCTGCCCTGAGACTGACTGCAGCTTTATCAAGAGAGATTTCTCTTGTTGGACTTAGACAACCTCGCTCACAGCCATTGTGCTGTCAAACAGGTTTCCTTCCTCTTCTTCACAACACTTCTACATCACATCCTATTTAGAGCTCTTATAGTGCTTCATAAATAATGCGATAATGAGAGCCCTGTACACTTGTGGGATTTGGGAGGCATTATCTCAGTTTTTAAGAGGTGGAATATGAAGATCAGAGATTAAAGGTGGCAAGTCCAACGGGCTGTGATCCAAACATGAGTTTTTCTAATTCATTCCACTTATATTTGGAGTACTGGCTTACACAGTCAGCCCAGCTTTCCCACTTCTTCATCCTTGCACTTCAGTCCTGCCCCATCCTTCCTATCCAGGGTAGCTGACAAATTTTGCAAAAGAACATCGCCATCTGCCACTCACTGTATTTTGCTTGAGGTCTGTAGAGACAAAATTGCTGTTTCCATTGGCCAGTAACTGGGATGAGAAATTACACATTAGAAAATCTATTATAGATTAATACTACTGAAAACTCAGTCATTGAACACAGAGATGCTCACTGATGTAAGAGGAATAACCTTTTGCTTAAGGAATGCAACAGAGTGCAAAGGACATGAAAAGAAAATGAAAGCTCAGAGGTAGGGCTCACCCTTGGAGGACAGGCACTCACTGCAGAAGCTCCTGGATTTCCAGCAGGGGCTAATTAAGCGTAAGCAAGTGCAAGCATGGATGGAGCATTTGGCAGCACTCCATGCTAGCTAGAGGAGGCAGCTTCCAGCTCAGGGCATCACCAGCTCTGTAGGGGCAAGGCTGACTGATGCCAAGGGCTGCACATCACCCCCTGTGGCTGGAGAAGCACAGGATCTAAACCTGGCAACTCAGAGAAGATTTTTATTCAAAATTTTAAACTACTCCAAAAGATAACATACTTTTCTGCTACTCCCTGAGAAAGACAGGAAGCTACTGCTGAGCTGTCTATAGTTTATAATAAAATTATTATTTTTTCCAGCAAAAGTGAAGCCTTGCTGAAGGGCCACACAGGCACCAGGATGCGGCACAGACAGCAGGAAGTCGTCTTGAGAGATTTTCCGTGTAAAGAAATAGCTTGAGAGGGATGGGTGAGCTGAAGTTTTACCTGAAAAACAGCAGTGGTTCTGTCCCTTCACAGCAGGCAGGCTTCATGACCCCTGAGCAGTGACCTCTATCTCAGCACAGTCTCAGCAGGCACCTCTCACTGCAGGGACACACAAAATCCCAAGATAGCTCTGGAGAACTTCTCCACTCCAGAGCAGAAGGACTAGTGCCCAGAGTGGTACATGGTGCCTGCCTCTCTCACTTCATGGCAGGGAAAACCAGGGTTCCTCTACTTGGCTTCTGATGCCCAACAAGAGCTGCTACACATAGGCACATGTGTCTGTGGGTGGAACGATTTCAGGCTGGCTGGAGCAAGCAGGATGCCTGCAGGCAGCAGGAGACGCCTGAAAGGAAGTGCACATCCATGGCCTGTAGGCACTGGGGTGAGGAGCTGCTGCAGGGCAGGGCAGGGCTGCAGCACTGCCCCTCAATGTTCCCATGCAAACAAATCCTTACGCACAGGGAATGCTATGAGACAAATTCCCAAGCAACAAACAAGGAAACAAAACCCCCAAACATCTGTTTTCCATAAGACTACAGTCTTAGCCTGAAGAAAACACTCATTTTCCTGATAAGGCCTTTCATGGTGCTAAGAAGCAACGCAAAAAGCTGGATGATGTCTCTGGTGAGAGGGTGCCCCAGCAGAAGCAGCGAGCAGAAAACTCCACTCAAAAAAACACAACCCAAAACCAAACCAAACCAAAAAACCTCCACCAAAACCCAAACACCAAACCATTACCTTTGCCAGGCACTTTGCAGCTGAAAGCCAGCTTGGATTTCCTTTTGGGTCAGTGCGGATAACAAGGAGAAACAGGTTGGAAACCCCCACGACTTCAGCCCAGAAGCCACCAGGCCCGTGTACTTCACAGAACTGGTCCCCTCAGAAGGAACATGAGGTGTTGTCACCAGCACACACAGAAAGGCTGCACTGTCACTAGATGAGTACCTGGCAGCTCCCAGAAGGCTGGGCTGGTGGTTGTGTCCCTGGCAGCAAAGTGGAGACTGCGTGGAACCCCTTCCCCTGGTAGGGACTGTAACTGCACAGCCCAGGGGACTGTCAGCTAGGAATTAAAACTTACTGTGAAGGAAGGCTGCCTCCCTCCAGCTGTCAACATGAGAATAACTTTCAAAAGCTGAGTGAGCTTAGGCCACATAATGTTCCTTTCAAACTGCTACCCGTCCCCTTGAAACACCCTCATTCACCCTGTTCTAGACTTAGCCCTAGCTCATCAACCATTTTCCATTACTAGCTTTCGTTTAGAGTAACCCATATTGGTAAAATGCTCTAAGGATATTACCATTTTAGATCCTTCTATACCACAGGTCTCATTGTTTTGCTTTAAATGCCATCATTAGTCTGGCTAACCCTTCTTTCTGCACTCAAAATACTTAAGGCCTCTGTCCTTTCTCTAATGTTAGTTCTGGGATTTTGGTTTTGCTTTATCAATAGACAAAGTAAAAGATCCATTTTTGGATGAATCACCTCCCTTACAAAACCTAGTGACCAATAGTCCAGGCTCTACATAAATGCCTTTGATGCATAATTATTCCTTACAGGAGAGGCTGTACAAGCCTCAAATCTACTGTAAAAAGATAAAAGGTTTGGGTCTCAATTAAAGGCCTGCCACACTTCTGAGGTAAGAATCACTTCTTTGTGCAAAGAGGTTGTAGTGTTTCCCAGCTCTAACTGTAGGCTTCATTATTCTTTTAAGGTGCAAGACTCCACAAATGCCCAGACCATCATTTGTGGAAAACCATGTGTGAGCAAACCAATCTTATCTGCTTGAACTGATAAACAACTTGAAATGGAGTCACCTGGCATACAGTGACTGCAGTCTATCACCACTGTTTATTTTCACTGATCATATTTAGCACTTGAGCTGAATACACTTGTCAGTGTTTCAGCAGCAGCCCTTTAGGATATGCGGCTCATTGTTTTGAAGATGAGGAATTTAGCAGTTCAAACTAGAATCCACAGTACTTCTTTACCTGCTTAAAAGAGGTGATGGCAGGTGAGTGTATGGTCTGTCCAACACTGAAAAACTTCAAATTTGCTTCTTCTTCTCCATCCGGTATTTCTGGGTCACACACATTTTCAAAGAGAATGAAGTAGAAGCTCTAGTTAACTTGATATTAAAATCAACATTCCCCACATGGGAGCACGAGAGGGAAAGACATGCTGCTTCATGACTGAGCTCCAATGGGCTGCCTTCTGAGATGGAAGCTGACCTGCAGTGGACACTTTCAATGATAAACCACTAAAATGTGCTACATAAGGAAAGTGGTGGATCTCATTCCCTTGTTACCAAAGGAATAAGCAAAAGGAAGGAAAAAGTGGCCATGCAAAAATAACTTCTCTCCATTTTGATCCCACTGATTAGACTTACTAAGCAACTGATGTTCATATAAATCTTTTGATTAGGGTAAATTATATAGGACAGTTTCTGAACAGCACATACATAATTTATCTGATACTTCTGAAGAAGCAGCTACATTAATAGTTCAGAGGAAATTGAACTTCATGTCTGGAAAGGATTCCTGTTTGAAAATGCATTTACAGTAAAAAAAACTAAAGCCACTTTAGTCAAGTCTTCTATGTCATTACAAATACTTTTTAATACCTTTGCTGCCCATTGAAACATTTTAGCTTAAATACGTCTTACTTGTCTAGCAAAAAAGCAGATGAACTGGAACAGTCTGAGTATTCTCCGGCAATCTCAATTAGAGCAGTTAAACTAACTGCAACCTTCCTGAGGGGAAAAAAAAAGGCAGTTCATATTCTTGATACTGGTAGAACAGTGCATTAATAACTTGTTACCAGCCTTGTCAGGGATTTGGTTATTTTCACTGGCACTTACAGGTCATAAGCCATAGGCTTACCATGGTTCAGTACCAAAGAGCTGCTCAGTACCAGAGCTGCTCAGTAATTATTCCAGAGAAAAACACCAGCTACACTGGCTGCAGAGTTACCAAATTTTACCCAGCTGAACAAACTGATTTTTGTTTAGGTAATACTCTAGCGCTACACTTAAAAAAAAAACAAAAAAACACCCAACTTCATGCTAATTAAAAAACTGAGTGCTAAGCATAGTTAAAAAAAAGTTTCCTATTCCACCATAAGAGCTTTAGAGTATTGATCACATGATGCTACTTCAGTGCATCTGTATTCCCACAAGAATACAGAATTAGCAAATGGTTGATTTCTGCTACCAATAAAACACTTGTCTTTTCTGCTTATTGGATAGCTGAAGAACTAATTTTACCTCGGTTCTCATGTGGTTTTGGATGTTGTTTTGGGGTTCTTTGGGTAGTTTTGGTGATTTTTTTCCTCCCTGTTTTTGTTTTTTTGTTTTTTTAAATTTGTTTGTTTGGGTTTTCTTGTAGGTTTTTTTTTTAAATCAAGCAAGGGAAGTTGCCACAATCACCATTTGAAGCAATTTGAAAGCTACCTCACATTTGTTCAAAACGTGCATCTGAATTTTGTCAGGCAGTGCAGCAAAACCAAAACGTTTGGAAGATGCTTTAAAAAGGCTTTATCAAGGGAACTACAGTGCAGACTCAATAACACGCCCCAGCTAGTCAATGCATCTTTGGTAACATTCTTAGATATCTGTACCCATTTTATGGAGAACTTAAGAATATCACAGCCTTTGAAATCTTTAGAGAACAAACTGCAACAGAACATTTACACATATAGACCTTTAGAACCAATCATTAATTTAAAACAATATATCTTCGAAATAGTCCTAATAATGGCTAGAAAACAGGCAAACAAGTTAAAAGACAGAGGCACAAAATCTCCATAAAAATGTTTTTATTCCTTATCAGTGGAGAATGCTTGTGAAAAGAAGATCTATCATGAGCTTTTAAACAGAAAAAAACAGTAATCCTAATTAGCAGACACCAGGGTATCCTGTTCCAGGGAGAAGACAGCTATCACACCCATCTCCTTGCCCTCTTGCAACACAGAGAAGTTAGTTTTCAGCAAGAGGCTAAACAAGTTATGTTGAGAAATGTTACTCCGAAGCAGCTGTCCCAGGGCCAGTGTTTTCCCCTGCTCCTCATCAGTCTTCACCCCCATTTTTCATTTTCTTTTTTTTCTTCTTCTTCTTCTCTGTATTCTGCAAACAAACAAATGTTGTCATGAACAAAGCAAAATGGAAAAGCAAAGCAACACATGTAGCTAGGCAACAGGGCTCACACCCAAAGCATCAACCCCAGCTGCCATGCTCAGCAAAGCACAACCCAAGAGATGTCCTTCCTCAATTGCTAAATGCACTGGCTGTTCACAGGGGGCAGGGAGGCTGTGCCACACTGCCACAGCCCTGTCCTCACACCCTGCAGCTGACATACGCAAAGGGGAGAAAATTCAACCCGGTGTTAAGAACAGGACTTCAAAACTGAGCAAAAAGTTGGGTTTGGTCCCATCTGCTCTACTACTGCTAGAGGACATCAGATCAGCAGGTGCAGCCTGTGCTCCCTGCAAGTCCCAAAGTCGAGACAGATGCCTGTGGCACCAAGGGACACTCTTCCCACTGGAAAAGATGCAAAGAGAAAGAAGACTAGAGCTGGGGGTGGGCAGAGAACAGGATGGGAATGGAGGCATTGCAGTCACAGACTTCCTAGATCTTATTTTGTAATGTGAATCTTCTTGGACATTACAGTGATGGGTATCATGAAATAAAGTTACTAGAGCAAAACTGGTTGCATGCCATGGATTATACATATAAGAATTTCCCCCCACCCTTCACTCTACACTCTATATGGAGAGAACACACTCCCAAAAAGGAGCAGGTAGCTGTGCAATTCTGCCTTACCTCAACTGTGGGGCTAGTGGGGAGTTCCTCACTCAGTACCTCCTCTTCTTCAGCTTGCTTTTCCTTATCCTTTTTCTTTTTCTTCTTTTTGACAGGTTCCCCATCTTCTACAGCTGTCCCTTCTGTACCACAGAAAGGACAAAAATGAAAGGCAGGTTGTGAGTTATTAACAGTGCAAAAGGAAAAGCTATGAGATATCAGAGGATGCAATGACTCCTATTTACCCTCTGTCTTGCTCTTACCTGCATGACTACTCCCTACTATAATCAAAATATACAACTACTTAAGACACAAGTGACAGTGTTCAGACAGCACTGTTCACATCTCTTGACAGAAACACTATTCCTATATGCTGCTCCCGGAGTTTAAAACAAGCTTGCATGTTTTCATTTGTTTGGCAAATTACCTTCATGTACTCCATCAGAAAAGAGACCATCCACAGTTTGGTAAATAGTTTTACCAGCAAATAGGAGCAGCAAAAGGACTCTTAAATCCCTCCTTAGAAATGCATTTAGCCAGCTGTAGCTTGTTAACAACTGACTTCTCTATCTTGATGTTGGAAATTTGTTAAGAAGCAGATCAGTTTTCTTCATTGTTTAGACAGGCAAGCACAAAGATCTCAAAGCATTTAATGCAGAAACACACTCTTGTCCTGGATGACAGGAATTATTTATAATATTATTTATGTAAGCTGAGAGGAATGTCAACCCAAAGAAAGATTTACTAATGACCTTACAGTTACTTTTCAGAACTGTTCATCAACAGCTGCCCTATCTAGTCACAGTGGTAAAGGAACTGTGATTTACCACTCACTTTCTAGAATAATCCCACAGTCTTAGGAATCTCTAGGTAAAGAAACCAAGCAGAAATCATTACCAACCTGACAGCCTATACAGTAGCCAGGCCGTTCCTGAAGCATACCCAAGTTAAATTTATTTGGACAGCTGAGTCAGTGCTGGATACCAGGTTTCACATAGTACTCATGACTAAGTTCATGATGAAGCAACCACTGTCCTTCAGTAGCTACAAAATTGATGCTGAAACCAGTGGTGTTTGTGGTATGTACACTTGCTACTAGAGGTATGACTCAAGACGTCATTTTCTCACCATAAGTCGCCCAAGGAAAGAATCAATTTCATTTTCAACACCACTCACTCACCACTTACAAAAAGAGCAAGTCCAATTACAAAAAAAGACCCAAACCACATAATCTCCTAACATCTTGATTGTACTTCATCACAAATTTAGTTCCTTGAGCCTGAAGAAAGATTATATGAGTCAAAACTACACTTCAAATTTTGCCTCTAACATTAGCTTCAGACAAAAAAAGTTGGCTTCAGGGTAAAAAATTTCTAGACATGTCTACAGAAGAATAGGGGAAGCTAACACATGCAGTTTTCTGACATTAAAAAACATACCAGAAACAAAACAGCAAAAGATTCCAGATAAAAAAACCTGGTGAATATAACTTTGAGTGGATTCTGCCATACACAAAATTCACAGAGAACAGTGTGCAAGCATAAGGCATTTAAACAGGTATAAAAATAGGTATCCTCACATCCCTACATATGACATGGGGAAATAAAAACCAGATGAAAAATAAGCGTAAACTGCATTAAAGCCATACAGTGTAACAGGAGCATACACATAGTATTTTGCTACACAACATGTTTTCACTCAACTGGATTGGTAAGATAGGCATTTCCAAGAAAAATGTTGGGTGATAACCTTGAAAAAATAATTTCTTGTTATTACCCTACATGTCATCAAGTCTGGCGCACAAGGCAGTGGAACCTGTCACAATTTACAGTGCAGATGATGCACTGGGCACTCACAGGCACTGTCATTTCTCACAGCAAGCAGCAGAGCCCTCCCTGAAGATTTCAGCTGCTGTCTTCCAGCAAAACTCACCACAGGACTGTCACATATTTGTACCTAGCCAGAATGAGGATACAGGCTCCAGGGATGCTGGCCTTTTCCCTCTAAGTGCAATACTTCTAAGTCAATCAAGGCCAGTGGGGTTTCTTTGTGATACACAGCAGCTGACAAGGAAACCAACAGCTCTGACTATCAGGCACAAAGGCACAGAAAGCAGCACTCAGAAGAGCAGTTTGACTGACAGCCCTGTGAGTGCTGGAGATCATCAGCAGTAGTTCCACTCACCCATTTTCCACCATTTTGGTCTAAGCTTTTACACACAAGCCTGATGTCCTGATGTACCCTCCCTCCTCCAGATGATGCTCCACATGAACAGAATGGAGTCACACTGCCTATCAATAAAGACACCCTGTCAAGCTGTTGCTGTCATTTGAGGCCTTGTATCTTGCAGGGTTCACTCCATTAATTTATTTCTCTTTTTAAGAAATACCTTCCCTAGTCACTAACTGCTACTATATCCTGATGCTAAATGCAAGCTGAATGCTTCCCTGGGGGCACTGGCCAGCCCTGCTGGTGGTATGCATTCTGTTTGGCCACATCCAACCTCAGAGACAACAGTCACAAAAACACCTGTCCTATTTCCCTTCACCAATATGAACACAGATTTTAACAGACAGCTCTGTAAGTAGATTATAACTTGTTTCAGGCACTATCCTTCCATTTAGTTTCTTAAAAGGTGAATGTGGTTTGAAGTCATATCTCAACCCCCAACCCCCTGCTAGCTCCCACTCAAAAGTACTGCCATTCATGCACCCTGAACAGGAGAGAGAAAACACCACACATCTGATCTTGCAGTAACTTTTACACTTTGGGCTAGCATAATGCAAAATACTGTCCCCGTTTACAACAGATATTAAAAGCAATAGTTTGACTAACACTTTTCAGTGGCAGCTTCCCAACTCCTTCCTGTCCTTTACCTTCCTCTTGTAATACAAACCAAATAAAAATTTCTTGCTGAAGAATGTCTTTTTTTCTGGGACTACTTTCCCACCACCCCCATTTATCATGTAGCTGGCACAAACAGCATGGGGAAGGAGGGGGCAGAGACTTCTTTCACAACACACAGTCTGCATGTGCAATCTCTGACCAGGCAAAAGCTGAATAGAGCACTGCATCAGAGAAGAACAGAGCCAAGAATAGCAAACATTAAAGGCCCATATGCATATTCAAGTGGACATGCAACATAAATCTTAATGTGGGACTTCCTTTTCACTCTCCTGTGTATTATGGGACTTGCTGAACTACTCAACTTTCTAGGACCACCAAGCCTCCTCTAGCACAGTATGCAATGGCAGAAATCATGCTGGAAAACAGCAAGGCTATGGTTTGTCTAGCAGGTGTCAGAGAAATCCATGTACCCATGCTGGTTGCTCAAATACAATTTACAAACATGAGGCAGTGCTGTTTTGAAGGGTACAAGAGGACAGGCTGAAGGTATTAGTTCTGCATACAGGTGACACAAGATAAAAGAGCTCTCTGAAAACATTTATTCTATAGTCTGAAGCAACTGGCACAGTTAACACGATTGTGAAGGTAGTCAAATAAAATGACCCAGCTGATAACAAAGAACTAGGAAAAAGCAAGAGCTATTAATCACATATTTGAAGAATGACCTATCTTTTCAGGAAGAAAAGCAACACATCTGAATCCTGCACTTCAGGTTTGGCAAAATTTGAAAAATAACCAGCCAAACAGCACAGATTTCAGTAGTCCACAAGTATTGTGGACACTATCTCCAGCTCAAGAATATGTGCTAAGCTCCACCCAACCCCCAAATCTAGAAAGATCAGTGCTTAGTAAAGCAAATGAAGAAAACATAAGGAGGTTTGTGAATAAAGCATGAACCATTGAATAATATAACAATGAACAGAAATAGTCTTCTCAAACTACAAAAGAGCAGGCTGGAAATCAATGTAATATTTCACCTGTGACAAGGTCATGTCTGTAAGATGTCAACACTTGCTTTGACAATGCAAGAGAAGCCCAAGGGAACCATTCTGGCTATAGCAAAGGAAGTCAGTTCAAAAGAAAACTGAAAGTAGTAGCTGTGAGAATACACACATTCTCCAAAAGCAAATTGGCAAAGTTCAAGCCTACAAAGTACTCATGTCCTTTTCCCATTATGATAAGTATAAGACAACAAGCTGGGGAACACATCTCAGCTTTAGAGCACAAAGGATTCTCCCTCCTGTGCAACTTTAATTCTCAGATACATTTACATGCCTGCAAGTTGCTCCATCCATGTACACACACACACACACACCATAATTTAAGGAGTGACTGGACTGACCACACCTCAGCACCACCTGAGCATCAAGAGGTATTGAACCACCATATCTACACTCTGATCCTCTAGAACACAGCAGCAGAAAAGGCAGAAAGGGAAAGGCTCTGGGAGCCCTCACCTGCTGCAGGCACGGGTAGTTGGCAAACCTTGTGATAGGATCATGCCCAGATCTGGCTCTGGATCTCACAGAAGTGACTTTAAGTCATCTTCTTTTGGCCTTTTTTTCCCCCTCCCAAGTTACATACTTGGTGAGAACAGAATGTTTCTTAAAATGAGCCATAATGTTAAAACTAGATTATTTTGCAGTTGCAGCTCAAAATCTTTCTTCACACAGTAACTTATCAGAGAAGAAAAGAACAACTGTGCCCACAGTTCAGTTTTAGCTCCCCAGAGAATAACAATTGTTCATGTATTACGGAAATTCAGATGGAAATTTCCAAGTGTCATTTAATGTCAAATTCTGACCTTTTTATATATTGAAACATGCCAGAAAACATTTCTAGACAGAATAAAATAGTATTCTTGAAAGAAAACAGGGCAAGTTCTGGTTTTACACAGAGCAGATTTTCTGTCTTCAAGATACTAAATACAAACCTGCTGAGCAAGAAATTCTATAAGAATATGAGTAGAGTTTTGTTTTCAAATATTCTTACATGTTTGCAACTGTCTGTAAATTGACTGCAGTCTGGTGTCAGTCTATAAAGGATCATTACCTTTTTTAAATACACTGTCATACCCAAGGAGAATACCCAGGTACTGTGGGTGGCTGTGTAAATGCTAAGCCCTATTGCACGATGCAAAGAGTATTATGCCAGCAGCACAGGTACCACAGCAACCAACCTTTCATCTCTGCTTTGAACTTCTTTGCTTTCACTGCAACCTCCGTGTCTTGCTCATCCACCTCCTGAATTTTGCGCTTCTTGGAAACAACAGGAAGCGTAGAGTCACCAGATGGGTCAAATACTTTTACTTCACTGTAATGAAGAAAAAAGTCAGTTTATGTATTAAGAAGAGCAAACCTTCAGGTAAGATCCTGCAGTTGAACATAAACTTTCCAATACAGGAGTTTTTGAAAACCAATCTTGCTCAGCTAACAAGACATCTACAGGTAGTGAGGCCCTTCCTCCAATACACAGCTGGTTTATCAGTAATCATGACTACAGAAGAAATACCCCACAAAGTACAACTGTCTGATCTGAAAAGAAGATACCTGTTAACTAGGAGTTTGATCCTGATTTATACCTGTTCAAGGCTCTACAGAGCACTTTAATTACCTATTAAATTGATTTCTCTCATGCTGAAAGCCTATCCAGCATAGCCATATGGTCACAAGCACACAGCTCCCCACCATTTGGTACATTATTGAATCGTATTTGGTATATCACCCTGTAATTGTACCCTAGGGGTAATAATACAGATATATATATATACACATACACACAGAGCATTAGAAGTACCTTTATTTTTGCTTTTTCTACACTGCCTCTCTACCATTACATTGAGATGGCAAATTCTCAAACAAGGCAGGGTAATGTTATGGCTCATTGCTGTACCACCTGTATCAGTGACTTTATGGGACATTCAAATATCTAATCTGTGTCTGAAACTGCCTCTTCTCAGTTATTGCATGCTCATTTGTTCAGTCCCAAACTCCTCTACAGGCTGTAGAGAACCAGCCACCCTGAAATCCAGTGCTCTTTAATTGGAACTTGTAAGGGGCAGCTGAATCATAAAATAGTAATGAAGCAGGTTTTTTCTTATTCAGAATAGAATCCCTACTGAAGAAGAAAGGCATTTTAAAACTGCAAGTCTAAATTATTTCCTCCCCAAGCACATAATGAGCATCTGAACTTTTCTAAAATAGGAATCTGAAGTAGCTACCTTGCACAGGTTATACTGAGAAGCATATGGTAATGTCAGCAGACAGTATCATCAACTCATCCTTTAAGCATGGGAAATTATTCTTTGGAGTATTAACAATGCACATTGGTTTGCAGAAATTGATTACACAGCCTTTTGCAAACAGTGGACTCTGCTTCAGTTAAACCCAAGTGAGAGCTCTTTGGCTTCCTTGTCACTGTCATAATACTGCTGCTAATTAAAAACAAAACCTGAAACCAGACTCACAAAACCATAAATAAGACCAATATAGCATTTCTTGCATCTCTTTTGAAAGCATACAGAAACATTTGGCTTGAGCCTCCTCCCTTTCTCCAAAAACGACTTCGCATTTAACTTCAGATACATTAATTTGATTTAGCTAATTCATACAAAATCCATAGTTCCATACAGGACTAAGATTCTTACCAATCTCCTTAAAACACCATTTTAGCCTTTCTAACATCCCCATACAGCAGTACATTTTTGTACTACAAGGATAATTTGACAAGTACTGAGTTAGTTTCCCTTTTAGGCAGCTAGACTATGCCAAACAGCCAGGAACTATCTTCAGATTCTCCCCAAGCCTAGACATGTTTGCAAAGCATGTCTAACAGCAGAAACATGTCCTGGCAGGAGTTCATGAGTCCTCATTTCAAGAGGTCAAACCCCAGCATCTATGTTGTCTCCTCAACACGCTCCTCCCTGAGCTCCTGCCTTCTGACATGCCCTGATGCTTCATTTTACTGACTGACACTGTCTGCAAAAGCTGCTCCAGAAATCACAGCCGTCACTACACTTGGAAATGCCTAGCATATGGAAATGAAAGTTACAGTTAGGCTCCAGAAGGATGTTTGGGGGCTGCAGATGAGTGCAACAGTGCTATTTTTTCCTCACAGAATGAGCACTGAGCCCTGGTTTTGCTGAGCTCTTGCCCTCTCTACACCAAAGGCTCAGCAAAATAAGCAGGCCAAGCTAAGCAAGAAGGCTGCAACCAAATTAAGCAATAAACCCAGATGTCACAGCACAGACTAATAATACCCTGTTCAAATCCTCAGAAGTTCAGCTGTCCCAGTTGCAATTTACAGTGTCACTCTGGGCAGCAGAAACTGTTCTAACAGTGTCCAGAGTACCTACAAACCTTATTTATTGCTTAAGAAGTGTTACTTATCACAAGACTTAAGACAAGGAGATGAAGCTTTGCTCAAAACCAGTGGTGCTTGAATTTTTTCCTTTTTTAAGATGGCTAAGAACATCTCTAGGACAGTTTCCATGTCAAAGAAATTAATTCAAACTCTGATTTTCTCCAATTTATTTCATTAAAAATTGTATTAAATAAAGCTGCTATTAACACCCAGCTTTTTGCTGGTAGCACCTAAAGTACTTGCAATCTGATGATGAATAGTAATTTACTATTAGAAAATCTAGGAAAAAGGAAATTCTTATTAGCAACAGAACTTATCAATGTTTAAAAAGCACAGAATCTGTTTTCTGGATCTTAAGTCAACTCAGCCCATAACTAAAAAGTTTTTCAGAAATAAAACCACAGAGAGTTATTTTTACTCAGCCATGCTGAAAGGAAAAACTATTCACCTCTTGTTTTGATACTTGTCTGTCTTGGCCAAGGCTTTTCCAGTGCCACTTATTCTTCTTATCTACAAGAAAAATTCAGATATGAAAAACAAATTACTCATAATGAAAACAATTCACAGCACAAGTTCTACAGCTCTTAAAAGGAATTAAAAATGGAAAGACCGACATTTATTAAGGGTCTTGTGTACTTGCACCAGTTCTACACCTGAGTGTAGAGTAGTGACAGGGAGTGTAACTGAGGTGAGGAAGGCTGAGGTAAGAATGGCTGTCCTAATGCTGCTCTTCAAGAGTCCCATTCAAGTAAAGGGAATCTAGTACCGGATCAAATACACCACAAACACATGACACAACATCGTACCTCCAAATTCCCAAAAGGAGCTCAAATTTGTGCACTTTTTTTTGGCAAGAAGAACTGCAAGTCAGGGCAGGTATCACCCTGTAGCTGGCATAAAGCCAACCTTAAAACCATAACACAGGCCCCAAACTAAATGAAATGTGTGCTTGTCAGGTGATTGGCTTGTCTTTCAGTGTTAACATGTCTCCTTGCCTTTGCTCTGATGGCAAGTTCCACCTCCCATGAAGAGGGTGGGCAGGTTTTTCTGGATTCTTCTTTTCTGTTCTAGTGATGCCAGTACTAGAGCATTGGAATCGGATCTTGCAGCTTGGAAGGCTGAACCTAGCTGTCATTTGCAAGATCACATGCAGCAGGCATGCCACCTAAGAGAGGAAAGGCACCCTACATTCTCCCAGCACACCATGCCGATGGTAACACGGAACAGCAGGTGTGGAGAGGCAGGATATGCATCAGGTGGTGGGAGGGCAATGCAGCAACTGCAGAATAACATCTTACTTTAGCTGCAGAGAAAGCTCTGTAAGACTAAGCACCGCCAGTGTTTGCATTCTGGGGAACTAGGGTGGAAAACGTGAGATGGGAGAAAGCACAAATACTCCTTCCAAGGCAGAGAGAAAGAAGCTATGAAGAAATAACCCTATCTTTGCAATTCATAGAGATGGAGGGAATGTAAAGGTAAGATCTTACTCATCTTGTTCACTACCAAGATTTTTCAGTACACTGCAAACGAAGACAGCTGTGTAAACAAGACCAGCTGACACACAAATGCCTGCAGCCAACTTACAGACCTGGCCACTCCAGCCAAAGCTGGGAGAAACTACAGTGTAAGAGTGACACGCTACTGAGGGAGGAGAGTCAAAAAGCAGTGTGTCAGAAAATCATACCCTGAACAAGAGTGTCAGCTTCATACAGCTCTCTGCAGCACTTACCCCTCTCTCTTCCAAAAGCCTCAGTCTTGTCTCTACTTTTAGTCTGTTCTCAGCTCCCATTTCAGCACTGGTGTTCTCTCCAAGGGCATCATAACGAATAGTTAAGGCAGTCTTTGCTGCCAGCATTCGAGAAATCTGGAAAAGCCAAAAATAATATTAAATGCTAAGACTTAACATAAGGCAATGATTCACTCTGATCTGGAAACCATACCCACATACAAAAGAACAAAGTAACCGTTTACTAGCAGTGTTTAGTCCAAAAAATAATTAGTATGTCATTCTTTCAACACTGAAATACTGTTAATGTAACACCTTATTTCCTTGATAAATAAAGGGAAATGTCTGAGACAGGAAGTCAGTTAGGCATATCCTACTCTTCCCCAACCTTTAGATCAGGTTAGCTTGAGCTGTAATTTCCAGCTTTCTCCACAATTCTAACACATATTCATCCACCCACATTAGAAAAGACTAAGCTTTAAGATCAAGCTGTAAATTACTTTAGCACAAGAGTCCAATTTTCAAGTGAGACTAAAGCCTCTAACACTTTAGTTTACTATCACATAGAAGAAAGTAGTAACGTACCCCTTGAGAAAGCCAGTGTTGCATCCTAACTCAGCAGGAATACATCTGTTATTGCTCAGATGTCAAATGAACAATCCCATTCACTTTTTTTGAACATGAACGAACAGTATTCAAATAATTGTGGGACAGTGGTATTTTCCACGTAATTACAAAGCAATACAGTAAAGCAATCCATGGAAAGAGCCTCACTGTGAAGTCATCATGAAGCTCAAGACACTCATGCTCTGAAAAAAAACAAGCTGGTAAAGAACTCTGCAACTTACCTTTCCTTTATTTTTGGTATTGCTTTGTCCCACCAGGGAGGCATGATAGATAAGGCCAAATTTAGGTGTGTCCCTTTTAGTCTTCAGTGCCCTGAAGAGTGCCTTCTCAGCACCCAGTAACTGAACCGTTGAAGCTGGATGTTTTGCCAGATTCAAGAGGGAACCTAGGAAGAGGTGACACAGCAATAGTAATTTGTCAGAGGAGCAGCTAGGCTAGATTCCTGCTTTTGAATAGTGTAAGAAGCTCAGAGCCATCTATTTTCATGAGAGCTGTTTCACATTCGTTTCCTGAAGGACAAGTAAACCATTTCAGTCTTTCATGCCTCAACTGTCTTTAGTTTGATTTCAGCATCAGGAAAGAAGGCTGACTCAATAAACCATATTCCACTGGAATAATGCCTACTCCTGACACTCTGACAGCAAGAACATATCATCACAGAACTGCAGCACAAAGAATTGAAATAAGGCTGCTACATTGAGCCAGTTTGACTATAAATGCCTAATGTTGGATTTTTACCTTGGAAGCAACTGAACTATCAGCAGGAGGCTCAGTAAGTGTCTCAGAAGAGGTAGTGACTTAAGTTGCCCTCATATTCCAGAAAGAATTCAGGCCAACTGAGAACTTCGTCATCACAGACTACCACCAAGCTCATACTGCTATTACCACAATTCCTGAAGTGCTGCCTTCGCCCCATTTACCACGAGATGTTCACCAAGCCTTACATAATGCTTTTAGCTGACCAGCTCCTCAGAGGAAACCTCTGATGAGGTAACCTAAGATTCACTTACACTGGTCACTGTAACCCACCTGCATGAGCAATGAGCCTTGCTCCCACCAGTTCTCCCACCATGACAGTGAGATTAGGAGCAATGGCCATCATTCTGTTCTTCAGGTAGTCATAGAGCTGCGTCCGATACTCGGAGATTTCAATCACCTGGCACAGACAGAGGTTGTTTACAGGAGTCAGTATTAGCTGACCAAAAGACAGTAAGAGACATATACTGACAGAAGGAAGTGCTGAGAATTCCAATGCAGACTAACAAATTGCAAAATGCAAACAGCCAAGAGCCAGAGTTACAGGAAGCTTTATATAGGGCATATTCCCAGAGCAAAGCTCCATCCACAAAGTATATTGGATCTGTACTGCCTATTCCCTTATGCAACTTACCTTCTAAGCAAAACTCCTGATAAAGGAGCTGACAACATGCCAAAGACAGTGAAGCAGAACAAAAATACTTAGTAAGGACATTTTCTTAAGGACAAAACCCTGGAACATTCAGTTTTCACATACATCTTTGCCACCATTCTCTTGAAATGGGATAAATGCTCTCTACTTGCTCCATACAAATACACACAATTAGAATGCACATAAAAAAAAGCAGCCTGGTCTAGACCAAGAACAGGAACTCATAACCCTGCCCCTCCCTGGTAAAGTCACAAAGGGATCCAACTGGCATGACTGAAGTCAGAGGGTGTTTGTTCACACCCAGTCCAGACAAGAGCAGGATAGGACTCCTAATTCTTTTGGGGCTTCAGTGTTCCATTTTTAACCCAGCGGTTATCACTTAGCTTCCATAGTGACAGATTAAAAAAAGAGGCTATACAATACCATTATCTCAAATACTGAAAAGCCCAATGACAGCAAAATTCTTCCCCAAAGTAGGACTGCCACTTTCAGAAGGCCTCGTGTAGACATCAACAGCCTGAGATGGCTCAGATGAGGTAGTGACTGTGCACCCTCATGTCTAAACATCAGGAAAGCAACAATCTAGGAATCATCACTGCCATCAAAAGAGTGTTAGCACTGCCCTGGGAAAAGCTCTCCTTGGCAGAAGTGGCTTCGAAATGGCTAGAGTAGAGTCTTACTCCTATCCATCCCTGTGTACATACCTGATCACAGAGATGGATTATGTTGTTTATGTCTTCTTCTGATACTTCTGTCCCCATAGAAATCTCAGCAGCAGCCTTCACATCCTCCTCAATCTCCTCTGGTAGGATGTCAGAAACATCAGAGGAAGCAAAATTGCTTCTGTCTCCTGTGGGGGACAGATGAAAGCTTGTTTGCACTGAGGGTGAGATGAACTGGTAAAAAAAGCACAGAAACAGATGAAGATAAAAGGCCAAAATAAAAACAGTGAGTCAAGTCTGCCATCACGCTATTCCGAATTCCTAAAATATATGTCAGTGTTCTTGCTTTATGTTTATACCAGTCAGGAATGGGTGGAAATATTAAAACTGAAACTAGGAAAAACCCAGAAAGCCCACATTCTGTACCACTACATACTTCACCTTTTCAGTAGCTGGTTGCTGCAAAATTTTCAGTCACAATATTACAAGAAAAGAATTCCAGGAAGCAAGCAGTCACCACTTAGCAAATCTATTTAATTATTTCTAAAATTGGGGGAAAAAAAGCTTTCTTAAAACCACAAGTCTCTCTCTGGACTGCAAACTTCATTATTACAAAAACCGAACCAACAAAAAAAACCCCAAAAAACCAACAAAAAACCAACACCCCAAAAAAACCATCAATACAAAGCACATGAACTCAAGAGGTGAGGTATTGTCCAAAATATAGCAGTCATTCTTTCTGCTCTTATGAAGTAATTCTAGCAGCTGCTGTCTCCAAGAACATCCAGAGACAGGAAACACTTCTCTTTACATCCGTTGGGTTTGTTTTTAAAATTCCAAACCAGTCTGCTGACTAACTGTGATTCTAAGAATATGTGCTGGTGGTCCATGAAGAACTGGTTGGTGATATGGCATTAAGTTTCATGTCACCTTCCAAATGGCATCAACATCCAGATGCAAACATGCCCTCTTTTTCTCCTGGCCCTATTTACCCTGCTGCTGAAGGCACCATTGCTACAGGGTGATGAGCAGCTGGAGTGAGTGGGTCTCCATGCCAGTGCCCCTCATGCTGTGCCCATTCCCTGCACCACGCTGCAGGCTCAGGTGTCCTCACTACTCACCAACTTTCCGCACACATTTACAGTACGTCAGGTTATCAGTGATGATTTTGCCCAGTTCAGGGAAGTGCCAACCATACCATTCCCGACAGCGCATGATGTAGTTGTTCAGTTCTTTGTCCAAGTCATCAAGAAGTGCTAAAAGAAAGAAGAATGGATTTCTTTTTCTAAAAAGGTAACATAAAATTATGATGCTCTCAAACCAACAAATTTGAATAATGTAAAGGGAGGTTACCTGAAGTATTTCACTCTATAAATACCAGAACAAACCAAACTGCAGTACACTAGAAATCGTTACTTTTCAGAGAACTGCATAATACCAGGCACAATACTATAGAAATGTTAGAATTCCTGTGAGTGTGGCCTCAAAGTTTTATCACTGGGACTGTCTTGGACAGACTCCCTAAGAGCTGCAAAGCACATTCCCCTAGAAGGGGAGCAGCAGCCAGTTATCCTTCCTCTCAGTCAGCCAAAGTGCTACACACAAGGTCGATGTAAAATGCAGTCATCCAAGTAACTTCAAGGAAAAATATTTTAATGGCAACAAACTGATCTTGTATTCCATTACTTGATTTAAAAGATCAAGCCTTTTAGTTGCTGTTATAATACAAATATACCAAATACAAAGCCAACGGGCTCACCATTTACCACATATGACCAATAACCAGATCTATAATTTATTACAGCACCTACAACATATATTGCTGGAGAGCCCTGAGGCTAAAATATTTCCTGCTAATGCAATACCAACATTCCCATCTGTTGTCTCAGTGGTAGTGACGAAGGAACTGAATTACATTATTAATTTCAGTTTAACTATGTTTCATCATTGGCAACAGTCTGGGAAGTAATATTCTGAACAGGATTTGTCACCACTGCTTCACAGCAAGCATGCAGATTACCATGTGTATGTCTTCAAGGAAAAATGAGGAATGGGCTTGCCTAGTTGCTTTAACAATTTCAGTCTATTTTCCATTTAGAAAGTGAGACAAAATGCAGCATTACACACTGCAGCGTGTTTTACATGCCTACTGTAAGAGTCTACTTCTACATTGCCCTCTATGCAAGATACCACCTAAATGATGGGTCAGAAAATGCTGCCCCTATGGGACCCATTCTACCAGCACTACTCAGAAGGGAAGGATGTTGGGAAGGAAAGCCTTTCAGAGGACTGAACACTGCCTGTAGCTCAGCTGATTTCCATGCTAAGAAAAAGTGCATGCCAGTTTACTGTATTGTCCTAAAAATGATCCTGTTTGTGGAAAACCCTAACAAGAAAATACATTTTAAGCTGCACATCAGTGCCCAATTTACTAAGACATCCTAGGAGGAAATTGAAAGCAATACTTTTCTGTAACTAATGTAAAGAAGTCAGCTATCCTAAGCCAAATCCATTAATAATTTAAGCTCTAAATATACTTACAAATTGCCTGGATAATCATGGTATCTACTTTGTCTGGGCTGAATTTCAACTTGTATCGGGAAAGGCTGAGGAGACAGAAATACAGTTTTGTCAGCATCCTGACATCCTGTTGCAGAATACACCCCACCTGTTCCTTTTTAAACATAAATACAGTTGTCCACAGGTTCATTCAAGCAGAGCTTAGTTCTGTGCCACTGACTGCTCTCAGCTGTGGCCAGAAGCCACACTGACACAAGCTTCCCAACAGCTCCAACATGTATCCACTCACATGTGCTTTGACCAGGGTGTAAGGGAAAGTTAAGGCTATTTGTACCACCTGCAGCAGACTGAACACAAGTGCTGTGGCAGGAAATTGGCTCTTGGTTTTTCTGAACAGTTCCCCACAGAAAGTATTTGTCAGAAGCACTTTCCAGTTGGGCAGCGCCTGGAGGCAATCCACCAAACTGCACCTCCCCAGCTGCAAATACCAGCAATGCTAATGGGAAGCAACAAAAGAAACTTCCTGGAACAGATTCTCACTGTCTGAGAAATCCCATTACCATCTGGCTTTAATGAATGTTTAGAATTTCTCTGCAGCAAGAGTGAAAGACACTTGGTATCAATGAGATTTGCATCTTAAAAGTCCTTTTTCAGTATTAATGCCCATTTCCTAAGCAAACACATATTTTTAAGGAATTAGCTACAGCAAAGCATTTCACTAACTTGCCAATGGCTTGCAACAGGACAAGCTCATGTCAGAATATGGATTAAAAAGTTACTTGCTAATGGATGCTTGATCCTATGGTGATCCAACAACTTTGTATTTAACTACTATTCCACTAAACCTGAACGGTGGGAAGAACAACCATGCCTTTAATATTTGCATTATCTATTATATGGGTATTCTGGCACAAATCAGCAAATCATGGTCTCCGCCTTGTCTCTTAGTGTCAATGGAGCTTTAAATGACTCACTTGACTGCTCCAGAGACATTCCAGATGAAATCCTGAAGTATGTAACATGAAAAGGAAAACTACCAACTTCAACTTCGGATGAAGATGAAGCCTTTCCCTAAAGGGTGGGTGCAAACTGGAAAGCTCTTGCTTTGCAAAACAGAATTTCAGACACAAAAGTATCTTGACTTACAGAGTATGAGACCATGTCACCTACTCAGAGACACTTCAAGCAGCACAGCAAAGCCAGGGCCACAGGAGTGGGGCAGACATGGGATGAAACAGAGCTGTTGTAGGAACTCACCTGTGTGCCAGACCCAGGCACATGGCTGCCATCTCTCGAGAAGGGAGGCCTGTTATAAGCCCTTCAATCTGTGAGCGAATTCCTCTCATCAGCTCTGTAACCATTGGGCTGTGTATACAACTCAAATTCAGCTTCTCCTGCAGGGTGGAAATCAATGGTCCAAAATCAGGCACAACACAACATTCCTTGGAAATTCTTCTTCCAGCAGCCTTACATCACTATAACTGGTTTTCCCATTGCAATCCTGTGCTCACACAAGTTTCATCCATTTTTAATGCTCACAGTACTGACACCCCCAGCTCCCCACACAGTTAATATTCCACTTTGAAGAGCAGATTTATAATTAATGCTCTATCTGCTATGTAGAACATTCAACTTAAGAGTCAAGATTTGAAGTTTACTAGAAACAATTTGGCCACAGAGAGAAAATTCAGAGGTAGAGGGTTGCGGGCTTTGCGTCTTTTTCAGAGAATAACACTGAATAATTAGTTCAAAATCCTTGCTGTTATTCATGTTAACATTTAACCCTCATTTTTCAGACTACACAGTCTCCTAAGACAGCATGAGGAGGTTGCCAGAATAAAGCTCAGTGGAATAGGGAGCAATTGGACATGAGATGAGAAACTGGTATTGCAGTCCATCTCCACTGAACCTCCTTCTTCCTCTGGCAGGCAAGGACCAAGGGCTGTCTGTCCACAACTGTCTGCAGACTGAGGAAGGCACAATGCCTACTCCCAACAGGTCAATAAGTCATCACCCTACTACTGCTGCATCTGTTAGTGAGGAATAGGTGTGTCTGCCTGGTTCAAGTCTTTTGTTTGGTTCCCCCCCCCCACTCTTTCTGGACTGGATCACTGGGAAAATTACTTTTTTAACCTGCTGGGTCTCTAACCAATATTTAAGAGAGAAATCAAGCAAACCTGAACACCTCAGTCATTCATACAGTATCACACACCTGTGTACTCAAGCCAACATCCTCCCTGTACACACACTAGGATTAACTATCCTCTATGCTGCAAACACAGCATTGGCAGCGCAACCCATTGCCAGTAACTGCAAAATCTCTGGAATCTGACTATAACATTTCAGTAGCAAAAGACAAAAGGAAGAATAGCAGAAACAGTTATCACCTTTATGACACCTCCAAGTTTGGCATCTGCCACAGCCAGCTGCTCATGGGCATCTTTTGCCACTATCTTCTTGAGAATTTTCTTCAAGTTCTTGCTGAGCTTGCCTTCTACAAGAGCTGTGGATGCTGTATAAAACAAAAAGACTGAAGATGCAGTTTCTTTCCCCTCCTAAAACCTGTAAAAATATTACTCTTCACTTCATGCATTTATTTTAACTGCCCACAGTAGCTCTAGTCTGAACTGCAATGCTGCTTGGACATGCAGTACCTAAAATCAAAATTGAAGAAAATTATATACTTACTACTTTGAAGGCCTAAATAAAAAACCTTTCTCCTAGATGCCTCTCCTTTCTCCATATGTTTTCAGGTCTATTTTTGCCAAGTTTTGTTTAAGGATCTCTACAAACAGCATGCCATATGCTTTAGATACATGTTTAACATTTCCAAAGGCAAGGTTATATGGGAATATTTTTTGTATCATTTAATTAACCAACCATTTGCCAGGTCCCTTAGGCAGCAACCATGATATCCTAAATTGAGTAATGGCTTATTTGCATCCTCTGGTGATGAAAATGTACAGTCTAAACCCCCAGGACTGATGCCAAATACGCTGACTGGGCAGTCAGACAGACCCTTTTAATACAGCATGCAGACAGGAGAGTCTTTAAAGGATGTTCTTCATTCTCAAATATTAATAGACCTGTAAAAGCTTTACAACCCCGCACAGTATATTTTAAGCAGGCACTTATAAACTCTCTTTGAGGGTCAGCTCTGTGCTCCACTGAACTTCTGTGATTGACAAAACATCTTCATCACAGTAATAGAACAGAAGCCAGTGGTTTTTGGTTTCCAGAATCTTAATGACATGTAAGAGTAAAATCTAAGTGCTGTGATGAGTCTCCTCTCAACCTTTCTAAAATGCAGATGATTTTTGACCTTTCAAGCTGGTCAATAGCTTCTAACCCACTTAAAACAGTCACAGATATAGTCTTCCCTTCAAAATAAATGGGACATAAGTAGTCTGAACCTCTCTGTTTCACAGATAAGTAAACCTGAAGAAAAGTAGTAGAAGGCTTTGGATTTTTTGTTCCCTTTTTTTTTTTAATCAGCCTAACTATACATGAACTGAATCCAAACCTATGCAAAAGCAACATAATCAAAAAAATACGCCATGGAGAGGAAAGCACAGCAGCTTCAGTCTCAGTTCTTTTACTTGCATTTCATGTTTGATGGTAGTGTCTCCACTGTTGCTTCTTTGTTTCCCTTATAAGCTATCCCTACCACATCAGAGTATGAAGAACTGTTCTTTAGTTATAAATGTGACCTGGAATATCCTCCTACTGATGTCATACAGCACATTCAGCAGCAATTGTCACACCATTTCTGAATTACGACCTAGAATTCCTATCATTTTTGTTCAAACCAGGCCACAGCATCAAGCTTTTAAGTGTAGAATTAGTAAAAATTAGCAAACATGAGGCATCCCATTTTGTTTAAAACCCTGAATTTTAAGGTGAATACAGACCTTTTTTTTAGGCTGAAAACCACAGGCATAATGTGTCCATAAAACCCAGGTGGTTGTAATAATGAATGTCCTCTAATACCTGTCTGCTGTCTCAGTGGTAGTGACGAAATGTTGACTCAAATCAGTTATATTCAGCTTCAACAAGAATCCATCATTGACAACAGACAGGCTACATCTACCAGTCAGAAATTACATGGTGCTCATTTGTAAGCTGCTTAGGGAATATGCACTGAAGGAAAAACCTAGACTTTATTACACCTTTACTGCAGTACAGATTGGATAGGTGACCTCATCAACCACCAAAACAGTTCACTTTGAAAAACCCATAATTTAAAAGCTGAAAAAAGAAACAGAGCATGGACAGAGGTAAGCAATGAGTGAACTAATGCATAATAGGGATTTGATTTTTTTTGTAAGAATGTTAGATTTTTTGGTAAGAACAGTGTAAACTCACTTACCAGCAAGTGCTTCTGTTGTGTCCTGAAATTTTTCAAAGTGTTTCAGCTTTACTCTACAGAAATAAAATAAAAGTGTGTAAACGAATATACATAAACCACATGCTAGAACCATTTTATCCTCATTTCATCTTTTTTCTGCCTCTGCTCTTACAGTTCCTCTTTTCCCTAAGGCTTCAAGAGAGTAGAGATCACTATCCAGACCCTCAATAAAGAGTGAGAGCACTACACTGGCCAACTGACTCTGGTGTGGCTTTTCAGCTAGGTCCCACAATAGTTAAATAAAGAAAAAAAAACAAAAATAATTTTGATTTGGTATTTCTTGGACCAGCATCGCCAGAAAAATGAAACCCCCTTTTTGCTTTGTAGTTCATATTTAAAGACAGACATCATCCATTTAAATTTCAACACTGCACCCTGATTGACTGATGATAGCATCTTCCCACTCATCTTCAAAAGAAAATGTTCTGCCTCTGTGGAATGCAGAGCCTGCACAGCTCAGATTTAACATGCTTTTCAACCAAATGCATCTTCAAAGACTTTAAATTTGAACTGATTCATTGCCCATGAATCCTCAAGTCCTCCCCTGTAATTAGATGTTAGAATACAAGTTCTGAGATGAGCTTAAAACAAACAACAAAAATTTTTTTCATGCCCTAAATGCTGACCAGAGCCAAAAATCATACGAACAGTGTTTAACCAGTGTGTCAGATCCTTAGGCACAGCTTCTTCCCTCTTCCCCTCACACAGACTGTGGTGTTGATATACAGTTACAGTTAAGAAGCTCTCTCAATCCAGTAAATTCCTTGTCAGGGACAGGCATTTGACTAATCCAACTCTGATTAACCAGTGCTCTTTGTGAGTCAAGTATCTGCACAGGAAGCAAGGTCACAGATAAAGCTGAATGCTTGAGTTAAGCATTTGCAGATCCCAACAGATGCTTCAGGCTTACACTGATGCCTTTTCAAAAAGGCAAAAGAGGAATTATTTTTATCAGAGTAGAGATCCTATTAAGAGCCACATCCTGTATAACAAGTGGCCAAGATGATGTTTCCAATACAAGATTAAGCACACTACAAACAGGCAGATGTGGGATATTCTGGCCTCTCCTCTAAATACTGTTGCAGAGCAGGATAAATAAATACAAATCACAAGGCATAGCTTGTTCAGATGCATCCATTATAATCAAAGCTGGTTAGAAATATTCCAATAAAAACACACTAGACAGACTTGGAAGGAACTCACCATTGTCCCCAGCTTTAGGGCAATTTGCTAGAAAGGCCAGTTTAGATCAGTGGACACTGCAATCCCTGTGCAGCTCTGCAGTAGTGCTAACTCTCACTGATGGCATGGGCAACAACACTATTCACAGTGACTCACATAGTTTTATCTGGATTAAACTTTATTTTTCCCAAAATAATTTCCTGTGAGCACAAAAACCTGTCATTTCAGACACTTCCAGAATTAAAAGCTTGGCTGTTCTTGTCAAAGCACCCACATCACCTTAAAACATTGTTCAATCTTTTGCTTTGGTGACACAAGGTAATGACTTCTGCTGCTTAACTACATTGTAAGGTATTTCTTTCACTTTGATATTCCACTGTGTCTCAGAGTATCTAACATCACATTATCATTGTTCACAGCTTTTACAATACTGAAAACCAAAAACCAGTCCTTCATTCTGACTCAGATGTGCATCACTACAGGCAGCCATGTCCTTCCACAAGCCACACTGCTATCCCCACATAAAGCTGCTTACATTTTGTTTGCTTTTTCAGGAGTTTCAAATTCTTTCCACAGACTGTCAACTTCTTGGAGCTTTTTCTCATTCAGAACCTGCAGGAAAAAAAGAAACACAACACACAACTATATTTAGTCCACTTTTGAACAATCTTGAACCCACAAAACCTGAAACATTTACACTGCATCCAACTACTTTGCAGTAGTTAACACTGCTTGAGTCAACAAACTCAATTTCAGTGAGCTCTGGTTTCACCATTCTCTCTCATCAGATTTACTCTACTGATAGACACAGAGTAGTGCAGCGTTTTTACCTTCACCTGAATTGCAGAAGCTCTTCAATAATGGCTGGGTCCTCCTGGACCTGGAACATTAAAGCAAATCCCTCTTTTTGCATGTCAAAACTGGGCTTGCTCCACCTCCTCAGAACTCACTCACAACCCCAGTGACCCACCAAATTTGCCGCTGCTTTGGAAAAATAAAACATCTGGGAAGCCTAACAGGAAGGAGTGATCACCCGAATTGTTTTCATTAATCCGAGCTAACCCAAAGAAACAGAACATCCCTGTAAAGAAGAGTTGTCACCACAGCCTGGTCATCAACTGAGCCAAGAATTACCTAAGAGGCAGCAACGGCTTAATCCCATCTCTGTACACAGGGGATCCTCTCATCTTTTAAACAGCACAAGATTAACATTTACACTCCAGGAGCCTACATACATTTCACAAAATGCAGAGTGTACTGCAAATTCCCAGAAAACTGCTCAGGGGAATAGCAAAGATCTTTACAGCACTGTGTTCTTTACATCTCACTCAAAAATCTTGTGGTTTTGTCCCCACAATACAAATGCAACACAATTGCAATTTAACTCAGTGCAGAAATCATTCCTGGTATTATGAATTTTGCTCCCTGGCATATTTTTAATGCTGGTTGAAGGAGGTTGTCTTTCTTAAAACTCAATTAGTAGCTGAGCAAATTAACATAGTAATTAACTTCCTACATGACTCTGAGGCACAGAAAAACCTTGGGGCAACTCTTCCTTTCCTCAGCCAGACAATTCTTTCCTCCAGTTCATCTTTCCCACACCAAGGCCTATAGAATTTTCAGCCTCTATAAACAGACATGGGCACATAGAGAAAGTAAAGACATACAAACTGCTAAAATCAAGACTGTTAGCATATAAAAATTGCATGCCTATATGTAATTTGTCCTTCAAGATAATAAGATTCATTGGAAAGTCTCCAAGATCTAGAACATAGCTATATCCCATTTGCCCTTACTATTTGCTTATCTGATGGGAGCAACACCTGCAAGGGAACACATGACAGCTACACAGCTTCCAGAAGACAGTCCTTGATCAGCAAGAGCACATTTATGCTGGCAACAAACATTCACTGCTGAAAAGGGAAGTGGGTGACCATGACCGTCCCCGAAATTGAGAAACACAAAATCTGTTCAACCTTCAAGTAACTACAAAACAAAGAACTTGCCAGACACCCAGCAGTGTCAAATTTCAGAGGCTGCTTCAAAAAAGAAAAAAAAAAGTAGCTAAATTCAGCAGGGAACATTTCAATACAGAATGAACATACAAGTGTAACAGCAACACAAGTCTTCAGCTGAACAGCTGCCCCATCCAGGGAAGGAATGCTGTGTGAGAGAAAAGCTGTGAGAGCTTTTCCTTGTAGACAGGCACTGTGGCTGAGGGCTTTGCCATTTCCAGCCTTGGCAGCTGCCAACAGAATCAGGATGCAAAACCACAGCTTGTCTCAAAATACATACTTCAATAAAATACTGCTTCTGTTTATTTCCAGCAGACAGCTCTCACCTCTCCCCATGCCACACTGTGCATCCCTCACAGCCAGCACCAGCTGCTGACACCTGCAGCAAACACTGCAGCATCTCTGCAGAGGTCTCCCTGCAGTTCTATGTCCCTCCTCCTACCTTTACTTTATGCCCACTCTGCTTTCAGAAATTAAAAAATTCGTTATTTTCAGCCCCTTCTGACTCCTGTGAAAGGTTGAAAGGGCTTGGCTAACTGCACCAGAGGTTTTAGCCAACTCGAGAGTTTATTTGGTTTTTTTTTTTTCACTAACTTTGAAGGCTCAGGATACTATTCTGTGTGAACATCCAGTGAGCAAAACCTTCAGGGAAATTGCTGTATGTCCACCAGTTCCCCAGGCATAAGTGTTGAGAGGGGGACACAGAACAGAAGCTATCTGCTTTTAGAAGTATTTCTGGTTTCTCCTCCAAGACGTACATCTTGAAATCTTCCTTGCCTGAACTTCACGGCTTCACTCCAGTGAGGAGGAAAGGTTTCAGGGCAGAGGAAGAAAATATAATGCTCCACAGAGCTGCAAGGCCAAAGTTCTGTGGCAAGCAAGGGGGAAAAGAAACCAGAGCCTTGGTCTCTTTGCACCTGCACTCATGATCACACTAGCTAAACCCAAAGACAGAGCTGCACGGAAAAAAACAAAGATGTTACGATCAAACTATGAGCAAGCTGGTAAAACCGTACAGGAATCAACACTCCAGCAAGGGGAATGCCAGAGGAGAGCACGGCACGGTAGCAGCTCCAGTTTAGGCTTGCTCAAAGCCTTACGAAGCTGCAGCCCTGAGCCACCCAGTGAGGAGGCTGGCAAAGCCCTGGGAAGAGATCTGCTTCTCGCACTGGGAGAGCGAGGTCGGGGCACGGCAGTCCTGCAGGGATGCTCAGATTCCCCGCGCATCCCGCCTTGGGATCGCCCCGGGCAGGACACCCGCACGGCCGCCCGGGAAGGCGCTGCCCGTCTGTGTCCCTCGCGCCCCCTCACGCATCCCCGCGGCTCTGCGGGAACACAACCGCGAGAGCACGGCCAGAGAGAGAAAGGGCTCAACGCTCCCAGAGCCGGCTGTGCCCAGAGACGCCAAAAGGAGCACGGCCACGAGCGCACAACTTCCTACCAAACCCACCCCGGTAGAGCAGAGGAAATGTGGCCCCCAGGTGATGCGTGCCATGCCTGGCAGGCACCGAGGAGCTCCCTTTCTCCCCCCGAGCACCTTCAGCTACCTCCGGCAGCCCTGTCCCCGAGGCCTCGCTCACAACGCGGCCCCTGCGCTCCCACCCCCGGCCCTGCTCGCCCCCCGAGGCGCCGCACGGCATGCGGGCCCCTCACTCCCTCCTTCCCTCACCCTCACCCCCGCCCGTGTTTCCCCGGCACTCCCAGGGCAGGCCCGACGCGCTCCCCTTCGCCCCCCTTCAGCTCCGCCGCCGCTCCCCGCGCTACGACCCGCCGGGCGAGGACACGCGGCGGCGGGGCGAAAGGCACGGCGCCCCGAGCCGCAGCCCCGCGGCTGACCTTGAAGATGGCGTAGCCGGCGGCGGTCTCGAAGAGCACCAGCATGGCCGCGGCGGGCGGGGGGCGCCACGTGCGCCCGACGGGACCGCTCCACACGCGCGCGCCGCCGCCGGGAAGCGGAAGAGGAAGCGGCGGCGGAAGTGAGCGCGCACCGGAGAGCGGAAGCGGCGGGGCCTCCTTCCGCCCGCGAGCCACGTGGCGGGGCCGCGCCCGAGCCGCCGCCGGCCCCCGGCTGCCCCCTTGGCCGCGGGTTCGAGCCTCCTGGCGCACACAAACACTCGCACAAACCCGCGGCAGCTCGGCAGTGTGCGGCGTGCTCCTGTGGCACCTCACCCGAGCTGCCCCTTTCCTCGGGGCAGCGGGCCCTGCCCAGCGCCTCTCGGTGCCTCAGGTGGCGGCAGGGTCAGCCACCGTAGGCAGGAAACGGGTCTGTTCCCGGGACTCGCGTGGTTGTACGGGAGGCTTGTGTTTCCCGAGCGCATCCCGGCGCAGGTGTGAGCGGTGCCCGCTCGGTGACCCCGAGCCGCCCTGCCGCCGTGTCGGGGCTCAGCCGGCGCTCGGAGCCCTCAGCACACAGCGGGGCTCGCTCTGCCCGCTCCGCAGCTCCTGGCACAGATAACAGCTCCTTTATGTAAAACACTTGTGACAAAGTGCAGTGGCGTGTGTTTAAAAGCTTTGCTTCTCCAACAGACAAGTATAAAATTCTATCCATACAAAACACGCGTTCTAAACGCTGCTCGTTTCCCGCGCTGCCGGGTGTCCCGGGGCTGGGGCAGTTCTGTCGCCCAGCAGAGCCAAGGGGCACCCCGTGCTGAGTGCCCTGGCTCAGCCCCACTGTGACCCACTTTGCGCCTTGGCCCTGCTGAGCAGCCCAGCAGCTGCCTGCCGGCGGGCGGAGAGCGCCGCTCCTTGCCCTTAGGAATGCCCACCTATTGCACAGGGAGGGTTATCTGTGCTGTAAACGGGCAGAGAATTTTCTGCCCGCAGAAAAGAGAGGCTCCAAGCAACGTTTGGGTTTGATTTATATCAGACATTCATTGCTGCATTTTATGCAACCATCTGTATGAGTCAGCATGCCTTTGTTTCCTCCATGTAAGGAGTGTGTTGGAAAGCCAATAGTCAGGGAAATCTCTGGACTTGTATAATTCTGAAATATTTTTTTTTTAAAGAAAAGACTTTGCTGCTTTACATAACTAAATTTTTTAAATCCCACAACCAATAATATTGCACAGGAAATTCGGTGCAAGGAGACAGAGAATTTCCAGCTTCCACCTAGTTTTAAGGTGCGGGTTCTGGCCCTGCTGGCTGGGGCAGTACTATTGTTATGTAAGAGTTACTGTTACTTAGCTGGCTGCCCTAGAACACTGCAGTCATCCTGATTGCTAGCACTAACCCCTCTCAGGCAGGCAAATTGGCATTATGAGATTACAGATTGTTCTTAGGTTAAAATCTGCTTTTTTAAGAAATCTGTTTTTGATGGGCTGAAGAAGCTTTGCAAAGCCTGTATGTGTGGGCCAATAACTTGAGAAAACCTCTAACAGCTATTGGCTCCTGAACTATACAGCAGCTTTGGAGAAATTAGTTAGCAGCAATTTGAAGGAACAGAGGTCAACTCTATTGACTTCAGGTGACTGAGATTAAGCGCAGATTGGGAAATAAGAGACATTATAAAACACCTGAGACTTCAGTGAGGTTATTAGGGCAAGTCGTCTTGATGGTGCATGCAAATGTAAGGCTGACTTTGGCTTTTGTGGGAAGGAGATTGTGGAAGTATATTTGGTATTTTTAAAACAACTTTTGTTGTTTTCTCTTTAAGTACATTTTGTGTTGAATTTGGGCTGTCAAAAAAGTGGGAGTTTTGCTGTTGTATATCCACAGTTTCTGTGGGCTCAGCAGAGATTAATTTTGCAGGTCTTTTATAAATCTAGCTTGTGTATTGAAGAGAGAATGCATCCACAACTGATGGAGTAAGAAGGGAGTCAAGAAAGGTGGTATTACTGCTGCTGTGTGTGCTGATGAGCACATTCTAACATATCTTTATGGTTATGTACATGGATGGGTAGCTGCAGTCTGACTCATACGAATGGTAGCTTTTATTACAGGATTACGTGGAAAAATTGGTTTTGTGCCAGAGTCTGAGACTTTGGCCTTATCACTGTAATGCTCTGTTTTTAAAAACCCCTTTAATTTATAAAAAGCATTAATGTTCAGGATAGCGTATTTGTCATTTTCTACTCTGTTAGTATTGTGTGTTGCTGTGGAGCCCTTGCATGGCTTATTTTGGTGCTTTGTGTGTGTTATTAAGCTCATAATGAGCTCTTACTGTGAGCTTGGCATAGCACGAACATATTTGGCTTTTCTGCCTGCTAGGCCTTGCCTAAGAAAGATCATCTTCATTCTGTAGCTCTGTGTAGCATTTGTTTTGATTCCCTTTATTTATTTTTCCTTCCCTTGTTAATTCTGAATAGTTTTAGCAGTTATGATTAAAATGAATTCCCATGAGTCTAGATACTGATTGTTCCACTGGCTAGTAAAAGTGCACCTCTTGGTGTAGCTGTGTTTTAACTCAGCATTCAGTGAAATGCAGCAATGCAGGCACAGATTGCAGCTGCTGTGGTGTTTAGTGTTATTACAAAGGAACATAACACACAGAGCATTGAGCTGCTTGTGTTTATGAATGCCCTCTGCTCAGACCTAATGAATGTGCTCTGCCCTTCCCCAAAGGTAGCTGGTGAAGTTAAAACTGTCTAGTAGCATAAGGATAATAATCTCCTTTTTCAATTGAGCTCATTTCTGTTGATTTGTTGATTTTACATTCATGTTATTTTATGGTTCTCATGTGTGGGATTTTTGTTTTGACTTGCTGGCCACTTCGAGCTAAGCATGTGCCTATGCCAGCAGTGACACCATGCAGGAATTGCCTGAGTTGTTGGAGAGGAGATGTTAGGGCTATAGTCCAAACAGCTTGCAGCCTGAAGGTAATATTTAGGTAGGTGCTGCTTCTTGTGCAGACCTCTGAATGGCCATGCTGTGGCAATGTAAAGTAGGGCACATGTTCTGTGCAAATACGATGTATCACTGCAAAATTGTTCAAATGCAACTGTCTGGGTGGAGATTTGCTTAATACACGCAGGTCCCATTACTTCGTGGTTGTGATGACTTTTTTTAAAAAATGCAAGCTGTGCCTAAATAGTGAGCTTTGTTGTGAGCTATTACCTTAGTAAGAACCTTAGCAAGGTATTAGAGGTAGGCATAATGCCAATGACTCTTGCTCCAAGTTCTGCTGTTGTGAGAAGGGTTATGTGACTTCACAGAATCACAGAATTAATTGTTAGGATTGGAAGATTTCTGGAGACCATGGAGTCCAACCTCCCTGCTGCCAAGGCAGGGTCACCTGGAGCAGGTGACACAGGAACAAGGGAGACACACAATGAGGGAGAGAGGGAGTCTCCATGACCTCCCTGGACATCCTGTTCCAGTGCTCTGCCACCCTCACTGTAAAGCGGTTTTCTCTCATGCTGAGGGGGAATTGTGTTTTAGTTTATGGCCCATTCTCTTCGCCCAGCCACCGAGCACCACTGAGAAGTGTGTGGCACCATCCTCTAGGCAACAGCCTGTGAGGTATTCATATGCATTCATCTCAATCTTCTCCAGACTGAACAGGCCCAGCTCCCGCGGTCTCTCCTCAGGACCGAGATGCTCCAGCCCTTAATAATCTGTGTGGCCTGCGCTGAACTCGCCCCAGCTCTCGGGTCGCCAGGGTGCCCTCAACGTTCGGCGGTTCTTTCAACGGCAGTCCCCCTGCCTGCGGCGGCCCTCTTTGCGCCGGGGCAGCGGCGGCTCCGTGAGGGGGGCCGGGAGCGGCCGCGGGCGGAGCCCGGGCGGGAAGTGAGCTCAGGCGCACAGGAAATCCCGCCCGTGCCGCGGCCCTGTGTTTGCGCTGCGGGCAGAGAAAGGAGCGGAGCGCCTGCAGCGGCCCAGCCGAGCCTGCCGCACGACACGGGGCCGAGCCATGTCTGACCAGGTACGGGCAACCGTCCCTGCCGCGGGGGGACGGCGCGGCGGTAGCGGCGGCCCCGGGGGCGCGGGAGGAGCTGCCTGCGCCCCCCTGCCCGCACTCTCCGCGGCCGCGGGGCAGCGCCGGCCCGGGGCGAGCGGGGTCGCGGCCGCCTGGGGGGCACGTTTCCCTCGGGGAGCGTGTGTGCGTGTGGATGCCGGTCTCCGGCCTCGGCCAAACTCGGGCCCTTCTGCCCCTTCATTTTAATCCCTCTTTCCGCTTCCCGCGGGGTGTTTGGCGAGGAGCGCGGGCGGGCTCCAGGCAGGGATACTCGGGGCCAGGGCGGCGTCCGGACGGAGCGGGATCGCCCCGGGGCACCCCGGCCCTGGTAACCCGGGGCTGCAGCGAGGGGAGAGCCGTGTTGCACAATAGTTGTTTCCTTTCATTTTGCATTTCCTGGGAGCGTGGTAGGATGCTCTACCCCTGGAGCGAGCTTTGTGTGGGTTAGGCTGGGCTTGCCAGGTCCCCTGGTCGTCCTAGGAATGCGAAAGCCTAGTTTTCTCCCTCTCCTTTCTCAGCTGAGTCGTGCTCGCTTGTATTAAACATCCTGTCGTTTATCAAGGTTCTGTCCTGCCTTCGCTCCTTGTAATATTCTCGTTATGCCCGTGTCAATTCTGTCTTCTCAGCTGGGGACTTAAATAGTTTCTTGTACCGCAAGTTCCTGGCTTGCTCGGCCTGGCATGTATACAGTGCTTTGCTTACAACTATTGCTTTAGGCTATGTGACCTGCTGGTGGAAAGTTAAAACAACGTTCCTGTTTTAATTTGGATTCTGTTTTCCTTTGTTTTTTATATTGCCATCATAGGACACTGTATTCTAACTTTGATTTTTTTCAAAGTGTAACTATCATGCCAATATCAGTACCTACAAATGTTTCCTGTAGTGCTGTGAAGTCGAGAATAGTGCTAGTGCCAGCCAGGAAATTAAAAGGCCCCAGAGACAAGGCTAAGCTTATTGCATACCGTGTGTGCTCTGGGGAGTAGCCTCAGTACGGTATGGGCGGTGAAAAGAAAGCAGTGCTGTGTGCGCTGGTGGTCTTCTCCCCGCCCCCGACTTTCCAGCACAATGCAGCTGACGATGGTGCTGCTGCCTGGCTGTGCCTGTGCCTGGGAGGGGGCAGCTGGGAGCACAGCGATTGCTGCCTCCCAGCAGGACACATTGCCCTGTAGTAAAATACGTGAAAGTGACTGCATTAAAAAAAAAACAAACCCAAAACAAAAACAAAAAAACAAACCACTAACAAATTCCGAACTAGATTTTATAGACAGATGTTCATGTGACCTGCTCTGTAGTTGTCTGCATATGTGAGCCAAGGCGTGTTTTAACAAATAGCAGCTTTCATTAGGTAATTCCTTTTCCAAGCAAGTTCTGTTAAAACACATACATATTTTGTCTTTGGGACTGCTTGAAGTGTGTAAAATTCCATGTATGTGATAACCTGTTGTGGGTTATAGCTTGAAGCTCTGTGCATAAGGACCCTGCTGTTTATTTTTAATAGATAAGTGAAACATTGTTAGATACTGTGTCATTCACTTCTGGGGGGACTGTGCAACAAGAGCTAAACAGATGCTTAAGTAAAAGGGCAATATAAGGTTATGCAGGACTGTAAATCTCATTCCTCTGTTCATCAATCCTACAGGAATAACTGGATTACCTAAAATTGTGGATTGCTTACAGTGTTCTTTTTGGCCCTGGAATTAAGAAGGTGTTATTTGGCAGCAGTTATGATGATTTTGACTGGTCTTTACAGTAAAAGAAGTGTACTTGATTCCCTTTAATTTCAATGGGAAATTTACTTTTATGATAAGTAAAAATACTTGCAAGAAGGGCAGACTTCAAAAAAACACACGGCTGCTTAGTGGTATCTAAGCAAAACCAAAACAAAACACAAATTGTTTTCCCCTCCCCTTAAATGTCTTATGCTGGTTTTGCTTTATTTGAATCTAAGTGCTATCTGTTCATGTACTGCTAATAAAGAATGCTATCGTTTGTATGCATTTTTCCACTCTTGTAAAAAATACAAGTTTATTTGCTTTGTTAGAAAGTACGTTGTACTTCTGTTCCTCTAGTAATTTTGGTTTTGTTGATTTTTCATTAAAATGCTGAGTGTAGGATTTGTTTTTTTAAGGTTGGACATTGAGCATTTCAGAAAATTGGAGGAGTAAACTTGCAGCGTGTTGCCTCACAATGTTTGTTTTGTGTGTGTTTTGTTTTTGCTAGTTGCAATAGCAATACCAGTGTGTTTCATCCAAGAAACTTTGTGTGCTTTTTAGGGTCGTTATATAAATGTGAGACAGTGCTAGGAGCCTTTCTTTGTGCTTTTCAGGAAAACTGCAATGAAGCCTTTAAAACATTTGGTATCTCATGAAAAGTTAAAAATTGGAGTGTTACGGTATTTCTGGTCTCTTTGTATGGTGATGTTTTTCATGTACTGTTTCATAAGATGCCCTAAGCACGCATTATTTTCACAGGGCAAGGAGAAGTCTGGAGACTTGCTTGTAAATTGCTGATCCAAGATTTTGTTAACTTATGCTTTTAGTTTTAACAACTTTCCAATCTCCTTGCTTTCTTTATTCTTAAGTGTTTTTGTGTTGCCTTTACCATTTGGCAGTGAATGGCAGTATAGTTCACTGACAAACTGCAGACAGCATTTTCAGACTTGCTGGGTCTTGTATCCTGATGTAAAATATTTTGCTCCTATTTTCAGCTTCTGTTATTGGCACTGTCAACATTGATTTGATATTATTTCTCTTTTCCTGAAGCAACAGGTTCCTTTCCTCTCTTTTTTGTGGGTGAGAGGTTGTGGGACTTTAAATGAACATCTTTATGGTTTGAAGACTCCAGTTCCCTCTGCTTATTCTACTGCTTGCTGCTTTCCCTCTTTGTTTTTAATACTGGAGCCCTCTTTCCTTGAGGGTAGGAATCAAACATGAATCATAGTTTTATCACTCATATTGGCCAGAGGCACTGTCGTAGTAGCAATGATAATTAGCAATACCTTGTACAGAGGGATTTGGTTTGGAAACCTAAGTAGGTATATCTGTTACAATGCACAGAACTATGTAGCTACTCCAAATACCTCTGCTGCTGGGATAATATGTTGTCATGCAATTTGTAAAGTAAATTTAGACAGTGACTGACCTGAAATGTCATACAAAGGGACAGAGTGTTCTTAAAAATTCTTTCAGTAGTAGTGAAACAGGAGCTAGTCTTGAAGTTACAGACTTCAGATCAGTAGAGATCTGAATTTTGCTCTGATTCCTAGAGATTGGTGATCCTGCATATAGATATTAAAAATGCTGCTTATGCAAGTTATCAGAACAAGTTGCTGGTTCTTGTTCTTTCTTTGTAGTCGGGAGTGAATACCAGTTTATTTCCATTCCTGCAAGTAGTCCCTGGAACGTAGGATCCAAATATGTTCGGGAAAACTTTGGTGGGGAACACAGTTCATCTGACTGTGTTACCAATGAAGACTCCTTTCATACTTCTGAAGTGACTTGCTTGAAGGCCTGAGTGTGTCAGGCTTCTTGAAAGCTTGGGTTCAGGTTTTGGAATTGAGCTTGAAGGGTGATGAATCAGTCCCAGCAGTTTAGGTTGTGCCTGGATAGGTATTTAAATAAAACAAAAAGGTATTCAAACCAGGTGGAGTCTCTGGCTCATATTTTCTTCCATTGTAGAAATAGAATTGATCTGGGTTGAGGCAGTGAGTCAAACTAATAGAAAGAGCACTTCCTCTCTTTCTTTACTCGAGATTGACACTAGTACAGATGGGAAAGTTGTTTACAGACTTGCCCTGAGCCCTTCCCTGAACTTTTAACATTCAAAGAAGTTGTGTATAGTTAACCTCTTTTAGGAGAGGGGGGGAAGGCTTAAAAAGGTTTTAATCTGGAGATAGACACCTATCTGGATGGACTTAATGGAGAAGGTTAGTATGTGTTTTTGGCACTTGATCCTAAATTTCAAGTCCAGCCATACAAAGGATATTTCTGTACATTCAGCAAGAAGTCCCTTTAGGAGTGAGAGAAAGCCTATGGTAGGCACCTGTACATATTTTGTTTATTTGTCTATATGTTAAACAGTAAAACATAAAAGGAAGATTTGAAACATGATCAGCAGGGTAGCTGTGCCTATGACTGCTTGGGAACAACTCTTAGTGGGCACCATCTTGACTTGATGTCTGTGTAAAATCCCTTTATGCTGCAATGGAACATAACTCAAAGCCTGATCCAGGATATGTAGTGACAGGCAAGGAATGGGGTTAATAGTACCTGATTTCTCACTTGTTTCAACTATCAACCAGTAACATGAAAACTCTGATGTCCTTAATTAATGTCTTAGAGTGTATAACACTTAAACCCTTTTGATGAGCTTTAGTGCTCAAGTTGTTGAATCAAACTTGTCTGTACAGTTAATTCTTATCCTGGAAAGATATCAAAACACTATAGTGCTTGGAACTGCAACTTCTAAAACTTTTAAGTATTGTGGTCTTCAAACATGTTAGAAGGAAGCTCTTTTGTTGTCATAGAAAAGAAGGTAGCTGACCATCCTTCTGAAAAGACAGACTACCTTTGATGCAATGGATTGAAAAATGTTTGTATGGTTTGCTCTCTTTAAGTTGATAGGGTGTTACAAGTGCTTTCTCTTTACTCTCCTCACAATGTTCTTTTTTCTGTCAAATATCTGAGCCTCTTAGTATACTTCTTGTGTTTCTTTTTTGCAGTTTGTTTGTTGTCTAGGAGTTACTTCTTGTTTTTGTATGTCATCTATTTCCAAATGATTCTTCTCTCATCTCTTATGTTCTTTATAGTGTTTCTTCTCTCTCATTAATTAAACTTTTCACAGGTAGACAGACAACCTTTCATAATACTGTGTTGCTGTTATTTTTGTGCACACACAAAGAAAGAAATAAGACACATTGAGTAGTCTGATTTAGTGCAATAAAGAGGATGACAGCTGCCATACTGTCCAGTGAAAATAATGAAGTGTTAAACTGATCAGGTTTTTTTATGTTTTTCTTTCAGGAAGCAAAGCCTTCAGCTGAGGACTTAGGAGATAAGAAAGAAGGGGAGTACATTAAACTCAAAGTCATTGGGCAGGTGAGTGTTTTACATAATTGCTTATTGACGTTTCATGGAGGTGTGACTTCTTGTATGGTAGAAATGACCAAATGAAAGTTGATACTTAAGTTCTTGGGTGTGAATCCTCCCCTGCCATACACTCCTTCCAGCTGCCAGTAATGTGTGTTAGCGTACCCTGGTGTGCTTTTCTCAATGCATTGAGGGATTAATTTATACAAGGGTATGAATGAAATAAGTGGCAAACTTGGTAAATTCAGGTCTTCAAAGTTTGTGTAGTACTCTAGGCATGAGGCCAGCTTTCTTGCTCAGGGATAGGAAAAGGATTCTGTTGGCTGCCTTGTTGGTGGTTGTACCCACCAGATGATTGGTGGATTAGAAGTCTGTATTCAGGCTGTGTTGGAATGTGAATGTTGAGGTCGTTCTGTGCAAAGAACCCTTAGTTTAGGTGACTTAACTGGGATTGTTTGTTGGAGTAGTATTGTTTGCTGCCTTTGAGTGGAGACAGATGACTTTAAAGTAGGACTAACAGAAACTGTCTTACCTCTTGGTGGCTTAATCAGCAGTTAGGAGAACACATTGAAAAGCTGAAAGTGGCCCACATGTCTTTTGCACAGAACCTCTTGCAATCTGTTTTATCTGTAGTCATTTTGACAGTTGTAGCTACTTGTATCTTATGCCTGGTAGGAAGGACTACAGAATAATGAAACCTAAGATTTCTCCTTAGGTTAGTGTTGTGTTGCCAAGTCTGCTTGTATCCTAACTTCTAGATAATTACTCTAATTGAATGGGGTTTCATATATATTTTGAAGTGCAAGCTTTAACTTGTCTCTTTAGGAATCTTAGAGCAGAAATCCCCTGCATATGTGTGTTTGTATTTCATAAGTACATCATCTGGGTAAAGATGGAAGCACAGACTGAACCATATATGGGTTTTAGTACTTTTAAATCCAAAACCTCCATGTTGAGCCTAAGGCTACAGTATGCCATCTGTTTTTTTTAAAAAGAACTTCCTGTGGAAGTACATAGTGAATTTAGTGACTGATAATCATCCTGGAGGTTCATGCTACGATGCACCAAGGTATGCATGGTGGCAGTTAAACAGCATTCCATGTTTCATGTAAGTTTTGTACCAGTTTTTTCTTTATGAAGGACTTAAAAATAACATAGATAAAGTTAACAGTTACGAGGAGAGTAATTCTTTTTTCTTTTCTGTTCTTAGGACAGCAGTGAAATTCACTTCAAGGTGAAAATGACAACACACCTCAAGAAACTCAAAGAATCATACTGTCAAAGACAGGTTTGTGAAACAATAATTTTTTAAAAAGAAAATAAAACCCTAAACAACTTTTCTCACTGTTATTTCAAATAAAGACTTCTGAGGTATCTGATGGTACAAATATAATGAATGTCCTTGTTTCTTTTGACAAGTATTCCTCTGTAAGACCATTATGAAGTTTGTAGTAAGTTAAAGTTGCTGTTTGAAAATATGTAGTGGCTGCTCAGAAGACACAGAATTTGGTTTAAAATGCCCAGGCGTGCATTTAGAGTTACTTTAAAATCCTTTTTTTCCAAGCAAAGTTTGCTTAAAGCTGTAGAATACTGCACCTTAGCATGAGAATGGCCTTAGGCATTGCTACATCCATTAATATGGTAATCAAGTAACACTGGCTATTATACCCTAAGTTAAAGAAATCTGCAATATTAATTGTGGATGTAGGTAAATAGTAACAACTGTTACAGAACAAAAGTATATCTTCCCTTCCCAATTCTGTGGCAGATATTGTGGATTCACAGCTGCTATTTCCAGAAGCCCTGGCCTAGTTTGCCCTCAGCTTTGGGGATAGATGCCTTGTGTGGCCTTTTCTTGGATAAGTGTGTTGGAGTTCACTTCAGGAGATATAATCATAAGTAAAAATACTTTGGGGGCTTTTTTCCTAATACTTTGAGACAAGTTGAACTTGTCATTGAAATGTTCTTTAGTGGAATGTGTTCTTTGCTATCTTTCTGGAGTAGGAGGAAAAAAAAGATAAAACACCAGATATGTTTGTAGCCAAATCCAAATAATTAAAATTGATTCATTTAGAAAACTTGAGATTAAAAAAAAAGTCTCGGAAATAATTCATGCAGCAGTCTTGCTAATGAAAGTGCATATGTGGAATTCTTTCTTTAAGAAAGAAATAATCGTTTGAATGAACACAACCTTATGGCTCGGGCTGACTTCTGCAGGGTTTATGATGTCTTCAGCAGCAGTCAATGCAGTTTTTGGTGTCAAGTAGCCTTTCTCTGGTAAAGGAAACATGAACATTTCTTCTACATTGGCCAGAGGGGTTGTTGAAACAGTGTGAAAATTTGTCCTTACCTGGGAAAATTTTCTGCTGGTTATTTGCAAGCAGTATTTGAGAGCTAATTGATGCACAATTAGCTCTCAAGTGTCATATTTCACATGACTTTTTTTTCTCATAACTTGAAAGCAAAGGAAAAGATGAGGTGTTTGCCCTGTCTGTTGATGTGAAGTATGACATTCTGCCAGAACATGGGCACATTGTGCAACAGACATACTTTAACTCTATTTACCTTTGGGATGCTTGTTTCTCCTTGTTTAAATGCTGTCCCTTTTTCTCCCCCTCAGCTCTGCTCTTTGGTGTTCCTGGTGCTGAGCATTTGCAGAATTGATAGTGATAAAGGTTGCAATTCCTTTCTATAGCCATAGAAGATTGGGAAAGCAAGGGTAGGAGTTCATGAAGTAAACAGCATGTTCCTCCTTTTGTCTTAGGATCTTTAAATAAGGCTGATATGCAGTTCAGAAAAATACATGTGTAATGATGTCTTGAAAGAGAGCGTATACTCAATACTTTATAAATAAAGACACCTTAAAAAAAACTAAGGAAACTTCCAGGTTGTTGAGCTGGAGAACTCCACTGAGACTCTGGAATAAACATGCATTTTGGCACTATTGTGCTTTTTGAGTCACTTCTTTGCAGTCTGCATAAGTGCAACAGAATAGCTGAGCTCCCTGTGTAACAGGAACTAACACTCTATGACTTTCTTGTGTTGTTTTTATTTAAAATGCTTTTTTTTTTCTTGTAAATCCATACAGGATTCAATAAGTTGGTTTCTTATATCTCTGTTTCTTTTTTTAGGGTGTTCCAATGAATTCACTCAGGTTTCTCTTCGAGGGTCAGAGAATTACTGATAATCATACCCCCAAGGAGGTGAGTTTCTAGAAATATAGTCTGACTATATTTCCCTAAGTAGAATCTTTTAATAAGGCAAATAGGCAGTTTGGAAAGAGACTGATTGGCCCTTCCATGTGTAATGGCTCATACAGGAGGGTGTGGTCACTGCTTACTAGAGGGAGGGGGGGAATCACAAAGGGGGACCTTCCAGTTGTTGAGCTTGAACTTCAGTATGACTTTGGAATAAATATGTATTTAGTTCACATTTAGTAGATCAAAGTGTAAATAAACAGAAAACAGTTACTTCTGTCCAGTGACTTCCACCAATTGTTATAAAAAAGCAGGAAGAAACACTCATAATAATGACCTTCTGAAAAATCAAACAAACTTGTTGACTGTGGAATTGAGCAAGTTGCTCTCTCTGAGAGAATAGTTGTAAACAGGCTTTGAGTTGCAAGCTGTAGGCGTTAAGCTGCACTGTGAGCTGGAAGTGCACTATAGTGTATAGTGTATATACTATATACACTGTACACTATTTAGTGTATATAATTCACGTGACTCTACAGCTGGTGCATTCACTATGATGTTGGTGATGTTCCCCCTCAATAAGAGGTTTAGAGAAAGGTAAAACCAGCAACTTCCAGGGTGATGTGTACTGCTCCACAAGCGGGTTTTTGCTTTAAGGGTTTTACTTTGACTGAAATACCTAAGTCTGAAGAAAAATGACCAAAAATCATGAATGTTGTCTAGTGAGATGGTGACTGAAACTTTTTTCACCCCTTTGATGAATTATGATGGGACAGAGGAACAAAGCATTGTATAATTTGTCTAGAACCTGCTCTGATTTCATCACACCAGATTTATAACAATTATTTGCTGTTTTTCTCTGTTCTCACAGCTGGGGATGGAGGAGGAAGATGTGATTGAAGTTTATCAGGAACAGACGGGGGGTCACTCAACAGTTTAGATCCTTCTGTTTTTCTTCCCCCTTAATCCTTTTTTATTTTTAAATAATAGTTCTTTTGTAATGTGGTGTTCAACACTGAAACTGGCACCCCATCTCTGGGATTTTACTTTCAAGCGTCTGGTATTTTGAATTCTCGTGCTCATTATACACTATTGTTTCTGTTTTCATTGTGCTGAACTTCTGTGATCCAGCTGCAACCTTGCTCCCCTCTTCCCCTCTGCCCTCCCCTTTAGGAATACATGTACTCACATGCATTTGTATGTTCACTGGGTTCGTGCATTTCAGGCACGAAGGCTGTAAGATCTGCCAGGTGGGCGAGTGTTCTTAATGACTTCCATATCTGCCCTGAAGTTTTGATGTGTGACTGTCTCACTCCTGGACTATAACTTTCAGTGCGAGATGAAGTTTTTCAGAGAACTAAACTGTGGAGAAGTTGTGTATCCATAACTCAGAGCTATTTTGCTTAAATTGTGCTGATGGCCCAACGAAGAAGATTGTCGAGTTGGAAGTGGAAAAGCTAGAACTGTTGTCATCTGTTCCTTGCTCCAGAGATGGCTTTGCTGAAGACATAAAATTGAAAACCCTAATTGTTTTTAAATCTTACCAGAAGAGCCCAGAAGCATTTTAACCTCATATAGCAATTAGTTCACGCAGGTATCCATGCAAGAATGTTCACAGCAGCCAACTGGTGTTACTTTGACACTCTTGTTTGTACCTTTTGGCCTGGGACGTGGGTTTTGAATGGACATTGTCTGTACCAGCTTCATTTAAAATAAACCAGAAAAACAATTTTATAAACAATTTGCATTTTCTTTTCAAATGTTTAGAAATGAGCAAAACCATAAGAAGTTTTAATTAGGGCATGCTTTTCCAGTGATTATAAGTTGAAGCAAGAAAAGATTGTGCTCTGTAAATATACCTCATAAAAAAAGGATTTTTTTTCTATTTTCCCTAGTACAATACTTGATCTGCTTGTTTTGTAGGTGACTTAGAGACTACTAGCTGTTTCTTTTCTTGGTAGAGAATATTCTCATAAAGTTACACAAATATTCATTTTATGCACAGAATTCAAACTGAAAATGCAACTTGGAAGTAAATAAAGATGGCTTTTAATGTCTGCATTTCATATGATATGGCACCATTAAATAATCTATGATGGATGACGTGGAAGTGTCATGACAGTTCATTGGGCATCATGGGTCTACATGTTGCAGCTACTTGCAGGTTATAAATGGTCAATTTGAGAACTTGGTACTGGATATGAAAGCTGAGGTGAGAGATTATGGGCAGAGTAGCGTCCATAGAAGATTGCTGTACTCTCCCTGCTTCAGCTTTTTTGCAGATAAATAGGACTTGTTTGGTAAATCAAGTTTTGTATAAATGCCAGCTTCAGTTAAAGACACATTTTAGTGCTGGCGTACTTGATAAAAATAGCAGGGTTTGAGTACTTTTTTTTAATGGCATTTGCTGTAAAGCTAGACATGCATTTTCTTTCATGCTTGTGGTTATCCTGTTCCTGATTTAGTAATACTTTTGTATACATAGTTGCACTAAGCAATTTTTAAAATATTAAATTTTTTTTTTACAAAATGTCAGAATATGGGGTTTTCTTAAAGTATTTTATGTAATTTAGTTCTTAAGGGAAGAGGGATTGCGACTGTAATGTAGAATGACACTGCTTCTCTACGCTTACCTCCAATTGCTTTTTTTAAAAAATATGCAATACATTTGCTTAACAAAACCAGAAATAAAACAGCCTTGTGAATATTATCAGATCATATTTTAATATAAGTTTGTATAATGCTCTTTTTTGTAGGCAAGTTCCCATTATCTCTCTTCTGCAAACTAGGAGCTGAGGTGCAGCTCACTGGGGTCAGTGTGGAAGCTGAAGGAAGCTGAGAACTGATTTCAGATCCGTGGGGTTTGATGCTAGTACTCTAGTTGCTGCCCTGACTGTCTTTGCTTCTAGCTGTTCACTTTCCTCTTCCAAATCTGTTTTTATATGCTCATTTATATCAGCTTTCTAGCTGAAGCACTGCATTTGGTTCTCTTGAGACTGTGGAGGAGGGTTTTCTGCAAAATGCAGCTTCAGTAGGATGAAGCTCAAGGCGAAGATTGCTTTCTGTTCTGTAACCTTGTCCTAAAATACATCTCTTTATAGAGTGGATGTGGAACCAGTGACAAACTGATTTGACCTCTTTCTCAGACTTGTTCTGAAGCCTCAAAGAGCTCTTAACAGAGCTGCTGGTCTAAAGTCATGTCTTTGCTGATAGAACTTGATAGAACAGTAATAATCAGAAAACTGTCCTCTGCCTCAAAGATTAGCATCGAGAGCTCTGTGCAAAATGAGAAGACACATGTGCTACACAGATGCACTAGTAGCCTTTTTAAAGAAGTTCATGTTTGGAAATTATAGGCTGAAATAAAACCTGAATTTTGAAGTCAAGGAGTTAGACTTTTTTTTCTTTCTTTTTTTTTGTTTTGTTTTGTTTTTGTTTTTTTGGTTTGGTTTTTTTTGAAGACCTAGTCCTTTTCAAAGAATTTATTTCTGAAAAGGTGGTCTGGAGTGGAAGGTTTAAAGCACTTGTAGTTTTGAAGGATATGACTGGAAATAAGGTTAGATTTCATACGTTGGGGCAAAACAGAGAAAATCTTTTTTCCTCCTGCAATTTTTCTGTCTTTGCTTACTTGTATATTAGAAAAAGGTTGGTTTTAAGTGCTTAAAAAAAAGTGTTGGGAGAATAAAGCCATCTCCACTGAGTCAGTTATGGAATAGAAAGTGAAAGCTAATACTTTATTTTGAATTGTGAAAACATATTTAATATTCACTGTGGTGACGTATAAAATCTTTATTGAAAGGCACTTTACAAAACTATCAGTCTTACCAGCTTTTCTCAAAGCTATTGTGCCTAAAGGATTAGTGTATTCTCTTAAGTATAAATATGTCTGCATGACCACCAGTTTGATAAAATTAGGGTTTTTTGAAGTTAAATGCATAAATGTTGGCAGGATTTGGACTTCAGTTAATATGTTAGATAATGCTACAACGGGAATTCTGCCATGAATTTTGACTAGCCATGTGTTGTTTTAGAAATACTACAATTGTTTACTAGTTTTTAGCTTTTCCTAATTTAAATGGGAATTATATTTAAGAATACAGTATTAAAATATTTGTGTTGACCAATGCTATGCATCTTCTGTATGCATGCTTGAATTACTGCCATTCAGGTAAATTTTCAGAGAAAATCAACCTCTGAAGCACTATACAGAGATCAGTAGGAGTTGTGCTAGAAGTGGTTTAAACCGATTTTGGTTTGCTTTTAGAACCAGCACTTAATGCATACCTAATGAAGTTCAGCTTCAATTTAGAGACTACAAAAATTGATTACCCTTCTCCACAGGAGACTCTGTGGGAACTGCAATATGAATTGAATCTACAAGTGTTACACTTATCTAGAAAATATTAGAGAAGCAAAAAAACCAAAAATAACCTGATTTATAAGGAAGATAAGAACTTACCTTGCTACAGTTGCTCTTCAATAATTTATTTCTCAATATGAAATCTAGCCTCTTCTTAGAGTAGCATGTTTATTGCAATTTATTGTTTTGGAGGATTCCTTGAGAAGTCAGCACTGAGGTCTTCATACCCTTTTGTAACCTGTTAATTTCATTGTTTTATCTCTTAACACAAAGTGGACCAAAGAATGTGTATTCTGGCATCCCAGGAAGTCTGTTTGGATTAATTTCTATTTGCTGATCAAGCACAAGTGCTTTTACCTTCTGTCAGTGAGATGTCTACAAAAACTAATGTTGCAGTCTAGGAAAAGACATTTGTGAATGAGTAGCACCTGTGCCAAAAGACCTTTCTTGAGCCAGATTGGATCCCTGAATTTGATTGCAGCTGAAAGAGCTCACTGCAATGACCCATTTCTGGCACCAGGCATTTACGTACTTTTTCATACTGTTTTCAGGCCTAGCCTTTTGAACAGGTGAACATGAGACAGCACCTGTGGAGGAGAAACAGGTTGAGTATGTTCTAGTCTGGTAGCTTCCATTACTCATACTCCTTGGAACTGCTGAGGTGGTTCCAGATTTGTTCTTTGCCCCCAAACAGTGTTAATAAAGTGATGCAGGACAGAATTCGTTCTGGGGTTAGAAAGCCACTGCATTGACTTGACACACGCTTGGTGAGCTCATTGCTGGTGCCACTGGCACTTTCTTGATCTTTGCCACAGTGCATATGGTGCCTTCTGTAGCACTGAGTCTGGGCAGCAGCCAGGGAGTTGTCTCTGAGCAAAGTTTGGAATAGACTGGAAGAACATGTTGGCTTGTGCTGATACCTTCTTGTGGGCCACCATGTCCTCCTGTCACAACAGTAAGAGTAGAGCAAGTGGTAGATACTAATTGCTGCTCAGCTGTAGTTATTACTTGGCCTCTTGTCCCTGGCAGCACTTTGTGGCTCACAAATTGACCTAGAAGGCCTGTTAAGCAATTTGCAATACTTTAATATATGCTATGCAGCCTCCCAGTTCCTGTGTTCTGTGGTGCCGTAGGAAGTTCTGGAAGCATGCTGTGGAGACTGCTCTGATGGATTGTGTAAAGGTAATCATCATTTCAGGTGTTCAGGGGAATCCAGTTGGGCTTCTTTCTGTAATATGTTACAAACACTAAAATAATTAGAGAATACAGATGTATGTGAATTGCTGATGCAATTTGGGGCAATATTGAAAAACTGGTTAAATAGTAAAAGAAGAGCATTGTGTCTTGGGGCTGGAATTTCAGCCAGTTTAACTCCTGACAGCAGTGGTGGTACCCAGTGTTAACTGCACTGATGGAACTCCTACTACAGAGGTATTTTTGTATAGGCTGGCAGTAAGTGTTAAGATGTGTTATTACTGAGGGAAAAAAAATTAACTTCACTCTCTGATTCATAGTTACATACCTGATCAAATTTAAAAGCTGTGCTTATGCTTTGGCTTCCTCTAGAGCTAGTCTAGCATTTTCCTCTTTCATAATTTGTTCCCCAGACTTACATGTTGCCTTTTCTCAGTTTCTTCTTTCATGTTCTAGGTGTTCTACTGCCATGTCAGCCAGCTGCTGGCTTTCCTCCTGTAACCATGTTGCTCCTTTTTGGCTTAATTTTTGCACCTCTTAGAAACATCACCAACAACTATTAGTTGCTTACATACTTTATATTTAGGAAATTACTTTTTCATCAGTTACAGATAAAAAGAAAATATTGTAATACTGACATTACAAGTATTTGATATTGTCTCACATGAGTTTTTTAAAATTGTAATTGGATTTTTGTTCAAGTCTTTCTCTGCAACTATTTGTTAGAAATAGAATCTCTTTTTTAAACTATGTAGATACTGGGAGTTGGGCTTTCAGAGAAGATATGTAATGAAAACAATCAGATGTAGCATGAATGTTGTTATTGCTAGCATCTTGCACAGTTGCCTTGTAGCTAGGCTGTGGAATTTCTCTTTTTTCAGGCTGCAGGGACTGTGGCAGAGAGGACTATTGTTACCGTATCTATTTAACAGAGGAGCAGCTGAGGGGCTACAAATCTGGGACATAGTGTTACAGGAATTTCAAGGCAGACACACAGGCTGTCTATGTCTTTACCAGAAATCAGCCATTCTGGTGAACTATCTGCTGCTAAAGTAAGAATTAGTCTTTCTATAGACCATCTGCTGCTCCATGTTCCTCTAGCTGTTGCTTCTTCTGGAACTGCAGAAGCTTCCTGTGATAATCCTGCTGCTGCTGCCAAATACATTCTTGTGCTGTTTTCTCTAATTGTGACTTTTTTGCTGCCACCTCCTCCTTATGGCACCTCCACTCTTCTAGTTTCTGTTTCTGTAAACTAAAACGTAAATGATTATTAATTGCTATAGCAACCTTGGGTTTGCTGAGCATTCTTGCCAGAAGAGCAGATCCTAGCCCAAGGAGCTCAGTAGATTGCCAAAGTGAAGGAGAGAGAGCTGAGAATAAAGGGAGAATGGGTGCTCATTAGTGATATGTAGCATATGTCGGGTTGGTTCTGCAAATGAATATTTTTTAAAAAATACCATCTACTTTGCTTCACACTATCTGTAAGGGAGCAAAAACCTCAGTTACATTTTTCACGTGTGCTATTGAGAAGGACATGAGGAGTATGGGATACAGGTATGTGGCTTACATGGAACAAAGCTTTGGAGACAAGGGATGGAGCAGAACATAGGAGCAGTTAGGAAAGTTCAGTAAGGAAGAGCTAAAGAAGAAATCGGAATGCATCTTCGTGTAACAGGAACACAAACCCAGAACAAATACCCAGGCTATGCAACAAAAGAGGCAATAGAAAACCTTGGATGACATTTACATGTAAACAGAATGGCAGTAAAATGGGCTGGTTTTGCAGGAGGATACACACTGAGAGTAAGGAGGATCAAAGAAAGTCAAGGAGGTTCATGAAGCAAAGGAATATTCTCCTTATTTTGGGAATGGGAAGTTAAGGAAAATAAAACCAAAGATCTTCTGCTTCACTGAGTGTGGTTCACGATATTTTCCAATCGTCTTGGTGTTCTCAGTCCAGCAGCTTGACTTGAATGCCTATTTGCTTTCCCTGAAATAAAGTTAACCAGGGCATGGCACTGTTTTAAAAAAAAAAATCTTATAGGTGAGATTTGTCCTTTCTTTGCAGCCATCTGATTAAGACATGCTACTCCTACTGCTCGGACTCTTGGGGATGCCTGTTTCCCCGGGACTGCTCTGCAGTGCGTTCAGGCGTTTCTCGGTAGGCTGCAGCTCCTCGAGACACCCGAGGAGGTCGCTGTTCTCCCCGGGAAATGCCGTTGCAATGAAACATTACCAGATGGGAGGCGAAGCAGTGAGATGGTGTTAAATGCACTGTTTTGTGTAAGCAGAACGTTTCAAAAGGTGGATAGAAATGTGATAATTATATTGCACCAGAGCTTGTTTCTGATACTGATGGGTTTCCCAGAGCTTTGCCTCAGGTATTTGGTGGAGGGCTTTTTGTGGCATTTGTTTGGTTTGGTTTTGTTTTTTCTTCCTAAAGCTGTGTCAGCAGAGGTAAAGAGCAAAAGTACTCTTAGTGATTTCTTCTTATTTTTTTTTTAAGAATAAAATGCTTATATAATTAAAGGAGTAACTTACATTTCTATAGATCTTTATAACCATGTAGTTGTAACCATGCTGAGGTTTTCGTCAGGGAAAACCTGATGTGGATTTAGTGTTGTATAGAAAGTGTGGAATATCATCTTCATGAAGTAACTACAAGCTAGGTAGAATAGGCTGAAGACCTAAATTTAATGACTTTGATTCACTGTTGATTCTGATTTTTCAGTATCAACAAAGACTTGGAAAAGTCAAAATTCAGAGTAATGAGGTATGGATGAAAGTACCACAACAAATCAAGTTAAATAGTAGGAATATATGCAATGCTAAGCTTAGGAAAAAATCTAATACGCTGCTAAAAGATGGAACTTTATCTATTCACATATTTGCGATTAAAAAGTTTGTGTCGTTATACTCTAGTTTAGAATTTGCCCGGGAGTGCTGAATCAGTTTGCTGGCTCCTTTACACTCTGTGTTGTTAGTCTTCTGTTACATTAGAAGATGCTTTGTTGTTACCTATGTTTTTTCATGCTGAAATGTTGATAGGTGTGGATTCATGTACCTGGCTTGCAGAAGAAAAGCAAAGACAACAATAATTCTGTCATGATTCTATTCAAATGTTCCCTTTTCAAATGGGAACATTATCCTCACTATGTCCTCTATGCTCCTCTGTTGTTCCTTTTCCAGATCTGCCCTCACTTTTTCCATTTGTTCTTACTGCTCTTTCTTTTTCCATTTCTGTTCTTGTTCCTTCCTCCTCTTCACTTCTCACGTTGCCTTCTTGCCTTTTTTGTTCTCTTTCCTGTGCAGATTTCTCTTCTTGGCATTTTTCAGGAGGAATCTGAACAAGAATATAATTATTAATGCACTTGAAACTGACATTCTGTAAATGATTAATAAGTACACAGAGCATATATATTTCAGTTAATAATAGATTAATAAAGTTGTTATGACTTCTGTGGGGCTGCTCTGGTCACTGTGCCCAATGATGCCTGTTTTCTCTATCTGGTAAATGTTTTACTATTTTTTCTTTTGGTAGATACTTGCCTTTGTGATACCTGATGACTCTTATGCTAATTTGTCAGTATTCAGAGTCCCAATATGTTGCTACTTAAGCGGTATTCTTGAACTTCTGCCAACTTTATATTTCTCTCTATATTTTTTCTAAATGCTTTTGCAGTTGTAACAAGCAAGGGGGAGGCACAGGGGTTTCCTCTAGTCCCAGAAAAGATGACACTGAGGGAACAGGTGAGGTCTAAAAAGGCATAAAACTCTGTTAGCTGAATGGTCAGCTAGGGGATCACTGTGGTGAAATGAAAAAGCTACACACAGCCTTTATTTCTGGAGTTCTAAACTAGGACTGAGGAAAACTTTTCCAAGAGATGCAGAGATTTAAGATGCATACCTAAACAGCCTTTTTACTTTGCTGTGTGATGTCTCTTATAAAGAAGGCATTGGGGAGGGCTTTTGGGCTCCAGGTTTTCTGTGAGACTGGTCTTGGATACTTAGAGTCCTGGAATCACAGGTTTTGGGGCGGGATGGGTGGGCTGAAGGCTCTGCATGCCCCTGGGCTCCCTCCCACATCTCTGCCCAGAAATATTGCCTCAGGCAGTTGGCAGGGCAGCATCAAATTTGGGCAGGTGAGCAAACAGCAATGGCTATGTGGTGTGAGGGAAATGCCATACCTGCCTGTGTGAGTGATGCTGAAGTACATAAAAAATCAACACAAAGCCTGTTGCTAGTGAGGATAAATGAGTGTGGGATTACCTGAGATTGGATACACCTGTGCTTGGGGTGAAACATGAGCTGGGGCAGCTGGGGAGCTCTCTGGGGCATGGGGCAGCCCCAGGGGCAGGCCCTGTGAGGCTGTGGGACCAGCTGAGGGGGAGCTGGGGGTAGGGGCCCTCAGTGCTGCCCTGGGATGGAGCCCCTTGTGCCCCTCTGAGGGGGAGCCTAGGGACAGGGTCGGGCTGTGCTGAGGGAGCTGGGAGAGACCTGTGAGGAGAGGGAGCCTGGCTGCCCTCAGTGTGGCGGGAAAACACCTGTGAGGGACGAAGCTTAACCTTCCCTCAGTGTGGTGGGAAACACCTGTGAGGAGAGCAAGCCTGGCTGCCCCTCAGTGTGGCGGGAAAGCATCTGTGAGGAGAAAAAGCTTAACCTTCCCTCAGTGTGGTGGGAAAGCACCTATGAGGAGAGGGAGCTTCTCTGTCCCTCCATGGCGGGCTCGGGTGCCCTGAGGGGGAAGCAGCCATCTTGTGGTGTTGGAGGTTGGTGGTGGAGCTGTCCTGCTGCAGTAGCCCCAGCCAGGAAGGACACACTGGGTAAGTCTTTGTTCTCTTTTCTTAATCCTCATTTCATGAGAGTTTCCTCAGCACCTGCAAGCATGATTTCTCATATCCACAGCCCCACTGCTCTCCCCACTGTGTGGGAGCTGCAGGCTGTGAGTGGCTGTTGGAGGCAAGATGGCCTGAGCCAGGGGAAGACTGGAATGCTGTGGATACTGTGGTGAATTTTTCCTTCAGAAAACAAACATTTCAGTCTAGAAGTAAATCTGGTCTTTCTGTCAATGTTCTTACGTTTATGTAATATTTTTTTGGTGGTGCAGAAAAGTGTCAGATCAAACCGTACATAGGACCAAAGCCTTGTGGTTTCATCTAAATGTCATAATTTCCCCTGTGATAAACCTTAGTGACTCTTAAATGAGTGTTCTTGGTCCTTTTGCCCTGCTTCTGTTTCTTGCTCCACCTAAGTTAATTAAATACACCAAGAATCTTATTTTGAATTTTCATTTTTTATGGTCAAAAAGGTGCATTGAATGCATCATCAGGACTGTAGTGGACTTCATACAGAAAAAACTGGGGAGAAAATATTAAGAACTTGGTGCAGACAACCATTAATCTGGAACAGATGATCTTGTCCTAATCAGCACTACTCATTCCTTGACTGCTCTCCTAAAGGCTTGACTGCTCTTGGCTGTCTGTCTAGATTAAATGTTTACAATTGACTTAACCCCTGCTGGGGACAAATGGTAGAGGACCATGCTATCCAGTAGAGAGAAGCTGCAATATGAGACAGGTGAGTTGTGAGCTTTGTGCTGGTTAACTTTATGCAAGCTTTCTCCATCTCTCACAGTCTGCTTCCTACAGTGCGCAGCCCAACAAAATCCAACTTTCTGCTTCCAGGTATGATCCTAATGCATACAGGCATGCCTAAATAACCTCAAACCACATTTATCGTAAGTGCATGCTCTAGTACATTTACTTAGGGGCATTCTGGTTTACAGGTGAGGTCTGGAGAGAAAAAAATGTAGCTATTGTCTACTTCTAATAAAAAAAAAGAAAAAACCCCTCATCACTTCTGCTGCTGTAAGTATGGTTGAAATAATTTTGACTGTGATGCTTGATATCTCTTGTTTGAAGCTTAATAATAAAGGAATTAGTTTTAATAACAATTGATTATTACCACTTATAAAAAATTCAAAATAATCTCTGAATACAAAAATTTTCTTATGTCTTTTATCTTGCAAGGAACTACCAAAACAAGAGCGTAGAAATAAAGCTGGGCTGGAAATCATGAGGGCTGGACCACCTCCTTCAATCTGTTTTGAGGAAATTGACTATAACATATTAATCCTTTATATGGCCTTGCTATATCTCCCACTGAGATAACTAAAAGCTACATGCAGTAATCTTCAGCAAGATGCAAAGAGATCTGTTTCGTGTTAGTTAACCTTTCCATAAATTTTTATGATAAATGATGATAAGGGGTATCAATTTAACTCCTTGCAAACAGCAAAAGCTGAAATGGTTGTGCCAATTTGTTAGTTACATTATGAGTTGTTGATAAGAGAATATTTACCTCTTCAGGATTCGCATACTAGGACTTGACCACAACTGCTGCAGTCCAGTGCTGTACATGCACTGTGCTAGTGGGTCTAAAATTTCTGCGTGAAAACTTAACCTGAGACATGAGGAGAACTTAAGTTGCTCTGTGTTCCCTAATGGAGAATTGCTGAGGAAAAGATGAGAACTGTTTTCCTCTATAAATTACAGTTAAGGATTTGTGCTGAGAGCTAAACCAATGTCTGCTGATTTGTGCAAAGAATTGCTGTTTGCTCTTTGAGAGTTGTTGATCTTTATTCTGGCTGTTAGCTGCTCTTACTGTGACTGCTTCTGCAGTTCCTTCTAGTACCAGGGTGGCTGTGTACTGGGCACTGAGACCTCCTGGTTCACTTTACCCCTCAGGCGAAGTTGTTGTTGGACCAACAACTGGGGACAAAGAGCTGGCATCTCAGAATGTGCTTTGAGACAGAGCTTGTCCTCTGCTATTCCAGCTGGTTTTTTTCAGTGCTACAGGTCGTAGGAGAGGTTAGAAGGAGTTGTGGTGTTCTACCATTCATCAGTAGTGTCTGTACTTCTGTGTACACGTACATCACTTAACAGTTGACTGTATACAATTTCTGCAAGTGATTGTTTTGCCACCTTAACTTTATCCTGATGGTACAAAGCAGACAGAATCTGTACCGCAAGCGAGACAGCACTTAGTGTATTGCCATCAGTGTCTGAACCGTGATTGAAACCAGTCTTTAGCAGGAATAGATAGTCAAAGACATTACAAGGGAATGGGCAGGAAGTTTTGCTGCCATAGGACTTACAAGATCAAAGCTGCTGTCAACTGGGTGTTTTCCTTCCTGCTGTCTGTTCATTGGTAAGTCTCTTCTTGTATGCTGCTTTTCAGAGTTACTTGTTTTATTCCGAATGTCTCCTGCATTTCCTGATGACTGGGAGATCTCAACTATTGCTCCAGATTCAAGCTCAATATCCTGTGTTTAAAAAACTGAAAGATCCGAGAGACTGACAATAAAATTAACAATCAAAATTTGGACTTAATTACAATTTAAAAAAAAAGCTTAGACAGGTGCAGAAAAATCCTGAGGTTTTGTTCTATTCCTGCCTTAATCTCAACATGTTTTGCACACCTGTAAGCCCTGAAACTCTTCAGAATAATTTGTCAGTACCATCTAATGAACAACTTGTGTAATTGTAGTGGCCTAGCAGGTAGCTGCTAGATCCTCTTTGGGGATCACTGGTCTCCTCATTCCTGAGGTGAGCAAGTTCCATTCTCTTTTGCTGCAATGAAGATACAGAGACTTATTTGCAGGTGCTTTGCATGTTTTGTAATGGTGAATATTTTAATAATTACAGTTTCATTTCTGTAATAGTTATCATCCAGAGGTCTTGAAGTATTTTAGAAACACGTGGTCTAATGTTTATTTTTAGTTTAGGAGAGATGTGAAGCCGTAGCTTTCACTGACTTCAGCATCAGCAAGTGCTCAGTTTCTCTGAAAATCAAGCTACAAATATTGACATTTCACACTTTAATTAATAAGTTCTTTATGAATGTTTTGTGAAGTCCTGTTTGGTGTATATTTCCTCAATATAGCTCTAAGATGTATTTTTAAGTCAATAGCATTGCTAAAAGAAAAATTAAGACTTTATTTTGCTTCCCCAGAGATGGCTCTGGGAGGCCTTAAAGCAGCCCTCCAGTACCTTAAGGGACCTACAAAAGAGCTGGAAAGGGACTTTTTACAGGGCATGTAAGGATAAGGGGAAACAGCTTTAAACTGAGAGAGGGTAGGTTTAAATTTGATATTGGGAAGAAATTCTATAGTGTGAGGGTGGTGAGACACTAACAGGTTGCCCAGAGACATTGTGGATGCCTCATCCATGGAGGTGCTCAAGGCCAGGTTGAATGGTGCTCTGGGTAACCTGATCTCATGGAAGATGTCCCTGTCCATGGCAGGGAGGTTGAAACTACATGATCTTTAAGGTTCCTTCCAACCCAAGCCATTCCATGATTCCTGTCTTAGGTTAAATTGGTTTAGAGCAGGCATTGATTCTGAGAGGTGTGACCTGAATGTAAGAATTTTGTATAAAGAGTTAACATTCTTAGGGTGTGTAGATGTGGCTCCTAGGGACATGGTTTATTGGTGGTCTTGCTAGTGTTAGATTAATAGCTGCACTAAATGATCTTAAGGTTCTTTTTCAACCTAAATAGTTCTATGACTCTCTGATACATTGCTCTTTTTGCCACAGTCTTGGATTGGAGGGGAAAAAAGAAGACATGCTCATTCTGAGCATGGAATGTAATACATTCGGTTTAATATAAGCTCTGTGTGAAACATTTTACTAGGATGAGAGAGAAGACTTTTTTTTTCTTAATCATAGTTGGATCTTTTCATTTTGTTTTAAAAACTGATTCTTCTTTGACATCCTTTGGGATAAATTCCACTGAAGTCCTTCTCATTAGGCATCTACTGTAAGTAAATGCTGAGAAGCTTGTCCAGGACTTCACAGAGAGTTGTAGAGAACAATCTGTTTTAAGTGTGTCTTCCCCTGTTTCCCAAATCCCTGGTACTTAGCATCTCATCACCATGCAGAAAAGTCATAAAGCTGGTTTAACTGGCTGTTTAAAACTGATTTATGGTTGTCTTCTGTCCAAATATTACAAAACCTGCCTATTTGATGAAGTTTTCAGTGGTGTTACCATGTAGCTTCTTTATGGTACATGTTTTCTGTCTAACTCATTAGTTTTCCTCCAGAGTCTGTGTAGACTGAAGTGTGTGGTTGTGTGTTTAACTTGCAAGAATTTATTTACACCTGAGCAGTAAACTTCATGTAGCTTTCTATTCTTTCTCAGTCCTAGTTTTAAGAGGTCTTCTTGCCCTATAAAGCAATTAGATGCAGTCACAGTCAAGTGTTTTAATCTGAGGACTCTTGACAGGATCTGTTTCTAACTGTAGGAAATAGGAGGCAATGCCTGTCCCTTCTCACTATGAATATGGGCCTCATTCAGCTATTGGTGGGGTACAATTGCTGAGAATTTCCATTCAGATGCTTCACTGTATGAAGACATTGTGATAAACAATAACTAAGCTAAGATGTCTGACTAGAATAGAACAAATGTAGAAACCTAACCTGAGTCTTGTTTGCAGAAATGAAAGTGAAATATAGAAACTTGCTGTCTCTGTTTAAACTTTCATCTTATAGTCTATTGTATGGTCAAAGCAGGTTTCCAGTTGTGGAATACTGCATTCAGTTTTTATCCTATTTGCTTGTCTGAGTCTGTAAAAGTGAAGATCAACTCTTGGTCATCTTAGGCCAGACTCAGACTTGTGCAGAATAATTTTCTTTTCTGATCTTCTGTACTGTAGCTGTGGTTCAGTGCCTATTGGTCTCAGTACATAAGTTGCCAAACCATAGGATGAGAGAATAGGAAGTCTAATTCTAAATTTGATGCTGGGAAAGAAAATGGGAATTATGTTTAACTTTCTTACCCCAAGAGAAATTTGGAACTTGATGTTGCAGTCTCTTTTGGCTTCAGTTACGGATTTTTGATAGTGCTATCATTTAATTATCCTTAATGTATAGGATGGTTAAAAGAATTATTTAATATATCTTACTAAGGATTAAATAAGGTTTAAGGTTAAAGACTTACTAGAGGCAAAAGTGACAATAGTATGATCATGGGATTGATAAGATTTCCCTCCTTTTTGGTGCTTTTAGGTAATATTTTAGAATTGAAGATTTGAGGTTCAGATGTACTTTGGAACCTTTGAACCACTATTGAGCCTTTAAATGATATGATAATTAAAAAGTCTCCTCAAGTCTTATATGAGACAGCAGTAGTAAAGGGATTAGATTTTTAATCTAAAATCCAAATTTGCAGGTGTTCTATGAGCCAGACTGGAGTTGCTAGAATCAACACTGGTGATTTCAAATATCAATATTAATTGGGTAAATTAATAATAAAAAAGGCAAAGGGATCTCTAAACTGCAATCTGTGTCCCTTCCTGACAAGGCCCCAGTGTTCTTGCTAGGTTTAGCTGAAAGTACAAGAGAGTAAACTGTAGAAATAAGTAATTCTTTAGCAGTAGAAGATTGTCTTCCCTATATATATTTTAAGGGCAGTACTTGGGAAACACATATGAAAAGATTGAACTTCAGTCTTGGAGAGGAAGGAGCAGAATTTTCCTGAGAAAAAAGTCATTCTGCCTTGGGGTATTCAGTGCTTTTCCCTGCAGAGCTTGCCTTTGGAACAGTGTTAAGGCACCAGTAGAGAGAGCCATTGTTTCAAGGATGTGTAGAAAGCTGAATAGATGGTACAACTTGCTGGCAGGGCACAACGCTGAACAGTGTTACTGTAAAACTCACATAGATTTCTAAGGAGATAAAAATTCTTGTAGAGAAGGATCTTCACTTTCTAAAGTAGTGAAGTTTGTCCCCACAGTATCGGGACAAACGTGCACAAGGATCACCTAACATTAAAGGCCTAGATCTATGTCTTTGTTTTTTATATACTTCCTGCAATATATAGGCTTTAATAACTTACCTATGGTATTGCAGAGTTTGTCTCAAATGAACTTATACCATGGGGGCAATCTCATGTGCTGTGGGATGTTGGTTAGGAAAGGGCAGAGAAAGAAAGACATGAATTCCAAATATGTAGTTATTAGTCTTGGAACTGATGTCAAGTGTGGTGGGGATCAAATTCAGTATAACAACATGAACTGTTCTTCCTAAGTTGTCAGTTGCTGTTGAGACTTAAAACATTGTTACCACTGTTGAAGGTGGAGCATCCTTAGGTAGGACAGTTGCTATCATCCTGCTCTGAGCTTCCTTCTGACAGTGTGCACCTGTCGTTTTTGGCATAAGACTATTGCAAGCCCAAGAAGGAACACAGCATTTCCAGCTGTTCTGTTACCCATGACTATTGGCAAAACTGAAATGGGTCTATTTACTTTTTTTGGGGTATGTGTATTTGCTTGACCGCTTCTTGGTCCATAAGCAAAACCCTGTAAGAATTCAAAGCTTGAACATATTTCAGCAGAAGGCTTGACTGAAGCTGAGGTTTCTCACCTTGCTGCATGCTGGAAGCTTCCTGAATTCTAGATGTTATGTGTTCTTAATTGGCAGAGGATATCTTACTTTGCCAAACCTTTCTCCTGTGGTGGTAATGAAATCTGAAACCAGACAAGTTTAGCGTGGTTCTGAATTTCATCACAAATCACATCTCACACTTCTCATTTCTTGCCTGAGGGAGAAAAACTCCAGTATCTTTGTCTCCAGAAAGGAGGCAACGCCTGCAAAGTTCTTCCATGCTGGCCAATTATATTGACTCAGTGATAATTGAGGAAGGAGTCAGATATCAGCTTAGGTGTGATACTGGCGTGTAGAGCCCTGTACAACCTTAAGCCGGCCCTGATGAGACAGCAAGAAAGAAGCAGTGATGGCAGCATGCAAAACAGACTTTTGCTGACATATCTTACAATTGTCACTAAAGGTTGAAATGCAGATGGAAGAGCAAGGAAACTACATATTGCTAAACAGAGTTCCTTCTTCATACATGGAGTACTGACTTCAGGAGAGCAACCTCAGGTATCCAGAATCAACAATATATGCTAAGAAAAGCCAAACCTATATTATGCAGGCTGTGTAATAAAGATACCAAAATGGAGAGAAGACTTTAAAGATGGGTATTTTTTTCCAATTACAACCACAACACAAAAAAGGAAACTTACTGAGGCAATGGTGGGTTGTTTTTTTTTTTTGCATTTGTTTGATCCTTCAGAAGCTCTTTAGCCTTGCATGAATTCTCACAAATACTTTTACGTTTCACTAATATTTTGTAACCATGCCTCTGCTTCTGTGGTCCCATGCTGTCACCACTGTGCCCTGTCATGGTTCAGAGTAGATGGTGATAATTCTAGGTATAATTCCACTAGTCCTAAATCTGCTTTAAGGTAGTGGGGGATACATCTGATAGATTTAACTAACATCTTCCTTTTTCTTTGCCTTGGAAGCTGTACTACCTTCAAGTGTACTAGTACTGAGAGAATTACCAGTGCTTGTGTGGCAAATGTGTAGATGGGTGTCCTAGGTTGCAATATAGATGTAGTTAAGTATTCTATTACCACCAGCTGTGGGCCATTAGCTGCTATCACCTACTCCGGATGACAGGCAATGGGCCATCCGTTAGCTATTATCACTTGCTAACGACCCACCCCGTATGACAGGCAATGGGCCATCAGGGACCCACCGTGTGACTCATGGACTTATCTCATCCCATTGTGAGATGCTCTGCCGAGGAGGGAAGAGCCAGGTGTTCCCACCTGGATATAACCTGGCCTTGGAATTGCCTGAGCTAGCCCTGTCTACTGGGTTTCCAGAGGACCAGAGCTACTACTGGATCTTCAGCTGGAGACTAGACCTTCACAGGATCACCGCTTCAACTGGACTACTTCAGTTAGACTGCTACTACCACCCTAACAGGGTGTTAGGTTGTATCTGACTTTGTCAGTGCTTTTCCTTGTATTATTTCACTTATTTTTAATTTCAATCTTGACTTGTGATCTCCCACTGGTTTGTTTTCAAACCAAGACATATTTTTGGCGCCCAACGTGGGGCACGACCTGGGGAAACTCAGAAATCCTATCACCATGATGGTCAGCTTATCTATATGGGTGCTGTATCTCGCTCTCTATATTTTTCCTCAAATGGGAAACTATCTGCCTGTCGTATTGGTCCTGTTGCGACCAGGGAATGGCATGAAAATTGCTCTTTTGGTTTATTATGCCTATTGCGTAGTAACCTGTGAGGCGATGAATACCATTCGGAACGTATACTCAAGTTTATCTGCCTGGCCTAATCCGAGCCACTACATCTGGGACCTCCTCAGCAATCATACCCAGCCTCTGGGGTTAGGAGGAGAGAGCGGTTTCTTCCAGCCTTTCAGGTCAGGCACAGCCATTTTTGAAGATATTGAGTTCTCTCTGGATGCTAGGGATGGCATAATCTTTTTGTTAGTTCTGTTTTCCTTTTTCTCTGCAACCAGCACTGTGTACCTCATGCTGAAGATCAGAACAATATCTTGTCTTTTTGAGGAGGAGAAACAAAGCAAATCAGCAGGAAAGAGGAAAAGAACCAAAAGAGCAGTGGACGTCTCAACACAAACCATTACCAAATCAGAACAGCCAAAGCCTGTAGCAGTTGCCCCTGTCCAGAAAAAGAAATCAAAGAGCAAATCAGTCCGCACAGCGACTGATGAGGATGCGGCAGGACCATCTCACCCAGCAGAAGAGACAGAGCCAGAGATCATCACTCGCTCTCTATCCCTGGGGGAGCTGCGTGACCTACGGAGGGAATTCACCCGGCAGGCAAACGAGTCCATCTTAACCTGGCTGCTCCGCATCTGGGACGCCGCCGCTAATGACACTATTCTGGATGGAAGTGAGGCCAGGCAACTGGGATCCCTGTCCCAAGATGTGGTTATTGACCAGGAGATTGGGAAAACCCAGGAAACTCTCAGCCTCTGGCGGCGATTGCTGGCAAGTGTACGGGACAGATACCTGTGCAAAGAAGACCTCCAGATGCACCAAAGAAAATAAAACACAATAGAACAAGGTATCCGATGCCTGAGGGAATTGGCCGTGCTAGAGATCATTTTCTCGGACAACGAGAGATTCCCCAAGAGCCCAGATAACGTCCAGTGCACTTCACAAATGTGGCTAAGATTCGCGCGGCTCGGACCAGAGATATACTCTCGTTACCTGGCAACACTGCAGTGGAGGGAAGGCGAAGACCAGGTGGGCGTGTTAACAAACAAACTGAGAATTTATGAGGACACTGTCACCGCTCCACTACGCGCTCAGGTCTCATCAGTGGAAACAAACCTGGCCGAGCAAGTCCGGAGCTTGATTGAAGAGAATCAGAAACTAAGGAAAGAGTTCAAAGAAAGACTTTTCCATGCCACACCGAAACCAACCCGAGTCTCTGCCATCAGGAGCAGACGTCCCCCAGCCAGGGAAAGAAGACAAACTCCACGACGTGACCTCTGGTTTTTCCTTCAAGAGCATGGGGAAGACATGAGAAAGTGGGATAGGAAACCCACCTCCTCCTTAGCAGCCCGGGTACGTGAATTGAAAACAGAAACATCCACTTCAGAAGGCTCATCTAAATACAACACTGCCCCAGTCTCTTGTAGACAAAACCCCCAACAAAATAGAAAGGATAATATGACTGATCCTCTTGAAGGAACCTCAAGAACACATTTACGAGAGAAGAGCACCACGCACCAAAAACAGGATTAGAGGAGCCCTGCCTCTAGCCAGATAGAAGAAAGGGATAATCGGATCTATTGGACTGTGTGGATCCGATGGCCTGGCACGTCTAACCCACAAAGATACACGGCTTTGGTTGATACTGGCGCTCAGTGCACCCTAATGCCATCCAGGTATGTGGGGACCGAATCCATTTCCATTTCTGGGGTGACAGGAGGATCCCAGCAGCTGACTGTACTGGAAGCTGAAGTGAGTTTAACTGGGAACGAGTGGCAGAAACACCCCATTGTGACTGGTCCAGATGCCCCATGCATCCTCGGCATAGACTATCTCAGGAGTGGATATTTCAAAGACCCAAAGGGACATCGCTGGGCTTTTGGGATAGCAGCCGTAAAGACAGAAGACATAAGACAACTGAATAGCCTGCCTGGTCTCTCAGATAACCCATCTGCTGTAGGACTACTGAGAATTGAAGAACAGCGGGTACCAATTGCTACAGCAACAGTGCATCGCCGGCAATACCGCACTGACAGAGACTCTGTGGCCCCCATCCATAAGATGATTCGAAAACTGGAGAGCCAAGGGGTGGTCAGCAAGGCTCACTCACCCTTTAACAGCCCTATATGGCCGGTGCGTAAGTCCAGTGAAGAATGAAGACTGACAGTAGATTACCGTGGCCTGAATGAAGTCACACCACCACTGAGTGCTGCTGTACCAGACATGTTAGAACTTCAGTATGAGCTGGAATCCAAAGCAGCAAAGTGGTATGCGACCATTAATATTGCCAATGCCTTTTTCTCCATTCCTCTGGCAGCAGAGTGTAGGCCTCAGTTTGCTTTCACCTGGAGAAGTGTGCAGTACACGTAGAACCGACTGCCCCAGGGGTGGAAGCACAGTCCCACCATCTGCCATGGACTGATCCAGGCTGCACTGGAAAAGGGTGAGGCTCCAGAACATCTGCAGTATATTGATGACATCATTGTGTGGGGGGACACAGCAACGGAAGTATTTGGGAAAAGAAAAAAAATCATCAGAATTCTCCTGGAAGCCGGTTTTGCCATCAAGAAGAGTAAAGTCAAGGGACCTGCCCGAGAGATCCAGTTCCTGAGAGTAAAGTAGCAAGACGGACGGCGTCAGATTCCTTCTGAAGTCATCAATAAGATCATCGCGATGTCTCCACCAACCAACAAGAAAGAAACACAAGCCTTCCTAGGTGCCATAGGCTTTTGGAGAATGCACATCCCTGAGTACAGCCAGATCGTGAGTCCTCTCTACCTCATAACCCGCAAGAAAAATGATTTCCACTGGGGCCCTGAACAGCAGCAAGCCTTCACCCAGATCAAACAAGAAATCGCTCATGCGGTAGCCCTGGGACCAGTCAAGACAGGACCAGAGGTAAAGAATGTGCTTTACTCTGCAGCCGGGAGCCATGGTCTGTCCTGGAGCCTTTGGCAAAAGGTGCCTGGTGAGACCCGAGGCCGACCACTGGGATTCTAGAGTCGAAGTTATAGAGAGTCTGAAGTCAACTACACTCCCACCAAAAAAGAAATCTTAACAGCTTACGAAAAAGTCCAAGCCGCCTCAGAGGTGATCGGCACAAAAACACAACTTCTCCTTGCACCCCGACTGCCAGTGCTGGGGTGGATGTTCAAAGAAAGAGTTCCCTCTACTCACCATGCCACTGATGCCACGTGGAGCAAATGGATTGCCCTCATCACGCAGCGCGCCCGTATTGGAAACCCGAATCGCCCTGGGATTCTGAAAATTATAACAAACTAGCCTAAAGGTGAGACTTTTAAATTATCTTCAAAAGAAGCAGAGAAAAAAGTAGCACGTGCCAAAGAAGCACCCCCGTATAACGAGCTGCCGGAGAGTGAAAAACGCTATGCCCTCTTCACCGATGGTTCCTGCCGAATTGTAAGCGCAGATCGGAGATGAAAAGCTGCAGTATAGAGCCCCACACGACAAGCTGTACAAGCTACCGAGAGACAAGGTAGATCGAGTCAGGTCGCAGAGCTTAAAGCCATCCAACTGGCTTTAGATATTGCTGAACGAGAGAAATGGCCAAGGCTTTATCTCTACACCGACTCCTAGATGGTAGCCAATGCACTGTGGAGATAGTTAGATCGCTGAAAAAAGGCTAACTGGCAGCGCAGAAGAAAACCCATCTGAGCCGCTGAGATTTGGCAAGACATTGCCACCCGGGCAGAAAAGCTGACTGTGAAAGTTCGACACGTAGATACACATGTACCTAAGAGTCGAGCTAATGAAGAGCATCGTAACAACGAGCAGGTGGACCGAGCTGCCAAGGTAGAAGTGTCACAAGTAGATCTAGACTGGCAGCACAAAGGAGAATTATTTCTAGCTCGTTAGGCCCATGATGCCTCTGGTCATCAAGGGAGAGATGCGACATACAGGTGGGCTCGTGACCGAAGAGTAGACTTAACCATGAACAACATCTCACAGGTCATCCACAGCTGTGAGACCTGCGCTGCAATCAAACAAGCCAAGCGAGTGAAGCCTCTGTAATATAGTAGACGATAGTCAAAATACAGGTATGGGGAAGTATAGCAAGTTGACTACATCACACTTCCCCAAACCCACCAAGGAAAGCGCTACGTGTTGACCATAGTAGAAGCAACCACGAGATGGTTAGAGACCTACCCTGTACCTCATGCTACTGCCCGGAACACCATCTTGGGTCTGGAAAAGCAAGTCCTGTAGAGACATGGTACCCCTAAGAAAATCGAGTCTAACAATAGAACCCATTTCAAGAATGGCCTCATAAACACCTGGGCTAGAGAGCACGGAATTAAATGGATATACCACATCCCCTATCATGCACCAGCTGCCGAAAAAGTTGAACAATGCAATGAACTACTTAAAACAACTTTAAAGGCACTTGGCGGGGGAACCTTCAAAAATTAAGAACTAAACTTAGCAAAAGCCACCTGGATAGTTAACACAAGGAGTTCTATCAATCGAGCCGGTCCTGCCGAGTCCGAACCTTTGCACACAGTGGATAGAGATAAAGTCCCTGTGGTACACATAAGAAGTTTTTTAAGAAAGACTGTTTAAATTAGTCCCACCTCAGACAAAAGCAAACCCATTCGTGGAGTAGTTTTTGCCCAAAGACCTAGTTATACTTAATGAGTAATGCAAGCAGATGGAGAAACCCGTTGTGTCCCACAAAGAGACCTTATCTTAAGTGAAAACTGTGTAGATGGTAATAGAATAAGGAGTAGATAATGTCCTAGGTTGCAATATAAATGTAGTTAAGTATTCTATTACCACCAGCTGTGGGCCATTAGCTGCTATCACCTACTCCAGATGACAGGCAATAAGCCATCCGTTAGCTATTATCACTTGCTAACGACCCACCCCGTATGACAAGCAATGAGCCATCAGAGACCCACCGTGTAACTCATAGACTTATCTCATCCCATTGTGAAATGCTCTACCGAGGAAAGAAGAGCCAGGTGTTCCCACCTAGATATAACCTGGCCTTAGAATTGCCTGAGCTAGCCCTGTCTACTGGGTTTCCAGAAGACCAGAGCTACTACTAGATCTTCAGCTAGAGACTAGACCTTCACAAGATCACCGCTTCAACTGGACTACTTCAGTTAAACTGCTACTACCACCCTAACAGGGTGTTAGGTTGTATCTAACTTTGTCAGTGCTTTTCCTTGTATTATTTCACTTATTTTTAATTTCAATCTTGACTTGTGATCTCCCACTAGTTTGTTTTCAAACCAAGACAATGGGAAAGGAAAAGTCCATAGTTGTCTTGCACTGTGTCTGCAATAGTGATTAATGGGAAACACTCCTGGAATTACAATAATGGGAGATTTCTCTTAAGTTATCTCAGCTCAGTGGGTTTCTAAAGCATCCCACAAAAACAGTATGGCCTATAATGAAAACTGTTTATTTACATTACTGGGATCCTGTAATATTTTTGGTGTGTTGGGATGCACCTTATCTTTCTCACCTCTTTTTCCGTCTTTTAAATGCTTTTCACCTTTGTGTGACCTTAATGATTTGAGATTTCAAATCTTCAGCACCTTCAGGTCCTTACCACAGTATCTGCACTGCAGGAAGTAGTACTTTGCCTTGAAAGATCTAGGGACTTCTTGGAAGGTTGTTGAAGGAGAAGAAAAGGAAAAGAAACTAACATAAAAATGAGTTCTGTGGAAACGGCTCTGGAGGGAGTTTTCAGAGCTGGGATGTACAGTCGTTACAGGCTTACTAACAAGAAATTCTGTATGTGTGGAGTTCAGAAAAGAGAAATCAACTATGAGATGAAACCCATGCTGTGTGCTTTAGGAACTTCCCTGGTGTGAGCAATGGGTAGCCAGGAGAGTTAAGAGTTTTAGCTAACAAATGCTGGAGAATAACAGATAAGAGAATGAAACTCCCTCACTAATGCACTGGACTGTTTTCTTTAGTGTTCAAAACAGCAGGAGAGAACTCGCATTGCACAGTGCTAGCAGTTCTGGCCTGATACACACATGAAAGTTTTGTACGTGTAAAGTACAAAAGGGAGCATGTGACTCTTTTCCATCAGTTTCCTTTGATGAACTTCTCTCTAATCTGTTCCTCCCCTCTTCTCTTGGAGTTCCATTAGCCTGAAGCTAGGCCTAAGTTAGCAAATGTTGCATTGGTGCCAGCATGGCTTTCTGTGCCTATTCTGCGGTGATGGTAGGAAGAGACTGAGCCTGCAGTGACCAAACATCAGCAACTGGACAGCAAGGATGTTATGTTTTATCCCACATTTTCACCTAACTGAGCTGTATGACAGGGCTGAGGGGAACCTCAGGGTCACATGAAGATCACTGTTGCATAACTTTAAGCATTTGAGCAGCATTTCCTTCTTCTAATGTCAGTTACTTGGAGTAGTAATCACAGCAGTAAAAGCTGCTTAAGACAAAAATGGATCTGGTAACAAAAGCTCTGAACAACAGGTTCAGATCCTCTGCAGAAGGGAACCACAAAGACGTGAATGCAGTTAAGATTCTAGTCAGAGCACCAAAATTAAGTGGAGCATAGGAGAGCAGTTTAGGAGTTAATGAAGCTTTTCTTGTTCTTAGCAAGAACTGGCTTTCTGATTTTGTTGTTGACATTGCATGGCAAACCCTTCTTACACAGTTATAGGAGTTATCTGTTCATTGATCCTATTTAAGCAATGGAGGATTTAATTTCTGTGTGGCACTTAAACCCGACAACAAAACTATTTCAAGACTCTAGCCCATGAAAATGTGCATTGGATGATAATGTGATGACTACCTTTACAGACTGTTTTATGACAACAAGAGGACAACATTTGTTTATGGTGAGTGTTCTTCTGTTCAGAAAAGTCAAGGTACATCTAGCTCTCTTAAAAAAATATAAATTTCAGCTTTTAAGCTGCATTTGTAAAAGAAAATAATGTGTTTTTTTCTCTCCAATTGCTGAACAGATGAAGTCGTGGAGAAAAAAGGGAGGGGTAAACTTTCTTTGATTCAAGTCTTGAGGGATTAAATTGAGCATTAAAATAGATTTGTACCATCAGTCTCCTTAGACATGAACATTGCTTGACTTAATGAGAAAGTACTGAAGCAGAATGACAGTTTCTTATTAACTCAACAAGACTGTTCTAGCTATTTCCACACTGCTTTCGCTTGCTCATTAATGACCTTGTGCACTATAAAAAGAACAGCCCAAACACTCTAAGCCCCTGGGAAGACCTTTTTATATGGTCTATCAGATGTTAAATGGCCTGCTAGCAGTGAAGAAACAACCCTGTGAAATGCTGATCAGCGTTTTTGTCTTGCTGTGGTGCCTAGACAAAAACTATAATTGATTAAATTGTCTACTGCAAGATAACAAATGCAGGTGACATGCTAAGCCTGAGTCACTGAAGTCTGCACTTCATTCCAACCAAATCCAAGTTGACTTCAAAGTAATGGAGTCACAGCTGTAAGTAGCTGAGAAAAGATAAAGCTGTCAAACTTACCATGAACACCGCTATAAATGAGTGAAATGCCTAGAAGACAAATGTTTGTCACTGACCCATCATTCTAAAAAAGCAGAAGTGTAGCAGGAAGGAAGTTAAAATACCATGGATGTGATTGTTTCCTTTGTGTTCTGGTTGGGTACCTCAAGGAGTTCTTGGGTCAGAATCTGAGCAGCTTCTTGCTGATAGAGCTAACAAGCAAATGCTGGACGGGTCTGCTTTGTTAGCTTAAGCCTCACCTCTGCAGTCACTCCTCTGCAGCTGCACGGAATTGTAGATAATTCCTTGCAATGCCTGGCTATGGGTAGCCAGGTTTCCTGAAACAGGACTGCTCGCTGTGATTGGGAAATTGATAAATCAGGTTGTGAACTCTTGGCAATGAGTTAACTTCTTGTCTAGTGGTGTTTCACTGAGTTCAGTGGGCTGTACTCAAGCTTGTCTGTGAGTATGGGAGGTTGCTGTGGTTGGGAGGAGCAGCTCACACAACTGAGCCTCAAGTTACTTTGAACTCAGTGGAATGGAGCCTTCAAACACACACCATTTTCTGCTCTGAGTGTTCACTGCGTTCTTAGTGCTTGGGAAAGTAGAACAAAAGCGGTGTTAATGATTTTCAAACATAGTCCTTGACTTTGAATGAAACAAATCTGAATCTGGAACAGTTTTTAAAAGGAGATTAACTTTGATTTGTTTGTTTTTGTTCCGAGTTTATCTGAGTTGGAAATTGGTGGATATGCAGAGAGTTACTTCAGTAGGCATCAGTGCAAGTCTGTTAAATCAAGCAGTATCTAGGTACCTATATAAAAGCAAAATAAATGCCTGCACAATTCCCTTTGGACTGAGATTAGTGATTTGACTCGATATGAAATCCCTATCCTCTAACCTGGAAAGCTTGCAGCTGTAAAAGAAAGAGTATTTAATAATAGACCAAGGCTTGAGTTCAATGGAAGCATTGTCTGAGTAGGGACATCAGAGCTTGGTTCCAGAGCACTGGTAAAAAAAAATAAAATAAAATGGCCTTTTTTTTTTTTTATTGGGCACTCAGACTTGAAGACTCCCAGGTGCCTATTAGTCTAAGGGCTTGTCTGTACAGTAAAGTTAGTGTGCAATATGTTGGAATATGAATTTACAGTGCACCAACTCCTCTGTGCTCCCCCTGTACTCGGATATTTTTAGCACACAGTAATGGTGCCTTTCTCTGTGGCAGTTCATTCAGCTTTGAAAATAAATCACATTCTGCTTAATGCCTGTGTGGTGAGTCAATGCCAAATACCCAATACCCTCTAAACTTGTACCTGAACTTCCTCCTCTCAACTAGTGCTAAGGATGATATTTAGTAGGATTCTGGCTTTGTCCAGGAAGATGCTAAGTGTGATTCTGCTTACTTTTTTAGAAGGGAGGAAAAGAGTATGTTTTCAAAATTCCCTGTATTTCAGTTCTCAATACAGCTTTGAGCATGTAGCTGTTAAGATCAGAGGGTTCTGGTATAACTCTTTGAGAGTTATTTTCATTAATATTTTGCAGCTGACACTTAATAAAATACTGCATACTTTAGCCCAGCCGAAAGGTTTGTATGGCTTTTTAGTGAATTGCATTGGGGTTTACTTGAGGTTTCCTTTACCTTTTTTACTTGGTTAGTTTTAAGCTCAAATCCATTCAAATAAGTACTTTTGCTGGCATGTATTGAAGAGGCAATATGAGAGTGAGAACATGGAAGAGGAATAAAGGAGGAAGGATGGACATATAGGTACTCCTCTGTGGTTTTTGTTTGGTTTTGTTGTGGTAGTGCTGAAGTTTTTTGAAAGTGTCAACAGAAGGTGTAAGACACGTGGAGAGCTCTCAGTTTGTTCATAGTTCTCGTAATGAAAATTTGGCAAAGAAACCTGACTGTTGGTGAAGCTTTGAAAGATGGTATGTTGTTTGTTTTTTCTCTTAACCTGGAAAGAAAAGTGCAGCAATGACTCTCAAGATAATATCTGTTTTGGAGGAATAAAGGGAAAGGGGACAAAAATCTTGCTAATTCAGTCTAATCCATACTTGATCTATTTGCCTTACAAAGTAAATTCTTTCACCCTTATTGCTCTGAAAATGTACCAGCTTGCATATAAACATTAGGAACTGGTGGTGAATCTTGCACCTTTCACAGAATTGATGTTACCTTGTTGTTCTGCCTCAGGTATCCATGGTATGTCAGAGGAATGCAGCAGAGGACCAAAGTCCAACTTAATCTCTTTATCCTGCATTAATCTGAAACTCCCAGAGAGAGACAATCCTGAGCTTGAGGCTCTCTGAATTCATCATCAGTGCTCCTGTTTCCTAGAAGAAAAACAAGGCAGAAATAAATTATAGGTCCATGCACCTAAGAAATGGTGCCACATGAACTAGGTTAAATTTCACACAACTTACTTTTAACTGGCTCATTTTCTGAGAATGATCTGCTTTGTCAGGTTCTGCTCTTCTGTGGGGTAAAAAGAAACACAAACACATTAATACTAAAGTGAATTATCTTTTTCCCAACTCTATTGTTAAAAAAGTGAAAATTATTACAGCCACCTGGAAAACTAAAGCATGCTGAAAGAAGCATTTCTGCTTTGTCATATGTGTGTGCAGAGAAGATGTAGGAATCTGATGGGAAGGCTGGGATCCTCACTGGGGAACTCCACCTGGAGTCCACACATGCTGTTCACTGCAGAGCCCCATTCTGTGGGAGAAGGAGAAGAAATGTGACTTGGATGTCAACCACAGTAAGTTGTCTTCATGGGATGACTGTGGTGAACCAGCCAGCACTAGTTATTGCTTGGGACTGCTTTGTGTGATGTTTGCAAACACACAAGCTTGCAGCTAGAGCAGATCAGATAAAAAACATGTCCTTTATTTCAGTCATGCTGGGAGGAGGCTCTCGTCCAAGTCAAATTTTGCCCTGACCAGCTGATGTAGTGCACACAGCTTTTCCCTGCCTGTGGTGTTTTTAAAGCCATGCTATGCATTGATGTGATCACAAAATATTTGAGCTCTCGATCTCCTGTATTGTAACTGTGGTGAAAATAAACCTAAAGGAAGTGTCTGCTCTTCATGCAAGGATAGTGTAGCTACAGGCTGGAGCATCAATGTTAATGTAGTTAACCCTTTCTTCTATCCACAGGAATTGACCCCCTGCTGAACTTTTGGCTGTGTGAAGGAAAAACATATTTGACCTTAAATGACTTGCACAAAGGCCAAGAGGGAGACTGTCAGACTGGGTCTTGAGAGCAGCCTAGCTCCCGATCCTCTGCTGAACTCGCCAGACCAAATGTCTCTCTTCATTCATGCTGAATGAATTCTCAGTCTGTGCTACACTTCCTCCCTTGAATAATAATCATTAATGAAAAGGAAAATGACAAAACAAGGTAATGACAGATAGCACAGAGAAAACATTGGAAAGTGAAGAAAGAAATGTCTGGGAGTAATAGCAATGCTGTTATTCCCATGTTAAGGATTCAAGAGCTTTCTGACTGCCACAGAAGCAAAAATGGTACTTGCTGCAGTCTACAGATATTTGGGCAGTGCAGGGAAAATTTCAAAATTGGTCAGTAATGACTCCCATGTTTGTTCTCAAAAGATACCTCCCCTCCTGCATGGTGTGAGGTGGTCTCTGAGATGCAAAATGCCCTTTCTCAGGTTTAAACCTGTAGTTAATTAATCTGAAATCCTTCCTATCTGGACTGACTGGTTAAGAGAGCTTAATAAATTACTGAGACACTGATCTCAAAGAAAATAGGCAAAACTCCCAATTATATCATCAGGTTTATCTGTGCCAGGATTGCATGAATGTGCCCTTAGTATCTACTTTAGCTCCACGTCTGCTGCTTTTTTCACCCAAGCACAAATACCAGTGATTCTAGTAGCTCTTAAATCACTTTTTCCTTCAGACTGTGTTTTATTGTAACTGCATTCACCTCCCCTGCTCCCTCCCCTGTTTTGAGGTCAGTTGCCTGTGACAGATACTATGTTCTATTTAGTACGTGCAGCAAACCACTTCTGATTTTAGAGAACATGGTTTTAATTAGTTTTCTTCCTGGTTGCTGAACAGGGCTGGCCTCAGGTGGAATTTTTTAATTGTGCTATTGCTGTCTGTTGCACAAGCTGGAGTTCTGTTTCATAGAGTAAATTTGAAATAAAAATGAGACTTTTTGCAGCAGAATTCACAGGACTGGTCAAACTTTAAAAAGTCAGTGCTTTTTTCACACATGTACAGTAATGTACACAGAAATTCAGAGAGATACTGATTTTCCTCTTTATCTGATTTCACTACTTTTAAAAATATTTACCAAGTTATCTGCTGACATGTTAACATGATGCTGTGCAGTTGTGGTGCTGGAGTTGCTTATTTCTGCTACCTCTTTAGGAGCTGTTTTCCTGAGTTATTAATGGGGAGCTCCAGGCTTTCCCTTCTCTCTTTTCTTACTGACATAAATTTTTATGTTTGACCTCTAAGTGATTTGGTTTGCTACTTTTTTGGAAGACGATGATAAAAATAACAATAATAATAACAATAGTAGTAGAAATATTTTGTACCTTTTTGTTTGTTTTGATGGGCTAGTTTACAGCTGCCATGAGGCAGCAGTTACTGGAAGACCTGACTGCTGATTTCTTTTACTGTGTAATACTTGGGAAAACACCAGCCTCTTAGCCAGTACAGGTGAGAGCAATTCTCTACAACATCATGGGCATTTTCCAGAGTATATCACATTGCTGGAAGGTTTTGGTGTTTTTTGTTTGTTTGCTTTTACCTAAAACCTTGCTCTAAGCTATTTAAATACACTCTGGAAAAAGCTATCTGCAGTTTGAATACACCAGGCCCTTATCTATACAGCCTTCAGAATCTCCTATCTCCAAGGCCATGGTTTCCAAGATTTGGTAGGGTTCCTGTGAAGATAAATCACATCAGAGGCATGACCTTTATCCTTGGTGCTATTTAAATAGCTTAAATATCTATTGACTTCATGCCTTGTGATTTCAGTTGCTGAAAAGTGAACATGAAAGAAAGGAAGAGTTGACTTACAGTGTATCAGTTGAGTGATAATTTGTAGAGCTCTACAAATAAAGATGTCATTTTCCAAAAAAATTCTCCCCCCAGCACTACTGTGTTGTGGCTGGTTGCTTTTGAGAGGGAATCTGTGCTTCCACGTGGAACCTAGCAAAAGAGGATACTAATTTCTGTTGTAAATGCTAAAATTGTTGAGGGAAAGATGAAGATAGAAGCAAAACAACTGGGAACCTTCTTTGTCTGCAAATAAATATTCCCAAGTGGTTCTTAGTAAAAATCTCTAAACCATTTGCCTAGACAGTTCTGCATCTTTGTGGGGATTTTCTGTTTGAGGAGAGGGTGAAGATAAAGAAATGTATCTTCATTTGCCCCATAAAGGGCAGTAGATCCAACATATTACAGAAATCTACAGTGTAGCGTCTCCATGTGGTTCCTTCACTACAGTTGTAGTACTCCATGTCTCCTGTATTTGCAATATGGTCCCGCTTTCACAAAACTCTGCTCTGGAATAATCTATTAATAAAACCCCCCCTGATTTTTTCCTTGAAAGAGCTGTGGAAAAAGTATTTAATGTAAGCCAGTGTGATGCAATGCCTACTTGAGTTTGGAGACTGTGTGAAACTATAACTAAAGACTGATTAACTCACTCATCAGCACTGATGAGTTAACTCTGCCTATTTACTGGACTGTTCAAAGATCAGAAACACCAAAACCAGTGCTCAACTGAGGTCTGTGGGTCAATGTGAGGAATTTTAAAGATGTATCCTTTTCTTTGGACTTTGTTCCCCACAGGAATATTAACCATGTGTTTAGACTACACAAACTGGATTTTGTGTTGTTCTTTACATTCTGATAGTGCCAAATAATATTGTTCTGCTGACAGATACAACTCTGCAGCTGCATGATAGTGTGTTGTGATTGTGGGAAGTTACATTGTGGAGGAAGAGGACTTGAGTTTTCTTACTCATTTCTCTCACTCACATAAATGGTAAATACTCTTTTCTTCTAGTCAGCTCTCTCCAAAGACTGTAGAGTTTTCTGTGAAGATGACCAAAGGAGTTTCAGAGCTGTGACATACGATGAATTGTACTTTATATCTGAATTATTAGAAATAGTCCTCATAACTGCAAGTAATAAAAGTTAGCTCCTGAATGTGGCCTCAGAGCCATTTTTTCCGGGCTTTGGATAGTGGTGTAATGTCACCATGAACCATTAGCTGCAATTTTGTGCGGCAAATGCAGCTGTGTTCGCTAGTGAGGTGATCCCATCTACAATCTGCCTGTATAGACCAGGGTTTGGTTTTGTTAATGTTTTTAAAGTGCTTTGAATTAAGTGGCATAAAATTTTCTATTATTCTGGCATCTGCCCCTCCCTGAGAACTTGTGTAACCTGGAGGAGTTGAGCAACTCTAAACCACCTCCATAGCCTGCACCCCTATGAAAGAGTAAAGAACTAGAGGTAGGTTGGTTAGGTTTCTGTGGTTCCACACTACTGTTTGTATCATGCCTTCACTTTTCCATCAGCAGGGAAGGTCCCAACAAATTCTGTCAGTCTCTGGAAACAGTAGATTTTGGACAGTGTTGAGAAGTCTGGCGGGTAACTGTGGTGACACAGTAGCAGATAAAAGAAAGCATTCAGCTGGCACCCTGAGTCGCTCCTATGCTGACAAGGACAGGAAAAAGGTTTCAGGCTGCCATATCTTACCCTAAGCATAGCCTATCCTTTTGATATTTACCCATGGTACTGCCTCTTGATCTGCTTTACCTTATGAAACTTTTGCAAGATGTTTTTTCTCACCCCAGTTACTTCTATAACTTCCGTTTCCAAAGCTGTTACCTTGAGATATGGTAAACTCTCCCAGCTCGAAAAGAAAATGTTTCTATTTGTAATTTTAGAAGTATAGTGTACATTTCTGGTACTGTAAAATATTTAGTGTGAATAAAATGGGAGTTTATTTGGGATATAGGCTTTAAGTCTTATATTCAGATTATATTGGGGTGGGAAGCAGCTTGCAGATTGCAGAGAAGTACCTCTTTGCTAGCTGTTGCTTACATTGAACAATACTCACTCTCTATTGTGATGGTCTGAAAGAAGCTCAATTAGAAATCATTACATGGAGGTATGGCTTGCTTGGATGTATAGCTTGTTCAGATTGACTGGCAGCCTATGTGTAAAACAGGACCAGAGCTGGAACAGCAAAATTATTGCAGATCAGGACTGAGCAGGATTGGCACTGAGGTGTGGGAAGCTCATTTAATACAAGTTGTAGCTGGTGGTATCAGTGTTTCCTTTTCATGAATGCAGAGTTTAACTTTGCTGCCAGCCTGGCAACTTCCCACTGGGATAATGTAATGCAGCTGCAAGATTGTTTTGGCTCTGTGCTAACTCCCTCTCATGCCTTTCTTTAATAGCCTGTCTCCTGCCTTTTCCTATTCAGTCATAAAACCTTTCCTAACATTTGTTCTACTTTTAAGAGCTAGTAAGGGCATGGCAGTTGATAACGGAGCCAACACCCTTCCATAAAATTGCACTTTTCAGCAATGAAATCTGCTGCCATTTGGAGAATTTCAAGAGTTGATTCTGGGGAAATGAATTTTGTTTTGGTTTGCTCTCTTTCTCTGCTAGCTATGCCTCATGTCACAACGTTGGCTAAGGTGCAGTTTTTGTATTTCTGTAACTACTTAAAAATAGTGTGAGATTTTGAAATGGAATAACAATCTAGCTTGCCTGAGTCTTGATCCAATTAAAGGGATATGAAAAGGCCTGAGATTCACTCCTAGGAAACAAGGCTTTTTCGGATTCTTGGTGCTTCTTCAAGAATCAGGGCCGCGTTTGGCTCTCTGTGTACTTGATGCACAGTCTTGGGTGTTGGTTTGACCTGATTGTCACAATTATTTTGTAACAAAAGCAATTGTTGATGTTGTAAGTAATGTATCAATTATGATAGAATGAGATTTGTTGTTTTAATTGTAACTAAAAGAGGCTCAATTTCTATCTATCGCCCAGCTTTCCAGTTCTTATCCATCAATGCAAAGAATTTGAGATTATAGTAAGCTTCTTACTTCTTTCATAGGGTCAAACCCAGCTTCTAAAATCAGGATAAGGCAATGAGGAAATGATCAGAATTAGGGTAAGGCAAAAGTAGCAAACTGCACTCTGCCTTTGACTGCATTCTTGTTCAGAACCTGGAACATAAAGCCTCCCAACCCATCCTTTCTCATGTGATTATGTTCTTCTGGAATCTGACCTTTAAATGAGAATTTAAATAGTTTGGATTTCTTGAGTGGAAACCACAAATATGGAGGAGTGTAAACTGTAGCAGTGGTGAAACAGGAGGTCTCCTGCCTAGTTAATTCCTTGCTTTTGAATGACATATGAGGGGTCCAGGTAAAAGTTTCAAAGAGTCCAAATTGACCTCAGAGGGAAAGGAGACTGCTTTTGTGTATCTGCCCTTTTTTCTTGGCAAGTAGGTGATGACTTCAGCTGTTTTAGTGAGAACGTTTCCCTCAACAGTCAATGTGGTGAATTGTTCCAGTTTCTTTTTCTCCTTGTCCTGACAAACCATTCTTGTAAAGGGAGATCTCTTTCTGCCACTTTTGTTGGTGCCATTGTGTTACAGATTGTTCGGAGTGCCTTTTCAAGACCTGTGATTAAGACCTGCAAAAGATCTGGGAGAATTTCTTTGTCTTGGCTTTTTCTAAGTCATCTGATGGGCTCACAGGCAAGCCCTGTTCTTTGCCTTGTGCCTTCCTGCTCTAGCCAGTATAGGGATCAGAAGGAGACAGGGCTCAGACATGCAGACCCGGGGTAAGACTTAAAATAAACCCTTGAGAAAAAGAAATTTGGAAATACAATCATTATTCTGGTTTTCGAAAAATACTGAGCGGCCTGCTGCTCGAAGCAAGCTCAGTGTCTCAGTGTCCTCAGGACTGACTGAATATTGGGAAATCCAGTTTTTGATTTGTGTTCTTTAGGAAAGGTTTGCCCCTGCTGTCTTGATAGCATGGAGTAGGAAAGCAGCAAGAGGTTATCAAAAAATGTGTGTTGGAAATAACTGGTCAGCATCTGGAGGGTGCCGGGGTGCAGTCACCAGCATGTAAAGGCAGACATCTGAAGGATGCTTTGGGTTCCAGAGATATTTTTATGAATGAAAGGTGCTTATGACTGGAATGTGTGCTGAAATAGGCAGTGCTAATGGAGTCTCTACAATCTCCTTATCTTCACTAGTAAATCTGCCCCCGAAGATAAATATTCAATAACATTCCAATTTGGTTGTACTTGGTTAAAGTGATTGAACTACTGACCCATAATCCAAGAGATCCATTTGTAGTGACTAACACTAAGGGTTCAATCCTGTGCTGCTGATTTAGCAAGATGTCTACTTAATTTACCGCATTTCACTGTTGCAGCACTCGCTCACTAGTCAAACCAAATGACTTACCTGGCACTGAATGTAGTCCACCTTTCAGTTCCAAAAGGGCAACAATTTCTTTGCGTAGATAAAAATTAACAAAAATCTCACTTGTTCTTGGGAATCAGTAAATGTGTGTGTGAGAGGCAGAAATGTGAGTTATTTTGTTATGATTTGGTCAGGTAACAAATGCATGTGGTGGTAGCTGCATACACAAATTTCTGGTGTGAATACTCTTGAACATGGGTCTGAAATTTGCTTTGGTCAGTAATACCTCTGCACTCATCTTTTTCCTGCAAACATTAAAGAAAGGTGGAACTATGGCTAAAGTAAATTTGTATCACACTTCAAACAAATACCTGTAGAATTCTTTCTGTTTGGCAAATGAAGTGCTCCTAATCACTTCAGTGGGAATCTTGTCTGGTTTAAGGAATGCAGTATCTCGACCTAAGACCCCTGCCAACACTTACATAATGAGACCCACTGAACCACGTGGGACTACTTATGCACATGAGTAATTTAATGGACAACTTTATGCTATATGCAGCTCCAGCATAGCCCTTATAACAGCAGTCATCGATTTTTGATTGCACAGTATTTAGGTTAGAGTGATAGGGACCCCAGTCATGTTTTCCTACTGCTGCACTGTGGATGGTCTCCTCTTGTTTCTAATCTAACTCTTGCAGAGAACTGTTGCTTCTATTAATCCTAAAAAATCTTCCAGTAGCTATTTACAAACAAGTTTTTTGTTAGATTGAAATGACTAGTCTTCATTCCTAGAAGTTCCTATAAGAAAAAAACAACAAAAATACCCCATAAATAAATAAGCCCCCCACACTTCTGCTGTCACCCAAGTATTAGCTTTGTTGCACAGTTCTACAGTTCAGAGTAATGATGATTGAAATGGGTGAAACTGTGTGGGGGGAGAAAAAACTATTTTTATGAGATAATTTTCTTTAAACTTTTTTCAAGCATTGCTCCCAAGTTTGATGTGTTTTATTGTCAAATCTTTCTATAAGAAATGTATTGAGGCAACGAATCCTGATACCTCAGCTTGTATTCTCAGGTTTTACAGCCTTGCCAGTAATACCTTACTGAGGACCTGGACTGAATGGTGACTGATAGAAATAATCTTCCCACTGTTACTGAGTAGTTTTTAATTTAGTGGTTTGTGAGACCAAGTGAAGCTCCAGGGATGGACACAGCAGAACAGTGAGAGCAAAATGATTCCCTTCACAGCCTGAGAGTTCTGTCCCACACTTATGATGATAATGCCTGACGCATCAGAAATTTTGCAGCAAAACTGAGATATTTCATATGCTTGATAACAAAGGCTTCACTAGATACGCTTTTTAAAAAAATGTGAGTATGTAAAGCAAGCCCAAGGCAAGAAAGAGATGTAGCCTAAACAGACAGTATAGGTCTTCTGTCCCCTTTTTCATCCTCTGCAGTGAATTAGACAAGTTTTCATTTTCTAACACTCGTGTAAGATCATGCGCAACTTGCAGTGTAATCATTCTTGTTTAAAGCTCTATCTTAATGTCCGTTTTCGTGCTCACTATCCTTCATATTTGTGTCTGTTTAATCTAGCTAGTTATGATCCACAAGTTTTATTAGGAAAAATCTGCTTCCTCAGTTGAGAGTCAGTGCTTGCTGTATTCCATGTCTTCAGGACTGGTTATTATTGCTAGTTCACTGAAAATTTCATTTTCTCCTCAATGTGACACGGTAGAGTTAAATCTGGATGTTCTGCACAAACTACAAAGGGGTATATGTGCTGGGGATGACCAGTGCATTGTAGGAAAAAGTCAGTCCAAGTTTCTGCAGGGGAAAATTTGTAGGGAAAAGCAGGCTGTCTTAGACTGAACAATCTAACTGGGAGGAAAGAGAATAGATAAGGTTTTGGACCTGCAAGCCCTTTTCCAGGTCTGCTGATTACCTACCCACTTAATGCAATTTCTGTTTGTGTTTTCTGATAAATGCTTTATGTGTTACTTCATCCTGAATTTTATGAGATATGGCTTGTACCTTATTACTCATTTCTCCTGTCAAAGAGATTTCATGTGAGTATCTCTGAAGATTTGATGGGGTTTCAAAAGGTAATTCAAAATTTTCTGCAATGAACTTAAGCGTATCTTGATCAGTGTCTATGTAGTTTTCTTTACACTGCTTGTAAAGTGACTTTTAATAGTATTATTGTTTAAAAAAAACCTCAAAACAAGATCACAAATTGAACAAGCAAGCAAGCTAGACTGGCTAGGCTGACAGCCCCAGAAACAGAAATTAATTTATTTTCTCCCCCCTAGTTGGGGGACAGCATAAGCAATGCCAGGTTCCAGGTACACAAACCTACTAATATGCAAATAATACCTGAAGACAGGACAGGGTCCACATAGATCTTAGACTGCTTTGATGGCAGAACCAGTTGTGTGGTGGGAGGCTCAAGGATGAGACTGGCCAGGCTTCAGCTAAGTTCACTCCAGTGAAATAAAAATCATGTCTTGGAACCCTCTGGAGAGTCTGCCCCCTCTCTCCTGTGTGTGCAGGCAATGCCAGGGATAGGCTACATTTTCTGTGTTTCTTTTTGGGGAGACTGAATGGAGAGATTTGGTTATCAGCTGAGGGAATGCAGCTGTCTCCAGCTGTCTGAGTGTCCTTACACAGTTGGGCTCCATAGCTAAAACACTGGCTGCACCGAGAGTGGGGTCACAGTCACAAACTCCTATAGGAATGACTCAAAGCTCTAGCTGGCTAATTTTAATGTGATAGTCCGTGGAGGACAGCTTGCCCTTCCCACTTTTGTCTGAGTCTTCTTCACTTCTCCAATCCTTGCATAAACTCATTTGCTGCATCTTGTGTGATAATCTTCAAGTGCTGCTGTGAAAGTCAGGAATAACTGGTGAACTCTGTGTGGGATTTCATCTACTTGCTAGTGAATAGCTTGCCAAAGCTGTGTAGACTTTCAAAGAGGCAGGAGTGTATCTTTTTAGTTCTAAACAGAATGATGGATGCTGTTTCCTTATAACACATAATTAAAATATCATCAATTATAATTTTGTGCCTTTTCAAGTATCTATACATTTTCTGCAATCTGATAACATGAGTAAATGCAAAATGATAATATAAGAAATATGTTCTAATTATAAGCATATTTTTATTCATATGAAGTACTGTTCTAGTCACCTTGAAATTTCCCTCCAGAGAATGACTGCTAAAAATTTCATGTGCTTTTGCTCTAAAATACTGGAGGGCCCTGTAGCTGATTACCCTGTAACAGTAAATATAAAGACTTTGCCTTATATGTGGTACAATGAGGAAATTCTTTATATTCTTGTAGACCAGTAGCATTAACATTTTTGCAGTAAGAGGGCAACTTGGTGTCTGTGACCTGTTGACTCTTACTTGTTTTTAAAAAGCTTTCAAAAATCCCTTGTGAATCTCTTGGTTAGAATGGAAAAAAAAAAACCCTCCACTGTTCTTTAGTAGAGACTGTTTCTGAATACTTAAAAGCTGTAAATAAAATTGGAACGGCTTTCTTATTCCTGCTTGGAAGAAAATCTATGTTCAGACCATGACTAACCTACAAGCCAGTTGTTTTAAGATGTTGGCTCTAGCTTACTCTGTTATTCCATGACAAATGTGTTAGGATTTTTTCCCCTCAAATGAAGTTTTGATGCAGTTTGACATAAAATTCAGATTCTTTTTTCACATCTATAGAATTACTAAACCATAAGCACATCATTGCAAACATAAAATCATTATCTCAGGAATGAGTATCCTTCTGCAGACTTGACAGATGTAGTATCTGAAGGCAAAAAACACTATCTGTGCAGTCTCCTTAACTTCTAAGGTCCAGTCAAGGTCCTTCAGCGCTGGGACCATTGCAGGAAGGCTTTAATATTTAAGGAGCTTTTCACAAATGGAAATGTTCTTGCTTTTTCAGGTGCGTTTGAATCGTACAGGAACTGAGTGGCTTCTTGCTGCAGAATAGAACAAGGAAAGTACTGCCTGTGGTGTGATATGGCTGAGATCTGTGGACAAACGTACAGGAAGGTAAACTGTGGTGATAACAATGTCTCACCTCAGGGGACTGGTGAAAATATGATGCTACTTGAACCGTGAGAGAACCTGCATCAGACAGGTTTTCTTCTGAATCATAAAGTGAAAGAGAAGAGGCCCTATAAGATTTTTTGCAGGGAAAATCTGCTCTGATGAACAGAGAGCTCTGAATGACAAATGTGTGTCACAAAGGTGCTGCCTCATCCTATGATGGTTGGGTGCTAGACTCTAATATGGCTGTCAGTGTAGTCTGAAGGGAATAATGCAAATGGTTGTTAACAAATGCATAGTTAGGAGGACTAATTGGACAGAAATAGCTAAACTATTTCAATTCCACAAAGAGATGAGTGGACTTAAGATGTTGCTTAAGATAAGTGCATTTCAAAGAGGAGGTGGTGCAGAGGCATCAAAAGGTCTCCCAAGGACCATTTGAAAGAGCTCCTCACCTTCCTGCACCAGTGGCAGTTTTATCAGTGAATTCACAAGGCCAGGATTTTGCCCTGGGAGTTAAGATTAGAGAAATCTGTGTGCTGGTGAACAATCTCAAAGCAGTGCTTGGAGTTTTTTCTATGGTCATTAGGTGCATTCTATGGTAACTTGAAATTAAAGACATGTTCAGTTAGTGATGACTGCTGGAAGAAAAACCATTTCCAGCCTTTCCTTGCACCCCAAAAATAATCATCATCATTTAGATTTAAATAATAAATTTTCTGATGAGAAAATAAGTATCTAAATGGTGCCTCGTGTACTTTAGCTGTTCCTGAGAAGCTTGTTGAGCTTCTCTGGTTTTGGCGAAAATGTTTTTGGGGTATTTATATTTGTGCTCGAAAGGATTGAATGAGCGAGATAGTTGACCAGCATGCTAAATTTGAAACCTGGGAAGAAAATTTCTGGAAACAAAAAATATGATCAATGTTGGTTGTAGAGTTCCAGGGCACATGCACTGGAGACTGTCCATTTTCCAATAATTACTGGGTTTTAAGGTAAAATTGCATTGACAAATAATATAATAGGCATTAGATTTTTCTCTCAGAATGAAGAGAGAAATTCATCCTTTCTAGAAAAATCTGTTAATGAAGAAAATATGTACACTATACACAACTCGTTGAATATTCCAGTCAGTTATTTGTATATTATCACATTTTACCTCATTAAATATTAATCTTGAAGTTCTTGATCTTAAATTATTATGGCAATGCTGATTTCCATATTTGTTATTTCTTGAAATACCAAATGTAGTTTGGGGGAAAGATCTGAAATATGGCAACATTTTCAAATATAAGTTAACAAATAAAAAGCATTCCAAAATGATGTAAATTATTTTCTTATTTGAATTCTGGATCCTTGAAACCTGGAAGGTTTTTTTAGTTGTTATAGAACTTAGAGGAATAATTATTGTTACTGAAAATTAATGGAACATTGGGATCTGTGGCTAGTATTTTTTTCAACACCTGAAACCTATTCTGTTGTCTCCAACAGTAAACACAGGAAAAAATTTAGCACACTTTGTAGCAAAGCTGAAACGTGTTCATGTTGTGGAGTAGGTACCTGCTGTCTTTTGATGAATAAGGAGCAATTTTTTTTATTATTAGTGTGCTCCATGCTGTACCTGTGAAAAAATCTCACATTCAGTCAAGTTATAAGCCTTTGAGAAATTTCTGTTTACATAGTCCAGTGATATTTTAAAATGTGAGTTGGAGAAAATCCATTAATTGTTTTCCTATCTCTTTTGTCTTTGTTTTCCCCAGAATTGCTTCTCCTGGAAGGATGCTTTACTCTCACTATTCATATGCACATAAGACTTGAAAATTTGTAAGTTACAGTTTAATGCAATTTTTAAAGTTGTTTCTTAAAAAATGATGAGATAGTGATGCATTTTACTCTTACATTTCAAGGGTCTAACCCAATTCCTACTGTAGTCCAGAGTAGTTTTCTACTTGGGATTACATCCCAGTAGCTTAAGAAGATACACCCTGTTATTGTTTATTGCTGTAGTTTAAAAATATTTGAGTGGTTGTAGGGTCCTGACTTCTATGACCAGGTACCTGATAAAGATCTGTCTCTTTTTTTTTTATAAGCTCAATCAACATCCTGCAGCATTAATGCTGTCTGCAAAATAATATTCATGCCTAATAATTTTACAAAATGTCAGATATCTTCAGCTTTAATAATGGTTCAAAATGGTTTAAGTGCTGGCAGAGGTATTACTTTGGCAAATAGCTATCCTCCAAGCCTTATTTTTTAAAGAAATAGCTAATGCTGTTTGCATTCACATGTTTTTAAGGTGCCATGCGTGTGACGTTTCTTACTGAAGGGGACACTTTTAACAGTGTGCTAGAATTGTTTTTCCTCTTCACTTAAGAGAGTTGTTTGAAACCTTGTATAGTCTCTTTCTAAAATAAATGTTTTTCACCGGTGTTCTGCTAAACAAATATTGCTGGAAGGTTTCTAGGTTTGGGGTTTTTTTTCTGTTTTTAAGCTACATTAATAAGGCTTGGTCTTTTTGGTAATACAGTTTTAACTTGGAACATAACATCTAGCATCAAAAGTGTATGTATTGTGATTTGAATGAGTTCTTTCCCCCAAATGCAGTTAGAGCATATGTTCTTATCCTGTGCAGCCTAGAGGATAGCTGATTGTGTGCTGAGAGATTTGGGTAAAGAGGCTGTCAGTGCATTTCCCTGTCATGAGCTTGACTTCATTTATGCAACAGAAATGAACTGAGATGCTTTCTCATGCTTAGAGTGAGAAGAGCATCTATGCTCTCATTTTGAATTCCTTTGAAAGAATTTACAGTCTTTAAAGGACATTTCATTGTATTCAGAAAAGTGCTCTGTGATTAACTGATCTGTAGCTCGTACAAGGCCTTCATATCAAATACAGAAGATGTACAGTTGTTCTTTGCTTCTGAAACCACTGCAAGAGGCTGTAGGAGAGTAATTGTTTGTGAGGATGTAGCTGTTTGCAGATCAAGGTTGTCTTCAGCAGAACCTAAGGAAAGTGATACTAATTTACTTTGACTCCAGTTCTCTGTGTGTTGGGTCAGGCCTCTAGAGCAAGATGGACTGAGAGGCAGAACGGTCAAGTTCATGCTGCAGTGGCAAAAGTGTTTCCCTTCTGTGTGGAATAAGAAAAATTAAGCAAAGTTGATCCTTCATATACATGTGAACCCAGGTAACACAGAAGAATGTACAGACATCATATGTGAGTTTTGAAAATGTTGACTATCACTGACTGTAGAACTTTGTATGAATCATAGCAAATGAGTAAATGGTCTTGTCAGCAACCTAGTTAAAATAGACTTTCTGGCTGCCAGCTTTGCCCAGGTAAGTAACAAAGAACAGCTTGTTACACTGTGCCATTTCCCCTGTCCCCACTGAGTGTTTCCCTGTATCGTTTGTGGGCAGAACGTGATCTTGGTGTGTAACTGGAGGCATAATTTGACCTCTGAGACCTTCACCACTGCACATGAGACAAGAAAAGTGAAAGTCACAGTTGATGTTCAGGTACCTGATAAAGTTAGAAAAACACAGTTAGAGAAAACATTTTTGCTGGCAGGTGGCTTTGCTATATGAACTGCTCTGGCTTGTCCTGTTAAAACTCAGAGCAAATCCTTTTAGCAATAAAAAGAGGCAACACAGAGTATGTGTCAGTGCAGCAGCAGGATAGTGCAAAATACCAGGAAAAGAAAGAAAGAGGGAGAATGTTGTTTTCCTCAGTGAGTTATTCATTTTCTTGCCAAGATTTGCCAAGCCCTGCACATGGAGCATTAGATGTGCAATCGACTCTGTGCCAGAGCTTTACATAGTTTGCGGCAAATGTGGCAGCTTTTACCAGCCTTGCTTTCATCCATTTTATGGATGAAAGCTCTGCTGGCTTCCCACTTCTCACGCAATGCCCTCACTTCCACCAAATGTGCCAGGTATTTTACCTGGCACGTGACAGCCCGTAGCAATGGATCTGCTTATGGGCTTGCTGTGTGCAAGATGCTGTGATCTGTTCATCAGGCAGTCCTGTGCATTTGGCTTCTGATCTGGAGGGGCTCCAGCACTGAGCTGGGGGTTGGGGTACTCTGTCTTGTGCACTGGAAAGAGGGGAAAACCCAAACCTATGGCTGGATGTCCTACTGCTCTGTATTGGAATATAAAAAGATGGGTATATGTGGAGTATATAAAGGAGTTCTAATCCTCTTGTTATTCCTGCTTTTTCATTAGCATCTGGACCATGTGAACTTACACAAATAAATCCCTACTGTTTCCCCTCTGCACACAAGTAAAAAAAAACCCAGTTCTTAAAGTTGCCAGGACTCCTACTGAAAGTATCACACCAGTCCCTATAGCTTTAACAAAAGGAGTAATTGTAGATTCCTTTCATAGAGCAAACATACAGCAGTGACTTAACTTTTTGCTCTTCCAGGAGGGCACCATTATAATCCCTTTGGGGATAGCTTTGGGAGTGCTGTCTGGAAGGACATCGCTACTGCTGGGAGCTTTAACACTGGCCCTGCTCTCCTGGCACGCCAGATGTTTCTTTACAGATATAGGTGGCAAGAGACCTAATGCTGGAATAGTTTTTTTGGGTACATAGCTGATCATCTTTAGCAGAAAGGGCATAACAGATAAAATAATGAAATGCTGCATGAGATGGATACACTTCTAAACAGGAAAAACAAATGAAATTAATAAATTTGTAAGGTAAATTGGGATTACCACACATGTAATCTCTATTAATGGTTATCTCATCAATCTTTATTTTTACAGGCATTTGGAGGTGGTGCCTTTTCTTTTATGATTAACAATCTGAAAAGACGAGCAATTATAGTAACTTAATGGAAATTCAAATACTGTTTGTTAAACAAAAGTACCAGTTGTGCTATTACTGCAAAATTTAAGTAATGGATCTGATACTGGATTTATAGGGGCATGTAGAAAGCTATTTTTTATACTACCCTTTAGAGAAATGATAATATACACCATGTTTTTCCTTTGCTCTTAGAAATAACTGTTCTGTCTTATATTCCACTGGGTAACATGTGCACTGTTGAGTACTGAATTTTTGATGTCGATCAGTAACTTATGAAAACAATTTCTGCTTTACTGACCTTAATACTTGTGAAGTGTTAGGTGCACAATCACACTTTCTATTCTTATATGGATTTTCTGGGTCAGGGCTTCATTTCCATAAACTACTTATTTATGAGTCTTAATGAGGAAGTATTAATTGATAAGGTTCTTCCCTTAATTTTTATAGAAAATCTGTGTGCATTTCAGTCACAGAAATAGCTGCATAGCAGCACAAAGACACTTTAGATACCTTAAATGAGTTAATCTGAATGATGTAAATAGTTTTGCTTGTGATTTATCTTTCCTAAAAGCTATGAAATGCATGTAACTGTGCTGCTGAGGGATGCTGTGCCATTCAATAGAGCATATATAGAGCACTAGGAAAGGGAGCAGTTGCTCTTCTGGCTTAGTTCCTGGTCAGTTTGTGCATTCTGTCCACTGAAACTTCCCCTGATGTCTCTGGTACAGTACAGCATTAAAAGCATGTACAGTGCCTTTCACATCTAACAGAAATAGTTACAGTTTGACAAATATTTGCAAGCATTATATGTACATAAAGTCTTATTTTTTAAATGTGTTTCATGTCTTCAATCTTTTAAAGTGTTGGTATCAACTAATGCTGTAGCGGAGATGGTAATTAGGTTTTGCTGTCATCTGAACATCAATTGATAGTTAATTTGGACTCTTTGATGTGCTTGCAATCAGGTGCCATTTGCTGAGGGATGAGATTTGGTGGTGAGTAGCTAGAAATTTATTAGATTTATAACTGAAAATAAATCTGTGTGACTAACATTAGGTGAAGGCAGTCTTTTTGATGTAGGCTTATTGGCCTTTCTTATCATGGCCCTTCATGCTAGCATTCATCCTCTCTTCTGCCTTCCTTTCCTCCAGAGCAAACCCTTGATTGCCTGTTGGGGACCAGGTGGAGCAACCTTGGTGTATGCCTGGATAGCCTCCAATGGCCACCTGGTGCTGCTTAGCTGCACCTTCTGGCCCAGAAATGAGATCAACACTTTCTCGTGGCCTCTGGTCCGTGGCTTGTATGTGTAAATGAAGCAACTGAAATAGAGATACAAGTCAGTGTCTTTGTGATTCGCTGCCTTAACCTGTTTATTGGAAAAAATAGTTTTTGAATGTCTGTGTTCATGGTGTACTTTTGTATTTTCTTTTTGAGGAGACTGTACTCAGCAAAGTCAAAAGGCACAATAGCTGAGCGGCATCTTTAAATCTTTGTTGTTATCAGGAACTTGACAAATACAATATAATTCTTCACCCTTGTGCAATGCTGAACTGGCAAATGCCAATTAGAATAGCTCACAAACTGGAGGGGAGTTAGGAGCACTTGCTCATATTTGTTTTAGCATTTCTAATCTTAGAAATTGGGGAGGAAATTGTGTATGTTGCCCATATGACATAGATGTAACCATTCCTATTTCATTGCATGATGGGCTTCTCCACACAGGATTTTCCTGTTCTCCCTCAGCTATCTTTGATTATTAAATAGTAATAGGCATTTTATTCAAATAAGAAGTGTCTGTTAAAGGACTGAAGTTTCTTTCATACCAGTCAATGAATGCAACTCATATAAAGTTGATTAGGAATTGCATGTGTGTGGAATTCCCTACAGTAATAAGGATAAAGCCTCTAATTTTTGTTTCAAGATGTATATCTGACACTTGCAGTTACTGTGAGAAGATGAACACCTATTTAATGAGGTTCTTCTGGGTTTCCTAAGTGACATTGTAAACTCATTGACTATGTTGGTGATTATGATAACCTGTGTCATATTACAGTGTTTTCATTATGTTTTCTGGACTTTCCTTTTCTTCTAATATTTCAAAATATTTAAGAAAGCAGCTGTGGATTTCCTTTTTGTTGATTTGCTGCATTTTTTCTGGGAGTAGATTACATTAGCCTAATGAAAATTATTCCTCTCAAGTGAGAAGCGTGCATGAGTGGACAGGCAGATAAGGACAGTAGTCGTTACCCAGGGAAGGAAAAGCACAAGCAAAGACTTAAGTACTCTGACCTATGGTACAGCTACAGGCTGAGCACCTGGCTCCTGATGGTCCCCTGTAGTACTAAAACTCTGTAAAGGCAGGAGTAGTAGGGAAGCTGAGGAGGCCAGGAGAACTAAAGGGAAAAGCAGGACTGTAGTATACATGGAAAAACTCTCTTGCTCTGTTTCCAGTTGGCAAATTCCTGATTGGTTTGTTGTTGTTGTTGGGGTTTTCTTCTTTTGTTTTGTTTTTGTGTCTTGGGGTTCTTTTTTTGTTTTTAAATGATACCTGTGGTTCAATTGTTACATTAAAGGCAGGTATACTGGGAAAAGTCACTGCCTTTTCAAGTAAGTAACAAGAGGAATAGTTGCCAAATTTTTCATTTTTAAAGGGAAAACATTTAAGCATTAAAAAGTGATTACTGAGGAAAAGCTTCATACCAAGCTTTCCCTAGGTATTTCTATTTTCTTATTCACAAAATAAGTAAAAAGCCCCATTCATTTTAAGTAAAATATCCCAAATGCTATCAAGACACCTATACAAAACTAGTTTAAATCTGAAGGGACTTGTTTGAAAAAAACAAACCAAAACAAAAAAACCCTGGCAAACTCCAAATACAATACTGCCAGGTATTGAACTCAAGTAATGGGCTTATTTATCTGGAGAAGGAGTTGAGATGCAGATATAGAATCACAGAATTGTTTAGGCTGGAAAACTTAGGCTGGATCTTTGAGATCATCGAGTGCAACCATTAACCCAACATTAAGTCCACCACTAGACCATGTCCCTAAAGTGACACATGTGCACATTTAAATACCAGGGTGGTGACTGGTGACTCCTGGGGTGGTGACTCCACACTTCCCTGGGCAGACTTTCAATGCTTAACCCTTTCTGTGAATAATTTTTTTGTAATATCCAATCTAAACTTCCCCTGCTGCAACTCGAGGTAATTTCCTTTTGTCCTATTGTTTGTGACCCAGAGGACTGGCAGACATATCTCCAGTATTCTGGACTGGTGATATTAAACTCTTCAGTTTTGAGAGGAAGAGATTACCAGATTGGCTATTAAAACTTGTTTTCTGAGGAAGCAAAGGAATTTTCTTATCCTTCTTATTTTTGTACTGTGTCAGTGTTGGTTACAATGAAAGACACAGCTATTGCTTTGTTAATAGGTGTGTGGAAAAATGGACAAGTGTGCAATGTAGCTGCTGGAGGACCTGCTTATCTCAGGTGTTTTCCTTCTCAGTTTTGCCTAAGCTGAGAAACATGTTTTCATAACATTTTCATTCTTTGTAGGCTTGGCAGCCCAGATTCCAAATCTGATATTTTTTTCTGACAGTGTGTGTGATGTTGGAAACTAACCGTGGGAGGGCTACATGCAATCCTCAGAGTTTTGTGATATGCCCTGTGGCCCTCTGTCTTTTTTATAAAAAGATCTGGCCTTCAGAGACTACAGGTCCCAGCAAGCAGTGCTTCATTTTGATCTGATAAGCAAATGCTCAGATCTAAGGTGTGCCGCATGTCAGGGCGTGCTGGCTGCATGAGCCACACCTCAGCATTTGAGATAAGGGTGGCTGCAGACTGCTCCAGCCAACACAAAGTAGGAGCACCTTTGGCCAGAAGCTGATTTTTTTTTTTTTTCTTTTAATTTTCCTCTGCTCTTCAGTTTTAGGAACTTTTTAATATCTTATCCAGCATTGCAGCAGGATTCTGGTGTATGACATGATTGCCCATCATGTTGAATATGCTTTTCGTTTCTAGGTTCTCCCAGGTGTTTCCTTTACCTCCTCTGTGATGGCTGTGCTGATATGTTGTTCAGAAGTGGGCAAAACTTTTGGAAGTGGCTGATTGCTTCAAGTAAGGGTGTTGCAAGGCATTCAAGCCCATTTTTACTTGCCAAAGAGACTTGGCTCATTCAGGCAAGCTTTGGATAAACAGTCTGAAATCTGGGGTGGTTTATCTGATACAATTTTTTAAAAGTTTGTCCAGTATGGGAAGAGACTCTACCTCACGTTGACATGGACAGCTGAGGAAGAAGCTTTGACACACCTTTGGGTGCAATTTAGACACCTGTTCTGAAATGCATTCAGATTAAGAGTTCAAAAGCTGACTCTGCTTGGATGCGGTTCAGGATTGGAGTCTCCCAGTCTTAGGCTAGGTACTCACAGTCTTAGGGTAGATACTTCACAAGATGCTTGCATGTAGCTTACTTCTCTGTAGTGAAAGAGAGTTCTGTTCTGTTCCTTTCTGAGTTCTGTTCTTCAGCTGGGTCTGCATCTGAACGAGCGAAAGCATGATCAGAAGTTCCTTTGGAGTTTCACTGTATCTCAGATGTTTCTTGGGAAGTGTGCAAACCCTGGGTGACTCTTCTGAGATTTGTAGGTAACTTCAGTTTCTGGTATCTGTTGTAAAATACAAAGCCAAAGTGTCAAGTGCCCTGTGCTATTTGTCATCTTTTTTCCTTGCTTTGTAGTCTTGTTCAAAGAAAGTTCAGTTGAGTGAAGAACTTTTCTTCATATGCTTTTAAAATCTGTATAAATATCACTTACCACCACAAGAGTGGCAGTATCAGGTTGATCAAGAGGCCTGTTTGTCCCAGAATTCCATCTCAGTCCATGGTCAATAATGGATTTGTAGGGAAAGTGCAAAAATTACATTCTGTGTGAGAAAAGAGCTTCACGTTGGAGTGCTTTCTTGCTTAGGAACTTGATCTTCCTAAGTTAGCAGTTGCTTCTGGATCACGGTTGCATGGGACTTCCTGCCAACATATCCTCTGTCATCCTGCATCCTGTATTTGCACTTTTGGACATTTGACATAAAATCAATAGCATTACTACTTGGATTTAGTTCTTTATGTAGCTTGGTACCTGAAAAGCTGCATAAAGACAAATCAGATGCTGTTAACTCCTTCCTGGTTGATGGTTTGTATATTTTGGAAATTGGAGATAATTTTCAAGGCTGCAGTTTGGTCATGTATTAGCTCTATTATAGTTCTTCTTGAACCCTGAGATCTGGCTTTTATCTTAACTTGATAAGTAATGGAACCTTTGGCTAGTAGAGTGAGGATAAATACACGTATAAAGAAGAGCAGTTAATGAATAAGTACCTGGTCAACAGAGAGGACAGTGGATAAAAATACCTGTCAAATTCTTAGCACCTTAAAACTAAAGCACGTTTGGCCTGAGCTGACATCTGGAGAATTTAATTTCCATTTATTCCAAAGGAGTGTCTTGTTAGCCTGCATAATATGAATTCTTATCTCTGTATCCTTTTTCTTCCCCCCCCCTCCCTTTTCCCCCCCTCTTTTTCCTTTATAAGCACAGCTACGTTATTTGATCTGATTCCCTTCTGCAGCACTGTTTTTTGTAGAAACAACTTCCTGGAGAGGAGTGGCACCATGGTATACTAGGAACAGTCTATTGGGTAAAGGTAAGATGATAAAGATCAATCCAATGCTTTTAAGGGAATAGCCAGCCACAGAAACCTGTGTTTTTCCAGAGGAATACTGTAGTAAGGAAAGTAAAAATTTCCCTGATGCTGACTTGGAGAGGTCTCACCAGTTCTCTGTTGTTATTAAAGGGCATACTTCTTTTCCTTCCACTGAAGACATACCTCTTGATTGATTTTTAACTAGAGCAGGTTTCAATTAATTTATACCTGTAAGTAAACCTATCAAACTGCTGCACTGACAAATCTATCATGGGATTTCTATCTAAGCCCCATTTTGTTCTGGCTTTCTGGCAGACATGAGTCTGTTCCCCTAAGGCACTTCAACTGTGCTGCCTTTTCTACTCCTGGATATCCTCTTGCTCTGTCTGACTCCACCCCAAATATGTCTGCATCGTAGGACCTGGTTTTCTTACAGTTGTCCCCTGGTGCAATTACAGCACGATTAAAATATGCAGTGTGGCTGAGACCTTGATCATGTTCTAACAAGAATATAGCCTTAGACATACAGCCCAGTTACAGCATGGTAACGATGTCACAGAACAACCCTGCTCATCTTGCAGCATGGGGTGGGGCTTTATGTGCTTTTCCTTGGCATATTTCTGGTCACACCACTTGCTATCATTGCATTTCAGATGTCATTATCCCAGGTGCCTAGATCAGCCCCAGGGATGAACTTACAAATGCCTCCACAAAGCTTTTCTAGCACTTTGCTGCTGTCTGCAACTCTAAAGAAGTAATAGTGCACTTTGAAGTTTCCTCTTATTTTCAAAACATTAAGTACTCACAGAGTTAATTTGGTTCAAAAAAAAAAGTGCACATAGGTATTTGTTATATATTTTAATTCTGGGACCCCGAGCTTCTGACCAATCTCTAACTACTGGTTTTCAAAAAGAACTTTTTCCTTAAAAACAGGTGGTCCACTAGTTAAACACTCATAATTTCTTAATTTATTCACTTTTGGCCCCTTCCTGGGAAGTGTCCAATACTATTCACTGTCAGAGACAGGATCCTGGACCAGCTGGATCACTGGTTTGTCTCAGTTATACACCTTTTATGTGTCATGCTTAAGTTATGACCCCTGAGACTTCACAAGCAATTCCAACCGACTCAAAAAATCCTCTGACCTTTCTATGTTCCTCTATTACCACATCTTGTTCTGAGTCTGTGGCAGATGGGATGGGAGGAAAAAAACCTATTTGCATTAAGTCCTTTTGCTTTAACATCCTGGCTTTTCGCATATCCTTGTTTAGCTCTGAAAGAAAGGGAGATGGCCCAAAGATGAATGGCAGATAAAAACAGGTCAGTGCCTCCTACTGGGAGACTTATCATGGAAAAAAGTCCCTGCACTCCAGATGCCCGCTGTGGGGGAGGCATGTTTCCTCATAACTCTTTTAAATGTGTTGCATTGCAACAGTGCTTTCTTCCTACTTAGCTTTGCCACACACAGCCACAACACATCGGGTCGTGTATACTTGAGAGATTTCCTGTGCCCTGTAGTCACAGCTAACAGTGGCAGCAGTGACTGTCAAATCAATGCTTCCTTGAATGCTCCATGTTTGTAAGCCTTGTCATTCTTTAGGAATCTATGAAGTGCAGAACAATGCCTGCAATGTGGCATGCAAAAAAAAAAACCAAAAAACCATATTTGTTATAATTGTAGGGCTTCTTTCTTTCAGGGGAATAGCTTCCATAGAAAGTGGAATGAGATTTCTCACTCTGAAGATGAGAGGTGTTGATAGCAATGTTCTTTACATCAGTTCTTAACAAACAGTGGGTTTGTTTAGAGTTTCAAGTGCCTTGGATTTTCTATATCGTTCAGCTCATTCCTGTGCCTGTGCTCTGCCATAGCAGCCTTTGTGACCTGGAGACCTTTCAGCTGTGTGCTCCAGGAAACAAGAGAAGGAAATCTTTCATGGAAGCACTGATCAGAACAGTGTGCTATTCCATCCCTTCTGGGGCTGATTTCCATGTTTTCTTTGAATTTCTGTCATTTGACTTGAAGACAGTCTTCATTTTTGACAAACCTGAACTGCTCTGCAGAAACCAGACACTCTTAAGAAGTTGTGTTTAGTCCAAAATCCAGTTGCTTTCAAAGTGATCTCTTACAGAAGGAATTTTTTTTTTTAAGTCTGAGTTCTATTCACGTGTTTGTTTCTTGGCTGGGATATTTTTTAGCTGGTCTAGTGAGCTGAATCAGCTCTTCCACAAATGAAATGAATACCACAGCTGACAAAAAGGGTGTAAGAGTGCATGGCTGGAGCAGGAAAGAGAGGGAATTAGTTATAAATTGTCATATTCTTTGTTTCTAGCTGGAGCGCTTAAATAGATAACCTTTTATTTTCCTTTTTTTTTGACACTTTTTCTTTCAGTTTTATACACAATTTAGCAAAGGATTTGTGTTTAATCTTAAGAGCGCTTTGACAGGACTTTCACTGACTTCAGTGTAATAGATGGGATGTCTGAGGGGACTCAGAGCTTCTGGCCCTGAGCTGGCTGAGTGCAGTCAACACTGAGTACCTGCGGGACGCCTAAGCAGAAGTTTGGCTCCAGATGGTGTCCTTTCCAGTCCCCAGTTCCCACTGTCTTTGATAATGCCCAAACAGCTAGTTGGGCTCTACTCCTGCCAGATGTTTCTTGGCCTCCATAGCTTTTTAATAAGCTTTTCACTGCCCTCATGCTCCCTTAGAAACAAATAACACTGTCCTACAAGAAAGAAGGTTGGGAGGTGTGAGGCAGAAGTGCAGCATCTATGGAAGATTAGAGCAAGTCTAGTTTTTCAGGATGAAATATTATGGATTTACATGCTGTCCAACAGTGAGAACTATGCTACTGTGTAAGATCATAAGTTGTGGGTTTGGCTGCAAGAATGCCTATCCCTCCTGATACCTCCAGTAGCTACTGAATGATGCTGGTTTATGAAATCAGGAAGAAGATGATATGGCTGGGCTTTAGCAGCTCACAGTCAAGGACAGCAATTGAGATTTGATTTCTTGTGCTGTGCATGGCAAGCTCCTTGTTTACCTCTGTGCATGGGAACATGTTAAGTTATAACCTAATTGAGAATTCATACTGTATTCCAGAAAGTGGTGATTTGCTTCAGCAATTCTGTTTTTCTTTAAGGTGTTGACCAGTACTGTGGAATTTAAAACTATGCATCCTGAAGAAGGCATAGAAACATAATTTGAATGCAAACTGTATTAAGTGCTCACATCCTGTATCCTAGCAGGAATTTCACCAAACAGGGGAAGTATTCATTGAACTAGGAGTAAAGCAATGTCAAGTTGAGAAGGAAATTACTATGGAAATGAGTTTTAAAAGCCTGAGGCAGATGTAGGGAGAGGCACATTGTACAGGAATTTTCCTCATGCTCTCTAGCTTATACGGCCTTTCCATTACTTCAATTGCAGCATGTAAGAAATCTTTGGCTTGAAAGACAGTCTGTGAATTTCAGCAGTTTTATATTATTGCTGTGGGCCAGCTTCCCTGTTATGAGACATTAAGCCAGCCTCAGCTTGGACTGGGGCATCCGCCTGTATGGGAACAGCCTTGCTTGGGCACACCCCAGGTCCTTTGAGCCCAGCACTTTTTCTCTCTGTGGTCAGTAATGGATGATTAGGACAAACAGAGGAATATATTGACTGCTTTCCTCCTATGCTGTTCCAGTGCTTGGCAAGGAGCAGCTGACTGGGTCGGTAGGTTTAATAGTCCTTGATTTTAAAATTTTTTTTTTAAATTGTGCATTTCAAGGATCCATATCTTGTGGCGATGTGTTCCACAGCTAACCTGGACAGTGTTTAGAAACCTCTCCCATCTGCCTACTGATTAAGTATAAAGCCCCACCATTTCCATGTTTCAGAGAAATGCATAAATAGCTTATTAATTTCTGTCATGCTTTTTATGATTTGGTCTTAAATTATGGATTATGACTTAGATGATATTTTCTACTTAAGGATTTTTGATCAGTATGCAAGTGTATTTGTTGGCTTGGTGCATTGCAGAAAGATGATGGTACAAGAAATAAGTGATATTTTCCAGAAAGAGCAGACAGGTCCTCTAGTGTCTTCTCACAAATTCTGGAATATTCCTGGTGCAGTAGTGGATTCCTGATACACTCTGGAGTGGACTGATTGCAAGGAAAGAGATACATGGCTTAGGGCAGGAAAGCGGAATATGTTAATCATGTTGCCAATAATTGAAGAGAAATGATTGTGTGGGAGAGAAAACCAGGTTGTTAATATATAAGTGTATGTGTTTACAGATTGTTTGGGAATTAATGGAACTTTAAAGGGCTCAATCCATTCCAATCCCTCAGACATTGAAAGGGAATAAACTGTAATTCCCTCACTTACTTTCATTTTGTTGTTTTTAATAAAAATACCAAGAAACTGAAAATTAGACTTTTGTTAAACAGCATGAGGAAGCAAAAATATTTCAAACAGATTTTTCTTTAATAGACTTGTTTGCATTCAAAACTTTTTGTTAAACTTATTCTGGTCACTCCCACTAATGGCAGAAATGTGAGTATCTGTTGCAGAGTCTCTCAGGCTCAGCTGTGTCATTGGGCAGAAATTACATTAATGTGTACTGGTTGACAAGCTTAACAAAAACTAGTTTAGACACTGAGCTGGGGAAGATAGCCCCTAACTGGAACCTCACATAACACTATCTCCAAATCAACTACTGTTTGAATAGTCTGGAAGTTTATCACTTGGTTATTTGCCTTTGTGGCTATTGCTTTAAGAGACAAAATTTGTATGTCAGATCTTGGGAACACACATTTATTTAGAACACAAACTGTTCTGTCTGCATATGGAAGTGAGAGCTTATGAATTGGAAAGTTACAAATTTGTGTCCCTTTCCTGTGTCACATGTACTAAAATTACTAGTTTACCAGGTCTGATTATGTAGTACTATCATTTTGTGTATTGATATTAAGAATAATCTGAGGTCTGAGTATACTCATGTCTGCTGGTGTCTATTCACTGATTTGAATGGAAGTTGGACTCCAAAACTTGTGAATCTTACTATTTGAGAAGGATGTTTACTCTGTTTTCCCTTTACTCAACCAGGAAGGAATGCATGCATGAATATTCATTTTCCTTTTCTAACTTCTCTATGTAATGCAATAGTCTTTTTCAACACCCTCTCCCCCCATCCCCAATAACTTCAGAAACATCTGCATGATTCTTAAGCACCAAAATATTGACTTAAGGAAGGCCAGTGTGATTACCTTTTAATTTAACTTTAAATGCCACTGACCTGTACAGTAGAGCCTGCCTATTATGTCAGGATTCCAGGTTCAAGGGAGTCAGAAGAGGTAGGTAGGCACCTCTTGGAGAAATAGCCTGGGCAAATCTGTTGGTTAATCTGGCTATCAGGTTTGTTCATGAAATGGAAGTAGGTGCCATGGTGTTCTTTTGTGGTCCTTCTGCAGCAGTAATACATGTGGAAGGACTTTAGAGCCAGCATTTGTCCCATGTCCCTGCTCTGCTGAGTTAACAGGCTCTAATCAATAACTCAAAAGGTGCTTATGAAGTCATCTCCAGTTAAGCCGCTCAGGCAGTAAGAGCTGGAGAACAATGAGGTCAGTTACGTTTTTAGTCTATTCTGATTTTAGCCAGCCTTTCTGTTTTCAGCCCTCATCCCAGGCTCTACCTCTGTGCACTGTGTAGCCAATGATCTGAACAGCTCATAGTGCTGTGCTATGTAAGAACTGATAATGTGTTAATGAGGTCTTGATGCCTTATCTCAAGTATTCTGTGTACCTGTTCCCTGAATAGGGTGAATCTGTGTCCTGTCACTCCTGTGGCTCATGAAAAACTAACCTGGAAAGACCCTTTAATCTTCACTGTCTGGAAAGATCTTGTTTCCCTACATCCCAGTGATCAGGTGTATAAAGAACGGAAAGGACATAGGTGGAAAATCAAATGCTCTCCTGGAAGATAAATAAATGAACTGTAGGAATACAAGCTCTAAACAGTACTCATTCCCATAAGCTGCAAGTTCTATAAAACTCTAATCCTGTCTACCAGTTACTCATCTTCTAGTTTGTGTGGATCCATGGAATGTAGTTATTGGCAGTTCTCAAAACAAGCCACCCTGTACTTGCCCAAGTGTTTCACAATATAGGAGGCATGTTTAAGCCTGTCCATGTTCCTTTGCACTATAGCCAATTACTGCATTTAATTATTCTTTGCCTACATCTCTGTATATATCTCTCCTCACCATTTGATCATTTTTTCTAGTGAATGACTTTGTAAACTACAGGTTGATACTATGCAGTGGAAAACTTGCACTGACATCAGAGGTGTTCATTCCTTTTGAACCTGCACAGTCCTGAGAGCCCTCTTAAAACATGCAATACTTGACTTTTATGCACTGGGTGTTCTCAGCTCTGGCTGGATTCAGGCAACATGTCAGGCCTTTGCCAACAAATATGCCTGCATGTGAGAATATTGGGAAGCTTTAAATGTACATTAAGAAAAAGAAAACTTCTCAAGGAGGAGCAAAGCTATTTCCTCTGCAAGCTCCTGTCTTGCACAGGTCTGCAGCCAGCTACAGCTACTGAGGCAGTGCAGGAAGAGCCTACAATGAACCAGATTGTGAGGAGGCTGTGGGAGAGATGGCTGGATGGGGTAAGGCAAATGCCAGTTACTCTATAAGCAGTGGGACTGTGCTAGACAGCAAGGCCAGCCCTTTTGAGTAACTGTTTTGTCAAAAATCCAATCATACGTCCTTTTCAAATGTCAGGGAAGAAAGTTCCCATTTCAGTTCTCAGGTTATCTCAAGGAATCTTGCAGCTGTTTTGAGAGTAAAGGGCTAAATTCAACAGATCCATTTCAAAATAAAAGGTAGAAAAAAAAGAGGAACTTATACACAAATTTTGTGTCTGCAGACATAGTATTCCAAATAGTTTGGCCTTGTGTTTTGGGGGTTTTTTTGGTGAGCCCAATGTTACTCAACCCTGGGAATTTTATTCTACACTTTGTACCATTTTTTATATTCTTTTGGGCTCAGAAGGGCTTTCTGTTCTTTTTTACCTACACGCAGTCAGCAAGTGTCACCTCCAACCTAACTTCCTGTAGTAAACAGATTTGGCCATAAGGACAAGATGGGTCTTAACAGATGGAGCCTATTGGTGCTCCACAGAGATGTGTTGGGATTGTCACTAGACACTGAAGGGCAAGAGCAGCTGCCTTCCTTGGAGACCCCAAGCCTGCAGCCTTTGAGGTATTCCTCTTGCTGCCAAATGAGAACCCCCTAACGCAGATCTCCTTCCTTGCTCAAAAAACAGAACTGCACTCTGATTTCTTGCTCTCTGTAACTTTAGTTTTCTGTGTATAAAAGGCTAGGCTTCACGTCCTGATCAGAAGGAGAGATTTCAGTAAAATGAGTCTTTTTTTCATTACAAGAAAGCTTGCAGCTTCTTCCCTTGAAACAGCCTGTTGTTATGGCTGGGGACAGCAGGATGGGTTAATCGTGGCCCCATTTCCTGAGGTCTCCTGCAGTCATGATTTGTGAATGCCTGAGAATACCCCTGCTGCATTCTAATTGTTTGTGGCAGTCGGCACATGATTTCGAGTGTTTGGTCACAGCAGTGTTCGTTTTCTGCTCTTTTAATCTTTGATGGATGTTGCGCCTGGCTTCACTGATGTGGTTCACGACACAGTAGGCAGTGATTTCCTATAAGATGTTTTGTCTCAACTACAGAGGTGTAGACTCCCTATATGATGGCCAATATTTATTAATGACATCCCAAGGTTTCTAAAGAGAAAGCTCTGCCATAGACCATTAGAACCTCATCTATTCCAAAATGTCAGATGCCGTTAAGCAAGAGCTACCTCGATTGCACTGAGACTTTCCTTGTTAGTTCAAACTTTGATTAGAAGACTGATTAAAGGCATTCTCTTTGTAAAGGTTCACTCTTTATCTCTGCAGATCTCATTACTATATAAGACAGGAAAAAGCTAGCTAAAGGCTCACACAAATGCTAGAGCTGAAAAATATTTGTGTTTGTGTGCACAGTTATTCCTGCCCATACCTTTTAAAAGATGCATAAAAACATGCATATTTTTAAAAATGCCCTTAATTAGTAACATGAAAAATGTTAATTTCTAAATGTGAACAGCATTGAATTTTGTTGCACCTTTCAGATTATTCCTCTGGTGTTATTAGTATAAAAGGTCAAGTTTTCATATCATATGTAAAGCAGTAGGATTAAGATTTTAACAGCAATTTGGGGGTTGCTGGGATACGAAGTATTTAGTTCAGAATACTTGCTATCTGAGATCATTATGACCAGCCAAATTGTTTCCTGTGATTTAAACGTTGCTCTTGCTGTTCAGTCTAAACTACATAATGGCAATAGTGCTGAAATATTCTAGGCTCTTCCTAATGTTTTACCTACAAATAGTATTAAGCTTTGGCGTACATCTTTAAATTTCTCATGGTGTTCATGTTTGTATATATGCTCTTAGAAGAAAGGATTGTTTATTCATTGTGTATTTGTGTGGTGCTTACCACAATATGGGTGATGCATTTGTATATTTCTGGAACCTAGATAATAAGCTGGTATTATCAAGAAATAAAAACATCCAGAAGGCAACTGACAAAGCTTCTAAATGATTTTTCAAGATGTGGTTCCTAAAAAAAAGGGGCTTTCAATTCTCAGTCTTCAGGATTTTGTAGTTTTCTGCCTTGTGCATAAATCATTTTATAAGCATCTTGTAGGCTAATGAAAAATAAGCTAGAAAACCAAGAGTTTTAAGAAATTGTATGGAAGTCAGTGTTTTCATATAAGGGATTTGATTGTTGTTTCCATTCTGGTCAGATTAATAATAACTCAGCCACGCTGCTGGTTAATGACTTAAGTATGCATGTTAGTACGTGAGAGAGAACATATTAAGTGGTCATATTGGTGTAGTTACCACTGAACAGATAGTTTGTTTAATTATTGACAACCTTTATCAAGGAGGCCATGCTCTGAAGTGCAGTAAGAATTAGTATCCTGCTTCTGAAATCAGCTTGTGGCTTTTGGGGGAGTCTTGATCCTTCATGTGCCAAAGTCTTAATCTTGTTCAACAATTTAAAAAAAAAAACCTAGCAGTTCCTTTTCAAATCCCACATAGGATGTATCTTGTCTTATAGCTGGTGGGCTAGAACTCTTGATTTTGCTTTTTCATGAGTGCCTCTTGCATAAGTAACTGAAGTTGCTCTTTGGGCTCATGAATTTGATGAATTCTGGAAAACTTTTTGGGCTGATCCTTTTTGATGTAGGTTTAGAAGGACTGACAAAGATGGTAACACAGCTTCTTCTAGTGAGGTGTTACAGGTAACAGGATATCATAGTGTTAAGACAAAGCCAGATCTTTCTGCTGCAGATTTGTCTGCTGACTAACTTCTAATTGGCTTTGCCAGATTTATCACAGATTTGCTGCGTGTTCCCAGATCGCTTGCACAAATGATGCAGTTTGCCAAAGACTCTCTTTTCTCTGTATTTCAGTGATGGCAGCCATTTAATTAAACCCAAGTTTTCTGAATCCCTGCCCAGTGTTTTTTATGCCCTGCTCTGTGTGACTTTCAATAAATCAAGTAGCTTCAGCAAACATATAAAAGAAGAAGAGAATTTCTCAGTTCTCCACCCATACAATCCTATACATGTATACTACATGCACATATGGAGGCAGCCAAGCAGTTTGCAAATGCTATTTGCCACTTTCCTCTTCCAGAATTTTGAGATTGTAGTTACTCTTCTTGAATGAAACCAACTAAATAATAGCATGGATAGACAGCTGACCAAGAAAAGGAAAGCCTTAAGGGCTGTGACCACAGACTTGAGGGGAAATAGTTGTGTTATAATTCCTTTCCCAATTAAAAGTTGAAGTCCTCCTTCCAATGCTGTTTTTCAGGAAACATCTACTCTGTGCAGCCAGCATTTTTTTAGAACATCTACAGCTGTTGATGACCAGCTGGCCTAGAGAGTGTTTCTGGACATCTGGTCTGGCAGTCTAAGCCTGGTGGTAGGTGTGTCAGCCGGATCCTGCAGAGCTTCTGCTAGTGACAGTCTCTGCAAGGCAGTATCTTTACTTTTTCCTCCATGTCTTTCCAGAACCTCAGGGTCCACTTCTAAAATGTCAACCTATGCCTCATTTAAATCTTAAGACCAGCCTACCGCAATATTATCTCCAGAAAGTAATTGCTGAGAGGCTCTAACAAAAAAATGGTGACCATCTCAAATCACTGTGAAACAGATCCTTAGCTCTACTCTGCTGCTTTACCTTAATACAGGAATAAGCAATCACAGGTTTAGTTAAATTCAGTTAAATTTAGTTAAATCCCTTTACCTGATCTCCAAGATTGGTTGATTCCTAAGGGATAATACCTTCACAGTTTGAAGACACCTGAGTGAAGTGCTATAATGTCAAGATAGAAGCTCTTTAGTCTCCTTCCCAAAGAATTAAGGATATAGTCAGGACATGAAGGCACTGCCAAAATCCTCAGCTGCCCTAGCTCACTAGAGCTAGACTGCTAGGCAGCAGCAAAGTAATTGTGCTGGGGATGGTTAAATGACTTAATTAAGGAACTACAAAGGTAGCATTAAGTCATCTTTGTGCATGATCCTTCCTGTGACATGAGAAACTGGACACAGCTCACCATCAGGTTTGCTGTAGTACTTGTAGGCTGTATAATCTCTTATCAACCCATGTCAGTGCCCTCACACTGGTGAGTACCTAGTTCATGGAGTACAGATGAAAGGAAAATATTTTGTCTTTATTATCTCCTGTAAGAACTGTTGGTACAACATAGACTGATGTCAAATCTTTGTCTCTGACTTTTGATGTGGAGAGAGAGTCATAGAAAACAAAATTAACAGCTACTTGGAAATGACTGGAAGAAAAACTAACCCATGGTTGGCTTTTAAACTGTTTGGTCAGCTCTGACTTGTCTTTCAATGTAAAACAAATAGTATTTAAGCATTTGTAAGAGTATGAAAATATATGACGCTGGATGTAGATCCTTGTTACCTGATGTGAATCTTAATTTATCAGTACCCTGTGTCATCAGTAAAGTCACAAAGCAATTAATTGCTTAGTTTCAGAATTTACTGTCGTAGACATCTGTGAATGTGTCACTGGGTGTATACATATAGCACAGATCAAGATGTAGAATGCTGGAAAAAAGATCTTGCCTCAAGTTTAGGATGAACTCATTATATCACTAATGGTGGAGCCAAGAATGAGTTAAGCAAAATCTTCCCAGACAAATGTCAGTAGCAGGTCTACAATATCTCATACCATCAGAGCTTGATGGATAATTCTCCTCCTCTTAAAAAACCTCATTGTGCTTTTTACCTTTTTTTTCCATGCAGAGTTGCTGCATTGCAGAAATAAATCATGTCATTGGCAAGGGTGTAGCTTGATGGTTTTAATAGCAATGAGTTTTGAAGAATACAAAATATTATGTAATCACTTTGGTTATTATAGCATGACTTGAGAAACATGGGAGCCAGTGTGATGATTAATATCATGTAGGATGGCTGCACACTTTCTGATCCAAGGAAAAAACCACCCAAACCCCTCACTAGTTAGCATGAAAACTTCTTCCACTTGAATAGATATAGAGAAGCTTTTTTCCTTGTCAGGATTCGTAGGCATGAAATCCACACATGAACTGGCTCTGTTGATGCTGATGGCAAAATTCCAGTAGACTTTGTAAAGAACCAAAATCCGGCTCTATGTGGACTTCAAAGAAAGCAACTCTCCATACATCAAGGTGTTTGAGAAATAAGTCAGCCTTTGTGAAGGCAGGTTGGTACCATTCAAAACCTCAGGACAGGTACAGGTTTAATCATGACAAATTGACTATAGCTGGTAACTTTCAAAGGAAAGGGGGAAGATGATACTGAAAAATATGTTTGAATAGCAGGTTAGTTTTATTAGGAGCTTGCTAGCAGGCAACATCAGTGAACAGCAGTAGTGTTTTCAAGGTTTCATGGAGTCACTGGGTAGTTAACATCTAGAGGAACAGGGACCAGAAGCCTTGTGTAATCTGTGGCTTCTTACCTGCTCTCCTCTGTATGCCAAGCTGGAACTTAAGTCTTGGAGGGTATGTAGCTCCAACTGTAGTTTTCTTTCATGCCTGTAGCCCTACCTAGGCCCATTCACCTACCTCTCTTTTTCCATGGAGGCTCAGAATACAGAATCAGTGTCCCCATCTTTGTACTGTCCACTTCTGGAAGAGACAGACCCAAGCAGTCCTTTGTGATGTGCTTTGCATTTAAAGCCTTGCTAAAATGGGAGTAACTTTCATGAGATTTCCAGTTGAAATAATCCTGAAACAGAGACGGGGAAAGTAGCATAGACATTGGAGAGGAAAAAGAAAAACAAAACCTTTAATCAATATGGAGTTTATTAACTATAAATAATGTGTCAATTTGTGTCTTATTAACTATATGGGAAATTATTCTTTCCTTACATGCTTTCTCCATTGTGGCTTTATCTGCTGTCATCAGCAAATCTATCAAATGAAACTCTTGTCTGTGCCTAAGAATTACTGTGCAGCACAGATAGGACCTAAGATGTGGTGTTCTCCAACAGACCAGCTGCAGGAGGAAGTACTGAAAAGTGAGAGTTCAGGCTGTGAATTAGTCATCAAGATTTTGTCCTGGCAACACAATACATTGCTTCAATGAAGACTTTCATTGGGTTCTTCTCAACTGCAAAAGGGTTTTATTGATTAGGTTCAGGCAAGCCTTGCCGTAGGCAAAGCTGTGGTAAGCATTTGCCCAGGACAGCAGATGCACTGGGCAGTGACTGTGAGCAATGGCTGTAGGCATGCAGCATGCTTTGCCTAAAACCAGACCTATGTAAAGTCAGACTGTTCCTGCTGCTGTCACCACCAGGATGGAGTCTCATTTGATAGTGGCAGTTGTGCCTTTTTTCTTCCTTTTATCCTAGGAGCAGCAAGACTGCATCTGCAGAACTTTCTCTTCCTTCTCTTCCCAGCTCTGCCCAATGCATCTCCTCTTCCTGCAGCCACAGCAGCCCTTCAACACCAGGAACAATCTGTTTTGCCTGCAATGCTAAGGATCATGTGGAACAATTCTGAGTTGGGTGTTCTGGATTTACAGATTTAGAAAGGATGACTAATTTGAAGTGTTTCAGGGAAACTTCATGGTTTTCACCTGTGGTCCAGCATGTCTGATTGGCTATGGATTACACAAATTGAAACAAATGTGCTTTTAAAACACCACTGACAGGATCTGAGAAGTGCCCTAAATATGGGAGGTATTGCAAGGGCAATACTGAACACATAAACACTTTAAAATGTTCTGCATACAAGCAGTATGTATAGTATATTGCTAAGAAATGTGACAAAGATGTCTGTTGATAAGCACGCATGCTAGAGCCACCTTCACACCTCTATTCAGTATGGTTTGGACCACACTGGTTCCTCAACACTGTGGGTCAAATCTGGAGTACTGGTGTTGGTTTGTTGCATCTTGTCCACAACCACTATTACTGTGAAACATGTTCTTTTCCATCATTGGGAACTTAATGAATTTGGTAGGTAATTGTAGGTTTAAATGTCTTAGGAATAAATAACAATTGTAGCTTATTTCTCTCAGATTAAAATGTTTTCCCCCTTTGCTTTTTCTCTTTGTATAATTGCTCTCTCTTTAGAAAAGGTATGTGAACAGAAACGTGGCTTCAACCTCAGGTGGGACAGGTAATTGCTACACTAGAGAGATAAGAACTGTGTTATTGTGGCATCTGAATCAGTCCACAGCTCTTCTATGCTGTATCCTCTGTGAATACATAAATCCGGCCCCTCCTAGCTCCAGAAATTTTTCTTCTCTGCCTTATATGAGCCTATAGCCATCAGTAGCAGAGGGATAAATTATACAATGAAGAGGGAATTGCTGTAAAATAGTCTTAATATGGGGACTCTAAAAAACCAGAGGGTTCCCTCAGAAATTCTAGCATGCTTTGTTGGACAAAAGGCAGCAACTGACAACATTTCCAACAGATTGTTCTGTCTCAGCTGTGGGAGTCCATCTCAACCTGAGATGCATCCCCATGCACTCAGAGCTTGAGAGATGGCTGCCCTAGGGAGGGTATAGATAAAATGGAGGCTTTGAGACTGTTGTGCATTGGTATTGCCCTGAATGAGCTGGCCCAAGAAGGGTTCTGATAGATCAGTTGTCCCAGGCCACTGAGAAAAACTGTGACACAAGCATATAGCATTTCTCTAAGGAAACTCTCTGGTACCTTGAATGCAATGAATAAGGCAGGGGATTCCAAATTATTCTCGTAATTGGAGTGCTCACATACTGTTTTTGATGTAAAGTTATAATGTCATATTCTGGCTCCCAGTGACCAAAAGTTACATTTTAGAAGAGCTGTTTTGATAGCAGTGCTTAACAGGCTGAGCAGTCATGATTATTGTGAGAGGTAGAGCAGAGATTCACAATCTGCCTTAAGGCAGGATGAAAAATGCACAAAGCTGATGCTTTCTTCCTAGTCCCTCTGGCTCTAGTAGAACTGCAGTGCTGAAGCTGGGAGGGAAGTTTGGGATAAATTTTGTTCTGCATCCTACAGGCTTTTTCAGTTTTTTTGTGTACCTGGATCAAAATATGATTATTTCAGAAATAATTCTGAAGACACAGTGAGTCAGATTTGGGCTGCTGCAGTGTGCTTTTAGTGTGAATTCACAGGAAAAAGCTTTGTCTGTGGCTCTAATGTATTCAGTTTTTATGGCAACACTGAAGTGCATTGTATAAATAAGTTTCTTTTTTAGCCATTGCAAAACTGATGCAATGCCCTATTCAAAGAAAGCATTACTTTAAATCACTGTAACAGATGTAGATTCAAAAAAATACACAAGTCCTAGAACTAGCAGGTTTACCCATTCATCTGACATCTAACAACACAGAGATAATGATTTTCCCTTTAAAACCTACCTTTTTTGTGTATTTTGTCTTCCCAAACAATATTTTTTAAGACGTTCCAGTTTTAGCTACAGCAGACATAAATCTCTCTCATTATATTATGCCATTGGTTACCACATTTTGATTTTTACTACAGAGAAGATATTGTAAAGTAATTTGTCAATCTATTACTTCAACACAGGTTAACACTGAAATTGAAAATATTTAATCTCTGAGAGCTACAATGGAGAATTTTCTACCAGCAATTTACCTCTGGTTCCTCAGGCACTTTCAGTTTATTCTGGTCATTTTTTCTTCACCTCCCCAGTGTCACATCTTAGCAGGGAGAGATTAGGCATTGAGACAGATTTTTTTATTCAGAAATACACTAATTCATAATTCTGTGTCTTGCTAGCACACAACTCCAAATAGCAGAAAAGCCAGACAAGCATCCTGGGTTTTTGAAAAGTGTGATGCTGTTGGTTACTTTCCCCCTTCCTGTCTGTCCTGTGCACTTCTTGTTCTCTCTGTTCTGGTAGTTTTAACATCTTAGGATTTGTGAGCTACCACCATCACCCTCCTCGCTGTGATCAGGGCTTGTTTCTCCTATGCTATGCTGTTAAACTGAAATTGGGATCCTTGTATCTGCTAGGGAGAATTAAAGCAAGCACAGAAATACTCTAAAGACCAGGGTCAGGGAATGTCCTGCAGTAAATGCCCTGATGTAACCAAATAACATCATTGTTCCCAAGCTGCTTTATTGTATTTTCTTCATGACACCCTTGAAATCTCATTATTAGCTGAGAATGGAGAAATACAGAGTTATTAGAACTGGAAGAAACCAATTTTGGGGATTATTTTGTAGAAGACTAATCCTCTGGGTTTGTGTAGGTCTTGGTCTAATGACTGGATGAATTTCTCTCTGATTAACTGTTTTCTTACAGAAATTTAGCTTAGGAATATTTCACAATTCCTAGGTAACTGCAAAGGTAAGAATTCCAGCATCTCTGTCTTGTTCCTGACCCTTGTGATGGACTTCCTATTCTTTATCCCCCACACCAGCACTGGGATGGCAGAACTTGTTCAGGTGTTTACTTCTTCAGTGCTCAGGTGTACAATTCTTTGCCGTTTTCCTTCATTCAAAGGATCATGTTTCTCTTCCTTTAATTTTCTCACTAAACTACTCAACTTGCTTTGAGAATTTTTAGAAGGAGCAAGGGGGGGGGGAGGGGAGGGGCTGTTGCTCAGTGCTATCATGCACTGCTTTCTGAAGTGGGATGTGAGCACACTGAGCAGCACTTCTGCCTGGCCTTGAAACCAGGAAAGTCTGTCAACTGCGCTTCAGCATCGTCTTGTGGAAGTGCCCCCTGCTGCCATGTACAAAGACTTACAGCAGATTACAACACTGCAACTTTTAACTGTATTTCATACAGTGTCTTTCATTCTACATGTGCTCAAAGTGCCTTACAATAGACAAACAGCAATAGAAAATGTACAAAACAAATATGTCTTCAAACAGAGGAGCTGCTTTCTTCAGATGGCAAAAATGACACTTTTCCACAACAGAGCAGCAGCAGAAATGAGCCTGTACTGGCAGAAGCATTCTAAATTCTCCCCAGCTTAAGATAACCTAATTCCAAGCATGATTGTTCTCCATGACTTCATGAGTTGGACCAAACATAAATTAGGAAAATAGATATTTAGGTGGCAATATCAATCTAAATTTACTCCCAAAGGCTGATGTTGATTCTCTGCTTTGCATTTCTTTAGCAATTTTTCTCCAGCATTCCATTACATAGTTTTTAAGAAGTGCTTAATTACGTTTTGTTAATGTTGTGGGAAGGGGCTCTATTGGTAATTGCTTTTCATGATTGTCAGTTGTATTTGTGTGTTATGTTAGTTTGTATCATAAAAGGAGATATATTTTACACTAAAAACTCAACACTTTTGAGTACTATTTGACCTCTTTTAAATGCTATTGAAAGAAATGTGAGTAAATTCAGTATAATGTATTATTGAAATAAAATAGTCGAGTCTTGTAGCTATGAAAAACTTGCATTTACAGTAAGTATCAGAATATATCTCATTGAGACAATGATTGTAATAAGAGATTTGTTGGGGAAAAAATAATGAGTTTACTCAAAGTAGATCCTGATGTTCATCTTAATGAAGGTGGGCTTAAGAGCAAAGGAAGAAAACATTTGAACAAGGAAAACAGAGGTAGGGTCTGAGGAAGGAAATGGAAAATATTGCCAGTGCCAAGGAGAGGATGAGGGTGTTGGGAGCTCTGGGGATGCTGGGCATGGAGAAAAACAAAAAGAAGGACTGAGGGATGAGTGGGCAGTAGGGGAGAGTGAAGAGAGACTTGGTGCAAAGGTTGGTTAAAGGGCTGGTGGCTCTGGATTGGCTACAGAGCCTGAGTATTGAACACAGGGACTCTGTTTCATGTTTAGGGTCCAAGTACGGTTGTTGAGGGCAGCATTTGGCTCCCTCAGTCTGTGAAACTCTCATTTCTTCCCATTGTGTTGGGACAGAAACTTTACATGTTCCACTCACTGCAAAAAAAGGATGTATCAGAGTCCTATAGGCCACTGTCACTTTTGTCCTGCAGCAGGTGTAATCTTTGCACTGAGGTTTGGATCCTCAGGATGGGGAGAACATGCAGTTATGTCAGCTGAGACATCATATCTTGATGCATATGGGAAGGAGGAACACGTATTTTTTGAAAATTCTGTAATTACCTCTTGCATTTTGTATCTTGAAGTCTCCAGTTTGTAAATTCAGTTAAGTTCCTCTACCATGGCATCATGAATGCATGCGAGCATAAGGAATACAAATATTTTAGGGTGATTATCTTTGGTTAGGAGAGGGACAGCAATAGCAAGTGTTAAATATCACTCTTACAGCATGGTAACTTCAGTACATCTGCACCTCTTTGTGGTGCAGAGATTGGATTATTAACCTCTGTAGCAGTACCATCTTGCACTGCGGTTCTGTTTGCTCTTGCAAACTGAGCAGGATCACATCTACATAGGATCTTTGATGAGGGCTCTGCAGAGGTCACTGACCTGCCATGAAACCATGTTTGTTCAGTAAGCAGTGCTTTCATATTGACGCCCCACTAAGCCAGCACACCAGAATGGCTTCTTTTGCCACCATGCAGTGTTTAGCAGTTTATGGAAGTTTCAGGCTCAAAATACAAAGTGCAGATGCTGACTGGTTTTGATCGCTAGAAATTTTGTATGGAACTAGTTAGAGAGCTGGGCTGTTAGCCCTTGTACGTTGCCAAAGTTGTTTAGATAACTCTGCTGTGCTTAGAAATGTCTTCCAGTTCTTCACTTATTCAGTGCTAACCTAAGCCAAGCTGCAGCGTTGTTTCCCCATTTTATGTGTTGTGCTAGAACTTTTGTAAAGAAGCAGTTTTGTCCTGCCTGAGACAGGGGCTCTGCACTGGGAATTGCTGAAGTAAAGCCGGCATGTGTTGTATGGGCAGATTAAACCCAGAAGTTAATTTGTAAGCAGCCAGGCAGCCCCTCTTCACAGCAACATAGTAACTAATGAGGGGTCTCAGGGCCAAGCCTGAGCAGAATGGCCCCTCAAGTAAATCACCGAAGAATCCAGGGAGGCAAAGGTGCCCTGTATGAACACAGGGTATACTTTTCAGCATTGAAGTTTGATGTATGTGTGTGTGCTCTCCCAGTCCTTCAGCTGTGGAGTATAGCCAGGCAATAGCTGCTAGGTGGGAGTCCGAGGGTGAATGGTGTCATCTTGACAGTGTGATGCTCTGCCTGTTTAGTTGGCTGATGGACACATGGGAGCCCACCTCTCCACCATCTCCAAGCTGGGATGGAATTGGCATGGGAGCTGTGTGAAGATATTAGATCAGCTTTGCGCTTTACCCGCTCTTGCCAATTCCCTAGAATAAATTTGAGGGGCCCAAGGTTTATTGTCCCTTGTGTTCAGATTGTTAGGACTCACACTGGGACTTTATGGCCACTTAAGCATTATAATGGTATTGCTGTGTCCTTTCCCCCCAGGCCTTCTGCACTTTGGGAGAGGCATAAAAAGGCAGTACTACACTGGACCCCAACTCAGAGCTCCCTAGATGGCTGGTATTACCACAGGATATAAAAAGGCTGAAATGGAGACTGACAGGGAGTTCAGTATAATACTGCCAGCAACATTACTTGCTCAACACAGTTACCAGCTCTATGGGATCAAAGCAGTCATACAGCCAGTACTGGCTACAGAGGAATGGAGGGGATTTCACTCAGGCTATAGAGTGGGGAATGGCTTTTCATGCTTAGGAACCTGTGCTGGATTCAAACTGGAAGCCTGAAGATGAAAATGTTTGGGGCCAGGCTTGGTCCTGTAAGAACTACCCAGGCGTCCAAATGTTCTCCTTCAAAAGAGAGCAGGCAGGCTCTTGTGTTCAAAAAAAGTTTTGGTTACAGCCCCTTGTTAGTTTAATTTTAGTTCTTATGAATTGACATATGGCAGGCATGATTTTTAATTAGAGCTTTAGCTGCGTTTTACTGGGAGGGTTGCAGAGCACTATGGAATTTACACTAGGAAAGAAATGCTCTGTCGGTAGAGTACAAGGCTGTTTAGTAATCAGAGTGGAAAGTTAACTTTGAAACAAATTGGCAACTGATCAGATAAAATTCAAATCGGTAACATTTGTGTTGGAAACCAGCTCAGATCTGGGAAAAATGGAATCTAAGCTATTCTTTTCCTCTTGCAGAGGAACTGACCAGTGAACACACTGTGTGCACACCAAACTTCATTGTAACACCCCCTACAAAAACAAAATTAATACTTTTATAGGGTTATCTGAGCACTTATCTGATTCCTTTTCACATTAGTGTAAAACTAAGTGTTGCTTTGAAGAGAAGTTTCCTTACATACTTTACAAAACAAACAAAAGTCCTTTGCCAGTCAAAAACTAAAGGTCAAAAGTTTCCTGTTTGTGTTTCTTCTGAATCAACAGGGTGTTAGAGAGAAGTATCAGGAGATATTTTTCTCCTTTGCATTTGTAACATATTTGCATCTTCCCAGTTCATTGTGTGAACTATTTCAGGTACTGAAAGAGTTAATAGTGTGTTCAGGCCTCAACCAGCAAATGCATTTAAAGCTCAGTCCAGCACTCACATGGTTTGTATTCTTGCTCTGCTGGAGTGGTGTGTTCATGGCATCTGGTTCCCTGGCAACAGCTTTCATTGGCTCAATCAAAGCCTTTTCTTCTTAAGAAAGCTCCCACTGTGACACCCTACCACCACCACTAATCACCATCTTAAGTGAGTGTTTAAGATGCAGCTGGTATGAAAAATAATGCTTGTGCATGTGAGAAGATTAAGAGGCTACCTTGCGTAGTACACCTGCCCTGGAGAGTGCTCTTACTCCTTGCTGTTGGGCATACTTGAGGTGTCTGCTTTCCCACTGGTAGAGAAGAGGCACCAATACACCAAGAGTCTGCTTAGAAATAATCTTTTGTTAGGCAGAAATCCATAAACCTTTGTGTCTTGTGAATAGTCATTTCCTCTTTGCAGCTGAGATGGCGTTTGGGCCTCTGTGCTATTGACAAGGGGAAGAAGTGGGATGTAGGGGGTGTACAATAAAATCCATATTGTTGAAGCTGTCTTCCTTGACAAGGAGGAAGCAGGAAGAAGTCTCCCAACATGTGAACTGGGGGACAATGGCAGCAAAGAATGAATGTTAAGCTTCCTCCGGGGTTACATATGTTGGGGTTTCTGAGAATTCAGAGTTTGCATAAAAGTTGAGAAAATCTCTAGCAGTCTCTGGCTGTGTCTCACAGAATTTGGGATACAGAGTGTTCAACAAGCTCGAGCATTCTCATGCTCAGGAATCATGCTTCCACTGCTGGAAATGTTACCCTCATGATGAAATGGCTGTCAGAAATTAAGTCCTGATTGACTTGGCAGCTGATAAAAATTCTTTCCTTATTTTCCTAGTCTTGGAGATTACCTTGAAGGATGCTTTGTAACCATCAGAGGCCATTGCACTCCACAGGAATGATGCAGCTGGAGCAGAGATGTAGGTGAGGGTAAGCAAAAGGAGAGACAGTGCGTGCATTGTAATCCATGTGCTACAGTGGTTACTTGTTTACCAGACAAAGCACACAGGCCAGACAACCCCCTCCTTTGCTTATCTCTGTGCTGTTGGGCAGGAGAGTGAACAGGGATTTAAGAATGTGGGCTGGAGAGCAGACATCTTCAGTGGTGTGGCTTTAGTCATGAAATACCATGCCAGAGAATATTACACTGATTTTGTGTCTGCTTTGGTCGGGTTTTAAGGTAAACTGCAGTCTCCTGATAGAGCTCTTTGCTGTTTTAAAACATCCCTTGTTTAAAAACAGTAAGTGAACATTTGAAGCTTGGAAGAGAGGAGAATGAAGCCTTGTCTTGTGAGACACAGTGCTGTATTTGGCATAGAGAGACTGAGGCAATCTGTGCCTGAGAAAGGAGATAGGGAGGACAGACTTGTGGTTAAGCTACTATATTGAGACTTGGAATTTGGGTGTAGCCTCCACATCTGTGTGGCCTTGGGAAAGTCTGGGCATAGGCAAAATAGACATTTACCAAGGGCAGGCAAACTAGAAGCGAAGCTGTGGTGACTCCTCTGGCTGTGGCAGAGCCCAGGGGAACTGCCTTGGTAGCTGCTGCTGCCAGAGCAAAGCAGAGCCAGCAGGGAAACGCCCGGCTGCCATAGCCCTTTCTTCTTTTCAAGAGCAGCAAGTGCAACTGGGCAAGGCTCAGTCCCCAGCTCTCATTTCCACCTTTGCCATAGCCTTTCTCTGTGGCTGAAATGCTCTGGTGGTGTAACCATGAGACAAGGGCTACTGTGATTTGAGTCAGAGTGGGGGGACATGTAAGTTTCTAGTCAGTCTCCAACACCAGTTAATTAAGGATGCCAGAGAAGAGTAATAATAGCAAGGCTAGAATAAGTGTTCTCCAAAATTCACTCTTCAAACTCAAGCAATTAGTTTCTGAGCCAGTTTCTGGGTCTTTGTATTAATAGATTTTCTGAGATTGTGCCTAGGTATTTAGTGAGCCCAGCACTAGGCTGGCACTAGCCCCTTGGAGTGGGATGGCAAAACTCACGCATAGGAGAAGCCCACAGCTTGTTTTGTCTTGAATTCCACGTGTCCAATTCACCCTCAGTCCAATTGCAGAGTCCGTGCTTGGGGTACTTTTGCTTCCTGTGTCAACACTGCTGCAGCCCCAAGTGTCCTGATTCTCCCAGATACCACAGTAATACAGGCAGGGGACTGGAATGCAATAATATCACACAGGGTGCAATAGCTACACGATTTGCAAAGTGGGAATAATTCTTGCTTCATTCACTGTGCTCTTAGAAAGATACATCCTAATATATGAGAGATACTTAGTAGCTATATGGCTAAAAGCTTCCCTGAAAAGCCTACACATATTTTTAAACATCAAATATTTAAAAATTTAAAGGAAGAAAATAAAAAGCTGAAGTTAGAAATCACAGCAGCAAAGAATAACATCCTGAATATGGTAAGCCTGTTTTCTTCAGTCATTTGTAACCATTAATTAAATTTATTTTGACTTCTAAATGGCTGTTCAGTAAAAAAAGGAGACCATGGCAGGTATCAGAACTGTAAAACAAACTGTTTTGAACATTAAATGTCTGATTTGGTAAATTTGCTTTAGAGACCAAGTGTGGGGGGTGTTGTTGCTTCCTTCTTCTCAGAGTGTTTCCAAAGACCAGGGGAGTGCATGTATGTGTATGAGGAGCTATACTTTTTCTGCTGCACTGACAATCTTGACCTTTTGACTCATTTATGGGCCTCAAGGCAGGCAATGAAAATGTGACTTCGGAGGGGTAATTGGTAGATTTCACTGCTCTGGTGAAACTCAGATTTACTTTTGTTTAGATACGATTTAAGAAAACATTATTTATTTGTACTGGTTTACCATGAACTCCGGAACAAAGGGTTGTTAGGAATCACCTTTAGATATAAAGGGAACCTCCACTGCTTATGGGTTTCCACAAGTTTCCACTGGCCACACTGATGGATAGCTGAATATATGTAAACTTGGCAAAGTGCAGAAGGAGTGAAACCAGTGTGTTGTCTCAGTCTACCCCTTCATATAAAGTGAGCAGGTACTTCTGTGAAGAAATCTGAGGCCTTTCCTTTCACACAGCAAGATATGCATTAAATAAGATAAAAGATTCTTGATTTGCACATAGAATGAGTGTATAGAACACACTCTTGCTATAAAGATGGTGATTGAAAGGAGACTGTTTTATTCCCTAATTCACTGGGTAAAATTATTTTAATGTAGAGTTTCTATTATTTTATTTCCTACATTTTAGATTATCAGAGTGCTCTCAAGAAGTCTTCCCTTCTAATCACAATCTGTACACATGGGCTTAATTATGTTATCACAGCATCTAGTGGATAAACAGCACAACTTTTTTCTTTCCAAAAAAAGGTCAGAGAGCTAAGTATGAGGTGCACACACAACTGCAAACCTCTGAGCAAGGATGTAAATGCTGGCCCTCTGCACAGGCTGAATTTCACCCTAAGTAAACCTAGAACAGGGTCATATAATATATTGGTCTGGAGTCGCAGTAGTAGATTTATGTTATGCCAGTGAATAGGCCTGTTTCTCTGGCACTGCTGCCTAACCTCTAGCAGAAGTTGTGTGGTGTGAATAAAGGCCAGAGGCCTGTTGTAAAAATGGTGATTTAAGTGGTTGATTGGGACTCTAGAGATCTGGTTGCTTTTCCTGACTCTTTTCTACTTTTCTTTAGAAAGTAATACAGTCTTTCTAAACTGGGGATAATATTTCCTCATCTCACAGGGACATTTTGGGAATAAATGCATTAACTAGCACAGAGCATTTGGGGCTCTGGGCCTGAACAGCAGAGAGAAACAGCATAGAATGGAGAAGTATTATTGTTCATGCAGTATTGCAATAGTTTGTGAGAGATGAAGCCAGAGCCCCATGCTGAAGAGCTGAGATTAAAAAGAATATTGAAGAGCTGCTTTGTATGCAGAGCATTGTCAGTCTTCTGCCTGGAGTGAAGCAGGGCTCCTGCCAAATAAATGAATGTGGGGGCAGTACCTGGTCAGAGACTGAAACAGTATATTATACCATACAACCCCGAGGCAGAAGAAGGTTACATTAGGCAACCTTTGCTTTGCTGTTTCATGATACTTGAGAGCTTTGCTTTTCAGCCTTTGATTGTTTAGTTTTAAACAACATAGTTTTTAGCATGGAACTGATGATATAGATCTTACAGTGCACCTGGAGCTTTACAGAAAAGTGCACAGATAAGGTCTCAACCCCTTAAATCTTACAGACTGGGGCCTTTTTCTTCTCTCACAGACCTCATTAGATTAAGTAATCTAAGGAATTCTGGTTTTACAGCAGTGACCCATAATTCAGCACTGGTTTAGGCATAAATCTGCAATATGCTTCCACGGAGTTTCAAACTGCAGAAATGCCTTTTTTTTTTGTTTGTTTGGTTTTTTTTTTTTGTTGTTGTTTTTTTTTTTTTTTTTGGAGGGGGTTGTTTGTTTGGTTGGTTGGTTTGGTTTGGTTTGGTTTTTTTGTTGTTGCTGTTTCTTTGCATACCTTCATCCGGTACCACCTTTCACCCAGCAGGGATTCTATGGCTGTTTTACTGACTGGCACCCACCAAATTATCAATGAGCCTAAACAGGATTACCAGTCCTACTTTTAAAACTGCTAGCATGTGTCTTTGTAAATTCCACGACACGACTACGCTGTATCCTAGTAGAGAAACAAAGTCAATTTCCTCCTAGGTCCTGGGGCAAAGATTAGTGAATTAACTTGGGCATAGAAAAAAGAAAACATATTTTTTAAAAACTTTTTTTTTAAGGAAGATTTTGTATTATCTAAAACCTCTTTATTTTTAGACACTGTCTGGGTGTCTGAATTTATTTTTTTTTTTAACATTTCCTTTCCAGAATATCCAGCCTGCTGTAAAGAAAACATATTTCAGTCCCAGCAACATTATTTATGAGCACGTCATCAGCTTCACACAGGAATACTTAATAAACCCACAAGCACTTCAGAATGGCTAAGCTCTGCTCGCTGCTCAGCAGTGTATAGACAAGCTAGGAGAAGCAATAGGGTTGTAGCAGACTAGATCACAAATGGGGGGCTGCACTGGGGAATGGGCTTGATGGCACCTAGAACTGGACATCGTGCTGGAACTTTTCCTTCCAGCACTTTAGAAAACAGCAGGAATCAATGCTTTCACACTAGGAATCAATTAAAGAAACCCAAATTATTACCATTTGAATAAACAATTATTCCTTTTTCACCTCACAGAAGCTTGTTATGACGAAGTAAAAGCCAGAACTAATTAAATGAACTGATCACACAAATCATATCAGAAGTGTTTCATCTGGTTTAATTAATTCTTGCCAGAAATTGCTGCTACTTTTAACACACGCTGAGGTTTTTTTTTTATTAACATTTTTAACAGTTTCCATTTATATCTGTTTCCAATATTGCTGGGATTCTCCCTTTCTGCAGATAAAGTGGGAGTGTTTACAGAAGCTCTTACTGCCAGGGAGTTTTTTAACCCTAGAGACAGACGGTATGGCAAATACCTTGTAGGTCAGGAAAAGGGACATTTACACCTTCATCTAACAGGGGGTTTTTTAGCTACAAAAGGAGACAAATAAGACACATGCTCTTTAGTCCACCCTCCTGGTTAACTCCTAAATTGCTGGTGACAAATGCTCTGATGAGAACACAGTGGTTATCACTAGGAAGAGGACAAGGCAGCTCTAGGAATCAAGACTAGGCAGTCTTCAATAGCCTTTTTCTGCCAGCACATGAAATGTGGACAGGTTATGTTGGCCATTGCCAGCCACCTCTACCACAGGGCATTTCTTTGTCGAGCAGAACAGGCCTTAGCCTGATTTCCTGAACCAGACAGCATATTTTTGCCCCTGGGGCTTGGGATCAAGGCCTGAGAGTGTTCAGCTCTAAGCACGGGATCTGCAGCCCTGCAATCGCATCCCTGAGTCAGGATAATGTTTCTGAGGGACATAAGTATGCTTTTGTCAGCTTGCTGTATGACGGCTTATGTGTTTTGGCTTTTGGTTGATGATAATGGAAAAGGCACTTCCTTATGAGATATTTTGAAAAAAAGCAAACTGCACGGATTTGCCTGTATTCAGAGACTGGAGCCTGGGTCTCTGAGACAAGAAGTTTGGATCCAAGACAGTTCTGTGGTCCACCTCTTGATGTCACACTATTGTCCTACTAGTAGTACATACCTTTGTCCACATGTTTATCTTTGTAGTCTTCCATTTCTGTATTTATTTCTCAATTGATAATACATTTATTGCTTAGACAAAACTTCAAATCAAGGGATTGTAAATGATCACAGATGAAGCCCTCACGTGCTGCAGATGTGCAGTAATTGCAGTACCAGGATTTGCCCTTCAGTTGTAGTTGCAGGACAGTACTGTGCAAACTGGCTACAGAAACTCTTACCAGCAGGAGGACAGAGGCTTGCTCTAGGGACTGCTGCTTTGGTTGTTAAGACCAGAAAAAATATGAGAATAGTATTATTTTCCATCTGACTTTCATGAGGACAAGTGACAGGCTTTAAAGTTTAAAATAGCACTATTAAAGCAGTATAAAAATGTACATATTCAAGATATGTCAGTAAGATGGGACATTGTCACAGAATAATGGGTGCTAGCTGCTCGGCATTCAAAGTAGGACAAAAAAGAGGGAGACGCTAATGTAATTCTCAGTTTCCAAGGGAGCAGAGAATGAGAAATAAATAGAGAAGAGGGACAGTGCAACACTACTGAGTATACTCTGCCATGATAACGAGTGCTTGAGCATGGTTCTCTATAGCCCTGCATTTCAGAGCAGTGTTTGTGCTGTACCAGAGCTGACATTCTCTGCCATCCTATCCCTGCCAAAAAACCCCTTAACTGAGACAGAAGCAAAGCTGTCTGCTGGGCTCTTATGCCTTTCCATGTTATCAAATGTGGTCAGCCACAGGCCTTTTGAAAAGCAGTGCCTGAGAAACCTTCCCTGTGCCCTTGCTGGGGTTGGCTGTACTGGCAGGGATAATGCAGGTCAGCTGTGAGAGCTGCCTAGCTCCAGCTGGCAGAGCTGGAGCACTTGGCTGCTTTGTGGCTGTGACACAAGGAAACTGCTTAGCTTTGACATGAGAAAGGTCTTGTCTCTCTGGGAGGTGGCTTGCCTCTTTCCCTGCCTCCTATGTTCATATATGTGGTTCACTACTGTGTCCCCTTTTGGTGTTGACTTTGTAAATTGTGGGAATAACAGTGCCTAGAGCTCTTCCTCCCCCAGAGAATAACCAGAAGTGCAAAAAGGTGCTACAGGATGGTCTGTGACCTCAGTGCTGGGGTGGAGGGAGTACTCCTGTGGTGGTCTGCGAGGACAGGGATTTTGAATTGAGTAGGTGCAAGTGCTGAGGAAAGGACCAGCTGTCTCGTGGGAAATGCTGTTGGCACTCCCCCTGTCCTCAGTCCCTGCGGCTTCCATACAGACCAGTTTTCCCTTGCAAAAAAGAAGGCTTCAGACTCTGTCCTGTGGTCATGTGCCCTATTCCCCAAATGTTTGCACTCTGCCTTTGAGATAGCACAGGCTCTGTATGCTATGGCCATATTGGGGCATCACTCCAACAGCACAGTTAAGGTTGTGTTTGCTCATACCTTAACTCTTTATTTACTGGTTTCCAAGGGAATAGCTACAACTGACATTCTAGAAAGGCACTACATGCTCCTGGCAACCTTCGTGAATTTCTTTGTAAGCAAACTTCATACTTTTGAAAATGTATGGGAAGAATATAATTTTTTGAGCATTCATGTTCACAGCAATTTACAAGTCAGAAATTCCGTGGTTCTGAAGATGCTACTGGAGCGATGTATGACTAAGTGCTCCTTCACAGCCTGGGCACTTCACCACACTTAACAGGTGACAGAGGCAGTACTTTGCTATGAATATTCTGTTAAAAAGGCAGTGTGAGGAATTCCAGAGCAATGACCACAGGACACATGACACAGATCAAAGGGCACATGACCACAGGACAGAGTCTGAAGCCTTCTTTTTTGTAAGGGAAAACTGGTCTGTATGGAAGCCACAGGAACTGGAGCAGGCAATCACACCTTCAACTTGCATGGACTCTGGGATAAGTATCCACAAGCCAGGCCCTTGCATTAGCTAGCAGGCTGTGCCAGTTAGCATGAGCATGGGGCTGACAGGCACAGAAGCATTGCTTCACACCAGAGTTTTCTTTTTTGTCAGCGTGAAACACAAGTAAAACAAATGTACATGTAGCTGTCGCTGTGTCCATCTGCCTCATGTCTCAGTCTCAATTGTTTTTATTGCTCTTTCTCTGTTCTCCATACTTTTTCCTATATGCCATTCTTAATCCCATTAAGCAAAATGTTCCATTTGCTGCCTTGTGTCCGTTATTACCACGTCTACATGGTGCAAGTAAAGTGGATTAGACTTTTTCAGTGATATGGGGCAAGCTGTAGGTAAAATTGGCTCCTGTGTCTCTCCTAAACTCCCTGTGGTTCAAAAGCCATGCTATCTGCCTTCACCTGTCATCTTAGCCTTGGTCCACCCCTTAGTCTCCCCCTTAATTCCAGCTGAACCTTATAAGGTTGCATAATGTTTTTCATTCTTTATGGGTGCGTTTCAAATTCAAATTTGGAGTTGCTTCATGTAAAAAGCATTTCAACAAAACATTCAGACATTTTCCCCTTTGTTTTCATCTTCAATTGAAGCAGTTCAGAGTTAACTGGAAAATTATTTTCCCTAAGTCAAATCCATATTTTTGGGGTGCATAGGGAAGTAGTGCACTTCCTCCTTGCCCTGCTGCTGAATTATTTAATCACTTCACTAGCGTTTTTTAATGAAATGCCCAGGTAGTTATTTTGGCTTGGGTTTGGTTTTTTATGTCATTGCAGATAAATATTTTCCTTTTATGAACAAGACAGTTTCCTCAGTGTCTGGTTTTCATTTTTAAGGAATAGTCAGCCAACTAACAATCTTACTGGCCAGCACTGAGTCTGCTCAGCTGGAGATGTTTTGCAGTATGTGCTATCGCACAGACCCCACATGGCAACACTTTGTACAACAACAGAAAAAAGACAGAGAGAAGAGGGCATGTGACAGTAAATCCCATCATCTGAAGAGTCCCCAGAGACTCTTCAGAGAAGGGAACATTCCTGATGCATGTTACACAAAAGCCCAAAAGGTGATGAGTGACACTTCCCACTTTCATTTCTTTGGGAAAGTTTGGTGTCGTCACATATGCCTCTACTTTGCCACCAGTGTTTGACTATTTCCCCACAGAAAGTAAAGTGCCAGCTCACTCTTTGCTATTCTCTGTCTCTTAATGATCAATTATTTTTAATTGGAACCTTTTGCATTGTGCCCAATCTTAAGATGTCCCCTTCAAGATCAGGGCTCCAACAAGATGGGAACAGTACCAGCACATATGTGGGGACAATAGAGTCCTTATTTTTGTCCCAAAGAGCATGATCCTATTTAGAGAAGGCCAGAAAAAGAGATGGAGGTAAGGATGATTGAAAGAATTTGCAGACCATGGGCAAATTTGGGAAAAGTATGCCTGTCTCCTGACTTCTAGTCTGGTGCCCTGTCTGCTGGCACACACTGCTTCTCATTTACTAATAAAAGTATCATTGTATGTGCAGAACTACATTGAAGGATAAATAAAATAGGTTGGTATTGCTGCAAAGAACTTTATCAGCTAAATAAGGTGCAGCTAAGTATGATGCTGAGAGGTGGACATTGTGAAAATTACAGTTCTCATGACACAGTTTTCCATCATCTTATTTTTATATATGTAACTTTTTATCATCTTAAATGTCCATTTTCAAATAATGTATTAAGTCTGAGTGCAATAGTGAAGTGCTGACCAAGGTACACTTCATTAACAAAGCTTTAATGAAAATTGATAGCAAAATGAAAGAGTCATTTATGTGAAATTGCTGAGTTTCTTGAAATTGTTTCCTGAGAAGCATTTGTTTTCAGTTCTCATGTTGAATGGTTTTGATAAAGATTTGATTCAGAATTCAGTGCAGGAAGATCTTTGCTTGCGGAAAATGAAGGACATGGAGTTAAAACACTAAGTTTATTTGTGTTGATTCTGTTAGTTGAAGTGGCAAAAGCCTTAAGAAGTCTCAAAGACAGAAAACTAAATCCCTGTCTGTGGGCAGTTATACAAAGTTCTGTGCCTTCATATCAAGGCAAAACCATCCACAGACTAATTAGCCTTTGCAGATCAGGGATTTCTTACCAGAAAAGACAGTTTGTGGCTCAAAGTAACCGTAAAGCACAGACTTTTAAATCTTACAACATTCAGATGCGGGACTTCAGTTTAGCCTACCACAAAAGCAGAAAGTTGCCGTGAGTTTTGGTCTGAGCTCCGGAAGCCCAGCCCACCTCATGCCCTGTTAGAAGAGCAATATGGTTCCGGCACAGGCGCTGTTTAGTCCCTTCGCACACGGCTGTGGTTTGGTCTCTTCCTGCCGTGGTCACTATGAGCTGCTTTACAGAAGCCAGATCTTTGCCTTCATCTACTTTGGGCCGGAATTCTTTAGCCATCATGAGAGTTATTTCTGCAAATCCAATAGCTGATTTATTATCTTCAGAGAGCAGAATGTGTAAAGAAAAACAGTATGAGTAAATCCTCTCTCTAGAAGGGCTTTCTATCCACTCACATAATCCTGCTCGGTTTCAGCCTGGTGTGCATAGCTGTGGAAGGGTGTCAAATGACATCCCTTTTACTGGCTGTTGGCCCTAATGGAATGCTTCTTTGCACATCTCATAAAGTAAGGACAGGAAATGCTGCCTGAGACTTTTACATTTTGCCATTAATTGAAAATTAAAATTAAAAAATCGAGAGGCAAGAGCATGACAAATAAGAAATGCTCTTTTCATCATGGATTAAATAAAAAAGATTCCATCTTTACATTTTAGGTTTTTACCCTTTCTGAAGACTGACTTGCTTTAGATAATCAAAGCTAGCTTTGAACTAGCCCACAGAAAAAAAATCTTTTTTTTTTCTTTAAAAATAGCCCTATAGATATATATACATATCACAGCCTTTCATTCCTTTTATAGACAGTTTCATTTTCTGTGAGAATGTGAAAGTTCTGAGCAATGCAGAGCTCACACAGGCACCACAACAAACACAGGGAATGAGGACCAGCCACACTATTGCAATTAACACCAGTGTTTAATTAGCAGACAGCTGCATTGGGCAAGGGCCTTTTGATTTTCTCTCTTCACTGGGCTTTTGATGAGGGATTTACCTACAATTGTAACTTCTAGTTGTTACACTAGCATGCATTCACACTGGATGTGCACACACACCCCATATGGAAAATTTGTGGAAGGAAGGCATGTCAGGCAAGTGATGTGATTTGTGCTTTGGGTAAATATTTTTGCAAGTAGCTCCCTCTTACTGTCTTCCATAAAAACCCAGTAAATTACATTTTTGTTTGTTGGGGAGGGTGAGCTATGCTTTAGTGCATTTAGAAATCCTTTAAAATTTGTTGGTTTACTTTATTTAGCCACAAAAACCTGATGTGTGATGAAGGTGGATTGGTATAGAAGTCTGCTCTGGGAAAGGCTGGCATTAGGGCAACACACAAACATTTACTCCAGTGAGTTTAGACACCTCTGTATTTCATTGGGGAAAGAAGTGTTGTAGTCTCATGCTGTTCCCTGTTGTTAAGGCAGGAAAATGTACAAACAGCCAACTAATCCTTCTACTTGGCCATCTTTAATGAAGAGAAAAATGTTGTTTGAGGTTATGGTAGCACAAAGAAACTGTTGAGGAACTAAGAAATGAAGTGATAACATGGCAGGAAAGGTGAGTTCTCACTGCCATGGGCTTGGATGAAACTTTGGACAACTCTGCTTTAGGCCTACAACTATGACTTAGATTCCACTTGCAGCAAGTTGAAGTGAAGGGTATTTATTTAAAGAGGGACAGCAGAGCTGCCATTGAACCCGTTGATGATAACTGTGTTTGCAACATATAGAAAATGAGAGCTTGGGGAGTACTGGAAGAGTTAAGCACTCTGTAGTACCAGCACAGACAGGCCCAAATCCTTATCCCTGCTACAGCTAAGCACCACTATAACATGAGTCAATTTTGTTTGACATGCATGCCAGTTTAGTGTAATTTTCTATTTACCTAGCTTGCCTCTTTGTATCCTCTCACACCTTTTGTTTGAGGCCTGACTAGAGTGATACTCCTGTGAAAACATGTGCTCAGCCTGACCAGTATTAGATAAGATATTGGAAAACATAAAAATAATTTATTCCAGCTGGTGGTCTTAATTTGGCATTCTCTGAAACAGAATCTACTTGAAAAGTATCAGACTGTGGGACAAAGACCTGAAAAAGGTAATTATGCAAACCCTATCATAATTGTATCCAATTTCTTCTGATTTTGAGAATATTCATTATCACAACATACCTATAATATACAGAAGTGTCACTGTTCCAATTTTATAGACAAGGAATTAGAGACAGAGACAAGATTTTCTAGATGTGCACCTGGGAATTTAAATGCTTGTGAAAAATGCTTTCCATGTAACCTGCCTCCATTTCTGGCTGTCTGAATACTCCTGGAAGTCTGGCTGTATGTGATCTGGCCACCATCTGTGCAGGTAATCAAGCACTTGTCTTTCAAATCCTAGATTAGTGCCTACTTGCTAGAACACCTTTTTGTGTCCATCTGGGCCAGATAACATATTTTTCTTCTACTACAGCTTCTGGCTGAATTCCCTATTCACCACAAGCTTTTTCAAGTCCTTCAGAATGTTAGCCTGAAGAAAAGGACACCATAGTGGGAATAATCTATCTCCTTGCCTGCCCTAAGAATGACTTTGCCTTCCTGCAGATTGGGTTGAGAATAATGCTAGAATTGCAGTACCTTCAGTGAGGCTCAGCGTAGGGGAGAACTGGGCCTCTTTTTTTTCTTTTTTTCTAGTTGTCACCCTGGCCTTTGGGATTGAAGTGTTAATAGTAAGGTTATGACTACCCTGGTTGCCACAAGATGAGACTGATTTCCAAGATTGTGCAGTTGAAGTCTATTCATTTAGGCTACTCCCCTAGGCAGCAGACTTGGATTTTCTGTGTGTATTTGTGAGAGTAACAAGCTTAAGTGAAGGGCTGCCTATTACCAAGCCAAGTTGTAATACAACGGGGGCAGCCAAAATGAGCAAGTTGTTGAGGTCAGGATTTCTTGACTAATATGGATTAGTGCTCTCCAATTTACAGTTGTTATTTAAAAATGTGCTCTAGGGTCTGCTTATTCCTCCTTTTTATCCGTATTTTCATTTATCCCAGTCCCATAGTTTTTTGGCATGGGTAGGCTTGCTGTACAGAGAGGAGCAAGCAATGCAGAGGAGTATGTGCTCATGATGCTGTTTGGGCCTGTCCTGGCATCTTTCAGTCAAATCCCATTTGGCTGCAGCTGTGGTAACATTGTGCTTGAGCCTGGTCTTTACCAGAATTAGGAGAAAGTGCTGTCTGTGCCTTACTTCCACTGATCTGGTTTTGAGACAAGAAATGCCCAGCCACCTGAACCAGGCAACCTTGGACCCTGGGTTTAAATAGCCTCAAAACCATCCCTGTACCTTCCTCCTCTGACTGCAGCACAAACCAGTTGTCTGCGCAGTGCTAAACTCTTGTGTACATATTTTAGTTTTACAGTTTGGGCATTATTTTAGTCAAAATATGTCGATTCTAAGCAGGGCATTTGGGAACTTGCCATGACTGTACGTATTCCCCCAATCCAGTATTATTTGTGCAGTGTTGTACTTGCCAAAACCACGCACTCATGTTGGCATGAAACAATTATCCTGGTTTATATAGGGCGGGCTTGGCAACAGTCTATCTCAATGAACAGTTAGAGTGCTGAAGAATCAGCCATCTTTTCCTCAAGCAACAGACTAAATTTCTTTCAGCTGGATTCGTGGTTTTAAAAAATAAAAGGAGTAGAAGGCATGTATGAAGTGCAGGGTGTATATGAAGTACCTGTAAATTCTGGAAGGAAACGAGAGTGAGATGAAGGAAAAAAAAAAAGGCTATTTGAAATGCAAGCTAGTAATTTGGTTTCTAAACCCATGTGAAATTATAAGTAATGTTTACTGTTGCCAGTTGATGAACACAGAAATGTGTGGTTTTTACTTGCATGCAAAGCTATTGGTTGCGGGTAAAGTACTTAGACAAAAGCATCCAATCACTGGTGTGGGTATTCCAGCAAAAATAAACCCAAACAAACACTGACAGTATTATAAAAGCACTTTTTTCTGTGGAGGCAAACATTCAGTTGCTGCTGCTATTCATGATCTCTAGAACTGTTGAAGCCTCTTCTTTTACTTGCCTGAAACAATAATACTTCATTTTAGAAAGTTACACAATTGTCTTTGAAGAACCAGTGTTTCTATAGTTTTTATGAAAATGTAGGATATGGTGTAAACTTACAAGGATATGAATCAGTGATTACTTTTACTATAGCAACTATTACTTGCTAAGTTCTTGGGAACCAAAAAATGCTGCACAGAGAAGAGCCAAATGTAAAGGGGAGGAAACTTTTCTTACACTTAAAAAAATTAAAGTGGACTTAAACATTAGTCAGAGAAAAATGTTTTGTAGTGATTATCAAAGGTTAGTAAAGGCTTACTTTTCCTCCATTTTCCCAGAGTGCTTCACAAAGAGATTTTTTGAATTGTACTCCATTATGAAAGTGCTACTTTGTTATCAAAATGGTGATAGACATTTTTATTCCAGAAGGCCAGACACTATCTCTACTTGAAATTCTCTGAATTGTTTCCACTGCAGGCAAATTCAGTCTTGATGTGAGTCACATCTGCTTAAAAGTGAATACCACTTGCTTCTACTTTACACCAGCATCAAATTTCACCTACAATTTCAGATTTTAAAAATCATCTTAAATCCCAGGATTTGGATAGTTTTTCATAAGTGACTTTAAATCCGGAAGTACCTAATAAGAAATACTGAAATAAAAGCATTCAGCTTTAGTGGTTTCTGGTGGAAATAGAGATATTTCTTTTCAGATGTGAATGTCTCATGAACTAAAAAAAGTCTATTTGAGTTTTTCCACATATGGAGGAAAAACCAGTGATCACATGTAAACGCAGTTTCTCATCCAGCGAGCGGGGATGGGTGGTGAGTGCAGAGCAGTGGCACAGGCCCCCTGCATGAGTTGCAGGCGAAGCTGTCCATGATGTATTAAGGATTGACTGCATGTTTAGCATGGCAGCTGTGGCTGCACAGCACAGGGGTGTCGGTCACACCACTGCTCCCGGCGGCTGCCAGTCCTTCACAGCGCAAGCTGTTCCAGCCGTGCCGTCGCTCCGGCCAGCACTGATGGATTAATGGGAGGAAATGTTTATAGAAAGGTTCAGGTTTCCTGAGTGAGTGGAATGAAACCCCCCTCAGCAATGATCAGCAAGCTCATGTCATGGAGTAGTTTGAAGCAGCCTGACTGGCAGGAATGCAAAGGTCTTTTCAAAAAGGAAACTTGACAAGTGAGTGACTCTGGGGAGCAGCAAGAGGTGTTTTCAAATAAAAGATGTGGCTTTTCTAGAGAGGCAGCATGAATGGGGCTAGCTCTTAAAAGAAGTTTTAAATCAGTAGTTCATACAGTGTAAAAGTAAAAGGTTAAGTTTGAGAGCACAGTGTCCAAATAAAATAGCGCCCTCAAAGTGGAACTATTACACACGGAACTATTACAAACAATGTTGCAGTGCAACCACAGCTACTGTGACGGCATCTAGCTAGGGCGTCTTAGATCTCTGTTCAGTAAATTAAATTTTAGTATCGGTATACTTTAAGTTACAGGAAGGATGATGAACACAGTAAGTAGGCTGAAATCCTTGTGAAAGAAACGCTGAAAACTATCATTTCACAGGGATACAATTCCGGCTTTTGGGGCAGTTTCCATGATTGTAGCAACACAGCTTGAGATCTAAACATTCATTTCAGTTAAAAAAATTAAATAAAATAGACCATTCCAGTGAAGTGTTCAGATGACTGTGATAAGAAAGAATGTAGGCTTCAGGCTAGCTCTTAAAATAATGTAAAATTTACCTGAACAAAACTGCTGACAGAAAAGTTGCTGCAGTTGCAGCAAAGCATCGGTTCATGATACTGCCCATCAAAAGCCATTAAAAAGGACCTAGTCCTTAGTGCTTCCCTATAACACTCCACCCATCAAAGTGAAGACTTAATTTACAGGCACTTGTAGCACCCTCCAGTTCTCAATCTCGAAGCCTCTTTGGAAGGGGAAGAGAGCATTATCCTTATTTTCTAGATAAGGGAACTGGTTTATCAGCTTGCCCTCGGTGAGAGGCAGAGACTGGGAGAAAACTTGGCTAGGATGCAAGTACCTCAAGTGAGGGCAGACATTTGAAACCGGCCGTCTCAAAATGTGCTCTCCTGTTGTGAGGGGCTGGTAATCAGAACGAGCCGTTTCAAGCCACGTCTGAGTTTCCAGTCTGCATTCACCTAAAAGTCTCTTGCATGTCCCATAATAAAGTGGGAGAGAAGACACAACTTTCAGAGCTTGCCCCCTTTCTAAAACTTTCCCAGTATTCAAAGACTGAAAGAACGTCATTAGAGCCCTTGTATTAAAAATTATTTATTTAGTGATCTGTACATGGGGTGAAGCAGGGCCTCATACAGACCTTCAAAAAAAAAAAATCAAGTAAAAACATAAATACATATTTTCTTACAAAAATGAGATTTACAAAATATACATACTGCACTTGTCTGACACGCTTTTTTTCTTTTTTTCTTCCACGTGCACATTATAAAAGACAAAAACCCAAGCCCTGCAAGTCTGAAATCAGGTCTACTGAATGATTTGGCTGATGGGCCCATTCCTCATGCTCAGACTACTGGTACATCTTCAGAAAGCAGCAGTCTGCCCCCTCACCCTGAACAGGTTTTTTCTTTTTAAAGTTTCATTCAAGACACTTTCCCCCCAAAAACATGAAGAGCAGCTATAGGGTGGAGACTTGCTAAAAATCCAGAATGCCTTATTTTGTCCTAAGGCAAGAATATACACACACACATATAGTTATAAAAACAACCCTTCAGTGAATATAAAGGTAAAGTAATATGAAAAAAATAAAATATGAACAAGTCAACATAAAAATTTTCAGAATAGAAAAATCTGTCACATTTCAAAAAGAAAATGATGCATTTGATGATAAATTTTTGAATGTTTTTCCTTCCAAGATGTGATCACTGGAAACTTAACCAGCAGTACTGTAGCTGAAATGAGAAGGCTCCTCACTTGCAATAACTGCTTGATTTTAAACCCCAACCCCAGCGCCCACCCCCCCCACTTGCACCACCAGTCATTGCCATGCAGCTCAGAGAACCTGAGGAGCAGGCAAAGGGTCCATCGTGAGCCAAAACGGTTCCTCCTGTCCCCAGAATGCAGCTCTGTATTGACTTTGTCTGCAGTGAGCTCACTGCAAAGCAGGAGAGAAAGCAGGTTTATTGGAAGGAAAGAAAAAAATCCTATCTTTACCTTACATACTTTAATGGCTCTTGTTTTGGCAGGTGCTCTTGGTAAGCTCTTCTTGCCCTCTAAATCTTGCATTTCCTTCAGCTTAGAAAAGCGACCCATATTGAACGGTAGGAAAACATCCTGCCTCCTCCTTTTTTCATAAAAGGCATGTTTATTTCTGCGAGCTCCTCACATCCAAGGGTGAACCTCAACGACTTCTTTTTGTTAGTTTGCCCATAAAAACCGATCCCATGCTTATGCCTTTCTACATAGAAAACACTTTTGTTTCCCCCTTTGTCTCCTAGAACAAAGGCAAGGGGGAAAAGCCTTCTGCTGAAAAGCAACAAGTCATTTCTTTTCAGGGTGTGGAATAGCAACCCCCTCCTTCCCCACAACAGCAAGAACAACAGATTCAGGGCCAAATTTTTACTTTTAAACAATTACAACAGGTATCACTGAGGTAAAAAGGAACTTGTGAGCTGACAGAAGAGGGGCATCTCCCCAGCACACGATCGGGCTGTAGCCGGCCGTGCAGTACTCACGTGATGGCTCCGCTGAGCTGGAAGGAGCGGGCAGCGAGCTCGGGCTCAGGAGTTACCCAGCCCACGCTGCAGTTTGGCCCCGGCAATTCAGAGTGCATTTGGCTACTTCTCGGCAGAGGTAGCTCAACAGATCTAGCTTCCCCTCCCTCTTGTCCAAAGCAAGGCAGGATGATTTTACTTGGGTTGGATTTTTTTTTCCTGGGCAGGAGTAGCAGGAGAGAGAAGGGGACTTCTGGGTGAAGGACTCTCTTGTCCCAGCAGTGGCTTCTTTTTCTGTCCTCTTCCACTTAGCTGGGCATAAGCACCACTGGACATAGTCTGACTGATCCTTTATGCAATTTTTTTTTTTTCAAACTTTCTGTGAGGAAGAAAAAGCTTGGAAAAGCCTCCCTTCCTCCCTCTTCAGGGAACCGTTGCCCTACTCCTATGCTGAGTATCCATCTCCTCTGCCTCCTCTGCGTGTGTACATGTGTGAGTGTGTGTGTGCCAGAGGGGACAGGGGGGTCTCATACTGCTGTCTCGCCTTTGCTGCCGGTGCTGAGTCTGTGGTAGAAGCGTCGCCAGGACTGAAGGGTTTTGCCAGACCAAATCCAGAAGCCAGTTGTGATCCCAACAATCATGGTCATGAGATACTTGATCATGAAGACAGTGAAGTCTGGGCTCATAGGGGCAAAGTGGCTGGGACAGGGCACAGCATATGTTTTGCAGGTCTGGAGGAGCCATGTCTTCTCCCAGGTGCCACGGAAGGCCTGCTCATAGAAGTAACACGCTAGGACAATGGTGGCAGGCACCGTGTAGAGGACACTAAAGACACCGATGCGCACCATCAGCTTTTCCAGTTTCTCTGTCTTGGTGCCATCATGCTTCATGATGGTGCGGATGCGAAACAAGGACACGAAGCCAGCCAGCAAGAAGGAAGTACCAATGAAGAGATACACAAACAAGGGTGCCAGCACAAAGCCCCTCAGTGAGTCCACACTGTAGATACCTACATAACACACCCCACTGAGTACATCCCCATCCACCTGCCCCATGGCCAAGATGGTGATGGTTTTGACAGCGGGCACAGCCCAGGCAGCCAGATGGAAATACTGGGAGTTGGCCTCAATGGCCTCATGGCCCCACTTCATGCCAGCAGCCAGGAACCAGGTGAGGGACAGGATGACCCACCAGATGGAGCTAGCCATGCCAAAGAAGTAAAGGATCATGAAGAGGATGGTGCAGCCTTCTTTCTTAGTGCCTTGGGCCACAGTGCGGTAGCCATCCTCGGAGAAGCGCTCTAGACACACCACCCGCTCCTCCAGCAAGAAGCCCGCTGCGTAGGCCACTGCCACCATGAAGTAGCAGCCCGAGAGGAAGATGATGGGCCGCTCCGGATAGCTGAAACGACGCATGTCTACGAGGTAGGTGAGCACAGTGAAGAGGGTGGAGGCGCAGCAGAGCACAGACCACACGCCGACCCACAGCCGGGCAAATCGCACCTCTGCCTCCTTGAAGTACATGAGCCCATTGGGCCGGGCTGGCTCACAGGGGGCTCCACAGTCCCTCTCCCCCAGGAATCGGTAGCCCAAGTAGGAGGGCACTTTGAGCTGCCGGGGACAGGAGAAGGAGAAGCCAGAAGGCGGCTGCGGTGGGGTGAGAAAGTCAGGGAGGTAGCCAGCTGTGGGGTGGGCAGTGACCCCCCGACCCGCCGCACCACCGGGCCCTGGTGGGGCATCCGACGTGTTCTGCCCCACGCAGATCTCACCCGCACCGTGAACAGGGAAGTTCTCGCAGCGGAGCCGCTCTGGCCACTGGAAGCCGAACTTGTTCATGAGGGCCTCGCAGCCCTGACGGGCCCGCTCGCAGAGGGAGCGGCAGGGTGGGATGGCCTGCTCCAGCACGGTGCACACTGGCGCGTACATGGAGCAGAGGAAGAACTTCAGCTCGGGCGAGCACTGCACCTTGACCAGCGGGTAGAACTGGTGCACCTCCAGCCCAGCGTCCTCCTGGTTGGTGTGGCCCAGCAGGTTGGGCAGGATGGTCTGGTTGTAGGCGATATCCGTGCAGAGCGGGATGGAGATGGGCTGGCAGAAACCGTGGTCCGGCACGGAGATGCCCTTCTCGCCGTGGTACTGCTGTGCCGTCGCACCCGCGGGGGTTCCCAGCAGGGCGGCCAGCAGCGCGGCCAGCCCCAGCAAGGGGCAGCCGGCGGCGGCCGCTCCTCCGCATTCTCCTCCAGCCCGCATCGCCGGGGCGGCCGGGGGCCCGGAGAGCCTCGGGGAGTCTTTCAGAGCCGGCCGGCGCGACGCCCCAGGGGCATCAGCGACCAGAGGGCGGCGGCGGGGCCCCTTTGGCGGGGCAGGAGCGCGGCGGCGGGAGGAACGCGGCTCCGCGCCGGACCTCCACGACTTTCTTCCTCGGCTCCGACGCGGCGGCGCTCACAGCAGCGGTGGCGGCGCTTCCCTCGGCGAAAGTTTCCGAAGCTGCTCTCCCCGGAGAAGGCGGTGGCGGCAGCGAAATGGGAGACGCGCGCGTAGACCCGGCGAGGGCTCTGGCCAGCTACGCGCAGGGTCCCGCGGCGAGGCGGAGGCGCTGCTCCCTGCCCGACTGCACGGCCCCGGGGATTTAGGCTACGGCTAAACGGATTATTACCGCGCCCGGCTGAGCCGTGAATTTTACTCCGGAGCTTAAATAACTTTCAAAATCCAATTACTGCGCGATCCTCCCCGCGGCTTGCCTGGACTCCGCTCTCGACGGACACCGCTGCGGGCTGTGCGTCCGGGGCTCCTCCCGCCTCGGCTCGCTCTGCTCTGCTGCTCTGCTGCTCTGCTGCTCTGCTGCTCTGCTGCTCTGCTGCTCTGCTGCTCTGCTGCTCTGCGCCCGCGGCCCCGCCGACACCGCCCGCTCCGCGGCTCTCGGCCCGCGGCCGCGCCGGCACACAAAAAAGGCGCAGCTCCGCTCGGGCCCCGCCCCTGCCGCCGGCCCCATTCACAAACCGCGCCGGGGGCGGGGCCTCGGGGCTCCCGCCCGCCAATCCACGTGCAGGGGGCGGGGCCACGCTGCGGGAGGGGAGGGGGAGGAGCTCACGCCGGGGGAAAAAAAGTTGGGAACAACTTTTTCCCATCCCCGCCGGGCCGGGCCGGGAGGAGCCGCCCGCGGCCCCCACCCCCCGCGCTGCAGGGCACAGCCGGGAAGGCGGGGATGGGGGGGCCCAGGCAGCTCGCTCAGGGTGGCCCGAGCAAACTAAAATTAACTGGCTGCTTTCTGAGCAGGCTTTGAAAATGCGAACAGCTGCCTGTGCCCGGACTTATTAAAAAGGAAGAAAAAAATAGAGTAAGAAAGAAAACAAACCCCAAACCCAGCGCCCGGGTACATTTGCAGAATGATCCTATTGCGTAGTTGGGATGTTGGTGTCTGTGCGCCATCGCCTCTCCCCAGCGTGGGGGGTTTGATTTGTTATCGCAGCATGACCGTTGCTTTTTACTGGCAGAATAAACGCTTTATTCATGCAGATTTAAGCCCTAGCTGGGGGAAGGCAACTTTTTTTGAAACGTCCAGTGTTACCTAAGCAAAGAGGAGAAATTTTACATTTTGCATTGCTGCAACTCCTTAAGAGACTGGATAAAGCAGTAAAAAACCAGGAGTTCCTCTATGAAAGCACCCTGCCTGCAGGAAAGAAAATGGCATAGGTCAGGAGAGGGCTGTTACTAGCCTGCTAGGCTGAGCAGATCTAGAACTAGACCAATGTGCATTTGCTAAAGGCAGGAATGTGGGGTTTACACCATAGCTGTGTTTTGAGGTGCACTGCCAGAACATGGGGAGCTGGGACCATCCGGCCAATGAGCAGGCAGAGCATGTCTTTGACAATGCAGAAGGGGTGTGCTTGACAAAAGCCCTGCAACAAGGCCTGCTTCTGCTTCACTGGCCCATGAGAGCCTGTGCTCAAAGACAGGCTTGAGCCGAATATTATTCAACTTACCCCATCCTTCCCTTTGAGGATGGAGGTCCCCCGGAACTATACTACTGAAATTCTTACTTTTACTCCTTTGCTCGGAATTGCACTCCTATTAGCAGTTAAGCAAAGACACCAATCCGTGCCATCCTCCAGGGCAGTAAAAGAGGGCAGGGTTTGGCTCAGGGAGCTCCATCAGCAATTGTTGGACAAATGTTTTCCATATCCTCTACTGCTCATGAACAATATGTCCTCATGCCAGTAAGACTGTGGTGCTGCAGTTTTTGTTACATTTCTTAAGAGATGTTGACAGTTATAAACAGGCTTACTAAAATTAATTTACTCCTCTTAATGGAGTTGTTTTTAAAATAATACTGTGCATATGAAAAATACCTATGGGAAGAACTAGCTAGTCATAGCTGCAACAGTTCCTTCTGGAAAAGAAATATGCATTTTATACTTTCTCAGTTATAGCTGTCTGAGACTGCCTTACAGGAACTTCAGTTTTTCAGTTTTTTAGGGCTTGTTATCTGAATTCCTTACTCCTGTACATGGAGTGACTGAATAACCTAAATAACCACCCATGGGACAAATGTACAGGAATTTGTCTACTCTGTTGTTTGTTTCTTTGACTGCTAGTGACTTTCCAAAAAAATTATTATTTTCAAGGTTTTGGTTTGGTTTTTTGTTTTATGGGGTTTTTTGTTTGTTTGTTTGTCTTTGTTTTGTTTTGTTTTGTTTTTAATTTGGGGATTTTGGGGTTTTTTGGTTTTGGTTGGTTTGATTTGGTTTGTTTTGGGGGGAGGTTTGGTTTCCTCCTTCCCCCTCAGCCCCTCCCCCCCCCCATCTATAATTGTTACCTTAAAGCCTCTCTTTTTCACTTAGGCTTATACGACTACCTTAATCTGCAAAACATTTTGTGATATTCACTATGAAAACCATTGGATGATATGAGATGTTTCACTGGCAAGCAATGACAATGCAGAGAAAGTAAAGCAACCTCAAACTTTCTGTCCCATGCGTTGCTCATGTTAGTAAAATTGTATTGCAAGAAACTACTGTTCAGCAATAGGGAGAACAGTGACAGAAAGTATTCAGAGTAAGGTATGTCAAATCAAGTGGCAAGGCTTTAACTGGACATTTATTTACAAGACCGGGCAGATGGCATCAGTGACTCCCCCTGTTTTCTGCTGGTCCCATTTGTTAGAGTCATTCATCCAAATCATGGTATGAACAAAAAGACTACTGGGGTCTCTGATACATGCTATAAAAGCATCCTTTACACTTATGAACATAATGTAGAACCAAAGTGAAGAAAAAGGGCGGGGAGGGGGGAGTGAAAGGGTAGGCAGAAAGGAAGTAGGATTTTGTCCTGGATTATTTCTTAGGGAGAGAAGAGAGTACATTTATCACGTGGAATGATGCTGCTAGTTCATCCCAGATGGCAGGAATGTGCAACAGGATTTACTAAGATGGATGAAAAAAGTCTCTTGGGCATGTTACCAAATTCCAAGATCCTTTTTCTATTTAGACCCTCGGGGAGATGGGAAACAATCACTGAGAGGGGCAATGTCAGTCTCAAAATGACACACTGTGGTGTAAGAAAATCCCAGACTCTAAGACATCCTGACAGCTTTCAGAGGACAACAAAGAGTAGGGAAAAAAGAAAAAGCAGCAGCAAAATTTGGGATTCTGGAACACAGGTTACTCCAAAGCATTCAGAACCTCTGTAAGTACCATCAGCTACATTTCAAAGAGCGGCCTGCAAAATTACTTAAATTTCCTCACAACAGGAGGGATCCTCATCAGCACAGTAAGCACAGCAGCCACCATTAGCCAGGTTATCTGTCACCCAGAACAAACGTGCTGCACAAGACTTTGCAGCATCTGAGATGTTGTCTGTTGCAACCACAGAGCAGTTCAAAAGGTTTTCTCTAAAAATCTCCTAACTGCTAACATTCTGAGTAACTTGCATGGTCTGCCAGCAGTAAACCTTCACAGGCAAAGTCCTGGCAAATCCAAGATTCCAGAATAAATTTACAGTCTCATGTGTTGATACCAAGTCTGGAGCTGTCTGACTAGACAACTGTGCATAAGAAGGAATTGTTAGGAGCAAACAATTACCTGTCTTTTTATTCATTTAAAAAGTAATCCAGTTCAACTTCCAAGCTAAGTCAAAGTGAGGAGTGGCATTATTACATGATGTCTTTTCCTCCTGTTTTAAACTCTCCTTAGAGGATGCCAATATAATTTCCCTTGTTTCCTATCCCATCTGATAGAAAACTCTTCCCATGGGGGGGAGGAGGGAAATCAAAACAAAACACCCCCTCCCTGCCCCACCACTTATTTTGAGTGCTTGAGGGAGAGCATTTTCAGATTACCTATTGCAGGGCTTCCAGTCCTTGCCCTCAGAAGAACAAAGACCATTGCTTCCTCCTTCTCCTTTCCACCCAGAGAAACTTGTTGGACCTCACCTCACTTGACGTCCTGTTAACCAGCACTGCTGAAGTCCTTCTGCCACTGCCTGAGCTGTGAGATTTGTCCCAATTACTTTTAGTAAATAACTTTATGACAGTGTTAACCTCGACATTTTGAAGCATGCTTACATGCAGCCTTACATGATCAGACAGGCTATTGAGCTAAGAACATCAAAATTTGCACTCCCTAAAGCTTAAGTGGAGAAATGCCAGGAGCCTGGGGGGAAATTATGCATCTGCCTATTTTACATAATTATCTGCATAATTAGGAATAAAATAAGTTCACAGTATTATATCTGCTTGCATTTCTATCAGTCTGATAGATTAGTCTGAATTGCATCTTGCTGGAGCTCGTCAAAGAAATCCAGGCTTTCTGTGGTGAAGCAGGAGAGCCTTGTATTTCATGGGCAGGGAGTGGGAAAGGCAAGCCCTTGCCCCCCACCATGGACACTTAATTTGAAATTAGATTGAAGACATAAGAAACTGATTGAAAAGAGCATATGGGAAGGACACACATGACAAAAGGAAGGGAATGCTGCTGGAGGGGATGTGGCTTCCCACAATGAGAAAGGTAAAAACTTTTTGCATCATGGATTTATGAAATATTTACTAGTTCATGTAGCAGTATTCCAAAAGACATGGGAAAGTAGTACTGTCCTCCATATTTATGATCAAATTAGGGAAAACTTTAGAAAGCATTCACAAGGATGAGCTATCAGGCTGACAATTGCCTTTATCTCTAAGATCCATGAATAAGAAAACAAAACCTGAAGTTGGTCTGCTCATCCCCACTCAGGAGTTCACTGAGGACATCAGTTACATTTTAACCCTTACATGATACTTTAAAATCCCCTGTTTCTTTAAAGTATATTTAATCTGCTTTCTCAGAGTTTTAGGGCCGCAGAGGGCCTTTGGTGTAGAACCCAGGAAATCCCTCCCAGTTAGCTGCCATTAAGGTGACCAGTCTCTTACCAGGAAGCATTTCTGCGTGTAGCTCTAGCAATGTAAAACTGTTACAACTGAGGTATGTAGCAATTTAATGAAAAAAAGCCAAGTTTCTCAAGTTTGTGCATGAATTTCCCAGCTCACTGCAGATTGTGTCACAATACTAGTGAACACTGAATTGTGTTTGCTTCCAGCCCCAGGGCTGGTGTGGACATAGTGACTGCTGGCTCTGATCACTCTCCTGTTGGTACCCTTTGGTTGTGAGGGATGCTGCAATGGTCAAATGTATTGTGATATGCCTTTTGTCATTTATGCCCAACCTTGGTTTAGTTTTGTCTTTCTATAAATCTGTGTTTGGTTACATTTTAAATCTCCTTTAGTTCACAGATGGAAGGTTTGCACTAGTCCTGTTTGAGTTTTCACTTGTTTCAATGGAAGCAGCGGGATACTCATCAAAGCCCCAGTCTCTGTTTGTGGAGGAAGAAGACCTGGATATAGCCCAAAATAAGAGATGGGAAAGACCCATTATATCTTTTAGGTCCTGCAATTACATATGATAGTGGTATAATTCCTCTAATTTTAAATGCCTGGAATAATGGGACTATTGTCATCTCTTTTGGGACGTGGTTCTACTATCTAACAATCATGCAGGCAGGAAGCCACTGCCTGATGTTCAAACAAATGGTTTATCTTTGCTTGGTTAAGACTCACTAAAGATGAGCACAGCCTGCAGAAATATGTTGTTTCCAAAGCTTAGAAAACAAGGGAAGAAGAGCTGTTATTCAATACAGAATCTGCCAGATGTCTAAAGAGTCTAAGGAATCCCTAAGCCTCTGTTTACAAAATCCTGTTTCCTCCTCCCATGAATGCTTAAATTACCAGTCACTGCTACTATCCTATGTTTAGGGTGAAGTTTCCTCAACTGACTCCACTTTCAAAATTTGACTGAAAAGAGAAACAAACATTTTAATTAGATTTCCCTCTTCTTAATGGGCTTGCACAAATTAACCCCTGTTCTCCATAATTACATTTAAACTCTTAAAAATAATTATTTCTTCCTTTGGTCCCAGTCATGCCTTGGAGACCCACTTGCTGTGATGGTTCTCTGCTTCGAGGACACTTGAAGGTTTGCTGTGTAGGGCTACTGCCTGCTGCATCCCTGCAAACTCTGGAGGTGAATGATGCTGTGTGGAGAATTTCCCTTTCCTCAAGGGCCCCCAGGCTGCAGTGATCAAACTGCATTTCAGTGTAGCAATGCTGTTTAAGGGAAAGGGGCAAAGGGCTAACACAATGCCTGCAGACGGCTCTCTTGAGAAACTGGATCCTGAGGTTTGTGGAGCACCACATACTCTCCTTTACCTTTTTTTTCAATCACTTGTTTTCAAGCTGTGATTTCCACCTTGGTGTCAGCCTGCATTGACTGCACTCTCTTGGAGCTGGGACCAATGGTACTGTGACTGGCGCTGGAGATATTCAGCTGATTTCCTTCCATGGAGGAAGGGGAGCCAGAAAGCAGCACTTCAAATAAGTTCCCTCCTCATGGAGTCTCTGCAGGGAATGAGGGCCCATTTTCTTAATTATATGTTCATTAGTATGTTTAGTGCTCTCCTCCCTCTCTTCCCCCAGCCCTGCCACCTGGGAGTTCCTACTATGTTACTGGAAAGCCACAGAGGTTTATTTAAATACCACATAGTCAGATTGGAATGAAAAGCTATGAAGCTTCCCCTCTTTAATACTTTTTGAAATTATTTATGGGCTATGCTTCTTGCCTACGTAGAAGGTGCCTTCTGAGATTCCTGCAAGTCAATGCAGAAATAGCTGTTTGAATTGAGCAATAATTAGAAGCAGATGGGGCAAAGCAAAGCATCACAGAAATCCCATTCTGCTAAAGAAACACTGTCTGAAATAGATTTCCGCTGCATGTAACGTTTTCTCATATGGGCTGAAAAGAAATAACATCATATGTCTGGTTTGCACCTACCAAAGCTGGGAAATTCAAAGTAACATCTGCAATTCTGCTCTGAATTCAGTTTCAATCCACATGCCATTTGCAGCCCCTACATTTGCCTGTGTACTGTGTACCACAGTTACAATTTCTTTTCTTTGCTAGACCTTGGAACAATGGGCATTCAGCTACTTTTTTGTGAATGTGTGTATATTTGTATAGGGTTTTTTTATCAATCTTTGGCGGGGTTTGGCCGTTGTTTTGTTGTGTGGTTGGGGTCTTTTTTGGTTTTGCAGTGTGTGGGTTTTTTTTGTTTGGTTGTTTTTTGTTGTTGTTTTGCTTGTTTGTTTTTAAATTATTTAAAATTCTAGGAAAATGTTTGTGACTTAAGACATGTTACAGTCTTTTGTAATCCACAGACTCAGTCTGGGGAAGGTACTCAGAGTTCTCAAACCCTAATTTGCTGCCAAATTCTTATGCGCTTGCTATAGTGGATTGTTTCACTCCTGACTTCTAAAAATAACATGTCCTGCTCTCATTGCTCCCACAGATCATCCTCTTAAGTTTAGAGATAACTGAAAACTCACAGCATCTCAAAGACAGCTGAACAGCTCTCAAGCTCAAATGTTAACTCTGTTTCTCATTTGCTTTGCTTACATGAGTGCACCAGGATGCAGATTGCCGAGGGGCTGTTGTTGAACCATGTTGCTGGGGTGAGCTGATTTTCTTTCAATGATTATAACTTATTGACCTGATAGAAAGCCATATTCTGGTCAGCTGCTACACATATATAGTGAAGCTGTGATTTTAATGGTGGACTCACTCATGTTGATGGTGCATTTTTTAATAGGCAGGGATCCATTCTACAAGGTAAGGGAGTTTTCATGGCCCGTTTTTGAAAGCAACAGTGTTTTAAAATTGCAAATATATACACCATCTCTGAAAACATTAATATTGTAGCACTCCAAAGGGTTCTAAGCTTGTGCTACTCAAGAGTGTTTACAAACAGGTTTGAGGGTTTCGCCTGGAGCAGAAGTTATTCCTAGGGAAAAAAAAATCTGATTTTGAAGGAAATCATAAAGGTTGGCTGGTTACTGTTTCCTTTCTGACGTGAGTGAGCAGGCGTGTGCTGGTCCTGGCAAGGCCGCTGCGAGAGCCTGTCCCGCAGTGCTTCTCCCGGAGCCTGTCCCGCAGTGCTGCTCCCAGGAGCCTGTCCCGCAGTGCTGCTCCCAGGAGCCTGTCCCGCAGTGCTGCTCCCAGGAGCCCGTCCCGCAGTGCTCCTCCCGACAGCCTGTCCAGCAGTGCTGATTCCGACCGCACTCGGGGGACTTGGGCAGTCGGGCAGGGGCTGGTCCCGCCCGTGGGGCAAGGAGCGAGCGTAGCGGCAAGACCCGTGCTGTAGGAAGTGGTGCTGGGAACAGCAATAGGTGGCATCCCTCTGTTTAACCCTGCCTCCCAGCTCCGTGCTGCTGTAGGTGCAGGATTTTGCCTGGGGTGTGAAAACTAAAATTCCAGCTATTAAAGTGCAACTGCTGAAGCAGAAATGTTAATGCTGGTATCTTTGCCAAACTCCTACTGGTTTATTTTCATAAAGGCTGTTGCTGGTGGGGGGGGAATAACGTAGGGAAACGAGGTCTAATATTAAAATAATTACTTTCTGGGCAAAGCAAACAAGTCCTGTGGTAGCATCCTAGAAGCTGTCCCACGTGGTGTATTGGGTGATGGTGAGGGAGTGCTAATCCTGGAAACTCTATATGGATATTGATGGTATTTTTTTAAGGATGTTGATCTGTGGGAATTTGTGAGGTGCTGTAAATTGGTTTTACCTGAATTTGAATTAGGCAGCATCATACCAGTGGCTTCTGGTTCAGGAGGCAGTAGGGTTCATTGTTATCACTGTATTATCTAAATGCAGTGTAATCCTTGGTGTTTTTCTAGGCATAACAGTAAAGGCATTTTCTGCTCGGCAAGATCTTATTCATCCAAATTCTCATTGTAGTAGAGAAGGATGATGACTCATGAAAAAGCATGTGGAAAGATGATGTGGTGACTGTCCCCAGACATCCCCCTGCCCTGTGCCAGAGATCGTTTCCTCCAGGGCAAGGACATCTGCGCTCAACTCAGAGCCATTGTAGGACTGGTGTTGCGTGCCTCACTGTATTGGAGCAGTTCAGATTTGTCACCGGCTTATTTCCCTTCTTTGTGCTGCAAACTGAGGTGATTCCTGGAACCACATTACTTTTGCCCCAGAGATCTGTGCATGTGGGGCAGCCATTTGCAGGAGAGCAGCAGGGCAGGGCAAGGCGGCGGGAGCTGCTGCAACCATGTGATTTTCATCTGTTTCTGTGACTCGACACTCTCCCTGACCACAAGGGTCAGCTCTTTGTGAGTAAACTCTATAGGTATTGGTCCCTAGATATTACTCAGATATGGTGAGTTTGGGCTCTCTGAAGAAACTTGAGCAGCTGAATAATAGCTACTCACCAGACTCCAATTTTGCTCAACAGTGTTCCAGAGTAGCGTTGTGTTTTCCAAGAATTTCTAGGGTAGTTGTGCTTAAACCATCAAAGATCTAAAAATTGGATTTGCTTCAACAGGGTATCTTAAAGCTGGTCAGGTTTTTGTTTTATCCATTTTTTTTTAAGCTAGACCAAATCTTCCTTTAAGATGCTCTCAGATGCTGGCGCCCACTACCAGAGCGGTGGGTGGGGAGGAGACCCAGGCCACTTCTGAGCTTCTTCAGAGGCACTTATCCACTCCAGGGAAGCTGCAACTGAAGGCAGGCAGCTGAGAGGGTCAACACAAATGGCATTTTGTTAAATAATTCCCTAGGGTCTTAGAGCTTGTTTCCTAACAGGACCAGCTAAAAAAATCCAAGAACTGGCAAGGGGGTTGTATAAAAATTCACTGTTGCTTTTGTTCATCTTTAAAATTATTAATTTGAAAGTACATATTTTCACACATTTTTATCAAAATCACTTTTGAAGATAATTGCTTGTTGAAAGCCATTTCAAGAAAATTCAATTTACTGGTAGTATTTGAAGTCATCTGTTTTTCAAACATGATGTAAAAATTACAATTGGGATAGGAGCTCATGTGGAAGCATCATAGGAGAAAACCCAAAATGTTTCTGAAAAATAGTTTAAAAGAGTCTGTATGTGACAGTCTCTCCCTGTTCACTAGCATACAGCTAAAAGAAAAATCAGGTCCATTTTTAATGTAAAAATGCAGAAGTGTTTGCCCCTGTAAACAGAAGCAAAACCAAAAGCCGGGTAAACCCAAATTGTATAGCCACAGAGACCAAGCACCCCCTTGCCTAGAGGAGGAATTAGTGGCTTGCATAATCAAGCCTGGGGAGCTCATTTTGTCATGCTCAAAGGGCCGCAGTGGTGCAACAGTAGGGGTGGAGGGATCAGCAAGCCCCAACAATGAATTCCCTTCATTTTTTCATTTTAAGGCCTGAGTAGAGGAAATGCAAAGCTCCTCTTTTTTGCTCTCTCCTCCCCCCTCCCCCCTTCTTTTTTTAAGGGTAGATGAAAAGAATGAAGCGGTAAAGAAGCTAGGTTGACACCTGTATCTGTGACAGCTCAGGCAAGGAAAATAGTGGGAAAGGATCTGCTGGCAGCAATTTGAAACTGTCCCCTTCCTGACTTGGAGGCTTTGACTGATGATGCAGCTTTGTGCAGCCATATGGTCGAACATCTTGAAGGCCGGCAAAGAGATGCTGGTGCCAGCACTGGGAAGGGGAACCAAGTCATTATTGGAAACTAGATCTTGGAGAGAGGAGCCATTAATATAAAATTTTGTTTCATGCTTGACTGTTCTTTCTGTGCAGGGGACCCAGCATGGAACTGCAGGAAGGCAAGACCTTGCTAGGCTGCCGGGCACATCTGTGCCGAGCCATGGTTAGAAGGAAAAGCTTCCTCCTGCTTAGTGCCCATTGTGGTCTCTTCACAGTGCAGCATTTCCCACTTTACACACACTCTTTCACACACTCACCCTTTTTATTCACCTAAATGCAAATTTGGCTTTATTATAAGCTGCCGCATTGGTTCTTCCTATATTGCAGTACCAGGAGGATAAGGTTTGTTCTTCCCAGGCTGCAACTGAGACCTGAGGAGAGCAGAGCTCCCCAGCCAGGGCCCCTGGCAGCACTGGTGCCCATTAATGTAAAGCAGCACCAGAGCCTGCAAGATAAGGATTGTAATGACCACCGTGGGTTCCTGCTCTCCCCTTTATTACTTGGTACATTACATTTGTTTCCAGCAGAGAAGAGTTTATGTGTGTGTGGCTGCATCGGTTGTGTTGGACTGAGATCCCTACATGGTTATGTGGATGGACTCCAGGGACAGAACTGCACTTCCCCCTAATAAGCTCCTCGCACCACATTAAAGATAAAAGGGGAAGGGAAATATTTATATTCTGACAAAGCAGCTCTTCCCTTCAGGCTCTTGTTTTATTTATTAGCTTGCTCTGTCCCTCTCTTGCAGTTTTTTCTCTCTGTTTCAGTGCCTGTGCTGTCTTTTTCTCCTTTATTCACTAATTTCGTCCCTGGGAGACAGTGACAGTGAAACTTAAGAATCACTGCCCAAGACATCAGATTCAAATTGTGTAATTCCCAGTTGATAACTACAACTCTCCCCCATCTTTGTTTTTTAACACAGAGTAATGATTTATGGTGCTTAAACAATTGAATACATTACATCTGGTCTACTCCAATTGCTTTAGATGAAACTGTAGAAATAGTTTGAGTTGGGTTTCTGATGGTTGTTGTTATTTGTTTATTTTTCATACATTGCAACACAGATGGTGAATATCCTCCCTTGTTTGTGTAGGCAGTGGAAACCACTATCATTCTTGTCTGGAGAAGCCCTTACTGAGGCATGACACAGCTACATGGAGACCTTTCTAACCTCATTCATCAAATGCTTCCTTTCCTCTGAGGCCTTATCCTGGGGGACCATTCATTTCCTTCAACTAATATGCCATACGAAAGGAATCTTGGGTAGATTCCTGTGTCTTAGTCTAGCTCTGAATTTGTATAAAGGTTCAAGAAGATGAGCAAAACGTGGTATTCTGGTCTTCTTCTTTTGCTCCTTCTCATACATTACTGAAAATCATGATCTAACTTACAATGCCAGGGGACACCAATGTCCATGTCATAATTATTTTTAGATCTATACTTTTTGTGATGCAATCAAGTAGCCCTCTACTAAGAGTGAGACAGCAGAATTAGAGACTTGGTGCCCATAAAATTCATCTCCCTGACATTGTTATGTTTCTGCCTGTTGTTACAGAACTGCAAAAGATCTGCAAAGCACAGCCTTTACACCACCAGATTAGGTGGTGTAAACTACAAACTGCTGGATAAATGAACTGTAGCTGGTTGGGGGAGCGGACTGGTTTTTTTACAGTTCACAATCCTGCCCTCCTAAAAAGCACCACAATTCTGTTTCCAGACTGATCAAGAAGGTAAAAGAATTTGTTAATTGATTTTTCTCCCTCCCATATCAATTCATGGAGCCAATCTAGGGAGATGTGTGCTCTTCTTTTTTAGTTAATTAATCCTTTTCCTTTATCTTCACAAATAATGGCAATAAAGCAATTAGCAAAGGATTTACTAGGTGTGGACTAAAGGGTGTGGAGTAGTGAGAGATTCCTCTGGCCCCTCTGCAGCTCAAGCTGTTCAGCACTGCTGCAATTCAGTCTCTCTAAAGGGATTTGTGTGTCCCACCCTCTGCGGTGTGGTTGAAAGCCCAGCCCCCTAAAGATGTGAAATCCCCAGCTCGTCTTCCCCTAAGGGAGAATTAACGTCTTCGGTGCCAGTCACTGGGACAATGGCACCAGCCCATAAAGGCGACAGGCACTGCTGCTGGTGACACTACTGTCCTCGTAGCCCCCAAGCCTGTGGCTCCCAGGGAGGGTGCGGCCGAGCAGGAATGCTGAGCAACCCCATCCCCTCAATCCTGCTAGAATAGCAGCCCCACTCCCTCCCTCCCCTGTCCTGGCCTTTTCCCACCTGTCCAGGCCACACACAGGCTCTGCCTCCCCCGAGAGCCCTCAGCGAGCAGTTCAGTTCTCTCAGCCAATAGAAGAGGAACCTTACCTAAGCTGCAAACCCTGCAGGAGAGGAATTACAGGAAGAGAGAGCTGCCTCACCTCTCTGTGGCAGTGAGGTGTTCTATGGGTTTTGCCATTCTCCCCAGATGTTAGGGCTCTCCTGAAAAGCCGTCTCCAAGCTCCCTGGCACAGCTACCTGTGCACACCTTTTGTGGAAAGGACAGCAGCTGCACAGTGGGGATGCACTGGTGGAAAGAGCAGCATCTCCCTATGGGCTATTCACACCCTGACAAGGCATCTATCCCTGAGCTCATCAGCTCAAGAAAGCCTTTGCCAGCGACTCTCCTAGGTTGTTTCCTTCCCTTGGAGTGTGCGGCTGAGTCCCGGTCACCTTTGCCCAAGGCAGCAACAAAGACCATACAGATTCCAGCCTCAGAGTAGAATAAGGGCATTACTGACAATTTATATTTTGAAATGTTCATATGTTGGGTGGTTAAACTAAGGCAAGGCTCAAGGATTTCAAGTATTGTTTTAGGCATGATTGGGAACCCAGTGTTTTGTCATTTCTCTGTGTATTAAGGGTGTTGCAACCTGCTTCTGCCCACTTAACCCCTATGCAGGACTTGGAATGGAGGGTGTGAGAGTTGGCACTTCAGCTGGTAGAACAGCGCCCTTTACTGGTTTTGATAATTTCATTTAGTGGTTCTGAATTGTCATTTCCTATTATTTGTCGATAATTAGAATAATAGAATCCTTTAGGTTGGAAAAGACCTTTAAGATCCTTGAGTTCAACCGTTACTCTAGCACGACCAAGTCCTCCGCTAAACCATGTCTTGAGTGCCATATCCACATGTCTTTTAAATACCTGGAGGGATAGTTACTCCACCACTTCTCTGGGCAGCCTGTTGCAATGCTTGATAACCCTGTCAAAAAAGAAATTTTTCCTGATATCCAACCTAAACCTCTGGCGCAATTAATGTTAGTAGTCAAAGAGTAAGTTTGCTGATAATACCCCATTTAAGAGACACTTTACAGAGTATTGTATTTTCTGCTTCTTAAGGATATTACCAGCACGTAAGAGTAAGCAACAGGTCCTGAAGTGCTGCAGCAAGAACCATCCAAGTGTTCAACCTCCCCCTTTCTGCTCACAGCTCCCCCTCTGCCTTCTCATTAGCAGCAGTGATTAGTAGCAGTGTTGCTAGAAGGCCCATCTCCACCCTCCTTCTGAAGGCGTGAAGAGCTGGAGATGAAAATCTCCCTCTTCTGTGCTCCTAGCTATGAAAAGTGGGAGCCCTTCTGGTTCCCTTAATGACAGGGTGGCCTCAGAAGGGCAAGCAGATCCCAACAGCCCTGTGTATAGTGGGCAGTGAAGCCATCCCTCCTGCACCAGAGCCCTGAGGGAACAAGCACTTGGCTCTGAGCACGGCCACCCCTTGCTGGCCCTCAGGATTTCAAGAGGAAAAGAAAAAAGGATCATCCCAATGTGTGAATTATCTGCAGCCATACTCTCAGCCGGTGCCCCCTGGTAGGTCTTACACTAGCTGCTGAAAAATGAAGCAGCTGACTGCAAGAACCTGAAGAAATTGTCTGTGTGCGAAGGAATGTTTTCAGGCAGGATAGTGTCCAGCCAAGGTGTTTCACCTCAGTGAAAAGTGTGGCAGGGGTGGCACATGTTTGGTTGCCCCTCAGCCTCCTGTTACCGTCCCAGCCAGCCTGGTTACTCTGTGCTGCTCTTGTGTGTGAGCTGCCCAAAATCTGTGAAAATGTTGGTCAGCTCTAGAAAGTGTATTTTGCTCTGGGCTGCTTCATCAGACCAAATTTCACTCTCCCAACTTACACTCCCCAAGAATAATCTTTTGATATAATGTACATGTTTTTAACTACACAGCCACTAAATATTTCTGGCTTCGGTCAGTCCTTCTGTCACTGTGCTGAAGTGTATTGGGTTTTTTCTATTACGTTGCTTGCTTGCTTGCTCACTGCTGCCATGCCTACCTCTTTTTTCAAATGTAAACTTGGTGTGCCACTATCAAGTGCCAGTGAAGAGAAGTGGATGTTCTGTGTGACAGCATGTATATAGTAGATGCATATTTGTCCTTAAGGCGAGATGCAATGTTTCATCCCGAGAGAAAGAAGAATGACCTTTAGTCCGTCTGGATATTTTACAATGTGTCCTTCCTTTTCTGTTTCCTGTGAGGTTAAAGATCTGCTGGTGATGATTAAAAGTACTGCAGTTTCTTCTCTCTCTAAATAGTTTTTTGAGTTATTTCAGAAGCAAGAGAGAGGCTAGAAAGGTTTAGTTGCATCTTCCTTTTCACCCTGCTGTCCACCAAAAATCAGATTCTGCTGCATTTTACTTTCTAACAAAAGTAAAACTTGGTAACCTTTTTTTCTGTTTATGCAGCTGAACATCCCCTACCCCTCCCAAAGAGATTCCTAGAAGGATATTTTTTGCAGCCTTCATACCATGAAAGCTGGCTTTCATGGTCCCAGCATGGGATTTCTAGATTGAAGATTCTGGCACTTCTGGGTCCACATATATTAGCATTGTAGCTGTTAGGACCCAAATTTAGAAATGTATTCTTAATTATGGTGGAAATGATGGCCAGGGTTTATATCAGATCTTTTTCCTTGGGCTCTTTTTCTAGTCCAGAACTGTTACATGTCCTTCTGCAGAATGCTGGCAAAGATATTGTCAAGAAAAAATGTAACAAGGTACTGCCAAAAGATCATTTCCATTGCAGTGGAAATGTCTGGGGTTTTTGGACACTGAGTAACCTGGGGTTTCTACCACATAGTATTTCCAGCTGGGCCATTGGACTTGCAGAAATCCCACATAAATGTAAGAAAGGTCCTCAAAGTCTCCCTTCCTTACAGACAAAATCTATGGGCAGAAGAGGGCATGTCCAGATAAACCCAGACATGTTAGCCTTGCTCTAATCTGGTTGCTGGACATCTGCAAGATGCAGAGAGATGAGGCAGATGATGAATGGTGTAGCAGCCTAAAACCACACTTTGCTGTGAGTAATGTTAGCATATCGATGCAGCCTTTCATTCTCAGTGTTTGTCAAAAGTAATTGGTGTAAAGGTCTCTGCAGGATCGACGTTCGAAATATTTTTTCCACTGCATATTTTCTTTTTCTCCAGTTTAAAGTCTCCATTTAAGTCACTGTGTTTCCTTAGTGGCAAGTTTGTATGTAAAAGTTTCATTTTATTTGCATTCATTCTGGCTTCACAATATCTGGGACTCTGAATTCTCTTACTGAACATGATCAATTCCAAGTAGCTGAGAGATTGGGTCAGGCCAACCATCCAGCACCCCAGCGTTGAAATTTCCCTAAATAAGAAGGATGGAAAAAAAGGCAAAAAAAGGCAAAAAAACCCCAAACACCAACACCAAAAACCAACCAACCAACCAAACCAACCCAAAACCAAAACAAAACACAACCCCCCCCCAAAAAAACCCCTACCCCCCCCAAAAAAAAAAAAAAGGCAAAAAAGCTGTCACCTGTCCTGGGCTCCAGGGTAGGACTTTTGGCTACTCAGTACTCAGTCAGAAGGCACTGAAGGAATCTCATTGTGCTATGGAGTGGCTTCTGGAATTGCAAATCGAACAACAAAATATCAACATTTCCAGCCCATTCTTCTTCTGCAGTCAGCCTGCAGCCCTGCACAGCAATTCACCTGCCTGGGGACAGGACATTCCTACAGGCTTCCCAAAGTCCTAGCTGCTAACTAGGAGAGGGGAATACCTGCCCAGGGCTGGAATGCCGTGCTCTTAGTTCACGTCCCCTCAGGTAAGTGGTGACATACCATCCACCCAAATTAAAAAAACCTGCTGAGAAATATGGCAAAGAAGAATGTCCTGGTTTAAATGCCTCTGGAAGTCACTACTCTTCTACATTTGACATTCAGATTGCAGCTGGGGCTTTCAATAAACACTAACTTGAATGAACACCTATGGATCATCCAGAAGCAGCGGGCCTGGCTTTGTCACTGCTGCCCAGAGCTGGGTGGGGAGAGCAGAGTTCCAGTAACTCTGAGGCTTGTAGCACCTTAGGTCTCTCTGAGACAGAGAAAAATCATATTCCAAGACTTAGAATAGTTAATGATCGGGCTGGAAATGGATTCTGCCTTCACCATGTTCCTTCCTCTCTCTGTTCAGCTCTGTTCAGATGTAAATATTACTTTCTGGTGGAGGTTTGGCTGGCTTTGTTGTGTACCTGACTCATTCACTCATCCTCCCTTTCATCCCTGCAGATGGCTACTCTCAGATCATGAACATGCTGCTTTAAGACAATGGAAATAGGGCCTTTTGTTTCTCAGCTTTTCCTCTCTGTAGGAAGGGTGGAGGTACCTTTGGGCAGGAAAAGATGGAGGAGCAAGCAGTTCACTGGAGATAGCCTTCCAATCAGAAAATCAAAATGCTTAGCAAGAGCCCAGCCTCTTGCAGAAGCATGTGGAATCAGGACAAAGCAAAATCTGAATTCCTGTCTCATCTTTGTGTAAAATTGGTATTAAGAATTTACCTGCCTTAACTACGTTTTGTGGGGACAGCTGTGTAAAAGTTGCATTATGTTCTCCAGAGTCCATTTTTACATTTTTACATTGCCGGTCAGTGTCTGAGCCCATGACATGCAGAGCCTTTGTGCTTGTTGAAATCAGCTGGACATACAGCTTTTCTGCACCAGAGAGAGGGAGGCTCTTTAGTATCAAGACATACAGTCTCATGTAAAATAAATAACTGTATGTAGCTTAATAGGATTGTGTCCCTAGCTTCCTGGGACTGAAAGAAAAAGGAGTATCATTTCTTATCCCTCACCATGTTTTTAACAGGTCTCTTACCTGGCTGTCATTCTATTGCCCACTGCAACTGAAATTAAGCTGCTGAAATCTATAATATAAACCTGTACATACCTCTGCTACAGTATACAATGTCTGAGCCTTCTAAGAGCAATGTACCAGGGAAGATACAGTATAATAATGCAGTAAATATAGGTCATCTTCAGTAGATTATAGCTTTTAGCAACTGGAACAATCCTATACGCAAAAAAGGAAAGAAAATTCCCAGTGTGGGCAGCAGCTCTGTTCACGTGATGTGAACACACATGCTTGAGCTCTATAAACACACAAAATAGTGAGTGTATGATGAAGAGCTACATAATAGCTGAAGAAATATTTGCAGTATTTTGCATTAATTGATAGCTGAAGCTAACTGAATTTTCCAGCATGTCTTTATTATCCCATTTACGTAATAAGAGTTGGAAGAAAATTCTCTGCCTACTACAACAGTTCTCTCTCTGGTGCAGTGTTTTACTTTTTACATGTAAAGCCTGACATTGACAAGTGACTTTTTTCTAAGTTATGAGAGGGAGGAAAAACAACCATTTTGTTTGAGTGTGGACTTGAAGGAACTGATCAGCTGTCTGAATTACCTCAGGTGCCACAGCACCAGAACCCATCAAAGACCTCCCCAAGCTGATTTTGAAATCAGCTTTTAAAAACACTTTGAATTCCATGTTATTCTGTGGCAAAACAATAATATTCCACTATCGGTCAAACAGAAAATACACAGTAAAACTGTAATTTTAATAAATTTATTCAGGATTGGCTAAACATGAAAAGCAAATAAGAATGCATTAGCTGTTTTCATAATATGACCAGAACCTTGTGGGTTTGTTTAAGTGAAAACTTTCGTATCACATCAGTTCTTTGTTCAGTCTACAGTTTGGAAATTAATCTGTAATGAGTGTCTAATCTCCTGCACTTTTCCTCATGACTTCGTATAAACACTGATTTATTTATTATACTTTGGCTGTAATAATTTGCTGTGAGCTGGAATCACGGCTCTGGAACTATTCATTAGGGAATAGTAAACACTTGGCATCTTTTGAGTCAGTAAGGCTGTGTCTAAATTTATTTACCACGACATGGGTGGATCAGTACATTGAAGCTACGTGGTGCCAAAACCCCTACATCTGACCTGTTGGCAGTTTGGGAGCCTTTCTTTGGATGAGGTGGTCTGGTTGCTTGAACCAAATGTTGCCACCAAGGCTCTCCAAAGAGCCATGCATTGACTCAGACTCCCAGGTCTCCATTACAGACTGGAGCTCACCAAGTTGTGCATCCAAACCAGCTCTGCCTTAGCACTGTCCATGAGTAGCTGGGTTAATAAACACCAAAACTAGTCTGGAAAGTAAAACAGTTCCAACTAACTGGGAGTGCTCGGGGGATTTGCATTTGGTGCTCTGGACTACCATACTAGCATAGACACTGGAATATAAATAAAATACAGAAACATGTTTCTATTTTTCTGCTACCTAAAAGCTGTTTTGTTTTGTTGGTTGGTTGGTCAGTCGATTGATTGATTGGTTGGTGGTTTTGACATACCATTGCAAGTTGGTTTTTTTTTTCTGAGGATAGTTCCTTAGTGACAGGATTTTCCAGTCAGTGTTGAAAATGAAAATTTTTACACTGGCCAGATTCACAAAAAAGCTTGAGGGCTAGTTTTTGAGGAGTCAACATTTCTAGCTAGATCCAGATACCCAGCCATTCAGATTTTACTTAGTCATGCACTGAAGACAGCCCCTTTGGTCCACTGCACTGAGCTCTTCCAGCTCACTGCAACTCACACTACATACTGGAGTATAGCTTGATAAGGATCTTGTCCGGCCACAAGTCCCATGTAAATATACATTTCTTTGTCTCTGTGTGTTTATATTGTTAGTAAGAGTTCAGTCTGCTTTGATGATGGTCAGTAAGCGATTTTTCCACCACAATAGGCTTTGAATCAGATTCTCATGCCTTGGTTCATGTGCCTGCTTGATTTATCAGCTTGTTTAGGCCAGCCTTGTTTGGGGTAACCTAATCTCCCTTCCCTGGCTAGAGACTGGACCACCATCTGTCAGGATGGGTTCAGTATCCTGCTCAAGTTGTGCTGTCTATGATTACATATAAAGTCCTAAACAATGGTCTATTATCTCTTTGTCTCGTCTATTGAGCTTCTGCAATTCTTTGTTGGTGACAATTCTTGCAGAACACCACAGCTTTTTTCACCTGGAAGGAGTCGTCCATGGCAGCATCCTCTTTCCCAGGAAGACTTGTGTATTTGGAGGCAGCCTGAGCACGACAGACAACGGCATTCCTGGGAATTTGTTTCAAGTTTCCAAGGTTTCTGTTCTGAACAAGCATAAGAATTGAATGTTTTTCCTAAGACTTCTTTCATGTGTGGTCACCAAAATCATCATCCTTTCCCATCAGAGGGAGTTTTCCTTTGTGCCCAATAAGCATGTGGTGGGAAATAAAAGCTGCAGCTCTTGTTCACACAACTCTGGCAGAATTTACCCTTCCCAGTCCTGTTTCTCTCATTTTTAGCAGCACCCAATTCTGGCTTCTTCAAACTCAGCTCACATATTTGATTTCATCAGACATTCTCCTAATTGTGCCATTTTCAGTAGTATTGGTACAAGCTGAGATTTCTTCCTAGAATAATTTGCATCACGCTGAAGTTTTCATGGAAAGATCTTTACTTCCCCAGAAAATGGGGAAAAATTCTGTTACTGTTTTTGTTTAAGAGTGAGCCAGATACTTGATAAGCCTAAAAAAGTTTTGTGGCAGATACCAATACACAGACACCACTGAGCAGTTTCTTTTGTTCGTGCAAGCAGCTGGCTCAGTATTGCACCTGAAGAGGTAATTAGAAAGATAAGTTGGAACACTAATTTGCAACATTCAGGCCTTCCCTGGGAAGGTATTGCCATGACAAAAGGAAATAAAGGAACTCACAGTCAAGAACAGGGGCACTATCCACCATTTTTCACTCTCACTGGCAGCTCTAGGTAACCTTTAACCTCTTCCCACCAGCCTCCTCAAAGAAGCTACAAGATGCAGGAGAGTAAAGGAAAAGGGTCTGGTCTCCTCACACAAAATGCCTTGTGCATTTATACTTACAACAAATGTCTTTTATTCTGATTTCCTTGCTCTCAGGTACTCCAACTGCTAAAAAGGATAAGAAAAAAATGTAAAATTGCCACCATGCCAAGAGCAGATTGCTTTACAAGGACATTAATGAACACATTTGAAATCAGTTTTACAGATTACTAATAGTCTGGAGTATTTTGTTTGGTTAGTTTATTATCACAGATACCACAGTGCTTGGCTCTGAATAATTTTACATAGATTAATTAATTTAGTTTTGTAGTGGTGCACAGTGAACTGTGCAATTCTGCCAATGAATGCAAACAGGGCTCACAGGGAGAGCTACAGCTTAGTGACACCCACACAAATACAGCCGCAACAAGTTGTGTGCTCAACTTCAGAGGCTGCTGTTGAGGTCTCCTCCTGTTGGGAAGTGGGACTCTTCTGCCAATCATCTCATTTCTGTGATCAAAGCCAGCCTGGCTTGTGCGTGCTCTGAGACCCCATACTGCTCACACTGAAGCCGATCACTCCATCGAGAAGACAACTGGACTTTAGAAAGGAAGCTCTATCAGTAACCTGGAATCAACCAGTATAAAATTTCTCCTTATCTGAAACTCTATTCTTGGGAGAAATATTATCACTAGCTGCGTGTTAATAGGCAGGAAATTGCTTGCCCTGGGCTCCTCTGGCAGAGGCCTCCCCCTTCCCTCTCCTCTCCCTGAACTCCGCTCCCTCACACTGCACCACTCTCGACATTTGACGGCGCTGAAGGGAGAGATGAATTCCGTGAACAGTAAAAAAACAACTTTCCGCTCCGTCGCAAGGAGCCAGATGACGGATACTATTTTCAAAGACTTCTTTGTCCGTAAGATGGCGTTTGAATTAGGAACTTGTTTAGCCAGATTCTCTTGTTACAATTTACTGATTCATTGGGTGGAGAATGGGAGGGCAGGATGACAGAGCCAGACAGCTTCAATTAATGATCTTTTTAAAAGATCTCGTTCAAACACAAATGCATTTTAAAATATATCCAAAATTAGACAGCAGGAAGAATTATCAATTTTATCCTACTTGTGCCTTTAAATTATCTGCTGAGGGAAAATAATCTGTTTTAATGTCACTACTTTTCAGAGAAAAATAGTGATGTTCTAACTGATTAAATCTGTAGTGTTTTTCTTATGAACCAGAGGTGGTGTAGACGGGGTTTTTTGAGGGAAAAAAGTCTCCAAATCTCTCCTGATCTCTCAGTGAGACCGTAACAACAGTTAAGTATCATTAGGATTGGTAACATGGAAATTAATTTTTGTTTCAGCACAGAAGCAAAGAGATGGATCAAATTTAGGTCTTCCACCTGTTCTGACAGATGCCATTCCAGTTTTCTCTGGATCACATCAGAATGGATAAATCTGGAGTAAGATCCAAGGAGATACTTAGGTCTTATCCCTCCATCTTCATTTTTCCCCAGCCTGACCCAAGCCCCTTTGTCGCACCTGCACTGGAGGAGAACTTGGGATCTGACAACATCAGCATTGTGCTTCTTCTTTGTGCTCCTTCAGCCAGACCTGAGCCATTCACCCCCTGCCCATGTGAAATCCCGCGGTTCTCTCAGCTGCTGAGCACTGGCCATTTTCACAGCTTCTACTTCAATTTGTAAAGTTTCTTGGAAATTGCCTGGGGCTCTAATTTTACTGTTGGGGGAAGGGGAAAGGTCTGGACTGGTCTTGCGTGACCTCAGCCATTTAATTTGTCTGTCATTACTTCACGGGTATAGGTTACCAAGAACGCAATTCTCAATTTTCTTACAAAAATAGGGCAATGGTCTAAGCTTACCTTTATTTACTTGGTTGACACAAGAAAAATGTCTTTAGTTGAATCATTCTTATTCTCTTCAGAAGTCTCTCCGTCTGAACACTGTCATACACATTTGTGTGCATGTGTCATTAGAAATATCGTGCACATACCAACTCAACTTTTTGCAGAATTTCAGTAGCTAGAGGTATTGAACCCAGAAGACTATGCTAGTGATATAAATAATATATACTTCTTATGAAGTCCATTTTCACATCACAGATTTCTTGAGATAAATTTTTCAACTTTCAAATTCCTTTCTTTTTTTCCCCCGTTTACCCCTCTAAAGGCAGCATTCAGAATAAGTATTTGTGTGTGGGGAATGGAGATTTCTGAATGAATTTTAGCCAATATAATAAAACTAGAACAAATCAATAAGCCACCCAGGCATCTAATGCTTTCAGTATTCCCACTGACTGTTCCACAACATCAAACAGTATGGAAAATATTTTCAAGGTAAGTCCTCTGTATTCTGAAACAGGTCCCTAAAGGCAGAGAGATGGAGGTTTTCTTGGCCTACCTGTTTAAAATGGGTCATGCTCTGCATTCACAATCACCTTGAAGTCAGGCGCAGTTCTTCAAAGCAAGAGCTCCAGCGAGGCGTGCACTGCTTGGGCTGCAAGTGCACTGCAGCCAAGATCAGGGAGACCCTCCTTTCCCCAGCCATGTTCAGAAAGTTCCTTTCTTTTTAGCCCTGGCTGGCATGGTGATAATAGCTCCTCTTAGCTGCTATCAAATTCCCATCTCCATGAAATGTCTTCTCATGCATCATGCCACCCTTAAACCAAATCCTAACCTCACTTCTCCGGCTTCAGTGAGAAACTCTGGGCCTCATTATCTGCTTTATCTGTGTTACTGAAGTTTTGCTACCCAAGCAGTAGAAATGAAGCTTCTCCTGACAGTAGATGTCCTTTGCCATTCTGAAATGTTTCAGTTCCCAGGGAACAGATGCTATACAAGTAGGCTACTTTTGTTGGTACAGCTATTTCATGGTGTTATCTTCACAAAAATGCAAAACCAACATGTTTCCACTGGCAAAAGTTTCTAGATGGGTGCCGAAGAAATAGAGGGCTATTACACTGGGACAGGGCCTTTGGGACAAAGAGCTATTGCAGTGAAACTGGTCATTTTTCTCTTCTCTTCTTCATTATCCCATCCCTCCCCCAGGTGAAATTGGCAGTACTGATCCATTTAACTGCACTTAGTCTAAGGACATCTGTCAAAACAGTGAGGTTGATCTGGGATCACAGTTCATCCAACCCCAGCCTGACCCCAGGCCCTGCCAGCAGCTGGTGGAAGAGCTAACCTGGCTCTCAAAACGTGGCCCTTGATGCCCTCTGGGAGAGATGGGGCCCTACACAGGCCACGTGCGTTGCCATTTTGATCCACTAATGCTCTTTTGTTCTGTGGAAGTAAGAAGACAAGGTTACAGTCAGGGTGATGATGCTGTCTTGTTATCCAGATGTGGTTTTAGTTGTGCACTGCTGTAGTCTGTTCATGATCCACTCAGTATGAACATTTTTAAGCGTATGAGCTCACATTGCTCATTCTGCCTGTGAGGTCCTGGGAGTCCCCACATGTGCTGCTCTGGTGCTCAGTCTGGTGCTGATTGCATCAGCTGAAGTGTGCTGGGACAGTTTGTTTCACTCAGTGCAAGAGAAAATGTCAAATGGTAATGCTCAGCTACTCAGCTACTACCTTGCTATTATAAGGTCATGAGCACAGATACAAATTTGTTGTCAGAGGTCTGTCAGCTCCTGTGCAAATCCACTTTTGATGGCAGAACTGGAGGTACCACTGTCTCTTATCTCTAAGGAGTAATTAAATAATAGGAGACTTGCCAAATGAGCTGGTATATTTTCCCAGTAATTGCACAGAAATTAATAAGTCCTTGCTTACCCTCACAGAAGAGGCTTTGAACCCTTCACTGTACTTTTCAGAAATCACTCGTGGTTCTGGGATCCCTGAACCCAGATGCTGATGGGGTAGACAGCAGAAGGACTGAGGAAGTCAAGGGTAGGACCATGCTCTGTGCTTTGGCACATGAATGCCCACATCTCAGAGGCAACACAAATCAGCACCTGTGTTTGAAAAACTGCTTCATTTGTGCTTTTTTCATATGCCAGTTTTAGACGGGATGAATTTCAGGTGGTTATCCCAGAAATTTTCTGGTATAAGTGCAAGAGAACCTGTCCTGCTCTTCCTTGTGCCTCAGTGAAAAGAATGAACATTTCCTGCTAGAGGAAGACTAGCAAACATTACTAAAATGACTTTAGAAAACAACCAAACAGGGAAATACTTTCAATAGGGTTACTGGTGGAAGGGATTTATAGCATGTTTTGAGCTATCCACTTAGTCCCAGAATTTAAGTGAGGGGCAGGGGTGGGGGCTGAGAGAGCAGGAAAACACAGTTCCCTTGTTAAAATGAAAGAATGAGTTTAATATATACGGTCAGAAAGAGGAGGCAAGTCCTTTCCCTGTTAAATATTTACCATCTGAGCTCTGCTCAGACTCCTGATTTTCTGTATCTCTAAAGGTGGTGGTACTTGTGACAGTAGGATATGTTCCTTAATGTATTCCTCCCTCTCAACCCACCTTGCATGGGAAACGACTGCGGTAACAAAAAGCAGACTGTTTCCTTCTCATGAATATTAATCAGTAAACTCCCCCTGCTATTTTAAATCGAAGGCTGGTGCTAAAACCCTTTTTTCCCCCACTCAAGCATCCCCCAAGGAAAACCCTGAAAGTCCTGGGAAAGCCATGCACAGAGGCTGCTGTGACTAGAGGCCTTCTAGGCAGTGACATATAAAACTCTGAGGTCAGGGGGCACAGTGAGAGGAGGAATGAGCTTTGTTTCCGCTATGTGTTGCTGAAAGCTAAACCTTTATGAAACTTTTCTAGCTGCATTTTTGGCTATTTAGCTTTGAAAACAAAAGGTTTATTTATTTTTTCCTATTCGTTGCAGTTTTTGTCCTAAGTTGACAGCAGCGACATAAGAAGGACCCTCCCTGTTCTGAGTTGGAGCTGTGTATGCTTCTTTGGTCATTGCTGCTTTAGTACAAATATTATATGACCTTTAAGCAAAGGTAAGAAAACAAACAAGCAAAAAAATTGCACAGAGCCAACACAGACACCCATTACTACAATTCATACTTCTAATAAGAAAATTAAAACTCTCTTGGCAAGTAGAATACATTGATTGGAGCATGTATAGTACTAGAGGATGCCCAGAAACCCAGCTGTGTGTCTTCACAATCCACTCAGCTTCAGATCAAACCAAGGGAATATTCCCAAGGACACGGGGTGATACAGCCGGAGGTTGACTTGCCTCCTAGATAACCCTGAGCAGTGCTGAACAATTGTTTGAACGCAAAGCAATTTGTGATTGTGTTCAGAAATAACACATAGACTTGCCAAAATCCACGAGTGTATCAGCAACCAACGTGTATTTTTCCAGTGCCTGTAGTGATAAGCCAGTGCAGAATTTGTTGTTTTCTCTTTGGGGCAGTGTTAGCACTTGTGGTGTGTTAGAGGATTTCCCATGCCAAGGATGCAATTCATGTCCTGAAGAGTGTGCAGTCAAGAATAATGTTTTAAAATCTTTGTCCTTTATCAAAGGATTTGGACAGACTTCAAAGAACATTATTATCCATATCTAACAGCTGGGAAAACTCAGGCAAGGAGGAGTGACCTGACTTTCCCAAGGTGATCTTGCGAACTGGTGTCAGACCAGGAGTGAAGTACTGTAGTTCCTGCCTGCTGTGGATGCCACTTCTCATCATGCTGTGAAGGTCAGTGCTGGGTGCTCTACACTCCAGATCTGAGGAGATTTGAGTGAGACATGCAGCATACCATTAATGAACAGTGAATTGAGGCACTGGATGGGACACATTCAAGCTGATCAGCCCAAACAGACGTGTGTTTGATGGTTGCTGGTGGCAATAGCTAATGGCACAAAACCCGTGGTAGAATGGCAGTAAAGCTCACAGGACAGACTTTGGCTGAGTGTGGAAAATAACCACATCTCAGTCTTTGGGAGCAATATCTGAGGACATTGCTAGGGCAGAGGGTGGGTTTTGCTGCTACAAGTTTGGTCATTCCATAGGTAAGAGTACGCATTTGATCCAAATAAGCCATGCCACCCAACTGAACTGGTGAGACATTTTTCCCTGATTTATTCTGGAGAAGTGGTGTCTTATCCATGTAAAGGTAGAGTGGGATCAACCAAAAGTTCATGATCCAGCATAAAGTTTGCTCACACAAAGATAAACCTCCACAAGTCTTTGAACAATTTAGGCTTGAAGAGTAAATTCATGTTAGATCAGCATCATAAGTTAGGTGGCTGCAGTGGTTTTGGTCCAGAGCCGTAAAACCACATATACTTCCGTATTCTGGGAGTGATTCTGAGGCAGATATCCAACTGTGTTCAGAGGAAGAGATCAGCAGGCAGAACCTGAACTTTGTACTTGCAAGGTCTGGATGGAGTGAATGGTTGAGGTTAGTACACAGAGATGTGTACTTGCTGCAGCAAGGTCTCAACCAAAACCCCTGATAGATAATAGGTGGTTTAAGAGGGTTTATCAAGCTGAATTTCTCCTGCTCAGGACTGCTCCAAGGTGATGGCAGCAGTACAGTTCTTCCAGGACTCAAGAATGAGAAGCAGCTCTAGCTAGTAGCTGCAGGTATAAACATGAAACACTAATTAGAGGTAGTTAATAATTTCCTAACTCCATAAAGGCATTGCAACTGATATTTACTCTTTATTTTCACCCTTCCTTGGAGGAGCAAAGCTACTGACCAAACCTAGTTGGTAGTGAACAAGACGGCAGTAGTGTCAGTTAGTTTTCATGGAGTGCCATAGGAGTGTGAGAATGCAGGCATTTGCTAAAAATCAGATTGTTTATTTCAATAGAAGGATTTGGTTATCAGTGTTTTGAAGACTGTGCTGCATGATGACAAAAAACCCACAAAACAAATAACCAAGAAAGAGATCTGAATTACTACAAGTTTGAAAAAATTTATTCTATGTATTTGAAAAGAATGCCACAACTGTCTGTTCAGGCAGCTACCTTCATAACATTGTTTTATAAAGATATAAAATCAAGCAGTTAAACATTAAGTGGGACATCCAAGTGCAAACTGAGAAATGGACTTGACCCTGGCAGAAGTTGTGAGAGATCAGAAGTACATCTCAAGAACTGATTATTTCATTTCTGCGGAACACTTCTCAGGAATCCTTTTACCTTCAGGCCAAGGGGCCTTATTTATTCTACTAAGAGATGCAGATAGTCACCACTATATTCACCTGAGATCAGTGGGGAATGTCCAACAGACAGGTATGGCACCTTGGAGAACATGGAAAGTTGATTCTTGGATCTCAAACTATCAGTTTTTCTGTTATCTGGCCCAGCTAAGCCAGCTATGCTCATGCTGAGGCATTCAGCCTCTCAGTCCTTCAAAAGAGGATAGGAGAGATGTTGCGACATCAGGAGTCAATACTGAAGATGCAATGGTCTTTTCCCTGACACCATTCAGCTGTGACTGTAGATGCTAGAGACAAGGTTGGCCACGTTTTGGAGAGAAGGACTGTCTATGGGCTACTGCACCTGGGGGCTATACTAGCACGTGAACTCCTTGAGCAGTTCCCAGCAGTGCATGTAGGAGCAGAATCCTTATTTCTATTTTTCATTTGTTAGTCTTCCCATCTGCCCCATGGGCTTCTGCACTCCAGGAACTTAACAGGGGACATTTCTTTCTCTGTGGCATTCTCTCTATACTTACCTAGGGCTTTGAATACCTCACAGCTAGTGACTTGTGACAGAACAATGTACACCATTGATAGTACAGACTACAGCCAGCTTGTCTTTCACTTTCCTGTTTGACCTTTCTAACTTAGTTATTTCACAAATATTCAGACTTGAAATTTTACACACTTAAGGCACCTAAAAGCAAATTCTCCACTAGTAAAGTTTCTAAACAAACCAGCCAAACCTTGAAAGGATAAAATTTCCCTTGAAAGTACATCCTCACAGATAATTGATAGCATAGCCATCTTTCAGACCAGATGGTTTCCTTTTGGATGCTTACACAGAATAAAGTATGAGGAGCAAAGTAGCCCTCATACCCTCAGAACAGATCCTGCCATTGCTTCTTAGACTAAAATCCACATTCCAGAAGAATATAAGCTAGTAAAAAGAGCCCTTGCATTTCGCCTGATAATAATTAGCTTCATTGCAAGAGAAAAGTAATTTCTATATATTAGTTGGTTCTCTAATATTTATGATTGTATGATATTAAATATATATTATGCATACATACCTATTAGGCAATTAATACAGTGCTGCATAAGACATTAAGATGTATTTCAGTTTATACTTACATTTATCCTATGCTTTTCTTCACAGAGATTTTCAAAGGTAAAATCTATAATGTCCTCAATGCAATAAAGCCACTTCTGGAATCTATGATGGCGTCATAATCATGTCTAATAGCTGAGGCTGGGCTAGTCCAGCCTTCCCTTTTGAGACCCAGGTCATAATAGTAAAAGAGTACTTACTTTCTGTATTGAGTATAGAAAGAAACATGGTACCAGTCACTTCTTCCTCACTTATGAAAGAGCTGTAAGCACTGAGCTGTTCACAGGCACAGGGTAGACTTGTCATGTACTTCTGTGGTGTGTTCTCTGCTCTGCCCAGGCAGCACATCCCCTCTCCTCCTCTGGAAAGGTAGCAGAACAGATGGGACTACCTTGAAGGTCAGATGATGAATGGGTTGGATTGGCTTGGTTAGAGTAAAGGTGGAAAAAGTAAGCATTATTTTAGGAGACCAGGGAGGTTTCAGAGAGGCAGAGAGGAATCTTGCACATCAGTATGAGAACTTTAACAGGACATTTTTAGTTCTTTATTTAAAAAAGCAAACAAACAAACAAAGATAAACCAAAGATAAACCACTTCCTGAGGTTATCTGTGTGCTGTGGAGGGAAAACACCACAAAGTGAATCAGTAGCAGCCAAACTGGGAGACCTCTCAGAAATTGCTTGTTTCTGCTTTTGGCATGTTCAACCACAGGACTGTTCTCCCCTGAACTGCTGAGAACAGAGGATCATGAGAGGAAGGAGAGGATACTTGGGCAGAATAGGAAGGAAAACACATGCCTTCTAAGGAAAAACTAAGGAAAATCCATCCCTGGGAATCATGATGGTTACACAATTCTACTTTTTGTCTCCCTTCCCTGTGAGCATCTGTCAAAAGAGATGGCAAGACTGCAGGGAGAGTTCTGCGGAGGTGACGTGAATGATAAATTTTGTGAAAGCAAAGCATTGTAAGAGGGGTTGGTCTACTGTTCTACCAAGACTGGCATTAATACTTCATTCAGGGAGTTGTATACTTTTCTACCAAGACTGGCATTAATACTTCATTCAGGGAGTTGTATACTTAAGGACCATACTAGATGCCCCTAATTCTTCACGATGGTTCTGTATTTTTAATTATTTTTAGACTTTTATTACTCTTAATGCTTCTAAGAAATTGCCTCAACAGAGCTACGGAGTTGGACAAGTGACTCATGTAACACACATCAGTATGAGCAGCCTGAGTTACATGTTTCCTGGAACCATTATCCTTCCCATTTCCACTTTTTGTTCTATGCTTGTCTAATGTTTTGTCCAATCTGGAAGCAGGGAAGGGTAGAGACCTTGACAGGTCATGTGTTTGCAGTATTTTTGCAAGATCCTAAATTTTTAGCCTTTGGGAGCACCATTGGTTGAAGTGGTTGTAATCCAGACCTGCTTGTGGAGCATGAGAAGAGTTTGTCCTTCGATGCAGAGTGCTATGAGCAGGATGTCTCTTGCATGGCATTGTGTTTCTGGAGGGGGTGGGTCCTTCTCAGGAAGTCTGAATATGCCGGTGGTTCCCAGCCATATGCTTCCCACAAGTACCAACTGCACTGGCAGAGCTCAGGCTGGGAGAGCACAGGATGTACTTTTGGAAAGGTTCAGTCGCCCCTTCGTGTGCCCTTTTGGGCCTCAGGCTAGCCAGGCTTCAGGAAGGGCAGAGCGGAGAAGGTCAGAAGATGAAAGGCTCTTTAGAATAAAACCCTTTGCTGAGATGCAAGGCAGAATGACTTTGTCACTCAATTAGACTGGACTTTCAAAGCACAGAATGAAGTGTTGGATGTGGCAATGCAGCCCTTGTCAGCACAGCGTGTGGGAGGCAGCCCAGCAGAGGGAAGTGAAGAGGGTTTGTTCAGCAGCTGGCACAGCAGCTGGGCCCTGCCAGCTCACATCTGACTTGCTTTGTGCCTGTTGGTGACCAGCTTCTTCTCTGGCTGTGACACTTGGCACTCTGCTAAGTCTGCTCTTCTTGGTTCTTCTTCACTGGCATGAGGTTCAGCATAGACATACACCCTTGAGGAAGCAAAGAGCCCAGGATCAGCACAAAGATTTTTAAGGCAAAGGATTTTTAGGCCTGCTTACATTAAGAGATTAAGAAACAAAAGTTAATAGTATCTAAACTACTAGTAGTAGTGGCAAAACTGCTTTGAAGAGCAAACTAGATTTAAATTACGTTATTAAATCCCTATTGACTACTCTGACCTTATCAAAAGTCTTGGCTTGAAGGCTGATCTGTTTCATGCACCCTTCTGACCAAGTCAGTGAGCAGCGTTGGGTGAACAACCGTTGTGAACTGTGAGACTCAGAGCCTTCTGAGAGGAAATAGCTCCTTCATGAAATTCAAAGACCTTTTCACTTGTGCAGAATGGATGTAAATAGGTGTGAGGGTCTCCTTCAGGGGCCTTTTTAACTTAGACTGCCCAGTCATCCTGGCTAAAGCATTAAATATCATTTGCATCTGTAACTAAATTGTCTGTACAATTTCTGCTTTTCAGTGCTCTATGAACTGCAGTGGTGGTTGAGGTTTTCCAAAGTCAGGAATTAAGGCATCTGTAATAGAGCAGGTGCCTAAATCCCTGAGTCTTTGTGAAAAGGCAGTCACAAAAGTTGTTATGAGAATCTTGCAGGGAGAATGCCCTAGGGAAGGACCTCATCATTGTCTCAATTGGAAACAGAGAGTTCACAGGCAGGGCTTCTGTTTGTAGCACTGTGCTAAAACCTACTGTCGTTTAACAGTCTCAGGATGACTCCATAAACCACTCCTTATCACAGCCAGATCCAAAAACCTGTTCTGAGAACTCCAGAGTGGTTGGATTTTACAGAGGTGATTCAGGTTATTTCTTCTACTGCAGGTATCCTTTCTCCTCAGCTCCACAGGACTTCTTGCCAGCGTCAAACACTGTATCAGAGCCACTGCTGCTGGGCACCATCTTAATGATTTCTCCTCTACAAGTGTAGATCTGGCTATATTTTCAGCTCTGTGTGCTACAGGGGAACTGGAGTGTGGCTGAGCATTTTTTCCTGTGCTTCTGCAGTTCAAGGAAAAAGTGTTGCTTTTACATCTCTGTGTCCTGGGTGACCTGTTGCATCCATAATATTCTGTCCCAGCCTCTCAGCACCAAACAGTCACCTTGCCTACACATCAGTTTGAACCCAGATTCTGCTACCAGGCATTTCTCTTGGCAAGGAAACTAAACAGAGTGTATGGCTTGGAAGCTCTGCACCATCCAGGCAGCCTGCCTTACTTAGCAAGAACCAGGACCACTCCATGATGTGTCACAAAGACAGGACAGCCTAAGTGTCCTGGAAATGATGCTCAAAACCAACCGGTTTTGGTTGTTTATTTTGCTGATAACCACCCTTCTCATCTTCAGTGCTGTTGATGCTACTGTAAGTGCTGTGGTGTGACAAAGGGAATTGCATCCACTGTATCTTCTTGAAAGCTGAGCACCAGGTAAGCTGCTGGAAATACTGAGTCTCAGCAACTCACTTGTGAGTAATCAATGTGGGGAGCATGGTTTTCTTGTTTTGTCTCTTGTTAGGTTTTCCTACAGACCAGTTACCATCAGGACACTACTATCAGCCTAACATCCATCAGAAAATGAGAACCTGTGTTATTAGATGGGAAAAAGAGTATCAGCTGCTTTCAGGAAGGGTGAACTGGTGCCAATTTATGGTTTGCTTTCAAAGGGCCTGACAAGCATCTTACCGAAACTGATGGAACAGCTGGCATTGATTATATTGAGTTCAGCTCCATGAGAGCATTTTGCAGCATCTAATGATGGCTTCCTATGTAACTGCCTTGGAAACTTGATCTGCTTTCCTTCCAGCCTCATTCCAGTCCAGGTTGTCTTGTGTTTCTTTGTTCACTAAAGCTCTTGTTGGCTAAATTTTCTGGGACAAACATGTAACTGGTGCTTAAATCCACAGACAAAAGAAAGCACAGATGCCTTTTCTACTTTGAAATATCCAAGGTCTTTCCCTGCATAGCAAGAATCCATGTCCTGAATGGACGCAGGGGGAGCAGAAAGGGACTTTGCTGCCTGTGAGGCTTGGTTAATGTGCCTCTGACTGGCTGGCTTTGTGCCTTCTCTTTAGCTCCTTGTGAATGAGAATAGCCTGCTGGCAGGTAGCCTAAGGGCTAGCTATGGCTAGTTGTGAAAGGATGGGCTGGGACAACAGGAGCAGGAATAAAAGCAGGGAGTAGCAGATGAGAAGAGAGGAAAAACCATTGTAACTGATGAGCCCTTTACTACTGAGACTACGTCTTGTAGCCTTCTCTCTTGCCGTGTGCAGCAGATGTCTACAGCACCCACCAGCCATTTAATTAAGCCTTACCTTCTTTAAAGTTGCTCAGAGGTATGTTTGGGAACCAGTCTTGCCTTGCTGATTATTTTCTCAGCTCCGTCAGCACCCCAGGGCTGTGGGGAGGCAAAGGGTTTCAGATGCCATGTGACAGTGGTGTTGGCAGGACACCCCATGTTGCTGATGTATTTTTCTGGTTTACAAAGTTCTCAATTGTTTCATTTGCATGACATACACCGTAGGAAGACTTTCTGCTCTTTCTGCCCAACTGTTTGCTGCAAGACTCAGGGTTCTCAGGTACTACACATTTTAGGAGCTGAAATTTGTTGCAAAGGTAAATGTGATAAATCACATATAGTGCCCTCAAAGGGTGCATGCTCTACTTCAGCGCAGCAAGCCTGTTTCCAGCTTCTGGAATTTGCTTCATGAGTGCAGTCACAACTGCTAATTCTTTTTATTTATTTGCATATTTTTAGAGTGAAAAAAGTCTATGGACCTACAGACACTCAGACTGGTTTGTAAAATATCTACTCATTTTTTCCAGGTGGCTTCTAAACCCATATTTAGAAACTTCTCTTCTGTCTCACTCAGAAGCCATTAAGCATGTGGAGTATGTTCAGCAGCTGACAAATGTACTGAGATTTGGAAATAATAAGGGTAGAAGAAAACATCCACCAAAATGACGTAGTTCATGTCAAGTTAACATGGAAAAATACACAGTGGTCATTCAGTGTTAAGCAAGAAGCCTATCATAGGTTCAGGCTGATTTAAATAAAGTGGAAAAAAGAAAGCCAGAAAAAGAAAAGATCACTCACTGAAAAGAAGAAAACCAGAGGAAATAGGAACTAGATACCATCCAGCACCCCACAAGCACTGTGAGGGGAAACAAAATGAGCCATGCCTGTGCTAAGCTGTCAGAACCAGGGGCAGAGGGAAGCAATGGGCTAAGCCTCTTGGTGGTGTTGATTTATCTGATTCATGGAAAATCAGTGCAGCCCTTATAGCATGTGTGGGAGCTGTCGATATAATACATTTGCCTCAGCAAAATCAAAGCAGTCTTGGTGGGTCCCTTGGTAGCTCACAGGAGGCTTCTTCTCTGCTTGGGGCACAGAGCACTGCAAAAGGTTTCTATGGTGGGGGCTCAGTGCTCTTCTTCCAGCTCCCATGTCTGTAGGAAAAGGGCTGTGTGGAGAGGTTAGGAAAGAGTCACTGGCAAGCCTTTGGTCATCCTTGTCGATTGCTGTCGTGCTTTTTGGACTGAGGCAAGGTCCCAAGCATTTAATTTACAAGAAGAATTTCAGGGAGAGTTTTCTGCGCTAATTGCCATGCTGTTTACTGCCAGAGAGATGCAGGGTTTATTACTTCATGCACTTTAAAACTGGCGGAGGGTGACAGGGTTTATGATTTAATCTCTAGCAAGTGTCTCTTTCTGTGGGGGTAGGTGAATTGTTACTATCATCTATTCAAAGGTGGAGTGACAGTTTTTTTACTAGAACCCAACTAACTGCATCTCAGAAAAATGCTGATACAATCACACATGAGAACTGGATGAGATGAGACGCTTTTCTGCCTGTTCCTGTGGCACACAGTGGAAGCTGCTGATATTTGATGAGCAGTAACAAGATGCCCTACTGTGACACCCCACCAATGCCAATTGTTTATGCCAAGTCTGCTGAGCCACCAACATGCTGAAGAGGCAGAGTCATGTTTAGCACAATAAGATCCAGGCACTTGAATATGTAGCAGTGTTAATTCCTGATATTGTTGTTGCTGATGAGAATTTATATACAGTTTCAGACAGGCAGAAAAACTCACTCCTAAAAAGAGAAGAGTTAGAAAGCACTTGTTTCTGCATGAGCTGGTCCCATCAGTCTCGACATGCCCCAGGTGTGCAGAACCAGGATGCTAGGTTAGCCTTGCCTCAGTGCTGCAGATTACACTCAGATCTCATTTATCCTCAATAGCTTTATTAATAACTGCTTTGGGCAAATGCCTTCAAGATGTATTACCTTAATTTATGGTTTGCCTTGCCTCCCTCAGCCTCTCTCTCCTGTGTGCTCTGAAAGCCTCCCTGTTCTCAGGGGCCTTCCAGCCTTGCCCAGTCACTGTGCTGTCCCTGTACCCCAGCAACCCTCTGCCTGGCCCTGGTCAGGGGGCCCCTAGTCAGGAGGCCCTAGAGGGTCAGTTCTGGAGTCAAAGGCTTTGTGGTAGCACAGCTTCATACTTGGGAACTTCTTGCTTCCTGCACAGGTTGGTTGTACCTGGACAGGGTCACAGGAAAAGGATTGTAGATGTCTGCAGATGATTCACAAGAATAGGATGTTTTTGTGCTCTTGTATGGGAACTCATTACAAAGCTCCTAATGTTTTTCCATTTGGTAATTTAAGAGCTCAGGTTTTTTGCACTATGCTGAAAAGCCCTCTGGCATTTGTGAGGAGGTGAACCTAATGGCTCCAAGCTAAAGCCAGGTTACTGAGACTCCAGTCGAGTGTATTCTGCAGAGGAGAAAATCAGAGATCTTTCTAACTGGGAGCGGCTTTCCTGGCTAGATTAAAAGTGTTTGTATAGATCTGCAACAAAATTGAAGAAGTGAAATGATGAAAGCACCACATGCCCTGATGCCTGTGACACCCCTCTGTCTTTATGGCAGTACATCATCCTTATCATCTGCATCACACACCTGCCAGAAAGGGTTCACCTGCCTTTTCTGGGTCCACACACAGGTGTTTGTAACCTGTTGTCAACCTGGCTTGTTTCTGCATAGCTCTGGAGTAAAATGGGTCAATATCTGCTTCAGAACTTCTTGCTGAGGTTTTTACACTTTCCAGATCTTTGTATACTGTTTTCCCATCTCCTTCTGTTTCCCTCCATATCAGCGTTTCTCATCCCCTTCCACTTTCTTGTGTTAATGTTCCACATGCTCTCTGACTTCACAAGAAACGGCCCAGTATAGTCTTCATGCATTCCCCTCCCAAAGCTCTGGTTTTGGGCAGTAGAGAGTGACAGACAGAGTTGAAGCTGATGAGCCAGAAAGCTGGGTGGCAGGACCCTGTTGTCCCTGTAATGGTTGCAAAACATCTGTACAGCTCTGTTTTCCTCCAGCAGATCAGGGGCCCTTCACTGCTTGCCTTGGGAGAACAAACTGGCAAATACCTGAGCTGGAAGAGGACTGCCCCTGCAAGAAGGCTGGTTACAGTGTTAGAGGAGAAGGAAATTCAGAGTCATTAAATAGGGAAGGATCAACTCATCACATGCCCTGGACTTTTTAAGCAAACACAGCAGGGAAATAGAGTAACTGTGGCTTCCCTTCCTCCACACAAATAACTAGAGTCCTTATTTCAGCAAGTGCCATGCAGTGCGCAGCTATGCGACTCATTTTCATTTTACAAGGCTTATTGGCTTTTACTGTGACAAAATTCAGTGCCTGTAAAACTCTTGAATTTTTATTATCACCTTCAGAATACAGCATTCCTCTTTATTTTCCTGTCAGTGGCCTCAGACTTTTCTGCTCAGGAGCTCTATTTCCTAGGATATGTAGGATTTAAGGGATGGTCAAACAGGTTGCCCACTCTGCACAGACCATGAGCTTTAATGGTGCAGATACTATGAATACATTTTACTGTATTTTTTGTGTCCTGAACACTGTTAGGCAAAGAGAGGTTGTTCTAATGCTGTTCTGCATGCTTCTACAAACCAGCCCAGTCCTCAACAGAATGTCTTGCCTTAGGCTTTCTCAAGAGGAGGTGGAACCCTCTTACTCTGCTTGTGTTTGGTTCACATCAGACCAACAGTTCTTTGTCCTTCAGCTCTGATGTGGCTTCAACTTTCCCTAAACTGCAGTAGACCTTGTTTTCGTGTTTCTATAGAGCTGCCTCCCTGCCCCTTCATACTCTGGGGAATTGGGTTTTATTCAACACATCTCATATCCATGCTCTTCCTCACACGTGGTCTGCAACTGTTCAGGGAAGAGCAGCTCTGTCTGCTAGTGCAGGCCATGGCTCCCTTCTGAAGTGCTTGGGAGGGGGAAACTGGCCCTAGTCATGGCATAGGGGCTGCTAGTGAAAAGTCCATCTGTGTGAGACCACACCTGATTATAGGAACTCACCTGGTACAAAATTTCAGGACACCTGTCTGGCAGTGGAGTCAGACAAGTAATTTTCTGGTTTTAAGTTTGTACAATGGCAGCCATCACCATTGGAGTCCCAAGGAGCTGAATGCTGTTCAATTCGTAGCAGGTTTCGGTGGAACTAGATGTGGGGGTCAGCCCCTGAGAATCTAGCTCTGGGGACCTTACTCAAAGAAGGTTCTCACTGACTGTGTAGCTTGCATTTTCTGATGGCCTACCTGTCCCTCCTACTCTCTAGATATAAGAACAGTTTCAAATAAATCTGCAGGATTTTTTATAGTTTGGTACTGTGGCAAGCTACAAGTTGTGTAGGGAAACTCTATTATCCCAAAGGAGAAAGCCACTTTCATCTTCTAGTACACACTTCATTGTGGAAAAATAACTGAAGTGGATTAAAAAAAGGTTATTTTTAGCTTAGATCATTTGGTGCTTAATTTGCATCATGGCCTATGAACCATTTTATTCTGTCGCAGCTGTGGAGGCAGGGAGCTGCAACATAGCCTGTAAAAAAACCAGCAAGAGGTAGAGGACCAGGAACTTTTTAATCCACATGGTTTGCAAGCCAATATATCACATGGATTAAGAACCTAAATTCTCTATTTTGATAACCTATTTGCACATGTCTGATCACTCTGTGTGACAGCAGAAAGAAACAAAATGTGGTTTTAGGCATTTTTAAACAAGAAAGAGTTGCAGAGGGTATTACTAAAATGTAGATTTTAACCATTAGTCCCCAGGAACATGAAGATCATTAGCTCTAGGGATTTCACCATAGGGTCACTGCAGAAGATTTATTCTATTGAACACCAGAAATACATGCAGATGAAGAAAACACAGGTCTTGCCCTCAGGAGCAATCAGTGAGCTAAAGCTGAACTAGCCAGGTATGGGACAGAGGTGCTACTCTAACAGAAGTGTTGACACTGACCTTGCTTTAACTTTAATAAAAGGGATCATTTTCTGTGACAGATAGTTAAAAACCTCAATGAAACCCAAAGAGGTGAGGGTCATTTTGAGTGCTCTTGTCAGCTTAAGTGCATCAGAATGACTTGCTCTTGCTTCTGCCTGGCATTTTAGAGTAAAACTCTCTGGAAGTTGAAGAGCAAAGACTATATATATACACAAGTATACATACGAGGAAGCAGAGAAGCCCCTAGCAAGTAAATAAGCCTTTTACCCCAGCAGAACTTACTGCACTCTGGTGTGTGATACATGGAGAAACTGCCCAGCATCAGCACTCTCAGTGCTATTGCTCTCCACAGCAGGGTTCCCCAAGTCAGGCATAGTCCCTGGATCTCCCTCCACATGGCAGATTCAGTGCAAGAGAAAGGGTGGCTGTGGTGAAGTGCGTATGCATTAGGGTGGGTGTAATTTTGCTTTTCCCCCTCTGAAATAAAATTCATACTATTAACTTCAGTTTTCCTAGCACCAAAACATCTACCAGCTCTTTCTCCCCGCCTCCTCTCTCCCCCCTACCTCCTCTATTCACTATTTTCCCTTTCAGAGTCTGTATCATATTCCCCGTTAACAAAGAAATAAAAATTCATCACCAGAGCTGTCTCACTGCTGCTCTGCTGCTCCATGCTTAATATTCAGGCTGGAAAGCTGGTGATCTTAGAAACAGGAGAAGAATGACTTACACTGCAGATTTGGTAAAGCTCCTCTCTGCCTGCACTCTTCTGTTCCCACTATATGTGTGAAAACTGTCTCAGATTTCACAGTGGTGATTTCTGTTCCTAATATCAACTCCTGAAGGGCTCAGCTTCAGCTCAGTTGTTGCCAAGTCATCAAACACCTATGGGAGATTTGGCTGAGATTTGGACCAGTGGGTGAAAAGGAAAGAGGGAAGAGTGATTAAAGAAGTAAATAACACCCTGAGTGTGAGAACTGGGGTAATTTTTATTTGCTTCCCATCAAATTATACTTTGCTTGCCTGTAGAGGTTGTCTCAGGCACAGTCTCGTTTCACTGAGATTTTTGGTACCCAAATGGCATTAAAACTGGGAACATGAGGCAGAAAATTTGCGTCAAATTCTCACCATCACACCTTGGTTCAACCACATAAATACCATTACACTTATGTGGTGTTTTCTCTGCAGCAGACAGACACGTCTCAGGCTGCACCAGTGGGCAGGAAGATGGTATTGCAGCTGTGTCCACTGTGTGATCTGGATGAGGCACTGAATGTAAGTTCTTGTCATGATTTTTTTGGCTGCTAATGTAATGTTTTTTGGTTAGATGCTCTGAGGAGGAGAAGTATTTAAGATGCATCACATTGCTGTATGTGCAAGGAGTCCCTTAGACTGAGTAGAGGAGTCTATGCTACAATGTTGTGCTGGCATGGTGGTATGGGGATTGCTGTGTTTGTTCTGCAGGGCAAAAGGAACATGTCATGCATGGCACAGAACACAGGTATCCCACTCTGGTGTCAGTTGGTCTGGAGCAAATGAAGCCAGAGCAGTGGGGGTTGTGTCTTCTAAAATAATGCAGGAATCTGGGGGGAGGGTGTTCAGTGAAGACCTACATTAGTCTCTCCCACTGGTGCCCTGAAGCTTTTAATTAATCAGGTCCAATTATTCAGCCTGTATCCATTTGAATAGTGGATAACACTGGAAGGAATTCACTTTCAATGGAATTTATGGCCCCCTTCCCTTAAATCATTTCGGATAAGAGATTTTAAGTGTTATGAAGCCTGCACAGATCAGTATGATCCAAGCAGTTAATGCTGTGATGTATTTATTCAGGGAACAAATTGGATAACAGGAGGAGAGGAAACAGTCTTTTAATTTACAAGAAAACAATAATTTATAATTATTTTGCCTTTAAGTCAGAGAACAAACACAGCTGTTGTTTGAGGTTTTTAATCTGATTACTGAAGTGCTGGCCTTTCAGTACAGAGCGAGCCAAGGGCACAAGCACTGCCCTCAGGCAACAGAGAGCAGTTCTCTTCTGCTAAGGAGACTCAGGTGAGGAAGGACTGGACTTGCTTTCAGGATGTGATTAAACCCGTGTGTTCCAGCTTGTTTCAAACGTGTTACTTTCTACCTTCTATTTAATGTATTCCCCACTTGGCTCACACTCTCAAGGTGAACTGGGAACCAATCAACTGAGGGTTTGTGCTGCTGGAGAACTATTTCTGACATGCTGGGAAAGTTCCCAAAGTCTTTTCTCACCTTGCTTCCATCTCCTGCCTCCTCTGTCAACTGCCAAAACATCACACTTGCTAGTGACAGCAGAGGAATTGAGGTAGTGTCCCATCTCAACACAGCTGATAGCAGTGTCTGGGAACTCCAGGCAGGTTCAGGATGCTGTCAGATGAAGGGGTGAAGCCTTGCACTGTTCAGAGACAAGGGGCTCTGTGAAGGAGCAAATTGCTGTCCCACCTTGCCCCAAATCTAATCTTCCACCCTGTTGTCCTTGGAAGGATGAGTGAAGGAACACCTACACAGGAATAGGGGCATCACTTTCTGCCTCCTAGAAACACCAGAGTTACTAAAGAATCATTTAAAAACTAACTGCCTTTCTGAAATGGGGTGATAATATATTCCCTTTTATTCTCCTAATGGAAACATTAGTGACTGATCAGTTCAAATGAATTTCAGTGTATAATCTGTTAATGTAGTTATATCCCATGGCAGCTGTCAGTTTGGAGAGGATGGAAATACCCTGGCTTTCATTCATCTGTCTAGGGAAGTTCACTGGGATTCAGATATTTTTGCTATCCCTCATCCTCTGTGGTAGACAAAGTGGAACAAATGTCCTTGAGTGCTGGTGATACTTGCAAGCAGCAGAGGTGATGAGCAGAAAATAGCATGATGAAAAGAGACTATAAGGGACTAATAACAGCATATGTCCTATTTTGCTGCAGGGGCCTTCTGTTTATAGCAAACTCTAGGGTTTGGATGCAGTATTGTTCTGCCTATGCAACTGGGTTTTTTTTTCCCCTGTGCTTAGTCTTCACCAGCAGAGATCTCTCAGGTTTCAGAGTCTCTCTGTAATTAGAAAGAACAGCTTAAATCCTGACTTCAAACGAGAAGCCACCAATCTGCTGTGTAAACAGAGAGCTTGAGTGAGCTCCCAAGAGGGTTTTTAAAATATGTTCTGCTAAGCCCCTGGGGGCAGGAGCCAGCTCGTGAAGGGGATGAAGCCCCTCATTGCTACCAAGCAATCACACATGTTGGAGACATTAGGGAGCATGGGGAAGAAGCTGCCCAGTGCAGCTGCACAGCATGCAGGTGCTTTGTTTAAGAGCATGGCTGTACCTTCAGTAATGCCTCCCGAGGCTGCACGACTTTCGTCTGCATCAGGAGAGAGCCCAGACAATTTTCTGCCTAGGTAGTTAAATTGCATAGCACATGGTACTGGCCTCTGTTAGCTGCAGGAAAGGAGGAGGAGGTTTGGGAAATAGCGTAGTACTTGAACCAGCATCAACTCCACAGGGACAAAATTCCGTCTTTCTTTTTCTTTTTTTTTTTTTTTTAATGAGTAAATTCGAGCTGGCAAGTGACATCCAAAGTGTTTCAGGTCTATAGTGCTTCAAACGGAACTGGCACTGGGCTCCCTCTGGCTGGGTCTGCTTTCCTGTGGAGCTATAGTCCAAGTGGGAGTCTGGATCCTGAAACAATTTCATGGCACAGACTGCAGGGCCTTCCCCTAGCTGCTGTAAACATCAGTAACCCTGTGCACTGTTTTTGTATGGATATTGAGAACAGACTAAAGAGGTAGACAGAGGTGTGAAAGTCTAGCAGACCTTTTGCAGGAGATAAAGGAAATCTATGGAGGAAATCTATTGTCCCACACTACCTGTCTTATCTGTGCTAATTGTTGTAAGGGTGATTTTAATGATAATATGAACAGGAATCTCTGGAATTCCTTGGTGAGCCCATACAGCTGGCTTACTCTGGAAGTTACCAGCAAGTACAGCTAAGTTGCTGCTTAGTTTGCAAGAGCTCACGGGGACTTTGGCAGGCCAAGAATGAATGTGATCAATTCCTGCTGGGCCTAACTCTCAGCCAAGACTAAAAAAGCTCCTGACAGTTTAAGAACTGATCAGGAAATGTATGACTGTGTAAAGGCACCTTTTTCCCTGCTTGTGCTGCCTTATTTTAGATTAAGCTGTTCACAGCGTCAGGCTTAGCATTTCAAACCCATGTGTATCAATTTCTTTACTTGCTTTTAAACATAGCCACTCTGAAAATACAAAGAGTAGATCTGGAGAAACAAATTTTGCCTGCCTTAGGTCTTTCATTGCAAAGCCAGGTGACATTCTCCCCAAGAGCCACACAATTCATGATCATGGGTTCAACCTTCATTTTTAGGAGGAAGAGCCTGCAGGCACCCTGTCAGGTCTCTCAGCCCTGCCCTGCCGTCACCACAGGTTGCTGATTCTTCTGACTCCTCTGCCTGTCCCAGAACCAATATGCTTTATTAAATCTGCAGCAGCTGTTTTGCAATACAAACACAAAATTTTGGAGCTTGTGTGAACAGGATGGGGTGTTTCTTTGATATAGAGAGGATACCATAACTTTGGTTACTGTATGGGCTGGGAAGGATTCTCTTTTTGTTTCTCAGGGCAAGCATGGTAAGAACATGATTCGATACTTGCCTCCTCTGTCATCCCCCATTATTCTTTCATATTATAGCCAGCTATGGTTATTGTATTGTGTGGATAGCAGGCTCTACCAAACATTTCCCTTCATCTGTAAATGCCAGTCTTCCAAAGAGCAAGTAAATTACTCTCCCAACATCCCATCCTTTCACAGAATCACAGAATATTCTGACCTGGAAGAGACCCACAAGGATAATGAAGCCCAGCTCTTAAGTGAATGGCCCATGCAGGGATCAAACACGACCTTGGTGTTATTAGCACTGTGCTCTAATCTTATGGAGCTAATCTCAGGGTTTTGTGGCAACAAAGAGCCAGTCAACAACACAATGAGACAAGTCTCCCACTTCCCTGAAGCCTTGCACTGTTGGTAGGGAGATGTCGACTGAGATCATCTTGTTATCTGGGTCTAAATCCTGATAACTCTTGTGCAATATTTTGGGCATCTGGCATAAAGGCATGTGCACTGCAGAGCTAGTTCTGGAAGGGCTTTGTAGGACTAGCCCCGTTTTATAGGACTGGATGAAACCTGAAACCTGGAAAGCTTGTGACGAAGGTGGACATGGGCTGTGGAGCAGCTCTTACAGACCTTGCTGTGACACTTGTGGGATCAGCCTCCATACTGGCGGGGCCACCACTGAAACCAGAAGTACAGAAGTGGAAAATCAGGTACGGCTTTGTTTGGACTATACATTTCCAGTCTTTCTGGAAACCCATTCTCCTACCTGAACTGTTGAGTGGCAATATACTATGTATAGACTGTGTGTGAACAGATGGAAATTAAATGCAATATTCTAGGGGAGAAAGTTTCTAGAGGTGCTTTGTACTCAGTCATCTTGTGGACTCTGTGGGTGGAAATGCACAAGTGACACCAGAGTAGGGAGTTATGATTGTTCTCTTGTAGAAAAATGCCCCAGAAACTGCAAAGATCAGCAAGTGGAGTAAGAAGTGATGTGAGATTTGACCTGGAATGAAAAAGGTTGGCTAGCCTCAAAAAGGCTTATGCCAAGCAAAAGGCCAAATCTTTAACTGGTGCAAATCACCATTTAGGTCAGCTGGCCCAGGGTGATTTAGTGGAAGAGGGACTTGAAAAGCTGTTTTGCTAAAAGAGATGTGTGATAGTAGACAGCAGATTGAATCATGTGAGTCTACAGTATGTTATGGTAGGGAAAAAAAGTAGTTAATGAGATTCTTATCTATGTATGGAAAGGCATCAAACAACAACTGAGGGAGGCACTGGTTCCTCTCAATGCCTGGTGACATCCCAAACAAAATATACTTCTTTCAGTCCTGGTCTGTATCACAGCAGAAGGGTATAGATAAATCCATGAGGATACAGGGAAAGGCACTGAGATGTACTACTGTAGGACTGGAGAGGCTGGCTGGTGAGGAAAATTACCAAAAAAGGCAACATAGATAACAAGGAGCCTGAAAAAATGAGATTACATATGTCCATGTGCTTGCCAGGTGTGAGTTCCACAATGTAGGGGAATAGTTTACGTGATTATAACAGGCTATAACCAGAAATAGTGGAATAAAATTATAAAATATAACTGACAGTAATATGAGGTCACTTCTCCCCACGTTACCCCACAGACATTTCTCTGTGAAAAAAGGTGAGGAAAGTGCTTTTGCATGGCATACCCAGCTGGAGAAAACATCCTGGCCCTGATCTCTTCCATTTTAATGGGTCCAAGTAGCTGCTGCACTAAGGGTTTTGGTTTTCCTGCTGTTTTTTACCTCTCTGTTATGATACATATTGATAGACTTGCCCAGAGCACTTCCCTTCTCCTTGCTCCACGTGGATCAAGTGCAGGTTTGGGCTGTTCTGGGACGGGTTTTGCTTCAGCTGATCTCTCTCCCTCTATTGAGAAGCTGTGGTGCTGGGAAAGGGTAGCATTGGAGAGGAATGTGGGTAGGTGACTACCATTAGCAGTCTGTAGGGAGAAAAGTTGCCAGCAGTAGGGAAATAATGGTGTGTTGTGCATATGATCCTTTGCCCTTTTGGCTGATGAAGGAGCCTCAATCAGTCCTGCCCCTCTGGGTAGGGGATGGGAGTGCACACTGGGCCCTCTGTTAATAGCTGGGAAGAAATTCAAGCAGTCAGCACCACCTCCAACACAGGCAGCCCCTCAGTCAGTGGAATAAGGCGTGAGTTTCTCGACCGTAATGAGCTTGTTTTTCCATGAGATTGCTGTAATAGGCTGTAATGAACAAAGAGCTGCAGGATACAGAGTGAGTGGGTGATAGGATGGCAGATGAAATTCCATGTTGATATATGTAGAAGCAATGTGGGGAAAAACAATGGTAAGTGGATGAGTACGTATTAGCTATTACCACCCAGAAGGGAGATCTGGAGCCATCCTGGGGAGGAAAACTGTGCAGCATCAGTCAAACTGGAGGTCGGGGGAGGGAACAGCCGGGAAAGGAACTGGCAGCAAAACAGAAAACATCATTATACTGCTGTATAAATCCATGGTACGTATGTGTCTTGAATGCTGCCTGCAGTTGGTCCCCCAGAGAGGATGTAGTGAAATGAGAAAAAGTGTGGCAGTGCTGGCAGGAGTCCTGCAGTGTGACAGGGGGCTTTGGCTGGGAGTGAGAAACAGGGACAGAGCTGGGGGCAGCCACAGGGTGAAATATTGAAGAGCTGTTGGTCAGTAGGGACAAACATTGAGGCAAGAGGTATCAAATGACTCCTTTGTGAAGGTACAGTGACCAAACTCTTCAGCTTGAAAAAGCAACAGCTGAGGGGGCTACACTCGAGATTGGTCAAGGTGTGATGTGCATGGAGATGTGAGTAAGGAATGATCATTCACTGTTTATCACAGCATGGGAGCTAGGGGACAAGAAACAAAGTTGTCATGAAAAAGTTTGAAGGAAAGAGAAAAGAACTGCTTTTTTATCAATGCGTGGCCAAACTTGGAACTGGTTACCACAGGACACAAGTCAGTGACATGTTTATAAATGAGTTCAAAGGGCTTGGAAAAGTTATGGAAGTAGTTTAAATAGGGATGCCAAACTGAGATGCAGATGCAACCTCCAGCTCAAAGAGTTTCTTTGCTCTAGATTGCAAGAAATTGAGAGAATCTCCATCCTGTTCCTCTGCCATGTTTTGCCCTAAGATGCCACATTGGCTACTGCCAGGCAGGATGCAGAAGAAGATGGACTTCAAGTCCTAGGCAGATATGGCAGGGGCTGTGTTATGGGTCTAGCTGTGGCTAGATCAGTGCAGACTCCATGTCCTCCAGGAAGCAAAGCCACACTTAGCAATTAATGTACTAGTTCTTGTGACTGACACTCTTTCAATACAGCCCTACTCCAGGGAAGAGTTAGACGTTCAGGAGCATGTGAGATTAATTCCTAACAAAGAATTGTCCAAGCATTTCCTTTAGGGAAGCAGCCACAAGAAGATAGACCTTTGTTCTGCATCACTGACTGCTTTAGGTCATCCCTAGAGATGGATTTAAAGCAAAACCTCTTGAACCCTCTTGAACTTTAAGGAAACTCATTCCTGGATCTTCCATCTGGCTCAAAAGCTCTGCAAGGGGCTGAGATTCAAACACCTCTGAACTGAGGGGAAGTCTGGAGCCAGATCCACAGCTGTAGCTTGAGGCCATCCTGAGCTTTTCATGTCAGCTTCCTTTGAGAGCACCGGCTCTGTTCTGCACGGTACAGATGGGCCACAGGCCATGTGGAAGATAGAGTGAGAGGAATTCCTCTCACACACCACTCACACAGAAAATTTACCTTCAGGTAAACCACTTTAAGAAGGCTTCATTATATTGGACAGCTGTTTACTCTGCTGAAAAGTGTGAGGAGTCCTTCTTTTCTGCTTTTCCAAGACTTTCATCTCCCCTCTCTTTCAGGAAGAGTAGATGCAATAAGATTTAAAGCTCTGCCATGTAATTGTCATGAAGTTTATATCCCATGATTCCTGTTTGCGAGTAGAAATAAATTAAGCACCTGGATAAGCCCTCTTTCTCTCCCCTCTCCTGAGCATCCAATGTGATGAGAAAACTGCTGAGAAACAACCACAATTAACGATGGGGTCACATTTAGTTCAGCACCATCGGCTGGTTAATTGGCTGATTCCATTACAGTTCCCCTTATCTGTGTGCCAACACAGCTTCTAACAAGCTGCTTGCTAAGGTAATTAATCCTGTCCAGGGTTTAGATCCTGAAGCTGGGTCTCCTTTAAGGGACTGTGCCATTACTAGCCCTCTGCTAGCAGGGCTGCTTCACTTAGAGCTCCTACTTGCAGAGCCTGACTGTAGGTCCAAGTGGCAGAAGGGACATGTGGAGGTATTGCATTCCCTGGAGAAAAGCTAGCCCCTGGTTTTGTGAAAAGAATTCAGACCCTGTATTCAGTTTCCTGCTTTTGTTTGATGTTGTTTGACAGATCCATAGTGAGGCAGTGCCTTGAAAAGTTAACTGGCCCTCCTGCAAGTGCAGATCATTTTATTAAACAAATCCATAACAGGATATAAGCTGTGCTAAAAAATTGAAGTAATAAGTTTAGAAAGTAACCAAACAGTGTCCTGATTGACAGAAAGAAACTGAGAACAAGGGGGAAATGGAGACAGAGAAAATGAAGATGGAGGTGGACATTGAATTGGTGGGAAGGGCCAGGCTTAAGGGTCCATGCACAAGGAAGAGCAGACAGACACTAGTAGAGTCAGCAAACAAGAAGCTATCAGGGTGGTCTGTCACCTCTGTCACTGTTGTGCCTTCTGCCACAGACACCCAAGTGGGCTTCTGGGTGTGAGGCATACCCTTGTTTGTGCTGGTGACTGGACTAGACTGAAGTGCTGATCTTAAATGCTCTGATATAGAAAAGTCCTTTCAACCTCTCAGGTAAGCTGTATTTGACGGAGGATTCACCTCAGCATTCCCCAGTTTGTGATATGCCAAGGTGTGTGCCAGATAGCCAACAGGAGTGATTAAAGCAAGAAAATTAAAACATGGTGGGGATGAATGATTGGAAACATTCATTCGTGTAGCCTCTATCCTCTGATTTCTCGTGTAAATACTTCTAAAAATGAGCGCATGAACAGTAAGTCACGTTGGAACAACATTCTTGGAAGCAGGGACATTGGAGATGCACATGCAGAAGGCATAATGCCAGTATTAGCAGGAATGCAGGCAATTGGATGCTTTAAGCTGTGGGTAAAAAAGACAGGTACTTGTATTTTTACCACCTTTGTCAGCCTACTTTCATTTAAAAGGAGATTGATTTCCTCCAGCTTTTTTAATGGGAAAATTTCCTGTATCATGTGCCCTCAGTCCTTGCTTTAACTTGCATCTGTCCGATGTTAATGTAGTCCAGCAGTTGTTAACAGTCACCCAAGTGGTTTTTTTTTTTTTTTTACTTCTGGAAGCTGGAAAAGAAATAAGGTGTCCCAGAGAAAGGATTTAATGAGATGAGTCTTGAAGTATTCCTCAGAGCTCATTTGCAGCTTGCTCAGTGCAGGAGTGCCATGAGCCCAGAGACTGCTGCATGAGTTCTCTCAGCTTAACTGGGTTTTGCTTCAGCCAACAGCCTGGTGGCTTGGAGTGTGCAGGACAAATACCCAGTCTGAAGCAGACTTCAGAGTAGAAAGAAAAGATATCTACCTCCTAGCTAAACAGGCCAGGAAAGGCTCAGTTAACTGGGCTACCTGGACCACCAGGAGACTGTGGGGACCTGAGACAACTTTGTAATTGTGAAGGTCTGTTGTAATGTACAGCCATGCACAAAAGTCCTCATTATTAATCTTTTCATAAATCAAATTTGGATGTTGGCCTGCATCTATGAATTCAGGCAGGTGAAACAAACACAAAAGAGTTTTCCCAAGAGGCATGTGATAAAGAGAGATACTGGTGATGAGAAGGGATTGCTTTAAAGAGAGGTGCCCCTGGAGGAGCTGGGGAAGGCTTTGTAACACTGTGCTGAGGAGGGGAGATCAGCATGATAAAGACAGAATTGCTGAAAGGACACAAAAGGGAGCCAGGGAGCAGGAAGGGGAAGGCACTGAACAGGGCATGGGGTCAGCACTTGAAGTCTTGAAGAAGGACAGATGGAGGGGAGAGAGGGAAGATGACACTTATAAAGAAGCAAAGAAGGTAACTATGTGGTTTGGGTGAACTAGAAAGTGGGGAGAGATGAGATAACATGGCTATAGTGAAAGAAAGATGTGGACATGCATATTCAGTTAGTTCATTTTGCTCACAATCTGCAGCTGAGGAATCCATACTCATTAACAGCATAAGCAACCCCTGATTAAGAGTTATGAAGGAACGAGAATGCCTTCCGACACTTGCAACCAAGAGAAGTGGTGCCTACTGCTCTGTGTCCTTTTTTCCTCTGGGGCTGCTAGGGGTCAGACAGCTGCTAGGGGTCAGACAGTTAGATGTTTTTTTCTCCATGATTACTGGTGTCAGAAAGGAAAGGCGTTAGGAATTTGACAGTGCATGCTCTGCCAATGCAGATTCTCATTTCGTTTCTGGTTCCTGACTAACAAGGAAGAGTACTGGAATGTGATGGATGTTTGACAAGTCTGCTTTTGACTTGGAGAACTGCTCCGCCATTTTCCTGTCCTGTCACAGTTTAGCCAAACAGCTCTCAGCATACCTGTTCCTCTTGGGAACAGGGAACTTTGGACACCCATAGATCTGTGATGCTGCCCAACCTCTTAGCATGGGGCTTCCAACCCGGCAGCAAGGAGGATCTGTTCCGGAAGAACTTTGCCAGGTTCCCAGTACCTTCATTTTTACTGACAAACAGTGCCTGCACATTTATTTTCACCAGCATTAGGGCATTAGGGGGATTTTTGCATTTCTGACTGTACTACTACGCCACTTCACAGCCTCAGTTATGACTGCATTGTGGATATTTCCATTTCCTACACATTGGAGCTCAGAATTTGTCAGGGCTGAACATTTCTGAAGAAAATTATCTGAGGAAAGCAAGAGGCACTCCAATATGACAAAGAACAGACTGGGACTACTGATGTATTTGGTGCCATGTTTTCAAACTGCTGCCTGCTGGGAGACACATCCATCCATCTTTAGTTTTTTCTTCTTCTAGGAGTATGTGTTAAGTACCATCTGATTTACTTAGAAAGAATGAAACAGCCACTGTTGGAGGGAAAATCTAATGCTATTCAGGTCATCCTAACTTCAGTGGATAAGACACCTGAAGCTTCGATATTATTATTGAGGATATCAGAATTGGTGAAGATTTAAGTACAGCATTTAGAAACTTGGGAAGTTGTTCAGCCAGAGTGGGAATAGGGTTGATGCAGGAAAATCCTGAGAACATCAAGACAGAAGATAGAAGTATGATGATGATGATTCTTATTATTATGATTAGGAGTCTGCCTTTACAAAGATACCAATGAGAAATTGTACTGGTTTTTCTGTACAACTGCATTGCTCACAAGTATCTTGAATATAAAATGCAATCTATTGAAATCCATAGTCCTAATGTTCTGGTAGAAGGGAATATATGTATATCCTATATAGGTTTTTTTTTTTCTTTTTCTTCAGGAGCCCAGTGGTAACCAATGCAATTTTCCTGTGAGGAAAGAATTTCAAAAGGCTAGGTCCACATATTTCTGATACTCTCTATGGAAATTAGCATTTCTGACAGACCAGTGTGCAAATCTATTATTTGTGTCTGTGAATGTATTGTGGCTTCTGTTTGGTTGTCAGGGGATTTCTTGTTTGTTTTCTAAGGAGCTCAGCTAACATTCAGTTTCTGCTTATGCTGTGGAAGGTCCGAGTTCTGTGGTGTTGTCTGTACATTATAAATACTGTGCACACATTTTAACCAGATACTGTACAGCCTCGTGAGAGTCAGAGAAGTCCCTGACTATATCAGATGCGATCATTTGCACTTTGTGGAGTGCAGAACCTAAGTCTTGTAATCGGGAAGATGCATTAGACCTATTCTGCTTGCCTTTTTCCATAGGTTTGCTCTGTGCGTCCCTTCCAAGACAGACTGAGCACGCTGTTTATGGATTTGTTTTTTTGCTACCCAAACAGTAATGCTATCAGTAGTCCTACTTAGATGTGCTGACACTAATAAATCTTTAGTAAAAAGCTATTTCCCTCTAATAAGGAAGGTTTTGTCAAATAAGGATGCTTTTTAACAGTTTTCATGCATGGAAGATAAAGGGATGGAAGAGAGGAGAGATGTGTTGCTTTAGCTACACTGATCTAGTTAAAGTAGCACCATTTTTGTGTGTAGACAAGAGCTTAGGAAATGTGCAGGTCTTAGTCTGGGGGCAGGACTTTAAAGCACCCACTGAAGTCTAGTGTCAGTTTTCAAGGCTGAAGAATATTATTTTATTTAGGCTTCCAGACCAGCCTTGCTCCAGGAATGCACTTAGGTTGTTTTTAAAGCAAACATGAAATCAATAGCCTGGTGTTCTGCTCTGCTATTTCTTGCCAGAGCCTAAGGACCACACATGGGTTTTCCCTCCTCTTCGTCACACTGCCAGGCATGCTCTCGGATAACGGCAGGCAGTTCTTGGGGATGAATGCAGAGAGGTTCCAAATGGCCAAACACGCACTGGACATCTGGGCAGGTTTTGCTGCAAAGTATTTTCCATCAGGCTTCCCTCCAGATATTGCCATGAAAGGACCAACTCACACCACCCTGTCACAGATTTTATCCAGCTTCTGACTTTAGTGGGAGTTTTATCTGAGTAAAGCTCAAATAGGAGCTTGTTGGCTTACCTCACCATTTACAATGTTCCTGGTGGAACCTAGGGCTGTGGTTTTCATTTTGACCCTGGCAAACACCAGCCCGAAGAGCAATGCAGCACTGTGCCCTCCTGCATACCACTCCAGTGGTGGGCCTCCGCTCACATTTCCCTGGACTCGTATTTAGTGCAGGAAAATAATTTACTTTCCTCCATCCTCTGCAGGGAACAGGGGCTTCAGCTGGAGTATCAGATTCTGAATGTTTGTCCTTGTAGGACTGACTTGCAGTTGGGACCCACTCCTGAATCCAAGCAGCCACCATCCTCATGAGCTAAATAACAGCCTCTGGCCAGCTACTGACCTCTCCTGAGAGCTGAATGCTCCTTTGGTTTTTAGCAGCTCCCTCGGGCCAGGGTAGCTACTCTCCTGCAGGGTTTGAAGCTGAACCTTATGGTACCAAGACAGGTCCCCAGATAGAAATGAAAACACACATTAGCAAAGAGGAGAGAAACAGGCTAAAATTGGAAGTGACCATTTTGTGTTTGATGTTATTCAGAGGAGCCTGTTCTTCATTTAGGACATTAATAGTTGTAACAGAAGCTGTAATATTTCAACAACAGTGGTGATTAGGAGCAAAGAGGCAGCTAATCTCCATCTAAAAAGAGCTAACTAGCCCGTCCTTTAGCCCCCACCACACTGTCACATTTAAATACCATGAATATTCACTGCTTGGCACCCAGCTGGCATCTGAGCTGTTTTGACACAAAAACCTTCAAACTCAAAGAGTTTTTAATCAGTCTTCAAGAGAGAGAAGAAGAAAGTGAAAGAAATAGGAACAGAGAAAATGAATCAATGAGTTCAACAGAGAGGGGGGTATCCGAATCCAGTTAACCCCTTCCTTTCTCTGCAGACACAAGTGCTGTCTTTCTACAGCTCTGCAGCTCTTTCCCAGGCTGCAGGGAATGGAGAAGGGGCACCCCATTCCCTCTGGGCAGCCCCATACCTCCTGAGTGCTTCATCCTACCCTGGAGCCTCAAATTCCTGAGTATTCCATCCTAGCTGAGTGCCCATTTCCCCTGGCTGCCCCATTTCCTCCAGCTACCCCATCCTACCCCAACACCCCTTGCTTCGGGCACCCCATCCCACTCACCTTCCCATACTTAAAACGCATCCCTCCTGCTGCTTGTGCTTGTTTCCTGGCACAGGGTATATTTACTCTCACCTTTGCCTGTATTTGTGACTGGTTACCAATATTCTTCTGCTGCAGACAGCACAGTTTCACTCACAATATGTGATGTGCTTTAGAGCAGCCAGTCTGCCGTCAAAGAGCAGTAAGAGGTATTTCATCTCTGGAAGAGGTTTCTCAGTGTTTACAGCTGCCATCTCCAGTATCCTTATTGGAGTCTCGAAGTTGTCTATAGCCCACACAAGCCTCTTTGCATCAGCTTTTGCAGCAGGATTAACTGTGCAGCTGCAAACACTGGAAATCATGCCTTGTCCTGCAAGAGAGAACCCCACAATACTCTGAAGACTACAATTTTACCAGCACTGTGGATCTGGGCACTGACAGATCACCCAGCAGTCCCCATTTAACCTGGGTCAATCCTATGCACACAAGTGCATTTCTGTCAAACTAGTCTAAGCACACAACACAGAATTTATGCAACTTTATGCTGTAATGTCAGCTTTGGGCTACTTGTGGTAGACAGTTTATAGCTGACTTGGCGGGACAGTAGGGTAGCATAGGAACTGATCTACTCTGACACCTTGCCATGAAAAAACTGACTTGTCTACATTTTCTAAATGTGTTTAAATTGGTAGAGTGCTAGATCCATGTTTCATGTCATATGGCTGTGGCATTTTTGATCAATACTGGGAACCACAGAATCAGATTTATTTTATAATCAAACCACAGCCTAAGTCTCGAAACTTTGTGGCCCAGACTGCAGACCTCAACCACATGTGAGGAATCTGTACTTGCACCTCAGCTGGCAGCATGTTCAGAGCACAGCGGGGACTTTTCTAAACTACTGTGTCTTCAGGGAGTCTGTTGTGGGCTTAAACTACACATAGGTTGTTGTCTCATCTGCCTTCAGGGTCTTTAAAACTGAGATGCACCTCAAAAGCTCACGTCCCAGTTCTTTTAAGGAAAATCTCTTAAGGAAAAGTGAAGTATAGAAGCCTGGGATTAATTAGGCAGATTGTTATGTTTGCTGCAAAGGATACTGGTATTCAGGAAAGGTGTAACTGAGGTGGTGTTGTGCAGACCTTCCCAGGCAGGCCTGTGCAGAAGGAACATGTTGCAATTGGAAACAAGAAGACAGTGGCTAGAAGTCCAAGGCCAATGAGGAAAATAAGCAACTAGCACTGGAGGAGCAAAGTGGATAGCTGCATCCCACTGGCAGTGGAACAGAAGATCTCATGGGAGAACAAAAGAGAGCAGGCCTAGTGAGGAGCCTGAAGGCCCTGCTGTGTGGTGTGATGAAAAGGGTGCCCCAGTGGAAGGATGGAGAGCAATGCAGTGGCAATGCTTGTGTGAGTCAGATCTGCGCTACACTGATCTGTCCAGACTGGAGGTGGAACATTATGGATGTCAGGGAAGGTCAGCAAAGACAAATTAATGTAACCAAGATGGGAGATGAGAGTTTGGGAGCAGGTTTTTCCTGTGTGGGTTCTCCAAATCTTAAGCTAGTGTAAGATTTATTAGGAGTTACTGAAGCGGTGGTGACTTCTTCTGAATGCAGTCTGGGACTCCTTTGGGAGGAAGAAGTCGAAAGATTTGGGTTCCACATTTCCTTAGTGCTCTCAAGATCCTCTGATGCTCTCCAGACTCAGAGATCTCACCCAGGACTTTAAAATTTACAAGCATGCACACAATAGCCAAATGTGCTTTGTAACCTCTTCCCAGGCAGCAGACAAAGTAGGTTGTGCATAGATTGGTACTTACTCTATTCAAGTTGATAATTATTTTGAATGGAATACTCCCCATGAAGCATGCCTGGAAGAGCATCAAACCCTATGGGTTGTGGGAGGCACATCCATTAGCTGCACTCTGGGGTGTATTCTGGAAAAGCTCACAGCTGGATAGGAGGATCCATTTTCCTATATACTTAAATGAGAAAATAGCATGAGCTTTTCTTCGTCTCTTCTTGCCAACATCTGGCCATGACTTAAAATGAATTTGCACAGTTGCTATGAACTATAGCTGGGCATGCTTCCTTTGCCTGTGGAAAAATGTGGGAATCTAATCATACAGTACAAAAAGAAGGTGTTCCAGCTAATACGTGTCTCAAAGACCCTGAGGACATGGATTTGGAATGTTTTTGAGGAGATGGATCAAAAACTGTTTTATTTAACATTCACCTACAGTTTTCTGTTGCCCAACTCCATCATATTTGCATGCAGTCAACATGTTCTATACTAGGAAAGGAAAATCCAGGCTGAGCTGCAGGCACCAGAGGTGTTGAACTGGCAGCTCTCACTCACCTGAGTCCACTCTCTCCCCAGCCTGTCCCAAGAGGAGCATGGTGCTGCTGTGATGGTGTTTTGAGGGCAGAGGGCTCAGATAAGACATAAAACAGAAGCTGTGGCCATCTGTGGTCATTAAAATTCCATGACACCTTTTGGTACTGAAGCAGTTGGTGCTAAAAGTAGCCCACTTGCAATACAAGACAGACAAGCCTCGTGCAGCCTGGCGAGAGGGTGCCTCGTGAGGTTTACTGGGTGTTTTTTCGCCTGCAGTGGAGAATGGGGCAGACCCTCGTGCTCGTGCCCAAAAGACACTAATCCCAGAGCTGGGAGCAGAGTTGCTGCACCCCTGTGACCAGAAAACAAGCTGAAAAGGAAAGAGCTATGTATGGATTGTACAGCATGCTATAAAAGACCTCTATGATTCCTGGGACTGGATTTACACGTAGTGGTGCTGGATGGGGGCACAAGTCTATTTGCAGGAGATAGAACCATAGACTAGTTTGGGTTTGGAGGGACCTTTTAAGGCCATGTAGTCTAAATGACCCCAAAGTCTTTTAAGTTTTTGGGATCCTGGGGATCTTTGCAGCAAGCCACACAGTGAGATGTAGCCTGACACTCCAAGGTTATTATGTGAGATAGGAAGGCTCTCAAGCTCTTGCTGTAGGTTGAATCACATCTCTGTAACTGTTAGAAAACTGAACTTGGGGTGAAAGTAAAGGCCCTGTGGGAAATGAAGTCTAGTCACACAGAGGGATAGAAAGAGGGGGTGATGGTGGGGACCTTTACTGACTGACAGCATGCAGATCCTGTCCTCAGCACTTGCTCTCATTCCTGAGTGTCCCTGCTGTGCAGTGACCCAGGGCAGGAACCAATACAGCTGAAAAATAAACATTTTTTTCCTAGAGTTGTTTTTTATCTTGATCAGTTCTCTGGTCTCATTCACCATGTGCTACACAGAGAGCATACTGGCATAGTTGGTGGTGCAGAGTATGGGCAAGGAAGCAACAGGAAGGGGAAGGGGGACCAAGATTTCTTAAACTGATGTAAGTAGCCCTGATTCCAAAAATGCAACCACAGCCTGCCCAGAGTGCTCTCCTTTGTGCCAGGGCTCACCTGCAGTTTGCACAGAAGGAGCAAGGGGATAAATGTCTCTCTCAGAAACCCTGCAGAAATTCTCGAGTAATCAGTGCAAATCACCTCAAAATGCTGCTATTAGGACTCTGCAGTTGATGCACAAGGATGCTGGGACCTTATGAAACTTACTAGTGCAGCATCCTGATACTGGAAAACAACAGCAACATTTTATGTCTTGGTTCTTTTCTGTCTATAACTCTCCTGCAGAATCGTTTCTTGCCTATTCTTCTCTGAGAGAGGAAAAAAAATCTGGTATTCCCCTTAGCTCCTTCCTTGGCACATCCTGTGTGCCTGGGAGCTTGCTTAACATTCCTGGTATTGCCCTCTGTTAGGAAGGTGGTGTGTCTACACCCCAGGGGAAGAGCTGCTTGGTCTGGCATCGTAGGTGGAATCCCCATGGCACCACCTCACTGCAGCTGCTGCCCAGGGAGGAAGCACAGGCACCCTGGATGTTGTGAGCCCTTTCTGGCTGCTGTATTTCATCTCTCTGTGCTGCTGCTTCCCAGGCAGCATGTGATCCTCTGCGGTATGCTCTGGCTTCTATAGGGAATGGGTTGATGCTATAAAACAGTCTTTTTATGGAACCTCTTGGCAACACAGAAAACTTTCCCATTGCCAGGGTGTTCTTTTTATGCAACAATTTGTTCCCAGAAAGCAGCCCATTTAAACAGGTTTTCTCTATTAAGGGGCTTCAGCTGCATTTGGGGGTTTTTTTTGAGCTTATTCAGCGTGCTGTAAACTGCAAAATAGTGTCCTACAATAGATTTGTCTGAGGGAATTGAAGTGTGTACTCCTGTGATTCTGCCTACTGTGGGAGCTCCTTGAAAGCCAGATGTCACATCCAAAGAGTAATCTGTGTTTACAAACACATGGCCACACATACTCAACATTTTCAGCAGCCACCAAACTGAAATTCAAAACCTGCAATTTTGCTTCTCTATCCACCTGCCTTGCACACAGCCAAAGCAAGAAAAAAATGTTTCCAGAACTTGGATGGGATCATCTCTTTTATATAGATGAGGAAAACACACATTGCTGTCTGCAGAGGGCTGAATTTAACTTCCCAGCTGGGGCCTCTCATCTGTAAGTTCTTGCAGACAGAAAAACACCAACTGCTAGCAAGATAATTCAATTTCCCCTCTCTCGCACTCCAAGGAAGACTGCCTACTCCCCCACCCCATGTGGGTTTCAGTCTGGCAGAACTTCTCCCAACCACTATACCCCGGGCAAGATCCATATCAAAGCTTCAGCCCCGCAGGGATCATTAGAAGGCATTTATTTCTGCATATTCCAGTCGGGGAAGCAGGGGTAGGGGTGGAGGAGGCAGATAACTTTATTCACAATGCAAATAGGCTGCCCTTACTTTCAACCTTTGCTTCAAACCTGGAGATATTAAAAAAACATGAGCTCTTCTAAAACAATAAATACACTTATTCTGCTGGATGTTATATTGCTGGTGCCTCCAGAAAAGTGTCCTGGCACCATTTGATGGGAAAAGCCAGTGAAATCTGTTAACTCTGCTCTTGCCCTCGCTCCCCAAATTGCTGTTTAAAGTTCAGTCTGAACCTATATTAGAGCACTTGGCTCATTTGAGAAAGATTGTTAGTAGGTAGTTTTGCACAACAGGACTAAGATGCTTCAAGCACTGAGGGAAAGTCAACCCAATTCTCTCTGCAAATTTGAAGCGCTAGTCTGTGATTTACTAATAGGGAGCAGTGAGTTATTAAGCTCATCACAACGCAGCATCCTGCTCCTCTAGTCCAGAGGGAGCCAGCTATTTAATAAATCAGAACCCAGTGCTAAGCTACAGGGATAAAAGGATCTACATTAATATGAAAATATTAATATCTGGAAGAGAAGATTATAATCTAAATGGGCTCGAATGAAATAGCACCATTGTTTAGAAGAAACTTCTTGCTCCTAATCTCATTAGAGCTGTAATCATACTAGCAATGGAAGGTATCTTCAGACTTTTGAAAGTACTTTGGAGGCTTGGTGAATGTGGTGATCATGCTGGGTGGGTTCAAAAAGCTGCATTTCAGTGTCAGCTGGATGATCTGTCTGAAGGAAGAAGAATGTTAAACTGAAGGGGATGACATGGCTTTTTCTTCTGAAAGATGTGCAGCTTTGCAGAAGCACTGCACCTCTTGCAAAAATGAGCATTGCCCAGAGACATTCACAACTGGGGAGGTTTCTCAGCTCCACTTCCCTCCAAAACTTTATCTGGACCCACAGGGTAGGTGGGTGGAAGTCTGTAAAATGAGGCTATGTTCTCCCTCCCTCACTTGTGCAAACCGAAGGGAACTTGGCACTGCAGTGCCTGCTATGAAAGGGCAGAAAAAGATGGGGTCAAATTCATGGCTGTTTCTCCCCAGGCCACAGCCCCAGGGTAGCCCCTTCAGGGAAATCTCCTCTGCAGTTGCCTCAGGTGCTGTCTGATGTGAAGTGTCCAACCCTCACTGCTCACAGACTGCTTCCCTCCAGGCCTGCCATTTTTCCTCCTGTGTACTAAGTCGAGCAAGCCTGCCCTGCCAGAGACTGTGATGCAGCCTGGGCACATACAGGCAGCTTCCTGAAAACATGGTGATGGCTAGCAACCTGTCTGTCTTCATTGGTCGTGTCCAAATGATAAAGGCTCCTCCTGTGCCAGCAGGGCAGCTGCTTGCCTGGGTTTATCTCTGCCACCTTCAAAGACATTCTCAGGCTGCCTTCTCACTCAGCCTCCAAGACAGCCTCATCATTCTGCTTGCAGGAGCCTCAAACATGATCCCAGGCTTGGGGCTCCCAGCTATCTCCAATTGCCTTTCATCTCTTTTTGCACAGGATCTGCAATGGATGGTCAGCATTCCTCCTCCCAGGTCTCTAGCAGACCACCTTCTTTCAATGTCATTAAATCTTCAAGGTTTGTGTCACACTGAATGGCTTCTGAGAGGGTTTTGTATAAAACAGACATCTAATCAGGTAAGAAGCTTTCAGCATTTACCCATTGAAGCATGGTGTGGTTTATCTTGGGGCTTTTCACCAGTCCTGCAGCTCAGTCTTCAGCTCACCAGCATCAGCATGCTGACCTGTGCAACAGCATCGTGTTTAGCTCACAAGAATTGTTGCTAGACTTCATCATGGGGATAGTTGACCTTGGCAGTACTGTCACATGGTGATAAACCCAAGAGCCCTGTTCAGAGACATAAATTTTTTCAGCCTTTTTGTTTTAAGTCCAGTCAAAATGTGAAATGCCCCAGATTTAATTAGCAGAGAAAATTCTGCAAAGTGCAACAACCATTACTGATGGGTGAAGCCAGTGAGACTGCCTTGCTAAGAGCTGTTATTTTCCTCTGGCACCTGTGGCACTTCTAGCCTTAGTCACCAAAGTAAATTTTCCAGCACATCCTTCAGGGAAGTGCCCAGTGAGGCCAGCAGTGTGCCTCATGCTTGCTTCATTACAGACACCTATCACAGAGACATTACAAACAGACAAACTATGGTCCACCTGCCCAGCCAAGGCTGGCAAGTAGAGCTTAATCCACTGAATCCATATGAAGGACCTTTCATAACACATGGTTTTGATTTTCACAAATATTGAGACTATTCTTTGCATTAATGATAAAGTGGATTAAACATGCCCCGTTTTCCTAGATAATGCCCCTCTGGAGTTTCACTGGGACCAAAGTAGATCTGGCATTTAAACTAAAGAAATCCCTGTTTAGCGTGTGGGAGTCTCTGGAGAGGCCTCAGATCTGCATTGCAACTGTGAAATACAGCATCTCTTCTGTTGCTTATCAGAGATCTGTGTTTCTCCTGGGAAAATTTTGCCCAAAGGATTCAGCCCTTGCCAAATTTTCTATTGGAATTTGTTTGTTTATTTTAAATTTCTTTTTAAACATCTGAAACCAACAAACTTAAAAAATGCTCTGAATCTATCAACTTGAGTTAATCTCTTAAAATAAAATAATTTAAAAATTAATTCCTCCAGGCTGCCAACTTCTAAGACTTAGTCTAAAATAGATTTAAATGACTGAAATTCTAAATCCTGAAAAACTGAAGTTTAATTGGAAAGAATCACCGTTTTTCTTTTCTCCTGTGCTACTACACCTGTTCTTAGCATCTGATTCTCCTAAATTTTAAAATGGTTCATATCAAACACGCGTGTGCATGTAAAATGCTGCTCTTTTGACTTCTGTGCCCATTTTACAGCCACAGGGAAATACAGGTACCCAAGGAACAAGTCACTAAGGGACAGCTCTGCCTCACATCCTCCCCAGTCAGTCCTCCTGGAGAGCTTTCCCCTTGTCTATGTTCTCTTCCTTCTTCGTGTCTATACTCACTTGTCATGCAAAAAAATATCAGGGCAGGGATGGAGTCAGATATTCCAGGTCCAGTACAACATCTAATGTTTTCTGTGGTTTCTACTATGCTGAAAGGCAGAATTTTGTCATGATGCTATGTGGACCCTGGAGATGATGTTTGGCTATGAATGCAGCTACATCTCCCACAGCTTCAGGGGTGTTCCAAGCAAGGGGGTGGGCTGGGATCTATAAATAGTGCATATTAATCCATACTTCAGTTTATAAGAAGGGATGGTAGAAAACACACAGCTACAATCTATTCAGGGAATTTATTAATATTAGATACCTCAGGAGGTATCTCTGCTTACTTCACAAACATCTGTTTGTTGGAAATACCATTTCAATAAACTATTTTCTCAGCCTCAGTATTGTGGCAGTACAGAGATTACAGGTGAGGATGGTGAGGATGATGATATGGTCCTTTTTGGTCCTAGTGCAGGGTCATTCTCCCCAGTTCAGAGGTGTAGGACCACAGGTCTTTCTCACAGCTGCACCATACACAGACATCTGCAACACGTGAAGCACTTGGGCATCAGCAATCATAATCAAGCACCCAAAGTGAAACTTCAAGAAAAGGTACTCTCCAAGGACCCACAGTCCTCTGGGTAAGACTCATTTTGAGCTCTAGTGATGCTAGATGGGGATCTTCCAGTGTATCTCAGCATTAAATGTTTGTCCTGGAAATAGCTTCAACTGCATATTTTGAATGAAATCTCTTTGCTCTGGAGAGACTCAGCAGTCAAATATCTGTAGGTGTTTGTCCCATGTCTTCACTTGGAATCCTGCTGACTGGTAACATACAGAGCTTTGTGATGTAATGGATGGCCAAGAATGGAGAATCCCAAGTTTCTGCCTGTTTCTGCTGGCTGTCCAGGAAATATGGTATTTGCTGGGGGGGGGGGACGGGGACAGGGACAGTGTGGGAGAACAACTCTCTAATTAAAAGTAAATTCTGATGTTTTTATTGAAGCTGTTGCAGTGTATACGACTAGTATTTTAAGAATCTTGCTACTTTGTCTCTCTACTCTGGAAAAGACTTTGGAATATTGAATAGAGAACAGTTGATCCCACTATCAGCAAATAATCTTCTAGGAAATAAATACAGCAAAAGAGTCATACTTGTCTTAGCCAGTATTGATATAATCTCAATTTCAAAGGTTATTGCATTTGGAGAACTTCTCTGGAACTATTCAGAGAACATACATGTGATGGGATAAATGAGTGGAATATGATTTAGCTTTAAAAGGTCAGGCTATGTAACAGTACATATATCTAAAAAATGTATCTCATCGTATGACCAGCTGGTGGAATGTCTTACCATGATACAGCAGCATCATGGCACTGTATATTTTGAAGACAATGCTAAATTCGGATCCTGGCTCCAGCTGAAAGCCTCAGGATGCTGTGACTTGCTGTTTGGGGCACTTGCTGTAGAAGAAAGCAAAGTTCATGGTTGGATCCAGACCCAGAGCCCCAGAGTCCCTATTTTCCTGCTGCTCGGAGCACTAGTTTTGCCTTACTTGTTTGATTAGGAATGAATGAGACTGGCTTGGTTTTCTTCCAGACCGGTTTTACTTTGCCTCATTATAAACTTCACCATATACTGTCCTTTCCCCTGCCTTATCTCCCCGTCTCCTTCAAGGGCAATGCTGAAATGTAAGAGGGGTGCTTTTGCTGGGAGCTGTTCTGAGCTGAGAGGACAGGCAAAAGTGACCCTTTATCCTGCTTGGTGTTTCAAACAGCTTCCGCCTGCGGGGAGGGGATGTATTGAGAACGTGTGAGAGAAAACACTGAAAAGGGAAAAAAGGCACAAAAAAGGAGGAGAATAAAAGTATAGCAAGGAAGCTAGAGACAAACTTCAAGTTGTGGATTATTTCTCACCCAGGCTCTAATTAGGAAGCCTCTTATGGGACTGTGAAGCTGTCAGGCTGCCAAATGTCAGCGTGTTTATCGGAGATCAGGCGAGTCTCCTGTCTGCAGCAGTGAGTTTGGTGCCATGATCCTCCTGGGTCCTTCCAGTGTGTGTGACTCATTCAGCGTTGGCACCTCTGGGAGCTTTGAGGCACAGTGGAAGGCTGCTTCTTCCTCCTTAAAAATCCGAAAATAAGCCCTTTCCTGGGATTTGGCCTCTTCATGCTGGCTCTGCACAGAGAGGGTTAACCATACAGTGCAGAGCAGCTTCAGCGTATGTGACTCAGATTCCCAGGGAAATCCCCAGCTTATCTGATGGAGCCTGTTAGTCTGCTAATTGAATAAGCTCCTATTAAAAGTGCAATGTTTTTTAATGACTGTTAACAACGGGCCAGGCTCTGATCTGATCTTTTCGCTCGGGATGGTTTTGTGCTGCTGGTCGGGCTCAGCCCCTGATGGCAGCCGGGCAGTTCCCCCAGCCCCAGCAGCCTCTGCAGAGCCGCAGCCGGGCACTGAGGCCAGCACACCAGCTCCAGGGCTTTTGGGGTGCGAGTGAGCTACCGGCCACGAAACTTCGCATTTAATGAGCAAGGACTTCATGAAGTGTAACAAGCAGGAAGCTTTTAATGGGGATCTTTAGGAAGAGGCAGAATGCTGCAGTGCAGCTAGCAGGGGAAAGCATTTGTTGGGAGGCTACCAAGGACTTCATGTAACATAATTGCTGTGAATATTTTTTATGTGATTCGAGCCCTGCTCTGAGTAATTAACTTCCCCGGTGTTGAAATCAGGTTGATTTGTTGATTCTGCATATAAGATGTTGTCTGTGTCTGCCTAGGAAAAATATTGTGTATACCTCTGCATATGCACATCCAAACCCTAATTTTAATTAAAATTATGTGTATAATATCTGTATCTCCTTTTTCTCAATGGGAATTGACTTTGAGGAGGTATTTGTCTAACAGGAAAATAAAAAAAACCCTGTGCTTAGCGTTTAAAGTTAACTTAGTTGGGTTGCAGGGTACTTCCGAAGGAGACCATAACACTGCTGATTTCAGCCCGGCCCGCGGTGGGGTTGAGCTCTCTTGTACAACCGTGTGACCACATTTGCCTTCCTTTTCTTACCTGAAACTCCCAAAGTGTTACCCAAGCCTATGTGACACCAGAACCATATCAAGCTTTCTAAAAAGAAGACTTTTTTTTGTTTGTTTCTTCTTGCAAGCCAAGAATGAAATCTGGCCACCTTCACACCCACACATCTCCACACCTACTCAGTTCCTTTGTGTCCTTTTTGCTTTTCTCCTAGGAAAGTTTCTCTTAAAATGCAGGAGCTTCTTTGCAAAGGTCCCACACATCCACACTGACACTGAGCTGCTGCTTTAAAAGTTTCATAGCAACCCGTAAGTTGTGGGTTTTTTCCACGCAGTAACAATAACGAAGTGTCAAAAATCTCAAGCTCCTGTTATCAGAGGCAGAGTCTAAACCCCATTTCTCAGGCTGTTTTCTATTCCCCACTCCCGAGTTGTCAGATGCTGTGACATGGCTCCATCACACCACGACTAGCAGTCCCAACAAACAGAAAATGATTTCCAACTGGCAAACATGCTGTTTACTTTCCAGAAAAATTGCACTTTCCCATCTGACAGCTGATCAAGGGATCTCCTGCTGCTGTCAGCATGAAGAAGTGTTTAAACACAGGGATGGAAGTTTAAACATTTTCTCATTATCACAGAATAAAAAAAATTAAAAAATAATAAAAAATAAAGGCATTGAGTCTCTCCGACCACCTGCTGTGCCAGTAATGAAGCGATGTCACATGACCAGCCGGCAAGGACTTTTATCTCTGCCCCAATATCATTACTGAAGTGACACCTGTCACATGACCCACATCAGAGCTTTCATCTGGGCTCCCCAAATGCAGTTCTGGCTTGTGAGGGGGATTTTCCTGGCATTGCCCTCCCCCACACACACTTTAAAGAGCATTGCCCACTTGCACCGTTAGAGACAGGGGTTTGCAAGTTTTAAAGCCCTTGGATCTTTTCTTGGGCATATATAATTTGGCCAACAAACTTGCTCCAGACTGAAACAAAACAGAATCCTGGCTTGGAAAAGAAGTTATTTCATTTACTTCAAGATGTTTTTAAAGAAAATATTTAAGTCTGATGTTAAATTCTCTTTACATAAAGGAGGATGTTAAAGGATTTCTCAAAAACCTCAGATTTGTTTTTGGTTTTTTATGAGGTGGTGAGAAGAAACAGTTTGATGACCCTTATGCACAATGATCTCAATTTACATGCACTTTATAAACTCTCTCCTGCTTTACCAAAGCGTCCTACCCCTGCCAAAAGAAAGTATTTTCTGGAGAAAAAAGAGAAATGTCAGTCCTGCACCTCTCTGCCAAGGTCTGAGATTTTTTTGTGAGATGTTCAACAGCAAACATGTGGATTTGAGTTGGACCCACGTAAATGACAGTAGTACTGACCACTCACTTGCCAGAGCCCATTCAGTTATTATCTCAAAAACAACATCAGACATTCAAATGTGACAGGGCATGTGAGGAGGTTGGAGATAAGGGAATATGAACTTTATGGATTTTTCCACCTCCTCCTTTCCTACTCCACACTCATCCATTAATGAAGTCTGGTACTTTTCTTCCTTCAAATCTGATTCACCACACTAAAACAATGAAAAACTAACTCAGCAAAAGAGTTCATAGTTTTCCATCTGTTTAGTGAATTAAATGAGTTCTTCAAGGCCTTAGAAAGGTGCCAGAGAGAAAAAGAGAAAGACTGTAAAGCTTGAAGCAGGGAGGGAAATGGGGGAAGCAGAACTGCCTTTTTGGGTGGCACTAACTTGGTACATAAATTCAGATGTGTTTCTTGTTACCTACACTTTCTGACTACATCCATTTTCCCCAAAAGCTGTTGCCCCCAAGACTGTGCAGGCCAGGGGATGGAAAATCTGCTGAGATCAGTACTCATGATGTAAATAGTATTCCCATTAGTGGAGGAGAGGAGTGGTTCAGAGTCAGTTTCCCTCCGATGTGGCATGTTTTAGGCATTGGATTTACAATGTTAATGAACAGAAGACTGCTGGTTTGCAGCATATCCAGGGTCTTCCTGGCTTTCTGCCCCTCTAGATACAGAATTAAAAGGTATCATATGACTCTTTGGCAATTTAGCACATGGCTAAATTTAGCAATGGCATGGTCATTATGGGATAGTAGCTACCTAAAACAGGAAAGACATTCTGTCCCATTGCTCCAGGGCAGAAGAAATTTACAATGATGCTCTGGATAGACCATGAGGAAAAGTGACTCAGTTGTCATCATTAGATCCCTCACTGCCCATGCATAACAAATCCTTTCACTTAACATATCTTGAGCCTTTAGTTGCTCTCAATTAGGAGCAGACACTCAGCCATAACCATCCCATTGCAGGCACCAGAGATCCTGCTTCTTCACTGCTCTTAGTCCAGACATCTCCAAGAACACAAAAGGAATGCAGAACACTCCTATCCCAACTTGGTTGTCATTTATAGCTGCTTATTCATTATTACAAAGGGCAGTCAGGTCATTGAGGATGGCTGATGTTTGGGAGATCTGGGTCCATGCAATTTAGAGGCGGAAAGACTTTTGGGACATAGCTTGCCTTTTCATCAAGGAACATAACGTAAGTAATATCTCGTCCTCATAACTGAGCAGTGCCTGCAGATAGTGTATGTGCCTTTTAATGTAGCTAATCTATACATTCCTGCAGTTACGTCTGTAGCAAGGGCAAAGGAGAACATAAACAGTTGTGCTGCTCCCTGCCCAGATCTGCAGTGTGTGTTTGGTAAATGATGGAGTGGAGTGGGGCTGGAGATGCAGCTCTCTTACACTAAAAGCTCACCTTTCAGCTGCTTCTATGGCTGCCACCCATAGCTCCTTGACTGGTTTTGTTCCAGTGCCTCAACGCTCTGCATAACTCTTGCTCAGGGAAATTCTCCCAGTCATGCCAGTGACACTACTCAAATGAATAAAAATATTCAAGAAGGTCTGTATGTCTGTAGCTCAATGATTTATCTTTCTCTTCCTTTACTTCCCAGATGTGCTGTGAGGTTACACCAAGGCTACTGGTTTCTATGTCCCAGAGCTAAGAAAAAGTATCCAAGATAACTGAAACCAAGCAGACTAGTACTTGCATACAGTAAATTACTTGCTTTCCCAATTCTTCCAGGAAGAATTCTATGAGAAATTTCATAGTAACTGCAGTTGGGAAAGAGGTCGCTGATTTCCCCATGTATCCCCATCATCACTCACCTCAGATTAGCTTTCCTACTCATAGTCTGTCAGCAGCCTTGAGATCAAGGAGATTAAAACACTGTGGAAACTCATTAATGAGCCAGGACTCTCTGCAACAGCTGGACCAAAAATGGACTGCATTTGGCTGCATCTTAATTCTCTGCCATCTCCCCTCTGCTCATCAACACCTGCACACATTTGGGATGCTGCATAAGAAGACCTCTGAATTCAGCTCTAAGCAACCAGTCTGCAATGCACATGTCTAATGCTCTGCTGGTGTGGAACCACTATGCTGGTAATCCTGTTAGTAATGGCAGAAGCTCCCTCTAGGAAATTATAACAAATAGTCTTAAACAATTCCTTTTGTTGACAACTCTATCCAAGAAACCATCTTCCCTGGAGACCTCATTCAACTTTTGACTAATCCCCTCCTTCCCTCAGGAGCTCTTTTGTTGAAGGAGATTGTAGGCATACCCCAGGAATGACAGGTCTCCGTAAGCCTTGGATGAGCCTCTACATTCTTTCAATTGTCAGTCCCCATCTGTCCTGTTTGTACATCGATCTTCTGGTCCAGGGATCTCTCTATTAAGTGACACATGGCTGAGTATATTCTGCAAGCCCAGTGTCCAGACTGGTGCTGTTAACATCTTTGTTGCCAAGTCAATCTTTCTGACATTGCTTTCTGAAAAACAAAAGGCAGGACATCTGCACAATTTCATTCTCTTCTACTGGAAGGTGATTTTTAAAAACACACACCCCACCCCCCAAACTGTGTCCTTGTTTTATAATCTCAAAGATTTTTCTTCATTTTTTCAGTATCAGGAGTTATTTTAAAGGTCCTTAGTATAACGGAATATACAATCTGCCCCTATTACAAAGGAATTCTGTTAGGGTAAAAATCCATGGCCTAAATACTGAATCAAAAATAAAAATAAATCCCAAATGCTAATATTCTGCAGGGCTGGGGCCTTCAGTCCACTCTGCTTGTTAAAGCTGGTTTTAAAAAGGCTCTTCTTTTCCTGTAGATTCAGCTACACTTAGCTGGTACAATATCACATACATGTAAGAGGCACAGCATTAGTTATCTGAGTATTTATTTTGAGAGGCAGAATGAGAACAGTAGCAGATTCCAATGATCCATATGTTCTTCCTCAGCAGGTAGAGGGGAAAGTGGTGGGTGGAATAGGGTAGAAAATGGGTTGACTGTTGGCATGGAGTATATATCACCGTGGGATAGATGACTGACAGTATCTCGTCGTTTCCTGAAACCAGAAGGAGAACAAGGAGGAGTCTGTGATGATATTTTGTCCCTTGCTATGTTGCTCAGGGCCCATGGATTCAAGATGGAGCCTGCTATGTTTAGTTTTTTGGTTTTGTCTATTTTTGTAGCTTAACTCAGGTTGGCAAATGAAGGAAGGCTGGCCAGTTTCATTATGTTCCCAGGAAATTCCATTCTCTCATGTGCCAGCGTGAGGCTGTTGTGCTTTAGATGCCTATCTACCTCTCATTAGATTAGAAAAAGCATGCAGAACCCCCTGCTTTCCATTGGTAGCCTATTAAAATGACAAAAAAATTACTGTTTCATTTATAACCCCTCTTGCATGTCGGAATCCAGATGCCTATTTTAAAAAGAGAATTAATAATATGAACACCATCACATATAGAATGTTTTCCTGTAATGAACTGCAGAAGAAAACTTGAGTTGACATTTAAGCTTGTTTAGTATGCCTTGTAAAGAGCTAAAAAAAAAAAGGATACAATCATTTTGAGGCCAGGTTAATTAAAAAAAAAAAAAAAGTTTAAGAGTTTCTCCTACTAGTTCCAAGTTTTCACTATTTTAAATTATATATTTGTGAAATGCTCTCTAAATCAGTTAAAATGGGCCAAATCCAAGTTCATTGAACACTGATGCATGAGTGCCCTCCTCAAGTGAGTTGTCCCAGAAGCCTTAGTGGAACTGACAGCCAGCTTTTCTGGCAGGATTAGTTCCTCTCTGCTCACAGAGAGGGAACAGCCGTCCTTCCTGCACTCAACTGAGCAGGTGAGCAGGGAAGGCATTCAGGCTGCTTCCAAAACCCAATCTGGCCACAGCGCTGGCACTGTTCAGGTTTTTCTTAAAAGGATTCGAGGCTGGCCTCTCTGCCTGCTGTTGTCTACATGATGAGGGCAGAAGGGGTAGAGAAAGGCTGTGAGACCAGGCACTGAGTGCTGGGACCTGATCCTATAGCAGGTACACGCCATCTACGTGCATTTGAAAGCACAGATGGGTAGCTGAGGTGTGTCCTGCTATCCTAAGGTCGCCTCTTAGCTTGGCAGATGATAAGACAGTCAAACTAATTTGGCCTCAAGATCAGTTTCCAGGTCTGCCCTGCAAGCACAGACCCAGCAGTGACACTGACAGGACACATGCTGCTAACAAATGCACAAAGTAAACAAAGAGACAGGATATAATAAAAGGATATTTTCTGGTAATTTCTTTCAATAACAGTGATTTTAGGTGAGCTTTTGGTCTTCTGTAACAAAAAGGAGATGAAAAATATTGATGCTGAAGCATCATTTTGAGGTGTGACATAGTAAAATAGAGACTAATTAAAACCAACGATATTACAAGCTAGGGAGATTTTGCCTATCTCTGCTCAGGTTCCAATGTGTGTGAAATCAAAACAACTAAGCTATGAAATGTGAACTCAGTAGGCAAGGACAAAGGAGAACAAAGCAATTTGGTCAGTTTAAGCAATGGGGAAATGAAGCAATATTTTGACTGGGGAGGCATCAGAGGAAAGGGCACTGGTCTGAGACTTGGCAATATGACAAAACAAATCCAAACCTCCCATGATACCACTGAACATTGTTCATTTGGGGGCATTGGCTCGCTGACCTCTTCTCTCTGAATGTGAGATTTCCCACTTTGTTCTCACCCTGGAATGTGATCATCCAGCCCTGAGTATCAGATCTGTTTTCCCACCTTCAATACACGAAGGAATTCATGTGCTGAGGGTGATGGCAGCACATTTGACAATGGTAACCACATGCTTACCCAAGAATTAGTCAATCATCCATATTTCTACCAAAACTTGCTCGAACCTCCTGAGAGATGGCCTTTTCGGTAAGAAGCAAACAGGTCACAGATTTCAGGTTGCAGTCTCACTCCTGGAACTGTGAACACTGATTGTCCTGTAGAAAAATCAGGTTAAAGAGAAAGCTGCAAAACAGTCCTTTTCTTTCACTGCGCTACTTTCTTAATGCTCTTGTGACATTAGCCACAATATAAACTAATTCAGAATCCTGTTTCTCACAGCTGCATTCCTTCTGATTGTTTTTGGAAAAATCTATCTTTAATCTAGACACCCTTCTCTAGAAATCTCATCTGCAGTTTCTTTTCTTTTTCTTTTTCTTTTCTTCTTTTTCTTTTTCTTTTTCTTTTTCTTTTTCTTTTTCTTTTTCATTTTCTTTTTCATTTTCTTTTTCTTTTTCTTGGACCAACCAGCAAAATACTATTTGGTAGAACAGTGGTTGGAATGCAACCCGCTAATCAAAAGGATTCAAATGGATCTGCACACTGCCAAGCTCTCTCCTTCCCACCCAGCAGAGGGGAAAAAAAGAAAAAGAAAAAAGAGATAGAGCGAAGGCACAGAGCTTCTCTCCTTCAGCAATCTCACAAATGCAAAACCTTCCACTCCAGTGACTCCTCATTAACTTACCAAATCTGACAGTCTAATTATCGTAGCTGCTTCACGCTTAGAATAAATAAATACTAAAGTGGGTGTTTAAAGAAATTGAGCAGTGAAATTCAGTCATCTAGACAGTCAATAGAGAGTTTATTTTAAATTTTTATATTCTTATGTATTTATATCATTTTAGGAAAAATAATGAGATAGTTGTCTTTCAGGCTAATTGAGTTCCCATGCTCATGGTTGCTTGCTGTCACAATCTCAAACTTAGCTGTAACTTTTGTGCCTTAGAAACCTGATCACTACCTCCCCATTTACTCTTTTCCGCTGATAACTGGGTGAAGTCAGAAGCGCACATGAGGATGGGAAACAACTACGTGAGACTTCCAGTCTGGATGTCTTTCACAGCAAACAAGACAACTAAATCTTTTCAGATTTGCATTTAAGAGTGTTAAAGGGGAAAATGGAAGTTAAAGAAACCTCAGATATAACTTGCAATTAGACAAAATGCAGAAAAACGTCTGCTAACCTCTGATGCAATAGTGTCTGCCTCCATGAACGGTATTAACAGCACTCCCCCCAAGAGCGGTTTGTCTCCCTGAACAATAAGACCTTTATAGAGATTCTCTGGCCTGAGATCAATGGGAGTCAGAGCATTTGATCCATGTCTGTAAGACTTTGTTTCCACAAGTCATGTGGGCCAAACTTTGCGCCAGTTGCTTTTGCAAGAGCAGGTGCTGGGGAGGGAGCAAAGGAAATTTTCCTTCTTTTCCCGTCTTCCCCTTTGCCCCATGCTCCTAAACAGTGCCCAGCACAATGCCTCCTCCAGGACAACATGTGGGGAAGAGCTTAAACAGGGCAACATGTCTGGAGTCCTGTGCACTTGGCAAGCATCTGCTGTGATGTTGCAACAGCTCTTGCTTAGGGTGGTGGCTTAATGGCAGAACACAAAACTTTAATGTCCTGTCGGTATGTAGGCAAGCAGATCTTCCACCATTGAGGGATCATGCCAGGTGAAATGAGGGTGGTTTTCCTGAGTTAAATGGAGATTTCTTTTATCACCTCAAAGATAAGAATGCTTCTGGCTTAGGAGGGGCAGCTGATTTCCTGCTCAACACCAGCTTTTGTGTATTCCTGTATTAAGACACATTATAAATCAGATTCATACACCTGGTAGGAACTCTCTAGGTGTCTGTATGTGACTTGCAGTGAAGAATATCTATTTGCTGTGTACAGAGGTCACAAAGCAGAGCAGTAAATAACCCAAGTGACTGTATAAACTTTTTAGCTATGTAGGAGAACCTAGGGAAACCAGCCAACCCAAACAAGGGGTCATGAAAGCCAGTTCTTCTTTATATGTCCCCTGTGATAACATTAACCAGTGCTGGCTAATCCCAACAGTAATGGGTTTTTTGGTAGGCAATGGCTTGCAGCCTTAACCTTCTCATTGTCCACATTTGCTTACTTGCTTTATCTTAGTTTAGATGCAACAGACATTAAAATTACTGTCAACATCAAGCCTCCCTCCTCCTCCTTGTCTCTGCAAGTTTGAATAGTGGGCTGTTTCAGGAGAAATGGTGCAATGCCTTCATCTCCTGGTACACTGGTTTTGTGTTGCTGGGGGAGGTAAGAATTAGAGACCAATCGTACCCAAAAGGAGCAAGTACCTCCTAGTCAAAGCCAGGATCACATCCACGCAACACAGAGTCCTCCTCATGGAGCATATACCAGACTTTACTAACTGCTGTGCCAAGGGTATGGCCGGGGTTGAACATCTCCTACTCTGTGAGAAAGCTCTCTACTGAGACTGGACATTGGTCCAATGGGGAAAGGATCTGAGCTGCCAGCTCAGGGCTCCCTGAGCCCTGTGCCTGGGTGGTTTGGCCAGAGCTCTTCTTGCAGTATGTTTTCTTGGGAGTGCACTGTTGATAACCCCAAATCCCATTGCTTACCCTCCCTGCTTGCGGGCCTGCTCTAAAGCATTGGAGGGCAAAAGACAGGGAAAATAAACCAAATCTATAACTAAGAATAATAAGCTTCAATTGTTACTGTGTCTGACCTGTCTGACAACAGAGTGAGACACCTCCTCAGAAGGCCCTTTGCACTTCAGGACTGACACTGAGTTGAGAGCACAGCTCATGCTTTCTTGATTCAAGGATCTCATCTTTCTTCCACGGGGGATTAATTGGACTGAAAACATTGTGCTTTAGCAGGTGGCAAAGGGTTAGACTGAAGTTTTATCAGAGCTGCTGCAGTGCAGGGCTGCACTGCACAAAGATAATTGTCTCAGGATTGGCTTCAGCCAGAAAAAGGACAGCAAATGCTCCGGTTTTACAAAAGGTCATCACTGCCACCCCTTAGGCTACTAGCCACACTGAAGGGAAGCTGAAGAAACCCCTGCACCTCTCTCTGTTTTTACACCCAGAGGTGCTGAGGGCACGTGTAGAATTAAGGCCACCAAGATGATGAGCGAGGTTTGAACCTGGGCCTCAGCAATCTCCTTCTAGAGCTAGAGGCACAGGAGTGAGCAGCTGCAGGAGAGGCCCATCTGTGGCCCAGCCCCATTCAGAGGACAGAGAGTCTTCTTAACCTCCCTTAGATCATGGGCTACTCTTTTTTTTTAGCACTCTGCACTCAGATGGGCATAGCAACAGCAACTTGTTGCACTCTATAGGAGATGACCTCCAGGAAGCAAAGAGCCCTCTGCTCCCTCTCCCCTTTCCCAGGGGCAGGAGCCAGCCTCTGTCCATTAGCATTTCCCCTAGTAATCAGAAACATGCTATTTGGAGGGGTACTTAACATTTGAAACACTGATTTCTCCAATTATTTTTTCCCAGGAACTGACCTTTGAAAAACATCCTCTAGCTTCCAGCTTGTCATAACAACTTATAAAATGAACAGTTATGGATACTATTATTTCATAAAAATAGAGAATAATTTCTTACAGGAACCTTTTATTTTTTCAAATGTTGTTTCTCTCTTACTCTCTCACACACCTTGGGATCAACCCCCTCTTCTTTCACCTTTCATCTCCAGCTCATTCTTTGCCCTTCTGCTTTAACTTTCCCCTTCAGAGGATGGCAACTAATAGCCAGCATCCTCCAGAACAAAGCGGGAACAGAATATATTTTAAATCTGCACTGTTATCATAGCAACAAGAATTTTAAAATGATACTGTTAAATTCCAAAATGGTGTTATGCCAAAGTGACACAAGAGAGCAAATGTCTTAAACAATTATGGCAATAGGAATGGCTACATGGAGAATTATTCAGAATTGCCTAAATTTTACAGGCTTAATGAGTCACTCATGAATATGGTCTTGCATGATTGTACTGTACTTGTTTCAGCCCTCTGCACTTTGATTCTGTTCTCAACACATTGGTTGCTATGATAACGCCATGCAGTTTCCTGTCCACAAGGTACTTCTTACTGCAGTATGGGGGATAATAAATATGGGATGGTGCTTAAACCCAGGTGAAATGAATCTGTCCCCTCACTGGCAGCATATCGGAGAGATTGACACATTATGCCAATCTGTTTTCTCATTCCTTCTATTTCTCCTCACTCTCTCCCTTTCTCTCACACTGTCTGTCTCTACCTGTTTTTTTCCACTCTCTCTCTCTCTCTCTCTCTCAGCACTGACACTTTCATCTTCTCCCTTGGGGATTGGAGATGTCACTGCGGGAAGTGCTTGTCCGCCTCTCTGGCAGCAGCAGAGCCCTGTGGCTTTGACAAACCTCATTTAATTGGGAGGAAGCCAGGAGGGTTTGAAAGAACTGAAACATCCACGAAACTCCTTTTATCAGGCATAATTTAAACTCTGCATGGAAAAAACCCTATATGTATAAAGAAAAGTCAACTTCCCTCCTGCTGTGCGTGCTCCCCTCCTCCCCCCCCCGGCACAGGCAGGCTCCTGCGAGATTCCATCTTTTCATTTTTCTAAAAGTGTCAAAGTAGATTTGTGCTCTGTGGCTGGGTGAACAGAAAAGGAATGCAGATGTCTCTCACTCAAGCACATACACACACAGAGCACCTTCTGAAGGGCAGCGGTTTAGGGGTTTGGGAGAGATGCTAACTGGCTGCTCCTTCACTTGGGATGTGTTGCAGCAGCCAGAAATTTGGTTTTCCAATAGCTTGACAACACAGTCCATGAAGGCTTTTTCATAATTACCCCTATCTTAAAAAACACCACCAAACTAACTAGTGTGTAGGGTGCCCAGGAGGCAATAGGGAATGCAAGGTCCCTTTGGCCTGCTGCCTCTTAGGAGGGAGCTTTTCCTAGTGAGAAGCAGGACTGTAGCTTGAGAGACCCTGTATTTATTGTCAGCTCAGGACAGGAGAGGCAGAATTGTGTGTGCAGCTATGTGCTTAAGAGAAGGGAGCAAGGGAAGAAGGAAATCAAGCAGGTAAAACTGAGGAAGAACTGGTGTGACATGGTACAAGGAACAGCTGTCTCAACATCAAAAGGGAGCAGGAGGAGCAGTCCAAGGGAATTGGGGCTAGCACACCATGCTGAGCAGCTGGGAATTCAGGACATCAGGAGAGACCAGCGGGTGAGTTACACTGAATACACAGTGTGAGCCCAGGGGAAATCTCCAGGCTCCTGGGGTTACAGAATGGGGGAGAAATGACCTGAGAAAGAATATTCACCTCTGCTTTGCAAATGGACCATGGTGGCAGCCCATCAGGGTCCCCTTCTAGTATTAACACAGTGGTCAAGTGGAAGAAAACAGAAAAACAAGTTGTCAAGTTTGCAATGGGATGTAAACTTTGCAGCATACAGGAGTGGGGAGGGAGGGAAAGCAGAAAAGAGAGACATCTGGGTAAATGGCAGAGACTTTCAAAATAGAGAAGAAAGTCATAGTAAATAGCACGTGCAGTAGCTCTTTTTTGGTGAGATGAAATTGAGAGTTGACTTACCAGCAGGAGCCTGATAGAGCTGAGGAGGCAGAGGGCTGAAGAAGCCATGAAGAAGCGCATCGTGCGCAGAGATTCGGCCTCGAGGGAAGGCTGTGAGCATCCTGGAGGCCAAATTCTCTGCTGCTGGCACCCTGCTCATCCTAGGAAAACAGAAGAAAAAATAGCACAGGAGATAAGGACAAGCCAGAAAGCTGGAACCAGAACATGACCCAGCCCTTCTCAGCTTGAGGAAAAGATAGTGGAGGACACAGGGGAGCTGGATAAGCACCCCCCATCAGCTATAGAGCTTTTCAGGAGGTTTGCTTTTCCATCTGAGTTGGACTATGTCGGAGCACATGCATCCGGGATTTCAGCTCAAACTCATGTTTACAAATGAATTTCGAAAAAAAATTTTGTTTTGTAGCAAGAAGGTTGTAAGTGAAAGGGGAAATGATGTTGAGGAGACTATATTTTACATGTTGTAACTGTAATATCAGAGTTTGGTGGTACCATTTTACAGTGACAATCCAAATATAGAAAATAACGTGACTGGCCCACTGAGAAGACTAGAGGTCAGATCTAAAGAACTTGAAGAAAATACCATTTTCTCTTTTCCTACCCTAGTACCAGTAGTGCAGCTGGTTGTAAAATGTGTTGGGGATTCACAGAGAAGGATCTGTTTCTCAGGATGAGTGCTTAAAATAGATGTAATAGACATATGCTCCATGCCCAACAAATACCAATGCCAAGTGGCTGCTCTCTAGAGGAGCACACAGCTGGGGACAAGGAAGTGGAAGAGCGAAAACAAACCAACAAGGAAACAAATAAAAATAGTCATTTAGTTTTACAGCTTTTACTTTGTTTGTTTGTTCTGATCACGTTTCAGCTTCAGAGCATGGCCTGTTGTGCTTCCTCCCTTGGCCCCCAACAGTGCTTCCCCTCCAAGTGACATCAGGGGCTGCATTCCCCCTGCCCCTGCACTCCCCCTCCCTATATAGGACATTTGACATGTTGACATTTTTGTTTTGAGGGGATAAAATGAAAAATATAAAAGAAGATGAAAAAACAAGATGGAAGGAGAGAAAGAGACCCTAAGAAACAAATTTGTAAAAGGTGTCTGGCCTCACTGTGGTAGATAATTGCTGAATTTTCACATCCAGCAAAACAGTTCAAGCCCCTGCTTCCTTGGGGAGCAAGGACGGGACAGGGAGCCAAAAGCATCCAGTCTGAGGTTTCTTGCTAGAGCTGCGTGACAGGCTGCCCCTGCCATGGCAGGGTCTTACTGGAGACCTTCTGCCCCCTCGGTCCCTGCTGTTGTAGGCTCCCACTCTGGGCAGCAACACAGCTCAGTGCTTCCCACCATGGCTCAGCCTTCCTGGTGGTGGCAAAGCTCTGAGCGGAGTTCCCCTTTGATTTCTGAATTGGCTATGGAGAGTCATGGCTGAGCAGTCTGTATGAAGCAGCTCTTTCCTTCTGCTAAGCTAAGCATTCCAAGGCATTCCAAGTTATTTGGCCATGGTAGCACCAGTACTCTAAGGCAGAGCAGGAGCTGGCCCACATGCAGCCCAGAGTTCTGCCACAGAGGTGCTAGGCCAGCCCCTTGGTATGACCTGTAATGGGGTCTGTCAAGGGATTATGGCCAAAAAGCCGAAGTGCAGTACAGCACAGTTGCAAGGAATATATTTATTTCTTTGTTCAGGCTGAGAGAGGATTTGTGCTGTTCCAGGACCTCCATTATAAGGATTTGGGACATGTTGAGCTTTGCATGTTTCTCAAGTTGTGTGTGATAATGGCTGGCGTTGCAGTAACCTGTGCTTTGCTGGAAATTTTAGCATGTTTGTTCAGCCATTTAGAACAGCATCTGGGAAATCCTGCTCTGAAGGACAGCACACTTTCGTCCTAGCAGGGCTGGATCCTAAGCAAGCAGCTGAACAGATAATAAACAGCAGAAATGAAAAATGTGGCTATGCCCCCTCAAAGGATATTTGATTATTGATGTCTGCATGAACACAGTCTTGAGGACAAATTCTGTCTTGTCTTTTCCTACATATCTATAAAATCTGTTGTGTGCTTCAAAATCAGTTTAGGGGGATTTGATTAGAATGACTCCCTGAGCTAGGTTAGGGCACTTTGATTATAAATTTCTTTCACTGATACATATATACATTCTCTATATATATGTGTGTGTGTATATATATATGTGCTTGGAAAAATAGTCCCTTCCCTTATCACTCTAGGTAGTGATTCAGCAGAGCTGGTGTGTCTGGTCAAGCTGAGTGTGTCATCATGGCCTTCATCTCATAGTTTTTGGCCACTAAGAATGTGATTTTCCCCCTCCTAACTAATCACAAGATTATTTCATTGTCTCATGAAATTGCTGTCCTAGCATGTCTTCCTTACCACTGTTGAGCAACGTCCCTTGTCTGTTTTCAGAAATGAAAATTGGGATAGTACAAAGTCTGTCCTCAGTCTGGGCAAAAGGGCCTGGGAAAGTATGACCTTCTCAGTTGAACTGTGCCCCACAAAAAGCTGCACATAACGTCATTGAACCTTTGCTTATCTCAGAATAATCACTACTCCTTTGAGAATAATAAACCCACTACGTGTCTACCTTTACTTCAATCTCTCAAAATCAAGTTGCTTAACTGACGTTAGATCTGCTTGTTACTACAGAACCACCCTGCTCTTCCTGAGCTTGCCAAAAGAGCTCATTTCAAGTTAAATGATTGCATAAAGAAACAAATAAACCCAGAGGCGATTTTGACATTGCCGTTATAGGTAGCTTACCTGTCACAGATGACTCGGAGTCTCTGAGGTCTCCTGGAAGCAACCAGTTCTAGAAAGTGTAATATGCAATCACAAGATTAAATGAGAATCAATTCAAAACCCATTCTTTGAGCCCCTGCACAAAAATGTGGTCAGAATTTCAAAGGGCCCTATAGAATTTGTCATCTTATGATTTATAAATATATATTATTCCTATAGGACTTGAGTACCTGCATTGATCTTAATAAGGCTGTTCCAGTTCTGTAACCCTTTCCTTTCATATATCTGTGAGTATAGGCCTTGGACCTCCTTCTGTTGCAGAGTCTTAGTTTTGACTTCAATAAAAGCAGAATCATCCCTAAAGCCTTTACACAAAGGAAGCAAAAAGAAGTTTCCAGGCCTGAATCCCCAGCAATTGTCTTGGCTTTCCAAGGGGCTGCTGAGCTTCACATATTGCCCTGTGGGTAACATGGGGCTTTTCTACATGGATGCAGCAGCAAGACTGGGGATAGAGAAAGGCACTGTGGTCCCACTCTCTTCCCTGCCCACAGCTCTACTAAGTTTGTTGTCTGTCCAGTTAACCATATTCATGCAGGCTTTGTACTCACTGATTATGCAATCTCTATCAGACTGGAACTTAGCAGAGTTTGCAATTTTGTGAAGTCTGTGTTCTTCTCAGTATTTTTCAAGGATATATTTCTAAACATTGTGGTAAATATAGAGGAATATGTTCCTCAAATGTTTTATTATAAAGCATTAATTTTCTCAGGCTTAGACACGAATGAATGGCTTAAGCCTAGCAAATTTCCCCTTAGAGCTGATCAACAGAGAGATTTTCTTGCATCAGAAAGGCTGCAATTTCTACCCACATACATTTTCCTGAGCACTGTGACAGCAGAGAATGAACAGTGGTACTCTAGTCATGGAAAGGAGAGCAGGAAGGGTGGGGTTGACCTCTCTTCCAGCTCAACCTGGACAAGCATTCCCCACAGTAGTGGGACCACCAGGAGGCAAGCACCACTGCTCTGTTGCCAGTAGACTCACAGCCCGGTTGGGGTTTATGCTGCACCCTCCAGGAGCATCTGCCCTCCCTTCCTGCCTGGAGGCACCAAGCACCTCATTCAGGGACCGAAGCTGCCTGCTGCAATCAAAGTGGGAGCCCCCTCTGCCTTTGCCTGAGTGGCCATTTCCAAAGTACTAGACCCAGGTTCTGACTTGATGCACAGACATCTTGAAAAAGTACAAATGACTGAACTTCCAGCCCTTGACCTTTCCAGCAGCAATCTTTCACCATTAAACCAGGCAAGCAGGTTGTTAAACCTGTCTATCACATGGTAAGTAACAGTTCAGAACTGAATTGCTCTCCTACACCCAAATACTAAGTAATTTCTAGAGTAGTAAATGGGAATATAACTGAGGATGGGATTCATGTTTAGGTACCAGAGCACTGGAATATTGCCAATATATAGAAGTTATAAACTAGTGTCTTGAATACTCCCTTCCCAAATAAGTCACCAAGATTGGCAGGACATTCCTCCTGGATCACTAGGAACATTTTCACCAGATTGTCTTTCCTTCTTTTTGCCCCCTTGGCTATAATAAAAGTTTAGAAATAAATTATCCACATTGAGTAGAGGTGTAAATTTTCCAGATAAAATAGAAGAAAAACAATTTAAAAAGTGGTTTGGAAAGGCATAAAATCTTTCTGTAAAAAGCAGAAATTTTTGCTTATTCACAGAGCTGGCCAAAACCTTTCAGATGTTCTGATTTTCTGTCAGAAAAAATTTGATTTGTGACATGAAAACACTCTATGACAATATATCAATTTCATTAAATATTTAGTAAACATGCCAAGATGACTTAAGTATTGTACTTTAACTCTCCTGAAATCTCTTAACATTAATATTCTTCAATGAGTTTAACACAGAAGTTAAAAAATGCATGTTCAGTTGGTAACAGCAAGGCAAAATGTTTCCATGCTGTCTAAGCGAAATGTCACTGTTTTTGTAGAGTGCATTTTCAGGATTTACATTCCAAAGAGGAAATAGGATTTTTCTTTACATTAGAAATAGAAATATCAGAAAATAGAAATATATAAGCTTTCTTCCTGGGAACTGGGAGGAATACCTGTGTTTGCTGTCTTGAGCAAGCCTCTTGACTTAAATCTACCTTTTATATAACCTGGAGATTAATAATTATCTGCAAGGGATAGTGTAAGAGCCAGTGAGCCAACTACTCCTGTCTCTGTCCAAACACATCTCTCAGTGAAGAATTCAGCTTGAGTGAGGACTGTGAGATATGGGTAAGAAAGCAGTGTGTCTCTGCTCAAGGATTTAATGCAGTTAACTAGAGCACTTTAAATCAGTTCAGATTAATCTCCCGACTGATCCCATATAGACAAACTCTTAGAGAATGCCAAGGCCCCATTGTGTTGAGCAGGGTAAAAACAGAGCAGTAAATATTTTCCCTACTGTAAGATTAAGACCAATCTAAAATTGTAAAACAATGTAAACAGCTACTCTCAAAAGGTAAAGGGATTAAGAATATTTCGATATTATTCCCAAATGGATGAACTACTGATTTAATCATCTCACCATGATGACCTAGACATAAAGTGATGGGATTGTGTAGGGCTGATTGGCTTTTTTAGCAATATGAGTAGATCTGAAAGGTAGCACTTAGGTTTGTTATTTTCTATCCTTATGCAAGGCAGAGTGTGCTAATGAGGAAATACCTTCCTATTTGAAAACCCAGGTGGAAGTGGCTAATGAACTGATAATGAGGCAAGCAAGCCAGAGGACAAGAGTTAAACTTTCCTAATTGATGAAGAGAGCGAAAGAGGATGCCAAGTGCTGCTGGATGAAGGCAGTGGGGTTGCAGGCTCACAGAGAAAATTTCTCTCATTAGTGAAATCTCTGTGGCTTCAGGACAGGAGCAGAGCTCTGTCTGTGTGGCAGGCTGGAAACTGCAGGCTGTGCCCATTGCCACACAGATGGGAAGTTTCCCTACGCCCTGGCCAGCATACATTGCACATTAGTTACAGTGCTGCTCTCCCCTTTGAGATCAAAGCCACATGCAGTTTATTATGACAATAAAAATTTTATCGTTTTAGAATTCAGTTTTCAACCATCCCATTTGTTAAATGAAACATCAGCATAAAAAGTGAGATTAAAAAAAAAAAAAAAAAAAAGGAAAAGCACTGGGAGTGCAGACTTCGTCTGCATTCTCACAAACGTCATGGGAAGTTTGCGTTTCAGGGCCTGCTGCTCGTTGCCTCCATCTGCTGGTGACATTTTGGAAAACCAACAGACATTGTAAATCCGTACCTGGGAGCACAAGTTAACTCTAGAAAGCTTCTAAATCTTATTCAGCATACCAAAGCTTGCAGATACGTGAAAAATCAGGCTTTATTTGAAAGTCATTGCTGCATCTGAAAAAGGCCCTGTGTGAAACCTGTATCTGCTATGTGAGGTGATATGCTACCTGGCATAGGAAACTTCATCAGTCAGCCTGCGCAATAAATCAGAGTAAAGCTCACTAGCAAGTTCATCATGTTATAGGTAGATATTCACTGCTCTCCATTCTTTGGAATCCAAATGTCAGAAAAAGGGAAAAAAAACTAACTTGGTACATTGGGCGCTCCAGTATTCCCAGTTTGGCAAAAGCAGTAGCTTAATGTCATGGGCTGTGATTCCTAATCCTTTCCTGCCCTTGACCCCCGCTGTCTAGATTCAAACTTGTAACCATTAATGGGGCTGGATCAAAACACTGGCCTTCTGGTGTCACCAATGGTGTTTAGAGGGGATTTAAACTCACTGCTTTTCAGCGCAGTGAAATGAACACAGCAGTAGATTAATGCAAGGATTTGAGCTCACACAGCATGAGAGCTTTCAAAAATAGTGTTAACAGAGCTACAACTGCCTCTTTCAGGGGAAGCAAAATGAAGGGAACAGAACAAATGAACAAACACAGGGCAAAGCCTTGTCACTATGGGTCGGACTGGTAAGCCTGGGGAGCCAGGGATAGGGCCTGTGAGCATGCTGAGATGTGGGGCAGGAGCTCTCCCAATCCTTCATGTCCTCCAGGAAATGGTTTTCAAAGCTGCTTGCAGGCCCCATGACTGCATGCAATTCCCTACCCCAAGTGTCTCTCCTGCAGACAGGAGGTGAGATCGCAAGCTGTAGGGCTGGCCACGAATGAGTAACTCATCCATCCTTCCCATTCACCTGGGGTCAGGTTGAGACTTTGGCAAACTGTAGGGAATGGGCATGAGGCTGTTCCTGAACTTCTTTGTGCAAGAAGACACTGGGGCATAGGGCAGTCAAAAACTCCTTTGCACATTTCATCCCTTGCCAGTTGCCCACAGAGGAAGCAGGGGAGCTTCTTTTCCTCGTGCTGCCCTGTGTGTGCCTGACTCACAAACCCCACAGCCCATCTTGTATCCTCTTCAGACTGCAGCAGGATGTGCTCAAGCCCACAGCAGTGACAGGAAAACATCTAAAGGTTTACAGCTCTCATTTCAAAGATTCCTACTAACCCACCTGGCCCAGGAACCTTTCCAGTAACAATCTCAGTCTGGGGCTGAGCCTACACTGCTGAATCCAGTGGGAGTTTTGCCATCAACTTCAATGAGAATAGGATCACACCTCAGTGCTTTGTTTTGCCCGTGTTTGTTCCTTGCCTCGGGCAGGAACCTGTTTGTTTGTTTGCAGCCTGTGCTCAGTGTGAACATCAATAGGACTAGCTGAAAGAATTCAAACCATCAGATTTGGGGAAGAGCTCCAAAGTTTGTTTGCTTATCTGAACCAACCCAGGCACCCAGATTCGCACAAATGGTCTGGGAATAAGCTCAGGAGAGAAGGTTTTCTGAGGCAGACTCCACAGATTGTACTCAGGCTGAGCAAGTCCTGGGGTGAAAACAGCATTTGTGCTTCAGGGAAGAGAGGGGAATTGCCCAGAAGCATGTAAAAGGCAAATAGCTTTAAATGAAGAGACTAATTTGTCTTCTTACCAGCAGTCCCATCAAAATGTGACTTGATTTAGCTCATGAGTAGGGCAAATAGTCCAACTTTATATGACTAACCTTCTGTCCAGACTGGTTTGTATAATTCAGGTTTGAGCCAAGTGCTTGGTTCCAGTATGTGGCTGGAACAGCTCGCAGCCCCTTGGTCAGGCTCTCAGGAGGAGAAAGGGATATTGCCCCTCCAGGTAACACAGCTATTGCCCCAAACACTGACACAGCACACCTCTCCCATGTGTTTGCAGGCATGGTGGGATGCTCCAACAGAATGGTGTCCTCTTACTCCTGCCTTTCTGCCTGGTGCAGGCACAAAAGGCACCAGCATCCCAGAGTCACAGCACAGCACAGGTCAATTCTGCCCCTCTAGAGTCCACTAGACAAACTTTCTATCGAGTCTGAAAGCCAGTCAGACTTGGAAACTGCTTATGGTGATTTCACTGGAGCTGTTGCCATGCTGCCTGGGCGCCTGTCCTCTCCTTCCTGGCCCTGCTACTGGCACCATCATGAGCAGCAGAGGACAGCACTGCTACTCAGACAAAACAGAGCTGAAGGAATTATTATTCAGAGCAGTTCTGGGCACTCACATTCTCTGTTGTCTGTGCAAGTTTCCTTGCTAGCATAGCCTTAATGCTTGTACTTTTAGATTGTCCTTCTACATAGTATTAGGACACCTAATCATCATCACTGGGAGTTTGTATGTTTATATTTTGAGGCCTTGTATTAGCAGATGACTGGCACAAAAATAAATCCTTGTGATTAGTTCCTCCCACACATGAGCATTTCTTTTCCTCCCAGACTACTCTTCTCAACTTGTAGACTTACCCAGCCAAGCCTTCTACAACAAGAAGAAAATGCTTCCTCCAGCTGTCTGCTCTGTGCTTGCCTGCTATCCAAATTAAACTTGCTGCGGACAGCGACACATTCCCATTTCACGCTGGTTTGATTAATGTGTCTCAGCTAATTGTGTGAAAGATTCCAGTCCTTTCGACTGTGAGACCAGGTTATTGTTCAGCCAATCTCAGCTACCATGTGAAAATGGGGGCTGTTTAGTGTTCATGCACCAGAATCAAAGGAGGGGCATCTTGGACTGGGTCACAGAGCAACACCCACTTCTTTGAAAAGATGTTACTATGCTCTACTAAACCTGTAAACCTCTTGCTCAAAGCACGTCTTCTCCCTCCTCCTCTCCCCCCTGTTCTTTTTTTCCCCTTCCAGATAGACAGGCTCCCCCCACCACTCTCCTATGGTACAAGTGAGAGAGAATGGTTAGATTGTAGATGGGTGAATTTCACATTCTAGGGTTTTTAATATTTCACTTTTATATTTCTCTTACAGAATGATCCTGCTGAGAGGCTGAGAATCAGTGCTCATCATTTCCCCCTCACTGACACTTGAATATATTTTCCCAGGAGAAAACATTAAACAAAAAGAGAAAGAGAGAAAGGGAGAGAGAGAGAGAGGGAGAGTGACTGAGCTAGCTTTTCAAAGCATACTTCTCAACCTGCCCACATCAAAATAAGAGACAACTGGCCCTTTGAAGTCCAGGACACAGACTTCTCTACCAGCCCATGTGGAAATAAAAGAATCCAGCTTTGTAAATCACACAGATTTCTCACCTTGCCCACATCAAAATCAGGGACAGTGACCTTTAAAGCTGAGGTTTAAAGGTCCCCAAACCAATCTCCATAAAAATAAGGAGAGTTCAGATAAACTGCATCTCCAGATGCCTGTCAGCTTTTCCAGTCTAAACCAGGTGATATTGGTCCTTTGCAATGAGGAGTGGAGACTAAATACACTGTGAGACTTGCAGCAATGAAATATTCCATTAGACTTACATACACCAGCACCCAGTGAGGCAACTTTGCCACACATGTACCTTTGTTTGTATACTAAGCAAATCCCAGTGTTGTTGTAGGTCCTACAGCACCACTGTCATTAAGTAGCTCAAGGGATTTTAGTATCACCGTAGCACAGGATTTTTCATAATTACAATTACTGACACAACAACTGAGTGGCTAGTGGCTCAGAGAAAAAGCTGGCCTTCTCATGAGGTTAATCCTACCTGGGTTATAGTTGGGGAGCTTGGAAAGTCCTGGCCAGGTGTCTTCAGTTGGGACCCCCAATGCCTGCAAAAGATTTAAGAGAGTGAGAAGAACAATAACCTCTTTCTGCCCATACTTTGCCTTGTGTGGAGTTGGAGGAATCAGTCTCAATGGAGAGTGACTGGTCTTCCCTGTAAACCAGTGCAGAATTACATTGCCCTGGCTGGTGCTGGATCTACCACTGTGCAGAAAGGACACTGACATTTTAGCACTTGCTTATGTAGCAGAAAGGCTCCTGCTGAGATTGAATGCTGTTGCTGCTAGGAACATCAGTGAAGGCATATGAAGCTTCACTGCCAGGTGCCACTGCTGTCTGTGTTTGCCAGTCATGGGGTCACACAGTTGAGCCCTTTTCAGTGCTGAAGGTGTCCTCCTGCACCAGAGCTGCACTGGGGACTTACTGTGCCCACTTACACTGGCAGCAACTATTATGATCATTGGCACAGCACAGGCTGTGGGCTCTGAGAGAAACCCTTGCTTTCTGAGGTGAAAAAGTAAAGCTGGCAGACAGGTCTAATAGCAGGAGCAAGAAAGCAGTGCAAACTTCATTCTGAAGGATTCAGAGCTTCAGCAGTGTCTTTGGCCTTTCTTGGGAACTGTGGGCTTTAGAAGTAGCTGCTCACTGAGCAAAGTCTGGGCCAGTAAAGCGTCCTCCAACTGCATTTTAGTTGCTGAAACATGTGAGATCAAGCATATCTGGATTTCTGCAGTCACAGATGTTTAGTGTTGTTATTATTATTACTTAAAGCATGCAAAGTGCCCTGTGCCTGCTGATATGGATGATTTGTGTTAAAGACGTAAAGCCACATATTTAAGAAGAGCTCACAGCATGTGAAATGGTCGTATAAATCAGTACTGCTAGCTCCAAGTATTCAAAACTTTCATCCAGACAACCTCCAGCATTACCAGGTTTCCTTAAAAAGCAGCAAAATTTTAACATTAAAAATTTCAGGGTTTTTATTCACTGTCTCTTCTACAACACTAGATTTGTCTAACATTAGTCACCCTTTGGATATGATAGACAATTCCTTTTCGATAATATGTAAGCTGGATATGGGGAACTTGGCCTCATGAAAATTTGTAGTAGGATTGCAAGAAAACAAGCATCAGTAAAAAAGTACATTAACAAAGACAGAAGTATAAAGCCAGCTTGTTGCATTTGTAAAGCATCTGGTGGTTGATTGTTTTTCTCACAGCTGGGAAACAGCTGTGACAATTGCAGCTACCTGGAGAAGACAGTCACAAGCAGAGCCTGCATCTCACGGCTGGCACACATCAGCATGGTGGCCTCTGGAGCGAAGCAGGTTGCTGTGGCATGTTTCCAAACTGCTTATGGACTCAGCCTGTCACAGCAAAGACTAAGGGGCAGGATCCTTGTCTCTGCTCACCTGCTAAAACCAGCCTTGGAAGCTTGAAAGCTCCCCACAGAGAACGTGTCTTGCAGTGTTCAAACAGCTGGCAGCGTTGGAAGTTGGCTCGCACCAAGGGTAATTTGACAGCCCTGGGTGAGGATGCTTTCTTGACTGGTGTGTGCATCGTGTGGGTAGGGCAGGTCTTTCCAAAGCAAACTCTGTATGCACAGAAGAGTTGGAATTAGAACTTGAATCCAGAATTTGCTCTCTTTTTGCTATCCTGTTAGCTTTCCAGGAAACATTGATGTGGGCCCTCATTCTTCAAGGTTTCTTGTGAGCTGTCAGACATCATTTCTACAGGCATCAGAGAAAACTGGGTAAGTTCAGGGCATAGTAAAATCATACTTGCCAGGGTCAGCTCAGCATTTGGCTTCTTTTGCTGAAGAATTCCAGAAAATAGTTACTTGTGTGTGCTTATACTTCTCTACATAAGGATTTCAGCAAATACTTACATTTTACTGCATTGAGGTATGAAAACATTCAGAGCACCAATCACTGAATGCCATATGAATTTATATTTGTATTTTCTGAGCCTTTCTTTCCAAAAGATGCTTTTCCAACCTGTAAACTTGCATCTTTTTGTCTTCCAATGTAACAGAGCAAGTGATCTCTCTTCTCTCTCCTCTCTCCTCTCTCCTCTCTCCTCTCTCCTCTCTCCTCTCTCCTCTCTCCTCTCTCCTCTCTCCTCTCTCCTCTTCTCTTCTCTTCTCTTCTCTTCTCTTCTCTTCTCTTCTCTTCTCTTCTCTTCTCTTCTCTTCTCTTCTTCTCCTCTTCTCTTCTTCTTCACACTGGTGGCATTCTGCAGCCTAATCCAGCCCTCATGAAGTCCTTCTCAGCACAATGTTAATCAATAAGATGGATCTTTTGCATGCAAAACCTATGCCTGGCCTCTTAAAATTTGAATGATGGACGTTCAGTTTGTCAGGTTTGCTTGCTGTCCATGCTGTGAGCAAACTGGAGACGCTGCAGTTTGCATTCACTCATGCTGTACTTCCATAACCAGTACTGCCAGCCTTCCCTTTCTGTTTGGCCCTGCTCCAGGGCCATGCCTTCATGAGTAGTAGTGGTCATTAGTGCTACTCTTTGTGCAACCAGCAGATGAGCTGGGTAAAGGAGCTGTTCTCATTTAGAGCAAGCCAGGGAGAAAACAAAGTCACAGGGAACCTTGAACCCCAGTTCATGTAGCCCCACATGTAGAGGGGTGACACAGGAGCAGCAGTGAGCCAGGGATAGAGATGGGGGATGGAGACTGCTTTAGGTGGCACTTGCCTCTAGAAGAACTGTTGGTAAAATGATAGCCAGTCAATCCTGGTCATTCAACAGGACAAATACATTTCACAGAATGGGGATTTTCCAACCATATATCTATAGGGTGTCTGAACCAACAGTCCTACATGGAGATAAGTATGCTGGGTGATACAGACTCATGCACACAAACACAGATGGTCTCTGTACCAGTGCAGGGTGCCTCTACTACGAGCACATGAAAGGAACTGACTATTAGAGAACAGTAGGAATCCCCATTCCGAACCTCACACTTGGCAAAATATATCAAGTTAGACATCGAAAGCCTCTAAAGAGCTTTGAAATCTTGGTCTAACACAGAGCCTCATTCCAGGCTGTATAACATCATAAAACCTTCTGTGAAAAGCACTAATTATTTCATAGCTCTTTAAACTTCCTCATGATTTTTAAATAAGGGGGTTTTTGCCTTCTATAGCACAAATCCTATTAATCATGGTATTAGTTATAATACCAGAGAAATTACGATAGGGCTATAACCCTCTAATGCAAAACCACAGGAAATGTATCCAGAGATTTCAAAGACATAAGTGTAAGGACAGCCTTCATTCACACTCTGAGAAACTGGACCTTGCCCTGGCTTTGAACCTTGTTAACTGGCCAAGTATGGAAATTTTTTTTGCAATAATTCTTTTTTCCCTGCAATCTCTGTGAAAGAGAAATTCAGCATTTATTTAAATGGACTAAACTCAAGTCTAAGAACTGGGTGCACTTGTCTGAGTTTTTATCACACTCCTAGCTACAAGCAGAGAGGAAAGCCCTACCAGGCACGACCATTTCTGGATGAAGGGGTTAAGGAGGAAAAATCTGACTTGTGCAGTCTAAATGCTATAAGGTAATTTCTGATTATTTTCTGAATTTCATTTTTTTTGTACTTTCTTCTTTGAAAATCCATGTCAGGGAAACACTTTGTGCAGAGGAGTAAATCCTTGGAAGAAGATGTGAAAGGGCAGACAAAGAATCACAGGATCACAGAGTCACAGAGTAGGCTGAGTTGGAAGGGACCAAAAGGATCACTGAGTCCCACCCCTGGCCCTGCATGGGACACCCCAAAAACCACACCTGAGAGCATTATCCAAACACTCCTTGAACTCTATCAGGATTGGTGCTGTGACCACTGCCCTGGGCAGCCTGCTCCCATGCCCAGCCACCCTCTGGGTGAAGAACCTTTCTAATATCCAGCCTAAACTTCCCTTGACACAACTTCAGGCCATTCCCTCAGTCCTGTCACTGTCATCAGGGAGAGGAGATCAGTGCCTGCCCCTCCTCTTTCCCTCTCAGGGCAGCTGTGACTGCAATGGGGTCTCAGTCTCCTCCAGACTGAACAGACCAAGTGATACCTACAGCAAAACCCAACATGAACCCATAGGTTGACCTTCCTGTTGAGTCAGTAACAGGGTCAGCAAGAGCTATCAGGAACACACAGAACCTGCCAGTGCTGCTGACTGCCTCGGTGCTACCAAGCTGCACTAGGGATGTGGCTCTGTGTTGCTGTTTCCCCAGCAGAATAAACAGTTTAAGAAGCTCTTGAATATGTTGCTCTTACTCACTGCTACCTTTATAAAGTAATTTCACTTTTCATTATGCCAAATCAGTCTCTAGAGCTGCACCATAAACTGGATGATAGAAAATGTTCCAAGTCAAAATGAAGAAGGATCTCTGACAAACCTCAGGGTCTTGCCATTTTCAAGGTAGCTCAGGAGCAGTATTAGAGCACCTTTGTGAAATGTGGTGTGCTGTATCCTACAGTAAGTTAAGGATTTAAAAAGAAGCAACAGAATTTGCAGTACCTGCACACCTTTTATGCCTTCTTCAATTTGATCTCAATTTAATTGGCTTTAAATTTTTGATGAGATGACAAACATCAAAGGGAAGTCATTTGATTTACTCCTGTGTCTGTAAGAAAGTTGCCAAATATAAAATGGGTTACAAAGTCTGCTGTGCACTTGGCAGATTAGACCAAATTATTTCTCCTATTCACAGGACCTGTGCTTAGGACTTCCATAAGTAGGCTGGAGCAATGGATTCTTTTTCTCTCCCACTTCAGGCTGTATTTTACTCACCGCCCAGATCTTCTCCAGTTGTTCATGAGTACCAGAAGTTGCTGCAAAGATTGGCTGACCCTGGATCATTTCCACAAATATACAGCCTGCACTCCTGCAAGAAACTCAAGCTATTAACTCATTCACATAAATGACATATATAATACAATTGTTAGGATGGGCAGGGAGAGAGGCAGAGCGATAACTGTTGGAAAGGAAATTTAGAAATTCTGATTTGTAAATGGAGAAATCTTGATATAAGCTGTTAACCCTATATATATATCAGCTCAAGTCTGCAAAGTACCAGTCTGTTGTGTTAGTATTGTACACCCACCCCAGTTCATCTAGTGAGAGTGCGTGTGAAGCAAGGCAGGATGTGGGGTGTCTGTATACATGTAAATAAACAGAGGCTTCAGTGAAGACTGGTAATACCTTTATATTATGGTGGTAGGAAGGATCTAGCATTATAAAAACCCCTACTGACTGGGGAAAGTCAGGAAGGTTTCCTTTGGGAAGGACCATGTTGCTCAGCCCTGATCTTGCAGCATGCTCCAAGCACTGCAACTGGCCCATGTTGCAAGTTGTATATACTGTCATTAATCTCATCCTAGTCCTGCAGATTGAATCACTTGAATTGAAAAGCTGGCAAGTCAAATAGGATGGGAGCAGACCAAAGATAAGTTACATTCCCATGCCTCCAGGATTTCAGAAAAAAAAAATGAAGTGGTCAAGGTTCCATACAAGTCTCTTCCCATTTCCTTTTTCTCATCTGCACCACCCACTAAAAAAACCAATTCACTTTTCACCAGCAAGACAAGACAGGGGATATCTTTGGAAAAGAAACCCACTAAACACTATCTTTTCTTCCAGTACCAAAAAACTTGTTTTGGGTCTCTGTCCATTAATCCTATTACAAACTGTCTGAAAAAAGGGTCATGGCAGAAGCCTGTGGAGTACAAGGTTGCTTCTCATGAGAAAAGGGCACAAAAGTGGAGTACTAACAGTAGGAAAGATAAACAGGGAAGTACTACACACTTCATTGACTTGAAGGATATATTAGATGCAGAAAGAACTCAGAGGCACTAGCTACTACAGCCATTTTTCCTGCAGGATAAATTGGCTCTTCCTTGGAAAGCTAAAGGCAAGATTTCATAGCATAAAGAACCTGGTCATAAGAGCAAGTTAAAATATTCTTATATTTGTGTTATCCCCTGCTCTGCACTTGTACCAAAGCAAATTAGCCAGCTTAAAAAAAAAGCCAACACCTGCAAAATTGCTTAATTTTACTAAGGTGTATTAGTCCTCATGGCAATAATGATGAGATATTTGTAATTAAGGTAGACTTGCCTATTTGCAACTATTCCCATCTCTCATTGCAAGGCTTAAAACTCCTCTCATTTACTATTTAATAATTTCCTTCAAAAATTTTTTCTAGGTTTTTTGTCTTTTCACTAATTCCCATCACAACTTTTCAGGTTTCAGTCTCATTCTTCTTTGATTATAGCATATTTGACTCCTTTAAGCGCAACTCTTGAAAACCCAGCTTTGTTTTACAAGCTCTGAAAGTATTATTTTCACTTGCTGAGCAATAACTGGTGATCTCTTCTGGTCATCTATACTCATGTATTACCTATTGCATCTTGTTTTTTGCAATAGTGTAGTTGCTTTTCCCACCTGACTTTTCCCAACTGTGGTCAGTTGAAACCTTGGCATGCAACTCATCTGCAGTATTTATTTTGGTCATATTTACATACCAGGTGGTGCCAGGCCTGTTTGCAGATCCACATCTGACACTGTTTTCACAAACATCTGTGCTGCATTTTCCCTAAGCTTCCTGTGCTCTAACCTTGGCAAGTCTTGTGAGATGAGCTTCTTGTTTGTCTAATATCCTCTTACAGAGTCCAGGCATCATGAAACTTAATCCACAGCTTTTGCAACACAGAGTTTTTTTGGTGTTTCATAGCACTACCACAACACTAGACATGACTGTGGAGCCCACAGATAGATTCTACAGAGACCAGTGTCATACCAACACTGTTTTCACAGCTGATTTACATGCCCAAATGGCTCACCCTATTTTGCAACCACAGGGGCTGCTGTAATCTGCTGATTGCATTGCACAAGTTCAACTGTGTATGGTCAAAGCAGTTTAGGTACTCTTGATTTGTAGGGGGAAGAGAAACAAGTCTGTGTGGTTTTGGAACAAGTGATGCTGATGTTCTACCACCGTTTGCATTCCAATATCCTAGCTAGGAAGGGACATTAGACTGGCAAGAGCAGGAACTTTGGAAACTAATGGTAGTCATATTAGCCTTGCAGTAGAGGCCTCAGCTTTCCTTCTGAGATGTGGATTTAAGTTACTGCTCTGACAGCATTATGAGGACCCTAGTGATAATGAGCATGATTCAAAAGCATTTACTTTTAAGTATTTTTACATATTTAAACCTGGGGTTGTTTTGCTTTTCCCTTTTTCCTTCTTACCCCTCTGATAATAATTCCTCAAGTCTTCTTACCCCTTCCAGTCTAAAAGTTTCTTAGAGGGTCTCAGTCTCATAAAAATGCCTTGGGAAGACATAGGGCAGAGGGAGGGGTCTTTTGGAAAGAGGCCTAGACATGATATTTTAGCAAGTGCCAGATATGCACGTGAATCAAAACAGTGACAGCTAAAGTAGTAGAAGTTATAGGGATATTCAGGGAGCATAAGCAGAGCTGATCCAGACAGCACAGTTGTATCGATCTGCAATCCCTGGGGAAGGTTTGAACACTGTACTTTGTCCTCAGTCTGCAGTGCTGCAGCACACAGTGGAAAGATTTTCATCAGGATTAAGACCTAAGATATCTCTGTGGCATCCCAGAGCTCCCTCTCCGTGTTTGAGGGGGTTTTTTGGCACTAGGACATGGCAATTGAATATTTAACCAGAAATATATCCTTCCTCTTTTTCATCACCAAGCATGGTCTGTACAGTGGAGCCATTAGCCCGTTATCTCCCAGTTTGGCATAGCAGGGCACTGTGAACCAGGCTGAGGAGAAGGCTGTAGTGAGCCTGGCAGGTCCATGTTAAATGACTGCATGTGAACTCCTATTCTACATGAATCTACCAGGGAAGATCCCTGTGATTTTTTTTCTCTCTCTTTTTTTAATGGAAGTTTATACAAGGAAAGCCTGACTGAAAAGAAGATGTCTTAAGGCACTCATGATATTTGCAGCCACGAATGTGGCCATGCATAAAGCACTTGGTGTTTTTCAAAAAAAGAGAAAAAAAGTCCTTCTGATATGCAGTGTAATCTCCCTGAAATCCCTTAATTGAATCTTCTAAAGTCCTGAAGAGATAGTGAGGGAGAAAGAGAGAGAAAAGAGATACAGAGAGATTAAAGCAGCTTTTCTAGTTAGTCCAAGAGTGACTGAGTCTCCTTCTATATCTCTTTCTTCATCTATTCAAGGCCTCATTCACTTCCCATATGCCTCCCACTGACAGTATTGCTGCTCAAGCACACTATGCATGAATTGCCATAATGTTTTATTTTGTTATAATTGGTTTCTTTAAACCAAGGCTTTGACACCCACTGTCTCATGCCATTACCAAGGGCATTCTGACCTGCCTTCATGTAAATTGCAGCATCCAAAAGACATAGGGGTTTTTTTCCTTTCTTCCCAATAGACAAGTAACATCTGTGTGAATTCACATTATTTCCTAATAGACAAAAATTGAACTTAAATGCAGTGTACATCAAGATAATAAATGACTCTTGTTAGAGGAAGTTACTGAATAGAGCTCAGTGAAGTACTCTCTATTCTCTCAGCGTGACATCTTTCTTTAGGGCAAACACTTTGAATGTTGTTATTATAAGGAGGCATTATAACAAAGGTGCCTATAGTGTGGATGTAGTTCAGTGGGATGGAGAGCACTGTGCTGTGAGAGCTGGGATCTTTGTACACCACTCCCATGTTGCTATTCATTACACTAGAGCAGAGTTATGCAGTGGGGATGTTGGTTTTGCATAGGCAGAAATGACACACTTTCTGCGCATAGCTGGCTTTGGACAGGGGTCAGCTTCCAGGGGAAACAAACAACAGGCTTATGCCTGATACAAACCCTCTAATCTGCTAGGCAGGCATCTTCTGCAAACTCAGCAGACATTTCTGAGACTGTCTGGAAGGAAAGATGACAGGTAGTGGGGGTAGTAGACAGGACTATTTAGACTGGCTTAGCAGCTGGAAGCCATTAGATTTAGCAAGGTTTTCCTCCTTCGAGAAGTCTTTAAATAATTAAATTACCAGCAGGCCTAGGGAAGTAAACAATCTAGAAACTTCTGTTTCCCTGAACTACCCTCCAGACTTAGGTCATTGGAATGTCTGATAAGCTGCAGAGCTCTGGAGGGAGATACAGCCTGTGAAGACCTGTAAACTTAGCCAGCCTCTTGCACATTCTTCAGCCTGCTGCACTCCTGCCCTTTCCCAGCCTTTGACTCTGCAGAACAGCTAGGAAAAGTCCTGGTGGGACACGTATAAGCAGAAGATTAACTGGTCTGAAGAAAGGATGAAGCAGCAACACCATCTACAGATGTAAAATTGCCCAGAATAAGGAAGGTCTCCTGCAACTTCATGAGCTGCATGCTGTCCATGAGTACGTTGCTGGAAGTGGGCTCAGGATGGAGCAGAAGTGAGCCAGAAGGTTGATGAACCTTCCAGTTAGCCTAGCTACACATCCAAGCCAGCTCAAAAGGCCAGTGGTACCCTCTGAAGCCTTCATCCTCTCCTGCTTTCTGTCTGCTCTCACAGAGCTCTCTCCCTTCTCCTAACATGTAGCTTGTTTCCTTTTGATTCCCAAACACATTAATACTTTGGGGCAGAGCTCACAAGGTAACAAGGCTTTAGCAGACACAGCCCTTCTCCTGTGTGAAATACAGACTGTATCTGACACATGGTCCTTGAGAAGAAGGACAAAGTAACACAAAAATAATGAAAGCTCAGATCCTTTCTATCTCCAGACTCATTAAGAAACCCTTTAATGCCACATTTTGTTACCAAGGCCAAAGTAATTGACAGTGCAGTTGTGGATCCATTGTTTCTTCACGAAGCCATTTCTGTAGAGTTATTATTTGCTCAGCTGACTACATAGATACAATTGCATTGAGCAAAAGTGTTCTGTTGCAAGATGTGAAAAGGCTTCGTGCATGTTACCAGACAAGGTCTCAAAAATATTATCAGATGAGGTTTGTATCAATCCATAGCTGAGACATAGTGACATCATTCCCAAAAACTTCTATGAACCCTCTATGAAACTTCTATAAAACTCCACACTGCTCACACATTTTCTGCTCACAAGTGTTAATTCCTCTACTTACAACAAAACCTACTGTAACTGTGGCTGATTTAATTTAATTCAGATAGAAATTATTTTTCTGAGGGAACCCCAGATGCTTTGATATTAGTCAGTACCAGATATCTATATCAGAAGAATAAGCTGTAGCTCCAAGCAACACATCAGGAGGACGGTACCAGAGTGTCACAACTTCAGAGGAGTATGTCTGTCTGGGGATAGACTGGGCACGGGCAAGGCCTGCAGAAAAAAAAACCCAACAAACCAACAAAAAACTGCTGTGTTAGAACAGTCCTTCTACCTGTACAGTGCATAAATGATAATAATTGGAAACAGGACATTATTTTATCTTTAAACACAAGTAATCTCAATGCAGCTTACAAGCAATTGACAAAGAAAGTGTCAGTTTCTGGAATATACCCCTGGGGCCGTTCAGATCAACCAACAGGTGGGTTTTGCAGAGCTTTATCTTTTGAGACTGAAGCAGCTATCCCAAACCAATGCCAAGAAAGCTTTTCAGTTCACCCATTACCGTGGACTCAACATACTACATTATTTTCTGAACAGAGAGGAGTTGATTCTTTGTTCTCTTAAGCTAGTTTTACATGGCAGTAATTGCTCTGACTTAAATGAGGTTAATCCTTGCACCTATCAGTATAAATACAAGAAAAGCTCCACTGACCACAGAAATAGTTTCCTGAAGTTCAAGAAAAGGTTATGTTTCTCTGCCTTAGTTGGCTGTGGATACAGATCTATATGCATGCTACAGCTTTGGTCTGAGCAGATATACAGCAGTATCCAAACTGTGACTCACCAAAGTCAGCTAATTTGAGCTCACCGAGGCAACTGATGAGCAAGTTCTGGGGTTTCAGATCACGGTGAAGAATGTGTCGTTGGTGGATGTAAGCCAGGCCACGCAAAAGCTGGAACATGAAGAGCTGGAAAAAGCCAACAAAAAACTGAAATGATTTTGTGTGACTTTGCATTGATACATTAACACTGAACTTTAGAAGAATTCTGGAACAAAGCAGAGACAAAGCAAGTAAGAAACCAGTAAAAATCCCAAAAATTAGTAGAGCTGGCTGAGGAAGAGAAAACTGTGGTGGGTTATGACTGTCCTATAACATTCTGAGGTTTTCAGGGTGGAATATTTGGCCAGGAGTGCAGTATAACTGCAATCCGTAAATGCACGTTTTGGAAATTTAACTTTAGAAATGGACTGTTGATTGCAGGAGCAAGGTCAGTTTGCCAAAACACAGACCCATCTTTCAGAACAGCAGTTATGTTGATTTCAGTGTTCAAGACAAAGACACAGCCAAACAAAATGAAAGCCTAAAGAGCTGAAGGTTTGCCCCCTGAGCCAGATGGCAGCAGCTGAGGGAGTTCCATGGCCACTGTACATGCCACCAATGGGACAGGGAACTAGTTGACCTGGCAATGGGAATTGTTGGCTTCAAGCTGGGAGAAAACATGAGGACACGATTTTAAAAATATAGCAAATTAGATATGATGAATGAAGTAAGCAAGCAGAAAAGAAGAAAAAAGGAAGCTAAGAAATAAATATCTAACTTCCACTGTCCTGGCAGTCTAAATAAGCCTGGGGTGAAATAAGTTGGGCTGAAAAAAGCTGTGAAATTGGACAGTGGATAGAAACAAAACACAGCAAAAGTAATTAGACTTCACCAGAGAAAAAATATTTTTCACCAGAAGTTTAATTTGAAGAGGAGGAAAAACAGTGACACCCATAGGTCATTTTTGTACCAGAAAAGTGTCCCTATAACATTCTGCATACTTATATCATATTCCATAGGAATCACTCAGAAAAAACAAACAGCATTTGCCAGCAAACATGAAGCAAGCTAGATGGCCCTCCTAAAGGAGGAGCAAATAATTTTGCAGTTCAGTTCCTGCTGACAGTGAGGATTCCTGACAGGAAGGCAGAGCAGCTGGCTAGTGTTTACTCACAGAAATGCCAGTGAGTACATATGACAGCCATGTGCTCCATGTGCTTTACAAGCACGGCTGGTAGCAGAACCCTTGAGATCTATGCCAAAAGTACTACACTGCATCTTGGATGTATCTGAGCTTTAAGGATGTTTAAAATCTGAGGCCCCAAGAAACTTCATTAGAGTTGGTGTTGCTTAACAACTATCTGGAAAAAGATGTGAACAAGGTGGCAACATTTGAAGATGACAGAAGTATTTAGATTAGTTGTGATAAGAAGTGACAGTGAGGAACTTCAGAGAGATCTGACAAAGCCAGATGAATAGGCAGTTTGATAAGATACAAAGTTATTGTTGACAGCTGTAAGATAAATTAACTGAAGTTGCTCAGGAAAAGGACCCCAGTATTCACTGAGGACATCTGCACTGAAATCTTAAGCCAGTGTGCAGCAGCAATATTGAAAACTAATTAAATGTGAAGATGCATACAAAGGAGAGCAGGAGACTATTATAACATCAATCTATAAAGTAAGAGTACATGTTCGGCTGTGCTCAGATCCTGTCAACCATTCCCAAAAGCTATGGTAGAAACAAAAGGGACTTAAATTACTGCAAATAGGAAAATAGTTCCAGATGAGGAGAGAGTCAGATTTGCTAGTTTTTAATTAGAGAGATGAATAATGCATTGTAACAATAAGAGGAGACAAATTTGTGCAGAGATAGGTTTCCTTGCCACAAGATGTCATTGTTCACAAAAGCTGAATATCCACTTGCAGGCTCAGAAAATGGGAAGATAGGCTAACTGAAAAAAGCCTGGGAGACTGAGAGGGAGCTTGCTACATCATCAAAGGCAGATTTTTTTTCCAAGGTTTTTGTCATATATGTAACAAATAAATACTAATAAGTGATTTACAGTGACCCTACATAGTGGAAAATAACACTTCCTCATGCTTTAAGGGATAGCAGTCTTCTAAGGAACTCACCATAACATTGCACGAATGGAGTCCTCCAGGATGCTGGCCCATGTACTGTGCTAGATCTGTGTGCTAAATAAAAGAGAAGAACTTGAGGCAAAGCTACTGCTCTAAAATGCCTCTACCAACAATGCATCTTCTGTAAATGGAAAAATATGCAACTGCTACAAAGGTGCCTACTTAACCTTGGTGAATACCTGGTCTGATGCAGCACACAAGGATGTGCTGAAGTTCTGGGTCTAATCAGGGACCAGGCTGACCTGTTCTCTCACCCCAGCATTTACGACCTGAAGCTGCTGGTTGACAGAATTTATACTTGTGCCAGAACTAATCATAAAGCTGCAATAAGAGGAAATAGCTTCTGTATTTTCTTTATAATTTGGTTTGGACTATCAGCAAAAGCAGGAGAAGTAGCAAGACTCATGTGGAGAATTTTATTGGTATCCTGGTCTCCCTATGAGGGCAACCCACAGCTTGGTCATGGTGAGCCACTGGGGTCAGTGCCAAGTCTGACCCCAGCTGGGATGTGAGCTCATGTCATTATTTCCTATCTTTGCTGTAGCTCAGAAACAGTACTTTTATTGTGTTGACAAGGGAGAAATGGAGGTAAATAATGTCTGCCACCCCAGTGGACACAAGACGAGGAATCATTTTTGCATACAGCTGTCGCATATACAGAAAGAAAAGGGTAAGGCTGTGTGGCTGGAAAGCAGATCAAGAAGGAAAATCAATCATTGCACTAAAGCATTACAACTCATTCCTTTGTAGATGTCTCATGGTGCAGTAAATTCATTATGCAGCCACTTCCCTGTACTTCCCTGTACTAGCTCCACAGGAAGCTAGAAAAACATAAACTCACCATGTACTCTAAGACAAATGTTAGTGTCTCCTTGGTCTGGATAATGTCATGAAGCAGTACAATGTTGGCATGTTTCAAACACTTGAGAAGAGAAGCTGGGAAAACACAAAAGATAACTTTACTGCTGCTGGAAGTGGAAGGAGATCGTGCACCTAACAAGGCAGTGAAAATAAAAAACTGGGGAGTAATAGTCCAGACTTGGCAGTTCTGTAAGAAGTGGCAGCTACTGAGTCCGAAGGAGGATGCAACAGCTCCTTAGAGAAGCAAGCGTCAGTGCTCCAGGCTTGGCAGGAACTCATCCTTCTCTCAGAGGTGGGATCTTGCCTCTGTCAGAAATAGCAGTTCACAGTTCCCAGGTGTCAGTTTATAAATTGAGGAGAAGTAATTTCTTTAATGTAAATGCTGAGAGGCAGGACCTGGGAGCTCCCAGAGCCAGAATGCAGCAGCCCCCAGCCTGTCACTGAGTTTCTCAACCTTCTCCCATCCAGCTCCTGGGATGTGCCCTCAGCATGGCCCTTATGAGAGACCTCTGGGAAAAGCTCAGTTTCTACCAGTTTCCAGTTTCAGGACAACAAAGTGTAAAAATATGAAAAAAGAAATCACTGTAGATATAAAATGAACTCTGAATTCAGTTCTGTGCATATTGGTTACTGTCTCTGGTTAAAAACTCTAAGAGCAGAGATGATGAAGTTACTGAGTGAATAGTAACTTGCCTGTATTTATAAAGCTTCAGCACACTTTTCTTTCAGCCTAACTATCCAAAAGCATCATTGCAACTGTGTGGCCCTGGTCCTTAGATCCTGACATGCCTTTGCCAAGCCTCAGAAGATCCAGGGTGTGGTGATGGAGGAGGCAGCACATGGAAGAGTCTCTAGCACCATATAGACCACAGAGCACTGACCTATGGTAAGACAAAAGCTGCAGCCTTCTGAGCCTTTTGGCCACGCACTGGGTTTGTTATGTTAGAGCAGGCTCCAGCCAGCACACTCATGAAAGGAGCTTCTCAGCAGAAAGTCTTCATGGGGGAAGAGCACACACAGCTTAATCATTTGCTACCTTAGGTGTGAGACAATACTGCAGTAAGTCTGTATAGAGGAGGAATGTGGGGAAGAGGTGAAGCCAGGATTACTCTGCCTGTAGGTCACTGGCACAATTGGAGAATCTGACTCAGCTGTTCACAGACAGAAGCCCCAAAGCCCAATAATAACAGATGCCCCTGACTCCAGGTTTTAGTTCAGCTTCTGACATAGCAGACAGAATAGCCTCAGAGCTGTTCCAGACTCACTTTTTCCTGCTGATTAAAACCAAATTAGTTTAGTGTGAGACCATGTAGCCCTACAAATTTCATTCCAGTGAGGCATGGGCATGCAATCTTGTTTCAGCTGAATTAGCTGAAGCACACAATACAGAGCATAGGCCAGCTGTGGGAGGCAGAGTTTTGGTCATGATTAAAAGCTGCTTTTTTGTTTTTCAAACAATCTGAAAAAGATATTTGAAGAGTTTCATGCTGGCAAAGCAAATTTATATTGGATTAACTCTTTGCCTTTTGCGAGTGTAACTATTTCATCTGGTTCTAAAAGCCCTACTGCCAGAGTTACACTGTATCACGCAGCTGTGGCCCAAGTCCATGTCAGCACTGAGACTACTAAGTAGTAAGGGATGCCTCATTCAGCCCAATTACTGGAAACAGCAGATTGCAAAGCAGTTCTTGCATAGAGCTTGGTGCTGCTGCAGCTAAACTACTGATGCTGGTCTATTTAACTACCACCAGCATGTTCCCAGTGTACAGCAGTATGGCCCTTAAACATACTCCACACTGCACCTAATTGCCATGAACATAGTAAAAATACTCTGGCTGGAGTCCATCTGCTACAGAACCTGATAACCTGGCTCTGTGACACCTCAAAAATTCCATATGACTGGAGCTTTTGCTCCAGATGAGCAGCTCAGAGGGTCCACACTAAAATGGAGGATTCAGCGCCTGTGCCTCAATCAGGCTTCTGGGAACTGCTCCTCACTTTGTTGCTGCTACAACCCCCTGCCGGGGTGTCAGGTGCTACTGCCAGAACCGAGCTTTAAACGCATTTTGTCTCTGCGGGGCTTCCTGGGGTGAAGCGTCTCTTTGTCAGGGGAGCACATTCCTCCAGGGTAGCAGAGAATGCGCCGCGTTAATAAATCTTGTGCTTTGTTTTTGCTAGTGACTTACATTGTAAATTTGAGGTGTCAGATGCTGCAAAGCTCAGCAGTACACAAAAGACCTATTTAAAGCAGACCCTTCATAGGATCACCCTTGTTTTCTCCCATAATGAATGAAGTTAAGACTCTAAGCCTGTCCAGTAGAGCATGTTAAAGGGGTGCTGATCTTTAGCGCATCATTAGTTGATGTAGATAAAGCTTTTAAGGCTTATTTTACTGGTGGGCTACTAGTGTAAATGCAGAGCAAAAGCACCACAGCAAATGAGTGTATAGGAAACTGTAACACAAGCCATTCTTCAAATAGGCATATATAGGTATCTCTCTGCTTTCACACAGAATTGGACTAAGGACTTTGTAAACTTTCTTGTCTTAATTACAGTTATAAACCTGGAGTGGATTCAATGACCTCTCTCGTTATTCTGAGCTGACTGCTATGAGAGTCCTTCTGTGCCAGTGCTGCTCTGTGAAAGCTGCCACATCTGGTCCCTGACGTTCCGTCCCTGTGACAAGATTAACCCTAGCATCACAAGCGCAGTAAGAGGTAAAAAACCCCCATATGTGTGATGTCTTACATTGATAGCTTTCATTAATACTACATAACAGACTGGCACAATGGTTGCATATTTCTGTGTATGGAAAAAAAATGTTATGGTCTTCTTGGGATTGTACAGCAGATAAAAATAGAAGCCTTAACCAACCAGGCAGTTTCTGAGCTTAGTCTCTAGGGAAATGTAAACACATTCAGCCAAAATCACACTCTTGCATAAAAGCATTTCTTTCCCAAAGAAATTGAAAAAGCTGTTGACATTTTGCCCAGTGCTCTACAAACGCGACTGATAAGAAGAATTTCTCACTGGGCTGAAATTATAAATGTTAATAAACATCAGTTTTATTGAAAGTATCTCTTCAGTATCTCAGCTCCAGGTATCAGCTAGGAAAGTGTCATGGTTGCAGTAACAAGTCCACAACTGCCCAATGCAGCAGCAGCAAAAGCTGTGTAGTTTCTAGAGGGAGTGAGAGAGCAACTGTGAAGGAGGCAGCAAGCAGAAGGTGTAAGAGGGCCCTGATACTGCTGGAAAGAACATGCTCTGGCTGCAGCTGGCACTTTCCTTATCACAGGCATGGCTACATCTGTCACAAGTGCATACCCCAGAAGTTCCTCTGTCCATCACATGCCTCTCCAGTCCAGCACAAAGACCTTCTCCATTGAGGGGATAAGGAAACTGAGAGTTTTGGGAGAAGGACAGCTGGCACATTGAGTAAGCAAGAAAGGACTGAGGGACACTTCATGGAGCCTTTTCAGGTTAAGACAAATGCTCTTCAAGAATGATATTGCTCTATGTCTTACCTTCCCGAATGGCCGTAAAGGGCAGTCCCTCCTCTGCCTCCAGCTTGATCACTTTCAATGCCACCAACTGGCTGTTGATCCTGTCAGGTCACAGTGGAAGGTCACATGGGGCATCTCGGTGCTCAGCATGATAACATTAACAGTTTCCCAAGCAAATACTTACCCAAACAAAGTTTCTAGGTGTTGCTGACCCACCCAGGCCAAGCTCAGAAGGGAATTACAAACCTCCTCCATCTTGTGTTCATTAGCAGTGAGCTGGGAGCCAGCCCACCTCGCTAGAGAAGCACCGTGCTGCTGTGCAGGTACTGCTAGAGCATGGCTTTGAGCAGTGGTCCCACTCCACCCTCTCACAGCTTTCCTGCCCCTGTGTGATGGCAGCATTACCTCACCCCAAATTTTTTAATCATACAGGGATCCTTCACTTCAAGGAAAACCATTGCTCCCTGCCTCCCGGGTTCAAATAATCTCCTGGTACACCGCTCTGGACCAAAATGTCTTTGTGGAGCCTTCATGGCTGTAGTGGAGTTTCCTGATAGATTGGGATGGGGCTTTGCAAATGTCCTGGTTAAAGGCAAAACTGGACTTTTGCTTTGCCTTTATCTCCCATAAGAGGTGTTTTCAGCAAGCACGGGGAAGGCAATAATGCTCACCTGCTGATCCCCTTATACACAGTTGCACAGGATCCTTCACATAGCTTCTCTAGGTGTACATAGGATGTGGCAGCTCCAAATGGGATGCCTTGTCGCTGCTCCATGAAGATATTGGTATGTGTTTTAGATTGCTGGGTAGAACAAGAAGATACTTAGCAGGTAACTCAGTAATCAAGTACTGATTCACGGCTGGAATAATCTTAAGATAAAACATCTCCTGTCTGGCTCTGTGGATGCTGCACCCCACCCATTTGAACCTCACTGGTCCTGGAAAGAATCCTTGTTACTCCAAGGTCTCTGCAGCCCCTGCAGCTCTGGAGGGCGTGGGGCTGCAGGGGCTGCAGAGAGGGTGGAGAAAGGGATGCTCTGGTTACATCTGACAGCTGGCATAGGAAAAGGGGACAAACTCTGTCACTGGCAAACTACCATTCTACTGATGTGGTTTTTTCTTTCTCCTTGACTGCAGTGGCTTTGAGCAATTCACATGATTTTCATCTCTCTCTCCACCAGTCTTAGATCTCCAGTACTGTCTGTAAGAGGAGCAACTGTCTGTGTTCCTGTGTTGGTAAATGGTAGTGCTCACTCTGAACACACAAAGGCAAAACTGCCTTAACTGCAGAGGATACTTCTGCCATCATTCTAAATGCATTTTATTCCCCCTTACCCTTGATTTATTAGTCTCTAAATAGCTGGTTAGGGCAGGGACCAAAAACCAGAATGCAGAAGTGAAATTTCAGGAGATTTACATTTATGTGTTCTTCTCCCCCTTAATCCCTTACCTCTGACCTCCTTCCTCACCACTGTATAATTTACATATCCTGTAAATTTGGCCCATACAGCATAACAGTGCTGTATACAACACAGCTCTAAAAAGGTAGTAATGAATGGCAGGCAGGCTGCAAGTTCCTCCTGAGCAGATATATGGAATGGATTATAATTTGACAACACAGGATTTGTAATCTGTGGCATGCTGCTTCCTCCAGAACTGTAGGTTGTTGGCTGCCTCCATGTTTTACAATCCTTCGTTGGCACAGAATTCACTAGAGTGCAATCTTCTCTCACTGCTCATCACATCAAAGGCATTTATTGTCATCTAAGGTACAGATTCCTCTTTCAGTAGCTTCACAAGCCTGAAGCTGCAAAGTTTGATGCTGTCTGGATAGAAGCAAATGTGACAGCTTTGCACTCCCACAAGTGGAAGCACCCAGGCTTAGCCCATCTCAATGCAGAAGTATCACAATGGGATATTAAATACCTCTGCTGTAGTTGCTTCTTCCATGTGCTGCAGGCCTTGGATTTGTTGGGAGCCCCTTCTCTCTGAACAGCAGCTGCAGCATCCTGGTCTGACAGCTCTTACACACAGCATGTCTCCCATGTTATCACATTTAAATTAAACTGTATCTCTTTTTTTCTCCTTTGCTCCTCCTCATCCCTCTGTGTCTGTAATAACAGTCCATATGACTTGCATGAGGTCTCTGCCTCAAGCAGTCTTGTGATTCCTGCAGTTTTTCTTTGAAAGTCCAAATTTGCCCCTGGAGTAGCTCCATTGATTTCAGTTCTTTTGGCACATGCCCTCCAAAACCAGCCAAAATATTTCATACCCAAAGATGGATAATTAAGCAATAAATCCAAGCTTTCTGCTTGTACATGTTTCTTTCAGTTAAGCAGCTCTCAGTATAGTAAGTTGGATAATGAAGTGATAGGTTTCACACAGGATCAGGCCTTGACTTCCCTCCCTGCCTATAGCAGTTCTAGGCTTCAGACTTCAGCCTCTAGGTGATAAATTGAGCTTTGTGAGTAGTGTGGGTGAGCTGTGCTTTGTGCAGGAACTGCACATTGACTGTCCTTGCTTTGGCATTTACATCAGCATGGGGACTTGTCTTTCTCCATTGGATTACATGTCTAAGGGATGCAACGAGTTGTAGCTGATAGAAAACAGTCTTGTCCATATGTCAAAATAACCAGAGCAAACTGATTAATCTTGCCTACCATAGATTTCATTAAGAATATACCGAGCAGGGAACACACAGTGGATTTACCCTGGATGTGGACAGACAAAAGTCCCCTCCCTTCAGTCCTCCATGAGCAGGACTCACTGTGCAGTTTCCTAGGACTAACACCCAACCCACGCACAGCAAATGCTGACAAGGGCTGAGGGAGCAAGCATCATACTGGGGTATTTTTATGCTGACCCATTAGGTCCTTCAGTTTTTATTTGAATGTATCATGTGAAATTTTTCCTTTGCTTCACTGTTTTGATGCCTAAGAATAGCACTCTTTCCTTAAGCAAAAGGATTTCTCCAATGCAAAAATGTCCTCAGAAGGCAGGAACAATTTCTGTGTCTTGCTGCAACTAAACCACACAACCTTTTCATGGCAAGAAGGAGCTAATATACCTGGAAGGCTTCGTTTCCTTCATATGACTTCCTTTTGCACTCCTCTGGTAGTGATAATTTGCTAAATAGCTATAATCATGGACTTTGGTCTTCTCTTTATTTTCCACATATTCTTTGAGCCATCAGAAAACAGCAGTAATTTAGATGTGGTGTCCAGGCATGAGAAAGGCTGTCTAGAAGCAACACACTCAGTAACAAACTGGTTATGTGGTCTTTTATCCTGGAAAACTGTTTTTAGTGCTATGACCAAATAATATTTGCATTTTAAAAGAATGGAAAGACAAATGCAGAAAAAGTAGACAACAGAAAATATACATGTAAATTCATATGAAGATTATAAATTTTAATCTTGTGTACTTTTTGTGTCAGGGAGTAGAGGGGAAATACTCTGTTACAAAGAGAAGTAATCCCACTTTTGCCAGTTAGGCAGAGCTGATAAATGAAGAAAGCATGGTTGTAGCTGATGGTTGTGGTTATTGAAAAAATATGGAGTAATCGTTCCAGTTTATGGAGGAAACACTCTAATAGAAATGTTTAATAGTTATCCCTAGAAAAGGTAAGAATTTATAAAGGAGAGACTGTACACCTGTCTTTGGAACCAAGGTTTTTAAATGAAAGCTTAAGGCAACATAAGAAATCGTCTACTAAGAGCTGATAACATTAAAAGTACATTTTACAAAACTTGTTAAAATAGAATGCATATAGATCTGTGTGTGTGTGTATATGTATATATATATAGAGTGTATATACATGCAGAAGTGTCTATATTTACATAGGTGTGTTTATATATATATACTGTGTATATATGCATCTAAGTGTGTATGTATATATAGTGTGTGCATACACAGGTGTGTGTGTATATATACTGCATATATATATCCATCAAGGTGTGTGTATTCCTATAGGTATGTGCATACACATGTAGAGATATGTTGTGCATGTACACACATATATGTGTATATCCATACTGGTGTGTTTGCCCATGTATTTGAGATGTGTCCTGTGAAATCACAGCCACCCGCACCCGCACCCGCACCCGCGGGACGGCATCCATTCCGAGCAGGCTGCTGCGGGGAAGCTCTGCATGCGCTGCTCCTCCACGCGCGCCCTGGTTTGTCCCGGGCAGCGATCCGTCGGCGCTCGCGCGGCGCTGGCCCCGCCCCCTGCGCGTCGCGCGCCCCCGCGTGAGTCAGCCGGGCGGCGCGAGGGGCCGGCGGGCAGCGCGCGGCTGGAGGAGCGCGAGCGGCAACAGGTGCGGGGCGCGCGGGGCTGCGCGAGGGGCGCGCGGGAACGGAGGGGAGGGCGCGAGGGGAGCCGCGCTGCTCGCGCCGCCTCACCGCGCTGCGGGACGGGAGCGCCGGCGGCACCGGGACACGGGACACGGGACTCGGGACACGGGACAGGCCCTGCGCCGCGACCGGCTGCGCCCGGCCACTGGGGAGAGCCTGAACAGCAGCTCTGACCGCGCTCCGATGGGCTAGTACCGCAGAGAGAGTGAGCTGTATTTCTGTAGTGGCTGAAAGGTCTCCTCCCTCTGGGTGCGAAGAGACCCCCGAACTGTCAATAACATGCCCTCCGTCTCCTGCCACTTGCGTTTTAAAGTCCTGTCCCTTTGCGTGACTTACTTGCTCGGGAGTAGGTGTCGTTTTAGCTTTTGGAGTGTATTGAGTGATTGTCATACTATGGCTGCATATCCTGTACAGGTGACACAGCGTGCTGTCACTGCCACAGCCCTCCTCTTCCAGAGCGAAAATACTTCGGTGAGGCACCGGGGAGCAAACGGAGTGCTCGTACATGATTTGTAGTAAATCACTGATGCTGCAAAGCAGCCGCTTATGTAAACTACCTATGCTCACCATGCTCCGTTTCTGCATAGTGAACTGTCTTCAGAAGGGGAAGCACCTGATATTGTGCTAAATTAAAGTGTAATTTCAAAAGAAAAAGAGGTAGAAGGACATTCAGAATTTTTTTTTTGAGTCTCATACGAGTTTAGTAAATTTTAAATCATTAATTGCATGCTGTAGCAGATCATTTTCAGCTGTGTTTTTTTTGTCCTCCCGGCTTCTGTACTGTTGCATTTTGCTACCATCCTGCATTCACTGGAACTAGCATTAAAAGCTTTGAGCCCTCATCCAAAGGGATCACTACTGCCTTTTAGTAGCCAGTTGTTGTGTTTTGTTCTGAGCAGATCTTAATTAAACAATGTTAAATGCAGTGGTTCGTGCTGACCAAATCACAAGGGCTTCTTGACTTGGTCACGAATTGTAAGCCACAGTTAGCAACAGTAAATGATGTGTGTACACCAGACTGGTGTTGACAACTCTGTTTTGAATGAAGAAGCTTGGAGATCACCTCTTCAGAATCTGAGCAGGTAATTCTGTATAACAAACATGCAGTCTTGGTCCTGCAAGTTATTGCTAAATATGATGCAACAAATTTATTAAAAATGTGTTTGGAAATACGTAAGTAAACATGTCTGAAAGCTGTAGAAATATTTTCAATGTTTATTGACTTAGCTGGTAAGTAAGCACATGAGCCTCACGGGAGTTCTAGTGTTTCTGAAAGTCAGGGTCATATCACCTATTGGTGTTCTGCACTGAATGTAAGGTTACTTTCCTACCTGTGGTGCTCACTTAAAAATATTCAGTGAAGAGCACAGTCCATAATAATGAGAATAATGTTTGCTCCATGTCATTCCCAACCATGGCAGTTGTTATGGTGTGGTAGTGTTTGATTTCTGGGGAATTATCCTTCAACTCTGTAAGTGGAAAGTATGACATCAGTGTCATGCCAGTGACCATCTGTCTGTAGCACAAATCCATTTCATAATTGGCACTCCTTGCTGCTTTCCTCTTACAGCGATGAAACAAAAATGTAGAAAGTAAAAGTATGGGCAGAGCAGTGAAGGTGCTGGTATCACACTGAGCTTCCATGCAGGAGTGTTACATTGTGCCTGGCTATTCACCTCCGTGAATGTTATATCTAATAACAATTCAGGTAATTTTAGTGGAAAGGAAATAATGTATGTGTAATGTGAAGATCAGCAAGGAAAATTACAAATTTCTGTTGGGAGGAAGCAACTTTCTATTACTATTGCTTTACCTAGTTTGTAGCTGTGACGTGAATGAAAGCTTGAACTGAAATTGAAAGTGATTTCAAAATGTCTTAAGGATGTCTCATCTGTGCAAAGAAAACAATTTGACTTTATTTTCCCTTATATGCATAAATGCATGGTGATGCAACCATACATGTGACCTTCTGCAAAGAAATTAAAATCTATCACTGCTATCATATCATGCTTTTCATTTTTGGTTCACCAGTGTTGCAGTTTCTTACTTAATAATTATGTAAATAGTTTTTCAATTTGGCCTTGAAGGGAGATCTTGCAAAACAGCTAATCAGATGCCTGGCTTTAATTTTGTTTTCTTACAATCAGAAGATTTTATGACAATTGCAATAAATTTTTTTGCAGTTCAGGCTCATGAAAATGAAAAAATTATTTGAGTCCTGAGAAATCCATAAATTCTAGAAGTCAAGAATTTTAAGCCTCAGTTCCTTAACCTCAAATAACTATATGCAATGTAATAATATATTTTTTGATAGTTCAATTACTCTATCAAAGCTTCCATCTCTTTGATTCAGTGATCCACTGGATGTTTTTATTTGAAGGTAGAGTCCTTCACAAAGGAGAAGTGCCAGCATTTTCAAGAGAATGAATTGTAGCATTAGGTGGTTTTGAGTAGGCTAAAGAAATACCTAGAAGTACTTGCTCTGAGCAAGAACATATCAGGAATAAGGTTCCAAAAATGCACTTCCATTTTCCTTTGATGTTTCATCAACACCTCTGCTACTGAAGCATTGCTTGACAGTTTCCTTGTATTTGTGAGACTTTCTTTGTTAATATTTTAAAAGTTAACTTTTACAATTGTGGGGTTTTTTTTTTCTTTTGTAGTTGAGGAAGGAGAGACTTGTCTTGAAAGCAGTATCTTTTTGGTGACAAGTGTGTCTTTGTGTTCCTAAAAGGAAATTGCTTTTTCTTTTTTTTTTTTTTCAGAGCAAGGTGCATATGACTTACCACAATACTGTTGTCAATATCTTTTTGAGGTCTGTTCTTTGCCAACTCTGATGCCAAAATCACTCTTTTTAGTGTCCTGTGTCTGAAAAACTGGAAATATTTGGTGTGATGTGTTGTTATTTCTATATGTAAAGGTCTCCTTGATAATTCATTATTCAGAGCACTCCAGTGAAAGTGTTGGTTTTGTGTGTTTGTGAAAGTAAAGGCTTTGTTAGTTATTTTAATTATTTATTGACTTGATGATTACTGTTTCCAGGTATGTATGAGATACATACTTCTGTATGAGAGTTACAGGTCTCTTGTGTTCGAGCCTGGCCATATTTATTTCTGTTTTCTGTATGCAAAAGCTTCAGAATACTTATTCTGGGTCTTAAGACTTATACTAACTAATTTATTTTCTGATTTTGTTACAGTGGATATCAGAAAACAACTATAATAAGGCAACAGGTCTAAAGCATTTATAGATGAAACTTTGTTTGAATAAATACTATTGTACACATGCATTAATGTAACTAAAATTTTTAATACTTCATGGGGTAAGTCAGTAGATCCAGGGAAATCACAATTCTTTTAATATTAAAAAAAAAGGTGCCAAACAGCTCATAAGAAACAAAGATTAACTGTAGCTTTGTTTTATTCCAAGAAGAGTAATACAAATGTATCTTCATGAGGATGGAAAGGTGTGAGGGTGAACTTGGAAAATTCAAAATCTGAAAGGATGAAATTGTAGCTACAGCAGTCACTTTTTGTTCCTTGCCTTCCACGGTTGTCTTTTATCTCTACAGATGCTCTGCTACCAATTTGCATCAAGAAATGTTTTGAATTCTTACTTGGTTTTCTGCATTTCTGCCCAGGCAGAACTTTACCTTCTAATGGTGATGTGTGCTTTGGGTCAGGAATGCAGTTATGAATTCAGCTCCTGATTCTTTTCTGCTCATGCAAATCTGTTCACCTTGAATTTAGTATTGAATTCTGTCTTATGACTGAAAATGAATCAATTTTATGTTTCTTGAGTGGTATAATGAGAATTATATAGAGAGATTGATGTAAATTTCTGCCTTTGAACGAGGTTTTGTTCATTCTTCTATCCTTACAATAGACCCATTGTGAGATGAGTAGGTAGGACAAGTCTGGCTGTTTAGCTTCTGTCTGCCAACTCAGTGTGAGTGATCTAAATATAAATACTTGAACCATCCTAGTGGTGTGGAAGTGCTTATTTATTTAATGCAGGTGCTAAAGCTTTGGAGGGTTTTGGGGTTTTGGTGTTGTTGTTTTACGTTATTTGTAATTAAATAGCTGGTTTTTATGTTTTTCAGTTTGTGAAAATTATATTGTTCCTTTTGAAAGAGGAACAATTTGGTGGTGATGGAGTGCTGCCACTGACAGATGGACTCACAGGAAAGAAGGTGAGAATGACCAGCTAGGTGAAACCACAGAGGCTCCCTGAAATAGACCAGCTCATGATCATGAAAAGTTGATATCAGCATACTGTTTATGTAACTTGTAGTGAAATGTGCACTAAAGGGAGATAATTAACTTAGCTTCACTTGTGTCTGGAACACTAAAGTTACTGTAACAGCAATTTCTTTTTTAAGTTGATTGTTGTACTTGTGGAGCCATAGCCATAGGCTACAGACTTGAAAGTAACATTCTCAAGTGAACAGTAAATCCTGTCTGGTTCCTGCACCTGGGAATTTTGATTCTGCATCAGTAGCCCTACAACAGACTGTTCTTTCACTCCTTTAGTGCTCTGAGATGCCTGATAGAGCTCAGATATTTTTGTAATAAATCCTGTTATGTGAATATCCAAATTTGTCTTACGCTGTCTTCTGAAGACTCACTAAATGGATAAAAGTGCAAATATGAGGCTTTGGACAGAATTTAATGCACAGTATATGCACAGTTGATGAAAATTCTCAGTATTATCATTTTGTGTTCTTTGGAGCACTTTTCCCTTCTGTGTAAAATCTGTATTTTTATCTTAGGTGAAGTATCCTTATATTGATATTAAATTTTTAACCCTTTTTAATTTCCTTGCCTATATATTACTTGATTGGTTCTTTTTTAATTTACTTCTACTCCAAACACAAGTCCTGTGTATTTGAAATGCAAGATGGACTCTGCATTTTAATTGTGTTTACTTTTTGGAATAAGTTATTTACTTGAATTTTAGAAGGGTTCTAGACAGTCACCTCTTTAACTTTTTCTTTTTTTTTTTTTTTCTTTCTGATTTGTAGAAAAATAAAGATATTTGGGATGGGCACAGGAGCTAAGAGAGAGAATTTCATTTCTTAGTTATTCTCAACTTGAATGTTTCAGAGGCAAATTGTATAAAGATGTTGTTCATCCTGTGCACCACAGTTAACAAAATAGGTAGTTTAACAAATCCATAGTCTGAAGGAATTGGGCTACTTGCATAGGTTTCCCCCAGCATGGTGTTTCAGAATACTTTTTCTGGGTTTGGTACAAGTTTGGAGTACATTTTATTTCTTGTGCCTTTTCCTCCAGACAAAGACTGTCATTCCACTAAAGCTTTTCTTGCTGTCTTAATGTATTTAATTTCACAAGTTCATGCCAAGCTGCATGAACTGATTTGTGCAGGGAGTGAGTGACTTGGCTGTTGTCAAATAAGGAGTAAAACCCACTTTTTTCTTTCTGTGCAGATAAAATTCTAGTCTATATAAAGTTTTAAGGAAAGCTAAACATGACTCTTGATTTAACTTTAAATGCCATCAGTCTATATTCATGCTTAAAAGGACTTCTTGTATTTAAATCAAGGGATTCTACAAGTTGTTAAAACTGTGGGCTTGTCAAAATTTTGAAGAATTTCTTTGTGCTGAGTTGGAGGAGTTGCTGACTGAGCATTCAAACTACAGTGTGTTGAAGTGTTAAACCAGTTTTGGATAGTTCCAGTCATTCCTGCAAGCCCTGATACTTATATACTATTGCAGGATATTTTTTTTCGTAGTTCAGTTGATTTGAATGACTCGCTCATTTGAATCTGAGAAACTCATTAAGAATTTAAAAAAGGAAAAAGACCAAACAATCAAAACCTCATTTTTATCTCTCAAGGTAGAAGTGAAAGTGTATAAAGGATGAGTTCTTACAGGTGTAATGTTTTAAACATAGTGTTAATAGGAGCAATTGGTGCACGGAAAAGTACAAGAGAGAAAAAAGCTAATGGTTTCAAACAGAAGACACTTGTGTTTTCATTTAAATCGCCTTTAATTCACAATTTGTTAAATTAAATACATTGGCTTGGAAGTAAAACTAATGTCTGCACTATTAAGCCTTTCCTACACAGGCATTACTGAACCACAGAAAACTTCATGCTGATTGTGTTCCAATTTCCTCCAATCTTTGCAGCTCAGAAGAGGCAGAAGGAGCCAAAGAGAGAGGCCTGGTCTATGTTTGGAAGGCTGGTTCCTGCTCTGTAATTCCAGAAAGGCTTCCGGGCCTCAGTGGAAAGACAGTGTTGCAGGCAGCCCTTGGAATCCATCATGGGTTACTTCTAACTGAAGGTAATAAACACCTTGATTCTAACGATCTGAGAAAATAGCAATCGGCAGTTATTGGCAAGTTTTTTCTTTTAGGTGTGATACTAGATCTGTGTTTGGAACGATGAGCCCTGTACTTTGTGCTCTTCATACACATTTGTGTATCCTTAATGTGTTCCTTAATTAGAAAAGACTGATGAATACACTTAATTCACTTGAGTGCAGTAGTTTAACAGAAAAGCATTACTTATTTTAACAGTGCATGCATGCACAGGGTAACATAAATGTGAGGTGTGGAACTTAACAGCAGCAATCGCAGAGAGCAACCAGCAGCCTTCTTATACCAATAGCCATAGTTTTGCCAAGCCTGGAGTAAGCTAGGAATTGATACCAGTTTGTCTGAAGCAGTCTTCAAATTTTTGTATTGGTTTAGCAATTGGATTTATGCTCATACTAGGATTTGTTTTTCTTTTTTCCCCACTCCCAGGTGGAGAGGTCTACAGTTTTGGAAAACTGCCCTGGAGATCAGGACCTGAGGAGTCATGTGCTAACAGTCCTATCTTAGAAAATACTTTGCTTGGACATCGCATTATTACAGTGGCAGCCGGCAGCTTCCATAATGGAGCCGTGACAGAGAGTGGTGTGGTGTACATGTGGGGGGACAATTCTGCTGGCCAGTGTGCAGTTGCTAATCAGCCCTGTGTGCCAGAGCCCCAGCTCGTCAGTATCTGTGATTCTGAAACCAGCCCTCTGTTATCAGTAAGGATTTTGCAACTGGCATGTGGAGAGGAACACACTCTGGCACTATCGCTGAGCAGAGAGATATGGGCCTGGGGGAGTGGCTGCCAGCTCGGCCTCATAACAACAACTTTCCCAGTGACAAAGCCACAGAAGGTAGAGCACCTGGCAGGACGAGTGGTGCTCCAGATTGCTTGTGGAGCCTACCACAGCCTGGCTCTGGTACAATGTCTCCCTGTGCAGGAAATGAAGCCTATTCCAGAGAGATGCAATCACTGCAGTCAGCCTCTCATTACCATGACAGACAAGGAAGATCATGTAATCATTTCAGATAGCCACTGCTGCCCACTGGGTGTAGCACTGTCTGATAACCAACCAGAAAGCCACATTTTCTGTCCCTCATCAGACACCCCAGGAGGCAGAAATGTAACAGCTGGCCAAAGTGAAGACTGTCAGAAACCACTAGTGGAACATCATAGGCTTGGTGGTTTAGAATCTGATGGACCAAGTGGCCTTTCCAGCAATGATGGACAGGAAGATAGTGGAATTTCTAGTTCAGGAAATACTCTGTCCTCCGAGAAAAAAGAAGTGAAAGAGTACTTAATTGGTTTGTCAGATCACTCATTAAATGAGAGCCTGAACAATAAAAATATCTGCACAGAACCTGAACAGGTTGGTATCTAATCACTAGCTCATTATTTGCTGTAACTCCTCTTGCATATGTGCAACATTACTCTTTTTAAAAATAAAAAGCTTAGTTTAATGTAGCTATGTTGTTTTTAGAATTTCCAAGTGTTTTTTTCCCACTGTGATGGTTCTCAGCTTCTAAGTGGATGGGGTTTTTTTGTCCTCCATGGTTGTTCAGTTGTGAACCTTCATTGTGGGCAGTCTTGACAGTGCTGTAGTCTCTCCTCTTCATGGTCTGCAGAACCAGAACCACGAAAGCCAATTTCCATGCTCTGTTTCCTGATGGAAAATGAGTTTCCATTTGTGTGAGGCTGTAAGCTGGTACTCATCTGATTTTGCCTTTAAAGGTGAAGTTTTAATTTCTGTACCTGGAACAAATCCCTCACAAGTCTGTCTTATTCCTCGATCAGTTAAAAATTCTGGATTGCAAATTGCTGAAAGGATTGACCAAAATGTTTCTAATGTTAATAACATAGGAGTGCCATAAACTCATAAAAAGGGGTGGGAGATGTGTAAGTCCTACTCTGTGTGGTGTGGAAAATGATTCAACAACACCATTTTGATGCTACAGCAGAACAGTCAAGTACTCATCTCTAAGTAAGCATCAGAAAATGCTTGATATGAAGGTCCAAGAGCTGTTTGTGGCTCTCTGACAAAATACTGTTTCCTGCTTTTTCAAGGAAAAAAAAAAAAGTAATTAGGGGCAAAGGGGAGAAGATAGAACCCAAACTAATCCAGAATCTTTCAGCAGAGTCTGGCAGTCCTTACCTAACTACTGTCCTGTGAGGGAACCTGCCATTCTGTGGCCTAATTTTCAAAAATGACAGTGGAATTATGAACATTTCTTTTGTTATATAAAGTGTTGTACAGACATACATATATTTTTTTTTAATAGTTGCAGTAAGACGTTCTCCACAGTGGTTCTGAGAAATAAATTTCACAGTACCTAATCAATAGTTGATTTTTATTATCACCTCTGATTGCAACAAAAACCCTGTAGTTTTAGAACATATCCAGTAGTTCAGCAAGTTATGCTTTCTTACTCTCGGGAAAACTTCCTTTAGAGAAATGAACGTTGTGTAAATCCATTTGTTCTTTCTTTTGGCTTTGCTAATGCAAATGCATTCTAGCAGATGTGGGCTCCTCAGACTCTTGCAAGAGCTCCACTATTGGGAAATGACTGAAACACATAGTTTCATTCCCCCTTTCTCAACTCTTTGTTCCTGGATTATTTCCAGAGTACTGTTTTCCTTGCACGGTTTCAGGAATCAAGACTGGAATTTATTCACTCAGTCTTACACAATTGAACACTTGAAGAGCAAAGATGAGGTCTAATGTAATATTTCAGCATTAGTAAAATCCTTCATTCTCTTTGTTTGCCTACACAAATCAAGTTTTCTTTTCTGTATTGCTAGGTATTCCTTTTAGAAATAGGAATGAAGTAAATAGAACCAATCCTAATTCTTTAGCCTAAGCTTTAAAGAAGCTTAAAGAAGTCAAAGATTGTTTTTGTTTTGGCAGAATAAAATAAGCTGTAATATTTGTAATAATACTATTTTCCACTGTGTATTAGGTGGGAAGATAGGACTTTGTTGTCTGTGTTTTAATATTCAAACCATTTGTCAGAGATCATGTTTTGCATTATTTCTTATTTGGTGTGTCAGCTGATTGTGGTTACAGGTAATGGTGTGCTGGGAATAATAATTGCCTTCAGTCAGTTTGTCCCTAGTGTCACTTGATGATTATTAACTAAGCTTTATATGGATACAACAATGGTGTAAGGGGACACAGCCCAGACTGGTTTTAAGATAGGCCTTGCAGAATAAATCCATTAATTGCTGTTTTACCATGTTGGAGAGAGAATTGCTCTTATGATGCTCTTATTGAATTGCTCTTATGAATGAGCTACAAGAAAAGTGCAACAGACAAAGCCCAGTCCATTTAGAAATGGTGCTTGGTCCTACCTATAAAAAGTGATTCAGAGCAATAAATGTACACCTAAGCATAAAAAACATATAATTTATATTATGTACAGTTAAAATACATATATAATTTACAATAAACATTTATAATAAACATAATATGGTGTTCAGTACAGCCCATGGTTTGAATAGTGAATGTATATCATCATCCTGCTGTTCTGTGCATGTCTGCTCTGATAGTTTCCAATTTTCCTTTCGTTTTAGCCATCTCAAGAGGAGCAACTCGGGGCTTGTATCCCTGGCCCTCCAGGTAGCAGCACATCCACCCTGAACAGCCTGGTGGCCTCCTGTGCCTCAGCAGTTGGGGTGAGAGTTGCTGCCACATATGAAGCTGGAGCCTTGTCCCTGAAGAAAGTCATGAACTTTTATGGCACATCTTCAACTGAGCCAGGATCTCAGTCGGGCAGCAGGTCCCCAGGGCCTGAAGCACTGAAGGACAGTCGAGAAGAGCAGGTCAGACTGGAATCAATGCAGGGGAAGAAGAGTTCCAGTTTGGTAGATATTAGAGAAGAGGAGTCTGAAGGAGGGAGTCGAAGGCTTTCCCTGCCTGGCTTGTTGTCACAAGGTAAAAAAGCCTGTTGGGGAAAAATCACTGGAAAACTTATAATAATGTGGAAGTTTCTAAGTGGGAAAAAAAACCCCTCAAACATTTATTAAACACAAATCTAAACATCTATCGAAGGTGTTTATGAATTCTAAATTATATCTTTGGATTTGAAAGCAGTGGAGAGAGTGAAGACTAGCAGATACAGCATGCTAAGAAAACCAAAAGCAGAGTGGGTTTACAATTGGTCTTTCTTGTTAAATTAAGGTAAAGTGAGTACATTGGAGGAGTCATATTGCCAAACGATGCTAAGGTATCTTTCGTGTTACTTCTGTAACAGATAAAAATCCGTGTGGCCTGTAATCCCTACTGCACTGAGCTCATTTTGAGCCAGGGACCTATAAGTATTCCAGTTCCCACTGCTGAACTTCAAAGTTAATGACCTTCTTCCCTCACAGATTTTAGTGTTGTTAATTGCTCTGAACATGCATATGGTTTAGTTCTATATTGATCTTGGATTTGAGGGGAGTTTTTAGGAACTACTGAAATCTTCTGTTCACTGCAAGGATATATTTTCTTTCAAAACACTTTCCTTAATGTATTGTTTTAACATCCTTAATGTTTTGGTTCATTTGCTTCCTTATAACTGCATAGTTCTCATATGTCTGTTATCCTTTAGCTGCTGGTAAAAACTACTTGATATCTGTCTACATTTAGCACCTTTGTTACTTCTGTATGTCCATAACCTGTTGTCTTGTGTGTCAGCCTTTGTTCTCAAGCTTGAATTAAGACTGCTTTAAGTTGATCACTTACTATTAAGTAGAGCTGTTACTGTATAACACACAATCTGAGTGATACAATTACCAAAATGATTAGCAATTTTTCTAATTCTTGCCCTCTGTTCAGTTTCCCCAAGGCTCTTACGGAAGGTAGGACGGGCAAAAATGAGGACTGTGGCTCTGACTCCAACCTACAGTGGTGAAGCTGATGCTCTTTTGCCCTCTCTAAGAACAGAAGTGTGGAGCTGGGGCAAGGGGAAGGAAGGACAGCTAGGGCATGGTGATGTGCTGCCAAGGTGAGATTTCTTTGATGAAAGTTTTTTTTATTCACTAGATAGCTAGAAATTTTTGAGTATTGAACTGTCTCAAATTCTCAAATTTAAACATCTGCCATGCATTGTATTCTTGTTCTTTTAAATGTTGTGATCTAAGTTTCTCCATGTTACATGTTTTATGCTGTATTGTTACCGAACATCAATCAATTATGACTTTTCCCCTTGTAATCAATAGGAGTTTTGGTGATCTTTTGACTTTGTCCAAATTGGGGTGAAGTCTATCATCAACTTTTGTCCTTCCTGACCATTTTGACTAAGCTGGTTTATTGCCAGATGACTGCATATATCTTTGTTTTTTCTGATTTGTTTTGGGGAAGAAAATAAAACTTTGAGTGTTTTTTGTGTTAAAAGTACCTCTGATAATATTTTTTCTTTTTCTTCCCTTGCCTTATGGCTTCTGGGGATTGACAGGCTTCAGCCACTCTGTGTGAAAAGCCTTGATGGTAAGGAAGTGATTCACCTCTCTGCTGGTGGCCATCATTCCTTAGCACTCACTGCCAAATCCCAGGTACAAGTGATTGTTGCCATTTATTGTTTATCTATGACATAATTGTCATACTTGTTCTTTTCTAGTTTTTTTTTCTTTTGCTTCTAAACTTTTGTTCCCACTTGTGGGAGGCAGCATGGAAGTAGTGTGCAAACTAAATTCTATTTCTGCCCAAGCTCTGCATGTACCATCAACATTATGTTTAAAGATTGCTCTGACTTGATTTGGTGCATTCCATTTCTGAATGTGAGAAGACAATTTGAGAATGTAGGAAGACAGTGAAAATTAAGGAATTGCTTCTTGGTACACAAATCCTATATCCTTGACTTGTGTGTGTTTGTGTACTTGATGTGTTGTGCTGCCACAGTTCAGTGTGTTTCCATGTATATGAATTTACATTGTGATGTTCAGCTCTGCTTCTTGCAGGTGTATTCGTGGGGCAGTAATATCTCTGGCCAGCTTGGTCACTTGAACTCCCCAACAACTGTCCCTCGTCTCGCAAAGGTATTTTGTGTTCTGTGGTTTTCTTCTTTCAGTTTAGGGTCTCTTCTTGTACAGTGAGTGCAGAGTAATTTCTGATAATGATCTGTGTGCTATATAGTAATAGAACCCTTGATTTTCTTTGCCTTATGCTGTGAAATGATCTTTAGATGAGATTTTAAAAATCTATCCAAGAAATCCTTTACACAGGCTTCTGCTGCTGTTTTTTGACCATGGTGGAGTTCTAAAACTGAGAAGTGTGACTGGTTGTATGTCTTCTTATGGATTTCGCTTTTACCTTATATTTGGTTTCTCCAGTATTGACGTTGCAGTACTGAAACATCTAAATACTTTGGAACACTGTTTTTATCCCAAACAATTGCTTCTACCATTTTTAGCTTGGCTAAAAATAGACCATATTTGTTGTTCATTTCCATATTTCCAGAGCTTTGCAGAGTTTTGGCAGGGGATTTTCTGGGTTTTTTTAACTTTTCATCACAGTGAGTGAGTGAATAGCAAAATAACAATTTTTGGGTTATACCACAGCCTTTCCCCATGTTTTTTCTGCTCATCTTAATGGAAAACTAACTGCAAATTTTTCCTGCTTAGGCCTTATGCAAATTAATGTGCAGCAGATTATCTATCTTTCAAGTTCATGTAGATTTCCCAGTTAAAGGTAGGGGGAATAATAGTGTTCCAACTTTAATCAAGCTCACTTGATGCCCATTTGAAAAATAAAACTGATTTATAATTGAAAGGCAAAAAAATCAGCCATTAGAAAGAAAACTGAAAAGTAAGAGTTTTCAGTGTATGTGCAAGGAGTTTATTTGTTATGAGACACTGAAGTTGAAAAATTGTCAGTTATTGCAATAGTTTATCTCAGCAGGTGTATTATGTATGTGTGTGACCGGAAGAGTTAAGTACTTTTCTTTCCTTCGAGCTTTGGGTGATGATTTCTAACATCTTCCTTCCTCTTGAATTTTAGGTGTGTGGTGATGGTGTTTGGACCACAGCAGCAGGACTAGATTATTCCCTCTTCTTAGCAGATGAGAAAGACTTCCAACCTGGATTATATTACAGTGGCCAGGAGACATCAACAGAAAAAAATTTGAATGAAAATAGCTGTACTAAGGGTCCAGTTTTGTTACTAGCCTGTAGTAAGGTGAGTGTTATTTCCTTTAAGTCACTACAGATCATACTGGTGCTCTTTGGAAATAGCACAGTACTGGTGGCTCAACGAACTTTAAGGCTGTCAAGCCACGTAACTGGTTCCTAGCAGTCAAAGGAGGAGCACAGTGGATGGAGGGCAGAGAGGACACCCACTTAGTATTGTTCTGTCCCCTGCCTGTTTCTTGGCCTTCCTCTCTGTTTGAGGGACAAGGAGGTGTTTCCAGTATGTTTAATCCATTCCCTTCCATGTGTGCATGCTGCAGAAATGCACCCTTACACTGTGCTCCATTTCACCACAGTCTTTGTGTTCAGTCTTCACTGCTATTGCTCTTCACTTTCCTGTTGCCTCGCAACTGACTGAGGGCCCTGGCTGCTCTGTTCTGTTACTCCATGTTACTCCATGCCTCTTGTTTGTGACTGGGCAGAAGGTCCCTGTGAGTTCTGCACCATCTCCTTCCCTACTCCTCCCTTTCACATGAGTGCATTTGATGTTAATGGGAGACAGGAGGTGCCCTTACACAATCTTTTCATCAGCTTTAGCGCAGTGTTCCAAAGGAATCCTCTATTTAGCAACTAAGGAAATAAAAGTAGAGCTCAAACTCTGAATTACTCTGTGGCATTGCATGTGAACCAAAATTAGTGAGGAACCATAATGCATCAGTGGCACTGGTGCTGACCTTAGAGAAGAATTTTGCTTTGAACTACTGTGGAAAGCAAATACCTACTGTTAGTAATATTGCAGTATCAATAAACTGGACTCTTATCACAAAATTGGCATATTCCAGGGCCAGAAAGGATCTGTTCAGAGCACAGTCATAATTCTCATAAAGGCTTGTTCTTCTCTTTGTACTTAATACAACAAACAGCTGCTGTAATGATGCTATTTAATAATGTTGGTATAAGCATATTGGAGTTCTCAAAGTGACTTAAGATCCCTATCCCTTAAACATGGAATGGTTGTATAACCACCTTAAAAGCTGGCCTATTTGTCTTTTAGACTCTGTCAGTCAGGAAAATGAACAGCAATGGCTATAAATGTATCTTCAACCTTTCTCATTCTTGTTTTAAGCCAGTATTGAATGGGTTGTTTGTCACTGAAGGTAATTAATACTTACTATTGACTTAGTGTTCCTAAAAATATGCTTTATTTGCATTACTCTTGTTTTTAAATTGGAATGTTAAAATAAAAATATTAAAGCTGCTGTTTTTTCTTTTCTCTTTTTCATCTTTCAGATAGGGTACATAAGCAATGTGATAGCTGGTGGTGGCAACTGTCTGGCCTTAGTAGACAAAAACGTAATGGGATATATTGCCAGTTTGCATGAGTTGGCTTCTACTGAGAGAAGGTTTTATGTCAAACTGAGTGAGATCAAATCTCAGGTTCTTAGACCTCTTTTAGGCTTAGGTAAGACTTTCTCTTAACGTTTTCTCTGATTTTGTTTCCCCTACGTTCCACAACAAATTTCCGTTACAGAAAATTTAAAAGTAATAATATATTTTCACGATAAAGCTAAGGTCTTGCTTTCTCCTCTGTTTGGATGAAGAGGTGAAAGACAGTTGCATTTTGACAGTTTGCATTCTGTTAGTATTTGCACTTTCCTGATGGTTTCACCTGAAATATCCTTGTTATTTGAGCTGTATTTAGTCTAAAACTGTGGAATTTCTTATTCTGGATAATGTAGCTATGAGGTGAAAGTGCTGATAGACCATAAAAACAGCACCAAGTTGTGATTCTCTCTATTTATGGGTGCTGCTCTTTCATAAGGTAAGCTAAATTGCTTTCTGGTCTGTTACAGATAATTTGGGCAATGCAAATACAATCCAGTTGTTGCAGGAAATGGCAAGCAGGTTCAGCAAGCTGTGCTATCTCATTGGTCAACATGGAGCTTCTTTAAGTAGCTTTCTTCATGGAGTAAAAGAAGCCAGGAGCTTGGCCATCCTGAAGCATTCCAGTCTCTTTTTGGATAGTTACACTGAGCAAGTATCCAATTCCCTCTCATCTTCAGTCTCTGCAGGCTTAGTCTACTGACTGCAACAAGCCCTGAGTTAAGGGAAAGTAGGTGGAAAGTAGGTCATAAGGAAAGCTACATAACTGTTGTGGTGGTGTGATTTAGAAGCATATGGAGAGTTTTACATTAATGGATTCAATTTGTAGTGAGATGTATTTCCAAGTCTTCACCAGTGGAGCACATGGACAGCATCAGCTTCCCTTGTGTAAAACTCTGGGTACAGACTCTTCTTTAGTTGCTGCCTATAAGCCTAAATATTCATTACTTATTAAGTATCTTGTAATATGATATGATCAAATTACCATGGCTAGGCTGCTAACTAAAGCTACCTTTGGGGTTTATTGTGGTTACAAAATGCTTTTTCAACAGTCATTAACTAAAGATTGTCTTCCAGAAGAAAATTCTTCTGTCCTCATACCTGCTAAACAGCTGGCATTGCACCTGTCACCCAAAAGCTGGAGCTGCTTTAGTGCTCAGAATTAAGTCTGGATTTTTCTGCTTATTGTTTTTGTTGGCTTCATGCTTTTGGGAAACGAGGTCTGTGCAGTCACCCCATTTCCTGTGTTTCTCCTAAGTAACTTGTTCCTGGAGAATTTTATTTAAATGTAGCAGAAGTCTCATCATACTTAATACCTACCTGTTTTTGTGAAAAATAACGGTTTAACTGAGAGTCTAAAAATGTCATATCTGAATGTAGCCTTGGTTACCAGATATCTGAAAATATCTAAGGAAACAAAATTTTAAGATTATCAACTTCAGTTGTTAGGCAGTAGCATTTTGAATGGACAGCTAGTTGCACTTTTTTTGAACACAAGCACAACAGGTAACATTTTTGCTGGGTCAGTGATGAACTTACCGTGTATCACCCTAAAAGAAGTTTTCATCTGTTTATCATATAGATTGTTCATAAATGTAAATGTGTATTTTATCATTTTCGTAACCTTCAACTTGAAGTTTTCTTGTAACTTGGATTTTCAAAATTGGTCCTCATTACTCAGAATAGAAGGTTTTAATTTCTTCTATGTCAAAGACTGAAATACCTAATCTCTATTCTTGTTACTGCTTGTTTTCTGCTTTCCCCCTCTGCTCCCTATTGCTTACATGTTTTTATGTGTATGGCATCAGAACCTCATAATGCCGTGAGCATCTTTCAAGGATCAGCCAGGCAACATAAGTATAATCTGTTAAATGGGCTAAGCAGAGACCTCTTCCCTTGTTATGTTGTATTTTTTGTTTTGTTTTGTTTTTTTAATGGTGATGGGGAGAAATCATAGGTAGAATGTTAAATAGCAGGAAAAGAGAAAATTCCTATCTTGAAATTTCTATCTTGACTATAATTAGAAGCCAGCAGTACTAAATGGTTGAAACAGGTGGTCTATTCTGTACATGCCCAAATTTGAGAGAAACAAAAATAAAATTAAAGTAAGCCCTCTGCATTGTGCTAATGGCAGCAGAAACGTGGACTAGTAATGCATGTTCAGTGCTCCGTGTGGAAGTGAATGCCAAGTGTTCAGTAACACTGAGTGTTTCTCAAGGACTATATAACTTGTATAGTAAAAGATATTACAGATGTCATTATAAACTGTTGGACATTAAAACAGTTGCTGCTTTCAGGGATGTTTTCATTTTGTAACTGAAAATCTTTTTCTTCCCTATATTAGGTATTGTACTTCAGTAACAAACTTCCTTGTAATGGGAGGATTTATGCTCCTTGCAAAGCCAGCAATGTAAGCAAACATTTATCATTTTTTGGACATTTTTATCAATTAGCAAAGAACTGTAAAGAATTAAATGTGTATGTGTGTAGTAATGACCACGCAGAGGTCATTAGCATGGCCTCAGCATACTTGAGTACACTAGTTCCTTTTCCTTCAGATGAAGAGAAAATTACCTCCTCTCAGCTGTGAAAAAAATTTTGGTTAAAATGCTGCTGAGTTCAGTTACTTCATCTTGAAGGTGGAGAAAGGAGGGAAAAGTCATGTTGTTGGAAATTCCTTCAAAGAAGCATAGAGTTCAGATAATGATTTTTTTTTTAAGTTTTAGTTAAATGAGGTTAAATGTTCATCATTATTCAGTGTTAGTATTCAGACTTTCAAATTTTGCTGTCAAAAATACAGAAAAGAATAGCTACAGTAGATAATGTGAATTCACTTTCATTTTAATTCTTTAAGTTTATGGAAGTGCTTTAAAATTATGCAAAAATAACATTTCTGCACATGCATCTTCTCTGCCTCTCAAGGTTTCTTTGCTCTATTTCATGCATAGATGCTTGTAAATGTATCTTAAGGCCTGAGACAGTATATTTGAGGTTTCTATATCATAAAGCTTTTTTCTCATTTCAATTGTGTTTTTGTCTAGGAAATAAAGTAATGACACTGGATCTTTCACCCTAGTGCTTTGAAAAAGTTACTGCACTGAGGGTAATTTTTAATTTGTCTGTGGAACTGCTACTTTTCCTTCCCAAATTCTGTAATCTGGGACTAATTCCATTAACATTTATGGAGCACTTTGAATGCAGTGTAAATGATGGTATTGGAAGTTCTTGGAAATGCAGGTACCTAGGAGAAAGAATATTCTGCACTTGAGGACCAGTGCCAAAGTCTAAATACAGAATTCCCCTGCAGAGAGACACTGAGAATATTTTTTCATTGGTCAGGATTTTTAGGTTGATGTAGAGGAAATCTTAATTCAAGTATAAGCCTGTTTATAATTCTGAAATCACTCATGCTGAATTCATCACATCAGTTGTCACTGTTGGGTGTCACAGCTTCTGCTACTGCAACCAGGGTCTCATTAGGTGAATAACCTTCAGGGAGATGACTTGCAAGTTTTGTCCTGCTCCTTGCAAAGGGAAGTTAAGAATCTTTGCTAATAATGAAGAATTTCCCCCAACACCTTCCCTGCAGGATACTGTTTTAAGTAAACAGTTGATGGTATCAGCCTATCTTTTATGTATGTTCTGCAGCATGAATGTTTTAGATGTAGTACTGACTTTTAAAAAAGTGCCAGCTTCAGTGGAAGTCTCCACAGTTGGCAGGGTTTTGAGCATATCCTCTAAAGGAGTGGACAAGCTGTACTGAGTGTTGTCTGCTACTGTTTGATGCTTTTCACAACAGAGAAACCTCTATGTGAGGATCTCAAAACACAAAAATCACAAGCTGTCCAGGGGCATAAATTAAGAAATATGGTCTTCTCTCTAAAGAAGACTTTATTCCTAAGACATGTTCAATAACAGAGTTCTTAAATATCATTAGCAGACCTGGACAAAGTACATTATTTTTGTGTGAGATGACATCTCACTAATCTCACTAATTAAGGAGCCAGCTGTGAACTCTGTTTTGCTGTCCCTGGTGCCTGCTCTCTCAACCTCACCTGACTCATGCAGCTTGTTTAAATGCTTCCCAGCTGCATGTGTTTCAATGCACATGTCATGTGTCAGCACCAGTGAGCACAACAGATACAGTGAAGGAGAGGGAAAAATAGGTTTGTTTTCTTTTTAATGAAGAAATCCTTGTGTGTTAATGTACTGTCTTCAGAATCATTTCCCTCTTCTTCTGTGAGCTACATTAGTTTGCCCTCTTGGAAATCAGACTGAGGGTTGAGAAGATTTTTTGCCTTTCTTTGAGGTAGGATGTAATTTTTGTAGTTAAGGGAAGAACTGGTCAGTTGCCTTGAACAACAGCGGGGGGAAGAAATTATTTCAATATATTTAGGAAAGTATGCTAGAGCAAAGTTAAGATTCTTCCAGGCCTTCTTGTATAAATCAACAGTGTTAGAAACTTACTACTCTAAAAGCAGTGGGGAAGTCTTTCCACCTTTTTGTTCTTTACTAATCAAGTGGTCAGAAGGAAAAAGGCAATTGGTTACACTCCAAGTGAGCAACATACTCAACTTCAACCAGTTTGATGACTGAGCAACTGAAATTAAAAGTAAAAAACAAGTCCTGTGTTGCAGTTTTAGCTACATGTCTTTACTGCTGTACTTCCTCAAATAAATTGTGAATAGATGAATAAGCAGCATGCATTTGCTCTTATAATTTTTATTGGTTTATGGTAATCCAGAAAGGGATGATCTGGGCTCATTTACCTAAAACGTCACTGATGCCTTGCTGTTTTTTTTCTTCTCCTTCTGTTTCCCAATGATCTGTCATTTAGAGACTTCTTGAGTAAAAACCAGGAGCTGCTACAGCAACTGTCTGAGAAGAATGAGGAGAACCTCCAGCTAGTGGAAGTTTTGAATGCTCTGTTTTTCATGCCATTTGGACGACTTCATAATTATGCCAGAACTTTGCTAAAGCTTGCCACATGTTTTGAAGTGGTAGGATGGCTTTTTTATCTATAGTTCAATAAATACACACATGAAACTTAAAGCTTGGAAGTAACTGTGTGAAGCAAACACCACGTAATTAGAAACAGCTTACTCCTCAGAGGAGCTACCTTAGACTTGTATTTGCTGCAGGGAAGAAGATCTTGTAGATTTATTTGCACAATCTTACACCACACCTGCACAGATCACATGGCAGGTAGAAACTTGTTACCTTGCCAGAGCTTGTTTGTGTGCCTGAGTGCTTAATTGCAAATACATTGTTTTGATGTTAGCCTGTTGCTTTTCAGTTTCACCTGGCATCATTGCTATGGCTACCCTTGGCTGTAATACCCCACTAAAACCACTACATACATATTAGGTAGATTTTTACCACCCATTTAGATGTATATAATTGCTTTGTTTTGAAATAAAAGATGACTAAACAGGAACAGTAACTACTTGTATGTTTAGCCCAATGTAATAATTTAAAATATTTTTCCTGCAATTATGAGTACTACTTCTGATACAGCTTGTTAAACTGCAAGAAGGCATATCATGTAATTGTATATTAATTATTCTCCTTGTAACATTCAGGGACCTTCTTGTGATTTTTAAAAACTCAGCACACCAACAGAACATGTGATCAAGAAAATAACTTGATCTGCTCTGTTTGTTACCCAGATCAACGGTCATGCACTTAGTGCTGATTTAATTAAAGGAGCAGTTGTACTGCAGTTTGGTTGGTGGTGCTGGTACAGCTGTTCAGAAATGCCCTCAGCTCTGTCTTACCTTGTGCCCTACAGGCATCTCCAGAATACCAGAAGCTGCAGGATTGTAGTTCATGTTACGAGAGCCTTGCTGTCCATCTTAGCAGAAAAATGAAAGAAGCAGAGTACACCCTTGGCTTCTGGAAGACCTTTCCTGGGAAGATGACGGTATAGTGACAATTGCCAGCCCATTAGCAGCTTGAACCTCTTGCTCTTAGTGCCAGTGTCTATTATCAATGTTGCTGTCCCAGTTGGACTTCTTGTTTTTCCAACTGGTGTTGCTGTAGTACTCTTTGCTTTAGAAAGGTTGCGCCTTTACTATGAAAGACTAAAGCACCAACCTCAAATCACAATCAGTGAGAAGTGAGATTCTGTGCTGTTGTTTGTAACCCACCTGTAGGACTCCTTGCGGAAGCCGGAGCGTCGTTTGATCTGTGAGAGCAGCAATCGAGGGCTGTCCCTCCAGCATGCAGGAAGGTTCTCTGTAAACTGGTTCATCCTCTTCAATGATGCTCTGGTACATGCTCAGGTAAGCCAGCTTGTAGCCAGGAACAAAACCTTTGCTCTGCTTCAAACAGCATTACATATTTTTCATATGGTGAAGTTCTTGCAGTGTAAAAATAAATCTGAAATTATGTGCCTTTTTAACATTTGACTGTCGTTGCCCTGTTGCTGGTATGGTTTCTGTTGGCTGTTTCTTGGAGCAAGGTGGTAGAATGAGTCCGTAATGCTCAGATTTTCCTAGTCTGCAAAGAAAGGGAGATAAGAAACCATTCAGAAAAAAACATGGGGCAGGGTTAATGGATCAGTAACTGGTGATGTTTCCCTTCCCCTTTCCTACAGTTCTCAACACACCATATCTTTCCCTTGTCCACACTGTGGGTAGAAGCTCTTTCAGAAGAAGCTGGTAATGTGTGAGTATTCTTGCTTGTGACGCTGAAATAGTCAGATACTTTGGGAGAGAAGATGAGCATTTTATAACCAATTACTGTGAGCTTGGAGTGGAATAGGGTGATTGCAGCCATGTCTGCCCTTCTTTTCTTGTTCCAGAAAATGTTGTATTTCTATGTCTTAAAAGCTGTGTAAACATCAGAAAGAGTAAGGTGGGCGAGAGGAAATCAAGTCTTGTTTGCTGCTGCTTTTTATTTCTAATTTAAAGGGAATGCTAGCTGGGGTAGGGGACAGAAGATACAATACTGATGCCCCAAGAAACCTTGTTTTATCAAAATGGAGTTTCACAGATTAAAATACTTCTCCCCCCCATGTAGGAATGGGTTGAAGATTACAACACCAGAGGAACAGTTTGTTCTTGTTTCTTCAACACCACAGGAGAAGGTGGGCATATCTACATATTTGGCAGGGCATCAGTGATATGAAGGAAGCTTTCTCCCCTACTGTGAAACCAAACTGGGAGAAGGATTCTCTGAATATTCCCCAAAAATGAAGTCTCTCTGCAGCTGGGTGTGCAGGCTGGCTGCACACTGTGCCTGAGGGTAGCAGTGCTCCAGTACCCAGCACTGTGCTGAGCAGTGCCAGGGGTATGACTGTGCTTGCTGTAAAGGTGAGAGTCAGTGCAAAGACAGGTATTGGCTAAATTTTGTGATGAACCACTTTCTGTTTCAGACCAAATGGCTGAGGGCAATAAGCCAAGCAGTGGATCAGGCCCTTAAAGGGACTTCTGACATGATTCTGTATGGAGCTGGTGGGAATGTGCCAAGGCAGGAACCTCCTATTTCTCGCAGTGCCAAATACACCTTCTATAAAGACCCTCGATTCAAGGATGCTGTTTACGATGGGAGGTGGCTTTCAGGAAAACCCCATGGCAGGTAAAAGCATTGGAATGGAGTGGCAGAAATCAAAATTAGATGGTTGCTGTAACAGTAATTGGGCTCACTCACAGAAGTTATTTGGGAAGTGCCAAGTGAACTGATTATTTTATATATTTGCATGTTTTTTTATTTTTTTCTAGAGGGGTCCTAAAATGGGCAGATGGACGAATGTACTCTGGGACTTTCCGAACTGGGCTGGAGGACGGGTAAGATATCCTCACTGCTTGTGGAGCAAGGCAAGAAATACTTTTTGTTGTAGAAAAAAATAACAAAACCTTTCTAAGTAAAGGTTTTGCAGTGAATCTTACTGGCCTTTATTACACTGTATTCCAGGGAAAGATGAGGACATGTATAATACATGTCCTCATCTTTCCCTGGAATAGAGTGTGATTGAATTATCAAGAGCTGAAGAAAATAATAAAGGTAGAAGCAGTCTTAAGATTTGAGAAGACTCGTGGCCTGAGAAAAACACTGCAGTGTGGTGGAGAGAGGAGTACTTACATGTCACAATCAAACAGGAGAGAGCAGATGGACTAAATTGACCTCGTGATGCTGGAATACTTGCTTTCTCTTACAAAAAATGTCATCTGTGACTGCTGTAGTTAGAGATGCACTAAAAATGAGAGAGCATTTTGGTTTTAGAATGGTCTGTGATGTGTATCTGTTCTGTTAATGAAATATGTTGGTGTTACAGCTGCTTGTGTTCCATCTCTGTGCACTGGCAGGTATGGTGAATACAGAGTGCCTAACAAAGCACTGAATAAAGAGGACCATTACGTGGGATACTGGAAGGAAGGCAAAATGTGTGGGCATGGAGTGTACAGGTAACGTGTGGCACTTGTGTTGCTTTCGTTGCAGAAGGGAGAGTGGGGCTGATGCTCTGACCCAGCCTCTGTGTGCAGCTTTGTTACATTGCAGACTTGTGGTCATAGTTAGTGTGGCTTATTTTCTGCTTTGCTTTTGGTAGATTGCTCACAATGCAACTTTTACAGTGGCCTCTTACTAATTTGTGTTCCAATGTTGGTGCCAACTTGCAGTAAGAGAAGATTCTTTATTCTGGGAGATAAGTATAACTTCTGATGATCTTGCTTGTTGGGCAGAGAGTGGCTTTCAAACAACAAAGTATCCAAAGACTTGTATTAAAGGAACACTTTTATCACAAACATACTTTAACTGTAGTTGCTGTGTGGTGTGGTTTCAATGCAATTCCTAGAAGGAAAAAGAGAGGGTTGATCTGTTTGGAGGAAGCATCCAACAAAACAGAACCAATCAAAAACTCCAAAACCAGCCCCCCAGCAGAGCAGCAGATGATAGGACTCTCACTTGTTCTTTTATTGCTGTTACAGCTACGCCACTGGTGAGGTGTATGAAGGGTGTTTTCAGGATAACATGCGGCATGGGCACGGGCTGCTGCGCAGTGGGAAGCTGACCTCTTCTTCTCCCAGTATGTTCATTGGACAGTGGATAATGGACAAGAAGAGTGGTTATGGAGTTTTTGATGATATCACAAGGTATTTTGCTTCCACAAATCCTTAAAACTCTGGTATAACATGCAATTGCAAAAAGCGTAGGAAAGGATTTAAACTGTAGTACCAGTAATAGTGCGTGTCTGTTTTTTTCTTCTTTATTGCTGGGCTTTCTGGGTTGATGGTCTAAAGAGTTGGGTCTAGGAACTGTTCTTTAGTGCTGCTTCTGGAGTAAACAGTGGAGGGATTGCCTTGGTTTTTTCTGTCTTGCTTTTCTGTCCTACTCCTGCCTGAAAACTAGCTCTGAATGTGGTGTCTTATTGAGGTGCTGAACGCATAATGAATGTCATGAAAAGTATTCTTTCATCTCAGGCCTATAAGGCTGGGTTGTTCAGTGGCAGATAACAGTGCTCATGAATTTCAGCTCATGCTCAGGTTTTCCATTGGCTTATTCTGTCAGTGCAGTGCAGGGAAGATGCTTTCTCTCAGGGCAAATTACTGAAATTATGGTCTCAGAAACAGAATTGAACTAAATGAACACTGAGCATAGATCAATATAGTCTGGTTTTCGGTCACCAATTTATTGGCTGTTTTGCTGGAAAGAGCTTTTGGTGAAAGCTCAAGAAACTGTTTTTGGTTTAACTAAATGCTCACTTCAAAATCCACGTCTGGAGGGTGAAGGGGAGACGTTTTTCTGAAACAGCTGTTGTAACATCTCTGTGTATTTCCTGATGTCAATTTTGCATTTAGTCTTGCTCAGTGGTGATGGTTGTTCTTACAGTGTAGTGTCAAGGTGTCTCTGCATACTTTCTTTAGTCATTTATTTACCTAGGACATACTAAAGAGATTTCAGCTTTTCTTGCAAATCCTCTCACCTCCAGAATTTCTAAATGCAGTGGCATTTCATGGTGAAGGAAGAGTGTGGCTTTTTACTCCAGAGCTACTAAAACATGAGTGAGCTGCCCTGATGTAGTTTTGTTTCTGGTCTTGGGGAGGTAATGTGCATATTTTTGTGTCCTTAGTATTCATTTTCTTCACTTATTCTGCAGCCCAGACAAAAAAGGAGTAGCTGCAGACATGCTATTGCCTGCTGTCATTGTTGCAAAACAATTATTTGAACAAGTAGGACTTTGAGTTTGCATCTCGGTAACTGAGCATGTGGACTCTCTCTGCAAGGGGTTGAGATACACTGATTCACCCAACAGGGGCCTCTGTAGTTGGCAGACTGAATCAGACCAGCATCCTGCCTGCTGGAATGCATCCAATCAGCTGGGAGACACGCCTGAGCTTAGTTTAATGCTTGAGCTTACTTTCTTTACTATAAACATGATTTTTCCTGGGTACATTTCAAGGAAAGTGCATGAGAACAAGCAGAATTGTATTAAATCGATCACTAGTTGCTCTCTAGAAGCAGAAAAAAGGCCTTGACAAGTTAATTTTTTATTAATTGTGTGGTGAAAGCATCATGTTCTCTTTCACAACTGGAAAAATGGGTAATTTCAAAATATTTGGGACTTGGACTAAGTTTCAAACAACTCTAGCCTGACTTCTGTGTGTTTATATACAGAAGAAAAAAGTATTTTAAATAGTCTGAAAGAGGCTGATGTTTATTTGTGAGCAATGTTTCATTGTTTAATTAAATTTTTTTATATAATAACCTTTTTTAGGCTGTTATACAGAAACTTTCTACAATATGATGTGTTTCCTTACAGTTTTTGCACTCTGATATTTAAAAAATATCATGTATGACTTTCTAGGTCTCCCCTCCTATTCCCCAAGTAGAACATGTTGGTTTATTTTTATTTATTATTCTCTCAATATGAATTATCTGACTTTAGGTAAAAGAAACAAAAAACTTTGGCAAAACAAAAACCTAAAATGAGCTTCTTGAATCTGTTCTAAGTAACTGTAAAATACATCAGATAGATACATGATGAAGCCTAACATCCCCTTTCCCAGGCAGCTAAAATCTTAGATAAAGCAGATCAGAGCAGCTGGAAAGTTTCCCTGTTTTCTGTGTGCTGGAGCTACTGCTCAGGTTCCTTGGGGCATGCATTGGGCTTTACGGGGCTTCAGCAGTGTTTTAGCTCATTAGCTTGCTTGGACATGGCCAATTTGAAATGTGAATAGTGAAAGAAAGTTCACTGTAATTTTTTGTATCAAAAAGAGTCTGTATTTCTGTGGGGCTGGTGAAACTAAACAGACCCAAAGCAAGTGCCCTGTGACTCTCTTCTCATGGTTTCCGCAATGGTCAAATGTGGCTGTAAAGCCAGACTATAAATATACTGCTTAGACTCTGTTTCTCCTACTCCATTTTTCTTCAGAGGAGAAAAGTACATGGGAATGTGGCAAGATGATCTTTGCCAAGGCAATGGTGTTGTGGTTACTCAGTTTGGACTGTATTATGAAGGAGCCTTCAGCACCAACAAAATGATGGTGAGTTGGACACCAGACCCTGGGCTGCAGGGACTTTTCCTCTAAGTGTGGCAGCTTTCTGAGGCAGATGAGTGTGTGTTAGGCTGTGTAAACCTTCTGTTCTTCTAATCTTCTCTTGTCCAGGCTTTTAGAACTGCCTTTACAATCACTGGCTCTTTTACCTCAGACTGCTTCAGAAACAGCTTAAAAATTACTGTCTGCTAAGAATTGGTAACAGGTTTTTCTAAAGCGCATTTTTAGATCTGTGGTCTGGCCTTCTGTTATACTTACCTGCTTTGTGCTCTTTGTGGTTCTTTTTATAGGGGACTGGAATTCTGCTTTCTGAGGATGATACAGTCTATGAGGGGGAATTTTCGGATAACTGGACTCTGAGTGGAAAGGTCAGTATTACAGTTGTCACTTGTAAACTGTTACCATCTGAAAAAATTAAAAGGTTGTAATTTGATTCCCAGTGGATTTTAGTTAAAATTTTTATTATCTTTTCTCAAGGGAACCCTGACCTTGCCAAATGGAGATTATATTGAAGGTCTCTTCAGTGGAGAGTGGGGATCTGGAATAAAAATCACAGGAACCTACTTCAAACCTAGTTTGTATGAGAATGAGAAGGACAAGCCTAAAGCACTGTGAGTTTTTAATAAGAAATAATTTCTCATATAGTTCAGTAATACTTAGGAACCAAACTATTGTCTTTTTTCAAGGGCCAGTTTAAAATATTTCTTCCAAAGAAGCAGTGAGGTTTTGAAAATGTTTTTCTTCTTTCTTGCTGCTCAGGAAATAAAATAAGATAAATGTATTTTTATAGTTATTCTTGCTTTAATTACTACTTGAATATGTAAATAGTGGCAAGAAATTACAGGGCAGCTGACGTGCTGCTACTGTGGTGGAGCAGTCTCAAACTCTTTTTGTTTATGTTGGAACTAACTGTTAGAGCCTGAATTCACAGCTGCTGCTGACTTCTGAGCTCCTGAGAAAGACTAAGTTACATTAGAGCAGTTAAGTTAATCCCACACCTCACTGCCTTCTGCCAGTTACTTTGTTGGCAACTTAATTCATTAAGTGTGTCATTTAAGAATGCCAGTGGGAATATATTTGGACAGACTTGACTAGATCCTACACGTCTTCCAAACAGTGTGTAAGAAAATAGAAAGTTGCTGAATTGCAAAAGAGCATTTTAATGCCTTGGCAAAGATCACTTTGAAAATTATCCATAAATCCCTCTGTATAGCAGATGCATTAGGGCAATTTGCTTAATTATTTCGGGGGAAAAAAACCCAAAACGTGTTTAAGTTATCGCTGATATATCTTTGAGTAGAAAAAAACCTGAGTAAATTTAAAGAGTTGATGGTGAGATGTTGGTATTTGGTAGCACCATATATTGGTTTAGCAATTGCTGTATGGGATTCAGTATCTTGGAAGTATGCTCTCAAATTTCAGATTAAAATGGCAAACATGGCTCTAATATTTTTGCATAGATTACTTCTCAGTAGGCTTCCTGAAGCTTTCACTGGTAATTTCTTTTGACAGTGCTGACACCTACAACAGCATGCAAGTTAAGCAGGGCCTCCCTGCTGAACTGAACACTTGCAGCCTTTGCAGCTGTCTCCTTTTTGCCCCAGTAGGGAGTCTATGAATAAATGTATGTACATATTTTTGAGGTTCGCTTGTGAAATAAAGGTTTCACCTACCCTTTTCAGACTGTCTTGAAGTTGAAAATCTTCTGGTATAATTTCTGAAAAGGGTTAGAGCCTACTTTTCCTGCTTTGTGAAACTGGCAGCATGGGGAAATACTTGTGTTGCTAGTTCTCATCTCAAATGTGCTAGAAGAAATATTAATGAAAGGCCAGACAATTTCTGGCACTTGATTTAAATCAAGATAGAACTGTTAACCCTGACAACAATTATTTGTTTTGAGAAAGCTTTTCAAAGCCCTAAATTTCATTATATGTCTGAGATATCTTTATCTACATACATGGGAAGAAGAGATCTTGGTTTTCTTCTGGCTGTAGATGATCCCTGAGCACTGTCTGTCAGTGAAAAGACAGATGCCTGAGCTGGTTTTGCTTTCAGCACATCCCTAACAAGTCATGCAACATTATCTGTAGATACTACTGTAGGGTCAGAAGCTGTGTACCCATCCTTGGTATTTATGTGGGTAGCTATGCTAATTGTACATTCCAGGATAGTGAGATATTTGGGACTTACTTGTGCTGTGTCCTTGCTGCATGAATGTGTCCTGAGACTTCTGGATGAATACCAGTGGTGAAGATAAGCACCAGTCCTTTCTTGTGTTTAAGCAAACCATTTCCTGGAAGGCCACAAGAGACTAAAACTAATAAGGTTCATAGCTGTTCTCTCATGTAGGTGTTAATAGTAGGCTCTAGCTTTGTTCTTAGTGGTAAAGGTTGGTTCACAGTAGAGACTGTTTAGTATATCAGCTTTTGGTAAAATAGTATGAGAAATTAGATTGACATTAGCCGTGGGTGGTTTTCAAGCTGAATGTGTTGTTTCGTTGCTATTTGATTTTAACAGACCCACTGGTCATTTTATTAGGCGGAAACTTGGGATCCTGGCAGTGTCTCCTGATGAGAAATGGAAGGCAGTATTTGAAGAATGCTGGAACCAGCTTGGTTGTGAGAGCCCTGGCCAGGGGGACAGATGGAAGGCTTGGGACAATATTGCAGTGGCTCTGACCACCAACCGACGGCAGCACAAAGACAGGTTGGCTTCTAGAGAATGTATCAGCAAAGAAAACAGGGATGGAGGTAGAAACTGGGATCACACTCTGCTCTAGACTAGAAACTGACTGTAAAGGTTTAGTTAAAACAACAGCAAATGCCAAGTAACATCATAACCTTACCACTCTGCACTAAAAAGCCTTTCAGGGACATACTGATGTTTAGAACCAGTTCAGTTGTTAATGGCAGGTTTCTTTTTTGGTTTTTTCCTATTGTATGTCTCTGTCTGAACAATGCATTTGTCTTTTTAAACTGCAGCCCAGAATTACTGAGCCGCTCACATACTCAGACACTGGAAAGTTTGGAGTTCATTCCACAACACATTGGTGCCTTCACCCTGGAAAAATATGAAAATATAAAAAAATATTTGATAAAGGTATTGTGACTAAAATTCTTACATAGTCAGGCATGGTAATGCATGACATCAAGCTCACTTTGTAATAGCTTTCCTTAATTACTTCCATATTTGCACTCCTGTAATCCGTAGTTTATGTTTGCTTATCACATCTTAATTTATTGACGTCCACAACTAAGACTAAAATCATTGAATGAATGCTCTCTTAAAGTCAGCTAGTGTTCAGTTACTGTTTTCACTCTTATGCACTGGATCCCAGCAAAGCATCGTGAAATACTTGCTAATTATTTCATGTTAATTTTAAGAATACTGGAGAGATGACTAGTCGAAGTAGTAGCACAAGTTCTTGTGCTGTCTTGACTCCTATGAGTTGTGTTCAGCTGACACAGAAATTTTATGATCCAAATGGCAATTTGTTAAATTAGCTAATTTTTGAGATATCTGTAATATTTTTTGAAAACCTGTTGGATCTCTGACCCATGTCCCTTGAATTCCATTTTTTTTCCCCTTTAACTTGTCTGCCAATGACCTGTCTGACTGGCCAATTAATATCCTTTGTCTCAGGCTTGTGATACTCCTCTCCATCCCTTGGGCAAGCTGGTGGAAACATTGGTAGCTGTCTACAGAATGACCTATGTTGGAGTAGGAGCAAACCGACGATTACTGCAGGAGGCTGTAAGAGAGATCAAGTCCTACCTCAAACGCATCTTCCAGCTGGTCAGGTAACCAGACTGATTTTCAAGTCAAACTGCTGCTGAGTTTGTTAAAGCTGTCTCATGTATTGAAGCTATCTAGTATTGTACAGTTCAAGGGTGCTGCTATTGTTACCTAGTTTTCGGGGTTACTTGTATTTTCTTAACCTTTTTAAGGAGTCTTGAATTCGTTGTGTCAAAAATGGAAAAATAAACTCTTCACACCTAGTCTTACATGCTACATTGTACTTCAGAATGTGGCTGTAAGAAGCTCATCTGGAATATGTAGTTACAATTTAGTGTCTCTAGATATCGATGCTGTGCGAAGACAGTGTTCAAAGGGGGCAGAAGACTAGTGAGGATGGGGAATCCCAGTGTACTCCATAAAGTTCTTATCAATATGGCATTAAAGTTCTTACCAACATGGATGAACTATCTTCCTTTGAAGAGCTTGCTTAGATTCTTGAGAATAATTACAGCCTTAATTGTGCCCTGCCAATCTGAAAGCAGAAATACTCCAAATTACTAGCAATTACAAGCCTTGTCTGGAGGGAAGTGATGTTAGCGTAGGAAAGGTGTCCTTGGCGTTGGGGGGGTTGGCCTTCCTGAGTTTTCTTCCGGGGAACTGGTACTGTATGTGTGTTAGCTGTGCTGTCCTAGCCCACTATGTATTATTTCTGCTGACTTTTTTCTTTCCAGCCATGCCTTAGTGCTGTGATTTGTGGAAACCTACTGAAATGACCTCAAATATTATTGTGTGTTGCTGTTTAGGTTCTTGTTTCCTGATCTCCCGGAAGAGGGCAGCACAATTCCATTCGTGGCAACAGAGACAAAAGGAAGGCGATCATTTTGCAGTGGGAAATCTGATTCCAGATCAGAATCTCCTGAGCCAGGGTACATAAAGGAAAAACAAATAAAAACTAACAAAGCCTTTATTTTACTTCTTGTATTTTTTTTTCTTTGGTGGGGGAAGAAAGATAAACACATGTTCAACTGATGGATATAAAGCAGTGGGTTTTATCTCTTTGGTTCTGATGACAGGGTCTGATAAGCAAACTTCCACATTATGGTTGTAAAAAGCATTTAGTCCTTGTTCCATGCAATGGTTCTTTACTTACGACAATATTTGCTTTTGTCTGTTATGGGTAAGCAAGTTGAGGCTTAGGCTTGGGCTTTAAAAGAGTATTTGGGATAAGAGCACTGGAGGTAACTTACAATCTTTTTCTTACCAGAGTTGCTATTTGCTGGATTTGTACTTATTTTTTTACTCTTATCCCTCATAGAATAGGCTTGTGCTACATGAAATATTTGTTCCAATGATTTTCATTCAATTTTTATAGATAAGCAGGTTTTTAATGTCTTCCTCTGTAAACCACCCTCTGTATTTTTTTGTTCCAGCTATGTGGTAACCAGTTTTGGCTTGCTGCTCCCTGTGTTACTGCCACGCCTCTATCCTCCTCTGTTTATGTTGTATGCCTTGGACAATGAGCGTGAGGAGGACGTTTACTGGGAGTGTGTTTTACGTTTAAACAAACAAACTGATTTGGCTCTTCTCAGTTTTCTTGGAGTGCAGGCGTGAGTATGCTACAACAATAAAACACTAACTAGCGAAAGATTATGGCATGTCATTAGATAAGGCAACTAAAACAAAGCCCCAGTTGTCTAAAGTATTTTTTTTTAATTAAAATGCATCTAAATATGTCTTCAAACTAATTAGAAGGGTTGAGAGAGTGAATCAAACCTTCCCTCTTCCAAAAAGGGGAGGTGGAAGGAAAGGGAAGGAAGTAAAGATTGGCATTGCTGCAAAACCAGAGTGAGACATTTCAAATTAGACAGTTTTCTGGGTACTTGTGTGAGATGTAGTTGATCCTGTAGAAAAGGCTATTATGTCTCAGAACATGATGACTTCATTTTTGTAATGCAAAAATACTTTAAGACTATGTTCTCTCAGTGGACTATGTTGGGTTTTTTGCAGGAAATTTTGGCCAGGAACTGTATCCATCCTTGGTGAGAATAGAAAGGTATGTTTGTTTGGCCTTGATTAACAGTATGTTTTGCTCAGTGCTTCTTTCAAGAAGCTGAAATCATCAAGAAGTGATCAAAGAATTTTAACCAGGCTTTTTGCTTAAGAGATGTTGTTATTATATTTCCTTAAAGTTTGCCTACTACTTTAATGCTCCATTAATGATTTAGCAGGGGCATAGGTGATCTCCAGAGATCCCTTCCAATCCCAACCATTCTGTGATTTCTTGCAATGGCCATCAGTCCAGCTTTGTCACTCGCTGTCTGACTTGGTAATGAATTCAAGAGACCTTTGCTTGGTCTCCAGCTATGAAAGTGTGAGAATAAAAGTCTAGCAAGGAAATTTTCAAGCTGCTTTACTGGGGATTGTGTCATTATATACTTTCTGGTTAGAAAAATTGTATAGTTTACATTCTTAATCATTATCTTGTTGAAAGAGACTCAACACTGAACCATGGGGGTGCAAAACCTGCCTGATAAATCTTACTATGATTACACAGGTATCATCAACTACAAAAGATGCCTGCTTTGCCTCTGCTGTTGAATGTTTACAGCAAATCAGGTAATTCTCTGCAGTTTGTCTTTCAGTGTTTTACTGTTCCTGCCATAGTAGTTTCTAGTTTACTTGACTGGAATCCTTTAAATGCCACCCTTTTCTGTTCACCTTTATAAGAGAAGTCACTAAGATATTTTCCAGTTCTGAGTAAGAATGCAATTTCTCCTGCTGGGGAATAAAATGTTGCCTCGTAAACAGGACATGTCTATGGGACACCATTTAGAATCAAAGGCGTAAGGATGTCTGTCAAATACACATGTGAATTTCCAAACAGCTGTGGTAAAGTGACCTGTGCATGGGAGGCTTTTCTATGTCTGTTATGCAAGAATTTAAGTAGAAATTGAAAAGATTTTAGTAAGGATTTTTCCCCTTTTACCACTATATTAAAACACCATAAAACTGTGAAGAAAGTCTCACTTGCAGTAGTGTGCCTTGATGTGGTAATTCTGACCTGGGTACTGTGCAGCCTTGGCCGCCGTGGCTGGTGTGGTGTGAATGTCTGATTTACGTCCTTGGGCACAGGGGGCCATGCTGGCCAGCAAACTGCCTTCCTAATTTAGATGCAGATTTCTAACTGCTTATTGTCATCCTGTTTTGCTTTTGCTCTCCAAATAGTACCACATTTACCCCAGCTGACAAGTTGAAGGTGATCCAGCAGACTTTTGAAGAGATCTCCCAGAGCGTACTTGAGACCCTTCAGCAAGATTTTCTGTGGTCCATGGATGATTTATTTCCTGTTTTTCTCTATGTGGTGCTGCGAGCCAGGTAGGCACTGAGGGTGGCTTCAGTCATTAGCCAAGCACAGGCAGTACAAGCACTTCTGTGTTAAACACTCCTGCTGCTTGTTACAGGATCAGGTACTGGCTTTTTGTAACTATAGATTTTCCAATTTGACTGTTTGCTTTGGCCTGAATAAATCTTGAACGGTTTACTGTGAAAAGGCTCTGCATTCAGAATGAAGAAACATTATACTGGCAACTTTTGTTCGCATGTTCACTTTCCCACTCTCACATGTGACAGGATAAGGAATTTGGGGTCTGAGGTGCACTTAATTGAAGACCTGATGGATCCCTATCTCCAGCACGGGGAGCAAGGCATCATGTTCACTACTTTGAAGGTATGAAAATTATTCACAGTTATTAAAGATTCTCTTTGAAAATAATCAGCTTTTAGCAATGAGGACCAGTTTAGGACAATTGTATGAACATTAAGCTGTAACTTCTTTGACTTTTTAATTGAAATTTTTTACTAGGATAGACAGGGAAATTTAATGTAGAGCTTTGGATAACCTCATAATTGCAGGTACTGCATGTGTTGTGTGAGACACTTATGTTAAGTTTCTGATCCTGGCAGACCCAGTCCATACTTGAACCAACATTAAGGAGTGAATAGCTGTCAGCAGCAGGTCAGGGTGATAGAAATCTTAGCTTTTCAGACTGAGTGCCTTTGAAATGCTTCATCCCTGCATCCTTGTCCTGTAAAAAAAAAGTTTTCCTTTTTTTTAATCCTTCTGTCAAAGGGCAAAGAGAGACTTGTGAGCAAAAATGTACTTTCATCTTGGCATAGCTGGGAGCTGTGAAAATATTTAGTCCTAAATCGTGCTATCTTGCTTGATTAGGGATTGGATGTAATTTGTAGCTTAGTCTCCTGTTTTTCCTTTTGCTAGCTTACATACCAGGAGGCTCTTGTGTTGAGAGACACTGTAGCATCACTGCTTGTAGAGAGCCTAGGCCTGTTTTCTTGCATAGAAAAAAACAAACTTTTTGTGTGTGATGCTTTGCTGTGAACTGGCACTTGGGCTAATCTGAACTTTGTTTTAATTCAGGCATGTTACTACCAGATTCAACATGAAAAGCTTACCTAGACCATCATTTATAACCTGCCTCTGTGGGATAAGCTACTCAGTGGAACTTCACTAATAACCACTTCTTCCCTGAAATGGCCCATGGAAAACCCTTGGTTATAGATCTGCTGCTGCAGATGAAAATATTCAGTTGTTTCTTCTGAACTTTCAGTTCTAAGATTTGAAAACTGCAGCTAGAGGATTCCTGTGAAGTGGCGATGAATTAAAGACTTGGTTTGTCAAGTACCTACCAAGAAGAAATACTTTGCTATTCTAAAAGAAAGATTATTTACTCCTTTTAAATTAACCATGCTGCACAAAGGCATGGCATCTACATAGAACGCATATGAGAGTCTGGACTGCATGGCTTCCAAAGCAGTGGGTTTGTTTTTATTATTCCTGGTTTGTCAACAGAATCATTTAAAGGGAATTAATTGCACCACAGAACCATTTGGTCTTCCTGAATTAAGCTGTATGTTTGTTTATTTAAGAAAATAGAAATATGTTAGTATTTATAATGGGTACCTGTAGTGTGTTTGGCTGTGAAGGTTTTGAGGCATCTCTGTTGAACAGCATTGCTGAATGCAGTATTCATGTGCTGTTGTGGAAGTAATCACACTGTTATGGACTTCTCTGTTTACTAGAACTGTAAATATACTGGCATTTACCATTCTTTCTGTTTATGAAACAAATAAAAGGCACTGACCACTTCAGATTTTGGCACTGGATGAAATGCTGTGCAGTGTTCAGTTTGATTACCCTGAGGACAAGTGGAAGCCCTTGTGGTAGGAGGTGAGAAGGGCAGAGGGTGCTCCTGAACAGGTGTGGTGGGTTGGCCTTGGCTAAACACCAGGTGCCCACCAAGCTTCCCTTTCACTCCTCACCTCAGCAGCAAGCTGTGTCTGGCCACTTCCTGGGAAGCAGGGCTCAGCATGCGTGGCAGTTGCCCCAGAGGTGAACTTCTGGCACTAATGCCAAAGTCTTCCTGCTGCAGGGAAGCTCCAGAGCAGTTCACCCTGCAGGCTGTGTTGGCATGGCTGCTACAGCAGCTTTGGAACTGCTGCTGTTGCTGCTGGTTCTTCCTGTGCTGAGCCAGAGCTGGCTCTGGGGCAGAGCTTCAGTGCTTCCATGCTTCCCACTCAGAGCAGGAGACACTGTGCTGTCTCTCTTGACACTGACAAGGTGTTCCTGCTGCAGGGAAAGCTCCCTGTGGTCCCTTAGCACACGATCCTCATCACACCTATTGGAGCAGCTCACTTCAGAGGCTGCAGAGAACAAGTAATTTCCATAGGGAACCTGTGAGTGTGTGTGTGTTCTTCTGTGGTTTATGGCTAACTTTATTTATTCCAATAACACAAGTGGATAATTGGAGTGTTGTAGGTGCCAGTGCAGACTAAAAAAACAAAGGGAGCAGAAAAATAAATTACGGAATGTTATAATGGCTTAAGTTATGTTAGATTGCCATAGATAATGCTTATCATATTTTGAAGTTGGTAATCATGGCCTGTTTGTTGGCATCTAAATGGAAAGAAACTATATGCCAAAACACTCTTGTGTTGAACAATGACTAATGTAGTGGTTTTCATAATGTAAAATTGATTGGTGTTTTCAAAATTATTTTTAGTTTTATCAGAGAAGGGGAAAGAGTAATTCTGGAACGATGATGTTTAAAACTATTGTTAAATAGTTTGCAACAGATGAGAGTGGTAAGAGAATATAGAGGTAATGGACTTCATGTTTGCAAACAATTTAGTGTTGCCTTAATCTTATTTTTTAAATTATACTGAATAACTCGAGGAGATGTAAATAATAATATGAATAAAAGGGAAGCTATAAAAAGCTAACTTGAGAGGGGAAGACACACAACTAGCGGTGAAAGGATAATGAAGTGTGAGGCAGAATTCAAACACCTCATCTTGCCTAGATGTAGCCTTTCCATGCAATCACCTCTTGGAACTCAATGTAAAAAAAAAAATTAATTAACTGAGGCCTGTAGGAACAGAGCTGCCCTTTGAAAAGGGGCTATGCTAAACAGCTGAGTAAATCAATGGCAATAATTCTTATCTGCAAAAGATCTGAATTGAGGATTGTTTTTGCCTTTTGTGGGAGTGTAACTATGAAAGACAGATTTGGGGTTGGTTTTTTCCCCTGTAACTGTTTTGTGTTAGTATTTGTTGTATTTTGATATTTCAGAAGAAAGGATTTTAACATTAAGCCTTGTTTCATATGACCCAACTCCTACACTGATTCTGTGCCTTAAACTGAAAATGTAACTAGAGATGGGAAGTTCTGCCATAATCTTCCTGATTTTCAAGATCAAGGTCTATCTACAGATACGTAGCAACTTTAAAGGTTTAATGTCATTTACAGTGAATGGTGCAAAGTTGAGAACTACAAAAACCAAAGAATACATCTGCCTTTATACATATGAACACAGAGAGGTATGTATATATACACTCAACCTCGTAGAAAAAGCAGTGGTATCACATAAGAATTTATCTTGGCTGATTAAGGGAAGCAGACAGTCTGGGCTGGATTATTTTTGGTCTTTCTGATATATAGCTCAGTTATTAGCTGAAGAGAATCCCAGGATTAAATGTGCTTCTGACACAAATTCCACTTTACAGCCGATGTGGGCTGTGATGCATTAGGAAATCAGAACAGACCAGCTTTGGTTTGTGTATTGCCATAGCTAACAAAGAAATGAGTTAACCTGCAGGACCTTTCCAGCTGGATTGTTTCAAGGTAATTACTTTTTTTCTCTTTTATTTTTTTTCTTTCCCTTAAATAGGAAGCTGGATATTTCTTGTCCTCCAGCAGAAATCCTGTAACCAGCAACAGAAGATCAATGTTCAACATTTCAGGTTCTCAGTGCAGTCACAGGCACAGTAGCTGCAGACAGACCCCAAGTGATGAGGGCCCTATTGACTGGGAAAGTTGATGAGAATAAGAAACTATTTAAGTGAGAAACGATGTAGTTTTTTATGCAAGAAAAGGGTTAAGGGGATTTGTTCTCTTCTCCCTGGTAATGAGTAGTTCTAAGGTTAGGTTTCTGCGGATTAGAAAGGAGAGGATGTCCGTAGATTAGCTGGGGCAGTGAGGTTACTTGCTCTACTAACATCCAGCAAATACTCTCCTTCTGGAAATTCTGCATGAGCTAAACATGGCGTATCCTGTGGTGTTCGCAGGTAAGAAAATTTGCACTGTACTGAAACCATTGTACTGCAAGGATGCATTTCCCCCATGCAACTGTAAAATTAGTTTCCTCTCATAGCTATAGCAGAGCTATTTAGACTTCTGTTATCTGTTTAATTCCTGCTGCTAAGCTACACTAGAGGAGTGTATGAGTGGGGAATAGGAGCTTGAAAGGGAATTTTTTCTTCACTCCTAATCTTCACAAAATTGTACTTGTTTTTAGAAATAGGTTAGGAAACTACCTGTTCTGGTATATTGAGAGATAATGTAGAAAAATGTGTGGCTGATACGGGATTGTAAAACAAATCCTTTCTTTGAACTACCTAGCTGTGTACTTCTAAGTTGATTTAGCATCAATATGGTGGTTGGTTGTTTTTTTAGGGGGGGTTTTGGTTGGTTGGTTTCTTTTCAGTAAGGCCAAGCTGTTGACAATAAACAGCTAGAAGTAAAGCTGGCTGCCCCTCATGACTGCAGGGTGCTGCATCTAAGTGTTCTCTGAGTGTGCTTCTCTTTTGGGAAGCGATGTTTTCATGCTGTTTACCCCATGTAAACAAGGTACTTTCACTACCACTGCAGCTCTAAGGTTGTGCTTTAGAGGGAGGAAGAATGAACCACCACTGAAAAGATCTGAGTGCAAAGAGGAAGACTATAAATTATCTCTTGTATGCAGGTGTGAGTCTGTGAAATCTCACAGAATGCCTGACATGAACATAACATTTCTTCAGTCTTTTTTTTTTAAACTCTACTGCCTCTGACTTGCATTAAGTGGTGCTTGGGTTGAGATAAGGATAAATGGTTTCAAAAGCTTAAAATGTGTCAATTTATTCCACTAATATTTAGGGTTGCTGTTTTAGCTAAAACACTTTAAAGTCTCAAAAAGCATACAAAAAGCAAGATGGTTCTTTACAGTGACTAGAAAAAGAAGCTGACAGACTTCAGTGATAACACTGGCCTAATTAAGTTTATTTAATGCAGAACAAAAAAGCTCTTAACAGGGCATGTGGTTTGAGTTGCTGAATATCTCTCCCTACCATTTTTTGCCTACTCAGTTTGCTGATTTAGAGTGGCTTATTTGCAATGAAAGCTTTCTCAGAGTGTTTCCTGCCCTCAAGCTAATTTGCAGTCTTCCATATGCCAAATCATTGATTGTGGCAAATTTAAAGATAGGAGTAGTTTTCATTGTAAAAAGTGCTCAAGTCAAACATACTGATCAAAGCAGTGTGCAAGAGCAGGGGGTGGTGTTCTGGATGTCAGGTTCTCTGTTGTTGTCCCCTCTGAAGGCTTGACAAGATGCCAAATTGTCCACTTAAAGACAAATCTGAAAACTGTATTAAAAACAGGGCTTAGATTCCATTGCAGCTCTTGCCTTGTATCGATAAGACTTTCTGGTCTGTCTGACAAATAGGAGCAAGGAATTTCATACTCTGCTGCTGAAGGAAGCCCTGTAGCCCAAATTTGGGATAACTGATGTTTGTAGACATGAGGTGACTGACTAATTTTGACTCAAATTCTGGCACACTCAAAACGTGGATATCCAGTTCTGTCTCTAACAACAGGCAAAGAGAAATGTCTTCTATTAATAAGCATCTATAATTGCTTGCAATACACGTGAATGGGAAGGCCCTTACACTGCCTGAGAGATTAGTCAGGTAAGCCTTTTAGCAAGAATTTCCATCTAATTTATTTAGATCCCTAGATGAGGAGACCCTGAGCTCTGTCCTTATAGTCTGTGCAGATAGAAGTCTTAGGAAAGAAAGGCACAATAGTAATTCTAAGTTTGTTTGAACTCTGACCTTTGCCCTTAAGCAAGCAATTCAGTAGGTCTCTTTCTAAAGAACAAGATATTCTTCCTCTCGTCTGGTAATGACTTTTTCAGCATCTGTTGCTACTGACACCTTCTGAAACCACGCCTCACAGTTGGAAGCTGCTTTCCTTTTGTTGTGTGTAAGCATGAAATACCTACTAATTTATGACTGAGGTGGACTGTGGTGTTAAGAACTTGACAGATTTTGATGTTTAAAGGCTGCTTCTGTTAGTGTGAGCATAAACTTTGTAGTTTTAAGATGACAACAATGGATGGAAGGCTTACAGCATGCTTTTTATTATTTCTAGAACTCTGTTACCTGTAGCTGAGGGTTTCACCCAACAAGGCAAGCCATCACCCTTCAGTAGCTTTCCCAGTTTTTCTGGGAAAACTGAGGTTAATCCTCAAGATAAACTGTGTCTAAAACTTCTAAACACACTCAAGTTGCTCCCACATCTGTTCTTTATGGAAGCTCTTGTGATACCAGAAGCTGCAATGCTCTACAGGGAAAAAAATTAATCCCTTGAGTATTTTAAAGGGGTCACACAGAATTTTTTGCATTTTAGCAGAATCTGAAATATTTTAGCTTCTCCAGAAATGTTGTTCTTTGTTTCTGATTGCTTTGTCTCTGATGAAGAAACAGGTTTTCATGACTAGATTTATATGTCCTGCTTGTTAAATCCGTCATTAGGCAGATCAGCTAAGCTTAAAAAGGGGGAAGGTAAATTCTTAAAGGAAAAGAACTGAGACCATTGAAAAATACTAAGTAATTGCAGCTTAAACCCCAGTTGTATTGGGTTATATTTTTGTGAGTCTTTGAAAGAGGAAATCATAATTTTAAAAGTAGTCTTCAGATTAGAATTTCAATAAAATACGTCATTGAGTATCCTGTAGAAGTAACTTGAAAGGAATTGAGGAGACTCAGTAATAAAATATTTGAGTTATAATATCATAGCTTCTGATTTTTTCCCCCCTTAATTTCCACTGCCTTTTGAAAGCAGTTTTATGATTTAACTGGAGAGAGAGGAAGCGTGTTCTAAAAATAAGTATTAAGTGCAGTAAAAGTGACAGTAATGCCTTCTGCTTTTGTAAGCAGATCAAGATAATACTTTTCCTGCTTGTACCTTTGCTGTTTTCTGTCCACCGAGCAATCTAGAGGAAAATGGCTGCCTTTTTACTTTATTAATCCAGGGAATAAACTACTGTGTATTTAACTGAATTTGGTAAGGCATTCACTGTCACACTGTGGTTCACTATTGGCTGAGGTGCTCAGATGGTTGATGTTAGTTTTTTAAACTTGTAGTCTAAATCATCTCTTGAGTGCACAGTTGATATATTTAACTCTTTAAGATTAATCTACAATACTGGTGATCATGACAGTATCTTTTAACTTGTATCAAGTGTGATTTGAAGTTAAATGAAGGATGTAATGAATATTTTTAATTACTTCAGAGGTTTCATACATAGACTCCTGATGCTTTAGGGTATAAATGCAGAGTGTGGTGCTCCCTGGGGAATTTCCATACTTCTTTGAGAAGAGTTCAGAGAATTCTCTGAAGCAATCCTGTACTGCACTGTTAGCCACGAACAGCAGATTGAAGAACAACTTCCAGTTTTGGTTGTCACAGAATCTTGAGGGAGGGAAGGCATTTGGAAGAAAATTTTAGAAGGCTTATATTTTATATGTGGAAAGGTCATGAGACATGGATACATATTAATTAGTAAGTGTGGTCTTCCTGCATTGCTTAAAAATGCTGATTTTTAAATGTAAAGAAAAAAAATAAGGTAGTATATGCTGTTTTTTATAATAAAAGAATACAGTGACACATTTTCAGATTAGGAGATAACTTCTTTGATTTCATCTCTGAAAATAGCAACCTAGTATAAATTGCCTGAGAGAGATGATCATACCAGCAAGGTAAGCAGTGGGGGTTTTTATCTGGGCTTGGGGTTTTTGTGTTTTAATTCACTGTGAGGAAATAGAGAGAAAAATAATGACATTTATGTGGAACAAATCCTTCAAAGACCTTAAACTCTAATAGTGATAGAGAAAGGGATCCCTTTTTTCAAAATCGTGTCTTTGCTCAATGAAAATTCAGTAGAAATTTCAGTGCCCTTCAGTTTTAATATTGTGTCAATATCAAAAGGAATTAAATGTAACATGTCCTCAAATATGATTATTTTCCAAGCTATATTGATATAAAATAAGGTTTAAGTCTTTAGAAAAAATGAAGAGTTTCCATGGTAGTACACTGAAAAAGCTGGAGAGCAGAAGATGGACAGCTTTCTATTTTAGATGACTTAATGAAGCAAGCAAATGACAATTTCATAAAGCGCTTAAAATGTATATTGCAGTTGAGGTTTGTCTGTCTGCATCTTGGGTGCTACTGGAATTTACAGGTGGGACTCATGTATTTAATTAATTCTTGACACCTGTTGTGCACTTTAAATACAAATTATTTACCTCCCTCTTGCTTTAAATTCTGTTTTCTTATCAATGTAAAATACCTGACAGGATTCTGATATGATTGTGCTCTTTTCCCTAGCTCAGCATCTATCCTTGTGAAATCAATGTGGTGTGAATGCAGTATTCAAAGTGGGTGGAATCTCCTTGAATAAAGGAGAAGATGGAGGTGCCAACAGTCAGCAGTAAAGATAATGGTAACTTTTGCATCTCTTTTTCAGTTTTCTTTCTCTTTGAAAAAAGTTTTATTCCTTGATTTCTGTAACACTTCTTCTGCTGAGTCATGAGAGAGATTAATGTCTCTAAAGTATTACTGCTTAACAATTTGAATGATTCTTGGTGTATAGTGGTGGTATGCAGTTAGCTTAAGAGAGCATCAGAGGAGAATACCTGGAATTTGTTTCTGGCTTTTAAAGCCAAGGAGATTTTTTGTTGTTCCACCTCTTTCTCATTAGGAGCTTGAGCCCAGACTGATACACACAAGATTCCCTGTGTGTTTTTCTCACAGGTCAGTTGCAAATTGCTGGTATTGACCTAACACTGTTGGTTAATAACGTGGTAAAATAACTCTTGTGCAACAGAGTTGACTGCAGGGGGAGAAAAGCAAGGCAGACAGGAAATGTCTGCATTTCTTGGAAGGACAAATTGAGGAAAGGTGCATTTCAAAGGCCTGGGTCACTGTTTGGCTTTGGTTGGTGGTCTTTTTGTACTGAAGTGTCTTGCGCTTTTCTGTTTCTTGGGCTCAGGTGTATCTCATGTTCTGACTCTAGTGCTGCAAGAACTCAGTTTGCTCTGTAAGAGAGATGTCAATGGCGTTGGCACGCTATATGACCTGCTCAGATCTCGCTGGCTGCAAGCACTGCTAAAGGTAAGACAACACACAGCTCTGAAAGCAAAGGTTACCTAGAGAACAATCTCTAGGGAATAGCTACTTGATATTGCCATCTCAGCATAATAAATGCTTATTTATACTAAGTGCTGATTGTCCTGATATCAGTCGTAACATCAGCAGTCACAGTGGACAAAACCACTTTTGATTTAAAGGAAAATAAAGTATTCTCTTCTATAATGTCCTAGACATTAAAGCTCTTCTATTTTACCTGTCCGTATTAAGGCCAGGGGACTGAGACTGAACACAGCATTGCTCAGTTATCCCTTCTGTTCTTAAATCTCTGTATGACTATGCATCCCACTTCCTGGCATGTGAAATTATATTTTTTATTTTGCATCCTACTGCTGGAATGCAAAATTACATTTTGCAATTACACATCTGATGTGTAATTGAAGATCTTATGTTATCAGATAACAGAGTTTTGACTGGTGTTTCTATCTTGAGAAGAATTTTATCTCTGAGACAAATTCTGTGCAAATTCTGCTTTTCTCTAGGAAGGATTTTTAAAATCTTTAAATTTTAAAGATCTTGTATGGGATAAGAATGTCCATAAGGTCGTTTTAAATGCAGCAATTTGTTTTAAGTTAAATTTACTTTAATTATGCCTTTAAACTAGAGGAAGGAAACAGGCTACAAATGAAGAGAATTGACTCTGTCAGGCTATTGACCTGTGTAGCCAGCTTTCCTTATAGGAAAATTCAGAACTACAGTATAACTGGCTAGCTAGCTGATAATATGGAAAGGCGTTGAGTTCAAGACTTAACTCCAGATGCATTAGATATTAAGAATTTAGATTGCAAACTCTGGGGCTCTAGCAGGATGGAGAAGTTTCTAGAAATACAGTGTTGTCCGTTGCCGGTCATGTGTGTATCTATATAATCATGTGACCATGTTAATGTCATCATTGCCTTCATTGCTATAATTGTTTTGTCTGCCATGGCATGCAACAGATTTATGAATGCCTCCAACATTATCTTGGAAGAAGACCAGCTCCTGTCACGCTGCAGGCACGTGTACTGAATCGTGAGGTGAGACTGTGTATACACAATTTATTGCTTTATTTACTCATACCAAATGAATGAACTCAGTTGCAGGTAAGTGTACTGGTATTTTTTCTGTGTCTCGGTTCTAAGTACACTATATAAACCTGAAACTCTCCTTGCACATTTGTAAAACTACTCAACAGCCCTTACTGTGGGGAGGGGGGGCATGAGAAATGGGCACAGCTGTGGTTGCTGGACTAAGCGAGTCCTGGCCAGTGTAATGAACACACACGTTAATTGTTTAATCACTGACCATGTATTTTATTTCCCATGTAACTGTGTGATTCAGGGTTATGGCTACAATCAAGCAGCCTGACATGAGGACATTTAAAAGCTTTTTAGATTTTTCTAATCATAATGGCTGAATTCTTAATCTTTTAATTAGTGGGAGAGTTAATGACAAAGTAGAGAAACTGAGACTAGTGATGAAATTGGTTGAGGGATGGGAGCAAAAACTAATTTAAAACAAATGGCACTGTGCCTGAATTAAATTAAGCCTGGCTGAGTGTTGTACAGCTGTGGTCATATTGTCCAGTTCTAGAGCAAGCCATATGGACATCCTCTGAGTCATATAACATAGGGGGCTTAACACTGTCTCCATACCATATTCCTTTCTACATTCAAGGTAGAGCTTTCTAAACTAATTGTCCTCCAGAATCCATTTCTGTGCTTTCTCTCTTACATTTATCAGGTGATAGAGTTACTGCGTGAAGCCCCTCCGTCAGGAGAGATCAAAGAGCTAAGACGACTACTGCGTTCTCCACACTTCAAGGCAAGTCCTGCATAAGGAAAGAAAAGGTTTGCTCATGGAGCTCTCTGCAGTGGGAATGGAAATGTATGTGCAGCTGTTCACAAGAATTGGCAAAGGAGCCAGAAGAGACGTAGTTATCTAATGATAAACTAATCTGATTGTGAGATCAAATGTGGAATGTGTATCTGAAGTACCTGCAGTGGGCTGCATTTTACTTAAGGCTATGTTTGAAAGGTGTTTCTTACAAAGTTTTAAATTACAGTCACTTAATGCAGACCTATAAAACCAAATTTTCCTTGAAATTGCGAAACCAGCATCCTTAACCCAAGATCTCCAAATAGAAATATTACATGTTTTGTAAGTCTTCCATAAGATGCAGAGGAATGGTTCTTAAAACTTTCACGGTTTGATTTTCCTGGTGGAAAGAAGAAAATGTCAGTCTGTGCCAGGAATCTGTGTTCACACAGAACCTTATTCACCGATTTCTCTTTTCTAGCCAGTCGCAGTTTAAAGCTCTGCTATTGTATGATCTCTGCTCATGGGTTGGTTAGTTGGTTTGCTTGTTTTCATTTGTAACAGGCCTTGCTTTCTGCTCATGATACTGTGGCCCAGAAAGATTTTGAACCAACCCTTCCACCACTGCCAGACAACATACCTGAAAATGAAGAAGCTATGAGGATTGTCTGCCTAGTGAAAAACAACCAGCCTCTGGTGAGAGAACTTCCTTGTGTCTGTCTAATTTTCACTTAGACAAGTATTGATAATGCACTGGATGCATATTGGTTTCTTCCCAGGAATGTCATGGGGATTGCATGCATTCTTGTCCAGATTTTACAGAATCATAAGAATTGTTGAGTTTGGAAAGAACCTGAGGAGACCATCTAGCCCTGCACAGTGTGGGTGTAACTAGAGTAGGTTGTTCTGTGCCTTGTCTGCTCGGGGTTTGAACATTTGGCAGATGCATTTTCACTATATGAGATAAAATCAAACTGGATTGAGTTGTTCCTGTGGCCAAAACAGAAAGGAGGGGTAAAAAAGCTGTATCCTTCAACTTTTTGTCATTGTGAAGATCAGACTTGTGATATGAAAGGAAACTTACTGGGGTCTTTCAGTGATCACTGTGTTTTTTCTTTGTTCTTATCTGCCAGGGTGCCACCATTAAACGCCATGAGATAACAGGTGACATAACGGTTGCCCGTGTGATCCATGGTGGGCTGGCAGACAGAAGTGGTACGTGGAATTTGAAACAAAGTGATACATAAAACTGAACTTGAAATAAGATATTTGAAGTAAGATAATAGCTTCTACAATTGATCTTCCATTATTGAGCAAGATGATGTGTACATTGGACAGCACTGTAAATAGTGATGCATTGCAGGGACTTTGATTCTGGCTTCATAGATTTTCAGATGAATTTGTTGTTTGAGACTGAGTTGAGGTACAAATCTAGTTTTCATTATGTATTCTTGGCACCAGTACCTGGATATCCCAAATTACAGTGTAGTATGAATACCAGCAGCTCATTCCCTAATGGAGAAATTGTAGATATTGATAGTTTGTGATTCTAAAAGATAATGGGCTTTAAGGAATATGTAGTAATACTTTTTTGGCACTAGTCTGCTAAACACTTTGGTAGCACCAGTAGCTAAGCAATCTTGCAAAGAGTTTCCTTGGAGATGTTACTACTTCGCCATCCTAGAATTGAATGTGTTCCATGCCCCTTGGAAAATGTGATATAACTAAAATGTAAAACATCAGAAGTAAAATTCTACTCTAATAATTATAAAATAGTTCCTCTTACTATGTTCTGGCCTTTGTATAGAGGAGAAAACCGAACTTGCAGAAAATAGCTGATTAAATTCCTTGTTTGACTAATGTTTTAACTGAGTTAAAGGAACGTGAAAAAGAAAACAATATTGTGAAGGCTTTTCTGTAAAGGACAGAGAGGAATTCCAGGACCTCCCACTGCACCTGGAGTTCTTAAGGGTCTGATTCCAAGTCTCATGGTCTATTAATATAGAATAGGTTCATCAGTTACTTTGGGAAATGGAATGATATTAAAATGTTTATGCTGATTTTAAAGCAAATTATTAGCAGATTGTAAAGATGTCGTATGGGGGAGTGGTAAGAATAAGAAAACTGAAGCTTGCAAGCTTCTTGTGACCCACAACAGTCTGCAGTCCCATCCAGGGACAATGCAGCCTGAATCCAAAATACCTTCCTGCATACCTGGTACATGGAAAATTTTAACGCTGGCTTACAAACCTGGTGTATTTCTGTGTAACCCTGCTTTGCCTATCCAAGGTAAATCATACTCTGATAAAACTCCTGCTGCTGTTTTCATATTTGTTTTCATGGTAGGGTTGCTGTATGCTGGAGACAAACTGGTGGAAGTAAATGGAGTTCCTGTTGAGGGACTTGAGCCTGAGCAAGTCATTAATATTCTGGTATTTAATATTTTTAAAATATGTTTTCTACTGTCTATATTAAGATTATTTGTATGCTCACTCTATTACACACTCTTATACATGAGAAAGCCTGAAATTTTTAACAAAAAATTCAGTTTCTTTACCGTGAATGAAGTTCCCAACTGCTCATGAAATCAGAATATATGAAACCAGAATTAAATCTAACTTCTGTTCTGGACAGAAATTAACTTAATTGTGACCATTCCACCTGCAGCTTCTGTGAAAAATACTCATTTGTTCAGACTTCACTGATTCACAGTTTTTTCTAGAAGTGACACTCAGTTAATACTCCACAAGAAATAAGTGGAAAGATGCTATTCTAATAAGAGTCCATGTTACAAAATGCACTAAAGCAGAGTGAATGAGCCTGTAAGCTACATACCTCACAGTGCAAAAAAAGGGCACTGTAATCACTGTTGTCAAAATTCTCATGAAGAAATCAGTTGAGATGTCCCTGTTATTTGTCATTTTGCTCACAATTTTTCAAGCTTCTTGACTGCAAAGTGTTAAGTGCCAGCCAGAGAGCCAATCACATCTATGTGCTATTGCCCTGGTTGTACCATTTCTAGGTATAAGAAATACAAAAGCTATTGGAATGCTTAATTATTAAATCATTTTCCTCCCCCTTTATGTCACCTACCCTAACCAGACTCTGCTGCTAATTTAAATAAGATTTCAGTAGAAAATTTTGGTATGAATTAATGTTGAAATTACATATACTTACAATGAAACATAGGTTACATTAAATTTAAAATATTAAGTAAAACTTTGATGTTTCATTCTTGAGTTTGCTTTTGGAAAAAATACGGTATTGTCACATTGATTCTGTCTACCTGAATTCTATGTGTAACACAGATATTACAATAGCCTCAAAGCCATGCTGTGTCAAGCTTGTCTTGCCTATGTTTGATTACTTGTGTTCAATACCAACCATATTTTAATTCTTTTCTAATCACTTAGGCCCTGTCTCAGGGGACAATTATGTTCAAATTAATTCCAGTGTCTGATCGGCCTGTCACCAACCAAACAACAGTAAGAAACATTCTTTTTCTTCTTCCAGATTGGTAGCAGTAGTGCCTAACTGTGTGACACAAAGACATGGTATTGCCTGTTTTCCTTAAAGTGTTACCTTGCCTTTATGGCTACCTCTCAGCTGACATCAAGATGTTGTTGCTGAAGCAGTAAAGACAGTAAGTGGAAATGTAACTGTGTAATGAAAGCACTTTCAGAGTGATCTACAAGTTGAAGGTCAGTTCTTTTCAAAATGTATGAGACAAATGGGGCTTTTTCCTTACTGAATGAACAGAGAGGGTTTGGGGCTTGATCTAGTTTTTAAAACTTGACTTCATCATTAATTGACTGAAGTTGCAGAAATATCTGGCTCTGTGATTGTAAAGCTTATGTTGAATCTGTTCTAAACTTGGCTTCCACTTATTCTTGTATATTTTCTTTACCAGCTTTATGTGCGAGCAATGGCAGATTACTGGCCCTTGCAAGATCCTGCCATACCATGTGCTGATGCAGGTTTGCCTTTTAAGAAGGGTGAAATACTCCAGATTGTGGACCAGAATGATGCTCTCTGGTGGCAGGCCAGGAAAGTTTCAGATCTCAGTGCCTGTGCTGGACTCATACCCTCAAATCATCTTCTTAAAAGGTAAACAAATCATCATTTTCTGATTTCTGGTTCAAAAATTAGGCAGTTATTCACACTTTGTTATTTAAAATTTTTGTAGCAGTATGATTGAGAGTGACATCTGACAAACATCTTTCCTCTTTATGATCTCCGGCTTCTTGCTCTTTTTCCCTTAAGAACACCTGTGAGAACAATCTTTTGAAACCACCTGTATAATCTCAAATTGCCATTTTGGAAATTTGCAGCACTTGTCCAGTCTCCATGCTGGTAGCTAAGACATCTAGTGGAGTGTAGCAGCTGAAATATGTGTGGAAATTGAGGGCCCTGACTATTAAAGGACCATCATCTATGATGGGAAAAAAAAGGCAAGAGGAAGAGGGGGATACTAAAAGCATGGTATTTTTTTTTAAATATGTCCTGTGATGTATGAGTGACCTCTTCAGCTTCTGTCAAAACTGAGTAGACCAGATTAAAAGGAGAAAAAACCCCAAACACTCAAGGGAAGAACAAGGATCCCTTACCTATTATTTTCTGTATAAATATACCCTTATTTTTACACAACGTGCTTTCAGAATCAGAATTCTTACACTGCTGTAGCAAACATTTCAATTTGATTCTTTAAGCACGTGTCCTGTGGTACCCCCAAGATAACATAAGGCTATGCAATAGGTGATAGACTTCACTTTGTAATAGATATATAAACCTACCTGTGGTCTGTATAATGCAAGCTGAAATCAAACTGGGTTGTGACTCAGGCTGCAAGCAAGAGGTTCTGTGTAGTAATAGAGGCAGTAGTACTACTACCCCTAGCAGTAGCACACTCTTCTACTTCCAGGAGTCTGTACCACACCATGGCTTATCTTCCCATACTTTATATAAAACTCTTAATACTTCTGGGCTGTTAATTTGGAAATTGGAATAGTTCTGAAACCATGTTTGTTTTCACTCAGGACTTTGCAGTGGGCTAAAACATTTGGTAATGTTTCAGTTCTTGCTGTCCTCTCTCAGTTCAATATTGATTGAGCTTACATATAAGCAGTGAATCTGACTGGAGCATAATGTGCTTATGTACTGTTTTGTTTCTTTAACTGTGATAAACTTATTTTTATGTAGGAAGCAGCGAGAATTCTGGTGGTCTCAGCCCTTCCAGCCCCATCTCTGTCTCAAATCATCAATGTGTGAGTGAAAAGTTACTTGAGTGATACAGTAGGAAAGAAAGATCTTGTCTCTGTTTCAGGGATACTGAAATAGAAGCTTATACAATTCAGTTCAATTCAGACACTGTTTCTGGAACCCTATTGTAACCTTAGAAGTGTGTTAATTATCCCCAGATAAATAATGATAATGGTACCTGGAGTATTGATGATGGAGATGGTTGTCTCCAGTGTACTTGGCATCTGACCATAAGAGAAGCTGTGAATGCAACTTCTTCTGAAGTCTGTAAGATCTGGGAGTTCTCTCTAGGAGAACTGGCTGTAAGTCTTGAGGTGACAGTTGTACTGGCCTGGCTTTCCAGGGACACAGATACCATCTCTGCACTGAAAAGTGACATACAATGTTTAGAATCTTTCTTTGTCCTCACAGCTATTGAAAGATAAACTTCTTTTCTTGAGGTCTAAGATAAGCTATGCTGCCCTTTAATTTACTCATAGTAAAAATCCAGAAATATTATCCTCTGACAACTATAACTTACTGTAAATATGCAATTATTCCCAGAAAAATAATGTTCTTCCTGTTTCCTCTGTCCTCATTTTATTCTATGGGTCTTCATGCAAGTATAAAATTTTTCTCTCATGATAAATCCCAGAGGGAATGTGTTTCACTCCCTAAGATTCTTTTTGCACTGATTGCTTTGTTTTCTAGAGTTGAGGCTCTCTTTCACCATAATTTTATTGCATTTTAACTGCTTCAATGGATATGCTGTGAACAGTAAGCACTGTGGAAGAAGGTAGGAAATCACATCTGGACAGCATTGCATTTCTGTACCAGGAACCAATATAGCACATGGTCTTACAGGCTTTTAAAAAAGTTGCAAGAAATGAGGCATTTTGATAAATACATGCAGAAGAAGCCCAAGTTCTTGGCATTTTGTGTGCTTAACATAATTGAAATCCAGCCTTTTTCTACCTGAAGTAGTAGATGCATACATTGTCTTAAAGTGGAAACTCTAAGACAGTGCTTTATCTGTTAGGGAAGTGACAGTTTGTATGGGTTCTTTGAGGAAGGAAGACAACATTTCCTCTTTCTGTTTCTTCTCCCTCTTTCTCTCCTGGAGCAGCTCTGAGAGAGTATTTCTTTAAAGGATACATATGGGCAGAATGTCATTGACAGATACTCTGACAATTGCCCTGTAACTGGAAAACAGCTCCTCTTGGGCCTATCTGGAGGGGTATGAACAAAACACACAAATAGTGCTGTATTGTGAGCCCATGACATTGCTCAAGCTCATGTGATCACATTTCAGGGACACAAATTGATGTGGTCTGGGAATTGAGAGAGAGCTGAATTGATCTTTTCATTTTCTTCCTTGTTAAAGTAATAATAAAATCAACCAAGCAAAACACTTTCCTTGAGTGTAGCGTGTTGGAAAGATATTTAAAAGCTATAGGACAAAAAATTATATTCCCTCATGATAATAAATAGATATCTAATGGATAAACGGATTGACAGCCATGTTTCAAGAGGAGAAACCTCTTGAAACCTATTTCAAGAGGAGAATTCAAGTTAGATGCCTTTGCCTCTCTGCCACAAGCCCTTCAGAGCACTTACTTAAGATGAGCTTTTTGCTCACTGTAGGAAAGGAACATCAGTAAATTGGAGTTAACAGTTAAAATCCTTAAAGATGTCTAAAGGTGATCTGAGCTTCATGTATCTTCTTTCTGATGTCTGAGTTCAGTCTTGTATGATCTGTAAGGTTGTTTTTCCTCCCCAGTGTTGTACTGATTCAGATTAATTTTTTCCCTTGTGTTGATCTGTAGAGGATGACATGCAGATTGACGAGAAGTGTGTGGAAACAGGTAACTGAATTCACTTGAGATTATTTTATTTGCTTCAAGGCAGTAGCTAGTTAAAAGCCTCATTTCCTAGATAAAACCACTCATTCTCCTTGTTTACTTAATGGTAGGAAATTCTATTTTTCATACCCCGGAAACCTCATCTAGTATTAGTGTATTAAAACGAGCTGTTTGCAGTTCTGGTGTACAGTGTTTATAGTCAAGCATTTTGATCAGTGCAAAAATATCTGCTTGAATGAGATCCAACCTCTTTGATTCCCTGTTGGATTGTGGTTGTAATGTTACCACAGTTTTTTGCCTGTTGTATATTTAATGCCACAGATTATTGTGGTCTTGGAGAACCCACACAATTCATTGTCAAGAAACTGATCATGGGAGAACAAGGAGCAAGAATAAGTTTTCACTTGTGAACACTAAGTGTGAAGATTGGTAGCTTGAGTTGCTCCCTAAAGCAGCACAGCTCATTCTTCCTTCTCTAAGGTAATTCAGGAGCTCTCGTTGAGGGATGTGATTCTGCAAAACTGTGTGAAAAGAGATGAAGCAGTTTATTTAAGTATGTGAGCTGTTTTACCACCTCAGGGTGGAGGGAGCTGGTGAAAGTATATGTGAGACAGACTGACAGAAGCTGGAAAACTGATTTCTGATTCTGAAATTCATTAGAAGGAAAAGAATTAAATTTTGAATTTATTTTAATATCTTTGCTATCTGGATTACTAAACAAGATGAAGAAACATTTGAGTCAGGTAAGTTCCTCTCACCTAGCTCTGAATTCTTTGCTATTGTTTTGCTTCGAGAAGGGTGTCCAGAAACAAGCGTCTTAAAAACAAACAGGTGGCAAAAACCAAAATGCCACTTCAGCTTCAGAAGCCATTCTGGATTGAACGGCCATTATGTAAAATCCTGTTGCTTTAAGTCTCCCTCTTGTTCTCTGATTGCCTTAGTAGTAAGGTTTTTGTCCTCTTATCCCATGAGTGTGAATGTTTCTTCTTGTGCATCAGTACCAGATCTGTTTATCCAATCCTCATCAGTTGTACCCATGCAAGCTGTGACAGCAGGGCCTGCACTGATGTCAGCAGATAATTGGATTACCTTTGGGTAATATGGAGGCCTGAATCCCCAGTGCCTGTAGGAGTTGATGTGGTAAAGAGGAAAGCTGCTTCTGGATTCCTGATTGTGGGCGGGCATGGCTGGCATACAGGAAAGAAAAATGCTTATAAAATTAATTATTTATGTATAAAAAAGACAATCAATCAGTACTTTTTTTTAAACCAAGCTGATTTGGGGATTTTTTTTTCATTTAGGAAGCAGCTGCTTATTTACAGCATGTTGAGAGTTCTGCAAGACTTAAGTCTTCTAAAATAAGTCATTTCTTCTCTAAAATAAAACTATTGCTAACCTTCTCATTTGAGGTATCTGGTAATCTTGTGGAGGAGAGTGTCATTCTGCCTTACATTTGTTCTTCTCCACAAGATCCCTGCTTCCCAGTTCTTTTTCTTTCTGCATCTTCTTCTCTTATCTCAGGTGATTTGTTCTCTTCCACCTCTCAAGCAATGCCTAAGGCTTTAAGGCAGAACCAGCAGGTCTGCAGGGCAGTCTTTTGTTTTCAGGCTAGGATGTTTCTGTTAGCTGCCCTTGGGGATTACTGTTGCAAATCCTGTTTTCTGTTCAGTGCTGAGTCAGCTCTCTGCTGTATCTAGACAGCCAGAGGAAAAAAGGTGCAAATATTTGTTATCCTACATTCTACTTTAACCAGTAGTTGCAGATGTATTTCGCAGTACAACACTGATGTAGATGCTGTAGTTGAGTCTTGCATCCTTTGGGAACTGAGAATTCATGCTGAAAGACACATATTTTAGTTTTAATGTCTGCAGTACCTGTTTTCTATATTCCCTAAATGCATTGGACCATGTTGGTTGGATTTTTTTTTTTTAAGATCATAGTATAGACTGTCTTCTCAAAACTAATTGGTTTATGTCTATCTCTATCTGAATGTGCAGAGGAGCTTAAAGAAGGTAACACTAACTTTTTTCTCCCTGTCTGCTGTAAGTAGTAATTTAATAGAATTTATCTGTGTTTATTGCTCTACCAGGAAGTACCACTCTTCTTGCAATACCCGGTAGCTGAATTGCTTGTTTCCTGTAGGATTCCACACTGCACTCCACAGCATAGAAGAGAGAGTAGATAAAGCAGAAATATTTAAACATATTTGAATGATGACTCAAGAGACCTGAAGATAGAAATCATATGGGCATATGTTAGCTGAACAGTACTCTGAACATAGCCCTGAATGACCAGTTTTGTGCCAAGCAGCTTTTTCTGTAGTCATAAACTAGTTGTTAGTACCTATAGAAATGTAGGAATAAAACTGCTTTGTAAAGGTACAAGTAATGAAGAGTGTATAGACATGAAAGCACAATTAACATGCATGTAAGTTTGTTTCAATACTTACATACTTATGAGATGACTGTAAATCAAAGAGTCTAGTGCTACAAGCATTGCAAAGCTTTGCAAATGAAAATAATGTTTTTCCTTGGAACAAATACTGCTTTTAAAGACATGCCTATGTCTTCTGTATCTCATTCTTGCTTTAACAAGGCCTAAATAAAGAGAACACACAGCTTGGATAAATATATGCGTGATTAAGGGAAAATAAGGAGCTCTTTTTGAAAAGAAAGCTGAACACTGGCACTGTTCTTTTTCGTTGGTTGCTTGTTTTCAAATCACTTTTCTCAAATAGTTTCTAAACTTTCTGAACATTAATCTATTGGAAAATTTGTATGTTTAAGCCTTATATGAGAGACTTAATTAAAAAAATACATACAGAGTTTTAGAAGTCTCACCTGAATAGTGAAGCCTTCATGAGGAACATATGAGAATGCGGACAAAAAGAATCAGAGGAAACAGGTTAGGTTCACATGTTGGAGCACAGATATCACTGGTGCAATGCAGAAAAAGAAATAATAAAATCGAGTCTTCCTTTTGCCTGAAAGATCTGAGCAGACACAAGTTGCTTTTTCCAAATGTGCTATGGGGCAGAAACTGAGTTACAAATTTTTTGTTTCTGATTTCGAGGTACTGACTTGTTAGTTATTGTTTTAACTAAAGAGTTCTTGTAAGATAGATTGCACCTGAAAAACTTATTATTACGTGGAGCATTTTTTCACTAATTTCAATTTCAAAACATTGTCTGGCATCTAGATATCTTAGGAATTAAACAAATAGAATGTTGAGTTTCAAATTTAATTTAGAAAATACCAAGACCTTCTATGTTTATTTTTTCTTACAATGACCCTTTTGGATTGGTCATTGGTCATGTCAAATATTTTAATATTTCATATTATAGAGTATCATGCTTTTAAAATTATATTAGGCATCATATTTCCACATATTTACTGAAATTCTTCTTTTCCTTGGGATCGGCAATAATTGTTAGCCATCTAGCTTTTAAGCTTTCTCTGTTCTTTTTTATTTCATGAGTATTTGTTCTTTGTGTTCTAGAAGAGGAAGAATTTGGTGAATTTGGTCAACGAGTCTTTATTGGTATGCAATGACTAAAGATAAGTATGGTGTTTGGGGGTTGATCTACATTAAGTACTTGTCTGAAGTTAAATCAAATGCTTTGTTCTTGATATCATCTAAAGGTTTACTAAATGGAATACAGCTTACTCTGTTTTCCAAACTTCAGGAAGTCTCTTTTCTCCTGCAAATGCTCAATCTCTCCATTTAAATCCTTCTTCCTGTTAGGTTTCTACAGAGACTTGGCCACTGCTATTTAAACTTGACTTCATGATTAATTCTGCTCAAGAGTAATGTCTGTCATCCACTGAGAATAATCATGAGGGTTTTCATTAGAAAAGTACACCTATATGTGAAGTTTTCAGAGTTGAATGGTCAAGTGGAGCAACAAACCTACCCATTATTAAACCACAGAGACCTTTAAAATACACATCCTGGAGGCTGGAGCAAATGTTCTAGATTTGCTTCATGAGAGCAAACCACCTACATTATCAAAAAAAGCTGACCTGTTCTCTAGGGATGCCTCAGGTAGTCAGAAACTTCTCCTTCGGCTTGTTTTGGGGATCTTTCCGAAGTCTTTAATTCTGGGCTAATTTTCAGGTGACTTTCTATGGGATTTTACCTACTCTGCAGCTGTCATTTAATGCTCAGAGATTCTAGCATGCTGTCATATCAAGTGCAGCAATGAAATTCACTAACCTTCACCTTGCAAAAAGCTCAAAAAAGGCAGTATGTTGTGTGGCTTAGATAGACGCCCTCTAGGCTAAAGAACTATCTGCCTGCATCTCAGGTGTATTTTCCAGTACTGATGCCTTTGCCCCTTCCAGCTGGATTCCGTAGGAGCATGCGGCTGTGTCGCAGGAAGTCGCGGCTCAACCAGCAGTCCTGCTACAGCCGGTGCCCCAGCAGCTGCTACAGCGCCCTGGCAGCTCCGTACGAAGAGGTGGTCAGGTACCAGCGGCACCCAACAGACCGGCACAGACTCATTATCCTCGTGGGTAAGAGGTTAATGACCTTTGCTGGCAAATTTCACCCCCTTCTGCCAGAGGAGAGGAAACAGTCAGACATGGTCTCGTCCACTGGGGTTTCCTGCTGCAGATTGCAGTGGTTGCTGACCGTGTAGGCAGCTCTCAAAGGAACATTTCAAGAATTATTGTAATTTGACCTCATTCTTGGGGTTAAAGTTTAATGTAGGTATCATCTTCTTTGCTTGAGATGATGTTTAAAAATAATACTATTAAAGTCCTTAGAAGAAGCTATACAGTTATGAATGCTGGTTGATGATGGATTTTATTAGGGAAGTGGTTCTGTTTTGTATTTAGTTGGGACTGAAAATGATGAGAAAACATTTGTAATCTAATAGAAGACATCATTACATGGAGGCATTTCTACAGCCAGTGGTAAATGCATAGATATGACAATACTAAGAAGAATATTTGACTCCAGACTACAACAGTCTCAATCATGGGCAGTATGGAAAGATGCCTCTAATAATCCTTGTTTTAGGACATTAAGTGGGCTGCAGGCTCTCAAGGAGACTTTAATGATAGTGACTGAAGGGAAGCTGCTGTTCTGCACTGTTCTATGGTCCTGATGAAGCAAACTGAGTAAATGCAAATCCACTGTCCTTTCTAAGTCTGGAAGTATTTGATAAGTTTTTTCTTTTAAAATAGTACTGCTGAGTTGCTCCCTGGGTATGGCTTTATTGCTGGGAAGTGATTTGTACCCGGTCAGTAATATTGCTTTTCCAATGTTCCAGGTCCCGCAGGAGTTGGTGTGAATGAGCTGCGGCGAAGGCTTATCACAAGTAACCCACGAGAGTTCCAAAGTGCCATACCTCGTATGTAATGGTTTTCCTCTTTCCCCCACTACCCCATTTCAAACATGAGCAGGAAATGCCAAGTACCTGCCTCTTGCCTTTGTGTATTCATACACTCTTTGCTCTATGGCTGTTTCTTCTGCTCTATTGAAAGCCAGTACTGTTTGTTTTCATAAGGGTTAGTTTAAAATACTATCAATCTCATTTTGGCAAATCAGACCAAGGGTATTTTCAAGTTGCAGCTTCTGAAACCATTAAAACCTTTATGGCAGTTAAAGTTATCTGCATGATTTGGTTTCATTTCGATGTTTGCTTTTCCTAGATTTTTTTTTAAAGGAAGTTTTCTTGGAGATATTTTAAGTTCTTAGGGTTTAAGTGCTCAGATATGAGAACGAAGACAACAGAAGTTGGTGCTTAATAGGCTTTTCAGCTTTCCTTATTAGCCTTCTAGTCTCAGATGAGACTTATGCAGCTTAACTTCTGACGTAACAACTGAAATTATTTCTACCTATGCTTATTTGGTTCTTGTCATTTAGATAACCAAACAGGAAATTATGAATCTGCAGCTAGATGAAAATTCAGGACTTTGTGCTTAAGATCCCAGATATGGGCCAGGTGCGAGTTTGGGAAAGCTCGTAAATTTTTTCTGAAAGAACTTTAAAAGATTTTGCCTCTGAGGAGTAAAAACAGTTGTGCAACTAGTTCCAAAGCAATTCCTAATTGCTTTGAATCACAACTATTTGGATTAAACTACTCTTCCATTCCAAGAAATACAGTTGTGCTTTGATAACTTTCAATGACTTGCCACAGGCAAACCATTACAGTATATGGGGCTTTTGCTCTGGATTAACAAATGGAAGTATCTCATGTTAGTACTTATGAAAATACTGACTTACAGTCCTTTATGAAGTTCTCATTTTCACTTATGAAGTTACAATAATTTAGTTGCCATTGATCTTTTGTGTGTATCTTCTTTCAGACACCACTCGTGTTCAGAAAAGTTATGAAATGAATGGTCGTGAATATCACTATGTATCAAAGGAAACTTTTGAAAACATGGTGTATAGCCACAGGTGAGTAGAAGAGATTAATTACATTTTTAAATGCAACATGATCCAAGAAAGTACAATTTTGTAGTTAGGTCCCAAGTCTGGGCTCCTCCACTCTTACTGTGTATGTTTGGTGTAAATTTGGGTCAAAATACTTGAGATAATTTCTTCACAGACTGTTTTTGTGCAGTTGCAAATAGCTCCTCCACATTTAATCTCAGAATCCTTCTAAAAGAAAGTGGGTTCTCTAGTCCTGAGCTCATCAGATGTGCTGGTAAGTTGTGAGTTTAACTCTCTTGGAAACCAGACTGCTTTTGAAAATTTAGCAGTGAATCAGACCTCTTCCTGCCTTACAGCTCCATTGCAGGATCTCTGCAGTGATGACACATGAGTAGTTGAACTCTAAGGGCTAAATATTCAAAAGTGTCTGCTCCTTTCTATGCATCAACAATCTCTCTAAGACAGACCAGCTCAGCATCAGAAACTGCATTCATTGAGTTGTGTCAAGTGCTTTGAGATTTTCGGATTTATGAAGTTATTTGTAGTATGTAATTGACAAGCATTGACAAGTAAAATCACAACCTCTAAACACAAAATTCACAAAACCATGATGAGTAAAAAAATGCATGTTTTGGAGACGTTGAACTGTAATGGTTTTGATTTTGTACCCAGTGTAGCAGGGAAGAGCAAAGTGAAGGTTCATCGGTGTTCACTATGTTTTATGATCATTCAGTCCTGATGACTGGATTATATTTGAAGATTTCACCTTTAAATGGAACCTTTTTGAAACTCAAATGCTCTTTCATTTTCCTTCTTCCTCACCACTGTTGCAGAATGCTGGAATATGGGGAATACAAAGGGTACCTGTATGGTACTAGTGTTGATGCAGTGCGAGCTGTCCTTGATGCAGGGAAGATCTGTGTAATAGATTTGGAACCACAGGTGAGCGGTAAAGGAGCAGGGAATCTTCTGGAAAGAAAAATTATTTTCTCTGCATTCTTGAGCTATTGGAACAGTGTTAGTTGCTTTGTCTTGTTTTCCACTTTACCTCATGGTGCTTATTAATAATAGATTATTCTTTGCATGTGTCTTGTGCAGCAATGAATGTGGTGGTACCACAGTGACAAGTATGTTGAGCCAGTTCATTTTTTGCCAAGGCAGCAGCTGCTTTATCAGTTTGGATCGTATAGAAATGAATTTTCATACTTAAAGTAAGGATTAGTCTTTCATGTGGAACTTGTTGCATGGGATTTCTTCCTCCTCCAAGCCCTACTAGTTGAGAATTCTATCCTTCTGTTAGCAATCTCAGAACACCCTTTGGTAAAAGCAGTAACAGTTAAATTAATCAACCAAAACCTGAAAATTATAGTGTGCCTTTACTTTTCTCCAGAAGTTACAGCTGTTAGGAAGCTGCTTCTGCACTTAGATGCTATTCACTTTTTTTTCTTCTATCTTTGCATTGAATTTGCTAATGAAGATAAGGCTAATAAAAGCCTGAGCTTGTAAATATCTAAGATACTTAGAGCTGTGTCTAGTAAAATCTTGCTAACCATCTCTGAATTACTTGCATATTTAGTACTTAGGAGCTGTTTGGGTTATGATGTTTCAACATCTCTTCCAACCAAATGTAAAGAGTGACACCATAACTCAGTAATTCTTAGATATTTCCCTCTAATGCAGAGCCAGCATGCCTGAGCCTTAGGTTGGCAGCAGGTTTTGCTGCTTAAAATAGAGATTAAGTTGCATGATTTGAGGGGTACTACTCAAAAACTGAAACTGCTGTGAGAGGCACATTAGGTCACACCTTAGACTTCCCATCTAAAACTGTCCTTGACTTTCTTCTGCTACATTTTTAAGCAAAAGGGGAAAAGAGGGGTGTTGGGGCTAGGGGTGTGTAATCTTGCTACTTGGACAGATGTGCCACTGTAATTTTTTTAGGATGTGAGTTTAAAGGACAAGTTTTGGCAATTGTATGAAATAAGAGCAGTGAGGTAGCAGAACTACTGCTGAGTTGCATACTTTATTTTAAATCTGGTGGCTTGAACAACTTTATGTGCTATAATTTTCTTTTTATTTTCTTTTTCTTTCTCATTCCCTCCACTGCTCTGCAGTAATTTAAAAATACTTATTAGCATTAGGGAATGTTACACAGCACAAAGAGTTCTGAAAGAGGGATACTTCCTTCCAGCATGGAACAATAAAGAGGAACTTGTTCCAAAAGTAGCTCCCTAACAGTTAAAAAAGAACAGGTTTCAAATGCATCTTTAATATGTTTGATTGTAGAGATCTATTAATGACACTAATAATGTTCCATCATTCACTGGTATTGAAAGCATCTCCTAATAAGGTTACCCAGCAGAATTAAGTGATTGATATGCTACAGTTGCTTAACAATGTCTGGTCCAGGGATGGAGATAACAGCATGTTGTAAACAACTGGCTTTTCATGGGAGTAAAACTGGGATGAATACACCTGAAATACCTGAACTCCATTTTACTCTTCACTTGCAGGGTATACAAATAGCCCGGAGTCATGAGTTAAAGCCCTACATTATATTCATCAAGCCACCCAGCATAGGCTGCATGAGGCAGACTCGTAAAAATGCCAGGATCATTACAGATTATTATGTGAACATGAAGTTCAAGGTGAGACTTGGGAATAAAAGGGATTGAGTTTATTAATCTGAGATTCTGTAATTAGAACATAATGCATTCTACTATGCTACAATGTTAACTCTTAAAAAAATATTACTGTATCTTTAGAATCAAATCTAGTTATTCTTATCTTTTTTGTTGATTTTGTTGGGATTTCTTTCTCCTCCTTCAGCTTTGCTTTGAAGCGTAAGTGTTGTAATTTGTGTCTAGGGAGCTGAGGCATTTTGCTTCGAGATGTCCATACAGGAGAAGCTATTTTGCATATTTTTGGTGTGATTTGCTGCCTTGGGTCAGTGTTAGAGTCAAGACATATATTTACTGTTTGCATTGAAATACTTGGAATGTGCTTCATTCAGTAATGTAATAAATTATTTTTTCACATTATAAGAATGTATTGTTGTTTCCTGTATGTTTAATGACAGTGTTAGTATAAATTCTGTACTAAGTTCTGTAGATAAAAAACCAGATCCTGCTTGTGGAAAATGCATAGCTTATATATAGAATATATACAGCACTTTGCCACAATTGTTTCCACGCAAATCATAATTTAAATTTAGCATCTTAACATTTTGGAGACCTCAGTCTATAACTATGTGAAAATGAATCATGATTGCTTTGACAGAAAGTAATATGGACACTGGGAAAATAAACTAAAATTTGGAATAAGAACACAAGCATTAGTAGATTTGCCTTCTAGTCCCTAACATTCTCTGCCAGCACTCATCATAAGAATAACTGTTTTGGGGCTATTGGAGCATAATGAGACACAAGGTATTTCTTGGGAAGCATATGGCAGTCAGCTCTGGGTTTGAGAACTGGAACTGTCTGTAGCAGGTGTACTTTATTATAGCAAACTGAAATAAAGTAAATTAAATAGAGTAGACTGACATTATCTATTCACCTCTAGTTTATGTGGCCCAAGATGTTTTGAAGATATTGTACAGGTATGTTTCTCTACAACACACTGAAGTTTTATAGGCTTACTCTATCTCACAGGAAGAAGATTTACAGGAGATGGAAGAGTCAGCTAAGAAAATGGAAGCTCAGTTTGGTCAGTTCTTTGATCAAGTGATTGTGAATGACAATTTACAAGAAGCATCTGCGCAGCTACTGTCTGCAGTACATCGTGCACAGGATGAGCCCCAGTGGGTCCCTGCAGTATGGATATGCTCAGACACTCAGCCCTAATTCTGAGCAGCAGGCAGCTTCAGAAAGATTACAGCTTATGTTTTACTTCAAGAATAATCCTAATGTCAGGATTGCAAGAATTTATCTTTGTATGTGAGGGATTTGGAAGAGGATTAGGAAAGAAGCTGCTACGGGAGATATAATCATACTATGTTCTGTGTAGCTCTTGAGCTTTTTATGTTACAGCTGCATTTACTTTTGTACAGAAAAAAAAGGAAATACTGTGAGCACTCAACTACAAGAATAAAGAAAAATCTATTTTGTTGCATGTATGTGCATTATTTGCTTACACATAGGTTCAGAAAAGTCCTTTCTTTTTATTATGGTCATTCAGGTATTGTGATACCTCTACATTCTGGAAGCCTCACAAATTATATTCAGTCAGAGTGTGTTTTTTAGTGTGCTGTTGGTGAGTAGAGTGTTATTTATGAAGGTACTGGTTTGCTGCTAATACTTTTTACCTATTAAAATAGGAGTGGTGTTGGCACAATATGAATTACTCCAAAAGCCAGTTATCTTCATGATACATGTAATATGTTTTTTGTTGCATCAAGTGAGTACAAACTGACAGAACATGGACTTAGCAAAGAGGAAAATCATCAGAAACCCTTTCTCTTATTGGTTTGGTCTGTGGTAGCACAGTCTCCTCATCAAAGAGTGCAATGCTTGTGGCAAGTAAGTTCCTCACTCTCTTTGGCTGTCTTGCCCCCTGAGGAACACAGATGGTTATTTTGCTGGCCTACCTCATCTTGGAGGAAAATCAACAAAAGTTAAGCAGTCTAAAAAGAAGTTATTTATAGTCAAATATTACTGCCACCGGCATGCCTACTTGTTCTAGAGCCAGAGCTCATACTCCTTGTTTAGAGGTAAAATTGGAGAGACTGAAGCCTCAACACGTCACTGATGTGGGCTTAGTACTGGTGGAGGGTGAGACAGCAGCCAGCTCTGTGCTGGTGGTCCATGACCGGCTTCCCCACTTCTGCCTAGTCCAGCATTTATCGACTCTTTGCCTTTTTCCCATGTGTTATTTTCCGTTTCTTAGTAGTTTTTTTGGTGTTTTGTTTTTTCCGATTACTGTGTAGAAGTTGATTTAGCAGTTTGTCACCCTGGTTACAAGCTGAAGTAGTCTACAGAACCCTCTTCCCCTTGATTTCGCTCGTCTGCAGCCCGCCAGACGAGGACTCCAGCCCGCGCCCGCCGGACTGGGTTGGCTCCGGTGAGCGATCCGCCGTCGAAGAGGCGCAACTACGAGACAGCGAGACGCCGCGCCTCCCAGCGCTGGGGGGGCGCAGCGGCAGGGAGGAAGGAGCAGCGGCTCCTCCCCGCAGAGCCGGAGCCGGAGCTGGGCGGGCGCGGCGCATGGCGGCTCGGCGGGCGGGCCCCGGCGCGGTGAGGGGGCGGTGGGGCCGGAACGGGCGGGGGGAGCGAACGGCGCCGTGGGGCTGCAGAGCGGGAAGCCCGGCTAAGGGCCTGGAGGGCGGCGGGAGCCTGGGCCGCCTGAGCGCTGTTGCTGAAGGGAAGTGGCGGGGCGGTCTCCGGCAGCCGCTGCTCCGGGGAGGCGGAGCTGCAGCGCGACGCCGTAGTGCGGCTCCTACATCCCAGCTCCGCTGAGGAGGCGGCAATGCCCGCCCTGCTGCATCCCGCGGCAGGGGGGATGTAAACGGCCGCAGGGTCGCACGTGTCTGCCCGTTTTGCTGCGGAGGCAAGCAAGCATTTCCTCACTGGTTTTTTGTTGTTTTTTTTTTCATATAAAGCTCTCAAAATTTGCAAAGCTTTAACATCTGTAAAGGCTGCTTTAGTGTTCTTAAACATGGGGGACTTTGAATCTTTTCTGCTCTGCATCCCGGAATGGATGGGTAGTTCGGTTTTCCCCCTGAGTTTCCAGGTGCGTCCCACCGTCTTGTGGCCTGGCTCAGCTGTGCAAACACAGGGTTTGACTGAGGCAGCGGCTGCGTGGTTTGTGGGAGTCGCTTGGCTTCAGGGGCACCATTGGCTACGTTAGAGCACTCAGCGGCTCTTCTGTCAATAAAAAAACGTCCATGGGAACCTGTCCCCAAACTCACCCTTTCTGTGAAGTTTGGAGTGACTCTATGTTCAAACAGAGTTCAGACTCTGTGAAACTGCAAATAGACCAAAGCTGATACCTCTATGGCAGAGTTGGAGACTGTCATACAGATGGAGAGATGAGTATTCACCACAAGGTGCTTGCATGTGGCTTCCTTTGTTGCAAGAAGTAAATGGTACAGAAATCAATGCACTTGCCAGTTGTTTTGCAGAAGGTAATACAATAAAGGTACTATAGAGTACAGAATTACTAATGCACAGGCAGTGAATGCTGTATAAAAGGTTTGTGGGTTTTGTTTGTTCTTTTGGTGGTTCTTAGCTTTTAGTTTTTTTTAATACCAAGTATCCTAAACATTTAGTATTTACTGCCACAAGAATAGTGGAAAATAATGAGATTTGACCTTTACGAGTATTTTTTTCCTTTATGGTGCACCTGTATAGTGTGACCAGTCCCCATCATTTGAAGGGTGCCACTTAGAGTGTGCAGTTCTCTACCTGTGTAAATGGCACTTGCTCTCAGTCTTCAGCATGGCCAAAATCCAAGTGAGAGATTTGAGGTCTAATCCTGCAAACCCTTCCTTGCATGAGGCATCTCACTTGCTTTGGGTAAACAAAGCAATGTAAAATTTGCTTATAGGAACCTGTACTAGCGTGTGAAGTTACAGGTTTTTTAGTGCAAGTAACATTTGCTGCTGTGGAACTACCTGCCGTTGTTTCAAACAGGAGTAGTTCTGGGTTGTAACCTAGGGGCAGGAGGGTTCACGAACAGCTAATCCTGGCTGCCTGAAGTTTATTTTTAGTTCAGAATTAGCTGAGGTTCAATGCGAGCAGCGTGAGAGCACAGACCAGTTCACAGTGCCTCTTTCAGGGAACAGCTTCAAATGATATGGGAAAGAAACAAGTGGTAAGTTTGTGGATCCTTGATTCTTACCAGTCTTACAGCCCTTTTTATTTCTGGTATCAACTGAATATTCTGAGCATAGGAAATACTTATTTGTGTCTATTCTTTCAATATAATTGTGTAGTACAAAATCTGAAAGATAACTCCCCTCCTCTTTTCTAGATGAGAGAAAGGTACGAGCTCAGTTTCAGATTATTATCAGGAGATACTTTGAGATCATAGTTGTTTGACCTGATGGTAAATATTTTCAAAACTATATGGAAAACGAATAAAATACTTAAAAGTATTTCTTAACAGCTTAAAAGCTTATTTCTTTTTTAATTTTATTATTGTTTTGAATTTACGTCTTCATTAATGGAAAATACTTAGCTCACCTTGTATATTATACAGGTATATTGAATGCATAAATGATTGCAATATTTTGATATTTAAATAGAATGACTAATGAGCTTTCTAATGAAAGCAATACCTTACATAAAAAGTGAAAATTATTGAAGCTGAAGTGCAAGCTGTGCCTCACACACAGAGGTTAGGTGTATGTTCGTACTGCAGTGCCCATCAGAACTCTGGTAAAGGCATATTATTCCAGTATCTTTTACATTCTGCTTTTATGTAACAACTCCATCAGGAATATCTGGCCATTTAGGAGGCATTCAAAGCAAAACATACATCAGATGTTCTCATCTGAAGCTGTTTTCTTAGAGGTGTTTTCATAATGACAGAAGTTAACTCTTATCCCTCTGTTGTCTTTCAGTGCCCGCCTCGTGCCCTTCCTCCAGTGCCAAGGTAAAATCAATGCATTCTGTGGAACTGATCATGGTGCTGTACTGCAGATTTTAAAAGCAGTAGCATTAAGAGAAATAAGTTTAATAACTACCTGAGTAGTCATAATGATTTCAAAAATAATTGCTTCTCTTGCTAATTTATTGTCCCAAAACACTTCACAAGGAATGCAAAGCATTTTAATGTTTTACACAAGCCAAGAAATTTTACCATATTACCTCAGTTTTAATACTTACGAGAGATAAACCCTTGAAAATTTTAGACAAATATTCTAGTTTTAATGTCCAGTGTAGTTTAATTGTTGTCCTTTTTAATCTCTTCTTCCTCCCTCCTTCTTTTATTTTGCGTTCTTTATTTGAATCACAAATCTTTTAAAACAGGAATTTCTGGAATTAGACTAGATATTCTTTGTTAGGGATATAGGTATCTGTTAGTTTGATGTAGTATAGGGAAAAAATTGGGCTTTTTTCTCAGTGTGGCAGGAAGAGCAATTACGTAGTTTTTATGATATGGTATTTCAGAATTCCTTCAAAGTACCAGAAAGTAAATGCGATGTTTATGATTGTTGACAGATAATGTCTTTTTAGTGACGTATGGGCTCAAACGTTTCATAACTTTTGTTGGTTTGTTATATATCAGGCAGTAAGACAAGTTTTAATTAGCCAGGTGATTAAAGCTTTTAATCTTATCCACAGCTAGCCAATCAAGAAACTGTGCATAGTCACCAACAAAGTGTTGAATCTTACCAATTGCTTCGTACCCTTAACCCTGTTTTACACAACTGCTCATAAAGAGGATTGGGGACAGGGAAATGAACCATAAAAGCAGCAGTGGTTTCATGGTTGTGAATTGTAATTGATTCAAAATTACCTTTCTTTTTATCTTTGTTCCTTCTACACTGCTCATCAACACTTTTTCTTCTTCAATTTGAAGTGGAAACCAAGGTAAGTTACTAAAGTGAGTTACTACAAACATTGGTAGTTCCTTTTGGTGCCACTCATTCTCTCTTTAAAGATAGAGCCTTATACTTTTCCTAAATGCAGGCTGATTATTTAAACTGTGCTGCCATTGCTAGAACTGTCATTTTTCTTTGCTCTCTTTACTGTTTGCTATTTCCATCAAGGTAGCTGAAATGTTGCAACTGTGCTTTAAACAATAAATTTGTTTTTCAGAGCATTATTCAGAGTATTTTGGTTTCTCACTTAACACATATGCATGTATGTATTCAGCCTTTGTTGCACATAAGATAGATTTCTTACCCTGTTTTCCTACCATCTTTTGTACTTCTCCTTGTGTGAACTGGTGAATTGTCATCTTACCTGTAAAAGACAAAGGGTGTCATATTTTGTAAAAAATAATCTATTTCTTAATTTGCAATAAGATGTCTGTTTAAAAAAGGAAATTGGTGTTTCGCCTTGCTGTGCACCCATGCTTCTGTTTTATGTTATGCAGATGAAATTCCACTCAGTCGTCCCAAAAAAAAGAAACCCAAAGGAAAGATTCCATTAGGTAAGGTCCTGCCAAGACTGGAAACTTTTCTTTTATTCCTGCTATTTTTTTCTTTCTAACTTATTTGCGTAATTCATTAAATAGTCGTTTCCATCTGTAAGCTGCTTATGTTGAATGTGTTAAGCACTTGAATTTTTGAATTAATTAAGATAAAACTCATTTAGCAATTTGGCTCAATTGCAATCCTTGGCCAAATAAAGTAATAAGTTAATCACTCTGTTATCACTGAAGAGTTGACTTTAAAAGACAACTGTCATTAGAGCTTTGTATTTTTACAAGAAGCAGATCTGCAGAACAAACATATTGTTTTAAGCAGTATTGTAAGTCTGATCTATTTTGATAACGCAGGATATGTTAATAGAATCTAGTGGATTTCTGTAACCAGTTGACTTGAGTCTGTATAAAAGTTTGATGAGTAAACCTCCTTTATTCGCTTTAAAGTGAGGCCTCATTGAAAGACCTTTAAATGCAACAAGTAGAGCTGTTGCTGGCAAGATTTCCCAAGGATTGAGTTTTGCTTACTGTTATTTTCAGTGAGCTGGATGATGGTGCAAAGTACATCTTGACTTTTGCCATTACTTTGCTGGTTAATTTCGCATTTTAGCACAATAAAGATTTATGAAAGGTGGGTAAACCTGAGCTTGAAGTGGAAACAAAGATTCAGTTGTTATAATAAAAACTGCAGTTGTTGAAAGAGCTATTAAATAACATATGTGATGTAAAATGGAGAACTATTTTTGTCTTTCTGCATCTGTTCACGCAAATTGATGCTACTGCTGCTATAGTATGAATTCATGTTAACTTCTTACTGAAATATAATTCCTCCAAAATATCTTCATCTCTCAGACTGGAGTAAATATCCCTCGGTGCTTTTTTTCTGCTCCTTCTTTATTCCTGTGCTGTGTGTTTAGCATTTAAATTTTCCTTTGATGTGATGCCATTTTGCCTTAGCATATATCTTTGTGGATCACCTTGTAATCAACTTAATTTTTCCTCGGCTCTTGCATTATAATCTTTGCACATAGAAAAGAGAAATATAGAGGTGTAGTTCTTTCCTGTTCTTTCCAGAAAGTCCTCTGCTGTATGCCCAAATGGGAATTGTCCTACTTCTTGGATACTTAAATTCCTTCCTGAGCATGAAACTGTTACAGTGAAATACCTTTGTATGTCTCTATTTCTCATCATTGATTCCCAACTCTATTTCCTAGCCAATGCATTTTCATCTCAGTTGTTGCTCAGCTGGGCAACAAGTAGTAAATGGCAGCTTTTTCTTGCCTGTTTCTCAGTGGCTCTGAATTCAGGCTGCTGTATCTTTTAATGTGGTTTTTAGATGGCATTGTCCAAGCAGCGGTGCGTCGGCAGTCTGAAAGCAGCGAGCCCCTAACTCCTGAACCTCCCGATGTCCCTCCTCAGAGGAAACGCAAGAAGAAGAAAGTACCTACTGGTATGTGAAATAGTTGCAGATGGGAAAGAGCAGTAAATAAAACTTGGTAACACGGAAATATGATTGGACATTGTATATTTTGGCTTAAAACATTTCATGTGCTTTTTTACTTAGAACAGCTGGAAGTAATCCCTGTGTGAGTGGTAGCTTAGAGTTTCACTTTCTGGTTTCAGATTTCATAGTGTACAAACCTCCATGAAAATAATGGCAAAACGGTTTTGGAAATTATATAATACTTACCATCATCAAAAGCTCAGAAGATTGTGACTTTTTTTGCCATGCTTTTTATTTAATAACTGTTTATGTATTTAGGTGAATGTCTTTCCATTTTTATGAAAGCTCTGATACTTTCATGTTGGGTTGTTTTTTTTTTAATCTTCAGATTCTGAGACCTCTTTTACCCAGCACAATGTGGCATCCCTATTTCAGAATGGAAATGGCATGGATGTCCCTGAAGCTGAAGAAACAGTGATCCGCAAACAGAGAAAAAGAACAAAGTGAGACAAAACTAGTATAGCTCATAATTTGGAGTAACTGTGACAGCGAATGTGGCTGAGGAGTATTTTACATTTTCATATTACAAAAATGTAGAATCTTGAAACCCACAATACCATTCAGCCTGTGTGCAGTTCTTTCCAGGGTTAAGATCTAACTTTTTCCACTTCTTTGTTCTGTGCATACCTGGATACATTACAGCTCTGAACACATTTTCGTGAGCCTAATAGTTCAATCACAGACATGAAAAAGTTAGAATGTGGAATTGCTTTCTTTCATTCTTACTATTTTAATTTTATGAGACTTAGCTTTTTTCCCCCCGCAGTTGTTCTAATATGTTCTAATTGTTAATCTCTTGATACGGAATTAGTCTTGATATGGTTTTAGTCAACGAACTCCATGGGAACTTTAGTCCTTAGAATTATAAATGGGGTAATATTATACAGGTCAGTAGCCTGATCACTTGTCAGTCAAGTTAAACATGTTAGATGTTCATAGGAGGGTTTGGATTTTACATGTTACTTCCTGTTTCTCTGTCCCATTGCATGTTCTGTGCCAACAGGAAACCTCGGCCCACAGAAAGGCAGTGTTCGAATGAGCTGGAAGTGGAAGAGGAAGACATCATTGAAGATGAGCAGAGAAGGAGCCCAGATCAGCAGCCTGTGTTTGCTGCTCCCACTGGGATTAGTCAGCCTGTTAGCAAAGTGTTTGTTGAAAAAAATCGTAAGTTCATCTTGTGATTTAAGTAATTTAAGGACATTCTTGAAATTAGAAGAAGCATTATTGTATCTGAAATCCAAATTCTGTAGTATTGGGAAGAATTTTAAAGTAAGTTTTCTGAAGCAAAAGTTATTTGGAAATAAGTATACATGATAATTTTTCAACGGCAAATGCTGGTGTTGCTGTGCTGGTATCCATGGTTGAATTTTTTTAATTCCATGGTGGGGAGGAAAGGGGCTGTTTCAAAGTACCCAGCTAAGCTTTTTTGACTTAATATTGTCCCAGTACCTTGACAGGAAATAGTTACTTACAAAAACCTTTCAAGTGGAATTTTTTTTGCTGGGTGTTTGGGTTTTTCTGTTGTTTTGTTTGGGTTTTTTTGTCCCAGGGAGCACTGAGTAATTTCCCAAAGTGCTTTTCACATTCTTAAATCCATAGCCTGACCCATCAGGATGCATGACTCTGACTAGAGGTGTCCTGGTATCAGTGTAAGCTGACAAAGGGCAGGAAGTGGGGAGAAGAAATTTTCTAATGGAAGTTCTGATGCTTACAGCTTTTTAATACTAAGTATTAATGTAGAAATGATGAGGAAAGGAAGCAGAGCTCTCTAAAACTGATTTCCTTATCTTTTCAGGGCGTTTTCAGGCAGCTGACCGTGCAGAATTGATTAAAACCACTGAAAATATCAATGTACTTCTGGATGTGAAGGCTTCATGGACTACTAGAGATGTTGCCCTCTCAGTACACCGAAGTTTCAGGTGAAAGATAAATGTTCTGCTATAAATAGACATAAATCGGGGTTTGGTTTTAGTTGTTGGGTTTTTTCTCTGTGAAAATTAGTGCCCTTCCTCTATAGCTGTGATATATTTTTATTTCTTTTGGATATTCCTAATAAATGGTAGTTCAGGATGCAACAGGTATAAGCAATTGAGCTGATAACCAAAATACTAGTCACCTACAGAAATGTGTTAGAAAGTAAGACTGACCCATCATGTGTATCACCAGAATAAAAATACCTGAATTCAGATAGTTCTTGAAGAAAAATCCTGGATGGTGAAAAAGAAGGAGTGAAATTGGACAGGGGAAATGATCTTGCACCTAATAGCGAAAACATTGTGTATTTTTTTAATATGTGGTTGTGTTGTGATAGAGAATGGGAAGATAGCAGCCATTTTCTTCTGTGGTGTATTTTATCTGGAAGCCTGTGCTTCCTTCTCAAGCTTTTCCTTAGCAATGAAGATAATGAAAAGACTGCCTTGGGGACAAGTTAAAACATTGTGTAAGGGTAAGGGCAAGGGCTGATGGTGATGGGAAGCTACAGGCAGTTACAAGTGAAAGTATTTGATTCCTGTAGCTGTAATGAAGGGAAGGCAAAATAGCTTTGTTTTCTTTAAGTGTTCAGGTTCTGGTGCAGTCTGTGAACGGAGGAAGCAGAAGTCCTCTTGCTTAGAATTTTTAAAACTAGATCAGAAAAAGCACTCAGAAACAATCTCTGAAAGGCTTTGAAAAGCAGGGTTGAACAGATGGATTCATAGGCCTTTCCTACCTATAGCTAATACAAGATATTAAAACTGGTGTAATGTTCTTTCCGCCATTCAGGGTGTTGGGCCTCTTCACCCATGGCTTCCTTGCTGGGTATGCTGTATGGAACATCGTGGTTATCTACATTTTGGCAGGAAATCATCTTTCCATGGTTTCTAACCTGCTTGAACAGTATAAGACAATAGCATACCCAGCTCAAAGTTTGTTCTATTTCTTGCTGTCTATCAGTACAGTCTCAGCCTTTGACAGGTAAAATCTATTTGTATTTGAAAGGTATATGTAATTTGTGTGTAAGATGTTCCTTTCTCCTTTCTATGGCACATTTTTATTTGCTCTTGATGATTTAATTGAGTTGGTGCTGCGGAAAAAAATTGTGACCTTTTTTTCCTGAAGGGATGACAGGGAGGAGTTCTGAGTTACTCATATTTGCTCCTGTAAGCAATGTAAGCAGTTATAATTGCATGGACACTGAACTGAATGGCAAGGATTAGAGGGGACAGAGGTCTCCATTTTCTCCCTGTTTCAGAAAGGTCTACAGTGTGAAAGCTACAGCCCTCATGGAACATCCTCTTTTGTTTCATTCTTTCTTGGAATTGGCATAATGGGGACCATTGTCATGTGTGGGATATAGTTGTATATTAAGGAACTGTTACAGAGGCAGAAAAAATACCTTGCAAAAAGTAATAGAGCAATAGAATACTGTTACAGGAACAATATCATTGTGTTACTGGGCTATGTTAATGACTCTTGGTTTTGTTATCAGGATTGATTTGGCAAAAGCATCAATTGCACTGAGGGGCTTTCTTACCCTAGACCCAGCAGCACTAGCTTCTTTCTGTAAGTATTTTGAAGTGGGTTGGAAGTTGTCCAGAAAATATGATAAATAGACAACTCCTACATACTCTTTTTAGTGAAATCTTCCTCACAGGTTATTTTCTGCTTTAGAATAAATTACTTGCTCAGTAGTTGATGATAGCAAAGGCCATAAACACTTTGCTACACATTTTTAAAGCATTTGCAAGAGTAGCATTAGTGGGGCTGTTAGTGACATAGTTCTTTTCCATTTCTGAATATAGAGCATGAACCTAACAAAAAACCAGAATCACAAGATGTGACCTTTGATGTAGCTCATGGGTTGCAGAAGTGCAGAAACCTGATTTTGATGGGTCAGGGGAATGTTAAGGAAGGGAGAATGAATTAAAGGAGCCTGTCACTGGAGGCAGTGGAGTGAAAGGAAAGAAAATGTAGAGATTAGTACCATGTCATGATGAGACAGCATTTGGGGAGTTTATATCTGACACTGCTAATTCCATTTCTTCCAGTGTACTTTGCTGCTCTTATCTTATCCTTAAGCCAGCAGATGACATGTGACAGAATCAACCTCTACACACCACCTTCAGATAATGGCAGCATCTGGTAGGAAACTTAAGAAATCACTTCAGTAAATTATAATATAGCTCATTTAGGAACCCTTGTCAAACTGGCATATTGAAGAGGTTGTACAAGATATGTAAGAAAGTATTGATGAAGGATTTTATTTCTGAACCTGCCTCTGTTTGAGCTTGTCCTGAGTATTTGATATTGTCACTGAAAAATTAGAACTCAAGGAAGAGTTTTGTCTTGTTGGTTGCAAATCCATTATACCTCAGACAAGAGCTGGAAATGTCATCTGGCAGGAGCCTTAAGAATCTGTTTTGCTTGAGAAGTGGGACACTGCTGAGGTAACCATTTTGGGTTCAAGGGCAGGACATTCTGTAGACGATCAACACTGTTTTTGAAGGAGTCTGCCACAGGATGCATGGGCGCAGCAGACACAGCTGGCATTTAAATATAAACCATCCTTTCATGTTAGGTGATCCCATCCAAAATTGTTACTTTTCTGAAGTACCTATTAATGGACTCAAATTCTTGTAGCACAAGTTTTTAAAGTAAATCAGGAGAAGTAGAGCAAAAGCATTTATGTGAAAATTTGCTGGTTTGGGCAGTAAGTTTAGGGAGGCTGATTTGGGGGGTGGTTTAGGGTTTCTGTATAAATGTTCATCGAGTTATTTATTAAAAGGTCTAGATTCTAGTAACAAAACCATAACCTGCTACTGATACGACAGTAAGAAAAGTTTCAGCTAATGTAAATCATACCTTCTTAAAGCCCTATCTCATCCACCCCACAGCATTTGTACACAAGTCCTTGCATTGGCTTCCCGACAGATTTACTGAGTGACTGTTCATGTACCTTGCTGACTTGTGAGGAAGTGCTTAAAAATAAGATTGGCTGATGGCATTTTGTAAAATTTGACCATGCATTTTGATTTTTGTTTTCTGTCTCTTGACCAAGAAAAGGAATTTGTTGTTGAAATATACGAGTGGACATCCTCTATGAGATAAAGGGGTTTCTTAGCTGAGTCACTTGCTGTCTTTGGTAATTGTTCTTTTTACCAGGCTTTTGCAATGCAAGACCATCATGATGGTACAGTTAGCTCTCTTTTCACATTGGGCTTAGCAAACTTGATGATACTCTCTTGAAATTATTATTGTAACCTCTGTGTACCAGTGATGACTGATGTTTTGATGTGTTTTTCCCAGGACCGCAGGTACAGAGGAAGAAATTGTTCATTCATGGGTTGTGGTGAATCTGGTAGTGTCTGTTCTAGTTGGGACAAGTTGGATCTTCTTGTCTTCCCGACCAGAGCTAGACCACAGTGAAGGTAGGAAACATTAATAGGCAAAATGTTGTTTATTCAAGTTTGTTTGCTCTGCATTTGGTATTCAAGACTAGTCCTGAGAAATTTTGTGACTGAGGAAGAACAAGTATCGCCTAGTAACCTTCCACAGCAAATGCTTCTTAGGGTGCTGGTGCCTGTTTTTGGTTTTGTAAACATTAGTTTAAAAAAGAAAGAAAAGCCTTATTTGTCCTGTCTGAAGCAATGTGAATTTTGAAATGTTACAAAATGTCTCTTTTCACTGAAGAGAAAAATAATTTTAAATACTTTAACAGTATTTTAAATATTTGAAATGTATTTATTAAACTTGTGTCTTAAAAAATTCCCTAATGTTATACATGTTCCTTCTGCAAGTGCTTAATGCATTACAGGTCCAGTATTATTTTCAATACAACATTGCAGTAGTTTTGGGAACTCCCGAGCTTTGAAAAGTCAGATTTGTGCTTGCAGAACAGGACTTAAATGAGGACTGCTTCTTCTGGTCCAGGCTGGAGGATCAGGGAAGCAAGTTCTTCTCAAAGAAGAAACTTGGCTAGAAACTAAGCCTTCTTCCTTTTGTGATCTACTTGGGATCCAAAAGGTGTATTGTAACTCAGTGTTCCTGTCAAGTGCATGCAGCCTGTGACTTGAAGATATGCTGTACATAAAAGTCCTAAGTTTCAACTTCAAAGTCAACAAGTATCCTAAGAGCACCATTAACTGAAGCCCAGATTTGTGTTCGGGAAGCTGAGGATTCAACATGCCTCTTCAAGTTATCTGTATTGCAGGTGGCTCTAGTTACTATGTTTATTTCTAATAACTCATTTAATGAGTTAAAAAATCCCAAAAAACTGACTGGCAGCCTTTACAGTCCTTGATGGTAAAATTTATAATAGATGCTTAAATCATATTTAAAACCCAATTTTTAAATAATAAAGACTTATTTAAGGAATCCAGTGGCAGAATTTTACTCAGGTTTTAATTAATTTTTTGATATTTACATGTGCTTACTAAGACTGGAAAACCACTTCAGTTTCTAGAGAGAAGTTCATTAGGACTTATTCCAAATGGTAGAGAAAGTTTAGTCTGCTAAGGATTAGGTAGCAAAAACATGTGGCTGTCAAACTTGAGAGGATAAACCACATTATTGCACATACTGTAATTTTGCCATGTTGCCGGGTTGTTGGCAAACACTGCCTGGTCGATGTGCTGGATGTGCAGGCAGCAAGACAGAAAGCACTCCTGGGGAGTTGTGTGGAATGGAATTGTATTCAGGTGAAAGTTTTCAAAGAAAACATAATTCTTTTCTTTCTCTTTTAGAATTGATGTTTCATTCTGAAATCGAGGAATTTCCTCAGGGAGATGTCCTACCCAGAGTTCAGCCATAAGTGTGGAATAAGAATCTGCAAATATTGTAGCTGTGACTGATGGCTCAACATGTTGTGTATTATAGCTATGTATTATAATTTTCATAAAGAAAAGATGTATTTTTATATTGTATATATTTAATGTTGATCTTTTTATGTTACAGTTTCCAAATGTGATTGAAAACTTTTATACTTTTGCTTTTTATTTTTCAAAGCAGATTATCCCTAGTGCATAAAGTCAAGGTGATTTTGTAACTATTGCTACCGACATAGCCAAAGACACTAGAGGGATGCAGAAGATCAGGTGTTCAGTGCATTTTTGAATACTGTACAGTACAACCTGCTTTGGTTACTAATGTTGACAGCAGTTAGCTTATCTGATTTGGTTAAATATTTTCTAGAGATTAAAAAAAATCTTATGACAAAAGTAGTCTAAGGAAAATTTACAGCAAAACAGAGGTAGGAAACATAAACTCCACCAAGTCAGTAAGCATAAAATAATCTACATTTATTTGTCATAAAAATATTTGCTAGAATAAAGGATTGAATTGGTAGGGATTTTGTTTAATTATCCATAAAAAGGACACCCTTTTTAAACTTCATTTAGTTCTCTTGACAAGGATCTTGATTATAACAAGTTCTTACAAGTTGATGTAGATACAGGACAAAAAAGTTTTAATGTTGCAGCAGTTTGATCAGTTAAACATCTAATCAAACAGGGTGGTTTTGTGTTGCCAATAGGATGTATCCATGTCCTGTAATTTCTCAACAGTCAGGATGCATAACTTTTACAAAGCCACTCACAAGAACAGTGTTCTGATTTCTCCTTACCTGGTATGGCAAGAGCAATCGTTTTATTCACTTCTCTTTCTAAACAAACTTGGATTTCATAGCTGTTAAAAATGTTCCTAATTCTACCTATTTTGATGGAGATTGTTTTCCCCAAAATTGTTGTTTTGTGTTAGGATAGAATGGGAAACTTCTTCCTAAAATTAAAAGAAAATGCATGTTAAAGCAACCCCAAAAACTCAGCAGCAACCCACCTTCTATGCAGTGATGTAGCAGTAATTGTGGCAGGTTTTGCTGATGATCGCAAACATTCCTTTTCCTTTGTATTAAAGTGGCAAAATGAAAGCATTGCAGATGTGAATAAATACAGATGTATTGCAGGTAAAACAATCTCTGTAGCAGACACAGACAAGGACCAGTTTGAAAACTATTTACCAAGAAAGTATCACCTAAAGCTCAAAACGTATTTGGTACTGTTACAATGTTTGTTACTTAACGTACATTGATTTTGCCTTGTTTGATTTAATGCTTGTGTCTATGGGTGGTTGTAAAAGGGGTGCAGTTGTCAAAGTTCACTGGAGAATTACTGAACTTTTTAGTAGTGAAGTTAAGAGTAGCCAGATAAGACTTGAAAGGAAATGTCAAAGACCTTTCAGTGCTTTCTGTGCTACCTTTCTGTGCTTACCTGAGTGGCTTCAAAACAAACATGGGAACATGAATAATTAGGGCTATTGCTGCCCTGTTGAGGACTTGTGTTCCCTTGTGTCCATTCAGCAAATTTAAGTTATTCAAAAATTCAGTGTTCATGACATCTTTTAAATGCTGTGGCAATCTTGGCGGGGAGGGAAAAGAGATCTATGAGAATTTAAAGATGTTGTGCAGCTGTTGGCTGCCTTGTAGGGCATTCAGTTTGTTGTGGGAAGGAGTCGTTAACCTCTTTTGTAAATTGTTGTGGCTCTTGTCTCTGTATTTCTGTAAAACTAGAGCTAAATTATGGCTGGCACTGCATTATACATTAAAATGGATAGATTCAGGGTGCTGGTCTCCAGTTGTGCACTGGATATTCTTGCCTTGATTTGGCTGTAGGAGATGAGAGATGAGACAGGGTATTCCCATATAGCTTGCTACCACACTTTCTCCTGATGTTGTATGTTTGGTTGCAGAATCACTGACCTCCTGAAGATGAGATTATTAATGGCAGGGCTGCAGTACACTTCTTTCATTTGGTATGGTCAGAAGTGTAATTTTGGCCATAAAGTACAAAGCTCAGCAAAAGTGTGCTAAAGCATCACATCAGTACAGGAAAGTTTTAGATAACATCATTGCTTGATTTCTGACATTAATACTAGGAATTGGTCTTCCAAGTATCCCTTGGACAAAGTGATGCCAGCCAAGAGCCAGATTCATTCCTACTGTGAGATATAGTAGTTTTTAGATGGTTGAGCAGGATTGAATTAATGAATTTAATGCGATCAATATTTCAAGCCAGTTTCTTGGAAAGTTTTAGAACAAGTTTACAAAATAGATGTTTAATTATAGAACATGCAATATTTGTAGAAGCCTTAACTGAAATGCCTTTGTGCATTTCCATATCATTGTTTTTAATGCATTTGTGTTAATGAAAAAAATTACAGATATGTTGGTGCCAAGTTTTTGTTTTTACATGTATGAAACAATTAAACAATTGCTGTAAACTAGCTAGACATGATGGTACTACTGTGTCCTGTTTCTGGTTGTTTAGTCTGTTTAAAATAAATCAGTGTGTGTGAGGATTTGGCATGGGGGGCTGAGGGGCTGTCGGGCTGCTCCAGACTTGGACCCAGTGGGCTTCCAGAGGCTCTCCAAAGCGAAATTGTTTTAATTGCTTAAAATGTTACAGTTACTTAAAATTTGATTGATTTCCACGTGGTTTAAATGTTGCTCTCTCAAGGCAGCTTTCTCAGCATGAAGCCAGGTGATGCTAATTTGCAGTGTCTTCTTAAAGTAGTTTTGGTATTGCTGAGGTAAACTTTCGGAGAGTTATGGTTAGGTCAGAATTATTCACTTGCATATTGCAGCAGAATCAATTTAAAGGAGTGAAGACTTCGAGAGATCAGAGAGAACCATCAGGTACATACCTATAGCTAAGCCTAAGCCTTACCTGTTTCTTCTTTTTCCTCATAGAGGCGTGGAAGATGCTATTGCATTCCTCAGGGGCGGCTGTGCTTGAAACTGCTAAGTCCACAGACACTTGCAGACTCTGTTTTCCCAGGGTGTTATTTTTGTTCTGTGCCCCCGGGGCTTCTCGCTTTTTTCACGAAGGGCAAGGACGGCTCCCAGCCTTCTGCCTGAAACCCGCCGGCTGGTGCTTCAGGGGACAGGTGCTTTTGGGGATGGTTTTTCCTGGCGTGTGTCGCCCGGTGCGTTTATGTCCCGAGGAGTTTGACCGCCCGCTCTCCCCGCTCCCCTCAGCCCTCAGGCGTTTTCCCGCCTTGCCCTCGCGCCGCGCCGCGCGGGCAGCAGTAACGGCCACCAGGGGGCGCTGCTGGGGCCGCCATGGCGGGCTCTGCCTGAGGGGATTGCGGCAGCGCGATCCAAACGGGAAACCAGTCAAAACACAGCAATTGCTCCTACACACGAACCAAGCTGTTTGCTTTAATAATTCTGTATTTGACATTTATGTAACCTTTTCTTCAAGCTGTAAAAGTTGCAGAGCCCTCCCTAGGGCTGAGAATTCCCTGTACAGTTTCCCCGTACTGTATTCAGTAAAAAGGAACAGAGCGTGGTTTTTCTGATGCATAGAGGCAAGCCTCAAACGGTGATACAGAGACAAAAAGCAAGATCTTCTTGTGGATAAACATCCACACCCAATGCCAGATGATGTGGTTAACCCCCTTAGTGAAAATAAACAGATTAATGTAGTTGGGGGGAAACCCTTTTCCACCCCTTCTCACCCCAACAAACAAATAAAACTCAAACCAAAACTCACAATAACCACAAAAAAACCCAAAAAACCAAAACAAGCCAACCATAACCACTTTTGAAAAACGGGGGGGAAAAATAATAGTAAATTTGAATTTGCTAAGTCTCGTGGTAAAAGAGTAAAAAAATTTGAAACAGTACAATTCTCCAATTTTAAATGTTTGTGATACTGATAATCAAGCAGAGCACCTTTGCAGGCCATGGCTCACTCACCTTTACAGCAAATTGCCCAATATGTGTCGTTTTACAAGTTAAGTGTAAGGAGAAAGAAAAGTCGCCAAAAAATCCTGACTGAAATGTGCCATGCCATGCCACCAACATTAGGGTAACATGAATAATTATGCTATTTAAGAAGGAGAAACAAACTACTTTGTCCTCAAAACTAGTTTGAGGAAATTTAGTAATGTTGTAAAGAAAAATCATGGAAAATATGCTAAACCACTTTTTTCAATATCACATGCTGCAGGGTCCAAGGATTCAAAATCATGTGTTCTCCCATGATAAGGAAAACTTGAAGCAGAAAGTGAAGCAGGAAAAAGAGCATGACAGCCAGCCAAATATATAATTCCAAAAGTCTGTGATGGCTCCATCTGCTACTGTTGAACAACAGCTGCCTCAAAACAGGAAAGCCTTTAAAGAAAACTCATCAATAACTGACCTTCCAGATTTCACACGAGCAAAAGGAAATCTGCCAGTAAGAATATTTTTCTTTTGACTTCATGAAATGTGAGGATTAGAAAGATAATTGACATCAGAATGTAGAATAAACAAACATTGAAAATAAAATGTAGTAGATAAACTCAGCATATGTCTCGTAAATTTTGACAAAACAGAGGAAAACCTCTGCATCCTGTCAGCAATCCATTCTCCTCCATTGCAGATGGATTTCATGAGAGGACAAATGAATTCCATGAATCTGGGTATGTAGGTAAATCCAGTAATAATGGTGTATTCTATAATCTTATCTAAAAATAAAACCACCACTTCATTGCAACTAACTTCATATGGGCTTTTGGGGCATTTTTCCAGAACTTTCTGGGATTTTTGGAATAAGAAAAAAACATATACGTAACTAATTTATAGAACAGAACTAGTTGTTTTCATCTGGGAATTATGGAGGTTTCCACAGGCACCTGTTTAAACCTAATATTCTTTCCTTCATCCTATCTCAAGTTTCTGGATAGATTTAATTATGTTAAATACCAAATGTTATCCTGCTAACAGGTTATTAGTAGACTACCTCAATTTTTAGTGCTTTCTTTTTTTATAATCTCAAGTCTTTGCTTGTCTCTTACATCAGGTTGTCTTATTTCATAGTATATTTCTTACTTAGAGTCCTTTGAGGTCTTTCTCACTGAATGTAATGTTTTCTGAATTTTGGTAATTTTTGTTCATTCATCCAGGATAGGGATGACCATCATCAGGAAGGCCATTACTGCTAGCTTAGTTGTTTCAGAGCTTTATTAGCCAAGCTAATATACTTCAGTAAAGCTACTTAATAGCATTAAAGGCAGGGTATGTAAGTCACCTACTTAGGTACCTGCCTCTTGTCAAGAGAGGTTCAGAGGTTCAATGGTTTTCAATTGCTTTCCCATAATTTTACCCATTCTCTAGGATAAAAACTACCTTGATAGCACTGGAAGGAGGGGGTAGGGAAAAGTGAGAGGCGAAGTAAAACTCCGTAGTTTTACAAAAAAATATTTATTTCTATTCATCAAGTGGAAGAAACTCTTCTCTCTTCAATGGATACTTATTGCATTGAGACTCTTTAAAGTGAGTAATTCGTGTATCAGATCAAATTGATTCTGAGTAGATCACATTTTTTTTCTGTGCTCATCCATTCAGTCATTCACAAACTGCTGTGGTATCAGACCAAGACAGTGAGACACTCAAGAGCACTGAGCATATATTCAGGATAATGTTAATTAATGTAAGTTTTGTATTATACAGGTATTTTTTTATTTTACATAGCACTAAATGCTAGCATAAAGAAAGATGGCAGGAAAAAATCCCACTTGTGTTGTTTTCACAAGTATTTCAAAAGTAACCAGGCTATAGATTTCTGTTTGATTTGCGATGAGATTTTGCAAATGTGTAAGTTTATAAGACCCTTTGAAAATACATCACATGGAGCCTAAATGTAAGATACTTAGAAATTTAAAGTCCAAGTTTAGTTCTAGTTCACATGCTGATAACATACATCATTGGTATAAGCAAGAGTAAACAAGGCTTCTAAAAAAAAAAAACAACCTCAACAAAAAACTATTGTGCTTAAAATTGTCAGCTTGGAATAGAAAGTCTCTGCAACTTGAATATTAACAATGCAGATCATGAACCTCAGATTTTGAAAACTAACTGTATGCAAAAACTTCAGATTTTCAGAACAATTGTTTCCAAGATCATCTTTTCAGTGACAAGTAGCTGAAACCTTAATAATATGATTATACATTTTCTTTCCTAACTAGTATTTATTTTGCATTATTCCTTAACAGAAAGCATCACACTTAATGAGCAAAATGATATCAAACCTTTCAGTAAATACAATCCTGGGAGTATTGTCCAGTATTTCTGATTATTTTAAGAAGTCACAGTGCCTCTTAATTGCTTTTGTTTGAAAAGACTGAGTTGCTGACAAGCAGTAGTTCTAAGAGTAAAGACTTGAGAGCTTTTTAACTTTTAAAAATTGTATTTAATTTTCTTCTTTAAAAATTACATTGCTACAGAAATTGGAACAGTATTTAGAAGTAAGTTTTTAATTTTTTTCATGGAAAGAGAGGGCAGCAAAGCAACTCCATTGGAACACATGGTGGTTTGAATAACTTTGTACTGACATTAGTATCCAAGTTCATCTTTAGAGTGCACAGCACTTGTTGCAAGAGAAGTTTGAAAATACTGGCAGTTAAGGTGCCTGAAATTTTCTACAGGTTTTTATAGTAGTAATATTTATTCACAAGTCTGTAATTAAAATACGTAGAACTTCATGGGTGTTCTCACTTATTTGACTTGGATTTTACATGTACTGTTAGTCAAAATTTACTTGTAGACGCTATCTAATGTATTTGACTTGCAAACAGTAATTTGTAATGGTTAAGAATTAAGAACATGGGGTCCACCTGAAAATAGTATCTTTTCCAAGAGTACACAATTAAGTTATTAATATTTTTAATCAAAATAATTTTCTAGTTTAGACAACTATTTTCTTACCTAATGATTGACATAAATATAATTTTTTTTCGGCAGTAACAAGAAGCTGTTTGTATGGTTGGATGATGGTGAAAAGGGAAGTCCAAGAATAGATATAAACGGAGGCAGATAAGGTAAGCTTATCGACAGGTTCTTAATCTTAAGTTTCACATTAGGTTTAGAAATATAGAGCTCTCTTCACAGCATAATGAGTAGAATCAACTTTTTTGTTAGTACATTTATGTGGTAATTTAGAATTTTATGTGTCTCTCAGGCTTGTACTTCAGTCATTTGGTCTTCAAGGCTGTTTAGCAAAGCTGCTGGCAATACAGTGGTACTCTCAAGGTTGGCTACAGGCCTTCTCAGCTATGGAAGACTTTAAGACTTATGTGGAATGTTGTTTATGTTGAAAATTTAAAATATATCCATTCAATGTCTATTTATGCTTTTTTACCACAGTCACGCTTCCATCAGTAAAGTACTAGTTGAGACACAACTTTTACTACAACACAATGAGAATATCCAGGTTTTTGTTTTTTTAAAAAGCTGCTTTTGTTCAGTTTGAGTTTCCTGGTACAGTATGAGAGAACTTACTGAACTGTAGGGTGAAGACAGCTTTTCATCTGACTTAGAACAGATAAATTCACTTGGATCCTAGGGGGTTATTAGGTTCTTACTATGGACAAATCTATCCATGGGAATTTAATTCTGCCGTGGAGAAGAGGCTTGTAGAAGAGGCTTGTCTGCAAGCAGCAGTGCCAGTGAAGCTTAAAGCATGTTGCCTTTTCTTCTAAGAAAATAGTATTAGGTTCTGGTAAATTCTGGTGGTGAACAGGAATACAGTATAAATAAAAATATGTACAGTAACTTTAGATTATTTAATATGACTCTTCAAAATTAACCCGTACCTGCTAGAACTCGAGACTTACTTTGCATAGTAAGAAGTCCTCAGATGAACTGCTAAAATGACACAACAATAAACAGAGGTGCAAAAGCCCAGATTTGTACTAAGAATGTAGACAGATGCAAGAACATAAGTCATACTTCCAAGCAGCTTAACTTCTTTGGGAAACATGCAGGTATTAAAACTGCATAAAAGATGATGCATAGCTACCTCTTGGCAAATATGACAGCATGTGAAGTGACCAAAATGACTTTTGAGAGAGAAACATTTATTTACATAAGCAACTAATTTGTGCAGTTTCACATTTCAACTTGGAAATGGAGGATTTCTCCTTACTAAAATGATTTGGGTCATAATGAAACAACACATAGGTGTTTAAGTAAGATCACAGACAAACCCCAGGCCTGAATTCAGAAAGGCATGTGGACTGCAGCAATGAGCTGATAATACAGTACAGAATAAGATTACAGCAGGGACTCTCTTGTTAAGAAATACTTTGAAAGAGAGAAGTAAGCATTCAGCCATTCTTTACACACAGTTTTCCTTGCAGTCAGAGTGAGGCACGCTGCATTTTGTGATCCCAACAGGAAGTTAATAAAATATAGCCACTTCATGGCATTTCAAGTATACTTGGTCTAACTGTATTTTAACCATACAAAAGCAGCAAATACAAATCACATTTTCCTTCTCTGGAACACTTGAGAGGTATCGTTGTTTGGTATTTATTTAGAATTCCCAGTCTGTATCATCTTGACTTGTAGTAATACGTCCCAGTTCAGTCCCAACTGCTGCTGAGGGCAGTGCCAAGAACTCTGATCTGTTATTTTGAATAGGAGGTGGTAATAGAGACAGTAGGGAATTCTGTGTTTGCTCTTTTATCTAGGAAAAAAAAAAAGTTAAAATAGGGCTGCACATAAAAGTCTCCATAACTTTGCAATTGACTTCATTAAAAGCATGTGAAATCAGAGCCACGTTAATGCATGTTACAATACTGAAAGTAACAGGATGAGAGGTATTGCTTTCCCCACTCTATTATCTTTCAAGACTAATTAAATCATCTGTGCAGGTTTGCTTTTAAATTAAGAATATTAACCATTTTTCTTATTAGTTAGGCTGCCTTTAATTAAGTTAAATCAACTTCATCAAGGGGGAAATGGGTTAATCTTATGCTTCCTACAGTCTATCAATACCATTTTGTTTAAAAAAAAATAGTCTGCAGCAGGTATGCTCTTACAGAATGCTTTTTGACTCCAGACAACTTCATTATTTTGTAACCTAGCTCTTTTTGTGGCTTATTTAGATTATAGCTGTGTCATTTAACAAAATGTAGTAAACTCACCTGTTTGAAGAACGTATGCGAAAGCAAACTGCTTGCTGATGGCCTGAATCATAAAATGAACAATATAATTATGTTTTGGAAAGGACAATACTGCATTTGGATAATAGGCCAGACTGACAAATCAATTTAAGCCTTGTGGTTTTTTATGCACAGGACAAATGTGAAGAATGAGAAAAACAGCACACAATTCCTACATTCTATGCCTCAATTTGTAGTGAAAGCACTACTGAAGAAATCTATTTTTAAAAGCTTTTTCACATTTCTGTTTCACAAGGAATTTAATGTTTCATTCAAAAGAGACACAGAACTGAAAACGTGTATTTCAGATTTCTAGTTTTTTCTTGGACAAAGTACATGCTTGAAAATTAATTTTACTTGTTATAAAGCACATTCATATTACAAGAAATTCAGGGATCAAATGACTTTAAAAGTTTGATTCCTTTATCAGACAAGATAATTCTTAAATTACAAAACCAAATGGAGTGTATTGTTTTACATAGTACATCTGGTCTGAAATTCTGACTTTAACAGCATTCAACTAATAACTGTATCCTAAACTGTGGGCTATACTTGGTCTTAGACTGAAGTGACAAAAAAATTAGTTTTCATCAGAATGTTACCTTTTCTCAGGGTCCTGTTGCAAGCAAAGTTCTACCAAGTTGTGGAAAGCAGGTGAAAATGTTTTGGAAAAGGGCATTTGTAGTCTTTCACTGGTCATTGTGCGTGTCATGCTCTCACCAATTCCAGAATCAACACCTGATCGGGAATTCTTCATCCTAGATTCCCCCCGGGGAAAGGTATTTATATCCCAAGGACAGTAGGTGGGACCTTTCAGCTTTTGCAACAGCATCTAGTAGGAAGGAATGGGGAGGGAAGAATTATTTGTTCTAGAATGCAGCATGCATATCTGAAGTAACAAAAAGCAGCCACTATTTCAGCAGTAATAGCACTGGTTTCTCTGAGTAAAACAACAAAAAAAAAATGCTCAGCACATTTTTAACAAGAGGTAAAGTTTAGCACTGTACCTGAGTGCGAGGCATATCTTGGAATGGAACATGTCCATTGGCTAATTCACATGCTGTAATTCCCACACTGTAAATGTCAGACTTCATGTTATAGCCAGACAAATCCTGCGAGAGAACAAAAACATTACCAATCATTGATGCCATTGAGTGGTGCTGACAAGAATACAAGTGCCTGCTTCAAAACAAGGTTCTAATACCCCATAATCTACACAGTATTGAAGCAACTAAATTGTGAAACCTCAGGCTTTTTTCAGAAATCTGATGGTTGTAATGAACATAAGTTTCAGGATCTGTAGTAGTTTCCAGAAGGGTTAGGTAAAGAGACTTAGTACAGCATCACCTTACCAACAGCTTTAGAACTGGTTCTCTCTAGAAGAATTAAATACTCAGTACATTTATGTACTTTTAAAAGTTGCAGGTCAACATCTTCCATTGCATTTCTACAAGCAGACTTAAGTTGGAAAGTTGAGTACTGCCACTAACTCTGCACTAATAATACCACAATTCAAATTCTTCCTCTGAATAGGAAAAGTTATGCGTAATTTATACTAACCTGTCTCAGTAGTTCAGGACTCAGCCAAGGAAGCACAGATGTACTAAACTGGGGGAAATCATAAACCACCTTTGACTTCTGTCCATTGTTAACCAAACTGTAGAGGTTGTTTAGGCCAGAGAGAGAAACCAGCCCATTCTCTGAAATCAGAATGTGGCTAGCTTTAATATTCCTGTAACACAGAGTGGTAAATTTTAGCTATAAGAATTACTCAGAGCACTACTAGAAAAAAATGGCTTTCATATTTCCTTCACTTACAGTAAGTTGTTAGCATGGAGTTCATCTCTCTGTTAAGAGAGACGATCAGGACAAAAGGACCTTAAATTGGAGAAGGGCCCTTCTTCCCTGCAAGGGGCATAAACTAAGGAAGCCCTTTCTATAACTCTGGTTTACTTTTGTGTCAAAGAGACAAAGCCAGGCAGATGTATAATCCCTGTAACAACTGGCTTGAAGAAACGTATAAATACATTTCCTGTTAAGATTTTACAAACTTGGTTCTACTGTATTATTGCAAAAATCGTTACTTGTGCACTGCCTGACATAAGAAGGTATACAGGAAAAGGAAGGAGACAATACTTAAGGTGAGATGCTGTAATCTGGTTCTTACCTACTGACATTCTCCTACCTGTGAATATATCCATTCTGGTGCATGTAATTTAATCCTCTGATGGTACCAAACAGAATGTTCCCTATCAAAGCTTCACTCATTCCTTCAGGAAAGTAAGTCTTCAGCAGGTGTCTAGCTGAACCTGGAAGTGAAAAAAACCTAGCTAGGCCTAACAAGTCTTGTTAAATTATTTGTCTATGCTTTGCTGCTCTTGGTGAGTGTATACAGTGTTCTCATCTTTGTATTGACTCTGGTGCACCCCAGACAGTTATTACATGGATGCAACTGATGCATCCATCAGGCAAAGACCACACCCATGTCATGCTTCTGTCAACTAGAAGTCTATGCCCAACCTGTATTCCATGTAGCTACATTTTCTGTCAGCAGAAGTTGTATAAAATCAAATGCATCTCCCAGTTACTATTCCTCACATGGCGGGTACTAGGGCTAAGTGGAATTTAATGCAGCTCAAATACCAGTTTTCACTGCGGAGGAAGTCTTCTCTAAACAAATGGTTTGAGAAAGTTTGTTTTTTCTACAAGACAGGATATCATTAAAGAAAAACCTCGCATGGACTATGTGGTCCAACTTTTATCAGCCCTTTTTCCTATTCCAAAATTGCAGTTAACAGTTCTTACCATAGGCCATGAATGGGGAGATGACCCAAAGCCAGCTTCCAGCTGTAAACACTGTCCAAAATGTCATTATGTTGGGATGCTGGAAAAAGTGTGATAAAACCACCTCATTCTATGGAATTAAATGAAAGTAGATGTGTTAATCACGAGACAGCAGTCCTACTAAGAACATTAACTTCATCAGTAATCAGTAAAGAGAGTTGTTTCCTTGCATTTATACAAGATTGCAGGTGATGTTTCTAGCCTGCCACAGAAATGTAAATATTTTGCCCATAATTGCATTTGTCTGAAGTAAATCTAGTTTGTTGATAGTCCAAACTTTTGGTGTTAAGTAAGAGTACAGAACATGTTTCAAATAAGTTGTACAATTACACAAGTATTTCTAAAGCAATTGTCAGCTGCTGTCATCAGAAAGCAACTCTCAAATTTACATGTGTTGTGTTTATTATAGTCTACTCCTTTGGAGGGAAAAACTTGACTGAAATGACCCACTGCGAACAAAGGCTACCTCTGTTCAATAATCTCATATGTATTCCTCACTGTCTTCATCAGGCTTTGTGCAGAAATGCTGTTCCTTTACCTGTAAGGCTTTCAAGTGCTCTTCAGAGCAATTTTCTAGGTCTGTGATCCTTACAGCAACTTGCATGTCTGTAGGTGTATGTCGTGCAAGGTAGACTGAAGTTAAGTTGTTGAACCTCTTCCCTGAAACCAGAAATCGCTACCTTAACATTGGAAAGCATAATAATCCATCACATGGTTTCTTTCATATATAGCGATCATTTTCCAGTTTTAAAACTGGAATTGACAGCAGTGTGTCCTTTTCTTTCAGAATGCCAAGACCTTAAGTAGTTGCAGCAAAATCTATGCAGCAAATTAGTTGAAGCATGGCTCTGCTATTTTGAGAACAACTAAACATGTTTAAACATATGTCAGTATCAATTATACATCTAAATGAACAACGCCTAGCATGCATATTCACATAAACATATGCATGCATAGTAGGATCTAAAGGCAGCCATCCTTAGAACAATCGACCTGGGTAGCCCAGTTACAAGACATGATGTTACTTAATACTGTATTTATTGCCACATATAACAGATTTTGAAAACTGACATGTACATGCACAAACATCAAGAGACAATTTCAGGTAACTGTCGATTTGTCTTATATCTTGAAATAAGCAATTACTGAAATATGAGCAATGCTCTGCACTTTTCTTAACTAAGGAGACACAAGAATAGTCCTGCATTTTCCAAACTTAATATTTACTGCAGTTAGCAATAAACTATTGATAGCAGGAAGAAGAAATATTTTAAGCTACATTTATGTTACCTATTTCCAGCTGGAGTTCATAATGAGAGACATTAGAAGAGCAAAATACCATTTCATTCCTTCCTGTAGATGGGGGAATCCAGGCTAGATCAGGATCAGCCTAACAGAGAGAAGAAACAGTTCTCAAAATAACTATGTAATTTTTAATAATTTATATTTTTTAAATTAATGCAAAAGTATTATTAATGCTAAAGTCCAGTACTCAAATAATATCATTCAAGCTGGTACTTTTACCATTACTATTACTCAGTTTTATGAGTTACAGGTTTTGTGTGTGTGTGTGTGTGTGTGTGTGTGTGTGTGTGTGTGTGTGTGTGTGTTTTCAAACTGGCACAAGATTAACACTTAGTTACCTATAGTCTTCTTCCAAAGTGGAAGCCCCAAGGTACTCCGGTTATTTTTGCTGTCAACATTTTACGAAGTACTTCCTAATGAGATTATTTTTAATATGTACCAGCTTTATATTTAACCTTGGGAGTTAAAGTTTCTAATTTCTTCTTACCAGGCAGTCATGGATGCTGCTCTGAGATAGCTCTTCTGGTCTGATTGATTCAACTGGTGTACGCAGAATACAGGAGCAATCCTTAAGAACAGAAACAAGTGAATGTTGGTGAAGTTGTTGCAATTTATTAAATATAGCAGTGGGAAAGCATAAAAAAGTAGACACTATAAGCAGGAGTTCAGAAAGTCTTCTGCTACAAGTCAATCAATCAAGGGGTTAAGAAACAGCAAAAAACACATACATGGCAGACCTAGAGAGAAGAGACAATAAAGTCTCCTTCACCAAAAGTTTACACAACAAAGTTCAAACATCTCAGAACTGTGGAAATTCCCTCAAGGAAAATATTTCACCAAGGCTTTTCACATTAAGGTATAGCTGGGTAACAAGGTACAATGGCCAAAATTTTTAAAGACAAACTTACCAAACAAGACATGGAACCGCTTTAGATCAGGGGAAAAGTCATACACACCCATTTATCCTAGAAAAAAAATAAAGTAGCAAAGATGATACATAAACCTGTGATAAACTTAAATCACCTTAATCAGAACTGTGAGGCATTCCTGTCAGCTAAAACACACAAAACCCCAGAACTCCAGCTCAGGGAAAGTTCGCTTCTATTTAAGTAGATATCAATTTCAAACTCTACACTGAGGACTACATGTCAAATCAAGTGTTCTTTTTTAATTTATGGGTTTAGAAGTTTAATTGCCACTTCTGAACAAACCATTTAATTGAAGGCTAACTGCACAAGTGCAAAAAGTAAAAAAGAAGTATGGACTCATGAATCCTTGGCAGTTTGTAGGAAAAGAAATAATTGTTGTTTTAAAGGAGCACAGCTGTGCTAGTGAGATTTTGGCTTGGCTCTGTGCAGCTGAACTAGCTCACAAAAAAAAAAGCAAGGCAGAAGCAATTGCACTTTACATTTCACAAGCAAGAGAGGAAATACTATTGTAAGGGATTTCAATTAAAAAAAAGAGAAGCAACTCCAACAATTTTCACTTTACTTAGGCTACACCATCAGCAAACTCCCTCACAGATCAGAGTAGCCTCTCTGAAAGTCCTCTAGCAGATTTACTTTATGTCTGATGCTTTGAAAGCTTAGGCAGTGAGAGAGATGTCCAGTAAATGTATCAAAGCTTCTGTAAGTATAGAATGGGACTAGCAATTTTACTCTAGCTATAAGCAAGCCTTCAACAGTAGAATTATTAAGGTTTGAAAAGACCTCAAAGATCATGGAGTCCAACCATTAACCTAAGACTGACAGGCCCACCACTAAACCATGTCCCTAAGCACCACATGTACATGTTTTTTGAACACTACCAGGGACAGTGACTCCACCGCTTCTCTGGGCAGCCTGTTCCAATGCTTGACAACCCTTTCAGTGAAGAAAATTTCCCTAAGATCCAATCTAAACCTCCCTTGGCGTAACCTGAGGCCAGTTACTGTCGTCCTGTCGCTTGTTACATGGGAGAAGAGGCCAACTCCCATCTCACTATAACCTCCTTTCAGGTTTTTGTAGAGTAAGAAGGTCTCCCTAAACCTCTTCTCCAGGCTAAACTCCTTCAGCCACTCCTTATAATACTTGTGCTCCAGACCTTTCACCAGCTCTGCTGCCCTTCTCTGAACACCCTTCAGTGCCCTCAATGTCCTTCTTGTGAGAGTCTCAAAACTGAACACAGTACTTGAGAAGCAAACTGGCCTCACCAGTGAGTACAGATGGACAATTACTTCCCTGATCCTGCTGGCCACACTTGCTGATACAAGTCAGGATGCCATTGGCCTTGGTCACCTGGGCACACTTCTGGTTCATATTCAGCCAGCTGTCAAACAGCAACCCCGGGTCCTTTTCTGATAGGCAGCCTTCCAGCCACCATGAGGAATCCTACTTGGTGGCTGATAAAAAGTCAGCTACAGGAGATAGTTCCATGTTAATATGCAATTTTTGCATAGAAGTTAACTTACAAAAGCTGCAGTACTGTACCACCAACTGAAATATTTTTTTATTAAGGAGCTAAGCTTGAGTATATCCTGTATTTGAATTATGTACGTTACTTAATCAAGGGAACATTCTTGAAAAGCTAACAAGCCCCCGTCACTCAATTCACTGTCAAATAGCCAAGCCATTCCTAATCTGTTACATTTTTACCCTGAAGATATGCTTGGAGTGAAGAAATACTGTAATTCTTTACTAGAGATACCAAATGGAGACAAAAGTTGATCCCTAGCAGGTATTAGGCACCATCAGAGGATCAGCGTTTGACTTAATCAACTTCACTGAGGAAGTCTGTATCAGAGTAGAAAAAAAAAAAGAATGCAGGTGCTCCAAGATACTGCCCAGCACTGTAATGGCTAGAGCATCCTTCCCTACCTGGAAAGAAGATGCCTTATTCTGCTACACAAGACAATTTATTCTGCTGCTTGCAATATGAAACCACAAAAGCTAGGCTGAAGCCTAAAGTCCTGATAAATATTATATACCAAACTTAAATTATTGTAGACTTAGTTCAAAGGTGTATAGCCAGCTAACAGAAACATCCGTGATGCACGTTTATTCAGATAACACTACAGTTCTAAGATTTTTATTTTTCTTCCTTATGTAGTTTGACATTGTTTCCATTTTTTCAATATGGCTTTGGATCATGTCCCCACATAAAGCCTTCCTGTCTCCACATTTTTTCTTCTGCATGGCAGGCTGGTTTTTTTTTTTTTTCCTTTTTTTTTTTTTTTTGGCTGGGGGGTACTGTAGATAGTGACAGTGTTGTACAGGTAAAATGATACGTTCATCGCAGTTTGGCCACAGCTGCAGGAAAAAGCACCCGTGTTAATGTGCCTGTGAGCGTGTGGAGATTAAGGAGCCGAAGCCCCGGTACCGCGAACGCGCGTTACTGGGTTCACTGACGCTGAGCTGCGGCTCGTACTTCAGCGTTTGCAGGCACTGAGGCAGCTCTGGGTCGTGTATCTCGAGTGAAATGATCCGTCCGTGACAAAGCACCGGAATGTGCGGAAGGACGACCCGCAGGCTCCCCCGCAGCTCCTCACTCGCTCCGTTAAGTTCGTACCTCGCCTTCCTCGCTGGGCCCCCGCCTCCCTCCGGTCTCCCGCGGCGGCCGGGACAGGGCTCCGCTCCCCGCAGCCGCCTCCCGAGCTCGGTGTGCGCCGCTGCTGCTCCCCGGTCCGCCCGGCTTCCCCCGCAGCGGGGCAGAGGGCGGGCGCGGCCGGCGCGGAGCCCCGGCGCAGCCGGGAAGCCTTGCAGGGCGGCAGCGCTCGCTCCCGCCCGCCGCCGCCGGAGTCAGGCCGGGGGCCGGCTCCACCACCGCGCGGCCCGCCAGAACCCCGCCCCGCTCCCGGCCCGCCGAGCCCAGCGGCGGGGGCCGCCCGCACCACGCGGCCCGGCGCATTGTGGGGCTCGTCACTGGCGGCGGCCCGCCGGGGGCTGTAGTTCTGGGCGGCAGCCGAGCGGAAGCCATCGGAGCCCTTCCTCAGTCGCCGCTGTGTTGCACGCGGGGCTGCGGCGGGAAGGAGCGGCGCCGGAGGAAGCGCAGCCTGGGGCGGGTAAGCGAGCGCTCGGCGCCTTCCGGAGCTGCTCTGCCGCCTCACGGGCGAGCGGCGCGCTGTGTGCGTCCCAGCCCTTCAGGGATTAACCCTCCCTCCTCTCGCCCCTGGGGCGGCTCCCCGCCGAGCCGCGGCAGCACCCGGGCTGGAAGGCAGGGCGGGCCCCGCCGGCCGAGCGGCGGCTTCCCTGCGGCTGCCTGGGGTCGGAGCGCGGGGCCCGAGCGTGAGGCGGTGTCGGGGGCTGGCCCCGCGGTCCCGGGCGGAGGAGCAGTACCGGCGCCTGTCTGGGTTGGCAGCTGACAGGACTCTTTAGGCGGTGGTGATGCTATAATGTAAAGTAGCGCTGTGTTGATTTCCGTGCGTTCAGTGTTCGCGGTGGGCTGCGGGGTGCCCGCTGGCGCTGCCCGGGGTGACCTTCAGCGGCCCGGGGTGGCCGTCATGGGGCGGGCTCCTTGGAGGGTCATGTCACCGCCGACAGCAGGCACCGCTCGGTGACATCGTAGTTGTCCTGCTTGCGTGTGGATGGCAAGAAAATTTTGGCTTTTATCAACTTCTTATCAGTTTGTCAGCTGATAAGAACTGACACTGGAATACGAATACCTGTTATGAAATGTCATTTGTTCTGACGACCATCCTAATGGAGTGGCATGCTCGTATTTTTATTTTTTAATGCAATCTTCAGCTGTTGCATAGGTGCCTGTTTCTTGGTCATGTTTCACAGTTACTGGTGACTGATTGTGACTGCGTGTTGCAGATATTTGATAAGCAACATTACGAGGCTTCGGTCGATTTTAGGCTTGTTTTCAGATACTTGTTTTCTTTCAAAAGATGTAGTTCTTAGTAAAAATAGGCAGACTTTTTAACTACACTTCTGACCCTGAAGCTAAATTGAAAAATTACTTTCCAATACCTGAAATGTTTCAACTTTGTAGTGGCAGTGTTATTATTAGAGCTGTATCAGTTTATTGAATTTCTGTTGTGAGTATCTGAAAATGTAGTTTGAAGAGTGTTGGAAAATCACACTTTCGTGATGCTGATTTGCTTCTAATAGTGGGTTTCTGGAATTAATATTGTGCAGTAGGAGTGCTGTCTTTCAGGAATGACAATCATGATTTGTTGATTAGTTTTCCAAGAAGACACAAATAGAGCATTTTCACAGAGATAGCTACAAAAAAGAAAGTCATCCTTCTATCTGGTTTGATTGTTAGTGATACTCTGGTGACTGAGTCATATAGATCAATTTGGTTAATTGTAATAAATACGGAATTGTAACTTAAAATGCTGAGCACTGGCTGGGACTGTCTAGGAACTGAAACTACTTTGGGTGAATTCAGCCATGCATCAACTGAAAGCATTCAAGTTTCCTTCAAGTATACTTTACAGAAAACAAGCCTGAGTTTTAAAATAAGGTGATTACAACCTTTATAATGAAATAATAGCAGAGAACTTAGAGAATGAGGCATTAGCAGAATGTCTTAAGAGTATTTATTGTATTTTATACTCTTAACAAATAGGCTAACTAACAAATTCATGATAGTTCTTGATTCCTCTGATATCATAACATTGCTGGATACATACATAATTTCTTCTGAAAAAAGAAAACTTGTGAGAAAAGAGCTATACAGATTGTAATGTTTTGATTGTGCATTTACAGAAAAGAATTAGGAATTAATAAAACATAGTATGTGTCATTAATGTAGGTAACAGTCATAGTTTCAGATTAAGTTAGACTTTAATTAGACAGTTGCTATTTTTCCATTTTGTACTAAGGGTGCTATAGACAACCTCCAAACATGTAGGACTTAAATCTTAACTCTGAAGCTGTGGTATTCAACAGTATGCATGTATACATGTACATAAAGCATATATATACATGTACTTAACAGGCAGTGTTGCCACTTCGGAGAATATGAGCTACTACAAATGACTGATAAGGAAAACAAGTGAGCCTGGCTTGGGATAACTCTAGATCAAATAGGATAAGGGAATGTTGTGGCCAGCATCATGATCACCTTATGATTCATGGTTCTCTATGAGGTGTTCTCCAGCTTCCCCTCAGAAGCCTTACCCCCATCCCAAAATAAAAACAATCCAGAAGATGTGCGGGGGTTATTTTGTTTGTTTTCTTACATTTTCTTACACCATTCTGTTTATGGTTGAAGGTCTGTTGCAGGTTTGTTTATGATTATTACAGTTGTTTTTAGGATTGTGTTGGATACTCTTTTAAATATCTTTTTCCTTACATGAGAGAAACACAAGCACTAAGTAGGATTTCGTAGGAATAGTATTGGCTGAAAATAACAGGTGTTAGGCGCACAGTAAATGTTAATTGTGATAGGCAAAGTTTGTGTTCACACAGATTTGTTTTTCAGTAGATAAGCTTTTGTCCTTCATCTCCTACTGAATGGTGTTGAAGGATTTGGCCTCTGCTTCTGAGCACTAGTCCCAGGAATGTTTTGGCAGCAATTCAGTGTGGTCATGTTTGCTATAAGAATAGAACTGTTTCATTAACCTTGAAGCGCAGAATGTGTTGATTGTTGTTAGCTGGCTTGACAGCATTCCAGTTTAGTAATGGAAAAAGTACTGTGTTAATGACTTGATACATTTTTTTTAATTGCATACTTACATAGCAGTAAAATTTGGCATCCCAGAATAATGCACTCATTTACTTGGCTTGCTTTTGGAAAATGGATGTTGTCTTTTCTCTTAATCAAGTTAGAATCTTCTTCGTTGGCAAAATGTTGTTTGTGTTACTTCCTGCCTAATGTCTTGCATCCTGGAATTGTACAGAAGAGCATACCTAGTTTAATCTTTCTATACACTTGTGAGGAGTCAGCTGCTCTCAGTGAATGGAAAATAGAAGGAATAACAGCATATTTATGTTTAAGTTTGGACATTGTCAATACAGATGCCAATATTTTGCATAAGTTTTAAACTTTTGTGCACAAAGAAATAACACGTACATTTGTCTGTGGTTTCCATTTTTAAAGCAACTCCCTCACCTTTCTCATAATTCAGATTTGAATTAGAGTTCTCTAGTGGTAGAATGTCTTCAGAATTACTTTTTGTCTTGAGGTGCTCAATCTCTTTCTTCATCTGTTTTGAATTGCTCAAAGTGGTAGTTACAAAGACAAGAACCATTTTTAGTGCTTTATGACTATTTTATCTTTCTGCAAGATTTTAATCAGTGTTGCTTTTTCAAGTTAATCTTTACTAAGGTCTTGTGACTCACTGAAGAAAAAAAATGATAAAATCTCCTTAGAGCAACTTGGATTCTATAGGGCAGATACAGAAGGTGAGGGAATAGTTCTCACTTCTACAAGGAGTGTGCTATATGTACCCCAGGTTTTAGCTTACACTTTGGAGCCAAATGATAGCTGAAATGTGAGACACACATTGGGGAGTAAAATTTAATTTAGAGAGTACAGAAATAAAAAGATTGAGATGTATATACATACATACATACGTATGTATATAAAATGTTGTCTTATATTTCCATCTCTGTTGACCTTCCTTGAAGAAAGCCTCCTGAGAGCACCAGCCCTGCATATGGACTGTTCTCCAGTATTTTAATTACCCTTGGTTTTTCCCTTGTTCAATTAACCTGCTAGTAAAAGAAGCAAACAACAATGGGAAATTGGCCTGTGATGGAGTAGGAGGACAAAACTAATAAGATGTAGATCAGTGTAGAATGAATGTAGTAAATTGACAGTGAAAGTAATCTTTATAAATAAAGACTAAAAGCAGTACCTGAGAAAATTTTCTCGCTTCTCTTTCGGACGTGTCTTTCTGTGTGATTTAACAATATTAATTTCTAGTCCATCTTTTTATAGCATGGTCATATATTTTAAAGCCATGTTGTAAATTTTATGGGTTTTATTTAAATGTATATCATTATAGTTGTAACTTGCAGAAGGAATGTGCAGTTAGGAAATAGTTTTATAGCTGCAGCGTGGAAGGGTCATGGAGTCACTTTCTGGGTGGTACTGCCCAGTGCTTGAATTTCTACAGAAGCTGCCCCATGTTACACAAAGCTAATGCTATGAGAAGCACTAGAAAGGCAAGCATTAACTTTTATGGTGTTTGCTTGTCTAGTAAACTTCTCAAAGGTATTACAAATGAGTTTGCCCTTTCAATTCAGTAGCTTGATGTTGGCCTGGTGCTCTAGAAAACATTTAGCCAAATAACTTTTTTTCTTTTTTTTTTTCCCCTCTTTGGCTGAACCTGCAACAAATAGTGTTTCTGCTTTGCACTTAGAGATTAAAACCAGCCTTGAGAAGTAGCAGCATTCATTTTTACACTTCTAAAACTCAAAGGAAAAACATTGAGTCACAGTTGTGAAGGAGTTGTCCTATGCTGCTGAACTTTGTCTAGCTGTTTAGTGACTCTTTATTACAAAATAAAGTGATTTGCATGTGTGGATCTATAGCAGTCTTCTTAAATGTCTTTTATTATGTTGTATTAAGTTGTTTTAGAGAAGGAATTGTGTATAGTTCATGCTTTTCAGCAGTCCCTTTAAAAAACAGCCTCTAGAAAAAGAAATTAAAGTGCTAGAAGCATCTCTACATTCAGATAGAAAATGTTTCTGAAATCTCAAGTTTTTCTTTTTTATTAAGTGTTTCATATGGATAATAATTACAACTGGTAAGCAGAGTACATACATTAAAAAAAATGACAAAACAAGAATATACTTCTCACAAGTATGAGCTGACCTTAATGGAAGAAAGTTCTTTTTTGATCTCCTGCCAAAGTCTACCAGCAGATGAACTGGCAGGCTCCAGGCTTGCTTTAAAAAGCTCCTGCACTGTCCATTTTGATCTTGTCAAATGAGAGGTTGCTACAGACAGCAAAACAAACCTCTGATTGTTTTGCTTGATGATTGGAGATCTTGGGGGAACTGTTAAGAGCAAATTTGAAATTAATGCAAGATTTTAAGAGAATTTTATATTAACTGAATGTTGGAGGAGGGAAAAGTTCTCTTTAGTTTTATATTTTTCTGTCATCTAGAACTACTATTTTATATGGAAGGTGATGAATCAGTCTTGAAAAGCTGTATTTTTACTTTATTAAACTGTTCTGATAGCTTATCTGAATTAGTCATGGTAGTTTCATTTTCTGGTTTACATGAATCCCTGCTGAAGGGAAAACACAAATTTTATCACAATCCACAAAGTAAATTTCTGATGTGTCAATTTTTTAAATTAACAGACTCCTAAAGGAAAAGAGGCTAAAGCAAACAGTTGTATAAAACTTAATTTTTTTAACAATAGAAATGTTAAGAGTGATGTTTTTGAAATCCTGCCTTTAGAATCCATCACTTTAAATAAACGTAGTGGACTGAAGAAAATCTCTGTTTAGTTGGAGCTGCTGTCTGTTAGCATAAAAAGTTTTCAGTGAATGACCTGAACACACCACATATTGTATGAAGGAAGAGGAATAGTACAGACAAACAGATGTTTGATGAAGTCTGTGCTTAAGGTGAGATGTTATGTCTGCAGGGAGAAAATGAGTCTTAATGCTACCTTTTACATGTACTGTGTAAACTGGGAATAAAATATTTATTTATCTGCTTTTTAAAAGTTAACTATAGTACAGAGGGGAAATTCATACTGAAAGAGACAAAGTCACACCAATTTACCTTTCCTTGAAAGAGTGAAATCTGTTAAACTTTGGCATTCTGTTTGTTTTATTTTTAGGTGATGGGTGAGCTGAGAAGCTGGTGAAGCTTACATTAAATACTTCTACTGGTCTGTAGTAGCCCAGATGAAATAGGCATGTCCTAAGATGACAGCAGATCTGGAGTGTGAACCAGCCTACAGAAGTGAGTTGACGCCAGATTTGCAAGTCTCTGTGGCTTGATGGCTCTCACTTACTCTGTCTCTAAACCAAAGCCATCTTTTTACCAAAGCAATAAAGGAATGGTGTACAGCTTGATTACAGAATGCTCTTTCCAAGGAAGTGAACTGTGAAGGAAGGACCCATGAGTTTTGATCCCAGGGGCTTGGAGAGCATCCCTGGTAAGTTGAGGAGTTACTATTACAAATCCTGAATGTGTCTAACATATCATAAAGCACCAACCTGAAGAAAACCTTGCATTTCACATGCTTTGTATTCCTTATGTGATATTGTAGAGGAACAAAAACAGTGAGTCCATGTAACTCACTTGTAAAGTCAGCATGCACTGTAAAATACTGTTTGTAAAATTCTCTGTCAATAGTCAATGTTAGTGTTTTTTCCATTGAAAGATATTGCAGGTAGTCTTCATCTTGAGTGGAAATGTTGCAAAGATAACCATTGCATACTTCGAGCAATTTAGTATTAATGTTTCTCTTTTTTTGCAATAATTGTGAAGAGATTGAGGAACACACACATGCCACAACACAGAAAGAAAACTTTGATTGCAGGAGTTTTAGTACCATGTTTCTCAGAGTGTGATTGCATAAGGATGATAATGGAATTTTGTATTTGTTCCCTGACTTCAAAGGAGTATTCAGTTGATTCTACTTACTTTAAGATTGTTTATATATATGTTCATTTTCAAACTAATGCATAAAACAGAACAAGAAAAATGTGAATTTCCTTCAGAAAAGGGAAGTGTAACAGCTATGATCAAGTCAATAAAACTTTAGGAAATCAGTAGCTGGTAAAATGTAGGTTTGTGTTTTAGCTCAGTGAAGAGGAAAAGATACAAACTGAAACTCATTACATAAATTACATTCAGGAAGTTGGAGTGACAAGGACACAGGGTAGACCAGCTTTCCAGGAAGTTGTGGGGTCAGCTGGGGATGAGGAGCTTAAAGATACTGCAGTGTAAATCAAATATTGATTCAGTAAGTATTCTGGTATTTTGTCTGGTACAGAATAATTATTTTCAAATCTACCTAAGATTTATAAAGTATTTTATAGTGCATAAAATGTATAGTACTGTAGCAGCACTATTAAATTTTACATATATTTACATTTATTTAATGATATACTATTACTGGCATTTCCTCTCTTTCAGATGGCTGCTCCAATGAGGACCTCCCTGAGGTGGAGTTGGTGAGCATGCTGGAAGAACAGTTGCCAGATTACAAGTTACGAGTAGACTCTCTGTACCTGTATGAAAATCCAGACTGGATTCAGCCCACGGCTTGCCATGGCCGTGCGCCCGAGATCGCTTCTCCAGCTCGTGAGGAGGAGTCCTTCCATTACATGAGTGAGTCAATGTGCTTTTTTTCCCCCAAATATTGAAGATAAAAATGTAGATACAAAGTTAATACTCGGAAATGGTCAAATCTGGAAAACTTTGGACAGGTGGAAGAAAAGGCTGAGTTCAGGGGAAGTGCTTGTAGTTCACAGCTGTAGTTCTGATGGCTGACTTAGGATGTCCCATGATTCCCTGATCATCAGATTACACAATGAAATAAGATTGGGAACATGTGATAGTGAAAAAGAGGCAGGAACCTAGAATTGTGCTAGAGGAGATGTAATAGGAGAGATAGTATGCAGCAGCTCTGTTTTCAGGGATGTTAACAATGCTGTGGTTGATTTGGTGATGTTCCGCCTGATGTTTTATGTCAGTGTTGCTCATGAACTGCTCACTTCAGTGGTTTCTTCTGGAGACAGAAGGGGTATGAGTGGCAGATAGATAGGTCCTAGATTGGTGTTGATCACTGCCTTCCAGTTCTGAAAACACTGACTTATTCCTAAACCTATCAAATCGTAAAGAAGACAGACAGTTTCAGTCACATGAGGAAACCTTAAATATGTTGAAAAGCAAATGTACAGAAAGTTGCCAAAAGAACTGAACACTTACTTGCCTGTAGTTTCTAAGTGTTTTCATGTGAGCAGAATGCATTGTAATCAGAGCAATGGGGAAGTCCTGTTTCTTCCATATATTGGCACTGTTGGAACAAAGCACATAGAAGAGTGAACTGGTTATTTTTATACAGTCTGTAATGATTACCTCTTTCTTCTACCTGTTGCCTCTGAAAGGGTTTTTTTGGTCATTGTTTGTAGTTTAAGCTTCCCAAGTATGCATGGCAAAGCAGTAAGTAAGACTAAAACATTGCTTCCCAAGAATGCAGTACTCGACAATTTAGAGTGATCTTGTTATGGATTGAACTTGCAGGCTTTGAACTCCTTTGACTGTGGAAAGTAATTGGAAAGCCGCTAAATGTTTATTGCTCAGTCTGTTTCTGATAATAATATTGCAAGCATAAATGGTTTTATGGTCGAGTGAATGCTTTTGTAGTTCACTAGAAGGAGTTGTGTAGTCAGTGGGGTGTGTACTTGCCTCTAAGTTTTAATTTTAAAGAGGTGGGATCAGAGTCTTATCCATTCTGGATGGAGCTTGACATGAAATGCGGCTCTGCCGAAGCTCTCTGCTCAGCACCTCACCTGCATGATGAAACCCAGAGCTCTGACGGACCTTCAGTCAGCGTGAGCTTGCATTTTCAACCTGCAGGGAGAGGCAGGGGTTTTATCAACAAAGATTTCACGAAGCCAGTCATGTATTATTTGGCTGTAAAGGTACTACAGAAAGTGCTGTCTTCCTATTTCACCCATTTTCTATATTTTCAAATTTTCAAATCTAGAAAGTGGCCTGTGAAAACAGTAAACTGCTTGTAAGAGTTTTTTGAGCAGTTATTATAAATGTTTTCTTGTAACAATTACTGAAATTGAATTAAAAAATAGCGGTTAGGCATAACATACAGAACTAATTCTGTCATTTAAGAACACTGTTCTAACTGCTGAGTCATGTAAACTCAAGATAAATAAGGTTTATGTTTCTCCTAGAAACTGTGCAGACATTGGATATACTTGTCATTATATTAGCTTTCTTCAGACTAGTAACCTACAGGGATGTACTGGGAAGGTCCCAGACAAATACAGGTATAAATCAAGTTCTAGGTATAATTAATGTTGAATAGCTTGTTAGGTGAAGTTTTAATCTTTCTTTCTGTTGCCTGGAATTGGGAATAAATGCAACATGAAACATAACATGGGATTTTAGGTCCATAACTTCCTCCCCTCATATATGTATGGAAACATTTTTATAATTTTTTCTAGAGAGAATGCTAAATATATGGTTTGAATAAATTTGTAATTGAGAAAAAAATCCCAAAATAGCACAATAGTTATTGCACTTGAGCACCACCTCTTTTTATGGCTGCTGCTGCCTATAAGAAGATCTGTCCTATGACCAGCTGAGTTGACACTGGCAGTGTTTTCAGTGAGGTGGAAGAATATTTTCTGCTTCAACTGTGCTAGCGTAAGAAGCCCTGAATTACAAAAGATCTCTTTAGAGCTACTTTGTGTGTGTGAATAAAGGGTCATGGCACAACGTAACAAGAATTTTAACCAAAATGAAGAGTTGCTTGCAACTTTCAGTTGGCAAGGTGAGTATTGCACAGGCATGCGCTCTCAAGAGAGAATTATAACAAACTATGTATAGTTTTGATCCCATACTGAGACAAAAGAACAAAATTTGTATAGAGCTAAGTTTCAAAGCCGCTGGTTCTGTGATTTTATTTATCGGAGTAAAGATACTTGCTCTTGATTTTAGGAGCTTACCTACCTGAGTAACCTTGTATGGAATTAGTGTAAATTTTTATTAAAGGGGCTGCATAGAAACTTGTAAATTGAAATCACCTGCTAGGAGCAGTTATCACAGGAGAGTTGACTATAATATTCTGCCTATAATGCTGTATAATGGCTGCAACTTAGTTATGTATGTGCAGTGAATTTTCCAAATACTGCTAAGCTTCATGAGTTTGGAGTCACCTCTCAGCAACCAGTATCAGCAACCATGCAATACAGTAAAATTTACCTCCAAATGCATGTTATGCTGCTGATAGGTATGTCAGCAAATTTAGTGGAAAGGTTCTAACTTTTCCCTGCTTAGAGATACAATTAGTAAATGACAGTACTATAAGTTCAAAGCTTCTGCATGCTTAAACAGCATGTGTTGGGGTTTTTATGCCTCCTGATCTACTTGGTAATAAGGATTTGGTTTTCTTTTAAGCTTTTAGAGAAACAGTAAAACTTTCCCTTCTGTGTTGTTCTTTCTGTTCTCCTGTCATTCAAGATTACAAAAAAGTTTCTTCTGTTACTAAAATGCAACTCAGTTTCGATGTTAGAATATTATGCTTTAAAAGGTTAGTTGTGGACATTATGTATGTAAAGGATATAGACGTATATAACGTAAATATATATAACGTAAATAAACGTTAGTTATATAACGTAAATAAAGTTAGTGTGCCCTTCAGCTTGGGACTTCACTATCTCACAACTGTGTGCAGTCCTCAACAAGAACAAAGAAAGAAAAGAACTGATAGTCAATACCACTGTGTATTCAGAGTAAGAATCAGATTTAAACAAGGTAAAAGAGTGAAGGAAATCTTGAGATCAGATCCACAGTAATCACATTTTGCAGTTCAGTGATGATGGAATTAGTTTTGAACAGGTTAACTTAAACCTTCAGTTGAAGCAGATACTTCTGTAATTGTTACATTTGTATTGTTGTCTTCTTCACTTTAATGGTCCTGATGTCTTAAAGCAAAAATAGCAAATTGCTGTTGAACGTGACAAGCGCGTTCATCACCTGACAGAGGGGTGTATAATTCTGCTCCTGATGGAAATCATACTTAAATGGTTCCCTAAAAGGCCTAAGAAAGTTCTAATAGTGAAAAAAGTATGGTTGCACATGCATTTATTTTTTGGTTGTGATAGATGCATGGTAAAAAAAATCCCATATTTCCTTACATTTTAATTCCTTCTCCTCTTTGTTCTTTTTTTCCCCCCATATCTTTCATTATCTGTCGCTCTAGCTCTTATTGAACTTCCTTCCTCCTCCTTGGATGGATCTCACAAATTTGCACAAGGTAATTAATTTGCCTTTGTTACTACCATCTTCTCTTTCTCAGGACACGAACTGGAGCAGACCAGTGCTTTGCATTTTAGCACTGTGTTTTGTTCAGACTTGTCACAATTTCTTTTTGCTTTGTTTAATTCTTCACTCAGTCCTGTTTTTCAAATGCTACTTTTTCTCAGTTTTTTAATAGCTTTACAAACTCTTCAAACATTGGAGTCACTTGATTAGTAAGACAAGATTTACTGCTACATTTAAAATGCAGGCATACATGATCTCATTTCTTCTTAATTTTTTCCAATATGGTCAAGTCCTTAATAAATGCATTTTCATGACTAGTCTCTGGGGTCTCCCTACTTCCTGTGTGTAGTTTTCGCAGAGTCTAGTGGGAATTTTGCTTCAGGGTTAAAGTATGTGTTCAGCGATATTTAAATGTGTTCCAATATACTCCTCCCCCTTTCTCCAGCAGGCTGGGTGATTTAATTGCTTAACTGCATTCAAAAAGTTGCTCTTAGGAGTTTTTTCTCCTTTGTCTAAATTTGAAGGATGTGTGAGCACCTCAAGTCTTAGTTAATATTTCTGAAAGATGTAAATGTTCAATACCTCATTTATCAGTCTCCCAAATGAGTATTGTTTCTTATTTCTGAAGTTGAAGATGCATTTTTGTAGCCTCTGCTAGTTTCATCAACCAAGTACTGTATTTGTATATAAACAGCATCCTCTGAGTTTAGCTTTCCCCCTTCCCACAGTCTTCTTGTATTTCAGCTACTTCAGTAAGCATGTTTGTCTCTCTTCAGTTCTTGGCACAGATAATGTGGAGCAGAAAGCCTTCAGTGATGCTGACATGGTCAAACGTCTGTTAGCTGAGGTATGCTTGTCTCCGTAATGCTGTGTTAATATAGCTGAGGAGATATATTTGACAGCGAGTTTTATTCAGATGCTGGATGTTTTGATTCAGTTATGTTCAAAAGCTGCTTATCAAACACATGGGTAATGAGAAGCTGCCCATTTACTTGCACCACCTCAGAAACAAAATTTAACTAGACTATGGGCATCCATGGAGCCAGTGAGCATAAGAAAGAAACAGCTGTTTTCTGTTTTCCTTTTGCTCCTTAGCTTCTGCTGTTTCACTGCTGTTCAAGTGGAGCAGTGTGCTCTGGAGAAAGTGTCACTGGAAAGATCACAGGCCAAGTGAATGTGATTTTTTGTGTGTGTGTGTGGTTCAACAGAGCCCACATTACCTTTCCAGTACTCAGCACAAAACCCAAAACAGTCCCCAGGTTTGGTGCTTTCCCCTCCTCCTGTTACTGCAAATGGCTGTGGAAGAGAATATGCTCTATCAAAAAACACAGTTATGGATGTGTTCTGGATCCAAATGATGAATCATTAAACATTTTCTAACAAAGTTGATCCATTTGAGAGTGAGGGGGGATCTCAGAGTAGTAGTGCATTGAGCAGTAGCTTGGAAAATCTACAGCTACTCTGAATTTAAACTTTACATGATCACAAGGAAACATTTGTTCTTATTTTGAGGGCAGAAAGATCGGGACTTGGAACTGGCAGCTCGAATTGGACAAGCCCTCCTTAAGCGAAACCATCTGTTGATGGAACAGAATGAAGCACTGGAAGAACAGTTAGGACAAACTCTAGACAGAGTAAGTGGTTGATTTTCTTTCTCTTTTTCCTTTATTTAAGGGTTTTTTCCCCTTTTTTTTCTCTTTTTTTCTTCAATTTATGATGGCAGTAAGAGGATTAATAGAAATATATTATGTCATTGTGAAAGGGATGATTGGTGCTCTCAGACTACAGAAGTGAGCTTAGATGTCATTCTCCTAATCATTGTTCAATCACTTGTTGCAGTCCAGGAATTGATTATGAAGACTGCATATTATAATTACTGAGAAATTATGAGAATGTTAGGGATATCTTAAGGGTATATCAGACCAGTATGATTTCCCATCATTAAACTAAGAATGGAATAACATAAGCCAAAATAAGAGATTGGTGTCTGACATGAGCTGCTGCATAACAACTTCACAGGTGAGGAAACAGACAGAAAATGAACTGACTTAATGGGGTGCTTACCGTAAGAGTAAACAAATGAATAAGTAAAATGTAATGAAAAGTAAATTCTGATCAAGATCTTCACTCCATCTCTTCCTGTAAGCACAAATTCTTGATCTACCCTTTCCTTTGTTTTTCTTTCTAAAAAAAAAGAATTAAATAGTTGACAAATCATCCTGTGGTGAACAGATGTTGTCTGAACTCCAGTGAAATTGATTCAGCTGCTTGTATAAAACAGTATGCTGGTAACAAAGATGTACTCCTAATCATCTGTAGGACAGCATAAACTTAGGTGTTCATATGAAAATGTAGATAGGCAAAATAGAGTTTATCTAAATGAGCTCTGTCTCTTCTTTTGTTTTTAATTGTTCTATGATTCATGTAAAGTGCAGACTGGAAGGTAGCAGTCTACACATGTAAATAGTTGTCTCTCAATCCTTTTCTCCAGTAACTTAGCAGTTCAGAGTAACAGTCATAATCAAAATGATAACTGGCATGTTAAAATGAAAACATGTATCAAAGAAGCTGAAAAATTACTTTGGAGTAAACAATTTAAAAAGTGGGTTCTGTTGTTCATTTTTGTGGTATATTGAATTTTCAGTCTCCCTTGCAATGGTAAAATTACGATTTTGCGAACTTCCTGTAAAATAAATAGAGGTGTGAGCTATTCTTTAATCTCGTTTTAGACTGGAGCAGTGATGTTCAAGAGGCTGCATAAATAATACACCATGATATTGTGTGTCTAGAGTATATTTCACTTGGTGGTGGTCTTCATTTGTCATAGGTTAACCAGCTGCAGCATGAACTGTCAAAGAAGGATGACCTGCTGCGCATTGTTTCCATTGCTTCGGAGGAGAGTGAGACAGATTCCAGCTGTTCCACACCACTTCGTTTCAACGAGTCTTTCAACGTCCCCCACGATCCATTGCAGCTGGATGTCTTGCAGGATAAACTCCGAGAGCTGGAGGAGGAAAACCTTGCCCTCCGATCCAAGGTACATCAGACTGACGGGGTGTGCCATGCGTGCTGGGCATGAAACAAATGGTCAAAATCCATGAAGCTCATAAGTATTTTGTGTCACTCTATACAAATCATTCCCAAGCACTTTCTCTCCATGCCCACATCCCTCTATTTCCTTGACTCCTCATTGTCTCCAGAGTTGTCTAGTAGTCCCTTCTCAGTGCAGTTGTGATACATGAAAAAGCATGGGAACATACATAAGCACCAGCAAAAGTACTTGGACTGGTCAGGCTCTCAAGCTTATGCAGTTTGTTTTGATAAAAATCTGACTGCAGTGAGCAGGAGTATTTGGGGAATTCCATTCTGTTGCCATTGCTTTTGTCAGAAGATATTTAAAGGTCAATAAGCTGCCACCTAAATTATTTTAAAGACGCACTTAGTTTTGACTATGTGCTTAGGTTCTCTGTTTTAACTGGTCTCTCATGTGTGTAAAACTTGAAAGCGGAGACTGTGCCATTAGAAGGTTAGAGACTAAATGGCCAGACAAAAAAAAGACTATAAAGTCATGGAACCAACTGCAAAGGTTCCAAGAGTTGGAATCTACAGATGCAGTGTCTTTTCTTTGGTGGTGAAAAGTGGAACTTGTAAAATAGGACATTGTTTAGAACTGGGTTCTTTTGTTGCCTTTAAGAAAAGGGGGTGTTGTTTCTAAGAAAGGTGGGGGAGCATTATTTAGTGTGTGTTTGGTTTTTGATTTTTTTTTTTAATGTGATCCTTTCCTAATATAAGCTTGTTAGACCAGTACCAGAGAGACTAGATTCCCTCAGTGTCAACAGAATACACTTCTGCCCTTGTTTTGTCTCCAAAATACTCAGCCTGAGATGCACATTCTTCCTGAAACTCCCTAAGACCAGATGGTTACTTTAGTAGTGCTGTAGGATAAGAAAGAGAAGATCAGATTGCCTTTATTTTATTCCTAACCCTGTATATGATTGCACAAGTTTACAGACCAGCCAGGAGTTAATCATTGTGTGATATAGCATAACATTCTGTGACTTGAAATAGCCTCAATTACAGTGAGCCTCTATTTGCTTTTTTATTTATTTTCATGTGACAGCATTGTGTGAAGAAGTGTATTTGCCTGCACTTGTGTAAATATACCACTGTTTGTTGAATAATCTTTAAAATCATTTACTGAGTTTTATGGTGTGAGTCCCTTACTGGCAAACAGTCCTGACTACAGAAGACTTGTCTGTGCCAAGTTTAATATTATCATCCTCACAGTCAAAAGGGAAGTGGGAATCTAGTGAACTTGATGTTGTTTAGATACATTCTGATAATCGGTCTCTGGCCCAGAAAATTTACAGTCCAAATAGACTAGTAGGGAATATGGAGAAAAGCTGCTCTACCAAGAGCTTTTCAGTGCCGTGAGAGATTTGGTAAACATCAGTCAGTTTTCAAGATTTTTTTTTTACCTTAAGTTTTTTGAAGCAAATTTAGTAGCTTATTTCTGATTTCTGTCTTGGCTCACTTTCGCTACCAAATTACATCTTTTTGCAACAATTTTTTGTTAGAGCCAAGAGATCAGGCTTTGTTCATGTGTCTGTGTGTCTTACACTCAAAACATCTGTAACATTCAGGGAAACAGGTTATGGTGGAAAACGCAGTTAGGAAGTGTGACTAGATGCATGATTTTTTTAAAGAGAGAGGGGAGACTCTTCATTTGCCAAAATTTATAACATAGATAAACTGAAATTGTTACTGATAAATAATTTTCTTGAAGGCTTGCCATCTGAAGTCAGAAACCATCACATACGAAGAGAAGGAGCAGCAGCTGGTCAATGACTGTGTCAAAGAACTCCGTGAGTATCCAGGTTGTATTTTGCAATGGCAAAATGGTATGTGAAATACCTAGTGCCTACACCTTCTGAAGCCTGCAGACACTAGAAAATCAACAAAATATTCTTCATGTGTATTCAGCAGACTTGACGCTGAAATGTATCACTGTATAGATTCCAAAAGTACGAATACATTAGTTTTAAAATACATTATGAGCCAAAGTATTTAAATTAGCAAGTGGTTTAATTTCTCTAGAGCAGTTGTTTGTATTTGCCTTGGGGACTGCTTATTTGCAAAGAATTGCAGCTACTCTAATGTAAATGCACGCGAAGTATTCTGAAACAATAAAGACCAATACTTTTATCACCTACTGGTGATGTGTATTTCAGATTCTGCATGCTTAGTTCTTAATGTGTTACACCTCCATTTGAAGTTGTATCTTTTTCCTCCTCCTCCTCCCCACTGTTAATCTTTTCCTTTTGGATGTTCTAAAGCACCTACTTTTATGTAGTAGGAATTGATTTTCTAAGAGTATTGGTCATTTTGCAGATTGTTGTTGATGATGATTTCACTCATCCTTTATGGGATTTGGGTTTGGCTTAGGGGTTTTTTTTGTGTATTGGGAGAAAGTCTCTCAAGTAAGTTCCTTTCATGTTTTGTAGGGCAAACAAATGCTCAAATTTCCAGGATAACAGAGGAGTTGTCAGAGAAGAGTGAGGAGGTGATCCGCTACCAGGAAGAGATCTCATCCCTTTTGTCCCAGATTGTTGATCTTCAACATAAACTCAAAGAAGTAAGGGAATGCTGATAAAGTGTCTGTGTACGCACAGATGTCTGTGCCAGTGTGTGCATGCCAGTGCTTACAGCAGGCAAAAACTGACTTGCAAGCCAGGGGGTTGCACTGCAAGAGAGAGGCTGTTCCAGGAAAGTCTGGCAGAGGATCAGTCTCTTGGGGAAATCAGCTGAGAAAATGACGAGCACCTTTTTGTGCTTTCAGAATGTGATTGAGAAGGAGGAGCTGAAACTTCACTTACAAGCTTCCAAAGATGCTCAGAGACAACTGACAGCAGAGGTACTTAAGCCGTCTGTAATACACATTTGGGTAAATGTTTGGGATAGAATACAAGGGAAAGAAAACTGAGAGAGAATAGGAACTACTGCTTTTTAATACTTTTATGGAACTCTACACAAATATTTTTGTAGTTCACAGGAATATGAAAGGCAAGGAACATTTAAAGTAGAAAGGTCTTACTATTCTTAGTAGTTACGAGAAAAAGAGTGCTTTAGTGTGAACATTACTGATTATATCAACAGTACTGTAGCTCATTAAATTTTAAGGCAGTTCTCTTTTTTTTACTTCTTTTGCATCAATAGTTAGTGTATTTGCAGTTTTTCAATGTATTTTCCTGTGACTTTCCTCATATTTTTTCCTCTTTCAAATCTTCGTGCTTTGTCACTAAAACCCTTCAGGGTGCTGTGCTGACTATTGTCCATTCCAGCTGTTGGCATGTACCCTGCAGGTGGGAGAAACAGTGTTGACTCAGCCATTATAGGTTACTGTAAGAGTTCATTCAGTTTCATTCTGTCTTCCCTTTGAAGAGATCATGTGATGGCCTCTCTTCTCTTTCAGCTCCATGAGTTGCAAGATCGGAATGCAGAGTGTCTGGGGATGTTGCACGAGTCCCAAGAAGAAGTGAAGTTGCTGCGCAGCAGAGCCAGCTCTGTCGCTTGTCTCTGCCACCACCAGTCACATGGAGCATTTCCTGTGGTAACAAACACCTCCAGCATGGCACACACCAGCTGGCACACACAGCTGTGGTAGTGTTCAGCTCTAGGAGCACAATAGCCTTTGCAGGAGCTGCAGCCAGAAGTACTTTGTAGTAGGCAAAGGAGCTGATCTAATGGTTTTTGAATTCTTCAATGTGTACACTTGTGAGAAATTCAGGAAATTGGTTAGGAAGCTAACTGTTCACTTGACACATTGTGACACTGCAATTATTTTTCTTCTTTCTATGCCATTTCTGTTTAATAAGGGAATTGGCATATTCTACAACTTACGCTCAGTTGTGCTGGTTTATTGTTTGATGTTGGTGTGAATTTTATAACTCAGCGGATTTTCTTTAACAAACACAGCATCTCACATACTCAAAGTATCTGAGAACTCATCAGGTTTTGGCTGGCTGCTCTGTGTGTACAGAATCACTTGTGTACATGCTTGGCCTTGTAAGAAGTGCTCTTAAAATTGTAGCTTTACTAAAGCAACCAACATACAGAGTACATAAAGAAACAAAAAGAAAATGCAGATGTTGCAAATGAAAACTGAACCCATACTGGTTACACATGGCTGTAATTATGGTGGAAAATTGTCCCATATGCCCTCCCTTCAGAGGCCGAAGTTTGTCCTAAGCATACTGATACTGGGCAAACAAATGCAGATTGTTAAAAGTAATTTTTATAGATATTTCCTGCTAAAACTGTTAGAAGAAAGACTTGAATCTAATTTGTCAACTCTTACGGTTTCCATTCTTCTCTCTAGGATTCCCTTGCAGCAGAAATTGAAGGGACAATGCGGAAGGAATTGAGTCAGGGTGATGAATCTGTTCTCTCCAAGCAAAAGTATGTTTTCAGCTCTCTGTGTGCTGTTTTGATATTTATCCATACACTTGTAGTAAGGTGAAACTGATTTCTGGGATTCTGTAAATGAGTGTATTTCCTCTATAGTGTTTTCACTGTAAATAAAAAAAGGTTTGTAGTATCTGGTAATCTTTCCAATTTTGAAACTTACTATTCTTATGTGAGTCCATGAAGAAGCTGGGAATTAGCTAAAATGATGCTATTTCATTCTTTAATGAATCTTTTATCCAGATTCTCTGATCCCTTTTAATGCTTATAGCAAAATTGCTGGACAAATGACACTATACCTGAAAAACTCATAACAGTTTTCAAAACCCTGAAGACCTGTTCTGGAACCTCATAATTCTGAGCAAGATGTAATAAATTAAATATGTGTTTCTGAAAGCATATATAAATTAAATAAATAAGATATATACTGCTGAATATTCCAAAGTGGTTATCAGCAGAGGTTGAGGTCTTTCAGGTAAAGAAGTGATAATTCTGATACTTAATAGAGTAGTTCTGAAAACATGAGTGTTTTTCTGAACATCTTTTTAGTGAGGTCTCTGCAGACTTTTAGAAGTTTGTTTTTCAGAGATTTTTCTATATTATATATTTTTTGCTTCTGAAAACCTTGTTTGTTTGCTTGTCTTTTCTGCAGGGTTCAACAGAAACGAGTATTTGACACTGTCAAGGTTGCTAATATCATCCGTGGCCGCTCCCCTTCCTTTCCTGCCCCATTGCCAATCCCTGGATCTAATCGCTCCAGTGCTGTTATGACAGCAAAGCCCTTCCAGTCTGGCGTGCAGCACTTGGAGAGCCCCACACGGATGGCCCCAGGGAGCAGCTCTGAGAAGAATTTGAAGTAGGAAGCACAGCCTGTTACCTTCTTCTGAAACTAACTGATTGAAAACTAAATCCAGACTGGACTTTCACTGTGTAAGAGAGAAAAAGTTAATTTAATGGTCTTAATACCTATTGTTATTTGATGTTTCTCACAGACACACTCATAGTCCTGGCCAGCCAGGAACCCCTGGAGACAATGATTTGGTCACAGCTCTGCACAGGCTCTCCCTGCGTCGTCAGAACTACCTGAGTGAGAAGCAGTTCTTTGAGGAGGAGTGGGACCGAAAAATGCATTCGCTGGTTGAGCAGAAAGAAGAGGCTAGTGGCTGCAGTACACCAACAGGAAGCTCTTTTTCCCCCAGTACAAACTCAGAATTCACTGATCTCTCTGCCAGCTGTAGTAACCTCCGTGTCCTCCTACCAGAAAAACTGCAAATTGTCAAACCCATTGAAGGTAAGAGGATGATCTTCCTTCTCTCATGAGCAAAAAAGGATTTTAGATTTGCCAGCTAAATCATTGTAGGTGTGTGTATTAGCTAGGTGTGATGTGCAGTAGCAGGAAACAGTAGTATTTAGTAGGCCCCATGCCAGCGAGCTCGTCAGCATCGCCTTCTACTTGGCTTTCTTAGAGGAGCTAAGTGTTGGGCTGCTTCTTGGCGTTGCCATCCAGTGGACGTGTGGATCACAGTGTGGGCACCAGCCAGCTGTAGTTGCTTTGCTCATGAATTCTTGTAACTCGATACAGTAGTAAGTAATGACTCTCTAAATCTCTTCTCATTTGTCACCAGGATCTCAGACCCTTTTTCATTGGCAGCAGCTTGCTAGACCCAACCTAGGCACTATTCTTGACCCAAGACCAGGTGTTGTTACTAAAGGCTTTACCCCTCTGTCTGATGATACTGTGCACCACATCTCTGACCTGGAGGAAGATGATGAGGAAGAAAGTGAAGGAGGTATAACATTTCAAGCACAACAGTCCTTCCCAGAGGAGAAGAAATGTACATTGGCAAAGCCAGTGGCAGGGATTTTCCTGCCACCTATTACTTCAGCAGCAGTACCACCCACCGGTAAGATGCATGGTTAGTGTTTCTTCCTGATTTTGTTCAGCAGTGTCCTTTTCTCTGTGGAAAGTATTTGACTATGTGACAACGCTGTCTTTGCTGTCTTTGTTCTTTACTTCAAAAAAAGGACTCAAAAAATTTTGAGTCAAAATTTAAAAAAAGTCTTAAACTTTGATCAGTTCTTGTATGTATTTTTACTCTCAATGGATGTAATTTTTTCACATTGCAGCCTCAAATCCAGGGAAGTGTCTATCTTCAACGAATTCCACATTTACCTTTACTACCTGTAGGATCCTTCACCCATCTGATGTCACTCAAGTTACTCCCAGGTATGAGGACTGTTAACATCCTAAATGTTGCTGCATAGGGTTAAACAGTTACTTCCTGACTTTTGATACATGGACCAGTTTTAAAAAATACTAAGGCAGTTACGCAACATGGAGGAAGTTACTAATAAAAATAGTTGTAATTGCAAAAGGAAACTTGGAATTCTCTAGACTGAGAGTTAAAACAGGTTAAGGTAAATTAAAGGAAGTAAATTTTAACTCTTAAGTAGCAAATGCCTTGTATCATATTTCTATTGTGGAAAAACATATTCTATGACAATTTATTTTCTGATTCTGTTATATTTTGTTTAAACTAACTTAACAGCTATGTTGATATTCTATGTAATAGAGTATAGGTGCTCACAGAAGGTAAATTTATTGGTGCTTTGCAGAAAAATAATTCTGACTCTACTAAAGCTGAAACTGCCACAGCTAATAGCAATAGTTTAGTTTGTCTTGAGTCTTCTGTATACTAAAAGGCAAATGCAGAGCAGGTATAAAAAGTCTAATGTGTGCAATTCTGTTTCATTTTTATTTTTATTCAGCTCCGTGGGTGCTCCATTTTCACTGGGAAGTACTGGCAGCAGTACTGGAAACCCAATAGTGAGCACTCCAGCCATTCCTTACAGACTAAGTATTGGAGAATTTCTCACCAACAGAAGAGACTCAACTACTACTTTTAGCAGCACAAGCAGTCTGGCTAAACTTTTGCAAGAACGAGGCATCTCTGCCAAGGTTTATGACAGCCCCATATTGGAAAAACTGCCTTTGCTACACCCCCCTCGAACACTTCCCATTCCTTCTACTCCACCAAATTCTCCTTCGCGTTCACCCTGTCCTTCCCCTCCGCTGTTTGAGCCTCGAGTGCATCACTCAGAAAATTTCCTGGCTTCTCGACCAGCCGAAACATTCTTGCAAGAAATGTATGGCCTGAAGCCCTCCCGTACTGTCCCGGACGTAGGCCAGCAGAAGATGAACCTCGTGGACAGACTGAAGAGGCTGGGCATTGCCAGGGTGATCAAGCCCCCTGAAACACAGGACCATGGGAAGGATCAGGGGCCAGAGGTTAGCTTGCGGAGGCAGGACTCAGCTGGGTTTTTAAATGCAGGTAGCAACTTAATGGCAGGACTGAGAAGAAATCAGAGTCTTCCAGCCATAATTGGAGCACTGGGAGCTCCGGTTTGCACACAGTCATCAAAAATGGATATACTGAAGGAGCACTAACTAGCGTAGAAGGTGTTTGACTTACAGCACAGTAAATAATGTGAGGGATGAACATCCAGTACAGGCATCATTAGATGTGTTAGAGAAGAGTTGGAGAAGGTACGTGCATGTTAAAGATGTGGGAGAGACAAGTGTTGGGACCAAGGAGCAAAGGAACATTGCTTGGGTTTGAGGAAGAAGGTTTTTGTGGGAGGTAAGAAAGGTGAAACCAAAGCTTAATTTTAAGACCTCCTTTAGGATCTGTCTTAACTTAATCCGAAGTGAAGACTATTGTAGACATTTTCAGTGTTTTAACCCTTTGAACTGTATGGGTAGGTGTTCTGTTTTTTTCCACCATACAACCGTAGTATTTACTAGTTGTTTGCAGTCAGGCTATATCATTTAAATGTAATATTAAAATAACAGTCAGTCTGACCAGCGTTATCAGTCCAAGTTCCTCTCTGTAGTAAACAAATATGAAAACTTAGATTTTTTTTATTCCTGTATTTTCCATTTCAGAAACTGTGCTTTTTTGAACTCCTCCTCACTTGGAGAAGCAGGGGAGAGAACCTGTAGCTCTGTGTAAGAAAATAATACTTCAGTTTACAAACATGGGATTTATACTTTGGTAGAGTGCAATTGTGTGAGTGAGGTATTAAAATAAGTTAATTTCTTTCCAGAGCTTCTGAATGAAGCACACAGAGAAATGTGCAATGGATGAGAATTAAGAAGCAGGAAAATGTGTATTGGGGTGAAAACTTCAAGCTAAGAAATCCTTCCAAAGTGTAGTGTGCATCTATTTAAATGAGGATGTTTTTGTGCACACACACACACAAGGATCTCAGGCACATTTCAGCATTCCAAAAGGAAATAAACCCTAGGTGCTTGATTCATGGTTTCTTTTTAAAGACTTAAGTGGGGAGAGCATTTACTTCAAGACAAGTTCAGAAACCTGCCTCTTGTCTTGCCAAGTAGATATTCTGTGTATTTGAGAGTTCTCCAGTAAAGTTTATGCCTTTCATTCACTTATTTCTGATTTTAGGCAGGATTTGGTTTAAAAGATTTCATTAAAAGCAAAATTTGCCAGTCTGTATATAAAAACACGAAGAAAAGAAACTGGTGTTCTTGGTAGCATTTTAATGAATATTGAAATCCTGCGATCAGTAAGGGAGTGTGGTTCTGAACGTAGCTGAGGCAGACTTTCCAACTCAAAAGAGGATTCCATTTTAGAAATCTGGTTTCTGAGTGGTAATCATAAGAACATTACTGCCCATGCTGCTTTTTTGATTTCTTCCTGTCCAAGGTTCTAATCATAACTGAACAATCTACAATAGCTGTTTCATGTAACTTAAGAAAAAGTTTCCCCAAAATTGCTTGGAAAAATGAGTCTTTGCTAGTGACCTGAACAGAAACAGGTTCTTAATCTTTACGTAAATTTTCACTGTACCTATCAACATTATAAAATTATTTTAGTTTCCATATGATTAGATAAAACAGTGAAGTTTACCTTGCCTGTGACAGCGTAAGTGGGGCATAGCTGGCAGCTGTCTGGGGATGTGGTGTGAAGCATCAGTGCAATTACACTGATTTGCATATGCCATAAGGCACATCCACCATAATCAACACCCTCCTTGCTGCAGGGGTGAGTGGAGTAGGGCAGGAAAAGAAGGCTTCTTAACCTTGTTTATAGGAAATTTGTAAAGTGGCCTTTCTGCTTTTACAGTTCTGTAGATCCTGTGATGACTCTTTGATATTTTTTTTTTTTTGTAAAAGGAAAAGGAGTAACCACTTCAAACTTGCACAGGGATTCTTAGCAGAAGCTTGTCTGTCAGCAGCGCACAGAAATATTCAGGAACTCCTGGAGTTGCCTTTTGCTCTCAAAGCAAAATCTTACACTTACAAAAGGTGAATTTTATTTAAAAGACTATATACGGGTTAATTTTGTTTTTTAAATGAAAAATATTTAATTTTTTCATGTAAGTATTTATGTTTGTATGTACTTAGCTGTGCATGGTGTCTTGCCTAGCTATGTAAGGTAAGAGTGAAAGGAGGAGGGAGTGCAATGTTGGTCTCCAGTAGACTGAGACAGGTATGTCTACTGTGTATCTGTAACTTCAAGAGAAAAGAGTTAGCAAAAGCTTAGACAGTTTAGTATCAACAGAGAAGTGCATAGCATGTCAAGATACGTCCATTTTACGTGTTTATTGTAGGAATACCTGTAAGTTACAGATAAATTTTTGAAGTTATTACACTGTGTTTCTAACTGGCTTCATTAGATAACTCCAGCCATTGGATCAGCAGAGTAGCAGATCAGCTAAGGCAGAATTCCTTTGGCAGACCATGGTTCAGGTAAAATTAAACTAAAAGCATATAAATTAAATGCATGTTTCTCTTTGGGACGCTTCCATATTCTATAGCCCAACAATATGAACTGGTTCAGCTCAAACAATGCTGTGGATGTTGAGAGGTCCGTTTGTTTCCGTAGGTGAGATGTTCCATCAGATACTTTACATAAGGCAAAAAGAAAATGGAAGAACCTCTATACCATGGTGTTTGCGTGTGTTGGTTGATGCTGTGGTGCAGTGTTGTTGAAATTCTGTCATGCATTTATGCCTTTGGATGGTCATGCACATTTTGGATATACATGCCTGGTTTGCAGTAACAAGGGAAAATTGAGACTTCTTCCAAGTTTACCATTTTGTGCCAAAACCTAGAAGGTAAAACTTTTTTTAACAGCATGTGTTTCTGAGAACATTTCAGAATTTACCATCATTCTAGGAAATTATTTGGCTTTCGTTGTCTCCTGTAAGAGGTTAGAGGTGACAAAGTTGCATGACTGAAATGGCCGAGATCTTGCACCAGATCTTCTGTTTGAGTAGGAGTTAGACCTGGAAGGAATGGGGAATTACATTTTGGCAAGGTTCTGTTATCTTGTAGGTTTGAGTCAGATGCTAGAAAGGACTTGCCCATGCTTGTGCAAGTTACAAGAGACAGAAGGAAATTCTTGTATTTACCTTATTCCGATTGTCTTAAACAAAGCACAAACTTAAAGCTTTCTAGTTTCACTGTTAGTTTTTGATAAACTCAGTGATACCTGCATGCTCAAAATACCTGCAAAGTGAAACATCTGCAGTTGAATAGCAACAGAGAGGGAAGGAGAATAATTGGGTTTGGGCTTTATGTGGCTGTTACATGAGGGGATTACACACAATGTTTGAACAGTCTGGGATTTTCATGGTGTTTTTTCCATCCGCTTTTTGCACTTACTGTTGTTTCATAGTGGAATGTAAATTTGATAATAAACATGTATAACATGCCATTTTTCAGTATATTGCTGATCTTCTGTGGTTTGTTCCAGATGTCATCTTCTCTACTAGTGTTCTATAAAAAAGTTAAAATCAGGCCTTTTTGTGGCTAAAATTTAGTGGTTATTATGCTGTACACAGACTTAGTGGAGTGAGTTGGTATCTGCAGAAGTAGTGGCTTTAGAAGCCAATAAATTGATTTAAAAACTTGGATGAGGCTGTGCTGGGCTGTTGTTTATACCTATGCAGGTACGAGTGGCAGATGTGCAGCACAAATTGCAGTCCGACTTTGCACAGTCAGTGTGTGATGCTTAACAGAATACTTACAGAAAACCTTTTGCTGTACTTTGAAAAGCCTTCTGCTTGAAAATGAAAGACTTCAAAAATGAATAGCTCATAAACCTCTAGACAGTTTTTGAGTGTTGAGCCTCACTTTTACTGAATCTGTTTGTATTTTTTGGTAAGTTGGGCTTTTCTGTGCCTGGGTGGTGCTTTGGGGTTTCTTCCTCCCTTTACACAGCAGCTAGTGTGTTCCTCCAGCATTATAGTGTTAGCACTGCAGTATTGTCTAACACCACCATGATTGTTTTTTCATCTCAGTAGCTAATGCCCTGTATCTTTGTGACAAAATGGGGGTAGAAATTGAAACTGTTCTGTGTACATGTTCTCCACGGGAGGCAATATAAATTGTTTTAAGAGCTGGGTACTTACCTAGTGACTTTTACTGTGCTTAGAGCTAAGACTCAAAGATCAGCAAGGCAAGTGAACACAGGATAACTGGACATCTTCAAACATGAAGCTGTACCAGAGCAACTGATTTTTACTTTCAAGACTGCTCTATGTACAGGATGCTCTGAAACCCATGTCACAGACACTGCTGGATGACAAATGCTTGACTTTATCTTGAGGTGTACCAAGCCACTAAGAATGAAAGATTTTAAGTGATGGGACAAGTAAAAAAACACACTGATGTGAGCCGATTATATCCTATAAAAGTCACAAAACTCCCCCCTTTATTTTGCAAAAGTTAGGCATAAAGTACACAAGGCTTTATAATGGTTGCCTTCTAAAAGTTGCCTCATAAAGATACCTTAAGAAAGCAATAGCAATGTAGTGCACTGAGTGTATTTTAGACAGCCACAGAGAGAGATCAGCTAAATAAATTGGAGATAAATCAGAGACCAGCTCAGAGATACTCTGTGGGAACTGCCGGCTGGTCTGAAAGCCTCACAGAGGATCAACCTCGCATCAACCTTGACACAATCAGTTTGTACCCATGAGAATTTTAGCATCAACAGAAGCAAGAAACCAAAACAACAGAAGGAGGATGCACAGCTGCTTGAGGGAGGCTGTTTTTCTTCAAGAACGTGTGCTAGTTGTAGGTAACCAATAATTTGTAATGTAGTAACTTAGCAGCCAATGAACACGTAGCAGAATGCCAAGAAATTATATAAAAGAGGCTTTGTGGTATTAAAGACATTTTTTTGCCTGGACTTGGTGTGGTGTGTGTCGCATCCATCTCAACAGCGACAATGCTCTCAAGTAAAAAAGTGTTACACTTTTTATATTAAAAGTGTTACACTGTCACAATAATACAAATTTCTTAAGGCTTTTTCTCCTCAGTTGTATTTGCAATCAAAAATATCTGCTCTTTTGGTAAGAGTAGACACTGAAAGTCTGTTGCGTTTGACCAAATTCTGAGCTGAAACCAGCCAACTCCAGGCTGCTGCAGCTCTCAGCCATGCAGTTCCCTCATATTTAGTTGACAGGAAAGAGAAGCCTCTTCCTCAGTGTGACAATGGGCTGTGGCATCTGCTTTGTCGCATCCCGCTCACAAGTTTTTCTGCTCACTTCTTGATTTACCGCTGTCAGGATGGTGAGAACATCTTCCCCTCTGCAAAGACATGAGTACAGTTTGTATTAGAGGCAGTTAACATCAGCAAAATAACAACATAGAAATAGAATATATATATATTTATATCTCAGTCATATATCTCAATATATACCAGTGCTAACAGCTCCTGTTTTTAATATGCTTCAGAGCAGTTCCCTAAGTTGCACTGAACATTCTGCATGGTGTTTCTCTGTCCTACATTACTGTTTTCACTCTGAGCGAGCATTCCCACTGCATATCATCTCCCTCTGCATCTAAATCAAATTCCTGTAATCCAAGGAGGAAAATTCAGGTGTTGCCAAAAATAATCTTATGGAAACATAGGTACCGGGGACAGCTGTACTCCAAGTGCTGGCACAGTGCCTGTATGTACCAGGTCCCCTCCCTGGGACTTCTGTAGGAAACGTAATCCTGCAAGGTCGCCATGCCCAGGAGGAAGTCTGGCTCTTCAGGGATGCAGTCAAGCTGAAACCTCGCAGTTTGCTCTACAGAAGCATCTTGCTCTCCAGAATCTGTTTCAATGGTCACACCTTTATGGAAAGCATCACCTTGGCAGGCCTGAATAAAAAAGACCTTTGGTTTTCCAGCAAGTGAGCTGCAATTCTGCACAGTGAAAGAAGTGGTCAGTTCCCGGATAGGTACTTCCTGCCCATCAACACCATATATAATGCCTTTTTTCCCATGAGACAGGATACAGCAAACAAAACAGTCCTTGTCCCCATGGTCTTCACGCTGGAAGATGTCCACAGTATTACGGATTTTTTCTGCAGTGAGGTCTCTATATTCTTCTACTCTAAAATGAAGCTTGCTAAAGACATTCCTTAGAGCCGCTGGAAAGCAAATAGAAGGGAAATTGGAGACATTTCATTACACGAAAGGTGGACTCTGCAATTGCAAATTGTATTTCTAGACATAATTGATCATCTGCTACATGACTACACCCAGGTAGTTACACTCCTGGTCTGAAAATACTCTAGTGGTTTAATTACTAATCATATCTCTACTAAGTTCCCTTAACTGTCATCAAAAGGCTTTCTTGCTATCTTGCCTCTGTCTGGAAAGCATGCGGAACTATTAAGAAACTATCTCTTTTCCCCACCCACTTTACAGCAAGTCCCTTCATCTCTCAAAGGGACTCAAAAGGTGTTGAGTAGTGCAGCTGCTTTACCCAAGAGGAGAGCACTACCCATTTGGGTACCCATGTCACGGGAGGAGAAATCTTGTGCTCTGACTTCAGCTAAAGGTGGAGTTCAGTTCAGTGAGGGAAGGCCCATTGATGGATTTTATCTCTTGGTGCAGATAGTACAAATACACTGATCTCAGAGACCCTAGGATCCACCATGAGCTCTGCTGCTGCAGAACAGCCTGCTAAATCAGGGCCCCTGAGTGCTAACATACTCCTCACCTTTTTTAAGTTGGATGTTAATTAATGTTCAGGTCTGGTTCAGCAGCAGATGTTTCCAATTCTGCATATTTTAAAATTAGTATGCATAAGGCTGATGCAAAGCTAGCCTAGGTTGTAAAGTCCTGGCTCAGGTTGCTGCTTATGGTTGCACTAAAACTGCAAAATGCTAGTGAATTGTTCAGTGTCAGGCAGTAAAAACTTGAGTTGATTAGGGCTTGTCAGCACAGCAAACAGAGCTGACTGAGCTACTACAACTGAAGTATCCTCAAAAGGGAAGACTGAAATTCAAACTTTTAGTATAGAAAGAGAAACAAGGTTTCTATTTTTAAAGATTCTTATCTTTAAAACTTAAACTTTAAACTTATCTTTAACTTTCACTGTACCTGCATCCACGTCTGTGCCATTCCGATCCTTCATGTATTTGTGTTCTGGCATTTCTTCCCTAGCTTTTGCAAAATTGTGATTATTCAGGATCAGGCACACTCCACAGGGTCGGCTGGTCATTTTGTAAGCTTCAAGCTGCTGAAAAAAAAGACTCCTGGTGAAACTCCTGCACTCTCCTCCAGGTGCTCCTCAGCCGCTGGAATGGCACAGCAGGGTACAGAACCAGCTGGCCTCCTCTCCTGGCAGCTCTCCCTGAACAGCTTTGCTCCCAGGACCTGGCAGTGCCCTCCCTGCCCCACTGCCTTTGGCAGTCTGTGCAGGACAGCACCCTGCTGGACAATTAAAGTCAGGCTCAGCTCACACAGGCTGCTCTGTTCACCTGCATCTCCGTGCCAAACCAGCTGCTAACTGCCCCTTTCCTGGTATGATAAACTCAGCCTACCTTGCTACCCTTGCAGACATTTCTGAAAGTACAACACTGCAGCAGCTGTGCCTGTGACACAGCTTCAGAATAAAGGATGCAGAGTTGTGTGTTTTTCGTCTTCTAGACAGTGCTTTTAAGAGTTGGTCTTAGATTGACTGTTCACTTCATGGACGGGTGCGCTCCTCTAAGACAAAATGAAGATGTTTCTAAGAAATAAACTAACTTACATGGGAAGAGTGATTAAAACTGCCAGGAGGATCAGATGCTACAGATGACACCAGATGCCCCACAGGGCCTCCAGAGCTGCCCCTCTCTTCCTCTGTGATGAGCATCTCTTCTTGACCTGCAGAGCATTCATTGTTAGTCCTGTACAATATCTATACATCACTTCAAGAATTAACTATGGGGAAAAGGCCATTTTGTTCTGTCTTACCAAATAGGTTTAATCCATCTTCAATTCTGTTCCACAGGCTGATGTTAATCTTTTCACAGAGACTCTTCAGCATACTTAGGTTGTCTTTTCCCAGAAGGCCCTTCTTCTCCATCTCAGTGAAAATGTCAAGCATTGTCTGGATAATCAGAAAGGCAGTTTGTACTTAGGGCACATCTGTGCTGCCACTGGGAGTGAAGCTGCAGCATATGTACCTAAGCTTTAATGTATTCACTGCACATGTGACCCACAAAGTCAGTCCTAGCTCAACAAAAACTACAAGTATTGTTAAGTACAAACATCTCAAAACATACTCATTTCCCTTCTGTAGCTCAGAGGTGCCAAGATCTAATTAAGGTCTAACTCAGGAGATCTAATGGTGGTAATACAGGAATATGTAACAGCAGTTTTAATGATTGCTTTCTTACAGCTTTTAGTGGCTATCTTGTGTGCTTAACTGAAACACAAGAACCACTGAAGTGACCATCTTAAGCAATGGTAAAAAGGGTGTATCATCACAAGATGGTGTAGAGATTGCTCTGAGGCAAAAGCGGACCCAAGGGACAGAAACTTGTCAAGCAGTGAGTGGCAGAGCACAGTGGTCACTCCAAGAATTCACCAGAACAGCTATCACAATCTCCCCTATAAGAAACGAAGGAAAATCCTCAAAACTTTCATCAGACAGCACAAAGTACTCAACAGTCAGAACTGCAGGCTAGGATGGCATAAAAGCACTGGATCTCCTGCAAGGCTGCTTGTAAATTCCAAGCTCGCTGGCCTTAGCCTTGAGAAGGATCTGCTGCATATTTTCTGCTTATAATAATAAAATAATACCCATAGAGGATGACTTTCTATATTTGATAATGGCTGAGAAAGAAGCAAAAAAAAAAAAAAGTCTGTTGGGCAAGATGAATGAATGTGTTCATCAGTCTTTTGTTGATTAAAGCCACTGAGTGCCCTGAGCCCCGTGCAGTGCTTGGATGTGATGGCCTTGGTGCCTGACACTCCTGGCACAGCTGGCTGTGACACTGCTGCAAAAGCTGTGCCCAACACCAGCACAGACAAGTCCTATATGCACCCAGGGGCACCCTTTGCCTTGTGGTGTTTTCACCTAAGAGTGACACCATAAAGAACAGTGACACTCATTCCCCCATGAGCAATCCAATTGCGTCTATGGATTACATTAATCATTTTATCATAGAGATACTTACAGTCTCAGGGGTTAGCTTGCTTTTTGGTAATTCTTTGACTAAAAGTAACTTGAAAGACATCAGCTCATATTCGGTGGTATCTTCAAACAGCCGATAGAGCAAGTATCTTAAAGAAAGAAGTGAAAGGCAGTGTTTAATGTTGTTTCCAAGCACAATTTAACTCTGTACTATTGCACTGCCCCTCGCGCCTACTGCTCCCCCAGCACATATTCCCTTTTTTCCGTTTTAGATGGGAGGGCACAAGTCCCAGGACAGCCTGAAGCCAAACCCTTCTCAGCTGCCATTAAACAGATCTGAGCTCTCCGAAAGGGAAAGCCACGCCGAAGCTCTGCGGAGCTGTGAGCACAGCCCCGCCGCCCGCTCTTTCCCGGAAGCCCTCAGCCCGCTGTTCAGGGAGGTGACACTGTCCCGCACGGAAAGAGGCGCCCAGCCGCTCCCGCAGCGGCCCGATCCAGCCCAGCCCAGCCCAGCCCAGCCCAGCCCAGCCCAGCCCGCACTCACCTGAGGCGCGCCACCCGCGCCCCGCCCGGCGCTCGCAGCTCCCTCTCCACCTGCTTCCGGCTGGAGCGCAGGTGAGCAACCAGGAGGTCGATCCGCCCGATGTAGTAGAGCAGCTCCCGGAGGAAGGCCAGGTTCACCGCCTCCAGCATGCCCACCTCCACCAGCGCTTCGAACAAGTCGTGCGGGCTCCGAACGGCTTCCAGCCTCCTGCTGGGGACGTGGTCGCGGCAGAGGAACTTCAGCGCCGCCAGCTCGGCCCCGTCCAGCTCCTCGCTGACCGCCAGCAGCGGCCACCGGGGCAACTCCATAGCTGTGCCGCGCCCGAGTCACGGAGGGCGGATCCCATCGCCATCGGGGCGGGCAGGAGGCAGGGCTAGACACGGGCCGCTGCTTCCCTCTTGATTTAGACGTCCGGAGCGAAACATGCCGAGAGTTCCGTCAGAAACTGGGTGTTCTGGGCTTTATCTGCTCACACTACCGAAGCACTAACCGAACCTGGTAGAACGAATCCAAAGGTCTCCCTCTGCCCGGGCTTCTCCTGCAGTCGCCCCTCGCTGCTTCCCAGGCACTCACAAACCACTGCCCTTTCAATACAAAGGGAAGGAAGCTAACATGACACCGCTGATTCGCCTTCCTCCTTGCGAGCCTTCTGGGCTGCTGCCAGAAAGGCAGCACACTCCCTCCGGGCGTTCGGCCCCTAACAGCCACCAGCCATATACACCAGATAAGTAAATTCGATATCCAACTCCTCCTCACGTAGAATAGCTGAAAGAATTTGGTCTGAGAGCATTGAACTCTGACACACAAGTATGAGAAACACAAATGCTATAGATTCACAACTTCACTGCTGGAGCAGCTGCCACCTTCCAGCAAGCTTCTCACAGAGGAAGAAATTACTGAATGGCCCTACTGGCACCAGTTGCCATTATCATGACAGTGCTGAACTTACTCTTTCCTACCGTCTTTCCAGCTGCTGTTGAAGGGATATCAATCTGCTACCCCTCAGGGCGGCTGCCAACAAACACTCCCACAAGAGCAAAATTACTTCTGCTGAGGCTGAAGTGTTTGGCATGATGACTGTCCCTCAGAAACCTCACCCAAGAGAGAAACACACTGTAAACCGAGGTGATATAAAAACCAAGAGACTTTATTATACCAAGAGCAAGATTACAGAGCTTCCTTCCAGTGTTCCTCAGCCATTCGTGACACACGGTGCCCTGAGAGCTCTGAGAAATAACAAAATGAGAACCTGTATTATTGAAAAACTTATATAGCAGGGCTGCTTATCCAAGTAAATTATTAACCTAAAACAAACTGACTATTTGGAGTCAAAAGAATCAAACTAACATAATCATGGGGATTTGGTCCTTCTGGAGCAGGATGTTATTTTCATGAACAATTATTGCTTCCAAAGACAGATAAAGATTCACCTCTGGGTAAGGCAGTGACAACCTTACACATGCTGCCTGGGAATGGACTCAGCATTCCAAATCTGTTTTTTCAACTCTCAGGGACTTAAAACAATTCAGACACAAATGGAACTTCACTGACATTTCCAATAACTGGTACAATACTACTTGAAAGTGCTTTCTCACTTGAAACCCAGACTGTACATACTCCACTGCTTCTGCAGGAGAAAAAGGCAGATGATCTGTAGTTTTCCACAGCCTCACCAGACTGCTACAGATCCAGGTGTCAGAAGACTGATTCAATAGGGCAGTTGGAAAATTTAGGTCCCATGGCTCCTTAATGGACTGGGGCTAACTACATAGATCTGCGGGGCTTCAATAATGGGACATCCCACACAGATCAATATGAACAAGTGACTCCAATTTGTTATTGTCATCGCTTATGTTTATATCTCAGCATTGCAAGCTCGCGTCTTCAGCTTTTACCTGATTGCTTACAGTCTGCATATCAAGCGCATATCATCGGTTACAAGCCTTATTGCATGATCCTTATATATTAACTCCTTGCGGTTAACACACCCTGTTTCATATTCTAAAATCGATTACATTCTTATGAAAACTTTCGCAAGCTAAGCTTCAAGCTTATGCTGACCTTCACTCAGCTGTCTGAAAGGAGGGGTTGTGCACATCAAAATGTCCTTCCTTTTGCAAGAATTCCTCAACACAGATCCAGATAATTTCTCATGTAAATTCTCTTCCCTGTCAAAGCTCATTCCAGATGTCATCCCAAACTAAGTGTATTCTTGTTTTTCCACTGTTCATTGTGGAATTTCAAAGATCAGTTGCCTCCGCAGTGTTGATGTTATCTTTGGCATCTGCTTAGATCCATCAAATTCTTCTTCTGCCACAACTCGGTTCACTTTTGTCAGGATGGCTACGAGATCCACGCGGCTGGAACAAAAATGAAGAAAAGTTACATTGAAATACATAGTACTTGCAGCTTGGCCAGGAAGGTGATCTATGTTTGCTCCAATAAAGTGGTATCCCAGGGAAGGCTGGTATCTTCCCTCACTCTGTTGCCACTGAAATTGCACATTCCATTGAATAACCCCAGAATTCAGTGTGTTTTGGGATAATAAATCAACCTCCATGTAGCATTGCTTTGGTTACAGTCAGAAGAGGTCACTAAGATGAAACAGAGACAAACCTATACATTCTCTAGGTCTTCTTCTGGACATCACGAGAAAGTCATATCTGAAGGGAAATTCTATTTTCTAAATGATGTTTATGAGGGGATGGGTGGGAGGAAACAATGAAAATTATGACTACAGAACACTGGTGTTTTTTGTCTGTGTAGTCATTCATCAGGTGTCACTGGAAGAAAAATCATTGATCAGTCAAAAAATGCTAAAAAACACACATACACACACTTGTTTGTGTGTAATGGTGCAGCATTACGACCCTGGTTTTGTCACAGGAAAACCAGGGGAAGTCACTTATACTTTGGCTCATCTGTAGAAGACTAACAATGCCCAATTCCAAAATAAATATTGTTCTCTACTGTCCTGCAGGTGAAAAGCTTTAATAGAACAAACGCAAAACACCTTGTTTTAGCACACCTGCAATACCCCAAGTGTACAAGAATTAAAAATAGTACTTACTGTGGGCAAAGCAACTCCATCATCTTACAGAGGGACTGAATGTAAATACTGCCAGTCTCAGGAATGCGGAAGGACACATAGTCCTCCACTGTAGACATGCCAATCAGAATATCAGCCTTATCAGGAATGGAACTCAAAGGAGTAGCATCTGCCTCAAGATGTCCAGTAGAGTCTGCTTCTACTGTAACAGATGGATGATGTGCAGAGCCTTGGCAAGCCTGGATGATAAACACCTTGGGTTTGCCAGCCAGAGAAGGACAATTAGTTCCAGTGAAGCAGGAGACTAAATCTTCGATATTTACACACTCATCATCAACACCTTGTATTTTGTCTTTTCCACCATGGGACAAAATGAAGCAAACAAAACAGTCCATATTTCTATGATCTTTTTTGCTGTATTCTTTAACTTTATCACGTATTTCTTTTCCTTCTAGATTCATGCACTCAACTGTCTTAAACTGAAGCCAGTTAAAGACCCTCTTCACAGCCTCTGGGGAAAAAAATCAGAAGGAACTTGTTAAACATACACAGTGACAAGGAAGATGCTGAAACATCAGTGTCTGTGTGGTAGATCAGATATTAGCAGAAATGTTTAGATCCCACCAACAAACTCACCTGACTGGCTCTTAGCCTGCCAAATCCTATTAGAAAAACCCAAATGCCTAATTTGCCTCATTTTATGTTTTTTAAACACAGCTGGGTTAAGAATCTTGCTATCTAATACAAAAACAGGTTTCAGATTATGTGATGTACTGGTGCAAATTAGTGAAGTTTACTGTGTTACAGCAAGCTTTAACTGTGCATTACATAGTAGTCTCAGATGCCTAAGAACACCACTTGGCAAGTTAAAGAAGTACCACCTCTTTGGAATGACAAATTCTGCCACTCTTAAATGAAGTAGGTCCCTCTTTCTGTGAGAATGGTCGATGCAGCAAGAAGCAAGTCAGAGTAACATAGTGACAAATACTATGAAGATGCCTCAGCAAATGGTGGCCTAATTGCTGTGTGGGCAGAGAGAAAGTAGCTGGGAAGAAAGCAGCCTGTAAATGGGCTGGATGCAGTTAAAATATCCATGACATGTCCTTTCATGAATCTGATTTTACTCTTTTACTCTTGTTTCTCTTAAAAGTGACTTGCAGGAAGACAGGCTTTAAGGAAAATTACACAGGATTTATTTGAGCATTGAAGAGAATCTGAGGACTTAAAAATATTCTGCTGGGATAGCGAAGAATTAAAAACAATCCAAAATTGAAAAGTAATAATAACTTTTTCACTAGTCGCACATGTAACCAATTAAAACAATGCTTTTTCCCTAGAACAAAAAGTAGTTCTTTCCTTAAGTGAAAGCCTTCTGGAAAGCCTTCATTGGAATTAGCATATTTCCAATTTCTACAGTGACTGTCACTCCAGTTACTCTGGAGGCCAAGGAGTACCATGGACATGATTCTTCTTCACAGCAAAGATCAGATAGTTGTTTTGGAGAATTATCAGAGAAAAAAATAAACCAGTAATTGGATTTAAAAAGTACTTACCTCCATCTTTTAATGTTCCCTCTCTATTCTTACGCGGATTTTTAAAAATGTGGTTGTTAAGAATCAAACAGTAACCATGGGGGTTATTTTTCATCTTATATATTTCCCTACACTGCAGAAACAAAAAAAAAGGCAGGTAGGAAAGCAGAGACAAGCATTCAAAAGAGAAGTACACTGTATACAGATTGCTGGTCCATCATTATCCAAGGACAAAAAAATACACAGCACAAAGTACCCAGCAGTCAGAACTGCAGGCTAGGATGGCATAAAAGCACTGGATCTCCTGCAAGGCTGCTTGTAAATTCCAAGCTCACTGGTCTTGAGAAGGATCTGCCACTTAGACCTGTATTTTCTGCATTTAAAAATAAAATAATAAAATCGTACAATAATACCCACAGAGGATGACTTTCTATATTTGATAATGGCTAAGAAAGAAGCTAAAAAAAAAATTAAGTCTGTTGGGCAAGATGAGTGAATGTGTTCATCAGTCTTTTGTTGATTAAAGCCACTGAGTGCCCTGAGCCTCGTGCAGTGCTTGGATGTGATGGCCTTGGTGCCTGACACTCCTGGCACAGCTGGCTGTGACACTGCTGCAAAAGCTGTGCCCAACACCAGCACAGACAAGTCCTATATGCACCCAGGGGCACCCTTTGCCTTGTGGTGTTTTCACCTAAGAGTGACACCATAAAGTAGAGTGACACCATAAAGAACAGTGACACTCATTCCCCCATGAGCAATCCAATTGCCTCTATGGATTATATTAATCCTTTTTAAAAGTATTAAAGAGATACTTACAGTCTCAGGGGTTAGCTTGATTTTTGGTAATTCTTTGACTAAAAGTAACAGGAAAATCATCAGCTCATATTCGGTGGTATCTTCAAACAGCCGATAGAGCAAGTCTCTAAAGAAAGAAGTGAAAGGCAGTGTTTAATGTTGTTTCCAAGCACAATTTAACTCTGTACTATTGCACTGCCCCTCGCGCCTACTGCTCCCCCAGCACATATTCCCTTTTTTCCGTTTTAGATGGGAGGGCACAAGTCCTAGGACAGCCTGAAGCCAAACCCTTCTCAGCTGCCATTAAACAGATCTGAGCTCTCCGAAAGCGAAAGCTACGCCGAAGCTCTGCGGAGCTGTGAGCACAGCCCCGCCGCCCGCTCTTTCCCGGAAGCCCTCAGCCCGCTGTTCAGGGAGGTGACACTGTCCCGCACGGAAAGAGGCGCCCAGCCGCTCCCGCAGCGGCCCGATCCAGCCCAGCCCAGCCCAGCCCAGCCCAGCCCGCACTCACCTGGAGAGCGGCACCCGCGCCCCGCCCGGCGCTCGCAGCTCCCTCTCCACCCGCTCCCGGGAGGAGCGCAGGGGGGCATCCAGGGGGTCGATCCGCCCGAGCAGCTCCCGGAGGAAGGCCAGGTTCACCGCCTCCAGCATGCCCACCTCCACCAGCGCTTCGAACAAGTCGTGCGGGCTCCGAACGGCTTCCAGCCTCTCGCTGGGGATGAGGTCCCAGCAGAGGAACTTCAGCGCCGCCAGCTGGGCCCCGTACGACTCCTTGCGGGACCTCGCCGGCTTCTTGCGGGACCCCGCCGTCTCCTTGCGGGACCCCGCCGTCTCCTTGCGGGACCCCGCTGGCTCCTTGCGCTGATCCATCAGCACCACTGTCAAGGTCACCGCCGCCACCGTGCAGGCGACCAGCGACGAGACCAGCGGCGCCACAATCAGCAGCATGGCTGTGCTGCGCCCAATTCACGGAGGCAGCGCGGCTGTGCCGCGCCCAAGTCACGCCATCGGGGCGGGCAGGAGGCAGGGCTAGACACGGGCCGGGGCGGGTCTTGATTTAGACCTCTGGAGCGAAACATGCCGAAAGTTCCGTCAGAAACTGGGTGTTCTGGGCTTTATCTGCTCACGCTACCGAAGCACTAACCGAACCTGGCAGAACGAATCCAAAGGTCTCCCTCTGCCCGGGCTTCTCCTGCAGTCGCCCCTCGCTGCTTCCCAGGCACTCACAAACCACTGCCCTTTCAATACAAAGGGAAGGAAGCTAACATGACACCGCTGATTCGCCTTCCTCCTTGCGAGCCTTCTGGGCTGCTGCCAGAAAGGCAGCACACTCCCTCCGGGCGTTCGGCCCCTAACAGCCACCAGCCATATACACCAGATAAGTAAATTCGATATCCAACTCCTCCTCACGTAGAATAGCTGAAAGAATTTGGTCTGAGAGCATTGAACTCTGACACACAAGTATGAGAAACACAAATGCTATAGATTCACAACTTCACTGCTGGAGCAGCTGCCACCTTCCAGCAAGTTTCTCACAGAGGAAGAAATTACTGAATGGCCCTACTGGTACCAGTTGCCATTATCATGACAGTGCTGAACTTACTCTTTCCTACCGTCTTTCCAGCTGCTGTTGAAGGGATATCAATCTGCTACCCCTCAGGGCGGCTGCCAACAAACACTCCCACAAGAGCAAAATTACTTCTGCTGAGGCAAAAGTGTTTGGCATGCTGACTGTCCCTCAGAAAGCTCATCCAAGAGAGGAACACACTGCAAACTGAGGTGATATAAAAACCAAGAGACTTTATTATACCAGGAGCAAGATTACAGAGCTTCCTTCCAGTATTCCTCAGCCATTCATGACACACGGTGCCCTGAGAGCTCTGAGAAATAACAAAATGAGAACCTGTATTATTGAAAAACTTATATAGCAGGGCTGCTTATCCAAGTAAATTATTAACCTAAAACAAACTGACTATTTGGAGTCAAAAGAATCAAACTAACATAATCATGGGGATTTGGTCCTTCTGGAGCAGGATGTTATTTTCATGAACAATTATTGCTTCCAAAGACAGATAAAGATTCACCTCTGGGTAAGGCAGTGACAACCTTACACATGCTGCCTGGGAATGGACTCAGCATTCCAAATCTGTTTTTCAACTCTCAGGGACTTAAAACAACTCAGACACAAACGGAATTTCATTGACATTTCCAGTAACTCGTACAATACTACTTGAAAGTGCTTTCTCACTTGAAACCCAGACTGTACATACTCCACTGCTTCTGCAGGAGAAAAAGGCAGATGATCTGTAGTTTTCCACAGCCTCACCAGACTGCTACAGATCCAGGTGTCAGAAGACTGTTTCAATACGTGTGAGAAACGTCCTCTCACTACTTAAATTTTGAACGAGTTTATTCACTCCTTTTCAGAGTACAAACAACGACAAGAGGCTTAGAATGGCTGTCTGCCGTTACACAAAGCGAAGTGCAGCGCTGGGTGCTTAGCCACCGATGGGGATAGCCAGAGGCACACCCTCGGGCTAGGGGATACAGTTTTTATAACCCCCCTAACCCCTTCTCCTTCAGGTACTCTGATTGGCTCTGTCTTCTTCTGATGGGTTAGCTGCTTGTCCAGCTCTCCTCTGTCTTAACCATAACACTTAAAAATTAGACATAACATATTAACAAATAACCGTAACAAAAACCACATAACCCTTTACGAAAGCCAACTCCATGACTTCATTTATAACAATATGCCAGTTGGAAAATTTAGGTCCCATGGCTCCTTAAAGGACTGGGGCTAACTACATAGATCCAGATAATTTCTCATGTAAATTCTCTTCCCTGTCGAAGCTCATTCCAGATGTCATCCCAAACTGAGTGTATTCTTGTTTTTCCACTGTTCATTGTGGAATTTCAAAGATCAATGGCCTCAGCAGTGTTGATGTTATCTTTGGCATCTGCTTAGATCCATCAAATTCCTTTTCTGCCAGATCTTGGTTCACTTTTGTCAGGATGGCTACGAGATCCACGCGTCTAGAACAAAAATGAAGAAAAGTTACATTGAAATACATAGTACTTGCAGCTTGGCCAGGAAGGTGATCTATGTTTGCTCCAATGAAGTGGTATCTCAGGGAAGGCTGGTATCTTCCCTCACTCTGCTGCCACTAGAATCACACATTCCATTGAATAACTCCAGAATTCAGTGTGTTTTGGGATAATAAATCAACCTCCATGTAGCATTGCTTTGGTTACAGTCAGAAGAGGTCACTAAGATGAAACAGAGACATTCTCCATGTCTTCTTCTGGACATCACGAGAAAGTCATATCTGAAGGGAAATTCTATTTTCTAAATGATGTTTATGAGGGGATGGGTGGGAGGAAATAATGAAAATTATGACTACAGAACACTGGTGTTTTTTCTCTGTGTAGTCATTCATCAGGTGTCACTGGAAGAAAAATCATTGATCAGTCAAAAAATGCTAAAAAACACACATACACACACTTCTTTGTGTGTAATGGTGCAGCATTACGACCCTGGTTTTGTCACAGGAAAACCAGGGGAAGTCACTTATACTTTGGCTCATCTGTAGAAGACTAACAATGCCGAATTCCAAAATAAATATTGTTCTCCACTGTCCTGCAGGTGAAAAGCATTAATAGAACAATGGCAAAACACCTTGTTTTAGCATAGCATGCTTAAGTATGCACATCTGCAATACCCCAAGTGTACAAGAATTAAAAATAGTACTTACTGTGGGCAAAGCAACTCCATCGTCTTACAGAGGGACTGAATGTAAATACTGCCAGTCTTACGACTGCGAAAGGACAAATAGTCCTCCACTGTAGACATGCCAATCAGAATATCAGCCTTATCAGGAATGGAACTCAAAGGAGTAGCATCTGCCTCAAGATGTCCAGTAGAGTCTGCTTCTACTGTAACAGATGGATGATGTGCAGAGCCTTGGCAAGCCTGGATGATAAACACCTTGGGTTTGCCAGCCAGAGAAGGACAATTAGTTCCAGTGAAGCAGGAGACTAAATCTTCGATATTTACACACTCATCATCAACACCTTGTATTTTGTCTTTTTCACCATGGGACAAAATGAAGCAAACAAAACAGTCCATATTTCTATGATCTTTTTTGCTGTATTCTTCAACTTTATCACGTATTTCTTTTCCTTCTAGATTCATGTACTCAACTGTCTTAAACTGAAGCCAGTTAAAGACCCTCTTCACAGCCTCTGGGGAAAAAAATCAGAAGGAACTTGTTAAACATACACAGTGACAAGGAAGATGCTGAAACATCAGTGTCTGTGTGGTAGATCAGATATTAGCAGAAATGTTTAGATCCCACCAACAAACTCACCTGACTGGCTCTTAGCCTGCCAAATCCTATTAGAAAAACCCAAATGCCTAATTTGCCTCATTTTATGTTTTTTAAACACAGCTGGGTTAAGTATCACACTATCTAAAACAAAAACAGGTTTCAGATTATGTGATGTACTGGTGCAAATTAGTGAAGTTTACTGTGTTACAGCAAGCTTTAACTGTGCATTACATAGTAGTCCCAGATGCCTAAGAACACCACTTGGCAAGTTAAAGAAGTACCACCTCTTTGGAATGACAAATTCTGCCACTCTTAAATGAAGTAGGTCCCTCTTTCTGTGAGAATGGTCGATGCAGCAAGAAGCAAGTCAGAGTAACATAGTGACAAATACTATGAAGATGCTTCAGCAAATGGTGGCCTAATTGTTGTGTGGGCAGACAGAAAGTAGCTGGGAAGAAAGCAGCCTGTAAATGGGCTGGATGCAGTTAAAATATCCATGACATGTCCTTTCATGAATCTGATTTTACTCTTTTACTCTTGCTTATCTTAAAAGTGACTTGCAGGAAAACAAATTACAGAGGAAAATTACAGAGGATTTATTTGAGCATTGAAGAGAATCTGAGGACTTAAAAATATTCTTCTGTGATAGCAAAGAATTAAAAACAATCCAAAAGTGAAAAGGAATAATAATTTTTTCACTAGTTGCACATGTAACCAATTAAAATAATACTTTTTCCCTAGAACAAAAAGTAGTTCCTTCTTTAAACCATCAGTGAATTGTTGGAATTAGCATATTTCCAATTTCTACAGTGACTGTCACTCCAGTTACTCTGGAGGCCAAGGAGTACCATGGACATGATTCTTCTTCACAGCAAAGATCAGATAGTTGTTTTGGAGAATTATCAGAGAAAAAAATAAACCAGTAATTGGATTTAAAAAGTACTTACCTCCATCTTTTAATGTTCCCTCTCTATTCTTACGCGGATTTTTAAAAATGTGGTTGTTAAGAATCAAACAGTAACCATGGGGGTTATTTTTCATCTTATATATTTCCCTACACTGCAGAAACAAAAAAAAAGGCAGGTAGGAAAGCAGAGACAAGCATTCAAAAGAGAAGTACACTGTATACAGATTGCTGGTCCATCATTATCCAAAGACAAAAAATATCATAAAGGCCAAGAAATAAGAATGGAAAAGCCGAAGGATACAACCTAGCTACAGAGGAGAGGAATCTGCAATGTCTCCCTGAACTCCTCCTCCTCTCTCTCTTCAGTCAGGATAGGATTTTGACATGGGAGAAAGTATGCAGAAACACAAATTTGCAGTGCATAGGAGAAGTTCTTGCACCCACCATTCCCTCTGAGGATCCTGGTACAATTCCAGTGAGGCAGTGGGTTCTGCTATTCCCTTCCCATCTGTCCAATAGTATCCTGGCCAGGACTTTAATGTCCCAGCCTCTATTATCGTTAAGATTGGTTTTCTTCACTCAACTATTCATTAATTTCTTGCTTAAAAGTTTGCTGACAACCAGGTCCCCACAAAGAAGGCTTGGTCTTGTTTGGAAAATAGGAATTGTTCCAAGGCCTACATACAGAGCCAGAACCTCTCCATCCTGGCAGTTCCACCTGCTTAGTGTTATGAATTTATCCTCCCTCTCCCAGGAGATGGATAAATATTTTAAGGGGAATCTGGAGGTATTTCTCACCTGCTGTGCTGCCCCTCCCTCTGCTCCTTGTTCCACTGGATGCGCAGACACAGGCACAGGATAACAGACTTCTTCCCTAGAACAATTTTCTAAGAAGGAGAAGATGAACAAAACATTTTAGGACTAAAAGGATAAATCTTCCACTGTGCATATTTCAACACTCAAAAACCCAAAATAAGGAGTGAGGTGAAAGGGGTTTTCACACCAGTGAGACACCATCATTTTGTAGAGCTGGGCCAAGCACAGTTCCAGTTTCACGGACTACTGGTTATGATAGAAGCTGTGCAGGGCTATGCTCCATTGCTTCGCTGCTCTTTTACTGGTAGCAAGATACAGATAGTAAAAGGTTGAATGTGAGTAGTCATCCCAGACAAGCCATTCACAAGCATCTCCACTATGGGATACATAAGTGAAAGAGGAGACTCATTTTTGTACAATAGTACAAAATGCTGGTCCATTTACTTCTGAGGCTACTGTCTCTTCTCCAGAGAACTTTACTGTGTGGGTGGATGCACCAAGGGTGCAAAATACCAGCATAATGAAAGATCTCCTCAAAGCATTTGTTTGAATACAACTTTCTGAAAAACAATGAAGAAATCATCAAATCCATGACTCTAACCAAGGAAACAAAGTCACAGTACCCATTTTACAAGATGCAAAATTGTGCTTAAATGAAATTTAATTATCAGGGCAACCAGATCTACACAACATGCTTTTTTTCTGCTTATAAAGAGGACAAAATAATAACAATACTACTTAAAAGCCATTCCCCCGACACAGGACTTGCTTGCACTAGCCACCCTTGGCAATTATGTTCTGCTCTTTTAGAGACACACCAGCAGGGAACAGGAGCACAAGGACATGCAGGGGAAACTAGCTGGTAGCTCTGCAGGCTACTGCATGGGCTGTACAAATATGTCTGAGGAAACACACGTCCCGAGTCATCCAGAAGGAAGTTGTTATTGACTGAGATATCCTGTTTCTCAAAGAAACACTCAGCAGTGGTGCCGGAAGGCATCACCTCAGCTGCAACAGCTCAGATATACTGAAGTCCTTGAAATTTCCCCATCTGGTTACAGAAAGCTACACTTTAGCCAAGTGCCTGGTCTCTAAGGACTTTGCTTTGACTACGAACAAACGGCCTGGCTAACAGAAAATAATGCTGACAACCTCCCAACACAAGTTTCCCCAAGTCAAGTGTCACTGTCAGTCTCTTACAGTGACTTGAAAGTTATGCTGGTTCAAAACCAGCACTTCACTTTTTCCTGAACAGATAAATTGCATTTAAGGCAAAGAGAAGGGAGAAGACGACCATTTACAAGACACAGAACATATTTCAAGGATAGATACAAGAAGCCATGATGGGATAATGAAGTAGCAGAAAACTTCAGAAACCAGAGTTCTCCAGAGCTATTCTGCCTATCCTAGGATACCATAAGGTCTCTGCCTTATCTCTGGGCTTCTAAGCTGCCAAGGATGGAGCTATAAAAACCACTAAAGACCCCAGCTCTGTTCTTAAACAGCAGATTAAATAAATTTACCTCTTTTTTTTTCTTCATACGCATCAATTTTTTTCTTTATGTCAGCTCTAAATGCCTGAAATATACTTTTCAGCACTGTCAGGTTATCTTCTTTAATTATCCCATTTGTTTCCATTTCCAGAAAGACCTGCAAAATTGACTGGTAGAACAAAAACATAACCTAAACTCATCCAGTGACCTTCAATAACTGCAGTATCAGGCACCTCTGGACAGGGCAGAAGACAACATCCTCATTGCCAGAGACTGTCTAGCCAAAGACCAATTACTTTTCCCCAAACCTCATTAAAGCAAGGATCAAGATGCAATGCAACTGAATAAACACATCATCACTAAGATTAAAGCAAGAGGATTAAATATTGCCTATGATTAGGCTATCCTGCTTTGCTTCAGCAATATGAAGCACTGATGAGGAAAACATGACATCCTGTTGTGCCTTTGTGTTCTGATGAAGTGCTGTTAAGTCCTTTAGCTATGCCATTTTGCATTTTCTATTACAGAAAAGCTGTTCAGCACTAATCTTGTTTATTAAAGCTCCATTGTCCACCAAGTTGGAGGTAAATCTGCTAATTATCCTCTACATGCTACAATACAAATAGGACTTTTAAGAAAGGTTCTTAATAATACCAAGCATTTTTATAACACTGCTCATTACTTACAATTATTAAACTAGCTCACCCAACCTCTTAATACCTTTTGGGGAAGTTAGCAACATGCTGCTACTCCAAATTACAATAAAGAAAAAAATATACCCATTGACACACAAAAATTCGTGGTTGAACTCACATTAGAACTTGCTTTTCTGTCTCCAGAACATCATTTTTTCTTTTCGCAAATATCACTTTTCTTAGATACAGCACGTCTTATAATGACATATGTTTTATAAATGCTAAGCAAAGATTAAAGGAAGAGCATGAAGGATTTTGCAAGAAGAAAAGATTAGGGAGATAGGTGATGGAGAGAAAATAGAATCAGGAGAGCAAAATAGGCAAAGATACAATGAAAAAATAAGGGTCCGTTCTTTCACACAGCAGCTGTCAGCTAACAATACAATTCTTTCAAACCAGATTTACATGAAAGCAGACTGCCTTCTCTTTCCTCTCTTAAAAGAACTACAGGACTCTGAACTAGCTTTGCAAAAAACTTTTCATACAGCGTTTTCCTGGAGCTTGGTCTTTGGTAATTGTTTTTGGAGCAGGAACTTCACACTTCTGACATCTTCTGCAGTCAAGTCCTCTGCAATTCTGTATAGCAATTGCCTGAAAATAAATAATAGAGAGACTTTCAAGAAAGCTGTAAGAAGTAAATACCACAATCAAGCATTTGAACTGCAAAATATAAAACTCACAATGGCAGGAATTCATGCTGTAATAAATACAATTATGCTTGAATATTCATAAGACAACAGTGCAGACAGAAAAGACAGTTCACACTGAACTGTTGCATTTTGCATGCATCTGTGTTCACCTGTAAGCTGACACCTGTGCCCTGCCTGGGACCTGCAGCTCTCTCTCCATCTCTGCCCGGCTGGAGCGCAGGTGGGCAGTCAGGAGGTCGATACGATGGATCCGGTAGAGCAGCTCCTTCAGGAAGAACAGGTTCCCCACCCCAATCAAGTCTTTCTCCTGCAGCACTTCCAAGAAGGCCTTGGGCTCTTGGATGGCTTCCAGCTTCCTCCTGGGGACATGGTCCAGGCTGAGGAACTTAAGAGCTGCAAGTTCATCTGTGACCAAAGCCTCAGAAATTTCGAAAAGCAGTTTGCGGAAGTCTGCACTCATTTCACATCTGGATTTGGATCTAAACACAAACAGCAGTTGATTTCATTTGTCAGTAAGACTAGCGCAACAACATGATTTATATAAGAGGTATCACATCACATAGAATGGCCCAAAATAAATACAGGCAATCAGAAGTATTTCAATAGAGAGAGGCTGTCTTGCCTTGATAGCTTTTATGCTTAGCTCTTTTGGTTCTCTGGACTTAACAAAGAATATTAAAACCTCTGTACTAAGTAATAGTAACAGAGAAAGTCATAGATCATTCTTGCTTCCTATGGTATGTCTAGACAATGGGAAGTACCAATGTACAGGATGTACAGTCCTGGTAGGCTGCTGCTGGTTTTGTTTAGGTTTGGGTTTTTTGAGGTTTGATACCATTTGGGAGCAACAGCCACTTGCCAATGTGAAATAGAGACTATGTAATAAATGAGATTGCCAAGTTTTACACCATAACAAAGGTTTTGCATCATAACAGAACTAAGAGTCCGCATGAGTATAGCTACTCTAAGCTATCTGGCTTCTCCTTTCTTTATATACTGCTTCTAGTCAGCATACCCAAAGCACCTCTTCCTGTTTTGGTTTATCTGCATCAAGTAAAACTCAGTTCCCAGCTCTCAATTAATTTGTAATATTGAAATCAAATACAGAGCATGTCAACCCTTTTAAAAAGCCTAGAAGAATTCTTATCAAACCACCTTTGTTTCGCTGAGCATGAAATACCACCTCCCTTCTCCTGCACTTCCTCCATCAGCTTTAGAAATATTAAACTTGGCTTATGGATTCAAATTTTGAGCACAAGAGAAAGTTAGAATATACCAAGTGGAAGTCTTCCAGCTATCTCACCCTGACACCCACCTCTGCTGATGTGATGACCCATGGGCATGTCAGTGCTTGTTATAAATTCTTGTTGGGCTGAACAAAGGCACTGGGCATGTGTCAGGAACTCTTCATTGTTTGATTGCACTGTCTTAACTGTGGCAAATGGCCCAGTATTTACTCTAAAGGTATTGGCTAACATGCCCTTAAATTTCTACAATACACTTCCACAAGAGTGGAGGCTAACAAGCCCTTAATTTTGCACAGTACATTTCACAGCTCCCACAACGAACTCCTCAAAAGGTGCTGTCTCACAAGCCACAACACCACTATACAAAGGTGTTGGCTCACAAGCCACAACAATCTCCACAAGCACCCTCCTCCCACAACAAACTTCAAAGTGGAATACGGGGTAGAATATTATAGCTGTGCAATCCAAGAAAGGGAAGAAAGCAAAGAATATCACCACTCCTTATATCCTGTGTTGGTGCTGCCACATGGATAGTCTGGAGATGGAGAGAGACAGAGACAAGAGAGGGGAAAAAAGGAGGGAGGGGGTGTGTACCCAATCCATGTCCTCCTATAGTCCACCTGGTGCATGCCCATTATCCAAATTAGACTTTGTCTGTGTTCTGTTCATGTGTGCAGAGCCAGCCCTTCCCCAGCTGAGGGGACTGAGCCCGAGTCTCAGGGCGGAGCAAGGAGTTGACTCAGCACAGCGCTGCTCCACCGCCAGAGGAATTTCTCCTCTGATCACACCTTTCCTGTAGCAATACTCAGAACGTTTGAGACAAATCAGCCTTAGGTCAGGTTGTCTACAGCTGACACTTAAAGGACTTGTCTCCACTTCCTTCTAGTAAGAGAACCATTTGCTACTTTATTCTCTCTCTCTTAGACACCTGGGAATCTCTGAAGAGAAACTATATAAACGCATTCAGAGGACGTCTCTTGTCTCATGCAGAGACACTGTCAGTGGGAGACAAAAAAGTCGACAATGACAAAAGAAAACTTCCTACTCCTACACTACTGGAATACTATACAACTCATTTTACTTACTGCTAATGGAAATGTTTCAATACCAATACTCCAAGGTAGCCCAGCTGATGAACTGGTAATAATAATTAGCAGATAATTGTACTCTGCTCTCCTCCAAGGACCCCTCTATAGCAAAGCAGCTTTTTGTGGCATTCCCTTGGTCAGTATTCTGTTGGTTAGCAAGGGTGAATGTATAACTGAATCTTATATCTTTGCATTTAAAAAAACCTGATAAAACAGCAAAATGCGTTGTGACACAGCAAAGACAATTCATGTTCTGCCCCAAAATACTGTTTTCTTTAAATCAATTAAAACAAAACTTTTAAACAGACAAGAATCTATATCATTCAGCCCATATAAGCCAGTAGTATCTGTGTGTGCTTAACCTCACGAGTCAATGATTACCTGACTTTATATTTCTGTAACCACACAGGAACGAATAGTATTTTCTTGGTAGCTAGTTCTGAAGTTATCTTCTTTCTCACATAAATCATGCCTTTCATTTAAGATACAAGGGATATTGCTTATAAATACAGATTGTTCTTGTAAAGGGAATTTTCATTTTATTTCTCAAAGGCTGTAAGTTTCAAACCCATCAAATTGTTGCAGTTAGAACAAATGTGCCACTTATGTTACATTTAAGCCCGTCTGTAATTACAGGGAGCACAATTAAAACAATATTTAACTTACACTGTCTTTTTCTCCCAGATTACTAACTTAAAGACACAACTGATATAACAAATAAAATGAATAATACTAATAATTCTACATCACTTACAAGTGTACATTTTTACACTTACAGGCTGGAGGAGTGCTGGAACAACTTTGGGAAAAGTGAGGCAGCCAGTCTCTAAAGTTCCAGAAAAGTACTACCGTTTGTATGATACAGTATTCTCACTTGACTTCCCAGAAAGATGTTACCACAGAATAAAATGCTAATAAAGCAGGAGATTCCTACTTCACAATGCCATTTTCAGAAAACTGAATATTACATAACTTGTGAGAAAAAAATGGTAAACAAGCCACGAAAGTAATCAGGGTTTGCTTTTGTTTTAAGGCAACACACTAAGCAGCATACCTAGTGCTTTCTTGCATAAAGCACAGCTCAGCACTTTTGCTCTCATACACAAATCCTTATTAAAAGACATTGAGAGGTGGCCAAATCAATTACATATTTTCATTTAAAATATCTCAGTCCTACTGTCCTGCTGTGTCACTAGATCTGCTGTGACTTACCCCGTTTCTCTGAAGTCCCTCTCCAACTCACCCCAGCCTATTTTTAACAGGAAGATATTTCTTAAATTAAAAAAAGTCAACTGTGAGTACCAAATTCAGTAGTAGCACTCAGTAAATACAGAAACTCACCAACTAAACATTTTTCTAAAATTATGTAATATACTTCCCCATGTAGAGAAGAATTTGAACAATAAGTAACTTTTTACATCTTCACTCCTTTAAAGTAAAGAACTCAACCTTCAATGAAAAGGTTCCTAGCATGCAAGTCGCCAGTATCTTCCACACAGCAGGAAACACAGGAACAACACTCAAGTATGGCTACCAGACTCTCAGAAGACTCTCAAGGTAGCATTACGAAGAGTTAAGAGAGCCAAAATTTATTAAAATTTTGCAATTTAAACAGACATTCATTGATTTCAACCTATCTTTACAAACTCAAAATTACAACATACCCTTTGATAGAATGAGGTGTAGAAATTCCTTCCAAAAGGCACACTCTAGTAACAGATCAGAAAAGCTGGCTGGCTTGTTTCGCTGGCAGGAATTTTGCCGTCATCCAAAGGCTGGGAGCGGCACAGAGGAACACCACAAGCACTCATTCATTTTTAGGTCCAAAATGTTTGTCTCCATATCATTCCAAGTCTCAGCATCTCTTTTCCCTGCATTGTTTCTTCTGTGTCTTACCTGAACCAAGACTTCAGTTGCAGTCTCAAAGAGCCAGCATGCCGTGACATACAGTGACAGAGATAATGGCGTCTCTTCTCATTCACTCGTTGGAAGGACCGCCCCTTTTACAGTATCAGTTTCACTTCTGATTTCTTTCTCTCTCGCCCTTCCTGGAAATGTTCCTGTCCTTTGGTTAGTCTCCCTAATTTCCGTTGGCTCCCCTGCACTCTGGTTTCCTCCAGAACTGTCTCAGTGAACCAATCTTTTCCTTGTACAGCCTGCCAAAAATTCATCTCCCTAGAAAGGGTCATCTTGAGGAAGGAAAAACTGCTGAGGCTACTGCCTGCTCAGCAACTGTAGTGACTGTGGCTTGCACTGGGTCAAGGCAGGATACACAGCTCCTGCATAAAACATGATAGGAGGGACAGGGTACCAGAAACTTGATTTCTACTTTAAGATCATGATCTTGCCAAGATATTAACTTCCCTAGAAGACTCTTTACACTCCTTAGTCCACTTAAATGTGTCTATACTGGGGCTGCACAAGACACAACCCTTCCTTAATTCCATAGGTGGAGAGTACACGTGTGCATTTGTCTGTATGCCATCAGTAAGCCTCAACAGCAACCAACCATGCTTGTTTGTTTGTTGCTTTGAGACTGCTTTCTTTCTGGCACAGCTCTTTGTTACTGGGAGTAAGGTAAGGTGTACAATGTGGACAGCAAGAAGTGATGCGTATCTAAGTTGTACAGAACCAACCCACTCTCCCCAAGACTTTCAAACTTCCATCTCACAATACTCTACAGGAGTTCCTATAGAAATGCCCAGATGGCTCAATGGCAGCTGCAGTTCCAGTGCTAAGCCTGTCCTGCCTTTGGCTTGTGCTGACAAGTACCACTGTATGCACCCGAGCCACATAAACATAGCCCTTGGCACACACAAGTAGAACAGTCCCACTAATTAGTCTAAATCAGGGTGGTGTAAACTTTGTTTAAACAAACTTCTTACGAGCAAAGGGAGACTCTACCTGTCTTTCATAATTCAAAGTGTGAATCCCTCCCCGCAGGGAACTCAAGGCAGAAGTCAGCTCAGGCTCTTCTGACTGTCTTTACCTACCTATGATTTAACTGGAGATACGCAGGCAGAAGTTTCTGCAGAGAAAGCAATATAGCATGGTGACAAACTGTCTACCAAACTAAAAATAAAAACAAGATCCCGCAAAACAAGATCAATGACTACTCCATACTGATAAAAATTAATTTGTTTCCTAAACATACAAAAAGAGTGCATCAAGTCTGAACAGTAACTGCAAGCCAGAAACATCACAATTCCAGCCCAATGTAATATATTCCATTAAAGGATGAAACATTTTTCTTATCTGTGGCATAAATGTGACTTCAAGTGTGGCAGCCATGCTAACACACAAGACTTACAATGCAATGGGTCACGAGTACCACTTCATTATCGTAAAGGGACCATCGTGTTTTGGAAAACTGGCTGCATTTTCAATGCTCTGTATGGTCCAGAACTCCACTCCTAAAAACAGTGCAAGCTAGAAATTGCATCCAATAGCACTAGACAGTATTCTTTCAAATCTTCACCTTAAGGTATTGCTAATCATATGTAACAATGAGTATTTTGATAAAATAAATAAAAAGTTCCACTTCAGCTTAAACCCTGATGCAGTTAAAACATCACTGATTCATGCAGTTCAACAAAGTGCAGCAATCAGTCAGAAACAAGGATAAGCCCAATGCATAATTTTTATCTCACCAAGCTCTTAACAAGTATGAATTTAATGCAGTCACAAACAAGGAAAAAACAGATATACGTAATAAATGCTCGTAACAAAACAACATGGCATTATTTCAGTTAACTCAGAAAGTTCTATTAGAAGTTTAGTCAATAGGAGCAATGGCTGCATTTTAGGTCCTAAATCAACAAATTATAATTAAAAACCGTAATGCTTAACAAAGTTAATCTGACTGCATTATTTCATAGCATGCAAATCTTCTACTGTCAGTTTTCTCAGAAGTGATGGGGAAATTGTTCACAAGATTTCACAGAGGGAGTAATAGGCAGCATTTTGGCTTTACTCAGTTTTGGAAAACTTCATTGTACATGAAGTTTATGTTAGGCATTTGAGGGTATCAGTGAGAACTGTGGAACAAAGTGCTGATTTCAGTTGGCAACTGGTTCTCAGTTAAATGTAATTTTCATTAGAGACGGCAGAAATCCCTTTTCACTTATTATTTAAAGTTTTGTCTCTCCATTCCCCCTTTTTTCTCTCTATAAACATAGCTAGTGGATTTGGAAACAGGATTTTAAATTGTTAGCCTGCAAAATAGAACATGATGAGCCTAAACCAGACCATTAACAATCCTGGTTTAGATATGAAAGCTTAGATGCAATCCCTTTGCTGCCAGAAAAAACCTTTTGTATCTGCAGCCTGTGCAGGTACAAAAATGTTTAACATGACAGAAGTGTGGTTCTTCCAACCCTCATAACTCTGAATATATAGATGATGTAAATAGCTGGCATATGGATTGTTTTAATTGTGTCTCCTCCAGTTTCACAGTTTGTTTGACAAAAAATTTACAAGGCCTTGCATCAAAGCTAACAGATCCTCAGGGTTTTGGGTCAATGTCTTAAAACAGGTAGTGTGATGAACTGCATTTAAATGAGATGGTAAAATGATGTGTTTTAAAAGCCTTGATGCTGCTGTGAAGGAGGGGGGTCCCTAGGTATTGGGAATATAAATTTTCTTCTCAAGGTATATGCTGGCTGGGGCATCTGCTTCTTTGTTCCCGAAGGGCTAACACGTTCGGCCACATCTTTGTTAACTTCTGTAAGAATTGACAAAATGTCTTCACCCCTACAGACAGAAGGAGAGTAAAATATTTTAAAAAAATTATTAGTGAGCAGATGGCAATCCACTTAACATCTCCTTGATCAGCTAGAAGATACAGTATGAACATTTAAAACACGAGTAAGAAAACATATCCTTTTCTCCAAATTTCTTTTGTCCTCATTTGAGTAATTAAAAACAAAAGATGTTTTATTGCTCTGTCTTGCTTGATTCAACCAATACCAATATTCAACCAATAAAATATTTTTACCTATATCCACTCAAGAAACTACACTGCCTTGAAGATTATAAATGTGAGATTTTGAGTGGTTTTTTTCACAGCAAACTTCAGATTCTTCAGATTACTGTATGGTATGGTACTAGCAGTATTAAAATAAATGTATCAGCATAAAATCATCATTTTAACTAAGTCTGTCCACCTTAGAACATGGATGAGTGTTCCTATATGGAACTGCCTTTGGAAAACAAAAATTGAATTGGAGAACTAAGCCAAGTATTTACCTTGGTACCAACAACTGCAGCTTGCTGCAGAGGGCCTGAATATACCAAGTACCCTCTTCAGTGTGCCGGAAAGAGACATATCCATCAACTGTGGCCATGCCTAGGAGGAAATCAGCCTCTTCGGGAATACTTTCAAAAAGAGAAGATCTCTCTTGCATGGAAGACAAGGCAGGAGTTTGTGCATCAGTATCAACATAGACAGGACGGTGTATATTTTTACCCTGGCATGCCTGGATAAAGAAGAGTTTGGGTTTTGCAGCCAGCTGGGGACATTGTTTGGCAGTGAAGTGGGACATAATCTTGCGGATTGATACAAGTTCCTCATCTGTCCCATAGATTGCTCCTGACTCTCCATGAGATAGAATACAACATATAAAACAGTTCCTGTCTTTGTGATCTTGCACATGCTGCCAAGTTTGCATGAGATTTATAATATCCCCAGATGTCAGATCTGGGTAAGTCCTCACATCCAGACCAAGCCATGTGAATACTCTCTCCAGCTGCTCTGTAAATAAATGAAAGATAAAAGGAAAATTCAAGGTAAGAGAAAAACATTTTATGAAGTCACCATGCAAACTAATCTTAGAGGGGGAAAGACCTTACACTCTGACACTTCTGCAGATTCATTCTCATACTAGTACCAACTAAAGGTTAATTGCAATTAAAAAAGATAGCATCAGCTCAAACACAGAGTTCCCAGGTTGTTTCAGAAAACAGTGTGCAAAATGTTGTTGTAAGTGAGCACATAAATGATACTTGAAAATATGAAGAATCTGCCCTTCCCCAGTTTCAGATGATCTTTCAAAACCTTCCTTACATCATTATTTCCCAGCGGCACTTTTGACTATTAAGAGTTCCATACATAAGAGGTGAATAGAGAAAACAGATCAAAGAAGGAAGTATGGACAGACCTGCTTGATTATCAAATTTGGCATTATATTAGTTAGAATTATGGTTTGGTTTAGTTAAGTTTTCATTCTTTACTATAGCTGTAGATAAAGGACAAGTAAAAAGATATTATTAAAATTATTCAAGAATGATCCAACTGAAAAACCCAGTGGTTACTTGTCCTTTAACCCTTCCTCATCTAAGATACACAAATGATAAAATTTAACACATATCAAACATTTTACTCTTTCAGAATATTACCTAACCACAGACAATAAAATATAGAGCAATACTGCATAATCAACTCAGCTGGGGAAACAAGAGACTAATCCTCCAAAAATGTCACTTCAGTAACTTACCAGCATCTTTGCAAGAGCCCTTCCTCTGAGAACTATTGAAGTTAACATTATTAATAATGAGACAAAATCCTCTGTGTGGTCCATCCATTTTGTAGCTTGTCATATTCTGTAGAAAGGAGAAGAAAAAAGCTTACACTTTCAATGAATTTATTCAGCTTACTCATATTTCCTTAACACATCTCAAAATTGGTATCCAGAAGTTAGAGGCAACTAGGACTGTGGGTTATTTTTAAACATCTGGAACTCAATGGTGCCTCCTTGTGTGAAAAAACATCAGTGAAACTCCAAGCACACTGTCAGTGTCCTATCAAACTGTAGAGGAAGGGTTTAGCATCTGGGTTCTCATCTGTATGCAAAAGGCAGGATTCAGCAGGCAAACTCTGCAATCTAAGTTGGTGATGGGGACAGAAGTCCCCAACTGTTTCCAATGCCAAAACAATATTTTAACTTCATGGCACAGAGTTCATGGTGAAACTATAGGATGTTATGTCGCTGTTGAGCAGCTAGCAGAGTAATGAATGCATCGGTTCTCAGTGGCAAGAAGGAATGACCTTTATTGTTTTGATTTCATCACATTTATAGAGTTCTCAAAAGTCACCCAGATTGGTCAGTCAGAAGCCTTCCCCCAGGCCTGATTGGCCAGGCCTGCACTGCCCAAGTTCTGGGACACTGTTCCAAAACATCCAAACTTTATCTTTATTTACAAAACACAAGAAAACTTCTCATGGAAAAAACTGTGCTAGCCACAATGTTAGACATCTGAGTTGGCTTTTTTTGAGAACCGTAATGAATACCTAGAGCAGGTGATTCATACTGATCCACTGGAAAAGGATGCAAACACAACAGAGATTTCAGAAAGACATAAACCTACCACACTACCAGCTTTTTTTGTTAAAATTACCTCCCACTGTTAAAAATGAATATTTTTAAAGCCGAAAAGTACCAAAACTTCAAGTACCATATATTTAAGTCCAACCGAGGGTTGAAATTAAAACCCCACTGCAGCTCCCTCCTGCTCACTAGAGGGCAATACACACCGCTTTTCGTGCATTTTAGTAGAACAAAATTAAAGCACCACAAGTCCCTTCAACAGCTTTGCTACAGCAGTCTGAACATCAGGTGATGGAAAGATATGTTATAGCACAAAACTTCAAGAAATTAAATAGCTATAAACCAATAGAGCAACTTGCTCCTTCAATATCCATGCACATCACAAAGAAGAGGCCAGAGGGAGAATTCAGTGGTTACACTGCCATGGTTGCAGAATGCACATAAGGCTTCTAAGAATGGATCTCACAAAAGAGATCTTTTCTCATGTACAAAGACCTCTTCAATAGCTGACTAAAAACTCTTACCTTCTTTTAATCTTTCTAACAAGGTCTTTGCATGCTACCTTTTATTGCTTCTAATTTCAAGATGTTCTGAGGACTTTTCTAAGCCAGATTCAAAAAGTGAGACCTGTGAAGCTCTGTTTGTCTCCGTGTCTTGCACATTCTGCTGCCATCTCCAAAATGCACAACTCAGAAAAATGCAAAACATTTTTTGCCTTTATCAGGAAGATAAGCACATGCACTGATGTGTGAATAACTTCAAATGTATTATGCCCATTTTGCCTACACCACACCTTTCAATATTGCTAAATTTCTGGCCTTCAAGGTTAAAATATTCAACATTCCAATTTATCAGTCAAGGAACTTTAGGAGACACACAGATATCTCACAAGTCCTTGCATGATAAATGTCATTATAGAGAGGATGAAGACCTCACACACCCAGATATTCAAAAAGGATTTAAGAGATTGTCTCAAACCTTGGATTCATTTTCTACATTGCTGAATTTTCCACGCAGCTCCAGGTTTATTTCAGGGAAGCCTTGTGTAAAATTGGCTGCCTTGTTATCTAGAAAAAACCCAGCATAGATATTTATGAAGATAAATCCAGTATTTGTGGATGTAGTAAAAAGGAGTTTAGCTACAATATATTACATTTTGTATTTGAAATACTGTTTCATTGAAAGGAATAATTCCTTTCAAGGTATTGACAAGATAGCATGGTCATGTTCAATGGATCTATTCTGAAAGTTTTCTGGTTATTTTTATTATATATATTTTTGTGACAAAGGCAAGGCTTCTATTTGTACCAATATTGCAAAACAAAGATATCCATGGTACAAGGGTAGATTCTACCCAAGACACTCAAATGAATTTTTCATCTCAAAATTAGCTTAGAAATTAACTGTATTTAAGAAGAATCTGAACTCTTACTACTGAAATTCTCTTTTTTTTTTCCTCCTGAATCACTGATAAGTCTCTTTTTTTAAATAACAGAAAAGAAACCATTTGTATGTTCATGGCTCATGTATCAGACATACATGCACACAGAGCTTGTCTTGCCAGCTTATTAGCAGGCAAGTGCCTTTATGTAGTGCACATTCATAGATCATGAAGTGCCTTTTACAGGACAGTCATCATCATCTCAATACTATTAATGGGGAAATGGAGATGTGTGACATAACTATAAACAGATTTTCAGTTTCCCAGCCTGTTCTGTAGATTCTGGGCTGCTCTGTGTGGCCTCAGGTACTCCAGCATATCCCTCTATTTCAGGGATTCAGCTAGGTGTTCAGCTAGGAAATAATGCAAACTCGAGATTGTTATGCCAGATTTGTGAAGATGAACAATCCCACTCTAGCTCCTGTATCACACATATGACCTTAAGTTCAGTTGCCCAGACCCATCTACTGCTTCCTGCATTTTAGCAAACCTACTCTTAGACCATGAATTTCTCACCTTTTGCCTTTTTGTAGCAGTTTATTGTCTCCAGGAGATCGGGCGAAACAGTCACAAAGACTTCCTCCAGTATCTCTACATTGTCTTTAGTTAAAAGGCCCTGTTTTTCCAATAAAATCAGCAAATCCAAAGCAGACTGACAGCCAAAAGGAGAGAGTAAAATATAATTATTGTTCCTTAGAAATCAAAACTTGCTTCTCAGCCCTGTCTGTCTTGTTTAAACAGATTCACCCAAACTGTATTAATGTCTCTTGGCTTCAAGAAGGCTTTCACTGCTGTGAAACAGTACCAATGACATATGGACATGAATATCCTTAGCATATGGCGCAAGCAGGGCAAAGATTTGATTTGCCACCTTTTTATAATCTGATGCTAGACAGTGAACTGTCAGTGACTGACCTCGGCACAAGGGACCAAATTCTATTCTTACCTGTCAACATCTTCCTTCTTGCCAGCCCTAAGAATACAACCAGCCTAGCTGCATATTATGCTCTATTCTGCCAAACACTTCTCACACTTTCCCTCCTATTTCCCCCTTTCCTTCTTCCCTTCCCACCATATACACATTTAGCTCACTCCTCACATACAAGAGTTATCCATCGCTTTGGAAGACGGTTTTGCAGGAGGAATATGATTTCCTTCAACATCTCATCGGTGATGTTCTCTGACAATTCATACAGCATCTGCCTGTAATAGAGATCCAATGAGATAAAACTGGAACAGAAGATGGTATGAAAACCAAAGGCAATCTAAGAATTTAAAAATGTATTATATAAAAGAATTTTAAAAAGAATTTAAATATAAAAGAATTTTAAATTTTATATTATATATAAAAGAATTTTAAAAAGTATGACATAGCAGTAACAGAGGGAATAGAATTCCACTGAAAGCTTACCTGTATGGAGATACTCTTCCCCTCTCATGCAGATGTTCTTGTACTTTCTCCTTGGTGTAACCAAGTTTCTCGAGCAAGGAGTGACATTTAATTCTGTATAAGAGTTCAGCTAGTAGGAAAGTATCTTCTGCATTCAGATATCCTTGAGCCATAAGAAGCTTGAAGATGTCTAGGGCTGACTTCACACCTTCTAGTGTTCTGAGGTGGAGCAAGTCAGAACAGAGAAATTTTAAAGCTGCTACATCTTCAGTCACCAGATTTTCACTAATAAGGAAAAGCTGCTGATGGAACATCACGCTGACATAATCCTCCATGTTGCTGGAACCAACAGTCTCTCTGCCTAAAAGCAGAAAGCAAACACTAGTAACACTTGAATCTTCAATGCAGCCATCCTTCTACCAAAATTTTACCCAATGACTTTTTGGAAGCCCTGAATTACCTTTTAATAAATACAGGTTTTAAATAGATTTGAAATTTACTTCCTTCTCTAAAAACTAAAACTATGAAAAAGACCAGATCTGGCAGAAGCTCCAAACAACCCAGTCTATAACTGAAGTTAGCCCTGTTCTGAGCAAAAAACTGTGCTAGATGACCTCAAGGTCTGAATTTCTTTTTCTTTTAAACATCTTCCACATTCAGATCTTTGCTTCTCTCCATTGTAACTGGGAAGAGTCCCTGCATTAACTTTTTACAAGCAACTCAGTCTTACTGAAGTTTAATAGAGATTGTTCAACCTTCCACTACAGCAACTTCTTCCATGTAGCCTAGGTAGTTCTTTTCTGCCCATGGAAGGTTAAATAGGTTAAAAAAGTGCTTCAGTGCCTCCTGGCTGCTAGGTCTTCAATCTTTTGTTTAGAGCAGCTAGAAGTAAAGGCAGCACAAGAAAAATATCAGGAAAGCAAAGTCGGGGCAGAACCTATGAATCCAAGGCCTTTGCAACACCTGGGAGGGCAGCTCAGCAGATAAACCACAGAGGATATCACAGCATGTGGGAGCACAGAGGAGCCTTCTTTTCCCTATGCTGAACAACTCCAGCTCTCAGCCCGTTTTCGCAGCAGAGGTGCTCCATCCCTCAACCATCTTCGTGGCCCTCCTCTGGACATGCTATAACAGGTCCACATCTTTCCTGTGCTGAGAACCCCAGAGCTGGATGCACTCCAGGTGGGGTCTCATGAGGGCAGAGTAGAGGAGCACAATCATGTTCCTTGACCCGCTGCAATGCTGTTTTTGAGGCAGCCCAAGACAGGGATGGCCTTTTGGGCTGCGAGTGCACACTGTCGACTCATGCATTTTTCATCCACAATAACCCCCAAGTCCTTCTCTGCAAAGCTGCTCTCAATGACTCTTCTCTCAGTCTGTAATCATATCTGGGATTGCCCTGACCCAGATGCAGCATCTTGATCCAGCTCAAATTCCTTCATCTACCTTTAAAATACTTTTAAAGTCTGTGTGGCTACCATTCTTGGAAAGATTTTTTCCTTGTCACACATCTCCTGCTTGAGTTTGGAATACTTTTGAGACTTCTCCACACTTGCTAGGCGTACATAAGTTCTCCTCCCTGCCTCTGGACTGAGGGGCAAGCTGAGTTGGACACCTCTCCCAGCACTACAATGATACCACCTGCTCACTCACCGCTCAGCTTACTGCTATGGGGTTTTTAGAACCCTCTACCACTTCACGCATTTTACACATCACTGATAAAGCATCATGGTAAAAAACAGTCCTAAAGCAAAGGAAAACGAGCAAAGAACGCAGTAAAACTGGGTGATACTGAACACCCAGCATGAACACACAGGGGGCGCCGGATCTGCTCGCTGCCCGGGCTTGGCGCGGCTCACCCCAACACTCACAGCTGCACCTAGCGGGGTGAAGGTGCACAGGAAAGTAAGGCAGCGTCTCTAATGTGTGCTTTGAGATACAGCCTCAGAGAAGGAAAATCGCATACAAAAAGCAATTAGGATTGTAAAATTACCTTTTTTTTTCTTTCTTTTTTTTTTAGTTTTACTGACTGGGGCACAGTCCCAAAGATTTAAACACAATGCAAGCCACGGAGCTCCCGAGAACGCTGAGGCTCAGCCCGCGGGGCAGTAGTATCCCGCAGGCCGCGCGGGAAGCCGGGAGGCAGCCACAAAAAAAAAAGAGCGGGAATTAGGCTCCGGGCTCGGGAGATGGGAGCTTTCCTTCATTCTCTCTCCATTTCAGCCCCCCTTTTTCGGTACCTCGTACACGAAGTCCAACCACGACCACTCTCGCGGCAGCTACCCGGGGCGGAGGTTCCGCGGCTCCTTTCGCGGCTCCGTTCGCTGTCCCTCAGGCGGCCTGCCGCGGGCCGGCGGGGCGTGCCCAGTGCCCGCCTGAGGCGGGAGGCAGAGGTGACGCCCAGCAGCAGGGCAGAAAGTGGGATCAAGCGGGTGTGAGGGCAGGAGCCGGGGCAGTTCTGGGAGCGGGGCTCGTTCGGGAAGAGGGGCACGGCTGACAGGAATAAGAGCGGCTGTCTGGAAGCGCGGCGGCGCCGCTCTGCTCCCCCGGGCAAGTCCCGGCCGGGACTCACTCACCCTCGGCCTCAGAGCTTCATGAGCCGCGGGAACGCTGCAAGGGACCCAGGAAAAGCTTCAGGCAGCGCCGCCGATACGAAAGGCAAGATCTGACCGGTAATTCGTCTCGCTTTTGCTGCCAAACCATTTTAAAGCAGGCTACGTCGCAAAAAGGCCTCAAATATTTTAGGAACTTTTTTTCCCCCTTTTTCTCCGCTGAAAGGAAGCTTGAAGAGCAATGCTTGTGGGAGAGGGCTGCGATCCCATTTGTATGCGGGTCTGTCTGCTGCAGTGACGGGAGGAGGAGGAGGTGAGCACTGTTCAGTGCAGGCTCCTCGGGATCCAGGGTCACCTGTATCTCCCCACACCCTCGGGTCAATGGAGACAGAATGAGAAGCATCTCCTTGCTCATGCCAAAAGCTGCTGTCCAACACGCCAAGAGCAGCCGAGTTACCTGTTGAAACTATAAGGCTTGCTGTCCTTTATTCAGTCAGCTCATTTTTGTAGAGCTGGAGAACTTCACAGCCACATGTAACAAGCTATAGAGGTCTGCAGGATAAACATACCAAGAATTTCAGAGTTACTCTATGGTCTAGAGTGAGAAGGGGACAATCAGACTGACTTCATATAGAAATTTTATTTAGAAAATCAGCTTAAAACCCAGCATTTGTATTGAAGTAGTGTCTTATTGTTTCTAATACAGAAGCTGAAAAATAGATAATCTTTAATCTGACCACAGAAAAGCTGTCAAATAATTCAGTACAGAGGATTTAGTTTAAATAGAACACAGATCATCCACACAGATAGCAGCCTCTTCTCAGCAATACCATCCTGCATGTCAGAAACTTAAAACTCTGGAGAGCAGAAAAGAATTCTCAGAAACTCTCATAAAAAACTTCTCTGGCTCAGCTATCTGTAATAGGAGTCACTGTTAGCAGAGTTGAAAGGGGAGATCAGCCATACAACATGTACCATCTACATGCGCTAGCACCGTAACTTCCTCTTGAATGTAACTTCTCTTTTGGATAGAGTTGGCAACTATTGTAATACACAAATATATGAGTGCAAAGTAAACTCAATTTATGGCTCAGCCACATCAGTGTAGGTGGCTGAGAAAAACCATGCAACTTAAGTCTAGTACAAAACATCACTGAATCTCCTGCCTCATGAGCCACTGAAAGGCATCATCTATACTCTGCCAATTCTCTTTCCCCTCTTCCACATACACCGCACATACAGAACTACAAGAAATTTCTATTCCAGTTATCAGAAACCAAAACTGAAATTAAGTGCCATGGAGCAGTCACTTTGACAGCCTTATTCAAAGCTCTGGCAATGCAGGAGCAGAGTAACTTGTTTCATCTCCTTCAATAGTAGGTTCTGAAAACCAGCCATTTTGACAGTCCAAGACCATGAAATTTCACCAGCACATCACTCTTCATGTTCCTGTGCTAACACCCTAAACCCACTATGGATCCAGAATTCTCTTCCCCCCTTTCTTTTGGCTAATGAAGTTTTTAACCTGAAATCATTTTACCATCTGCAATACAGGGACAACTTGGATTGTCTACACCCTGCATCCATTTCTAGACTCAAATTTTATGTGCGCAGTACAGCAAAAAGACACAGTCCCTATCACGTGTATGGAGAGACACAGAAACCTGGTAAGGGGTTTAGAGGGGAGGCTCTATGAGGAGGAGCTGAGGTCACTTGGTTTGTTCAGCCTGGTGAAGAGGAGACTGAGGGGAGACCTCATTGCAGTCTTCAACATCCGCACAAATGGAAGTAGAGGAGTGGAGGTTTAGACTGCTTGACTCTGGTGACCAGTGACAGAACTCAAGAAAACACCATGAAACTGTGTCAGGGGAGGGTTAGGTTAGATTTTAGGAAGAGGTTCTTCACCCAGAGGATGGTTGGGCACTAGAACAGGCTCCCCAAAGGAAGTGGTCACAGCGCCAACCCTGACAGAGCTCAAGAAATAGTTGGACAACACTCTCAGGTACATGGTGGGATTCTTGGTGTATCCTGTGCAGGGCCAGAAGTTGGATTCGATGATCCTGATGGGTCCCTTCTAATTCAGCACATTCTATGAGTCTATGATTCTATAAGATATGGGAGAAGCAACACACAACTGCAATCACAAAATTCCTTCATAAAAACTCACTTCAGTGCTACTTTTCACTATGCAGCAGGTACAGGGAATCAGCCTACCCAAACACCACTCTTGAAAGAGCTGTCAAAGCAGTAAATACTGCTTAGGTGAATGATTATAGATTGAGTACTACTGTGGTTTAAGAATCTGCTAAGGATTAAAATATCAGCATAAAAAAATCAGTATCTGACTCCCATGAATGCTGCACAATACATAGCTGTCCCCACATCTCTCTAAAGGGTTGTAATCACTTCTAATCTAATCAGCCATACAGAAAGAGACTCCCTTCTTTTTCCACTGAAAGGGTTAATTACATGAGCCTCTAGTTTTCAAATCAGCATTTCTGCATCATTTCTAAACAAATGACTTAGTGTGTCTTGCAGTAAGGCAAAGAATGCATATACTTCTTAAACCCCAAACCAAACTTACATCATCACAAAAGAGTAAAAACAGAATATATATCCTACTGCTAATATTTTAAATAAATAGTTGCATTTAACATCACTCAAAAACCCCCAACCAACGCACCCACAAAATATCAATCAACTCACCACATCATTAGAGTCTGTGAGGATAGCCACTATTATTCTCATCTAGTTTTTCCTGTTTTCTTCTCCTTCCAATACTGATACTATATTTCTCCTCCAAACCGTCTTTCCCCTACTTCTTCTTCTCTTGATGCTCCCTACCATTCCCCTTCTTTTTCCTGCTTAAAATGTCCACATTTCTTTTCCTCATCTGCCTCCTCTTGGCTCCATTTTCCCTGCTTTTGGTTGTCTAGAGGGTAGCAGAAGTGTTTGTCAAATGCAAAAGCTAGTAAGGGAAATGGGAAAGTGAAGTTAATTTGTGAAGATCACATTTATTAACATCACTTAAGATATATATAACTTGAATTAAATCTTATTTCTACAACCACAGGAAACATTTGTTTCACCATTTGCTTCATTTACCAGCCATCACAGGAAGTCACTTCTAAGATTCCAAACCTGTCATTTTGTATCCTTCTCGTTTTCCATTTAAAAACTTAACCAGAAACAAAGCAAGGAACACCAAGGCCTTAAATTTTTTTCATGGTTAGGAGACTATATTAGGAGTAAAAATTAAATATTGGCAAGCAGACTACTTTATTGTCACTTCATTCAGTGGCAATAAATTTCAATACAACCCGTCAAGGTTACACTGTTTAACAAGTAGTTAACTGAACTTTTCATGTTAGGCAACTGCTACATTGGAGAAAAATTTTTGTGTTTAGGACAGTCTTCCCTTTTTTCCCAAGAACAAGAGCACCTGGAAAAAAAAAATCAATTAATAGAGGCATATTTTCTTTTTCATAAGCAAAAGCAGTGAGTGTGGGGTATTTAACATAATCCAGTCTTAAGAGCTCATGACTGCTACATACTACATTTAAGTTCAAGTGTTTTAAAGCATCTTTTTACATCTATGCCTGGTGCAACAGGTGTGAATCATTTTTCAGTTTCCAGAAAACATCTGCCAAAATCCCGTATTTTTTTAACTGTATGGTAATTACTGTAATGTCCTGCCACATGCAGACTCATTTTTGCATCAGCAGAAAACATACTTGGCCCAAAGCACAGCAGACTGTCTCATTTATTAACCTAGCACCTCTTTGTGCTGTGAACAGTACTGACAAAGCTATCTCTAATGCAGCAAACAGATGGAATCCAGATTACTGAAAAGACCATCTCTCTCTCCCTTCTGTTTTGCCAGTCTATACAGGCATGCAAGCCAGAACTTGTTAGCAAAGATCTGGCATTAAGGGTAGGAATGTTTTCCTGAGACATTTGCCACTATTAGGTGCAGGAGAAATTAATCAGTGCATTTCAGTGGTTTGGGTTGGCTTGTATTTGTTTAAGCATTAACTGCTAATAGGTATGTTAAAAACAACCAATGAAACAATAAAAACACTTTTGTTTTTTTCTTGGAAAACCCAACAGCTATACAGTTTGGATCTCTTTTCACTCTGTTTACCTGTTATATTCAGGAGCAAGATCTGTCACAGTGCTATACAATAGCTACTATTCCCATCCAGGCTTTCAGAGACTACTACATTAAAATACAAAATCTAGTGTCTTAACACACCAAAATGCTGGCAAATTCCTGTGTTTGGAAGCAACAGGCAATTTAGATACACATGACATAATAATGCATAAGGTAAAACTATGCATGAAACTGTTTGCATCATAGCAAATGCTTCTTGTTATCCACTGTAGGCATGTACTTTCCAACAGCAGTTAAGTGGGGAAAAAAAGTTTCTTCCTCAGTGTGTGCTGGAGCAGAAGTGAGTATTGTTGGCTTGGGCCAGCGGTCGAACTCCAATCATAAACTTTTTTATTCAGTTCCATGTGGATATCTAATATACAGAGTTTCCTGCAGCAACAAAAACAAAAGCATTCCATCAGAGAATGAAGCAAGACACCCTTTAGGAATCCACAAGACACAAGATAACTTTAGACTCAGTGAGGAGAAAGTTTGCAATTTCAGTCTTTACTGCAGCAGTAAGACCTCTAAAATGCAAGGCTGAACATACATTTTGAGACAAATTCTTATGACCCAAATAACTGTAGTGATATTAATTATGCTGACATGATGATCTGTGATTTCATGACAAGGCTTTAGCATTTGTAAAAAGGTAGTAAATGTTAATGCTGCAACTACCTTGAATAATAGTTGTTAGTTTCCTGGTAGATCAGCTGCATAAATAAAACCTTTGTTGGTAAGTTATATATCCAAATGTATCAGACTTTTGCTCAGATTCCTTTTGATCTCTTTTGATCTCTTTAAATAGACAAAAGTTTTCTGACTGTTTAAATTCAAGATTACATATTGGCAATCCATTGGCTCTTTGAGCAAAGGGTTAATTAAATTTACAGAAAGTAGAAAATCCTTCCCCTCTACTGCCTTTTTCCTGAACTTAAGCACTGACTTTTTATATCTGCAAGCAGAGCTTTTCTTTATGGTGCTCGGCAATCCTCAATTTAACAGAAACCTGGAATGTGCCTTTTATCTTGGAGAAGGAAGATTCCCAATCCTGTCTGAAGCCCTGACATACATTATCCAGGACAGGTTCTTCCTTTCTCACCCAGCAAACCCCAGTGCTGTAAGACACTTCAATTTTACTCTTCATAATAGAAACTTCGCCTACTACCACTTCTACTTTAGGCTACCTTTCTGTGCAATTGTGTGAGGATCAGGTACACTTGTCTTTTAGCCTATGACACTGCAAGAAAACACATTTCAGGACCAGATGGGATGGAACTTAAGGTTTCTCATTCTCCATGTCAACAAGCTATCATAGGATTATTTCTTTCCTCTTGCTTTAATTTACCTTTTGTAAGGATTACGGAGTAGTTCAACCAGACAACGCAGATAATACGAGGATGAAGTTGGGTATTTTTCTAGTATAGACACATCCACCTTGCAATGACTCCAAAGGATGTCTGCTGCTTTTGGGATAGTGACTGTAGCACTGATATTCTCACCCTTTCCATCTACTTCCAACAGACTGGTACATTCTTCCTCATTTTCTGACACAATATAGCTCTGAATAAAAAAAAGCTTCGGTTTTCCTATGAGTCCAGGACATGAGTCTGCTGTAAAGCGTTTCTTTATTTGTTCCAAAGGGAATCCAGAAAAGGTATGGTCTGTACAGAAGATGCTCTGAGAATTTCCACGGCTGACCAATATGCAAATGAAGCTGTCACAATTTCTGTGCTTCTGCCACCTTGTAACTTCATGCAATGTTTGATTCATGGAGTTAATATTTAAATATCTGTGACAATGAACCTCATAGCCTAAGCCTTTGAAGGTCTCTTCCAACACATCTGAAAGAAGCAAAATGTAATTAAATCAAAGCACACCAAGGCTCAATTTCAACTATATTGAATTACAATATTTACAATGTTTTGCTATTGAAACTAAGTAGTTTACTTTATCACAATAATTAAAAATCCGGAGTACTTGGTGTTGATCACAGTACATTACATACTTACAGTGCTATCTGCATGTTGTCTTTACCATGTTTTGTGTAGCAAAGCAGAGACACTGTTATTTGGCATGTGATCTGCTCCAAATTCCACAGACTCTCTTCATTTTTATTTTTAGCCTCATGTGTTACAGTGATTAGAGAGTCAGGGGTGTTTTTGACTGCAAAAATCTAATTCTTGGATCCTACAAAGGCAATCAGGAACCCCCCACATTTCAACCACGGCAGTGACTACACTGACAGCTGTGGTGACACTTTCAGTTCAACTGTGCCAGATACGACAGAAGCCCAGGTGCGTTATTAATAAAGGACCTCATGGCTATTCAAAATCTACAGTGTCCAGTATGATTGCACCTCAAATCCACAACAGCTTTGGATTTGCTTTTGTTAACTGGTGGGAAAACACTGTCTTTACCATCTCTGCCAATAACCTCCTGTATGACTGTACGACTGCTGTAAGTGTAATTATTCTGTTGGTTGCTAAATATCCTTTTCCTCCCTCCCAAAATTCAGTCTATCTTCTTGTAAGTTCTTTCATTTGGAGATTCTGCACCAAAAGAACCAAACGTTGTTTCCAATAATTAGGACAGTTTGCTTTAATTAGGAAGGTTGGCCCTTCCAGCTCTCCACTGTAGACAACTTTCTAGAATTGGCAGATTAGCTGATCAGGACAACACTACCCTACTCTGGCTGGTGAACGTACCTCATACTCTTTATACTAAATTGTTCTAATTATCTGAGATTAACAAGTTAATGAATTCAAATTCTAGAGACTTACCAGTGTCATTGCCTATACAGTCTATTATCAGGCATATTCCTAAAGGCTGACTTTGCATTCTGTAAAGATCATCAGACACCTGAGAAATGTGAAAGGACAATTACAAAGTCAATATATCACACTCTCATCTTTCAGACCTTATTACTTTCTCAAATTTTATGTCAAATCTATTAAATTACATTCTGCTGTTTTCCATTGAGTAGGTAGCAGAAATATGTCTACTGGGTTGCAGTATGTCTTGTTTACACAACAAAAAGTCAGGAGAAAGGGAATACTGATTCTTTTCTATTTCCAGTACAGGCTTAGTTTTTTTGTCCTTGTGTTATGCAATCTTGCTACCATAAAGATTCTTAAACAGAGACTAAAACTGCACAAGAAATGATAGAAGCAAGTCTGAAGTGAACCTTAGCTTTGAACAGATCTTCAAGTCTGTCAGGTTTTGGGTTTTCTTGTTGTATGGGGTAGAGGGGCTTTTTAAAGTCCTGCACTATGAGAGCAACGATCCCTCTATAGTACTTTCAAATTAATTTATGTAGTTCTTTAAGTATAAAAGAAATACTTACATATCATATAGTATAAGTATTATAACTATTATAATACTGTCTTGGCTGTTGAGATGTTGGGAGCTAAAAACTTCATACTGCCAACACAATAAATGTAGAGAACCCTTGTGTTCTTCAGGTGTGCAAGCAAACACTGCTCATCTGAACATTTGTTTCCTTATTTAATATAACAACCTCCTTGTTCTCAAAGAATCTGTAATGACTCTATCGCAATTCCTCTCTCTCCCCTCTGAAGAGATTACAATCAATTTACTACAGGTAACTCCAAAGCATATCTGTCTTCTGCCTGGTGCGCAAGCAGTGAGCAGGGAATCAGAAACAAAATTTACTGCATGCAAACAAGCCCTGTGATTTCTAATGCAGATGGCAAGAGATCTGAACTCTGAGAGGTTTTAACTTGGCCTCTGCTAATAAATGTACAAGTTTTGTGTTCACATCATATATACACGCATTTTGCACACTGCTGCTTCCAGAGTTGCAGCAAATCTTTTATATTAAAAATATATTCTGCAAAAGCAATTTACAGAACCTGTTTATGGCTGAGGATGTACGCATTGTTCTGTCTGCACACAATTAAGGGAAATCTCAAAATGAAACACAAAGAAAGCTAAGGTAAATACAGGGGTTATATTTACTTACATGCATGCATATGCACAAGCACATACCTTACATGGCACTGTTCCTGATTCCTGAATGGACATCTGAAATGGTTCTGCTGCAGTTAAAACATACAGAAGTAATTTCAGTATGTAACTACCAGTGATAGTTTTTGACACCACATCAGTTATAAATAAGAATGTAACTAGTTCAGCAAAGGTCTCACCCATTGGGACCTCTTAGCTCTATGTATGCTACTGAAGTTTAAAAACCCCTAAATTATTCACTTCTAAAATGTTCTGGACTTCATTCTGCATTGCTAGAGACTAGAACAAACAAAGAATCTCTTCTACACTGAGAGAATTCAGCCAACCACTCTTTGAGAATCACCATATTTGAGAGGTATTTGGGGTTTCCAGAGGAAACACAATACATACAGAAAGAACCTGGTATTCAGGCACAACTTGCTGGCTGGCCTGGTGGGGAGGTCACCACTGAACTGACACAAAAACTTCCTACTACAGAGTTACTGAGCAGAGCTGCACTTCACAGGTCTCCAGAGCTGGCTAGTCAATCTAGTCCATGGTTTTACTAATAAAGTATTTACTGTGTTAAGAAGTTTTGACAGTGGAAGCTTACAATTTTTAAGAATGTTTTGAGATGTGGCAGCACAAACAAAGCAAATACAAGACCAAAAAGTAAAGCTAGGCTCAGTTCTGAGAGGCACCAAATACTCTCTGCTCCTGTGTTATTAACAGGATTAGCCATGAACACAACTATCAAACAACAGTCCTTCTGATATAATGAAATTCATCATTCGTCTCTTTTAGATTATCAAAACCTAGATAAAATGCTCGTACCCAGAGAAAGACTTGATCCATTCTGTAATTCTTCTGTGTTCTCCTGAATCTGAAATGAAGAAAAAAGCATAATTTCCCTGTACTCCTTCAAAAATTAATAAACATGTTCCAAAATAAAACACAGTAGAATTTCTTCCTCAATAAAAGGATATTTTAGATTTATTTCTATCAGCTAAACAGAATTACAAAATAACAGAGTAAAAAAACCTACCAAGAGCACAGACAAAAGAGCACAGACACAGACAAATAAAATAAACACCCTAAATGTTCCTCTTCAGAAAAAAATTACCAGCTTGTCATGAACAGCAAGGAAAAGCCTCTGAAGATGTGAACTTTGTTTTCTAGACAGCAGCAGGGAGTTATATATTTACTGAACATGACAGAAATAATCTTGTCAAATTTAGCAGGGTTAAAGACTTTAAGAAAGGTCAAAATAATAGAGTATCAGTTCTAAACCAAATATAAAGAATACTGCATGCAGTAGGATTTGATGACTTTTCACATACTGAGGTATCTTCTTAAAATGAATTTAAAACAAACCACAACCCCCCCGAAAAACTTCTTTAAAAAGTTGTAATTTTTAGCTTCAAAAATTAAAAGCTACTTTTCCTGAAAAGTCCAGAAGTACAAAGAAGAAGAATATCTTTTGCAAAGAACAGTCAAAGCAAAACTTTTCACTTCACAGCGTAGTACAAAAAAACCTTCCAATATACAAATTCTGTATGTTCAACTATAGGAACTATAGGACAAAATACAGGAACTATAGGGAAAAAATCATAGCAGTCCTTTAAAGGGCATCTTTCTCAGTCAGAAGATTTAAATCAGACCCTAAACTCAGCAGATAACAGGAATAGCAGAAATAAACCAAGCAATATTTTGGTCATTAGCCGTGTCTCATTCCTCAGGCTCTGAAAGACGAATCTACTTTTAAAGTCTGACAATATTTAGAAATACAGGATTTGTTTCACTTCTTGTACACTTACCCCTGAATTATAAGGAGGATCAATCAGATTGAGATTAGGGAGAGATGCCTGATGAGCATTTACATACACTGGCTGAGAATGAATGGAGGACACCAAAGCTGCAAATTCAACAGAAACACAAATACACCACGATATTTCAACTATTTTAATAACCTAAATCTATGAAGAATGCAAATACTCTTAGTTGTAACTCATAGTTTTATCCTCAGTAAAAGCACATCTGATTGTTGCTATCAAAAGTAACCAGTGCAAAAAGAGCGTCTTACCTTCATTTTTGTACTTCTGAATCTTCCTAATCAAGTCTATCCTGTGAATACTTTGAAAACAGTTTTCTATCAAATCCAGTTGATTAGGAGCCACTAAATTGAGCTTCTCCAGGTCAATTATAAGAGCTAGAAAACTCTGGAATAGCAACATAAACCCAAACACATCAGTAATTTGTTCTCTATCAGAAGTAACAAAGCAACCCAGAAAATACCTCCATGGGGAGGTCATAAAGGCTGTATAAACAATGAGACATGTTACCTTCTAAGAAAATCATCTGGAAGAGATAAGAATCCTTGATATTAACACAGGAGTAATAGAAACTATGAAGTGATATTCTTAAAAATCAATCTTAAATTTTTGAGGGAACAGTTTTGCTTTTCATTTTTTGCTACTAAGCCAGCCTCTGGGAATGGCACCTCACATGCCACAAAGCAAGAGGAAATAAAAGCTTTGGGAAATTTTCAGGGCCTCTCTCCTTCTTTGACCAAAGACAGGAAAAGAAAAAATCTCAAAGGAAGAAGACAGAAATCTTCAGTCTTCTCTGCAAAGTGGTCAAGATTTCTGAATCCTCTCTATTGAATTTCTGCTTTCTCAGAGGACTTAATACAAATATTCAGAATGCAAAGGTATAAAGACATAATTACAATATATCTGTTCTTTCGTAAGTGCAGCAGAGCACAGACAAAAAGCGACCTTGTAATTCAAGATACAGTTAAAATGATTATTGGTTTGAGATCATTCTTACATGAACTTTCAGGTCAGTAATACTGAAGAAAGACTTTTGTTAAATGCCTTCTGCCTATGAAGTTCATTCTACCACAGTACACTGTAACAAGCACTGTTCCCTCTTACTTTTTTACTAGTTTTCCATGTTTCTTTCCTTGAATTAAAAATCAACAAAATGAAATAGAAACCACTACTCCTTGTCTGTTTCCTGATGTTTGTTTACTCCTGCCTCAATACTCCTTGCAGTACTGTCTCCTCCCCTTTGCTGTGTAGCTACTTATTCTTTTACTTTAATGTCTCTTTGCTCCAGAGGAGAATGCCAGCAGGAAAACATACCTTATCTTTTGCCATTTTCATACGAGGTGCATAATCTCTGAGTAGAAAACCAAGAGAACCCACTTCATCTTTTTCCAGATTTTCATTTATCTCTGCCATTAGTACCCTGAAATAAAATTGAGATATTTCTACAGAATTAGCTTGCAGCAAGGTTCCTCCCTTTCCCAACTACTCAACTTTTCTCCATATTCCAGGCTTAATCTACTATTTCTAACTAATGAACAGGTAAAAAACCTACCCAGCTTCAAGATCCAATTACAAAGTACCTACTCTTGCTAATCAGCACCTGTGTTATTCAGACTGACAGTGCAATAGCCACTGCTAGGAAAACAGAAGTTTCCTTAATGTTTAAAGAGAGATGAAGTGAGAGAATGAGACAACAGAACACATCCTTAACTTTATTTGCCTGTTAGTTACATGGCTTTTATTTTAGTGTGAATTTAATACAGGAAAATCTTCCTTATGAGTGCATGTATTTCCTTCTGGAGTCTCTTAAAGAAAATAACTAGAATTTCTTAATTTAAGCCTCTCAAAACTAACAGAGTAAAATGAGTAAGCGAGAGATCCCTTGAGAAAAGCTATACCACGTCTATGTGCCCAAAGCAAACTAGAAAAAAAAAATCTCTAACCAATGATATTCCTTTAAACTGTCATTTTTATCTGCTAATCTAGAACTCTACAAACATCACTGGTTTTATTCACAAAAACACAAACTCTTAAATATAGGTGCTTCTAATGCCATGACTTGTAAGAAACTACTAAAGTTTAATTAAGGGACTTAAATCGACATATTCTTTTAACTGTAACTCTAAATATAATGTCCTTTTCTGCTCTTCTTCTACCTCCAATAAATATTCTCTCAATCTGTGAAGTATTTAAAAAATAAATCTCACCCATACTGCCCCCTCCGCAAACAAAGAAATAAAAAACTACACTTATTTTGAACAAGATAGCGCAACTTTGAAATCTGAAATAGATATTTCACCTGTACTCAGGGATAAGTCTGAGATTCCTGGCAAGGTGAGCTTCCACTGTTGCTTTCTCAGTGTTCAGGATCCTCCTCAGCAAGTCAAACCTCTTAACTCTGTACACCAGCTCAGACAAGCCAACAGGAGTCAGTTTCTCCCTCTCATTCAAAGCCAGTAAGATCTCTTTAAGGTCAGCAGTGGCCAAGTCAGGAGCAAGGTCTCGGCACAGAAAAATCATAATTTCTTCTTCTTCTTTGTCCAATTCTTCTTGAATCTGGTGAATAAGGAAAGCTGGCACTTGGCACCTGGTCATCACTTCGTTGCTGTTCCTTTAAAATTGCCAGCCTACTGTTTTTTAAACAGGAAACCAACATGACATGAAGCCCGAGTCTTCTCCAGCACTTCTCTCGTGTTCGCTCTTAACTACATGCATTTTGACAAAAGCAGTTCTATGGGAGAGAATTAAAAGGCAATAAGTAATTGATCTGCTGCATAAGTTCACAATTAACTCTCCTATCTGAAGTATTTCAACTAAAACTCCCACATACTACACAGACCTTTTGTATTTAAGGGATTCTCCCAGTGGTTCATCACAAAACTATTTGGAAGGTCATATGCAAGTTCTTTATAAAGTAAATTACCTTAATACAGCCTGTAAATTCCAAAGGAAGTGAAACAAAAGTCATCAGCTTGCTGATAAGTGGTAAATTAAGTATTTCCGAAAGCTCTGCTCTCTTCCTGGAAACACTCCACTCCTCTGGCCATCACCATCTTTGCCCCCCTAAAAGTCTCAAGGCATTTTCCAGGAAGAGTTTTTGGAGCTAAAAGGTAGTGCAACCACATACAGACAAAAGAATGAAGAAATAAAACCACCCAACCAAATAAAACCATGGTTATCAGGTATGCAATTAGTCTTAAATAAAGGAAATACTAACAGTATAACATATAATTTTTAAAACACTAATTATCTATCTAATTTAGAAACGTGTGGATTTTCTTATTATTAACATAATTTAAAGTGAGTGCAATCTGAATGACTTACTGGGGTTAAAAGGATTCTCCACCCACACCCTCCATGATCAAAAAGATAGAAGAACCACTCAGAGAAAATATTCCAACTTTAAATATGCAAATTGGTTAATTCTGAAGGTATAGATAAGACACAGACCACCTTTTTCTTCATGAAACATTCATGTACAATCATACTGAAAACTGAAATAAAAATTCAAGCCTAGAAAAACCTGCAGCTTTGTGATTAGCAAAATCTGTAGGGTGCTATGCTCAATTTCCACTGCCACCAACTACGGAAATTTTATCTAACCCCCTCTGACCTCCATGACATACTTGCAGAAAGGGGAAATGAGCAAAGCTGAAGACAAATCTTAATCCTTCCACAGAGTTTGATCACTATACTGCAGAGTTTTGTTTAAACCATAATGGAAAGCAAAAGCCAATTCAATTTCAAAGCCTGATACACCAAAAGATTCTAGCACCCAGATAAGATTTTTTTAAAGCATTTTCAGTCTTTTGCTACACATTCTGGAAATTACAATCAACAATGTCATATATGGTGGCCATAAATTGAGCAGGTGAGATAAACTCGTCCAGAAGCTTTTCTTTTCTTTTTTTTTTCCCCAGTGCTGTTTAAATGAAAAATAACTAGAACCACTTCCTCAGCAAGGAAGAAAGAAACAGATTTGATTAAACCCATGGACTGTCCACTAAAAGAATATATCAGAGGATAAGCAGAGGAACCCTTCATGCACTACAATGTGTTTTAGAAAGTTTTCTATCAGAAGAAAAGCATATTTATTATGAACTTATTTTCAATCTAGCATCAAACACTTGTGAGAATTCTATAGAATGACATAGACTGTTTTCATTACATAATGCTGGCAAGAAGGGGGAGGCACAAAGCACCTTCATATGAAAGTATCTCCCAGGTACATTCAGCTGGGACTTTCAAAAGAACTTGAGGAACTCATAGTCTGACTCTAAAGGGAAACAGGAATTTAACAACTTCTGGCCATTTCTGGAAATACCAGAAAAAAATTTAAATACTCCAGTTGAATTTTATCTAATCTTTTAAAACTAGTTTAAAAAAAAAAAAAGAGGTTGTGTGTGTGTGGTAGGAATTTCCCCCAGAGTTGAAATTTCAGACCTGCAAAATTACCATTCATATGTTAACTTAAAAATAATCTGCCTTTAAAACACACACATGAAGTATCTACCTTTGTGAATTTCCTTTATATATTACACATATATGATAAGATAACAAATTGCTGGGCGGGGGCTACTTCCTAATTTTATGGGGTTGGGGAAATCAAAGAAAATGACCAAGGGTCATTCTTTTGTATCATGGCAGTGAACCAGGAATGATGCTCTAAATAAAAGGAAAACCAACTGTGCACACAGTGATTTGCCAATAACATTCATTGGGTACTGTGTGGGGAATGAGTAAGAGCCATAGGAAGTGACTTTTTAGTATAAACTAAACCAGTTTATAACTTTGCATCCAAAAGCCATATGCCCATATTTTGATAGCAGGAATGTCACAGGACTGGGGCAAGCCTGATACATTCCGTGTGTGTACATCTTAGCCAGATCCACTTCACCATAAGAGATGAAGGGCACCATGCTCCACTTTCCCATCTGATGACCACTTTTTCAAACATCACAGATAGTTATCATAGCTGCAACAGTTAAAGAAAAAGATAAAAGCAATCGCAACATAAAACCCAGCAGCCTGGCTTTTTTACATCCTCACAAGGAGCAGGAAATAATATACTAGAACTTCACACAAAGATGCACAAGGCTCCAGTTAACTCTCTGCTGTCATTTTGTATCTTGAACATTTCACAGTCATCTTTGCAGCAACAAAACTAGGATATGACACAAGAGGGTGTCGTTCTACTTTGGAAAATTATCTTTCCTTTACAACACGAACTCATCTGTAAGACCCTGTGCTGGAAGGAGTGAGTAAGAAGCGCCCTGGCTACGGGCGGCACTGGCTGTGCTTTGTGCTTCCTCCGCTCTGCGTTGTTTGAAAAGGTGGAAGCGGTGGGACAATTGTGCTTGGAGCCAGGGCCATCTGGAGTTTTTCAAACTTGCCGAGCATGCTCCGCAGCTTTCACATGGCCCTGTTTCCTCGCTGCCTACGCCCTCTAACAGGACGTGTGCAACATAGCAAAAAAGGGAATTTCCGCTGTAACCTTCACATTCCTTATTACGCTTGAATAGTTTACTCTCGACGTAAACTAGTATGACCACGCCGATTTCTGTTTTAACACTCCAGTCCTCCTAATTAAAACGAAAAAAAACCCAAAACCAAACAAAAAAAAACCCCAAAACCAAGCAAAAAACCCCAACAACTACATGTGCTTTACGCAGATTTCCACTGCACTTTCTAGCTACGTCATTTGAAATCGTACTCGGTTTCGGTTCTCCCCACGATCCCAGGCCGAGCTCAGGCTCCGCGAGCGTTCCGGCTCTACAGGGCGCCTCTCCCCGTAAACAGGGACGGGGATACGATCCCGGAGCACGGGGTGCTGGGCAGCATTTACCGAAAGCGCGGGGTGGGGAGGGAAGTGTGCCGGGAAGGAGGGGGGAAAGGTGTAACGCACCCAGACGCGTCGGGGAGGTCTCTGCAGCAGCCAGGTCCGGCATTGGGAGCGGGGCGGAAGCGGGGCGGTACCGGCCCTCAGCGCCGGCCGGGGGAGGGGGGACGAGGCAGGATGAAGGTTTTAGTTTTGGTTTCCGGCTGTGCCCGTGGAGATGGACCGCGGGGCTGCACAAACAGTGGCGCCCAGCTCCCAGCGGATGGAGGCGGAACAGGGCCGGGCGGCCGCCCGGCACCTCCCCCGGGCAGACGGCGGGGGAGCGCTGTGAGGGCATGGCCGCGGTGTGTGGCGATGGCCGTGCTGTGAGGCGATGGCCGCGGTGTGAAGCGATGGCCGTGCTGTGAGGCGATGGCCTCGGCGTGAGGCGATGGCCGCGCCGCGCGGCACCGAGTCCAGCGTGTGCACAGGCGTTTGGAGGCTGTGTGTTTATCCTGCTGCTGGGACGGGCACAGACAGAACACCTCTGTGTTGGCCCTGCGAGCTATTAAGTAGTAGCAGTTTTTCCGGTGAGCAGTTACAGACCTGGGGTTAGAGTAGACAGGTGTTTTGGCGGAATTTAGACATAACCCGTTGTTTGGTTCATGCCTCACTCGGAATTTGTTCGTGCACAGTGAGCACAGTGTACAGCTGTGTGAAAGCTGCATGCTTCCTGTTGTATAACCTTAAGGAAGTATTATGTAACACCTTGTTCATGAAAGCTGGGTGTTGCAATTCCCCTGACCTAAACTAGCAACTCTCACAAAGCTATTTACTGTGGGATGCTAGCGCTGCAGCTGGAGCTGCTCTCCAACAGGCCTGAAATCTAAAATTTTATTTCATCTGCTGAACTAGACAAAAGCTACCTCCATATATGGTGAAATCAGACACTTTAACCTCATAGCTCAATGGATTTCAAAGCATTTATGAAACAGTGAGTCATTTCTTTTTCGTGCTGCTAAAAATAGAGCAGTAGAAGCGCAGTACTCTGGGATAGCACACACGAAGAGTCACGCTGTCTTTGGAGCTGCAGGGAAAAAGGAGACAGAAAATAATCACCCACACTAGAATTTGTACCAAGTGACAGCTCCGTGTTCTGAAAAAATACTCATATTCTTACTGAAATTGTATGGTCAGGCTCTCACTGGAATAACAATCATTCAAGGGTATTGCAGTATCCCCGCTATTTAGATGTACACGATTCAGAAGGAAACCAGCTACCTACTATTAATCAATATGCACAATTTCTCCTTGGACCTGTTCCATAAAAACACACAGAGACCTGTATAGGCTGATACAAGAAGTTTAAGGAGAGGGTATGGCTGAAGGTTTATGAATTATTTTTTTAAAAATGGTTGAATGAGTGATTTACAAATTTAACGCAGCCATTGCTTAAGCTACCAATGTACTCTGTTTACTTGCTCCACCTTTTTCCTAATTTACCTAATTTTTACGTGCTTGTTAAAGTTTCCATATTTATATAGGCAGCATTTATAAGTTGTATGCAAGTTTCATAATTCTTCATACAATCAAGATTTTAGTCTACTATTTAAACTGCAAGTGCCACATGTAATGAGAACAGCTATTCTATTATGCTCAGCAACAGGAACTTCAGAGTTAGCCAATTTATACTACAGTGTAATCACTATTGTATTTGAATTATTTAGCTGCTTTAAATTCTCTGTAACATACAAATTTGCAGGATTATGCTAATAATATAAACATCATAGGCAGAATTATAAAAAACAATAGATAAATCACTAGTATCTTTCCAAGGGAGCAAAAAGAGCTCTTTGACTACTTATGGAGGAATTCCCACCTGCATTTCAGAAAATGGAGCATCATCAGTTTTATTTTTCAGACCTTATGATACATAAAGAGCTCCCTGACTGTGGTATTACAATAATGTATGTTCTTCACCTGCAGGTGCCACTGCTGTTTGGGACCCTGGTTTTTGCACTGTAAAGTATCCATGCTAGTAGAAAGTCTCTTTTAATGTAAGGACAGATATTGCTATGGTTACAGTGAAGACTCATTTGGTACTATTATTTTAATACACAGGAATTACTCCATCCCCAGGCAGGATTGGTATTATTTTCCCTGTGAAAGGAAAATCTTTGAGTATTGTATGTCTACCAATGATGAGACATATCCCACAATATTGGCAAAATATGTTCATCATAAATTAAAGACAGTTATTTAGGGCAGTGGCTGCCATCTGGCTATTAAACCACCAAATGATATCACCTTAATTCACAAATGCATGAATTTTACCTAAACTAGTCTAGTCTAACTGAATATGCTTGATACATTTGCTGTATCAGTGAAGTGGCAGGCTTATAACATTTAAAAATACTGATGCTACTGTATGTAATGCTAGCTTTGTTAATTGTTTTCCTGAACGACCATCTGAAATTTGGTACTCTTAGGAAGTTTAGTTATGGAACCAGATAGAAAACAAGCAGTGAGGACCAGCCTTTGAAAATGTGTATTCTGGGTAAGAATGCCTAAGGGACAATAGAAATATTTTGTGCCACAGACCTTAGATAAATTAGGTTCATGGTTTGTTTTTCACGGAATATGCAACTGGATAGGAATGTTTGAGAAAAGAATTAGGCAAGAGAAGTTTAGTAAAGTGAATGTTTGCTCTGTGACCAGTGCCTTGAGCAATGTCATACAAAGATGACTGACTCCACTGAATAGTACAGCTGCACTCACACAGTAACAGATGTTGTTTATTGGCTCTAAAAATAAAGCTCTATTATAATCTCACTCACAAAGATTGTGTCTGAATATATAAGATTTTTTTTTAAAAAAGGTATTTTAGCCATGTTTTGGTAAGACCTTCAACTTTTTTGTAAACTTGCAATTTGTGACAGGATTATTTAAAAATTTCAGTTTCTTCACCATGGAAGTACATTATGTAATTGTTTAGTGGCATTTCCAGTTTCTCATTTGCTTGTCTAATTTTGCTCTTTTTATTAGTGACACAAATATCTTCTTGTTTGGATTGAAAAATTATATAAAATATCCTCTTTACTTTGTTACTAATGGCATAACAAAATTTACTGTAGGATATTCAGACAATTATAATTCCTAGCACTGCAGAGGACATTATACTGCCCACAGGTACTTTTCTGCTATAGTCTTCAATCCAGGCATTCTTAAAGCACATCAGAAGCTGCTAAGATAATTTAAGGAAACCCAGGACATTAAAAACAAATTACTGAAAGAGACTAGATGTAAAAATAAATAAATCTGTAAAAACACAGAGCAAAGGAAAAAATTGTTCTCTTTTTTCACATTACAGTTGAGTATGTCGGATGTTATTTTAGGATAAGGTACAGTTATTGCTGAGTTAAACATTTTATTATACTTTACTAAGCAAATGTGGCAGCATCATAATTTTTGATGACTGGATATTACACAGCAGATTATTCTAGTGCATAATGTCTGCCAAGCTAATTAACTGTTCAATAGGGCTAAGTATAAGCTTTGGTATTTTCATATACTTTGATGCAGTCTGAAGCAGTTTTTAAAGCTTTAAGTTAGTACTTATTTTTATTTAGAGATGTAAGACTGAATAGTAACAAACAATTCTAAGAGGTGACAAGTCATTCATTACCACTTACTGGGAAATAATAGTTATTAAACCTGTAATAAACATGGTACAAATTTTCTCTTAAAAGCAATACACTTCTCAATTTCATTTAACAGAATGCTGGCAGGGCTTGAAAAGAGCTGGTCTGATAATTTATCTTGCTCTTTAAAGGATGGTACAGTATACCCAAGAGCCATCTTGGGGTTGGTTTTTTTCCCAGATTGAAACCAGTTAAATTGCTCTGGCCATGTTTTTTGATCCTTCCAAAAAGTATAATAAAATCAAAGAAACATGGGTTTGCCTGTGATAGACTTTAATACGTATAAGTACAGAGTGAGCAGCAGGCTTATGTATGCTTCAGCTTATGATTAATAAGTATTAAGTTGTCATATTTCATCTTCAGTGATGGCCTCCATTCTTCTTTGGTGGAAACAGTGTATATTCAATGCCCAGAGCTATGACAAATGCTGCAAATCCCCACTTGAATCCCCTAGTAAAGATTTCTGTTATGGTGATAGGTCTTGCAAAGCCACCCATATATCTCCAGGCTTCATTACTAAAAGGAAAATGAAACCAAAGGAAAAAACAAGATCAGTGGAGCCACTGTGATATACATTATCAGGAATATGTATATATAAAAGAATGATGAAGACATTTCAATTAGAGAGACATTGAGGCTGTATAGTCTGTTCTGTCATTTAAGAATCAGGAGTAAAGTTCATGATATATACTATAACCCTTGCACATGTAACTTGAGATACAAGTAATGCCAGCAAACAGCACAATTATAAGAAAAGAATCACCTTCCCAAGATCATTTATTTGTAGTCTTCTCTTTTTACTCTGCAACAAATCAGAGTCCACTAGCACTTGCATGGATTGGACTAACTCTTAAGGCTAGTTACTGTGCTAGACAGTATGTAGCACATTCAAATCTTACAAGAAAAGTTTTTCCAGACATTGATAGATACAGGGGTTTAAAACAAGGGGGGCAGATATTTATGTTCACAGATAATCCTCTTGTGCAGATGGATTTTGTGACTCACACTTACCGAGCCCACGGATCCCTCAGACCCCGTTTAGCCAGCCTTCTCTGCACCTCCTCTAGTGGAGTTCCCTCGACTTTCCACTGCCTGTAGTCAGGGAGTTCCACTTTGTCATGGCCATGGCCATGGCCGTGTTCACTTCCATGTCCCATACCTACAGGAAAAGGTCAGTTTGTCACTCTGCAGAGAGCATCATCTTATTTTTATACACTTGCAGAAAACCACCCCCTGTGCAGGAAAAATAGGGAGGTAACAAGAAGAAACAAACAAAGAGCTTTGTCCTGTAAAACAAAGAGCCAAGGGATGTTATGCTGCATTTCAGAAGTTGGTGATTACACACAGTAAAGCAAACTGTGCAGGCTTAAGCATTACTGTGCTGTAAGTCACCACCATCAATACACTCATGGAGCACCTGTGTCAACATTCTATGCCAGAAAAGAGTGTAAGAAAACCAGTGCTTTCCAGTGCCTATAAATGCACTTCAGCAATACCAGCCCCCCCAAACTTCACGGCTTTCCAGAGTAATCAAAAAGAGTTCAGACATTTCTGACTTAGATATAGGAGAGCTATGATCGCCAAGGTCTGAAGAAAAGCTTGAGAAAATTGGCTCCTCTGCTCCTTTTCAGCTGTTGCTATTTGCATACACTTTACAGAACTATGAAAAGATGAAGTTTCTCTTTAAAAACAGATATGAAGGTGAACATTTTCAAGGAGATCATGAAGGATCGGAAGAAAATGATAGCTTTTAAAGCTCCATTTTCACAATGCACTTGAGTCTTCGAGCCACGGTTTCCCATTTTAACACATATAAGGTAACAAAGAAGAGAGTTACTGTCCTTAACTTTTAGAAAATTGACTGGAATGCAGCTTCAAAGCCTGTAAGTCTTAAAGATAACTCCAGGCCGTGGAGGCAAGCACAGAGATTTCATTGCACGAGGAAACTTGGAAAGCAGCCTTAACGCTGTCATTACCCGAAAAGCTCCCCATAAACTAGATTCCAGGCTCCAGCCTTGTCACAGAAACCCAAGGCGTCTCTCCTACCCATATTCACCTTTCTACAAGAGGAGGTTATCCCTGTCACGCACACGCCGCGGCCAGCGGGCTGCGCTGCAGCACCAGCCGGGCGCGCTCTGCCAGCAGAACCAGCGCAAGCTGTGCCCAAAGGTCGGACCGAGCGGGGCAGGGAGGGCACAACCCGGAGTGACAGCCACCCCCACTTCCAGCCCCGTGTGCCCTGCCCGCACACGGACAGCCCTGCAGCAGCAGCGCGGCCCGCTGCCGGTGCCAGTGCCGGTGCCAGTGCCGCTGCCAGCCCCGCCCGCGGTACCTGTCCGCTCCGCGACCCTGCTCAGGACGCGGCCGCCACCCGGAACCGGAACCCAGCCGAGCACCAGCCGCTAGAGGAAGCGCGGGCCAGCCACGCAGGTTCCGGGAGGCTTCCGTTCCGGCCCTTCCCGCTGGCCTGGTACAGGTACGGAGAGCGTGGAACCGCTGCCCGACCCCCTGCCCGTGCCGCTGCTACCCGCGGCGCTGCCGCCAGGCCCAGCGGGGCAGAGGCCGAGCAAAGAACAGCACCGCCGGCTGTGGCTGACGGGCTGGGGGGAAGGAGAAGCCGAGCGGAAAGCGGCCAATCGGCGCGCGGATTGTTGCGGGGGGCGTGGCCCAATGGGGGGGCGCGTTGCTGAGGTGCGGAGCTGGCGGCGGCTGGAGGTGGCGGCGGAGGAGGCGAGCGGGGTGAGGGGGCGGCGGGCCGGCGCGGGGTGCTGGGGCTCGGGCCGGGGCTGGGAGCGAGCATCTCCCGCCCTTCGCGGGCTGCCCGTCGCCGTCTGGCGCTGCTGGCGGCGCGAGCAGGGACGGAAGCCCCGCAGGGTCTGTGCGTGCGGGGGCGCGAACCTTCCCAAGGCTGCCGCCGCCGGCGCCGTTCGCGCTCCCTCTCCTGCCCCTGCTGCTGCGCTCCGTCTCTCTCTCCCCTTCCCGCTCCCTCTCCCTCGGGCCGGTGGCCCCCTCCCCGCGGTTATGTAAGTGCTGGTCCCCTCCCTGCCCGCGGGGAGCGGTGGCGGGGCCCGGGCAGTGCCCGCTCGCTGCCCGCCTGCGGGGGAAGGAGCTGGGGGACAAACCGGAGCTCCTCGTGAGGCGCCTGGGGCCGGGAGCCCAGTTGTGGTTCTCAGTGGGTACGGCTTAAAAGAGCATCGGTGTTTGCTTCCGTAGGAGAAGTGGGGAGAAATCCCGAAATCCTGGAAGTGCACTGAAGGGTAAGTGAAAGTTAAGAATTGTGTCGACAGCTGCTTCTTGGGTGAGGTGGTGACTTGGTTTCACTGAGTGCTTGTGGCGGGAGCTCGGCGTTTTGCATGCTGTGGCTATGTGACTGTGAAGTGCTAGTATCTGGTTAATTAAAATTGTTTTATGTTCATCAAACTGGAGTTCATAATCTGCTTCATCTGAAAAGAGACTGGTAAAAGTTGTCTACACAGTCAGTGACTTATAAAGACTTAAATTATTCCTCGATTGTATATAATACAGTAATGTTTCTTTTTAGCAGAATACAATCTGTTCTATTAAATTTTGATACTCTTATTAAAATGAGAATAAACATTTTAGCACGATGCTGGCAGAATTTTGGGATAGACTGTAGTACTCTTTTTCTAATATATTTTGATGGAAATCTACTTCTGGGTTTCAGGGTTTTTTTAACAGGGATATTGGAAGCGCATGAGAAGATTTCCAGGAGGAATGCCATTATCATGTTATTAACAGTGAAACTGTTCTAAATAGAGTGCCATCTGTTTAATCCAGACTGCCTCAGTCTGGTTTCAGCATTGAATGTTTTTCACTGTGAGATAAAGTCTGGAAGATTCAGAGCAGTCTTTTTTCAGGGTGAGAAGACACACATTTGTTTTTCTGTAATGTATGGGGGGGTGGAATTGTAGGAGGGCTCTTTATCTGTAAGGTGCTTAAATCCCTGTCTTCCAGAGAATGCATTTCTGTCAGATACTTGCGAAGTATTTCCTGTTTCTTACTGTGGCTGGAAGTTAATGTGTATGTGTCCAAAGTCCAGTGGTGCTGAGGAATGTTGATATTTTTCTCAGACTTTTTTTTTCTGTGACCCACAGACACGTCAGATACCAGATACCTTGTTTTGTATCTTTGAGAGAAAGATACAAAGACCTGGTTTTGTTTACGTTTGGTGCTTTTTTTCCTTATTATTTATTTGGAGAGGGTTTTTTTTTGTTTATTTTGTTTTGTTGTCTTCATGGTAGTTGGAAGCATGACTTGAGTATTATGCATAAAACTATACTGGTATTGCTGAGTCTGCCACGGTGAACATTCAGTTCTGATCACAGAGTATTGGCTTTGTATGATCTGTTGTGCATGCACAGAATTGTAGCAGAGGAGTGCACTTGGCAGGATTTGTCTTCAGGTGCACCATTGCTTGCAAGGTTTAATAGTGTTTTGAGTACCTGTTTTCACCTTCCCTCTCACCCCTCAAGTATATTAAAACTCTTGATAAGAAAAGCTGTGTGCAGTCAATTGATCTGCTGTACCATGTTTTGCTTTCTGAATTTCCTTTTCTTTCGGTATGGACCATATTCTTTTAAAAATAAGACTGCAAATATGAGGGATGTGATATTTTGGGAATATAGTAAGCTCTTTGATGCTGTATCTTCAAGTAAGTGAGTCTGCATAATTTCAAGAGGCCTACAAGTGTTGCTACAATGTGTTTTGAGAAGGAAGCTTTGCCATAATTACAGTGTCAGTCTGAAGAAATCGATACTATGCACAAGGAGATAACAGAAGAGAAATTTTCAGTTTGTTTGAAAAAGCCCCAGCAAACAACTGAATGTCCTCTAGGAAGGAAAGGTCATTGCCATTCCATGTACAAATAATCAGTATTTTTTGTGGTTTAGTCAGTGGGGGTTTTTTTGGTATTAATTCATGGTGGTGATAATTACTGAAAAGATTAAGTGTTCTAGGATAAAGTTATGTTAGCAGGTATCTAGCCATGCTAATTATGATTTGTTGGGATTCCTGTTTGTGTTGCTAGGCTAGAGGAAGGTGGCAGGGTTTTTTTGGATAGCTTTCAAAAGTCCATGTTTCCAGCAATTTGTGTTGCTGTGCATTCTGGAATAACAGATTTTGAGATACATTATAGGTACTGCTCTTCTCTGCCTGTGCATCTAATATTCTCTTTAGCACTGGACAGTGTTCAGTGGTATGCTCTTCATAATTATTTTCTGGAGTAGGGACCTGTGTGACTGACAGTGACTTGAAGTATTGTCAGTTTTGAGATGACAGGAAGGGGTTGTGGGCTGGTTGTTTTGTTTGTTTTTTTTTCCCCTCAATATCAGAATACATATTTGAACTACTTAAATATTGCATCTTTTTTCCCCCTGAAATTGCATGTTACTTCCTGTGGCTTTGTGTTAGTAGTCAGTTATAAGTCATCAGAAGCCTCTTGTCATTTGAATGAAATGGTTTATGCTGCTTTAATTACAATAAGGATGGAAAGAGCTTTCTTTAGTCCACCTTGGTTTCTTTGAATGCTTTTAAAAAAGCTGTGAATGGGGAAGGAAGTTATCTTCTCAGGCATCATTAGAGAGCTAAATATTTTATGGATAGTATCACAGCCACTGTTTCACCTTTTTTTTTAGAGAGGTGATGGGCTGGAGCAGTAGTCTTAGTTTCTTTCTGTTTGTGGTGCTTGTTTGCTGGTGCTGGTTGTTTTTTGTTTGATTTTTGGTGGTTTTTGTTTTGGGGACAACCCAAAGACCGTGCTTCACAGGAACAGCCATACTGGTCTGATCTGTTATTCTCTCTTGAACCCTAAAGCTCTGAGACCCTGGAATGTGACAGGACAATTGTTTCAAGTTCAAGTCTGCTACAGCAAAGCAAGGTGCTCATTTGACAGCAGGTGCTTTACTCTTACACTCTTTTCTAGCATATAGGATTACTCCTTAGGTCAGCTCTCCCAGTCTTTCAGTGGGGATGATGTGTTATATAGATTTTAGTTTCATGAATGTACTTAACTTAGAAAAGCTTTTGAATCCATGTATGGTTTTTGCAGCTACCGTGTTTTGTGTCAGTAAGATGTGTACTTCATGTGTGATGTCAATAAGTCATTCCTCTGTTCTGTTTTGAACCTGTTATCTGAGAACTTCATGTGATACTCCTTATTTTCTGTATGAGGAGAGGCAGACCTTTTTGGCTCTTTACCAAGCAGTTTAATATGAATACAGAATCTTTAAAGTTAGGGGTAATGCATTCACTCAAAGGCTTGTCTGGGCAGGAAAAGAATTTTCAATTCCATTCCTTTTCTTGATGCTTGTTTCCTTGTATTAAGATATGAACAAGTGAAGGTGGAGGCTTCCCCAGCTGTGTCTTCTTGTAGGACATCTGTGCCATGGTAATAACTATTAAAGAAATCCCTTTCAGGGAAAATTGTTCTGAGCAGAGACAGTTGCAAGTAGGACAGTTTGACTTGCTACATCAGTCAGTTATTTTAATTTCTAAATACAATAATTGTGAGAAGTAATTCTTGACTTAATGCTGTTTTCTACAGTTTTTTTGAGAGTAAGAAAGTAGTTTGAGTTTATGCTTGTATAACTAGCTGTAGATAAAATGGCAAGCTGTTTGAATTTTTCTCTCTTCACCTTCGCTTGGATAATTCCTGCTTCTAATAACAAGACAAATAATTCAAGTGTCTTTTTCTTAGTCTTTAATCATAGGACAGATTTATGGAGTGACTCAATGGGTCTCCTTTTTTGGTACAGAATTCTGACATTAGTTTCTAAACTTCAAATATAAGCTCAAGAGGTAGAGGGGCATTTCTGATGAAATAAAATGTAGTTATTTAGTAAAGCCCTACTGTGAAATGAAATTCTGTATTGCCAGCAGTGCCACAAAAAAGAGAACATATAAACCATGATCAGAGCTTGGGTAAAACAGTGTAGTTTGCAAACAATTTCAATACATGCTGCAGGCCACATAGCAGTTTTTCTTTTTTCTGTTAGTGTTACATTTTTCTATTGAATGTAATGAATTTGGGCACAGGCTTCAATAGATGTTCTGCTATTAATCAATTCAGATGATTTGTGAAAGAAAAAATACCATTGGCAAGGAACTTTTTTGATCTTTCTTGATTGTTTTCTGTTCTATATGCAGTCCAGCTTGCCTCTACTGTCTATGTGAGATCTGTTGCCTTGTCCTCTTGGTGTGATTCTGTAGAGAAATAGAGATTTTATGGTTCAAATTTATTAACTTTGCCTGAAAATAGAGAGCCAGAGACATTTGCAAGGAGATCCTGCTAGGGTAGAGAAAGAAAATGTTAGGTATGTAACTACTGCAAAGTGGTAAACCATTTCTTTTATTTATCTCTTAGTAGTGAATGTCATTACTTGGAAAATGCCAAATTCCCTGGTTGTGTAGTACTGTTCAGGATGGGACCTGATGGAGATGATTGGTGCAGCTTAGATCTGTTAAAACACTCTTCCAGAAATTCCCTCTTTGTGCATATTCTGTGGGGTTTTTTTTCCTACAGGACAAAGTGGTTAATGACATCTCATTTTATGTTGTGTTGTTATACAGGCATTTGGCTAACATTCCACAAATGCAAAGTGTGTGTTTTTGTGTGTAATCTCCATAATTTAGCTAATCTTACTATGTTTTCATTTTAATTACCACGATTCTTTGGAAAACTGAACTGGTTAGATCTCCTTTAGTGGTGTCTGCATTGTGGATGGTTCACGAGTTCTTTAAATAGTTACACACTGCTGTTCCTCTGAATTCTGCTTAACTGAAAATGTATGACATGGACATTTGTGCAGACTGCATGACTGCAGTTTGCTGATTCATACAGGGCAAAACTGATATGTCTGGAATATTTTTGTTTCCATTCCCTATATTTAGTAGTTTATAAAGTTTAAATTGTATTTTTGTTTAGGGTCTTCCTCCCCTCTTCTGCCCTGCCTTGACCCATATGTGGGCTGGAGGAATTATTTGACATCTATCTGGAAAGACAATGAAGAAAGTTTAAAACAATAATCTTATTTTTCATGGCCATTCAGCTGAGAAGATATTGGATTGAAAGATAATGAGCGGAAATATATGTAAAATTTGCTTGGTTTTTTTCCTTCCTGTCTTAATTTATTTTCTTTTTATTCAAGTAGTTTGGTTATTTCTGAGAGTTGTTTCTTCTTTACATCTCCTCTTCATGTTTTCTGCTTTGTCTTTTCTGTCTCCTTTAGGTTTGAGGATATCTTGAGCTTAAGGAGAGGCTGGAGAGCAGCCCCTCTGCATGCCTGCTTCTGCTCTGATTTGGAATAGGGCCACAGGGTAGAAAAATTTATTTAGAAAAGGTTATGAAGAAGTCCATAGTAGTTACTCAAGTAACTTTCCTAAATATCCTAATCACAAGATCTTGGAGACACATGGGCGTAAGTGTAGCAGATTTTGTAGAATAGCTTGAGTTGTAGAAACAGCTTGAGTTAGCTTGTATCTATAAACTTGAATATTGCATTTCCTGCATGTCAAAAATTAGCTAGAATTTTTTATTTAAACATGAGCTTTGTGAAGGTCTGATATCTTACGACCAGTGTGCCCCATGTGTAAGCTACAGTGGTAATTCCACCATGCCCTTTAGACGGTGTGGTAGCAGCATTGTGATGGCTGAACATGAGGTATCAATAACCTTCTAGATGAGACATGTTTCACAAAGTAGGAGGCTTTTATGTAAACTTAGTTATAGATGGGGTGGAGTGAGAAATTTATCAAGCACCCTGGTACATGCCATCAGAGTAGGGCAAAGAACAAATATCTAAATGCTCAACTTTGAGTTTTGATATCTCTTTATTACTCTAGGTTAGAGGTGTACTTTTTTGAAAAAAAAAAACTTAATGCTTCAGCACATTGCTGTGGTACCTCATGCATTAGGGTTGGAAGCACACATCCAGTTAAAAACTGTAATAAAAAAAGCTCCCTGCATAGAATGGTTGTTGTAGTGGTCTTTAGTATCTGTATGTAACAACAGATGATGTCAGATCACTTGGTAAAAGTGAATACTCACTGTCACAATTTTGCAGGTGGAAATTATTCATGCCTTTGGCACAGGTGAAGTAAATGCTAAGATTTATATTTACTCCTGCAAAATTAAGGTTAGAGTTTGAATTTCCAAACTTCTGTTGTAACCATGTTGCTTTGTTAGAATATGTAAAACTGAATTTCAGTAGACAAAACTAATGCCTGTGTTTGTAGCTAGAGTCCAGTCTCTGTGGTACGAGTGTCTTTGTACACCAGTGATAGTATGAGAGTAAAAGGGAGTGTTAATGCATTTTCAAACTCTTCATATTTTAATAACAGTGGGATAGACAAATGATTGTTTAAAGTCCATTAATCGTAGTGAACGTACACAAGAAGTGATTGAGGAGTTTAAGTGATAGTAATGTGCCCTTTTACATAGAAATGTAAGGCATGCTGACAAAGGATTTATCCCAGCAGAAGCTCATATTTCTTTGTGTAACAGTAGAGAACTTTCCATTGCTTTTTTTTTTTTTAAAGATGTTTTGTTGAGCTGAAACAGCATAGAGATGTAAGCTAAATATGGACACAGAGGGGAGAGTAAGGGGGGTTTAGATGGGGAATGGAAAAATTACTACATCCTTAACCCTAGGGGTTTGTTTTTTTTTAAGGTGCTTGTTTCTTGTTCTTAGCATAGCACAGGCCTTAGATGAAATTGCTGGGCTTCCAAAGCTGCTTCTAGATTGTTAATTATGTATTCATTCTGTTTGATAGTTATGTAATTGACAAACCACCATACCCGATGGCCTCCAATGTTGCATCTGTGCAATAATTTCACATTGTAGCATCCTTAAGCTTCTGGAAGTTACTAAACCATATTTGTGGCAATTTCTTGAGAAGAGAGATGCTAATTTTGTTAGACTTCGTATGAGCCATTCTGATAGCTTTCTTCATGTTAATGGACTGCAGCAGATTGCAGTGCAAATCTTGCCCTGTCAGAGTGGCAAGAGCTTCATGAAAATCTCTGAAACAGTTATGTGTTACCTATGGATGTACGAAAAGAGATAGGAGTCTTGGACTCAAGGGTAAGTTGAGTGCAAATAGAAAAGAAATACCTAAAATACTAAATGAATTTAAGCTAAGCATTCGTAAACTGTATGTCTGCACTGTGTATTTTCGTGGACATCCTGTGACAGCAACCTTTCCTTAAAATCATGGGTGTCACATGCATTGCATGATTCTCCAGTGATCAGGAAGGCTGGGAGCAGGCTACTGCCTCTTCTGTTTGCTTAGATCTGTGCATCTGCCAAGACTTGTTTAATGTATTCTGACTCTCCAGCTTTCTCTTCACCCATGTTAGTGTAAACACCACATGAGTTTGCAAAGCCTCTGCATATCTGTTGAGTAACAAAACTTCCTAGCTTGTTTTTTGTTTGTTTGGGGGGGGGTGTGGAAGGAGAGAACAAGGGTTTCTTTCTTCTCACTACAATTTCTGTTAGAAGCTGAGACAGCAAATACAGATTTTAAAACAGTTAAGGCATGGCGTGTTGTCTGTGTGTTTCCAAAGGACCAGTTGCAGAAATAACTGAGATGCGCTTTTGCTTGTGCAGGTGTTGAGTGGGCTGGGAGTAAGCACAGTAGTCCTGTAAGGCGTATGGTAGTCCTAGTGGGAGCATTTGCTACCTTCAGAATATGCACCTTTTCTGCATCGGTGGTGAAAATACTCACACAATCATTCCTTGTTACCATGTAGAAATGTAACTTTGCTGGATTGTTGCAATTTAAGACTTCGTTGGATTTCTCTCCTCAACTATAGAAAAATATTTTTGAGGCATCTGGATGTTTAAATCATTCAATGGCAGCTGTGTTCCATGTATACCTTGTGTTCCCGGAATCATGGTGGTAAACTCGTTGAGAGAGTACATGCTTTGCTTTCCCTCTCTATAGGCTAAATCCTTTCAGTTAGCTAGAGATCTACTATGGTTTTTCACTGTTAATGCATACAGTTTACATGGTATAACTAAAACTACTGCACTGATTTCACTTCATAATTCAAGTTAAAATGTTGGCCCTTTATATCTAGTTTTTAACTTGCCAAATTAGCCCAAAATTAAGCCGTGAAATTTTCAGGAAAATAGTTGAAGATGTCCTAGTAAATTCTGTAATAGTGCTTATATATACATTAACTTTGTTTGTAATTTTTTTTTCTTAGGTACTTCAGTGTTTAAATTGAGTAAAACTTAGAATGCTAAGGCAGAAAAATAAATGTGCAACAGTGGGCTTTCACATATGTTGTGCACAAAGTCCTAATCAGGTTAAGATTGTGGATGGATTCCAGACCAAATTAGGGCTCAGTGTCCAATACTAATTGGCATTGATGCTGCTGAAGTTGCGTAATTGAATATTGTGCTGATTGTCACAGTGGGTTTTGTGTCTCCCCCTGCCCCCCTTTACTTGGCAACTTACAATTTACTAAATGTCCAAAGGTTGGTTTTGTTATTTCCTCTGTGCCGTTTTTCTCAGACTGGCAGGTTCTGGTCTGTGCTAAAGACAGAAAACTAGGCAGGTTCAACATGTGAAAAATAGAAGGAAGTTCAAGAAAATGGAAGTGCAGTGCCTGTAGATATTAACTTTGCCTAATAAATGCAGAAAGCTTAGAGATATGTTGGTCAGTGGGGGAGTGGTAGTGCTATACCTTTCTAATATTTTTTTTTTTTTTTCTTTTTTCAACTGCTCTGAAAGAGCTGCTTCAGCACAGCTTCATGTCATTTTACTGAAACATTTTGCTGGAACCTTATCACACTTGGCTGGTGGAGATGTGTGTGAGTGTAATGGTCCATTGCCCTTCTCTGCTGATGATACTCCCACGACTGCAACCTACTGTATTTGATGGCTAATTTTGATAATACATTTTTGATCTTGTGAGAGAGAGGAGAAAACAAATTTTAAATGGACATTATCATGCTAATTAAGAAACCTTAATCACCATGTTGTCAGTTGCCAGCTCTATCAAGTTTTGATGTATTTCAAATTAATGTTCCAGTGGGTAGTTTTTGAAAGACAAAATATCTCTCCTGCAGGGAAAGATGCAGGCTTTTCCTGGCTTTATGCAGAATTCTAGTAGTAGTTACTTTATGGCTATTTCTATGAACTGCTGGGGCATTCTGCTTTGGTAATGTGTGCTGACTTCGAATAGATTGCAATGATTATCTCGTTGTCTCTGTGAACGCAGGCTGTGGAGCTTTCTGAAATATGTAAAGTTGCTGTAAGTAAATTCTGCCTGTTTATGCATACGTGTTGCATCTATGGAAAATGAAAAAAGGTTTTTATTAGCATTTCCTTTTTTATTGCACGGGAATGTTTGAAGTTGCCATCTTCTTGGTTTTAATAGTTCAAATAAAACAGATAGAACTGATTAGGGAACAAAATCGTTAAAATTTGTTACAAAAACCTTTTTGAAGTGCCAGCTGAATAGCTGGCAGATAAGGCAAGAAGCATGAGGATTTTCCCAAGTATGAAACCCTTGGTTCTCACCAATAACAAGGAATTATGGAGTAATCATTTTAACTTGTAAATCTGCCCCTAATTGCAAGTAGCAGGGTGTTAGTTCTCGGTTTGTATTTTGTTCAGAACAGTTTTTTCATGTGCTGAAGGAGTCACATGTGGACTGTGCACGTTGGTTTTGGCTTGTTCTTGAGGGTTTTTTTGTTGTCCTGGTGGTGTTTGGATTTTTGGTTTTGGTTTTTTTTTTTTTGGCTTTATAGCTGATCAGCCCTACTTTTTGAGAAGCTACTCCATGTTCTCTCTGTGGGTCCACTGTGCATTCCAATGACCTCAGTATTTCTAAACTTTGTCTAAGTTGCCCTTGAAAGACTGTGTTTTGTGGAGCATGCTGTATGAAGGGTGTTTGATGAGTATATTACTTACACCAAAAATGTGTAATCTAGCAATTTCAGGTGACTGGTGCCTGAACTTTGGTAAATGCTGCTGATCCCTACCACCACAATTGCATAGGGAAACAGAACAGGCTTTTAATTAAACACAGGCTTTGATTAAAAATTTTTGATTGTGTTTGAAGAGAATGAACTGGATTTGCTCTATGCTAGTATAACGAATAAAAAAGTAAAAGATCATAAATACCTAGATGGGCAGTACTTGTAAAAGATTGGAGAAACTATTTAAGTTTAGTATAGTTCATATGGGTGTATTTCATTTGAAGTAGATCTAATACATGGAATTTCTCAAAGAATGTTAATGTTGCAAAAAGCAGTAGTGTAACTCCTAACAAGCTTGCATATAAGGCCATCTCTGGTCTTTTTCCAAGGGTAATTTTATTCTGGAACCTTGGGGAAACGAAAAGCACTGTTTTACCAACTGCTTTTGAAGTTGTTTTTTTTTTAGCAGGAAAACTACTCAGCATTACAAACAAAACCCCAGAGTATCTCCCTGTATGGATGAGGTTATGTAAAAATCGCTAAAGATTAGAACATTAAGTCCTCAGTGAGGCTTTTTTGAGTGCAAGAAAATATGTTTGAAAACCTGAAAAATGTTTGAAAAATTTGAGTGAAATGAATAATCTATGCATAAATTCCATTCTGCTGTCCACACAAAAAATCTTGGGGAAGTATTCCCATGAAGCTTGCTGTGTGGTTTTCAATACTACCTGTTAAATCTGTAATTTTTCATAATCTTGAAAGACTCACATTTTCTGAATATACATTAGGGCAGTATTTAACAAAAAAACTTTAAATTTTGTTCAGGCTGTAAGTAGAAAATATGTATGAAAATAGTGTGCATTTAATATCTTGCTCTTGTTTCTGCAGTGTTGGGGGGAGGAGGGAAAAAAGCAGTGCATTCCAACTGAAGTCATCAAGCACCTGTGGAAGGCTGTTTTCTTTTTGTCTGTTTTGTTTTGTTGTTTTTGTTGTTTGTTGTGGTTTTACACTACTTTGTTTTTATACTGATCTATAGCTTAGGTAAGTGAAAAATATTGTGGAAAATCTTGCCTAACATGGTGCATGAAAGATTGGGTTGATTTGTTTCTGCTGTGTTTATATTATATTCCTAAAGATATTACATATAAAGTTTTGCCCTAGAAAAAAGAAACAGTTTAAATTTCAGGTTAAAAACCCCACAAATACCATCCAAACACCCTCCCCAAGTAACAACCCCACATATGTTAGTAAGTTAGTGTCCTCACTATTTAAAAAATACATGAAAAATGAATAATTTTACAGTAAAATATTCATTAGTCCTTTCTTAAGACTGGTCAGTTTGTGTTGTGTTCTAATGTTGGTTTAACAGTAGAAGAATAATGACTGTAAACAATATGCATTGTGTTTAACTATTCAGCAGTGAAGATTAATTATTAAACTCATACCAAGACAAAGGGGGTACCTGGTGTAGCTGTTGCACTAATTTACATTTACTAATGTTTTAATTCTCACACTGTTTTTTCACTGAGGAGCAGCATATACTTCCAGGTAATGGGCTCCAGAATGCCAATTATAGTAAGCTGAGTTTCACGAGAGCTTCTAATAACACGATGAAAAAGGATTATGCTTTCTTTAGTGACACTGTTTCTTTGCTTGTTTTCTGTGAAGGAGAGAGTCCAACAAAGGCTATGTAATTTGTTGTTCTGGAGGAGTTATAGTAAAGTTAGTAGTAGGGCTGGTCATAAGCATCTGTTTTCATAGCACAATCACCTTAATCAGTGGGTCAGATATGTTGATTGTTGATGTTCACATAGCTCTTAATGGATTGTGTTTTATAGAATTAAGATGGTCAGGAACAGGTTTTATTTCTTATGTGTGGAAATTCTGACTTGTGCACTCTGTCTAATCTCCATATAAAATTAACAGTGTTTTTCTTTTTGTTTTGTGAGATTGTTCTTTGAAGTTCTTAAACCCTCTTTCTAACTTGCAGAAAACTAATGTGAGACTGAAAATGACTGACACTGAAATAATGCTGTGATGCGTGACATGGAAGGAGACAAGTTGTTTCCTGTGCAGTGACAGTTGGAAGTACTAAAAGCAGCTACAGTCTGAACAGTTTTAGCTTTGAAAGTTGAAGCAGACCTTAGATTTCAGAATTCTTAATGCTACTCTGCTTTACCTCTGTATGTGCCTTAAGTCCTTCTTGTGTGTAGGGTTCAACTTGCTCACATGTTCCATTAGGTCAAACAGAAGAGATCTTGCTTTTCTGAAATTGTGTCATCTTGATGAGAAGTCGTGTGATCAGTGGTCTTTCGTTTAACTATAGCTGTTGTTCAGTTTGCTTTTTAAAGCTTGGAAACTAGTATTGGAAAAGTAGGACCAGCATATCAATCAGAATTAATTTTATCCTTGAAAACCATGCATCTTAAATATGAATGATGCATCTGAGTCACAGATGAAATTTATGGCATAGTGTAATAAAACAATATGTCTTAATAGTTATGGATATTTATTTTAACTCTGCCACATTGTAAGTTAATTTTGGAACTTCATATTCTTACTGTATCATTTTTTAAAAGTCAGCAAGATGACATAATTTTAGCCATAACTGAGGTAAATTCAGATAAATTTGAAGATTCCACTCATTTAAGAAATTGTGAATGTGTAAGTAAGTGTATGGATGGAGTGAAATTTGTCACCTTAGCTTAATCTATTTACACTCTACTTCCTGGAGGTGGAGGCTTTACCATCTGGAAGTTGGAAAGATTAGAATAAAGGATTTCATTACTTTCAGCAGACGATCCTCTGGGTAAAATCTCTTTGAGAACAGGGTAGAAGAAAGGAGGTTAGGTAAATTAATTAATGAATATGTAACCTAAATTCAATTTTATGTGAATTACATTTAGTATGGAATAGTGCAATGAGATATATGTATATACACTGGTATTGAAAGTTAATTATTGGCGTGGAATTGACTTCAGCTTTTTAATGGATATTTTTATACTATGACAGGCATTTATTTCTGTCAAGTGACGATTTTACAGCTCAAAAATGGGAAGTTGCTTAGAATCTTCAGCTTCTTTCTAGAACATTTCTGCATTAATTTCTTTCCTTTACAGGCCAGATAGTGATCTTAGCATAATGTTTGTAGTCTTATTCCAAAGTGCATATTGAAGGTTTCTTGGTGGTGTGTCTTTTTGTTGATTTGTTTTGGTTTGGTTTTGAATTTTGTTTTGGTTTTGTTCCCACAGAAATTCTGTTTCAAGGTTTCTCTTAGCCTGTGTCTGTTCATTTTTAGTACTTAGCACTGAGTGCCTTAAAAAAACCACCTTAACTGTGATTTTGCAAGTGTTAGTTTGCTGTTAGGCTTTTTTTTAGGCTCTTTCTTTTACTATGCATTTTGTATCTTTACTTACCAAGATTTAATTTACTTCCTGAACCAAAACCATGAACGAGAAGGTGTTCGGGAGAGGTAGGGTTACACGGAAAGTAATTTGCATGGAAATGTTTTTTTAAGTAAAGGAGTTAATGCAGACAAACTAGCATAGGAAGAGTTATTGCATATGAACTGATGCAAAGGGAGGACAAACCTGTATTGTCTAGCGTAGGATGGGTTATCACCAGGATCCTGACAAGAGCGTGTTTTAGGTTTAGTGTAGGATGACTACGTGAAGTTGTTTCTAAGGAAACTGGTGCTGGGAGAATAAGGTAACATCTCTGTGGCTAACCTACGTGTGTGTATATATATATATTTTTAAGTGCGTCAGGTCCTTGTAATAGAATAATTAATGTGTGTTTTGCAGTATTTAAGGCTGCAGGATAATGGCTTTTTATTATTGTTTCCAAAATCCTGTAAGTAATGTAGAGGAGCATTTTCTTCATATACAGAAGATAAGTTTCTCATCCGACATTCTCGATCATCTCAACTCTTCTCTTTTCTGCTTTATTTATTGCATGAACTCCTAAGAGAGGGATTTAGCTATAAGGGTACAGTTGTGTTTTATTTAGGTTCTGCTTATTTGCCTCTGGGAGGCAAATGTGACTTAAAGTTTTCCGTATAGAGTCACCTGACTTCTGTAGCTCTCTACAAACTACTCTGTGCAATTAAGATGAAAACTATGAAAACATCAGCTTTAAATTACTGTTTTAAATTGTTATACAGTGTCTATTTTCAGTGTTGTATTTTCATTTACACTGCCCGAATAGTTTGTCTTCAGCAATTTTGTATCTGTAAAGCACAGTTTCACTGTACTAATGGTAGAAAGATAGAAAGTTGGCCGCTGAGCTTTGTGGCGCTTGAAAAGGAACAGAAGATAATTTAGAGCTTAAAATTACTTAGAGGAGGATTTTTGGAACAGATGGGCTATACCTTTTCTTGCTAGGTTTTTTGGCAGCAGCTAAAATTGATGTGACCTTCTTGATAAGAAATGGATCTTAGTGTGCAAGTATGGTACCATTGAAGTTTACAAGACTATTATCAATCATCTTTGCACTGTGGTAAGGCTTTCACCCATTGTTTTCTCATAACTTTCTTTGTTGCTGGTATCCAAAAAGAAAGTTTTTAAAGCCTGGTTATTACTAGTGAGTCAGAGTGGGCAGGGAAGAAATGTCTTATCCAAGTCATTTTGCATGACTAAGGATTCTCTAATAAGGCTGGCAACCTAAATTCCACATACAGAATACATCAGCATTTATATTTTAAAGTTGGAATGCGTGTCTGTCTGCTGAAGCTTGCAATTAAATTACCTAAAAGCTAGAGTTGGAAGAGTGCTCTATTAAAGAGGAGGTTTGAGCTGACGATTGCAATTAATGACTGTCCAGAGAAGGTTTTGTTTCTTTCTACCTTTGTCAGTTTTTACCTTGTTTCTCTGTACTGTGGAGCTGTATGGCCAAGAGAATTCTGGCGGAATGTCTGAACCTGATTCTAATGCCAGATTGCAGCTGTAGCTCTGACTTGACAATAGTTTTTTAATTTATTGTTTTATGTTCTTACCAAAATGGCAGCTTATATATAAGTGCCTACTAAATAGGATTCTGGTAGAACAGTATGTTAATGGATAGAAGGAAATCACAATGGTATTTGTGATATGTTTATCATAAGAGATATATATCACAATACATGTACTTTTAAATAAGTACAAGGAGTCATCTACCAAAATTGAACATTCCCAAGGCTGCTTTTATCTTCTCTTGGGATTAGATTAGCGTAAGAGTCAGACCCTTTTCCAGTGTGGAAACAGACCGCACTGTGGCTGTTTTATATCTTCTGGTATATAACTTTAGAGTAGCTGGATGAAGCTGTATAGACCTGTGTACTGAGTGGTTAAACAAGAACTGCTCCTAGGAGTTTTCTTGTGAAGCATATCAATGAAGCACTTCATTTCATATCAATGAAGTGCTAGTTTACACCATTAAGTTTTCTTCTTCACTCTTGTTCTACAAAAGAAGTAACTATGTAAAGCGGGTATTACAATGTTTATCTAAAATACCTTCTCTTGTCCTCATGATATTTTATGGTAATTTACAGTGTCAGAAACTGTTAACAGTCTAAGATTTCTGCCTTGTTAAATTTTAACATTTATTTTGCATTACTCTGTTACAAAAAGAAATGTATTCTACCTACTCAGCCACTTCATTCCATGTGCTTGTGAGACAAGGAGTTCTTTTTTTCTCTGATTTTTAAAAATTACTCCCATATCCAGGTTAGAAGTTGCTTTTCATAATCTTTGTCTTCAGCTACCTCCTAACCATTTTTCTGCCTTGGACATACTTATTTTTAGGTTGTTTGCATCAAATGTAGGCCAGTATTTCAAATAAGAGCATATTACCAATTTTGTACACTCTACTTCCATATTTTCAGATTTACTTTAAATCACTTTGTGTGATCAAGCATCTTGACTTATTTTCTGGCTGCTGATACATTCCTGAACAGATGTTTTCATACATCATCAAATGTATTACCTAGTCTTTTTCCTTTTAGTCTTTTAGACCTCTGCATTCAGGAATAGCTCATCATGAGAAATTCAAATTGTGCTTTTGTTATCTGCATTTATCATCATGCTGCCTGGTTTTCTTCCTCCAGCGTTTACCAGTCTTGTTGGTGTGGGTGTGTGGTGGGGAAATCTGTTTCCTATGTACTTCTGACCACCTCATCTAATGTTGTCTTCTATCTATTCTGCTTCCCACAGTGTTAATCATATTTAACACAGGTGCTTTTCTTACAGAGCTATGAACTTTCTGGATAAATTGAATGCATGTTTAGTTCAAAGTAAGGATGTGTTCTTGATGCTTTCCATGCTACTTTTTTTACAGAAGCAGCATCTTTCTTCAAATGCACTTCTTTCCATGCTCAGTAATGAATCATAGGTATGAGAGGAGTGTTTATGTAGCTTGGACAACAAGCTATATTGATAATGGAGTTTTTATGCCTCCTGTCAGTCCATAATGTTCTCTTGCACTAGTGGCACTGTGAAGAGATCATGTAGCCTGAAGCTTTATTCTTGTTGCTGACACAGTTCAGGTTTTAATTGCAAAATTATTCTTCTCATAGCCTTTGAGGTAAAAATACGTAATATCTTCATTCATTATGCAACTAGGACAAAAGTTATGTTGTATGCATCGTGCTATCTAGTATTTAATGGCCAAAAAACTGGACTCATTTTGAAGTGCATGTCCTGTTAATGTAATCTTTCCCATGTATGTTTAAACCAGTATAAAATCCTGGCCTCTTTAAAACAAACAAACAAAAACCCTGAATAAAATAAAAACCAGCAACAAAAACTCCTCTGCATACTTGAATAATCATATCTTCTTAAATATCAACAATTACAAATATCTAATTGGTGGAACTTTTTTTTTAAATCCTCACTGTCATAGTTGATTGTGTAGCAAGTGGTACTGGCTCAGATTATTTAGGTAATCATTTTGCTGTTGTAGATTGATCTTGGTTAGTGGTTTAAATGCAGACTGGTAAATAATTATGTACTCAGTCAGTATGTCTTTCTTCCAAATGTAAGTGAAAAACAAGGTCTCTGATGAGCACGTTGATTAAACCCTTTTTTATTTCTTTTACAGTAGTAAAAAAATTCTTGGGGAGTTACTGTGTTTTAAATTTCACTATTCGGATAGTATATTGTCGGAATAAACTTTATTTCAGACTTCTATATTTTCAAAGGCAAAAATACTGAGAATGGTGAATTCACCATTCCTGGTGGTGATTTAAAAAAAACATGTAGCTGTGGCATTTAAGGGCATGGTATATCAATGGAGTTGGCATTGCTCTGTTAATGGTTGGACTGAATGGTTTTAAAGGTCTTTTCCAATCAAGATTATTCTATGATTCCATGATTTGTGTGCATAGCATGATCTAGGAGAGTGCTCTGACTTGGTAAAATTCTGTTTATATCTCAACTGTAATTGACAGATGCCCAATGCAAGACTGTGGTTTAACAGCCTTATCATATTCTGCTCATTTATGCCAAATGAGTAAGTGTAGGAGAAAACATTTAAACTATTATTTCAGGTGCTTTTTGGGGGAAGCTTTTTAGTAATTGATTTCTGTATTTGATTTTAACGTTGAGTGACTGCATTCCTAACTATAACTTTGCTGTTCCAGGCTTTAGTATGAATTCAAACTTGCTTCCTTGTTCAGTATTTAAGAAATTGTCATCAGACCATGTGTAAAAATATGTTAGGGTATTTAATTATTACTCTTATTAATAACTAAATTTCTGATTAGTTATTATGGTTCCTATACATTATAAGAACCTTTGAACCATAGTAGAAAAAAAATCTAGTCCTTCTAAAACAAACATGAGAAATCTCTTATGTTGCCTGTATTTTGTTTGCTTTGGGAGAGATGTGAACACTCTGGAAATGAAATTCAATACTCTTAGTTCAGGCCACTTCAACTTCGAATGAATATGCACAGGGCTTAACGTATTAAACCAGTTTATTTTAGAGACATACCCACACAGTGCTTGATAGATTTTTTTTCTTCCCAAAGGTACAGCAAACCAGAGGGTCAGTGTAAGCACGAGGTGTGCTTTACCAAGTGCTCATTTGAAAATCCCAATCTGTGTGTCAGGCTGAGACAGTGTGCTTCTCAGAACCGTGTCCAAGTGTGTCTGATGCAGAGCAGGATGGGGCACTGAGCTGAGGGGCTCACCCTGCTTGTCTGAAGTGTTTGTGTGCTGTGAATTCATCAGCTGGCTATCTTGCTTGTTTGTACAAGTCCTTAAAAATGTTTTTAATATCCAGGCAGATAATTTGAAAGGGAGAGACGATTTGTCTTAAAATGGAACGAGCAGTGACTGTAGCCAGAATAGATGTGGACTGTTTCTGTATTGATGTATCAGTATCTGAGGCTGACTTACACTGAAGGAAGTTCCCGATAGGGCTTGCTTGAAGATTGAGTCGTGGCAAAACCACTAATATTAGATTGCTGCAGAATCCCTTCAGACTGACCACTAATATTAGATTGCTGCAGAATCCCTTCAGACTGACCACTAATATTAGATTGCTGCAGAATCCTGGAACTCCTGGAGTTGGCTCATATGTGTGTAGTTTGCCTCATGGTCAGTCTGAAGGGATTCTGCAGCAAAAAGTGAACTTTAGTGTAATACATGATTTTCACAATGACACTGAAATTTTGGCTCTGCAAGAAATATGTATTAAGGAAATTATAGTAAGGAAGAGTCTTTAATGTAGTCCATTTAAGAGGTGTATGTTCTCCAGAATCAGGGTATGGATTCAGTTCACATTTTATAAAATTATTACTCTTCTTTCATCTTACATTTTCCTTGCACTGTTCTTTGTAAGAACTGTGCCTGTGGTACTGTGCGCCACTAATACGGAAGGATTTTCCACATAAGTGACAAAAGCCCTTTTTTTGGATGAAGGTAATTCTTCCCTTCCTCTTGGCTAAAGCACAGAGCCTTTTTTTATTTAATGGCAAATTGCTTTGTTACAGAAGGATTCAAGTGGACTTTAGAGGAATTGATAAATTTCAATTTGTAAGGCCAAAAAATATTTACATTAATGTTTGCTTTACTTTACTATGTTTTTTCCTCATTTTGTGATCATCACAGGCTTTTTTTCTCTTTTAGAAAACGGGGCAGTACTTGAAGGCTTGACAAATGCATCCCAGGTTGAAAAATTTCTGCATTCCTTCTCCTCTTCCTCCTTTAGAAAACTGACTTCTTTAAAGAGGTGAGTTGAATGTCGCACTTCTAGTTCACTCTGCCTAGAAAAAGAACTCAGCTTCTTCTGTAGCGTGGCCTGTGATGTTTTAAATAAACTTCTATTCATGTCTCACTCTGACATGGTATCTCTTTTCCTATGTCAAAAAGGATGTCTTTGTAAACTTTTGCTTGCAGAGATCTTACTAGTTGTTCTGTTATTTTATGAGATTATTTGTCAGTGCTTCTGCTGAAATAAGTCACTCAAGTGTTACCTGAATTTAAATTAATGTTATTTCTGAATTTTTTGTATTTCAGGATATTTAAACATGCTTTAGAAATCTGAAGCAGTTCCTTAGCCACAAGAGTTTGTATTCTCTTAGTGACTTCTTGCCAAGGGTCATTGAAAAAGGATACATTAACTTTAAAATTGTGTTGGGAAGCTTTATATCTTATTTCACTTTTCGTTTAAGTACTGATTGTTCTTAAATACAGATCTTTCAGACATCAAAACAAGTATGTTCTGTGAACAGGTGATTCCAGTCATGTAGTCTGTCTATTAAAAGATCATTTATTGTAGGATTTCCATGATGTGACTTGTATGGCAAATAGGTAATTTGGTTGAACCTAAATAATTTTCAATTTTCAATTGAAAGGTAATTGGCCTGAAGCACTGAATCCTTCTTTTTCCTCCTCCCCCATTTATGCACAGCAGTTTAGACTAAGAGTAGAAAGCAGTTAAATCATTGTTAAATAATGGGACTGGTTACCCAAAATGCAACTTTTTCTATTGTTTTGCGTTACATAGTTCTATTGGAAAGATGTTAACAGCTTTTCATTGGGTAGGATTTAAAAAAACTAAATATTCATGCCAGAACTAATATTTAACCTCCTTTTTTTTTTTCTTCTAAAGGTAAGAGAGAAGCAAAAGACATAAGAAAATGCTGGGATCAGAAAGAGGTGTTGTGGAAGAATGGCTGTCAGAATTCAAGGTGAACTGAGAAGATGAATATCTAAACCATTGGCCTTAATGCCACCAAACAAAGTTGTGGGGGTTTTTTAATATCAAATTGTTAACGTTTAAAAAAATCTATTACTTGATCTTTCAATTTCTTATAATGCATAAAGCATGCAAAGGTCTGTGTAATTGAGTTGGCTGGTACATAATATATTAATGCATAATTCTAATAGTAGTTTATTTTTATTGTTGATTATTGTAGAGCAGAACATTGCAATAGCAATGTGTTTTTTTAAAACATGTATTTTGTGTAGGTCAAGCTGATAGAATTTAACTAACAGCTGGTTAACACTGCCCAAATTTCCAATTGAGGAACTTTTTAATTTAAAAAATAGTATCTATTAAATTTGACTTAAAAAAAAGAAAAAAAAATATTTTACTTTTCCCCCTCCTATGGTCTGCATAAAAGTAATTGTTTTGTCATGAAGAATATGAAGTATTTTTAAGTTATTTTGCCTTTTGATAATTATGCTCTGTGAAATACAGGATAATGTATAAATAAGAAAACAGGATTTCATGACTGATAAGAAATTAGTCTGTTATTTAAATTATGAATTCGTAATTCCTCACAGCATTGATGAGAGTGAGTCATTATGTGCTGTCATTGGGAATTTGTTTAAGATCCAAGAATGCAAAATCCACAGACATGGTTGCTTGGGGAAGACTCAAAGCTGTCCATGCTCGTTCTGTACTGTCCACACCTCTTGAATAAGTTGAGTTGATTTGACAAAGTCTTTTAAAAAGCCTGTTAAATACAGAATATCAAGAAAGAGTCCTCATATCAAACTGGAGAAAATGATTTATGAGAGATGAATCTAAACTGCTCTTGGATTTAACCCTGAAAGTGGTTATGTGCTCCCAAATGCTATTTGTGTGGAGAAGGACTTGTACTCAACAAATAGGTTACAAGTCTGAAAATTTACTGAACTTCAGGACTTTGATGTTGGGATGAGACTTAATTCTCTTATGGAGATCTTAAATACTTGGAAGCATTTATTTGTCAGGGTAACTTTTCTTTTTTTCTCTAGGCATTACCTGAATCACAAATTTCCAGCTATGCAGCTACATTGCACCGAAAAAAACCATTGGTACCAGCTCTATATAAGGTCATTCAAGACCCAAATAATGAGGTAGGAAATTTTAAAAACCTATTTTTATTCTCCTTCCTGGATCTTTCACAACTTAAACTAAAGTAATGGAGAGGAAGATTGTTTGATTTTTTTTTTTTTTTTTTTTTCCCTCAGGCAGTCTAACATGGTTATCATCCCTCTTTTTGCCCTCTTGTTTTTTGACAGTTATTTTAATGCCCTTCTAGTCAGAAACAATCTTACCTCCTTCCAAAAATACTGTTTGTGCTGTCTGCTAGATTTTCCTTGCCACAGGAAGGCAGTTTACGTTTGGTTTGCCACAGGAGGGCAGTGACTTTTGTGTTTTATTTGGCATGAGCTGTTTTTGGTATTTTGGTTTGGGTGCTTTTTCTGTTGTTTTTTGGGGGTGTTTGAGTTTGGGGGTTTTTTTCATTTGGTTTTTTAGTCCCCAGAAACCACCTTTCAGTCATAACTGAGACAAAGTAGGCCTTACAGTGAAACTCCAAGACCAACGTGCTTCTCATACGGTGGCTTATTACAGTGGAAGATGGAATCTTAAAAATAACAGCATTATTTTTAAATGCTGTTAAGATAACGAGATCTTCCTGTGCTGATACTAGTATCACTTTTGTATAATTTGGTTTGCACTGCTGTAAACAAGAGCAGAACCAGGGCCCCAAAATATAAACAGACACAATGAAAACTTAGCTTACCCTTGTACATAATTCATTTTGCAAGTGACATTAAACTCAGCTTTCCAAGCCATTGGCTTCTGCTAGGAGCAGTTCTGGGCAAGTGTGTGAAATGTACTTCTGAATAAATTGTGCAAGCATACCATTCTCTGATGTGTAAACTACTTTAGATAAAATGCTTACAAATACTTGATGTGTCATCTGTGATCTCTTATATATTTATAAATTAAATGGGTTGTGTACACAGCAAGGAAGTTCTTTATTTTCCCAAGTACAGCTCAGCTGCTTTAGGAAGCTGAATGCTTGATTGAGCTTCAAGGAGATTGCATAATGCTCATGCAATTTAAGAAAAAAAGAAGGCTTCATAGCTGTCAGCTTCATTTCACTATTTTAAATAACCTGCATAGTGACCTTTTTTTTTTTTTGGTACTGAAAAGCTACTGTTACTCTCTTTTCAACCTGAAGCCATCATTGCTGCTGTCTATGTATTTAGTATTTGTGTAGACGCCTTCTTTTGCTTTGAGAAGGATTTGATTTTTATTTTACAGTGAGCAAAGAACCAGAATTGCAAAAAGAGTATCTTTTTAGGGTGATCTTATGTTGTTGCTCAATGATGCTTGTCAAATACTACTCTTTGGAACAGCTGTTGCTGTTTGGGCCTGATTCTGATACCAGCTATGAGATAAGCAATCCTAGACACAAAGATGTCTGACTTCAGGTTCTACTTGTTAAGGCAGGATGTATTTCTTTGTTGCACTTCTTTAGAACTCATTAGCGTGTGAGCAATATAACCATAGTGAATTCATTACTTAAATTATTCTCTAGTAATATTTGTCTCTGAGAGGGTTTTTTAAATATGCTTAATAGGGCATTATTTGTTAGAAGGGTGATTCATAGTTTATGATGATTAAGCATATGTGGTAGACTATTATAAAAATACACTTTCTGGATACTTAAACTGGATGGACAAGTAATTATTCTTTAGTACAATTTAATAACAAAGTTGAGCTATTTTTAAAACTTCTGGAAAGTGGCAAACTGTTTAGGGCAAACATGAATTTCTCTAGAATCATATAATTCTATCTTGGTAAGACCAGGATTATTAATTTAACATGGAACCATCATGTGTAGGAAACAAACAATCAAGGTGTTTCTCTCTTTTGACAGGTGTTTACCAGTTTGAGAGCTATCAAATGAAGGCAAGCATATTGACAAGTTAAATACAATTGTTACTATTTGCCTTTTGGGAAGTGCCCTGACTTTTTAAAATATAAAGATGACTGGAACACAAATTTGCATAAAGTGTAGAGAGTGATCTTGCTCATAAACAGATAATGTAACTGAATAATGTATTGATTTTTGCCTAATATTTGAATTCAAAAGTAAAGTGCTTTTGAAGTACTGTTTTTCAGATAGTTTTATAATTTTTAGGGTTGATTTATGGCTGTAGACAATACTCTATGTATGTCAAGTTAATTCACTACTGAAATTTAAATACTGAATATTCATGTGGATCTAATTAGGTTTAACTCAGAAAGGGCAGCTGTGAAACAGAATGAGATCACCTTTGCAATGCCAAGCACTCCCAGACCCAGTACTCGTCATATAATAAATGGTTTCACCCATTACATTGTAGTAAAATCTAAAATGAGCACATTCTATTTTCTACAGTTGAATTCCTCAAAAAGGCAAGCATTTCCAATATTTGGCATGCGTTTTATAAAGCATTATGTTTAACTTCAAGATACGACTCTTAAGATTTGAAAAACTTGTAAAATAAGCCAAGGAAAGCTATTAATCATCTTCCTTGAAACATGACTGGTTTGCATCTCTGTGAGGTGTAAAATTAAGAGTGAAAATTAGATCATTGACACTTGCTGCATATTTAAGCCAGTAAAAATATAATTTGTTTTTTATGCTTATTGTTGTTCATGCTAATAGGAAAGCTCTTATAATTATTTTGTTTGTCAGGAAAGAGAGAGGATTATAAGAGATATTTTACTTTGGATGTTTGTGCTGACTTCTGTGCTACTCAGTTTGCTTTGACTTTGGACTAAAAGATCTTTGGAATTAAAAAATGTGTGCCAGTTCATGTATACACTCACTACTGATGACAAAAGCTCCATTTCCTTTGTTTATCCAGTATATGCTCAGTATGTATATTCAGAGAATTACTTGGAAGAGGCTGGCTCTTTGGAAAGCCAGATAACTAGGATGCAAGGAGAACATCTGTTCTTTCTTAGAGTGTTAAGTTTTGTGTTTCCAGGTGGGAGACTATCGTGCTGCACTTTAATAGGAAAATCCTAGGTGTAGGTGCTTTTGAAAATATTTGTGTTGTAGCATCTTGGTGATGGCAGCATTTTCTTGTGGACTTGCAGCTCTGAACACACCAAAAGTGCTGTCTATAGTAGTTGCAGGATTTTACCGAAGTAATTGCAGTTGTTAAACCTTTCCACAACAAATATGACAACTACTAAAAATAAGGAGAATTTAAATGCTTGCAGCATCACTGAGTGGATATTGCTTGTATCTTTCTGGGGATCATGGTTTCACTTAAAAGACTAATATTATAAAATTCTCATTTGAAAGTACATAGAATAAACTTAGTAACTGCTCTGGTTGAGTTTCATCTGACTTAGCTAAAATAAATTTTTCTTTTCCACTGTTTTCAATGAAACTTGGATTAGACTAGCTAATTTCAAATAGGAAACAGCTTTGGGCTGCTGTCATCTCTAATCTAATAGAAGTACTATTTATAGCCTTGCCATTGTATATATCTGGTTTCAGATAATATTTTTAGCTTTTCTTGCACTTGTTATCTCCCTGCAGATATGCTTGTATGTTTTGTTTTCAGAGATTTCTTTTTCTTCTTTCTGTTCCCTTCTTAATCATATTTTCCTTTAAAGAAAAATCTGCGAATTTATTTAGTGATATCTGAGTTAGTTAGTAACTACTTCTTTAATTTGAATATCTGAAATACGTTAGGCCTCTCATAAAACAAGGATACAGTTCTATTTCTGAGGAATTGAACATTTACTGTAACAGTTGGTTGTAATAGAAGCTTTACAGAATTCTAATTTCATTTAGCTCCCAAGCCAAAAATTAAGTAGTCAGTTATTTTATACCTATCTGTCTGTCTGTCTATCTATCTATATATACACACAGATGTATATGTGCATCTGTGTAGATAGGTAGATTTATATGACTTGTAAAAATCCATGTGTTCTAAATGACTGGACTTCTCTCACTCTATATCAACATGCTGTCAGCTTTCTTCCCTCTTCCTGCAGAGTCTCTCTTTGCTTCTGTTGTAAATGCTGGCTTCTGGCTTAGAGTAACAAGTCTGTCAGTCAGAAGCCTTGTTACACAAGGTACTTACGCCAGAGCCTTGTTTAAGAAGAGCTTTCTCTGACAGCTAAGTTTTATTTTACGTAAATGTCATGTTATGGCTTACGTAATCGGTGGTTAAATATGGTGTGCTACATTGACCAGAATATTGTGTGGTGGAAGTGAAACTGTTTCCTGGGTGATCCTCTCTTAAGGCAGCTATCTTGATAGACAATTCTGTCAAATTTATGTTTTATGTTTGTGATATACCAGTATAAAATGTCTAAGTGTAATTATAGGTATGTGAAATTGTACGTTTATAGAGCTTTGTGGCATTGCACATTTATCAGACATTCGAACTATTCACTTGCAGAAATGTTCGTCCCTCTGATGTTAGCAAGAAACTTCTAAGTTTTTTAAGAATGTAGGTGGTTCACAACAAACCACAGAAATACATATTTGTGCAGCATAGCAAAAGTGACCTTCAATTCTACAGGAAATTTGTGGTACTATGGTTATGATGAATAGACAAATTAATGAAAAAAGAATGCATCAAAGGCTGTGAAATATGCTGGTAATGCTTTGAATGTCCTAAGGTCCAGGCATATGCCTGGGAGTGAAAGAGGGGTCATACATGCCTTATCTAATCTGCTCTGTATGTTTGTATATATATAAGAGAGCTGCATGAAGCATGTACTGTTAGAAAGAAGACCTGAGATTCTGGCCTCTGTTTTCCGGCTCTGTAGCTTTTCTATGTGAATATATATGCCTTAGGTTACAGGTCTGCCTCTTGTCTTTTTGGACAATGAATCCCTAAATATTTTCCTTACATCAGGTCATCCTGTTTTGTAGTACACAATATTAGATAGTGGTCACAAACCTTACAAAAATTTGTCTTGGAAATTTTAAATTAGTTTTCAGGTTTCCCCCCACCTCCTGTTTTTGATTTTGGTATTAAACTTTGATTAGTCATGGGAAAGAATGAGACTGTTTAGTCTGGTTCTTTTTGCTTTTTTTCCTGTTCCTTAACAGTTCCATGGATGCATCTTAGCTATTTGATTAGCATTGTAGACTCTTAAAATGGCAGGTTTACCTCATGCTGATATGACACCATATAAGCATGACTTGATAAAGGCCTTTTTTTTTATTTTTGTACTGAAACCTGAAGTGCAGCTCAAAATGAAAATACCAGTTTGCATTGTTATGAGCATGCACACTTACTGGTTTTGACTCTCAAAAGGTGTAGGTAAGAAATTAATTGATATTTCTGTTTATAGATTTGTCATTAGCAGCTGATCTTTAACCTTTGTACTTTTGCAGACCTTAAAACTGCACTAAAGTTTTATGATGCACATCATTCAAGCCATGTGTCTGTCACATGCCTTAAATCAGTACCTGTATAGAAAATATATCTTGTACTGACAGCCCTAGAGAAGAATCTTCTCAAAGCACACGTGCTTAGTGGCTGTAGTAAGGCCACATTTCCAAAAACTGCATACCAGTGCCCCTGAGGTCTGTCCTTATGGATCTCCATAAGCAGAATGCAGATACTACTGTGATTCATTCACTCACTTGCCATCAAGGAATGCAATTTTTGCTGACTGTGGTGGCTAGGGGATATAGCCCTTATATTGTTGTTTCACTCTCCCTTATTAGAGAAGCCTACCAGTAAGTCATGAGCTATTTTGTCTTTCCACAGCTCCTGGAGCCTGTTTGCCACCAGCTCTTTGAACTGTATCGTAGCTCTGAAGTTCGGCTCAAGAGATTCACGCTGCAGTTTTTGCCAGAGTTGATCTGGGTTTATCTGCGTCTCACTGCCAGCAGGGATAGGCAGAGTAATGGTTGTATTGAAGCACTGCTGCTTGGCATTTATAACCTGGTAAGTGAGATGAGTGGGAATGGCTGAGGAAAGCTTTGATCTGAAATTCTGTATGACTGACCGCTAGGAATAAAGTAAATTATTGGAACAACATATTTAAAATCAAAATACACCTAAAGGAAAGTGTATTTAATATGGAGAAAAGCATAATGTAATGAAGGTTTAGTAAAGAGATGTGTGCAAAATTTTTAAATTTATTTTATTCTTACATTATATGGGAAAAACATTTTTAGTATTCAGTGAAAAGGGTCATCTCGTAGGACCTGCTCAAACTTTTATGTTCTTCAGTTTGTAAGGAAATTAGGTAGCCCTCCTTAATGTTGAAAAATAAAACTTTTTATGATTGTCAGGCTAATACACTTAGTCAGTCTTGATGTGTCACTTCCCCTGGCCTCCCACGTACTCTGAACATGTCTTTTTTATGGGTAATTTGAAGATGAAACCAGTCTATATGTGAGCACTCAGATACATGCTTGTGTACTTTTGAGTCAGATAATTGTCCTGGGGGGAACTGTGGTTTTAAGAATAAGTAAAAGTAACTGTAAATTATTCAATTTGGCTGTTGGATGTAGAAGCAGTTTTTTATATCCTCATCCTAGCCTGGAAGTGTTTACTTTTGTAATGTTATGAGGCTGTTGGGTAAATTTAGCAATACTGCCACAATAGGCATTCTCCAGTGGGAATTTCTGTGGTATAGGAACTTAAAACATACTCTACTGAAGCATCATCCTTCCCTCTAATGTCATTGCAAACCTCTCCTTTAAATTGTAGGTTATATTTCTACACATAAGACACAGACCAGCAAACTGTGATTCTTAAAAATAAAATGTATTCTAGTTATGTGTCTGTAGATCAGCTCTAACAACTGGAAGATCTAGTTATTTTAGATTTATTCTGGTGGAAAAAAGCTTTGGAAATTGCTTGGTGAATTTTGGTACTGTTTATTGGATTGAAGCAGCATGTTTATCTTTTCTCCCGTTTTTTCATGAAGATTCTGCAGTTCCTTTCAAAGTCATGTTGGTGATTCATATTTTTTTAGGACAGTAATTTGTCCATTCTCTCCAGATTCAAAGAGACTTCAAAATGGACAGTGGCTCCCACTATTTTTCATTTCTAATAAAGTTGATATTTTTCTGCACATATAGTGAGAGTGAAGTTATTTTCTCAATACTCAGAAAGTAAAAGAGATAAATAAATCTTCTGCGTTCTAACAAATTCTGTCAGCCATCCTCCTGTTGTGATTCTTGAAGCCTGCTATGAGTACTGAGCTACCTTGGGCTAAAGTTTTAGATAAACTGGAATGACCGCTGCTTATTGTTCGAAAATTTGCTGTATAAAGTGCAAAGCAGGATTTTACACTCCTTTTTGGTATAGTCTTATGTAATTGCTCTTAGTAGATTTTCTTTAAAAACTGCAGGGTTTGCTTATGTAGTAACCTAGCAACTATAAAATCTGACCAGTTTGAAAGCCTTTGGAGCAAACATTGTGTGTGTTTCCTCCTGAGAAAACTTTGCCAGTCCCCTTGATTTCACCTTTTCTCTGTGGCGCATTTATTATGAAATACTACCCATTGTCAGCAAGTGACTCATCAGCCCTCCTGTGTCAGTATCTTTAGCCTCACTGATCAGGGAGCCAATGCTGGGGGTTTTTTTAAGTATTGCACACTAATTCTGCAGAGCAGTTTGTGATAGAGGTCTTTTCCCACTTATTAAATATGTATGTTGATATTGTTGATATTCTGCAAATGCACAAAGTCCTTGGGGTGTTAATAGTCTTAATGAGATCAGGACATCTAACTGATGTTTTAAAATTCCTTCTAAGAGTTGAAAGTTATTCCAACTCCTATCTCCTTACTTCTGTTTGAGTTCTGGTTTTGTTTTTAATGCAGGAAATTGCTGACAAAGATGGAAACAACAAAGTTTTGTCTTTCACCATCCCTTCATTATCTAAACCCTCAATATATCATGAGGTAAGAGAACTGCTGTGGTAAATTAAAATTGGATCTATTAGAGGAATGAAAACTGGATCCATTTGATGCCACAGGCCATTGTAGGTGCATCTTGTTGCAGTAAGTTTTCAATGTCAGTAACTTGCAATTAGTGTAATAGAATGCAATAGAATTTATAGAAGAAAAGGAATATAAATGTTGAAAAATCTTTGCTGGCTGCCCATTTTTAATAGAGGTTAGTTAAGTTGTAGTTGCAACTGTGATTTTTTTTGCCTCTTACAAGTTAGAATAAAAGTAGTCTTCCTTCTAACTCTTTCTCAGTCCAGTTAGAATTTGAAGTTGTGTTTTTCTTTCTCTACTGTTTCTGGACAAAAAGTCTATGTGATTATGACAAACTTACTCTACATGGATATGGTAAGAATCAAAGTTGAAAATTGCTCTCACCTGCTGTATTACTTTCAAGTGTGGACACTTTATTATAGTGAAACTAGATAATGTTTTTAGATTTACTGTATTCTGGAATAATCTTCATTTTTACAGGTCACAATTTAGGTGTGTCTCTTGCCTTGGGTACTTGGGAGTTTTAATGCTTTTGGGGAATTTTTACTTACAACTTCACTTCTCCCCCCTCCTTTCTCCCTTCTCCCACCACCTACTTCTAGCCCTCTACCATTGGATCCATGGCTTTAACTGAAGGAGCATTAAGTCAGCATGATCTTATCAGAGTAGTTTACAGTGATCTTCATCCTCAAAGAGAAACTTTCACAGCACAGAACCGGTAGGTGGATGTACTCTTCATGTTAAAGGTGCTTCACTAGGGAGCTAAGTCCTTAAACAAGACCAAAAATATTTTTTGATCGGTCATTTCTCAGTATTAAGTGCTAGAAAATAAATCTAGAGAACAGCCTTGGTAATCTTGAGGTATAATTTTCTTTTTCTTTGTTCCATCTTTGTATGTTCTTCTTCTAGTTAATTTAGAAGAATAACTTCTCTGCCATTTCTGTGTCTGCAAGAAATATCTTTGGTTTTAAGGCTGTCTATTCAATTATTCCTGGAAGTGTAACAAAATTTAGCTTTGGATCAGAGGCTGTGACTCCTTTTACTACAGGAAAAGGAGAATGGAGCTAAGTGAATGGAAAGAACCAGGAGTGAGAGAAATTGCCCGGCTGTTTAGTGACTGCCAGCTTTAACTGTGTCTAAAGACACAGATACTGAGAAAACTGATAAAATAATTTTAATGCATCACAGATATTTCCAGTTCTATAACTGTCCAAATATTATGCCGTATCCCATTTCCTTCATAGTTCCCGCTAATGGCTTTCAGGGATAATAAATGTAAGTGTTTATAGTGAACCTTTGATAGCCTGTTTCAAGTTAGTGAATGATAATGAAGAGGATTAAAGGATTTGTATGTTTACTTTTGACACTTCTTCCTGTGAGGTGCTTTTTGAGTCGGAATTGTAGATTTCTTGCGTCAAATTTCAATGAAATATTAAGTATATAAACAATGCAAGATTTTGCTCTTTTCAGGTTTGAGGTGCTGAGCTTTCTTATGCTGTGCTACAATTCAGCTATTGTCTACATGCCTGCTTCTTCTTACCAGTCACTTTGTACGATGGGTTCCAGGTGAGACACTTGCCTTTGAAGCAGTCTTCAGGGTCATCTAGACTTTTAAATATTCATCAGTAAAGGAAAGTGCATTCTGATGGGGATGGATTGGTTCTTGGCATGCTTCCATCATTTTCACTTGAATTGTGGCTGTGCTAAATTTGCCAAATGTATTTAATTTTCCTGCATCTGAAAAATTAGATCTGTTCTTTGAACAGAGAAGCAAGACAACATTTTATATGCAAGGGATTTCTGTTGTTTTGGAAACAGTGCAGCAGTTGCTATGTGTCAGTGGCCTTGTTTTGCTTCCATGATGAAGATTCAGATAGTAAATTGGTACAATAAGGACATAATAAATTATCCTGTTTTTTATGTAGACATTATATGGAAAGGCAGGCCCCTTTTTCAAGGGTCAGAAATATTTTTTACAAGGCATCTGAGAGCAGTTCTCAAAACTATAGTATGTGTGTTATCTAACTTTAGGTATAAGGTGACTGCATGCTGTCATCATGCATTAGATGGGAGATTACATACTTCTCTTCTGTATCACCAAAATGTTTCTTTTATAGAAAATTGGTTTCAGTTACTGAATTTTAGGGAGAGTCTCCTGGCTGGTAGTAGAGAACATCTTGCCACCCTTGTTCTTTGGAAGCTGATTATGATTTGAAGCAAACAGGTGGAGTTCTTGTCAATACAGGAGTAACACTGAACTGTCAGTGAACTATCGAGGCACTGCTACAGAGCTGCTCTAATGATTAGGAATGCAACATAAGAATGTTCTATGTTGTGCACTTATATCTTGAAAAATAAATTTGAAATTTAACTAAAATCTCTGTGATATAAAGACATATGTAGTCTTTGTGGAGTTAATACTTTCTGTAATGGTGGTTTTTTTAGGCTGTGTGTGAGTGGATTTCCACGGCAGCATGAGAAACGCTGGAAAGAGCACTGTGGTAGAGTGGTGTTAGACCCTGACTTCATGGTGCAGCTGCTCACAGGTGTCTATTATGCCATGTAAGTGGACAAGGTCTCCTTACCTAAAGAGAAAGGTGTGCTTTACATGAATTAAAATACAAATGCCACTGGTTTTGTAATTGAATAGAACAGACTCATAACACAAGTTTATACTTGCCTAGTGTATTTCCCATTACTTGCTCATACAGCCAACAGATAATGTGAAAGTATTTTTGTCAGCATTGAATTAGGTGATCAAGGGCCAGCAGTAGGTGCTGAAGGGAGTTAGGCTTCTGGTTTCAGGTTTTTCTGCCTTACCACTACCACAGATACCTTCTGTTCACAAGCATAATGAGCTTGGGTGCAAAGATAAACTGATGAAATGCAGACCTCTTGAATGTCACTAGCATCTGAGGTAGCAAAAGTACATTTCTGGTGGAAATTCAGTTTTGCTAAGTAGCATTAATGTTTGCATATTGATCCAATTTTTTAAGTTTGTCCTGATTATGGCATCAATTTTGTCTTGTTTGCAGGAAACATGGACAGCTTTCTTGTTATACCAACAAGATAATAAAAAAAATACTTTGTACTGTTAAAAGAAGTGAATTTACAGTTGATAAATTTCCTACATAAGCAAACGTGTAAAAAGCTGGATTTGGGCAGAAAAAAAGACAAGTTTGTTTTCATAAGATGTGGAAGATAAATATCTGTCTTTACTTTTTAGATATAATGGTCAGTGGGAACTTGGCCAGGAGGTATTAGAGGACATAATTTACAGAGCACAGCTTGAACTCTACTCACAGCCCCTGCTGGTAAGAAACAATCCCTTGTAATTTATGGGCGTGGTTAAGAGGAGTGTGCGTCTGTTTCTGAAGTGGACTGATAATAAAAGCTTTTGTGTCCATTCACTCCACTATCAAATGCAAGTGATTTGTTAACAGCTGGTGTTTTCAACATAGCTATTTATACCATACTTTTTCTGCTGAGTATTAAGCCAGGGTGTTGAGATCTCCTAGGACTCATTGAGGCTGAAAGCTAGGATTTTGCTAATATATTACAGTTGGCTGAAAATATTTTCGTTGTTTTGACATAAGCTTAACTGAATAGTTGTATGTTATAGGACGTTGGTTGCAAAAAAGGTGTTTTCTTGCCTCTAGACCTTCCTCAGGACTGAGAATAAGCTGTGGGTTTTAACTGGTAACACAGTAAAGAAGGCAACAGCACGATAGAGCTGAAAGTGAAAAGGAGCTCCAATCCTGGAGTCAATACCAGATTTGTTTGATAAAAGTCACAGAGATCTTAATCTTTACCTTCTTTGGAGGAGAAGCAATAAAATGGAGTAGTGCTGATTGTTTGGGATGGGGATTTTTTCAGTTTTCACTGTATTTGCAGTTCCAGTCATAAAAAGAGAGAAAGAAATGGGGAGAGTGATGAAACTGGGCTGGATGCAGGCGGATGTGATTGGGAAAAGTGAGAATATTGACAGAGAGAAAGCAGAAGTTTTTGTCAGATGTAGGAATGAGAATCAAAAGAAGAGGGAAATTAAGGAGAATAAAGTAAAATAGATTGCTGTTTCAGTTTCTGCATCAGAATTGTGGCTAGAAGCTTATAGTCCTCCTCTGAAATAAGAGAAGTAAAATGTCAGTGCCTTTTACATAACTGACAAAGGAGCAGATTGGCAAAAATCTTTTTATGGGGCAATCTGCGATCACTCTTTTCTGAACTAAATTACATAAAATTATTCTCTAGCTGTATTAATATTGGCTGTAAAATTTATCTACAGGCTTTCTGACACTGCTGCATTTAAAATGCCTGGTATCCATTGAATTATTATAATGGTTCGTTTTGGAAATGACTCATCACTCCATCAGATTGAAAGTTTTAAATTAAATATTGAACCTGCTGAATTGGGCCATTCTGTCAAACCACTACATTTAAAAAGTGTGTAGGAAGATCTGGAATTTGACGATACGACAATTTTTAGTTTTCATTGTTCATTTTTAATCAGTTTGTCCTTAGAGATTACTTCTAGTTGTGAGAATCTTCTAGAATGCCTTTTTTTTTCCCCAAAGCTCCTATTGATTCTCCGTCCTATTGTCTGTTGTTGGTGACATCATGACATCACCAAATTTTACTCCTTCCTGATTGTCAGGTTTTTCCTGCATATGTATGCAGGCCTATCAGTGGAGTTTTTCTTCTTAGTACTCTGGTAATTTCCTGCTTCCTGTTTTGTTTTAGTAACATTTTTTAAAAGTAGCTTTAAGAAATTGTCAGTTTTATTAAAAAAATTACCTGCACGTCTTTGCCCCAATGCTATATTCAAGCAATATACATGTAATTGCTTGAATACACATATATAATGTATATTCAAGCAATTACACTTTTTCAAAGCTTTGAGCTCTTTCCTCTCCTTGCATTCTTCAGATGTGTATAATTTAGCAGCATTATAAAATTCTGTATTTTAAACCTAAATAAATATCATCTGGGATGCTTCACAGATAAGTTTCTAAGTTCAACTTCTCCCTAGGATTTCCTAACAGCAGCAAATTATTTGAAGTCTAGTTAATATTCAGGCAAACCCCCACATTAGGATTATTTTTAGATGTCTGTACTCAAGGTATTTGTGTAATTATGGGAATACTATCAGTTGTCATTACAATGAGAAACATTATGGTCCCTGTATTTGAGTGTGTTTCTTGGAGAAACATTTTTGACAATTTCGTAGATCCATGCTCCTCTTAACATAGGTTTTTATTGCCTGCAGAAGTAAAAATAAGCTTAAAAAAAACAACTGGAAAAATAGCATCAGAAACCTATGAAATATCTGTAATGTAGAAGTGGTCTTCTATCACTCTTACCCAGAGACTGCAGTGGAAAGGGCAGGAAGTAACACAAGGGAAAGGCCTTTTCTGGTTAAAGAGAAGTGCTTCTGTTAACAAACACTGGGTATTGGTCAGGAAACCTGAGAGCTTCTACAGAGACAAACCAATCACCAAATGTCAGAATTAGTACCACCTTGGACCTGGGGAGTAGACCATTTCCAGTCAGTCTTTACCTCTGAACAAAGAGTTCTGCCCTTTTTTCAGACAGAAATCCAAGTCTTCAGAGCAGAGACACAGAGGCTTTCCTAGTCCAGTGTACAGGAGCCATGGATCAGCAAGTCCCTATTGTGGCAGCAGCTTTATCCAATGCATTTTACTGATGCACTTACTGCTCTTATTGAATGTTCTTTCCTTAGAGCTCCTTTCTGGTAGGTAAGAGTGGATGTCTGGCCTGAAACCAGCCCTCCTTTGTCATTGATAGTTGCAGACTTAGCTTGCCAAGTCTGAATTGTGCTATGTGTTTGTTTTCCTGCTTTTCAGTGCTGGATTAGACATCATGAGCAAGTGTTTTTGCATCCTGAAAGATCGTGGTTTTGAGGGTGTTTTTGTCAGACGAGGACTGTGACTCATTCAGACTGGTTGTTCAGATTGTTTCTCAAAGATTTACTGTTGCATTAATTTTTATCTCCATATGGTTTTCCTCAGTCCCCAGAAGTACAATTTGTGCTGTTAGAAGGGGCCAGCTGTTAAAAGGTTCAACAAGCAGAAATACTCTGTCACGATTCTGATCATGTTGCAGAAGTCTTTTGCTATAATTTTTAGATCTTTCTGTACACTGACAAAGGTATCTACTCAAGAGGTAGCAACTCCAGTGAGCAGAATATGGGAAGACAAATACTTGTGTAATGTTGAACTTGATCTACTACTTTGGTTCAGTCAGCAGAAGTAAATTTCTGCAGTCTGTATTGGGATCAAGGACAGTGGGAATGCTGTTTGTACTATTTCAAGCAGATGGAAAGCAGAGTGATATGGAGCATTTCTGTGGTGATGCCAATAATCTTTAATGCTGGTTAGAAGTCAGACAGGAAGGCAGTGGAAATTATGTTTAATGTAGAGTTGCAGGATCACAACAGTAGCTGGAGATCAGGATCAGCCATGTGGCTGCCATTCCAGTCCCCTAGGACTAGTTTTTTTATTGCTGGTTAGCTGTATAATGTTAGTAAGATTTTTGGAAAATCAAGGTGTGTTTTATGGGTGGTGGTTTGGGTTTTTTTGGGGAGGGGGGAGGGAGGGGGGAGGCACTGAAGTTTCAAGGAATATTTTGTGTGTGTCAGCTTTGTTATTGTCACATATTGCATATGCCATGGAGAACCAGTTTGCTTTCCTGGAGCTGGTGTACAAGTTCACTTTTTTTGAGCAATTTACTTGTAAACTAGGAACCATTACTGAAAGTTGCTTTTTTCTTTTTTAAAGTAAACCTCTAATCTCACAAAGGTATTTTATGGGAAACTGAAAGAAGCAATTGAGACATCAAAGCCAAAAGATATTACTTGTGCTCCTCAAAGCTGCAAAACATAACTTCTGATTTATAATAGACTATTACAACCAAAAAAATTGGTTTAATAAATATGAATGTATTTTAATAATTTTATGCCCATTGCTTAGGTTGCAAATACTTTTTTTCTCTAAATAAATCTTACAAGTAACTGCAGTCTAATCCCCTTGGTTAGGTTCTGTTGGGGTTGTTTACAGGGAGGAGTGGGGAGTGGTATGGGGAAAGGTGTGGTCCTGTCCCCCTGTGCACAGGGCCACAGGCTGTTTGCATTCGCTTGGGCTGTTACTTAGTTCTGTTGACACTCTTGTCATAAAACATAAATGGTATTTGCCTTGTCATATTGCAGTCTCTCTTGGATGGAGACCTTCCTGTATATGTTGGTAACGCCTGTCATTGCAAATGGCAAAAATGGAACAAAAAAAAATTACCTCAAAAAGATGGAGAAAATTAACTTTGGTTTTGAGAATTAGGTTCGTGATGAGCTTTTCAATGTAGTTATCAACTGTGAATCCTGGGCATGGGGTCATCCATCTTGAGGGAAATTTGGCATGATTACCGATTCTTGCTTGTTCTCTGTATGCAGCAAGAGTCCAATATTGCCATTAGTGCAATCAAGGACAGTAGGTAGTACAGCATCTGACTTTTATCTTAGGTTGCAAATGCCATGAAGAATTCGCTGCCCTTTGATGCTCCTGATGCATCGCAGGAAGGCCAGAAGGTATTGAAAGTAGAAGTGACTCCAACAGTTCCGAGAATTTCTCGGAGTGCTATTACAACAGCTTCTATCCGTCGTCATCGCTGGAGGAGAGAAGGTGAGCTTTCTCTGCCAGAAGCACATATTATAATGTACTGTAATCATCATCATCACTGTAATCTGGCTTCTGAGTTTGAATGTTTACAGAACATTGGGGTGACTTTTGTTTGTTTGTTTTTGAAAAGTGATACTCATATAATATTTTACATCTTCAGAGCACTTCATGAACATGAATATTTGGGGTGTTCGTTTTGGTTTTGATTTTGTGATGAGCTGTGAGGTAGGTGAGAAAATTGAGAAACTGGAAAATGCTTAAGACTTCTTTTTTCCTCCATGTAACACAGTATGAAATTGTAGGGATAAAGTGTGGCTTAGAATTCGAGTTCTTTGTTTAATCTGCACTAAAACTCAACTGCCTCCCATCATAAATAGCTCAGGGAATGAATGGTAGCATCCAGACCTTAATAGGATTCCAGCTTCCTAAAGCTACGGTGGCAGTGGGAGAGGGAAAACTGAACATCACACTCCTACCTTCGTATGGCCAGTTTATTGAGGGGCCATAAGTAGGTTTGGATAGTTACGAATTAGTCTTTCTTTTTCCTTAGTGAGTACTTACATCGTATGGAAGCGTGCTTGACTGTATGAAGAAAAAAAAAGTGATCTTTACCTTGATGTGATGACATCTTCAGTGTAGGTGTAGCAAAAAGCTTGCTTTGAAATCACTTTGTCTACTTTTAAAGCTTTTTTTACTTCATGCACAAAACATTAGTTTAAAAAATCTGCATAAATCAATGAAGGTAAAAAGGAGAATAACATAAGAATCAACTGAGAGTAAAGAGTCAGAAAACAGAAATTCTGTATTTTCCTGTGGTATATTTTTTCCCCTTTTATGTTTTATTATTCTTCTTGGTCACGTGCAAAAGGATTTGATGACCTCTGCTCTTCAGCTGAATTAGGATGTCCAGGACAACAAGTAGCTGTTTCCTGTTTTCAGGACTCTGCGTCATGTTTGTCTTCACTGTAGTTGTCTTTATATTCATTTGCTGGTCTCTGGTCTACAGTACAGCCCACCTGTCCCTTCCTGTGGATGTTCTCACCACTTTTAACTAAGCATGGGTAGTGTTTTGTGTTTGTTCCATGTCCGCATAAACCTTCTATTTCCCTGCCTGGCTTGGAATGCCAAGAAAGGAATAGAAAAGCACTAAAATGTTATATGTTGAATCCCAGATGGCTTTGACTTCTCAATCGAGGCTGACTCAAGCATTCCTGGCTCACCGATCCAACACGGCTCCACAGACCTAGGGATCAAACGTGAGCAAGAGGGGGAGGTGCTGATGCGCAGGACCCCTGAGCATGGCTTCCTGGAGCCCACCTTGGCAGCAGCCACAACAGAGGGTAGGACAGAGATGAGGAGGCAGAAGTCAGTGAGGCAGTTGCTGGAGGAGGATCCTGGCTCCCTATCCCCAAGCAGAACTTCTTTCCATTCTAGTGTGTGTTTCCGCTATCCCAGGGTGTATTAGCTTTCTTTGCAATACACACATCCCCTATATACCTAACATCAGGTCAGGAACTACCTTTTGTTATCATGTGGGCTGGCCTGGGGCTTGCATCTGTGTGGTGAAACACTGCTTGGCATGGCACAAAAAAAAAAGAAAAAAAAGATGGGTAATATCCAAGAGCTTTGGGATTGCTTGGAAACTTTCTATTACTGAGCATGTTTAATCTGATATTAAGAAGAAAAAAAATGCACCAAATGAATGTTAATCTAATCCTGAAAAGTAGACAGTATAGAGTATAAAAAGATTTGGCTACAACTTAGTTAAAATAGTTTCTCACTAGTCTGCAGTGTTTAAATTTTCAAGAATGAAGTTTCTTGTTCCCACTAAAAGTCAAGTCTATCTAAAACAGGTATACAATTGTTGATGTTTTATTTGTCAGTCATCCTTTAATTGAATATTCACATATATGCAACTCATTTAGATCTGGCTGCTCTACAAGCACCAAAAAAGCGCTTCTGTTTTCAGGAAGAAATACAGTTGTCATGTTTCTAAAAAGTTCAGAAACAATTACTGCTTGCTTTCTCAGTCATGCTGTCCACACGAATGCTGTAGGGGTTCATAGGTCTGCATTGCAGCCAAGAACAGCAGATAGAGTAGATGGTAGAATTTTATTTTGCGTAAGTTCATCTGTTTTCAAGTAAAGATGATTTTCCTTGATGAAAGACATAGTTTTAAGTACTGAACTTGAATCATTATTTCGTCTCAGAGATGAGGATTAATTTCTTACAGATTCAGCTAAACTTATTTTCAAGTATTCTCCTATCTTAAGTCTTCTCTATGTGAACACTGCTTTGGTGTTTCCAGCCTCTATAAGGACATTAGTTGATAAAAAATTAGATTTATTTGCATGTTCAGATATAAGCTACATAGGTTTCAGATTTGTTCTTCAGGAAACAATAATCTGGAGAATTTGGAGACTTAAATGTAGTGTTGTCACAGAATTGTTACCCCTAAACAGTTGCTATAGAAAAATAATTAAGATCTCATGCTTCTGTAGAAGAGAGTGGCGTAAAGATACTTAGTGCAGGTTTCTAATCTACTTGGTGCATTATGAATTTGAGCATGCTCAGTAAATGATCCTGTCTTCTCTTAAATTCACTTTTCACTTGGTCTTACTCCATTTTATAACTCTTTGCATGTGCATGACCTGAAGGATATAGAGAAGTCCTGAGCTGCAGAGAACCTTCTGGGACAGACATTAAGTAGGAAGAGAAGTTGATAAAGATGATGCATTTTAGTCTTGATGAAGCCATTGATACAATTTGGCATACTATTGGATAAGGCATCATTCCACATTCTCTCCTTCAATACAAATGGATTGAATATCATTTACTTCTGTAACATGAGCAATGTATGATTACATTCTTGAGCAATCTGAATTCTCCGGCTGATAGCATCTGGGAGAAGGCCAAGGAAAGGAGTTTGGCTTGATTATCAACATAGATAACATTACGTGTGTGTGTGTGTGTGTATATCCAGGGGTCTTTTACTTTTCTGATGCTGATTCCACAGAAAGTTTCAGCCAGAAAATTCCCTCTCATAAATACCAGTTTGATATCAAACAACACAAGGAGAGACTGATCACTTCCAGTGACTTTTCGATTTTCAGGTACAGGAAGGATAAACTAAAAGCTAAAAATGATTTTAAAAAGGTGTATAAAACCCCTTCTTCAGATCAGTATTTTGACCCCTTAAGTAGAAAAAGTCAAACCTTCAAGAATGACTCAGAAAGCTGTACAGTGTATTCTGCTTCCAGGTGGTTGCAGCTGTGGTTATGTGCACTATTTTGGGTCAATGGTGAAGATTGAGTCTATATCTACAGTACTTCTTGTGTATATGCATAAATAGCAAATTTTTTGAGGACAGATTTATTCTGATAAGGAACAGTGAGAGTCCTGAATGCACACTGTAGTGCAGTGGATATGATTTCTGCTGGGTTGCACTGTCACTTTCTCTTTTGGCCTTAAAACAAAGAGTTCTTGGAAGGGAGTAGATTTTTAATTTTTCCTTTTTAAATTGTCTTGTTGGCCTATTAGAAGCAAAAGAAAGAAAAAGAGGTAAACCCTGTTGTTACATCATCCTGTTTGTTCTTCTTCTCAGAGAATGTAAGTTTTTATTATTTCTGAGGGCAGTTTTTAGAGGAAAAATAGGAAGTCTTAGGAAAGAATTGTGTTTGCTGAATTACACTAATCCTGAGAACTTCTGTAGGTATGTGGGTCTGACTAGAGAGAAATTCTCTTGCATGTTGTCTTCTCTATCTTCTTCATTTTTGAGCACTGCTGAGCAGCTTGGGCCTCTGTATAGTTGCAGCACCCAAAAGCTTGCAACAACCCCTCTCAGTCTTGTCTTTAAATGCTGTGGATAAAATGCCACTTTTTCAGTATAACTATTCTGCTTCATTCTCCCTGAACAGGAATGTGTGCTTTAGCATCTTGTCACTCAGCAATGTTTTAACATAAATTTTGAAAACTACTAATGTTCTTGTAATAATACAGAACATAGCAGTGTTGTGTGGAGATACCTTCTTACAAGTTCCACATCTTTCTAATGAATAAGAAGGGCTTGAGAGGGGGCTTCAGCTGCTTCTCTTGCTGCTTGTAACCCAACATGCTTTCATCCAGCTTTGCATGATTATATAAAGAAACATAAATGTTGGTTAATTGAAAAAGTGGTCTTGCTTTTGGTATGTTCCAGTAATGTCTGATTTTTATCAATATTTTTGATTGTGTGTGGGAAGGTTGGAGGGGGGAATGGCAATGTGGTGCATTGTGAATTTTATCACTGTCTAGTGTAAGAAAGGAGGTCAGGTATGTCTCAAGGAGAAGATGAAGACCTAGTTTGACCAAACAGGGTGAGCAGGAAGCAGGGAAAGTATATGCATTTTAAATATGGTTACAGGAAGTTAAAGCAAGTAATACACCCTTCATTTTAACCGCTGCCCTTGGAACCTAAGGAGCTTTTTTTATAAGGCTGAAGGCTTAACCAAGGAAGGAAAACTGCAGTAACATGAGCTATATTACCTTTTTGTTTCTGGGAGACTAATGAGTCAAATAGAACTACATAAAACTACAGAATCATCTCTCATTGCATTGTTTTGAGAGAGGCTGAGAGTGGTCTGATTTGGAGATGTCTAAATATCTTTTGTTAGCTGATACACAGTAATGGTAATTCCACAGCAAAGTTTCCCAAAAAGAAGTAGTAAATATAGAGCAGAAATATTATCCCTGTAAAGTTTTGGGGCTGCATTACACCTCAGAAACGTAAAATTGGATCAGGCTGTATTCCTGCTACATATCGGTTGCAACACTGAAAGCTTTCTCTCTGTTCCCTTTGCCACAATGTAAAATGTTCTTTAGCTAACAGTCAGCATGAGTGGTTGAGCTTCCGCTCAAATTACTCTCTAATACACTTGCCACCATGTTTCTCCTATTCCACAAAAAAGATTTAAACATGTTTGCTTGGCCACAGGCTGGGCCAAACAGTCTTAACAGTGGAGCAGTACAGTGGCTCTAGCTGGGGTGGGTCTGTATTTCTTAAAAATAATCAGGCTGTATGACTTTTACAAAGAAAAGCAAAATTATTCTAGCCTGAATGACTCTGTTTTTGCTAACATGGTTAAGATCTACACATTTTTCTCACTGAAAGGAGATATATGAAGCAAAAACTCTACCTCTATTTTGAGTTTTGAAAATTGAATGCTGCTCAGTTTTCTACTAAAACCATAACTTCTATTGAGTACTTGGAGCTTAGAAAAAGACTGGAATAAGATTAAAAGAAAAAAGGTACTTGTGTGCAGCCCTAATCATATTATAGGCCTAAAAATAAGGATTTAAGAAATAATATGGTAAGGCTTTTATATTCTCTTTGAGATTCCAGTCAAAAGCACAGTGCCTTTTCTACAACATGAAGTGTTTCAGAGATTAGATTTCTCTTAATTGCAAGAGTTGCCTGTTTTTTCCTCTCTGAAAAATGTAGATATTGAGATAAAAGTCAATATGGTAGAAGCAGCTGGATGGAATTGCTGTGAATGCAGGGAGGATTGAATTTTGGAGGAGAGAGAACTAGGAATTAGGTTAATCTCCAATAGAAAGTACAGTCACATTGTTCTAAGTGCCAACTACACACAACGGAAGCTTTCTACCTCTGTTGGAACATTCTCATTGGTAGCCTAGGAAGTAGCCTAATTCTGAAGCTTACTGAGCACTCACCAGGACTTACTCTGACTGGAAGAGATCCTTAGATCTTGTCTCAAAATAGGATGAAAATAGCCTGAAAGGGTGGTGGGTTTGTTTTGGTTGGTTTTTTTAATGGCATGTAGTAGGAGAATAGGGTAGCAATATCTACATAGAGCTAAAACAAATTAACCAAATGGGACCCAATACTTCTTGTTTATAGACAAAGTTTGGGACCAATATTCTGACTGATAAAAATATTACAGACGAAAGATCAATCAAGCTCAGGGAGCACTTACTATTAGACTCTTATTTTGCTAATTATGTCAGGGAAATTATTGGCTGGGAATCCAAAAAACTTTAAGCAAGTGGAATCCAACTGAATTAGCAAATGAGGTTTGTTTTGAAATTCTGTACATGTCTTTGTCTTCGTGTAACTTGAATGCATTCTGTGTGTTCTGATTGGTTTGGGGGGTTTTTGGTTGCTTCTTTATTTCTTAATAGATGCCGAAGGTGTAAATGGAAGAGAGGAGTCTGTGAACCTTAATGATGCTGATGAAGGATTTTCATCGGGAGCTTCCCTCAGCAGCCAGCCAGCTGGGACCAAACCTCTGTCCTCTGTATCCCAGAAGGGCAGCTTAAGGAAAACAGCAAGTGGGCGTTCTGCTAAGGAGAAAGAAAACTCTTCTGCAGCAAAATCCAATGAGAGCCCTCGAGATTCAGTAGCTCGAAAGCAGTACACACACCAATCCACTGACCTGGATGGAGATATAATTGAGATGACACCTACTAAGAAACACCTCAGCCTGCCTGCTGGGCAGGTGGTGCCAAAAGCCAACAGTTTGGGCCTGATCAGGACCGCCAGTGCTTCCTCCAGTAAATCATTTGACTATGTGAATGGCAGTCAAGCAGGCTCCAGTGTTGGAGCTGGTACAGAGGGTTTTTCCAGTCTAGCAGCTGGCAACACCAATCGGTTTTCAACTATCAGCCTACAGGAGGACCGACTAGGCCAAGCTGGGGAAGGTAAAGATCTCCTTTCCCCAGGAGCTCCCCTAACCAAGCAGTCTCGATCTCCAAGTTTCAATATGCAGCTGATATCCCAGGTGTAACTTTGACTCCCTTCCTTAGTATTCCCTCTTTCTCCTTAATCCCTAGCAAGTTCATCCTTACGCAAAACGTGAACCATCATCCCACAGTGTGAAAATACTGACTGTTGTGATCTTGTTTGGTTTCGCTATCATACTGTATTACTGAAACAGCAATAATTCTTCCCTCACCTTCATCCTCCTTCCCCCTTGTAAACATGGTTGTGAAGCAGTATATAATGTACTGTATGCCTTTTTCCATGCCTTCCTTTCTCCTTGGGTGATGTGCAATCCATCGTAGGCTGATCAGTCCCATTTCAACACTGTGAGACTGGAGACACCGGCGGAAATGGTGAATGTGATCCCTATGAGATGATGCTTTGGCTTTGTTAAGAAATAGAAACGGGTTTGTTTTCTTGGTCTACAGTACTGCAAAGACTACTGGATCCTGACTTGTCTTTCTCAGAACCAGGAGTGCCTCAGAGATTCTAGTGTGACTTTGGACCTCTCTGAGTCTGTGCAATCAATTCTGGGGAGGGGATTGTCATTGCTGCTCCTGGCTGCCTACAGCACTTTTTTCATTAAAATGAGGGTAGTTTTTTCTTGACTGCCCCCAGTCTCTCATCCCAGAAGCTTTTGATGTTCAGCAACTAAGACATGCATATTAAGAAGCTGTTTTCCCTCGGAGAGAGGATTCTAAGTTGATAATGTAAATGTAGGTTACAATGCACTTCTAATGGCGTTGTAGCCATTTGTAATGTTACATGTCTTCCCCTCCAGGACACAGGGTCATTCTGCATTTAGACAAAAAGTTAGACACCACCATGCTGTTAAAGCAATTTGGTTTGTAAGTGGGAAGGAAACACTACTTTCCCAGGAAATAATGGCTAGGTCTGCTTCATTTTTGTTGTTGCTGTTGTGAGGTGCTGATCACCGAAACGAAAGGTGTATTCGGGTAAAGAGTATTTCTCAGGCTGCTTTCTTTGGTATCATGGCTGTTGGGACACCCCCACCCATTTCAGCTGCTTTCTCAATGTCCCTGAATTTAATCATGGAGTCATTTGAGGAATCCTGCAGTCCAGACAAACCATACTCTCAAGGTGCTGTCTCAGGGATAGAGACAATAGTTTGCTAGAAACACTGAAGTTTCAATGTGAAATGCTTTTCTAGCAATGCCGTTTGTGCAAAGGGGTACTGACAGTCCTTTTTTTTTTTTTTCCCAGAAGGATCACAATTCATTGCCTTGTTATAAATAATCTGTTGAATTTTTTTAACTCTTATTTTAGTGGATTGGCCCTACTCTAGAAAATTCAGAACTCGTGCCATTGAGCCAAGCCTTGAATGTATATGACTGGTGTATGGGCACTGGCTGGTACTGATGTTAGAGGACACTGCTTAGAAGCACATTTCTGGTTACACAGGAGAATGTTTGTCATTCTCTCTCCATCTCTCTGTATTTCTTTTTAGATTGATAGAGAGAAAAAGGGAAAGTTCATCCTCTCTGCTTAAGTCCTGTATGACATCTTGGAAGTTTACAAACTGTAAACCTGCAGGAAGGAGTTAGGATTTTTATGGGGGCACTTTGGTTTCGCTGTCACTGTGAACGATAAATGTAAGCCGTTACAAACAGCAGCCTCTCTTTGAATGATGGTCTTTAAGACATTCAGAACAATGAATGACATGGTGTGGTATTGCTGATAGTTGGTTTTGGTGGGGATTTTTTTTCTTTGTTTGTTTGTTTTAAAGCTTTATTTCCAATAGAACTTTTTTTTCAAATTCACATTAAAATTAATTTAAATATTTGAAGGGGTTTTTTGTGGTTTGATGAATCATTTTGGTAGCCTAGTCATCATATCATGCATTCATGAAGTGAATTTAGTGGCATCTGATGTAGAAATTCAGTTAAAGGGTAAATAGACTCATCAGAAAGAAAACCTGACAGTTTCTAAATGGAAGTTAATCTTTAAGGACCTCCAGTCATACACAGATGAAACTAAGGCAAAGCTGAGATGAAGCTACAAGGCTTACATTTATGTAAAAATGTCAAAAGCTGTATAAGGTTAAAACTTTTCATTGTAAAATAAAGTTTTGCTAGTGGAGACAGGTGGTAAATCATGACTGGAAATACAGAGTTTATACTTTGTAGATACTGTCAGAAAAGAAATTTGCTTAAATATTTGGGAAATAAAAGGTCAGGAGTGTCAGCTAATTTTCTAAGAATTACTTAATTTTAGTATTTTGAAAAGTAAAGTTGTTCATTAGTAAGGTTCTCTGCTTTCTATATTTGCCATTGTATGCATTCCTCCAGAAGTTTTAGGACACTTGAATTGGCATCAGGTCAAATTTTACAACCCATTTTTACAGCTTTTTTTCTTCTGTGTGGGGCCCCACACTATTAAAACTATTTCAGGAAGGTGAGACAGCTTTACTGGCTTCAAATAGGGAAGTCAAGTGTACATGCATAAATTCGAATTGGCGAAAACCTCAATCAAACTACCTTTTAAAATATTTTTACAGTTCTTGTTTTGATCATGTGCCTTTTGTTGCGGTTTCATTCATAGTATTTTGGTTTGCTCTTGTGTATATATACCTATTCCGTATCAGTCTTTTTAAAAAGAGTTCAAATTTATCCCTGTAAAAAAATGTTTTCTATGTGCCGATATGGTACATCTGTAACTTCTCAAAATTACCCTTTTAGTGCAGTGTTTCAGTTGTGGGAGCTTGTTTTGTTGTTGTCCAGCCAAGTACTGTTTAACATTTATCTTACAAATCAAGTCATCACTCTACCAACCAGCTGTAGGAACAGGCTTTGCAGTGCTGTGTATCATGTTTGTCATTAATGCTTCTAGATGTGTCTCAAACTATGCTAAAGGTGTGTCAAGATTGTAGCAAATCTTTACACACTATGTTCAGTACATTTCAAAGTACTGTGGTAGAAATAAAATTAGAAGTGTCTGGGATATGGGTGGAGGGAATGATCTGCTGGTTTTCTGGTTATGTATGCTAAATACTAAACAAAGTACAAAACATACATAAATTTTCTAACACCTGTGACAAATGTTTAGACTTAAATCAAACCTCCTTATCCTAAATTCACTGCTGTCTCTTCTTTTAGAACATTTGGTACTTGAGGCACTAGATTTAGATTTCTGCAGTGTTTCAGTGCAACTGCAGCAGTATAAAAGAAGGACAAGAAGCAGAACACTATGATTTTTCCCTCCATATGTGTGTGTGCATGCACATACATGCAATTCTTAGGTGAGGAAGGGTGGATACTATATTCTGATGTATACATACACTTCAGTAGGGAAAAATGAAGTACTCCTTGATACGCATCACAATATGCTGCCATTTTGCAACTCATTTTGTTGGGCTTTGTAATTTTAAAAAAATACAAAATGTTGGGATTATGAACTCTAGCTTGATTATCCTTTTCAGGGATTTATTGTGAGCAGCTTTTTGGTTGAAAGGTGTTTGAAAGATGAACCATATTTTCATCCTGCAGATAGCAAAGTCATGAAGTAAAAATACCTATTAAAATTAATGTTGCAAGATCACAGTTTAAATTGCTGTATTAGCCCTTTAGTTTTCATTTGGAAAACTTCATAAAATATGAATACTTCTGTATGACTGTCCATTTTAAATGCAGATTTCTTTGAACAACCTTTCTGATGTGAATTTGAAGTTTTTTAATAGTATACTTCATTCTGTAATGCTGAACATCATGTTGCAGCCAGTAAGCATTAGATCTAATACTTGTAGTTCACAAGTGTGTTGGTCTTAAATATGTTTCCAACATACTTCTGCTAGCTTTAACATAATTAAAGTCATCAAAATAGTGAGAAAAAAAAAGTTTTCTGACAAAGTATTTATTTGCACTACTTGTGAATACTGGAGTTTACTGGGACAGGGTTTTTTCTCACCATGTGAGGTTTACTTGTGTGTGAGTAGGTACATTTGTCACGTGTTGACAATCAATTGCCTCAACTGTGTGTATACTGTATGTAAATAGGAACGTATTTTTCAAGATTAAGGGGGAAACCTGCATCTTAGTGGTGGTAAAGCTACTCTGCAGTAATGTGACCCCAACTCTAACTGCTTTTTGTCTCCAGATACTATGTGGTTTGTTTTACTTCTATAATGAAGATTATTAGTGTTCTTGGAAAATTCTAGCTCCAGGGAAATATTCCTCAATATTTAATGTATAACATGTTCAGAGAATTATATTTTGAAAAATTAATTTTGGAATAGATAATTCTATGCTATGGCTGTATTTTAACATAAGAGTTTGAACTTGTCCTATTATCTCATGAACCAATGGCTATCTTCTTTAAGTATTCAGCATTTTAACTTTGGTCACAAACCAAACATTTTAGTTTATCTCGGCTTACAAATTTAAATTAATTTGAAGACTAAGAGAGAACCAAGAATAACATTTTGAATAAAATCATAAAAATCAAGCTGTACAGTATGGGTATTGTGCTCATAATCCTAGAGGAGGTGTGGAAAATATAATGGAATATGTTTGAATGAAATGTATGTTCTGCACACAAAAAAAAAAAGTACTTCGATGTTAGATCTAATAATCTCATCCTTAAATTCTGTCATTGCCAAAGATATTCCTACCTTGGCATGTTTAATACAGCATTAAAGCCACTAGCTAGGTGTCATTTGTAACAACCCTTTATATCATAGGAATAGTTTTCGTCAGAAGAGTAAACGTGCCCATTTTATTTCAGTTTCTTTAGGATAATTGCAGGACTAAAGTTGCAAAATATCGCTCCTATTCAGTCATGCTAAGCAAAGAAGCCAGATCCTCTGTGCTTGCATTGCATTCTGGATTTATATAGGATTTTTCAATATTTCATGTTTCCTTCAGTGTTTTAAATGCTATTTGTTTCTAGCATATGGGCCTTAATTTCTGTTGATTATTTTTGGTTTTTCCCCCACTGGCACTTGGACAAACTTTGCTGTTGAAAGCTTTTCTGTCGGTGATTCAGAGTAGTAAATCATGACATGAGTGTTGTGCCAGGGAATACATGTATCAGTCTGTCAAAATTTGTATATCACGACCAACTGAAGAGACAAAATGCTTGCCTGCCTCTTCCACAGTGCTGGAAGATGATGGTGAGCTGTGAGCACCTTGGTTTGTTCCTGAAAACAGTTAAGTGAGTTTTGCAAGACTGATATGTATGAGGTTTTCCACATAGTCCTTATGAAATTTTATTTAAAATAAATCTTGGAACAGGATTTTAAAACAACAGCCAACCATTTTAGATAAACTTGCCTAGTAAGTTTGTCAAGTGTTAAGGCCTGTGACATTAAAAGTTTAGAAGTAAGCTGCACAAGTCTTAAGGGTACCTTACAGCTTCAAGAAAAGGATTTAGTAAAAATCTGTCTCATGTTATTTGTCTGTATTTGAGATTTAATGAAAAAAAATACATTTTTTGCTTCCATCCTTTTATTTATTTTTCTTTAGGCTATACCTCTCCCTGGATTTTTTTTTTTAACTTTGTTCATCAGATTTTACCAAAGGTAGTATCTGAGGGACCAACTGAATTTAAAATGGTCCATAAATTATCCCTTCTATAATAAAGGATTACTAAGCTTTTTCTGTGAGGAGCTGTTGATGGGAACAGATGTATATTAAAGCTTTGTATCTGTACAGTAAAACGTTGCCCTATATTTTAGCTTGTGCATGATGAGCAGAGTGATGAGATCAAGTCTTATTGACCAGCTACTTGGTTGTGAGCTCCCAGTGTTTTACAGTCTGTAAGATTTAAGCGGTTTTAGAGAAGACTATCTTTGCATTCTGATAGAACTTTAAAAAGCAGTTTAAATTTTGACTCTTGAAAATATTATTAATCATTCATTAAAGTGTTGTTTAGAATTCACACAGTTTTTGTTTTAGAGGGTAAAATGGTCAGGGGAGATTTCTGTTTAGAAGTGTCTGCTCTGAAGTGTCTCTATGGTGCTTTGTCATGGAAACTTCCTTACAAATCAGTAGTGAATCCTATGTGTTTGACTCCTCATCCTCCCCAGAACTGATCATAAAACAGAAAAAGTAGAGCAACCTTTTACCTTTAGTTCTAAAACAAGTACTTGGGAGTAACAGAAATACCGGCTATTGACACTGTTCTTTCTGTTCAGACAATTATTGTTGTTGTGCTAGAATTTCATGTTATTAGTTTATGAAAAATGCAAGTAGTAAAAACTTTGTGGCTTCAAGTATACAGTAGATGTGAGTTAACAATCACTCAGGATAAATCAACATGTCAAAGTATTAATAGATTCCTAGTACTGGGGTGTGTGGTGTGTGTGCGTGTCAGTGTGTCAGTGTTCAATGATTACTTTGAAACAAGACTTCTGTTTTCTTGCACACAGTGCATACTTTAGGGGTGGATATTACTAGCTGGTTATTTATGGACAAATACCATATGATTAAATAAAACTGAGTAATTTAACACTTTTTTCATATTGAAGATTCCAGGAAAAAGCTAATAAAGATTTTTAATAATCAGCTACTCTTAATACATTTTAGATTTACTATGGTAGCTTTTATTTGCTATTAAAAGACCCCAACAATTAAATTGATATATAACCCATGCTGCATTTTTTAAATTTGTAATTCCTGTACTTGACAATGAGTTTTTTGATCTGTTTTTGTCCTTGTGAGAATACAGGATTTGCTCTCTGTTTTCCTAGCAAAAAGAAACATTCTGCAAGGGTTAAAAGATTATTTTCTTACTTTCTTCTGTCATACCAGGTTTGTTTCTCTGAACTAAGGTTTCTGAGGATTTTTACTACTTTAGCATTATGTAATCTCATAGAAGGAGCATAAGCAGCACGCAGCCCACTTGTTGTGGACACACAGGCTAGACAGAAGGACACAGATGGGTGGTGTGAGCCCCTCTTCACCAGCACAGCCCTGCGTGCTGGTGTGAACCCCAGATGTTCGACATTCGGTACTGGTGAAGGACTAAATCAAACAGGTTTTTATAACCGTGACCTCTGCTGTATGATGTCCTTTAACCTGGGACCAGGGAAAGTCTTCATTCTTAGTCCTGAAGAAGGCACGTATTGAAGATCACGTTCTTGGTGCATGTAAGCCATTATCTTAATTGTCTTACTGAGCTGGTTCATGCTGTTGACTTGTTGAAATGTGAAATGTAGTTACTATTGACTTTGTAAATACCTGCCAGAGAAGAAATATAATTATTTTAAATCATTGTAAATAGAGATGTATAAAACTCGACACAATCTGCAATGCAGAAAGAATTATATATATATATATAAAAATCTATAAAGATGTTAAATAAATATCGTGCTGTTTCTGAACAGAAATGAACCCGTTGTGCCCTGCTGGTTTCTAACAGAGTGACTGGTGCTGTGGGGGCGGGCCGGGCCGTGAGGGGAGCTCGCCGGGGGGAGGAGGAGCTCGTCTCGGCTGTTCCCGCTCGCGGCTCGCGGCGGCTTCGCGTCGCCACAGCGACCCCGGGCACGAGCCTCGGGAACGCGCGCCCGCCCGGGGGCGGAAGTCCCGCCCTGCGGCCGAGGCGGGTTGCGAGGAGGAGCGCGGGTTGGCCAGGGCGCGGGTCGCTCGAGGCGCGGCGGGCGCGTTGGCTGCCTCGGGGCGGGCCGCGGGACGCTGGCACGTGAGTCCGGGTCCGCCTCCTGCCGCCGCCGCCTCTGCCGGGGGCGCGGGCGGGACCCCGGTCCCGCTGGAGCGGCGGCCTGAGGGGTGAGGTGAGGTGTGAGGCGGGGCCGGTCCGCACCCCCCGGCCGCAGCGCTCCCCGGCGGCGGCGCCGCGCCCACGTGAGGGGCGCCGCCATGAGCGGCTCCGAGGGGACTCGCAGCGGCCGCCGCTCTCTGCAGGTGAAGTTCGTGCCCGACGAGGAGGTCCTCAGGCACATCGCCGACGACTCAGGTACGGCCGGCCCGGGGTACAGCCCAGCGCAGCGCCGCCCGCTGCTCCCAGGGCGCTGGGAGAGGGTCCGAGCAGCCGCGGCGGCCTTCGGGGAAGGAGCTCTGCAACACCCGAGCTGGATGTAGCAGAGCCTCGCAGCAGGACGAGGCCTCCGGAGTTGTTCTCCGCCGCGTACCCCTTCTGCGGAGTGTGTGTGTCCCAGCCTGGCACTGGCTGCAGGCGGGGCTGTACGAGCTCCCCCGGCAGCATCGAGCACCGGGTGCCCGGGGGCAGCACAGGGAGCTGGGAACTGCTCGGGCCTGCCGCGGTTAAACACCCTCACAGTCAAAGCGGAACGAGGCTCCAGGTGTTTGCTAGGGGAGTGTTTCGCATTAGTTCTGACTACTTTTAAGGTAGAGACCCTCTGTGGAGATGCTTAAAACTTACCAGTACAAGGCACGGAGCATCCGGATAAGATTTCGCTGCTGGTCCTGCTTTGAGCAGAAGGTCATGCAGACAGTCTCCAGTGGGGTCTGAGCCTGAATTCTCCCATGAGTATACTGACAGACTACAGGCAAGGTATTTTCTGATTGCTCCCCTTCTCGAGGAAAGATAAGGATTGACAAGTGTCATCCTCTTTGCATGCAATTTGGTACTGTAATGTGTGAGTCACTGTAATTTCTCCCAAACTGGAGCTGGTGTTCGCTGAAATGGGTATCTTGCCCTCATGAACTGCAGGAGCCAGTATTTGTGGTGAAGGAGATATGAATGTCTGTAGGGTCAGCTACTGACCAGCTGTTCTTTTGGCAGGACATCTCAGCATTGAATTTGTTTAGTGGTTTGCATGACAGGAGTCTGGTCTCTAAGTCGGGTGGCTGCATAATACTGCAATAGAAATAAATAGCAGGAAGTTAAAGCTTTTTATTGCAATTTTAGGTTCTAAAGTACGGAAGGACAAGGCTCAGCTGACTCTCAGTGTGAAGAAATTTGTGAAGAAGCTTGAGAATATTTCAGATAATGAAGCTCAGGAGATCCTGGAAGAGAAGCAGTATGTTGCGTCTCTTGGAATATGTGCCCAAGGTATTCGCAGGAGAAAACCAAACACAACTCTGACTTCAGGAGATTCTTGCAGTATTAGGGTTGTACAGTGTTGGTGAAATTACTTTTGAGGGCTGAATCTGCTCTGGCTGTGCTTGTGGTAACAGGTAGAAGAGAAGATTATGATTCTAGGATTTTATTATGATATTTGTTTTATAACACCTGCAATATAAAGCCAAATAGTGAAATGTTGCATTCCATCTTTCTTGGGTTGGGAGTATTGTTAGTGCTTTTAAAATAGTTGTGAGTAATGTTTCTCTTCACAGATTCAGTGGGAAATGGCTCAAATATAAGTGGTGGTGAAGTTTACTCATTCCAGACTCCCAAACGCTCCAGTAAAATGGCAGAGCTGGGTATGTTTTGCTCTTTCTTTTCTCATTGTTGCTCTGACTGTGTTATTTTTTGGAGTACTCTGTTAATGTGATTTGTCACTTATTTTTATTTAAAATATATTCTTAGAGTATTTCCATACCTCTTGTCTGTGTTTGAATCAGTCTTCCTCAGAAACAAAAACACAGGGCTAGGACAAAACAAAGGCATGGTGGGGTAGGAAATACACATAATAAGCAATAAGAAAAAGCAGAAGTTTCTTAATGCTGGGAGAAAGTCTGCATATAAGTGCCAAAGGATGGCAGGCTTTTTATTTGCATAACTTAAAAGAGTATGAGAATATCCTCATTATATAGCAGATAATCAAAAAAAGGCAGTGTTATCTTCGTGTGTCAGGGGATTTCTCCTACTTGAGCGTCTGACTGTGTTTGCTGGGCTAACTGTGGACTTGGTAGAAGCAAGCAGAAAGTGGTAGTTCCAGAGAGGGTGGACTGTTTTGGTTCAGATAAGATGCTTGAGTTGGGTTGTCGTTACGTTTCTTCTCACTTGAAGAATCTTTGTGTGTCCAGCACTATCTGAACTTCATTAGTGTTTATCTGTCACAGCTAATAATACATCTTACAAAGGATGATCTGAGGGAGAGGGATCATCCTGCTGTATTACTATACAGAAACTGCTTTTGGTGCCTCTTAGTTTCTGCTGTGTCTTGGGAAGTTGTGTGTTTCCTATCTTACACCTCCTTCTGCAGCAGGGTAGGTTTCACTGGTGCTCCCTTCTGGAGCCATGACTGAATTTGAAAGCAGAGGGAAGTGACAATGACAGTCTGTTAGTCCCAGTGTTGATACATGGAATAGGTTGTTGGTCATACAATGATAGGAACTGTTAGCAGGATATAGCAACTTTTCATATTCAGATCAGTCGTTCAACTTGCACTAATAAGGAATAGGCAAAGATAGGCCTGATGCTCTGTTTTGTCCAGCTGAGCAGTCTTAATGGACTAAGTGAGCCTGAACAAGCCTTGCTCTAATTCAAAGACATATGATCTCCCAGGGAGCAAAACATGCTCTTCCATTGCCATACTTGTGAAATTAATTAACTGATGAGTTCATTCTTTGAAAATCTTTGCTGAGGATTATATCCATCATTAGGGTTAGAAAAAACTGGAAGTATCTGGTTCACTTCCTGAAATAGCTAGGGAATTAATATGTGGAAAGCATTTCAGGTGTATGGCTCCATTTCTGACTAGCTATAGCTGGAAGTTTTGTACCTGACATGACCTCCCTTCCCTTCCCTTCCCCCTGTTTTCTACAGCCTCTGAATTAGCCCAGACACCAGAACAGAATGTGGTACCTGATCACTCCAAGTGCCCTGAGAAGATGGCCAAAACCCCTCAAAGCAGCAGTAAGTCCTGTGATGGTTTGGGGAGCTGCAGCTGAGTGAATGGGAGTTATGTTTCTATATGGGTGGTGGAGTTTATGCTTGAGTGTCAGTTTTTGTCATGCTTGAGTGTTCTACTCAGCTTAACACCATAGGCTGAACTGTTTGATGTGCATGGCCTATGCTTCACCTGGGTGTCAGATCTCTTCTGCCCTGCTGCTATAGAGAAAACATGAACTTCTTTCTTGTCTATTGGCTGTGACATTTAACAACTTCCTCTGTGTCTAACAGAAATATTTGCACTTGAGGGAGTTATGAGCTGGGCTGGTGTGTTAAACACCAATTGGGTAGGACTGTGTGGGTGTTCATATGCAAATTCACACTTCGTTATATAATATTTAACATCTAGTGCTGCAGGAAGAAATACAGATGGGAGAAGTCAATGCAGGATACACTGGCGAGAATATGTGCATTTGTACTGGGAAATGGAATCTCATGTGCTCAGGGGGAGAACATTAGCTCATTTTTCAGCCTCTTCCCTCCTCCTGGGGTGTCTTCCTCCTTCCCGGCCTCCCAAAGCTGTGACTAGAATTAAAAACTGCCTTCTGTGCTAATAACATTGACTGTTGTGTGAGCTGACACAGGCAGGCTGCCAGAGCAACCATAAACTCACAGCCTGAATGCAAAGAGTAAATTTATTTCTGTTACCTTCCCAAAACAGCACCTGGGCAAAATGGAGATGTAGGCACTCAGTGGAGATGCAGGCACCCTTAAGTTTGGTCCATTGCTAGAGAATCACCAGCCTGCTGTTCCTACTGGTTTATCAGTGGTTTTGCACGTGTGTGGTTTATCCCCATGCTGTGATCTTCATTGTGTTCTGATCTTCTCTATATACCAAGACAAGGTGCTCAAGCCTGTGCGTTAGGGAGCCTCCACGCTTACCAAGCGCCTACATTATTATCTATACACAGATGTTCTACTTCTCAAAGCATACCGAGGGTAAACAGCAGTAGACATGGTATATCTGTTCTTGTGCATTGCCACATGAGTCTTTGCTATCTCTAGCTGCATGGTCACTTGAGTGTATTTACAACTCTCCTTGCCAGTTTTCCACTTCTAACCCATTCCTCCCAGCAACTCTTTATTCTCTCCTTGCCTACCTGTGAGGAACTAGAGACTTCCCTCATAGGGTTAACCATCCAGGGCACTGCAGTGTACCTTTGAATAGTGAATGTCTGTTTTTCTTATGGACCATGCCACTGTTGAAAATATGCAGTACTCTGTACAATGCTGTTTCTTCCTTTTCAGAACATTCAAGTTCAAACAAAGTGCAGCAGAGGGTGAGTGATGACTTTGCATTGCTTGGATTTTGTGTTTAGGGTTTTTTTCTCCACTTACAAAACTTGAACTGGCCAATTACTACAGTTCTGGAAAGAAAGGACCTTGAAAAGCATAATCCACAGTAGAGATGTCTCTTCTGTTCCAACCAGACAGGAGTAACTCAAGTGAGAACCAGAGCTACCATTAATCAGGACTATGGAGTTTGGAGGGAGTGGGCGAATAGTGGGTTTAACAGCTTAATTACTATGGATGGAAACTATTTCCTTGCATCACACAAGTGAGGATGCTAGACAATCCGTTAATATGCAGTTAAACTCGTAGCTTTCCAGTTTCTTGCTAAAAGAAGAAACAGCCCTAATTGTAAGAAATGCTGTCAGAACAGTAGTTCAGGAACTGTGATGCTGTTTGGTTTCTTACCTAGCATTGGTTTATAAAAAATAAATCGGGATAATGGGGGGATGTAAGTTGATACTGTGTCTTGTGATGCTACAGAGAGATATGGTCCAGAACTGTATAGCCACCAGTTGTGGTGGCGATAGAGGGAAAGAGTTGGCTTTCTAAAATGGTACAGTATCATAGCAGAAATGTGGGCACAGCTTTTCTGGTATAAGGTTCCAGGATGAGGTTCACTGGAAAAAGACATGCTGGTTGGGTGATGCCATATTCACTCCTTGATTATCTCACATCCACCTTGTCAGGATCAACAAAAGTGATCAGGCACATGCTTTACACATATGTAATTAAAATGTGCCAATACAACTTAATGAGCCCAGGCAGCTTGGGTTCCTTTGCTGTACTTCTTCTGGGCTCAGTATGCTGAAGTTATTTTCATATAGGACTTCCAGATAACTTTGAGTAGACAGCATGATGTGGAAGGTGACTGGGTGACTGCTGTGGGGACCGAAGCATTTCCAGTTTGTCATTATCTTGGTTTGACTCTTCCTGAGGGGCCAAGATTGGCTTGTTGGTTGGAGATTTCACGGTTTTCTACCCTCCATCTTGAGTTGAAGGAATTAAGCCCCTTTTGGAACTTGATCCTGTCTCCCTCTGAATGGCAAAGCAAGAATCTCTGCATACTTAACTGCCTCTGCTTTCCCAGTTTCAAGTGGGCTGAAATAGTTTGGAAATGTAACCTGTCATTGCTTGGCAGAGGGCTGTTTAGAGGAGAAAGATGTTTCTTCTTCTAATGCGTGTTTTTTCTTTGCTGTTACAGAGTAAAAAGAAAGAATTTGTGTCCACCACACCCTACAGACTCAGAAAGAGACTAGCAGGTAAAAGATCAGCCTTTGCAGTCAGCTCCAACAGTCAGTGAGGCACTGTGTTCATGGGAGAGTGTTTTCCTGTTGAGCTTCTGTCTGTGGTAGCCGTGTGACTGAAACAACCTGATTTGTCCTGCAGAGAGTATAGAAATGTCCTTCAGGAAATCTATGTAGACCTTTTCCCCACAATTGATTAGCTGAGGTGAGGGATGGAAGGTTCAGAAGCACCAAGTTACTGAACTTTAGTAACATGATCAAAAGAGACAAAACTTTGAGTGATCTAACCCATGCTGACACTTACTGTGTGGCCCAACTGCTTGAACCAGGCATAAAATTTTTGATGATGACTGAGACATCTGTGTCAAAGTAATTCTAATAACTGGTTGGCAAAATGTGCTCTGAATGCAGAGGAGAGTTTAGTACATGGTGTTTCATATTCTATTTCTTTTGTGTTGAGAGACCAAGACTGAGCCAGATTTTATCTGTGCTCTTCAACACTGCTAACAGAGGTATTTTACAAAACCTTTTTTGCAGAGTGTGACTTGGAAGATACTCAGCCTGCATGATTGGCATTTGGGAAAACTGACATAGAGATGCTTAGAGAAATAGGGAATTCCATTGTCCATTTTTAGTCACTTTTTATGGTACGATGATATTCTTAGTTGGTATTAAGGATGAAGCTTTACTTAACAATACTTGGTGAGCCTAGAACTGCAAAAGAAATGGCCATTTGTGTTTGCAGTACTCTTAAGCATTGATTTTACCTTTCTGTGAAATTTAGGATTTGTATACTTGAAAAACATCTAAAGAATGTGTGTGAGGTGGTGTAAAATGGGTTCTAAGAAGTCATTCCTAGCTTTTAACCTTAAAATTTATGCCCTAGCTCCAGACCCCTATTTAGAAAGTGAGAGTGAGTATTCCGCTTCCTGCTCAGAGGAGGAGGAGGAGGATGAGGAAGATCAGAAAGAAGTCAGCACCGTTTTATCAGGTCAAAAGACTCCGGGAAAAACTAAGGCTGCATCTACACCTCCTCCCAGAAACAGCCTAGCAAAAAAAATTAAGGAGGAAAAGATGGTAAGTGTACAAAAATACACCCGTGAGCTAACAAACATGAAGGGATGTGTAGTGACAATAAACTGTTAGTGACCACACCTGACCATGGGGAAGAACTGCTAAACTCATTTCAGATCAAACCAGCTGGGTTGGCTTTTGCCTTTCCAGAGCAATCCTGTTGGACAGGTACCATGTGAACCTGTAGGCTAATCTAGTTTGTATCATTAGCAGCTTCAGAAGGAGAAGTCTAAGATGTCCATGGAGCAGGAGACCTTGTGTTGAGACAGGATGAAGAAATTGATACCTGTAGCACCGAAAGGAGCACACATTACTGTTCTGGCTTGGTGTTCAGCTTAATTGTGTTGCTTCCTTCCAGCACCAGGAATGCTCACACCACCTAAAAATTACTGTTATGTTACCTTTCTCAGATTCTCTTTTCTGTCTTTCTCTTCAGGAAAGGACCATCTGACTAGGTTAGCTTTAGCAGAATGCTGCTATAGAAGCCATTTTTGCAAATATTTTTTGTCTTTCAATTCATCCATGCTCTGTGTCTCATTGGCCATCTTAGGGAGAGGGTTAACTTGATAGCAGGAGGAGTGTTGCTGATCTTGCTTTCCTTTTATAGGGTAACCTGGTGGAGGAATACTTTGAAGCTCACAGTAGTTCCAAAGTGCTCACTTCAGACCGAACGCTGCAGAAGTTGAGGAAAAGAAGATTGAATCAGGTACAGTTCACAGTGAATCACACACCTCTCAGAGTTTTTGATTTCTTTGATGAAGATTTCCCTCATCAAAATTTCCTGATGTTGCTATTTTCACTTTTTTTCTGCTGATTACATGGTCAGTGGTAATGCTGATTTAGGTAGCAATTTAAACAGTATGTTTTCTACTGCTGCTCTGAGCAGGGGCAGTGCCCAGTTGTTTGAACTGGAGACAGTAGGGAAAATGCAGGGAAAAGGCACTATCAGGTGAGCTCACAGCTGAAAGCTGCAGTTACCAGAAAAGGTTAAAGTTTGCTTTTGGAGGAGAAGAGGGAGAAGCAGAATTGTAGAGATTTACTTTAAAACAGTGCTTTTGTCAATGAAATGGTATGGGTAATTAAAAGCTGTCTTAACTATTTATGTGTAGAGGAAATCAAGGGAGCTAGTGTCATCTGAGCATTACTGGGTCACCTAGTTTGTCAGTTGTACTTTGTCCCTTTCCAGTTTCTAGGAGATGGGAAGGGTCTAATTGTGGTGACTGAATTACATTGGTTTTTTCCATATGCCAGTTTCACAAGACAGTTCAAAGCAAGCAGTTGTACGCTATGAGGACGAGTGTCAGGGAATTGCGTAGAATACCTGGAGCTCTTGTGTCTGTGACTGCTTTTTGTACCCATTTGTGTTTTAAAAGATGGCATGTATGCAGACTACCTGATGCCTGCTGTTGTCTGGATTTGCTGCCCAGAGAAACATCTGGATTTTTAACAAGTTCCTTCATAACAGGAAGGAAATCAAGGCTTACAGTGTTAAAGCTACTCCCGGCTTCAAAGCAGTTCTGTCTGTCAGTATTTTCATACATTGCAGCTGCATTTCTACTGTAAACAGTCTTCTACTGCAAGCTGTAGAAGCAAAGCTGTTAGAATTGAAGAGGAGGCCAGTGTAGATTTGATACTAACTATCCTGCTACTGTGCTGTTTAAATATCAACATCACAGCATGTCTTTAAAGCTGAATTAATCCTTAGATTTTGTGATGCTTTTGAAATAATACTTTTTCTACATTGAGCTATCAGCTGCAAATTATTTCCATTCTGCTCTATTTCTTTTTTAAGATGGTGGGGCTTTTGAGCTTTCTCTTGTAGTGACAAACACGGGAACCATTTCTAAACATGTTGGTTGGAGCCTTTGTTCCCATGAGTAGGAATGTGACGTTGTATCTTCTTGGTACAGTGCTTGGTGCTGTGTAAGCTCTATGTGTGTCCCTTTTTCCTGCAGTGGTTATCCCATACTCAGTGAGAAGAGAAAAATGCACAGTGTGGTATCTGTTCTAGTCCTAGTCTAGCTGCCATTTCCCATAATAAGGTTACTTAATCTCTGCTTTGTGTCTCCAGTAGCAAAACTGTGCTTAGGGGGATCCTCACGGGGAGGAAAAAAAACTAACCACAAACTGAGTGCACTGACAATGAAAACAATTCTCTCTAGATAGGGAGCATGGTAGAGGGTGTTTTAAGGACTCCAGGTATATCTCTCGTTTCTTCTCATGTTTGAATGACTGTCATCTCTTTCTCAACACAGCAAACACTGCATGATCTTTTGAAAAAAGCTCCTCTTGCCTATGCTGCTGAAATTAGAGAGCTTAACCAGCAACACGAATCCTTGTTTTCCAAGTGGATGCTGCAGTTACAGTAAGTATCCAAGGAGAATCACCGAAGAAGCTTAGTAAAAAGGCACTGGCAGTAAACTTACCCTCATGTCAGTAACATCCTGTGGATGAATTAAGGAGCAGCTTTTTTTCTTTGATTGCTTAAATTTAAAAGTAGATGACATTAATTTAGTTCAGTGCTTCCTGTAGACCAAATCACGTCTGATTAGCTCCTTGAATTGAATGCCTGAAGTGCGGTGAGGTTGCATTCTACCTGGCTAGTTTGTGTGTCTCTAAACCAAGCTAGAGGACATTCACAAACAGGAACATGAATGACAAGAGAACATGGAAAATGAATGATGAGAAAGGTGTCCTTTGTGAGGAATCAATTGGTTTACTCCAACAAGTTAGTAGTGAGTAGCTCACTACTACCATCTTCAGTCTGTGGTTATCTCCAGTGGTGTAGGAGTTAACTTTCAATGCCTGTGGTACCTAATGATCTGGGCATGAAGAAATCTTAACGCTTTTGGAAACACTGGCAATATAAATTTTATTTGGCTTTGCGTGTATCTTCATGGGAAAGAGTGAACATTCAGGAAAGCAAAGGAAACTATAGAGCACCTGTGAGATTGTGAAGCACATTAAAAGGCAGACCACCAGCTCTGAAGTTAAGTGCTGAGGCTGGAGCCAGTATTGGTGAGGAGAAATCCCCTTGGAAGCTTTTGTAAGGGAGCAGAGTGTAAGGAAATTTGTGGTCTGTGGGGAGGGACAAAGTGTATGAAAAAGACAGTGGCTTTGAAAGTTGGAGAGTTGCAGGAGGAGTTCTCTGTGACTTGGTGAGCTGGGCAAATGGTTAGAGATGTATGTGGCAAGGCAGAAGAAATAAATCCCTAGATGACAGTGAAGGCACTGACAGCTGTTGAACACCTTACCTTTGCCCAGTCCTTTTTGAGTAACCTGATACTCTTCTTTCTGGTCAAAATAGTTCTTTTCCTGCTTCTCAAACCTAAACAAAGCTTTGTGATTCCTGTAATGACCCACCCCGAGAGTAAAGAAGTGCTTAAGATTCAAAAATGTTCATTATTTGAAAGGAATGACCGAAGTCTGAGGGTCCACAAACAATCAGAGAGTTTTATTAATAAATTACACGCTTGGCATGGAAATTGGTATGTTAGTCCCTGACTTACTTTATAGGCACATGGCACTGGGTTTTGGATAAAGGGGCAGGGTGAAGGGCAAAGAGAAACTACACCCTTTTTTTTAATTAAAAAAAGGAGAGAGAAATTAGAAAGAGAAAAAGAGATCACCAAGCCCTCTCTCCAATACTGAGCCAGCTGAAGAGATGCTGATCCTGGATTCAGCATTGATCCATGTGATAAGTGATGATCTAGCTGTGTTGGTTCAGCTGATGAGATGTCCAGGGTCTGGGGGGCGCTGCCTGGGTTTGTGCAGGGAGTTGCCTTTTCATGGACAGGTTTCTCTGTCCCAAAGACAGGCTTCTCATTTTCTATGCTAATTAGTTAACATGCACAGTCTGTTCTTTTAGGCCTTTCTGGAAATGGGTCAGAGGGCTATCAGCCAATTACCTTCTGGGAATTGAGAGCTCAAAAAAAACTCTCTCTGGACCACTGTTTGTAGTGTTGTTAAAGAGTGGACTTTAGTATGCATGACCCCCCCATAATGGAGAGCTCAAAGGGTCTCACTTTGGACTGCTTTTATAGGGACACAAGAGAGTGGGCTTTAGCCAGAGTAGGTTTTTTATCCTAGTTACAATTTGAGTCATTAACTTTCTTTGAAGGTTCAGCAACAGAAATATTATTCCACTTGGATTGTTATTGAGGCAAGAAAAATAAGTTTCAAAGGCTGCTCATTAAAAAAACAGGTGCTCATTAAACAATATTAGTCCCTGGGAACAGACAGTGTTTCTGATAATCTGGAGAGAGGTTTAGTCTAAGTGCAGTTCATCAAGGCTGAAGCCTAATGAGCATTTCCCATATGATAATGCAGCTTGAGAGAGGGTGAGGGATGTGACTAAAGTCAGCTTTTCAGGATCTCTACAATGCTATACCATGTTTTCTTTATGCTTTCTGCCTCTTTTTCTGTGGAACAATTAGGATAAGAAATATACATGATTATAGAGTAATTTTGCTTTGAAATTTTGCCTGAAGATCAGAGTGGAAAACCAGTATGAAGGCTTGCTTAAATTTCTTGTAATTACTGTGACCTGTAATAAACACGTAATGCAATCACTGGTGAGGGGATGCATGCGAATGTTGATTACCATTTCTTACCTGAAGTTGTGAATCTAATATTCTGTTCTTAGTCAATAGCATTTTCCTCTGTAGATGTTTTGCTAAATTTGTGATCCTCTAGGCTGCTAAAATGATTCTTTTTCTAGGGTGCACATGCCAGGTTTCAGATTCCTTATAGCTAATCTTATTTATCAGCTATAAGCTTAAGGTAAGCTGGGAGTTGACAAAATGTGAAATTTTTAAAACCAAGATTGCAATGGATCATTTTGCTTAATGAATGTATGGACTTAAAACTAGATATGTATTTTCTTTGATTCAGTGTATTTGCTCAATTTTCTGCAGCCTGGGTTTCAATATTGTGCTGTATGGACTGGGCTCAAAGCGTGATCTGTTGGAGAAGTTTCGTACCTCTCTGCTCCAGGATTCTGTTCACCTGGTGGTTAATGGATACTTCCCCAGCATCACTGTGAGATCTGTAAGTGTGGGAAAAGCTTATGAGTTTTTGTAACCATCCTGTGTTAGGGATACCTCTGGAGTCTTTCAGTGTAAAATGTTAAGGAAACATGCTGAATCCTGTAGGAGCAGATGCTGAATGAAGAGCAGTTCCTCTCTCTTTTAATACTTGGAAGAAATTATCCCATGCATTTTCCACGGAATTGCAGTAATTTTGGTCATTAATAGATATTCTTCATTCCAAAGCCTTGTTTTATGTCATTGTTTTGGAAAGGGGTATAATTTTTTGTTTATGTTGACTGTTTTATAGATTTTATGGTAAAAATCAGATTCTTTTTCACATGGCAGTCAAGGGCTCAGTTTCAGATTTACTGCACCTCAGTGTCAGAGCCTTTTGTAAGGAGCTCCTATTTTCTTTGTCAGATTCTCAACTCCATCACAGAGGAGGTGTTGGACCATATAGGGACCTTCCGCAGCCCCCTTGACCAACTTGAATTCATTATTAAAAGGTTTAAAGAAGGTAAAATGACTATGCATAAAAATGTTAGTCTACTTACTGTTAAGAGAGCCTGGACATTTTCTTTCCTTATAATTTTTATATATGCAGTTACAGTTTTAGTGTTTTGTAGCTAGTATACTTTCTTGCTTGTAATTTATGCAGCATATATGAAAACATACATGCACCAGGAATGTATGTAACAACCCCATGTAAGCTTGTTACCTCAGTCAGTGTTTTACAGCAGGACAGCAGTGTCAAACAAGCATGTTAGAATTGGTTTCAAAAGCAAAATTAAACAGGTATTGCCACACAGAATGCTTGCTGAATTATTTCTGAATGTCTGTTTTACAGCTTGTATATTTGTACACAAATTGCCATGGAATCTTGATTGTGCATGGCATTGGTGTTTCAGTGTTTACATTCTGTTTTCCATCATTATTTCATGGGTATTTCTGGTGGGACTAAGTGAGAAAGGCTGGGTAACAGCAGTTCCCACCTGAATGTACATAAGTCAGTCTTGCAGTACACTATAAAATATAGCTGATCTGACTGGTTTCCATTGGCAGGCAAGTATTTATTGACTTGCACTAAAACTGGTTACAGTTCTAAAAGTGTTTCTGGACTTAGGAAACAGTTGTTCCCAGGGATAAGTATAGCAGCAAGAAGCTAGCTGGAAGTTTTAACATCTACCATTTGCATTATCTGAGCTAGGTCTCTGTAACTTTTTTGTCAGGACTTGTTAAAATTTTTTATGAGGTTAGTATGCTTTGGATCCAACCTTGACCAGAAAATGTATTTTTACTATGAGGAGGAGCTTAAGGACCCTAGTCATGTAAATCAAAAGCAGCTGAACAAACTGTGCTTAGACTTCCATTCTAAAATATATTTCAGTGACCTTCAGTCACAAAAAAAATCACAGCTAAAAGGACAACTCCTGATAAATCTGTGAGCAAGTGGAAAGTGGATTATAACAGAAAAGCTTAAACTAAAAAAAACAATGCTGTAGCTGTGATGACAATGAACTGAGGGAAAACCCTTTTAGGTACTCAGTAACACCCAGTGTAGGTTCAAACTAAGCTGTACAAGGAAAGTGATACTGTAATGATGTATATTGAGAGTGATGGAATAGACTTGTGCCACATTGCACTGGGAATGGGAAACCAGCTTGTGCAGTTTCTTTGATTGGTTCTCTGCTGTTTTTTCTGACCTTGCAGATTCATCTTTAGAGCTCTATGTCCTCATTCATAACCTGGACAGCCAGATGTTGAGAGGAGAAAGAAGTCAGCAGATCCTTGCACAGTTATCCTCCCTGCCTAGCATTTACCTCATTGCCTCTATTGATCACATCAATGCTCCTCTCAGTGAGTTCCCTTGGGTCTGACCTAGCAAAGAGAAGCATCTGTGTTCTGCTTTGCGGCTGCTAAGCATGTTTCATAAGCTCATGTATTGCTTACTATGTATTACGTACTATTCCTTACTACATGTTACTGTTGATGTGTAGAACAAATCTGTTGATGTATGTATAATCCTGATTGGGACTGAGGCTGGGCTGAACCAAAACTGTATAAAGATACTGAGAAATACCACTGATCGTAATTCACAAACAGACTCCAAACTTTTGGCACTTTTGATTTTAGGAACTTAACTGGAGATTGGATGCTCTGTCTGTCATTGCATCTAAACAATTTCCTTTTATCCGTCAGTGTTGTGGGCAGAATGGGAGCTTCAGATAAAATTTATTAGAGGAGCCCCCCTGTTGAGCCACGAAGTACAGAAAGGATGCCCTTGCCTTTTAAACTTCTTCTCAGAGAGTATCTAGGTGTGGCTGCACCCACTCTTAGCCCCAGACTTAGCTGATGGTTTATGTCTAAGGGATTATGTAGGTGTAATTGAACCTTTATTTTGTAGGATTAAGGATGGCAAAGCAAATATAATTTACATAAATTATTTACTTATATTGATTAAGATTATGATTAGACTAAAATATCTTAAACAGAATTATTTACTACACAGTACAGGTAGCTATAAGTATTAGTATAGTTCACTCTCTTTGAAGCAATATTGAGGCAGTTATATTAAAGGTAGGAAAACCAATGCAAGTAGAGAGTGATGTTACTCACCCATACCAATAATCATGGGTAGACTTCTTCAGCTCAGCCTGGAGCAGTAACCTTGAGGGGTGTCACTCAGGGGAGGAATTACACACTCTGAGAAGGGTCTTGTTCAAGTTATTTTACCCTCTCTAGGCAGAGCATCCAGCTACCGCCAGAAGTCTTTTGCACACTTGTCTCTGGAAGGATTTACAATGTCTATGAAGCTGCTGTGGTAAAGGGATGTGTGCAAATGTTGTGTTGCAGATAATTTATCTTGCTGGAGCCACAAGTATAGGGTCTATGTAATGTGAATTTCACAAGCATATATTATTTCCTTAAGCCTACAGTAGATCTACCTGCATTTTAATATTACTTCTTTAACACCTTAGAAAACATAAATCTCCCAATTGTCTGCTCTTTCTTGTCTCTCTGTCTAGTGTGGGATCAGGCAAAGCTGAGCCTCTATAACTGGCTTTGGTATGAAACAACCACATTTAGTCCTTATGTGGAAGAAACATCTTACGAGAACTCGCTTTTAGTACAACAGTCTGGATCTTTGGCTTTGAGCTCGCTAATGCACGTCCTGCATAGTCTCACTCTCAATGCCCGGTAAGACACTGTTACACTTCACACTAGCACTTGCCAAGGACCCAGTCCTTGATTGGTTGGTTACTTCAAATGAACAGCATTTGGGTAGCAAACCTTGTCCAGTGATGAGATTCACAACCAGGTCTTTGTGCATAAGGCAAAATTAGTTAATATTCTAATGGTGGGAGTTTTGGGTTGATTTATAATTATTATTATTTTGATTTTCCGCTTTCCTCCTTTCACTTAGGGGAATATTCAGACTGCTTGCTCAGCACCAGTTGGAGAAAAAGGACAATCCATCTTACCCAGGTAAGTACCCACCTTTTCACATCTATTTGGGGTGTTGATGTTCACAGAAGCCCTGAGTTTTGGTATGTAGGTTACATCTCCAGCAACAGAAGTGCTGGAACAGTTGTCTCAGTGAGGCTCAGTGTCTTTCTAGTGGCACTATGTCTGACTCAGAGAGGAAATCAGTAGACTGGCTAGGTCTGAAGGACTACCTCTTACATGCTTAGATATGACTGAGACCATTCATGAGGGGATGTGGAGTTAAAAAAGTTAAAATTAAGACTATGAATTTGCATAACTTGCACTTAAAGGTCCTATCTAAATGACTTCTGATGTATCCCTGCTTTCTAGGATACATGTAGGATATTCTGTCACTGTCTGTAATAGGTATTGCAGTGCATATGAATAATGTTTTAATGGTAAAGAAAGCAAGATAGAGGAGTTGTAAATTAAGAGAGATTAACCATTTTAGAAAGTGTATTTAAAGTGCTGTTAAAATTCCATTAGGTAGCTGGATGACTGGAATGTTAATTCAGCTGTTTTCCATTAATTACTGAAATATTACCTTGGCTGTATACTTGAAAGAGGCAATGTTACTGTAGCCACTGTGGTCTAAGCCAAAGCAAGACTTTCAGGTGGATAATACGTGATGTTACACCAGGAAAAATCTGACAATCTTACTACATCACTTTCTTGTTCTTGCATTTTTCTGTCTCCAGGGCTGTCTTTCCAAGACTTTTACCAGCAGTGTCGGGAGGCTTTCCTTGTGAACAGTGACCTGACACTCAGGGCACAGCTGACAGAATTCAGGGACCACAAGCTCATCCGGACCAAGCGGGTGAGTTCGGAGAAGAATTCTGCGTATTCAGCCACTTGAAAGCAAAAAAGATGCTTACTTTCTACTAAGTGAGGCTGTATTGTTTTAAACTCCTAGGAGCTAGCAAGGGGCTGAAATTCTGTAATTGCAGCTCTTTCTGTGCTTACAATTCACCAACACCCTTTACATGGACTGAGGGCTGTAGAAACAGTGTGCTTTGGTTATTCAGCAACCTACATGTCTTCTTCTTGAAGACTGTGAGAAGTAGTGGACTATGGAGCCTGCCAGTCTGCTTCCAGTAGTGTTACCTGTATTTCCATAAGGAAAGAATGCAGACTTGCCATAATAATGAGGTAGGATAGCAGTACAAGATATGGGAACGAAGTGTTGAGGAGCTTTGTAGTGTCAGACTAGCATAACCCACCAGAAGATTTCTCATTTGGTGATGTTTCTCAGTATTTGTGCATTTCCAGGGTTACTCCAGTGGAATATTCCAGGTTTTTAGTAATGTAGTCATTCAGAATGCTGTCCAGCTCTCATCCAGACTGCAGATAAACACTAGCATTGCAGTACTGTCTTGTGGCTTGCCTTGCACTGTGCCCTGGTGTTAACAATGTCTATGCATGTCTGTTCTCAGGGAGCTGATGGTGTGGAATACTTACTAATTCCTGTCGATGACAGTACCTTGACCGACTTCTTAGAGAAAGAGGATGAAAATGTGTAATGTCTCCATGTCCTCAGTGTCTACAGCAATTACTCTCAATGGCTGCTGGAGAGGAGCCTATGCTCAGCTCTTTCTCCAACCTTACAGCTGCTACACTGATAAGTAATAATTCTAATGAATTGTGCTCATTGTTCAACTACTTCAGGTAGTTTGGAATGATGACTTCTGTAAGCAAGGCCTCTCTTGCGCAGTAGTTGGATTTGTTTGCTTTGTCTCTTAGCTTGGATGACGCCTTCTTCCTATCTGTGCAGCCAACCTTACAGCCAGAAAAACAAACTCGGTGAGATTGTGCCTTCTGCTCTCTACCTCAGCAGACATGAAGGTTTTATTGGAGCAATATATTTGGGAAGTGCAAATCACAAGATGGTCAAGAGCTTTAGTTTGTACTTGGTGCAACTTTTCTCAGCTGAGTGCTTTCCAGTACTCCTTTACTATTTAGACAAAACTAGCTTTGAGTATATGAAGCCAAGATTTATAACGCTACAAGACCTGCCTTGACTGCATGAGGAAAGGAGAGTACTAGTGGGTTTGGGATGTTGTGGGTAACTTAGTAAATTCTGGCAATAAAACTGAAGGACTTGCCCCAAACCCATATCCTTTTATAAGATTTAGATAATCAAAATTAAGATGGACTCAAGTCATTGCCTGCTACTTTCCAAGGTGCAATCCAGGAATATGAAGAGGCTGTGAAGCTTTTGTGTTTATTTTTTTAAGGCTTGATTATATATTTATATTTTTTACATCAGGAGTGTCCACTGATCCTGGAGGAGGCCTTAAATGCCACTTACAAGCTCTCCCTTTTTTTAAGCCCTTAGAGGCTGGGAGACTGCTGAAGTTTGACATCTTCAATTTTTTTTTCTCAGTTATGTGGGAGGAAGCTCTATAGTTCCATCAACTGTAGTCTGCCAGCCAGACTTCAGGGACTCTGTATGTCTAATATTTGGTAGCTGTGTTACAGCTCAGTGTTGTAATAGTTCAAATCAATAAAATAAAGTACTTTATTAATTTTCATTAGCTTGTCTTGTCTTCCACAATCTTTTTATGTTATAGGAAGAAAGAGACCCCTGTGGCAGTTGTGCAAAAGCCTCGTTTCCATTATTTTGTCAAATATCTGCACAGAAGATTTCAAACTAGTTAGTAGAAATATATTGTTTCTTATATCAAAATCCAGAATGGTTTGTCTGCCTTTTAATACCAGTATATAGCTTTTGAAGAGAACCAAAACATCCCATGGAGTAAGTCACCTCATCTGCCCCTCACTGACAGAAGCAACAGAGATGTATGGCCTGATTTTTGTATTAGCAACACAGAGCATCTACTTACCCCACTATCAATTTGATTCTTCAGATGGGTCCTTTACTTGGGAAAGAAGAAATTTCTTCTCACTTCCTCAACATATTGAGGTATGTTATTTGTTCATGGTTTTGGTAAGAATGATGACCTTTATTATATCCTAGGTAGCTTCAGATAATACTAGTCTTCCACTTATATTTACGTGGAACAAGACATGCAATTATTAGAAAGAGACATTCCTTGACCAGCCACTTTTTTATTAAAAGGATATCCTTAAAAGGATATTGCTAAGATATTTACAAATTTGTAATGAAATACTTGCCATCCAGAGATGGTAGGGTATGCAACAGTGAGATTTTTTTTCTTAACCCCCCCCCCAAAAAAAGTCACAACAGAAACTTGGAAAATAAAACTCATTATCAGTAGTGAAAATACTACTTGTTCAGTTTTAGTAATCCTGTGATTAAAAGCCACAGTTACAGAACTGTTTTTAAAGGAAAATAACAAAGGCACATGAATTTACAGCTTTGTTAAGGAATTGAGTTTTAAGCTTCCAAAGCTTTATGTGAGAGGCCCTCTATTGAAAAGCTTTTAAGGCTTCATTAGTGGTAGATCATGCAATTGAATACTACTACCAACAACTTGCTTTTGTGTCCTCTATCTGCATCTGAGTGGTGCTTTATAAAACTGCTAATGTAAACAGCTGATCTCCATCCTTTCATTAACCACTGTTTCTGAAGTTTATTAGGTAAACTATCAGTGACTTGCATTGACACGATTTGACGTAACTTAATAGGGTAGAACTGATGCATAAGCTTAAACCTGGAAATAAGTCAGGTTTTATATCTTTTACCCAAACCAGTCCTTGAGTTATCATGGTTATTAAATGTATATAATAACATTAAGTGAATTTATTCAAGTGCTGTGCAGTAATTGAGTAAATGAGCCTTTGGTATTCCAAAACAAACATTTATTTTTCTGACATGACAAAATATATCCCAGACTTTGAGGGACCGTGTAATACAGTCATTCTGTGATGGACCAATTGAAAGCACCTTCATTAAGCTCTGCAGTTGGATAGGCCTATGCAAAATACCATGATTGACTGAATTCTCTCTCTCTCCAATTTTTTTTCCCCTATGCCACCTGGAGAGGATCTCTGTCTTTCTCAGACACAATGATGTTGATTTTGTTCTGTAGGTGGATTGCAAGTGTGTCACGCAGCTCTGACAGGAAGCCTCGCTCAGTGTTACTGTGCTCACACAGAATAACACTTATCCCATTGGCAACTGCATCCAGCACGTCATGGTGGGACATCTCTCCTGCCATTTTGAGAAAGAAATGTCAAGTATGTCATGTAGATCACTAATTGTACAGTTTAGGTAACCAGGTTTCTGCAATGTATGGAGAATCTTAGCTAAAAGCTGGGATGATGTAATGCAATGTGGGCTGTAAAGGGAATTCAACACCATCTGCTCAGTAAGAACATGGAACACTCCTGCTCCAGGGTCCTCTGAAAGACTTCTGGCTGATGCCCTGTATACAGCTGAGACAAAACCACAGAAATTCCTTGCAATCTTTGAATAGTTGCAAATTCTGCCGGAATGCCAATTCTTTGGTTAGAAAATAAAAGTGCTCAGAGTGGTCTGGAAGAGGAGGGAGCAGAGCAACTGGGAAGCCTAAGGGTCAGCTCTGCAGGGCTACACAGAAGGGGGAGAAGGGGCAGTGATTACTACAGAATGCAAGGCAGCCTTCACATTGTTGAGCCACAGGGAATAGCTGTCACACTGGCAGAAGACAAATAATGGACTAAGTGTCCCTTTGGTCAGACACCAATGGAGTTTCTTTGGAAGGTTCTGTAGACTACGTTATATTCTGTTTCCCATTAGGAAATTCTATAGGGAACAGAGGAAATACACGTTGCCAACAGAGAAACACACTGAAAGTTGCAACTCACTGCCATCAACGCTGATTTTGTGTTGAAATAAATGTATGGAGAACAATGTTTTAATTCAAATATCTTTCACTATGCCACACTGCTATTTGATCCACATTACCTTTAATGTTAGTCTGTCATTCCAATAACTAACTGATGGTTGCTCAATTACAAGTGACAGGTAATTTTTTCTGGCCAAATCTTTCAACAGCTACTCAACCCTCTTATTTTTTTATGTTTTTTTCTGGTTTGTTTTTCTAATGACTATTTTTATAAAGATAATGAAACAGCAATCTATTATTACCTGTGAGATAGAGGTCAGCTTCCGTTCCCTTCAGGACACTGCTCCCAGAGCCAGCACACAGAGCAGCTTTCCTCACTGGCGATTCTGCAGGATACAAGGTGCCAGTTAAACTTCTTCCCCTTTGTTCAGCCCTCATGTATTTATTGCTAGTAATTGTTTCAAAGTTACCTACTACCTTGATTTTAGGGTCAACATAAATTTGTTGGAGACACACCTGTCAGTTTGAAAGAGTATGGGCATATAACATCTCTGACAATACAGCAAGATCCTGTGTGATAGATTTGCTTCAAAGTGCAGGAAACTTTGCAGAAGACTCCAGCACAGAGGCTGGCTGATGGCTGCCTTTCTCCTAGTGAGGTTTTAGTTAGGTTTCTGAAAGCTTTAATAGGCTGCTACTCTTTCCAGGACTCTTGTGTTCCACCATCATTTGTTTCCCAACTAATGATGCCACTAAGGCAGCATATTGCCTCAGATGTTCTGGTTCCTAACAGCTCTCAGAAGGCCAGTCTTAATACAAGCTGAAAGCTGCTCCATGCCAATAAAAAATTGTCCATTTGCTATGATTGCTAATTCCAAGCTATTACATATGTGACAGTGACATGAATTTTAATTTGTCATATACATTACATTTCACTAAAGAGAGGGGACACACAACCCAGAGAAGTTTTCAAATTCTGTAAAGGTTTTGCAGGATGTTGCCTTGCAATTACTGTGGATTTAAGTGGAGTCACACCACTTCAATCCGCATCATAAAGAGAGGCTTCAAAGAAGTTTGGGGATTTTTCAGTGCAATTGTCAGCTTCTAGTAAGACTTCTGTCTCCTAAGTTACAAAGAATTCTCAACAAATTCTAGTAGCTGTGCTCCTTGGAGATTATGATAGGTAGCTGGGATAAGAGGACGTTTATTCCACATCTTACTAATGACCCCACTGTCTGAGCTAGTTCACCTTCTTTGCTTATCTTTCATCAAAACATGGTTACGTGTTCATAAGGATACCGTAAAGTGTCTTACTATTTTAAAGTGGTCTGAATTTTAACATTCAGTCACAAAAGGGAACATACAATGAAACAGTACATCCTTCTGCCTGATATCCTGGGCAGGAAAAAAATCTTAGTCATTATATAAATTAAGAGAAAGCATATCTTGCATTCAACTTGTGCTGTCCCTTCTTCACTGCATCAACCAGCATAATACAGAACCCCATGAAAAATACAAGTGAGATTCTTTTCGTATAATGGTAAATTCTAAGATGCTCTTTCTTAACAGTGCTTCATAGCACTTGGAAGAAACCTGTTAGAGCAGTGTTTCTGTTAAAATTTTACAGGAGCACCCTCATGCACACACTCCTGCTCCTTATGTTCCTGCAGTGCCAGACTGCAGGCAGTCTGACTCGCAGGCCCATTTACCAAGTGTCCTGCCCACTCCCACAGCTACACGGACGTGGGGTAACTTCAGGTGGCCTTTGATACGCTCGATTATGCCTGACAAGGACACCGGCTCGTTCAGGGTGCACAGACGTCCCATTCCAGTGTGGGGAAGAAGAGGCTGAAAAGAAATTAAAATTACTGTGAGAAAGCTGACTCCAGAAGCTTGCATTGTTTTCCACAATGTATTGGGCATGCAGGAACATCTCTGAACTTTACAAAAAAATAGGTATGGGATGTTCTCAAATGTAACATACAAACTATGCAAGCTATTGGAACTGTTTTAAGAATTAGTACAAACCACATAGATCTTTTCATTGCTTTGGAAAATGTCTGTGGCTTCAAATACCTACATGCCAGTATTTCAGAGCACTGGGGTAGCACTGGAAATCTGTGATGCCACTGACTACTGCATTTCAGTGTGTAGGACATGCAGCTCACACACGTACTTCATTCACAGGAAGTACTATGTGATTTTGTTACCTTTTGTAGTAAGAGAATGTCGGTCTTGTGATAAAGAAGGGTGTTCTGGGACAATAGTGCCACCACCTCCAGCAGTGCTTTCTGAGAGCAATTCAAACTGACTCGTGTTTGCTCCTCACCTTCAACCCTGAGGAAAGACATGCTTGGAGATTTTAAGGAGCTAGATAAAATTTTGGCATTCTAATTATTATATTACAGCATTATAATTATTACTCTATGCCAGTGGCTGTTCTACCACTGAGAAAGGAAAGAAAGGCAGCATTGTAATAGCCTAGACTTGTCCACTATCTTGGAAGAAACAAATATGGGAATTTAACTCAACTGTCGTCATCAAATTTCCTCAATACTCTTCTTTAACACCTCTAATCTATGTGATGCTTGAGTTGCTATTACCATTTAGCATGACACAGATTGATCAGAAAGGGATTATTATTCCTTAAGTTTCTCATTCTGTTGCTGAAAAATACAGCAGCAATGCACAGAGGAACAAATGATTAGAGTAGTAAAATACAATTACAGCAACTTACTGTTTCAAACAACAGAAAGAATACAACATTAGAGAGTGGAGCAGATACCTGGCTGGGAGAGTAGTGAGACAAGAGATCTCTGGGATGTCTTGGATTTTGGACAGCACTGCATCCAGATGCTCAGCCTCTGCACAGAATTCTACCCGGTGAGTGCCCTCAGCTGGAGAGCCTGGCGCAGCGGATGGATGGAGTGGGACACAAGTACAGGCACCTGAGAAAACAGTACAAGATTGCTGTTTTATATAGCAAGGTAAGTACCCTAACACTGATTCAGCACATATCCTAAAGAGATGCGGCAAAAAGATGCAAAATTTGCACTCAAATCCTTTTTTCATGACCAGAATGGAAGACTTTTCATTTTCCTGTATCCATTAGGCACACTCTATTTTAAGTCCAAAGAAGGTGATGGATATGTACTATTTGCCATTCTTAATGCCATCATTTTATTCTAAGGATTGTACAAAACCAGAAAGAGCTTCTGGTTTGTATGACAGCCAGGAAAAGACACAGCTTTTGTAATCTCTGAGCCACAATATAGGATAAAAATCTAAAATAATTTCACATAGCTTAAATCCTTTTTAAACATTGAGATCTTGTACTTTATAAATTAAAGATGGTGATTTGAAGTCAGCGGTCTCAGCTTTGCAAACTCAGGGGACAATGAATATGGTCCACCAGTTCTGGATACATCCAGTAGTAGAGTCATGTGTCTGAAAATATCCTCTCGTGTTTGTATCTGGTATACATCAACAAGATAAATTTCCTAAAATGTGTTAAAGGTTACAGTACTATAAAAATACTGGGAAAAATAAAAAACAGTCCTCAAATCACACCTGTAAAAGCTGGAAGAAAGGAAAATGGGGAAAGATCCCACCTAAAATACCATACACCGATTAATAATTGTAATTTTTTTTTTGTTGTTTGTTCTTAACAGAATCTCACCGAGTCCCTTTGTTAGCCAGTTATTAACTCCATGAGGTATGGCATCATACGCCGTATGTGGAGAGTAAATCCCGATTCTGTTCTCCAGTGCTCGCACCACCAGCCGTTCCTTCCAGGTCTTCCACGTTACTCGCTTGAGTGGTGTGAATATAGGAGGGTGGTAAGAAAGAACGAGGTCTGCTTTCTTCTGCACTGCCTCTTCCATCACCTCCTCAGTGAGGTCATTAGTGAGGAAAAGGGTGTTCACAGTGTGGGGAGGACTTGGTTCCACCAGCAATCCCACATTGTCCCAGCTTTCAGCCAGAGCGGGGGATGCGAAGTCATTCAGGGCAGAAACGAGCTCCCGGAGGTTCATGAGGGCGCGTACGGGCTGGCGGCCCAAGGCACGGACGCGGTGGAGAGGCGGGCGGAGCAGCGATCGGACAGGCAGCAGCATGCGGGGACCTGTGCGGGACAAACAGGCCGCAGTGAGCTTGGGGAACCCACCGGCCCGAACAGCAGCTACCAGCACTGGGGCTGGCAGGTCACTGCGCCCGCCTACCCCCGGCACCACGCGGTACTGGGCGCCCTCCCCGGCCGGGGCTGCTGCGGGCACACGCCGCACACACCGCCCCGCGCAGCCCTACACCTAACGCGCCGAGCTCAAACTTCATCCCCCTACCACGGCAAAACCGACCCGCAGAGCCCGGCCGCAGAGGCGTTCGCTCCTCAGCGGCGGGGAGCCACCCGTTCGGCACCTCGCTCACCTCCCGCCGGAGCAGGGGCGGGACCTGCGCTCGGCCCCGCCGCTTCCGCCGCGCTCAGCGGGGTTAGGGCGGCCCCTCCGCTGCGCCCGGAGTGAGCAGCGGCCCGGGAGAGACGAGCTGCCTCAGTGGCGGCGGGCGCTGGGTCTGTATCAGCCCAGGGAGGTTAAAGCATCATCCGAACGCGGTGAGCGGGCGGGCGGTGCCGCCGGGCAGGGACTCGCCGGTGGAGGAGCCGAGCGGCGGCGGGCGGAGCTCACTCGTGCTGCGCTCTGCGGCGTTGCGGTAGCGGTGCCTCGGGCGGGCAGCGAGGGAGCGGGAGCTCGGGCTGAGGGGGAGCCGGGCCAGGTGGCTTGAGGTGGCAACACGGGGCCAGCACTTCCCCGGGCTCTGCGGGGCTTCACCAGGGAGGGCAGGTCGATAGAGGAGAAACTAGCCCGTAAATCTGTTGACTTCTACGCAGCCGCGGTTTTATTACCGTCCCTCTAAACGCTTCATTTGAAAGTGTTAACAAAGATTTAAAAATTCTGATTCTGTGCTTGAAAACAAGTACCTATTTGTTGCAGGCACTCAACAGCTGTCAGGAGTTGGCTCCAAATCACGCTTCTGTTAGGTACTGGCTTGTGGCTTTCAGGTATGAATTTCCGCCAGCTACTGTTCCGCCAGCTACCATAGTATATTGCTTAGGATAAATTTTCTGCATAGGAACGGGCGGTTTTCGCTCTCTCCCCCTCTCTCTAAGTGGCCTTTTTCTACTCGTTTTTCATTGTTTGTATGCTGTGCAGTTGCTTAATGCAAAAACTTAGCTGCGGAGTCACTGGAATGGCACTATAGAACCGTGTAGTGTAAAAAGCATTTGTTGGTGCAACCAGCAAATATTTTAGAATCAAAAGAAATGGGGCTTGGCACAAAAAAACCCTAATACATTTCTTATGTTATCTCTGCAGGAAATTGTTGAATAGAAGGCTACCTCAGCTTTTTGATAAGCAGACATGGTAAGAATAAAAGCACTTTTAATATTTTTTCATTCTTTCTGAAATGCTCATCTCTTGGAAAGTGAATAACTGCTCTGCATATCAAAAGATAACACGTCTTACTCTGAGGAATTTGTCATGAAAAGTTCAGGGTTTTAATTTCAAACTTATACTGTGAAAAGGAAAACAAATTGATTTTCATCAGTCTAAAATATAATTATGCTTTCACTTCAGAGATACCGGATTTTAATGCTGCTTTGGCATATATTTGATAATCTAGTTTAGTTTCTTTTGCCACAGAAGCATTAGTCTAGTTGCAAGAACGTACCTCTGCACTCACAGGCTTTTAGAAGTTCAACAAATCAAGAAGTAGATATAAGACTAAATGTGTTTTAAACTGTACATACACCTTTTATAGCATCGTCATGGACATTGTGGGCATCTGTCTCCTTTACTTGTATACTTTCGGAACAGAGTGCCAATATCAACATGATGCTGATTTTTATTTTTTTTCTGTACAGTTATCCCCTACAGTAATTGTTCTTGCATAGTTTAGCACTTTCCATAGGAGTACTGTGATATATTTGGCTTGTAGAGATATATTTGCTTAGGTCACTGGGTAACTGATTCTAGATTTTATGAAGGTAATTTATAACTTCTTAAGAAAAGCAAGTTAATTTGTAGATTTGCTTGTTTGTGAAGGCAGATTATATATGCTGCCATTCAGAACTAGCTCTATTACTCAAAAGGCTGCAGGCATTAGTTGCTCCTCTGGTTGTAAAGCAGTGAGGTCTGTGCATCACACTGTCATCCAAAATAGATATAACCTTGATTCATCATCTTTACAATCAAGTGATTGAGTAGGTCCTGTTTGCAAATGAATAATGTATTTCTGGAATGTAACAGCATAAAACAGCTACTGCATTACCATGGCAAACTTGATTTGTCCTGAAACGAAAGTAAACCGAGTGCTTTCTGGTGATTTTACTGAAAATGTGGATGGTTTGTGGCAGTAGCCTTGTGTATGGCCAAATATTTAAACAATGGTTATATGCAGTGCAAACTTGCTTACATTCTTGGTGGGACTGGGAAGTAAAACTAGAGCTGTTAGTATTTCATTGCTGATTTAATTATTATTTTCTGCCTTTTGCTCAGGCTGTCACACTGCATACTGATGTGGGAGATATTAAAATTGAACTATTCTGTGAGCGTACTCCAAAGACTTGTGAAGTAAGTCAAGTACCAGGAGTAGGATTGCCTAGTGGTGAAGCAAAGCAGTAGAAATAGTGAAGGCTGTGGAGGTGAAGTGGCTTTTGCAATTCACCTTGTCATGTAATTGAATACCAACATTTCAGGCTGGTGCAGTGTCTGTTCCACTGTGGAACTTTTCCACTGTGTCATGCTGCCTAGAGTTTGATGTCTGTTTCTCCCTTGATCAGGTTTTGTTAAGGGTTGCTTCTCTTCAAGTTCCAGCATCTCCTTTGCCTTTAGGAGAAATAAAGCACCTACCATGGGATTCTCAAATTTCCATGGGTTTGCTCATACCCTCACAGACTTGATTTTAATTTAAGAGTGAGACTCACTCACTCCCAGCTTGTTAGGGGCCCCAGTTTTGATATTTTGCAATGAACTTAAATTGAAATAATTTATTTTTAAATAAAAAAGCTGAGGCATGAAGTTATTGATTACAAAATTGCATGTACAAAGTAAAATTGTTGAATGGGAATGATACTTGAGAGCATGCTGTAGGCTTGTTTATTCCTCAAGTCAGACAGCCTCGCACTGAAAGCATTTTATTTTTTGTGTGTGTGTCACTATCGAAGGAGTTTATTAGCTATGATTTGTTTATGACTACTCTGTGGCAATAGTCTGTGGAATTCACATGGTCACAAAGCAAAGGTCTTGCCAATGCTGTCATTTTAGTAAGAGATTTTAGTAGTTTTTCAGTTGTTTGTTAATATGGTTTGTTTGGTTTTTGTAGAATTTCCTGGCTCTTTGTGCTAGTAACTACTACAATGGATGCGTATTTCACCGAAATATAAAGGGCTTCATGGTTCAGACAGGGGATCCATTAGGTAAATTCTTCTGTCTGGGTCTTTCTATAGAAAAATTGTACATAAACATAAATAGTAAAGAAATAAAAAGGAATTACAGGTATTAAAACCAAAATGTAAGTAAAGTAAAAATACGGTGATAGAGGTTTTTATTATGAGATTTGTTTTCTTTGGTGGCCTTATAGAAGTGCAGGCATTACCCTGGTTTTAAGTAATCATGCATTCTACAAACTTGAGTTTTTCCAGCTGTTTCCACTAAAGATGATAGTTCTGTTGACTTAAGAAGAAGCAGTTGCTACTGTGCTTTGTGTGGTTTCTGCCTGAAGGGCTACACTGCCTGTAAAGTATTTGGGGAAAATGTCCCAGACATTGTCATCTGTTTGGGAGAAAAGCTGATTCAGTTCTATCTGTTTGTACTCACACTGAATTTAATTTGAGGATATCCCAGTGTTTTGTTCTGCTTCTTAATAGGTGTTCCTTACATAGAGTTAAGTCTCTGTGCAATGCCAAGAACATGCCTCAAACTAATTGCAGGCTTTCCTAGGGTCTTTGTTGTAAAGTGTTGTAACAGAACATAATTTCTGGATTTTTCAGTCTGCAAATCCAGTAATCTCTGCTGTGTTCTTTGTCAGGCACTGGGAAAGGAGGTAACAGCATCTGGGGCAAGAAGTTTGAAGATGAATTCAGTGAATATCTAAAGGTATTTCCTTGCTCTAAGCATGCACTTACGTTTTCATCTGAATTTTCTGTACAGGTTGGAGAACAATAGCTTATTATTAAAATAGGAACAGGCATTTCTGTGCTTGGCAGGTAGGTTTGAGGGTTTTCATCACTGAAAACAGAAGTAAAAAGAATTTCTGACAGTGTTTTTCATGCACTGAAGACAAAAGAAGTAATTTTTCACTGAAAGAGCCATTTTGAGGAGCTAATTACTGATTGTGATAGAATATATTAGCAACCAAGATTTGTTCTTAATAATGGTATTGAGGAAGAGTTCTGAGTCACAGAGCACTTTGCACAGGATGGTCCTGGTTTCACAGATGTGTATTCATGCTCAGGTTTTTCCCCTTGTTCAGCACAGTGTCCGTGGAGTAGTTTCCATGGCAAACAATGGTCCCAACACCAATGGATCGCAGTTCTTCATCACTTACGGCAAACAGCCGCACCTGGACATGAAGTACACGGTGTTTGGAAAGTAAGTAAACTACACGCCTCTATCAGAGTGTGTGAGGGATCTGAGTGGTTTGGGGCACGTGCAAATGCTTGTACTTTATCTCAGAATCTGTTATGGATGCTTAATATTTCCTTTCAAAATACATTATTTACCACATAAAATGTTTTGGTTGTCTTAATTTGTATCATTTGCTTGCAAAGTCCTTGCTCTATGATACTTAAGTGTTTTGAGATACCTCAACTGTGACATTTCAATCATTATTAGAAGGTGATTTCCAGCACTTCTGTTTTTGTTGCAGAGTTATTGATGGCTTGGAGACCCTGGATGAGCTGGAGAAGCTGCCTGTGAATGAGAAAACCTACCGACCTCTTAATGATGTTCGCATTAAAGACATTACAATTCATGCCAACCCTTTTGCTCTGTAGCCACAGAATGCATCAATACATTCTTCAGAGACTGGTCAGATAATTCCCAGATTATGGGGTTTAAAGAGCCATCAGAAAGGGTTACTTCAGCTGGATCATATCTTTGCTCATTGAATACAGAATTTTCAGGAGCTATGAACATTGTTTGGGAGTTGCTACAGAAAAGTCTTGTGCTTCAAAAGCCAGGTTTTCCAGAATATCTTCCAGGATTTTTATTTTTTAAAATTGTTTTTTATACTTGTAAAATAAAAAACTTATTTTTTTCCTAATCTTTGGTTTTTGCCTTATCTTTCTGAGTAATCCTACGTTAAAACAATGTCTTTGGTATAATTTCATGCTACCAGTTTTATGAAACTTTCTCAGGTAAATTGTAATCTTTACTCAGTTTTCTCAAAAGAGGAAAGTAAGAGATGTAATTTTTCCCCCTAGGTGAGAGCAGTGTCATAAAAAGGTGAAACCTTTCCCTCCCACAGGATTAAAGAACATATTTAGAGGAGTGCTTGCTTTTGTACTGCTGTGTTGGAATTATAACCTCTTCAGCCTCCCCAAAAGGCAGCAATTTCTTCTGCTTCTGGTACAACACTTTTGGTATGAAAGAGTAAGTATTTATGTCCTAACATAGTTGTTGATTGAAACTAGGTAACATGGATTTACTGTAACTTGTTTTTCGTCACTTTTTTGCACAAAGACTAGGGGGTAAACACAGCAAAGAGCAGTGTCAGAAAGGCTGTTGTCACCTGATATAGAACAGATCAGAGAGCCGTTTTGGACTTCTTCCCCAGTTCTCTCTCCACTCAGTCAGCATCCCTTAGCAAAGCCCATTCTCATGTATATGTGCTTTGTAATCCATGAGAGGCCGAAGGTGCAGCTGACTTGCAGTCTGCTTCAGACCATTATTTCCATTTTGAGACTTGGCCTCTTAATACAATGAGAACTCATTTGTGAGAGAAAGGCAAAGGTATGCCAGGTACAGGTTACTGAGGTGTTAATGAGCAGAGTTAATCCATACCTTCTTGAGGGGACAAAGTTTCTATTTTCTGTATGGAATGTTGGTTAAAGCTCCCAGCCCTTGTGCCAGACTTCATATATTTTAGTGTAATACTTCAGTCAGTCACACACAGGGAAGAGGCAGAGCACAGAGCTAAAAGAATGAAATCCTTTAACCAGTGCAGTAGCAGGTAGACAGAAGTGTGCAATGCCACGTTGGACTGACACTACTGCCATGCAGGAGGAAGGGCATTAGGAAATTTCCTACGGTGCAACGGAGCTGTAAATAATTTAAAATGCTGCCATCCCGCACTGAACTGGAAACAATTGTATTGTGTCTGCTTTCCTGGACTTGGTCTAAGCTGGAGAGCAGTGGGCAAGAAGAAAATAATGGTACATGATCTTTGAACAGTGACAAACTGCTGTCATGTACGTTGGCAAGTTGATTCCAGAGAAGCACTGCCCACATCGAGGGCGGTACGGAGACGATTCACAGCTCATCACCGGGTAAGCAATGACAATTTCGCAATTCGGAGTTCCCGCCCAACCCCTGCCCCCCCACAGCCCCCCGCCCCCTCAGGCCGCCATGTTGTCTGCCGCGCCGTTCCGGGCGGGGAGAAAATGGCCTCGGCCGCTGTGGCGGGGCTGGAGCCTTGCTCACCGCCCGCACCCTGTCCCCGAGCCCCTGCTGGGGCCGAGCTCCGAGCCTTTGGCCGGGGCGGGGATTCCAGGGTCCGGCCCCGCGTTCCCCTCGCTCCGCCCGCCCGGTGCCGGCAGCGGCCGCAGCCTCCCTGAGCCCTGAGGCGATGCAGCCGGCGTGGGGTTGCGAGAGGGAGTAAAAGACAGCTGCGTAGGAGGAAGTTCGCTTTTCTTCTTGGGGCAAACTTACTGGGAGATAACCCGAGTTGTATTGTCATTTTGATTCAGTGTTAGGATTTCTCTCTGAATCCACAGAAGAACTTTGATGTCTTGAAAAGCCCACTGGGCAGTATTCGCCCTTGTTAAGCACACAGAAGCCTTTCTTTTCCCTCGAATACGCAGCACCTGAGTAGCTTTACAGAAGTGTCAAGTGTCCAAGCCATGATATGTATTTAAAAAAGGCTTTCTTTAAGGAGTAGGTTACAGATTTAAGTTCCCCCATTGAAAACAATTTGAAAAAAGCTCTTGAATTAAAAATAACATGGAAGGACAGAGAAAAAAGCCAAAAATTTGGATGTTGAGGAAAAATACAATCTTCATTACAGTGTAAATTTGATAATTAATAGTTTTGCAAATGAATTGTTTGTCAGTGGGATGTAATTCAAAGAGTAAAATACCTTTGTTACACTCGGGGAATTCCAGTCGAACTAATGGTCCTGACAGCGATAAAAGAAAAAGACCACTTTGCAGAAGGTACAACAATGCTAAGAATGGAAAGGGGACACCATTCAGAAGTGCACAGGAGAAAAAGTACTGCAAACATCTTTCTCAAACTCCTGGCAGGTAAATGACTTCTGGACTTCTGGTATCAGCAGGCATGTTTTAAGATTTTATTATTCTGATCAGATTATGGGATGTTGGATTAATTTTTGAGTTGAAGGTCTTTCAGGAAAGATGTCTTGCAGTTTAAAGCAAAAAGCTGCCTGCAAAGGGGCACTGGAATGATTTAAATTATATTTATTGGATTTTTTTTTTGTAGTAATGATACAGAAACCAAATCTGTGAATGAAAGAGACCATTGTCAGTGACACAGTTTTGAGGTTTGCAGTCACGAGTCCAAGCAAGGATGTTAGAGTGGGCATCTGAGTAGCCAGCAGCTGGTGGCAAAAGGAAATACAAGACAACTTATAATACATGTCATACTAAACCTCCACAGGTGATAGGAGCAATTTTAATTTAGTTTGATTTTTTTACTTTAAGAAGGTAGATTCTCATCTGTCAGTAGTAATTTGGGTGTGGGGTCTGGGGTGTTCAGTCAATAATAGTTTATTCCTTTGGCTCATATTAGTAGCTGATTGTTTTTTGCTACGATAGCATTTCCTTCGGTGAAAATCTACAGTTTTTACATATGCTTGTGATACCACAGAACATGGTCCTGTTCGTTCACTAAATACATTTGAGCGGATTAATGAACAATAACCATCAGTTGAAGTACTTGAAATACAGGCATCACTTTCATGCCTTCAGAATTTATTTTGCTTAACCCCTTCTCTAAAATCCAAGGACAAGCTTTTAAACTTGATTTTGACTAAATACCACTGAAATAGCAACGGTATTTTTCAAGTATCAGTAAGGAATCTGTAGAATTGAATATGGATGATAACTGCCCACTAGCAGGGTGATTTTTCTGATCTTTGCTACACCGTTAAAAAACCTGAAGACTGGAGGTTTAAGGTAAGATTTTAAGCCAAGACATCTTAAACCAAGTGTAAAGTGAATGTATATGCTATTGATGATTAAAAAAAAGTAGCTTCTTGCTGAATAGTCATACAAGTTATTTAATCTTGATTGCCTAAGATGGGTATTTGAATTTGGACAAAGACTATTTAAAAATACATATATGTGTGTGTATATATATATATATATATACATATATATATATATTTTTAATATATCCTTTTGCTTTAAGAAAAAAATAGGGGTCCTGAAATAGTAAAGTAAAATTTAGTGAACCAGTCTTTTAAAAGAAAAATTGTAATTTTTTTGTTGCCTTCCTACTCTGAGTATCTCATTTGAAAATCTGTTCCTTGCCATGTTTTCGTTCTGTTGCATAACTGAGGTGCCCTGTGAATTTCCAGGGCCTGAATTTTTAACTGCTCCTGCCGACTGTTTGTGGCCTGGTGTGTATCTGAATGCCTGAGTATCTCCCTGCTGAATGAATTGTTTTTCTGACCTGAATTCACTTGGGTTTATTGACTGGCTGCATGATCTTGGTGCTGTTCCAGAAGAGCCATCAAAGGAAAAGATGCAGGAATGCAGAGGATGATGCAGAGGGTTATCTGATCTATCAGAGAGAGATGTCCTAAGTGCAAGAAGCATAGAGTATTTTTCAGACTTTATTAACGTTTTAGAGAGATGTGATGGGTTGACCCTGGCTGGGTGACAGATGCCCACCACACCCACTCTGTCACTGCCCTGTGCAGCTGGACTGGGGTGAAAAAAATGTAACAGGTTCATGAATTGAGATCAGGGACAACAGATAACTCACCCAATACCATCACAGGCAAAACAGACTAGGCTTGGGGATATTAAATGAATTAATTACCAGTCAAAATCAAAGCAGGATAATGAAGTAAAGTCTTAAAAACATTATCCCCTCATCCCTCCCTCCTTCGCTGGCTCCACCTCCTCCCCACCCCAGCGGTGCAGGGAGACAGGGAGTGGGGGTAAGTTCAGTTCATCACAAGTTGTTTCTGCCCCTGCCCAGCCCAGGCCTGTGTAATGAGGAAGCTCTTTGACATCACACAGCTCACCTTAAAGCTTTATCTGCGGTGATGCAGTGCTGTTTGGGCTCTGGCAGTGAGGCTGTTAGAACTCTGGAATGTATTTTGTGTTTGATGACAGTTTCACTGAGTGCAAAGTAGTAGGCACCTAGATTGTCTTTCCACAGTACCACGCACCTGACACCTCAGTTAACATTTTTGCCATTTAAATGACTGAAAAAGGCTGGTTACTTTTGCCTGACAGTTGTGTTAAGATTGTGAGATGTGGAAGTTTCTTCAGTATTAGCCCAGCATACATAAAAATACCATGGGGAGGTAAATGGGGCTTTTAATTTCTAAGAACAGTAAGAAGGTATAAAATATGTTTGCAGAATTGATATATGAAATTTTAGTCTTTTTCATGGATAGATGAACCTTGGTTATATTGTCAGCATGTACTAAAAACTTACCTTTTCTATAAAGGTTGCCATTGCTATAAACAATGTGTATCTGAATATTCTTGGTTAAAAGTACTTGCTGGTCTACTCTTTGGTTCCATCTTTTCAGAAGAGGCAAATATATAGCTGTGAAAATAGTAAAAAATTATGGCAGCTGCCCCAAAGCAGCTTATGACATCCTAGTACTGGAATATGTAAAGGCACTGGATCCTGGCAGTACACAGTGAGTATACAAAGCCACCTGTACTTTGGTTTGGCTTTTAGGATTTCTGTGATGTTGCTTTCTGCAATAAGGGATGTATCCCAAGTGTTAATACAACTGTTGCAAATCATGTCACTGCCTTTGTAGTCACTGTGTCCAGATACATGTTTGCATTGGTTTTGAGTTTCTTGAGCTCTTGGACTGTTAGCAGTCTGGTATCAAACAAGAATCTTCTGAATCCTTTCACGGCACTGGGATGGTCACAGTCATGTGATGTTTCAAGTGTACAGTGTATTCTCATGGAGTACCAGCTTGGAGCAAGCACCACTTCCTGTAAGTTACTGTGAACCTTAGAATGATGCATCTTTAATACTCCTCAGATGGGTGAAAATATGCTGGAGAGGCAAGGACTAAGGGGAATGATTTGTGCAAGAATGTCAGCTGCCTTTCTTCAAAGTGCCAAATTGATGAATAGATGTAGGCACAAGGGAACTGTATGAGCAGAACATTTCTACACATTGCTTTCAGTCAACATTTTGGCAGTAACTTGGTGTGAAGGATCACCCTCTTAACATTTGTAATGTACAAGCCATGCTAGTAACAGATGTAGATTCATCTGTCACCATCACCAAATTCAGATACCTCAACTTAGTCATCTTAACCAGTATTGCTGAAACTTGAGATTAATCAACAAAGTAAAAAAAAAGTAAGGTCAAGGGGAAAAAACCTCAAGGGATAAAACCTAGTACACTCTTATTTTAGGAAACAGATTACTACAGCCCCTTCTTTCCTTACTCTGAAACTGATTATTGGTTGCAGGTCCAGTGAAAAGTAGTCCTTGGTAGCTTCCCCTAACAATGAATAAAAGTGCCTCTCTTGATTTCCCTTCAGAGCCATGGCAATGAGCTGGGGCCTTTGCCATATTACATGATAAAGCAAGCAGGTAATTATATTTTTAAGTACCTGAACTGCTGCAGTTTCATTTAAACATTTTGAGATTAGGTTTAAGAGCCAGTCATCCCTTTGCTATATTTGACAAGCTGGCTACACGCATGGAGTATCTCCAGATCAGCTCCCAGGTTGCAAACACACACTTCTACTGAAGGGACTAAACAAAGTATTTGAGTAACAAATATGGTCTGTTTGATTAATGAAATGAAAATCTTCCTGTCATGAACAGATTGGGATGAACAAAATCCTGGTGGCAGATACTTCTCACCCCACTGTAAGTGACTGTATGTAAGATGAGACAGAAAATGTTTTTGAGGACAGAAGCTTTAAGTGTAATTATAAGATAAACAACCAACCATTTTATTATTTTCATGAAGGAATTCATGATATGCCAGGATTCTGACCACAAGAACCTCTTTGACCTGGTTCAGAAGCTGCTGGAGTATGTCCCAAACAGATACTGCTCTTATGTTACACTGCTTTCCTTTCTTTTCTCCATTGAAAGGCACAAAGAGGGTGCAGACTCTTGCAGCTAAGCAGGCTGAGTCACAGGGACAAAAGAAATTTAAACACCAGTGACTTCGTAACTGGTTATGTTGTAAATGCTTTACTGTGTAGTATTTTTTGGGTACTTACCAGATGTTGACATGAAACTTAGTATACAGATGAACCTCCTTTTCAAACTCATGGGACATGAGTGCTTTTAATGTGGAAAAGAGCACCCTAACAGCAAGAAAGTATTATTTTAATTACACTTTATCCAATCGACCTTGAATTAGGCAAAAGACTGTGCACTGCTTTGTAGCCTGTAGTGTCACTGGTGCTTTCTTTTCACATAAGGAGCAGAGACAGCCCTTGGCATTAAGTGTAAGGATGGCCTTTATTTGCTTTAAAAAAAAAAGGTTACAAAGTAAGGAAGATCACTGTAGTATTGAACAGATTGCATTGTGATGACCAATTTTTTATTTATTTTAGTAGGTGTATTCTGGTTACTAGTATTTCAGTTAATGCTCACTGTCAGCTTACAACAGTATAGACTTCACTTTTTTTCCCAATCTTTCTGAATTGAACTGTCCTGAGAATTTCCATTAGGAATTAAAGTTTCAGGGAGCAGATAAGCTGTTTGGTTTAGCATGTGAGCTGCCAGCATAAAAGAATCTCTAAACTTCCAGGGGGAGGGGTAGAGTTTTGGCTGCCTTAAGTTCCAGCAGCTGTGCATTTACAGAGCAGCACAAAGCAGCTGCTCTCCCTGCCCCAGCCCTGCCAGCAGCATCGCCTGGCTCCAGAAAGCTGGTGGGCAGCTCTGTGTAGAACAGCACTGCTTGTACTTCCAGGAGGGAAAGGAAGGCACCTCCAGAGCTGCAACGGCACCTGACAGCCCCTCAGGAACACAGGCCACCAGCTGTGACAGCCAGCAGGCTCAGAGATGGCCACTCTTCATGCCCCACCATGGTAACCAATTGCTGCCACCACAACAGCTTCTTTCCAGCAGTGGGGCAGCCACCGTCCCCAGGAGTTGGAATAGAGGATTGCTTTATGCTGGCAGTCTGGTAAAGGGATGACAAAGTACTAGGGGACATGGACAGCCACCGCTGAAGGGGGCTATTTGGTGGTACAGACTGCAGTGCCACACAAGCAATGGCCTCTTCACTTGGGAGGCTTTTTTACAGTTTAATTTGCAAGCAGAACTGCCCTAAGTCTCATTCACCATATCACAGCTACTCCAATACAGACAGAAATCCCAACAGATGAAGTGGATTTCACCGTGGAAGGCCTTAAATTACATTATTACAGTAGAAAATACAGGAGGTAGAAGGTAACTGAAAGGACAAATGCAGGTTAAGAGTCAAATCTAACAGCTCCTGTAAGCTACTTGAACATGGTTTTAAAAACTAAATCCAGTATTTCATTAACTATAGAAAACAGTTAAAATAAATTGCCATGAGAGCCCTTATATCATGCTTGATACAGGGAGGTAGGATGTAAGAATCAGAAGGACACATGAGACATGACACTTATCTACAGCTCTGTTTGCTTTACGGAGGCCAGAGTTTCACAGGTCAGTCACCCTCTTCAGCTTCAGACTCCGACTCTGCAACAGAGAGACCTCGTCAGCAGCCTGGCCGTGGCTCAGCTTTCCTAGCCAGGACCAGGGGAGCAGGCACACTCATCTCACAGGGCCAATTAACATTCCCCCCACTCCAAAACACAGCATTATTGCATTAGGGTTCCCAAAATGAACAAGCTCCACTTATGAGTTAAGCGTCTGGTTACCTTCTTCAGCATTCTTGAGCCATTCAACAAACTTTTTCATCTGCTCCAGAAACACACTCTTTCCTTTTGCAAGATGTGCATCTTTATACCACTTCAGGATGGGTTCTTCACTCAGAACTTCAGCTGTAAAAATGGGCAAGAGCAGTGTTAACACAGCACACTGCTGAGAATCTGACAGGCAGCCTTTGCTTCCTCCCCTAGAAGCATCACATACTCCTTCTCTGGGTACAGCTGGACAGACCTGCACTAGGAGTGCCTCCAGTTTTGAAATTCTGAGAACCAGGCATTTTGGACGGTTCCTCATGCTGGGAGCTTCCTCAGCACTGTATCTAGAAGCTGCTCTTTCACTCCCACTAACAGTCTGGAGTGTTTCATAGTTATTTGAGGAGGCACACTAAGCAAAGGTTCAGTCAACAGCTAAGAACAGATGCAACTTCTTTGAAAGTCCAAAGTACCCCACGGGAAGTGTTTAGGCGTTTTTTAAATTTTACAAATAGAATATTATCTTCAGTTTAACAAGTTTCTACAGGTGCACAGCATGTTTTTCAGTAACACCTTTTATCACATTTAAAAAGAGCCTAGAGTAGCCCGTAATACATTGGCGGTCTCAATCTCCATCTGCACACAGTCCGTGTTAAGAGAACTACGAATATACAATTATGGAATGTAACAAAATGCCTTAAAGATCTAAATTTAGCTTTGTTCTACAACTCTTAAGCAGATCTACTGTAGACGGGCAGCATCTTTGTCTAGAGGTGCACCTCCCCATGTGCCAAGGACCAACCGCATGCACCTTTGCATTTCTGCAAACAGAAGGCAGAAATTCTTTAGCTCATGAAGTGCAACGTTGTAGCACTGATCTTCCTGAAAAAATTTATCAGAACTGAAGCATTCTGTTTCAGAAGCTTTAAAAAAACAAGCAACCAAAACAAACCCCTCAAAAAACCCACAACCCCCTGAAACTACAACCCCACTGAAGTTACCTTTGTAGAAGAGCACCACTATTTTCTGGAAGGCCTTCATGAAGTGAATGTTGTCATAACAATACTCCTGAATCTTCAACAGAAGAGTCAGCTCTGACTGACCTTGGGTGGTGAAGGCAGCAAGTAGAGGGCTGTATTGCTGTAACAAGAACAACAAATTGGCACACACAGAGCACTTCACTTTTACCACCTGACTGAAGCTGGTTTCACAGCGTCCATTAGGCACTGCTTAGAAATTTGCAACCACCGCCCCACCCCAGAGTAGCTCTGCAACAGTCACTGCTTTTGCCTCAGGACCCTCAGAAGGGGGAGAACTCCCCATCTCACGCTCTCTGTGCACTAGCAGGGTTGTAGCCTTTAACATTTAAAAGGGAGCTGCAGACAGAAGGAAAACCAAGCCCTACCCAAGGGGTACACTGAAGTCCATACTGAAGTTACAATACCTTCAAATGCTTAATGGCTTGCTCTGCTACCAGCTCCTCCTTTTTGTTCCACTCCACTGTGCTCATTACACTTGACCAGATTATGGCTACCACAGTCTGTTCTGAGATGTTGTTTTTCTTCATCTCCTCCTTCACATACAAGATGATCTGCCAGGCAGAATAAGAGTCAGCACAAAGGCTACGTATGGCACTAAGCTAAATCAGAACTTCTCATCTAAAGGTAACCCAGAAGGTTTCAGAATGACAACCAACCTTCTTGAAATTCAGGCCATTAAGGAAAGCTAATACTAAATACCACAGTCCTCATTTTAATTCCTGGTGAGAGCTAAGTTCAGTATGAAAGAAAGGCAGGCACAGAAAGCCAGAAAGCACCTCCACCTGGTCTACAAACACTTACATCCTTGAATGGATCTCCCCGTGACATCTGCTCCTGCAGTTCTTTCTGCAGCTCCTTCCGAGCTCCTATGGATTGCTGGTTCCGAACATACTCAGAAAGTTCTTTTAGTCCTGCTTCAGTGAAGTACTTGGAAAAGTGTTCAACACTTTGTTTGTTGGCTGGGAAGAGTTCCTGAAAACAAAGTTTACAACTCTTTTGCAGAAGAAATGTGTGTTGAGTACTTTGCTGGCAAACGCTGTTTACTGAACTGGCTTATGTAGCAGCAGAGTAGTTCCAGTGGTACTCACCATGAGCCTATTGTCCATGTTTACTTTGCGAAGACTGACAGCCACTGCATTGATATCTTTCTCATTTATCCATGATTTGAACAGCTTGACTGCAAAAGCTGCAGAAACACCTGTGCAACAGGAATAGTTCTATTATTAGTGAAATTCAAAAAACAGAGAATCATAAAGCCAAGTACAAGGTACCTCATTTGTCAGGTTTGCTCAGAGCAGCAGCTGCACTTCCAAGCAACCCCAGCAAAGTGTGCAGAACCTCTCTCTGCCCAAGGACACTGCAGCCTCCAGCATGTTGGACTTTTCCTACCACTCAGCATCACTAAGTCTTGTACTAAAGTCCTGTACTAAACTCAACTTCTTGCTGTAATTTACAAAGGAGCCTGAAGACATGGCATGCCTTTTGCATCCTGAAAGGTCCCTCTCCAAAATACTGTAGTGCCTTGCTGGGCAACACTAATGACAGCACCCCCCAGTGTTATGCAGGGAAGTCCAACAAACGAGCTTTCTAAAAAAGTAATTTTCTGAAGTCTTAGGATCTTCCAGGTTGTGGGGCATCACCTTTATCTTTGCTAATCCTGTAGTCTATCTATCACCAGATGAAGCTTGTGAGCTGCAAGGGTGTACTGTAATCAGTTTCTACCTACTGGTCATGGGTTCTGTCTTCCCTTCCTGAGGGAGGAGCTGGGGCACACTTACCTTCTTTAACCAAGTTCTCATTGTAGAGACTGTTGAGAATTGATGCATTCAGTGTCCCATTGGCAAGCAGAATACCCGTCAGCATGGCCAGTTTGTTCCGCTCAGATTCTGAGAACCCTTTCAGGAACAGCAGCAACTGTAGGAGAAATAAGAAAATCTGCAGAAAACTGCCATCTCTCACTGAACTTTGGCCACTGCCTCTGTGTTAAACACTTTTGTTTAAATCAAGCTATTCTAGCAGAAGCACCAGTCACTGGTGGTCTTCTCCACCAGTCATGCAAGCTAGCCATTCTTCTGTTAACAACTTACAAGGATTGTATTTTAATAATCCATTTCACGATGTAACCCTTCTTCACTGATTAACTAGCAGAATGTGAAGGTTTATTTGTCTGCTGATAAAGACTCCCTCCATACCTTTTTGACTTCATCTTCAAAGCCTTTCTCCAGGTACTTGTAACGCCTGATTAGCTTGTTAAAAACCTAAAAAGACACAGAGTACATTATCTTTGGCTCTGAACTATCACTCAGTTAGAATTTTAGAAAACTAAGTTCAGTAAAGTAGGTCTGAACTCTTTAGAGCACTTACAGCTTGGAACACTGCTACTCTACCACTTCCCATATGCTTCTTAAAGCCATGCATTATTTTTAACCAAACTTACAACTACACAAACATTTAATTTCTGACCATTAAACAGCTTTAAGTTAAATTGTACTCATTTCAGAACTAACCTGAGCAAATGCTTGCATGGTTTCTAGGTCTTCCTGTGCTGCAAACACACAGACGTTTGTGCGTGTCATGTCATCTGCCAGGGTCCCGCCTGGGGCTGGAGGAGGATTTCAGCATTAGTAGTGTTACTCCCCAGTGAGAGCACTGAGCAGTCTCCACAGCAGGAACTCCAACACCCATAACATGCAACACGTTGTCCTTTCACAATGAACTGAATGACCAGATCACTGAAGAAACCCCTACATTTCCATCTGTTCCACTGCTGCACCGGAACTTTAAAATCAGCAGCTTAGATCTGAACATTTAAACATTCTGGCCCCTTACTGCTAAGGGCACTGGTAACACATCTTGTTTACATACGAGTAAGTTAACATAGTCATAGGAGCTCTTCTACCCTTAAAGAAAGCCACTGAAGATGCTTAATTCCAGCGTCCTTTTAGTGTCTGCTGCAAAAGTGCTGCTTCATGCCTTTTACATGACAGAGTAAGTCACAACAGTAGACTGAAACACGTAGTGACAGATACCTGTTCAAAATTCAGTGCCCTGGAGATGAGCTTGAAACTTTAGTTATTAGGCTGCTTCACTAATGAAGCTCACCAGCTTCAGTGCCAGAACACCTTATCATTGATTTCTATGCCATTCTACATAGAGTGGAGATCCTTTTGTTAAGCATTAGTCAGAAACATGACTTTAAAACCAGAGATGAGTACTTGTCATGATAATATTAAAGGCTGGTAAAGCAAGAGATGTCAGTTTTTATTCTGGCCTTATCTGACTGAAGATCAAAGCTGGACTTCTTAGCTACCTGTTACAGAGAGGGAGCTGAGTAAAGCACCCTATATCATCATTAATGCAGCAATGCCTTCTTCCCTTCCCCATCAGCCTCATTCCTAGAAGGAACACTTCCTAACCTTAACTGGTTAAGACTCTTGAACGTAAACCCATGGATTTTAACAATTACAGTATGTGCTTACCTGGTTGGTGAGCATCTGTTCCTCTTTTCTCTGTACACAGAGTGTGTACATGAATTTACAAGACTTTTCATCATCATATTTCACTTCCTTAGTCCCTGTGTTTTCTGCTGACTCGACCACCCTCTCATTTCTCACTCCCTGATGTGCTAGAGGCCATGACCTCACTATTTGCAACAATAACAAATGATTCGTAACAGTACGTCCAAGACTGAGCACTTCAGATTCTTCTGTAAACAAGTTTCCCTTCCAAAATAACAGGGCAGGATGCACAAAGCACAGGATCATGTCAGAATCTTTCAGGGCAACTACTGGTCTTGTTACCACAGACCACACACCTGAAACAAGCATTCATCCATCTCACATCATTAAAAGTGAACTTGACTAGAGTCAAGTCTACTCCTGGTAAAAAAAACCCCAAAAACAAACCAAGCAACAAAAACCAGCCAAACAAACAAACACAACACCCTCCACACCCAGAAATCCAAAGTACTTTCTTCTAAGCAGAGTTTATACAATTTACACTTTGAGGAATGCAAACAGACTCAGATAAAACTGAGGCAGGTTATACAGAGCATTTCTACAGTAACTGCTCAGTCACCAAGATGGTCAGGTAGTTTACCACAGATTAACTTAAACCCTGTTCTACACACCTAATGGGCTCTTTAGCAGAGTTTTTACATGGAAAGAAAATGGAGCTTTTGCAGAGTGAAGTGAATGAAGCTGACAGCAGCCACATCAAAGGGACTTACCCAGCATTCCACCAGCCACCAGGATGTCAAAAAGTGTTTCTGCATAGCGGCGATAATCAAGTTTTGCACCAGAAGCATCAAGAAACTTTGCTACTGCCTCCAGATCAGTGCCAGTTTCAGTTAAACCTTGAATAATACAGTCCTGGAACTGAGTAGGGTCAAACCTCTCTTTTTCATCTGTGAAGCAAAAGTGCTGAAGTAAGATTTCCATGAAGAGTTCTTTGTGATGATCATTACTTGGCTCTAATAAAGCTACCTGACTTCTCAGTTTGATTCTTATACCCCTATTCTCATGTTAGATCACTCTTTCCCTCCAAAACAGAGACTCAGCTCATACTGGAAGGCAATTCTTAATACATGCCCCTACAGTTCTGTACATATGAGTCCATTACTTGTGTTTCATTTCAGCTTTTTAGGCCTCTATTTTGGATGAAATATTCTGTCTGACAAACTGCACACCATTATCACATCAGAGTCACCTGGCAATTCACTTTTTCACTATGAAGACCATCCCTTCCTCTCAACCTGGACTTAAGTGAGTTTGAAGCAATTACATTTCCTTGTGTGCCTGGGGGAGATGTAGACATATGAGCTAACTTAATGGACTGTAACTGCATATCTATCTAACATCCTTTGCTGTTATTAAGCAGAACACACACTTCTTCATATCTGAAATATATCAGCTGATCACTGCTTTGTTTTCACTACAAGCAGGCCATAGTCAACATGCAACAAATCCACCCATGTAACTAACAGAAAGTTTTAAAGAGAAGAGGTCTCAACTCTCCTCATCTCAATTTGTCCTTAGACTATGGAAATCATGAGATGAAAAGCTTCCAAAGATAAAACTGAACTGCAGATCTTGTTTTGAGTGCTGTCTACAAGAGCTTAGCCAATTCTGATAGCAGCCTAGTAGGGCATACTGGTGTCTGTGTCAGTGCAAGTATCTGCACACTGGTAACAGCTGGGTGCAATTTTGGAAATAACTGGATCAGTTATTTTCCAGGACAGATCCATGAAGCTCATTATTCCAAAAGACTTGCTTCAAAGGCAAACTACAGTTAAATGCTTAAAAAGATACTAAACCTTAGGCTGTTGGCATTTCATCTGCTGGACCACATCAAACTCTCTCTCATTCAAGAGATTCTCAAGGTGTTTTGACATTCAAACATGTTCTGTAAATCAAAGAGTGCTTCTGCATGTACAGAATTCTTAAAGCTGCCTGTTAGAGCTGGAACACTGCTGGTATACCAGTAAAACTGTAATGAACAGAAACCATAAGAGCTGTTATCTCTTCCTCTTAATGTTGAAAAAAAGCTCCATCAAAATACTAAGTTACTCATCACACCTCTTCAGTCATTAATTATTCTTATGGAAGTAACTGTGCATGTAGGGGGACAGACCTTTGCATATCCCATGCTTTGGAGTTTTTTTATTTTGACTGGTGTACGGGTGAGTTTGTGGGATTTTGTTGTGGGGTTTTTCTGTCAATTTAAAAAAAATTAGAAGACGACAACATAACTTTTATCCAGTGGGTAAGGCTGAAATTCTTACTGTGTTAGATGCTCCTTAGATGTATGTATTAATCTTCAACAAGGCTGTGCTGGAGATCCCGTGTAATTCAGGGGTACTAGATCCTTCTGCTTACAGGCTAAACACACTCAGTACAGTTCCAGAATGACTATCTTTTAGGCCAAGGTTATCATAGTAAATTCAGCGACAAATCTGACTGCCAAGTATGTTTTATTAGAGCAGAGAACATTCCAGCACCCAAAGTCAGCCTCAAGACTCTGCACTTAGTGTGATCTCTTGTAAAAGATTTATGGCAAGAGCATGAAGGCACTGGTTTGTTTCCTGACAGAAACCGACGTTTACCCGTACACACAGCGCCGGCAGCCCGTCCTGGCAGCGGGCACGGCGCAGTAACTCACCTCTTTTTCTGGTTTTAAAACGCTGGCCCGATAGTGTCGGCTTCTGCGGCTTTTGATTATTCATAAAAGACACCCTGTAAGGAAGCAGAGACACCCGTGAGGACGCGGCGGGCAGGGGCCGCGCTGCCCGCTCGCCCCCGCTGCGCCGCTCCTCCCTCCAGCTCCCCGCGGCGCTGAGCGGCTGCGGGCGGCGCCGGCCCCCGCCCGGCTCCCGGCACGCACCGGGCTCCCCGGGTGGAGGCGGCCGCAGGGCGGAGCCGGGCCCGCGCGGTGCCCGTGCCCGTGGCTCTCGCTCCTCGCCCCTGCCGCACGGCCCGAGCTGGCGGTGCTTTCGCCGCTGCCAACGCTGCCGTGCCACTGCCGGTGCCCGTGCGGGGGAGGAAGAAGAGGGACTCTCCGCCCCCGCCTCCACCCCGGCGCGGCGCGGTGCGGCCCTTACACCCCAGGCTGTCACAGCCGGACCCATCCGGCCGCCCCCCGCCCGCGTCCGTTTCCTCACCGACTTTAAGGCAGAGAGAAAACGCCCGAATGGCCCGGAGCTGAGACGGGCAGGAACGGCGGCGAGGAGCGGCTGCAGCGAGAGCTCTGCGAGCGGAACCGACGCCAGAGGAAGAGGGGAGGGCCGCGCTCCGCCCCGCCCCGCCAGAGAGGATGGAGGGAAGGGGCAGGGAGCAGGGCGGGCTCTGGGGTTCGCCAGTGCTGCCGACTCGCCGGTTTTCGATGGGCTGTACACTGCGAGCGGAGCTGCTCGGCCGAGCCCTACCCGGGGTGCCCTCCGTGTACCCCGGCCCTGCGGCGGAGCCAGCCTTGTACTGCAGGGACACCTCCCGCCTGGCCTGACCTGCGGCCCACGGAACGCAGCAGACAAGAAGTGCCGGGGGCGGCGCCGGGTCCTGCGGTGCATCGAACTTAAATACCATATGTACTGTAGTCTGTGCAGACAGAATTATCAGTTACAAGCTGCGCACGTCTGACACACAACAAAATCCCTGAGCTCCAGAATCGCAGGCTTTCTCTACTGCCACTAAAACATGGGCTCTTTCGCTGGCAATCACCACAACTGGTCTCATCCTACCTTCGGGCTGTAGGGCGGTCTGTCAGCAGACTGCATAAACACGGGTGTGTTCGTGGAGGCCCTTTAAGTGCTATGTAAAAAACAGGCTGCCAAACTTCCAGCAGCGTGGAATTGGAGACAGCATGGAGAATACTCTCTGTGCTGCTATAGGACAGGAGATGCAATTGCAACTCAGTTCTTTGGTCCCCAAAAGGCCAAATCACTTAACTAACCTAGAGAACGCAAGTTCCTTCTAGACCTTACACTGCTAGAAATTTCCACCAGGTTTAAGTATAATGTTCCTATGACTAAAGCTCTTGAAACGACCAGTTATCAGGTGTATAAATGGAGCAAATCACTGGGCTGCAGGAGGGGAAAATGTGATCCTTCTTATTCTCAGTAGGAGCCAGATTTCATCTTGTACCGGTTTTGTTACTATTTTTTCCTTGAAACAATACTGGTGATAGATCCCACTGTCACAGAATAGCAGGGCAGTGCCTTACAAGTTTTAGTCAAGAAACATTTTTGGAGATTCCAGTTAACAGCCCAATGGAATACCCAAAATACTAACTTCAAAAATGCCCTAAGGGAGATCACATTCAGAGGAAGCATTTTCACCTTGTTATTTGCAAATACATGTCCATTCATTGTAAATCCAAGGCACCGACTACTTTGGTACTCTTTCTAAAAGGAGAGCATTTGTCTAAAGCACAATTAATTAAAAAGCCAATAAGATAAATCAGAAATTATAAAAATTGCTTCTTAAGGAAAGGAAAACAGAGACATCATAGTTCCCGCTGTCAGCTCCCTAGTCTTTGATATGACAAAACTGCAAAGCCTATAACCACTTGAGCTTTTCCCATTAGCTGTAGTTTCTCACACTTTACCAAGAGAAATTAATAGGAAAACTTTACTAAGTCAACTCTGGCAGGAACAAGGTGGCTGCCTAGGGGCTGCTTCTGGCCTCTGACACCTAATTCCTCAGGGCTTCCCACCACCCCATTCCCTCAGGGGCCTCCTGTTCCCTGTAGCCTCCTGCCATCCACCCCTCGCACATCCCCCTCGTGCCTTCCCACTGCCTTGTCCCGTCAGGGCCTCTGCAGCACCTCATGCCTGCACGGTCTCCCCCAGCTCAGCCAACCTGCCTGGCAGTGGCACAGCCCTGACAGAGCTCCAGAGGAGCCAGATGGTGAGACACCTTGGAGCCCTCAGCAATCCAGCCAGCAGCACATGGGCAGAGGGACAGAGATGGTGGTTCCTGGCTGGGAGAGGGCTTGTGGCCATCTCCAGGAACCCGTCTCGCAGGGATCCCTGCAGCTCTGGATTCTGCCCACCCACTCTGTCAGAAGCGTTACAGCTTCAGCAGAACCAGCAAAGGCCAAGGGGCTTCTGGCCACTTACCCTTCCACACTGCACACCCAGGCAACTTGCTGAGCACAAGCATCCTTTTTCCCCTCTTCCCCTATGCCCTGCGGCCACTGGGCACCAAAACAAAGATGCTGAGAGTCTGTGTATCATAAAACATTCTATATTTATAAAAAGGAGTAAAAGAAAATGGCTGAAGAAATTAAAAATCCCTGCTGGCTCAGGTGGCCCCAGCAAACAGCTCAGCTCTCAACATGGGGCCAACAACAGAACAAGCCACGGCCCCACAGATGAGGCCGCATCCTGCATGCCCTGCGGAGTCGATCTCTAAGTTTCTGGACCATGGAGTATGGAGCTCTCTCTAGTCCTCTCAGGATGTATAATGTTTCAAGTGCCACCCTTCTGTTGGCGAGGCTGATGTCATTTGTAAGGTCTTCAAGTGCTGGAACAGAGAGGAACAGAGCAACAGTCAGAGCCTGGATCTGCGAGGACCAGAAGAGATCCTTCTGCTGGGGCTATCCTGGCCAGCTCTTGCCATGGCCAGGGCGGAGCAGGGACCAACAGGATCAGCCGGAATGTGCTGGCCACGGATACCCTCCGCATCCCTGAAACCTCTCTGTGCTCTGCCCGTGCCAACCCCTCGTCTGCACAGGGAGCAGAGCCATCTAGAGCCGAGGCAGGGAATGCTGCTCCCCCCGCCAGCCCCTGCTGACATCTCGCTGCCCTCACTCACCCTCGCAGAGGAGCTGGAGCTCTTTCTTCTGCCCCCTCATGTGCCGTCCAGCCATCCCTGGGAACACAGAGCCTGTCACTGTGGCACGGATGCCGCTGCTGCCGGGGCATCAGCCGGGCTGGGGCCCAGCTGCGCTGGGCTGGGCCGGGCCGGGCCGGGCCGGGGAGGGAAGAGGGAGGGAGGGAGCCTGGGCTCATGGCTCACCGATGAATCTGATGGCTGCCTCTCGTAGCGGCTGCTGTGGGCTCTCCAGGTAGGGCAGGGCCTGGCGCAGGTGCTCGGCCGCTCGGCTCTCGTCCTCTGCCAGCTGGAAAGAGTGCCAAGGAGGAGGGAAGGCTTGATGCGGGCTGTGCCCCTTGGCCGGGCTCTCCCTGCGCCCAGCCCTGGCCTCCCCTGCCCTGAGCCCAGGCCGGCAGCCGCTGGTGCTGGGCTTTGGAGGGGGCAGAGGGGGTGCTGAAGGCCGGGGAAGGGAGCGGCATGTGGGGCGCAGCACCGGGCAGGGACACAGCTGCCAGCCCTGCGCACTGAGCACCGGGGCCAGGGGGCTTCTCCAGGCTGCGGCTGGGGCTTTCAAGCCGTCCTTACCAGGCCCTCGCCGAACCTCCATGTCTGATCCACCTGCAGCATCTGCTCAATGTCCCGCCTCTTCAGGAATCTGGCTGCAGAATGCAGTGTCTCCCGAGAGGCCTGGAGAGCAGCAGAGAGGCAGAGATGGCACCACAGCCCAGGGCACAGAGCACGTGTCCCTGTGCCAAGGCTAGGGCGAAGCTGCAGCCTCTGAGGCGCCAAGGCAGGAGGCAGCCGAGGCCCCTCTCAGGGACACCAGCAGCCCACGAATCCTTACCTCAACGACGTGTTGGTTTTCGTCATGGCAGTGGAAAGACAGTGGGATCAGGCTCTGGCGCACATGTGACTTCAGGGCCTTTATTCCCTTTTCCGTTAAGCACTCCATCATTTCTCTGAAGAACATCATGGAGAGCAGCTGCACCTGGGTATTGTCCTGTATGAAAGGAAGGAAAAGACACCTCAGCACTGGCTGCTCCAGGCCCACCTGGGCGCAGGCTGGAAAATCCACGGGGTACAAAGTGTCCGGGCAGCACCCAGTGCCCGTGGCTGGGGGCACAGAGCCTTACGTTGTCAAAAAGCGGCAGGAGTGCCTCAGCCAGCAGCAGGGCGACGGGGGTAGGTATTGGGGTGGTATCGTCCAAAAACAAAGAGCTGAGTACAGTGAGGGTCATGCTAACCATGTTGGTATCATCTTCTCTCAGGAGCTCCAGGAGGCTCTCATTCAGGCTCCACATTCTTTCAGCCTGTGCAGAACACAGGGCTGTGAAACCCCACCCTGCTGCTGCAGGGCACAGAGGCCAAAGGCCTGTCCCCAAGCACTTGGGCAGCTGAACTGGGAGGCAGGAGAGCTGGGAGCAGCTGCCTCAGCTCCTGAAGCCCAGCCAAGCCCAAGGGGCTGCGTTCCCCAGCCACGCTGCCAGTGCAGCTTCAGCCACTGCCTCCTCACCAGTAAGGGATCCTTGCAGAGCACCACGAGGCATTTGAGTGCCAGGTGACACCTCTCCCTGCACTCGCTCCGCAGGTACCTTGCCATGACCATCAGGGCACTGACACCACATTCACTGAAGTCCAGACACTCCAGGACCTGAGAATCACAGGGCAGTGACAGGGGACCTGGCCGCCAGGAGCCCGGAACCAGGAGCACGGGGCTGTGCCCAGGTGGCAGCAGCACAGGGTGCAGGCAATGTCCCAGGTGGCTGTGGCTACGAGAGCCCAGAGCGCTGCGAGGCAGCTGAGCGAGGCAGCGGCAGCCATCAGGCTCACCTCCACAAGAAATGCCAGGGCAGGCAGATCCCAGCATGCCTCCTCTATGCTGAGCAGCCGGAGCAGGTGGAGTGCAATCTCAGAACACGAGGATACGTATCCATGGCGCATCATCTGCCTGGAAGGCGGAAAAAAGTACTGAGACCCTGAGCCAGGGGGCAAACCTCTCCCAGGACTGACTCAGAGAGGTCTGATATTTCCCCAGCACCCTGCGAGGGGACCTGGGCCCTTTGGGAGGCGGCTGCTCCTGGGCACCCTCCTCTGCCAGCCTTTTCCAGTCTGCTTGGCCATCCCTCGGTGACAAGGCCCTGTCGCCCACGGCCACGGGGACTGTGAGGGTCACCTCGGGTACAGGGCACCAGTGCTGGGGGCAGCAGGGAGAAGGGGGTCTCACCTGGCCAGCAGACCCACTGCGTAGTGGTGGGTGTCGGCGCAGAGCAGCGTGTCCCAGCCGCACTTGCGTTCCACTGCCAACACCACATTCTCATACTGCAGTTGGCAGAGCAGGGCCTTCAGGGTCTGCGCTGCAAACCTGTGTGCAGAGCAAAGCCCAGGTCATGCTGGGAGCACTGGGTTCTCTGCCCTGGGGACATGCGAGGAACAGGAGGACTGGGATGGAGCACCTGTTGGGGTTGGTGTCAAGGCCGTGTTGCTCCTGGCATGCCTTCCAGAAGGCATCAACCTCGTCTGGAGTATCCAATGTGCTGAAGAACACTTGGAATAGAAGACGTGCAAAGAGGATGGGGAAACACACGGGCACTACATGTGGGCAGCAGGGCTCCTGGAGGATCTTCCACATCATCACAGTTGCCTGCAAAGGACAAAGCATCCTGAGACAGCACTCAGTGCTGAGGTGTCCCATGTGGCAGGGCCTGAGCATGGGAGGGAAAGGCCAAGGGACACGCAGGGAGAGCACTGGACCTGGTGCCCCTGAGCCTGCCCCTAGCCCAGGTTTCAGGCCAGCCCCTGAGGCAGGGAGATGCAGTAGGGGAAGACGCATGGAGAGCTGCTGGAGAGGCAATTTGGGGGCAAGCAAAGGCCAGTTGCAGAAACTCACAGCCAGGGCAAAGACATCCGTGTTGTCCCCATCAGAGGTGCGAGTGCTGTGCTGTGGCCAGCTCCCCAGCACATCGAGGAGCGTCAGCAGCGCCAGCTCGGCAGTCCTGCTTGAGAACATGATCATCCTCCACATGGTCATCGCAGCACTGTGGGGTCAGAGCTCTGTGTCAGGAGGATCTCCACCACAGCACTGTGGCCTAGTCAGCTGTGGGTGCCTGGGCTGCCTTCCAGCCCTGCCACTGCCCTCTGCCCCTTGCTGTCAGAACTCAGGCAGCCCACTCCTGTGGGGACAGGTTTCTGAAGGGCAGGGAGGAGGAGCCAGAGGGCCCTGGAACTCTCCATTTGTCAGACACCTGGGACAGGCTCCACAGGGGGATGGGCTGGTGAGCCCTGAGCCCACTGGGCAGGTGGGCCCCGTACCTGTCACACGATGGGGCCACGTGCAGCAGAGTTATCACGACATCGGCAGGGTATTCCTCAGTCAGATCCAGCAGGGTATTGTCCAGCCTGTATTCACCAGACTCATTGGACTTGAGCTGCTGGTGGATGTTCCTCACCACAGCTGGCACCTGGAGAAGGCATGGGAAGAGTTGGAAAGCTGCGAGGGAGTAATGTCCCCAGATTCCCCAGAGAAGTGCTTCCCTTCCCATCACACTGTGATGTCCTTGAAGGCTTAAAGTGACCAGCGGGCGTGCCTTGGGAGGCCAAGCAATTTCTGGAGGGCTCCAACCCTGGCCACAGGCTGCTTACTTGCTCTGGAAGGGAGACACCCTTCTCCACAAACAAATCCAGCAGGGCAACATTGGTGTCAGTGTTGGAGACCTCACAGTTTTCCATGACCCCAGTGCCCATGTCGCTGGTCTCTTCCTGCCAAATGCACTTGATGAATTTGCAAGTCATTGGCAGGAGAATGGAGGGCGGGAAGAAAGGGACGTTCCATGAAGCACTCCAAGTGCGGAGCTGGCTGAGCAGTGACAGCGGGCCCAGCCCAGGTGGGGATGGCTGCAGGTACCTGCTCTGCACTGCAGAAGCGGCCATCGGCAGGGTCCTGCTCTTGTGTCTGGTTGTTCCCTGCATCTGGCAAAGAGCAAGCACAGCTGGGGCTGAGGGGCTGTGGCAGAGGCCAGAGAACATGGCCCAGCCCTGTGCTGCCCAGGCAGGGACACCCCCGGGATGCTCAGGGGATGGAGCAAGGCCGTCAGTGGGCATGTCCCCAGGGAATGGGATGGGATGGGATGGGATGGGGCCAAGCTGGCTGCAGGCACCAGCCCTGTTGCCCAGCTCTGCCACTCACCGGCCTGCAGCGGCGGGGACTGCTTCACCTCTCCAGGCTGCTGTGCTGGGGCAGGTCCAGGGCCTTCTTCCTCCTCGTTCACCCAGGCCAGCTTGGGCATGCCTGGGGGTCCCTGCTCCATGCCACTGAGTGGAATAATGGCTACTTGCTTGCAGGAGAGATGCCTCAGGGAAGCTCCGAGTGAGCAAGTCCTGCAGTCGTACCTTGAAGGCACTGGCAACAAAAAAGCCTCGGGAAGGCCACAGCACAGCAAGTCCTGTGGTCTGGCCTCGAGGTCACCTGCAGGAATAACGCTTTGAAAATGCTCAGAGTAACCAAATGCTGCAGTCTGACCGCAAGGTCAGCTGCAGCCGTAGCGCCTTGGAAAAGCTCCGGGACAGCAACGCACGAGTCGTCCTGTCCCGTCGCGAGCACCAAGCACTCTGGCGTGGCTGCGTTGCCACCAGCGCCTATGTCACGGCGTGTCACAAAGGGCCCTCGGACACCCCATCGCACTCCACGGTTACCATGCTGCGCCGTGTCACAAAGGGACCCTTGGGCACACTGCCACTGCCCCCACCCCACCCAAAGTGGCCCGGAGTGAAGGAATCCTTTGCCCCGAGTGCCTAAGACAGCCCAACAGGAATTTCAGGGGCAGCTCTAACAAGAAGCAAACGCTCCCCTGCTCTGTGGGCTCAGGGCAGCAGCAGCAGGAGTCCCCACAGCTGGAAGGGCACAGGGCCTTCCACAGAAGCTGGCACAGCCTCCTTGGGACAAGTCCCGGCTGCTGGCCATCCCAAACACAGGGGTGTGACACACACAGGGAAGGTGTGGGCCAAGGCATGAATGCTGCTCTGAGCCCTGGGGCCCGGGGAGCACTGCAGTCAGCAGGTGTGGCAGAGTCCCTGCCGAAGCAGACCTGCCACCCGCCAGGCACATTGAGGCAGGGGGTCTCTAGCTGGCTTCTATTGGAAGAGAGGAGCCTGCGGGTCTGCCTGATGTAATTTGTGTCCCTTTTCATAGAAAAATTTTTGGTCTAGGGCACAACAGATTTGTTCAAACTCAGGTCCATGGGGCTTTTAAAGTTGAAAGCTTTAATTAATGGACCTTGTCATAGTTTTCTCAGATGTTTCCTATTTTCTAGTCTCCCAAAGTGTTTTTTTAGTTTGCTTTCTGACTTGATATGCATTGATGGGAGAATGGCTGGTGCACTCTTGCTGTTTGTCTATTTCGTAATTCCCCCTGTGCTTTATTACTTTAATTTTTTTTTATTCTCTTTTTTCCCTCTTTAAGTTACAAATAAACAGAAATTTGGGCCAAGTTGCAATGTATTCAGCAACTGCAGATGTATCTATTTTCACAGCGTCAAATATTGAGTGCAGTGGAAAACCTGTGAAGTGGCTATTGTCAGGAAACAATGTCATCATTCCCATCTTACCCTGCTTTCTGAGGAAGCATGTGTGTAATCATAGTTGGTTGGGACAGATATGGGGAGAGAAGTTGGTTCCTGCCTCATCCTACAAAAATAAGTACTCTGCAGCAGGATACTGCTCTGTCCTGCCAACCCTTGAAGCGAGGGAAGTGCAAGACATAGGAAGAGCAGACTGAAGGCATTACTCTGGAAAGACACAGAGAATTGCAAGGGTGAGGGTGCATTTTGGTGCCATCCTCATTTTGAAGAAAGCAGAGGCAAAACATACAGGTGGTTGTCCAAATAACTTCAGTGACACTGGAAGAAATTTCAATAAAAGGACATAGTCCATTAGTTGTGGGTTACCTGTTCCATCTGTGTGAGAGGGAAGATATGGCATGTCAAAACCAGCCAGAACTGGTACTGTATTGCACTTTCAGAGAGGTTAATAATCAGATCATGGATACCCAGAAGACTATGAAACACATATGCTACTGACATTTGTCAGTCATAATCCCATTCCTTGTCTTATGGTTAATACAAGGTCGAACAAGAATGAAACTTTCCTCCTCGCTTTTCCCAAACCATTTCTAAACCTAGTCTAATGATAACCACAATTGAACAGTATCTTTGTAAGCAATATCTTCAGCAAAATGAAAAATATAAGCAGTCTCTGTCAGAAACAGTCATCAACCAAACTCTACCACTCATGCAAGAGTCCTCAGAAAAGCCAACTCCTCAGCCCTTCTTTATCCAAACCACATTGAACCATAAACCCTGTCCAGAGGTGCTCAATTCATACACTTGCTACCACCAATTACCAAGCTGATGTCAGTGCTGGCATTGTTTACCTATTTATTTTTAATGTCAAGATTTAGAAGTCAAAAGTAGGAGTTTACTACAAGTTAGATCTCGCATTACCTTGCAGGGCTGGCTTTCTATCTGAGAAGTGGCTCATATTCAATTCTGATTTACATATTTATCATCTACAGATGGGATACAGCTGTTAGGATGTTAGCAATATTCCAAAGTAAAAAAGGGGATGGGTGGTTCTGCTTTTTCTGGATATTGTATGGGTTGCAGGATGATAGATTTGTTTTGATTCATGGCATTTGTCAGGGTACTCTTAGGACTGGGGAAGGTTGGTGCCGGCTTAGGATTTCAGAAGAGGAGCAGTTTGGTTTCCTGCTGTGTCTTGTTAGTCAATGAAATTATGCTGATTTGCCCCAGAAGAAACTATTACCCAGTAGCTGGGCAAAATATCTTCTCATCTCACTTTGTATTTTGCAAAGAAAGGGTGCTGTCCACCAGTGATTAACATATCCACATTTCTTTTCAGGGCAAAATGGAGTGGACACCTGGTCCTAAAAGGAACGTTAGAAAAGTCCACTTTTATTACAGCCTGTTGATGTAGACTGCAAATGACATTAGGTGTACATGGCCAAACTCCTAGTGCTGGCAATAAATCAGCTCGTTCTATGTTTTAGTTTCTTGTTAACCTACCATAATTCAGTTTAGGCTGATTCAGCAAGTTATTCTTGGTTTGGTTTTTTGTGGGGTTTTTTGGTTTTGGTTTTGTTATTGTTGTCATTTTGGGGTTTTTTTGGTTGTTGTTGTTGTTGGTTTGGGGTTTTTTGGTTGGTTTTTTTTGGTGTTGTTGTTTGGGGTTTTTTTTGCAACAGTAACAAAGTAGAGGAGACAAGCTTTTCAATAGTTTTTCTCTTTAGCTTCTCACCAGGGAGATGCAAGTTCCATGAAGAATGGACAGACAGGGAAAGGCAAGGAAGTCAAAGTAAAGGAGGGCTGTGGCAAAAGGGCTGATGTGAGCATACTTACGTATTAGGATAAAAACCATTTCCACTGAGTATCTGGAGTAAAATTCATGCCACCATGCCTCAGAAAGGCCTGAATTGCTGGGATTTATACAGATCAGACCAGAGGGAAACATGCCTCCATGCCTTTGTTCTGGCTTTCATTGCCAGAATACCATTGCCAAGAGGCCAGAGAATTTTCAAGCCTCTATTCAAGATTTACTGCCAAAGAGATAAAGAAGGTCATCAGAATAACCCCCCAAATAAGGGTTCAGGACTGAAGCTCCTTTTTCATTTAGTCTTTTCATCTTTAATTTATTTTAGGGAAATCACTCCTTTGATTTAGTTAAATCAACTTACCTGTTGGCTGCCACAGCTGCAATTACAGCAAAGAGTGAAGGTTTAGTACTTTCCCTCTAAATGCTCCACCAACACATTTCATATGGCACATAATTGTTTTGGAGGTTTAAAGCTGAAGCCACCAATTCCTGCAAATTCCAGATTTTTAGCTACTAAAATACATTAAAAAATGTCTATTTTCTGTGACTAACCATATATTAAAAGCTATCAGGTTTAAGACTCCAGGGCAGAAAAATGGAGTTTCTATAGGAACAAACAAACAAAAAAATTTCAAACAACTAACGATGCCAATGAAAGCACAATCTATTCTTTAAAAGAATAGTGGAAATGTAAAAACAGCTTTGTAAACTAGTTTGATTATCTGATGCCAGATATGATAATCCCTATATAGAAGTGCATGTGTCATTTGCAGCTGGAGATAAAGCATGCACTAAAATAGCAAGCCAAATGGAACTGAGTGATTGTTTACAGCACAGTCAGTGTAACTAAAATACTGACATTGCATTTTGAAAATACCTCCTCTGACAGTGCTTCCAAAGATGTAAATAGAGGTTTAACTTGTCTGGCTCACAAAAAGAAAAGCTTAAAAAATGCAAGCCAGCGATGAACTGCAGAAGCTAAAACTAAGCATGTAGAAATTAATATATATTCTTCTAAACTGTTGTTTGCTACAGCCTACAATCCAACTCTGATGTTAACTGGGACTTGTTACCTTTTTCCCCACAAAACTTGGTACCATTCAGATATTATTATTATGTCCATATAAATTTATCATTATTTATACTTTATTTTGACCCCATCATCATCATCAATGTCACTACTCAGACAAGCAGTGCGACTTGTCTGAAATACACGTTCTCAAGGAGAAGGTACTCATTCCTGCAAAAAAGTGATTGTCCAGGATTGTACTGATTGTCACTAATTTTAGGAGGATTTGACCAATATATGTAAGACAGAATTAGTCTTTTCTCCACAAGAAGATTACAGTAATATTAAGATACGCTTTGTTCATCCCATAGTAACATTGCTCATTTGTGTCTGTACAGCCTTTTATAATACAAATAGCACAAGACAATATTTGCCTGGTGGTTATTCCTGAAACACATGTTCATGCAGAAGTAGCAGGAATTAGAACTGAAGCCACTAAAGGGTGACATGACATTTGATTTGGAACAGTTGAAAATAGTAAAAAGCAGAGCAGAAAAAAATAATCAGAGGTCAGAACTTATATGGAGAAGATTGACAGAATTGAGGTGGCTGACCCCAAAATAGTGAAGCAAGCCACACCTTTGCAGACTTCAGCATCACCACTGCTTCAAACAATCATATTTCATACTGCTTACTTCAGAGAAAACGCATCTGAAGTCAGGAATATATTCAGAAATCATTCTAATTCCTTCTTTCCCGTCTTCCTAAAGAGACAGGTAAACTACTCTTCTGGCCAGTGTTGACTAGACTAAAAAATGGTTTAATCAATTTTTTTGCTATTTAAATTTTAATCATAAATCCCCTCTTATTCAAAGAGCCTGTAATTGAAAGCATTTCAGACATACTTGATTAAAATATATCTTTGGTGCTCTCTGTTGTTGAACTGCTGATAGCTCACATTAACTTGAAACAGACTATTATCAGGGGCCATGAAAATCTTCCAACATTTATGTTTTGATTGGGCTTTTACTGAGTAAAGAGTACTCTGTAAAACATATATTTTTAATCCCTTAAAGGACAAAACCCAAATTCTTGGCTGATGCTGAAAGGGGTTTTTTTGTTGTTTGGTTGGTTTTTTAAGGGGGGTTGTTTGTTTGTTTGTTTGTTTCTTTTGTAGCAAACTGCTAAGAAGCAGCACAAATTTGATTTTAAAAGTTTTAAAATTTTGCCACAAAACAAACAAAAAAAAAAGGATGAAAATTCATGATGACGTTTGACATTTTTTTAATTGAAGCCTTTTATTGAACAAACTTTTCCCCATGCGAACCACCTCTCCTTTTCATACTGTAGTTTTGTAAATAGATCTTGCAGGCTTGAACAATCACAGACATGCTGCAGTAGGTTATTTCATTTATTTGTAGAGGCCCACTGGGCAGTTTAACAAAATTCTGCTGAGCTCTTGCATTGTTGAAAGCTGTGTCCCTGTTTCAGCTGTGTCAGAACAGCCTGATGTGCACAACACCTTGAGGGCAAGGAGTGCATCTACACCATGACATACCAGGAAATCTATAAAAATATAAAAGATTTCCCACAGTGTCAAATGTTTCAGCAGCTTCATGTTACAGTTAGTAGAGGCCTACGAATGAAAAGTTAGAATGACAAAATACTCATCATAACAGTTCCAGATAAAATCTGAAAAGAAAGCTGACAAGCAGAGTTCTTCTATATTCTACTTTTCTACCCAGAGCTGATGGAGGGAGAAAAATTTCCTCCATTCCCAGTCTACAAGCCTCATTCAGCATCTGATCATTCCACTGCCTGGCAAAAAATATCCCAGACTGACGTGAACACATACTTCTTTATAAGTAACAGGCAGCTAAAGATACTGTGAAGTATGTGAGAAGCAATAAATCTGCAGATATTGCTGTGGTCATCCCCTCACTGACTTCAATCACAACATACTGGTTTGTTGTTGGCTCTTCCTCTACCCGCCCCGTACTTCTCATACCCACTAGAGTAATACCTAAGAGCACAGTAACAAGGACACCTTTCCTCTGCTCCTCTGCCCCTAATCCCCTAATGCCACACGCGGCCACCTCTGGTCACAGTAGTTAGGACCTTATTTTCCAAGTAGTTGCAACTGCAGCTTAGGATTATTCATTGTAAATCGCTATTTAGTTAGTAAGAAGAGGTCAGAAATGAGCTTATTGCTGAAGACTGTGTGACAATTTGGCATTTTTTCTGCAAATATTCAGGCAGCCTAACTTTCTGTGTCTGAAAGGGGCACAAGCACACATTTAAGAGTGGGGGGAAAAGAGTAAGAGGCCCAAAGAAGTAGAAGATGTTCAGCTGGAAGAAGTGGGAGAGGTGATGGAGGGATGCCAGAATATTCTTAGCTACTTCCAAGCAGGAGCAGCCTGCATGTTTCAACACCTACTGGCAATAATGGAAATTTTTGTTATAACTGCTTGGGAACCTGAATGAAACTTCTGAAGCGTCAGGGTCTTATCTTTATAGAATACAGGATGAGAACAGAAGCAATGAACTCCTTGGCATTTACATCTGCATGCTCACAGCCAGCAAGGAACTGACCATTTAAAAGAATCTGTCTTTTGCTATCTGTTAGAGAAAACTGTAATCCTTTATTGAATGTGAAGCAAGAAGGAAAATGGAGAACTATTTGATATAGTTCTTCATCACATATCAAATACTGAGTATTTTATACTTTCTAGAAAATATATGTCTTTAAAATGCTAATAACTGTCAGAAAAATCAGTTATTTAGGTTTAAATACAGCTATTCTATTTCTTCTCAAAAACTCTTCAGATCATTAAATCACATTAAGTTTTAAGTAACTATCAAGCACTGCAGTAAGATGGAAAATCAGCCCCATGCATATTTAGTTCAAAGACTGCAGAAGTTGTTGCCAAGATCTTCCAAATTACTCACCTATTCTATGTTGCAAGGCTGGGACTTGCTTTAGCTTGGTTACTGGGAGTGTTATTTAAACATGATGCACATGTATACACACACACACATATCCACAAAAGTACCAGCAACTTCAAGAGAAATTTCTAGGTGCATGGCCCTAGAGAATAAGCCAAAGTTTTTCTTAAAACGTGACAGGCAAAAGCAATAAAAACAAACTGTGGTGAAATCAGAAGACAGAGCTAACCTGTCTAATAAATGGAGTGACATAACCAGAGCATAGACAGGAGGCCTTCCTACCCGTCAGGCACGCCCACCTCACTTCCATGAGATGGCTAGATGCTCTTTCCTTTTGTCTTGTGAAACAGAAAGTGTTTTCTACTGGCAAATACTTTTTGCAAATTAAAATGACAAGCAAACACCACGATAATGGTCTCCATTCTCCTGAATGTACCATTCTAACTCATCTAGGAGATGCACAGTAGTATTTAATTAAAAAACTGTTACCCATAGACGTATTCTCTGTTGCAGTGTTCTGCCCATCTGCAAAGATATTTGGCATGGGGGTCAAAGCTTACCTTCTGATGCCAAAGGACAGATGTGCCAATTGGGGAGATTGAGTTCCAGTCCTAGGAACTGGAATCCCCTGCTTACAATGTGTCTTCCTAAAGACTTTTAACAAACAATGAAGTTATTTTTAAGCTTCTCCTTCTTACACGTAACAGGGATCTGTACCATAAACCCATTTTATTCCATTAAAAGACCTGTTAGAAATTGCATTTGTTTTGTTCAATCTCAACTGAAGTTCTACCTTTGTATTTTTAATGTGATTTAATCTACTATTCTTTTCAAAAGTCCTTTGTCATTATCATCTCTTTTGATAGAAACCAGGTTTACTTTCTTCCCCCTCAAAGGCACGGCCATTCCCTCAGCTACTTCAGGCTAGGGGGAAAAATCCATGTTGTTCTCTTGCTTGTGGAAAATTACAGTTGTTCTTTGCTGCTCAGCCATTCTCTGTGATGGAAATGACAAAGATTTGGTAAATTTGACTACTGCCAGTATGAACCACCATATTTCTCAGTAGGACACTGTCATTATAGACAGTGAGACATTAATGAGGTTTTTAATCTGAAGTTCCTGTGGTGCTGAACAGCACTGAGCTTGTATCATAATTATATTATTGCTCAGGAAACTGAAATGAGAATGAACTAAATGACTTGGTAAGAGACATACTAAATAAATGGTAGGAGAAGATTAGTATTATGTATTTCTCGTACTCTGATGATTCTGAAAGATCTCCTTTGTATATTATGTAAACAGTAAAGCAATGTTACTGGACTTTGTGGGAAATCAGGATGCCAAAATCTCACTGCATATGTGACAGAATACAAGAAGTGTGTTCTCTTAGGGAGGATCACTACATTCCCATTTGCTGAGTCATGTATCTACCATATTAGACCCAGACCAGTGTCTACAATGTGTAAAATAGTTTTTAAATTTGTCTTTTTAAAGTTATTGTCTCCTTGGGATGGTTGATCAGCATGTACATTTTTGTTTAATCAAATTGTTTTTCTGCCAACTCCTTTCTTACAAGACTATGTATAGCCTTTTTCCCCCCCTGAGAATATAATAATGTATGTTTTCTTCGTATTTGACAAGTGCCATGTGAAATCACAGTTTTAAAATATGCAAAAGCAATCCCTGAGAAATACCTGTTTTTGCACACAATTAAATGAACAGACTAGTGGACAAGCCAGAGAACTGTGGCAACTATGGAGTGGCCTTCTAGGTAAAAGACAGACCTGAAAAACAAAAAAACCCCTGTGTGTCTGTGGAACCAGTCATAATCTTACTGGTATGGACAGCTTGTGTAGGCTGGAGAAGCAGTTCACTCCTCCTGGCAGCTCAATCTCAGTATGTAGAGCAGATGGCAACATCTCCTTTCTGTCTGACCATCTTTATCAGCCAGCAGCAGTTTAGCAAAGATCTTTAATCCAAGTATAAGATTTGTATAACATTAATTTAATATTTGCATTCTTGAAGCATGAGTCTCTCAAAGGCAGGGCAGATTTACTTCCTGCAAAGAAGGAGAAAGGCAGATTTACTTCCCATTTCATGCTTTCATAAAGGAGCTTATGCCTTACTATGAATGTTTTGCACTGAGAGGCAATCATTAAATAAGAAAGTTGCACTGTGACCAATGTTTACAAAGCCAACTGCTTTGCAGCAAATAGCATTCTGTGATATGGTGACAAACCAAAGAACTGTGCCACGCATTTTCAGAACTGAAATGAACTTTTGTGCTTGTGAGGTGGTTGTGTAATAGCAGCAAGAACTGCCCACGAATGTTTGCAAAAGGAATGCAAATAAGACATTTTGCAAGAAGCTGCTGAAACATGAGTGAGGATTAAAAAAACAGTCTGAACGTGGCTGCTTGGATTCTACTCAGTCTGGTCTGGGTAAATCCTGCACTACCATTTTCACAGATCTCTTGCCTCTGCCTGCAGATTATAGGCATTTCCTCCTCCTCCCCCTCCTTTCAAGTTTTCATCTGTCCTGTGAGTTCCCAATAACTACTGCAATAAACCCTCTTCTTTCCTCTTCAACTCCTTTGCCTTTCCTGTGGACCTGTGTGTAAGTCCAGTCTCAGTTTGTAAGTGTCTATGTCCCAGCTGGAAGAAACCATCACTTGAATCCAACAGGGACAGAAAAGATGGAGAAGTTCATTGGGGATCTTTCAAAGAAAATACTATATTCCACAAAAAAAGCCAACTGGTCCAAAATGAAATGGTCCTGATATGGGAAAAGTTCTTCTGCAGAGGCAAATTATTTCTTTTTTGAAAATATGAGCTATTTTAATAATGACAATATGTAAATCATCCACATTGAAATGTCTCATTATGTGGGACTACAACTAGTATCTTCTATTTATCTGAGGACAGATCTTTCAGTTTCACAAAAACATCAGATTTTCAACATCTGTAGGAACTCAGCCATGCTTGAAATAACAAATGTCAGTAAGGCCTGCCATCAGTTCAGGAGGAAATACAAACTCCTGTGTTGGATCCATGGGTAGGAATGATTCTGGATTGCAAAGACCTGAAAGATCTGCAAAGGAGCTGGGGTGGTGGGGGAAGAATGCACATATTCAGATTAAGCTGCGAGTCTTTGTCAACAGATAAGACTCTTTCCTAGGGTGACAAGGAGTTTTTACACTTTATAGATTGAGTTGCACTCAAAAATTCAAGATGTCCAAATTGATTTTTAATCTTTTGTTCTATCTATTCACACACTACTCAAAAGATGGGAGACTATCATACTAATTACTCTTAAACCTTTGTTTGAAATACATCAAGTCTTAAGAAAGATCTTCCAGTATTTCCTGAAACTGGTCATGGCAAATGTGTTGCAGCCACATTGGGTGCAATGTTGACTGTGGGAAAATGCAGTGCTGGATTGTATAGTTATGTTCTGTTCATAAACTTACCTTTCTGTTCATAAACTTACCTTTCTGTTCATAACTGACCTTTCTGCCCAAAACTACTTACCTTTCTGCCATTCACAAAAAAAGCCTATCTGATTTTTAAGGGCAAGCCATGCTGTTGCATCACAGTCTGCAAAATAAAGCTTTATGCATAAAGAGAAATTAATGAAATTCTGTATGCTCCTAAAGGTCGACTGAGTTTGTTTTGTCCAGCAGAATTTAATTTGATGCTCAGTCTGAAAATAAGCAGGTATGTAGCAACCACTACACAGGTGGGGAGGAGCCAGTGCAATGTCTGCCATTTCTCAGCAATTAATGCATGTTAAGATGCTAATGCACCACCTCCTATTCCCCACCACCAGTCTTTTCTGCTGACTTGAAATAATCTGCAAAGAATTTGAGCTCCTCTAATTCTAACCCTGTAACATAATAGACAACTGTGAGGGGGGGACCTCTTGTTTTGAGCTACAGCTTTCAGGTCTGTTTATCCTGTTTATCTCCAGTAACTAACAAATTTAGAAGACATATATGTGCCTGAAGCTAGAACCAAGGACATCCAACATTACCCTCTTCTCTTGGATGTCAAAAGCAAAGTTGTGGAGCCACTGTTCTCATCTTAGCTTGACCTGAACTATCTATAATGTTTTTTTTCTGCAGAATGACCAAGTTTTAACAAAATCAATATTACTACAATACATAAATTTAAAATTTCCTTCTGGTAATCTCTATGTCATGCCAGTTCTATGTCTTTTCTGCAGTGGGGATCATACTCAAGACATGCTATGTTCTTAAAGAGAGAAATCCCAAATCCTGATTTGGGATTCTAAATTCTCATCCATTTATTTGTATGCATGTCCAGGAAATTAGGTCATTAATCGTTAAATGCCTTACTACAGCTGGCCTTTATTTTTTTTTAAAGGGGAATTATGGATATGTCTTTCAAAAGTCTCCATTGTATGTACCTGTCTTTTGTTTCATTTACCATATTTACATTTTACAGCAAAGCTGTCTGTATTTAACTTAGATTGAATGAAGGCTTGAAGGACAAAGTAGTCAGTCCCTGATCTTCTACCATTCCATGATTTTCTACTACATAAGGCAAGAAGCTGATTCTCAGCAGAGATATGCTGCTGGTTGTGTGGTTTACCCCTAAGGTATGTCTGAGGGCTACCATAAAAAAAGCACCAGTGATGTCAGTCCTGTAGGCAGAAGCCCTAATGCATTGGTCCTGCCAACTGCAGCATCAGTGCAGTATTCCACATGCATTGTAGATACAACAATGCAGGTTCAAATGCCTAAGAACAGAAAGAATCAGACCAAATAATTGATTTTGGCAGCCCAATATCGAATTTACAGACTAACCCTGCAAACCAGAATCTAGTATTTATGTTAGGTGTTTAAACTTTCACTACACAGAATGGGCCTGCTGAGGGTGGATTGCTGTAGAAACATTTCTTCAGCATGAAGAGTTCCGAACCATCTCCAGTTTGGGTGTATCTGCGCAGTTACACTGCACATTAACATGTCAATAGCCATCCAACATGTCAGTGCCTTTGCAGCCCTAACATTTCTTCTTATCTATCTCCCTGTATAGCCTAAGAATATTTCTTTCATGATATTCCATGTAGCCCTATTATCCTCTGTCAGGATGGTTAATTGCTGATATTTCTAGCTTCTATACAGTTTTTTCAAACACTTAAAAGCCAGCAGACAGGTTAATATGCTTCAGACCCAGATAACCCAAACCCCCATATTTGCTACATTTATAGAACTTACTGAGACAACTAGACAAAAGTGCCATTTGTAAAGTGGCAGGGAGGAATCTTTGTTAATAATGATTGAGAAACAGACAAGATTTGCACTGCAGAAAACAAAGTGTGGGTCTAAATGTGGTGAGTCTTTGGAGTATGAACACCTCAGTACTGCAGGTGGGGAGATGTCATTGCTTGCAAGGTTTGGGCAAGATTTTTACAAGATTTGACTTGCCTGGAATGAACTGGCATCCATGCTGATGAATAGGTACATAGGACAACAAGAGACAATACAGCTTCCTTCCCTGTTCAGTAGATCTGTAGGCTCCTTGCTTCAGTATATCCCAGAAATCACACATATTTTTGGGCTGTTCTCGACACGTGGGGTTATGAGTTGTCATTGACAAACCCATATGTAAGGACTTAAAGAGTGCAGTTACCTGTCTCAAAACATTGTCCCCTTAAGGTAATGGAACCTAAGATAAGCACAGTTGGCCCCGCAGGAAGGAGGTAAATCCAGACATAACAGAGGTAAAGGTTTGGTTAACATCCAGACAAAAATTGTCAGTGTGACAAAATATGGGAAAGGAAACAAGTGCTTATACACATGCTATCTCCAGTTATGGGAACGGCATATATGGTCCAAGGATACCCAGGACTTGGACTGCATAGAAGTGGTACTTCCAGAAGAGTGACTCCCAGACTATTGACTTCAGCACAGGGTCTTGTTTGCACCTTAGGTGGGGCAGAGGCATCTCTCATAATCAGGTTGTAACACCAAACAGCGAAACTAAGATGTTTTCAAATCAGAAAAACGAATTGTGGCATCAGCATTCACGTGTAATTTATTGCCCTTCTAACAATATATAAAAGCCAAATTAATACAAAGAAAGTGAAGAAAATTAAGTAAAAACTATAAAGGCTTCAGCTGCCTAAAACACACTTTCAGTACCACTTCCAGTGCTTACAATTACTATTACCTGCCTGGTCTCCAGTTGCTGTATCATATCTTCCAGTCCTGTGCTTTCCTGTCCCATGTCTCTGCTGTCTTATGACATCTAAAATGGTCTAGACACCTATGCTTAAGCAACCTGCATTTCACCTACTCTTAGTGGCTACAGAGAGACAAATTGAAAAAATAGAGATTTCATATCTCAATAGCAATTGCAAAAGCTGTTTAGGCTACTGAGCTGATTTCTGTCACAGATACAGTATCAGCTTGTAAAAGGAAAGGAAGGCAAGAGGAAATTGTGGAACATTGAGAGGCAGTGAAATAATAAGAGCCTGCAGGCTTACGTGTCAAACAAGTTCAAGCCATTTACTTCCAATACAAACGGCAGCCTTCATAGTGCTAGAGCAATGTGACCTATGAGTAACTGGAAGAGCAACCACCATGCTTAGCAAGGAATTACTGATGCAGAGATTCACTGAAACCACACACTGAAAATATGAACTCCCAATTTTTCCATTTCTGTTTTCTTATCAAAGAACCTGATGCAATTTTTCAGGTGCTAATTTATGTAACTTCTGTAGACTCACTAAAAAAGTGAAGTGTTTTCTCTACACTAGGCTGTATCCCAGATCAAAGCCCCAAACCACAGAGATTTGTGTGTTTGTGTGTGTGCACATTCAGAGCTGAAATTTTGTCTTTACACTCGATAAGGAGAAAAGGCTAGAGCTATCAGTGACTTTAACATTGTGGATTCTGATGCTGAAAACTGAATCTTTCATAACTTTAAAGTTATATCTTGGTCTCACCTTAGGTTACAAATACATACATACTTCAAATTTATTAAAACTAGAATTTTTGTTACCATTGAATACAGTGCTGCGTTATATTTTCCTGTTTTCTCCAGCTGCTGCTGCTTGGCTGTGGTCTAATTTCACTGCACACTAGCAGCATCAGATGACTGATCTTTGCAGATCATCTTTCGATCTCATTATATTTTTTCTATCTTCTTTATTTCAGCAGTGGTCAAGAGTGGGAAAATGCTCCTAAACTGTATTGTTATGGCTGAGCACAAGATAAAGCATTGCTTAAGAGTCCTTTCCAGAGACAGGTTCATCCATTCTCCCATTCAAAGCACACTGAACTCCATGTCAGTTTTCCCATTATGTTCAGAGGCTTTTGGCTTGCTCCATGAGATAAAGAAAGTTTCTGGTGAAAATTACAACTCTGTCAACTTTGGGGATAAAATTCTATATATCTAGGTCAGACATGGCAACTTGCCCAGCATAGCAAAAGAGAATCACAACTCTTGTTTCTTGCATGCTTTTAACACAAAATATCTGTGCCAAAATAATCTCAAACAGCTTTACTACAAGTCAGAGCATCACTTCTGATCAAAAAGATTCTGAATCCAATAAGGTTCTGATTCTTTGACAAAGATCTCTGCACTCACACTCCACTGCAAGACTCAAAACTAAATTAGAAAATTAGCTGAAGCCATTACAAAATCATCTATCATATAATGTTGTTTAGTGTAATACATGGCAGTAAGTTATCTACCATACCTTGACACTTCATCCTAACTTTCCTCTCCTGCAGCATTTGAGCTGTGCTGCTCAGCAGATCTTTCTTGTTGAAAATAAATGGTTCAAATGCAGAAGATGTATTTCTAACAATTAAATGCAGTCATTTAAGCAAAATACTGTAATGGGTATACTGGACAGAAAATGAAGATAAGGAAGATGTAAAGTGCATATTTCTGGTAGCTAATTCTATTGATAAAAAGAGAAAATACATTCATCTGTGTGTTGATTAGTGTGTCTTGGGGTAGTAAATCAGTTTTCCATTCCAGTCTTGTGCACTGTGGTTTGTCATTCACACAGACGTGGCCCCAGGAGTGGAGGAAGCAACTTCATTGTTTGCCATCTAAAAGATAAGCAAGAAATTATAAGAGTGATTTTATTTGACTAGCTAACTCCCAAAATAGCCCTTATTAGGTGCCTCCAAGTCACTCAGCAGGGTACACTAGAGGAGACACCTACAGAAGATGGCTGGAAGGAAGGTCAGTGATAACTGGGATTAGGACTAAACAGGGATGGAGAAGCATGGTCCCTGCACTGGTGGATCACCTCCTGCAAGTTCTTGCAATGAGAGCAAGCCCACAAACCAATTGATTCAGGGGCCAATGGTGCCTCACCACCATCACAGAAATACCATGGGAGTAATCTGTGAATGAGAACTCAAGAGTTTCCATACCAGAGCCTCAGAGGTTCAGGGCACAGCATGGATTTATATGCTGGCAAGGACCTTGCCTCACTAAGTAAAAACTAACACAGAAAAAGAATTGTAATAGCAGTGGGAACATGACTACAGTGAACAGCTGCAGAAAACAGAGCATAATAGATCAGCATTATATGAAGTGTACTGCTTTTCTTTTGTTTATTTTTCTTCTGTCTCCTTTATATGAAGTGAACTGCTTTTCTTTTGTTTATTTTTTCTTCTGTCTCCTTTATATGAAGTAAACTGCTTTTCTTTTGTTTATTTTTTCTTCTGTCTCCTTTTTTTAGCTCTGAGTTAATTATTTTCTCCCAAAGAGTACTGGGCATAGCAAGGAGTACAGAATGAAGAGACATTGCCACCATGCAAGTCAGTAGGGCAAAGCACCTGGAAGGAGACTGGAGATGCTTAAAGGCTGATCCATTACATGTTAATAAGATGAACTACTTAATCCTCTGTGGGATTTGACATACAGAAGAAAGAAGGAGGGTTCAAGGAAAGAGAGGGCTGTAAAAATTATGTAAATTTCAAAGAAGAAAAATTATACAAAACCAGGGAAATTCCAATACAATGTTTGAATGGCATTGGTTGAAATACCATGTGTAAATGAGACCTGTTACCAGACATTTCAATTACAAGGAGCTGTATATAAAGCATGACCAGTTGGAGACATCATTAGGCACCCCATCATTCAAGGATGCCAAAATCAGTAAACACTCCTACTCAGCCACAGTCAATCAGACCTTTCCCTCTCTCCCTTCTCTTACCATCTCAGTAAAGGCATCAGCGCAGCTTGCCCGTATTTGCTCAGCAGTCAGAGGGCTGTTCAGTGCAAAGGTCTTGTTCAGTCCTCTTTCATTCCTCACACCAGTTACTGCATCTCTCAAAGCAAAGAACACAGAGCATCCCAAGAAAAATCCTGCCTCACCTATCCCCTGAAAAAGATTAAAAAAAGCGCCAGTCTCTCACATAAATACACACGTACAGTCCTATTTTGTATTGCATAGTACACACAAGTAAGCTGCACACTCTGATTGACATTATGATTTCTCCATCAATTTCTTCTCTAACCTTTCCATTTATCACTTCATTTAGAAGTATGGTTTTAAATTCATCTTGCAGTTTCTGTGTATGGTCTGTTAACAAAACTCTAAAATCGCTACTTGCCAACCATTGAGGTGACACAAAAATATCTGGCTTTATGTCTTTTCTTTTAGCTTCCCTGATGCCATAAATAGAACAATTACTGGACACTTGTTAAATGCTAAAGGAGAGGAACTGAAAGTTTTAATGTGTTTTGTATCAAAGTAATTTCTCTGTTTGGCCTGGGATTTAAGAATTAGGGCCTGTGATGATTTGCTTACCTTGGATGCATAGATGGCATAAGGATTTTGAGAAGATGACAGCAGGGAAACACTAAACTGTTCTGGGATATCACAAACAGCAGGGATCTTATACTGATCTGGACCCTGAGTATAGAGAACTCCTTCTGAAGAATACTTTAACTCCTCCATTGTGTACAGTCCAATCCCTTGAACAAAAGCACCTTCAATCTTTAAATAAGAAAAGAAATAACATTTATGTACTCATGTTTGGTTAACTGAATAAAACTTCATCAAGAACTCATTAGTATCAGTAGCTGTTAGTCTAATATATGTGAGGCCTAATGTGCTTGTTTGCCTAATGCGATTCTTCAACATTTTGGGGCAACTGTAACAGGAAAAGCTTTCATAAAAGCTCTCTCATACCTGAGAAGACAAATACTTGCATGATGAAGTGATGAGGTCTGTGGACCAGCCTGCAATGAACAAAGGTGTTTCCCTGCTATCAAGTGGGGAAGGCAGGTCAAACGACTTGGAGACTGTAGATCACAAACAGGATCTAAGTCCAGTAGATAGAAGGCATACATACATACTGGAAGTACTACAAGTTGACAACATGGGTAAAATTTAAGCTTCTTTGACACCTACAAAGTTCTGACACTAACTCAAATGGAGCAAATCTATAGGCAAAAGACCTTCTGATATAATCTATAATTTATAATCTAGTATGAAATTAATGTTTTCTGAATTAATGAGGTAATCTTCAGATAAGGATAATAGTGTAATAGAAATAAGGTAGCAGAAAGTTCTTGGCACATACCTGTCCTATATCCACAGCTGGATTTATGCTGCATCCAATGTCCATAACAATGTCTGTTCTGAGGTTCTGTTAATAAAATTAAGATTTATATAACCCGGAGAGATGGACTGAAAGCATTTGAAGATAATGAGAGCTGGCATTCAGTGAAATAAGAAATGAGATAGAGTCTCTTCCATGCACATAATTTCAGAATAATTTCCAATATCTCATCACAAGCAAAATGGGCTTGTCTAAACTTTTAACAGAAGTTTAGCCAGAGACAGCCCTGCCAGATTTTTTGCATTGCTCAAGGAAATCCCCACATAAAAGTACAGATAGAGTGCATATGATCATCAGTCTATAGCATTTAGCTGTCCAGATAGTCAAAAGCCTGGAAGCTGAATATTGCTATAAGGTGTTTTCTGGCAAACAGGGACAGAACAAGCAAAGAACATGTTAGATGTCAGCCATAACCCAAAAGGTGAACACATATGACATTGAAAAAGATGTGTCAGAAGCTGGTTAATATTGCACAGCTTTCATTCTGCTCCACCTGCAATTTGTATTTACATTGTTGATACATTTACTATCATGTGAAGACAGGTGACTTATTAATGCAAAACCTGAATGATTGTTGGAGCAAGCCTCATTCACATTATTTCCAAAACTTCTCTAACACTCAGTTATTACCTTGTGGTCTCCTGTTAAACAGTTTATTTCAACCTCTGAACAAGCAGCTCCGAAAAGAAAATATGTGAATGGCTGTCCTTCCCCTTTCTCCCAGTCCATATATTCATTGTAACCTCTGATGGAAGAAACAAAGTCCACAAGAAGAAAACTGATGAGAGGTGGCATTATAACAAAGCAGATGAGCTCATAAAAGTTTAAAACTGCTTGTGAAATCTTAAGTACAAAATCTTAAGTGAAATCTTAAGTAACAGCTCAGAACTTCAAAATTTCATTAAAGCCTACAGAGCACTAGTAGTTTAGGTTTGATGCATCTGGTATTTATATAAAATGTAGCAGACAAGCAAGCTATTTCATTTCAGGAGAGTCTATAACCAGCATAATCCTGGAAATATACTAATAAAAGCACAGTAACCAAATACAGAATAAACATTTAAGATAATGGTTGCTTGGGTAATAGGACATAAAGGAATTCACAAAAAGGGAGGAAAACTTGTCAGGACCTATGAAAGAATAATTTACAGGAGATAAATGAAATAGTCAAAATTACAGAAACAGCCTACAGAATTGAGTGAGACGGTTAAAACACGAATATTGAAATAAAGGTGGAATTACTTAGCAGGGAGTGGGACTAACTGAGGATACCAAAGCAGTCAGGACTAATGGGGTAAATTCAAGGACATGAGAGGACAGTGAAATGTGGTATCTTCCAAACATGAGCTATGTGATTAAGGTGTATTTTCTGACTATGTATGACTGAAATGTCTCTGTGGAGCATATTTAAGACTATAATAAAGCAATTATAGTTTAGAACCATGCACTGAAAAAGGGATACACAAAATCCACATACTCATCTTCTCATAATCCATTTACCTCAGCTGCCTTTGAGATTCTTGGAAGTAGAGAATATGACTGGGTAAGAACTAGATCAATACAGGATCTGAGGCTCAGGGATCTGCAGATGTTTTTGGACACCATTAAATTTCAATAGCAAAGTATGACTGTTGTTCATTACTTTGGTGATATCAACATTCCTAAAGGACTGCACAAGCAGAAGACATACTTGAACAAGCTTAACAGCAGGAAGGGACATTTTATTTGGACGTTTCTTGGTGTTTTAAAAAAGTATGGGTCTGTCAAGTGCCCTTTCAACTTACTCCAGATGCCCCAGAGACCTGAAAAGTTGCTATTGATATGTAAGAACCACCAGCAGAACGACAAAAGAGATAAGGCACAGCAGGCTAAGAGAAAAGCTTTGAATCCCACCCAAGTTATGGCACAGTAATTTTTCATTTCTGGTTCTTTATACACACTGTGAAAGAATTTAAAAAAAAGGACCAAGAGACTGCTCTGAGAGCAGTGGAAACAATGATATTTATAGCTTATAGCAGTACAGCCTCCAGTAAATAAACTATATTCCACTTTGCACATGACTGTTACAGGCAGCAGTCATTTTCTTGATGCTTTCTGGTTTGCTAAATGCCAAATCATGGAGCAAAGATGGCACAAAATATTCTTTTAATACTTTCTAGAAAGCTCACAGAGGGCTAGACATAAATTAACACCTAAACTTTATGCTTCCAACCCTCCATATACTAACTAATTATATTAAATATAGAATGAGGTATTAGAAAGACCTGTTGGACAGGATCTTCTGTTTACAGCATTAGTTATCTTCAGAAATCAGTCCTGGTCTAATTTACGCATTTTTAAGGAACAAAAATATATTACCTAAAATAGCCAGTAGCTGAAAGACTCACACTCTGTTCAAAAGCTTCTTTAATCTGTAAAATATAGCAGTGCTTGCGGTAAACCAAGGAAGGAATCAGGAAGGAACACAACACAGATATATTTACTTTATTTACATATATATACTTACCCACACATATTTATTTAAAACCCAAACTGAAAAACTTGTAAAGAAAGGAAGACAAGCTGAGTTAAGCATGTTTAACTGCACATTGTGCCTAGCAACACAGAACTAAACCCCCCTTGCATGAACAATCTGAACTCCTTTGGCAATACAAGAAGGAATAAACCTGTGAACAGTGGTGTTCTTGCAAAATCATTATTACTGGTAATGCCATAGTCAGAAAGAGCCCTGCTCAATTTTTCTGATCAAGTTCAATAGAAATGGGTCCCTATTTGTCAGCTAAACAGATCTGGTTGATAAGTCACTGATTATATTGGGTCAAATGTTGCATGTACAACATTTTGCTTTTTGATAAACTGCCTTTATCTTAACCCACTCACTCGCTGGGGTTTTTCCATCTTTTTTTCTCCCCCTATCTCAGTGAGAAGAGGAGTGATAGAACAGTTTGTTGGGCACCTGGAGTCCAGCCAAAGTCAAACCACCACACTGACATAAAAGATCTGTGTGACCTATTTGCACAAAAATGACAGTTTTCAAGAGAAATGCTCTTCGTAAAGTTCTGCCAGTCATAAAAGCAACAGTATGAGGTCCCACATCTATTCCCTTTGAGTGATTCTCATGTTAGATTTACTTGGTTTACAAGTCAAGAAGTTTTTGTGGGGTTTTAGTTGGTTTTACTGACTTTGTAAGCTACAAAATTACTTCTCTGCATATATTAGCATTCTTTCTTTGGTCAGCCATTTCTGATAATACTTTTGGTGTGTCTGAATCATCCACATTAATTTTGTACATATTAAAGGAGATTAAGTGTTTTGGATTAGTGTGTTTTTATTATTCCTAAACAGGGCTTGCACAGAGCCAAGGACTTTTCTGTTTTTTTGATTGCCCCACTGGCAGGGAGGCTGGAGGTACATGGGAAGCTGGGAGGAGACACAGCTGGGACAACTGACCCAAACTGACCAAATGGATATTCCATACCATATGACATCATGCTCAGTATATAAAGGGGGGGAAGAGGGTGGAAGTGCTGGTGTTTGTCTTCCCAAGTAACTATTATGTGTGATGGCGTCCTGCTCTGCTGAAGATGGCTGAACACCTGCCTGCCCATGGAAGTAGTGAAGGAATTCCTTGCTTTGCATTGGTTGTGTGTACGGCTTTTGCTTTACCCATTAAACTGTCTTTAATTCAATTCACAAGTTTTCTAGGTTTCATTCTTCTGACTCTCTCCCTGATTCTGCTGGTGGGGGAATGAATGAGCAGTTGCGTGGTGCAGGGTGGCTGGTTGAGGTTACACTACAACATATTGTAACCCTTTAGACATAGGCTGTGGATCAAATCTGAGACTAAGCAGACCTAGCTGCACCCAGACTCCTCTGAAAAGTTTAGAAAGCCAGGAGATATCACTGATGGTCATGACTGAACAGGAGGGACAATGACCTGATTTTACTATAATCCATTGTAACAGATGATAGATTTGTTACTTGGATATTGCACTGGCAATATTTAAATACTGTACTAGCAATAAATCTAATTGTTATCTTCCACATAATCATTTGTGCCTGGCCAAGAACCTTCTCTTGACTACTCTGCACTCCATCTTTTTGTGAAATAACCTGTTTCTACAGTTTTTAACTTTAGGATTATTAGGCTGAGCAGATTTATAGGCTACAGTACATATATCACAGTTTCTGCCAGCACTGAAACATATTCAGTAGGATTCACATGTTTTACCCAATCGTTCCAGCTCCCTGTTGGGTTCTTCTTGATGATGGGTTGCAGGCGTTTCAGAAGGGTTTGGCAAGCATCCTGGTGAGAAGTCAGGAGAATATACCACAAAATTAACACAGATACATTTGGTACTATTCAAGTTATGCTCTAGTTACTACTTAATTAGTATATGCTTTACTGTCATCTTAGTTTGAAAAAGTATTGCAGGAAGTGTCATATTAACCACACAGACATAAAACTTTTAAATGGTTAAGTTACAAGGGCTGGAATCTGTTTGAATCAGTAGATTTCAAACATGAACATGGGACTCGTTAGCTTGTTAGATGAAACAAAGATTTTGCCAAGTAGAAGCCTTTCTGGGAAAGATCATATTCTGAAGACTCATAAGCACCATTACTGAGAAACTGTCAAATCATGTGTCTTCTTGGCCATCTCCAGCAAACTCAACTAGTGCCTAAAGTTTAGCAAGCATACACCTCAAGCGATAGGGTGTTTTTTTCTACCAAATACTACTCTTTACCTTCACAGCCATGCCATTGACATCTGTCCCTGCAGATCCTACTGAGGCACATGCATTGGGAACAGTTGTTGTGCTCGTTTCACAGAAGTGGATACATGACATGGGGATATTCAATTCCCGACTAGCAACCTGTATCAGGAAGAACAGATTTGTTTAGATTTGTTTTAGAAACAATCTAAACTTTCCATCAATTCCCCAATATTTGCTAGAAGTCAGTAATACCAGAAAAAAGTTTTAGCAAGTTCTCTTCCGACCTTCAGCTAAAATAATTCTGCCCAATTTGTTAGTACTAAGAAACAGAAAAGGACAGTGTTCTAGCTGTACTCAAACTCTAGATTGAGACTCTGAAGGCCAACACTCATTCCTGATTTCCCTGCTTATACCCTGTAAGACTTACAGCAAATTATGCAAGCCCAGGTCCCAAACTTTTGCTGACTTGATAAATATCTTTACTGATCTGTCTCAGAATTATCCATTAACCAAATATGATCACAATGTTATCATCATGACTGTATACCAACCTGAATCCTGTCTGCCTTTTTCACTAGGGGTTTTATGGGATCAACCCCCAGAAATCTTATTTCTAATAAGCCTCTTCACATGCTATGGGAAGAGCAAAAAACAGTCTGGTTTTTTCCTTCCTTCTGCCTCTGTGACTCTTAATGAAGGTACCTTAGCTTTCTAACTCTATCAATGCAAAGAAGTAGGAGCTATGCTGATAAAGAAACTGTCCTACCAGTACACTAACTAACCAAAAGGAAAACTTTAACATTATTTATCTGCATGACAGATAAAGCACCAGTAATATTTATTTAGATAATTTGTTACCTGGATCATTTTTGTATGAATACCCTGCCCCATTTCAATTCCACCATGTGTCAGAAGCACAGATCCATCAGTATAAATATGAACCAGTGCAGCAGCCTAAAAGAGAAAAACAAAATCAAGATCAGACTAGAGAGATCTAGTGTGAGAAAGGGAAATGTGTTGTATGTGGTGATGAATTGAATAAAAAATTGAATTAAAAAAAGACAGACAAACTGTTTAAGTGGATTTCAGTTTATCTGTTTAATCCTTTTGAACAGAAGGCAAAATTTGAAATGCTACTTGATCCTCTTCCTCTATAACAAACTTCAAAAGAAGAAGATACAAATCCTTGATGGTTTGCTTTTTCTCTTACCAGATCCTGAAACAAACCTACACCTGACAACAGTCTCTCGGTGGCTCCAAAAGAAGCTGGTGGACACCCCTCACTAGTGGCTGTGGGTGCAATTTGCCGCAAGTTCCTTTTTCCCTCTCATTGGCATGTGAGAGCCCTGGAGGTTTTTCAGTTGCATAGGTTGAATCTCTGAACAAGATTTTCTTCCTGGACTCAGCTAAGAGTAACATTGTAGACTGCAAAGACTCTGTGACTTTAATGTTGAACAGAGACAGCCAGTTTAATATGACATAAGTCAGTCAATTAATTAATTTTCAATTGATAGAATGGTGTCTGTTTCAGAAGCATTGATCACCTACATTAAAAAAAATACACTACTGTCCTTTTTTCCTTCCTTAAACTTAGCATTTGATGGCATCAAAGAGTAAAGTCTTAAAGAGCAGCATCCCACAGTGTCCCCATGGGCAGAAAGAGGAGGCTCAGAACTATTTCTAGAGCAGACAAGTTATTCAATGAATATTTTGCTATCAAAAAGGTTTTGTAAATGTGTTCAACTCACTGCATCACAATAGATAGGGCTAGCCTTTAAGGAGGCAGGGTCCAAGCTGCCTGGGTCCTGAAAACCAAACAATTTTGATCTCAGCTTGAAGAGAGCTACAAGCTAGTACAGCCTCTTCAGGGAACAACCATTAGGAGGATGATCGTTTTCCAGGAGTTGAAAGATAGCATATTTGTTTTGAATCCTAAGGTCAAGTGACTGTAACCTTCTGTGGATAAAGGCTTAGCTCACTTATTCTTAATGAAACTCACCTGAGAAAGGTAAGGTGTGCCTAGTCCAAATGGAAACTTCATTGGTACAATGGCAATCCCTCTTTTCTTCCAGTAATTTTGTTTGTTAAATTCATTAATAGCTGTTCTCCTACTGCAGTATGCAGATTTCTCCATACATTCGTTCCAACACCGTATTAAATTCTGTGGATCAAGTTTTTGTTTGAAGTGTGTCTGCTCATCCTTCTTATACATATTTATTTCCCTAATCTGAAAAAATGAAATTACAGCTGTCATACAATCCTGTTAAAGGCAAACTGACCATCTGAGCGGACTAACAGACAACCAGAAGATCACTGTATGTTTTTTTAACAATTACCAGTTTATAAGACCATGTTATTCATTCAACAACCAGATATTGATTTTAAAAAATACGAATTTTAGCACAAATTATGTTTGACTTAGAAAAGACTTCTTCAAACAACTGAACTAATCTAAAGATTTTTAACTTTCCAATTCCACAGACTTCATTTCAGGAGAGAAAATGCCTTCATTCAATCACCTTTTCTGGTGATAAACCAGTTTTTTCTGCAATGTCTGTTATCCAAGTTTCTGTCACCAGTCCTGACTGAGGAAAGCCAAAGCCTCGGAATGCTGTGTTTGATGGCAAGTTTGTTTTGCAGACATAAGCCCAGCATCTCAAGTTGGGAATCTTGTATGCATTGTCCATTTTTAATAAGGATACTTCTGCTACCTAAAGTAGGGAAAAAACAGATCTAGTTTAATGTCAGAACAGTGCTTCTTTCAAACTTATATTTAAATCTTCCTCATCTCTTATATAAAAGACCTTAACTTAAGAATATTAGCTTTAAAATTTGGTTTCTGGCAATCACTGGTAGTAAGAGTACTCATGCACACTTGCAGACTTTATTAATACATTTCTCATGTAATACATTAATTTTCAGATTTTTTTTTATACAGAACACAGCTGATGTGACTTGTACTTGGATGTTATCAGTAGTTAAGGATGTAACAGATATGTCATTTTATGACTGATTTTGCTCCTATTTCAATATCAAAGGCCACACAATCTGCCACAAATAGGCAGATTGGATTTAAAGCTAAGAGTAGCTATGAAAGGAACTGATGAAAGCATTCTGAATTATCACATCCTGTGGAAATCCACACTTAAGATTTAGTTCCATCAGAAAGTGAATGTACTGCAGTCTACAGTGTCTTCTGGTCCTCAAATTTTTGTTTTAGAGGTTTTACATGACAAACACAAAATGACATGAAAAGGAAAATCCTACATGAGAGCCCTCAAATTAGGCTCTAGGAGTCAGTATCAAAATAAAAAAATAATTTAAAAATGTTTTGATGCCTAATGAAGAGGTCACTGGCTCTCTTCAATGTTAAATAGATTTATCAGAATAACAAATTTAAGCCTTTATTCCTCCTGTTCCCACTGAGATTGAAACTTTAAAACATTTTTGCATAGAAATAAGTGAAGATAATTTCAGTATAGTGACTGTACATATGAATAATGTCATATAACTTTTTTAGGCTGTTATGTGTTATTCCAGCTGCAGCTGGGCTGGGTGGAAGGGTTACTTGGTTATTCCCACTAGGTCCACCAGCTTCACTGTATCATTGTAGAACTTCATCTTAAGACAGTCCTGACATGATCTGAGTTAATGTACATGCTTCTAATAATGGAATTTCTTCTAACCTAGGCTATTTTTCAGAGCCAGGTTAGGCAGCAATACCACAGGCAGTTACACTGACAGATTTCAGGATGCAGAAAATACTCATTGGTGGGGCAATAACAAGCAGATGGGGGTAGTACATCAAACATTTCAGTTACAGCTAGAATAGCCTGTACAAACACAAATACCTAGTGATGATATTAAAGCAAGAAACATTTTATACTGTTAGATCTGTAAGTGAGGAACTGAGGTATACAGCACAATACACGATGACCCAATACAGAATTGTATAGGGATAGCAACAGGATAACTATCAATATGAATTTTCTGAAGGCTAAGAAAGGACTTCCCATCCCTGAAGACATAAAGCTTTAGGCAGGGACAAATTCAGGTACTATGTATTTTAAAAGGAATACATTGTTAGTTGAGATGTTCATTACAGAAAAATAAGCCTGAGAAAACATTCATGAAGTGAATGTGTAGGACAATATAAAAAAGTAGCATCATGCTTCTCTAAACTGAATAAGGAAAGGTTAACCTACCTGGTGTGGATTCTTTCAACAACCACAAACCTTACATCAGAAGTCTATATGGTTAATAATACATGGGCAAGGGAATTTGGCCTTCGTAATTTTCCAGCTAATGATTCCTCCATGTTGTAAGATTTGTCAGTATAAAATCCTTACCAGGACAGATTCATCAGGGGTACATCCTCCATTAATATAATATTTGGCATCCACAGCTGTGATCCTACCATCATTCATGAAGCCAACCTAGAAGGATCAACATTACGTTATTTAGAATTTGGCATTCATTTGTTTCTTAAGTGCTTGTATATTTTGAAAATGAACATAACCCACACATTTAGGGTCATACTGCACTAATAATTTCTGGGCAGCATTCACTGAAACTACAGAAGTACAAGAAAGAAAGGATGTTTCTAAGATACGGGCTTTCCCGCCTGGCATCTGTGATCTGTATAGGTATATGATAAGCTACATCAGCCCATTGGGAAAGGAAGAAGCAGGGGAGCCCAGTGGCTTCCTCTATATTGCCTGAGATAGCTGACAAGTGTGTCACCTAGTAATGCTCACTGTAGATAAAATCAATTCCCACTTTAATGGTAAGAATAGTGTCTGGCAGATGGAGTATGACATTTGTGTTTATTAATGAAGAAATGTTACCTTTATCTCACATCCCCCTTTTCACCTGTTGCCACTAACAGTTCCTGAATTCTCAACATGAGCTACAGCTCATTTTCAACTTTAGGGAAGCATCTTATAAAACCTCTCTACCAATGTAGCATGTCATGCAACTTGCTTAGCATTAGCAGCTAAATTTGCTGCAGCCTTAGGCTGCAAGCTGTGAGCTTTCACCGAGGTATGTTGAACTGTTACCTAGTCAAGTGAAAGAAGGCCTCAGAACCAGCTCAAGATGAAAGATAAGGAAGTACAATCTCTAGCAGAGGCTGCACACTTAGATACAAGAAAAGAAATGGCCCAGACACACAAAATGAAAGAAGCCCATGAAGAATGTGAAGACTTAATATTGCTATTGGTCTAAACTGTCATGTGAGGGATGGCAAACTTAGATTGTAAGGGTGTAATTGCCCAGGAATCCCATTTTTCAGGGTTCCTCTTTGAAGGCTTCCAACTTGAGCTGTAGTGCTATTAACAAAAGGTACTTTTAAAGAGAAATCTTTCAGCTTACTTATGCAGCAGAAACTTGGATTTAAACCCCATTATGGTGGCTGGCATGCCTAATTGACATGACAAGTACAGAAGGAAAAGAAGGCAGAAATTATCCTAATGAAAGTTATGACTGATGACAGTGCATGGGCAGAGAAGAGATTAATTTCCTCCATAGGGTGAGTTTTCTGCATGACACTGTTTCTGTGAAAATTAGCTGCTTCTTGGTGTGAATCTAACCATATGGAGAGTTTAAAATAAAGTGCTGCAGAAGAAGTCTGATATAGGTTAGCTTCCTGTTTCCAGAAAGAAAGACAGAAAGAGCTCTAAAAGGAAAAGGACATGAAGGAACTAGAAAAAAGATAAAACAAAACCCTGAAGAGACAGAGGTAGAAGCAGACAAAGGGGCTGTACAGTGACTTTATCTCTTGGTTACCTGGCTTGTAGTTTTGTTTTAAAATTGAATCAGTTATACTAATTTTCATTAATAGAACACATTAACCAGTAACACTGAACTACTTATTCACAGAATATAGGTGGGTATTTTTTCCTGAATTCTTGCAGCACTCACTTTGTATTTAGCAAGAAAAGGATGTCTGCCACCAGTGATTACCATATCATCCCCTCGACTCAGAATAAGACGGACTGGTCTGCTGGTTCTATATCCAAAAAAGCAAAGTCAAATTGTAATTAAAACAAAGGACATTATTAATAAGATGGCTATGGCTACTCATCATGTATCCAGATACAGCCATGCACATAAACATGCATTTAGATTAAACTTAACTTTAATAAACTGGAATATATGCTTAAAGCTATGTCCAGAGTTCATATTTTTCACATTTTCAATCATGTCTGAATTTTCATTTCATTTCTTGAAAGCTAACAAGATAACTCGGTGTAAACTGCTCCTGAAGAAACTGTTTCAGTGCTAAGTGTTAGTCACCTCTTAGCTATTCATAATCATACTGGAAATAGAGAGTCTTGGAATAAAGCCAAAACATGAATAACAATAAAAATATGAAAATTAGTCTAGAAATACATATACTATTTAAAATAATTGCTTTAGAAAAAAATGAACATAAGGTGTAAAATGAGGTTCTAAAAACAGATAGTTTAAACCCTAAAAGAAATATTATTTTTAGCATGACCTGTTAATAATGAACACAGATAATTTGGCCAAAAATAATCAAGAACCATTTTTATAACAATGACAGTAGAAGCAACATAAACATATTGAGCTAACCCCTCAGATGACAAGATCATTTTGGCTGACAGGATGTAGCCTGATGTGAATCCTCCAGCAACTCAGTTATGCTTATAAAGGAGTTTAGTAAGCCCTGACATCTAATTGCCAATATTGTCCGGCCAAATTTGGAAGATGGAGGATGGAGCTTTATGTGTTCAACATTCTTAGACTAATTAAAGCAGTACTAGAAAAAGTATAATAACTCATAAGTTTAGGCTAATTTTGACTGAGAGATGTTGAAGACTGAGCTAGAACTACTTGTTCTTAAAAGCAGTTCCACGCATGAACTCCTCCTTCTGCATCATGCTGTGAGAGTGAAGTTCACATCTGGATGGTAAATGTCAAGTTTGAATGTATGTACAAAGTCTCAGTAATTAGGGACTTGCCCTTATGAGCATTTTTAGCTTATACTAACACCAGCTTCTTGGAGCCCATTAATTTAGTTGAGGCTAGAGCTGCTTAACATAAGTAGTCCAACAAAACAAAACAAAGAAATGCACTGAACACTCCTAGAAAATGTGAAGTCATGATTACATGACTTTTTGACTAGCAGCTTTGGGAGAGGAGAAAGCATTTTAGCCAAAACAGAAAACTTGTTTGCCTCATTTTCTTTTCACATCCCAACACACACTTACTGCACTTACTTGTTTGCTGCCACTGCAGCAACTGATGCCAGCAAGCCAGTTTTCAGGATTTTCCCACCAAAAGCTCCACCAACTCGTTTAACATGGCACATGATCCTGTTGGCTGGAACACCTAAACTCGCAGCTACTATCTCCTGTAAAACAAGTTTTAATATTTTATGCCAACTCAAACTAAGCCTAAAAGTAAGTTTCTGAAATAGAAATCTTTTCTAGAAAAGGGTTCCATAGATGTTTCTATTCTTCTATCAGATGAATATAATTTTTCCTTTACCCTAGGTTAAAAAGCAAAGAAAGAGTAACAACAAACTTTCAGCAGTGCTCACACTTAAAATATTTACTATGGAGACTGTGAAAGGGTCACTGGCCGATGTGAAGAGTAATATCCTTGGATTACTTTACCTAAACAGTAAGAAGCTTACCTAAGTAAAGTATAATAAAAATGGATTAGTATACAGTTTTTATTATTTTTGTTACTAAAATAATCAATTTTATTTTTATTTAAAATAAAAATATTTGGTTATTTTCATAGCCTAAGGTCTTGCTACTGTCAGGAATGCTTTTGCTTCAAATAATTTCCTGAAATACAAAGTTCTTTATACTATTTGGCTATTGGCATTATAATTAGAATAATGTAAATTATAAAAGGAGCTGAACTGGGGCTTTGAACACAAGATACCAGTGTTGAGTGTGCAGTACCATCAGTTTCATGCACTATGGCTATTGCTATGTAGGCCATAGGCTATGGCAGCTTTGCTTGGTCATTTACCATCATGACAATGATCAGAGGGCTAGAACACCTCTACTATGAAGAAAGAGTGAGAGACTTGGAGCTGTTCAGCCACGAGAAGACAGCTCCAGAGAGACTTTACTGTGGCCTTTCAAAATATAAAGGGGGTTTACAAGAAACAGAGCAAGACCTTTTAGCAAAGCTTGTATTGACAGGACAAGGGGCCATGGTTTTAAACTTACAAAGAGCATGTTTAGATTGGACATGAGAAAGAATTTTTTTACAAGGGTGGTGAGGCACTGGAGCAGGTCGCCCAGGGAAGTTGTGGACACCCCATCACTAGGAGCATTCAAGGGCACATTGGACAGGACTTTGAGAAATTTGATCCAGGGAAAGATAACCCTGTCCATGGCAGGGGTTTTGAATTAAATAATCGTTAAAGGTTCCTTAAAACCCAAACCAATCTATGATTATGATTATGAGACTGTTGCATGGAGTAGCACTCTCATGTACAGCTGTTAGACTTGATCAGCCTCCGTGGGTTCTGACTCTGCAGGGAACTGATTGCTTCTCATTCCAATGGAAAGCTAACTGAGATGGAGGAGTCTCAGTACTCTACAGGGAGCTTTTCCTACCTACAATAGTGGGGTATGAAGTACTTTGTTCAAAAGAAGAGACTTTAGCCTGACAGTGTAGTGCTCAGTGTTTATCAGAATACACCAGTACTAAAAAGCAGCTGTTACTGGACAATCCAGATGGGCAATTTCATGTTTCTATGGCTTCTGTTCATACAGATTTGTAAACCAAACTTTAAAAGCTCAGTTGTCACAAGTCCAAACACTTTCTCTGAGCATGCTCTGCATTACCTGAATAATTGCTGGATGCTGTGTTGACACATACATATCCATTTCTTTATCCTCTCCTTTTGGGACAGCAAGTATACTCTGAGTTTCCATGTAAAAATGTTTCTGTCCCCCAATGCAAATCTCCCCTGATCCAATGAGAAAAACACAATTGTTACTGAGGGAAAAGGACAGAAGAAATGAACCAGAGAAGAATTAACAGCGCATCATTATTTAAATATGGCAATAACTGTCAAATCCTCTGATACTTGTATGAAAGAGCAATATCTAAAATTAAATACACAAATTAAAATCCTTGTAAGATTAAATTGGTCTTGTTCCAGTAGCATCATCAGAACTGGATTAGGAGTAGAACACTATTGCCCACAAGTGGTGACAACAATAAATAAAGCATAGATAAATTAAACAAAGCATGTATATTCTGGACCAGGTCAAGAAGAGGGCCACCAAGATTATCAGAGGGTGAACCACAGGGTGTATAAGAAGAAGTTGAGAGAAGGAGATTTATTCATCCATAAGAAGAAAAGGTTTAAGAAGAGATCTCATTGCAGTCTACAGGTACCTAATGGAAGGCTATAAACAAGAGCAAGCCAGACTGTTCTCAGAGATGCACAATGGAAAGATAAGAGACAATGAACACAAGAAATTCCAGCTAGGTATAAGAAAAAAAATCAAAACAAGCATGAAAGCAGTGAAACACTGGAACAGATGTCTATAGATGTAGCATAATCTCCATATTTGTAGATATTAAAAATATGACGGGACATGGCCCTTAATACCCTGCTCTAACCAGACCTGCTTTAAGCAGAAGGTTGGATTAGAAGACCCCCTTCCAACCTAATTATTCTGTAACTTTTTTCAAGAAAAGATCATGCAAGAAAGCTTTAATGTAGTAGTAGAACCACAATACACTAGGTTCCAAATGCCCAAGGGTTTTCTCAGGCCTAATAACTATATTGGAAAAAGGTAGAACTGGGACTTGAAGAGCAGACAGCCAAACCCAAATACTGACAACCAAAAATTTCTAATCAAATGTATTCCGCAATTTACCTTCAATTATATTATCAACAGTTTCAAATGCTTCATCAACATTTCCTTGTTCTAATTTTCTTTTTGGCTCAAAGAACGAGTTGTGCTTTATAGCTTCCTGCAACAGAAAAAAAGAGAAATAGGGGGTTTTAAGTATCTTTAAGATTCACAGTTTGTTGCAGCATTTTAGTCTCAGGACTGACACCATTGTCTTCAGAGGTTGGAACCACCAACTACCAAAGTCAATGAACTGTATTTCATCACTTTATTGTCATTGTTGAGTTTGTTTATCAATTCCAGCAATTCTTTCCTGATGCACCTTGTGTAACTGATGATAGCAGTTCTGAAGGAAATACATTCAGTTTATTCAACCTGCTCTTCCCTGTCATATATCCAGGAAGGGACTAAGACACCACAGAATAAGAATGCAACCACGTTATCCAAAGAGCAATGCTATTTAAGAGGGGAAGAAATCACAAGGACTAAGTAAAGGTGGAAGCCATTTATAAAGTAGCATTTCCTTTATTTCTAAGAAGATTTCATTGGAGATTCAATTCTAATGAAATGTTAACGAAATTTGCCAGTCTTTAAGAAGAGACTTCTATTTTTCTATCAGAAAGACTGTTCCATTAGACCACACACACATTATTAAAACAAGCTGTAAAGTGATTACTAAAACTAATGCTAGTTCTCTGCAAGTGTGTCCTTTGTTCCTTACTTCTACTCTCTTTAACCCAGGGTAAATCCATACTCCCTGTGACTCCCACATTGCATTTCTAAAATGCTGTACATCCCTAATGCCTTTCCTTTATATTCCCCCAACAATTCCTGTGTTTCCAGCCTAGCTCGCAAGCTAGACAACAGATAAAAATGCTAGAGATAATCAGGAGGTGGCTGTTAGCCACTAAACACATGCTGACTGACCAGCTGGTAGCTACCAAAAACTTAGAAATCAGCATGCTCATTGCCTTTTCCTCACTGGGAATATTAAAAGAGTTTTTTTTTTTGTTTTGTTTGTTTGTTTTGGGGTTTTTTTTTACATTCTACTGTTTATTATTGTGAAACTTGTGAAACCTTCCTACTTTTGAAACTGTTGCCTGTCTATCAAAAGTGGTCAAAATTAGACAAAAGGTTAAAAATTTATTTATAGGGAAATACTCAGACTGGTTAATTGGATATTCATATTCACCTTGTTGCCTTAAAAATTGTATTTAACAAGTAACTGAAGAGTGTGAACCGCTGCTTCTATTAACTTAATAGGTAAAACAAAAAAAAAAAAAAAAAAGGCAGAAGAAATTATTTGTACCTCAATTGTTAAAATTACTGGTTCCAGCATTTCATACTCAATCTTCACTTTTGCAGCTGCTTGTTTGGCATGAACATCTGAATCTGCGACCACAGCACAGACAATCTGACCCACACAAATCACCTGTAAAACACACGTCACATAATAGAACAGTGAATTCAAACAATTCCTAAATGTGCTGCTTATATTCTTCTTTCATGTAACCATTATTCATGTTTTCTTTCTAGAAGCTTTCTTTGACTTAGGACTTCTGTATTTGTACATCATCCATGAAGCTAATAAATCATAAAAATATCAGTGTAATTAGAGAATCAAGGAAAATACAGTATTTAGAAATGGAGAGCGGGAGGTTAAAAGGCTGGAGAAAAAAAACCAGTTAAAATTAAGAAAATCAGTTTCAAAAAGATTGTAGTTATACCTTGTTTCTGGCAAATATAATCTCCGGATCATGAGAAAAGTAAAACTCATTTGCAGCTGGCACATCATGAGCTGTTATGACATCAAACACACCTGCTCCTTTTAGAGCCTCTGATGCATCTATAGATCTGATTGGGATATGGGAAGAGAGAAGTGTAATTCAATAATGTTACAAATTGTTCACAGAGGAAGGGAACACAATACAGAGGAATATTTCTTGTACTACCAAGATCTGCTCAGAGGGTCACACACATCTTTTCTTTTTTTCTCTGGCACGCAGAGAAGTGCAGGTAAAAGAAAATTTAAGATTCTACTAACCTGCCTCATTTCTAGGAAATACCTTAGATGCAACAGGGAAATCATTGGTCCATTAGACTGCCTGAACTGCATTGGTTTAATAAAAATAACTGCACAACTATGATGCTACAACTGCAACTTTCTAAGACCTCACATCCTACACATATATTGAAAGATACAAATACGCATCTTCAGATGGAGGATTCATGTAGAGAGTTATAAAAGATATGACAAGACCAGTATAAATAGAAAATGAATGGGAATGTCTAGGTGTAGGAGGATCAGAAAGAACAGCAGAAGGTCTATATGTAATGATAGCACCTAGTTTAGCAGGTCATCAGATCCCAGGACATGTACAGGCATCTTCTTTGGACACCCAGATCAGAAGACAAAGGAGATTGAATAGATCCTACTGACTCACAGAGATGTGGGTGATGCCAGGTCTGTGGGGGGACCAAAAACAGGGCTTCCAAACCCAGCATACTAGCACTGACCTAAGAACAAGCCAGGAAATATGACAAGGACTCTGTAGCTAGAAGCCCCAGTCCTGTCTGTCATGACAACTAAACCTGAGCAGATCACTTGAATATGTCTTGGCGCCTGAATGCTGAACAAACTGCTAGAATAGGTGTATCTTGGCAGCATAAATACATACGTGAAAACAGTTTTCTTACAAAATAACATCCTCTTCTCCACCTTCCTCTCCTGTAAGTTCCGTAAGAGCTTTCCCACCTTGTTGCTACAATGTTGCAACACTATTTCCTACATTTTGAACAATTCTCTTCTTTCATTGTACAGTTGAGGTTTCGAAGCAGTGTTGGTAAAACTGAATTTCGATGTTGGCTTGCACTGCACAGCTGAGCAATTTTTGGAGGTAGCTAGGCTAGCTCTGGGCTGGCTTATGGATCCAAACCAGTTCACCCTTACAAGTACAGTAAAATGGGGTGAGACACTTAAATCCAAACAAACCCTTCTATTAGTGCAACAATACTGCTTCCAGCATGTATATGCCTGCAGGTATCAGGCATGCTGTTCTGTACATGTGTAACTCATTAGTCTCTCCACAAATCTCAGACAGCAATTCATGGTAACACCTCCTTCAGGTACACTTTGAACACTTACATGATCTTAGCATGAGCTCTGGAACTAGTGACAGCAGCCAGGAAAAGCTCCCCATCCACAGAAGGAAGGTCATCAATGTAGACTGCTTCACCAGTGGTGTGCTTTATCCCAGACTGGTGCATAATGGGCCGTCCAATAGGGTCCTGGGGAGACTGACTCGGCTCTATGTCCTGTACAGTCAAAAACACACACCCACCACCCCCAAACAGTGAAAAAAAGAACTGTCCTGTTATTCTTACAGTAATCAGAAAATCAGATGAACAAACAACTGCTCATACTATCATCTTTTGGTTCAACATTGAAAGAGATGTGGCTGCAGGATGTGACTGCTGCTCCTGGGGATTTCTTTCTCCTCTCCTCTTAAGGACCCTTCCGAGAGCCCTGCACCAGTTTGTTTACTTGGATTTTTTTCCTTAATTATTTCCACCAAAGTGACAAACTCAGCACTTTTTCAGAAGGACAGTTTCCTCCCTTTCTGAGTGGTGTCATGGACCTTTGATAATTTTCTGAATTATTCTCAGAAGATTCTGCTCTTAATATTATCAGTGTCTGGTATTGTATTGTGAGCTATTTGCAATGATTTCTGGGATTTGTCTTCCTCACAGAAAGATTGCAACTGATCAATGTAAATCAGTGAGAAAATATTGCTTAAATATTTTCTTCCCAATTATTTCCTTGTACCTTGTGTATGAATTTAGTGTCTTATTAATCTTACTTTACTAAGGTTTTTGTTTTTTTTTTTTTTAATTCAGTGCTGCCAGTTAAATCTGCCACAAAACTAATCGTTGCCGACTGCCAGAACACTTCTCCAATTTTTGGGTCAATATTCATGCTAACTTTTTCCTTTTCTACATTTAGAGTTAGTTAATTGCTTACAACTTAAAATATTTTTACTTCTAAAGCTTCCAGCACACAAGTGTTCTGGCTACACTTTTCTACCTCCTGCACTTTCTGGCACACTGTCTGCTGTTGGCACAAAGTTCCTGCTGTTGCCTAAAGTTCCTCAAATGGATGTCTCAGCCAAACCACTTCAACTTTTCCACCACAGAATGACAAGGTAATTAGATTTCAGGATATGCATTCTTTTTTTCCTCCTAATTTTAAAAGCTTAATAATGTCCAAATGAAGGAGTGCAGACAAAAAATTGTTACAAAATCTAGATAGAAATTTAAAGTGGAAAAACTCAGATTTTCTGGGTTTCTAAATTTCTATTGCTCAGTGCTAATTGATCTGAGTAACAAATTGTTTCAATTTCTGTCGTCTAGTTACTTTCCTACAGATGGGGAATAAATTGGGGGAAAGTCACAAAGAAATAGTTGCCTTGATCCTGCCCCTCTTATTGCCTGCAGTCTTTTTATAGATATATATTTAATAATAATAATAACAACTCTGAAACTGAAGTTAACAACTTTAACAAATTTAAAGTATTTATAGCTAAAGTGTTACTCTAGGGAATATCCAAAAGTTAAAAGAAAAAATATTTACATATATTTCATTTGAATTTTCCTTTAGGTTTTCAAAACCTGGATATTTTGACTTGTGTATCGAGGGTGCCAAAATATCAAAAATCCTTGTGGGTGTTTCCACTATGAACTCATATGAGAGAGCTCAGAAAATACGAAATGTGTTCTTTGCTGCTCTCTACTGTTGAGTTAGGACAACACGCTCGTGTTAATTTGAGCAGACAACCATCACACTCAGTCTTGATTCCAAAATCTACAGTAAGACCTAATAGCACTCTGAGATCTTGAGACAACAATACTATACCTATACTATAGTATATATATACTATACCTGGGGTTTTCAATCTTTTTGGTTTTCTTCTAATTTTTTTCTAATTGGGTTGCACACTGCAATATACCGATTTTAAGCAGTCTGACAATAAAGCTTGCTTAGCATATTTATCTTTAAAGACCTGTCTATAAGAAGTGAGTATGCCAGGAATCTATTTTTACAAACAAGGATTCTCTAACTGAGATACAGTTAAAATCAACCCCTAAAAGCCTCTTGCTTCCAGTGCTTTGGAAAATCTGTACCTGAGCTTCACACCAAGGGTTATGCTTGAACCATGACTTTTTACCAAGTCTAATAAAGCACAAAACAATGTCAGAATGAAATCACTTGCCTGGTATATTTGGATACTCTGGGGCATTTTGGTTTTGAAATCTTGTAGGACACTCTGATATTCCATAGGTATGCCAGGATAGTGGCAAGGATCCTGAAAAGGAAGTGAATTACTACTAAAACACACATTTTGAACATTCCAATTAAAAAAGCCAACAACCAAAATCAAACACAAAGTCTTTATACAGAGAATTCTTTCCAGGTCCAAACTAGAAAGGCTCTAAAATAACAATTTGAAAACAATGTAGAGTTTTTAGATTTCACTGAATAATATTTAAAAATATATTAGATTCAACAAACACTTTTTAAAGTAAGCAACATAAAATAGGGATAGACAGCAGAACTTTGTTTCAAGGTCTTATCAAAACTGGCACAAAAGCAGTCCTGGTAATAATCAATTACCTGGTAATGGCAATTTAGAGGAAAGAGCTCAAGGTAAATTACATCTAGAATGTCTTGGGAAGTGAAATTTTAGTGTCCTCGTCTCCCAGTCAACAACTCATACAAGAAGGAGGGTTGTTTTAACATCTACAGTTGTTTTCCAAAGTCTTTATTTCTATTTAATCTGTTTCTGTTTTGAACTATAGACCGATAGAGTAAGATCTCATGTATACTTTCTTTGGGCCTGGGAGCTTGATACTGATATATTTTTATATTAATATTGCTGAAATGTCTCTTAAAACCTAATGTCCAAGGTAAAGATGTTGGAGCACCTTAAAGTTAAATGGGCATCTCTCCATCAATCTGCTTGGGAGTTAAACATTTAGGTTACTGTATAGATCTGAATGCCAAAGACAGTGATTTAGCACACTGTACAAACTGCAAGCACTAACAGTTAGAAAGAAAACCCCTTCTCTTTGCTTGCGCAAGAGCAGACATGGGGAATGTTTGGTTTGTTCATCCTGGAGGAGACTCAGGGGAGACCCCACTGAGGTCTTCAACATCCTCACGAGGGAAAGTGGAGGGCCTGGCCTCCTACTCTGCTGACCAGTGATAAGACTCAAGGAAATGGCCTGAAGCCAAGTGGGGAGAGCTTTAGGTTGGATATCTGGAAGAGATTTTTCACCCAGAGAGTGTCTGAGCACAGGAACAGGCTCCCGAGAATAGTGTCACAGCCTCTAGCCTGAGCTCAAAAAGCATTTGGACAATGCTCTCAGGCACACAGTGGGACTCCTGCAGTGTCCTGTGCAGGGCCAGGAGTAGGACTCAATGTTCCTCACAGGTCTGTTCTAAATCAGTATATTCTATGATTTTATGGTTCTGTGAACTAATTTACCATTGTCTTCAATGACTGTGATACTTCCAGGAAAAATCTGTAGAAGAAACTGACCATCAAAGTTTTCTTATAGTCTATATTTTCACCACTGGCTGAGTCTGGAAGGGCAATTTCTTTAAGAACTAGTCTGCATGCTTCATCCAACATTTGCTCATTCCAGTGTCTGTTAGGAAGAATAACAGATACAATCAGACCAGGACTAATAAAAAATAAATACAAATTCCAGTAATACATGTGTACCATGGACCACAGACATAATCCTGCTCACAATGAAGCCAAAATACTGATTCTAATAATGTCTGCAATTTTTAAAATACTGTAGATCAATGTTGCTCACAGAACTGAGCTCCTGTACATAAATGGAATTAAGTGCTATACCAGCATTTTTAAAATAAACAAAAGTAATTAAACAAACCCTATCACAGCTTTAAAGCTGCTTTAGCAGACTTACAGATTCTCACCATATTGCAGATACTATCCTGTATTTGAAGAAAGTAGGTAAATATATAGATGCAAAATGTAGATACTTGCAAGGGATCTAATTAGTTATTACATTTCCTGAAAGGGCTGTCTTCTTCAAGTATCTCAACACTGTTAATTCTCCATAGTTACACAATCCTAGATATCAAAATATTAGTCTGTTAGACTAAATTTAATCATGTAAAGCATCAAAAAATAATGAGCACTTCAACTAATGAAACAGTTACATATTAAATGGCAAAACAGGCCAGTGAGGCATCATTTGGTGTTTTTATGCAACTTGAATTATATGCAATTTTTTTCCTCCAAAACTTGGAAAAGTGCTGCAAACTGGGAGGGAAAATCAGGGACTAATTCCAGAGATTATTGGGACCTTTTAGATGAAGAAATATTGAAAAGGTGAAGACTTGACTTGTGCTTCTAACTTTATTGGACACATCTAAAGTTCTCAGCTTTTATATCTTTTAGACACAAGCTGAAGAACTCAAGAACACTGATATGAGTGCATTATCAGATGTATGACATACAGCGTAATTTGCCAATACTTGGGTTTAAGTGCACAACTGACTGATGTGCACCCACCTATCTCACAGATCATCTCTCTAAGCTCTCTGCTTAATTCACTGCATATGCAAAGTCCAAAATGTAACAATTCTGAAAAGTCATCTTTAAGGCTTGATCATTCACTTGAACATACCAGGCATCGGTCAGGTAAATGAAATCTTTCTGTATTTTTATGTCCCAAGGAACATGAACCCAAGCTTTCAAAGTCCATTTATTCAGAGATACAGACAAGACCGCGAAATTTTACCTTCCAGTAAGTGTCCAACAGGTTTGTTTTGCACAGACTGTTGTCAAGACAGCACCTCCATAGAAAATGCTCAAATCCTTTATAATGTCTGTACCTTCTTCAAAAAGAACTCTCATCCCAGCATTAGTTATTGGAAGAGCGTTTTCCCGTCTTGGTGCTTGTCGAAATGCAGAGACATACTCTCCCTGAGCAATATCAGACAGAAGTGCAGACATATAAGTATCTGAAAGTAGAACTCATTGTTGCACTATGCAAAGCAAGAGAATAAAAAATGAAGAAACTTCCTGAGCATTCAAGACCATGCACTTTCTTCTCTTGACCTTTCAGTAGGTTTACCATCTTTGATTTTCTAGCAACTCATACCCAATCCTCCATCACCTACACAGTTCAGATGACCTAGACTTTTCATGGTAGAAAGCTGGAAGACAGGGATCTTGTGGAGTGCAGTTATAACAAGACCATAAGTTTAGCGACTTCAAAGTATTGCCAAACATCAGTATTCAGATAACATGACCCATAATTCTCTTATCCACTTTTCCCGTATCCACTCTTGCAAACCCAGTATCAGTTGAAGACTATTACTAAGTCCAGCAACATTTATGGAGCCACCACATACACATCCAATCTGATCCCATTTGAACAACAATCTTCAAAAGAAGATAATGCTTTACCTACTTGATGCCAGCCATATCACAGGTGAGCAGCCTGCTTTGGTGAGCACAATGCCAGCTTGTCCAAGACCCCTTTCCACAGGGATCTAGACAATTGCTATTGACCTCATAATTTTAAGGCAAACTTTTGTCTGAATATTATTCTTTATATAGCATTTCCAGCTACCTGCTGAGTTGTGGTTTTTGGCTGAAATTGGGAGATAGTATGGCACTGAAATGAATAAATATAAGGAATTAAGAAAGTGAGCAGTAATAATGCCAGTTTAAACAGAGGGATTATGCCCCCTCCTGCTCTTTATTTCATAATCTTTAACTCTGCATAAAGCAAATCTAAACAAACTAATAACTTACCTTCCTAGAATGGGGAATATGGATAGAGACTAAGATCTCTTCTGGTGTAATAGTATTGTTACCAACTCCATCTGCAAAAATATCACTCACAGGAATCTGTCGCTTTTGTCCTAAAAAAAAAAAAAATCCCAAATCCAGAAAATTCCGTACAATTGCGCAATTAACACATATCAAGTATTTTAATTGTCAAGAAATACCTGCTGCCTTCCTGAGTAAATAACCACTACAGAGCTTACATAAAAAATTATCAGTGATATGTTCTATAAATACAAATGGTTGATCCATCTTCCATAACATCGTAATACCAGATTCCTAAAAAAGTACCCAGAGGTCAGCCCCTATTCGGTAATCCTCCCTTCTGATACTGCTGTGATGACCCCACCCTCACTCCTGTCAATCTATTCCAAATCTCTCCACCTGCTGTCATCACTACCATTCATTCTAAACACAGAAAATGAGGAAGAAAATGGAGTGGCAAAGAACTGCTGCAAAGTAAAAAAATTATTAGGGGATTGGGGTTTTTTGTTGTTTAGGTTTTGGGTTCACTTATTTTTTGTTTGTTTTTCCCTTGAGATTCTGAACATTTCCAGGAGTCCAGAAAGTAATAAATGTTATTGCTTTTTCCTTGCTCTTTTTGATATTTTATTCTAAAAGTGACCATATTTATTCTTCTGTGTTTTATATTTTGAAAATTAAATTTTTCAGAAGGGAAGATGACAAAATTCTGCAAGGAACTGAAATCTCTGAGAGTCCTTTGAACACTTAAAACTTCATTTATGCTATATCAGGTTTGCCAATATCACTACACAGTTAAGCTAGCAGATCTTCCAGAAATGCAATATTTTAAAATATATAATCAATTGTTTTAATTAAACAACCTCCACTGGTTCAAGGGATTTTGTTTGTAGGACTGTAACTGTGCCAGTAACACAACTGTCAAGTGGCATTTTGTTCTGCAAGATCACAGAGGCATGAAAGTTGTACAGATGGAAATCAACGGTGACTCAAGAGTGTGGAACTTGACCATGTGTGTTTGACTGATGAAGTACAAGTGGTTTATTCACTTGTCTTCTGTACTTTTCACATGCTACCTATGGGGTCCAATGCAATTTTAAATAAAGGGAATTAGTAAATAACATGTTTACTAAACACTATTTATCTTGTAGTAGCCCTGACCTATCCCAGACTTTATAACCAGATAATCTTCTGTGCCTCCTGTAAACAGTTCCTCTGTTGAAATATTTTCCTCAGACTCAATGAACATGATACTTCACAACTGGCTGCTTTACCGCATTATTTTTTTCATGTTTCTCATGTTTGATGTTGAGACTATAATCTGTTCATCCCAGAATATCATTTAGCATTGGAATTGCATTCCTTATATATAACTAGTGTGATAACAAAACTTTAGTAAAGGAATTTTATTTTGCTGAAGCATGAATCTGAAAAAGAACACTGCTAAGAATAGCAGCACTGGATTTCTGCCATTGCAACTCCATCCAGAATAACTTGGCTTACATACATAAAGATTATTGTCCAATCCCCACCTGTGAGCCTGCCAGGATCTAGGAAGGTGCATTTTCTCTTACACTGTGATCTAAGATAAATACTACCGACTGATAGTGTTTCTGCAATCTCCTTTTCTTGAGCAATCCACTTTTCCTGTGTTTCACTCACCACCATTTGGTAGAGAACAATGTTAAACACTTGTGAAAATGCCTAAAACCCTCTCCCAGCAGCCAAGTTCTGCCACGTTAACAAAGAGATTCTAACTATCACTCAAATAAATAGGCACATCATTAGAACTGCTGAATAAGAATATGCAAATGTTTGCACTTTAATTTATCAGAACAACAATCTCACATGTATTTTCTCTCTCAATGCCAAACCATGCCGGAAGAAGTCATGGAAATCACACAACGTGATTTCTGTGAAACAGAAAAATGTGAAAGCTTTTGTTTATCTGTTCCAAGAAATCCTGCCTCAGAAACAATCCTTAAAGAACATGCATTTCAGGATATTGAGCGGAGTATTGCATGGTCTTAAACAGCAAGGTGCACTCTGTCTGGATCAAGGGCAAAAAGGATACAAGCCACCTAGAATGGAGAGTTCACAATTCTAAACAACCAGATAGCACACATTCACCAATAATTTCATCAGCCTTCCAAAGGAAGTGCACAAGGAAAGAAGCAGGTAGAGGGGAATATATACACAGTGATGAAAGGAAACTGAAGAAATAGGCATGGGAAAAGAGGCTAGATTTAGGCTCCTCTATCAAAAGTGAGTACTTCTGAGGAATGAGAAGCCAGAGTTCTTGCGGTCAGAGACTGATTTCAAACAAGGGCAAAACATCAATTACATAAAAAAAAAAACCTAACAGGGATGTGAAGAGATGGTACACAGCTATTCAGATTGTGAGGTTTTATGAGTGCTTATAGTAATGTGGTTCCCACAGAAGTACATGCAATCTGGCTGGTCTGAATGCTCACCCTTGCATGAGAATATTTGACATGTTCTTTGCAAATTGCTTGTCTTACAGATGTGATCTTGTGTAAGAGTAGGAAAATGGTTCTTTAATAAACTCTCACTGATTCTTATTTCCTCTTCCCCCACACAATAGGTTCTTGCGCCTCTGGCACTACTACAGAGACAGGGTATCTCCTCCTACCTCTTGAAGCCAGATGGAGCATGCAGTTGCTGGCTGCCAGAACAGGATTCAAGTCTGAGGTTGATTTTCTACATATGATATTTCCACCAAATGACTTGAAAAAAGAAAGAAATTTATGTTACCTTTCTCTATAACCTTCATATTTTTATGTTGTGACAATGACATGCAGACTGTATGTACATTTATACATACTGAAAGATCTAGAAAGAGGTATTGATAGAAAATTCATGGCAAAATCAAAATTAAAAATGCAAGTTTTACATGTGGTCAGGACCAATTTCACATTTGTTACAATTTTTTCAAACTGTAATTGCAAGTAATTCACAACATACAGCAACATTTCTTATCTGTTCTCCGCCTAGAGTTCTTAATTGCTGCAAGACAGCACGGAAAACCCTTGTCTTCTCTTCAGGGAACTCCGTGATTGCATTTGTCAGGATGTCTTTCACTAGAGAGAGGCTGCAGGCAGCTCCCACAGTTAACCCTGTAACCAAAAGATTATGAAAGTGTCATGTATGCATTGCTTTATTGCCTGGGTTTTAAAGTGTGTTCAGACTGTAGAGCTAGTGGACAGCTAGACAGCTAGGCAGAGCCAGTCAACATCTCATGTGGGCTACAGGCAGATAAAAGGAGAGGGGCCTTTGCATATTAAAGGAACTGTGACCTTTCATTTCAGGACACTGAGAGTAAAATCTCTAGAAATGATCAAACTGAGTGAATAGCTCACCTCTTCTACTTAAAGGGAAATCCACTCTCTGCTTCCAGCTGTATATCCCAACTGCTTCCCTTGCACCTTGCTTTGACTGAGTAAATGTTTAAGAGACGTTTCATGCAAGGGTGAGTCAGCTTCAAAATGCTTTGAACAGACTCTTCTTATTTTCAAGCACGATTTTCATCCTAATTTGATCTTGCTTTGCATATGTACATTCTAGTTATTCTTCTAAGGTGTGGGCAGGTAGCATTGGCAACAAAACCCAAACAGTCCTATCAATGAACACAGTATTCTTTTTCCCACTAGAAAGACAACTTATATGCATTCACTTGAGAAGGTTTTTTGTATTATTATAGTTCTAATTTTTAAAAATGTTACACACTTCCTATTAAAAATAATTATTTACATAATATATGAATGTTTTCAATGAATACTGGGATTCAATCAAAAATATAAATAAAAATATATATAAATTTAATGAGCTTTAATCAAGCAAAGCAGTATTAAATTTTACGTATTTAAAAGAAAAATTTAATCAAAACACATTTTGCACGTAAATCTGATTAAAGACAGGAAATGCTATTACTGGCTGGCAAACTAAACTGCATATCTCTTGTTTTAGAACTAGTAAGTCTCACTTTTGCATACTTAGGTTTTACTTACACACTTTAAAAAAGCAGTAAGCATTTTCCCTTCTTCTTTTCAATTCCTAGCTACTTTTCAGCTAAGAACAAACTAGTCTTTGAACAGAACTGGATGACAGATCTGAAATAAAATAGATATCCTAACTGCAATGACAGAACTATCAAACACAGTCTACCACTTGAAAAAAAGTGGCTTCAGACATATAGCAAGTAATTTCATCAGATATGACTTCCCTTAAAACTTTGGCTGTAAACTTGTACAAGGTAATTTATATTCAATCAATTTAGACTATTAAAGTAAGTTGAAACCTATTTCTAGTTGTATTTCTAATCCACTAGAATTTACTTAAAATGCAAAACCTAGTCTAGCTTTAACTAAAAAAATCTCCATGCTTGTTATAAACATGCAAGTTGAGGTACAAAATTTTTAACCTATTATAATTAACGTTTTTATGACTGAGAACTAGATTACTTAAAGCATATTAGCTATGCCAGTTTAATCACAGCCTTTTTTCTAACGTAAACAAGCATGTCACATGTTAACTCTCACTGTGGTGCTGTATGGGTCCTTCTCTGCTACTTAGCAGAGCCTGGTACAGCAATCACGAAGCAAGTACTGTATCACTTAACACCAGAACCAGTACTACCAGAATAATCACCCTGGCACTAAGACCCAAGTTAATATCGCTGGTCAGCTCAGCACTGCACCACAAAGACAAAACCATCCTGCACTGCTATGTTGGCAACAGCCCCCTTGACCTGGGAAAGAACCAAGCATGCTTGGGAATGAGCACTAGCTTAGGAACAGCACTTCACACCTTCAGCACTATGGAATGGTACTATGGAAGTAAACATTCCTTACTGCAAAGAAATCTCCTATTTCTGAACAAAGCAAAGTCTACTGACCATCATCTGTGTATTTCAGCACATTCAGATCTGGGATCCTTGCAGGAGCAATAAGAACTGGATGGAACACACCTCTAAATTTCATCTCAGGTCCTACAAGATAGGAATAAACTTAGACAAAAGGCTTTTCCATAATGGCAACTCCAACATAGTGGAACATAAGCTTAAGGATGAAGATGGAAAAAGAATGATAAATGTAGCCCCACACCTCTCATGCACACTGGAACTATAGCAACAGGAGCCATTCTGATCACATACATACCCACACTGGTGTTCCCAACCACAAGAGGTGCTTTAGGGTGGGCAGCTTTCAGATCCAGTAGTTCATCCAAGCTTACAGGAGAAATCCAGGTCACTCGCTCCCCAGGAAAAACTAGAGTTCTTTTTGATTCATTTTCTGCCATTCTCTGATGGAGAAACATGGCACATTTAAATATTTAGACATACAGTCAAGTGTGAGGTCTAACAGACACTACACTGAAAGTCAGAAATGTTCTTAAACAACAGCAGTTCTACATAATCCTTTAAAATTGGACTAAAATGGGACAGAAATGTTATACTGTCTCTTTGCTCTGTGGTGAAATTCTAGACTGTGTGGGTCAAATGTCTTCAAGTAATTCCAATGAGCTAATAAAAAAGATTGATAATAAAAAGTCCCCAAGCAAAAAATGTAGGAATAGATCCTACAATTGCTAAAACTTTTAGAAAAGTGATAAAAAAATACTTAGGGAGGTGTTCGCCCACTTAGCTTGCTTGGAAGTCACCAATGGCACTGACAGCAACATCCCTTTCTAGATTATGCATGCACTTAAGTGTTTCTGGCTGTTCTAGCACTGTTCACTCGGAAATAGCTTGTGAACTAGTGCTGGTACAAATACACAGTCAAGAATTCCAGTCCTACAGTAACCAATCTTTCTCCAGAAGCAGAGCTACAGAGAATCTGGCTTAGAATCTAGAATCTCTAGATTTAGATCTAGAATCTCTAGAGTCTGGCTTAGAATCTAGAATCTCTAGATTTAGATCTAGAATCTCTAGAGTCTGGCTTAGAATCTAGAATCTCTAGATTGACAATAACATAAAGCAAACAGCTTTCAGTTTTCTAGGGCAAATACTGCTGTCAATAATTAAGGATGCCTAACACTTTCCATTCCAGCTGTTTATATCTTTGGTATACCTTAATCACTGGGGCTAAACACTCCCTGATCCGGGAGACTATCTGAGAAAAGACCAACAAAACTATTGACCCACAAAATTGTTTTGCCAATGTTAAAAAGTGTTTGCCATTCAGTTTGCTGCAAAGTATTTGTATCTTCGGTTGCTGGACTGAAAACACAGTTTAGGTTGCTTCTTTGTCTTCTTACCTAACATCTAACTCTGCAACTTCATTTTCCAAAGATGATTTTTTTTTTTTGGTATGTGAATATTCAATAAGCTTACTGGATAAAAAACCAAAAAGGAGTATAATAATGGTTTGACATTAAAATGTTTTGACATTTCTTCTGATGAATTACTGCTAAGCAGGACTTAAGAATTAATTCTGAAGAGAGCTTAAGAATAGTCTATAAGCAGCAAAAGTTACCATTAGTTCTGGAGGGAATATAAGGTCCTGGGTGGAATCTAAGGGCTGGAATTCATCTGTTGAAAACAGGCTGGTGGAGACCTTAAAAAGAAGACAAGCAAAGACCATGGATTTTCTCTCATAATATATTTCATACAACAACAGAAGCAAAAGCAAAACCAAACCAGGAGAGTCACATTGAAGTCAGTAAAAAATTAGTCATTTCATTATCATTTGGATTTGTTGTTAAATCACCTTGCATCATTTGGAGTTGCTGAGGTGAAAGGAGTGTTCATAACATTTTCTTAAATTTTACTGCTAACACAAATGACAGTGCAGAAGCAAGCAACTGAAGGACTAAGTACAGGTTTCCTGTAGCTCTACTATAACCAAGTAGTTTCGTGCCAACCTAAAGTACTTAAAACCCAAGGAAGTAGATCAAATACTATTGAAAGAAAATTGAGAACAAAGCGAAATATTCGTATGGATAAGAAGTTTCACATAAAATCACAGTCATAGCTCTAAGTTTTAAGAGCTATCAATTCTTCAGACTCAAGTCAGCAGCTTTCCTAAGAGATCAGTACTTGGACTTGCAGCATCACTGATCCATGATTTAAGCAATTTTCACATATGCCCTAAGGTCTTGAACTATATAGTTCTCACTGTATGGGTAGAGCTGAGACTATTTAATATTATGGACCCTGAACAACTGTTCAAGTCTCAGCTGTGGAGATCCAAACTACCTGATACCAACTATCTGATGTATCACTGCTGCCTCATACAAATATACACGTAGAATCTCCCATTTTGCAAAATAGTTCCAAATTTTTTGTGAGGAATAATAAAATATCTTATTGATCAGATAATATACGCAATATTCTTTCTCTAAGTTTTATATTTAAGTAGGGTAGGTAATATACTGACAACTTTACCTTCTCTTCATTGTCAAACAAATCATTCTCCTGGTCCAAGCAACACTTTCCATTTGCTTTCCCTTGACAACAAATGGATTCCTAAAATAGGAATATCCCATTAGTGAAATACTGTCCAGAATGGCCATGAGTTAGAGATGGTAAGAGTGACTCTGTATTTCAATAAAGTTCTAGATCAAGTTTAGTAACACCATGTTTATTTGTGCTAATAAATTCTTGTAATGGGTTAGGCCATTTACTCCAAATGACATCTGTTAACAAAGGGAAGTGATCTCAACGAAAATCTTGATGGCTTGTATATGCATATACACTGATAGGCTCAATCTAGTAATCCTACTGTCACTACCTCTTACCTTACAGAAGGTTTTACAGGCATCTAGGATTGGTCTATATCCAGTACAGCGGCACAAGTTCCCTGAAGAAAGGAAATCAATCAGAAAAAGCTTTGCTCTAAAGCACATGACTTTAGAATGTCATGTCTTTATACAAGCCTTGTGTTTTCGAAGCTCAAGGAGAAGCATTAGCTCCCGGAAAGACAAAAAGGATCAGTGTCACAAGACTTAGGACCCTGCAGCTCCTGACAAAAAATGCTGTTGTTTCAAGGGGAGTATGAAATACTTGAGATCTGCACTAGAGTGAATGCTGGCTACAGCTCAGTGTGCAGGAGAGTAAGAGTTTGTACAATATTCTTCACCCACTTAAAATGATGATCTCTTTCCCCCGACTTTTTTCTAGAGGTGAAGGAAGTTAACATTATGCCTTTAAGTTCACCACATAGCAACAGGAAATGTCTTTGGCTCCACTGTGACTCCAGAGTACAACAGATGACAGAAGGCTATTTTACCTACAATAAATGCTCACACTTTCCCTTACTGAAGATAGTCTGCATCTCTCTGCCTTATCTGTTTTAATCCTACTGCAATGTAAACTTGCTGTCCTGCAAGGCTTATGACATTCTGAACTCCAGATATAAAGGGACCTTGGAGATGCTCAGATGCAGCTGCCTCTCCAACACTACATCATTTTTGCACATCCAATTTAAAGCACTTCAAAAGACACATATTGGGATGTTTCAAACACCTGAAACAATCTACTGATCCGTGTTTAATTTTCCAGGAGAAAAGAATGACAGAGAATACAAGGTCTGCATCCAGTAGCAATTCTGCTGAGAAGCACAATTTGTAAAAGTACATCCATCCATGCATGGATGTGTACTCACACAGACAGACACTCAAATACACAAAGCATCTGAAGAAATGCTTCAGGAACACACCTGCAAACTAAAAAGTGGCAATAATTACCAGCCAGAGCTGCAATCATCTGCTCTGAAGTTGGTTCTGGGTGGTTTCTTAGCAAAGTGTATATGGACATCACCATTCCAGGCGTGCAGAAACCGCATTGGGAGCCATGGCACTTGGCAAGTCTTTCCTGAAATGAAATACCACAAACAGCACTTCTTCCAGCACTCACCTCCATTCTAATGAATGCTCTCTTAGATGGGAAATGCCATACAAAATGTTGCCTTCATAGTAAATCAGGCTTTTAAAGTAAAACACTTTAAGCAATATCAAATGGAAATAATTATTTTGGGTGTGATGTTCAGGCACATCTTACTAAAGAAGCTAATTAAACTTCAGTGGACTTCAGTCTTTTTTGCATTTATACTAAAACATAAGCCAAAGGGACATTGTCCAAGATGTGCCATTAGCCTAAACAGAGCAAAAACTGACCCACTCCAACAATCCTCATATACCAACTACTTGATCAGATTGTCAGTATTAATGTAAGATCCATCATTAGCCGTGTCATTAGCTTTGATCAATCAACTACCAGAACCCAATGTTGTCCTCTATTATCATTTAGCAGGGAAAACAACCATAATATGAAATTCCTGTCCCCTAAAAAGCACTGTCACTAAAGCCAGCCCATACAAAAAAGAAATCAGTAATCCTCTTATTCAGTGATACTCTGCTCTCACCTGCACTGGATGAATCCTGGTTTTTGTACTTCCAACACCTTCCACTGTAGTCACTGCTGCACCGTACAAGGAGCAAATGGGAAGTAAACATGCATTGGCTGAATAGTGTCTTTGGAACATAAAGGAGAATAAAGAACATGAATATTATTTTAATAAACAAGTGTGAATATTATTTTTTAGCCAATCAAGACATAGTTCATACTTTCAAAGCAGCCACTATCAACATTTGGAATGGAGAAGGGATCCCTTACTAGCTATGTCTTTTGTCCCCAGTATAAAAACATATCTATGAGGACAGTTCCATACAATTTACATCTTCCTTAACACTTCAGTCTTTTCTAATTGCCCTCTTGTTTCTCTTGCCCACAAGCAATCTGTCAACTGTATTTTGGAGGAGGAAGATAGGGAAGGGAAAATTGCTGTAGTCATTGGAAGGAAGTAAAGAATTACTGCTGCAAATTTATAATCAAACTTCTGATCCAAAGGAAATTCTGATGTAACATAAATATAATATGAAATAATGAAACACCAAAAATGAAAATTCTTCAAAGCATTTAATAATTTTAATACAATTATTTGTTTTTTTAATATAGTTGAAATGTTTATTTTCAAAAGTCTGACTGCATTAATTTCAGCTCTTTCATTAACTTTAAACATTTTCATTTGTGTTCCATTCCAATGTAATGCAACTGTATTAAAGAACAACTGGAACATTTTTTTCCCCATCTAATAAACACTTCAATGCACAATAACATGTAACCATTTAACAATTTGATTGGAGTTTTCTCAACTTAAAAGCAATTTATTCCAAATTTTAGCTTAATGAAACTTGGGTTCTGAGTTTCAAAATCTTTCTTTTTGTGGGTGGGGTGTAAGGGATGAAGTTCAGTATTAAAGCGCTGGCAAGACTCAAATTTCTCCCTACCCTACCTTCCCACCAGTTATATGATAGTGTGCTGGTTTTGGCTGGCATAGAGTTCATTTTCTTCACAGTGGCCAGTATGAGGCTGTGTTTTGGATTGTGCTGGGAACAGTGCTGATAACACAGGGATATTTAGTTACTGCAGAGCAGGGTTTATACAGAGTCAAGGTCTTTTCTGTCTCTCACCCCACCCCACCAATGAGGAGGCTGAAGGACACAAGAAATAGGGAGGGGACACAGCTGGGACAGCTGAACCAACATGACCAAAGTCATATTCCATGTCATATGGCATCATGTGCAGCATATAGAGATGAGGGAAGAAGGAGGAAGGGGGGGAGGTTTGGATGTTTGTCTTCTCAAGTAACCATTGTAGATGACAGTGTCTTGCTGTCCTGGGGGTGCCTGGATACCTGCCTGACGATGGGAAGTAGTGAGTAAATGACTTACTTTGCTTTGCTTGCAAAAGCAGCTTTTACTTTATCTATTAAACTGCCTTTTTTCAACCCATGAGTTTTCTTTTACCCTTCTGATTCTCTCCCTCATCTCACTGGGGGGAGTGAGTGAGCAGCAACATGGTCCTTAGTTACCAGAGGTGCAGGTAGGAGTCACATTCCAATGGTCATGCCAAAGGGTGTTCAATTAATGCCTCCTAAAACCTCCTTGCAGGGGCTGTCAGTATTTATAAGTAAATTAGGTATTTGAGTATGATACTTGCAAATTTACAATACAACTGAATCAACAGTAATTTTTATAGCATTCTCTGGATTAAAGCAACCCTTCCTCTAGATTATTTTACTTTAACTTCTACAACTGTTCTTAAAGTTTCATATCTGGAAATGGTATCTACAATCATAAAATTCTCTGCGGTTTTCAAAATATTCTGTTGAGGATACCGTATCTTCTTTGAAGCTGGCTCATAAGTTGATATCATCACTGTGCAGGCACCACAGCCACCTCCTCCACAGCCATACTTAGTCCCTGTAAGACGGACTGAAAATGCTGTCATTAGGGAAAATAATTATCTGGATCCATTCTGGTCTTTATTGCGCTCAAAGGCTTGAGACCACCTTTTTTCCCAAACCTCTAAGGAACATAGAATCGGTTCGCTATCATAGCATATGTATGTATATATGTACATATGTACATATGTATAATATATGTATATTCCTTTCTATGTTGGAATAAAATTTTCAGTGAAAGTAAGAGTCAAGCTAAAGAATGACATGACCAAAATCCTCTTCTCAAGAAAACAGATAGCTTGATTCTGACTTATTTTGGAAGATGAGTAAGTTGAGACAGAAAAGGGAAGTGAAAAAAAGCTTTCCAAGTGAAAATAAGAAAGGAAGAAACATGTAATGGGCAAACCAGTTGTGTATCTTAAATTCCAGTGGAACACTAAAACCAATATCCCAGTTTCTCCCAGAAGGCCCTTTTATAGACATGATATTAATCATGCATATCATCTGAAAGATCACCCTTCTGAGAGAAATGCTCATGAATCTGGAACGGTGGCTAATCTGAAGCTGTTAATCAACAAACAGCTAATTTAATGTTCCAAAGCCACAGAAGATGCCTTTCTGCCCCTCAAAATTACATCAGCCTCAGGTTCTCATCACAAGATCTCCCCTTTCCTGGCAGAGAAATGATTACAAAACTGGGAGACTTCTATTCTGTCAAGCCTTATGTACACTGATCACTAGGTTTTTAGACTTCTTTATGAGACTTCTTTAAACAGATACACACATATTCATTGTGCCTGATGGCATAATTTTGTGTCTTTAAGAAACTAGACTAAACATACAGCAGCTCAACTGAATAATATTTGGATTAAGAAAAAGACATCATTTAGTATGGTTGATTTATCTTAAAGGAATGACAACTTTCTAATCTGATAATTAAATCTTGAATTAAAATTCGTGAGAATTTTTCTTGAATAAAGCTTTCACATGAGTGACTTTAGGGAAAAGACAAGAAAAGGATACGCCTCTTTCGAAGATAAGACAACAGCATTTGTTCAGGATCAGCATTTTTCTCTATTATCTACAGTAAGAAAGTAAAAACAAGATTTAAGTAAGAACCCAAGGCTTTTCAAAATTCAAGGCACAGTCTACACTCTCAAAAAGCCAGAAGAGAATCCTTCTCTGTTTCTCTGTCATTGAACTACACTAATTGCCAAACACCACAGGAGAGTTTGGACTCCTTTTGGAAATTCCTTTTCAGAGAGATACATTTCCAAAAAAGAAGTGTTAAGGCAAGTACTAAAAATAACTACTGCTCAGTGAGAAGTTACACTGAGGGACCTGACCTTCGGCCACATTAGAAATAAAAATGCAGCAGAACTTTAGAGACAGCATAAAGTACTAACTAATGATTTGCAGATTTTAGAGTCTCTGTGGTACTCTGACGTAATGGAGTAAACACCGGAGGAACATTGCAAGGCTATTGGCAGCAACAAATTCTTTTCGAGGTTTATTTATATTAACTTTCACTTGCTGTAAAAAACTGGTAAAAGAGAGCAACAGAAATACCTGCATTCTTGATCGAGTACAGTATTTCTTATTCCAACACTTAGAATCAGCTAGTTCGTTACAGTTGCTTTAGATCAACAACCAGCCCTTGCAATAATATTTTTATAGTCAATAGTCCAAATTTGGACACTGCAGTCTTGTTGACTTCCAGTTGTGCCTCTGAAAACATGATACCATCAAAGATGAGAAGCCAGACACATACAAATGAAAAAAGTGGTTTGCTTACCAGCCAAGTTTGTTACCCAGCTGAAAGTGCATTTCACTTTGACACATTTTTTTTCTCCCAAACACAGCAGAGCTAGCCAAAATGGGATGCAACCATGCCTGCTCTTCTGGAGGTTTGTGTGAGGATTCGTTTACACTCGCATGAATGTCTGAGGAAGCCAAATCTGAGGAAGTCAAATCTGTGCCCTTGGGGGCTCCTTCTGGCACAGCAGCCCCTCTCTCTCCGGACTATACTTACCTTCCTCCCATTCACATAGAAAATGAGCTCATCCGCCGCCGCGACCCCTTGCAGAGCCATCGTTCCCAGCCCCGGAACCAGGAGCAGCAGGGGAGCTGGGGCAGCTGCAGGCGCCTCGTTATGCGGGGCGGGGCGGCGGCGCAGCGGGGCGGGCGGGGAGAGCGGGGCCGCTCGGAGGGCTCCCCGCGCCCCGCAGGCACAACCCCACCCAAGGGGTAACGCGGCCGTTGCTCTCAACATCTTGAGCTGACTACAAATGTTTATTTACTGCAGCCTTTGGAGGTGTTACTTAAGTGTTCAAAAGCAAAGTCAAACCTCACAGTTTCTCAAAGGACACGGGTATTTCTGCAGACCAAAATGGCAACATTAACACTGTAAACTGTTGTCAGGTTCTTGTGATAAAATCTCCAAGAGTAATTTTAAATTGTGATAAAGTCCAACAAATTAGTGATCATGAGACCAATGGGATTTTAGGTTGTATTCACAGTCACAAAATAATCAGCAGTAACGTCCAGGTGTGATAACCATTTGTAAGGGCTACTTGTGCAGGCAAGGGTTTATAGAAAGAAATATTTTTCTCTTTCTGTATAAGCTAAATATATGGAATTAATTTCCTACAAAATTTCAAACAAAAATATTTATAGGTGCAAACTATTAAATGTTAAAAAGAAATTAGATTGAGTAAACATGAGAAAGAGCAGCTTTGAAGCTATAAAAAGAAGTTCAAATTACCTTATCCTCAGTAGAATTATCCTAATTCCTGGTGATGGCTACAAATTGATTTCTATGTCAAAATTCATGAGCTGCTTTTACATCTTTTTCCTGGAAAGAGCTTTTAATATATCAAATGACCTGGTAAAACAAGCACATTTAGTGAAGGTTCAAAGACAATGCAAGATTCTTTATGCTGCTTTTATGCGATCATTTTGTGTGACAATTTAAAGAAATGCAACCTAGAAAATAACAGAGTAAATTTTCTCTGTGTTCTATTATTGAACATCAATTTGAGCAACAAGAGTAAGGATGGAGAAAACAAGGAAAGAAGGCCAGTAGCAATAATTTGATTTTAGAGTTATTTAAAAGAACTTCTGTTCATCTTCAGGCCATTTTCTTTATCCTTTTTTACTTTGAAAGATATCTATACAAAAAGGAATGGAATAAATGGAGGCATAAAACCCTAGGCCTTATACTTTTATTGAAAATTACATGCTTGTATTTGGGACACCCTAGCAGTCTAGCTGGTAACACCTGAGGCTGTGTGGAACAGCAGGACCTTCAATGAAAATATAATTAAGACCATCTCCAAAGAGATTATTTATTTTCTGGGAAGATGAAGCATGTGCTTCTGTTTCTATCTTTCAAACCACAGACAGTAGAGAGAAACAACCATTTAAAAAAACATTGTTTTGCTGCTGCAGTGCCAGGACTGGGAACACAAGTTGCAACAGATACTTCTTGAGGGTTTCTAATGACACAGCTGGTGATGTTGATAAATAGTGGAAGCTAGCAAGAACATTTCAATTAAAAAAAAATACAAACTTGGTAATAAAAACCAAGGAAAAATGCATAATAATTTCTATGTGTAATCCTTTTAAAAAATAACATTGAATAAGGATAGAATTTATCTTCCCAACCATTTCTGCACCTCTTCATAATTGGCTTGCTAATATGGTGACATACTCAGCATGTTTTAGAAAGAAAAAAGTCTGTCTGGTGAAACTTCACAGATAATTATAACAGTTCTGTTTTGCAACACAGATCACATTGCATTGGTAAGTTTTTTATTGAAAGAATTTTCATACTGATTGAACACACTATTTGTACTGCAAGGTTCTATATGAAAACACCTTGCTCTACTTACTGCTGCATATTTACAATCTTTACATGATCTCTGGAACTGGTAACCACAGCTAGACAATTCTCTGTTAATGGAATAAAGGTCCCCTTTGTAGACTATCTCACTAGTGATATATTTAACTCCAAATTCATACATGGAGCATCCTACAGGATCTTGAAGAAGCTGTCTCATGGTTATGGACCATAATAAAACAACCACAACAGAAAATAGTTGTGGTATTGCTTAAATATTTGTAAATAATACTTTTATGCCTCTTAGTGTTTATGGTTATAGTTCAAGACTTAAATGTAGAATGGGCACACCTGAAAGTGATATCCAGGAGTGTATTTTGGTATGTATGAGTCACTTTTCTGTCAAAATACTCAGCTGAAATTCTGGCAACTCACGGGAGAAGGATGTAGTTTACTCTAGTTGAACTTCTTAAGATTCCTCTCAGCACATTTTTCCAGCCTGTCCAGCACCTCTGAATGGTGACAGAACCATCCAGTACTTCAACCACTCCTTCCAGTTCTTTATCAACTGCAGATTTGTGTAGGGTGCACTGTCTCACACAGGTTGTTAGTGAATGTGTTAAACACTCCTGGCAGCAGCATGAAACCCTAAGGAGCTCTAATGTTTTGCCTCCAGCTGGACCATTTGGCACTAACCACAACCCTCCAGGTTTTCAACTCACTTCACCGTGCACTTAACAAACCCATACTTCGTCAGTTTGTCTGTGGAATATTATCAGAGATAATGTCAAAAGCCCTACTATAATTGAGACAAACATCTACTGCTCTACCCTCACCCACCAAGCTAGTTGTAGAAGACTATCAGGTTCATAAAGCCCATTTTCCTGTTTGTGAATCAATGCCAGCTACTCCCAACCACCCTCTTGTCTTTAACACGTGTTAAAGTACTATTTTCTCCATCAGCTTCCCAGCTTACAATGGCATCTACAATGAATTACAAAGAGTACATTTTAAGAAGGTTTTAAAGAATGTATTATAATTTGTCAAGAATATATTATACTTAAAGAATATATTTTTAAAGAATATATTATAAATTTAAGAGTATCAGTTACACCTCTTAAAAAGAGACACACTGTATCAGACAAAAGGTCAAGCTAACCAAAGAACTGGTCTCTGTCAACAGTGAATGTCCTTGGAAAAGGTATAAAAATTGGTCAAAGGCACAGTAAGGCTTCTCCAGAATCGTCTTTCAGCCTCCAAAAATTTGCAATTCAGGAATATCCTGTGCCAGAAATGGTGTTTCTGGTAATTCCTCATAGATTTTTCTTCCATTAATGTGTCTGATCAATTTTTAAGCCCATGTAAACTAGCAACGTCTACTGCATATGTGCATGAAGAACCACCATCTATAACCGAAATAAGTTAACTTATTTCTATCTCATTAAAAATGGCTCTCTGTTGCAAAATTAACCTGAACCTTATCCACTGTAATGTGCAGAAGTTGTGTGAGTAGTGAGCTATCACCTGCACCTGGCAGCATCTACAAATCAGATAACACCAGAAAACTGTTGCTAGACAGCACATTATGGAATGTGGAAATGATTCATGAGAATCCAGAGGGGAAGCAGTACAAAAACCTGAAAGCTGAATGGTATGACGTCGTTGTATTACTTGTCACACTAGCACTCTCAACTGGAAACTCAAGGTGTTGCTTTGTCCAGATCCTATTTACTACTGAATTCTTGTTGCAGTGCTCTTTTCTTCCTTGCTGCCTCTGGCACATACTGTGGACACTAGACTTCTCTCCATTATTCCTCAATGAGACTTCCTTATTCAAATCTCAGTATGAATCTGTCAAATCCAAAAGTCAACTATCAAAAAAGAGGGACTATTGCAATAATAGTCCATCTATTGCAATAAATTCATAAAAATTTGAGATGCGTGTGTCTGTTCCAACCAGCACTGAGAAATGGTTCTCCTCAAAATAAATATGAAAAACTCACAGTATAATTCCCAAAGCTGGTTTATTTTTATTTCTCATTAAAACATATGCTTTTCTAACAATCTAAGAAGTGCTGCAAACCATTTGAAACAGTTTATAAATTACTGACCAGAAATACAAAACATGAGTGAGCCTAACCTGTATATGCCTTCCTGAGTAAAGTATTCTGTGCCCCTTTTATGGAGGTTGTTCTCCAGAAAATTTCACTTTGGAAGACCTTTGCTAATCAAAGAACAACAAACACTCTATATTTCTAAACATTCACGTATATACATAAACAATTGTACCCATTTTAGAAGTATTGCTCACAAAAGCAATTTTCTGTTCTTCAATTAAATTTTGATTTGCTTTTAAAAGTTCCTTTATTTTTTACTTTGTAGACTGGGGAGTGCAGAAATTGTGTATCTGTAAATCGATCCCCACGCCTTAATTTGCTGTAAAGAAAAGAAATAAAGACATCATGTATGAATATCATCAAGCACCTATGAAACTACAGTAACGTAATCATAATAACAATTCAAATGGTAAATAGTATTAATGAAAGCTTGATACACTGAAGAAATTAATTTTATGGAAAATAAGTATGTCTGAAAAAGCAAGACAGATACTGCTTTCCAAAATAATGCTAGAATTATTAGGTTTTTTATGTGACCTCTGTCATATTAGTATGCTATATTCCTATGAATAAAACTTATTTTAATCAAACACTTAACAGAACCCAATCAGGACAGTATAATTCTATTTAAAATATAAATAGGAGACAATCATCTAACATCTTGACTGACATCGACATTTTTTTCTGTTATTAGTTACTGTCTCTCAGAAATACAGAACCATATCATTTTAGGGTGAAAGAGTGTCAAGGTGTCAGTATATAATACTACAGCATTTTAGCATATAAATCAATTAGTAAAATAACAGTGTAACTCTAATCCCTTTCCAATTTTTTTACAAGTTATCTGGCCTAAATATTCCTGAATTTCCAGTGGTAAAGTGAAGATGCTTCCTACATTAGTTTTAGCTCCTACTTTTCCTCAGTCTCTTTGCTTCAACTGTGAGCTTACTTACAGAAGTAAAAAATAATTTGAGGTTGTATGAGAACTGTGCTCTAATGTTTTTTCAGTTTGTGCATTTTTCTTCTTCTCCTGCCAGAGTATTGTCAGAAAAGAAAGACTCCTTTTACACCTTTGTCATAAAATAAGTTGCTATAATCCTTTCATTCTCAAAACTATTACAGGGAAGCCTTGATACTGTCTTCACCTCAGGAATACACATCCTACTAACACACACTCAACACAGTGTAACTGTCGCTTAAATTAACATTATACTTAAAAAAAATCCAAACCAAACAAAAAAAACTCAACCAACTTTCTGGCAAAAACTTGCAAAATATTTTCAGAAGTAATGAACCTAAAGGTCCATTTATATTTAGATTTATTCATGTAAGTGCAAATGTATTAATTTTCTTAATGGAAGTTTGGCTTTAAAATCCTCTTTTAAATTTTATTAGTTATTACACAATTTATATCTTGGCTCTTAACAATCTCTAAAATCCTGTGCCACTAAATTTGTTAAGAATACTGTGAGGCAAATTAATTATAAAATAATATATCTAATATAACTAACTATCAAATTAATATATCTTAAATTATTTCTTATATTAGATACATCTAGTTAAAACAAAACTACTGAATTATATAAGTACATAAATTTCCTCTCCATTTGACAAGATTACAAGGACATTATTATGGTGTAATTTACCTTTAAGTATAACATTTATAATTATTCATCTCTAAAAGGGTTTATATCATGATAAACATTAAGATTCACTATTATTCTCTATTAGTACAAACTGGACACTTGGAAATCCTGCCAGACTAACTGGAAAAGCTTTATATCAACACTGAAGTATCTTTGCAAAAGAGGTTTGTTCAGTTCAACTGTTTATTTGGGGGTGTAATGACCAGTCTTTATAGGGGATAGTTATGTATGCAAAATACAAGAACAAAAGCCCTAATTTACATGTACCTACCTGTGTAGATTGGGTTCTTTATAGCAAACAGTGGGTCTGCCTCGTCTCAATGGTGCTGCTGAGTCTTCTACAGTTTGGGGGGATTTAGAAGTGTGAAATAGTACACTAGTATTTGTCAGATCTTGGAAAGCTTTTCTCCCTGTAAATACAGTAGTTTATATGCCTCATTTTAAATATTTTCTGAATCATTAAGTAAACTTCAATAAATAATTACTTTTAATATGTATTTCTTAATTTGGGTACTTTGGTTACTGCTCCTACACTAAAGATACTCAACACAAAATGGGATAGACAACAACTAGATAGATCAAACAACTAGAACAGCTTTCATCTTATATAAATTGGAGCTGTTTGAGGTGTGCCTCAGCTCATGCGACATTTAAGAAAGCCCAGGTGCGTTACAGTTTGCAGCTGACTGCTTAAGACTCCTTACTGCATTTACAAAAGTAACATTGCACACAGCTTATGGCCTTGAACACAGGGGGAGAGCACACATGTGTAATATGAAGAGTCAAGCTGTACAAGAGTTCTTTAGTACTGCATGTTCCAGTTTTATGCCTGCTTTTTGAGCCTACATGTATAAAATGAGCACAGCAATCTTTCAATTCAAGATGTGGATTTGGGTGTAGGATGAAAACTTAACCATTTTTTGAACTATGCTTAAATGGAAGAAGATCAAAGAATTAGCTTTTTTTTTTATTAGCAGTGTTTGATACTGCTGATCACAAGGGCGTACTAATTTACCATTACAGCTACGAAAATTATGGGATCCTTTTTCCACCTTCCAAAGAAGGAACTGAAAATGAGAAGATCCAACTGCAAATTACAAAGACTGATACCTCACACAATGGTCTCATTCTGCTAGTATTCCTCTTCTGTGCTCATGTAAAACAGGAGATTTTTTGGCCATTGTGTACTAGCATTCAAATGAAGCCAAGGTAGTATTAGCTTAATAGTCTGGGATTCAAAATATTAATTTGAACTAAGATAGTGTCTAGGTGTTGGGCTTTTGCAGAGACTACAAAGTAAACAGGAACTTGTTGAGAACAAGTATGTTTACAAAATAGACCCCTAATGGTATGAAACTTCAAAGCCATGTTCTTATATTTAAACTCTTGTATAGATGTGTTAGTTATATATTCCATTAACTCCATTACATTACATTATAATAGTTGCATTTACTGCAGAAGAATCTAAACCTATCTTCTAGACTATGTTAAATTTTGATTACTTTCTTAATGTATCTTACTTCAAAAATGAGATTTTCACATCAAAGTTTGCACATGGGCAGGTTATAGAAAAACCTCCTCAACACACATTTTTTAAGATATCAGAGCTCCTGTTGAATTGCAGTGTTTCTAATGAAACCAAATTGAAATTTTTAAGTACAACCACGTTTTCCATTTATAAAGGGAACAGTGTAGTTCTCTCTTGTTTTCCTTGTATAAAAGCTCAAGCTATTTTATCTTTTGATCCTCAACTTTCTGAATTTTATTACATTCTTCCAAAAGGGAATACATGCTTCAACTAAAATTGCTTCTCAAGGATGTAGACTACTTACATCTGCTCTACTAAGTATCATGTTGAGATATATTGAAAAGCAACAAGGATATTAGTTACCACCATTTAAAAAGATATTCTGACGGATACATGATATACAATATTTTGGTGATTTTCTTTCTTACCTTTTTCCACTCCTGTTTCATCCGCTCTAAACAAGCAATGAGAGGACAGAATTAAGAGAAGACATGTTACCACTATTTCAGGCACTACCTAATTCAAAATGCTATGCTTTTTCTAGTCCATACACTTACCATGGCAAGGTGTCAGAGTATTTTTGTTACTCTGCTTAGAAATATGATCCACATTTTGTTCTGCTTTTTCAGCATCCAGAGCTTCAATATGATCATTTCGCCCATGCATTTCACAGCTTTTCAGTATTGACAAGTTGATGGAAGCACTGCAGTTATGAAGAGCTGGGAGCTCCACACCGGAAAGACCTTCCTGGGGAAAGCTATCTATCTTTAATGGCATATTTTTACGACATTCAACTTGGATCATAGGCTTCAACTTCCTCACAAATGAATTAATTTCATGAGGAACCTCCTGGTCATCCAAAATATTCTGACCCCCCTGATCAATATGCCTGAAATAAGTTTTTTCTTGTCTGGTCTCAGGATTATCAGAACTTAACCTCTGTTTCTGCTTTACTTGCTTATCAGGAGAATTCCTTATGTGGGGGGGTTTAATTGCCACTGCTGAGGAATCTACTTTCTTTAACCTGTTTGCATCATCATCAACTTGTTCTTTAGCTTGTGGTGTATTCAGAGCTACTCCATCCTGAGTAACTAAAGCTACTTGCATTTGCTGAATTTCAGTTACTTTCTTTCCAGCCTCTGCAAGCAATGAATTCTTAATTTCTAATTCTTCATTTTTACAAACTGAGAACTGTGTAAGATTTCCTTTTGGTATTATGTATGCTTTCCGGCTGGCCTTTGCCAATGTACGTTTTAATCTGCCTGGCGAGAAATGGCTGCTCTTTTGGTCTACTTTTTGACTAACTCTATGAGGGCTGTCATGTTCAGTTTCTCTATTTTGTCTGTAACTACTTTTTTTGTTGCTTTTTATCTTTATAGTATTCTTCTGGTCTTGTTTTCTCTTGCTGCTGTCACATTGGTTTATCTCTGTTTCAGATTTTTTTGAAATGTATTCTCCACACTGGCCATTTTCTTCTCTACAGGATTTTGCTGTGCTTGCTTTGGAAGGGTTTTGAAAAGCTTTTCTGTTTGTTGTTGGTCTGTTGTCTTTCTCACTTGTATTCAGAAAGTCGTGTAAAGGCTGTACATCAGAAATACTATCTTGGAAAAGTAAGTTTTCAGCACAATGAACTTCTGGTGGGATCTTGTTAAAAAATGAGCTTGAGTCTCTTTTTTGTATTCTGCTTTCATCTACTCCGAACGTTTCTGAGAAAGTTCCTTTATTTGGCTCTTGTTTTCTTGGACTCATTACGTTAACATGGGATGTCCTACAAGTATCTTTAGCTATACTTCTTTTACTCTGTTTCTCTACAGAATTTCCTGTAGGTAGTTGTTCTGTCTGACTTTGGAATAGCTGAGTTTGTGAATCAGTAGTTTCTGAAGTTTTACTATTGTCAGCTTTAGTGTGCCTTTCTTCTGCATGCAAATTTGAACAGACTTCAGTCTTGCTTTTAATTTTTTCTTTATCCTTCTTAGAATATTTTACTTTCCTGAAATTTGCTAATGTTTTGTCAGAATTTGCATTACAAATTTTATTTTGGTTCAATTTATAATTGCCTTTTGCTGTAACTGTGAGTAATTCACTTGCATCACTGGCAGTCAATTCCATATCAGCATCATAAACAGTTTCTTCAGGCTTCATCTTGTCAGTAAAAAGCAGCTTCTGAAAATCTGCCTTACTTTCATTGCTAAATTTAAGAGGTGAAGGAATAACGCGAGACAAGTAATTTGAACCTTCCTGCAAATTTGTATCATTGGTGTTGCTGCTACTGTTGATACTATGATGCAACAGATCGGATGATCTAGATTTTTTATCAAAACCCTTTATATTAGGTTGAATTTTTGACTTACAGAGTACTGCATTTTTCTTTCTTTCAGTCACATTTTCACAGGATGGCAATGAACTACCATGATATTGTTTTGTAGGCTCCTCAGACTGTTCTAAGGATTGTGTATTTTTTCCATGAGTCAGGAAGGCACTATTGCAACTTAATTCTGCACACCGTTCATTTTCTGAAAAGAGAAAAGTTTCAGCAGTTTGGGGAAAAGAATAATAGAGTGTAATTATTGGCATAAAACTACTGGAGGTTGAACCAGAAGTATGAAAAATTATATACTTTTTTTAAAAAATGGAATACACACATTATGTGGTCGGTTCTTAAACATTTAGTAAATTGGAGCTAATTTCATAATTTACTGAAGTTGGACTTCTGAGATTAGACAAAAAAATCTACTTTTCTGTAACTACTTCAGCTATTACTTTGTTAGCTTTGTAATTTCAATGAACATTATTCTAGAAATGATTGTCAGAACACCTATACTCATGGCTGAGCATTTATTTTTCATTAGTTTATTACAGTTTAGGAATCCTACTACACCTTCTGTATTACACATCAAGTAATGAATTATTTAATACTAATTCTAAGAGAGCTCTGAAAAACAAATCACTTATGCAGAAATACATCATACCTTTGAAAAATTTATTCTTGTCAACCGCTGGTTCTGTTTCAATTAACTTTTGGTTATTTGTATCAGAAGACAAGGGTGATGCAAACTTGACTTCATCTGAACACACTTCCTCTGTCAAATCAGTGGTACACTCATAAGAATTTGGTGTTTCACCCAGAGAAGGGCTACCTTGCTGTTTTGCAGTAGCTCTTGCAATGAAAGGAAGCTTCACTGGCAATTCTACAGATCTGAAAAGAGGAAATTTTACTATGAAGATTTTTATTGCATTTTCTATTATAACATTCAATTGTTTAAAATGTTCTCTTAATAATGTATAATAGCATAAAACAAGAACTCAAGTATGATATCGGGTTCTGTCTTGGGGCAAATGTTTTTTTCATGATAGAGAATCCTGCTTTGGGCTAGTGAGATCACATGAAACAAGGAGCGAGTTATTCAAACACAAGTTATGTCTACCACCCTCTCTTTGTTAGTTATAAACAGGTAATTTCTGAATTAGACAGGAAATTGTTTCTCATTACCTCAAAAATGCCGAGGACAATATACAAAGATTAGCTCTGAGAGAAAGCCACCAACCAACTTCAACATTTAATACAACCACCTACCGAGCTGACTGACGTGCGCCCTTGAACTGGTCACCAGTAGGGCTATTTGGGCCAGCTGACAGAGGAAAGGAATTCTGAAGATCCTTTCAAAAAAAGAACAGTGGGGAAATACAAATAGTTAATATTCTCTTATGTTTTAAATATTGGAAATATCAACAGGGAAAAAAAAACCCCACAAAAACGAATGGGAAAAAAAATACATGCACTCATGGAAGGCACATGATATTCAAACACATGCAATAATTTTGAAGCAAAGTATTTTGTAACAAAGTTCATCAAAATCCATAACTTACTTGCAACCCAAAGGAATGTACAGACTTTCTAAATGTAGCTATAACTAATGCAAACTGCATTATACACAGAAAGCACAAAGCAACACTAAGCAAGCTGGGAACAGACAACACAGTACTTTCCTTTTTTAAAAATTGTATTTTTTCCACAACACAAGGACTAACATGGGCTATGTCTTCTTGTTAAGTTTCCAGATGTAAGATATTTATTGCAGCACTACGCAAGGAAGGCAGGTAGCTGGCTTACCACATATTGAAGTATGAAGCTTTTTTTTTTTTTTAAACCACATTACTTCTTCAGGCTAACTGATATTTAACTTTTAGGTACTCTGGAAACCAGATTAAATTCTTAATTTTCAGTACAGTAAAATTTAATATATTTTACTAGACTGGTTTAATCCCAGGTTTTAAGGAATCGGGGTAAATGTTTTACAACACAAATATTAGTTCAACATTGCACTGAATTTGATGCTTCGAAAATCTTACCCTGGAAAATGAGTTCAAGATGGTCAAGTTCAAAAAGCGTCTTACCTCAGAAGGACTGCTTAGTTCTATTGCAGTTAAGAGGTTTTCATTCAAAAATGCATCTATTCCAATAAGAGTTTTATTCTGCATATAATAGAAAAAATATATTTTAAGTGGCTTCTGACATAAGAGATAAGACATAAAAGGCGAATTTATGCTGCAAATTTTTTTTAGACATAATTGAGCACAAATGGATTTTTAATAACATCGCAATACCTATAAATATAACGGTGAAGCTGAGACTAAAATAGCTACAGATACACACATGATAAACTAAATAGTTCAAGAAAAGAGCTATGAAAGAAAAATCAAATGTAAATACTATGCTGTCAGGTGATATAACTTCATAAATTTGAGACATGTATTTTAAGCCACCACTTCAAGAAGTTATATTAAGTTTAAAAAAATTATAAAAGCTTAGTTTAGCTGGTCTAAGTTTAAATTATATTATTTGCAGCATACCAAACAGTTTAGTTTTTGACGAAGTGAGATATTATGAAGCTGGAGTTTTTCTACTTCCTTCTGAAGAAAAATCTTCTCATTCTTTAGCTTGCGAGAATTTTCCTTCTCAGCACTCAAAGCCAGAGCTAATGCTTTGTTATTTTGTTGTAAAGATACTTTAAACATAGATGAGTTATCTAAAGGAGACAAAATAATATTATTTTCAATAGCTTCAATTCCAGGCCCTCTTTGTGTGAACTATCACTCTATGACAACATTTTTATCTGTAGGTTCTGGTGCCACTAGCAGCAAAGCCTAACACTTTCCAATATAAAACTGTTTATGTGGCTGTCATTCTGATAACTACTCTGTCTGTTTCAAGCTTATTTCATGCATAGATTCTGGATTTTTAAAAATTAAGTTATTTTAAGAAGAAAATATTTTAAAATGGATAGTTTCACAGGCATAAAAATGTTTACAACTTCCCTAAAAATTTATAAATTTTACAAATTAGAACGTTCAAACATTCTGATAATAAATTTGAGTTTTGACAATATTCAACAGCTTTAAATTCAAAATATACCTTCCACCGTCCTAATGAAAACCTACCTACACCCATCTGTTACAGAATGTTTTCAACAGGCAGAATTTTAGCAAATCATGTTAAATACAATTACTATTCCTCTTGAAGCCATACATTCTAAGTGCAGTATATGGCTTCAGTCTTATTTTAACAGGACTTACTTATTAATTTAGTTTTGATTTTAGAAGCTAAAGAAGCATTCCGTCTTGCAGCTTGTAATGCTCCATCCCTCCTCTTCACACGTCCTTTAGCAGCATTCGAGGTGAACATGGTAGATGAAGATTTAGCAGCTGCTCCTTTATCCATCATCAAAATGAACCTGTACGCTGTCAATGGAACGTCCAAATAAATAAATTATCTTTCTCACACATGTTAAAATGGAGTTCATTATTTCTATAAGGATTTCTGTGTCTGAAGTTTAAAAAATTGCTTCAGTCTTTACCTTTGGTCAGTTAATTAAAACGGATTAATGAATTAATCAACACATTGAGACATTAACACAGCGAAGCAAAATACTTAACTAGCAAACCATGAAACCTGAAAGGATCACAGATTTCTTAGCTTGTCTATTCCCTCAAGTTAACTATCCAAATTTGCACGTAAAAGGGAAAAACCCCGAGGTCCTATTACTTCACAATACGACCAGGCCAGTCTGTGCTTTGTCAGGACCGTTTTAAAATCGACACATCTAAATAAACCGCATTATAAACGCTGCAAAGTTAACCAGAGAGAGAGCGCGAGACACCGGCCGGCAAGCAGACGTGCGGGAAGGTGCGGGAAGGTGCGGGAAGGTGCGGGAAGGTGCGGGAAGGTGCGGGAAGGTGCGGGAAGGTGCGGAGTCCCGACCCAGCGCCCTGACGAGGCCACAGCGATGATCCGCTCGCCCTCAGCGCCCTCAGGGCCCTCAGAGCCAACGGCCGCGCGCGCGCCGACGGGCTCGAGGCAGGGGCGCGCGGGGGCGCGCGGGGCCAGCGCCGCGAGCGCGGCGCGGAGGCGGAGCGGAGAGCGCCCCGCGCTGCCCCGAGCGCTTGAAACACGCGGAGGTGTCACTGAAGAGCTGGAACCGTGGATTAGCGATGTAAAATACTCCACTTGGCTGTCAGCTCAAATATCTCCTCTAGGTTTAAAGGAGAAAACCATGTAATTCCTTCTCAGTGGGAAGTTAAATTTCTTTCTGGCTGAGTTTGGGCTGTTGGTAATACGTGGAATAACAAACAATGGACAGGCATCAGGGCAGTTATGAAAACAGTGATAAATTTACAGCCTAGTAGATTATATGCTGCCAGCATACCTACAGACTTGCAAGGGCAGGAAGTCTTTGACAACAGAATGTGAACAAGCCCAGTTGTAATGTGGTTCAGGTAATAGGAGTGTGAATTGCAAGGAAGTACTTCAGTCTAATTAAATGCTTTCCCCCAAAATTTCTTCTAAGTCCAAAAGCCATTTTCTCTTAACACATTCTTTGCATACACTCTCTTTCACTGGCTATGTGTGCCCAGTTCTGCCAGGTGGACTTAACTCCTAAATTTGATACAGGAATTAGTAATTTTAGAGTAAGCAAAATTAATGCTTTATTTGAAGATTTACAGAGATGCAGAAGGTTGAAATAAAAACCAGCATCAGTTTTTGTAAGGCAGTACTTGTCATAAAAACCTCACCTTGCTGTGTGCTAACATTACAATATGCTATGAAGTAAGTCAAAGGAATCACACATGAATTATCAGCAGCATGATGTGAAAATGCATCTTCATGAACTTTACTATTTTCATAATCTGCTCTAAAGAGCATTTGGAGAGTCCCTCTCTTCTACCTTTTTTAGTGAATGATGTATGACAGAGTGTCTCAGTGTGGCCCTGAAGCTGCAAAACCCTATGCTTCTCTGCAAAACCCTTAAAATACTTTGGTGCAGCACACATCATATACCCTTGGTACATTTTCCCTTACAAGCAAACTTGGGACTGTAGCGACCATAAAACTCTGGCCAAATAAAAGAGCAAATAACCTTACGTAACTTCAAAACCAGAAAACCAATCAAATAAAACTTACCTCCTTCTCCTTTTCACAAGACAGGGTTTTCCTCCAGAAATGATGAGTTTTCATTTCCTCCAGTTCCACAAGGTCTCAAGTGTCGAAGATGCAATTACCGATTTGCTTCCATTTAGTGTTTATGTCACTATGGCAGGCAGTAAATTTAAAATAAAATGTGAAGTATTGCATTTCCACCCATGGACATACTTTCCTTTATACTTCATGGAGGAACTCCCACACTGTAACACTTCACATGTTAAAATTTCCAGTTAATTGCCAGCTACTCAAAGTGGGGAAGAACTTAAAGCACTGCCAATTTTTACAGCCTATATATCTTAAATGTGTACTAAGAGCAGAATTATGGGTTTCAGTCACTTAGGATCCGATGGCTGGTCTTTAAACTGAATAGAAATGAAAGGTAGTGAGTGAAAGACACACAGACTGTTGTGAAAGCTCTAATCATGTGGGAGCTGAATTTGTAACTTACTAGATATCTGTATATTCATGTCTGAGAAGAATCTTGATTGAGGAAATAATCCTGTAGGGCCTAATAAAGTGTGAGCTATGACTAAAAGCACTTCTGGTGGGTAGATTATGTAGAATACCTTCTCCCTCTGTGGATTTTCTGATGTCCAACAAGACCCAGGCTCATGCTATAGCTTTTCCTGAAGTTATAGTATGAAGAACCTATCATCCTCCAATGACAGTGTTTCTTGCACAAGCTTAATGAAAAATCTATTTCTTAATGCCTCTTCCTCTCTGTCAAATTTAACTGAAATTAGTAAAGTGAAACCCAAATATAAAGAGGAGGAATGTATAAGCCTGGCTTCCTTGGGAAACTAGTAAAAACCAAAACAAAACCACCCGTGTTCATTTCCCAAAACATGCAGCTCAAAAGGCACTCTGCTTGTGGGGGCTGGTTATGCTGCACACTTCTATGGCAAGTACATGCTGTACTAAGCCTGAACTGTAATGATAATTCACATGGTTAAATGTGAGGTCCACAACCTATTGCACTGTTTGTTTATGTGTGTGTGTGTACATATATTGACTGAAACTGTGTGTATTGTTCTGGTCTCTCAGTGCAGAAATACATGAAGGAACATTGTTCAAACTTTCGAGGCAAAACCAAGCCAGCTTAAAGGTGAAAAGAAGCATGGAAAGCTGCAGCTTCATTAAGTGAACATTTTAGAGGGAGAAAGACTGAAGGTTGCACTTATGCTATATAATTTGAGAGGAAATGGTCACATTTAAATTGCAATTGCTATGTATGAACAATTCCCAGTGAGTAAGGGAGAACATGCATTATATCTTTACTAAAGATACAGTAAACTAGATACCATTATTCCACGAAAATCATCTATTATACTTATTTTCACTTGCTTTATAATAAATCCAACACCCATGAATTATCAGCTTGTATAGTATTCAGTGACATGTAACTTGTGTGCTTATTTAATTCATTAGATATTAAGCATCAGAGACCTGGCTTCTGGGTACACTCTTGGCCAAGAACTATCCAAGATGTAAATCAATAGGAATTGCAGATATTACCGAGTAAATGATTTAAAAATTATATAGGCACATTTCTTGTATGTGCAGTGTACAGTAAAGTAAGTGGATTTTTACTGGACTTCAGGTAGCAATTAAAATACATTATTAACATCTGGGATTTAGTCATCTCACTGTACAGTAAATATGATTTATGATATATAAATATATAATCTGTAACACATCTTATTATATAAATATGATATATAAAATATTATATATTTTATATTACATATATTATATATTCTAAACATACAACCAGCTCATACCTTCCAGAAAGTCGGCAGAAATCCAGAGTTTAGTGCTGTTAAACTTTTGTACATAGCTACTAGTTACTTGGCATTTGTATCCACAAGAATAGTTTCTTATTGCATGTTACAGCAAAAAACCAAACTTTGTAAGAAAATAAGGGAGAATTAAGTGGGAACTACACATAATGTTGTAAACATTTTTTTTAAAATGCAGCTGCATTTTAGAAACATTTTTCACACATGTAAACTTTGCATAACATGACTGAGACAAAAGCATAACAAGAACCGATTTTCTTTACCTTGCTATTGTTTCTGCATGCATTTTGATGGCCACACAAATCTATGCCAGACATAAGGAATTTAAGAGGACACTTTCTGAATGTCTTTTTGAAATGACTGTATGAGGGTGAGGCATCTTACCTGCATTACACAGAATCATCAAGGTTGGAAGAGACCAAGATCATCAACCATCAAACCAGCACCACCCTTTCAGGAGTCAGCTCAAGCTGCTCTCAGATGCTGAGCAGCCCTGCTGAGAACGTCTTGCAGGAGCTGGTGGAGGAGAGCCTGGCCGTGTTCCACCAATGTGTGACTGCACCCCATAAAGCCAAATGTGTCCTGGGCTGCATCCAAAGCACGGTGGTCAGCAGGGAAAGTGAGGGGATTCTGCCCCTCTGCTCTGCTCTGAGATCCGTTCTGGAGCACTGCATTTAGCTCTGGGGATCCCTGCACAGGAAGGACAGGGACCTGGTGGAGTGAGCCCAGAGGAGGCCACCAAGTTGAGGAATGGAGCATCTCTGCTATGAGGGAAGGCTGAGAGAACTGGGATTGCTCAACCTGGAAAAAAGAAGGCTCCAGGGTGACCTAATTGCAGCCTTCCAGTACCTTAAAGAAACTTACAGGAAAGATGGGTAAGAGTATTTACAAGAGCATGTAGTGCCAGAACATGAGGAAATGAGTTCAAATTGAAAGAAAATAGCTTTAGATTAGCTATGAGGGAAAAAAAACCTCTTTACCGTGAGGGTGGTGAGGCACTGGAACAGGTTGCCCAGGGAAGCTGTGAATACCCCATCCGTGTTCCAGGGGTTGGAAGCAGATGATCTTCAAGATCCCCTTCCAATCCAAACCATTCTGTGATTCTGAGTACGAGACTATAGAAACAGCAATTGAATCAAACCCACTCTGAGTAAACCCGTACTTGTATTTAAAAAAACCAAAATCACAACAGTTTGTGCCTTTCAGAGCAACCGACTGCAGGCGGTCAGCCACGCTTCGGAGGGCGCAGGCACCGCAGCCGTGCCTGAGGGAGCCCCGTGCCGGCGAGCAGCGGCAGCCCAGCCCCGGGGGTCCTGCACTCGCTGGTTCGCCATGCCCGCGGCGTGGGGATGCCACGGTCGGGACACACGGGCTGCCCCTCCGCTGTCCCCGCTCGGCCCGGCCCGGCCCGGCCCTCCCCCCGCCATTCCGCGGAGCCCAGGCGCGATGCGCTTACCGCGCTTCAGCCGCAGCAGCGCTCCAAGGGAGGCAGCGAGTGAGAGAGCGGCCCGGGAAGTTAAAGCAGCCCTGATTAAAGATCGGGTTTTAAAGAAGCCATGCTTTCATTGGTACAAAAATAGCTGCATTTTTAGTGCTGTGAACGATACTCAGGATTTCCCAGGATGCCCTTCCAGAGCTCAGGTCACGCATTCTGACCACTTAACTCTGCTTGCCCGTTTGTCTCCAAACAGTAAGCTTTGTGTTTCCTAGCAAAGTAAAATGCCATAGTTTTTCACAGTGAAGGTGCAGAATATTTGGATATTCACACTACTAGGTCTCCAGAACTGTTTTCAAAGCAGTATGGTGTTACAGACATGCAAGAGCTGAGCTATTGCTTGAGTCTTGTACGTGACAGGTTAAGTCTGTAGCTAGCATTAGTTTGACTTCTGTTTCTATCTGCTTTAGGTTCGAATAGCTTGGAATGAAAATCGTCATTGGCAAATGCAGTGGAAGAGGGGAAGGTTGAAGATGTCCAGGATATTCTACAACTGAATGTGGGAGGCTGTTTGTACACAGCCAGGTGTGAGTCTTTGTGCAGCTTTAAGGACACCATGCTGGCTTCCATGTTTAGTGGATACTTTCCTCTAAAAGTGGATGTATCAGGTAAGTATGTTGAAGCTGTAAAGATCATGTTCTGATCAGGGAGCTCTCTGGCAAATACATGCTTTTATATATATTTATGCATTTTATGGTACATCTGTTTTTCCAATCTGCTGAGCATCAGTTGGCTTCTAATTCCAGGATGTAAAACAATTCTGCATACATGACATGACCTTATACATACAGGTAGTTCATCTGAATTCCATGAGTCTACTCATGCTTGCAAACACACACATTTGTACAGTGCTTACCCCTGCACTGTCCCAGTCCAAACTGTGGCTATGGAATGTACTTCTTCAGTAAGAGTACGAAAACCGATACAATCGAACTTGGCAGAGTATTTGGCATTTATCTTGGATCCTGTTTGTGAACCCCTATATTCACCAGAGCCATCTCATTCCCTGTGTTCATTACATAAGGAGATTTGGATATAATCTTCATTTCAGAATACTTCATTACCAAGTAAAAGTAAGTAAAGATTGCATTTTTCACCACCATGGTGTGATATAAAAGTTTGAATAAAACTATTCATGGGTCAAATTTCACACTTGTTTCTGACTCAGAAACCCTGCCAAAGTATGTCCAGTTAAGACACGATGGAGGAAGAATAGTAATTCCTTGTTGCACACATTAGACAGTTTAAAATACCCAAAATGTTTAACATTTTTATGGGCAGGCCTTTGCTACCATCTTTTCCAGTTGTAGTGAGTAACCTGTTGTACAGCCTGTATGGTTTGGTTGGTTTTCTTGAGGTCCTTGAGCCCTTCCAGCAAAGTAGAGAAAAAGAAACAAATACAGTAAAACTTGAGCAATATTCAGGGAAGTTTGACTAGATGTGTACTGGAACTGATGCTCATTTTAACTCTTTTAAATGGTCTAGAAGCAAAATGGAAAAGATACCTTCAATAGTGAGTAAAGATGCACCTGCAGTTAGAATTAGAAATGCGTCTAGAAATTAGATTTTAGCATTTTAAGCAGAGTGCAGCACAACTGAGGTTGTATGTTGCTATGGTCCTATGCAGATTAGCAACTTCTCTGAAATTCCAAAGAAATGTTTACTGCACTAAGAATTTTATCTTCAATTAACATATATTCCAGGGCAACAAAATACAATTTAAAAAGAGTAGAGACAGTATACTTACTCCTCCTAAGCAAAACCAGTACAGAAGTTTTGTACAAGAGGCTCTATTTTGATGATTTGGTAGAATGTGATACATTTGTCTTTACTAGCTGGAAACAGTAATTTAAATAATTTTATGTTTTCAGGAGCATGTCTAATTGATTGAGATGGAAACCTGTTTAAATACCTTTTGGATTATCTTCATGGAGAAGTTCGGGTTCCTGGAGATGAACAAATTCGAATTGCATGCAGGAGGAAGCAGATTATTTTGGAGTCCCTTATCCAGACAGTCTGTCTGATCATTTGGCCAATGAAATGGAGACATATTCTTCAAGGTCCAATATAGAGCTTAAAAAGGCCTTAAAAAGTCCTTGACATTTCTTAACATTTTTGATGCTGAACTCTCTAACCCATCCCTTTCATTTCATTCATTTCAGCACCAAACACTAAAGCTATAGAATGTCCAAGTTAGCACTTCTTAGTGACCACACTAAAACATGAATAAATTCAGAGTTTTAGGTTGAGAAATCCTAGAGTTGGTAATACAGTCAGTAAAAGGACACCAGCTTTTACCATAATTGCAATACAGCAACAGTTTAAATGTGAGTGTTGTACATGCAAGTCTGCTGTAGAACTGGTATAGCAGGAAGGATATTTAGTTTCCTATTTGGCATCAAATTTTACTTGAAATTAGATTTCAGCCCTTCAAGGTGTTTGGGTTGGTTTTTTTTCCCAGTTTTACAAATTCATCCTAAAACTTCTAAGACAGAATGTACTTCGATATTTTTCAGAATGAGAAAGGAGAAAATTAGCATATTATTTAAAATCCTGAGGTTTTAGAGTATTGTAACTTAGAACCCAACTCTTATTAACAGGTAGGAAATTAACACATATTGCCAGGTCTGACTGTGTTATTACTGACAGTCATCTATGTTCTCTTAGCAAGTTATTTTTCCCAGTATTTCACATTCTTCCTCACTAATTTCCTTTTGAAAAGCATAAAACATTTCCAGGCCTTTCAGTTTCTCTGCATATTAAGGAGCTGCCTTGCTCTAATTACTTCTTTTGCCTTTCTGTGAACCTCTTAAGTTTCACAACATTCTCTGGTAACATCAGATAAGAAATAACTGCAGACATTATTCTAGAAAAACTACATCCTTGATTTACCTGAAAGAGCTCATTGGTACAGTTAAGAAAACCTAAATATGAAATTTTGTTCAACTAAAAATACTGCATTCTTATTAATATTCCATATGTTCTATGTTTTTTCCAGGCTTTGTTAGATTTCTGTGATTTACCATTTAGTTTGTACCAGTTTGGGTTCTGCATTATCTCAACACTTCTGGAGCAAGCTGTGAAAGTAAAATTCTTGGGGTGTATGCTACAAGAGCTGATGGGACCAATGCAATTAATAAGGCACTAGGAATGAAGATTCATAGTAAAAGCATGTACAAAAGGTAAGGTGACTGTCAAACTCAAGAACTCAGCACTATAATAAATACATACTCTAATTATTCCTAAATGTTATCATATGTAGCATAATGTAGAATTATTGTACTATAAATCTGTGGACGGAATCTCTCCAGCTCCCAAAACAGCTGGCTAATAGAATGGCCACATTAAACAAATAAATAAGATAAAAACTAAGCATGGAGAGCAAGAATTTGAGAGAGTTCACACAAGGTGGTTAGTATGCAGTTGCTCTAAGTTCTTATTCTGTTTGACTTATTATTTTTTAAATGTCTCAACAATTAAAAATTACTTTATAATATTTACATTAGACAGTGAATAAATTCCCGTGCAGAAGAACCTCCAGAAATATTTGCAAATTTGGTTGTGATTAATGCAGTTCTTTTTTTTGCAGTCTTCTAAGACAACTGAACACTGAGAACCAAAGATGAAAGGAAATTATTTTAATTCTTCAAAGAACTTGTTCTACACTACTAATGTATTTAGTGGCAGTAATTGGAAGTTATTGGTAGACCTGTACTTACAACTGGAAGCAGCTGGTCTTTCTCTTGGTCCCACAGTGCAGTGTCAGAAGTGTACTTCACTGTGCATCTTTTGCTAAGATAAAACTCTTGATACTTCATTGTCTTTATAATTAGGATGAATATCTTCCTAAATATAGGCTGGGAACATTAATATTTATTCCAAGATTATTTGGAAACAATATATCAGGTTCTCCTACTGTGTATTCTAGAAAAATAGGTTTTACATAATTAATTCTGTAATTATTCTTCTATGAACATCTATTCTTTTATGAATATCCATTTTTAGCAACAGGCATTCACAGGAGGATTAGAACCTCTTATTTGAACAAAAACAATCAGAGTAACATATTCCTTTCTGCATTATAAAACATTTACTGCTAAGTCCTTATAATTAGGATTTGGTAAAAAGAATGATATTTTCACCAGTGGTACATTTTTAAGGACTTAGCTAACTAATCACATAACTGTTACCTTTAAAACAATATTTCTAGAGAAGCTGGAAATAACATACATCTGGAGCTATTACTCAGTAGCTGAGCTGAAAAAGATGATGGATGCTTTCGATGCCTGGGAAGGGAGAGGTAATTATCTTTTATTTCAGTATTACTACTTTTTAACATAAAAATGAGAAAAATATTTGCCAATTAAGTATAATAAAAACTCTGCATAAACTTTCATTTGTAACGTAAAATAGTAGTGGCTGTTTGGGGTGAAGAAAAAGTTTTATGGGATTTTCCAGAGAGGGGACACGAGTTGACATGAATGAAGCAGCATGCTGGCTTGTAAGCAATGCTCATGTCAGCAGGTTCAGAGCTGAAATTCTGCGTAATAAAATACAGATATTCATTTATTTAGTCAGGTGTAAACATGCATGATTTTGGCTGTGTTCTCCCAGCTCATCAATACAATGCTGCTTTGAAATGCAGGTGTCAGCTACTGGAGAGTGCCTCAGGAGCTGATTGAATGTTGGACTCTCGAAGAACACCCCCTGAGAGGCAGTTTGCATCATATGCCTCCAGTTTATAAAAGGTATGCTGATTTGCATAGGTGGCTTAAAATTAGGCACAAATACAGTGCAGTCTTTTTTTCCCACCTCTATAATTTCAGGTTCCTTAAATAACTGTGTATGTTGTGCTTTCTGTTTTTTTAATTTACATTTTTACAAAATGTCTTAAGAGAGCTTAATTGCGCAACTGAACTTGTTAGAAACAAATTAGTTTTCTTTAGGCTGCTGAGATTTCTCAGCAGCCTGGCAAGAAGTAACTTCAAAAACTAGAGAGCAGTATTAGTTAAATGGACTGCTAAACTATAAATTTAAGAGAAAAGTTTAAAAGGTTAACTGATTTTCATATATGTGAGATGTCTTTTTTTTAGAAGGAATTTCCAGAACTTCCTCTCTGCAGTTTTACGGTGATACTTTTGATTACACCTCCATTCTCAATGCCTTACCAAAAGCAGCCTTTTCCAGGTGCCACTGTACAGTGACCTGAGCCAGCCTACAGCTACTTTGCTGCTACAGTTTTTATGTGTCATCTTACAGAAGCAGAAGAGATTGATGGTTCTATTCATAGAAAAGCAACCCTGATTGTAATGATGAACTGCTGGGAACCTTAATTTATGCTTGTTACAGTATCATTTAAACCTATTTGTTGATGGCTGTTGCAGATGGTTTGTTTTGTAAATAATGTTATTAAAAAACCAATTTATGTATAGAGTCCATTTTTCAAATTGAAGTTCTTTGTTTTACAGACGATTAATTGACTATACTGAAGAGGAAGGCTGTTTACCAAGTAAAGTGGGTCCCAAGCCAATTAAGATTCTTAGGTCCCTCAACAAGAACCCACATAAAAGTCAAGAATTCAGCTTCATTAAAGGTAGCTGCTTGCGACGCTTCACATTCTGCAGCAATTCTTAAGCGACCCCATAGTGAAAGTTTGATGCTGCACAAAGAAGCTTCTGAAACCACATCCACAACAGGCACATCAGTGCCCAGCAATTCCCAGGCTCCCTGTGGAAGGCAGAGTGCTGGCAATGGGACACTGAGCCAAATGACATTCCAGGTTGCAGGGAGTAAGAAGCCTGTGAACAGCGTAGTGAAGCTCAAAAGAACTCCACTTTTTCTTGTGACACCATCTCAGCCACCTTCTTCTGTATCCAGTAAAACAAATGAACAGGACAGTGCTGCTGTTGAAATTCCTACTACCTCTACAGCAGTAAACAAGAAAGAACCAGCTGTATTAGCAGAAAATATTATGCTTAAGAATGATAAAGTGGATGGATAATGTTTGACTCAATTTGACAGACTGGACAGCTTTGCATCATCTGGTTAAAGATAAGATCATCTCACATGATCCCTTATTCTAAGATTAGGTAGAAAATAGTGATAAAAATAATGAAAAGCACAGAAAGAAATTGTTTTAAGTGAGCACTGAAGTCTGTTTTCTGCTTTATTTCTATGTATTTTTTAGATGCTAGAAAGGAAGTAAGAAAAATGGATTAAAAATCGCTCAAACACAGAGCACGTGCAGTTTAACACTCCAGTAACTCCCATTTGTATTTCTGTTGGGCTGTACCTTAAAGTGAGAACTTCCACAGCATAAAAGAAAATCTTTTCATCGACTTTAACTACAGTTAACATTAACTACAGTGAACCTCAATTTGTGTCTTTAAAGTGAGCGAAAATTAGATAAAAATAAGTAGCTTTCATTAGACACAAATTTGCCACAAGTATGCAACATACTGACTACTGTGGAGATATCAGAAGCTGAATGCACTTACTGGCACTTTTACTGGCACTCAAGGGTAAATCACCATTTTTGTTACTAGCAGCAATGAAAGGGACCACCTTTGCTTGTACACAGTGAGAAAATTCTGAAATACAGGAAGGGAAAAAGCTGTGGGAGTAACACGGCTGTTTTTCCAGAGACACACATGTACAGCAGTACCATGGTATGATCTGCCACAGGGGCAAGGCTAGTGCAGCCTTGGCATTTTTTGTCACACCACTGTGGGGTGGCTTTGCTGAGGCTGCAGGGTCTGAGTTACAGCTGGCTTTCGGTGTCCTTCTGCAGGTCCTTTCAAATCAGGAGGGGACAACCTCAACTTGTGTGCAGCAAAGCACAGAAGTTGAGGTTGGAGTGCCATGGTTTGAAGGAAAAGTCTCCCTCCTTCTGCCGTGCAGGCTGGAGGAGACATTCTTGTACCAGGGCAAATGTTGAGTAATGATAATGAAACAAAGAGCTGCTGTGTGTTCTATCAGCAGAGGAAAGGCAAGTTTGGATCACTGATTTTCAAGAGCCCTTTTAGTTGTTTAAATCAGTGAACAAAACCAGGCTTTGTTTTGTACCCTTGCTTAGAGTTGGTGCTGGGTTTTTTTTTGCTGTTTTTATGACTGCTTTTGCTTCTCCAGCACAGTAAATACAGCTGTCTCCAAACACTGAGAACATTGCCAAAATGCAAGTTCTTAAAATTCCTGAGACTATTAGAATTACAGAAGGGTTCTTTAAATGTTTTATTTGCTAGATCATTTAAAGCCATCAGATTTTCAGGCTTTTCTCCCAACCATAAGGACTTGAAATATAATTTGCACAAGTAAAACACCCCAATTTTTTGTGTACTAGCATATTTTTATGGAGACAGTTTGCCATGAACAGTAGTCACTATGAAGGTGTAGAGTGTAATTTTCTGCTATTGGTCTGTATATGGAAGACCAGCTCACCTTTAGAGTATTTAAAGTAGAGTTTTTTTCTTTAAAAATAAATCTGAAGATCAACAATCCCAAGGCTCTTCCTATCTCAACAAAAAAAGTTTCACTGAACAAAGGACAAAGCAGAAATTATGGACATATACCAACATGATGTAATATACTATTCTTTGAACATGCAATTCATCACTAAGTTTGTGAAATTTTTCATAATAATCTGACTGAAATGCAGTTTTTAATACGTACCTTTTGTGTGAGTTCACTAATAGCAGTAGGGAACAAATAATAAATAAATAGTAATACTTCAGTATTTATTCTACAGCTGAGCATTGTACCATGCACCTTAAAATCTTTTTACTATGCTTTCTAAAGCAGATTTCTTCCAACTTTTGAATTTAGAAAGCTCCTGTAAACACAGAACCATAGAATATCATTTAGGTGAGAAAAGACATACAAGAAAAAGCTTTGAGAATAATCCTGCAGGACTTTTGAGTATTACCTCAGTGTTTACTTAATTACTGTGGGAGCACAGTATTTTTTGAATAACATTTATGTTGTTTGCATTGCAGCAGCATTAATGAGTCTTCTCTTTCTCCAGGACATACTAGCTTGTGGTTAGAAGAACAAAACACACAACCCCCTTGAATTTCAGTAGATGGAATGAGAGAGTGGCTGTGGTAAAGAGGTAAAGAAAGAAGGACTTGATTTTATTTATTTATTTTAAAATGGATCAGATGCAAACATGGCCTTTTAACTTACCTAAGTAGACACTTCCAGCATGTTTTTTATCTCACAGAATCTTGTTCAATTTCTCTTACTGAACAGTGATACTGAACAGTTTTATGACAGATGGTTAGCATTAGCCTTCATGGAAACTGGAACTAGATGCACTGTCAAGTGATGTGACAATGGGTTACTTTGAATCTTTGTAAAATTATAAATCATTACAGCAGAGATCATTCTCAGGAAAGACCATGTTCAGCAAGTTACTTCAATTTCAGAATCATTAGTTTTTCTTTCAAGGTGACATTTTCAAGCACATTAAGCGTTGGGAATTTTTTGTTTTTTCCCCAAATGTGGCTAACTAATGTAAGTTTTCCAAAAAGCTTGACTTGTTTTAAGTTACTTTCTCTTTTTAGTTTTCCAACTGTGTATTTGGATCTTTATTTTGCTAGGTTCTGTCTTTACTCTGAATTCAATCTTACACAAAAGATAAAACAGATTCAACCTTCTTTAAAATACTGCCCTTTAAGGTGTGTTTCCACTTCTGGAAGAGTATAAAGTGCAGTGGGAATTCTACGTTTGTGAGTGACACCAAACAGCTGTATTTGCTTTGCTAATTGAGGGCACTTCTTATAAAAGAGGACTAGCCTGGAAGGGAAGCCTTGCCCTGCCATAAATTCCCTCACTGCCCCTCTACAAGTCCCTTACATCAAAAAGGAGAATTGCATGTAGTTGTCTCTGTAATGAGAAGATAAAGAGTTCTGTTGAAGAAGAGCCCAAGAGCATTTGGCTACTTGTAACTACCATGAACAGTAAAACACCCCTAGAAATTGGCAGATGTAATTCCAAGTATACAGAGACACATGAAATGAAAGATGAAGATACATCATTCTGACACAGTTTCAGAGCACAGCCACATAATATGGTTAAAATATGGATAGCAATAAACTTCCCAGACCAGTACAGACACTAGAGAAAACTTGGTGTGCTAAAACTGCAGCATTCCCGCAACCAGCCCACTGCTCAGCCTAACCAAACCCATGCACAGCTCTTTAACAAAGATGTTTCTGCGTCACAAGAGAAAACAGAAAAGCCATCTCTCACCTGTTAGTCCTGGATCTGTCACATACCAAGCCTCCAGTACATCAAAGCTTGGCTGGTACTGAAGAGCACAAGGTGGTCCTGTTGTGCTGAGTTATGACTTATGTTACACATTTTATTTATTTATCTGTAGAAGGCTGCTTGTGAGAAACTGACTTTTGAAATAAAGTAACTTTCAATAATGCAATAATCAGCCAAGTGTAGAAGCTATAAAGAAGGAATAAATGTCATTAGAGATAAATCAGATTTTCTTTCTTTAGGAAGGATTACAAGAAGAGACATTTCACAACTTACATATGGATAATATAAGAAATTCCTGTGTAATATCTGCATGAAATTTGTGATTACATCTCTTAGAGTGAGGTTACAGTGAAACTGTAAGGCAGCAGATAAATTTTGAAAAGCTGCCTATCTGATAGGTATGCACAACAGAGATTCTGGAATTTCAGTTCCATCTACTCCAAAATGTTCAGCTTAAAAGTGTGATAGGTAATTAACTAGGAAAATAGCAGTGCTTGCTATGCTAAGAAAGCCTGTGTCTACCTACATGCTTATTTTTCTTTCACCACTCCTCCAGATGAAGATATTTGCCTTTTAAAATCAGGTTTTACCAATATTCACACATGGGACACTGTATATCAAGAGAAATAAAAATTAAGGAATGGACCTTGCTCTTGCCTTGAAGATAATCTTTCAAGGGCCCCACAGGAATAGTAATCTAGTCAGTACTAAGGAAGTGTGCAGTCAGCAAACAGGAATTAGGCAGAGGAAATTGGTAAAAAGCAATAGGAAACAATCACCTAGGTGTAAACTTTTAAAGATGCTCAAGTGTCCTCCTGCTTTTACTGACCTTTTACACCTTTCTGATTCTGACACTTAGGCCAATAGGTCACTTGATGCCAGCTCTGGATTCTGACACCTTACTATGACAAACAGTAACTTACTTTAAAATGTGTTCTGGATGGAGGTGGCTCTCATGGCATGGCTGTTTTGTGTGCTCTGGCATTAGAATCAAGCTAGAAGCAAAAGCCTAGTCCAGTCCAAACTCAGCTGAAAGCCTCCCACTGCTCCCAGTTCAACTAAGCAAATACAATTTGAGTAACAGCACAAGGTTAGGCACTGCAAAGCAGCAAACACCAGAGTATTTTAGAAAGAAGATTTTAATTATTTGGAAGAAACAGGTTTTCTGAAATACAGACTCAGAACATAAAGACTAAGTAATTTATTAGTCATAGCTCTTGTTATGGACAGATGGTTCCTACAGCAAAAATATAGAAAAATAATTTGAATTCAAGTCTAGAAGACCTGCAACTTTTCATATGCAAAAAATAAATCCAGCTAGTCATAGAAAAGTGGCTGATAAGGATGGAGAACAGGGCTGTGCATCTGAATAGCCATTACTATATACATTCCAAACTTAAATGAGCATATTTCCTCAGCCTCATAAAAATAGTTTGTCCATGAAAAATACCAATATGTAATACATTTAATACAATTTATACTTGAATTTAAAGATCTGAGATTATGGAATAATAAGCTAAAATCAAATGAACTGCTTTTTCAACTCTTCTTGTATAGGACAATACTCTCTGTGTATACAGTGTGCATGCATGTACGTGTATACACGCACAGAAAAAAAGAGGTGTATAGAGATTTGCTGAAAAATTCTACAAGATTATTTGATTTCACTGCAGACCACAGCATATAGACTTCCTGGGATCCTTCTAATACAGGCTGTTCTATGAAATAATAATGTTGACTGGCATAACCACGTATCTACAACAGGCTTTTGCTATTATGAATTTAAATATCAATTTATCTTTCCAATCTAGGTTTCATTTTTCTAAGAAGTAAATGCTGCTTTGGTAAGATTTCGTACAGTCATGACAAAATAAATGTGAACATATTGGGGAAAGCCTTGAAAGTGTGATTTAATTTTGATAATTAGTAAGTAATAAAGATACCAACAAGTTTTAAGCAGCAAAAGTTTTAAAAGACTATGTTCTGACTTATTTTCTTCACCAACAAGCATTTCAAGCAAGAAACTAAACTGAAGAGATTAAATTTCTCTGCCTGCCATCACTGTGACATTTTAAGCCACCAAAGTCACAGCTGGCACTGAAAGAACAGTGGCATCAGCAGAGACCTCCATCCTTGCAGGACATAAATTGCATTGTGACACCCTGCCAACACTGCCTTGGAAAGGCCTGTGCTCTGCGCTGTCCGGTGTGTGATGCTTCCGTCGGCTCTTCTCTGAATGTGTTGGATTCTCTGTGGTCCTTGCAGTTGTAGATTGCTCTTGATTTTTCACAGCTCCTTTATTTTTAGATCGAAAGCTGTTATGCTGCTGTCTTCTGTGCTCAGACCTGGAACCACTCTTTGTATTTTGATCTGCCTCATTACTGGCGCCTTGTGACTTATGAGATCCATTGAGCCGCATGTTTTGGTGCTGCGAGTTGAATCTTCGTCTCTGGCTAGGAGGCCCATTCTACCCAGAAAGAAATTGGATAACTGTTAGGTTATCTGGATCCTTCCAACAGGCCAGCAAACACAGCAATCAAAACTAACACTGTTACTAGGAGAGGGAAAACACCACAAAGTTTTGATTGTTACCAGAGTCTCTTTATAATAACTAAAACCAGAACTATGAATACCATACTTCATCTGAGTAGCCTGGAGATACAGATGGCAGGTTCACCTCTGATGCCAAATTAACATCTGCCATTATTCAAGAGAATACAGAAAAGGGGATGAAATTCTAGACATCTCAACAGCAGCTGTTGAGGAAGGGGATCTGCAGGTTCTGGTCAACAGAAGTGAAATATGAGTCAGCAGTGCCCTGGCAGCCAGGAAGGCCAGCCCTGTCTTGGGGGACGTCAGGTGCAGCATTGCCAGCCAGGCAAGGAGGGGATTGTCCTGCTCTGCTCTGCAGCAGCTTCACCTCGAGTCCTGGGGGCAGTTTTGAGTGCAATGATATAAGAAAGATACTAAGAGTGTCCAAAGGAGGGCAATGAGGATGGTGCAGGGCCTGGAGAGCTGGGATCACCTGGTCTGTTCAGCCTGGAGGAAACTGAGGTTACACCTCACTGCAGTTACAACTTCCTTGTGAGGGGAAGAGGAAGGGCAGGCACCGATCTCCTCTCCCTGGTGACAGTGACAAGACTGAGTGAATGGCCCAAAGTTGTGTCAGGGGAGGCTTAGGTTGAATATTACAAAAAGGTTCTTCACCCAGAGGGTGGGTGGGCAAAGGAACAGACTGCCCAGGGCAGTGGTCACAGCACCAATGCTGACAGAGCTCAAGAATGCTGGACAATGCTCTCAGGCACATGGTGGGACTCTTGGGGTGTCCTGTGCAGGGCCAGGAGTGGGACTTCGTGCTCTTTGTGTATCCTTTTTGACTCTGGATACTCTCTGATTCTCTCAGCAGTTAAGAAGTACTGAAGAACTTGATACTGACTGATTTTTTTAAAAACCATGACTATTGCTCTCCTAGTAAAGCATTGTGCAGGTACTATAGTATGATTGCAGGAAGAACAGACATTCACATGAAAACGAAGCTCAAGTTAGGAATACTCATTGTGGAAGACATGTCCCTTGTGATACTTTGCTCAGAGGATGCTTTGATCCTTAGTGGGAAGTGGCTGAATTACTTTCCTTCATGCCTGACAGGACAGCTGATTCCATACATGCACTGACATTCTGTAGTGCTCTTACGTTTCCCTTCAGGCATCTACTTGAGCCTAAAATCCCTACTGGGACAAAATTCAGACCAACTTCAGTGGCAGCTTTACCTAAGAACAATAGTTTAGGGACTTTCTAAGGCGCTATTATAACAAAATGTAATTCATACATGTATCATATATATAATGCTACTAACATAGTACAATACTATAACCTGAAATATACTATATATATATATGATATATATATAGATAGATATAGATATATTAAATTTTATATATATATATAATTCTGAAACAATATGCTTTCAAACCTGGCAGGATTCTACTTTCAAAGTGTATCTAATAATTGCGCTTCAACAGCACATCAACTCAGCATTTGTCAAGGACTGAATGTTTCTCCACCATAGCAGTTAGCTGTAATATAGGGTTTTTCTTTTTCACTGTTACTGCCACTAGTCACTTCTGAACAGACAGCTGTCTTTACTCATATGGTATTTCTGGTATTTTTGCTTTGTATGTTCACACTGACTTGAAAATGAAGCTGGAAAAGATGTTTATTTATCTTCAAAAATTACTAATTAAATATAGACCGCAAACCAGTATTCAATTTTGTATTAAGTTTCAATGCTACATATTTTTCTGAAAATTTTGAAGTAATTTAGTTTAGTTCACGGCTGATTGACATTCTCACCTGCTTATTTGTTGGGACTCCTTGAGAAGAAGGTTCTGTAGGACTGGAAGAAAGATGACTTTGTGCTTTACTGCTGGCTGTTTTATTATCAGAGCTCTTGACATTACTGGAGGACTTTCGGGTGTGCGTGTTTTGCTTGCCAGTTGTTGCATGTGAGGTCATTGAAGAGAGCACTAAACTACAAGGTGGTCTTGAGGAATAGTTGTTCTTTGGGTGAGAAACTATAAAAAAAGGATTATGTGTTATCAGTTAAATGATCAACATCTAAACATAAGGCTGTATTCTTACCCTGCTTACAGTTAATTTTGGAAGCATTGTTCCAGTCTCACTTTAAATAGTGAAGTAAGCTAACTTAAGCTAACTATGGAAGTAACTTGGAGTCAGGCCAAAGTGTTTTACACCTGTAAATCTACCTCACTGTGAAGCACTTCCAGAGATAAAAGAGCCAATGTGGTGGCACTGCAGTAGAACTAGAAGGAGCCTGGCAGAAGGCCAGGCTTTTGTCATCCAAGAGAACTTTACTTATTCCTCTCTAAAGGAGATGGGTAAAATAGGTTCTTCTGTATCATGGATATCTATAAACACTGGAACTGAATGCAGTGCATTAATCTACTTAATGCAGACCACAGCAGTCTGTACCATCAGGAAGCACTACTGCCCATCTCAGTATATTCCTTCTCTCTACTTCTCAGTATTTTGAGATCACCTAATTTATTAAGCACTGTCATGTCTGGATATGAAATGCACCAAAAAATCCTTGATTCCTCTCTGCATTTCTTCAAGATGCTTCCGCAAAATGGCCCCCAAGCAGTCTTAAAGAGGATTCTGAGGCTAATGAAGTTCTTGATCTTAATTTGCTGTCCTGGTTTTTCTGTTTCCTACTGGTACAGATGAAAAATTTGAGGCTCACTCCAGAGAGACACCTGTTGTTTTTATCTAAGAGGTACTTCTATTTTTTCACTTCTAGTACAGAGAAAGAAAATGAGAAATAATTTTAGTAAGTATGCATCATTTGTTCGGTTTTCTGAGGATCTTATTCACTTATGCCAGCATCAGCTACTTCTCCCACTAGGTGTCGTCTTCAGAAAAACAATGCAATGATCCACACAATGAACTGAATTTTCTCTCTTGAGTTCAGTGAGACCAACTATCCCTGAATTGTATTAATTCTCTCTTGTCTAAAACAGACTGCTGCACATGGATGCCCATAGAGAAACTCAAATGCTTGTAAAAAAAAAGTATTTTTAGCAAAAAAAGATGTACAAGGAAAGGATACAATCCTCCACTGGGCATTCTATGTCAATCCAATTATTTTTGTTTCTTCCTGTCCTTTGAGTATATACTGTCGACACTCTCCTCATGCTAGAACATTCCTTTCTTTGAACAAGGTCTGTGGCTTTGGTTATTGCCTTTGTTAAAGACCTTAACAGCTATTCTTATAAGCCTCATACATTCTCTGTTTGAGGGGTATTTGCAGCTCCTAGCAGGGTGTGGGTCTCACTGAAAGATGATGCTAAGAAGAAACATCTTTTGCACTCTTGTCAAAGACATCCATCATCATCAGTTGCTCATCTAAGGTCACTAAGGGCAGGTACAAGCCAAGTTCTTCAGACAGTCAGTGCACTATCAGTCATTTCTAGGATGACACTGCTCCCCTGCTAATAGCTGCTCTTTTGACTTCATTGACCTGATTTGAACAGGCCTGCATCAAACTACGCTTATGTAATGCTTTACTGAAATGAGGTATAAATAATTAACTTGCTGAATTAACTGCAGCTGGAAGTTATTTAGGAAAGTAGTTCAATGAGTTTAAAAAAACAGTCTATGGTTGTACCAAGAGCGACTGTGGTATTATTAATCAAGATAATCTTTATGGAATTTTCAATCTTTTATGCTTCAGGGTATTAGATAGGGTCTATGAGGTGACTGTAAACAATTACTTGAATTACTGGGAAGTTTACGTCTTCCTCTGAAATGTCCTGGGTTGGTTTCACTGAGAGACAGGATATGGGGTTAGATGGATCTTCAAAGTGTTCTGCAAAAGCAATTCTTACGGTCTAATGAGTTAAACTGGTTATGCCCCCAAGCAGCCAGTTCTTTAGCTGTGCAGTCAGAAGCTTGTATTGGCAGACTGAGTGGTATTTTCTCCATTTTCTATTTTTAGGAACTACTCGAAAACATTTTCTTTCCACTATGTGCATACACTAGTTCAGTTTTTTTTAATCAGTTTTCTCCTGAATGGAATACCATTGGACAGAGTAATATACTGGGCAAAGCCTTATATAATTTACTTTTTTTAAGGGAAAAATAGCATGACAAAGATGAGAAATAGGCTCTTATTTTGCAACCGGGACATGATACTTGAAGAAAAAATGTGAACCTGAATTTCCAAGCAGAAGGGCAGATGATTTGGAAACAGGAGCCTAGACAAAGAGAGGCGGAGGGGAGACCTTATTGCTCTCTACAGGTACCTAAAAGGAACTTGGAGGAAGGTGGGATCAGTCCCTTCTCCCAGGTTACAAGGAACTGGATGAGAGGAAATAGTCTCTAGTTGCATCAAGGGAAGTTTAGACTGCATATTAGGAAAAAAATTGCTATGGAAAGGGTTGTCAAGGATTGGAACAGGCTGCCCAGGGAAGTGTTCAAAAAATGTGGATATGGCACCTGAGAGCATGGTTTAATGGTGAACATGGTGGTTGACAGTTGGACTCAGTGATCTTAGAAGTCTTTTCCAACCTTAATGACTTTATGATTTGGGACTCCATATGGTTCCTGAGAAATCCAGTGAATACTGTTAAAAAGCTGGGAAACTCAGTGAGAAGAATCATCAACACTTACTTTCTCCACAGAGCTGAATCTGGGTCTTCAACTGCTCTGTATCACAGGAAAATCGGGCAGATCTGCCCAGCTCTTCATCATATTTCCGTTCACTCACAAAGTGCTGCAAAAATAGACATGTTAACAGTGATTTACATTCTGAGCAAAAGACTGTATGGATGGTGAAAGAACCAGTCAATACTTAAGTTCATTTTAAAGCTCAACAAATTCTTGACCCTGCCCTGTACACAAGATTTCTGTGCAGAACCAAGTATTTTCCCATCCTTACTAAATTACATGTCTCAGCCCAGTGATGGGTGGATCCCTCCCACACTTGGGAAGTGGGTAATTTCATTGGAGAATATGTATTTGATCACTGAACCTGAAACTATCAGGTTTGCTTGCTGAGTCTAAGTGATACACAAACAGCCAAACTCCCCATTGCTACACTTAGGAGGGGATAGCTTACACTTCTCTGATAGCAACTGTACACTGCTCAGAGGTGGTACAATGCTTTAAGAAGCTACCCTTTCCCTATGGAAAGCTAGTTACCCCTTGGCCCATCGCTGGAGTGAACAGCCTGGGCATATTAATGTGACAACTCTTCCTTGGCATTTCTGCAAATGGCTAAAATACCCAAGAAGTGAATGCCTGACCTTAATTTCAGCCCTGAGTTCAGACAGTTGTGCTTCGGCCATCTGACTGGCTAGGTCTGCCAGTCTCTTCAGCTCCTCAGCTTTCTTCTGCCGAGCAGTCAGGATTTCCACTGCCAAATACCAATAGTCAGTCATTAATGCTAGGAAGGTAAACTGCTCTGTAATTTATTAGTCTTTGGGCATTAACATGGTACATCACATGTGAGATAAACACATGGAACCTTCCCTTAACTGGACTTCCAATATCCTCCTTGCACAGATTAAGTCAATCAGCATATTTCACTGAACTGCCTGATTTTGAAAAAGATCTGAAAATAGGATAGCTGTCAGAAAATCAAAGTTAAACCAGACCTTCAGTATTCAGACAAACAGGGGCAAAGACATGTTGTTTAAAGTTTTCCAGTGCTTTATGCAGAATCACAAATACAGGGAGCCTTCCACTGAGACATGGAAAGAAGAATTACATTGAATCATCAGCCTGTTTCTGAAGACAGGCTGTATTTGATTTACGTAGGGGAATTTAATTTCCTCTGAAAAAAATCTGTTCATATACAGTTTACATTAAAATCACTGGCACTGCAATTTTGCTTTCACATACAGAATATACATTTGCCATTTCAACAGCACAGCACCATTGAAGGCCAACAGTCTTCATGGAAAAATACAAAATATTCACTACTGCTTGTCTTGTATATTCTATGTAAGGAAGGGGTGAGTAGTTATACTCTTATAGGGAAAGATCAATCATAAATCATGAAGCAATGATATACTTACAAGATAATATGACATTACAATTTTGGTGGAAAACAAAATATTTGCAAACTATTACCTGCATGGTGACTCAGTGTAAAAGCAACAACTGATTAACTGGCTGATGGGATCACTACTTATAGCAGAGAGGAAACAACATCTAAATGTAACAATCACAGTCTTTTGAACTTACACATACAGTAGGGGGAGCAGTACTTGATGTAAACTATCCTAAGACCACAGACTCCATTACAGCTGTGGAGATTTTGGCTTCTTTGCCTTCTTTTTGCCACGAATTTCCACAGCACACTTGACAAGTCATGTAACCAGCCTACACTTTTTAATGCTGTTTTTAAAAGTGAGAATTAATGATATTTTACAGACAGTTTGTTGCTCAATCTATTATCATTTAGTTAATCAGGTAACACCTTCTTTTAAAAGTATCATAGAATCATAAGTAGTTTGGGCTGATAAGGACCTTTAAAGGTATCTAGTCCAATCCCCCTGCAATGAGCAGGGACATCTTCAATAGATACAGGTTGCTCAGAGCCTGACCTTGAATGCATCCAGGGATAAGGCATCTCCTCTCCTCTGGAAAACCTGTTCCAATGTTTCACTGAGTACAACATGGTCCAGCAGGCACAGGGAGACACAGCTGCACCTGTACAGCTGTGTGGGAGCAAACAACCTGTGCAACTGTGGAGGATTGTGTGTCACACAGAGCAGGGAAGGCAGAGGGTGGCTTCAGTTACTTTAGTCCTGCTGGTAAATCTGTCTGCATTATTACTTATGCTAAGAACAGGTGTGTATCTATCTCTCCAGCTCATCTTTTAATTTCACTTTTTGTAGAATACAGTCTACAAGAGTATGAAAATTTTATCAGATTAAATGAACAGTTCACCAGCTGCTTACCTTGTCCAATAGTTCTGCTTTACTGCTTATTCTAGGTAATGCTAATATTGTTTCTCCCCTAGATCAACATCCTGTTTGCTGAAGTGACTGTGCAGACCATATGATCTCATCTCATACTGGCATTTATTTCCACGAGATACCAGCCAAATATCCATTTAAAAAAAGCCCTGAAATTATCATATTTGGAATTTTTCCTGGTGTTACAATAGGCTGTAAAACAGTCCTCGAGTGCAGCAAAGAGATATGAAAATAAATAATATTGTAAATCCTGGTTAGCATGCTACAGTCCTATAATAACTTTCTGCCTAGGTTTCTGAAGGCACTTTAAAGCCTACAACAGCCTTGAGAGACAGCAGAAACCACACTGTTGGAGACAGGTACTGGGGCCATCCACTGTCATGCATGGAGCTAGCAGGAAAAAAGGGAAACAGAACATGCCATGTGCAAATGCAGCACTCTGCATGCTGGTAGGTAGGATTTAGGTTTACTTTCTGCAAAAGTTCTTGTAACTGGCCAAGATTAATGAATGAGCCCTATAACACCATCAGCCCTGGACAGTGGATTTCCGAAATGTTGTTTTGTTTATGCAGCTAGGACTTAAACCTGTGTCTGCTAATAGGAATTCTACCACTGATTTTCCAGGGAACGAGTGCATGCACCATAGCTGATTATGGCTACCTGGTATCTGCAGGTAACCAAAAAGCTGCTGATACATATCCATCCTCAACTCCTTCCCAGAATAACACAGAGCTTCAAATCTACATCTGTTTCATGTTATTCCCAGAAAATTAGCAAATAAAATTCAAAACACAAGCTAATGCAAATCTTTGGTGTCATAACTCATACCTTCTAGTTTCCACACATATACAACTGCAAGGTACTTAGGCAACAACACAGAATTTAGAATACTTTCTTAAACAAAAGTTTTATTAGTATACTTTTGTAAACTAAGTGAGTTCTAAATGCAAATGAAGCATTCAAGAATGTTACATATATTTGTGACCTTAAATTCACAAATCAATAAAAGGATTGTATGCATTCATTGCAATGACATTGTTCTCTGCCAGGAGAAGTATCATTCTAACAATTCTTTGGTTACTCTTCAATTTCTTGCTTAGCATTCTCTATTGAAACACTTCTCCCTGTATTTACTGGGGGAAAATACAAATACTGTATCTTGGATGGAGTATAAGACAGATATTGTGGTATCCTAATACATGGCTCATCTTGCTTTCCGCCTGCCATTCCCCAAATCAGAATATATATACACGAAAATGCAAAAGCCAGGAACAACATGAAAGCCTGGAATCAGATCTACTCCCAGAGATTATTAAGAAAACAGAATGCAGTAAACATATGTTTTTTGGTTTTTTTGAAATTGTTCTAATTCATAAGTTTGATCACTATCCCTTAAAGCTATACAAGGCAATACAATGACCTACTCCACTACACCCTAATTCCAGTATTCTAACTTATGTAGGTAATATAAGCAACAAAACAGTGATTGATCAATGGAAACAAAGTAATTGAATAACCATAGAAATGAGAAAAAAAAAGAGCGGCCAAAATCTCTGATAGGTAAGCAGAAGGAATAAATAATTTAAATTAACTCCGTATCACCTTTTGGTTTACCTTAATTTCATAATATTGAAATTTTGATACGCAATCCTCATAGAAACTACCCTGGAACATCAAAGCCTTATCTGACTGTATACATATAGAGTGAAAGATGATGGAATGCTGCTAATCAAATTTATGGATTGTGTAATTTTCTGCCAAACAAAACAACTGTTTCCACAGTATTCCAAAATTTCCCTGTGTATTTTTTTTACTTACTGGCTTCTTCTTTAACTTTATCAATTTCTGCCATTAATGACACTTCTTTGTCTACGATGCTAAAAAAGGAAAAAAAGAAAAAAATCATAATTTAATTCATGCTAGAACTCCATCAAAATCAAAAGCTGTAACTACACACAGACTTCAGACATTTATTATGGGCAGTTTTGAAATGAATAAGACTTAAAAAATTGAAGCTGAAGAAACACCTAGGCAAGCCAGCTACAAAAAATTAGTGATAATGAGTATGTGCTGCTTTACACAAACATCTCACTGGCCTTCCCAAGTATCTGTACAGATGTGGAAGTCAGTCTGATTCAGCACAGCAATCCTCAAATGACTAAACCGTTTATTTCCTCATTAAGCCTGATATACTAATGCTGCTATCCAGATTAATACAGCTTAGGTCTCAGCACAAAACTAAGAATGAAACAAAATTAAAGATGTGTGGAATGAGCTCCTTATCTTCCATAGAGATAGTTTTGCAAAATATGTCAGGGTAAACAAGAAAATGATTTGTGATGTAAATAAGCATTAAAGTATCTCCATAACAGAAGTCAGCTTCCTTGCCCCCTGTTCCCTGCAGGACTGGGAATGAGTTGTTCCACTTTCACCTGGCCTTCCTAAAGGAATCAAGTGCCTCTCCGTTCACAAATGTCTGGTGTGCAATCCCTGACAGTGCTTATAAGCTGTCAAAGTGCAAATGATCAGGTGGGTCTACTGAACGCAGAGAGGACATGTGGTAAACTGGTCACGTCATTAATGCAGTGACATTGTCCAGTGGAGTAGCACCTCTGCAGAATGCTCTACAGGGGACAGTGCTCAGGTGTGACATTCCATTTTCCCCTCACTAGATTATTCTTAAAGTTAAGTTCACATTTAATATACACCACCAATATTAATGTTTATGTTTGCATAAGTGAGTAAATTCAAGCAGCTGGCGGGAAAATTGCAAAAAGTAGGTCAGACACCAGGAGTACATCTAGGCACACACACAAGGCAAGAGTGAAGCTCTCAACCCTTTTAGTAAAATCAATCTTAAACATTAGCTTTTGTACCCAGTGAAGACACTGAGTTACATGTGAACAGGCTTCTACTGAAGGAAGACATTATAAAAAACCTAAACCCAAAACATTTGCCTAGAACATCCTTAGCAAGAAAGGGAAGATCCTTCACAGTTCAGTGTAAACAGAGACAGAAGACTTAAGGAGAGATGTACTGACAGGTCCTTAACTAAAACAGGGAAAGACTGGTGAGCAGGCAGTGTGGGGAACACATGGCAAACACACAGCTGACAACCAAACGTTTACCAGCTAGAACATGTTCAAGTGCCTTTCATCCTTCCTTGAAATCTTCCAACCAACCTCATACAGGAGGTTTGCAACAGAAGCTCTGCAATCTTCTGCCCTTGGTTTTTCCCAGTCTACCATGCTCCCTGTAGAGCAGACCCTTACACTGCCTCCTAGTATACAGCAAGAGGGACAGAACCAGGTTGGCTGATGGCAAAGGTTGCAGCAAGACAACACAACTGCAGTGTAACACATTTTTTTGTTTCATGCATAGAAACAAGACTAAAAACATTGTTTTGGCCTGCCAGATCAATTTAATGTGACCTACACACCAGAGGAAATAAAACAGCAGGGGTTTTTTACGGTAGAGCAAATCAGTTAAGAGGCAGGCTCTGACAATGGAAGGACACGCTTGTTCCAGTTGGCACTCAATATTCTCCAGGCATAAGCATTAAGCTTGAACTCCAAATAAGCAGGTAGTTCCAGCTTGCTAATTTAAATAGTTATAGCTTCTCAGTATTAATCTATTTTCAATTAGCTTTTTTAACTACATGATTTAATAAACTTCCTTGACTTTCACAATAGGTGGCTGAAATGAGTCTTGTAAGTTCTTACCTATGAGAATATAATAATCTTTAGTGTTTTCTCTTAAATTAAAAAACCTGCAGATTTTTGCTTTTTCTGTCTCTCTTATCAAAGTGCCTCCCTAGTGCACTACACAAGTTATACAAAAATAAACTTTTGCCTGGAAAACATATTCAAGCAACAAGGTCACAACAGCAGAGCTCATCAGAAGTGTGTTTTAGTGCAGTTCATTCCAGGACCAGCCTCTCTGCAGTCTAAAACAATAGATCCTTACTAAACTGGTTGACCCCTAATTTTTTATTTTGATGCCAAATAAAACCACTTTTAATACCAGAATGAAAACAAGGCCATAGCAGTTCTATATTTATCATATTTTATAGTCAAATCTTATCTGTTACTAGACAGTTTTCCACTAATGTTTCATTTTGGTCTTTGACGAACATTTCAGGAAAGTGTTTGGATGTTGTAGGGGTAGAGGACAGGACTGATGAATTTGATGGAGAAGAACTGCCTGAATACTTCCCTGCTAGCTACGAGAACACACCGGAAAAATGAAAGGATAGTACAAGATAAAAATTGTTTGGTGCCTTTGTCCGTGCAAAGACTAGTTAGTTTCTTTGACAGACAGACCTTCACAAGGTTTCCCTTCCCTGAAGGCAATGCAGCTGTACTAATTTATATCAACAGAGAACATGCACTCTCTCTCTTGGCTAAAGGAAAGGAACATACTAATTTTCCTCTGTAAGCATACAACCACACGTCTCAGCTTGGAAACAATAAACTGCCTATATGTCACATATGGGAAAAGTTCATGTTTCTTCAGAAATGTCTTAGGCCAATCAGCACCAGCAAATGCAAAACTGAGCAACACTTCCTCCAAGAACTTGTCAAAGTTATAAACAAATGAAAACAACAGACAGAAAACTGGAAAGAAAAACCTGGCCAGGGGAAAAAAAAAAAAAAGACAAAAGACCAAGAGAAATCTAAATGCTAATATATAGAAGGACAAAGGACAAGAACAGTGTGGAAAAACCAGTGGATCAGATCTTGTCCCTTATTCTTGCTAGGATCCCACCGTTTCCACACAAAGGTTTGACAGTCATTTAAACTGAACAGCTCCTCAGCTTAAGAGTTTAACAATTTTTAATGTATTTTCTGGAAAAATGCCCTACTCAGCCTCAATCTGGTGATCATGATCAGACCCCAGCAAAAGCGTTGTTGAGAACTGCTCAAAGCTCAGCGCAGCAATAGCGCCTGGGAAAGCATTTTCTTTTCATGCTTCTTAGTGTCCATTTGACACTAAAATGTTGTATCAAGCTGGTACACTCCAGTGCACAGCCTGCAGCCATTGGTGTGCTGTGGAGAACTGGATACCGAGTGCTACAGGAACTTTCTGCACACTCAGGTATGACCAGATTTGAGCTCTAGCAGAGCAAGGAACAGAATGCATGCCAGATCTAAAGACACCCAAGGGAAAACATTCTGCTAATTCCTTCCTCTCTAGTTATATTGTTTCTCTTGGGTTTCCTATACATGTTTGGAACCAGGCTTAAAATCATGAACATGCTACTTTAGCTGATGTTCTGGAGAGTTCATAATCTTGTCAATTTTTTCTGATTACTCTGAGCACTAAAAATCTGAAAGGCGTTGCTGAAGGCATGTCTTCTCCTTACCTTGAATATTAGTATCAACACTTGACTATATTCCTACATACCATCTGAGACTCTTGTGACAAACACATAACTCAGAACCATTTCTTTCTTTGAATGTACCTGAATCCATGCCCTAATCATCAGTTCATAGATTCCCCTGCTATAGTAGACCAAACATTGGGAACTCAATTCTCCACTGACCAGACTCAAGACAGATCTGAATCAAGTGAGTCTTATCTCCATGACTGATGACATACAAAAAACCAGAATAACATTATTATCTCTTTCTTTTCTGTCTCCCTTCACCACACCTATCTCCTGAAAGGACTGATTCTTCCTTTTCTTACTCCTCACTTTTTCAGGATCAGGACCGGGGTACCAAACTTGAGCTATCAGCACCGCACCACTGTTCACCACAGGTGACAATCTGCAGACTGCAGCACAGGATTTAGCACTGTTTGAGCTTAATATCCAGATGAAATTTAGAAGTGGGGCTCAGGAAGGAGACAATTTTGTTGAAGGGACATGGCAAAGTAGTGGCTTAACACAGACGGCATGCAAATGAGACGCAGCCAATGCTCATGCTGTAGAGATATGAGATGCAGCAGGAGAGAGAGCAGCTCTCTAGGAATCATTTTGCTGAAGTGATTCTAAAGGCAAAAACATAAGTGTCCTATTCCTGGTCAAATGAACAGTACTCATGCCTTGTTCTTGGCCTGACACAGGCTGGCAGAATTCACACTAATGTACAATGGCAAAAGAGCTGCAAATGCCAAACTACAATGAGCTGCTGGCAGAGCAATGATGGGGGAAAATTATGCTGACAGCTGCCTCATTTCACAGTTTCATACTCAGAACAAATTCTGAATTTGTACTGACATTAGTAGAAACAAATTAATCTTCCTCTAGTTTACTGCATGAAATCTAGTATTTGCACAGTGAAAAAGAAAAGATATTTCTAGTCAGCTGCAATACCTCAAAATCCCACTAAAATGATTAAAGTTATTAGTGCCTCTTGAGAAAAGCTGCTTCAGATTGCCAGGCTGGCTGATTTATAGCTTTACTGATGAGAATCACAAGGAATCCAGATGACCAGAATCTTCTCTTTTCTTCTGCCTCTTCTAGGCATTATGACAAACCTATTGAGCCTGAAGAGATGGGGAAATAAAAAGACCAAGCTGACATGGAGGCAAACATGCTGACACAGCTCACAAAGGTAAGCCCCAGCTGCATGGCAAAGAGGTTACTGTTAAGTGTGATGTGAATGTGTCCTTTCATAACCCTGTTAAACCCCTCAAAATGCCAATTTTCTCCTTGGGCCATTTAATAAGCTTTACTCTCCCCTGAACCAGCTTTGTGCACAGTTTGAAAATGACTGTTTTTCTGGAGACTGAGGAAGACAGTGTCAGCTGTGGCATCCTGAATAGCTGCAGAAGGGCTCTTCATCTGGAAGGGGGAAAGAGCTATTTTTTCATGGGCATCCTCTGGGGGCTGGTTCAGCAGGAGAGCTGCTGAACACTGAGGTACAACTGGAGCCCTTTTTTCATAAGGGAGGGAGTTAGAGCAGCGGGACACTGTTGGAGTCTGACATAAACAGTAGGAGTAGGCATCAACAGAAATACAACATACTCCAGTGATGTTTCTCTGTCAACACTTTGAAACAGACCCCAGTAGCTCCCAAAAGTTGTCCTGACTGACGAACTGCTGACAAGCTCAAGCACGTTTGAGGGCTGTTAGTACTGTTACTGCCTCTGCTGTATTTGAGCTGAGGTTACATGCAAATTTCATGAGATGGTCCTGATTAGCTCCGAAATGGTCTTTAAGTATTGCTTTTTTTCTTGCACGTATTTCCCTTCTAGCATGAACATATTTGACCCACAGGGAGTGCAAAAAGAAACTGATAAGAACCTCTAATCCAACTGTGTATTCCACAAAAGAATCCTGCACCTCAATCCAAAACCCAGAACTGTCCCTGTCAAACTTGTGGCCCCAGGAGCTAGAATGATGTGATGAAAATGTAAATATAAAGCCCAACCACCATTATTAGGTGATTACAAGCATTACAGGATTACTGACTAGCCATGCTATTTTGTAATTGGAGAAATGATACTTCAAGTTTTCTTCATATTAATAGGAAATATATGTTGTAGGAAATATCTTGTAGGAAAAGCTGTTACATTACATATTTTGCAATGTTTCAGTAGATGATAGTCTTCCAGTATTAGCTCATATTATTTAAATGTTCATGATGCTTGAAGGTTATTTGATCACCATATCAGCATATGCACAATATTTACACAGCAAACCAGATTACATGACTTTTCATTCTGATCACTAGTACAGTCTGACAATTAAAAGATAAAAAAAGACAGGATAAATCAATTTCACTGAAATCCTTCCCTCTGCAGAGTACAATCCTGAACTGAAGATGCCCAAAGGCTTTTAGTTATTCAAGTTTTTTTTTTGTGTAATTTTTTATCTACATTCACTAACACTGTTCTCTTTAGCAGCCAGCTAGCACAGTGTGATCTGGTAAAAACACCATAATTAAAGGTCTATTTGCATTTTTCTTTTAAGATCTCTTTACAAACAATTAGAAATTTACTGCCTCGTCAGAAAAACACATTTAAACTAAAAACTGACATAGAAAATCTTTTCCTGAAAGAAAATTTCTAAATTTTAGCTATTTAGAAATGAAGGCATCACCTCACAATTTGGCAGGTTTAACAATGGTGAGCATGAGTTGCACCATGGCTTGTTAACATTTTTACACTAACTTGTAAAGTATTTCTTTCCTATTTCAATGTCAGTTCTGATTTGACTAGGGAGGTATCTGAATACTTTACTGGTTTATATATTTTAGCCTAAACACACTTCAGCAAGAAGATGGCTGTTGAGCTCCTGCTACAGAAAAGAGACAACTTTCCCAAAAGTACATTGGAAAGTGGCCTCAAAGAAAGGAGAAGAGTCTGGCTTTTTGGTGTAACGTCAGATGAAATTTTTCACGATAATGATTCCCCCTTTTTGTGTTTAGTAAGCTAGATTTCTCATTAGTCTGACAACAGTGAGATCAGAAAGGAGATACTCACTTTTCATCCACAATGATATGCACAAAAGCAACAGTCTACCTGCATGGCCTCAAAACCTGTGTGCTCTGTGTTTACTGAGGATGACAGACACACCTATGAATGACCAGGAGGGAAGAGGGGAGACACAAGGCCATAACATATGGACAGCATCTAAAAAACAATGCAATCCACTGTCAAATCTCACCTCTTCAATCTATCTACACAAACCTGTTTAAAAAATATTGGCATGAAGCAACTAATTGTAAAAGACAAAGGGGTCAGAAGGGGGACTTATGCATCTCACTGAAAGCTAACTCCCCCCGGTTTCATGAATTCTGCCTGTTCTCTCCACTAAAGCACAGCAAGGGTGATCCCAGACTGCTGGAGGTCGTGAGAGGAGTGCCAGCATAAGCCCCTCTCCCAGCGCTGCAGCTCTCCAGGCAAGTACCCAGCCTGAGGCAGAGCTGTTGAATCCAGTTCTCTCAGACCCCCTGGCAGCAGGGGCAGGGCCCAGGGGCCTTGGTCAAAGCACTGCTCTTGGAAAATGCCTGAAAACCCAGCGGGGCTAAGGAAACCTGAATGCAAGAAGACTGTTTTTATCTTTTCTCTGCTGACAAGGTTAAGGACTGGATTGTGTGACTGATGGGCAAACAAACATCACAACAAACTGAGGAGGATTTGAAAACCTGTACTTTGGAGGTATAAGGATGACCAAAGGTCAGCTTTCAGACAGACAGAAACCTCGTAAGACCTGCCTGGAAATGGAGAGAAAAATAGCCCAAGAACTCTGCTCAGTGTAAAGCAATACTAGTCCTGGCCTTTCCAACTACCTGCCCATCTCTAAACTGCCATATCACAAACAGGCAGCTCACATCTGGTGCCACTGATTCTGGGCTACGGGAGACAGAAAACCATCTTCTTTACAGTTTGCCAAGTAGGGGTCCCAGAAAGGGGCCACTGTGTTCTCACTGTTCTGCAACTGTGAGCACTGGCAGCACTGCTCACCACCCCATACTGAGTCAGTACAGACACAACTATGTAAGTAGAGACAATTACGTTATTTTAGATTACTTCTTCCCCCATTCAACCACTCCTCTGCTTTAACTTAAAAAACAATATAAAAAGTGCTTAATTTCCTCCAAACATACAGCACATGCTTTCAAATTGTTACCCTGAATCTATTTTAATATATATTTAAATTGTCACTATTGCCAAACTCCATCTTCCCTGCATTATGTCAGAATCAATTTTTTATGTAGCCTAGGGTAAAGCTTTCAACTGCTTTTTCTTCACCCCAAAAATTCAGTTGCATTGATTTTCATGCTCTTTACAAAGCATTGGACATACCAATTGTGTTAGAAAAGAGTAGACAGGCTTGTATTTATGTGGTTAAGGTCTGCATGCAGTGTAATTAAACCTGGTTCTTACTATTTTCTACAGACTATTTGTGGCTGGAAGCAGACCATATGGGCAAGTAGCAGATGTTTCCTTTTAGTTTTCCATATTGACTGTATGAATGCCCAATATGTGAAAATTATTTTCTGGCAAGAGTGTTATGGGAACTGTGGCTCCTTTTGTGCTCTACACATTTCACTCAGACTTCCTGGGGCTCTCCTTTTATCCCCCGGATAGTTAATTCAGTCTCTTGGTGGAAAAGTGAGAACACAGTTAATGCATGTAGGTTTTACGCTGGCAACAAATGTCTCAAGTGCGCTCTGGTGAGAGGAGAGTTCACTTAGCTTTTCTGACCTTCCCCTGCAACTTAAGAACTATTTGGTAGTCTTCTTTTCTGTGCTCTACACTACTGTGAAGACATGGCTATGCTCTGATGTATTTTATATCCAAATAGTAAGGGTAGCACGTTATGTTCTCACTCACACAAAGGTATGCCTGAAAACCATACACCAAATCTGAATGCAATGAGGACAAATACTAGATCAAGGAGTACTATCAGGAAGATAGTGCTCTGAACTTTCAGGCACATGTGAGCCTGAGAAACACTGCTTTTCAGCTTTCTCTGCCTAGTGCTCTCATAACCTTGGGAAAGCAGTGTCATAGAAAGCCAGGCAAAACAGGGGCAACCAGAGTGCTGGATCAGAGCAGGAGCACAACCCATATGAGACTGCAAAAGATTTCCTGTGGGGCAAAGTGCCTTACCTGGTCCAGCCCATGGCTTGTAAAATGCTCTAGTGTCTTCTGGCATGAAAAGAACTGAATAAATGCAAGCTGTTATCACTTATTCTGAGCACACAGAGAATTAATCCAGTTAGCAGAAACTTGAGTGAGGCTCTTTAAGAAAGAGAAGTGAGCCCAACACAATGTTTTTAAAGAAACATCTTTCTGGTGCCATTATCTGCCCCATTTTACTAAAAAGTCAAAAGTGAAGTAAGGATTGCATTTTTCCTCCAAGCTATTACAGGGGTTCACAGCACACCTGTTCCCTAGCACTGCTTTTTAGATTGTGGGAGGGTATGCAATGTTTTGCCAGATAGGTGACTTTTTAAATAGCAGCATAGTACCGACTGAACATGTTCTTTCCTTCATACTGAACATACTTTCCTTCACTGGTTAGGTTAAGCTATGAAATACTGAGCCAGAGAGAAACATGGATTTTCACTGGCAGCTATCACTCAAGAGTTTCTGCTGCTAAAAGCAAAAGTTCTTGTGAATCTCTCTGCTGAAGCTTTCAGGACATCTTAGGCCACATGTGCTACTCATTTAACTCCATAATAATGGTTTCATTTACTATCTGGAGGTAGGAGGAATATACATGATATTATATGCACATTTGTCATTCTTTCTGTGATTGGTAAAATCATGAAAAGATTTTAAAAACCAAAACAGATTATCAGAAAGTCAAAAATATTACTGACTCTTGTAATGCGGTTTTGATTCTGACCTTGATAGTAAATGCAAAAAAGGACACAAAAGTGGTCTTTTATCCTATTACCAAAGGAAGAAAAATAAACCCCAAAGAGACAACAAATTAGTATGTGTTCCAGCATTCAGCTCCAATGCAAGATAAAAGCTTCTGACTTCATTTAGCTTCACTAAAACCCCTTAGGTGGTGACAGCTGTGTGTAACAGGAAGTGGTTACAGCATTGAGCCCATTCCAGTATTCCTGGCAGTTCTGAACACAGACAGCACTTGCTGTCCATCTCAACCAGCAGCAACTGGGAGAAGAACGTGCAAAAAGCTTTGCAATCACTATCACAATGGAGACCTGACATCACGCCCTTGCTTTGGTCACTCCATAGGATTCTGGGAGCAACAGTTTAACTGAATTCCTAATTTTTCCTTGATAGACAAGTTGACTGTGTCACAGTGAAACTTCCATGCCCAAGGAGGGTGATAAATATGTTCACTTAATACCTTATTCTCCTGCTAGCACTAGTGATGTTTTGTTCAATTCTGGAGCAAGGAAATTTGTGTGTAAGTAACTCACACTGAACTGTGCAGCTCAGGAATATGATCTGATCCCTGTATGAGGTCTGCAGCTGTATGTATCACTGCTTCGGGTGATTTCTACACAAATCCAGTAAATCTATAGCAGTTGTCACGGAGTTTTTGGAAACAAGGCATTAAAACAGCTGTGCCCATCTTTCTCAAACTTTAGGCCACAAGATCATATGAAATATTACAAAATTCTCTTTAATTTTAGCAAAGAAGGTGTTAAGTCACGCAGTTTACTGTTTAAACAAAAAATCCCCTTCATTCATTTGAAGAAAAACCTAAATGTTAGACTTATGAGCTGCCAAAAGCTACATAGCCAGCACTGATATTTCCATAAACATCTCCTGACATTGTAGTGTCCTCGTTGCAACGTTATGCTGAGGCACAAATATTCAGACCACAGATCTGTTACATTCTAGAGCTTCCAGCAGACTCCACTTCAGTAATTTAGGCACTGAAGCTGGTAGGAGGCAAAATGAAATGAAGCCTATTGAAAAGTTTTCCAGGCTATTTTAATCATTTTAAGTACTTGCATTTACAGACTATTGGTATTTTAGTATTAGGCAATACATTTTACTGTTTCTCAAGCTAAAATATGAATACATGGAAAATGAAGAATTTCAGTTCTGAACTTACTACCTCCCTGCACTTTTAGATCATGACAGAATTCTAAATCTGTTCCATGACCAGAGTGACAATTACTTAAAGACTGAATTGCCTGTGACTGCCTACAGCCAAGATGAAACATGTGATGTAATGTATTTTTAACACTGCTATCAAAAATAAAGTCAGTGTGAACTACACAGCAAATGAAATCCAACTACAGTTTTCTCAGAGAAAAGGTCCCCTCTGAGAACTACCAAAAAAAGATGCACAGAGTTGATGAACTTTGCTCAATTTTTCTATCCCAACAATCTTATTACTACGTTTAAGTTCACAAGCAAAAATCATTTTAATGGCTCCAGAACAATACTGACAACATTATGCAGTTTAGTACAACTGGCAATCACAGCTCATATTTGCTGGAGTACAGAGACAGAAACATAGCTCTTCCTGCTGTACAGTAAAGTATGCTGGGGGCTCAGTGAAACAATCTTCCCCAAAATCAGCTCAGTAGCACTTGGATTGTCTACACATACAGAAGTGGAGCCCCAGTGGTCCTAAAGTTACTTTAGATGCATCTTTGAAGACAATGAATACACTACTGAAGTCCAAAGTTAACGAACTTCTGCCAATACTACAGCTCTTTTATAAGATACGCTCATAAAAATAATGACAAGTACTGTGGAGGAATTAAAGGGGAAAGTTTTGTCACTCTTCTGTGATTTGTAACCCAGTGTTGTACATTTTAACACAATTTCTTCTATTGACTTCAACACTGTCTAATGCATAGGTTTTACATGACATCTATGCTTAGCCAAGCCTGTGTGAAACTGTAAGCAGAAAATGCATTATTACAAGAATATACCAAACATGCAACTTGCTACTACAGCAATTACTTCTGCTATAACTTTTCAAAGGGCATAGGTATATATGCTGAAGATCAGGAGTAATCAAAATTATAATGGAAAAAATAGATTAAAGACATAAAAGAATGAGGAAAGAGAATGAACTGGAGATGTGAATTGGAAATTAAATGATGGATGGGAAACTGAGAAGAAAGTAGGAAGGAAAGTTAAGAGAACAATGGTAGGGTAAGAAGCAACGATGATGGGACATGAAGAGAGAGTAAAGAACTGTCTGCCAAAGAAGATAAGATCAAAGATGCAGTATAGAAAGAAGAGATTTAAAGAAAGTAGAAGAGGAAAATCACAGACAGGATATTTAGAACAGCTTTCATTTGCTCATATATGCTGCCACGGAATCTGATACAAAAGAATTAGGTCAAGATGGATCATTTAGGAGTAAAAAACCTGAGGTTTTTTCAAAGAACTTTGTGTATGTATACAATATACACATATATTACTTCCTGGTTGATGAGAAGTGTCATTACTTAATGGCACTATGGGGGTTTTTTTATGAAACCAAATGCTGCCAACAAAGAGGGTGTAAGTGACCCCTCCCCACTAATGGCCATGGCTTAATTAGTCCCTTTTCTAGGTGAGGCTGATGGATCTCTGAAGCTGATTTACCTACCAGCTGTGTAATTCAGCAAAAGCAGCTTTGATCTTCTTCACTGAATTATCCACTTCCTCTTTGATCATCACACGATATCTGGTTAGAGAAACAGTGCAACGCTGCAAATCTTTTACTGATTTTTCAATGTTTGGCCCTAAAATAGAAAACAAAAGTTGCACAAAAGTCAGAAAGCTGGTTTTAATTTTTCTGAATGAGGGACCAGGGATAGTTCAATATGTTATTTGCCCGGATTAGAATGAAGTGGTTATTCTACTGTGGTTATTCCCATAAATCCAATTTTTCCATAGTCCCTCTCTAGTGGTCTTCAGTTTCTGAACATGATTGCTCAAATTCATCCACCAAATCAAATAAATATTAGAAAGGCATTATTAATTCAAATTATTTACTTTAAATTTCACTTAATATAATGTTAAATAGACCATAAATTGTTTTACTCATTTTATTAAAATTCTACTCTTACTTTCCAACACATCTCTTTTTCATTTATGTGAATTCAGATTTTTTCCTAGAGGCCTCAGCTATCTCATAACCTCAGAACACAGCAACCAGAGATCCAATTTACCTCTTTTTTTGACTGAATCATCTGCCTTTGTTTCAAGCTGGGGTGATGCATTGGGTGATTTAACTGAGGAAGATTTTGACTTTGGCTTGCCTAGGTTACACTGGAGTTGAACTGATGACTGAAGGGGCTCATGCTGTTCTACTCCATTTACAGTCTTTGGGTTTAATTCCACAGATACTCTCTGGCGTTCTTGTTCTCTGTCTGCAAGAAAGCATTAAGGAAGAAAAAAAGGGAGTTAAAAGATTAAGAAAGGTATGAAGCCTTACTGCTAAATCAGAATGACTTTATGCCTATGCCTACACTCATGGTGTATAGGGTGTTCTCACTGGCACTTTCTACAGAACCTCAGAGAGCTATGACAACAAATGGAATTGTTTTGGTTATTAAACACTAACTGGAACACTTCTATATTTCAACAGTATCTAAAGGAAAAACTCATTAATAAATCAACTCTTTCATGCCAGTATGAAAAATACTTCATAACATAAAAAGCACGCTACCAATTTTAATATTTGCCCACATATTTGAGATCAGAACTAGAGAGGAAGTCTGCTATGGAAAGTATGAGACTTTAATGTTGACACATATATATAGCAAACAAAAAAATGGTCCTAATTTTATCAACGTTTTAAAAGCACTGATTAAACATTCCTACCTGAAACACTTACCTTGCCTGACTATAGATTTCTATCAAAAGCTGCTGCTAAGAGGAACCAAGCAGGAAATGAAACTATGTCAAAGATTAGGCTCCTGGGTTCAACAGCTTCAGAGGGATAAGATAACAATGCCTGAGCCTGTTTGGCTGACACAAGACAACCTGGTTTCCTCTTTCCAAGACTCCAAAGGGATTCAAGATATCAGCATTATACCAGAGGAACAAGCAGCCAAAGAATGACTATGAAAACTGACAGGCAAGGCCAGCTATTACTGCCACTGTGCATTTAAGGAAACAAGCACAGAAAATGATTTGTTGTGTTAACCCATTTTCCTCATCTTTGTACTCACTTTGATGAATGACTGAAGACAATCAAAACAATTAAAAACAGATGGAGAAATTCTGCAGCAGGTCTCTGAAGACTTGCACCAGCTAAGACGCAAGTATAACAAAATCTAGGGACAAAGCCTCTGTCAAATACTTGCAAGAGAAGTCCAAAGTCTGAATAATAGTAGCTGTAAGTAAACTGTTACATGGTTCAATATATGGTGGCTTGGAACTTCAGCACCAGTCTGTCGTGTGACATCTGCAGTATTAACAGTCTAGTATGACCACACCTGCCTCTAATGGCAACAGCCCAGATTAACTAGCTTTGAAATCTGGTGAGCTGCCATCTTCAAAAAGAGTGGTTTACCGTTTTGCAGCAGCTCAATACCTTTCAAATGAAGCAAACTGCTTCTTCGGCTGAAAGAAGAAAAAAGCCATACCTCCCTTGAGATATAAACAGGAAGTTTGAAAGATTCATTAAAAATCTTCCTACATGAAAAATAAGTAGGGAAGAGATCAGGATCTGATTTTACCCAGGTCCCTGCAAAAGCAATAGCATGGTAAGGCAGCACTAAATATTCTTTCAGTGCATTCACACTGCTTCCTTACAAGGCCATGCACAGAAAGGGTAACAACAACTAAAGATGTCTAAGAAAAACAAAGATAATGAAAGAATAATGGCAAGAAATAAGCAGGCCTGAACTGAAGACAATAGTTTCCCCTCCTAATTCTCCATGGAGAAATGCTGCATCCTCCCTTCTTGCTCCTGAAGCCCCTTCCAGGCTGCCAGGATTTTATGGCTCTGAAAGTCCTAACCTCACAGACTGGGAGTTGGTATAGGCAAAGCTTCAACCTCATGTTTCTCATGGGGAGGAAAGTATTAGGGACTTCTCAACAAACACCTATGATCCTTCTAAGCGGTGAGCCCTCTGAAGGAGATGGTGAAATCACTACAGTAACATCCATTTGACAGGGAAGGAACCAAAATAAACAAGCCAGACAAGGACAATACAAAGGAGATTATTACCACACAAGAGAGAGCAATATGGAACAGGTGCACTTTGGACATACTTCAGCATTTCACAGTGCTTTAGAAGAGTCTGTATGACTTGCTCAGAAACCACAAGGGCACAGCTGCTGGTCCTGGAAGGATCCTGATCACTTCAGCACAAATGTAACAATATGAACACAGGTGACTTTTGACCCTAAGAAAGTAATTATTATACTGACTGCAAGGAAAAGAATACGAGTGCCACTGAAAGTGAAGAAGAAATTCTTTCCTTCTCTTTATTAAAAAATTTGCCATGACATTATTTTTCTGTGTAAGGGAAACTTGAATATTAAAGTTGCAGGTTTTTCTTTCTCTCTTTTTCCTTTCTTTTCTGCCTTTTTTTTCTGAAAGCTCTTCCCTGCCTTGTTTTTGAAACAGGGGAGATATGTATAAGCTAAAAAAAATTGTAAAGCTATGGTAATTTCTCACGTGCCACTTGCAAAAGCAAAGAAAAAATTTGAGATACTTTATGCCCTTTATATGTACAACTAAGTCTTAACTGTTTCAAAGAGAAAAAAGCAGGATTCAATCACAATGACCCAGAAAAAGATCACTAACAGCATGGGTACTCTTCTTGTATTTGCTACCCCCTAGAAAACACTCCCCCATGCATACACAATTAAGTCTATGCATCTTCATTTGTGCACATATCATTTCAGAAAATGACACTCTAAGAAGTCTGATTAATACCACAAATGTTTGCTTCTTGCAGAATAAGCGGCAAAAATGCTTTTAGTATTATGAAAATGCAGAATTTTCTGGCTTATGGCATATTTTATCCAAAGTGGGAGTCTAGCAAGGGCAGGGAATGTATCTGGTCCTTTGTGAGGCACCAAATTTTTAGGACAAAATTTCTTGGTAAGTAGTTTGTTTGGCTGCTATCGGTTGCATAGTATTAATTTAATTGACCAGAGTCTGGCACCAACAAAGTAATCTGAAAGCAGTAGGCAATTCGTTTCAGAAAAATTATTACTTTGGCACATTCCTTTAAAATGAAGTTTGAGAGCTGTATTTGCAACCACGGTAAAAGGGATTTCAAAGAAAGTTCTTTTAATGTAGTGTTTAAGACACATGAAGAAAGTACGAACAGCAGCAATAATCCAGGCTCCCATCTCTGTCAGATGTCTGAAACATGAAGAGCTGAAAAAACACTACCAGTACTGACAACAATTAAATATGAGCTTTATGAACTTTTAGGCAAAAGCTTTCATAAAGCTTCTGCCCCAGAGCAGCAAGTTTGCTCACACTGATGTTGCTATAATTGTAACTCTTTATTTACTACAGTGAGGAAGAACTTTCTGTGCTACTGCCCCTCCCAGTTTCAGAAATGATAACCAGACCCTACAAGAAATGTGCATACATACTAAATGGTTATCAGAGTGCCTTTCCAGACCACAAAGGCCCTCCCTTCCCTGCTAGGGAAAGCCAGTGGAAATCTACTGTAACTAGTCTATGGAGGGAAGATGAGAAAAAGAAAAAAATTGACTAGTTTGGACTAAGCAATAAAGAAATCCAGTAATATGCCACAAGCTCATGGTGCTCAGATATCTTTGCCCCACATGAGGGATTTAATCCTTTTGTTAACAATTTGACACTCAAGCCATTTTCTAACGCTGCATTCTTCTGTATTTGTATCTGTAATATTCTCCAGCTGGGCTGTCTCTAGGAAAAGAAAAGACATTTTGCAAGGAAACAAACTGCAAGATGAACAGGGTGCAGATATACATCTACTGGCATAGTTATGTGCATTATTTTTCATGTAAACATCTCTACAACATCTTCATGGCAATAAAAATACCATGATTTTTATGTCAATGAAGGTTTGGCTATTGCCAGTTAGAAAGGTGCTCTCTGTCAGATGAACTGACCTCTGATTTCTGGAGAGTCCAGTGCTGACCCTACAAATCCTGAGCCTTTGTTCTCAAGAGAAGTGGTTTCCAGTTTCTGAGTGGCAGAACCACGGCTGGAGTCGTCTTTAGAACATCCATTCCTATGACAGTCATTTATTCGCTGAGGCTCTTGAGATGCCTTCTCAGGTCCACCATTCTTATTTTTAGGATCTTTACTGCCTTGGTGCTGTTTAGATTTGCTTCTTTTTCTCCTATTGTTCTAAATGAAGAAATATCACAAGAAGAGAGACAGGACTCAATGCAAATAATACAAACTCAAAATGCAGTCAGTAAATTGAGCACTGTAAGTGGCTGTGATAATCCAGGATACAGTTCCTTATTAAAATTGTCTTTGCACATGGGCTGTTTTAGGATTTGTCCTGTGCTTGTCCAGGGTCTTGGCTCCCACACACAGTTACACACATGTGCTGTCCCAGAAATTTGCTCAGAACACTGGGGTTAGTAAGAGAGTGACAGAGGAATAGGATTAAAAATAGTACACACATTTGCTTTCAAGAACTATCTACACATGTGAATGAAGTCACCAATGCTGGAAAAGGCCAAGTACTGACCAAAATAAAAATACTACAGCTCAAGTACAGACAGCTGATAAGTCATTTAAATGCCTTAATTCCCAAGAGCAAGTTCTTACCTTCTTTTTCCCTGTCATATTCCATTCCTTTAGAACCTGAGTTGCGCTGCCTAGAGAAAGAAAAGATAAAACATTTCAACAAAAGTTCAGCTATGAAAAAGAATCAGTGTGTTCATGATCAGCTTCTAGTCTCTTAGCTGAGCAGCATTTTAATTTGTTGTGAATTCTCTTATGTGGGGAGAACAAAACGGACACTGCTGCCTTTTTTCTCAGCTACCTGGTTTGATTCCACTACTTACAGTGGAAGGTCTTTTTGGCACTACAGGCTTTTTATGGGCTTCATCACACGAAGTGATTGTGTGCCTAACTTAAAACACTAGCATAAGACCCAGAAAAATTCACACTCAAATCTCTTGCCTGAAAAGGAAAGTATCTCAGCACTCTAGAGTCAACACTGAGTACACTTGATAGTCCATCCTGACTCTAGAGCATCTGAAATGTTTAAAAATTTTTATAATGTATTTTCTGTGTTACCTGTCATCTTCAGAAGACATAAGGGAATAAAACATAAAGACTTAATTAGCATCCAAAAGATTAATTTTGTGGACTCTTGCATAAAATCTGCATCACACAAACGCAGTAAACTTAGGCCTGGGAGCAAAGAGTGGTAAAAATTTATATTGAAAAGTAATTAAAGTCATACTTGAAATTCTGCCTGTCAGCCATAATGAGTTGCTTAGATAAATTAATGCAGCAAAGCAGGCAGAGCCTTGGTCAGACCAGTGCCTGCTACCATGTTAGAAGAAAACTTCTCCTTCTAGTTAATATCATGATTTTGCTCTTCTGGACCCTAATGCTGAAAATAGATGCTCACAGTAAGCATGCAGTCTGAATTACCGTCCAAACTACTATGGCAGTATCTGCCACAATAATATTTTTAATCACAATCAGGTTAAAGGTCTTCTGCTTGAATTTAATAATCGCTTTACCAGCACTTCACTAATCTGGTAAATGCACATTTATTAAGACTTTCCAAGTGGATTTCATACTTAGCCATTTTTCTCACTCCTTTCAGGGAACTCTTGACATTAATATTAAGAAGAATTGCTGTTTTCAGACCACCATGAATCATCAACTTGTATGCAGCCAAAGGCGTGCAAGGTTTTCAGATGTACCAAAATTATTTTTCTATCACTATAAACCAGATCCAAAATTATCTTGTGAGCCTATCACACACAATAGGAAAGATTATATATCTTGCTAGCTGTGCTAGGCTGAATTTGTTACTCTGTGAAAAAATTGTGCACAGTATCCATCAAAGCCATGTTTTATTTGCTAGACGATGTGACAATGCAGATAGAAGGCAAAGACAACACCTGTTTCGTGTATAACTATGTATATATCTGTATGTATATATCTATATTCAGTTACACACACTTATGTACATGTAAATACAATCCCCTCTCCTAAAGGTACATCATCTTTTGATAGGCACAGCAGTTCTGTATAAAGTAATAAACATTTGCTGCCCATTTTACTCCATGCTGTTGAAAATATGTGATTTCATGTGACAGCTTTGTTAACTGTTTTCACAGTAGCAACCAACACCCTTTTAGGGTTGGCTGGTGGTGTCTTTGCTTTGCTTCCCTCAGCTTCCTTGTGAATACTATGCATGCTGAAAGTTACTTTAGGGATTCATTCAACTAACCTCTCTTTCTTCCTACTGAAAATACACTAACTGTCCAAATCCCAAGGACAAGGGATCACATCGACAAGGCAGCTGAACAGACCTCCGATTATGCTCAATTAGGTCAACACTATATAGCAAATAAAACATTTGAACCCTCTTTCATTTAAATCAAATTTCACATATAGAATAAAATTCATAACAGAGGCATCACCTAAATGCTACTCTGGATATGAAGCAAGATAGGAAACTAAATTTGAACATTTCTTGATTCAGCTAGCAGCACCCCTGAGAGAAGCACTGTGTGGACATGCTCAGCCTTTCCATTCAGCATGGCCACCCCTACGTTTTTCACTGCAGGACTTCTCTGTGAGTATTATTTCGATCTTAGCAATTTTTGTCATTCATGTGAACAAATATTTCAATTATTCATTCTACCCACAGTGGACTTTTTCCAGACAATAAGAAAAACTGGCTGTTTTCAAACACTCCCTCACAAAGACTTCTGAACAGTAATCATGAACTGATGAAGTTCAAATAGATCATCTGAACTTGGGTACATCAGATTTGGTTTTCTTCACGACTTAGTTGCACTTCTTGCAAGGCTTGTGTTTGCCCTATTTCTTCCTAACAGCAGGTGATGACACATGTGTGAAAGCACTTCCCCTTTTGAGGAGCTACTGGAAACAATTCATAAACCACAAGCAAGCAACTGAAACTTAAGACAAAATAAAGTGAAAGTAACTTACTGAACAGTCATGGAACAATCCTCCACTACCTCCCCCATAATATACATCACAGGAAAACAAAATTATTGTTAATTAGATGCATCACACTTCCTTTTTTCTGTGTGTGTGCACACACAAATGTAATTTCCATTCATCCATCAGAATACAACAGTCTGTGCAGCTGCCTGAATCAAAAAGAACCACATAGATCTGATAGAAGAATTTTGATATATTTATAAACAGTCTGGTTTCCTTGTATCTGCTTTTTTCATATGGGTAATTCCTAGTATTTGATGATGCTTTTTGGCTGATATATTTTAGTAAATTAATCCAAACCAAACCCAAAAATATTCTGAAGTAAAATAGCCATGAATTAAACAACTTGCTGAGACAGCAAAAATGAGACATTTTCAAGATACACAGGGCCCTTTGAGTCCACTGAACTTCTAGTATCATTTATGTAACCCAAAAATACAAAGATTTTGAAAAGATTTGCTCATGGTATGCCATTACCTCTGCAAAGGGTTACTCACAGATTTCGGTGAAAGTTCAAAATACTTGACTTTATATATTTATCAGGAAAGTGTTATTTAAATACAAGTGACCTTTCATTAGAGATGGTCTCATGACGCAAAATACAAAGGTGGATCCAGGTTGAAATGGCTCGAACTTTAAATGGAGTCTTGGTTCAGCCATTATAAATGTCAAAGCTATTTGCAAAATTCAGATTGAGGTTTGAATGTCAATGTATGCACCAAATTCAGAGATTTAGGGGCCTGATTATCTGCTTCAGCACTCTACCAAATTGTACTTAGTTACTGTATCTTCAACAGTGAATAATTTCCTGACATATTACTTTAAAAAGCATTAACTTTCATGCAGAGTAAAGAAGGAGGTCTGCAATAAGAACAGCTTCAAAAATGGCAAAGTCAGGTAGAACAGATGAACAGCCATGTCAAACTCCTACTGTGAAGAAGCACAGATGCAGACAGGAGGATCAATTTTTTATAATTAGTAAGTGTCACACATCAGATTTCAGACAAACTACAGAATATATTTTGCGCCACTAGAGACAATGAATACTTTGACACGTGATTGAATCCCTCTTGCATTAGTGAAAAAGGTACACTGTACTCACCATCCATGAAAGCTTGAACAGCCTTGTCTACATTGTTATCAAATTGCTGCAACACCAGAACAATCTCATTATTGCTTTTGTTCGGAACAATTGATCGGATTGCATTGATCTGTAAGTAAAGGAAGACAATGACATGAATTTATCATACTCCTTTAGACTATAAGGTACCTCTGTGCTAAAGCATGTTTATATAAATCCCTGTAACCAAGATGTGCTCATGAGCACACAGCACTGTGTCTGTACAAAGCAATACCCATCCTATCCTTACCCAACCATGCAAATAATGAAGTGATTTCTTCAGGACACCAAATCATAGAACTGGTAGCAAGTAATCCTGGAAACAAATTCTACCCTCAGTCACAGCAGAAGTACTAGCTTAATTCAACTGACAGAATCTGGCCTTATGCTTCTTTCCTAAATGCTCTATTTGCTGCCATGTGTCTCAACATATCACCTACACAAACTTAGTGAGAACACAACTTCTTCAACAAAGCTCTTGCATGGCCTTGCTATATCAAAATTATGATTGGTGGGTTTTTTGGCATCTGAAAAACAGTCATATGCATGAAAACAATCACAGGCTCAAAGAGAACATCACTTTTAAAAGTTCTAGTGACTGCTCAACATAATTTCAGTTTGCTGTTCCATATACAAGTGACCAGGAAGCTTGTGTAACAAAATCCTGAGCAAAGGACATGGGATGGCAAATGCTTCCTTCAGGAAACTGCTGATAGATGAGGTGTTACACCCACTGATGACGCTGGCACGCCATGCTTAAATTTCACAGCATTTGCTATTGCTGTATTGTAAGTATCTACTGATACCAAACGGAATTCAACACATGATGTTTTAACAAAATATTCCTACTAGAATCACATTGATCTTTTATTTTCTCAGCCCTATGTACTACAGCTGAAAGCAAATAGTTACCTGAAACTTTGTTGCTATTTTATTTTAATGCTATAGAAGTTTTACTAGATCAGACCAAAATAAAAGCATTTAAACATAATTAGCAAAACAAAAGCCTATGATAGTACTCTGAAAAAAATGAAAGACTCTGCCAAACCAGTTTAGCTGTTCCAAATTAGCTTTCTGAGCTTCTGTGTCAAGATATGCAGCATGTATTTGTAATCAAAAACTTGTTATTGTTCTGCAAATGTTAATCTGGCACCCTCCTTTGTCATCTTTCTGTGGGAATACATCCTTAATTAAGGTGTAGCTGCATTTACTGCATTCCAATGTCATCATGCTAATTGTGAAGCAGTGTGATCTTTTTATTGTACTGTAAAATATAACTCTGAAAAAGTAATATGTGAAGACAGAGTTGTTTAAGGGAGCTAGAGGCTGGCTCACATGGCAAAAGCATTCACACTGCCTTGTCTTAGCTGTCCAGTTAGATGCTGAAGAATAATCTTTATGGAGTCTCCATCAATGGAGATATGAGAAGGTGACTGAGAACACTTAAGTACTCAGATTTGACCAAAAAAATAATATTTTGCTGTAGTTTGTTCATTCCACTCCTCAAACAGTTTCCTCATCCTGTATACTACCAGGAATCATGCCAGGTTCTCTCAAAGCACAGTGACGAATGGCTCAGATTCCTGATGCCTGCTGAACTCAGCTTCAGAACTGCAAAGGACTGACACTTGGCTTCAGCACACAATGTTAGTACAGCTACTTAGGATGATTTACTCTGCTCCTGCCCATCATCCCATCACACCCCTCTCTGCAGCTTCGCATTTGCCCACAACACCTTTCAGGTAGCAAGTCTAGCCTTGGGCAGCCCAGGCCAAAATTGTAATTTAGAAGTCAGTGGAGTTAAAGTGCTTGTCTGCTTCCCAAGAACCCTTTCTCAAAGGCTCTATCTCATAGTCTGTCTCGTATTGCCACGGTACGACTGAACCAGATGTGCCCACAAGCTCAGTCCCCAGCCAACAGAGGCTGCTTTGGAATATCTACTCAGCATGGGTAACGTTATGTTGAAGTACATACAGACTAGGCTGACAAGTGGACTGCTTGAACCAGAGGCTGTTGTTGCCAGAAACTATCCTGAAAATCCCCTGTCTGCTCAAGTTTCTCTCTTCAGCTGACGTGTATGCATGGGGAAGGAAGTAATGAGTATAGCTCTCTGCTATGTACTGCAGGCAGCCAAGTGAAAACTAACTCAAATCAATAGGATGTGAAGAGAAAGCACTGGAAAAGGAGTTAATTAATCCAGTGATTATGGGCACAGGCATGCTATTTACTGATAAACCTGCAAAAAGTGTGAACTGAGCTGGTTCCATAATAAAAGTTGGCAAAGACACAAAGAGCAGGCCACAAGCTGAAGTCCATTTTATGTTCAATCTGGTAGCTCCCAAACATTTTCACCATGTGGATTACATCTTCATATTCACACAAAAAACTCCCCTCTTCTTTCACAATCATGTGGATCATCTCTCTGCCTACTCAAAATTGCATAATCTCCTTGTGGTAACTGCTTACAGGAAAAGTAGTAAAATAAATATCTGAAGTATTCTAACCAACTTTAAATATAAGCATAGGGATTTCATATGGCTTCTAGGTCCTACTTTGCTATGAAATGTCTGCAAGTCTCAAGAAGCATCTGGAAACAACCTAGTGAGGCTAAGACCTCATTTGGATCAGGCAACTCACCACACAGTGCAGTTTGGAAACTTCTTAAAGACAAGAAGAACATCTGTGGGGTGGAGAACATTGACACAAAACAACTCAACCAAGCAAGATTATGTTTTAGACTACAAAAATCAACGGAAGACTTCCTATTTGCACTGTGTGGTCTTTGTTAAAAATTTTTGATTACAGAAAAACCAGAATTAAAAGCTTCATCTAACAACTATTACAATTAAATACAAAAAAGTTATGGAAACATTTTAATTGTGGAGAAAACCCAAAACAACCAAGATGATGATTAAGAAAAATACTCAACAGTACAGAGAAAAGAAATTAAGCATGACAACACTGTGGACACAGTCCTGGTTTAGCTGGACTACAAAAAAATTTGATTTAGGGAATATATTGTAAAGTTCAACAGTTCTACTGCCAAAACCCAACAATATTTTTTGTTGACTGTTGTACAAAATTACATTTGTTTATCTTTCTATTTGGAAAATATAAAAAAAATGACACATTTAATGAAAGAATTCCTCAGGAAAAGAGTATCAGATTGCAAAGGAAAACATCCAAGACCTAGGAAATCCCAAATCAGAAGTTGCTTAGACTTTTTTAATCTGCTTCTCTTGTGTATGCTGAGATACCCAGGATACCTACAAGTTAGTGTTTCTCCTTTCCATATTTGTGCAGTGATTTATGTGGGTGAGAAGATAAAAACTAAAATTTGCAACCAATAGGATATGACAATATTAATACACACACACACATATATGAAACCATCTCAGTTCAGAAACAACAAAAGCAGATATAACCCCATAATTCCAACAGAGCAGAGACCCCAAAAGGTTTTGTTCTGAAACAAAGTATTTTTTCTTGTAAATTTTTAGGAACAGAATGGAATTTCAAAGACAAAGATCTGCATGCCAGACCATCAGGTCTACATCATATGCATTGTTTGACCAATGTTTTAACCCAGAATACACTGGAACTGTTGTACACAGGCAATGAAAAAGTCAGCAATTTCTGGACAGAAATTACTGACACAAAGACTCAAATTGTGACCTGACAATGTATCTGGGAGGAGGACAAGGTATGTGAAGGGAAGCCACGCTATATGACAGCCTGCACCTAGAAATACAAATTCGAAGGCCCCTGATATTCCACCCCTTAGTCCTTTAACCCTGATTTCAAATATATGTGCAGGTTTCTATGTCTGAAGCTCAGCTCTGTCCCCTCCTGCAAAATGTGTCTCATTTGTTTCTGGAAAGGGACCTAGTAGTACAAAAGAGAAAACCAAAGGGAGGGATAGGAAACTTCCTGACAGCACAAGCCTAATACAAATGCACTTCTCCAGCTGTAGGTCATAAGAGACCTAACACACACTGAGATGAACAGACACATAGCAAAGCTCCAGGAATGCTTGACAAATACATGATGACAAGGTGCACTTACACTGAAGGGCTCAATGTGAGCAGGGTCTAGGCAGTCCAGGTATGTTGGCTCTTCTCTGGTTCACCTGCTAGCTGAGGTGATAAAACAGCCCTTGTGCTAGTACAGCTATACATCTGACCTGCATACAAGCCTCCAGTTGTTAGAGAGAAGTCCACCATTTCCCAATCCAAAAAACTGTATAGAGCTCATTTTTATTACAGGTGTGACAGGATGATTCCAGGGCAGGAGGTAATTCCTACCTTTCTCTCGCTAAACTTATAGTCCTCAAACTCACCAAGAACATCCATCTTCTCAATATGTAAGCAAAAGATTATGCAACTAGAATTACCTGATATTTATGACTTCTCATCAGCAAATTCCTTTAAAAAATACTTAGCATCCTAAAGGATGAAAGAAAGCACCACAGCAAAAGAATCTCTTACCATGCAATGGTACTGCACTAATGCCAGTCTGAAAAAGCTAACTCAACAGTCTACTTTATTAGATTTCCATATATGTGGGAGAAAACTTTTTTCCGTACTAACTGAAACCTGATCACAGGAGAAATCACATTACCAGACAGACTACAAGGAAGTCAATTATTTTAATGATTTCGTTAAACATCCTGTTTTTGTCCAGTGTAGATTCCCAGTGAACTTCTGTCATCATCTGGATGCTAGACAGCATTCCAGGACACCAAGAGAATTCAGTAACATACCTTCAGAACCACAACTAATTAATGCTATTAATATCAGCATGAGTTGAGAATCTGTCACTGACAGTAGTTAAATTCCTGGGCTTTCTTTCCCTCCTGCAGCCTAACAGGCAAGCACATTACTTTGTTTACTACCAAGAAAACTTTCTCAGAATTTCAGCTTACAAAAGCTACTTTAAAGCAATCACAGATCTAAAACATAAAGCTGTGATCTTGAAAACAACTGTGTACACTCAAGAACATGAAAGACAGAACCCAGGTCCAGCTCCATTTAAACCCACAATCCAGAGCTCACGTCCTGCTGCTAATGCTTGCTGCAATTTGAGCCAGACTGTGTCTCATCAAGAGAATTCCACAGTCATGAGGATGTTTTTATCTGTCTCTTACAGAAAATGTTGAAGACTGCCCAGAATTAGTATCAAAAGTGAAAAAGGTTTTAAATCCCCTCAAATAAGCTTCTATCTCACAATAAAATCCATAAACACTATTTTTCTATGATTACTGTTAAACATCTCACTTGGGGCAAATTTTTGACTTGCCTAAAAAAAATTATTTTAATCAGTAACTGGTTACCTCTGAGGAATATAGTACACAGGAAAGGATAGTGAGTTCTACCCTCTCATGGTAGCTTACTCAAAGTCCTCACCAACACCCATCTCACAAGACTTTCCTGGTAAATCAAGCTCAAAAAGAAACAGAGTCTGCCTGGAAGTTGTGACACCAGATTACCTATTCCACATGCAGAACCAAGCTGACAGTGCTGTGTATTCCTCTAAGTCCTTTACGTTCTCTGTCAAGTTTCAAATGGTTCCCAGGCAACTCTAACAACATGGACTCAATCACTGCCTGTTTGCTGCTCTGCTCCATCTGGTCCCCCTTGGCATCATCTCAAAGAGGATGTTTCTGGTGAATAAGTAACATATCCGGGGTTCAGAGAGTTTGTTTATGTATTTCTGACATAGTGACAAATTAAACTTCTTTGCTGAAAGCTCACGGCTGTTCTGAAACCCCTGAACACAGCTGCTCTAATCCCCTTGAAGTAAGTTACTATTATGGTCACTTAGAAATATTCTTATTTATGCTTGGTTAGAAAAACTAAAGGAGATTCACCCTCACTTTGCTCTAAAGGCTAAGATCAACAGGTTTTCTTTTAGCTAGAAACTAAATTAATTTCTAAGTATGGTTATCAATGAACACAGACATTTCCTACTTTGTTTTTACTGCATGTCAGTAGCAAATTTTTATGGACACATACACATCACTCAACTACATTACACCTTCAATTCCTCCCAAATCCTGCAAGTGAAGCAGGGAAGGAGGGCTGCCTGCAGAACACTGCTGGTTTTGATAATTGAAGAATTTAGCATTAGCAGATGTCCTGGCTACATTAAGCAAGAAAATGCATTTTAAAACCACTTCATGGCAGAATTTTTTTAAAGGTTTCAAATTTCTACACAAACGTATTTCACGAATACAATTTGACTTGGTTGCATTAAGAGGCTATTTCTTATACTGGAGACATTTTTCCAGAAGCTAAGTTCATCCTGACAAACTGAACAAGTATTGCTAATACCGCCTTTGAGCAAAGTGACAGTTTTGATCAGGTCTGTGCCTCTCTTTTTGCTAATATGATCTGTGCATCACCCTGATATTTTCCAATCACTTTTTCCTAGTAAGCCCTAAAAAAATTCTACTTGTTGCAGTAAATTTCTTTAGGCATTTGTCTAAAGATTGTAATGGATTTATTATTTCACCCTTATCCATCAGATAGAAAGCCAGACATTCTAGTATGTTTTCAGGATTCCTGAAAAGTTTGGCTTAGTAAGAGCTGTTCTGCTTGAGTGATGACAGCACCATTTACAGACTTGAGTCTGTGATATCCTTAACTCACGTTAAACGGCTCATCAAGTGACAAAAGTGTATTTTGATCAACTTTTCTGGTCCTTGAACAGTCCATCTATTTCAACACATGGTCAAAGAACAGCTGCAGAGGTCAACTTTAAGGAGAATGTAAAATCACAGATTGGAAACTATCTGCTTTTGTAATGTATGATTTTAAATTTACATGCTACTTCCATTCCCTCCACTCTGAATCCTACTCTTTCCTTGCATGCTGACTGTTGCCTATGAAAACCACATTTATGGTGTAATGCAAACAAAACTGTGAAATCTCCAAAATCACATCTGAATAAAATTTCCTTCGTGCAGTGCTGCCCATCTGCTCCTCCAGCTCTGACACTTGAAGAGACAAATGAGAAAGCAAGCCTTTCAGGAGAACTTCAGCAAAACTTCACTCCTAACAGAATCTCAAAAGGAGAATTTTCATCTGAATGAGTTTTTTGCTAATTCCAGCTGACAGCAGATCTCACTTGTTCAAACATGTTCAGACACACAGTAAATTAAAAAAAGAAAAAAGATGGGCCCAAAAGCAAGTCCTGAAGTTTAAACAATTCCTGATATTTCTTTGGATCAAAACCAAAGTCACATGCCAGAGCTGAATGGTTATCCTGGGGAGTGCCTGATATTCACTCTTGTCTTGTTAAACTAAGAGGGCCTAATTGTTGCAGAAGACAATACATCACTTGTATTCCTCACTCCAATTGCTTCTTCTTTGGAAGCCTTGTAATTCAGAATCTCAGCACCTCTTCTGGTGATGTACCAGGTTAATGCTTGAATACCTCCTTTGATTTTATGGATTTTGGATGTCAGCCAATGAGTTTGGCTCATTTTATCCTTTAATCCAGTGAACTTTTGTGCATATGATCTGAACTATGTATAACACTCAGTCTCTGAAAATCCTGACACAAAAAATAAGTCCTTACTTATCCTGTATTTTCAGGACAGAGATGAGTGTTATCAGAGGCAAGAGGGAGAGCTGGCATAGTGAAGGAAGAGTACAGCAAGGGTCAGGGCAGACAGAATTATTCTGAGAGAGATCCTGATGGTAAACTTCTTATACTAGTTATGCAGGCAATTAATGACCTTTGTGTCTGCTGAAATGCAGAACTTAGGTTATTCCAGAAAATCTGTAGGTTATATGCATGAAAATATGGTAATTGAAACAGTCCTGGCTACTCCACAAGAGTATCACAGCTGCAGGAATCTCTGCCAACTATGGAAACTTCCATTAGCCTTCCTAACATCACAGGCCAACATTTATATAAATCTCCTGGGGGAGAAAAAAGAAGATATAAAATAGAATGCTTAACCTATTGACTTTATGAACTATTTCAGCTGCAATGCAAAGAATGAATTATACAAGTATCACTACCAAAGTAGAATTCTCTTATGACTCAAATTCAGGGGTGGGGTTTACAGAGTCTGGGTGTGAGTGTAATGCCCAAAATGTCCACCTTGGCCTCACATCACTTTAAAAACAGTAGCAGAGGTTTTACTTTCTTGAATAACTAGAAGCTGATCATGGAGAGAGGACAGAGAAAGGTCACCACTGAAAAAACCCCAAACAACACCCCCCCCCACCCCATCCTAAAAAAAATCCCAAACCCACAAATCTGCATGGGATCTGCACTACATTTTTGTCACAGTGAAACAACCTTCAATTTAAGGAGAAACTTGTGTGCTACTTTTGCAGAAACTCATACGAGTAAGTATTTGTGTGCAGATGTGCAGCTCCTTTGGCTTCATGCAAGCCCTAGCAGGATCAAAGTTTTAAGTACATTAGGATCTGCAAGCACTAAGACAGAAGAAAGGGAGAGCTGGAAAGGAACTGTATTCTATTCTGTTCTTTTAAGCAAGGCCTGCTTGTATTTACATTGATGGCAACAGATTTGTGGAGCTCAGCAGAAGTATTATATTTATAAACCTTGGTTTTCTTACCCAGAAATACTGCCTTCCAAAAGGTGGATAAAAATAAACATGTTGTGTAGCATGACCATGTAAGCTGTGTAAGCTTTCTAAGTGAGAAAGGGATGTGATTTTGACTCTCTTACCAGCACACTGTAAATATGTCTGCTTTTCAAACATGCAAATTAAATCCTTATGTTTTAGCAGTTTATGTACAAATATAATCAAAGGCAACTCAGCAGGACTTATTTGTTCAACTCCTCATATTTCTAGTGTATCACTCAAAGGATTCTAAAGTGACAATCACTTTATAGTTACTCAGTTTGTTGCTGACCACACTATAAACCAAATACGAGATACCAAATGGAGCCACTGCAATCCTGTTTTAAAACAAGACAGACTTGTCCAGGTGCAACAGCTCACTGACCACAACGCCTTCTCTGCTGATGTAGACTGCATGAGGCTTATGCTGCTTGGTCACTAACACTTTATTTAGTAGGTTATTAACCTCTATTTTCCAGAATAAAATCCAGTGATTTTGCAAAAGAATTTCAATTGCTATTAAACTAAGTTTTCAATTTGGCATAGGGATTTAGTGGCACTAAATACTGATGGAAGGTACATGAATAAAGAGTGGAACAATTTGTAACAGAATGTATTGACCCATGTATGCCTTAAAATGCATACGCTCAAACATTTGATTTTGGACACTCCTAGCAAATATCACACTTGGAATAGCAGATATCTAGTGTGAATAAAAGTCTGTTGCAGTTCTTCATTCTTAAACTCACAAAAGACAAACACGATTTGTAAAATCCTGAACTTGTAAAACTGACTTAAATAAAAAATTTCAAGCTACACAGTGAATATGTAGGACTCCAATTGATTTACTGAGCTGTATTTTGAGAATTACTGTAGTTTACCTTTGAGCACTCTGGCACCAGGGAAAAAGATTTTATGACATTACTTTGTATTGCAAAATCATCATACTACTCAATTTTAAAACCCTGTGCTGTTATTATGGACTAAGGAAGACATTAATCACAAAACCAGAGATTCATATTGACATGCAAATCCTCAAGCACAAAGAGCAATTGAGATGTTAACAACAAATATAAGGTAAAACTACTCAAAAACCAGGCACCTGGGCAGTGCAACAGGTAAGGAACTGTTTCCCATAAGCAGATACAGAGCAAAAGAAGTTCTGTGGTTAGATTGGCTCTTCACAATCTGTCTGCTGGGAGTCACAAAAGATCTCCTGACCTACCTCATATCCTAATTAGCTTTAGGTCCTTTACTGCTCCTCAAAGGGTGATAAGGCTCTAGCTCTAGCCAAGGATATGGAGAAGACTCACTCAAGCAAATGGAATGCAATTAAAAGCAGACATAATTTCATAGGAAGAAGTAATCTGCTCTTTTCAGGTCCTGCACTTTTAGGAATTGCTTTAAGTACTACAGGTGTAAGATTTTCGGGCAGAAAAATTATTTTGTAAAGGGCATGTTTCTTCAGTGGTTGCGCTTTGTACAGCACCAATCATCCTACAGTGTTATTCTCAGCATCAGTGTGCACAGGAATTACAAAGGAATAAGAGAAGACTAGCTGACAAAACAGTCTCTCTGCAAAAAAAACCAAAAATGCTTCTCTTCAAGCAAGATTCAGATTAGTCCTATCACTACCTGTCTGTGTACTTAACTTCATGCACAGAGTCAATACATATTAAAGTTCAGTATGTGAGCATACTGAAAGAGCAGAAAGGAAATATGTATGCAAATATATTTTGGTTTGCATTGCACTGTTACTTGAACCTACCTTTTCCTTGATATTTACAGGAGAATTGACTTCTGCCATCTCTGTTCAGGGGAGAGTAGTGTCTGTGAAATGAAAAAAAAAAAAATCAGAGATTAATTTGGAGGTTTTAGTCCCAACCTGTCAAAACTACACCTGTAATGACTAATTTCATATGCTTACCTATAAGCATTAGAGAAACATGAGAACACAATGTCCTGCACAACAGTGCTCAATCTTGCCAATAGGCAAAGCTAGTCTAGATTTCATACTTTCCCCAGGTTATTTCTGCAAGCACATTTAAAAATGCCTTATAGCTATGACTCTGGATAGAAGGCGTATCACACTTCTCCCAGCCATGTCTTTCAGACCCTGTTCTGAGGCTGTAAAGAGCAGGAATACCTTAGATGAACTCAATGGCTCCTGTTTTCTTATTCACCAGCATCCTCAGCTTTTGCCAAAAGAATTTATCAATCAACACAGTCCTAAAAAGCTAAATGTGCCAGGAGGTTGGGCTGATAAGCACTGCATGGCTGTTTGTTGTTTTGGCTTTTTTTTTAAATTCAAAACTAATTCAAAGGATTTAGTTACACAGCTCCTACTGAAGCTAACAGGGTCTGTAGAGTTAAATCTCTAAGTCTTCTCTGAAAACTTGGGCACATGAATGGAATTTGCATGTGATTAAGAAACCCTGCAATATGCCTTCTATTTCCAGTTATGTGGCTGGGTAAGTGAGAGACACTATCATGTGATGAAGAGTCAACACAGAAAAAGGAGTCCCATCGCCTAATCTTGCCTCCATCAAAACCACCTGTCTTAAACTTCGCAAAGGAACAGACCTGAATCTTCACATTTTAAAATTAAATCCACAAAGAATTACAGCAAAGACTAAGCCAAATAGAATACAAGCTTGGTTTGGTCATTCTTTTTAACTCTATTGTACACTGATAAAAAGGTGTAGGTGTAGATATAGGAGAATGAACCCTTAAGTTCCTTCTAAGTTTTTAAGTTGAAACACCTCCTTTTCCCCATTTGAGCACTTGCTATGTGGACTGATAGTGTTCTGAAGTGTTCCAAGACTGAAGTGTTCCAAAAATTCTTCTAAATCTCTTTTAATGCCCTTAAAAATCCTCCATTAACTCCTTCTTTGAAACACCGAAGTTCAGTAGGGTTCATACTCCAAAAATTAAGCACTTCTCTTACAGTATCTACTGACATTTAAATATTATAATTAAATTCTGTATGCACCCATTTTCTGACTAAAGAGATGAGAGTCAAGGAAGCATATAGGGAAGAGATAATAGGATGAAGAAAAGGAAGTTAATTCGAGTTTTGGTCTGATGAAGAGCCAAAAGAGAAAAGTAACCATTTCCATTGCCAGCTATTAAAAAGACATGCTTGAAATGCGTAAGGTTGCTCGTGATATCTCCATTTTACTGTAACGTGAACAGATGCTCTATTAGAACTCAAATACCTTTTGCCTGTATTAAGTCAGTGGCTCAAATGCTTGGCCAAGACTGGAGTCTCACTATGTTTGATAAGACTTCTTGCCAACCGGGCCACTGTGTCACTCTGAAGGCTTTACTATCTACAGGTATCTCACAGTGGAAGATTCCCCTCCCTGCCCCTCCTTCCACAAGAATGAAAGAGCTCAAATCAGTTTCTTTGTCAAGCCCACCCAAAGGCTAAAAGCAGAATTAAAAACATCTGGATAGAGCAGGCAGGAAGATCACACAGAATATAAGTTCAGGGCAATTTCATTTCCAATATTTAGTGTGTTCCAATAACAAAAGAAAGGTGTTGAGAAATGCTTGTAGTTTGTAGTCCCTAGACAACATTTTTTTAATGTACTTTTTGTCTTTTGCTGTCAGCTATTTCTCAAGCCAAAGGGGTAAAGAACATGAGATACAGAAAATCAAATTTCCCATGCATTCTGGAAAAGTCAACTGAAAACTGTTCCTGAAGAACCAAAAACACAACACAGAAACAAGCTCAATAAGAGTTGGAGCTAACAAACTCTTCTGGCCTTAAAAGATTATTAATCTATAAAAACCAATAAGTAATGGGAAAAGATCTTTGTCACTTTAAATACTTGGGTTTTTTTTCAACATATATGTTACCAATTTTGTACCAATATTGCACATTTTAAAACTGCATCTTGTATGTAGCAAATTAATCCAAATAACACTTTGTGAAAGCCCCATGCCTCTCAACTAATGTTTCTTCAAAGATATTAGCTAATAATTCTTCAAAGTTAAATTAATTTGATGATTAAACCCTACAACGTAACCAATTCTACTCTTTGTAGCAACGCTCTGACTTGGTATAAAACCAGACATAAAAACTTCATTCAACACCTTGCCAGATTTGATTTGCCTCTTTTTTGCTGTACACTGCAGGTGTTACTATGATTATAGCCTTCCACCAATAAATGTGGTGCTGATTCAGCTAGCTTGCAACTGCAAGCTGTTTCAGAAAGACCTGGCATGCCACACAAAACATACCCTCTGCTTCTTTCTTCTTTTCTCTTTTTTCTTTTTCTTTTAAGATAAAGAACTAGGAGGACATCAGCTTTTACAAATGGACCCATTCCTCAACGCTTCACACTCTTCATTAATATGCATATTACAACTGTCAAAATGAAGATGCTAAAACTGAGTTGGAGCTATTTTTCATTCACCTTCTCCAAGGACGGATAATTGAAATAACATGCATAAAACACTTGCTCGTTTATATAACTCAGACCAGCACTGCTTGTTACATAAAATACAGATGATACATTAAAAAGAAAATGTCAATGCTGCACTAATTTTTAAAAGAATCATCCTTTATGGCTATACTTAATAGCTTACAAATTTAATTTTCTCATTGTAGCACCAACTGATTTATTGACTTAACTAGTGTTTTTTCTCGGATGTTATTTTAATTTTAGTATTGAGCAATTACTTAGCTCCTAATCCTGTGGCAAATGACTACAGCACCTCCATAATTTTATGAACCAAATAGTCCCACTGAAGTTCACAAGATGTATCTCCAGGCTTGGATCTAAATTTGCACTGCTCCATTCTCATCCTGAATTCTTCAGAGAAGCTTCTTTCTCTGCAAGTTGTGGAACATTAAAATAGGACCCTCAGCTGAGCCCTAAAGACACCTAAAGCCAGTGGAGAGCAACACTTTACATGTCACCAACAGCATGCACTCAACAGAAGGTTTGGAGAAAGATCTTTGACATAAGATTTTCTGCACTGGCCAAGATTAAGTTAACACAAGTACTAAATTTAAAATGCACAGAACATACTGTATATGAGAGATCCCCAGCTCCAATGTCAGCTTACATGCTTTGTCTTTCTCCACATTTCTTGCTTTTACTTGTGCTCCTGAAATGTCACTGTGTATCACGCCAACAGACTTGCAAGAAAAAGAAATGAAGGAAAAAGCCCCCAACAAACTACAAAATCCCTTATATAAATGGGTCATTAATTTCTGATACAAATTTCCAAATGCGCTACCTGGAGCAGGAGATCATTCTGTTTCTCATTACATCCTGACCTCAAATACTGACAGGGTGTTTTTTTCTAAACCTATTACACACTTCCAAACGAGACATTTCACTTGCCTTGTAAAAAAAAATCATTTCAATAGCATTCAAGGCAATGCTGCAGAGAAGACTGGACTACTTTTGGCAGAGTTTTGCTTCTGCCCCCTACCAAATGAAGCAATTCATATCAGTCTATGCTGGTTTAAACTACCATGAACCTGAACCAGGGCATCCACAGTGCTGGCACATGCTCTGTCCTGCAGACCTTAACTGTAAGCAGCAATGTCCAGCAGGCAGGCAGTTACAGGAACAGCCTTTAACCACTGCAGAAAAATATATCAGAGCTCACCTGTCACAGCCTAAAGTATGTGGCTGCTTGCCCAGCTTTACTGAAGTTTCCTTTCTGTCTCCAAGCAGCTGTGAAATCCCACTGCTTCTGTGTTAGACTTCCAAAGAATTCCCACCACCATCCCACTGGTACCAGCATCAGAGGTGTTTGGCCCACAGACACCTTCCAGCCTGCCAGAGCCTTGGCTAAAGCTGACAAACACTCCATTCTATACAACATTAGGGATGGGTGGGATTGCCTGCATCTCAAGCACCAATGCATCACAACAGTAACAACTCTGTGTCTTGCCACTGCTGCAAAACCTGGCACATGTAAATTTCAGACCTCAAAACTCTGCCAGAAAAAGATGAGACATGCTCCCCATGTCCTAACAAAAACAAAAAAATCTCCTTGCAAATACACAGGGAGGAAAAGCAGTTTATGAAAGTGTAAGGGCTGCCAGAAAGATACAGTTTGTGCAAATACCCTGTCACAGTAAACTGTATCAGAGTGGAGACTGTGTGTGACACCTGCTCCACTAGTTCACACATCTGAAGATGCAACTTTGGCAATGGGATCAGAAAATTCCCCATTAAACAGCATATAATCTGATGTTGGGAGGATCTCCCATCGGTAGGCTTATGGATGAATGTTTTTCTACACCCCAAAAAATGTCATAGTTCTTCATCTGCCCACTGCAACTGTTTCCTTTTATAAGGAAACACCACCCCAGCAAAACAAGAGTCCCAGTCTAACTGACTTGACCCTTGCCAATGCTTCTCAAATCCCAGTCACTGAGTGAGCTTTCTCTATTAATAGAGAAACTAGAGTTTACAATTTTGTCACTCAAATTTGTTCATTAAGTAGAAAAACACTAGAATATGAATTTTAATTATTTTCTATTTTTAATTATGGATCATTTTCTCATTTCCAAATAGTTCAGTCAAGATTCTCCAGCTTCAAAAAGCTAGACAGGTATGGGCAGAAGAAAGAAATCACAATTTTAGAGGAACTTCAAATAACAAGAAAATAAAAAGCTAAGTACCTGTGCCGGTTTTGGCTGGGATTGAGCTAATTTTCCTCACAGTAGCTATAACACAGGCATGTTGTAGTTACTGCCAGCATTACTTACACAGCATCAAGATCTTTTCTGCCTCTCACCCCACCCCACCAGCGAGGAGCACCAGAAATTGGGAGGGGACGCAGCCCAGACAGCTGACCAAAGGGATGTTCCATATCATATGATGTCATGCTCAGCATACAAAGCTCTGCCACTCAAAGCTCACTCCCATGGGGAGCGAGTGAATGAGCAGCTGTGGTGGTGCTTAGTTGCTGGCTGGGATTAAACCATGACAGTATCTAATGAGATTGTAGCAGCCTGCACTATGCTTTCATCTTCTCCATTTCTACTCTCTCTACAGAATTACATCTCATTTTCAAATGGGATTCATATCCATCCATATATATTATATTACACTGCCTTGCCTGCAGACTTCCACATGTCCCAGGTAGAAGCAAAACCAGCAGAATCAGAGACACATGGCCTCCATTTCACATTTGACTTTGATTTTTGTTATAAAGAAATGCTACTAGAGAACTGCAGATGAAGCCTGAGATGAACACACTTTTTCTGATGCAATTTTAAGCTAATACTCTTGCATCAGAAAGACTGAAAAAACTCCAAGAGTGAGATTCCAAAATTCAAGTATTTTAGAAAGGAATTATTTTGGTTTTCACACAGATTTTATTTAAATAGCAGAAAAAAATAATTAGGTCAAAGGTTAAATGAGCAAACATTAGCATGCATATGACTGCTAGTTACAACAATTAGCGCCCTTAGTGGTACACAAAGCCCTGCCACTGATTGTCAAACTGCAAGAAATAGCAAGATTTAGACATTTGTCTTCAGTATCTTGAGATTAGCAATGGCTATGGTTTTCTATTTGCTGTAGTCTAGTGTCTAAAGATAAGCATAACTTAAAAAACAAATGCATAAACATAACCAGAGTCAGGAGCATCTAGGCTGTATTAACAAGTGTCCTCACAGCTGTCCTTTCAGCCTTTTGTGTAATTAGAAATGAACACACCTAATAAAACCAACATGAAATGTTATTAATACAGAACTGGTATTTTCCACTACTGTTTTTGTCTTTCTAAAGACTGCATGCAGAAATTTTCTATCCACCCCATTATTTTGTATTTCCTGGTTTTCTGAAGTTTGATATTAGCCACTTCAAACTAGTTAAGTACCTTGGGTTAAGTTTCATGGCATCTGAGGCCTTTAAAATCCTTTCCTTCAAATGCCTGCATAAATGTATGTATGGGAGTGCACACACATTCCAGACTTTCCCCATTTGTGGAGTCCAGTCCCACTACCATCCCTGGTCACGCTTGTCTCAATCACAGAATGCAGCTGTTGCCTCTGCATTCTCCCTTCTGCTCAGCTATTGCAGCCAGATTCTCTCTCTACTGGTCACCACACTCTGCCTGAAACCTATTGGCTGCAGATCTGGAAACAGGATGCAGGAAATAAAATGTCTCACTGATTCCACATGTAGCTCTGGATTCCTACAAAAAAGAGGCTTATGCTCTCCCATTGTTTATCACCTCCTCCTGAGGATTTCTGAAATGCCTGACTACACAGTCTGAGGAAGAAGCTGATGTCTCACATCTTCAGCCTTGCAGGCTGCTCACTTTGAAATGGGCAGTAAGGGGTAAAGCTTTGGAAAAAGTGCAGTGGTGCATCAGGAACTCAGTTATGCTATTTCAAATTATAAAGTCCGTATCTGAGAGAACCACATATCCACTAAAAAGAAAAAAGGGACAGAGGTGAGAGTGTGATATGTGAGGGAGGACAGGCCTTAGCACCTGGGTCAGTGTCCTGTCTTCTATCCTCCTCAGATTTCTGCCTAGGGCAGGAACAGCTCTAAGCAGGTACCACAGACACACTGTGATGTCCAGTCAGTCTTGCAACAAAATAGTTAGGCACCAGAAAGTCCTGTAGCTCATTCTGATAAAACCCACTGCTCTTTGACCTTGTTATGCTCTGCTCTTCCTAAGCAGAGATGGTACTATTCATGTAACCCAGGGAGAGCCTGTGCTTCTCCTCTCATCAGATGACTTGCTTCCCCCTCCCAGTTCCAGTGTGTGAGAAGCCAGACCACTACATATGTGGGCTCCACAGGCATCTGTGTTTTCACACAGAGAAGTGGTGTGTGAGGGATCCTCAGGTCCTCCCTGCACTTGGTGTTGCAGCTCCACCGTATGAGAATCCTGCCCAGGAATGCTGTAGCCCTTAGATTAAGAGAGGGTCAAAAGAAAGCTACCTTGACTGGCATCTTCCTCAAACCTCATTAATATTTCATCCAAACAGTTTACAAGCATTCAGTAATATAATCATATCTTTTGATACAGACAGCACAAAAGATTCTGGCTGGATTTTCTGTTGCTGGTCCACAGTCAACAACTCACCCTTGGTTACAAGCAAGGCTGCTTGCAAACCCTCGTCCCATACATTCGTTGAATGCTTTGTCTGTGCTATCGAAGCTAAGCTCTTCTTTAACACAAGTTTCAGTGTGGCTGCCCCAGAAGATTGGTGTCACTGTGTGAGCTGGTGTTCACTCATGACAAGTGACTGACACCCTCTAGAAGTGACCACCTCAGAGACCTGAAGGATAACAACTTGTTACCTCTGTAGAATATAGCTCAGGCCGAGAAGGATCCAAAAGAGCAGTTTACATTTAGGTCATTAACACCATCCTGCCCCTGAGCAATGGAGATCAATTTAAAAAGCACATAAAAATGTATAAAGAAAGGCGTGCTCTGCACTGTTTACAGCAACTTAGTGGAATGAAGAATAGAGCCACAGGAGAGGACATATGCAAGTCCTTGTGTAGAGCTATGTATCCATGTTTCAACAGACAGGTACCAGAACAAAGTAAATACTCTGTAACTGCTGACATATATACATATGTGTATGCGTATGTGTAGGCAGGCACATACACACACAAAGATGAATAAAATGCTTTATGAAATAATCACACTTTAAAGCAAAATAAATTTGAAAATAAACTAAGTACCATTATTAAAAAAAAAAACAAAAGAACAACAAAACATTCTAAACATCGAAAAATGTCCCCAAAACACATGTGACAACACATTTCTTAAAAAACCCCTAGGAATTCAGATTCAAAAACTGTCAAATTTCTGGAAGGGAGTCTTGTTGCACAGCAACAGGCTTTTCCATGATAGGGTATTTTACAGGATAGAAGAGCTGTTTCCTAGTGCACATTCAAGAAACTTAGGCACAACCTCTGAATATTCCTCCCACCCTCTTTCCATACTGATTAGTAGCCAAACATTTGTTTTCAAGCCACACAGTTTCTGAAATTGTACAACTTGCCATGTGAAGCAGTGAGTCAGTAATCTGAAGCCAACAGTTTCCCACCTAAATTGTACACATCATGTGTTTGAACTCCCTATCCAGTTGGTTTTGTCACCTGAAAAACTATCAAATATACCACTAAAAGTATATGAGTGCTCAAATGCACATGTAGTTCACAACTGAGGTGACAGCACTTCCTATTGCTCTTCTTTTTGACCCATACAATTTAAACCACCCACTTACTCAAGAAGGGAACACTCAGTAACACCACTGACTGTATTCAACATTAAGAACCTATAGTGAACTACAAAGTACCAAAAAGCTGAAATAGGATTAGGCAGAAAGTCTCCCAACAATTTTTCATTTTAGAGTAGGAAATGATCAATTCATTAAAATCAGAACTTTGGAAAAAATGAGTCCTGTTCTATAAATGTTTATATAAAGAAAATTAAACAGCTCAAATGGAAGACACAGAAAAAAACCAGCAGCCCAGGGACAAGGGACTGTCTCCAGCCTACAGACACTGAAGATCTAGTGCCAGTTCCAAACCTCCCTTCTGCTACACTAGAAGAGTACTTTAACCCCTAGGCCATTCTCAAAAGAAGAGGATTTTCTCTAAAGTTTTATTTCCCTGAAACACATCTATTAGCCTCCTAGAACCAGGTAAGACCCAGCAAAGGCATATCTCCCTACTCCAGAGCTCCAAAGGTAGGAAATCCAGCACCACTATATCAATACCACAACTGCCAGTGGCTGCTCAAGATAAAGTATCCACTTGCTGGCTTCTGATGCTCTCCACTACAGGCACTGCACTCAGGAGCTCTATATCCTCCCCACTCTGCAGAGAAACCTTGCTGGGAGCCTAGAGCCTGTGTTCTGCTGGCTGGCATCCTAGAGGAACATCTGCAGAGCATCACTGTGATTCAGCATAATCTGAATTCCCAGTTTTACTACATGTATCACACTAGTAGAGCTGAGCCCAATTGACAATAGATGTATTCATCTACATGGTCAGTAAAATGGTTGTCTCTGATAGCCAGGAGGGAGAGATGGGGGTTCTGGAAAGAAAAATTCAGACTGAGTAAACTCACTTTCCACAGTAAAACTTGCCAAAATAAACATCAGCCTCTTGCTCTTCCTCAAGCGCCTCAAAAAATCTTGCCAAGCATACTGATAAAGAACAGTGAAACAACAAAACACAATCTACCCCAATTATACGTTTGCATGACTGTCCTGCAAAACAACAACAAAAAAGGTTAACTTTCAGTTTTACAAATGAGCTATTATCTTCCAAGTTGCTCTTGCCAGGGACTTGAGCTATTAAGCCATTTACGCTGGCTCCTGTTTCAGCTCAGAACGGGATGCCAAGAGACAGTGTCGGTTCATTTGCTTCTGCGGCTGCCCAAATGTGGACTGCTACATGAGTATGGCATGGGAATGCTAACAGGGAAGTATGTAAAGTGGGAGCACATAGCTTGCCCCAATCCCAGTGGTTTCTCTAAACAGTAAAAGCAGAAAGACAAAAGTGAATGTCAGGAAGTGCTCAAATTCACACTTGTTTTGGACATCAAGAAATAAATTATCACAAGGAATCAAACTTCTACCAGCAGACTGGCACAGTATAGTAAATTCTCAATCTTGGAATAAACCTCAAATTCAAAGTTGGTCCTGAAGCTACTCTCATTTCAGCCTTCTTTCTACTAAGTATTCAAAGTCCACATCACTTTTCCTTCTTGCTCAGACATCTCTGAAGAACCAGTTTACTGTTGCTAGATGTGCAAGGCTGACTCTCAGCAAATATAATCCTTTCAATTCAAAGAGCTACATGGATTTAAACCAACTGCTTGCTGGTCCCACAGGAGGCCCCCAGCTGCAGAGAGAGAAGGGGAACTCATCAGAGCTGCCCTGACCAAGCACACAATGAAGCACCGCAGTCATGATGAGTTGGCAAATTTACAGTGAGTTTGGGGAAAAGAATCACTTTACCAGAGCTCTGAAGGAGCTCTCTGGATAAAGGGCTTCTGATGAAAACTGATTAAGCCAGGTGCTCAACTGCAGGCAAGACAGACCAGAGGATGCCTTAGTGTGGTGAGACCTCAGGTAACTAACATATATTCAAAGTATAGGAAAGCATACTTTATGAGTCAGAGAGGTTATGTATATGCTTGGAGGTAAATACCTGATTTAAATGTGCCAAAGCAGTCTGAACCTTCCAAAACCAAACACTGAAATTAAATGCAGCCTTTCATTTTCTAAAACCAAGTCACCTCATATAGGTCCTTTGAAGAAGATGCAAATTTTTCCTTAAACAGCATTTTGAATTATTTTTTATTATATACATATGTACACATACAAAAGGTATGTACATAAAAGCTCTAAAAATGTTTACAAGTTTCTATAGTAAAATGACCTGATCTATATCCACAGTGAACAGACACAGGCCCAGCAGTAATCCCATATTAACAGTACCTGTACAGTCAGACACTACACTGGAAGCACCATCACGGACATTTTGTTATTCTAAGATTTACAACAAATGCTAGTTTTTCTCTCCTCCCCCACCTTCCGACTGCTAAGGAAAACATTGATTTTCTGATGTTAACAAAAGGTATTCCTGGAAACAACAACAAAAGCACATAAATAAGTTAACCTATAATTACTTACTGTTCATACAGTCCTTCAACCTAATTGCTATTACATGTGAATAAATGGCTATTAGAGCATTTACTGGACTTTGAACTGCACTTTTTAGAGGAAAAACCCAAAAGAAACTAATTCTTTTTTTCAGCTGAAACCCACACTACACAGCTACATCAAAATTAATTGTAAAAGTACAGTCAATTCATGCAACTGTGTACTGCCAAAAATATGCAAAGACCTTAATGAGTCTCCCATACCCTCCCTAATAGTCAGGAGACAACTGCAAAAAACTTTTCTGCTTCTGAAGCTCACTAGCATATGAACTGTTGCTGACATGCATGAACTGAGGTTCCTCTTTAGCCAGGTATATAAGGAGTTCAGATTTTTTTTTTAGAATTACAGGTTTCTTAACTTGGCAAGGGCAATCCCAAGATAAATCTGTTTGACTAGCTATGACAGTGGACAGCAAATGGAGTAATTTTATCAACAGAATGAAAAGAAGATACTTTGTTGAGGAACATTTTCAAGAAAGTAAAAGTATGTCTTATTTTAAGGTACTTTTCTCAAAGACAGGTAAGCTCAGTTACACTGTATAGAACAGATACATATTGTAGAGCATCTTTCAGCTCATCTGTTTGTGACCATGCACTGGAAATTATTTGTCTTCGGCATGCCAGAATCTATAAAATTATAAAATCTATGGACAAACCTTTGCTTTGCATCTGTCCAGAATTTCTGAAGATAAGTATTTAACACAGCTTTGGAGGATAATGTGACATACTATTTGCTTCACATAATTTAGTGCTCGAAAGCATCAAATTAAGCTCTAACTTGTAGTTACCTAGGTTACTAGTTACCACTGCAGGCCCCACCAGCTGAAACTCTCAGTGTGCTAAAGGATGCCAAACCCAGTCTTCTTGCACAAATATGAATACCAGCACATTTCAGATGCTGTATTGGGTTTGTGTGGCAATGTTTTGATAGTAGAGGGGCTACAGGTGTGGCTTCTGTGAGAAACTGCCGTAAGTTTCCCTCATGTCTGACAGAGTCAAGGCCAGCCAGCTTAAAGATGGACCTGCCACTGGCCAAGGTCGATCCCATCAACAAACACGGCAGTACCTCTGGAATAACAGTTAAGAAGGGGGGGAAGTTCTGCAGCAGCAATTGCAGCTTTTAAGAGAGGACTAAGATCATGTTAGAGAACCAGCTCTGCAGATACCAAGGTCAGTGGAGAAGGAGGGGCAGGAGGTGCTCCAGGCACCAGAGCTGAGATTCCCCTACAGCCCATGGTACAGACCATGGTGAGACATCTGTGCCCCTGCAGCCCATGGAGGTCCACAGGGATCCACCTGCAGCCTGTGGAGGACACTACATTGGAGCAGTTGGATGTCCGAAGGAGGCTGTATCCCTGTGGGAAGCCCACACTGGAACAAGCTCCTGGCAGTGACCTGTGAAACCCATGGAAAGAGGAGACCATGCTAGAGCAAGTTTGCTGGTAGGGCTTGTGATACCATTGGGGACTCACACTGGAGCAGGCTGTGCCTGAAGGACTGCACCCCATGGGAAGGGATCCACGCTGATGCAGTTTGTGAAGAACTGCAGCCCATGGGAAGGACCCATGTTGGAGAACTTCATGGGCCCATGGCAGGGCCCCCACACTGGTGCAGGGGAAGAGTCCTTCCCTAGAGGAGGAAGGATCAGCAGAGGCAACGTGCAATGAACTGACCATGACCCTCATTCCCCATCCTCCAGCACTGCTCTGGAGAGGCATTAAGAAAACTTGGGAGTAAAGTTAAGCCTGAGAAGAAGGGAGTGCTGGGGAGAAGGTGTTTTAAAATTTAGTTTTTACGTCTCATTATCTTACTCTTATTGACAGGTAACTAATTAAACTAGTTTCTCCAAGTCTAGTCTGTTTTGCCTGTGATGGTAATAGTTGAGTGATCTGTCCCAGTCCTTCTCTTGACCCATGAGCCTTTTCTTATGTTTTCTCTCTCCTATCCAGCTGAGGAGAGGAGGGACAGAGCAGCTTTGGTGGGCACCTGGCATCCAGCCAGGGTCAATCCACCATAAGCACACAAAAAAGCACGTTTTGTATATGAACCTCAAAATTGCCTCAACTGCTGTGTCTCTCTTCTCACTGCTGCTAATTAGCAACATTACAACAGCACTGACAAGCTCTTGTATATTGCATGTAGGCACTATAAAAAAACCCAATGCTGGTTAACAGTTACCACATTGAGCAAGTCAAAGTCTCAGCAAGTCAAACTCCCAGTATCTCAACTTGTTCTAACCATCCTGTCAGCAGTAAGAACTGACAGACAAACTGAGCTAGCTAGGAATTTTCCAGTCCAATGGGTTTTGTTGGGGTTGGGTGAAGCTACTTCGGCATAACCAAAACACTTCTCAAACACTGGGTTCCCCAAAAGCTAAGTGAATTCCCTATTAGCCAGTTGTCCTTTCCCAGAAAGCCCAAATCAGAGCAAAACTTGGGATAAGCAAAGTTCAGCATAAAAAAGCAGGAAGTTACTGTGGCTTGTGCAGACACAGAAGAGCTGACCACAGCATTTATTATCAAGTAAAGCCCTGTATCAGTCACGCCTTTCCTTCATTATTCTAGAGCCCTACCAAGTAAAGGCAAAGGTGACTCCTGAACAGCTAGCCTTTTTCAAAGTGTCTGACTGTATTTTCATGAAGCCATGCACAAAGTTATCATCTTAATTCATAACGAGCAGTTCTGGCAATCACTCATGCAGATTTCTTGCTGTAGACAAAAGCACAGTCAGAGCTGCCACAAATTCACATCTCTAATTTAGCCACACACCAAAACAAGCAGGGCTGGCTCTGCAGGCAGCAGATGTGAGCTGTGACTGGATTCTGTGGTTAACAGACCTCTGTCACTGGCATCCACAGAACCAAGGACTTTGGCAGAAGAGAGCTGGCTTTATAGTTGCTCAATATTTGCACTCTCCAACAATGGAGGAAAAAAAAAAAAAAAAGACCCACGTATGAGAAGCAATTTACACAGAATGAGATTCAGCTCCACTGGCTGTCTTCCTTAAACATGCAATTTAGTTCCTAATAATATTGACACAGGTAGAGTTGTTCCAAGACCTGAACTTTATCTATCACTATTTTTCCAGGGGTTCTGCTCATTAATTGAGATCAGACAGTCTAGCCACCTTGCCCACAATCAGAGCACAGCAAATAGGGAATGCTTTAGCTCTTTTTAAACTGCCTGAACTGTGCAGCTGAAGAAAAAATACAAGAACTCTTTCGCCACTTTATCCGCCCATACACCCGGGTTTTTGGACAGGGTACAAATTACTGCCTTGATTCTCCCTTTAGCAGAACATACACTCCATCCTAGTGCTCTTGGAGAAAATGTTTGTTCCTTCACTGCTGAAGACAAAGGTATCCATAATTCTTCCAACCTATTCCAAGTGCCTGCTGCATAGAGGGAACAAAACATGTAAGTTATCACTGGCAAAGAAGAACTATCTGCTTTAATCACAAACCTTTACAGCTGAACCATCTCAGAACATATTGGAGGGGGGCAATTCTGTTCTGCCTTCATTGCGGGCTGCCTTTTTATGAGTATGTTAACTCTTCCCCATCATAAAAGGGAAGTTTCATCCAAGTCAGTGCTTCAGCATTAAAAAGCCATGAGAAATAGCATAAAAGTTTTTATGAAGACACTGAAGTCTCAGTTTCACTGTGCTTACCGCATGACCAACCAAATCCCATTAAGTCATCTCTCTCCTGGAACGATAGCATTGAGTGACAAACCCAGTAAGGGGTTTGAAGGTGGTCACCTTGAACTCTTACATTCACACTGGTCACACTGCTGCACATTCACCAAAGCCTTGGTGATGCTTTTCACTACCAGGAACAAATGCTAATCTCACTTACATATTAACAAGTGGAATAAAGAAGGGCCACCAATAACAGAGCAGACCAAATACCCTAAAAATAAAGCATCAATTCAGGAACTCCAGAGTCTCCTTTAATCTTCATTATTCTCTCTAAAAATTCTGTGAAAGCTCAACTTGCTTTCAGTTTCAGATTTTGATATTGATCAAAGTAATCAGTGAGCTCTAATCTGAATTACCTGAACTCTTTGCATCATATAGCTGCCAGTTATTTTTCACTCACAGCAGCATACGTAATCAAAAATAAGGTGTTACAGGGAAGAACAGGGCTATTCACTGATTTTTTTTTTCAGAAGTGAACTAAGATTTAATTTCTACTTCAAATATTTTATTTTTTAGTTTTTCCATTTCTTAGGATAACTGCATAACTCTAATTCTTAATGTTTCAATTTTGAAAGCATTTTATCAGTTCAGTCTCATGATAAATAAGACTCATAGAAGTTGATTATTTTAAGGCACAAAATTACATACTTATACAGACAGAAACAAGATGCACCTATAGGCAGTTAGTGAATTATCCATTTCTGATATAGGTCTGATGTTCACACTGGGTGAATTTTCTCCAGAATTGTTGGACAGGACAGGACATTGTCTTGCAGGACAGAGTCAGCTTCAATATGCAGCCCCTATTTACTCAAGCACATAAGTGATACTGAATTCCCTGAAACAAATTTTTGGAGACACTTTTCAGAGTACAATGAACTTCAGTATATTCTTAAGAGTCTTTTTGCACTCTTTCAGAAATGTGCCTTATTCTAATGAAAATTTCCCATCTGCACATACAGGAAACTTTTTAATCAAGAACACTCTGTTCTTAAGATCTTACAATAGGATTTTGTTCTTCTGATAATTCTTTTTTCAGTGCTACATTAAAAAGTAAGTAAAAAACAATTGTATGATTTGGGGCTGTGGTGAATCTGACTAGGATTCAGTTATCTTTCTTCCCAGCAGCCCATACAGTGCTATGCTTTGGATCTGTGGCTACAACAGATGTGTGTGCTGAAAACACAGCAGTGTTTTGGCTATTGCTGAGCTGTGCTTGCACAGTGTCAAGGCCACCTCTGTTTCCCACTACACCCCCACAGCCAGGCTGAGGGTGGGCAAGAGGCTGGGATGGGACACAGCTGGGACAGCTGACTCAGAGTGACCAAAGGGATATTTCATGTGATGTGTCCTCAAGTTCAGAAATAAAAACTGGGATAGAGGAAGAAAAAGATTTTTTTGTTTTCAAGTTGGCTGTTGTTTGGAGACTGGCTGGGCATCGGTCTGCCATTACCTGGTGTACCATCTCCCTTACTCTGCTTGGTTTTCACCCCTTGAACCCACCTTTTCTTCTTCACCTATTAAATTGTTTATCTCAAGAGTTGTCTTTTTTTTCTTCCTATTTTCTCCCCCCTCCCACTGTGGAGAGCTGCTGCAGGGAGTGAGTTAGGAGCTGTGGGGGTGCTTGGCTGCTGGCCAGGGTGAACCCACGACAAGTCAAACTTAAAACCCATCCCAGATTGGTGCACTCTCTTCTCAGATTCTGATCCAGAACTTGCCCCAGCATTCAGTGTCTACAAAACTCTCTAGATGCTTGTAGGGCACTTTGCCTCCAAATATCTGAGCTGAGTATAATCCTCAGCCCAACTCTACAGCCTGAGGAAACATTTGTTATTGTCATTCTGCTGAGGGGTAAAGAGGTGGAGAGAGACTACAGGAAAAGATTTTCAGAGCTGATTAAAAATTTTTGCCTCATTTGCAGAAAGAACATTTACACACACACCAGAGCCATCTTTTAGTAGCAACTTCTCAGAGCTGAAAAACAATCCCTTTGCCAAGTCTGAGGACTTTACTCACCTCCCCACTACTGCCCCTCCAAGTACAGGGTTCACAAATATGGACCTTCACTAACAAGCCAGCAAGTTTCCTTATTCTCAGGGCCACAAGGCACAGTTGTGATGTGGAAGACCAAGTGCAGCTGAAAAACCACCATCTTTCACTGAAATCACCACTGCTGAGAAATCCCTGTGCTGTGTAACACTGCTGACTAGGGTGGAGATGTTTCCAAGATATCTCGCTCTCTAGGCAGCCCATCTGTTTCTGATAGCTCAACTTCTGGTCAGCAACTGACCCGATGAGTCACTCTGGTTGCACTATATCGAGCTCAGAGCCAGACAAGCAATATTTCATCATGTACTTGGCCACACTTGTGATCAACGGATATGTAAGAACCCACTTTGGGCACTTATATTTTTCTGCTTTCCTTTGAGGAAGTCACACAGCTCACCACTACCGAGTTCAGCGTGCTGAATTATTAACTACCAGGCAGATTCTAGTCAGCCACTCCCTGTGAGCTTTCCACTACCAAAAGCTTTGAAAGTTTGCCATGTAGCAATTCTCCGTAAAAAGGCTGAAGCAAAAAGGAAATCCTTAAGAAACAGCATAACTGCCCTCCACCAAAGAAACAGTGAGTGAGTGAAACACGAAAGTGAATAACATGGGTAAACTAAATGAGTTCTCCTTCAATCTATTTATTATAATGCCTGAGCATTTCAGAAACTTCAATATATAATTGTATTTTTCATCCTGACACCTATGCTTAAGTGCAGGAGTATTATTGCCTCATTTTACAGATTTAAAATTGAGAAATTAAGTGATTCAGTGAAGATTTCTAAGGAAGCTATTCACAGGGGACACAAACCAGACATCCTAAACTGCAAGGAAACTAGAGAACCTTACAGACATCTGAAAAAAATGGTCATCTCCATTAGAATTATACAGAAGGATGAGGTCATTAGCCCACTTGTTAGACTCAGGCTTGGAACAGACTGAGCATATGTTTTTTAACATGCTGGACACAGAGAAACTGCCTTCTTTGGACAAAACAGCAAGAGGAATTACTTGATATGTTCAAATAAATATTTTCTTCAAAACAAGTGACAGAAACATGGGGTTTAGACCACCTCTAAAATTAGGCAATTGCAGAGACCCCATTTCTCAGTTTTGTAGTCTACATGTGTATCGAATTTTTTTTTTTTAATTACTACAACACTACCCTTTCCCACTACCCTGTGAACATCACTTTGGACTATACTTAGTGTGATATGACTTCAGAATACCAGTTCAGCAGAACTTTCAGTTGCAAACCATGCTACATCTTCACAGTGATTCAAAGAATTACAAAAGAAAAGGTAGGTGGTGGGGACAAGCAGTAGGACCACATAGTTCCAAGCCAGTCAACTTACTGACACAGAGAAAGGAGAGAAGTTTCTCTGGAGTGATGAATGATAGACTCCGAAGACAAAATTGCCCCCTCTCTGGGAGCGTTCAGGGCCAGGCTGGATGGGGCTAGTGGAAGGTGTCCCTGGCCATGGCAGGGGGGCTGGAACTACATGATCTTTAAGGTCCCTTCCAACTCAAAACAATGTGATTTCCACATGATTCAGCTTCCAAGATGTTCAAATAGACTGCACTGCTATGTTAAAAACAGCCCCCAAAGTTGCTGGCTTCTTGTTCCTGCACTGATAGACCTGTAAGTAAAGAACCTTCCTATCTGACTGATCAGCAAAGAGAGATAAAAGGTACCTTACCACTGTGAATGACCCCAGTTTCTGCTCCTATTTTTCTATCTTCTTGAATAGACCGTATCTCCTGCAAAAATAGCTGGAAGTTGAAAAAAAAAAAAAAGGCACTTAGTTAATTTACTCTCAATTTATATTACTGTTTTCTTACAGCAGATTTAAAAAAAAACCCCACCCCTCATTCCTTTACTGCTGTGGTCAACACATGGGGGTGCCCACACCTGTTTTTACAAGGCTTATCTTTTTTAAGGGCCTATCTTCACTGCCATGAAAGCTTAGGCAATCACCTAAGCCTTGCTGTTAGTCCATTCCTGACTACACATAAAATTCTCTCCTAAAACAAGCCCATTTTTAAAGCACATATTTTAAGCTCCAATTAGCCAGTACATGGGACGTGCGGAAAGATAAACTTAAGCAATGAAACCTGTTTTATCACGAATGCAAGAGGGCTGTAGGTGCAAGTTACAGTAACTTAGCAGTTACTAATCAAACCCCTCTAAGCAGCACCAGCGCAGTTTCAGTGCAGTCATTCTCTAGAAACAACATTATCATCTCAAGAATACTAACTCAGATGAAACAAAGGAAAACCCAAAGACTGACACCAGCACTCTGTTCACAATACAAGGCCTTTGCTGATTTGCATATAAATTTCAGCGGAATTGTCCCCAAAGTTAAAGACACACAACCACGTGAAAAACTGAGTGCCTGTTGACATCCATACACAGATGAATGGAAACTGATCTCCCAATTTCATTAGTACAGGGAAGTAGTTAAGTTTTGTATTCTCTTGTTGCAGTTGTGAGGAAAGGCAGTCATGAACTGGTCTATGATTTACCATGCATGCCAGATAGAAATTACTCCTCTTTGGCTGCTATTAAGAAGTTGCACACTGTTTGCTTTGGAATAAGATCTGTTCAGCAGTCCCTCAGCAAACCCTAAAAGCATATTGTAATGTTTCAGAACATCCTGACTGCTGAAATCAGCCTCTACTAACCCACTATGACTGGATTGTCTTTACAGACTAATTTTTCCTTCTGTACTATGAAATACTCACTCTGTAGTCTCTCTAGTCTCACACTAGAAATGTGTGACTGCTGTCCTATTTAATCCTTTTTACCCTTACTGAAACGACATATTTTAGCAAGGTCAAAATGAATTTTAGACTGCAAAAGTCCTGTCAGCATCACAGGTTTTATTCTAAAGCAAGGCAGAAAGCTCTTAATTGCTTCTGCATCCAAAACAGCCAGATGTTCCCTGAAGCACTTCACCTGGCAAAGGCTCCCACAACAAAGACTCTCACAGCTTATGTCCCAAAGTCCATTACAATCTAAACACACATTTCTGCATGGCTTGCTGAGTCACAGTTATGTTCAAAATCAGAGGAATGAATAGAGCAATTTAAAATGTGATGCTTCGATGAAGAAATACAAGTACTCACACATGTCAGTGTTAAAGAGCATTTCTGGGTGTTGGAATCTACACAACAGGCACAGATTCATGAGATGAATAGAGGGGCTGGAAACCTGGAGAGGGAAGCACACCCAATTCCTTGCCTTTGGGCAGAATACCCTAACCAAGCACTGGGGAAGAGGGCTATGCTATGGCCCTACCAGCAGTTCGTTCTTCGGTGCAAGCAAGGGCAAGATTTGGCTATTTCCTTCAGAGGGGCACAGGGAAGGGCTGAGAACTTGTCCCTTTTGTCCAGTGAGCACCTCAATCAAAAGAGAGAAAGACAACAACATTCCTAATAGCTACTGCATTTCTTACGCCAACGTATGGACATTTAACTCCTTCCAGTACTGCCTGTAGTCTGCAGATGGTATTTTTAGGATCTAAACACAGCAAATCAGAACATGTACATTATTGCACTGAGGCACCCCAGTGATTCTGCTTTTTTCCTGCATAGCACACCACTTGCTAAACCCCAGTTTTGATCTTTTTCAACCCAAGTTGCAGAGGAGAATCCTCTCCAACTCCATTGGAAAACTAAAACCTGAAAATGTCCAATGGGAAGAGCTTTGCAACTTAAATTTTTTTCCTCCTGCTCAGAGAGTTATTTTGACAATTTTTGTCCTCTTGAACTTCACAAGATTTGAAGAAGAAAGTGACAGATAATGTCACAATCCCATTTCTTGATGTGGTCAAGAAATATGGTTACTGGTATGAAATTATTCAAGCTAGAATCATAATTACTGCCCCTTGAGAACTATTATTAAAAACTATTTTAAAAGACAAAGGAACACAAGCAAAAAACCAGAAGTCCAAAGTTCTTGTTTTGCATCACCATAAAGAAACAAAGCACGCAGCCACGACAACTGTACACTATACGCAAAATTATAACCCTCCCCCCCATTTTATTGGGTGATATAAAGATTTGCTTTTTCCAAGCAATACCACATCTATCAAATTTGACCAAATGAGATGTAGTACCTTGAAAAAAATTAATTAATTCTATGGGACAATTTTCCACAGTTTGATCCACCTTCCTAAATCACCACTTTGTCTTTATTCAATGGTCCATGACATGTTATCAAGCAGTACACAGGAAAAAATGACTCAAGGGTGGAGAAAGGAAATGGAGAGTAAAGGTACAACAGTTAAAAGGAAACTTATTTCACTTATGTGTTATCACAGAAAATACTGTTGCTTAACGTCTGCAAATCTTTAAGATAATTTCCCATTATAATGAAAGGTCAATTCTTGAAGCAATTTTTATTCTCAAACAACAAAAAGACCCTGAAGTAGGAAGGCATGCTGTCACTCTGCAGGCCATAGAACAGAGCCTGAAAAACAGTGGCCCATATTCCTCTGTGGCAGATCCATGCCTAATGAAGGCTGTGTGCATGGAGATGTCACGATACCCCCTTACAGACACATTGTCCTCTACTGCAGAGTATGAAGAGGGAAAAAGCAGAGCTTCAGATACCACATTACCACACTGCACATCCACCAGAGCTCAGTGACAAACAACTGCACCAAAACCAACATAATCCAAAGCACCTGCCAAGAATCAGTGCTCATCACAGCCTTAAAGCCCTCCAGAACATACAGATAAACCAAGCATTTAAATCCCTCCCCATCTTGAGCTGTGTATTTTTCCACACTCCCCTAATCCTAGTATTAATGTGATACATGACAATACAAGAACTAGAACCATTAAGTTTAAACCTAAATGAGAGGAGCTATTCGTTGTGACATGGTCCCTAATAAACCTAAAGAGCAGAATCAAAGCATAACATCAGCTATATAAGACTTTAGACTGGAGTCGTCCCACAGGAATCCTCTCTACTCTTCAGGAGAGTGTAACAAGCTCTTTGTCCCTTTTTCTTCTGATGCCTAACCCTGACCCCAACCTTAACTTAGCATTTCACAACACACCCATAATGCAGAAGAGCTCAAAAACTAAAACACTGGACTCTGCTAATTCCACTGTAGACCCATAAGCTTTCTACACCCTAACAGTAAACATAACCTCCAATGCCTCCATTCCCAAGCAAATATACTATACAAATAGGATTTGCACACCTGTGCAAAATACAGTGCTAAATATATCCCATTTAGTATAGACTGACTACAGTATCACTGAAATTACCTGGAAGTTGTCGGAGTCTGTTAAGAATAATTTGTTTGGCTTCTGTTTTGGGTTGTTTTTTTTCTTATTAAAAGAAAAACAATTAAAAGCTAAGTTTATAGGTGAAATCAGAGACATGCTGAGCTGGGATGTACGCTGGTAACACAAGGAAACATTGGACCATGGATAGCTAGCTTTCGTTCCAGGATGCTTCACTGGTGAGGCCAATGATGGAACATCTAGGTGAAAAGAAAGTCAGCAGAAGGCATGGAATCTTCTGAATGTTGGTATGAAATACTGCAAAGGATATTTGGAGTCTGCTGGTACATATACAAAGAAGTGAGATTTTGTTGATGATTCTGGCACTTGGGTTTTTTTGACCCCTTTCTATTGATTTTGGCCTAGCAAGTGAGTCACGTTTCCCTAATTGCCAATGCAGCTGTTTAGCACACGGAAAGCAAAGCTCACTTTCTTTGACAGTCAGACCTTAAGACATCTAGTCTCAGCCTTATGCCCAACACAGACTGTAAACTCTGATGCAGTCAAAGTAAATAAGGGTTTCCCCTTGACTGTCACTGCTACACTTCAACACAGTGGTAAGATCCTGTCAGTATTAGTCAATTAGCAACAACAGCTTTCAAAGCTGAACTCTGCCTGCCTTTAACCCATGATGTTCCATTTTGAGCAGTGCAGTTTCTAACTCTGGCCAGGGCATGCACACTCAGCACACTCAGCAGGATCCAGCCTGCAGAGGACAATTCATATTGACATTTACAACGTGCATTTCTTATTGCAACAAAAGATGCATATGATTGTAAAGCAGCATAAGCTTTCTGACTAAAACCATCCTCACCTGGTATTTGCCAGAGATTGTATAGCAACAGAATCTGTTGACTTTAGGATTGGGAAAAAGCCAAATAAAAGCTTCAGGATTGGACTACCTCTCATCCTATGCCAGACTTCTGTTCAGTGACAAAAGTCTGACAACAATACCACAGTAGGGCAAAGGATAGGAATCATGTTGAACTGTCTGTAGGCACCTTTATTCTCCTACCAATGATCTCTCATTGTTTCAGTCTCTTACTCCTCCTAATGTAATGTTAGTCGACAATTTACTCCCAAAGCATCCACAGGCCTAATCCAATTCCTCCTGACAGAACTGGAGCTGGAACAGATCCGTAACATGAGCTGGATGACACTGGACATTCAACATCACACCGATGAACACCTAGTATCTCAACAGAGGAGAAACCTCTCCACTAACAGAAGAACTCGACCCACTAGAAGCCCAAAATGGGTAGAGGACTGAGTTGTGGGCCTCACTAAAGCATGAGTTCTCAGACAATGAACATAGGGCAACACTTAAAAGTTCTATTTCCTACAAGAACTGCTGTCTGCTTCCTATACATACCATACTTCTGATAGATGGGGATAGTTTTTTCCACAGCTGGGAATGTTTTACTTTGATGTGTTTATTCTTCCTCAATCTCTGACTCACAGACATGTCCATTTATTTTAGTTTTCTCCACTCTCAGAAACACTAAGAGGGTTTCTGTAACTAACTATACCCTAACCAGGCACTCTGCCTACGACCCTAGCAGATTTATGGAAAGCTCTCTTCACTAAGAAACTCATCTCCATGTTCCCAAAAAGCCTTATTTTGGGAGTTAACTTCATGAAAAGAGACCTTAAGTCATTTGTTACACAGCAATAGAATGACCCTCGTAAGAGTTGTTACCTGTTTCAGCTGGGAAGTGATAAAACATGGATACCTTTCAGTTCGCAGAACTCTTCAGTGAAGCAGGAATAGCAACAGAATAGCTACTCAGGCATATATGCTATACTCGAGTTCTCAGAGTGTCTGTACACTTTGTCAAGATCAGCTGATTGAAATTAAGATGAGAATTTTCCCTGAAACACATGAGCCCACATGCCAAAACTATTCCCCTTAAGGGCAGGTGAGGACTTCTGAAGCTACATTTGGAAATACTCCAAAAATAACATGACGTTCTTAGCCAAACGGTTATGATAGTTCATTATTATCATTACTAAAGAAAATACTCCCTAACATATTCCAAACCAAGATTTGCACACTCCTCCCTGCCCTAAGGATGCACGTAAAGTCTACCTGAAAAGGTATCCCAGCTTGAACTACTAAGACTGGCTGATGACACAAGCCATATATTTGTCAAGATTCCAGCTTCTGAACTTGATGAGTTTGTGCAGAATCCTAGAAGTAGTCCAATATAATGAAAAAACATATTTAAAACAGAAAGCCTATGGGAGTAGCCAAGTGGAATACTTGAGGAAAAAAATAATCCTGAAAGAAGCTGTAGAGGATTTACAATTCTGTTTTGTTTGGAGCTGCACAGTAGCCTAACCCATAAATAGGAACCAGGTGGATTTTTTTCAACATTTACTTTACTTTCTTTATTGGAGAGTTGTGGGAATTATGGTAACCAAGCAACACCACAAACCTGGAAAGCCCTAGTTAAGACAATTGCTTATACCCTGGTGAGGCAGGGTATGTTCAGTGCCCAGAGGAGCTATGAGATCTCCATTTTTGTACACTCCAGGGGCCACAAGATCCTAAAAAGAATGAGGAAAATATTCTGTACAATCTGTGGACTCTCTATGCCTTGGTGTGAAAACTGCCTCCCTCTGAAATGAATTTTGCTGCCCCTTGGGAATTCACTGTGAGTTTTACTTGCCACTGTTGCAAGGTCAGTCCATCAGGAAAGCTTCCCCTTACTGAGGCTTGGGAACTCAAAAAATACTGGGTCTCAGGCAGCATAACTGTTAAGAAATTACAAATAACATCCATGGATTTATTAGAAAAATCACTGTGGATCCATATAAATTTGAGTATGTTCATTTACACAGAACATAACCTTATAACGAAATGTTGATGATAAAAAGTGTAACTAAATTGAAAAAAATACCCAAAACCCACAATGCTATTTTCTGGTCAAAAAAGCACATCGGAACAATCAAGTGTTTTACAGCTTCTGCAATGAACAACAGCTGAAATAACTCATTTTCCATGCAAGTGCAATCAGCACTATTTTCAAACTGGCACATCCTCCATGTAATCAGTCTTCAGCCTTCCAACAGAAGGAGAGAAGCTCCTGAAGGAAGCAGTACTTCTTACTTTCCACACTTAAGCAAAATCAGTTGTGCCCTCACTCTGTCAAATGGTTTTTATTCAGCATTTTATAGAGCAATTTTTTAACTGCTCCAAAACAAAAGTAGATATTTTCTTAATAGCAAAGTCAATATATATATATATTTATATAAACATTTAAAGACATAATCCTATTCTGAGAGAGAAAAGTATGCAAATGATCCTTTCAAAAAAAGTTTAAATTATTTGCTTATCCAGATAACCAGAGGCAGAGAAAATATGTCAGAGTGTATTGCTTTAAATTGATTGAGGGGTTATTTTAGGAGACAAAGAGTGACTACTGAACACAGCCAATGTGTGGTGGATCCATCAAAGCTGTGGATACGGAGGTTATGCTGCCATTCAGCAGACAGCACCTTAGTCTCACAGGTAAGACATGAGATGAGTATCAAAAGCAAGACAGCCCAGCTACAGCAGATGTGTGCTTAACACACACTGTACACAGGTATTGAGAGTCACGGAGTGCATTAACCTGTGGAACAGGTTTCCAGCTTTTCCTTGTACTGCACACCTACCTGATATTGAATTTTCTTGTGCAGTACCCAATACCAAAACCTACAACGAATAATAATTAAAATCGCCAAAAAGCCCCAAGTAGAGACCACATCTAAATATGTCCCCTAAAAGTTACACTGGGACACAGACATAAGGGGGCTTCAGGGGACTTGGTCTGCTGCCACAATTGCCGTGCTTTTGGAAAAACATCACATTGTGACTGTGAAAAGCAGAACTGTTTGTCAACACATCATGTATTGAGTCTGCCTTTGTAACAGCATAAGTGTATCTGAAGTTCAAAGAATAGAGTACCTCCTGGGAATCTTTACTGGGAAGCAACCCAGCAGAGGTATGTACATTCTGCATCACCCACTGGAGCAGGTACTACTGGACTGCATCCTGCTCAAAAGAAAGCACCATGCCAGGGCACAGCATGGCAGCAGCAAGATCCTCAAGTCCAATTCCACTTCACTCCATCGTAGTTGCCCTGGTATGTGGACAGGAGGAGGACTATGATCTCCCAGAGTGCTATCACCTAAGCAGTTTCAAACTTCTCTCCTTCCTGACTTTCCTACAAGAGCTGAACATAACCATGAAGCTTATTCGTACAGCACAGAGATTAGACATGTTCCTTCTTATATAAAACTCCAATCCTTATTTCTCTCCACCTAGAATAGAGAAATACTCTTTTCTTGTGCATTCAGATTCTAAGAATGAGAACATAATGAACAAAAATGAAGAATGAAATCAATTTACAAGTGTAAATATAACTCTAGACTCTTTTGAAGCTTTAATAGGAAGGAGGAGCAAAATTACCCAGGGGATCTTGGTCAGACTCAGCCATGAGTGTAAATGAGACCTCATTCCCATGTGGTATTTCACATCACAAAGGAAAACAGTGCTCTCACAGCTCTGAGACAGTAGGTTCCACGAAACACCAATTTGTACGTCAAAGCTGTCTTTTCATGGGAATGACATACAAATAACAAAATAACACCCAAAGTTTTTAAGCAAACTTCTCACGCTGGAACTTAGACTGTTTCACTGATGATTTAAATTACTTTGGCCTGGGCTTCAGCTGAAATGCTTATGTCAGTCTTTTAGTTATGAAGGAATCTGGGTAAAATAAAGCAAAAATACAGTGTGGTTTTCTATTCTGCTAGTAAGTTTGGATAAAAGCAAGTAGATGCTGGTGCAAATCTGGAACGCCTTCAGTGAATTTAGATGTACCCTATGCAAAGGCAAATTGGAATTTGCCTCAGTTTATCAGCGTAACATCTTCTACATGGATCACTTACTCTGAATTCATGTCTGCATTTACTTTCCTAGGAACAAACATTCATTTATTGCTGACATTGAGCCTCAGCAACTGATCTATGACTTGGCACCTCTGCTCCAAGTGCTTTTGAGATACTAAGAGTAAAGTTTATTCCAGTAATAACCACTCACCCACAAGACATGGTCTGAATATTTTATGGTATACTAAAAAAAGTAACATCCCATTTAATGACAGAAAGTTGCATGGAAAACATTACATGCACACCACATGGCCAAGCTACCATCTCTAGCCCAACCTCTGCTCTGCAAATTATCAGACTTCTGTTTGTTTTAGCTTTGCAAAGTTATAGTACACTGATGTTATTTATTTCTCCATTTTATTTCCTAAGATACTTGCTGCTTAAGTAGAAGAGGGGAGTGGCACGCACTAACTACAACCTATGTTTTTTGTTTCCAAGGTCTCCTGGTTTTCACAGATGGACCTGCATGGTGTAGACTCTGCTCAACATCACCCAGAACTCAGGTTCTCAGTATGAACAACCAAAGCTTTCCCATGTAAGCAAATACCTCAACATCCATAGCTGCAGATTTCACACAGGCACACTGCCTGACCATGCTATGTTCACTTTGATCACCAATATATTAAATACTAAAATTAACCCAGCCACCTTAGCACATAAGTACATTTCTTCTAGTGAATTACCAAAGTCAAAGAACTTGAGAAGCCAAACAAGCAACTCCTGGTGTGTGTTCAGGAATACAGCACACTTTAAAAGCTGACCATTAAAAGCAGAATTACCAAAGTACAAAGTAAGAGTGAGATGCTAATATCTTTTCACAGAGTCACAGACTGGGTAAGGTTGGATGGGACTGCAGTGGGTCACCTAGACCAACCTCCCTGCTCCGGCAGGGTAATACCAGAGCACATCGCACAATATTGCGTCCAGACAGTTCCTGAATATCTCCAGGTATAGTGAATAGCTCTCTGGGCAACCTGTTACAGTGCACAGCCACTCCCACAGAAAGGAGTTCTTCCTCATATTAAGGTGAAACTTTCTGTGGTTATGTTGCTGGTTGGTTTTTGGAGGTGGGGGTGTTAAACTGTAATCCATGAACAGATACCTTTCTACTTTTGTATTAACACAGATGGTTAATGATTTATGGCCTGTCTCTTAAGGAGTCCATCTGCTGTATTTTCCATTTCAATTAAAAGCAGATCCCTCCCCTTTCCAGTAATCAGTACTGGAAACTGAAAGTGTCCAAAAATGTAGCACGTAAGAGTCCTTGAGGTCCCTCCCAGAAAAAATCGTAAATGAGCAAAAGGCAAAGCCTTTCATGGAGTCTGGTACCAAATTTGTTTAAAGACAAAATCCAACAAAACCAGCACACTCAGCAACAAATCTTGCAAAGCACCCCAGCTGCCAGCTGGCGGCAGCTCCAGAGGTTCCCCATGTCGGCCAGAAGCCTGGAGAAGGAATGCAGCTCTGCAGGAGCCTTGCTCCCATACTCGTGGGGAAGCACCCTCACCACACTCCAACCTTACAGACCGACGTTTTGAAATGCATTGCCCTTGCTCAGGTCTTTTGGCACTGCAGAAAAACAGCTCTTGCTATCACATGTTTGACCATTTCCCTTTATTGAATCACTTCTGCAGAGCTGGGCTCTGACTTCACAGCCAGTTCAGTGAGGATGCAGAGCCTGGTAGGTCGAGTTCAGCCCAGAATAAGCACCATACCATGGTACAAAATGTCTGGGTTTTGTCATCAGTAACAGCAGTCCTGAGGTTTTTCTTTTTTAATTCACAGAAATCTCTAATACCAAGCTAAGCAGCTCTCTAGATGGAAGAAGATATTATTTGCCTCAAATAGCGAACAGTGGTTTAAAAGTGTGCTATTCAGTTTAATTAATGACTGAGTTTACTTTGCTGCATTCTTTTAATAAGAGGCAAAACTGCTAATTACTAACGTTTTTGCAGTTTAATAGACCTTGCAACTACAAGATGATCCCTCTTTCATGTAAAAATCCCTTGTTATATCTTAAGAAATCAATGTTTTGCTGTTTAGCAATTCTCACTAAAATGCCTTGGAAGGCACCATATTTCACTTACAGGCAGATGTTTAGAGAACCTGACTGTACACAATTATAACTTCCTGCACTCAACGTCTCTAGAAATCCAACACTGGGACAGCAATTAAAATTTTCTAACCTTTCCTCATCTGTAGGATGAGTACAGTAACGCACAAAATAATCATGGTTGTATACAGGTTAACTTCTAAGAAGGGAATCAGGTGGTAAAATGCCAATATGTCAACCTCATCCTAGAAGCAAAGAAAATGGAAACTCATCATTCTTTGTCAAGAGATCACAGAATGAGTTGGGCTGGAAGGGACCACAGTGGGTCACCTGCTGCAACCTCCCTGCTCAAGCAGGGCAATCCTAGAGCACACTACACAGGATTAAGTCTGGACAGCTCTGGAGTATCTCCAGCGAAAGAGACTCCACATTCTCTCTGGGCAATCTGCTCCAGTGCTCAGGCACTGCACAGTAAAGAAGCTCTTCCTCATGCTCAGGTGGAACTGCCTGTGCATCAGTTTCTGCCCATTGCCTCCTCTCCTATTACTCAGCACCACCGAGGAGAGCCTGTTGCACCCTCTTGGGGCCTCCCTTCAGATATTTATACACATTGACAAGGTCCCCTTCAGTCATCTTATTGCAATCCTTATTGTACTCATGGCAGTGCAATGGATGCATCTACATACATGACCATCCATTGCCAGATTATGCAACAGCAGAATGATTTTCCAGACTGCCAAATCATGGAATCTCAGAATGGTTTGGGTTGGAAGGGACGTCAAAGATCGCTCAGTTCCAACCTCCAAGCCACGGGTAGGAATATCAATCACTAGATCAGGCTGCCCAGAGCCTCATCCAAACTTGCCTTGAACACCTCCAGGGATGGTATCCCCATCCAAACAGCTTTTCTGGTTCAGAACTTCCTTAGTTTTGTAGGCTTACTCTCTTTATAGTAAAGTACAACACTTAACACTATAGAGTATCCCTCATCCTGAAACACCCTGTGGACTCTGAACCCTCCCACAGAACAGCCAGAAGTTGACTGAGCAGAAGTTGACAGTCAGAAGGACTGAGCACTACCTGGTACAAACGGCAGCACACTGTTCCAGCCTGCTCCACAGCTGTCTCTCATGTCATGTTCTTGGCTAAGGACTTAGAACCAAACTCCTACTCATATCAAAGTGCTGCAAAACTGCCAATACCTGGAGAGGTCTGACAGGACCTTAGCTTGAAATATCTCTTCCCCAGAAACTCAGCTACAGAGGATGTAGACTGCACCTGTTTTAGACATGGGAAGGGCTTATGTCTTTCACAACGGGGAAAATTTGTGAGGCTGCAAGCCATGCTGTGATGCATGCCCAACAGTACACAATTAGAATCATCTTGAATCAAAAAGCTCAACCTTCCTCCCCACCAGAGTTTCTTCCAACCACCACCTTCTGCTGTCTTCACCACTGCAAGCCTACATGCACTGTTCTTACCCAGCAGCTGCTCTAGTTCGTCTATATTTGCCTCACACTTCAGATCTCTTCAGGGCACCTCTTGTCCCACCTGCACCAGAGCTCTGTGCACCTGACAGCACACATCTGATCTTTTGACACCTTTCCCCTTCCTTACATTTCAGACCTGGCTGCCTCTCTGCTGGCCAGAAGAATTATCCAGTCCTTTCTGGCTTCCACTGTGTTTGTAGACAACATAATTTGATTACTGTAGAGGAAGAAACTCTCAAGGATTGTAATGAGAAGTACATTTCTTTCTTTCATCCTAGTAACAAAGTACATGCAGTACATGGGAGACCTCAGTAGCTGTGCAAACAGATTATGAAGCTTCTCTGCACCTTAGAGCTGTGCAGTCTATCTCCACACCATCCCTCACTCCAACATACCCAGCACATGAACCACAAGCTCCAATTCTAACACCAAAGCACAACTTCATGCCAGCACATTAACAAACCAGTCAATTTGAAACAATTTCCAGCCAAAACTAAGTTATTATTGGAAAACAGAAAGCCAGAAAAGACAACATTTCATTCAGACTTTGTCCTAAAGATCACTAAATCAGATTTTATGCAGGCCAGTATCACTGTGTAAGAGTTATTCCCTCAGCAACACAGAAAGGAAAAGTCCCATAGTGATGACATTTTGGGACTTGTAGGTTGCCCGCTGCTAGCATAAACCACAGCTTCTGAATACATTCCAACCGAGAAATACCACCACACCCAAACTGCATGTGCAACCGTTTTATTTCATTTAATTTTACACAGAGAACCATACACAGCACTGTAATTTAGATACTAAAAGCGAATAGCTTAAGTGTAGTGCAGAAGAGGAAGCCACAAACTGGATGTGTGTAGGACAGTACACACTGAGAGCTAGTTTCGTGTATTGCTAAGTAATTTAGTCTGAAAGAATCATTTGAGTATGTGCTTGAGCTTCAAGTCATCCAGAACCCAAATACTCTTCCTTGGCAGTTGCACCTAACCCAATACGAAAGCCTCAAGTCCTGATCTGCCACCATCAAAGTGGCAGCGATGAAAGTCAGGTGCCACAGACAGCATTCAGGCAGACACTCCGGGACTGAATCTTCAGAGCAGGTACTCCACACATTTCCACCAAAATTAGACAGGATCCTGAAGAGCTACCCCCATTTGGAATGTCTCATAGCATCAACAATATCTTTTGGTGGTATCCCAGGAAAGACTTAGTCAAGCACCATAAATTCTTGCATGGAGTTTACACAAGGTTGGGACAACAAACACCAGTCTACCTACCCCAAATGTGAGGTGTTTATTTTGAAATGCTGCCTGGCAGGTTAGATTTACCAGCAGAGAAAGATAACTCCGTGAGACTGAGCTGTCAACACAACAGTGGCGGCAGCTTCCTGAATGCCAACTCAAAACACACCCACAACCTTTAAGGATAGTCACCTTCCAAGAAATCATACTCACAGTTCACTTGGCTATGCACAGCACAAACAGATAACACTGCTCAACGCCACCCAGGACACAAAACAGCATCAACCCTCTTAAGAAACACAGTTCATGGAAACGCCGCATTTAAGTAACCACTTAAAAAAAACCAGAAATAGAACAGACCTTCAGCCAAAGAAAATTAGATAAAATTGTATACCAGCTCACACAGGCCAAAATCTATCCCCAGTTCTGAGTAGCAGCATGCTAGTATTCACAAACAGGTGAGGCTTCTTTGGCATTTGAACTCTTACCTTTCTGACAGTTGGGAGATTAGATTTGTCAGTAATTTAAACACTGGACACAGTACACTGCCATAGGCATTTTTTTCAGCCAGCAAACCACTCGAGAGAGTACTGAAAGGCCTATTATGAAGGCCAATCACTACCCTTTTCTTGAATGACCACATGAAAATCAGTGACTGTTCCACAATGGTTTGAAAGGGTCTTTTGTCTGAAGAAAAGGACAAGGAGTCACAAAGTATTGCAGATTCATTTGTAACTCATGGCTTTTGAAGAAACTGCATAGCTGCAGTTAAAAGCAAACCAAGAAAAGAACAAGCTTTGAAAATGTTATGCCACAATTCTTTCCTACTATGTACATGCAGAGCATATTTTTAGTCTCTTTTATATTATGAAGAGATGGGCTGGCATTCTATATTATTGTTGTTTTACAAGAGAAGCTTAAAACACATGCAGAGTTTTGACTTCATTCCCAAACCCTAATTAGGGTCTGCAGCACTATTTGCCTTGTATAAACAGAAAATCATCAAGAGCTTTTTCTGGTACAACATCTAGTAAAAGTGTAATTGTATTGAGATAATAAGTGAAACCGTTGTCACTGTTGCTTAATAATCACTTTAGTAATTGAGCAAATTTGGCATTGCCCATAAAGTATAAGATGGCCAATTCAAGAAAAAGACTTCTTTTACACTGAGAAATCAGCATTAGACTCTAATTTTGAAGTCTGTTTCTGAAGCCCCTTCCAACAAAAAAAGTTAATTACATCTATCAACAAGTTCCCAGACGAAAAAAAGTTTTACTTCTCCACCTACCCCAATGACACTTCAGTTCTCAGATTTCACATGCAAAGATGCACACTCAGTCAAAATAGGACTTGCACACATGATTTCATTACAGACTTTCTAAACAAGCTTCACATGGACAAACTTTCAGCAGGAATGACACTGGACGCTAATAACCTAAAGCAGATTTCTCCTAACCCATACTCAGAACTAGAGAACTACTGCACTTCCATTCAGAAACAAGAGTTACAGCTGACATCATCAGCTGCCCTCATCACCCATATGTTCCACCCACATACCATGAAACTAAACAGTCAAAAAGTGTCAGTTTTCACTCCCTAGCTCCTTGCCACATCCCAAAATTTATATTCCTTGTGCTCCCACAATGGCACTGAAACCAAACAATGTATTTTACACACACCATCGGTCAAGGTGCCAGTTAGATTTAGTTCTTCTGACTACCTCATCAAATTACATCAGGCAAGGAGCTGGTCTTTGGCACGTTACAAGACTGCACAAGGGCCAAAATTTTTGCTGTACAAAGCAGCCACGATGCCACTGCCATATATACATTGGAAGTAAAATGTATGGAAGTAAATTTATGGAGGTAAATGCCATGACAAGTACACCTCCAAGGTAACTACACACCCCATCATCTCACGCTCTCCAAAACAAGAGCTTACAGTTCTGAGGACTGTAAACAGATTCTTGCCAATGCAAAGTAGAGACAAAACAATGCTGCACATCTTGAAGCTCAAGGTGCTCAGAAATCCACAGGGCATAGAGGTGTGATGTGCAAAGCCCCCTGCTAATCTCAGTGAAGCTCAGGACCAAATTCTTTGATTTAGTAATGATATGGGGCACTGCTTTCAAACAACTTTTAACAGGAGAAGCTGTCCAGTCTAAAATAAAGGTACTTCACTACCATTTGTTTTTATATTAGAAGACGAAAACTGAGAAAGCTGGTGAAGCATCTGAGGAAGGAAGGGAGGCAGGAGGAACAGAGAAACTGAAGCATTAGAACAGTGCAGAAAAACAAGGAGGAGACAGTAGTGCCAGACAGGAGTCATATTTCTCAAGAGTAATGTGGACAATAAAATCCTTGGTATTAGCTACAAATCAACTACAATTAACAGTTAACTGTTATTTTTCTTCCCCAGATCTTCGTGCAAAGTCTCACTGCCCTTGGGTCTTCTGCTCTCCAAGTCATTACACAGTTTTACTTTTATCCTCCAGTGCACAGTGAAAAGTGGAGTTTGACCTTTCCTTTAGATTTGTAAAGCACCACAGCAGATTGTTTTGAGACTGAGGTGGAGGTTTTTTGTATTCTGCATGACTAACATCACTAACAGTGTCTACAGACCTCTAAGACAGGGCCTCTGAAAACACACCAGGAAACACAGTCCCCTGGAATGACAATAGAGGTCACACGTGTGGGTGAAAATGTATGCAAATGTAACAGTTTGTGGGAATTAATACCAAATATAGGTTGTCTACAACTACTGACAGGCAAAGATTTGATACTTCCATGATTGCTAGAGAAAAACTTGAAGAAAATATAAAACACATGGTAGGCCACTGGAAACTTGGAGATTTCTCTTAAAAACAGGCCTGAACCAATTTCAGTTCCAGACATGCATTTCCTTAAAATTTGGGAAACAGCAGGAAGGTGTCCTGACATAGCCTTGTTTCTGTTTCTTGGAGCAAGAAGGACTAGATAAGAGTAACTGATCCATATTCAGAACTAAACCTCTCTCAACACAGAAAGATGCCTGTGTTCAATTTCTGGGCTCATTACTGTACGTCAGACAAAACAATAATTCTCACGCACATGTTTTATCTCAGGCATCTGCCTGGGCATAAGGACTGTGGAACCAAACCCTTCACTTAAGGATAACCCTGAGGACATTTTGAAGGGTACTTAATTTAATTCATCTTAATCATAACACTTTTTTATGCAGTAAATTTCCCAGAGTAGTGACCTTACCTCCTCACACAGTTATACAGCACCTGACACAGTACAAGCCTTATCTTGATTAGTGTCTCATTACATTTAACAGATCCTGCTGTTCTCAAAGGGCCAAACTCCTTCTACTCCCCTAGCACAATTAGTAGGAGAACACTCACAGCCTAGCAGCAGTGTTCAGCTCCAGCAGCTTGTGATGGCGCCTCACAAAATTCATCAACCTATTCTGACCTGGAAATCATTCTGCATTTGCACGGTTTGACTGCATTCACAGAAACAATTGTGGCAAGGGCATGGTGTCCTGCTCACAGCAGCTTGTAGACTCAAGTTAGTGGCATTCAACAGGTTACCATCCAGGATTTCTTTTGTGGCCCGCGCAAATACATTCCTAGTTAACCTAACATTCTACATGCAGAAGTCTTTTCCACTTTCTGTGTAGAAAGTTTTTAGTTTACCTTCTTGAATCAGCATGTTTTGGAAAATACGTTATAACTACATCAAGAGCTCAAAGAAACAGAAGAAAAATGCCTCTTGCATACACAGGTAATTCAAACTTAAAGGTTCACCAAAAAAAAAAAAATCCCACAAAAGATCATTAGTTGCCTTGAAGCACATTTTCAAGCTGAAATCAACCAAATCAATCTAGTGGAATGTGACCTGGAACGAAACAGATGGATTTTCTGTGTGCCTCTTAGTTCTCCTAAAGAAAACAGATCTGGTAGTACAAGTGATTCACATCCCTGAACGATGAGGCTGAGGGTGGGGAAGAAGCTTACACTATTAATTTACAGCTCAACAAAGGAGGCATTACATTCTGATAGAGAATAAAAGAGCACTGCCAGCTGCCACTGCTTATCAACGAATTCCATACCTACTAGTTTTGTCTTTTCAAATGCATAATAAAAAGATAAAAAATATTTTAAAAACCCAACAAACCCTAAACCAAACGCAGAATCAGTAACAAAAAACCCTTTACCATCTCGGCGGTCTTTTACCTTAGCACAGACAAAAAAGAGCGTCAAACGGGTGGATTTATGCCGAAACAGCAGTGGAGGCACAGCAAGCTGTGTGCCTACCTTGCGGTGTGGCAGCGCTGGCAGCAGCGTTCCCAGCCGTGCCAGAGCCCCGGCAGGGCTCGGGAGCGAACGCTCCGCTGGCTCAGCGCGCCGGGCACGGGCGGCTGCGCTCGGCGACACCCGGCTCCCTGGGCGCGCAGTTAATCATTTATGGCCGAGGCTGTTACCGAATAGCCTTGAACAGCCCAGCCCAGCTCCGCTTCGGCGCCGGCGGAGCGGCGGCCGAGGGCGAGCGGCGGCGAGCGGCTCCCGGGCGCTGGCGGAGCCGGTCCCGGCGCACGCCAGGCGGGGTCCAGGGAACGGGGCCGGCCCGGCTGCGGTCCCCGTGCCGCCAGGAGGGGCCCGCTCGCCCGCCCGCAGCCGGGGCTCGGCGTCGGGACCCGAGGCGACACGGCAGCGGGTGGGGCGCCGCGGCAGCCGCACCCCTCCCTCCGCGGTACCCCTCGCCGTGAAAGTCCCGGCGGGGCCCCCCGCCGCCCCGCGCAGGTGGCGCTGAGGGGAGGCGAGGGCAGCGCCTTACCTGGTGCGGCCGCGGCGGAGGCCGAGGAGGGGCTGGGGCCGGTGGCGGCCGTGGCACCGCCGCCCTCCCGCGGACACGCCTCGCGCCCCGCCCCGCGCAGCAGCACCGCCCCCGTCCCGCCCCGGGCTGGGCTCGGGGCCGGGGGCGCCGCCGGGCGGGAGAGGCCGGACGGGCCGGGGCGAGGCCGCTGAGCGAGCCCCTTCCGCAGCGCTGCGCGGCCCTGCGCTCCGTGCGCGCCGGGCCGGGGGAGCTGTGAGGGGCGGAGAGCGGCCCCCCGGCCCCAGGGCTTGGCTGCAGCCGCGGGAACACGATTTACGTGTACCCCGCTCGCCGCGCACCAATAAACACCCACGAGGCGCAGGGACAGCGCTGGGCCTCATGTAAGGAACTATTCACGAACTTCTCTGCAAGTAAAATGAAACAGGCAACATCACTCACGGCCAGCAGATTAATTTCAGCATCTAGAAGAGATGACCGAGAGGGGACCTCAGTAATGTGTATAATATCTACAGAGGGGTGGATCAGGCTCTTCTCGGTGGCGCTGAGCAATAAATAGGATAAGAGGCACCGAGCAGAAACTGATGCACAGGAATTTCCACTTGAACACGAGAGAGAACTTCTTTACTGTGCACTGACCGCACATGGGAACCAATTGCCCCTAGGTTGTAGAGTTTCCCACTCTGGAGATACTCAAGAACCATCTGGACACCATTCTGTGCCATGTGCTCTGGGACCAGGTGACCCATTGTGATCCCTTCCAACCTTACCCATTCTGTGATGCTGTAATCTCTGTGTATACTCATGGCAAACAATGAGGATATAAAAAATTAGAAGTTTTTCAGTAATCAATGTTTTAAAATACCACCTAAAAGCTCCAAATAAAATACACCGTCAGGATTGTTAACACAAAGCTTACGAAGTAATAAATAACTGTCCACTCAAATTTAAATGCTAGAATGTAGAGGTAAACCACACACTTGGAACAAAAAAAAAGAAAAAGAAGCAGGTTTTCATAAACAAATATAAACTGGATTTACTATCAGTATTGGTGTCCTACACTGTCATAAGCATCTCCCTTAGCCCAAACACATGCCAGTTCTCATTTTCCTCACAAATGTGTGCCACAAGCACTGGAAAATCATAGTGTTCACTCTCAAAATGGTTGCATACCTCTTTTCCAGCTAGCAGAAATGGGACTTTCTTGGTCATAGCACACCTCTACTTGACTCCCTCCCCTCAGCCAGGAATAAAACTTCTTTCATCTTCAAACACAGTTTGGAGGCACTGGGGCCTTACTGTTTTCAACCAAGGATTCCCAAACTACTGCACTGAAAATCATTCAAAGTGGAATTTATAATAACGTATCCCACCCACCCTGCAAACCAGGCAGAGCTGGGAGTGTTTCCTCCTGGCAGGCAACCACCACAGTGGGACAGTGCAAGGTTCACTGTGACAGCAGTGCCTCACTTGGGCCCTTTCTACTCTATTCAGATACAGTACCTCCACTGAGTATCTGTCAAATGGACTTGTCCGCCTGCTGCAGAAAGTTGGGCATGAATTACATATTCAGTGTAACAGTGAGGGCACAGGTTGAGATTTATGTCTACAATTGGAACCATGTCTTCAAAACCATTTAGATCTTCACTAAATTCTGGTTTAATTTAAACAACATAACTTGGAGCATCCAGACTTGTATTTGTGTAGCGAGAATGCTCTTTACAATAATGCTAACATTTGTTTCCATCCTAAGCTGTATGAATTATGCCTGGGAGTTTTGGAAACAATTCTGAAGTTTGAGAGAATGGTAGATTATATTCATAAAACAAGGGTGCCACTGACCTTTCAGCAGAAAAGAATAGATGTGAATCATGGACCTGAGATTCATCTAAAGGAACACAGTGGAAACACATAGAATGAAAGGCTCTAAAGGCTTTACAAATTATTTTTGGATGGGGGAGAGCAGGGAGAAAGAGAATGTGGGAAAAAGAAGAATGAAAAAGGATCCTGCTGTTTAGCTCATGCATAAACTGTATGTGCCTAGCCAAAGGTCACTCCTTTTATTTTCTCATTAATTTCAATGACGGTAAATGGTATATGAAGAACAATCTAAAAATAAGAACAGCCAGAAATAGCTTAGGTTTTTGTGTGACAGCGTGGCAGGAAGAAAAACCTGAACTGAAACTTCATTCCAGATCTTTACTTTTGGCTTTTGAAAAAGTAGTGACTTAAAGTTAATTATTTAAGATGAACTGTAAATCTATTCAGAAAAGTTAAACAAAAATTAAGTGGTCTAATTTTTAATGTATTTTCCAATAAAGTTTTTATACTGTGTGTACACTGAAATTAATTCCTGAGGGGTTTTTTCCATCTACCTCTTGTGAGAAATGGTGTATTTGGACAGTTTTGAGGGGGAGTTGTCTGGATTCTAAAGACAAGTGAAAAAACACTAAGTACTAGGCAGCTGTAAACAAATAGAGGAGGAATAACAGCTTTGGGAAGCCTTCATGTGCATGCAAAAGCTGGCACATGGAAATTGCCATCCACAGCAAATGAAAGCAGAGGCTGAAATGGGAATATAAAAGGGTTTTGCTATGAGGGTCATGAATGGCTGCCTCAAACAAATCTTCAGGCAACAGGAGCCCTTCATACAGAGACTGTTGCAACATCTGCCAACATTTTTTCCTAGGGAATAATGGGCCAATATTTAGAAGCTGATCTCCAGACAAGGTGACACACATTCTACAGCAGCATTGAAGGAATTTTAATATTTCTCCACCAGATTTTTAACTTTTGCAGTAAATGTGCAACTCTGCATTGACTTGCAGTATATTTGACTGTATGCTAAGCTTACATTTTCAAAAAGAGGACACTAGCTGCCCAGAGTTTAGTTCTCATCCTCTGTTTATGCCAAATAGCAGTGTGAACCTTATGATTCACACATGATGCAGTGGCTCACTTTCTGTGTAGAGGTTAGTAGTTGATAAAGGTAAAATGATAAGCAACAACAATTAAGCATCCCAGCTGGAACATTTGGGCTATATTAGAAGTGAGATGGCCTGCTCAAAGCACCAATTTTGAATTTTGCATTATATCCTTAGTTCACTGTAGTTCCTGCACAACCATGGTCATATTTCTGATATGACCCCAGACAACTCATTTGATTTCTCTTGGCCCCAGTTTGCCATCTGCAGAAGAAGAAAGTAATTTCCAGACCTCAGGGTATATGACAAAGATTAAGAGATACTCTGGGTGAAACTGTACAATGTACAGTAACTTTGGCAGGAAAGGTGTCTTAATGATTTCTTGCTCTCTCACAGCCTCCCTGACTCCATCCTAGCACTGTAATCTGTTATTCTATTCAGTTTTTGAAACCTACTCACAGTCCAGACCACTGAAATGACCTGTGTTAAAAATACCACTCCCCCCCGCTTTCTTTTAAGATTTTTTAACTGAGATCTGGTTGATACTGAAGCTCCAGCAGCTGGTGACCTGTCATGAAAAGGACCTTGAAAACCAACATGTCATACTCTAATGTCAGATAATGAGCTGTAGTAATCCAGAGGGACGTCACAGCACAGCCTTTGTAAAGTCATTGTTTTTGAAGGGGAATGACACCCCTCACACATATGTGTGATTAGTCTTAGGGCTAGGGATAGAACAGGAGCCAACTGAAAGCAAAGGTAATAGAACAATTACATAGGGATATATTTTATCTCCTAGCTTCCTCAAACATCTACTGCTTCCACAAGACTGACAGACTTCAGCGCTTCAGCTGTATCAGGAACACTGCATCCTCTTGGACTGCTTCTTGGCAGTCATTTTAAAAGTACTGCCTGAAGCAGGTCACTGCCATTTTTCCTGGCTTACAGATAAGAGACAGTAGCATAGAAAAAAATGGTGCAGAGAACTTCTCTGCTGCAGAAATAACGCACAGGTCCTCTGAGTCCTGTCCAATGCACTGATCACAAAGCCTCATCTCCTGCTATTTGGTGAGGTCTGTTGCCTCCCCAGAGGGACTGTGGGCCACGCACAGCTGCAATAGGAGACCACAGGAGGAGGAGAGGTGTCTGGAAGGGAGCTGAGGTGTGTCTCTCTAAATATGTATTTGTTGGTTTCAAGACCAGAATCAGTGATTAAAAGTTTGTTAATTGGCAACAGATTAAATCAGTTGAAATTCCCCTGGCTCAAAACTGTTTCTGGCTCTCAACTAGGGGAAAATTGATTCAACAGAAAAATTTCGAAATAAACTGGTACAGTCACAGTGGTCTGGCAACAGATCTGAGGGTGAAGATATGGCAACCAGCAAATTACATGTTGTGCAGCAGTTGCTAATCTAGGGCATAAATATAACAAGGGTCTTTTAAGCCAGAAGAAGGACTGATAATAACATTTTATCCTGGCTTTTGTTAACAGCAGTTAAAAACTGGAATGTTAGCGGAAAGCAGTTCAAAGAGAGGCACCAGAAGTGATTAACAGGAATATATCTTCAGGAGATAGATGTTTACATGCTTGGCTTAGGAGAAAGCAGCCAAGCAAAGAAAAGACAGAGAATCCTTTCAAGGGACCTGGGTGGAATCCCAAAGAGCATTATACAGAGTATCAGCATGGAAAGAAGAAAAAGAAAATTCATGATAACTATAAAAAATTCTGACAGTCACAGTGGACCAAAACCCTAGAGAGGTTGGGTTCCTACATCTTATCAGCAGAAAGTTGTATTCAGCATTCAGAAAAAATTAGAAAAGCCTCTCCACTTGCCTGTGTGATCCCAAGCAAAAAAAAAAATGGACAGCATCTTTTTTAGCTCTCAAAGCAGGTCAAATTCAGAAAGAATAATTCACAACCCACACATAAGTCAATGGCCATTATGTTTGCTCAGACAAGACCTGAATTTGATTAAATGGTTATGGCCACACAGACTATATACTATATAGACAAAAATCTGTTTTGCAATGAGATTATTTATATCAGAGATAATTTCAACTGTTTCTCTGAGATCTCACATTTGGTTAAAAATACAAAGTCCTCAAATGACTGTGACAGTCAAAGTGCAATATCCTAATACACTTTTTTTTTTTTTAAAGATTGTCATTCTGGTTAAAACCTTCACTGAAACATGCAGTTGAATAAAAGAACCTGAGCATTTCCTGATTCCAGAAGCAATGCAGCTGTATCTTGTAGTGTCTAATGTTTGAGAGTGAGTGGACTTGAGCAGGGTGGTAAACACTTAAGAATGACTGAAGTTCGGAAACAAACAAAAAGAAGCCTTGAGCTCACTCTTGTAGTAAATGGGAAAAAAGTGAGGGAAAGCTTGGCAAAAATCAGCATAATAGTGGGCTTATTGTTGAATCTGAAAGCTTCATTTTCCAACAGTGTCCCTTTTCTGGCAAGCTGCACAACCACTCTGAAAGCGCTTTCTATAGAGATGATAAATCTGTGGTGGAGATTTATGCACATTCAGATTAAGTCAGGAAATCAGTAATGAAAAGGATAATTAAAGAGAGAGACAAAAACCTAGAAGAAAAATTACCAAAACCCCCCAAAACAAACACAGCCAACAATACACCATGATATATCAGGTCCTGGGATTCTGACTCTGACTTTGGCACCCATTCTTGCTTGAGCAACACACAGGGTGAGCAATCCCATCCTCTTCCTCACTGTGGTTCCCAGGAGTCTAGAGGAGGGCAGTCTGCACACCAGAAGATTCTGTGAGAACAAGATGAGGCTTGATAGCTTTGGTCCTCCCTCTGTTTCTTTTTGCACAAGCTCTTAATGCATCAGCAGGTGGAAAGGCATAGGAAGAAAAAAATATTCTATAGTTATTTATGGAATTGTTTGACATCACAGCACTCCTGGTCCTAAGGGAGCATCCAAAAAGAGTAGAAAGATACAGAGACAGCTCTCAGTGACAGCAGTCAACCTCAAAAAAAACCCCAAAAATCCCTGTGGTTGGTTGGAAGAGATCCTGACAATGTCTTGCAGTCCCAGGATGTTGAAGCTGGGTTAATGCTCATGTTTTTTGAGGATTTCCTTCATGTATTCAGGGTGCTGGTATGTGCTCAGCACTAAAGAGACAGCCAAAGAGGTACCTGTGTTAGCAGCGGTGGTAGACTCCTGCTGTGAGGTTGAACGAAATCCTGGGCTGAAGAGGTTGGTCTCACTGTTTAGCTTCAGGCATCCAACTCGAGTGCCTAAGCCTCAGGGCCTGGGCTGTCAGGGGAGCTAGAGGTGTCCCACTGACCCTGCAGGAGCCTTCAGCCTCATAGTCACTGGACTTAGGTACCTGAAGTTAAACTGTGAAAATCCCCAGGGCAGTGATGACTTTGTCACAGTGTTACTTGCGTTACTTTCCTGCAGCATCTGCCCGTGAAGAAAACTACCCTTAGTAACCCAGAGGCACTGTGCCACTGTCTGATCCAGCAGCTTTATCTTCCAAAAGGGCTTGGGCCACCCCAAAACTTCAGCAACAAAAGAACAGGAAACTTCCATTAGCTGGTAGCACTAGTAGATCACTGTCCTTTGTTGTCACTTGGTACTGTGAGCAGAAAATCAAAGTTCATCAGTTAAATGAGAGTTTTTGAACATTTGAACATTTTGAACACTACAGTCTCCATTTTATAACCAACAGCCCTGTCCTTCTAGGCACAAGTAAGCAAGGTGCTGTGAGAGCTGCTTTTGACACAAGTCACTTCTTCCCTTTTGACTTAAAAAGATGTACAGCCAACACAGTGTTGATGGTAAAGCAAATACAGTGACTGAACAAAATCTAGCAAAAAAGCCCTTCACTTTTGTATGATTGTAACTCTAAAACATGCAAATACAGTACTGTGTCATAGTCCAGTGTGCAAACTTTTCCATTTTTAAAGATACAGTGTGCAAATGCTGCAACTCTGTGAGAATCTTTAATTTGTTCACCATGACTTTTTAATTTATTTATTTACTTTCTAAATGCTGTCCCACTTCCCTAAAGTGGATTCAGTCCTAGTGTCTGATTAATCTCATGTGGGAACTAAAGACAGATGAAAAAGTTCACATCTAAAAGATGTGGATCTGCTTCCAAGTTTTGCAGTGCAACATGATCTATAGTAGAAACTATTTACAATGCTTTCTCTTGCACCACTAGACAAAAAACCCCAGCACCATAGAAAGTGTAGCAATTCCAATTTCTGCTTAAGAGTTCTGTCCTAGGCAGTGTACAGAATGCTACTTCCACTCTTGCCCTACTCTCTTGCTAACAAGAATAATTTACAAGTTTGAACTTTTTTCCACGGGGCTGGGTGAGTTTACAGATGACAATTTACTTTCTACTATTAGTACCTCAGGCTCAATTTGAACAAAAATCTTCAGGTAAAAAACACCACATCATTTACTAATCAGAGAAATCAAGACAATCTCCCCTAAACACCAAATCTGATAACAAAGTATTCCACTGCCATTTGGAGATGTATGGGAGTTTAACTGATGTTGGTGTAAAGAAAAAATGCATGCAACAGGGAGCCATGCAAAGTAGGGACCACACTCAAGGACTGGCTTTGTATATGGACATTACTCTGGTCTCCTTCACATGAAAAAGTCATCTGCATAAGATAATCTTAGCCGGAAGGAAAAAGAGAAGAGCAAAAGTATTAAGTGCTTTGAAGTGTGGTTTCAAGATAAACATGAAACTTATCTGGGAAGTAATATAAATAACAAAAGTGGCACATTTAAATTATGATTTAACTACTAGCTCAGGAGTTCGGCAGTTGAAGTTATGGTTGATAGAGTGACATCAGTGAAAGAAGGGCTGATCAACAGGCAAGAAACGTATAATCAAGTTGGAAAAAATAAGAAATGCAAATACTATAGCTTTAGTGTTGTTACACAGCACACAGGGAATTAAAGGAAACTACTAAAACGTAGTAATTACAGAAGAAACTAAAAGGTATCAAACCCCCAAGGTTGATCAATCAGCAGGTTGCTTTAGAAGTCCAATGGTCGTAGCAGAAAATATGTGAGCAATGTGACTCAGAAATTAGCAAGTTAACTTAAGGTTTAATATGGAATGATGCCAAGCATAGATTTGGTTTGTCTCAGAAGGGACTGAAGTGAAGCTCAACATTGTAGAATCCTAATTCTTCAAAAGCAAAAGGGAAGTGTCCCCAGGGTTCTGCGCTTGGAAAGTAGCACCTTTGTTTAACAAGGAGAGAGTTCCAGCTCAGAAAGTGCCTCACCTATGGCTGCACAGGAAGGCTGAGTGAGGACTGAACACAGCTCTCCACCAGGAACCTACCTTATAGTAGCTGTTGAAAGTTATCCTAAAATTAAAAAAAAAAAAAAAAATCAACTAGAAACAACACTCTGGCTAAAACAAGAACAAAATCCATCTAGGTGAAGTTACTTGACTTAATGCACAAATTAAGGACTGCTCATGGATTAAGAGAAGAGAGCACTAACATTAAAAAAGCCTAGAAGACAAAACTGAAAAAGGGATATATATAGGCAGTATAAAAACCCACCAGCTTTGGGGTCATCCTTTGTACAAGTGCCTGTCAGAGAATTCAGACAATACTTCTGTAGTCATGGTCTCCAAATCTTCTAGAATGTAATGAACATGTACCACTTGCGACCCAATTAATTACACAAGAATATAATTCCTTATTAATTAGAATCCTTAGGATGGCTTCAAATTTTTATGAGAAAGATGGTATTATTCTACGCCAGAGTACTTCTCCCTGAAGAATACATAAGGAGTTAACTCACACATAGATGGATATTGTTACTTATCAGCACTTCACTGCCATTACCATGGCAGCAAGGCAAAGACCATTTTGTTCTGCCCCATTCTTCCCTCAGAACTGACAGTTCACTTCCAAATACAGAATCTTAACAGAAACTAATGTCTGAGGCCAGATTTTGCATTGTGTCCTAAAAGCTCAATCTGATATGAAACTTAATGAAAAGGTGGAACAAAAGGCTGTCGTTTCATAAGGCTAACTGAACATTAAGAGGCTGATTATGCTGTTTGCAGTACAAGGTGCATAAAAAGAATCAAACAAAACTCAGAGCAAGCATTTTCTGGGTAAAATGTGCCCAAAAAGCTATCTGCATCTTCTCTGGCTGCTCACAGACAAGTGCAGGGACCAGGATACCTACAGGACACCTATGACTGCCAAGAAGGAACATGCACAGTGAAATTACACTAGGTTCATCAGGAATGTGTGTAAAGCAGTATGTGGAGTGCACCAAAGACTAGTTGAGAACATGTAACGTACCAGACATCATTACACTTCACATCTGCATATCCAATAGGTTATCAATATTAATAGGAGAACTGGTGCAGGAGGAGGCTGCTGGGGCATCAGAATTGCATTTTCTGATTTACTCTGACGCTTTAGATCTTGTCTGAAGAATAAAAAACAAAGGGAAAGAACGGAACAGACAAATAACCTAAGGAATATGATCCCTTCCTAGCTGGTTCAAGCTCCTTATCTGGCTCCAAACAGGTCAAATAATTAAAGAGTCACTGTGACATTAAAAAATTCCTCCACCAATCCCATTCGCCAAAGCTTCATGGATAAACAACTCAGATGGAGTTCTCCCACCATTCTTAAGTAGAAACAATTGGGAGGAGATAGAGAAGGCAGGAGAGCAAGGCTTAGTGAAACAGAACTCTGACACAGGCTTGAAAACAACTAAGAGAAGGTTGAGAAGATGGAGGAGATGCAGAGGAAGCAGAAGGCAGCAAGTCTTCCTCTTCTGGACAGGAGAATCTGTGTGTGTGTGTGTGTGTGTGTGTGTGTGTGTGTGAACATCATGAAAGATCCAGATGGTCTTCTACACCAACAGGGTAGTTTGCTCATGCAGGTCTTGGGAGACAGTTACTGAACAACCTGTTCCCTCCTGTACAACCTGTCAGGTAACCCAAGTTTATCCTGCTGAGCCGACCACAAAATAACAAAGTACTTAGCTATCCCCCCCCTTATGTCACAAACATTGTATAAGCTGTGTTTTGTCTACAGCAAAGTAAGAGTTAATATCCACACAGGAACACAGGCAGGCAAAAAGAAATCAAGGAGGGGGATAGAGTGAAGCTGCAGGCTGCAACAGTTATGCCATTTGATTCCATGCTTTAAATAAACCCTTTGAAGTAGAACAGGTTTTTTATGTTAAAAAAGCTGCTTTTCAGCATGCATCATTGTTTACGGTTGCAAAAATTACTCCAGTTGAACTCTAAACTGGATATTCAACATTGAAAAAAATAGTGGAAAATTTATGTGCAGAATCCCATCATTCCCATAGTTCCTATGCTGTATCCAACACTTATGAGCTGCAGCAGTATTAAGTCTTACAGTAACAGATGACATTGTTTTGCAGGAACAGTTCAAAAACTTTGCCTTCATCCCTACAAACCATGAGCTGAATGGTAAAGCTCCACAACTGAAAAGTCTGAATTAACTACAGAAATAATTATGTATTATCTCTGTGAACTTCACTTACTGAAAAGATCTTCAAGAGCCACAAAAGAGAATATCCCATGTGAACAAATAAATGCTGAAGCTGCTGGTCTGGATTTCACAGCACTCTCCTTTATCCTACACTTTATTAAACTATAAACACCAAGCAGAAGTGCAAAAAGCTTCCTAAATGGAGACTAAATTTGCACCTACCTGAGGAAGTTTGGCAATTTTTCCAATCAAGTTCACATAATTTATCCTTTTGTTAAAACCAGGAAGTTGAAGGAGAGGAGGCATGTCTAACAGAGCTTTCAAAATGATGGGAAATGTCCACACAGAACAGTGGGAGAATGTCATTGTTATTTTCTACTATATAGATCTTGCTTCCCTATTTAAAGGGTTCACCCTTGCTACCTATGAGATAACCAGGATATTGAAGATTTGATAGCACTTACATTTGTGTCAAAATTCCCACAGCTTTATGTTCTCTGTGAGAACTAATGAAGAGGGCCTCAACAAATACTTGCTGTGCATTTGTATTTCTGTAACAGCTGTAAATTAACAATTGCAAACTTGACTATGTGCAATATCGAACCTTAAGTCCCAGAAGTACTGAGCTGTGATAAAACAGGCTAGGAAGCAGTTGTTAATTTTAACTAAATTATATAGAGGAACAGCTGCATTTCCAAGAACAAAGCCCCAAACAACAAAAAGCAATGAAGAAAAGACAAGCCTATACATATTTCTTCTAAAATGGCTCTCCAAAGGGAGAAAACATCAGATTTACAATAAAATCTAATGTGAGACTTAAAGGTACAGTAAAATGCAGTTCTAATACTTGTTCCAGAGATACCAAAAAATGGTTACAAACCCCTTAGTAAAGTGCTGTGATTAAAGAGACAGAAAGCTACACAGTGGTCAAGTGAGATTAAATGCTGGCAGTTAGCCAAATATGAGTTCAGGATGATATAATTTGTCATGCTCAGCATTGATTGCTATTGCAACGCTGTTCTGGGATCAAAATCCTGATTGTAATCCATCAAACCAATAACTACAGTGAGTCGAATAGCTGAGCAATTGTGATGACACAGCTGGCTGCAGGGATGGTGCTAGAAACTAATAAGTGAAGCTGCTATTAGCATGTAGAAAGCTTTAGAGGAAGGGAAAAGCAGCATGGTAATTGCTAATACCCACAACACAGGAATGATATCAAAAGTTTTCTTAAAAACAAACCAAATCATGTCATGCTGATATTTGAAGGAGAAATACTTATACCTGCTGCTCACATTCTCACAATTTAAACAGAAGTTGTGTCTATACAACTCTTCACCTGGCATAAGCAGAAAAGCTTAGTTCATTTCCTAGTCAGCTACAGTCACAGGCTATATTCGGGGAGCACCAGGAGAAAGAATCAGAATCATGGACAATTCACACAAACTGGAAACAGTTTTCCCGAGCTGGCACTAGAAATACCACTGTCACACAAAACTGATTTTGAATGGGCCACTGTTAGCACTCTGCCTCTGTCTTGCCTTCTAGACAGGGTGTGAGAGACCTACATGGATTGTCCATGCAAAAATCATTTGGGCCCTTCTGCCTGCATGGAAGCAAGATTCAAGGACACTCAGCAATTCTGGCTAAATACTGCTTAGCTTGCTCTGGTACGTCACCTCAGAGATGCCTTCAATGTGACTGAAACCCAGCAACAGTATTCCCCACTTTGGTTTGTGCTTCCTATTGCCTTTGTCACTTTGACCCTTCATCTCCCATCTGTGGGATTCTTGCCTTTAGTGTATTTTTTTCATCTAAATATAGCAGCTCTTCAGTCTTTTCGTCTCTCTGCTACAACCTTGGCTGCCTTTAATGGATCCTGCATGAAATTAGACCTAGTTTGCATTCTAATCGACTTTGGTGACTTATGCTTTTAATTAATCTTCAATATATTCCTCCAGTTTCCATGGATGGCGCATTATAAAAACCCACTTCTATGTGTCATTGTGGTTTCAACTTCAGGGGAAAAAAATCTCACAAATGGTCTATATACAGGAAATATATGCAATTTATCATAAAACATTATGATTTTACTCTCTCCAGCTGGAGTAGCAGGCAAATTAATATGTTTTTCCAATTGAAAAAGTTCCATGTGATTTATTATTCCACAAGGAGCAGGGGTCCAACAAGGCCCCTACTTGGATACAACCTCTATGGGATTCTCAACATATTGTAACTTGCTGGATCTGAGTAACCCCTCTCCAAAACCACAGCAGGCCTCTGATTGCCTTGCACGCAAAGATTTAACAGGTTAATTGACCAAATCATGCTCACTTCAATAGCCCATTTGTGTTCAAAATTTGACCCACAGAAGAGCTCCGAAAGCTTAGAGCACAATGTAAGTGGTAAGTATTACTGGGTCACATTTTGAGGTTCAGAATCAGTTGTTACTTAATGTTTATTCAGCTTCTGTTAAAGTAGAGCACTGAATCAAAAAGCAAGGAAGGACCTCCAGATTTCATCCATTATTAATCATTTGATGTTATCAATTAAATTTAATGTTCCTTGACATCTTTTATTGTTGCTTGAGTATCTCTCTAGACAAAAGATATTCAGCTGTTACTTATAATGTGTGATTTATTGCTAGCCAACCTGCTCATCTGATAGTTGAATGAACTGAGAAGTTTCTGCGAGGTTCTTGAAACAGTCTTTCACTTCAGTTATATTTATTGCCAGTTTCTGACTGTATTTAACAATAATTAGAATAATCACTCCAGAAATGACATCTTAAAAAACACATATCCTAAGACTATTCATAAACCAGCAACTTCTTCTAAGACATCAAGATCTTTTCCCATCATATCAGAGATATGAGACTGGCATTAAGTATAACTTGCAAGTGGTTCAGAGCAGTGGGAGTTTTCTTCATACCCATAAGATTACTTCTCTTAGCATTTCACATCTCCTACTAAGTATGTTTCATTAAAATATTTATTCCCACTTTTTATTTGGAATAGAAGAGTTAAAAGACAAGTAGGGTGATAAAATTCTGAACCAGTCATCTAAAACACTTGTTCCCAGGAAAATAATACAGGAAAAATAAGGGGCCCACTGCCTTTGCTGCCACTAAGATTTCACCTTCTGTTCCCTGGCAGCTCAGCAGTTTGCAACACCAGGACTAAAAACATATTTGTCAGTCTTGTGGTTTTCAGATATTATTTGTTTGGTAAAGTAAAGCAATGCTCATTTCTACATTTTAAAGATTAGGAGACACACCTCCTGTCAGCTGAGGGAGTGACATTTCAGCCAGGACAGAAAACTTGAACTTGTTAACACCAGTGGCACAGGGGCACGTCACAGATCTGACCTCAGTGTCTCATTTCTCAGTCACAGTCAGTCAATGATGTTTAAGAAAGAGTGTGAAAAGAAAGAAAGTGGGCAGGGTGGCTTTTCCACTAAAGTCTCCCAGTTTCCAGGACTGCGCAGCTTGGGCACCTTTCTTCTGATATGGTCGAATTTAACTGGATGAAGATCTTAATCTTTCAGGGTTTGAACAAGGGAATGGCAAACAGCACCTGAGTGTGTCACTTTATATGGGTGGGAACTCCCAAAATCCAAATAGTTGCCTGGATCAAGGCCAGGCCCCTAAACCCCTTGTAGAACTGAAACATTAAAGTCAAAGAGACAATGGGAGAAGGAGGATAATTTCTTAAACCCAGCTGATTTTACTCTGAGGCTGCCAGAGTTTGAAAGAAGGCAAGCCTAAACTGTATTATGATCTCAGTGGTTGTTCAAAGGTATCTTCAGGAGAAACACTGGGCTAGACTGGAGATCTTTTTCATTCCACTTCTGCAAACTTCAAAAGAACTTTAACAAGTTATGCAAGCATTATGCAGCCTAAGGTAAATGAAGCTCATAAGAAAAACTTACTTGCAGTTCAATCCTCAACTCAGGTCCAGGATCTAATCCCTTTAAAGGCAACTGACTTTTGTGAGGGAGAATTTCATCCCAATTCCTGAACACGTTAAATAATTACTGAATAATTATTTCTTGCATTTTTCTTTGCCAAGAGACCAAAAGAAGTCTGGGATTCAGAACCTTTTGCAAACAAGAAGATACATGTTTTCAAAACCATCAGTAAAATAAATCAGAAAAATATTGTCCGGGGTGCAAGATAAATGAAGGTGAGAAACGCTTTTCTATATCAACTTAAAATTTGTACTTACAAAATTGAACAAAAAAAAAAATTATGACTATTACATATAGTCACAGGTAACAGTCAAATATAGAAAGCTTGGGGTTTGCCCATATGCAGGGCAGAGATATTTCATAATAATTTGCAAGACATACAAAAAAATATACAAATTAAAAAGCCAAATTATGTAAATCAAATACAGAGCTACTCTCAGCAAGCTGTTACCCAGTGATTTCAATGGAAGCAACTTATATCAGTATAAAATTCTCTCAGTTTCCAAAATCCTTGTCCTGAAAGTGGTTTTTTTTTGCTTTAACAAAAGCTGGCACTTTTGCCATTTGCACAAAAACATTTCCTGTTTGCTATGTAGGAACTGAAGCAAGAAGTCATGTAAGTGCCAGTCAGCTCTCCTATCTGAAACACTGAGGAAATATATTAAAATAACTTAGCACAGTCTAGACGGGCTCAGCACTGTCTGCCTCAAAAATTGTGGTTCAGGCATATCCAAAAGCATGAGTTTGTTTTCAAACACAAATATCCTTCAGAAATAATTTGTTTACCTTTGATTTTTTTTGAGTGGTTGTTGTTTAGTCAAACACTCCCTTGATGAATAATTGTTTTTCACCAGTTTTTAAAAATCAGAAGCAACATTTTAGCTGATCATAGCTGCCAAGGAGCTGGAACTTTAAGAAAAAGGTAATATAGTGCAAAAATCATAATAAAATTGTGAGAGTGAACACAGCTGAACTGAATGGGGGAAGGTGTGATGTGTCCCTAAGTTAAATATTAAAAAAATAGAAAAAATATTTAAAAAATTAGAAAACCAGAAGGAATATACTGTTGCTAGTACTTGAACATTAATAATATTAAGAATCAGCTTTCTGTGAGAGCAAAAGTAGGAAAAATCAAGTTAGTATATGAAAAGAGATGGGATGCAGAAGAGAATGCCAAAACAGACTCAGCCCATCCTGGCAGGTGTGGGTTCAACATTGTCAAGGAAAGTTCCTCAGCCTCCTTCAATATTCCAGCATTTCAAATCCTGTATAATCAAAAAAAAAAAAAAAATCTTTCCTCTTATCAAACTTCTGTTTTCCTCGCTGTGTATTAAATTAATTTCCCATGCCCAGTGGAAGGACAACTTATCACTGTTCTTCTTAGAACAATTTCTATATTTTCATTTTTATCTCCATTTTGCTTTTCCTTTTTTTAGACTAAGAAGTCCCTTTCCTCACTTTATCTCATTAGCTGTATTTTTATAGCTTTCATACTACCCCATCCTCCCTAGGCTCAGGTTCTTTGTATAGTTCTCACAGAAACTTGTGACCTACTTTGTGTATATAACCAAAAAAGTACATCAATAAACAACAATACAACATTAAATCAATTTTAAAAATTCATTACAGTTTAATATATTTGTATTAACTTGTAAGTCATCAGTGTCAGCACTGCCAAAAAATTTATGACCCCTCCACAATGATCTTTCTCTTGTCCTGCAATACTTTTTTCAACTACATTTGGTGGAAGAACTTTACTGATGTCTATTCTGTAATGCACCTTCCACATTTAAGACAATATACAAAACTCTTGGATAATATCACTAGTAGCTCTGAATTTTAAACATTTTTTAATTACTGGAACTTTTAATTTCTTCTAATGGTGATGAAATTTGGAAAATTTTAAAGGTTTTCTTCTCAGGGAAGTCTTGAGATAAACTCAAAAGTCTGGAGCCACAGATGCCAAGGAAAAGAAAAGAGATCAAAAGACTTCCTTTCCCCTGATCCAACAAGTATTTGTAGTATCTTTCATCTAGTGCAGGTGAAGGGGGCAAATTGTATGACTAATTTCACTCCATGAGAGAACAGAACATAATAAATTCTGGAAAGAAAGGCAGAAAAGCTGTAGGGGGAGATTATAAACTGACCTGAGAAGATGGAATCCACCATGAGGAACGTGTGAAGCTGGTCAAGGAGACTGTGGCAGAGTAAGAGTTATAAGTGGGTCACTGCAAAGCTGGGGTTGTTCCTGTAGGCAAATAAGGGTTACAAAGGCTCCTCAGCACTGTGAATTAGGGAGTGAAATTGGCATCCAGCTGCTCCAAACCAGTAACCTGAAACAATTGTTGTGCAAAGATGAGGATGGATGTGGGATGTCAATTTTAATAAAGACACTGAGAAACTGAAGGAATTAAGTGGGTTCCAGTCATAGGGAAATACGATAGTGAAGGCAAAAGTAAATTGCTCACAACTGCTCCAAGAAAAATACAGAGTATATGCAAAAATGCAGTGACACAAAGTCTGGAGCTTGGCATTATACACAGCAATTTGATTAAAAACTAGACACACCTTGTCTGGTAGTAAACTGTAATGGGGATGCAGCATTGCCCCAGAAGCTCACAATAATGATTTTGACAACTGGAATGAAGTGAGCATGTTCTATGTGCCTGCAAAGGCCATGATCTGCCAACACAGGGGCAGATGTCTGTCATAACAGAGATGACTTGGAAGTGTTGGGAAGAAAAGCAATCATAAAAGCGAGAAATTTGAAAGACATATGTTGACTGAACAAATAGGGCTAGTAACTTTTCCTACTGGCCCTGAATGAATAGTTTTGAAGAACCTGTGAAGACTTACGAGGAGTACCAAGAAGAATGCCAAGCTAAGCAAAACAGATTTTGCTTATAACATAAGCAAATATGAGCCTCAGTGTGCTAGTGAAAAACAGGACAGAGATCATAACATAGCTGAATAGGCCAAGGAGTCTCAGCAGCAATGAAATGTGGCAACCACCTGAGGAAAACTGAATATTTGATTCTCACTGATTCTCTTCAGTGAGAAAACTATTTAAAAGAAAATGGAAAATCTGAATTTTAAATGAGGATATTCAAAGGTAAACTTAAAAAAAAATGGTAGTATGATGTGATGGGTCTGACTAGGATGCAGTTAACTTTCTTCCCAGCAGCCCACATGGTGCTATGCTTTGGATCTGTGGCTACAACAGTGCTGAAAACACAGCAGTGTTTTGGCTATTGCTGAGCTGTGCTTGCACAGTGTCAAGGCCACCTCTGTTTCCCACTACACCCCCACAGCCAGGCTGAGGGTGGGCAAGAGGCTGGGATGGGACACAGCTGGGACAGCTGACTCAGAGTGACCAAAGGAATATTTCATATGATGTGTCCTCAAGTTCAGAAATAAAAACTAGAAGATGAAAAAGGTGGGCCTGTTTTTGGGCTTCCAAATTGGCTGTCTAGAGACTGGCTGGGCACTGCTCTGTGGGAGGTGGTGTGCCATCTCCTTTGCCTCACTTGTTTTCCCCCACTCCATTCTTCACCTATTAAACTGGTTTTTATCTCCACTGTAGAGTTCTCTTGATTTTGTTTTCCCTATTTTTTCCCCACTGTGAGGAGCTGCTGCAGGGAGTGTCAGCAGCTGCTGGCTGGGGTTAGGTGCTGGTTAGAAGAGGCACTTTATTTAGTACAGTGCTTTCACGAAGCCTACCTTGCATTAAAGGGGAAAAAAATAAATCTAACTGCAGTGCTTGCATTTACTGCAACTACCCAGACTCACAACCACTAGTACAGGCAGAACAGCATATGCTTGGAATTTCTTCACCCAGTTCAAGCATCCTTCAATGTCTGATACTACACAGTTTCAGGAGGACTACCATAAGTGCCTATCATAAAACCCTAAGACATCAGTGTAGCCACTGATGTCAATCACTTACATTTGGCACCCAGGACCAGCCTCCAGCTCCTTGCTGAATGCAGCAAGTGGAGGCTGGTGTTCAGCTCTGTGGCACTTAGATTGCCCATTTCACATTCAGGTTGCACCTCACACGCTCCTGGAGAACAAACCAAGCACTCCCATTTCTAGTCTGGTTAACTGAGCAGTTGGTTTCACTGGAGACCTGATAAATGTGGGATTTCTTCTCATATCCTCCAGTTACATGGATCAGGGTTTAAGATTAGGAATATATTACGTAATATTAAAAAGCATACATAACAGTTGATTTTGCCATCTACATTTTAATGACATTTAAGTCCTGTTAATCTCTGGGACTTAAACTGATGGAACCCATTGCCAAAGGCAACTATATATTAAACAAAAATATATTTATGGTAATTACCATTATGGTAACAGGTTTAAAATACCTGTATTTCAGTCTCATCAGATAACTACAGTTCTGTTAGTTTAGAGAATAGGTAAATTCCAAAAATAATAAGATTTAAAAATCCAATATCATGCAGAATTTCTTGGCACATGAAAAAATCCTGAGTATTACACTAAACTCAGTCCAGTGAAATAGAAAAGTTTTTCCATTTACAACCTTGTACTCTCATATGGATCTCAATTTCATTTCCAAGAAAGTGAAACTGCTGAGCTGACAGACTGTGTGTGTCTGGGTCTTATCCTGATTTACCCTTTTTAAGCCATTCATTATTTCTGCAAAATGGCAAAGGCAAATATTCAAGTGAAATCTAATCCATCTATTCCTCAAACACCAGTTCTAATGCAACACAAGTTCTAATTGAATTAGTAACTGCCTCCTAAGCAGCCTGATGGGCCCAAGTTAGAAATAATTCCCACCGGTGCTAAATAAGATGAAGCTCCTGGTTTGGTATTGATTTATTTTCCAGGAAAAGAAGGTATATTTGGTCTCTGATTTCTGACAGAGTAGACACTGTATCATCCATTTTCGATACAATGGCAGAACTCTAACTACTTCAGTTTCCTTTGAAAGGTTCCCCTCTCACCTGGATTGTCTGGTGAGATTATAGAGGTTCTCCCTTTCAGTCATGTTGAAATATCAGCCAAACTACAGAAGCATTTTTCTAAAACAAAGACCTACTAAAAGTAAGCTTTTCTAGGAAAACTGTTTTGTGCTTATACCATCTTTCCTTGCAGATCTCGATATAAATATTAGACTATCATTGTTCATATGTTTACCAGGATTCAAGAACACAATGAAGAATGGGACCTGGGAATTCTCACTCACTGTCAAAATTATGTTTTGTTAGAGAAACAGTTTGTCCTTTCATTTGAATATATAGGTGACATAGAAAACCAGGACATACATATTTAATAGTGAGATTGTCTAAGAGAGAAAATATTTTTTTAAAAATATGTGAAAGCGGTAACAGATTTGATTAAGAGAAGATGCTGGAGATAACAGGTTCTTGGTTGCTGACTGGGTCAACATACCACAGGAGTACATGTGATTATTTTCCACCATGCCCAATGAAAAGGTCACAGGCAAGAGATTTAACCACATCTTCTCCCAGAGACCCTCCACTAATCATGATTATCAATTCATGAGTTCATGGTAAGCCTCTTTTTGTTCAATCTGATTTTTTCTCCTCCTTGTTTAGAAGTTGAATTAAAGCATAATTACTTGCATTATGCCACTTGTGACAGTATGAGCTGATTAGCTTGTAAAGCACTGATTAGTTTGGGGCTACCTTAGGAGAAAGCTTTGAATTATAATGAAATTCAAAGATAAGCTTGGAGAGGTACTTATGATATGAACCAAATTAATTTTATATATAATTCAAAATGGGGGTATTTCATAATTGCAGCCTATTAGAAATGGAAGAAATGACACCATGTGACAGATTATGCTAATCTCATATCCAAACAACCTGCATCATTTCACACCCAGTATATCTTTCTGTTTTCTGGTACAGCAGCTTGGTGTCCCAAAGCGTCCCTCCCTCCTCCCGCATGCTCCAGCTCCCAGTGATGGGCTCACTCCATACCTGGCTGATGGGAGAACACCCACTGGTCCCACCATAACCAGTGGGTTACTTTGTGGCATGTCAACACAGATCAAACTCAAACTAGAAAATTTTGCATTTCATAGCCGACTGCTCTGCTCACTGAACCACTGGTGCTCTCAGGCCAGGGCACGATGGGTGGGCTCGCTGTAGCTCAGTGGGATATCTTCTGCATGTCCTACTGAGTAATGAGATTTTGGAACAGAAAACAGAGTCATAGCATTTAGTGCCTTTTCAGCACATATGAGTAGGAGAATTCAATTCTGAGCACTTTTCAGAGCTGCCCAAATATGAATACCATAATCTATTGCTAAGTATCCATTTTGGAAAACAGTAATCTATTTTTTCCAGTTAAGCTGAAATTGATTTTACAGGGTGTGATCCAACAGGATTTTCATGAGTCTACTCCCCTTAATAAATTTGATAAATTTATTTACATGCTTTTGCTGTTAGCATCAGGATAAGATAATGCAGCATCTTCTGAGAGGGAGTATCAGCTTGTGCAAAAGAATGCAGATGCACTGATGTTTTTGGAATGTGGTAGATTTACAGCAGCTGCATAACTGACTGTCCTCCAGCAAAACTGTTGCAAAGGTCACAGATACACACATCCAGAACAGCATCAAACAGTGCTCACACTTCTGTTTCAAGCTGTATTCCTCAGAGTTGCTAAACTCAGGGTAATCCACATCGTAATCCAGCACAGACCACTGAGAATCTAGTGACTGCACAAACACATGGTGTAACCTGGGTTACATTACTACTAAATCAGTCTTTTAACTGGGCCTACGATTTGATTGCAAACTGCAGTTGAAAAATGTGTCATGAGGTGGTTGCTTTACATTTACCAGTGAACCAGATTTGAAATCCAATTTGTTTTAACAGCCTTTTCCAACTATAGCTTACAATGTGAAATAAGAATGTTATACTTCTAAAGTATTCTTCGTCCATTATTTATTATTTTTTCACAAGAAGCATTTCTGGAAATTTCTTTAAGTTTGACAGCAGATCAATTATCTTTAAAACTGCTTTACTTTCTAAGCATGTGAATGGTGTCCAGTAATTTCAAATGTTTATGTAGCATTGTATATTCAGAAATCAATGTGTAATCTGCAGTTCTTACTTCCCCCTTCTAAAATGATGAAGTCAGTTTTCAGTTTTGTTGGAAAAATCTACTACTCCATTAGAAAGTCAGTAAGAAAATGAACATGTTGATAATCAGAAAATGAGCACGTTGATAATCTGTAAATTTAATTTAGTTATTTTGGGCCTGATATAAATCATGCAATTGAATTTGGTGGATTTTGGCTGACACCATAAGCCTTGTTTGGTCTTCTACTTTAAGTTATTCTCCATTTCACACAGAATCTTTTGCATTTTTTAATGTCATTAAGCACATAACATAGAGGAACTAAAGGATTAATTTTTCAGTACGATGTTGCATACAGTTGTGAAGGAGATTTTATAGAATAATAAAATCACATGAAAACTAGTTGGGTATAATAAGTCGGTCTCCCTCTGTCAGCACAATTAGTCCTGTTTCAAATCAGAAATTCTTTCTATGTTCTTGTAAGCTCAAATGGATTCCTGCTAAATGCCTGCCTTTTTTATTTCCCTAAATGGACATATATTTTTCTTGTTACTCTCGCTGTCATAATACTCACAGCAGAGTAAGGAAAGTGTTTTGCTTGTGTGGTTTTTTTTTTACTAAGTGTTTTGTCCTCTTTGAAATCCCTTAAAAAACAGCAAAAGAGCACATCTACCAAGAACTGCAACCAGAGGAGAAAAGTCTTGGGCTCTGAGAAAGAATGGTTCAGGTTCAATAGGCCTAATTTTTCAGTGAATTTTCGTATGGCCAGAGAGATAGACAACAGCTCTGAAGGAGCCTCAACCTGTATTATTTAGTCACAAGGGATTCTGCGTGGTGGACAAATTAAAGTAAACACACCAGAGGAAAGCACAGTACATAAATCAGAAGAAGGACAAAATGATCAAGAATCTTACAGAGTCCAACAGCACAGATCATCAGCAGCAGCTACAGTAATTCAGTATTTTGGGCCTTGGTATCTAGAAAAGCTCTTTGTCCTTGAGCAAGTTTTGAGGGTTATCTGAAGGACACATCCTTGTCTGCTATTTTTAAGAATCCTATGCTAGTTACACATCCTGTTCTCAGGTCTTCAGAAGAAGCAAAGATAGTTCAGTAAGTTTACAGCTCCCCTGCAGACAGTGCACGTCACCAAGCAATCTTCTTTGCGTAGTTCCCAGTTCAACAACAGATTCCTCTGTGTTTATCATTAAATTACATTGTCAATCAAAGCAAGAATTCTTAAGCCTTATCAGTTACTCCAATTGGATTTTAACTGATCATCTTCTATCCTTGAGCATCATTTCACTATCAACAGCACAACCCTTTAATCAAGAGGAGTACTACAGGATATCAGTTTGTTAAATTCCCTTCAGCACATTTCATTAATGAGATCGTTTGCTTGTCTACCACATAATCCTTGGTCAGGGAAGCAAATACAAATGCAGCCCCATAGCTTCAAAGCACACATTAAGCCATCTAAGTAAACACAGATACAATAAGATAAATATTTAGCAGGAAATGTACATTATTGCCAGGGTACATGGTCCTAGTGAAGACAATTTTTTGCATATTTCTATGGTAATTGATATGCTGCATATACACTTGCAACAACATCCATGTACTTAGCATATCTCAGCACACATATACAAGTCTTGAGAAAACAGAAATAGAAAATTAATTGCTGACCTGTACTACATCTCCTATTTGCTCTTGTAACCTTCTTTCCTTATTCTTTAACATGAAATAATGTACTTTTACTAACCAACCAAGAAGAGTTCACACAACAATACTATGATGTAAGCAGCAAGGTCTGCATGTGCAGACCATTTGTGAATTACCAGGAGAGCAATCAGACATTTCAGAAGCTTTCACAAGAACCTCATGGATCCTGGGGTTGTAGGGTTTATGTCCCCTGAGCATTACATAATGCATGGAATAAACCACAGTTGGGGTACAGGTCAGGCTCTGATAAATCAGCACCAAATTTTGCTGAATGTGTCCAAATACCACGGTGCTATCTTCCACAATACCTAATACCACAGCTATCTTCCTCCCTGTTACTTGCCACGTTTAGCCCATGTTTCTCCTTTAGACCATTTTGTGGCTTATTCTCCTGCACATCTCTGCTCAGTGTTTTATCCATAACCTGATGTTTTTCTGCACAGTCCCTCTCATGTTCTGTAATTCAAACTAAAAGCTGTAGCAATCACTCTAGCAAATTTTTACAGGAAAAAAAAAAACCAACTTCTGCCAGGTCCCTGGAAGCACACTAGCAAAATTACTTGACAGTCCTGGAGTGAGAGCAGGATAGTTGGAAATGTCATGTGCTCCTCAGCCTTTGGAACAGAAGTGTCATAACTGGGCCTCAGAAATCATTTACCAGTGTGATTCACTCTAATTTGAAAGCCATGCCTCCTTTGGCAGGAAGATGCAAACCCCATTCAGCTCAGTATTGAGGTTATCTTGAGGATCTATAGACTCCTTAGCAAGAAGACCATCAAGCATCTGTGACCTATTTTCTGCAGAAGTCACCAGCCAAGCAGGATTTTACAAAGCCATTCCCTCCCTGTTTGGGAACACTGGTGCAAGATATGCTTCAGTTACACTATACAGAGGATCTCACCTCAGGATTACTGTCTTTCCAAATGTTTACAACAGGGTTTCAGTTTTATCAGTTAGTCATGTCCTGACTGGGCAGAAACTTCAAACAAGTTACCCATTTATTTGCTGTACAGTACTCACAATACTTTGTAAGAAAATTGAAACAAAAATCTCAGCTTTTTTCCCTCCTTTTTCCTCGTACACTCAGTGTGCTTTTATGCATGCTGGTCTGTTTTCAGTTATTTTTAAAAGGGCATTGTACACAGTACAATATCAGACCAGTTATGGTTTATATATGTGAACATATGTGGCTACATTCTTTCTCTTTAAGTAAACAGTGAGCAGCAGAGTAGTCTGTGACCTTTTGGAAAAAAAACGTCACCATTGGAAAAAATTACTTCGTAGATGGCTTCATGCAATTGTGGCTACAATTCATTATGTCAAAGATGGGAAATAAAGAAAAGAGCACAGCAGTCTATCAGACCCTGCTGAGGCAAACACATGAAAATCATTACACATACATATACACTCCTAAAATAACCTCAGAGCCTAGCTTCTGGGTGGGGAGGTGGTAAATTCAAATTAAGGCTGAATCCCTGGACAAAGTCCATCTCTGATGTAACTCACTGGGGGCCCCTGAAACCATCAGAGCCAACTAAGCAGAGCAGTCTGACAGCACAGATGGAAGATGCTGTTCTGCAGGCAGGTGCAGACAGTGCTAAGCAATGTCACCCCTGCCTATGGCTGAAAGGATGCCAGCACTGAAATGAAGACAGGCTTTTGAGTACCTGTACTTTGAGAAATTTTTCACTGTCTTCCATCTCTGCAATGTATTAGAACTCTGAATAAGCAATAGCTGCAGGCAGTAGCCTACAGCCTCAAATCCAAATTTCTTTTTTGCAGAAGGCAAATGCTTTTCTCAGTTAAGTCTTTAACAGACTTTCTGCTTTGAAAGTTACCTCGAGTTACAATTTCACCCATCGAGATGAAAGAAGATCTTAATCAAAGGTTATTTCCACCATTTTTTCTCAATGCCCACAAAAGGAAAGCAGCATTATAATGTGCCTTTTTTTTGTTTTGTTTTTGTTTTGTTATGAAGAGGCTTCAGGAAGATTGCATACTTTCTAACACAAACCTTGTTCTCTGTATACTCCATGGCAGTATCAAACACCTGGTAGCACTTGCAATAGAGAAGTTATCTGGGCGTACATTCAGTAACACCTCTATCTAGGAGATCTTTGGAACACCTAGTATCCCGGAGAGAACAAAGATGTCAAAAAGTGCGTGATGGACACATGAAGCCTGAGGACAGTTTAATGAGTACAAGAAGGCTCAGCTCAGAGTTATCTGAATCCTGGATGCTGGCCAAAGTATTCGCTATTGTAGAACTTTCCAGATCACTGAAATGTACATTTTTGATCAGACAATACCTTTAAGTAAACCAAGCTGCTACTGCCAAATAGGAAAAGGTAAGGACTGGCAGATGTGACGCAGCTGAAACACTGCAGACACTGTCATCATGACAGCCAATAATGGCAGCCTCACACAGACCTCTAGTTTTTATTGTGTCAGGTGCAGCACTTTCAAGGCCAATAGGCAAGCAGAAAAAAGCATGAGAAGAAAATATAAGAGAGACTTGAAGTGATTTGCCTTCAGTTTGGCATCAAGTGATAGATATGGGAATAGGACCTAGGTGTTTGGTCTCTCAGAATTCTGTCCTCTCCAGCCCGCCTTTCTTTTTTCTTGAAGTAGGCCATTGAAATTTTTTCCTCTCTTCCATATATTTCTAAAATGGAATGAAACCAGACAGTCAACAAGTTAAATTCTCAAGATGTCATTCCTGAACTGAAGGACACTAAGTTCTTGCCAGTGGTCTAGCTGCCTACACAAGGAAGCTGGAAATAAATTGAGAATAATTTTCAAATTCCTTTTCAAACTACAAAGAAGTAAACTTATGTCCCACTCCATTCCATCTCCACCCTACTCAACATACAAAATATATGCCCTTCTAGTGAAGAAGCCAACTGAAAAATCCACCTTTCAGCTTGCATTACTCATTTCCCCACACAGAAAAATTAGGAGATTTAAATTAAACTGACAGTAGTAAAAAAGGCTGTTGGAAATTTTACCAGGATGTGTAAGTCAGACAGGTAATGCCACATCCAAAGGTTCTCCTATTTTATGATAAAAGTAACACCCCCAGCCCCACTGTGGAAAATCAGATGGTTGGAGACAGTTTTCAGCCAACTGAAACTCTCATCCAACGAAAATGCTTTGATTGGGAAAACAGCTGCTAACATGGATTTTTGCAGTGTCTGTTGTACCAAGAACCATGTCAGCCAGGAATGAAAGGACTACCTTGGAAGAAAAACTATGTATCTCTTCCTTTTCCCTTCATGCTTTCCTTGCAAATGTGGAGAGTCATAGGAGACATGGACAGCTGTGGCAATTACACTGCAGAGGCCAACTCCCGGGATTGTTCCAGAGCACCGAGCTGCTGCAGCTCAGTGGCATGGTAAGTTGTGGCAAGTCCTCGCTCTTCTCTTCCAGAGAAGAGAAACTGTCTTGCCATTGCCTTGCTAGGGCCCAGACTAATCTAGTAGCTACTTAGTGTTTGGAGGGACGTTAATATTATCAGCGGGCTCTGCAGAGAAGCTAGGTGGGTGATAATGACCAACAAAAGGCCAGTGAGGGTAGGTTGGTTGTTCTGCCTATCTGCTGTGTTGTTTAATAATATTTCACCCTGTAAACAAACAAGATCTACAGCAACAATAAACATACAGAGAAATTTTCTTATTCTATACAATCTCACCCAGATGCCTATATGATGCCATTTTAAAGAGCGGGTACACCTCACATAAGAAAATTTGAAAGAGTAACATACAAAAAAATATTAAAATGAAACTTATAAACATTCCATAAAACAAGTAAATAAATAGAAATTTGACATCTGCTAACTATTGTCGCTCACAGTTGCTAATTTTGAATTTGGCAGAAATTCCATTTCCAGCAGTATTTTTCTGTATTTGAACAGTAACTCAACTCTGAAGCCAAATATTTCATTTCAGTCAGAAATGCTGCACAGTGTGGGGCCTGTTGCCTCTATTTGCAGTGTTTGTACCTTTCTGTTTCCTACTGAAGATTTGCTGCCTCAAAGCAGTTCTGTCTGAGTCTGGAGCTGCAGCAAGTAAACTTTATCCAGAGGGCTGAAACCCATCTGAGCTCTTTCACTGAGCAGCCGGTGTCAGCTGCAGTTGTTCATCCTGGCTTGGCTGCCTATTTTTGCAGAGTATCACTGCAGCAAGACAAACAGTCATGGCTCCTGCTTCTTGCCAGCACTCAAAGAACAAATGACTCTAAAACTTCCATATATTTCTCAAGTCCAACTTATTTTTTGCTGGATGACTTTCATGATCTGTCATTTTCTTCACTACCAACACTTCATACGGTAAAATTCACTCTGCGTTTCTCGTTATTCACTTGGCTGTTATAAATCAGACTCTTCTTGCATGTGCAAGTAGCTGATACTCTTTGTAAAAATCTCTAACCTCCCAGCCTGGGCAGATATCTGATATCCCCATTCACAGAGATTTTCTATGAACAGTGAATAAGGGGCGAGGTGTTGGACTCTGCATCTTTTCCCTTTTGACTGTGATTGGAATTGCTTTTGGCAGAATCCCTTAAGTAATATGAATGTGTCAGACATTAAAAGGTAAAGTAAAAATCAGTGGAGCCTTCAAATAAATTACAAGCACATTAAATACAGTGCTGGCAACTCAAAAGGTCAGACTTTGCTTTTGTGAAAATTTTTCAGTGCAATAGAAGCAGCATATGTAAACACTGTTTCTGTTGAATGCTTTCAACTTCCAGGCACAGAAATCCTTTTTGACCCATGCAGTTCAACACCTTAAAACACGGCAGAAGAAATATCACAAATATAAATTAAATAACAAATAATTTAATTTATATTTGCCAGAAGGTAATCTTCCTGCTGAAGAAAAGTTTTACCCTTTAGACAGGACTATGTTAGCAATCACTAAAATCCCAAGACAGGAATACAAAACAACTCTCCAATTTGCTAGTCATCAGATGATACTTTCAAAACTGTCACCAGTCAGAATTTTAAGTAGATAAAGATTCATATAAGTACTCATGGGATTTTCCAAAAACACAAACAAACTCAATTCCCATGGAAGTTAACTGGCAGTAAGCACTAAATGAGATTTTCTAATGCAATGAGGGATTTATCTGCCATTTCTAAGTGCCTGGATATCTTTCAAACCTAAATGAAGTCCCTTGTGAAACAGTTTTCCAGAAGTGACTCTGGGTTAGCTGCGGACTACAGTTCAGTTACAGTACATTGTGCAAACTGAAGTTAGTCCCCACAGGACAGGAACTGACAAAAACTCTTCACAGTGGAATTTGTACCTGTTGGGTGATGATGCAGCCCCTGGATCAGATCCTGGCTGATGTAAATGAGCACCTGTCAGACCTTTCCAAGCTATGTCTTTATATCGTTAAATCTAAAAGTTTAGAACCCAAAAGACACAAAATTTGGAATTCACATAGTAATAACAATTTTATGTGATGTTAGGCTTGAGGGAATCCATGTTCCTGTTAGTAGCCACTGAAGGAGAAACTTGATACTAATGTTCCTTTCACTGTTCACCTAGCAGCAACTTCTGCTGCAGGTTAATCTTCAGACTTGCGATTACCTAAGCACTTCGTTTTGAATTGATTTGTAAGCTTGTGTGTATTGTCCACACACTAAAAAGCAGCACAAGCTTATATATTCCTGTACATAAAGAACATGTATACATGTTTAAAAAAAAAATTGCAAGGAGAAAATGGCAAGCCTCTATTCTGTGACTGATTTATCAGTTCCTGGTTTATGTGTATTGCTAGGCATTTCTTAGCAGAAAGTGTCTTAGTGTAGGGGGGCATTGCTTATTTATAACCATATATGCAAGTATTCTCTCTACAGGACATGCCAGCCACTGGTCATCTAGACAACATCTTTACAGAAGTGGAGAGGAATTTTTTTCATAGATACATTTCTTCCTCTCCACCCTAAAATGAACTCCCTTCAACCCTCATTTTAGAGCTACTATATGCACCATATATCAAACATTCCAGGTGCCTGAATTAAATATAGAGTTTAAAGCTCATCCTGAAACTTTCTCACATGAAAAAACACTGGGGAGGCATACACAATGCCCAGCCCTGCTTCTTGCTGCAGACACTTAATGTTCCTCTGAGGGACACAAGCACAAGGTCAGTGTACCCTCCAGTTAGCAAGTGAAGCCTTTTCCCTGGTTTTACCAAGGCCCAGTTCCTGCTCACATGAACGGGAATTGCTTTTTAACTATTAATAGAAGTGAGCTCTTTATTACAATAGCACCTCTGAGGACATACTGTACCAGGTGCTACACACATGATGAGTAGGAAGGAGACAGCTCTGCCTGGAAGAATATATGATCCTTACAGAACAACCAAACCAACAAATCCAGGTAAATGACCAGCCTTTTGAACAGATGTACTTGAGACACAAAAGGATCAAGTAAAAGGAGACCAAAATCACATAGGAAGGCTCATCAAGTCCAGAAATGGCTATTCCTTGCCAAGAACACTCACATTACCACTGCACAAGCTGAACAATTACTTTTACTGCTTGCCTGTGTTGAAAATGCTCTCATACACTCACCTCAGGTGAAGTCCCAAAAGGTGCTGCACTGTTTGCTCAGACAATTGTCTTTCACTAATTAAAATTAACACGTTAGTGCCAGTCTAGAAATTAATCACAGAAATAAGTAAATAAATTAGGTCACAACCATGTTGTCATTTTCAAAAAGTATCTTTAAAAAATAATGAATTACCAAACACAATAGTTGAAAAGAAAAATCCTCTCTCCAGTGCAAATATACACCGATTGCTCCAAATTCTCTTCAGTTATATGCAACAGGAGCCTCCTCCTTCAATCACAGACATCCCAGCTCCCAGTCTTTAATTGAGCCACAGGGAAGTTGGATATCCTGGACAAGCTGAAATGACCACATTAGTCTGAATCTGGGACATTTTCAGCCAACATTTGATTCTTAAGATCACAAAATAACTAAAACTTTCTTTTTTCCCAAGCATGCTGCTGTTACAAGGTTTTGAGTCAGCAGGAACACATGCATATTTTTCAGAGAGTAATTTTTCCAGTGACTTAATGTCTGAATGAATTTATCATGAGACATGGAAGTGTCATTAACATTCGCCCCAAGCAAAAGAGTAGCTTTGAGTATGTCCACACACATTTGCGTCATTCCAGCCACGGTTCACTACCTTGAATACTCATTCCACCAGACTGTTTGGTCCTGGTAAACACAGGACAAGTTTTCCTGGCTCCTGTACTTATTAAACCAAAAGAACATTTTGCTAACAAGTCTGTAGCTGGTGAATTTCAGAACCTCAGAAAGCATTCACATGCTATCTCTGAAGAAGTCTCTCACACAAGATCACAAACCTGGTTGGCACAGTTGAAGGAAAACAACTTCAGACTCTCTAGAGCCTTTCAATAAACCAGAAAAATATTTTGAAGATGGAAACTGTGAATCCATAAGAACTTCCCAAGGATGAAAGATGAAAGGAAGATATGCAGAAGGTGATTTGCAATGAAATTCTCCTTCCTGCAAATACCTAACATCAATGCCTTACTTATAAGGCACTGCTGCATCTTTCCAAACAAAAAAATGCACAACTAAGGCATTTTTGTGAAGCCAAGTTTGTCAATTTTTCCCACAGGCCAGGATAATTTTGTTCCCATCCAACTGCAGCCAAAGATCTGTTCTGCATCAAGAGCAGATCCTCTCAGAACCTTCCCAGCGCTTTCCCCCCAAATGTCAATAGCATGCAAATGAATTCCACATGCAAATGAGCAGCTCGGTGAATATGACAAAACTGTCCTGTTATTCCAGTTCTGTGACTCGAGAAAAACAAGGCAGCTACACTACCTATGTGTTACCTTCTATCCAAAACCTCTGTCAAGCACAGAGTAGCCATATTCAGAATAACACACACATCTTCAATTGTGTCCTAGTCCATGAGCTGACTTAGTGGAAAGCTGGGATTTTCTACTCTGTTAGGTGGCAGGTAAAGTGGCAAAATCCAGTTTCTAAAAGCAACAAAATGTTGTTGTAGGGGTAGTAATGATTCAGTTTCTTCACTGTATAAAAGCCTGAATAGGCTTTGTGTGAGTTTCTATCAGGGTATTGGAATACAGAATGCTCCTCTCTCCTACTTGCTAAGCAGTCAGGTATTGATGGTTCCAATAATCTCCACAGCCTTCCCCTAAAGACCCACAGTCATGAGCTGGGAAAGTTCTACCTCATTTGCCCCACACATTTCCATATCAGAGACATGCCCCGTGGAAGCTCTGTAACAATCTATAGACAAAGCAATTCATGACAAAGCTTTAAATACTTTGTGATGTATCACATTATGAACTAATGTTTTATTGTTTAGTTGTACCAAAACTTATGGTACATTAGAAGCAAGAACACTCTCAGATCCCTCTCTTGCTTAACAGTTTTAACTTCCACTGGATATATATGAATAAAGAGGTTGTGGATGCATCAAGAGAGGACAGACCCATAATTCTTTTAGAGAAATCACTGTCAACACCAGTTGACACCACCAAACGATGAAACACCAACAATGTCAACACCAAACGACAAAAATTTCAAAAAACTAAACCACTTTGTGTAAGAGTTTAAAAAACTACTGGTAATTTATAGCTAGATTCTATTCCAGAAACTTTATAACTCCCCCTTTACAATCAGTACATGCTGTGCTTTAACATAGTGAGTTTATAGCTCTTAGTGGTTTAATTACATAGATTCTCAGAACTCATGTCACTAGAGGTTCATTTTACAGAGTTGTACCATAGTACACTGCAAAAATTCAGATACCTTGTGTAAGCTCATGCAACAAAACATTTTTTCCTGTCATCAAGTCCTTGCAGGAAACAACAACTTATTGGGTGACCTATTAAACACATCCTGTATACAATCAGTTCCCTACTGATTTCAGTAGGGTGTCAGATACATCAAACATACTAACAGTTTTCACAGTAAGAACATTAACAGCACTTTAAACTGGATCACTCTGGCCATTATAAAAATCATTCAATGCTAGTGCTACCAGTACCAGAACTTTTTTAAACTAATCTCTTAAGTTCCTGCAATTATCCACTATATAATTAATTTCAAAGAACAACTTTCAAGGGCAGCATTTTGCTTTCCATCTGAATTCACAATAATTATTAGAAATTTAATAAATCTGAGCTATTAATGTCACCTGTTTAAAATAAACATCATCTGCTAGGTAACAGAGACAACAGAGTTAACTGTGTTGCTGCAGAACAGGGGCACAAAGTTAGTATTAAAGAATCTCAAGCAGCTGCAATGATCATAGGGTTCAAAAGCAATTCCTGTACTTTAAGAATGCAAAAGTTGTGCTAAAGTCTCACAGATCGCTGGACTTTTGCCCATTCTTCTCATAAAAATTAGTAAAAATCCCACTCCATATGCCAAAGATATACTAGGAAGTGGGAACACATAGAGAAAAATATTCACACAAAAGCATCAGTCTGATTTAATTTTCACATTAGTAAGAAAGATGTCATGGTCCCAGGATGTATCTATGTAATACTATTCCAGAAAAAGCAAATATTAAGGCTTTATGTGATTCAGTTTGAAGAAATCCCCAGACATCATGCCCAAGGAGTTCCAGGAATATGTAGGTATTGATTTCAGAATAACTCAGTTTACGGATCAAAAAGCTTTTAGTTCCTCCACCCTTTTTTTTTTTTTTTTTTTTTTGGTAAAGGTTAAAGCTTAACTTCTACTCAAGTATAAATCCAATGCAGCCACAGTGTCCAACTAGAGTCCCCTATCAGGGGCTGATTTAATAGGGCCTTATTTAATAGAGCTGATTTCATTGAGAAGGCTGTCCCCTCCCTCTCCACTCCTGTCACAAATTCCTAGGATTTCTGGTAGACATGCTACAGTGACAACACACAGCTCTCCTGTTCCTGCATCCACCAACCAATACTGGAAAAGCCACCTGCTCCACAGGCCCTGTCACAGCTACACAGCTATCCAGTTCCTTTTCTCTGACAGGGTGTTTTCCTGTATACACAATCAACAGAGTCCCTATCTCAAGTTTCATCAGGAGCCAAGGACCATCCTCTTCGAAAGAACAGCTCAGCTGGTATTCAAGGCTGTTTGATCATCAAATTCAAGAGTGAGGCATCAATCCTAATGGGCTCAGAGATAAGTCTGAAGCACTCTGACTGGCAGGCTGTGTTAAAGCATTCAGCTCCATATGGCACAGCACAGGAGCAAAGCCTGTCCCTAGGGAATATTTGGAGCCTGCTGTGGATAGTGCGCTGATGCTGTGCATCAGTGAGGAAAACACACTGCAAAGCAGGGCTGAAAGCACTGTGTGACCTTGGAAGAGCCTCGTGTCACTGGAGAGATGCACAGCAGGAGCACACCTCCCACAGAGACCACAGCAGTATATATTTGGAACTGTAAATACAACCTAATGTGAAGACATTATAATACATCTTTTATTTACAGCTGCTACGAACTTGCTTGTATCTCTGCAATCTCTTGGGTCTGTTCTTCCACCAGCCTTGCAAAGTGGCTAGGAGCACTCTCCTCAGTTATTAGAAAAACAGTAGGAGCAAGCCAGACTAAAAGGGGCTCTTAATATAGACTGCTGGTTAATCATTTGCCCATTAAATTAAACATGTAAACAAAGCTTCATAGAGATGTTTGTTAGGGGGTATTAGCTCTTTAATGTTTCCATTCTTAAAAGTTATTTTATTCTTCAAAATTGTATCTTGATGCTAATTTTATTACATTCAGCTTCAGCAATATAATCTTGTAGTATAAAGCATCACCAGTGGTTATGCAAGAAAAGGAAATTAGGAGTGAGCTCAAAGGCAGATATATGTCTGTTACAAAGTTTGTCAAAAACGTGCATGTCCTGACAGATGCTGTGAGTTGAGCGGTAATTACATATAGAGTTGAAATAATCACTGGGTAAGCCTGTGTAAAGTAATCTGGTAATCCCACCTGCACATGCTCCTATTTGTATTACCACCCTAAGGAGTAGAATTGATGATGGATTTGGCACCCTGTGGTTACTGTACTTTGATGTATCTTTATAAATCCAGTGCCTGGCTTTTAGTGGCAACTTTGCTTTTTCTGTCACTTAATAAGATCCACATTTAGTAACTTTTTAGAAATACTGCAGTTAAGAAGATATAAATGTTTTGACGTAATGGTCATGACTACAGATGATTTTTTTTTTTTTAATTTCAGCAGCTGAACTGCAAATGTGCATGAGTAAGGAAAACATTTAACAGTGGTCTGTCAAGAGGATAGCTTAAAAAAATCCGACCAAATGGCCAGGATTGAGTAAGTAAGTCCTAATTCATCAAAGTTGACAATAAAATAACACATAGTTGTCATTGATGCAGAAAGCTGGAATATGCTCTCTAAAATGTTATATACATTTTAGGTTGAACAATTCTAGGTTCAGTTTTAGGTTGAACAATTACATATAGTTCAATCTAAAATTCTTCAGCCTGACCTAGCAAAGACTGCAAGGTAAGGTCCTTTTCAGTTACAATGCTGACTATGCCAGTAGGACAGATGTTTCCTGTCCTATTGGCTCCATTAGTGCTTCACTCAACTTCTATGTTTCCAACAAATGCTGGCTGACTGATGTGTTTTAATCCTTCTCATTCATGCTATTCCCTCTGTATTGGGCCAGTACAGATGCCTCCAAATTAGCTCAGTGCATTAACATTCCAAATTCTTCATCTTTTGCACAAGACCCATGCATTGTACTTGCTTCTGTGAGTTCTCAGAGATGATTTGAAGATGTTTTTCTGTTTGACATATCATGCTTGTATCAAGATCTCCATACTTTCAGATCTCCAGTAATTGCTTCAATTTTTCCTATTTTCCACTTCCATTTTCCAAATAAGCTCTTGGAATTGCCACCAGGAGGGAGGATCGAGGAAAAAATCCCATAACTAAGTGCTGAGCTCATTTTACCATATGTGAAGTTGCAACTACAAGCCAAGGCATTTTTTTGTATCATCTCATCTATTGCAGAAGATGCCAGAAAATGGAGGAACCAAGGACTTACCAGGTACTGGGCCAATACAAGAGAACTGATGGCCTATCCCAGCTGTCAGCAAAAGCATCGCAGAGACTGGATCTGGGCCTAAGGCTTTTAAATCTGAAGCTGGAAGGGTCTTGCCACAAGAAGAAAAATCTGGTTCATACTACAATATAATCAACTCTTTTTTAACACTAACTGTAACCTTCTTAAATTGCTCCCAGTGTAAACTGCCTCTTGAGACAATAATGTTTGGTGCCCATGGAAAAAAACCTGTGGTAAACGGAGAATATTTAACAGCATGGAATACATAGCTCTGTGTGTGTGTTGATCCATCAGATCACACAACAGACTTAATGATGACCTAGGGCATTTTTGTAGATGACTTGGATGGGTCCTCTAATTCTATTCAGGAAATAGAGCTTGGATACCCCTTACAACACAGATTTTTACAGCTCTTTATTCAGCAATGCTTTCTGTAATTTTATTCTGTTTGGATAAGGGGACAGACAATCACAGAGCAATGGCACCAACCAGCAAGCAAAACTATGTCTGTGTACATGTTCACAGGACCCAGGCCTTGTGATACAGCTAGAAAAATTTATAACAGATTCCCATACAAAGGCTTAGATTCTCACCAAGCAAAAACTGGCGCAGCTCTTTATTAGGAGAGCTCATATGGGTTTTCTTTATGATGTCAACTCTCTCTAGGTAATGTTACAGACCTTTAAGGTGACTTGCAAATACACCAAAAGAGTCAATCAACTCTTATTTTATGTTTTTGGCAATTTAGGGGAATATGACAAAGTTGCAGCCTTCTACAATAAATAATTAAACAGAGTAAAGGGGAGCACTGTTGTTATGAACACATGACCTATTAGAGCTATACCCACCTACTGAAATGAGAGAATGTTTTTGGCGAGTTGAACAGGGCAACAAGGAACAAGGCAACAAGCAGAAAGGCAGATAACAGCCAAAGAAGTAACCATCCAATAAGCAAACAACAGAAGTCAGGCCTGCATGGAACAAACAGTAAGATGCACCCAATGAGGAAACACAGATAACAGTCTACATGACATACAGAATAAACATTCTTCCTCTCATGCTGAGAAAGCCTCATCTGGGATCTCCTGGTTGTTTTGGCCATTTTTAAAAAATCTTTTATGGCTCTACGTTCTACTGCTTTTCTCCATCTACATACCTAACTTCCACATGAGCTAGAATAGGAATTTAGGAAATTCAGTATGGGATTCCAGACACTTCTCACCTGACGATCATTACATGCAAAATAAATTGGTCTTTCACAGCTAAAATCTTGTGATATAGTCCTCACTGAAATTGTCTGGCTTTAGCTTCCAAATATTAGATCCCACACATCATCCTCTACTAAACTAAGGGCTGCTAGAATTGTTTTCCGCAGTTACGTATTTGTTAGTAGAAAACAAATTCTCTTTAAATCAAGACTGAAATAAAGTAGGACTTAAATCCCTCATTCTAAACTTCTTCCCAGTTCTCAAGAAGTTTTTACTTTCTACATCTATTCCAAGTGTCCAACTGACTTTGGAACACATGGCAAGTTACATGTGGAATGATTTTGCTAAAACTGTTTGTAACTTTAATGTCTCTTCTGTACAACCACATCGTGGTCCTTGCTTACATGTACCACAAGCATTCCACCAAGCTGCAGAATTGCACTGGGAATGCACATGCAACTGCTCATTCAGGAGGTCCCACCAGTCCCTGCCAGTGTTACTGTATGCAGTGCTCTGTCTGGTGATTCTGACCAACATACAGACCCTGCATTTCCCTGTATGATCTCCTCCTCCCCAAGGAAACCTTACATGACAGAATAATACCTGTACAAGTACCATCTCAATCCTTGCCAAATGCAAGAAAAATTAAATGAAAAAAAATATTCTACAGAAGTATTTTTCGAAGACGTCCCATTGTCACCTTTGACTACAACACACAAAGAATGACTTCCAAGTCCTTCATTCCAATACTTAGACATGATAACTGAAAAGCTCTAGCCCATTGTTCAGAAAACTACAAACCATAACTCACCCTTTTTTGTCAAGCCTTTGTATAAGGGACATACAGCTGCCTTGTACACAGGAAAACTACAGATCTTGCAGCAAAGGTGAGGCACACCTTTATTTTGACTAGATACAGTTAAATCAATCACAAAATACTGTTGCCAACACAATGGAATGAAGTGCAAGAATAGGATTTTTTACCTCTGTGTTGAGATTATCCAATCCCACCTCCTGTGGCCTCTGTGAAGATACTTGTCAGGGGCTGGTGCTAATCAGCTCCTCATCTGCTCAGCTAGTTGGACAGACTTTCACTTTGGCTTCTACTGTAAATGTAGAGGTTCCAGGCAGCTGCTCCATCATTTCCACCACAGATATCTGCTGTCACCCACAATGCTCCCATCACACCCAGTCTACTCCCACTGGCTACCAAGTTGCTGATGTGAATGTGAGGCATAAAAACCAAAGGTAAATTAGGAGAACTATTTGCAGATATAACATCCCTAGAAACTGCGCAGCCTCTACTGCACCATGTTAGAGATCCTCTCTTCCTCTTTTCCTACTCAACTTTTTCTTCCTATTGAGGTGTCCAAAGAGCCCATCTCCAGGTTCATGCCAGGCACATCCTGCTCTGTGTAGACTGTACCAGCTCTGGGCAGGTTCAGTAAGCTCTGGGCAGATGCTCAGGCAGTGATGATCCTTGTGGGTCTTCAGGTCCCTGCACCGTGATGTCAGAAATCCCTTATAATGAGCCAGACAGTAGAAAAAACATGGGCAACACAGATGTTCCACCTCAGCACTGAAAGAGCACATTTCAGCCCCAGCTGACCACAGAGCATATGAACAGCTTTCATTTCCCATTTTAAACTGCCACAGGTGGTTATTTTCCTCACAAGGTAAAGACAGGGAAGGCTCAAGGCTCTTTGGTACCAGTATAGGTCTTTACCTCAAATTTCACTTGGTCATGCATATGGACAATGTCCAATTGCCTCCTGTCTTTCACAAACAATTCAGCTACTGCATACTGAGTCAGATAACAAGCAGTGTCAGAGACAGTAAGTATTAAGCCTCATGTTTGTACACAGAAGTGTTCTTTGGGGACCTGTTTTGGCTTGTCACAAAAACCAGAAACCTGGCACTTCACCTCCATGTGAACAAGCAGCTTACCAATTCATCATTTTATCCTGCTTCCAGTCTACCCTTGGGGGTTCCTTCTGCATTGCTCCACATGTATGCACTGGGCTGAAGTTGTAAACGTGTCTGTGTCTTTTCCCATCCCTTACCCAAAATTTCAGAAAACCCATTCCCACCTGCCTCACCACATGGCTTCTTTATATGGAAGTTGTGCATCCCAACAGAAGAATTGCAGATCTAAACACAGCTCTTACTTCATTTCAGCATTCAGTCACCTCCACCCCTTTATCTCTTCTTGTGAGCATGGTGAACTCTCAAGGTTTACACATGGAACCAGAAGCAGGCAGGAAAGCAGGACCCTTCACCCCTTTCCAGGGGCTGCAGGGCCTGGACTAGTCCAGAACCAACCACACAATCATATGCTGTTATACAATTTAAAAAGATAGAAGCTCTCCACATGGAAAAACAAGACCTGGGATTCACTTAGCAGAAAGATCTGAATACAAAGCTCTAGCAAAAAACCACCGAGCTGGCTGCTGCTAACACCTGTCAGCACCACTTTGATAACATTTGTTTCACACATGTCCTGTCTTGGCAGGCACCTGATTTACATTTTCACACTTTGTATCAGCTTTCTACACACTTGCTCTCTAACATAGTGCTCATACATCAGACACCAGTGTCGTCTCACTTTTCAGTGCTGTCATAGCTAGATTATTGCAGAGGACAACACTCTTGCTCTGAAGTACATCTGCAGCAAATCACAGTAACCTTGAGGTAACATATAAATTAATGACATGGCAATTTTAGGTTAAAAAGCCATTAACCTGTTAATAACCACGCCTATTTAATTTCCAGACTTCTCCTCACTGCACTCTAATAATGAACTCTGACTGTTTAATTAAAAACAGTAACCATGACTTCACTTGTCTTAACAGAACTGCACTCATTTCTAGCAGTCCTAAATTTGGCTCAGAAGCCACTGAATTGACTAGGCCCATTTTCTCAGGTGCCAAGGTAAGGTAGACCTGTACCAGAATCCTCTCTTTTAATAGCTTATAGTGAGCAGGCCTCCAATTACAACAAGTGACAAAACTGTAAGACATGTTTTTGCCAACCTGAAGGATGCAGTGGTGGTAAGAATGCTTTGTGTCATTTGCAGCTCCATGGGCAAGAACGACAGACTGACGAGCAGGCAAAGATACTTCTGGCAAGTCTCTTAATTGAAGTTAACATTGCTTTTCTGTGACCACTAGAGATTAATCACTAAGAGAATGACTCCAAACACTTATGGACTGTGGCTTATTTTGCAACCATGAAAAGTATCAATTAATTGCATTATGGCAGAGGCATAAGTCAGATAACGTATATAACACAGGATCACATTCCTCAGAAATTAGGATCTAAACTGACACAAGGGCAAAGTGAAACAGAGAACCCATGAAGCAAAATGATCTATCCATGGTAAGTCTGTTGCAATGTTTTTAACAGTACCAAGGTATTTTGCCTTTCAGATCCTGTTCTACTGTTTTTCTCCAGAACTCTTTAAGTTCTACACAATAGACAGGTAGGGATGTTAGGATTTTCCAGAGGCATCTGTCCAGTGTTAACAAGAGAGCATTTCTGCATAATATTTAAGCCAAATGTGAGTAACTTAGTTGTTGCTAGGATTGATAATGCAAGACAGAAAATATTAGCAACTATTTTTTAACAAGTAGCTCTTAGCAAAGGAGGCTCCACATCTGCATATGGGGTGGCCAGCAGAGCAATGCAGAGACACAGCAGATCGCAAGAGCAGCAGCTACATACCTTGAGTGCAAGAACCCTGACTGTCCCCTACATACAGAGATATGGAAGAGATATTGAATAACATCCAGATGCATTTACAGAGAATTACACAGACAACTTGTAAAGATCTCCAATTGCATGAGTTCCTGCAGAACAGAGAGTTACTGGGCAGCAGCAGGCAGCAAAGAACTTCTTGGTCCTAGCCAAGAAGCTAGTAGTAGCCTGACCTGAGCTTTAGAAAAGATTACAAGCTCTGGAAGAGGTTATCACTGACCAATGAAAACAATGTCCCTCCACCAGCAGGATGGACTTTGCTGTCAGGGCTAGTAGGGAAATTTCTCACATGTTTCTGCCCTTGTGAATCAGGTTATTCTTACAAGAAACAGGTCTGGAAATTCAGAGAGCTGCATCCCCATGAACTCTCATGCCTAGGGAACAGCCCAGAAGGCTCAGACTTTTGTGTGGAGTTTGTAATGGATGTTTATAACAGATCTTGTTACTCTTTCAGCTTTCCTGTCTGAGGTCATAGCTGAGGCATTTTTTGTAGAGCAAGCAGAATAACCTTATCTATGAGAGAAAGCAGCAAGATCTTTCTTGTGCCATTTTCATGTGACTGTGCTCATATTAAGGTATGCTTAAAGCAGTGTGCAATTATACTTCAATCATTAGCCTAGCTGTTTTGTTAAAGCAACAGAGCTCTAGCAGTAAAAGTGTTATGGCCAAGAGAAAGAAAAAAATGGATGAGTGGGACAATGAGAGGAAAAAGAATAATCTCCGTCATGGGCAGAAAAGGTTGGGTTCAGAGTCTGCTCCCCTTCAGAGGTGCAGAATCAGGAGTGCAGAACAGAAAATGGATGACACTTGACAGGCGTCACTATAAGGAAGAAATCTCTATTTGCCCTGCTAGAATGGTGTATATCAGCAGATTAAACACAGTTAATAAATTCATACTTTACATCTTCCTCTATGATGCTGGGACCAACAGACTCTCACTTGGATACAACTGATAGTAGAGCCTACAACTTTCAAAAGTCTCTTAATTCTTAGCCCAATCTGGTAGTAACAGAAGAAAGTTCTGAAAATATCTTACCTGGAGAGGTAATGGAGTTACTTGAGAATAAGAAAGGCAAATGACTACAAACCAGGATGTAATCATGTATCAGCCCACCATGAGGTGGGAAGGATGGCCTGTCAGACTCTAAACTTCTTGTTTTTCAGTGTTGTCCACTTGCTGGTCACTGTTTTTTAGCGTTTTTTCTTGTTTTTCACCTGTTTTTCAGTGAGTCTGTGTTATAGGATATGGACCTATTTCTACAACACAGAGGTGTTTTCTGTACCTCACCACACATCTTGCAACCCAGACTTCAGACAAACAAAAAAAGATTGACCTGACTCAGTCGCTGAATAGTAATGAGAGCACCAATTTACCAAGCTGTGTGACAAAGTCTAGCCCTCGGCTACAAAGCACCTCCTGGCAGCTCAAGGAGCTCTGTTTTGGGTTAATCAGCTGGTTCCCAAAGGAAAAGGGACTGTAACAGTCACAATGGAGGAGTAATTTTTTGTGCATGTAGGTTCACATCCTGTGTGACTTGTAAATTTATTAGCAGATTTCAAACGAAGTTGACAGAGGAATGGGCAATTGAGAGTTAAGAGGAAACAGGCAGCTAAATAGAGGACACTATCTTCAGCATCTGGCTGAGGGAACAGCTTTTGACATCAGAGAACATAGTTGAAATGCTACTCTTTCAAATTTTGCAACTATAAAAAAGTTAAAGTTTGCATAAATCATGAAGCAGAAATCTATAGAAACCAGATTTGTTACTTCAGTTGTTCTTTTTGTTCTGAAGGAAAAGTTCGAAGCTTTTCTGGATGGGATACTATTCCCTCATTGATTTGTCAGTTGTACACAAATCCTATTACTGTATCACAGCACATATAAAATGGGGGGCCTAATGCTTCCCCTAAGTGATTGAATGGTAGACAACAAATATAGTATTTTTCTTAAGAAGTTAAGAGGTTACTTTGGTACAAACACTAGAGCAGATAAAGGTTATTAAAGCATTCTTGGCACTAGCATCCTTTCTCCCTTGAATTCTTGTTTTAACTCAGTTTTCACTTTAACCTTGCCCTTCACCTTTATGGAATTTCATTGAATACAGAAGAAAGTGTTTTCTTTGCTGCCTGTGGTAATGAAACCTGTTGGCTTTGCTTGCTCTGAGATGTGGGTATGTCACCAATAGAGGATTTTGCTGCCAGCATAATAGCAGATATCACTCTCAGTACAGCTGGAACTGTGTTCCAAAAGTGTGTGGCCCTGGGGTCACATAAAGGCATCTAATTATAACAGGGGGCTGTGCGCTTTATAGAAATAATAAAGTTCTACAAGCAAGAGGAAAACAGGAGCATTTCACAAAGGGCTGAATAAATGTTACTTTGCTGATTTCTACCTGATATTGTGCATTTCTAGTGCTGAAAGTGCCACATACCCTTCAGACTGGGATGAATGCACCTCAAGCTTGGCTGAAAACATGTCAGAGCACTGATGGCCTTCATCTGACTGAGGTGCTCAGGGTGCTGTGGTGGAACAAGAAATCCATTCCTGGAAGCATAAGGGAGAGATTATCATTCTACAGTCTCAATAATATAACGTTTTGAATTTAATTTCAGGGTTATAAAACAACCTTGGGAAAAGGCTTTCAGGTTTCAAACTAGAGTTTATAGAGCTGGCATGTGCTTTACTGTCATTCTCCTAGTGTCAGGGGTAGACCTTAAATAAGATGCTGGAAAGCAAAAATATTATCCTTTCTCCTGGTACTCACTAGTCTCCATTCTCCTCTAAGTCAGAAGATGCCAGTCACAGCCCCAGGCCTATGAAGTCACTCTGGAGAACTTTACTATGAGGAAAAGTTCTGCCTTGGTGGGTCCTGACAAAGTGCAAAGAGACTGCCTTTGCAGAATCTGTGTTGTATTGGTAATTAGCAAGATGAAACTGGACACAGAGTAAAGCAAGGCATTAAATATGACAAATAGGCTTTTTTCACCCAAGCTCATCCCAGGAGGAGAAACAATATAATCTGTGATGTGTTTTCACTGGATGGATCTGAACTGAACACCTGCTACCTTTCCTTCTCCACACACCTGACGAATCCAACACGGTCACATATGGCACACTCCTTGGCTAATTTAACTCCTCTATGGTTGTTTCATGAATCAGATGCTTTGTTGAAAAGATTGTGCATTGATGCAGATGGAGAGGACTGAGAATGGATACGTAGCTGTTCACACACTGGCTCAGCTGAGAATTAAAAAAAAAAAAAAAAATCCCATAATGATACACAGGCTTTACTTTGCCAACCAGCCCTAGACACATGGGCCTCTTTCTCCAGTTCTCCATTAGAGCCAGGAACAAATGGCAAACAGAATCAATCCAAGAAAAAAAATGCAGTCTTCATTTTGCTTTAACCAGCAACTTCAGGAAATGCTTAATCTTCTTGCAATTTGCACAGAACGGATGTTTATTTAAATAACAGTGGAGCAACAGTATAGAAGTTGACTGAGAAAACAAAGCTAGATATTTTAAAAGATGAAAAAAAAGGACAAATTACAGCAGTTACAGCTCAATGTCCCAACAGCAGCACAATATATAATGCTCCTGTCAAATGATTTCTATCCAGCATGAGTTTTTGAAGTGATATCACTAATCAGATTTTAACCTCAGTGCAAGATAGATTTTGTAGAACTAAGATTATCTTGCTACTAAAGACTTTTTCAAAATAAAAAGATACCTCAACCTAATTATCTTAATGCCATACAAACTCTAGTATCAGTATTGACCTTTTAACTTCCTTTAGAAATCACAATCAACATCCATCCTGCAGATTAATCTCCTAAATTGTTTCCTTGTCAAAGTGTCATGCTTTTTCATTAGTGATTGTAGCTAATTGCAATTCTCCCCAATCTGCTATGCAGCTAATTATCTAAACCAGATTTCACTGGCAGAGTATGCATGTTGTCTCTGTTATGTGGTAAAATGTACCATCATTATTTATATCATCATAGTACTTAGATGTCCTAAATAATGCTCTGGTTTTCATCTGCTAGGTGCTGTACAAACACAGAGTTCTCTCTAGCACTTCAGTATCAATAAAGTCATGTTCACATTGGAGTGCTCTGGTGCTTGGGTCTAAGCACACATGCAGAAAGTATCAGATGAAAATGCTTTTCATCTGATAGTCAGTCCTTACTGTCTGGAGGGCAGGAGGGGCATACAAATGAAATCACTTCGTCCGAGATCATGAAAAAATTCAGGAGCAGAAACTGAACTTGGAGTCTTCCAATCCAGGCTTGCAGCTTCACAAATAGCTCACTTTCAAGCATTTATATTTCATACATGCCACAATCCAGACTTAAGAAAACCTAAAACTGAGTTGCAATAACACAGCTAGCATTTCTTAATTGCACAGTCAAAAATACAATCCTGGTTTCCAGAACGTACTTTGAGTATTTTCTCTCTAAAAGAGGGGGAAAGATGGGGAAGTTAGACAACCTGCTAGCAGCAAAAAAAAGGAACCTGCTGTATTTATACATATCTTTTTCATGAATATGTTTACAACCAAGAGAAAGACAGGGAACTGACAGAATCATCCTCTTCACATCAGTGGTGGGCACAGTGCAGTAAACCAAGATTCTGAAAGGAGCTCCCAAGCAACTTTTTGAAACAGTAATTTTAACATCTTCCTGAAGAAGATGTTAATATTCCAGAAATAATTTTCAGGAATAATATTCCTGAAAAAAATAGCTTGAATTTTAGAGACTTTGAGAAAATTCACACAATCCTTTCAAGGCACAAAGTAATTAAAAAAAAATAAATTGAAAAATTCACTTGAGATAAATATTACTGCCCCTTTCACACAAAGCAGGACAAAAGCAGCAAGAGTTGTAGGATGCTGGTGGGAAGGGAAACTTAAACAAGAAAATATTAATCTGTTCCTCTGGGGGAGTTTAAATCGGTATAAACTGGAGATGGAAAGTGATTGGACTGAAATACGTGCTGATGATTTGTTGAAGGAAAGCAGATTTGATGATATGTGCTAAGCCAGGCCACATCTTTATGAAACAGTCCACATCAACTAGTGTGCAATTCAACATAATTTCTGGCTTCTTCAGTCAGCTTAGGGAACTTTTGTCAACATTTATCTGAATTTCCCACTATTCTCCAATAACTTTACAGCCCCAAGAGATGGCCTAGTAAGGGCCCCAAATGTGCTTGTTCATCACCTCCACCATCACTGCAACTTGCAAACACACCCTTTCATGCTGGAGGGGGCTTTCTTCATTACCAGCTGCTTTCTCTCCATCCTCTTTCCTGGTTTCTGCAGGTCCACCAGTCTGCAACTTCTGTGATACCAGTGCACAGAAAGTTACAGTTTGTGGTGATTCATAGCCAAAGGAAATTCTGAAAAGTATTTGTTGATTGGCACAGCAGGTAAGAACTTCTTGACAAAAATTACTAAAGTAATTAGACTGCTGTAACCAAACCATCTCCTCACTTCCTTGTGCCAGTTTATCTGTCAATAAATGATCAATAATGAAGTTACTCCTCATTTGTCCAGAGCTAAATTTGCCATAGCTATTTGAAATACTTCATGCTCAAATATTGCCATATTATGAAACAGTGCTATAAAATAGACGTTACTGATATATGCTCCTAATTACAGCCAACCTAAAGGCCTTTTTGTGTGGAGATTTATATAATTATTACCAGATTCCTCTTGTATTTTTATTTCAGTAAATCACAGTGCTGTTGCCAATTCATAAAGCAGCTTCAAGATCTGTTTGTGCTGAAAGACATTAAGATATAAGGGCAAGAAAATATTCACTGAAGTATAAGGTCAACGATATGCCATGTGAAATACATAATGAAATGCATTAACTGCAAATATACCACATCAAATATTCCAGGAAGCTTTACTGGTTATGCCTGTTTAACTTTTATAGATATATATCCACATATATATACAAACACACTCATAAACATATATTTCCCAAAAAATAAACTTCAGATCCCTGGCAATATTATCATAAAACCATTCAGATATTGCATGTACCTCATTCTTTGGCCTGATAGCTATCACATGAACTTTGAAAGAAACAGACTCCTGTTTCTAATTAATAAGGACATAAAAGTATTTATGCAGAAGGAGGACCTAGAGAGCTTATTACACTGAGGTCTGTTCAGAGCCAGTGTGGTTTTGTCATGTGTATGTTAAAACTAACACAGCCAAGTTTGGTTACAGCCCAGTAGAGCATCTGCAAGTCATTTACATACTTTCAAATGCTGCACTGATAAACACACACATCTCTGTTACCATCTGATGGTTAGGTCTGAAAGCAGATGAAGAGAAAGCACTCAAAAAAGGAGCAAGAAAAATTGCTTAGACCACATTTAGGGAAGAGTGGGAATGAAGAGAAGATGAAGAAGCCCAAAACATACTTCTAAGGACCTGAGTAGAACTTATTTTGCTCTCCTTATTCTACAGAAAGTTACTCCTGCCACATTTATATTGTGGGGGCATAACCCAGGGAAATATGGCTATTCAGACAGACAGGAAGTGAGTTTCCTTATCACACTGCTGCCTTACTAACATCATCATAACTCCCCAAGGGAAAGCTCATTTCGGGCAGAGGCTGATCCCAGCACGGATCTTGTCCACTCATGACCAAACTTCTGACTCCAGCCTGAGCTAAGGGCTTATTGCCTCTCACACACTGGACATGGCTCCTTCTCAGATGCTGATTTTAATCACAAGAACTAGCCTTACTAGCAATCCCAAATCAAACACTTCAATATAACTATTATTTGGACATACCCAAGGGAGTCCTTTTTGTCTGTTTTGCTTTGAAGTTAAGGATCTCTCACTCTTATTTCAGAACTCTAAGGAATGAGAAAAATATCTGAAGTTGGATCTGCATTCACACTCTTACTACAGCCAACTCCAATGAATAGTTCTGGTGGTAGAATTGTAGTTTAAGATCTTTTTGAAATCGCTTAGGGTGTAGGTGACAGTCTAATCTGCTTTATCCATTCATACAAGGTCTATTAAGGGACTAAAAGGATGTGGTGTAAGTTAGAAGGAATGTGTTTGGACAAGCAGTGTGCATTATGTACTTCTTGGCTATGGCTGTCAGCTTCTTTATAATTTTTTCTTTTTTTTTTTTTAAACAAGCAGAAAAAACACTCTCAATTTTCAGCACATATGAAAACTCAGTAACAGCCTCCTTTGAAACACAGTAATGTGTAAACTTGAAAGAAAAATTTAATTTGGGCAGCTTTACAAGTTTTATTGGTATTTCTGCCATTCACATCAACAGAAACCATTAACTAACTCCTCACTGGTGACACCTCTTGTCAGAAAAGCCAGGTGATCTCTGTACAATTTCTACTTAGTCAAATATTATCAACATATTTTTAGATCTGCATTTACACAGACTGCTCTTTTTAGCTCAAAACATTTCCCATCATATCCAGAAGACAAGTGTTCCAGTCAACCACAGCCAGACAAATGTACCTTCAAACCAGCCTCAAGCCTGCTCTAATTTACAGCAGTTGAAGTAGGCATGAGGAAAAGCTAGTTAAAAAACCTGACAGGCTTGAGGAATACGTGAGCAAAAATAGCTGTGACTTCTTGCCACAAAACCTTCAGCATTTACAGCAGGGAGGCCTGGCTATAAAGTCCCAGGACAATGATGATGGATGGATTTTACCACCTTCATGCTTTTGTCAAGGGACTGAAAAACAGAAGACGTCATTTCTATTTTGTCTGCTCTCTCATATCTCATTAATGGCCACATTTTCCTATAATTTGGCTGCCACAGTGAGTGTGAATGTATGTCTGGTTGTGGGCATTTTCCTCACTCCTTAGAGAAGATCAAAATCTTATGGCTGAAAGAAAAAAAGGCAAAATTGATTGCAATCAAGAAGGTTGAATCTGCACAGATGAGTAAGGATACATAACCTGTGTTAATGTCTTCCTCATTGTTCTGCAAATTAAAAAACTGATCAATAATAAACAGCAAACAGCTACATCTATGTACCTAAAGCCACATCATTTCCATAGTATATATTTTGAAGACTAAAGTATTTCGTTTTCATGGAAACCATGAAAGTATGATTCCATAATGATGGAAGAATGACAGCCCATATATTTGGTATTACTACTGTTTGCTCAAGTGCCTTGATGGTGGATTAACCTAAGGTATTTGACTTTGTGTTGGTGATGGACTAGGGACACAGGTGTATAGTTTACATTTCTGATATGCAGGGCCTTGTACAGCCTAAATTCACATTCCAAGAATCTCACTTGCTACCAGTGCAGCAAAAGCACTTCACAGGATCAGAGTGTAAGGTACAAAGGGAAGACAATGTCCATACAGGTTGCTTTGACAAGAAGATGACACACTGCAGTACAGACCTCACCCCCAATCTTCCTAACATTCTCATATGACATCATTGCTTCCTATGGTGCTACTTGTGATTTCTGCAGGTATAAGCAGGAGTAGAAAAAGGTGCAAATTGTCTGGAAACAGTCTTGAGAGAAGCAGTGGAAAAAAAAAAGGGAAAACATGAATTTTTTTCAAGTACTAGACTAAGCAATTTGTCCTAAAGACAGCAAAAGCCACATCAAACAATTATTCTTCTACTTAAACACCAGCTGAGATCACTGTCTCAGAGATCACTGGGAGGAGCTATGATCCATACAGAGAAACAGGTGGCCCTGAGTGGAAGTTGCATGTCATTGAGACACTGTCCTTAAAACAGGACACATGACACAAAGATGTTTGCAAACAGCTGGCTTTTTATGTACTTGTAGGCATATGTGGGCAGAACAAGCCCACACAATGTTGGAGCAGTACTGTCAAACCACTAATTCTGCAAAACAACAGTTTTGGGCATATGGCCATGTGACTGAATACAGGCATGAGTCAATGCTCAACCTAGAGATGTTCAATAAAGTAAACAATCAAAGGGTCTACATATTAGTGAACACAGACAAACACATTTATAACCATTTTCTCTTTGTAGGACTTAAGATCCAGCACCTCTATGGAAATACTTCTTACTCTGTTCACTCCTGTGTAATTGCAGATTTGATAGGAATCCTGAACATCTTGGTTGAGAAAGGAGAAAAGGTACAGTGATTGAAATGGCAAAAACTGACCACCATTATCAGTTATGCCTGGCATAGAGAGTATTACAGCAAAACACAGGCTTCAGTTGCTCAACAAGAAAATTGCTTCCTGCTTTTAAAAGTGCATTTCTGGGCTCAAAAATACATAGACTAATGATAAACATTCAAAAATCTTAGAAAGATATATAAAAGCTTAAGGAAAAATATATTATCCATAGAAAAATTATCATTTTGTCCAGTATAAAAAACTGTACCCGAAGCAGGGGGGGACATCATCTGTGATGACCATTTGAAAGTCAGGATATTGGCTTTGTCCAAAATGGGCTAGTTAGTATGAATCTATGATTTCCACTACTACGGCTACCCATCTTATCTATTTTTATGTGCTATGCAATCTATCAAGATTCAGCTAAGTACATATTTTTGTCTGGCAATTCCAATGAGGATAGGATTGGAAGACAAAGACAGGAACTTGATTTTTTATTTTAATTACTCTCTGGTGCACATCAAATAAGTGTCCCAATTACACTCAACCTATTCATACCATCTGTGACCCACAAACATCTGTGTTTCCACAAAGGTGCACAAGTATATATCAAGCAAACAGACTCATTCTTGTACTGTGGGGTCAAGGTGCAGTATGCAGTGAAAAAAAGGTGATGTCACTAAAATATCAGCCAAGCAACGTTTATGCTTGAGAGAGGCAACTGCTGAAGACCTGGAACAACATCCTGTGAGAATTATTGAAAAAAACCCCAACCAACCAAAACAAACAAAAACCAAAACAACAACAACAAACAAACCACCAAACGAAACCAACTCCCCCTCTCAACTAGTTTAATCTGAGAGTCTCATAAGGTTACAAGATGTACCCTTAGCCAGTGCCAGAGACTAAATGTGATTATTCAGGTGACAACTTCCAGCTCCAGGTCAATAGTCTAAGCCATCCCCTCAATGGCCTGAGGGAGCCTTTTCTGGGATGAGGAAGATTAATTCTGAGAGCACATCTGGCAACTCACTTAGCACAGGTTGTGCCACAGCTGCTCTCTGCACAGTTTTGTCACTGAAACTGGGATATGCCCACACAGCACTCCCAAGCACGATGAGCCAGCCACGATTCATGCAGCTGCCACAACCACAGCAGTCAGCTGGGCTAACCTGCACCAGAGTTTAGAGCACAGGCACTACAAACAGGATGGCCACAACCATATCCTGACCATCTGTACTTTCCCCTTGCTAGCTTGTCTGCATAATGTTCTCTACCATCAGTCCTGAGCTCCCATTACTAAGCCCTGTTTAATTTAACTGCTTATAACAGAAATCAGAAAGGAAAAACTCCCTGTAGGGAGTATTACTAATTTAGTGAAACCTGCAGGGACTCAAAAAATCTGCACTAAAATGAAGCATGCCCTGGAGTTTTCAAAAGACTAGCAGAGTTTGACAGAAAACAGGTACTCCCAAGCTGTCACTGCTTTTCTTTGCAGAGATCCAGCTCTGTGGAAAAATGCAACATTTTGATTTGTGAATCTGATCCAATTTTTTTAACTGGGCTGCTGTTCAAAGTAATGTATTAAAGAACTTCCTCACCTCAAATTATTTTCCCATTTTAGCTTTCTGGAAGTAGATGTTCCCCACTGACCAGATTTGTTATTTTGGTTATTCACTACTTCCCTAAGTAATGACACATTATTAATTTAAGGGGTTCAGTTCTCGACTCACTATTATGCAGTCATAATTAAATCAGTCAATCATTGATGTGGACCTGAAAACGTCAATTTTATTTTTAAAATGCTGTTCCCAGCTGCAGTGTATGCAGTTTTTAGTGTGTTACAGGACATTGCATTGGAAGTATGGCAGAATTTAGCCAGAAGCTTTTTGGCACAGAGCCCCTCACACCTCTTGCCCTTTTTCTGGATTAGGCATATTTCCTGGATGATCATAAGGCACATATAATTAATATCAGTAACCATCTATCAAGCACTGAAAGAACTGAGCTAGCTGATATGCATATATTACTTCATAAATCAGCCAGTCTCAAAGGCACTACTTGCTGAGCAGTTTTATAAAATACATCCCAAGTAGTTACATGTGGCTTTTGGAAGCTAATGCAGTATTTACAAAACTGAACAAATGAAACGAACAGCTTCACTTTGTGCACCAAAATGCTAAAAGCTGGCACATCATTTCTCAATATAGTGACTTTAAAAAGCAAAAAAAGCCACTTCACAGGAGCTAAACCCTGAAGTCCCAGATGACATCATGACATCACTTGAAGGCCAAGCCCAGGATCACAGAATACAGAAGCACAAGTCCCTTCTGCCCTACACAAAGGGCAGGGGGTGGACATGCAAAGTTGTTCATGTATGATCTGAGACTTCCAGGAACGCCTAGCCCAGTTTTCTACTTAAGTAAAAAAAAAAAAAACCAAAAAAAAAAAAAAAAGGGGGGGGGAATATTAAGATCCTATCCTGTTTGAACACACCTGAAATTTTTGCTAACAAATATCAGCTTCAGTGAGCTGCACTGTGTAAGACCAATTTCTGGTCTCACAGCTAAAAGCTGAACTGAGTATTGATATATGTTTCTGTCCCAAACAGGTGGCAGACAACCACACTATTTTCCAGCATGGTCCAGCCATGCAGAGTCTGAAGGTCTGAGCACCTACTATTTGCTGCACCAAATCAATTATTTTTTATTGATTTTCACTGTATGTAACATGGACAGAGATCATATTGAAGAACAATTGAATGTCAGAAGCATTATACTCAAATCCTAGCATTTACCCTAGAAACCTTGTCCTAGAAACCTCAAAGATGTGGTAAGAACACCCTTTCAGGAAATGGCCTTGTCAGACTACCCCTGGTAGCTTCAGAAGACTTACCTCATGGGAGCTCTGCCCAGTTCTGGGACAGCAGCTCACATAAGAACATGCTTTGTGTTTGTAGCAACACAGCTTTAAAGGACAATAAATTAATGTATTGGAGATTTATGTACCTCCGAAAAAGCCAGGACTGAAAGCAGAAAGAAGAAATAATGGTCCAAAACACTTGTGTGTTTTTGCAAAGTCTGAACCCTGAGGAGGTAATATCATGTTTGCACTGCAAGTTTTGTCAAGAAGAGATAAGTGATGGTTATGCAACACAGTGCGAGAAACTGTTCTATTCTACCTGATGCCTTTAAAATTGCTTCCCCTGGAGCCAATGTCCAAGACAGAAATAAACACTGTTGCCACAACCATGAAAGAAAAAAAAAGGCACTGCAGCAATAGTTCTAGAGGCTTGAAGATCCCTTTAGGCTCCAAAGCTCTGTCCCATGCCCAGAACTGCCCTTCAGGCTCAGCGTGGGGGCCACAGGCTACTGCCCACAGCCCAGTACAGCCCACTTGCTCTGTGCTGCTCACACTACACAGACAAACAGTGCAAGGTCAGAGAGATGGTGCTTCATAAACTCTCTGCTTTCATGCTGAGCAGGCAAAGGAAGAGCTTGCTTTGTGCTTAAAGAAACAAAAAATTTGGTGTTATTAAGTTACTAAGGTTAACTATGCTTTCAATGAGCCACTGTCTAGCTTCTTATAAAAGACAGCAAAAAATACAACCAGAACAAGAGAACCCTCTTCTTCAGAAATGCATGGAGTGAATTTATACTTTTAGATTAAAGAGGCACATTGCTAAAGATGTAAAATACATAAACACAACCATAAAAACTTTTTTGTGCTTGTAACTCTAAGTCTTTCTCTGGGTTTTAATACGGAGGTCTCCTCCTTTGTTTTGAGCACATTTCCTCCGCATTTCATAAGGTGGGGGCTCCCTCTTGCTTGAGAAGGCTCCCTTTATAGAAAGTTAAACAATGAGTTTGGAAAAGTTTTGATTGATAATAGCTTACATATGGTGTTACAGAAAAGGAGTCTATTTTAAGTATCCTTCTTCTCCGAGAAGGGATTCTAAAGAGGCACCATGTGTTCCAAACTTGCTGGCAACACTTGAGCCTGCTTTCAGAGCCTGCCTCTGGAACTGCTCCCTGGCTTGTGATGGAAACCATAATCCTAAGAGTGGTGGAAGTACATTTTATTTCCTATGCTTGTGAGGCTTTGAGAATACAACAGGACTGGTGTGTAACACATGCCATTTTGAAGGGGATTCCTAAGAAACATTCATACACTGGACTCAGGTATATGGATACAGAGGCACAGATACTTTTGTTCCACACACAAAACCCAGGAACTACTTTCCTCCCTAGTTTTTATTTTAAAAAATGTATTTATAACACATTATTACAAAGAAATACATTTTAGCTAAAGAGACATTTTGAAATCTATTTGATCAACTATCAGAGAAATGAAACTGCATGAAACTGATATTAAGATGAGTCTTCAGTTCTTTCTCACTTTTCGTCAAGATCTAATCCTAAAACATAATGTTAAAGTTATCAGACATGGTGGCTTTCAGATAAGAAGCTTGTGTTTCTGGCCATAATCAAGAATTCCAGGAATTCTTCTTTCAGCAAATAATAGGCAGGAAGGACACGGTGACCTTGCAACATTCAACCTGCATCAAAAGTTGTCTGCCAACTTAAATCTTGCCTATGATTTCTATGATTACACAGCATTTCCTTTTCTAAACAGTTGCATTGCTTTATGTAACCATTTAGCATATTATTCACAGAAGGGTGAAATAATCCCTATCAACTTTAGCGATTACAAAACTTGCCAAGAACAAAGTAAGATTATCCTCATCAAATTTTGTAAGAAAAGAAGTACTAGCTCATAGTAATTAAAAAAAACCTTCATAATTTCTACAGCTATGACAAGTCACTTGGAACAAAACTGAAAAACATGCAGAAGGGGGTTTTGCTGATGAATTCTCTGAATTAAATATGCTTTCTACAAATATATTATCAACAATGTTCAGGTACAAAACCATTTGATCGTGGTAACAAGATTCCTAACAATTATCTGCCATCTGTGACATGTCAGCTGATAATGCAGATCGTAGTGTTTCTGTTTTCTGGGTATCTGCAACTTTATATAATGGAAGCAGAGCTATAGGCATACAAAGAGTTAAACTTTAAAATATTATCTGAGTTACACTTTTCCATTTTCAGTATAAGCTGAGAAGTAAGAAAGCACTAAAAAAAAATTGTCTGCTTTACTTACCCCACAAGGCTTTTGGCATAATGATCATCAAATGTTAGAGGTTCATAAGATGACTTTCACTGTGATGGAAAAAGATGATAGTTATCAAAACAGCAAACCATGTTGCCTGGTTTTGGTTAAACTACTTCAGTGCTTGCATACTTCTTCCTTGCATCAGCATGAATTAACTGCCATCTAATTTAATAAATATACAAGGCCAAAGTTATCTCTAAGGTACAACAAAGATTATTTTGGTCTAAATTAAAACCACCTGAATTTTAACGCAAAATAATGAAAGCGTCATGTGCACACCCACTCATCCAGAGTTCAGTATTTTTGAAACTTCAAGTCAAAGACTGTATTGGAGCCTTCTGTCTGACTCAAAGAAATGTTTTACTAAGAATATTAACTTCGCTAATACAAATAAGTAAGTGAACAAAACAACTTGGCATTGGGCAGTTGATAATGTTAGCACCACTGTTCACATCTGTAACTAGAGACATTCATGTTTCTCAGTCTTTTAAGTGATGGGTGACTGTGCAGTCTTCATAGCAATAGCTTGTACTGGGAACATCAAATGCATTAGGCAAAAAGCTTGGCAGAAGGGCAGCCTTAGCTTTACATCATAATCCTGTGCAATTAACCCTGGCACTGTGAAACATTGTGAGATCAATGTCTCACTGCCAGGTCTTGTCATTTAGAGATATTTTACATTGTGGTGTTGTTCTCATCCTCGTGAGGGCTTGTCCTGGTTAAACCATGACAGAGCTCTTCCTTGCCTCTCAGTAAAGCTTCCCCTTTCCCCTTATGGCACAAAGGTATTTTGCAGATTCAGGCAATATCCAAGAGCCCACCCACAACTCCTTTCCCTTGATACTTCCAGATCCAGGAACATTTACTAGAAAGGCAATTCATCTCCCTGGAAGAAAACAAGGAGTGGATAAATGCTACCACCAAGGAGCATTTTACACTCTCCATAAACAGTCAATCTAGCTAGTGCATGCAGACTTGCCAAATGCAAATGCTAAGGAAAAGCATATGCTTTCCATACATAAACAATAAAAACTTTCCAAAACTGTCTTTCAAGATTGTCTTTCTTCTTCAGCCTGAGCCAATACATTCCAATCCCAGGAAGCTGACTGCCTCAAAGTGATGCTGCATTGTTCCTTGCAGCATTCTGATGCAGTTTCCTTTTCTATGAACTATGCTTATCACATCCTGTGCTTCATTATGTTTCCAGGAAAGGTTCCCTAGCACAAGCCAGTTTCTCTGAAGCCCTGTTACTCCATTCCTTTCCTCTGCTGCTTCATCATGTGAAGGAAGTACAATCACCTCAAGGAGGAGATACACTATGGCTGTTCTGCTCCCCTTTATTCCAAGCTAGACAAGCCCAGCTGGTAGAGAGGTCAGAACAGAGTCTGGGTCTTGCACAGCTTGAAACTTCACATCTCAAAACCCAGGACTGCAACTAATAGCTTCAAAGCAACACTTCCACCCACTGTTTCTCTGCAACATCCTTCCCAAAGCACTTTAAATGCATAATGTTCAGGTAATTAATGTACATAGACCCCTGCTGTGGCTGCCCTGCAGAAAATAGGAGGTTTTATTTTTTTAAGGAAATAAAGACAGTAAGGTAGTTTTTGAAGAGAGATACCAAACAGGTTCGCCAACTGGAAGTTCAATTGTAACTGAAAGAGCGGCACGTGGAGCTCCACATAAGGATGTTTACTTACTCAGGCAGCCAGGAGCACAGCTTTATGGTCATCAAGATAAGCCCCTTTCAGATCTGCTAACAGTCATGTGTACCAATAGTAACATTCCTAACAGTTTGATCCCAGTTACCTTCAGCTATTCAAAATAGACAACTTTTCAGTTTGGAGCCTGGTTCTTTCAGCCAAAACTCTAGAAACACTAACAAATTCCAGGTAACAGACTGGCTGAGGGTTAGAAATTTATTCTTAAAACTTCCCTAGATTACTCGTTAATTTCTCCAACCTTCCACAGATGTATACAAGCATATATACACATGTGAGCAGAGGTAAAGCATACAGATTATATTCTAGGGCAGGAACTAAGCTGGTCAAGAGGATTTCCTGTTCACTGAAAAAAAGTGATCCAGTTTCATTGTGTAGCTACTTCTTTGTCTAGTGAGAAGTAGATTCCCTAATTGTCATAAAAAGTATCTGTAATACTCTAGACAGGGGAATACAAACTGGGTTAAGTTAAATACAAAGGCATCCTTTTTTTCATTTGTAACACATCAAACATTCTGAGGAACAGTTTGCCACACAAGACCACCCTTCTACACTCCGTTCTTCCTACCAGAAAAAGTAATGGTTGGGTGTGATCTGATAGTCAAGGGACTAATATGAATTCTGGCCTTGCCTTATGGAAGATACAGTTTGAGTAAATAGTGAGCAGTTCTTTTAATAGTTTATATATATACATATACATATATTTATATATATATATAAAATATACATTGAAGTGAAATACTAAGAGACTGTCAGTGTTCCCAGTGCATTAAAATGCTCCTGAATTGGAAGGATTAGAAATGCTCTCCTTTCCTAAGACTGAAAAATGCACACAGGGTAAACTACTTTCAGTACTGTAAACAGAAAAGGTGGAAAAGTTTAAGCCTCAGGAGACAACAACCTGTAGCATTGCATTTAGATGGTTTTGACTTACAAAGTACAGTTTGGGCATGAATGTCACCTCCTCCTTGAAGCAGTGTATGTGCTAGTTAGGAAAAGAGAATCACAGATGCCAATGCACAGATGAAAAGACCTAAGGATGCTTTTTTAGCTTCCACAGGCAGGGCTGGTCAGCTGGCTCATGATCGTGTATTGTCCCATTCTGCAAACACCAGTAAGCCCTGTTATCAACTCCTGTGATTATCATCATGCCTCACATGGATCCTAAACCCTGTTTTCATACAGGCGTGTGAACTGGGGACACATTCCAGTCTTGGTGGCACTGGAAGACTCCTTGTCTTCAATATCACAGAGAAAAGCCTCAAAAATGTGCCTTTAATGAGCATATAAACTCAGGAAGTCAGAATAAAACAAACCAAAAACAGTCAGATCTCAGAGTTTAGTTAATTTAACAAATAATAAACCACCACTGTAATTTTTGACTGTTTGTATTCAGGAATACTGTAACAGATCAACCACAAAAAACTAAGGGGGAAGAGGCATACGTCATTCCAGGATGCCAGCAGCTATGCAGGTGATTGTCAGATGTAACAAGACTCATTTAGGGACAGGAGGCTGCCCAAGCACTGGTTCAACTGGAGAGACCAGGCTCCACAGGGGAGAACTGCTGCTGAAAGAAGGCAACCCAGTACTGCAGGGCTGGGCACATGCAGAGATGCAATAGAGGTGGCTTCTCATGCTTTCAGAGCACTCACAACTGCTGAGCTGGGGCAATATCTGAGCAAAGAACCCAATAACCCCTAAGCATTTGTACTTCTCTGGAAGCCCAGCTTAGCACAGTATTTTAAAAATTAAAACCAGCAAAAAAGGAACAGGTAGCCAAAGGCGGAGGAAGGAGATGAGTAAACCTTTCTTTGCCCACTGTAAAACTGTTTTCAGCAAGCTGCGCTTGAGAGCACTGTAGTGAGTGCTGCTATGTGAGGATCCTGGGGAGAGGCAGCACACACTGCAGCAGTGCTCCCTATGAGGGTGAGCAGGGGGAGTTTTTATCACTACTGGCTATTTTCTCCTTCCTCTAAGAGGCACAGCTGTTAACCAGATACATGAAGCAGGAAGTACTTCTACTTTCCTTTTCTAGTGCTTTGGGAGCAGTTAATGAGAAGTCTGGGTCAGAGCTTATAAATAATATGAAACTTTGAGTAAGCTAACAAATTCCTGTAGGAGAGAGCTTTCAAGAGAATGAGTGCTGTGTTTCTTCTTTTTTGGCAAATAGTACAGTACACAATTTGATTGCTGAACCAAAATACTCTGTGTGTTGCATGGCAATTCAAGCTCTGCCTCTTTTCATCAACATCCTTCACATGCTTTTCCCTTCCCTTCATTCTGGCTGCTAGGAAGGTCTGACTATGGCCCTCTGCATATCCCAAGGAACTGTTAAGAAAGAGAATGATGTAAAAAAATTAGCCACTGACACTTAAGCCTTACATCAATATTAGAACAGAAAGCTTTAGTTTACTATATAGGTCAGGGCAGTATTTGAAATACAAACAATGGGCAACTCGGTTCATGGAGAGGGCTGGCTCAGAGAGCTCTGCTGCTCTGAGGAAAGATGGATACAGCTGCTCTGTGCTGTATATACAGCTCTGCTCCAGGCTGTTCCCCACAGAACACCAGAGAGACTATTTTACTGCTCCAAGACCATGATAGGGCAGAACAGGCCAGGTTTCATGCAAAGCTGGGGTTTGGACTGCACTCAGCGAAGAGAGGAAAAATCATTGCTCCTGCTCTGAGACACAGCCACATGGACAGTAAGGCTCAAACACATGTTACTAGCAGTACTTAAGAAAATTTATCCAACTGGGAAACTGAGGCTCAGATTTATAAAAGGAATCTAAAACTGGAATTATAAAGTCTGCAATGTGACAGGTGCTGTAGGTATAATTTTGATCCAAAAAACCCAAAGAAAAAAAAGCCGAACCCTAAACAACCGACAAATTCCTAGAAATCCACAGAACTTAAAAAGCAAGCGTGAAACTCGGTAATTCATGGTACTTCTGTGGAATATTTGGTAGGACTGGGGCTAGTACACTCAGCAGCACCTTACCTTGCTGCGTGCCCAGGCTCATCAGTGAATTGCAGTCTATTCTGAAGCACACTGAAATCAAAGAGTCATTTATAAGACTGAACAAGTTTTAAGTCATGTTTTACGTGAGCTGACTTCAGTGAATGGCATTAGGCAGTTGTACTGCTGAAGTCATTGCAGAACTCTAGGTACTGAGGCTTTTGGAAATGAAGCCCTCAGGCCCCAAACATGCAAAATGCATGCTTTAAAAGCACAAATAGCAGGTAGGCTCTGACCCCACAGAAACTGTATTAGCCTGGGACTGGAGAACTGTTTTCTCTCATTGGCTCAGCAAGTGAATCTGGATTTATTCAAATAAATCCACTCCTCCACCCAACCCCATTTCCATCTCTAAATGAACATAATAAAATGCTTTGAAAGCTGCATGCAAAACAGGTTTTTCATTTCTCAGTGGTTTAGAAAGACCAGTTACCTTGGTAGGCTTATAGAGCAGACATACATAAACATTTCTGAATGAACACAACACCTTTTTAGGAGTGATACATATGTTAGGTGTCTGTACCTTATCCTCATTGCAAATACACTAAAGAGTTAGTGCATGATAGGCACTGTTAAACCACTCTCTGTGACCTGATTAAACAGTCATACCCAGGAAACTGTGAAGCTGTGTAGCAAGCAAAAGGGACAATTGTCATTACATCTGAGAACTAAGCATGAGGAACATGAGTAAAATTGAAACAATACTTTAAACACCAGGATTATTGTGCCACCATGTCATATACTTACATGTGCTTTCTGACCCCTCTGAAGTGTTTATGCCTTATGCCACATGGGGACTTACTTTAGTACCTTTTATTTTTAAAAGTGCCTAAGGATGCCCACACACAGTTCTAAAGAGCATGGTTTAAGAACCCTGGCAGACACATCCCAGGATAATATTAACTATGCAGTAGCTTGCACAGTGCCTGAAGAAACTCCATGCAGCACAGTCTGCCCTTTCCCAGGAAGACAAAACAAAACAAATCCCTATCTCTCATCAGTGCTCTCTTCCCAAGGACAGTACTTCTTCATTTCCAAAGTAATTTTTCTTCCACATTTGTTTGGTCTTGCTTTTTTGCATTGGTAGAAATCACCATTAAGAATATTAGGATGGAATATGGCATTGAGAACAGTAGGATGTGAATAATACAAAGCTATTCAAGCAAGTGATAATAACCATGCTACCCTTAAATCCCCTAAGCAAATACAGCGTACTCTTTTTAGGAACTTTGATCTGCATTTAGGGCCAGACATTCAAATATCTGCTGAAAATACAACCTTTCTAGAAAATTTCTAGTGGGAAAAACAAAAACAGAAGAGGAGAAAGTGAAGCATGGAAAACACAGAAGCTAGAACTCAAAACCAGAACTGTTTCCCAAACTAACAAGCAAAAGAAGTTAATCAAAGTTAAGCTGCTACAGCAGACTGTAGGACTAACGTACAAGTGTTTGATGCATACCAGAGAACCTTGAAAGAGAAAAGGCATGTGAATAAAATATGATTCAATAAAATAATTCATGCTGAAATGACAGGATTTTAATGAGGTGCAACTTCAGCCCTGTGAATATGAAACAGGAAGCACCTCAGGCATTTAAGGCTCTGATTACAGAAGTTACAAATTTATTCAGTGATTTACTTTATGAAGCATTAACTTAGGTGCAGCATTTGGAATAAAAAAGAAAAAAATAATCATAACCAGCAAACCCAATCCAAAACATAAAAACCAATATACAAGCAGACCCACAAACACCATATATTTAGATGTGGTCTTCATCAATAATCAAGACTACCAGTTTAAGAACAACTGAAGTGACAGCATAAAGCCACTTTCCTCAGATACCCATATGCTCCAAACAGCTGTGGCACCAGCACAGACACTGCAATAGTACTGTTAAGATTCCACAAAAAATGCAACAGAAAAGCAGGCAAGAAAAAACAAAATACGTGAAAGTGCATATGTGGATTTCAAAACAGTCTTGCTCAGGACTAACCTGGGAACATAAGAGAGCTCCTACACTTGGGAAAGCGATGTATATCTGGATAAAAGCTCCAAAGCAGTTCCCGAATCATTCAGGAAGAAAGCAAGAATGGTAAAACAATTACATATGGGGATGTTCGCAAAGAAAACAGGAAATATAGTCCACTGGGGAGAAATATAGCAGACTACTAAAACAGGCAGCCTGTTGTGAATGCAAACAAGAAATTAAAAGAAGAGAAAGCAATTCAAAACTCCCCTACAACAGCTCTTACAAACCACAAAGCACAGCAAAGCAGCTAAGGAGCAAGCAGGCAACACTATGTATCTAAATGAATCCCTTTAAAAATCCTCTTTGCTTTGTAGCTCATTCAACACCCAAATGCTACAGGGAGAGTTCTTTAAGTAAATGTCTAGTGAAAGTTCAAGAAAAATTTAAGCAGAAAGGAAAGATCATGTAAATGTAAGTTAAAGGCTCACTGTTTTAATAAAGCAGCAGGGAAGCAAAAGCAAACAATTAGGTCTTTTGTGCTCAAACAATTGGCTGGATTAGTGCTTGAACGGACACAGAAATTTTATGTATCAAATAAACTGTACTGAGAGTTGGGGTATCAATTTACATATGAAGAATATGGCTAAAGATCAGTGCAGGAGGGGGTACACAACTGTGACATGGTACACTGGCCAATTTTCAGAATCACAGGCATCTAGACAGGCCTTGACTTCAAGTGACACAGCTCTGCCTGTCCCAGCAGAGACGTGCAGACAGGCAGCAAGATAAGAGCTCATGAAAATCTGAGTACAGGAAACTAAAGCTGGCCTCTCTCTGGCATTTTTTGAATGTCTGAATCAGCAAATCTTTTTTTAAGTAGCTTTGGGCATAATCTTTGAAACACAGATTTTATCTTTTTTCTGGGCACAGGATGAAAGAAATAATCACTTAATGCACCATAGAGAAAGCAAAAGGAACAAGAAAGAAGGGAAGAGCTTACTGAATATAGTAGAACGAGTAGGAATGCACAAGGTTAAAAACAAGGGGGAAAAAAACCTGTAGTGGTAATGTGTGATTGGACAAAAGAACTCCAGTTAAACAAGGAAAGAAACCCTTACTGGCCACACAAAGGGTCAGAAATAACGCTAGGGAGACATCTCAAGGACTCTTTGCTACTATGCTTAACAGAAGAAAGGCGATCCTGCAAAGTAAGCCTGAGAATTCTTAAATATTAAATTAGAGGAAATTATTCCAACACACTGGATAAATACAGCCTGTTCATCTGAGGCAGCATGCTCAGCTCTGGTTAGGCTGCTAGAGACAGTTTTTTGAGAAGAGACAATCAAATGATTCTGAAACTGGAATGGCATTAATGCATCTGTGAATGAGTATCACCAGCTACTCTTCTCAAACACCCACTTCTAGACCTGCAAGGTTAAGAAGGAGGGATGTGTGACAGTAAATAAGTCACAAAGGCCATCTGACTGCAGACTGAATGTGTCAGTCTCATGAGAAGGCACTGACTACTGCCGGAGAGAAGTAATCTCTGGTTTTTGCAAGTGAATGTTTCAGCACAGGTGTCTTCACTTTATAAAGCGTTCTGAAGACCTTCCTCACAACTGAAGCAAGTCACTATAAATCCTCCAGAATTTGCTTCTTCCTGATACCCAGGACACCACCTCAGAATCCTACAAGAAATTCTCCTTGCCTCAGCTGCAAGGGAGGTTCTCCAGGCTTTTATCTAAGAGAACTACATCCAGTAGAACACCAAACTTCTCACAATTTATTCTCTCAGCTTTTCTAAACTTATTTTTATTTCAGGGCTGCTTCAGCTTCTTTTCTAGAGACAGAATACACAAAGCTTCCCCTTTATATGAATCCTGGATTACCACTCACCTTTGATCCCCTTCCTTTCTCTACTTCTGCTATTATAATTTCACAGATTTTGCCAAGAGGAACCATTAGATCACTTAAGCAGATCTCCAGTATAATGCAAGCACTAACTTTCATCCAGCTACCCCTGCTGAAACCCATATACTTCAGTGAAATGAAAGCAAGAGATTAAATTGTACACTGCAGGAGACCCTGCAGCATGAGCTGCACTGGCAGAAAACTGGGCAAAAACACATGCAAATGATTCCATCACGCAGCAACAGCCTCCACTGCAGAGAAAGTCAATGAATGTTACCAATTTGGCATTAAAAACCCACTTCCTTCCAACACAGAATCTGAGAGTGGAACATAAAATATGTAAAAATCACTGATAAAGAATCCACTGATCCCTTAGATGTCTATGCTATGTCTTAGGCAATGGAACACTTTCTCTAGCCTTGAATATCTGCTGGTGTTTAGGAGAGAATAAAAAGCAAAATACAAACAATGTAAACAAAGGAAAAAGTCCTCCCTTACTCACAGCAGAAATTATGCTAAGATTTTATTATAATTACTGTCCTTAATGCAGCTGATATGAATTCAGACTTAACCTATGATCTGTAGATTTGCTTCTGAAACTTTTAATTAGATACACAGTAAGTTTATAATTCAAGCCACAATTCTACCATCTTTACAAGCACTTGTACAAATGCTTTACTATGTTCTTAGATGGAGGGCTGGAACCTTATGGCAAGATGGAAATCACACAGTTTAATTCTCACACCACTGGGTTTCCACCATGCTTCCATAGGCAGAGACTGCATTACAACAGCAGGAACGATGCCTTCCAAGAGCACATCTCAGCAGAAGCCCAGACAGAATTCCTATACCACCAAGCAAGGCACACTGTACCCAGAGGATCAGCTATCTCTGTATTGCTCTACTTTAAAAAAATATCTCAGAAAAAAAAAAAGCGGCTTAATGACACTAAGGACAAAAATTGAGGAAACAGGCTAACAGCTCAGAAGGTTCTGCTATAGGGAGCAAAGCCTGAGGTAGAGTGATCTCACTGATAATTGAAAGGGATGGTGACCACACTGATTATTAAAAAGGACAAAGTACTTGACTAAATTCATTACAGATTTTAATAATATGTGTACTTTGAATACACAGAACAAGAGATTTCAGGCAGCTTCCAGTGACCTCTTCATTACTTAATTTCCATCCCAATGATGTTCACCTAGTTAATGGTCAATGCCTTGCATAACATGAGTTCTGGATTACACAAATTCATTTTCACTAGCTTGTTTGTCTCTTTATATTGCAGTCCCTCAATCCTGTTCCCTTTCAAAGCATTTAAAAAAGATTCCCCAAAGCAGTATTTATATTCGTCCATTCTCAGTCTATGACATGAAACACACATTACAAAAACATAACAAGTAATGACCTTGTTTGGCTGCAGTGCAGATGAGCAATGTGAAGGTCCTCAAACAGCATTAACACCACGAGTGAGCACAGAGCTCAACACCAGGACAGCCCCACAGGCTGGAACAAGGTACCCACTTAATCCAATTACACCACTGAAACTTCCACTTCCAGACTTGGCAGATGGCACTGACATTATAGCTGCTGCACCTGCCAACTGGCTCCAGAAAGTTCAGAAGAGAGAAATTACTGTGGCATTTTTCCTGCCCCTCTCCTTTTTCATTCCAGTTCCGAGGAATGTGCCAGCTGCTAATTAGTGTAAGGCAGAAGCAGCCTTTAGTTGCTCTGATTTACCCCACCTTTACCTGGGTAGCCTCTCCCATACCTCCCCAGTCAGACTAGGACATCTCTGGAAACTTAAGGTGGGACCTCAGTTCTAATCTTGAAAACTCAGACTTTTTCCCCATACACAAGCAGAGCTTTTTATCCAAAAGGTTACTGCCAACTACAAAATATAATTTAGAGGAACATTCAAGCCACCACTTGTTTCCAAATACCCCATGTCCTTAAGGCAAAGGACTGCATCCTTGGTGAAATGTCACCTCCCCTGCACTTCGCCTTGCTGTCCTGCTCCTTTCTCTCAAAGTGCCTCTGTTGGCACTACAGTACCAAACTCACTATGGAAAGCCTTGTTCTGTGACAGCAGAGGAGGGATGAAATGGCACACAAGAAAATACACCATGTCTAATTTTAGATTTCCTCTGTTTCTGATGGAATAATTTCAAAGGCAGCAAAGAAGTTGCAGTCTGCTCCCATTAAAATGCATAACAGTTTCCCCTCAACAACTTCAATGGGAGAACCTTATATTGGGAAAAGCACACACCACTGAAATCAGACAAAAGACATGAAAGAGACAGCATTGTGACTAAAGGAGTGTTTTCAACAGCACTGCACAAGTTCCCATTGACTTACTCAACCTCTATCCTATGGCAATACTGTAAAAACCCAGAAGGCTGGCACACCAGCAATAGAAAATGAAGGCAAAAGACAAGGGGAATTCCTACAACTTAGGGTGGTCAGTACTCACCGTGCAACTGCATTTGCCCCAACTGCTTTTCCCCGAGAAGAACAAAAGCACAGCTGTGTAGGCAATGCTTGCTTTTTTAACAGCTAAATACCTCTTCCTGTGTCTACATGTGGTCCAGTGCCCAGAGACCAACTATCACACACACACGAGAGAGAAATGAAACTAAAAGCACTATTCACTCTTGTATCCCATCTCTTAAAAGCTGTGCGCATCATGTGACTACAACCTGTAAGGAATCTCAAAGCCCCCACCTGCAGCCAATAAAGCACAGAGGACAGAATTCAAGTTTAACCACCTGACAAACAAAAAGAAGCACGAGAACTGTGAAGTCTTGAAGGAGCATGATCACAACTGTGATGATTAATATGACTTTTACTACTAAACAGATTTCCAGCCATAAGACCTCGAAATAGTTTACTAAATATAACCTGAAGTGATGATAAGGTCAAGTTTGAGCATGCCTTAAAAACTGGAGAAAGTTGAATGTATCCCTTGAAGTAATCAGACAATGCTGGGACAGGACGGAAAGGAACCACAATCAACATGACAAACGTATTTTAAAATGTGAATATAAAAATTAACTTTGCTACTGTCAGACACAGAGGTGCCTGTGTGAATTCACATGTAAAGCTCATCTTTCCCACATAAAGAATGCAGATAAATTGCCACTTTAAAATGGGCAGGCACTGCAGAGAGAACACAGACACTATTGTGGACTTGGGATGAAAGCCAGTAAAAATATCAAGACTTTTTGATAGGACAGATCTAAATTATTTCAATAGCACTTAGTGCTTCTACCATTTTATCCTCTACCCTGCTTACACTCATTAATACCAGTCACTTCTCAGCCACAATAGCTTTGTGACCAAGGCCATCTACTGGTGACTGTGGTGTGTGAATTAATAGGAGGTTTGTTGGCCAGATTTAATTAGTGCTTGTCAAGATTTAGGTGCACGTATTGAAATTGCGCCAGGCACCTGTCAGGAATTATTAAACATGATCACAGTATTGGATGAACAAATAAAAAATTAAGGCTTCCCAAACTCCACATGAACCTAAAGAACCATGATGTTGTCCAGGGGAGAAGAGTCTGCATCCTTTTGTAGTCCAGACACCATGCCACCTCACTGCTCTGTGTAAAATGAATCAGACGAGTCAGTGTTGCTAACAGAGATATGAATTTTAGCCACAAAATCACTACCAAATCTGGTAACATTGTTTTCAAGAATCAATAGGGTCTGAATGAAGGCATTAGTAGGTTAAAACTGCAAATATTTTAACTGGGGATTTAGTGGCTGCAAGCCATAGTTACAATTGTACTTGTCCCCAGACACTTAGCAAAAGAAATGGACACCAGGCAAGGAAATGGAAGGGAAATTAAGCACACCCACATCTTTACACACTGTCATTGCCAAAGTGATGTCTGAGATTAATCAGCAAGGGAAACAGGGAGCAACAGTATGCTATGACACAGCTATCTCCTCACTGCTCTACTGTTACCTACTGAGCATCATTACTCCCAAATCATGAAGATGTTTCTATTAAAACACTTCCTTTAGCTCTTTTTTCAAATTCTGTAACACTTAAGTTAGCATTATGATTTTTAGAGTATGGTATTTGAATGGCAGCCCCAGAAATCCCCAAATTACAAGACAATATTCTCTCCATCTTTGAGATGAAGTAAACTTAACACTTCATTAATCCTTTTTGCTGTAAGAATTTGTGGCAACCCTGATAGCATAGAGAAATATATTCACTAGGAACCAGCTTGAAGAAACGAAATACATTTTTGCAACTTTTGGACAGCAATGTAGAAACCAGAAGTTCTTGTTCTGCTTGAACAAATGACACAGAAGAAAAGTATTTCCATGAGAGAAAATGTGGATGCCATGAAATGACAAATACTCTTCAATAACCTTCACTTCAGTCTGATTAATTGCTATGATGATCAGATGTATGACAGAGAATTTATGGATTGCAGGTAAAAAGGAGTCAAACCTTCCACATTTGTCTGTAACTTACAGAAGCTGCACTTGCGATCAGTTTGCGAGGGTTTTTCTGGGGTGGTGTGGTGGTGTTTTTTCTTCTGAAGCCAGTATTAGACTATAAATCCAGTTGAATTACACTAGCTTTATTCAGTGTGGGAGAATGCCATTTTCCAATACAGTAAGCTTAGTAGTTTATATGCCTTTCTGATTTATGTTGCAGTAAGTCCATGGGTAGTTGTGTGTCTGTTGGAGATTTGCAGTCTCCAGGATAATTTTTTAATTGAAGATTAGAGGCAGGGAAAAAAACCCCAAACATCGAACTGCTGCGCCCTTTGGCTCCAACCCACAGGACATAAACAACTTCAAAAGAATAAATCAGTGCATGTAACTTTCCAGTCACATCTTTTGCAGCAAAAGGGTGTTATCAACTAGCTGATAAACTTTAGATGTTTCTCTCATTAAGTCATTGGATCAAAAGAGCTGAACTATGGAAATTTTAATTTATACCTTCAATTAAAACTACTGTGAATCACAGTAATTACACTTTCAAAACACTGCACTAATGTCTACAACATGCCTTGGTAGAAAGCTAGCTTTATAGTTGAAGTTGATATATGGGATGAAGAAACTTGTTATGGTCTCCTGTTGACTTGTATACAAAAGCCTCAAGTTACTTAGACCAGGATTCTCATGTTCCAGAAACCACAGTTAAAGTGAGAACTAGGAAATTGCTCTGTTGCAACATCCAATTTTAAGGATTTGGTAATTTCTTTAACATACATTTCATGCAGAGGAGTTTATTTAACTTCACTGCCAGGTCCTCTTTTAAATTCACATTTTCAACTGACTTTTCTTCCATAATTCTCTAAACTTTTAATTGCCCATACATTATTGAAATAAAAGGAACGTTTTTTTTAATTTTTCGAACCATATGTATCTCTTTGATCCATTTTCCCAGCGCAATGCTAAAAGCTTTTTCTTACTCCAATCCTGTAGCAAATACTAATAGCAGCTCTAACTTTCTTAATCTCAAATATATTCAAAAGCAAGATTACCTCAAAAATGAACTGCTGAGGCTAGACAAGCTAAGAAGTCCATCTACCTCTATTTCATCTTGCATATTATTCAGTTATATATTGTACAGTCCCTAGGGAAAAAAAGAAACATAGGAAAGTAACTCAGAAGGACCATCAGTCATTTAAGTGTTGTTTATTTTCAAACAGTACCATTTCTTCTCAGAATGTAAGAAATTGATATATCTGTAACACCTGCCTGAATGAAACTGTGCTGCCTAAATGCCTTGGATGAGCACTGGAACAAATTAAATTCCTACCAGCCTGTTCCAGGGAAAAGGCTTTGTTGTAATGCTGCAGCACAGCATTCAAGCTTCAGAAACAATTTTTTTTTTTTTTTTTGAAATCACACATAGAAAATTCATCCCTCTTTTGGAGGAAGGGCCAGGAAGGAAAAAAAGACCCCAAAAAGCCTGATATTTGTTACATCAGAGCAATTACAATGGTAAATAAAAAGGCTGTAGAAGGCATTTATTCTAATAGCCTTGGATGTTCAATCCGTGTAATAGTCCAGTCTGGTTTTGCTCCCTCTGTAAACTCCCTCTGGAACCTGAAAAAGGAAAGACAGTAAGTGAAGAGTTGTTAAAATTTACTTCATCTTAAGGAGTTACTAACATGACAAGGAATCATGAAGAAATATTTTACTTCAAACTTACTCCTGTAAAAGCTACTTAAACTTCAATGCTTATTCCCTATAGATAAAAGTTATTTCTATAGTAGAAAGAAAATGCACTGACTTCAGCGTGTTTTGGTTCAGATCCCACAGACAGAATCAAGCAGCAACAGTAAAGACCCTGATATCAAGAAAGCACTGAGTTTTCACAGCAGGAACATGAATAAAGCTTTATGAGAGGTCTTGATCTGTAAATAAAGGGCTTCATTTAATGGGGTGGTAAGTAAAGGGAAATCATGTGCTCCATATTTTATTTGAAGATTTTCATTTTTACTGAGCTACAGTTTAAAAGGTAATATATTTTCAGAACTACATCAAATATCAAGTTAACAGCAGTACTGAGTCTCCCTTTTCTAAAGGTAAGTCTGAGCTTCAAGCTGAATACTCATGCTGTCAAATAACCTGTATGTCCTGGAAAAGGGCAAGAGAACATCACTGCTTTGCAATCATATGCAAATCCACTCCTGTAAAGTATCTTCTTCAGACACCCAAATACTTAACACTGGCCCTTCAAGGCCTGTAGCACCTTTGTCAACTTGTGTTTAGGTTAAGGAATGCATATTTGCAAAGATCTCTCTGCTGGGGATTGGGAAGATATTTAGGCTTTAAGGAAGGCTCTCAAGGTTAATGCAACCTCAGAAGCCTCCAACTCAAAGGAAGATGCTGAATTCAGCTAAGGGACGGATTCACAAAAATCCATCCAGGCAAAACGTGTGGGTGTCCTCATGAGTGTTACCTTTGCTTCAGAGCTTCTCATCACCTAGACCCCATATTTACAATTTCAAATGTGGATGGAAAAATCCTTGATCATACTGTATTTATCACACAAAAAGCCTCACTTCTATCACCTTCTGAGAATCTTATTTTCAGTATATTTTGCCAACTGTGCAGATATTTTCTGGACTGCTCTGACACCAGTACACCAACAGAAACACTATTTACAAGCATTCCTATGAAAATATATCTTCCTAGTATGTGCTTTGAGGATCAGAAACCTCATTCAGCACTCCAAATACTGCTCTTCCTGATAAAGAAAGAGTTCCCATTACTGTCAACTCATATGCAAGGAAATAACATAATGACATAAGGATATTTAAAAAGTTTGGCCCTAAAATCAAAACTGGAAAGTTGGACAAAAATTAACTTAGATTAGAATCAAGATAAATTAAAACCTGCTGGGTTCTGCAATTGCACAGAGGGAGTGCTTGCAGAACTGCTTACCACACAGGTATCCCACGGACACGGGAAAAGAAAGGGACAAGTAAACTTACTCATAGTTAGCTGTTAAAAGATGTTTTTTTTCTTTTGTGTTTTCATCTCCAAATACAATCTGGAAGACTTTGGCTTCACCTGGTACGTCATCAGGTAGATTAGCACCATTGAGATACCAGAAGCACATCAGGATGCTAACAAACTTTCTTCCTGTTGGAAATAAATCAAAGCATACGTTAGATTTCATGTCTCGCGTTGGTCAAATACTCCTACTTGCTACCTAGCAGATATTCTACTGAGATCCTGGAAGGACAGCTGACTTCAGCCATAAAGAATACAGGATAGAATAATGAGTGATAAAGCTATTTAAAGCCGTACTCGTGCTGTTTAGCAATGATAAAATACACTCTGTAAAAACATATGTATTTTATCCTGAGTGTGGTGTAACATTGTGCATAATGCAACTGTATGAAAAGAAGTTGGTACCCATAAAGTCTCGAAAGCTAACTACAGATATGAAAAAAGTATGCAGAGCACTTCAAACATGGAAGCAATCTAAGAGAGAAAGAAAAAAATTCCTATTTCCCAAACTAGGAAAAAAGCTCACTGGGTTTGACAACTTGAAATGCTCAGCTGAAGACCCAGGGTTAGACTACATATCATCCTCCACCATGTCTGATAGTGAACAGAGCACACAATGCTGGTGTCCAACTGAAAGAAAAACTTGCTTGAGCTCATTACTAGCTTAAAAAAACCCCAAGCAATCAAGAAGACCTAGAACAAGGTATATTTCATGACAGAAAGACTAAACCAGCAAAATTTATTTCATTATCCAACCTTCACTATTCTTCTTGCAGCAGGTATTTTCATTGTTGAAGCAAACAGCTTTCAGCATGTATTAGAATAGTTGTTTTTTAGTAGTTTCAGATTGCTGAGGACTAATAATATAAAATTCTGTACAAAAAAAGAGGAATAAGCAAAACCCAAACAGAAATCAAAACAGTACTGTGATGTATTAACAATAATCTGTCTCTGGTTTACAAGAAAATCTAAAAATTTTATATAGATGAATTACAAACAGAGAAAATGGAATGAGAAACAGTGCACAAAACCACATCTGTAAGGAAAATGCCTGCTTAGAAATAAGACTGCTCATTGCTGAAATGTTTCAGGATTCTAAACATACCATCATCATCATAGTAAATGCGAACATCTCCTTCTGTTGTGTACATGATTGCATCAATGTCAGCTGCTAAAGCATCCCTGTGGCTGTCAGGGAGCAAAGAAATCTTTTCCTTCAGCACCTGAAGTACCTAAATTCAGAAAAACTGTCACTTAGTTTTTCAATAGGAAATTTAAGTAACAATCTATTTCTACTGCAGTTAATACAATGAGCTGTATTGCTAAAACACTTGTCTAACATATGTAACAGCTAAAGTGGGAAAGCACTGGAAAGTTTGGGCATTCCCAAACCCTCATTCAGCAGGACTGAAGAAGGTCCATTTACTGCTCAGAACAAATGAAAACCAAGTATCTTAGAAAATGTTGAGATAAGGTACTGTGAAAGCAGCAGCTGCAACACAAGCCATGTCAGCCCAGAACACCCCAGTGAAGCTTGCTCCCACAATCACACACTCTGCCTTCTCACCACTGATTTCTTGCTATGTGCAGGTCCCTGAGCTTTTGGTTCAATTATTCCTTAGTTATCTTTCATACATTTCTTTGAAAATCAGTTTCATTACCAATAAGCTTGTCTTTGCCATTTTGTGATCCACACTTAATTTAGAAAAAAATTAAACACTTGCAAATCAGAACAGACTGAAAAATCATTCCCCTGGTATTTAATTTCTGTATGACATTCACATCCATATTATCTAAGTGTCCTATGATCTACACAACTGTGTTAAGTAGAAAATGGTGGGGTGCACAAACTGCACAGAGGTAGCACCTCAAACACCCACATGAGAAAGCCAAGGAAGGATGAAACTGCAGAACTTACTTTTAACTAATACTCTTTTTTTTAATCCTGACTTGATTTACCATTTTTGAATAACAAACAACTTCAGAGGTTACATGGAAGCAAGAGGCAATCTTCACAAGGAGATACATTTTGCAGGTACAAAATCGACTGGCCAAAAGAACAAAGTAGTGTGGGATCACAGCCTCATCTAATACATCCCTGGCTTACATGAAGTCTCTGCAGCAATGTAAACCTGAAAAATTTACAATGGCCAGAAGAAGCTCTTTCAAGAGGAAGCAGAGGAGATGCCCTTTCAAAACAACTGCAAGAAACAAACTCACGTTTTATTGCTATCTCTGTTCAGAGAGAGGAGGCAAGATTGTTCAGAGGGGATGCACTAGAACAGCACCAGTTTTTGCTGCAAAGGCATGGTGGCAATAGGACAGGCCACGCTGACATCCTGTAACAAGGCAGACATAGACCTGAGTGTCTCCTCCACTTGACTCTGAAGCATCTGCTACCTCCATGCCCTGGGAAGGCCAAGACAACTTCAGCAATTAAAAATTCATAAAAACACAGAAAACAAAGCACTGATGTTTAACCAGTCACTCATATCCCTGAGACCATGACACAAGACTGAGGCCTTCCAGCCAAAACCAGTAATCAGCTGTATGATCTGACAGGGGTGGGATCAGTGATCAGTGCTGCAGGGATGAGCACAAAACAGTCTTTTTTTCTTCACCTGAATTCTGGTGCACAGACTGAGTCAGCTTCAGCCACCTGCCTACACCTAGAGACACACAATTCCACCTGCCATCCAGAGCCTGCTGCCTTTCCATCCTTCTTGGTACACCAGCAATCCTTCTGGCATTTGGTCCTTATGCTTAACAGCTAAAATATATTTTATTTTGTTTTAAATACAGTAACTTTGAATTAAGTTTCATGCCTTGAAATTAAACATAACAAAAGCTGCAAGATGAAAAATTGCCCTGTTTCACATTACACTGTTTTTCCCAAATGAAACCAAACTGACAACTTGTGAATAATGACAGGCTGAATGCATCCATGTTCCTTTATAACAGACGATCAATTGCTAGAACAGCAGATGGAAAGCATTTACCTCTGCTGATACAAGTTCTTCCAACAGGTCAAGTTTACGCTGAGACAGCAGCTTTGAAACAACAGAAAAGGCCTACCAGAAAAATAAAAAAAAGAAATACATGAACAAGTAACTCTAAGCAGGCTGATTTTTAAGACAAATCCATCAGTATGTAACAAGCTAGCCAAATATTTCATGGTTTAAGATTTCAATAATTGCAGAGGATATCACCACTGATATGTAAGCTGTACAGCATTAAAAATGATTTCATGAACTGATAAAAAGATATTTCTTTTCAACCTCTCATTTGAAACATCAAAGCTTTCAACAGGTAAGTGAATTCATAGTTTATTAAAAAAAAAAAAAAAAAGCTTGGCAGTACTTCGTATGTTGTTCTTACTCTTTTGATAATTCAAACAGTCTATGTTTCCCTGTTTCCTATGTTTCTACTTTGTTTCCCTGCCCTCTTTCCAGACTCATCTTTTGGTTTCAGTCAAAACTGATGCTGAAAATATATACAGCAGCTCTATGCCTCTTTAAGCTTTATCATTTCAGGAAAGCCTGCTGAGAGGACATACACTTCTCCCTAAAGTCTCTATAACATTTGGAAGCACCTTCCTTCACACTACTTTGGGGGATGGCTTAACCAGCTCATTTTAATTGTGGAATCTGGGAAAATAAAACAAGAAATTCCTGAAGAAAAGCACACCTCTGCTTATAGCACTCCCCCAAAGTGTGGTGCTTGGAGCCAGCAGTGGGGAGATCCATGTATTTTACACACAGGAGCACATTAGTGCTGCAACATCCACACACAGTAACATCAGGCTGGACATCAGGAGGAATTTCTTCATGGAGAGGGCTGTTAAACATTGGAATGAGCTGCCCAAGGAAGTGGTGGAGTCATCATCCCTAGAGGTGTTACAGGAAAAACTGGACATGGTATTGATGCCAGAAACTGGTTGACAAAGTGGTGTTTGGTCATAGGTGGGATTCAACATACAACACAAGCATGGAGCTCCTGGTCTAGCAGCAAGGACTGGGGACTGGAGCATCTCTTTTAGAGAAAAATTTTATGGACTGGACTTGTTCAGCCTTGAGAAGAGATGACTGAGAGAGACCTCATCAAAGTGTATAAATACATGTATTTTTAAATTTAAATAATTAATTTAAATTTTTAATTTAAATATTATTTAAATATAGTGGGGGAGTCTCAAGAGGACGGACCAGGTTCTGCTCGGTGGTGCCAAGCAATAGGACAGGAGGCAACGGGCAAGAACTGATGCCCAGGAAGTTCCACCTGAACACAAGGAAGAACTTCATTACTGTAAGCGTGACCAAGCACTGGAACAGACTGCCCAGAACCTCCCTCACTGTAGATATTCCAGATCCGTCCGGACACAATCCGCTGCAATGTGCTTTAGGATAGCCTCGCTTGACGGAGCAGATGACCCACTGTGGTCCCTTCCAACCTCACCTATTCTGTGAATCTGTGACTATATCCGAGCTCTTTTCCAGCGTAACTAAATCTATAGTTCCATTAAAAAAGCCGCGGGCATCGGCAGTCCCTGAGGAGGCTCAGCAGGGCTGTTCCCCTCAGGCCGGCCGCTCTCCCCGCCCCGAGGCCCAGACCCTCTCACCTGCTTGGCCCCCCGCGTGAACTCCTCGATGCTGAATTCCTGGTCGAAGTAGAGGCGGATAAGTAAGTAGTAGAAGCGGGTGCGGAGCCAGGCGAAGGGGCTGGTGATCCTCACTACCACTACGCGTCGCTGAGGGCCCTCAGTTCCAGGCCCGGTGGTGCTAGCGAACCGAGCGCTGGGCTGGGGCGGACGGACCCGGGCGGGGCCCAGCGGGCCCGGCGCGGCTGCGGCCGGCGGCAGGAGGCGGACAGGGCCCGCCAGCGCCCGCGCCAGCCAGCGGACACGGCCCGGAGCCGCGCAGCGCAGCGCCATGATGGGCCCTGCCCCGCCCCGTCCGCCCCGACTCCCGCCCCGCGGAAACACGGCTGCGGCCCCCCTGGTTCCGGTGCGGGCGACCGGCGGCTCCGAGCGCGCCGCTTCAGGGAATCGAGCCCCGGCCAGCTCCGGAGAGCGGAGGCGTCCCTCTGCTGGGCCCTGGCCTCTGGAGTCGGGTGTCCCGTTCTGGGCTCCTCAGTGCAAGAGAGACAAGGAGCTACTGGAGAGGGTGCAGCGGATGCCGCAAAGATGAAGGGACTGGAGCATCTCGCTCCTGAGGAGAGACCGCGGGAGCTGGGCCTGTTCAGTCTGGAGAAGATTGAGAGGGGCTCTCATGAATGCATATAAATACCTCACAGGCTGTTGCCTAGAGGATGGTGCCACACACTTCTCAGTGGTGCTCGGTGGCTGGGCGAGGAGCAATGGCCATAAACTAAAACACAATTCCCCCTCAGCATGAGAGAAAACTGCTTTACAGTGAGGGTGGCAGAGCACTGGAACAGGGGTCAGGGAGACTCTCTCTCTGGAGACATTTAAACCGCACCTGGACGCACTCCCGTGTCACCTGCTCCAGGTGACCTTGCCCTGGCAGGGAGGTTGGACTCGATGGTCTCCAGAGATCCCTTCCAATCTTTACAACTCCGTGCTCTGCGGGCTCCCGGCCCTTGCCCTGAGGGAGCGGCGGGAACGCTTCTGCGCGGGCTGTGCTTTCCGGGGGAAGCTCTCGGCGGGCCGGCGCGGTGCGGGCGGCCATGGCGCGGCGGGAGCAGGCGGCGGTGGCTGTGGAGCGGCTGGCCGCGGTGACGCGGGAGCGCTTCCTGCGCGACATCTACCCGCGGGTACGGCGCGCTGCCACCGGGACCGAGCGGCTGGCAGGCCGCGGGGACACAGGGCAAAGCAGGAGGTGTCCGGGAACCCCGCCCTCGGCGGGCACAGCTGGTGCAGGCAACGCACGGGGTTTGGGTTTTTGTGTTCCCGGAGAGGTGCCGTGATCCATTGAGGGGATGGGAGTTTGGGAGCAAGGAGCTTCCACGGGCAGATCCTGTCTGAGCTGCTGGCAAGCTCCGACGTCAGCAGCAAGGAACCTTGAGATAGGTGGAAAGAGCTTCTCTCATGAGAACAACAGCATCACCTCGGCCCACAGTCTGTACCTTACCCGTGTGATCTTGTGCATATTTTCTGCTAAGTTCTGGCTAGAAAGATTAAACCTATTCTTTAGTCTAGCTGGATTCCTCAATGGCCCCAGCACAAAGTACAGGCTATAATTGTCTTTGCCTCTCCATATCCTTCCTTACCCAACTAGGGCAGAAGCCATAATTTACTGCCTCTTGTTTCAACATTCAGCATTTGATTCACATTGCTTGTGAACAGATTAGTCGTGACCTTGTGTAGTGGGTCCTGGCATTCAACTGACTTGTGCACATGGATGTAATTTGAAAAATTCGTTCTGTTTTTTTCCACTGGATACTATGGTCATTTCACAAATGAATTTTTTTTTGTTGTTGTTCCTTAGAGAGAGCCAGTAGTGCTGACAGGACTGGAACTGGGCACTTGCACCACCAAATGGACAGTAGATTACTTGAGCCAAGCTGAAGGATCTAAAGAAGTAAAGATTCATGTTTCTGCAGTGCCACAGATGGATTTCCTCAGTAAGAACTTTGTATATAGGTACTTCACTCCAAGGCCTCTTGTATTTTAAAGGCATGTGCTTGTAACTTGCAGACATACAGTGCATCTCTTTGAAGCTGAGGGTGGGAATAAGAAGGTAGTTTGTGAAAACATTTAACTTTGTATCAAAGTGTTGTCCTAGATTTCTCCCTATTCTATTAATTCTACACCCTGAATAAATACAATGAGGGTGAAATGAGGGGCCAAACAGCACCTTAAAAATGGTGCCATAAAGAAGTGTTATAAAGTGCCATGAAGAAGTGTTATAAAGGTATTTTGTGGACCACTCCTGTAGGGAATTTGAGCCTGGCAGTTGCAGCTGTTAATTAAAAAAAAACAAACCAAAACAACCTTGCTAGTAGATGACATGGTTTTTTGTTCATATTGTATGGTGCATTCTCAATGTTACTGAACAGTGATAGTTTCTGACTCACCATGCATCTGATCCCTTTTGAATGCTGGTGCGTGGCAGGCATGATATTCCTCTTTAGAAAGGGTGTAACTAATTAAAACCAAGCTCTTTTCAAAGTTAGCATGGGCAGCTTTCAGAATGTTCAGACCACTGGATACCACACATTTCACCAGCTCTTTCATCTTGATGTGGGCCACACAAAAAACTTTGATCTCCTCTTATGTAACTGCCAGAACATTTCTTCAGAGTTCATCTAATCTCAGTCATTGTGTTGTTCTTCAAAGGTAAATGCCTTTATTTTAACAGTCCTTTGTTTTCCCCAGGATGTGTTCAGTCTGTTAAACTTCTAAGCAGGTGGGAGTGTACACTGTAGGTGTAAGCAAGCTGCAGGTCTGAGTCGAGCCTGTTGTTCAGGGGGTGAAAACAAGCTACAGTCATGATGCATTCTGCTCACTGTATAATGAATTTATAATGAACTTTTGAATATTTGAAATTAGGTTGTACTTGAATAACTTTGCCTTATTGCCATACTTTATTTTCCCTGCTCTATTTTGTTTTGGCTTTTTTTTATAGTATCTCCTGCTCTGAGTTCACATACAGTTGTTCTGGGGTCCTAGTTTTAGCGGGTTTGTAGGCAGTCATATGGACTCTTTGATGCTCTGATGGTGTTTCATTACAGCAGGTGTCAGGACTTTAACATAACTTCACTTGAAATTCAGGAAGTTTTGACCTTTTTGACAGCAAGCCACTCATTCCAACCTGAAGTGAGAATAAGGAGAAACAAAAGAATAGAAAACTCTGAGGACTTAACATGCAGTTCCATTAATTTAAACTGATGAACATTAGTAGTTTTGCAGTTCTGTTGTAAGTTGCATGCTCCTACCCCTGGTTTTGTGCTGGTTCTGGAATTCATTCAGCCAGGTTGTGACGTGCTACAGAAATCTGAATGTTTTTCTGCTGATTTAGCTTTGCAAGCAGGTTCACTGAGAGGTCGGATGAGTGCCAGTGCTACTGTAAGGGGGGAGATGGGGTGATTAGGGCAGACAGCAAGGGCAGAGCTGTGGTAGCACCAGAATGCATCAGTTTAAGTGGTAGTTGAGCTGTGCTCTCTCTTTCTTCAGCAGCAAATGTAAGTGGACATGATAGAACAGTTTGGCTGAAGTCAGAGCATGGAGTTTTGTTTGGTTTTCTATTGGCTTCAGTGGGGTTTGTATTTGCCTATTGCAAACAAGCCTAAAATGTTTAGAGAATTCGTTAAGTACTGTCAGACGCAGGTTCTGGTAGAAGAGATAACAGGATCATGAAAAATTTTGCTTGAGAATGGTTTCTTCTTAATCCTGGGTACTTGGTGGTTGCTCTGAAATGTGATGTTTACATACAATAATTCATTATCCAGTAACACTCAGTGTGAAATGGTGAGCTGAGGGAACGTAATAGTGAATTTGTAATAATGGATACATGTCCTACTGCTGCTTGTGCTCAGTTTGCCACTCAGCTATCAACTGACTTCAAAATCTATAATCTGTATGAAAAGCTGCCATTTTTTTAAAATAAATATGTAACATTTTTATTGGCTTCAGAGGGATCAGCTCTAATGCCCAGTGACTCTTCTTGAACCTTCTGAAGTTGTGTTAAGTAAATTAAAGGAAAATTGTAAAGAAACGTATGAAAATACCAAGATTCCTGTGTTTTGCTCAACTGAGGAAGCATATATTTTAAAAAAAATTCACATAACTGAAATAAATTTTATAGATCTACAAATGAAGGTAGTTATCTGTGTTCCTGCACAGATTCAGAACAGAAAATGCATAGGTATAAACATGTGTATCTTCCCCATAGTATTCTTGATGCTAAGCTTTTCTGCAAATTCATAAAAATGTACAGTAAACAAGACTAAAAATGAAAGAAACAGTGCAAGCAAGTATTGCCACAGTTTGAGTCTTAATTTCACTGGGAAAAATTTTTTGTTCTGTGACTCAGAGCGTTCAGAACTCCTGAGCTCAAAAGGGGATCTTACCAAAAGGTATAAACAGTTGATGGAGCCGGATTCTCAGTGGTTCATGGTGACAGGACAAGAGGCAATGGGCACACGTTGGAATACAGGAAATTCTGGTAATCTGTTTAACACATACAGACACACACTCCTTTACAGTGAGGATGGTCAAATAATGGAACAAATGGAACAGGTTGCCTAGAAAGTTTATGGGATCTCCATCCTTGGAGATATATGAAACTGAACTGGATGCTGTCCTGTGCAAGCTGCTGTAAAGGCCCCCGCTCTTGGCAAGGGGGCTGGACTGGAGAATATCCAGAGGTGCCTTCCAGCCTCAGCACTTGCAGGATTCTGTTTGGATATATATTGTAATAATTTACTAAAGCAGAGATGTTTCTAAGTGTAGGATTTCTGTCTCGGTAGAACTCTTCAAACATCTGCTGCAAACACTAATTAGTCACCATGTTAAGTTAAAAACAAGAGAACAGCCTATTGCATCTTCCATTATACTTGATCTGGTAAGGGAGCTTATTATAAATCTAGTCTTTAGACCATGTGTTGTTACATTGATTCATGGTATAAATTCAAATATTGATATTTCAGAACTCTGCCTTTTGATGTATTTGTACGAAGAGCAGCTGAAGTCAAGCACAAGGAGTACTTTCTTACTGAGGTAATTTTGTTAGTGTCACGGTTTCTTCTGTTGGTTATTTTGGTGGTATATGTAGAAGAAAGTGATGAATTGTAATTTAAAGTCTTACTTCAGTAAGACTTGGTCTTTAACTTTCTTGTGGCTTGGTGCCAAAGGAAAAAATATGAGGAGAATTAATTTTTCTCAGAAGTTGTTTTATATGTGTGCAGTGTGGTTAACTGTACAGTCATCCTCTTTCTGTTAACAAAAACTGCTTGCATGAGTAAAAATTCCAGTACAAAATTTAGACGTCAAACCTTGCTTTAGAATAACAACCATATCATTTGTGTGTTTTGCAAGAAAATGTCATGAAGATATTTTAGGATTTGATGACTATCAAAAAACAAATCCAGATATATTGTAACATAATTTGTGAGTAGCAAATGTGTGGTTATCTTTACATATCAGTGTCCAGGCTAGGGATTTTTCAGATAACAGTGACTAGGAAGCAAATAGTTTTGAATGTAGATATGCCTTTTACCTATTATGCTACATAGAATGCTATAAATTTTGAAGCCAATTAAAACAATTTTCTGCATCAGCATACTGAAGAATTCAAATTATAATCTGCATTTGTTTTGAGTCTGATCATTAACAGCAATGCTGAAGCAGTTGACCAGTCTCCCCACATGAATTCATAAATGCCATTTATTTGTACCATATTTTAATGAAACTCTGCATTAGATTAACGAGAAAATGCAGGCTCTTTGTTTAAGTGGTTTGGTAATTCTTATTAAAAACCCCCAAGCAATTCTCTTTTTGTGGTCTCTTCAGGATGAAAAGTACTATTTGCGATCAGTGGGAGAAGATGCTAGGAAGGTGAGTTACTGGAGATTACAGTTCTAATATTGTAAAGTTGCAGTTTAGAAATATTTTTAAAGCCTGTTGGCATACATCTTATTTAGGGTCACTTGATTTGTGAATCTGACTGGATTTAGGTCAGAGTACTTAAATGTGTCTAAAATAATTGCTGTAGCATGAGAGCTTAGCTGATCGCTATAGAGTACATTGCTAAACTCCCTTTCCTTAGCCTTTGTTGTAAACTAATATGAAAGGATTTCTGCTTATCTCTTGCTTCTTCAGTGTGATTCCTAGCAGCCATGGTTAAGAGCAGCTCTCTGGCTATTCTTACTACTGGCACTGAGCAAGTCAATGCCGAAAAGCATTGCTGATTTCAGGTGTTTGCTAATGCTGAAGTTCTAACCCCATGTTTCACGTGATGAGAAATCATTGTGATATGCTCCCCCATTTAAATGTGCATAGATGGTGCTCTAAGAGTTATGTCCTTTCTGTTTCAGGATGTTGCAGATATCAGGAAGCAGTTTCCTATTTTAGCAGAAGATGTTCATATTCCAGAGTATTTTGAGAAGGAGCAGTTTTTCTCTAGTGTCTTCCGCATCAGCTCAGCTGGACTACAATTATGGACACATTATGATGTAGGTAATACACGGGTTTAGCATAAAATGTTGCAGAAGGCACTACAGAGTTGAGATAATAAGGTGCAAATCTCTGTCAAAGATCAGAGAATAATAACAAACTTCACGTATTTTGAAACAGTGAAATGAATCACTTTCAGTGGTATGGTGAATTTTAAATGATGCATTGTGTGGGCATGATATCTTAACTGGGTTTATGTCTGATTCCACATTTGTAAGATTAAAGGATGTTTTATTTTGTTTCTCTTTTTTTAACTGAGTTTAAGTTGAAAATCTGAAACACAGTAACTTTCAACATTTTTGTCCTCAACATTACTTTCCTTTTTTTCTTTTTTGTACTCTAATGGCCAGATGAGTACAAATTCCAGTTGTACAATATATTGCCAATTATGCAATAATTGTAGTGGTTTCCGGCTGCAGTGCAATAGATTCAAAATAGGACTGTTTTCTAACATTGTGCAGGGAATTCTGAATAAATTTATTTACAAGGATTGTAAGGATTGCATTTTTGCGTAGTTAGGAAAACATCCATTATTGATAGAAGGTCAGCAAAATGAGGTAAGAGTAACACTGAAAGAGAAAGGAATCCCAAATATATTTTGTATTATATTTTGCTGTTTTATATGTCTGAAGTATGGTATGTCTTTGTGTTTTAAGATAAAAGAACTTGATTCCTATTTAAAGAAAACACAAAGTAGTTGGAAAGGAATACTGTGTTTCCAGACTATTTGTCAAGAATGTGCAGATAATGGGATAAAGTTACTCACAATCTTAAAAATTTTTAAATTAACTGTATGTGGAAAATCTTTTAGCTAATTCTTAACATGTGAAGGTTTTAATAATTCCCTCTTTAAAGCTAATAATTAGATTAGTTGAAGCCTATATATTCACTCTTAACTTTTGGCTGACTTCTCTGTTATTGTGCTTATCCCAGGTAATGGACAACTTCTTAATCCAAGTCACAGGGAAAAAACGAGTTGTTTTGTACAGTCCTCGAGATGCACCGTATTTATATTTATCAGGTATGCATGTCATGGGTACCTAGTTCAGAGTTTGCTGGTCTTAGCTTTTCAGATCACAAGTGTTGCACTGAAGGAAATACTCACTGACAGATGACTTGGTATAAAAGAAGTAATTTGTTACTTTAACTCTGATCCTGTTTTCTTTAGTCAAAGCTAAAGAGAACAGCAACTTTGCCTGATTGTTTTCTGAAGGAGTAAACTGAAGGAGTAAAATGTTCTGTATGGGTTCAAAATGGTGTTTTGAATGTCAGGAAAAGTGGTTTTTAGCATTAATAAGGTTGCAATTACAGAAAAAATACAACAGGAGAACATCTCTCCAGTAAACAAGGGGTGCCATCAGGTTTCCCTGGTTTTGAGAAATAAGCCAGTACTAAATTTGATTCAAGAGCTGCCATTTCCAGCAATGTGGTAATACTTTGTAACTATTGGAAGAGTAGGAATATTAATCACTGAAATTTTCCTAGGTACTAAATCAGAGGTGCTGGATGTGGATAACCCAGACCTGGAGAAATATCCCCTTTTTGTGAAAGCCAAGCGCTATCAATGTTTTTTGGAAGCAGGAGATGTGTTATTCATTCCAGGTAAGTAATAAATAGTTCTGACCATGGCATGGTATTAAACAGTCTTGTTTCTAATTTATGATTTCTGGAGATGGTAAGAGGTTACTAATGCATTTCTGTGCTATAAGTAAGAGCATTGAGAGATGTTGGCAAAAATAATTTACTTTTTCCAGCTGTACACTTAACCTGAAAAAAGGCATTATTATATCTACCTACAAGTCTTACTTTCTCTCAGGTTTACACTGTATGCTCCTGGATTTCTGTCTTAATAGATTAATAGCACAAACTTACCTTGTCAAATCTGAAATTACTTCAGTGACCTGAGTTTTTTAATGACAGAATTTGAGTGAAGTGCCATTTCTGTTCTTCTGTAGCTCTGGCACTTAAGCACTGTGAGGCACATGGTCTGATGAGAATAATGGATGGTAGAGTTACTGGACCTTCTACAGATTTATAATCATCTTTGGGGAATGGAAAGACAAGTCTTAATCATTTTTTTGCACAAGCAGAGAGCTGCTTCCTGGGCTGAGATGACATATTCTGGTAGTCAGGGAACGCTATTTGAATTACTCCTATTGAACTACTCCTACTTGTTATGTTACTGGTTTTATGTTAACTCCTAATGAGCTTGCAGTAGATATGACTTATTCTATCACTCACATTATCTGGGCAATGTAAACAGGTCAGTAAACAAGAAGGTAATAGGTTTTTAGGAAGTTAACTTTAAAATAGTTTCTTAGCCTTGGACTTGTTACTTAATTTTGAACTTACTATCTGTGTCTCTTCCTGAATAAACTTTTGGTTACAGGTAGATAGTGGTGTGACGTCAGCATCCCTATTTTCTGTTTATGAAGTCCGGATAGTTGTTTGTCTTTGCTAGTGGGTGAGCAGAGTCAAACTTGAGACACACTCAGCTCTCTTAAGACTGACTGTGGAGTATAGGGATTTTTGAGTCAAGAGTGTTGCTAGCTTTGTCAGCATCCTGCAGTGCATATCACTGAAAAAAAAGATGTTTTTTGAGGAATGTGTGTGGTTATTATGAAGAATGTAGAAGCAGCTCCCCTTCCTAACCTGAAAGAAATTTCATGTTAATTTCTCAGGATAAACTTTTCTATGTCATCAGCACCTACAGGCAAATAAAATGCAATAAACACAGCATTCAGTCTTTTAGCTTAAAATTCAAATAGCCTGAATATACTATATTGTACTTATTCTTTAAATGTACTCAATGAGGTAAAGATGTCTTGGCTTCCTTATCACAGTCATGGTGATTCAACTGAAAAGCCTCATGCCTTCATTACGAGAAGATGACCAACTTGAGTGTGTGGCCTGGCTGATGCTGGTGGTTTACATTAATGCCTGCACAATATGTGCAAGGTTAGGGGCTAAGTGAAAATAGGTATCTGCATTTAGAATGGAGGTGAGCAACGGAAGGTCTTGCTTTCATTTTACACCTGCTTATCCTTTGCTTACATGTGAATACCTCTACACCTCAGCAGTTGTTACTTTCATAGATCAGTATAAACATCTTGAAAAACTTCTTAAATTTGGTACAACACAATATATTTGCATGAATATTTATAAATAAACAAAAATACAGTAGTTGAAGCTTTTCCTCACCTTGATTTAGTTTGGGCGATTCTGACATTTGTTTTTAGTCACGTGGAAGTTCTGGATAGTAATTTTTATTTTAGACACTGTTCTTTCTACAGCTTTGTGGTTCCATAATGTAATTTCTGAGGAATTTGGTGTGGCACTCAATGTCTTTTGGAAGCACCTTTCTGCTGAGTCCTATGATAAGACTGACACTTACGGAAATAAAGATCCCATGGCAGCCTCTAGAGCTATACAGATCTTGGACAGGGCCTTGAAAACACTTGAAGAACTACCTGAGGAATATAGGGATTTTTATGCCCGGAGAATGGTGTTACGCATCCAAGAAAAAGCCTATAGGAATGATTATGGATAAAATAACACATTGTAATTCAGCAAGCTCTCTTGAAAGTAGAAGATAGTTTGTTAGTATGGAAACTGTCCATATGTACTTACATACACTTTCTGTGAGACCAATAAAAACTGTCAATAAACATTCATCTATAACAAAGCTGATCTTGTAGATTTTCTTTCTAGTTTTTCGTGTGCAGCAAGGACAGTCTGCCTGATCTGGAGATAATCTCTTTTCTACAATGAGACATACATTTGCAGTGCCTCCACTTATAACTGTACTTTTTTTGAATGTTCTGCTTAAATTTTTCTGAACAAAAGTTTTGATATGTGTGCTGAGAGCATGTATGCTTAGAAGTAACTGCATGTCTTCATGAATGCGACTTCATTTAAGTTTAGGAAAGTGGTTTCTGAGGAGGTCCAAGAAAGCCATTGGTGGTAGCTGTAATGGTCATTACTTTTAAGTAATAACCTGGCAATAAGTGTAGGGAGTTTCTTCTCCCCCTTGCAGTGAGACAGAGTGGGTATGGGAACAGACGCAAAAACTAATAATGCCAGGTTAAGCTTTGAATTGTTCAGCAGCTTGGCTGCAATATAAATTATTTACCCTTTTCCTAGGTGAATAATGTATTACTGGGGGGAAATCTTTTTTGTTGCTGCCCCAGCACAGTCAGCCAGCATTGCTGTTTCTGCAACTGTGAAACACTTGTACCTAATATACCCACAAATCCATTCAGATAGTCCTAGAATCTGCAATGGAGTTCATAGTTCTGGAGTAGACATAGAATCTATTGGGAGGTCTATTTGGTGTGCTCTGTGTTACCATGTGAAAGGGGGTTTGCATAGCACCTTTTGGGATGGAGGCTGTTGTTTAGGCATTGTAGAAGGTTACTTTTTCAGCAGATTGTGGTGCTTACAAAAGCCCTGTGAAGTAAAGGTGGGGATCGCACAAAAAGGATAGGCTTGTCATTGTTTCTTTGAAATCCCTCTGATGTTATTACTTGTGCTGTTTGGGGAATGCAGCATTTATCTGACTTAGGTCAGTCTGTTACTTCCAGCAATGTTTTTTGGGGATTGTAACTTGTCAAAAGCTCTTAGACTAAATAAATGTGTAGAGTGTTAAAAAAGTGCTGGGAAAAAAACTTTCTCCAGAAGAGCAGGAGCTTGAACACTGTGCAGATTATTCTTCTAAACCTGTTCTTCTTGGCAGTTCAACACAGTGAAAATAGTCTGGTACCATGTGAATGGGCACCCAGCCACCTCAATGAATAAGCATGAATGGAACCAGCCAAGCGATTCTGACGGGCATCATTGTACGTTCTGAGAGTAGAATTTAAATTTGGGATCACAAATAGGTCTCCCAAAATTTTTGTTCAAAAAGGAACAAGGATTGCTTGTGCATACTGCTGAGACAGAATCTCTCTGCCTGTTAGGCTAGGGGAACCTCTTGGCTTTGTTGGACTGGTAATGTCAAGGGCCCTGATTGAATTGCAGAGGTGAACGGAGCATATTCTTTGTGTGTTAGGACTAAATGGAGAGGTTCAGAGAGCCTGCAGGGCTCAACAAAGCTGTGTTCCAACACTGTGCCTGCACAGCCATCACTTTAACTGCCAGCAGCTTCTCAATATACTGGTAGAAAGAAGTACTGTGCTGATGCCTCCTTCTGCCATTCCTTGTGTTTCCATGCACAAAAGGGAGGTGTTAGCTTGGTATTCTCAGGCCCCTTCAACACTCAAGTGTAAATTTTATCTTCATGTTGCCAACTTTAAAATGAAGCCTTTATTTCACTTTGAAAGAGTTCCTTCAATTTGTTATTAAGTGATTTCTCTAAAACAGTTGTTCTGAAATGCTATAAAAGAAGATAAGTATTTTAAAAATGTATTTTCTTAATTTAAGCATAATCTGACTAGTGATAAAAATCTGGAAGTTACTGCGTTAAAAAAAATTAAATTACTTGGTGCTTTGTAGCCACTGTGCTACATGCTGTAAAACAGGCAATAGTGATGAATGAATGGTGAAAGCTTTAAAGGAATAACTTTCAGATAACATAGTGAGAGATTACAAGTAGGCACATGTAGAAATCCTTTACTGAAATAACACAAAGAATTAGAGCCACTGACATTTTGTGGATGTTTGTCTTTTAGAGACCTAAACCAAAATGGGATCCTGCCACAATAAAACAGATGAAGTTATGTTAACAGGTATTAGAAAAATGAACACAGACCATCTTAGGCATTCAAAGCAGCCACTTCAAAGAGTGTATTCATAGGAGCTGGGTGATGCAGATTACCCAGGACTGAAAGATGAGCTGACAGTTAAAAACAGTGTCTGAAATCAGAAGTTTAAACTTGGCCTAGCCCAAACCTTGAATGACTCTAAAAATTTGGTGATGGAGTCATTTGAAATGGAAGTTCATTGCAAGTCAACACCTGGAAAGAATTATTTATTCTTGGCCATATGAAATACAAAGGATGACAAATTATTTCAGATTTCATTTTTTTCTTAATGTGCTTGCTGTGGAAAGAACTAAGTGAAAAAATTGATGTAAAAATATTTTTCTTGTCAAACAATTAAACTTATAATTAAAAATCTGCCTGTTGTGTAAGTGCTGACATTTTGATGTACTTAAGAACATGTTTCCCTCCAGTAGCTACACAGGGCCTAAGTTCTTAATGTAAAGTGTCAAGTTAAATGCCTAATGTGAAAGGGTTTGACTTGATCACAAAGGATCAGAAATATATTTGTATTTTTTTAAATATGCAAGATGAAACTCTTTGTCTCATTCACATTATTGCTCTCACAAGAAGACTGATTTGACTAAGAAGAGGATGATTTTACCATAGTAGACGTGATACTACATATTATGTGATCCTAATGCATTACTTCACAATGTCAGAGAAATTCTTTTTCCTCTGACCAAAATGTATCTTCCCAAACCTGGTATCTTCATGCAAATTATACAGGTGTTGAAGATACACATTCTGAGACAGTAACTTTTACAAAGGATTCTCTAAGTTGGTATCACTCAATAACCAAAGATTCTGGTGTTATTTGAAGGACAGATGAAATTTTACATTTTCTTAGACAGTTACACAAGTTTGCAGTAAAGTTACACATTAAGATTTCCTGTTTTACTTTGGGTCAGACTCCACATTGGGGAGAGGTTCTGAGCTCTGTATGTGACAATTTCTGGGAGCAAAAATCTCTCTCAAGTGGCGATTCCTGAGAGCAACAAGAGCAGATGACTTTTCTTTCCAACTGTTCAGGTCTGTTCCTGGGCACAGATTGAAACCATTAAAAGAACTGCTCAACCATGTCAAACACGCAGCTCCACGTGCAGTGCCATGTTCACAAAAAAATGGTCAGAAGCTGTTGCTGCAATAATAACACAGATCATAGGAATGGGCAATTTTTGCTGTGAAAACATTTTTACTTCAGCTGTCAAGCAGGATGTGAATTGCTTTAAACTTAACCCTAATGTATTTCTCATGATGGGGAATGGGAAAGAAGACCTAAGCACATGGTCTGTAAGGGATGCAACAGCTTTATTTGACACCCAGGCTTAGAAGGTAGATATACTGCTCAGAGGGTAAGCTCTGGGGTGGGAGATGAGAAGAGCCTTGTTCTGCCCTTCAGCACTGGTCTGTCTCTTGACTGGTTTTTGTGACTTGCAGTAGTGCTTTCTTTAGAAACAACTCAGCTCAGAAGTGCCAAGTTTAACAAAAGAAACTAGCAATCATGACTGAAAGTGCTCTCGAGAGCCTGCTAAAAGTAAGAAAATTTATTCTGAACCTTGAAGTAATGGCACTCTGTTCCTTTTCAAGTACATGTTTATACACATGAATTAAGACCAGATAATTAGTTTTCCCCTTTTTTATTACCAGTTGCTTTTCTGGTCATTTGCTTAAGTAGAATTTGACACTTCTTGGGTCACTTGGAAACATGTAATCAAGCCCTAATGACAGGAAACAACGACAAAGCTATCACTACCTTATAACCCACACTATGCTATATGCAAAGTGACTGCCTGAGTCAGTCTTCCATGATTTCCACTGTGATGTGGAACGGCTGATCTGTGCAAGTGGGCTTTTTGTCAGCAGGAGGAGTGAATTATGCTGTTAATACCAATAGAACAAAGTTAGTTAGGAACAGTATGTCTGGCACTGGAAGAAGCAGTGCCTGTCTGCCACACAGGTGTTATATGATCTTGCATTACTGGCTTAATGACTTCATGTTACCAAGTAAAAACATTCACCCTGCATCTGAACGGTTAAGAGATCAACACCAACAGAAAGCCAGCTTTGGTCTTAGGTTCTCCATCTGCAATAATCAAATGTGTCTTAAATTGTCATCAGGTTATGATCATTAGAAGTAAACTTTTAATTTAATCTACCATCCTTACAAAAATGAAATGAGATTTCAATATAAGATTTTAAAAGATTGTGAAGTAACTTCGAAGGTGCTTTAAAGAGGCTGTCTGTTATGGATTGCAGTTTTGAGACATTTGCCTTTGCTTTCTATTGCACAAGGGCCCCAGACATATTTGTGTTTGTGGATTCTGCTACACTGCGATGTACCTAAAAGTGTCACTCACAACAGAGCACACACATCCCAAAATTTTCATTGTTCTTTAAATTCTTTCTTGTATTAACTGGTAAGTCCCTCTGTAATTTAAAATAGGCATTTCAGGTAAATGAATGAGTATACAATTAACCTCAGTGCTTCAACTTTCAGTCTGTACAAGGCAACAACTATTGTTTATCTGCAGAGATGAAGTAGCTTACAGCTCAAAAAGAACCCATGGGGAAAATCTGAGTGCATGTTCATGCACAATCATTTTTATCTGTGTGTATCCACAGTTGTAACAGGTTAAGTCCTGAACTGAGTTAGGAGTATTATTTAAAATAATTTATATGACTATTTAAATACATAGCACTGCTGTTAATTATCTGTATCAGCAATGAGGTTTGTTTAGAAAGATAGAACAGCTTACCATAAAAGTGTTTGTGCAGGGAGACAGCAGGATCTTACCAACGGGAAGACAGAGAAAATTGCTCCTTTCAGCCACATGTTAAGGACTGGACCCTTAATCATCTTCCAAAATTAGGGGCCAATACTGATTAATGCATCAGCATTTGCAGAGATGTGATTAAATCAGTCCCAGATAGGAAGAAGTTTACCAAACTTTCTCTGATTTTAGATTCACACAAACTAAAATCATTTAAGTCATCTGCACAATTTCACAGAGTCAAGCCTTGTTTTAAAGGAATTTAGCAGTCACAGTTTAAAACATGTTAGCATGTCTCAAAATCTGAAAAATGTCGTGTCTATTGTACAAGAAACAAGCATGTAATATAAAGAACACCAGTCATTACCAGGTTGTACAAAGGACTGTGTAATGTTGCTCACTCCATTAAAAAAAAAGAAGTGTCTTGAACTACACCACTCTAAGCAGGAGAGCCACCTAACTTTAGGCATTTACATCTAAGCTTATTAAAAACTGCCTTTACAGTTAACATTGAAAACCAGACATATACAAACTATGACCCATCTCATCCTAACACAGAAATGTCCCACCCTTGGGTACTTCATGCCAACTTTCCTGTGTTTGTGAGACACCAGTAAGCTGTTTTAGAATTATGGATACTGACTACACAAATACAAAGCCTCCTTGAAGAAAAGTTATCAAATAAATGGATTTTTTAAACTAGGTCTCCACAAACACCTATAAAGCTTAATCCACAAAACTGCACATTCCTTGTTTAATGCTTTTACATTCACATCAAAGTGGTTTCACCCATTAGAAACAGTTTATTTTCTACATTGTTTGCAAAATTTATTTTTAGCATGCATTGTATTGAATGACAGAGGCACATTCCAACAGAGTACTACAGCTGTTTAAAGAATGAAAAACAACCAGTCAGTTCCTCCACAACACGAGGTCTCATAACAAGATTAGTTTTACAACAAAGTGCCTATTCTTCAAAGTAATGCAGCAACACTTGAGCCTATTTAACAGTTATTGTAGGCAGCCTCCATCAAACAGGTTAGTATTATTTTCATAGGACAGCCATCCAGAAACTTTTGAAGACAATGTCAATATTTTAATAGCTGTTTCCAAAAGCTTGCAACAACGTAGTCCTGTTGTTTTGGCAGGCACAGCATCGTTTAGAAATTGGTCTCTGATCTGCAGTGTTATTGGAATAGGGCAAGTGTCAGCACACCCAACTTAGCCTGGGCAGTCTGAAACTGAGGGAGCAAAATCAGTAAAATGTTCTGGGGTTTTTGTTGGTTTATTTTTTAAAATTTCATTTTATAAGTGGATGGTTAAATGTATTTCAAGCCATTTGCAGGCTTTCTATTGAAACCACTTCTTTAGGTGACCCATGTTTCCTTTACAGGAAAAAGTCCTCATATATGCTGCAAGAGTTATCAAAAGGACCAAAAGGGGGAAAAAATGTTCGTTGAAACAATGAAAAAGTTGTTATAAGCCTGTTAAGATGGTAATCAACAAATAGGGTTGAACAAAATCTCCAAGAAACAGTCTAAAATAAAAAAGCAGATGGAACTAAATTTTAGATTCTTTTATCAAGTCTTAAGAGTTTGTTTGCATGTTGCACTTTTCTCCATCAATTAAAACAGATTATTTCTTTTGATAAACTAGGTACATGAATCTTATTATTAGTGACAGAGATCTCTTTCAAATGGTAAGGTGCACACTGTATGCATAATCCTTTTTACCACCCTTTATTTTGAGTGTTAAGAAAATTTTTAGTTCAACACACTTTTCTCATTGTTCAGTGATCACTGATGTGCACAATCTCTGCCAAAAGCTGTCTACAGGAAACCTTGTAAGTTTTAATAATGCCAACAGAAGAAAGATGACCCAGAACTTCCCTTCCACAATGTAAGAGTCACAGGAAACAAGGAACAGGGCAGAGATGTCACTAAGCCATGAAACGTAGAACCAAAGTTGAATAAAATGCCTTTTTTCAGAATTTAGCCACAATTGTGTAATCTTCACAGTGTTGTTGCTTTTGTATTCCTATACTTCCAGGGAATCCAAAACCATTTGGAGCTACTGGTTCATTGTTAACAGCTGCAATTGTCTTTAAGAATGATTCTAAGCTTTGTAGATAAATGGGAAGTTACTTTCAACAGTAGAAGAGTTCAATTAATACCATCATTGTCAGTCTTTCAGTATTTCTTTCTTAAGAACACTCAGATTTGGAGTCTGAACCAGATTACATGTTTTGTATCTGATCTGGCTGGCTTTGTATTTAATTAGAGGTTGGTTTTTTCTGTAGGAAAAATTAGGCTCCAAAAATAAGATTTTTGAATGGCTCTAGAAGCAACTACTGCAATACACTTAAAGGAGATAACAGATTTTAAAAATGAGGCATTTTGAAAGAGCTACAGTCAACAGAGTCTAATTTTTTTTAAAGCAACTTGTAATACAATATGTGCCTATGGCTCAATTTAGAGCAACATCAATGCAGCAATTAGCAAGAAAAACCTTACCCCAAGGTAGGGACATCACCTCTTGACGCGGTAGTAAAGGTATTACTGCTGGTCCTTATAGAAGTTAGTTAAACAGCAAAGTATGTTGAAACAGGAATAAGCTACACCCTAATCAACATTCTTGGTTACTTAACATAGCTACATCAAAATTTTCAAGCCCCCAGGTGAGCTGGCTATTCACTAGCAGATACTAGGCAATTAATTAATGAAACTTTATAGTGACAGCAATGGCAAGGCGCTCGTAAGGAGGGGAAATGCATTGGCACTATTATTCCAAAGGTGAATATTTGTGACTTTGTGTCAGTTAAGAGAAATGTTACAAAACTGGAAGATCTAATTACCTAATAAAACAGCTCTCAGCAAAATAAATAACTAAGATTCTTCATACAATCAATTTCCATAAGCCAAAAAGCTAACCTTACATCTGTTATTGACAAAGACCAATATTTTTAGCCCTGAAAGTCACTAAACTGAAGCATCCACACATCTGAAATTCTCAAGTACTTTAAAGTCCCATGAAATGTAGTATATGATATTAGACATCCAGGACTAAAAATTCTGCCAACAGTTTAAGAATAAATGTTCACATTTAACAAAAAAAACATGTATAGAATTGTTCTTCATAACACTTTTTTTCCAGGAATAAAACATCTGTTATAGTTATGGGGTCCCAATATGCCTTTTTTAAGCTACAGAAATTTGTATATATTATCTATTAGCAACACAGAACTAATTTAGTATTCTGTTTGGATAGCATCTGCTCAAAGCTGAAAATCTATATGACAACATATACAGTGTTAAAAGTGCTTTTACAAAGAATATACTGTTCATATACATACAGGCTCAAAATACTTCATGAACTCTGAAATGGTTGTCTAAGGAGGGAACTTCATCAGCAAAATGCAGTTGATCATTTACTTCCACACCAAATTCTTCAAGTATCTGTACAAATTTCTCATGCTCTCTCCCAATCCATGACCTCATTGTGTCAAACACTTGGTATGGTGTAACATGGGCATGAACTTCAATTCCTGTCTCTGCAAGTTCCTTCAGCATTTCAGGGTAAGTAACCCAAGTATTGCTTCCTCCCGAGTGACCACCATCCAGCCAGTAGATTGCTTTTATGTTTTTTAAGAAGGCATCTGTATTTTTGTCTTTTTTAGCTTCCTTCAGCTCATAAAGCAGCTGATTCAAAACCACACAACCTTTGCTGAAGCCAATCAAAGTAAATGATGCTGTACCTACAGCAGATGGTACCATGAAGTTCATAGCAGAATTATTAGAGCATTCACAATCTCTCTCCCTTTCTTTGGATGAGCAGCCGTTTGTTGTAGGAACAGACTGTGGCTGTGATTTACAAGCAGCTACTTTTGCATCCTTGCTGACACTACGCACACTTTTCTGGGACAGCAGAATATTCTGAGAGAGTCTGAATGCATTAACTAGCAAAGCATGGAGATGCTTGAAAGCTCCAAAATCAGTGCTGTGCTCTGGTGCTCCAAACATGTTACTAGTCACAAAGTTGTCATAACAACTGAATTTGTGCAGGTGCATTCGAGAACACTTTATGACCCAAATAAAGCTATTGGGGAACCGGCGAGCAAGTACGGTAGCAACATTTTCAAAACTCCAGTGCTCCCACTGGAAGTTTTCTGGGTGGCAAGACATGACGTCATGATAGTTCTGAAAAATTAAAAAAAAAAATAGAAAAGATGCATTACTATATTGTGAAAAGATTCAGCTCCAATGTACTCACAGTCATAAGACAGGACTGTAAGAGAAAAACATGCATTAGAGGCTCTCACTTGCTAGGCTTGCAAAACAAGAAACACATTAAAACAACTGGTGTATTTCAATTGCCTTACTTGACTTTAATATTTTTACCACATATTTTTAATACCCTGAGATCAATACAATATAATCAGCACATGAAAATACTCTTAGTTTTTGTTGACTTCACACCAAAAGAAAATTAAAATGTTATTCACCTTGTTATGACACAGAAATACATAATTTTACTGTATTATCCCCATCTACAGAAATAGTGATTATCTTACTACAAACCAAAATAGACTTAAAACTTTGTTGTAAGTTTTCTGGATTTTATACAGCAAAAAAAAAAAAAAAAAAAAAGGAATCCACTCTCATTCAGCTGTAGGAAGTTTTTATTGCCTAATTCACACTCATAGAGGGTATGCCCCCTCTATAGATAGATAGAAAGAATGAAATTAACGCCCAAGTCATGAATGAACCTTATGTCTGAAATCCAAATGGCAAGGAATACTAGTCCATTTATTTTACTAAGGAATAATGAAGCCATATGCAGGAATGGCAATCAGACAGGTTTTTGTAAGCCATCCCAATTCTTAAAATAAAACCACACAAAATTCTGCATTTACCTGACAGAAGGGGGAAGCCTTTTTCCTTGAAGAAGAAGGCATGACCCCTGCTTTTGAGAAGCAGTAATGACAATGGAGATTAGCTGGCTACCAGAGCATATGATGTTAGAGAAGTCAACCACATGCTCAAGGACAGCACTTCAGAGTGTCTCTGCAATTTCTTGCCAACTCAAGACACCACAAGTGCCTTCCCAGGACAGGCTGAGAAAGCGTCAGTGCCTGTCACACTCCCACAGGACAGTGTCTGGGATACCTGTACACCTGCACGGCAACATGGTGCTCTGCCTGAGGAGGACAACGGGGCATCTTAGGATTTCCTTGTCATGTCTCCATTGACGCTCCTTGCCATGCTTTCAGACACTGCCATCCCTGCCACAAATGTCACCCTCAGGCTGTGTTACAGTGAGTGCAGAGAAGGGCGGTGAAGCTGGTGAAGGGTCAGGAGCACAAGTCGTGTGAGGAGCAGCTGAGGGAGCTGGGGTTGCTCAGCCTGGAGAAGAGGAAGCTCAGGGCGGGGAAGGGGGTTTATTGCTATCTAAAACTCCCCGAAAGGAGCTGTAGCCAGATGGGGGTCGGTCTCTTCTCCCGGGCAACAAGAGGACATAGCTTTAGGTCGTGCCAGGGGAGGTTAACGTTGGACATTAGGAAGCATTTCTTCACCGAGAGGGTGATTAGATATTGAAACGCATTGCCCAGGGTGGTGGTGGAGTCACCAGCACCGGAGGTGTTGAAGGAAAGACCGGACAAGGCACTTAGTGCCAGGGTCTAGTTGACATCGTAGTGTTGACAGGACTCGACGATCCTCAACCTAAGTGATTTTGGGATTCTGGGATGACGACTGGACTCCCCTGTACCGCTGCTCCAGCTCAGGTTTCCAGAGGAGCCGTTCCCTCGCTGTGCCCGCCGGTGCGGGGCGGCGGGATGCCCGCTGGCCGCGGCGGGAGCGGGCAATGCCCACCCGCACAGCCCTTCCGGGGGGCGCGTTCCCCCAGCGCCGCTTCCCCGCTCCCGCCCTGCGGCCGCTCCGCCGCCCGGGCCGCCATCGCTCGCCGCCCGCACCCGCGCGCCGTACCTGCACGTCCCCCGGGAAGTACACGACGTGGTGCTGCGGCGACGGGGCCGGCTCGCGAGGGGCCGGCGGCGGCAACAGCAGCAGCTCGTTGGTGCGGTGCGGCTCCGCGCCCGGCACCTCCGGCAGTCGCAGCCACGGCGGGCTCAGCCGCGCCGCGGGGAGCCCCCCGCCGCCGCCCGCAGGCCCCGCGGCGCAGGCGGCCGGCGCTCCGCAGAGGCTCATGGCGCTGCCCAGGCACAGCGCGGCGGGGCCCGCGAGCCCCCGCAGCAGCGCGGCGGCGGCAGAGGGGCAGCGCCGGCTCATGGGAGCGCCGCTCCGCGCGCCGCCCGGCCCGGCCCCGCTCCGCGCCTGCGCGCCGCCCGCGCACCGCCCCTCGCGCACCTCCGCGCGCCGCCCCTCGGCAGGGGGCGTCGCACGTGCGTCCGCGTGCCCGCCCCGCGATGACGTCACCAGTCTGTTCAAAAGGCGGCGGCGGGAAGCGCGCGGGGCTGTGAGGGAGCAGGTGCGCGCGCCGCCCTCAGGCGGTACTTGAGGGGGAAGCCCTGAGGGGGAAGCCCTGAGGGGGAAGCCGGGCCAGGAGGCGCTTGGGAATGGGGGAACGGCAGCAGAGAGCCTCCTCAGGGACAGTAAAACCCCAGAGTGAGTGGCTGTAGCAGTTGCAGCACATGGGGGGACCTAGCGCTCCACGGGGAGGAATTAATTTCCAAGCCAGGAGGTATGTGTCTTCGTTTGTCTCCTAAAGGGGCTCCTTGCGTAAAAAAAAAAAAAAAAAAAAAAAAAAAAAAATTGTAGCTTAGAAATACTGACTTTACTTTGGTTACACTAAGCATTCCTGGTCCCTTTGTCTAGAACTTTGAGATTTTGCATATTCGTTATTTTATTTTATTTTCCTAGTCTACTTAAAAACACTTGCATACAAACCTGGAAAACTGCCAGATACCAAACCTAACTCCCACTAGCTGAGCCAGTCAAGGAAGCAGAGTTAATTGAACACTGATTGCCTAATCAAGTAATCAAACTATTACCTGGTTTCTTCTTGGTGGAAAATAAAAAAAAAAAAAATGAAGAAATAAGGTGGTATCAAGATTATTTGTTAGTGTAGCAAGCTAGAGACAAGAAGAATACTTTAGAGTGGCTTATTTTCTGAATATGTTTTAGTCTGCATGTTTTTGTGTGGACTGCTCATGGAGGTTCAGTTTGAGCTATGATGTGGTCATAGTCTACTTGGCACACTCGTATTTTTCCTGAGTATGTCTTTGGACTCATCCCAGAGCAAGATCAACAGTTGTTATATTCCAAAGCTCATCCAAAGGCTCTTCCAGGGAGCAAAGATGCACCTTGTCATTGAGGGTCCCCATAGAAACACAGAAGAATGTTGTCTTGTGATATCTACCTCAGATTTCATTGTTTGGTGTGTAAGCTATATAGGGTTTTATTTTTTTTCAGTTGCAGAAATCAGAACAAGTTTGATGTGTGATCCTCTTGATTAAGGGAGTAAGACATTTTAAAGAATTTCTTTCATTTTGCATTCTTAATGGAATAGCGGAGAATAATTAAAATTTCTGGCTATTTAGTTTTTATAGGTGTTTGATTAAAATAGTTTATTTTTTAATCTTAGCACTAGTATTTTTTTTTTTGGCATGAAAATTATCTTTGATATGGCTAAAGCTTTTTTCTCAAAGACCAGGGGAAAAAATTCAACTTTTGGTCACCAGAAGATGGCGCTGTGCGGCGCGATTTGAAAAGTCCGTCTCAGAGCAGCCGCCTGGTTACAATTGCTTTCGTGCTTTGGGAGACTGATATTACGGGCGCCTTTTCACAGTGCTTTCCTTCGCTTATCGGATGATTAATATAAGCAGTATTTCTGGTACCTTTACCGTAGACTTAGGGGTCGGTTCTAAAGTCTGTCCTTGGAACTGGAATTCTGGGAGTTCCTGCCTGTGCTCCCAGGAGTTCAAAACTGAGCAATTTACAGCTATCAAGTGGCTGAGGCTGCAAGATGCCTCTGGAGATTGGCTGGATCAACGCTCCTGTTCAAAACATATTCAGATAGAGCAGATTGCTCAAGAACTTGTGTAGCTGGGCTTTGGAATATTCTATTCCAGTACTTAATCACCCTGATGGGAGAAAGATGCTTTTATTGGTAGTTAAACTTTACTGTATTTCAACTTGTGTCTGCTTTGTGCCTTCTCACTGACACTGGTGAAAAGAGTCTGGAACAGTTGGCTTTACTCAGCTCATCAGGTGTTTATACACACTGATAACACCCCTGAGCTTTCTCTTCCTTAGGCTAAACCATCCCAGCTTTCAACCTCACCTTATACAAAATATTCTACTGTCTCTTACTCAATGTTTCCAGCTCTGCATTTGACTTGCTCCAGTATGTCCGTGTCCCCTGTAGTGGAAAGTGCAGCAAAGGACACAGCCCTGCAGTTCTGGTGATGACACATGTGAGCAAAGGTGAAGCACCCTGACCTGCTGCTGAAGTGGTTTCTCACACAGCTGAGGATGCTGTCTTTGCCAAAAGGCCACATTGCATGTTGTATATTTATTGCTTACAATTAATATTTATTGCTTTCCTGTAGATATATCACCTAGGAAATTTCAATTGTTAACCTGTTTGCAGACCTACCAGGATAGCACAATCCAAATACCCATTTTGAGGAGGCACAGAATAAGTTGGATATAAACACTTAGAACATTTTCTGATGAAATTTCAGGCTATGTTTGATGGGGGAAAAAAAAAAAAAGATAAAAATAGATTCCTGGATTAGCTCCTGAAGTTAGAAGTAGCTTTGATTTTATTAAAAAAAATTAATTGGATTATTTAGCATGTTGCTATGTGTATTAGAAATCAAACTGTGAAGGTTCAAATCTGTCTCATACTTGGAAAGATACTTGACTATCTGGAGGAGCAGCAGCAAAGGTAGGGAATAAAGGCATCAAGTAAATGCAAGTGTGGGACCCTGTTTCACCCTTGCTTCTGCACAGACTGTGGTGCAGCATTGCCTTCAGGAAGGCAGGGCTGCACTGGAGTTAGTAGGACTCTGTATCAAAGGAAAATTAACTTAGGAAAAGGGTTAGGGTCAAGGTTCCTAAAAACCTTGTGAGACACCTGGATTTTTTGGGAATGCAACTCATTGTGCCAGGGGCCAAGTAGAAATATTCAGGTGTTCACTTTGGAATTTTCCTAAGCACATTCTCTTTTTCCTGGTTTGAGCTTTTGAGATATTGTTGTAGAATATTTTCTAGATTTTTCTCCGTGAGCATGTCCTAAGACTATGATCTGAGTGGAAGCTTTCACAAAGCCTCTGCTAATGAAGCAAAATTATTTAGGAAAAAATCTCTAGCTCTTTCATACAACTGTTTATTTCAGTTCATGCAGGCAGATTTTCTTAGTCCAGCTTTGAGCAGTTCGAGTCCATGCTGACACTAAAACTTAATTAGATGGACTAATGGAACCTTATCACTTCTGTTCCCTATTAGGTACTGTGCTAAAGTAATATTAGATAAGATCGACTAAATGCATACACATCAGAAAATACAAGTGCTCTTCCTTTCTCATATGAACATAGAATTTAAAAAAAAATGATCACAGAAATAGAGCAAAATGGCTGTGCTCTGAAAATCTAGATATTTGGACCTTAATTGCTAAGGTTTGCTTGCACAGGCAGAGCTCTATTATGATTAATGATACCTGATGAAGAAGTAGGGATCCACTGAAGAGAAGTGGTTAAGCAAAAGAAAGTTTTCATTTTAGTAATTATTGTTGAGAAACATGAATAATTACTGTCAGTACCATGAAAAACTATCTATGCTCTTCTCTTGTGGTCTATATTCTCTCCAGTTGTTTCTCCAGATGAGAGATTAGCTTACCCAGAAGGGTTTACAGGCATTATTAACATGGTGGTGATATTTATGGTAACCAAAGGGGACACTGGTACTTCTGCCCATAAGTTCTTACTTAATCATCGTGGGTTCATGATACAGCTGTTACCAGGTAACTAAAGGTAATGCATAAGGTTGTAGGCAGGCTTTCATCTTCATCCAAAATGCTACTTGAGTCTTATGGGAGAGCATGAAAATTAATCCATATCTTAGTCAGAATTCAGACACACAAAATTACTAAAATTGTGAAACAGACTTGCTTTTGGTTATACGAAATAATGGTGTACATGACATGTTTTTTCCCACTTAAAATAGAAAGCACCAATTTATTCCTATTCTCAAGAAGCTCCAATAAATCTTATGTGACGTAATATAAACTTTAATGGAGACTGATTGCTCTGAGTTTGCTTCCAATCTTTGTCATGTGGCTATTGCCATATGTAAGCAGATTCAATAATTGAGTGTATCGATCCTTTCACATGTCACCCAATGAAGGCATGAAATACTGAATTTTTGAGAGGCGTTTATCAGTCTTCATGTTTGTCCTTTTATCTGTGGTGCCTCATGCCTCCATCCTTCCATTTACTTATTCTTTACCAATTGTTCTTGCTATGCTCTCTATTGTGGTAAAAGGAAAGACCTTTTCTTTTCACATGCTGCTTCTCTTATCACATCTGCTCCTCTTTCCCCACAGCAGCCCTCACAGTTTTCATATACCAGATCAGTCATTAGTTGACCTCTAAAAGAGCCTGTCTGTCCTGCATGTCCAGTTCACTGCTTATTTTTCCCTCCTTCTGTAGGTTGGACAAGGAAGCAAAGTATATAGTATTTCTTCATGACTTTGCAGGTGTCTACTAATACATCTCAGGGAGTTTGGCAGAAAGAATGCGTATCACAGTTGATTAGCAGTGGTGAGAGACATGCATATGAAAACTAAGTGCTCTGGAGACAACTAATGGCTTATTCACCTCTTCAGTCTCTGAGTTCCCATGCAGTCCTTTGTGACTGCCTGCAGTGTGGTTAATTAGTTTAACCTGTCAGAGGCAGCTGTATCTGCAGCTTCTAGGTAGAAAGGGTACAGCAGCAAAAGTCGTCTTTATTACACTTGAAGCACTTTTTCTGAAATTGGCTATGTTCCATTGCCTTTTTATCATGTATGCTAATCCTGTGCTTTCATTCAGGGCGTATGTAAACAACACAGAATAGAATTCAGGTTGTATGCATTTTCTTAGACCAAGAAAACTATAGTTTGTTTTAATCATAGCACTTAAAGCATTTTAATAGGTGCTTCAGCAGAAGTCGAGGTGAAGAACAACTGTCTGCTGACATGGTATTTTTAACAAAGCATTTCATGTATTTGAATTTCTATCTCTTCATATGTAGCAACTGTAATATTTCAGAACATGTTTTCTGCCCAGCTAATGTGCAGTGTGCAAATATACATATTTGCATATCTGTGTATTATATTTTACATCTTGGTTTCCTTTTAAACATTTTTCAACTGCATATGCATCGAAATTGCTAGTTTGCGTTTTGGCGGAGGATTGGAATAGCTGTGAAAACACCTGTTAAATACTGACAGGAAACTCCTTAGCAGTTGATATGCACCTGCGTCTTTCACTATTGAGAGAAAGTGCCAGGCCTGGCTCATCATTCTTTCAGGTATGGTAACACTTCAAGGACTGAAGTACCTGCCTCTGTGGTGAAGTGTGCACAGAGAAATTTGCAGCGGCTGCACAGTGATGAATGTCTAGGTCTTGGCTTGTAGTTTTATTAATGGCAACAGTTCAAATGAAATTACAGCTATTATGCTGCATTGTAAGTACTAAACAATTTACTTCTGCTGAAATTCCTACTGACAGCTCTGCCTGCCAGCATCCATCTTTTGTGTGGGTATAGATATTCAGGAGATCACAGTGGAGAATAAATCACTCTCTGGGCAATTTACTGAGTTGTATGAAAGTGAGAATAAAAGCTTTTCAGCATGAAAAGTAAATCTATGTTTCTTTTATGTCAGCTGTGTGGAGAAGCTGCTAAAATAACAGGATATAGGATCTCATTTTGGTTTTTTTTAATGCTGAAAAAATCAGAGTGTATAAAGTACTTGGAACTACTGTACTGTTTAAAATACCTTTTTTCTCTTGTTCTGTTTCCCTGTGGAAATTGGTTTTGTTTAATCATGCATCTGTCTACCTTTCTTATACCTTTCTATCAGTCCTTTCCAATGTCACCATTGGCTGCTGTAAGTGAAGAGTAGGAGCTGCAGAGCAAATAACCTGGAGGTATTGGGAAAACTGCTGAATTAACACATTAGGATGATTCAAATGAATGCCTCTAATGAAGGAAAGCTGGGGGAAATTGAGCTTTTATACATCATGTTTGAACGTAATAGGCTGAAAATTTACTGTGGTGGCTCTGCACACTGGAGCCAGCGTGTGCTCTCTGTCCTGGTCCAGTGCTCAGAAGACATGGTAGGTAGAAAGGGCTGGAATTACTTTAATAGAGAAAATAAGAGCAAGGGGCATGAGTCCCTAAAAAAGATTTGGTAGTTCAGCTGTTCATGGAATGCATACTTCAGTGACAAGTTTCTGTACTTTGCAGTTTGTCTAAACGTGCAAGAAACTTGTGACTTAAGGAAGTTCTGTGTTGCCTGGTAGAAGTCAATATAAATTAGGAAATCTATTTGGGATTTAAAAGAATGCACAATGGCCCAAGGAGAGAAGTAGAAGAGGATTTTCTTGCTTAAAGAATTGGACAAAGCTCAGCCCCCTAATGACTTCTGCAGTCTGAGGTTTGGCAGTGAAATTATGAAATTTTGGCTTGCGTGTGTATCTCAATTTCCTTTCTTTCCTAATTTCCTTAGAATATTCTGGCTTTGTAGATGGGTATATTGCAATGTATTCAACATGAGACTAACTTCTGCCATCCCTTTTTTAAGCTTTGGCTGCTGCATGCACAAAAATGAGGTCAGAATTGGGCCTCAGACAGTATCCTTGCACCATGGGTGTCTGGAATTTATACCACATCCACTGGTCTAGTTTTTCCTTCCAAAAGTGGTTTAAGATGCTGCTTGCATGGTACATTACACAAATACTAGGCAAGTAAGTCCTCAACTTGAAATTAGTTGTTTGTCAGAGGACTGTATTTTCTTAGGAAGAGCACTGCAAAAGCTCATGACTCTGTGCTAGCTCATTTGTTTATGGGATGCTGATCTAAAAAAAAAATATTATTCAAGTAGAATGTTTATTTGAAATAAGGGACAGACTTAGCTGTGTGATATCCAGTGGATACAGATTCTTCAGCTTCCACTTACCAATATGTAATGATATTATCCAATATATAATGATAATGAAAAGTGTGCAACAGGCAGTGTTTGTCACTTTACAGTATTAGGCAATTCTTCATTCCTCTTAATGCAAATAATCCTGTCACAGTCAGTGCATCATGTGGATGAGGAATATCCCTTTTATTTGCAGATAGACTTTGAAGATTTCAGCACATGTAATATATACAATGTTGTAAGGAAAGGTATCTCTAGCTTAAATTATTATTAATCAAAGTATTTAAGCACGTGTTTCTGTTCAGCTTTTTCAAAAGATTTGTCTCTAAATGCAAGTGGAAAATTATATATGAGCTTGTGTGACATGGAGAATTGAAATTTGAAATACTTGAAATCTAAAATGTTTATCTTCCTCTAGGGCACAAGGTAGTCAAGTAGCAATGCTAAGTACATCTCCAGATGATTCCTATAACAATGTTTTAATTAAAGCACCTGCATTTGATATGTTAAGTAAGAGGGTATCTTATTTTTCTAAGTTGCTAAAGAGTTTTTAGTTCTTGTCCTAAAAGGAATTTCTGTGATTAGAAGATGAGGCTTATTTCCTGCTCGTCTGATGTACAGGAAATTGTATTTAAAGATAAGGAAATACTTCTTTCCTGTAAGGGTGATGAAGCACTGGGACTGGTCTCCATACTTGGAAGTATTCAGATGTCCTGATCTGCCCAAGCTGAACCTGCGTTCAGAATGTGGGTTGGTCTAGATGTCTCAGGTTGCCCCTTCCAACTTTAGCTGTTCTGTGATTCTCTAATTCATCTTAAGCAGGCACATGTGAAACCTAAGACTAACAAGATTGCAGGCCATGTTAACCTGAAGCTAAATCTACCTGTGATACAAAACTTTTCCAATCTTCTCACTTGTTTTCCAAAGGCCTTGTGATGTACATGCAGAATGATGTTTTGTTCTGTTAGGAGGTCCATGCCCAGACTTCACTAAGCTGCATTTAGAATAAAAGTCCATCTTCAGAATACTTGGTGACATTCAGTGTTTCCAGTTAGTATAGGTTTGTCCTTTCATGTTTTTCTGAGCAAAAAGAACCAAGTAAAATCACAAATCAAACATGCAACCCCCACCCCAAAACACCAAACAAAAACCCCTCTGCTTAACTGACTATCAAGATTGAATTGATGCCATCTTGTGAAATTTTGTTTTTGTTAAATCTACCAGTGGAAGCGATGTGACTGATAGCAATACAAATTCACAAATTTTGGCAGGATGCTCTGGCAGAAGTGGCTGCCAACCCCCTCCCTATCCCAGCAAGAAGATAACAGAATAGCTGTTTTCTGCCTACCTGGATTATGGTTTTCCAAAGCCTCTAGTTAGGCTGTGTTCAGTCTTGTATGTCCTTAAAAATTCAGAACAATAATCACTAGAGTATTTGTGTGCAAATCTCACAAAGAAGACTAAGTTATGGGACTGGTTTCATACAGCATTAGCAAACACTACAGAGTGCTTCAATAGGAGCAGGCAAAGGAACAATTTCATATAGTCCTACTTTACCCACTTGCAAAAGACAGCTGAAATCCATGGATAGTCAGTGAAAGGATGTACCTCCAGATAATGATTTAGAGCCAGAGATAATTTTGGGAGATTGTCTAGCAAATGGATGCCTCAGTTTAGTGTGAAATGCTTCTTTAAACTGCAGGCAGTTTTCATTGTGTCTCTTAATGAACCTGAGAAGCCTCAATTCTGTGATGTATTTTTTAAGATACAAATTATTGAACCTGGGTTAATAAATGAAGCCTTAAATGCATCTAGATTCCTGGACCACTTAGTACCAATTTCTTTAACCTGAAAAATGCTTGAGAAAAATAAGCAAGAAGGGTACTGAACTGTATTTCTCCCTTTTAATAAAACAAGGATTTGCATATACTTTAAAAATACATCCTCTCAGAAATTTAGTTGTTATTGAGAATGGCAGTGTTTGGATCCATTTTAACAAAAGTTATGCATAAATAACTTTCTGAGAGGAGAATACACGATTTTCTTCTGTAATCACTGCTTTTAATTTTCTTAATGTGCTTTTCACTGTTGCTTTGTCTGAATACATTTTATTTTTGTTCCTCCAGACAGGATTCTGCCACAAGCTTTTTAAAATCAGACATTAATAGCATAGTTCACAGTTGTTACTGCCAGTGCTCAAACACAAATACTGCATTTGTGTTTGGAGGAAAAAGCAAACATCAGATCTTAATTATGTGCATTTGTGCTTCTGTGCTTAAGCAAGCTGGCATAAGGAGTTTACATCACTATCAGTTAACTGTAGTCTGTAGATATCAGGATCACCAGCTGTATGGTTTGTAGTGATGGGGGGTTTGTCCTATTTTTTTACCTGTTTTTAAATGGCAGAATAGCCAGGGAAACTTGAAGGTTTGTGTTTGCTTTATCCATAAGAAAATTACTAGGACTTTAGCACTGAATGCCTAACTAAAATAATTTGACTTATTTGCAAACTGTTTTCAAACAGTTTTTGGGTTTCTTTGTGGGATTCTGTAGGATTCAGGAGGCTGAACATTAGAGCAGAAATCAGAATTGTGGCCATTTACACTATAACCTCTTGTGGTTTCCTGAACAGATACATGGTGAGTGGGTTGTCAGCTCTCTGGAGCATGGATTGAGTTTGTCTGTTACAAAAGGACTCTCCTAACATTTTTAGACACATTGCTAGTGATAAGCTTTAAAGCTTGAAAAATATACATAGGTCATTCAGGCTTTGGATTGCTGGTCAGTTATTAAAAACCATTATTGTAACTCATCAGCCTCTGATAGATCACTAGAATCACATAATAATCATTCCTTCTTCCAATTTGTAAGGTGTAGGAAGTGCTGAATGTCAGTATAAGTAACTCATATAATGAGATTTATTCTTTGCAAAGTAATAGAAACACAAATTCTTTGTATGCTAAAAAAGATAAGAAACGTCACACAAAAAATTCTATTGTGGATCTTGGCCACATCTCATTTGTAGAAAAATAATAGAATTGGGCCTCTTAAGAATTCAGTGCCAGGGAGTTCTTAGAGAACTTCCTACAAGGACCTCTGATCAAATCACTGCTCAGAGCAAAAGAAATATCAGCTAAAGCTAGGAAGGATTGTGTGCCATGCAGAACCACAGGCCTTTATCAATAGAATTGTGGCAAGTAAACCAGGAATGCTGTCACCTGAGGTTACAAGTATATGCAAATTGTACCACTGAACAAATTTAAGCTTCTGTGTATACTTTTGGGCCATATAAATCCTCTCTGGTTGTCTCTCATTTTAAGATCTGGTCTTCTAGTTTACTGGTATTTTGGTTTAGATTGATATTGTAAACAGCTGAAAACATTTTAAATTATTTTGTAGTATATTTAACTAAGAATGTGAATTTGATGCAGTTGGCAGTGAACAGCAGAAGATTTAGAACTGGTTGACTTATCCCACATTTTGTATAAATGGGAATTAGCATTTTTTCTTTCAATTAGAAGCTTGATATAATCTAGAGACCCTTGCTAAAGTGTTTGCTAAAAGGAGAGTATTACAAGCAAGATGTTTTCATTTGATGTGCAGCTAGGAAAGTTTTGTTAAATGTGTTGTTGTGCCAAAGCCATAGAAATAGTTGTTTTTTTATTCTGCAGTATGAAGTTGAGGCCAGCAAACTGCACTTTAACATCTTATTTTTGAGAAATGCGCTTTGGTGACTTGGAGAGAGAAGTGCTCATTAATTGTATTTCAAAGTTTTGGAGATGGACCAAAACAGAATCCGTGTTCAAGTTTCTTTCTAAAACACAATGATACATCAATTTTATTGTTCTTGCCTGAAGAAAAGTATATACCAATCATTACTTGCCCCTGAGAGAAATTTGTATAGATATATCTTAGGCTCCACTTTTGAGTAGTGGCAAGTTTAGTCTTTATGAAATCAGCTCATTTTGCTCTCTGTTTCATGCAGAACACTCAACAGGAAGTCTGAGGGGCCCATCTTTGGAACGTGAATTATTATCTAGGTGTTACTTTATAATATGGACAATGAATCTAATGTGGGTGGATAAATGGGGACTAATGAAATATATCTTGTCTGTTTTCAATAAATATCTTTATATATGCAAAAGACCTCTATTTTTAGCACACTGCTATTAAGGAACAGGAGAAGTAGCAAAGTAAAAGAAGTTGTGTGTACATATTCATATTTGTGATTAAGAAGCCACCTGGAGACAAAGAACTTTGAGAAAGTAATGTAAATGGAATTTAAATACCAATGGGGCAAATGGATGCATTGTCAGTCCAGAAACCTTTAAAGTCAAATGGGTTGCCAATAGGATAGGTTTGGAAAAGCTTGAAACTGCTCTTCATTTTATATTTTTTATAAAGTTGTAAGAAAATGAAGAACTGGTGAGGATTTTTGTTCTGACAAATCTGTTTTTCTAATGATAATAGGTATTGGAGCCAGCTCACATGTAATGAGGTGCAATATGGCTGTGGACACTCAGGAACCAGCTTCACAAACAGGAGATATGTCCTATCCAAAGCAGCAGGACAGGTGGTGTGAAGGATCTGTGGATGATCATTTTTTGCCCACAGTGTGAAAATGGAACAAATGTGTGGTGTGGAAAGCTTTAAAGTTTACTACACTGACTTTGCATGAAGACTGATTTTTTTTTTTTTTTTAAATACTGTGCTCTTCACAATACTTCCATGTGTCTGTCCTCAGTCAGCAGAGCTGCACTTTAAAGAATTGGCTCCTGACCATGGAGAGAAGATTGCTTGGATGGCACTAGTTGGTATCACTCTCAAGGACTGTAAGCTTTGTGTGCATTAATGAAAGACATTGGATAATTTTGCAAGAAGGAAAGCAATTTCCATCTTACTTTATCAGATGCATATATGTATAATCATATATCTTAAACATATGGATTTTAAATCTTGGCATTGAAAAACTTTCTTATGTTGAATTGTGAAGTATATGAACATAAATAGTCCTAAATTGCTGTGTTCATGGAAGCACAAATGAACAGTGTGAATCTAGAATAATTTCATGTTAATTACTGTGTTTTATTCCAATGGTTTAATTAGGGAATGGTGTCACATATTGCCATAGAATATCACAATTTACCTGCCCCCCATCTGACAATCTTTTGGCTTTAGTAACAAATGAAAACCTAGTCCTTTTTGGAACGGCTTTGAAGATGTGAGATGAAAATCTTATTTAAAGATGTATAAAATTAATATATCCTTTTGGAAATTCACACAATGAAGTTGACTGACCTTCTCAAGATAGATTAGCAAAGTGTGTCAGTAGTCAAGAGCATTTAAGTTCCTGACTGTGTCCCTCTTTTTAAATCATTCTTTCCAGATCAGTCTACAGAATGATGCTCTCACCAGTGACTGAGGCAGTCAACAGAAGTGAATGTATGTGGTTTTCCTACAATGAGCTTTCTTCTTGTAAGTAACTTACCTCATTAGAGTTTTCTGGTTAGCTATTTTTTTCTGAGAGGAAGAAGAATGGAGCAGATAAAAAGGGTGCCAAGTTAAATACGACAGAAAATTTTTGCATTTCTTACTGATGTTTATACTTCAGAAGGAAATGGACATCCATACAAAATGGAAATGTATGTATATTAAAATGAAGTTTTTGTTCTTCTTGCCATGAACAGAATGCATTGACTAACAATAATTGGTTTCATGCCTTGGAATTGGGGTCAGTGGCCAGGAAGAGTTCTTATGAGAGATTTGTAAGAAATTTATTATTTCTTCTAGGTGTCTAAAGCAAGAGATCATATGTTACACCTTTTTCAAATAAGCTCAATTGATGATTTACTTTGTGGATATAAGATTGTCAGTCTGTGCCTTAAATCCATGCTTTTTGGAGATATTTTTGAGGCTTTGTTAGTTACAGTTTATGTAGCAGTGCTAGCTTCTCTGCTGCACAGCAAATTCAAGTTGCTGTCTAAAAATTAAGCTTTGATTCCTGGATGAGTATCTGTTAAAGTTGGCCCCGTGTGACCTGAAGCGCGTTCAAAAGATCTTATTTGCCTAGAATTACATGTAAGGATATAGTTTTGCTTTAGTGACTCGATACTGTTTTGCTGTCATTTAGCTATTGCAGGAGATGTTCTTGAATGTACTGGTGGAAAAAAAAATTGTTATAAATTATCCTGTATTTAGTAGTCCTCTGAACCAGAGAGGAATTACAGTTAGTCAGGTGAACTGGATGCAGTATGAGCAAGGACACAATGACCCAAATTACATTTTCTATTGAAATACTGTTAAAGATTACTCCATTTTCATCTCTACAGCAAACTTCAGACTCATTGAATTTGTACATACTGAGTCCAGTAGTACAAAAACACAGTTTGCAGCAAGGCAGGGAATTCTGCTGACTTTTCCCTTTGAGTACCTGACTCTTACGCTGTTTTGTGTTACTGCTACTGAGTACTTTGGTTTCTTTTGGTTGTGAATGTTTAACCTATTTTTGTTTACTTGTTATGTTTATTTTGATGTTAAACACATCCCTTTGCAGCTGATTTTTAGCAAACATTCAGCAGACAAATAAACACCAAGTGGAACTAGCCCTTGTAAAACAGCCATGTAAAAAGCCTCCCAACATACCTTGGTATCTGGCAGAGTTAGTGCACTCCACAGCATAGAATTCATTGGTCCCACTCATGCTGATCTCTGTGATGCTGTACCTCGTGTGGGGCACTCCAGCTCCTTACCATTTCACAACAATTGATCTTACCTGCTTCAGGATTATTTCTGTGCCACAGGTACTAACTCCATCTTTTTTTCTTGTCTGGTTGTTTGAAGTAAGAACCATATGAAGGCTAAAGTGAGCCATGTTTTCTAACCTGATTTTGGCTTGCATTTCACTTTTGATTTGTCAGATCTGATACAAATATTTTTCCTGAAGTCTATTCTGTTTAAGTGTAGCTATTTTCCACTGTAAACTTGGATAGCTGCTGTGGAACAAGCCACAAAAAATGTGAGTCTCACGACAAAATTGTAGACCAAAAATTTTAAAGTTCAGGAGTCATCTTGAATGCTTAACTAGGATTAATTGAGGAAACTGATTTCCAAACATTACTTATTGTCTGATAACTCAGGCACTTCTCATATGGCATGATATGTTTACTCCAAAACTAATCTGTGAAAAAGCATCTGAAAAATTGGAAAGATAGGGTTTTAAAATGGATCTAAGTTATGGAATCTAAGTTTTACTTCAGAATTCAAAATTCATTGAGGCAAATGTAATCTTCTCAGGACAAATAAACCTCTTAGTGAAATCATGCTTTTTAGAAAAGCACTGCCTTGAACAATATTATGCAGCTTCATGTACTTCATGGTTTTCATCTCCATGTGTTTAATAGTTAAAAAGCTAACACAGATGAACAAAGGCTGATATGTGCTTTTTGACAACTTGGGTGTTTTGGGGTGGGGGTGGGGTGTTGGGGGGTGGTGGTTTTGTGTGGTTGTGGTGTGGTTTTGGTTGTTGTGGTGGGTGTGGTTGTGGTTGTGGGGGGGGGGTGTTTGGTTGTGGGGGGGGGGGTGTTGTTGGTTTTTTTGTTGTTTTTTTTGTTGGTTTTTTTTGTTTGTTGGTGTTTGTTTTTGTGGTTTGGGGGTTGTTGTTGGGACAAAGTGAGTGAAAAGCAGCTTAATTCATATGAACAGCTTACAGGGAGACTTTGAGTGTTGTCATAGCTGTTACCACTCAGCTGATCTCAAGAGTTGTATCACCCTAACTTCAAGGGCTGGATGCATTTTGTGTCAGATATTCTAGAAGTAACATGCAGGACAGTTGGGTTCTCAGAGGAAATTAAATTAGCGTGTGAGTGGGGGAAGAGCAGAGGAGCTTTATGTTTATTAAATTTGCAATGTACAACTCCTAAATTTCTAATAATACAATTTGTTAAAGTGCTGGTCCCTTCTGGTAGTGCTACAGTTATTGAATCTTTATTTCATGCATAAAAGTTGTCTTGTTTTCAGTCATCTTTCAGTTTATTCTTGCAGCATGGGTATCTCTTAATTGGTTATTAATCCCTTCTAAAACTAATCTGACTGAAAGCATAATTTATTGCTGTGATCTCCTGAGCACTTAAGCTTTTCTACCTCTTCAGTAAGGGAAGCAGAGCCTGGCTTTTACCCTTTTATTTGCTAGCTTAATCAAATATACAAAGAAAAACTAAGTAAGCTGTTACATGTCCCATAAGTGTATGCTGTTAACTGCTCCAGTACTTTTTCCAGTACCCTGGCCTGTGTGGGTTTCTCTAAATCTGCTTTGTCAAAGTTCAAGTCACCAAAAATTCCTTCTATTTTTGCAGTTTCTACTTCAGGATGTGGTTCCACAGCAATAAAGAAGTTAAAGCTGGTATAGTACTGTGCTCCTATTTCTGTTATTTTACCCTTTTCTGGCAGTGGTCCTGGCCTTTGTGTGATTAGGGCCTCATTCTGCTCAAGATTAGTCACTCTTTTGTTGGTTAGTTTTCTCTACTAAAATAGAGTAAGTTGCTTGGTATGGAGAAATGTGTGGGGCAGCAGCAGCTGCAGTTCAGGTGAGATTGAACTGCTATGGGATATCTCACTGAGAATGGACTGATGTTATAACCATGGGAGAAACTGTTCTCTGTCGGTTACAGTATCGTATGGCTCAGACTTAAAAAGTTTTACAACAGCATCTTTCACTAAACAGGACCTAATTAAATTTGTGCAGGCAGTTAAGAGTTCCCAAATTTTGCTGAAAGAAGACTAAAAAGAACAATAAGCAAGATATACAGATGGCAAAGCTGCAAATTAGAGAAAGGAATTTAGCTGTTCCCTCTCTTCCCATGTTATGAGCAATTTACTTTCTATAGCTTAGTATTCACAACTATTAATCAAATAGCTGTGGGCATTTGTTTGTGGTGTGTATTTTGTACATAGGCAGTTGCATGCATTTGACAACTCAGATTCTATATTTTTTAATTGGGTGTTTAGGTCACCCAATGTGTTTCCTTTCTCAGACTTTATAACCTTCATTTCTTTTGATTAAAATTTCCTCAATAAATGTTTGGCTCTTAAATTATCTGTGATTAATTCCTTATAAAATTCCTTGTTAATCACTTGCTGAAAAGTGTAAGTATTGCTAAGTATCTATAAACAATTGCCATGACTGACTGTCTGAGACAAATTTGAGTTAATACTTGTGGATGAAAAAGTAAAACAGATTTTCACTATTCTCCTCAATAAAGTGTATTCTAGTGCTGCAGTGCATTTTTATGCAAACAACTTGTCTTTCTGTCCTAAACCATTTTCTGTCCATGGAACACCTGTGGATTGTAATAATTTCATCTGAATCTTTCAGCTTAGTACTGATTTAAGATTGAAATATTATTGTTGTGGCATACGGTATAAATCTTGCTGTTATGCATCCTGCTATGTAAGCGCCTTGTGCATCTTCACATTTGCCACTGCAGAACTGTCTGACAAAACCAAGCTCAGATACAAAAAGTGAGGAATGTCCTCAGTTCCTCCTGACTTCAGCTGGAGCTAACAGTACTCTTGCTTTTGTAGACCACTGCAGGATAGGCAGTGCCATGCAAATCACTATTCTATGTTTCACTGACTTCATAGACTTTCAGGTAAAAGAAAAATCAGTAAAGTGTATAACAATGTACTGACTTTTTAAAAAGATCTAAATTTATATACAGCTTTAAATTTGAGATGAGTGGGATAAACAACTTTTAAAAAGAAAGAAGTACCAAAATGCATACACAATATGCTGCAGAAGCCATAACTACAAGCCTAAATTTTCACCTATCTTGCAGAAAGCATTTTGCACTATTTAGTAAATAATAATGGAAAACCAAATTAGACTAATGTTTCAATTTTATTTGAACAGATGGGTACATTCTGACATGTATGTCTAAACAGGAGAGAAAGCAAAGTCTGCATTTCATGATGACCTTTGCAATGAAATCTTGTCATACAAGCAATTCCTGCACTGTGGCTCTTGGTTGTCTGAGAACTTTGCAAACTGCTGCAGACTTATTTTCTACCATATATAGACAAAAGCAAACACTCATTTTCCTGTGGTATTTGATTTTGCTTGAAATTTTTCTGTATTTTGATATTGAACTCTCTGTTTGTAGTAATTCTTGTAGAGCTAACATGGCTCAAACCAGGAAAACCTTGAGGTAGAAAGGATCCCTGTGTAGTCCATATAATATACTTTCCTTCAGGAAAGGTTTATTTGTTACTCATTTGTATTTTATCAGCACAGGATAAGATGCACCCAGCTTTGCAACTCTACCTATTACTCTCAGTACTAATTTTGAAGTTTGTTTGTAGAGTAAGGAACAAACAGATGAAAAGCACTGGGCACAGTGCTGTACTTCATGAAATCATTACAAAATTTCATGTGGATTAGACCAAGAGTTGGAGCAGTTTTGCAGAGGTTAAAGGAAATGTCATGACAACATCTGAATTAAACATGGTTTTATATGCTGTTGTTGCAGCAAATTTTTTACCACCTGGCACAGCAAACAATGCTTGAGCATTATGGAAAAAATCAAGGGTTTAAGGAACATGAGGAATGCCAGTCATGTATGTATGCTATACGCTAGTTACTTTGAATACTCTGGCCTGTGAGGGGAGTGTGTCTAGCCTGAATTGCAAGAATTAAAAGCTTTTCTAAAGAGGAAACAGGGGAAGAAGAATATATGCTCAGCTCGGACATCTTATTTTAATGCTGAATTGTAGTAGGAGGCTTATTTATAATAAATCTTGTGTTTTGGCGCTCTATTTATTGTTATTCAGTTAAAAGGTTCTTCAGATTTTCTCTACTGAATCTTTCTTTTCTTTTGTGGATATTTAAATCTCATCCATGCATTACACATTGTTATGGAAAATGTCATTGTAGAGCTGATTCCAATGTTACAGTAGTGCAACTTGACTGATTCCTGCTTTACAGGTTTGTGCAGTGAGATCACACCTGAGTCACTACTCAGTGTTGTTTCTCACTATGCTTCCTGACTTATTCAGTAAAGAGTAAGGTACTGCTAGTACTCCTTTAGCATCTATTTGGAGGGAGGTGCATAAGTTTTCCTTCTCTGTTCTTCCATTCTGTTTGCAGGGAACATCTGACAAAAGCATCTGAAAACCAATAGATTTTTTGTAAAGGCTTTTTTGGTTTTGTGACCTCGATTAGTTGTATCTTACAGAACAGTCTGGTAACAGGGCTCTTGGAGTAAGTCTTTTGGTACAATACATTGTGTAGATCTAGGAAGGGGAAGAATAGGTGGAGACATAGCCCTCTCAACCATAAATTTTGATAATAGAATTTTTAATTTAAATAATTCCCAAAAATTATTAAGAAATATCTTAAAGTTTTCAGTAGCAAAAGGTGCTTGGTTTTGTTTTTCTTTTATAAAAGATGCTCTCCTTTGCAATGACAGTTAATCCTTTCTTATGTTCTACTTAAAATATGAGCCCATGGACATGGGTTTCATATCAAATTCCACATTCTAGAACGAAACATTTAGACAAGTTCAGCAAGGATTCATTGGTAATTTTTTTCTTTACCTCGAACTTTGGCTTCTGCTTTGTCACCTATGTTTTGATTTAGCTGTGTGTGTTCCGCTTCTGTAATTGAATTAACTTCAGTACCTCCTCATTTATAACTTTGCAAATGAATGTTGGGACAGACTTTGCATTATTTTTGCTTACATTAGACTTCATTAAGATCTTAATTAGGGTTTGCGCCTTCTCATTTTGCTCATTTGCTATGACCTTTCTGGAGCTGAGTAGCACTGAGCACTTTACTGGGTGTGTGGGAAGATGAGTAGCGTACAGCTTCAATTGCAACGCTGACTGCAGTACAAAACCCTTGCTTGCTTTGTCAGTCGTTTTATAAATTGATTTGCAGAGCTATATGTAAATGTAATTACTTTCAGCTTCTCAGCATTTAGTAAATCTAGAAAATGTCGATATTCTGGGATCTCAGCGTTTACGGATGTGCCTCTCCTTGCGTTACGTTAGAAGGTGGCAGCTGGCTCCTCTTGTGAGTCCACGGGCTTAGCATCCTGCCTTTCCCCGTTTGTCTCCTTGCCACCTGCCGGCAAAAGGTGGAAGGCTGCAGCATGTGGAAATCAGGCTTCCAGCTTTTAGGGAAAGCTTCTCTCCTGCTTACATTGCACACAGTGGACAGAGTTCTCCCTGTTTCCCAACAAATCTAGGCTCTTTGCCTCAAAGTAAAACACTAAATTTAAAATCCACAGGGCTTTACATATGGATCCAAGGTGCTAAGCCTCAGCTTGAAAGGAAAAAAGCTTTCCTAGCTCTTTTTTCAATATAAGTCTGAAATGGTTTTGTGTATCATGTTTAAGATGTGAGTCTATTTTTGCTGAAAAAAAGATAAATCCTATGACTTTGTGCAATTTGCATGTATTAGAAGTAAATATAAAGTTTACTTCAAACAACTTCAATATAGTGCAGTAAAGTGGTCACATTAAATCTTTTCTGTTATTTTTTTTTACTGTAACCACACAGTAGCAGCTGAAAAGCACTGAAATGGTTTGTCTCAACTGAAACAGACAACAGTACTGATGCGTGGGACCATGCATACTGAGTTTTGAGGTGGTTTTTTTTAATGGTAACCACCATAATTCTTTAATTCTCATGACTATTTCTAAACTACTTTTAAATGCAGCCTACAGTTCATCTTCAGCTCTCTAGAGTGTACTCTAGAGAATCAGTTCCTTCCAGACTTAATGAATAAAAGCTACTACTACACAGTTGAAACAGAAATTCTCTAAGTGTAGAACTGTTCCAGCATCTCTTGGGACATTTAAAAACTTAATGTTCATAAAATTTTGTGGGCTTTTTAATGTTTTTTTTATTGCAGGATCCTATTTTTATGTAATTTTAGCTGCTGTTTATATGGGGAAATAAGCTATATTATTTTAATAATCTATTTGTTATACTACATGACTAATACAAGCCTTATCACTTCCCTAAGGATGCTGTTACTAAGGCAGTCATAGGATATACATTAATGACTACCAGTAGTAAATATATACGTGTCTGATGCAGCGTAAAAATAAAATTATACAGCTTCTCAATACTTTTCCATAAGCAAGGCTGCATTCTTTGAAATTTGTGATATAATGAAATGTGTGCTGTAATACTGGTAGAACTTTTGGTTTTATGTGTATGTATAAATATAAAGCATATGGGTATGCATACAAATATTCAAGCACATCTCCTTCAGTGCAAACTATTACTTCATCATATGCTCAGAAACGCTGCCTTTAGTTAATGCTGTTTTGCTGTTGGTTCTGTTATGATGCTTAATTTTTAATGAAATTTAAATGTAAGTTTCTTTATTCTTGGACTATTTCACATTGAATTCCTCAAGGAACTGTGCTAGGGCAACATTAGGTTTGCATTAGTGTTATTTTTCAGATCATGCACATTTTGCAGTCGTTGAGGGTTCAAAGCCCATGACACTTTAAATAAGGTGGCCATTTAAATTGTAGACCTGAGAGCTTTTCAATTTTTAATGTTTGGTTTCTGACTAAGAGGATGTTGATATAATTTGAGTTATTGGATGGAACACAGTGAACCACTCATGATGAAGTAGGTTTCACTGAGGTAACCTTGGCAGTGGGGCTGATGGGATTCATGCCAGTTAATCAGTCCAAATATATGAATTAGAATCCCCAGTTGTGTGCTGAAACCTGGACACTGGCTTTGTATAATTCTGTCCAAGATCAGATAACTGGATAACAATTATCAGATAGACAGGTTTTCTAATTGCAAACAATGACTGCCAGAAGGACATTCATTCTTCCAAAGTATATACCCATGCTGTTAATCTGTTATGTTTGTTTGAACAAGGCTTCAGTGGCTTCTGAAAGTACTAAAAACATCTTCAGCTTGCAAAGTAACTTTGTAATTCCACAAACGGCTTAAACTGAAAAGAAGCAGTGCTGCTGCTCAGAGGTAATTATACTCTCATTCCAACCATCTGATCATTCCAATCATTTCTCTCTCCCTTACTCTATTTTAAACCAACTGTTTACACATATAGCTCTCTCCAAACTGATTTACTATCTTTAGAAAGAGTGAACTGGCTGATCCTGGTATAAAAGGAGCTGGAGAAATTAGGACTTGTAGCATGAATGAGGAGCTGCTTTCATCATGTGAAAACAGTGATATGGCCAAATTTTGGGTCATTTGGGTAATCTACAACCTCCTAGGAAGATAGTATGATGATAAAACAGTGTTCATGCTGTTATTAAGGATACACATATTAGATAAGACACCTCAAAATAAGTCTTCAGTAAATGCATACAATAACTGACAATTCAGTTTAATGCTGCAACTACTTCATTTTGATATAGCAGGTCAGAGCCCATTGAAGGCATGCGTTGTGCTCTGTCACCTTAATCATATAATTACTCCTCACTAACAAAATTAAAATTTTCTTGACCTCTGTAAAGCCTCAAAGCAAATAGATGTTGTTTTGCTTTGTATTTGCAGAAAACAAACATGATACACTGCAAGCCTTGTGCATTGTACTTTCATTGGCCATATTTTTCCAATATCCTTCTAAGTAATTAAAACTGATGGAATACCAATCAAATGACAAAACTGTCTAGTTCAGTGGAGCCCACTGAATTGAATACCTGTTAGTTAAGGGAATAGCTCTGCTGTTTATTTTCACTGTGATTGGTTGGAGAATGTTGACTGTTTTCATGCCATTATCAACTGCTATTTGTGCTTTTTATGGGTGACAATGCAGTAAAACTCCATCTTTGAATATGTCTGAAACACTCTTGCAAGTCAGTCCAGTTGCAACCTAAAGTAAATCTGAAAAGTGAACTGAAATCTTGCTCATCGTTGATCTGTATCCCAAAGAATAAAGCAAATGTTGCGTTGCACAGAGAAGAACAGCATGTAAGTGATAAAATGCCAATGTAGAAAACTAAGATTTGCATTTATTTGAATTGCTGTGCTCTGGTCAGTTTTTTGCAAGAGAAAACTCGTGGGTTTGGAGACAAAGTAGTTAAAACCCACCAAGTTTTTCACAGGAAAGGAGGCTGGAACATGTTGAAAATACTGTCTAGTTTCAATTACGGCTGAATAAGAAAGTTACTTCTTTTCAGGTCACCACATTCTATGGGCTGAGAAGGCAGAATCTTGTTTCCCATTTCTTGTATTGAGACAAATTCAGTTAGTGTCAAGTGATGCTCTTAATAGGTATAAGAGCAAATCTATAATTAAATCTTGGAATTCTTTTGCATGGTACTGAACAACTTGAGTCTAAAAATTTGAAGCTGTTCTGTGGCTATGAGAGTTATTGTTTCATTGCAGTGGGAAGGGGTACAAAGAAGAGATCCTTAGTTTTCCAAACATGAACAGGATTTATAAGCCTTTAAACTTTTACTGCAATCACCTTTTTCTGAAGTACTATGAGTTCCAGCTATTACTAGACATAATTGCCTGTCCCAAACATGTTTGAATTTTCCCCATAACAGTTATACATATAAGCGTCTCATTTTATGGCTGTGTGCCATTTCATTTCAATTGATTGACCTCTATCTCAACCCAAGAAATGAAAATAGTCTATAAAACTACATTTTTCATATTTGAAAATTCCTATTTTTCTTTAGTTAAATAATCTGTTCTGACACAATCCCATTCCTTCATAATTATATACATGTGTGAATATTCATTTGTATTTGCTACATTTTTTTGTGTGTATATATAGTTTATATATATTTTTATGTATGTGTGTGTTTATTTGCTAGTGGCTTGTTTAGCATAGCAAAGTGAAAATGAAGACAGAGTGTGACATCTTTCTATATGGAGAAACCAGACATGGAATAAATACGAAAGAGGAAAAGTTATTTCAACTGAAAGAAAATGTTGGTAAAGAGCAAAAAGACTATATAGAGACAAGTAAGTTCTGTCAGGAACTTTGTAGAAGGCTACAAATTGGCATTAGAGTGTAGCTTCAGACATGGTTAGAGTAGTGGGGGTAAGAAAACCCTCACAATTTTAATTGAGGACTTGATAAATTCAAGTAGGATAAGATTAAATCAGCCATAGATTGGATCTTTAACCTAAAAGATCCAGTCCTGTGTCCCTAAATGAATAGCTTCAAGTGCTTCAATATGGTGTGGATGTAATATTAAATTCACATTATGTGTTATACTACTCTTAAATAAGTTGATACAACAAATTGAAAAGAAAATTTTTCTTTAAATTTTACTGTTCAGCACATTTTTGTTAGATGAGAGAACTCCTAGAACCACTCTGTAAAATTTCTATGCAAGTTGGCATAGCAATTAAATCAGAGTTCTATGGTGTTCCATTCTTAATTCCTAATTCTGTTTATTATTTAAAATAACAAACCAATATTTTACATTTTATTCTCATTTCTCTGGCTTGTTAGAGAATAGATTAAGAAATTCTTGAACTCTTGTGTTCCTTGCCCTAAATGTGCTTAAATATAGCAACTATTTTAATTTACGCATAGTTTAGATTCTTTCTGTCTGCTTAGATTGCTGGACAGCACAGGGCAGGGCCAATGATTTCCAAAGATCTCTAACAACCTGGCAATCTGCTCCTGTACTTTTAACATTGTCCCTCAGTATGGCTCCATTTGGCAACACTTCCAAGCTCTATTTCTAATTGAAAACAATAATTGGCAGGTCTTCTTTCTCCTTTTATCGTTGATCCTAACAATTATGAACTTGGGAAGAATTTACTAACAAGGCTCTGCTTAGATCTTCACTTATTGTAGCTTTTCCCAAAGGCTACAAATTAGCACAGAATAAAAGATAACTTCTCTTCTGGAGAAGAATTAAAATCATCTAAGAGACAGAGAGAGAAGGGAGAGTGACAAGTGGCACGTGACCGAGTTTGCTGAAACACCAAGGTCTGTATTCAGTATTTCTGCAGTAGTGACCAAGGGGGAGAAAGGCTTCCTTAGTTCAAGCCATTTTCTATCCCAGGTCATGGACCCTTGCTCATGGAGATGTGGAGCCCTGTGTCAAGTGGTCAATCACTGTGGTATGAATGAGACACAAGTTACAGCTGAGCATGGCCCAAAGAGATTGAAATGAGAGTTAGTGGGAATTCAGACTTTTTGTTCTATGGAAATATCCACAAGAACTTCAGGAAGCTGCAGGAAGTTATGCTGGTTGGGAGGGAAAAAAAGAAATTCTAAAGCTTCCCACAGAAAGGGAATTCTAGAAAATTAGTGTTCTTGAAAGCCCTGAAAATGCAATTTGGTTTTTTTTCTTGTTACTGAAGTGGAGCTGTCCCCATCTCCTGGGAGATATCTTGTGAAATCTTGCATAAACAGATCATCATAGCAAAACTGAATCTGAAGGTTCCATTCTTCCCAGGTGAGTTGGCAGGAGAATTGCTAGTGTTACAGCAGAACTTTGTTGAACATACAATGACGTTTGAGGAAATTTTGGTTATGAATCAGCATTCTCCAATGAAAATCCATTCAATGAGAAAATTTCCAGTTACAATTAATTCCCAGCTTCCCAGTTGTAATTAGAACTTTTCCTAAAGGCCATTCAAGAAATGTCTGTCAAGGTTTAGAACTGAAAGAAAACTTTTTTGGGGTCCTTGTCTTATTGGCAAAACTAATTCCAACCACAGGAAGTGAGAAAATAGCTGCTCCCCTTTGTATTTATAAGGTGATTACTGATGACCTTTGTTAGAAAATGTGTTTGAGAGAAAATCTTTCAAACCTCGTGTAGTAAGAGAGCAATATTAGTTATTTGTCCATAATTTACTTTGTATTCTGTTCTATTTAGCAGTTGCCTTTGGTACCCCTCAAAACCTGAATGGGTTGTTCAATTTCTCATTCCATATGTTTTTGGTTGAAAGATTGTCTTTATGGATAATAGAGCTCTAGTCTTGTTTTCCAATAAGCTATGGTGTGTTAGTCATAGCCTGATGTCTTTTGGAAAATACGAACTACTTGGTTTTGAATTTTGATTTAGAATTTTTTCTTGTCATTGAAGTGAAAATCTGTCTGGTGAAGGGGCTTCCTTGTCATATCTCAGATCTACTTCTGTTTTTAGAATGGGTCAGATGGAAGTTCCTCTGATTTCCTTAGTTGCTGATATTGACCTATGTACTCTGGCATATCTGTGGACCCCTTTTTGGCTGTGGAAAAAAGGCTGCACTTTATTCTTTTCCTGAGCCAGACAGAAAAGCCTTTTTTCTGTTTTGAATTTCAGGAGCTTGACGTGAGTGGCTTATGTGGTTTCTGGCACAAATACTTCCACGTATGGGCCTTTGCTGATCAGTTGTATCAACTGGGCAATGGAGTAGGAAAGATATGGTGTTTGTTTCTTGGATGATGTCTTTAGGAGGAAGGGTAACTTGTACAAACCTCAAATTCTAAGCAAGAGACTATCTCATGCCCTCCCCCCGCCTGACAAAACAGGTAGGGAATGGCACAGTGTTTTTGCTTTTGGAGGGCCTTGTAAGGCTTTCAGTTCCAGCTGGGATTCTTGGAGACAAAGCTAAAGAAGCAAAAGCAAACCACACCTGGTGAGGTGTGGTTGACATTTGTAAGGTTAAAAATTACTGATCTGAAATGGAAACCCTTCACACTTGCCTATTTCTAAACTGGTGTGTTGTTGAGCTTTTTAGAGTTAATATAAATTTTATCTGTAAAAGTTATCTGCAGTGTATATTCATACTGTTTTTCTAGAGGCTTACAATACAGATGTGTTGTGTTGTAAATATCAGTGTTACAAAAATAAATAAACAGGGAACAATTTCAAGGGAACTATATGTACATTACTCTAGCAAGAATCACATGTATAAGATAGATCCTGGTTTTATTGATGGCATTTAGGAGAGAAATGGGCTCCAGCTGGAAGCATGCAAGTACTCATCTCACCAAGTCATGTCTGACAAATTTGTTTCACAAACAAGGCACATGCTTCTTTTCTGACATTAACAGTGGTGATCAGCACAAAAAAAAAGGGCCATTCAACTACCGAAATTTAAGTATAAGAGCTGCTCTTATCTGTCAGAATGAAGCAATTTCCCAATGGCAATGCTGGAGAGAAGTTCTTTTCTGAAATGTGGGAAGTGGCAGTAGCCAGCTCAAAACAATGCTTGTATCATGTGGCCTCTGCTTTTGCCATGCATCTCAGAAGTGCCTATTCCTGACCTCTTTCAGAGAACGGCTAAACAGCTTCCCCCAGCTCAGCCTAAGTATAGCTGGTGTTGCAGTCTCTGCTCTGGCAGGCCTTCAGACAAGGTATGGAACAGAAAAACTGGTCTGAAAAGTGGAATACTCTGTTAGCAGAAACCAGAATACCTACTTACAAGAGATCTTCCCAAAATAACGTTGTCTTTTAATGAAATATCTGTACTGAACAGACAAAAATTCTTTGTATAAAGATTGGTTTTGGGAGGGTCTTAGCTGAGGAGCCCAGATACCTGATCACAGTATATTGCACATGTGTCTGTGTTTGTACATAGACTTACACGTGTGTCTGTATATGCATAAATATACCAAACCAGATGTAAATAATCATGTGTGTGTACTTAGGCATCATCCCAATCTGTTTTCCCAGACTTTTTCTGGGAAGGAGTGGGAACTGAGTAGGACTCTGATATTGATGGCTTGGAGGAGCCATCTGTTGGCTCCAATCCATTTTATAAACATTTTTGTATTGTTAGTGTGCCAAATGTAAAACATGTGTTAAGAGAGTGACAATTGATGCATTTACAGTAAGGGCATTCTTATGCATAAACTCTGCTTACAGTTTAATTTTGAAGCAGAAGACAATGTCTCTGTAGTCATCCAGTATCATTTCCTTATCCAAATGAGAAATAATGTACTCCTCTATTTATACAGACCATCAAGGGGCAGCTGATACTGTAGTACAAAGCTGATGGAGCTGAGACATTATACTGGCTGAAGACCTTGTTTTCTATTTGCTGTCATGTCAAATGCTTGGGTTGTTCACAAAATAACTCTCGTGCAAAGATGCAAGCTCCAAGAAATGTCTCATAGAACAATCTTATGTACTAACTTTTGAATTGCTAAGGAGCTTTCAGAACTCCTCATGAGTTTATTTGTAGTCAAATGATACAATTTATCTCTGCACTGTGGAGAGAACATCAGTAGTCAGTGCGTTGGAAGTGATAATGAATCCTGAATCGTTTCCAAATGGCTCTTCCATTGATAGGACAGAAACAAAAAGTAGTTTGTAAAATGCAAAAAACTACCCCAAAAAACCAAAACAAAAAACCCCAAACCAAACAAAAAACCCCAGCAATAACAACAACCCTCCCCCTGCAAAAAAAACCCCAAAAACCAAAAAACCCACCCTGCCAAAAAAGTCTATTGCTATAATATCCTTTCAGAGGAAAGTCCTGCTTTTCAGAACAAAGGAGTAGGCAAATGACAGGAAGTAACTTCCTTGAGATAAACAAACCCTCTTTTAGCTACCACCTCAGGAAACACTTTTTTTTTTTTTCCCTGCAGAATCATGAAGCTGGTTGTTATTGGGACTACACTTATCTCTAGGGATCTTTCTTTTCCTCATTTTCATGCTTTGGTTGTCCTATACCTTTGTTCACAATTTAAGCTTTGGATCAATTTTTCAATTGCTCTTGATCAATATGATGCCATACACTAATGTTTGAAAACTATTTTTATTTTGCAAAGAAACATTACAGTTTCATAGCATGAGATCAGCAGTCTTAACTTCAGCACTGTTGTACATCACTCACAATGGCAACGTGTTTTTGCAGGAATTTCTCAGTAATGGTGTGACAGTGGAATGGGAGACAGGGTCTTTTTGAGGGATTTGCCTTGACTCACGTTAGACTGCAATGCCCTTCTGTATATGAAGCCAAAGCTCTGTTTTAAGGGAAAGCCTCCTGGAGTCTGTGATTTGAGGTGTGATCCAAAGCCATGTAGCTTGCACCAGTAACACTTGTCTGCAGGAGTCTTTTGATCATGCACTTTACTATCTTGGAAGGGTTAGAAACCTGGAGCAAATTCTTAATTTGGGATGTCTGGTTTTAATGTCTTCTTAAAATTTCCTTTTCCTTCCTTTATGCTACTGTAACAAAGTTGTGCTTTTTGGTACATGTTTTATATTTATAGCATGATTTTTCCAAATGGAAGCTTAACATCAAGCCAGTGCTGCGTTCTTCAATGCACAATACAATAATTATGAAGCATTTGTAGGGCTCTTTGTTACTGCACAGTTCAGTAATGTGAAGATAGAAATAGTTGTTGCAGGCTCTAGAATTGGTGGTGATATGCTATGGAGAGCACACAGCCTTCAGCACCATGTGCCTCTGGAGTGCCTTATTGTTAGACTGGAACTGTCCTCTCCATTGACCAGCTATTTAACTGTGATTAACTGCCACTACTTGAGATGTGTTGTTCAACTATATCCTACTGGACTTGTGAGTGGCACTCTTATTTATACTGGATTAGTAAATCTATAGCAAAGCTGTCATGGCTGATTTAATAATTTTTCTTCCAGTGAAGCTTATGTTCTTTTCAGTGAACAGAATCAGGTGTTTAATGATGTGGAATCTGGGAATGAGTAATTTGTGTGGCAAGTGACCTTGGAGTGCTAAAATACCATGGGCAGTGCAGTCTGCTTATGCTGTCAAAATATTAGGGAATTTTGTGGTGGTATGTTCTACGTGGTTGGTTCACATGCCTGAAAGTCTTATTAGTATGCTTTATCTCCTGAGCTGAGTGAGCAGAGAATAAAATTGATATAAATGATGATAGACTCACAGCTGGTATTGAGAAGGCACTAAAGCACTATCAATGTCCTGATCTGACAGTAGCTTCAGAAAGAGATAATGTGCTTGGTTGTTCTACTGCTTGGGCCTAAGGAAATCTTGATGTGTCATTTTATAGCATCAAAAGTGATCTTTCAGTGACCTGTTTTCAGAGAGTTTTAGTTTAGATTTTTGAAAGCCTATTAGCAAAATGGATTGTATAATCGCGCTCTCAAAATGCTGGGAACTGAAGATATAAATGAATATTACCTTCTTTTTAAAGGTTATTGGTTTCAAAGCAAAAGGTATTATTTCTCTGTTCAAGTTGTTCAAAAAAAGGGCATGCCTCATCATTTTCCATTACAGTAATTTGACCCAGTTGTGCAAAGCTAAAGGACTTTCAATATAAAGAATTACTGTTTTCTATGATTTCTGGAGAATGATGGACATTGGGGGTCTTACCGCCTATGTGATACAGGGGAATTTTCCAAGTTGGCTGGGAGATGGGAGCGCTATGGGAAACCTACTTGTGTTGTCTGGTACAATGTAGCTCTTCCTGTCACACAGTCCATCAGGCACTGGCCCCAGGTGGTTAACCCCAGCTGGCAACTACGCATTCTACAGGCACTTGGCCACCCACCCCCTGCCACACTCACTGTGGGGAGGAGAATCAGGAAAAAGGTGCAACTTGTGGATTGAGGTAAGTGCAGTTTACTACCTGAAACAAAACAAAACTTACCTATTCTAATGATAATGATTATTGCAATGAATAAAAGAGAGAGAAGAATGAAACCCAAAAGAAACTGTGCCTAACACAGTTACTCACTGCCTGCTGACTGATGCCCAGCCTATCCTTGAAGAGTGATCAGACCATCTTGGCCAACTGCTGCAGTTTCTGTACCAGGCATGATGCTCTACGGTATGGAATATACCTCTGGCCAGTTTGGGTCAGCTCTCAGCCATGCTCCCTCCCAGCTTCTTGTGCAGCTCATCACAGGAAGGGCATGGGGAATGGAGGTGTCCTTGCTTTGGGTAGGCCCTACCTAGCAAAAACCAAGCCATCAATGTGTTATCAATGTTGTTGTCATACTGAGTTCAAAATACAGCACTGTGCCAACTAAGAAAATTAACTCCCTCCCAGCCAAAATCAGGATGCCTTTCCTAGTGACTTGCCCTTCTAATTTACTTTTTAATTTGAAAACTGCAAATTGTAGCCTGCTTGTTCTCCGTTCTTTCACATCGCAAGTAGGAAAACTTCAGCAGCCAGATTCTTGTACACTATATGCTCTTGAACACAAGCAGTGTAGTTGTAAATGGGTCTATTAACTTGTAGGTCATAATCTGTGAAAAGTACAGGATGTACCTGTTCTTCCACATCTGTTTTATGTGACAGTTAACAGAGATCAAGAGAGTGGAACTTTTTCCTAAGGGTCAGTAAAGCTTTCAGCATCTAAGCATTGCTTGGATGAAAGTGGCTTCAGAACTGTCAGAAATAAGTCCCTAAATAAACATCCTTATAAGTCACTTTCATATAGGTTTATTCACTTTTGAAATATCAAAAATAATACAAATTTAATGTCCATCTGGACACTAGGTTTTTGAAAACTGCTGCCAGACCAGCTGCAAAATCCACTGACTACAAGCTTTGCAGCTGCCGTGTGCAGTCAGTAGCAACAAGGAGCACACTGCAAATTCTTCTTTAGTGCTTGGACCGATATGCTGTAATGGAAAGAGATTAACAAGGAGTGATATGTCAGACAGGGAAAGTAAGGCTTTGTATGTGGGCGTGCACCTTTGTTTTAAGAAGGCTGCTTACAGACAGAAGCCAGCAAAGATGTAATTGCTTTTGTTTGCAGTGGCCCTCATGACTCCTATTTACTTGTTTCCTGTTGTAGTGCATATTATCTGTGCTCTATGCTGCATGTTGTAATAATAAGAGCTACAAAAATGCATAGAATTGCTGCATACCTATGATTTTGATGCCTCCATCTGGATGCTTTTGGTTTTCAATATTTTGGTCTTCCCTGGTTGAATGAGCTGGTAGGCATTCTCTCTTAGGGACAGTTTCCTGTCAACATCTTCAGACTGTTTTGGCCTCTGCGGTTTTGGATCTACCTGGCACTCTTAAATTTTGGGGGAACCCCCCATTTCCTTGAGCAACTGATCTGCTTTGTTTGTCACTCAGGATTTTGTTGACTTTCTTCCAACTGCCCAGCATTTTGGAATGCATGTCCCAGTAGACCTGAAAATGCTGATGAGGAGCCTAGGGCTAATGCTCTGTAAATTGAAACCCAGAGCTCATAGCAAAGCGGATTGAAACTCTGACAACAGGGGAAAATACAAGGTCTAAATTGAAGATGGATCTAAGATTATTGCAAGTTTTTTTCATTAAGATGGTGTTCTTTACCTTCAGGGAGAGTCCTTGCTTTTTGACCATTGATATTAAGTTGGCTAATATATTTAGATCTCTCCAAACACAAAGCCTATGCTTTTGACAACCGCTGTATATATCAGTGTTATAAAGTAGTGTTCAGTTATACAAGGAATAGAGCTTTCTAATAAAGAGCTCAGCTGGGCAAGGATAGCTACCTTAAATTGAAGGGATCTGATATTCAGCTATGTTCTCAAGCTCCTTTAAGGTTCAGGGCAGATTTTCAGCTGGCAAAAATGTCAGCTTTTTCTACTATATTGGATCTACACAGGTTAACATGAGCTGAGAAGCAAGGCATTACTTTGTTGTCTTGGGGAGTGTGTCTGGATGATTGTGCTGCTCTGTTTGTGTCGTTCAGCAGTCCTAGCACTTGGGAGTTTTTGAGAGCAGGAGGAACAAGCACCTTGATTATTTATCCTGTCTTCCTCTAGACCACAATGCACGGTCTGGTGGGAATTAGTCTTCTCCGCTACAGAAAAGAGCGTCATAGTACTTTAGTGAGAAGGTTTGCATAAATGTATATACTTCACTATGAAATGCATAACTAGCATCTTAAGCACTACGCTTTTTTTAAAAGTCAGGATTCTTGGACGTTGATATGTTATTGGTGAGTGATTCACAATTTTTCTAAATGTCAGTCACATTATACTTCATGAAAAGAGGGATTTTGTGAAGGGGACTAGGCTAGGCTAGCATAAAGCTATGGACATTTCAGGTTTCCTGTTCATCTCTCAGTTGCAGTGCTCTGGCTTTTCATACGCTGGTTATGGGGGCTACCCTGAATCCTAGACATTAGAAAATGTGGATCATTGCCTCATGTTCATAACTTGCCTCATTTCCACATTTTCTTTTTTTCGTTAGAAGGTATTAATATTTCATCATGTAAACATTTTGCTGTGCCACCGTACAATTAATCAAATATTTTTCGTCTTATCTGGGAAATTAGGAATATAATGAACCTGGTTTTATGGTTTTTAATAGATTTCTTATTGCTAGAGTTGTATCCTGAATGTTTATAACTGTATTAGATAAATATTTTATTTCACTCTGATAGCAGATTTCACTCAGAGCTCAGGTCTTTATGCAGTGTCAGTTGATAAGCAGATGTGTAGCACAAATCTGACTTTACAAATGCACGAAGCAAGAGGAAACTATGGGAACAGTTGAGCTATGTCAGTGTAAGTGCCTTTGACTTTAAAGTTCAGTATGTGTTTGCCTGCTGTACTGAATGGGAGCCCCAGTTCTGCTGTGCAGCTCAGGCTAAAGCATGGTGACTTCTCATTTGTGTAAATTTGAGGAGAGCACATAAAGTATAGTCTGGGTAGTACAAAACATACATATCAAAATGAAAACCAACAGGCATAAGCGGAAGTGATCTATTGATACTTCAAAGAGTGCAGTATGGAGGTATTAAGATTTGCCTCGACTGAAATTATTTCTTTCATTAACTCACTGCGACCATAGCTGTAATGTTTATTTATGTAAATAGAAAAAAGGAAGGTGGAAAAGTTTTCTTTATGCAAAATAAATTAGACCATTTCAGATGAGCATGTCTCCTGCAATATGTATTATATTTACCTATTTTTGTAACACAAGTGACTGTGGGGAGAATGTTACTTTCTAATTAAGACATTATAAAATTTTAGTTCTTCTATTACAGTCACGTAAAAACACCATATAGAAAATCAACAGAATTATTTCAGAACTGAACTCAACCTGGAAGGATTTATTCCATAGGTGCTGGAGATGACTGCCTTTAAAGATTCAGAACTTCAGCTACCTCCAATGTTATGGCTTTCATGCTTACCTGTCTAGCGTATATAGAGAATGAAATGTACTTTGGGCTGGTCATTCAAACAGTTTAACTGAAGTTCAGTGACAAAACCACTAAACGCTGAGATCTGTGCACACTGAGATTTTATAAAACCTTCCCATGTTTATGAGGGACTCAGCCAGCCCTCAGAGCTGAACTTCCCCAGATGCATTCAGTTTGGCCCCATTTCTATTAAAATCCATTTTGTGAGAACAGGTGCTAACATCAGCTTATTACTAGGGTACAGCTAATTAGTTGGAGACACCAATCATGATGATGGCATGAGTGTTGAAGTCCAGTCATACGCCATTGTGGCTTCTAATATGTGCCCTAGAGGACTTTATTGCAGCTGTAAAAATAAGACTTTTAAAGGAAGTGAAGCTTATTTCTAAGAATTTACAATTAGTTGAAGATTGCTTTTGAAGAAAATACTGCAATATAAAATAGCTAATTGAGCCATATAAGCCGTAAACACCTCAGGGAAGCTCTTAAAGGACACTTTTAAAACTGACTTAGAAATCTGCTGGGCTTTTTTAAAGTATTCCTGCCTCCAGCAACACTTCTTTCAAAACTTGACAGGCAATGAGGGGACTGGAGACGGAACTTTGTTTCCATGAAAGGAAGTGGTAAATTCCCTCTGACTCCCACTGCTAGTCCGCTTTCATAAAAACAAGGAAGTAGGGAGAAGAACTGACAGATACTGGTGGAGTGGGGAATAGCTTTGGGAGCCTCAGGAGGATTCCTTTTTATGACTTTGTAAAGTGACTTTTATGAAGTTATTTTCACATGAGTGGGGTGGTAAGGACAAAGCATGTATTTTTCACTGCTCATTTTTGGATCTTGGTCTGCATTGCAGTAAGACCAGAGATGATCATGAGTTTGATATATAAATTTGAAGAAACTGTGCCTTCATTACAGTCATTGATGAAACTGGCTCTTCATGTCTGTAGAGCCAAGGCTTCACCTTTAGTTCATGCAATGTTTGTACCTTTTATCAACTTGCTTAATCTCTGCCTGCTGCACATGCAAAATGGAACAATATTTATGTGGTTCCCATGAACTAGTTTTGCTGGCAATATTCTCTGCAATCAGTAGGTTGAAGATGTTACATTGTTTGCATTGGGGAGTTTTTGTCAAACAGACCATTAATCAAATCAATGAATTCTAAAGCTGCTCAAGGTTATCCACTGTTTTCCTCAATCTCTCTGTTCAAGTATATTGCAAAAAGGAATAAAAGTTTTTAATATGTACCTGTTTTTAAAGTATTTCAGAGTTAACTTCAGGTCTTCAAAAATATGTTTGCTAAAATTTTCACTGTTTTCATTTTGTATTTTTATTACTCTAAAGCTTGTTAATTTTATATATTATTCCTTAACTACAGTAGGCTTTTAAAATACATTTCAAATTTATTCAAAGCTGCTTTTCAGTTTTTGAGTTCTGTTAGCAGTGAATGAACATTTTTGGACCAAAGTTATTCAGTGTTCTTGTAATATATGAAAAAATAGCAATTCTACATCAAGTAATTCTTATGATACTGAAATACAATGGGGAAAAACATATTTTGAAAATGTTGACTGACATTTCTCTTTTCATGGAAAATCCTGTTCAGTGTATGTGCCAAAGTGGTTACTTTGATCTGGTTGCTTTTCAGGTGGTCAGTGTGGCTCCTCACAGGGATTTGTAAGATCATGACAATCCCTGGTGAAGCAATTCTTCCGAAGATGATTGTTATCACTCTTAAGGAAGAGATGTGCAAATCATAGAACACCCAGTTTGTTTGCATTCCTCCAGCTATTGCTTAGTATAGGAAGGCAAAAAGTCTCTATGGAAATCATTAGTCACACTTCAACAACTGCTGTGGGCTCATGCAGAACACAAATAGTAGCTATTGAAGCCCCTGTGATATGCTGTCTCTGGTGTGGTGGTTAAATAATTCACCATTGGTTTAAAGACCTGATTTGATGAACTTGAGGAACTATAGGGAATTGGCTGAGATATTACCAGTGTAATTTGACCTGTGTAGTAGAATTAATTATAAATCCCAATCAAGCTCTCTTTGGAGACAATGCAAGCTTCAAATGGTCCCAAAATGAGGCCAGAGATTTGGGCTGAGATTTCCAATGCTACTTAAAGTATTTGTGAATTCAAATTCCATTGAGATGAATAGAAACTGGGCATCAAACACTGTAGGTGGCTTGCAAATCAATGTTCCGAATTTTAACAGGGATCTTTCAGTCCGACTGAGACTAATAATGTGAGGTATTATAAAGGAAATAAATGGGCTCTGACCCAAGTCTGGCAACTTTGTTAAGACAGGCTATGCCAGAACACATGTGCAAAATTGCAGGCACATCCACATACTCTGCCTAATGGGTCAGCCCTTTTGACTTCCAGTGATGTACTGTCTTTATTACAAAGTTACTGCTTGGGCAAGGAGCTTTAATATACTAATAATCAGTGCCTTAGGCCAGGTATCAGGTGGCTTTTATTATGGCAGTCTGTGTGGTCCCACATTTAACTCCATGGGTAGAGAAGTAGAGAAACCACTCTCACCTTCATTTATTTCTCATATCAGATAGCTGAGCAATTTTCGATCTCTGCTCCATTTATTTTAGTCAGCAATTCCCTTCTGCATTATTTCAACAAATAAGATATTTCTGGCCAGATATGGTTAACTATTTGAATGCAGACAAGCCTGTTGTTAGCATCAAAGAATTGTAATTATTCTATCTTTATTCTCTTTTTTTTTTTGATCCCCAAAAGCAGCTTTGCACTGTTTGATTTTAGTGCCTGTTAGCATAATATCAGTTATCACTCCATATATCATGATGAATTTATATCCTGAAGGAAGCAGATAATGCTTCATCCTGAAATAATATTTAATTAGGAAAAATAGTAAACAAAACAAGTAAATTTTCATTTTTAAATTAATGCAGAGCGGCAAAAAATGCTGACATACTTGACTGCATTTCGCAAGAACCGATTTTGTGATGTAGGACAAACAGGGGGATATTAATACATTTAACATGGTAATAGCTCAGCACTAGTAAAATAAGAGCATTTTTTAGCTAGACTATTCCCTTTTTACCTTTACACCTGGAGCTGCATGAGAATTTAATTTTTCCTCAGGAGAAGAATCTAGTTCTCTAAGTAAACTAAATTAATATTGAAAATGCACATAGAAAGTTTCTAGGTACCAACTTACCGATTCCAAACTTGAAAATGTTGGCTTTAGTTTTCTAAATTGGGGGGAGGAAGAAAAAATTAACATCAAGAGGAATGTTACTGTATTTCCTGTAGTGTTAGGGGCTAGCCATCTCCTTTTCAGTCAACACAGTAAGTTAAGTTTCTTCTTTAATGACATATTTCTTCAAATTATTCCTTTCATCCACTTCAGTTTTGCATGGCAGTGCCAGAAAGTGCCAGGGAATTCAGCACCAGGTGTGTTTCTACTGTTACACTCCCTTTTCAGAGAAATTACTTTTGCAGCGTTTGCTGGCTCTAATTCTTCAGGCTCCACTTGAAATGCACACACAGAGGTGCCCTTTGGAAGGCTGTGGTAAGATTTGCACCTCTATATGGGTCTAAATACTTTTTGTTACAAACAACCTCAAAATTCAGTGTTGCAGATGATACACAATTTCCAAGATTATCTGGGCTGTGTATTAAAAGACATCAGTATCTTGTCAGAACAATAGCTTATTTCCAGATGATCATAATTTGTAGTTTATTTGAATATGTTTCATAGCTTTAAACTGTCATTTTTCTTTGATTACCAGGAATGAATTTTGAAATAACTGGTTTTGCCAAAGGTATAATTTCTTACTGGTCTGGGCAGGCATTTGGTTGTGTGATCTATGCTTAGCTGTTTTACTGCCCTAAAAATATGATATTCCATTGCTGGCAGTCTAGAGGTCTGCTCCTCAAAGTAATCACTCTGAAGAAGCTACTCCAAAGAGATCAGTAAACATTTGGCTTGCGTGGGATTTGTGAGGCTGAGCCCAGTGAAATAAAACCATTCGTATGCTTTATTAATTGCTCCTGTGACTATATGGCCCAGGGCATAAGAACCTTGGTGATTTTGGCATATTATCAGTTTGTTTGCACATGACACTCAAAGCAAACCTTGGAGGGCATGAACACAAAAATAAAACCTCCATAGTACCATTTTAGGGAAGAATGACAGACATTAACAATTACTTCTAAAAACACAATGATCTACTTTGAGTGGTCAGAGGATCCCTAAGGAAGGAATAGGGTCCATTTTGGGGTCAGGAAAGAATCCTCTACAAATTTGAGTGAGGCACACTCAAATTCTGATTCACATTCATACAAGTCTGCTTCAGTTTAATTTCCTGCACTGGGTGAATGAGAAACTCAGATTTTAGATGTTTCAAAGGTTGACATTCCGAATGCAAATTGGAATAAAAATAGTTTCTTAGCCAAGTCCTTTCTATAAATGCTGATTAAAGTTATGTGAGATTAAAAAGGAAAGGATTTGTTTTTTTCTTATTTGGAGATTGCTGTATAAATAATTGCCTGCATTCTGAGTATCCTGAAGTTTCTGGGTAGTGAATGTCATGATCTGCTATATTCAGAAGAGGGCAGCATCAACCTAAATAAGAGGAATACGTTTAATTTAAGGATTTCAATGTAAATCAAAGAGGCTCCAAAAGGTGACACAAATACAATTGATAAGTTTAAAACCATAATTTATTTTGTACTCTGATATTATGACAAATCCTTAACTCAGAATTACTGGAGCATTATAGTCTCTCTGCAATAATGTATTTGTTGTCTTCCAATGTTACTACACATTCCTCAGAATACTGCTTACCACATCTTAGTTACTATGACACCTACAGCCTTCTATTTCAGGTATTTTGAAATAAAAATGGAACAAAATGGAAAAATGTATCAAAACTGAGCATTTTGTGACTGAAATGCTACTGAAATCATAGCTTATACAAACTAGGTATCAATACAGGTGATGACATACTGGTCCTGAGGATCTCAGTTAATTGCAAAACTCAAGGACATCAGTTTGACTTTGGATCTAGGATTGAGTCAGAATGCAAGATTTGGACTAAAATGGGCAAGTACTTGTGTAATTATATTGTGACCTAAGGCTTAAGGGAATCTACTAGAAAGTTTGACTGAGCAAGAACTTCACTGAGTGCAGAGATGTGAGGTTAGCCATTCCTCACCTGGGTGTGCCCATGACTAAATTCTGTTCTAATTGAATGGGTCGATGTCCGATTTAGTTATTTTACCACGCAATTTTACTGAAACAAAATGCTTGCACATTTATGCACAATTATGCTATAGTGTTTTGCTGAGAGGAGAACTGTGAAAGGAAGTCCAAATCATTAGGTCATCAGTACAGAAAGACTGTCAGCCTGCACAGTGGCAATAGGTGATCCAGCAAGATCATGTGCAGGACATTTTCTTGTAAGAGTTAACAAATTGTTTTCAGAATCAGGGCACCAGGAAATAAAAGTGTATGTTGCAAACACTACTTTTCTCCTGCTGACAACATTTTTAAAGTATCTGGGAGATTACAGCTTTTTTCCCTGGCTGTGTTTAGAGTTCTTTGGTTTTTAGCCTTTCTTACAGGCTAAGAGAACTGGAACATATAAGCTGTTCTATTTTGTGAATCTCAGGGTGGATTATTTAACCTTGAATTGTGCCAAAATCCTGTTTCAGCATAAAGACTGCATGGGAATATGCTTAATGAATAAGACCCTAAAGATTTGTAAAGAGCCTAAGTTTATATACTCCATTAAATATGATCTTCACAAGCTAATTAGTTAGAAATTTTACCCTTGCTTATAGCATACAACGTTTTATGGGCAATAACAGTAAAATCTATGTAAACCATGTTCTCTATTAATAAACATTATATGCTTCTGGCTTTCAAATAAGGAAATTGATTACTTGTTTTTGTCTTGTGACTGGACTGCTGGCAGAGTAAAATCCAAGCAATTATATTATGGATAGATTGCTTCATGTGAGACATGAAGGCATTACAGATAATTTTGCTTTCTATCAAAATAAGGGTACTAGTACTTTGAAGAAAACTTGGATCAGCAATATCCAAACTCAGGGATTTCAGGGAAGGTCCAAGATCTCTGGGGGTTGATGTTGCATAGTATTATTTCCCCTGTATGTTACAGATTTGGATCCAACCAAGATCAGTACTAGCTAGAACTGGTTATTAGTTACTTCTTGTTGGATAGCTTCTGTCCTGTTTTTAGCAGTAATGTGTATACCCTTAAAACCGCCTCTGCAAATGGCACTGTTGACCTTTCTAAAGGAGGCATGGAAGTTGAGTGATCCGGGATGTGCACCACCCTCCCCATCCCTGCAGGGGCCTCTCTGGGTTAGCATTTGAAATACAGGGGTAGAATGAATGATTTCTGTGGAGCTTATGTGATAAACTTTTGTTCTGCCAACACACACAGACACAATCACCTTCTATTCCAGTCCAGCAACTCCCCAGATGATGTGTACTTTGGGGATGTATATAAATGAGCAACTCATTTTAACTTTTTGGATGATAGGATTCTCAGTATAAGCCAGAAGAAAATACCTGTGCCCTAATGTTTATACCCCTTACTTTCCCATAGAAGGACATTGCTGAAACGAAACGGCCCCTCATCCTAGAGCGACACATTTGATATGTGAATTTTTGTGTATGGAGGCCTACAAGCCCAGGCCAGAGAACAAATATATCAAACAAAGGTCCGCTGTGATAGAGGTCTCTTCTTTAGCCACACTCAGTATACAGATGATGAAAATATTTTAGTAATTTAATTAGAAAAATCAACCTAATGGTTTTTCTGGTTATGAATAAGAATTTAGATTGCCTTTGTACTTTAAAAATGTAGTTATTTAGCTCCAAAAGGAGACTTTGGACTGGATGAAGAGCAACTACTTTTTTGCAAGAGCATGTCATATTGGTCCTGTCTGGAGAAAGCAGAATTTTCAACTAATTTTGTTTAAAATAGTAAGCAGCTCCCTTCTCCTTCCAAAGGTGTTCCCTGGGCACCAAATATAGTTCATAGATACATGAAAAGTATCTGACCCAATATCCAGCTGAAAACAAATAACTTCAATGCTTAGAAATGGAGCTGTTAGGTATGGGAGATTTCTTTCTCTCCTGTGTATTCTATTCTTCCATATTTGTTTTTATCAGGCACAAAATGTATTTAGAAGGATAGCCATTCAGGAAGATTTTTCTACCTTTTTCTGTCCTCTAGCAGTTCCTCCAAAATACCTATGCTGAATTTACTTTACCGGTCACAATTGTTGTTGAGTTGAAAATCTTGAGAAGCATGAAGAATTAATTAACTTTTTCCATGAGTGCCTTTCCCTAAGCAGCTTTGCAGTCCCTGGAGTATCTGTGGATAATTTTTTGCTTTTTTTTTTTACTAGGCTGTGCAGTGGCCAGACCAAGGAAGAACTGACTCATGTTGAAATGAAAATTTCACTCCTGGGTGCTTAGAGCAGTGCCTAGTTGAGAAACCGGAATCTGATGTGGTATGCTTCTTGTATGATCTGTTCTCAAATTGGAGTGGGTCATTAACCAAGCTGATTTGATGCTCCTCAGTCTTAAAGGAAAGCTGCTGATTCTGAAAATATGTTTCTACAAGTAAATCCCTTTTTCTCTGAAGAAGCAAGTGAGGCATCAATCTCATGGAGTTGAACTTCCATCTACAATGGAAGTTCACTCAATGTGCTAAGACATTAGGGTTGGGAGGTTGAGTTAATGCTTTTGTTGCTGAAAATGAAAGCAAAATCCTATTGCTACTTGGGTGATGGATCTCCCTTAGTAGGGGGCCACCATCTTGTTTACAAGGAAATCTCAACCATTAGGGTTTGTGCAAACTGCTTATGGTTGGCTTTTAGCAGGAATGACACAAAGAACAAATGAGGCATATCTTGGGTTGAGGTAAGCAGTCTCTGTTACCACAGCTGTATTACTAACTTATGTTTAATTGCTCAGCATTTATGAGGTTCCTAGTTTATTGTCTTTCTTGCCACACAATAGGTTGGGCAAGTCAAAAAAGCTCTAAGTTCCAAAGGCTAGAGTTTTGGGTGCCTGCCAGCACTGATCTGTTTAGCAAACAGGCAGCAGGGTGCTTATTAGTAGGTTGTGGCTTGCAAACCGTGAAGCCTGTGGGGCCAGATGCACTGATCAAATAGTGAATCTATAGATCAGTAAACCCATTAGATGAAAAAGGGGAGCACCACTGAGTAAAAATATATTTTTCATAGGCTTCAATTAGCCACTGTAAATGACTCTTGTAACTCTTTCTGTTGACCCAGCAGTCTAAATATTAAACATTAGTATAAGCAACATTTGTTCAAAATTGCTTCTCTTAGAATTTCCCTATGACTATATAATTATATACTACTTTGTAGTAAAAGTGCCAAATTGCTCTTATTATTTCTATTTATTTCAGTGTAACAAATAGTGCCTACTTTTAACTCAAGGTGCTTAGATATTATTCATAAAAGCACAATAAAAATTGGCAGTGAATCAACCTCTGCATAAGATCAGGTGATTAGCTGGTCTGAATCTGTGTGGTTTTGTGGAAGCCAAGACAAATCTATGAGTTCCCTGAAGTCACTGGGGTTATGAAAATTTGTAGTTGTTAAGGATCCTACAAAAGGACTCTGCAAATGACATTTTGCCTTTTGAATTTTTCTGCTTCAGTTAGAACAAATGCAACATCAGTTACTGTAACTTCAGGCATAAAGTTTCCAAGGGCAGACTTACTATTATAATTACTTGAACTTCCCTGACTGATTTTTTAAATTTGTTTCAGCCTGTGAATCACGTTAATTTCATGGGATGGCTACTCTTAGAAATAGTTGATTTTTATGGTGTACCTCATCACTTAAGTCATGTGGCAGGATTCCCTCCTCCTGACCATATACCTGCTGAACCCTGGAATGACTTGTTCCTTTCTATCAATGTTTTTGTGAACAGTTTTACTCCTGTAAATGTTTGCAAGGAAAAAGTGAATGATGTTGTAATGCCAGTAAGCCATCCCTTCTGTCATGCAAAATCCTGTGAATTCTTTTTGTAGAGAGGACCCAGTTCTCGTTTTAGTTGCCTCTTCCAGGAAAGTTCAATAGGAGAAAAAATACCTGAAAGAGTATTTTGAAGGTCAATCCAAGATTATTCACATAATAAATAGAAAAATGAAAGTAATTTCTACAGCTGAGAAACCTCTGTTAAAAATGCTCAGAGGCATAGAACAAAACTAAAGCAGTCTTCTCTCAGCCTATTTCCACTCTGTTGTCAGCATCTTCTCTTTGTTTTCTTTCTGTTAAGTAACTCAGTGCTGCTCTAAATTTTGAGGGAGAAAAAATAACCCACAAAAAGAAAACATGATGGCAGTATTCTTTCAATGATTGTCTCTAGCTTTGCATGGTTGATGTGAATTAAGTTAGATAGAAGGTACTAGTCATTGACAAAATAGTCTTCCTCATCTGTGCTTTCCATGTGGACAAGAGTGATGTGCTACAGCAGTTTGTAAAGGAATTGTTATAAATTTATTGGTAAAGGCATTTAGTTTCAGGTGTTTGCACACTGCAAGAGAAATACATATCCATGTAATATAAAAAGTAATCAGAACCCATGAACTGATTTTGCAACTTATCAGGTTGAATCTGTTTAAAAGTCTGCAGTGACCGTAGTGGCATGCAGCTTTATTTTGGGTCTTGCACTGGCAAGATGCTTAAGTACATAGCAAGCGTTATGTATTTCAGTAGCTCCATGCTGACATGCTGAAGAGAAGGATGTGTTTAAAATTCAGTGTGTCCTTATATTGCTTAGGCTAGTACAAATTGAGGCTTTGCCCTAGTGGAAGTGAGAGCATGTTTAGCCTCAGCTCAGCAAAATTTGGAAAAAAAGGTTGGCATTTTCAGAACGTGTGATTTATTTGGATGTTTCTTACCCTTGTTAGAAGTCTACTTTAAGTTACATCATCTAAGGGCTACATTAGCTCTTTCTAGGTGGGAAACCAGAGTCTATTGTTCTGATACTAAATTAGGACTAGAGGCCAGATTAATAAATAATATGATTCACTTTCTGTAATTCTTGAATGTCACTAGGCAAGCATACATCTGTGAAGTTTATTAGCCTCATTATTCGTGTGCAGAACAGACATCTAAGAGCACAGACAAGAACAAAGACTAACTGAAAAAGAGACTAATGCTAACTCAGAAATCTTACATACCATTGAATATAGGGCAATCTAAACCCCAGGAATCTATATTACAAGCATCTTTATTTTTCAAGCAGTAGCATTTTGGGGAAACACAATTACTCTGTGACCCTTACATTAAACTGGTCCTTAAATTAAGGTATTTTGATTCCCATTGTCTCTTTTTGAGGGTTAAGGTCTATGACCCAGCCAAAGCAACGACTCTTCCATGTGCATGAGCACTTATAACCCTGTTCCTCAGTCCAGTTTACAAGAAATCTGTTTTCAAAACCTGTGAAGTTTCAGATGCATTGAGTGGTAGACGGGTAAGAGCCAATAGGTCTCACTGTGTATCCTTTCTTCCAATATTCACAAAAAGAACTGGAGGCAATACTTTCTCTTTTGTTCATATCAGAGAGTATCTGCAGATGGAGAGACTTTCTGCTTGTACAGCTGGAGCAGTATAAAGTTCTTACAAAGTGGCTCTGCAGGAGTTAATATTTCCTAGTTATTCTGGCCCACTGAAAAGTATCTTAAAGAAAAAGCAGTAGTTTTTCATTGCTAGAATGTCTCTTCAGAAAGAGCAGGAGAACATTAATCCCACAGCTCTTTATGCTGATCTCAATACCTCTGCCTGTGGCCAGCAGTTAGTCCAGTATGAGAACCCCAGATGAAGTAAGAAAGAGATTCAGAAATTAGCTCAACCCACAGTCTCTCTCCCTTCTCAGGTTTTGTTTGCAAGACTCCACACCAGAAAAGGGATGGAACTATTGTGAGTGCTTGGATAAAAAAGACTTGGACTTGTAAAATTTGCTGTAGCCTATGTTAACTCAGACTGGCCCAGCCAAGTTAACTACCTTGATTTAAAATGCCAGAGAAAGAAGGCATCTTGGTTTTTGACTTGGGATAGTATTTGCTTTGAGCTGCTCGAATCTCTGTTACTATAACTGATAACCTCAGTTAAAATCCTAGTTTTCTTGTTTTTCCTGCTGTTGTAGTCTCAGGTAGGAAGTTCCTGCAACCCCAGATAAGAACTTTTTTCCTTTTTTTTTTCCTTTTTTTTTTTTCTTTTTTTCTTTTTTTCTTTTTTTCTTTTTTCTTTTTTCTTTTTTTTCTTTTTTCTTTTTTCTTTTTTTCTTTTTTTCTTTTTTCTTCTTTTCTTCTTTTCTTCTTTTCTTTTTTCTTTTTTTCTTCTTTTCTTCTTTTCTTCTTTGTTTTTCCTCTTTTTTCTTCTTTTGTTTTTTGCTTTTTGTTTTTATTTTTCTGTCTTTTTTTTCGTTTTTCTTTTTCGTTTTTATTTTTTCTTTTTCTGTCGTTTTTCTTTTTTTCTTTTCTCTTTTTCTCTTTTTTCTCTTTTCTCTCTTTTCTCTCTCTCTTTTCTCTCTCTTTTCTCTCTCTCTTTTCTCCCTTTTTTCTCTCTTTTTTCTCCCTTTTTTCTCTCTTTTTTCTCCCTTTTCTTCTCCCTTTTCTTCTCCCTCTCCCTCTCCCTCTCCCTTTCCCTTTCCCTTTCCCTTTCCCTTTCCCTTTCCCTTTCCCTTTCCCTTTCCCTTTCCCTTTCCCTTTCCCTCTTTCTTCCTCCCTCCCTCCCTCTTTCTTTCCTTTTAATTTTTTTTTTTTCTTTTTTTTCCCCGCTATTTTTTTTCTTTCTGGTTAGACATATCATTTAACCAGATTTTCTAAGGGGTAAGTGTTGGCAACCCTCAGAGGTTTTTGCTAGGTTGGGGATGCTCAGGATTTCTGAACTTCAAATCTTTAATGATGCATGGTAAAACCAAGGAAAACATTGACACTCTAAGAAAGCCACATGCTGCATGTCTGTAGAGAAAGAAAGATGAAAACTCTTTTCTTCTACTAAACCAGTGGATCATAGCTAATGCCATGAAACTGGACTAATGTTTTCATGAAAACAAGTATTCTTTTTTGAATTCACGCCATCTTGCTTTGCCTCAAATGCTCTGTTTGGCTGAAGTTCAGCAGGGGTATTAGGAACTGCTGCTAGCTGAATGTAGAGCAAACTCTCACAGCCAAAATTAGGAACAGTGCTGTCTTCTGCAGGGTTTTTAAAACCTAATTAAAGTAAATACTTTGGAATGATTAAAAAGCACACACCATTTTAAGATAAAAGTTTATTATAGTTAAAAAAGGAAGCTCTGTAATTTAAAATGGAAAGTTTATGAAGCTTCAGGATAAACCTCAGCTAGGAAAAATAACAGGTTTCAGATGTTCCAAATATCATACATTAACCCCAAATGATCGTTCTATAACACCAGTTTCCTTAGTCCATGCTGGTCGGAATTAGAACACCCACTCTGCTTAAAGGTACAATGCTCACTGCCATCAGCCATTAATCACCCTGTTCCTGTCCTGTGTCAAGGCTCCAAGCACCATGATTTAAAAAATGGATGATTGTGTATCTGTCCCAGCTAGATCAGATTTCATCATATCTAGGCCTGCTTTGAGCAGGAGGTTAGACTAGAGACCTCCTGCGGTCCTTTCCAAATGATTCTAGGGTTCTGATAAAATTAATGACTGCTAGGGCAATATCAAATGAGATCAAACAGCTGGAAAAGGCATGTTTGGTAAGGTTGTTAATATTCCAAGTAATACTTATGTATGACAGAGAAAGAGGGAGGATATTCAAATGTTATTTACTTAAGAGTAGCTGTTATTTAATCTACAGAATCAGATTTATTTGAATAGTTGTTATAATTAAATTCCAACTGACTATTAGAAACGTTGAAAGTTAACAACTATGTAATAAACTTTCTAAGCAACAATTAAGTGCATTGGGGAGACAAGTCTACAATCCTTTTAAAGGTACTATGAGAAAGGAAACAGAAAAATAATATCAGAAAGCTGTATAATTTAAATTATTGATTAAATTTTAAAAATCAGCTCTTGGTTTGTCCTTATGGGAGCACCCTCCTGATAGTATGCAATAAAACCCAGTACAGGAGAGTGTTAATGGATGAACCTGCAACCGCTGTTTGAGGTGTTCAGTGTGCTGTGATTGAAATCACCTAGCGCATGTCACTGGAGCCTACTCGCTCTAATCAGAAAGGAGTAGTGAACAGAAAATGCCTATTAGGTAGGCTACTCAATGTATTCCCTCAGCTTAGACCACTGGTGCCTGGCACTTAAGGTTGTGGCAAAGTGCAAGCCCCATTTCTCTTTCTTTCTCTCCCCTCTTTCTTCCCTCCCCTTTGCACTGCTTGAATGAAAACTACCTCTGCTTTTAGCATCCTACCTGCTGTTCTATTAGGCCTGAACTGCTCTGTTTCTATACAGTACTCAATCAAAACTCTAAGGAGATTTTCTAGTGATAGCCATTTGGTTTACCTTGCTTTGAGAAGGTCTGGCAAGATAGTATATAATTTGTTCCTCTTCCCGTATATTGCTGAGATAACACTCGTCTGCTTAACTCACTTGGAAATACTTGGTATTTCTGTATGGTGTTATAATTGACACAAGTGGGTTTTTTCCCTCTACCTTTGAAATGGAGAAAATTGCCTAAGCTAAGAAAAGATTTTGCAACAGTGGGATTTTATGACATGCCAATTTTGAGCACTTTTTTGCACTCATTTTAATTGCTGCTCATCATTAGTCGTTCCATTGATTATGCCTAACTTTATCCTGTGACTCCTTGGCATTGGGCATTGTACTAGCTTTGGTGAGGGACATCCTCACAGGTAGTGAGGATCTGTATGAGTTGGCCTTCAAAATGTGATGTCATTGTGATTGCAGTGTAGTCATTCCATCTTTTGCTTCACACACTGTGCTGTTTTTATAAGTAGTAACTCACAGCAATCCTTTGCAGATACAGAATTCAATAATACTTTGTCAGCAATCAATTACAGAAATGCAAAATATTCAAACAGTGTTTGTGTCATTGCTAAAGTACAAAAGCTCTCTTGCTCAGAGGATACTAATAGTAGTGGCTTCTTTTTAGTCCAGCTTTTGCATTCCTACCGTGTTTTTTCTGTGCTGCAGTCTCTGGAAAATGTGTTGCAAATCCACAGTCTTGAAAAAAGGGTATGCACTGTGCCAATATGAATTTTACTTCAGGATCAGACCTTAGTCACCTGAAATTTCTTATTCAAACTTTTGAGTAAATGAACCCATTTCTGTGCACACTGCTTTAAACAATTAGTTAAGATCCTTAAGCCAGCATATCCTGACCTATTTTATCCACCTCTGAACTGAACTTCATGATGAGCCATGATGAACATTTGTTAAATGTGGGTATCAAAACACTTTCTAGCAAAAGGAACTTGTGTGATGAACCCTGGAGATGATATAATCGCTTCACAACAGACTCTCTTAACCTGATGAAATTACCTATTAAAAGTACAACCAAACATTACTGGTTTTTGGCTAAAACTGATAACTAGCTTGAGCTTTTTTAAGTAAACAATAATACAAATAGCTGCTATAAAGACAATTCTGTGATTATCCAACAAAGCTACTCATCATTTGACACTGAAAATTATCCCTACTCAGAAAAAAAATATAAAGCAAAGGAGCAAGCAGGCTGTCAGATATTTTTTCATACCTTTATGGATGATTTATTTTACAAATAAAGTTTCCTCCTCTTTTCAAAATATTTTATCATGGGAAGATGTGCTATATCATTGCTAGTATACAATAGTGGATGGTATAGTGAAAGCTAGTACTGTGTAAATGAATCTATATAAAATAGTGAAAAAAGGATCATCTGCTTTAATTTTGATTTAGATGAGTTCTTTATCAGTCAGAGAACCCTGCAAACTAGTCTCATGTACTTTTGTTTCACAACTGGCATATTTATTTATATTTAAATGTGACACATAGTATAGGGAAAAATTTAATCCTCTGTTTTGTTGAAAAACATGCAATAGTATGGCCTCCTGTTCTTTCTCAGCATGAAGGTTATACTGGTATCACAATTGGGATGTGCCTGTCAGAAAAAATGATGCTGAGGGAACTTCTATTATTCTATATTTTAATTGGACTATTCTCAGGTAAAGTAGTGTCTTTGGAAAATTCTGTTCTTGTCACTCAGCTACATTTTTCAGGAAGCAGGAAGTCAATAATTTTCAAAACTGTTTGGTAAGCTCCATTTTGAGGCTGTGCATAAGCATGTTTAGAACAGCTGATACATTAGATGAAATTTGGAAGTAGCTTTCCATCTCTCCCCATTCACAAGAAAGCAAGAGGAATTCACATGGAAGCACTTTACAGCTTATGAAGTGTGATCAGTTTACTCTTCAGTACCTATCACTACACATTTCTGTAGGCTGCTGACTTGAATTCTAAAATCAGTGTTTTCATTTTTTTGTCCTTAAAAAAAAGTCAAATTTCTCTGTCTCTTGAAAATCCATTTCCAGACAAAGGGCTCTGAATCTTTCTTTCAAGAGTAGCTGCTGTGCTTTCTTAGCACTCAAGGAAATTACTAAAAACTAGAGGGGAAAAAAAATCTCGCTAACCTACTTTAACTGACCTTCCCAGAACTGCTTCCTTAGCACACAGCTGTATAGAGTCTGTAGTTTAATGAAAATGTCAGGAATAGAGGTTCCTTACAAATTGTTTTTGAAAGCCAGTATTGTTTGATGAAAATTTAGTATAACCATTATAACTGTCCCAACTTGTTAATTTCCTGAGCTGTCTTGTTAATGGTAACTTCTGTGTTTATAGTTGTTGGTTCTAGATTTTTGGCTACAGCATTTCTTTTCAAGATAATCTATCAGCAGATGCTGCATGAGGGTATCACCAGTCACTTTTGATTCTCTTAGGGATCATTAAATTTTGATACTTTGACGCTATATGGCATCTTTGGTGAAACAGCCTAATAAATAAGATACAAGCAAATAAATTGGACATTAAAAAGTAACAACATTCATGACAACAGAACTTTTCTAGGTTTATTCTAATACTTGCTTAAGATGGGCTGGATTGGCTTTTCGGACTATAACAACTGTAGCATTCTTCAGGAATTATCTTCCTGAGCAGTTTGGCATCATTTATGCTGAATTAACTAATGATGTGTAATTTTCTCTGCATGTAATTTTGTATAATCTGATAATAAGCACAGTTTAAAAAATTGGCACATGCGTCATGTTTTCAGGGTTGCAAGGTAGTTTTAACAGCACTTCATGACCTGCTGTGAATTCCTGTGCATCTGAATGGGACTGAGGACTGTTTTGTCCACAGGATCTCAAAAAACACTCTGCAGTGCAGCATATTTTTTGAAGTAACTTGATATGAACTGGGAGCAGAATGCTAATCAAGAGGCCTCTGAGTGCTTAGCCTTATCCACTTGACTTCTGTGTCTTTCATGGCTCTAAGCATAAGGAGATTTATTGATTTCTTGCTAACAGTTTTGACACAGTTTGTGTTACCAGTAGTACTCACTGTTTTTGGAGTGGACGTCAAAGTATTGGCCTGCAGCAGAATAAGTGGAAACGGACAGTCACTTTCTCACCTTACATATTCATAGAGAGAGTTTAGGTTAAGGCTCACAAAGTATTTCATCCTTTCTTCTTGGAATCCTGGGTTTTATTCTAGTGACAGGAAAGGATCCTAGGCAACTTGTTCTGTTGGCCTTGCTTTGAGAAGCAGTGTTGGACTAGTTGATATCCTGATGTGTCTTCCAACCTCACTCATTCTATCACTCCTTACCAGGCAGTAGGACTGATCAGTCACGGAAAAGAGCTTTGAACGAGCAGTTGTCAGGCTTTTGAGAGATGCAGTCAAAGAAAACAGTTTACTTCCTGCAGCCCTCAGCACTACCAGATAATGCAACAGGAATCTTTTCTTCACCCAGAAATGCTATTATTCTTCCACTCATTAATTTGCCAGTATTCTGGTGCAAGGCTTCTTAAGATGTTTTAATTCAGTTTATACTACAAAGTGCTAGAAGTTCATCAACATGTTTTAATTAAATTTGAAATTGCCTATATCAAGTTGGCTAGAGAAAAGTGACCCTCAAAGGAGAAGCAATCTTATGTTGCTTTGTTTCCTGTATAAGAAGATAACCGTTGAAAAAGTCAAACTTCACAGCCACGTAAGCACTAGAAGTCAAAAGCAGAAACTCTTGTCTGCCACTGCTGACAAGGAGTATCAGCTATTATTATTTACTGTGTCTTGTGTGTTAGAAGCTGTGTAGCAACAGTGAGCTGGCAGCTTTTGTGCTTTGCTGCCAGAGAAAGCTCCATCTAAATACCTATAATTATGTAGACCAATTTCTGCAGGGTATCATGAGAGGTTTGCCATTTTTGTACTAGTTTTATGAACTAGATGTATGTCCTTTCATCATAAATCTGTGTTTTTATCTCTGCAGTGCATTTATCAGAAAACAAACAAAGAAAAAAGTACCATGGAATAGGCCAAAGGAGGAAAAAGAAGCTGAGTTCCTAATCCCATGAGGAAAATAATTATGGTATAAGAAAGGCCAGGTCATAAGCTAGTTACTCATTTGGGGATCCTTTTTAGGTACTTCAAAGTTTGAGAGAATTCTACTTTGAAAATTTCATGTTCTTCCATAGTAGACCACTGCACAAATGTGACTATGGAAAATTTGAAAAAAAAAAAATACTTCCACCACATTTGTGGAGAAAGAGAATTAATATAGTACGCAATACTTTAATTTACAAAAACATAATGTCCTGAATACTGGGGAAGAGGAAATGTGAACTTAATGGCAAGGAGGGCAATCCTAAACGCTGATAGGTCAACAACATTTAGAAGTTTCCTTCTGTCTGTAGTCCTCTGATCCCTTTACTATTCTGAAGCTAATTCCTTTATAATTATCTATTTTACCCCTGAATACTAATACTAGAGGGACGTAATCTATTGCAGACCAGCTCCTCTCCTTATTTGCAAATGGAATGACATAGCAGGATACAGGCAGCAGCAGTGACAGAGTAGCCAACTTGGCATATAGAGCTGAGCTCGTGATTTTGATGTAAATAGTAGTTGGTTAACTGACCTTAAAACATAGCCGCAAGGTTGCATCTGTGGAAGGTTACGGTTTCTAATTTAAATACTTGTTACCTCTGTTAGCTTATTAGTAATTGTTTCTGTTTCTTGTGAGACTGGGAGGTTGTGAAGTTTCAAAGGTACATAGCTATCTCCCTGAACTTCCTTAAAGCAGGTTATTGTTTTCTTCTGTACCAGTGCAAAGCCTAACACAACAGTGATCTCATGCTTTGAGATCCTCAGTGACATGACTGTACAAATGAATAGTTGACAATACTGGTTTGCTTGCATTTGAAATTAGTAGTTAGCCTTAGTGGCTGGGGAGTTGGTATGTGCGTTTGTCTGTGTGAAAATACAGAGCAGGCAAGATGGAAAACTGTTCATACTGCATTTACAAGTAGTATTTGAATGATATTGGGTATGAAGGCATAAGCAGACTGAGCAAAGCCATATATTCAAACTTCTGATGCAAGGATGGATGAACCTTGCCTTTACCTTTTGTATGGAATAGCATTTCGATTTTCCATCTGCTAATGTTCTTAACTCATTTGAAGGAGTAGCCCTTAATTGTTCTGTTGTTGAAAAATGGAGGGGTTTTTTTAAGGAAAGGACATAGTTATGAGGCTGTGGTTAAAATCTTACTAAATACTAGTATAGAATTGTTCATCTGGGTGGAAGGAGAACTGAGAGTACAGCCTGCTTGTTCCCATTGGAAACCCTCAAAAATCTAGGGTCAACATTTCATGGCCTCAGGCCTATGTGCAATCGGTGGACTTAGGCAAATGTGGAGGTCATGAATTTTGACAGAATGGCTTTGCACTGCTTCCTTGCTATCACTGAACCTATGTAATTGCTCTCTAACTTGACTTACCAGGAAGGAGCAAGTCACTGTGGTTTTGAAATATTTTCCATGGTTAGAGTTTGCTTACTGTATAAAGCCAGTCATTGGTAGCAGTGGCCATCAGCCACTGGTGCAGCCACAAAAAAATGTAGCTGCAGTTTTTGGCCAGAATGCACCCAGTTCAGCCTCATTCACTCCTGCTCTTTCTGTCAGTAGGGGGTTTATTACAGGTCAGTGCTTATGCTTATCAGCCTTTGATCTGTGGACCTTTGGGTGTCTTTAAATACATGGAAAAGACCAGCACATATAATTTTGCTCAGAAGCAAAAAAAAAAAGAAATGAGAAGAGTCAAAGGAATGAACCCTTTCAAATTTGTGTTGCTTTGTAAACAGAAACAGGGTGACTTTACACAGGATGATGCTTCAGGAATTGTAAGACATTTCTGAATTTTGAGAAATCCTGTACTAGAGTTTGCTGGTATTTAAACATGGATACTTTGTGGATACTTTGCAAGAGAGATATTTTAAAATAGGTGTATGTATGCGAAAAGGCACAGGGATTGATATGATGAAAACCACTTTGCAGCTCAGTGGTAGAGAGAGGTTTCCTAGTGTTTGCTACTAAAATGCCCCATTTTTCCAAAGAGGGTCTGATAGCGCTTTGTCTTTTGATTCATCACTCAGTAGCACTTTAATCTCTCTGCAGATTGGACAGCTGAAGAAATTGCAGTTCTCTGCCTGCCTCCACAAAAAAAAAGCATTTCCTTACCCTCAGTATGCCCATAGCCCTGTTGTGGAGGGGCCATTAAGGGCAATTCAGTCCACATTGTGGATTTGATTTTTGGTTTTTCAGATGAGGTTGCCAAAGCAGGGAACAGTTAATGCCAATTACAGTTAATGCCAATTAGAGTCGTGGCTTTTGTGTGAAGAACATTAGTCCAGTGAGAGCTGTCCCAGGACCACCAAGCTGTTTTAAAGAAGGCAGCAAACAAACCACCCAATGGAAATCATTTTCAGTTTTGAAAGTACAGTGTCTTGCCAGAGTCTTTGGAAAAGCTGTTGAAAGCAAGAAAGTCCTTGATAATATCTCCACCTTGAACACTTTTTTTTCTCATAATGCACTTCTGGTTTTTTTACAAGCACTTTAACATGATGTTCTAAAATGTGATTAACTTGTGTATGTACTTGAGGCTTTCATGAACAAAACAGATTTTAAAGTGACTTTTCCTGTTAACATAAAGTTACATGTAACCAAGAGGCTGTGCCACAGCGCCTTGTGTGTGAAAGCTTCTGTGCCAGGTAGGTTCACATTTCACCAGGGTAGCACTGACTTCTTTTCACTCCTCAGTTTACATTTCCAAACATATCAGTACACAAGAACTGGAGGATTAACTTTACATCTCATAAAGAGGTTGGCATTGTTCATGATAATGTATAGCCTTTGGTATAATTACAGCAAGTCATGAGAAGGATCAACTGTTTCATTAGCTGACTGAAAAAAACGAGGTCTTACATTTCATTCAAATCAGATGTAATACTTGTGTTCCAAGATCATCTGGAAACTAATAGGAATAATCCAAGCCATAATACCCCAACTAAGGCTGAGCTGTGCTAGTCGCATCATACCGCACTGATTCTGAATTAAAATATGTTAAATTACAGTCCCAGCTTCTGGATGTAGTCTCCTGGAGATGTGAAGAGTTAATGCAAGATAATGTGGGCTTTGCTTGTGAAAGCATGTATGTGGAGACCTTTCCTGCCTGACAGATTGCCTGAAGATGCACTAGCAGTTTGTGGGCTCCTCAGTTTGGAGGCTGCACAGAACTGATGCAGGGGTTAAACCATGAGAAAGAGGGAATCCCTGCATCAGCTCTTTAAATTTAAAAGTCTGGATCCTCTAATGATAAAGAAAGGGGGTGAGAGATCTGATTACTGTTATTCAACAGAGTCACTTGAATAGTAGCAGTGCTCAACGCTATCTTGTAGTTCCCCTTGCTGCACAGGGAATTATACCTTTCACACTAGTGCAAGAAGAAGGGTGCACAACTGAATGGTTATGATGGACTCTTCCAACTGGATTTCTCTTGTCAGTTTCTACTAAACTGAGGCAAGAAATATGGTTAGGGGTTAAGCCCAAAAATTTAAACAAGTAACTTTTAACTGGTCCCCTACATGTAACAGAAGAGAGAGCAAGGTCCAGTTTCCCCATCCCCATAGTCCAGGCAATATTTATTCTCCCTTACAGATGGCTTGGCCTGTGAAAAGGCAAGACTTTAAAATAAAGGAAGCAGGAAGATGTGGTTTTGTTCCTTATATTTAAAAAAAAAGTCTTACTCAGACTGAAAGGCAAGGCTATAATTGTAAGATGAATAAAATAATTACATATAATTTGAGAGAGGGAAAAAAGAACCCTTTAAATGTTTTGTTTGTTTTTTTCAATATTTATTTAGCTTCAATAGCTAACACGGTGGTGGAAAGGATCCCTTTTTAGAGAGTGGAGAACCATTATCTCTTGAGTTAAGTTGTGAAGTCTTTCATTTTCCATGTTCTGAGGAAATTCAGGGGAATAGGGAATCCTAGGAAATTTGAATTAAACCATAATATTTAAAATTAAAAGTGATTCTGATAGGAAATACAGCGGCCATAGCAACAACACAATGATATTTGAAATACAACAAAAATCCAAAAATCAAGAAGCTTATGACCAACTTTTAGCTGTTTCTCTCAAGAAGTTTGTATGAGTTAAGGGTTTGGCCTTTATTATCTGTCTGCTATCAGGGAATCTCTAGGGCTGAAACAATGGAGGACAATATTGGCTTTTTCCAGAAATAGATTGAAAGCTCTGTGGAAATCCAGCTGAAATGAAGAGAAAAAATTCCTAGAAACTGTAGAGGCTTGAATCAGATGCAAAATCACTTGGGGTCTTTCTTCCCACTTCTTAGGAGCTGGAGTCTTGTCTTTTCATTAGCTCCTGCAAGGAAAAAGTCTGAAGTGGAATGAAAGAAAATAGAACAAGCTGTGTCTGAACTTCAGCCAGATACCCTCTTTTGGATCTCAAGGGAACTTTGATGTGCTGGTGGAAAACTGATTTTTTAGAATGTGTGGCTGTGATAAAGGCATGTATATAGTGAAGGAGGCCTGACTGAGTTAGGAGAGAGCTGTGAATATAAAAGCAATGCAATTTAACCTGTGTTTTGATTCAAGAAAACACTCACATGGAATGAGCTGAAAGAATTAAATTTCACAAAGTGTTACAGCCTTGGTTGTGTCTTGGTACCTTTCATCACACAAAATGATATTCAGCCCAGAACTAAAACATTAAATTGGGAGATACGAAATGAAAAAATAAGCAGCAGAAAACATGACTTTTGACTAAATGAATTGGCTGTAAAAACAGGGGTGAAAATGTGGGATAAAATTATCAAAGCTCTCTGCAATTTTTGCAGCACTTTCTCAGCCACAAATATGCTTTCCCACATAAGACAGTTACTTGTTTCTTTGTAGAGCTATCATTAAGTACAGCAGAATGCCAAGTCAATGTCAAAGCTTTGAAAGCAAACTATTAGTGTTTTCTTTCGTCCTTCTTCCTTTGGAAAAAAATGAGAGATTTATTTCAATTATGCATTTTTAACAGATTCAGATTACAAAACAATATATTCTACACACATATGAAAATGAAGATGCCAAAGATTTCTTTCAATAAGATCTTTCCAAAAGATCTGTTCTTTCCTGCAGAATGTGTATATGAGACCTTTGGAAAGGTGAGGAATATTTTCAGCTACAGATGGCAGTCTGCTTTCTAATTCCATCTTGCCTGACTGGCCTGGCTGAACTTTCTTACTGATCAGTAGTGACTGGATCATGCATGAAAGCGTGCTAATGCACAGTGCTGAAGCAATGGTAGCTGACTGGGAACAAGGATTACAACTGTATAGCTGCGTGTTTCAGTCTGTGATTTTTGGAGCCTTGTTAGGTTTCTTCTTCATAATTAGATTGTTGTGAGCAGCATGGTTGATGAAACGTAATCATCATCACTCCATCTAGGACTGAGGTTGCATTACCAGAAATGTGAGTTATGTCCACATGACACAATGTAGCACTGTATAGCCATAGCAAGTTAGCTCTGAGGACCAGAAATATGGCCTTGTGAGCTGCAAATATACCCCCAGCACTATGCAGCAGGGGAAGCTCAGGAATGCAGACTGGTGGCAAGGGAGGCATAGTGAGCGCTCTGTGTAGCCATGACCTCCCTCCTACTACGCCACTGACCTGCACAATTTACTTCGATGTTTGCAATCAGAGAAAATGGCAGATACACACATGTGTTCTTTCCACACCAAAGATAAACCCTAATGCTGGGCATGCATTGAAAGGAGTTCTTCAAAAAGGTTGTGTGATGTAATGCTCAAGAGGAGGATTCTGGATTCATGGCCTGTCTTCCTCATGGTTACTTTGTGTAGTCCTGGCCTCTAGGAATTGATCTGGGTGTTTCATTACCTCTTAAGTTCCCTGTAAAATTTCATAAAATTTGTTTCAGCGTCTGCTGCTGTCTAGTCTCTAGGAAACACATAAGTCAGAATCTTTTATTAATGTACTGTTCTTTTGGAACTGAAAAATCTAGGTGCTTTATTCACTGATCCATGTGCAGTTTCAGCCATTAGACAAAGAGTTGCCTTGCTGGAGAGTAACCATGTTGGAATTGGGGTTTTTTTATGTGTCAGGTCTCATCTGGAATATTTTAGAAGAGGATTAATCACTTCCCAGTTTTCTTGAACCTGAAAAAAGATTTTCTGACTAAAATTCACATAACTTAATTTTCCTGTGGCTGCCTATAAAAACCACCAAGAAATCATGCCATCCAGCAAGGATGCTTTAATTTGGTTTTAGGGAGAAAGAGATTCAGTTTGGCACAGAGTCGTGGTGTAGTGGAAATATACAAAAATAATAGACTAACAGTTTTTTCTGTACCCTATATCCCTTATGCTGTAAGCTTATTTTCCTTTGCAGAAGCATGGACACAGTTGTAAGTGTCTCCTTGTTCTGAGCAAAGATGGAATCAGTTGGCAACAATCAGAATTTAGCTTTTTCAGTTCCATGTTGCTTGTAAAGGGAGAAAAACAACACCAATTCAGTGCTGCAGAGAAGTAAGTAATTTGATTATGAAAATGAGCTATAGAAAAGAGAAAACAATTGTCTAAATTTGGGAGTAGAACTTGAGTAACATGACAAAATGCTCGGAGGAAAAGGATGTTTTTCCACAGATTATTTGCTGGAGCCTGTTCTATTGCATGTTCACTGCAGTCCTTATCAGTAGATGAGGAAAATGAGAGCCTGCCTGAATATGCCATTAGTTGCTGTAATCCACCTGCAGTGGAACTGATTTACCCTGCACCTCCTCCATGGAGGTGCATCAGCACACACAGTTATTCACACACATCAAGAGGCACATTAACAAGTTGACTCTCACCTCATGTTTTTGTGTAGTTAGGATGTTGTTTCCTCAGGGGTGCAGTGCAGAGGCACAGCCTCTTCTAAGGTGTATTCTCACGGGCAGAGCACAGCTAGTGCAGGTCACTGAAACCCACTGTCCTGTGTGCATTGCCCATGGAGTCGTGGTGCAGGAAAGAGGAGCAAAGCTCTCCAGTGTCTGCCAAATACCAGACTCTGTACTCAAGGTGTGTTTGCTAGTACTGACTGATACAATGACCTTTTGTCACATGAACTAATGTGCCAGATGCAGTAATCAGTTCAACAGGACATGGCACTGTCTTGTGTTGGAAAAGAAAACTCTTTCTACAGAGGAGTTAGAAATCTGCTCTTGTTAAGAGCCATGATCATTTCAGCAGGTAAATAGTCTTATCTGTTTGCTCCAGAGCACCTCTTGTCCACTACTCTTGAGGTGCAAAGAGGAAAAACACATCAGAAGCATCAAAACACTCTCTCACTGCCGGAAGGCTCAGCTTGAGGCAGAAGTTACTGCTGAAATGCTGAGATATTCTTAATGCACTAAAGCACACTGCAAACTGCTGGCAACTCTCAGACAGCAAATTCTTCACCTATAAAGGCTTATTAAGCTTCTAGGAGCAGAATTAGCCAACAGTTTCCTGTAAAAAAAATTTTAAACCTATCATGGTCTATTTATTCTTAACAAGAATTTTTAGTTTCTATTATGTGTCTTTGTTTTTACCAAAGACGTGTTTTTTCAAGGCAAAAGAAAAATCCATGTTTTTCTAAAACAAGTGAGTATGGAATATCAAAACCTTTTCAGGGGAAAAAATGAAATAAATAAAAAAGGGAAATTGGATACTTTGGTTTCCCCTAAAAAATAGAAGTGAAAATACTGAGAAAACTGATTCTTCAAGTAACATGAAAAATGTTTTCCATTTTTGAACTTTTCCTGTTACTCTGTGCTGAGAGCAAGTCTTTATTTTATCATAAAAATAAAAAACAGCCACATGCATGATAACCAAAGTGCCTTAAAAGCAAATGATAAATAGTCTGGATGATATCTCAGTGACAAAACAGTATTTTAAAAATTAAACTTTAATTGAATAGTTTTTTGTAATGTACCTGCTTCCATAAAACCCCAATAACATGTCAGTAACTCAGTTTCCATCTCTTAACCTGCTGGAACATTTGTGGTTTAGTGTTAATAGCTTTATAGACATAGAATTCTGGCTGTAGCAAAGTATCATGTTAAAGGATTTATGCATTTAGTGTACTGTCAAGTGCAACTACTGGCATTTAAACCTAGCATTTTCCAGACTGCCAGCCAAACCTGGTTTTAGGATGTCTGGATGTAGTCATGTTGGGGTTTTCCTACTATTCTGTTGTCACAGGTTGGCTTCCATGACTTCAGCTTGGTACATCAGTATGAATATTGCTTTTTAAGTTTGGAATATTTGAAATAATTTTCTTGTTTTAACCAAGCTGGATTCTAGATATCTGAAATAGATGGGTTCACAGTGGAATGTATATGGTGTAGCTCTGAGTGTCAGAAGATTTATGCCTGATCTGAAGTGCTTCAAGAAATTTAAACGCATTTTAAATGTTTCAGATCAGCCACCGCAAAATTGAAACACCAAATTCACTTAATACACTTTGCATGTAAAACTTTGCCTTGATCTACTATGCCTTGCTTTGATAAGTCCACCTGGAATGAAAAGATAAAAGTGGTGTTCATTACCCAATGCAGTAAGTAGTGTGACAGCCAAAGGGCACATTCCAAACATGAGTGAACTCCTATGGCTCAGGATAATCATGGTTGAAAGAGGGACAATTAAAGAGAGCATGTCATGAGACATGAGCCTGAAACACACAGACATATTAAGAATTATGTATGTAAATGTTATTCCTTGTGTGTGTCCCCTCAGTGATGAGGGCTTTCCTAGCTTTCACAGTGGTGATCCCTTTCCAGAAATCTGGAATGTGAAGAGGAGGACAGTCCTGTGAATGTATCTGTGTTGATCACTGCAATATCAGCTAAATATTCCTGCTTTTCATGTATCTGGTATTTAGGTATGATGGCACCTTTAAGTAATTCAAGGAGATTGTGATGCTAAAATAAGATGCATATTGAGATCTTCTCTCTTTCCCAGAGCAATGCAGTATATTCTCACTTGTCATGCATCCTCCATATATATGGATAGTTCCATCAGACTCCCATCTACCCTCTGACGTTGCATAGACTATTTGAGGTACAGACATACATGTGAAAGTATGGTAAATATTTTTTTTAATTGCCTGAAAACTTATGCTTCTGCACAAAAAGAAGAATATAATATACGTTCTGTGGGATGTACCATATGCTTGCTTTGTTTCTGCCCAAGTCTCTGGACAAGGTTGACTGTATTTCAAGGATACAACAGATGATATTTGAAAAGAAAAGTTACAGCATTTTTAATACCAAGAATCTCATTATGAATGCAAATACACAACACTTTGCTTGTTCTCTGTCATTTTTCCCAAAGTTTGTAAGAGCTGTTCTTTTAATCACGATTACATTCGTGTTATTGTAGATAGAAACCAGCATTTCAGAAGAGGATTATTTATCTTTTTATATGATATGTACTGAACATAATTCTCAAATGTCTGGATGTAGAGCCTTTGTGTGTGGCTTCCTTACTGCATTAAGACAAACCCCTTGCATTTCTAATCACATTGCAAGGATGAGCAGGGGCAAGTACTGTGTAACTGCTTAAACAATGATGATCACAGGCACTGCAGGAAGGTGAGAAAGCACCTCTGCCATGTTCTCAGTTTTAACAGCAGAAGCATGAATTTGCTCATCAAATTCCTTCTGCAGCTGGTCTCTCGGGGAGGTAAGTGTGGCCCCCTCCGAGTTTGCTAGTACTGACACATCTGCTTTGAGAGTGGCAAATTAAAACATCTGCATGGAGTGGAGACTGCTGCTGCCAGGCCACATGGCCTGCATGTGATGTTGTGGTGGTCTTGGGACCTCAGAGCATTCTTTACAGAGCAGTAGCATAGGCCAGTGCTCTTTAGGACTGATGCAAGCAGGAGTTTCTAATGCTTGCCAGACAGCTAAAAGGATACAGAGAAATAAAAATGTCTGTGGCTTCCTGGAAAGTTTTCTGCATTGCCCCTAGCTGGTCTGACAGACCTCCAATTGCTCCCTGGGAGGAATGGCAATGTTTTCATAGCATCTAGCCTGCCTCTGGGTTTGTAAACTCGTGCTGGAGCCATTAGCTGAATAGGAGGCCTCTAGAAAGTGCCAAGACCATGATTAAAAAAAAAAAATCCCTTGGTTGCAGATGCTGCAAATACTTCTTCCTGCTGGAGGGCATGAGACACTTGTGATACCAATTCAGTGATACAAAAATACTTTAACACCTAGAAAATATCTCTGTCAATTACTTGTTGGAAATGTGTTTAGTATCAAATTAACTGTTCATGACAGTTCACCACAAGTTATTATATGTTATTTGCAGCCACTGCTACGTTTCAAAACCCTCACTGGTGGCAGAGTAACATGAATTCATAGCGTTTGATACAAATGGTCTTTCAGAAGAAAGACATGCAAAGGCTTTTAGCTTTAAATTATTTAATTCTTGTCATTTCCTTAAACAGATATGTGATATGAATTAATCCATCGTTCCTCATCAAATCATTTCTTGCTGTTCAGCTGTGGAATTTTAGGATATCAAGAAGCTTGTGAGACAGGGGTGTTGATTGCCAAGCCAGCGGAAACTTTAGAAGTATATGTCAAAACTAAGCTTGTTTGACATGCAGGACCAAAACATTTGCAGTTGTATAATGATGAGAAGGCTTTGGCTTTTGTTTTCAGTTTGTTTTTTAAGTAGTTCTGGATAGCAGTTGATGTCCTGTTTTGCAAGGCACTAAGACTTAGAGGTCTCTTTGATGTGGAGAGAAGACTGCACTATTTCTTGGGCTGAAGCACTAGAGGTTGTTGCTTCATGATGATGAAGAAAAAGTAATGAAAACTGTAGCAATCAGTGTGCTGGGATAGAGGTCTCAGACATATACAGTTCACAAATGAGTATGTGCTGCTTTGAACATTGCTTGTTATTGTATGTGCACTGCCTGTCTGAAGCACACATTCCCATGTCTGAATGGCTGGCCCCTGGAAGGTAAAAGCTGAGGCTAACTGAAGGACATGCCAGTTCCTTGATTAGATTGCCTAGATGGTAAGTTTTTAATAAACAGCCATGAAGTGTTTTTCAGTATGCTAAGCCATGAAGATTCTTAGTGGCTGACATGGTACCAGGAAGGCTAGAAAGTAGTCTGGCGATGGCACAAGAAACTCTGGTCTTGGAAATGTTGGCCTTTGTTTGACTTTAAAATGAGTGCTTTTAAAAATTGTAAACAGGTAAGAAATTGTCTATCATAGTAGCTACTCATGAGACCCCACCTGGATTCCTGCATCCAGCTCTAGGGTCCCTAGCACAGAAAGGATATCATACTGTTGGGAGTGAGTCCAGAGGAGGGCACCAAGATGATTAGAGGAATGGAGCACCTGTCCTTTGAGGAAAGGCAGAGAGCTGGGTTTGTTTAGCCTGGAGAAGAGAAGGGTTTGGGATTACCTACTTGCAGCCTTCCAGTACCTGAAGCTAACCTGCAAGAGAGCTGGAGAGGGACTTTTTACATTAGGATGTAGTGCCAGGACAAGGGGGAATGGCTTTGAAGTGAAAGAGAGTTGGTTTATATTGGATATTTGGAAGCAATTCTTTATTGTGAGGGTGGTGAGGCACTGGCACAGGTTTCCTAGAGCAGTTGTGGATGCCCCATCCCTGAAAGTGCTCAAAGCCAAGTTGGATGAGGCTTTGAACAACCTGGTCTAGTTGAAAGTGTCCCTGCCCAAGGCAAGGGGGTTGAAACCAGAGGACCTTTAAGGTCCCTTCCAACCCTGATTTGACTCTGGTGTGTGTTCCAACACTACCTGTAACAGCAATCAGACCTGACAATTATTCCAGGTGACTCATGTATTCCCAGGGAAAGGTTCTGGGAAAGGGAAATGAGTAGTGGTGGTGTTATCCTGTCTATTTTCATTGTTTCAAACAATGCTATCTTCAGACATGTGATTAGTGGGATTGTGCTGCTGTTTTTATCTTCTGCATCACCCTCTCTCCCCTCCCCCCCACCTCCTAAGGAGCCTTCTCTTGGTGAGAGACTTGTATGAGGAAATACGAAAATCTATACCCAGCATTTGTTCCCCTTGGCAGCAATCAGCTGTCAATCCAAGGAAGCCACAGTCTCCTGCAGAGCTCTGCTTGATGGTGCTAGGAATAGAAAATTCTGCCTACAGTCTTTCAAACATCAGTCACAGATCCATAGATTCTTGGGATTGAGCCCTGGGTAATTCTGTGTTGGGGGCAGGGGCGGTGGTAAATCTTATTACTACTGGCATCAAACTGATTAAAAGTCTAGAAAACAACATGGCAGAGAGGTCCCCAGAAATGGTATTTCATCCACCAGAAAATATATGGTCTTATATAAGCACTTTGGTTAGTTTGTAAAAGGATAAAAAGTCATGCTTGTTCAACTGCTTCCGATTGCTTAAGCAGAAGAAAAGTTTTGTAGTTACGTTGCTGGGGTAGGACTCAGAAGATCTGTGTTCATTTTATTCTACTGTACAATTCCTAGGTGACCTGAACAAATTATTTAATCTCTGTTCCCATCTAAAAATATACAGTGATAAGGCTCTTTTTATTTAAGTTTTCATGTGTGAGGTTTAACAGCAGGTATTTTCCTCACCCTGCAGGGATACACGGTATTCTTTAGGAGAGAACCTCCTTTCAGCTGAGCATTATGGCCATCTCTCTTTGTTACACAGCTACTAAGGGTACCTGTAAAATACAATTGTCCTATTATTGAAGTTTAGGGTTAAAGGAAAAAGTTACATACTGACTCCAAGGCTTTTCACATTAGCAGGGGATTTCTTACACAGTTCAGAAACTTGTATTGTTACAGAACTGGCCAGAGTCAGACTGAGAACCTGGAACTGCCCAAAAGGGAAAAGGGGAGAATGGAGCCTTGTATTGAAACAAATCTTATTATCTTGTCTGTGGGATAAGAAGGGAACTGCTGTGCACACCAGAGCAGGTGGGTTACTGAATTTGGTGCACAAAGAGTGAAGATTCTGCTTGTGCAGAAGGATTCTCATTTCAGAAACAGCCATGTATAGAAATAGTATGTATGCAAACCTAAATTTTCTTAATAGAAAAACAGATGTAAGTTTTTTTGAGTTTTTGAACAAAACACTTCATTGTGAAGTAACGACAGAAATTTTTGCATTTGCCTTGATAGTGGCTATTTAAGACAAGGAGATACATGGATGAATGATGTAGAAAACATTCCTGTGGCAAAGAATACAGAAGATCTGTTTGCCTATGAGTAGCAGCCCTTTCTGGGTCTGTGTGCCTAAATAAATGGCTAACATTTTCAGAAATATACATGTATTCACTGATAATACTGATAATTAGCACTTGATCTCCTGCCTTCAAAAACCCCCATGTTACCATTTAAGCAAAAGGCTTTATATTTATAGTCTTTAATCCTAATTCATGATCACATTTCCAAGTCCACTGTGTTAGAAGGGATTGTACTTACCACAACAAGAAACCAAGGTCTCCTATGTATGCATCCTTCTATGTTCTAGGCACAAGCCAAATAATTTGAAACTAGAGATTAGGAGGGTGGACATTTTTATACTACTTCTTAATTTATATTAAAAAAGATGCAAGTTAGCTAACAGAAAAGACATTTAGGGGCTCCAGAATATTAAGATAAAATAGGAAGCAATTGAAAATCTGCAAATAATTGTGAGAGAAGGTTTGATGCATCAGAGAGTACATTCATATCCCAGTTCTAGATCCCTGGTAATTGCCTCAGCCTGTTTGGCTTCACAGTGGAAAATAGTCTTAAAGATCCTATTCCAGCATAGTCAGAAGGTTGTTGATCAATCAACATTGATCAAAGGTCATTGATGAATATCTCTTGCCTGAGAGAGGAGAGAGCTGGGGAAGAGAGAGAGCACGTGACTATGGATTTGAGAGGAAGTCTGCAGGACTGGCTTCTGACCCAAAGACCAATATAGAGGTCAAAGTAGAGGTAAATCTAAAGATGCTGAATCTAAGCTTGTGGAGCTTGGTGATTAGTTCACATACGTGCAATGTCCAAACAAAACCACACCACTGCTGCCATACTGACTCGCCTCTGCTGGAGCTACAGGAACAACCTCCCTGGGAGCCACAGATGGAGGCCACAGACTGTGTTTGGGCTGAGGCTTGCCTACTTCATGGTGTTGATAAAGCAGTAACCTGCACATCCTGTTTTCTCCAGTGGGAGATATAAGAGAAGATGCAATAATAATTATAATTAATAATAATAATAATAATAATAATAAGTGACTGAGAAAGTTCTATTCTTGACTGGAATCCAGGATGTTAAATGAAGGTCTTTCAGAAAGGAAGTTTTGTGTGGGATATAACTGAAGTATGCTTCCCTATAAGGGATTCTGAAAGCTCTCTGATGGTGAGGGAGAATTTGGCCCTGGGATGCTCACTAAGAATCAGACCACCACACTGTAATTCTCTGGTCAAGTGTTTTCTTATTTCTAAATTACTGACTGGGATGACTAACAGGCAGCAGCTTCATTACTGTGACTTTCCTTTTGTCCTTCCTTCCTTTCTTGAATGCTGACATGCACTTACAGTGTGTGCCAGCAGTGCTACTTTAAGGTTTTGTGATGATGTGAAGCTCTGATCTTGAAAGTAAAAGCAAGGTGTGCCAAGCCACCCATGTTGGATGAGCTTTTCACGTGTGCTTCCCCACTCAGGTCAGAGGAAGAATCTGTGGCAAAACCTTGAGGCATAACCCTCTGAAGGTGCAGTGTTGACTGCTGGTAGGATAGCAGATGGAGTGTGGATGGCATTTATTACAGCTGATAAGCATTGGGGCTTTATGGCTCGTGGAGTGCACTAGTGCAACAGTGCAAACCTGTACACAGTTGTGTCAGGCCACTGCAAGGCACATTCTGTACTGGTGTGGAGCATTTGGCGCTGGAGATGCTGGAGTAGCACCCTGGTGTAGAGTCACTGTCAGCTGGGAGCAGTGCACACTTCCACCACTGAGAATTTTTCTATAACGATGAGAGCAGCTATTTTATCGGTTTAACTACACAATGCAAGTGACTCTTGCCAAGAGCCTGTCTTCTCAGTTTAAAGATGTGTTAATTGAGTAATAGACAATATTTGTCATGAGGGAACTCTATGTCTCAGGAATGTCTGTCACTGAATCACGGCAAGTTCTGCAAAGCTATATTTTTTAAAGTAGCACATCCTTGTGCACTGTGTGGGTTCTGCTGTGGCTATTGTTCCAGGCAGGACTGGCCATAACCCCTGGAATAGATCAGCAATGTGAGCTTTGTTTTGTTATTGTGGTAACCCTTGTAACCTAAGAAGTCAATAGCTGACTTTTTTATTTTAATTTATCTTATAATACAGAAATGGCAATGTGCTTCTGGTAAAGAAACCCAATTCTGTTTGTTTCTTCCACTCCATAAAGAAACATTGTGTTCACCAGATCTTGCTTCTTCAATAATTTTGAGGCTACAGTCTTGAGCTAATGGCCCTCAAAAATCCTATGAAGGATTGCTCTGTCTAAATATTCACAGGATCTCAAAGTAATTATTGTACATTTTTAGTGCCTGTCTCCATCTAGGATATCAATTCACTAATCTTCAAGAACTTTCGCAAATCAGATTGCGAAAGACTGTCTTGAGATGTCTTAAGCAAGTTTTCCCCTCTGATGATAGATACTAAAGCATTCTACAGTCAGTCTCCTTTCAAATATATCATATCAGATACTCAAAATCACTAGTCAGTTTTGAAAGCTAGAGACCCTCACTGAGTGCCTTTCCACGATGTATCATGTTGAAGTATTACTTTCTAAAGCTCGTAATAATTTAAGACATCTAGGATTATATGAGCAGTAGTTCATAAAAATGTATTTTTAAAAACTGAATTTAAAATAAAATCAGACTACTTTTTCTTCTGGCATACGTTTTAAAAGCATTATACTGAGTTTCTATGAGCAAAAGTCTTAGCTGATTTTAATGTTAAGTTCCTATATGCTGTCTGGAAACACTGAGAGGTGTTTACTACCCACTAAAAAACACCTTGAGTGGCCCAAGTATCAAACTACTAACAAGTTAGTAGATTTCTAAACCAAGTTGGACACACAGGCTCAGGTCTGAGGACCTGTGAGGAGACAAACAAAATACAGAGTTGGGTAGGCTTTGCCTGCAGCAGGGACATTTGGTCAAACTTCACAACTTTTGTCACTGTTTTGGTCATGAGGAAGCTTGTGGGGCAAAGTCCGTTACTGACAGTGCTTTAATAATTTCTGCAGGGATGTGTCACTTGACCTTGGGTAAATTTGATGTCAGGGAAGTTAAAGTAGAATCACATTGCTGGAAAGAGTGAAGGCAAACTCCTTCAGTTCAAATCCAGACTTACTTCTACATGGCTGATGCTAAAACTGGTTTGTAATTACGTACCTTTGATTTTACCTTTTACCTAACGGATATTGTCTTAGAGGATGTAAGTTACTCTCATCTCTTCTTTCATGGTGTCTCTAACAGAGAAAAGTTTTGATGTAGGTGTTTAAATGTGATTTTACAGAGGAAAAAAAGCCTCACAGTGTATGTCTTTTAAAACACAGGAAAAGGAACTGCCCTATATTTGGGTCAGCCATGCAAAATGAATCATAAAAATCTCCCAAAATCACTTAGAGGTTCACCCATCTCTGATATTAAATCTCCAAGGCTGAATGTGTTTCTGGTTTGTGTCCTGGCTGACAAATTGAGCAAGAGCTTCACAAAGAAAGAGCTTTACTAGATGACAATATACTATCCATTATAATACCTCATGTTTCATATCTGCTCTTTTTAAGACATACTATTTTTCTTAAGAAAGAGTTGTCTAAAGCCTATAAATATTCAGTTAAAATAGTTAAGTCTAGAATGTGCTGATTATTTCTAGACTGTTTATAGCTGGACCACTCAGTTAAACAATTACAAGTTTGAAAGTGTGTATACTCTCCCATTTGGTGTCCCTGAAAATTGTTCATATTGGTCCTAGTAGCAATAGTTCCTTTTTATTCGCTTTTACCTTTCACATGCCTCTGACCAAAAGGTTTCTGTAATGCAACTGAGATTATGAAATAATATCAGAGCAGTAATAAGAAACATTTTGAGGTCCTCTGATTTGTGAGATTTGTTCTGAAGGGTTACATGGTAGGAGTATCTGTTCTATCAAAAATTCCTGTGCTTTAATTAAACCAATCTGTAACTCAAAAAGGAAAGAAACAGGCATTTTTTAAGCTACGCGGTAAAAGTTTATGCAGAGAGAAGAACTGTGCTGTCTTGGAAAAATTTGCTCTTACTGTTTATTATTTTCTTTAATCCTAATTAGCTCTTCACTTGAAAATAACTGATATTTTTAATCAGCCTTATCAATGAGGTGACACAAAGGTTTCTGTTGCCCAAGAAAATTTTAGTGGTGTCATCTATCTATTAAGATCTGGTTTAACAGCACAAGCTTCTTTGCTTTCAAAGGGAATTTCCTGCAAGACCTATTAGGTTTCTTGTTTTAAATCATACCCTCTAATGGATGACTAAGAAAGTAAATGAGATTGGGGGATTTTCCCTCACCCATTAGAGGGGCTTAGCTGATGATACTGTGAAATCTGACTTCAGAAAAAGGATCCTGATTTTCTATTTTAGCCTGGTACAAGCTCTCCATGTGTATTTTGGATCCAGACAGATAACTGAATTACATAGGTGTATCAGAGACCGAAGAGGAATTGTCTCCTGAATAGTCAGAGGAACTTAAACTGAGAAGGGACCCTTAGGAATCATTTTCACCAAGTCCTAGAGGTTCAATTATATTCAGACTTGGAGAAAGGCATCAAAGGTATAGAGATGGCCAGCATTACCACAGGAGTTACCCTACATTATTCCTTCCAGTTGTGTATCTACACAAAACTGGCTGCTGATGGGAGTGGAAAAGTGGGGAGTAACAGAGCATGGAAGCTGGAATCCACAAAGCTTTGTGTTGTGTACATAGGAAGAAAGGGAAAGAAAAAGTGAAGTAGCTCATAACATTGCTGTGTGGTTAGTGAAAGTGTAATATATTCATAAAACAAATTGGATTTATTTTAATACTAACAATAAGGCAAACAGATTAGTTTGATGCTGGAGGTATGGAAATGGTGGCTGCACCATTCTTGAAGGGATGTCTAGCACATGTGCGAGGGGCAAAGTGTAAATGTCAAACAACTTGCTTTTTTCCATCCTCTGCTGCTTCAAGTTCTTGTTTAAATTAGAGCAGTTAGACAACAGTAGTGGGAGTTTGGCTTTTGAATGTGTTTTTTATGTTTTATTGCACACAAGCATTTGTTAAACTGAGAGCTAACTGAGGCGTGATCATATATTTTGGACCCAAACTGATCCATTTCCAAATGGCCTCTGATAAACTTTTTAAGACTGACCATTTGAAAGTCATGAAACTCAAAGCCATGCAAGGTGTTTCTAAAATATGTGATCTGTTTTACATGCTGTGGTGAGAATTTTCACTGAGAGAAAAAACTTGAATCCAGAAACAACTGTCTGACTCTTGTGACACTGCTGGGCAGACTTATAAGTGATTTTGCTTCCTTTGTGGTTCATCTGTGTGCTGGCCAGTATTGCTAAATACACTCTCCAAATTGCACTGGGACCATTTCAGAGGTCAGCAGAGCAGGACCTGAATCACAGTCTCCAGAGAAAGCTCTAAGGTATTCTCCAGCCTTTCAACTTTTTTGGGAATGCAAGCAGATCTCATGCAAATGAACATAATGTGAAGATTCACATAATGTGAGCCGTCAAGTGAAGTGTTGGATTGTGTGACAGTGGTTGGAAATGCATTTTATGAAGGGAAGACAAATAGGGAAATAGTCTTCTGCTGAGTCAGCAAGGTGAATTAACTCTCCAGGAGTCTACAAAAGGGTTCTTGGCCAAGAAGGAGAAGTCTGTGTGGTCAAGAGAAGTGACAGAAAGAAGTCTGGTGGCTATAGGATAAGAAGTATCTTTCCTTTTCAGCAATCCACAGCAGCTAGAATGGCAGAGCTTTAACGTAGCCCTTTACTCTGGTAAAACATAAGGAAAATAATAAGTGATGGGAATCAATCCTAATGGAAAAATAATGACTGGAAGTGTTAAGAGCTGTGAAAGCAGTGTTTCCTATGTGACCATGAAAGATACTTGCTGGTTCAGAATGTATAAGGTCCCTGAAACCAGGGAATGGAAACTGCATCCACAGCCACTTATCCCTTGATGGACTTTGTTGTTGCCATCTTGATTATAGATACGAAAATTATGTGGTTACAGATACAAATCTGGCACACGGAGGAAGCAGTTTTAGCTCCCTCTTGCCTCACATATTTCCAGTGCTGCCTTAAGGAATTCGCAATTGTTTGTTCTTTACTTCTTTGCTTGACAAATAATCACTAGAAAACATAAAAATTCCCCATTTTATGGAATGTTCTCAAAATAAATGCATAAAAAGTGGAAGGCGCTCAGACCCTGTGCTAACAGTGACCATACTAAAACATTAGAGAGCTGGCATTGTGCATTAATTTCTGCTCAGCAATGATGAAGAGTATTTATTTCTCTAACCCTTTTAGTGTTTTACTGAAGTATTGTGTTGTCTCAAAAATATGCATTTCTTTCCATCAAGACTTTCTAAGCTAAATGATTCATGGAGGAGGGGAAAAAAACCCATATTTTAATATGATTATAGATAATTCAATTTCCATGCTGGTGATCAGCAATTAATTAGTAGCTGAAAACATTAATCCAGTCTGTGAACCAGAAAGCTACAATCTATTCCAATGGCTCCAAGATAGAGCAAAACTTTGGAGCCAGTTTAGTAATATAAGTAGACCATAAATCTGACCAAAGCGATCTAATGAAAAAGTTCAAGCACGACCCAATGGTCTCTAGAAAGTTAGAATTCCAGAATAATTGAATTCAGAGTAATTTCATCCATTTGTGTGGGCTTCTGTGAAGTGGGAGATGGACAAGAGTTTTATTTCATTCTGGCTCATCTAAAGAAATCTTAGACTTTTCCTTGCTGATCAGATTACTTTAGTTTTCTGTGTGACATTTTATTAGAGTTTGTTGGGACTGTCTGCTATTGTTCCTCACATAATCTTATGGAAATTCTGGGCAGCAGTAAGCACAATGGTTTTACCACCACAATTGGTACACATTTTCCACACATGATAAATGCAAGTGATTTGCTAAATGCCTGCCAATTAAATACTGTAACTTTCCCTTTTTACACAATTATTCATATAAGCTAAAGTCTTCAATCATTGCTAGTTCATGATTCTGCCTTTATAACAATTAAACCAGTTGTGGTATTGAAATGAGTTCTTGTACCTTCTACTGGCAGCAACAATTTTGGTTAAAAGGATGGTGAATATAATCTACAACAGTTCCAAAAGCAGGAAATACTGCAGCAAATTCCAGCACAGTTTTTTGTCTGGTTATTTGTGAATTTCCTAGCAACTTCCATCTGTCTACTCTGGCTTCCATGTAATAAGTTAATAGTGCAATAATAGCTGATGAACCGAGAGGGAGCAGAGGAAACAGCAGAGTTGTGCTAAGAATGGAACAATGTGCCCTTACAATGATAAACTGATCCCATTCCATTAAATCACAAAGCTGTCTTCACTCTTCTCTTCATCCCACATGAGCGGCTGAAGAAAAAATCATGGAATTGCTATCGCTCACTGCAGCTGTCAGGAAATGATACTAATTAGTTTAATTTGCAATAACACAAGCACTTAACTCTCCAAATAATCTAAGTTAGTAAGTCAGTTTTTATATTATGACAATGACATGTTTAAGAGCCTCTGGAGCAGTGATTTCTTTAACCTCTGACTCAAATGTCTTTCAAAGGAACACAACAAAACTCTTTGTCCCATGTTATTCCAGTACCTGCTTGAGAGAGCAATTACTCGATAGGAAATTGTGGCAGCATTGCTTAAAGAGGAGAAAACCTGACAGCTGGTATATGCTGGTATTTTGCAAGGCAGTGTAATGAAACATTATTCAAAACAAAAATGCCTGTCCTATGGAATTAATTACCATAAGATAGTATTAAAAAAAAAAAAGTCAATCTGATTTGGTTTCCTCCTTTCATGTCTTTGTGATATTCCTGGATTTGGTAATTCCTTATTTGTTTCATTTTCTGGCATTCATACGCTTTTCTGGTATTGTGTATGAGTTTCTAATACTTCTGGACAAGGCAGAAAATGTTGATGAAGCATTGGGAAATACTAGTCAACAGCAAAAGCAAAAAATATCCCAATGTTGGCTCAAAAATAATGAGATTTAAAAAACCCACCTATACATAAAGTTGGGTTTGCTTGCTTTCTCTCTTTTGAGCTCTCATATTTCACTCTGGACCATCATAGGGGGTTGTTCGACATTTTGAAATTCTCTCATATAATTAGCAAGTTAATGTAACATCAACATTCTAGCTTTAAAGTTGTAGAGTAATCAAACCTTGGAAATGAATCGGGCATTTTGTACCTCTCCAAGCTCATGTTTCAGGCTCTATGCAAACTCAAATACTACAGTAATTAAGGCACTGTCTCTGTTTCTGGTGACTACTTTGTATTGGCTTCATATATTGATGATAATGATGGTGTGGAGAAAGCCCGGTCAGTGTATGCTCATTCCTCCTCTATCTTCATTTTAAAATAATTACTTATATTTTAAGGCAGAGTTTTTCCAAAGAGAAAAATTTGGTGGTAAGTTCCTCAGTGATGGAGTTGTGGAAATAGATGTTTCCTAAAAACAAACACTATAAGCTGACTTAAAAGCCTTAACTGAATTGTCTTTTAAAGGCTTCAGTCAGACCTCGGATTTTAAGACTTTTATGTAATCAGTAATAGTTTCACTGTACAGAATCAATCACCTCGGAATCTCCTCTGCTTCCTGGGCTTTATTTCAAAACATCAGTTAGATGTATTCTCATCCCAGTGTTTACAGTCCAGTGAAGATCTGAAAAACTTGAATGCCAGGAGCAATGGTAACAGCTTTAAAAGTGTATCAGTATAGTAAGGAGGAGAAAAAGTCTCTGTAATCAGTGGGGGGAAAAGTAAGAAAAAAAAAAAGCTTTTTTACTTAAAGAAAAAAATCCTAGAACTCCAACTTTCTTCAAACCTCATAATAGAGTTTATCAACTGTCAATAACAAATGCATGTTTCTCTTTTCCCAAGAGCTGATTAAAGCTGTGGTCTCCTCCTGTAATTCATGGCATTCCATTGTGTTTGTTTCTCCTGGAGTTTTCAGACTGAATTACTGTAACTAATATACCACTAACTCTGTACTGCAAGAGCCCTGACCTTTTGGATCTCTGCTTCTTAGCAGAAAATTGGCATAGAAAATTTCAACACAATAAATGCTTTTAATATTTTACTTTTGTTTGACCTAGAAATACATATACACCATCTTATTAAGTTAGTTTGCCACTAGTATCATATTGGATTGGAGAGTTCTGAAGATGAGGAGATGGGAAAAGACAAACTGTTCCATTTGCAGTGGAATAGCAATAACCAGAAAAAGACAAAAAATTTAGTCCTTTTGGCCTCACTCCAAAATGGGACCATACCTGTGTATGAGTACCCATACATGCTGATCACAAGCCCTCCCAGAAGTTTCTTCCCTTTGAAAATATTCAATTTTTCATGTATTCTTCAGAAACGGGGGGAAATGTTTTGTAGCTTAAAAAATTATTACCTGAAATGTGATTCTGATTATTCCTTGAATTCAAATCATTACATTGCTCATTAGACCCTGATGCTGCATGAGATGAAATGGAGGCACTGGAGGTTTGCAAAGAAGAGAATATCTGGGGTAATTGGAAGGCTGTAAAATTACAATCATTTCGGGATGCTCATGTGCTGGCTGAATCAGTTTAAGAAGTCCTTGTTTCTGTTGAGGTTGCTTTATTTTTTCCTAATGGTGTGAGGCAAATGTTGGTATTTTTCAGGCTGTAGCTCTGTAGTACATTGCTTCTGCAGACCCATCCTACACTGAGACAAACACAATAAACTTTTGATAAGGGTAGCAAAAAACACAAAGTGAAATTACCTTTGGGCAGGGACTTCTGTGCTTTTTTCAGGCACAGTGACACATATTTTCCTGTGACTTTTGGAGATACTGCAGGCATGGTGTGTGGAGGAATAGACAAATTACCTCTGTACAAAAAAGCAACAGCCAGATGATTCTGGCTTTCTGTGGCATCATGGAACCACAAGATCCCTGTGAAGAGTAAAACCTTGCTCAGCATGTGACGTAGAACCTTCAAACTAAAGGTGAGTTGCCACTGGAGGACTTTAATGCACGGGACCAAGACTAGCAATATGCTACATTTTTCCTAAAGAAGTAATTTCTGACACTACACTCTTTAAACTGAAGCTAGTAATTTCACATAGTAATATGGATAGGATTGCTAGTTTTCCCTCATCTTTCTTCTTATTCATTGTTGCTGATCCTCATCCTCAATATACTTATTTTTGAGTGCTGACTTCAGTGTTATAAAATATTTAGCTTATTGATGCTAGATCAAATGGAACAAATAAAACACAGCTACTTTACAGCTAGAATATACAAATTCCTGTACAGATGGAGTTGTGAAAGTGAACAGATAAAGCATTCAACAAAATTTAAAAAAATAAGATTGTTGATCAAAAAATTCACTATTTAAATACAGGATTTTCAAAATTCTACATTAAGCAGAGTTAGGTATTGTAAGGGAAAAGCTTTTGTAGACTTCTCATTGTTTGTACATTTTGTTAGAACCGAAGTTAAAAGCAGATTTTTTAATGAGTCTGCTCTCTGAGGACAGCAATGTAGCTGAATTCAAATACCCACATTCTTTCTGCTGTTGGTTTTTTTTTTTGTTTAATAGGTTGTTATGTTCTAAAACCACAATGAAAAATATCTTCTTCTAAAGTGTGTAATTACCCTCTGTTGCTCTCAAATCTCCTCTGGTTTCTGAGCTCATTTAATAATAGTGAACAGATGAGCAAAAGTTACAAATGAAGGTACTATCAATTTGATACTCAGCACATAAATACCTATAATGATAGTGTGCTTGTCAGCATCCATTGTTTCCAGTTCTGCCCATTTTCTATTTCTACAGGGAGCTCCATCCTCTTATGCAGACAGTAAGAGACAAACAGGGATTTCAGACTAGGTGAAAAAGGGCCCAAAGAATAAGATTTTGTGTATTAGTCTCTGTATTCCCAGAGGTTTTAGATTGCCAAAGCAAAAAGTTTTACCTTGTAGATTCACATCTGCACAGACCCAAGTCTGGCAAGTCCAGATTGATTTGCCTACTAACAAGAAGTTTGTTGAGTAAATTGGGGCAAAAGTTACAGGCTTACCTCCAGCTTGTCAAAAGTACAAGCCCATTTTGTATGTCACACTCCACTTAACCAATTTTGTATTGAAGTGGAAACACCATGAGGAAATGTTTGTAGAAGTGCAGTGGAAATCTCTGGCAAGATGACTATGGGGAGATTCATGGACAGTGTTACATTGTATGGGAAGGAGGGATTGAAAAGATGCAAGTCAAAAGGTATAAAACAAATAATCTCATTATCTCCCTTACAGATATTTTGACCTATGACTTTTGCCTTGCTCTTGCCACCTCTCAAAGCCTCCTGGCAGCCACTATGCAATTGTAGCAAGCAGTCAATTGTAAATATTAGAATAGTGGATTTGCTCTAGTAGGCTGTTCCTCTGATCACTGTGGGCACCTTTGGCTTGTTGTGAAAGTGCCACTATAAATTAGAAAGTTGCATGGGCATATGGAGCTTTTATGTATGCTCAGTGCAGGGCTGGTGACACACTCTGGTGGAAGGAACCATGCTGCCTTCCAGATGATATGTAGGAGTAATGCTTTAGCCAATAGATTGACCTGGAAGGTTTTGTCAGGACAAGGTTTCCCATATCCCATTTTAAGTGTCTGTAGAGGCAGGCCTAATGAGGATCTTGGCCTTTCATGTCATCCTGGGAGTACTGTACAGCTTTGAGTTCATTCTCCTTTTCAGACATGCTAAATTTACATCCATATCCTACAGTCTGTTCTAAGAGGAAGCCTTAAGTTGCAATCCAGAATTTGCTGGAAGTGAAGACATCACAGACACAAACTAATTTTGCTATTACACTTAAGATCCAATGGGACCATGGGGCACCTACCATATCCTAGGCCTCCCCTGCTGGAAGTACTTCTTGTGCCAAACCTCAGATCTCCCTACATCTAGCAAGGAAAGCAGATGGGCCAGGCAGGGCAGAGTTATTTTCTGCAATTCTAGGAGAAATGGTGTGGTTTGTGCGGGATAAAATATGCAAGTACACTCATCATTTCTCCTGTTTTCCTGAACCTTTCCCTGCAAATGAAGACAGGCTCTGAATCTTTGTTGAATCTGGTCCTGCCACATTTTTATTGGTAAAGCACCACATTGTGCTCTGCTTTTAATATATTCGTTTCTTAACATTTTAAATGGGGAAAAAAAATTGCCACTGTTCTGTGTAACGTTTAAACATCACTATTTACAGCACAGGCTTCTCCGAATGGGTTGTACTGATGTTGCCCTGAGAAAGCACAGTACAGATGGGACAAGGCTAGGCTGTGACATTTTTTATGAGCAGTGGGAAAATCCCCTCAGGGCAATCATTTGCTTTGCTACACACAGACATTCCGGGGCAGACTCAACAGCAGTCTCCAGAATACCTTCCTCTGGAATACATCCTTGTTATTGTGATGTAAAATGGAGGGCTTCATTAGCTATATAGATAAGCAGTGATCCCATAAAAATATTTATCCATTGTTTGTTTCTATAGAGAGATACCCTGTATATCTTAGTTCTGAAAGGAAATCCAGATTGTCTTGTGTTGTTTGCCCTATTGTAGTTTCCAGAATTGAAAGTATTTTTCCCTTGCTTTTAGTAGTAGCCCCTTAAAATGTTTGCTATAAAGCCAGAACTCCTGGAAATTAAAAGAGGGCATGGCCTGCCTTCTGATTGAAACTGATCTTTCTATTGAAACCTGCCCCTGCTCCCTATCTGTCCTTTCTTTGGGTATCAGAACTTCGAGCTTGTGATTTCTATAGTAGGGTTAAAGAAGACTGTCTCAAAGAATCAGGCTTTAAATAAACCCTTGAATTTTGGTAAGAGTGAGGACAAGGGTGAGACCTACCCAGCAGCAGTCCTTGCTTCTGCGCCTTCTCTGTGAGGGCTCCTGTATGTGGGAATGCACACTCCTGCATGTACATGCATGCACTTCCACGGGAAAGTGAAGCTGTTGTGCATTCACTGTATTCTACCAGCTTTAATTTAACGTTATGAGGTGCACAAAACTGACATGGATAATAAACTATAAGCCATATTCACAAAAGAGAAGGAGGAATAGCAGCTTTTATTCTGTTTGTCTGTCTTTTATATGTTGTTTCATTTTTATCTTTGCTCATTTTGTTCTGATCAAGTATATTTTGTAAAAGGACCCTCTGCTTTTTTGTGTGTTTTATAAGAGAATAAGACCTGTGGACACTTAGGTGATTTGGAGTAAAGGTTAAAAATGGATACTCAGTCTAATTCAATGAAGACATTTTTCATGTCTGTTGGGATTATCGTGCATATCTGATTAAACTAAAATGGGACTGAGACGGGACTGAAATAGTCCTAAAACAGGACTAAATCCAAACTCAGGGCCTTGTCATGCAATCCAAAAGCAGCCCAGGTTGTAAATTCCTGATCCTAAGGCCCAAAATCCACAGACAGTGAGTGCTTGCTTTTATGTAAATACTCCTTACTAGTGTCCTGTTTCCACCACCCCCTTTCATTGCAAGTTTTGACCAGGAGGAAAATGCTGTCACAAGCTCTTATCAGAAGCATTTTCTCATTCAGCATCTGTCCCTGCTGATTAGCAGAGCAGCACTAGTGGCTCAGCTCACAGTATGAAAATGGTGGTAGAACCACACTATTCTTTGTGCATTGAGCCATTCCTGCTGCAAACAGCATGAACCGCAGTGCTTCAATTCAGATGTAATGCATGGGACAGCAGACTCTGGGACTAGATGAAATAAAGGAATGGGTTATGTTTTTTATTGATTGAATAGACGTTCAATCAATAGAAACCCGAGGCCAGATTTGTGTTGTATCTGAGCCCAGTGATTAGTATCACAACTGCGAATGCCACAATCAAATTCTCACAGATTTTAGACAGTCCTTAAAAATAACTTGAGAAACTACAAGGTGATATTAGCTTCCTATAGATCTTTCAACTTATTAGTTTTTAGGTTTAATTATATTCCTACTTGTTCTATATCTCTCCCAGGCCTGCCTCCCCCGTCTCACAAACGTGTACAAATGATGTACACAGGATATTGAAGACCCAGAGGTGCTTTGCAAGTTGCGAATTTTATTCTCTCTTTTAAGCCATTATCTTTTCACCTGTGAATGAGTGTGATGAACCAGCTAAGCCAGTTGTCTGGCTGTGTCACATAACTGCAGCAGTTCAAGGCATTGGAAAACAAGGGAAGATTTTGTACTTCAAGTCTTTATGTCCCTTTCTCCAAAGAAATGGTCTTCTCTATCCACATCATAGAAATGGGCCTAAAGAAACTGCTAGAGTTAGTGGCCTTTATATGTATGCACAAATGGGAGAACAGATGCTAGGTTAAAAAAATTAAAATGCAACTGTGAAAAATTATGGGAAAAGTCATCTGTTTCGGTGACCTTCTAATTCTGCTGTACTGGTCCTCCAGAGGACACTGCTGTCAGTGGCATTTACATCTCTGAAGGGGGTGTGTGGCTATGAGGTGAGGACATTCATCTCCTCCTTGAAAGTGTTAGTTGACTCAGTTCCCCCAGTTCCTGTTTGTAACAGAGGAATCTTGATTTCCCAGAGCATTTGTAAGATCTAGCTTTTGTTTTCTGCAAAATCTAAGTGCATGAGAGACAACTGCCAGTGTTCATTGTGGTCTTTAAAAGGCAGCAAGAGGAAGCATTACAACTAACAATTGACCAGCAGTTCTAGGATGAACAAAAATCAGTTCAAATGAAGGTGGGGAAAGCAGGACAAGGCTGTTCTGACTGCATTGCATGACACAGGCATGTCCCAGGCTGGCCAGTGCTCAGCAAGGACAAAAGCCTCATCTTTCTCTGGGTAAAACTGTTGTTAGGTGCTAGCCAAGACAATATAGAAGTAGATTTTCCACCTTTCAGAAAGGAAAAACAAAATATAGAATTATGTTTTACAGGCAGTTTCAGTAGTGAATTAAATCTGTTTGAACTGATGTATTTGATTTTTCTTTTAATTATCCCATAGTTCTTATGTTATACAACCCTGTCTCCTGTGCCACAACAGATTCCTAATATTCTCTTTCAGATAATTCTTTCAGAAATCTTATTTTCTCATATAAAGGAACCAATATACACATCTTTTGGGGTGGAAAGTCCAAACTCACTATACAAGTCCGGGTAAAGTTTGCTCTGTAACAATAACCAGATTTTGCCAACTGAAGCTTCTGTGTGTCCAGTATATCTGAAAAGAACTGTTCTTGCTATTTAGAGTTAATACTTTGACATCTCATTTTCTCTGGAAAGAAAAAGTAGTTTAAGCTTTATTTGAAAAACACTTCAAATATGATTTATCAACTAGGAAAGCACTCAGCTATCATTTGAGATTATAAGGTTTATGCAAGTTTGCTTATTAATAAATAATAATACATCTGCCATGCAGGTCTTGTTTCTGGGAGCTGGAGTGGAAGAGCATATATTGTAACCTCTGCAGTTTTGCTTTTGCCTGAGGCAAGATCTTGGCTCCATGGAAAGCAGTGGCAAATCTTGCATGAGTGTAGGGACACAGGATTTCATCTCAGATTTTCAGTACTATAGTGGGCATCATGCACCACTGACCAAAGTCTGTCTCAGCCTCCACAGTCTTTACAATTGTTATCGATTGGGATGAAGTCCCAGTGCTCGCATTACCAAAGAAAATCCTTCAAGTAGATTTATTAACATTGAGGCTAAAGATCAGTTGCATGGTGCCTTTCTACCCAAGCACAAGAAGCATATGCACATATTCTCCACATCTCACCTGGTCTAAACACTTGATGAGTGCAAACGTACACATTGCTTCCAGGACAGGAAAATTTCTTTTTCAGTTTTACTCTTCAGTTTCTTTCCACAGTTAAGTGTTAGATTAGTGATTTTCAGGGCCGTGAGTGCCAAAAGGGTTTACTGGGTCTGATCAGCTTCAGCTGGGGCTTTCCCTAGCATGCACTGCCCATAGAGTCATAGAACCATAGCATAGGACAGAGGCTCTGTTTAAGCTCAGCCCTGGCTAGTTCAGGCTGCTTCTTGAGAATAATAAATTTTGTGAATAAGGAAACAAACACTCCACCCAGGAAAAGAAGCACATAATGTTAGATGCAAAGATTTTTGTAGTGGTTGAAGAAGTAGAATAAAAATTTTGGAGAAGGTTAGCCTAATGTATTCCAAATGAGATATTTACTGAAATCAAAGAGTAAATATTCTTGTGGGTTTTTTTGGCTTGGTTTTTTTGGTGGGTTTTTTCCCCTCTTTTTTTTTTGTTTTTATTGTTTATTTGTTTGTTTTTGTTTGATTGTTTGCTTGCTTGTAGCTATTGGTCTCCCTTTTAAACAACTTGGTTTTTAATTTGGTTATCTTAGAACTGAAAAAATCACATCAGAATGAAAAGTGATGTCTGGAATATATAGTGAAGAAACAGTTGTTTTTAGAATGGTATTTGTCTCCAGATACCTCACCTGGCTGGGGGAATATGGGGAAAAGGCCAGTAGTGCAAAGATCTCTTTACCTTGCTCATTGTTCCCACCTCCAGTAGGTGCTGTATGGGAACTTGATGGCTCCTGACCACTTCTCTTTTCAAGATTTTTTTAACTGAAGGCCAGATTCAGGCTACTTTTTTACAAGTTCAAGAATACAGTGTATTATACATTCTGAATAATGGTTTCTCTATGTGTGTTTTGGCTTCTGTTATTCTTCTTATTTTTTCACACTGTTGCCTGTCAGAACAGTACTTTGCAGCACCCTCATCTGCTGCCTCCCTAACTGCTTTTCAATAATCTTCTTGACTGACCATTCTGGACTTTTTTCACTGGCAAACAAGTATTTGCTAAAGATCCACTGAGAATGAAAAGAAGATGAGATTAGAAATACTTTCTTGAAGTAAGTGTATTTCCATTTTTCACGTGAAACTGGTTTAGCTGATGTTGTTCTTAAAATATACAACTGACATAAACCCAAAGCAGCTACAAGAAACAAATTTCTCACAAAGAATGCCAGCCTACAGAAACATTACAATGAGCTAGAGCATGTTTTTTTAATCACAAATACCCCAAACAGCATGCAATTGCCTTATTTTTGTACAATGCTTATAACTAATGCACTGTCAGTAAAAAAATCTGAATTCCTAAAAATAATTTTGAATAATTAATTATAGCCACCTGTTTAAACCGAATGTCTCAAACCCCTAAGGCAGCAGGATCTGTAAGAGAATAATTCACCAAAAACAGTAGTACCCATCTAAAGTCAAGGTGAACACATGCTGGAAACTAGCAAATGCTGAGGAGTTTATCCAAGAGTTGCAGCTTGGCCAGTGGCACAAGAAAGAAAACTGATGATGTCTTCAAGGAAGGTACCACAGTGAGGCAGTGCTGTCTGAATGGTGGCTGAGTGGCTTCATGTATTACCCTGCTGAATACTCCAGGGGAATAAAACTCTTCATGTCTGTCAAAGAGCCACTCCTCTGAAGTCTTGGATCCTGGGCTAGGCTGCTACATTCTTCCAGACTTTCTGAGTTTATTTACAGATGAATGTAATTCATCTTGAGGTAGATACTGGTAAACAAATAGGAGTTTCTTCCTTGCGTGGACGAGGCCCTTTTCCACCACCCCCTTGATACTTTGTATCTAGTCATGGTTACATTGGTTTGATTTTGATTGGTTGGTTTTTTGTTTTGTTTTTGGTTTTGTTTGGTTGGTTGGTTGGTTTTTTTAAGTGATAATCTTTGGTGGTTTTGTAATTTATTAGCCAAGGGAAGGAAGGATAGGCAGAGCAGTAAATGTGCCTGCAAAGTTTGCTTAAACTTTGGCTACTGCTATTTTGTGTGTAGAAGGGGTTGCATGTGGTAACACCTAGAGCTCATTAACTCCTTTGATTTAGTAACAGTAAAAGCATTTTTCTGGCAGACAGAAATTACTCAGTGTCTGAGTTAGAGAAGCCTGATGGAGTAACCCAAAAAACAACAGAGGACAGAAAGATTGGGAAAAACTTTTAAAATAGTGTTTCTTACTCTAAATTCTAGTTGCCTTTATCAACACATTTGTTTTCGTTTGTAGCAGGCTGCAAAAATCTGAGATTTTGGAAACAGAATAGATGAGAAGGGAATCTGAATGCTTATTCAAAGTTTGAACATTCTCTACAGGAACAATTGTCAATGTAGAAAAGGAAATACAACTATTTATTGTCAATAAACCTTCAGTAGATTAGTGCTTAAAATCATTGAAAGGCAAGGTTTAGCTTAGTTACTTGTGTAACAGTGCAGAAACTTCTCCTGATGCAACTGTAGTAATGTGATTTTTGGCATTGATACATGTTAAGATTCAGCCTTGTTTCTGAAGATTCTTTCCCACGATGAGTTGATCGCTGATTTAGACCAAGTGATGGGCCAAATGAAGTTTTAAAATGTTTGAAATGTGTGAAAGAAGAGATAATAAGCCCATACTATTTTTCTTAGGGAATTTCTATATGTTGCACATTTTATTGGTATCTTTTTATAGTAATCCAAATACTTCTGTCCCACCTAACAGTTCAAAATGATCCTAAATACAGAAAGTTTGCAGATCATTCAAAATGTTCTGAGAGTCTGGATTCTGCCTTGCATTTTGGAAATGGTTTCCCACATTGGAAAGCAGACAGGTTTGGAAGAAAGGCCTTTGCGGGAAGGGCATTTTGCTCCTTTCCTAAATTACAGGAAAAATAGAATGGAGAAGGAAGGATATGTAATTTGGAAAGGACTTGCAGTGCAAATTTTTTTTTCCATTATTATTATGAAATACTCAAAATCTGAACTTTCTGCTGTGATTTGAAATGGAAATTGCATTTTGTTATCCTAATTTTTTTTTAAAGCAGGAAAAAATTTTCTGTCCAACTCTAAGCAAAGTATTACAACAAACCTTCAAACAGAACATCACCAAAAAGCCAAAAGTGATTCTGCAGCCCACCAGAAGTCCTAGAGAAAACTTGGTGGTACAGAATAGGTTGACTTCAATTTGTAAGAAAAGAAAGTCTTCATGACTTTAGAAGTGATGAAAGATAGCTGAGTAAAGGCTCAAGGAGCTGTGACTTCAGTGAGGGAAGTGGGTGAACAGATCCCTGTATACAATAGTGCTATGAGATGTGAAATTGCTAAAATAGCCCCTGCCTAATGTAATCACCTTTCAAAGAATATTTGAGAGGCATTTTGTCAGTGAAATATAAACAAAGGCTATGTTTGAAATTCAAAACTTGTCCAAAGTAATTTTTTTTCAAAGGCTGTTTCCCTTCCTTCTGCTTGTTCTAGTGTTTTGAACAGGCATCTTTTTAGAGGACAAGCTATTTTTAATTGTTTATATAAAAACCAACAACCGAACAAAAACCTTTTACAAAGAAGTAAGAAAAACCAAATAGATCTTTGAACAACTTTATTTTTCTAGGAGCAATAGCAAGCACAACAGAAATTGCCTAAAAGCAGCCATTACCCAAGGACTTGAAGGCACCATTTCTAGAGCAGAGACCTTGTGAGAATATAGAGAGAACAGCAGGCATTTTACCAATAATTTTTTTGCCAAATTTACAAATAAGCTGTATCAGGACAATATCTTCAGATCTTAGAATGATTTCTCATTCTAAGACATTCCAGATTGCATTACAGACTTTAGTTATGCCTGTGTAAGACTCCTGTTGGCTTCAAAGGCAGTGCTGTGTTCAGGCTGACACAGGATCATGACCTTGACCCAAAGACAAATTATTTACTGTGGTCACTTCAACTTGTGATGAACAGGGACTACTGAAAGAAAAGGGAGCAAACTGCCTAATATTGTCTGTATTAGCTGTTGCTTAAAGCAGGAAAGTAAAAACCATAAACCACAAAAAACCTCACCTCTTTCTGCAACTAAAATTTTGTTGGGTATTGAATTATAGAGGACATAAGTCAACAGTGTTGAACTAGGATTCTGAACACAGTTAAATCTACGATATCTCGAATATCCCCTGATATCTCTTACAATCACAAATAAACACCTTTTGCATCTTGAACACTGAAGTTTATGAACACCAGGAATAGTGAAACATGGTTTCTCATGGCTTGTGTTTGATGTCAGATTATGAGCCATGACAAAGAGTTTTTTGCTGCAGGTGGCCCATTTATATCTGCTTTCCTTCTCAGTAGATTCTTTTTTGTCTAATAAGACAGTTCATCTTGTGACTTTTCTTATGGCAGGTCATACCATGGGAGAAATGACAGGACTGCCCTCCTCTACCCTTCTCCTGATTGTTCATTGCTGGAAGGAACTTACTGATCTCTTTCATCTCTGTACTTCAGGTCTTTCTTGTAACTTTTAAACAATGGTTTGTTTCAACCATCATTTACAAGCTTTTAGAGGGAGTTGGGAATGTATCATGGTTGTGTATGATTTGATTTACAGGAAACTGCGGGGCTCGAAAAAGTCACTAGTGCTATTTGCAGGCATTGGTGGAAATTATCTGAAAAAAAATGTGTTAAGTTGTAAGCACTAGCATAATTTTTCTTGGTTGCAATGGGAATCACCAACAGGGTTTCCACTGTATATTCTACCATTTTTGTGCTTGGAGAATAAAACAATGTAGGAGTCTTACTCCCCCTGGGAGGGCACACACCACAGATCTCCTCAGACACTTTATCATCTTCCTAGAAAATCCTTGATTATATAGAACTGGGGGGCAGGGAGTGATTTGTGATCTACCAGTGGCTCCCACTGCCATCTCCAAGAGAAAAGTCACCCCACTGCCACTGGATGGCTTTATCCTGTTATACATGCCCACTCAGATGGCTAGCTGCAGCCTAAGCCTAATCTTTAAGAACTTGTGGAAATGAATTTTGTGTTATCCATCTGTCACGACACATATGAAAGAGAAGTCCAGCCTGGCAGTTACACAGTTAATTTACATGCCTGGTTTCCCATGAAGCCTACCTCCTATTTTGATTCTTTGTTAGCTGTTGTTTCTAATTTTTGTGAAGGGATCAGGGAGCTTGTTTTAGCTGCAGTGAGTGAATTGTCTTGGCAGAAATGAGGGAAATGTTAAGAGGAACGGTCTGCTACATTGTGGAGATGTTGTACATTGACTTAATTGAAAATATATTAATATAAATAGACTTCAGACTTCCTCTCCCCTCTCTCTTTCCAAGCGGAAAGGCACCCAAGGCTGCAGTGATGCCTAGGGTTGTTGGGCAGCTGAGGAGAGGTGGCGAGCCTCAGGGCGCAGCCCGCGGGGTCGGGTTGGCCCGGTGCAGCGCTGCACTCGTCTGTTTGCTTTGTGGGAGTGGACGGGCGCTGGGAGTTCGTTGGGATTTTACTGTCGAGGCTTTCGAAAGTGGTGTAAATGTGTGTGCACAGGCTGCCGGGCAGGCCTATAAAAGCAGGACCATATAATCAAGGTGAAAATTGAGAAAGTGATTTATTTGATTCTCGTTCTCGTCAGCACCTCCTGTCCCGCCCGGCCGGCCTGCTCTCGGCTTCTCCCGCCGATAGCGGGGCAGAGCGCTGGAGAAGGCGGGGGGCGGCAGCCTCTGTGAGCCCCGCGGTGCACAGCAAGCCGGGCTTCTACCGGCGGTCGGGGGCAGCCGGAGATCTGGTTTGGCTCGTACGCTTCAAAGTAGTCTGCAAATATTTGTTTGACTGTGGTCGCCCCACAGGCAAATGCAGCGGGATGTGCTCCCAGGGCTCTCGGTTCCCAGCCTTTGGCGGGTCTTGGGAAGCCTGCAAGCCGGAGGGCTCCCGTCCCTCCGGCGTGGAGCACCGCAGTGCACCCGGGACTGCGAGGGTGGAGGGCTGGACCTCCCCGATACCATGGCTGCTGACAGCTCCCTGACACAGGCACGGGCCAGGGCCCAGCGACCTCTGGCGTGGGCAGGAAGAGAACAAACAGGGGAGAGAAAAGGTGGGCTCGGGCGGGTTGTGTAACAGAGACATCCATGTCTCCATCTTTCTTGAAAATAGACAGGCAGTGTAATCCCCCTGCACCCCTCACCCTGTTCTCCAGCTGGTACCGCTGCATATCCTGCAGATCGGAAGAAAAATAGCCGGCGTTGAAAATCTGGGAAAACCGCTTCCACTTGTTGGTATACAGATGCTGACATAACCTGCCAGAGGCACCCTGAGGAGGCCAAGGGCAACTGACGGAGTTAGCAACGGTGCTCGCACTCTCCCATCCTGTTACAGGGCCGGCCTTTGCAGGGAGAGTCGACACGCTGTGACAGTGGCGGCAACGTTTGGGGAGGCTAGAAAGAGTCCACAGGAGGGAGAGAGAGCACACGGAGAGAGGGGGAAGGCCACGTGCCCTGGGCGCTTGACAGAGTCGGCCAGGCCACTGGCCACTGGCCTCATGGTGCTCGGTAGTCGCGATCTGCGGAGCGCCAAAGGGAGGCTGCCTCGGTGCCCGGGCTCAGCCCTCCGACCTTACACAGGTGCGGGGGGTTACCTATCTGCAGTGACTGGGGATCGACCCTCTCCCATGGCCTTGCATTGTGGTGGCGTGCGAGGGGAAGGGTGTGAGAGGCTGGCTGGCCTTCGTAACTTCCAAGGGAAACGACGGAGGGGACAGGCGGCGCTCAGCGGGCCAGGAAGGCTTGTTTCACTTTCCGCGCCCCGGCCCACACCTTTGGGCCGCGCCTGGCCCTCTCCTCCTGCCTGAGAGGTGACGCCAAGTGCGAATGGGGCGGAGGATCACCGCCGGCAACGAAAGGACGGGAGTCGCCTCCAGCCCTGCGTATCGCCATGCTGCCCTGTGACCGTCCCGCAGCACCTGCCGCCAGTCGTGTCGCTCCAGTAGCTCCTGCAGTCGCCGAGGCCAAAAGTATTGAAGCCCGGATGCTACTGACACTTCCCTCCCGGGGTGGCAGGAGCAGGTTCCTCTCCCCATGCCGTAGGAGTCGAAGCCCGGCTCCACCTGCATGGCAGCTTTTCCGTCAGTCCGGTGCCTGACGAAGCTCAGTGTCCCCTCCTTTCTTATTGCGCCAAGCCGGCAGGGCTGTGAGCTCCCGCCAGTAGGAGCAGAGAATGACTGCCCAGGGAGGGATCGCTACACGTCTCGCCGCCAGGCTGTCGAGGACTCGGCTCGGCTTAGAGCCGGCCCGAGTGCGTGCCCAAGCTCTTTGGAGTTCTGGAAGTGGATCAAGCAGGGTTGGAGGCTGGAGCCACCGGGGCTCGGGCTGCTGTTAGCTCGCCCCTCCAAGGCGTGCGCTCCGCTCGCGTCTGAGCGCCCACTCACGGTCCCTCAATCGGATCGAGTCCGCTCTGTGAAACTCCTCGGGGCTGACAGGCAGGCTGGCCGGGCTGTCTTGAAAGCGGCTTAGGTAAAGCACAGGGCTGAGAAACTTTGAGGAAGTTGGGCAAATTCCTCCCTGTTGTGTAAGGGGAGACTGAAGCCGCACTCCAAGACCACCTCTTGAGTGAGAGCACGCACGGGAGCCGCTGCAACTCCGCCTTGTCCTGGCTGTGGAGGGAGATGCTGCAGTCCGAGAAATCCTGTCGTATCTCGTTCAAAATAGGTTGATACGAAGTCAAGACGCTGACAAACCGGCTTTCCCCGTAAACGCGTGCAAAGTCGCCCCAGAAACTGAGAGGCTATTGTTTATATCCGTGTTAGCGTGGCGGGATGCGCAGAGATGCTCCCAGAGACAGAAAAAATACCTGCTAAGAACCAAATGCGCCATAAGTTGTTGCACAAATGAATTGATCCAGTAATCGCTAGGGCTATAACACCCTTATTTATGCTAAAGCATGTGACACAATCTTCAAAATGTGATAGCTCCAAGTTACCACATCTTTCTTACTTATACAAGCAAATAGGCGAAGTGACTTTTACCTTCTTCACTTGAAGGAGGCACAAAGAAGCAGACAGGTAATTCCGCGCTGCTAATTATTGTGATGAGATGGGTGGGGAAGGCAGAGGTTGTAGTGAAAAACGGGAAGATCGATTGTGAAATCTCGCAGTTTAGTTAGTAGTGACCACCTAATATTTCATGATTATTTTTTCTTAAACTGGGGATTGCCAGTATGTTAGAAAAATCTGGCACCTTTTCTGCCAGCGTGTGATCGCGTTTATTCTGTCGGAAAGGATGATTTGATAGCAGGCATCTTTTTTTTTCTTTTTTTTTTTCTGTGACTGTTTTGAATTCTCGCCTAAATGTGAGCGTTTTAAATCGAGTGTTTAGCTGTTGCGTTTAAGGGTGCAGAGAGAGGGAATTGGTAGCTCTCTCTCCCGCTCCTGAGCTCTGCGGTGCCGAGGAAGACCGCACTCAGTGCAGAGAGAGGAGCCCGGATTTTTGCCGTCTGCCGCGGTGAAGTTGCGGTAGTGTTGCAGTTCCACTTGTGTGAGGCTTGCCAGGCTTAAGGCAAAAAGTGTCCCGTATACAAAATATAAGGTCAGAATATTTACAGGTAATTGTGACTGTCAAATACTCCGTTGCGTTGACAAAGCACAGAGATGTTGGAGAGTTTCGTCTTTCGGGGGGTGGGAGGTTGCGAATGCTTGGGACCCCTGCCAGGGGCAGCGGCGCTGGCCCGTTCGGCCGGGAACTGGGGGGCTTCTGGATCCCAGCGAAACGCTGGCAAGGAGGAACTAACAGTGCCACCCCGCAGAGGCGGTGTGGCTGAAGGGCTCTTCCTGAGGCAGAAGTGCAGCGGTTCACGGAGCAGAGTAAGTGAGAGCCGCTGTCCCCACTGGGGACAAACTCTCTTGTTAGATGCTGATTTAGTTGGAGCTATTCCGTGACGGGTAGCAGACGAGCACTGCGTTTGCTCTGGTTTTATAATGGGATTTGAAACGGTGGATATCTCTCACCCGTCCCTTTACAAACCTGAAATTTGTCACGGGAGCGCGCTGGCTGCGCGCAGGCCGGCGGCCCCACCGGCGGGGGGCGGGGGGGGGAGTTGGGAGAGGGGGGCAGGGCGACCGGGAAAGACGCAAGGGCTGGAGGAAGAGGAGTCTTTAGGTGGAATTGCACTCGCTGCGTGACAGTGGTGCGTGGCAACAGCGGTGTTCTGCCTGGGCACGGTGGCCGCGCAGCCACCGAAGCCACGGTGGCTCCGCCGGGGGCGGCTGCGGCCGCACTGCTAGGCTGGGAGGTGGCAGCCCCCGGCTGCGGCGGAGCACTTGCTGCAGGCCCCCTCCGCGCCGGGGCTGCTTCTCAGGAATGGAGCGGGGGAGGTACGGAGACAGCGTCGTCAGAGGCTGTGGAAGCAGAGGGGGATCAGCTCCGCGGAGCCCACCGGGCAGAAGGCGGATAAGGCTCAGGGCAGTGTCCCCAGTTCCCAGCTCCCCCGGTATCTGCCGAGTAGGCTTCTGCGTCGTGCCGCCACACCGAGAAGCCACGTCCAGGTTGAAGGACGCCGCCTCTGCAAGGCTACCGGGTTGCCTCGGGTGGCCGGCCACATTTTGGCCACCCTTGAAGGTACTGGGAGCCGGCAGACAGCCCCGAACCCCGAAAGGGTCCTTTCACGGGCCAAGTACGAACTCAAGCTCCGAAACTCTTTTTAAGTGTTTGCGTTTATTGGCTGGCAAAGTTTTGAGGTCACAGGAAAAGACAATAAGATTGTTTGCAGGAGGAAAAGTGACAGGATTTGGCTCTTTCCTGCCCCGGGGCCCCACGTGTGACCCCCTCTGCAGAGAGAACCCTGTTGAGCCGCGTTGGTAGCAGTCTAGGGCTTGCGAAAGCCTAAAAAGGCTGAGCGTTACTCTGTCAGCCTCTCGCAGTTTTCCATCTGTTGTGATTCCGCCAGAGACAAGCCAGGTTCATGGCGTGGCCGGGAGGATCTGAGCTACCTTCTGCCTTCTGGAGCCAGGCTGCGGAATGTTAGCTGCTTGTGTGTAATAGGATGCTTTTCTTCGACCTGTTCAACGGCGTTTTCAGCTTTAATACTTCAATAAACCCCTATTGTTTATCTTCACTCAAAATCCCCTTCACTGTCTGCCTTTTTTTTTTTTCCCCTAAGCAAATCCGCAGCCTTTAGTTACGTGCACAGAAAACTCCCAAGTCCTCAGCCGGGCACTCCAGCTGCCGGCCGGGCTCAGTTTTGTCACAGGCTGAGCTGCCTTTGCCTTCAGCCTAGCGGCGGGGAGCGGGGGCGGGAACCGGGGGCCGGCGCTGGGCCCCCGTGCGGTCCCGCCACGGCTCTGCTCCCTGAGTACCATTTCGCGTGGCAGGAGCCGGCGGGAGCTGCTGCCTTGTGCGGCAGAGCAGAGGGTTCTCCCTACGCATTAACTGGAATTTTAATTAACAGGGGTGTACGAAGGCACGAGTGTCTGTTGAGAGGCAAAGTTTGGATTTAGGAGGAAAATGCCACCCTGTTCTGTCCAAAAGACAGTCTCTAATGAGCGCGGCCGGGCTGGGGCTGAGGGCTGCTCGTTGGGAAGCTCACGGGGAGGACGCTCGAAATCGGCTCTGTCCTCCGTTTCTGTTGAGGTCTTTACTCGCATCTGTTCCCCGCCGGCCGTAGGAACTTGGAGAGCGCTTGAGCTCTTGGGAGGCGATGGTGTCCAACATGGGCGGGTGATGTTGTGCTTCTAGGTCGGAGTCCGGCGGGGCAGAAGGGATGCTGTGCTGCTAATTTACGTAAATCGTTGTAATTAAAACGATTCGTGCCTCGGGGTACAAGTCCTCAGCCTTACACGCTCGGCACGTCCTGCAGAGCTCCGCCGTCACTCGTTCTCACCCCGGGCACGGGCGCGGTTTGAGGAGAAGAGCGGGCTACCCCGGCACCCCGCGCCCCGTAGGCACATTAGAGGTGTAAAGGCAGGCGCTGGGCTGGCTGCCGGGCCGAGGGCGGCGGCTGTCTGCTGCAGCCCCTTCCCCCATTCGTTCACGCCGCAGCTCGGACAGTGCGTGGCAGGCGAGACGCTCGTTTCCCCGCGTGGCGCCGCTCGGCACGGCCACCTCGGGGTGAAGCGGGGGACACTGCTCGGCGCTTGGCAAACGGCACTGGAGTGGCCTTAGGCTGCGGCGAAGGAGCAGCAGCAGTTGGTGCTCGGGTGGAGGGGCTTGTTAGTCACTTCTCTCTCGGATCTAGGGAACTTTCCTTAATTGCAACGAAGGTAGCAAAACTCTTCCTTCATTTCCAGCTACAAGCTGCTAATTTGAAGGAAAAGAGCCACAGGGCACAGGCACTTCCGTCTGTGCTCTCTGCTTCTGACAGTTTACAAATCTAAACGGAACTATTTTAAAGAAGCCATGCAATACTGAAGAGTATCGCAAGTTTGTTAAGGTGAGGCGGGTCGATGAGTTTGGTATCTCACGGATGATATCCCTTGCGGTTAGCACTACAGCATGTGATTGCGGGAACACGCAAGCCCCTGGCCAGGGGGAAAGCCAAGATCTGGAGACGTGTGGGAGGAACACGGGGAAGCTGCAGATCGTAGTGGGGAGGCGGAGGGCAGGAGAGAGCCTAGCAGGACTTCGGCAAAGGCCAGCTCAATCCCGCACAAGGCTTCCGGCCGGACCGGCCTGCCGGTGAGCCCCGCTCTTTGCGCCTGCCTCGGTCGGGGCTGCTCTACATTCTGGGCACCGAAATACGGTGTAATAACATATTACGTACTAGTCGGCTCCGGCCGAGTCGTTCCTTACCCTGTACACGTCTGGCTGTGAAGATTGCCTCTCTATTGTCCGCAGCTCCTCGATATAATCAGCGTTAACAGCAAAGGCTCACTAATAAAACCACTGGGGGGAAGGATTGAGGAGAGGGTAGGTCTGCAAAGATTCTGCTGTCCCGAAACCCTTTGGTCGGAGCCCGGACGCCGTAAAGACGCTTCGGGTTTTGTTTTTTATTTTTATTTTTAAAATTATTTTGCTTATTCCATTGGCACAACACGAACGAGCCTCGTGGATCCCGAAGGGGCTGGAGGCGGCCGGCGGTGCGCGGGGGATGCAGAGCCGGATCCCGCGGGGCCGAGGCGTTGAGCCGCGGAGCCGGGGGATTCGCCAGGGGCCCCCGGCGGCCGCCCCGGCAGCCGCCGCCCTCCCCGACCTGACAGCCGCCGTTTTAGGCTTGGGTTGCTGCGGAAATGCAGCGGCTTGTGTCTGAGAAAGGACGATGGCCGGCGCCGTGCTCCGGCCGACACTGTCGGCTGGAGCCAGAGTTCTCCCCTTGAAGTGCTGCGGACGGAGCCGTGCTGCTCCCGCCCTTGGGCTCACGGACATTTTCGTTTCGTTTCGTCTTCACCTCCCAAACCTGAAGCCGAAAGAGGGATCGCGGTAGTGCGGAGGGACGGGAACCCCTCCTGCGGCTGGGTTAGATGGCTCGCCCCCCCGACAGCGAGCGCTCGATGGCAGGGTCACCCCGGAGAGGCGTCCTGGCTCCTCTGCTGCCCAGCGCCTTTGCCGGTCCTCGAGGAGAGCGCGAAGAAGGCGCGGCTGGGCGGGAGGTCGGTCCTTACGCTCTGCCCGTCGCGGGGTTGCCTGTGCCACCGCTCTGCCCTGTCCGGGCCGGGCCGCGGGAAAGGAGAGGGTGTCGGAGCCTCGACGGCACATGCCGCGGGCGCGCAAGGTGGTAGGGCGGACCGACGCTGCAGGGCTGAGGGCGCGGCGGAGGGCAGCGGGAGGGGTCCGCCCGGCCCCGCGGCAGGTGCTGCGCCGTTCCCGCACCCCCGGGACCACGGGCGGGAGCAGCGGCCGCCTCGGGCTGCGCCGGCGCCGGTGCCCGCGCGATGGCGCTGTGCAAAGGCGAAGGCACCAGGACGGGTCGGGCGGGTGGTCCCGGCCACGGCCCGCAGGAGCGACGGCGGGCTCGGATTCCACGGCCATGGAGCCTGGGCCGAGCGGGGAGACCGGAGCCCTCGCCTGTGGGATCTTCTCTCCTCTCTCCGCCTGTCCCGGTGTCCTGGCCGTGCCTGCTGCAGCCGCCACCCCGAAAGGACCCAGAGCTCCCCTGCCGGTGCTGGGGTCCACCCGCTCCGATCCCGCCGGCCGCTGTGCCGTGGTGGCAGCCCGGGACCTCTGCGCTTCGAGGCAGTGCCCGCAGGCGGTGGGCCGGTGTCCCTCGGGACCCCAGCGTGCGGTGCCGCGGACCCCGCCTCGGCCCGGGCAGCAGCGCTCAGCCCCGGCCGAGCCTCGCAGGCGCCGTGGCCCCTGGGAGGTACTGAGTGGAAGGGGGAGAAAGCAGAAGGCGAGGAGAGCGCCCGGCTGATCCTGCCAGCCACAGGGGCCGGCTCTCTAGCCGGCTGCGTGGGGCGAGAACGGCCCCGGCGCGGGGGGCGGCATCGCGGGCAGCGGAGGCCCAGGAGGTCGCGGCAGCCCCGGCTGCAGCCGAGTCTGAAGCCTGTGTGGGCACAGAGCTGCAATCACTTCCATGCGTTTTGGCTTTAAAAGCGGTAGTTAATGAAAACCAAACCTTTCCAAGGAGGTGTTTTTGTTCAAAATTTTTTTGGCAATCAACCACTTAAGGCGTCCGTAAACTTCAGTAACAAGCAGCACTGGGCACTCGGAGCACATCCACTCTTGATCTCATCAGAGTGCAAGAGCAGAAAATTCTTGTATCGGAGTTCGTGTTAGAAAAAGAAAAATAGGTTATTAATATTATTAATAATTTTTTAAGGCAGGGTTTTTTTTTATAGCGACATTGAAGATGGGTGAGGAAAGCGATGGGAAATAATCGTCCTTTTTTCTGGTGGAAATAAGGACAACGTGAAAATCATGCCACAGGGACAAAAAAAAAAAAGCGTTTGTAATTCGAAACAGGAAGAAAAGTCTTTTATTGGGAAAAAAAGATGTAAAAGAAAAATAATCATCATGCTTCAAAAATCCGTCTAAATTAAATGATGTTTACAAAATAGAAGTTACCAAACAACATTTATACGAACTCGGTTCAGTTTCCCTCAGTTTCAATAACAAGCCCCTTTGCTTCCACATCAAAATTTTCAAATTATTACCGCTTCCAATTTCAAAGTTATTTTCTCAGAGTATTTTATGTAAACATTCAGTTTATAAATACAGCCTAAACGCATATTCGGTAATCCTGATATTCCAGTGAATGCGTAAATGAGAAACCAGCTGCCGGTGGAGAAAAAAACGAAAGCAAGAGAAAGGTGCAGGGGATTCATTGCAAATGAAGCAATCGCTACATATATATTTAAATGTATTTAATTGTATGCATTATTCAAATGCCCTTCTGACTAGTTTAATAATTTAGAATCGATAGTTTTCCTAAAAACTTTATAAAATATTTACACTTAATAAAATATTAATCCATTAACAAGCCAGTCGTACTCTTATAGGAGCTTTACTAAAGTCCTGTAATCGTGCTGTCGCCACACGTCTCTGCTGTTAAGGAAAGGATCACTGACAAAATGTAAATGAAGATCTTCAGACGGTGGTGTTTATAAAATACCTCATTAATGGGCTTGGATTGAATCTCTCCATCCATCCACATCATCAGATATAATAATAGTAACGAATCAGACAGGGAAGATCCTGGCTAAACCATTGGCATTTTTTTTTTTCCAGAAGTACTGAAGTCCTAAATCACCAATTCTTCTAACTTTCTGGCCATTGATCCGCGGGAATTCGTAGTTCAACATCAAAGGTAAGAACAAAACATTATTCAATTATTCGATCGCTGGTGGAAAACGTTAGCTCCCATGTAAGAAAGTTAACTTCCATGCTGCTGAGCATTGTCAGATTTAGGGGGAAAAAGGGGAGAAAAGTTAGATCGGGTTATTTAAAAAGAAGACAGAGAGTTCTCCAAACTTTAAGGCTCCTTTCTGAGAGGGATGGCAGCCTGGCTGGCGACAGCCGCTGCGCTCTCTCCTCCGCAGCCTGCGCGTTCCCGGCACCGCCGCTCGCTCCTCCGAACGCTCCCGGAGCCCCGGCCCTGGCGGGACCCACTCGCCCCTCGCCCTCGGCCCTCTGCTGTTCCCCGTATCTTCTCTGGCTCCCCCAGACTTCAGCCGGCGATGGTACCCGGCTCCCACCCGCGTTCACGGCTTGCTGTCCCGGGGCAAGGCTGGCACCGCGTCCAGAGTTTGGCGGCGGGTCCCCCTGCCCCTACCGAGGCGAGGAGACACATGAGTGCTTCGGCCGAGGCGGGGAAAGCCGCACTTGGCACTGCTTTTCGGGGCCGGCCAGGAGGTCGGATGTGGAACGAAGGGATGATTTCTCTTACCCTGCCCGGGGATCCGTGGCTTCTCCCGGCACTACTTTCAGGGGCGGCCCGGAGCTCACGGGGACACCCGAGCGCTCGGCTGGCTGGTGGGCTGTCACTGCCTCTAGGAGGGAAGGAGGGGCGCCGCGGGACCGGCGGCGGCCGATCCCTGTGGGGACCTGACCCTCCTCCAAACCTCGAGACAGCACCGGGACGGCTGCATGCGGGCTTAGGGCAACCACTGCTGCCCACCCTACTCTCCCCGGGCGCATACGGGGCGAACGAAAACCTGGGCTGCCCGGTGGCCGCGATGCTCCCGCCGGTGCCCAGTGCCGCCGTGCCCGGGATGGGGGGGCTCCGCTCCCCACCAACCCCCCCCGTAGCCCCCTTTTTTTTGACCCTCCGGCGCCACCGTAAAAGGCAGAGCTCTTAAGGGAGCACGGTGGGGAGGGCGGCGCCGAGCAGGGAGCCAGCCGCGGACGGGTGGCGGGGGAGGCGGAGGAGGGGGGTGTCGGGGCGCTTTGGGTGCCCGCCACAGCCGCCTCCTTCCCCGCCGCCCGTCCGCCGCCCGCCCCCCGCGCCAGAAGGGATTCCCTCGTTCCACCTTAACGCGGGTCTCGTTCCGGTCCCGGGCGGGCGGCGAGGGCTCGGCTGCGCGGGGCCGCCGGCTCATTCCCCCGCGCCCCCCGGGCCGGGCAGGGGGCGCTGCGGGTCCTCGGGGCGCCCGCCGGGCATGGCCCCGCCGGGGTACGCGCCCGCGCCGCCGTCGACCCCAGGGAGCGGCGCAGTGCACCTTGCATCAGAGAGAGAGGGGACTGCCTGCCTGCCGGGTGATCGCTCGCCGCCCCGAGACCGGTGAGGGGCTCGATCCCGCCCCGCTGTAACTTCCCGGCCGGAGCTTTGCCCGCACCACTGGCTGCACTTAGGTAGCGCAGTCATGCCCTACCAGGAGCTCCGCTATTAAATAATTTAGTGGCGGCAGCAGCAGCGCTTCCCTGTCCGCTTGTCACCTTCTCCCAGCCCCCGCCATCAATTATTCAGGACCACCCCGGTAACTGCCTGGAGCCGGGCGCGGAGAACAGGGCGACGGCGGGGCCCTACCTGGGGCCGGTCGCTGGGTCTTGGCGGCCCGGAGGAAGCGCGACCGGCCCTCGGGGCGGCAGCCGCCACCGCACCGCGAAAAGTTACTGTCGCCTCGCCCCGGCGGGGAGAGGTTGCGGGAGGATCCCCGCCGTCGCTCAACTCCCAGGGGCTCAGGGGTAGGGGGCGGGTGGCAGGAAGCGGCGAGGCCGCACGGGCTTCATCGGACCAAGCCGGGCGTGTGGACTGAATGCCGGTGGCAGCTTTGCTCCTCCTCGGTCGGTCCGGTGTCCCCAACTCCGACTTCTCCACTATCCCCCCCCACTCCCGCCCTTCCCCTTCTCCCGGCTCCTCCTCCTCTCGTTCCCTCTCGGCCCTCCCCCAGCCCGACTGCCCCTGCCCTTGCGCCTTTCTGCCCTGGGTCTCTCCTGTCACCACCGCCTCGTCCTGCTATGCTTCCCCTTCCCCACCCAGCCCACCCTACGCTCTCCCTTCGTGTGGCGCCGCGCTCCTTTTTCGCGTGCGAGATGTATTATTTATTTATTGGTGTTTAATTTCCTGCCAGGTGGGTTTCTGCCTCCCACCCGTGCGCGCAGCGGGGCCGGGGCTGGGGCTCTGCGGGGCGGGCCGGACCGGGAGGAGGTGGGCTGCTGCGCGCCCGTCTGTGCCCGATTCCGAGGTAGCAGCGAGACTTGATTTTTGCGGGGGGGCGGGAAGGGGGAGGGGTGTCAAGGCAAGGAGGGGTGGCGATGTTTGGGATGCACAGCCCTGGGACGGGAACGCCGCGCAGACATACAGGCAGACACACACACACAGGCGTGCACATACACCAAACCCGAAAGGAAGGACAACCCCAAAAAGGACTCACTTTGCCTCGATGACTCAACGCAACTAATAACCGTTTCTCCGCTCTCTGTGGCGAGTCGCTCCTGCCGCTGCTGTCGCTGGCAGAGGAGGGAGCGATTGAAAGTGACACACCGGGGGCCGCCGCCGCCACTTCCCCGCGCCGCCAGGCACTCGCCGCCGCCGCGGAGCCCGGGAGAGCGGCACTCCCTCCTCTTCTCCTCCCCCTGTCTCCCCCGGTATTGATTTTCTCCGCTGAAGGTGTGAGAAGTCGGCTCCCTCTCCCTTCTCCTCCGCTCCGCAGCCGACGGCCCCGCGGCTCCCCGCCCCCTCGCCCCGACCACCCCGCTCCGCTCCGCTCGCCACTCGGGACCCTCCGGGACGGGGTTCTGCCCTTGCCGCCCCGCGGGTAGCCGCTCCGGCCCCGCCGCCCCAGCACCCCCGGAGGAGGGCGAGGAGGGGGCTGGGGGTGGGGGGAAGGAGTAGAAGCGAAGAACGCGGCGTGAGAGGAGGAAACAGGAAAACTTTCCACCCTGGATTCTCTACTTCTGATCCATGGACAGAGCCCAACTCAGCCAACTTACAGACAGTCTATAAGCAGTAAGTACAGCGGGAGCCGCTCGCTAGAGGCTTCCTCGCCAGCAGCCGGCTAGTCCTTGGCTGCACAGCTGGCCGGCGCGGGGGGGCCGTGCCAGCGGGGCCGTCTGGACTGGCAGCCTCTTCCCCGCGGCCCCCGGGGGCGGGCCGGGACTGTGGCCGGACCTGGGGCGCAGCACCTGGCTGTGGCGGGCGGGTCGGCTGCTTGCCTGCCTGGCGCGATGGGAACCGGGGCGCAGCGCTGCCTGCCCCCGCCCGCGGCAGGTTGGTGCCGGGCGGCTGAGGCGAACCGCTCACTTCAGCGGGGCCGGCTCCGGCGACGTGAGCGGGGCGGCATCGCACTCAGCCGGTACTCGCCCGGTTTCACGGAGCTGAACCGCCCTGGAGACGCGCTGCGGGGGCCCGGCCGGGTGAGCGGGGCCCGGTACCGGCCGGCGACCACTGAAACGCCCCTTGTTTCTCTCGCCCTAGGTCCGTGCTCCTTCTACTGCGACCTGCCAACGGGAGCCGCGTCTCCGAGCATGGAGCGGAGGAGCGAGAGCCCCTGCCTGCGGGACAGCCCCGACAGAGGCAGCGGGAGCCCCGATGTCAAAGGGCCCCCCCCCGGGAAGGTGGCCAGGCTGGAGCAGAACGGCAGCCCCATGGGCACCCGCGGGAGGCCCAACGGCGCCGTCACCAAGCCCGTGGGAGGTAACCGTGCGGCCGCGCTCACGGCGGCTTCGCCGGCCGGGGCGCGCTGGGCGGCGGGCCCGGGGGAGTGTGTGGCGGGCGGGTCGACACCGTGCCCGGAGGGGCCAGCAGGTCCGCGTGGCAGCTAGAGGGCTGCTGCCCGCTTTCCCGGGCAAGCATTTGGCTGCTCGGCACGGCTGCGGTGATGGGGATCCGCAGGAAGACTTGGACCGGGCGTGCGGCGCGCAGCCCTCCGGCGTTAGAAGGCCGCCTGCAGAAAGACGCCACCCCGGGCCGGGCTCTGGCCGGGCGGCTCTCAAAGGGCCAGGCCTGGTCTTGCCGGAGGGTAACGGAGTGAGAGCGTGTCCTGCACTCGGCGCTTTCTTCGTGCGGATCGCCCTGAGGCAGCCCCCGGGCATTCTCCTGTCTGCCGGCGGTCCCGCAGGGCACGGCAGCGGCCGGGCGGCCGGCCTGGGCAGTGCCTGCAGGAGAGGGCAGCACCTCCGGGCTGGGTGCGTGCGGTCGGGCTGCCTTCACGGATGCAGGTGACACCAGTTAGGCGTGTTACATCCACCGTTTCAGCTTTAAGAATGGGGTCACCAGGCTGGGAAAAATGCTAGCGTTTATGTTTGCGTTTTGGGATTTTATTTTTCTTTCGGTAAGTAGCATCTTGTAGTAGTTGTTGTAAAAGAGGACAGGGCAAAGCGTGTGCAAGGTTCAGCTTTTTCAGCAAATATATTGAGCATTAGTTTCTTAGTTTTCCTGTATTTTTCTCGAATGCCTAATCTTTCTTACTTTGCTATCAAGTTGCTGGTCAGTTTTGTGTTAAGAGCATGTTAAGCGCGTGGTTGCTTTTTCCCCTCCTTTTGTTCCAAGCAGATAAACTTTCCAGTCCCTTCTCCTAAATGCCTTCTTTTTTCATCTTAACTCTGATGCTGCCGTGTTTAAGACAGTGCAGCCTCGTGTTAGGAAAAGTATATATTTAAAAATCTTGAAATTAGCCAGATGTTGCAAGCAGAATACTGCAGAAAAGGCCATCAATAACTTTACCTTAAAAAAACCTCTGTATTTATGTTTTAAAATGAACAGAATGGTAACACATAATTGTAGCTGTTTATACACAAAGAGGTTGTGTAAATGGCATTTCGAGAGATACATTGAAATGGTCGTCACATGACTCTCTATTGCGTGAGGTTTATTTAGTGATTTTACCATTAGCTGCTTGTTTTAGATCTCTTTGGTTCAATAGGCTTCCTAATTGCTGAAGTTTGCTAAGGAGCTGCAGATTTTATTTTAAAAGCATAGGATTCATTTATATACCTAATGAAGGGTAAGAGAGCTCACCAGTTTTTTTTGTTTCTTGGATGACTATGTATCTAGTTTTTAATCCTCTTGTCTATGTTCTTCCAATATATGGAAAAAGAAGAAACAGCTTTGCAGTGAAAGACTTGTAATACTGTTCCACTTAGAAATTGGTGAAGAAATAATTCGTTGAGTACTTGTAAAAAGGAACTAGTTAATAATATAAAAAGTAGTATATGTAGTTTTAGATGCCTTTTTGAGACCAAGGCATTAAAGCTGCTTGATTTTAAAAATAATGTTAAAACTAGAGCTGGAATATTTTTCCTTGGGGCATTTATAGCAATACACTTTAAAAGAATATTTTAAATGTTTTGGAATATATGTTTTCTTTCTAGTTGCAACTGTGTTATCCAAAAGAAATTCAGCGGCTTTTATACTTATATCAGTGGTTCAGTGTGAATCTGGCCTGTTAAGCTATGGAAGATTTCTTACACTTAAGAAAAGGACTTTCATTTCTGAAAGCAAACTTTTAAGAGCTTAAGTTTTCATTCATTACTCTTCTGCTCATTTATAAAGATATTGTAGACTGGAGTGTAGAAGTGAGGGGGAATAAGAAATGCAGGAGTAATTTTTTTTTTTTCCTTAGCTGGTGTTCTTTAAACAGTCTCAATCTCTTTGGGTTTAGGTTGTTCATAATAAAGGTCATTCATTAGTCCCTATTGATACTGAAAGCAAGAAGAAAATTATTCTTGTCTGAATAGTTACCTAGGTTCCATAACACTCAATACTAAATCAGTTAAGGCAGATTTTTTTTAATAAGATAATGGTGCCGTTTAAAATTGATTCATTTTTTTTCTCCTGGAAATACTCTCACAATAAATCAACAGAGCTAATTTCCAGATATTTTTCTTCTGTTCTTTTTCAAGTTTGATCTTTAAGAACCTGTTATGACCAAGTGATCTTTTCCTGAATGCAGATCACACCTGTTTCGATATTTTTGGTAGTCTGTATCTTTGCAGTGGTTACTGTGGTGTTAGTAATTTTTTTCACTGAAGCTGTGAAATGCAGCTGTGGACATTTGTGGAAAGGCTTACTTTTAGTATACTGGCAAATTAGTATAAAAATTCTTTGAAATGAATATTGATGGGGCTCTCCTACTATTGTGCCTAGAGTTTGACAGAAAGGAAACTATTGAAAGTCATAGTGAAATGACATCTAAGGTTTCAGTTGTCAGTCTTTCAGTTTATTCTTATTTCTCAAGCTTTAACAAGTGCTAATACTTACTGAATGTAAATTTCATTTGGGACAGAAATGGAAATACTTTACTGAAAACTAGAGAGCATTTTAGGTTTTGTTTTATTTTTAATTCTATTAAGTGTATCTAAAGTTTTTGAAAGCAAAGCCAAATGCTAGCAATTCTTTTTCTCATCTCGTTTTGGGCCTTAGATATATAAATGCTGAAATTCCTTCCTATTTGTCAAGTGGCTTTTTGTTGTAATAATTTCTGTTTCTGAAGTTAATTCCTGAGAACAGAGCAATAATCTCTCAACTACCTGCTGCTGTGATGAGCCTGATGACCTTTGGTAACCAGTTTTATAATCGTTCTGTTTGCTGCAATTATTTTTCCTATGACTTCCCTGAGAAATAGAGAAATATAGTGCTGTCAGTGCTTCTAGCTTTCTCTCTAGTTTTATGAGTGAAAAAGTGTTCTAAAATAAGCTTTTGTAGTGCAGACAGAAAATCAGTTGTTCTCATGAAAAGTTTTGCCTTATGACTTTCCTGTTTTTGTATTCCTAACATGAATGTACTTAATTCAAAGGGCCATAACAGCAGCTATAATAATCTAGTCACTAAGGTCACTAAAAAGATAAATGAGGTCTTAAAGGTTGTGTTTAATAGGGGATTTAAAGTTTTGGTACTGTTTACAATGTTGTTAGCGTCAGTTCAATGTATTAGAGTCTGGTTCTGGTTTGTCTGACTAACCCAGTCCTTTTTAAAATGTTTCAACAGTTATCTGACCGGTCTGTTTTAAAACCTGTATGTAATAAAATGTAAGTGCTCAGATTTTAAGGAGAGTAAGGTTCCTTGGAAAAAAAGGCTAATATCGCTTTAAAAAACATATGAAGCCTGGGAGAGCTTAGAGCAAGCAAGAGCACTATGGTGTTGACAGCTTTATATCCCTGTTGGGTAACATTCACTTACTAGAATTGGCGTCTCCTCTCAGTTAGTAATTCACTCCGTAAGGATTTAAAAAAAAAGGGATGATTAATGACTAGGAAACTTATATTTACAGAATTGTTGATTGCAGTTCATGAACCTGTTTGTGTAAGAGTGGATGTGCATATATATATATATATGTGCGTGTTGATTTGAAGAGCACAGAAAATAAGTGTCAAAAGCCTCTGAAAGCAACTTAAAATGCCAGTATGCAGCCTGAGCTGTTCTGAAGTTTGGTTTTGCTGAAAAAGAAACACAGAACCAAATTATAGCCAAAGGAACATGCTCAAATTCGGAGCAGGAAACGATTGCAAAACATTTTTTGTTTAGATTAGTTTGATGCAGTCTGATAATATGTTCATATTCATTTAACTGTTAAGAACTGTGATTCAATGTACAAAACATTAATGGAAGGAAGAACTTTCAGGCAATTAAAACCAAAATGTATGATCAGGATGTTAATCAGTAGCTGTAGTTACGGAGCTTGTGCAAAGTCAGATGTACCAGAAATGTGGATGCAGTGACTCTTCGGAGCGCTGCTGCTGATTGCCGTAAGCCCCCTGAAGTTCAATGTATCGTGGTCGTGTCTGCTTAGGTGTGGTTAGAAATCAGTTTTAATATATCTCTGGAGTGACGGAAACACAGGCTGATGGTTAAAGGACTGTTTGTCAAAGTCCATTCTAAATATTTCTGAAGAAATGTTGTAGGGTTTGTACTACCTTTTGTATCTTTACAAGGATTGAAAGTACTTGACTGGACAGAAAATTCGCTTCTGTGCAGACAGAAGAATACAGCCTGATCAAATTTGCTCCTCTGTTCTAAGTGGTTAGTTAAGGTGGCATCCTGAGCAGAGTAAGGAAGTATGTTTCACTTGTCCTTAGGAATTGAGTGAAGTGAAAGGCTAGGTTTTAGATTCCTGCCCAGATCCTAGATGAAGAATATCTTCCTGCTGCCTGAAAGAAATATGTAGCTGTTTGGAAGAATTAAGCGCATTGAAATACAGAAGCGTGAAAGCCGCAAATCCTTGTTAGTTCAGAAACCAGAATAGGTGTATTTTTGGTTTTATGTTTATGCTTTATCTGTGGCAGAATAATTGGAAAATGTTGCTTTGTACTTTGGTATAATTCAGTAGGGATTTGGAAGAAATGTAAAATCATGGATTTTACGTGTTTCTGACACATAATGAGGAAGAAACCTCTAATTTAACAGCAACAGTCAGAAGAGCAAGACAGTGATTTCTTTTTCAGGACTCATGGTTAAATATAGTATTTTTGCTGGTTTTCACCCCTCTCTCCCTTTTCCAATCAGATTATGTCATGTAAATAGAACAAACAGAGCAGTCACTCCTGAAGGGTCATGCAGTGTATCAGTTATATTTTTGCTGAGGTAGAAAAATAGTCTTTCTTTATGTGTTTTCAGTACTTGGTCTGTTATTAAAATAAAGACACAGTTGGTTGAAGTATGTGTGCAATTGAACATATGCATTAAACAGAATATAGGGTATCCACCCATTCAATGACCTAGACATAATTTGATGTTTAGAGTAATTTTGGAACCCTTAAGCTGCATCTGCAGAAAGTCACCAACAATTTTGAATTCAAGATTTAAGATTAGCTGTAGTAAGATTTTTTTTCCCCCCACAACAGTTCCTAAGTGTTTCGAGTCATATCCCTGCTTCCTTCCCACACCCATGGCCATGTTAATTAACTGCATTCTGTTATTCTCATATTGAACCATAGGAAAGAAAAAGCAACCAACATAATTGAAATAGTCCATATCAATGCTCTGTTTTCTCCTCCCTTTATAAGTTGGGTCCTGCCTTTTCTTAGTTTCACTGGGATAGAACATGGTATATTTACTGTCAATTATTTATAGGGCAATTCTTTGACAAACTCACCTTAATGGGAATTTTCAGTGACTCCCCAGAACTGTTTTTATGCCTAAAGAAGATGGCAAAATTATATTAAAAGCTATAAGGATGCCAATGAAGTAATATATTTTCAAGAAATAAATAATGACATATCATCCACTCAGAATTTAGATGCAGAATTCAGACATCGAAGGAAGGCCAACAGTACTAAACTTTTATCGTTATGAATAAACATTTAAAGGTGAAGTTTGAAGATTCCTTTCCCAAATACTTAATTTTGTGGAGTCTTTATATTCTCTTTAAATACGCTTACTGTACTGAATATTTTATCTTGATTTAAAAATAGAAAAAACCTGGCATAATTTAACTGTAATCAAGTCATCATTTCAACAGACAGCTATGTCATATTGAAACTTTCTAATTTGTAGCACAGACTTTCAGATGGTATCACTTACTTTAAAATTCCTTTAAAATTCCTTTAAAAGTTTAGTACTCTTCAGTGGGATGTTATCCTGAATATTTATTTTTGCAGCTACTTTCTATTATTTATGTTTTCTTCAAAGCTGTCCGTGTGGAATAGGGAGGAAAAAGGCCACAATGGTGGTCTGGAGCTTAAGTAAAATACTTGAACCTGTAAGATTTTTGTCACTCTCATTGACACAGAACATGGTAATACAATATGGCAACTATGATGCTGTAAATGAAGAGTTTTATTGCAGCCATGTATTTATATTCACCAAACATCTGTGTGACCTGTTTAGGAAAAATTCTTATTTTTGTGATTGAGCAGTACCCAACCTGCTTTTAAGTCTTATTTTTAACATTTTCAAAATAACTGAAAATCTGTAAAACTTGGGAAGATTTTCTTTTGAATCCTAAATTGCAAGGCATAGCTAAGTTAGGCCTTTAATTACTGCCCCTCATAATTTAGTTAAATTAGTAACTACTGCTGTGTTTTTAGGATTAAAGGCCCAGTTTTTCAAGGTATAAAGTATTACCAAGTCCCTTTGAATTGATACTATGGTGGTTTGTTCAAGATAACCTGTGCCTGATTCATGCTCTGTAACTACCGAACGAGCTGACTCTCCTTTTGAAGCTCACAGTGGCTTTGAAACCAGCCCCCTGTGTTGGACGAGGAACCAAAGCCCTTTCGAGCTCTGAAAAAATCGCCCTGTGGTAATTGGTTCCTACTGTACGAAATGTCCGGGGTCAGCTGCGTCAGTCCCTGCGGTGGCATGTGTCACTAATGCAGATGTACGAAATAGTCACAGCAGACAAAAGGCAGCTGAGTATTTGATGGCTTTTGAGAAATGTTTTCTAGCCTCTAGCGATACTTAAAAAAAATTGCCCTCCAACAAGCCTTGTACTTGTTGCAGAATGCTCATCAGCAGCGTCTCTGCTGTGGGCCTACAGACAAATGAGTTTACATTGATTAGTGGTAAGAAAGACAGAAAATACTTTTTGTCATTTAATTTGGGGGCAGTTCTTAGCCCATCTAGTTAAGGTTCTCATGGCTGTTCTCAAGTGTTGGCTGCTTTAATGTGTGATATGTTCTCAGCCAGCAAGGCATGTTGTCCATATTGTCACTGTTCTATAGTTAGGCATTTTTTTTTATCCAGAGTTCCTGTGCTTTGTATGAAAGCATGTACTGCAGCTGTTGAGTATATTTTGTCTCTGTCTTCATTTGCATTGATCCAAGTATTGGTAAGGGAAAAAATACTTTATATTTCCAATGTTTTTTCTTCTATTTCAGGGAACTTTTAAAAAAACATGAAATAGTATTTTTAGTTGTTTGGTTTTTTTCCTTTAAAAATCTGCGTACCAGCTCTGCTGGTATCCTCTGAAGATTTACAAATATACAAGATTTTGGCATTTGTCTATTAGCAATTTAAGGCTGCTGACACTGAAAAACTCTTATAAAAATGTTTGAAAGATTTTCTTTCTTTGTTTTGTTGATTGGTTAGTTTGTTGTTTTGCTTTGGGTTTTTTAAGTGTAATTCTTACTCTGATTTTTAAAGGTGCGAATGTCAATGTTGCTAGCATCTGAGGACTTACGTAAAACCTCCTTCCAGGAGGCACTTCTACTTTGAATAAAGCTACACAGATAATTTACAGACTGTTCAAAAAATGAAGTGTGAACCCTGCATTGATATTATGGTAAGCGGGATGCTAGGACAGGAATACTGTGTCTGAACTCAAGATACATTTTCAATTTCCTGTTGAATGCTGAATGATTACTGATGTTTCATGCAGCGATGTTTGGAAAGAGAGAAGATTGTCATTATTTGTAGATGTTGTATAAGGGGAACAGAAAGAACTTGAAGAAAAAGGACAGGTAGCTCTAGATAAGAGTCTAAGTATATGACTTGTTTTCTAAATAGAAAATTATCTGGCCAATTAGATGACTAAAAATGTTTAGTCATTGGGCTTTAACTGATGTCCTTGTATCAGATAGACATGCAATATTAAACAATTTGACAACTGTACCTTGTTAATAGCAATGTCAGCAAGGTAAAGAACCTCAGAAAAAGCTTAATACCTGTCAGACACTATTTTATATGAAGCTGCAGCATCTCTTGAGATAACTATATGCCCACTGCATTTTCAAAGTGCAGTAGAAATGTCTTCCACTTAAACATGCTCCCTCATTTGTTCCCCAGAGACACACATTGAGAAGAAAAGACACACTAATGACAGCGAATCTTTTCAAAGGTACTAAACCTGGCATGAAATGTCAGGAGGGGCATTTCTTATATCAAAAGCATAATTTGTATCACTGCATAGAGCTACAAGGTTATTTTGTCTCTCTCTCAGCTGTTCAATTCTATTTGTAATGTTGAGAAGGGGCTGGATTAGTGGGTCTTTACTTGTGTACCACCAACACTTCACTCTTGAGAAGGTGCTGACTTTGTCAGCATTTGGATGGAAGCTTCAGACAAGTGAGGAAACTCACAAAGAAGTATTTACCATCTTGGTAATCTAAACTCACAGAGAATGTTTTGCCATAAATTTAACTGACAGGCATATCTTGGAAATGAAGCATGTTATTTTCAAAACTATAACCAGCCTAATTTTTGAGAGTAATATAAATTCATATTTTGAGCATATTTTGGTTTATATGCATTTCCATTATTTATATATTAAAATTAGATGTGCACAATTTCCAGCCTTATTATTTTGAGTGGTTATTAAGAAATGTAGTTATAAATTATGAGTTATACAATACTTTGGAGTGAAAGGTGATTTTCATAATGTCTTTTCCCAACTTACAAATAACTTCTTTGCCATAATACAAACATGTTAGCGGAGCAACATGATAGATGTCTCTTTAAGTATCGTAGTAAAAGAAAATGACTTGTATTCTGAGGCTGTGGATAGTTTATGTTGTTTTGGACCCATTTCCCAAGCAGTGATCGAAAACAGATTACAATAACAATTATACAGTCAGAAGATGCAATATCCATTTCTGTTTTAATTGAGTGAAAGAATAATAAAAACATCATTAAGAAAAATGAGGTGGACCTGTCATACACTCTACCAATTTTTAGACTTAGAGAAAATGCAGAGTAACAGAAGTGTGGGCTTTTTTTTTTTATTTTCCTTTTTTTTTTTTTAAGTAGTTTGTTGCTCAAGCTAGAAGTCTGGATAGGAGACTTCATATGCACTCCTGTGAGCAAGTATGCAGTAAGTAGGCATATTGCTTGATGGTAACGATCAAGTTAGGCATTATCTGAGTGTCTGGGTCTGGCATAATAATGAATGTATTGAGCCTTTCTGATTACGTTAATATGATCACAACATCATATTGACCTGCCTGCTACATGAGCTTTGAGAATGCCGTGGACAGGTAGAAAGTAGTAAAAGTTACTTCCTTCTGTCTGGAGATAAAGAACTGTGCTATTTTGGGAGGGGGTGGGAGGGGGAGTGTTTTGGGTTTTTTCCCCCCTCTTTAAATCTGTGGATGTGAATACAAATAAGAGTATTTGGTCTCTTAAGCCATCGCTAGCTGGGGCTGACTCTCTATGGCTCTTTAGCTACCTCACCATCTCAGGGCTCAGATTAAAAACCAAAAGGCAGAAAGGCCCTATGCTGGGGGGCTGTGCAGCTGTGTGCATCTTGCAGAGGGACCAAACTGTAGTTGAAGGCCCAAGGCTGAGGGATCCTGGCTCTCCATTGTCTCTGACTCCTAGAGCTGTAAGCAGAATTGTCCTTTCTGCTGTACCATACATGGAGAGAGAGAGCCTTGCTACGGTAGCCTTGGCTCTAGTCATGTATCATACAGCTTTATGAATCAACATTTGGAATGGCATCTGAAAGTGAACTGGGAGCCAGTTCAGCCTTTGGAGCACAGATGTAATCCGCTTTCTTTGGCTAACACCTATCAGTGAGCACATGCATTTGTACTAGCAGAAGTATCTAATTCTTTGGTGTAGCTCTATGTACATAGTAATGTAGCAATTCAGCTTGTTGAGCCCAAAAAGCATTGCTGACTCTTCACAAGTGAATCCACACACGGTAGGTCAGCCTGTAGGTATGTCTTTTCCACCCTTGCCCCAAAATATTGCTAACTGGATGAAGTGTACTGTGCATACCTGAGGAAGAGAATCTATCTGTTAACTTTTGTTCCCCGACCTCATGACTTGTTTGTTAAATAGATGCTAGTTATTAAAGACCATTAGATTAATGTGACCTGCTGGCAGATAAATGTAAGTATTCCTAAAAGAGTGATGTTCAAACCGATAGCTGTTAGATGTGTGATTTTGTGTTTGTAGAGTGCTTCCCCCACAACTCCTTTGTTCTTGGAAAAGAGAATACAAGAGAAGGCCACTCAGAAGTTGCCCTCGCTCCACAAGGGTGTGAAAGATTGGAGTTGTAAGTAAAGGCCAAGCTCCAGACGCCAGTTGCTGACCCATAATGGGCTGTAGGTGCAGACTGTCAGAAGATTTTGTGTTGACTGGTGAAAAAGGAGGCAGAGGGTGAAGTTAGCTGCTTTCTGGAGGAAAGAATGGCTTATACTTTTTCTCATTTGTAGTTCCCTCCTCTAGTTATTTTCCTGCTGAAGATCTGATGAAGATTTCTGTGGCCTCCTTCTACCAGAAAAATACCATGTAGTAATGATATTGCTGTAGCAGTAGCCTTACCCTTGCTGAAAGTGAAACAGGATGAAGAGCTTCATCAGTAGCCATTGAGTTTGGTAACATTTATTCAGAGAGAGAGTTCAATGTCGCTTGTCCTCTTCTGTGCATACTTGTAACTTTTGCCCATTGGCAGTTCTGCCGTATCTGTTGACATTGCCACTCAGAAATAAGGTTTTCTAGTGCTGCCAATATCTATAAAACATGAGGAAAGGTGGTAGTGGTTACAGCGGTTGCAGATAACTCAGCTTGTCTCACTGTTGGAGCCTGCAGGTGGCTTTGAAGGCAAGAGGTGGAGGTGCAGTAGTTACATTAGACTCTGCAGGCATTTATCTTGTAACACAGAGAAAGGGTGATACGATTCCTTCTTTTTCTTGCCAGGGAGTGGTTCACAAAGGGATGGACATGAAGGAGAAAAGAACTTGCTGGTGGGTCCCAGTGGAGACCCCAAAATAGGCCCAAGTGTGGTCTGCAGCACTTCTCCAGAAATGAAACCTCAAACCAGCTATGAAAGCTTTTCTGTTGCATTCCAGGGGACTTATCCCAGTACCAGGAGACTAGTTAATAGAACCTTCATTAAAATGCTTTTGCTGGAAGATGTTTTTTTGCTTCAAAAATTACATAATATGGTGGCATCTGCTAGCGCCACTGAATTTAAGGGCTTATTAGCAGTTCTCGTTTTCAGAGTTGGTCATTAAAAATAATTTTGGGTGAAACTTGGCAAAGAGAGTTTTAGCCCCTTAGGCAAATTTGTTATGTTTTTGAGAGCAAAGAAACAGAAAGTAGTCCCCCAAACTAAAAACTCCTCACGAACCCTAAACTTGTTTTTAAGTTAAAGAAACCAAAACCTAAAACTTATAGGAGATTAATGGCTTAAGATGACTTTTTAACAAAAAGCTGATTTTAGAAGTGTTTCTTCCACTGATTTTGAGAGACATGAGTGAAATTTTCCATTTTGTTCATATTATAAAGTATAGCTGTGGGGTATTTTTTCTCCTTTTATAACTGGGAAACAAGCTGAAACAATGGAGCTGTTTTATTTAGGAAAAATGTAGTTATAGTGTCTTCACCTTGGCCTTTCAACGGGAATAGTTGGACTCAATTATTTTAAGTGTTTTTTCCAACCTACCTGGTTCTATGATTCTATTCCATGGATTTGAAGGCCTATGTGTGATTCTGGCGGAGAGCACGGTGCTTGTACCCCCCAGGACTGCTGCATGCCGGGGGTTGCTGCTGGCATGGGAGGACTGAGCTTTTCACTAGTGCAGCCCAGACAGCTGTTTGTGCTGCCTTCTCACTCAGGCTCCCTCACTTTTTGAGCTCTGGGCTATCATCTCTCTCAGTTTTGCTCATTTATTTGGAGAGGTGGAAGTGCTTTATTGTCCTGTTTAATTGGTCCTGCCTCCTGGCTGCCCTGTGCATGGCTGTCGCTGGGCTAACAGGGTGGCACAAAGCCCCAGTGGGGCTGCTCCTGTTCTTACCCTGTGAACCCAACCAGTGTGACAGATTCAAACGTTGGGTTGAGTTAGGGCAACTGGTTTAGCAAAGGGAATTTGTTACCAGAAACAGCTGATCCACTTTGACTAAGAAAAGGCCTCATCTCCTGCAAGTAACACTTCTGTCCCAGACATGCTGCAGGAAAGGCTGTGCCAGAGGTAAATGCTTGGTATTCTTCTATTTCTCATTTCTTGTTTGTCACAGCACATGCTATAAATATGGCCTTTCTTTCATACCGTTTTTTTGAAATTCAAGTATTATCAAATCAAGTTATGAGTTTCATAATATGTTTCTGTGGTGGGATAGTGGCCTGAAATATTTTGTGTTAAACAGTAAGGCTGTTATTTCAGCTAGGAGAAGGATTCTTTGGGTAGTTAAGCTGTCAGAAACAGAGGACATCTGCAGAGACGGTAGTGACTTATTTATAAGACTTCCTGAGATCTGGGATAGTTGTGATGGCTGGGAGACTGAAGCCACAGAAAGGACTGGAAGCTGAAGGAAGATGTAAATAATATCTTGTGGTTTGCATTTGCCATTGGCTAAAATATAAAATATAGAAATGCATTTCCTGCCTACAGATTTATTGAATATGTAAAGCCAGAAAAAATAGCTGAGGAGGAGGAGAAAGATATTGTCCTTAGTTTTACTTCCTCTGGCCCTCCTAAGAAGAAAAACTCTACAATGTAATGTTATTTAACATGATTTTGTTTCTTTGGCAAACATTGTATCAAAATCATCTGTGAACTGAGCTCTTCTTTACCAAATTGCATCCTGGAACAAAATATTTGCAGCGGGCTTATAAACCCATGAAGAGTAGGAGTTTAAACAGCATCACATTACTGCTTATATACAAAATCAGATATCTTGCATTTTGTCTAGAGCACACTGGAGAGCAGAGGATTAGCAGAAAGTAGGGTCCTTGTTTTTAAATAAAACCTTTTGCTATAATGAGGTACTTGATGCTGCATAGGATTGTACAGTTGCAAAGATTTTGATACAGTTTCCTGTATTTGACATAGTGATTTCCCGCTGGCTCCCTGTCAGTGTGTGCACACAGCTTTCTTCACGTGGTTCCGAGTGGTTGGTGACAAACAACTGCAAAGTCATTCCTTCAGTCCCCATTAAAAAAGATTTACAGTGAAAGAATTCTCAGCCTCATAATGAGACTGTTGTAAGCTGGTGTTTGATAAGTAAAAGGTTGACACAGAGTCCATTTACCCAAACCAAGCATTTATTGTAAATAAGTTGAGTTCCAACAACTTATATTCTGTGCAATTTAATTGTATTCATAATTTATGGGGTAATTTGAAAGTCAGCCTTAATGGACATGCCTAATGCTTGCTGAAATGAGGGAGCTCTGTCTCTTCCACCTTACCAAGGAGTTGCACTGGCGTGGGCTGAACCTGGGATCTGCTCCAAGCAAGATCCTTCTAGAGTGTGAATAGTCGTGTGTGTGTGTGGCACTGTGGAAATGGTATGATTGTGCTGGTTTAGCCTGTCATTGTGTCTTCTGCATCTGCAGCCCTCGGCTGGACTCTGCAGATTTTCTGGAGAAGATCTCTCATCACCACGAGCTACAGCTACGCTGTGATTTAAACAAAAGTGGTGTTGAGATCAGCACAACCTCCTTTTTTTCAAATACTATATTACATTTTTCCTCTTTAAAAAGCCCCAGCCAACTGGACAAAATACCCCACATTTTGGAATGCATTTGATCTTTTCTAATGGTGAATTTACCTTCTATTGTTACATGTGATCTTAAAGGTTTTTTCCAAATGAAATTATTCTCTGATTCTATGTTTGTTCAGCTAGTCAAGTCTTTAATAGAAATCTCCTGATTATTGGCATATGCACTAAGTTTTAATTTCTGATCACTTCAGGATTTGCAGTTTACGCTGTTTTGAAGAACTGGCCTACTGAGGCTTTAAAGCCTTTCCCTTTCCCTTTCCCTTTCCCTTTCCCTTTCCCTTTCCCTTTCCCTTTCCCTTTCCCTTCCCTTCCCAGAAAGGAAATTATGGATTTGTTTTACACTTTAGTATGCAGGATGGCATCTTTGCTGCAGAAATTCAGGTATTTCTGCATAACTGAAAGCTGTCAAACTTAATTGGCTTCTGACTTTTCAATTAGACTGCAGAATGTGAAAAGGAGAACTGGCAAACCTCTCCTGTGCTGATTTCTGCCTTTTAAAGCAGTTTTCTCAGTTTAGGTTCATTTTTCAAATTTATTTAGAAGAAAGGGAAAGACAGTTAAATACCAAATCGGTATTTGTAAGGCCAGCTCTGCTGCAATGCAGAGAGAAATAAATAAATAGACTGCTTTCCCTTCACTGCCTTTGCTGGATAAAGGTCTCTCTCTAAAGAAAAAACAGACACAGATTAGGTTTAGGAAATGTTTGTAGTTTGATTACTTCCTGTGGTTACTGCCAGTTGTGGAAGCATGCTTTATTGTTAAATATATGGAATCTTTATCTAGATAATTTCCTCAAGACAATCCATGTTTTGCTAATTTGGCTTCCTAGTTTCTGTTGCAGGGTAAAGGGCTCATTTTAGAAGTCCAACAAAAGTTGCTTCTAATTCAATAGTTTTTAGGTGTGCATGGGAATAAACATTTGTGGATTTTGCTCTTACTGTTGCCTAGATTTCTTTTTTTTTTTCTTCCCCTCTCTGTACCGTAAAGACCAGCTTAGAGAGTGGCCCATGTTACAGTCTCTGCTAGGGAAAATATTTTCTACATACAGTAATGAAGAGTTTTCAGTAGTTTATGAATTTTCAAGTACATGTCCTGGTTTCTGAGCTCCAAACCATAGAAATTTGCTGTGTCTTTGAGGGAGATTACTCTGCATATGAGTCTGTGTTCTGTTTAAAAGAAAAGAAAACAAAAAAACAACCAACAAACAAAACCTAAAGGCCCAAAGCGTAACAGCAACAACAAAAACTTTATTTTCTACTTTCTTCAGTTGATAAAAATCTCTCCACTGTAGAATGATTTCCTTTGGGTTTGACACCACCATTTGATCTCAGTTTTTAATAATTTTAGTGGGTTTCACTCCCAGAAGAAAACATGCTTGTGCTGTGAAGTATTCCCACTAGAAATCTGGGAAGTCTTAAAACCTCATGTTACTCAGGGCAAAGAACTGGCTTCTTTATTAATTCCCTGCTAGACAACCCCTGTACAGTAAATCTTTCCACAACACCATGCTGTTGAAATTAATCAACCTGATGTTTGGAAATTGTTCAAATTAGATTAAATTAAATAACACCTAGATGGGACTCAAAACTTGTCCTGATGGAAGGAGATTTTAATTTAAAAAGACATGAATTTTATTGGTGCCTTTTCATTCTAGTTGATCTTCATTTTATACTCACTAGGACATGCAAGCACTGCTCCCTGTTTAATGGCTGGAGAGGTGGGTGGCTGTACAAATGTAACCTGCTGCTCCTCAGCTATCTGCTCTGCCTAGGATGGTTCTGTGGAAGCAGACCATGCATAGAAGTTCAGTGCCAATAGTATCGCATGTGTGACTTAAAAAAACATGCATTATATTATGTGCAAATAAACAAAAGAAATAGTGAGTGACTTTTTAATATCTGCTCTCTTCTTGTCCTTCTCGTTTGTTGTTAGAAATCTGCAGCTTTTACTTGGAAATCTTACAACCGAAAATGTTTTCCAGGGAGCTGTATGATTGCAGATTGATAATACTTTTAACTGGCTCTAAGTTTTTTTTGGTTTTTTTTGCAAAAATGAATCTGTTATGCCGCAGAGTATCTTGGGTTTTCACTTATCTAATGAAATATCTATTTTTCTTTCCTTCATTTTTTAAGAATTGATTGCTCCCCAGTGAAATAAAACTGTAGATTAAAATGGGCAAGGAGGAGAACATGTGCATTTGGTCTCTTTGATAGGTATTTAATTTCTTCTTAATTTCTCTGCCACTTAGAAGAGTCTTGGCAAAAAATGCAAGTGTGTTTACGAAGTCTCTCTGTATGTTGCAGCTTTTCTGTGAAAGCAATAGTGGAGCTTAAATCTTGTCTCTGATTCGCTTTAAATATATGCGTTATACAAAGGTACTGGTTACTGCTAACCACTCTCTTCCTCTGAGTACTGGTGGGAACACTTTTTCACTGTTCTCTTTCATGGGTTAGATGGAATTCTTGCTGTGTATGGATGTCCTCATAAAAGCCTTTCTGTAGATCTTGGTTTGTGCTCCCCTGACATTTTATGCAGATACCATCTATATGGGGTCAAAGCCCTGTGAGAAGCATGAAAGAGCTGTTTATGAGTCAGTTACGTTAATCAAAATCAAGCAGAAAAAGTCTTTAGTATGATTTGTGATTGCTGTTAATATTTTGTGTGCATACTAGCATTGTGTTCGTCCTTTAAGGAAATAAATGCTTTCCTTTTTTAGCCCTCAGATTACTCCTCATTTTCTGTGTGTGTGAAAATCAGTGCTGTGTGTCATGTACCATGAGCTGTGCAGCATCACTCCGTGCAGCCTCTCTCTAAAGCTGGGAGAGTGAGTGCACACGAGTTCAGTGCCGGGGGACTTCAGCCTTCTCCGTGTGTGTGCACAGGCGAGGGAGGATGACAGGAATTCTGGCTGATCGGTCGTTAGGGAAAGAGCTGAGGAGTTCCAGGATTTATGAGTAAGGCTGGCTTGTGCTGCAGTAGCACTGCATGTGAGACCATGATGAATGCTTGGTCTCCAGCTCTCTGAGTACTGCTCCAAGTTCTTCAACTGGAATGACAGTGAGTAGTGACTAATTTGTATTGCTCTTCTCTAAGGGCCCCTGTAGCGAGCTGGAGCTGTAATACATGCATATAGGAGTGAGACATGGTGTATATCAGTATGTAAAGAGCATGTTGGCCTCTGCAGATGTTTTTCTTTTTGATTCCAACATAGTGAAAATATGTTAATTTATTTTCAGATAACATTAGGAAAATTAGGGAAGTTTGAAGTAGTAAATTCTTCAGAGATATGACAGTTTAGCTTTCTAATGTGAAATAGAGAGCAAAGCAGTTGAAACTTCCTTGGAGTGATATTGATTTGGAAATAAGTTTGATTACTGCTGCTTTTTATTTTACTTTTAAAATAAAGTCAGTATTAAGGTTCCAATACTATAGTTAGAGGCATGAGAGTGGGTCAGTAATGAGAGATGTGGTAACCTGCCCTTTGCTCTCTGTTTTCAAGGTACTAATAACAGCTTATCATCAGTTACTCTGGGTCAGTGAGTTCAGAAGTATTTTTTCAAAAGTTTTAGCAGTGTCCCTTTAGCAAGCATGGACAGCAGGAAGGGGCAGGAAAATCATCATGGGCAGGAGTCGTGTGGGATCCTTTATGCTATCCATTAAAGTGATGTCACGTATGGCATCAGTTCTAGTATTTGAGATCCTGTTTGTACTAAGACAGTAGAGGATGGGTGCAGAGAATAGGTGCAACTTCTCTGCTGAAAAGGAGAGACTGTTGTATGACAAGGAAAGCATCCAGCAGGAGCAAAAAGACAGTGTGACATCCCTCTCATCAGTTTGCTTCACCACTTTTTCTGTCTTGCCAAAATGTAATTTACACAACTGATATTACAGCCTCAGCATTTGGCCAATTATCTTAATCTTTTGCTAAGACATTAATAGCCCCATCAAAAGTGCTGTGACAGCCTGTGTGTTCGACAGGACTGGAAGTTTGTCACTTAAAGAGACTTATTTTCATATTAACTAATTAAATGGTGTATGGACAAATAGAATTAAAGTTTTAACCTTTGATAGGAAAAGAAATTTTGTCATTGATTTCAGAGGAATGTGATCAGCCATGTCCTGTCTCTTCAGGAAAGCACCTAGAGATTTTTTTTCACTGAGATTTTTTTTTAGCTCTGTGTGTTAGAATTTGGCTGCTTGAACTTGCAAAATGCATCAGTTTAACCTAGAATCAAGCAGTGAAAAGGGAGCAGTATCAATGCGATGCTGTAACCTTCTTTCATGTTACTTCACGATGTGTTTTAAAACAAAGAACTAAAACACATCAAGTGGATATTGTAGCTTTTAGCTCCTGCATTTAGAATGTCAGATTGAGAGCCGCTCTGTGCTAGATAAGTCACTATGTGAGAATTGTGTATCTAAAATATATTTGAAAGTAGATCTAATCTTTGGAAATTCAAGGGAAGGGTATTTAAGTTCCTTAGCAGTTGCTGGTATGACTGTATTTATTTCAGGGCAGGGTGACTCCTCTGAAGAGATATATAGCTATTGGTTTGTAGATACTGAAGCTACTGATAGTAGAAGATCTCAGAAATATTTAATAGACTTTGTGAAGGAGAACTGAAATGTGACTTTCTCCTCTTTTTCCCTTAAAGAAGTGTCTGGTCCAGGAATACAGTGATTTGTGTCTGGAATTCATAAATATACTCAGATAGTTTTTGTAGTTATTGACTATTAGAAATGGTTGTATTCCATTCTGAAGAACAAGATTTAGAGGTGAACTTTCCAGTGATATTGTGAACCTTAGCACATTTGGAAAACTACTTTAGGCTGAGATTGTTCTCTGCACCAATATTTTCTAGTTTACCTAGGGACTAACAAGTTGTATGTAACCAGTCACAAAATTTCTGTGACTGGAGGTAGCCTGGCCTATAGCAGGTGGTGGAAATGGCTGTGCAGTTCTGTAGGTTTTCCGTCTGTTCCCTCTTCCTTCTGTGAATGCACTGTAGGGCTGCTTCCTGCAAATTGGCATGTTTCTCTGCTGCCTGTGCTATTGAATCTCTTTAAGTTCATGCCTCACAATTTATCTAATGCCATAGATAACTTGATCCTGTAGCCATGAAAGTAAATTTACAATAAAACAGAACAAAATTGAATCCAGACCACCCCCGGAGTTTTCCACTTCTGTGGTTCCTCCTCATCCTTGATACTCTTTCAAAAAGAGTTGTTCTCACACTCTTCATGGATGCAGCAGAAAGACAGCCATGGGTCTCTCTGGGTCTGAGTGACCATCAGCTGTCAACACAAGATTATAATTCTCAACAAAATCAATGCAAGACGATTTTCCTTGTACAGTGAGAAGACTGGCTATGGTCTGAAAATTCACAAGGATCCCATGGTGCCCCTAGGGGAACAGGCTCTGCTGATTTCTCCATACATTCACTGTGTAGAGAGAAGCAGAAATGGCATTTATGTGTCAGGTTTTCATATGGCTGAATATGGAGAAATGACCTAAAAGAAATAGAGACATTCATGGAACTGCAGAAAACTTCTGCAATGCTGAAAAAGTCGTATTAGGAAATCTTGTTCATCTTCATGCTGACTATGATTCTAATCCTGAACTGTATTCTCTAGAGCTTTTAGTGTGGTTTTAAATGAGTCAAGTGATGAGACTTCAGTATTTCCCTTGGAAAGAAAACAAAAGTTATCCCACAAGCAAGAAAGGCAGATTTCCACTTATGATGACTCTTCTAGGAGGTGTGTTAATTTACAACTTTAATCAGAGATATATGACACAGTTCATGTTCCTCTTATTGATGCTTTGTTGTTTTGTTGGTTTTTTTCTTGTTTTATTCCATCTAGGTTTGATGATTCCAGTCTTTTGTGTGGTGGAGCAGTCGGACGCCTCCCTTGAATACGATAATCGAGAAGAGCATGCTGAGTTCGTTCTGGTTCGCAAAGATGTGCTCTTTAGCCAGCTGGTGGAGACAGCGCTCCTGGCTCTGGGGTATTCCCACAGTTCTGCAGCTCAGGCACAAGGTATTCAATAAAGTTCTTTCCCCCTTCTCTGCACTGCAGAAGACAGCACCTGAGGTTGTTGTAAGGAGAAAGCAAGAAAATTGGTAGCAAATCTTGGAAGTGTTTATATCAGTTGTGTTAATTGCTTAATCCTAAACTAGATGAACAACAAGCCCTACATTCTTAGTCTGCCTAGAAAGCATTAGCTAAATCTTACTGAAGTGTGAAATCTGGTGATAATGATCAGTCAGGGTATTCATGACACACTTGTTCTGTACCACAAGGCAGGTTGCTGCTTCGAGGAAGTCAGCACAGAAGATAGAACATCTAGGTGTATAGCTAGATGGTATCCAGTATTCCTCTCCGTATCAGGGCAGTTTTGAACAGCGTATTGTAGTCTTTAATTTTTTTAATTATACCTTGTAGATAATGGTTACATATACATGCTCTCTTTATGGCACATAGTTGTAGGGCTAAATGTACAGACTGATTTCTGTTTTCACTTACCTACTATATTGCTGCAAAGCCCTTTATAAAGCTCTACAGTCCCTTCCACTCAGAGATGATTCTCTGTTAGCAGCAAAATCTTAAAATAAACAAAGCTTTCCTCTCTCTACCCAAAATATCAGCTTAAAAAAACCCCCAAACCTAAAATCATAATCTTGAAGGAGATGGGCAGGAGGTCGTGGGTTGGGAAAAATCTTTCCAGAATGAACTTTGAATTTCAAGAGGCTTTTTTATACTAAACAGGTTATTTCAGTGCTTATTCTTTTGGATGAGAAATCTGTAAGTTTGTTTTATCTCCGTATCACCAATAAAACCTGTGCACATTTAGAGTAGTTTAATAGCAAATTTGCCTGGGGATTTGGATTTCATCTGTTGATTTTAGTTATTTTGTATAGCTAGGTGTTTGAATGTAGGAACAGAAGGAGCAGTGGTGGTGTTGAATCCAGGAGTTCCAGGCAGTGGTTAATCTCATGGGCTCCTTGTGCAAACTTCTTTCCAAGCAGGGTGATATCGATTAATTTCCTCTGTCAGACTCTGCTCTGTGAGAGAGGCCCAGGTTCTTTATACAGGCAGAGCTTGTGTACATGTATTTATTTACACAATATGGTAGTAAAAGTCCTGCAAGAAGGTAGTTGTTTTGGTATTTAGTATGAAATGCTTTGTGTCATCTTAGGGACTTTTTTTCTGAATGTAAAAGGTCAGCATATCCCACTGTTTCCATCCTGGTGAGCCAGCTTTCTGTTTGACAGCACTATTCATCTCAGTTAACACAGTTGCTCAACATGTTGCGAGCTAACATGTGGAACATGCTGCATTAGGTGGCCAAGATTTGATTCTTGGCACTTCCAAAGGGGAATGGGCTTTGCAGAAAACCTGCTTCAAGGAGGCATGCCATCCAGTGCAGTGATCCACACTGGCTGAGCATCTCACTTGGGGGAGCCTTGCTTTTGTAGCATCTCTCTGTTGTGAGAGTAGCAAGGAGGAGACAGATTGACTCACGAAGGAAATTAGTCACTGTGCAGGGAGGAAATGGCCACTGCGTTTTTGAACTACGAGCTTTGATAATGAGCAGGTTCAGATAGTGATCTGTCACTTGATGTGTTGCTCAAATAACTCCTCTAGAAAATAAAAGTTGGATCTCTAATTAATGCAATTAGTTTAAAAGAAAGGCTAAGGTATTTTCATTTTTAAGGCGATGATTACATTCCTCTAGACAGCATCACATGGTATAATATTTAGAATGACAGAAAATACCTTAAAGATCCATCAGCTAACAAATCTCTTGGTCAGGTTATTTACCTTCACACTGAAGAGCCAGTCCACCAGTGTTTTTTAGACATATTGAACAAATACTGCAGACCATGCTGATTTCAAGATATGAAGCTGAAATATGCATCATGTTCTGTAGTATCTTGCTTCTGTCCTAGCTCTCAGTAGGCTGAGGGGTGAGATATAGTCAGAGACAGCCAATAGATTTCTGAGATTGTTTTGTTTCATGCAAAAATTTATAGAATATAGGGCTCTAATTTGTTAACTAGGGTTGACAGAAGCATGCTGCCAAATTGCTATTGTAAGGATTTATTTGGGAACACAACTTTCTGATATTAAAAAAGTGGGAAAAATAAAGCTATTTACTTTATTCATTATGGTTGTAGGACAAGTCTGCTTTTGTTCTAGTGCTTACAATTGATTTCCATTAGCAATATGTATTAATAAATGGTGACTTAGCTCTTCTTTATGATCAACTGAATTACAGGATCTGCATGAGAAGTTGAAGATCCTCAGGTGCATTTTTCAAATAAAATGAAATGGGTAAAGCTTTGAGCATCATGCTGTGCAAAACAGTGACATGAATAGGTGTTCCTGTGTCCTCCAGGGACAAAGTAAATGAGTTTGTCAAAGCTTTGGTACTGTAAAACCTCTCTAAATTGTAACTTAGCATGTAATAATTGTCACCTTTTTCTTTGGGAAAGTGTTTCATTTCTCCCTCCTCTTTTTTTGGGCAACACTGAGAGGAGCAGCAATTTCACTTCACCTTGCAGGAAACATCTTGCCTTTGCCTGTTCTTTTTAGAACAGGGTCTTCTGTGGCAGATAGAAGAGCTAGTTGGAGGGGTGGGGGGAAAGAATAGCTGTGGCAGCAGAGAGAATTGCTGCAGGATTTCACAGCGCCTTTGCTGCGGTTCCCTGTGACAGCCCTGCGGAGCTGCCGAGGCTCGAGCTGGTGTGTGCCTTGTGTTGCAGGGCCCTGCCGTGTGCTTCCCAGCTGCACGGCAGAGCCTGGCTGGCAGAAAGGAAACGTAGAACAGAGTGGTAGGTGGCACATGCCTCCCTGAGGGAGCTGTGTGCCCAAAGGGACCCTGCCGTAGGGCTGCTGACCTGGGCTGCAGCCTGGAGATGCAGAGCTCCCCGAGGAGGTGATGCCGTGTCCAAATATTTGAGCTGTAACACACATACCGCCCCCCCCCCCAGCTGCAACCTGGCCTGAGCCTCCTGTACCGGCTTGTGGTCATTTGGCTTATTATGGATTATTTTTATTCCTGGCTGCTAGGTAAATTGATAAGTCTTAGCATAAGCAATCTTGAGACAAAAATGTATAATGAGGTATACATGAAGGTAGCCCCATGCCTCTCTGGAAGAAACTCTTTGTTCTCACACAGTTTGAGCAGGACACATTTATTCCACAAACAGCTGGTTGCGAACACTTTTTGTTGATAGTGGTGGGAGCAGAGACTTTTCCAGTGAGTGCTGCCCTCATGAAACTTCCCTTTTCTGACAGGAGCTGTGAAATGTCTTCTGGAACAGCATGGGAATTCGTTAACAGCTTGGCACTGGGGTGTGAAAGTTGGTGGTGTAAATGGCAACAAAGGTTTAATAAACATTTATATATTTTTCTTTCATCACTTGAATCTACACCTGACAGTAGGGAACCTGCTACGTTTGCCTTTCAGAGAGGAAAAGAGTAATGCTTTAAAGGGACACCTGCTCTATATGTAGTTTAATAAAATTTACATGCCCTGATGAATTTTTTTTTTTTTTTTTTTTTTTTTTGTGGGTAAGGTATTCTAACAGGGCTATGCAAGAGAAGGGAACTGGTAGGAGGTACATAGAATACACAGTGCTGAGTGCTGGGACCAAAGCAGTATGAAAGTAGCTGCAATCTGGTGTACCCTGTGTGCAGTCCTGTGGCTTTAGGACCTGCTGTGAAAGTTGATTCCCTCCTCAGTGTGGCGTGGAAGAACAGTGTTAGTTTGATGCTTTCAGTATCTACTTTCTTAGAATCCATGAGGAAAAAGGAAATAGTGTGATTTCCTGTGGATATGTTTTTCCTTTTGACCAGTTCCTTGGCACTTGTTGTGAGTGTGTACATAGAACTGATGTGCGTTGTCTGCAGAAGTTAGCAGGTTAGAGGTCATTGAAATGGAGTTTGCCTTCTCTTCCTGGGTACTTGAGTTAGGTGTGTTCGCAGGGTGGTGTGGAGTGCCTGCCCTGCCTGCTCTCTGGGGGCAGCTTTAGCCAGGCACCGACAAGATGGTTGCTTGGGTTAGTTGGTGTGTGACCATGACAAGGAAATGGACGTACAGAAGAGTGAAATGGTTCTCAGATGTCAAGTTAAACAGAAGGAGGAGAGAGAAAACGGGAGGGAAGTATACACAGAGCAAGAGATCTTTCCTGTTCCTGTCATTGTAGAGAGTGCCAAGCTCTGGTTCTTAAGCAATGCATTACCTTGAGCAGAGCCATTCCAAGAGGCAGTGCCTTGCATTTATGCCTCAGAGGCCTCTCTTCATGTGCTCAGTTTCTTCTAGTGCTGTCTACAGACTGGACGGGGGAAGCCTTGGGCATGCCAAGAGCTGTGTTTCACTGGGCAGAGTGGAAGGCTGGAAGGAGAGGCTGGCAGTGGTTGGTGGGGAAGGTGTAGCACAAGAACAAGAAAGGAAAAAGGTTTAAGTATCTTGTCTTGCCACATAGAATTGCAATAGCTGGACACAGAGGTGAATGATGCTCTCTGGGGATTGTGGTTTAGTGAGCAGAGATCAGACAGCTCAGCCCTGTCAGCCTTGCATCACTGGAGTCGGAAAGAAGAGAATTTTGTTGGGCTGATCAGCGCCTGGCCAGAGTAGCTGACCTCTGCCCAAATTTCATGACACCCAGAGGTGTACCTCAGGACCTACTTGCAGCTGCCTCGCCTGTGAAGCCCTGATGTTGCTTGCAGCCACAGGACAGCTTGGCTTCGGTGCTTCTGCAGAGTTCTGTGTTCTGAAGCACTGATGGAGCTGTCCTTTGCAGTGAGCTGCAGCAAGAGAGAAAGGTGGCTCTACTGACTGTGTAGGAACAGGGCACAGACACATTAAGAGCTCTCCTCTGGATTGATAGTGCACGTGGCTGGGGCCGGGAAACCGCCCAGACTGCAAGTGTGTTCATTTTCTTTAAGGGTTTAAAAAAGTGAGCTCAGCCCTGCTCTCTGCTGTTAATTGGAGGCCTTTTGCACTTGTGGCCTGCATTTTAGTATTACTTCAAAGCACAGGCCAGATCTGTGTGATACAATGCTGTTTAGCAAATCAGTCCAAACCCCAGGCTGCTGTGTATAAGAATGTGGTAGCCAGAGTGCTCTGCTCCCTCTTTCAGACTAGCCTTTGTGACAGCAGCATGACCATCTTGCCCCTTATGGGATTATAACCATGTGTACAAATATTTGAAGGGTGTAAATACCAATGAGAGAATGGATTTTCCTAAGCTGGTACAAGAGGGTAGGGCTCTGAGGCAATTGGAAGGGCCTGAGCAGATGATTAGAAGGGAAAAGATCCTGTGAAATATTCCCATCTGTGCTGTCTCCAGAACCACAATAGCTTCCAACTGAATGTCAGGTAAAGGGAGAACATACCAGCTGGGGGCTGTATTGAACACACACGCACAAGCTGGTTTTATATTTCTGTATCAAGAAAGGTATAGTAAAAAAGTGGTGAAACCCTGCTGAACTGTGCTTATGTACACAGCCAAGTTTGCTGTATCTGGGAAGACCAAATATGCTATTTTCTACACAAGCGCAAGGTAGCAGTATGAGAAAAAATGAGAGGAAAACTGAATACAGGTTTCTCATGTGAATAGTGTGCAGTAAATTACAAGGCTGCTATTATCTGGCATCTTCTGACCCCTCAGCCCACTGTCACTTGTATGTCTGAGTCGTCACTCCCTATTCATGTAGTCAAAATCTTTCTAGTGAGAAGCATTTAATAAATAGGAGAGACATTGGTGATACAATGACTTAAATAACAAGAGGATACAGTGATCAACAAGCTAAATGTTGGGTCACTTCCTGACGGTCATTCTTTGCTGCTACTTTTTTGCGTTTCATTTTGGCAGAGACACAGTATTGGTCTCACCTAACAGAGTTGTCAGTCCATGTAAAGCTGCTGTGTGTCTGAGCTCAAACTCTTTTGACACGGAGTATTCTCACCCTGCTAAACCAACTCGATTTAAAACAAAATACCCCAAAACAAATGAAAGAAACCCACCCAGCCCTCTTCATGCCTCTTTTCAGCAGTTGTGTCTTACACCATCCCTAATTAACAGCTCCTTACCTTTAGTAATCCCTTTAGTCCCTCTTTCCTCTACTGGATATACTTATAATGGGTATATGGTCTTCTTTCTTCTTTTCAGTTTTGCAGGTGGCATTATAAAAGGCTTAAATCAAATCATTTAACAGGAGCATGTGTGAGGGGTACGGTATGTCATACCGACATCTTGCAGTAAACTCTGCTGTGCAATTCCATGACAACTTGTCTGAGAGTGCTATGCAGACTGAATTTCTTGCAGTGACACTCAGCCATGCAGATCAAGGTTTTCCTTGTAAAAGCTGCTCCTTCTTGAACTGTTCCTTGCTTGAGTTGTATTCTTTGTCTTTCCCCCTGATGTTTGAAGAAAGAGGGCTAAGAACTTCTCAAATATTTATTTTCCTCCTATATACATCATTTACCAGCAAATCACTGTTTTGTCTACCCTAGAAAACTTCATGTCAACTATAAGTGAAATTCAATTAGCTGGAACCATGAGAGAAAGTATGATTTTAATGAGAATATTGAAAACCTCTTCGTTCTTTGTGGGTTTTGATAGGCATTTCTGTGCATAATGGACACAGGGGTTGAAAGACACTGTTGTTAAAGGTTCAGCATTTCATGCCATTTCAATTAAAGCCTTAGAATTCTCTTTAAACATTCCTCAGAACTCTTAAGAAATCATGTGTTAAAAAATAAAAGAAGCAACAAAGATTGAGGCTCCTTATATTTGTAGGGTTTGCTAAAATTAGCGTTGCATTTTTTAATGGAAAATGTGACATATAAAGAAATGTTAGAGTGTCATATTTATAGATATATAAATGGAGTATATTTTAAGTTTTACTTTGGTTTATATATAAAAACACATATATGTTGTATTTATAGTTTAGTATATAAACACACATTTTATACATATGCACGCATACAAATATATATTTATATGAAACTATGATATATATATATGGAAGCAAAAGCTCAGGATTAAATTAATAAATTAATCTTTCAGATTGCCATCTTCATTCTCCATTTGTGCTGTTATTTTAAATAACCTCATTATCCCAACAGCATGAACTCCAGTGAATACTTGATTTTTTAATACACTCTCTGTGAAAGTTCTTAACTTCTGACTAGTGGTTAGGAAGTGTCTCTCTTTCCTTTTCTTCCCTGCCACCCCCCAAACTGGTGTATAAAAGTTAGCATGTGGAATTGGCGTTCTAATCCCAATATATTATTTACAGGATTCTTATGATGGAACAAAACCTTCTACAAATAATAATCTATTTTTCTAGATAGCAAACATCTGGGTAGTATAAGTAAATGGGTAATTTATTAGTGTTTGAACAGCTTAAAGGAGGGTAAGTAAAGGTAGTTCTGAACAGCTCAGCACTTGTGACGCCACTTTCCGTCTTATTTGCGGTCTGTGACTGAGCACAGCACGGCTCGTAAGCAGAAGAGGGGGCAGGGGAGAAAGGAGGGAGCAGAGTGGACACAATGGGCTTTGGCTGTTCCAGTGACACACACTTTCATCATTCCCTCTGTGAGACCCCAGTACCTGCAAAGGGACTTTGAGGTTGAGTGCTTTGAAGCACAACATGTTTTGGTGACAGCTCCACGGGCTCCAGTAAACTTGTTGCAGTGGTGTGTGTGATATTTGTTTATTCCATGGTCATAAAGGATCAAGCTCGGACTGTGCTATGGGTAGAAATCATTAAACCTTTTGTTCTTGTGTCCTTTGTTTCTGAACAATATTGCTCAGGCTGTAACAGTGAATCAGTGCTTTAGTTTGAGGGCCATGTTCCTTAATGCTTTCCATTCACTTTATGTTGCAGGCTGTGTGCAAAAAGGTAACACTGGAGGACAGAGGTTTCTCGAAGTTTTGTACTCTTCAGGGAAAGGTTTTCCTGTATTCTGCCAGTGTTATAAACCAGTGAAGTATGCTGGGGAAGTTGAGCCACAGGCTTTTTTGTGTAACAAGAACCATTAGAATAATTCGGGGTAAAATAAAAATCAAGTTCACTTTGAAAGGCCTGTGTGAACTCGATTAAAAACTTAGATGAGTGTATAATAAATTCAGATTTTTGCTGTCTTCCTTCCCAAACTCTCAGCTAAGCCCACAAGTCCAAGAAACACTGGTGGTTTTGAGTAAAACTGAGAAATGGTCTTTATTAGTTTTAATTAAAAATAAAATTTTGTCTCTGTTTTTTTTTCTTCATCATGAATTGCTAATGAAGCAGTGCTCTATTTAAAAGGGGGAATAAATTAGGTTAGGCTAGGTCTTCGTCTATCCAGAGAAGGAAAATGAGGTACAGTTAGAAGCCTGTTAGCTAATAAGCCAAATATTTAAACATCCAGTAGGATGAGAAGAGCAAAGCCTGGTACTGGTTAACATGTTAGGGCAGCTTTTTTTTTCCCTTCCTTTTTTTTCCCCTCTCTTTTCTTTTTCAGATTTTTAAAAATATTTTTATCTGCTGAGTTTTTTTTCCCCATTCACTCCTCTAGATAAGGGGAGCAGCATTTTAACCCAGTGACATGATGGGCTTGGCTTTTTGTTCCAGCTGCAGATTGCCTTGCCCCATCTGCCTTCCCCACAGGCGCACAAAGCTGAGCCCACCCCCAGCTGCTTCTTTCTTTCACCTAACAGAGGTAGGGCACATCCCCCAGATTGGCTTCTGCTTATTAAGGAGTAAATCCCAAGTTTTAGAATTCCTGATTGGCCTTGGGTGTAGGTTCCCTATGCAGCATTTTTAATGGCTATGCTGCTGGGGAGAAAGCAGAGCTCTTTCTGCTGGCTGGTCTGTCTGAAATCCATTTATCATCAGTGCAGTGCCCCAGTCGGGATCTTGCTGCACGTGTTTGGGGGAATTGGTTTGAGCCTGTGGAGAGCAAAGGTGCTTAGCTGCAGGGCCTCTGGCAAGCTTGTGGTGTAAAGCAGTACTGAGTCTCAGTCCCCGTTAACCACGTAGACAAACTAAGCGTGAAAACCATTTTGTTTTTAAACTGAAAACCTAACAAATTAGGGCTAGAAAATCTGAAGGGGATAAACAGAAAGTGTTTCTCGGTTTAAAAAAGCAAAAGAGAGGGAAACACACTGACCCCTGTTCTGTGTCTTATCATCTCCTCGGGAGAGATCCTCCTCCTTGCACTGACAGCAAAGGGTCAATTCAGACAGTTTCTCACTGCTGCACGTGAGCATTGTAGACAAGACCTGGCTTTAATCCTCCTGGTCCTTACTGGAATATAAATGAAGCTGTCAATCAGCAACTCTGTTTGATGTTTGGGTCTATTCATACCAGTTGAATTTTACAAGGGCAATCTGCCCTCCTGCATTGTTTGTCATTGGGGGTCTGCAGCAGATTAAATGGCTACTTTTAATGGAATGGAATAGGAAAGGATGAGCAAAAGACAATGCTATTAGTGACCTCCTTTTACCTACTATCCTGCTCACTGGGAACCCACTCAGACAGTAGTGATGAAGGTTCAAATTCAAGCTGTGTCTGAGAGAAGTGGGTGCATGTACCTTCCTCCCATCCACTGACCTACCTGGTTATTCAGGGTTGGTGTCTCTGTCTTACTTTACTGGTGGAGGGCTTGTGGAGAGTTGCATGTACTCTGTCTATCTTTTGGCCAGTAAATACCTTCAATTTATCCAGACAATTTAAAATAATGTATGTTTGTACAGGTGTGATTAAAAACAGGCATTGCATCAGGTTTGGTGAGATGAGGTCAGGGCATTTTTCATTGTGTATTTATGGGCATTTTTACTTTCAACCTTATTCCAAATGAAAAATATTTCTTCTAGAATGAAATAATTGTCAATAGAGCTAGAATAGTCCTGGCACCGGGGAACTGTATTTTATTCTGTTTTTACTTCCCATGCTGCTTCATATGTATAGCACCTTTGTCTTCACCTGGCTGTTTCCAAGTTACCAACAAAGAGTTAAAGTCAAAAAAGCAAGCTAGGAGGCAGATGCATATGCCAGTCCAGATTCATAGCTAAATTGCTTTCATACTTTGTTTTTACAGTATATTTGCTGCTTAGCCACATTTTGGCCTTTTTTCCTTTTTCTAATAAAAATCATTATGTAGAGTGGCTAGTAGATAATTCCTACTTTCACAGTGACAACACCGTGCTAAAAATGGCCCTTGGCATAGGGATCGTTAACTGATGGCAATTTGTCTGCATTTCTGAGTAGTTTTTCCTTCAGCATCAGCTACAGAATCTATGAAATAGTCTGTGGGGGGGGAAAAGTGTTTATCTTGTGTTGAAACTGAGGATGGACCAAATGTTTGAGGAAAAAATTGTATCAAATAATGAGCTATAGATAATACTGTATCTTTTCAAGACCCTGGAAGGAGATGTTTAGGCAGTATTATGTGGCAGTCAGCATGAGAAAATTGGGATTTTGTGAAATGCTACCATAGAATGTGCTTCAAACGTCACTATTTATGTATCCATGTATATAGATAACATCAATTACATATTTTTAAATGTTGATGATGAGTCTAAAAGCTACATACATTGCAAATATAAAAGTTTCCTTTCCTGGGGCTTAGCTGTGGAGAGCAAGTCTTACTTTTCTCAATCTGAAAGCTGTATTTGTTTGAATAATAAAATGGAGAGTGGTATTTTGTTAGCAATATTAATAGAGATTTATTAATATTTTATTATGGTGCATTCAAATAAAGGACTACACCTACTAGGGTTTTTTGTGGGGAGAGGGAGTTTATTTTTTTTTATATGTCTATTAAAAGAACATAGCAACACCATATATTTGCATTTCGTGATCACTAAAAATCCTCCCTACCATAAATGTGTATGTGAAATAGAGAACCTAATTAAAAGATTAACAGCATGTACAGTAATTTACCCAAAAGGCATGTGTTAATTTGTTAAAACACTAAAGATCTTTATGCTGTCTTTTTTGATGCTATCAAAATATTTTCCATGGTACTGGTTGAACCTGGTCTCTTCATTCTAAATTCTTCTGCAGAGTAAGACAACTTAATTTCATATCTAATTGCATAGGGAATTATAAATTATCTTTTCTAAGAGACCTGTGACACTAAAACACAGAATGAACAAATAAAATGGATTTGTTCTAGTACAAATGAAGATATATGGCAGTATTTTTATTACAGACACCATTTGTTTGGGCTGAGCATCTAAATATTTTACAATAAGATACAAAGTGCTATTTGTTGAGTAGTCATTCTAGCAATGTATCTTAAGGTGTTTTGCAACTAATTGCCATGAAACTAAGAAGCCCAAATCAACAAAACCAGGCCCACCCATAAAATAAAACCCTATGCAGATGAGATAAATCTGTTCCAAGGAAAATACATTTTACGTGCATTCATAGGAGCAGTGGGATCTGCTTCTTGGAGCAAATATACAACTTTACTTTTGTTCACAGAGGAAAGACCCATTGATTCCAAAAGTATTCTTTAGCTCAGCAAAAAGGTGACTTGCTGCATGTGAAGTGGTTTCCAGCTAGGTAAAAGATGCTGCAGCATAGACTGGAGCATACAGGTGAAGGATTTCACATCTGGTTTCTCTTGGGGATGATGTCTAGAACAGTGTACTGGAGGTGGGGCATTTCCTCGATGTAAAGGGAAATGTAGGTCCTGCTCTGGCTCCATTAGTGTAACAAGCTGAGGGGATGCCATTTTGCTGCAGAGTTAGGATTTCCCTCCTTGTTGGGAACTTCTGGTGGAATCTTGAACTCTGCCTTCCTGCCTTGAAAACACAACCAGTAGGTTGTTCTTTGGAAACAATTGGGTGCTAAACAGTACAAAGTGACATAGTAATCTGAGAATTTATTATTAACCTTATGGCAGAATTCAGTAGAAACTGGCAATTATTAAAGATACGGCTTTTGTAACTTCTTATGGAATTGTATTCTGGCATTGAAAGTTTAAAATATTTTATAGTACATTTACAATTTTGTACTCTACTGTGTCAGTGCTGGTGCCAAGGCTGTTTGAATGTTGCTGAACATCTGTTTAACCAGATTAGATTAAACCCTAATACATTATTTAGTGCAAGGAACAAATTAATATTATACTGACCTTTGGAGGGTTGAATTAATAAATTTATCACAAGGATTAGTTTGGAATTGCATAATAGAGTCGTTCTTTTATTTATTTATTCAGAAGTACTTTTATTATGAAGTTTACTAACACAAAGCTGCTTCTGTTAAGCTGATTGTTATTCCTAGATACTAAAAGACCAATGTCAAATTGTCTAAATTCCAATGGGTATGGATGGGTTTATGAATTTTTGTACAAGGGTGCCAAAATGGCAATGGTAGTATGGCACTTCGTAAAGGCAAGTAAGAAAGAAATGTAATAATTTCTAGCTAGAGAGCTTCTGTGGTCTGGTTTGAGTGGTATGAGACAAAACCATAAGCATTTATGGTAAGATGTGGATTAGCCTTTTTTAAAAAAGTGTGCCTAATAATCCAAAGTGATTACAATAACAAGGTTAAGGAACATTTTTGTAATCATAAAAATGTGACTTTTTTCCCTCCTTAGCTTTCTGTAGCTCTGTATTAAAACTTCATTTTGCAAGAACTTCTTATGCTTCACAGTTTTGAGTGTGTGTCAGTTCAAGAAAGCAGGGAGAGAGAAAGCAAAAAAGAACAGAGACAGACAAGTTTTTCTACACTGTTTGTAATAGCAATGTCAGACTTTATGAGGGACAGCAGTGTGATTTTTGAAAGCGCAGTAAGCACCGGCACCATGTCACTGAGGTACAGCAAATCCCTGTCCCACTCTTCTCCTTGCTGACCAAGGCTGGGATGGAGTTGCAGGTACGGCTGTAGCACTGGTGTGGCACTGTGCTGTCCTAGGGTCACAATGCCACTTTTGTGGAATGAGGGGCTGCTACAGAACAAAAATGCCATCAAACATCTTCAAAGCTTCTCCTGAATGCTTCTCTTTTTTATTCTGGGTCTCTTGTGCACAAATTCTCATTTTGCATGTAAATGTGAAGGAGATGGAGAAATCTTAGCTGCAGATGGAAAAAAAAAACCCCAAAACTCTCCAGTGTCTTCATATTAAAAAAAAAAAAATCCAGAATTAGAAGGAGATAAATTTATGTAGCCTTTGCACCATAATAATATGGCAAGACCTGACACAAAGCCATAAGGCTTTTTTCACAGATTCAGTTGTCTGGAAATTGTGCAATGCTGTTTAAATAGAATATCTTTTAATAGACTGCAAGAAATTAAAAAATAAATGAAAAAAACCATGTTTTTACCAGGATTACATGATGGCAGTGTTAACTCCAGTGCAATTAATAGGCAGTGTGTAGTTTGTTTTCCTCTGAGTGCTTAGCGTTTTTTCTAGATTTTATCTGGTCACGTATCCAGGAACTGGGTATGGATGCAAGCTGTTGTTAATTGAACTGTATTTAGGACTATTAAAACCATCATATGTGCAGTATGGCAAGATGTGTATCTAAATATGCATTTGCAGCAGTGTAGCCATAGCATGTGTATCCCATAGTAGATAGGCAGCCCCTAGTCCACATATTTTTAGCAACAAAACCTAATCAGTTTATGACAAAATAACTTCTTATATTAGCATAGCATTTATCTTTTACAAAACCTGCAGTTATTTTCCCAGAACAGTTGAGAGGTGCAGTTTGTAGCTCAACAGGGAGAAAGACGGAATGTATTCTAATTTTGTTGTGGAACGTTGGCCTATTGAGTCAGGTCTTGTGTTGTAGCAATTTCTTTATGTACAGGAAGGCTGGCCCTGGTTTCCCCTATCTCATACACCTACGGAATGTCTTTTTACATCCAGCTAGTTGTGTGATGTACTATTTGGGGGGAAGAAGATTCTGTCTTATACGAGGAGTGATCAGTTCAAGTCTGGAAGCAATAAAAATTCCCTTATTTCTGCACTTGATGGATTAAGTCTTTTATATAACTTGTTTTATAGAAAAAGGGCTATGTTTGTACAGAAGGAGGTGCCAGAATGTTAATAGAAGTATAGTAGCTCATCTGATGGGTGGGACAGATTTCTGCATGCTGTTTGGAAAAAAAAAAATTAACCCCGTGTGGGAGTGTAATGTCTGACATTGTTAATTCTTGACATTTTGTTTCCCATACTTCTGGGGCTCTTGACAAGGGGAGCTTCATCTTCTCTGTAAAAATTTAATTTGTAGAGATTAAAAAAAATTCTTAGAGGATTCCATCAGAAGCTTGTTAGCATGATCCTGTCTTTGGCATGAGAACATGGACTAGAAAAGAATCCAAGTATTTTAATTTGCTGGGAACAAAAAGAAGCTGGTTGGTAACTTTGGGATACAGTCTTGCTCTCTGAAGCACATTATTTTGTGGGTGTGCAGGCACGTGACAGTGTGATCGTACATGGGGCTGGGTTGGTTTCAAACACGCCTGGGGCCTCCTGTGGCCCTTTTGTTTTTTCTCAGCCTTTGGCACTGAGTGCCGGTGGGGGATGTGTGGAGATGGGGAAATGAGAGAAATGGATATCAGAATTCAGTAGCAGATTTAAATTAAGCAGAAACCTCAGTATATTATAAACTTGTAAGGCTATATATACACTATGGTATGTGGCTGGACCATAGTCATGCTCAGCAAACCACTGAATATTGTAGGACAGTTCATACGTTTTCTAATTCTTCCCAGAAAAAAGAGGGTTTCAGTACTAAGTAACATCTCGTTATCATATTCCTACTGTTGGCAGCACAGCAATTTGAACTTTCAAAAATAGCAGATTAGATATTTCCCTAAAACTATATGTACTGTTTAGCATCTTGCTGATGTTCTGGCAGAACAGCATAGGGATTGACAGAAACTGGGGCTGGAAGTGACTTAAGGGAGCTAATGGAGTTTAGCGAAGGTTATGGAAAAGCAGTACTTTCCATCAGATATCCTGTGAAGAGAGATGGGAAAGGACGAGAAATACCAGAGCAGGGACTACTCACCACAAACATGGCTTTTTCAGCCAAGAGGAGTCCAGGCTGACAATGTCATTTGGGACTTTGCATCCTTAGTAGGAAGAGTTAAGAACAGGAGTGAAAAAGCTGGTAGGAGTAGAGATGTCCTGACCTCTTAAAATGTAAGCATGAGGTGCCTATCTCATATAACTCTCATAGAGTTAAATATTCCTTGCAATGGTGGAAACTGAAATGCAGAGTTCTGGTACTATTGTAGTAAGACCAAAAATGGAACTCAAAAGGCTTGTCTTGGTGTGAAGACTAGGTGAAATAGAAAAGTTAAATGGGCATCTAGTGCTGTGATGTAGGGTCCAAAATCAGGTCACACAGTGCTGTTAGTGTTCATAGTTATTGGTGCTGTAGCTTCAATAAAGGATTCTTTACAAGAAAATTAAACTATGTTTTGAGTTACAGAAGTGTAAATAAAGTCAAATGCTACTGAAGTCAGTGGAGTTTTTGATTTCCACTGCTGCAATTGAGGGCAGAGGTTGAAACATGATTTTTGTTTCCAGATGTATCTCAAGCTATATTTCAAACTTATTTTATATGAAGAAGTAAATAATATGTTGTGAGGCGGGTTGGTAACATAGGCAACACAGGTTCACAAATTTATGTATATTAGTATGTGGTTACTGATCCTATACTCGATTGTTTACAAAGAGCTTGTTTGGGGTGTTCCATCCATGTAATTTTTTAGCTTTATACTAATATGGAAAACCAAACTCAGAGCTATTCTGGAGTGGGTTATTTAGCTACAGGAGATATAGGCCAAAGCCATTTTACTACAGAATATTCTTCCTTATATGAAAGCCATCCTTTTGCAGGATATTTTTTGTTTAATGATGTTCAGAGTAAGTTGAGCATTGTTTCAAATATATTATAGAAGCTTGGGTTTGGGTTCTTGCTTGCTTATGTGAATACCTGAGACACAGTGACTTAGACTGGGACAAAAAAATAGGGATTGCCTGTAGGAATCCTCCTACCACTTCAGAGTCATGGAGAAAGACTACCTGTGTCCTCAGAGGCCAGAAGTGTGGGAACTCTAAGACTGAGAGTAAGTAGCTACGTGTGTCTTAATATATATAATATATGATTTTGTTTCAAGTAGTTTTCTTAAGAGTAGAGGAAGAGGAAAGCTGCAGAGAGTAGGGAGACATGTGAAGCCTGGGATTAAGAGCCTTAAAATAGGGCATGGTGTTGCCTTAGTTTTGTGTGTCTGTGTGTGCTTGATTGAAGCTGGGAATAGCAAATATCCACTGTTTTGGCAAGGGCTGAGAAGTTGGTCTTTAACTTGACTAATACGTATGTGTATGCAGGAAGGTTTTAAAAGAAGGGGAAAATACTTGTTAATTTGGGCTAGTTGTGGTTGAAATATCATGAACACTTGGGTGTAATAAGAAGAAATACAGTAACTTTTTGTTTTCAGAGAACTTTTTTAAAATATTAATTCAAATTAAGATTCATGTATTTTGTGAGGTTTTCACATAGGTAAAAGGAAGGAAAGCAGAGTATCCTGTCTGACTGCATCCATGAATCAAGATGGTGCCTTCTTTTCTGTGAAGCTTAAGATAAAAGACTTGGTTTTAAAGCGCAAGGTGGTTAGTATTTGTCTGCAGACTTCTAAGTAATATACAAATGCAAAAGATTTTTATTTGATCAACTCTTTTTTTTTCATTTATTAACAAGGTGGTTATGGAGGAACATTAATCAGAAGCTTTAGAAATTGTAGATTTATGATGTCATATGATGTCATTACAGCAGTACACTGCATTGTAAAACTTCAGAGCAACCACTGCTGTACCACCAGGGTGAATAATGGAACATTCATTCACTCCTACCAAATCCCAACATCAAATATTCCACAGGCTCTCTTAAAATAGAAATTCTGCCTGTAGGAACATGTACTGAGAAGTAATGTTTCAGAGGGTATAATCGTAGTACCTCAAAAGGAGTGGTAGATATTTTAATTCCCAGAAGTTGTGTTAAAACTGGACAAAAGCTAGAGATTCTCAGAGGTAAAGGCTCTTCATATGGAAGTGACTGAAAAAAATCTTGGCCATCTCATGGGCAACTGGTGAGAAGGAATACCAGAGGCCAAATGCTGCTCCGTTACACCATCCTATGCTTGCAGCAGTGCCAAAGACAAGCGCTTTCCCTGCTGTGAGTGGATTGGGGGAGTACAGCTCTGAGGGGGCCTAAGCAACCAGTGACTCTACTCTAAACCACACATAAAACAAGTTTAGCAATCTTGGACTGTAGAACAATGATTCATTTTATAATATGACCACAAAATGTGGCTGTGTTGGTAATGATTGCTTCAAACAGCTCGAGAAACTGAATGAGCAAGGAGAAGTAGGGATTACCCTTAGCCCTACTAAGTGTCCTTGTTGGGCCGGAGGTCATGGCTTCCCAGTATAGCTTTTGCCCTGGGCTGCACAGGCAGGCAGGGCAGAGCTCTGCTTGCAATAGACAGACAAAGGTCCCATTCTTTAGTGGTAAACGTGCTTTAACAGCCACCACTGTATACTAACACTTAAAATGAAAGGAAATGTAAAGTCTGCTGCATGTTACTTGTTCAGGATGTTAACAGCTGTATGGCAAATACATGTATAGTAGAGGAGGGAGAGGAAGATACAAGCAACTTTCACAGCCATCCTTTCATATCTGTAATTACATCCAGACTTAGCAGCAGTGTCATTTTATTTTGCAGAGGAGCGTGGCAGCCCTTGAAGTGAGATTTGTTGGTGTTCAATCCCACACGGTAGAAAAGGTCCATTGTGCTCTGACCTGCTTTAAAACAAACCATACTAAACCATGCATGCATACTCAAAGAGTCCCCCCTTTTTATAGACAACTGCCATTTGTTGCAAGGGTTGCTATGGCAAACCAGGGCAGAAAATCCTGTCTTGATGTTAAAGCGAAATACTTAGAAATTGTAAGGAGACAGATTTTGAGAATATAAATTAATTAAATGGCAGTAATTGCATTATTGCACTATCTTGCCAGGGAAATAGCTATTCCTGTGAGAGTCTATTACTGTGTTAGGTCTTGGAGCAGAGTGTAATTTTTTGAATGTGCTTTAGGTTTTTTCAAAATCTGTCTTTGTGCTTTTATTTAATTCCAACTAGTGATAAAATAGCAGCTTAGCCGTGCAAAGGTGGTCATCATTTGGCATGCTTGAGTTGTTAAATCTGAAAGAAGACTGAATAAGCATTTGCAGTTTGGGCTTTAAACTGGCAGAAACAGCTAACTATAACCACCAATCTGGCCTACAAAGCTGTTGGATAGCTTGCTGGGTTGGGATCACTGTCTTTGGATTTGGACAGGAAATGTTACGCTTCTTCCAGATAGAAGTCCTACAGCTGTCTAATGTGCCTTGACTACTGGAGGTGCAAAGTGTCAGGCAGGAAGGAGACTTCTATGGTACATTACTTCATTTGAGAGAAAAAGGGAAAAACCAAGGCTCTTTTATGTTGCTTGTCTTATTCAACCTCCCGCGTCCTGAGTACTCTACAGGTCTGACTTACTGCAGTTGTGCCCTTCTTCAAATCACCAACGAAAGGACAAAGAATAAGCTTCAGAAACAGAACTGATAAACTTTGTGCTGCCTAGCAGCTTTTTAATGCAATTAGAAAAGTTGCTTGGATTTTTTTTTGGTTTTTGCTTTGAATGCAGAAAACAAAACAGTTTCATCTCCTTACAGCTTTACAGCTATAAGAGTTATTCATTAAAGTATTTCATTACATTTTTAAGTGGGACTGCGTTATTGTCCTTTGATAACATTTGGGTAGAAATGAAGACTAAAATGCTTGTTTTCCACATCTGAAATAGGAGATTCAGATTTAAAAGGAGAAAGAGAACAAACTGCTATATAGGAAGGGAAATGAAAAATGTTTTTTGTAAATATGTTCCCTTGGACCATGAAGACCCTTACTCAGGGTGACCTGGTGAGCGAAGTCCTTTCTGTAGGTGTTCTCCAAGCATCTCTGGTCTTTGCTCAGTTGATCTCAGTTGATCAATCAGCTTCTGCTTGGCTGAATGCAGGCACAGGCCGGTGACTGCGTTGATTATGCCAATATTGCTGCTCTTATGAATTGACCATCTGCTGTTTGCTTTTGCATGCACTTAAGAATCAGGCAGGAAGCATGGCAGTAGCCTAGGATTAGTACCTACATCAAAGTTCAGGAACTCTAGAATCCTCTCAGTTTTGCCATTGCCTATCAGTCTTCAAAAAGTCATCTTTAGCTGTCCTACTAGTACAGCTTGCTGTAGTTGGTTGTGCTGGTTAATGAAGGTAAATACATGTTTCTGTTGGACTTCCAGAGTTAGTTTTAATACACTGAGAGTGTCATTTTGTATGTTCCCCTTGGGTTCCTGAGTAGGCAGTAGACTGTCCAATGCATCCAAGGAATGGAATGTAACAAAGCTTCTGTGTTGTGGATTGAATTTTATAAGTTTGGAAGAGGGACCAGCAGCTTCCCAAATGGGAATTAAAAAAAAAGAGAAATGTAAAAATGTTTCTAACTAGTTCATGTCAGCATCTTAATCTGGAACTGACCGTGTCTAATGCAAGATGCTTGTCATGCCATCGTGTTTGCCAGCTACCTCTTAGACTAAGGCATCTGTAGTGATTCAAGAGTTCAACTTTGTGTTACAAAAAGAAAGGCATTTGTGCAATATCATTAAAAGCTGAGCCAATTTTTTAAAAAATATTGCTTACTTGAATCCACTGTCTTTCCTAGTATTTTGTGTGGTGTTTTTCTTTCTTTTTGCATTTATCATTATTCAGTTGAGAGATTTTTCACTGCATTACCCGCCTTAAAATGAGCTCATGTTCAAGGCTAAAATTGAAGAGTTTTGAAAACCTGGATATGCTGATTATCACTAGTGCAGAGATTAGGTATAGATGACTGAGTGCCTTGAAAAGGAGTTTTCTATCCACTTATCATCTTTTCTTAATAAAAATGACAAAGAACGAAATAATTTTAAAAATACAAAAAAGGTTAATTGAAAACTACTTTTTCATACATATTGCAGTCATCCCTTATGGGTAAACATATGCATAAAACATTTTAGCTACAACCACAACATTCATTTTTATTAGGTGCTTTTTTTGTACTAGCTCAGCATGATAAATTAATAATATTTATCTTAAATGCTATATTTTTCCTCTATGGTTACAACCAAAATTAAACAGATTCCCTGTGTGGAATTATATCCCCAACTACTTTCCCCCAAGGTATTTTTAAACTTTTTGCCTAAATGATGTGCATTATTTTAATTACAGCCTTAATAATTATCTGGACGGTATTGGTTATTATGCCAGTCCAAGGTGCCACTTAAGTCCTTTTCTTCTAACAATTAACAGTATAATAATTGTTTCAAAGGTGGGCAGGGATATGAGCCCCAGTCAAATCCTGGCAGGCGTGTCATTATCGTAGCAGGGGAAAGCAAAGGAGCAGGTCCCTCCCTGGGCGAAAGCATCGGGAACAAACGGGTGGCTGTATTTGTTTTGGCAGGCTGAAGCTGTTGTGAGCCCAGAGTCCCAGCCAAAACCAAGTGAGCTTGGAGTTTACTTGAGCCATTTCTCAAATGTTTTTGTGAACTCTCACTTTTTTTTTTATTAAATTCCCCATATTGTTTTGATTATATTTCTCAGTGCTGGGAACATCACACTAGTTCTTCCATGTTTCGGGATTATTTGTGAAAAGATTTCTCATCAGCTAATAGCAATTTTTAAACAAAAAATCGTCATTGGTTAGGTTAAAATCTGAGCTCAGATGTGTGATCACATAAGGGAAAATTCCACTGAGACTTGGACTGGAATGAAGCCCCCTCCTTAATACTTTTGTCTAACATATGTCACTGTATTAAAAATAATTACTTTGGTTCCTTAGAGGGGAAGAAGAAGGGTTTTTTTAAAACCTGGAATTCTGTATTGAGTAGGCAAATAAACTCCTGAGATTGCTTTCATTGGAAAAGGATATTTTAAATTGTATCTTTTACTTGAATGTTGGCCAGTTTAATTTAGATTATTGCTTCTGACAATTAACCTCGTGTTGGGCTGCACTTGTCTCATTAGCAATGTGGCGAGTGATGAACTTGGATTCATGAGGGCTCAGCTCTCACCTGGGAACCTCCCCTGCCAAGGCTGTGCCACTGCTTATTGACAAAGTATTAACAATTTATTAATAAATCCACCTAAAAGCTGTCTCTGGAGGGCTGGGACTGGGGGATTAAACAAATATATGAGTAGTCTGATCAAATTCTTAGAATAGTTGTGCCAAGGGAGAAAGTTAAATAGCAGAGGAGGCATGGACATAAGTTTTAAAAATATGTTGTTTCAAGATTATCAGGTTTTGATGTTATCCTTTTAAAACTTCTTCTAGTTTGAGACAGCATTTGTCCTTCAAAATTTATCTGCATTAAAAACAAGTTTTAAATAAAAAGGGAATAGAGTGAGAGAAAGAATACGGCTAAATAATTTTAAAAAAAAATCTTAAATTCTGTTTGAATGTAATGTTTCATCTGCCAGGAAATGATCAGTTGATTTGTTTTTCATTTAAGCAAAACCAGTTACGCAAGTTGTGGTTTTATGAACTGATTCTCTTTTTCTCCCCTGATTTTTATCCACCAAAGCAAAATATCTGTTACTTCCACAGTCTGCTGCTCTGTGTTACACAGGGAATATTCTGAAATAATGTCATCTTTTGGTGGTGATTTGGCAAACAAAAGGATTGAAGATAATTTTCTGCAATAGGAAGAATGACTTTACCAACTTTGTATAGCTTGAAAGCTTCTCATATATGTATTGTCAGAGAATGACTACTAATGTCTATACCCCAAGATGAAATACAAATAATTTCCTGGCATAACTGGGAGAAACAGCTGAAAAAAAATTGTTTTTCAAATTCTTTTTTACTTCTTATGTATTTTATTTCTGAGTTATAACAACAAGCTGTGTACTTGTGTTTAAATTTACATACATACATATCAAATGTGTATTGTCCAGAGTTAACACAGGGACACATATCTTTATATGCAGGAACGGAGAAGAGTGTTAGTCGCTGAAAGTAATTTTTTTATTTTTTCCTTTTAATTTAATTCAATTCACTTTATGTTATATCAGCTCCCTACAAATAATTTACTACTTTTCCTGTAAAATCAGTAAAGGAAGCAATATTTAAACTGCTCTGTTCTCTCCCTTTTTGTGGCTGGGCACATAATATTTGCATGCATTTAAAAGATATCACCCCTCTTATTTAGAAATAGTTATTCCATTGAATATCTAATAATGCATATATGAAAACAGATCCAGAAGAGAATATATCAAAAAATATTTGTTCGGACAGTAAAGCTGGTTATTTTAGTGGAAAAATGCAATCTTTTTTCTCTCCTTGGCTGCAGTGAGAGAGGGGTCTGTGCAGCTGGCCAGTTGGCTGTGCAGCCCATATGTGCACACTGAAGGAGGCTCATGCCGAGGTGCGAATTGACTGGCAGCGATCGCCACGCCTGCCTGCCATGTTCCCTGCTCATCTACCGCCGCAGCTTTGGCCTGCCCTGGGAGCAGCACCTTTGTGTTTTCAGGGCTGCCCCACTCTGTATGGGCTGAGTGAGCACCCTTGGGCATGGCTCTTGTGCAGCAGGCATCCCTTGCTCGTCCCAGTAGACTGCTCATGGCACCTCTAGTGCTCTCTTCCTCTGTTTATAAATTTGAGTAAAATGCATAGGAAGAAGATGGGAAGAAAAGTCGTGAGTCAAGCTAAACAAGAGTGTAACTCGTTGCCTTGGGGGCAGGAGGAGAAAGGGATATTAGAGGTTTGCAATCTGGAGATTTATTCCCGTAGAGCTGGGAGGTGCTGGCCATCATTCAGAGATGGGAGCACTGAGGCGTGGGCGGGAGGAGGAAGGTGACAGTGATGTGGCCCTGGGTGGGCGGGTGAGCAGCCACTGACCAGCAGAGCTGTTTGCCAGGAGGGATTCTCAGCCAGGGTTGAAAGCATCTTATTCACTATGTCAAATCTGAGGTCTGTTTTAGTAGGAAAGAAAACTTGTTCATTGATTTGCAAGCTAAAAATTGAAATTATTTTCTTTGTACACAAGAGAAGCATAAAAGGTCAGTAACAAGGTTGAGACCATTTTTTGGCCAGGGGCAGTTTTTGGTGGAGGGTTCTGCTGTCGCACTGAGGCTGAGGGGGAGTGTGCATCATTCTTGCCCATCAACCTGTCAAGTCTTCCTGTCTTTGTGAGACACAGCACTGCAAATTCCCTTTGCTGGCAGAAAACTCCTCACCTATAATAACAGCATAATTTTGCAGTTCTGCCAAGATTGCTCAAAAGTTTTGGTTGTGATACTTAGTTACTTTGGCTAATATTTTCCTTCAAGATAAAAATCACTCAAAAGATGGCTCAGGTATGACATATCTTTTGTTTATGTATGGCATATGGAGGTACTCACCTACTCACGGCTAATGGAATATGAAGCCTTTTGTACACGACATGCCTGGATAAAAGCTGGCCTAAGTCCTTAATGCTTGAAATTGGTGCCTCCATTTCAATTGCAAAGAGCTTGTTGGCTTAGCCTAAACACAGATTATTTCCTTTTAAATCTCTTACCTTACTTTTTCTAAATTAACTGTATTCTTTAGACATCTCCAGATAAGGGGTCTCCATATCTTCAGTTCACTTCTTTGAACATAAGGCAACAAAGATGCCACCTGCTATAAAATTGTTCCTGGTTAAGGTTGGATAGAACTTAATTTTTAACATGGCTTGATTGGACAATGTCTCGAACTTCATCAGAGCAACATGTTAAGTCTAGAACAGTTTATCTAGACTAAGACATTTCTCAAAAAATCCTATAGATTCGTCTCTAATTTATCAATTTTTTTAAAATATTTAATTTTACTCCCCTAGACGGCAGTTTTAATGGTGTGGCTTTGATATTTTCCATCTGCGCTACAGTGATAGCTGGTCACCTGGTCATATGATTGGGACCCTTACTGCATGAGCTTTTCAAATTAGCTAATCTGTGATAAACTGTAAGCCAGGGACATTATCTGGGGAACATGAAAGCTGTTTTAGTGCTAACAGGCTCCCCGATTGCATTTTCGTCCACCATAAACCCAGATGTCAAATGAAGAAAGGAGGGTATTTTTTTGCTGATTAGAAGAAATTTCACATAGTTTTAAGCCTGAATTATTATAGTATTTTAGGCATTTCAGAGTTTGAGGTTAATTCTTAAGTTCTAAAGCTTTTTCTTACTCAAAAAGTCTTGATTTCTTTGGTGTGTATACCTGTCTTAAGACGTCCGGTATGAAACAACCAGTAATACTCCATGTCTCCAAATGAACAATAGGCTTTGGGGGAGTAAAATAGACTTTCATTATAATGCAGATACCCACAGTGTAACCCACATCCCACCACCTGAGTGAGTGCCAAGAGCAGAGAATAGATACTGGCTGTGGGAAACAACTGCTTCGGCAGGAACCAGATTGAGGCTTTTCCTCCAGGGTGACCTTTGAAATCAATCAGATTGTGAAAACTCCAAACTTCCCAAAGCTGCCTCGGTGTGTTGGGTTAATAATGCTCTCTCAGTGCTGAGGTCTGCTCTGGTTCCCTGTGCCAGTAAGGAGAATATATCTGGGTTTTTGGAGGGTTATTCAGCCTATTCTTTCAGGAGGATGTGTGCAGTGTCTTCATCTTCCTACATAAGACTTGGTGAAGTAGTTATTTATATCTTGTTTTCTCCTTTAGCACAATATTATTAGTTGAAATCCCCAGTCAGTTACTCTGTATTTGTGGTACAGAGGAGAACGCTGGCAGCAGTATAGGTTGTGCCTTATGGTGAAATGGCATCTCTGGTAGATTCCAGGGATTTTCCAGTGTTGGTGCTATGTTCTGAATAAGGCATCATCCCACTGTATCTTTCTTTAATTATATTCCCCAGAACTGGGAATGGGCCTCTGGATTCCTTTTCTGTTTTCACACATAGAAGCTGTGCATATGTGGGCCCAAGACACCTGGGAGTTTTGGAGATGATTAGAAATGACAGTCTTTCCTCCCTTTTCTCTTGAAATATCACCACCCAGCATTTATCTCTTTGATTTGAACTGCAGATAGAGTTTAGGAAAGAGAAAGAAGTGGTGAGAGGAGGCACTAGAACTCTCCACCATCTCACAACAGTGTTCACAGTGCCACCAGTGCTTTGAGGCTATTGAGTCTTGGAGTGTCTGATACTGTCCATTAAAGAATCACGCTGGTTTTGGCTGGGATAGAGTTATTTTTCTTCATAGCAGCTCCACAATTTCTGTATGCTGTGATTACGTGAGAATCTTAGCTGCTACTAAAGAAGTGGTGAACTGGAAATACTTCTAAGCTGCAAACCTCCAGTACCAAAATGTGAATAATTCTTTCCAGTCTTTGCCATGTGCACAGAAATTTATCATTTAAATTTAACAAAAATAGTTATTTCTGTTTTTCTATTTTTTGGTCTCTTGTTCACAAAATGACTAACGTGAAGTTAAAATGCTAACAGTATCCAAAAAGGATCTGGTGGCTTTGTAAGAAAATAGGTTCAGTTCTAGGAAGATGTGGGCTAAAAAAACAAATCTAGGTTCATCTCAGCATTAATGTGGGCTCATCAACGGTACAAGGGAAAACTGTTTTTTTCTGAGTCTGGTAACAGTTCCTGCTTGCTCTGAGTCATCTCCTCTAGTGGTGAACTAGTCTTTTTTTTTTCTGCTTTTGTTTTCTGTTGATAGGAAATGTAGCATAGTTCAGTAACCAGCAAGGCTTTATTTAGACTTGTCAGAAATGCAGAATTCTTTTGCTCTTCCTGGGAAGAAAAGAGGGAGATGGGGAATTTGAGATCAGGTTATCAACTGAAATAAGTGTCAGTAAAGGAAAATTTCTTATTTAATTTAATTGAATTTATCTGAATTTGCAATGCTGCCCAAATTAAGAACTAGGGTTATTAAAATGTATTTTGAAAATAAATATTACAGCCTTTGAGATACTATACACTGTCTCTCCCTAGCTGATCAATTTGTAAGGGAAGGGTAAGGTTTAATTCCTTACCTTTTACCTGGTTGTGCTATGAGTGAGACCTGAGCCTAAGTATCAACAAACCCTCAGCCTTAGGTCTATTGACTGTTTTTAAATATATATGTGCATGCAGATTTTCGTGGATACTTCTGCTTCAATAGAAAATATTAGTATAAAAATTCTAAAATACAAGTATTGCCTCCCTTGTTAACTGCTTCATGGTGGAACTAGTTCTTAACTGAATGTCATTAGAGATACTGGACATTTTTTGGTCCAGTATGGATCTGGATATACCCTTACAGTAAGGCAGCTACAGAGAGCAGAGGACTTCAAGGTTAAATGACAAAATTACAGCAACTGTATCTTCACTTACTGTATTCATGTTGAATTAGTGGAAGCAGTCGTTTGAGATTATCAGTAAAGTCCCCAATCCCTCTATTTCCTCAGCAATACTTGTTTTTCTATCCTTATAGTTAGATGCCATCCTACTAGTTTTTCAGTTGTTCATGTTGTTTTTTTCTCATGGAAGTCAAGAGCTGAACGTCTGGTGGGAGGAAAGAAAGACAGAAGGCAAACCAAAAGTAGTAATTTAGTGAAAAAACATTCTGCTAGTCTTTATACAGCGTAAGGAAAGCCCCAAGACACAAATCTTAAACTAAAGAGATTAAGCTGTTAAACTACATAGGCCAGAATATGAAACTGCATTAGTTTAGGGGTTTGTTTGTATAGCACAGCATGCTATATGCCCTTATTTTTCTTTGGACTTGAGACCCATGAATTTTCAAATCTACTTGTAGTTGACTCAACACAAAGATAGTTGGCTACTGTATGTTTGCAGTCTGAGCCAGACTTTCTGTGCTCTCTATAGCTGTTGCTGTGAGTAGGCAGGATATTCAGATTCATACAAGGCCAAACAATGTCTGTAGGCTTAATTCTAAGCCTATTATCCTCTACAATGTCCTGTTAGCAATGCTCTTTTATAACCTTTGAAATGTATGTATTCAGCTACAATGCCATGTTGTTGTGCTGTTTCTCCTGCTCAGTGGACTGACTTTCCATGTGGAGCTTATAGGCAAGCATTGAGGCTGGGTGAATTGAAGGACTTCGGGGCACTGGCATACTTTTAAAAACAGATACAGGGTTTTCCCTAAGAGGGAAAACGTTTTCTACCTCTCCTCTTCTCCATTCGAAAACATAATATAAAATTCAAGAAAGGCTTCTGGAGGGTGGGGACCAAAGGCTGTCTGCCCAGCTACCCTGTTTTTGCTGAAGGTGTCATGAGGCAGGTTGTGTTGGTGGCATTGGGCTGACAGAAAGCCGACAAAGAAGGTTGGACAACAAATGTTTGTGTAAAGCTCTGATCCTTTTACTCATGTGTAGCCCCTCATAGATGGTGAGGTGGCAGTAGGGTCACCAGGCCCAAAATGTGTGGCAAGATGATCCAGGCATTGTTTATGGCTGCTCAGGAACATGTGCACTAGAGAAAGCAACACCTGTTGAGTACACTTGCATTCGTGTTTCTTAGCAACTGAGGCAACTACAGTAAAGCCCCAGTTCTCAGTCTGTAAGGCTGAGCTGGAAGCACTTTGCAGGTTCCCACCAGCAGTGTCTGCTTACGTTGGCTCTCTGGGAGGCACTAAATTAGAGACAGGTCCTGATGCCACACTGGGATTGCAGAGAAGCAGCACATTTTGCCAGGGACCCCAGGACTTGAAGAGAGACAGCTGATATCCAAAGCAAGAAGAACAGCCATGGTTTTAAGATGGCCAAGCAAACTCATGGGAGCAGGTAAAGAAGCTCTTTGATGAGGGAATAAGCTGAGTTGTGACCCTCTGGGTTTCAAGGGCATTCAGCAGCCAGTGCTCCCTGGGAGGAGGCACAGCCTGTGCTCCTGTGCAACTGAGCAAGTTTGGGTGTCCCAGGACTAAGGTGGGAGCAATCTTACCATAGGAGTACAGGTTGTTCCAAAGACAGTAATTTCATGCAAAACTGGGGGGAGTGCCCTGCTTTGGGCATTATGTGGAGATGATGCTAGTGACACGCAGCAGGTGCTGCAGTCCTACGGGCATTGGGGCTGCTGAATAATACCATGGAGAAATCCCCAGTGTGAGGGTGCTGCTCAGGAGAGGGCAGCCTGGTGGAGTGCGAAGCTGAGCTCCAGGCTGGCAGGGTTGTGAAAGACACCTGGATGCAGTAACTTTTGTCATGAGTTGTCATGATTTGAAAGACTTTGTGCCATGGAGATGATATTTAGAGGAGTGGTTCTCTCTCGCAGATGAGAGAAGTGGACCTCTCTCTCTTTATGCATATTCTTGCTATCCAAGGCAAGTGCACACTTATCCCAAAAATGACAAGAGAGATGTTACGCAGGGCTAAATGTGGTTTTCCTCAGTGGACCTGGTAGTGTTATAAGTAATATAGGAAATGTAAGAAATACTTCAGAATCACAAACTATCCTGAGTTGGAAGGGACTCACAAGGATCATTGAATCCACTCTGGAAACTTAAATGAATGGCCCGTTGTCTTGGGTTTTTTTTTTAATAGTACTTCCTTTGCTTCCTTGCCCTTCTATTTATTTGTGGTATTCCTGTTCTATCATATAACAGTTTTAAAAATAATCCCTGAAGTAAATAACATCAACGTTTTTTTTCCTGTTTCCTTACCAATTATTGACTGTTTTTTCAAACAGAATAGGGGTTGGAAAATTAAATAAAGACTTCCAAAATAACAAGCTCCAGAAAATTTTATTTAATTTGTGGGTTCATTCTGTTCGCTCTCTCTCTCCTCCCCCGCCCCTCTTTCTTTTTTTTTTTTTTAAGAAGATCTTTATTAATTTAGTCTAGTAACTTACTGCCTATATTAAATTAATCTAATAAAAGTCAGGGTCCTCACATAACGTTTCCCAAATGTGAAGCAGCATCTATTACATGAGGCACAATCTTTTTACTGTAAAATGTAAACCTGATATGTAGAATTAGAAGCCATTAAACTGTTTAGTGTATGTTATTTAAGTAAGATACTTCAGTACAGTCATGCTGGAGGAAAGGAAGGGGCAATGCTAGCAGTCAAAAAGTTAAAAACTCAAAACCAAGCTTCATGTATCAAAGTGATTTTCATCTCTGAAAGTACTCTCAAGTTCAGCATTAATCCTTGTAACACTAACAGTCTTTCTGTTGATAGTTATACCCATGATTCTATTAAAATTTTAATATATCATCATATAAATATCATATATAATCATGTAAATGCATATTCTATATTCAAGTTTATGTACTGAAACAGCAAGAGCAAAGACTTCCAGCAGCAGCAGTTCAAGGGGCTCTGTGCTGCCAGAGCTTTGTGTGGCTCGGCTGTGCTTTCCCCTTGGGTGAAGGTCACCCTTTTGTGCAGAGCCCTGAAGTTGCACAAGTCTCATGAGCTGGGGTAGAGCATTTGTCATGTTGGGATTGTGGGTGTTCCTGCTGATTTGTGGATGTGTACATCACAGTGTAATCACATAGTTTATTCCTGTTCTCTCACTGAATTATTTATTATGGACTGAAACGAGGAAGGAGGGGGACTCTTTTGTATTGGCATAGGCATAGGATTATGTTCATTGTGTGCTTTCAATCCCAAAACCACCGATATGTCAATTGGCAGAATGCAGTCTACCTCACATGTATCATGTTGCAAAGTTCAATTAATTAATGTTTTTAAAGTGCATTGGGACCCTCTGATGAAAGGCGCTTTAGAAGTGCAGGGGAGGATTCTGCTGATTTTTTTTCCCATCTATTACCCCAATATGTCATTGATAGAAATTCTGTAGAATGATATAGGCACCCTTATAATGATGGGCAAAGGCAGTATAATTTTTTTTAAATTTTCCAAAAAGCTAGAAAAGACAGTTCAATAATATAATATAAAAATTATAATCAGTTTATTTTCTTTTAATTTTGCCTGTTCCTTTTTCATCCTTTCTGCCTGAAAAGTCATTCCCTTTGCTGGATTAACAGTAATAACTACAAATTATGGCTTTATGTTGTTACAGTGTGATGATATACTACAGCCAATGTAGAGGTAAGCAGCACAGGCTGAGTTGTTATGTATTGCAGGGTAGCGATTTTTTGCAAACTGATTTATGAATAAGTAATTCTATGTACTTACTACACGGGACAGGCAGTTTTTAATTTCTGTAACAAAACACAGCTCAACAAAGGAAAATTACATGCTAAAGCATAGGGACAAGATGCCTTTGAAGGGGATAAAAAGATGCAAACACTGTCACAAGAGCCTACCCATCTTGGTGGGGAGTCCTACAGTAGTGGCTGACAGAGAAATGGCTTGGCAGTCCCAGAAGTGGGGCTTTTGTTGGGTGTCTCATTGAGGTCTCTCATTTGGAGTTGTAAAAAAATCAGAAGTGCTTGGGTGTTAATGCTAATCTGCAGTTTCTCCTGAGTTTCTGTTGTGTTGATAAGAGCTGCTGTTAAAAAGCATGATGTTTGATCAAAACTACTTGACTGAATTCACAAGGCAGCAGCAAATGTTGGTTGTGTTCTTCAGCCAGCCTTGTGTGGTTGTGTTTGCCACCATTTTTGTGCTGTGGTCCTAGGATCCTTGGGATGCAAGGAAACCAATTTTAGGATACCTCACTAACTTTTAACCGTGGCAGATTAGCATTTAAAATAAATTACATTAATGCTGCATATGCATTTGCTTTAATACTATGAGTATCCTTTTAAGATGTAATTCAGGTGTGCTCATAACTTGTGAAAGGTGAAATCAGGAGTACAGCCATGGTGGGAGCAGGAGATAGTTTGAAGGGAGCCAGTGACCGGGTGAGGCATGTCCTGTTTGCTCTGCTTAGCCACTAAAAGAAATTTAGAAAATGCCCCTTTTTAAGAGTTTGATTTTATAGCAGTGATGTATTGAAGCGTACCTGAGGTGCCCCAGCAATTACTATGGGGCTATCCAGATTAAAAGTTACCTGTGCAGATGAGTGGGAGATGCAGGACCCAGACTTCATTCTGTCTTGGACCAAGAAGTGTCATAGCTAGACTATGATAGACTGTGTTCTAAACCCCAGATGTGGCATTCTTAGAATGAGTGTACTGTGTGGCTGTCTTTCCATTTGCAATGACAAATGAGGTTTCTAGCTCATACCGATAAATAATTTTTATGGGATGACATAATGAAAAAGGTTTTTTGCCAGCTTAACTGTATTTTTCTAGAAAGCAGCTTTCTGCCTGTTGCCATTTTATGCTCCTGATCAAAGTAGCTATTCTGGAAGTCTGCTTTAGCCCTAACCTTGCAGCCATCCAATTCACATCTCACTAGGGTGAAGTCTCAGGAATAATCCTAGTGCTTTAGGTGCATCATTTTTTCAGGTGATACCATAAAATAAAGCTCATGAAGATCCTGTGACAACTTTTGCTGGGTATAGAACAGGTCAGCTGTGATGTAGCAGGTCAAGGCTTCTGTTCAGTGTAAAGTTGTGCTCTCACTTGTGTAGTTATCACTTTCTTCCCCAAAGGAGCTGCATATTAAATGAAACCAAATTGGAAACGTCCTGGCAGGGTGGCATATCATTGGGCTAAGTGGAATGACAACAGTTATTTGCAGTGGTTGTTATATACAAACCTGACACTGGAGCTCACAGAAGTTTGCCACTGGTGTGTTCTGTCATTCTTGTGGGTAAAGGGAGTTACACACATCTTACACTAAGTTACTCTTTTTTCTGTGTCTGCATTTTGATGGAGTTGAGACTTAAACTTAACAAAAGACCTGACTATGGAAGTACATGCCATTCAAGAACCAACAGCCCACATGGAGAGAGAATCTCTTGTAAAATATGTTTGGTAAAAAAAATCTTTTGAGAAAACTTGTCTCTTTCCTGTCTTTAATTGCCTAACTGGCCTGAACTGCATTCTCTCATTTCTAGGTGAGTTGAGAGCTGTTCTAGTTTATGGCTGATTCTTGAGTGTGTGCAAGCATTGAAATCTGTTGAGCTTTCCCTTCAAAAAGCTTTCACAGGAAAAAGTCCCAATAGATACAGGAAAAGGAACTAGATTCATTAACAGAAGGGTTTTGGAAACTCAAGAAAGGTGTGGTTTTGGATTTCCTGAGCTTTCTGATCTGCTGTGCATTATCCACACGTAATTTTGAGAAGGTCTGGAGTTGACAGAGAAGTAATACTCCCAGAGCAGTAGTGTATTCATTAATAACACAGTGACCTTTGCTCAAAGTTCCTGTCCGCAGTACCAAGTCTCAGTTGTGGTAGTATAAAAGCTCAGCCAGGCTAGTTGAAGTGATTTCTTTAAAGGCCTGAGCTGTACCATTTGGAGTCAATGAGAGGAACAATAAAAAAACCGTGTATATGGAAGTGACCCCTTTTTACCAGGCTGTTTTCATCTCAGGGTTGGTCTTATGCTGGAAACACTCAGTCCTGGATAAGAAGGGACATTTTTGGGGGGAAAATTTTGGCCCATTCAGTTTTTACTGAGGAATCATTCAGAGATGTCTTCTAGTATGCAGAGAACACATTTGCTCAACAAGCTGGCATCATCTTCCCAAACACAGCCAAAGAGCTGCCTTAAGTACAGTGTTGGTGCCATGAAATAAGCACCTGTGAAGTCTGCTGAGGAGCTGAATGGAAACCATGGCTTCTGGCTATCGTTTGGACCAGCTTAATGTGCTCTGGAAAAAAATATTTCACACGTCATGTCACACCGGCTGAAAAAATAGCGTGCATCAGCAGTGCTGTAACACAGAGTAAAGGACTCTCAGCAGGTGTTAACGTGCAGAGGCACTGAGCATTATGGTAACACCTGTGTTTGTTTAAATCCAGCCAAAACAATTTCCTCTCCAGTTGTAGAAGAGGATTAAAAAAAAAAAAAATTCTTCCTAACTTCCAGTAGTAGCAAACATTCATGTAAAATAATTTGCATAGTATTTCCCAGGGTGCACCCTGGCTGCACTGGGGTTTTTCTCTTTAAACCTTTTTAGTCTGGGGACACCTTTAGTAACTTCAGTGCTTCCCGACCATCTCTTTGTCCTGTGCCAGCATTGCCAGGCCTGAGCAGTTGCAGATGGTGTGCTCTCTGAGTGCTTTCCTTAATTGAATGAAAAATAAAGCCTCTTGTAAAATATTACCAATTTAGATGTGACTTATGGGGCACATATGATGCTTATTTTTTCAATTACATGAAAACTTGGCGAGGTTAAACATAGGAAGCCAAGTGTTCTGTGAAGCCGGTATAGATTTCTGGGTTTTTAGGTGATTTTGCTTTAAATTATTATATAGCAGGAGGAGGTGAAGGGGGTCAGCAGCTAAACTATGTTTTCCCAGCATCTATTTTATTCAGTGGACCCTTGATGCTCATTTCATGACTAATATATGCTGTACTATATGCATTTCTTGTTGTCACCAGAGATAACATTAAGTAAACTATCCCCTTAAGAAAAACAGCTTTTCTTGGCAAGTGGAATATGACTCAAGGAGCCAGCACTGGAGACATACGGTGCTGTGAATGAGTGCTGTGTGTTACTCTACTGGATCTGAGTCCAGGCACTATTTATACTGCAGCATATTCAGCACCAGATTGTTAAATCTTAATACTGAAACAGTGCATCATTTAAATGTTTTTGTTCTGTTTATGTCCCATTTTCAAGCATTGGATTTCAAGCAACACTTACTAACTTTTTGTTTCGTTTGGACAATATCTCTCCTTGCCAAAAGCTTTCTAATCTGCTCTTGAAATATTAGCCTGTCTGTACCAGTATGTTACAGTGAAACTTCGTGCCACTGAGGATGAACTAGGTCACTTCCAGCACCTTTCAGTATGTGGTGACAGAATGCCTTGTAAAGCAGTAAGTCAGTGGTAAATGCAAAGATTTAAGTGCTACAGAAAAAGAGTTGTACTAAAATTATTTCCTCTGCAAGCTGTGTAGGAATGGGGAAAAATATTGTATAGCAGGTACTTCATGGGCTCATTGTATTCTGTTATTGTCTGTGTGTGAGAAGCTTTGCTTCACCTTTTCAATGTGGTGTTTATTTTATGATCACTTTTGGGAGATGAGGATAAAAGGTTTTTTGTCATTTACTGCAGTTCAATTAGTTCCAGAGCTGGTGAAAAGCTGGGAGTAGAAAGTGAGGAGGAGACAGTTGAAGTTTCTTGGCATCACGGCATCCTTCCAGATACCCAAGAGGAGTTCTTGGCGTGCCTGTTATCACAGAAGTAGTTTTCTCATGTATTAGTGTATTACTTTTTTCCTGGCATTTGAGTGTATGGATGTCTTTTAGAAGATCAAACAGTATATAAAGAAACCTCAGAAGGCATCAATTTGAATGGGAGAATGGTGTCTTGTAGGGATGAGCTGAGGAAAGTTAAGTGAGCAGAACAGTAGGGCAGTGGGAACACAATGAAAGAGGGAATAAAAGCAGTAGTGGCAATAGTGCAGAACAAGGCTGAACTGCTTTGCTGTCATGTAAGATGGCACTGTGGCTTTCTTTGTTTGGTGTCTTCCTGGAAGTCATTCCTGGGTATTAGTCATTGTTTTTGGTGTGGGTGGGCCCTCTGCAATTGTCTAAACAGAAATAATACCTCTGCACCAAATGGTTTACCATCCAAGTCTACAGTCTTTGTGACAAGCTCATCCAGAAGAGGTGATGATCCCTATTAAAGAATGAACAGAAGTAGAAATAGAACTTACAGCATTCTCCCCCGCCTCCAAAAAGCTATTTTGGATCTGTGGTCAGCAGCTTGCAGTTGTTTGGTTCTTTTTTTTTTCTTCCCCACAAAGAAAAGCAACCGTCTGCATAGTGCAACTTGTATCTGGGAGTGAACTCTTCCTGCTTGGTGGGTTTCCAGTGGCATCCATCCATGCTGGGAATAGTACCATGCTTAGATTGTAACAGTGCTGAAAGCCCACGCATAGGAATTTTCCTGTTCAAGTCAAAAGTGATGCATTTATTTACTGAAAAGTTTTTATAGACTGCAAAATCAGGACTAGAGAGTACTTAAAGCTTATTCTAACTTAAAGAACTAGGCTTTAGAGCTATGATGAAAGATGTGAAGGAAGGAAGTCTCCTGTGCTTCCTTGAAGTAATTTAAGTCAAGAACGTGTCAGCAACTGTCGGCTAAAAATTTTAAATCAATTCCTGCTCTTCCCCACTGTTTGCCTCAGGAGTCAGTAGAACACATCTTTCTGAGCAAGACTGCAATAAACCTCAAGGCAGATCCTGAATCTTGGGAACAATCAACCTTGCTAAAGGGATTAATAAATAGCTGATAAAATATAAAGTATGGATTTTTTTTTCTTTTCAGGAATAATCAAGCTTGGGCGGTGGAATCCCCTCCCTCTCAGCTATGTGACTGATGCACCAGATGCGACAGTAGCCGACATGCTACAAGATGTCTATCATGTTGTGACATTGAAAATCCAATTACAAAGGTGGGTGTTTCTGAACATCTGTCCTTTCCTATTCTCTGAGCTGCTCTGTCGGTTACAGCACTACTACAGAGATTAGCACATCCTGTCTTCTTTAATTTCTGATCTTTTGATGAGATGAAAAGAAAATGAAAAGAAGGTTGGGTCACCTGGTAGCTTTTTGGCGCATGTTCCAATTGATACTGTGTGTTTTCTGAAGTAGCAATATGGTAGCAGAGAGGAGAAGTGCAGGAGCCTAACCAAGTAAACGTATGGGGCTTTTGAAGGCAGACCTTTCTACAGTCCATAATTTAATGGATTCTTAAGTTCTTATTGTATCAAATAATAAACTCCTTGCCTTTTTCTAGGGGCTGCATTGTGAAAATCCAGGTCTTCTGCAGCCAGTTGCTGAGATGTGAAGGAGGGGAGCTATTTTTGACTTTTCTTTTTCTGCAGTGGTCTTTCCAGCAAACAGAAGACAAGGAAGCAAAGTGTCACTGCAACTCCATTTGGCATTTGGAAAATATTTTCCTTCCCTGAGGGCTAGTTCTGATTAACAAAGGAAAAGCTTCCAGCACTTTTACACTTACTTGCCCTCCTTTCCACCCACTCTTCCCTCCTTTTCTCTTCCCCTTTCTCTCTATTGGCCTTTTATAGAGTCCTCAAATAGTTCCTGATGTAAGGTCCCTAGCAGTGCATGGCATACTTCAGACCTGCAGATAAACCTATATTACACAGCCTCCTGTAGCTGTATGGCCAGGACATGTCAGAGGGAAGAATAAAATATAACAGACAGTCTGGAATAATTTGTTGACAATTCTTTGAAGCTTTGGTTTGAACAGAGGAGGTGCCCATAGGGATAGGTGTGTGCCCTTTGGTGCTAGGCACATACCCTCCAACTGTTCAGTTCAATTTAGAATTTGGGAGCAGTTGATGCCTCACTGATGTTAAACTTCCAAACAGCAACATTTCTTTCCTGTTATATCTCTGGTGGTGCTTGGGCTTTCTGATTCCCATGAACAGATCTTTCCATGGTTTTATATATTGTTTACAATCTTTCAGCTGGGCTGCATCTCTGTATGTATTTGTAAAAGAGTATCTGGACCCTATAGCTGCTATAAAATTAATATAGTAACTCATTTCCTCAGAAGCGTGAGCTACCAGGAGTTAATCTTGCCTATTGTCACATCTGTATTAGCAAAGAGTATCAACCCAAGATTAAGATCTTTATCTTCAAAGTGCCTGAATGCCTGGATGCCATGTAAATAAAAGATAGTCCATGACTTTGAGATAAAGATGATCACTGGCTACTTGAACTCCTCAAGCACAGCTGAAGGTTCATCTCTAAGGGGAAAGCCAGGCTGTAGGGACAGAAAGCAGAACCACCTCAGAGGCCACTGGAGAGCATGCATTAAAGTCTGCAGCAGAAATGGCAGTGACAAACTTCTCCCACCTTTTTGATGTACTTCTTGAATCTGTCCCCATGCATATAGACACAAACCATAAGCTTGTTAAATGAAAAGAGGCACAAGTCATATGAAGACAAAAGTTTCACTACATATGCAGTTCTTGTAGAATGAAAGTGAGAATGAACTGCATGTGACAGATGTTGGGCATATGGCTTAATGTGTTCCTGAAAGGCTCTTGGATACTTCAGTAATAAGGGCAGTATAAGAACCTATATAAAATTAAACTAATTTTTCAAAGTCTTGCCTCCACACAATGAGGGCCCTCACTGTTCAGGGATTTTGTTAGTGGCAGTGCAGCATATATGTTTATTTTTCTACCCCAGCAGGAATATCTTTGTCTGGAGAGGGTGGCTTTACTCAGCCATTCTTGGGGCTAGCTTTATGCAGTTTCTTTGCCCTCCATCAGGCCCCAGAGGGAATGGTTCTACACACATATAATACCATAGCAGGATTAGCAGCTGTGTGTTGAACTGCACATCTTCTGGTAATCATGCTTGGTGGGAAGGGGATAGAGGGGAGAAACACCTTCATGGTCTGGCCAAGCAGGAAACTCCAGGGTTGTGTGTGTTGCTTAAAGGTCTCTAGTAGTTGCACGCAAAAAGTATGCATCTGTGAAGGTGATGTTTCTATCTGCTTTTTTCTTTCTGTTTTAACAGTTGTTCAAAGTTGGAAGACTTGCCAGCAGAGCAGTGGAACCATGCCACAGTTCGCAATGCCTTAAAGGAACTGCTCAAAGAGATGAATCAGAGCACATTAGCCAAAGAATGCCCTCTCTCACAGGTCAGTGCTTTTAACTGACTTAGGGGAAGAAGGATTTGCAAGAACTAAAGCTCATATTTATACTGTAAAGAGCCCACACTAAGCAATTCCATAAATACCAAGTAAATTGCTTTTCTTTAGAAAAAATAAATTCTAATTAATATGTTAAATAATATCTTAATACTATGTTTTCTTAGTGGGTTGCCAGGAAAAAATTATGAATGAATTGATTTGTCTTCAGAGAGATGTAAATTCTTTATTTAGATTTTGATCTGAATCTATTGCAATAAGACTAATGATCCTCAAATGCAAGATTCAAGTGGCTTCTTCCCACTGACAGAGGCTTGCCTTCCTCTCTAACCCATGGGTAGTTCTCATCACCCTGCAACCATGATAAAAAGTATGCAGTTTTAACAGTTGTGCCCCAATTTCTAGGAAACAGCAACAAAAAAGTATATGTAATTATGTTAAAAAAAGAACAAAAACTCCGTCTCATTCTCCATGACTGCTTTTTAAACGGCAGTGATGTCATGTCTAAGACACAGGTTCCTACAGATGTCACGAGCTCTATTTGTACTTCAGATTGTCATAATGAGACATTCATAAAATTTTCATGGCTTAGTCCTCCTTGCCTCTCAGAAAAAACAGAATAACATGTTAGCACCCAGACCAGGTAACTTTGCTAGGTGTGAAAAATATACTGCTCTTTAATGTGTATTCGAATCACAGGTTAATCTGTCCATGGTATCTTTTAAAAGTCAAAACATGAATAATCACTGCTTGCTAAAAATCCATTGCTTTGCTTGCTCATATTGAACATTTTTTCTCCTGTGATTGTCTGTCGTGCATTGCACTGTATGTTCATCCTGCAATTAATGATCCAAAACCTCCATGAACCAAGAGAATTCTTTCTGTTCACCACAAATTTGCCTTGCTGTGTTATGATTACAACTCCAGGGAAAGAACAGAGGTTAAATACAGAGCTGGTAGGAATCATGTTCTTCACCTTCTTTAGCCATGTGGGATCTGCAGAACTAACAGGAATGGAAGAGTGTTGTAAGGAAAAGCCACGGAACGTACTTTATTTACTAAAGGAGTAACAGTCACTGTAGATATGCACAGTTTTGAATATGCATTGAATACGAAAGTGTTTTTCTTTTCACACAGTTTAAGTGTAATTTCTTTAAATAGAATTATCTGTGGAATCTGGTCAGCTAATGATGATTGCAGCATATGGTTGTCTCTGCCCAGTCTTTTTCAATATCCGGTATAACTAAACTATGCATCATTTCATATACAGAATTTATTTGTTGCCTGGGTCTCTTTCCTCCCACTTCAGTTTCAAAGCCTGCCAGGTGGAAACGCTGCAGTTGGTTTACTTCTTCTATTGCATCAGTCTGACATATATTTACAAAATTACTGATGGCAGAAGTGTAGCAGTAAAAATCCTTGCCTCAGTATTTATTTAGTGGACAAAGCTAAGAGGAGATCCTTCTGTAGAAAATTGAGCTTGCTTACGTTTAAGTACAGGTATAAATGACCTTGGGTAGTGCCTAACCCTTGAACTGAGACTGCAGAATGCAGCTTGTATTATTATTATTATTATTATTATTATTGTCATAAGAAGTTTCAGTCTCTTTTGGTTTAGCCCCCAAAATGCAGAAGATACAATGGAAGGTTGTATAGAAGCTGTCTATTACCGTCATCTGAATATGCCTCTAATACAATTCCTTCTCCCAAATCAGTTTTAAAAAAATATCGTGCCAAATGTGAAATGTCATTACAACCCCCTTGTGGTTAATATATTATTGACAGCAGCAAATTGCAGAGTGGTCTCTTAGGAGTCAAACTGCAGAGTAAATGCTGCTGTTTATTAATGTGTTCACAGTGCCTCAAGTACAGAGGTGGAGAAGGGGCAGCGCGGGGAGCTCCTGCTCCCACCAGCGACGGTGCTCTGTCTCTAGTTCTCAGTGCCCAAGCTCTCCATGCAGCCCAGATGGGGATTCTGATTGCTGCTAATGGGAAATGTAATCATTCACTTTGATTTAAAATTGTTCTGTTTTTTTTCTGCTAGGTGTATTACATGTCTGCAGCTTAGCTACCCTTAGCATACGGCTCCTGTTCAAATAAATAAATCCCAGTTAACCAAGCTGGGGAGAAGGAGGGTAGGTGGGGGGAGTGTCTGTGGCAGAAAGAAATCCAATTATTTCAGTATTTTCATCTTTTCATAGAGATCTCTGTCTTTTCTGTGTATAGTATAACTCTTTTCAGCGCTGACCGTGCATTTTGTCTGGAGAAAGCTTTCTTGGGATGTGAGCGTGTCCCGTATTTTTCTCCTTGAACTTACTGCACCACATTTTCTTTGTGTGGCTATTTCGTAGCTCCTGGTTTAAGTAGTTTTCATTCCACATGGCTGTCATGGCCACACACATACCAAACATATCTGCTGCTTTATAGAATCTATTCCTTCCTGAAGGATTTTTCCAGAAATAATATGCATTATTTAGAAATTTGCAACTAGTGGGTGATTTTTTTTTTGCTACTCTCTTCTGAATGGATATTTTCTTTCTGCAGACTTATCAAGATTCCTACCAGAAATACCCCTAGTGTTCCTTTACATGTGATAGTGAGAATATGTGGTTTGAAAGTTGTTATGGTTCTTTACCCTGCTCTATTGTCAAGTATTTGCAGAGAATCTGTTCTGGGATTTTTTCACCAACAGTTGATTTACTGCTTGATTTTATTATTTAGTTTAAGTTTTGCTTTCTCAAATAAAGGTTAATGGGTTAATATATTCCGTGATATTTAATAGCCCCATGATTTCAGTAATGTTGATTTCTTGTAGAGCTAGATGATACGGAGGAGGAAAAACCACCCCCCAAAAATAAAAAAATTCCAAAGTGATATGTAGACAGAGTTAAACAATTTCCCCTTAGTGAATGGAGATTTGACTATAGTGATGCAAAAAATGCCCAGATTAACTCAACTTTGTTCAAAAGCCTTCCTCGGCAGAGGCTATTGCCATGTCAGGCTTTCAGAATTCTATTGCTCGTTAAAATGCTGTAGAGCAAGGGCAGATTTATGGACAGGGAATTGCTGCTGACTGCCACAATGCTGGGTTTATGTCTCAAAATATTGATTTTAATTAGAAAATTGAATCTCAGTTTTAGAAATTGGAGCTTCTACTTAACAAGGCTCTTACTTCATAGCCTTCAAACTCTACTGCAGTGCACCATAGCACCCTTTGAGTGGAAAAGGTAGAGTGAAAATGCAAAAGTGCTGCTTTACTGAAAGTGAAATTACCTGTTGAAGAATGAAAGTAATATGTATCAGCCAGTTATCTGAAGTCTCTCAGTTTTGCTCACATTTTTTAAGTTCCAAAACTCAACAGTTAGGAGCAAAGAGAGTTCTGTGATGTTGCGGTCAATGGGACAGCAGGCTGGATAAATCTGGTAGAGGGCAGGGATGATTTTGTTTTTAAAGCATTGTTAAAATTCACTGAGCCAGTGTGTAAACCTTGTAGCTTTCCAAGGATAGCCGAGAGTCTGCAGGAGCCCTCAGGCCAGAGCTTGAAGGCATGGTTTGAGCTGTGAGATCCTCCTTGCTCTCTCCTCTTGGTGCAGAAAGGTTGCACAAGGTGCCACAGCTTTCTCTGAGCTTTGACATAAGTGCAGAAGGAGGGCATAAGGAAAATAAGGTTTGTGGAGAAGGTGCATTGGCTTCTATGCGTTGGTGCTGTTAGATTGTATTTCCTTGCTGGCAGTGTACATTTGCTGGGAGTGATTTGACCCTGGAAGAGTTCGGAATGTGGAAAAGGAGAGCAAAATGTTGTTTAAAAAATGCCTCCTCCATAGCACGGAGGAAGGGAAGGGAAAAACAGAATGGAAGAACTACCAGTAATGAGGGTGTTTGCCACCCTACAGGCAGAAACATCCCATATATAAAATATCCTTTTTGTTGGTATCAGGTGCTACAAAACCAGTGTGCAGCCCTCTCTTCAGTTGGCTTGTACTGAGTCACTTAGGGGGAATTTGTGGAGTAGAGAGGGGTGCTGGTTAGGCAAATGATATTTCAGTTTTGTTGAGATTTCTTGTGGATTTTGACTGCTCTGTGTTGTAGTATGTGTAGTTCCCTTCGCTCTGAGTGGCACTGCTAATTTCTCTTCTGGGTGATTTTTCACACAAGGACTAATCACACGTTTCTATAAATTATATTAATTTAACTTATTTGCCTAACTGTTGTTCTGCAGCAAGTAGCACGGATGTTCTCCAGTTCTTGGCTGTGTGGTCTTGCTGCATTTGGAAACAGAACAGAGACATCTGAAAAGCATTATTTGGATTATGCATGCTGGAGCATCTAATCTTACCTTTAGGATCTGCTTCCTAAATCATGCTTGGTGCAGTGAGCATGTGTTCCTCAGCATGGCACTGCCTGTTGTTATGCAACTGAAGTTTAGATATTGTAACATCGAAAGTATAAAGCAAAGTAGAACTTCCTCCCCTGTCCCTCCAACCCTCCCCCCCGCTCCCCAGCCTGAGTTGCAGGTCTAAGTCGAGGTGTGTACTACATTTCTTTTAAATAATTGTGCAGAATAGTTATTATTATTTTGTGGTTTTATTTATGGCTGGGTATATAGAATGGAGAATTAAACCAAATTTTTGTACTCATCAGACAGCTCTTTTGATTTTAAAGTCACAAATGGATGATCATTGTGCACTTGTATGTCATTTGTTTTCCCTGGAAAATATTCTAATTGTGGAAGATATTTTAAATCACTTTTTGTCTTTCTTTCTGTACTTTCAGAGTATGATTTCATCCATTGTAAATAGTACATACTATGCCAATGTGTCAGCAACCAAGTGCCAGGAGTTTGGGAGATGGTACAAAAAATACAAGAAGATTAAAGGTAAATTGACTTTTTTTTTTTGTTACTTTCCAAGTTCGTGAAATTCTGCTGACAGTTTGAGATTATTTGCTTTAAGTAGAAATGATAATAAGCTATAATAATATTAGTGAATTTGTCTACAAAGAGGACACAGTCGCAGTACATTTGAAATGAAATCTGATACTTTACAAACAAGGCTGGCATGAAAACACAGGACACAAAACATGCTCAAATATCCCATTTATCTGTGCTGAAAGATCAACTGTGTTTTGAATTAAGCTAAAACATTTTGGAAAGAAAAAGTTGTAGTATCTCAGAATTTAAAAGTTAAATTGCTATGTAAGTTACCTTAGTTTCATTCTGTTCCTGAAAGCTAAAAAACTGACCTTTTAAGTTACATGTGCCCTTGTTCTCTGTTTTCAATACTGCCAAGTGTACTGGTGTTCCTGCTGTATTTTATCCTGTGGAATCTGGATCCAGGGGATTTAATACCTGACCGTTAAGAGACACTTCTAAATAACAACGTGCTGCACCCACTGAAGTTAAGATAAAAATAGCCCATTGTTGGTATTTTTTCTACAATGAAATTGTAGTAGTTGCTCCGAAGTGCTTGAGGCAGTAAAATTGTTCTAAGTATGTTCATCCTATTCTCACCACTGAACTGTCTGATCACCTGTCAATGGTACACCAACGATGTGACAAGCATCCATTTGTCATGTGTGGTTTGTTCTTTTGTTCTTCCTTTCCTTTGGTAAGGGACTTAGGTGTGCATTGAAGGATTTGTTTTAGCAGGTTTTTTGTTTGGTTTTTTTTTTCATAAAACACTCATGTGCTTTAAATACCCAGGAGTTTGAGGATAGTCAAAAGCTTTCTCATAATACCACCTGGCTCCTCTCTCCCCAAATGTCCATCACTCTTGGAGATTAGTTGTATTAGTTATATACAGGGTTTTTTATAGTTTTTCTCTCTGTTACACCACTGAAGAAAGATTCATTGTCTGAAAGAAGGCACAGGTATCTGTTGGTGTTCCTTTCAGTAGCCAGGAAAATCATAACAAAATTCACAAACGTTATGAAGAAATAGGGTAACGTCATGTCCTTCTTGAGAAACCATTGTATTTTCAGTCGTGTAAAGATTAGCACCTTTCAAAAAGAGTGTGCTGTCTTTTCCTCCTAAAAGGCTGGCATACATAAGCTATGAAAGGTTGCTTGTTTTGTTTCCTTAGGACAGACTAGAAATCTGCATCATAATACCATAAAGGGTCTGCTGCTTGAGTTATGAACACATGAAACAAAATTGCGTGAAACATCAGAACAAGTTCTGAAGCATCGGTTTTTTCTCTGCATATCTGGCTTGCGTGGAGCATACCTGTAAGATACTCATGCCTGGGCTCTGCAATGATTAGGTTTTCACTAGGGGAAAAAAAGAAAGAATGTTCTATGGTAAAATTGTTTGTGTCTAGGAGTGAGATTGTCCAGGCAGAATTGGGGTAACAATGCAGGCAAGGAAATAGAGATGTTGCTTTTCACCTACTAGAATGGTTTAGGCTAGAAGTAAAAATGTTGATTGGACATTTTAGTATGTGGTTAACCCCATGCCAAATAAACGTGATATTTTCTTTTCTCCCTAAATCGCCATTGTGTTACTCAGAAGTGTTTCTTTTCTCTAAATGGTGTCTCTTAATAAAAGGATTTTTTTAAAGTGCTCTAACATATCCTCTTGGTTAAAAAGCAATCCAAGGAATCAAACAACTTTGAGGTCATCACCAATCGCTTTTACTTGCTGTTCTGGGAGAATAAAAATAGGCTTTTTTTAAAAAAAAAAATATTTTTCTACTTCTCTTTTCAAAACTGGGCAAGGGTGCCAATTGCAGAGGTACTGGAAGCCCTTAACTGTAGTATTCTTAACTCTAGAGATGCTACTACAGCTTCTGAGTATTTCTAGTACACTGTTGTCTTCCACTTTCTTCTGTTCGCAGAGCTTTATGCTCTTAGTTTTTTTACTTAGTGCATAGTTAAATTGTTAAGTGCAGTAAAAGCAGATTGAAACCTCAGTCAAAAGGCCAGGGATCCAAACCCAAAGAGTTTGCCAAATAACTCGGTATCTGTGCTATTCAGAGACACAGCCAGTCGTGGCTGTTTGGAAGTTTATGTGTGTGTTAGTAGGAGGAGAAAAAGGAAGGTTAAGGTATGTGTGAAGTAAACACAAGCTGCTATAAAAGCAGTTCAAGTAGTGTTGATTCATCAACCATATGAGTGGGAGAGAAAACAAAGAGTCTGTGGCAGGTACAGTGGTGCATGGAGAATAAACAGTCATGCAACTTCAGAGCAGTAATCTTAACTGCCTGCAAACAGGAAGACTTCTGCACTTCTCTAGGTGGTTTCAATTTCTCATCATCTCTTGTTTCATGTTGTTTTGTTTCTGTTCTGTAGCAAGATATTCCTGCAGGACAGCTCACTTAGTGTGCAAAATCAGTGACTTGAGTTACATGCATCAGTCATCATGTACTCCTTTAATAATAAGTTCTAAAAAGGACTCCATGAAGGTGAATGGATGATACAGCGATTCTTTTTCTGGGCTGTAGCTGGACAGATTAGGTAAAACTACGATTTAGAGTCTTTGGAACCAGCATTCGTATCCTTGTGTAACTCTAGAGCTGGTTAGTAGAAAGTAAAAGCAAAAAACAATTCACATGAGCTGTGGTAAATACAAAATAGGAAGGGGCTTCAAAATAACTTTATTGACGTTGCAAACTAAATGCAGCCTACAGTGTTAAATGTGTTTCTTATTATCTGCTAATGTCTGTTTTAATAAAACAGTGGGAACTAAATGGTTGCTTCTTAATCAAAACCATGATTTCCTAAACATAAGCTATGTGATTCTGTTACAAATTGCCACATATAGATCTACTAGGTCAAACTTTTTTCGTTTCTCATAGAAATAAATAAACAGTAAATTAATTATACACTCTGGAAGATCAAAGTAATTACAAGGAAAGACAGAATAAAAAGTTCTCTGGGAAAAAAAAAGAAAGAAAAGCATCAAGTTGCCGAGTGTATAGTTAATGTTTAAATAAATATAAGTGAACAATCAATAATTTGATATCATTAGCAACAGATGTAAAAGCTGTACACAAATGGAATCATATCAAATCTCAAGTAAACATTCTCAGTGTGCATTCTGTTGAACTCACTGAAAAGACAGCTAAACTATTTATGCTCATAATTTAAAAAAAGTTTTCAGTTAGTTCAGCTCAGCATGGCAATTTGGTCTTGTGTCAGATGATGCTAGAATAAAATTCTGCTTGAATCTTTTTCTCCCACCCTACCTCATCCCCTTAAGGTTTTAAGACGTTCACAGTTTACTCAGCAGCACGAGAGTTAGTGTACAGCCAGACTTGGGAATTGGCTGGTGTGAGGATGGAGGCTTTTTGTCTCCTCCTGGCCCTGGGCCTGCCACTTGGGATGTATGTGAGGACATGAGGCAGTTTATAACAGGATGTCCACTGTTTCCAGACTCTTTGGGATACACAGATATATTTGAAGGAGCGCTTATCTTAAAACAGTTCTAATGGAATGTGGACAGTGTTTGGGAAACAAAGAGCTTAACAGCTCTCCTGTGGACTTCTTGCCCTCATGAGTGTCTGTAATCACTTGAGGTGGTAATTAAACTATTTAGTATGGGTTGTAATTTTGTTCAAAATATGCACCGTGAATTAATCTAATATTACTATGTGAAGCCTTTTCTTCCCTTTCTTAATTTACTTTTTAATTTTTCTTTTTGAGGGCTGCAAAGCATTTTAGTACAAAGTTGTGCATACATGACAGGACTTTAGCATGTTTAAATCTGCTTCAATGAAGAATCAGAAATCCCCCTTTTTACTAAAGAATGCATAGTAATCAATGATAACTACAGACCAATGGCTTAGTCCAGCGGTTCTCAAACTGTCTTTCTTCTACCCAGTCCCGTGGGGATGCTTCTCTCAATCTGAGAAATGCTCATCTCATTTCTATAGAAGCTGAACTTGCTGAAGCTAGGAGAAGGCATTCAACATTGTTGAAATGCAGGATTTTAATAACTGCTTAAAAGGTTTGCATTGATTCTAAATTTGATTAACAAATAGATACAGAAATAAAAACAACACTGTGTAAGTAACTATATACAAGTATATATAGATAGGCATGTATGGAGAGAAGTATTTCAGAACTTAGCCATGCAATTCTTGGCCAAGCCAAGCCTGGTAATTGTCAAGGGGTCAAACTCATACCAGTTACCTACTCATGTCCCAGTGTTTTGGGTTCATAGCATTTCAAGTATTTTTTAGCTCTATTTCTCAATAGATATTTCACTTCTAAGTGTCATGCTTTCTATTTTTATCAGCAGGACTATCACTGTATCAGAATTCTTTCACAACTGAAAATCTTAACTGGTGTGAATATTTTCATTTTGCCTGATGACACAACTTAGCTCGGTGGGAGGAAGTTAGGAAGGCAGCGGGAAGAAATAAATACATTGTGGACTTAAAAATAAAAAGACATATTTTTTTTGTCTGCGTATGAAGAATATGTCATCTTTGCTCTTGCCATCAGTGTCTGTCAAAATATAGCTTTCTGTGGATGTGAGTTTTGAGACTGTGGCTGTCTCAAAGTTTTTGTGGAATGATGAGGCTTTTCAGTTTAAAGGAGGAGGGCTCAATTATTTCTGTTTCAACAGATCAAGAATGTAAGAATAAGCTTTCATAGTTTCCTTAAATTGAGAATCTGCTTTGGCTGCTCTTTGATTTTTCCGATATTACTGATTTGTTGTTTATGTGCTGTTTTATTCTTGAAAGTTTGTTTGCTTACTTCCAATAATGGATAGACAGAGCAATCTGTTTCTCTTTTAATGCGTTCCTAGAGGCCAATGTAGGTTGAGAGAGGTTACAAACAGGATTCAGAAGGGCTCCCAGCTTTCTTATTTCCAGGCTAAGGGAACTGAGGATTGCAGCACAGTAATAATGCCAGTGTGAGTCTGGGGAAAACTGTCATTATGTGCTTTGAGGAATAGTTTTAATTGTTCCTCAGCAGCGGATCTTATGGAAGCCTCATGCAAAGGCACACCAGATCTTTTCCAAACAGTATTTCTGACTTTAAAAAGTCAGAAAAGTACCCTATTTACTGATATGTGCATGTGCATGTGCATTTACTCTCTCTATGTAACAAAGGGGTTTACCGATATTATGTATTTGTATGCATATATCTTGATCTTTTGCAGGAATGTTAAGGTTTTTAAGGTTTTTAAGGAATTCTGTTTCATGTCTTGTTTGGATATTAGTCATGGCTGTGGCACTAAACCATTTAGGGTCAGCAGTGAGGCTCTTGATATTACCATAACTTTTCCTTTGCTTACTTTTGCACTCCTTACTGTGCATTCGTTTCACTAAAATAGGACTTTCCTCACTTTCTTAAATAAACAGGAAGGAAAATAACATCAATCACAGGAAAGCTTGTGAGCATTTAGGTAACATACATGGCCTGAAGATCATCTCTGTCTCGGAGTCATCCTCTTAGTGGCCTGCTGTGCTATTTTATGAGGAGAGTAGTTCATCAGTTGGCACTAATGATGAGGGAAAAGTGGCCTATCTCTTTAAATATAAGTTAAAAGTGTCAAGATTCAGCGAGAATTATAGACCACTTACCTGCTGTTTTCCCCATCCACATTAGCATTTTGTATTTTAGCACTGTCTGTGATGTTAAGTGCCAGTTTGGGGGATTTGCACATGTGTATTGTTAAAAAAATTTTACTCGCTGCCACGCATTCCGGGGTGTATGACTTGTGGCCATCTTGGCTATTCCTTTCTGTGAAGAGAATGAAAACACACTCTCTGTGTTTCTTTTTTTTTAATTTAAGAGTAACTTTTATCTAAAGTAAATTCCTATATGAATCTCAGCTTTACAGAATGTCTTCCCTGGCTTCTAGCTGTTTTGGAGTAGTGGCTCTCATTGCTCGCAGTGCCTGTGCTGTGGCAGAGGATATGTGAGGTTCACTGAGAGCCATCTCCTGTGCCTGTGTGTGGCTGGAGCTGCTGCCAGTGCTGCTTTAGGGAACATAGGCCAGACAAGTAGCGTTGGAAACTCTTCTGTGGAGAAGCTGCCTGGCCACTTGTCCCTGCTCAATGCTGACAAAACCTGCTCAAATGATGTCACTGAACTTTGTTTTAAAAATGTCTCCTCTTCCCGGTACTGTGCTTTTCTCAGTGAGGGCCAGTTGTGTGCTGCAGCTGGGACTTCTACCCTTTTGAATTCTTAGTAAAGAATGGTCATCTTCATTTTCTAAAAAGCAAGCATGTTTTTGTTTTAAGCTGCAGAATTTCAAAATTAATTTTCTTTCACATATAAAAAAATTATTTGTATACTGCCAAACAGTGACATGTTAACTCAGAAGATATTTTTACAAAATAAGCATTAGTGGAGATTAGTTTGAAACAGGAGGATAACTTGAAGCTTAGGTACAGGCATAAGCTTTCCTGTGTGAAAAGCTGCAATATGTCTCTTTGTGATCCCATGGGTTTCATAGCATATTTAACTCAGAGCAGAATGGCATTCTGTTCACTTGAAATATTTGAAGAGTTTGTACCTCTGTCTTAATGATATTTGTGTTCTGTCTCTCTCCTTTCACCATCTCTGATGTTATGAATCAGGAAGACACACATATGTATCTCCCAGAGGGGTTGAACAATGGACTGGGTCATCTAGGAGGTTTGTACCTTCCTTTTGGGATGCCCACAGAAGATTAGTTACAGTAGTTTGACAGGAAGGGAGATATTTTTATATCTGATGTCTATATCTAAACCAGTACTCCCTGTGTTTCTGTCAGACAGCTCTAACTAATGATTCCACTGCTTCTCCTTTTCCATTTCACCTGACCAATCTTCATGGATTAGACCAGGTGGCTACTAGAACACCTTTAATGTAATGGTTTTCTCTGCCAGATGGATCTGGCACGTCCTTTTAACAAGCAGTGTTAACATGATTATGAAAAACGGAGTTCATACTTTTATGTGCCTCTTGAACCTATACACCAACCCAAAAATAAATCTAAAAATAAGATGATGACGTTTGTCTACTGACAAGCATCTTTGGAAGCACTGCAGTCCAGGGGCAGTTCATGTGAAGAATATGACTTACTGTGCTTAAGCAGAACTAGCAGAAGACATGTGAGTATCTCTGTGTCCCAAGGGATGGCTTAGAGCTAGTCTTGAGGATAATGGATGAGAAGATCAGCTGCACAAAGTGACTGAGCAATGGTAGAACACTCTGCTCAGTTTACCTGAGATTGGTGCTCGTTAAAGGCCCACTTTTAATCATGATTCTAAGTAAAAAAATAGTGATTTGTGCTTTGGTGGGAACTGAATGGTTTGCAACACAACAAAGAACAGACAATGGCCTTTCCTGTCTGTTTTCCATTAGGCTTGGATAAAGGCCTTTGCTACCCACAGCCAGCGGCCAAACAATTTTTGTATGTGCTCTATAGCTATTTTGAGGTTCTGTGCTTTCCTGCAGGAGTAGAGGAAGGGAAAGGTTTTATAAGTTACAACTTCTTGTCACATCTGCCTCTCCAGTCAACCTGCTTTTCCTCCAGTCCTGAGTGCAGGAATAAGTGGCATAGGCAGAGATTGGGCGCTGAAGTCAGTGAATGACTATGGGTAAATCAGAGATTAGACGTTGAATGAAAATGAGACTCCTCAAACCAGCCCTTTGCACTGAAGTGGTTAAGTGGGCTGTGATTAAAAGAAATAAATAATTATCTTAATTATAGATTAAAAGATAAAGAATTACCACTTTAAAAGCACCTCCTGTGTTTTGGAGTGGTTCTGTTGTTTACAAAGTGGTAGTTCATAATGATGTAGTGTAAGCAAGAGGGAACCCTGTGGGTGTAGTGCAGCAGCCCTGTCTCTCCAAGGTGGAGCTGGTGCTGTGCTTTGTCCCCCAAGCATGGCTCCAAAGTTCAAGTCTTGCTCCAGTGATCAGGATGGTTCTAAGCCAGAAGAAATTGTGGGAAGCTTTCTGTTTCAAGCTTAATGCAGGGTATACCAGAGTTCACAAAGCTCTCCCGGCATGGCCATGACCGCTGCTAGAAATGGCTTTTATGATCACCAGGTTTTAAATAATAAATAAAACAAAGAAGCAAACTGAAGCACTGGAGAACGGCCCTGGGTGGTGACATCCTGTCACAATTGAAGCATGGCAATTCTGCCGGCTAGTTACTTATTACAAAACGTTTCTTTACCAGCTTCTTCTTACTCTGGGGCAAAGTGCCTGTATGCCTGTGGGACTGAAGAGTTCCGGACACGCTGGGTCATGGACGCTGGCGAGTCCTCTGTGTCCCCACTTGCGGTGCAGTGCTGGGAGACGTGTTACACTCTTGCTCTCCCTGCTGCATCCCTTATTGTGCATAGGAATTTGGTTTCCAGTGCTGTCAGTCAATTCAGTGCCACGCATAAGCCCTAAATGCCCCACGGGCTGTTTGTCAGAATGTTCCTATTAACAACTCAGTGCAAATAAAGTGTGAGGGGAAGGGAAGGTGGAGAAATAAATCTTACTTTAAATCTTTTGAGCTGGTTTTATTTTAAATGGAAAGTTGCATGCAGACCACCCCAAGCTATTGTGCTGTGGTCTGCGTCAGCTGCTTGACTGTGCAAGGAAGATTGGGGTAGAGGTTAAGAGCATCACACAGGGGAAGGGTGCACTGAATTCCTTTTGTGCTGTATCCAGGAAGTTTTAACTCAGTATGGAGTTGAAATACATTGACACACATGGTAATCATTATAGGATGAGAACGGAATATTGAAATATAACAATTTGCTGCTCCCATTCTGGGGATTATGTTGGTTTCTTACTCTTGTAGAGGTAGTGACATATTGTAGGGAGGTATAGAAAAATGAAGGGCAGATGCTATCCTGGTTTGCTCTCAGAGCTAATTGCTGAGCTTAGCACAGTACCTGTTGTCCAGACACAAGTTTCTGCCTACCTAGTGATTGGCTTCAGAAGGGTGGGTGGCTCTGCAATATGACAGTACTGTTGTACTTGGTTTAAATGAGCTCTTCAAGTGAAGAACTGAAGAATTGTATATTGAGTGATGCAGAGAGAAAACGAAAACACTGCGTGTCTTTTGCTATGGTCACACCACAGATGGAGGTAGGTAACAGCCTCCTGAACCAGCTTTTATTTAACTACCACAGGCATTGCTAGCAGAAGTAGTTTATCAGCAGTACTTGAATGTAGACAGCACATATCCCTGGAACCCTTTCCTTTCCTATGTAAGGTCCTGCTGCTCTGTCCTCACTGCTTTATATTCCAATAAATACAGGACTACAAGAGCTCTATGTGTATCCCCAGCTTGAGTAGAACAACAGCAAACAAGGGAAAGACTGTAATCGAGTATGAACATGGAAAACGGAGAATGCAAAGGTTAAAGTCCTGTCTCAGGAAGATCTGAGGCAGAATGCTGGTGTCACAGAAGCTTTATAGCTCCTGTATCCCTTTTTTCTTAGAGCATTGCTGGCAAGCTGGCCTGTCTCTCAGGACAGTGCCAGTCTCCATCTCAAGGTTGTCTTAGTCTTGCTCCTGTTAAGCCCTGCAGAACCCTACCAATCCATAGTTACCAAAGAACAACAGGGAATCAGATATGGGCAGTGTGTTAGAGAAGGAAAGAGTCTTGAGGAGTTGAGTAAGGCACATTTTTTCCATCCAGCGTAACTGCTAATGGTAACCTTTTATTACTGAAGTGGTTGGAGTGACTAGAATCTGGTTTGTTTATAGGGAGTACAGGCATGGCTGTATAGTCTAATATGATCAAAAAAGGAAACTGATAATAAGGGAAAAATATACCTATGGAAGCAAGTCAGGTGATGTTTCTGTGTAATTCCAAGTAGCACTGCAGAGATTAACAGCCTGGCAGTCTTTTCATCTTAAACTTTATTTTTATAGGGGTTTATAACTTGGCATTGAAGTCAGGAGTGGGTGGAAACTTGGCAAATGTGGTTCAGCCCAGAAAGTGAATGTTATTTATATTTATTTCTCACCAAGTTTTCAAAAACACTTGGTTACTGTTTTTATGTTCTAACAAGTAATAATTTGTTGGTTTCAGAGACTTTTTCTCTGTGTGCTCCTCAAACTACAAATAGTTTAGAACTTTTTCAGCTTTTCTGAAACTCCTGGCAGAAGGACTCTAGATTTTTAGGGTTGTCAGTGATGTAGCAGGATGCTAAAAGTATTTCATTACACTGAGCAATATCTTTATTCTATCTGTCAAGTAGCTATTGTACCTTTGGAATAATTGCATTTGGCTGACAACTGTGTGTATTTAATGGCAATACTCAGGTGCAGGCTTACTGCAGAGAGGCTGAGGAGGCAATGGTATGGCCATGTGGCCTCTGAATCATCTGTGTTGCAGAATGTGGTTTGGAGCTGTGACAAAGGAGCCCCTCCTCCCTCCCCTGCCAACATCTTTGTATTGGTGATGGGTCCATCCCTGGAATTAGCACTACTCCTATTGCATATTTCACATTGATTTCGTGTCTGTTCCTAAAGTGGAATAGAGCTTTCTGTACCTCATTTGGGGGAGGCCTACTGGCATCATGAGGAGCAGCTTTTGAATTGGGATTTTCAGTATTTTCAGCAAGATGAAATACTGCATTATGTATCTGACAGCCTGTGAGTAACACAGCAAAATGGTCATTTGCTGATAATAATATTTGTGTATCACACATATTGCATTGCCTTTCTTAGCTGAAATACAAGTAAGCACTTACTTAGAAATTCAGTTGAGTTGAAACATTAGCTTTTGTGGAAAAGTAGGATTAATGGTTTTCTTAGAAGTCAGTTTTTATTTTATATATATATTTTAAGCAATTATTTTATAGAAGGCTAAAGATGTTGTGGGATTTTCCTTTAAAAGACTGTGAAGAGCAAGTTAAAATTTCTTACAAGGAAATCCTGAGTATCAATTCACCTCGTTGTAAAATTCAGTACTTGTGATGTTCCAGAGTGACAGTGCTAAAGATAGTAACTGTGTGTTTGTATGTGTTCAGGGCATGACTCCCTGTCTGTCTTAGATTAACTCTGAAAGGTGAAAAAAGCTGTCCTTCTATTTAGAAGGAAACAGAGAACGTCATCAATAAGATGTAATTATGAATATTAACTGTGTAAAGTTTCAAAGCTTTCTATAGATTAGGTTTTTAAAAAGAGTTCAAAACCTCGTACAGTTGTTAATCATTACACAAGTTATAATAGTATTATGGCCTTTATGAAATATATCCAATCTTGTTATTTGCTGAGACCAATACAGGGATGAGGTAGTGGTTTTATATGATACACTTCTCTGAACATTTTAATATCAGATCAATATAAAAATACCTATCCAATTGCATGTAGGGAGGCTCACGGAATCTGCAACCTGCTGTAAAATGACTTCTGATTGCTAAAAATTATCTAGGTAGGAGTTACCTTTATGCACTTTCTATACTTCATTTCCCATTTCAAATAGTACTTTTAGAGGAAATTTAATTTTGTAATATGTGCATTTAGTTCTGCATTTACATGAAAAGTTACTGTGATATTGCTGACATTTAACAAGGGCAATGCATATTAGCATATAAAATTATAGCATACGCATTTTGTGTGTACTGTTTAATTTTTTGTAACATGATGTCACTCAGAGATCACTGTTGTGCTAAACAAAGTTTTTTTTTAAAAGAGTGAAGCCACTTTCTTTCGAGTGGGCATTCATGCAGAAGTGCTTTAAAACTTCTGGACAGACTCCTGGCGATGAGCTTTTGCCTATGGGAACCATTGGTTTAGATTTTTCTCATGTGTGAATTTCATTGTTTTGTAATAATGCTTTCACACAACCAACATGAATCTGCTGTGGTGCACCTGGGTGAGGTGATGGTACCAGATAGCTTTATCCACACCCAGTGCAAGGTAGAGTTTATGTGGAAAATATAATAGTTGCTGAGTTTGTAATGAGAAGCCGTGAGCTGCACAGGAAATGGCCTTGTTTCCATTTGGTTTGTGTGAGTAGATACCAGTTTGAGTTTCATTCCTTTACCTAGATGCCAGTGATTCAGAAACACTGACCACTTTTAAAGGTTACTCCATTTTCTGTGACAGATTCAAATGTTAGTAACAGTATAAATGGAAATGTCCAAGCTTGTTTCTTTAGGGAAGAAGCCTGGAGAGGATACCTGCTACTGGTTTATAAGGAGTCTTCATGAGTTGTGGATGAAACACGAGAAGTCCAAAAGAATGTTAATTATTCTTGTTGCTTTTATTTGTGTTTCTTTTGCTTATGTTTCTGTGATACTTCTATGCAAGTGTAGACTTACAAAGTAAAGCAGGTGCTATTGTGTACAGTAACCTGCAATATAATCCTTGCCCCAAGTGCAAACTGAAATGACAGCAAGCTAATTTTTCTCTTTTAACAGTGGAAAGAGTGGAAAGAGAAAACCTTTCAGACTATTGTGTTCTTGGTCAACGTCCCATGCACTTACCAAATATCAACCAGCTGGCAACTTTGGGAAAAACTAATGAACAGTCTCCTCATGGCCAAATTCACCACAGTACTCCAATCCGAAACCAAGTGCCAACGATGCAAACAATGATAAACCCTGGGCTCCTGTCTCCTCAGCTCAGTCCACAACTGGTGAGGCAGCAGATAGCGATGGCCCATCTGATAAACCAGCAGATTGCTGTCAGCCGACTGTTGGCTCACCAGCACCCACAGGCTATCAACCAGCAGTTCTTGAATCATCCACCCATCCCTAGAGCTGTCAAACCAGAGCCATCAAATTCATCGGTGGAAGTCTCTCCAGATATTTACCAGCAAGTCAGAGATGAGCTGAAGAGAGCCAGTGTGTCTCAAGCTGTCTTTGCAAGAGTAGCATTCAACCGCACACAGGTATCAATTTCTATTCTATAACCAAGAAGGGGGAAAGTTGTGACTCTTGTGGGGCTGTAAGGCTGTTGCTGATCGAGGCAGGGGATGTGCCATACAAACAGGTCAAACCACTGTCAGTCTTTTCCCCAGTCTCTTTGTCAGTTTTGAACAAGCCTGTTTCTTCCTGGAACAGCTGTTGGTTTGCATTTGGTCTCTCCTGCACCATTACCTGAGCTTTGTTCTCTAGCAGTCATTCCGCTCATCAGTTCTTCCCTGGGCTCCTGTCTGTGGTTATGAACTTCCACGTTTGCCCCTGCCTGATTGCCAGGAAGAGGTAATAAGAGACTGAGAGTCAGAGGTGTTTTTGGGCTTCCTTCTGACACTTCCTTAATTCCTTCCTGTGGTACAACTGACGCCACAACTAGAGCCAGAGGCTGCTCCCACAAGAAATGTGTAAGGCAAGTTTTCTGGGAAAAGTGTCTGCCTTTTGTAGCAGATTGTGTTTGTTTTCATACATCTGACACAGGTTTTCTCACTCACCTAGTGAAATGGAGATGTTGAAATGATTGCATGACAGTGTCAGCTTAAGCCTGGCACCTGGAGTACCCAGGGTGAATGTGTGCTCAGAAAGACAGGCCATTTACATTTATTTTGTTGTTGTTGGAGCAGGATACAACGTGGTCTCTCAATTGTGATACTCGGTAGCCAGGCTTAGGAAAAGGAAAGTGGCTTAATATTTAATATTGGTACAAATTCCTTTTTGTATGGCTGGAGTTGTTCTTTGAGGTAAGATTTACTAGCAAGAGAAGAAAAGGGGCAGTGTGTATCTCTTAGAGGTCTGTCCCTTGCCCCATACAGTGCCTTTGTCTGTTCTCCTAGATTAATGATTTTCTTTGGCACTGCCATTTTGGAAATGCCATGTTATGAGGGAACTAATTAAAGTATGGAGCACATTTTATTACTTCCCTTCTTCCATTAAATTCATAAGATGGCTGCACTCAGAAAAAAACACTTGAGTTCTGGGGTTAGCCTTGAGGATATCAAATGAAAACTACATAGGAATGTATGAGTATTTCCTCTTTAAAATGCTGCTTTTAATTTGGAAAAGCTTTTCATCCCTCTGGGATCATAACCCATTGTATATAAAGCCTGGTATAATCAAGGTAGATGGTATTGACAGAATGACATATTCTGAACTGGAGTGAGAGGTCGGTAATAACGTTGCCGGTGAGGGTTTTGTCACTGTCACTGAACATGAAGCTCTCCTTTAGCCAGACTGGGAGACCTGGGTTGGTAATGCCAAAGTCTGCTGTTAAATCAAAGCCTCATTCCCCAACAAGGAAGAAATTGCTTGCTTCTTAGCCCTCCATCATAGGTAATATGCTGTACTCTACAGTTCATGATACTGATTCCAGAACAGGCAAGTCTTACAGTATCTGTAAAAGATTTGCTCATCTCACAACAGTGTTTTGTCCTGTCAACAGGGCCCTAATATAGAAGACCAGTGGTCTTACATACAGTGCATCATGTCTCCAGGAGCCGTCACTATAGCAAAAGAGCTTATGTTTCCTTGTCCTCAGCTGTTAATTCCAACTCAAATCAAGCTTCCCTCACATCAGGGACTGTTGAGGGTATTAAGAAGAGGTGCTCAGACAGTCCATGTTGCACTGCACAGTGGAAGGTGTGGGATATTCCCACACATCCTTGGTGTAGAAGCAAACTCTGTAAAAGGCACTTGGAGTGGAAATTCAAGTCTACTCTCACCTCTTTGCATCACCCCCTGCTGCCTCTGAGGTACAGAGAGGTGTGTGTTTCTCTCTGGAAAGGTTTGGGTTGGCCGCATTTCACAGAAGTGCCAGCATTGGAAGCTGGAGTTCTGTTGTTTCTCATGATGGTACCAAATAATAGATGCTGTGTGCCAGCCAGCTAATAATGGTATTAATCACTGCATTATGGGCCACTGCTTAATCTTTCTTCATGGTAGCTCTGTGGTGCACATTAGCCTATAATTAAGTATAGCTTCATGAAATATGTACTGTGAGGCTTGTTTAATAGATAAACTATTCTCTAATTTATTTTAAAGTCCAATGACCTACATACTCAATGCTGAAAAGCCCCCTCTTACTAACATTATTTCCCCCCTGAGACCTTCCATCTGAGCAAATCTGTTAAATGAAGTAGAGGAAGCTTTGATCCAAACTAGGCTAAATCCATCGGAACAAGTGGCTGACACTTGTATGTCTGCATGTGTGTGCGGGAGGGAGAACGTGAGGAGGGTCAGAAGAAGGAGAGATGAAATTTTGTGGTTTGTGAAACATCCAAATCTTCCTCTTGAACTTGGAAACACATAACTGAAGACAAAAATATTTGCTTATACCTGTGACCATGTTGTCTGCACACAGGAAAGCAAAGCACTGCAGGCTCTGTGACAAGTTCTGTACATTTCCTGGAGCACAGTGCTCCCACTGAGGTGGAGACTGAGCATCAGGCAGTTTAGTACCTGCTGTATGCACAGGAGAGCTGCACAGGGTGTTTGGCTAGGAGCTGGCCCAGGCTGAGTTAGCCATGAAGAGGGTTTCTTTCGAGCAGAAAGTTCCAAAGTGAACATTTTCCTATTCATTTGAAAGTGGGAGTGAAGACCCGTCAAAGTGTATGTGGCTGATTTTTAGTAAGTGCCTTGGGCTAACCTCTGCCTCTTCTTATTTTATCTTTAGAGAGTCAGTGTCATAATTTTAATTCACGCTACTGTGGAATCTAAGTGCCTATTTGTTCAGCACATGGGATGGGTAGAAGTACATCCACAGAGGCAATATAGTTATTGCAGATGCTTTTAATGACACTTTTCAATGACTAAGAAATTCCTACACAACCTTCAAAATAGTTAAAAAGGTGGTGCACACTGCCATGTTTGTCTAAGTGGTGTTGCCTACAATCTGCTCAGCAATGGTAAGAATGGTGTCTGTTGGAATGATACCTTCTTGGGCTCTGTGTAGCCTTCCCTGCTCTTGGGGCATGGAGAGAGCTTGCCATGGCTAAGGCAGTCAGCAGTATTGCTGGGGCAGAAGGTTCCATTTCTTGCTTGTGTAATCGCATTGCTTGTGGCCAAGTTTTTTATGGCTAGGATCCTTGGCCTTGGCTCCCTCTTGCCTGTGACCCCCAAGTTGGAAGTCAGAAGAGTGTGTTGTTTACTGAAATAATTTATTCCTTCTTCTCAGACTGCTGCTATAAACTAACAGCTCACTAATGGAAAGTTAGGCATCCTTATCTAGATCTTAAAAAGGGCGTGCAGGAATGTGAGTGGGTTTGAATTGGAGGCAGACAGTTTTGTGAGGTCTGAACACCTGACAGTTACATAGTCATACCTGATGCCTTTAAGATGGAAGACATCTTCATAAGGCACATTGACATGAAGCCAAGCTGTAAACTGAAGTTGTTATTAAAATGGTCATTAGTGAAAGATTTACCTTCTGTAAGACTTTGGCAGGTTTTGATTATATAAAGCCATTCAATCTTGAGAAAAAAACAAGGAAAAGTCTGATTAATACTGCAAATCTACAAGAAAAGTACAACTGTCAGAGTCAGAGCAGGTACACCTCACACTTGGAATTGCCATGTGCACGTTTTTAAAAGCAGTCAAAACTTGTGAGTGAAAGAAGTGCCTGTAATATACAGACTGCAGAGGGTGAGGAGGTTTTAGTGTGCAGAGGGAGCTGATGTCCTTCATTGGTCTCAAACAGCACAGTGAAGTCAAAAGGTTGTCAGTACAGTGCAGCACTGTTTCAGTGCAGGCTGGAATTCTCAAAAAATGTGTACCTGGCTGAAGCCTGTGTTGTCTTTACATCAGGACCACTTCTAGGTGATAAGTGGCCTCTAAAAGCACAAGCACCCTCCACACTGGCCAGTGGAGATACTCTGTAATGGGAGGCAGGACAAGGGACCTGATGACCAAGGCTGTGGACTTCTTCCTGGAGGAGAATACACACATGGAGTTTGGCCCATCCTCAGGGCAGAGTCCTTGTGCCACATTAATGCTGCAGTTTATTGTCTCCTAATACAGCATTCAGATTACAAAGGTTGTAATAACCAGAACTTGCTTATTGCAGGTTGTAATGTTTTGATAAATTGGTAGGTGGTGTTGGTTACAGGAAAAAGTAGGACTAAGAGGACTGTTTTAAAGAAAATGCATGAAAATACTCTCTTGGATTTACCTTGTCCTTTGCTGGAAAGCTTTTCAGCAAATCTGAAGATGCTGAAGTGATCTCACTCTTCAAAATACAAGCTGGAAAGTAGGTAATTTGAATCCTGGTCTGCATAAAGAATGTGAACATATTATTCTTCCTCCCATTTGCTCAGCATCCGTCTTTGCCGCAGGCTCAAGGAGTTGCAGTCAGGACAGTTTATTGGGCTCTTTGTAAGAGTCCAGACAGTTTAAATCACTTGATCAGTGAACTGTTGCTCTCCTTAGGAGTGCCCAGTGGACTGCAAAGCCTGTAGACTGAAGGAGTGTTTCAGTTTTATCTTTCTCTTTTCTCGAGCATCCTTTTTTTTGCCAATGTTGTGACATAATGGCCAAAACTAGTAAAATGTTTGGGCAAGTGGCCAGTGCTTGTTTTACTGAAACAGCCTCCAAAACTGGAAATATCCTTGAATCTGAGGCTTTGTAAATCAAGTCATTGTGGGGTCACATACAAAGAGAGCTGGGTAAGAACACCAGCATGTCCAGGCTGCTTGTAACTTGCTTCCCAAAGATCACTGCTCCCTCCTTCCTGCCCTGAATAGCTCCATGTGGGAGCATTTTCTTCTCCGCCTAGAGATGGGAAAGCAGCACATACCCAGCTCAGCTCCTGCCTGGTTAGCTGGTGCCAACCACATCTCTTTGGATTAAAGGAAGTAACAGCCCAAGGAGCCAAGGCGAAGAAAACTCCACCAGCTTCAGATGTAGTGAAGTTTATGATGAAATCACTGCACTGATTTTCCTTGTTCAAGGGATTTGGTCACACCTTGCCTGCAGGAGTGGGTTGAGGCATAGGAGAACACAGGATTGATGCTGGATTGTGCCCCAACTTCTGGTGCATCTGCAGGCAAGTCCAGGGTTCTGCAATGAGGAAGAGAAAAATAATATTTTTGTGGCATACAAAGGTGTCACTGGTCACCTATACAGGGTTTGGGGGTTTTGACAGCAGGAGTGTGGTTGCTAAGGAAGTAAGGCTATGGGTTGTGACTCCTCATTTTAATTCTGCTTTCTTTGGCAAAATTCCCTCAAATGGAAGTGGGTTCAGAAAAGAGTCCTCTAAAAGGCATAAAGATCAGAAATATGGTTTGTTGAAATAACTGACTCTTCCACCTCTATTTGCTTGTGAGCCAAATCCTTGACAGAATTCATTTTGCGAATAATTTTCTCTTTAACTCACATGAGAGGAACACAAGGAGTTTTAATTCTCTGCCTGGTATCTAGTGAGACAGTCATGCTGCATTCATCACTATGGTGTCTGCCCCACTGTGCGCAGACTTTCAATTAGCAAGGCTTCTGGTTTGGGTTTTCGGGGAGATTTTTTGTTGATTTTTTACCCTCATAGAAAACTCTCTCTTATAGCATGAGACCCTTTCATGCTGCCTGCTTGTTTTATTCTTGGGTGTAATGTGGTACAAGCGGCGTTCTGTTGTACACACAGGAAAGAAGGCAGTCTGTAAGGGAAGTGCTTAATTTAATAAATAGCAGATTTTTGGTACATGGGATATTTGTTCCAACAGTGGGTTTTGCACTGCCCAAAATTTCAGTTTCAATTAACTTAATTGTATTCAATAGGCTGAATGAAAAGATCTTAAGTAGCATGTGAGTCAGACTTTCAGAATGTGTGCTTGTGCGAGGTGGCTGCTGCCTGCTCAGCTGATGTACAGGAGTCCTGTGCCTTAGGAGCAAAGGCACTGATCTACAGTGTGCACAAGCTGTGTGTCTTTGCTCATTTTCCAGCGCATTTCAGGATAAAGGTCTGACATGCATGTCATATAAATGGTGGCACTTTGTGGCTGCAGGTGGTCGGTCTTTCTCTGCTTCCTTTTCCGCATGCATCCACATCCAGATCTGCATGCACATCCTGTCTTCCCTCATAAAAACAGATACCATAATAAAAAAGAGGCTTTATTAAACTAATGTGATAAAGCCGTTTTCTTTGAGGATTTAAACACTTCATTTTTAATAATAAAAATCAAATTGTCATTGTTGCACCCTGTATAAGTTTTATTCAAATCAGCCTCTAAATGCTTTTTGCCTAAGCAGCTCTCTCCTGAGATGTATGTATTTTAGCATTAGTTAAATGAGTTCAAGAACAAGGCTCATCCTCTGGCTGTAGGTACTGAATCTGGAGATCAGAAGATTTCTTCTAAATGAAGGATTGATGTGATGTGTACACTGAAGGGTACTGGGAGACTGTTGGTCTCTCACTCATGGAGAATCAGACTCGGAGTCCTTCAAATTCTGAAGTTTGTAAAACTGATACAAATATAGCAGCGCACATTTTGACCATTGAGAGAGAAGAGCTGGTCAGGGAACAGGGTACGAAACCACTTTTGCCTGATGGAAACTGTGACAGAATGCATATGAAGGTGCTTGGTTTGGCTAACCACTCAAAAATTTCCACTGATTATCTAAAGCAATTTTGCTCAGCAAAATTGGACTGGACACCTTGCCAGGATAAGCATTTCTGATAGACTTCCAGCACTTCTGCTTCATATCCTAGCTGGAATTAGGAAGAGATGAAAGGGAATGGAAACAAAGAAGTGAGCATTTGAAAATGAGCTTGAATCCCAAGAAGCCTACAAGTACTTCATAGTTCTTGGCGAGCGCTGTATACTTAGAGGCAAAGAGAAGTATTTCAGAATTATTGAATGTATCTTGTTCAGCCCAGAAGACCATATTGAAGGTGGGATCTGGAGTAAACACAGAGAGGCAGAGATGTTGTGGTCAAACCCTGCCTAAACATGAGAAAAACACAGCGGGTGGAAATTCTTTATTCCTTGAAGGGTTGTGAGAAGTCAGTGCTTCTGCTGCAGAGCTTCTGGACTGACCTGCTGCCTCCAGCTCTGCAAGTGGCAGACAACTGTAAATCAAAATGGTCATTATAGCCTGGCAAAATCAAGTTTGTTGTTGTATGCTCAAGATACAATTACGGTGTAGTTCAGTAGAAACGTGGAGCTAACCAGGAGTTCCTTGGGTGCTGCCCTCCATGCTGGAAATAGGCCTTGTGTGCTGAGAAGGGGACAGGTTGACATCACTTTAAGATCCAGATGTTGAAACTGAATATATCTCTGCATTTTCTCATCCTGCTCAGGGTTACATCTATCCCTGATGGAAAGCAGAATAGCTTTTCTATTGAGACTTGTCAGTACAAGTGCAGGGATTAAAAGTACTTGGAACTTTAAACACTGCAGAAGCAATATTTTTCTAGTATTTCAGCATTTTCTCTGTTGCTTTTGGCCCTAGCTGAAGTACAGAGAGGCACAAATAGACTGAAAGTCTGAAAAAGTGTTTATGCTTTTTCAGTCCTTCATATATATAATTTCCTTATACAGAACATATAAACTGAGGTTTAGCACATTAGTTTGGTTTATTTAAATTTTTGCCTTGGCTAGTGTTCTGATTGTCCAAAGCCTGTCTGAAGCTCTTTAACATTAGTGCCTGCTTTTGTCGTCAAATGGCTTAGGTCTGTAAGAGGTAAAGCATGACTTCTATCCAAGTCATTGAACCTGATGTGTGAGAGGCCCTGTCCAGTGCTTGGGGGTCCCCTGCTGCCTGATGGCCTCGTCCTCCTCTGTCCCCAGGACATGAGTGTCTGGGCTGCACTCCAGCTACACCACCTTGCCCCCATCCAAATTGCTTTTCAAAAGTGTCGGCTGCAAAATTGTCCTGCCTTTGGTCACTGGTGGTGCAGTCTGCTGTCCCATTGGGATCTCATTGACACCCTTTCCAGGCCTGAGCAGCAGCCCTTTGGGAAGAGGACAGAGAGGCTTTACTCACCTTTTGTGGGCTGTGGTCAAGCCTTTGTTTGCCTCGAAGGCTGGTCAGTTGGTCCACTGGATGTTGGAGTCAGTTGGAGTGACATTTGCTCTACGTTTTACTGCTTCTCTCAGAAGCTGCTTTAAAAAAGAGTACTTGCCAGGGAGGTTTGGGTTGTTTGTCCTGGAAATCCTGTAATTAATAAAAGTAAAAGAAGTTCACAAATGGGGTTTTATAGAATAAATGCAAAGCAAACCCCTGTGACAGTGACTTTGCTGGCCTAAATGGACTACATTTCAGTTAGTTTGAAAAAACACTGTCAAAATTACTCCTACTTTAAATAGATTCAGTGACTTTTTTGTTTTGATTGGACATGTGCTTTTTTCTCCACCACAGGTATTATTTTTTTAAAGTCAGTTATGGATCCAGTGTGTAATTTTAAAAATAGTCCAAGTTCCAAGGGTAAACCAGGCTGTGCAGAGCCCTTGTCTCAGGGTGATCACACACCTCGTTTGCAAGCACAGCCTGTGTGAACATTAAACTTCATCAGTTGCCTCTTCAGCAGCCGGTTTAAAAATGTTGCAGAGGAGTGGAAAAGCAAAGATATTGTCAAGCTACATGTCCTAAAATGTATCCTGGGAGCTGTGTTCTACGCAGAAGATCTGTTTGGCTATTTAAAGTCATACAGAGACTTTCTAGTCCCTGAAGATGATCTTCTAGGTTTGCAGTATTGGTTACTCCGCAAACTGCCAATTTTTAATTTTTATTTTTTAATATGTGAGATGTAAGTAAGTTGGAATGAGCTAATTTAGCCAATGGAATTTTATAAGAAATGTATGAATGCTGTGGGTTTCCCTCCCTCACCCCCTCCAGCAGAAACATAATTCGCAGAAATGAAAACAGTCTCTGGCTGGCTTTAGGGTTTTCTCAAAAATAGAAACAGTAGGGTTTGTCTGGCTGGGCCAGTTTCCTCACCACACACCTGGTGTATATCACTTTAAAAAATACATTATGCCTCATTAAATTACAATTAAATGAAATCATGATCATTTGTTTTTCTGGAAGGAAGATGTTTTGCATATTGAAAGCCTAATTTGTTGCAGGTGACAAAAAGGCTGAACAGATTATTTAATATCACTTTATTTTTTATAATGTTGCTCACTGGTTAGTTTGTGTATACTTCAGTAGCTCAGAATTATATTATTGTAAACGTTATTGCTCTCAAGACACTTTATTTTATTGTCCTCCCCTATCACTCAGCTATCTGCTGCTGCTGTTTACCGGCATTGTTGTTTATCTTCAGCTGCAGGAGGACATGAGATTTTTCCCTCATGAGTCAGTTTTCTTATTAGCTCTCCTGCTGTTTACATGGTTCCTAAGCTGCCAAAGCACTTAGAGTAGCTGCAGAAAAACCCTCTTGGCAGCCAGGTTTCCTACCTGTGGGCCTGGAGTGGGGCACAGTGAGCAGGGCTCACCCTGCCAGGGGCTGGTTTGTCACGGTGCTGGGGGAAGCAGCAAGTCCCCCCCTGGAGCAGGTGCTGCGTTAGGAGATGAGGCTCCTAGCCTGCTGATGGAACAGTAGTTCCATGCAAAATGTTGTCACATCCCTGCGGCAGGTCAGGATAAGACTCTCATGGCAGCAAGAGCGGAGACACCAAATCTACCCCACGGTAAGATGTTTCTGGTGATAAATCAGAGCCTTTAAGCAGAAGGGTTGGTGTCTCAGGCAGTGAGATACCTCTTAGTGCCATGACCAAGCCACTCGTACCTGTGAGCCTCTGATTTACATACAGAGTCAATGACTGTACGGAAAAGTAATTGCTGGCATGCTTTCACATATGTTTCTGCTCTCCATTTTTGAAATTGGACTATAAATTTATTGAGGCTAAGATGGGAGGCAGAAAAAACTGTCTAAGAGTCAGCTCCAGTAGCTTGCAGGTCCATTTCTTTCATACTAAACTCAATTTTTGAAGCTGAGCTTTTCTTTTAAAAAGAAGTTTCACATATATATATATATATATATGTCCTTTCAAAGACACAGGGAATTAGGAATTTAGAGAATTGGTGTAACCAATATTTCATTTATTTACCTTATTTGGAGAATTTTTCACTGATTTTCAGGGAAAACTTTAATAAGGACTTGCATTGGTCTTGGAATCATGTGGGTTATGGTTTCAAACTCCTGTATGTCCTTTCTTTGGTTAATCTCCCCCAGCCTGTGAGCCTGTCAAACTTTAGAAAGCTTTTCAGAATGTCCTTAGCTTCTCTGAGGGGTGGTAAACCCTGAAGAAGAAGCCAAGTATGAGCATGCAGTTGTGTTGAGGTCACGCAAATTACTGAGTGCTGAGGACAGCCCAGCACTGCAACTTCTTCAGACTTTTTCCCAATGCAGACCTTTTTCACCAGCCAGCTTCTCTCTCCCATCCCATTTCCGAGTGGAGCTCACCATGGTTCCATTCCCAGCTCCAGTCCTTCTGGTGCCCACACTGATAATTGCAGAAAAATGTAATTGGCAGTGTCTTAGCTTGGCTATGTAGATGAGGAGCTGAAAAGATGGAGCCTACCTTCAGGCTGTGGGGAGCTTGCTTTGAGCACTTGTGGTATTAACACTGCTGAAGTAGAACTTTCACGTGTGTGTTTTAGTGTAGGTGTTTAACAGCAGATAAATGCAGGCACAGGTACGTCATTTGCTGGTCAGTTGGCTTTGTCAGGAAGCCCAGTAAATAAGATCAATATGTACTAAAAATGTTGGCATTTGGTTAATTGGCCAACTGTAGTGACAGTGCTTTTAGCAAGGCTTTTTGAAGGAGACTGATATGGAAGAAAATAAATGAGAACTAAATATTCCAGGGCTTGGAGTATGTGGTTGCTTTCTAGTAATGTTTTTCTGACAAGAAAGGAATAAGCCTTGCCTGTCCTTGGGAGGCAGCTTGCCTGGGTCCTGGCTGTGAAGTAACTGCAAAACACTCATGTCAACAGCCACGGCAGGGCTGTGTCTGGGTCCCTGTGCCTGTGCCTGCTGAACTGCTCCTCTCCCAGAGCAGGCCAAGGGGAGCCCTCCCAGCTCCAACTGGGATTTCACACAGCTTCTGTGATGGGCATTCCTGGGAGCAGCAGTGCAGACAGCCTCCAGGTTGGGACAGGAGGGAAGGGGCAACGGTGTCAGATGGCTCAGGGAAACATACTGGCAGAATAGCCTTTTAAAATAACGAGCATATAGAATCACGTGTTAACATAAGATACAATTTTTATGTCACAATGATATGTTACATTAAGATATAAGTGGAATCGATAGGCAGAAATGCTCCCTCTCTGCTTCTTTGCACACCAGTACATTAAAACATGTATAGTCCAGGAATTTGCTGTTCCTGCTTTTTGGAATGAACTCCCAGTTTGTGAAATGTTGGATATAAGGGAGTCCCTGGGGGAAGCTGGTGGCACACGCTATGTCCTTGATAGTTTCTGTAGGCCCTGAGCCAGACTTGTGTGCTGTGCCTTTAACTTCTAGATAATCTGTGGAACTATTGAGTGCGAGTGCATACAGTTATGCATAAATTTAATCCCATCATTAGATTTAAGCCTCTTTTAATGACATTTTCATCTCTCCAATTCTTTTTTTTTTTTACTCTTTATTTTTTGGAAGTGCTGTGTAATGGCTTTGGTAAAAGCTAGATTAATACAGTGTTCATTCATGGTTGCAATGTGAAGCCTGCATTATTTTAAAATGAGGCATGAAAGAATGGGTTAAATCCCTAAAGCTAGATTCTAAGGTTTTATTGTTGCTTCATTTTTCTCCTTTCAGAAATGACTGTCCAAACTGAAATGAACGGACTGTAACATCAAAACCCAGCCAAACATTTTTCTTTATAAACCTCCTGCACTGTTGAAATGTCGAAACTAAATTTACCAACCTTGGCAGATTTGTCAAAAATGAACAGGATTGCCAAGTGTTCCCAGCTTCAAGTAAAAAGAGAGAGAGAGAGAGAGATCTAACAGCTCCTAAAATATTTGCAGCAAGCACCTGGTGATAACTGTAATTTCTTCTACCCAGTGCACCTACCTTCCTATCCAGCATCTCCATACTCAGAAGCTTATTACTGTGCCAGAATAGGACAGTCCCAAAATAAACCCCAGCCCCCAGAAGGCAAACACTTTCCTACAAAATATCCCCTCAGGGAGAGCCCATGAGATTCTGATGTAGATTCTCAGTATTGCAACCCAGCTGGTTACACTAAACAAATTTTTAAAAACCAAAGAAACCCACCAACACATGACTGGCTTTTTTTTTTTTTTTTTTTTAAAACCAGGGTTTGTTGTCAGAGATCCTGCGTAAAGAAGAAGACCCTAGGACAGCTTCCCAGTCCCTCCTGGTAAACTTAAGGGCAATGCAGAATTTCCTCAACTTGCCTGATTCAGAGCGGGATCGTATCTATCAGGATGAGAGAGAGAGAAGTATGAACCCAAATGTGAGCATGGTGTCTTCAGCTGCCAGCAGCCCAAGCTCCTCCAGAACACCCCAGGTAAGATGCAATCCCTTGTTACCTGTTTGTTGTGTGGATTATTCCAGGGAAGGAGTTTCTTTCTACCCTTCCCCTGTCTGTTGCTTCCCTTGCCCAGATGAGTTGTGGAAAATCTTTCGTAAGGTTTTGGAGTGGCTGTTAAGAGATATTTAGTGGATTTCAGCAAGACGCTGTGATGATTATTCTAGCTTTAATCAATGCCATAAATGCAAAAGAGTACATAACATTAGTACCTGAAAGAGTACATGTGGATATTACATACAGGCTGTTGTTATATGTCCATTACAAGGCAATTACAGAATATATTATAGAAATACAGTGCATGTAGCTTTTGACCCATGTCCATTACCTTCTTCAGAGCACAGAGGAAATTTTTGGGCTTCTGGTTCATATATGTTGCAATAAAAAGTGTCTAGTGAACAGAGGTGGATAGTGCATTAGATAGATGTTATTAGAAAAGACTGTGCTCCGTATTCTGCATAGGAAATCACAGTCCTTGAGTTAGAGCTTTTTATGAGTAAGTGTTTGAGGTACAGAAAGTGGAGATGGACAGGGTGCTGGGAAGGAAGATGATTCTTTAGAGATCCCAAGCAGCTGTTATCTCATTACCCTAACTGCATGTGTTTATTAAGGTGCTGTTGCTCCCCACTCTTCCCTGGGTAGGTTGTTCCCTTGCACCAAGAAGGAGCATCCACGTAGTACACTGTAATAGTCATCCCCACTTGTACCAGGCTGATGCAGTCCCAGATGTTTACTCTGGAAAGTGAGGGTGCTTGCACAGGGCTGATGATGAACTCCTGTCATGACACTTGCCTGACTTAGTCTGAACTTTCTGACAGATATGATGGGTCAGTTCTAGCACTTTTCTGATCTTTAATTAATGGGCTCATGTGACCCTTCTAATAATATCACTGAGCACTTCCCATTGAATTCTGTAGCCACAGGTGCTAAAAGTAAGTAAGTAAGCAAGCAAGCTCTGCTGGGCGGAGTGAAGTTTTACATGCAAACTGACCATCCTTAAGGAAGGTGTGTTGATTTTGGAGAAGCTGTTGAGGTTGTTCAGTTTAGCCCAGACATGTAGGTGCACTTCACCACAATAAATGATGTAAAGAACTATTTTGACTGAAAGCAAGTGTATCCTGCCAACCCAAATTAGACGCTGAACTTTCATTACATGGGAAACTCATTGTATGCTCCTGATCTATTTTTGTTACCTTTAAGTGAAAATAAAAATCTATAGGGAACTATTTTACTATTTAAATAATATACCCACTTTCTGCATTAGTATTGATTCAAAAAGAATTAGCTTACTCCTGCTTATATTTATTGCAATAGGTTTTGCACTAGAATCAAGCACTGAAAGGAAATTGTGACTTTAGATGCAATCCAGTTAGAATAAAAATTGGATCTCTTGCCCCATCTCACTCCTGTGTTGAAATATGCCATTCTCCCATGCTCTAGCCACAGCTAGAACATAATTTAAAATACTGGAAATTTTGTCTGCTTTTGTAAGAGCTAAATGTTGCAGGAAAACCATACTCCAGAAGTATAAACCAGCCCATTCTTGCCTTGTTTCAGCTTAAGGAGTCCAGTAGAATATTGTGAGGTTTTTGATAAGCAAAAGCAGCATACAAAGGTTTGTGTACCCAGTGCTTGCCTTGTGCCCGCTGGATAACATTTCCCCAGCCCTCAGAGGGCCAGCACCAGTCAGCACAGGTGCTGTTTTGACAACTTGGACACCTCTGCAAATGAGGCTCTTCCCAGCTCCCGGGCAGGCAGCACGGCTACTGTGCTTCCCCATATGCCTGGTATTAGTTCTGAGGAGACAAATGCCATCCTTACAGGCAGCGTGGCGATTCCCGGCAGCATCAGTCCCCAGATAGATCTCTTACCTACCCTGGAGTGGGGTGCTTTGGGGCAGCAGTGGCAGGAGCTGTACCAGCCTTGCAGGAGCTGTGTTAGTGTGCCAGCAAAGGTGATGGAATGGCAATTGGAAACACGGTTTCCATAGATACTGATATCCTGCAGCAATGCTTTTGGGATTGAGTGTGCTGGGTAGGAGAGGAATAGCAGATACCTGTGGAAATGCTCGAGCTGGGGCTGTCATGCAGGCATGTGTAAGGGCATGCAGAGTAACCCAGCTCAGCTTTCCCTGACTGAGCCAGCCCCAAGCCACCCTTTTGTGATATCCCTGCCTCAGGACCTGCCTCAAGGTGAGAATGGCAGATTGATCCAGAAAATGGGGTAGAGTTGCTGTGGGGAAGAGGCTCTGAGCTGTTTGGGGTTGTTGCGTGCACACAGAGCCCCAGCACTAAAGGCTGGGTTACAGTGCTCTGGCACTGTGGTTACAAACACTTTTTCTTTTTTTCCCGCTGTTTGCAACAAGGTGTTTAAATAGTGGTGAACTTCTTCTTAGTATCAAGACCAGCTTTGAATCTAGGCCTCTAACATGAAATACTTTATTTTAGTGACTGTGATACTTTGGGTTGGTACTTGCCCTTCCTATTTTGGCGATTAAATAAAAAATGGTGCAGATTTCAGAGTGTGCAGGGCAGGCCCTTTTCTGACATGTGGCTATGGGCCTAGAAGTGTAGGAGACCCATGCAGGATGGAATTATATTTTAAATCTTTCTTTTACATGCTAATTTTGTTCTTCTCAGGATCTCAGACTTCCATAACAGCCTTTGAAGCTGTAGTGACCTCGGCTGCTGTGCTAGCCAAAGGCTCCAGTGCCTGGGAAGACTTCTTTATGCCCGACAAATCTCCATTAAATCAGTCCTGACAGACTTGGACAGTCATTTTCCTTTCCATGAGCTCTTTGTTGTTTTCTTACATTTCCCACAATTTCCCTAACTCTCATCTATCTGTAAAGACTGAATTTCAGACCAGGGTGTCCCTCTTGGTCCCTGTGTTGGACTGTACCCAGCTCATGGCCTGTGGACGGCAGTGGTTTAGCCCTGGCCTCCCAGGGTGTGCTCTGTTCTCTGCCCCAGCTGCTGTCCAGCTGCCCCTGCTTGCACACGGGGCTGGCCTTAGGGAGCAGGAAAATCTTACACTCTTTCTGCATGTGTCCTGCCTATGACAGGCAGGGAACAAGCCCAGAGCAGTGCCTGATGAGTCTGGAGAGTAGGAAAGGGAGAAGATACAGGTTGGTTAAAGCTTTATCTGGAAGTGGTGAGAAAGAGTGATTAGTCTAGAGTGTTGTCTTGATTGGATATTGGCTCCATTATTAATGTGGCCTTGGTACAAAGAGATGTTAGGAAGAGGAAGATTTGGAGGACAACAAAACAGAAAAAGAAGTTCAGAAGGTTTGTTTTTGCCTAGTTAACCTCCCCATTATCAAATAAACATTTGGGCACGTCTGCCTAGTTAAAAATTAACATTAGATGTGCTCTAGCAAACTTCAACTCTGACACAAAACCAGGATCCATCTGAAAAGGTTCATAATTGGGCTAAGTATGAGTTCCACTGGGGTGTATGGGTAGTTTAGGTCTACTGGGAAGTGTGAACTTTGCCATTTAGGTTGTGTTCTTTCCTAAGACCTTTACATCTCAAGAGAAAACAGAGATTTTATATCAGTAACCCACATGTTTCCCTTAAAAGGTGTAAGGGGTGCAGCGATCAGCCCTGATATCTCTCCTCTTTGAGCCCAGGAAAGTAAATGAGATCTGTCTCCAAGGGGCAGCTAGTGCTGGGAGCACTCAGTGAGCATCACATTGCCCTCACTCCCTCACCTGACAGTGCATGCTGTGGATCACCAGTCCAAGGGGCTTTAAAATCAACATCTTGTAGCAGTCTTCTGAACTGTATTGATAGAAGCCTTGTAGGGTTAGTCCAGCCCAGGGAAAGCACTGGCAGCATCTGTTATTGTCCTTCATTTGTCACAGAAGCTGATGGGAAATCATTCAATTAAAAGGAGTGCAGTGGAATACACAAAATCTCAATATGAGTTTAGGAGAATGAGGGCAGCACATCAAAGGCATGCCAAAGCCCAGCTTTATGAAATGATTTTTTTTTTTTTTTTCATTTCCACTGATTTCCTAGGTGAAATTAGGTGACTGTCTGGCTAGCATAATGATGATAAGGCTGGGAAACCATACATACTCAAGTGACATACGTATAGTTTTAATAAAGGATGAGGGAGACTTGAGGGAGTGCATTAAATTGAGTAATAATTTATTATTTAGAGACCTCTACCCATTTACTCATTTTTTCTGGGAGAATTGGCTCTTCCTCCAAGGTGTAGGCCACTTTTAGAGAGGGGGGAGAAGGTAGAGCTTGGTGGCTGTGCTGCAGTAGCTGGCTGGCAAAGCTAGTGTCTGCACTGCCTGCAGCCCAGTGCCCCAGCTACCTATCGTGTTGTTGAGCTGCTCAATAAACATGCTGGGAGAGGGAGAGGGGGAGAGTTGACAGGGCCTTGTATGTCCTATAGGAATGCACTGCAATTATTTCCAATCACAATTAACCTGATTAGAATAATGGACAGGAAGTGTCCCTCTGTAGCTAATGCAGTTTGGCATCAGCTGACTGAAATCCTTTGATAATTTCTGCACAGATGGCTGGGCTGAAAGCAGCACTTTTTTAATTATTATTTTCATGGTCTCTTGGTAGGCCAAAACCTCGACACCAACAACAGACCTCCCCATTAAGGCGGACAGCGCCAACGTCAACATCACAGCTGCCATTTATGATGAGATCCAACAGGAGATGAAAAGGGCCAAGGTATCTCAAGCTCTGTTTGCCAAAGTGGCTGCCAATAAAAGTCAGGTGAGTGGTATAGAGGATTTCATTGTTGTGGGGCTTTCTGGGGTTTTGTTTTTAAAGCAAACTCTGGGACTGGGACTAGATCCATCTCTTCCTCCCACCAATAAAATTACATCTGTTCCTACAATAATAATAATTTTCATCTCTGGGGAACCTGTCATGTTTGGTTTTTGCCTGCTTAAGTGGTTTCCTTTTCCCTTTTAAATGAGGCTGAGGAAAGGGTCAGCTCACAGCCAAGCTTTTTCTCCCCTTTTGTACAAACATGTATGTCTTTTCCCACGTGTGGTATATAACTTACACCTCTGCTGGTAGGACAAGGAACTTTCAAAATGGTGGTATCCTACTCATTCAGCAGGTAATGAAATTGCTTTCTCAAGTGGTTAACTGACGGAAGGCAATGGGAAACGGTGTATTAGGCAGGTGTTTCCTTTTTAGGATGTTGTATGTGCTGCATACAGTATTGCCATATGAATAATTCACATTGGATCCAATAATTTTTACAAAAAGGCATGAGAAGGCACTGCAGTGAGTTCTCCTGGATTAATTTCTACCTTGGGTGTAAAAAATACATGTGGGCTAACCTAGGTCGGGGTGAAATTCTTGAAGAGAATCCATTAATTTAAAAATTTCATCCAACTCTTTAAAAAAATATAATGCACCAGAAGGGATTTTGTGGAAAGGAGGACATACAAATTTTTTTGAAGGGCAAGTGGATTGGAGATTGTTGGAAGGAATTGTTTACTCAGTGAAAAGAGCTGCTTCTGATCCTAGATGAAATTATTCAGTTGTGCTACGAGAGGGCATCAATATGCACACAAAAATGCATAAATGTGCATGTGACAATGAGAGAGTGGGATAGAAGTATCTAGGTGTATGCACTCTGAAAAACACACACTTTCTTTTCCTCTGTGCAGGGGAACAACATTATAGTCATTAAAGTAGATGTAAAATAAGCGGTTGAAAGGCATATAAACAAAGCATCAAAAGCTATCAAAGCACATGGGAAAGCCTTGTCCTTGTTACAGGTATTTGTGCCCTGACACATGGAGATCTGATTAATTTTTCCTTCTTCATGTAATCATTAATTTTTGCCTTTTGCTTTCTCTTGTCAGGGTACAGGGGTTATAGTCCCGCTACCCCCCCAAACCAAATCCCAGGCTCAGTATGAAATACATAAAAGGAAAATACCATGGAACCCTCTTAAACTGTTAAATGCATAAAAATCTCATGTACCACATGGCAAAATATAATGAGAACTGGAGCTGTTAAACGAATAAAGCTGTTAAAAGCATAATGCCACTTGGCACAACTACTGTGCATTTAACGGTTTTCCACTGTGTAATAAATGACATATGTGGTAAACGTGCAGTAAATATAAAAACTGCACAATTGATTTTGCAAACGTGCCCCTTATTCTTTACTCCATGCAGATATCAAAGTTCCACCCAGAATCCGGACTGGACAGCTTTTAATAAGGAGTGTTTAACACAGACAGAATGCCAGCCTCTCTGAGGTTTGGCTTAAAATTGCCTGCAAGCTTCCTGTCATTATACCCAGAGGCTTCTTGAAATAGAGAGGGACTGAACCACCCAACAATAATTTGGGTGGCTCACCAGCTTTGGTCTGTGCCAGCTTGAGTGCACTTCTCTGGCAGCATTGCACACCAGTGCCAAAACAAAAATAAGATCTGTAGTCTTTCACGTGGAAAAAAAGCAGGGCAAATTTTGAATACCAGATGCAAAAGGTTAAGAACAGGATCCACAAATGTTATTGTTTAAAGCAAAGTTACTGCACATAAAGGTTTTGTTTCTTCAGCAGCAGCGAATAAAGAAGTGTTTCTGAGGCTGATGTTTCTTTTGTTTCACAGCTTTGCCAAAGCAGTACTGGCTCCCTGGGATGACCCAGCATTCGCCATGCTGAGATGTCATAGCGCTCTGCTGGAGCATGAAAGTGGTTTATGGGGGCACTGGAAGGCAGGGACAGCTAAGTCACAGCCAAGAACCACAGTGGTATGGGGCCTCCCCCTGCCCCAAAGCCCACCTGTGTGCCTGCCCCTGGCCTGGCTTGATGTGCCTGTGGTGTCCTGCCACTGGCTCAGGAGCTCTGTGGTCCAGAGGAGTGCCAAAAGCAAGGACACAGCTTTTTGCATAGGGAAGAGCCACGGTGTCACGGTCAGTGTGATGCCTTAGGTCTAGCTTGTCTGAAAACTAGCAGTTGAGTGTTTTGCATAGTCGTGGGCATTTCTGGTGAAAATGCTGCTGATTTCAGCAGCTGAGTTACATGGTGGGAAGCGCTTATTGAAAACTGCCCATGTTTGCAGAAGAGAGAGTTTGAAAGGGGGGAAAAAAGAGCTAGTCTGAGGCTTTGCTTGGACTCTCCGCCAAGGTTCGTTCACTTGCTATTCTCCACAGGCCTGGCTTGTGTTGCATTGGCTTCCTCTATTATTCCCTCACCCCAGACTACTGAGAGGCTTCCAGTTTGCTAACAAGGCATGTGTTATGTTGGGCGCTGCTGTTCTGTCAACAGCAATCCACGGTGCTGTGAGATCTTCACAGTTTTAGCAGGCAGTGAATCTCCAACAGGGATGTTTTGACATTTTATACACAGGGCTGTATGTCATGTACCCTAGAGAACATCCAGAGGCAACAGAGGCCTAGTTTCCTCTTCTGTCTCCATATAGGAAGAGTGGTATCCACTGAGAACAGTTATTGCAAGTGGCATCATCCACTGGTGGAGTTAATTGACCTCTAATTTAACAAATAATCATCTTCATTCTTAAGTCATGGCAGAGTCTCAGCAACTGAAGAGAGGGGAAGGTTCTAGAAATCGAGGTTGCAAGTCACAAAGCTCACAAGTCAACATAAATGCAAGTTTCAGGGACTCGTGGGCCTCTCATCATACTACTAAGGTAGTATGGTGAGAATTCTTTGAGGGAATCCAACTTCATAAAGATTTCAATTTATTTATTGTAGACATTGACTTATTCATCACTTATTTACCTTAATATGCATTTTATTCCTTGCAACTTATATTGTTAGCATTTGTGAAGTGCTGTGCATCCCTTTGTATTTTTGAAGCCAGCAGGAACTGAGAGCTCAGTGCCCTAACACCACAGCCTCCAAAGCTGCCCTCCTATTTTAGTTGCCAGCTGTTAGTGGTGTACCTGGTGGACAGCAGGATTGTCTGGGGATGCTGCCTGCTTAGTGCCCTTTGTCCTTTTAGTGGCTAAACCTGGGACCTGTATTACCATGTTGGAAATGCTTCTGAGTGTGGCTGGAACACTAGGGTTTGGTTTCCAGTCTACACTTCGGGCTCCCCTGGTTATATTTAATTCACAAGAAGATGGACTTCTGGTGTGCCATTTCAGAGCAGCTTGGGTGGCCAGTCTGTGTGCAGAGCTGGGCAGTGGGATATGCAGAGACTTTGGCCTTGGATTACTGCAAGTTTGGACTGTTGAGCTTTAAAACTGGCTTCTACATTCAGTTCTGCATCTGCTCTATAGTACAACTTCAGGAAAACCATTTCCCCCATGACCGTGTGCCTGCACTTCTCTAATGCTGTGCAGCAGCATCACCCTTTGACCTCTGCTAATGAGAGTCCTATGAGAAGCTGTGCTCAGCAGCCATTTTCTTCTTAGTCTTTGGAAAATGAGTTTAGGAATGGAGTTCTGCTCATAATAAACAGTAACCATCAAAATAAATAGTGGGCACACCTTGTTGACAGTCTGAGGGATGGTAGAGTTTGTACAAACATGGAGATCAAACTTCCCACAGTTCTCCCAGGGCAAGAGACTCTTCTTAACCAGCCTGGGGTAGCATGGGGAAGTGGGGTGCATGTTGCTGGGAATCAGCCCTGGGAAGGGCAAATGGAACCTTCACCAGTCCAGTGCAAACTAGAAGTATAGCCTTGAAACTGGAACTCTTTCCCAGGGACTGGAGTTTGTTCCAGTTGTGCCACAGTAAAGCAAGAGAGACCCCATGAAACAACATTTGAAAAAATGTTAAGGTACCACAGCTTAGTCTCAGGGTTGTATCTTTACCCTGTTGAAAAGTAAGCAAACAAACAATAAACTTGATGAGGATTTGAGTTTGGGGGCTGGAAAGCCCTTCAGTTGAGGCCCTTCAGGTAAAGAAAAACCCAGGGCTATGGGTGCCAGCTCTCTGGCCAAGGAGGGTGTTAGCCCTCATTAGGATCCCACACTAGATGGGACTCAACACCATGGCCACCTTCCCATGTCCTTACCTCCTGCTTGTCCTCGAAGAAGGAAGTACAGACATTGCAAGAGGAATGAACAGGGTCACTTTGAGGAAGGGTTAGCAGCCCTTAATTTCATCCTGCCCTCTCTTTGCTTCCCAACTTACATTCCCTTGTATTCATTTGATAGCATGGGATGCCTTCTCTGTCCCTTTTAGCTTATAATAGGTGTTTTCTGTGGCCTTAAACTAATTAGCTTCCAGTGATGATGAACAGCGGCTAGAAAAAGCAGCTTGTGGTGAAGATGTGTAGTGTATATAGTGTCTGCATATAGGGCACTTCTTACAGCCTTATCATCTCAGTGCCTTTATGATGCTTTGAATCTCTACAGCTCGGGCATATCTCTTGTGCTGATATTTCAATGTTCTTGTCACATGTGGAGGAAATACAGAAAGACATTTCTCTCCTTGACTGAACTTAAAATTTCTTTGAAGTACCTTTGGACTAGAGCTTCTTTTTTACAGACTTGTATATGCAGTCACAGTGTGACCCCCGTCCAGGACAAGAGAAGTGGGGCCATGTGAACCTCATGAGGTTTGACAAGGCCAAGTGCAGTGTCCTGCACCTGGGTCAGGGCAACCCCAGTATCAGCACAGGCCGGGGGATGAAGGGATTGAGAACAGCCCTGCCAAGAAGGACTTGGGGATGCTGGTGGAGGAAAAGCTGGACAAGAGCTGTCAAAGTGCACTCGTAGCCCAAAAGGCCAACTTTGTCCTGGGTTGCAGCCAAAGCAGTGTGACCAGCAGGTTGAAGAAGGTGATTCCTGCCCTCTGCTCTGCTCTGGTGAGACCCCGCCTGGAGCACTGCATCCAGCTCTGGGGTCCCCAGCACAGGAAGGACTTTGACCTGTTGGAGCAAGTCCAGAGGGGGCCACAAAAATGATCAAATGGCTGAAGCACCTCTCCTGTGAAGTCAGGCAGAGAGAGTTGGGGTTGTTCAGCCTGGACAAGAGAAGGCTCCAGGGAGACCTCATTGCAGCCTTTCAGTACTTAAATGGGGCTTATTTAGCAGAGCCTATTGTGACAGGGCAAGGGGTAATGGTTTGGAACTAAAATAGGGTAGATTCAGACTAGATATAAGGAAGAAACTTTTTACAATGAGGGTGGTGAAACACTGGAACATGCTGCCTGCAGAAATGGTAGATGCCCCATCCCTTGAAACATTAGAGGTCAGGTTGGACTCTGAGCAGCCTGACCTGTTGAAGATGTCCCAGAACATTGCAGGGGGGTTGGACTAGAGACCTTTAAAGGTCCCATCCAACCTAAGCTATTCTCTGATTCTATGACAGCATCTGCAGTAGTGCATTGGCCTCTCAGCAGCTGAGTGAATAAGGGACAGTTGTGGAGCTGGGGCTTTGCTCGTGAAGTCCTTGACAGACCTGGGAGCTGATGGTGGGCTGCTTGCCCATAACCACAAGCCCACACTTCCTCTCTTGTGTGGGGAGAAACTAGTTTGACCTTGGGAAATATCCTCAGTGCACAGCATCCTTCCCTCTGAGGCCAAGAGGTGCAAGCAGACTTGGTGTTCCCATGAATCTAAGGTACTTCAAGGCTCATGCATATAATTCTTTTTTTTTAAATTATTTCATGCTTTATGAAGCTAGTGAGAAACTGGCCTTCATGAAAGTGCTTTGCATTTTGCTTTGAATTTTTTGGGAGGAAAAGTACCAAGCATTTCAGAAAATCCAGACTGTTGAGTGATTAACCTTGAACTGTATCAAAATGCTCCCAGTAAAGCTTCTCAGGTTCAGTCCCCCTCCCCCGGCCCTCATCAAGAATTCATTGAAGCCATGACAGAACTCTCCATTACAGTTAGTCTTTTATCCATTTCAGCTTTCTTGATTAGGTTATCGTGAATCATTAGGGGGTTTATTTATTTTAATAGACACTTATTGGATTCATGGTAAGAGAGTTTGGCGACTAAGGAACAAGAGCTGAATATTATCTGGCTCATTTCGCACTGTAGAGAGTCCCAAACTGAGCAAAGAGAAGAGATGCTGAGGAAGTTTGTCCAGAGGACTCCTGTGATCCCACGTGGGAAGGGAGCCTTCTCTGGTAAATGCAGCATTTCTTTACTAATCTTTCAAGGCTTGCGTCAATCATTGCTGCTTTTTTTTCCTTTTGTCACATATGTTGACATTTTCTGCACTGATGATGTGGGTGAGGAAATGGCCTTTTACATTTATTTTTGAGATTTATTCTTGAATCACTCTTACTAAAATCTCTTCGATTGCCTACTCATGCTTTCACTGGAGACCCTAGAAAATGTCAGTGCAGAAAACTAACTGTAGTACTATTATTATTACTGTTATTGATATTATTATTATTGTTATTAATTTTAATGAAAGTGCAGGGAAGCACAAGGTCAGTTTAGCTGCAGGTTTATCCATGCTCAAAGCAGAACAGCTGCCTGTGACTAAGTCACCGTGGACACCCAACTGCCACTTCCCGCAGTGGCTTTTGGCAAAGTGTAAACACGGGCCTGTACCCCAGCATGACTGTGAGCCTGAACTCTTCCCATGTGCCTTCTTTGTCCTTGGTTCGAAATTTGGTCCTTGGCAGACTGCAGGGCAGCAGATCTGCAGGAAGCAGTTTTGGGGTCAGTGTGTTTGTGCACACTTTCACTGAGTGCTGGAAAAACTGACCTTACTGTAGTCTGGTACCTCTGGCTGCTGGGGCAGCCTCCCCTGCTCCAGGGTAAGCCCAGCAAAAGTGAAAGGGTCAAGCTGCTAAAAAGGGTTCAGGGATAAGTGACAGAGGATGTGGCTCAGGATTGCTGCACCAGCTAGCTGTCCTCGAGGGGGTTTGAGTGCACCAAGGCTCATGCTTTGGTGTTCTAAGCATGCTGTTTCTTTAACAGCATAAAAGCACAATGGGAATGGCTGGCTTTCTGCAGATTTTTGTTGTTTGCTTAGCTATGTGGAAATGTATTTGATTAGAAGGCAGAGAGGTTAAAAATAGGACATTAATATGATATTATTTTTTTATCAAACAAAATGCTTAGAAAATGTTTATCTTGTCTCATGAGAACAACAAAAATAGAGGCTAGCACTTCTCTGCAGTGCTCTTTAATGAGCTAAATTGGGCTGCATTCTTGATGCCTCTAGAAGTTTTGGGGTGAAATGAAGGAAGTTCTGAGTAGAATTCCTTGTAACCACAAGCACTGGGTGTGCCTGCATGTCGAGCCAAAAGCATCCTTTAATTGTGCTGTTTTTCCTCCTCTTATTTTTAATGGAAGACATTCCCGTTTGAGAACCTTAGAAGCTGACATTAAGGGCTGGATTCTGCCACCCATATTGACACTGGTGTGTATCAAACTCTCTGGTAACTCTGTGGCAGCTAAGGGGGCTGTGTGTGCAGTGGAGTGAGACCTGTGATGTGCAGGGGCGGCAGGACAAGAAACACAGCATATTACGGGTCTGGGGAAGGGTGTGTTATTTGTCAGATTTTTCAGAATACGTTCACAGAAGTTGTATTTAGTTGTAAAGCAGTGAGTTCAGATGCTGTGGATGAGTGGGGGAAAAGGTGGTGAGATAGTGTCTCCTTCACTTTTCCTTCTTCATGCCAATAAATGCAGCTATAGATGAAAATTCACTGTGAATGGCTGTAGCTCCAAAGATTTCTGTATGTTAGCATTTCTTAAATGAAATAATTCTCCTGGAAAGCTCTGTGTAACATACACAGACCCCAAAGAAATAAATAAAAGAAAATAAAAAAATTGTAACCAAAAAACGCCAAGTTGAGATTTTTAACAGTAAAAGGAGATTTTGTGTATTAATAATTCATGAGTTCTCATTGAACATGCACGAAGAAACGGTGCTATTCAATAGAGAATACTGTCATCTGTCACTGTTTTATTTGACATTTACACTTTTTTTTTTTTGCCTGGTACTGCAAAACTTTCTTGGATGGCGTGCTAAGATTATTTAAATAAATAATTTTAAAAAGCCGATGCAGACTTTTCATCTGTGCATGGGGAAGACGGTTACTTGCAGCCATAAAGAACGTGTGAGTAAGCTGCCGCACTCTTGTGTTTTCTCACATATTAGTCAAAGCTATTGCCTAATGAACAGCCCCGTGGATGGATAGATAGGGTCTTGAATGATTGCTTGAATAAAGAGAGGGAAGGATAGAAAAAGAGCAGTGAAAGGACAGATTTGATGCAGATAAGTGTACACATGCACACAGTGGGTATGCATGTCTATGTGTGGGGGTGAGCGAATAATGGCTCTTGTGAAGAAAGCTGACACAAATACATTGCAAAAATAAATATTTATAAATGGTGTTGGGGGAGATCCAGTCCTGCACAATGTGAGAGAAGACAGGGCATTTAGCACAATGACAATTCAGTTAGGCGCACCTTGCAATTTCTTGCTAATATTAGGCTCATGGAAATCTTTCTGCTCTGTAGGTTAGTTATTATTTATAAAAATCACAGAACCAGCTGATACATTCATAAGCTAATTATTGTAGCAGCTGGGTACACATGGTGCAATATGTCTGAGGCTGTGAAGTATCACAGATTTCTTGGGGCCTGCTGTGGTGGGGGTGTGCTGTTGAAGGCTAGATCCCTTAATCTGATCAGCCAAGCAAATACTTTGTGGGGAAACTGGATTAATATCTCTCTAAATACCACGGATGTGCTTCACCTTCAGAACCAGGCTCCTTTAAACGTGCCATTAGCTTATCTCCTTTGGGGAATGGAGAAGTTCTCAGGTGTCCTCAGGATGGCAGGGTCCTTGCCTGGTGCCTCCCTTTGCCAGAAATTAATTTGGTTTGCTCATGTCTGCACACATGGTCACACTGCAGTCTAATCTTTTCCCTAATAGCTCCAAGGTCAAGACCTCGCATGTTGCCAGGCAAATTGAGCGCTATCCTTCTTAAAGACTAATGGCAGCGAGTGCCTAGTCCGTAATGAGGCCTGTAGTGTTGCTCTAAGTGATTGTAATGAGCTCTGATTATGAGGGGACAGATAAATCAAAGTGTGGCAGTCGCCATTGGGCTGCCCGGTCCAGCCCTGGGAAGGGGAGGCGGCCCTGCCGAGCTGTCCCTGGGTTCTGCCCCGGCCAGGCACAGCATCCTCCCACAGGCCTGCCCAGCAATGGGCTGCAACTCCACCAGGTGCAGGGTGTGTTCTGTATTTTCTGTTACACGATGGGTCTTCATGCTTCAGCATCCTCCAGGAAGTGTTAAACATACCTGCTTGAAATATTTTGAAAGAGTTCAGTTGGACACTTACTCAGATCACTGAAAACAGGGAGAAACGGGAGCTTATTTTTTCTACAGATGGTTTATTTTCTGTTTCAAAAATTATTTCCTTTGTATGGAGGAACCCCTGAGAAAACACTGTGGAGCTGGGAGATTTCTTCCTATCTTTTCTCTAAAAGAGAGGAAGTTTTAGGGGATTTCTGAGCAGTGGAAAGAGGGGAACTGAGGGTAAGGGATGTGGCCAAACCACATTAAAATGCAGACTTCACCTGACTGAGAGATTGCCCAAATACCAATCAAAACACTTTGAAAATATAACACAGAGGTTTTTTCCCCTAAGTAAATGATTAGATATCTTGTTTTCATCCTTGCCCCCCCACCCCACCCCCCAGCCCTCCTAGTTTATTGCAAGAAAAGATCAGGTCTGCACAAATGTGGCCTCTCACTTGTAAAAACAAGGCAGTGTTGTGTTACAGATTAGTTTATAAATCCCTGGTGGCTTCACAGTTCAGTGCCTACAGCTGCTGCAGATGGGCCTGGGTTTTTGTCTCTTCGCTGTGCTGCAGCCGGCAGTTGAAGGAGAAAATGGAATGATCAGGTTATTAACATGTAGGCCGTGAGGAAGAGGCTGCACAATGAGAACAGCTGGTGTTGCTGTCTTGGCTGATGCAGCGGAGATAATCAAATCTTGCCTTTTTTTGGGGGGGTGAAGGCAGAAGACACAGTGGAGAGTACGACAAACAACGGTTTATGATATTATACACGGGGTTTAGAGTGTGTGGTAGAAGTTGTCAATAGCTTACAAGTTGTTACACAAAAAAGCAATACCAAAAAGCCCCTCTGTGGGCTGGTAATGAACCCGGCTGTTCAGCTTGCTCTGGTCACTGTTCAGAAAAGCACAGTTTTGGCTACTTCTTGTGTTGAACATTTTTAACATTGATCAAGCGATCTTTTAGGTACTGTAAGGTGCCTGTCAAAATGGTGTCAGAATGCTGAGCTGTAGCTTGAAAATGATGGGTTATAAAGCTACTAGGTAAAATATTTTGACAGGAGTCAGTAAGGCGCGTTGACAGCATCCTCAGCATTATCTTCTCATCTTCTGTCATTTGCATTGCGTCTCCTGTGCAGGCACAGGAAGGGAGCCACTGTCCCCAGCCCCAAGTGGGCTGGCTGCTGGCAGGCACGACAGGGCTGGCTGTGTCCCCATGTCAGGCAGGTGCAGCAGCAGCCACAATCCCTGGCTCACCTGCTGGGGGCACTGGGTCACACTCTGCACACACGGGGCTGTCCTCACCCCAATAGCTCTTGCCCTCGGGCTCTCCTTGCCCTCGGAGTTCAGGATGGTTTCCTCTTCCTGGAGTGCTGGTGCTTTCTCCTCAGAGGCAGGAGCAGTCAGTGCCTGTGGAGAGGTCCTACAGTTCCTTACATATGGCAGTAACCTTTTAAAGGCATTTCAAACTAACCTTAAAACAAGACAGCAGAAATAAAGTCTATTATTGTTATGATCTGTGGCTGGGTTTAGAATTACCTCTGCCTAGTATCTTGATATGTCTAGTAACTTCTGCAGGACCCTGTTTGCTGCTTTTGTGCTAGATACTAGAGGATTCCCTTTCTGTAAGGCTGCATCTTCTCCAAGATTTCATTATTTAAAGATGTAGAACTTTACTGGGGTTCAGAGCTGGGGGAGTCAGTACAACATAGTGACAGCAAATCAGAAGTCTTGATAATATATTCTACTAGACATTTGGAGTAGTGTTGAATTTCTGGTTCTGCAGCTGCAGGTTGCAGTGAGAGTTGTTAGCAAGTCTCAGGAGTTATGCCTCCTTTTCTCTTGCTTGGATGAAGAAATGAAGGAGCTCTGAAATGGGAGTGAAGATGCACTTCTGTTTCATCTTTGCTTTTCTGGAGGAAAAATATTGATATGTGGGCATTTTAGACATGGTGTGAATATGATAGGGGACAAGATGCTGTGCTTCCTGATTCCTGCTAAGCACTGCTACTTGTTTCAGTTTTTCCAGCTTGCAGGAAATAGAATATATCATGGATTGTCAAGACCAAAGGGCAGCTTGGGGTGGTGGAGGTTTATGTGTGAGATGAGACCAGCAAAACTTTCAGCATAGAGCTTTAAGTCTAGCTGACCTTCTGCTCACATCTGGTTCCTTGGTGCTCAGTGAATTGACTATGCTGACCCTACTGTTGCAGGGCTGGCTGTGTGAGCTGCTGCGCTGGAAAGAAAACCCAAGCCCGGAAAACCGTACCCTTTGGGAGAACCTCTGCACCATTCGCCGCTTCCTGAACCTTCCCCAGCACGAGAGGGATGTGATCTACGAGGAAGAGTCCAGACATCACCACAGCGAGCGTATGCAGCACGTTGTCCAGCTCACGCCCGAGCCTGTGCAGGTCAGAGCACTCTGCCTCCTCAGGGTGTCTGTGTGGGAGGACAGCATGCCTGGGTAACACAGGGGGCTTCAAGAGTGTAACATGTAGATGTGCTTTATATGTATTGACTGAAATGTACAAGTACTTCTGAAATGACTGGTGAGCATTTTGTGAGGAATGGGCCTTCATTTCACAGCCTCCTTAGGATTGTTTCGCTCCTCTACTCATTTGTGACTAGCATGAATTTTTGGTTTGTACACTCTTGTTCTACTCTTGTCTCAGGTATTAGTAGAATGAGAAAAAAATTCATACAAATATGTGTAGGGAAAACAAAATGAAAATACTACAAACTTCTCTTCTTTGCAGTTCCAGCTTCAGTCAGAAAAGAAAATTGACCTAATATGTATTCCTAATAACTAGTAATGCACGTCACAAACCCAAACATCTACAGATGGTCAAGAGAGGCTCAGGAGATATTTCCTCAATCTAAAAAGCTGAGGCAACACCTTCCACAGCAGCCTTTCCCTTTGAATTGCCCCTGGCACTAGGTACCATTCACTGGATGCCATTGTGTGACCACTCTGGGGGTTATTTGTACTGCACATTTCTCTGATAATCTCGCAGCTCCTCCTCCCACCTTCACTCTCCCCATTGTTTGATGGTGGATTGCACTGCTTTGCTACTCTTGCTGTGAACCTTGGCATTCAGCCTCTATTCTTTGTTGCTGCTCTTGTGCTGCTGCTACCACTGCTGCCAGCTATCTAGTCACCTTTCTTTAAAGGCAAGAGGTTTCTCTGTCTTGTTGTCCTGCCCCATCTGAAACACATAATCACTCTCAGATTAATTATTGCCTAGTTCAGTCCCCTTTGTCTCTTCTGGTAACTTCTTCCTCCTTGTTTTCCTTTGTGTCTTTGCCTGCAAGAAAAGAATCTGTTTCCTGGGGTTTGGGTTCTCAGAGCTGCAAAGTAGGGGAAGCACTCTTAGTAATTAATCTTGCAAGTTTTGTTTTCCATGTTCCAAAAAGTTTATGGGATCTTGGAAGCAAGAAGCTACAGGTAAAGGGCCAAGCTAACATGTGGGAAGACAACCAGACCTGTGTAGACTTGAACATATTAACCCAGTTCTGATGCCCACAGCAAGTGGGAATATCCTCCAAGGGACAGAAAAAGTTTCCCTGGGATCTTGTGAATGACCTTGATGATTAGCCTACTTTCCAAAGCCTTCTGCACATCACTTTTCTGCATCATGCAGGTTGGCTCTTGTGAGTGACATGTTACACTGTGTTGGAATGCTGTGCATTTGTATTTGTCAGCAAGTTACAAAGCCATGGATTAATTATTTATTACAGTCAAAATATGAAAAATGAAGAAAAATAAATGGAACCAGCTGGCAACTACATACAACAAAACTCTGGAGACTCTGGTATGCTGTTGATACAGTAGGCTTGTGTTTTGGGGGTGCTGCATTTTAAAGCTATGCTTGCCCATCCAAAAACCCCAGTAGGTTTCTGAGTGACACACTACCAGTGCCAGGCACAGGAGGTTTGCTGTCCACCTGCTCCCTCCTGTCAAAAGATACCCAACACCAAGCAATTTTTGTGTAGTTTTTGTCTCTGGGACTTGAATTGTTTTGAGAAGCAAGGTTTGTTTTTTGGCTTTGCTGCAAGGGTCACTATTAGGTAATTAGCCATGAAGGATCAATGACAGCAGCCAGAGATGTAAAGCTGAGGTCCTCACACTTGCAGTCATTGGAGATTTTGTGGCACTTTACATAAGGGTAGGGGTCTTGGGCCCCGCTCCTGGCTGAACTCCAGGCCAAGTAATTACATTCTGCCTATCTGAAATTCCCCCTGTAGTGTCAAGTGGGAAAGCAACTCTCATTTCCTTCTCAAAGCAGTGGCGGGTGCAGAATGTCTGCCTCGGTGCCTGGCTGCATTTTAGCAGGAGGTGGAAACATCCAAGAGCTGCAGTCACCGACCTACTTTGCTTAGCAGGTTAGCTAGTGAGAAGTGTGCTGTAAGTCAAACCCTTACCTGCAGGCTTGATAGCAAAATGACAGTCCTTTGAAGAAGATACAAGCAGCAGTGCTGTGAATAACAGCTTGTGCAGAGCTGTAACACAGAAGCAGGCAGGCTCTTACCTCTGTTCTCTGTCTCTGCCCAGCCCATCTTTTCTCCTTGCTCTCATGGTTCAGAGTGTGTACAGTAACTTCTGTCTGATGCTTGAGTCTCCTGCTCCTCCAGCTGTGAGACTGAGAGAGCCTGAAAACAGGTTGTCCCACACTGCTGCCCGAGTTCTCAGCCACCATGACTGAACCCTCTCAGGTCTGGGGATATCCCCCTGTCAGACTTGGAATAATATCCTATCTATCATCACAAGAGGCATGACCAGGCAAAAGATAGTGGGTATATTGCAGCCTTTTCCTCAGTATGGCTTCTTGGAAAGGGCAAAGATATTGTGATGGGTTTTGTGTAGCTCACTTGCTGCTTACAGGGCTGGGGACACTTCAGTGAGGGAATTACCCCAAGGCTGGGTATGACTTCTGTCCTCTACCAGGTAGGTTGTGCTCAGTGGGGCAGTTGTTGTGCTGTAGGAGATCAGCTAGACACAGTCTGGTTCTTCATTTTTGAGGGATTGCTGTTTCTTTGGTGAGAGGTTCTTGCTCTCTGTTTGGTATTACTAGCCTGCACCTTATTATTTAGCTTTAGGTTCAGGGTTTTAAAAAGAAACATTTTTATTTTTCTCTCTTCCATTAGATTTTTCCCGTCAGCCATATATTAATCCATTTAATCAATTATTTTCCTGTTTCTGAAATGAATAATGTCTATAATGGAAACTCAGTGCTCAAAAAATTCCTCCCTGCACACTTGATTTATTTGTTATTGTGCTGAAGAGTCATAAAATGTGAGCCCTGTGGAGCTCTGTGACATGGCTGTGTTCTCTGGCAGCACTGGGTGTGACCATATGGACGTGTCAGAGCGTGGATTTTCCTTCACAAGCTGGTTATAGAGCATCCGTGCTACACCTACATGTTGCTGTGCATGCAGGCTGAGCTTGCCACAGCCTCTCATTTGGTTTTTAAGGAAATTGAGAGGTGCATTAGGAGGCTCTCCCTCCAGTCCATGCAATGTGGTGTAACAGCAAAATGCTGCTAAGAAGAGCAGTGAGGTTGCTGCTAGCTGGGGTACCACAGGGACATCATCTCTGAATTATAGAGTGCCTGAGCCACAGGTTCCTGGTGGGTGGGAGGGTATCCTGGAAAGCATTACATTTTTGCCCTGTTCTCATCCACTTCCACCACCACCACCAGGAGTGGGATCCTGGCTGGACCTTTGATCTGGCCTGGCCAGGCCCTTAACAATGTGCAGAGTAGTCCCTTTGCAGCAAGCAGTCCTTGTGCTTCTGTGTTTAGCTCCCTGCTCTGCAGAGGTGAGGTTACCCTGTCTTACTTTCCATCCCTTGCTAAATCCCACCGTTCCCAGGCTGTTTGCTGGCATTGGACCTTTATGGAGTGTTAATGCTGACAAGTGCCTACAGCTGCTTCCCATTGCCAACCAGGGATTCCGTGTTTGTTACAGACATGCTGGGACACGGTAAATCTAATTTCTCTTCCTTCTCCCACTGTTTGTCTGCTGTGTCCAAGGTGACCACTCCAGAGAGTAACCATCTTGCCTGGCTCTTTAATATAGTGCTAATTCATTGTTAATTGCTGGGGCAGAGAAACCTGACTCCATTGGGAAGACCATGAATCAGTCTGCTGTCTCTGGAGTGTCCACGTGGCTGAGCTGGTTCTCTGGAGCAATGAGCTACCACTGCAGCAAAGTACCTTCTATTCAGAGAAGGTAGAAACCTTGCCTCTCATTTTATGTAAGCTGACAGGTAGATCTGCTGAAGCTGGTAGGTACATACTTATTTGGGAACAATCAAATGTTGCTTTCTGATACACTGTTATTCTTGTCACTTTTTTAAAATGGCATCCCTGCACCTTTTTTTTTTCCTCAGAAGCTTTGATTTAGACAAATCTGGCAATATATAATAGTTCAGATCATAAATCATGGAGGAACATTAGTGAATAAATGAAGGCATAGTAAAAAGCTGTAGGAAAGCTCTTCTGTATTGTGTGTTCACTGCAAACATTGTGATCTCTCTTTAAATATGCAGAAAATAACATACCACAGAAGTAAATTAAATACTAATTTTGTTATTTTGTGTGGGATAGAAGGGAATGAGTATTTTAAAAATGACAATGAAATACAAAAAAGCAGAACATGGAGCCCCTGTAAAAATGGGTCAAGGCAAGTGGCGATGGCAGTCCAATGAAACTAATTTCATATTCTCTTTCTAGAAGTAATAAAGAGGGGAAGGAACACCACAGTAGTGCTTCCTAATGAAATATCTGATTCTAAATAATGTCTTGGAGTTCATGGGTCACATAATGCATAGCAGGCAGATGGAAAAACCAGTGAAACTTAAAATTTCTTTTCTTAAAAAATAATATTAATTAATAATACTTAGGCAATCATAGATGATGAGTGAAGCAAAACTGTGTTATTCCATAGGGGAACATGGTGTGTTTAATGATCTATAGGATGATGTGCACAGTGAGGTTTTGCTGTGTTTGTGTGAGTTACACCAGGGGATTTTGTGTACTGGAAATTAGGACTGAGTTGTCTGTGAGACTTGGACAAAAATGACTTTCCCAAGCCATGCTAGCTCTCTGACTCTGGTCCTTACTGTTTGGAGACAATTTTTTTGTGGGGATGCTGCGTCCTGTGATTAATTCTTAATGGCTACACCATGATAGTTTTTCTTTTTGATCATTTCTCTGCACCCAAAAGACAGACCGTAGATTGATACCCGCTGCTTTTTCACTCCCCAGCTCTTTAATCCATGTCTGGATGTGATGTCTGCTCAAACAGGGGTGGTCAAGACTGTTGAGACAACTTGTGCTCAACAAACTCAGATGGACTTTAAGAGAAATTTGTATTGTAGGTTATTCATTACACTCAAAAGGCTCAGAGCTTTGCTTTGGGAGGGTTGCACTTGAGTTATTGTTTTTCTTTGATTTAGAACTGCAGAGGGAAATGTGTGTCAGAACGAGGTACGTGAATTTTGTACCTGGAGTTTCATTCTTCCCCTTATCAAGGTTAGATAACAGTCAACTTCAGTATCTCCTTTCAGTCTAAACTATTAAAAACCACTGAAAAAAAGTCTCAAACTATGTAACTTCTGTGCAGTGTTAAAGCTGAAAGCAATATGTATTGCAAATGCCACTCACTCTGAATTTATTGTGTGTGACTGCTGTTGGGTGAGGGTAAAGGGATGGTCTTCAAAGCATGTAGTGCATGCAAAAGAAAAAATCTCAGAAGTCTTCCACTTCTGAGCTCCTTTCTCATGCTTCTCCAGTACCTGTGCCCTATAGCCAGAAAGGCTGCATTTTGAAATACCAGCTGTGACTGCCTGCTTTGGTTTTCCATCCTCTTTGCGCACACCGTTTTTCTGATGAGTTGGGTCACAGTAGCTCAGGATTTGCAAGGTTTGATAAAGGCAGCAGAGGCACAAATCAGACAACAACCTCCTTACGTTTGACTCTGAAGTGTCCAATAGATCTTCTTTTGATTGATAGTTACCACAATTGCCGGGAAAGCCACTGAGCTGTGAGTGCTGCAGCCAAACCTGCCTACTGTGCCATCTCAGCTGTTTCTGTTTAGTGTGGATATCTAATGTGGCTGAAAATGCTGCTGATTTTTATTAATGTTAGGCCTGTTATTCCCCTTGAATGATAGTGGGGAGTGTACTTGCAATTAAAGCCAAACTGCCTCTATTCTGAAATTAGTTTAGGTTTAGTGCTGTTCCATTTAACCCTAGAAATGGGAGATCAAGTAAACTGCAGAGTTGCAGGTTTTTCTGTGGTGGCAAGTTTAGTCTTGTCAGAGTAGTACATCCTTTCCATATTTGTACAGAACCTGAAACCATGAGGCCACTTCAGTGCCATCTACTCTTGGACAGCTCTCATTTGGTCCAGGATCAACTGAGGACAGGGCAGGAATGAGGTGGGACTCTTACATGAAGGAGCCCTGAGAACATGGCTGGTGCTTTTCTTCAGCAGCGTCGTACAACAAAGATGACTTTGAGGGTACATCTATGATACTGCCCCAGAGCAGCTCTGCTTAGGCTGCCCTGGCTCCCATGGCAAGATGCTCCAGGCAGAAACTTCCCTTAAAATCTGAATGTGCAGATTTAGCGCGGTGGAGACTTGGCAGTAAGCAGCAGGGTGGTGGTTTGTGTTGGTGTTGCTCTGACAAGTTGTCATTTTAGCAAATGACATCACTGTAGCTCTGGCCCCTGGTGGCTCACCCTTTTGCCTTTCACACACAATTTGACCAGATTTAGCCCTCATTTCTTACAGTCCTGGCCCTATTGTAAATGCTAAGCTGCCAGTGTTGTAAGGAGTCATAGTAGGTTGAGGATGAGCAAACATCTAGAGCAAGATCACTAAATAAAGCTCTTTAAATTCACATAACCTTTGAAGCTTGCCAGCAGCAGGCAAACCTTGAAGGCTGAAAAGCTACTAGATAAGCCTCTGTTCCATTTACATTTGAAAATTTTTGCAGTTAAAAATATTGCTCTTTTTAATTTAATTTTAATGCTCCCTAATTACTCTATGTCCCTCACAGTTGTTCATAAATTATCGTATCGAGCTTCAGAGATGTGTAAATGTTTATAGGCTATTGGTTGTATGCAAGATTTTATTCTCAGGCTCTCTACAGAAATCTTATTATAAAGTTAGAGCCCTGGATCATTGCAGCTGGTCTTTTTCTGCAGATAGGCAATTGTAAAAATTACATGGGAAGGGAAACCATTGGGTATTGTGTTACCAGAGCACTTTGCATTGCTTGACCCTCAAAGAGTGAGAGATCTACTCTTCCTCCTGTGTTGCACAGCGTACTCCAGGGAAGTAGTGTAGCTTCTGGGCAATGCTGGGAGTTAGGCTGTGACAGAGGAGGACATAGATGGTCAGTCTCCTTGCCCAGGGCCACTCTTTTTTTTGGAAATTTTTTGGTGTGGTTGGTTTGGGGGTTTTTTTTGTCCCCCAAATTGTTGGAAATACCCAGAGACTGTAATATGTGTGGATATACTTTTTTCTTTTTCAGGGTCAGCATATTGTATATGTTGTTCTATGTTTGCATGGACTTCTACAGGAATTGCAGAATGAAAGGGGAAATGTTTTTGTGTGTATGCACTATTCTCACGCATCAAGTATCCAGAAGTACAGTAGCACATATTTTTTCTCACAGTCATCTACGCTTACAGTGTTTCAAAGAATATTCCAAAATATCTTGGCACAGACAAAGTGAAGCTGTTTGCAAGATCCCTAGCTGTGGAACAACAAAGGCTACATTCTCAACACACATCACACATGACTTTTATTAAAGTCTTAAACTAAAATCAGATAATGTATTTAGAAAATTAAACTTCACCATTTATGATGCTACTCACATTGTGAAAGGAAGTTGGTATCCCCTTGTGCCTCCTTTCCAATGACTTCTCCCCCAGTTCTACTCCCTTCTTCTTGTTGCAAATGAGAAGATAAATCTTAACTATAAATAAGTACATTTCAAAACTAGTAATTTGGGACTAACTCCCATTGTGGTGCCTAACTTAAAAAGAATTTGGTGTTCAGAAACAAAGGAATAAGCGTGTGTAAGGTGCCTCTGATGGAACATTTGGAAGTTTGAATCATCTAAAATCATTATTAACCTTTTACCATTACATATGGCAAAAAGGATGTGGTAAATCACAGAACACATCCTGGATATTACAGACCCAGCCATCTCATTAAATTTGTGCTAAAAAACATTCCTCCATTTCCAGTTGGGGCTAAATTTAGTTTTACACTATTGTGCCATTGTAGTCCAAAACAATGTTGATGCCTTTGAATTTTCTGGTTGCCTTTTTCTCAGACTTACAGTTTGGGCCTCTATATTTTGCATTTATTAGGCCATGCCCATTTGATGTGCCACACTTCAATCCAAGGCACATGGGCAGGGAGAGTTGGGAAGAGCCCCTTCCTTCCTGCTACAAGTCCCGTCACATGGATATTGAGGAAGGTGAGCACATTCTGCAAAAAGTCCTAATGCAGACCCATAATTGTTCTGGGTATTTATGAATGATATGTGGCTAAGTTTTATGGTTAGGTCTGGAAAACCTTGGTATTCTTAGTCTTGCCTGCAAAAGCTTGGCAACCAGGATTCCTTTTCTTGGGATTTTGGTAGTTTTTAGAGTTGAAACATGTTGAGTATCACAGAAGTCCCTTGTGCCCACAAGGAGTAAGAGCTAGCTCCTCTTTCTGTGCTGTGTTGAGGGAAGTTGTAGTAGCAACTGCAAATCCATCTAGAGGTAGCAGAAAGAAGCACACACTAAAATTTCAGGACTCAACAATGCCATAAAAAGATCCGTCTGGACAGCACTTTACTAGTTAAGTGCTAAGTTATTATTATTATTTATTATTCATTTCCTCTCCTATTTTTCCTCTTACTGAACAAGCAGGAAATATCTTTGTTCTTTCATTTTGGAAGTGAAATAAATGTATTCCCTGCAGCATTTGAAATTTTAATAATCCATAATAAATAAAATCATATCTAATAACATAACTGCTTTCAATTGGCAACACGATCTCCTAGATGCATTGCAATGGCAGAAACATAAATAGTTGCAGCCTCTGAAAGCCTACTTCCTATTTGCTAAATATACTTGGCTTGCTTTAAATTCCTTTGTGTGCAGTCATTAATACAATCCTCTTTGACAGCATTTAATTAAAGTGCTTTTCTCTATTAAATTCATTAAAACTTTTTTTTTATATACAACTGTTTCCCAGACACTGAATGTTAAGGACCTGTAGGCCTCTCTTTAAATAACTTCTCTCTCCTTGTTGTAAATTGTTAATTAAATTTAACTTAGACTGTTTAAAGATGGCTTGGAAAAGAAAGCCAGATTTCAGGATATGGTCTCAATCATGGCTGATTTTTTTAACACAATTTTTTCCATGTAGTTATAGACTGCGTGTTATATTGTTTATGAATGTTGCTGTACTTTCAGCTGGAACGAAGTGAAGAAATACCCTAAAAAGCTCATTTCCATCTCACTTCAAAAATGTCCATCTTTTTAGTGCAGTTTCTTAGCCTAAGAGGATTTGTAAAGGGGGAGTAAGGAGGGAGGAGCTGTTTAGTATTAATAGATTATTGACAGCTTAATGTCTTGGCACCTAGACAGCCCATAAGGTATAATAAACAGGAAGCTGTCTGATGTGAGCGCAGTCAATAGCGTATTCAATCAGAACCTTTCAGTTAATTGCTGGTTGACCTCAGACATTTCCTTTAAGTGAAACTGTCCTTCGCTCAGATTTCATCTGGGTTTCAGGGTTTAATTTGAGAATGCCCTTTCCATATGGCAGCTCGTGCATACATTCCTGGTGGAGTTTTGCTTTGCTGCCATGCACAGCATTGCGAGAGCCAGCGTGTGCCCGGAGCTTTGCAAAGCTCGTAGCCGTGCGCTGGGCTGCCAGCGGCGCTGGGAACACGCCATGGAGCTGGGCTGCCGCCGGGCACCGGCACCACGGTTAAAGCAGGCAGGGCTGTAAACTGACGTCAGGGGGATTTTCAAAGCAGCTGGGCTGTTGCCGAGGGTGTTTTGGATGGAGTTAGGCACGGCTTTGCTGCCTGCAGAGGCACGGCGGCATTAACGAGAGCTGCCCCTGCCGCTGCAGATGTGCAGTGCCGCAGCCCGGCGGAGCTGCCCCGGCACAGGGCTCGGCACCGCTGCCTCCATCCCACCCGCGGGCACAGATTCCCCGGCTCCTCTACACAACTGCGCACCAGGGCTCATTTGTATTTAGTTTTCCTAATTCCTGTACTTAGCCATTCTAATTTTTTCGGACTGCGTATCTTGATGAGGCCTAGATAAGTTACAAAGGCAAGCAAGCAGGAAACCACACGGGCAGTCCCTGACCCTGACTAGCTGCAAACCATCTGCTTATTTGGGGAGCAAACCTCCACGGAAATCTCTTCTAGCTAGTCTACCGCGTTTGGGTTTTCTTCCTTTCCTTCCAACTGTTGACTCTGAGCGTGTGTTTTCCATAGGCGAGATTAGGGAGGGTCAGCTGTGGCAGCTCTCGTTTGCAGCAAACGGGTCTGGATTTCCCGACGGCTGTGAGTAACTGCCCTGTGAAGGAAATGCTTCTGCACCAGAGCGAGTTTCATTTACATTTCATGCAGTCAGGAGACATTTTTTTGTCTCTAGATCTTGTCGTGATTGTGTCTTTTAGCCACTTATCATGCATTCAGACTGTGGTTTGCTGGAAGGAGTATTATTACTTTATAATTTTTCCCTGGTTTTGATTAATTTCTGTGGTTCTCTTTGTCCCTCTGCGTCAAACAAACTGCTTATGCCTTTTTAATGGCCTTATTAGCACCGGGGAAGCATTGCTGACTTGGAGTAATGTTATTCCTAGTGTTCACTTGTTTAAATGGTATCAGGAGTAAGAATGCTGCATTGCTTGGTTTGGGATCCATTAAAGTCCAGTCTGGACCCCTGCCTGAAGCAGGTTGTAATTCTTTTGGCTTCATTATGCATGTTGGAAAAGTGAGGGGGCATATTTTTGAGATGATGCCCCCTTTTCTGAAGATTCAAGGATAAGAGAGGTTTGGAATAGTTATTTCTGGAGAGAATGGAACAAAACCATGGCCAGACAGAACAGAACCATTGAAGAAATCCCAAGGTGTGTGTGTGACCCTGGGGCTGTGAGCTGCAACCCTCATGCTGTGCTCCCAGGTGTCTCTGGCCAGAATATATACTAAACTACTTTCTGGTTTTATCAGACTTACTGGCCAAGCTGCTAATCAGTGTTACATTGACCAAAGGACTCCCACATGCAATAAAAATCATAAGCTTTATTGGATTTTGAGATAGGAGAGATTCACATCCATCTCCTTTTATAAACTGCATTACATTTTGTACTTTCAGAGCTCCCATCAGTACAGCCCTTTGTAAACACGATGGTGAAGGAGGTAGGTGGGTAGATAGATGGCTGTGAGTTGCTGTTCCTTGGGTGGTACAGCCTAGAGCTATAGAACTGCTTGAGCTGAGTTAAAGGGGTTGCTGACATTTCTGAAATACTGAAAGAAAAAAATATGTTGGTCCTTTTTAAATTATTATTTTCAGTTCAAATAAAAAAAAAAAAAAGGTTTGTGGCAGTTTAGAGCAACAAGCAACATAATGCTTTGAAGGAAAATAGGAAGAATTTGAAGAGCAAAAGTTGTTCTGAATTAAAGCAATCAGAATATGCTGTTTCATGAAAAATGCCTAAACAACTGCTTGAACTTTGTCAGAATATTCACCCCTCTGCTCTCCAGGCAAACAGCTTGGCAAAGTAGACTTTACTTAGGCAATACTTTGATGTCACTCAGTCGACATTTTTGACCGAAAGATTTTTGACTGAAAAATGCCACACAATCCTAAGCTTACTGAAGCACAGAATGGTGTTTTGCATTTCTAGCGAAAGCCTGGGGCTCCTCACACACAGACCTACAGTAGCTGCAGCCTTGTGTTAAGTGTGAGCTTTACCCCTGTGATCATGTGTGTGTAGCCAGCCATGGACAGAGCAGTCCATGGAGTTTCCCACAGCAGCCAGCAGCAATGCTGGATGGATCCCAGGGCCATAACAATGTCATCTTCTGCTTTGTCCTAATACTGCCTCTCTGGCCTTATATTAAATTGTTTTATTAAAAATGAACAAGAAAACTGTGACTGTAAACTGCATGTGCTGTTGACTTCCCATAAAGTAATTTTCTTCCAGCATCCAGAGTCTGTAAAATAGGTACAGGTCAGAGTAGAGAGACATGGAGCTCAAAAGCACTGGAGTGAGATGCCAATGTAGCTTCCTCTGTCTTCTGGACATGCCCAGTTTTTCTAGAGCCTGGTCAGGAAGATGAAGGATTTCAGATCTAGTTCTCTGAGGCATCCTGTCTTCAGTGATCTAATCTGTACAGGAGACTGTACTTTGGTAATTTGATTTTTATTTACCCAGTTGCAAGCTAAGGGTATAATAAAGCACATTATGCCAGCGTGTGTGGTAATGCAGGATATTTTGCTTTTACCATGGTAGTTGATTATAATGCACATTTGAAGACTTGTTTTCTAAAAAAAGAAGTATTTATACTTTTATGTGTTTGATTCACACAGTATAGTTTGCACAAGTCCTGTTATTAAGTGCATTGGTGGTTACATCTCAAAAGCCAAAAAACATGCTGAGTAGTATTTTATCAGCACAAATCTGCTATTTTCACTAACCATAAAAGTCAGGTTCTCCTGACTTCTAACTGCTCCCATTGTAAAAATTAGCAGTACAGTTGGGTATTCTTGAAACCCCAAATAGCCATCTTTAAGGACCTAAAACAGTTTGATGGGACAAATAATTACCCCCCCACCAGAATCCAGTGTCTAATCCAAACATATCCTTCCTGAAATAATGCAGTGCCTACTCCTGGTCTGAGTAACTGGAAAACAACATGATTATAGTGGCGCCATTCATGCCACCATAGTTAGGGGTTTAGAGCTTGACCTTATGTGTGGCTCTAGGTTGGGGCTTGTCAGGGAAGATCTTGCTCACACTACCCACAAATACTCTTCTGATTTTCAAAAGAAAAGCAGAACATGTGTAGTGTTAATTAAACAAGAAAGAATGGAGGACACCAGAAGTGTTTTGTCTGCAGAATACCAAACAAAAAAACCCTTTTGTTGCTTCTTTAGTTCCTGTGGCATTCTGCCAGCTCCTCATTAGGATTATCAAGGTTGGGATGGGAAACCCAGAATTGACCCAAAATCTTTGGCAGACCCTCCCTTCAGCCACAACCAAGCCCAGGCTCTATTTACAAACTGCTAAGCAGAGCTCTGCACGCCATAGCACTCCGGAGAGCCTTGCTAGGGCTGTGAGAAAAAGCACAGAAGAGGCCCACAAAGCTCATGGTCTTGTTTTGCAGAAGGTAAGAGTTAACTGGAAGGTTTGTGGCCCTCGATGTGCACGAAGATGTTGAAAGTCCCGCCTGAGGGGACTCTACTTTGCATCACCATATAGAAGAGCAGCATTTAGGAGGCTGTTGCAGTTGCTTTTTCCCTTGTGGAGGAGGCTGCCTCACTACCACAGGTTACAGGCAAGAGAGACTAGTGTGGCTCCTCCAAGGCCAGCAGAGTCCTGCCTGCCTGCCAGGGGTGCAGCAAACTGGCCCCCGTGCCAGCTGTGCTGGCTGTGCCCCATCCCCAGACAATGGAGCCATCCATCACCGATGCCTTCAGGAGAGAGTCTGCAGCGAGGTTGTGCAACACTTCCTGACCGCATCGGCCGCTCTGTCACCAGCACCCTGGTTTGTGCCAGCAGAAGCCGGAATGAATCCGGCCGGTTGCGTATGGACGCAGGAGCTCCGTGCCGGCTCCACCTGCGGGCTGGGCAGGAGCTGCTGGCAACTCTCCCGGGCTGCAGCCAGGTATGAGAGAAAGAGATACCCCGTGCTGGCTGCAGCTACTCTGCAGTAAACCTAAGGATCTGGCTTAAACCAGCCCAAGATGGGAAATTCAGAGCTAATACATGAATGTTCATCAGCATGAGCTCATTTATGCTGCCCCATAAAATCAGCCAGTTCTCAGGCACTTGCACAGCAATGAAAGTTGTGCCTGTGCTTTTGTGGGAAGAGTTGAGTTAGCATTCGAGGGAGGGCAGTTACCCCAGGAAACACCGGGACACTGTTCTGCATTGTCAGTTTTGTGATTTATTTTTTTAACATTATACAGACAAAATAGTGGCTATTGTGTAGGCACGTGCTGTCTATTAACAGAGATCAGGAAAGGGAAATAAACCACGCATTACTGAAGAATAAGATCATGATTGTGGTCAAGTGGTGGCAGAAGTTTTTTTTCTCTTTGTCAAGCTGATTTGTAAACATTCTTCAAACAACTGTGCAGACAGCAGTGCTGCAGCACAGCTTCTTCAAAGGAAAGCAAAGACAAGGAAAGATTTCTCTGCACGGATATTTAGACCTGTCCCAAAGTTATCTGGTCATCTGAAGTTGTCACTGTGAGCTATGCTGCACATGTGGCCTCTAAGCAGCACAGTGTAATCAGGCTGTAATTTATATTTTATCTCCAGTGATGATAGCACTTTAAAATGTTTTGTGGTGGTTTTGCTCTTTGATGCATGGTAAGCTCCTGTTAGCATTAATGGGAGCAGTGTGTGCTGGGGAGGGGGAGAGACACCTTCCCCCTGCCTTCAAGTCAGGATTAATTGTGTTTTGCTTATGCTTATCACTTTGTGTGGGATGCCAAAAGCAATGTACAACTGAAAGTTTCGTTGTGGTTTGGTTTTTGGTTTGTTTTTTTTAATTCATGTTGTCTTTTTTGTCACCTTTTGGACCATTTTTGACAATTTGGTCCTGAAGAATTGTAGGACAGGGCTGCTGTTTCAGAGGCTGGGTGTTCAGTGTCTTGCCATGCTTTCAAATCACAGCCTATTTCCTGCCCTTGAGCAAGGCAACCGCCATAAAGCAAAGGGAAGCATGTGGCGAGTGTGCTCCAGAGATGAAATGAATCACTTCAACTAGCTTTCATTCCAGCCTGGAAACCAAACTTGCCTTTGACTTCGGGCTCCCTGTGGAACTCATTTCTCTCCTCAAGAGTTCTCTCTGAGTCCCTTTTTGTATAGCTCAGAGCGTGACTTGTACCTCAGAGCTGGTAGATTTAGGACACAGGGTTTGTCTGATCTGATATTGTGGCTCCAGTGGTGGTCAGGAGCAGATTAAGGGTTGATAGGAAAGGCCTGAATATTTGGGGGATTTTTTTACTGTGTGACTGCTTTGTCTTTGCAGACAAAATGAATGGGACCCAGGGCTGCTGGCTTACGAGGTGTTGTAGCCACCAGTTCTGGTTGGCTGGTTTGGTCTGGCTTTCATGAGATGGGGTACATCATATCACAGACAAGTATTACAATTATCTCTAATAAAGGTGTTTACTCTTGTGAAGCAATTGCTAAGCTGCATTGGAAAATGCAGGATGTGTGGCCAGCATTTGAGCTACAAAATTAAAAGAAGCTCAGACTGAAGTTAGATGAAAGTGAACATATTTATCCATGTCAGACTTCCTACCATTTTGCACGCTCATATTGATTTCTTTTGACACGGTCTTCTTTTATTGAGTACCATATATTTTTTTAAATCCCTTACCGATAACAGTACCTGCTAAGGGCAATTGTAAAAGGAAACTAAAGTATATTAAACCTGCCTGGAGTCAAAATGTAATCTAACACCTGTAGTCTGCAATTTGTCATCACTTCATAGATACTTTTTCTTTTTTAATAACAGTTTTGGATTTCCCTGAGTTTTGACCTTAGGATACTGTATGATCCAAGAAAAGCAAGGAAACTAAACCACAGTCTTTAACACAGCTTTATGGTGTCAAGGTGTGAAATCACATTGAGAACGAGCCCAAAGAAAATACTTCCTTTGGTGCTGAACTAGTGCTGCAGTGTTTACACAAATGAATGTATTTTTGCAAGGGAAGAAAAAAGAGTAGTCTAAGAACCACATTTTTAATAGGAAAGAAATGAACACAGGTGCAAATTGTAACTTCTGCTACAGTTTCTTGTACAGACATTCCTAGAATCCTGTAAAGAGTCTTGGTACAGTGATTGTGTGTAATTAATGCAAGCCCCGGCCTGGGAGGCTGTCAGGGTGCAAGCCTGGTTATGGCAGCTGCTGCCTCTCTTCTCTTGCACATTTCTATATGGGAAGAGAGACCAGGGCTAGGGAGTGTAAGGCTGTTTATTTGAATAGATAATCTCTTGCAGATTATTCCTGTAAACTCTGCTAAGAAGGACAGTACCTCCTTCTTGAGATAAGATTTTGTTGCAAAAAGAGGGAGTTTGTCTCTTCGGTAAACTCTTACCAGGATAGCTGGGCACTACCTGGGGGCTCTCAGCTTACAGAGGTGAGGTGTTGATCAGTAAAATGCAGCTAAACATGTTGTTTAGGCCTGTCCTCCACCCTGCCTTTGACTTCAGCTGGCTATTGGGAAGGAGCTTTTCCAATGGCTTGCTGACAGGAGGTGTGTGGTGAATTGTTTTTACATGGAGTCAAACTGGCGGCAGCTCCTGCTGATGAGCCGTGAACACTTGTAAGGGCAGTAACAGATGACTGGTGTTAGGTGTACCAAACGTAGGTTCTGGACCTACATTTTGTAGAATGTATCTGTTCTCTCAGGTTTTTTTTTTGGGGTCCTTAAGCAGGCTAAAATCTTGCTGTGTTTGGCGCAGAAGTCCTTGATGTGATACAGTGTTATGGCTGGCTATGAGAACAATGTAAATGTGAAGAAAAGCTGAAAGGTAAGATCCCTTCCCACCACTGAGAATATATGAATAGAATTGGTTAGTTTGGAAAATAGCTGTAAGATCATTGAGTCCAACCATTAACCCACCAATGCCAAGTCCACCATTAAACCATGTCTCTAAGTGCCACATACACACATATTTTAGATACCTCTAGGGATGCTGACTCCACCACTTCCCTGGGTAGCCCATTCCAATGCTTTACAGACCTTTCAGTGAAGAAATATTTTCTAACATCCAATTTAAACCTCCTCTAGTGTAGAGGAGGCTAATCCATTCAACTTTGCTCCTTGTGGGTTTGGGTTATGAAAATTGATATTGACCAACACATGCCATCAAGGTACCTGTCAGTGCTCACGCTGTCTGTGCACAGAGCAAGGCTGTGTCTGTTCAACAAGGGCAGTCTCTGTTGCAAATGCAGAGCGTTTCAAGAATGTAACTTTTTTGGTGCTTCTCTTAGCGAGGGGCACCTCATCACCTCAGCAAATCCCAGTGGAACAGAGCTCACATGACTGATCCTCCCTGCAAAGGGAAGGGCAGAACCACACTAGGAAACAAAAGAGCTTGGGGTTTTCCTATAGAAATGCAGTTCCTGATTCTAGTGTGCTGCGATGGCTGTCCAGGCAATGGCAGGTGATGTGTCACAGAGCCAGTGTTGCCAGCTGGTGCCTCACTGCTGGTGGTGCCCGGGTGTGTGTGTGTGTGTTCCCTGCTCAAGCATCCTGCTTGGCTCCCTTACCCACTCACCAATGTCACTTGTCTAGTTCTAGCTAGAAAGTGGGTGGAAATGGAAACAAACATCAGCGGCATAGTGAATCCAGCCAAAATTAAATACACTGCAGGCACAGACTGCAATTAAGTGACGTTCATCATCAGTTTGGGTTTGCTCACCTCTCTTTTCTGTGGGAATGCCAAAGTCAGGTTTCTCCTGTGGGAGCACCCGGAGACGTGGGGAGTGGATATGTGTTAAACAGGGCAACAATCCCTTTCCCCTGATAATTCTTGGCTTTGGATTTTAGATAGACCACAAACCTTTAGCTTATTACAAATAATCCTGATCACTCCTGTAATAATACACTACATTATATACTCTCCTAAATTTAATCATTCAATATCTCACTTCCTCCCCTGTAGGCATGTACTATTATATTTTACACATGGCTTCCAGCTGGTTTTCATTGTGGCCTTCAAATCATATTTCAGTACAGTGCGATCTAAGACCAGTCACTTTATCATTTAAAGTCAACTTCCATCACAGTGATTTTCTTGCAAGTTTTCTATCAGAGCTGGAAAATGTGTTTCAAAAAGATGAGTTTGCCTATGAGGAGAAAGTGTACATGAATGAACCTTCATGAAGCAGCATCTTCCAAAGATGCTCTGTTCTCAAATCCTGAAAGGCAGCCATGCCTATAGAGGTTAAAAATCAAATCTCTTGAAGGAATGGAAAGAATAAGTCTTCTGGGCATGGAATGAAATCTGTATCTTTACATTTGATTTGAAAGTAGATGAGAAGTCAGGAAGGGGAAGGGAAGTCAGCTCCAGATGGTGCTGGCTGTGGAGGAGAAGGAGGCTGCCCCACCTGTGGCTGGGGAGCAGTGGGGAAGCGCATGGGGGATGGCAAAGGGACTGGGGAAGGGAGGCATGGGGCACCTGTGCCCTTCTGAGCCCAGCACCAGCTTTGCTGGGAAAAGGAAAGCTGAGTGTGGCTGTTGTTGTTTTCCCTTACCTCAGAAGCTCATCATATACATGGTGCTTTGTGGTAGCTGCAGCCACCACTGAGGGTTCACCTGCACAGGAGAATGTGCTGCACTCTGTGCACATGGAAGAACAGTGATGTTTCCTCCTTGGCAGTGCAGAGGCAGAGCAGCACTGACCCAAACCCCAAAGTGATATGGCAGGGTGTGCACAGCAGTGCATGAAGCTGCTGGAAATTTCACCTGCAGATGTAGGAGCCTAATAATGACCCTAATAATGACAAGATCTGAAAATCTGGTACTCCAAAAATGGCCCATTTCCTCTGTGAGGCTGTGGCATGCAGAGCCAGACATGAAGTAAGCCAATCACTCAAATTGACCAGCACGCTTGTCAATCAAGTTTAAAGCAAGTATTTAACATAAAGGTAATTTGGATTTCATATTGTACCATGTGCCCAGCAGTTGATCTGGTTTGCATAAAAAAGAGTGTTCTTTTGTGCTAAATAGCCCATACTGTCAGAAGCAATTGCAAAACTGACCAGAGCCCAGATCTGAAGGATATTCTGTGCATATATCCATCTCTCCGTATATGGCTAAAGTTCTTTTGCTGAACAATATAGTGTGGCTGAAATCCTTTGTTAATGCCACTGGCAATCCATAGGAAACCCCCTGAAGATAGTAAAATGATGAGATTTATCTGTTATAAGAGCAGGTTTAGTTTTTTCATTACTTAGGACAACAGGAGGTGAAATAAAATACAACCTTTTCCTAGTATTTTGCACCGATAAACCTCAGGTTTTGCATTTTTTCTTCTGAAGAAGGTGGAGAGGTCACTCTGGAAAAGGAAGGGTTAATTGAAATTATTCTTTCCCTCCTGCTCTCAGTCCTCTCTTTGGTTGATTGCTTTATAGATGCTGTAGGCATCTCTTCATCTCCTTCAAATTAAACATTTTACTGCTGCTGATCCCATATTGTTGGATTTTTTTCATCATTATATTTGATTGGAAGTCTTGTAACATTTTTCAGGCTGGATCATTTCTCATGCTATTTGTCAACTGAAAAGGGAAAAAAGCCCCCTTCCAACTCCAACAAGAATGAACTGAGTAATTCGCACCCTTTCTGGATGTGTTTCTATCTCTGTTCACTGCTACTATCCAGCTTCTGATTAGCAATGCTACTTGCGGCTTTTTGCGTGACGCTGCCTGTAAGTTCCCTGGCAGTTTATTTGTGGTGTTAAATCCTTTTGATTTTGGCTGCTCTGGGCCTTACTTTGTCAGGGGACAGGACCAGAAGCCACAACAGGGGAGATTAGGTAGGGTCTGTGTGACAAATTTATGGGGCTTGGTCCCTGGCTCGAGTCAGTGATCCTGGCTGGCTCTGCTGCTTTCAGTGCTCCCTGCTGACGTAGGTATGGATCCCACCCTCATCTGTATCCCTCTATTTGGAAACGTCAGCCCTTCTCTTTGAAAGCAATCCATGGACAAAAAAGAAATCCTCAAAGAGCAGCTGAGCGATTCCATTCATTGGAACATTATGCTCTTTTATTACAAGAGATGTAATAAAACATAAACCAGAGTATCTGTCATTTCCATTTGAGCTCCCCCTTTTCTCCTGCTCCTTGGTTAGCCATTTCTATGGCACCCTCACTATTTACATGCTTGGGAGGAAAATGTACATATTGGCACCGAAACAAGTTTGCAGTGTTTCTGCCCAGCAGCGGCTTTTGCCCGCAGCGTGGCAAGTTCTGAGCTGGCACCTGCTCTTGGCTGTCTGTGTGAGCTGCTCCTTTCCGGGGTGTTTCTGCCACTGTCCCGGCATGGCTGTGCCCCGGGGACAGCGGGCAGGATGTGCAGCCGTGTCCCTGCGCTGCCCTCGCTCACACCGCCGCTCACCGAGGCACCGGGATGCGGTGCCGGCTCCTGTCTCCGTGCCCGAGGAGCTGCGGCCCCGCAGGGGAGCAGTGCCCTGGCCAGGCTGTGGCTCGGCCACTGTCACAGCATCCCCGGCAGGCTCAGCTCCTCGGCCACGCTGTGGTAGGCAGTGCCTGGGGACTGCAGTCTGCTTCTCAAAAGCTGTGACTGGAGATCGCCGATGTTACAAATTGTTATGGCAGGAACGTTTGATGAAGGAAATGAGTAAAGGGCTCTTCGGCACAGAGCCTTTTTAGTTATTTGCATAACAGGCTGATATTCCACAGTGGACTTCCCTCTTGCGGTAATAACTTGACTAGTGTAGCATTTTACTGGGGACTTGGGATGTGTGTAAAATTCAGTGCAAGTTCCCAGCACATTTCCATTATTTATCCTTTTTTTTTTCCCTTTAGAGAACTTTAATGTAGGGTTGATTTTCTGGATGTTACAGTTTGCAACAAAGACATTATCTTCTTGGTTAAAGAGCCAGAATTCCCTCTTACTTGTGGAAGAAAATAGTTATCCATATTGATTTTGTTAGCTCTGAGTGTCGAGCTCTAATAATTATTTCCCTGCATCTGAAGAAACCTCTGGGCAAATCCAGCCCTCAATCCTGTAGGGGATTTTTTCCGTTAATCTCTCTTGTATAGATTTGGTTTTAAAGAAAGCATATGGAGCTCCTCTGTGTTTCGAACAATTCAGAGCAGGTATTTTTTCCCCTGGAATAAGGGCTGCACGAGGCCCTTTCTTAGTCATTTTAAGTGGCTGTTAGGAAGATTAAGAGCTACATATGCTTGCTTTAAACTTGCCGAAAAGGAGATACTGTGGGTGAAAATCTGTTACAAGACTGCAAAGTGTGTTTGCCCAGAGGGTTTCTCAGAATGGAGGGCTATAATTATTTGAACTCAGAACTCCTCAACTAGTGAAATTACTACAGATGTAATACAGAGAAGTCTGTTCAGGAGACACATTAAAGCCACCTATGTGAAGTTTTACTGAATTAACAATGGTGTCTCTCTTGAGAGAAAGGAAATCTTAACAAATCTCTGCACTTCTGTTGTTTGTTTTTTTTCTTCCATAAAGTAGCTGTGATGGATTCTAATGCAAAATCATATATTCATAAAGTGGCACCTGACAATGCCATGTGTGTCTAGGCCTTTGCAGTACTTGGCATCTTGAAGAGATGGTCAGTGTGTCTAGCCTGAAAATATGAGAGGAAACAAGGATGGGGAGAAGAGGAGCAAAGCAGGAGAATGACTTTTCTGAGATGGAAGAATTGGCCACAAGACTAATACCTTTAGACTTAATTTTTATTTTGGCTATTTCATATTTCTTTTTATTACTTACATTTTGTATTTCTTATTTATTTTGTGGTTTTACACTTATTTTATATAATTTGCCTTTTATATCACTTTCTCCTTTTGGTCTGTAGTTACTGGTGTAGCAGTCTCACAGGTGAGAAAGGTAGTAGACAATGTGTATTAATTGTACTTTTCTTCAACAAAACAAAGTAGGTCCTGTGTACAGACCTGCACAAGTGCCCTTATGGCAAGCACCAAGGGGGTCAGCATGTGAAGTGTGTGTCTGTTTGATCTTATAGGTGCTGCACAGACAGCAGTCCCAGCCTGCCAAGGAGAATTCCCCACCTAGAGAAGAGGCTCCTCCTCCACCTGCTGAGGACAGTTGTGCCAAAAAGCCAAGATCCCGTACTAAGATCTCCTTGGAAGCTCTAGGTATCCTTCAAAGCTTTATTCACGACGTGGGTCTCTACCCTGATCAGGAAGCCATCCACACCCTGTCTGCTCAGCTGGATCTCCCCAAACACACCATCATCAAATTCTTCCAGAACCAACGTTACCACGTAAAGCACCACGGGAAGCTAAAAGAGCACTTGGGAACAGTGGTTGACGTGGCAGAGTACAAGGATGAGGAGCTGCTGACAGAGTCGGAGGAGAACGACAGTGAGGAAGGCTCTGAGGAAATGTACAAAGTAGAGGCTGAGGAGGAGAATCCTGACAAAAGCAAGGCGGCTCCAGCAGACATCGACCAGAGATAATGTGAGATAGGAGCGCAGAAAGCAATACATCGATCCAAGGATTTTCTGGTTTTATTTTTGATTTTTTTTCCTCGTTTTACTTTTTGTTTGTTTGTTTCCATTGCGCATGATCCGTGTGCAAACTGAATGAATTCAGCATTGCCCGATCAGACATCGCCTTGACACAGACACTCGAGTGTTACACTTCCTACATTTGACTGAAGCAATCGTTGTAGTCACATAGGATTATGCCTTCATCAATCTTGCACTTATGAAAGGGACAGATAGCAAGTAAATGGGAAGAAAAAGTCCTATGAAATCAGTGATGGAAAATTTACAACTTTGTGTGTGTATATATATATTTACATAAAATATATATATATATATTAAATTGCATGGGACGGAACTTTACAACCTGAAAGTATAGACTGTGAAATGAGTTCTTTAAAGATGAGACTTGTTTATGTATTAAAACCACTTCACAATGAGTTGCTTTGGCTTTTTGATAAACTGCCGCCTGCTCTCAGGGTGTGGTGACTATTTTTGAATTCCTATTTATTTTCTATGTTTATCCCTGATTTTTTTTTTTCATTATTATATGGCTTCCTATCTGGCAACTTGATGGGTAATTTTTGAGGTATTTAAAGACGTAAATCAACACTGCCAAAAAAAGAAAAGAGGAAAAAAAAAGAGAGAAAATGAAAAAACAAATCAGGGCACCTTAAAAAGAAAACTAGTAAGTTAAAAGTACTTTGAACACAATGCACACTTAAAAGGATGCAGCATGTTCCACTCTCCAGATAGTCCTTTCCGTAGTGAACAGATGAGTTTTCATGGGATTCAGAGTGACTAAAACTGAAATTCAGTGCATAGAAGACTTGTCCATTTACGAGGTCTTTGCAGAAAGAGGAAAAAGATAAATATGTTGAGATTTGATGTATGGAATTCATACTATCAACTACATTTTACCATGGATTTTATTTACCTGTTCTCTGTTTCAGATGTTAAAATTTATAAGCTTCCTTCTTGTTGTTGCTTTTTGTTTATACTGAAGTGAAACACACACACACACACACACACACACACACACACACACACACACACACACACGTGTAAAGTTACATTGCGACACAAAATGCCACAGTCCCAAGAATCCTGTCCAGGTAAATTGCCGACAGACCGAGGGTTTGCATTGCTGACTTGCCGCTCGCCCTCCTCGCCAGCCTCCCCGTGTTTCTGTTGTAGCTGGGCTCCCTCGTGTCCCGCGTTCTGTGCCAGTGCAATGAAGTGTTTTCAGCCGCAGGTCCCTGCAGGGCTGAGCGCTGCACTCCCAGCCAGGCCCTGCACCCATGCCCCGGGCGAAGGGGCTGCAGCAGCCAGGTAGCAACTCCGTTCCATAAAGCAGAGCCAATCCCGACTGACTCGTCAGTGGCCTGAGCACTAAAGCTGCAATCTGCCATAGCATCCACCCGCTCTGAGGCACCGTGTCGAGAGAGACGCCAAGTAGCATTTACTTTTCACTTCCGTGCAATGAGTTCCGAGACAAAGACCTCACCTTGCAGCTGGATTGGTTTCAGACGCCTGTAAACTGCAGCCATAGCGGTACCAACAAGGCTTCTGGCTTTTTTCTTCCTTTTTTCACGTGGGCTTTTCATGTAATCTTGACAAAGACCTCATGCAATATCACTTTGAAAGTTACTTTCTGTTTACTACACCAGGCAATGTAATATAACTGTTAATACTATTTATATATTTGAAAGGTATAAAAGGTAGGAGTTAAAAACGAAAAACAAACCTCTATGTGTAGATATTTACTCAGAACAGACAATATACAGGGAGAAGACGTTGCAATACAAGCTAATTCTAGCTGCTCAGTAACCTCTGGAGTTTTTATGAGATTTTTTCAGAGCTAATGTTTGAAACATGAGTATCTCTGCATAAATTTCATATACCTTTGCAAAATTATGGTGGGTTGCTTACTTAATGCCCCTTTTGCTCTTCATCCTTTAGTTCTGTAGTATGCTGCAGCTTTAATCAGAATTTCGATGGTTGCTGCTTTATGTTTCTCTCAGAGCTACGCTTTCAAAACTGTCTTCTTATCCTGTAGCTGAAATCACTCCATACATTCGAAAGGAAACTGAATTTTGCCAAGCTATGTAAGTTGTTCATCTGATGATGGCATCAACATTTGGTATCTTTTACACTTCAACCAAAAATTTTATTAGGTATTTTTTCAATGCTGAGTCTTGCCTTTTTATTTTTAATTTCACTGCCAATTTTGCAGTGGTTCTAAGTGAATCTGTGGGCATTTTAGCCTGTGGTCTTGCCAGAACTTTGCGAATTACAATGCATATATGTCTATTTATTCAATATCCATCATATAATATCTATTTGGAGAAAGAAACTTTTCTTGTAGTGCCTCTTAACAAAGCACAATTTTCCGCCTTTTTTGTGAAATAAAAAATAAAAAAAACAAATTGTGTTTTATTGCGGTATCAACAATGTGAATAAGGATTAACATATTGTAAATGTTCATTTTTCCATGTAAATCAACTTTATCTTCGTTATCACTAAGTGATAATTAATTTTTAACTTATGTGCATTGTTAGGCTGTTAGAATTTTTTGGTTGTTGAAATAAAACGCATTCAATAAATATGACTTAATTTGTCAAGTAATTTACTGGGCCTTTTTTCTTTTCTCCTGAGTTCAAGTGGAACAAGGTCTCCAAGATGGAGGGGGCATATTTGCCTTTGGAAAAAAGGTTTGATCTGTGTTACTGGGTCTTGAAAACCTGCAGAAATCCCCTGGAGTTGGCACAGCTGACAAATCTGTATCAGCCAGGATGAACCTGTGGTGTTCCTGGCTTTCTGTGCACACGCATGTGCATGCACAGAGTGTTTCTGGTGGGATCAAGAGGAGGGAGTGGGTGCCTTCAGCCATCAGAGAATATACTCAAAACACAGACATAAAGATCCACTTCCAGTCTGCTGTCTTCTTTTGCTGGTAGATTTTTTCTGTTTATAATTAAAAAGCCACAAATGACTGCGTGTCAGGAAACTTTTGGAGCACACATGTCCATGGTTAATGGACATAATAAAAGGCTTTATTATATTTATAGCAGGGCATCCTACTGAGTGCGTAGAGGAATGCCGGAAGGATTGATGTATCTGAGAAATGTGTGAAATGTTTTTGGGGAGAATACAGATAAATGGAAAAAATTGCTCAAAATTCTTAAGCTAACAAAGTGGTAAGTGCCTGGATTCGATCCTAGCAGACAAATCATATACTGCATATCAGCCTTGAGTTGTCTAAGAATTGAGGTAGAACAATTTTTAAAAGCATTTATTATTTTTTCTGTAGTTCCAATGCAATAGTTTGTCCCTTTTTTGTGGCTTATTTATATCCCTTATAAAATATCTATGTGCTCTCTTGAGAAAAGAAAAAAAACCAGGAGGGAGGTGAAGGACTAACCACATCTTTGGGCACCCAGCCACCTGCATGCCACTTGTATTTAATCTAAGAGCAAATAAAACCAAGCATCTTTCTGTGTGCTCAGGAAATGTCTTGGCACCTGGAAGCTGTGCCCAGCAGCATTTCATGGAGTGCTGTGCTGGGGTGCACAACAGCTCTCCCTGCACTCACCTCTGAGGCATCCTGGGCTACCTGTGCCCTTCCTGCGGGAACAGTCTGCTGGCACGGGCAGATCTGGTGCCTGGCTCTGGTGCTGCCTCTGCTCTGAACTCTGGCACTCTTTTCCTGGTAGATGGCCCAAGGTTGGAGCTCCGCTGGCCTTCAGGGCATGGGAGGTGACACAGGGCATGATCTGCCCTTCAAACTGCACCTGCAGGTGCTGCGAAGGTGCTGCGCTGTGTGGCTGGGGTGTCCTTTCTGCCTGCCAATAGGACAAGAAACAAAAGGAGAAGCAGCTCTCACTTCACTGGTAGAGAATTTTATACATGAGCTCTGTGTGTGTAGCTAAATAATATTTAGAGAAAGACACACTGATACACACATATTTTAATTGTGGGGGAAAAAATCCTATAAACATATGGGTTCTTCTTCCAAACCGTAAAAAAAAAAATCATTTAATAGCTGCTATAGCAGAAATATTTCTATTAATGCTTCTACTTCTCTATACATGCTGCTGCTCCTATTTGTTGTTCATGTTTTAGTCATCCAGACATATGTATTTCCAATTTCAAACCTGTGTCAATGAAAAATAAACATGTTGACTAGTTTAAAATGTTTTAAGATTATGAACATACTGACTAGTGTCTCAAGTTCATTGTTGCTTAGATAAAAGTATCCACTCAATCTCTCTCCACTTATGTAGTAATCAATTATTTGCTGTAGACTAAATGGATTAAAATCCTTCATTGATGAAATTTTGTTTCTATCCTGAACCCGTTAAATATGGAGGGATAAAAGCTGAATACATCTAACAGTGAGCAAATGGCATCTTAAAATCATAAACGAATCATTACAAAAAATCTCCACTTACAATATAAAGTGCAATGATTAATTAAAGATGCAGTTTTAACTTATTTATAGCCATTAAAAAAACATACCGGTTTTAACACAAAATAACACAAGCCAAGTCATCCAGGGGAGAGACACTGGCAGCCTGAGACTTGGGGAGCAGGCAATGTGACAAAGCCAACAGGGAAGATCAAATGCAGGCCACCCTTGAAACCTTTGGAAAAGTTCACAGAGGCAAGGATGGAAAGAGGTGATTCTGGCATCCCTGCCAAGGCCCCTTTTTTGCTCACATACAGACAGTGCAGGAGTGCGAAAGCCCCATGTGTCTGGGATGGCAGCAAACCTGTGTGCTCACTTCTTGGTGGTGGTGCAGGCAGTGGGGAGCTTGCCAACTGCAGAGCATGCTCTGGGTGAGTCAGCCCTACCTCAGGCAAAGACATTATGAGAACAGCAGCAATTCAAGTGCAGATTTCTGCAGGCTTTCCCCTCCTTCCAAAATTTTTGGTTGTTGGTGGGTGAATGCTGGTCCTGCTTGACTGGCAGGTGTGGCTCACTAGAGCCAGGAGGAATGAAGGTGATGGGAGGCAAAGTGAGGCTCACCTGCTGAGCTGGTGAGCTGTGGCTGCTGCTCCCTGGCAGGTCTGGCTGTGTGGAAAGCTCTCCTGAGCTGCTTCCCTCTGCCAGGGTCAGGGACACACACCAGGCACACCACACTCCAGCCCTGCAACTGCTGGCTCTGTCTGCAAGGCAGCACTTGCTCAAGGCAAGAGTCATCCCCTCTGTCCTGTGGTACAGTTTCAGGAGCTACAGCTGGTTCCTCCTAAGAGGAGTGGTGTAATTTACCCTTCAGAAGGGATCTGGTCTTGATTTGAAGACCTCAGGAGCTGGAAAATCACTGTTGCCCTCAGTAGCTTGTTTGAATGGTGGTTTCCCTCCCTACTAAATGTGTACCATATTCTAAAGGGAATTTGGCTTTCGATTCCTGGTTTTGTCTTTTGTGAGGCTTTTCTCTTCTGGGTGAAAGTTCCAGGTAATGAGGGATATTTTTTTCCCTCAGAAGTAGCTGTCCTGATCAAATGAATTTTCCTGAATTGAGGCCTTATTGTTCAGCTGAAGCTGTTTCAAGGAAAAATTTGCTTTGGCTAGTGACAGAATTCCCCCTTGTACTCCTTTTGAGAGTCCATCGAGATAATGACAGAAAGAGAAGCTTTGTAAAGAAAAGGCTGTTTGCTGCTAGTGAGCCTAGAATGCTCACAGGTAGTATCTGTCACTGTTAAGGTATCCATAGTTCTATTCTGCATAAATGCTAGATAATTGCAGCTTTTCATCTCATAGCCATGAGAAATGTTATTCCTTGGCATGGGGTGAAGATCTCCAATGAAATGTTCTCAGAAAAGAGACTTTATTTTTATGAGCAATCTTAACAGTTTTAATTTGCAAGAGCAGAAATGCAGGTGGTGTTCACTGCTCCTGTTACCAGACTAAATGTGGCACCAGGCATTGTCTCCTTGCTGAGTGACTCTGGGCACAACTTTCAGCCTGGGGCTTTCTGAGGACCTGACTTCCTTCAGGTTGGGAAGAGCCAGCCAAACACAAACTGAGCGCACATGCATGGACCACAACCCTTCTGAGACAGAACGATAATGTCCCCTGTGTGGGACCCTTCCAGAAGGCAACACCAGTCTGAGCCTTATTTGAGGTGTTGTCAGCAGCCCTGTGCCTGCCTGTTTCTTAGCCCACGTGCTGCAGATCTGTGTATCTCATGTTCAAATGGACATGCTTCATGCCACAATAGGACTGTGAAGTACAAAGTTAAATGCTGTCATTGCCCCAGAGGATAACCACTCACAGAAAAGCTATTTTCTATTGTAGTGCTCACCCCTTTCCTATCACACTTCTCTGTGCACTGCAGAGCTATCGAGGTAGCATGATAGTGCTGGAGGTGATGCTGATCTTCCTCAGACACCCAAAAGTCAGCTGAGCCATTTAGTCCACAGATGTGGGGAGACTGCAGCTCCGCTGTCCTACTTTGATGCTGTGCTTTTCTTTACAAGGATGGCAGTGGGAAAAAGTGGAAGGACACCATGGAAGCTTGCATGAGCTGGAATGATGCTGAGAACAACTGAGCTCCTCTGTCACAGCCTCAGGACATCTGCTCCTGGGATGAAATAATTGAGTAGCCTGAGCATCAGCCATGGTGCCTGAGTAGCAACAACCACCATGATGTTCCCTAACTCCTTCCTTACAAATACATATAAGAGGTGACCTATCTATGGCCCAAGTTTGACAGGGTCAGTAGGACTGGGCTTTGAGAGGACAGAGATCACTTTTTCATGCCTTAACAGACTGTTCCCTGCTTGTACAGCCTTGGTCCCTGTTTACCATATGATGAAGTACATACTACACTCATCAGTCTCAGCTATTTATGGTCAGAGATGACCAGAGAAGTGTTTGGAAAGTGTTAGCCCTCAAGAGGAAAAAATTCAGTATATTGGTCTCATTGACATTCAGGAGACTCTTGCAAGGCATGTGGAGCAGGACATGACCAGCGAATGCAGTTCTTCACCACAGGGTTCAGCCTTTGGTTTCTCAAACCGACCAAGTCTCCTCTGTTTGTATTTAAAGGCCATTTGCCTCCCCTATTTGTGTTTAAAGGCTGTTGCAGAATATCATTCCCTTAATGGATCTATTTTCACAAGCCATTTAGCATCATTTGTTCTGTGTCAACATTGTCCTTTCATTTAATTCCCCCCACCCAGCGTCCCTTCCTGACCTCTGGCCACCCACCACCCAATATATTCATAGACAGCAACTGCATCCCCTGCGAGCTGGGAGTCCCTGTGTCCCCAGCCTTGTCCCAGCACGGCCATCTGTGGCTGCCTGGATCCGCAGTGACAGGCACGGCTGCTGCTCCCAGCGCTGCTCCTCGGCTGCTTTCGGCTGGGGCGAGCCCAGCACCGAGCTGCTGTGGTGCTGCCCGTGGGCAGGAGGCTGCCGGGCCCCGGGGGTGGAGTAGGCACAGCCTCATCCCACCAAGAGCCCTGACGAGCACTGACAGAGCCCTTCGAAGGAGATGCTCAGCCCCAGGAGAAAGAGAAGTGCTTGCAGCTGCCCCTGAAATGAATGGCTGGGACACGGTCCAAGCAAGCCCATATTCCAGCAACCCCCTCAGTACACAAGGGAAAAACCAGAAGTGCTCCATGCAAGAGAGGTAATGAAAGACCACAGCAAGTAGCTACCAGCGAGAGAGGCACATGGATTGATCACAATGGACTGGGAAGGTAGCTGGAGCCATTAGCTTCCCTCTAAACGCAGGGAGATGACAAAACACGGGCTATGAGCATACAGGACACAGACCATGGCACAATTCCCCAGTGGAAGCCAGCAGCTCTGGGAGGAAATGAGCCCCAGTATAATGCAGGCAGATGAACAGCATCACTCAGCCCTACATGACCACGGGCGCTGGGTGCCCTGCCCAGACGGTAGTGGCTCCCACACCAGTGAGCCTGGAGCTAAGGAGTTTCCATGCTGGAGAGTGAGCAGGACTGTGGGGCTGAGAGAAGTAATTGGGATCTTTTCTGCTTTCTTCTTGTCTTTAAAAATACTTGCATGGCAGCCGGGTGAATGCTGGTTTCATAATTGATGGGCATGGTCTTGGCAATCTCCTTTTTAAGAGCTATTCCTTGTCACATAAATATCATCTATCAGTGCCCATTGTCTTTATAGTGATCTTGAGCAAACAGTTTTATTTCCAATCAGGACATCACACATTGATCTAAACACTCATCTGTAATGGATCAATTTACATTAGGAGAGCAGTATTGTAGCATTGTTGTTCATTATATTGAAAGAAGTATATGTTTAGTTACAGGCTAAAATCAATTAAACAGCCCTGTGCCTTTTGCTGTGAGAAAGTCAACAAGCCAGTGTATCTTGGACAATTATCCAGCTAAAGCTCCTCTAAAAAAGAGCTTCAGCATCATCCCCTTCCTCTGAGTTCTCAGTTTCTCCTTCAGAGACTTATTTCGCAATGTTTTTCTTCTTGTGCAGTCTAGTAAAACACTCTCAGCTAAAATGCACACAAGAGAAAAGAAAGCAGTCTTGCTCTGCTGTTGTGGAGGGGACTTTCCCAGGGCCATGCAAAGCCACGCATCCAAAAGGAAAACATGCACTCTCTCCAGAAGGCTGCCTGATAACACACAATGGAATATGTTGGAGATGCTGAAAAACGTAGATGATGCTGTTTGTATCTGCATAGGTGAGATCATGATCTCCAAGAGTCCCTGATTTCACTGGAGGAGAAAAGGAGGGAGTGGGAGGTGGGGAGGAATTTGTACACTGGGCTGCTGTTTCTTGCCTTGCTGCAAGAGAGAAGACTGCAAGGAGTGCTGGAGACTTTCTGACAAAAGGAACATGATTTGAGCTGGTGGTGTAGCTGCAGAGAGAGCTGGAACCTGCAATTCCAAAAGCAAAACACATAGGGGAACTGCAAGGCAATGCAATGCTGGGATTTGAGGAGCACATCTCTTGGGGCTCTGGAGGATGTGATGGAGGCACAGGAAAGTATTACCTGCCCCAGCCCCCTGTCAGAGGCTTGTGGCAGAAGGCAGTGTGTGCTTGTGCCCTGCCTGCTGTGCTTTGTCACCACGACAGGGCCAGGAGCAGCTGGACTCTGGGCTGCCATGCAATTACCAACTGGCTCCCACTGCTTCTTGCCTGCTGGCAGTGACTGACCGAGCTCACAGGACAACGTGGCAGTGCTCGGACGGCCAGGCTAAACCACGACACTGCAATATTTGATTACTCTAATCAAGTTTTTTTTCTTTTTCCTTGTGCAAAACCTGATAAAAGTTATCAGCAGGGGTAGACTCTTACTTTGCTGTCAGAATCCCCTCATGACCTGGCCTGTGCTATGAAGGGCTTGTACAGAATTCCTGGTTTATATATATGTGTGTGGATACACATCTGTTTTTTTGGCTTGAGACTATGTCCTTTCCTACCACTGAGGCCATTCCAACTCATCTTACTCTTTCATTATATGCACAAAACACTGCTGCAATGCTAATAATAATAATAATGAGAAGGAATAGCAGATATTACAAAGCTTATTAGGAAATTGATCTTTGATTTGCTCTTGAATAAAAAGCAGACCTCAAAACTGCTGAAGCCATTCAGCTAATTGGTTATTGGCTCTCTTGAGTGATTATATCCACCCTGGTTCCACCAAGTTCAGCAGGTCTCGTGCTGGTCAATTAGCCTTTGGCATCCATGAAGGGAAATGCTTCATTCAGGTTTTCTCAGAGCCTGTTTGAGTAGCATAAGGTGGACTGAGCAGGAGATGTTCCCCACAGTCTGAATCCTGCTCTTGAGCTGGCACCAAAAGGGCATTTTTGCTGTACCCCAGCCCTCCAAAACGGTGGCAGACTCTTCCCCAGAGACTGCCCTGCAGGGGGATGGCCCTGCAGGGGGACAGCAAAGGCCAGAGGGTTTTGGGAGGAGCACAGTAGTTCCCTCCCGGGTGACCTTCACCCAGCATGCCCAGGGCCCGGCTCTCCTGCGGGATGAGCAGTGCCGGTGGATCAGCACTTTTGCCAGCTGTGTGGATGGATGCCCTGTTGCTCAGTCACAGTAGGTCTGCAAACTCACTAACCACCACTGCTCTGATTCCTTCAGCATTTCCAGGGCTGTGCAGAGCTACACAGCTGATGCCATTTAGTGGCTTTTCCTCCACAGTGCTCCGTCCTGCCCTCACCGCTATGGCTTGCCAAAGGGCTCCAACACTTGCATTGCTGTGATACAGACCCTGTAATAATAGCTGGTTACATCCAGAGAATTCAGTTCAGATTTTAAAACCTCATCAAATAGTTAATGACTGACTATTTCAACACAGCAGTTCCTGCAAGACTTGGGAGAGAAGAGGGAGAGGGAGATGGAAAAGTTATTCATGTCCCATCTGTCTGGAATGCTCGTCCCCTCCCTCCCACCCACTGAGTCACTTCCTCCCTTTATATATCACTTAAAATTTTTTCTTTCCCCTTTAGCTTATGATTAACAGGCATTTACCCTCTGCAAATTGTTTCTTTTTTTATGATGCATGATCAATGTTAGTTAAGGCTCTACGGATAAAAATAATGTATTGTCCTGCAAATGCATGTATGTGGTAAAATGCAGTATATACTGCATGTATGGCCATGTAAATGAACACATGCACCAATGCAATATCCAGCTGGTGATCCAGCCTTCCCAGCTGAGCTACAGAATTTGCAGTGTAGTGCCCTGGCTATTTCATCCCCTGGCGCAAAGAACAGCAAGAGGAGAGGCACATTGCTTGAACTGTGAGATGGAGGTGTTTTAGAGAAGCAGCTCAGCCCAGGAGGGCTTCACCCAGCTCTTGGACCCGACCCAGGTGGGTATGTGGGATGGGGCCACTCACTTAATTGCCTCAAGGTGTGTTTGTGAGGAGGCTTGGCTAGCTCAGCCCACTGCCTTGCTGCCAGGGCTTGAGACAGCTCTTTTTTACTTCGCAGGTGGTGAAGGGCTCAGAAGAGAGTGTGAGGCAAGGCAAGAGAGAGAGGTGGTCTCCTGGGAGCTCTGCAGCCTGTGGGTATCTGCTGACCTGCCATGGCAAATAGGGGAAGCTGGGCTACCTGCAGCATTCTGGTGGAGGAGCAGGAATGGCCACAGAAGATGAGAATGCTGGCATGTTCATCCTGGAAGCAAACAGGATAAAGAGGACGAGCCTGGATGCCTTCTGAGCATGCATATGAGATGGTGGGGGTGAGTCTCTAAGCTGTAAAATAGATGAAGGTTGGAAAAGAGAAACTTGAACCTCTTTAGGAAGGTTATTTGAGTTACTTGAGGTTTCCCAGTGAAGGGAGAGAACACGAAGTCCTATGTTATGCAGTGCAAAAACACTGTATGTGTTCCATGTGTTCAGCCTTTTTGTGTGCGGCTCCAAGGGAGAGTGTTTATCTACTTGGCACCTTGTTGGTTGTGGTGATACAGGAAAGTTTTGTTCTTCAGAGATGTCAGGTTGACACCACTCATTAAAAAACAAAAATGTTTTCCAGGCAACCACTTGAGCAGCTCTCTGTGACTGGGGGGAAAGCCCATCCCAGAGAGACACCAACATCACCATGTCCAGCTGTCAGTTGCTGTTCTCTTTTTGTGATCATCTGCAATAAGATTACACCATCTTTTCTGGTTCCTGTCAGCTGTCCATAAGCTGATGGCTGATGCAATAACCTAGGTAGTACATCCACTCTGGGATGCACTGAAGGATGGGACACAGATGTGTCACAGAGCGTCTGCAAAGAGCCAGCTTGGCTCCTGCTGGAGGCTTTAGCTGTGTGTGGGTCCTGCTGGTTCTGTGCCTGCTTCCCACTTCAAGAAGCTCCCTGCAGGGGTGCCTCCATGCTGGGCTGGCATTGATCCTTCAGTGCTTTTTTTTTTTTTTGGCTCTGACTCTGTGTCCTGTGAAAGTCACTGTCCTGGCTCCAGACGTGTGTGTTCTGTGGTGTTGGGACTGGGCTCCCAAGCCATGGCCAGGTCTCTGAATATTTGGTATCTGAGAAGTGACTTTATTTTATACACATGGGTGATGCTGCAGGTGGGCTGAGGCAGGTCCAGGAGCTGAGGGTGGGCCTGTATTTGCTGTAACTTCACAAATCATGGAGCTGAGTGCACTGAAACCCCAGCAGCTTTCCTTGAAGAGCAGGACCAGAGAGGAATACGTGGGTCTTGCAGCTTTTATGACACCTAATAGACTGTAAAATGGCCATTGAATTTTATTGCATTTGTGGGAGACTTGATGAGTCCAAGGATGGCATGTGATGTTACTGGAAGTCAAATAACCACTGATGCTCCTGTTGCCGAGTGGCTTTTTAAAAGGGAAGTTTGTTATTCTCCCATGCCTTTCCTCTGACGGGTAGCTATACATTTTGCAGAAATTTCATCTTCCATTTTAGCTATTCTTCATCTATTTTTGGTAGCAATTTTACATGTATGGATATGGGGACAGTATAGCTCCCCTTGTATTATGTGGCAAATTATTTTGTATTTCATTCACCCCAGGGCAACCTTTGGAAATAAGACAATAACCTCCGTTTATTTCCCTGAGAGATGTTAATGATTAACTCTGAAAAGAAAAGTAATTCTTCTCTCTGGCCTACATAAACTTTCATAGTTCTGTGCAACAGCAAGATATCTTTAGGTAGTGTATGGCATGCAAAAAGCTAAGCTCTGTAACGTTACTGTGCAGATAGATTTGGCTCCTGGAGAACGACTTCAGCCTAAGATTTTACTGCTGCCAGCTGGCAGAAGTGATCATATATGTGAAACTTTAGGCTGAGCCAGAAAAACCTGAGTTCAAATCTCTTGCCAGGGATTGTAGGGTAGAATGATTAACCTGATTTTATGTTTTTGGATAACTATCAAGTGCCCGAATATTTATAGTAATAAATGCCTTCCATATGTGCTGATACTGCATCCATGGAGTGCAATAGCATGACACGGTTATTGTCTGACTTGAAGACACTAATTATAACTAATCCTATAGGCATGTGAATCGTGAAACACTGGCCCCATTTCTGCCAGCTTCTGTGAGATGCATCTGACTTTGTTCATGTGAGCAATGCAGGTCAACAGAGAGCTCAAGGCAAAATTCCAAGAGTGCTGTGGATCCTGAGGTCTCTTTTCAGAAGAAAGACAGGCACTTGATACTTAAGCACTTAAAGCTGTAGGTGGGCACTTCACCAGCTCATACCTTCTGAGACTTCCTTGTAGTTGTTTTTTTTAAGACACCTTGTAGGTGTCTTAAAGTGTCAAGATGCCACTGAAAATAAAATTTTAATCCTACAGGCCACTGTTATGTAGCCCTGTGATCTGCCAAGTCAGAATTGGCAAGGGCCTCTCAAGTTCCTGAATTTGTTTGGTGCCTGCTAGACTGGCACAATAACAAGGCTTGGAGCACTGCTGGTGCCCACTGGGTTGTGTGGTACTGTGGATGCTCAACTACTGCAGACAGTGCTTCTCCAGGGATGTGATGTCTTGCCAGGTCAAGCTCTGAAACACCTTAATGTAAAAATCTCCTTCAGTGAATGATTGTAGAGCTACTTTCTGGTTGGTAAGAAAAAGCAACAGAGGAACTGTATGAAGGTTATAATGTTGTAGTAAGAAGGCTATAAAAACAGAGAAAGAGAGACTAAACCAGCGTTCCAGCAGTTTTCTCTCCCCCCTGAAAGAGGTAAGCCCGCCCAGACGTCTTTCTTTTAAATACTGACTACTGCATCTGTTTTAAACCAAAAATAATACCTTTTGATTGGAAATGTTTCAATAACATTATTCGTGCATTTTATTGAGGCAGAGGTTACAATTATTAGAGTCACCAGGAATTTCAGACATTTAAACACAGCCTTTATTTCTCCAGAGTAAACCACATCCCTGTGCGATTATTCTTCTATCTAAATGCCTTCAAACCAAGTCCTAAACCAGATCTGACGTTTGTTGCTGGTGGTCCCTCATACAAATTGGCCCTTGAAATGAACATGTGGGGTTAAACAAATGCCAAGGAGATGGGAGTGGATGCTGAGGGATCCCTGTGGATGCTGAGGGAGGCAGAGCCTGTGTAGGATGCAGCAGGCAGCTCTGGGTATATCATGTGGCTCTGAGCAAGCTGCTGCCAGTCTGGTCAGGTACTGTAGTCTGGGCCCTGCAGACTTTGAAAGAATAAGGAGAAGGGTTTGTCTGGTCATGGAAACTGCTACTTCAGCCACACAATCTCTTTATGGCTTTTATTTCAGCTGGCTTCTCCCCAGGACGCCAGCAACTGCATCTGTGGCAGAGAAGGGGCTTGGCTCAACAACCAGAATGTCCCACCCAACATGCTCTGTGTTTCCACCTAATCTTTTCAGCAAACATTTTTGGAACTTTAATTAAAAAACTGAGACTCTTAAGGGGCCTCTAAGGCCTGAATCCCCTTTGCTTTCTGGCTTTTCTACATCCTCTATTGGCAGTATGGAGACAGGCATTTAAGCACTTTCAGTTTTGATTTTTTGATGCTTCCAGGAGAGCACAAATAAAAATTTGGGTCTAAAAGTCCATTAAAACTCTGACATCAACGAGGACAAAACATTTTGAAGCGACAGGAAGTGTCCAGCTTACAACCTAGGCTGGGACATAAGGAGGTGAGAGTTTGTTTAGGAGGTGATTAGAGACAGCAGTAATAAAAGAGGAATCCTCCTCATTTGGCCACGGAAGTTTCAGCACCTGACTATTTAAATCTCTAGCAAATGGTTGCTGACTTAGAGGGAGCAGGATTAGGCTCATGGTGGAATGCAAGAGTGACAGTTATGACGTCTGTCCTCTGCTGTCTGTATTGTCTGGATGTGTTTTCCCCTGTGTACTTTATCAGAAAAGATGCTGAGAAACCTGAACTGGGATGTTGATATCCCCAGAGAGGGGTTGCTATCTCACCCCAACGGTCTTGTCCCACAGCACTTTAATACTGGTTGTGCACTTCTCCAAGGGCTTTCTGATCCTGTCTGAAGTGTGTGTGCCCTCTCTTTTTCCCCAGGACAGCAGCACACTGATTGCTCAATCCCCACCCTCCTCTTCCTCCATAAACCCCCGACAATTTTTAGGAGAAACATTGTTCTTGCTTATTCCTGTGGTGCCGATGAGTCTGCAAAAATGAAGGAGCAGAGCAAAACAGAGCTGAAAAAGGTGGGTCTGTAGCCATTGCTCATCTGAGGGCAAGCAGGTTTCTGGCAAGACTGTGTGTGTACCAGTACTTAGAGTTTTGTCTACATAGTGGGCCAGGTCTTGAGTGCACTGTCAATTAAGGGCAGCAATTCAAAGTGATTCACAGCAGATTACGCCAGCCTGTCTCTTGATGGAGCACACTCTGGTCCTGTGCCTGCAGGTGCTGCACAGACTGCCAAGCCTGGAGCTAGCCTGCAGTTATGCTGTCAGCCTTGCTTAGATCTAATGCTTTATGACAACTGTCTACCTGTAATGTGATAATGGGCTGAAAACCTCTGCAAAATTGATAGGGTCTCTCGCTAAGAAGGAGAAACTTATAATGTGGCAGGCCTGATCCCTTTCTTAAGGTCCACATGAACTGCAAAGATTTCTTTGCAGCTCACAAGTCTGATTGCTCTTCTGCTCCTGGGAGAGGGTGTCTGTGTTGGTGTCTGTGCAGCTGCTGACCTCCTGCTTTTTCCCAGTGCAAGGGGAATCGACCTGTTGCATTTTCAGGCACTTTAAATCTGTTTTTAACTTTGAATCCTAAAATACCCTTGGTGTCTACCTGCTAGGGCTTCATCCATTCTGTACCTGTACTTTTCATATTCTATATAAAATAATCTTCTGCCTGCAAAATGTTTCCAGGGTTTATACAATTAATTTATTATGTTTAACCCCTAAAATACAACTCATTATCTAGAACAATTAACAAGTAGCATTCTAAAATAAATTGTGCTTAATATTGAGTAACACAGTCTTTTATAGAAGAGGTTAAATTCCTACCCACCTTTTTCTGATGTGATCCAGGAACAGCACCCGTGACTTTGTGCTAGATCAGTGCTAAGTGAGAGTTGGGCCTAAAACATCCTGGTGCAGTTTCAAGCCCTCCAAGCTTGCTATCCAGGTGAAAGCACTGCAGCTGGGAAGTTACAGCCACGGCAGAGGTTGTCCTCTGGGCTCTGGAGAGACCCAGGTATGTTCCCTGTGATCTGTGCAGCTGATGACCAAGAGGGTGACAACACTGTGCCTAGCTCCTGGTGCAGGACTTGATGGCAACTGAAAGCTCTTTATGGAGCCAAAGTGTTGTCATTTTAGCTGGTGTAAGTAGCTGCAGCCTGTGCTGTTCTAGCTGCCCAGCTTCCATCCTGCCTCACACCGGCTCAGGACTGGCGCGAGGTGCCGGCAAGACAGGATTTGCATGAGGGGAGCAGAGCGGCTGTGGTGTCCTGAGGTGCTTGGGCGCTGTGGGGGCTGGCGGGCACAGGTCGGGGTGGCTGCCGGCATGAATGCCAGGGCTTTGGGCGGGATCGGGGAGCTGAGCCCTCAGGACGTGCTTCCCTCAGCAGGGGGCCGGGATGAATGCCAGGGCTTTGGGAGGGTGACGGAGATGGCCCCTCAGGGCGTGCTCTCCACAGCAGCGGGCCGGGATGAATGCCAGGGCTTTGGGCGGGATCAGGGACCTGAGCCCTCAGGACCTGAGCCCTCAGGACCTGCTCCGCACAGCAACGGGCCGGGATGAATGCCAGAGCTTTGAGCAGGATCAAGGAGATGCCCCCTCACGGTGTGCTCTCCATATCGGCAGGCCGGCATGAATGCCAGGACATTTGGCGGGATGAGGGAGATGGCCCCTCACGGCCTGCCCTCCACACCAGCGGGCCGGGATGATGCCTGAGCTTTTGGCGGGATCAGGGACATCGCCCCTCAGGGCCTGCTCCCCACACCAGCGGGCCGGCATGAATGCCATAGCTTTTGGCGGGAGGAGGGACATCGCCCCTCAGGACCTGCTCCCCACAGCAGCAGGCCGGCCCTGGCCTTGGGTGTGCGGCTGCAAAGGCGGGAAGCGGCTCCCGAGGCTGTGGACTGTGCTCTCCAGATCAGAGTCCCCTCCAGAGAAAACAGGGATGTTTACACAGAACACAGCTATCCTAACGGCCATGTGATAATTAAGAGGCCGGAGGCTGCTGGATAAACCCTTCCCTACAACCTCCTCATCCTCCAGTGTTCAGGCCCCCATGGTAGGTAGCTTTGACCCCCATGCCATTCCCTGCCACATCTGTGGGCTTATCATGCTTCTTACAGAGCCCGTAAACCCATTAGCTCTGGGTAAATGATCCCTGGGCTGTCTTTAGAATAATTAAAACCACAAGGCAAACAGTTACTCTGGACTATCAGCAGCATATCAACAAAACTTGTGTCTTGAAATGTGTGTTCAATTTCTGTTATTAAAAGGCACAGAGCCATATGTGAAACATTATCATGCATCTTTGAGAAATTAGCAGAAGTATTTGAACAACCATTTTGTCTCTATCAAAACAGTGCCTTATTATTTTTTCATACTGTGTAGGAAGGTGAGAGAGCCTTTGGAAGGCAGGAGGGCTCAGGCAGGCAATCTGACTTCTGTAGCCCCTGACCATGTCTGTTTGCTGCGCAGAGGCACACGCTGCCTGAGGAGCCCAGATGGTGGGGAAAGAGGAACAACATGAAGAGTCCCGTGCTGCTTTTAATCCTGAAACCCAGGTCTGCTGGTTTTACCAAACTTCTTAATTGCTTTACTTTGAGTGAGGCTTTTAAAGTATTTGCCAAATTTAGTTCCCATTAAGGTCAATAGAAGTTTGACTTTCCCATTGATTCAGTGGGAAAAGAAAAAAGACTAATGCCGAATGTGCTTTGAAATTCCCACCACTTATAGATATGCTTAAGAACATATGTTAGAAAAGTGATGTCACTTCTGACTGCTTATAAACTTTCAAAATAGCAATAGACCTTTAAAAAAATAAATTCTAGTCCTTAGTTTTTTGAACTGTCTCTCTGAAAATGGCACCAAAACTGCTTAAGAGCAGGAGTTCCTGAAGGAGAGGGAAAAGGAAGAGGAGCTGTTTCTGATTAATAGTGACCAATAACTGTGGGCAAGGTAAACGTGTCATGTAGCCAGGCTTGAAGACAAACAAGGTGTGAAGTGTTTTGGCATTTAATGAACACTTTAAAAACCACTTCTGAAACAAAAAACCCACTCCAAATTATTGATCTGTTTGGCAGTGTGTTTGGCGATTGACACTAGCATACAAGTCCTTCCTGTGGACCAAGTGTCTTTAGGTTGGGGTTTGTGTGGCACAAAGAGGACATAGTTGGAGTCCTTTTTGCATGTGTCTGGGTTTGTGCATGTCTGGTTTCAAGGGTGGTGAAGATAAGCAAGATCATATTTGGAGAAGATGGTCTTTAAAGAAAATGCTGGTGCTTCTTGTCAGGCCTAGTTATCAGCCAAATGAATTGAGATAAGGCAAACAAAACTGTCTGCCTAGTCAAATTGAACAACAACATCCCTTGATTGTCAGAGCTGAATCAGCAAATATAAAAAAGCTAAATACAGCCAACCCTACATTTACAACCCACTTGTGGTTTTCACGCTGACAACCTAGTCACTAAGTATAAATGGTCCTCCCACTACTGGTTTGTCTGCGTCTCAGGTTATATTCAGGGATATGACTGCATCACTAGCCTTGCAATCTTAACTCTTTTTTTTTTTTTTTTTTAACTGAACAAGTACATTGGAGCTTTCTAACAGTGCCAAGTATCTCTGCTAGAATATATTCTGGAGGATTCATGTAATAACAAACATGTGAAGGATTTCTGATATGAAAGACTCTTTCCTATAATAATTTTTAGCTCCAAAGTGGGGTTAGTTTTGTTCTATAAATGCTTAAAATCTAAATCCATATATCTCCAAACATGCAGTGGCCAGAACTACAGGCTCTTGATACATCTATATTATAGACAGTAGGTTTAGCATACATAATAATGTGATATGAGCCCTGATTACACAGACTTGACTCTTTTCTTTATTAAAATAGAGCTTATGTAGAAAAGCCTTTTCTTCTTTTCCTGGAGAGCTGTGGATCCTGACTGAAATTTGACACTTCGCTTTTCTGAGAGAGCTTTTGTGGATCCTTATTGGGCAGCTCACAAATGCATAGGGTTTAGTGACCAAAGTGAACCAAGAGAACAGAGAGAAGCTTCAGATTTAGCAATTTAGCTATATTTGTGTATTAACAGCTGTTAATATGCAATTTCCATTGGTAAATGAATGTATAGTCATTGTTTTGTACATTAGGATTCAGTCTCTTTTACACATTATGCAGTGCCAAATGCAGAGAATTTAGGATTTCTGCTATCTGGAAAGGCAACTGAACAAATATGTTTTCAGAGACACCTTTGGAGTCTATAGCAAATAGCACCTGAAGCTTATATGAAATGATACAATAAGATGTCAGCACCTCTCTAAACACCACTGTCAGCAAAAGGTAGACATGTTTTAGGGTGTAGAGAGAAAACCATACTTTGTGTAAATTCTGGAGGCTCAGCAGCCACTAGAGGAGACTCCTGTGCATTCCCTTGTGTGACATCAAGCTAACTTGCAAAATGCAGCAAGATTTCTGCTCTCACAGAAAGACGTTTTCTCTGATGCTGCCACCATAGAATTAAGGAAAGGGAAACACAGTCCAGGGCTGTTGCAGCTGTCCACCAACCTGAAGATGCCATGGCATTAAGCATGTTTTGGTTTTCACCAAACCAGGCTGAGCTCAAATAGTGTGCCTTGTCCAATGTCCTTGTGCTGCTTACCAGTGAGTGCTGTTCTGCAGCACACGCTTCCTCCAGCCCAGCCATAAGAAATCCCTCCTTGTCATCCCTCCTGTTGTGTGACTGACTGGTAATTAATTGGCAGGGTTGTACAGGAAATCTGACTGAACAGCTCAGGGACAGAGCCCAGGCATAACACTGCATGTCCGGCCTTGGGAAAATGGGGGAGAAGAATCAGGAAAGAGAGAGGGGAAAAATCCACTGAAGTCTTGTAGGGTAAGTCTCTGCCTTCCTTTTCTAGTGGGTGCCTAGGCAATGGAACTGGAAATAGCTGCAGAAGAACAAATTAGTTGGGAGAAATAACAGACATGCAAGGTGTGTGTTTCAAGCAGCTAATGCTGCACTTGGCAGTGAGCTCTTTGATGAGACTACCAAGCAGGAAGGGGAAAGAGCTCAGGCCTAAAGAAGCAACTCTCATGTTTTCACCTGTATCAGGGAATGATCCAGTCACTAGTCTCTGCATCTGTTTCAGCTTCTGCTGCCTTTCAAATGCTTCTCCACACATCTTTTACATTACAAAAGTTGGCAGCTGCAAATTGTCTCAAATTGTGAGAGATGACCCCGCCTGAGTTTTAGCCCCCCTCATCCCAAATGCAGGCATTCTGAGCAGTATGATCACCTCTGGTGTATTGGCAATACTGATGTGGATTCTGTTGCTCATTTAGTCTCTACAAGATAAGTTTTGCTCTGGGTGTGGTGCCTCAACATGAGCATCCAGGAGGAGCAATAACTACATGAATTTATCCACTATAGAACTCAAATACCTGAAGTATATAATATTGTAAGTCTCAAGAACTGAAGCTGAGTTGTCGAAACATCTCCAGCTGGGACAAAGTTAACAGTCAGAGTCTGATAAGCTGCAGTTTGGCTTTGTTTGCATTGGAGATACCAGTCTGGAAAACTGCCCAGTGTGCTCTTGCAGGAGACCTGTAATTAGTACATGACCGCCACTTGTAGCATAGCTGAGGGTAAGAAGAGTGTGACAAACCTCATCTCCTTTCAGTTCTTGCTGGCTCTTGATCTATAATTCTTTAAAAAACTGTGGGCAGTTCTGTAATAAAAGCTCCCAGTTATGCATTTGACAGAGATTCTGAAGGCCAGCAAGTTGTAATGTTGAATGCCAATTAATTATGGAATGTTTCTGCAAATTTACAGCCCTGTGATCCACCCTGTATCAAGATTATAGTTGGATGTCTTCTGCAGTCATGTGTAATCAGCATCTTATTAAATCCACGGCATCCCTGTATGCTCTGTGTAATAGTTTCTGCAGAGCTGGATCACAGTGTAATGCTGCATCTATGGGGCAGTGGAGGTGACTTATACTGGTAGCACCTACAAAGGGGATTAAGCCTCACAAGGGGACACTAGGGAATCTCTCAGGCAAACAAATCCTTTGAGATGCTCTAGCTGGGGCAGCTCTTCTACAGCAGGACTGTATTTAGTAGGAGTGAGTAACCAGGGATGTGATGGGTACATACCATGGGTACATCCAAAACAGCATGATAAAGATGTTGTTGTTTTCAACACAAATCCAAAACAGCATGATAAAGCTGTGATGGAGAAAATGAGCCCTATCCCACCCAACCCAGTAGAGCATTCTGAAGGGAGAACTTGCAGTTGTTGCCTCTGTTTTTACTTCGTGTGTGCTGTAGTTACAGCCCAGCTGACCCGCAGGCCCACTGGGGGCTGGCTGGGGTTTGAACAGATACACAGAACAGCTTGCTGGAGCAAGAGGGGAATGGGACAGCAGCTGGGCTGCTTTGGTGTTTGCAGACCAAATAATTAGCCTGGGCAGAGCACCCTGCTGGACTTCAGGTCCCCAGTGGTCTTGGGTGTCTGCCCTCAATTCAGACATTCACCATCTTCGCCAAGTGCAACTTAGTGGTGGAGAATCAGAGCTAGAAATCTTCTGTATTTCTCTTTGGGGTAGCTATAGATTCTCCTTTGCATTAACAGTACAACTACCTGGAAGTAAAGGGCATAGAGGCGTTCTGTGCTCTTCCTAAGAAAGGGAAGTTTTAGGTTCTCCCAGCCAAACCTCAGTATGAGGCAGCAGAGCTCTGGTAATGTTGCAGCTGTATCAATTTGCTTCATTTAGAACATATCACAAAAAAGTTTGGAGTTTAGAAAGAAAAGATGTGTCTAGAAATCATCTCTTCATTTGTGTTTATTATAATATTGTCTAAAATGCATGCTCAATTGCTGCTGAATTGCTATAATTAATTACATTATACCTTGAACAACTGGTAAAAATGTATATATGTTAGAGCTGGACCTGGAACTTCACGTCTGAGGGTGCTTGTTTCGTTTGGGAGTTCAGGCAAGACTTTGAGGCACTAAGTACTTTGTGATAAAATATCCTTTGAAAGAATTTGGACTCTACCAAAGGAGCTAATACACACCACCACCACCACCCTCAAAAAAACCCAAAATCCACAGTGAGCATCAGTCAGTACTGTCAGAAATGCACTAGCAGGAGCTCTGCTTTTTTGTTGCTACTCAAACCCAGACATATTTGTAGCTTTGTTTATAGTTCTTTCGTATATTTGAAGGTGTTTCACCAACTATTGACAAGAGAACCGTATCTCTGCTGAAGTTCTAGACAGAATGTATTTTCTCCTCCCACACTTGTTTCTTTGGGGATTTGGTTTTCCTATTCCTGTAACACAAGCCTGAAATCCTAACAACTGAGTATATCAACAGATCACTAGGAGAACTAATGTTTAGGCTGTACTAAAGCATAAACTACTCTTTCACCTGGAGACCCACGTGGAGCTGGGAAACTGAATTCATAGCTGCTCCTAAGTTACTCTAGCAAATCTCTTGTATTGAGCTAGGGAGACAGCCAGCTCCACTTGCAGGGGGTCCTGTTGACTGCAGTGTGACTTCTGGGCCAGCAGTGGCTGGGAGACACATCTGCAGTGGCCCTTAGTGCAGGTGTGGCAGTGTTCAGCTCCTACAGCCTTCCTGGTTTGGGGAGCAGATGTGGAAAGGCAACACAGCCTGAGAAGATGGCTGAAAGGATAGTAACAAACAACAGAGTGTTCAGTGAGGTCCCACCTACAGCCCTATGTCTCACTTGCCAAAATGGTCTGGCACTGTGTGTGGGTGGTGGATGCCCCTGCACTGTCTCCAGCACACACTCTCCGAGGCCACTCTGGAAGTCCTCCCACTGGGTGCCTGGCTCCCTGCACAGACCTTTGGGCTGTTATTGAACTAGGATTGTTCTGTTACAAAGGTGAGTCCCTCCCTTTTGTGTTGAGGGTCCCTGTTGTCCCCAGAAGCCCAAGCTGAAGTCTCCTTTACAGGTCTTTTCCAAAATTCATGCTTCAAACTCTTTTGGAGTTTTCTATTGTCCACTTCCCGTGCAGAAAAGGGGGAGGTTATTACTCTGTTCAGTTGTGTTAGAGTTGGCTGTGGTCTGACATGTGTGAGCTGTAGCCCTTAGCAACTCACAGCAGTTCTGGTATGTCAGAGTGCTTCTTGCTACAGGAATTTTGTGGCATCACCAGACATCACCCCTGTCTGGCCAGAGAAAAGTGCCCCAAAGTGCCGGCCGGCACAGCAGTATTCCTCTGGAAGCCAAGGCTTGCAGGTAACGTCACAATCAGCCTGGCTCTCCGTTGGGCTTCAGCAGAAAATGGAAATGGCAACTTATGGCCTCTTCTGCTTCATGCTCCAGTTGGCCTCGGATCTCCCATTTAGCAGAATAGGTACATTTAATGTGGTTTCAAATTGAGGGTCACAAATTACTTGTCAAACGATTTGCCCACTTTATGTTGCACTTTAGACTTTCATTCTCAAAGGTGAGCATTGGTATATTTACGATCTTCTGAGGGAGAAAACCAGAATTTAATAGGACTTGCTAAATAGAGCAAATGAGGCTGCAGTACACTTTCCCTCTGTTATATATTAAACTGGTGTTATTAAGTGTTAACTTAACAATGTATTGTATGGACAGCTAAAAGGGGCCAGGAAAAGTCTTTGTATAAAACATGTAAACAGCTAAGGTTTTTTTTTTTTATTGGAATAGTTAACTGCACTGTAGTTAAATCCTTTGTTTTCGCGGCTGGTTTAAATTAAATTAGCAACAGTGTGATTTTTTTTTTTTTAAATATGGCAGCTTTAATACATATCAAAAGGTTTAACAGAATAATTTAACTATATATGTTTTAAAGGTTTTGTAGTTTTTTAAAAAATTGATTTACTGAAATTTTCTCTGCTAAAATGGTAGGATTGTCTAAGGCCAGCTCAGGGGAAACATATTTAACATGTCAATTTCAGTGATACTCATAATACAATCCAGTGGTATTCACTCATTTTAAGTACACACGCAAAGGGAAATTGAGAATAAGCTCTTGAGATGAGTCCTGTGAGACCTAAGTGACCAGTGTCCATTAAATTTCAAATAGTTGGGTGTGTAATGCCACAAGTTTTCCAAAGGAGTGTTCAGTTATTCTGCACCTTAGTGTCTGTATCTAAGCAAACAGCAGATTTAACAATCCAAGAATATGTATCATTAAACTATAGAGCATTACACTCAGTCCTGAGGGCATTCCCTGTGGTTTTTATCCAGCCCAGACTCAAGGCACTGAGTATTTATGGATTCTGTCTCAGTCCAACTTCCCTTTTTAAGAGGAGGGGTTTTCTGCTCTGGTGTAGCCCTGCTGCCCTTGAGCAGCTGTCATCTTGGCTTCCTGGTCAGAGCTGAGGATGTCACTTTGGGAGTTCTAAACTTTCTACTTCAGCTTTAGCATGTTTCAAAACACCTCTTTCACACTGAAATGACATATCTAAGTTAAACTCATGAGGCAATGCTGGGGAGTCTGCCCCAGCTGGTGTTCCCAGAGAAGTTTGGGGTCCAGCCATTCTCAGGGCTACTGTAAATCTTTTTCCAGACAGGCCATTTGCATGTCAGCAGATGGCAGGAAGGTGGACTAAGATGTTTGGATGGGTGTATTTATTCTTTTTCCACTCTTTCAGACCCCTGTTCATTCCCAGTGAAATGCTATGGCTGTCACAGCCTAGGCAGCGCACAGGGCTGCCAGACAGACTCAGGGGAATGCCAGGCTTTCCAAGGCCCAGCATGTTGCAGAAAGCCCTTGAGGAGTGAAGCTTGCTGGTGGTGGGATTGCAGGATCCCCACCCACAGACCTGGAATTGCGTTTCCACTTCACACCAGCTTTAGCAGTAATGACACAGATCAGCCCCATCTATGGCTGAGGCACAAGAGGGTTTGTTTTCTTTCCTTCTCTGTACATCCTCACATTGCACTCAGCTCTTGTTCTTTCCTTTTTCCTGCTTGCTTCATCCTTTCTTTCTCCTACGCATGCACCTGGCCATTGCTGCCTTCCCCATGTGCAGATGGGGCTGTTCAATAGCCTGTGTTTGTGGAATGAGCTAATTTAAACACACACATTTGTCTCTTATATAAATGTGTTTATATTGTTTTTATATGCTGTTGCATAAAAGCTGGATCAAATAAACCTGAGCCCTCAGAAGGGTAGTAGCATCTGCTGGATAGGACAGGCTGCTGGGATCCAGTGGCTGGGGTTAAAGTAGAAGCTCCTAACCTGAACAGTTACTCCCTGGGCAGTAAAGTACCTGCACAACCTCATCAAAGTGCTCTTAAATATAGATTGACCTGGTGAAACTCTTTCTGGAATTGGTCAAACACTGGAGGCCATGTTGTACAGGCAACTGGGGGAACTCAGAGCACTTTTGTGGTGAGAACTTTGAAAGGTCGATGGTGTAAGAGGTGGCTTGTGGCCCCATCTAGAAGCATTGGTGTGAGTTACCTCTGCCCAGAGGTCATCGTTCCCCTGTGCAATCCTACAGCAGCTACTCCTGCACATCCTCCAAAAGCAGCAGCCGGGGAGCAATAAAGGCAGTGGTGGGCAGCAAGAGGCAGAGAGAGAGTGAGAGAGGGAATTTTACCTTCTTTCACTTGGAGAGGCTATTCGAGCGCCTAAGAACAAATATCTTAATGGTGAAAGTGGAGGAAAGACAATATAGAAAATGTCCCTGTCCTTTCCCTGCCTTTCTGGAAACACTTCAAAAGGAATGAAATGGGCAATCAGTAAATGATTCTGCAAAATACATTCCTGATCTATCAGCAAAGTCAAATGAGATTACCTGAACAATTTAGAGATTAGGAACATTGCAGAGCTCTAACCCTTCCTCGAGGGAGGTACACCCACAGTTCGTATTTGCTGGAGCATGAAAATACAATTTATTTCAGTAGGAGCCAGTATGACTTTCTAGGCAGGGCTGGGTTCCCTTCAGGAGACTCTGAGTTTTCTACGGAAGGTGTTTGATGGCTGAGGCCACTGTTTTCAAGGCTATGCTAAAGAAGGAGCCAGGACAATGGCAGTAACTCGTACCCCAGATAATTTTAGGGATTCGCTGCAGAAATACCTCACCACAGAGCTATTTGCTGGGTTCTCTTGACTTTAAAAGACTTGATTTCATGCTAGAAACAACAGGATTCTTTGTCTTGTGTGTTTCTTCAAGGTTGGGACTGTCTTTTCTAGCACATAGTTTGAGGTTCAGAAATTTACCTAAGGCTATTCTCTTCCCATGCAGTAATTAATCATGAAGAAACTGTTCAAGTAACAGACTCCTCAGTGCCTTCCTTCTGTACTGGAGAATGTGGAAACAACTTGGAGCTCAGGCAGGCCCTGATCCCTGCAACAGGACTCTGCAGGCAAAGCATTCATGCATACCCTCACTATCAAAAAGGAGCGCTCCTTGAGCAAAGCTGTTCTTTGTCTTGGTGTCCAGAGCCCTCAGTGAGGTTAGTTGGCTCCTGCCTTGGATACAGCAAGTGAAAATCTGTGGTAAACAGAGCAGGCATTCAAAAGGTTCTCTGGGTACTTGCAAAGCCTGAAGAGTAAAAAGTTGAAATATTTGTGATTGACTGGGGAGTACTCCTATTGCCTGATGCACCATTGCCCCTTTAATTTTCATTTCGGTTTCTGAAGTTGGCTCTAAAATTGGTGGAAGAAAATATCTGAAGGTACCAGTAAATATGGTAGTAGCAATGTTCTGCTTTTTAAATTAATTTTATTTTTAAGAGTAGCATCGAGGTACTACAGAGATATATTTAGTGACTTGTGCTGCTCTGGTGAAGAACCTAAGTATGTTTATTCCCTTATAGTGTGTGCAAAAGCTGGTCAGTGGAGGGAGAATAATTGAAACAAATATTTCCCTATTTTTATTCCCCAATACTTTTCTCACACAGATTAAATTTCCTGCCCTCTTCAATTTTCTCCAAGTGCTATCTAGAAAAGTTTTATTGAGAGATGCTTGAAGAGAAACACAGAATTCAGAGCATCCTGTACTTTGTGGATACTTCAAGTCAAAGCTGAACAGACTGACTTGAGTTTACCTTCTTGCTTTTTTTGTTATTGTTGTTTTTTGAGTGTTTTTTGTGCATTTATTTTTTCACACTACAATTAGTGTTTTGCTGCATGTCTTGGAGGGTGGAAGTTCTTGCCTGGAGGAAGTGTCCTACTTTTATTGATGGGCATGGGAGCCAATACAAAAATATTATTTTCTGATTTAAATTAATATTTTTCCCCCTAAAGACATTCAGATACCTTTATCAGATACATGAGAAAAGTGAATCAAAGCAATGTGTTTTGGCAAATACTGACTGCTGTGCTTTCCCTGTCACTTCTTGCCTCTTCTTGGCCACTGTGGGTGTTGGGTCTCTTCAGGAGGGGTCCTGAGCAGGCCAGCGAGGTGCTGTAGCCCCCTGTGTTTCACTTCCCTCCACTGCTTGTTGGCCATGAATGTGGGCTGAGGCCAGCTGTAGGCAAGGATTTGGCAGCTGCCTCCATCCAGCTAAGGGCTGGAAAGATGGGGTGGCTATTTCATGGAATTGCAATTCTCTTGCACCGTGCAAGGTCAAATTCTCCTCTTGCGTACTCAATGTCCATGGAGTTAATCCCAACCTACAGTGATGTTGGAAAACTCTGACCTCTACAATTAATTTCCAATTGTAATCCTAAAAGAAGAATGGTTGGCTAGTTTGGTTTTTCTGCCCGTGCTTAAGTGCATTTTGCTTTCATTATGGGGTGTCAAGTTGTTAATATTTATGGAGGACACAAAAGAATGAAAATTCTGTTTCGTGTTCAATCTGACATCTTTTGGCACCAAAACCCTCTAGTCATGGTAGTACTTCTGTTTCAATTCGGCAGAGCTCTTTCGCGATGAAGTCCTTTAAAGTGTGGTTTGGCTCTGAGGAGGGATTCTATGCAAATAGTATTCAGGGGGTCTGCCTTTATTGTCTACAATATTAATAATTTCCAGATCAAATGCAGTTTGCCTTGACTTCATTTTCTTGTTCTTTCTTCCTGTTCTGTCAGCTTGGTTAAATGCATTGTGATGCTTTTAAAGTCAACCTGCTTCTTTCCTTGGCAAATGTCCCCCTGTGCAGTGAGGTCCTGCAGGCCTCCTGAAGCTCGGTTACCCCTTTCACTCTGCAGAATGCAGAAGCAGCAAGAAGTGGCTCCTGGGAGCTGTACCAGAGGAATCAGCTTCCCCAAGTGGGTGCACTCCAGGGCCATGCTGTGCTCCATGAGCCTGTGGTGGGACAATATTCTGCCTTGCTCCTGGAAAGTTCTTCCACACCAGCACCTGTCCAGATCTGCCCAGCCCAGTCCAAATGTACAATGTTATTCCAAGGTTTCACTGAGAGATGATGTGATTGCTGGCATCATGCTGAAATGCCTGGCCCTGGAGGCCTTCTCTGCAGCTCCAGCAGCACAGCCATGCATACTAACACGAGTGAAGTGACACTGCCTTGAAGGTTCTTGGGTCAATGAAGCTTGTTCTTGTGGAAGCAAGGGAAGAAGACAAAAGCTACCTTATACAGCTCTAATTGTGTGCATTTGGCAGCAAAAATAGTCAAAGAACAACAACAACAACAAAATTCTCCAGAAGGCCATGGGGAAGAGAGATTATTGCTGAAATGGGTATTTAATTATCTTATAAAACAGCCCACAGATTCTCAGGAAGTTAAGGCACGTTGAATGCTGCAAACTGTGCCTGCAAGCGCAGGTACAGTGCATGTGTTCAGAGAACATATGTTTACCTACAAGCTACTTGCGTGTGAGCGCACATCATTTGTGATGCATGCTTTGTGTGCAGTGCTGAATCTGAGGTATAGCAAGGATGCACCCTGAAGAAATGTTGTATCTTGAAGTATTTTATAATTCTAATGTTGAAATCACAGTTGGAATCACAGTTGTCTGGAAAAACATTCTTCCAGTAAGCACCCTATGTTTCCTGCTAAGATTTCATTCATTATTTGCTATACTAGCTCAGGCGTACATTGCATATCCAGAAGCTACTGCGTGTGGAATACTCATTTAGACCAGACCTCTCCTGGAATAAAACCCTTTAGGACAGAATGATAGCTCTCTGAGTATGTGCTAGATGGTTTCAAATTCTCTTTTTTTTTTTTTTTTTTTTCCATTTTTTTAAGGTTTATGACTGCAATATATTCTACTATTGATCAGATACTCCAGTTTAAATAGGTTTCTTACTCAGAATATGTGTATGAGGAAAGAAACACGTGTTAGTAGTAGGATGTAAGCACAAATACAAATTAAAAGGCAACCTTTGAGCTGGAGGCTTGGTTTGTCAGTCACTTAGATAACCACTCCTATTGCCGGTGACCCTGTAAGTACAGATGTTCACATTAAATGTTCTCCATCCAGTAACCCTCTCTGACACACTCCATGGTAGCATTTAATGCACTTCACACTGGCCGAATGGGGTGGAACATAAAAGTTAATTTGCAAACTTTCACGTTTTATGCCATATTTCAAAGTCCATCCAGACACTTTAGCTGGGGTTATTGTGCCACTGGATTGTGCCCTTTGATCCAGAGGAAACTAGGCTTAGCTTCTGCCACACTCTTCCTCCTGCCGCAGTGTGTGTGAGCTGCCAAGGGCTGTGCCTATTGTCCAGGAAAAGAGAAACTGTCTTGATTCAGCTCAGTATTAGAATCCTGGTATAAAGCTTGGGCTGAAGTGCTATGGGATGATTATACAGCATAGTTGTGACCAAACGTGACCACATTTTAGTGACCAAATGAAATGGTGGCCTGGAAGGGCCTGTCACCCAGCTTGCAAACAGGATGCCAGTCTTCACACCCCTCAACAAACAATCTTTCTTCTGCTTTTTGACATTTGATATGGAAAATGCTTATAAGCGTCTGATCAATGCCTGGTTTGCTGCATGGGAATAGTTATAATTTGAGGGGAGTCTAGGGAATACTTTATGAGCTATTAAGTAACTCATTAACTGGCAGGCTGCGTACTTGACACCAGAATCCCAGGTAGGCTCAGGTGTCTTCTGATACAGTGTGCCAGAGTTTAAAAATGCAGCAAATAAATGTTCTTCTAATAGCTCTCATCTCTTCTCCTGCAGACAGCATGTCATTTTAAATGGCGGAGACACACTTTTGCTGCTGGACCTCTCCTAGAAAGATCACCTGTTTCCCATATCACTGACTTAAATATTAGATAAAACTTTCTCTGGAAGTGGAAAATTTGTTAGGAATTGTATTGTTCTTATTGTTCATTAACACCTTTCTCTTTTTTCTTTTGTTTTTCTTCCTTTTATTTTTTTTTTGTAGTCTAAAGCAATAGGTCTGAACATATAAGCTACTTCTGTCAATGCGTGGTGGTTCATACCTTCGCCTGGAGCTCCTGAGTCAGCTGTAGAACACGTCACTGCTGTACTCCTACAACCCCCCTGTTCTGCTATCTCAGCACCTTTCAGTTGTAAGTTGTAAGGTATAGGGAAAAATTATTAGATAGGCTCTGTTTACAGATAAGCTGAGGCACAGGGCACCTCGGCGTGTTTCTTTGCTGCAGCTGAAGGAAAAGCATGAGTGTACATACCCTTGTTGTCAGTAGCTTCTTAGGATCTTTAACACAGTGGTAGCTCATGGGAGCACAGACAGCAGGTTACCTTGAATACAAGGCAATGGCTGCCTGTTCTCTCATGTGGAAAGTTGTGCCCCCTGGACTGGAGCTCCCAGCAGGAAGTCCATGCAAAGCCCCTTCATTGCATGCTCTGCTGTCTTCAGTCCAGAGAGCTGGCAGAAGAATCAGTAGCACCTCATTTAAGTCTTCCCTTTTTCATTTGCCAGATTAAGGAATTCTTTCTGCTCCTCTGCTCAGGCCAAGCCACCCCAAAGGCACAGAAATAACTGTCAGGTGAAGGTCATAGGGGGCCAGCAACAGCAGAAGTGTGGAGTTCATAACTGTGTCAGGCCAGGGTGAGCTGCCTGAACAGGGATGCAAAAGCCTTTGTTCCATCCCACACAAACAGAGGCGTGTGTCTTCCTCGGGGAAAACAATACGTAAGCATTGCTATACAGTGTGAGCAAGAACGAGAAAAGTCCAAGCACTGTGCAGCTCAATTCACCAAGTGAGTGCTGGGTGAAGCCATGTCAGTGTCTGAGGTGCTCCTTCTGCTGCCTTTGGCAACTCCCTGCCTCAAATCCCTGCGATTGCATCTCATGACTGCCCATGGATGCTGGCAGGGAGCAGAGCAGAGTGGGCAGCTCCATGCCAGAGCAGAGAGTGGACTGGCTGACACCAGGTAGGAGGTACATACTGTATTCCAGTAACAGAGCAGTCAGGTGAGGATTCATTGAAAGTATTAAGCCTTGCCTCCTTGTAGATTGTGATTAGTGGGAAGTGCAGATGGAAAGGAAAAAAATCTGCAGTATGATTTCATGGTCAGTGTAGAGTGTAGCAGATAAGATCTCTAGATAAACTGATAACCAGACTGAACTCACAAGCAGTAGGAATGCCAAGGAGGGCATCTATATTGCCTGTAGGTGACTTGTCATTTTCAAAAGTGTCTAAGGTGGCATGGAGGTATTTGCAGAGTAAAACAGATAAACCAAAATATATCCTTTTCATCCCTCCCCTGAATAAAATATCAGTAGAGGCACACAAAGTAGTATCTGGAAAAATCTGGAAGTTGTTAACCTTCACTATGGCCAAAGCAGACTTGGGATTATACATATACAGTTTGGTCAGAAATCCCCTCTAAGGTACTAGATTTGTAGGATCTCAGCATAGTCACAGTCCTTCGGTAGTGCAAGAGAAGAGAAAAAAGAAGATGCTCAAATAACCGTGCAAATACCAGGAAATCACCTACATCTTTTTCAGCCTACATTGAGTCCTAGGTTTCCTAATCCAGTTAAAAGATTTTATAATGTGTACTGCATGCAATTCACAAAAGTGAAAGTTATAAGGCAAAGCTATTTATTTTATATTATAATGTTCAAAAACATTATCAATTGATAATATCAGTATTCTCAAGCCCAGCTTGAGAAACTCAGGCATACCAAAGAGAATTGTAAAAATTATGAAAGCTTAGAGTAAAAGACCCTCAAATGCCTCCCACTTTCTGGTTGATTTGTTTTGGTGTTTTTTTGTTGTTTGCTTGGTTTTTGTTTTTTTGTTTTGGTTGGTTGGTTTGGTTTGTGGGTTTTTTGTTTGTTTGTTTGTTTTTGAATTTTTTAGGTGCATTCGGCTTCTATTTTAAGCAGGTACAACCCTCTCCAGTAACTGGGACAGTTTACCCATGTGTGGGTTAAGGAAATGCAAGTTAAAATTCTCCCAGATTCACCTGACTCACAGTTGATGCTGTAAGATGCTTGACAAATATTGCAAGATTCCTGTTAAACATTTTGGCAAGATTCCGAGTTGCATCCAGCGGATAGATAATGTATCAGGTTTTGTCTCTATGAAGTGTTGGGAGGTATTCTGGAAACGGCTGTAGTAGCTGGTTGTGAACGAAGCAGGAAGAACAGAGTTTGTTCTTTTGGAAGTAACAATGTTTTATTGTTTAGATTTTTTCTCCCACATCTGTTTGGTTTTGTGAAGGGAAGCAGGTGAGGCTGGAAGGGCCCTCTTGAGACCATCCAGTACAACCTGCATGTGCAAAGCAGGGTCAGTTAGAGCATTTCTGATGCAAAATGAGGCTGATTTTTCTGATGCAAAAAGAAGCAGTGTACTTGGCATTTCAGAAAATTGCTAGAAGGCAAGGAAGAGGAAGGAAGGGTGATGGGGTCTAAGAAAAAGTGGCTGGCTTCAATGACTACTGAAGTGTTTACTCTAAACACTTGTTTACTATTGAGTGTTTATTCTAAACATACTTTGAGTGCCTCTGATTAAGCACCTTTACATGCCCACTATTAAGGGAGGAAACATACTTCTGGGATTTTGTATTTTGCTAGGCTAAAGTGGTGACAAATGGAGATATACGTATATGTAGTTGTATACACTTTATATCACTAGAGATAAGATTAAGTGAATGCTGTACTTAACAAAGGTAGATGGCAACTCTGCAAAACATTTTCAAACCTTTTCTTCAGGCAAACTTGTGACACATGGGTACAACTGTACACTGCTGGCCCATGCTGGTGAGGCTAGGACCTAGCATGGGGCTTTGGATGATGGATCTCCCAGTGCACTTGGGTGAAGTGGGGTTGTTTTTCATAATGTGCAAATGTATGTGACACGTGCAAGATGGAGATCACTGGCTGTTCAGCTGTTAAAAGGAAATAATATCTTCAGGGACAGACTGACAAGCTGGGACAAAAGATGAAAAAATTGTGGTGGTCAGACGTAGCTCCAGTTGCCTCTACAATATGAGAGGCCATTTGGCAGAACCCTTGGGAGAGTGTTCTAGGAGTAGGCACTGGCCAGTAGTGCTGTCTTTGCTTCTTCACTTGTGCTGTGCTGGGCATATCAGCTCTGTGCTGCAGCAGCTTTGCCCTGTGACAACCTGTTTGGTGCACCACCTCCCAGTGGCTCTCGCAGGAACAAGAGGCTGGAGGTGTACCAGCAATTCAAGTGAACTGCTCTGACCTTGGACTGTTGGTGGTGAGAGCCAAAGTTCCTGTCTGGCAGGAAGTCTTAAGTGTTTAAAATTTAAAATTCACTTGTAATCAAAGTGAAAAATGAAAATCTCATCATCTTATGTTAAGCAAATTCAGGGAAATGTTGATTATTTCCCTAGAATTTTTCTGTTAGTTTTAATGTTCAAGGTAATAGTCATATTAAATATTGAATGCATGGCTACGAAGGGTCAATGTAAATATTTACTGTAGCATTAACTATATGATATGATTGCAGTGGAATGTTTGGACTCTCTTCCCTATTACAGTTTTATCATAATTGACATGTTTCCCCAAACATTTTGGTTTGAACAAAATGATATTGATCTTTTTCAAGAAAAACTGTTTTAGTCAGCATTTTTCCAGGCAGCTGTGGCACACAGGGTAGAAGTCAGGCTGACCTTGTCCCTTCCAACATCCTGCAAACAGCTCTTCTGTTGGGTTGCTCTTCCAGAGTAGAGTCTTTGATAGTGTTGGGGAGACATTGTGTTCCAGGGGTGCTTAGATTGAATCATGTGGGGCTGTGAAAGGAATCTGGGGCTGCTTAGAAGGAGAAAGGAAAGCAAAATGCTTTTGCTATAACAACAGAAAATGGAAATGCTAGAGCCAGCTCCCCACAGACATTCACATTGTGTTTTTTGAGCTAAATCGATGGGAGTGAGGCTCCAGGTGCCTTTAGGAATCCATTCCTCAATGTGTTGCAGTCTTGCTTAGCTGTGTCAGGACTAGCCCAGCCATACATGCTGGGGTGGGGTTGTAAAGCATGCTGGAAAACCCTGGACAATGGCTCAGAAATGCCCTAGTGTCAGTTTGCTTTAAGCTCAGGCGGCTGGATCCAAGTTGTTCTGATGAGGTGGGCTGGTCATGGCTCAGTAATCACTGAGCAGCTTTGTTACCAGGGCTCCGTGATGGGTTTGATGGAGTCTTGTAGGAATGCTGGAGCCCTCTTGCACTGCCTGTTCCCTGTGCATCTCAAGGCTGCTGGCTTTTGGCACCCTCCTTCCGAGTCTTGCCCACCTCGCAGGCAGCCTCTGGGCTAGCTCGCATCTGGGCTTATCCAGTCGAAGGATGAGCAGCTCAGTGCTGAAGCAGCTGCTGTAGGAGGAGGTGCAGGCAAAGCTAAAGCTGCTTTGTACCAGTTTATGGTGGGCTGAATAATTTTCCACTTCTGCAAAGAGGCAAAGTCTTTCCTACTGCTCCTGCTGTCTGTGGGTGGTGGAATAAACATCTGTTGGGCAGTTCTAGTTTGCAAGTGAGGGCAATTACCCGTGGCACAGGTGTGTTATCCTCGGAAAGCTTTTATTTCTCTCAAATGTGGACATGTCTGCAAATAATTTGAGGTGCTGCTATTATATAGCCTTACACCCTACGGAGGATAATTACTGAGCTTTTTTCCTTCACCTTACTGTATCTTTGTTTTATCCACCAGAGGAAAACTCCCACTTATGCCCCTCCCATTTGCCACATAAAAACTCTTTGAAGTGGGAACACAAGTCACAATAACTTTATTGTTAAAGTAAATTAGCACTGAATGAGAACACAGTGTATCTTTATAAGCCAATGCGGTTTTTGGAGATTGAGCCATTAAATTCCAGTAGTTTGGCTCCTGTTTGTGGTTCACTGCCGGCTTGTGTGAGTGTATGATAAGAATCAGTGGGAGAATGAACTGACCATCTCCTGCAAACAAAACAGTTTTTTTGACCTCTCTGTCTGCAAAATAGAGAAACTTTAGGGTTCTGTTTCCTTTCATTGCAGACTGCATCTGCAGATGATTGGAAACATACCTATTAAGTCCCAGGATGTTCAGATAGAAAGGCTTGGAAATTCAGTTCTGCATCAAACCCTTTGAAGTTCATTCCCATCTCTGCAAATAACTGATGGAAATGACTTATCATCTGAAACTTGTTAAGAATGTAATCCATGAACTCCCTAGTGGCTTTTGGATCAGACCTTTGCAGTGAGATCTGAAATTAGGGACATTCATTTTCCATCTCAGTTTTGCTCCATTATTGATTGGTGGGAATCTGAAATGGGACAAAATCTCATTAAAGTTTTCTTTACCTGCAGTAATTTAAATAACTTTTAAATGCCAGCCTGGCATCAAGTGATGCCTAAAATAAGGCAAAAATAACAAAAAAAAAATTAGGGGCTTGAAAATTCCAAAGGAAGTTGACATCTTTGAAATATGGACTGGACTCCAGTGCTAGCTTACTCATCTAGTTATTTTCTGGATCCTGGGGCTCACCTTATTCTTGAATATGGTAGCAAGTTTGCCTGAACAGGTGACAGAGGGAGCATGGAATGCAATTGCTAGCTCCATGCTTTCTGGCCCAGATTCCACTTGTTTTGGCGTGTCTTTAGATTGTGCCTGCAGAGCACTCAGCAGAGCTGGATATGAAAATCTTCTTACCATAGGGCAGTCCTATATTGCCCAACTGCCCTATGATCTTTGCTGGAGGCTTGAACAAATTCTCACTGCCTGCTGTACCTGGCCCATGAGTGAGCAGTGGAAGGGATTTGCTGATCTGGCTTAACATGCCGGTATGCAAAAAGCAATGCCAGGATCTGGTGAGCATGGCAGCATCTTAAAATGGCCCTGTGTGCATCTGCAGTGAAAACTTGGGAAAAAATTGACAACTTTACTACTTTTCTTTCCATGGGCTGTTTAAAGCTGGTACAGGAAAAACTGGACAGTTTCTCTTTTTGTATTGGTTTAGACTCTGAACTCTCTATATGTGCAGCCTCTCTTGGTAGAGCTGTTACACACAGGGCGGAAGAAACCTGGCTTTGCCCATCAGACTTCTGGTTGCTGTGAAAGAATGGCTTTCCAATTTTTTACAGTTTTCCCTTAGGCAGCACATTAGAGATGGTATGAACATGGAGTCCTCTTAAAATCATATTGTTAATTCACTTTTTAGACCAGGATACACTGATCTTGATGGACGAAAAAAAAAAAATCCATCAGACCACTTATGTCTTAAGAAAACAAACTTTCTGAAGTGAAATGTTGACTCTCTGTGAGCAGTGTTGAAGCCAATGGCTAGAGATGATAATGTCAGTCTTCTTTTGGGCTAAGAAAGCATCAGCCTACTTGGTGTGTGGGTTCCCCACAGGGTCCAGTACCCCAGCTCTGGGACACTGTGGAGATCAGAAGCCCAAGGCTTGGAATCCAGGATTGGAAGGTGTGAGCTGATTTTTCTTGGACTGTGACAGTTTCTTAGGGCTGCAGTAGCCTACAGCAACTGGCAGACATTGCTGCAGCCTTCAGGTTGCTCTACGTAGCGCTGGGAGATGTATGCAGTGAAACATTTCATGCTGTAGGAGCTGAAGTGCCAAATGCAATCCACTTGGGAGCACAAGGCCAAGTAAAGCATTAACACCAGAGTTAAGACAAACTAATTCAGGAATAACTAATATTGTTGACTTTGCTTGCACAAAGTGTCACTTTCTTTGAGCTTTTATTTTCTCTCCCAGAGTAGGTTTAAGGGCAAACACAAATATTAGTCATCTTTCTCCTATTAATTATTGTTAAAGATTTAAAGGGTCATAGACTTCAAAGTTAATGCCCCATTCAATGTGGGAAAAAGCAAAACTGTACATCCCCAGTGGTGGTGTTCTTTCTGGCTGGCTGGCTGATCACAGACCAACTGTCCTGCCTTGCGACATTGGCAGCACATTGTGTTACTTTGGGGCAGTAATTGTGAGCTGAAGAGGGTTTCAGATGAACAGAGGGAGTGAGTAAGCACGGCTGCAGGTGTGCAGCACACGTGCATGTGTGTGCACTCGTGCACATGTAGGGGAATGAATGCAGCACAGCCCTGCTCCTAAATCCTCATGTGCCGAGGCCTGCTTTCTCAGCCTTGTGCAAGATTTTATCTTTGCTTATCCTGTACAGTGATTTCTTTCATGTCATATATACAAAAGGACTTGTGAAATCCTGGATTAACTTTGGAATAAAGTTCTGATTTCCTTCAAATGTGGGTGGTTTCCATGGCCTGCTCCATTCTCAAAGTGACGGTCCAAATGGCATTGCAGGACTTCTGGATTCATGTTTGTCAGTTCCGGGTCAGATTTCTTTGTTTTACAAAAGTGAAGATGTCTTGTAACCTTCTGCCCACTTCCTTGGATAAAGATGAACAGGGTTATTCCTTTCTCAGAAATCTCTTCTCTTGCCTGTGTGATTGTCTTTTTTCAGCTCTGCACAGATATTATGAGAGATGGAGTTTGGACACATATTTAGAGCTATTAATGGGCATATGTGTAGGAATAAAGGACCCAACCCTGCTAACAAGATTTTAGGAAGCTTTTGTAAACTTAGTACGTTTGTAACACAGCACTGAATGCAATATTGAATTTAAACCTATGAAAAGACAAACAACGTGGCTGAAATTTTACCCAATCTGTATCATTTGCCCCAAATGCAGTTTTGAAGCAATCAAAGACAACTATTACTTAGAATCAAATTCAATGAATGGTTTTGGCTATAAGCGTTGAAATATTTTGTATTATATCCATGTAGCTATACCTGTATCAAAAAAACCTGCTTTGCTTCCGAAAGCACTTCAGTTTGGGGCATTTTTAAAGTAGAGATGGACCTTTTTCTGCTGTGACAATTCGAGCTTTAAGACTCAGGTTTATGAAATTATGTATTTTTTCCTACTGCCGAAAGAAAAAGGAAAATGTTTTGAAAGAATGCCTTTTTTTTTTTTTGTTTTAACCTAGGTGATTTTTCTAAAAGGGTTAAAAAAAGAAGCATTTTTTCATCAAGAGCAGATCTTCTTATGAGTCCTCCTGCTCATTGTAAAATTTAATTTTTTAGTATTGCTGCTGAGCCACTGAACACAGCTGTATTTGAGGTAAAAGCCAGGGAAATTACTGCCCAGAAGTGGGATTTGCTCCCATATTGCCTGCCTACTCTGATAAGCACTCTCTAGGGCACTCTGGGTTGTTTGATGCTCTACCTGACTGGACTTGCTTGAACATTATGAAAAGGAAAGGTAAGGAACTCACCCTGTAGCCCAACCCTCCTTTCCAGTACCTGGGTGTCCACAATGCAAGTCTTTACTCAAAAGGTTTGTAAAAACCAACACCCCCAAATCAAAACAAAAAACCAAAAAACTTAACTTTGTGCAGTTTGAATGGATACCCACAACCCTGTTGTGTGCAGCAATATTTGTAAAAATGAAACAGCACTTCTCACTCGTTTCTGAACTCATCTGTCTCTTCTGTGGCAGTGACAGGCTCAGAAATGACTGCTGATTACAATAGGTGGAAGTCATGAATACAGAGAGACTGGGAGGAAAATTGCATTGCAATCTGCCATCCATCCTGGAAACCAGAAGGGAGATGGTGCTATGCCAGCATGTCCTCTGTACACGCTGTTTGAGGGTAAAAGGGGAGCTGGACTCTCCCAGGGGTCAATGCTGAGCTTTAGCACCTTTCAGAAATCAGCTCTTGAAGCAAACGAAGGAACATCCTGAAGGCAGCACTGGTTCCACAGCAGGGCTCGGGGCAGCAGGAGACCATCACCTGGCAGTCAGCAGGTTGAGGCAGCACTGGAGAGAACCGCTTGGCACTGGGCAGGTGGACCAGACAGCAGGAGTGCAGCACCATTTGCTCCCCGACTTGGCATTAATGAGACACCTATTGGAATTCTGCACACTCTTTAAAGACCTTCTGTGCGGAAAATCGTTACGTTTACCGTAATCCTTTGCAAGTGAGAAAACAAACTGGAATCTTCCCCGCTGTACTTATTTGTGGACTTCCTAGGAGACTCTTGGAACTGTGGAAGTCACTTTGCTTTCTGGAAGGAGGTGCTGAGAGGTAGACAGCTGCTGCAAGAGATGCACTAACTGGAGAGTCTGGTGCACAAAGTGGGGAGAGTTCAGCATTAGGGGATGTTATTTGACTTGACAGTCAGAGTTGTGTTTTTCCAAGCAGTTCCTCTCTGTGTGCACACTCTGAAAAGCACTGTTGCTGCAGAAGAGAGCTGACATACCACGGATGGAAGCACGCAACAGGGAACACCACTTAAAAATGCAGGCCCCCAAGACTTGGGCTCTGTTTTAAAGGATCTTAAATATACGGCATGCTGAGCTCTATCTAAAAGATTGGCTATAGGATTAGTAGTGAAGGAGTAGACTGAGCCATTTCAGGCTGTGTTTAGACCAACTCAAAAGCTGTTGGCTTCCTCAGTGGCAGTGACATGCAGTCTGTGGAAGGAGGCTCTGTATTAGGAGCACAGTGTTCTCTGGTTTATGATGCATCTGGACTGGTGGGAAGGGATCACTTAGGGGGCCCTATATCTTCCCGAGGAGACCTCCACTGCCCATATGCTTTTGAAGCAAATAGTTGCTCTCCTGCCCTAATCCTTTGCCTGCACTGCCATTTTATGATCACAGCCCTGATCTACATCCCCTGATGGTTCAAATGTGAACCTCTGGCTCAGCAGCTGGAGAATTTAAGTGTTGCTCCTGGAGCCCTGCCCCAGAGAGCTGACCCTTGCTGAGGCAGAACTAGGAGCTCTCTTCTGACTTAATGTGAGCTTTGCTGGTTTGCAGCACCACAGGAAGCAACCCTGCACCTTCAGCCTTGGCACCTCTTTTTGGCCTGCCTAGAGAGAAGGATGGGGAAGAGAGCAAAATCAAAAAGGAACTATTTTTTTGTTGGGGGCTGGGATGCCCTACTACTTACTGTAGCTGAGAACAAGCACAGCATCCTCTGTAGTACCAGAGCCAGGAGGCTACAAGCGAAATGCATAATCTTGTGCCTGGTGTGGTAGGGGGAGGGGAAAATGTCTTTTAAAGTGTAATAACACCTAGGTTTTATAATCCTGCCCAGCTCAGGCTTGACAATTCTTCCGATAGCCCAAATACTATAAATTTAGTTGAAGATAACAGAACAGATGGGCAAAACATATGGTTTGTAGGTAGTGTGTGGTGGTTGATATTTGTGGTACATTAGGGGAATTTATTTTATTCTCTCTTTCCTTGTATAACTTTTTTGATACTTTCTTGAGTTCTTTGTGCCTTTAGGTGAGCTTGGGGCTTTGCAAATGTCTTATAACTTAGCTTTGTTCAACCAAATTATCTGTTGCTTTGTAAATCTTCTTTAGAGAGTTTATTGCCTGTATATGCTATCTCCAAGCTCCAGTTTGAGCCAGTAGAAGCTGGATCACTTAGAGCCCAATCACTTATTCCATCTGTCTCATTAATAGTTGTGGAAATCTTGAATGGACAAGTGATAGAGTACTGAGACTTCCCTTAGCTTGGCTGCTTTCCCAGTCCTCACCATGTGCACTGGACACTGAGAGTTGCAGTGCATGTGGGAGTTTGCCATGGATGCAGAGTGTGACTGCACAAGCTGCCTGGGAGCAGCGTGGGACCAGCTGGGCAGAGGCCACATTCCCACCCGTGCTGGCCTTTCCCTGCTGGGACACAGCTCCCCCACCAGCTCTGTCTGCAGCAGAGGACACCTCAAGCAGCGTGTGCTGCTGCCAGCAGCATGGACAGCTTCCCTTCTGGTTTTGTTTAGAGAAAGCCTGCCTGTTCTGCAGGGGACTGCTGGAAAAACACCAGAATATTAACCCCCTGATTCACCTGCCAATCTCATCCCTAGCAAATTTGAGTGTTACGCCAGAGCTAGATACAATATTGAGCTTTTTATATGATGTTAGACCTAGGCAAGTCAGATTATGTTCAGAGCACAAATATACAAATGCTTCAAGTGTTTGCTTATGGAAACCTGAGAAAAGCTGAGTAAGAATGAGTCATGGTTACAGCACAGATTTACATTCAAGGGAAAGGAACTTCAGAGAAATGTAGAACATGCAATACATTTGCCCATACTTTATGATGGTTGAGAAGCACCGTATTTTCTCTTGCACAGACATTTGAAAGCTGGTCTTTGTATGTGGCCATAGGTTGAAAGAAAGGTGCATTTTTTTGCCATAGTGAATGAACAGGATAAAGTCCAGCTTCTGATAAAGGGTGAGATCAGGCTTGAACCAAACTCATCTTCAACTGTCAGAATTTTCTGTCCCTGAGCCTCACCTAAGTGCTGTGAGTTTTGAGACAGGGTGCTGACCCAACCACCAGTGTCTACCTTGTGTCTTGAGTGTATTCTCGCGATGTAGGGACAGTGTCTTGGACCAGAGTTTCTGAGTATGTGTAAGCTTTTTTTTGTTATCCCCTGATCCACCTTGGTTCATCACATGCATGCCTGCCTTCCTGCATGCCCAGAAACTGCAGGTATCTGTACTTCTCACATTCAGTAAAAAATCACTTGCAGTAGTATTCTCAGTGTATTGCTGACTTAATGTGTCCCACTTTAGTGAATTCATCCGAAAACCATCTGTAGGTTTTTGACCTCAGCTTGAGCCAAGGCTCTTCCATAGTGTCTGAGACTACTTAAAGCTGCCTGGTGGTGCATGGTCTGTCATTAGAGATGTGGAGTCTGTGAACACCCTGATCAAATGAATAAGGTAAATATTTTCTGTTTTGCAAACACTGTAAATATGTTGCCCTGTGCCACAGATGACGTGAAGTGCACGGCATCAAGTTTGTCCTGATAAGAAAGCCAAATGTGCCATGGGGAGCTGGACACAAGATGAAGCTGAGAGTTTAAATCAATTTAACTGAGCCAGGCTTGGGTTGATGTCCATGCTGCTGAGAGCAGGATACTGAATAACTATGTTTTTATTCAAACTGTGGAAAATTGAGCAGAAGATTACTACTTTAGCTGTTTGGAAAGATGCATGGCAAATTAATGGAAACTAAGGATATAGTCCTGCAACACATTTGGCATTCCTATAATCAGTGTATGCTTGATGCATAAATCTGATCCAGCCAATGGGATCAGTTCTGGGCTCCCATTGACAAGGATGGGTTTCAGGATTGGCTTGTGGAATTGACTCACTGGTGTGGAGTTTTATTTCAGGAGCAGTGGTCAGGTTCCAGCTGGCAGAAGGTCAGTGTGAGTTGTCACTGAAAGCACAGCTCAAAGGCTAAGGGAAATTGTAGGAGAAAGATTATCTTGGCAATGCAATTTGGGCCTTCCCAAATTTTAGGACTCTCACAATATGCACATGCTGATCAATGAAGATCCTTAACTCTGGCATCTCCCCCTTGAGGCCGGACTTTAAAATTACAAAATTCTGAGAATCAAAAGAAACTTCAGAACCGCATTGAAGACCAAAAGCTGCAGTTCCTTGTGTAGGCTGGTGACTCCCATGTTAGCTGGGTGCATTATGGCTGCCTGGGTAACCTAGGGAATGAGGGAGTCAAGTTGTGGAGAAGGAGCTTTTCATTAGTATCTGTTGATAATGGAGTGAGTAGAACTGGGATCCAGAACTTGGAAAGGTGAAGACTAAAAATAATGGGCCTGATATTAGCGGAGGATGAATGTTGTGCCATGATGCTTAGTCCATCTCTGAAGGTCTATGGAGAAATGCTGTGGCTGGGGACAGGATGACTGTGCCTGGGGAGCTCTACAGATTGGTCTTGTTCTTTTGCTTGACTGGAGAGCACTTCTGCTCCAACACACAGCCTTTGTAAAATCATAACATGTCTACAATGTGACTTTTCAAACCTAGAGTACATTCTTAGGAAGGGATTGCTCCATGGGTCAGAAGTTTTAAAAGAATTGTAAGTTTCTGATGGTATTTTATGTACATATTCCACTTTAGAAATGTTTCTTTTGGAGGCTTGCAGGAAGCATAACTCTTCCCTTGGTCTTTAAGTGAGGTGTTTTTTCAGCTGTAATTGTGTCTTTTATTCTTAACCTTACCCTTTTAATTAAAAGAGTATGGCAATCTTCTGCATTCCTAAATGCTGACCCATTTAAAGTGATTTGTTGTGCTTGATGTATTTTCTCCACTTTTCTCTTCCCTGAGTTCCTAGGTCCCAGGTAGCCAAAATTATCTGTTTGCTACTAATAGCTTTTCCACCCACTTGCCCCACCTAGTTATAGGTTCAGCAATGCAGCACTTTAAAATTAGCCAGAACCTGATTTTGCTTTGGCTTACACTGACTGTGTGGCTGTAGCTCCAGCAGGGAGGACGAAATCAGTCTCAATCTATAAACATTATTTCTCTGAACTATTTGGCAGTGACTTCTTTTAATCTTATTGCAGAAATTTCCTTTGCAGGACCATGCAAAATGTATTTTACATCTGATAGGGCATTTAATGAATCCTTGGTTTACTCGGAGTTTCAATAAATGTGTCTTGCTGAAAACTTTATAAGCAGCCCCTTTGGCAAGGGAACGGGACAGAGCAGAGCTGCAGCCTTTGAAGGCCTGAGACTGGAATCACCATTGCACCACATCTGGCTGAAGGGGGTGGTTGTCTGCAGTGCAGCAAGTAAGATAGCAAATGCTGTCCTGATCCTGAAGTGGTTTTCATCTGCTTTGCACTGGTAAAAATGACTGCATGCAGCCTGTGCGTATTTTTCTGGGTGCCAGAGAAAATCGCAACTGAGAAGAGGGATATCAGCACCAAAGGATACAAAGAGGAGGAAGAATTAATGCTTTTTGGCATTGCTGTGGCAAAACAATACAGTCATTAGTAACAAAAACTGCAAGGAAAGAGGATTTAGCTATTGGCTTCATAGACAGTTGTGGCTCCCAGAGCCCTTTACTCTGATGCATGTTTAGTAGCAAAAGCACCCAGGGCTGCAGCTGTCCCGGTTGTCCCCAGTGTGCCTCGAGTGAGTTCACCTCTCCCTGAAATCTTTCATGCAGCTGCTACCTCACAGAGCTGAAGACTTGTAGGCCAGTTTGCTCGCTCCCTTCCTTGGATGTGGTGACTGTGATTAGCTAATAAAAGGTGGTTCATTGTAAGAGAAATGTGAGCTAGTGAATGGAAGGAAAATGTTGACTTTCAATTCCATAGCACTTATAATCTGTTCAAGACCAAAAATGTAATTTGTTACTAAAGGCTTTGTGATTTTGCTGTTGGTATTGTTGCAAAGCAGTCTAATTATGTCTCTATTTGGACTTATTTATATTGCTTGTACACAAGCCTCTCTTCCCTGCCCTTTTAAAGCAGGAAAGGCCAGGAGAATCTGGTAGCAGTGAGGCTGTCTTGGGGGAGACAGCACATGGGGCAGCCTGTGCTTCCCACAGATATCCTGCCAGCAATGCCATTCTGTCCGTGTTAGCAGGAATCTGTGACTGGCCCAAGGCGAGGAAGGGCCTTGTTTGCTGTCAGACCTGTCTTGGCTCATTTTGGCCCACGAAGTATTTTCCTTTTCTCATCAATTTATCCCATAGCTTGAATTTAGTCAACAAAAGGGGAAGGGGAAAAGGGCATTCAAGAAAGGGAGGAGAACGGACAAGCATATAGGGTGTGGGAAAACTGTTGATGTCAGGCACTCAGGGTAAATGGAAATGAGGTGAGCAAAGTAAATGATACAAGTAGATTTTCATCTGGCCGATGCAGAATTTAGGGCATTTAATTTAACATTTGGAGAAGGATCCCAGGTCTGGCTGAGGTACAGGGTAAACTCATTGAGGCCATCTTTGGGTTCTCATTTGTATTAGCACAAGGAGCCATAGTTCTCCTGCTGTTAGTGGATTTCTGTGTAAAAGTCAATCTAAACTGGGTGTTTCTGTCCCCCCTGAGTAAAATGAAGGCATAATAAATAAGTCAATAAAATCTGTCTTTGTGAGGAAGTAAAACAGCCCCTTTGTGTATGTACATGCCAACGCCCAGAGCACCCTTGTAAAACAGAAGCGGCAGCTCTTCTCCCAGTCCCTTCCTGGTGTGAATGTGACAGTGGGTGCAATCTGCACCAGGCCTTTCTGCTCCTGCAGAGCACCAGGGCAGTTAAAACAAAGAGCCAAATACTCTTGAAAATGAAGAGGCAGCAGGAGCTTGGCATCTGTTTGGAGAAAGGAAGAAGTATGAGTAAATATTTGAGGGGAACAACCGTTTTAGTCTTTTCAGGGGCCCAGTCTATTGGGTTTTACTGAGGCCAGAAGGATGAAGCCCTGTGTTTGTCATTAGGACTCAGTACACAGAGTTCTGTGGATTTTGTACTTTTACAGCTGCTCTGTGATAATTTAAGAGAAAAAAAATAATCCTTTATGGTCCTTGATTATCAGGTTACAGTTTATTAGAGATATAAATGCCAGCAATTTAAATTACTCTGTATTAGATTGTCCTTGAAAAAAGCAGAATTTGTAACTAAAAGGACAGTGCAATGAACTTTTTATGAAACAATAATGCCGTTTTAGATGGAACAAGTATTGTATGCTTTTAGGTTTTAAGTAATTGAGTTCTTGTAAGCAAAGTTTCTCTGCATTGTTTATCTTCCTTCTTTATGAACAAAAATATTTTATGGCTAGCTATTATGAACTCCACAATCTGTATGCAGAGATTATAATGGACTAGATACAGGGTGCTATCAATAATCTTAGTTAAGGTTTCAGTTCTATTAGCTTACTACACTGATAGCATTCACTGTGGATTGAATGACAGTCAAAAGCATACCACAAGAATACCTGGATGACATTTACGTGTAGGAAGAATTATTCTACAGGGCTTTATATCACACTGATTTCTGAAAGTATTGCTGCTCTTTATATTGCAGTTTGCTGCTGCCATGTTACTGTGCAAATGATTGTAAAGCTGGAGGGTTACAGAAGGACGCTTGTGTGAAGATGTATTGAGTGCTGGCTGCAGTGGCTTGTCTGTACTTGATTGTCTTCCAGCTCTCTGGGGTTGTGCTCCACCTGTGCCAAAGAGTGTGTCGTCTAGTGGTTCCCATCCTTTCTGGAGCCAAGCCTCATGTTCGAACCCTGGCAGTGTCCCATGCTTCCTTGGATCAAGCTCCAACTGGATCATGGCTTGGAGTCCTAGTTTGCTGCTTGCGCATGTATGCGTGCACCTGCTTTTTGATGTGAAGTGTTAGCAAGTACAGTTTGGTGTGTTACTGCAAAATCTGTCAGAGCAGGTTGCCCACCTGAAGACAGTTTCTTAAATGTGTGGCAACCACATTTCTGCTGTGATTTCTGGAAACCCTGTTACACTTTAAAAGGGAGAAATAGTACTGTTTCCAGCTCTTTAGACTCATAACTGGACTGCTTTTTGAACTAGCTTTTTCCCTTTAGGCTGGTAATTGGACTGATTTGTGAACTGCACCCTCTATACTCTGACTCCATTCATGAATATGTAGGGTGTACATTAGAATAGTCTGGAGTTTCTCTGATCTTACTGCTGTCCTCAGAGGTATTCTGGTCAAAATCTCTGTCCCTCAGATCCCTGAGTGTGGAGAAAGGTTTATCTTGGCAGAAGCTGCGGCATGAGGTGTTAGTTGAAGGCCTGCCTCTGGAAAGCAAGGTTGAATTCTGGTTTCTGGATAGTACTGAGGGGGAAACTGTGATGTGTAGCTGGGCTTCTGTATTGTAGCAGAATATTGCAAGTCTAAGGTCCTGTTTTTACTCTAGTGTCCAAAGGAGTGTAGAAGATATTGCCTTGCAAATCATGAATATCTGGATTTCCTTCACACTTGCTTTATTAGCATTGTTTTTCTTTGCCAAATTCTAGCTTGAGTTGAAACCATGCTGCAGAAAGGCAAATTATCTTGTGTTTGCTTTAGCCTGAAAGAGTACACAAAGCACTGGAGCTCTCCAAACCCACATCAAAGGTGAACTTACCCTCCATTGCTCCTGACACATCTGTGAAAAGGGGTAAGCATTTGCCACTACATGGAAAGACACTTCCTGCTAATGTAGCAAATTAATTTTTCCCTTCTTGCTTAGAAAAGACATTTGAAAATAAAACCTGTGTGGCCTGGGCAAAATGCAGAACAAATGTGGGTGCCAAAGAGGATGTAAGAGACACAATAAATGTTCTGAAGTTACTAGTTGGTGGCACTGTGTTCAAATCTGTGATGAAAGAGGAGTAGCTCCACAGGGAACTTGCTCTGCTGCTGCTGCTGCTTGCTGTACCTGTGTAGGAACTAAGTGTGGAGGCCAAAGCAGGAATTTGTTTTGCCTAAAATCTGTCCCACTCAATTACTGTTGGGCTGAGAACTGGAGTTTGCTCAGATTGTACAGCTAGCCTCAGGCTCCAGTAAATTACTTTGATCTACATGGATCCCTGAGGATCTCTTAACTTGTGAGTTGGGCTCCTCAGCCTATTCCATGAGATGGGAAATCCTGTCTTACTGACAGGGATCTTGCTGCCCCTTCTGATAGCAGCAGCCTGTGAACACCCACAATCATAGCTCCTGGTGCTTTAAAAAATGGCTTTTCAACAGGGTAACTTTTAACTTAATTAACTATGCAATGTAATGTCATAAATGAAGCCAAATCATCTATTTAAATTAAAAATTTACATCATTACTTTTTAAAAATATATTTTCTTTCTAAAATCATCACCCCAGTTAAAGTTTATGGCATTTCTGCAAATGATGACCAGATTAACTAGGGGTTAATAGCCATTCACTATACTTGAGGTTATCATTTCTCAGCAGGGATTTTTTTTTCTCTCTCTCTAGGAAATTTCCTGTTTTAAGTTCTGAATTGCGTAAATGATACTACTCCTCAAATGTCAGCTGGCATACAGGAATGCTCCTCTGGCTTAGTTTTGTCTGCAAGCAGGGTGGGAAGTTTTCTGTCAGTTTTGTTTCTCACGGAAAATACACTTTTCACAACATATATTGGCCTCTGTCTGGGAAATGTTGACTTCAGGGGTTTTTGGTTTAAAGGTTGTTGGCTTTTTTTGTTTATTTTTAGTTAGCTTAAAGCTTAGAGCCAAAAGCTTATATTTGTTTTCTGTGTGGGAAATATCAGTTATTTTGAAGGTTCCCTACCTCATATTTTTGCAACAGGAAAATATTATATTGTAAAAATGGATGGGGAAAAGGGAGATTAGCAAACCCCAGTGTTTTCTGCAGAGAAACAGTCAATTCTTCTGTAGCTGAAATGTGTATTCTCTATGATTAGGCTATTTTTTCTGTTGGAACTGAAATGTTTTCCTTTGGGGGAGTGGGAAGTTTGCTTGGGCACAAGGGTTCTTGGTGCCTTCTGGGACTTCAGGTCTTCAGTCCATGTATCCAAGGCCAGTGCTGACTTAACCCCTGGGGTTGTCCTGCCCTCACAAACAGCTTCCACCACCAGCACCTTTCCTCCACTGGTGATGTGCTACAGAGTTTTGTGGAAACTCAAGTAAGCCAAGCAGGCAAATGAGTTCTTTGGCTCCTGAAGCAGCTCATAGCTTGAACTGTTTTAACTGTTTTGTAATGAAACATTTTTGCTTTTCTGAATAGAGTAATTTTGATGCCAATTATTCCACAGGTGTTTTCTGTAGGCCAGCTTGCAAAAAAAAAAAAAGTGATTTCTGTATGCCAATTTAGCAAAATAAATTATGAGTACTGTCATTTTGCTTAGGATTAAGACTGTGCTTTTCAGCTAAGGGAAGAGCCCAGGTTTACACGATGGAGTATTTGTGGTTTAGCTTCCTGGTTCCACTGTTGAGGATTTACAGTACTGTAAATCTAGACTAACATCATGTAAATCCATAGTAATGTAACTGTATTTATTTCCTTCCATGAAGCTGTCCAGGTTTATACCAGTGAGAATAAGAACAGTATTTGGCCCTTTAATATCTATCCCCAGATAATAAAAGTCATATGAGGGTTTCACTAAATATTTGGCAAACCTACTAAAACAAGCCCAACAAACTATGCAGGACGTAGATTAATTTCCTCCACCAAGCATCTGGGTTCAGCATTATAATTAGCAGCAGATCTAGTGATATGCCAAACAAAGATGTTTATGTCAAATAGCTATTTCTGAGAAGGAGAGAAAAAAAGGAGAGAGAAAGGGGAGCTTAAATTAATTGAATGTCATTAAATGAGTCCACATTGCTAGCCTGAGTGATAAGCAGTTACTGCCAGAGGTGTTTACAGATGGCAGCTAGCAAAATTTTCAGTTACATTATTCAGTTTGGTTCATGACTGTGTAGGCATTGCAGGGGCGTGGGGGACTTTAATCTATCTTCACTTTCTTACCTCTCCTAATGGCTGCTTTTCCCACTTGAAATTTCTTTTGATCTCTCGACATGTGAATCACACTTGTTCACTTGGATTCACTTAGACTTTAAATCAGCTCTGCTTGCAGAGTGCACCTCACGTGGGTGACAGGCAATGCTTAGAAAAGTTGGCATGGAAGCTTCCTGAAAATGTAGTTAAAGCAGGCATATCCACAGCCCAGTGAAGTTTCTGCATCTCGTGAACTGCCACAGCAAGGCTGCACCTAAGAAGAGAACAAAGTTCCTGTTGGTATTTTGGAACCTGTGAGTCCCAATTGCTGCCTGAAACCTGGGGAGGGGAAAAAGAAGGACTTTTTCAGACCTCTGAAGAAGTTTGAACTGAGCTCTGCTTCTAGAAAGAGTTACAGGTCTTTGTGTGGACTTGATAAAGGAAACTTGGATCTTCTTGAGGTTAGGCAGTCACTCTATAAAAAATCAGAACTGCAAAGAGTTAATGTAATATGGAGGAATTTTACAAATTTCTGGAATGACTGAATGAAATCACTGTCCAAAATGATCGAGTGTAGTCCGAAGACAGATTTGGCAACTCTTCTAGACTGTTTTACCACAAAATGACCTTGGGTTTATAGCTGTGTCACGATCATGTTGAACCTTCAGTTTGTGTGTGAGAGGGCTGTATTCCACCAGTGGCAAAGGATGCTTTCACTCATTTATAACCTAGAGATATTAGACATCATAAAAAGTTCAATATACTAGTGTGATGATAATATATCTGCTGTCTGCAGTGCAAACTTCCCAGCTAGCATTCTGGGATTATTTGTCAGGCAGTAATTAGAATGATGCATTTTAAATCTTCTGAAATGGTGCCAGGAAGAGAATTGCTTTCTGTTTTGAACAGTGTTAGTAGTGCAGCTGGAAATGCTGCCTAATGAAAATAATTTTAAACATCTCTTGGTCTGCATTTGGTCACAACTTGCCCAAGGAACACAGGCAATCTCTTATGTTCACCTTGCTGGGTTGAAGAAGAATTATTTAACTGGTGGTCAGTGCTGGTTACACATAGGGAAGAGTCCAGATTTTAATGCCACTGAACTGTACTGTGAGGAGATCAAAATGGTACCAAAGAACCAAACATTCAAATTATTCAGAGGGATTTGTAATTTTTCCTGATCATCAGGGTGGAGCATGTTCCCCTGCAGCCAGTGTGACCTCCAAAGACACCCAGTTCTGCATCCTAATTTAGAGAACAACCATACTGATCAGGATGTTTGTCATCAGGATTTTAGTTCAGCATATTAATAAAAGGAGATCTGTTCTTTAATATCTATGATTTCTAAGTATCAATGCAGAGATATGACCAGAAGATTGATTGACTTGTCTGGATTCAAACTCTGGCAGCACAGGGATGAAAATTTAGTATTAAATTTTGAAGTAAAACTTTAAAAAGTAGATTTCATAATATTGTTTGCTTAACTTTTCAAAAGGAGCTCTAGTCATTTGTGATGAATACTATTATGTCTACAATGAAAGAAATTTTTATTTCATTTGTTTATGACCTACACCTGGGAATGAAGGCTCTGGGTCAGATCCTGCTTCTGTGATTGGGGTATTAAGTTGCACTAAAGTCTGACTCTAGCTGTTATCTCCTGCTCAGGCTTCATAGTAATAGTAGTTTATTAATTCTTGGATTTAGAGAAGGTTGATGAATGAACAGATGCCTACATGTCCTCTTTTCTGCCCAAATCAGTAAGAAAAACTCTTGCCAAAGTAGAATAGAAATAAATTTGTCAATTTAAAATATTCAGATGCTATCTTTTGGTCACCCTAGCATTTCTCAGAGTGAAAGTCAAATTTATGTGTGTCTGTGTTTTCCACTAGACTAATCTTGAGATTTCTGCCTTTCCAATAGACAGGTTTTGGGAACATTGTAAAGGTTTCTCACACATTCTTTATACTGAATGCCAGGTCCTCAGCTAATGTAAACTAGCACAGCAAAGCCAACTTATGCTGATTTACTGCAACCCTGGGTGAGTCTGAAGGAGATTAAAAGGAAACCAAACATATGCATGTTAGAAATGGTTTCAATTCTCAGCCCAGTTTTGTTGTTCTTCTCTGTAGTCTGTGTGCCTGGATGTCTCCAAAGGTGAGGATCCATGTTCTGCACTGTGAAACTTGCTGTCTCTAAGAAGTATTTGCAGGATAAATCCATCTGCAGTCACTTTTTGGCTCTTGATCTGGAGCTGGCACACTATTTAGATTCTTAAATGTGGCTCCTGCCCCAACACTGAAATCTTTCTTGGGGATGCACTTCCCACTTTCACTTGGGGTTTTATGATTTCTATGATATCTAAAATTGCTTCTGTGCTTTTCCACGTCTTTCCAACCAGTTCCACAGAAATTGTGCTGAAGTCGCAGTGAGGATGCCCACAAGTTTTTTCCCTCAAACTATGGGAAAGAACCAGCAGGCACTGCTAGGGTCAAGGCTATTGCTGGCTGTTGATGAATGAAGGTCCTCTCTCTCTGCTTTCCTGCACTGATGGGTTTTCATGCTCCCATCTGGGCAGTGCCCTCAGCCTTGCAGCTGCTGAGCCTCAGAGGCCAGTGCTACCTGCTGGGGGTGAGGTGTAGTAGTTCAGATGTGTCTCCTCAGAAGCCTGACCAGCAACAGCATTGCTGGAAGATCAGGATGGTGTGCTCATCCCTGTGCTCAGAGAGAGACCCTGTCTCTGTGTTTGAAAGGTAAAGGGGAGAGGTGGCTCCTCTTTGTCACTCTTCTACAGGGCAAGGTGAATCCCAGTTTGGTAGCTGGCATGCAGCTTCATTCCTTCTGCTTTTTTTTCTTTCTTCCTTCTCATTTTCTCTCTGTGGTGCAAAAATAGTATCAATAACACATTTATATCCTGCAGGAAAGGTAACATGTGGACAATGTTGCAAAACTCCAGGTGGGAGCTGTGGCTGTCGTACAGAAATGACATATGTACAAGTTACCAAATATATACAGAAGCTTTGAAGGAGAAAGGTGTGATTTCAGGGAATATTACTTCATGATTCCTGAGAAAAATGGAAAACCAGGTTCCTTGCCCCTCGTGGGAGTTTTCATGGCACTGGATTACTTACAGTTAGCTCTAAAAGTCCTTATGTGAGGTGAAGGACATCTTGCTTTAGTAGATATGGATCTTGCTCTGTATCTAGGTACAAGTGGAGATTAAGATTAGGTTTAGTGGTGGCACAGGAGAGAGGCAAGACTATCTTGACAGGGTTTTCTGTGCTCCCAGTCCCTGGGATAGCTCTGAGTCTATTCCTACCCTGCAGAAGTGCTGCTTCTGATCCCAGAGCCACTGTCTCCTGCCTGTGCGGCTGCTGAGCCTCCTAGTCCCAGTGAACTCTTGCCTCCAACATGTGGTGGAAGAGGGGCATGGAATGACCAAGGCAGGAGTGACAGCATACATCACTGTAGCACACCATGCTTCTCACTAGCTGTGTGAGCCCTTTTTGCTGGAGAGATTCCTTGCAGGCAGGGACAGCTGCATGAGACAACAAGGAGCTTGGCTTCCCAGTGCCACCTCCCTACAGAGCTCCTGTGGCAGCCAACAGCCGGCAAATCCTTCCCACAAGGAGCCTTGTCTCCTTGTCTACAGCTCTGAGCATATGCCTTGGCAGTGCCTTAGTTTGGGGACAAAGCCAAAGGTGTGTTTGGGTCAGGCCAGGGCAGCTTATCCCTCAGTTTGTTGACAAGTTACCTGTGTGCAGAATTATACACGGGAGAATTGGCTGCTCAGCAGATTGCTCTGAACACTGCTCCACTGCTCCTCAGACATTCATGCTTGACCTAAAGCCCCTAAGAAATGCCATCTCCTTTCCTAGTTCCTGACTAGCCATGACTATGGGGCTGGGCAGACCTGTGTATACCCAGCCCTGATTATCTGCTGATTGACAGTAGTAGCATTTTGGAGCTGGACTGATGAGAAAATGCAAATGCTTTTGTGAAAAGCATTTTTATTTTTTGTGGAAAACTTTTAATGAAAGTGTTTTATATGGATAGAAAATCCTTAGTGTTTTTAAAAACTCACAGCCAAAATGTTTCATCCTAAACCAGAAATATTCCCGCTGAAGCCAGTGTCTGTCTTCTTTATGGGTACTGTAGCTATGTTCCCATTCTTTTATGTACATAGGACTTTGTAATCACCCTGTACCTTCTCTGATGAACTGCAGCCAGGGACTATAGCAGTGACAAGCTCCTCTTTTTCACAGGCAAGTGCTCTGTGATGAAGCATGAAATATGGGCACCTAACCCACGGAGGAGGTGGGATATCCTCCAAACCCCAGTACCAATATGGTACTGCTGCTCTGGTATGAATGAAAAAAAAAATCTCTTATTTTTTCTTTCTTGCCCACCCTCCACCAATCTGGAAAAAATCCATTTCAAGAAAAATCAAAATTTTCTCCAGAAGAGAAGAAAGCAGTTGATAAGGAGGAAACATAATAATTATACAGAGCCAGATACACAAGATTGTCCATCTGTTGGCTCTTGTTCTGTCAGTGGCTCCCTGGTAGTGTCCATCACTTGTCTGTCATTCAGCAGAGTAACCCCACTTTCATGAGACATGGCAGTGAATTTCAGGCTCACAGCAGGAGCTGGTGTGTCTTCACTTCAGCGGGAACAGGGCCCAGCCCTGAGCTCGTCCCACTCAGCCAGATACTCTCCAAAAGTTGTGATCTTTTCAGCACAGATTTTGGCTTCCTTCAGCTCATTCTGCATATACACATTGGAGCATAAGCTAGCTCCTTAAATAAAAATCAAAGCAAAGCACTTGACTTCAGAAGAATAGGAGACCCAAAAGGAGAAAAAAAAAGGAAAAAAAGAGAAAGAAGGAAAAAAAGGCCACTTAGGTAGTGGGCTGAACAGATGCCGTAGGTTGTTATAGCAACTTGAGTTCTAAAAACAGGAGAGAATACCCACATGCTGCCACATCTACTGAAGAACCCACACTCCAGATTTCAAAATTCAGGCACTGAGGGAACACCTATTTCCTATTATTAAAAAAAAGCAAACAACAAAACCCAAGCACACAACCCTACCCCCCCAACCCAAACCAACAAGAAATCAACCAAACCAGCCAATTAAAAAACAATGTGTAAAGCATCCTCGGAAAAATCCACATACATTATCCTATGAAAGAGAAGAGCTCTTTTAGATGCTTTGGAAAGGCTTATGGTATCATTTCTTATGATATTTAAAGCAGTGTGTGTGCATGCCTGTGTGCCTGCGTGTGATGTGGATTTCGGCTCTCAAAGAGAACTTGAAAGCCTTCCAGCAAAAATGTAAGCACTCTGACAAAGATTTTTGTGGAGGGAATAACTGTCAGCAGCAGATACCAAGGTGACAGTGAGCAGTTGTAACATCAAACCTAAAACACTTACCAGTTTTGTGTACGTGTATGAGAAATAATGACTCCTCAGACAGTGCCTGTCTGTCAGTGCAGGGAAAAAGCACTGATTAGAAGTAAATCTAGGAGATAAAGCTTCAGGCAGGTGTAATGGAAAGGTTTTGTGGTAAAATATCGAGTTATATGCAAAAATATGTAAATCAGGCTCCATGTTACTATGGTCTAGAGAAGCAAATAGGTGTCTTTTGACTCAGCTGAGCACTGGATCAGATCTCATGCTTTGCACATGAAATATTGCTTGGTTTAGGATCTTTATCTGTTCCAATTTTATCTGAGTAATTTGTGTGGGAATATAACAGCCTGAGATGCTCCTCTGGAAAAGGCACGGAACTTGAAATGCCACATTTGGTTATTATTTCATAATTTTATGTGATGGGGTTTTTTTGTGTCAGACTATTTGTGCTAAAAGTCATCTGTGAATTCATGCCTTGGGTAACCCATCCTCCAGCTGACTTCACACAGTGAAAGCAGCTCACAGCATCGTGCTGAGATCAAAGGCAGGGCTTGAACAAAGCTGGCTGCTGGGAAGGGGGCAAAGAGAACAAGGACTGTCCTTGACACTCAGAGACCAATATCTGAACAGGGAGGAGCTTTTCCAACAGACAGGCAAGAGAAAGACTGGATAGAATCATGAGTCTCTGCTCTGTGGAGACAGTAGCAGCTCTGCTCCAGGCTGGCTGGTGGCCTAAGGGTGGCATCCCTGGGGCACTTGTGTGGATGCTCTTGCCCCCCCAGCTGGTATGGGGCAGAGCCTGAGAGCCTGAGGAGCACATCTCAGCACCTGCCCCAGTGCTGCCTTCCCTCTCTCGCAGGCATGAAGTTGCACAGGAGGGTTTTGAGGGCAGATTAGTCAAGGCAAAAGGCACGAGTTGCTCAGGTAGGGCAGCAAGGAAGCTCTTAGGTGTGTGCTGGCACAAACCTGCGAAGGGGTGAATCCTTGTTTGCCTGCAAAAGGAGTCAGTGACTCTTACAACAGGCCCAAAAGTCACTCCTGAAGGTCTTTTGAACTTTTCTCTCATATCTTATTCTTTTCTAGAGTTATAATTTTCAGTAGAAGCTAGCTCCGGCCAGCTGGTTTTTGTACTCATCTTCCACAAGTAGTGTATCTGGTCAGAATTTTTCTTCTTTTTCCCTTTAGTTCGAATACGTCTGAAAGATATTGGCCAAACATACCTCCAGTAGTAATACTATTTAACGATACATCTTCAGACAGGAAAGAATATGGAAGCTATTAAACCCAGAGGCAAATATTTTCTGAGTTATGGGTGTCAGAAAACTGAGTTATAGGTAGAATGTGAATGGTTTTGCAATCTTCATAACAGGTGTTAAAACCATTATGCTAAAATAATTATTTATTTGTCTTAAAAGTGTAATCTCAGATTTTTAAAGCTGTCCTGGAAGAAGTATAGAGGAATATATTTTCATCTGTGAATAAACTAAGCAGGAATTTCTGGAGACAGGGTGTGAAGGAGAGTTAGTAGAGTTAGTAAAGGGAGGAGGTCTGGTTTTAAAAATTATAATTAAATAAAAACAGCAGCAGAAAAATCAAATTATGTTACATTTTTTTGTTTGTTTGTTGGTAGATGTCCAGCCACCAGTGGAGAGCAGTCCAGGATACAAGCTCAAGCACAGATAAAGCGTTGGTATGTTGTTGAACAGCTGTTAGATTTAAATCTGATAGATTTGAGATAAAATAGCCTTTAAGAAAGATTTCTCCCAGCAAACTGGCACTAGTGCTGTGTTAGACATGGTGCAGTTAGTGTGTGAGATAACTCACAGCTTCTGCAAAGTCCGTAAGTGAAAACTACCATGTAGTGCTTGTTCTTGTATTCCATAATGGATTTGCCAGAGAAGTTTTTCTTAATGGTCTGTCACACCGGATGTAAAACACAGGGTGGTTTTCCTCTCTGCAGAATTCAACAGCAGGGATTCACGCAGGATGAAAAGAAACACAGGCTTATGGTTACACAATCCAGCACAGAATGTGTCAGTGGGCACAGGTGTACCTCAAGGGGCAAGGACAGCTGCTGGGCAAGTGAGCTGTGCCTTCCCAGTTGTGCTGCTTGGGTCTCAGCAGAACAGCCTTTTTGGGGACACAGGGTCCCAGGGCCTCAGACAGGAACATGGCCCTCTGCCCTTGGCCTGGGCTGTGCTGCAGGTGCCTGAGCAGCAGCTCTGGGGTCTGTGGCATGAGAGCCCCCATAGTCAAGTGTAAATGCTCTGGCAGTGGAGATCTAAGCAGTACCAGGTGGGGAGCTGTAAATTCCTGTCTCAGATGATGCTTCTGAAATGGACCTTACAGAGAACGATTAAAGTTTCATTCTGGGAAAGACAAAGCAGACTAAAGAGCATTCATGCAGAGGCAAATTTCTGTTCTGCTGGATGAAACCCCAACAGTTTTTGATGAACCACCCAGTGTATCCCTCTCAAGATTTTTGTTAGTCTTATGAGGAATAATGTGGGAAGGAGAGTCTATGTTTAGAAACGTAAGAGGTTCGTACTCCTGTTTCACCTCTAGTGGAGGCAAGAAGATTTAATTGCTGAGTTTCAACTAGCAAGTGGGATGTAGTCATCATTCTTGTGTTGGGTAATGGAGTGGGGAAGGAATAAAAGACCAGATTTTGTCCTTGAGCTTACTGAAAACCCTTATGAGCCTTCTTTGAAAATAATTCCTGGCACAATCAGCTTTAAACCTAAGTTTGACTTTTTTTTTCCCTCTCCCTATACCAAACATGATTAGAACATAGTATGGATTAATTGCTCTGCCAAATGTCATTCCTATAAATCAAATCTGTTTTCTGACATATGAGTGAGTGTCTGAATACTCCAAAGCCATTAAAAATATCTGCATAATTTTAAAACCTGCTAAATGTTGTTGTTTTCTCTCTCTCTCTCTTTTCATTCTTGGTACAGTATGGTATTTTACTCTGATGATGAGAAGTTGAATGGCAAGTTTCAGTCAAATGCATTTCTTTTTTTTTTTTTTTTTTTTTGCAATCCAATCCTAAAATCTTGACAATGGCACTTACAGTGGAAATGCCACCAACTGTAAATTTACACACGGACAAAACTTGGCATCCCTAGTCAGCTCTTCTTCAAGCATAACTTATGGGATCCCTGCCCACATTCTCTCTGCAGGAACTGGTGTTATCCCACTACTGAAGTATTCATGTGTTAGCACCCCAGGTGTAGAACAGTGTGCGGTACCAAGTCTCCAGCACTCATCCTTCTAGTACTAGGAAAAAAAAAAACTATTTCAAGAGGCCATTAGGTTTGTTATGATTAGTGTGAAGGGCCCGAAAGAATCATAATTTTCCAATTCAATGTGGCTTCATTGAAAGTATCAGGAGCAATTAAAGCAGTGCAAGAGAGTGTGATCCAGCAAAGGGTGGTGGATAAAGTGGAACTGGTTTTGGATCATCATTGGTCTTGGGCAAGAAATTTCACCTTTCTTTTCTGTTCCCGTATCTTGATTTGTTTAATTTGTATATTTAGACTGTGAACTCTGTAGCTGCAACTATTCTGTACTACATAAGAAAAACATGTATACAGTTTCTGGGGTAATAAGAACAGGGCTGTTTCTATGGAATACATATAAGGGGATCCACTGATTTTTGAGAGCTTCTGGTGAAAAAATGCTTCTGTGAGTGCAAAAGGACAAAGTGAGGGCACTATTAGTCATTTCCATATGGGTGATCTAAAACATTTAGGTGTGGGCTTGTGCAATTGCTTAACCAGAGTTTTGTGTTATGGGTAGATGGAATGGGCAGAGGATGCAATAACCCATATGAAATCTGGTTGTTGCTCGGTGAACTGCATAGGGTTAGGTCTCACCTTCCACCTCTGAGATACTCCCAGGATGCTGGAGAGGATCTGCTGGGGGCTGTCGCCCTCCCATTTCACTCTGAGAGCTGGGTGGAGGCCAGAAAATAGGCTGCTAGACATTCTTGTCCGAAGTACAAAATATATTTGCAGCCTGAATTTGAGCTCAAGAGAGGTGAGTGATTTGCCTGGAAATGACAGTGCAAACCACATTTAAAATTGGTTCTGCTGAATCATTTTTCCTCCCAGCCTATCCTGCGGAGAAGCTGTGGATCACAGCTTAGCCTGAAGCCTTCAGTAGCACAGTCCAACACCTCCTGAGTGGAAGTCAAAAGGCCAAAAGCCTCTTTGTGCTTCCTTCATTTGTCCTGCCCACACAGCCAGAATAAGGAAATAGAAGTTTTGAGAAAGGCTTTATTAGCATCAACTGTCAAAACCACTTGCATTTGTAACTCAGCAGTGTATTTTCCTCATTGTCATGCCTTGTTTTATAGATCATATTCTTCCCACATCTTTTTATTTCAAATTCCTGGCAATAGCCTGGGAAACAAAAGCAGGTAGAATAACTTTTTGAGCAAAATTCCTCTTTTTATTGAAGTTGTCCAAGGAAAGGTAATCACGATAGAAATCAATGTTTTCATTAGCTTTTTGTCTCTAACTTACTTCCAGCATCTGGAATCCTTACTGAAGGTAAGTTTCAACCTGAAGGGTAAGCACTGGAGCTATATATATTAGGGAGCTGGAAGGAAGAAAAAAAAATAAGAAAGAAGGAAAAAAAAAAGAAGCTTGGTAAGAAAGCAATTGTACTAAGTTGCATGGCTAGAAAGTTGTAGGGCAAATGAAGGTCAAGTATAGAAATGCCCACAATCTTCTAATCGTCTGAGGGGGAGAATGCAAACAAACTATCAGTGGCTTCAAAATTCTAAAAGTTTGTGCAAGAAAAATAAATATTTTTGAGCTGGAAAGGTTTTTCTTGAACTTAGTTTGATGAAACCATTTCACCTCTTCTGCATGAAGTGAACCATATCCCCACGGTAGGCTTTTGCCAAACCAAGATATGCAGAATACTCTACTACTCATCCTGTTAACACCTGTGAACTTCTAAATTAGCTGCTAAAGGGCCGGCTGGAGCCTGATAGGGAGTTAGGCAGGGGAGAAACACCTGTTTGGAGCACAGCAGAGCAGTGCACGTTTTCCTTCCTGAGGTAAGACCTTTTGCCTTAGTCTGGAAATGTCTTGTATTTTGGTTTGTCTGTGTATTTTTGATTTTTTTATTGCATATCTTGGATGCTAGTAGTGGCTTTTTGAGAAAAAGAGGAGATGTAGTGGGTTTATTGTGCTCTGGATGAGGTAGAAGAACCTGGAAAGCTGCACTGTAGGATAACAGCGTTACACATGTGGTGTGAAAAGGAGTCCTTTTGCAGAAATACAGAGGTAGTGATTTGGACATAGAAGTGGTTCATGTAGTAAGAGGTAAGAGGTTGAGTCTTTGTAGAGTAGATGCAGGCTGGGTTTTGTGCTTCTGACAGCCAATTATTCTGGGTGTCTGCAGAAGAGGTGGAACCATGCATGTAGGAGAGAAGCTGTGTGTGAGATGTCTCATTTGATCTCTGTAAGGGTCAGATCTGCTTCTTCTGTCTTGGTGTTCCAGGCAAGTGAGGCAGAAAAAAGCTTTTTGTGTGCTGGGTAGAGCGGGGATAGGTGTTATTCTGTTTATTTTCAAGCTATCTAGCTCTAATTTGCATGGGGCAGATGCTCTGCTGGGATGAGGGAACCATTTTGAGGCTCACCAGCAGAACATAAGTTTAGGAGTTCTTACACAGTGCTTGTCCTGTTGGCTTTCCTCTGCTGGACACGTACAGACAAGGACAAGGAAGTGTAGTGCTCTCTAATGGCAGAACTTGGCCAAGGGCCAGATGTAATTTAAATTCCTCCACAAACTACTATGTAGGTAAGTTTATTTTTTGCTAGTTCCTCTCACAGACGAGAAATGGTTCAACAAAACGTGGATGTTTTAACCTTAAAATTTATTTGTCTTTCAATAAGGTAGTCTCAAGTATGGGGAGACCTGGTAGAGGCAGGGCTGGCTTGCTGCTTTCTGCCAGCTGTCTGTGATGCTTTTCTCAAACTCTAGTAAGTGATTGTGGCTTTGGAAGAAGGATATTTAGCATAAAATGTAGTGGTAACAGATAAACTTGAATCTGGAAGAGTCTTTGAGTATGGAGTGGATGATATTGGAAACATTTTTGGCTTCATGGGGTCCCCATATTCCAAGAGGAAGATGCTACATAATTTGAAAGATATAAAGAAAGTCAGGGCAGGGAGGCAAACTTGAGAGATCAGCTGGCATTGGGAGTATAGGTGCCAAATAAAATGCTTGAGCCAGCCTTTGAGTCTACTAAAAGTTGGGAAATGGCAATTTCTTCTTAATCTTGTTTTATTATTGCTGGTATTTATTGGGGAAATATACTTAAAAAAAAACCAAACCAACCTCTACATTTGTAACTCAGAACTGTTTGGTGAGAAAATGCATAGCCAAGTATCATTCCTGCAATGCACTGTTTACACTAGCTTTGGGGACTGCACAGTGTAAAACAGCCACTAAATTAGTATGTCATCTGGTTGCTATGAGCTTGTTATGGGATGCAAATAACATTTTTTTCCCTCCTAAGCTGCTCAGTCAGCTTCATATGTTTCTTCTGTTTGCTGTTGTGTTGACTGGGACAGTGCCTTTTGTACAGGTGGCGAGGTCAGCAGGAACAGAGGGGAGGTAACTTTGCTGTGTGAAACTTTTATATGTTTCAAATGAGCATAGCTCAAGGATTATCATTGGTGGTAAAGGACAGCCAACACTGATATGTATAAACACTCCCTGGAGTGCTTGCTACAAGGTTTGGAGGAGAAGTAATTATGTTACATTTTGGTTTCAGTGGAGATCTGATAAGATTACATTGAAGATATTTTACTTTCAAAAGTCTGATGTGAACCTTAAAAAGCAATAGATGTAACACCTCCTCTTTGAAGCCGGATTG